>NC_073645.1:25000000-30000000 GCF_029407905.1 Bubalus kerabau
CAACTAATTTTAACATTAACTCCATGCTTCCACCTTGGGATGTGATTGCTAAATTATCTGTTGGCAGAACACTGATCAAAGGTGGAAAAACAGAGGCACATTGCATACATAACCCAGAAAAGTCAGCCGCAGCTAAGGAAGGAAAATTGCCATCTTTCTCCCTGATGCAGGAAGGGTAGGAGCAATAGCGGTACAGGTAGGGGCTGGAGCGGGGAGGTGCAGGCAATAGCAGTAGAGGAAGACTCTGATCCCTCCCACGTGTTGTGCTCCCCATCTTAGACCTTGGCACACCGTCTTTGCTAAGTTTAACTGGTCTGTCTCTCCATCAGACCACGCTGTCTAGTTCACTGTTGTTTCCCCAGGGTCTAGCATGCTATAATGCTTAAGAAGTATCTGGAGAGAAAGAGAGATCAGGACAGGAGAGAGACAGCAACGGAGACAGAGCAGAGAAAGAAAGAATGGCAACACTGAGACTGAGGGATGTTAATGTATCTGTAGCAGGGGCAGGGTCTCAATGCCCCGGCTTGGTACCCAAAGCACCCCACTTTCTGCAGCAGCCTCTGCTTCTAGTTGCAGTGTTTCATTTCAGTTCTTCACAACTGAGCCAACCTTCCTGGCCAGGGAAGGAGTAGCTCCCACAAATGGGGTCTGGGCCAGCCAGGGCTGGTTGGGTTGCTGCTCTCAGGCCAGCAGCTCAGCACATGAGTCTCTCTGTGCCCAATATGCCCTGGGTAGTGGCAGAAATCCAGGGTCATGAGGAAGTGAAACCCACCCCTGTGGCATTTCATCCATGCTACTGATGGATATGTCTGTCGGAGAGGCTTGGCTTAGCACAGGCAATGAACTCTAGGGTAGCGGGCAGTGCCCTGAGATTCAGCAGGACGAGACTTCAATTCAGTTGTTTCCCTATGCCGATCTCTTTCCAATATTAGGTCATCTTAGGCTGGACCAGTGGGCCCACCAAGCATCAGAGAGTTCCCATCTTTCTCCAGACACCCTGCTACCCCTTGCAGCCATGCCAGGCTCTGGCCTGTCCACACTGTCTTTGTGTCCCTGACATTCTCATCCAAGGCACACTTGTAGGAGACTCCCTCTAGTATGCTCTTCAGCCTGGCAAAGGGGGACAATGAGCTCCTCCTTGCTGACAGAAGGTGCCCTTTCCTGAGCAAGCCCCTGACCCTGGGAAGGGGGAAGAGACAGATCTTGAAAGCTGTGGGCCAAACCATCAGGATGATCAGCTACAGTGTAAAACACAACAAAGTCATCCATCAGTCTTTCTTCAGGTTATCAAGGTTAGGGATCCCCTTCGGGACCAGCTCTTTATCACCAACTAGCAAAAGCAAAACTCAGGGACACAACATTTACTTTTGATTTGTCTTCCCCTAAAATCACTGAGTGAGTTAGGAAGCCTAGGGCCAACAGATTGTTGAACCACTGGGAACCAAAAGAATCTAAACTGAAAGTTGGCTGCCTTTTTTTCCCAATCTTTCAAACCTCTCTGTCAGAGAAACTCCAGATGCAATTACCTTTCACTAAAGAAGGGCGTATTTCAACAGGCTGGTGAATGTGTCTGCCACACACACAACACACAGTAAACCCTGTAGCCACTGAGAACAAACACCCACTCTCCACAGAAATCCACCCCGTTGCTGAACAGTACACAGTGATGGCTTTCCTTCCAGACTCTCCCTCACCTCTGGGAGAAATGAAGCAAGAAGGGGCAGCTCCTCCATCAAAAGCCCCCAGAGGCCACAACTCACTTTACAAATTTGAATCGGTACATTTCATGCAGACTTGGACTAATCCCCCCAAAAACAAACAGGCCACCACAGCGAGCAAAGTTACACAAAATTATATTGTATATTTAATAACACAGCTATGTCAAGTTTCTACGCCTATACCACTCATATGTTTCCCTAATGACAGAAACAAGAGAGAAGGGATTAAAACCCAAGTGTCCTGGGAAGCCTTCCTGACCACACTCACTCACATGATAGCAAGAGTTGTTCGGAGATGAGGAAAGGATTCTGCTGAGCATCTCCGTTTTCTTGGAGGGCAATAACAAATATGGTGTCTGCAGAGGAAGGAGGAGTCTGTCTCTTCCCCTCCTAGGCAAACAGGGCGATAGGGCTCTAGACTCATTTCACCACCAGGCCCCTCCCAGCCAGCTTGCAAGGGCCCTGCGCACTGAAGATCTACGTGCACTGGCACTCCTGGGATGCGGTGAGCATTCACAACTACGTGAGTGAGCTTAGCCTTGATTGCATATCGTCTTCCTCCCCTTCCCCTCTCTATCGCAACTCTAGCCTCCAGAAATGGAATGTTCCCAGGTCCCCACTGAGCTTTTCAAGGGCCACAGCTACTGTGCAAGATTCTGGTGGGTGAAGGCCCTGCAGTGACCCAGGGGCCTGCCTCATGGCCCTCCCTGAGCACTACAGCATGTGGCAATAGGCTGGAGACCTGAGCCTCTTCAGCCCTATCCCACACGCACCCTTCCCTGAGCCTCAATTTCTCCATCTGCCAGGAAGGGGATGCCCCTCTCTCTTCCTCAACCAAGACACACTAGTTTCAGGCACTTAGTATTGTCAAGCGACCATCGCAGTTGTGTTCCCATCTTTCCCCACCACTGAGTAAGACCCTTGGGAGAGTCACCCCACAGCAAGTGTTCAGTCTGTACACAGGGCACACAGAGGAAAGGAAGTGAGGAAAAAAGTGATGGAAAGTAGAAGGGATGAAATCAAGTCTTTAACAGTTATTCATTTCCCTACTCTGAGTATTTACTATATTCAGCTAGAAATAATCTTTTAATAGCAATATAATGCACTGCACATTTTAAAAACTCTGCTTTTCTGTGATACTCATGGAAAAGTGCTCAGAACTCCATATGACCTCAGGAGATATATCCTGAGACCAGCTGGGCCCCACAATTACACCCAGACACATGCCCTTCCACCTCCAGCACCTCACTTCTGTTCCATCTCAACCTGTCCTCTTCACACTCATCACACAGCTCCAGACTAGGCCTCCTCTACTGGAAGAGGGCTGCCATCTATAAGTCACAAATCCTAAAAACAGAGTCATTAGTGTTGGTGCAAGATGTTATTAGATGTTGGTACAAGGAGGGCATGTAGGAGGAAGAGGGAAAGGTCTTTGCCTACCATCTTGAAGCCTACTGGCTTTCCTTCTGTGTTTTTTAAGTACCTAAACGTGGCTCTAAGCACATGACTGGTATTAAATATCATCCTCCAAGACTGTTTACAAATCAAGAACTCAAGGTCAAGAAAGGAAGGAGACGTTGACATTTGGACACAGGACAGAATACCTGCTTTCTTTCAGGCATGAACACCTCAAATTAAGCCTAGGGCTTGAGGTTTCACATTTCATACTACAAGTTTCTAAGTACACACACAGGAAAAGAAGGCAGATAAGTCCCAGCATCAAAGATAAACATGATGAATAGCTCTGACAAGTTATTTTAAATAGAAGAAAGAGAATGAGATGTGCTGGGTCTCCCAAATGACCAGGTTCCTTCTCACTACACCAAGGAGCAGTGGGGGAATGAGTCGCTGTCAGGCAGGTGAGGAGCACCTGCCCTGGAGGACGGCTGCTGCCCATCTGCTCCTCACATGGGGTTCATGGCCACATCACATGAGTGACACTGACGACCACACTCGATAGGAAAGGTGGCTGGGAGGGGAACAGAAGGCAGCCATAGAGGGCAGGAACTCACAGGGGGAAAGGAGAGGAAAGAGACTCCTGCTGAGTCCTCACCTTAAGAAGACTGCAAAAGAGCAGTGTGACTCCATGAGGGCCAGGAGAAGCCCAAGGGAAGGGTGAGACATGAGAGCAGTCAAAGCCGCTAAACAAATGCTTTACCAGGCAGGAGATATTCTGGCTGACATAAGACTCGAGCCCTTTAAGCTTTGTAGAGTATTTTCACATTCATTATTTCAGATCATCTTCGCAATAACCTAGTAAGGATTATGAAAGAAATGGTATTCATATTTAACAGATGAGGAAACCATGGCTTCAAGCATTTACCCAAGGCCACTCTGCCGGTGACAAAGCAGAATTCCAGATTTGCAGAGCAGGCCCTCCACCTAGGAGGCAATGTCTTCCCAGACTGGGAAAATGGATGAGTTTACTGAAAGATTCAGATTCACTGACACAGTAAGAAGAAATTGATCTAATGTAAGATGAAAAATTCCTATCCCAATATATTTTGGGGGTAAGACAAAAAGCAGCAGAGAGAATACCAACATATACTCTGGTCATTTAGTACAACAACAATATCCCAAATGCAAACTACTTTTTAAAATAGTCCAAAACATCATTTGTGGACTTGAAAAGTTCATCTCAATAGTGAATGAAGGAATCATCCTGGGGCAAGAAAGCACACCAAGAAGACAAGATGTAAGGACACCAAGAAGACTCTTAGGGAGAATGTAAGGAAAACATGAGACCTCAGTTTTCAAAGATGGGGCTTATCAAGGACTTGGCAGAGGGTCTGGCATAGAACACATGACTAATGAATGTTAGCTGCTGGTAGCAGTGGTGGTTATACAGCAGAGCTAGTAATATTAAGAAGCTAGATCTTTCCTCAAATCCAGCTTCCAAGCTGTGGCCAAAAAAACAAAAACAAAATCCAAAGTCAGTTTATTGTGATCAAAACTACTTAGTGACAAAGGCAGACTCTGTCCTCAACCTCTCTTATCAACATCATCTTCAACAGCTACCACGCTCTATCCTGTTAACAGGTAGCCTAACACACTCCAGAGGAGGTGGCAGAAGGAGAGGAACACGAAGATGGGGATGCTGAGGAGCCTGTACATGTCTTTGGCCTGAATTCACGTGCAGGAAGCACACGGGCCATCTCCAGCCTGAAGAGCAGCCCTCCACCCCCAATCACACCCCAGCCCACCCATCTACTGAAGCCAGCATAAGTCCTCAGGTAAGTACCAAGATGAAGTCACCAGCCCACCTGTCACTTCCCGCCCATATAAATATCCAGCCCACAGACACGCAAGCTTGGCTAACTGGCTTTAAAGGGGGCAGCGTTAGGAAGAAACTGAGGAGGGGCCAGAGCCCAGCAGCTCCATTTTCCACCCTTGGCTCCCACACACTTAGGCCTCTCTACTCCCTGCTGCTCTTTCCTTCCCTTTTTCTGAGGATTGCTAGAATGATTTGTTCCGAACAGCGACAGGTTTATAGGTTAGTCGACACCTTCGCTCTGTGGAATTTTAATTAACTTCTCTCATCGTCAATATGCTAAGGAACGGGGTCTCCATGCTCTGAGGTCAGCAATGTGTTTCAGGTCCTGCTATATCAGCCGTCAAATTGAAGAATTAATGACGTGGCTAATCGGCTCTAATTCTTTAGGAAGAAAAAAGTTTGAAAGAGAGCTGTGGAAGGGGCAGGAGGAGGGGTGCAGGCTCCTTGGGGTGAGAAGAAAAAGGCTGAAGGGGGCTGAGCAAAGAGGGGGACCAACACTCTCCTAAAACACGTGACTGACTTAAACCTGACGCTGGAGGGTGTCAGCCCTACAGCTGTCCCATTGATCATTCGGTGGGGAGTGAAGGGTAAAGGAAGTGGCAGAAGACACCAGGTAAACGCTCTGATAGAGCAGGTGCAGAGAGGGTGTCTATGTACCCTGCTTGGGGAGAGGCTCTGCCTCGGTTTAAGCAAGTCTAGAAAGCAGAAGTCAGGATGCTTAGTCATGGGTAAAACTAGACAAACACCAGTCAGGCCAAAGGGTAGGATAAAGCCACCATCAAAACCGGCACTTCTGCTACAGTTGTCAATGAATCCACTCCACAAACATGACTTTGCACACAAGCCCAAGTGGACATGGCCCCAAGCCTCTCCTGATGACGCCCACCTGCCTTGTAAAATAAAAGCATTATTTCACAAGACAAAACCATACCCCAAAACATCTCCCTTACCTGAGCAATGGGCTGATAGCAATGGACCAGACTCGGTCTTCAGTCTGGATGGTGTGTAAGCACTGCCCCAGCCGGCCTGAGGCCAAAGGCCATACCTGGAAACAGGAGAGGAGATGCTCTCGTTGGCATTGCCTGGGATCGGGTAGGGGGTCTGGAAAGATGCACCAGGTGGAGTCCCTGTCCTGAGCGGGTGGGGGAATGGAGAATCTTTCTGTCCTGCACACACAGAGCTCTGGGGAGCACAGAAGGGCCTCTCCAGCTTCTGCCTTACCTACCTACCACCTGGAGAGACGCCAGCTCTGAATCCTAACCACCGTCTCACTTCCACCTGGGAATCCTTAAGCAGCAGCCAGTTCTATACTAGGGAATCAGTTTCACGTTCCTCAACTGGAATCCGACTGAGAAGCATTAGCAGGGGAGGCTCACCTCTCTCAGTAACCTCCCTGTGTTTGTGGGTTTTCCTTTTCCTATCTGTCACCAAGATTTTACTTTAGAGAGGTAGATAGACGGAAGAAGATCAAGGCCCAGTAAGAGAGGACAGAGATAGAATTAGAGTAGAATTAGAGAGACAGGAATAAAAGAGAAAGATCCAAGGGAAGAAAAATGGAAGAAGAGGACTTCAAAGTGGGAAGGTGGTGTGTTGTTGTTTGTTTGTTGATAATACCCAGAAGCCAGTGCTATTCATGTCAGCAGGGAATTTAGCACCTAGTGTCACCAAAAGTAGCAAAAAAGCTTAACTCTTTTAAGCTTCCATATCTCCTACAGGTTAAAAATATTGCTTGGAGCACATTATCTGGTCCCTATCAGTCAGGAATGTACATTAGCAGCCACTCTGGGCTTAACTCTAATCAACACTCACAGAGCCCTCTCAGTGGTCAGTGCATTTAGAAATCGCCCATTAAGCACAAGGCCCGCTTACCGCACCCTACCCTAGATGACACACACAGGGGACTAAGCCTCTAACCAAACAGAGAGGAAACCTCAGATGTACACGGCTGTCCCCAGACAGCAACCGAGGAGGGATCCTGAGGCAGCCAGATGGATCAGTGACCTCTCAAGGTCCCTGTGGTGCTATAAGGGGAACACACGAAAGTCAGTCAGGACCTTAGATGGAAGAACTCTCAGGAAACATTCCTTGAGTTTAAGGGGTAGGTGATGGAGTGGGGGTGGTCCTGACTTCTTAGGATCACATATCTCTTCTCTAAAAAGGAGAAAGTGTTTCTTAGGTTTTGTGTGTCCATGATAGGGGGAGAAGGGTGTGAGTTACTTTTCCCAACATAGGGAAAAGAAAATAAATTTAATAAGAAGACACTGAATGTAGAAGGGCAGAAAACAATGGTCAATAATACAACTTTTCCTGGAATGTCATGATTTTGGCTCATTCTTTTGGATCAGGTCACTTTGGTAGTAACTAAATGCATTTAATGTCCTCTTTCAGATCGGCTCAGCTTGGAAGAGAAGTTTGCCTCTTCCCTGATGCAAACTACCGAGGAGACAGGTTCTTGTTGGGGGTGGGTGGGGAGACACTAAAGACTGTGATTATAAAATCTATGAGTACGGCTCAAGGCCAGAATTCACTCGAGTCCTTCACTGAACAGGCTGATGGATCCCACTGTGAAAAAACACAGAACAAAGTTCCTGGTTCCCAGGAGTGGCTCCAGAAGCATGCTGCAATTTCTCAAGCACAATCTAGGGAAAGTGGCCTCTTGACCTGCACCAGAAGCACACCATCCACCAAAACATGAGCATTCTGATCACATCTTAACCTTCAGTGCTCAAATCCAAAGAGACTCATCCCTGGAGAAGATATAACTCAGTGGAAGTGGACATATATACAGTCCTTTTATAAAACAACTGGCAATATGTATAAACACCCTTAAAAGGACCAAAGCCTTGAACCCGGTAATTCTAATGCTGAGACTCTATCCTAGGAAAATTATCCTAAAATGAAGAAAAACCTAATGATAAAAATATTACCTGCAGCTCCATTAGCAGGAAGAGCTCATAAGGGCTTTAGGATTAGACAAATCTGGGTTTGAACCCTAGTTGCTACTTATGTATCTCTGATGTTAGGAATATTTTATAACTTCTTAGCCTCAGTCTCCTCATGTATAAAACAGGAGGTAATGCCTCCCTCTTAGGGTTGCAGTGTGGAAAAGTGAAGCTAAGTGTAAAGCACCTAGCACAGAAGCACAGTATTTGGCAGGCATTAGGCATCAATAATGGTGGTTCTTATTACTACAGGAAAAGCTAGATATAAACATCCAATAGGAAAAATAATAATTAAATTATAAGTTCCATTGTGAAGCCATTAAAGATGACCAATAATTTACTATAATAATAGAAAACCTTAAAAAATAAAGTAGGCATAACAGGGTATACATAAGATACACTATGTGAAAGTCGCTCAGTCTTGCCCACCTCTTTGCAACTCCACAGACTATACAGACCATGGAATTCTCCAGGCCAGAATACTGGAGTGGATAGCCTTTCCCTCCTCCAGGGGCTCTTCCTAATCCAGGGATTGAACCCAGGTCTCCTGCACTGCAGGCGGATTTTTTACCAGCCCAGCTATCAGGGAAGGAGTGCAAAACAAAGTGAGGTTCCACCTCATGCCAGCCAGAATGGCCGTCATAAAAAATCTACAAATAGTAAATGCCGAGAGGGTATGGAAAAAAGGGAATCCTCCTACACTTCTGTAAGAATGCAAACTGGTTCAGCCACTATGGAGAACAGTAGGGAGGTTTCATTAAAAAACTAAAAATGGAGCTATGATATGATCTACCAATACCACTGTGGCACAGATCCAGAGAAAACCATAATTTGAAGAGATATATGTACCCCAGTGTTCACTGTACACTATTCACAATAGACAACATATCCACCGACAGAGGAAGGGATAAAGATGTGGTACATTCATACAATGGAATATTACTCAGTCATAATACAGAAATAAATAATGCCACTTGCAGCAATTTGGATGGACCTGGAAACTGTCATACTAAGTGAAGTAAGTCAGACAGAAAAAAGACAAATATCATATGATAATACTTGCATGTATAATCTAAAAAATGGTACAAATGAACCTATTTACAAAACAGAAATAGAGTCACAGACATAGAAAACAAACTAATGGTTACCAAGGGGGACGTGGGGGGAAGGATAAATTGAGAGACTGGGACTGACACATACACACTACTGTAAGAAAAACAGACAACTAATAAAGACCTACTGTATATATAGCACAGGGAACTCTACTCAATGCTTTGTAATGACCTATATGAGAACAGAATCTAAAAAAAGGGGGATATAAGTATATGTATAACTGATTCACTTTGCTGTACAGCAGAAACACGACACTGTAAATCAACTATACTCCAATAATAATTAATTTTAAAAATAGATATATTATGACCATAATTATGTGGGGGAAAATTACACTAAAGAATAAAATGAGAAAATGAATAAATGTAAAGGGCTTATTAGCACAGTACCTGTACATTCTGTGTTATTATAAAACAAAAAAAGCAAACCTATGCACTGAAAAATACCTAAAAGATAAAAAATAAAAAAAACAGTTCAAATGTCCCCTCCTTCATAAAATCTCCCCTTCCAAGTCAGATGTGAACCCTCTAAACTCAAAACTTTCTGGCCATTTCCCTAGAGGCTTACAACTTCATAAACCTGGCCACTTCCAACCAGCTTCATAGCTAGTGCATGCAGTCTCAGTTCCCCTTAAAGAAAGACTATCTTCTTCCCCTTTGAAGCCTCATGTAGAGTAGGCACTTATCAGAATGAAGAAAAAAGGAAAAAAATGAACAAATGATCAGTCCTGGCCCAGACCCAGCAGGAATGTAAGCTACCATTCTATCACATCTCAGGATGGAGCCAGTCTCACTAAAGTCAGTCCAGAGAGGCAATCCAAGCTAAGTCACAGTAATTCTGAAACTTGGGTCAGGGTCAGGGGCCTACAGATGTTTACAGATGAACATGACTAAGTTCTTATGTAAGTCCAGGTTTTAGAAACCTGTAGAAGCAGCTGGAGAATTACAGATGCCACCAAAAAGAAATGGAGAGTCAGTTATAAAAGGCTAACTGTGGGTAACATGAAAATGGTCCAGGAAGATGAAGGTGGCTAAATGCAAAGACAACAATAGAAGGAGGGGACAGAAGCAGCTACTGAAAGCCAGAAAAGATGAGCTGGCCTAGAGGTCACTGGGAACCCCCAAAATAGCCGACTAGCTTCCTGGAGTTGAACCAAGGGAAGAATTCTGTCACTGACCAAAAAGAAATCTTCACAAGGAATAAGAATGTACTGTAGTGACAATTTGAGAATTAGAGAGTACTGATTTTAATGCTTAAAAACTCTAAAACACTAAATAGTTGTACTTAAAACATGAAACTAACCCAATATTCCAAGTAAAATTGCTGTCAATCTTCAACTGTAATCAGTCTATACCATGAATTGCTACATATGGTCATAAAACTTAGTTGTATACTGCTCTGGGTGGCAGACTACAGAGAAATGGATGGAAGAAAGAGATATCATTGAAGGTTTCACAGAGAACCTTGAAGCCATGACAATAAAATGCTAAAATGAGACAAGACTATCTAGGTCACACATGTACAAAAGGTTTCTAAGAAAACTGTCTTCTGAGAAGTATAGCAAAATTAAGGCTAGTTTTTTTGCAAGGAATGGTAAGAAGATGGTGACCAATCAGAAATGTGAAATGTTTGGGGTGGAGGATTCGGATAAAAGAAATTCAGTTTCCGTGTTGGTTTGAAAGATTTTCTGAATTTTTCTCAGGCTCCCTGTGCTGATGAGCACATCTCTCAGACAGAAGACAAAGTATAATAAAAAAATTAGCAAAGGGAGGAGAAACTTCCATAAATAGAAAGGAACATATTTAGTCCTTTTTACATAAATTAGCAACATTTTTACATGAAGGCATAATCAGTAAAGAGAACATGGAGTCAGAAAAGTTAGTAAAGACTGCAACTTCTCTCTCCTGAGTCTTCTGCCCCGTATGTCTTAGAGCCCCATTAGCTGACATGGATAAGCATTTTGCTCCTGTTAGCAATGTGGAGTCTCCAGACGCTGGGAAACACACAAGCAAGAACCTATCAAGCTTCCTGCACCATCAACTGAATTGTCAGCAAAGTTCCCACAGCCTCCCCAAAGGACCAGGCATATATGAGCCCTGGCAAGGGATGGACACAGAGATGGAGAAAGTTCTTCTCTGTCTCACATATGGAAGCCTATTTAACCCAGACATGAAGGAGCTGAGTCCATAAAGCAGGGGTCATGCTACTTATCAGTCTCATTCTGTTGGGCCTCAGCAGATGTCTGAGTTTAGACTAGGCAACTTGGCAATGACACAACAAACAATGCCCTCCTCTCATTGTCCTTCCACTGCTTACTAACCACATCACTCTCCAGAGAAGCAGTAAAAACACATTTTAATTATCAGCCCGATTCCTTATAAACAAGGTGGTAAAAAATTAACCTTCCCAAACACAAAGTGAGCAAAAGGTGGGAGATTTTAAAATAAAATATTGGGGTTAGAACTCAACCCACAAACTTGAGGAAACTCAGCTCAGGGAGGAAAAGCTGGCCAGGCCCTCTGTTTTTGAGTTCACGCCACATTTCAAGTGAGTGGCAAACTTCCCAGCCACTGTCCACTCCTTTCCCAGGCCAGCTGGCAGGGACACAGCCTGGCATGGCAAGCTGCATGCCAGAGGCACATAAGTGAGTTCTTTATTGTGCCGTTCCCCTGCTGCCCCAACTCAATGCCCTCCGCCAATCCTGAAACTCAAGCTCCTATCCACCCCCTCCCTCCCCACTCCCTATAGACAGGAGGGAATAGTAGTATGTAAGGAGGAGCTCTCACCTTGGCTGTCCTGTCTCTGGAGCCACTCACAATGATGCCCCCTTTGCAGTCCACACAGTTCACCTCCTGTACATGGGCTGAGTACTTGACAGTGAAGGTGCTATGAATCTTATGAATACCAATCTTCCCATCTCTAGGAGAAAAATAAGAAACCAGCCCCTGAGAGCCAATTACTTTCTCTGCAGGAAGAGAACAAGTCTATAGAAACAGCCCAAATCTCCAATGACTTCCAATTTACTAAGCTTTAGGTAATTCAGCCCAGTAAGGTGCTGAGTTTCTAGATACCTTTACTTCTTCAGTGCACTTGCAGCTGAAGAAAGCTGAGAGACAAAACAAATCTCCCCCTTGAGAGTATCAAAACCAGCTTCCCTTTTCATTAAAGGTTCTTCCTGTTTTCCTTTTCCAGCTTACCCTATTAAGTACCTGCTTTAAATGGAAAAAAAAACATTACCCCTTCTTCTAGTCTCCCTACTCATCCTTTTGGAATAGAGACAGAAAAGTCAGAGGCAGGCAGAAGGTCCCCAAAGAATATTGAGGAGGAAGGAAGGAGAAGCCTGCAGCACTTACCCTCCTGCACTGATAATATGCGAGTTGGCCAGCACGAAGTGGCAAACGTCCTCATCATGTCCAGCAAAGACTCCCAGGGGCCTCCGGTTCAAGCTGGCACCATCTGGGCGGAACTGATAGGCCAGGATGAAATTAGCCTGGGATATGTACAGAGAATCACCCTCTAGCTGCATCCAGGGCATCTGACTGCAGAGATGAAAAACAAAATTTAAGGATCATCAAGATATAGCAGGAAAATTCAACTTTAGTCTTTAGAAAGGCTGACCAATCCCCAACTTAGTATTACCTGTAAGGCTAAGTCTATATCTCACTCCGCTCCTTCAAAACTACCACCTACCCTTAGGCTTCCCTAGAAAACTAGAGTGATTAAGCTTTGTGGTGACCCTATCTTCTTTATCACTATTTCCCTAGAAATATCTTCTTTATCATTATTTCCCTAGAAAACTAGAGTGATTAAGCTTTGTGGTGACCCTATCTTCTTTTGGCTTCCCTTGTGGCTTAGCTGGTAAAGAATCCACCCACAATGTGGGAGACCTGGGTTTGATCCCTGGGTTGGGAAGATCCCCTAGAGAAGGGAAAGGCTACCCATTCCAGTATTCTGGCCTGGAGAATTCCATGGACTGTATAGTTCATGGGGTCGCAAAGAGCTGTACATGACTGAGCGACTTTCATTTACTTACTTATCTTCTTTGGAAAGTCAGAATAAAAGACCCATTAAATAGTCACTTTTAAAAGGAGAATGCTTGGGAGTTCCCTGGTGGTCCAGTGATTAGGACTCGGTACTTTCACTGCCAAGGCCCCAGGGTTCAATCCCTGGTCAGGGAACTATCCCCCTAGCTACCCACGTGAAAGTCAAAGTGTTAGTTTATCAGTTGTGTTTGACTCTTTGTGATCCCCATGGACTGTAGCCTGCCAGGACCCTCTGTCTTTGGAATCCTCCAGGCTAGAATACTGGAGTGGGTAGCCATTCCCTTCTCCAAGGGATCTTCCCGACCCAGGGATGGAACCCAGGTCTCCTGCATTGCAGGAAGATTCTTTACCATCTGAGTCACCAGGGAAGCCCAGCTACCCATGGTGTCTAAATAAATAAATAAATGGAGAATGTTTAAGGCTTGAATTACTGGCTACCTACAGACTTCTTTTGAGTAGACAGAGCACCCCCCACCAAAAAAAAGCAATAATTGAGGGGTGGGGAAGAGCAAAAAGAAACCTTCCACTCAGATGAAATAATTTTCATTCTGTGTCCTCACTGATCTGAAGATTAAGTGGTAAGTTTCAAGATTCTAAGACTCCCATACACACCTTTTTCCCAATAGATCAGTTAGGGTGTGATAGAGAAAAGAGAAGAGTGAGCCCAGGGAAGCCCCATTCCCTTGTCCTACTAGAGCAAAGGGGCCACTTTTAAGTGAAAGGAATAAAGCCATTTAGGAAAGGATGCTAATGTACTGATTAAATACCTAGATCCTCTTAGAGGATATCTAAGTTTCTGTACTAGAGGCTAAGTGTGGCAATGGCAAAACATAGCTGCAGAGCAGTGTACTACAGTTTAGTGACTACAGAGAAATGATTGGCTCTCACAGAAAGCTGATAAGAGAAATCCACAAACAGTTAAAGATTCTAACCACAATCTGGCAGGAGGAAGAAACATTGGAAGCCACAGACCAGTCCCATGGCATGGAGTAAGCCTTAAAAACAAAGAGGACTCTGCCAGACACCATGCTCTCTGGTGGGGACTAAGCTCCTTTCCCAAGGTACATCCCCACAGACTGTCCTACACCACAGCAGGGTCCTGGAGCTACCATGTCCCAAGCAAAGCATAGGGACAGATGATTCATCCCCATTTACAGAGACACCATCTCCCACTGCCAAGTCTGTCTGAGCAAACTGGGCTGTGTTTCTTCCCCAGACTCCTTAATACAAGCGTCATGGGAATGTACAAAAGTTCTGCAAATTGACTTGACGGACCATTAAATGCAGCTTAGACTTTGTAGCAACTAGTTTCTGCACATGAGGTTTTAACAAGTGTGTGCATATATTATATGGAACATGTATAGTGTACAGATGCCTGCACTCTCATTCATTATGCACATTTCTCTTCAACATGCCCTTGCACAAGTTTGTGGCATACTCAAGTGGGGAACAAACAGAAGGGTTTGGAATTCATGTGTTTAGAGCCATCTGGTAAATAGCCATTTGCCCAGCATAAGAAACCAGGTTCATGCCAGGTGAACAGTGGAGAATCCCAGGGCAGCCTAGTAACCATTTTGTGTATTTATTTGCCACACTGCTTGAAACCAGCCCAAAAAGACATCAGGAACAAAACCTTGATAGAGAAATAAACTCTTCCTTCTGGCAACAAAAGGCAAATAGGAAGCAGAAGGTAAAGCCCTTTGTCACACCAGTTCATCTTTCTTCCCGAGTTTCTTTACCATCACCACTACCACATAATTCACAGGAACTCGTGTCAGTCAAAGCAGGAGAAGTTGGACACAAGCAAAACTGGACACTTCTTCATCACATGAAGAAGCCTGCCTGGCCCTATGAGCAGAGCTCCAGGTCAACTGGAATGTGGAATCATGCTGTTCCCTGTCCATTCCAACCAATCAACAAGGAGTACTTTTTGGTAATCAAATAATAACTGGAATAATTTAGCATCAGTGAGGTATAAAATCTGTAGCATCAGCAGCGCCAAAGCCATTATTTAAATCTCTTGCCATTTTTTCCTAAGCTCTGCCTCCTATAACATATATATCCAAACCTTTAGATCCTATTTAGCTTTTTAATAAAAGTAAGGGAGAGCACTACAGGAAGCCAAGAGGGAGGGTGTAACTCCCTAGAGTAGAACATTTTTTTTAAAAAATTATAAAATAAGATGAGGTGGAGTATTGGCTTCATTTCTTTCTTTTGATGAGGTATATTAACAGAGGTTACTTCTGAGTGGTAGGATTTAGATAAGTTTATTTTCTTCTTTAACTTTTTCTTTTTTTTTTAATTTCTACAATAAACATTTATTATTTTTATAATCATAAAAATACAGGCTCTGTTAAATTAAAGTACATTTTTGGGGGGGTAATCTTTTTTCAAATGTGAAAAAAAAGTTGTCCTTCTGATGCCCACTTCGTGGTGGTTAAAGAATCACCACTGGCTCATCACCCAAGTCAGGCACATTTATACTCCAGCGCGGACTAGATTTTTCATTCCCAGTATGCTTTTATGTCCCAGGGAGCTTTAAAGGAGTCAAGAGGCTACTTACCTGCATCTCCACTTCAGCAGAATCCCCTCTCGGCAGCGCCCCAACCTCCAGTTCTGAGATATCTTCACTCGTTCCTTTACTGGTACACTGGCCATCCTATGTCCAGACAGAGGAGATAATCCAGTCACTACACTGACAACCACAAAAAACTCCCTGGGCTTATGAGTCAGGACTCAGGAACATGCAGAAAATATCTGGATAGAAATGAAGGGGTTAGGAAATATGAAAGAGATAACTCTTCTATCCCACATTAGGATAATCAAGAAAGCCGAGAACAGCAGCCCGTGCTCTGCAGTGTCCATAGTGATACCAAAGCAATCTAACAGAGCAAGGGTAACAGAGAGTACTGGCACAACTGGCTAGCCATGTGGAAAATATCCCTACCTCACACCATACAAAAAAATTAATTAAAAACAGATCACAGATTTAAACATAAAATCTAAAACTATAAAGCTGTCAGAGGAAAAAATATAAAAATAGCTCTGTGAGTCAAAGTAGACAATAGTTTCTTAAGACACACAAAGCAATAATACAAAAGAAATATCCAACAAATTAGATTTTATCAAAATTAAAATTTTCTGCCCATCAAAATGAATACACAAGCCACAGTCTGGGAGAAAGTATTCACAAAACATATATTTGACTGAGAGGATTATACCCCCCAAACATCCTTGTATATGTATATATTTTGAAGTCTAACAAGGAACTCTCCTACATTCTTGGTGAGAGATGACAATGGTACAGCCACTTTGGGAAAAGGTCTGGCAGTTTATTATTGATCTAAACATACACCTACTCTATGACCTAGCAATTGAGGCTTTCATAGGGGCTCAGATAGTAAAGAATGCCTGCAATGCAGGATACTCGGATCCAATCCCTGGGTCAAGAAGATACCCTGGAGAAGGAAATGGCTACCCAGTCCAGTATTCTTGCCTAGAGAATTCCACAGACAGTGAAGCCTGGCAGGCTACAGTCCATTACTCAAAAGAACTGAAAACATATGCTCACAGGAAGACTTACACAAGACTAGTCACAGGACAGATCTTCCCAGGATCCCATCTAGTACCCACATTGTATCTAGTTGTGTCTCCTGAGTCTCCTCTGGTCTAACAGTAGTTTCTCAGTCTTTCCTTATTTTTTCATGATCTTCAGTTCAGTCGCTCGTTGTGTCCAATTCTCTGTGACCCCATGGACTGCAGTACATCAGGCCTCCCTGTCCATCACCGACTCCCAGACCTTGCTCAAACTCATGTCCCTTGAATCAGTGACACCATCCAACCGTCTCATCCTTTGTCATACCCTTCTCCTCCTGCCTTCAGTCTTTCCCAGCATCAGGGTCTTTTCCAATGAATCAGTTCTTTGAATCAGGTGGCCAAAGTATTGGAGCTTCAGCATCAGTTCTTTTTTTTTTTTTTTTTTTTTTAGCATCAGTCCTTCCAGTGAATATTCAGGACTGATTTCCTTTAGGATTGACTGGTTTGATCTCCTTGCAGTCCAAGGGACTCTCAAGAATCTTCTCCAACACCACAGTTCAAAAGCATCAGTTCTTCAGCACTCAGCCTTCTTTATGGTCCAGCTCTCACATCCATACATGACTACTGGAAAAACCATACCTTTGACCAGACAGACCTTTGTCAGCAAAGTAATGTCTCCGCTTTTTAATATGCTGTCTAGGTTGGTCATAGCTTTTCTTCCAAGGAGTAAGCGTCTTTTAATTTCATGACTATAGTCACCATCTGCTGTGATTCTGGAGCCCAAGAAAATAAAGTCTGTCACTGCTTCCATTTTTTCCCCATCTAATTACCTGAAGTGATGGGACGGGATGTCATGATCTTCATTTTTTGAATGTTGAATTTTAAGCCCATTTTTTTCACTTTCCTCTTTCACGTTCATCAACAGGCTCTTCAGTTCCTCTTTGCTTTCTGCTATAAGGGTGGTGTCATCTGCATATCTTAAGTTGTTGGTATTTCTCCCGGCAATCTTGATTCCAGCTTGTGCTTCATCCAGCCCGGCATTTCACATGATGTACTCTGCACAGAAGTTAAATAAGCAGGGTAACAATATACAGCCTTAATGTACTACTTTCCCTATTTGGAACCAGTCCGTTGCTCCACGTACGGTTCTAACTGTTGCTTCTTCACCTGCATACAGATTTCTCAGGAGGCAGGTCAGGTGGTCTGGTATTCCCATCGCTTTCAGAATTTTCCACAGTTTGTTGTGATCCACACAGTCA
Source organism: Bubalus kerabau (assembly GCF_029407905.1). Lineage (NCBI taxonomy): Eukaryota > Metazoa > Chordata > Mammalia > Artiodactyla > Bovidae > Bubalus > Bubalus kerabau. Next base: position 25,017,887 of record NC_073645.1, read on the forward strand.
AAGGCTTTGGCATAATCAATAAAGCAGAAGTAAATGTTTTTCTAGAATTCTCTTGCTTTTTCTATGATCCAATGGATGTTGGCAATTTGATCTCTGGTTCCTCTGCCTTTTCTAAATCCAGTTTGAACATCTGGATGTTCTCAGCTCACATACCACTGAAGCCTTGCTTGGAGAATTTTGACCATTACTTTGCTAGCATGTGAGATGAGTGCAATTGTGCGATAGTTTGAACATTCTTTGGCATTGCCTTTCTTTGGGATTGGAATGAAAACTGACCTTTTCCAGTCCTGTGGCCACTGCTGAGTTTTCCACATTTGCTGGCATACTCAGTGCAGCACTTTCACAGCATCATCTTTTAGGACTTGAAATAGCTCAGCTGGAATTCCATCACCTCCACTAGCTTTGTTTGTAGTTACACTTTCAAAGGTCTACTTGACTTCAGACTCCAGGATGCCTGGTTCTAGCTGAGTGATCACACCATCATAGTTATTTGGGTCATTAAGATCTTTTTTGTATAGTTCTTCTGTGTATTCTTGCCACCTCTTCTTAATATTTTCTGCTTTTGTTAGGTTCATACCGTTTCTGTCCTTTATTGTGCCCATCTTTGCATGAAATGTTCCCTTGGTATCTCTAACATCTTGAAGAGATCTCTTGTCTTTCCCATTCTACTGTTTTCCTCTATTTCTTTGCATTGATCACTGAGGAAGGCTTTCTTATCTTTCTTTGCTATTCTTTGGAACTCTGCATTCAGATGGGTATATCTTTCCTTTAAAACTTTTAAAATTTCTTTTTATCTTTTGCCATTCTAAGAAGCAAAAAAAGATTCCTCCCTGTTGTTCAAATATGTATTTTTTCTAATTATGGCTAAGACTGAATATATCTGGTCATGTCTGAAAGCCATTTCTTCTGCGAAATGCTCATCTATGTTCTTTGTCCCTCTTCCAGTTAGGCTTATGGTCTTTTACTTGTGTGTTTGTAAAGGTTCTTTATATATTCTGTGATGTCAATCTTTTCCTAATCTACTATTTTCTTTTACTTCATAGTATTTTTTTCATGTAGACATTTTGATTTTTATATATCCATTATTTCATGTCAATCCTTGCCAGAAATGACCCAAACTGATATGAATTTAATATGCAACAAAGTAAAGTAAGGAAAGAAATCACTACTTAATTAGGGCTGTTGGGTTTGTATAACATATCCCAGCCTTACTAGAAAGAAAGGAAAGAAGAAAAATATACATGCCTAGAATAGACTCTAAAATAGTCAACTTTGGGTAGCCAACTTTGGGTGTTTTTACTTTTTTCTTTGTGTTTTTATATTATTTCCCAATTTTTCTACAATGTAATATTTTGGTAAAGATAAAAACATTCATTAAAATAATAATGCTCTTGATAAAACTGGATACATATCAATAGAGCAAAAATTCTCATCTCATATCATATGTATATTTTCCAAAAATGAAAGAGTAAATTTAAAAGACTTTAACTAGAAGGTTTTTAAGTATTTAAATTTTACATACTGCATAGAAGGAAAAAAAAGAACAAAATGAAAGTAACATAGTAGGGGAAGGCTAACAATTAATGCTATGAGTACAAGTTTTATCCCTAAAGCTTTTAGGGGACTGATAAAAATCTATCAGGATAATAGCCTGTCTCTGATACCCCGTCATCAATATCCAATAGCAGATAAGAGCAGGCACACAGTGTTCACATGATAAACACTGCAGAAACATCCTGAAACAATAAGAGTTTACAAACATGCACATTAAAACAATTAATAAAGTGCCACCTCACATCTATAAGTGGAAAAATCACATGCTAGCTTTGGTTTGATAAAAGGGTTTGGGTTTGTTTACATATTGCTGGTGGCTTGCTAGTACAGTCTTCCAGAAAGGAACTCTGTCAAGAAAAGTTGTTACAGGACAGCTTCCGACCCAGCATTCCCAACACTGTCTCACAAAGAAGTAATTCAAAAGAAAAATATTTTTTACAAAGATATTTGTAGTTATAGCTGTATATTAAGAGCTAAAATCTAGAAATAGCCCAAATGTCTATCTGTGGGGGAAAATGGTATACTAATGCAATAGAATAAATATGGCTATGAGAAATGACAAATGTGAACACTGCAAAACATTTTGGATATTACTATAACAATAGTGGTAATTTTAAAATAAAGTCTAATTGATAAAAATACTACATAAAACTATGTATCCATAAATAGCTCAGAAGAGGTAAACAGATGGAGTTTTAGGAAGTGAGTATTTCTTTTTAATATGCATGACATAACTGTTGATAGTTTGGTCTTTTCATTTTACCTTTAACCTTTTTATTGAGTTTCATTTAACTAATAGATTAAATGAAGTTGTGAGAAAGGCACAGAATGCAAATGCAGGAAACTTATCCGAGCCCCAGTCCCGCCTCTTACAACCTTGGTTACCTAATTTTTCTATTGTCCATTTTCTGCACATATGAAATAAGGACAGTATTTCATGCAATTGTGATGTTTTAAAATGACAACTAAAACAAAACAACAGATAAGTTACAAATCACTATGAAAAAGGTTATTTTTTATATACAGTAGTTTATATTGATATATGGTGACATCACTATAGCTAATCTAATAATCATTTATTTTTCTTCTAATTTAATTGCATCTCTTAGAAAGTATTCTTTTAAAGTCAGGCTGAATGATTAGGATTTGGGTACACACATGTTAAAGCTAATATATATTACTGAATTCTTCCACTGGGTGAACCTCAGTCTCACATCTCTACACAGCAATCTACACTACTGCTAGATGGTTAGAAAACTGAGGTTAGCTATGAACAATCTCCTCTTTCATATCTGGGACTGACTTGGAGATAAAGTTTAACAGCAAGTCTAATCTTTTTCACTAACACTTCAGTTGTTTTGGTCCATCCTGTTAACTGTCTTTTATGGTCCTCAGTTTTAGCTCTAAGTTAGTAGGTAAAGGTGAAACCAAAAATTGAATATTCTGGATCATACAAGAAGGAAATAAAGGGGAAAGAATCAATATACTTCCTGAATTAGGATAAGGACAATACTTCTCTCATCTCCCTGGTCACTTAAATGCCATTTGGTGACACTTTACTAAAGGTCAAACAAAACACTGCCCTGAGGGCCTGATCACAGCAGCAAGAAACTTTCAAAGTTGAACTTTAGAAGCTGCTACCAAGCGGCAGGTGCAGGCATCCTCTCCCACAAACAACAACATAATCAAAGTACTTGGCTCTGGCCCTTCAAAACAAATTTAAACTCTAAAAAAATGTTCCACTTGGCTTTCACTTGAGAAATAGTGAGAAACAGTACCATTTTGCTAAAAGCAGCTTAACGCAGCTTTTTTTTTTTTTTTTTTTAATCCCTTTTGTTTGTTCGATTCTTCCTGATGGTTAATTTCCCTAGTTGATGGCCAAATCATATGTATATTCTTACTGGCTTTAGCACTTGAAAAATCAGGAGGAATAAAAAAAAATTTCTCTCTCTGAAAACAAGTAGCCCTCCCTCCTTGTGGGGACCTATCACAGCCTAGTTAAAGGGAGTTGGTAGAAAAAGGCACCCAAAGAGATTGAAAAGACAGGAGCACGTGCCCCTGGGAATTCAGCAGGGACTCTTGCTTCCCATCCCAGAAATACTCTCCGGTTGGCTGTTCCTTCGACAGTTAGTGGTGTAAAGTGGGGGTGCTCCCCCCAAAATGATTAGTGCCCTGTAAATAAACCTCTGGCGCAGCTGTTAATGCATGGAGAAATCTCTAACCTGGCCCGTGGGCCTGGTGGAACTTCCATTTTCCCAGCCCTCTTTTCTCTTGCCTCAGGCTCATTTTTCCACTTGGCCCCCCTCCCTCTCAGCTTTCCGGCACTTAGTCACCATTATAGTTTGACTGCATTCCTGGGTGCATGACCTATTTTAAACAAAAACAACACAACATGCACCCACAGTAAGCTATCAGGCCCCTTAGAATCTTGGCAACAGTGAGTCCAGAGGGACAGAAATTAATCTAGGCAGTTATCTAGAGTTCCCTTTCATTTCATCTCTCTTCATTCACACTCCAAACCAAAAGCAAATAAATAAACCGAATTTGAAGAAAAATGGCTGAGGGATGAAGGGGGGAGGTGTGAGTATACTAGAGAAGTCATATCCACACAGTCTCTGAGATCGGAAACCTCCTGGATCACAAATCAATTTCCTTCTCTGGCTCATCTTGGAAGTTTGATTCCCCTTGATACCATGCATGCTACCTACCTGCTGCAGACTGACATGATTTCCATAAATATAACATCTTGCTGCCTTGGGAATTCAGGAGAGGAGGGTATCTGTCCACAAGCACAGAACAAGGCCATCTCAAGGGGCACTGGGCTAAGGAGCGGGGACAGGACCATACAAAATGATGCCTGGGGCTTGGAGTTTTAATTCAACATTTTCTCAATTCTTTGCTCTTTTTGCTCACTGGTAAGCAGATTTCCCCCATACAGCCTGCGCCTACCAGTGCTGCTACCAAGACTAAGACTTTCGCTTTAATGTACACACAAGTATTTAAACAGTCCAAGACAAGAAGCTTCTAACCCTTCCTTCATACATATGTTACACTAAATCCTCCAATGGCCTCAGGAGCAGAGGTCTATAATTAAGGTTCAAATTAAATCAATAAAAAACCATATATTGTGTTAAACTCTTATCCTTCAGGCCAGGAATAGGAAACAGCCTCAAGACCCAAGGTGAAGTGAGATTACAGAGAACATGCCCAGCATGACAACAGGACAGAGAGCACAAGGAGAGGCATGGAGCAGACCCACATATCCCTTGAAAGGCTTCCAAGCGTCAGCTCCCCATACTTGTTCAACCTCACCTCCCAGGGCTTCACACTCCACAACTGAACTCCCACCAAGCCATATCTCTTTTACATTCCTATCCCCTATCTTCTCCTATATTGCCAGACCAGCCTACCTTTGTGCCCAACAAATGCTTACTTCCCACTTTGGGACCTAGTCAAATCCATCCATTCTTCAAAATCCAGCTTTAAGCCGCTACTTCCCTGACTCCTCCAACATTCTTCTCTCTCTCATGTGAACCCTTAGACTGAACCTACCGTAAACTATGACATTGTTAGCTTTGCATAGCTGTATGCCTCAGTTGTCCAATACAGTCATAATTTCCACAAAATTGAGTCTTAAAACTCTCAGTACTTCTAAAAGTGGATCTCAACTAGTATGCTTCAGAGCAGTGATATACCAGGAACCTTAAATAAGTCTGCTATAAATTTTTTAATGATTTATAGACCTTATTTTCACTCAACCAAAGATCCACATTTTTATGAAAACATCTGTCAGACAAATTACTGAGCCACAATATGGCTTATGACACAATTTGCTACAAAAAAAAAAGACTGCATGTTCAGAGCAACATACATGAACTTAACCTCTAAAGATATAAGAGTACAAGGTCAGGGCAGTAAACAGTTCTACTCAGACATTAACATACCAAAGCAAGTAAATGGACAGGTTTTTCAACTTTCTGAAGCCAGCTTTTTTAAAAGAAGACATTCATCTTTTAATCCTTTAATGTACTATCAAAAGTTCTATCACACAAAAATACGTCTTAGACACAAAAGGTAAGAACCTTGTTCCTAGTATAATAGGTATTTTGATAGATACTGCCTAGGAACTGCTTAAGCAAGTTCTCAAAAGTACAGTTCTCCCTTTGGCAAGTCACACTTTCAACAAGACTTACAGATTTTTCAAGAGCCTAGACACACTACCTTCAAGCTCCAAAGGCCTTTCCTAAAAATGTACAAAGTACCACATCTTCAGAAATTCAACCAAGGCCACCAAATTCTTATGCTAGAGAGGCTCAAGGAAAGGAATCTGAGCAGATGAAGTATCTCAATGTGGCACCCACGTGTCAAAGTTGTCCAAAGCAATGGGCATAACCCTGATTCTTTATGTGGGTTTAGGATTTAAGACTGTGTTCACATTCATTTCCTCCTGCTATTGGTCAAGTTCTAAATTTGCAGGGCACTTGATCAGTGTTTGTATTATGCAAGACATTAGAAGATATTAAGCGGGAGAAAAAAGAATTTGGTGTCCAAAATATTTTGGACAATGCTGAAACAAAAGTAAACAGGTCTCTCTTGTACAGGACTTCCTTTAACTTACCAATGGGCATTGTGAGCTCTCGAAAGTGGGGACATGGAGCACAGCATTTCCCATACTCATTTAATCATAGAATCAGGTTAAGAATCCCACAATACAGCTTTCAGAAAGGCTGATCTAGCACTTTCTAACAATAAACAACATCAAGAAAGATGCCACTATTTTTTGTGAACAGGCCATCTTCTGAGTCATGAATCAGGCACTACCAGACTCAGAAGTGAACTTGGTTCTCATATCATCACAATGACTTTTCCCTGGGCTCCCCATCTGAAATGCAAGGAATAATTATACTGCTCTGCTTCCCAGGGTTATTTTTTTATTGTTTTTAATCTTGTGATTGTGTTCCATATTAATCACCAAAACAGGTTCTCAGCCCAAGTGGCCAGGCTTCAACATCACTGGTGCCCTTGCAGCCTGGATGAAGAGATGGAGAGAACATGAACCAGACGCCACTCAGAACGCTTTTACATCACCAGTTGCTAGGCCATTATGATAAAGTCAGACTACAGCCAAGATAAGGGATGAAGGGAGGCTCTCCTTTAGTAACTCACTTCTGGAGGGAGGCCCCTTAGTCACACACACCACCTGTATCTGAATCTTGACTCACATTTTCAACATGGACTTTCTAAATGAAATTCAAAGAAACACAGGAGGTCAGGGAAGATTCCCTGGATCTACAGGGAAGAAAGAAAAAGCAGCACCAGCAGAAGACTATTTCCCTTTCTCTACAGAGAAAGAACCCATTACAGAGCTAGTGAGCAGGGGAAATAGCTTTCCTTTCAGTGCAACAGCTTTCCAGGAAAAGTATCTCAACATATTTACTATAAAACAATTTAATTTCCCTGTCCCATCACCTGCCACCCCATCCCCATCCCCGCAAAAAGCCCACAGATTGTGGATTTCCTCTCATTCTTGGCAGAGTTACCAGAAGAAATATAATACCCCCTTCGGACTGCTCCCAACAGCTGCTGGAACAAGAAGGGGAGCTGGGGGTAACCTTCCAAAGCTGCCTCTAAAAATGACCATTTCCCCTGCCAAACCATGCAGTCAGTGAACACAAGACAGCCCTTTTTCTACTTTCTTAAAGGGGAGATCCCAAAAGCAAGTGTTCCCTGGCCCAAAATACTGGTCTCCAGCCCAACTGTCCTCCTCAACTTGACTCTTAAGCTGGCACTTCTAATACCTAATTCTTCCTTAACATGCACTTCTTAAAATAATCATCTACTTCTTCACTAGCATTTTTGGCTAGTTTAACCTGCTAATATCCAAGTTAGGGTTCTTATCAAACTCCCACTCAGTAATATATCCTTGTCTCTGTCCACCTCCAAAATACAACATTCCTCAGGTGTGCATACAGCGCACATGCACGCGCACACACACACACACATCTCCTTTCAGGTCAAGAACCTTCCTCCAAAAATTCAAGGAACAAAGTCAGCAATGGTAAAGTTGCACTGTACCCCAGCCCTTTTCCCCTTTCCCAACATGATCTACACTAAATACACCTCAGTTCTGTCTAGAAAAGCCCCACTGCCAGGCAGAAAAGAAACTTCCAGTTAGCCTTCAGCCTCTCAGCTGAGACCACCAACAAAGAAGTTCATGAATGTCAACTGGGGGCACAGGCAATATCTCTCTCTGCTGAGGAGAAACTGGACAGAGCCTCCAGCATCATTCCCCAAAGGTGACAGCCGGGGTTGAGTGAAGACCGTGAAAACTGTACAAGAGCTGGGGGAGAAAATATAATGCAAGGAATGATTTGGAATCAGGGGCAGGAGAAGGTGGAGGCATGAACTGGCTGACCCCAAATGTCTTTTCCATCTCTAACTCCTATGATTCTTTGACCTCCAATTTTGTGCTGCGAACAAGGAATGGAAAGTCAACAGACGTGGTGATGTTTTGAAAGAGCCTGGCAGTCTGCTCTTGTCATTTAGTGGCCTTTGCATGTATTTTTTAAGGTGTCTCCATGCCCTGTCTTCATTTCACAGTTGTCACCTTTCTCAGCAATTTGAGCTCATGTCAAATACCAAAAAAGAAGGAGAAGAAGAAAGAATGTACTGGCAATTAATTGTGGGCTAAAGAGGGCCAGACACGGGGGCCCATTGGGTGGCCCAGACTTTCAGGGAGGGCAATGTGGACAATTGGATATAATGAAAAACTGACTTCAAGTTGAGACAAGGGAGTCAAACCTCTAACAAGGGATAAATTCTTTCTCCAGACAGTCTCATACTCAGTTTTAGATACAGGTGAAACCTTTACATGATTCAAAATTCATAAACATATTCTTAATTAGAACAAACATCTTGCTTCTACTGATTACACCTTAAATTCTAATACTTGTTCAAATCTGAGCAAGACTGCTAAATAAAAAGGACTTTTCTCAAGAATAAACCAAATCTTTGGATTCTCAACTTCATCTGATGGCCGGCACACCTGAGATAAATTCTGGAGTTTATCAAAAATCTGTTTCTGTAGATCAGAGTGTGGGGGCATGTCAATTTTCACTGGAAATTCAAAACTCAACTTTCTCCTTGTTTTTCCAAACAGTCAATCTCATCTTCAATATTCAAAAGTTATTGGAGCCTGGCCTCAAGAAGAGTCTACCTGAAATTCTCCCTGTTACATGGTTCTGAGTTAGGACCAGAAACTAATTCAGTGCCAGGGTTACTCCAGAGTTAAAGTTAAGCTGCCACACAAAGATAATTCCTTTCTATGTCAAACACTTAAAAATAATTTTTTTTAAATGTGTATGCTTCATCAGTAACCTCGCTGCCAGTTTGATTTCAAGCAGCTCAAGCACAATCTTTACCTAAGACGAAGGGGCTAGACATAGAAAACTGAAAGTGAGAAAGAGTATTGAAATACTTGCAGAGATTTCATTCCAACATGAACTGTTTATCTTGTAGATTATGAGGACTTTGGGATTCTCCATGATTCTGCCTTGAAAGTTAGGAGAGTCATCCCCTACTGTTCGAGTTTTACAAGACTGGAAAGGAGATAAGCAGCTTCCATATTCTCAGTCTTGAAGGAAAGTCCTCCAGTTTGCATTTGGAGGTATTGACTGCACAAGACCATTTCCTGCTTCCACAGGTGTATTGCTTTATTTATTTCAAATATGTAAACTGAACTCACTTTTATTAACTCACAAAACCATTCAAAACAAGGCCTTTCCAAAAAGTTGAAAATAAATACATTCATATATGAAACCTTTCAATGAACTGGAGAACAAGTAAGTGATTGCTTTCTAGGTACCGCAGAAAGGTGAAAGAGAGAGCTGAAGTTACTTTAAGTTGCTAATTGTTTTCTGAAAATCACTGTTTAGGCCTTAAAAGTAACCAGTGAGCAATGTCTTTTCTGTTCAGAGTTAGGAAACTTTATGCTTTCTGGGTCAAAAAAATGCTCTTAGGTGCAATCATTTTAAAACAAACAAACACACTCTGCTTATCTGTGTCCATCTCACCACTTTGGACGTTAATCATCACTGAAATAGATACCCCAGTCCCTCAGCCTCAAAGAGCTCCAAGCCTACAAGACCCTGGCTAAGGAATGAATGTACATGCCAGGGCAAACACTTCAGAGCCTGACTCCCTAAACACCTATTGTTAATTCTAGGCAAATCTATGACAGGCAAACGCAAGAGAGAACCCAGGTAATGCTCAAGGGATATTTGAAATAAAACTCAAGTTTGAAAACATACAGGACTTACTTTAGGAGGGAGACAATCAAGAGAGGTAAAAGTATTTAATATAAGACAGCAAAAGTATTTTTTTAATAGATTTACATACACGGGTATACTTTTTTCTTTCCATTCATTGCTTTTGTTAACTTACAGTGTCCGAATTTACAATTAGCACCTTTGCTCTTCCACCTGTCATACTTTCTAACTTCTTGCATTTAGCCTATATTATAAACTGACAGAGTTAAATTTCACTGTTTTGTTCTTGAAGACTGAACTAGCTTAGTTTTGCCTCTACTCTTTAGGGAAAACTTAAAAGATTGCTATATGAAACATTTCCTTGATTTTTATATTAAAGATATTTCTATTCCTCCAGGATTCATAAAACTTTCAAATAAAAATGATTTTAAACCAGATGACTGACTCAAACTGTCTTTGTGTCCACTTTAAAAAAAAAAGCTCAGGAAACCTACCAGTATTCACTGGTAGGGCAAGAGGCCTAAAGGGAAGCAAATTATTTGTTTGTGGTTTCAAAGTGGCCAAAATGCCTTCAAGCACAAGTATAAGACCATTAACAAATCACAAGGAACCAAAGCAGTTCATCTTACTCAACAAAGCTATGATCAGTTAGGAAGAACCAAACTGAATGGGACTTGCCCTGGGCCGGAAGGTCAGTAAACCTTAGCAGTTTGTGTTTCTGAGAATTCAGGAGGCTCTTCAGCAGGGAGAGCAGACCCTAAAGCCCACAGCTTCTGCTGTCATGTTTCCAAAAACATTCAGGACAGGTGAGAGAAATTCAGCCATGTATGTGTTTTCCCCCACCTTCTGTCTTTAGGCAGCCTCTCTATGTCAAACCATCTCCACTTTTGCTATATACAGACTGACTAGAGGCGAAGCCACACAACTTGAAAGTTCCATTTTACAACATTTACTGAGTGCCTACTATGTGCTGAACACTGTGCTATCACTAACACATCACAATGGTTAAGCCTCGTTTTACTGGCTATGTTACTCTCATTCTTTATAGATGATAAAACTCTGGGGCAGTGAAGTGTGGCTTCTCATAAAATGAAAGTTTTGTGCTTATAAAAACTTGTCCTACTGTCCAGTGTACAGTTAATTAGCCCAAAATACGAACTACAGCCCTGCCACAATCCGAACAGCCATATTTTCACCGAACTTTGGGCCCAGGCTCCCCAATGCCCTAAGATGACTGGGGCACACGCCATCTCCCTCCAGGGATGATCACCACCCCTCTTGGTGGGTTATCATGTCTCTGCAGCTGTCCAAAAACAGACCACACTGGTAAACATTCTCTCCACCTGCTGTAACATGCATAACTTTCCCCCTCAACTCAGAAAACATGAGCATGACCCTGCTCTTTATCAACTGTTATGGTAAAACAACTTCCTAGAAGGCTGGCGATACCACATCCTAGGACACAGGCAAGAAATCAAAACATGTGGCTAAAAAATAACAAAGCCAAATCACCTGGCGGTCTCAATGCACCTTATACTGTAAAGTCATTTTCATTTTGTTATTATCACTTACAGAATGCACACTCATTTACATTATCTCCCAGAGCATTTGAAAAGGAAAGAAAAATAAACATAAATTCTTTCATTTGTTCATTCAGTCTCTATAAGGAGAGCAGTCTATGGCCATACCACCTTGAAAGTGCCCGATCTCATCTATAAGGAGAGCAAGAAAGCCAAATTTTGCCGTGGCTGGATTGGGTTTAGGCATTTCAGACAACTGCTCTTCTAGGTCAACTGATATGTTCTCTGAAAGAGTTTTTCGTTATAAGAAATGAAGATGGGCTTCCCTGGTGGTCCAGTGGTTAAGAATCCACCTTGCAATGCAAGGGACACTGGTTCAGTCCCTAGTCTGGGAAGATCCCAAACCTGGCAGGGCAACGAGGCCCGTGTGCCACAACTACTGAACCTCTGCTCTGGAGGCCCCGTGCAACAATTACAAAAGCCCTAGAGCCTGTGCTCTGCAACAAGAGAAGCCCATGCAGCAACAAAGACCCAGCACAGCCAAAATAAACAAATATATGTATATTTTTAAAAATTCTTTTAACAAAATGAAGGTAACAAGACTTATATGCCCCCCAAATCCCAGAAAATCATAATTATCAACAACAAAATCATACTAGAAATAATAAAAGTTAAAACAATAAGGTTTAAAATTTCCAAAAGATTTTAGCAATCCTGGACATCATTAATAATACCCAGCTGGAAAACATACTGAAAAAAGAGATTGCAGTCACACCAAAAAAAAAGAATAGCATATTTAGGAATAATAACAGATATGTAGTTACTTTACAGTGAAATCCACAGAAACTTTTGAAAAGGCACAGAATTTTTTTTTTGCTAGGGGGCTGAATGAGAATGGAGATGTCACATTCTCACACACACACAAATCACAAATCCAACAAGGAAAATTTAACCCTAACAGATATTATACTCTATCAAAGGCAACAATACTTAGAATGGAAATGGAAAAATACATCAGTGGAACAAAATAAGAGTTCAGATATAGACCCAATATACATACATACCTATATGTATGTATATGTGACTATATATACACATAGATATATAAAGTTAATATCTGTCAAAGTAAGCTTTCTAAAACAAATTATTTTGTCTTTCTAAAGGGAAAGATATGAATTACGTAACAAAAAGTTTAGTGGTAACTAGGTAACTGTTTAGAAAAAAAGAAGGTTGAATTCAGGGCCCTTACACCAAAAGAAAAGTGATATTGATGAAAGTGTTGACAATTCTTAAAAGTCAAATTATAGGAAAACCAGCAGAATGTCAAAGAGAAGATTTATTATGTCTGTGGGAGAAATCATAAATTTCTGTTTTGGAAGGGGAAGGAAAGATTTAAAAAAATCACACAAAAACTGACATATTCTGATATATTTAAATCTAAAACTTCTATAGGCTAAAAACAGTGAAATAAACTGGGGAAAATATTTGCATCAAAGATGACAGATTAGATCCTAATATCTATGACCCACAAGGACTGGAATCTAAGAGTAGTGTCAATACTCCAATAATAAATGGACTAAGACTAGGAAAAGACAATCTCATAGGTGAAACAAACACAGGGGAAAATACTTATCCTGCTAAAGGAAGGCAAAATAACAAAACTTTGAGATATCATTATATGTCCACTAAAATAGCAGATTTTTTAAATTCTTATATGAAATCGCTTCTAGTGCCACTGTAACTTGGTACATTGCCTTTTTACAAACCATAACCTTTGACTCAATAATGCCAATCTTGAGAATTTATTCTAAAGAACCAATTCAAAAAGACATGTATTATACAGTATCTGATAGATCTCAATAAAGCTGTTACCAAAAAATGCATTGAATTATTCATTTCCTTGTTGTCTATGATAGCAAAAAGCTGGATACAACATGAAAGTCTAATATTAGAGAAAAGTTTTTAATCTCATAGTACAGCCCATAAACATTATGTACCTATTCTGCTAGGATCAGTAGGATAGCAACTAAGTGGGGGAAGAAGTGTGCAAATGAAAAGCAATTTTTAAAACTGAACAGCTGCCTAGGTGATGATATTATAACTTTTTATGTTTTAAACCAACTTTCCTTAATGTTGCTATATTGTGTTAAAACTATCTTTTTAAATTTTTTTAATCCAAATTGGATGGAGTTGGGTGCTATCAGAAAGTTTTTACTCCAATTCCACACATTTTCTCCCTTTCCTATCTAACAGCTTACATGATTAAGTTCTGCATTCACAGGCTTCAGATCCTACCAAGAACAGGCCAAATTACAATACCATGCCTTCACGTACAGTCTGTATACATCATCCAACTCCCTGCCATAAGCAGGTACCCTTTTTGCGTGTCATTCTGCCTCCATCAAGTCATAAATTATCGCTGACACTTGGACCAAGGGACTTTTTTTTGGAGTGTGTGCCCTTTTCTCCATATTTGATTTTATCAGAGCCCAGAAGCCTAACGATCCTTAGAAGAGAGTGAGAGGATGAATGTCCATAAAAACGTCCTGAAAGACCACATAGGGGACATGGGTCCTACACCTGGATGGGAGGAGGCCTCTAAAGCCACAGACCAGCCACAGTTCCGCCTGAGGAACCCAGGCAGTCAACGTCTGCGAAAAGACACATTTAACAGCTGAAAAGAGTGCTTAAGATGGCTAATTGTGAGGAGCTGCCCACAGAGAGGGTGCTGACTAAGGGAGATGCTCTTGGGAGGTTTCCTCAGATGGAGGCCTCCGAGAGGAACTGGGTGCTCGGGAAGGGGTCGGAGGAGGCCGGGTTTGGACCTCGGAATTCAGGGTACGACACGGCCCCAGGCCGACCAGGCCGCGGCGCCCCGCCCTTTCCCGGGACGCGGGCCGGCCTGGGGCGGGGAGCGGGCGGGCGCTTACAGGTCGGTGCCGAGCCGCGTGAAGCCGGAGTTGAGCGAGGCCCGGGCTATCCGGCGCCAGAGCAGGTCGCAGCTGGTGAAGCGCCGCAGCCAGCGGCACACCTGAGCCAGGCGGCCGAGGGCCTGCATGTCCAGGTAGGAAAAGATGAGCAGCAGCAGCTCCTCCGGCAGGCGCAGGAGTGCGGGCCCCGCGGCTGGGCGGCAGGCTGGCTCCCGGGCCGCCGCCGCCTCCTCCTCAGCCGCTGTCGCCATGGCCGCCCGTGTCCCCGCGAGGCGGCCCCAAGCCTGACCCCCTCGTCCCTGTGCTCTTGTCGGCCTGGCGCTCTCCCGCCTACCAGTCCTGACCCTCCATTCCTCCTTCTTCCCCTCACCTCTCCCTTTGGCCTCCTTTCGCGCCCCTGCGCTCCCCTCATCTCCCCTGACGAGCCTTCTCGCCCCTTCCTCCACGCTTCCGCCTCTCTCTCCTGCCTTTCCTAGGCCTGCACTCGGTCCCGCCTCAGCCCCCAGCCCCGTTTCCTCCTTCGCCTGTGGCGGCGCCGGCTTTCCTTCCGCCCCGTTTCCTTTTCCGCCTTGCCCTGCTCCCGATTTCCCCTTCCCCTTCCTCCGCTTTCCTCTCGCGGCTCTCCCTTCCTCCTGCAGTTTTCTCGTCTCCCCGCTCTCGCCCTCGCCGGGCCCACCGTTCCCGGGGGGCCCCACGCCGCCCTGACTACCCATGAGCGGCCGCGGGGCCGGCCCGACGCGGAGCCAAGCCCGAGCCGCCGCCACAGCCGCCGCCCCGGGAGGAGGCGACACCATGCCGGACCGGGTCACATGGGGCGGCGCGGGCCGAAGCCTGGGCCCGCCCCTCACACCCGAGGCCGTGGAGCGGCTTCGTAGCGCGGGCGGGGGCCGTAGAGCGCCCCCCTCCCATGCCCCGGGCCGCCCGGAGCGTGTGCCGGAAACACAGCGTGCGTTCATCTAGCACGTGAGGCCCACCAAGGGCCTGGTTAGGACGGCCATAGGAGCTTCTCCCTTCAAGCAGCAGCTAGTTTGAGGCCCTGCCCTCAAGAAGCACTCACTTGGGTGGCCTTCCCCCTCTCATACCCCTCTTCTACCTCGTCTGATGCCTGCTTTCCACAGGCCATATACCAGGGCCTCACGAACTGCACCTCTAGAAGTTGGCAGGTTCCTTAGGCCGGGATCTCACATGGGGTATATACCTCAGTTCTAGCAATGAGCTGGTATTTTTGACATTTTGGAAGATTGCAGTCCTCTAGATCCTGCATCCACTCCCTGGTCATGGATAAGCAAGTGGTAAAGCTATTAGTCACCACCCAAGTGCAAGTGGATTCTCCAAGGTCATCCAGGAGCCCTGCCCCACACCATTCATTGCATTCACACTGCTACTGCTGCTGCTAAGTCGCTTCAGTCGTGTCCAACTCTGTGCGACCCCATAGACAGCAGCCCACCAGGCTCCCCCATCCCATTCACAAAGGTACCATTTTGAAGGGAGAGCTAAGAAAAGTCTACTGAAGTCCCATGCTGTCCCATACTGTCTCCTCTAGTCACACATGGCTTAGGGGCATTGAAAATGGGACTAGTCCAAACTGAGGTGTGCTGTGTGAAAACCCACCAGATTTTGAAGACTTATGCAAGATAAAGAATGTGAACTATAGTATTAATAGTTTTATATTAAGTACATGTTGAAGTGATAAGATTTTTGATACATTGGCCTAAATATACTTTTGTAACTACTAGAAAGGTTAGAGTTATACCTGTGACTTGAATTTTCGGCCCACATTTTTTCTATTGAACAGCACTGGTGGAGGCAGTAAGATTTGCAGGTGGGGGAGGAAGATCCCTAAGTATCCTGTGCCCCAAACCCTAATAGTAAAAATTTTAGGGGTTTATTTTGTTTTTACATCTTAAGATCCATTTTCAGAAGCAAGAATGAATGAAATATCAACTCTGGAAATTATTCAACAGGTAGCATAAGGAGAGACCTAGGAGAGGAAGGACATTGCATTATGTCACCACAGAAGCATCATGTAACAAGGTCAGACCGGAATCTGGCTTTGCCCTAGAACTGCTTTTTGATCTTAGCAAAACAACAACAAAAAACCCCACCTATCTTGGCCTTTTAGTGTTCTCAGTCTGTAGTGGAGATAATGCCTCTGCCTTACTTTCGAGGGATAAATGAGATGATCCCTGTAAAATGCTTTGAACTCCTCTAAGAAAATTCTCAATAATAGTTACAGGTCAAATCCTGTTACAAAAAAATACTCTACAAAAGGTGTGTGGGGGGGGGAGGTACAACAAAGGCTTTATGTAGAAAAAAGATTTCCAAACTCCAGCCAGTGGTTTACTTATTAAAAGCAATATTTGACATGACATTTCAGTACAACTAAAGAATTTAGGCAATCTCTTAGAAATCATTATAAAGATATTTACTCATTTCATACTATTAGAAGGCTGTTGAGGTAGGAATGCTGAATATTGAGGTAATATCATCAACTCAACATTTATTGATTTTGCTACAGTTGTATACTGTGAGCCACTCTGGAAGGAAAGCAGATGATTATAGCATATGGTTCCTACATTTTGTCTTCTGATTTGTGTTAAACATGTTTGTAATTTCTTACTGTTTGACTATTTTTTTTTAACCATTTCTTTACACAGAGTAAAACTAAGTAATTCATCCACACTGTACCTAGTTTTCAGTAGAGGACTTGAAGGCGCAGAAAATTGTTTAATTAAATCAAGTATTAAAATCCACAATCACACAAATGCAACTTATTCTTTATCCCATGTTGCCCTCATTATTGGAGAAATTAAACCATCACCTAAAAAATCACCTTCTTTTGCACCCAAACTGGAGATCAAGTGAACTAAAATTTATGGTTTATTGATTTCCAAAATAAGCCAAAGTACTCACTATGCAGAAAGGCAAAGCCAAAATGGAGAATTGGCATATATTCTGTTATTTGGTGGTGATTTGGTATATCTCTAAATTCCTAAGCTATTAAAAAAAAAACCCTACAGTTTAGTTTCAACTCAGAGAAGCACCTAGAATTTTTCATCAACCCTCCCTCCCTCACAAAACAAAGCAAAAAAAAGTCCAATGTGGGATTTAAAACAAACTTGAAAAAAACTACATCACACACAAACTTTTAAAATTCTTTTTGGAGACAGGTTATTTAAAAAAATCAGCTGGATGGGAATTCCCTGGTCATCCAGTGGTTAGGACGCCCTGCTTTCACTGCCCAGGCCCTGGGTTCAATCCCTGGTTGAGGAACTAAGATTCTACACACTGCATGGTGCAGCCAAAAAAAAAAGATAAAACATCAGCTGGGGCTGAAAAAAATGATTTGTAACAAAAGTAAATGCATATCTTCATGGAACACTGAATGGTGTTTTATTATCAAAGAAAATAAACACCTTAATAGCTAGAAAAAAAGAAAATAAAAAGAGTACACTGGATTTCAGAACATCTTTAGAAAAGTCATCAACTCCCTTGAAGTTCAAATCCAGGAAACATAGTAAAATACTATGGGGGGCGGGGTTGAAATTTACTTTGTTTTTATAAGGCATTTTAAATTTAGAATTTGCATAATAAGTAAACTGTAAGCATTGGACTACTTTTAACTTAGAATGCCAAAAACATGAAATTCATAATATTTTAAAACATAAGACTCAATTTCTTTTTTCTACTTTTTAAATAGAAGATAGGTGATTCACAATATCAGTTCTAGATGTATAGCACAGACTCAGTATTTTTATAGATTATATTCCATTTTAAGTTATTATAGAATATTGCCTATATTTCCTATGGTGTAAAATGTATGAGACTTTATGAATTTCACTGGGAATTTAGAAATACTAATATTAGTTCACTTTTAGAGAGGATTTTTAAGTTCAGATGTAAAGTTCTTTGTGTATGTCCATGTAACTGACTGCATAGTAGTAATTATTGTTAATAGGTATTTTATATGTTTAGGATTGTGAAAAGGCTAGAACTGTGTGTTCTGTACATTCTCGTAAACATAGATGACAATCTTAGGCAGGAGACTACTCCCATATCCAATATGCCAGTGCCCGCATGCCTCTTAAGCCCTCAGGGCCCCAGCCTTTAACTTTAAAAGTAAGCAGATTTAGCAGGGGAATTATTCTGAGATGAATGAGAAAGAATGAGATTATTTTGTGAATGACAATTTATAATAATAATAATAGCATATATTTATTGAGCACTGACTGTGTATCAGGCACTATTATAAGAGCTTTCCATGTATTGTCTCACTTATTCTTATCAATAACCACATAAGGAAGATACGATTAACCTGTTTTTTTTTTTGCAGAAGATGAAACTGAAGCATATGGTCACACCGTTCCTAAATAACAGAACAGGTATCAAATCTAGACATTCTAACCCTAAAGCTCCTACTCTGAACTGTGTCTTCACCATGGTGGTGGTTTAGTCACTAAATTGTGTCCAAGTCTTGCGACCCCATGGACTGTACCCCACCAGACTCCTCTGTCCATGGGATTTCCCAGGCAGGGATACTGTAGTGGATTGCCATTTCCTTCTCCAGGGGATCTTCCCAGCCCAGGAATCGAATCCCGGTCTCCTGCATTGCAGGCAGATTCTTTACCAACTGAGCTACAAGGGAAGTCCTAAGTCTTCACCATACACAAAAGAAAATGGAATAGGAATAAGGCATTGAATTCGGAGCCTTCTAGGATCCCTTTCAATTAATATAGCCACACCTAATAATATACTTTTCCTCTGACCATTAGGCAGGTCTGGTATCTAAATAAAAGCTGCTTCTAAACAATTAAAGTAGATCCTGTCCTTGTCTCAACTGTTAATACTTTCTAAGGGTTAATATGTAGAATCCACAGCCTTTTATGCTTTTCATAATCTTTTTGCAAAACTTTTAAAAGGATTTGTAGGAACTACTGTCTTGCAAAAGAACATATAATAAAAGTTTAGTAATTTCATCATTTTACTTCAGCTTCAATTTCTTTTGTTAAATTAAATAACAGTGTGTGTATAGTATATATTATATGAGCCTTTTTTTGTAAATTTGTCCCTATTTATATATATTCAAAAGGAGACTTTGTAGAATAATGCTAATAATGGTTATTCCTAGTAATGGAATTTTACTTTGTACTTTTCCCTATTGCTATTTTTTTTTTAAAGAAGCATGGATCACATTTACAAAATCAATAAAGTCTCCCAAAAATAAAGTTATGGTTGTTATGCATCCAAACACACCATGCAACAAGACAGTTGGAGAACCCTAGATCATTGCCAGAGTTTTAACTAGCCACCTAAGTTTCTTCAAATTTTATTTCATTTAAAATGTGTCTCATGTAATAGTAAGATAAAGAACGAATTAGAGTATAAGAAAGAAGAAATGAGGACTAATGATAAATGTATAAACATTTGGGCATCACATAAATAGAAAGAGTCTAAAGTTTTGTTTTCAGAAATTATATGTCAGGTTCAGTCCAGTTCAGTCGCTCAGTCATGTCTGACCCTTTGTGACCCCATGGACTGCAGCACGCCAGGCTTCCCTGTCCATCACCAGCTCCCGGAGCCTGCTCAAACTCATGTCCATCGAGTCGGTGATGCCATCCAACCATCTCATCCTCTGTTGTCCCCTTCTCCTGCCTTCAATCTTTCCCAGCATTAGGGTCTTTTCCAGTCAGTTGGTTCTTCACATTAGGTGGCCAAAATTTTGGAGCTTCAGTTTCAGAATCAGTCCCTCCAGTAAATATTCAGGACTGATTTCCTTTAGGATTGACAGGCTTGATCTCCTTGCAGTCCAAGGGACTCTCAAGCATCTTCTCCAGCACAACAGTTTGAAAGCATCAATTCTTCAGCACTAAGCGACTTCCCTGGTGGCTCAGATGGTTAAGCGTCTGTCTACAATGTGGGAGACCCAGGTTCGATCCCTGGGTCGGGAAGATCCACTGGAGAAGGAAATGGCAATCCACTCCAGTACTATTGCCTAGAAAATCCCATGGACAGAGTAGCCTGGTAGGCTACAGTACATGGGGTCACAAAGAGTTGGACACGACTGAGTGACTTCACTTTCACTTTCAAGCCTTCTTTATGGTTCAACTCTCACATCTGTACATGACTACTGGAAAAACCGTACCTTTGACTAGACGGACCTTTGTTAGCAAAGTAATGTCTCTGCTTTTTAATATGCTGTTTAGGTTTGTCACAGCTTTTCTTCCAAGGAGCGAGCATCTTTTAATTTCATGGCTGCAATCACCATCAGCAGTGATTTTGGAGCCCAAGAAAATAAAGTCTGTCACTGCTTCCATTGTTTCCCCATCTATTTGCCATGAAGTGATGGGACCAGATGCCATGATCTTCGTTTTTTGAATGTTGAGTTTTAAGCCAGCTTTTTCAGTCTCCTCTTTCACTTTCATCAACAGGCTCTTCAGTTCCTCTTTGCTTTCTGCCATAAGGGTGGTGTCATCTACCTATTGAGGTTATTGATATTTCTCCTGGCAGTCTTGATTTCAGCTTGTGCTTCATCCAACCCAGCATTTTGCATGATGTACTCTGCATATAAGTTAAATAAGCAGAGTGACAATATACAGCCTTGACATACCCCTTTCCCAATTTTGAATCAGTCTGTTGTTCCACATTCAGTTTTAACTGTTGCTTCTTGTCCTGCATTCAGATTTCTCAGGAGGCAGGTAAAGTGGTCTGGTATTCTCATCTCTTGAAGAATTTTCCAGTTTGTTGTGATCCACACAGTCAAAGGCTTTGGCCTAGTCAATAAAGCAGAAGTGGATGTTTTTCTGGAACTCTGTTGCTTTTTTGATGATCCAACAGATGTTAGCAATTTGATCTCTGGTTCCTCTACCTTTTCTAAATCCAGCTTGAACATCTGGATGTTCTCAGTTCACATATTGTTGAAGCCTCGCTTGAACTTTCAGCATTACTTTGCTAGCATGTGGGATGAGTGCAATTGTGTGGTAGTTTGAACATTCTTTGGCATTGCCTTTCTTTGGGATTGGAATGAAAACTGACCTTTTCCAGTCCTGTGGCCACTGCTGAGTTTTCCACATTTGCTGGCATATTGAGTGCAGCACTTTCACAGAAATTCCATCACCTCCACTAGTTTTGTTCGTAGTGATGCTTCCTAAGGCCCACTTTACTTCAGACTCCAGGATGTCTAACTCTAGGTGAGTGATCATACCATTGTGGTTATCTAGGTCATTAAGATCTTTCTGTGTATTCTTGCCCCCTCTTCTTAATATCTTCTGCTTCTGTTAGGTCCATACCATTTCTGTCCTTTATTGTGCCCATCTTTGCATGAAATGTTCCCTTGGTATCTCTTGGTATCTGCTCAAATTTTCTTGAGGAAATCTCTAGTCTTTCCCATTTTATTGTTTTTATTTCTATTGTTTTCCTCTATTTCTGTCAAGTTGGCAGTTTATATTCTGAAATCCTGTTAGAAACCCCAAGATCTGATCTGTTTTTCTATGAATCCACTGTCTTTGTCATATTCAAAGATAATATATTTTTATTTCATATGAAACAATTTAAAATATTGTTTAAAAATAGTTACTTTATGCAGAAAAGACTGGAAGGAAATATGTTCAAATTCTAAAAATGGATGCTGATGAGAGGTAGAATTATGGAAAGTTCTTTCTGCTGTTGCCTTACCCTTTTCTATATTTTCTAAGTTTTCTGCAGTCAACATATATTACATAGATAATGAATTTTTTTTTTTAAAGAAAAAAACCTAAGAGGTGTTTGTACCTGAATGTACAAAATCATTTCATTCAATTTAAGCTAATTAATTTTAATATTTTATTTAAAAGTCCATTTACAAATCTCCCACATAATTCCAAACAATTTGTTATACCTCACCTTCGAGGACATGGAGCACAACTGCTCTCCCCCACCACACACACATACTCCCAAGAGGACTGCATGCCATGACTTCCCTCCAAAGAATACAGTATGCAAAGAGGAGGAAAAAAGAGTAACTTTTCATGGAGAAGGCTGACAAACACTATTTCAGCCAGGTGATCAACACCTGTTCAACATCATCAGCTGTAAGTCACATGGATAGTAGGTACCCTTGATACACATGATGCAAATGGTACTTTACCTCTGTGGCCATGCTCCCCAAAAGCCATAATCCCAGTCTAATAATGAGAAAAACATGAGACAAATCCAAACTGAAGGATGGTTTATGAACCTACCTGACCAGTCCTCCTCAAAAATGTCGAGATCATCAAAAACAAGGCAAGTCTGAGAAATTATCACAGCCAAGAGGAAACAAGAGTCATGACAAATAAATGGAATGTGGTATCCTAGAGCAGGAGAGAGAAAGAATACTAGGTAAAAACCAAGGAAATCTGGTTGGTCCATTAATCATTACAAATGCACAATACTGACATAAAATGTTGATAATAGTAGTATGTAAGAACTCTATTCTGGTTTCCCAATTTTTCTGTAAATCTAAATCTATTATACAAAAATAAAGGGGTTTTTTTGTGTGTGTAAATTTATTTTACCCTTTTGTGACTTTTTAGAGAAAATCTTGGCAAAACTTGTAATGCACATGAAGGCTGTGTTTTCTGAGTTAGAAATTTGTGATATTATGAAACCCTATCTTGTCATCCCAAATGCAAAAGAAAGACATAAAAATAATGTCCCATAAGTCATCTCCAACAAAATTTAAACTACTTAAGACTTTTAATTATCCAAACTTATAGCTATACTAAAAAGATTGATTTTCCAGAGGGTCAGATGTCATTCTAAGATACTGTTCTGACTTTACAACTGTGAGAAACAGACATTTCCAAGCACCAATTTATGTGTGAAAGATACACACACATGTACACAAAATTTGAGGACCATATGGCAAGTAAGGTAAGGGGGTGGGCAAAATAGAAATATCAAATGAGACTGTGGGAATAAGAAAGCAAATTTCTAGATTTGCCAGTTCAGTAATGCTACCATTAGTTAGTCTGAGATAGCCTTCTTATGTCAATAAGTGGTGTTCAAAGAAATTTTGAACAAAATGGAGAGCACACCATCAGCACTAGGATCTAAGATAATTCATGTTGACATCAGAATTTGTGATTTTTCTGATCTCTGTCAGAAGACTGAGTCATTTGGCAACAAATGATGAAAGATACAAAACGAAGATGAAGGCAACCATAAATCTTGTGAAATGTTCTGGGAATTTCTTTAAATACATACATGTGCATGCATGGGTTTGTGCATGCTAAGTCGCTTCAGTCATGTCCAACTCTTTGCAACCCTATGAACTGTAGCCCACCAAGCTCCTCTGTCCATGGGGATTCTCCAGGCAAGACTTGAGTGGGTTGACATGCCCTCCTCCAGGGCATCTTCCCATCCCAGGGATTGAACCTGCATCTCCTATGTCCCCTGCACTGGCAGGCAGGTTCTTTACCACTAGCGCCACCTGGGAAGCCCAAATACATACATGTGAAAGTGAAAGTAAAGTTGCTCAGTCGTGCCGGACTCTGCGACCCCATGGACTGTAGCCTATCAGGCTCCTCTGTCCATGGGATTTTCCAGGCAAGTGTGCTGGAGTGGATTGCCGTTTCCTTCTCCAGGGGATCTTCCTGACCCAGGAATCGAACCCAGGTCTCCCGCATTGCAGGCAGACTCTACCGACTGAGCCACCAGGGAAGCCCTAAATACATACATAAATACATACATAAAAATAAAGTTACCACTGAGGTAGAATATATATAAATGAGTTCTTTTTCAAGAAGAAAATGATAAGTTCTAGGGAAAAATTTCTCTTAAGCATCTTCAGCTCTTCTGGAAGAAAGTACAAGGTCAAATATAACCTTGTTTCTGTTTCTATAATTATACTATTTAAGAATGCCTAAACTTCAGATAAATTTTTTTCATTTGAGGCATTCATGACAGTAACTAAAACCACAGGATATAATTTATTTATCCTGTCCTAGGTTTGGGGTCCTGTTAAAAATGTGAAAAACACAAAAGACAACTTTTCTGAAATAGCATTCAGTTACATTATTTTGAACAGATGGTAGGTTGTGTTCAGCTGTTAAATACAAACAAAAGTTTGGATGTGAATGGAATATGTCTTATTTAGGGGATTTTTACTTTAGTTTTTAAAAATGTGTGTGTATGTGTGTATATACACACACACATATATACACATATATATATACATACACATACTGTGTAAAGAGAATTATGACTTTTAGGCCCATATTTAACTGTTAAATCTTTTGAGAACCTATGTCACTACTTCTAAAGAATTATATACTCTATATAATTGCTTTTCGCCCTTTCTCGTGGCAGCTGTTTTCCCCTTTCTTATGGCATCTTTCAAATGGAAAGATGAGTGAGAAAAATCCCCTACATTTAAAACCTACCAGGGAGAGAAAAGCAGGAAGAAGTCCATAGCCCCTGGGGATCTTCCCAGGTTCAGCAGATTGACCTGAAAAAGGAGTACAACTTGAGTTCCTCCTCTAACAACACAAGCTCCAATCAGAGAAGTTTCCAAACACATGAAGCTTAGCAAGACCACCTGCTTCTAACACAAGACAATGGCCACTGGACCACTAACTCTGCTGCCTCAAGTCAACACCAGCTCTCCTTCACAACAGATGATAGGCTTTCCGCTAGAAGAGCTTCCTCATTTAAAAAAAAAAAAAAAAGGCGAAAGAGAAATTTAACTTCATGTATGTGCTAGAAGCTCATAAATTAGGAGTAAAATGGACAAATGAAAAACCTGAAATGGAAGTCAGTCTGACAGTAGAACCAAACATTAATTGCACAGATACCAGCCTTGGCAAGATGAAGTGAGGAGTTCAAATCCCCACTTGGCCAGGGCATGGGCCTCTGGGTGCTATGGGAGCCAACAGGAAGTGGAAAGGAAATTTTGCCCAGGTGCTTATGCCTTCCTCAAGCATAACCAATCTCAGCGGATGTGTGGCACAACCCAGGATCCTTCATTTATCATCTCTTAATGCAAATCAAAATTACAATGAGGTACCTCCTCGCACTGGTCAGAATGGTATCATTAAAAGTTTACAGGGGGCTTTTCTGGTGGTCCAGTGGTTGAGAATCCACCTTGCAGTTCAAAGGACACCAGTTCAATCCCTGATCCAGAAAGATCCCATATGCTGCAGAGCAACTAAACCCCTGTGCCACAGCTACTGAGCCCGTGTGCCTACAGCCCGTGCTCCCCAACAAGAGAAGCCACTACAAGGAAGAGTAGCCCCCACTCACCACAACTAGAGAAATCCGTGCAACAACGAAGACCCACTACTGCCAAAAAAAAATACATCTTAGAAAAAAAAAAGTTTACAGGGACTTCCCTGGTGGTCCAGTGACCAAGAATCCACACTCCTGATGCAGGGGCCCATGTTTGATCCCTGGTTAGGGAACTAGATTTCACATGCTGAAACTAAGAGCGCACCTAAACGGTGCATTTTAGTTGCTCAACTAAAGATGCCACAACTAAGACCCGGCACAGCCAAATCAATAAAACACTTTTTAAATTTACAAATAGGGAGCTCCCCGGTGGTCCAGTAGTTAGGACTCTGTGCTCTCACTGCCAAGGGCCCAGGTTCAGTCCCTGGTCAGGGAACTAAGATCCCACAAGCTGCATGGTATGGCCCCACAAAAATGTCTATAAATAACAAATCCTGGGGAGGGTGTGGGGAAAAGGGAACCCTCCTACATTGTTGGTGGGAATGTAGATTGGTGCAGCCATTATGAAAAACGGCATGGAGCTTCCTTAAAAAACTAAAAGTAAGAGTTGCCATATGATCCAGCCGTCCCATTCCTGGACATATAGCTGGAGAAAGCTCTTAATTTGAAAATATACATGTACCCTAATGTTCACAGCAGCACTATTTAGACATGGAAGCAACCTAAATGTCCACTGACAGATGAATGGGTAAAGAAGATGTGATATATACATGCAATGGAATACTACTCAGCCATCAAAAAGAATGACATAACATCATTTGTAGCAATATGGATGAAGCTAGAGATTATCATACTAAGTGAAGTAAGACAGAGAAGATAAATATCATGATATCATTTGTACTGGGCTTCCCTGGTGGCTCTGATGGTTAAGAGCCTGCCTGCAATGCAGGAGACCTGAGTTCAATCCCTGGGTTGGGAAGATCCCCTGGAGAAGGAAATGGCATCCCATTTCAGTATACTTACCCAGAGAATCCCATGGACAGAGGAGCCTGGTAGGCTTCTATTCCATTGCCTTCTCAAAAATACAAACTACCATATACAAAAAGGATAAACAACAAGGTTCTATTTTATAGCACAGGGAGCTATGTTCAGTATCCTGTAATAAACTATAACAGAAAAGAATATTTTTATATATATATATATGAATCACTTTGCTGTATATCAGAAACCAACACAACACTGTAAATCAACTATACTTCAATTTTAAAAAATTTGTAATTTCTTAAGATCTCTATCTTTCATACCACTCAACAGAAGGAGAAGAATCACTGTGATCAGACCCACAACTTCCCTAGCTCTCCCAAGAGTTAAGGTCCACTGCATTACAGTTTCCTTGATTTGAGTCCTTAGTCATATTGAGATAGTCTGTTGAACTGGTATTCAATTAAAGATATATAAAGCAATATTTAACATTTTGTAGGTTAAGAAAATTAAAATTAATATCAGTTAGTAGAAGGAAATTCTCAATTCAGTATCCTATGTTAGCCCTCATAGGAAAATCAATGAACAAAGGAATTTTAAATGTTGAAGCAGGTGGGATCCATGACAAGAACAAGAGGAAATAACAAAGTCTTGGTATCACACAACTCCCATAAGTCCAGATTTCTTAAAACTATAAACTCATATTCCTTTAGATAATTTTTTTTTATTTTAAAGATTTTCAAAAATAAACATTTTTCAAGAGCCTTCCATGATACAGTTAATTAAAACCCATGTTACTTATTCAGCAGTGCCCGCAGCAGAGTCACAGAAACAACCTGAGAAGAAGCAAGCTATTGACAGAGAATAGAAATGTTTGGGACAAATGTATTTCAAACTGTTTAAATGCATTACCGAACACCCATAGAATAGAACAGTAAACAAACAGCTGTGAAAAAGAATGAGGAAGATCAGATGCAGAAGGGTAGCTAATAAACATTAAGTGAAAAAGCAAAATGCAGGAGTGTATACATGTTGCCACTGAGGGGCGGGTGGGAAACTACACTGGCCTGCTTCGACTTTTCGGGTGCCAGCTCTCTCTGGACAAGGACACAAAAC
The DNA here is from genome assembly GCF_029407905.1 of Bubalus kerabau. Lineage (NCBI taxonomy): Eukaryota > Metazoa > Chordata > Mammalia > Artiodactyla > Bovidae > Bubalus > Bubalus kerabau. Next base: position 25,045,439 of record NC_073645.1, read on the forward strand.
CTTGTGCCAGCGTTTGCTTCCAAGGAGGCGAACTGGTTGGGTACAGGATAGGGTTTCTTTTCACTATACACTATTTCATACCTTTTGAATTTTTAGACAATTAACTGTATGGATTGCCTATTGAATAATAAATATTATCTTTTTAAAAAGCTAGGGAAGCTGTGGGTCTGATCACAGTGATTCTTCTGTTGAGTGGTATGAGAGATGGAGATTCTGAGAAATTACAGCGTTGTGTTAGTTTCTGGTATACAGCAAAGTGATTATACATTTTCAAGCATATTTCGGGAATAATGGAAAAAATTACTGCTACCTTGCCTCAGAAAGCTACAATGAAGGAGTTGGGGGCGGGAGGAGATGTTAACTAGGATGTTAACCTAGTACCAGTGTTTGCTTCCAAGGAGGAGATATGTTAACTAGGATGTAAGAAGATAGATCAAAATTAATACCCAGATTGTGAAAATACGACAATTACTGATGGAAGGAAAAAGAATACTCACTGCATTTAAGCAAGCAGGGATACATTAGGAAAAAGGACCAAACAGAGAAAATGCTGGAATGTTTAAAATTTTTAAATTAAACTTCAAATTGGTTAAGTTATTAAAAGTCCTTTGTGAAACAAAGCTTCAGAATGTGGTACTATCATAGTAAAATATATAAAGGGATTTTTCAAATGAACCCCATCAGATCCAGAAATCAGTAAAACCATTTCCCTGTCTTAAAATGCTTACACAAACATACCCCTAACACACACAAATTCAGACACATACTGTAAGCAACACACAAGACCATTAAGATAAATCTAGACTTTTATAGCGATTTCTTTTTTAGGGGTCATTCTTTGCATTTTTACTGCCCTAAATTTCCCTCTTCAAGTCACAGCAATGCAGAATTGAGCTTTCTTTCTTTTTTAGTTTTGTTTCCAACCAAGTCTTTTGTACACTTCTGGAATTTAAGCCACCTATGTTACCGCTACTTATCTATAACACCATTGCTTTGAGGGATTAAAGCAGGTTTCTTGTAATACACTTAGATCAAGAGTTATCTGAGTTGAGAAGAATATCCTGTTTGAGTTGGGGCTGAGGAACCTTTATTTTTTTATTTTTTATTTATTTTTTTTGATCTTGAGTTGTTTTGATTTCCCCTGAGAGCAGTAATCTTCAGCAAGTGATATTTTTAAAAAGCCCCAAACACACCACAAAACATTCCAAGTGATTTTAACTTCTGAATGAGGTTGGGCTACCTGAGTGATTCTCTCTCTTCTCTTCTTTGGCAGAAAGGATTAGAAACCTCCACAGAACTTGCTCTCTATTAAAGTGGAGTGCTGTGCATTCATTGGCAAGAGGTGAATTGTTTTCAGATTACATGCGAAAGAGTGTGTGTGTTTCTTTCCCACATCAAAGACTTGGATGGAAGCAGTTCTGAGTATTGCCAGGGATGCAAGAATTGGTGCTAAAGTGATTAACAAAATTGCTTTCCTGCAAAAGAAGCACAAAACATTACCTAGGGATTAGAGGAGGAGAGGGCAAGATTAAAGGTGATGTTGAATTTTGGGTGGAATATCTTATCCATCTTTTTCAAATCATGCTTCAAGGATTCTGTGGCCCCTCCTTAAGGAAACTGAACAAATCAAAGTCTCGCTTTCTCAAGTTTTGTACATGGGACGCTGACAAGGTAAAATTAAAACTACTAAGACAAGTGGCACTTACTTGTGACCTCCATATCTTTATCTCACACTGCAAATACATTTTGAATGTATTTTATTCAGCACACACCAGCAACCCCATTGACCAAAGACTCTTTCATTTGTAATTGGTTTGTGTGTCACCTGTTGGACTTAAGTGCTAGTGTTTTATTGAATTTCTGAAGTTGTTTGGTTTTAGTAAACCTTGATTAGTATTACGTTCCTTTTTAAACGGAGCTTTCACAGTTGAAACTTTCACCTAACCAAAATGTAAAAATAGAAAGAAAAAAAAAAAGCCATAGAACCCATATTCTAAATAGTGAAAGAAAGATCACACAGCAAACCTCAACAATTCCTAGTTTAGGATATTATTTTAAGGGGTCTCTCTGAAATGTACTATGACATTCTTTGCCGCTTTTTTTTTTTTTTTTTCCTCTCTCTCTCTCAAAAGCTGAATGTAGACCTCCCTTCTTCCAAGAAGTCTTCCTGACTTTAGTGTCCCAGTCAGAGTCAGGCAGAAACATATAGGTACATGTAACTGTTCGGTATGAATAAACTTTTTCTTCCTTCTTGGTTCCTTCTTTAAGTCCAGGGACTTCCCTGGTGGCCTAGTGGTTGACTTCACCTTCCGATGCAGGCGGGTATGGGTTCAATGTCTGGTCGGCAAACGAAGGTCCCACATCCCTCCTGGCCAAAAAACCAAAACATAAAACAGAAGCAATATTTGTAACAAATTCAATAAAGACTTAAAAAAATTAAGTCTAAAAAAGGAATAAAGCAATTACCTGGATAGGTAGAAAAAACATAAAGTTGAATGTACTAGCAAAATAAATTCAGAGCAATATATATAATATGATACCATTTACCAAAAAATTTACAAACAAAACAGTATCATAATTCTTTAGGGACCATATATATTCAGGTAAAGGTAAAAAATTGGAACAGAATTATACACCTCAAACTCATGGTAATAGCTGCCTCTGGGAAGGAAGGTGGGAGATTTGGAGGGCCTGATGAGAGGGAGTTTTCACCACATGTGTAATGTTTATTTATTTTAAATTTTCTCTTTAAAAAATTAAGATGATTCACTTACACATAGTTAGGGCATGAGAAGTGTCACTGAAATTCTGGTCTAATGTATAGGGGTTTTTTTGGTCTGATACTATGTCTCTATAACAATAAAACCTGTTTCAAATTGATTAAATAGTTCAGAATAGTTGTGACCTCTTCCTCTCCCGCAATAATATCATCCTCATGAACAAATGGCCTGTGGTGGTGGACTTTATCTTTGTGTGTATTCTGTAGAGTCAGAACACACGGTTGAGTCCTCGGTAAAAAGAATCAATAGGTGAATAAATAAATAAGCACTGTTTGCCGGCCACCCTGCATGCAACAGTTTGTGGACATTTTCATTTTGAAGTTGTTTCTCGAGGTTGCCTGTGTGACTTCTCCGCTTTCAAGAACTTGTTGAGAACAATCATTTTTTTATCTGTCTTTCCTTTGGGGTCCCGTAAGGTCACTGGCCATAAGATAGCTGTGAAATTTGACATTGTTCCCATTTAAATGCTTTACTCCAGCAAGTGCAAGACTGTGGATGCTTCGGTGTGGGGATTGCCATGGCCAGGCTGGTCCTGAGACTCGCCAGCCCTCCAGGCTTCAAAGCCTGTTATCCTTGATCTCACTAAAGAATGTTTTTGAATTCTATGTCCATCTAGTGGTTGCCTGCAAAGATCTACTTGGCTTTTTCTTTCTTCCTTTTCTTTCACACTTGATCAGTGAGATTCTGTTTGTGATGGGGGTTTTGCCCCCCTTGGTCTTTAATTCTTTCACAGGTGGTTTCAAAGTGTCTATCCTTAGCCCCTGCTTTCTATAAACAAGCAGGAATTCATGAACCGCAGTTACTGATGGCTCCCCTCACTGAGCAGTTCTCTCACTTTGAAAACAGACTGTTTTGTGGACAGTAAAGTACAGTTCTTTTTCATAGATGAGATTAGAGACTTGAGGGGAGCTGGAAGGAGGGGAGTGTCTTCCTTTCTCTTTTTTTATTTTTTTAAACTGCAGAGCCTTTGTTTTGTAACTCATTTTAACAAACTCAAGAACTTATTTTACACTCAGTGGCACTGGTTAAAGATGACACGGCACTAAGTAGAAGTTGCTGGAATTTGCTGATTTGCTCATTAATTCCAACAACTCCAGCATCCCAAGTGTAAGGTTAAGACTTGAAGATCAGGTGGTGACAGAGCCAATGTGGTTGCCTATCTAAGGGATCAAATTATATGAATTCTACCTAAGAATGCTGATGTGCCACGGGAGGTTGACATTTTCTATGCCATTAAATATTCTTCAACAATATCATTTTAATGGCTGCATAGCATTCTACTGAGTCAGATGGACCACAATTTACTCAACCAAGTCCCCAGTAGTGAAAACAGGTGCTTCCAATGTTTTGGCATTATAAAGAGCACACCATACTCACATTCTTGAGTTTGCTGATAAATTCCTAACAGTGAAAATGTGGCCATAGGGCGTATACATTTGTTGAAGCTTTGAAGATCAGCATTCATTTTAAAATTCCCTTAAAAAAAAGGGATGGGAGGACAGAAGAAATTGCTACTGCAGCTACACACTTAAGATCCCAAGCAAACTTCTACTTAATCAGTTAAGAAATTCCCTCACACAATGTAAGGAAGGAGTGGGTATTGTCTGTTAGCTCTCTAGCAATTCACCTTTCACCATTGACCTACACTGAAACCTTCAGCTTAGGAAAAGAATGTAGACGGCTCTTACGGAAGGCTTGATTCAGTGGTACTCAGGGTGCTGTAATAGTCTGTGTGTGAGCACTTTCATGACTGTAGTTCACTACTGGATCCAGAACCAATCAGGATCTCTTTCATCTTGCTCATTATTGAAATATGATGCTATCTGTGGGGTGGAAATTGCTGAGGAATAACAATCAAGAAAATAAGTTCAAGAGGAGGAATCATTCAGGACTAATGACAAAGAGGTAGCTTTCTCCCTTCTGAACTGCCTAATTATTAGTTGGTATAGCCTATGCCTCCACAGAGCCTTGAACTTGGAAATCCTGGATAAATATTAGATTATGTGGCTTGCTTGCTCACATACTTTGCCACCCTAGGCTTTGTGGTCAATACAAACCCCTTTGCCTTGCACTCAATATTCTGGTTTACCCAGCCCTCTCTCCACCCTTAGTGCCCTAGCAGGAAACCTTCCTTTCCATCCAAACTGAAACTATGTGCTATGTTCCAAACATGCAGCATATATTCCAGAAGGACCTTTGGGTTTGGCCCAGATAGTCTGGATTTGAGCCCTGGCTCTGCCATTTCTTTTCTAGGTGACCTTGGGCAACACATTTAATCTTATTGAGTCTCAGTTTCACCATCTGTAAATTAGGGATGGCAAAGCCTGTTGTATGTTAAACTAGATACCAGCATGTTAGAGAAGTTGCAATGTGGAGTGGGCAGAATTTGATAGGTGACATAAATGTCTTGTTTATCCTGGCCTCTAAACATTTGCTCCCACCTATTCTCTTTCTAGAAAAGTTCTCTCACATTTGAATCCCACCCACTCCTCAACGCAAACTCATGTTTTAGCCCTCTTGCAAGCCCTCCCATGAAAATCCTTAGCTGGTAAGACTCCCTGATTAGACTATTCATTCCACATGTCAGTGCTTCTAAATGGACTCTCTCCTGGGGCAGTTTTCAGGGACTACTGATGCCAATTTTGTCCCAACAACAATCATAATTAATGCATACTACTTTATGCCTACAACAATAGCCTATAACGTCAACAGAATGGATATTATTGTTATCATCATCCCTGTTTCTCAGAGATTCAGAGAATCGAGCAGTTTGTCTGAGGCCACAAAGCTAGTGTAGGCAGAACTGAAAAAACGGAACTCAACTAGACTGATTACAAAGCTCATGCCCTTGGGACTTCCCTGGTAGGTAGTTCAGTGGCTAAGACTCTGTAGTCCCAATGTAAGGGGCTCGGGTTCGATCCCTGATCAGGGAGCTGGATCCCACATGCTGCAACTAAAGATTCTACATGCTGCAACTAAGACCTGGCACAGCTAAATAAATAAATATATTTTAAAAAAAAACAAAGCTCATGCCCTTGACCTCACACAATAAACCCTCTCTCTTTGTTGTTGTTGTTCAATCGCTCAGTCATGTCCAACTCTTTGTGACCCCATAGACTGCAGCACGCCAGGCTTCCCTGTCCTTCACCATCTCCCGGAACTTGCTCAAACTCATGTGCATTAAGTCGGTGATGCCATCCAACCATCTCGTCCTCTGTTGTTCCCTTGTCTTCCTGCCTTCTATCTTTCCCAGCATCTGGGTCTTTTCCAACAAGTCGGCTCTTTGCATCAGATGGCCAAAGTATTAGAGCTTCAGTGTTAGTCCTTCCAATGAATATTCAGGGTTGATTTCCTTTAGGATTGACTGGTTTGATCTCCTTACAGTCCAAGGGACTCTCAGGAGTCTTCTCCGACACCACAGTTCAAAAGCGTCAATTTTTCAGCACTAAGCCTTCTTTATGGTCCAACTCTCACATCCATATATGACTACTGGAAAAACCATCGCTTTGACTATGCCAACTTTTGTCAGCAGAGTAATGTCTCTGCTTTTTAATACATTGTCTAGGTTTGTCATAGCTTTTCTTCCAAGGAGCAAGCATCTTTTAATTTCATGGCTGCAGTCACTGTCCACAGTGATTTTGGAGTCCGAGAAAATAAAGTTTGTCACTGCTTCCATTGTTTCCCCATCTATTTGCCATGAAGTGATGGGACCAGATGCCATGATCTTTGTTTTTTGAATACTGAGTTTTAAGCCAGCTTTTTCACTCTCTTCTTTCACTTTCCTCAAGAGGCTCTTTAGTTCCTCTTTGCTTTCTGCCATAAGGGTGGTGTCATCTGCGTATTGAGGTTATTGATATTTCTCCTGGAAATCTTGATTCCAGCTTGTGATTCATCCAGCCTGGCATTTCGCACGATGTACTCTGCATATAAGTTAAATAAGTAGGGCGACAATGTACAACCTTGACATATTCCTTTCCCAGTTTTGAACCAGTCATTGTTCAATGTTCAGTTCTAAGTATTGCTTCTTCTCCTGCACACAGATTTCTCAGGAGGCAGGTCAGGTGGCCTGGTATCCCCATCTCTTGAAGAATTTTCCACAGTTTGTTGTGATCCACACAGTCAAAGGCTTTAGCCTAATCTGTGATCCAGTGGATGTTGGCAATTTGATCTCTGTTCCTCTGCCTTTTCTAAATCTTGCTTGAACATCTGGAAGTTCTCGATTCATGTACTGTTGAAGCCTAGCCTGGAGGATTTTGAGCATGACCTTGCTAGCATGTGAAATAAGTGCAATTGTGCAGTACTTTGAACTTTCTTTTGCATTGCCCTTCTTTGGTATTAGAATGAAAACTGACCTTTTCCAGTCCTATCTCTTTAACTGTTAATGGACATTTGTCTCTCTCTGAAGTAGTATTACTGTTGAATTTTAGGTCCTTGCCTAAAAAGAAAATGGTTGTGTTCTTGGGCAGAGTAACCACCTAAAGAAATTTATTTAGTGTTTGCAGAGGCACAAAAGACATGTTCATGATATTTCAGTTCTCAGGGAAATGTCCCAGGTGAAAACTTTGTATAAATTATTTCCCTGGGACTCAGACTGAAAACTGGGACTTTGGTGGGGGGGTATCTCTTCCCTCATACAGCAAGTACTTGCAACTCAGAGCAGCCCTCTTAGAAGTGGTTCCCCCACTGCACTTGCTGTCTTAGTTCCCCCCTGCCCCACCCCTCAAGGTTCAAGAGCTTCTGCTCAAGGGAGTCACAGGTGATCTTGACTAGAAAAGATTGTAAGGGCTATCCTATCACTTTATGGTCCTCCTGCACACTGGCATATCTCCCTAGCTACACATTTCATTTTCTGACAGCTCAGTAGACATTCTGCAGACTTAGGGAAAGTGCGAGTCCCCAGTCACCTGCAATCCAAAGCAGAGACGTGTCTTCAAAATACCCCATCACTAGGTCAGCAATAGCCTTCCATCCAGAGTGTTGGACTACTTATTGCAAAAATTCCTGGAAGCCACATGAATCTTGATTGGACTGTTTCTGTTGGTTATGTTGAATGCAGTTGCTCATCTCTGCCTTGCTCCTGCCTTGGGGACTTGGGCATTAAATTTGCCAGTTGCTTCCAGATTTGTTCAATATACGTGTATTGAGAACTACTTCTCAGGTACCTTGCTAGGAACTAGGGGATAAAAAGATAGGGGATAGAATCTTCTCACTTAATTTTTTTTTTTTAAACTGGAGTTGATTTACAATGTCAGTTTCTGGTGTATAGCAAAGTGATTAAGTCACATACACACACACCTGTATATGGGTGTGTGTATATATATGTGTGTATATATATATGACTTCCCTGGTGGCTCAGATGGTAAAGCATCTGTCTACAATGCAGGAGACCTATATATATATATATATATATATATATATATACATATGATTTTTCATATTCTTTTTCATTATAGGTTATTAAAAGATATTGAATATAGTTCCCTGAGCTATACAGGACTTTGTTGTTTATCTATTTTATATATAGTAGTTTGTATCTGCTAATCTCAAATTCCTAATTTATCCCTCGCTAGAATCTTCTTTTTCTCAACACTGTTTTCACTGAAAGCCACACTTTGTTACAACCAACAAACATCAAGTCAGCAATGAACCCCAAGTCACCAGAGGCAGTCTGTGTTTGTAATCTTGCTGTTTTCTGAAACCAACAGGAGCATTAACATTAACACAGCAATGACTTAATTATATCTAATTTCTCTGAGCCAAAAACAGGAGTTTGATCTCAATTCACATATTATTCTGGTAGATTGTTACATATAACATCAGGCATAATATGCCTACATCTTTATCCACACTGTCTGGTAAAGCCCTCTCTCCCTTTTCATGATGCTGCTACCTCTAATTCTCCCACACCCATCATTCTGTCTCAAAAGCCAAGACCTCAAAGATCTCTCCTCCAAAGATCTTAGCCTTAAGACTTACACATTTCCCCTTATTTCTCAACAGTACCCACGCCTCCCTAGATGTTCTTTAGCATAACATCAACTCAGTCAAAAGAGATCAACAAATATTTACAGAGGAGGAAGGAGAGACAGATGGGGAAGGGGACAGCTGTGATTACTGACCCATCCTGCCCCAGCTTTCCCTCAGAGTGGCTTTGGATACAAGCTCAAAGCAGCAATTAAGGTAAAAGTCTAATTTCTTATACTTTGCTAGAGACCAGCAATGAACAATTGGGATTTGAAATTTTTTTTTTAACTATCACTTACAATAGCACCAAAAAAAAAAATACAAATACTTAGGTATAAAATCTATCAAAACAGGTACAGAATCTGTAGAAAGCCGCAGAACACTGATCAAAGAAATAAAAGTAGATCTAAATAAATGGAGTGAGATTCCATTTTAGAAAGTCAGTATAAAATATCAATTGCTTTCCTATATGCCAGGAATGAACAATTGGAATCTGAAATTTTTAAAAAGATACTATTTAAAAGTTTTGTTTCAGGGCTTCCCTGAGGCTCAGTGGTAAAGACTCTGCCTGCCAATGCAGGAGACACAGGTTTGCTCCCTTATCTGGGAAGAACCCACACACTGTGGGGCAACTAAGCCTGTGCACCACAATTACTGAGCCTATGTGCTGCAGCGACTGAAGCCCAAGCGCCCTAGAGCCCATGCTTCACAACAAGAGAAACCACCACAATGAGAAGCCCGCGCACCACAACTAGAGAGTTGCCCTGCTCACTGCAGCTAGAAAGAAGCTCACTGCAGCTAGAAAGAAGCCCGAGCAGCAATGAAGAGCCAGCACGACCACAAATAAATAAATAAGAGTCTTGTTTCTTAGAGTCCCTTGGTTCAGGTGATTAGCACATTAAATTGGTGGCTTAGCAATTTCAACTTGACTGTGTCCTTTAGTCAGAAATCCTGGGGTTATAGAGACCTTTCAAGGAGCAGCCCAGATCTCATCTTTGATCTTGAGTCCAAGCTGTCCTTTGAGGGATTCTAACCATCCCTGGATTCCTCTGAGGCACTATTTTTCAAGTCGTTTTTCCCCCTCCAAGCCTCTTTCATTTAGGCAGCCACATCTTCCCCACAGGCCCCCATTCCTCATTTTCAAATCTCCCTGCCTTTCTCACCTCCAGCTGGTTCCTGAACTTTGGTCCAGCACTTCCAAAGGCACCTCCACCCTCCAGCAAGTCATCCTGCCTTGTGTCCTGTTTCCCAGCTGAAGTTTGGCTTCTCCATCCCTCACTCTTCTCCACCTCCAGCTCCTCCTGTGCTCTTCCCCAGGGTGCAGGTCAGTCCTTCAACGGTGTACTTACCGTGTTTAGTTTTCTCTGAAACAAATATTTGCATATGTGAACCCCACATTTGCCATATGGTTTTTCCTACTTCCCAGCCAGTGGAACTCTCAATTTCATATATATTTTGGGAAATGAAGTTTTCCCCAGATGGTCTCTCTAAAGCACCAAAGCAAGGTCAGGGTTTTATGCATTCCTTCAAAGGTTCTGGGCAGAGGTTAGAATTACTTGTGTTTTCTTGGTCCCATCAGCAGTTATTTCATCAGTACAGCTGATAATGGGACACAACCTGGCTCATTCTGAGCTAGAAACACACCAGTGTTTGAGGGAGATGTTGAGCTATAAACTGGTATCCCCAGGGAAGGATAGAAACCTGCCCAGTTGCTCAAATAATTTTAAACCAAATCCCTTAAGAATATTTCCTCAGGGAGAGAAAAAGAGTATGAATATTAGAAAGATGATGAACCAGGTGTGCCGAAAAGGTTTCTTAGTCATTCTGAGCCCTAGAAGGGGGTGGGGGCAGCCTTACATCTCTACTGGGAAACATATTTCCCCCTTTTAAATCAGGAAAGAAAAAAACAACAACATAGCCCCAAATAGAGAATGTTTTCTTTTGTAACTGGAAGCAAACATCACTGATGGCTTTAACAGCTGCCTGCCAACATGGCCTGAGAAGCAGGCAAGCTCAAACATTTTTTGAGATCAACACATGTACAGACATACAGTATATTAGGTCAAATTATAAATCCAGGAATAAAAGAACAAATAAACAAGTTTCAGCTTTCTCTAGGCTTTCTGAGTCCAATACCAGCTAAATTAGACTCCGAAGCAGAGAAATCTAGCTTCCAAGAAGGCAGGTCTCCCAGGAGTTCAAGTCAAACCTCCCTCTGGTAGGAAAAGAAGGTGCCGTTGTAGATTAACTGGCTGATGGCTGACCAGGTCCAGGCTGACAGCCCTGCCTAGCAGGGGCTTCCCTGTGTCTTAGCCGTACAGACCCTGAGGATGTCTGCCATTGACTTGATCTTTGACCCCAGTAAATCATTTAATATGCCATGTGCCTCTGTCCATATGTTCATGTTCGGATGAGAATTCCAGCAAGTCTGGGTGTGCCACCCATTAGGGCTAAATCTCTCCCTTTGGAGCTTCTAGGAAGAAACCTGTGGACAGCTGCATTGCAGAGAGCCAAAGTGCCTGGACAAACCAAACTGAAATGCCTGCAGATAGTGAGACCAGGATTGCCTAAATTGCAACTAACAATCAGAAGGACAAATCTGTTCTCTGGTTATCAAAACTGACACAAGACTTTTGTGATAGTTTTGCCTTAGCGCAAGAAAACCACTTAAGAGTCATAGGTGGGAAACACTGGATTATTCTTCTGATCCCACCTCTATACTAGTTAGGTGACCTTGAGCAAGTGCATTAGTCCAAGGTTCTTCAGACATTAGTCAGTCATGAAATCAATGAAATAGACTAGAACTAAATTTTTTTTTTTTAGAACTAAATATTTTTTAATGAAGTCAAGCTGAACAGAAAATATCAGTGTTTAGTCCACAATAAGTTAAGCTCCATCGTATGTGTGTGTGGATGCATGTTTCCTGGAGTCATGATGAATAAAAATTTCTTACTGTGGGTAACAAACAAAAGAGCTTCCCACAGTGGCTTAGACCATGGGTTTTGATTTCTTCATTTAATGAATGAAAGTCATTCATTTTATACATATCTAGACAGTCATATTCATATACACACACACATATATGTATAATGGGCACCACAGTGTGTCAGGCACAGTGGCATATGACCTATCCAGAGATAACAAGGCCCTGTCTTCCTCGAGCCTCAGCTAGCAGGGAAGCCAGTCATAAAATAATTACATAACTGTTTACCATTGTATGAAGAGTGTGTGTAACACCAGGTTCCTAACCTGGGCTGTAGGGTCAGAGCCAGCCTTCCTAAGGAAGTGACAGAGAAGGGGGCAGAGAGGGATGGAGGCAAAGAATGGGGGTGGGGATGGGGTGGAGGTAGCATTCCAGGCAGAAGGCCCAGTAAGTGTGAGAAGAACCTGAAGGTTAAACAATGTCAGCTCTACCTCAACAATTTCTATGAAGACCATGTGAGATGACCATGGGAAGACTTTGTAAACTATGGAGTGTTATTCAAATGTGGTGGCTTATTATTTAAAACAGTGATTATAAACATGCCTTAAAGATGAGTTGAGGGACTTCCCTGGTGGTCCAGTGGTTAAGAATCCACCTGCCAATGTAGGGGATATGGGTTCGATCCCTGGTTGCCGAACTAAGATCCCACATGCCATGAGGCACCTAAGCCCTCGTGGCTGCAATGAAAGATCCCGCCGGCTGCAACTAAGACCCGACACAGCCTAAATAAATTAATTAAAAATACACACACACACACACACATATATATATATGAGTTTAGTTTCAGCAGGCAGCCACCAGGTCAAGGGTCACCCTGGGCTGGTATGGCAGCTCCATGATGCTGAGCAGGCCTCTGGGCCCCCACGACTGACAGCTGGCCCAAAACTGGATTCCCACAGCAGGCACCAAGGGCCCTGTGTGGGCCACTTACAGGGGCTGATTCTGGACCGGGTACCCTACTTCAGTGCCAAGTTTAAGAAAAACGATGAATGAAAATGACCCTTCCTCTGGCATCTGGTGGTGCTACCTCCTTCCATCTGAACAGCTGAACCTCGAACAGCTTAGTCTTTCAGGATGGCCCTCAAGGAAATCCACAGCACGACTTAGACTTTCTGTGTGAAAATAGCTTTGGTGTGTGAACACACACAGCATTAAACCTTGCTCTGAAACCTGCCCACGGGGACAAGCTCATGCTGGGGCTTGGTTACCCTGACTGCAGTCCCAGGGGCTTGGGTCACCGGGGAACTCTTTCAACTCCAAATTTAGGCGCTCTCCCAGTAACGGGCAGAAATGGCTTGATTTAAAATGTTTAATATATAATATCTGCACAATGTTTTTCTCTTTCACTGCCTTAGCAAATTACTCCATGACTTAGTGGCTTAAAACAACAAACACTCATTATCTCACAGTAAATATATATGTAAATAAATATATTGAGCTTAGTTTCCTTTATTAATCCACTCAGTGACTAGTTGAATAGTGCTTAATGTCACATACGGTTCTAGATTCTGGGGTTACAGCAGTAAATAAGACGGGACCACTGCCATGGAAAGGTTCCCTTTCAGAGACCGAGAGACACCAAACACAACAGTGATTTCAGAGAGCCGTAAAGTGGGGCAGAGTCGTAGGGAACAATGGAGGTAGAGAAGGTGCTCCAGGTAGGAAAGCAGGGCTCTCTGAGGGGCTAACAACCAGATCTGAATAAAATGAGATCAGCCACATTCTGACAATGTGACCTTCGCAACATCAGCTAACATTTCAGGACTCGGTTTCCTCATCCGTTAAATAAGGATACCTGTACCCATCTCTTGGGATTTCCCTGAGGATTATCTTGCCTGAGATAAGGAACTCAAGGCCTCCAGTACAAAGCTGAGCTGGCATTAAGAGGCACTTCATTGCTAAATAATTGAGTGTCTACTGATCTGTTGTTCGAGATATTAGGAATATGTTTAGAAAGATAGAATGACAAGGAGGAGAAAGTAGGTCTCCTATTTTCAGACCAGGCTGGACAAGCCCCTCAAAAGGAGTTATTCGTGATCTACTCTGTGCCAGCTGGGTCCTCTGAGAAGCAGACCCCAAGTGAGGTGTGGGAGCCGTTTGGGGTGGGGGGCGGTAGTGTCTGTGAAAGGAGAAGAGCAGCAGTGGGCAGGAAAAGGCTCTGGAGGAAACACCGCTGGTCAAAGGAGCCCTCCACTGAGTGGAAGTGGCCAGGCCTCACACCCCTGTTACCCTCAGTCATTAGCCAGGGCTGTGAAGGGTGCGGACTTGGCTCCAAAAGACAGCCGTGGCAAGTTTCTTCTTGCAGGGAGGTCTGGGTGGTGCACCTCCACACCTGCCACAGACTCCCAGCCTCGCATCAAAGACTTTTTGCTGTCAAAGGAACAGTGCTTCCTTGGGAGAGGAAAGTGAGATTTATTCTGACTCAGGGAAGGTTGCACAAAAGAAAGGCAATCCAAGGGCCAGAAAACCCTAAGCCTGATTTTATGATAGTCTGCACCTGTTAGGATGCCTGTAACCACCAGTTACAGAAAACTCAACTCAAAATGGCTTGAACAATAAAGAACATTTATAATACCATACGGTAAGTCTGGAGGAAAGAGGGTCCCAGGGTTGTTTAGTTTAGAATTAAATGATGTCATCGAGTCACCATCTTGGATGAAGCAGTTTTTAATTCTGAAATCCTCAATTGTCTCTGTTAGCACCATTCATGATTCCAAGATTGTTGCTATGGTTCTAGGCATCTCAGGTGGACAAGATAAGAAGAAGACAGAAGAAGCAGAAGCAGACAGGCCCTATCTTCCCATGTGTCTTTTTTAATCAGGAAATTCATCTCAGAATTACCCCCAGTGGACTTATCCTCATATCCCACTGGCTGGAATCTCATCTCCACTTGTACTCACATCACCAGTAACACCAATGTGATTGCCATGACTTGCAGACCTGGTGGGCCTGCAGACCTGAGATAATGAAGTTAAGAAAGTTCTTTTATTTTCATTTTTAATATGTGGCTTTATGCTGCTGCTGCTGCTAAGTCGCTTCAGTCGTGTCCAACTCTGTGGGACCCCATAGACAGCAGCCCACTAGGCTCCTCTGTCCCTGGGATTCTCCAGGCAAGAACACTGGAGTGGGTTGCCATTTCCATCTCCAATGCATGAAAGTGAAAAGTGAAAGGGAAGTCGCTCAGTCGTGACATCATATACATATACACATATATACATCAGTTATATTGAAATATAATCCTCATACTAATAGACAATCTTAGCTGAAAAAAAATTGATCATTAACTTTTTTAAAATTGAAATACACATAACATAAAATTTATCATCTTAACCATTTTCAAATATACAGTTCAAAGTCTTCAAGTGCATTTACATTAATATGATACCATCACCACCATCCATCTACAGAATTCTTTTCATTTTACAAAATAAAAGCTCTGCACCTATTTTTTTGAGAGGGACCAACATAGCTCCCCACTCTCCACAGCACCCACTTTGACGGACTCCACCACAGTCAAGGGCAGCTGCTGGCCCAGCCGAGGGCCCTTCTTTAGGCACTTACAGAGCCTTTCCTGATGGGCCTCCAGCCTCCTCGGCTGAACTCATCTCTGCATGGTGGGCTATGGGACACTCATGCTGCTGACACTGCAGGTCAACCCCACAGGATATTCACTCTGGGGCTGCCATGCCCACCTCCAAGCTGCTCATCCTGGTTTGCCCTCCCTCTGTACCTGTTCATCAATAACTACCCCCAACCCCTAGCAATCATCAGTCTACTGTGCGTCTTTGTGTATCTGACTACTCTAGATACCTCATAGAAGTGGAATCATATAATATTTATCCTTTTGTATCTGGTTTATTTCACTTAGCATGTCTTCAGTTTCATGCATCTTGTAGCATATATCAGAGTTTCTTTCCTTTTAAAGGCTGGATGATATTCCACTGTATTTATTTAACCATCATCAAAGGCCTGATGCAATGAGCTGGCTCATTAGAAAAGACCCTGATGCTGGTAAAGATTGAGGGCAGGAGGAGAAGGGAGTGACAGAAGATGAGATGATTGGATGGCATCACCAAGTCAATGGACATGAGTTTGAGCAAACTCCAGGAGATAGTGAAGGACAGGGAAGCTTAGCGTGTTGCAGTCCATGGAGTCACAGAGAGTCAGACATGACTTAGCAAATGAACAAGCATTCACTAAAGGACACAGGTTGATTCCACCTTTTAGCTATTGCAAATAATGCTGCTACAAACATGGGTATATAAATACCTCTTCAGGACCCTATTTTCAATTCTTTTGGGTATATACCCAAAAGTGGAAATGCTGGATCAAATGCTGTCTCTTTTTTAAGGAGCCACCACACTATTTTCCATAGTAGCTGCATCATTTAAAAAAAAATAGTTTTATTGGCTAAACTATTTCAAGTTACAGATATTTTGTGTGTGTGTGCCGAGTCTTACTTGTGGCACATAGGACCTTTAGTTGCAGCATACGTGGTATAGTTCCCTGACCAAGGGTCAAACCTGGACCCCCTGCAATAGGAACTCGGAGTTTTAATGACTGGACCACCAGGGAAGTCCCAGGGGCTGTACCATTTTAAATTCTCGCTAACAGTGTACAAGCATTCCAGCTGCTCCACATACACACCAATACTTGTTATTTTCTGGGTTATATCCATCTTAATGGGTTTGAGATAAGATTCCGATCATGGCTTTGATTTGCTTTTCACTAATAACTAGTGATGTTGAATATCTTTCATGTGCCTGCTAGCCATTTGTTTACCTTCTTTAGAGAAAGTTAAACCCTTTTGCCCAGTTTTCAACTGGGTTGTTTGTTTTCCTGTTGTTGACTTGTAGAAGTTATATTTTTTGGATATTAATGCCTTGTCAGATTTATGATATGCAAATATTTACCAATATGTGATTTTTTTTTAAAGGTTAAAAGCTCATACCATGAAACCTACTGCTTAGATTCAAATCCCAGTTGTGCCACTTACAGATCTACGGGTAGAGGGAGGGTGAACAATCAAAAACTCTGGGGTCTGCGAACAAGGAGAAAGGGCAATGACAGTTAAGTAGGCAAACAGCAGAGTCCTTTACACAGAACTAGATATCAAAGGCAGATAGGTATAGATGTGGCTTATGTCATTTTTCAAACTGAGAAGCATAAATGTCAAGCCATAATAGAAGATAATGTTTCACTGAGTCTCACTATGCCAGGTCCTTTATATGCATAATCTCATTTCATTTATTCATTCAACAAGTATTTAATGAAAGCCTAATATGAACCAGTGGCTGATGAGCTAAAAACAAAATAAAGTAAGAAATCAGACATTGTGCCTGCCCTCAATGAGTTTAGACTTTGGTCAAAGAAAAAACTACAACAATTGCTAAGTGTAATAAAGGTTAGCTCCATGGTCCTATGGAAACAGACTTGGTCAAGCAGATCAGAGAAGAAGTAGGCACAATTATTATCCCCCCAGGAATGGAAGCTCTGTGAGTGCAGGGTCCTTGTCTGTCTTATTCACCAATACATCTCTGTTGCCTAGGACAATGCCTGACACAAAATAGCTCTCGATAAACATTTGTTGAATGAAGGAATGTACCTTCATTTTCCAGATGATGAACTCAAATCTCAGAAAGGGCAAGTAATTTAACCAAGGTCACAGTCCTAGATGATGCCAGGCAGTTAGCGCTGCTGCTTGAGCTTCTAACCTTTTAAAAAGTCACATATTTTTAAAAAGTAGAAAACAAAAACCCTGATTTGAAAATAAATTATTTGAAATAGCAGCATTATTTACATTAGCCAAGACGTGGAAATAACCTAAGTGCCTATCATCAGATAAAGAGAGATGTGATATATATTAAAATGGACTATTACCTGGTAATAAAAATTTTAATTTTGCTGTTTGCAATGATATGGATGGACCTGGAGGGTATTAGGGTATTATGCTTAGTGAAATAAGTTAGACAAATGCTATATGTTATCACTTAAATGTGGACTCTAAAAAATAAGATGAATGAATATAACAAAATAGAAAAAGACTTACAGCTATAGAGATCAAACTAACGTTTACCAGTGGAGTGAGGGAAGTAGGGAAGAACAAGATAGGAGTAGGGGATTAAGAGGTACCAACTACTATGTATAAAATAAATTAGCTACAAGGATATATTGTATGGCACAAGGAATATAGCCAATATTTTATGATAACTTAAAATGGAGTATAATCTACAAAAATACTGAGTCACTATATTGAACACCTGAAACTACAGTAATATAATATTGTAAA
Organism: Bubalus kerabau; assembly: GCF_029407905.1. Lineage (NCBI taxonomy): Eukaryota > Metazoa > Chordata > Mammalia > Artiodactyla > Bovidae > Bubalus > Bubalus kerabau. The sequence goes on from NC_073645.1 coordinate 25,063,455, forward strand.
TCAACTATACTTCAATTTTTTTTCAAGTAAAAGGATTTCCTTAATTTCATCATCCCAGGCCTATGGAAATGAGTATTCTCTTCTTTGGCCTGCTGAAGCATTTATTTCAACTTTGTACTGTAGCGAATTTCACACATAACTATCCAGGTACCATCTTCCCAGCTCCAAGCCTCCTTCTCCCAGAAAAATAGTAAACTGTGAACTGTTTAAGAAACAATATCTGAACATATTGCACAGTGAGGTGCTCAAGAATGCAGGCTCAGAGCTCAAACAGACCTGATAAGGAAGTCTGGTTCTGCCACTTACTAATTATACGATCTTAGGTTCTTTACTTAACCTTTGTAAGTTTCTGTTTATCTGTACAATGGGGATAATAACACAACGCTCGCCTCACAAAGCTGTTGGAAGGATTGAGACAACTGCTACAAAGTACTTCAGGATAGGAATTGGCACGAAGTAAGAACGCAATAAAAGTTTGCAGATATTCTAAACTGGAAAAATACCAACATCAACACCCATCCCACCCCCAACTGGAATTATCTGGTGTTTTTTCTAGGGCAGGGATGGGCTGGCTTCTGACACTTTAACTTTCCATCATTCAAAATGCCCTACTGGCAGCATTGCCCTGAGTCACAGTCTCTTTTGGAAGGAAAGGATTGACCAGCAAGTGGGTGTTCCGAGAGGGTTCCAGAATCACCAAGTTACTTTTCCCTCCCCAATTCTGAGGGTGGCGCGCTGCTTCTGCTCAGGCCTTGCCAATCCTCCACCTCTTCCTTTCTTTTCTTCCCATCCCTCCCTCCCACTTCAAACCCTGGGGAAGAAGATGAAGAAAAGCACGCCAACCAAGAAGCCTTTTCACTTCATTGTGTTTTCCAGCCAGACCTGAACAGACATCGATCAATTCAGCCTGCTCTCACCCGCCCTCCTCTCTTCTCTCTTGTCCTCTTTGTGTTTTGGGGGTTTTTTCCCCTCTCTCAGACTATGTCTTCAGGCTTAGGAAAGAGCAGTTATCCTCAGTAGCATGAGGATACAAGACGCTTCAGTTGCCAGTAGCAAGCACAACACGATTGCGGCGCTTAAAAGGCCAAGAAGCAATGGAGCCCGTTTGGATCCTCGGAGACACTCCTCAGCTCAACCACTTCTGTCCTGACTCAAGCTCAGCTGCAGTGAGTCACACAGAAACCTCAATCCCCCACTTCCTCTGGCCAAGTACCTTCTGAAGCCCACCTCCATCTCCAGACAAGGGGTTTTCATCCCAAGTTTGAGGAAATCAGGCCAGTTGGACCTGGAATCAATGAAGAAGAAGGAATACGCCTTTTCCATTTCAAAGCAGCCTAGTGGGACTTTTTTTTTTTTCCCCAACAGGGTGACTCCAAACTGGCAGGACTTTCAAAGCTACAAATTTCCATGTTCCCAGCCCTTGCTAAAGGAAAATTTCCTGGTTAACTTGGCATGTGTGGAGGTTTGGGGTGTGCAAGTGAGAAACATTTAACAAATAGTTACCCTGAGCTATGAATCAAGTTAGTCTAAACAGGATTCTCCCCCATCCCCATGCTGTGCTAGTTACCCTCCTTAATTCCTACCCCAGACATATGTTCAAAAATAACTATTTATCAACTACCCAGTAAGTACCAGGAACTGAACTAAGTGTTTTATTTACTTATATTGACTTATTTTATCTTCACAACTATGCAAGATAGGAATTTTATTTATTGTTTCCTCTGTGAAGAACAGTTTAAGTAATTTCCCCAAACTCATTGGAGTTAATACATGGCAGAACTAGAGTTCAAATCTCATCCCCAACACAATACCATGGATAAATCTCAAAATCATCAGTGCAGAGTAAAAGACCCAGGCCAAAAGAAAAGTATTTACTGTGTGATTCCATGCGTATAAAATTATAGAAAATACAAACTAATCTATAGAGTTAGAAAGCACATTAGCAGTTGTCTGGGGATGGGGTGGAGGGAAGGACGAATTACAAAGGGGCATAAACTAACTTTGGGAGTGATGGAAATCTTTGTGATCTTGATTGTGGTGATATTTTCACAGGTGTACACATATATCAAAACTGACCAAACTGTACACTCTAAATATGTGCAGGTTAGTGTACTTCAATGAAATTGAAGAAAAAATATCGCCAAAAATCTCATTTCTTAAGTCATTTCCACAAATGTACTTACTCTTTGATAGAGTTGATATTATAGGGCCTAGGCTGATTCTCTTCATACTGTTCAATGAAAAAGTTGGCTTAAAACTCAACATTCAGAAAACTAAGATGATGGCATCTGGTCCCATCACTTCATGGCAAATAAATGGGGAAACAACGGAGACAGTGACAGACTTTATTTTCTTGGGCTCCAAAATCACTGCAGATGATGACCACAGCCATGAAATTAAAAGATGCTTACTCCTTGGAAGAAAAATTATGACCAGCCTAGACAACATATTAAAAAGCAGAGGCACTACTTTGCCAACAAAGGTCTGTCTAGTCAAAGGTATGGTTTTTCCAGTAGTGATGTATGGATGTGAGAGTTGGACTATAAAGAAAGCTAAGCACCAAAGAATTGATGCTTTTGAACTGTGGTGTTGGAGAAGACTCTTGAGAGTCCTTTGGACTGCAAGGAGATCCAACCAGTCCATCCTAAAGGAGATCAGTGCTGGGTGTTCATTGGAAGGACTGATGCTGAAGCTGAAGCTCCAATGCTTTGGCCACATGATGCAAAGAACTGACTCATTTGAAAAGACCCTGATGCTGGGGAAGATTGAAGGTGGGAGGAAAAGGGGACGACAGAGGATGAGATGTTGTATGGCATCACCTACTCGATGGACATGAGTTTGAGTAAGCTCCGGGAGATGGTGATGGACGGGAGGCCTGGTATGCTGCAGTCCGTGTAAAGAGTCGGACATGACTGAGTGACTGGACTGAACTGAGCCTGACTCTGGTTCAGATTTTTATGCTGTCATCTCTGGGTCCTGTTGGGGTAAGAGGACCTAGCTATTACTGGCTCTTCTCACAAGAAATGCCAGTTGTCAGGATTGTGATTCTAGAAACCTTTTGCTCCACTCACAATTAGACCTAAGATAATGTCAGTGTGATGCTAGTGATGGTCTAAAGCTCAGTTCTCAAACTTTTTGATCTCAGGACCCTTTTCATTCTTGAGAAGTATTGAGGACCCCAAAGAGCTTTTGTTTATGTGGGTTATAGCTATCAATATTTACCATATTAGAAATTGAAACTGAGAAGTTCTATAGATAGTTAACTCATGTTTTAAATAAATAAACTCATTGCTGCTGCTGCTGCTGCTAAGTCACTTCAGTCGTGTCTGACTCTGTGCGACCCCATAGACGGCAGCCCACCAGGCTCCCCGTCCCTGGGATTCTCCAGGCAAGAACACTGGAGTGGGTTGCCATTTCCTTCTCCAATGCGTGAAAGTGAAAAGTGAAAAGTGAAAGTGAAGTCGCTCAGTCGTATCCAACTCTTAGTGACCCCATGGACTGCAGCCTACCAGGCTCCTCCGTCCATGGGATTTTCCAGGCAAGAGTACTGGAGTGGGGTGCCATCGCCTTCTCCGAAATAAACTCATTACATATAAATATTTTCCAAAAAATCAGTGAAAGGAGTAGAATTGCTTTGCATTTTTGTAAATCTAATTTCTGGCTTCATAGAAGATATAATTCTCATATTTGCTTTTATATTTCATCTGTTGCAATATCACATAATTCTGGAAAATTCCACCATATACTGGTGAGAGAATAAGAGTGAAAAAAGCAAATAACAGTATTATTATGAAAATAATTTTGACCTTGCAGACCCCTGAAAGGATCTGGAGGACCCATGGGGTCCCAGAGCATACTTTGAGAACTGCTGCTCTACAATGTTCAGAACCATGAAGTATTTATTCCAGTTCTTATGCTTCCACCTTCATTATTTTCCCTCTCCTATCCAAGACCATGTGAAATCCTGAGAGAGGAAGAATCTGGGGTGCGGAGAGGCATCAAACGGAAGGTTGCATGAGTAGATCTCCTTCAAAGTTCTTTCCAGTCTGTGAGTCTGAGGCATGGGCTGTTTTACTTTTAAACAAAATCAAGAAAGCCAAAAGCTCAGCAGGGACTAGATGCACAGGATGCGGGGACTAAAGCACAACCATGAAAACATCACAGAGATTCCTTATGACCCCCTCGCAGAAAGAGAAACAGCAGCCAGCCTTCTCTCTGATTTACCCCATAGAAGGTGTCAGAGGAAGAACCTGGGGTCCTGAAGAAATTTCAGGCAGATCTCAGCCCTTACCTGTTCCCTAAACAAGGGCCCGCTTGGGCTGAACCAGCTTTAGTTCAAACCCTCAATCCAGATAAAAACTCTGCCCTCTAATCCCGGGTCGCAAACAGGCCACAAGCTCAGGAGTCAAGCAACGGGAGGGTGAATATTATTTCTCCTCCTTACTGGCCATGGAATCTTGAGTACAACTTTGAGCTTGGGTTCAACTTTTCTGAACCTCAGCTTCTTCATCTGTAAAACTGGAATATTTATCATCTCTCTCTGAAGGTATTACTGTGTAGATTCAAGGAGATAATAATATATGGAAGAATGCCAGCAGAGTGCCTGGCACAGGACACAGGCTCACTCTTAGTGAATGTTTACCCTTTTTACAGAAAAGACAAGGGAAAGATGGAAATAGTCCAGCCCCAGATAAGCCTAGGTTTGAACCCTAACACTTACTTTGGGCAAATCATTTCACCCACCTTGTAGAGTTATTGTGGGGGCTCACTGAAAGTCTCTATAGGGGCTTCCCAGGTGGCCCAGTGGTTAACAATCCACCTGCCAATGCGGGGGAGGTGGGTTCCATCTCTGGTTGGGGATCTAAGATCCCGCTTGCTGTGGGGCCACTAAGCCCACATCTAGAAAGCCCACACCCTCGGGAACCTGCACCCTCAACCACACTGCAACAAGAGAGAAGACTGCACCACAACAAAGAGCCCCTCACACCGCAACGAAGACCAAGAGCAGCCAAAATAAAATGGCGTTACAAAATAGTGTCTAAAGAAGGCCTGACTTCTAGCCCAAGCCCTACAGATAGTTGTGGTTATTATTGAATACTTGCAGCTGTGGCTGCAGAATTATTAATTTCCAGAAGGAACACTGCATCCTCAGGGTCAGCCCCTTTGTGGTCCAGCCCTTAGTATCCCTAAAAAAAGGGGGGGGGATGACTGGCTCTCAGGCCTGATAGGACTTTTCCCAAAGAGTTAACCCAGGCTTCACTGGTTTCCTGTCTCCTAAAGGTCCACCAAGGCTTCCTAGGTGATGCTAGCAGTAAAGAACCCCCCTGCCAATGCAGGAGACATAAGAGACACGAGTTTGATCCCTAGGTCAGGAAGATCCCTGGAGGAGGCCATGGCAACCCACTCCAGTATCCTTGCTGGGAGAATCCCATGGACAGATGAGCCTGCTTGGCTAGAGTCCATAGGGTTGCAAAGAGTCGAGCACAACTGAGTGACTTAGCACACACGCAAAGATCCACCAATGGAGAATGCTGTATAGAGGCCATGAAATGACAGGAGAGCTAGTCTCCCAAGTCAGAGGGAACACAGACCTTGCATGTAAAGAACACCCAGTAGAGAGGAGAGGCTGTACAGGAGCTCTGGAGTCAAACTCAGATTCAAGTCCTGGCTCTACCACGTATTTACCAACAGCATGGTTTAGGGCAGATGACTCAACCTTTGTAAGGCCAGTGTCTCTCAGTTGTTACTGGAAATAATGATAATACCAGAGCTAAACATAAAGAGCATTTAGAATAGTGCACATAGAAAACGTTGATTCACCTGTTATCACTACTTCTATTGTCATTAGAGCAGCATCCCAGTATTTTATAAACAACACAATGTGCAGCTCACATTCTCACCTAGACCATATGGTCAGAGAGGGGCAACACAATTTTGGAAGAAATTGCCTGTTTTCACTTTTATGTACTTTCAAAACTTTCTTTAGTAGGTACTCACAACTAGGATAACATGGAGAACTTAACAAAGAGGAGGAGGAAGAAGAGAAATTTTAAAACTCAAGCTGAGCCCAGCCCCATCAGAAAGAACTAGTCCTGAGGCTGCAAGGACTAGACGCGACTGTGACATTTGCCCACTAGGCATAGTGTGTATGTTCGTGCTAAGCTGCTTCCGTCGTGTCTGACTCTTTTCGACCCTATGCCCCAGGCTCCTCTGCCCTATTCCCGACCCAGAGGTCAAACCCATGTCTCTTTACATCTCCAGCATTGGCAGGCGGGTTCCTTACCACTAGCGCCACCTGGGAAGCTCCACTAGGCTCAGTGGAACCACGGAAGCCCCATCTGAAAGAATCAGCCCATCAGAAGGCACTCAGGTGAGCTGGGTCTTTCTGCCACTGAGACCACCCCAGGCCCTGAGGATTTGCATGACTTAAAGTCACACAGAAGCCCCAGTACCTGCACAGTAAGGCTCTTCCCTGAGGAGAAGCCTGGAAAAGATTTGGAAAGGGGGCGGGGGGCAGGTGGGGAGAGTAGCAGCAGAGCTGTAGAAAGGATGGAGGGACAGCAAAGGTGGGGAGACAGCATCAGGTGGCCTCCGGAATGAGAGCGATGGCCTGTGAGGTATGGGTGGGGCAAGATGAGAAGGTATGAAGGAAAGATTACAGAGGGGATTGGCGGTTCTGTGGAACCTGTGGGGAAGGGGCTCCTCCTCTCTTCTCCAGGGTGGGCTTGAAAAGGATAAGGAATGGTGACTGAGAGCTCACTCGGTGCTACTTTACATACCTTTAATCCTAAGAGGGAGGTTGAGTAATTTGCTCAAAATTCCACAGTTATTAATTGATACAGCCAACTTTCAACCTCAGATCTGACTCCTAGATGCCTGGCTGTCTTCCGAGCCTAAGGGCCTTCCCAGCTCCACACCTGTACAAGGGGTGCACTGAGAGAGGAGAGAAGGGGAGAAAGACGGCAGTGCGAGGAGATGAGGGAAGAAGGGAGCAACCAAGATACGGAAAAAGAAGAGAACAGGAAGGGGATAGGAAAGAGAAGAGACTAAAAAAGGATGGGGAGTGAGGAGGAAAGGGGCAAGGTAAGGGGGAATGATAGGAAAGGAAGAACCAGGAGAGGAAAAAAGATGGAGCCATAGTGGAACAGAAGGTTGAGCCAGAGGAAGGGGGAGAGGGATTGGGGCAGGGTCTTAGAGGAGTCAGAATCACCTGGAGTATAAGCCTAGGAGCTGAAGGAAAAGGGCTGGAGTTTAGTAGGTGTTTGTGGTTTTTTTCTTTTTTTTTTCCTTGCTGTGAAAGTATGGAGTGTGGGGATCATTGCCTATGGAGCTGTCAACAGACTAGTCAGCTCAGCCAAGTGTCTGTTGGAGGGAAACTGGAACTGAGATCAGACTCCTCATGGCCTCTATTGTGGGTGTCTCAGATCCTACATTTGATCTTAAAATTGTAAACTCGGAAAAGCAGATTTTTCTTTTTCTTTTTGGTTTTTGCTGGGGCCCTGGGCTTCAGTCTCTAAAGGGAAAGTTATTGGAGGAGGAAGGCATTCCAGAAAGGAAAGAGCAATAGAATATAAGTAACAAAAGGGAATGAAAGAGGGCTTCCCTGGTGGTCCAGTGGTTAAGCATCTGCCTGCCAATGCACAGGGCACAGGTTCGATCCCTGACCCAGGAAGATCCCACATGCCTTGGAGCAACTAAGCCATGAGCCACAGCTACTGAAGCCCAACAGCCTAGAGCTTGTGCTCCACAGCAAGAGAAACCACCGTGATGAGAAGCCTGCCCACCACAATGAAGAGCAGCCCCAACTCATTGCAACTAGAGAAAGCCTGGGCGCAGCAACGAAGACCCAGCACAGCCAAAAAATAAATTTAAAAAAGGAATGAAAGAACTGTTGCATGCTACAACATGGATGAATCTTGCAAAATTATGCAAAGTGAAAGAAGCTAGGGACAAAAGACCATACACTGTATGATTCCATGTCTATGAAATGTCAAGCATAGGCAAATTCCTAGAGACAAAAAATATATTGGTGGTTGCCTCCAGCTGGGGGAGGCTGGGAGGAATGAAGGTGATTGTTAAAGGGTATGGAATTTCTTTTTGGGGTGATGAAAATGTTCTATAATTGATTGTGGTGATGGTGCACGACTCCATTTAATTTTAACATATTAAAAACCATTGAATTGTACACTTTCAGTGGATGGATTGTATGGAATGTGAATTATATCGGAATAAAGCTGTTCCCATAAAGAAAAAGAAAGGAAAGAAGAAAAAGGAGAGAGCAAGGAAGTAGAGGTGGAAGTATTTTGTATCTGATGTAGGGGGCATAGTATGGGTCAGTCTGGCTGGCATTTAAGGAAGCAGTTAGGAATAAAGCTGAGGCCCAATAACAAAGGACCTAGAACTTCATGTCAAAGAGTTTACACTTGGTCTTAGAGCCCTGAGCTGTCCACTAGAGTTGCCACTAGCCATATGAGGCTTAAAATGTGGCTGCTGCAAACTGAGATATGCTGTAGTATAAAATGCACACCAGATTTTGAAGACTTAGTATGAACAAAAGAATGTAAAACTGCTTTAATAATTGTAAATTGATTACACATTGAAATAATATTTTTGATGTATTGGGTTAAATAAAATACTTTATTAACCTTATTTTACTTTTTAACATGGCTACTAGAAAATTTCAAATTACATATGTGGCTCACATTACAACAGAGAGCACTGTTACAAGTAGTGGGAAGCCATTGAGGGTTTGAGTCAGAACAAGGGTTGGCAAATGTTTTCTGTAAGAGGCCAGATGGTAAGTATTTTAGTTCTTGAGGGCCATACAGTCTCTGTCACAACTACTCAATGCTACCATTGAAGTGTAAAAGCAGATATAGACAATGTGTAAACAAATAAGCCTGATTGGATCCCAACATAACTTATGGATGCTCAAATTTATATTTCATGTAACTTTCATATGTCATGAAATATTATTCTTTTGATTTTTTTTTCATTTAAAAATGAAAAAGCCATTCTTAGCTTATGGGCCATACAGAAACAGGCAGTGAGAGGCATGTGGCCCATAAGCCATCGTTTACCCACTTCTGAGTTAGAGAGTTAAGCTGAAGTCTCTGAAAATCTCTTGCAAGCACCATCACCATCGGTGCTCTCCCCACATACGAGCGCACGGTGCCTGGAAAATTCCTTCTCCTTTGCAAGCAGCATGGATTCACATAACATTTGATCTGGAAGGGACAGCAGGGATCATGTACTCCTACTTTCTCGTATTACTTTTGAGGAAACTGAGTCTCTAAGAGGTAAACTCATGTAAATAAGGTCACACTGCAGTGAAGAGGTTCCGAATAATGGGAGCCACTACAAGACTCTTAGGCCACAGCTGGCAAAAAAGGACGGGTCTAAGGCCAGCCTGAGTACCAAAACCCTGTGCAAGGACTCTGCATTCTAGTTCATCCATCTACACATGCATCAGCTCCTTCACTCATCACTCATTTCTTAAGATAGTCTGGGCATCAGGACTTATGTGAGGCTCTGGGCAACCAGGCCCAAATTAATTTGGTCTTTGACCTTGAGGAACTCATAGCATGAAAAAAAAAAAAAATATATATATACACACACACACATTATATATATGTATATGTGTATGTATATATATATATATATATATATATATATATATATAAAGATACCCTGAAAGGGAAAGGGTCACACCTTCTGAGGAGATGTGACCCAATCAATGATCCAAAGACCACACAAGACTAAGGAGAAGGTAGGAAAACTGTTCCAAGAAAAAGGAACAGCATGTGCAAAGGCCTGGAGCCAACCTTGTGCAAAATACTTAGGGAACTGTAAGTAGATCACGGGTGTGAAGCATTAAATAGGCGATGAAAGTGGGAGAGGTGAGCCCAGAGGTCAGTAGGACCCAGAACATGCAGATCCTTTGTTTGAAGTTGAGAAACTTGGTCTTGATCACATTAGGTGGTGAGGAAACACAGAGAGGTTTTACACAATGAAGTAACAGTCAGACTGAGGTTTAGAAAAATCACACTGGCCGTTTGCCAGGCAGAGAGGAGAGAAAAAGATTCCATGTGGAGGGAACAGCCTGTGCAGGGCCTGGAAGAATGCAAGGACCAGTAACACGAGGGATCTGGTATGACTCAAACATGTAGTGCACGACAAGGAGTGAGAAAAGATAAGCCTATGAAAGAAATTGTACAGATGCTGGAAGAGATCAGATTCAGGCTGGGGAGCTTGGATCTGACTCTTCAGGTACCAGACAGAGGTAAGTCTATCAGGGGAATAAGTGGGAAGGTAGATAGTATGGACTTAAGGTCAAGTCTTCCTAGCTCTGCCATTTATTAGTTAAGCCTCAGAGGTACAGCAGAGTTAATAAAGTGATGAGGATTAAACAAAACAATGTATTAAAAGTACGTATCACTTTTTAGGAGCCTAACACAAAATAAGCACTCAGAATATTAATTCTAACACCTGTATATGACAGGTCACATCAAAGGGCTCTCAGTGCCATGTGAAGGAAGAACCTCTGGAGTGGGATATGCCGGAGCTCCTATTTTTTAACTCTAAATTTCCATTTTTTTAAATGTGAAAAAATCACTGTGGGACCACAGCTAGCCACATTTTAGTGGAATTCTCTTTAAGAAGCGCAGAGGAACTCATACACCTGCCTCTGGCACTATGTACAGATTTCTCTGAGCACAGAAAACCAGCAGCTCACTTTGAGACTGCTGGGCAGTTTCTCCAGGACCTGGTGACAAACTGTGAGTTTATACAGTCCTTCCAACCCCAAGTTTCTGTGAATTTCACATTCATTTTAATATGCCTGGGTGTACAGAATAGTTTACATATCAAACATAAGAAAGGGAAAAATATTTTACATATATATTTATGTGCTGTGCTAAATCGCTTCAGTTGTGTCCGACTCTTTGCGACACTATGGAGTATAGCCTGCCAGGCTCCTGTGTCTGTGGGATTCTCCAGGCAAGAGTACTGAAGGGGTTAGCATGCCCTCTTCCAGGGAATCTTCCTAACGCTGGGACTGAACCCCATGTCTCTTACATCTAACCTGCATTGGCAGGTCAGTTCCACTATATTTATAAATGCATAGAAAAACTCTTCAGAGCCCAGTAACTGCTCTTCTCCAGGACAGGTGATGGTGTGAGTAGAGACAGAGGTTGGGGGGAGACTTACTTCCTACTCTTTTGTACCTTTTGAAGAACCATAGATATGTATTAGCTACTTAAACAAATGAACTAAATTTTTAAAATATAAAAGCATTCCTGCTTTTCTATAAAGAGAGGTATACCAGGGGCACTGCTGGTTTAACCTCCAGTTTTACTTTCCAGCGTCTTGTTTAGTCCAAAGAGAGCAGTGAATCAGAAGGTGGCAGCCTTGGTTTCTATCCCCCACTGCAGGGCTTTGAACCTTTCTGTGACCCAAGCCTCCCAGCTGGGGAACAGGGAGAGTGGCACCCGCCACATTCCCCACAGGGCAAGCATTGAGAGCTGGCTATCTACTGGTAAAGGATTTCAGGATCTGGGAATGAAAGAGAATAGATTAACACAAAATGGTCTTTGCTTTTTAACCCCACAAAGTTCTAAGGAAATCTAATATAAAGGCTTCAGATCCATTTACAGTTGCTGCACTAAAGATGAATGTTAATTAGTGACACTGACAATTGTCATTTTCTTTGTAAACCCACTTGATGACTGGGAGTTGCAGGAATCGTGCTATATGAGCCTTCTCGATTTGAACAACAAAGTCTCAATGTGACCTACCTGAAACAGACAGGAAACCTGCCCACCTCAATTACAGGTCTCAGCTGAGAAGCAGGGTTTGGTGTCCACACAGTCTACCTGGATAGAGTTTGCCTAACTAGGTCGGGTGACTGTGGCTTATCTTTCGTTGAGGTTCTCCCTTCCTCCCCTCTCTAGTGCCCTCATCCAGGGTGGGATGCACAGAAGGTGTTTAACAAAGAATGGCTGAACTAAGGGCTGGCTGGCTGGCTGGCTGACTTGAGAGTACCTTCTCTTTATAGACAGGGAAACGGAGGCACACAGAAACTCACTGCCTTGCATGAGTTCCATTATATAATGAATCACTGGTTAAGGCAAGAGTCCCGGTTCATCTCTTCTACTCTCTAAACAGAGAATGCTTGAGAAATTCCTGTATTTCCATCTTCAAAGTCAAGAAAATAAGAAAACCAGCTGTAAAACAAGACCCGAATCTAGACAATCTGAGTAAATGACTAAGCCCCCATACTTCCCCAGATCTCAGTTTCCCCATCTATAAAATAAAATAACAGTATGAGTAGGTTGATCGCTCAGGTGTTCCCTCCATTCTGTATACACAGCCCTGTGTACACCAAGCACCCTGGACCATCTCTTCCTCTGAACATTTCTTTAATTCCTTGAGTCTCTCAAGAGTTTCAAGGGGGCGCTGTGAATCTGGTTACCAGGCAGCCAGCAAGCTCTCCCTTCCTTGGAGCTGCCCAGCTGCCCCGTCTCCCTGCTGGTAACCAAGCCCTTGTCTGCCTTTCGAGCCACCCAGCCCTTTCTTATTGTTGCTGTCTGTTTCCATTGGCTCCTTTTATTCTCCAGGTTTTCCTTGACTCTGATGTTTTTTCCCCCTGCTGCACAACAAGCCCTTCTGATCTCTGTGAAAGGCAAACCCGTGTCATTCTTCCAAATCATCATTGTATGACATGTTTTTATATCAGGCGGACAAAGGAGCTATTTGATCAGGGGGTATGGTGTGTGATTGTAAGAAATTCAGCTAGTCGGTGGCAACCATTGTTCCCCAAGCGGCTCCCTGACCCCATTCTGTTCCAGGAAAAACTCCCTGAGAGTGGCCTCTATTCATGGAGTCACACCAGTCCCCAGCCGCGCTCCAGGAGCGCGCTCAATTCCTAGCGCTGTCACCGATAGCTGCCCGGGCCACCCTTTAACTCTTTCATCAGCATTAGGTTTCCAACCCCACAGCTGTTATCACGGCCGTGAGCTCAGGGGGTTAGAGATACAGGCATGCTCTCTGCTCTCCCTCTTATCTGGGAGAAATTCAACCTTCCTTTGAAATGGTCATTTGGAAATTACCCGTCTGCTGCTTTCAGCGCAGCAGGCCTGGTTCGCATGCCCTGCCCTCCTCAGTTTTCCCCTGAGGACGGCCTCCCCAGGTCTGCCAACTCACAGGCCCAGCTGCTTTGCGCTGGGCCTCCTGGTATAGAGTCTGGTGGCACCCCAGGACTGCTTTTGATTGCCTGTGGTGGGGCCCCCAAGTCTTCGGCAGATTGTCAATTAGTCCCCTGAAGCTGAGGAAATACTTCCACACACCAGCAAGCAGTACTTGCTTGGTCTTCCCTTTCCTTCCCTCCAGTACACACGGGGCCCCTGTATGTGTAAGGCCTTGGGTTGGGTATTGTACAAGAGATGGAACTATATAAAAACTGGCCCTGAGGACTCAACACCTCAGAGAAAATGAGACAAGTAGACATGTATCTGCAGAAACAACCATCACATTTTCTCATTATTAACGCCATGCCATTAACACAGTGTGAGGTATACCCAGACTGGCTTCCCTTGTGGCTCAGTTGGTAAAGAATCCGCCTGCAATGCAGGAGACCTGGGTTCAATCCCTGGGTTGGGAAGATCCCCCGGAGAAGGGAAAGGCTACCCACTTCAGTACTCTAGCCTGGAGAATTCCATGGACTGTATAGTCCATGGGGTTGCAAAGAGTCAGACACGACTGAGTGACTTTCACTTTCATACCCAGACTATCCTGGCCGAACTGCTTAGCACACAAACTACCCAACTGGTAATGTTCAAAACTACATAATTGTAAACTATGAATCTTTCAAAAGATCCAGGCTGCCCTAGTGTGTGGATCTTAGCCTTACACATCTGCAGAACAGCTCAGAAAACACTGGAAGATTCTGTGAAACATCTTAAAACCTAATCGCTTTGGGATTTTCCTTATTATCACTGTGTACATTGTACAGAGATGAGACACAGAGGGACTCAAGCAAAGCCAGTGGCTGAGGAAATACTCAAACCTACAGCCTGCGGTTAATTTTTTAATTCAGTCAGTTCAGTTCAGTCGCTCAGTTGTGTCCGACTAGTTCTGTTTTTCTCCAAGAAGCTGGTAATAGATGAGATTGTCACCAGTTCTTTCTAACTACTATCAGGGAGTCAAGGAGCCCAAAACCAATAAAAATGCCAGCTCAAGAATCTAGAATCCTAAATGAGGCTCCTTCTTGGCTTTATCCCCCATCAGTGTTTCTGTGCCTGGAGCCCACAGAATGGCCTTTCCAGTAAGAAAATCTGAGTCTGGTTCCTCCATCTCAATTCCTCTTTGGCTCCAGGGCAATACCCACAATGCAATAGCTACAGTATTAACATCTATGAGTGCAGTGACCAAATAATTTGTTTTCCAAAGTACTAATTCTTGTCCCAACATAGATGAACCTTGAAAACATTATGCTAAGTAAAAGAAGGCTGACACAAAAGACCACATATTGCATGAGTCCAGATATATGAAATGTCAAGAATAGGTAAACCTCTAGGAACAGAAAGTAAGTTAGCACTTTCCAGGTGTTGAGAGGAGGAAGTGAATGAACAGCTGATGGGTATGAGATTCTTCCTAGAGTGATGAAAATGCTCTGGAATTAGATAGTAGTAATAATTGCACAACTTTGTCAATATACTAAAAACCATGGAAAAAGATAGTGATTATAAATGCACAGCTTTGTCAATAATATAAAAAAAAAAACCCCACTGAATTGTATGCTTTAAAGGGATAGATTTTGTGGTATATGAATTATATCTCAACTAAAGAGAAAAGATGGGGGAAGGGAAGATAAATTATAGCTCCACATAAAAAAGAGAGTTTGTCATCCAAACCACTGTCAAGACATTGCAAGGTATTAATAACTACTCTAGGATATTTTGCATGAGCCAGGATATATTATCAGTCCATCTAGAGATAATCAACCTGATCCCTGGGTGCCACTTGCCTTTATGTCTTCCCCGAGGGGTTTAAGAGTGGCCTAGAGTCTACCCAGACCAGGATTCTCTGGCCACCATGCACGCATGGACCATGTGAATTGGTGTTTTCATTCTCAGCTTTTCTGCTCCTAAATTCCCCAGGCCATCTGAGATTCTGTTTCTTCTTGAATGCCCCTCCTCATTCGTAATAAGCTTTAAAGGTTTTCTCTACTGTGATATCTCACCCAAGATTTATCCTCTCATCCATTCATTCATCAGACAGTTAGACGGTACCTCCTGAGTCAGGCAGTCAGTAAAGCGACCCAGGAACAGAGATGAAAAATTCAAGTTTCCCTGCTTCCAAGAATTCAGTTTCTACTGAGAAGGTTGACATTAAAGTGAAAGGAAGTAGAACCACTCATGAGATAGAAGAATGTATTGGGTACAAGGAGGCCCAAAGAAGGGGACAGTTAACTCTTCCTGAAGCGGGGCGTGTCTAGATGCCTCTAGACTCCCCAGAGGCACTGGGGTTGGGCCTGCATGTGGCACCCCATGAGGAAAGCAGCCTTTTCTGCCTTAGGTTTCCTTTCCCACATCCCCCCCTCTCCTTGGTTCCTGCCCCAGGGTGGGCCTTGGCCCCCAGCAGCACACTGGGTCACTATCATTCACAGCTCTGGGCCTCTTTCCTGGGGTTGACCCAAACTCCAACTCAGACTCCCATTCTTGGGATGTCATCTGGATCTTTCCTTCCTAAGTGCATTGTGTTCTTGCCCACTTTTCTGCCCACTCACAAAGGCTTATAAGGTTAAGCCTCTTGACCAAGGTCACACAGCTGCTTAATAACAAAAGCCAGGCTAGAACCCAGGTTGAGTCCTGAAAGTGAAGTCCTTCTGAGCTTCCAGCAAGGGGTTTTATTTTCCTAACAAATTGCCTTTAACCAGGAGAGGGAAACCCCAGTCAATCCTAAGTCAGTTTTTTGTTTTGTTTTTCTATGTTTTCGCTTTAGCTTTCAACCTAGGCCAATCCAGGGGTGTCAGGGTGGTCCTCAGTAAGTGATTAGCAACCCGCCCACCAGGGTGCATGTCAAGGTCTCAGCACAAACATCAAGCTGGAACTTCTGATCACTCATAGCCTGTATGTGTAACACTAGTCCCTGTGCCACACGGCTCAGAACCCACAAGCCAATGGTGCATCTAACTAGGCAGAAGGAGCAATGGGATTTGTTCCCACCTAACACGGAAGAAAGGTTCACACTCAGAGGAGTTGGAGGCAGAAAACCTGGGAAGTTAAGCACTTGGGTTTTAAAGCCAAACAAGCCTGGGCTTCAAGTGAAGGAAGGCGTTCCTTCCTTTTCTGAACCTCAGTTTCTCCAGTTGGAGAATGGAGGTAACTTATTTAGGGAATAAAATCTTCCTGGGGATAACCCTTACTGCAGAGTAGCGTCGTGAGGATGAAATGAGGTGAGGCATGCGTGCGTGCTCAGTCACTATGTCATGTCTGACTCTTTGTGACTTTAAGGGCTGTAGCACACCAGGCTCCTCTATCCATGGGGTTTTACAGGCAAAAAGACTGGAGTGGGTTGCCATTTCCTACTCCAGGGGGTCTTCCTGTCCCAGGGATTGAACCTGTGTCTCCTGTGTCTCCTCCATTGCAGGTAGATTCTTTACCGCTGAGCCATCAGGGAAGCCCTGAGGTGAGGTATGTAAAGCGCTTAAACAGTCCCTGGTAGATAGTAAGCGCTTAGTTATCAATGATAACTTGGTAGTTATCATTACTATTTTCTTTTCTAAAATTACTTCTAACTCTTTAGAGTTCAAAACTCAAGATTGTTGGTCAATTCTCATGTTTATAGACCTATTATTTGACCCATAACGGTAAGGTCAAACACTAAGGCACCCAGGTTGGACTTCATTCATGTATTTACCAAAATTATGAAGCGCCTACTATATTCCAAGACTAATTAAGGAATTATAGTTATCAATAAGTAGTTATAGCTCAGTGTTATCAACAGATAATGTGTGAGTCCACAAATGATTGCCTGGGAGATACGACAGGGAGGAGGCAATTTCAGGCTTTGAAGGGCACAGAGCAGTTCATTAGGTAGAGAAAACAGCATGCAAGAAGACGAATGCATGGCAAAGCATGGAGGACTTGGGAAATGGTCAAAAAATATGTATCACTAGACTCTCCCACAAGAGCAGAAAGAGAGAAGTTTGGAAAGTTGTAGTCAGACTTGAATTTTATTCTGCGGGCAAGTGGAAACAGGAGATTTTTGAGCATGCAGGTGACTTGAGACAATTTATGGCTTTGTTTAGAAATTTTTGTTTAGGCTGCCTTGTAGTAGGAAGATTGCAGAATGAGGGGACAAGGTAGAGGGTTCTGGCCTGCTGCTGCTCTGGCTTCCAAGAGGAGGAGGAGTGGATTTCCTCCCCACTTTTTGCGTATGCTTTTGGTTCATCCAAATATCACACAGGTTCTGACGGACTTTCAAAGACTTCAGAATTTTATCGTTAACAAAATAGGGTTGAGGTGAATGCCTCTCAAAGTTCTTATTGTCAGTAGTATTCAAAACTGGTATTGATCTTAGAATCAAGACTCCTGAGTTTTACCTCAGACTCCTAGTTAATCAGCTGTATGAACTTGGGCAAGTAAGGCTCAATTCTTTAGTGCCTCTTGCCTTCAACCTTCAATTCTTCCACCCCAGAAATTCCCTAGCACCATGTTGGAACCTGTCTTAGGTCACTTTTTCCATTACATTCTGCTCTGCATTGTTAGTCATTGGTGTGCTTTGCAGATTGGAAAGACTAGAGTCAACAGATCTGGCTTCAAATCCTGGGTCAGCCACTGAGCAGCTGTGTGGCTTGGGGACATTATTTAACCTTGCTCAACTCTAATTTCCTTCTCTGTAAATTTGGAATATTGATAGCTAACACAGCGAGTCATTAGAAGGTCAATAGAAAGAATAATTGAAATAAAGTATCTAAACACAGTGCCTGAAACATTAAGCACTCACTAAAACAGAAGCAGAAGATGCTAAGAAGAGGTGGCAAGAATACACAGAAGAACTGTACAAAAAAGAGCTTCATGACCAAGATAATCACGATGGTGTGATCACTGACCTAGAGCCAGACATCCTGGAATGCAAAGTCCAGTGGGCCTTAGAAAGCATCACTACGAACAAAGCTAGTGGAAGTGATGGAATTCCAGTTGAGCTATTTCAAATCCTGAAAGATGATGCTGTCAAAGTGCTGCACTCAATATGCCAGCAAATTTGGAAAACTCAGCAGTGGCCACAGGACTGGAAAAGGTCAGTTTTCATTCCAATCCCAAAGAAAGGCAATGCCAAAGAATGCTCAAACTACCACACGATTGCACTCATCTCACATGCTAGTAAAGTAATGCTCAAAATTCTCCAAGCCAGGCTTCAGCAATTCGTGAACCGTGAACTTCCACATGTTCAAGCTGGTTTTAGAAAAGGCAGAGGAATCAGAGATCAAATTGCCAACATCCGCAGGATCATGGAAAAAGCAAGCGAGTTCCAGAAAAACATCTATTTCTGCTTTATTGACTATGCCAAAGCCTTTGACTGTGTGGATCACAATAAACTGTGGAAAATTCTGAAAGAGATGGGCATACCAGACCACCTGACCTGCTTCTTGAGAAACCTATATGCAGGTCAGGAAGCAACAGTTAGAACTGGACATGGAACAACAGACTGATTCCAAATAGGAAAAGGAGTACGTCAAGGCTGTATATTGTCACCCTGCTTATTTAACTTCTATGCAGAGTACATCATGAGAAACACTGGGCTGGAAGAAGCACAAGCTGGAATCAAGATTGCCAGGAGAAATATCAATAACCTCAGATATGCAGATGACACCACACTTATGGCAGAAAGTGAAGAGGAACTAAAAAGCCTCTTGATGAAAGTGAAAGTGGAGAGTGAAAAAGTTGGCTCAAAGCTCAACATTCAGAAAAGGCTAAGATCATGGCTTCTGGTTCCATCACTTCATGGGAAATAGATGGGGAAACAGTGGAAAAAGTGTCAAACTTTATTTTTGGGGGGCTCCAAAATCACTGCAGATGGTGACTGCAGCCATGAAATTAAAAGATGCTTACTCCTTGGAAGAAAAGTTATGACCAACCCAGATAGCATATTGAAAAGCAGAGACATTACTTTGCCAACAAATGTCCATCTAGTCAAGGCTATGGTTTTTCCAGTGGTCATGTATGGATGTGAAAGTTGGACTGTGAAGAAAGCTGAGCGCCAAAGAATTGATGCTTTTGAACTGTGGTGTTGGAGAAGACTCTTGAGAGTCCCTTGGACTGCAAGGAGATCCAACCAGTCCATCCTAAAGGAGAGCAGTCCTGGGTGTTCTTTGGAAGGAATGATGCTGAAGCTGAAACTCCAGTACTTTGGCCACCTCATGCAAAGAGTTGACTCATTGGTAAAGACCCTGATGCTGGGAGGGATTGGGGGCAGGAGGAGAAGGGGACGACAGAGGATGAGATGACTGGATGGCATCACCGACTCGATGGACATGAGTTTGAGTGAACTCCGAGAGTTGGTGATGGACAGGGAGGCCTGGCTTGCTTTGATTCAGGGGGTTGCACAAAGTCGGACATGACTAAGCGACTGAACTGAATTGAAAGAATATTTATGTGAACATACTATGCACACATACATTCACAAGTGTACTGTGGGCTTAAGCATTATGAATATGTTATCTTAAAACATTTATGAATATGGGCTCAGTAACAATATGGATATTATATTTATGCCTTGATTTTCTTCTCTTTAAAAGGTAATGATGCTATCTTGACTCATCTGCACTGAACAGTTGGAATAAAATTGAAAAACGCACCCATTTGTAATTGCCTGTTTGATATCTGACTATTGTCTGTATGCAGTTTCTCCTACCAGACCATGAAGTCCTCAGGAACAGGAACAAAATCATTGCTTTCCCTGTGGATGAGCAGTGGAGTGGAGCCTAGGACTTGGTCCCAGGGAGTGGAAATAATCCTTTCTAAGGCCCACATTCCACATGAAGCCAGTCCCCAGGTTGGGAGATGCCCTCCAGCCCAGTCCACCACCCATTCTCAGTTGCCTCCTTTGCTGACTACACAGGCTCAAACACAGGCATCACAAAGTTGACTTCAAGTTTGTCCTTGAACACAGTATCTTAGCCCAAGCCCCAGTCACTAATGACAGCCAGAAGTCAGACCTTCAGATGCCCAGATGTTGGGGAAACAAGCAGCCAGAGTTGGATTCGACTGAGCGACTTCACTTTCACTTTTCATTTTCATGCATTGGAGAAGGAAATGGTAACCCACTCCAGTATTCTTGCCTGGAGAATCCCAGGGACGGGGAAGCCTGGTGGGCTGCCGTCCATTGGGTCGCACAGAGTCGGACACGACTGAAGCAACTTAGCAGCAGCAGGGTTCTTGAACTCGAACAAGAGATTTTAAGACTTCAGAACCTGGTATGGCAGAAAGCACTTAAGCACCTCAGAGTCCAAAAGTCCTGGGCAGATCCTAGGTTAACCACTAACTAGCTCTTTCACTTGGGGCCAATTGCTTAATTCGTCTCAGCCTTGGTTTCCCTAATGGTAAAATGGCAATGGTCATACTGATCTTACAGGGCTATCGTGAGGTTGAGAAGTAACACCTGCAGCACCCTGGCACCTGATGGATACTCAGTAAATGGTCACTTTGGTTATTACTCCTCCCTCCCGTCCCTTGGGTTTGCTGGCAAGCCCGCCACTGACCAGCCCAGCGGCCCCCTAGAGTAAGTGGAAGCAGCTGGGAGGGGGGCGGGGAGGTGGGGAGGGGAGGGGGCCGCTTGAGGAACTGCAGGCCAGCCCTGAGGGCCTCACAGGGGATATTGGCCCTGGCCACAGGTGCACCAATTACTCTCCCCTGGAAAGCCTAGGGGTGCCCTTCCCCCTCGTTTTCCCACTCAGCTCCGCTGACCTCTGGTTCTGCAGCCGGTGGTGGCAGCTCCCCAGCACCAGTCTGCTGGCTGGCCGTTCGTCTTCAGGTTTCACGGCCTCCCTGAGGCTCCCCGTGCTTTGCAAGTTTTCCCTCCCTTTCCCCGGCCGCTTCCCGGTTAGCCTGGGAGCCTCTCCGTGGCAGCTCGGGTTTCATTCCTGGGAGCTTTGTTCCAAATGGAAGTTTCTGGTTGGGATAATCCCTGGGTGTGAGTGGTCAGTGCAGGAAGAGACAGGAGCCTCTCTGAGAGGCTGTGGGAACAGGCCCGCTTGTCCAGGTGCTCTGAGAGGGGAGCAGGGCTGAGGGGGTGGCCTGAGCCCACCCAGCCCTTTCTCTTTGGAGGGTCCTTGCCACCATCTTCCCCTGAAGGCCACAGAGGACCCTGCTGGGCTCAGGGCCCCCGTCTCCCTCATCACTTGCCCCAGTGGGAATGTCAGGCATGGAGGGGAATCTGAGGGGGTCCCAGCCCCTGAGCTGACCACAGCAGATATCGTTTACACCCATTTTATGAATATGCCTCTATACAGGTTTTCCTCAGGAAATAAGGTTCTGCCACTAAAGAATTTTTCAAAACAAATAATCTAGGTTAAATCTTTACCTTCTAGATGAAGAAACTAAGGTTCAGGAAAGAGGAGTTTCCCTGAGGATCCCACAGACACTCATTCTCAGCTGCCAGGTTCTCTGTGGGCCTTTTATGACTCAGTGCTGACCCCCTGCAGCCCACGATATGGCAACCCAGGTTTACTTGTCTGTGGACCCCAGCACCCGGGGGCTGCCTGGGTGCCTTGTCCTTCTCTGAGCTCCAGTGACTCAACAGTCGGTCTGCATGGGACAGGGTTGGGGCTGAGAGGAGTCAAGCTGAGCTCCATCAGAATCTTGAGCTAGCATGGCCTCAACCCCGAACCATCAGCCCTCCACCCTGAACCCCTTTTCTCCCCCAACCCCCGCTGTTCTCTATCTCAGCCTTTCCCACACCTCACTGGGGCTGACTGTCCAATAGCAGCTCTCGGGTCTGGAAGGGAAACTTCGGTAGTCAGGGGTCCACCTCACTTACTCACCAGTGCCTCCCAACTCTCGCTTTAACACCTGGCACAGAGGAAGTGCCCAGTGGACTGGCCCTGTATCCATGAGAGGCCCTGGGGAGGGAAAGAGGCCTGAGCCAAGATAAGGAGCCTTGATTGTTGGCGCTTTGGGTTTTCTGTGTGCTCTCTTTGAATTCTTCCTAACTCCAGACAACTCAGATTTGACTCTCTCTCCAGCTTGCTGCCTTGGGGCTTGGGAGAGGGAGGCCAGGTCAGTCAGAGAAGCAGGGCGGAAAGCACACCCCACCCTGCAGGACACCAGCGTCTCTATGCCCTCACTTGTCCCGGGCTTTTGCCTGGCGCACCTGCTGCTGTGAGAGGGAGAGCAAAGCCAGGTGTATGTGCTTGAAGGCCTCACCCTTCATCTCACCCAGCTTCATGGCTACCTTGGGCCCTTGTAGATTCTGCCTCCTCCCCCCAGCTCCTCAGGGTGCTGCTTGGATGACAGCGTGGTGCACATCTGGGCTCCTAGGACCTTAGCCCAATGGGCCGTCCCCCAGAGCCCGTCCCCACAGCCGCCACCATGTATCAGGACACTCTTCAGGACCCCTTACACACTCCAAGTGACAACTCTCGAAGGTGGAGCCTGTTTCCCATTTTGCAAGTGGGGAAACTGAGGCCTAGAGAGGTTCATACAGTCAGGGAGCAGCAAGGCCAGGATTTAACTTCTCTCCATCTGACTCCAAAACCACAGCTGATTTCTGGCTGGTCCCAGTGCCATCTCTGCAAATTCCTTCTCTGACTGTGCTGAGGCTTGTGGGGTGGGGCTGCAGCTGCCTCATTAGTGTTAGTGGTCACTGCAAACTCCAGGGGTGTTGAGGGGAGGAAGAGAAGGCTCCCTTCCCTTTCTCTCTGTTTGCTTTTGATGAAACTGCCCCCACCCGGAGGCCTGCTTCCTGGGCGGGCTCCTGGAAAGGGCCCACCACCACACCAGACCCCTCCACCCTCACACACCTGTGCACACTCCCATCTTACCAGGCTCCCGGGGGGGGCAATAATAACCATCCAGACACTGACTGCTAAGGCCCTGACCCTCCTCACTCAGCACAAACCTTTAGCCTTTTGGTCATGGCTCACCTTGTCTTCAGCTTTTATCCAGAGCTCCAGCTACCAGTCATGCCTAGCTCAGGAGTACCCCTAGAAGTTACTCCCTCTTAGGAAACCCCTCTTCTACTCTGCCCAGGACCCCTCACCCCACCAGGGAGGATTGAGCCTGGATTAATGGAAGTGACTGGAACTTGAGCC
Organism: Bubalus kerabau; assembly: GCF_029407905.1. Lineage (NCBI taxonomy): Eukaryota > Metazoa > Chordata > Mammalia > Artiodactyla > Bovidae > Bubalus > Bubalus kerabau. The sequence continues at coordinate 25,086,769 of NC_073645.1, forward strand.
CAAGGCAGAGAAGTCTGCCCCAACTCTCGGAAGCCTAAGTCCCAGCATCCTACTGACCTGGCTATCCTATCAGAGCTTCGATCAGGCAGATCCTACATGGTGTATTACCCATGGTGAATGTTTTATGAGCTTACTCTTCATTACTGAAGGCTGCAGGAGGCAGGCAGAAGAGGGGAATGGTACAGAAAACCCAGGGAGCGGCTGGGCAGGGAGAGAAGGTGGGAGGTGGTGAAAAGGCCCAGTGAAGGTTATGATGGGATGGGGATTTCTCTGTGAAGAAGGATTTAGCAAAAGTTGGTCATGTTCATGTCTGTCCAATTGAAATGATTAAATGTCGGTGGCTGGAAACAGGGAAGAGTCCAAGAAGGTAGAGTTTTGAACCTGGCTGTTTGGGAGCTGTGTGCCTGCGGGCAGACAGAGGGGCAGCTGGAATTTGGGGTTGGCCCTGGCTACTCCTGCCCTTGAAATTCACTGGCTGGTTCTCCAGGCAGTTGGCTTGTGTCTCAGGGCCCAGTGCCCCGGCTCCTCGAGGGCTCACCGTTCCGCCGCTCCCAGGCTCCAGGCCCAGGTGTTTTCTGGTCCTCTGCACTCAAGGTAGGAGGAGCCTCAAACAGTGCTGAGTTCTGTGCAGGCTTCTTCCAGGCTGACCTCTTGTTTGAGCATCTTCAGCCAGGCCCAAGCTAGAGCCCATCTGGTTCTTCATGATGGGGGGCCTGGCCTTAATCCCCAAGTGCCAAAGCTTGGGACCTCACTTGGCATAGGATCATGCCCTGACTCTCCTCCCCGAACGTCCTCCCCCTAGCATACATAAGGGAGGGGAAAGGAACCCAGATCCAAAAACCCAACAGTGACCCCAACTTGCTTCACTAACATCTGTCATCTGCATGGTTTCCTCTAGCATCTGCCAACCAGAAGAAGAGGGGTATGCATGAGGGTCAGCTCTAGGGCCTTTCCAGATGGACAGTTAGTTCTTGAGGGTCAGCAAGAGATCCAGATGGGGAAGCAGGGCAACCAAAGGGGTCCTATCAGCACAATCTCCCACAGTAACATGGGGCTTGGGGATCCTTTGGAGTTCTTGCCAGCTCCCCATCTGTCTTGCTACCACTTACTCCTCCTCTCCTGCTCTCTCTGGCTTTTAATTCCCCTTCACTCTCTCCTTTTAAATCCTCTGGTTGCTATGGAAACCCAACAGCAGGGAAGGAAGCAGAATCTGGGGAGGTTCTGAGACATCCATCCCAACAGGCCCCCTTAGATGCTCGTTTGTCAGGTTCTGGAGATACTCATCTCAGCTTGAGAAAATGGGGGTGAGCTTGTACTGGAAGCCTTGGACCCTCTTTAGTAAGACTATGATGTCCAGATGGCCTCAGAGGGTCACCCATCCCAGGACCATCCTCAAGTCTCCCTGACCTTCAGGCATTTCCTAAATCCTGACTCAAGTCCCGGATGCAGAGGACCCCCAACCCACCTTCTCCATTCAACAGCCTCCACATCTACTCTTACTTTATTAGTTGATTGCCTCGACCAATGTTAAGTGAACACCTACAGTGGGCCAAGCACTGTTCTAGGCAGTAGATATTCATCATGAACTGAGTCAAAGTCCCTGGTTTCTTGGGAGGAATAGGCTGACCAAAAGTGAGTAAATAAATAAAACACAAGAGAATGTCAGATAGTAATAAGTGTAATAAAGAAGAGAAAGCAGAGTACAGCAGAGACCTATATAATGAGCAGTAAGCCCTCCAGTAACCTAAAGGAGAAGTATTCCAAGCAGAGAGAACAGCAGTCAAAGGCTCTGAGGCAGATGGGAGCCTGGTTTGTTTGAGAAGCTAGGGGGAGGTGTGACCAGGATGCAGCGGGTGAGAGGGAGAAAGATTAAGTCATTCGGCTAGATAAGACAGACCAGGACCAGAGCGTGGAGCCCACGAAGGCCATGGAAAGGAGTCTGAATTCAATTCTTGATATGGAAGAAGTAACATGATCAGATTTGTGTTTTGGGAATTCTGGTTACTGAGAACGGAAAAGATTGTGAGGGGAGATGAGAGGAACCAAGGAGAGCATTTAGGGGGCTGTTGCCGTAAGCCAGACAAGAGCTGATGATGACTTAGAGCAGGGAGGTGGCAGTGGATAAGCAGAAGAGTAAATGGGCTAGATCTAAGATGTGTTTTGGAGGTAATGGCAGTGGGATGAGAGGCAGTGGGAGGCCAAAAGAAGAGTCAAGGAGACCCCCAGGTGAAACCAACACCCTCTTGTTGGTTGTCCACTTTCTCCTGGCCCTGTGACTGGTCGGGGATAGAAGGGAAGTGAGAGAGTGGATGACAAAAAACTCTATCCAAACCCCACTTAAAGCTTTGGGCTCAGAAACTGTTGTGCTCTTCCTATTTCATCAGGACACACACCCTTTTGGTTTTCCTCCCACCTATCTCATGGGCCACAATAGTTGCTGATTCTCCCCTTCACACTGACCTCTAAATGTTTGGAGGATACCGCAGCTCAGACTTGGCTTTCTCCTCTTCTCTAGCTATGCTCACTCCCTGGGAAATCCATTTCATCCCCTGGCTTCAAAAATTGTGTGTTGAATACTCCCAACTTTATATCTTCACATGAGACCTCCCCCTTGAATTCCAGACTCGCATACAACTGCCTACTCAACACCTCCACTTGAATATTTATCTAGTCAGCGCAGACTTAACATATCCAAAACTAAACTCTTCCTCTTCTCTCAAAATCATCCCCTTCTAGAATCTCCTCCATCTCAATAAAGGGCCTCTCCATCCTTTCAGTCACTCAGGTTAGAAACTCTGGAAACCCCTAGACTCCTCTTTTTCTCTCACAAACCACATCCATCAGCACTTCTCTACTTGCAAAAAAAAGTCCCAAATTCCAGCCTCTTCTCAACACCTCCAATCCCCTATCATCTCTCGCCAAGATTACTTCAAATACTTCATAACTAATGTCTCTTACCCCCCTACCATCTATACTCAACACAGCAGCCAAAGTAATCTTATTACTAATAAAACTTAATTCTGGTCATGTCTCTTATTTACAAAGCAGAAACAGAGACACAGACAGTGAGAACAAGCATATGGATACCAAGGGAGAAGGGGGTGGGGGTGGGATGAATTGGGAGCTTGGGGTCAATATACATACGCTATTAATTCTATGTATAAAATAGATACCTAATGAGAACCTATTGTGTAAGCACAGGGAACTCTATCTACTCAATGCTCTGTGGTGACTTAAATGGGAAGGAATATAAAAAAGAGGGTATATATGTATACACATAGGGCTTCCCTGGTAGTTCAGATGGCAAAGATTCTGCCTGCAATGCAGGGGACCCAGGTTCAATCCCTGGGTTGGGAAGATGCCCTGGAGAAGGAAATGGCTATCCACCCCAGTATTCTTGCCTGGAGAATGTCATGGACAGAGGAGCCTGGCGGGCTATAGTCTATGGAGGTAGCAAAGAGTCGGACAAGACTGACCGACTAACACACACACATAGCTGATTCCCTTTGCTGTACAGGAGAAACTAATACAACATGGTAAAGCAACTATACCCGAATAAAAAGTGTTCTTAAAAATTCAGATCGTGTCATTCTAGTGCTCAAAGCCCCACCAGTGGCTTGCTGTCTCATACGGGCTAAAGATTAAAGTCTTTTCAAGGGCCCTACGTGACCTGCCTTCACCACCACCTCTTGTACGTCTCAGCGCAGCTTCCGTCATCCCCCTGCCCCACTACACTCACGCTACACACGTGTACCTGTATCCTGCCTTCACTCTGCTCCAGCCCCACGGGCCTCCTTCCTCTCCCCCTAATGCTCGATTGTGCTTGCTGGCCCCTCCACCTGGATGGCTCTGCCCCCAGATAGGTGCAGGTCTGAGTGCCATCCAGTGTCTGCCTAAGCACTAGGTTTTGAGCGAGGTCTTCTCTGACCACCCTCTTAACATTGCCATGACCCTGCCCGGCCTTCCACACACATTCCCTCTGGTTTTCTGTGTGGTGGTTGTCAGGGTCTGATAAACTATAGACTGTCTGTTCTTACCCCACCCTCTACCCTCCTACTAGACTATGAGCTCCATAATAACAGAGGTTTGTCTCTTATTTCCAGCTTTGTCCCTTCTACCTAGAACAGAGCCTGGCATGTAATAGGCACTCAATGAATAGTGACTGGAATAAATGAATTAGAGAAAGATCTGCAGACCTCAAGAGGCAGCCTGGGTTTGGGAGTTAAAACCTGACTTTTTCATACTAGTTTTTACGCTGGCTCTGTGACTTCTGGGTCTCAGGTTGTCTATATGTAGAAGGTGGGGAACTCCTGGGGTCCTTTGCTGCAGCAGCTTTCTAGAAGGATGCTTGGCCATAGCCTCACCGGTGGCCATTCAGCTGAGGGTAGCAGGTGGGGATGGACAGGACCTGGCGGAGTGAGGGGAGAGGCCTCTCATGTATCCTTTCTAGTCAAGGCTTGGGTGGAGTCAACACTGGCTTTGAAATGAAAGGCAAAGTTCTAGCTTGGACTGGGCTAGGCTCTGGAAGCCCCAGGTAGGAAGGTATGGGTAAAGAGGTCCAGCCCTGCCTGCTGAGTGGGGACAAGCAGAGGCCTGGCCACTAGGCCTGGGCTCCTCCTCATGGAGAGCTGTCCATGTGAGGGCCTCATGGGGATCACTGCTGTAAGAAGAGGAGGAAAGGGGACATGGGGAATCAGGGTGAGGTGAAAGCTGGAAAGAAGGAGGAACCTGAGGGGATCACCCAGACCCATGCATAGATCCTCAGTGAATTCTGGCCGGCAGGCCTCCACACATGCCTCAGCCAGGCCCCAGGGCTCTCACAGCCAGCACCCACTCCGAGACAGAGCATCAGGCCTTTTGGCTGCGGAAAAGCCCATTCCTCCTCCCTTTTCTGGGCCTTGCAACAGCTCCCTGCTTGTTTTCCCCGAAATAAATGGGCTGAGCATATTGGGCCGGCAATAACCCCTTGAAATCAGTTGTTATCACAGTTAACAACCAGTTTGGCTTCAGTTCAGGCTGTTAACTATCAAACCACTAAGTGCCGGTAATGATTGATTCTTGGCCAGTTGCAGCTTGAGTGGGCTGTAAAACCCTATTAGTGAGGGTTCTGTGGAGGCAGCAATGCAAAGATAAACAAGGTGGTGGGTGCTCTGGCCCATCTCTGCCCCCATTGCTCTGGCATCAGCTCCCCAGGGTCCCTTGTCAGGGGTCCTGCTAGGAGTCAACCCCTTCCCAAAGCCCCAGGCCACCTCAAGGATCAGATCACCACCTTCCTGTCCACATCTACTCCTCCACCAGTCATCTCTCCCTTCTCCAGGAGGCAGGTCCAGCTCTCTGGACAACCCACTTCTCCCTCATCACAACCATTGCACAGTTCCACCTCACAACCCTGGAGCACTCAGGCATCCCTAGCCAGGGGGCTTCAGGGTAGCTTTGGCCTAGCTGGTAACCACCTTGGCCCATCCTGGTCCCAGGATCACAGGCAGGGAGAGCCTGGCATTCCACCCACCCCCTGGACTCCCTCCCACCCTGTGGTTTTCCCCAGGAATTGCTCTCAAACAAATGAAATGTGGGCAATCACTGGGCTGGGGGCTGGACAGGCGGCCGTGCAGATGAAAGCGTTTCCTGGACGGTCTCTTCATTTGCATGGCATCAGAAGCTGCTCAGAAGGTGTGACTTTTCCCACAGTGAGACCCCAGCTCCTTGCACAATAAAGCCAGGCTGCTCACCCAGAATTAATTAAAGGGGGAGGGGAGGGGATAGAGCAGAAGGGGAGGCACTAAGAGCTGAAGGAGCTGGAAGAGAGGTCTCCACGCCCCTGGTACCTGTGCACTGAGAGAAACCTACTCTATCCAGAACCCTGCACCCTCATAGCAGGTCTGAAGAGGCCCCATGGTACCCCAGCCTCTCTACTCCAAGGCTTCCCACTGAGCCCTGGGATTCCTGATCCACCTGGATGGCCTGAGCCTGGGACTTGCAGCGGCAACTCCGAGAGACCCACATGGTCAGGAAGCCTTGGGTTGCCCTCCAACCAAAGGCACCAAAGAACCGAGACCCAGAGGAAAGAGGTTTCTGGACTGGTCCAGTAACTGGGCTGTGGGACCAGCCCAAAGAGGGCAGCATAAGTAGCCAGAATGAGAGGCCTCAGTTATGATGGCTGGGCCAGCTCTGACCTCAGGAGTCTGCTACCTCTGGGCTTGGGCTCTGCTCAGAGCGGTGGGATGCCAATCTCACTGGTGCACCTCTGAGAACCCACCCCTCCACCCACACAGGACAATTCTCTTACCCTGCTTTGAATGACCTGCTCTACCACTGCCATGGCATGACCTGGTCTTCCTTCCTCACAGGCTAGTCCTTCTGACATAGCACCTGCTGCTTCTCCTCCTGCCCAGAGTTCGAGTTCTGCTCAAACTAGAGTTCTGCTCTAGGTTTGTAGCTTCCCTTCCCCCACAATCCCAGTTCATCTCCCTTTAGGCCTGGTCTCTCCAAGGTTGGCAGCCTCTCCCTGGACCTCAGTCTCCTGGGCTCTTTTGCAACATCTGAACTCAGCACCTTCTGCTCAGCACCTTCACAGCTTTCTAACTAAATATCCCAAAGTGAACACTTTGTTTCAGATTGCAAGTGACAACACCAGCTTTGTGGTGCCCCACCCCACCCACCCCGCCCCCACACAACATACCCCCACCTTGGACCCTGGCAGTTGCTCTTTTCTTGCATCTTCTGGAGTCTGATACTCAGAACTAGAGCAGGCATCTCTGACCTGTGTCCCCCACACACCAAGGCACACAGAAAGGTACTTTTTAAAGGACCCACTGAATCCATGATGAGCTCCAGTCCTAGCAGTCATCATTTCTGACCCAGAGATGGCCTGGGGAAGTGTTACCATCAACTCCCATTAAGAGTCCATGACCGAGAGGCCCTAAGACCAGTTAAGAACCTCTTCTTGCCCTTTTCCCTGTTTCTGTTCTCCCAGGAAAGCCCCTCCAGTAACACGTGTGGATCCTTAGGTGGAAGCGAAGCTCCAGTCAGAGCTGCTGCCTGACTCACTGAGGGTCTCAGCCACTTGCCACCTGGGGCAACACAGGGGGAGGGGGCTGACCCCGGCAGGACCCACTCTCCAACACGCGTTTTTAATTCAATTAAATAAATATTTCAGTCATTTAATAGCAACTAGTATACAACCAGGAGAAGGCAATGGCACCCCACTCCAGTACTCTTGCCCGGAAAATCCCATGGACGGAGGAGCCTGGTAGGCTGCAGTCCATGGGGTTGCTGAGGGTTGGACACGACTGAGCGACTTCACTTTCAATTTTCACTTTTCACTTTCATGCATTGGAGAAGGAAATGGCAACCCACTCCAGTGTTCTTGCCTAGAGAATCCCAGGGACGGGGGAGCCTGGTGGGCTGCCGTCTATGGGGTCGCACAGAGTCAGACACGACTGAAGCAACTTAGCAGCAGCAGCAGCAGCAGCAGCAGCAGTATACAACCATCCTCCGCTGACACCTGCTCTTGAAAGACCTGACCTAAAGTTCCAGTTCCTTTCCTCTCTGCCCCCACCTAGGGGTGCAGTGGAGCCCGACAGTCTAGCAGTCTTGCCCTGCAGCTGCTGGGGTCCCAGGAGTGCCTCTGCGGGATGAGAAAAGGCCCCCCACCCTCAGGAAACCCCCCGCCAGAATCCCAGTCTAGGCCACTCACCAGCCTAGGTGAGAGTGAAGAAGTCAGACACCACAGCTGAGTGGAATACAAAAATAGAGCCTCTCTTTTGTTTAAAAAAAAAACAAAACAACAACAGAAAAAAACCCAACAGCAAACAATTATCCACAACTAGAGCCCGGGGCTCTCCCGGCTCCTCCCCAGCCTTCAGTAGCGCAGACCTCCTCCTGCAAAGAGGAAGCCTGGGCGGGGAGCGGCGGGGAGGGGCCGGCAGGGCCTATCGGGGCTCAGGGGCCCAAGTCCTCTGGCTGCCGCGCAGGCTGCGCGTGAAGGGCGGGTAGTTGAGGAATTCGAAGCGCAGGCTCTGCTCGGTGGTGTGGTGGCCGCGGGGCAGTCGCTTCATGAAGTGGACTTCGCGCTGGTGCTGCCGGGTCTTGGAGCCCTTGCGGGGTCGGCCTTTGCGCGTGAAGGCCATGTACCAGCCCTCGTACTTGGCGTTCTGCAGGGCCGTGTAATTGTTCTCCAGCACGATCTCCGTGAACACGCAGTCCTTGCCTTTGCCGTTGCTCTGCAAGGTGGGGGGCAGACACGGTGTCACCCGGCTCTGTCCGGAGCCCCCTCCCATCCTAGGCAGAGGGCAGGCGGCCCCAGACAGCAGGTGGGCACCCCAGCAGATGGCAGGGTGGGCACCCGCTCTCTAATCCCTCACAACTCACAGCCCACCCGGCAACTTCCTGTCCTCCTGGGTAGCAGTGACACATGGCTGTCTACAGAGGGGCTGGGCCCCAACACAGAGGGGCAGAGAGGGGGCCCAGCCCCTGCCCACCCTGGCCTCCTGCCCACCAGTCTGGCCCAAGCTGCTAGCACCCGTTTCCCCAGCTGCCCCCCTCAGCCATCTCAGGATGCTAACCTGCAGCCCCAGGGCCACCACCCTATGGGGGAGGGAAGGCTGGTGAGGAGATGCTGAGCCCCAGGCCCCAGAAGCCAGGGAAGAGGGGAGCTCGAGGCTGGAGAGGAGCCGTGACTAATGGGGCCATTTCAGAGCTCGGCTGAGGGGCTGGGCCCTCAGCTTACTGAACATTCCAAATGCTGGTACCATGTAATTGGACATAATAGCAAAGCAATTTGGCGATTTGTTAAAAAGATATATGGAATTTACCGACACCCCCTCCCCAGCCCCTTCCCTAGCCTTCCTTCTTCCTCCTTTGCCTTTATAGCTTTTCATCTCTCAGTTACCTCCTCCCTCACCTCCTCCACCCCCACCCAATCATTAGGTAACCCCAAGGTGGCCCTCTGCCTCTCTGCCCACCTTGTTGGTACCCTGGAGGAGCTCAGCCAGCCCAGCCTGCTCCCCAGACCCCAGCCAGTCCCTCCCTTCTTTCTAGGACCTCACCTTGGCAATCAATTTCCCCTTCTTGTTCATGCAGATGTAGAGGCCTGTCTCAGCTCCTCGTACTCGAACCCGGCTCCCGAAGGTGTCTGTCTCCACGATGAGCTTTGCTGTCAGGAAAGGTTGGGGTGGGGTGGGGGTGGTTATTGGCAGCTTCCTGACCTCCAGTGCTCCATGTCCCTACCCCAGCTGGCCCATCCCAGAAGCAGCTGCTCCAAGCCAGATGCCCAGGCTGTGGGCTCCAGCCACTAATATGCTGTGCAACCCTGGAAAGGTCAAGTCCCCTTTCTGGGCTTCAGGCCCCTCGCCTGGGTTTACAGAGGGGGAATGGATGAGATCATGGTGTCTGAACTGGTTTATGCAGAGGGGTCTTAGAGCCATCAAACTGAAGACCCTCTTTTATAACCAGACAGTAATGACTTTTGTGTTGAGGCTTCAAGTAAAATTTAATTTGACTAGAATTCCACTACCAATCAAAAGATCTATGAGGATTCTTCCAATTCAAAATATTATATGCACGTGCCTCACAGGTTATTACAAACATCCAGGTGCAGCGGTGACCTCCACTCCTGAGGTCAAACATAAAAGCACTCTCTCTTGCTTCTGATACCTCGGGTTCCAACCCACAGCCTTGGCCACCCCCCGACACCCTCCACCCCAACCCACTCCACCCCAACCCACTTCCACCCTCCACCCCGGCTCTGCTGCGAAGTTGACAGGGATGAGGACAGCTCTCCCTCCACACACAGCCTATGGCTGGCTGCTTTCCTAGAAACTCAGACACCAGCTAGGAGGATACTGTCTCTTCCCCATACTTCCCAGTCACTCCAGACCCCAGCCCCAGTGTTCAGAAATCAGTAATTCAATAGTCTTTTCTCTTGCACCCCCTCTAGCAGCACTGGGCTTCTTACCCCAGTAAGCAAACACTTTCTGTAGGGGAGGAGAAGAGAAAATCATGTGTGCTTGCCTCTCACTCAAGAGCCAGGAGACAGGGAGCTGAATCCTGTGCCTTCTTACCCCTTCCCTTAGACAGCCAGCTTGCCACAGAAGCCCTGGCCCCTGCCCACTCTCTGTACAACTCCTCCCTTTGAGAGTGAGGACCGACTTAGCTGTTTGGGATGGAACCAAAGGGGCTGGGTCTCCTGCCCTCCCTCCTTCAGCCTTCTCCCTCCTTGAGAAAGAAGTCTGGTGACTCCCAGGGCTACCTCCCAGCTTATTCTGACAAGGTGGCACCTTCTCTGACCCTGAAACTAATGGGAGGTGATGGGCACAGGTCAGCAAGGCAGCTCTCACAGCCCAGCCTGTGACTGCCTGCTTCCCTTTGCAGAAGCATAGAGCTGGGACCCAGTAGCCAAGTCCCCAGTCTGGCTCCAAGTCAGCCAGGGAAATGCAGCTGCCACCTCCCCTCCCACCCAGCTCCTCTTGGATCCAGCCAGTCTGCCCATCCCTTTCCTGTTCTGCTTTTCAGGGCAAGGAGCAGCTATTTTTTAAGGGCTAAGAAGGACATCAACTGGAGAAGAGGGGAGTCTGCCAAACAAGGCAGACAGGAATGGAGCCCTCTGTCCCTTCCTGGGACCCATAAGGAATCCCCTGGGAGTTCTCTGCCATTCTCCCCAGATTCTACCTGTCCTGGCTATAAACCCTAAGCCTCTGTTCTTGGGCCCTACAGCTCCTGCTCCTGCCCACCAGGCAGGGACCAGGGAACCTGGGAAGCCTCCTATAATTGTAAGAAGAGAAGTGGGCATCAGACCTCTGATGTCTGAAGATGAATCCCCCCATGATCAGCTTAGCGTCTTCTTCGCTCCCCAAACCCAGAGGATGCTGGACCATTTGCTCCAATGGAGCAAACCCAGGAGGAGCCAGACATTCATTCCCTTTCCTTGGAAGCTGAGAAGGGCAACGAGCAGCCAGTTTGAAGGGACAAAGGGGCGGCAGGCTGGCCCTGCCAGCCCAGCAGGGGAGCTCGGCCACCGGGCAGGCCACCCCCACCCCCACTGCAGAAAGCCCCCACTCTCCTTCCTGGATGGAGCTGGGGAGCTGGGGCGGCAGTTTACAGCGGCTTTCCCGACCGGGCTTTTGGAAAGCTTAACATTTTCAAACCTATTCTTCCACCCCAGTGACAGATTTATCCCAGGAAAATTATGTCTCCTTCTCCAGCTTTGAAGGGAAGTCAGCTACGTCGATGCAGAAAAAATGCAGCGAGACATACTCGATCCCCCAAACTGGCTCGAGAAGAGGAGAAAGTATTCAGGAAATGTTAAAAAAGGTGAAAGTAAGAAGAGTTTTAATCGCTCTGCCAGACGCGGGGGTCTCTCCAGAGATTCATAGAGAACAATCTTGAACCTCTTTTTTAACATTTACAGACTTGCAACTCCTTTCAAACTCCACATCTGAAAAAAAGGCTCGTTCTTTTTCTGTTTTATATCATTCTTCATTTTTCTTCTTAGCTCTTAAAATGCTTCACCTTTTTATTACATTTTAATAGAGTCTTCCCCTCTCCTTTCATGCTTGTTTAACTTGGTCATTATTTAAAGGTTTTTAAACTCACAATAATCGCTCTCTAAAAACAACACCAGCCGCCCAGAGGACTTGCTTTTCTCTTGGTACATCCAGGACTCTGGAAATTGGCCTTGTTTCAAGGCAGGAATATTGAATGTTTTAGAAATCAATCAGTCCTCAGCCTCTCCACCCCACAGTAGCTCCCTGTACTCACCACCCCACCGGGAGCCAGGAGCCCCGCTCTGACCAACCGCCTGGGTTTCTGGACAAGTGAAGTGGGGAAGGCCCCTTTCCTAGCCTAGTCCTATGTGTAATTGACCCTCCTGATCAAAGTATTTAAGGTTCGCAGTACACCGCCCCCAAACCTGGGAGAGTTGAGGGGATTTCTCTCCCTTCTCTTTCCCACTCTGCTTTTGTGGGCCCTGGTGACATATCCTCTTTCAAGAGCTTCCCTTAAACCTGGGCCCCCTCCCCCTGAACCCTCTGCCTCCACCTGCAGTGGGGAGGGGTATGAGAGGGGGAGGTGGAAAGGGAGATTCCTGGCTTCATTCATCTGCTGGGCAGGGAAAGGGCACCTATGGGCCAAGTCCTCCCCAGGGTCCCTTCCCCAGCCCTCTCTTCTCCAGCTGACCCCCAAGATGCTTTGTCGGCTTAACTCCTTCCATTCTGAGCTGGGGAGCCTGCAGGCCTCAGCTCAGCACAGATGTGACTGCTGGGTCCCGTCACAGCAGGCCAGCCTGGGGAGGAGGGGCGCGCCGCGCAGGCTACCTTAACCCCAGGGCAGTGCAGCTCCTTACCGAAGGGGTCCCCGTCTTCTGCCATGGCGTTGATGCGCTTGTTGGCCAGGACCTGCACGTGCTTCCCGCTGGTGCGGCTGTAGAGTTGGTAGGTCCGGATGAGACGGCGGCTGAGCTGATCTGTCACCAGGCTCTGCTCCCTCACATGCTGTGTAAAATTAGGTGAGGACTGAACAGTTACCTTTAGGAAATTGAAAAATACACAACACGCCATTATAATGCTACCCTGCCCAGGGGCCCGAGTGGCCCCCATCACCCGGCACCTCCCTCCACTGCCCCAGGCAGCCGGCAGGGGCTGGGGTCCCCCCAACATGCCAGTTCGGACCACCCCCACCCTACCCAAGGAAGTCAGACAGACCCAGTCTAGCATGGATGCGCCCGGGATGGGGAAGGATCTGGACCCACCTGTTGGGAAACACCCTGGGACTCCCGGCCAGCTCGGAACAGGGAAGCGAGCTCCCTGCCCAACGCAGGCCCCCCGCCCGGGCCTTCCTAGAAGAGCAGGGCGCTTTTAAGTCGGGAGGCAGCGCGGCCCGACCCCTGACATTTATAAAGACAAATTCACGGAGCAAATGTTGAGACCACAGAAGACCCGGGCACCTGATCTTTCGGCCAGACCCGCCGCCAAGTCTCCCCAGAGAGCCGCGGAGCGGGTCCCTGAGGCAGTCACCGGCCCTCTGACATCGAACGCCCCCTGGCCCCGAATACCCCCTTCCTCGGCGCGGCCGGGAGTGGCTGCCCGCCGAGTTCCCCAACCACCCCCACCTGGCTCGGAGGCGTGGGAGACAGCGCCGGACTCCGAAACCGCGGGTTCTAGCCTCGCGCGGCTCACAGGCTGTCTGACCTGAGGCCGACGCTACCTCTCTGGTCCTTAACCCCTCCTCGGGATAGTTAAGGGTTGCAGTTCTAAGATGCTTCCCAGCCCTTCCAGCCCGCCGCGCGGCCGCGGTGTCAGTCCCCTTGCCCCGGCCTGCCCGACCTCGCCCCCCGGCGTGCCCCTCCGACCCCGGCGCAGTGCGCCTTACCTGGGCTTGGAGGCAGAGAACCAGCAAGTGCAACAGCCTGTGGGAGACAAAAGCGGGCGGGGAGAGAGGGGCGCGGGGTGAGTGGCGGGCGGGCGGGCGGGCGTGCGGCCGGGGGCGCGGGGCGGCGGTACTCACAGGCAGCTCAGCGCCGAGCGGGGGCTGCCCATGGCGCGCGGCCGGGGAGCACGCACGGCCCCGGCGGGATCTCGCCGGCTCGCGGGAGGCAGCGGACCGACGAGCCGAGGGCGGCGGCGGCGGCGGCGGCGGAGCGGGGCTCGAGGGTGGCAGCCCGGGCGATCGGGACGCGGCTCCGCGGGACCCAGGGAATGTCGAGCTCGCCGCGCCGCGCCGAGTGCCTCTGCGCCGCAGCCGGAGCCGTTGGCCGCTGGCTGCTGAGGAGCCGGAGCGGGAGGGAGGGTAACGGGCCGGCAGCGGGGGTGGGTAAGTGGGAAGGGAGGGGGAGGGGTGGGGGCGGGGGGCGCCGCACCGGGCGCGAGGGGGGAGCGCGGGGCGGGCGGCCGGAGCCCGCAGCCCCCGGCTGGGAGCGGGGGCCCGGACGCAGCCCGGGGCGGGGGCGGGGCGGACTGGGGCGGGGCGGTCGGAGGGTCGGGGATTGGGGGTCTGGGTGAGGGGAGGGGTCTGGGGACCCGCTGCAAGGGGCGGGGGCGGCCCGTCTGGGCGCCTCTCCGCATCCTGGACTTGTCCCCTTGCGCGTTCTTGGGGTCCAGGCAAGCGGGCATGGGGGGCGCATCGGGCCGCCCACCCCGTGGAGTCCCGAGACCCTCTGCTGGGGCTTCCTGGACCCCCCGGGCGCCCAAGTGGGAAGGCGCCCTGTCTCCACCGTGGGACCCGGTCCGCTTAAGCCTCAAGCTAGACAGCGGTTCTCTGAGCCACCTACTGTGTGCTTTGTCTGTCTGGGGCTGCCGCCTGCAAGTAGCCTCTAACACTGGGGTGAACGGTTGTGCGCTTTCCGCTGGCAGTGCGTGCCTGTGCGACCGGGAGCCGACAACCACCCCCATCTTTCTGCTGAGTACCCTGCCTTGCCGGTCTCTCCTGCATCGCTCAGTCACCAAGAAGGCCCTGAGATCGAGGAACATCTCCTTTCCTGCTTCCTGCTCTCATTATCACCATCACCACTGCTCCTGTCCCTCCCCGACCTCCCGCCCCCAACACGCTAGACTGAAGCTTGACCACACCACCCAAAAAGGAGAGAGCCCACCCATACGTAAAACTCCAGTCACTGCCACCACCATGCTCTCCCCAAAGCGGCAGGCAGTGGGCGCAAAAATAACCTCAGCTGCTTTTCCTGGGAAAGAGACTTAGATCCAGGTTGCCTAGTCTTTTTCGCTCAGAGTCCCACTATTTGTGCAATGAACAGGTACTTACACACCTACTGTGTGGTTAACTTGGACTGGTGATTTGTCAACCCTGGGGGAGGGGGAAGTATCAAAGAAGGTAGTGAGTTGTCTAAGCCTTTCCTCCCATTGCTTCCTCCAGGGGCTTCAGGAACCCCCGAGGCGTGGTGCTTCTTTGAGAGCTGCTTGGGTGGGCAGAGATGCCCTGAGACAGAAAATTCTGGGGAGCAGGTGGAGCCACTGATGCTTTGCCCAGCTGCTGCCCTTGCCCAAGACCTCCCCTGCCCTACTGCCAGCCCCCATGTCCTTGGGGATTGGGCTGGAGGGGTTGGGGTGGCCTCAGGAAACCAAGAGACCAGAGGCAGCACAGCCAAGTTCTTCCCCTTTCTCTGTGGCCTGCCTTTCCCACTCCCAGCCATAGTGCTAATACTGAGCAAGGTCTAGATGGGGAAACAGAATCAGGAGACTTGTCCCAAGATCTCATCCTTCCCCAGAGAAGCAGACTCCCTGAGCTCACCTGTTACCCACTTGAGTCTGTTCCCTCAAGTGGCTCTTTCCCACCCAGACCTCCAGGCAAGGACCATATCTTACTAGCTCAGGAGAGCAGGGCAGGGTTCTGCAATTCTGTATTTAATGAATGAATAATGGGGAAACTGACTGAGCATTTAGACCTCAGTGCAGGTGGGGCCTTGCCTTCACCACCCTCCCAACAGATAAGAATCATAAGCACCACCATTTATTGAGCACTTGTATTTGCTAAAGGCTGTCTGTACCATCTCCTCTCAACCCCATTGGGAGGTGGGCACTGGGGGAAGACAAGTGAAGTGGGCTCCAGTACCCACAGCCTAGACCAGCATTTCTCCTTCATTTGAGCTCCTCTGTCTTAGAAGTTGTTGGGTGTCTACATCCCCAGGTACACTAATTCAAGCAGGCAAAATATTCACCATCTTAACCTCATGCCCTGCACATAGGAGGCCCTTGAATATGTTTATTATTTGTATGCATTAATAAATAAGTGGGGAGATGAGAGGCAGTGGATGAAAAGGGTCTTCTCACCAGGGACCAGCCCTCTGAAAACAGTCTGATGAGAACAGCAAGGAGCAGGACGCAAGCAGGGGTCAGGGCATCATCCGGCCCATCCTTAGCGTGTGTAGTCACAACCTGAGTCACTCTGGGCACCTGCCTTTCCCCAGAGTGGGGGGTGGAGACTATAGCACCTGGCTCAGACCAGAGTTCAACCCTGGTTTGGAGCCCCCAGAAGGTTCTGAAAATGCTGGGCTGAACCTCAATGATCTTAATCCACCCTCCTCACTCTCCCCCAGAGATGGGCCATCCCCGGCCTAAACGTGTGGACCATCAATCAGGGTTTGAGTCCCACACCCTAACCTCTACCCCGGGGGGCCTATACAGACCAGAATTCCTCTACATTTTGAGAACTTCCCCCAGCTGCGTCTTGGTCCATTTGAGGAGATTCTTCTCATATCCCCCAAAGTCCCTGTCCCTAGATGGGGGAAGGGGTGTCAATAGGGACACCCCCGCATCAGGCGCCGGGTACTGCGAGGACACACCCCCGTGAATGACAGATGTAAATACTCCATCGGGGCCCCAGCAAGCCGTTCTCTCCTCCCTTGCTCTTACTCGCCTCCCGGCCGGCTCGCTCCTTCCTTTATCTTATCAAAGCCCCGTAATTACAATTGCTATTTTGTTTCCTCGAATCTGCAATCAGAGCTCCCTGGCCCTGATGAGGGAGCGCCTGTCAACCTGATCGCTGAGTGACAGCCCGGCCACCTTTCCCGGCCGTCCCCACACTCCTCAAACACAAATACACACACACAGAGTCACTCGCCTCCTGCAAACACAAACACACACCTCTCGCCAACACAAATAGCCCCTCTCTGCAAATACACCGTTGCAAGGGCCCAAACACACACGCTCAGCCTCTTTCCAAAAGCATCGGTCGCCCCCTCCCACCGCCCCTGGCCCACCCTGGGCCCCTCAAATCCACACCAACCGGCGGGGGCCGCCTGCGCTCCAACACGCGCAGCCTGCGCCAGGCGTTCAAAGCGCCGCAGACCCTCCGCCGACTGTTCAAATGTAAATCGCAGAGACTGTGTTAAGCACTTTAGGCCCCGTCTGGTCGTCCCCCTTCGCCCCCCAAATACAGTCTTGCCCCTCCTCCAGCAGTCTGCAAACCCCGGCGTAAGCCCTCAGCGCTCAGAGACCGAAATGAATGGGCAACGCTCCTACTGTGCGCTGAGAGGGCAGAAAGGGGGATCGAGGAGAGACGAGGGAGGGGAGGGAGAAAAAACAATTCCCGGCTCAGTCCGCGGGCGCCCTGTCGGGTCGAGAAACTCCGGGACGAGGCGGATGTGGATTGGGCCCCCACCGCGGGTAGGAGCGCGCTTGGCGCCGGCCAGGGCCGCGGGCAGACCCGCCAAGAAACTAGAAAGGCTCACAGTGAGCGATCCGCGGCGTCGAGGGGGGTAAATATTGGGGCGGGGCCACTTGCGGGGGGTAGAAGTGTCGGCTGGGAAGGATTCCCCAACTTTTCCCTACACTCAGCCAGACTACCGTGCCTTCAACCGAACACGTGCCGAGGACTTTGGAGGCGATAGACGAGAGGAGGAAGGGAAGGGTTCTAACAGGAACCCTTCCAGTGAATGAATGAACGAACCAACGAATGAAGTCTGCCTTAGTCGCGCAGACCGCTGGCGGGGCATGTAGGCCCGTGCACCGCGGCGCCCGTCTTGAGCCGCTACAGAGGCGGCGTGGGAAGCTGCACAGCCGCAAGCGGTTTCAACCTCGCCCACCAGAGGGCGCCAACTCCACCTTCTCCTCTATCTCCTGACCCCTTGCCTGCGGTTGGTGAATGGTCCCATCCTGGCTGCCCTCTCCATCCCAGTGTTCTTGGTGGAAGCACTTCAGCAAAGTCCTGCAGCAAAGAGAGAGGCCTGCGACCCTGATCACTGCGACGCAGAGAGGGATCATCTTCCTTTATCCTCAACTAGGAAAAAGGGAGGTTAAACCCTGGACCTGTTTGCTCCTCACCATAGGGAGAAGGGCACCTCCTTCGGAGATGTGTTGAAAAGGGAGTGCTTTTCTGTGTTGTGGAAACACTCTTTCCAAACACCTGCTCCAATGCCAACCTCTTCTGGTTATCCAGGGACCCCTCCCACTTGTTCACTCATTTGCCCAGAAGCCAGTGTGGGAGGGAGTGGGCCTGGCCCCACCAGGCACTCTTCTGTGTCCCTCCTCAGCATGTCTGGCCCCAGGCTGTCTCGGGAGGTAACCTTTTGTTTGTTTGTTTGTAGGGCACTGAGACCCCCTGCCCCATCAACACAGCTGCTGAACTACTGACCTCAGACTTGGTCATATACACACTCATGCTCACACTAGGTACATCCCTTTCTCTTCCTGGTACAGCAGCAGCCAATCCCCAGAACCACCTGATTTCAGGCACCAGAGAACCGCCCGCCCCCCACCCCCAGACCAGGTGGAGGGCTAGGGGGCTGGAACCCTTTAGCCCAGGAGGCTGCATCCCAGGGGCTCCTCTCTGCCCCCATATGCCAGGCCACCCGGATTCTGGTTTCCCTGTTACCCAATCTGGCCAGCCCCCTCCATCTGGCCCCTGGAATCAGGTTTCTAAGGGTCCAGGCTGGCTCAGAGATGGCCTACATGACTGGTAGGAGGAGCAAAGACTGGCCTCTACCTTACCCCTCACCGGTCCTCTTGGGGCCTGAGCCCCCTTCATGGGGCCAGGGATGCACATTCCTCAGGCTGCTTAAGCCCCCTTATCTGCCCCCCTGCCCATCAGCCTGAGTGGTGACAGAGGCCCAGACCCCTTGTTTAGATGCTGATAACCTCCTGGGATGGCCCTCCCCCACCAAGGGACTGGGAAGGGGCTTGGTGTTGGGAGGTCCTCATCTAGGAAGGCAGCTGGGGCCCAGAGCTGCGACTCCCAGGGTCGCAGCGCTCTAGGAGTAGCAGGATCCCACATTTCCTCACCCTTCCCCAGGTCCAGGGCCACCCTCTGTGCTGCCACAGTGCCACCTGGTGGTCCCTAGGGGAATGCCACCCCAGGAGGGAAAGAAGCCACACAAATGAGTTGCAAAAAAACCCTCATCCACATTTTATTTCAACCTTTATCCAAAAATGTAAAAAACATTAAAAATGTGTAGTCCTGAGCTTCAGATGCTGACCTCCAACCTCATAGGCAAGTGGGGAGAGAAGGTCAGGATAGAAGTTCAGAGTTCCTCCCACTCCTGGAGAAAAGGGAAGCCTGGGGTGAGGTACAGGATTAGAACACCAGGGTCCTTTGGAGAATGGGACCCCTGTTCTCCTTGCACCAGACCAAGACCCCCCACCCCCATCCCCGCCCCAACCCTCTTCAGTGGAGAAGATACAAAGTTCTTGAAACTTGTCCAGGAACCTGGTGTATGTGGCAGGCAGCTGGCTGACCTGAAGAGAGCAAATCATGGGTCAGCATCGAGGTCCAAACATGTTCCTCGTGTCCCCTCCCAGGCCCCTCCAACTCACCAGGGAGGGTTAGAGCCTACGCCCCAGCTTATTGGCAGGAAGGACAGGACACAACTCAGCTTCCTCCTCCTCACTCCCGTCTTCTTCGCTCTCTTCCTCAGAAAGATCATTGCTTATAGTAACTGGTACACAAGCAGTCAAGGGAGGAAGAGGAGTTAAAGCCACACCCCCTTCATACTTCATACATGTCATTTATTAATGCCCTGTGGCTCTAGGCTTGCAGGGACTCTCACCTCCCAAAGCTTATGGCCTAGGTGGGAAAAACTTCATATACTAAACTAGATAACAAAGAGTCAAAGGGCTTTGCTGGTGGCTCAGTCAGTAAAGAGTCTGTCTGCAATGCTGGAGACCTGGGTTTGATCCCTGGGTTGGGAAGACCCCCTGGAAAAGGAAATGGCAACCCACTCCAGTATTCCTGCCTGAAGAATTCCATGGACAGAGGAGCCTGGTGGGCTACAGTCCGTGGGGTCACAAAGAGTTGGACAGGACTGAGTGACTTTCACTTTCGCTTTCAAAGGAGTCCACACTAATGGAGCTGGATAAGCTGGGGTAGGTTCCGTGAAGAACAGCTAGAGTAGTAAAGTGGAGGGCACTGCATCCAGGGTCTGTATGGGAACTGCACTGGGAGATATGGCTGGGGTGGGGTAGGAGTCCAGATGGAGAGTCTACTGGAAGCAAAGGAGAAAATTCTCACCAATCTGGTGCCGCCCAGTGATGCGCACAGGGCCAGAACCTGACTTCAGGCGGAAGGTTACAGGTGGCTGGAGCTGGAAGTCATCCAAACTGAGCTGGGAGGAAGACAAGGATGAAAGCCTAGCCCACTCCTAGTCCACCCCACCTTGTGAGAAGTCCTGAAGTCCTCAATTCCTACTTCCCAGCCTCCCAAGGTATGGCCAGGGAACTCACCATGGGTTGGCAGGACAACTTGAGGTTGGCCACAGGGACTGCGATCTCCTGGTGGTCATGGTTCCGTGCCACGACTTCTACCACATTACACTCATCTTTGGCCCCCTCGGTGAGGCAGAGCTGGGAAGGTACACAGGGCCTCGGAATCTCGCCCAGTAAGGGTGGACACCACAAGTGGAAGCATCTGCCCTACAACCTGCCCAGCCTCCGAGGTCCCTGGATCGCCTGGCCAGGGGAGCCCCCATGTGGGGATTAAGCAGAGTAGATGCCTCCCAGTAGAGCGGCGAAGGAGGATAGACAGGCGAGTAGAGGCTGTTTAGGTCAACCAATTAACCTCCACTCCCCCTACCCCGCCCCTTACCATGGTCAAAGCCAGCACATGCTCCGCGTCATCCTCTTCCTCTACCTTGAAGGTGAAAGAGCGAGTGTGGCCTGAGAGCTCACAGCCTGGAAGAGGTTAACTGTGAGTGTGCGTCAGTGTCGGGGGGAGGGGGGGGTGGTGGGGGGGGGGGGACGGTGCATTTCACCAAATCCCGTTCACCTGAAGCCGTGGACTAACGGGCCATTCACACGCCCACGTGTCAGGAACAACTGGAGCGGTTGGCCCGGGCCCAACCCGTACAACTAGGACAGAGGCCTGGCTCTCCACTCCGGCTCCGGCTGCCGCGTGCGAGGCCCCCCTCCGCCCCCACCCACGTCGTGCACATGTCTGCATTCCCGTTCCTCAGCCCTGCTTCTGCCCCAGCACCACCCTCAGCCTCTCCTTTCTTCAATACCGAAGAAGAAACTGTCCATAGTGACCGGGGCCGGGACTTGCAGACTGCCGACGCCCCCAGCTCGGACTCGGCTCTCCTGATCCAAAAACGTCAAGGCGGCCGCTGCGCCAGCTGCCATGCTGCTAGGGCTTTCTGCGGCTCCGCCTCCGACACGTACAAAGCCTGAGACTCCCGGCGGCTCCGGCCCCGCCTATTAAAGGAGACGCTGGCGAGGCACCCTGGATCCAGGGCTTAATCACCCTATCTCCTTCAGTTCAGTTCAGTCGTGTCCGACTCTTCGCGACCCCATGGACTGCAGCAAGCCAGGCTTCCCTGTCCATCACAAACTCCCGGAGCCTACTCAAACTCCTCTCCATCGCGTCAGTAATGCCATCCAACCATCTCCTTAAGTAGTCTCGCTTTATGTGGCGTCTGCTTTGCACATCTTTGCAGAGTGCAAAGCATCAGCTTGGCGTTAATGTTAACGTCCTTACTCACTTCAAGAACCAAGACTTTTTGAGGGTGGCTCCTGCCTCCATTTCCTCTAGTTCTGTACTCCACGTGATCCCCTCACCCACCCCAGGTTAAGCTTTCATTAAATACATGAAAATCAACCTTCCCAATTCTCCCAGCAAAGGCGAGATATAGTGTGCATCGTTTTTCTTAAAAAAGCGAATACACTCAGATATACCGTCCCTCCAAAGGAACGGAGCATGAAGGAAGACTTTGAGCTCCTGTTACTTAGTACCCAAACCACTCTGTCCACTCCCAGATATGCTTCCTGCTCTAATGACCCTGCGGCTCACTATCCACATGGTTGTATACCTACACTGTACTTCAGATGATGGCGCTTGCTAGCAGAGGAGATTGCTATAGTGTGGGGCTAATTTGCTGCTCCTGTCAAGAGGCAGGCTAGTCCAGCCTAACACGGAAGCCTTAGAGTCCCGTCTCATAATCCGGGATCTGCCTTCAAATTTCCCCTTTTGACCAAAGAATCAGGCAATTTTCCTTATTCTATTAGGTGGCATGAACTCACTCCCACTAACTGCCTTCATTTACCCCTGGGTTATAACTGTGTCAAGAAGGTGTACTGGCCAAAACGAGTCTATTTTTATCTTGCCTTGCCTTGAGGAAAATATGGAAGGCAATCATTTACTAGAGATAGAAGTGGGAGAAAACCGCCTTTAAGACCCAGTCCCTAAGTTGAAACAACTTTGGAGAGGAGGAATACTTGCTTGGGAACGCAAGAGTGGGAGAAAAAAGGCAGGAGGCAGAAACGAGGAGGAGGTTTACACAGTACACAACCACACACATTCACTTCAAGTTTTATTTTGCCTCTTTATGGTCTTCAGATAGTTTTACAGTTCGTTTTCTACAGGAACTGAGCTGTGATCTAAACAGTCAATGAAATATCATCCCAACCATAATAAATAGCCATAACCATTAGAAGATAGACAGCACAGCATTTTACGATCCTAGAGGCCTGGACTTCTGTTTCATAGTTAACTCTGTGACCAGAATACCAGCCAAACTGATTATTGAAAGCAAAGATAAAGCTGCAAGCAAACTTGCTGAAAATCCTGATTCCACTGGAGGATGACCATGGAATCCACCAGATAAAATGCTAGAACTGTCCACTAGTGTACAAAATGTACTTAAAAGAGAAAAACCAAGTGACATTAAGCCAGTAGAGACCCTCCCTTCATCTCAGCCTCTGAAAATGCAAACTTGGTTCCAGTTGCACAACGCAGCTTTCATATCCCACTGCCAGCTGCAGGCTTCTAACCCCTAATGTAACCCTCTGTCATTCGTCTCACCTGTTCAGTGCACACTCACAGGCTTTGGTTCACAGTCACGAGGTACAATCCCTTAAAAGACTTTTTTCAAAGCCCACACTGATGGAAATCTATGAAAAGAAAATGTTTTAAATTTTCTTCTTGACCTTCTTGCCTCTTAGCCCAAACTTAAACTGCTGATACAAAACTGCTGGGAAGCAAGGTAACAAAACAGTTACAGAGAAGCCAGCAAGCCATGATAAAAAAGAAAATGAATCCTGCAGAGCAAAATTCAATGCAAGAGCATTTGCTCAGAACCCTTAAAACACCAAATCTAAATTAAAATACTTGAAGCTTTCAGAACCTGCGGTTAAAGGAAAGAGAAAAGGGTAACCATAAGTCATTGGTTAAAGTGTACTCATTCTTTTAAAAATTAGATACAAACATGCAAGAACTAAAGACTGATTTAATAAAACCAGTAGTAACGTCTTGAAATTAAAGGACAACTGACCTGTGGGCAAATGGGATCAATCAGTCCCCAAACCCTAGTTGCCAGATGTCAAAACTAACATTTCACATGCTGACCTGCACTGAGGTTAATTTCCAGAAATGACTGCACTTTGCAACAGACTGTGAATCCTATGAAGTTAGGCTCTTGTACCCAAAGTGGTCATGGCCTAGCCCTAGGTGGGAGGCACTTTGAAAATAATAACTTCTTTTAAAAACAAAACAAAACCAAAGACAAAAGTAAAGAAAACCCACTGATTTACATTAATTATTCAAAGTGCCATCCTGAACCACACCCTTTCATTTTCAAAAGGAAAATTACAAAAACAAAGGATAGTCAGGTTACAGCTAGTTTATATACAAAAATTTTTTTTACAAGTTTGTCACTTTTAGGCTTTTGCCACAAACAACTGCACATCTGTCCCTACAAATCACAACTTGCCTGAACCAATAGTCACTAGGAGACAACTGGCCAAGGCTTTACAAAAAGCAGAAAAACCACCCAAACTGAAATCCTTTCCTCAGCTTAAACTAATGCCATAACCATCCCACTTGGACTCTCCACCCTGAGGCCTCTGAACCCAAATCCTTCTCATCTTTGCCACGTCTCTGAAGCATGAGATGCATTTCAGTCAATAAGCCAAGGAGGATGACAATGATTGCTCGCTCTTAGGTGAGAAATGCGACCACAATGGATGCAGAAAACAGTGCTGACTGCATTTATTGAAGACCCCTCCCGGTAAGCCCGTGTACGAGGTCCTGGCACCGAACACAAAACCCAACAAGGAGGCCCAAATCTCTTTCCTACAGGATTCGCAGCAGTATTATCTTCTTCCAACCAGTGAGTAAGTAGTCTCTAAGTATGATGAGTGAGTTTTACACAGTCCTCTTTGTTTCCAATCTGAATTGGCTGATTCATTGCCGCTCCAGAGGCTGAGCTGTATGAAGACCCCAACCACCACCCACCAGGTGAAGTTAAGACTTCCCGACAGTTCTTAGTGCCGACAAATGTCACAGGCTCCGACCAAGTATAACCACATCCTTTGGAAATCCTTCCATTTTTGCAATTTCAAAACAGCCCAACTTGCTGTAAAATTCCAAAATTCTTTTATCATCAGGTCTCACTTCACAAAAAGCCCCTCGGGACCCTAGGGGAAAAAACCAAAACATTCACAATATAAATGTTACTGAATTAGTAGAATTATGAACTTGTGATTAATCTTTATATATTTCAAATAGATCATAGTAGGAGATTATCTATACCAGTCCCTAAATCTCACATAATTTTTAAAATTTATATAAAGCCAATAGATATTAATATTCATCAATATTGCAATGATAACTATCTTAAAGTAATGGGTATGTTAACTGGCTTTCAAGGCATCAAATTGTACACTTTAAATACAGATAATCCTTGTCAAATATACGTCAAAAAAAATTTTTTTTGAACAGCAAGTAAAACTCCTCAGAAAGAGTATCTTTTAGCGAAGAAGTTGTCCAAAACCCTAAGTGTCTACAACCATACCACTCTGAACTTGCCCAATCCTGTCTTATCTCAGAAGCTAAGCAGGGTTGGGCCTGGCACCAGCCTTGGATGGAACAAACCTCAAGGCAAACAATAGGTCTGCTGAATGTATAATTATAATATGTATAGATGAATATATGAATATTATACATACACACACATACAAAGTACCTTTGAAGGACCCACAGAGCAGAGCCTATTCCAACCTATGTCACAAGTCAACACAACCAGAATGTGTTGTTGTATTAAGACACACCTCACACCTGTACCATTCAGTTCCAAGCACAACACTTCTGAGAATTATACTTTCCTCAGAGTTGTTTCAATTATCCCACAAAGGGGACACCATTGAATCAAATGATACAAAGATGCAACAAAGTGCATTCTCATTCATTAATTCTCTAATTAGTGCTCAGCTTCTGTATGTTCATTTTTGTCTTGCCCAAAGGCTAAGAAGTTTTTAAAGGTTGTTGTTGGATTCGATGGAAATGAATTTGACCAAGCGCCAAGAGTTGGTAATGGACAGGGAAGCCTGGCGTGTTGCAGTCCATGGGGTTGCAGAGTTGGACTAAGTGGACTGAACTGAATGTATGGCAAAGTATTTTTGAAGATTTAAGTAACAAATTCAAAGAAGAGAAAGTATCAGCGATTCTGCATTCCTAAATGAAGTCTTTCCAAGGTTCATTTAATTTTCAACTATCGTTTATAAATCTCCTGGCAAAATAAACATAAATTCATGTGTTCACTTCTCATTTAATTGGGGCTTAATACAGGCATTCATAGTATAAAAGAGCAGCATTTTTCAATGGTTAATACACATGCATTTCTTGCAGCACTAATTCAGAAGCAAAACCGTTCAGCGGTGGAGAAAGGAATGTAAATTTACTTCTTTTTTTATCCTAAAATAAGAGTCCTGCCCTCACCTAGCCCAAATACCAGCAACTCCACAATATCTACTCACCATTGGCTTTCAGTGAAGAGAGAAGGCAAGCCATCATGCTTTTGGCTACGCTTGGATCAGTTACTTTTTTGTGAATATCCATCTTTATCAGAGAAGGGAAATTGGCAAGGAAAGTTTCTGGCAGTACTTCCTGCTCTTCATGGAAACTCAACATTATTTTCTGTAAAAATTAGGATGAATCTCTTGACTTTCAGTAGCTACTCATTATGAATCTACATATCCCAACTACAGAACTTAGAAACAGGAAAAGGAAAGCAGTATTCAATAATAACTCTTCTGGTAATGGGAAAATTACCACATGCAAAATCAATTAGCTTATAATTCTAGCTGACATGTTTTCATTTTTTTTAAGTTTGTCTAAATGTAATGTAGTATACTGGATTGGATCCTGAACAGATTAAGGACATTAATGGAAAAACTGTAAGTAAGGTGAAGAGTTTGGTTTCTTAGACAAGGACAAATGTATAAAGTGGGTGAAGGGTATATCTAAACTCTATTATCTTTGTAACTTCTGTACATCTAAAATTATTCAAAATAAAAACTAAATAATTCAAAATAAAACAATGTTTTTAAAGTTTGTACTGCTTGCACAAAAATGTGAATGTACTTAACACGACCGAACTATACCCTGCTGCTGCTGCTAAGTCACTTCAGTCGTGTCCGACTCTGTGCGACCCACCAGGCTCCCCTGTCCCTGGGATTCTCCAGGCAAGAACGCTGGAGTGGGTTGCCATTTCCTTCTCCAATGCATGAAAGTGAAGTCACTCAGTCATGTCCGACTCTTCGCGACCCCATGGACTGCAGCCTACCAGGCTCCTCCGTCCATGGGATTTTCCAGGCAAGAGTACTGGAGTGGGGTGCCATTGCCTTCTCTGGAACTATACCCTAGAATATGGTTAAAATGGTAAATTTTATGTATACTTTACAATTTTTACAAAAAAAGTTTGTAACAGACACACTGGTTATTCTTCATATGTTCCTAGGCTGAGAACCGTTAGATATGGAAAAGCAACACATCAACAGCTCAATCACCAGCATGCTGTAGTCATGTTGATGTAATTCTAAGTAAAGGAGCCTACTCCAAACCAGCCTCTTATTACACTGCCATCTAGCTAGAGGCAAAAGGTAAAAAATAGTAATAGAATTTGAGTACACTGGTGTGGGGAAGAGGGGTAGAGAATTTCAGAAAAGGGGGAGGAGCAATACAGAAGAAAAACGACAATGTCACAAATGTAAGTCCAAGTATATTCTCTGAAAGTATTTACTGAGTGTAAGTAAAGATTATCCTCCAGAAGAAACTTTTTATTGTCATTCCTATTACCATGTGAGGGCTTCCCTGATAGCTTAGTTGTAAAGAATCTGCCTGCATTGCAGGAGACCCCACTTCAATTCCTGGGTCGGGAAGATCCCCTGGAGAAGGGATAGGCTACCCACTCCAGTATTCTTGGGCTTCCCTGGTGGCTCAGCTGGTAAAGAATCTGCCTGCAATGCAGAAGACCTGGGTTCGATCCCTGGGTTGGAAAGATCCCCTGGAGAAGGCAAAGGCTACCCACTCCAGTATTCTGGCCTGGAGAATTCCATGGACTGTATAGTCCATGGGTCGCAAAGAGTCGACTGAGCGACTTTCACTCATATTACCATGTGAAATGCATTACTGAGACAGCATGTTAGCTTCATCAGCACGCAAATGAGATTTTTAATTACTCAACTTGCCCTGAGTACCCAAAGAAGAAACCATAACATACAAGTTTGGTGCTGCAAAAAAGAAAGGGAAAAAAGAAGGTTCTTTCAAAGTCAACACTGTGCTTTCACTTGAGAAAGTAACACAACAGCTCCAAATCAAAAGATGTTGGGAACAGTGGAAAATGCCAGTAAGAATAAGCCCTAAGAATTCTTCTCTGTAAGAAATTTAGAAAGCACTGGGATTTTAAGATATATCTGCTTGCTTTTTTACTTTAATAAGTACTTTACTTGCTTAAAAAATTACCATTGTTTAATTCTAAATCTGTGTATTACCTCAGCCTCAGAGAGTTCTTTATCACCGTTTGGTTTGGTATACTTCTCCTGCATGAAGGGAATCCAGGAAATTTTACATTTTTTAATGAAGGGGGTCACATCTACAGTGCCCAGGGCATAACCACATATGCCATCTTCATCTTCTAGGACAAAACAGTAATCCAGGCTAAGGGAAAGCAGCCCTCCTACTAACCTGCTCAGAAGAAAAGAAACCAGAATGAGTTAAGTTACTAACGTAAAACTTCAGAAATCAGTGATATAATAAAGCCCGATACACTTAACTGACAATGTGTGGAAACTACATTTGACATAAATAAAAACTGGAAATTTATGCATATTAATAACTCAGATTTTATTACAACTAAAGTAGGACTCCTAAAAAACTGTATCTGTATTTCTAGTCTTCATCTCCCCACAACCAGAGAATCCTGCCTTTGAAATGTCTACTCCCAAGTCCAACAAACACTGCATCACATACTTGTCTCCAATAAGGTCAGGCTGACTTTGAAAAGGTAAACCAACTCCATCGTCATACATTTCTCTGCAAATCTTGTACACGGAAGCCTGAAAATACAATCTAATTAAGCAACACATCAAGAAAAATGGCAACAGAATCTGACAGTATGACGCATAAGTCACAAAGGACTTCTAGAAGAGGGAATAACAAAATGTTTGACTTGTCATAAACATCACCTCTGCTTTGTTAAATATTTATTGTCATATTTGTAAAATCAGCAGAAAACAGCACAGTTGTAGTAAACAGTGAGAACTGCCTTGCAGGGGATAGTTTTAGGCACTAAGTAGTGGATTCAAAATTCAGCAAACTATGAGGCTCTCTCTCAGCTTTCTATACACCCAAAATATTTAAAACGTGATTTAAGCAGGCTTGCCTTTTTCTGTAGCTGATTATCAACAGCCTGGAAGCACTTTACGAACTGCAGAAAATGTATTGGAGAACATCAGGCTAGAACAACATATCACACAGATATTGTTCAGGATTCCAACTCTGAATACATTTCATTTGATTAAAAACTAAGCACAGGACCTCCCTGGTGGTCCAGCGGCTAACACTTCACCCTCCCCATGCAGGGGGCCTGGACTTGATTCCTGGCCAGGGAACTAGATCCCGCATGCTACAACTAAAGATACCACATAGCACAACTAAGACCCAGAGAAGCCAAACAAATAAATAATTAAAAAACTAAGCACAAGATGTTGAGTCTAAACTCCTTAGGCTCTTCCTTAAACTACCCATGTTTAATGTTTCAGTTAACTTTCTCCATCTCAAGTCTGTATTTTAAGACACAAAAATGGTTTTTTTTAATCAGGGAGTTCCAAAGAAAGTATTAAGTGTTCACCATAACCACACTCCAAGTTGGCAGGTAGACAATTACCTCATCTTTAGGAAAATATGGTCTGATAGTATAAACTTTGGAGGTAGGAGTCAGTGGGGGTGGTTGAAAAAAGAGGTCATTTGCCCCATCAATTGGCAGCAAACGCTGTAGGAAGAAAAAAAAGGGAGACAGATTAGTGCTGGGAAGACATTCACTTTTTTAAATGAGTGTGCACTGCAGATTACCAACTTAACATTAACTGGCTACTGCAGGCAGACCTAAAGAAGAGGGGAGCGCTACGCTATACTAACATAAACACCTCTGCTGAGGGAGGGGAATGCTTCTGAATTGAAATTACCCAAACTGAGTTACATAGCTTTAGTGGCATACTACTGGGGATTTAAATTTACAGTAAAAAAAAAAAAAAAAAAATCTATTCCAATTATGACAATTCTATTTTTTTAAACCAATCTTATATAGACCATCTCTCTACTAAAAGATGGCAGAACAGAATGTCAGGAGGAGAGGTTTGGTCTGAAGAGGGTTATCTGTCCAGGAGACGCTTTATCCCCAAAGCAATGCGCTTCAGTTTGCTGCGCGCAGCAGAGCACCTGTTGGGGGGAGAAAAGTAGAGCACCTGAAAAGTCCATGAACAAAATTCCAACACCAAAAAAGCCTCATTTTGTTTAAATTTTCATTCCTGGACTGTTCTTTCAAGTACAAAATTAACTTCTAAAATAATTGGGAAAATACCCCAAAGCCCCTTCACCATTCGCTTGCATAATTATTTATTCTTTTTGCTCATGGAGTCTCCACTGGCAGACAAGCATGCGCGCATTGTGCATTGCGGGCGCAGATTAAAATGCTGTGCGACCTGCAAAGAAACAATGTGAAGTGTATACCTAGAGCCGCTGCGCTTCGCAGGCGCGGGGGGGATTGGCAGCATCTCCTTCAGAAATTACTGCGAAAGAGGAGGAAAATTTGATTTAAAATCCAGCTATGTAACTAAATTGAATTTGGGACTAGAAAGCCTTCGGCAGACCAATCCTTCCAGCCATCTGATGCGCAACACAAGATTTCTCATAAAACAAAGAAAATGTCAATTCAGTTGTGAATTCATATTGATACCTGGAACTCTCCTGCTAGACCACCTCTAAAGGCCCAGGGTTCTTGGTCTCCAATTAAGAACTGTGCTGAAGAATGACTACGACACCCTGTTGAGATCAGATCCAAGCGGAGAACGTTACGAGAAAGGGGATTTCCTGGGGTCTCAAACGTCCAACAAACTAACAAACACTGTGGAAACAGCTCTCTAACAATAATAATCCAGGGTTTCAGGACAAGGCTGTGATAATAATTTTTTTTTTTTAACTTGTAATGGAATTTCAATACTGACGTTCCTTCCTCTGATTAATGAATAATCACTGTTCTAGTGAGAGAGTTCTACCCTTTATTAAATTATTGGAAGGAAAGTGTCAAGTCTGTCTAAGTCACGTTTACATATTCCCTAGGTACAGCTATATAAAAATCAAGGCAGCTGCTTCCTCTCTACCAAAAGTACAGTAACTTTAAAGTGAAATAAAGTGAAATTGATGACACATTTTATTATCACAGCCCAAGGAATTAAACTTGTCTGAAGTCACATTTTACATTTTGAGGAAGGGTACAGGGAAGGGGAAAATGGGAGAACAGGGGTTAATCTTGTCAGAAAACTAAGGTCAGCAGAATAAAAGAAATTATTCAGTAAGTTGACAATGAAAAACCGTGAGTACTTTTTTCTGACAAGGACAATCCAAATTCAGACTTGGCTCAACTGGTAACAATACCAGTCTGACAGATTCTGAGAACTAAAGAGAGCCAACTGATGCTCCTAATTTGTCCAGAACTAAAACATACTTTTCTTAAAAGTATGACAGTATCTGGCTCCTCTGAGCAACCACTATAATCTTTGTGGTGCACTTAGCTCATACAGGGAGTGGCAAGCTTTGAGGTCCAAAAATCTGCATTTAAGGTCAGCACTTAACCAACTCCACAGGCAATTAAGGAAGCTAATAATGAGAGAGAATTAAAAGCAAATTGTAATTGCCTTCCACAGACAATTAAGGAAGCTAGTAATAAGAGAAAATTAAAAGATATTTTGGAGGCCAAATCACAATCACCTGCCTAGTTTTCTGACAAGATAAAGCAGCGCAATATAGTTCTTTTCCAACTGAAGACAGCATTCTACCTCCTGTTCAAGTTAACAATCTCATCAGTACAATATATAGTGTGCTAGTCAGACAGTCCCAAAGCAAACCAATTTTTTTTGCTGACAATTCAGACCCATTAAGAGATTATATCCAGGGTTGTCATTTCTCAGGGGTAGGGGTACTTAAATATATATATATATATATATATATAAAATGTAGTATTTGTTAAATAAATATGAAATAGGGTAAAAATTTTGATTATGAAGAGAACCTGCCCCATTCCATAGCTCAGTGTAAATTTACACTGCAGGAAAAAAACTGAACCTCTTAAACTTTAAGGAACGGCCAATTTCCCCTACCCCCCACTTTGAGACTACAACATAACTAGCACTTCCAACTATTACAATAAAAAGTTGCATGTACGAAGAGCTGTATAAATGAAAACATGGTTAATGCCTCAGTCGCTGCGCAAACGTGACTTCAGTTCATGCCTATTGCCCTTAAATCTACCTGAGCTACCTCACAGAACCTTTTAATTTAAACTAATTAATCATGACGCGCTGTGAACATCTGCCGCTGTCCATCCAATAGTAGTAGAACTTGTGCTGAGGATTCTCCCATCTGTACACAATGGGGAAGAAGATAATAGAAGTCGTTAGTAATCAAAAGTACTGCATAGCCACATTCTTTAAAGGACTGAATGCCAGCTGGACTGGAGACTGGAGGAAAACAAAGGGTTCTAATCAGTAACTCCCTGAAATTACTATAGAACCATGAAAATATTTTGTCGTGAGCTGTTGTGGAAGCTATGTGGATGCCAAGATGATTACTTAAAACTTCTAAGATACTCTGACCTTGAGACTGTACAACAGCTATATACAATTAGGGAAAGCTGCCCCTGGAACTGCACAGTTCAGAGGTAAAAGCCTGAGAGGAAAAAGCAACAATACTGTATATATAATCAAGAGTTTTAATAATTTTTGAAGCGAAAGCTAAGTAGCCAATGTTTTAAGCAACACTTTCTCAAACCCAATAATCTGAATTATAGGTTGGGAATTTAAAACTTCAATCCCTATAAAGGTTAATATATCCCCTGGAAGGCAAATGCCACCATCCAACAAACAATAGAGGTTTTTCCTAAGCCTAAAAGCAGACAAGTATCACACAGAAGAGGTATCCTGGAGCCTTTAACAGGAAGAGGTCACAATTCTTTTACCTGCTGTGCGATATATACAGGAACCCAAAGTTCTCTATATTCCTTTTCTCCCAATTTATTTATTTTTTATCTTTGCCCATGCCCTGCGGGAAGTGCCCTAACCAGGGATTGAACCCATACCTCTTGCAATGGAAGTGTGGAGTGCTAACCACTGGACAGCCAGGGAATTCCCTCTATTTTCATATTAACAATCAGCCTCTATTTTTAGCTGCTATTTTTAGTTGTATCAAAGGAAAATATTTTTTATATATTTAAGAATCTGAGAGTATATACACAGAGAGAAATCTCTTTGCTACCACCTCTGAGTAACTGTAAGCTCACAGTGTTTCATATTTCTATTTCACAACCAAGACTATGTGACCCATTATAGTGTTTGTGACTACTATGAAAATTGACATGTTAGTTAGCCTTGCTGCCTGCTGTGTACTATGCCTAAGTCCATTACATATTCCTTATACCTGGATTGAAAACCTGGAAATGAAATGAGATTCCCTGGAGAAACTTGGCCATGCTGGTGCTTTTTACCAAGCTTGAGAACTTTAAAAAAAAAAAAAAAAAAATTTCACTGTTGGAGAACTTCCATTTAATGAAGCATTTTCAGGGGTTTGCAATTTTTATCCCCTGCTAAACCAATTACTTGGTAGAGGGATAAAGAAAAAGTCCTATGAAATAATACCAGGTAGCACCAGAATAGCCTACCACTAAAGCTCGCATGCGCACAGGGCTGGGAGGATGCTTCCTCTTTCCAGGCCCCTTCGGTCACTTCAGCAATTGTTCTGTTAAACACAGCATTAATGTTATCAAGACACAGCAAGCAGCAGAGAGCTCACATAGTCACAATTCATAGAGTCTCATCTCCAAATCAGATCAAAGTGGTATACATGGTTCCATCCAGGAAGCATTCAGTCAGAGCAAGTTAAAGTCAGTACTTTCAACACATTTTCAAGATATTTATGCTGAATTAGCCCAAGGGAGAAAAATCAATGTGCTCGATATGTTTACTGAGGCTTGCACCTCAAGTCTGTAACAACAGCTACATCTTTGAAATCTAGGCAAGGAATTTAAACACAGTTGGAAATTCACCAATTCCCTAAATGTTTTTCTCCCTGTGGGATAATTTTTTTTTCTTTTAAGGGACAATATATCTGAGAAGAGATTATTCCTGGTGCACCTACCTAACCACTGTACAAAAGACTTCACCATAGACATTATACTCTTGATATCCCAAACATAGGAGTACATGTCATAAAGAATTGTCCTGTTGGCACAATTGGAGAGCCGAGTGAACATTCCCATCACTAGTCCGCACATCTCTTCAAACTTGGCTGCTCGTGACCGCCATTCTTCAATCTATTGAGGATCAATAACAACACTCAAAAAATTGGAAGTTTAAAAACATAATCTAAAGCACAGTTATAAACTGTTTATGTTATCAAGTACCTGCAAATTTATCCTCAAGATTAAAGAATCACAGGGCTTAAACTTTTAAAGATAAGCAATATAAGTCTGTGTGTCCCCAGACTGACAAATATCCCTAAAATATTAATCAACTTTGACCTTCTTTCATTCTTAACTACTGTAAGGTCAAACTATGGAAGCACATGATTCAGCAGAGTCTGTACCTACTTTCGGAGAAGGCAATGGCACCCCACTCCAGTACTCCTGCCTGGAAAATCCCATGGACGGAGGAGCCTGGTGGGCTGCAGTCCATGGGGTCGCTAAGAGTCGGACCCGACTGAGCGACTTCACTTTCACTTTTCACTTTCATGCATTGGAGAAGGAAATGGCAACCCACTCCAGTGTTCTTGCCTGGAGAATCCCAGGGACGGGGAGCCTGGTGGGCTGCCGTCTACTGGGGTCACAAAGAGTCGGACACGACTGAAGCGACTTAGCAGCAGCAGCAGCAGTACCTACTTTACAGAACACACTCTAAGATGTGGCCAATTTTCATTTAAGACCTCTTGCATATCATCAGCATGGGGATCCATCCAGGCCAGAGAAGCAAGTATATTAAGTATACTCACTTTTTCAGAGTCTTTTCCTTTGCAATTGACACTGACAACACTGCTATTTGCTCGAAGCCACTGGAATTCCCGTAACATCTGCGCTCCTTTGGGCCCATGCTCATAAGGAAGGTAGAAAAGGTCAGCAAGTAACTGCAAATCCTCCAGAGTCACTGGTTCTGCAGTGTACAAAGGCTTTTCATTTGGGCCAGGCACAAACTGCTCCTTGTTTGTCTGTTCATCAGTCTGCATAGGGGCAATATCACTGATGCAATCTTCCTGCATAGACATCTCTGGGGATTTTGATTCAGCTATGCTTTCTTTATCAGTGTCCATTGGTTTCAATTCCTCTGCCATTTTAGCTTCAACAATTTCAGTTAGTATTTGATTGTCATTCTTGTGGTCTGTTTCTTCCTGTTTTTCCACTACCATGTCCATGGGTTCCTCATCTGGCTGTTTCTTTTCTTCTTCCTTGGTCAGGGCTGTAGGCTCACCACTCAAGGCTGCTCCCTGGCTCATAATGGGCTCCTGGTAAACAGTCGTAACTACAGTTGTGGCGTTTAAAGACGGTGCTGCAACTAGAGGAGCCCCATCAACTACACTTGCTTTAGCGCCACTGTGTGCAACCTGCCTACCTATAAAAACAAATTGCCAGAAAGATAATCAGAATGCGAAACAGAACAAATAAGATCCAGAGAAATGTTTTCTACTTATCGTATATCTAAGCCTCAATTTGAGATTCCAAATAATCTGAGCCCTAAGAAAAAGTGCCACTTCTCTAAACCACCAGGGATGTGAGGAAGGGAAGAAAGGGGAAACACAGATCATATATATGGCAACACCTAATTATTTTCTTCTCTTTTGAAGATCTGTATTTTTGAACAACTACTGAAAAAAAAAAAAAAACAAATCAGCATTCCAAGAAGATAAAACCTACTTAAGGCCAAAAGTAAAATTTTAAAAACCTTATTCTCTAGATTCTTAAATTTCATTTTGCTTGGTGGGCCTGTAATAGAACATCACAAATGTTCTTATGTCTCAAACAATGTAATCCAACCCTCTTACAAAGAAAAGACCAAACTCACTGCTGTACTGATGAGGTACACCAAACTCCTGCAACCATTCCGTTAAAGCTAACTTCAGAGCCATCTGTGGACTATAGAGTACATCAGTTTCAATATCTTCATCACTGCCTTCATTTTCTAACTTTATCTGGATTGATACAGTAGTGTCTTCACTATCAGCTGCAAAAGAGATAGAGCACAAAAACAGTTTTGATTACAAAACACTAATTCTTACAGTAAAACTGGAGAGGCGAAGAACCGGAATAAGAACAAACTTTAAGCATAATAATGCAAACACAACCAAGACCCTTCACTGAACCATTTCACCTAGACTAGTCATCTAAATGCATTGCCAAATGTAAAATCCCAAATGAAATAATAAACACTAATTTCAGAATCACTGGACAAATCACTGATAAATGTCCACTGATAGTGTTTTCATCTCTAGCCCGCCAATCTTTTAATGCCCAACAGGCTTTACTTATATTTTCACCCAGTGTTAAGGATTTCCTTCTCCATGAAGTCATTTACCCATTTTTGCTTAAGAGAGGTAATCAATCACTCCCTCCTCTGTGTTCCCCCTAGTGTTCTGTAGATAATTATTCTCAGTACTCCTCATTCTGTAGTATAGTTCCTTGCCTGCTTGATCAACACCAGACTAATTCTTTCAAAGTAGGGACTATTTTATTCTTTGAATCCTTAGTGTCTGATAAATAGGTGTCTAAATGTTAATGAATAAACAACTAGTCAGTATTCTCTTACCTGGAATTCAATTAAGAATTTTTAATAAATAAAAATCAGTAAGCCAGTGTCTAAGAATATGTTTCATAAATGTAAGCTAAACTGAAATTACATAGTAAGCAACTCAGATAAGAATATCTAGCCATCTAAAATACACCACTTAAATATAATCATCTGAAAACATAAATTCAATCAGAATTACTCAAGGGGTAACAGGAACATTAAGACTACTTTGTCTAGTTCCTCAGGTTTCAAAGGCCAAGTCACATTTTAAAAACAAAGAACTGAGGCCAAAAAGTTATTAAGTAACTTGCCCAAAGCCACTCCAGGGAACCCTTTTTATATCATTTACATCTCATTCACAGGACAAAACAATACCTTTAAAAAAATTCTTGATGACAAAAGAACATATACTCACTAATGGTTCTAGTTAACCCCAATCTCTTCCCAAAGTCAAGAATTAAGTCATTTACTTACTCATCACTACATCTTTCCTTACTCCATTCATGTTTGATTTGTACCAGGTGGCAAGGGTGTGGATAGCAACATAGTTGGCTTCAAATTCACAATTTGGATTAGTCAAGACTCCTTTTAATCGTGGGATGAGTTCTGTGGATCTTCCTTTGTATGGGCCCAGAAACAGTCTCTTCTGATCATAATCATTAGCATGAATGTTATCCCAGATTACTGGAGCTCTCTTAATTATCTTCGAAACCTCTTCAATGGACTCTACTGGAATTTCTTTAGAAACAACTTTAGGACCTAGAAATAAAGGCCATCATTTATTAAAAGGCTCTCATACATAGTTTTTCATAATAGTAATATACTGCATGTAACTTTTTATTTTGTTATATTTTTAAAGAATTTCTCTTTTTATAACAACACAGCAACATGTGCTTCTACTCAGCTTTATTCCCCTCGCTCAGTATTTCCTTAGAGTAGATTCCTAGAACTAGTGGTTAGAAGGCACAAATAGTAAAGGTTTGGGCACGTTTCCTCAAAATGATACATTAGTAAGAAACAAATTTTCCATGTAATTAATTTTTTTCCAATATAATATATCCTCAATTAGACAAACTCTCATTAACCTAAATCCTGGGAGGGTTTCTTCCCTTAATTCTTAGAATGAAAGCTAATACAGCTCATCGATACTAGCTGTCAATCTAGCATTAAGGCTTTCATTTCATAAAATACAACATTCTTGACTTTCCTGGTGATATAGTAGATAAGAATTCAGCTGCCAATGCAGGAGACATCCCTGGTCTGGAAAGATTCCACATGCTGCAGGGCAGCTAAGCCCGTGTACCCTAGAGCCTGAGCTCTGCAATAAGAGAAGCCACTGCAAGGAGAAGCCTGTGCACGCAGCTGCAACTAGAGAAAGCCTGTGGGCAGCAACAAAGATGCAGTGCAACCACAATGAAAATTAAAATTAATAAATTATTTTGATATTCAGACTCACTGCAAAATCTTCAAAAAGTATTCTTAATACTAAGGGAAGAATGTATACTGTGTAAAAGAAAGAGAATCTCATTAAGGCTCAGCTTTTTAAAAGTATACAAACAATCAATTCTCTAGATCCTAGTTAATTAAAAGTTTTACTGTATAAATCTTTAAGACTTACCTGTCCAAAGCACCTCAATTCCGGGTAGAAGCTTTTCACCCACAGTCCTTAAGTAAGGAGACTGAGACACATTTGGATAACAAAAAGTGCCACAATATTCTGAATGTAGGGGAAAAATTAATCAGTAAAATAGGAATGAAATAGTCATGAGTATGTATTCCAATGGGGATAAAAATGATTATCAATTTTACACTATTTTCATCCAAATGATAAAAGGCCTCTATCTCATGTCCCAAAAGAAGTCAACAAACTAGCTCATTTATGTATTTAAAAAAAAAAAATCAATTCATAAAACCTGATATTCCTCCTCCAAAAGTAGGACAGATCAATCCTTATGATCCTATGGTCACTAGGAATTTAAGTTTCCTAAAGATAAATAATTGGAATTTTTTGCATTTTCTACAAACTCTGAATTGCCTACATATCTCAGTTTCAATCAGAGGCCAAACAGACTGGATTGATATCATAATAAAAATAAAGCAAAATTATGCCACTGGCTTAGATCTCAATTACAACTGATTATAATTTACAATGAATTAAGTAACTACCAAGTATGATCTTATTAAACATTACTTGAATATTCATGTAGCGTCAGAAGAGATAGGGTTCACAGTTCACAATACTCTTAACAAGACAGACAAACACACGGTTAAATCAATACAGTCTAAAATTTCTTAGAACTTATTTAAACTCTTCCTGAACAAGAAGTCAAGCCCGGGGAAGTTTTCTTATAGGCTGAATTTTGAGAGGGAAAAAAAAAAGAAAGAAAAAATATTTTCAGTGGAAGGAACCAGGGAGAAGAAAGAGGGGGGAAAAAAGGAAAAGGGGGAAAAATACTGGAAGTAAGAGCCCAGATGGGAGTGGGAGGAATGAAAAGGGATACAGATAGGCAAGGGCAGAAAAAAGGAACAAGTGGGAGGGAAATAAGAAGTGACTTAGTTAAATGCAATGTAAATTTGCTTTTTTCTAGTTTTCACTTTGACAATACTATTCCCTTCCTCTAATCCAGAAAAGGTAATGTTCATATACTTTTTAGTACCAAAAAATACACAAAATCTTTCTCCTATTCAGTTGTCATTTATTAATTCCTAAAATTTCTCCAACTTAAGATCTGGAGAAACATCTTCTAGAAAAAGAATTCCTACCTTTCTTTACATACCAAAGGGACAGGGAACAACAATAAAATTCATACATGGTCTTTTCAAAGTTATGTATTTCAAGACTAGTTAAATAGAAACCTATTATATACAATACCTGTGGGACAGAAGAGGAAAGTTTCTGGCTCTCCTAGATATTGATAAATTTCATTTGTGATGGAGACCTGGGCATGAGCAAAAGAACTGAATACCTCTTTGTCAGCTGCACACATATTATGGTCAATATCATCAAAAAGCAAGGCAAATGACCTGCATCCAAACTGAGAAACCTAGGAAAGGAAAAAAAAACCAAGTTGCTTTACCAGCTCATCTTAAAGACTAAAAAATACAGGCTTTAAAATATTCAAGTATATAGTTAATAGTTATACTTAAAAGTCAAATACTTTCCTTAGTAGAATGTTCAACACCAAACCACTCCCTTTCTATTTTCTGTGTTAAAAAGCTACAGTTTCAGTACCCATATTTTCATTTGGGTTTCAATGCACTAAGCAAATTGTCTAACAAAGCTTCTATAATGTGGCTTATCCTTCTACATCTTTCAATACAGAAGATACATACCAGAGGAAAAAAAATGAATGATAATAAACTCCAAGACATGAGAAATCCAAGTCATTTGCTCTAGTCAAGATGCACTAATGCTAACTAATTTCTTTGCACATAAACCTAAGTCATCAATCAGAAAGACCAAAATAGCAGAATATGACCAAGCAGGGAAATAACCTCCTAGGAGCTTATTCACAGAAATTTTAACTACTTTTTCCCCCCTGGCCGCAGCACACAGATTGTGGGATCTTAGTTTCCCAACCAGGGACTAAACCCAGTCCTGGCAGTGAAAGCACCAAGTCCTAACCCTTAAACAGCCAGGGAAATCCCAAACTTTTAGGTTGGTACAAATGTTAACTGCAATTTCAGACTGTTGATTTTAAATCATTATAATTAGGTTCAAACACATCTTTTATTACTTAAAATAGGAACCACTGCAGTCAACACATTTTTGCCAACTAGAGTTAAGTTTATCTCTGTAACATAAAAATCTATGCTTTGGGATTTAACAAACTCTTGGAAAACATTTCCTGCATCCTGCTGGTTTTAGAAGTGTTTTCCCTGCAAAAAGCTGGTGAAATGCTTGAAAAAGTGGTAGTCGATTGGCTAGAGGTCAGGTGAATATGGAGGATGAGACAAAACTCTGTAGCCCACTTCATTCAACTTTCGAAGCACTGGTTGTGCGAGTGTGGTCAGGCGTTGCCGTGGAGAAGACTGGGACTTGACCAACGCTGTCTGCAGGGGGTCCAGTGCCATCTCATCGTGAGCACACTTCTGTGATGTATGTGAGCATACTTCTCAGAGGTAATGGTTTTGCTGGAACTTAGAAAGCTGTAGTGGGCCAGACTGGCAGCAGACCACCAAAGTGACCAGGACCTTTTCTGGTGCAAGTGTGGCTTTAAGAACATGTTTTAGAGCTTCTGCTTGGTCCAACCACTGAGCTGGGCATCACTGGTTGTAGTATGAAATCCACTTTTTGTTGCATGACACCATCCAATTGAGAAATAATTCGTTGTTGCATAGAATAAGGTAACACTTCAAAACAATGATTTTTTTGGTTTTCGGTCAGCTCATGAGGCTCCCTTTCATCGAGCCTTTTCACTTTTCCAATTTGCTTCGAATGCTGAACAACCATAGAATGGCTGACAATGAATTCTTAAACTTCATGTCTAGTTGTGGGAGGAGCAGCTTCAATGATGGCTCTCAGTTGGTCGTTGTCAACTTCTGATGGCCAGCCACTGTGCTCATATTCAAGGCTCTCGTCTCCCTTGCAAAACTTCTTGAACCACCATTGCACTGTGTGTTCATCAGCACTTCCTGGGCCAAATGTTGATGCTGTGTCTCCACTGTCTTATGACCCATTTTTTTAACATGAGTAAGAAAACTGCTTGAATTTGCTTTTTTGTCTAACATCATTTTCATAGTTTCAAATACATGTAAAATATACAGCAAGTAATAAGTCATTAGCAAAACAACAAAGTGAGAAATGCACATTAAAATGATGTATAATACATCCACATTTAAGAATGTATTCCAACATCAAATGGCAAATGTCAACATTCAGATCAGATCAGTTCAGTCACTCAGTCGTGTCCAACTCTTCGCGACCCCATGAATCGCAGCCCGTCAGGCCTCCCTGTCCATCACCAACTCCCAGAGTTCACTCAGACTCACGTCCATCGAGTCAGTGATGCCATCCAGCCATCTCATCCTCTGTTGTCCCCTTCTCCTCTTGCCCCCAATCCCTCCCAGCATCAGAGTCTTTTCTAATGAGTCAACTCTTTGCATGAGGTGGCCAAAGTACTGGTGTTTCAGCTTTAGCATCATTCCTTCCAAAGAAATCCCAGGGCTGATCTCCTTCAGAATGGACTGGTTGGATCTCCTTGCAGTCCAAGGGACTCTCAAGTCTTCTCCAACACCACAGTGCAAAAGCATCAATTCTTCGGTGCTCAGCCTTCTTCACAGTCCAACTCTCACATCCATACATGACCACAGGAAAAACCATAGCCTTGACTAGACCAACCTTTGTTGGCAAAGGAATGTCTCTGCTTTTGAATATGCTATCTAGGTTGGTCATAACTTTCCTTCCAAGGAGTAAGCGTCTTTTAATTTCATGGCTGCAGTCACCATCTGCAGTGATTTTGGAGCCCAGAAAAATAAAGTCTGACACTGTTTCCACTGTTTCCCCATCTATTTCCCATGAAGTGGTGGGACCAGATGCCATGATCTTCGTTTTCTGAATGTTGAGCTTTAAACCAACTTTTTCACTCTCCACTTTCACTTTCATCAAGAGGCTTTTGAGTTCCTCTTCACTTTCTGCCATAAGGGTGGTGTCATCTGCATATCTGAGGTTATTGATATTTCTCCTGGCAATCTTGATTCCAGCTTTTGTTTCTTCCAGTCCAGCATTTCTCATGATGTACTCTGCATATAAGTTAAATAAACAGGGTGACAATATACAGCCTTGACGAACTCCTTTTCCTATTTGGAACCAGTCTGTTGTTCCATGGCCAGTTCTAACTGTTGCTTCCTGACCTGCATACAGATTTCTCAAGAGGCAGATCAGGTGGTCTGGTATTCCCATTTCTTTCAGAATTTTCCACAGTTTATTGTGATCCACACAGTCAAAGGCTTTGGCATAGTCTATAAAGCAGAAATAGATGTTTTTCTGGAACTCTCTTGCTTTTTCCATGATCCTGCGGATGTTGGCAATTTGATCTCTGGTTCCTCTGCCTTTTCTAAAACCAGCTTGAACATCTGGAAGTTCACGGTTCACATATTGCTGAAGCCTGGCTTGGAGAATTTTGAGCATTACTTTACTAGCGTGTGAGATGAGTGCAATTGTGCGGTAGTTTGAGCATTCTTTGGCATTGCCTTTCTTTGGGATTGGAATGAAAACTGACCTTTTCCAGTCCTGTGGCCACTGCTGGGATTTCCAAATTTGCTGGCATATTGAGTGCAGCACTTTCACAGCATCATCTTTCAGGATTTGGAATAGCTCAACTGGAATTCCATCACCTCCACTAGCTTTGTTCGTAGTGATGCTTTCTAAGGCCCACTTGACTTCACATTCCAGGATGTCTGGCTCTAGGTCAGTGATCACACCATCGTGATTATCTGGGTCATGAAGATCTTTTTTGTACAGTTCTTCTGTGTATTCTTGCCATCTCTTCTTAATGTCTTCTGCTTCTGTTAAGTCTATACCATTTCTGTCCTTTATCAAGCCCATCTTTGCAAGAAATGTTCCTTTGGTATCTCTGATTTTCTTGAAGAGATCCCTAGTCTTTCCCATTCTGTTGTTTTCCTCTGTTTCTTTGCATTGATTGCTGAAGAAGGTTTCTTATCTCTTCTTGCTATTCTTTGGAACTCTGCATTCAGATGTTTATATCTTTCCTTTTCGCTTCTCTTCTTTTCACAGCTATTTGTAAGGCCTCCCCAGACAGCCATTTTGCTTTTTTGCATTTCTTTTCCATGGGGATGGTCTTGATCCCTGTCTCCTGTACAATGTCACGAACCTCAGTCCATAGTTCATCAGGCACTCTGTCTATCAGATCTAGTCCCTTAAATCTATTTCTCACTTCCACTGTATAATCATAAGGGATTTGATTTAGGTCATACCTGAATGGTCTAGTGGTTTTCCCTACTTTCTTCAATTTAAGTCTGAATTTGGCAACAAGGAGTTCATGGCCTGAGCCACAGTCAGCTCCTGGTCTTGTTTTTGCTGAATGTATAGAGCTTCTCCATCTTTGGCTGCAAAGAATATAATCAATATGATTACGGTGTTGACCATCTGGTGATGTCCATGTATAGAGTCTTCTCTTGTGTTGTTGGAAGAGGGTGTTTGTTATGACCAGTGCATTTTCTTGGCAAAACTCTATTAGTCTTTGCCCTGCTTCATTCCGTATTCCAAGGCCAAATTTGCCAGTTACTCCAGGTGTCTCTTGACTTCCTACTTTTGCAATTCCAGTCCCCTATAATGAGAAGGACATCTTTTTTGGGTGTTAGTTCTAAAAGGTCTTGTAGGTCTTCATAGAACCGTTCAGCTTCTTCAGCGTTACTGGTTGGGGCATAGACTTGGATTACTGCGATATTGAATGGTTTGCCTTGGAAACGAACAGAGATCATTCTGTCATTTTTGAGATTGCATCCAAGTACTGCATTTTGGACTCTTTTGTTGACCATGATGGCCACTCCATTTCTTCTGAGGGATTCCTGCCCACAGTAGTAGATATAATGGTCATCTGAGTTAAATTCACCCATTCCAGTCCATTTCAGTTCGCTGATTCCTAGAATGTCGACATTCACTCTTGCCATCTCTTGTTTGACCACTTCC
This sequence comes from Bubalus kerabau, assembly GCF_029407905.1. Lineage (NCBI taxonomy): Eukaryota > Metazoa > Chordata > Mammalia > Artiodactyla > Bovidae > Bubalus > Bubalus kerabau. Next base: position 25,130,671 of record NC_073645.1, read on the forward strand.
AATTTGCCTTGATTCATGGACCTGACATTCCAGGTTCCTATGCAATATTGCTCTTTACAGCATCGGACCTTGCTTCTATCACCATTCACATCCACAGCTGGGTATTAATGTCAACATTGCAAAACCACAATTACTTCTGCAACAACCTAATAACTTTAAATTCCTTACCAGCCATTCCAATACAACCAATAATATATAGATTTTTTTTTTCTTTTTAACAGGTGCACCACAAGGCAAGTGGGATCTTAGTTCCTTGACCAAGGATGGAACCCACACCCCTGGCAGTGGAAGCATGAAATCTTAGCCACTGGACTGCTAGGGAAGTCCAATATAAACTTTTGTTTTAATAAACATAGTACACTTACTTTACTAAAACAGATGTGCAGCTTTTATGTTAAGTAGAATGTATATTCCAATCAGGTTCAACAACAGCTTACATGTTTACCTAGTTTTTCTTCTCATTTTGGGAAACTAGCCAGTCATTTCCAGACTGAATTATGTCTCTTAACCATATAACCGAGTGAATCCTATTTCCATAACCTCACTCAGAAGCTCAGTCAAGCAAGCACCCAACAGCATACAGTTTCTGGAAATGTGACTCTGGAAGACTCAGAATCAGCTGGAATGTGAGGGAAGTCTCCACCTCAAGTCTTCATTAAGAATCCATGGGAATGGAGCTTATGAGCATTCTTTTAAGCATTTCTTCTAAGCATTCTTTTAAGGCAGTTCTTATGCAAAGTGAAGTTTATAAAGCAATGGTACCTCCAGTAAAGCTCTTTTCACTCCCTTTAGAAAATATTATCAAAAGTAAAAAATTTGCACAGAAAATAAAAATCTGTCCAGGAACAAAGAAGTACTATGAACCTTGTTTTCTTTTTATATCATAAAAGCAACTCAGAAACTTTTCAGTTTCATGTGCTGACTCAGGGAAAAATAATGAAAAAGCAAGGAAATTACCTGATCCAGTTTGCGTTTCAATGTAGACACTTCCTTGGGGTTAGAAAAAGTAATATCCAATCCAGGTGAGATAGCATAGATGAACTCTATCTCATATTCCCGTGCAGCAGAGATGAGAGTCATAAGTTGCTCTGAAGAACAGAGTCCATGACTTTAGAAAGCAGCATAGAAAACGAAAAGAGCCTTCACCTTTAAACTGAAGGTTATTTTTCTCCAATTTTCAATAAGTCAAGAAAAAAAGTCCCTTCAATTTTACAAAACTGTCATGTCCAATGTGACAACAGGCCTTACATAATGGCACAAACTTGATACAATTTAATATCACCCTGAACTCAATAAAAGCATTCTCTTCCTTCCATTGACATTCCTCAAAAATATTCAATTAAGGCATCATTCCTCTTACTGAATGCAACCCAATTTTATTTCTCAAGAGTTATGTTTTTGTTGTCTCTGTACGACTGGAATTCCTAAATAAATAACTCTACATATAACTACTTTATAATTTAGAAGAAAAGAAAAATGTGTTCTTAAACACCAGGGTTAAGTGATGGCCTTAACAATCTTGACATCTCTGTAACTACAACAAAGAAATCTATCACAGCTTTAAGTTTCTAAAATGTGACAGACAATTTTCCTAAGTAAATTGAAATACTATTCCATACCATAGGATATATCTTTAAGTAACTTTCAGTAGTATCTTAAGATAGTCATTTAACTATATTTTGATCACATTAAATTTCATTACCAGCATCACCAGAAAATAATCAAGTTGAAGAAACACTTAAGTTATATAGAGTAGGAAACAACAAACTAGATGCAGTTTTAATTGCTTTTTTCATAATTTAAGAAAACTTTCTGCCTTCACTGTCTTGGCTGGGCTCTGTAACCAAGTATTAAGTAAATTACTTGTTAGTTACCATTTAATTCCAGGTATGAAAATGTTCCCCCATTCACTCAAGTACACAAAGAAAAGCACTTCACCATTTGTCTTAGTTACTTATATTTATGAATTTTATGTAGCTAACTCGACATAAGAACACATGCAGAAAGGACAGTTTGAGATGGCTTTCACTTCAGTATAGGCCTGAACCAGGGTAAGGTTGTTCTGACTTTAAATAAAGACAGGACCAGTACTAGTAATCAAGTGGTTAAGACCAAGCCATACCTGGTTGAACCTGAAGCAAAACAATCAGTAATACTAACCCTGTCTTTATTTTAGATTTTGGTATTTTGTTCATGGATTTTTTTGCATTAGTTCTGGTTTAAAAAATAGATAATACTTTTTATCTTTATTACTAATTTTTTCAAGTACTTTAAAACTTGCACCCAAGTACTTTAAAACTTGCACTTGCCTTGCCCGAGGCCTAGCCTTGCTTCAGCACCTCTTTGTCCAATGGCCTACTGTTTACTGGCAGAAGTTAAAAAGTACAATTATGACCACAAAACAGGTGGAGTCAGACTGGCAAACCCATGAATCACACCATGGCTACACACTGTTAGTACTATTCTTTCAATCTGCACTAACACACACAGTTACTATATAAAAGAAAACTACCTACAAAGTGAAAGTGGAATACTTAATTCTTGTACAACTACATTTAAAATATACCTGTTTTCTTCACATACTCTACATTTACAGATTAAGAAGAAAAAGATTACCGGCTTCCTCCACTGAATACATCTCTCGCCAAAACATCCTATGTTTGTAGTCATCTTTTGGAGCATACAAATATGTATTTAATTCCCATTTCTGGAGCCTTAAGAGGAAAGAAAATTACATGTGTATATATATATATAAACAGGCAACATGCATAACCAATACACCTCAATTTTTTCCCTTTTCTCGGAGCAGCTCCATCTCTTAAAAAGCTAATATTCTGGGGCAGTAGCTTTGAACCTTTTTCAAGTCCAGTGGAGTTGTAAAAAAAATTAAATAAGCAATGTTAACATATCCAACAGTCTTAAATAAAAATACAACAGCTCTGAGTGAAGCAAGTGAAGCCCCAAACCTATCCAGCTTTCCCAGGAAAGTCTGAGAACCACTGGCCTAGGTGAAGAGGAAGAAGACCAAGGTTAAAACAACTTTTGCAACTGAGAAATCATCAAACTGTATTCGGCCTATTCAGTGCTAGTGTTTCCTCAAACAAAAGGAAATATTAATTAAGACTCTCCTTTATATAATAAAAAGTTACCTTCTAAAGAGTTCTTTTCTCTGTTCCATAACCCATGGTCTTCCATAAAATCCTAGATTCAAAGTAAGAATGAAATTATAAGAATGTGATAAACTGTGTACTGAGAAAAGCAGATTACAATACAAATGATGTCAGTTTGTGAAAAATAAAAAATTTGAAGGATGTTTAGTAAAACATTAACATGTTTTGGGGTGATATTATAAAGTGACTTTAATTCCCTTTTTGCTTAGGCAAATTTTCTGGTTTTTCTACCATGAACACTAATTACTTACGTGATAGTTATCTAAAAAGAGCTAAATGTCATCTCTTTTCACTGTCAAAAAAGACCAAATATATTTAAACCTAACTTTTTAGAAAGATTATCTCAATCTTACAGTGAGAAGAGGGGAAGCCTAGTAACCCCAAGCTGCTATTAATAACAAGTACTATCTAGGAGGGGAGTTAAACCACTTTTAGAGGTAGAAAAGATAGGAAAAAAAATCAGGAACAGAATTAGTAAAGAATATGACTGACCCAATTTTATGATTTTGTTTGTTTCCCAAAATTACATTGTAAAAGAGACCCAAAAAGTGCCTTAAACTACACTCACAGCAAATTCAACATCGGAACTGGCCCAAACTGGAAACTGAAGCAATCTCAATTCCAGAGCAAATGTTTGAACAACTGAAAATTCAAGAATGTGACTCACTCCAGTATCCCATGTGGGGGCACAGCACTAGTAATTCAAGAAACAAACCTGCAGATGGATGATGTTAGTGATATAAGCACCAAACTGGTATTACAGCTTGCCTAACCTTTATTTTCCACCAGTCTCAATCTAATCATCCGCCAGAGATAAGGACAACCTCTCAAGACTATTATGAAGATGGTTCAAATATTGTTTTGAACAGAAAATGCTCCTTACACACACAACTTAACAAACTCAAAACCAAAATTTCTGAACTGTAATAACCTCTACTCTAAACAGAATAGTTACTCTGCACAAAGATAATGAGACAGACCAAAAAATAAAAATGAAAAATTCATTAGGTACTAACGCATGAAACTGTTAGCACTTAGAATCTGGACAATTTAATGGTTACTCTCTTACAAGTGATTTAAAATGTTAAGTGAATTTTACAAGTCTTTATAGCTTTCCTTCAACAGTTTGCATTATCATTACCTCTTAAAAGAATAGGCATTAAACTTTCCTTTAGAGCTGTCTCAGCATTTAAAAAAATTTTTTTCAAGGGTCTAACATTTTAATCTTCAGAAACCCTAATTTTGCTCTTTGAGAGTAAGGTTCATGGTTTTAGTTAACTGGCACCACAAAGAGGAAGCAGGGCTGTTATACGAGTTAAAATCAACAGATTCGTCCACAAAACTTGCAATATTATTCACATCATTAAAGTCAACCTTAAGAAGAACTGGGAACTTTGGTGACTGTCAGTGAAGTTCATCCTTGTTTATTAAAAAAAAAAAAAACAAAAAACAAAAAACCCAAAACAAAACTAACACTCAGGGTAGACCTTTTTGGCAAAACTTTTGTTTCACTTTTATATATGTATACATATGTGTGTGTTGGTTTGTGGTGTAAAATGTACTTTTAAAATCAACAAGTTTTGTGGGCCACTGTAATTAAATACTTGCAAATAAAAGCACAAATTAACCTCATAAGTATGTAAATAAATAAAATCAACAAAGGTTTGTGAGGGAAAGAAAAACCAAACACCAAAAAAAAATCAGGAGCTTAGTCACCAAGGAAATACTCTAGGGAATGGGAAGGAGAAAAGACAACAGGTAACACAATTCTAAGTAGACTAGTTCCCTTTTAATACTATTCTGAAAAACAAATCAACTGATCTGAACCACAACTAACTTTTTCTGTAATTATTGAAGGTGTAATCCACAGGCAAGTTTGCTTCGACTCACTGTAGTCTAGCTCTAAAATTTCTAATCGTCCAGCACTTCTCTCCCACCCTCCATCCCAAGATCTTAGGTCACAAAACACAGATTCTTTTCCTAGTATCTCCCTGCAGATAGATTCTAGTCCTATAAATACATCGATGGATAAGTCAAGCAAAGCAATCATGTTTATATTCATAAACATAGACTCCGGACTAACACATAGGTAATTTTTCCATTCTGTTTTCCCCAAAACTGTGCAACAGTTAACGTCACTGAATCGTTTCAGTTCTAACCTTAGCTGCCAACTAGTCTTGTTTTCCCCTACAATTAAACTTTATGTAAAATACCATAACCACCACCCATCTTTCAAATGACTACTCCATATGTTCAGAAGTTCTCAACCAAGAGGACAATCCTTCTTTCTTTTTCCATGCCTTTCTGGTTTTTTATAAAGACAGTATTTAACTGTTACTCCTATGCACACCATTACATATAAAAGAAAACTAATGAAGTATACAAGCTAGGAAACCCTGGGTCAGCCAAAATACTTTAGAAAGTTCGAATACATGCTGTACTTCCGGTAAGAGCAATAATGATATTGATTTATACTTTCATAGAATGCACATCTGTGGAACATTTGTCCATTACATTCATAAACTGTGATACAATCTTCTACTCATTTTCTCCAACCACCAAAGAAAGTCCATCATTCCTAAATGGTAATGGGAAAGGAGGTGGTGAAAAGCAATTTTTAAACCTCTTCTGAAATAATTAAACTAAAAATTCCATATCTCAAATACTATTAAAATCAAAGCTTCATCCCTCAAGGCAAGGCAGAGTAGTTAGCAAAGGGCAATTTTCCAGGCTGCAAAAGAAACTGGATTCAAAGGGTGGGAGGTTGGGGCCTGAATAAACAAAAGAGGAAACAAACAAACAAAAAAAAACCACCTCTAAACAAAAAGGAATTTGTAAAACTAGATGCCCACAGTGCTCCTCTTTACTCCAGGAATACAACTAGCACATCTGATGGGTAGTCTTTTTTCCAAAGGATAGGGGCAGCAGCACTATACATGCCTTTCCGTATGTGAACCCAAACCACCCTAGGAAACAAGATTCCAAGGTACAAAGATGTAAAACTCAAGAGCCCAAGACCAGACTCCCTGCACCGCCTCCACTGGAGCACGCCTGGCTCCAAGCCCAAGCCGGGTGGGGTCAGGCACGTTAATAGCCAGAGGGGAATTCGACGCCGTTCCAGAACGCGAGAGAAGACTTGCCCACCCTCTCGCCTCTTCCCTCGTTCCAGCAGGGTCAAATTTCAGACCCACAGGAATAATCCCCTTTTAGAGCTTCCCCCACTTCCCCCCTGCCCGCCACCGCCGCCGCCCAGGCTCCGCCGCCATCCGCCTAACCAGGAAAGAACAGATTACTACTGGGGTGGGGCGGGGGGAGGACACTCCTGCCCAGCCCGCGCCACAGCTCTCACCTTCCACCACGCCACATAGGAACCTCCGAGCCCCTCCTGCCGCCCCGGCGACCGCTGCTCCCCCGGCCCCGGTTGGGTTGTCTTCTCCCGGGGCTGGAGCTGCCTGCGGCTCCAACGATGCCCCTGCGGAGGCGGCAGGGTTGGAGTTGAGCTCGCTCTCCCGCTCCTCCAGCGCCGCCTGGCTCTCCTTCTGCACCATCCTCCTGCCCCCGGCCGCCGCCACCTCTGCAGGTCCTCCTCGGCCTCCGTCCGTTAGGCCGCCGGCCCGGAGCCCTGGAGAGGGCCTCGGCTCCTAGCGCGCGCCCTTCCTGCTCCTTCCCTTCCCCCTCTGCCCTTCCCCCTCCCGCTCCGCAGGGACCCGAATGCCCGGATGAGAAGGGCGGCGGCACCGGCGCGAGCCCTTTGTCAGCCGCTGCCTCAGCCTAAGCTGGGGAATGCCGGAAACCTAAGCTGAGATCGAGTCCGCGACGTATCGTTCTTTGGAGGCAGATGGCCAAGGCTCTTTTTCTCCTTCTCAGTTAGCTTCTGTTGACCTTCCGATAATCCTAGTTCTCCCGCTGCCTCCTCCCGATGCCCCTGCTGCTGCCTCTACCGCCCGCTTCCTGTTTATCCGCACTGCGCCTGCGCCGGAGACCGGCTCAGACCGGTCCCTTCAGCCCGGCTCCCCCTCCTTCTTTTGAGCCAGTCTATTGAGCTTCATTCGGTAGGGGGGAGCAGAACAGAAAAGCAGCGAAAAGCGGAATGTAACGAAGGCAGTGGAATGTACCATTTATGCTCGCCACCCTCCAGAACGAGCCAGACGCCCAAGAACAGACCATCAACCAACCCGGAGAAGGGGAGAATGGGAGGAGGCTGGAGCGGGTTGGGGCAATAGGCATGTGGATAGGGCCGGCAGGCGGGAGTAGGTGAAAAAAAAGAGGTGTTTACTCTCTTAATGCGCAGGCGCGGAAACCAAGCCTCTGGTTCTTAAAGAGCTGGGAAGAAAACTGACCTACTTTCTATTGAGATTCTTCTGACAGGTTGGTTCATTACATCAGCCTGACCCAGGCTCGGTTCTGTGAAGACAACACTCCAAGAAGCTCAGCTCACTCCTCTGCCCTGAAACATTTCCCCCTACCTCCAGCTTGGCGCTAGCCCCCGTTTAAAAACTAAGTCATTCCCTTCTTTCAGCAGACACCTATTGAGCTTGCCTCCTGCTTGCCTCTTGGGCCACTATGAGCTCACAGCAAGGAGGTTCAGGCTAACGAATACACACACAATCCCCACATGGTGTACCCAAGTGTTGTGGGAGCTCAGAGGAGGGACTGACTTCATCTTCCTTTGGGTAGAGGCGGCGGCCATGGCTTCACTTTCGAGCTGGGTCATAAAGGATAAATAGGAGTGAGCCAAATTGAGTTGGGGAGAGAGAAGAGAACACTCTAGGCAAGTGGAAGGGAGTACAAATGTAGGAAGGGGTGAAAAGGCCTGGCCTGTTTGGGAATGGGGAGTGTGAAGTGTGTATAAGGGAGAAGTGAGACTCTTTGAGCCTCAGCACAATTATCATTTCCTTGTGGGAAGCCTTCCCTGAGCCCTAGATGGGCCTGGGTCTCCTTGCTATTTGTTCTCAGGGCTCCCTTTGGTCCTGTCATAATGCACTTGGTAGTTGAGAAATCTGTGGTTACATAGGTGATTTAAATGTGAAATAAACATCTCCTTCTCATTCTGATTATTAACACTTAACATTGTCCGTCTTATACTTTAGTCTCATATTAGACTCCTCCGGGGGTAGACCAACTTGTAGCTCCACAGACTCTTATAGTCCCTCTTTTTAGTCCTGGAGTGTTAAGCTGGGGATTAGGTGCAAGTATTTTCTTAGGGGACTTCCTGTGATGACACTGGGGGGCCATCGCAGCTTCACTGGATATTGTGGTCCTTTGGGGATTTTGGAGCTGGCATTCCAGGTGACCCCAGCCCCCAGTCTCATGACACTTTCCTCTTTGCTTCACACTTTACACTGTGGCAACTGGTAGCAAGTCATCAGCCATAATTAAATCTACTCTCCATAGTCAACACTTCTTGACTCTGTGACCCAGGCAAGATCCACCTTCCATATCTGTACTTCTCAAGCTTAAAGGGCAATTCTTGCCACACCCTTTCTCTCCATAACACACCTCTACCCCTCAGTGCCTACAGTAGGAAACATAGCCTAGCAGTCCTGTGATAAACAGTTGAGGAATGAACAAGATAGGGTCCTGCTCTCACAGGGCTTACATTCTGGTTGGAGAAAGAGATTCAGTTATACACACAGGAACTCAGTTTGTGATAAGTTCTATGAAGGGAGGAAATTTAGTGATATGATGAAAAGTAACCACAGTAAGGAAGGTCTACTTCAGATGGAAGAAAAGTAATACAGTTAAGCAATGATAGTGATTTAGACTAAGGAACAGCAGTAGAGAGAGATGGTGAACCTTTGATGGTGGAATTGGTGATTTTTTTTTTTGGTCTGTGCTGCATGGCTTGTGGAGATCTTAGTCCCCTAGAGATCCAGGGATTGAGCCTGGCCCTGGGCAGTGAAAGCACCAGAGTCCTAACCACTAGACTGCCCAGGAATTCCCAGGATTGATGATGAATTAAGGGAGAGTAGAGGGAGAGTGTGGAAGAAGAAAAGAAGACTCCTAAATTTTGACCTGAGCAACTAGGTAGATGATGTCATTTATTGAGATGGGGAAGACTAGGAAGGCGTGAGTCAAAATTCCATTTTGAACATGTTAAGTATGACCATTATAGATCCACGTGAATACGTGAAATAGGCAATTGAATATGTGGGTCTTGGAGCTCAGAGGAGAATTCTGGGGATAAAAACTTAGGAGTCTCCCTGCATATAGATAATGTTTAAAGCCATGGGATTGGATGTGTTATGGAAAAGAGGCTCCGGTCTGAGCTGTGGGGACCAATGTTTAATATTCCAAATGAGAAGGATAAGTTATCAAGGGAGGACTGAGAAGGGATGGCCAGAAAGGCAAAAGAAAAACAATAAAGAAGAGTGTTTTGAGATGGAGCAGCTAACAACATTCAGAATCTAATCAGTGGTCAGAAAAAAATGATCAGATCCCAACCTCCTGTCTTTTCTTTTTTTTTCCTGGTTCCCATTTGTCTGCCCTAGCTCTGGGGTACTTCTCAGTTCCTAGAAATTCTCAGCTCCAGACTTCAACTTCCCTCAAGCTTGAATGTACCCTAAAATATAGAGACTGTCTCCATGTTTAAGCCAATTATATACATACACTTACCATGCCCATTTATCTAAACCATACAGTTATTCATACAATTATGAAATACCTATTACTTGCCAGGCCCCAGGATAGGATGGTAAGGGGGAAAAAAACCTAGTTCAGGGACTCAAGGAGTCCTCAGGAGCTTACAGTGTAACAAAAAAGACAAATAATCACTCAAATAAATACACTTGAATATACAGTTACAAACTGATAAGTGCCTGGAAGGAAAAGTATAGGGCAACATGACAGCCTGTCACAGTGTTACCTTGTCTTGATTATACATGACATGCATAGCATCCATCTTTCACACACAAATTTTTACTGTGCTCCAAGGACACCCTGGATAGAGACTTGGGGGACTGAGTCTAGTATCAACCCTCCTATAAACTCATCGGTTGATCTTGAGCAAGTCCTCTCTGCTCTTTGGGCCTGTTTCCTCCTCTGTACAATGGAAGACTGAGAGGTGGACTAGATCCTAGGTTCTTAATTAGGGCCCATGGATGGGCTTCAGGGACACAAAAATATATGGAAAACTGTGCTATTTTTTTCCTCTAGACAGTAGGTCCACAAGTTTAATTAGATCCTACAGAGGGGTTGTGACCCAAAGAAACCCAAGGACCTAAGGAGCAGACAGCTATGTGATGATGTGAGCAGCAAAAACAGATGACAAAATGAAGAACTCTGGAAGTAAGGTTTTGTTTCTTAGACACCACACCCCTCCCTTGATCTTATCGATGTGTGCATGTACAATGTTGGAAGAGAAGGCCTGATCCCCCTTATATGGACTGTAAAGCTTAGTTACCACATAACACTGCCCTAGAGAAAGGATGGGAGGAACTTAGCATTGGCAGCCCCTCCCCAGGAGCAGAACAAAGAAAGGTTCCTACCCCACACGGGAAGCTTCTATTACCCTTTGTGTCAACTGCTCCGTGGTGACCTGTCCTTGGTCCACTTCATCTGCTCCCCCATCATTCTTGGCTAGAGTACAGACACAAATGTACATCTATACTAGCTGGAATGTTTTACACAAAGGAACTTTCATTAGAACCTAAAGGGAATTCCCCTCTTAAAAGCATTTTGAAATTAACTAAGATGTATTAATATGTAAATTAGAAATTCTTGATTTGACTTGAAAGAATGTTTAGCCAAAAGACAGCTGGCTTGGCATAGTCTTTGGGACATCAATCATCTTTCTCTTCCTTGTCTTCTCCAAGGATGAGGGAGATTCAGGAGCCTCTCTAAGGTCCAGGAGGTTTCCAACTCTTCCAGAACATGTGACTTGATCTCCCGCCAAGGGTTGGCCATACTCTAGGAAAGGAGGCATTGTCTTTGGGATCTAAAAGGCTGTATGAGTTAGGGGTTGTGAGTTTATGTGTGGGGTAGGAGGGACAAAAAGGCAGAGACAGCAACCTGTGCATAGCCATTGTGTTTTATTGGATCTGGTGATTTCTTATTTTACAAAAATTACAGAGGAACCAAAAATGCAAAGTAGTCAACAGTGTTCTTATGGGAAAGGGGGCTCCATGGGGGCCCTCCGCCTCAATTCACAGCTGACTGGGAAAGTGAGCTAAATGGGACAAGCAGATATAGTAAAGGGTAGCAGTGTGTCAGGGCTGCTGACAGTGAGGTGGGACCTGGATCCTATGGTCCCTGCCATCAAGGTGTGCTCAGGGGCATCTCTGGGTAGATTGACTAGAGCAAGAGGAAACTCTGAGTAGGCTATGAGGAGGCTATGTGGGGAGGCAGGAATAGAGCCTGGGTATATCAAAAATTCTCAAAAATGCCCCACACTGGGTTCAAATGCTATGTCTGCCTCCTTCCTTTTTCTCCTAAGGCATCCACAGGGTGGTCCCTGACTTACTCCATGCCTCCAGGTCTAGAGGAAATGGCAAATGAAAACTTAAGTTGTAGTCATCAGAGAAGGTAGGCTGAAACTTTGGCAGGTATCAGTCAAGCAGCTCCCACCCATCTTCCCCCTGCTGCCACCACCACTACCCAAACAGGAAGGAAGGAGAGGAAGAAATTCCAGGGATCTGCCAAAACCCAGATCCCAAGTTCTCCTGGGATACTGAGGAGTATATGGAAATTTTCTGGGGATATTTCCAAGGTTTTCTGAGGAGCCTGGAAACACATATTCTGATGGCTTGGGGTGGCAGACCTGTAGAGCTCAAAGCTACAGCCTGGTATGCTGTCACTGACAAGCCCCAGGCCTTTCTGCTCTCTACCACAATTGCCTCCTAGGGCCTACCCACTGGCTTGGGCCCAAGGTTACTCCCTCCACATTCTTGACCCCCACCTACAGCACTGTTAAAGGCCCTGGCCTGAAAGGCCAGTCAGTGGCAAGGACAGAAGAGCCTTTTTATAAGGGAATCTTAGGGGAAATGTTTATGAGATCAGGGATGGAGGAAGCACCATAGCAGGAGAAATTTTGCCTAGTGTTGTGGTTTCTCAGTTGGGGGGTGGGAGGGGAAGGACCACTCAATTCCCATAACAGGGCAACCTCGGCACTGAGTTTCAGGCAGGAAGGGGGAGCTGTTGGGAGTCGAGAACACCCCCACAGATACACTATGCCCACTCCCTACCCTCCTCAGCTCCAGCTGTATGGACCACCAAATCCCCAGGCTCTTGGATTCCTATAGCCCCCAGGGTAGAGCTAGGATGAGGACAGACCTGGGAAGAGAAGGGTGAGGTCCACCTGGACTAGGGCTAGAGCATGGTCCCCCCAGGGCAACTGACCCCCTCTCCTGGGGAGCTAGATGACATTGTCAAAGAGTTGCATGGACCTCATGATGTTCTCGTCCTGTAGCCATGGTGGGAGAGGCAGATTGGAGAGAAAGAAAGAAAAAAAGCTTATCAGAGAAAGGGAGAAGAACACTGATTCAGAAATAGGGACGTTCAGAGACAGAGAGAGGCAGTGAAGAAGGAGACAATCAGAGAGGTGGGGAAGGGACAGGCCTCCCCAAGTTATGAAGGAAAAGGATTCAGAATTGGGGGTAGTTAGGGAGATGGTACTTTGCCCAAAGGACCTTTCTACTACATCATTGAATCAGGCCCTGAGTCCAGATCAGGGAAATGTAGAGGGCAGGGCCCTGTACCTTTTGACAAGACTCAATGAATTCCTCAATAGTCACCACGCCATCCTTGTTCCTGTCCATCTTCTGCAAAAAGGTAGTCAGGTAGAGAAAACAGGAGGGATGACAGGAAAGAGGCAGGCAGAACTCAGGTAAGTTCCCTGCTGGGACCTTGCCTCCTTCCTTTCACTCCAAACCCCAGCCTGCCCAGTCCCAGGCACCTGGAAAAAGCTCTCCACGTGCTCCCTTGGGGCCTCCTCCCGGAGTGCAGGATACGTGTACTTGCCCATCATGTCATAGATGGACTTCATGATATCAAGCATTTCCTGTTAGACCAAGAGAGAAGAGGATCCCTCCTCAGAGCCTCCAGCCTCCTAACTAGAAGGCCTGGGACCTGGGGCAGACGTCAGCCCTTGCTGATGATGCATATGTGGGTCACATCCCCCCCCCCTCCCCGGGCCCTGTGCCCGTCCCCATACATATATAACCCCCCACCCCCAGCTCTTCAGTTGCCCCCCACCTCCTTGGTAATACAGCCATCCTTGTTGAGGTCATATAGGTTGAAGGCCCAGTTCAGCCTATCATCTGTGGTTCCCCGAAGAATCACCGACAAACCAGCCACAAAGTCCTAGGAAGGAGGCAGGGGAAAATGAGTCTTCAGGTACCTTCACTCAACCCTCTCTCTGGGTTTGGCCTGGCCCTGAAGTCCCAGGAAACATGCTTCCCTGGCCCACCTCCTCCAGCTCACCTCAAAACTGACTGAGCCATCATGGTTGGTGTCAAAGGCATTGAAGAGAAAAGTGGCGTATGTGCTCGAGTCTGTAGGATAAGTGTGGGTGAGCAAGCTTGGCTTCCAGACAGGAGCAGACTTCCTACCTCCCTACCTCTGTGGGGCTCTGCCAACCCCATTCACTTGGCATTTCCAACCCCTCCAGAACCTCTCCTCAAGGACTTATCTCCTTACCTCCTTGAGGAAAGAACTGAGAGTAAATCTGCTTGAAGTTTTCCTCATTGACAATTCCACTGGGACATTCCTGTGGGTAGGATGGGGAGGGAAAGCAGACTGAAGGAAGAGAGGAAACCCTCTTCCACTCACCGCCCGTCTGCTCACCCACGTTCCCACCCCACCCTCAGTGGTCAGAGACGCCCAGAGAGGGGGGATGTCTTTGCATCTCTAGGGGGCTCACCATGTAGCTCTTCCACTGGAGGGAAGACTTCTCCCAAGTGCACAAATAAAAAGCACAGAGCAGACAGGCCAGTCTATAGGCTCCCTTCTTAAACTGGCAGGCACGCCTATCTAGGAGCTGTCCCTTCCCCTCCCCATCGCTCTCACTCCCGGAAGCGAGAAAAGTCCTGCACAGACCCTGCTCCTCCCCAGGTAGACTGAGTTTTGCACTCACGTTTTTGAAACCCCGGTACAGGACCTGCAGCTCCTTGCGCGTGAATTTGGTTTGCTCCTGCAGCTGCTCCAGACCCTCGGGCCGGTGACACACGGTGGACAATTCAAACTCATCCTCCACGCTGTCTGCGGGGTGGGGGCGGTTGGGCGGGGGGGACAGCCGCGCCTCAGGCCTGTCCCCCATGACCCCTCTTCAAATTCACTTAACTATCCAACCCCTGCCCCCCCCCCCCCCCCCCAGCCATCTCCGACGCAGGAGACCAGCCTGCCAGTTCCCCTGATCCCGAGCCAAGGACTTCAAGGCAAGGAAAGAAGACACCAAGTCAGCTTCGAAGTTAATCAGCAGGCTTAGTCCAGGGCCAAGCCTGGCCCCAGAGCCAGCAGTCTGAGTCAGCGCTGGCCCCTGGCCCCTTGATCCCTGGTTAGAGGGGAAGGCCCCCAGTCCCATCTTCATCCCAGGACAGGAGCAGGAAAACTGGGTTGGAGAAGGGGCTTCTGAGGGTGGGAACTCTGGGCCTTCCCTTACCAAACTCAGATCCGCCTACCCTTACCCTTGCCCCGCCCAGACCCAGCCCTCCAGCCAAGCCCCCGCTATCCCAGCCATGCGAGCCATGCCCCGCCCAGCTCCAGCCAAGCCCCATCCATAGCCCAACTCCTGCCACACCCGCATATGCCTTAGAGAAGGCCACCACTCCAGCCCCATCTCAGTCCCACCCCAGTTTCCAACATCCAGTCCCCAGGCAGATGCCCCCAACCCAGGCTCCCAAAGTTCCCCGCACCCGCCCCCACCAGGAGAATAAGTCACCTGGGTCCAGCAGGCGGGGTCTGTGGGGGCGGAGGGAGGCTGGGGCGGCTAATGCTGAAGGGAGCGAACTGTCACCGAGAAAGCGGAAGACCCGGCCAACTGCACACACCTCGCCCCTCACACTCACAGCAAATCTCACAGACCGGCTTGTTACAATGCACACTCCCCATCTCCTCGTGCACGCAAAGGCACGCGTAACGAATGAGCACAGACACACACAAATCGGACCGTATGCATATCACACCTATTCTTTTTCGGAATCTACCCCCAAGTGGGACCCAGCAAAATCAAACACAAAGATATTCTCAAGTAATAACTACAAACCGGGTCTTTATAGCTTGCAAAATGCAGTATGTATAATCCTGTGAGGTGGACAAGGCCCAAACGAGGAAACTGAGGCCTACAGACAAAGCGAGGTCACTCAGATGGGGACCAAGCTGGTCATAGAAAACTCCCGTATCTTGGTATCTGAAGGAAGATGGACTCGGCCGTTACACTTGTATTCGTTTAGTCAAGGCACTGGTGACCTACCTCTCAAAGTCCAAAACATGCCCAAGGACGGGGAGGGCGGCCAGACAACAACCCCATGCACAGACCCTCACAGCCACCTGGTCCCACCTCTGCCACCATGGCCACACTCACAGGATCAGAGACACCTCAGCCAGTCACACTGACCACGCCCCCAAATCCAGATCCCGCCCATTTCACAGACCCTGATGGCCACCGACACTCAGGCCCCGCCTCCACGCTGACCACGCCCACACATTCCCTGGGTAATCACGCCCCCTCGTCAGTCAGCGCCCAGCCCACCTCTGCCAAGTTGGTCACGCCCACACGCACTCTCACACTCCTTACACCCCAGACACACACGGGCCCCACCCCCGGAAGCACA
Organism: Bubalus kerabau; assembly: GCF_029407905.1. Lineage (NCBI taxonomy): Eukaryota > Metazoa > Chordata > Mammalia > Artiodactyla > Bovidae > Bubalus > Bubalus kerabau. The sequence goes on from NC_073645.1 coordinate 25,146,608, forward strand.
GGAGAGGCACTTGCTTTCACTGACTGAGGGCAGGGCTTGGGGCCCGCAGCATGGCAGCAGCTTGAGGAACCGCTGCTTCAGCGCTTTTTTAGTGGGCCCTGGAGGGTGGCCTGGGAAGAGAGAAGACCCCGGGAGAGAACATTAACCCCGCTATCCCTCCATTCCCTGTACCCTCCCCATCATCACAAATCAACCCCGGCTGGGGGCGGGTGTTGGGGGAAGATGGAGGGTGGAGAGAGTAGCTGGGGCCGGTTAGGGGAGTCCGGTGGGTTTCACAGGCACGGAAGGTCCACCAAGATGGCTCGGGCACCTTGTATAAAGGGACACAGCTGGGGACAGCAAGATGACGGGGGCGGGGAGAAGTGGCATATTGGCCTCAGTCTTTGTTGACCCGGTGTCCTTGGCTCCAGTGCTATATAGCTGGACCTCTGAGGATGATGTCCAACCCAAGGACACCTCTCTCACACATACACGTATCCAGTGACAGGTGTGTATACATAGAACAATAATTACAGAGTGATGGATGCCACACAGGGACAGCTTGATACCCAGTACCTCATTCAAACCCAGTGGCCTCCCAACACATGCACACACACGCACACCTACTTTGGCCTAGTACTTACTCTTTAATACATACATAAATGTGACTGACCCAGGAAAAACCAGACAGACATGTAGGCCATATAGGCCATCTTACACACAGCATGATTGATCAAACCACACAAAGAACACACAATGACCCTGGGGCATCATGTCACAGTATGGTCATCATGCTCATATTGTGACCTAGGTGCCCATGGCACCAGATACCTAAGGTGCACCTTACCCTCAGAACCTGCATTTGCCCTGGGCACACCCACCTTTCTTTCCTATAATCCCTCATTTCAAGGCACCTAGAATCTTCATGCCAGCAGAGTAGAGTTCTCAGCTAATTCATCCACCCTAAAAGTGTGTCCCCTCCCAGTCCTTTCCAGTATGACTTACTCTTTGAAGGTGAAATGATAGCAAACTTTGAGGCAATGACAGACCTTGGAGATGAGTATTTTGTTGTCATGTAGGACTATCTGGAGTCCACAAATCACAGTTCCCCTCACTTCCCCTTACTTCCATTCATATCCTGTGGCTCCAGTTGTATCCCAGGGAGACCCTGCAAGTCCCTGTTGTCTGTCTTCTGGCTGCACCCACCTCCAGACTCCAGGGTCAGGGCTCACTGGAGCACACTGACTGAAGTTGGCTTCAGTCCATTCCTGGAGGGGCCCAACTTCCTTTAGTGGTAGGTTAACACCCCAGCTCCCGTATAGGCCCCGCCTCCCAAGCCAGGCTCTGCCCTCAGGAAGATGCTCTGCTCCCAGGAGGGAACTGCTTGAAGTTGGCACCTCCTCTCTCTCCCATTTGTCCTCTCTCCCCCAGAGCTATGGAGAGGAGGGAGGGAGGCAGTGAGCTGGGTGGGTGATCGATGGCGGTTTGGCCCCTGGCCCAGGGCTCCATTAGCCCAGACTTTGGTTTCCCAAAGCCTATTGTGCCGGGGGGCCTCCGGTAGTACAGTAGCCTCTGGACTGGAGGATGGCTCCCGCGCCTCTCCCAGCCTCCCCCTCTTCACACATGCCCCCATCTGGTCCCCTGCCTGCTTCAAGGACTCAGTCTCCTCTAGGCTCTTCTGAATTGGGGAGAGAAAGGGGGTGCCTTCAGCAGACAGGATGCCTGCGTTTCCTTGGATGTCCACCCCCTTCTTGCACCAACAGTCTAAAGGGGATGGCAAGTTAGATCCCAACTGACTTCATCTTTTCAGGACTGAATGAATCTCAATGCATCCAACACCAATCCCTGCACCTCACCCCCCTCCAATAAATGCAGCAGAGGATGGAGGGTAGACTAAGACTTTTCTGCTCTTTCTGAACCCTAAAGCAGGCAATTCGTGAGCCTTCTTCTTGACCTCAACTCCCTTTACATCTTTTCAGTTCTCCCACGTGTCTACCCTGCAGTCCTCTTATCATGGTTCTTGCCTGTTTTCCTGTCCATAATGGAACTGGGGAACAGCCATGCTATGAAGCTGCACAGTTCTTGGTATGAAAAATGAGAGGCTAAAAATCCCTGGAGAAGGCGGAACATGTTCCCCTCTCTACCTTCAGTATCACTCTTCCCACTTGACTTTGGGGTCAGATGGAGAACTGACTTCCCACCCACAATGTCTAGGCTCTGGAGCCCATTCTGCCCTCAGATCCTGAGAGGACCTAAGAGAGGTAGGGGGTCTTGGGAAACAGGGTCCCTGATCTGATCCACCCCTCACCCTCCTACCAGAGTTGATCTATGAATCTTTCAGTCACAGTATCCCCAACTCCTGTCCCTCCAGAACCCATCCCATGCTTTGCCTTGGGTATGGAGCTGGCATATCCTCAGGAACTCTGGGAACAGCCACACACACAGATACCCTGAGAGGCTCAGCCACACACTCTGTGCCCCTCAGGTATCTTTGCCATGACATAAAGCTACACACACTGTTGCTCAGACACAATCACATCCCTGTCACATACACAGGTTCAAGTAGTCACACATTTTGTCCTTTCTTACACACGTGAACACCCAGTCACACCACCCCCTGTATCTCTCACACACTGAGTCCACACATACTGTGACCCAAACCTGCAAGGATGGAGGTGTGGAGAGTCACACACATCTTCAGAGCCACTGTGGGTCCATGACCCCAAACGGGGACTGCCCCCACAGAAGTCTGGTGTTATCTCAGGATTCCCAGAACCTCCTTCCTCTATTCCGGATACCTCTGCCTGTATCCAGACTTTTCCTCATTCCTCCAGTTTCTCCTTATCCCCAGTCCCAGTACCCCCATGCTGTACCCCTCACCACCTCCCTGCCTCCTGGCCCTCTTTCCTCACCTCCCTGAGACACCCAGTCCTCCAGATTCCCTCTTCCTCCCCAGATCCACCCCTTGAGTCCCCCTCTTTACCTCTCCATGATGTCCTACTCCCCCACCTTCTCTCTTCCCCTCCCCCAGATGCCCCATCCCATCACTAACCTGCTTACCCCTGCAGCCCCCACCCTAGTCATAAAGTCCCCAACCCTGCAGGCACTGTCCCTCTAGCCAGCAGACCAGACATGCCCAGATACCTACGTTACCTTCCAAGGAGACAGGCTCAAAGAGACCAAACTGCTCCAGGACCTTGACAAACAGGGCGAGGACCACAAGCACAGCGACCATCTCCAGCCCTTCCAGGTTCATGGTGGGCCTGGGGCATGGCCCCCCAGGCTGAGGCTGGCCTGCCCTACTCACACTTCCTCCCCCTCAGGCTCCCCAGACTGAGCAGGGCCGCCTGCAGTCTCCCTTCCTGCTCCTTCCCCGGATCTCCTCCCTCTCCCCCCTTACCCCGCCTCCCCACAGGCCTCCCAGCCACAGGCCTCCCAGCCACAGCCTCTTCCTCTTCGCGAGGACCACTTCAGCCTATAAATTGATATCTCCTCCAGAGCTTCTGGTGTGAAGGATACGGCCCAGGCCAGGCCAGAGGAGGAGCAGTAACTTGCCTCTGCCCCTGAGGACAGCTTCCCTCAGACACCCTGTGGCTACTCTGTGCCAAAGAAAGGGGCAGAGGGAAGACCTATGCTTAGAAGTCAGGGGCGGGCAGTGTGTGCATGCGTGTGTGTGTGTGTGTGTGTGTGTGTAAGACAGAGAAACCAGGAACTGTACATGCGTAAGAATATGTTATGGGTGTCTGGGTGTCTTCATGTGTATATATTCCTGTGTTTGTGTGCAGAGAATGTGTACCTCTTATATACGTCTCTGTGTGTTTACACGATTGTGCACCTGTCTTAGGGATGTGTGTGGTGTATGTGGGTATGTAACCTGGGTGTCTGTGGTGTGTGTGAGTGTGTTGGAGTATTTCTGAGTGTGTATAGAGTGTGAGGTATCTATATTTTAGCAGGGTTGTGATGTGGGGGTCTGAAGATTGGTAATATGGATGTATCCTATAATTAGGAATATGGGTCTGCAGTGGTTGTGTAATTGTATCCACATGAAACTGTATGAAAACATAAGGGAGGAGAAGGCAGTGACTTCTCCAGTCAGGAGGACACCACCTACATTGATCGAGGTTTCCATGGAGACTAAGAGGTGGGAAGCAATCTTCTTCCCCCCGAGACAGGGAAACTGAGGTCCACGGGAGAGAGGATTAGGTCCAATAGCCTGGGCAGGGGAAAAAGGCCAGTTAGCCCTAACATGACCCTCTGGGGAGGGGACTCATTGAAGCTGACTTTAGGATCCAGAGAATCAACCTCCTTGGGAGAGGAAGGGCTTCCCTGATAGCTCAATTGGTAAAAAATTCACCTACAGTGCGGGGGACCTGGGTTCAATCCCTGGGTTGGGAAGATCGATCCCTGGGTTGGGAAGATCGGAAAAGGAAGGGTGTGCTCTTCCTTTCCTTCTGGCAGGGGCCTCACTCTGGAGCTGCCAAAGTCCTGCCTGCTCTTTGGGAATCTTCACAGAGCTGACAGGAGAAACCCAGGGCTAGAGGGAAACCTGAACCTTCCAAGAGGGCCACCCAGCCCAGGTGCATTCCTGGAGCTCCTCCCCCATCTTCCGGTCTCCCTCCAGGTGGTGGTGTGTGGTAGCAGGTGGAGAGAGGCTTGCTGAGCCAAGGAGCCAGAAGACACCAGCCTCTGGGCTACTGCCACATCTGGTGAGGGACTGAGCACTCAGTATGTGGTAGATAATGTGCAGTGTGACATCATCGCACTGAATTTACACAATAAACCTATGAATGAGGTACTGTTATGGGTGGGAAAACTAGGCAAAAGGAGTTTAAGCAAATCTCCAAGATCAGTAAGTGTCAGATCTTCAATTTTCAGCCATCCTGACTGGGCCTGCACTTTATACTACACTACTCTACAGTGCAGAGAAGGCGATGGCACCCCACTGCAGTACCCTTGCCTGGAAAATCCCATGGATGGAGGAGCCTGGTAGGCTGCAGTCCATGGGGTCGCTAAGAGTTGGACATGACTAAGCGACTTCACTTTCACTTTTCACTTTCATGCATTGGAGAAGGAAATGGCAACCCACTCCAGTGTTCTTTGCCTGGAGAATCCCAGGGACGGGGAGCCTGGTGGGCTGCCATCTATGGGGTCGCACAGAGTCAGACACGACTGAAGTGACTTAGCAGCAGCAGCAACTCTACAGTAGCTCCCTTCATAGACAGCTTGCCCACACTGGAGGCCCAGTGTAGGAGGATTAACCCCAGAAGGACCCTTCCCTCCCTATACAGCTCTGAGATGACTATGTGTCAGCCTCAAAGTGAACGTGGAGAGTGAAAAAGTTGGCTTAAAACTCAACATTCAGAAAACTAAGATCATAGCATCTGGTCCTATCACTTCATGGCAAATAGATGGGGAAACAATGGACACAGTGACAGACTTTATTTTGGGGGGCTCCAAAATCAATGCAGATGGTGACTGTAGCCATGAAATTAAAAGATGCTTACTCCTTGGAAGAAAAGTTATGACCAATCTAGACAGCATATTAAAAAGCAGAGACATTACTTTGGCAACAAAGGTCCGTCTAGTCAAAGCTATGGTTTTTCCAGTAGTCATGTATGGATGTGAGAGTTGGACCATAAAGAAGGCTTAGTGCTGAAGAATTGATGCTTTCGAACTGTGGTGCTAGAGAAGACTCTTGAGAGTCCCTTGAACTGCAAGGAGACCAAGCCAGTCTATCCTAAAGGAAATGAGTCCTGAATATTGGAAGGACTGATGCTGAAGCTGAAACTCCAATGCTTTGGCCTGATGCAAAGAACTGACTCATTTGAAAAGACCCTGATGCTGGGAGATTGAAGGCGGGAGGAGAAGGAGAAGACAGAGGATGGCATCACTGACTTGATGGACATGAGTTTGAGTAAGCTCCGGGAGTTAGTGATGGACAGGGAAGCCTGGCATGCTGCAGTCCATGGGATCGCAAAGAGTCGGACACGACTGAGTGACTGAATTCAACTTGGGGATGGGTGCCAGCCCTTACTGCTTCATTTGAGGTTCACAGATCTGCAGTTCTATAAGGCCACCACTGGGGGTCAGGCCTTCATCTCACACCATTTATCTTACCCCTTCCTTCTCCCAACATCCCTGGGAAGGTGTGGGAATGACTGGGCAAGAGCTTGCCCCTCCCTGCTCCTTCCTCCAGGAAGAAGTCAACTCAGGGACTGTTTTTGGTTTCTCACACCCTTGAAGGGTTTACTGATAAAATGAGCAAATATTCAGTATCTCCCTCTCACCATCCAAAATCCATATATGGATTTTAATACCCTTCCCCCACTCTAATCAGCAGATCTCTTTTTTGAGCCAGCTTGGCCTCCTCACTGTCCCCCAGACACAGAAAACTCTGCTGTTTCTTACCTCTGCTCCTGCTAGTCCCTCTGCCTGGAATGCCCACCCTCTGCTCTCCTGTCCTACATTCTTACCTGTCCTTTAGGGACAGCTTAAATTCCCTTTTCTTCAGAACCTCCAGCCCTCAGCAGGCTCCTAGCTACCTGAAATTCTACCGTACTCACTGTTGGACCCTCAAAACTCAGAACCTAAATCTGTAATGTTATTAGTGGGAACAGTAAAAGGAGTCGTGTCCAACTCTTTGCGACCCCATGGACTGTAGCCTATCAGGCTCCTCTGTCCATGGGATTTTCCAGGCAATAGTACTGGAGTGGATTGCCATTTCCTTCTCCAGGGGATCTTCTCCAGGGGATCTTCCCGACCGAGGGACTGAACCCAGGTCTCCTGCATTGTAGACAGACGCTTTACCGTCTAAGCCACCAGGGAAGTCGGAGACAGCATAGCATGGTAGGAAATAGTGTGGGTGAGGGTGCCAGGCTCCTTGGGTTTAGATCTGCCACTTGCAATTAACTGGGCAAGTTCTTAATCTCTGTACCTCAGTTTCCTACCTCGTATGGTTTTGAGGCCCTCCTAAGTGAACTAATACATGGAAAGCTGTCAGAATAATTCCAAGCACAGAGTAACTGTTTATAATTGTTTGCTGCTATTATTAATAACAGATATCCCCCTGCTTACATTTCTACAGCTCTTAACAACTTATAAAGCATTTCCACAAACATTGTTACTTCCATGGCTTCTCATGACAACCCCATGAAGTAGGCAGATGACAAGTATTGTGCCCATTTCACTGATGAGGTAAATGAGGTCCAGAGAAGTAAAGGAACTCACCCAAAGTCACCTAGCTAAGAAAAGATGTTGCAAATTTGAACTCAGGTCTTTCTGGATCAATCCTGTTTCCTCAATTAGATTCTCAGCTCCTAGAGGGCAATGATATTAAACATATTGGACGTATACAAATTGAATGCCAGGCTCTGAGCCGGTGCCTGTGCAACAAAGGTGAACCAAACAGGGTTCTGGCTTCCTGGGTAGGGAGAGACAGCCACTGACAGAACTATAAGGCAACTATTCATCCAAAAAATATTTGTTGTATGTCCACTAGGAACTATTCAAGAACCATAAAATGAGCTCTAACTGGGAGCCCAGGAAAAACCTGAAAAGGGTCCTTTTTGAGCTAGTTCTTTAAGGATGGCTAAAACATCAGCAGTCTGCCTTAACAAAGGGCCCAACATTTACTGAGCATGCTTTATGTTCTTGATACTTTGCACATGTTATCTCATTTAGTTCTCATAACAGACCTATTAGCACTCTATTATTACAGTTGACATGGTCAGATAGAGTAGAACTATACCCATTTTGCAGATGAAGGAACTGAAGCTCAAAGAGAAGTGACTTTCCCATGACAATACAGATGATAAAAGATCGACCAAGATTGAACCAGTGATCTGCCAGCTCCTTCAGTCTGTCTCTCCAACGTGTATGGGGGTCAAGGAATCCTGAGTGACTGCAGCTTAGTTAGTATTAGGGGAGCTATGAGTGATAAGACCAAAAAGGGGGAGAATTCCATGAAGCCTTTGATCCCAAGCCAGACTATTTGAATTGAAAGAGGCAGCATAGCAGCATCTCCCTCCTCTCTGCTGCTGATTCACAGATGGACAGATGGACAACCATTCAACCAGTTGTCCTGTCCATGGACCTTCCTCTTCCCTCTAACCCTTACCCTCACCCTTCAGATGCCTCTGGTGGGAGGACCTAGTAGAAGTGAAAGAGCAAGTTGCTTTTCAGGCTCTCTCTTCCCCCTACTCAGAGACCTCTCAAGGCTCTGAGCCTTGTGAGAAACTTGCCCAGGTCTGTCCTCCCCAGGCATCCCTCTGCCACTTGGCTCTTCATCCAGAGGAGTGAAGTCTTAATGCAAGATCTTCTGGCAGAGTGAGGGCTGAAGGGAAATTATCTTGACGTATTAGGTGAACTCTTCCTTAGGTCCCTCAAATCTCACCACAGAAATATCCCTATTACTGGCTCATTTACTTTATGAAGTTCAAATCCAGAGAAAAACTGCCTTCTGAAGGGGGGTCCATACTAGGTAACCGGCCCACTTTCCTATCTGCCCTTGCTCCCCTAGTGAAGGACCCAGCCAGTGAAGACCCTTCTTTCACCCCTCAGCCCCATTCCATTCCCAGCCAGGCTAGGACACAGCAGACCCCAGCAGCATCGGGTGATTAATGACCTCCCTAGGCCTTGGGGCTATTTTAGGGCCTGGAAGTCATGCCTGCTATGATTGAGAGCTGGCTCTGCCTGGCTCCAGCCATCTGTCACTTGAGACAGGCCCAAGCAGGGGCTCAGAGGACACATGCTCCCCAAGAGACATCCAAGTATGACTCTGGCTCAGCCCCATGGCCCCTCCTTCTGGGAGCACATGGTAAGGAGACGCCTGCTTATACTCCAGGGGCTCAAGAGGATACTGTGGCAAGAGCCAGCGAACTACAGATCCCAGAATGCCATGGGCTACGTTGTTTTGGTCTCCCCAGGCCAGGTGAGGAGGGGATGCTGGGTGTTTTGGGCCCTACCCAGGCAGCTAAACCCACAGTGTGCACAATCTCAGCAGTGCCTTTATATGATACCCACAATCCACATGCCATATAAATCCCACAAATCCCACACCAAGGTACAACCTTGTGAAGTCTACACAACTAACTTACTGTGACTCAGGAACCCTTAATCCAACTCTAAAGCACAGACTTCCAGTATGTGCAGTCTTAGTGTCACAGAATCCCAAGGATATGGAACCCCAGGGATGCATGGCCCCAGTGATCACAACCCCAGTGATGTACAAACCCCCTTAATTCAGATTCCCAGAGATAGACAAAACAGTGACATGAAATTCTTATGCCACACAAGTCTATCCATCCCATCATGCATAAACTCACTAGCTGAGTTCACGTTGGTCCAGTCCTACTTCAGGATTTTTTTCTTTCTGCACACTGCCCCTAGTCATCTTAAGATCCCATTAAACTAAGCAATTCAGTAAAGGGTTTTGCCTTTTCCCCGCCTGTTGAAAGCTTCCTCCTTTTATCCCTATCTCCCTCCTTTTATCTCCCACATCCACCTGCTTGAGGTCCCCACCTCTGCTCTCATCGAGAAGCCTTGCCCCCTCCTCCACCATTGTGAGGAACTGTGATGCCTCTTGTCCTTTCCCCTTTGAAGATTACTATGTCCCCCACCTTCTCTTTAAGGGACCCTATCCCAAGCTCCACTTCTGTTGGTGTGTTGTCCTTTAAACCCTTTTCTTTGAGGGATCTTGCCCCTTCCATCTCTGCGAGGGACCCTTTTTCTCCCCATCTCTGTAAGGCTCCTATTTAACTTCTTCGCTTACTTTTTCAGGGATCCAGCCCCTTCCTCCCTTCCTCATACCTGGCGACAGTGACCCAGTCACCAGCTGGTAGAGGGATCGCGCTGCCTGCCCCAACGGGCTCCGGCACCTGCGGGGGCATCTGTTCATGGTCCTGCCGAGAGCACAGTGGCCAAGCTCCGCCCCCAAGGCTCGGGGCGTTCTGATCTCCGCCCCCAAGGAGTGGGCTCCGTGTGGGCGGTGCGGGAGGGCCGAACCCACAAGGACTGGAGTCTCAGGCAGTAGAGTCGTGTTCCGCTTCCTGTCCTCTCCAGGTCATAAGAGGGGAACTCACCCTGGCCCCCATCGTCTGAAGCACCTGCCCCCAAAGTTCTCACACTAGGGAGGGGCGGGAAAGGGGCAGCACGCACTCTCCCTCAGAGCCTTCTCTGGGAACATTTTCTGCATTTCCCGTGGGGAAGGGAGCACCCATGATTTTTGAAAAAGGATCCGGAGAGCGAAAACATTACCTTTTATTGCCGCGTCGCCGCCTCCTCTTCCCATTTTTGACAGAGAAGGGGAAGGGTTAGAGGACTTAGTTGTCATGGCAACTCCCCACACTTCCATACTTCCTGGACCAATGGGTGCGGGAGTAGGAGGGAAGAGGAGGAAATGCCCAGTGTATTGGGATGGCAGAGGGATGGCAGGGACGTGCCCCTACTATCTCTGGCTTCTGGCTCTGAATGTCTGGCATAGAACTGTTCTGTGTCGCTATGTCCTGGTTCAGCGGGTTCACACTCTCCCATCATATGCTGATTGTCAGCCAAATGCATCGAGGAAAAGCCCCTACCCGAAGTCCTGGCCCTGACCCCTTTCCTAGACTCACCCCTATGTGGTTATAACCAAAGTAAACCCTTCCAGGGCCCACTAACACCATCTAACAGAGCTTACGGGGATCCCATTCCTCCGACTGGGATTCCATATTTTTTGGCTGAAAATCCTACATTTAGGAGGTGAGAGTCACCTCTGAACTTCGTGGAACCTAATCTGGCCACATCCCCACCTGGAATCAGCTCTGCAAGCATGGTTTCACTAAGACCACACGGGGGCGCCCCAATCTCGGAACAATATTTATGGCCAGACAGAAGCGACTCTGAAGATCTCAGAATGGGACTGAGTTCAGGCCTTGGCCAGCCAGGTCCCAACTCTCCCACCTTCTTCAGTTCTTTCCTTGATTCCAGCTTGGACAGAACGACTGCTGATTACTGCCTTTTCTCACCTCGTCGCACTGCCAAACGGCCCTGACGGGCTGGGAAGACTGGAGGGGCTGAATGCAGGGCGGGGCTCAGACTGGTTTCTCCTCAAGTCTCTCTCAGATTTGTTTTGAGCCTGGGGTGGGGTAAGGAAAGCGGCTGGGGCAACCCAGAATACCTTGAGGTATGATTTTAGCGCCCCCTCCTCCCTGTCAGCCTGATAGGCTTGGATGACTGAAATCGAAGAACACCCCCAGGTTCGATCCAAGGAATCCCGCCTGCACAAGGAACACTGGAAACCTGAATAGCAGTGCGGCACTTCCGCCTTTCACGCGCTCCAGCACCGCGGACAACGACTTCCCCTCGGGCTTCAGCTCAAGCGTCTCCAGACACCCAACGCATTAATAGTGGCTTCCCAACCCCATTTATCTCCTGCTAAAGATAAGACCTCCTTCGAAAGGAGAGCTCCTGGTAGTCTTTATTCCCACTTTCCAAGTCGTGTGGATGCTGACGTGGAACACAATTCTTTGATGCTTGTCAACTTTTGAACTTTCTATTTCCCTTGGGAGGTAGGGAGGTAGTAGTATTTCCCATTTTACAGATGAGAGAAGTGAGGCCCAGAGAGCAAAAGTCAAACAGAGCTGGCATTCACACTTCCATTCCTTCATCTTCCAGTACAAGGGCTTCCCCACTTCTACCTAATCTCTGATTCAAACAGCCAAGTGGGGAGGGGATGATTCCACTGAAAGTGAAAGTCACTCAGTTGTGTCCAACTCTTTGCGACCCCATGGACTCTACAGTCCATGGAATTCTCCAGGCCAGAATACTGGAGTGGGAAGCTTTTCCCTTCTCCAGGGGATCATCCCAACCCAGGGATTGAACCCAGGTCTCCCTCATCGTAGGCGGATTCTTTACCAGCTGAGCCACAAGGGAAGCCTAAGAATACTGGAGTGGGTAGCCTATCCCTGCTTCAGCGGATCTTCCCAACCCAGGGATCGAACCCCGTTCTCCTGCATTGCAGTCAGATTCTTTACCAACTGAGCTCCCAGGGAAGCCCAAGTGAAGCGGAAGAATCAGTTAAAGCAGGAAGCAAACACTGACTGATGTGGTGCTAATAAGGACCCTGGGGCCCTTGCTACTGAGAACAGAGTTCAAAGCAGAGCTTGTCAGCTGAACTTTGGAATCCACCGGGGTCTGAAGCTCATTTAGGTCACATCTGAGGCCTGCCTGAGTGGAAGAGCTCCCTCTTCTGGGAGTCTGGGCTTAGGGACTAGAACCTCTCCAGGGTGGGTGAGTCACACCTAGTCCTCTTGGCATCCCCAAGTCTTAACCTCACTCCTCTCGACAGGCATGGATCTTGGCCTCCCTTCACCTTCTCAGCTTGTCTTCAGACACAGGGGAGACAGTCTCCCTCCTCCTGTTCTCTGTTGGAGTTCTTAGGTTGGCTGCACAATGAGACAGAAACACACGTACATGGAAATGTACACAAGGTGACACAGTCACCCACACAAACACATGGATCTGCCTACCAAACCCAGGAATATGCACAGGCACAGATGTACTGGTCTCACATATCTCCCCAGTGTGGGAGAGAGAGGATGCCTGGGCAGCAAAGTGGTTTGGAAGATACTTATAAGAAGAGGCCACATGGCACTTCCCAGGCCTAGAGCTTCTATCTCTGGGTCTGGAGGGGAAGCAAGAGGGTGTGTTTTCCTCCAGGTTTGGGTGAAGTTTTGGGAGGGCTGTTGGGGGCTGAAGGAGCTTCAGTTAAGAATGATCTCTAAATACTTTGGGTGGGGGCACTGACCCAGCATTAACCAAAGCCTCCCCACAGGAGCTGGGTGTCACTCCTGGAAGCCAGGCTGGGTAGATGGATGCAAGTCCCTCCTCAGGTCCACTGGGCTGTTTGTGGAAAACATGGAGAAGCAGTGGTGTGCACTAAGAACCCTTTTTGCACCAGGAAGCCAGAGAGGCAGCAAGGGTAAGATCTGTCATAGACACAGAACCCCACTGCAGACATCACCACATAAAGTACACAATCAGTATCAAACACCAATATAACCAGTCTCACAATCACAAAACAACACAGCCCACTTTAACACATGCTTGTCCCAGGAGGTTCACAGTCACAAAGTCTTACAAACAGGCATACCACCATAAAGTGAAAACCTGACACATACTGGTAGTCACATGGCATTTCATACAGAATCACACAAAGCAGAATTGCACACACAACAGATACATGGTCAAAACAACTTCATTAGTACAATCTGGGCCCTACACAACCTCACTGAAACATCTGACAGGATCATACAATTGCAGAGTCACACGCAATCACACTAACTCTGGCTGTCACCAAGCCCAGGGCACATGGCAACCAGCTGTGGGAGGCGCACACACACACATATATATACACACACACACAGAATGACAGGTGCTCACACATGTAACACCTCCCACTCTAGACCCCCTCCTAGCCTTGTGTCATGCATTCCCTCACCTGCTGCCTCTGCCCACCTGCTCTCCCTTGAATCCCCATCCCCCGCGGAACCCAAGGTTTTGAACCTCAGTGTCCTGTTGCCCAGAACTGCTGGGAGGGTGCCTGGTAATGGGTCAGAGTGTGGGTAAGGGCCTGGCAGGGGTCACAGGAACTTAAGGGTTAGGGGAGATGTAATCTACCCTCCTCCGCCCCCGACCCCCAAGCCACCGACTCACCCGTGAGCTGGTCATAGGATCCGTCCAGGTCTCGTGAATCGGACAAACTCTCCTTACGACTCTGGCCCCGCATGGCCCCCGGCGCCCCCCTCCCGTCCCCACCTGGGCCGTGGGAGGGGGCGCCGGGTGGCCGGGATAGGGAGCTCACACGGCGCCCCCTGGCGGCGTAGCGTGCTCTCGGGGGCTGGGGTACGGAGAGTCCGGGCTGGGGCGAGGAGCCAGGGGATCTCTGGAGTCTAGGGCTCACGTCGGGGTACTGGGGCAGGAGCGGCAGGCTTGGGCAGTGGGTAAGCGCAGAGCCGGAGGCAGAGCGGAGAAGAGCGCGGAGCTGAAGCCGAGCCGCCTCTCTTCCCGCCCCCTCCCCGCGGCTGTCACCGCCACCTCCCCCCTTTGGCGCTGCCGGGATTGGTTCCCCCTACCCCCGCCCCCTCCTCTTTGCAGCTCGGAGGAGGCACCCGGTGAAAGAAAGGGTGAGCAGAGAAGTGCGGGGAAGGAGACCAGCTCTCTGGCAACACTACCCCCTAAACCTGAACCCCCAGGTCTTGGGGGTGGAGGAGGGTGCAGGGCCAGAAAGGCCCCACTGTGAGGATTCCCCGGCCGATTCTCAGCACTCCTGCTCCTACCCTCAGCACTGGCCAGCCCCTATTTTCTCTGTGGTTCTTGGCCGACGTGTGAGTGTCTGTGGCCCCCACCACTGCCCAGCCCGCTTAAAGGGGGAATGGGAATGTAAAGGTCAGCCAGCCTTTAAGGCAGGCTCATCTCGGGCCAGTGGACTATAGTTTTCTCTCATAAGGACCCCTACCCTCACCCACTGCAGAACCCTGTCTCTGGGCCCTATTTGCTCTCAGGGTGCCTTCTTCCATGATCTAATGACCTCTGCTAGCCAACTGGGAAGAAAAAGAAAATAAAGACTGAACCAGGTCAGTTTCTCAAGACTTTCTTGCTCTTTTGTTCCTTTTTTCTCTTTCAACTTTCCTGCCCTGCTCTATTCCATCACCTGCCCTGTCCTAGATTCCCTCTGATTTCCAGAGGATCTGGGAAATAATTAAGGGGTCTGGCGATGCAGGCAAAGGTGGGGGCAATGTCCTTGTTATGAGGCTCCTTCCCTTAGATTAGCTCCTTTTCTGAAGCAAGGGGCAGGCATAGGGCTGGGCTATCTCCAGCTCCCAGTAATGGTGACTGAATGGCTAAGCCTACTTGTCTGACCTTCCCCACAATGCTTCCTGGGCTCCAACCCCATGAACCCCCCAAATGCCATGAGAATTGGTGGGGGGCAATGTCTGATGTGTCTTCATGGTATGGTGGCAGTGTCCCAGGTAATCCTGCCTACCCAATTGCTCCCCCAGAGGAATAACCTGCTGAGATGGAAAGCTTCAGCTGAAGTGACCTCAGCACATTTAATCTTTTCAATTGGATTAATTTCCAAGCACTTGATTCAATTAACCCAGCAGGAATTGTGGTGAGAGTTCCGGCATGAGAAAGGGACAAGTAGCTGAAGGAAGGATTATTTTGGGAGCAATGCCCAACTCCTGGCTTTCCCCTGGCTCTGGAGGGTCTGGAGGCCACAGACCTGGTACAGACATGGGTGCAGGGACAGGGTATGGGCAGTTCCTTTGGGGGTTAAATTCCAGGAAAAGATGGGACTCTTATGTGGCATTCTGAGCATAGGCATATTTAAATGGGCCAAGAGATGGGTCCTTAAAATGGAGGGCAAGAAGTACTCTGTTTATTGCCCCATGCCCTGGGCCTGCCTTTATTCACTTCACAGGGAAGCCTGAAAGGAATCCAGAAGCAGCCCAAATAGGCTGGTTCGCCTCCTTACCACCACATGTGGAGGTAGAGGGATTCTCTTCCTTCTTCCACTCAAAAGGCAAGGAAGGCTACAACTTCTGAACTGAATTGGCTTCCACTAAGACTAGGAGACTGAGGAACAGAGCCTATAAGGGGTTCCCTAGCCAGGTGAGACCAGCACCTGGGAGATTACCTTAACTCTGTCATCGAGGAAGGAGTTCTGAGTAACAGAGATTAAGGAGAAGTAGAAAAGACACTAGAAAGTCTGTCCCATACAAATCAATTTTTAATAACTTCAATTTGCCACCAGCTTCCAGCTCCTGCTCCTCTGAGGTTCATCAATGTGGAAAACACTAAATGCCCCAGGCTGAACTATCCATCTAGTCATCAGAGATGACCCAGCCCCTGATATCTTAAGAATCTACAATTATTCACAGCAGCACGATGTGGATTCTCTGGAACTTGCTCAGTGTTGGAGCTGGAACTCTGGTTCCCAAGAAGGGCAAGTATCCCAAAGACACCTGAAGTGGAAGAGTAGCCTGGGAGGTCCCAGACCTGCTCTCCCGGCTGGATTCTGGCATTTACTTCCAGATTCTTCCTATGCTGCTTGCTCCCTACCATCCTGAAGGCTTTAAAAAGTGCTTTAGAAAGGGAGGGTCTCAAAGGAGCAGCGACTTCAAAGGCAGCCGTGGGGCAGGGAAAGCCTACAGCAGTAGTCCCATGGAGGCTGTCCAGAGGAGGAAACACAGGCCAACTTTTCAAAGGTCGGCCTCTCCATGATGCTCACCTGGCTTGTTCCAGAGTCTGGCCCTGGCAAGCTCTCTCCCTTGCAGGCACCAGACCACCGCAGGAACAGATTCCTCCCCAGAGGAAATTCTCAGGCAGGCTGGATGTAAACAACAGCCGGGTGAGGGGGTGGAACACGTGGAGGGGAGCTCAGTAGAGGCAAGAGAGGCTCCCAGAGAAGGGGGTGGCTAAGGAGGTGGGGAAACTGCTGGAAAGGGAACCAGCAAAGTAGGCACCTGAGGGCTTCAGAAAACCTGTCAATGTTTATTTCACACACATACCCTAAAGACAGTTTAAACCAGATTGAAAATGAAAAGCTAAGATTGTGACCCTGTAGTGCTGAAGAGTCAATGGGCTGGAAGGCAGGGGAACACTCACAGGTATTCCTGGTGCCAAGAATCAAATGCAGAAAGTGGTGGCCAGACAGCAGAGGAGTCAGCTCTGGATTCAGAAAATAGAAAGAAGGTACCCCATACCTACCCCACCCAAGGCCTGAGCTAAGGATCCTAATGACAGGACAAAGTGCCGGTGGGGCATGGGACACAGATTTCAGGGCTGGCTCAGCCCCGGGCTCAAAGGAAGCAGAACTGGTTCCACCTACATCTGAGAGTTAGTCTGTTTTCAGAAGCCTAGGTGAGCCACTGACCCCATGGATGTGGGCATCACCCTGAGGCTTGCCCAACAGCTCCTGACAATTAGTTAGTAGCCATAACTTGTATTCTCAATTGGAAATATGAGGGGTTGTCCAGAAAGCCCACCCCAGAAATCCCCACATTTCTGGAGGTGTCCCCCTGTGCCCACCCATCCCTTCCCCAAATAAGATTATCCCTGGCTTGCCCATCCTGGCCCCTGCTGTCCAAGCTCCAGTGAAGCACGGCCTCCACTGATAGAACTTGTCTGTGTTTTTCTCCAACCTTGGGAACAGGACCTCGCCCCTGGCCCGCCCTCCAGCCCAGAAGCCTCGTGGGTAAGGGCAGTCAGTGGCTGCTCAGGTATGCGTGGCAGCTTCAGGAGATAGTAGAGAATTCCTTGAGCAGGACTTCCTGGCTGAGTGTGTGGAAGGCCAGGTTCCTCCGGACGTTGGTGCTAATGGATCGAACCTGGGAAAAGGTGAGGGGAGATGGGAGGGCACAGGCAGAGAAAAAAACAGGAAAAAGTCCATTACAAACAGTAGAGGCAGTGCCTGAAGCACAAGGCCAAGATGCAGTGCTAGAAATTTCTCTCTCAGGAAATGAACTCTTAGCATCTATCATCCCTGCAGGTAAATGAGCGAACAGTTCTGTGATGGCAGGAAGAAAAGAGAGGCTGAGAGAAAGAATTTGAGTGGATGTGAGAAGAGCATCTGAGCACCTGATGAGGCAGAGACAAGCAGAGACAGCGAAGGAGTGCCGAGATCAGGCCTCTGGCCTTGCCTTGGCCAGGCTGAGGGGGACTGGTCCGGTCAGTGGTCTAATGGAGGAGGAGAAACTGAGGCCAGAGAACTCCTGCTCTGGAGCTCCCTCTCTGTGGGCGTTTTTCACATCTCCTCAACCTCCTTCTGTATATATCTACTTTTCTAGTTGGAAAGGACATTTGGAGATGCAGCCCTTGTCTGGCACGGATGGCAGGAGTACAACCCAAAGAGGCCAACAGCCAGGAACAGGTCATATAGCCAGCAAGTCCCAGCTGTGGGAGCAGGACCTAGGTTTCTTAGCTCCTAGGCCAGCACTCCATACCCCAAAGATGCCTGCCCACTTTAGAGGAAAGTCTGCTTGTATTCTCACCACATTCTCTCTACTGACGGCTTCCTACCCAGAGACTGAGAACCTTTCAGGAAGTCCTGTCTGTGTCAGCAGGGGAAAGGAGTCGGAGGGCCGAACTCCCTGCTCTGAGTGGGTTCTAAGAGTAATCAGCAGATGGATTCATTCATTGGAAATAGATGTGAACATTGGCCTAGAGACAAAGCAGGGGTGGAAGGAGACAAAGAACATGTATCTGTCTTAGGCCCCAAAGCCCAGGCAGCTTTTCTTCCATCTCTACTGTGCTATGGGAAACATAATGAAGTCATCAGGCAGGAAGCAGAGGAAAGGCCAGCATGGCAAACAGCAGGCAGCCCAAGTTCATTAGCTCCAAACCTAACCAGACTCTCTGAGCTCCCCTATGCCAGTGGTACAGTTATGCATAGACACAAATAAGGCACAGACTAGTGCCCCAAAGCCTCAAGACAGCTTTCGATGTTTCTCCTCCTCAGTCCTCTTCCTCTCCCAGTAACTTAATCTCTTAAGACCTGACCCCTAGATCAACTTGAAGACTTGCCGACCACTCCATAAAAGTACTGTATTCTGCTATCTCCTTACATTAGTGGCTTCCCTGCTCCCCACTATCTCAGCTCAGAGTATATATGCCTCACCCTGGGGAAGGCCAAAATCCCAGGAATGGCATATTGGGGTCAGAGTTGGGCTGGGTTTAGCACAAGACATATGACCTAAAGTCTAGCACCTTCATTACAGACTAGGCATAGGTAAGTAAAAAGCTGGGCTGATGCAAATTCTGCCCTGGCAGTGGGAGGTCTGAGGACATGGGAAGTGGGTACAGAGGCCTGTGTGCCCAGGTCTCAGGCCCCAGACCAGAGTATACAGAGTGACTGGGCTTTTCCTGAGGGCAACTTCTAAGTGCAGGGCAGGAAAGGGACCACTAACAGGGTAGTCCAGTTCTGTGGAGATGTCAACCGGGAGGTGGAGGAGACGGAACAAGTGTTCACTGGCTTCAGATGGCCAAGGGAGGAGCTGCAGGAAGCTGAGTGACTGGAGAATGGGAATGCAGGTAGGGAGTGAAGACTGGAGAACTAGATTGGAAGGGTACTCAGACCAGGACCTAGTTAGGAATTTAGGAAAGTGGTTACATAAGGAGGAGAAGAATCAATTACTCTCATTAGTTGCTCTGAGGACAGGCAGGATAAGGTGGGTAATGAGCCAGAGCTGCCACTGGGAATGCACATCAAACTTCAGGCCTAGCTGAAGCTGCACAGGGCTATCTCCATGGCTGCAGAGGAGGGGTGGGCATTGCTGCCTCAGGCTTTTCACCCTTCCCAGCCTGGCACCAGTACCCTGGTGATTATCTTCGTCTCTCACCACCTGGTCCTTCCTGGACTGCTGTGGAACAGAAGTGGCAAACCCAATCCAATTAGGCCCCTCCAATCTTATTTCATCAGCCTGTACCCACCTGCACAGTAGAACCCAGTGGCGGGGAAGGGCCCTCCACAGACATAGGCAGAGACAGAGGCAAGGCTCACTCACCAGCTCTTTGAAGAAGGCAGCTTCCTTGTGCTGCTCCGAGTAGCGCTCGTACTGATCCAGGCCATCCTGCAGCTTCAGTGTGAGTGTGTCATAGTTGGCTCGCACTACCTCTAGCACCTGGGGAAGTCAAGAACCAGCAGGGCTTAGGCCACACAAACCCTAGGTCACTTGGCCCCCACACCTTTCCTGCTGCTCTACTGGGCTGGATCCAGTCTGGGACAATACACCCAAGAGACTCTGTCACTACTTGTCACTACTTATTACTGAAAAAAGCCTGGCCATGGCAATTCCTCAGGTTTCTGGGACTTTAAAAAAAAATCTGTATTGAAATATAGCTGATTTACAGTGGTGTGTTACTTTCAGGTATACAGCACAGTGAATCAGTTATACATATACATAAAATATATAGGGAATTTCCCAGTGGTCCAGTGTTTAGAACTCCACGCTTTCACTGTTGAGGGCATGGGTTCAATCCCTGGTGGGGAATTAAGATCCTACAAGCCATGTGGCATGGCCAAAATACATACATACATATATATATATATGTGTGTGTGTGTCTGTATTTTTTTTTTTTACATTCTCTTGCATTATAGGATATTATAAGATACTAAGTAGAGTTCCCTATGCTATACAGTAGCTGGGGCCACTTTCTAATTTCTTCCATCCCCTGCCTTTCCTGACCAGTCCAGCCTGGTTTTCAGGGCCGTTTACTGTGGGTATGGTAAAGGAGATGAGAAGAGGTGACAGAACAGTGAGTGTCTGAGCCCCTCAGTATCCCTGATACCACAGATGGATTCTCAGCTGTATCGTGCAGCTTTCTCTGGCCAGGCTGTCACAGTTGCTGAGTAAGACTTTGCCAATATCTCTCCTCTTCCCTTTCTGGGAACCACATTTCTTTAGTCCTGGGATGTTCCTCAGCACCATCTGCCACTTGTTTTCATCTCTCAATGCCAACTCAGTCTTCTTATCCATTGTCTGGATGGAACTTTTGAGCATCCCAGCCTTGGAGTGTAGGAGACATTTCTAGACTAAGCTACAGTTTATCTCATCCTCTTCTGTTCTGAGGAGGGGTCCCCCCCTACTATGTCTCTGTGGTGGACTCAGACTTCTGCTAACTCCAGGAACCTTGGATCTCTGTGGTTCCAGAAGGAAAGGATTACCAAAGCCAGTTCTGATGTGAGTCTGGCTTATTAGACCACGAATCAAAGGCAAGGACAGTTAGTTACATCGTGACCGAGCCCAGGCTCCTGCTACTCCCTGTAACAAAAACTATTTTGGATATATCATGCCCATTATTAGCAAGATCAGACTAGTATTTAGAGAGTGTAATACTACCTTGCCAGCTTGAAGATAATCATATTTGGGTTATACAATGATTAGTTACATCAGAAGATGTAGATCTTCTCCATTAACTTAAAAGAAGTGAGCTGGGTAGAAAGGAGAGACCAGGAGAGTGACTAAATTTTCACTCTGATAATCTGGCCAATAGCTATTCTGCAATTCGGTCTGACCTGAGAGGGAAGTGTAGGGATGTCATGGAGAGCTCCCAGCTCAGCCAGGAGTCTTGCGAGGAATGAGTATGATAAGGGAGGCTGAGCTCTAACAGAAGGCAGGGCTGAAGGGAGTAAGCTAGAGTCAGGACTGATCAGAGGGGTTGAGAATGCATTCCTGAGGGGTACAAAGGTGCCTCTGGGCTGTTCCCTTCACCAATTCAGTCTTATTTCAGGGCAGACTGCACCTGGTGGCAAATATATCTGCCTGCCAAGAATTCCTGAGGAGAGGGTAGGGATGGAGAACACAGGCTTGTGTTCCTGAGTTTGGGAAGGACAATCAGGTCAAAGTTCTGGTCCAGATTCAGGCTCTTTTCCTCCAGACATCACAGTCTTCAAGGTCACTTCACCAAACTATGTCCCACAGACCCTGGTTTCTTCGCTTCTATTTGTTGGTCCCCTTGGCAAGACTTTAGGAACATGTCCCATTTGGGCCTCACCCTCAACACTGGCCTGAGATGTGGTGAAGGCGGTAGTTACATAGAGGACAATTTCCCAGAGCCCTTGTGCCTAAAGGCCTTAGGCTTTCTCATAATTTGCTGTCTCAACATTAAAAAAAGTTCAATTTCTGGCTTCCTGGCAACTTCAAAGGCCCTTCCTAGATGGACATTTCTCCCTAATCCATCAGGTACAGTCTATACCCTAACAGAGCCACCTTTGTTCACCAGTTGTTGGGCTTGTGGGCTTCCTAGAACCTTGACCATCACCTCAGTTCAACGTAGCTCTAAAGGCAGTAAATCACCTATCAGCCACATGCTCTCTAAGGAGTCCTTATTCCCCCATCTGTGATGCTTAGTCCATGGGAACCTGGGTCCTGGCAAAAAGGTCTGATAGAAAACTGAACTGGGAGTTTCACTCTTACTGTGGAAACTCAATCACCTAAACTCTCTGAGGTGGAACTTCAAGAGGGGTTCTCTCTGAAAGGTGGAAGTTGAACTCACCTTCCAAACACAACATGGGAATAAAAGTTCTGAGTTCCTGAAAGTAACATATAACTGATGGAAACATTATCATCCCAATGGCTATACAGCAACCTGGATAGTTCCTGGACTTGCTGCAGAGCCCAGGAAGTACCTATTCTATTTCAAACTGTCCCAAAGATCTTACGTGCATAAATGACTCTTCACCATGAGGGAACATCTTCTGGATTTAAGTGGAAGGCACAAATGACCTCAGTTTCAAAGATCTCATTAGATATCTTCAAACACTCTGCCTCAGGTGAGGGAAGAATAAATTAGTAAGGGAGAGGACCTAAACTCCTTCCTTGAGGTCTCCAGAGGAGACATAAGGCTTTGAGGTTAGGAAGACCTGAATTTTACTCGCAGATCAACCACAGGTAGCTCTGTAAACTTATACATACAACTTAATCTCTGAATCTCTTTTTCCTATTTGTAAAAGGATAACACTATCTTCCTCATAGAGCTGATGTGAGGATGAAATGAGATAAGATTGTCCAATGCCTGGCACATTAATAACAAGCAATAAAAGGTTACTAATTTTATGATGAAAGCCTCCTCTGGTGACAACAGGCCATTGAGTAGTTCTGCTTATCCCCAGGTAGTTCTAACCATAAACAAGGAGCTGGAACCTTACACATCTCCATTAGCTTATGGGACATACTGGTGAAGAGAATTCTCTATACAATAGAAAAGCAGGCATGACCCCATGTCCTGAGTGTAACTGACAATGCATCAACCAGAAGTCAGAGAATGCCCGGTACCCACCGCCAACCTTAGTAATCTTAGTAGTTTAGGCAAATACAGGTTATACTAAAGAGAAGTTGAACAGAGGCCTGGCCTTGCATGATACAGGTTGGAAGGCTCTTCGCCACATCAGGGAGCAACAAGATCCCAGAGCAAAAATGTAGTTCAAAATTGTTGATGAGGTTTCAGGCACACACACACATACAAACACCCTCTTCCTCTAGCACACATAATAGGCATTCCCAAAAGACTATTCAGTACCCTGTGCCCCACCTTTTTATTTTTTAGCAAGACCTTTGAAATGGGAAATAAGTCTTGCCTGAAGATAGCAGCAAAGGAGGACTGCCAAGCTAGAAAAGTTCCTGGCAATGGCTATCTAGTCCTGATGTTAGAGGGCTTTACCTTGTGCCTGAAAACCTGCCGGGTCTCTGCTGGGACAGTTTGAATTAGGAGTAGGTACTTCCTGGGCTCTGAAGACAGTCCAGAGATTCAGTCCAAATCTCTGCTGGACTGAATTCCTGGGAGAATGAGAATGAGGGGACAACTAAGTAATAGGATGTGACCTGACAGCAAATTTGTGTTCATTACCTTCTTCTCAATTTGAAATGACATTTAAAGTATATAACCCATTTGGGGAAAGTATACAGGTCTGACACTAGCCCACTCCAGCCAGGGCAACATGTATGGCCTTCCTTAGAGACCAGGCTGCCAAATGAGGATGAAACCACAAGATACCAGTAGAGAAACCTACTGAGAAGTCTTATAGAATAGGAAATAAACACGGAACCTATCAAGACTGCAGTGGGGTGTAACAGAAAGAGGCTACGGAATCAGGCAAGTCTGGGTTCAAATCTTGACACCTTAATTTACTAGTTAGTTATATAACCTTGACCTGTCTGAGCTTCAGTTTCTTTGTCTGTAAAATAGTTACCATTATAATATTTTCTTACAATACTATGAAGATAAGTGATCATATATAAATAAACATTAAACTATTTAAGTGATAGTATCTAGCAAGGGTGCTAAATGAATGAAGGCTACTGAGATGGAAACAAGAAAACTGGAAAAAGAAAGTATCTGATATATTCAAATTAAGACAAATCAGGTGGTTAAATGGTGGGCAGGAGCGTCTGGAAATAGCATGAATACCTGAGGATTGTGACATGAAAGGCAACCATAACTCATTCTACCAAAGTGTTACCATTGAGAGAAAATCATAAAAATAATAGTTCTGGAAGGAACCTTTGAAATCACCCAACTACCGAGTACATGGCCCTCATGTCACAGATGAAAAAAGAGACGTCTTGAAAGACTGTACACTGCCCCAAGACACAAAGCTGGGATTACACAGCAAAGTTTCCTGACTCACTATGCAGTGCTCCTCCTGCACTAGCAAGCTAGTCTAGCCTGGGGTACGTTGTTGAGTTTACAGGCTAAGTGATCTTTCAGAGAATAAGGATTCAAGGATCTCAAACTCCGAGAAGTGGGAAGCATGACATGTGCAGAGCTGGGAATGTAACCTGGTGAAGGCCTGGTTTGATGTCTGAGCTTTAATGACTGCCATGTCCTCCGGGCTCCACATCTTGTCAGTTTGCACCCACAGCAGCTGAAGACCCTGCTCAGTGGCTGAAGACCCTGTTGATAATGTAAACCACCAACAAAACTTTACAGACTACCCCAAATTCATTATTAGCAAAGTCTGGCTTTGGTTGCTATTCTAATTACTCAATGCTCATTTAGAAGTTTAAAATTCAAAGGTCTTCAATGTTTATTATTATTTTATTTATTGTTTGCTGCACTGCACGGCTTGTGGGATCTTAGTTCCCCAACCAGAGACTGAACCCAGGCTCTTGGCAGTGAGAGTACAAACTCCTAACCCCTAGACTGCCAGGGAATTCCTGATCTTTAGGGTTTAATTGGGCTTTTTTGGCTGCAGCCACCAGACGGTTTCCAGGCTTGGGGTGGGGTGTTAAAAGGATACAGTGAATCCCTCTACAGTGAATGATCCTACTTTAAGACCAATTTTCCATTCTTCCAAAAAGACTGTAACCACTCTGTTTTCATTTTCATGCAAACAGATGAACCCCTAATCATTGAAAAATTAATCTCTAGATAGTTTGAGAGAGATAAAGTCGGTAAAAGAAGGAAAGAAAATAAAAGCTTTTTAGAGGATTTTCATAATAATCTCCATCCATCTCTCCACTGGACTCTGGCCATTTGCTCTACTTCAGATGTTTAATTTCACTGGTTGGAGAATATGACTTTTCAGTCCCGTTTCTTCTGTAAAGCAGGAAAGGACTATTACTACTGATTTCCTCACTGAAACTGCATCATAGCTGGATTCTTAGCACCCTTAAGGAAGGGACCCAGTGCAACATTACAGATTTTCCACAATCCCTAATACAGTCTTGAGGAACAGTAAACACTCAATATGCTTGTGGACTAATTTAGTAACACTCAGGTCTTTCATCAAGGTCACATCATACGGGAATTCCCTGGTGGTCTAGTGGTTAGGATTCAGCTTTCATTGCCGTGGCCTGGATTCAATCCCTGGTCAGGGAACCGAGATCCTATTAGCCATAAGGCCTGGCAAAAAGAGAAAGTGATGTGATAAGATTAGAATTGGACAGTGCACCCTGCCAGCGCACTGTTCACAGCGCTCTGACATGCTTCTAAAGCCCAAGTCCTACCTTTAAGGAGCTAACAAGCAATAAGGAATCAAGCTAAACCACCACTGAAGGGCACACTTACAAATACAGGCACAGAAACAGTTGAGCCAATAGAACTATAAGTGGTTTGGAGTCAGCTGACTAACTGATCAATGAATGGGCAGTCTGATTGAAATAGCATACCTTTTAAGATAGGGAAAATTAAGAAATCCAAAGTCTCTTCTCTTTTGCCTACCACGTAATCCTACTCAGCTAATTCAGACTGCAAAATTCTCACCAGTGTGGCAGGGCCCCTGGGACAGCAGCTCAGGAGGGCCATTAGTTGACAGGTCTGTGACTCTGGCCCTGACAGCTTAGGCTCCATTCAGGGTCTATTATTTGAAGGGTAGGCTCTGCGCAGATGCTGAAAAAAATAAATCCTGCACAAAAGATGAGCAAAAGGTTGAAAGGGTGGGAAAGGATTTCACTTTACTCTCCACATAATCCATAGTTTCAATTTTTTTGGAAATCAGGTTTGATCCATTCTGAGATGTCCCTTTGAGGTGCGTTCAATTTAGCAACAAATTTCAACTGCACAATCCAGCTAAACTGTGCAGTGTACTCATTAGATAACTGTCCAAAAGAATCTAAGCAGACACACAAAGTGATCTTTGAATAGCCAGGTTCAAAGTCTTGCTGAACTGTATTTAGCACTTATTTGCATAAGTAACAGGTTTGCATCTCAGAAGACAAGGAGAAGAAACAATTAGATCCATGAACTCCAAGGCTAACAAGTACCCAGAGAAAACTGTTAGCTTCCTTCAAATGTCATCTACTTAACCTCTTATTCAGGACAATGTTTGATTCATGTTGAGATGGACACAACCTAAAAGATTCATGGTCTCCAAGCAGATAGTTAACTATCAGACAAAATATCAGCCATCCAAGAGCTCTCATGTTTCAATTCTTGCTGTTCTGAGAGATTTGAGGATAGAACCTTTGTAAATGATCAATATAAAGGCTGGACCTGGGCCCAAGAATAGAAGGAAAATATGGGGAAAGGGAAGAGAGATCTTTTAGTGTATTATCTTTAAAAATATATGAAAATGTTCACTATAACATCCTATTTCCAAAATCCATTCAAGACTCTTCTCTCGTAATGGAAAAAAAAGAGGAAGGAAGGAAGAAAGAAAATGAAGTAAAAACGGACAATGCAAATGAATAGTTAATTCAAGTGGCAGTTCTCTGAAAAGTAAATGAAATTTTAAAAATTTAGCTGGGTAGGTTAACTCAGGGTATACTCTAATATTTTGAAGTAGCTCAGGACTTCCACTTTCATTTATAATGGAATAACTGAAAGCTACAGAAGAAATAATTCTTTTTATACATTGTATAAAATGCAGTGCAGGACAGGAATCCTGAGAGAAAGAAAATATAAGGTGAGCACGAAAATCTTGCTGGGCTAAGGAAATACACTAAAGTTTGGAAAGGCAAAGGGGGCTGCCATTTGTGAGGCAGGTTACCAGAAAGGAAGGAGTTCAGCAAAGAAAAAGGTTTTAGAAATTTACGTACGGTTCCCACTGAATCTGTGCTGAACAGTAAGAATCACACTTTTAGCGTAAAATTCAACCAGTTTCCACAGAAAAATGACTGAGGATCTGTAAGCTGAACAATTCCCAGAGCTCACACAGGATTGGGAGGTGTATGAATTTTGACCAACCAGAATGAAAAGTACCTGTTGAATGTGTAGGGCATTCAAAGGAGGCACCAGAACACTAACACCTTAACAGGAGAACTAAACTTGGGGGCTTCCCTGGTGGCTCAGATGATAGAGAGTCTGCCTGCAATGTAGGACACGCAGGGTTCGATCCCTGGAAGATCCCCTGGAGAAGAGAATGGCAACACACTCCAGTACTCTTGCCTGGGAAATCCCATGGACAGAGGAGTCCATGGGGTTGCATAGAGTCAGACACGACTGAGCGATCAACACGCACACACACACAGATACACACACAGAATTAAAAGTCACTCTAAACCTATCTTAATAAAGATAAGGAGTTTCATACATGGTGGTCAAAAGGTACAAATTTCCAATTATAAGATAAATAAGTACTGGGGGTGTAACATACTGTATGATGACTACAGTTAACACTGCTCCTTAGTATATTTGGGCTTCCCAGGTGGCACTAGTGGTAAAGAGCCTGCCTGCCAATGAAGGAGACTCTAGAGACGCAGGTTTGACCCTGGGTCGGGAAGATCCCCTGGAGGAGGGCACGGCAACCTACTCCAGTATTCTTGCCAGGAGAATCCCATCAACAGGGGAGCCTGGTGGGCTACCATCCATAGGGTCACAAAGAGTCAGACACAACTGAAATGACTTCGTACAGCACACATGGTATATTTAGAAGTTACTGAGACAGTAAATCCTGAGTTCTCATCACAAGGCCCACCCCAGCCTCCTGCTGCCTTTTCATCTATAGATGACTGATGTTAACTAGACCTACTGTGGTAAACTTAAATAGTGGTATATGTCAGTTATAGCTCAATAACACTGGAAAGGAAAGATCACTACATGAAAAAAAAGAAGTTTCAAAAGGATATTGTTGTTCTGTTGCTAAGTTGTATTCAATGCTGTGACTCCATGGACTGCAGCACATCAGGCTCCTCCTGTCCTCCCAGAGCTTGCTCTAATTCATGTCCATTGAGATGGTGATGCTATCTAACCATCTCATCCTCTGTCACCCCCTTCTCCTTTTGCCTTCAGTCTTTCCCAGCATCAGGGTCTTTTCCAATGAGCTGGCTCTTCGCATCAGGTGGCCAAAGTACTGAGCTTCAGCTTCAGCAACAGTTCTTCCCACGAATATTCAGGGTTGATTTCCTTTAGGACTGACTGGTTTGATCTCCCTGCAGTTCAAGAGACCCTCAAGATTCTTCTCCAGGACCAAAATTCAAAAGCATAAATTCTTTGGCGTTCAGCCTTCTTTATGGTTTATGGTCCAACTCTCACATCTGTACATGACTCCTGGAAAAACTATAGTTTTGACTATATGAACCTTTGTTAGAAAAGTGATACCTCTGCTTTTTAATATGCTGTCCAAGGTTTGTCAGAGCTTTCCTTCCAAGGAGCAAGTCTTTTAATTTCATGGCTGCAGTCACCATCAAGAAAATAAAGTCTGTCACTGCTTCCACTTTTTCCCCTTTTATTTTCCATGAAGTGATGGGATCAGATAATCTTAGGTTGTTTAATGTTGAGTTTTAAGCCAGCTTTTTCACTCTCCTCTTTCCTCATCAAGAGGTTCTTTAGTTCCTCTTCACTTTCTGACATTAGAGTGGTGTCATCTGCATATCTGAGGTTGTTGATATTTCTCCCAGCAATCTTACTTCCAGCTTGTGATTCATCCAGACCAGCATTTTGCATGATGTACTCTGCACAGATGTTAAATATACAGGGTGACTATATAGCCTTGTATGACTCCTTTCTCAATTTTGAACCAGTCAGTTGTTCCATGTGAGGTTCTAACTGTTGCTTCTTGACCTGTGAACAGATTTCTCAGGAGGCAGGTAAGGTGGTCTGGTATTCCCATCTCTTTATGAATTTTTCACAGTTTGTTGTAATCCACACAATCAAAGTATAGTCAGTGAAGCAGAAATAGATGTTTTTCTGGAACTCCATTGTGTTCTCCATGATTCAACAAATGTTGGCAATTTGATGCTGGTTCCTCTGCTGCTTCAAAACCCAGCTTGTAACATCTGGAAGTTCTCGGTTCACACACTGTTGAAGTCTATCTTGAAGGATTTTGAGCATAACCTTGCTAGCATGTGAAATGAGCACAACTGTACGGCAGTGTACACATCCTTTGGCACTGCCTTGCTTTGGGACTGGAATGAAAACTGACCTTTTCCAGTTCTATGGCCATGGCTGAGTTTTCCAAATTTGCTGACAGTACTGAGTGCAGCACTTTAACAGCACCATCTTTTAGAATTTTAAATAGTTCAGCTGGAATTCTGTCATCTCTGCTGGCTTTGTTTGCAGTAATGCTTCCTAAGGCCCACTTGATTTGTCTGGTTCTTGGTGAGTGATTATCTGGGTCATTAAAACCTTTTTGTATAGTTCTTTTACAAAGAAGTTCTTAATCTCTTCTGCTTCTGTTAGGTCCTTACCATTTCCTTTATCATGCCCATCCTTGCATGAAATGTTCCCTCGATATCTCCAATTTTCATCTTTTTTTTTTTTTAATATTTATTTGGCTGTACATGTGGGATCTAATTCCCTGACCAGGGATCATACCAGGGTCCCCTGCATTGGGAGCTCAGAATCCTAGCCCTGGACCACCAGGGAAGTCCATCTCCAATTTTCTTGAAGAGATCTCTAGTCTTACCCATTCTATTGTTTTCCTCTGTTTCTTTGCACTGTTCATTTAATAAGGCCTTCTTATCTCTCCTTGCTATTCTTGGAACTCTGGATTCAGTTGGGTATATCTTTCCCATTCTCCCCTGCCTTTTGCTTCTCTTCTTTCCTCAGCTATTTGTAAAGCCTCCTCAAACAACCACTTTGCCCTCCTGCATTTCCTTTTCTTTGGGATGGTTATGGTCACTGCCTCCCTGTACGTTACAAAAAGGAAACTGCTGCTCCACAAATAATTTCCTTACCTTCCTCAATGAAGTCTGACACTATTTAATAAAGAAAGACAACAAAATCCAGCATTCAACTATATAACATTCACAATGCCCAATATATCCAGCAAAAAATGATCAGACATGTCAAGAAGCAAGAAAATGTAGCTCATAACCCAGAGAAACATCAGTGAACAGAAACAGACCCAGAAATGAAAGAGATGATGAAATTAGCAAGGACATTTAAAGAGCTATTATAAATATATTCAAGTGCTTAAAGACAACCATGAACATTATAAGGAACAAAATGGAAGGTATAAGCATATCACAATAAAATTGCTGAAACCAATGTTAAAGAAAGAATATTAAACACAGCTCAACAGGGGAAAAACATGTACAAAGGAGCAAAGATAAAAATTCACACTTGTCAGAAACTATACAAGCCAGAAAACAATGGAATGATATCTGTGCCAAAAGACAAAAAAAAGTTAGCCTAGAATTCTATATCCAGCAAAAACATCTTTCTGAAATGAGAGTGAAATAAAGACCTTTTCAAAAAAACAATCTGAGAGAATGTGTTGTTAACAGTCCTACAATTAGAAGAGATGTTAACAAAAGCTCTCTGGTAGATGGAAAGTTACATTATCTGGATCTTTCAACAGGAATAAAACATACCGGAAATGGTAAATACATGGATAAAGTGTAAAATATTTTCACATAAATTTGAAAACTAGGAAAAAAGATAATTGACTCATCAAATCAAAAAATAATAACAATGGAATGTGAAATTTATAAGAAACCTAGAAGAAAAATGTTTGACAATAGTAGTACAAAGACCAGGAGTGGGGCAAATGGAAACACACTATTGTAAGGGTATTACACATTACATGAAGTCATATAACAAATTTTGAAGGTATACTGTAGTAAGTTAAAAATGCATGTTTGAAAACCTAGAGCAATGACTAAAATAATAAAACTAAGGGGTAGAGATAAGAAGTCAATATTAGACATAAAATGGAATCATAAAAATACTCAGTTAATCCAAACAAAAGCAGAAAAAGGAAAAAATAAACAGAAGAAAAAGAAGGGAAAAAAAGGCAAGATGGCAAATATTAACGCAACCATATTAATAAATAAATTAAATGTAACATTTCAATTAAAAGACAGAGGTTGTCAGACTGGGTAGAAAATCAACGTCCAGCTGCAGGTTTTGTCTAAAAGAAATCCACTTAAAATATAAAGACACAGATAGGCTGAAATTATAAAGATGGGAAAAATATGTTGTATCAACACTAATTAAAGCAAAATTGAATTGCTATACTAATAATCTGCTAAGGAGACTTCAAACAAGGGATATTATCTGGAACAAAGAGTGAAATTTCATAAAAGCAAAAATAAATAGAACCTAATTAAACTTAAAAGCTTTTGCACAGCAATGGAAACCATAAACAAAATGAAAAGACAACCTATGGAACAAGAGAAAACATATTTGCAAACCATGAAGCTATCAAGCGGTTAATTTCCAAAATATACAAACAGCTCATACAGCTCAACATCAAAAAACAAACAACCTAATCAAATATGGGCAAAAGCCCTAAACAGATATTTCTCCAAGGAAGATATACAGATAGCCAAAGGAGGCACATGAAAAGATGTTCAACATTGCTAATTATCAGAGAAACGCGAATCAGAACTACAATGAGGGAATTTCCCTGGTGATCCAGTGGCTAAGACTCCATGCTTCTAAAGAAGGGAACCCAGGCTCGATCACCATCAGGGAACTAGATCTCGTACACCATAACTAAAGATCCTGCATACAGCAATGAAGATCGAAGATTCCACGCAGTGCAACTAAGATCTGGCACTGCCAAAAAATTAACAATATCAAAATTACAAAAGAAAGTACAATGAGGTATCATCTCACACTGGTCAGAATGGCCATCTATAAATAATCTATAAATAATGACTGCTGGAGAAGGTGTGGAGAAAAGGAGACCCTCATACACAGTTGGTGGGAATGTAAACTGGTATAGACATTATGGAAAGCAGTATGGTGGTACTCAGAAAACTGAAAATAGAATTGTCATGAAATCCCACAATCCCACTCCTGGGCATATATCTGAACAAAACTATAATTAGAGAAGGCACATGCACCTCAGTGTTCATAGCAGCACTATTCACAATAGTCAAGACATGGAAGCAACTTAAATGTCCACTGACAGATAAGTGGATAAAGAAGACATGGTAGATAGATATAATGGAATACTACCCAGTTATTAAAAAGAATGAAACAATGCCATTTGCAGCGACATGGGTGAACCTAGAGATTATCATACCAAGCAAAATAAATGAGAAAGACAAAGAGAGGAGAGTGGTGTGCAGCATGCAGGTTTTGGTCTACAGCCTGTGCACCACCTCTGCACCCACTGAGCCCTGCCTACCGGGGCTCTGGGGGCTGTAGGCGGGCACCTACCGGGCACTGAACACCTGCCCCACTCTGCTGTCCGTGCACAAATTCACAGACAAACATGAATGGGTAACAACAGAAAATGGTGTTGAAACAGTGGCAATCAGCAATTTTGCACAGGAAGATTTGGGGGATGTTGTCTGCTGTAGTCTGTCAGAAGTTGTGACAAAATTGAACAAACAAGGAATTTGGTGCACTGTAAATTATGTTTGAAAGTGAAAGTCACTCAGTCGTGTCCAACTCTTTGCAACCCCATGGACTATACGGTCCACGG
Organism: Bubalus kerabau; assembly: GCF_029407905.1. Classification (NCBI taxonomy): domain Eukaryota; kingdom Metazoa; phylum Chordata; class Mammalia; order Artiodactyla; family Bovidae; genus Bubalus; species Bubalus kerabau. The sequence goes on from NC_073645.1 coordinate 25,179,387, forward strand.
AATTCTCCAGGCCAGAATACTGGAGTGGGTAGCCTTTCCCTTCTCCAACCCAGAGGTTGAACCCAGGTCTCCCGCATTGCAGGAGAATTCTTTACCAGATGAGCCACAAGGGAAGCCCAGGAATACTGGAGTGGGTAGCCTATCCTTTCTTCAGCTGATCTTCCCAACACAGGAATCAAACCGGGGTCTCCTGCATTGCAGGCAGATTCTTTACCAACTGAACTATCAGGGAAGCCCAAATTATGTTTGGTGCACTGTAAAGTATAGCTGCTAGTGAACTCTACTGTTTATCAGAAGTAACTGAAATTAATGAAACTCTAGCAGAAAATCCAGGATTTGTCAACAAATCTTGTTATGAAGATGGTTGACTCATCAAGATGACACTCAGTAACCCTTCAGAACTAGATGAACTAATGAGTGAAGCAGCGTGAGAAATCCATAAAATCTCTTGAGGTGCGAAAATGGAACCCCTAAATAAACTAGTTTGAAACAACTTAGAAAAAAAAAGACAAATACCACATGATACACTTATCTATGGAATCTAAAAAATGACACAAATGACCTTATGTATGACAGAAACAGAATAAAAAACATAGAGAACAGACTTGTGATACTGTGTGTGGGGCAGGTTGGATTGGGAGTTTGAGATTAGCAGATGCAGACTATTGATACTATATACAGGATGGATAAACAAAAAGATCCTGTTGTATACAGCAGGGAATTATATTCAATATCCTATAATAAACTGTAATGGAAAAGAATACAAATACCATTTAGATAACATAAAAAATGATTGAAAAAAATACGTACAAAACAGTATGCTGCTGCTGCTAAGTCGCTTCAGTCGTGTCCGACTCTGTGCAACCCCATAGACGGCAGCCCACCAGGCTCCCCTGTCCTTGGGATTCTCCAGGCAAGAACACTGGAGTGGGTTGACATTTCCTTCTCCAATGCATGAAAGCGAAAAGTGAAAGTGAAGTCGCTCAGTCGTGTCCGACTCTAGCAACCCCATGGACTGCAGCCCACCAGGCTCCTCTGTCCATGGGATTTTCCAGGCAAAAGTACTGCAGTGGGGTGCCATTGCCTTCTCCAAACAGTATGCTAAAAACTACAAAATATTGATGAGAAAATTTTAAAGATCTAAATAAATGGAGAGGTATATCATGGTCGTGGATTTGAAAACAATATTATTAAAGTATCAATTCTCCCCCAAGTTGATCTACAGAGGGAATGCAATTCCAATAAAAATCTTAGCAGGTTTTATTTGTAGAAATGACAAGCTGATTTTATACTTTGAACAGAAATGCAAAAGACATAGAATATTCAAAACAATTTTTAAAAAGAGCAAAATTAGAGGACTTACATTACTTGATTTCATGATTTATGACAGACCTATAATAATCAAGACAGTGTAGGGCATAAATTTCGACATATATGAGACCAATGGAACAGAACTAATACTTCAGAAATAGACCCACATATATATGGTCAATTGATTTTTTACAAATGTGCCAAAGATTTCAATAGAGGAAAGAAAGAGTCTTCTCAACAGATAACAATGAAACAACAGGATACTGCAGGATGGGAACTGGACGAACATTTACCATTACCAAACACCTTACAAAAAAATTAACTTGAACTTCCTTAGTGGTTAAGTGGTTGAGAATCTGCCTGCCAGTGCAGGGGACATGGGTTCGATCCTTGGTCTAGAAACATTCCACATGCCTCTGGGCAACTAAGCCTAAGCCTGTGTGCCACAACTATCAAAACCCTCACTTCAGAGCCTATACTCTACAACAAGAAAAGCTAGCACAATGAAAAGCCATGCACCGCAACTAGAGACTAGCCCCTGCTCGCCACAACTAGAGAAAGTCTGTACACACCAATGAAGATCCAGGGCAGCCAAAAGTAAACAAATAAATTTAAAAAAAAGAATAATTCCATTAAAAAAATTATCTTGACACAGAGCATAGAACTAAATGTAAAAGCCAGAACCATAAAACTTCCAGAAGAAAATACAGGTGAAAATTTTCCACAACTAGGAGGAAGCAAAGATTTACTAAATAAAACACAATGGCAAAAGTTGTTTTAAAAATTAATAACTTCATCTTCATGGTATTAATTTAAAATTGGTTTCCGTTAAAATGTCTGGACTTTGAAAAACACATTAATAACTTGCAAAGACAAGCCACTAAAAATAGGAGAAAATATTCACAATATATATGAAAAGGACCTGCATCTAGAATATACAGAAACTCATGAATAATCAAATTTAAAAACAGGCAAATGATCAGCTGGTCAACACTGGTCATCATGCAAAATAAATTAACAGTAATTTTTAGAACTGTAACGTATGCAGTATTACTAGAGCACTTTATATGCACTAGAATGGCTAAAATTAAAAAGACAATTCCAAGTGTGACAAAGATATGGAGTAGCTACAACTTAGTCATTGATGGTTGGATTTAAAAATGGTATAACCACTTTTGAAAACACTTTGACAGTTTCTTTCTTTTGAAAAACATCTTTATTGAGATATAATTTACATACCATAAAATTCAATCATTTTAAGTGTATAATTCAATGTTTTTAGTATATTCACATAATTGACAATTATCACCATGATCTAAATTTAGAACATTTTCACCAACCCCAAAAGAAACTTCATAACAATTAACAGTCATTCCCCAACTTACTCCCAACTCAGCTGTAGGTAACCACTAATCTATTTTCTGTCTCTATAGATTTGCTTATTCTGGTCATTAAAATAAATGGAATCACACAATATATGGTCTCTGTGACTGGCTTCCTTAATTTAGTATATGTTTTCAGGAATCACCCATGTTGTATCAGGTATCAGTACTTCATTCCTTTTTATGGCTGTACAATAATATTCCATTGTATGGATGCATCACGTTTTGTTTACATATTTAGTTGCTGATGGACATTTTGGTTGTTTCTAGTTTTACTACTTGTGGCCCAGTAGTAAAGAATCCGCCTGCCAAGGCAGGAGACGTGGGTTCAATCCTTGGGTCGGGAAGACCCTCTGGAGAAAGACATGGCAACCCACTCCAGTATTCTTGCCTGGGAAATCCCATGGACAGTATTCTTGCCGGGGAAATCCCATAGACAGAGGAGTCTGCCGAGCTATAGTCCATGGGGTTACAAAAGAGTTGGACACGACTTAGCAACTAAACAACAGATACCAGTTTTAAGTTATCATGAATAATAGCAGTATGAATATTTGTATACAAGTCTTTGGGTGGATATATATTTTCATTTCTCTTGGGTAAATAGCTAGAAGTGTCACAATATGGATGAATCTTAGACACAAGAGAGTTTATGTGAAATTCATAAAAGACAAATATAATCTATAGTGATAGAAATTAAATCAGTGGTTACCTAATTTGGTTCAGTTCAGTTCAGTTACTCAGTCGTGTCCGACTCTTTGTGACCCCACGAATCGCAGCACGCCAGGCCTCCCTGTCCATCACCAACTTCCGGAGTTCACTCAGGCTCACGTCCATCGAGTCAGTGATGCCATCCAGCCATCTCATCCTCTGTCATCCCCTTCTCCTCCTGCCCCCAATCCCTCCCAGCATCAGAGTCTCCTAATAACTAATCAGTGGTTACCTAATCAGGGCCCAAATTTGCAGATAAGACTAATTGTAGGAAAGAATTTTAATGGGTTATGGAAATAAAATGTTCTGTATCTTGTGATGGTGATGATTACATAAATATATCTTATATGTTAATTACATCTCAATAAAGTTAAATAAAAAGTCCAGGAACTCATGTCAAGGCAAAAAAAAAACAAAAACAAAACATGGTTATAGCAGTAAACTTAAGTTTTTTTTGGTCTTGCCATTCCATTTTTGGTTGGGGCAAGCATGATTCAGACTGATATATCAGTATCCATAAGCTAGCAGTTTCTAGTATTTTCCAAAGATTCCCCTCATTGTGCTACTTCTCGCCACCTCTCCACCACGGCAATCCTCCCTGACAAACTAAATGGACTCTGCGTAGCAATCAACAGTGTTTGCAATCATTTTCAGCTGGGCAGTAGTTACATGAAATTTTTTAAATTGGGTGTACTGTCACTTTTAATTGGGTGTACCAGGGCTTCCCTGGTGAGTCAGTCATAAACAATCTGCCTGGGAGGGATTGGGAGACCTGGGTTCGATCCCTGGGTTGGGAAGATTCCCTGGAGAAGGAAACAGCTACCCACTCCAGTATTCTGGCCTAGAGAATTCCACAGACAGAGAAGCCTGGCAGGCTATAGTCCATGGTGTCACAAAGAGTTGGACACGACTGAGCGACTTTCACTGTTACTTTTTTGACAAACAATCATTTGCCAAGCTCAGAGACTAGAGTCCCACCTTTACCAAGGATACTTAATGAAGGTTCTACTTTTGCCTTTTTTATAAAACTGAGGCAGGGGTAAAAGATATGAGATGATCACTGCCCTCCTTGTGGAAATTCACTTCAAAAAGGGTCATCAGCCAACCATTTATGGATTTATAACGAGGGAACGTTTCACTGGGATACCTATAAACTAAACTTTCTTAGGTTTATAAAGGGTTGTGGGGTGCTGTTGCAAGCACACCAAATACTACAGGGGAGTGAGGTCTATAGACTAGCACACGGGCAAAGGCCTAAACAAGAAGCGAGTGATCCTGATTCTTACTCTGTGAAGTCCTTAAGGGAATATATGATTTTTGCATTTTTATAGCCCCTAGTATGGCACAGAGCAGATACCTCTGTACTTATACACAGAAAAGAAATAATCTGGGGAATGTGAAGCTGGGACACCCATTCCTTGTCTTGCTGCACAAACCAAGGACACCAAGAAGCAGAGAATTCTTAGACTAAACCAGGTTCTGAGAATTTCCTTGGTAGGCAAGAATTGTTCTTTTTCAGAACATTTTAGCTCCAAAAAAAAAAAAAGTACAGGAGCTACAACAAATAGAACATGTAAAATCATAGGCTTCATTCGAGCGAACATCCCTCCCTCCACTAGGTGCTTACAGTGACTTTCTATCCAAGATAACCCGAATCTCTCTCCAGGGCACAATCATCCAATGTAACTGGAAAAAAAGGATCCAAAAGGTGGACACAAGCCTCTGGATAGACTAAAAAAGATGATGCTCTTTAAAAGATAACTCTTTCTTCTATACAGCTAACTTGCATATAATATGCAGAAGGTTTTTTTCCCCCTTTCTATTTTCATACTCAGGACCAAACTCAATTTCAGAACCAATTTAAGCTGGCCAGTTCTCCTGTCCATACATGTCTTTCAAGCCTGCACTGAAATTTACTGATCTCATAGGCTGGCTCTGTCTTTCTGGAAGGTGGACCAGATAATGAACCTCACAGTGGGTGATTCATGAAAGGTCATCACTTGGTTAAAAGAAGGGCGACAGTGACTTTCTTTAATTTCCCTGGGCATTTGCCCCACCTCCCTGACTTTATTTGGTTGAAGCCCTAGAAACTCTTTGTGAAGCTTTTCTTTGTACTAATTACACATCCAACATGCCCAGGTCCTTACCCTGCACAAGCAAGTTATGCAATCATACCAAGAGGCAGCCAAGATAATCGGGGCAGGGGAACAGGATACACATATTTACCAAATATCATACCAGGCCTTCTCCTTCTCTATGGCTTACTGCAGGCAGGACATTCCACCCAGCTCAAACCAAGAGGCAGATGATCTCTGTCCTCCCCACTTGAGGCCTTTCCTTGGAAACAGATCACATCTCAGGGAGGGAGACAGAAAACACCATCTCAGCTCCTAATTCTCTAGCAATCTGACATGGGGGTCTCTGCCTCCTTGCCAAGGCTCACTTATCTGTCCCTCCTTAACAGAGTTCTTCACCAGAAATCCCATTTGTGGGCTAAACACAGTTTCCCTCCTAGTTGGGTGGGTCATTTTTAAGATTGTAACTTCCTTTGAGCAGGATCACTATGAAAGGTCAAAGTGCTGTTACGGTACTTAGCAAAAACATTTCCAATTACACAGCCTATAACAGAGAAAATAGCTTGCATAATAACACTTTTGGCCTCCAAAGTTACTATAACAGTGGCAAACCATGCTTTTCCAAGCATATCTTAAAAGAGTTTTGAGCTACCTTCTAGGAAAGAAGTTGCAATGGAAATAAAACAAAAGTACCAGAAGGTCTATTTGGAAGGAAGGAAGTGGCTAGAAAACAAACTGAAGAGTAAAGTTCTTGCTATCTTTATATCTAATAACTGGGAGAAAGAGCCTTCTTAACTTAAAACAAGGTCTGCTGTATCCTGAAACTTCTTGAAAAATTGATAACTACTGGAATTCCTACGAGCTCCAATGCTATTTCTCCCATGCACTGCCAAAGAAGCTTTACCGACAGTGAAGTCTGATTGAGGAAGACCAGAAGTTTATGTGATGGGCATTTCAAAATTCATACTTAATTGGAGGAAATACTGGCAGTGGCAGACAGGAATAATAAGTTAAGCTCTTCAGCAGTGACCTCTGCATTCATCTAGATTGACTGAGGGACATTAATTTTGAATCTTCACTTTGCTACTTAAAAAGAAAAAAAAATGGAACTACCACTTTAAAAACAATTAAAATTCAGTGTGCTATGTTTTAGATTTTGACCCAAAAATATATATCATCTTTAAAAGAAATAAGTTCATGAAAACTTTTTAAAAATTCATCCTCTTCCTTGGGTATGTGGAAAAGCTTTATTTTTCATAGTGACTTTGCTGGCATTCTTGGCTGGGATAAAGAGACTTCCCCTCATTTGTAAAGCTATCGCACTGTGCCAGGAGCCTACTGAGGCACTGCTGCCTAACTGGCAGGCAAATCCTCAGGTCCCTGTTCAGGATTTTCCTTCCTTAACTGAATGGGCCTTTCCCAAACTGGGATTCTTTCCCCACCGCCTAGAAATGAGACCTGTTACCCCTGTTCTCTCTGCTTCTCCCTCCACTTTCCTATCCTGACTTGCCTCTTCCTTCAGAATACCTAACAGACTCTAGTTGTCTTGCATGTTTCAAGAAATGAAAAAGCTCAGACTTTGGTGTCAGACTGACCTAGGTTCACATTATGGCTTTATCACTAGCAGCTGTGTGATCTTGGACAAACTACTTGAGTCTCTTCAGCATCCTCATCTATAAAATGAGGATAACTGTATCTACCTCAGACAATTGATTAAATTAAGCAAATAGCCTAAATAAAAGTGCCTAGCTCAAAAACGCCTCGTTGTTCCTTTTATCTATTTGTGTCCTTTTTAAATCCAAGATACTTTCTTCCCTATTCAGAGGAGCTAAAATCCAAGACCCTTTCCCCTCTGATCTGGTAGTGCAGCTTATCTCTTGGTCCAAGTAAGAGAGTACTTACAGCTGACCTTCCTACATGGACCTTCTCATGATGCCCTATGTAACAGAAAGTTGATTTCCAAGGTTAAGCAGCTTGTAGGAAAACCCCTCTGCCTCTGACTTTGTGTCTTTCCTGCGTTAGTGAGTCCAGTTAACAAATAACTCATATCAAACTTTTTTTCCTGCCAATGAGGTCACTCGAAATGCCAGAATCTAAACAAAGGCAGAAAAGAGAGGCAGGGTCAGACAGTCAATGCTGTGTCACATGCTCGTACTCACTAAGAGTTCCCACAGCAACCATCACTCAGGCTTAGAGAGACTGCAAAACTAAAGGCTGTTGTACAAAAACAATGCCAAGAACAGGAAACTGAGTTATGGCTATCATGAGAGTCTTAAATCTCAGCTCTAGCATATGTCTCTGCCAAGGCTGCCTTGCCTGACGGCCAATGCCATGTTTTAAGATGAGAAAATATCACAAGGGCTCTCAAAATAGGCTGCTCAGAGGTCTTGATTGCCTTGGGAGGCAATATAGGTGGCTCCCATGGGGAAAGTGACCTACACTCACTTCCTGCATGGAAAGCCCTGCCTTGTAGCTTTACAGCTCCCTTCTCCCAGTCTTCCTCAACAACCAGTGGTGTGCTGGAGCTGGCTGACACATGCTTGGCCTGTGAGAGTGAACTGTTAGATTTTTAAGCACTGTGAGAGCCACTTGGTTTCACACTGGTGGCTATGCTGGGAGTATTTGTCCTCAGAACTACAAATCAGCCCCCTCCAACTACTTGCCCTCCTACCAGCTGTTAAATATTTACCTAACACCCCAAAGGGCCAACAACTCTAAAGCTGAAGTACCAGGCTCGACTTTCCTCATAAGTCTTGAAGCTTTTAGGATATCTCCCAAAGATCTTTATGTGTTTCCTCCTAGATGTTCACAAATAACAGGTGCCACCCAGGCACCCCAACAGTGTTTGCCTCACAAACACAGACTCTCCTCTTGTTAGTATCTCACTCTTCTCTGGGAAAATAATGCTGGATTTTGTTAGGATTTCTAAACACCCAGCAGTTATTTATAGTGATTCGTAGGATCCAGAGAAAATCAAAAAGGGTTAGAAAGATTACTAATAGATGAAAATAAATACTCAGCTTCCAATGTAACTTTCACTCAATCACATATGAAGCATTTTTTGTTTAATTCTGCAAGGCAGAGGGGAGGGAAGGGAAGCTGTTCAATAAACAGATTCAGTTTTGAAAGATGAGAAATTTCTAGAGATAACTGCACAACAATGTACATATTAACACTCCTGTAGTGTACAGTTAAGAATGGTTAAGATGGTAAATTTTGTTATATTTGTTTGTATGTTATGTGTTTGCTATATTTGTTATACCAGGAAAAAAAAAGAGAGCTAGGTTTGCTTAGTAGGTCTAATAATATGCCTACTAGCACTGAGGGGGGCTCATACCAGGCCTTTGATGAATACTTGTGAACTGAATCAAAGGAGGTATAATTAGGACAGGGATGAGAGTCGGTACACTAGGGATTATGGAAGATGTGCTAACAATTTAAATGACTGAATTATACATCTAAGTCATCCAGTCCCGGGGCGCCCTGGGACCCGAGGACAAGGCAGAGACACTCTGGGACTCTTCGCACTCTTTCTGTCCTTTTCAGGTCCTGGCTTTGAGGATATTTTACAATCTATGTCTCTCCATTTATCCAATTCCTATCCTTCCCCTTTCAAGGCCCAACTCAATTCTTCTCTCTTCCACATGGCCTTTCCACCACCACAACCCACAGAGATCATTCTCTAACAGGAACCTACAGATCCTATTGCTAGTACTGGTCAGCTATTGATAATAAACTGCCTTAAGCCATCTTTCGCACTTATTTTATCCTTTGAGAACAAAGGCTCTTTATCATACTTCTGCATCCCTCAAATGCCTAGGATGATCTGAAGCACAAAGCATTAAATGCTAAAATACTGAGAACTGAATGAAGATTGAAGAAAGTTAAGAGTGGGCCAATCACTTACTTGCTTTCCAATGGGATATTTCAATGGCACAAAACTGGTCATGAGTGTAACTGAAAGCTTAAGGAATCAGGTGATCAGCGAAGGTTTTGTCTTGAATGCTAAATTGCCACTATGTTCTCTAGATACTCAGGGCTCTAGAGAATCTGTAAAGTTCTGCTATGAAACTCTCTTTGGTATAAGGAAATTAGAGCTGATACAAGTCAATGTCACAGCATTTGCAAACCAAAATAAATAGCAAATAGTCTAAAAGGAGCTTAAGATCCTCAAAGGGCATTTTCAAAGGTCTGATGGCTTTGGGGTCAAGGAAAGTATGAGGTACTATTCAAGACAACTAAGCCAGTGATTTTCTACAAAACTTTGTATGTTGAAGGGGCCAAAGACTGGTTGAGAATTTTAAGAAAGATGGACCCTTTTCGAGGAGGGAAAAAAGGACAGATGCATAATTTACACAATTTCAGAGTGTTCAATAATTTTCTAAAGCCTATGCTTGGACTTTGGATTAAAAAACCAATGAGTTAAAAAAAAAAAACAAACGATGAGCTAGTGTGTAGATCCATTTCTAGCAGGATGTAGCCAGCAATAATAAATTTTTTTCTTAATTCGAAACAGGAATGAAGGAGACGGAGTATAGCAGAGTTTAAATAGGACAAGATAGGGAGGAGAATCCCCCGAAGAGCTCTTCTATTCCAACATACTTACCTGAAGGGAGCACTGAATCATCAAGACAAGATCTCTTCAAAGCATCCAAACCCAGGACTTAGGCTGGGGCCCAGAATTTCTCTTAAATCCCTCCCATCCCCATTCATTTAGTAGAAACAAAAGGGTCACTGGGATTTATCTATGAGAATCCCACAGGTTTTGAGAGTGAGACTCAGCTATCCTCGTGGGAAAATGAAAATCAGAGTGGAAGTCACTGGTAGGGACAGTTCAGTTCAGTTGCTCAGTCATGTCCGACTCTTTGCAACCCCATGAATTGCAGCATGCCAGGCCTCCTTGTCCATCACCAACTCCCGGAGTTCACCCAAACTCATGTCCATCAAGTCGGTGATGCCATCCAGCCATCTTATCCTCTGTCGTCTCCTTCTCCTCCTGCCCCTAATCCCTCCCAGCATCAGAGTCTTTTCCAATGAGTCAAGTCTTCGCATGAGGTGGCCAAAGTATTGGAGTTTCAGCTTTAGCATCATTCCTTCCAAAGAAATCCCAGGGCTGATCTCCTTCAGAATGGACTGGTTGGATCTCCTTGCAGTCCAAGGGACTCTCAAGAGTCTTCTCCAACACCACAGTTCAAAAGCATCAATTCTTCAGCGCTCAGCCTTCTTCACAGTCCAATTCTCACATCCATACATGACCACAGGAAAAACCATAGCCTGACTAGACGAACCTTTGTTGGCAAAGTAATGTCTCTGCTTATGAATCAAAGACCTAAATGTAAAAGCTAAAACTATAAAAGGCAACCCACAGAATGGGAGAAAATGTTTGCAAATCATATGTCTGATGAAGGATAAATACCTATAGAGTACATAGATATTCCTAAAAGTCAACAACAAAAATCCAAACAATCCAATTTAAAAATGGGCAAGAGGCTTGAATAGAATTTCTCCAAAGAAGATAAAGAATGGTCAATAAACATATAAAAAGATGCTCAACATTAATAATGATTAGGGAAATAACAATTAAAGCCACAATGAGATACTACTTCACCCTCATTAGGATGGCTATTATAAAAAAACAGGAAAAATTGGAATAATTTTATATTTCAGGTGCAACCAATCTGGGAAACACTATGATAGCATCTCAAAAAATTAAACACAGAATTAATTCCCATTTGATCCAGCAGTTCCATTTCTGGGTATATACACAAAAGAACTGAAAACAGGGACTCACACACCAATTTCACAGTATTCTTCACAGTAGCCACAAGGTGGAAGCAACTCAAATGTTCATCGATGGACAGAAGGATAAACAAAATGTGCTATATACACATCAATGGAATATCATTCACCTTCGAAAGAAATGAAATTCTGATACATGCTACAACATTGAAGACATTATGCTAAAAGAAATAAACCGGATATGAGCAGGCTAAGTCACTTCAGTTGTGTCTGACTCTGCGACTCTATGGACTCTAGCCTACAAGGCTCCTCTCTCCATGGGATTCTCCAGGCAAGAAAACGAATTGATTGCCATTTCCTTCTCCATATACAAAAGGACAAATATTGTATGATTCTACTTTCTGTGAGACCCTTGGAGTAGTCAGATTGTTGTTTAACAACAGTAAGTTTTGTTGTTAAGCTGTGTCCAACTCTTTTGCGACCCCATGGACTGTATGTAGCCTGCCAGGCTCTCACACAGAGACAAACAGTAGAAGAGTGATTACCAGGGGCTGGGGGGAGGGGAAATGAAGAGTTACTGTTTAATGGGTATAGCATTCAGCATGCAATGATGAGAAAGTTCTGGAGATGGATAGCAGTGATGGTTACAGCAATATGAATGTACTTAACACCACTGAACTATATACTTAAAAATTGTTCAATTGGTAAATTTTATGCATATTTTACCACACGCACACAAGAAGAGTTAATATGTACAAGGTTCACAATCAACCCCAGACAAATATGACTCCTGTGCGTACAATATAAAAATGCAAGCAGTTTATTACACTAGAAAATGCATGACCATTAAGTCACACTGAGGGTATTAACTGATTAAAAGACTTTGCTCTCCATGAAGCCAAAGAGAAGTAACAAAAAATGCCATCCATCATCTGGACACCTAAAAATAAATCCAGTGTGAGAGATTGGGCTCTGTTTGATAAGCAATAATGGATTTACAAGCATCATCTTAAAATGCCTCAAACAGACTGCTAGAATGTGTCTGGGGGTTGTCAGAACTCAAAAAGTCATAAATCTCTTGCCAGAAGAAAATGGCAGCCTGAGCAGGCAGATCTAGCAAAGAGCCCTCTCTTATCTGCTGTCTTACTAAGCTCAATAAACCCCAGTTGATGCCAATCCATGGTCTTTAGGTTTACTTTAATAATACTTCAGAATCTACTTGGGGATTAAATTCCCAATTTCCTCTTTCTACTTAGTTTGCTGCTAACAACTGCGGGTCCATTTTTTTTATTTTTATTTTTTTTCTGCGGGGGGGTTGGGGGGCAGGCACGTGGCCTGTGGGATCTTAGTTCCCTGACAAGGAATCAAACCCGTGCCCCCTGCATTGGAAGTGTGGAGTCTTAACCACATGACTGAAAGGGAAGTCCCTGCAGTGCCTATTGCATCCCAAACCCAGTTCTTTAGGAAGCTGTGAATACACTTAACATTAGTGATATCAGCATTAAGTAAAGGGAGAGAAGTGCTCCAACACATGCTGGAGATTAACAAGGAGTCAAAATACTTCTAACCTGATAGTGCTGAGAATAAAACCAAGTGTACTCTAATGCTGTCCTTTATTGCCCTTCAGAGTCAGTTAGGGAAGAGAAGCAACAACTATTTTGAGGGCAGTTTCGAAAAGGGTCCCAGAATAGAATCACCCTTCCTCCACTACCCAAGTGTAAAGGATTGTTAAAAGAGGTGAGTATACACAAACTCCGTGACAGTAAGGACTACACTTGATTATTCACTACTGATCCCTGCTACCCAGCACCACTCTTTGTACACAGCAGATATGCAATATTATTTATTAAGAAAAGAAATCTTTGAGAGCTGCTTCCCTTTCCTCATTTTCAAATAGGGCTGTGTTTTCTCCCACTCTATAGAAGTTGCCTCATCTCTGGCTTGTGGACGCTTTCTGAGAGGCACTTTCATCACTTCATTTAACTCTGAAAGAAGTTGGAGGAGGGGTGAGGACACGTGCTTGCTAATCATCCTTTTCCAGATTGCCTCATGCGCCAGAATGGATTTTTATTATTGGTCTGTGGCTGCTACTGCTGTAGAAAGATTTCAGCCTGACCTTCCCAAGCTGCTGGGGGATGAATACTGCACGTGGCTGACTGGGAAAAAATGTGTCTTCCTCTTTTTTTTAAAAACAAACAAAAAAAAGCTTTTAGACTAAACAGAGCTCACTGTGATAGGAAAGTCACCCTTTCTTTCACTATACAAAGCTCAAGATGTTGACTTCTTTTGCATAAAAACAATATAACAAAACTGATCTGAACCGGTTCAACAGGAAAAAGGTAGGATGTTGAAGCACCTCACAGAGAGCAGTGGCATCAAAGTCCTGAACAGGACTTAGGGCTGCTCCATAGGCAGAAGAGGAAAAAAGAAAATGAAAGCCATTTATCAAAGTGGTTTAAGTAAGAGGATGGATTCCCACAGCTGGCCTCACAAAGGAGAATAAATATGTCAAAGGGAAAACTGATAGACTAATTGAGTCCTATCCATCTGGCTGAGGAAAGAGCCACTGGTGGGAATACTGAGAAGCTGTCTGTTAGGCAAAGGCTTGCTCTGGTGCCTCATTTGGCCAATGGAATAGCTTTTAGGAACACTGAACACACAATCACACCACAGCTGGCTAGCTGGCCCTGCCAGCAAGAGGCTCACAGAAGGGCTACACTGATGCAAACACCAAAAAAGGGAAAGCAGAGCATAGGCAATGTTGTTTTTTTAATTGGCTTGGAGACTATATCTGAACTCTCACCTCATGAATAACCAGGCCCTTCAACTTGGGAGTAGGGTGAGAAGGAAGGGAGACCTATGAATGTATGTCTCATTTTGTGCTTTTGAAAACAAGACTCAAAGTCTTGTTCTGAAACATCAAGTTCGATACCATGTTATACTAAAGCCCCATCTTACTTTTATATAATGCAGAGCTGAGGGCTCTTTTCTTTGGGAAAAGAGGAAATCAGGCCAGACTAAAGGAAAACAACACACAACACTATCTGCATATGCCACAGTTCATACCACAGAAAAACCTGCTCAGAAATAATTGTTCAAGGCACACAGAACTCAATTCTAATGCAAATCTGTCCCAAGGAGGGTTCATATTTTAAGGAGCCAAACAACATCAAAGTAAGCTGAACTCAGGGTTTTTCTAACTGGCAGTTTCAACCATTTCTAAGTTTTCATTTCTTATTTTCAAAAGTCAAAATGACTCTCTGCCTAAAATTAAAAAAAAAAAGAAATGCCTTATCACCCACACTAAAATAACAATTCACCAAAATTTCACCTACATTATCTTTTACATAATTAAATGAACCCTTCACATAGCACAAAAGCAGAAGCCATCATTCTAATTAAAGTACTATCAACAAATCCCTTACTAATTCCTCTTAAGCAGCCTGGCTCTTGCCACTCCCACTAGAAGCTCAGTCACCGAATCCCTCTGCCATCTTAGAGGACTTGATGCTGGCCACCAACTAGGGCCACTTTGAGGAAAGTAGTGGCTTACCTGCTCCTCCGACAGTTGGGATATGTGATTCACAGCAGCGTAGGATTCAATTTTGGGGTTAAAGTGGTTGATGATGGCTCTGAAACAGAGAATTAACATTAATACAGTACCAGATGGAATAAGAAGATAATGAGTTAAAAACAAGTATCAGTTACCCTCTGATTTAGAGTATGAGACCATGGGTGTGACTCTCAGAAGCTAACTGTCCTCTTATGAACATGAGGTCACATGGGGTGAAGTGATTACTCTAAAATGGGAAAGGTTTAATTATTTATTAGACAGAGAACAGAATCAAGTATGCCTGCTCTGTAAATGAACTAGGGGAAAATCTCACAACCAAACAAAAGTCAAAACCTAGCATCCTTCAGATGAGAAACAGGGCTCAGGCGGCTGTCCACCAGGCGGCCCTCGTGTTTCAGTCAGAAAAAAAACACTTTGCTCTGCTCTTACTCAGGAGAACAGGGCATTCAGTGAAGCTGGACCAACATGTGGGTTGAATACAGTCTCTGAAGAACGTAAGATTTCCCAAAACCTACAACCGTCATATTTGTTAGTTAATATTTTGAACCAAAATTTTATTTCCAGCCATTCAACCAAAATCTGAATGTTGTTTTCAAACATTTTCTCTTCAGGGTCACCAAGTCATATCAAATCTATCTCTTAAAAACCTCTGAAATCTGAAATAAATTTCCCTGAAACCAACGCTTTAGTATAGACCTTTGTGATTTCTTGTCTGGTAGAGTAGAAAACCAATAGTCATGTATGGATTTGAGAGTTGGACTATAAAGAAGGCTGAGCACCAAAGAATTTATGCTTTCAAACTGTGGTGCTTGAGAAGACTCTTCAGAGTCCCTTGGACAGCAAGGAGATCAAATCAGCCAATCCTAAAGGAAATCAACCCTGAATATTCATTGGAAGGGCTGATGCTGAAGCTAAAGCTCCAATACTTTGGCCACCTGATGTGAAGAGCTGACTTACTGGGAAAGACCCTGAAGCTGGGAAAAACTGAGGGCAAGAGGAGAATGGGGTGACAGAGGATGAGATGGTTGGATGGTACCACTGACTCAATGGATATGAGTTTGAGCAAACTCCAGGAGATAGTGATGGACAGAGAAGCATGGACAGAGAAGCCTGGTGTGTTACAGTTCACAGGATTGCAAAGAGATGGATATGACTTAGCGACTGAACAACAAGAAGAGTTTAAAAAACACAGGTTTTAGACTAGAGGTTAATGGGGAGAAGAGAAAAATCTAACAGAACAATTTCAAATAATATGTGCAGATACTCTCCTCTTTATGAGGTGTTTAGTTCCCATTATCACTGAGAGTAAGCTAGACTTATCTCCATAGAGTAGCAAAAGGGAAAAATAGTAACTTGACAGTAGGGAATCTTGGCAAATCTACTTCAACCAAGTAATGAAGGTGAGTATCATCAGTAATGTCATGTAATCCCTGGTATGGTCTGGTAAGAAGGGCACTTCATCTCTGTCGTGTACTTTCAGAAATTCATGATCTCAATCTAAGAACAAGAAAAACATCAGACAAACCCACACTGGGGTACATTCTAGAGAATACCTTGCCAGTTACTCCTCAAGACTGTCAAGGTCATAAAAAACAAAACTTGAGGAAGAGTCATAGACTGGAGCCCATTGGTGAGATATGACTAAATGCAACCTGATGCTCTGAATTGGATTCGGGAACAGAAAGAGGACATTAATGATAAACTGTTGAAACCCAAACAAAATATGGAGTTTAGCTAATAGTAACATATCAATGCCTGTTTCTTAGTATTGATAAACATACCATGGTAATGTAAGAGGGGAGAAACTAGGTTGAGAGGCATATAGAAACTCTATGCTCTATCTTTGCATTTTTTCCTATAATTTTAAAATTATTCCAAAATTGATGCTTTTGAACTGTGGTGTTGGAGAAGACTCTTGAGAGTCCCTTGGACTGCAAGGAGATCCAACCAGTCCATCCTAAAGGAGATCAGTTCTGGGTGTTCATTGGAAGGACTGATGCTGAAGCTGAAACTCCAATACTTTGGCCACCTCATGTGAAGAGTTGACTCATTGGAAAAGACCCTGATGCTGGGAGGGATTGGGGGCAGGAGGAGAAGGGGACGACAGACGATGAGATGGGTGGATGGCATCACCAACTCGATGGACATGGGTTTGGGTGAACTCCGGGAGTTGGTGATGGACAGGGAGGCCTGGAGTGCTGTAATTCATGGGGTTGCAAAGAGTCGGACACGATTGAGCAACTGAACTGAACTGAAAGTTCATTAAAATGTGTGTATGACAGCATAATAGAAATCAATATATTCTTTTAATATAATTTACTGATAGTAAAGAATTTAATCTAACCCAAATATCAGAAGTATAAGCCAGAAATTTAAAAAGAAAATCATGGTGTGGAATCCCAGTTTGACCAATGTTTTTCTGAATGATTTTTTGAAGCTGTATATTTTGCCAGAGGGATAAAATGGGAATAATAATATCTGTTTTAGCACAGTAACTAGGAATAGTACATTGCAGGCATACAATAAATGCTTGCTGAAAGAGGGAACTAAATCTTAAGAGGATTCATGCAATATTTATATAGTAAAGCAATGGTAAATATCTAGCACAATGCCTGGCACACAGCTGGTACTCAATAAATATTCAATGAATGACTAAATCAAATAGGACAGAAATCGGTCAGGCACAAGAGGCAAGTTTTGGTAACTTATTTTCCAAGAGACTGTCAAGAAGGGTAGAGATGTTATTATCTGCAAGATAAGGTTGTGGGGCTTGGTCTAAATCCAAAATATCCACTGTAATCAAGTTGGGGGGGGGTGTCAAATATTTTTATCATTCAGAAAGCAAAATTTGAGGATACTGGCAGGGATGACAACAGTCCAGGAACAGAAAAGAAAACCGGAAGGCTAAACCCAATGAGAAGACGGGGTCAGGTATAGGGAACTGAGAATCCCACCAATCCTAGCAGCAGCACTAATTTACAGTTAACCCAGGATAGAGTCTGAGTCACAGAACTCAGCTCCCAAGAGCGATGGCAGTGAGTAAAGGAAATACAATAGACAAATCAATTTACTATCAGACCTCAGTTATTTTGGAAAACGGAAATTGCATTCTTTAAATACATCTATTTCATGCTTTTATAGGTTGGTTTTTTTTAAAGGTTTTCTTTAAATTTCTTAGTAAAAAAATTTTTTGAAAAGTGTTTGAAAAAAATCCTGACTCAGCTGAACTAGAATTGCATTTTTGTTTTGATGTGCCTAGGTTTGGAGAACAGAGAACTCCAAAAAACCCTAATGTCTGTCTGGGTGGGATGGTACCAGCCACTGGCCCAGTTGGCAATCCAGAGAAGCCGGTGAGGTAAGGACAATGAAATAATTCCTGGGAATGGAACAAATAGGGATGTTGTAATTCTATTCCCTTCCTATCAGAGGAATTTTCTTGCCAAGAAAGAAAGCAAGGAAGCAAGAAAGAAATGAGAGAGAAAGGAGAAAGAAAAAGAAGGAAGAAAGAAAGACAGGGAAGGAGCTCAGAGCAAGAAACAAAGGAGAGAGGAGATGGGGGAGAGAAAGAGAAAAAAATTGGAAGGTACTATCTTCAGAAAGTACACTTATTTCCTTCCCTTCTAACTGTTTACATCTGCCAAGTATCAGCTGGGTCTATGGATGCCCTATGCTTGATACTGCAGGGCATATATGCTGATGCTGTTTAGGCAAACTTATCCTAAGAGTATGATAGATTTGTCAGTCTGAGAATTTATATTTTGGAACGAACATAAAATCATCCTCCAACCTAACCTGTAACATTCTCTCCCCAGAGCTTCAGATCTCTGCAAGTGATGAAGGTCTCCTACCAGGCAACTTAAGGGACTGTTTAGAAACCTGAGACAGGTGAAACAGTGTAAATCCAGTTAATAATCTCTAACTCAGGACCCACACAGGACACAGTATATGCCTCTGCTTTACTCTTCCTGCTGTTTATTTGGGACTGTTATCTGTAAAATCTGAGTACTAATCTGATTTTCTGGAGATACCAGGTGCAAGGTGCTAGGTCTAAGAGGTAAGAAAAACAGTCTGATGCTGGCTGTTCTCCCTCCATGCTCTTTAGCAAGGCATTTCAGACAGGGTTTGGAAGCTTCCTATTTATTCAAGTGCTCAGGACTTCATACTGTTGAAATGGAAGTATGTTCTGAGGCAGCAAAGAGATGACAAAACACCAAAATCAGGCTAAGTCAGCCCACACTGAGTGACACATACCTTTGCAGTGACTGAAATACTTAGCTTCTCCTTCCCCAGGAAGTCTGGAGGCTACCAGGGCTCACCTGGGTTGTGATTTCACGCTTCCCCACCTGGGATAGCCCCCAGAATTAAACTCATGCCTGACCAGCTCTCAGTGGGAGAAAAATGAGATACGAGATTTATGGATGAAGGAGGAATCTCTCTTTTCTTCAGGCTTTCCTTCTCACTGATACCACCTCTAAAAAGATCTACCATCATTTCTTCTGAACATCTGGGAGGAGAGGAGGAGACTACTAAGTCATTCTAATTGTAGCTCTCTCATTTTCATTGATCAAAACCTGTCAAAACAGGTAGCAACTGTCACGTGCTGAAGTCTAAAATTTTAGGTTTCCAGACAAGAAATGGCAGTTTTTTTCTATCAGAAGATGAGTGATCAAAGTATGATTTTAATTCCCTCACGACTTATTTCATCCAAAAAGGCCCTTCAGCAGTGAAAGCAGAGTCCTAACCACTAGACTGCCAAGGAATTCCTTTTGTACACTGAGGTTGGCTTTCATCTAATATCAGCCTTTCAGGTATTCAAACCAAACCTAGCCTTTGCCAATGGAAAACTCTCATGCTACAAAGTATTTTTGAAAAGGAGACTTGAAAGGAGAGGAGGAATAGGGAAGAAGAGGAAGGTGTAAGTGGACAATGAATGAGAAAACAGCCATTATGCACTGACTAAGGTTTCTCTTTGACAAAGGTAGCAAAACAATCAAGTTGGAAAAGAAGAATCTTTGCAAGAAATGATGCTGGAACAACTGAGTATCTACATGCAAAGGGATGAAGCTGAACCACATACTATACCCATACTATACCCAAAAATTAACTCAAAATGGAACACAGATTTAATATACGATCTAAAAACCATAAAACTTTCAGAAGAACACATGAGAGTACATCTTCATGAACTTGGGTGAGGCAATGATTCCTTAGGGTAACAAAAGCACAAGTGACAAAAAAAAAAAAAAAAAAAAAAAGTAGGTCAAGTTTAAAAACTTCTGTGCTGCAAATGATAACCACCAAGAAAGTGAAAAGACAACCCACAGAATGGGAGGAAATACTTGCAAATCATGTATCTGATGAAAAACCCCCATGAGATACCACTTCACACTCACTAGGATCATAATAACCCAAAAAAAAGTTAACAAGTGTTGGCAAGGACATGAAGAAATTAGAACTCTTATACACTGCTGGTGGGATAGTAAAATGGTACAGATACTTTGGAAAGTGGTTTGGAAGTTTCTCAAATGTTAGTACATACAGAGTTACCCTATGACCCAGAAATTCTATTCTTACATGCCCAAAAGAATGAAAACATTATGTTCACACAAAAACTTGTACCTAATTGTTCACAGTGGCATTATTCATAATATCCAAAAAGTAGAAACAACTCAAATGGATAAAATGTGGTATAGCTATAGTTAAATATTATTCACCCACAAAAAGGAATGAAGTACTGATAAATGCTAAAATGTGAATGAATCTTGAAAAAGTTGTTATGTGAAAGAAACCAGACACAAAAGGCCACATAATATACTATTCCATTTGCAGGAAAGGTTTATACAGACAAATTTATACAGACAGAATAAATTTATAAAGACAAAAAATAAATTAGTGGTTGCCTGGGGCTAAGGGAAGGATTAGAGGAGAAATGGGGATGGACTGCTAAAGGATATGGAGTACCTTTCTGGGGGGACAACATTCTAAAAAGTAGATTGTGGTGATAGTTGTATTACCTTGTGAGCATATTAAACAACAAGTTGCACACGTAAATGTCTGAGTTATAACATAGGAATTGTTGTTCAGTCGCCCAGTTGTGTCTGAATCTTTGCGACCCCGTGGACTGCAGCACGCCAGCCTCGGCTTAAGGCATCCTCGACTCCAGCAGTTCTTGAGCAAACTTCTTTCCTTAGTAAACAATTCCACATAGAATTCACAGATTCCAGAGTGTTTCACTCACCAAGATAACTTTCCTAGAGCTTGTGTATGCCCATGATGCTGGTGGCAAGAGGAAAAGGAGCTCACTGGGCTACTCTGTCATAAATTAGAGCAGATAGAGTCTAAGGAGCTTCTAGAGAAGCCTCTGTGGTCAGTGTCATAAGAAGGAGCAGAGATACGGGCATTGACACTGCAAGCCACATGTGCAGGGAGGAACAACTCTGCCCGGAGATAAGAAAAGTTCAATTCCCAGCAACATGCATGATATCTTCAGATGAAAAGGTCTGCATTTGTCAAAGTATGTCAACTTCTGGCTGTTGAACACAGAACTCCTTGGAATAAAATGTTACGGGTAGACTGAAGGGGGGAGAAAGAAGGTTCTCCTAGTCTCAACACTCATGACTACTTTTTGTTTTTGAGAAATGACTGGAGCTGCCTACATTACTCAGAGAAAGCCATCCATCCAAGACTAGGAAGAGGATTTAAAGAAATAAGGCCTAAGGAAAGGGGAAGGAGTCTGGAGGTAGAACTTAGTGGGGAAAGGGAATATAAATTCCTACCAAACCATCAGTTCTCCTCACACTGGAACTGAATGCACCATGAAAGCAGGGACCAAATTTATTTTGTTCACCAATATATTCCCAAGCCTTTAGCAAAACTGAATAAATTAAAATCTATGAAGGTTTCTGTCCAATCTCACCACAAGTAAGGAGGTTCATGATCACCAGCTATTCTCCAAAAGCATGAAAATAACAATAAAAATGCTTTATCCCCAACCCGGAAGGAAAGGTGACTCAGACATGAACAGCTGTCCCCAAAAGAAGGAACAAAAGTTGTCAATGAAGACAGTAAAGCTTTCTCTTCCTTTCAAGTCATATGAGGAGGTCAGGGAAAAGCTTTCTGGCATTTCTTATAAAAATAACCTAGTATCTTCTCAAAGTAAGCCTGAATTTTTGTTTGTTTGTTTAGGGGTAGGGATTGGGAGAGGTGTTGGGGAGTGTGTTATACTCTGGTACTGGCTCTCCTAAATGCTACTGACTTGGAAAGTTCCAAAAAGGGAAAGGAAGAAGAAACAATGTCATAGAAAGGTAAACTGCTGAAGTCAGTCACAGTAAGGCATGGATTTGCACCCAAAGCACCTTTAAGGGCAAGAATCTGGGCCACCCTCCAATGCAACTGTCAACTTCTTACTGCTGAAGACAGGGGTCACTTATATAAACTGAAGCAAAATGAAGTGGACAGATGGAACAACAAGGCTGAGCTACAAACCGGCTGGGGATTTCTTGGTCCATTTTTAACTTATTCTCTCTGACTCATGACTCTGCAAAGTGGCTTTCTTTTTCCCAGTGCTGGATGGATGATGGCTGAGACACATAGTTAATGCCCAACTTATCCAGGAAATGCATGGAAATGTTACCTTAAAAATGCAGGCAATGTAGCTTAGGAGAAAATGTGGGTTCTTCTTTATATCCAATGCAAATCTAAAGTAAATCCTCCTAACATGCAATTTCTCACAATCCCAGCTACCTTTCACAGACAGAAGTCTCTAAGGGTCTTTTATGAAACAATAAATAAATAATAGTTTCATCCAGAAGCTCGGAACATGGTGCCTGTTTCCTTACTAAGACATCTGAGAAAGCAGACTGTCTCTAAAAGCTGCTATGTAAATTCTTCAGGCACAAAGGAGAAAAACAGGCAAAGGTTGTTTACAGGCAGATTCTATAGCTCTGATTCCAAGGAAGGAGGGAACATAACTGGTATACGCAACAAGGTACATATGAGGAAAATTCCTAAAAGTTTCACCCTAACACTATTCTTATAAGGCCACAGATTTACATTAAAAGGTCTGATTATGGGTGAATACCTAAAGCCTGATACATCTGGATTTCAAGCCTAGTCTTACCAAGCTATAGTCCTGTATTCTCAAATACTTGCTAAACATGTACACCTGTATGTCATGCTTTGTTTACATGGTTTTCTTCACACTACTGTTGTTTAGTTGCTAAGTTGTGTCTGACTTTTTGCGACCCACAGACTGCAGTATGCCAGGCTTCCCTGTCCTCCACCATATCCTGGACATGGAATACTATTTTTCTTCATCACCAAAAAGCTGAAGTCTTAGTTTTCCTTTTGGAAGCCCCAGTTATAACGCCATCATTTCCCTGCACAACATAATTCACATAATGTAAAAAACAAAGCTTTAAAGGCATTAGACCTGAGTTAAAACTCTGATTTCTCTACTTCTAGGCTGCAAGACCTTGGGCAAGACACCAACCTCTCTGAGTACCAGAGAAGTATTCTTCATCTAGCTGGGTTTCCTTTCTAAAGCTTTTCTTTGTGTCTTCCTATATAACCATGTTGCTGCTACTAAGTCGCTTCAGTCATGTCTGACTCTGTGCGACCCCAGAGATGGCAGCCCACCAGGCTTCCCCATCCCTGGGGTTTTCCAGGCAAGAACACTGGAGTGGGTTGCCATTTCCTTTTCCAATGCATGAAAGTGAAAAGTGAAAGTGAAGTCGCTCAGTCGTTCCTGACTCTTAGCAACCCCATGGACTGCAGCCTACCAGGCTCCTTTGTCCATGGATTTTCCAGGCAAGAGTACTGGAGTGGGGTGCCATTGCCTTCTCCGTATATAACCATAACTTGCCCTAAAGAAAACTTATCCCCTCAAGCAGTTTCCGTTTTCCTAGACCCAAAAGAGCAGTCCAGTGATCTGTACTACAGAGTATATTCCCAGATATCTGGAATTAAAGATAATTCCCTGATGGTCCAGGGGTTAGGAGTCCTCAATTTCACTGCAGGACTGCAGGGGACATGACTTTGATCCCTGGTCGGGGAACTAAGATCCCACAGGCCACATGGCATGGCCAAAAGAAAAAGACAAGGAAGAAAAGAAAGGGGACAAGAAAACCATCATATTCATACCTGCTTCAACCTGGGAAACCTTCAAACATACAGGTTACAAGACTGGCTTCTGAGAAAGGGTGAAGGTATGATTGAGTGGTATGTAGCAGTGATTAAATTGGTTCCTCTGAGGCTGGGTTATTTAACTTTAAATTAACATATCTTTTCACCTTCAGAATTGCCTCATATACTCCCATTTCATGCAGTAACAAGCTTCCCTCTCCATGAAGTCAATGAATCTTCAGCCCATCCAATTCAACAACAACAAAAAAGCAATTTCCCTTGATGCCTGTTAACAGCAGTGTATTACAAGCCTCAGAGATTCTGCTGATTAACATTAAACAAAATAAAACCTCAAATAAGAATACCTTTTAACCTTTTCACTTTGAAACTAGTCAAAACTTCAGCAAGTGACCTGTTTCCTCTAACTTACCTTTTATGTTCTAGGTCTTAACCCTTTCATGCCAAATATCCCCTTCTTTATACTGCTGTTTCTGTGGCCATTCAAGACCAGAGACGAAAAAATGGACCCTTACTATAGAAGACATTTTGACAACCATCAGGAAGGTTGAGCTACTGGCCAATGCATCTAGTCACGTGCTTTATTCAATGATCCAAAGTCTGTAAACTGGCCAAGAGAATTTGATTTATTAGTATACTTAAACTCATTAGGGTTGCAAGAATCAGACACGACTTAGCAACTAAACCACCATAAACTTACTGACTGAAGGAAATGGAACTGTGAATGGTGTAGTCCCAAACTACACCATGGTAACCCTCAGGTTTTAACGGGGAATGATTTAAGTCAGTATCTCTCTCGATTTCTAGGTGAGAAGCACATGTGTCACACTTGGCAAGTTATTCACCTACTCGACATTTTTCTAGTCTCTGCATTAGACAAATGAAAGTTCACAATTCATTAACTGGAGGGAAACAAGAAAGAGTTAATGTGTATGAAATGTACATGGCCTGAGGGACAGTTGCTTCATTTTCTGAAGCTGTGCATGGCTAGCATTTTGGCAGTTTGAGATTTCTACCTTGATGCATGATTTTACCCAATGTAGGTTTCTGCCTCATCACCTGCTGGAAATTAAGCAATTGGTTATAGCTACTTTGCTTGAAAAATGAGCTAATTTCTAGTTACTGTGGCCCCAAACCATAGATTTAAGCCAAGTGAGATACCATGGGCTTTACATTTTGGCTAAATTATCTCTTCTACCACTGACAAGAGAGGGAAACAGAATTCCTTCTTGCTTTTTAGATACCAGCCTGACTTTGTTTCACTCTTTCCACAATCATAATGAAAGTAAATGAAGAAAAATGAACCACAGGAGATGAAGGAACCACAAAAGTCAAACGGACCATGTACATTTCCATAGAAGATATCACTTAATCTATGCCCCTTAGAAATGCTTGCTTTTTATCAAAGCTTTCTCTCAATAAATGAACAGAGGCTCCAAAGCTTTCCTAGGACAAAACACCTACAAGATAAGCCTCCCCCTGCTCAGATCCCATTATTCTGTGCTACAGATTTCCTTACTTTGTTCTAGTAGCAGGCCAGGAGCTGCTGGCAGAGTTCCTAGGGCTGCAGGATGCAAACCTTTGATACCCTTTGCAATTAGTAGTTTAGCCCTGGATTTCTTGTCTCCAGAAGCAAGGCCCCTCTACACTCTCAGAAATTAGTGACTATAAAGGAACAAAATGGGCCAAGTGAAAAAGTCTAACAGACTTTCTACCTTATTTCAGGATACAAGAAAATCCTAATACATACCTGCAAGGACTTCTGAGGCAGTGGAGATCAGCTCAAAACCCCAAGAAGTGATCTATTTTTAATTAACAGTAAACATTCCAATCCCTTGAATGTGACCTGAGAACTTAAAAAAAAAAAAAAAAAAAAAACTGACATGTGCCAAAACCCTGAAACATTTTAATTATACCTCATTCCCATCAGCACAATTAATCAACTTATAGGACACTTATAATTTTGAGTATGGGGGACAGGATGACCAAAAAAAAAAAAAATTAGTAACTGACTAACTTAGGCTTCTTTTCCTATCACTTCAAAAACAGGGAATTAATTTAGTGAATCACATGCTAGACTGGGGACAGCAGGGAATATTCTGTGGATCCCATACTATAGTTAGAGAAAAACAGGCACATGGATTCCAAACTAAGTGGGAAGAGCTGTGCATATACTTCAGTGGTGGAGAGGGAGAAATGGGGATCTCATGTGGATAAAAATGGAAGACGGCTGACCAGACTCCTGGGTTAGTCCAGTGTGGGCCATATGGACACCATACTAGCAAGGAGTGGGCCCAATGTTCATGTCATCAGAGAGAGGAAGGTGGGCATATGGATCACATACTGGTTTTCAACTACTCCAAGTAAAGAATGAAATTAAAAGACATGAAAAGGGGTTTATGCTCCATCCCAGGGGTATCTTTTAGAACTCCTCAGGAAAGGTAATCAGCGACTCTGCCAAAGTAATTAAGCAAGAGAACATTTACCATAAAGCCCACATCAGTTAAGTGAACAGAGATGAATCTTATTACGGCGCACTGTCAGCTCTGAACCTGCAGGTGCTACGCGCCCGGACTGCTGGCCCACCCACTGTGGTGGAGCGCTTTGCCTTTCTTTGCAGCTCTGAAGAAGCAGGCTTCTCTCACCTGCTCTGGCTGTGTTCTGTTGCCTTCAGAAAGTCCTAGTACAAGTGGTTTAATGCTAAGAAGCCTGAGTATAACTAGTAGAGGCAGGTGTTGGGGTTGGCTAGAGAAAGGAGCCCTGAGAGGTAGAAAGTATGGGTGTTGGAGAAAAAGCAGGGGAGCTGGATAGTAAAGTAAGGAGAATAGGACAGTTGAGTAAATTAAGAAGTAATCAGGTAAATCAAGTAGAATAAATAAGCTGCTCAAAGTTTCGAACCATTCTGTTTAGGTGAAGTTGATGGTATCTCTTCTCACTGAAAAGGGGAAAAGTTAAAACTTCACTGCAAAGATTGAGGGCAAGAGGAGAAGGGGGTGACAAAGGATGAGATGGTTGGATGGCATCATCAACTCAATGAACATTAGTTTGAGTAAATCCTGGGAGATGGTGAAGAACATGGAAGCCTGG
Organism: Bubalus kerabau; assembly: GCF_029407905.1. Taxonomy (NCBI): domain Eukaryota; kingdom Metazoa; phylum Chordata; class Mammalia; order Artiodactyla; family Bovidae; genus Bubalus; species Bubalus kerabau. The sequence continues at coordinate 25,206,404 of NC_073645.1, forward strand.
CGTGTTGCAGTCCATGGGGTTGCAAACAGTGGGACACGACTAAGCAACTGAACAACAACAATAATGCAATACACTTTCTCCACAGGAAAAGAAATACTACTGAGGAATATTGCTTCTTCAGTGTTAATAGTAGCAGAGGCTACTATTAGCCTCTGCTAATATCTGCTTTATTAATGAGTTAGCTCCAAATCTAAAGGGTCAGATTTTTCTCAACAACCTAATCACTATCTATTGTTGAACAAAATTCACTGTTTGCTAAAGGAAACTGGTGTTTTATCAATCATTCTAGATTTACAAATGGTACCTGATATACATTTGGCCCTATTTTTTTCTGCAAAGAAGATTAAAAAAAAAAAGCCTCAAACTGACTAAATGGTAGTCTACTAAGTTAGAGACCCAGAGAGCTTCTATTCAACAGAAACTCTCACAAGAGGATGGCTGTCAGAGTCCTTGTGGCGACAAATTACAAAATCATATAACACATTTTAAAAAACTCATCAAAGGCCATGTGTCTGTCACTCGGAGGAGTAGTTAACAGTATACAGACAAGTAGATAAGGCCTCTGCGTTTACAGATCTATAAATCTTTAACTCATTATCAAGAGGAGATTCCCAAAGACATTGCTGGGAGAAGACATAACCAGCTACTGAGAAAATGAGATGGAATGGGTTTGTGACCCAAACTGGAGGTCTTATAGCACATGCACACACAGGCACTCACATATTTGAACTTCTCTCTAGACCTAGAACAAGTGTAAACAAAGAGCTGTGGTAAAAATGATTTACAGGCTTACTTTCTACCGTAGCTCTTTGTTTGCAACAGAGCCTGCAGTTTCCTTACAAGGCAGTGGGAGGTGGGAAAAGGAGAGGAGACTAGATGATTACTACTCAGAACCAAGCAGAGCTGCCCAGGAGAGGACTTAATGGGAGGATAAATTTGGGACCTGATTCTTTGACAGCACTTCCAGTAATAGCTAGTAAAGCAGGGGGTGAAAGCCAGCTCCACACATTCATCATAATAGTGCAACAAGATGAAGGTCTTTGGGGGAGAGTCTACGAAATCCGGAGTAAGAAAATGAAGCCCATGTGGAGGGCGAGGCGGTTGGCTCTGGCAAACTCTCTCTACAGGAGGCTGCGTATAATTGTTTTATGCTCACAAAGAAGTTATTATCTGCTTTCTCTCCAATATACCAGAAATAGTGGTAAGCTTTTCCTCTCCTGAAAAAGTGATGTTACCAAAAGGACAGATTTAGTGTTAAAGTGATTCTAGAACTTTGTTTATCCTGTATGCACCATTTAAGAAAGAAAGAAATCTTCTATCTTCTTTACCTCCCCTACTCTGCAAACTGACTTTTTCACCTAGTGAAGGAACACTGTCCCTACAAAGTTCTAGAAAATCCTACAGTGTCTGAAGCTAAGGGTTTGATAGCACAGACCATGACGTGACAGTTTAGTTTGTTTGACAAACATGTGAATACCTACCATGTGTAGGTACTATGCAAGGCAATGGGGAGGTGAATGAAATCTGATCCCAGGTAACAAGGAACTTATAGATTAGTGGAATAGACATGCCATAGACAGACAATCTCATTATAATGCTGTAAGAGCTAGACAGACAAAGAGTCAACGAGAGATATCATGAGCGTGCAAAGGAGGGATATTAGACCAAGCTGGGGACTTAGAAAAGGCACCCTGAAGGGAGATGGTGCTTGAGCAGAGTATAGAAATATGAGTTAATCAGGGAAGGGAAGAGAAGAATGTTTTGACATATTTTCTTATAGGGATGGAGACTATTACCCAACTTCTACTAAATCAGACTAAAGAAACCTTACTAGATTAGTTAAATTAAGGTTATTGCAACTAAAAAACAACAACAAAAAACACAGCCATCCAAGTTTTCCAGTAAACCAAAGAGAAAAGTTGGGATTCTCAGGTGGCTCAGTGGTAAAGAACCCACCTGCCAACGCAGGAGGTGCAGGATAGGTGGGTTTGATCTGAAGGTAGGGAAGATCCCCTGGAGGAAATGGCAACCCAATCCAGTATTCTTGACTGAAAAATCCTGTGGACAGAGGTGCCTGGTGAGCTACAGTCCAGAGGGTCGCAAAAGAGCTGGACACGACTGAGCAACTGAGCAAAGAGAAAAGTTATAGCTTCCTTTCCCAGAGTCTTGTTTTAAATCTTTCCAGCTAATGGGAATCAGGATATCTTAGTGAAAGCCATGAAACCTTTGCCCGCTGGGTCCTGTTTGCAGCTTTTTGCTCAGTGCTAACATAAAGATGCTCATGGCAAGTTCTGAGTCTCCCCTCCCCTAAACTAAGTGTAGACACAAAGCAACTATCAAAGCTGAAGGCAGCCCTTTCAGTCTCATATGGGAGTGGATGGATCTCAGCTGTGCTGCGCCCGCCCTCTGCAGTGTGTCAGTCTCCAGCTGGTAACACAGCTGCTTCACTTAAAGCTAGACAAGCCTCTAGACTCTGATCTCCACCAAACCACACTGAAGAGACTAAATGGCTCTGCTCTGCAGCTGCCTGTTAATTCTAACAGCTTCCTTGGTTGCCCTTTGGCTTATAAGACAATATACATTTGGGAAGGTCCTCAGAAGCACACAGAGAACCTTTAACCTCATGAAGAGCCTGAAGAAACACCTTACTGCAAAGAGGAGTAAGGCACCAAAACAGCTATAACATGAGTGTATAAACAGCATCAGAATCACAGATTCCTTCAGCAGAGCCTCTAGCTTAGATAAATGACAGCAACCCATCACTCAGCCAACGAGGGTTTTTTTTAAGGAATCCTTAAAATCATCCTTAAAATTCAGTGAATCTGCAAGATACAAATATCATTAATTGCCTTAACTTGTTACTTTAAAAAAGGGAAGAAAAACAATGCATAATGCTATCAATAATTCATTTCAAAGTGGCTTTAGCTGTCCCAAAGCCCCGTTTCAGATAATTAAAATCTTGGCTGTGCTCTTGTTATCCTGGAGGAAATCAGAAGTTAGTAAGCTCTACTGTGTTGAGATAAATAACTCAGCTCATAAATAAGGGAGACACTGGTAACAATTCCAAAGCATTACTTCCTGGCTATACCAGGTTAGCCCAGGAGCTGCCAAGACTGTTGTCTATTAAGATGTGAAGCAGACTTTTATAATGGGGATCCAGAGACATATTTGGGAAGTACTATTAAACTGGGGAGCCCCTACTAGAACTTCTTAGGCAACTCAATATCCACTTTCCTAGCTTTTTAGGACCTCAGGTCAGCTGATGTTTCTAGAAGACAACAGTAGTAGTATAAAGCCTTAGAACATCCATTCCAGTCATCTATTCATGCATCCAACAAACATTTATTGTACCATACCGCACTGCATGAGGGGCAGAGATTCCAGAAGTAAACACAGTCTCTGTCCTTAGATGTTCACTATCTAGTGATGGACAGACATGTAAACAACTATACCTCAAAGTGATAAGTGTTCTAAGACAGAAATGTACAATACAAAGTCCTATAGCAATGCAGGTGTGAACCATTCTGCCTCAAAGAATCCAGTAAACTTTGTAGGAAGGTGACATTAGATTCTGAAGCATTAAATAAGATTTTGCTAGGTGAAAAGAGGAATCGGAAGACATTCTGGGTAAAAAGCATGCACAAGGCACAAAGGTATGAAATTTAGTACTCGGTGGCCAAGTCTGATTCAGCCAGATCTTAGGACAGATAGGAGAGCTGTAGTAAGGTTAGAAAGATGTCATATGAAGAAATTTGGATATTATCCTATCCCTATCAATGATAGGGAATCACACAAGGTTTAAAATCTAATGATTTTTCTAATGAAATAGCTTAGACATAGAAAAGAGTGCAGAAGAGAATATAATGAATGTTTGTTTACTCAATATGCAACTTAAGAAAGTATTACAAATACCTTTCAAACACTCCAGGTACCTCTTCTGGATTGCATACCTGTCTCTCTCTTCCTAGAAGTAAAGGATCACTCTACTGATTTTGGTATTTATCAACCCTATACACAACAGCTTTATTCTTTTACTAAATATGTCTCTAAATAACATAAATTTATTAAGTTTTGTTTTTAATATGGGCATATTACCTTATATTCTGCAATTTTTATTCAATATTTGTGAGATTTCTACTGATTTGTATGGTTCTAATCCATTTTCAGTGTTATAAAATATTCCAGTGTGTAAATACACAATATATTCTGTTGCTGAAAATGTAGGTGGTTTTCAGCTCTCTTGGTATTTAAAACAATACTTAACACAGGGTGTTTGGGTTTTTTTTTTGGCTACACCCACTGCATGCAGGATCTTAGTTCCCCGACTAGGAATCGAACCTGTATCCCCTGCACTGGAAGCACGGTCCAAATCACTGGACCACCAGAGAAGTCTCAACACGTGTTCTTATTTATATATTCTTGGAATCATTTGGGAAAGTTTGTCAAAGATGTATACTTAGGAATGAAATTACTGTACTGTAAGGTTTGGGCAACTTGGACTTTATTAGATATTGCCAAACTGCCCTCAAATGTAGTTCCAACATACTCTCATCATCAGTGTTGATGGCCTGCACTTCTGAAATTCAGCTCTAGTGACTGAATAAATGTGAGACATTATGAGACCTTGAACTAAAATGGTAGTTGTAGAAATAGAGAATTAACCTGAGAAAAATTGAAGAGGTAAAGCTGAAAGAACCTACTGACTGACTGAGTAAAGGAGAGAGAAGGCTCTAAATCAACCTTGAGACTTCTGCTTTAGGCAACTGAACAATGATACCATTAATTGAGATAGTAAACACAAAGTGATATGGTTCTTCAATTGGTACATTCAGTAAGGCATATTTTTTGGAATGTCAAGTTTGAATTACTTGTGGGACCTGTCTGTAGTAGGGTATAAAGTTCAAGAGGCAAGACCATGTTGGTAGTGAAATCTGTGAAACTTGTTCACCTAGGGAGCTACAAAGAATCAGATACTCAGGGTAAAAACAGTTAAGAAATAAATAAATAGAACAGCACTTTCTACTAGTTAACATGAGTTTCTCACTTTAGAAAGAAAAAGTCAGTTATATGCCCCATGATACAACATAGGTACCCTCCCCCCCCCCAAAAAAAACTATATCTGGATTTCCACCTATTTAGACTAAAACCTTCAGCTGAAGGTAGAACAAGCAGGGATGAAAGATGACAGCTTTATTACACTAGACCTCAAAGAGCTACTAAGCTGTGCTTTAAACATTATTACTGAAGGGGAGACGAACTGACATCCTGTTTGACAATGGAAACAAGCCTTAGCACTTCTGAGTGTGTCTTACTTAAGGACCCTTAAGCATTTCTGTAATTTGCTGTGTTTTCAGATATATGAAAAGGTGCTTTTTAAGCGAGAGGGAAGTATATATTGAGAATTATGATGAATACTTCTTCATTCTCTGCCTAGTTTCAACAAAATGTGAATAGAAGCTCAGGAAATGGCATAATAGTTGTGATCAAACAGTTTCACAGGGATACAGGAACAGCTGAGAATCTAATGTACCACCTGTGTCAGACCTGCTTTTCAGTAGTAACTGACCTTAGAAAAAATGCAGGTAAGAACTTGGAGTAATATTCTAATAAAAAATTGTGTTGGTCTCTTTATTTTTAGGAAGAAAGTAGAGCTATCTAGAGCTATCTAGTACCTACAGAAACCAGGCTAAAACACCACATTTCAAACCCTAAGGTGAGTAAGGAGTCGACTGTCCCCATCTCCTGCCCCATAGTGTGAGCATGGGTGTTAATCAATCTGTCATGTCTAATTTTCTAGACTTCTTCTGTGGCCACTAGCCATATGTGAATACTGACCACTTGAAATGTGGTTAGTGCTACTGAGGAACCGAATTTTATTTTAGTTAATTTAAACTGAAAACACTAAAGCAGTGTGAAATATTATTCCATTAGATACAACTTCATTTTGGAAGGACTTCATTACACTTTAATCACTGTATTGCACAAGGTACTACTGCAGTATTAGAGTGTACACGCGGCATGTGTATCATTTCTAGTACTACCCATAAACCTATCACTGACTTACTTGATACTAATGGATTGATTCAGGTCAAATGACTTTCTACATATGGATTTAATAATGTAATATATTTAAAAAATATTTTATGCAGACAGCAGGAGTCCCAGCAGGGCTCCCTAATCCCAGCACTACTGACATTTGGGGTAGGCAATGTGTTATGGGGGCTGTCTTGGGTTTAGCAGCATCCCTGGTCTCTACTGGGAGAAGGCAATGGCACCCCACTCCAGTACTCTTGCCTGGAAAATCCCATGGACGGAGGAGCCTGGTGGGCTGCAGTCCATGGGGTCACTAAGAGTCGGACACAACTGAGCGACTTCACTTTCACTTTTCACTTTCATACATTGGAGAAGGAAATGGCAACGCACTCCAGTGTTCTTGTGCGGAGAATCCCAGGGACGGGGGAGCCTGGTGGGCTGCCATCTATGGGGTTGCAGAGAGTTGGACACGACTGATACGACTTAGCAGCAGCAGCACCAACTGGTTTCTATTTACTATATGTCGCAGCACTCCCCCACCTCCACAAGCTGTGATGACCAGACATACCAAATGTCCCCTGGGGGGCAAAACTACATTAATTGAGAACTACTGAGTTACAGTGATACCTACACAACTCAGAATTGGTAATTAAAGTACCTGTTAGCTTTTAATTATAGTTAAATTATGTTTCTAGTTTTATAAGGTAAATATAAACAGATTTTTAAGTTCAAAATGAAGGCATACTACTGACGTATTATTGAGTAGAGATGCAAATAACAGTAGTACTTCAGAACACCAAAGAAAGAGACTGGAAGAAGGTATGTTGTCAGCCTCATAATGAACGGCAACTGCAATTTGCCACAGCAAGGCAAAACAAAAAGGCTTTTTGTTGTGAAAACAACTTTTCAAGATAATAATACCACTAACAAATGTCAGCAAATATAAAGAAGTTTATTCTTAACATTAAAAATGAATCAACAGAATACACTGTCTGAAATCAGAATTAAATGTCCAACAAAGGGGACATATATATCTATATCTATATCTATATCTATCTATCTATCTATCTATCTCTATGGCCGATTCATGTTGATGTTCGACAAAAAACAACAAAATTCTGTAAAGCAATTACTCTTCAATAAAAAAAATAATTAATTTAAAAAAGCCTGTAAAAATCTCCCCAAGGCAGAACATCTGAATAAACTCTTCTAATGAAGAAAAAAAGTCCAATAAAAATTTTTTAATGATTTTTAACAGGATCAGAATCTGTAATCTCTGGTTACTATACCATTTTTTGATGGCGATATGGTAAAATAAATTATTATTTCAGCTATGGACAGTTTATCAGACAATTATGAGGAAAACACTTAATCTTATAAAAAGTAAAAGATGTTCAATTAAACCACTGAATAACTGCCCTACAGAATATGACATTTCTAATGATATCAACTGAGAACTTCCAGATGTACAAGGTGGATTTAGAAAAGGCAGAGGAACCAGAGATCAAACTGCCAACATCCACTGGATTACAAAGAAAGCAAGTTCAGTTGAGTCGCTCAGTCGTGTCCAACTCTTTGCAACCCCATGAACCACAGCACGCCAGGCCTCCCTGTCCATCACCAACTCCCGGAGTTTACCCAAACTCATGTCCATTGAGTCGGTGATGCCATCCAACCATCTCATCCTCTGTCGTCCCCTTTTCCTCCTGCCCCCAATCCCTCCCAACATCAGGGTCTTTTCAAATGAGTCAGCTCTTTGCATCAGGTGGCCAAAATATTGGAGTTTCAGCTTCAGCATCAGTCCTTCCAATGAACACCCAGAACTGATCTCCTTTAGGATGGACTGGTTGGATCTCCTTGCAGTCCAAGGGACTCTCAAGAGTCTTCTCCAACACCACAGTTCAAAAGCATCAATTCTTCGGTGCTTAGCTTTCTTTATAGTCCAACTCTCACATCCATACATGACTACTTTAAAACCATAGCCTTGACTAGACGGACTTTTGTTGACAAAGTAATGTCTCTGCTTTTGAATATGCTGTCTAGGTTGGTCATAACTTTCCTTCCAAAGAGTAAGCATCTTTTAATTTCATGGCTGCAATCACCATCTGCAGTGATTTTGGAGCCCAAAAAAATAAAGTCTGACACTGTTTTCACTGTTTCCCCACCTATTTGCCATGAAGTGATGGGACTGGATGCCGTGATCTTAGTTTTCTGAATGTTGAGCTTTAAGTCAACTTTTTCACTCTCCTCTTTCACTTTCATCAAGAGGCTCTTTAGTTCTTCTTCACTTTCTGCCATAAGGGTGCTGTCATCTGCATATCTGAGGTTATTGGTATTTTTCCCAGCAGTCTTGATTCCAGCTTGTGCTTCATCCAGCCCAGTGTTTCTCATGATGTACTCTGCATAGATGTTAAATAAGCAGGGTGATAATATACATCCTTGATGTACTCCTTTTCCTATTTGGAAGCAGTCTGTTGTTCCATGGCCAGTTCTAACTGTTGTTTCCTGGCCTGCCTACAGGTTTCTCAAGAGGCAGGTCAGGTGGTCTGGTATTCCCATCTGTGTCAGAATTTTCCAGAGTCTATTGTGATTCACACAGTCCAAGGCTTTGGCATAGTCAATAAAGCAGAAATAGATGTTTTTCTGGAACTCTCTTGCTTTTTCCATGATCCTGCGGATGTTGGCAATTTGATCTCTGGTTCCTCTGCCTTTTCTAAAACCAGCTTGAACATCTGGAAGTTCATGGCTCACATACTACTGAAGCCTGGCTTGGAGAATTTTGAGCATTACTTTACTAGTGTGCGAGATGAGTGCAATTGTGTGGCAAGGGAATTCCAGAAAAATATCTGCTTCATTGACTACACTAAAGCCTTTGATTGTGTGGATCACAACAAATTGTGGAAAATTCTTAAAGAGATGGTAATACCAGACCACCTTACCTGTCTCCTGAGAAACCTGTATGCAGGTCAATAAGCAATGGTTAGAACCAGACATGAACAATGGACTAGTTCAAAACTGGGAAAGGGGTATGTCAAGGCTGAATATAGTCACCCTGCTTATTTAACTTACATGCAGAGTACATCATATGAAATTCCAGGCTGGATGAATCACAAGCTGGAATCCAGACTTCCCAGAGAAATATCAACAACCTCTGATATGCAGATGACACCACTCTAATGGCAGAGAATGAAGAGAAACTAAAGAGCTTCTTCATGAGGGTGAAAGAGGAGAATAAGAAAGCTGACTTAAAACTCAGCACTCAAAAATATACAAGCAACTCCTAAAGCTCAATTCCAAAAAAATAAATGACCCAATCAAAAAATGGGCCAAAGAACTAAATAGACATTTCTCCAAAGAAGACATACAGATGGCTAACAAACACATGAAAACATGCTCAACATCACTCATTATCAGAGAAATGCAAATCAAAACCACTATGAGGTACCATTTCACGCCAGTCAGAATGGCTGCAATCCAGAAGTCTACAAGCAATAAATGCTGGAGAGGGTATGGAGAAAAGGGAACCCTCTTACACTGTTGGTGGGAATGCAAACTAGTACAGCCACTATGGAGAACAGTGTGGAGATTCCTTAAAAAACTGGAAACAGAACTGCCTTATGATCCAGCAATCCCACTGCTGGACATACACAGAGGAAACCAGAATTGAAAGAGACATGTGTACCCCAATGTTCATCGCAGCACTGTTTATAATAGCCAGGACATGGAAGCAACCTAGATGTCCATCAGCAGATGAATGGATAAGAAAGCTGTGGTACATATACACAATAGAGTATTACTCAGCCATTAAAAAGAATACATTTGAATCAGTTCTAATGAGGTGGATGAAACTGGAGCCTATTATACAGAGTGAAGTAAGCCAGAAAGAAAAACACCAATACAGTATACTAATGCATATATATGGAATTTAGAAAGATGTAACAATAACCTTGTATACGAGACAGCAAAAGAGATACTGATGTACAGAACAGTCTTTTGGACTCTGTGGGAGAGGGAGAGGGTGGGATGATTTGGGAGAATGGCATTGAAACATGTATAATATATATGAAACAAGTCGCCAGTCCAGGTTCGATGCACGATACTGGACGCTTGGGGCTGGTGTACTGGGATGACCCAGAGGGATGGTGTGGGGAGGAAGGAGGGTTCAGGACGGGGAACACATGTATACCTGTGGCGGATTCATTTCGATATATGGCAAAACCAATACAATATTGTAAAGTTTAAAAAAAAAAAATCAGCACTCAAAAACTAAGATCACGGCATCCAGTCCCATCACTTCATGGCATCCAGTCCCATCACTTCATGGTAAATAGATGGGGAAAAAGTGGAAACAGAGACATATTTACTTTTCTTGGGCTCCAAAATCACTGTGGATGGTGACTGCAGCCATGATATTAAAAGACCCTTCCTATTTGGAAGGAAAGCTATGAGAAACCTAGGCAGCATATTAAAACGCAGAGACATCACTTTGCCAACAAAGGTCCGTATAGTCAAAGCAATGATTTTTCCAGTAGTCATGTACAGATCCAGTAGTCAGGTATGGATGTGAGAGTTGGACCATAAAGAAGGCTGAGCGCCAAAGAATTAATACTTTCAGATTGTGGTGCTGGAGAAGACTTTTGAGAGTCCCTTGGACAGCAAGGAGATCAAACCAGCCAATCCTAAAAGAAACTAACTCTGAATATTCATTGGAAGGATTGATGCTGAAGCTCCAATACTTTGGTCACCTGATGCGAAGAGTCGACTCATTGGAAAAGACCCTGATGCTGGGAAAGATTAAGGACAGGAGAAGAGGGTTTCAGAGGATAAGATGGTTGCATGGCATCACTGACACAATGGACCTGAGTTTGAGCAAACTCCAGGAGATAGTGAAGGGCTGGAAAGCCTGCTGTGCTGCAGTCACAAAGAGCCGGGCACGACTAAGTGACTGAACAAATGATATATATTAAAAAAAAAAAAAAAATCACTTGATTTGAAATGTTTTACTTTTCTCTAGATTTTAGATGACACTACCCAATGAATAAGTACTTTGGGTACATTTTGTCTCAAATAACTTCCACAATTTGCAGCCCAAATCTCTGAACTTGTGGCATAAATATCTTAATCTTCTATATCTGTCAATAAGGAATTTTACTAGAACATTTTAAAAATTCTGGCACACAAGCGGGGCTCCAGATATGTTAGGTCAAAAGTTCAGATATATTGGCAATTTACCTTGTAATTTTTTTGGCCCTGTCACACAGCTTGTGGGAGTCTTAGTTCCCTGAGGAGGGACTGAACCCCAGCCCTTGGCAGTGAAATCAAGGAGTCCTAACTACTCGACCTCTAAGGAATTTCTTACTGGCATTTTAAAACAAAACTAAAGTCTTCTCTTTCTGTATCATCCTACTGCATGGTATATGTTAAAAATATTTAGTTTTCTGAAGCAGACTCTTGTGTCATGGATATAGTTGTTAAAAGCATTTAGTACGTATGAACACCACAAAAGCTATTGCAGGTTTATGCAGCAGTTACAGAATTAGAAGACAATGAATTTAATGATCCTGAGTTTTCTGCCAACGCTTACTGGTTGAGTTGTGGTGAGGTTTACAAAAAATTTACTATACTGTTAATTTCAACCCAAGATGCTCTTGAAACAAAAGGAATACCTATGGAATATTCAATCATAAAACATATTTTTAAATTAATGAGTTAAATTTGAAGCTCCAAGGAAAGGAAAAGCTTATTTTGTGACCTATCTAGCCAAGTATTTATGTTTAAATTGATACTTTTCATAACATCAATAATAACACATTTTTTCTAGTGGGAGTCAATATATAAAAGGTTTTATTTGTAACTGACAGCACTAGATAGCTGCAAAAGCTACAAGATATTTTTGAAAACATTTTTTTGATATTGATAAATTTTGAATTACCTTAACAATTTATGCCACACCTCTCTGAAACTGGTGTTAAAACAAGAGTTAGTGAATTCCCTTAACCTGGACAGATATGCTTTGATGTCAGATGAATTCTAAAAAAGATGAACCACTTTTATCAATGTGGAAGCAAATGTCAACGGGGAGTGACAGTGAGGTACACACTTCAGTTATTGGAAAAATTTTAAGTATGTTTGGAACAATCTGGGTATATAACTCTAATTTTCCATTAAAAAAAATCTAAATAAAGATAAAATATTTCCAATGAAAATATACCATCTGAACTGACATGTGCTATAAGTATAAAATAGCCACCTGACTTCAAGATTTAATAAAATATTTTAAAAATACATTAATATCTAAATAATTTATATACTGATTACATGTTAGAATGATAGTATCTGGGGCACATTTGGGTAAATAACGTATTATTAAAATTAATCTCACTTGTTTGAAAATAAAGTTATATGTGCTGACAATACTGAACCATGCTGTCTCGACCTTTTGCAAATGTTTCCTCTTTTACTGGTCCACCTTCCCTTCCCATGGTCTGTACAACATAAGAAATCAGTACAAATGGGGCCCTAGTAAGTTAAAAACGTGAAACGGTGTTCAAAGTATCTAGTCTGGTGTATTTGACTAACTGCTGCTGACACTAGCAGGAAGAATTGAAAGTGAATTGTACTTCACCTCCAGAATTTACAACTAAGGGAAAACAACCTTGTTATACTCACTTATTCTAGTAACTTTTTGTAGACTTTATTCTAGTAACCTTTTGCAGACCCCATCAGGTTTTCTACTTAGACAATCATGTTGTCCTCAAATAGACAGCTGGTTTTTTTTTTCAATCTAGATACCATTCATTTCTTTTTCTTGCCTGACTGCATTGTCTAGACTCTCTAGCACAATGTTGAGCAGAGGTGGGCAGAATCCCTACTTCATTCCTGATCTTAGAGAAAAAGTGTTCAATCTTTCACCATAAAGTATGATAGCTAAAGGTTTTTATAGATGCCCTCTATCAAGCAGAGAAGTTCTTATATTTGTATTATGCTGAGATTTTTAAATCAATAGATACGAAAGTCAAAGGCAGTCAGACTCTGGTGGGCAAATGTCCTCAACAGACCTGTCTAGTTTAGTGCTTCAAGTTGCTTCCTCTATTCTGGAGTGACGTATATGACAGCACAGGAGAGAAGGAATGCTTCAGAAACTCTCCAGAAGCAAGCAATCAGGGGTAAGCAGTAGTCTGTCATCTCCGGAAGCTTTTCAAAGGAGCTATAGCTATCTTGGTCACATTCTATCTTGGGTACAACATGATTGTACCCTGGCCTTCAGATGTCCTTCCAAAGTCTTAACTGCAGTGATATTCTATCCTATGAAGTCTTGCCATGTGGTACTACTGATGCAGGTCAGGAGCTAAGGGCACAGAGTTGGTACACAGGAAATACAAAATAAGTAATTATGGACTAATTAAGACTTAGCCAAGATGGATATGCATTTCCCAGTTGGATGAAGTGCTGTGCTATGTATAGTCAGTAAATTGCACTTTAGATCACTTTTGGATGGAAGGGGCATAAAAATACAGGATTAAGATAGGATGCCGTGGCTGACATAAGCCTTTATCTCACAGCGTTTCATTATCACCTATTTATCCAGTCAAAAATTTTAAATGTCATCTCATAATTTCTTTTCCTGCTAAAACTTGTCATTCTTTTTTACAATGTTAATTACATCTTTTAAATCACTACTCGCTAAACCCTGCAAGTATAGGTGAGCATGCTAAAGCAGAATAAGAAAACAATGGGCTACTTGATATGTATATTTGAGACAATTCCATTTCTGATTAAATTAGTTTTAGTTCAACACGGAGCAAAATGATTAGGGTTCTGCTCCAACAGCAGACTTCTCTAGCATATTTGCATTATTTATCACACTAGGAGGAGAAAGGACAGATTTTTATTGCTAGGGATACAAATCAATATGAGATTTTAACAGATGGGGTCTTGGTTGGGGGCACAGCAGCCCCTTCAAGTCCAGTGCTGAAAATCATTCAGCTATAAACACTGGAAGACCCAGAGATATTTGCTTGGCAAGTCACTCATGGAATCAGCATCATCTTGCTAAATGTAATATCTGCCGGTCTGGGGCAGAATGGGGACCACACATCTGCTCAGGGGTAGTCAGCAGTTAGCACACTAAGCTGCAGCCATAGAGCCATATTAAATATTATTGCTGCAAGTAGTGTAATAATACTACAACCATATAATTTTTCCCCACTGGGCTATTTTTAGAGACACTGAATAGATATTGAAAAGTCTGGCATTCAGGGAGGTGCTTCAAGTTGGACATGAAAAGTAAGCACTATACATACAGTTCAGATCATTGGAGACATGGGGGAGTAGGAGGAAAAAGGCATGGCAGCTTTCAGCAACGATTCAGCATTTGTGGTTCACCTGTCCCTGGGTCCCTGACATATTGCAAACCTGCCTCACAAACCCAGAGGGTAATGAAGCTTTTTGTTACAGTCTGAATATAGTACAGAGGTAAATAAGTTGATTCTGAGGTTGCTTCTGGGACAGAAATACCCTGGGCACTATTCTGGGTCTTAGAACACTTCAGTCGTGCAAGGGCCCAGAAAGAACAAATAAACATAGCTTTAAATAAAAAACTAAATCCACAGAACTTCAAATAATTGGATTCAATTCATAAATTGGGGAAATAATCCACTTGTCTTTTTCTGATGGCTATCAACAAGGCCCAAAAGCTCCTTAACAGTGATTTTCTTCTTAAAATAACCCTTTCATCAGTATAGAGGTTTATATAAGGACACCTAAGGAAAACCGCTGCAACTCACTCTCCCTTCCATCTCTGCTTCCACTCAAACACAAACAAACAAAATCCTTGAATTTGGAAGCAACATGAAGAAAATCCAAATTCTAGTTCCTGTTACTCAAATTAGTTTCAAAAACTTGCTACATATAAAGTGTATAGCAAAAGTTGAATGTGTTATCCTTACCTGTGAAGATCTAATTTTTAAATTAAGATATAATTTGCATATAGTAAAATTTACCCTTTTTAGTCTTGTCTTGAAGTCTTGAAGACCTGAAGTCAAGTCTAAGTCTTGAAAAATGCATAGGCATTTAATCAATAGCACAATCAAGATGCAGAACAGTTATGTCACCCAAAAAATTCCCCCATGCCTCTCCTCCTAAACCCAGCCCCTGGCTGATCTCAATTCTGTGCCAGTAATTTTTCCATTTCCAGACTATCATATACATGAAACCCTAGACTATAGCCTGTTGAGTACAGATTCTTTCATACTGCATTTTTGTTGTTCACTCGCTCAGTCCTGCCCAACTCTGCGACTCCATGGACTGCAGCATGCTAGGCTTCCCTGTCCTTCACCATCTCCCGGAGCTTGCTCAAACTCATGTCCGTTGCGTCAGTGATGCCATCCAACCATCTCATCCCCTGTTGTCCCCTTCTCCTCCTGCCTCCTCCTTCATACTGCATAACATAACTGAATTCATCCATGTTGTGGCACGTTATCAGGAATTCATTCCTTTCTTTTGGTAAGTAGTATTTCACTATACAGGTGTACCACAATTTGTTTATTCACTCATCAGCTGATGATCATTTGGGTTATTTCCAGTTTTGAGAGGAGAAGGCAGTGGCACCCCACTCCAGTACTCTTGCCTGGAAAATCCCATGGATGGAGAAGTCTGGTAGGCTGCAGTCCATGGGGTTGCGAAGAGTCGGACACGACTGAGCGACTTCACTTTCACTTTTCACTTTCATGCATTGGAGAAGGAAATGGCAACCCACTCCAGTGTTCTTGCCTGGAGAATCCCAGGGATGGGGGAGCCTGGTGAGCTGCCGTCTATGGGGTCACACAGAGTCGGACACGACTGAAGCGACTTAGCAGTAGCAGCAGTTTTGAGAGAATGCATGAGTATATACAGTTGCTTAGTTGTGTCTGACTCTTTGCAACCCCATGGACTGTAGCCCCCCAGGTTCCTCTAATCCCAGTCAAGAATACTGGAGTGGGTTGCCATGAGTAAAGCCACTATAAACATTTATTCAGGGCTTCCCTGGTGGCTCAATGGTAAAGAATCCACCTGCCAATGCAAGAGACATGGGTTCGATACCTGGGTTGGGAAGATCCCCTGGACAAGGAACTGGCAACCCACTCCAGTATTCTTGCCTGGAGAATCCCATGGACGGAGGAGCTCGGTGGGCTGCAGTCCATGGGGTCACAAAAGAGTCAGATACAACTTAGTGACTAAACAACAACAACAAACATTTTTTCAAGCCAAGTTTCCATTTCACTTGGGTAAATTGCTAGGAGTGGACTGCTTAAGATGTACTTTTGAAAATACCTGCCTGATTCTATACAGCAGACATGCATTTTTGCAATGGAATAGCTATGATGCGAGTTCCATGATGCTTTTCTTCCTACTCCATCTACATCACTTCTCCACCCTCCTGGGTATAGGAAACATCTCCAAATCAGTATCACTTACAAACTTCATTAACATTCTATTTATTTTCAGGCCTAGATCATTAATAAAAATGCTAAATATTCCTTACTTCCTCATCAGCACCCTGCAGAATACTAGGAAACACTCTGTCTCAAGTCTCTTCTCTCACACACACACACACACACACTCTTTAAATTTTACACTTGTTTAACAACACATGTTGTATCAATAGTTTCTCCTCTATATTCTTAATTTTCAATCAAGCAAAGAATCTTTATATATCACCATTAATAGCTACAAGAAAACCAAAAGGAGCTTTCCCCAATTTATTCCAAGTCAGTGTACTTTCTGCAAATCACAGACAGACAAGGACCCACAGAGCACACTAAGAAAATTTGAGGTGCTACTCCCTAACACCAGCCTAAAAGCAACACTGGGCTTTGTTCCTCCTAAAACTGTGTCTTTTCCTAAAAACAGTCTTTCAAATAAATGCTGTATTAATTAAAATAGAAGAGAAAAAAAATGTCAGCATAATTAACATACGAAGCAACAGTATGGCCTAATTAATCACCATGAAGAGCAATTGAACAAAATACTACGCATTTTTATGGAGCAATTTAATCTGGCAAGTAATTAATCACAGAAACACAAGCAAAACAAATGGATTTCCCTTTAAGGAAGTCACATTTATTATCAGTAATGTATCCCAAACTCTGTTATCCCAACTCAAAATTGTCCAGTAGACAAAGAATTGCCAGCTTTCTTAGAACACTGATATTTTTGTAAAAAAAAAAAAAAAAAGAACATTGAGCTTTTCAAATCAAGTTATAGCCCCTGAGCATCCAAGAGCTAAGGGTTATGGGACAGAGGTCCATGGCAATAGGCATGGAAGGCCTAACCTCAACAGTTTTAAATCAAGGTCATTTTAGTCAAAACCGGAGATAATTGCTAAATGACTCATGTAAGAAAACACTTAGCATTATGAGCAACAATTATAGGTCACAGATATAACCAAAACCCCAAAGGAAGGACCTTCAATAGCTGACAACAGAAGGAAACAGTGCTTTTGATCTTCAGGACAAGGGGGAGGGGCCCGTATTAATGCAGTGAAATTTAAGTCAAAGAAATCTCTTTTATTCCTCCTCTCCTCTTCTTTTCTTCTCCTCTTCTTCTTTAAACAATGACCCATTTTCCCTGAGCCCTGACAACTTCACCAGTTTGAAGAATACCAACAGGCTGGTTTTTTTGAATGGCCTCAAGTTTCAAAGACACAGTGACACACATTAGCTAAGAAGGTTCAAGAGGCTCTCTTCATCCATCCATCTTCCCAGCTACCTACCTTCCCTGTTTGGCTGTATTTGAAACTACATGAATTGTCCTTTTTTTTTTTCCTTGCCAAGGAAGCTCATGGCACTATCCTTTCTTTGAATATTCCCATTTCTTGCTAACTTTTTTCCTCTATATACTGGTCTTAAAGGTCTATGCCTCTCTCTCTTTTTAAAGCAAACTCCTATAGATAAAAGCACCCGGCAGAGTCCCAGACATCTGCTGGCCTCAACCAAAGTCGTTTTCTTTTCAGCTTGACCTTCAATGCTGGGTCCCATGAAACATTCAATACTTACTCAATGGTACAGGGGAAGTCATGCTTTTCACACTTTCACCCTGTGTTCACAATTTGAGAACAGCTGTTGCAGGTGTCCTATTCAGCCCAAGGCATTTACCTCTAGGTTTTAACCCTTACCCTCCTCTCATGGAGGAGAGTTCTGACAAAATGTGATCCACTGGAGAAGGGAATGGCAAATCACTTCAGTATTCTTACCTTGAGAACACCATAAACAGTATGAAAAGGCAAAAAGATATGACACTGAAAGATGAACTCCGCAGGTCGGTATGTGCCCAATATACTACTGAGAAGAGTGGAGAAAAAACTCCAGAAAGAATAAAGAGACGGAGCCAAAGTGCAAACAAAGCCCAGTTTTGGATGTGACTGGTGATGGAAGTAAAGTCCGATGCTGTAAAGAACAATATTGCACAGGAACCTGGAATGTTAGGTCCATGAATCAAGGTACACTGGAAGTGGTCAAACAGGAGATGGCAAGAGTGAACACCAGCATTTTAGGCATCAGTGAACTAAAATGGACTGGAATGAGCAAATTTAATTCAGATGACCATTATACCTAGTACTGTGGGCAAGAATCCCTTAGAAGAAATGGAGTAGCCATCATAATCAACAAAAGAGTCCAAAATGCAATACTTGGGTGCAGTCTCAAAAATGACAGAATGATCTCTGTTCATTCATATTCCATTCGATATCACAGTAATCCAAGTCTATGCCCCAACCATAATGCTGAAGAAGCTGAAGTTGAACGGTTATGATGACCTACAAGACCTTCTAGAACTAACACCAAAAAAATACGTCCTGTTCATTATAGGGGACTGGAATGAAAAAGCAGGAAGTCAAGAGATACCTGGAGTAACAGGCAAGTTTGGCTTTGGAGTACAAAGCGAAGCAGGGCAAAGGCTAACAGAGTTTTGCCAAGAGAACACACCGGTCATAGCAAATACCCTCTTCCAACAACAAAAAAGATGACTCTACACATAGACATCACCAGATGGTCAATACTGAAATCAGATTGATTATATTCTTTGCAGCCAAAGATGGAGAAACTCTATACAGTCAGCAAACACAAGACTGGGTGCTGACTGTGGCTCAGATCATGAACTCCTTATTGCCAAATTCAGACTTAAATTGAAGATAGTAGGGAAAACCACTAGACCATTCAGGTATGACCTAAATCAAATCTCTTACAATTATACAATGGAAGTGACAAAAATATTCAAGGGATTAGATCTGATAGAGTGCCTGAAGAAATATGGAGGGAGGTTTATGACACTGTACAGGAGGTGGTGATCAAGACCATCCCCAAGAAAAAGAAATGCAAAAAGGCCAAATGGTTGTCTGAGGAGGCCTTACAAATAGCTGAGAAAAGAAGAGAAGCTAAAGGCAAAGGAGAAAAGGAAAGATATAAGCATTTGAATGCAGAGTTCCAAAGAATACCAAGGAGAGAAAAGAAAGCCTTCCTCAGTGATCAATGTGAAGATATACAGGAAAACAACAGAATGGGAAAGACTTATCTCTTCAAGAAAATTAGAGCTACCAAAGGAAAATTTCATACAAAGATGGACATAATAAAGCACAGAAATGGTATGGACCTAACAAAAGCAGAAGATATTAAGAAGAGGTGGCAAGAATACACAGAACAACTATACAGAAAAGATCTTCATGATCACGATGGTGTGATCACTCACCTAGAACCAGACATCCTGGAATGTGATGTCAAATGGGTCTTAGGAAGCATCACTACGAACAAGGCTAATGGAGGTGATGGAATTCCAGTTGAGCTATCTCAAATCCTATAAGATGATGCTGTCAAAGTGCTGCACTCAATACACCAGCAAATCTGGAAAACTCAGCAGTAGCCACAGGACTGGAAAAGGTCAGTTTTCATTCCAATCCCAAAGAAAGTCAATGCCAAAGAATGTTCAAACTACCGCACAACTGCACTCATCTCACACGCTAGTAAAGTAATGCTCAAAATTCTCCAAGTGAAGCTCCAAGTATGTGGACAGAAAACTTCCAGATGTTCAAGCTGGATTTAGAAAAGGCAGAAGAACCAGAGATCAAATTGCCAACATCCGCTGGATCATCGAAAAGGCAAGAGAGTTTCAGAAAAACATCTATTTTTGCTTTATTGACTATGCCAAAGCCTTGGACTGTGTGGATCACAATAAACTGGAAAATTCTGAAAGAGATGGGAATACCAGACCACCTTACTGGCTTCCTGAGAAATCTGTATACAAGTCAAGAAGCAACAGTTAGAACCAGACATGGAATGACCGACTAATTCCAAATTGGGAAAGGAGTACATCAAGGATGTATACTGTCACCCTACTTATTTAACTTATATGCAGAGTACATCATGTGAAATGCCAGGTTGGATGAAGCAAAAGCTGGAATCAAGACTGCCAGGAGAAATACCAATAACCTCAGATACGCAGATGACACCACCCTTATGGCAGAAAGCGAAGAGGAACTGAAGAGCCTCTTCGTGAAAGTGAAAGAGGAGAGTGAAAAAGCTGGCTTAAAACTCAACATTCAGAAAACTAAGATCATGGCATCTGGTCCCATCACTTCATGGCAAATAGATGGGAAAACAATGGAAACAGTGACAGACTTTATTTTCTGGGGCTCCAAAATCATTCCAGATGGTGATTGCAGCCATGAAATTAAAAGATGCTTGCTCCTTGGAAAGAAAGCTACGACCAACCTAGACAGCATATTAAAAAGCAGAGACATTACTTTGCCAACAAAGGTCTGTCTAGTCAAAGCTATGGTTTGTCCAGCAGTCACATATGGATGTGAAAGTTGGACCATAAAGAAAGTGGAGTGCTAAAGAATTGATGCTTTTGCACCGTGGTGTTGGAGAAGACTCTTGAGAGTCCCTTGGACTGCAAGGAGATCCAACCAGTTCATCCTAAAGGAAATCATTCCTGAATATTCACTGGAAGGACTGATGCTGGAGCTGAAGCTCCAATACTTTGTCCACCTGATGCAAAGAACTGACTGATTAGAAAAGACCCTGATGTTGAGAAAGACTGAAGGCAGGAGGAGAAGGGGACGACAGAAGATGAGATCATTGGATGGGATCACTGACTCAATAGACATGAGTTTGAGCAAGTTCCAGGTGTTGGTGACAGATAAGGAAGCCAGGCATGTTGCAGTCCATGGGGTCGCAGAGTCGGACACGACTGAGCAACTGAATTGATACTGACTGATACTTCTCTCCTTCAAACCTTCTGTTCTTATCATTTCCATTTGTACCAATGACTTGTATCTGAACTCTTTTAGTCTTCCTTCATTTCACTTCTCTTTTGGAGAGTCTGCCTGGCATCTTTTGTTAAGTGATTCTCTGAGATGCTTTCTGAACTGTTTTTATGAGCTCCCTTCATCAGCCAATGATAACTGAAGTACTATCACTTCCACCTTATTTCAGATCAAGCCCAGCCAGGACCCTGCATCCCTGCCTGAGAGCAAAACGCTACGCTGATTTATGTTCAACAAACATTCATTGAATGTTGCTTAGCACAATGTTACTAAGATGAGTAAGACATGGATGTGGACTGCCTTTATGAGTTCAGAGCCTAGTAAAGAAGACAAACAGACAAGCAAATAGTTACTACTGTAGTATTTAATAATGAAGTAATGCTGAAAATGTACTGTTTCAGGAGGCAAACTGACAAATAGAGGAAAAACAGGTACAACAAGGAAGAATAATATATATATATATATAGACAAACTGTTTATATATATATATATATGGTCAGTTAACAGTTTGTCCAGAGAACATGTCTCATTTGTCCAGAGAACTCTAGGTGATCTAGCACAGCTGCAATGAGGAACAGATTCCAGGAAGCATATTAAGGACAGAATTGTACCCATGCTACAGAGCTTAGCAACCTCTCTGGTGGCTCAGTTGTTAAAGAATCTGCCTTCAATGCAGGAGACCCAGGTTCAATCCCTGGGTGGGGAAGACGCCCTGGAGAAGGAAACAGCAACTCACTCCAGTATTCTTCCCTGGAAAATCCCATGGACAGAGGAGCCTGGTGCACTACAGTCCATGGGATCGCAAAGTCAGATATGACTGAGTGACAGAGTGTGTGTGTGTGTATATATACATACACACACACACATACACAGAGCTTAAATATTAATTTTCTTTAGGGGTTGAGGGAGCCAGTGATGGGATAAGCACAGGGAGGAGAAAAAGAAAGAGGCAGTGAAGATGACATGTATGGTTAGAGGCTTAGAGAACGCAACTAAAAAAGAAATGCAGAGAATGAATAAACTAATTGTGGTATATTTTAAACAATAATAAAGTACTACTTAGCAATAAATGGAGAAGGCAATGGCAACCCACTTCAGGACTTTTGCCTGGAAAATCCCATGGACAGCGGAGCCTGGTAGGCCACAGTCCATGGGGTCGCAGAGTCGGACACGACTGAGTGACTTCGCTTCACTTCACTTTAGCAATAAAAGGAAAGAACTATCAGATATTTGCAAATCCCCATTCATAGCAGCATTATTCATAATAGCCAAAAGGTGGAAACAACTGAAATGTCTATCAACAGATGAATATGTAAACAAAATATAGTTTATATATACAATGGAATATTATTTAGCCTTAAAAAGGAAGGGCATCCTGTCACATACTCCAACATAAGTGAACCTTGTGGACATTATGCTAAGTGAAAAAAAACAGCCACAGAAAAAGACAAATGCTGCATATTGCCTTATATAAAGTATCTAAAGTAGTCAAATTCATAGAGCAGAAAGTAGAATGGTGGTTGCCAGAGGCTGGGGTGGAGGAGGAAACGGGGGGGGGGGGGGGGGGGGGGGAGCTGCTGTTTAATAAGTACAGAGTTTCAGTTCTGCTAGATGAAAAAGTTCTGGAGATCTGTTGCAGAACAATGTGAATATATGTAACACTACTGAACTGTGTATCTAAAAATAGTAAAGATGGTAAATTTTATGTTTTTCACCACTATTTTTTAAGGTCTACATTATTTTTTTAAGGAATAAACTAATGTATACCACAAAGTGGATGAATTTAAAAAACAATACATTGAGGACAAGAAGCCAAACACAAGAGGATATACTGTATGAGTTTGTTCATATGAAGTTCAAGAAAAGGCAAAACTTAACTTGTGAAAGAAGTCAGAAAACTGCATAACCCCCCAGAAGGGTTATGAGGAATTTTCTGGGCTGACAGAAATGCTCTACATCTTGATCTGTGTGTTGATTAGATGGGTATACACACATGTAAAAAAGTTCTATTACACAGCTAAGATTCTGTACATTTTACCACATACCTCAATTAAAAGGAAACAGAAGGGTTTCAGTGAGTTGGTAACATGCTATTTAAGGTTAATGTTCATTTTATGATCAAGCTTTATTACAAATATACATTAATAGAGTACTCTTTACAATTTATCAAATAGCTCACATTTTTAAAATAGGAAACTAGCTCCGATTAAATGAGCAAAAGGAACAGATTTTAATCCATCGCTATCTGCATTCCATCTAATAAATTATCCCATAAGAAACTTGAAATATAGTCAAACCCTGGTCAGAAATCTTCCACCCCCTTCTACTCAGAATGAGCTCCAACTACAGATGGCTACTCCTGCTGCCTTTTGAGAGGTGTCACCAAGATGAATGTAGGAGAGGAGAGACCAATGAGAATCAACTGTCTCTACAGCTTTCTTGAGATTGAGGACTTTCATCATACGATAGGAGTGTCAAATGAGAAAAAAATTAATGTTCTTTGGTGTATAAGAAAATGTATTAACATATTCTGTGTTTGATATCTCACATGTTACTGGCTTTACAAGAAATTATATAGAAATCAATTAGAACAAAAAAAATCTCATTAAATCTCTTAAAACAGGGGTCTTCTTTGCTAGAGCATGCACAATATCTAGGCTCCAGGGAAACATGTGTAATCAAGGTAAAATTAATCAAAACCTACATAAAAAGAACAGCAAGAGATGGTTTAAGAAGAAAATCTTTCCTCAGTGTTAGAAACTCCTGAAGTCTGATCACTGCATACATAATTCTGGTTATTATTGTCTTCTACTATATAACACTATATTTATAATTAGGCTGATATCACAGTAAAATTCAGACACAATTCATTTAACAATTAATCTACTGGAGCTAAAAAATTCTTACCACGACATTAATTGCCTGCTTAAAATGGTGCCTCTGTTTCAGTTTTAGATGATCACACACCTTCGTGAAGAGCCCAGGGGAAATGCAACACACGGGCAAAGCTTGTTTAGGGGAGACTGAGCAGGCAGCAGGGAGTTTCACACTCTTCTCTCCCGACAGACCTCAGCTCAGAAGAGCCTTTACTGTGACCACCAAGCTTACTACTTATTAAAGGAGAAAACAGTAAAGAGCATCATCCTTCTCTGAAGAGCTCTCACCTACTCTCACTCCAAACTGCCTTTTTAACCTTCTTTACCTGTATGTCCTCTCTAATTTCTCAATACAAGAAGTAATGTTTACTACAATCTTTGTCCTCCCTCCCTTCCTCTTCTCCCTTTCTCTCCTTCTTCCTTCCTTTCTCCCCTTTTTCTTTTAAAATTTTCAATTAGTAAATCCCTCTGCTAAGACAGTAGGAGGATAGAGGAAGGTCTGAACCATTCTATGAAGGTTGTGGTCCCTGATTTTTCTATAAAAGGATTTTATTTTTCTAGTCTGGCCCTGGCTGATGATTCCCCACCCACAGGTTTTTCTTCACATATTTATTCTTTATCAAGAACTTTGTGGTTGATTCTTAAGAAAAATTTTCAGTGTTTAAGGCCATTTTACATAATAGTAGCAAGTCAAAATCCAGAAAAGGGAGATTATTTCCAAATCACCCAGCAAATCAGTAGGAGTCAGGATTATACCAAAGCACCTGGACAAAAATTTAGAAAGCATATTTATCAAATATCCCAATGATACAAAGCTACAAAGGAAAACCAACACACAGAATGACATAACTAGGACTGATGAGTTGCAATGTCTAAGATACATTTAGTATGGATGAAGAGTTTCCTTTAGGTTAGTTTAAAGGAAAAAATGAACTAGAGATGTTCAGGAGATTCACCAAAAGTCATAGTAGCTATCTCTGTGAGATTTGATGTGACTTTACTTTGCTCTTTGCAAGTTTCTGCACTGCTTTAAAATTTTCTACAATAAGCAAATAGCATCAAAAAAAAAAAAAAAAAAAACAGCACCACAAAGCAAAACAGCACCACGAACTGAACAATTACAGGATTGGGAACAGTTAGTTTGACAGCAGGTCACTTTAAGCAGATTTGAAAGTTTTAGTGGGACCTAAGCTTGTTATGAATCAACAATGAAATTCAGCTGCTGAAAAGTTAATGCTACGGGAGGCTGCAAATGCAATAGGTTTCTACCTTGGGTGCTAATAGTATTCCTACAATCTAAACTACTAAGATCATATCTGGATCCAGTTCTAGGTGTCACTCAATCTAAAACATTAACTGAATGCTCATTTGGTACAAGGCACATGCTAACACCACACTTTAGGAGGGAAACTGAGAAGACAGAATATACCGAAAGGACAGTCATAGCTTGCCAGAGATTTTGAAACCATGTTATATGAAGAACAACTGAGGAAGGAAAGGATGTTTTGCCTACAGAATGGCAGTAATATACATGCTAGCCCTTTGAAGAATTCAACACAGAAGTCAGAGTAAACGTTTTGGTGTTGCATCTGAAGGTAGAAAAACAATCAATCAACAGGTTCAGATTATAAAAAGGATGAGTTGACAGGAGGAAGAGAGTCTCATCATTTTAAAAAGTGAATAGTGTATACAGCCTGAAGTATTAAGCACTGTTTCACTTGGTCTTCAAGCAGAGGCTGATATTACCTCAACAAATGAGATTTATGCTTTGGCAAGAAGACTAGGGTAGATGGCCTCTTAAATTCTCTCAGCTTTTAAGGTTAAGTGACCCAGCACTGCTAACCTGCAAGATAAAAGTTAAATAGAAATTGGGAGGTATGGGACCTTGGCCATTCTGGTATAATCGAGAATTTAAAATGATTAAGCTCCTATGGCCAAGAACAATTCTCTTTTTGTTCACAGTAATCCAAAGAAACCTAAAGTTTCATTTGCAGAAGAAATGCCTGTTTGGGTTTGCTGATAGGAAAACATATTGTGACCCAATAGTAATTGCTTCTTCATCCCATCAGCAGATTTTAAAATACCTGAGCACAACAAAGGAAACTATAAGCAAGGTGAAAAGATAGCCTTCAGAATGGGAGAAAACAATAGCAAACGAAGCAACAGATAAAGAATTAATCTCAAAAATATACAAGCAACTCCTGCAGCTCAATTCCAGAAAAACAAAAGATCCAATCAAAAAGTGGGCCAAAGAACTAAATAGACATTTCTCCAAAGAAGACATACAGATGGCTAACAAACACATGAAAACATGCTCAACATCACTCATTATCAGAGAAATGCAAATCAAAACCACTATGAGGTACCATTTCACGCCAGTCAGAATGGCTGCGATCCAAAAGTCTACAAGCAATAAATGCTGGGGAGGGTGTGGAGAAAAGGGAACCCTCTTACACTGTTGATGGGAATGCAAACTAGTACAGCCACTATGGAGAACAGTGTGGAGATTCCTTAAAAAACTGGAAACAGAACTGCCATATGATCCAGCAATCCCACTGCTGAGCATACACACTGAGGAAACCAGGACTGAAAGAGACACGTGTACCCCAATGTTCATTGCAGCACTGTTTATAATAGCCAGGACATGGAAGCAACCTAGGTGTCCATCAGCAGATGAATGGATAAGAAAGCTGTGGTACATATACCCAATGGAGTACTACTCAGCCATTAAAAAGAATACATTTGAATCAGTTCTAATGAAGTGGATGAAACTGGAGCCTATTATACAGAGTGAAGTAAGCCAGAAAGAAAAATACCAATACAGTATACTAACATATATATGTGGAATTTAGAAAGAAGGTAATGATAACCCTGTATGTGAGGCAGCAAAAGAGACACAGATGTATTCAACAGTCTTTTGGACTCTGTGGGAGAGGGCAAGGGCAGGATGATATGGGAGAATGGCACTGAAACATGTAAAATATCATATGTGAAACGAATCGCCAGTCCAGGTTCGATGCATGATACAGGGTGCTCGGGGCTGGGATGGGGAGGGAGGTGGGAGGGAGGTTCAGGATGGGGAACACATGTACACTCATGGCGGATTCAAGTCAATGTATGGCAAAACCAATACAATATTGTAAAGTAAAATAAATTAATTAATTAAAAAAAACACAAAATAAAAAGTTGAGAAAAAATAAAATAAAATACCTGAGTAATATGAACAGAGTTCCACTCTGACTTTTGGAAAACATAAATAGAAAGGGAAAAATAAAGGAAAAGATGAAGAACTTACCACAATTTTAAGACTACTTTTTAAAGTATCTTAGATATAGAATGGAAAAGGGAAAGGAATTAGGGACTTAAAACTATGCCTATTTGCAGCTAGGCTTTGTATCAATTACAGTTAGAAGCCAGCCTTTTGTGAACTAAGGCATGATTAAATGTCTACATTTCCTAGCAAGAATTCCTTCTGGGGCTTCCCTGGTGGCTCAGTGGTAAAGAATCCACCTGCTAATGCAGGAGAGACGGTTCAACCCCTGATCTGGGAAGATCCCACACGCCATGGAGCACTTAAGCCCATGTGCCTATTGAGCCTGTGAGCTGCAACTACGGAATGCGCGTGCCCTACAGCCTGTGCTCTGAAACAAGAGAAGCCATCGCAACGAGAAGCCTGCAACTAGAGAGTAGCCCCCACTTGCCACAACTAGAGAAAAGCCTGTATAGCAACGAAGACCCAATACAGTTTAAAAAAAAAAAAAAAAAGAGTTCCTTTTGGAAAACAATGACCTTTTCTCGGATAAAAACAAAAATTTCCCACCCCCACTTGAATCAATAATAATTAGGAGCAGCCCATCCCTAAAGGGCCAGAGTCAGCTGCACCATCAAAAGCAGGCTGTCTCCAGAGAGCCAGCAAACTGGCTGGGAAAGGGCACAAGTTACATCTGCTTTTGCTGGTACAACTGAGGAATTGGACTGCTGTACACTCTAGCCCCTTCCCACCCCATTTTGTAATGAGTCAATTGAAAACACCTTTCTTCCTGATCTGCTAAAATGGAGCAGCAATTCTAGGTCACCTTGACTGCCCCTCTGGTTTTCAACTCCTAGTACTTAGAAAGAGCTATAAAGATAAGGAAGCAGTGACAAAAAGACAAGAATAAAGGAACGTTCCTAAAACCACACTTAAAGAAAGAAGCCCAAATCTATCTCACACAAACACACCATATTTCCTCTCATTCATTCTCTATCTCTCAGTGTCTTTTCCTCTCATGTTTTTGATGCCTATCTACAGACACTAAAAATGCCATATGGTTGATCCTGTTGATTCAAATACTAGCAGAATAAGGAACATCTATCAATAATGGCTCATCTCAGATACCCGTAAAAAAGTTAATGTTAGGTTTAAAATCTAAAGTTAACTTTATTGTTGTTTAGTTGCTAAGTCATGTCCCGACTCTTTGTGACCCCATGGACTGTAGCCTGCCAGGCTCCTCTTCAGTTCAGTTCAGTTTAGTTGTTTAGCTGTGTCCGACTCTTTGCGACCCCATGAACTGCAGCATGCCAGGCCTCCCTTTCCATCACCAACTCCCAGAATTTACCCAAACTCTTGTCCATTGAGTTGGTGATGCCATCCAACCATCTCAGCCTCTGTCATCCCCTTC
Source organism: Bubalus kerabau (assembly GCF_029407905.1). NCBI lineage: Eukaryota > Metazoa > Chordata > Mammalia > Artiodactyla > Bovidae > Bubalus > Bubalus kerabau. Next base: position 25,235,272 of record NC_073645.1, read on the forward strand.
TCCTCCTGCCTTCAATCTTTCCCAACATGAGGGTCTTTTCAAATGAGTCAGCTCTTTGCATCAGGTGGCCAAAATATTGGCGTTTCAGCGTCAACATCAGTCCTTCCAGTGAACATCCAGGACTGACTTCCTTTAGGATGGACTGGTTGGATCTCCTTGCAGTCCAAGGGACTCTCAAGAGCCTTCTCCAACACCACAGTTCAAAAACATCAATTCTTTGGTGCTCAGCTTCCTTTATAGTCCAAATCGCACATCCATACATGACTACTGGAAAAACCATAGCCTTGACTAGACGGACCTTTGTTGACAAAGTAATGTCTCTGCTTTTGAATATGCTGTCTAGGTTGGTCATAACTTTCCTTCCAAGGAGTAGCATCTTTTAATTTCATGGCTGCAATCACCATCTGCAGCGCTTTTGGAGCCCCAAAAAATAAAGTCAGCCACTGTTTCCCCATCTATTTGCCATGAAGTGATGGGACTGGATGCTTTATCTTAGTTTTCTGAATGTTGAGCTTTAAGTCAATTTTTTCACTCTCCTCTTTCACTTTCATCAAGAGGCTCTTTAGTTCTTCTTCACTTTCTGCCATAAGGGTGCTGTCATCTGCGTATCTGAGGTTATTGATATTTCTCCCGGCAACCCTGATTCTAGCTTGTGCTTCTTCCAGCCCAGCGTTTCTCATGATGTACTCTGCATAGAAGTTAAATAAGCAGGGTGACAATATACAGCCTTGACGTACTCCTTTTCCTATTTGGAACCAGTCTGTTGTTCCATGTCCAGTTCTAACTGTTGCTTCCTGACCTGCCTACAGGATTCTCAAGAGGCAGATCAGGTGGTCTGGTATCCCCATCTCTTTCAGAATTTTCCAGAGTCTATTGTGATCCACACAGTCCAAGGCTTTGGCATAGTCAATAAAGCAGAAATAGATGTTTTTCTGGAACTCTCTTGCTTTTTCCATGATCCAGCAGATGTTGGCAATTTGATCTCTAGTTCCTCTGCCTTTTCTAAAACCAGCTTGAACATCTGGAATTTCATGGTTCACGTCTCTTACCATACCATAAAATTATACATAGAAGATCCAACTAATAACAGTGGGGACAGGGACAAAACAAAGGCCTTTGCTTTGTAAATACATATTTACAGAAACAAAGAATGTTGTGAAATGATTTGCTCTCCTGCCACATAGGGGCCATTCACTCAAACAACTGGGACCAAGGGCTAGAACATTCTAGAGCAAACTGCCAAAAATACATTTCTCCTCCAGTGTTCTTAGCAATTTCATCTGCAACTGTCTGCTGAGAAGAAAGCCCTTCCAACTCACCTCAAGAACCTGCACTCTTAATTACCTTAGTCCCCAGAAAGCAGCTAGTCCATTATCACTGGCTCAGTCACAAAGGCAGTCCCTCCAAGCCGTCTTCAAAAGGCTCAAGTAAGTACTTGGCATAATTCATTAAGAAAGAGAAAAATATCAACGTAATTAACAAGAAAAAAGATTGTCTAAGCGTTTCCCAAAACAACATTCAAAATAAGGTTATCTGATATATATAAGATCTCTCTCAACGAACTCAAAATTATGAGGTTCCTCAAGTTGGCTGTCGCATTCCTATAAATATTAGCCTTTACAAAGAATGAGACCCCATACCTAGGAGGCCTTAACTGACACTCCCAGAGTATGCACCCACCAAAGAGATCCTTCTATTTCACATTCCAGATTCAGGACAGAGAGTTGGGCTCAAAGTTGACTCCTTTTCCCTAGGAGTCATACTCCATAGATTGTTCGTTATCTGAGCCAATAAAAACAGGCCACAATCAGCAGTTCCTACCCTGCTGGGAGAAAATGAGATGCAAAAGACAGGGCACAGGCCAAGAATACTTTCCACAAACCAACACTGACTCCTGATGTAAAAGAACACACCTAAGAACTCTTTCATACACTCAAAGTACTGTGTCCTTCTCTCAGAAATCATATACCTCCAAAACAAGTTTTCACTAATTAGTCCTCTTACTTTTGTACCTTTACTTCTAGTTATAAAGCTCAACATGCAGGCATTAAGAGCCAGTAAGCTCTGAGTGCTCACATTTTGAGGATAGAAAAAGAAATAGCTGTGGGCTATTAGCTCAGCAAAGAATAGAGCAGGTTCTAGAATGCTGTATTTACCACTTACATGTGAAAAAAAATCTCTCACAAAGGAAATGTATGCATATAAAGTTTAAATACAGACTTTCCCCCACTATCACCTAGTCCTAACTCCAGATATGAAGAAGTGGACAAAACTAGGGTCCTTTTTCTAATTCCTCCTTTCTCAGGAAATACGTGAAATTCTTCCCTTTAGTGTGTTATTTTGGCAAATAAAGTTTACTGGAGTATTGCATGTATACATTATTTAAGGGCTACCTAAGTAATATTCATATATTACACAAATTTATATTATAAACTTGAACAACTTCTAATTCTGATAGGATATATATGGTAAGCCCTAGAGCAACCACTAAAGAACAGTGAAAAAATCATTAAAGAAATTAAAGTGCTATATTAGAAAATGTCTACTTCATGCAAAAGAATGCAGTTAAGGTACAGAAGAAAAAAAAAGACCTGAGACACAGAGAAAACTAGAAATAAAATGGCAGACATAAGTCCAATTATATCAATAACAGCATTAAATATGAAAGTAATAAACAATCCAATCAAAAGGTGGAGATTATCAGACTGGATAAAGTAGATAAGATCCAACAAATGTCATCTACTAGAGACATATTTTAAATTTAAAGGTATAAACAAAATGAGCAAAAAAGATATGTCATGAAAGAAATGAAAGCAGAGAAAATTCAATAATAAAAATTGGAGACTGCAATACCCATTCTTTAATAATGAAGAGAACAACTAGGCAGAAGATTAACACAAAATAGGAGACTTGAACAATATTATAAATCAATTAGATCTAACATAGAACAGTACCCACAACCATAACAAACTATGTTTTCTTCAAGTGCATATGAAACATTCTCCAGGATACATCATACACTAGGCCATAAAACAAACCTCAATAAATTTAAAATGACAGAAATCATACAAAGTATGTTCTCTGACCAAGTTTCTTTCTATTATTGATTTCTAATTTCATTCTACTGTGGTCAGAGAATATACTTCATATTATTTCTACCATTTAAAACTTATTGAGATTTGTCTTATGGAAGAGAAAACTAAGCTTAATGCAAGAAGGAAGAAAATTTAAAACACCAAGAATGGAAGTGAATGAAATACAGAATAGAAAAACAAAAGAGAAAAAAAATCAATAAAACCAAAAGCTGATTCTTTGAAAGATCAACAAAACTGACAAATCTTTAGCTAGACTAACAAAGAAAAAAGAGGAAATTCAAATTAGTAGAATCAGATATAAAGGACAGCACATTACTACTTACCTTACAGATTAAAAAAAGATTATAAAGAAACACTATGAACAACTCTATGTCAATAAATTAGACCACTTAGACAAAATGAACAGATTTCTAGGAAGACAAAAACTGCCAAAACTGACTCAAGAAATAGACAATTTGAATAGACCTAAGTGAAGAGGAACTAAAAAGCCTCTTGATGAAGGTGAAAGTGGAGAGTGAAAAAGTTGGCTTAAAGCTCAACATTCAGAAAACGAAGATCATGGCATCCAGTCCCATCACTTCATGGGAAACAGATGGGGAAACAGTGGAAACAGTGTCAGACTATTTTTCCGGGCTCCAAAATCACTGCAGATGGTGACTGCAGCCATGAAATTAAAAGACACTTACTCCTTGGAAGGAAAGTTATGACCAACCTAGATAGCATATTCAAAAGCAGAGACATTACTTTGCCAACAAAGGTCCATCTAGTCAAGGCTGTGGTTTTTCCTGTGGTCATGTATGGATGTGAGAGTTGGACTGTGAAGAAGGCTGAGCGCCGAAGAATTGATGCTTTTGAACTGTGGTGTTGGAGAAGACTCTTGAGAGTCCCTTGGACTGCAAGGACATCCAACCAGTCCATTCTGAAGGAGATCAGCCCTGGGATTTCTTTGGAAGGAATGATGAGAAAGCTGAAACTCCAGTACTCTGGCCACCTTATGCGAAGAGTTGACTCATTGGAAAAGGCTCTGATGCTGGGAGGGATTGGGGGCAAGAGGAGAAGGGGACGACAGAGGATGAGATGGCTGGATGGCATCACTGACTCAATGGACATGAGTCTGAGTGAACTCCGGGAGTTGGTGATGGACAGGGAGGCCTGGCGTGCTACGATCCATGGGGTCGCAAAGAGTTGGACATGACTGAGCAACTGATCTGATCTGATCTGATAATGAACAAAGACAATGAATTACAACTTCAGAAAAACCACCTGTGAAAAAGAGCCCAGGCCCTGGTGGCTTCACTGATTAACTGAACCAAAGATTTAAAGAAGAATTTATACTAACTTTTCACAAAGTCTTCAAAAAACGAGACAGGATCACTTCCCCAACTCATTCTATGAGGCCAGCATTACCCTGATATCAAAATCAAAGACATCACCGGACAACCAGCAGTCGAGTAAGCAGATGCATAGGGATCACTGGGCAGCAACGCCTTGCTACCTGACCCAATCCTCCTGGTGTGCATTTCTCTGCTCTAGGCCATGGACCGCAGACTGGACCCGAAAACATTTTTTCCCCAAACATCCCTGGATGAGGTAAAACTGCCAAGAGAGGACAGATTCCTCCTGAACACATGTGGGGACAGTTCTGAGCAACAGAATTAGCTTCCAAAGTTTACTTCAGGCTGGCCTTAGCCAGTGAAAACACCTTTTCACCATCATCTTCAGTCAGTATCATAACCTTTGTGCAGGCATGACTGAAGTTTCTTTCCCCCTGCGGCTCACTGCCACCACAATGAAGGGACATCCCTAAGTAAGATGAGTAAAAATATGATAATATTTAAAACAAAAACAAATAACTCCCCCCAAAGCCCAAAGGCATCACAAGAAAAGAACACTACAGAGCAGCTTCTCTTATGAATATGGACACAAAAATTCTTCAGAAAAATATTAGCAATCTGAATCCAGCAACATATAGAAAGAATCATAAGCCATAAGTGAGATTTATCCTAGGAATACAAGATTGGTTTGATATCTGAAAATCAATTAAACTACATCAATAGCATAAGAAGCAAAAACCACATGACCATCTCAACAGATGCACAAAGAGTGACAAAACCCAACACCCTCTTGAGGAGAAAAGGGAACACTCCTACACTATTGGTGGGAATGTAAATTGGTACAGCCACTATGAAGAACAGTATGGAGGTTCCTTAAAAAACTAAAAATAGAACTGTCATATGACCCTGCAACCCCACTCCTGGGCATATGTTCTGGAGAAACACATGACCTGAAAGGATACATACACCCCAATGTTCATTGCAGCACTGTTTACAAAAGCCAAGACATGGAAGCAACCTAAATGTCCATTGACAGAGGAATGGATAAAGAAGATGTAGCACATATATATACAATGGAATATTACTCAGCCATTAAAAAGAATGAAATAATGCCATTTGTAGCAACACAGATGGGTCTGGAGAGTGTCACACTGAGTGAAGTTAAGTCAGACAGCTAAGGAGAAATATGGTATGACATCCCTTACATGTAAAATCTAAAAAGAAATGATACAAATGAACTTACAAAACAGAGACTCACAGACTTAGAAAATGAACTTATGTTTGCCAGGGAAAACAGAATTTAGGGAGTTTGGGAAGGTTATGTATATACTGCTATATTCAAAATGGATAACCAACAAGGACCTACTATATAGCACATGGAACTCTACTCAATGTTATGTGCCAGCCTAGACGGGAGGGCGGTTTGAGGGAGAATGGATATCTGTATATGTATAGCGGAGCCCCTTTGCTATTCACCTGAAACTACCATAACACTGTTAATCAGCTGTATCCCAATCAAAACAAAAAGTTTATAAAGTTAAAAAATAAACAAAACCAACACCCTCTCAAGGTAAAACAAAACAAGCACACACACAAACACACACACACAAAACAAAACCAGAAACTATTAACAGATATAGAAAGGAACTTCCTTAGCCTAAGAAAGGGCATGTGTCCAAAAAAAAAAAAAAAAAAAAAAAATCCACAGCTGTTTTTAATAAAATATTAGAAAGACAAAAATTTTAAATACCTATAATCTCTCCAACCAGAGATATGAACACATTGGTTAGTTTCCTTTCATATTCTCTTTTTCTTTCTTTTTGGCCCCTACTTGAGGCATGACAGATAGATCTTAGTTACCTGACCAGTGATCGAACCAATGCCCCCTGCATCAGGAGCCCAGAATCTTAGCCACTGGACCACCAAGGAAGTTTGAAATAATATCATTTTGTATCTCTGGTCCCTTCTAAGTCCACATGAAGGGGAGTGAATGGAACTGAACAAAGTTCCATATGGAAGGTATTCGGTTGATTAGAATGAAGTCTTGTGCAGAGCATCAGAACCAAGGCTGGTAAGACCCCAGATGTGCACACTCAGGACAGCAATTTTTTTAAAAGATAATAATAATGAACAATTATATAGCAGTGACTATATACCAGGTACTATTCTAAGTGCTTTTCAATACTGTCATTTAATCATCTCAACAATGACACAGGTTCCATTACTATCCTCACCTTACAGATGTGGAAACTCAAGCAAAAAGTGGTTAAATAACTTCTTCAAAGTAAGCAAGCAGTACAGCTCAGACTTAAAGTCAGACAATCTAACTCCAGAGTCCCTGTTCTTAATCAAGCAAAGGAATAGCAAACTTAAAAACCAAAAGGAATGAAGACATGCAGAAAAAAATGTGACGTCTCCATTTTTATACCTTATAAGTTAAGTTCCAAACTCAGTGATTCAAATTTAGAAATTAGAGTTGTGGTTATCTCAAAAAGAACAAAGTAGGTACTGGGCAAACTGGATCTCCAACTCCAAAAAAAACGAAGTTGGACTCTATCCTTACACTATGTTAAAAACGTCCCTCAAAATGGATCAAATAGCTAAATGTAAAAGCTAAAACTATAATACTCTTCAAGAAACACAGGGGAAAAGCTTCATGACTTGCACTGACAACAATTTCTTGGATATAACACCAAAAGCACTGACAACAAAAGAAAAAATAGGTGGAAAGGGCGAAAGTATTTGCAAACTGTAAGGCAGGATATTGGTATCCAGAATACATAAAGCATTTCTAAAACTCAACAACAACAACAAAACACAATTTAAAAACCCGCAAAGGACTTGAGTAGATATTTCTCCAAGGAAGATACACAAATTTGGGCCAATAAGCACATGAAAAGATACTCAACACTACTAGTTATCAGGGAATTGCAAATCAAAAATCACAGTGAGATACACTTCACACTTACAGGGATGGTTGTGAGTCTAAAAAACAGAAAATAACAAGTGCTGGCAAGACTGTGGAGAAATTGGAAACTTTGTGTCTCATTGATGGAAATGTAAAATGGTGTGGCTGCTGTGGAAAAAGGTATGATGGTTCCTCAAAGTACTAAAAATAGAATTACCATATGGTCCAACAATCCGACTTCTCAGTATATACCCTAAAAGTGAAAGCATATCCTCAAATATTTGTACACCCATGTTCACAGCAGCACTATTTACAATAGCCAAAAGGTGGAGGATGCAACTATTTATCAATGGATAAATGCATAAAGAAAATGAAATAAATAAATACACAATGGAATACTGAATTTTATCTTTAAAACAAGGAAAGAAATTCTGATATATGCTATGACATGGGAGAACCTTGTGGATATTATGCTAAGTAAAAAAGCCAGTCACAAAAGGATAAATAGTGTATAATTCCTCTTATATGAAGTTTCTAGAGTAGACAGAAAGTAGAATGGTGATTGCCAGGACTTGGGAAGAGGAGGGAATGAGAAATTATTGCTTAATGAGTACAGTTTCAGTAGGGGAAGATGAAAATGCTCTGGAGATGGTTGGTGGAGGTGATGGTTGCACAACAGTGTGAATGTACTTAATGCCAAAGAACTGCAGACTTAAGGGTTAAAAATGGTAAATGTTATGTTACAAATATTTGCTCACAATTTTTTTTAAAAAAGCAAAGTGGAAGTCAGGTTGCAGTAAGGAAGGGTTTTATATGCTAAAGTAACACTTTAAAATCACAGCAGCCCCAATTTTTAAAAATCTTAATATTTCATTATGTATACCTGCATCTCCTAAACCAAGACTTCTTTACTGCACTGCAGTTGACCAAACTCAGATATGACCTAACGCAAAAACCTCTCTGCAGCATAAACCAAGTTATGGCAAAAGAGATGATAAACCACATGGGATTCAGTGTTTGGCTTTTCATTTCTAGCTGCTACAGTCTTAAGAGATTGGGAAACAGCAACTATTAAAATAATATGTAATGTTCCCAGCCACTGGGGAAACAGTATTGCAGCAGCCTCATTATGGTGCTTTGTTTTAATCTGCATAATACTTTTCATCCTCTGTAATGTGAGATCTGCAGGGTCTGATTAACAGAAGAAAGGTCATTACTGATAAGTTCTGATCCCAGGAATAATTTGAGCCTGCCTGTCACTTTGGAGTAGACAATTGGATGTACTCCTTGCTACTCAAGAGTCATCTGCCCAATATTTCTGCTCCTAACATTAATCATATTAATCCATATTTACTATTCACTAGACTAGGTTGCCGGAGAAGGCAATGGCAACCACTCCAGTACTCTTGCCTAGAAAATCCCATGGATGGAGGAGCCTGGTAGGCTGCAGTCCATGGGGTCGCTACGAGTCGGACATGACTGAGCGACTTCACTTTCACTTTTCACTTTCATGCATTGGAGAAGGAAATGGCAACCCACTCCAGTGTTCTTGCCTGGAGAATCCCAGGGACGGGGGAGCCTGGTGGGCTGCCGTCTATGGGGTCGCACAGAGTCGGACATGACTGAAGCGACTTAGCAGCAGCAGACTAGGTTGCTTTATCATCATTCCTTCCAGAGAACACCCAGGACTGATCTCCTTTAGAATGATGCTGGGAGGGATTGGGGGCACGAGGAAAAGGGGATGACAGAGCATGAGATGGCTGGATGGCATCACCAACTCGATGGACGTGAGTTTGAGTGAACTCCGGCAGTTGGTGATGGACAGGGAGGCCTGGCGTGCTGCAATTCATGGGGTCGCAGAGTCGGACAGGACTGAACGACTGAACTGAACTGAGACTAGGTTGCATCTTTCAGCTGAAGTGCTTGGTGTCAAACTGCTCTTCCTCTCAACTCATCAGTATCCATTCTGATAAGAGAGCTGTGACTAAGAGGCAAATTTTGCAGCCCAAACAGGTGCACGAGCAAAGGGATTCGGGGGAATTTTGCCTGGCTGAGACCTTCCATCCCCTTTCCAATCCTAACTCTGTGGCCATCAATAGTGAATGTACCCTCCCTGATTACTGCCTGAGGGTGTTTCACACCTCCCTCTCTATGACATTCAGAATTCTGTACATAGCCCACTCCAAAGGGTATTATTCTCAATGAACCCCCTTAGACAGAGGCTGCTGAATTTTTCTTTTCCTTAGAGTCCCCAGCAGAGTGTACACTTAAAGCATTCTTTTTTTTTTTTTTTTTTTTTTTTTGAGGGAGAATTTTTTTAGGATGAAAGAATACAGCTACATAAGCACTAAGCAGGAGGGGAGAGTACGCCTCAGCATTGGAACAAAAAGACCACTGGAGCAAACAGAGGACAGCAGGCAAACTCACCAGGAGAACAGTTAAAAGAGACTTACAAAGAAATGCACTTAATTCTCATTCCAAACCACAAGCTTGTCACTAACCCCAGCAATATCTAAAAAGTCATTCTCAAAGACCAACTAAACTTTGGCTTAATGTATTTCAAATAAAGGGAAAAATTAATATATTAATCACAGAGTTCAAACTTGATCCACCTTAAGAAAATCACAGATCAGGAGAAAAGCCCATCTGCAGTGATTCAGTCTCTATTTCTGTGAGCAACCAGAGAATAGGATGTGAACTCGGTGCTAATAAAGTGTTCATTAAGTGAAAAGCATTAATATGTTAACATGAAGAGATTCATTAGGGGCTTCAAATTACTTACCTTGAAAGTTGTTTGGTTAGATGAAGGTCAGATTTCAGTCTAACATTTTTCTTTTTCTCCTTTGACTAATTAGGTTGAAAGTCAGCAGACATCTTCCCTTAAGTACAAGGCCTCAGTGGGGTAGCCTGCTCAGTGGTGGCATGAAATACTTAGCATAGAAGTGTCCAAGCAAAAGTATCAAATGTTTTCCTTCTAGCCTTGCACATAGTCCCTCAGAATGTTTTCCTTCTACCCTTGCACATAGTCCCATATTTTTCCTTTGAGGATCGGCAGATCTGTGAAGGCAGCTTAAAGTAACAATTATACCAAATGGAATTTTAAAGGTGGAGACATACTATTTTATTTTCCTTGTGGCAAAGCAATGCAACATCCCTAGAGGGGAAGGAACAAACATAAGGCCCTGTATATTAATGACATCAGGTGTTTCAATAAAAATAGCAGTTTCTAAGCAGCTGCATTTTAAGAATCTCTCTGAAGGATCAAACAGGAAGAGAGAGACAAATTGTTTAAACACAAATAACTTTGACAATTAGAGAACTAGCATGACTAAGCCAAGGAAGACAAGTGAAAAGCAAACAGACTGACACTTGAGCAAATTTAGGCCTCCAAGAAAGTGGAAGTACTTTTAATTTTCAGTCACAATCTAAACTCAAAAAAAAAAAAAAATGGTCTGCAGTCTTCCTGCAGCTTCTCATTTGCTGGTGAGATACTGTTAGGGTTGCCATTACATGCAGTACATTCCAGAAGATCCCAAAGACATAACTTGTATCTGTCATCAACTGGCAAACCAGTCTCAGAGGCTCTTCCAGCTGTTAGGTGTCTGAAAATTTCACATGCAACCTAATCCCTTCCCATGATTATCAAATAACATACTAGAGAAGAGGTGGCTAAGTTTGTTCACTTTGCTTTAGAATCCTTTTCGGGGGCTTCCCCAGTGGTCTAGTAGTTAAGACTCCGTGGCTTCAATCACTGGTTGGGGAAGTTCTGTATGCCTTGAGGTGCAGCCAAATTTAAAAAATATCCTTTCCAGGTGTTGCTGCTGCTGCTAAGTCACTTCAGTCATGTCCGACTCTGTGCGACCCCACAGACGGCAGCCCACCAGGCTCTCCCGTCCCTGGGATTCTCCAGGCAAGAACACTGGAGTGGGTTGCCATTTCCTTCTCCAATGCAGGAAAGTAAAAAGTGAAAGTGAAGTAGCTCAGTCGTGTCCAACTCTTAGCGACCCCATGGACTGCAGCCCACCAGGCTCCTCCGTCCATGGGATTTTTCAGGCAAGAGTACTGGAGTGGGGTGCCACTGCCTAATAGTGTCATATATCCTGTGTTTCTGGCCTCTCTGTGCTACATAATCTCCCCCTTCCTCAATGAAGCTGTGAGCCATGCTGTGCAGGGCATCCCAAGATGGACAGGTCATAACAGAGAGTTCTAACAAAATGTCCACTGGAGGAGGGAATGACGAACCACTCCAGTATTCCTGCCTCAAGAACCCCATGAACAGTATAAAAAGGCAAAAAGATACGACACCAGAAGAGGAGCTCCCCAGGTCAGAAGATGTCCAGTATGCTACTGGGAAAGAGTGGAGAAATAGCTCCATAAATAATTAAGAGGCTGAGCCAAAGCAAAATTGATGCACAGATGTGATTGTGTCTGTTGATGAAAGTAAAGTCTGATGCTGTAAAGAACAATATTGTACAGCAAAGGACTGATGCTGAAACTGAAATTCCAATACTTTGGCCACCTGATGTGAAAAGCTGACTCACTATAAAAGACCCTGATACTGGAAAAGATTGAGGGCAGGAGGAGAAGGGGACGACAGAGGATGAAATGGTTGGATAGCATCACTGACTCAATGGACATAAGTCTGAACAAATTCTGGGAGACAGTGAAGGACAGGGAAACCTGGCATGCTGCAGCCCATGGGATCACAAAGAGCCAGACAGGACTGAGCGCCTGAACACGACAACAGTGCGAATGCGTACTTCTTAGGCATACCACATTTTTGCCCTCAGAGAAAAGAATACTCCTTGGACCACTGTTATTCAAAGCATCAAAGCCTACCCACAAAGAAAAGCAAAACATCTTTTAAGGGTAACATATTAACATATATAAAAGAGATAAATGAAGACACACATAGGAAACACTCTAAATGCTCAAAATACTAACCCTGAAAAACAGCATGGCAATTCCACAAAACACTAAACATAGGTGTGCTCCACGCCCACCAGAGACGCTCAGAGGGCTCAAACAAAACCTTGTGCGCGCCAGGACCCAGAGGCCCCACAGAGACTGAGCCAGACCTGCCTTTGAGTGTTTGAGTGTCTCCTGCAAAGGCATGGGTCAGTAGTGGCCTGCCGCAGGGACAGGGGCTCTGGCTGCAGCAGACCTGCGTCACACAAAGTGCGGCATAAATCCTCTTGGAGGAGGTCGCCATTAGTTCCACCACAGACCTGCCAAGCAGACTGCAGAACAATTACACCAAAGAAATTCTCGCACTGTTAAGAACAGATTTCCAACAGATTTCCCAACCTGGAGATCTAGCAAAGAGATTGAGAACCCCCAGGGAATTTGACTTTGGAAGTCAGTGGGATTTGATTACAAAACTTTCACAGGACTGGGTAAACAGACTCTTGGAGGGTACAAACAAAACCTGTGCACACAAGGAGCCAGGAGAGAGGAACAGTGTCCTCACAAGAGACTGAGCCATAGGTGACTGTCAGTGTCCAAGAGTCTCTGGCGGAGGCATGGGTCGACAGCGGCCTGCTGCAGGGTCAGGGGCACTGAATACAACAGTGTGTGCACAAGTTCTTCTGAAGGAGGGGCCATTACCTTCATTACCCCTACCATAGTTTGGCCTCAGGCCAAACAACTGAAAGGGAACACAGCCCCACCAATCAACAGAAAATTGGATGAAAGATTTACAGAGCATGGTCCCGCCCATCAGAACAAGACCCAGTTTCCCCAACAGTCAGTCGTTCTCATCTGGAAGCTTCCATAAGCCTCTTATCCTTATCCATCAGAAAGCCGACAAAATGAAAACCACAACCACAGAAAACTAACCAAACTGACCACATGGACCACAGCCTTGTCTAACTCAATGAAACTATGAACCATGCTGGGTAAGGCCACCCAAGGACAGGTCATAGTGGAGAGTTCTGACAAAACATGGTTTACTAGAGAAGGGAATGGCAAACCACTTCAATATTCTTGCCTTGAGAACCCCATGAACAGTATGAAAAGGCAAAAAGGTATGATACTGAAAGATGAACTTCCCAGGTCGGTAGGTGTCCAATATGCTACTGAAGAAGAGTGGAGAAATAACTCCAGAAAGAATGAAGAGGCTGGGCCAAAGCAAAACAGTGACCAGTTGTGAATGTGACTGATGATGGAAGTAAAGTCCGATGCTGTAAAAAAACAATATTGCACAGGAACCTGGAATGTTAGGTCCATGAATCAAGGTACATTGGAAGTGGTCAAACAGGAGATGGCAAGAGTGAACATCGACATTTTAGGCATCAGTGAACTAAAATGGACTGGAATGGGCGAATTAAATTCAGATAACCATTATACCTACTACTGTGGGCAAGAATCTCTTAGAAGAAATGGAGTAGCCATCATAGTCAACAAAGGAGTCTGAAATGCAATACTTGGGCACACTCTCAAAAATTACAGAATGATCTCTGTTTGTTTTCATTCAGTATCACAGTAATCCAAGTCTATGCCCCAACCAGTAGCGCTGAAGAAGTTGAACAGTTATATGATGACCTGCAAGACCATCCTGAAGATAAAGAACATCCTCAAAAAAAAGAAATGCAAAAAGGCAAAATGGTTGTCTGATGAGGCCTTACAAATAGCTGAGAAAAGAAGAGAAGTTAAAGGCAAAGGAGAAAAGGAAAGATATACCCATTTGAATGCAGAGTTCCAAAGAATAGCAAGGAGAGATAAGAAAGCCTTCCTCAGCGATCAATGCAAAGAAATACAGGAAAACAACAGAATAGGAAAGACTAGAGATCTCTTCAAGAAAATGAGAGATACCAAGGGAAAATTTCATGCAAAGATGGGCACAATAAAGGACAGAAATGGTATGGATGCCGGGGTCCAGCCCCGGTGGATCCAGGGAAATTTGAAGGAGAGACGGCTTCGGCAAACTGCATACAATAGCTTTAATTAAATATTAATTAGAGATATAAAGAGTAATAGAATAAAGATAGCTCAGTAGGAAATTCAGCGGAGAAAAGAGGCTGAATAACTTGGTTTACGTGGAAAGCTAATAAAATTCCAAAATAAGGAATTTACATCACCTACATAGGCCGCAGGTGTCCTCCCGTTCTCCCGAAGGAGAGGAGACACTAAGGCCTCCCCGGTCAGATCTTAGAAACCCAGGCATAATTAGTAGGCTTGACGAGCCTCCACGTTCCAGATGGGGATTCAGCCAGAAGGTGAGTGAAAGAACGACAAGGGGAGTATGGACATAATAGAAACAGAAGATATTATGAAGAGGTGGCAAGAAAACACAGAAGAATTATACAAAAAAGAACTTCATGACCCAGATAACCACCATGGTGTGATCACTCACCTAGAACCAGACATCTTGGAGGGTGAAGTCAAATGGGCCTTAGGGAGCATCACTACAAATAAGGCTAATGAAGGTGATGGAATTCCAGTTGAGCTATTTCAAATCCTAAAAGATGATGCTGTGAAAGTACTACATTCAATATGCTAGCAAATTTGGAAAACTCAGCAGTGGCCACAGGACTGGAAAAGGTCACTTTTCATTCCAATCCCAAAGAAAGGCAATGCCAAAGAATGTTCAAACTACTGCACAATTGCACTCATCTCACATGCTAGCAAAATAATGTTGAAAATTCTCCAAGTGAGGCTTCAACAGTACATGAACTGAGAACTTTGAGATGTTCAAGCTGGATTTAGCAAAGGCAGAGGAACCAGAGATCAAACTGCCAACATCCGTTGGATCATAAGAAAAGCAAGAGAGTTCCAAATAAACATCTATTTCTGCTTTATTGACTATGCCAAAGCCTTGGACTGTGTGGATCACAACAAACTGTGAAAAATTCTTAAATAGATGGGAGTATCAGTCCACTTTACCTAGGACTTCCCTGATAGCTCAGTTGGTAAAGAATCTGCCCACAATGCAAGAGACCCTGGTTCGATTCCTGGGTTGGGAAGATCCACTGGAGAAGGGACAGGCTACCCACTCCAGTGTTCTTGGGCTTCCCTTGTGGCTCAGCTGGTAAAGAATCCGCCTGCAATGTGGGAGACCTGGATTTGATCCCTGGGTTGGGAAGATCCCCTGGAGAAGGGAAAGGCTACCCACTCCAGTATTATGGCCTGGAGAATTTGAATCCTAGACTGTATAGTTCATGGGGTGGCAAAGAGTCAGATATGACTTTCACTTTCACTTTACCTGCCTCCTGAGAAATGTGTATGCATGTCATGAAGAAACAGTCAGAACTGGACATGGAACAATGGACTGGTTCCAAACTGGGAAAGGAGTATGACAGGATGTATATTGTCCCCCTGCTTATTAAACTTATATGCAGAGTATATCAAGCAAAATGCTGGGCTGGATGAAGCACAAGCTGGAATCAAGATTGTCGGGAGCAATACCAATAACCTCAGATACACAGATGACACCACCCTTATGGCAGAAAGCGAAGAGTAACTGAAGAGCCTCTTCATGAAAGTGAAAGAGGAGAGAGAAGGAGCTGGCTTAAAACTCAATTTTCAAAAAACTGAGATCATGGCATCCAGTCCCATCATTTCATAGCAAATAGATGGGGAAACAATGGAAACAGTGACAGACTTTATTTTCTGGGGCTCCAAAATCACTCCAGATGGTGATTGCAGCCATGAAATTAAAAGATGCTTGCTCCTTGGAAAAAAAGCTATGACCAACCTAGACAGCATATTAAAAAGCAGAGACATTACTTTGCCAACATAAGTCCGTTGAGTCAAAGCTATGGTTTCTCCAGCAGTCACATATGGATGTGAAAGTTGGACCATAAAGAAAGCTGAGTGCTCAAGAATTAATGCTTTTGCACTGTGGTGTTGGAGAAGACTCCTGAGAGTCCATTGGACTGCAACGAGATCAAACCAGTCAATCCTAAAGGAAATCAGTCCTGAATATTCACTGGAAAGACTGAAGCTGAAGCTCCAATACTTTGTCCACCTGATGCAAAGAACTGACTGATTGGAAAAGACCCTGATTCTGAGAAAGACTGAAGGCAGGAGAAGGGGACGACAGAGGATGAGATGGTTGGATGCCATCACTGACTCGATGGACATGAGTTTGAATAAGCTCCAGGAGTTGGTGATGGACAGGAAACCCTGGCATGCTGCAGTCCATGGGGTCACAAAGAGTCAGACATGACTGAGCGACTGAACTGAGGTATGCTCAGTTGCTCAATCATATCTGACTCTGGGTGCCACATGGACTCTAGCCCACCAGACTGTTCCGTCCATTGAATTTTCCAGGCAAGAATACTGTAGTGCTTGCCACTTCCTACCCTAGGGGATCTTCCAGACCCAAGGATTCAACCAGCATTTCTTGTGTCTCCTGCATTGGCATTCGGATTCTTTACCACTAGCACCACCTGGGAAGCCCCATTAAATATGGTTATTGTTCAGATAGATGCTCAGTCGTTTCCAACTCTTTGTGACCCCCATGGACTGCAGCATGTCAGCCTTCCTTGTCTATCATCAACTCCCAGAGTTTGCTCAAACTCATGTCCATTGAGTTGATGATGCCATCGACCATCTCATCCTCTGTTGCCCCCTTCTCCTCCTGCCCTCGATCTTTCCCAGCATCAGGGTCTTTTCCAGTGAGTCAGCTCTTCGCATCTATCCATTAAACATAGGCTTACCACGCAATCCACCAATTCTACTTCTGAGTATATTTGCAAAAGAAGCAAAAGCAGGAACTGAAGAGATATTTGTACACCCATGTACAGATAGCCAAAAACACAACAACCAAAAGGTGGAAGCAATTCACTTGGGATCTCATCAGTGGATGATGGATAAACAAAATGTGGCACCTATATACTTGGAATATTACTCAGCCTAAAAAGGAAGGAAATTCTGACAAGTGCTACATCGGAGATGAACTGTAAAGATATTATGCTAAATGAAATGACCAGTATTTTATAGTTTTCTAAGTACTATAACATACATAATTCTCACAACCGCTTCTCTATAAAACAATTGATATCCTCATGACCTCCATTTTATAGCTAGTAGGAAGAGGTCCAGAGAAGCTAAGTAAGTTGCTCAAGGTCACACATTAAGTGGTAGAGACAAAAATTAAAAACCCAGTTTCTCTAACTCAAATTTCCATGCTCAAGCTCCTTTCAATACATCATACTGAATTTTCTGTTTACTTCCATAGTAACACTAAAGAAGGAGGCGTTACAATATAAAAGAAAGAGCCCTGGATTTGGAATTAGAAAACTATGATTAATTCTCGGATTTGACACACAAGAATTGTGGGACATTTTGCAATTCAAATATCTTCAAGATTTAGTTTCCTCACTGGTTAAAAAGTATACTCTATAGGGTTTGACGACTGAAAAAGACAGCAATTTTTTAAAGAGCAGTACCTAGTTTAGCCCTTACTAAATGAAAATAAATTTTAAAAAAGAAAAAAGTAAACTTCTTCAGGCTTAGCATCACCAATATATTCCCCTGATCTGGTGGTAGTGTGGTAAGTGATATTCTAAAACATCTTTCCAGTAATCTCTTGAAAAAACTGACTGGATCTTTTGATATTTTCTATATATATTCCAAGTCTAATTCATTAGCAACAGTGAAGATGATATAATTATTGTCTGCAGCAAGTTCATCAAGAAGTTTGAGGAATGAAAATGAAGGTATAGGCCTAACTTACAAAGAGAACCATGTCATGGTTATAGGCATCTGCTCTAAGCCCAAGCCAGTCCTTTCTGGGGTATTCAGAAAAAGGACAGGTCAGTAGTTTAAATCAGCTGTTTGATGGCCCCTAGGAAGAATAAGGACAGCAGCCAAACCAAAAGCCACTGAAAGGAAAAGCAACAATGCAGGAGATTAAAGCAAGCATAAAAGACTGTGATCAAGGAAACAAGCCCCAGATGAAAAGACACTGCCTGAAAACCCTAAGTAAATACATGAATAAATAAACACAACATAAATTATACCCATATGCACTTCATTCTATAGTCCGGAATCTGGTGTTTCTTTCAAACACCCACATTTGTCATACTGTCCTTCGGTCACAAAGGGCTCTTTAGGAGAAGGCAGTTTGTAATTCCTGATTCCTATAGAAAGTCACATTTATCATAAGGATTTACTACAGTATCTGGCTTATTTGCTAGATGCAAATATACATGAAGTTGTGAGATTTATAAAACTATGTTTGCTGCAAAATGTCTCTGGGGGTTAGGTAAGGCAGATCAACCTTCAATACCCTCAATGCAATCTTGTTAGCACATCTCACCCGCCTGCTCCCTCAACCCTGCCCACCCAAAACACACATTTCACACTTTTTCTTTTGTTTCCAGATTTGTCAAATACTAGTAAGTCACTGCAGGGACAGGACATTTTACCTTAAAAGAAAGGGGTGGCAAGAAAAGAAAGATAAAGAAATAAATATTGAATCTCAGCTCTGTCACAAATCAGAATCTACACCAAGTTGTAAATGTGCATTACTATTACTGGGAATGTCTGGCAAAACTTACATCTGGAGCTAAATCAAGTTTCCCCATCTGTTGGGTTTGCCTCTTCTACTCATTGTTAATTTTTCAATTGTTTGCAAGAGCAATATAATAACTGCTGAGAAAATAAAAAATGATAGGCACAAAGGGAGCCAGAATAACACAAGTCAGCTTTAGGTTTCATGACACTGAAAGCACATTCTCTCCATTTACAAACAGCTCTCTCCTGTGAGTGTGTGCTATTTTCTCAAGACCCTAAACCAACTCCATGTCTGACTCAATTTTATCCAATACATACAGCACTCTGTAATTGCCATGCTGTTTCATAAGGAACCTAAAATGACTTAGCCCCATGAGCTCCATTTGGCTCTGTTTACCACAAATAGAAATAGCCATGTAAAGCAAAACGTCAAAAGTTCCAGATCCCATGAGTCATTCATTCAACTCATGGAGAAAGGCAGAAAAAAATTTCCAGAGAAAAGCTTTCAGATGGCTTATACACAGAAACCACTTTGGCAACAAAGAGGCCTGAAAAGGGTTTGCAACTATCTCCTGGTAAGAAAATTCATAAACGAGCAAATTCTGTGAGCTATTTCAATATGACAAAATGAAAGTCACATGCATTCCTGCTTTTCTTGATCAAATACGAAAATTTCTTCCACTCCTACAGACATCAGGGCTTAAAACAGTAGTGATGTTCAACATATTTCACTTAGAAAGGTACAATAAACCTCAGGATTAACCACAGAACTCTGAAAGAGATAAATCCTCACTTCTTACCTGATATTAACCAACGCGTGAGTCACCTTGCTAGCTGCTTCTTTCCACTGGCCTGCATTGGTAGAAAGCCTCAGGACTGTAAAAAAGGAAAGAACAAAGATGTGTCAGACCACTGGTATTAAAGAAATATGAGCGAAGACACAATGAAGAATATCACTATTGGAAAAACCAAACGCAGTCTGTGCCAATCTTCTACTTAAGACATCCTAATCTAGAGGAAAAAAATAAGGGCTTATTCTCAACTATCTTTCCCTCAATTTTTTTCCTCTTTCTTTCACTTTCTATCAAAATATTCTACTCCTCTGCCTTGGGTTTCCCTCTCTCCACTCTCTGCTAAAATGTTTCCATACTTAGTTTTTGCATTCAGTTAAAATCTACACTGGGGTGGTGATGTGAGGGTAACCTGATTGCCACATTAATCATTTCCCTAATAGCTGGGGCCAATTTAGTGGAATTGGCCAGCCGAGTAAGTGTCCCTTCCTGTTCCACATACAGTATATCTTTCTCCTAAAGGTCTGAACTGGGTCAAATAGGATAAATAATCTTGTCAGACAGAGGATGGTCATGTTTCAATCAAAGAGTAACCTGCTTTAGCTCCCTTGACTTAATTGTGTAACCTGCAACATGAATCAACTGGAATAGTCTTCCCTTCTCTGACCAAAGTCTCTCACACACTTACTCACAGAAGGGATGATGGAAATATAGTTCCCAGGTGGTGCTAGTTGTATAGAACCCGCCTGCCAATGCAGGAGACTTGGGTTTGATCCCTGGGTCGGGAAGATACTCTGGAACCCACTACAATATTCTTGCCTGGAGAATCCCATGAACAGAGGAGCCAGGCGAGCTATGGCCCATAGGGTCACAGAGTCAGACACGACTGAAGCAATTTAGCACACACGCATGCATATTCTCTGTCCGCTATGAGCTTCAGGGCCACACATTATAGTACCTATACTCTTTCAGAAAAGAGACAAACCAGCACAAGTGTTTCTTGAAAGAACAAGGATACAGTGGGCACTTCAAGCATATGTTTTTAATGAGTGAATAACGAATATGAACTAAACATGTAGAGAGTCTACTATGTGCCAGAAACTGGACAAAGAATATATACAATACAGCACACATATGAGACTCAGAGGAGACAAACAATCAATCAAGTTTATTCACAGAACTGTAAGTAATGGGGCTAGAATTTAAACCTGGAGGGAATGGTCCTACAGCCTGTACTTGATACACTGAGTGGTTAAGAGTGTGAACTCTGAAGCCAACTGTTGGTGTCCAAGTCTAGCCTTTGCCACTTACTAGAGAAAAACAGCAATACTTACATGAAAGGATTATTATGAAAATCAAGTAAGTTATATATATATAAAGCCTTAGATCAGTACCTGGCACATAGTAATTGTTACATAAGTATTAATATTAGCTATTATTCATTAAATAGACTGTCTTCCAAACAAATGCAAGAATATACTTAAGACTTTCTCGGAGGAGAAAGTTAGTTAGTTAGTTAATCAGGGCCTAACATTAAAAAACGTATAACCAATCTGCATAGGTACCATCACTACCATCACTACCACTACCAACTCCTGACCAGTATTCCTCTAGCAAGAGTAGTAGTAGCAGCAGCTGTACTAGAGGGAGGGCATATAGCTGTAATAGGGAAAGAAAACTCATCTGGCTACTCTGCATCTATTTCAGCAATATTTCATTTTTATAAATTCATGCAATTTTACGAAAGAGAAGATGGAAGCCTTAATAAAACATTATCAGAGTGCTGCTTTCCTAATTTACAAGATTTAGTGCAGGGGAACTCAGTTTCAAGTTAGAGCTTTTCAGTCTCAACTCAGGGTTTCATTAAGTGTATGCACAAATTTATTCATGAATGAACAAAACTGTTTGAAGCAGGTCAGACATATTTTTTTCAACTCAGTTGCAAAAACTGTTTAAATATATCCATTTTCCACTAGACCCTCCATTAAATCATAAATTCTCTGATGGTGAAGATCTAGTATTTGTGGAATTGAGCTGAATTTTACTCCCCTTTCCTCAGAGAGGTATTCAACTCTGTTCATGGATTATTTCTCTGTTAACATCCTGTCACTTCTGTTCCTTAGTGAACAGGCACCCAGATGACCTCATCACTACATTTCCAAGGGAAACAAGCTTTCTAAGCCATTGGCTTTTACATTCTTTTCTAAGTTTCCAAATTTAAACACAAAATTATCTCAAAACGCCCAAACGCCTCAAGCTAAGTTTATCATTTAGGTAGTACAAAGTATGATACACCAAAACAGCATACCGTGCAGCCATTTAAAAAAGAGACTTAAGTAATAGCAAAAACTGGAAACAACCATAATTTTCATGAAAGGAAAGAATGGTTAAATAAACAGTATCCATACTATGCAAAAAAAGAGAGGGGGGAGAGAGAAAGAAACTTTAGAAAACTATCAAAAAAAAAAATGTTCTATAATAGTTAAAAAAAAATAGGATAACATGATCACAATTATGTAAAACTATAAATAAAGTAGACTAATATGTGCATGCATGCTAAGTCGCTTCAGTGGTGTCTGACTCTTTGCGACCCCTATGGACAGTAGCCCACCAAGCTCCTCTGTCCATGGGATTCTCCAGGCAAGAATACTTGAATAGGTTGCCATGCCCTTTTCCAGAGGATTTTTTCAACCCAGGGATCGAACCCACATCCCTTACATCTCCTGCATTAACAGGTGGGTTCTTTACCACTAGCACCACCTGGGAAGCCCATATGAAAATATTGGTCATACTAGAAAGGAGAGATTGTATTAAATAAAAAAAATTGTACCTTGTTTTTTCTTTAGTACTGGTAATTATCTTTTTCTAAAAGGAAAAAAACAGTTCAAAATATGGTATCATTTACGGTTCAGGGTAGCTTATGTCAAGGTCCTTCCTCATCAGTGGATATCACTGCCGCAGGAATATTAAATGTGTGTCTTTATCAAGAGTCTCCTTCTTCTAGCCATGATGAAGTAACAAGACATAATTAACCCTTCTACCTTAAGCAATAAAAAACTGAACAAAATATAAGAAACAATAGCTTTCAGACATTGGACAATGGGTATACAGAACTGTGATCCTTTAAGATGGAAAACAAACAAGGTGAGCCCTAGAATTATCCCAGCTTACTGTGTGAAAAAGTTTCCAACCTACAGGGCAGAGAGGAGGAACTTAAACAGAATCCAGAAGCTTGCTAAATCAAAGACACAAAGATTAGCAACTGGACAGGCCAAGGCACCTAGAATCTGTGGCATAGAGTACTGTAGAGGAGGGAGTTTAACAGGGTATTCTATAAGTTTGTAGAGGGATCCTCTTACATCTCTTGCTGAGCACTGATATACACATAAGAAAGAGAAAACTACTCAAACCTGGGGGTAAAGAACCACTGGAAAAGAGAAGAAACTGTGGAGCTCATGGAAGGCTCTACAAGCAAAATAATTTGAATTTCCACCAGTAAGAGTAGAAAAACCTATCAATATATGAATTATCAGGAAGAATCTTCAGATGGGTACTGCATTAGTAATCTGGCCAAATTAGCCTATAATAAAAGTTGCTCTTAACCCAATTTAATAACCGTTAAAAGCAAATCCTAAAAGGATGAAACAGATTCCACACAACATAACTGCATTCCAGAACAAAGTCTAACATTATATAAAGGAACATAATAAAATCAAACCTTACAACATTAACATCACAATGTTCAAAATCCAATTTAAAAATTACCAGCATTCAAGAAGTAGGAAAGGGACTTCCCTGGTGGTCCAGTGGTTAAAAAAAACACCTTGCAGAACTATACTCAATATTTTGTAATAACCTATAGTGGAAAAGAATCTAAAAAAGAATACACATATGTATACACACACACACATACACACACACACACACACATCACTTTGCTCTATACCTGAAACTGATACAACATTGTAAATCAACTGTTTCAATAAAAATTTTTCAAAAAAGAATCCACCTTGCAGTGCAGGGGACACAGGTTCAATCCCAGGTCAGAGAACTCAGATCCCACTAGACAGCCCATGTGCTGCAACCAAAGACCCCACATGATGCAACGAAGATCCTGCAAGCCACAACTAAGACCCAATGCAGCCTAATTAATTAATTTTAAAAACCCAAAGAAGCCAGAAAAACATAACCCATAAGCAGGAGAAAAATCGGTCAATAAAACAGACCTAGACATGAAGAGAGATGATGGAGTTAGTGGGAAAGGACATTAAAACAGCTATTGTAATAATGCTCCATATGCTCGGGAAGGTACCAAGTGAAAAGAAAACTTGTGTTCACATAAATCTGTGTACAAAAATGTTTACAGAGGTTTTATTTACAATCCCTAAAAACTGGAAACTTTCTAAATGTCCTTCCACTGATAAATGGATAAGTTAAACTAGCATATTCCCACAATGGAATATTACCCCATAATAAAAAGGAACAAACTACTGATACCTGCATCAACATGGATAACTTCAAACAAATTACTATGTATAAGAAGCCAGACTCAAAAAACGGTATGATGTCATCTATATACTTTTTTAGAAAAGGCAAAACCATGGGGACAAGGAATAGATCAGTGGTTGCTATAAAGTGGCTAGGAGCTGATCTCACAGGAGTAGGTGGAGGAGTTGATCTTACAGGAGTACAGAGAAGAGGGAAGTTTTTGAGATGGTAAAACTCTTCTAAATCTTGATTTTCTGTGATAATTATACTTCTATATGCATTTGCTGAAATTCAGAACAGTACATTAAAAATGGTGCATTATATCATATATGTAAATTATACTTCAAAAAACCTGACTAAAAAATACATTTTTTTCCACCTGAAGTTTCATCATACTTTACACAAAATGGAGAGTACTGAAACATGCCACCTCCTACTATTTGTTGTGTTTCATTTAGTAAAATTCACTTTCCTCTTTGTACTTTCTTAGTACCTCTGAGCATTCCCAGATATCCTTTCTTCTCTTGTTGCTATAGCTGTAAACGTTGATCTCATTTGACTGTGTACATGGCTCAACTGCGCAGGTAAGCCAGACATCTATAAAATACCTCCCCCACTCCAACTCGCCTTCCTTTCCTCACTGAAAGACCTCTTTATTCATCCATTAATGGGTATTAAAGCCTCTGGGGCAGCTCTTCACCCTTGGAAAATTCTATATTCTTGAAAACAAGGACACTGGTAAAAGCCAGGTAGATGCAAACCACACCAGGGTACACTGAGAACATTCTGCCAATGGGAAGTTTGCTAGAGGGTTCTCATGGAAGACTTCCTAGCTCAAAAAAAAAAAAAAAAAAAAAAGACGTGTGACTTGATATGACAATGGGAACCTCTTATTCTGAGGGGAGCTGACCTGATGCTAAAGCTATTACACTGAGAATGAGAGAGCAGGGAAATTAAAAAAAAAATCCCTCCTAGGCAATCCTTCTTTCCACTGTTTGCTTCTACTCTTTCTCCATGTATTCCAAATCCCCTCTACTTTACTCATGATACATACAGGAGTCCCAAGCAGAAGATGAACTTTTCATAAATAGTCCCAACAATAGGGATCAATAAACTAATCAATAGTGACAGAAAGCAGATCAGGGGTTGCCTAGGGATAAGGGACAGAGGTGGTAAAAGTGACATAGAGGGACACAGGGAAATTTGGGGAGAGGGGGTGGATATGTACATTATCTTGATTTAATGACAGCTTCATGTACATATACACATGCCAAAACTTATCAAAAATTGTATCCTTTAAAAAAGTGCAGTTTGGAACTTCCCTGGGGGTCCAGTGGTTAAGACTCCATGCTTCCATTGCAGGGGGTATGGGTTCCATCCCTCCCTGGTCAGGGAACTAAGATTCTATATGCCTCAGCATGGCCAAAAAAAAAAAAAAAGAATGCAGTTTATTATATACTGATCACATCCCTAATAAGTTGGAGCTTTTTAATAGACAACTTTATTGAGTGGCTTACTATTTCTGGGAAATCTAAAGAAATCTTTCTTGACCTTTAAACTTAGGTAGGTTTGATTAGACTCTTCACTCAAACTTACAGGGATACATGACCTCTTATAGAAATAAGGAATATTCATGTGACTGCAGAGTAAATTTTAGGCGAGCCAATTACCAAAAGGTTTTTGCAAAAAAGATTTTTATCTAATGCCCACTTCCTCTTCTAAGTTATGCTAAAAATACATAGGTACATTAAAAATCCTTAAAACCTTGTACCTTTTCAAATCACACAATGTTCCTTTGGGATCCAAGCTCTTCTATTTGCTGCTGTCAACTCCCACCCACTCTCACACCCATCTCACTGGCATTCACTAAATCTACAAGCCTCCCTATTTTCTCTCTTTCACAAACATCAAGAAAGGGCTACAGGGATGCTAACCAGCTTTCTACTGAGATGAATTTTGAGTTCCTGAAGGCGAGGAAGTCAACATATACTTTCTTATTGCCTGAGAAAAGGAGACTACTAAAGTTCTGTGCCAAGTAAGGGCACCAAGCAACTAGGGGAGAATCTTTTGGAGTCCTTTCCTTTCATAGACCAAAAATCACAGCTGATGGGGAGAGAAAAATAAAAAGAAGACAGCTTACCCATAGAGTAGAGGTTGTCAAAGCTCTGGTGCATGCGGATAATCTCATAGTAGAGTTCATCATAACTGCTGGGGGTGGGCAGGAATGTATCTCCATATGTGATAAACATATTAAATAGGTTCACAATCTAAAAAAGAAGCAAAAGCCCATATATAGACATCATACTATGAAGACTCAGAAGGGTATTATCAGTAGTGTGCTATATAGCCAGCTCTTATTGTTTTTCAAGAGCAGTTAAATTTTCAGCATTTTGTTAGCTGGTTATTAAACAAAATCATTATTAAAAATTAACTTTTCTATAAAACTTACCATTCAATAAATTACATTAAAGTAATAATTACTGAAAACTCATCACTTTCTAATTATTTTCTACCTTTCCATATTATCAATCCCCTTGAAATTAATTTACACCTCTTATATCTGTGTGGTGGGAATATTATATAACAGTGTGTGTTACCATTATTTCATGAAAGAGCCCAGGTTCTCCAAAGACACAGGTGAAAGTGGAAGCACTAGTAGAGAGATTCTGATCCAAAGGGAAAATAAAGGCCTGGTATCCCCCTATAGTTTAATCCTTAGAACACCAGCTCCTGTCTCAAACCAGCCCATTTTTGCCCTAGAGTATAGCTTCAGAAAAATAAACGTGTTTTTTTGCTACTCACCATAAGAGCTAACGTAAAAATGTTGTGCTTTGCCAAAAGTACAGTCTCATTTGACATAAGGAACTTCAATAAATTTATCAAGGCTTTAAAAAAAAGAAAAAAAAAAGGCATTGGTAAGATAATCAAAGCATAATCAATAAACTTAAATGAAAGTAGACTAGATCTAAAGAAATCCAAACAGGGCTAGAATGAGTATATCACAGCTACTAGGAAATTTTTAAAAGCAGGCAGAGCAGGTGTAGTTGAAAAAAGCACTGAACTTCTCAAGTACATGTCTGCTTATCTGTCTATAGAAGGTTATAAAAAATCTACTTTTTACTTCTTAAATAGCAATTAAGCTCAGAAATCTGACTATAAAATGGACATTTCAGTGTTCCAAATTTACGCCTGTATGCTGATTTCCCCATCAAATTTCCTCAGTTTATTGAGCGTCCCTTCTCACCCCAGGCTGCTAGCGTTTCAAGTCACCAAGTTTTAGCTACGTATTTGTTTCAAACATTACTGCTAAGAAGGACATCTTTTGAATCTAAATGATCAACAGACATACTATAGAACTTACTGCTTTAGTTCTGGATAAAAAAAGAGCTCATGAAGGGGAAAAAAAGCCCTTAACTGTTCTAAATATTCAAATAAGAGTGCAACATGCTCTGTCCTCTCTTAACTGTGACAACATTTACTGAAAATGTCCCCTTTTTGCCTTGTAATCTTTAATGAGGGGAGAGAGTGCCAAAACCCAAGCAATCTCAATCATGAGACTGACTGCTAAGTCCTAGTTAAACAGTACAGCTTTAAAGACATTTTTGCCAATAAATATTAAGCATAAAATAATTTAGCCGCTGCCTTATACTCTTTCACCCAAGGCTATAAACTCAGTCCTGCTTCTGTGCCCACCATAGCCACTGCCACTGTACCTATCTCCCCTGTGTGATGGGGAATATAAAGGAGGGGTTCAGCGGCTACAAGTATTTGATGTTCCTTTTGTCTTCTCTCCATCAACCTGTCCTACTTCTACATATACACACACACAAAAGGCTCGACCGCTCCTTTCCTAAGACCATACCTGCTTTTTTGTCAGCAGAGAAGTCCCTTCTCTCGTCTGAACTTTGTGTGAAGTTTACTACTCTTAGAAAAGAGATGTGAGCTTAGATTTAAAACAGCAGGGAATGGTGAGTAGGAGTAAGTCTCTCCAGACACTTGCTGCCTGCCATACAACACCCCTCACTCTCAACCCTCTAAAAGCACAGGTACAGTAAAGAAACAGCAGGCAAGGAAAAGTACAAGAGCTTGTCTACATTCTGTTTCTAAAGCCTGATTCTTCCCTTCAAATGGGGGGGTGGGGTGGGGGGAGAGCCTTGCTAGGGTTGAAGGAGGCAGGCATCCTCATTTATGAACTCTTCACCCTGACTCAAGTTCTCTGAGGTTTCCTAATGGAAAGGCAAATTATAGGCAGCTGGCTTTTTTGATGTTGTCTGTTAACAAGTGATCTACTGGACTGGACCCAAAAAAGCTCCACGGGAGACCACTCTGGATCATACAATCTACTAAGCTCCTACCAGGAGCTCAGAGAATGAAGGGGACTAGCTAAAATCCACATAAAAATGACTAACCCATGGGGATTCCCTGGCAGTCCAGTGGTTAGAACTCGGCACTTTCACTGACATGGCCCGGGTTCAATCTCTGATTGGGTAACTAAGATCCTGCAAGCTGTAGCATGGCCAAGAAAAAGACTAACCCAGCCCAGATCTCTCAATGTGTAGGGGCTGCCCACGCCACCCCCACTAACCCCAGAGCTTAGACAAGCCCTGTTAATAGATAAATCTTCTGACAGTACGACTCCCTAAATTCACAGGAGACAAGAAAAAAGGATGGGTAACACATGTGGCATTCTGCAAAACATAATGGCTAGCTATAGACAAAGTTGCTTTTGCACATATCCAATCAAGGAAGGCTTTTGTCCCAGGCACATGCAGCACAAAGATGCAGCCTCAGCAGTGGTTATGTGGTAATTAAGGGGTAGAAAACCTGGAGAAAAGGAAGTGAGCACAATGATTTATTGCTCCTCTGCTGGACTACAGCTAGCCTTGATCTCTGGGATTCAGAGTCAGGGATGACAAAATGATAAATATGAAGGGAGGAAGAGAGCAATTCTAGCACAGGCCAAGAGGTGGCCTGCGTTTCAATTGTCACCGATGTCAGCAGAGTCAAATAGTGTTGAGAAGGAGAGTCCAGCACTGCAGTACTCTGAGAGTCTGTGTCGGGGAAACCTGCATTCTATCCCTGACAATTCAGGTCAGACCCCCTACCTTCTGAAAAAGCCAGGATTTTCTTACCTGGAAGTTAACATTCTCTAGAGGGAATTTAAAAGGCAGCTAAAATGAACCAAGTACCCTTAAAATTGGCTCCCACGAGCCTCTGACATCAGGAACCACGATTCTTCTTCAAGAAGGAATGCCCCAAATATCCCATAATATAACACTTTTTTCCTTCAACATCTTTCTGACTTAGCATTCTATCAACTGTTCAGTGTCCTATATACAAATACATGGTCTTCTATCCTCTAACCTGATGTGATGGGAGTTAAAAGTCTGTGAGGCTTCAACATAGTTGATTTTAAATTTTTAGAGCTAGAAAGGACCTTAGAGGTTATTTAATCCTACTCCCTCATTTTTGGATTCAAAAACAACCCCTGACCACCACCCCAACTAGTTAGTGACCAAGCAGGGACTAGAACCTGGTCTCCTGTTTAGTGTTCCTTCTTCCATTCCATTAAGATAAAAGCCTGCAGTCCATGGGGTTGCAAGAGTCCATGGAGTCACTGCTTAGCAACTGAACAACAACAACAGACAAATAAAGGTGCTGAAAGTGAAAGTGAAGTCACTCAGTCATGTCCGACCCTTTGGTACCCCATGGGCTATAGACTGCCAGGCTCCTCCATCCGTGGGATTTTCCAGGCAAGAATACTGGAGTGGTTTGCCATTTCCTTCTCCAGAGGATCTTCCCGACCCAGGAATCAAACCCGGGTCTCCCACACTGCAGGCAGACTGTTTACCAGCTGAGCTAGATGCAGTCAAATATTAAAACAGAAGGAAGCTTATGTATAAATGGTGTGCTTAAGATTTGCTAAGTATACTATCATCAATACTTTCCTAGAAGACTCTGGTTTATAACTTTCTCCACCTATTGGCTGCTCCAAGGTTATTTCCATCTACTTGGTGCTCTTCTTTTCTTGGTCCTCAGCTACTTATTATAGCACAGCTGCTTAACACCTCATTATTACCTTTCTTCTACTCATTCTCAACACTAAAAAACTCCTAGTAGCTTTTCTCAGCAAAAAACACCTCAGCAGGCCCTCTATATCAGCTTTCATCTTTCCTCTTTATTTTTATTTTTAATTGTTTTTTTTAAAAAAAAAACAACAACATTTATTTGCCTATGCCAGTTCTTAGTTGCAGCATGCGGGATTTCTTAGTTGTGGCCTGCAAACTCTTAGTTCCGGTATGTGGGATCTAGTTCCCTGACGAGGGATGGAACCTGGGCCCCCTGCATTGGGAGCTCAGAGTCTTAGCCAGTGGACCACCACAGAAGTCCCTCATCTCTCTTCTTTAAATCTCATCTTTCCTACACCTCGATCTCCCTTTCTCTGTTTCCTCTCTAGGATCTTTAAAAAATAATACTACTAATAATAAATGTCAACTAAAACTGTTCCTATTCCCCTCACTCTGGGTGTGTCCTTCAAAATTATGTACTGAACATAGACCATGATCAGATCTGAATTTCAAATGGAGCTGCTACTGCTGCTGCTAAGTCACTTCAGTCGTGTCCGACTCTGCGACCCCATAGATGGCAGCCCACCAGGCTCCCCTGTCCCTGGGATTCTCTAGGCAAGAGTACTGGAGTGGGTTGCCATTTCCTTCTCCTCAAATGAAGCTAAGATCCCCTTTCTTTATGCAAAATCAAAACTGAAACAAACAAAAAAAAACCCCTGAGTATAAGCAATTAATAGGCAGGTTTATTCATAAGCTATTATGATGCAGTGCTATGGACAGGGTTTAACTGCAGGGCAGAGAATAGCCGTGAGCCAGGGGCAGGTTAAGGACAGAAGAGAAACGGTACTCAGGATCTCGGTGCCAACAAACAAGTAGCACAGAGCTCATGCTGGCCGATTCCTGCCTCACCACTCTCCAAACACACATTTTTAGAAAACCGCCCTTGATCCACTTGTTCACTTGGTGCCATCTGGGCACATGACCAGCCAAACTGTTCCAAGGACAGTCACAGAGGTACTAGTACATAAAGGGAAGAGTTAGGATAACTAAAAAAGACAAGGTATTGGTTGTATAAACATAAGATTGTTAATTAGTCATATCTCTGTTAAGAGTTTTGTATCAAGCATGATACGTGTTGTAGTCATTGTGAAGATAAGCGGTGGAGCAGGATATACTTTTTTCTTTTTAATTTAACACTTTGGTTACCATGTTTCTAATTTTTAGATAACAGTTTTAAAAGGAAGCAGGGGAGAAGAGACTAATACAAAATCTTCCTCAACAAAAATATGATCCTTAGTCTGAGGGATTTCCAAAGAAAAAGGGCCTATGTTATAGAAACCCAATACTGTGTAAACAGTTCTGCCCATTAGGTGAGCAATGGCTACCCATTCCACAAAACAGAATCGCACAGTTTATTGCAGAGTATCTTTTCAGATGAGGACAAGCTTGGTGGCTGAGACCCTCCGGGCCTTAACAGACAATTCTCACTGGCCCCAATCCTTCACAGCCCCAGGAACAGGCTGTCCCCAAACACCAATGCCAGATAGATATATCGTAGAGAGAAATGGATCATATCTTTCTGCTGAATGACACCTACTACAAGTCACTAACTATGCCAGAAGTTCACATCAAGTACAGTTGTTCCTCAGTATCCACAGTGGGGGTGGGGGGTGGGTAGGACTGGCTCCAGGACTCCCCCCCCAAATACCCAACTCCATAGAGTCTCAAGTCATTTAAATAAAATGGTATAGTTACCTACACACATCTTCCTATGTAGTTTAAACCAACTCTAGGTTGCTTACAATACCTAATACAATGTAAAAGCCATGTAAATAGTTGCTGGCATACAGCAAATTCAAGTTCTGCTCTTTGGAAATTTCTGGAATTTTTTTTTCCAAATATTTTTGATCTGTGGTTGGCTGAACCCGTGGATGCAGAACCCATGGATATAGAGGGAAAACTGTATCTCAAATCTTCCTCTTTTCTACTACACTCCACTTGACAGCTTAAAAAGAGATACCTAACTACAGAAATCATCTCCCCCAAACTGCATTCATCTCTTTTCAAAGGGAGAAACACAAAAGTCATAAATGGCAAGGGAAGTAACATCTATTAGGTATATGCTAGATGGTAGGCATTATGTAAAGCACTTCAAGTACATCACTCTCACTGAAACCTATTAAGTATCCCATGAAGGAGCTAATACTGGTCCCAATTAACAGATGACCAAATTAAAATTCAGAAAGATTTAATAAGTTATCCAAAGTCACATAGCTAATTGAAGATAAACTACATTAACAGCAACATACCAGGATGGTCCATGAACTCCCCCTGCTGAGATTTATGAAACTGTACTGGTTCCTCCTAAACTTCACTTAAAAAAACATTTGTTGAAGGTTGAGGAACAAGCTATCTAGGACCAATACTTGTATTTGCCACCCAAAACTGTAACTTTAATCAGAGTTCCACTAACCAGCACCTCACACATCCAAGTGATCAAAAGAAAAATTTTGTAAGTTCATCTCTCTTTTAAGCATCTCAGAATTTTACTCCACTGACCTAAAGACACTTTAACCTGCACAGTCTCAAAAACAAGAAGTGAAAAGCAAGGACTTGAGTATTTTTGCACCCATGTTTATAACAGCATTATTTACAATAGCCAAAAGGTGGAAGCAATACAAGAATCCATTGACACATGAATAGTAAACAAAATGTGAAAGATACAATCAGAAAATTACTTGAGCTAATCAGTGAATTTAGTAAATCAATACACAGAAATCCCTTGCACTAACAGTGACAAATCAGAAAGAGAAATTAAGGAATCAATTCCATTTACCACTGCAATAAAAAAAATTAAAATACCTAGGAATAAATCTACCTAAGGAGACAGAAGAGCTGTATACAGAAAACTATAAGACACTGATGAAAGAAATCAAAGATGACATAAACAGATGGAGAGATATACCAAGTTCCTAGATTGGAAGAATTAATATTGTGAAAATGACTATACTACCCAGAGCAAACTACAGATTCAATGCAATCCCTATCAAATTACCAATGGCATTTTTCACAGAACTAGAACAAAAATTTCACAATTCACATGGAAATACAAAAGACCCCGAATAGCCAAAGCGTTCTTGAGAAAGAAGAATGGAACTGGAGGAATCAACCTCTTGACTACAGACTATACTACAAAGCTACAGTCATCAAGACAGCATGGTACTGGCACAAAAACAGAATATAGACCAATGGAACAGGACAGAAAGCCCAGAGATAAATCCATGCACCTATGGGCACCTTATCTTCAACAAAGGAGGCAAGAATATACAAGGGATAAAACACAGTCTCTTTAATAAGTGGTGCTGGAAAACTAGACAGTTTCATGTAAAAGAATGAAATTTGAACACTATCTAACACCATACACAAATATAAACTCAAAATGGGTTAAAGACCTAAATGTAAGACCAGAAACTAAAATTCTTAGAGGAAAACATAGGCTGAGTACTCTTTGACATAAACCACAGCAAGATCCTCTATGACCCACCTAATAGCAGAACAGAAATAAAAACAAAAATAAATGGGATCTAATTAAACTTAAAAGCTTTTGCACAGCAAAGGAAACCATAAACAAAATGAAAAGACAACCCTCAGAATAAGAGAAAATAATTTCAAATGAAACAGCTGACAAAGGAGTAATCTCAAAAATATAGAAGCAGCTCAGGCAGCTCAATATCAGAAAACAAACAACCCAAAAAATGGGCCTAAATAAACCTAAATAGACATTTCTCCAAAAAGACATATAGATGGCTAATAAACACATAAAAAAGTGCTCAACATCACTTATTATTAGAGAAATGCAATCAAAACTACAATGAGTATCATCTCAAACCAGTCAGACTGGCCATCATCAAAAAATCTACAAACAATAAATGCTGGAGAGGATGTGGGAAAAAGGCCATATGACCCAGCAATCCCACTACCAGGCATATTCCCTGAGAAAACCACAATTCTAGAAGATACATGTACCCCAGTGTTCACTGCAGCACTACTTACAATAACCAGGACATGGATGCAACCTAGATGTCTATTACCAGATGAATGGACAAAGAAGTTGTAGTATATATATACAATGGAATATTACTCAACCATAAAAAGGAACAAATTTGAGTCAGTTCTAGTGAGGTGGATGAACCTAGAGCCTGTTATACAGAGTGAAGTAAGTCAGAAAGAGGAAAACAAATCATATACTAATGCATATATATGGAATCTAGGGCTCCCCAGGTAGCTCAGCTGGTAAAGAATCCACCTGCAATGCAGGAGACCCTGGTTTGGTTCCTGGGTTGGGAAGTTACCCTGGAGAAGGGATAGGCTACCCACTCCAGTATTCTTGGGCTTCCCTGATGGCTCAGATGGTAAAGAATTCGCCTGTAATGCAGGAGACCTGAGTTCAATCCCTGGGTTGGGAAGATCCCCTGGAGGAGGGCATGACAACCCACTCCAGTATTCTGGCCTGGAGAATTCCCATGGACAAAGAAGCCTGATGGGCTATGGTCCATGGGGTCAGAAAGAGTCGGACATGACTAAGCAACCAAGCACACATATATGGAATCTAGAAAAATATACTAATGAACCTATTTGTAGGGCAACAACAGAGATGCAGACATAGAGAAAGAATTGTAGACACAGGTGAGTAAGGAGAGGCTGGGATGAACTGAGAGAGTAGCACTGAAACATACACATTACCACATGTAAAACAGACACCAGTGGGAATTTGCTGTATGACACAGGAAGCTCAACCTGATTCTCTGTAACAACCTAGAGAGGCAGGATGGGCTGAGAGGAGAGAGGGAGTTCAAGAGGGTGGAGATATATGTATACCTATGGCTGATTCATGTTGATGTATGGCAGAAACCAATACAACATTATAAACCAATTACTTTCCGATTAAAAAATAATTTTTTTTAAAAATGTGGTATACAGTGGAATATTACTCAGCCTGAAAAAGGAAATTCTGACACATGCTAAAACATAGGTGAAACATGAAGACACTATGCTAAGTGAAAAAAGTGAGTCACAGAAGGACAAATACCACATGACTCAATTTACATGCAGGACATAGAGAAATCAAATTCATAGAGACAGGAAGCAGATTGGTGGTTGCTAGAGGTGTAGACAGGGAGGAATACAGGCTTACTGTTTAATGGATACAATTTCAGTCTAAGAAAACTTTTAAAATTCTGGAGATGGAAGGAAGAGATGGTTGCCCAACAATGTGAATGTACTTAATGCCACTGAGCTTACACTTAAAATGATAAAATTTTATGTATGTTTTACCAATTGAAAAACAAGAGGCCAATATTTTTATTTCCACAGACATTAGCATGAGCCCTGCAAATACTCCATCCCAACTTTCTGTAACCTCAGCATAACTGATGGGCTGAAATTTACATCATGGTACACAGTACTGAGTACAGAGCCAAACATACAAAAGTGTTTTGATGGGAAAATAAAAGGCACCTAATATACTCAATCAGCAGACAGTCATGAACACTTGAGCAAGAATACAAATTCAAAATGAGCACTGCACAGCCTTCAAGACAATACCACGGCAGTTTTCAGAATAATCATCAAAGTCGATAGTCAAAGCTAACAACACACTGAAGTACAGTTGATCCTTGAACAACTTGGGTTTGAACTGTGTGGGTCCACTTATACTTAGATTTTTAAAAATAAATGTATACTATGTTACTATATGATCTGTGGTTGGTCAAATCCACAGATGTGAGACTGTTGGTAGGAGTGCAGACTGTAAAGTTATAGGTCAATTTTTGACAAGGCTGGAGTGGGGGGCTGGGTATAAGCACCTCAAAACCTCAACTTCTTTAAGGGTCAACTATTCTAACAATATTCTAGGAAATCCTTGGGGATACTGGGTTTGACTCCTAAATCTTTTTTATTCCTACTAAAGGAGGATCCAGATCCCTGGCTTCAAATACTCTTAAACTGCACTGAGTGAAAAATAGAGAAGTTATGTCAGTGAAACATCTGAGGTATTCCACTACACATTCAACAAGTGTAAGTTGTAGGGAAGTGGGTGCTCCATATACACTTGTTTCTTCACTGGAAAGTCCACCAGGCACTTTGAAAACTTAAGTTTCTGGATTTGCTTTCAGGAACTACAAACTAGCTGCAACTGCTGCCTCTTTACTTCCCTCATGGCTCAGTTGGTAAAGAATCTGCCTCCAATGCAGGAGAACCCAGTTTGACTCCTGGGCCAAGAAGATCTGCTGGAGAAGGGATAGGCTACCCACTCCAGTATCCCTGAGCTTCCCTTGTAGCTTAGCTGGTAAAGAATCCGCCTGCAATGTGGGAGACCTGGGTTCGATCCCTGAGTTGGGAAGATTCCTCTGGAGAAGGGAAAGGCTACACACTCTATTATTCTGGCCTGGATGTTGCCTCTTTGACTCTGTACTAGGGGCAAGTGTCAGTCTCCTACTTAGCTCTCCAGGTTTCTTTCCTTGGAGAGTCTTGTGCATCAAATATGGCAGCAGGATGCAGAAGTTCTGACTTTTCTGTATGCAGACACAAGTAAAACAAAGGATAGTGCACAGGTTCTGGAAAGTTGAGCCAGGAATGGGTACCCTGACAGTTCCCTGCGTCCCAAGTGAATTCACAGAGGCAAAAGCAGCCAATCTGTTCTTTAAATGTGAAGATTTCAATACCACCCACCTGAGAATCCTGCTGTCTGACACAAGGCCACCTCAGTGCACAAGGAACCTTGTTCACAGAGCTGTTCCTAGCATTAATATACCCGACACAATGAAGACTTTCCCAGACTTTTTCTATTCTGCTTTGAATTTAAGTGGAGGAAAAGAAGGTAGCAAGCAGCAAACCATGTTGTCATGTAGAAGTGTTGAGTGAATAATGGATACGGGAACTTCTCCATAACTAAAACCTCTCCCCACATTGAGGTAAACCAGGTGCAGAGAGGAACAAGCCAACCACGGGAAGACACAATTAAGTGGTAGCTCAGAGCCTGCCTCAGAGAAGCAGAGAGGAGGTTTAATTACAAAACCAAGTGAATGATATTTAAATAAGATTAAAAACAGGAAGGAGGCAGAGAGCAGAGCACAAATAAATGTCTCTGAAGAATCAGGTCAGAGAGAGCAGTCTCTTTGAACTGCTTTTACCTGCTATGAAGACAAAGACATAGAAAGCAAAGATAAGACTAAGCCAGGCCCTATTTTGTGGCCTGGCATGGAGTTAGGATGAGAGGCCACAGATCCCAAGTCAAAACCTGATCATTAGGGAAAATGGGTAACTTCACAGTGACCGATAGAAGAGAAATACTTAGAACCTCACTAGCTTAGGAGAGACGTAGAAGAACTCAAAGGACAGGCTACAAATAGCACTAGTATGAAGAAGAGCTAAAGAGCCTCTTGATGAAAGTGAAAGAGGAAAGTCAAAAAGTTGGCTTAAAACTCAACATTCAGAAAACTAAGATCATGGCATCCAATCCCATCACTTCATGGCAAATAGATGGGGAAACAATGGAAACAGTAACAGACTTTATTTGGGGGGGGCTCCAAAATCACTGCAGATGGTGACTGCAGCCATGAAATTAAAAGATGCTTGCTCCTTGGAAGGAAAGTTATGACCAACCTAGACAGCATATTCAAAAGCAGAGACATTACTTTGCCAACAAAGGTCTGTCTAGTCAAAGGTATGGTTTTTCCAGTAGTCATGTATGGATGTGAGAGTTGGACTATAAAGAAAGGTGAGCGCTGAAGAATTGATGCTTTTGAACTGTGGTGTTGGAGAAGACTCTTGAGAGTCCCTTGGACTGCAAGGAGATCCAACAAGTCCATCCTAAAGGAAATCAGTTCTGAATATTCACTGGAAGGACTGATGCTGAAGCTGAAGCTCAAACAATAGTTTGGCCACCTGATGTGAAGAACTGACTGATTGGAAAAGACCCTGATGCTGGGAAAGATTGAAGACGTGAGGAAAAGGGGACGACAGAGGATGAGATGGTTGGATGGCATCACCAACGCAATGGACATTGAGTTTGAGTAGGCTCTGGGAGTTGGTGATGGACAAGGAAGCC
This sequence comes from Bubalus kerabau, assembly GCF_029407905.1. Classification (NCBI taxonomy): domain Eukaryota; kingdom Metazoa; phylum Chordata; class Mammalia; order Artiodactyla; family Bovidae; genus Bubalus; species Bubalus kerabau. The sequence goes on from NC_073645.1 coordinate 25,273,526, forward strand.
TGGCATGCTGAAGTCCATGGGGTCACAAAGAGTCAGACAAGACTGAGCGACTGAACTGAACAAGTCAATGCCTCTGAAACCCCAGAGGCACTATAAACTCTAGCAATTCGACATCTCTGCACAAAATCACCAATTACTCAGGGGCATTGCCAGCAATCAGCAGGCTCACTGTCAGTCAGCAAAGTGGCACAGGAAGGACTTAGAAACCAACACTGACCAGCAGAATAATTTAAAAATGCGTTCTCAGAATACAGACATCTGGCTGGCTGTTAAACCCAAGCACCTTACTGAAACAGAGACCAATGAATCCATCAAGAAAATGAAACGGCTTTGGTTATATGCTACGAGCCTCTCCAGGTGAACAGAGCACAAAAGTCGGTATACCCAGTGGGAGGATTCTGCGGAAGATGGCAGAACATGAAACATCAGCACTCTCTCTCCCAGAATCCTCTGCCAGGACAATAATTGCCCTGGCAGAATCTGTCTGACGTAACTATGTAGAACTCTGGACTCTGATGAAGGTTTGAAACTTATACAGAAAAATTTGGATGGTAAATTTGGTTCACTTTGGTCAATTTCAACTCTTAGTACATGCAGCTACCTATCCCCAATCCCAGGCCTGTTGTAAGCAACTGTGCACCTGTTTCTAGAGCAGCTTGCACACATCTTGCAGGAGCTAGGGTGGACCAGCTCCCAGATATGGCAATTAAGGGCCGTATCTACCAAATACTGGGGAATCTGTGCTATGATCACTGATTGCTGCTTCTGATCACAGAGATGCAGACAAATAGGTGGGCAGCTATTTTTGTTGCACTTCCTCTCACTGTTACAAGCCTGTCCCCTCCACAGATAAGTGACATCTAGGCTTAAGGGGCCAGGGCACCTTTTTTTCCCCACCTTCATTTTTTGCTTTTTCTCTTTCAGGAGCCAGACAGTAAAAACTAGGACATTCAACACAAATGAACATTATCTAAGAAACAAGACTCACAGACCGAGAGAACAGACTTGTGGTTGCTAAGGAGGGTGAGAGAGGGAGGGATAGATTGGAGTTTGGGTTTAGCATGTGCCAACTATAACATACAGAATGGATAAACAAGAAGATCCTAATGTATAGCACAGGAAACTATATTCAATATACCGAGATAAACCATAATGGAAAAAAATAAATACATATGTATAATTGAGTCACTTTGCTGTGTAGCAGGATCTAACACAACACTGTAAATCAACTATGCTTCAATTTAAAGAGAAAAGGTAAATACTAGGACAATAAAAACATTAATCAAGAAGAGCATTCAGAAACAAACAAACAAACAAATACTAGGACATTCAGAAACAACTGCATATTCAAGGAAAATTAGAGAGTGACTGCATATGCCCAGGAAAAAAGCTCATAAAAGATCTAAGAAAAGATTAAGTTTACACCTCAGGCTGATCCTCAGCACAGACAGAGCCTACAGTCAAAAACAAAAATAACAGTGAATTCCCTGGTGGTCCAGTGGTTAGCACTCCGGGCTTTCACTGTCGAAGGTCCTGGCTCAAACCTTGGTTAGGGAACTGAGATCCCACAAGCCATGCAATGCAGCCAGAATAAATATATAAATAAAAATAAACAAAAATAATAACAAAAAATAGATAACTCTGCAAGAAGGGGGGAATCTTATTTCTTGAACCTTCAGGATACTGGAAGTAAAATAAGTCAAGTCACAAAAAGACAAATACTGAATCATTCCACTTACATGGAGTACTTAGAGTAGTCAAAATCATAAAGAGAGAAGATAGACTGGTGGTTGCCAGGGGCTGAGGGGAAAGGGGAAGAGGTTCAGTTTTAGAAGATGAAGAGTTATGGGGAACAATAGTGGTGATGCCTACATTACAGTGTGAATGTATTTAGTACCACTGAACATACACTTAAAAATGGTTAAGATAGTAAATTTTATGTTATGTGTATTTTAGCACAATAAAAAGTTAGTACGTCAACAACCTGTGCTGTCTAAAGGCTCTATGTCCTAGATGAACTGGAGAAAAGAACAAATCCTTTCTTTAAATGGAAGTTAGATTCTGTCTTACCATTTTCCTTGCAAATGAAGTGTATCTGCTAAAAAAGAAAATAAAATTCTCAACTATCTCCAATTCCCCATTTACTTGGGGACACTGCAGTCCTCACAGTTACCACCCACCCTCCTTACCATGAAAGCAAGTTATTATGTGAAAGTTCCCATTGCTCCCATATGGAGCAATGCAAGATCCCATACACATTCTGTGCTGCTGTTCCTGCTAAGTCACTTCAGTCGTGTCTGACTCTCTGCGACCCCATAGACAGCAGTCCACCAGGCTCCCCTGTCCCTAGGATTCTCCAGACAAGAACACTGGAGTGGGTTGCCATTTCCTTCTCCAAGGCATGAAAGTGAAAAGTGAAAGTGAAGTCGCTCAGTCGTGTCTGACTCTTTGCGACCCCATGGACTGCAGCCCACCAGGCTCCTCCGTCCATGGGATTTTCCAGGCAAGGGTGCTGGAGTGGGGTGCCATTGCCTTCTCCACATTCTGTGCAGCTGCTTCTAACTAAGCATGCTTAGAGGCCACCATCTTTTTCTAGGGCCCTAGACACCTACTGATTTTTTCAAACACTGCCCAAATGAAAAAGAGTCAAAATCACCCTTGAAGAAATCTCAGTTAATGAGACCATGTCTCAGTGGAGCCATCTGATGTAGAACCAAGAACTTTACTTTCTGCTCAAATGAGGGAAAAAGCACTAAGAAACTTGTCCTGCTCACTCAAGATCCAAGGAATGATGATACCTTATGAAATCAAATGACACTTTCCTACACAACCAGTACAGGCAGCACAACAAAAGCACAACTACTCTTCCTCTGCCTTTTTTAGTTGACAAGATGCTAATGGGCCTACGAGAGTTGACATTTCTCTGGATGGGAAGTGCCTTTTTGTGCAGAGAAAAGAACAGAGATTTCTCACTCTTTTAGGTGGGAATCTTTTTCTCCTTCTAACAGGCTAAACTTGTTAGAAATTCTTATCTTTTGCTTCTGCCAAGATTCTAAGAGAAAGATTCAAAATAGTATAAAGTTTAGATTTAGCCAAATGTGGTGACTTGAAGGGAAAAAAGGTTTCCTGGCATTCTTTTTCTGCCCTGGGGCTTTGTACACTGCTATACAGAATCTTCCATAACAAAATTCTGAAAAGAGAGAAACACCTTTGAATGCTCCCACATTAGAACATTCTAACTTTAAGAAGAATTGATTATCCACAGAAGAAAGAAGCCTCCATATTTTTGCACATGGAAGTTAGAGCAGTCTTAATTAGGCACATCAAGCCTAGAATACATCTTGTAACAGATTCCCCTAAATCAGAGAAAATTTGGGGAAAAAAAAGAAGAACAATTTAAAAAGCAATTTTAAGGACAAAATAGCAATAGCAGCTGCCAAAATTCCTCTTGCCATATACTCTAGCTGTTTACTGCTATGTTTCTTCCCCAACTGCATACTCTCTTCAAAACTTAAAGCAGCAATATCGTAGTTACGTAAGATGTCCCCATTGGAGGAATCTGGGTGAAGGGTACAAGAACTCTCTGTACTATTTTTGCAACTTCCTGTGAGTCTATAATTATATCAAAATACAAAGTTTAAAAAAGTAACCAAACTAAATGAAGCAGACAATTAAGAACTCAAAGGATAGTTTCCCCAAATCAGGAGGGGCTGGCAAACTGTCAAAGCTATACCCATATAGGAACTGCCAACTGTATCTACGGCTCAGGTCAGTCTTTCTCCTGAAAATTTCCAGTCCTGTATAACACCTACAGTATACAAGCATGAATGAAAGCTCTCAATCCCCAGTCTCAAGGTGTACCTAACCATGAAGCCACAGACTTCTGTCAGTGATGAGTGTGCCAGCTGGATCCAGAAAGCTGTGACACTCTCTGAGTTTTCTACTTTTCCCAGCAGGTATCTGAAAGGTCAGGCCAAGTACAATTTCTCTCTTTTTCACAAAGCTGTGAATGCTTTGGATGCTATTTAGCACAGTGAAGCTGAACAGATTGTTTTGGGGGCTTCAGGGGCCTCTCTTCCTGCAGAGAGGCAAATGTTGCCTAGTGATCTCCATCTGAGCATAGGAGTTAGGAACTCTAAGTTCTGATCATGACTATTTAGTGTCTGGTTTCCATAATCCTTAGCAAGTCACTTATCCTTCTATACATTCCCCAACAAATGGAGATAAAAATAATGACTTATCACCCAGATATGTGGCAGAGTGAAAGGGTAAGAAGGACTGTGATCCACAGATATATGCCAAATATAAAATGCCAACATAAACCTGTCTTTAAATCAACCTGTTTTCAGACTGTGGAAAGCTACACTATTTAAACGCAGGCTGGCTCCCCAATGCCCCTTCTGCCTGCAATGGAAGTAAAATAAGCTGACTCCATGAAGTTCTCTGTTCAAGTATTTCCCTCTCCAACAACTATATGCTTCTCTCTAAACATTCTGCCCATTCCTTGGTTAATGGCTTAGAAACTAAGTTTCCATTTTCACTTGGTTAAAAGCAATCCATGTGTCTGGAGGTAAGGAAGAAAGTGACAAAGGAAAGAGAAATCATCCACCACTCCTGTTCATACCAACCATTCAAATAAAAAGGTGACGAAGTTAGCTCAAAAGACACGTGAAAACAAATATTCTAATACTATTATTTTTTGAAGTACAAACACAACACTGTGCTGCCTTAAGAGAATGCTGACTCATCATCAATGGAAATTCTACATACCTATTCATCCATTTATTTATTCCCTCAAATGTTTTCTCACTCCCTGTTACAAGCCAAGTAGTGCGCTGAGAATAAATCAATGATTAAAACTCAGGCCCTGCCCTCCACGAATTTTTTTTAAAAGGAAAAACAGATAATTTAAGCAAATCATTGTACAGACATGTGCATACACAGCATAACAATGTGATATGCTAGAACAGAAGCCCAAAGTTCTGTGAGAATAACAGGAAACCAATCATAGTGACCAACATTGGTCTTTAGTCTCAAGTTCAGAGATAAAACTAAAGTTCCCAGGAGGAATGCAATACAATCAGTAAATAAAGAAAAACTATCTAACCAAATATAAAGATGTTTGTGAAGACAGAATTGGGAAGCCAGTCATTAAAATTAAGACAGCGATTCTTCCTCCCACCCCCTTTGGATTCCAACTTGAGACTTTTTTTTGGCTTGTATTTTATTATTTAAAAAATTTTTTTAATTTATTTTTAATTAGAGGATAATTTCTTTTACAATGTTGTGCTGGTTTCTGCCATATATCAACATGAATCTGTCACAGAAAGACTGAGATGCTTAACATTGGATCATGGATGGGCTTCAGAAGAAGGTCCATGAACTCTCTGAAATTATATGCAAAATATATATGTGCAAATGGACATTTTTCTGGATGCAAAGATATCTTTCATTATATTCTCAAAAGCAAAGAACTATTTCACTAGGATCTCACCCTAAAACTCGGTTTTCTATCTTTATCAGAGGAGCATTTTAAGACCTAATCTTTTACTCAAAATAGGAAGTCTGTGTAGCCTAGAGGTCAGAGAAGAGCTTTTGAACTTCCCATAATTTGGTGGAAAACAGTGACTGCTGAAAATAGGGTAATGAGAAAGACAAGACTTTTTCCTTTCTATATTCAAGTTGAGGTTAGCCTAAATATATTTCTGCATATACTCAGATACCATGGTGACAGGCATCATATAAATAGACCATGGCAGCAGGGAGTAGGTCAGGGATTACATCTGTAAAACCAACATATCAGGCAGGATTAAAGCCCCAACTAATATAGCTGACTCCTCCTTATCATAAAACCAAACCTGAAAACTCCATATAGGAATTTGGAGGGGGATCCCTGGCTACTTCCCCAATAAGAAAGAGGTAGTCAAACAGTATAAGAATAAAAATAACCATTCAAAGTGCAGTGAGACTAAACACTCTCATTCCAAATAATAAAAGGCACTTGCCATCCATGCTTCCCGGGCACATGAGGTCTCTCATGTGTCTGACCTAACAACACATGCCTTACCAGTTTTATTTGTAAGTAAAATTCAACTAAAGTTTGCAGCACATGTATGGGCAAGCTTCTGTATACATAAGCATATTTGCCATGATGAGTTTCACATACCTCCCTCAAATCTATACGTCTAGAAGGCAAAGAAAGAATGAAAACATAGGCAAACCGACATATGAGGGGTATTACCAGCCAAGGAGTGGGTGGATCCACCATAGACACATTTGTATTCACTGATTACAATATTATACATTATTATGGGCTCTGATGCATCAGATGTAGTCTAGTATTTTGCAGCTTTCCTTAATACCTGCTGCTCTGCATCTCACTATATATATTCCACGTATGAACACAGGGAGTCAAGTTCCAGGGGGGCTCACCCAGTCTACATAGAAAAGGAGCTAACCTCACCTGGCAGAGAACTCCAGTACAAATGCCTATGCCTGGAACAAGCAGCCATCCAAGCCTCATTAATGACACTCATATACACCTCCTCTCAACCTATCAAGGGCCTTAGCATGCCAATCAGTCCTGAGATAGCAAATAATTATACACAGAGCTAAACATGACATGAAGTACTCAAAGAAATAAAGTCAATATAGGATAAAGAATGGTCTCTTGCTTCACAGTTTCTCACCAGAATAGGGAAAGCTAAGATCCAGAAAAGATAAATAAAAAAGACTTTAAAAATCTCTTTAAAAGATAATTGCCTCTTTAAATAAAAATGATGGAAATGTACTTTGGGGTTTATAAAATACATGAAAGTTAAACATATGACAACAACAGCACAAAGGACAGAATGCAAGAGAGTAAGACAATAAATGGAACCCTAGGACCGAGGGAGACAGATGAGGGTGAACAGGAGAAGGCAATGAAAAAGACAAGAGAAGAGGAGAAAATGAGGAAGAGGACAACTGATGAAAGGATAGGAGAAAAGCCAGAGAGCTCCCAGGGGCAAGAGAAAGGATAGCTAGGAGAGAAAGTAAAGGTGATAGAATAAAAGAGGAAACAACACCAGAAGAGAATCAAAGGCAGGCGAAATTACTACTGCCATCCACTCTAGTACTACAATGTGTAACTTCATCCCAGTTACAGACATAAACCATTTGTACTTGTTACACTAATGTCCAGAGATCTGCATCATTTTTGTGTTTTCTCTTTAATTCTGAATTTTTAAATTAACCATACAACTAATTAATCATACAACAATTAGGCATACAATCATATGCCTAATGCATAGGCAACCAAATAGTCCTTTATATTAAAAAGAACTGTTCCAACCTAAGAAATTCAAACTTTAGTCATTTCAATCTTTTGATCTCTCTTTAGCTTTTATGACATTCTCTCAATTTTGAACTCTCACATAATCATACTCTTCTCCTAAAATATCAAAATGCCACTACTGCCACTTAGTGTTGTTATCCTACTCCCCCTTCCCACTATAGGCAGTAACTGCAAATTTGCTAATCCATTAATTAAAGATCTCTACTTCCCATTATGAAGGACTAAATTTAGAAAGCCAAATTGGGTTGGGAGGAAACCATGTGTCACAACAAGTGAGATGAATTCCATGGGAGGGGGTGGGGTTACTGGCCTGTTTCTCACAAAGCCTCTGACACTCACACACACTTCTCTGCTCAGAATACAGAGAAGCTCTCCCAAGGGTGGGGCAACAATTTACCACTATAATCATCTGGAGAAGATTTTATTGTCCTATCAGGTCACAAAAGCCACAGGACCTATCAGCAAGCAAATGCCTCAGGAAACATGTCTCCTCTGCTTTTCTGAAACCTCCAATTTAGATGCACAAAAGAAAGGGGTGGCAAGCCAGTATTAATTGTACCCTTAGAGAAGAGCCGCTCTTTCCCCCCACAGGGGTGGCAGTAACTTTACTGGGCTACTAAACGGATGCAAAGACAAAAGTAAACACTGTAATTTGCTGTTTTTGTCTCTGGCACATGGGGAGTGGTAAAACTGACACTGTCTGTAAACAGTAATAATGCCAGATGTAACACAAAGAACAGGGTTTCCCCCATCTCTCCACCCCCTCCCCACCCCCTCTCCCTAAGACATTCCTCCTGGGATTACTCATCCCCAGGAAACACACAGAAGCCTCCCTATAGTCCATATGCTGTTACCAAATGGAACCAAGAGAGAATCCAAGTTTGTACTGACTCCTCAATGGAAGAATCAATGGAACTCAAGAAATATTTAATTGTTTCTGCCAGCTGACAAAAAAATACAGGGAGAAGGAATAAGAGAGAAAGTATAAAATAGATATATATGTGGCATGCCCATGTTTGGATTATAACAAGGCTGAAATGACAAAAAGAAGAGTTGAAAACACAAGCAACCTAAACAAACTAAAAAGTTTGTTTGATTGTTTGTTTTAAATTCATCTATGCCCAGGCACAGGGGCTCATAAAAGATATAGGAAAAGATGATGAATTCAAAAGAGAAAGTTACCTGACCAGAGTTCCCGCCAGGTATAATGCAGGCGTACTCTACACTTCTTCTGATAGCAAAGTAGTTTATGTACTACCTGAATGCAGCGCCTGGAACAGAAAAAGAGAAAAACTGGAATAAGTCTAAAGTTACAGTGCAACTCACCACAGATACCCTTTCTGTAACAAGGCAACTTTTGCTAAGACCACAAAAAACACTGGATATGAATCTGTACACATGGGAAAGAAAGGAACTTCTGCAACTTTCTCTTGGATAAAAGCCCCAGCCCCAAACACACACAACGTTACTTGTGCTAATTCCCCTATCTCTAGAAAAAGGGAGTTATAACCACATTTAAGTCAGTGTTCAATTAGGCACTACTTTTACCATTCCCTTGAGTATCTTTCCTCAGAGGAAGAATGCACCATGAACCAAAATGAGACTACATTCAAGACTGCAAACATGGGATGCAAAGATGTAAAATTAAAGAACTTAAGACTTTAGATCTATTTAAATATGTTAATGTAAATAAAAATTTAAATAATATTTAAATTTTGATTTACATTAAAGGTTAAATTAACAATTCAGTTCTTCAGTTGCACTAACCACAAGTACTCAGAAGTCACCTGTGCCTAGTGGCTACCATATTGGACAACAGAGAAAAACAGAACATTTTTACAATCACAAAAATTATACTGGCAGTGCTATTCTAGATCACTGGACTATTAAACATTATTCACATCCCAACAACAAAAATGCTTTTGAGAATATTTCCAAATAAACTGAAAAATGAAAGACATTTTTAAACATTGTAAACCTAACCAAAAAAATGTTTTTTCATCTCTGACTGGGGAAGAATTCTGAAAGCTTAAAAAGCTATGAGTGAATGTATAAAGGAAAATATTGATAAAATTTACTTCCTAAAAATAAAAATCTTGGGACTTCCCTGGTGGTCCAGTGGTTAAGAATCCACCTGCCAATGCAGGGGAGGTAGGTTCGATCCCTGGTTGGGGAACTAAGATCCCACATCCTGTGGCACAACTAAGCCCATGGGCCACAACTACTGAGCCCACACACCACAACTAGAGAGGAACACAACAAAAGGTCCTGCAGAAATGTTTTGCATGATGCAATGACGATCCCACGCACCGCAACTAAGACCCAACTGCAGCCAAAATAAATATTTTTTTAAAGCCTTTAAAATAAATTTGAAAAAATAAAAATCTCATTTGATTAAAAAAGTAATGATTAAAATTAAAAGCCAAATATGGGAAATTACATTTGCAACAAGTGACATGAAATGGTTATTATGCTTAATACATATGAGTTTATATAAATTGATAAGAAAAAATAACAACACACCTAATAAGAAAGATGGACAAAGGAAACGGACAACAAATCCCTCCATCCCCAAAAAAGAGGAAAAATATGGAAAGTTAACATTTTCCTATAATGTTCAATTTCACCTTAACAAAAATCTGTGTTCTTTTTTTTTTGTTTTTGGGGGGGGGTGGCACCTGTGTGGCTGCAGGCTCTTAGTTCCCCAACCAGTGCTAGAGCCCGTGCCCCTGCAGTGGAAGTGTAGAATCTTAACCACTGACTGGCAGGGAACTCCCCAACAAGATTCTGTTTTTGCAAACCAAATTAATATAGATTTTAACGCTAACAGCTAAAGGTATGAACAACCCAAATGTCTATCAACTAATTAATGGATAAATGAAATGATGTTGTACACCCAAACAATGGAATATTACTCGGCCATAAAAAGGAACACTGTAACACGAATAAAATCCTGGAAATATGCTAAGTAAAAGGTCAGTCATGAAAGATCATGTAATACATAATTTCATTTACATAAAATGTCCAAAATAGGCAGATGGATGGAGCCCTGTAGGCTGCAGTCCACGGAGTCACTAAGAGTCGGACACAACTGAGTGACTTCACTTTCACTTTTCACTTTCCTTCCCTGGAGAAGGAAATGGCAACCCACTCCAGTGTTCTTGCCTGGAGAGTCCCAGGGATGGTGGAGCCTGGTGGGCTGCCATCTATGGGGTCGCACAGAGTCGGACACGACTGAAGTGACTTAGCAACAGAGACAGAAAGTAGACTGGGGGCGGGAGGAAAGAGGCCCAAGTCTTGGAACATATTGCTCTGAAGCCCCAAGCTCATCACACAAACCAAAAGATTCACAGGAAACTGTCAGACCTAACTTCATTCATTCCATAAATACTGACTGTAAACCAAATGAAGATCTAGCACTTAAGTCTTACCAAAACTAAACTGTCAAGTTCATGGAAATCAGATCTAGATAGTCTGCTAGTTTCAGGCAAATAAAGAGGCTCTTTCTCCCGAAACTCTCCTGACACCAAAGAATTAAGCAAAAAAAAAACAGAAATAAGCCAGGTAAAAGGGTGCAGCAAAAAGTGGCTTCTCCACACCTAACATGCCGCAGTTGAAATTCAGCTGAATGACAATACTTCTAGAGGTGAGAGTAAGACTCTCTCGGGTTCTGGGGTTTTAATATGAGACAGAGTATCCTGAGATCCTACTAACTTCAACAGACATCATATCAATATGTAGGATATCAATCTGACCGCTCATGAAATCAAGCAAAAATGGTGACAGCTAATTTTTTGGGCCTCTTAGCAGAGGGCAAAAGAAAAAGGGGTTAAAAAAAAACCAACCCCACCACCAACAGCAACAACAAAAACACAACAAACTTCCCTTTATGGAGTGAGACACAGGGACATTAAAGTGCCTGACAACATATCAAAGACACAAATGAAGAGAAATAAATTTGTAAGTTAAAGTCCTGCAAGTTTTCAAAATAATTCCAATAATGGAATGCGCCTGCACTGCTACCTCACTAGCCTATTCTACTTGCCTCATTATTCACATCTCTCTGTTCTTTCCATTCCTCATAGTTCTAAGTAGTCTTACAGGAGATTTTCAGACCGAATTTTATAAGAGGACTATGTGACAGAGATCTCTCTTAAAAGACTTCAGTATATATTAAAAATATTTTACAAACCAGACAAATATAAATACATATGACAAAACTTTTAAATAATTCCCTTTTATTCTCTAAACAGAGTATACAGAATACAGAATGGTGGCTCAGAGAGAAAAGAATCTGCCTACATTGCAGGAGACCCAGGTTCGATCCCTGGGTTGGGAAGATTCCCCAGAGAAGGAAATGAATGGCAACCCCCTCCAGTATTCTTGCCTGGAGAATTTCATGGATAAAGGAGCCCAATGGGCTACAGTCCATGGGGTCACAAAGAGTCAGACATGACTGAGCGATTAACACATTCTCTAAATAAACTGTATCAAAACCACTTACAAAGCAATATAAATTGTAGTGTAAATCTTCCTAATACTTTCCAAACCATTTGCTGATTTTTAGAAATTGTGGTGTGATCTTTCATGTGATGCAGCTGTCAGTAGCTACAGGATGCCCTCGTTTGAGCCATGATTTAACTCAGGAAAATACAAACTATTCTACCAATTTGCCATTAAACTGATAGTCATTAGGTCCCTCCCTGGGGCTGAAACCGGTGCTGCAGCCAGCAAGGGTGGCTGGCCACTGCCCATGCATGACCATCCACACACAGAACATTCCTGGACACCAGCACTTCTCACACGTCCTAGATCTAGACAGCTGCACCCTGTCTCTGTTGACAACATCCTCCCAGCACTGAGCCACTGTGGAGCAGCAGTGAGACACCACCTATGTTACCACACTCTGGTGCCAGCCCCCTCTGGTTCAAAGGCTTTTTATATCCACTCCAAGCTCCGTTCCTTTTCCTGCAGCCACCCAACAAGGGACATTATTTGCCTTGTGGTCTCAGTAACTTATATTACTTACCAAACAGAATGCAAATTTTAAGAACTGCTATGATCTTAAAGATATGCTGGCTGAAAGACTCCAAGCCGACAGCTTAGGGCATTTCTTTTATGCATGTAGCAGTTTCCTATTTCAACACAAGACAGTTCCACTTTAACTTGAAACTCTTCTTGTGGGGTCTACTGAAGTCTCTACCCACAGGTCTGAGAATTCCTGATTTAGAAAGAGTCCAAGTTTTCCACGTAGAAGTAATTTAAAGGAGAGTTTTCTCTCCTCAGAGACCATTTCCCCTAACTCCCAATCCTGTGCCAGCAGTAGAGGTTGGCAGCAAGAATCAAAGAGCAGCAGCCAGAAAAGGAAATTAATTGGTTGGGTTTTCCTACCTCTTACTGCTCCAGGCAAAACTTTTTTTTTTTTTTTTTTTCTGTATAAGCACCTTTCTCTATTATTACTTTACCTACAGCATTCACACACAGATATGAAACTATTTTGTTTCTGACCCAGATTCTGGCTTGAGTATTAAGTCTTTCCATATTCCGTATTGCTTCATATTTCACCAGGAGGATTACAAACTTATCTGAAATGGCAGAAATTCATTTTACTTTCAATTTCTCATTGTGCTGTATGCTGCTGAAAAGCAGTATATAATGAGAAGTGAGAGCAGCAACTTGGCCTGATGCCCAGCTGGGAGCAGATAAGTTCACCTAAAAAGGACTTGATGCTCCAAATGCCAGAAACTGGAAAGATGGCTGGAAGTGGGGGAGGCAGATATGGAAATATGCCCAGGGGTAGTAATGGAGAAAGTGAATTCAGCCTGAGGGTGGGACCTTTTGCCCAGCCTCTGTCAGCTTGATGCCTCATTATCTTCTCCATCTTCCCTAACCTCAGGACATTCAATTAGGAAGCAGGTGGAAAAGGAACTGAGAAAGCAAAGCAAAGCAAAAAAAAAAAAAAGGCAGGAACCAGGGGGAAGAGGGAAGATCAGGTTCACTGGCTGGGATGTGAGGGTTTAGTCTTATGTCATCCCCACCTTCTACTGTTACCCATTATCCACTTATTTCAGGTAACACTTTTTCTACTCTCTTGTCCTTCTTCCATGCACCCTACACTCTAATCCTCTTGAATTTCTTTCTATTCTCCAAAGTAGGCCACACTATCAAGTCCCCAAGCTTTTGAACATGCTGGTCCCCTGCTTGGGGTGTTGCTCCCCACTCTGCATACAAAACTTGCCTACTATTTCTTCATGACTCAGGTCAAGCACAGCCTTCTCTGATGCCCCAGTGAGTATTAGTCACCCTGTACAAATCTTTTGTCATTTATCACAGTAGTAGTTAAGAAAGAGCACAGTCTCTTTCCTCAGACAGACAAGCTTGAATCTTGGTGATGCAATGTACATATGCAACTGTGGTAGCCAGCCCACAAGATGGCCCCCAATGGACCCCACCTCCTGAGATTCACATCCTTATGGAGTCCCTTCCAACACTGCTTTAGGCTTGGTCTGTGAGACTAACAGAAATGGTATGTCATTTGAGATTAGGTTATAAAAGGCCCTATGGCTTCCATCTTGGGCTCTCACTCTCCTTTCCTTTCTCTCTTAGATTACTTGCTTTGGAGAAAGTCAGCTGTCATGTCAAACAACCCACATGGCTAGGAACTGAAATTTACCAACAACCATGTAAGTGAGCTTTGAAGCAATTCTCCAGCCCCAGTAGAGCCCCAGTAAAGTTAACATATTGCCTGAGGCCTATATTAAACCCTATAGTGAAAGCTGCTACTGGATCACTGAGCCACAGAAACTGTGAAGTAATAAACGCCTGCTTTAAACCCCTATGTTTTGGAGTAGTTTGTTACACAGCAATAGATAATACACCTGACAAGGGGTGGGAACAACTTAGGATTTACTGTAAGAAAACTTGGGTTCAAGTCCAGACACTGGTGCTTACTAACAGAATAATTCTACATTCAGAGCCTCAGTTTCCTTCCTTGGAAAATGAGTAAACTAAGACTATAATAATATATTACAAAGAAAAAAAACAACTATATACTAGAACTAGAACATAAGATAAATAAGTAAAAATAAAGCCTGTAGCAAAACAAATATAATCTTTGAGGTACTGACGTTAAGCAATCCCATCTAAAATAAGCAGAAAATTCATCTGATAAGTGTTATTAAAAAAAGCAGCTTTTCATGGTCTTTAAATTGCAATAGGGGGCTTCCCTGATAGCTCAGTTGGTAACGCATCTGCCCGCAATGCATGAAATAACAGATCAAACTAATTTTAAACAACCAAAAGATACAGAAAAATGCAAACCAGAAACTACTTATCTAAAAGTAAAATTTGTATCTTATTTCATAACTAGGAAATTAAGAATACGTAGCAGTACTCTCGGAGAAGGCAATGGCACCCCACTCCAATACTCTTGCCTGAAAAATCCCATGGATGGAGGAGCCTGGTAGGCTGTAGTCCATGGGGTCACTAAGAGTCGGACACGACTGAGCGACTTCTCTTTCACTTTTCACTTTCATGCATTGGAGAAGGAAATGGCAACCCACTCCAGTGTTTTTGCCTGGAGAATCCCAGGGACAGGGGAGCCTGGTAGGCTTCCATCTATGGGGTCGCACAGAGTCGGACACAACTGGAACGACTTAGTAGCAGCAGCAGCAGTACTCTTGCCTGGAAAATCCCATGGACGGAGGAGCCTGGTAGGCTGCAGTCCATGGGGTCGCTAAGAGTTGGGAACGACTGAGCGACTTCACTTTCACTTTTCACTTTCATGCATTGGAGAAGGAAATGGCAACCCATTCCAGTGTTCTTGCCTGGAGAATCCCAGGGACAGAGGAGCCTGGTGGGCTGCCGTCTATGGGGTCGCACAGAGTCGGACACGACTGAAGTGACTTAGCAGCAGCAGCAGCAGCAGCAGCCTACAAATAAGTCTAAAAACTAGAGCTATTCTGTTCAGAGTAAAATCCTTCATATCTCCCCAGATCCCAGGCTCAGCATTGCAATGAGGTACATTAAGCTTGCTGTGCACCAAACTTCTCTCTTACTTGAAAAAGTGGAGGTACTAATTCTGTTGTCAGACTGAATCCAGATGTGTTTTAAGGAATAAAGAAAATACATATACTTGAGATCACACTAATATGGCACAGCTGTTCCTAGGCATTAATGAAAAGAAGAATGCTAAAATAGCAAAGAAGCAAGAAAGCCTAAAGGCTTAAACTTTATTAAAATATGAAGACTTTCAGTTGTTTCTAGTTATATTGGTTGTAAAGAATTGTGACAGACAATCTTCTCGGGAGGCAGGAGACTCCCAGCCAGGCCACTATATATACACAATCTAACTAGCTAGCGGATTCTGACTAGGTTGCTAGTACAATGTAGGCTAAGAATGAACCAAAAGATCTCTCTCTCTGGCCTTTCCCTACCTTCTAAATGCTGCTGACTCCTTTGATGCCAAGGTCTAGGGATAACTAAGTGGGTTGCTAGTATTCCGTATCTTTGGATACAAGAGTCACCCATGATCTCTGCTTCAACATATCAGCCCTATTCTTCATGCAGTGTGCCTAAACGTGATAATGAAGATACGTGGTTTGTGCTTTCCCCTCTTTCTGGAAAAATGTATAAACCCAGGCAATAAAACACTCCCTAACACTTCTCTGCATATATACATGCTTTTCCTGAAGTGAAGTATACATAAAAATTTTGTGACTATTAAACTTCTTACACTCAATTCTATAAAATAGATTTGCACACATTAAATGAACCATGGTACTTACACATAGAGATCCATAGGAAACTCCTTCATCATGTGTGTTACAATAAACTCCACCATCAGGTCTGAATGGGAAAAAGAGAAAAATCAGATCAATCAGAATGAAATTCATTGCTTGCCTTTGGAGTTGGGAGAAAAACTTTATCAGTACACCTTACACCCATGCTGAATGGCATCAACTAACCACATCTTTATTAACATGCATTTAAATCTATTTTATATAAGGTACTTTTTGCAACACTTTCACCACCTGCCACTTGTAAGGTAACAAGAAAATCAATTTACTCTCCCACTTCAGAAGGATACTTTGACCTGCCAATAAACTCACATACAAGGGAGATTTCACTGTACAGATATTTCATACCATGGCACTAATGCAAAATGCCAGAGGGAAATCATATTCTGAGAACCAAGTGATGAGGCAAGCAGAGAAAAAATTATGGATCACATCTGTGTAACCAGAGACTCAAACTCTAAAGCTATGTCAGCCTTTCTTATCTTCCTATCACACTCAGCTTGACAGATATTGACCAAAATGGTCTGGGGAGGTTTAGGTCAATAAAGGCTTACTATATAGTCTTAATTATTGTTTTTAAAATCAAGTAGATTTAGGAAGTAGGGCTGAATATTATAGTGAAATGGGATTAAGAGTTCAGATCATTCGCCTGAGGAAAATGCAGAATTCTGGGCAGACAAAATTACTTGCAATACAGCCCCCTATCTGTCCGCTCTGTCAGCCTCCTCTCAGCTTAATTTACTCAGAGGAAGTTTTGTATGTCTAAACCTTGAACTTTCGCCTCCTGGCCCACTGACACATCAATTTGGACCAAGAAATGGAGGGAAGAATTTGAGATCTTTATCAGGTGTAAGAAAGTTTACAAATTTATGTATCAAGCTTAGATATTTGTCTCCCTAGAAAGAACTTTTTCTTTGAACAAGGGCACCCTTTAATTGAACATTAAATTCATTGGGATTGCTTTATCAAACTCAACAAGAAACATGGTTCCTTAGGCCAGGAAAGAAATATAACTAGTAACTTCTTCTCTGAGGAGGAAGCACATCAAACAGGATCTATCCCTTATCTTAAACATGAAAACCTATCACTGGCTCAGAAACATGCCCATTTTGATGATACTCACCCAGTACTGCACATACTAACGGACGGCAGGGAAGGTTCTTGTCTGCTGCCTTCTTCCTGTGTCTCATAGGCTTTACACAAATAAGAAATGAGATTAATAACATCCAATGGTTCACCATCATTTTTTTTTTCATGCAAATAACATCACTACTACTGGGAATTCCCTGGTGATCCAGTGATTAGGATTCTGTGCTTCCAATGCTGGGGGCCCAGGTTCAATCCCTGGTCAGGGAACTAGCATCCCATAAAATGCATGGCCTGGCCAAAAGAAGAAACATCAATAATAAAATAAAACCACTAGTACAGAGAAGCTACCTTTCCTTTCTCTTTCAAGTGGTGGGTGTTGGGTGAGGCAGGGAGGACATATAAGTGCTTCTCAGTTATTGATGCGGGCCTGGGACAAAAACACAGTTCACAGCAAGACCACAGCCCCACACGGCACTGATGCATACTACAAGGGGAAAGCTATTGTTTTTCCTTTGCTTTTATCTATATAAGTGACATTACTGACAACAAAAGAGATACACTAGTATTTTTCTTTGCTAAAATAATAAGTAAGAAAAAGGGAGAATGTGGCTGTGTAGAGGCAGCAACAGTTAGCAGTTCAAAAAAAAGGAAAAGCTTTTTTTAAAGGAAGTTTTAAATATAAACCTCAAGGTGATATTTCTGAACATAACTCCAAGTTTTAGGAAACTCCTTGATCCTTCATACTCTATTTCCCCCACCTCTCAGATGAATAAATCTAATAAGCAGGATCTAGCATCACCCAATCAAAGACCACAGTATATTCTGAAAACAAAAGGCTTAGGCCCGTCTCCTTGTTGAAATCTACATTACTGATACATTCAATGTCAAGATATACCTTTTTGGGTTTTTTTGTTTGTTTGCTTACTTATTTTTAGTTTGTTTGTTTGTGGCCGTGCTGGGTGGCATGTGGGATCTTAGTTCCCTGACCAGGAATCAAACCTATGCATCCTGCAGTGGAAGTACAGAATCTTAACAAATGGACCGCCAGAGAAGTCCCCTGATACATTCTACAATAATATTACTGCCATGGGTATGCGACTGTGGATCTTTCCACCCTCTATTGAGTAAGTAACACCTCCAAGACACACACAAAAAATTCCAACAACAGGCATGTGTCTTTTGAACAACAGTTAAGCAAGAGCCCTTTAGGATAAATTTCCACCCACATCTGTTCTAGTAGGATCAATGTCATCGTCTCCAATCGTGCCAAAATAAAAAAATTCCTCTAAGAAAAAACAAGAATTAAAAGTCATACCTACCATTCTATGTAAGTTTACTCGAAAATTCATGTTGTCATCATGCAAAAATGCATTGGCATATTGATCCTAATAAAAATAAAAAACACAGATAAGAAGGGAATGAGAGCTATCTATAATCTATACTCTTATTAAAGTCCAAGGATTTACATGTCTTAAAAGAACTCCTTTCAAGGACCAGTTAGAGAGCTAATGGGAGAAGACTACAGCCTTTATGTCAAGCCCTACTTAAGCCATGAGGTTTCACTTAAGTGTAATTTCCCAGTAGGTCTCTAACTGGCCAAAAATCTCAAAGCAAATTACAAATAATAAAAATTAAGGCACAGGCACTTAAGACAAATGCTGAGAGGAATCTGTTTTCCTATTCTCTCTTCCTTCCCATCTGCCCAAGGAGCATAGGGACTGCAGGTTACATGTGCAGGCTACACATGAGGATCTGCGATTAATAAGAAAGGTCTGCACTCCGCCGGGAACAGGCTTGGCATAGCAAGAGAAAACTGCTTACTCAGGCAGCATGGCAACAGGCAAGACCCCGTATATCCCTGGCTTTGCTGAAGACTGATGGAAAATCAAAAGACTCTCACCATGCATCAGTAATAAACATCCCTTGGCTCTTTCCCAACAACTTTTCTGAAGATCTGACATGCCTACAAACTCCAATTCCTAGGATCTGCTACAATTTGTGAAAAACAACTCCTTTAATTATTTTCTTAGTAAGATTTTTGAAAAGCAATTACACCAGGCCCACTGCTAATAAGCAGCTCTTCTACAGCTACTCCTAACCTGGTGAAAAGTAGGTTAGCTTTCCACAGCAAACATAAAAATGGAAAGACTGAGGGAGATCTCTGCTCCACGTGGACCACACCTTAACTATTTTTCTTGGGAGAGAAAAGATCCCAATAAGGAGTAAGCGAAGGAGGAGATTGAAACTACAAATTCAGCTCTAAATTGACTCAATTTCTGCCAGACCTCTGTTGCCAACAAGATATAAGGTGAATTCAGGCCTAATTAATTCAACCAAAAGTGACTCTTTCCAAAGCCGAAGTTGCAACTTCTCTTCTTTATTTACCCTCTGGTTCTTGTTCTTCATCGAACTACAATCAATCCAACTTTACTCAGTTTCCAATGCCCATCCCTTAGCTTTTCTCTCCACCTCTCCCCACAGAAACCTGAGCTCCTTTTTTCATTTTGCTAAATGCAAAAGATTCAACATAAATAGTTTTAAAGGGGCAGGACTGTTTTTTTCTGAAGAGGTGTAAGTCTCTTTAGAGTTCCAAACTCTTAAGAACTAGAATCTTCCAGTTCTCAATTATAGCAGTTATCATATGAATTCATTATGAAGTCATGCAGTAAATATTAATTGACCCTCTACTACGTGCCAGACGCTGAGAAAACATTGGCGAAGAAGACAAAGGACCTACTGGTGCTTACATTCCAGTGGAGGAGATAATATAAAGGAGGAAGATTTTCTCTCCCAAACTTTAGGTCCCTAAAAGTCAAGAGACAGGAACTGGAGAGAAGGGTAGAAAAGAGAGCATTCTGTAAGAGATCAGCTCATACCAGAAGGCTGGTGAGACCTACCTCTGCAATACATGTAAGGATAATCAGACAGAGTTTGCCACTGTGAAGCCGGTGCTCATCTGAAAAGAAAAAATAAATCGTTCTCTCTAAATCATCCAGACCATGTTTCTATAGAGAATAAAGATGTGTATCATCAAAAAGAACATTCACACTTTCTTTCCCCACAAAATTCATGAACGAAAATCAAGGTTTTACTAAAGTAATTCTTGCTTTTCTTCTAGACAAAAGAATTCCCCCATAAGATTTTTTTCTTAAGTGTTCTGGTAGTATGACAGACAGCTAAACATCTTCCTGGGAACCATTCAATTATTGTAACAGTCCTTAAAACCGTGGCCCAAATCAGGGCCATGCCCTTTGTTTCCATATCAGCCTTTTGCTTCTGGACAATCAGATCCATTCCTTTTCCAAGTCCACCTCATCCACTAGTCAAAGCACCACAATCCTTACTCATCTACCACAAAATCTAGAACATTTTTATAACTGTTCATAGCAAACTGGCAGCAGAACCAGAAAAAAATTAACTGGAAACTAGGCTCCAGCTCACGTTCTCCTTACAATGTGAACATTACTTACAACCAGGAAAGCTAGGAACTCTTGATCATTTTTTTTCCTGCCAAAGCTACTCACTCTACAAATATTTATTACCGACTATGTGGTAGGTTGGAGAAGGCAATGGCACCCCACTCCAGTATTCTTGCCTGGAAAATCCCATGGACGGAGAAGCCTGGTAGGCTGCAGTCCATGGGGTCACTACGAGTCGGACACGACTGAGCGACTTCTCTTTCACTTTTCACTTTCATGCATTGGAGAAGGAAATGGCAACCCACTCCAGTGTTCTTGCCTGGAGAATACCAGGGACGGGGGAGCCTGGTGGGCTGCCATCTATGGGGTCGCACCGAGTCGGACACGACTGAAGCGACTTAGCAGCAGCAGCAGCATGTGGTAGGTAGGGCTTCCCTGGTGGCTCAGTGGTAAAGAATCCGCCTGTCAATGCAGGGGACGTGGGTTCCATCCCTGGCTCGGGAAGATTCCCTGGAGGAGGAAATGGCAACCCACTCCAGTATTCTTGCCTGGAAAATTTCATGGACAGAAGAGCTTGGAGGGCTACAGTCCATGAGGGTAACAAAGAGTCGGACATGACTGAGCATACACACATGTGGCAGGCACTATGCTAGGCAGTAGAGATATAGTACTGGACTAAAGAAAGGTCTGTGGCCTCCCAGAACTCACATTCTAGTTATTTAAAAAGAAAGCAAAATAAATAAATAAATAAATAAAAAGAAAGCAACCTCAGTAACAGGGCTCTAAGCCCACACAAAGGACCCAGAAAGAGCTAACCCATCACTGCCAATTACCAGAACCATTATAACTTTTTTGCTTTTCAGGATGTTTGTGGGTGAGGTGGTGAAGTGGAAGTAAAAAGAGGGTTATACCAGCATATCCAAAACAGAAAAATGGCTTATGTTGTTTCAAATTAGCTTTGACAGGACCCAGACTAAAGTCCATTCTGGAGAGATTTATTAACAGATTACCGTGCTATGAAAGTTAGCTAACAGTACTCATCCTGACATTAACCTGTTACTTCCTCAAAGATGAAATCTATAAACCAAAACCTGACAGTTAGAAGGCATAAGGAGGGTCGTGGTCAAAGAAATACATTTACCTCTCCTTAGCGATAGGCGGCGCAAAAGAGTAATGACAATGATCCTATCTGACATTCCGGTAGCTTACAGCAGAGCGCCTAAGCAGCCAGAAAAGAAATGCCTTGCTGACGCAAAGCCAGATTTGTGAGACTTTTCTACCTACCCCTGGCCGCAGAGCTTCTCTGGTACTATCGTTCCCTTTCCCCAAATTTATAAGACTCTTCTACCTACTCCTGGTCACAGAGTTTTCTGGCACTATCCTTCCCTTTCCCCAAAAACCTGATAAGCAACTCTTGCAGAAAAGCCTACAGCTATCTCTCCACTTTAAAAAAACTGTTCCTGATTACAAAAATAAGGCATATTTCATTATTATTCATTTTTAAAATTCATAAAAGCCCAAAAAAACAAGAACAATAAAAAATAAGTTTAATCATACCAAACATCATAAACGTTGGTCAATCAACTTTAGGCTATGTATGCAAAGATATATATTTTTAGTATTTTTATCTCTTGCCTATCTTAAAGATTGAGCAGATATTTCCTCAGGGTGACAATACCCAAGACAGAATAACTTCAGGGGAAAAAAACCGACTTTGAAAGCACAGCCAAAATCAAGGCGATAATAAACACAAAATTCTGAGTCATGGAGAGGAATAGCTGGGGAAGGGACACACAGGTAGCTTCAACAGCATTAAGTTTCTTAAGTTGACGGATAAGTTCATTTTATTATTATACTTTTTATCCTATGCTATTTATTATGCTTATTATAAATTTTATAATCTAATAGTAATAAATATTTTAAGTATTTTTATAGGCAGCAAATGATATATAATAAAGAAGACAAAATAGTACTGGAGGGAGGGGAAGGAGGAGCAGAGCCAAGAAAAAGTTGCTTCTATTGCCGCTAAAAACATAATGAGATCCTATTAGCCAGGTCAGGGTCTTAATCAACAGGAAGGGAGCTGGGCCAGTGAAGACACACAGGTATCATTTTGAAATTAACTCTTCATCATACTTAACCATATTTAGGCTGCCATATCCTACCATATTAAGGCTTCCTTTTAGCAAAGATCTAACCCAGCCAGAATTTACAGAAACAGCCTGAGACCACTCATGCTGCAATTAATCTACCCTCAATTTTGCCTTCTATTTATGTTATGGATGGCACAGTAACCAGTACAATGAGGATTATATAACCATTAAAGCTAAAAGTGAGTTTCAAGGGCCTCAATTCACTGTGTTATATCAAGCAAAGCTAGAAATCTATTTTCAGGGTCACATCTATGCAGTTTTTGGCTTTCTGTGGTTGTTGCAGTATTTCCAGAAAAAGGGAGAGGTTACAGATTTCCAAAAAGGAGAAGCAATGGCCTCAGGAAACACTGATGCATGTATAACAATGGGATTGTACTTAGTGCCACTTAAAAATAGTTAAAATGGTAAATTTTACATTATGTGTATTTTACAATAGATATATATACTAGAAATAAATAAAATTGTAAACACTCATATAGATCCAGTTAAAAAAGAAAAACTAGGCTTAAAAAAATAAAAACCTTGAGATATATACTGAACAGAATTTGCTGGGTTTCTTCCCAATTTCTTCTTCTAGCCCAACTATTCCACTACCCTACCACCAGTTAAAAGATCATAGAAAAATCATCAACAGAGGAAGAAGAGGAAAACTAGACAGAATAACATCAAGCTTTTCTAATACCTATTTCTCTCCCACTCCCATTCTGCATTTCACGGATGAGGACTAACACTTATATTTTAAGTGTTAAAAAACACAGTCCCTCTGAATCTCACCTCTTCCTACTGTACTCTGCACAACAGTCCTAATTCTCACTATGAGCTGATGTTTTCAGTTCTTGTCCTCAAAAGGGAATTCCCTGAAACATGCTAATTCCCTGACTTCCCATACATAAGAGTTTGCATCTACTTACCAAAATCTATTAAGAAGACTTGCTAGTTTTTGTAGAGATCAATTTATTTTCTCTGTTCTATTTTGGAGCACTCCCGCTCCAGCTCCAGGTTTTTCCAACACCATCTAATTGCCATCTGGCAGTGAGAAATTTTCCAGTAATCAGGACCATCACTTTGCAAGGAGGTCCCAATGGGTCATCTCGTCAAAGCTTACAAGTATTAATGCTGCTCCCTGATCAAGCTAAGCAGCTACCTACCACCTCCTCTTTCCTGAGCTCTCAAAAGAGAATGCCTTACCTTTGGTGTCTTGCATGACAATCGAGCTATACTTTAAGAAGGTTATCAGTAGATTACTGGTCTGTACATCTGCATCCAGTGGGAGTTCCACAGAACTTATAACTGGAATAGAACAGATAAAATGCATTCAGCCTGTAACATATTCCATTTAACACTTCTGCCTATACAGACAACTTACCAGCAGGCAAAGAAATCACAAAAGAATCTTTCTCCAAAACAGAGGAAAGACTGAGTGCTTATCATAAGACTGTTATCTAGTCTTCCTAGGCCTCTAGAGCTCTTCCTACCCCCAAGATTAAGCCCAAAGTCTTTCTCTCCTATCTAAGAATGCCTGTCTAAAGGAAGAGTGCTTTTCTCCCAATGTTCTAAGAAGGGTATTTTGATTCCACTTTCTAGTTCCAAGCAAACCAAAAGGGTTCAAGGCCCTTCTAAAAAGCACTTTAATTTGTACCTAAGTGAAAGAGCTGTATTGAATATAAATGAGCCTTGCTTTAATGAGTCTACTGCTTAAAATAAATGACAATTCATTCCTAATATGGAAAAATCTTGCTCAGAGAATAAGCCTTTAGGCTGGAAATATGCAAGATGGAAGGGAAAAAAGACAGAAATACATTCAAATTTTACTTCTTAATCCCTTCCCCACAAAAGAGAACCTGAAGAAATACCAGACTGAAAACAGGTGGACATTACTGACTGAGAATAGAGTTTTATATACCTAGTTGCTTGCTGGAGAAACTGCCCCTGCTCACATTCTCTGTGCCACAGTAACAATGAACAACAAGGGACCAGACTAGGGCTGACCCACACAGGATAGCCTTAATACAGATCCCCAAGTTTCTAATATTTTACATGAGATTTAGACATCTTGTTAAGTACTTTTACACTGTCTAAGACATAATATACAAAAAAAGGAAACTCATGATTGCCTAGAAAAACTAGAGGATCTATAGTTTTCTGTTATATTTTCACCTATGAAATACTCAGCTGAGTCTGGGATATTATTCATAATATGTATTCTTAACCATAATGAATCCCTTTGAAGTTATTACTATGTATGCTGAGAACATTTATTAACAATGCAAAACATTTGCATATTATGGATCCATGATACATAGCAAGCACAGCAAAAAGCCTTATGAGAAGAAATTAGCATGCCCAACCCTTGGCTGTCTTCCCACAGTTCAGCCCCCAAGAACTAATAGAAGACAAATATGTTTTTATGTTGAAATACTAATATATCTTAAAATTCATGTTATGGATTAATGACTTGACACTATCATTTCAAACTACAGCCTATTCTGAAGCTCAGAGCCCATAATCCTTCCTTTGTCCAATACAAAGAGGCATTGATCTGGTTAAGTGGGGCTTTTTTCCCCCCAACTCAAATACAGAGATAACTAGAAAACTGTCTTACATAATACTTAGAAATACAGAAGTATATGTATTTTTAGTTTACAAGAAAATCCTCCCATGCCAAGGCTGAGTTGTCAAATGTCAAGTCTGAACTGAGAACAAACATTATAGCTAAACTGCTGACTTTTTAAAAATAATGGCAACAGTAACACACCTTTAAATATAACTAGGCCACTGAGTACCAGTTGTTTTAAAAACCAATTAAAAAACCAAAACTTGAGGATAGAGTTATAAGACTTAGGACCCCTACAAAAAGGAAATAAATTAGGAGAGAAGAAAAAGACAAAAAGACAAAATAGAAGCAATATCAATAGAATAAAATCCCTCACAAATTAAAATCTGCTTCCTAAGAGTTATTCCTTGATCGCTGGCTTCGTAATTCTTCCCAGCAGCCTTTGTCAAGGGAGACAGTCATTTGAAAGTGGACTGACTCCAATCTTCCCACTAGAAAAAGTAAAACCTCACTGGTTGTAAGTAAGCACAAATCAAGTTGCATAATCAAGTGTGTGGGTGGAAGTGTTCACAATGAACAGTTTGAAAGGCGGTTCTCTGAAGCAGCCAAACCCCAACATCACATGAAATCAGATATACAGATATAGACAGATATATATGTGTGTGTGTAGATATACCTATGCGAACCCAAATGTGTGCACATGCGCATGCACATGCGCGCGCGCGCGCACACACACACACACTCACACACACACACACACAAGCCTTTTGATATCCATGGTAACCAGGAAGGATTCATCGTTAAAGAAAAAAAAACAGTATTTCTGCTGGAATGTTATTTGGTGACCAGAATAAGCAGAGAACAAGCAGGCAATCCTACTACATGTTCCTTCTCATTAAGATACAGGTGTGCCCTGCTTTTCAAGCTCATTTTACAAAAGCCACTTTGTCTCCACAAAAAAAAACCTACCTTAGTACTTGTTTTCACTAATGCAAAGTCTAAAGACGGTTTTCACTTTTCAGAAAAAAGGCAGGGGGTTCCCTGGTGGTCCAGGGGGTAAGACTGTGCTCTCAATGCAGAGGGCCCAGGTTCAATTACTGGTCAGGGAACTAGATCCCATATGCACCAAATAAGAGTTCAAATGCTGCAACAAAGACCTGGTGGAGCCAAAATAAATAAATGTTTAAAAAAAAAAGAAAAAAAGGCAAAATGGAGAGGGGCAGAATAGGCATAGTGAATTAACAGGTACATACCATTATATACACTAAATAAGCTACAAAGATATATCACATATCACAGAGAATATAGCCTATATTTTATATATTTTATAGTAACTATTTGTTGTTACTCAATAGTGTCTGACTCTTTGTGACCCCATGGACTGTTGCCTATCCAGGCTCCTCTGCCCATGGGATTCTCTAGGCAAGATTACTGGAGTGGGTTGCCATTTTCTTCTCCAATATAAATGGAGTATAATCTTTAAAATTTGTGAACCACTATGCTGTATACCTGAAACTTATATTGTAAATCAACTATACAATTTTTTAATTAATTAAATTTTTTAAAAAAGACAAGTGAAGGAATTCCCTGAAGGTCCAGTGGTTAGGACTCTGGGCTTTCATAGCAGAGGGCCCAGGTTCAATCCCTGATTTGGAACTAAGATCTCACAAAGCCATGTGGCCAAAAAAAAAGACAAGTGATAACAAGAATTAGTAAGGATGTGGAGAAAAGGGAACTCTTATGTACTGCTAATAGGACTGTAAATCAGTGTAACCACTAAGGAAAACTGTATAAAGGTTCCTCAAAAAATTAAAAACAGAACTACCATATGATCCAGCAATCCTACTTGTAGGTATATATACAAAGGAAATGAAAATAGGATATCAAAGAGATATTTTCACTCCCATGTTCATTACAGCATTATTCACAGTAGCCAAGATACTACAAACACTATATGGCATCACTTACATGTGGAATCTTAAAAAAACAAGTCAAGTTCATAGAAAGAGAGAGTAGAAAAGTGGTTGTCAGGGGTTAGGGGATGGAGGAAATAGGGAGAGGTTGGTAAAAGGACACAAACTTTCAGATTAGCAAAATCTGAAGATCTAATGTAAAATATTAAAATGGTAACCATGTTGATAATACTATGTTGTATAACGAAATTTGCTAAGAGAGTGGAACTTAAAAGTTCTCATCCCCTACAAAAAAGAAAAAGAAAAATACATGAGGTAACGGATGGGTTAATAGATAGGGGGAATTTTCTCACAATGTATATGCATATCAACTCACCTCAATAAAGCTAAAAAAAATTTTTTTAAGTATACACATTCAACTTTATTTTCTCAAATTCAGGCAAAGAAAAGTAGAAAAAAAAAATCCTACCACCTATCAACAATTAGAAATGAAAGTAACAAGAAAAAAGAGTGATGGGGTGAGACGAAAGAAAGACAAAAGCAAAAAATGAAAACAGTGTTCAGCATTTGTTTTGCAGCAAGTTGTAACAGAAGCATTGGCATCCCCAGCAGTGAGAGTGATACCGCTCAATTCCTTCCCACAAACTACACGCAGCATGTAAGAATCAAGCCACCCAGTTCTGAACTGTGTCTGTGAGCATCTGTGCTTTATCTAAATTTACTCTGTGCATCCATTAGCAAGATGCAACCTAAGATATTTGCTTCTTTGCTTTATGCAATTACAGAAGGTTGTGTAGGAAAGCTCTGCTTTCAGAAAACAGGGGAAATCTGTATTTTGGAATTTGACTATCAATTGAAAACAGATCCAATTTGCTACCACAGACTTGAAAATCAGTGGCACCTCCCAGTAATACTTTTGTACTAATACTGCTTGTATTACCTTGAAATGCTAATGCCAGAGGTGTTATATCAAAGTTTAAAGGAGAAACAGCAGAGCAAAGATGGTCATGTCAAATATAGACAGTAGAGAGGCACAATTTTTTTACCCAAAATGAGTTCAACATTTGAGGCAAAACATCAAGTATTAATGAAGACTGTTTTTAGGTTAAGTTATTCCCTCAAGCACACTTAGCTGACATTAGAACCAATTCAGGTTGATACAAAGTTTATTGGGCAAAATTCTTAATTTCTTTTCTATTACCCTTTTCATAACTTCCAGTGATAAGATCTATACAGTAGAATGTTGTTGTTGTTATCTTTTAAAGAAGAGAAATCTTAAATACCCAGCAAATTCCCAATTATTACACACTTGTCATTTTCTAACTGGGTGTGCCTGGCAGACACATAACAGTGAGCAACTTCCAAGTTCACTTTCTCATTCATTTAGTCAACAAATATTTACTAAGCAGTAACCATGTCCGGCACTATGCTGGACATTTAATGGTGCACAAAACAGGCATGGTCCCAACCCTGATCCATGCAAGGTTCTTAGTGTCAACTCTCACTAATCTTAGGCAAACCTCATACTCCCCTGGCCTCAATTTCCTCATTTGTCAAATGATAACATGAGATGATTTTACCATTTTACATTTATTTCAGTGAGATATTCATAAAATATCTCATCTGAGCTTCACAAGTACCTCAGTTTGGCAAGACAGGTATCACTGATCTCTGAGGTCCCTTTTAAAATCCAGCATTTCCATGATTCTACAACCATTCCCTAAGGAGGACAAGCTGGAGTTTCGTAGCTTCTTATACAGAGGAAAGCATTTGACTATCTTTTCTTTAGAGTTTTACAAATCCTAAAGATAATTTCTTAAGCAAAAGAACCAACAATTATGCTTTTTGTCAGGGAAAGAAAAACAACAACTACACTCACCCCTAAAGATTCAAGATTGTATTAATCAAGAAAACAAAGGAGGTGATGGACTTACCATCAGAGGAGGGTGGCGTGGTCCCAAGTGGTGTGGCTGGGGTTGTTGGAGCAGGACTGACAGGGGTCGTCACCAAGCCCATTTCTGGATGACTCTGAAAGAGAACACAGATAAGGATAAGAAAAGAGAAGACTGTGGGTGTCCTCTGCTTAACCTTTCTGGTATTCCTGGCCTCATAAACAGGCAGAAAGCTCACTGAGGAGAGACAGCTTCTACATTTAGTTCCTATTTAGTACCTGATTACTGTTGATGCTTGCTAAACTCTAATAAGCTCTGCAGGCTAGTTTTCTTTAAGTAACTAAGTTTCCATTATGTAAGTTTACCTACAGAACCATATGAATAAAAAACTGGGGTAAACAAATACACAGAAATATTCCACACACAAAAAAGGGCACTTGCAGTCCTATCTGAATCTGAGAAGGGACTATTATCTGATCAACCCAAAACATATCTACAGACTATTCTGATGACCACATAAGTCAACTAGTAAGTGCAGGTGAGCCAATGCGATAACAGACACTATAAGAAGGGCTATGCAGAGGGCAGCCCTCCTTGTTCCACCAAAAACAAGAGTGTGTGGGGTGGGGAGTCAGAGACATGGGAGGAGACATCCACTAGGAACCAAAAGAGATGACTCCTCTTTCCCTTACCTTCCTTAGCCATCCTTGCCACATCAGCTCTTGAGAATCAGGCTTAGTGGTGGCTACTCCCTTCTCTTCCCCAATAGTTTTATCAGATTTTACCCTCCTCACTTTTTCCTTTAAAATCAATTACAGAATTTGGACAGCTAACAAGGAACATCATGAGAATCATGGATAAAGCCTCATGTGATCAGTAGTGAAAAATGAGAATTGCTAAACCAGCAAACCAGACCCCAAAACCAGCACAGCTTTTTGACCTTATTTTTTTTGTTGCTGAAACTCAGTGGCTCCCATACATAACGACCCTTTGAGAAAAAAGCATAAGCACACTTGCCCTTAAAAAAAAACTTCATACATAATTTAAACAGTCTGACTTTAAAAACACTTCATCAATTTTTAAAGACAGCTTTCATGGGCAGCACTTGAGTTCTCAGCCTATTTTAGTTCCTCCTGTACCAACAACTTAGGACATCCCTTAAGCAAGTGACCCAGTACTCAGGATTCTATGACTTCCTGCTTTCAATATTCGTTGACCTTTTTTTTTTTTTTTTTTTTTTTTTGGTTAACAGCAAACCTTATGCTGCACAGGATATTTTGTACTTTTCTTCTCTGGAAATAGATGAGATAATAACATAAGTGACGTGGCCTATTTTTTTCTCTGGTCGTAATTCCACAGAGGTTTAGGAAGCAGAAAGCCTGTTAAAAAAAATCTGTATGGGCAGATAATACTAAGGGATTTCCAGTGAGCAAAATGAAATAATCTCAACTCATTTGGGTTAGCAGAATCAGTCAACTGGTCAAGACCATTAACTTGGCATGTTACCAGTTCCATTTTAGCACCAGATGGAGACATAGATATTTGAGGAGAGCATGAAGCAAAGGCAACTGATGCAACTCTTTAGTTACTAACTATGGCTCACCAATGCAAAGTAGGGTTTACATGAGCACACCCAGATAGGCTTTTCAATGGAGTGAATCTGTATGAAAGTCAGGGAGAAAAAAAACTGAAGTTTTTAATATAACCAACCTGGGCTAACACTGTGATAAAGTTGCGATTTAAATGAACAGCTTCATAAAGTGCCAGAAGGATGGCCTCGTTGGTTCTAAAGAAAAAGAGAGCAAATTGGAGTCTCTTATAATGAAGAAGGTAAAAGAGTATAATCATCAAGATAAGATTTCACCCCTACTCCTCATTATAAATCCGTTTGAGTTTCTAATGCTCCATTATTTCCTTTTTGGGCTTATATAAAGGAAATACAGTCAGCACTTTAATTCCTTAGATCTGTTCTTACCTACTTCATTATTTCCCCTTTTCACTTTTTCACCCCAATCCAGTTAAGTCCTTAACTGCCTCAGACACCAAGTCCTCTTTATTTCCTTTCAGAGATAGCTGGGAACAGTTTTACAACTTTTTAGAGCTCAATACATGCAAGTCCCATTATTATTTAAAACTCAAGAAACATTTGACAATCATCAAAAAAGTTTGAATCTGCAGAGATAAAGTTTCACACTTTCATATCCAGTAAGAGAGTCCACACTGAAGTTCAAGTCACCGCACAAGTTCATCAGGCACTTACTGTACTGAGATTTTCTCATGGGCATCTGCTATGAACATGCTGCCCACCTGTGGAAGAAAAGGGGAATTGCAGAGTTATAGCAGGGAAATGTGAGAGGAGCTCTGGGCCCTACAAAGCCTTTAATCAGTGAAAAAAATAAGCTGCAGCATGAGGGAACCCTGGCCCACCAGTCACACACAACAAAACCAGCTCACTTTGAAGATCTTAAAAGAATCTTAAGTAATGAAACTCTCCTAAACTTTCTTTGCTTAAAGGGACTAAAAAAAAAAACCCAGTACTTTTGTCCAGGTCTATGTGTTAGTTCAGTAACCACTGACAGCAAGTAAATGATAACTTAAACATCCTCATCACTTTGCCTCTGTCCTGGAAGCTGCTTATCTGAAACAAACTAACTCACAAAGAGCATTACAGAAAGCAGGCTGTTTATCCAGCACAGAGTCGTCTTGGGGGAATATCTGGGTTTCAGATAAGAACTATTAAATCAGTGGTCAGCAACCTTTTTAGCATCAGGGACTAGTTTCGTGGAAGACAATTTTTCCATAGACCAGGGGATGGGGGGATGATTTCAGGATGATTCAAGTGCCTTACATTTATTGTGCACATTTCTATTATTATTGTATCAGCTCCACCTCAGATCATTAGGCATTAGATCCCAGAAGCTGGGGACCCCTGGTCTAAATGAAACCTACTATACATCTTTCCAGAGAAGGCAATGGCAAGCCACTCCAGTAGCCTTGCCTAGAAAATCCCATGGATGGAGAGGAGCCTGGTAGGCTGCAGTCCATGGGGTCGCTACGAGTCAGACGCGACTGAGTGACTTCACTTTCACTTTTCACTTTCACACAATGGAGAAGGCAATGGCAACCCACTGCAGTGTTCTTGCCTGGAGAATCCCAGGGACGGCAGAGCCTGGTGGGCTGCTGTCTATGGGGTCGCACAGAGTCGGACACGACTGAAACGACTTAGCAGCAGCATACATCTTTCACATCATGAAATCTTTTGTTTGTGTCCTAGGCAGGGCAGTTGACTGAACAAATGGAATAGGTTGCCCTGATATATGGGATATCAGAGGCAGAGATAGATGCCCATCCTTCTAACACTGCCTTTTCCACCTATTTATTGATGCCCAAATCCATGCAGCCGGAGCTCCATTTATTTGGTACAAAACTTTTTCTTCTTGGCTAAAAGGCAAAGGTCCCTGGAAGCAATAGGATTATATCTAATGCATCTAATCAAATACTGATACAGCCCTCACACTGTTTCAACATCTGAGGGACTACCCATTTGTGCTTCAGAATTAAAGAGCTTATCGTGTCCTTTCCTTGATAGTAGGTTCTGAGAATGAAAAAGGCAGAGGGGAAAAGTTGCCTTTTGAGGGGTGGGAATGGGGCAGGGCCTGTTGTTCCTTACAATGAACTCAAAATCTGTTTTGCCCTAGGGCTGATTACTTGAATACTAATACCCAAGAACCAGACTTTCTGAATCTGTCTAAATTCTGAGACCTTAGATTTACCTCTTAAAAATTAGTCCCAGATTATCTGGCCTAAAATGCCTACCATGCTAAGGTTGAGATACCCTGCTCAAGAGTCTTGCAAACTGAATCAGTAATTTTCCCAAACTGTGGGCCCCTCAGCCCAGATCCTAAACCTTTAGATGAGTAGCTCGGATCACTGCACCAATCCCTCAACTCCAGGACAAATGATGATGGGGTCACAGCAAACAGCCAAGGATAGCTTATGGTTGGACTCAGACCTAAACCCTCTATGCTGTGTTCCATACCTGTCCTCAAACAGAGCCAACTGTCTTTTTTTTTTTTTTTTCTGGTTCTTTTTTTTTCAGAGCCAGTTCTTCAGGAAGCAGAAGTCTGGCTTAATATGAACCTTTCTCTTTTTTTGTAGCCTTAAAAAAATTGAATTAATTTGAAAAAAAAAAAAAAAAAAAAAAACAGCCCCAGAGAAATCAGAGCTCTTCTTTGCCCTGCCTAACTTGGGTTTGGAAATCACTAGAAGAGATACAGCTCTCCAAAAAATCTGCTATGAGCAGCCTCTCTCCCCTCATGATGCCATTATCTCAAATATCTAAACTTCTGAGTCCAGACTTGTCTACCCCTATAGATCTCATATATTTTTGAGCAGGGGAGTAGGAAAAAAAAAAAGACAAGTAGGACTTACCATATTTGTTAAAGCAGAGAAAAAACCGCTCTGGTGTTCTTCTTCCTTGTCTTTATACTGCCTGAACAAAAATAACTAAATTCAACTTTAGTGTTATTTATCACATATGTCTTTGTCCTTGGCATACTAGGTAATCAGGGCAGCTCACTGGCAGAATTCACTGACTCCAGAAAACAAAAACGTTCTAACAACCGAGCCTCTGCAGTTTGCCTTGCAAGCTAAGAGGCACCCATCTGCTCTTGAGGTAGCGTACACCAAAATGCCCAGCTACTTCAGGAGAGACTTAGAAAGCAAGCTGCAAAAGTGTGAAATGCTCTAACATATGGCTGATCCAGTTATTTCCCAAATAGACTATTACTTGAAAAGTGTGACAGTAAAATTAAGGCTGTAACAGTGAAAATCTTGTTTGTTTTTGAAGGAAAAGGAGGGGAATCTGTGAGCTCAACTATTTGTGGAGATGGGGACAGATTTGAAATTCCAACACCCAATTGTACGCGAGGAAAGTCTGGAAAGGAGTAAGAAAGATCCTGCCTGGCCCTTGCCAGGATTAGATACAATTCTGATTTCCATTCAATGAATACCGAATCCTCCCCATCCGCAGCAAGGGTGGGGGGAAAGCAAGATCGAAGAAAAGAGCCCCCAGAATAGACAGGACTCTAGGAAACTGCAGTTGATTACTGATAAAAAAGAAATATCTGTCAAACGAGAATTCAGTGCTATCTCTTTTCTTCCTTTTTATAAGCATACAAAAAAAGCACTTCACAACCTTTTTTTTACATAGAAACGGTATTTAAATGATACATTGAGTTAAATGGAATAGCCTGCCTGTGGCTGGAAAATTTGTTAAAATGCTCTGCAACAAAATGTCAAAGGTTGCAAAAGAACGTTTAATGTTAAGAGCTGCTTAAACAAAAGATGGACACTAATGTGATGGCTACTTTTCTCCTAGTGTTAGAACCCACCCCTGCTAAAGCCATCAAGTCAAGCTAGAGCAAATGCATCCGCCAGCAGGTATACCTCTGAATACTCTTCTAGGATAGGTAAGGGATGTTCACCCAAGAACTCTTAACAAACCTGTTCCTGACTCAACCAGTTCAAATGAAACTGAATGCAGATGGACTTACCTGTTGTACTCAGATAAAGCTTGAGCAATCACAAGCCCCATTCCCTAGAGAGAAAAAAGACAGCACAGGTGAAATAAGGGCCTGGTGATGATGCTATGACTAGACCACGGAAAACACTAATGACAGTCCAAACCCAGCAAGTTTTACCTGAAAGTAGGCAACAAGGACAGAAATTCTGAGAGACTTATCAAAGGATGAAAAGGAACTTCTCTGGAAAGACTTTTCTGATCTAATTACATTATTTAATGTTTCTAGATATAATTAGAAGAGCAAGAGATGAAACAGACCAGCCCAGACCACTGACAATTTCACTGGGGTCTTTTTCACCTCAAAAGAGAAGACTAAGTTAGAATCTTTAAACAAAAAGCTCTCAAATGTCTCTAAAAACAACCCACAATAAAAGTGACAATGAGTCCCACCTTAAATGAAGGTACATACAAACAAGCCACTCTCTTTCAGACCACAGGAAAACAGTAGTGTAACAGAAAGAAGCATCCAATAAATATTAAAGTAACTTATCAACCTTCCCCCTAGAACCTGCTAAGCATATCACAAAGATCAATTAAGGCCACAAGAATGAATCATGTGTGCTTTTTTTTTCTTCATAAGAGAAATTAGAAGAACAAAGAGGGCAGATGGAAAGAGAATAAAACCAGATACCTGGTCATCTTCTTCCTCCCTATATTGAGAGATCAAGTTTTATTTTCCAAACCTCCAAGGATATATGTACCAGATATTATATCATCCTCCACAGTTCAGCTTCACCAAGTTAGGCTGTAAATATAATCTGACTAGTTCTACAAGAAATCTCCCAACATTTAGTCATCTAAGCCTTTTTTTTTTAATTTTTAGTTTTATTGAGGTATAACTGTAAGATATTTAAAGTGATTTGACATACCATCTAAATCTTACTCTTAGAAATGTCACTTGACTCTGTAGGATAATCAAACTCAGCATGCTAGAACATGAAGTATAACTGACCATTTCATCATAATTAGCAAGCAAATATCCCCTCAAACCTTCCTTCCATGATGAGAAAATAGAAAACCGCAGATAGCAGCACAATGTTCTAAAAAGAAATACCTATTCCCTCTTTATAGCCAGATTAAATTAACACAATAGTTTTCTACTCTCGGTTCTAAATATCCACTTAAAGTAAGGCCAACAAAGGCAAGTAATTAAAACACAAGAATCCAGATACTCACATTTAGAGTGGCTTCATCATCCACAATAGACAGCTTCACAATATAAGGATTCACAGACTGTAAACAAAAGAAGAGACTCCAGGTGAGTGTGACCTAGTTAAGAATCCATTAGTTATTTAACAAAGTTTTAACAAAAATCCTTCCAAGATGCTCTCTCTAGAGTGATGTTCCTAATACCTATGCCCAACTATCTTGCCAGCTCACTTCCTCCATTTCCAGTAAATCTCTCAGTGTGCATGGGCATTTGCCAAGCACACAGAGAGAGACAGACAGACACACACACACATACTCCAAGCATGTGTATGTTTACATGCACACACACACACACACAATTCTACTCTATCTGCATTTTCCTCTAGGCTGAATTAGCTCAGGCCTATGTCTGCCTCTTCTCTCATTTTTCCCTCTTCTTTCTAGAAGTAAGTGAACACTCCACAACACTCACTTTGTCCTATCCTGACAATAATTTACTGAGTCCAAAGGGACAGCTGTCATTTGGGGGGCATAAAAGCTCCCCTGATATAAGGCACAAATTTATAAGTTGCTAACTTATACTCTCATTCCAAAGGCTCCCTAACCATTCCACAGACAATATCCAAGGACTGATTCACCCACCCGTAAAACAAAGCTACCTTGGGGGTGGAAAGTGGCAGCTGCTTAACAGCCAGAGAGGCCATTTATGGATCCAATACCCAAATAACACTGCAGGGGAACTGAAAAGAAAGATGTAATTACCCAAACTACAATCTGGTCAGGACACTGGGATTTAATGATTGTCCCATCATTTAAAGCAGTGGAAGATTTCTTGAGTTTTTCCAGATTCAATCTCAGCTGGGTAGCATATGGAAATGGACATATATTTAAACTCATGAAGCAACTGGGCCATATCCTACCGGTGGGATGAGAACCAATGACCTGCTCACCTTGAAAACATCCCCCACATGGTATGTGAGGAAAGACCCTCTACAGCTCAGGCACGAACTCTAACCCAAGAAAAGCTAGAACAATAGTTCTTAGATTAACAGCTTTTACAGCAACCAAGAAAACACATTACTGAGAAACTTGGAAATCCAACTAAAAGGCTAACCCCCATCTCCTCAGACTTTATTAATCAAGTTCCTGAGGTCATCTTTCTAATGTCAGTTGGGAATAGAGAAAGAGAAGCTTTGCTTTTTTTAACAGCCAAATGTTTATAAGGTTTTCTACAACCCAATTCAAGGAGGTAAAACCCACTCCATTCATTACTTGATCTAACGGATAAGGGCTCTCAATGCTTCTTCCTCTAACAACAATGCTGATGCAACAGACTTCAGATAAGATCCAAAGCAAGCAGATCCTTGGAAATGAAAATCAGCAGCGGGCTGACCTGGAGATGCCATCATGATGAGATCAACAGTAGAAGAAGCAGGCAACTGTCTCTTGGCACAATTTTTGAAACTCCTACTTACTCACCTTCCCAAAAGTAGACTGTCTCAGGTACTAATAAGGACCACCTGATTACCAAGACATTGATTACCAAGACAAGATTACCAAGATATTACCAAACAACCATTGCATTAGCAACTGTTGAGGAAAAGAGGCAAGGTGGCAAAAATCAAGGGTTTAACTTGCAGCTCCTCCAGTTATTAATTGTGATAAGGTAGGCACGTTAATAAACCTAAGCTCAATTTTTTTCATCTGTAAAGTGGGGAATAATATTTCCTTCCTTGGGGCTGCTATGAAATTTAAATCAAGTTAAATCCTCAGCACAGTATCTGGCATATAATAAGTGCTCAATTATTGGTAGCTATATTTTTTCTCCTGACATTTTTATCACATTCAAAACAAGCTCTGTAAGGAAAAAAGAGAAAGAACAATTTAAAACCAGACATAATAAACAATTTTGTAATATCTAGGAAACATCATCTTCAGGGCAGCAGTTGGGGGCTGAGTCACTTCATTTCAGAAGACTTAACCAACCCAGAAGGCCAAGATCTTAAAGCTGTGAAAATTTCTATCCCAGCAGACACTGATTTTCCTTAACACTATATACCTATTCTGCTGGTCATGTTTTAAAACTCAAGACAATCTACTTTTCATCAGCAAGTCAGAATTACAAACTTCACAGAATCACTCTAATAGAGTCCAGCATTTATTTGATCTAAACCATACTTAGAGTTGATTCTAAGAACTCATTGGAAAAGACTCTGATGCTGGGAGGGATTGGAGGCGGGAGGAGACGGGGACGACAGAGGATGAGATGGCTGGATGGCATCTCTGACTCGATGGACGTGAGTCTGAGTGAACTCCGGGAGTTGGTGATGGACAGGGAGGCCTGGCGTGCGGCGATTCATGGGTCGCAAAGAGTCGGACAAGACTGAGCGACTGAACTGAACTGAAACCATACCTAAAAAATTTCATTGCTCTTCCCTAGATCTTTCCCCTCCCAACCTGATCTTCTAATCTCTTAAGATTAAGTGACTAAAATGAAGTGAGGAAGAACTACTCTCATTCCTTAAGTTCAACACCTAATTTGTTTTCTCTGTGTTTAGCTGGACACGGAGCCTCTCTGGCACCCTCTGCACCTTTCTGGAAAGGTTACAACTTACCCCATTGGTCATGGGACCAAATGTGCTGGTAACTAAAATGTTGTTCTCCCAAGCACACCCTCTTGTATTTTGCATAAAACTTCTCCAGCTTTCGGTTTTGCTGTGTTCATCTGGAAATTCCTCACACTCCTGTCAAAAACGTTCCTGCTCCATGGTCACCAGGTTTCCTTAATGGTTTCTGGTGAGTGACTTATATCAAAAGCTGCAAAGCCCAGATAAATTATGCCTACCAGCTTGCCCTCACCTACTATATTAATTCTTCTGGGGTTTCTGACAGACCAGAGATGCATACCTCACTCTAGAAATATGATTTTCTCCAGCTCCATGGCCATGTCCAATTTTTCAAGCTGACATTTCAGAAAGTCTTACTGGGCTGAACCAGGGTTCTGTTCACATTCAGAGAAGCCAAGCCACTGTCTCAGAGTGGCCTGCATCCAGCAGAATGTTCTGAAAATATTCATTACTGATGATGGTGCTTTAATATCACACATAACTCAACTCTCTTTAACTACCTTCAGCATTTTTCCTCAGCTATTTTTCTTGCTGTTGTAATAAGGCCCCAGAGGCAATTACACATGACAGAGATCAAAATGGCTACCGTGCTGGCCCTTCCAGATCACCAGCAAAACAGGTGTTGGTGATAAATTACTTATTTATTAGTAGCTCCGTACACCATTCATCAGTTCCTCTGAGACAAAGAAAACAATCAGCTCCTGGAGTTTATAAAACATTAACATTGCTCCATATTCCAGTCCCTCTTTAAGTATTCCTTTCTCACGGAATCCCTTCTTTCATATCCCTCTTTGTAAGAATAAGCTCCATATTTTATGTTACC
The DNA here is from genome assembly GCF_029407905.1 of Bubalus kerabau. Taxonomy (NCBI): domain Eukaryota; kingdom Metazoa; phylum Chordata; class Mammalia; order Artiodactyla; family Bovidae; genus Bubalus; species Bubalus kerabau. The sequence goes on from NC_073645.1 coordinate 25,312,863, forward strand.
CATCACTTTTAAATGGCAAGTAATCATATCAAAAATCACTAAGTGAAGATCCAGAAGCTCAAAAATGAAAATATTCCCTACAGTTGGCCCATTTGTCATAGTATTGAAAGAAGGTGAAAGTGAAGTCGCTCAGTCATGTCTGACTCTTTGTGACTCCATGGACTGTAGCCCACCAGGCTTCTCCACCCATGGGGTTTTCCAGGCAAGAATAATGGAGGGGGTTGCCATTTCCTTCTCCAGGGGATCTTCCCCACCCAGGGATTGAACCCAGGTCTTCCGCATTGAAGGCAGACACTTTACCCTCTGAGCCACCAGGGAATGAAAATATCATAGTATTGCTGCTGCTGCTGCAAAGTCGCTTCAGTCGTGTCCGACTCTGTGTGACCCCATAGATGGCAGCCCACCAGGCTCCCCCGTCCCTGGGATTCTCCAGGCAAGAACACTGGAGTGGGTTGCCATTTCCTTCTCCAATGCATGAAAGTGAAAAGTGAAAGTGAAGTCGCTCAGTCGTATCCAACTCTTAGCGACCTCATGGACTGTAGCCTACCAGGCTCCTCCGTCCACGGGATTTTCCAGGCAAGAGTACTGGAGTGGGGTGCCATTGTCTTCTCCGCATAGTATTGCTACTTATTAAAGAAAGAAAGTCAAGTTGCCTCAATGTAGCTTCTGATTTCTGGCCTCAGTAAAGTAGTCCTAGTGTCCAGGACCCAGTACCAAGTACTCCCTGCTCCTGCAAAGCAACCCCCAATGAGGCTCTGGCCTTCCCTAAATGGTCCCCTTTCTTTTCAGCATATTCTGCCTTTTGAGGGGAATCAAGTAAATGACCAACCCAAGTGTAAATCTTTGAGTTCAGCTCTTCATCTCAAAACCTATAAATCCGTCCCTAATTCAATGGCAAAAAGAACTCCAAAATTAATATGGATAAGGCTCTGTCTTCAACTTCCATCAAAATCAAAGAGTCCCCAGACCAACAGTGATATTTATACAAGTGGCCTGAGTGCATTATGGAAAACTAATATATAAGTTGAATATTTCAAAATAGATGCATTAGGTCAGTGGTTCGCAATCCCCTGAGCATCACATTCAATAGGAGATCTTTAAAAAAAGATACCCAGGTCCCATCCCCTAAGAGATTCTGATTTGGTGTGCAAAGAGTAAGGCCCCAGAACTCCCCTGGTGGACCAGTGGTTAAGACTCTGCACTTCCACTGGGTGGGGGCATGGGTTTGATTCCTGGTCGGGGAACTAAGATCCTGCATGCCATACAGTATGGCTAAACAAATAAATAATAAAGAGTATGACCCAGAAACATCTTTTTAAAAAAAATTCCTGGTAATTCTAATGATAAGCTGGGTTTGGGAACCACTACATTAAGAAAGATTTACTCACTTTATTGGAAGTTACACCACAGGATTCCTTTAAACAGCTATAACCTCTACCTCAGGAGTCTAACATAGGACTTTTAGAATTTAATTTATCAAAATTAATCTATATACCATTTACCAAGAAAATGTCTTCTACATTAAACAAAATTACTAGGAGTTGTCACATTTAGGAAGATTATAGAAAAACAGCAGCTGTCCATTAAGAGACTCACCTCATATTTTCTATAGTTCACTAGCAAAGCCAAGAGGACGACAGCATCATACCCATGTTCCCTACGACTTGGCGGGTGGGAGAGTATCTGTAACCAGAACCACCAACAGTGAGAGTGCTTGGGGAAGCAATTTATCCAAAAAAGAAAAAGGTAACAAGGGAACTGACCTACCTGTAAAATTGCTTCAAATATGCTGTTGATCATTACATATTCCAAGATAGTGTTCTGGCTGATGTTATCTGTCACCTGAATACAATAAAAGGCTATTTAAAGTCTATACTAAGACACTGATATCTCAGGTGTATCTCCTCACCTAGTATCTAAGACAAACAGAAATGTTAAAACATTCTACTAAATATTTAGTAGATCTTTCATAAGCATCCCCAAAGCCACCAGAGCCTGAAGAGACAAGACACTAGAAGGGTAACAAGTTAGCAAATTAAAACTTCCTAAATTTTTGACCTTCTCATTGTTTCTCTTATACCCTCACACAAGCATTTGCCTAATTTTCTTAGGTTTCATTTCCCAAATGCACAGGAAATACTTTATGATCCACAAGTCTTCACGAGATTGAAGGGAAAGGAAACCACCTGAAATTAATTATTAACATCCTAGACGGTACCGTCCAGCTTCCAGGTATAAAATCAAGGTCAGAACAAATAAAAATATTCAGAATCACAAAAATTATTTCCAAATGAGACCTGATGAGAAGGGCAATACAGAAGAGAGTACTTCTCCAGGACTGGTACAGGTTAAAAATGTCATCAGTTTCTCCAATGAGCAACTTTTAGGAAGCAGAAGACCATACAACTAACTTCCTTCTACACAAACACAGCCGAGTGATGTAAAGGCCCAGTAAAGATATTTCTCTTTTTCTTTCTAACTTTGGGCTCAAGAGTTCAAATTTGCCCCTGCTGTTGATTCTCACCCTTGACAAAGAAACATATAGATGGGTCACTTACTGTCACTAAGCAGAGGAGAAGTTTCAAACATAAGCTCTTCAGACTTTCAGAACCTTCTGCACAAAGCAATGAATCCAAACTCTCCATGAGATTCTGAGAAAGAGACCCATTAAGTATTAAACCATAACAAATAACATTTCCACCATGTCTTTGCCATACTCTGGGTTATGTTACACAGGGTAAAGTGAGTAACATTAAATGAAGCAACCATATCATTGCCTGAGGCCTAGGCCTTGCACGATTAGATGAAGAAAAGGAAGACTTCTAAGTCTAGCTATTTTGAGGAAAATGCTTTAGTACAACTGCACATAATAATAAAGAATTCACTATTCTACCAAATGAATGTTTGCAGCCTATCACCCTCATACAAACCTTTAAGAATGAGGTAAATTTTTCAAAGATTAATAATGATTAAATAATATATTTACAAATTAAAAATAAATAATAACCTAAATAAAATGAAATTCTATTAAATAAATTTTTAAAAACAAATGGTTAAGTTAAAGGTTAATAAAAATAGTTAAGTATGTTTCATTATCTGATAAAGAAAGCATATCACTTGATGCAGGCACACTGAACAAATAACAAAGATAATATCACTACTAGCTATTCACTGGCCACGTGCACTATCCAACAAAGCTGACCCATATTAATCCTGGTCAAGTCTACTAACGAAGTGATTAGAGCTTATCACTTGTACTAACAACCAGCTGTCATACCAAATATAGTCAAAAGATGAAACCCTTAGATACTACAACAGAAAGAAGAAAAAAAGAAATTTTTTACATAGGAAAATGAATGGAGAATACAGATTTAGCATGCTGGAAGGTTGAGTGAATATTCAAAATAAGCCACTTCAATTCAACAAATATGTAGATTCTATGTGCCAAATTTTGTGTTTTCAAAGAAAATTAAAAAATAAGACAATGACCTTTGCTCTCAAGGCATTTTTAGTCTAATAGGACAGAAAAATAAGTAAACAGTTTTAACTTAATGATTACTATGACAGATATACATATGGAGGAAAGGAATTAGCTGTGATGTTATCTGTTTCAGGACTCTTAAGGGACAGGTTGTACTTTGAAAAATCAGTAGGAATTAATTAAAACTTCAGGAGGAAAGGAATTCTAAACAGACATCAGCATGATCAAACACACAAGGGAAAGAAAGAAAAAAAAAAAGAAAAAAAAAAAACACTCAAGGAATGAAAACGGTCCTGGGTGTACAGCTGGAATACAAGCAGTTTGTTATTATGGAAGGGTGAGGCATAGTGATGAGAGATGCAATTTGAGAAATAAATAGAAAGAAGATCACAAAAGTTATATAAGGCTAATAAGGAAGTTTGGTCTTTACCCTTTCAGTGATAGGAAACTAATGAAGGGTTTTAACCAAGATTTGAGTGTTAAGATACATCACTCTGTTGTCAGTGTGGATGACAGATTTAAAGATGTTAGGTCTGGAGGAAGGGAGAAAAATGAAGACTAATCTAACAGTTTTCTGAGGATGGTTGCCATGTCGGATTTGCCTGTACCCCAGTGCCTGGCACACAGGAGCCTAATAAATGTTTGTCAAAAGAATGAAGGCAGGGAATTTCCTGGCAGTTCAGTGGTTAAGACTCCACACTTCCAATGTAGAAGACAAAGGTTCAATCCCTAGACAAGGCACTAAGATCCCATATGCCATGCAGTATGGCCAAAAAAAAAAAAAAGACTCCAGGTACTAAATCTTTGTACACTAATTGCATATTCATAACTTTTTAAAAATAACCTATTCACTATAAGGATTCTTTTGCATGTGTTGTGCTGTGCTTAGTCACTCAGTTGTGTCTGACTCTTTGTGACCCCAGGGTCACAAAGACTACTCTCTGTAGCCCGCCAGGCTCCTCCATCCATGGGGATTCTCCAGGCAAAAACACTGGAGTGGGTTGCCAAGCCCTCCTCCAGAGGATCTTCCCAACCCAGGGATCAAACCCAGGTCTTCCAGGTTGCAGGTGGATTCTTTACCATCTGAGCCACTAGGGAACCCCATTCTTTCACATAGAGATTTCTTTATTTTAAATTTAGTGAATGAGAGAATACGAGTTCTTCAAAGTTCATGTGAACAACATTCATTCAAGATAGTGACAGTATTACAAATCAGATATCTGATAAGGGATGTGTACCCAAAATATGTAAAGAAGTCTTACAAATCAACAATAAAAAGACAAATAATTCAACCTACAAATGGGCAAAGAATTTGAATAGATATTTCACACACACACAAACACACATACATACTGCTGGGGAAAATGTAAAATGATATCACCACTTTGATAAATAGTTTGAAATCTCCTCAAAATGTTAAGCATAGAATTACCATATGATCCAGCAATTCTACTCCTAGGTATATACCTAAGAGGATTAAAAACATATGTCCACATTTACATGCACTTCATAGCAGCATTATTCATAGCAGCCAAAATGCTGAAACATCTCAAATGTCTATCAACTGACGAATGGATAAGTAAAATAATATGATACTTTCATACAGAAGAATACTAAGCAGCAAAAAAAAAGGAATGAAGTACATGCTACAACATGGATGAACCTTGAAAACATTATGCTAAGTGAAAGAAGCCAGACACAAAAGACTACATATGATTCCATTTATATGAAAAGTACAGTCGAGGTGAACCTATCGAGATATAAAACATATTAATGGTTGCCAGAGGCTGCAGAGAAGAAAAAATAGGGAATGACTGATAATGGGCACATGTTTTCTTTTTGGGGTGATGAAAATGTTCTGAATTAACAGTGGTGATGGTTGTGCAACTCCATGAATATACTAAAAACTATTGGTTATACACCATAAAAGGATGAACTGTATGACATGTGAATTACATACTGATAACACTATTTCTCAAAAGGCATCAAACAGTAGAAATGAAAATTCTGATAAAGTCATTGTGTTAAATAAGAAAACTTAAAAGTTTAGAACTAAAGTATCCTTGTGTATTAATTTGTTTCTTTCTATTTAAATTCTTACATGCTTTTAAGAATGTATGATCATGATGTAAATCACAAGCTGCTCAGTCTTTATCCTACATGGAAAGGAAGCCTCAATACAAATCTGAATTTCAAATTTTCCTTTATTAAAGGATAAACCAAATCTGTAAAAATATCCAAATTCAAGGCCAATCATCTATGTCTATCTGAGTTAAACGTCTAGAACATTTAACTGTCTGCAGATGGTATTCCTCAACAGCTGTCAGAAGCAGACACCCACAGGCACATCTGCAGCTTATGCCTCACCTTCATGCACAGCTCCGCCTTGTCAAAGCCCATCAGCATGTTGATAATGTCAAACCCAGAGGTAGACTTATTCTTTTGATGGACTCCTCGAATGAGCGCACACAAGGTCTGCAGAGATGAGAGAAAGAATTCTTTCTAGAAAGAAAGTCTCAAAATGCGAAGGGCATTGGATCAGTAGCCTCACACTACAACCTCAGAACCTTCTCCTCATATAGCTGACAATCAACTGCTCTATGCTCTGAGCTCCAGAATGCAGTCGGGGTCTTAATATGTGCAAAATCTAGAAATTAAAAGACAAACAGCATCTAAAACTGTCATCTTTTTTATTCTTTTCTGGCCATCCTCTTTTTAAAAATAACACTGCAGACAAAGATTGGAAGGTGATTTTCAAAAATAAGAAACCGTTTTTGAGCTTGAATCATAGGGTTGATAGAGCTTTCCCTTATTTAAAATCAATTTTAGAATTTACATAATAGCTTATCATCTTTAGTAATTATTTTTAATAACTATAGAAGACCCTGTATGATAACAACTGATCAATTCAAATCCTAAAAATTCATTACAATCCCCATCCACTACTTACTAACTGTGTGAGCCTGGACAAATCAGTTAACTTTTCAGTGCTTCATTTTTCTCATCTATACAATGGGATAATAATAGCATTAATCTCATAAGGATAATGTGAAGACTATGTGAATTAATACTGTAAAGCACTTAGAATAGTCCTTGGAACTGTGTTAAAATTCCTGGAATAGCCTGGAACTTAACTTTGTTAAAGCTCAATAAATATCAATTATTACAATACGTACTATAATTCTATGGTTCACCAAGTGACTTAATGTCAATATATTTCCACTGAACTAAAAAGTTTACAATTCATGCCCCCACAGCAAGTCACTGTAATTACAGGAAGTACAATTTCCAACTTTCATTTCAATTTGCAATGAAGAGGTCCTGACAACTATGATGCTCCAAATATAGAATTTACTGTCCAAAAGTTAAGAGAGATACAGGATAAACATGGTCCTTCTTTCTGGGGCATCAGCTCAAAAGATAATTTCTACATTCTACAAATGAGAAAATTGGAGCTCACAAACTGATCTGCCCAACTTGTAAGTTAGAAACTTAAAACCCGATCTATCAAAAGTTCCAATAAAATTCTTTACACTGTCATGACTTCTTCATATTCTAAGCTTGTCAATCACTACCCTAGGTACTCAGCTCAATCTAGGCTACACTGGAGCTACTAAACTATAAACTTTAGAAATTTTGCCCCTTATTCTTTCAAAAAAAATTTACTTCTAGAATGCTACCTGCCAGGCACTGATCTACACACCAGGAACGAAGTATTGAATAAAACCGTCTTTACCCTCAAGAAGACTATAATGTATCCCACCAGCTCAGTGTTAGGCATAACAGTAATTCAAGAAATAATTATTCATGAATCTTCCGCATGATAATGCCACTTAGCATTAAGAACAATGATTCTTAATGTTTTTAGAGTTACCGACCCTTTTGAGAATCTGATGAAAGCCCTCTCTCCAAAAAAATGTACATATACACATAATGTACATATACACATAAAATATTACATAAAACTACAGGGAGTCAAGGACCTTCTGAAACCTCAGAATAAGAACTCTTGATCTAGTGAGAAAATACTGTTTATATAAGAAAACAATATTTATTTAATTAGGAAAGTCTTATGATTTTTGCTGTAGACTAAGCATCCTTTCTGGAGTTTCTTCTCTCTTTTACTTTCCTTCAAGTAATAATAAAAATTCTGTCAAACAATCCACCTTGGCATTAGATCAAATTATACAAATGGACAAGATTACTACTATAGGTGTCCATTTGCTTAACCAGGAAGATAGCTAAATCAAACATAGCATAGATGTTTGGTTAAAGAAATAAAGGGAAAAAAAGCCTCAAGCCTAAGGGTAATTTTAGGTTCCTCAAGTTCCAATAGATGTATTACAGTTTATAAACAAGACTTCCCCAGTCTCCCAGCCATGTACCTGCAATGCATTAACCACTCGAATTGGATGTTCCTCTCCCAGAGCCTGGATGCAGTGTTGAAATAAGCAATTAATATTGTCCTTGATTTTCATTAACTCCTCACCATCAAGAGATTCCAACTTGCCTTCCAGGTATTCTAAATTCACCTAACATGGAAACAATAAGGGCCTGAGTACATTTTTAGTGTAGCGCCTAGAACATATGTGAAGGCAAGCTCAGTTACCAGGAAAATCCACAGAGGCCACCAAGTCTTACCTTCATGAGGAAGAGCTCCTCCCAAAACCTGGGACTGCACTTACTAGGGTCCTCTGTCTGAAACCAGAAGATAAGTAGATTCAGTTTACCCAGCTAACACCAAAGCATTAAGAACACATTTGAAAGAGTCACTACATGTCTTTCATAGGGTCAATCTTACCTCTCACAATTAACTCTGAAAATGCTTGGTCATTCCAAACAGCTGTAACAGGGAACAATTTTTGGGGGGTTCCCCAAATGGAAGACATTGTACATGGATACATATTCCCTGTACCAGAAGTTAAATAACTCAAAGAATCTCCCTCAAATCTTCCTCTTCTTAACGAGAAGTGAAGAACCAGTTAGTTATATTCTGATACATCCCCACTGTACTTTTATGGGTGTTTTACAGTTTTCAAGCCCATTCACATACATGAAATACAACAGCCCGGTGAGCCAGGTAGGGTAAATATTATCACTGTTCTCCTTTTAGGAAAGAAAGTCCACAGAATTACACAAGATATGCAACTCCTTTTACAAGAATAACATGTTTTACACGTTTACATGTACTACTTATGACCAAGATTTCAGAAGTTAAGTACATATGCAGGGTATCTAATTACTCTAAACTTCCATGATAGGTTATTTACAACACCGGCCTAGACCATGGTCAATACAGTTCTGAAGACCCAAAGAAATCCCCAATCTAACTGCTAATAATTCCTTAGTCATCTCATAGAGTTGGAGGATGAGACAATCTAACTAAGCAATTGTTCTATCCACTAACAACTTGAGACAGAATGTAACAGTACATCTTTTTAAAATATCTGGACCATAGAATTCTAGGGCCAAAGGGAACTTCAAGGGACATCTAGGATAGAAAGGTCCTTAAGTCAAATCATAAGGAAGACAACTCTTAAATATATTCAGAAAGAGCCATCCTCTTTCAATTGTTTTATCCAGCTAGAGGCAACAATCTATAAGAACAACATAATCTACGTTAATTAACACATGATCATAATTTCTACTATGAGAGAGCTTACGCTCACCGTTGTTCTCTTTTTCCCTCTGAAGAACTAGAAAGTAGCAGGCAGAGGTGAGATTAATTCTCATTTTGGAACAAGAAACTAAGGAGTCAATCTGTGAAAAATGTCAGAGCTCCAGGCCTTACCATGAAGATCTCATCATACATCAGCACCACTTTTTCCTTCAGTGGTTTTTTGGAGGCTGAAGATTTCCGGAGCAAACCCCCTCGTTTCTCTACCTGTGCCATGGTGAGAGAATCTGTGAAAAGAAAACCACAGTTAGTGCTAGAAATGCTAAGATGTTGGAGAGGCTATTGAAATACCTCTTGATGGGAAATTTTTTAGGAAGAAGAAATGATAAATAACCATGCTATAGATTTTGTGCATTTGTCCAACATCCCCTCCTCTGACCAGGTAATTTCAAGGTTTAAATCATAACTTGGTCTATAGCAAAACATATTTTACATCCTTAAAACATGCCAGTGGATAAGACTTAAAGAAGATCCAAAACCAAGCAGGAAAGTGTAACTAGCTCCATCTGTAATAGGTCTTGTCATATATTTGAGGTTGATGGAGGAAAGGCTGCAAAGCACACACTGCCCACAGACTAATGGTGAAGTTAAATTTCAAGTATTGATCGAGCTTAAGACCATTAAGGCAGGAAGTGTGCTGCAGACTGATGTGCTCCATTGATTTCCCCAAAGTAAGTAGGTCCTCCTCACTGCAAAGTACTTGGCCTTCACTGCCACATAAATCACACTGGACTTGACTATCTTCAGAAATTCCTCTGCAAAGAAACCCAAGGCAGAAAACAGTAGTTAAAAGACCAAAAATTAAATTAATTTCAAAATAACCAAATATAACTCCCTTCAAATTTAATTCTATATATACATATATATAACTTCAGTGTATTTTTTAACTCTCTATAAAAGCAGTTCCACAAATCATGCCCAAATTTTCCCATCTTGCTTCAAGGAATCCTCAATTTTTTCCAAGTGAGAACTTGAAATGCCACAGGTCTCCACATGGATTTACACACATTCTCTCACCTCCCAAATTTTTTCTTCTGTTGACAAAATTCCTCTTTCCCTTAAATCTTAGGCTTTAGTTGTGAAACTTAATTTTATCCAATGGCAAGTATGGATGGTAGTGAGGAGACTGATTTCACTTTCAGACAAATCCAAAGCAGCAGAAAATTAATCTTGTTCAATGACATTTGGAAAATATACACTATGTTTCAAATCAAAATCAAAACTTTAAAGAAGAGATGAATCTAACAGCATAAAAGACTCTGTCTCAGATATCATCTTTCTCTAATACATATAGCCCCAAAGGAGATGCATTTTTGAGCTCTAAAAGCACAGAAAATTTCCTCACTAGATGTTATGCATCCTTAGCACAGGGACTGTATCTTATACCTTATTCATAAGCACTTGGTTCTCAGTAAATGCTCAGTATATGCTTGTCACTGAGAAATCCTACATCTAACCTAAAATTTTAATTAGACCTATCTCTATCAAACCCTCACTAAGACCTCTTATTCCTTTATGATCCAGAGAAAACTGAAGAAAAAAATAACAACAAAAAAAGAGAAGATTCTTTCAAGCAATTTACACTATATTGATCATGGCTTTGCCTTAAAGCATGAAATAGAGGCTCCATTCAAAACATTCCTGTGTCTTTTAAATAGGTTGTCAAGAGGAAGATGTCCTTATCGGGGGAAAATAAATTGGAAATCAAGAGGATCCTATTAAAATAAATCAAAAGCCATGCAATTCTAAGCTTAGTGGATATAGATCTTTCATGTGCTCAGCTTCAACCAGTTGATTAACAGGAATAGTGGGAACCAAAGTGCCTGGATGTGAAAAGCACATGTTTACAAACATCTCCTTCTGAGGATTTATAATTAGGTTACAGCTAATCAATGTCCACCCCAAATCTAATAAACTCACTTTCTCTATTTCAGAATCAATACTTTCTAATAAGCAAAAGGGAACAGGAGAGGAAGGAAAAACAATTTCAACCGAAAGTACCAAATTTCCTAAGAAATTAAATTCTTTTCATCCCTCTCCTTCCATCTGGAGCAGGGGGAAATTCAACGAAGGGCCTCAACTCATTATTCTCTGTCATCATCACAGGCACCTGGAATTTACTACCCAAGCTGTCTAAAGTGTGACTGGAAACTGACAACATAAAAGTCCGCTCCTTTTGCCAGCACCTCTACCCAATGAGCACAACAAAGAAGGGTATCTAGAATGCAAACTAGAAGAAGTGTAGAACTCTTAAAAAAAAGTCTTTCTGGGGTCTCAGAAAACGAAGCCTGTGCTCTCAAATTTGAAAGTAAAATATCTGACTGGTAGAACAGTAAATTGCAGTACATCAGTAATGTAAGTGTAATCTGTTTATATCCTCCCAGGGTCTCTTTCCTCTTTCACAATCCTCCTCTATTGTAGAGAGAACCAGTAGCAGCTGAGCAGCAGCCAGACATAACGGAACAAACAACCAGCAGAACTAAGACTAGAACACAGCTCTCCCAACCAACTAGATGACACTGAGTAAATCATTGTGCTTCTCAGTTTCCTTACAAGTAAAACTAGAGGACTGGACTAGATTTATTATCTAATGATTCTCTCAGCATCCCTGAAATACCACAAGCACAAAAGGACACCTAAATACTGTAAAGCTCTAACTGAGGCACTAAGGAGTTACAAAAAGGACACTCCAAACTGGATCCTCTAGAAGCTCAAATCTATTAGCAGAGACAGGCACAGAACAACCCATGAAGTGTTAAGTCGCTCAGTCCCATCCCACTCTTTGTGACCCATGGACTGTGGCCCATCAGGCTTCTCTGCCCATGGAATTTTCAGACACGAATACCAGAGTGGGTTGCCATGCTCTTCTCCAGGGGATCTTCCTGACCCAGCACCCAACCCGGGTCTCACACTGCAGGCAGATTCTTTACCATCTGAGCCACCAGAACCCAAAGCACAAGGTAAATTGTGAGAAATAAATAGAGTTAAAGTACAAAGCAAATGCTGTGGACTACAAGGAAGAGAAAGAAGCATTCTATGACTACACTATGACCTCTGTTGGTCTGGGCTTTTAAATCCTTCTAGTGAAGAAGCAAATACAGCAAAGCCACAGCAATCCCACAGAAATGTCATCTTGGGCGTGAACACAGTTTCTGAGAAACAAGATATAGTAGACAAAGTAATAAAAAATAATCAGGCAACTTTTCAATGCTAATTTCACCTACCACCAAACTTAGGAATGGCTTCAAATCCCCCAAACTCAATGGTAAATCAATGATGTCTTTCATTCCTAAACCTCAGGAACTGCTGGTCCCATGACCTGCATGCAACTTCTCTCTGAAAGACCCAAGTCATACAATAAGAACTATATCTTAAAGCAATCCAGCTACAGACTTCTTAAATGCATGTCACTTCACACCCCTACAGCATAAAACAATTAAATATCAAGATTTTAAAACCTAAAGTCAAATACTTCCAGTGTTTCACCGGCAAGGAATGTTAGTTACACTTAACAAGTTACTCATTTATTTTATTGTCTTCTTAAGCACAATATATGCCAACTCTAGTATCAGAAAATTAACTTAATAGAAATTCACTCTGATTTCCAAAGTGATCAGTTAATCTATTAAAGTCTTGGTATTTTATCTATATGAGATGATGAAGGTGAGGTAATCATTTCACAATATACATAAATCAAACCATCATGTTGTACACCTTAAACTTACACAGTGATGTATGTCAATTATTTCTCAATAAAACTGGGAAAAATATCTAAAAAAAGTCTTTGGTCTTGGTCCCAACTATTATACACTCATTCTGTAAGTTTCCTTTCTCTTCCTGGCTTCAATTTGCCAATATGCGTTGGACTGCAAGAAGGCTGAGAGCCAAAGAATTGATGCCTTTGAGTTGTGGTGCTGGAGAAGACTCTTGAAAAGTCTCTTGGACTACAAGGAGATCAAACCAGTCAATCTTAAAGTTAATCAACCTTGAATATTCATTGGAAGGACTAATGCTGAAGCTGAAGCTCCACTATTTTGGCTACCTGATGCAAAGAGCCAACTCACTGGAAAAGACCCTGATGCTGGAAAAGACTGAAGGAAGGAGGAGAAGAAGGTGGCAGAGGAGATGATTAGATAGCATCACCGACTCGTGTGTGCCCACATGCTCAGTCACTTCAGTTGTGTCTGACTCTGCGTAACCCTCTGGACTACAGCATACCAGGCTCCTCTATCCATGGAATTCTCCAGGCAAGAATACTGGAGTGGGTTGCCATGCCCTTCTCTAGGGGATCTTCTAGACCCAGGGATAGAACCTGCATTTCTTACATCTACCTGCATTGGCAGGTGGGTTCTTTACCACTAGCACCATCTGGGAAGCCCAGCATCACTGACTCAATGGACATGAATTTGAGCAAACTCTGGGAGACAGTGCAAGACAGGGAAGACTGGCATGCTACAATCCATGTGGTCGCAAAGAGTTGGACATGACTTAGTGACTGAACAACAAACAACAGCAAAAGCCATGGCAAGAAACCATGGCAAGAATGTACAGAAAAGGGAACCCCTGTGCACTGCTGGTGGGGATGTAAATTGGTACAGCCACTACAGAAAATAGTATGGATGTTCCTCAAATACTAAAAATAAAACTACCATATGACCCTGCACTCCCACTTCCATATATAGCTGAAGAAAATAAAGTCACTATCTTGAAGAGATCCACTCTCATGTTCACTGCAGCATTATTCACAATTAAAAAAAAAAACATGGAAATAACCTAAGTGTCCATCACTGGACAAATGGAAAAAGAAAAGGTGGTATATACATACATACAGTGGAATATTATTCAGCCATAAAAAAGAAGGAAATCTTGCCATTTGCAACCACACAGATGAATCTTGAGGGCAGTATGCTAAATAAAATGTCAGATAAAGACAAATATTGTTTGTTGCATGTGGAATCTAAAAAAGCAAAACAAACAGAAATTGAGTAGATTAGAGTGGTGGCTGCACAAGGGATGGGGAATGGGGCAAATGAAGATATGCTGGTCAAAGGGTACAAACTTCTAGTTATAAGACAAGTAAGTTCTGGGAATCTAACATAAAACCTGGTGACTATAGTTAACAATACTGTATTATATATCTAAAAGTTGCTACATTAAATCTTAAATGTTCTCACCACCAAAAAGAAAAAAAAGTGACCATGTGAGGTAATGGATGTGTTAACTAACTTTATCATTGGTAATGATTTCACAATATATATGTATATCAAATCATCATATTGTATACCTTAAAGTTATACAGTGTTAAACATAAATTGTGTGTGTGTGTGTGTGTTAGTCACTCAGTCATGTCTGACTCTGTAGGACCCTTTGCACTGTAGTCTGCCAGGCTCCTCTGTCCATGGGATCCTCAAGGCAAGAATATTGGAGTGGGTTGCCATTCCCTTCGCCAAGGGATCTTCCCAACCCGGTAATTGAACACAGGTTTCCTGCACTGTAAGCAGATTCTTTACCATCTGAGCTGAAAAATCATATCTCAACAAAATAGGAAGAGGGTATGGAATGGCTCTCTACAGGCTTTCAGGGTAATGGATCTGGAGTTTTAGGTTCATACTTGTAATGGACTGGTAGCAAGTATCACCCTCACTTCACTTGCTTGATGAGGCTCCAAAACACTAGTGTAGGTAGATGCTCAGAAATACATCTCAAAACATTTCAACCAGTGCGGAAGAAAACAAAAAGAAGTAAAAGAAAAGAACAAAGGGAAAGAAGGAAAATTAATAAAAATAAATGTGCCCACCATCCAGGAAGAAAAAAATAAGCACAGATCAGGCATACATTCATTCATTCAACAATACTAATACTGATCACCTTTCAGGTGCTAAGCATTAAGGGTACAGCAGTGAACAAGACAAACAAGATCCCTGCTTTCAGAGCTTTCATTCTAGTAGAGGAAAAAGGGCAACAAACAACTTGAAACAATGATAAGTATCTTGAAGACAAATTGTCTAGGGGGACTACAGATAGCAAATTAAAGGACTCTAAGAAAAGTGATAGGAGGACTGAGATCAGACTAACAGGAAGAAAATAGCCATGTGGAAATCTTGAGAAAAGTGTTCCAGATAGAGGCAACAGCAAATTCAAAGGCCCCAAGACTTGAACACACTTGGCACGTTCAAGAAACAGAAATGCCAGGGAATTCCTTGGCAGTCCAGTGGTTAGTGCTGCATGCTTCCATTGCAGGGGGCCCAGGTTCAATCCCTGGTTGGGGAACTAAGAACCTGATGCCACACATCACGGCCATAAAAGAAAGCAATGCCAGAGTGCCTCGAGTATAAATATTCCTTTTTTGAAAGGTTTTTGTAAAGCTTATTGAGTGTGAGTTTTTTTAAATATATGAAGAGAATTCAAATGTCCATTAGCAGTAGAATGGGAAAATTATAGTATATATACAGTAGAATACTATACAGAAATTTTAAAGAACTATTGAAATAATATTGATAAACTAATAGATACTGAATAAAAAATGTCTGAAAGAAATGAGTACAAACTAATGATTTCATTTATATGAAACTCAAAAAGGTAAAATTAATCTGTGGGGACAGAGATTAGAATAGTTGTTACCCTGGGCAGGGAGATGAATGGGATGAAGTATAAGGAAGCCTTCAGAGGTACCAGAAATGTGCTCTATCTTGACCTGAGTGGAAGCCATATAAATATGTACATGTGTAAAAGACTTATCAAGTCATACACTTCACATTATGTATACTGTTCCTCGATCCAAAATAATGTATGTGTTCATATATATACACAGATATGTGTATATATATACGAAAATTTAGTACTACCCATGCAGAACATTAGAACAAAGCCTAGTAGGGACTCCAACTTGCACACACAGGACACTGATCTAAAGTAACCACTGAAGAGTTGACACAAATTATTTAGCACTTATTATAGACCAAGCACTGTCCTAAGCACTTTATATACACTGTTTTATCCTCACAACCTATGATCCAGGAAACTTGACAATAAGGAAACTAAAGAATGAAGTGGTTAAAAAACAAAAATAAAAAAACTTGCCAGGATAAGTGAAAGTAGAGACTCAAACCCAGAGAGCTTGATGTTTGAGTTCAGCCCTTAACCACTATACTATACTAAACAGAGATAGAGTATACTGAACAGAAGTAGAGTAACCCATACATAAACAAAGCTGCATCTGCAGAGAAACTGAAGAGGTTCCAGGTGAGTGAGAAAGAAGAGTACATGCTTGCTGACCTTAATGAACAAAAGAGTATCCAGATATCTTGCGTTTCATCACTTGTTTGCCTGTAGGTAGATGTGCCATCCTAAGAAGTAAAAGAGAACTATCTGCCACACGCTGCTGCTGCTGCTAAGTTGCCTCAGTCGTGTCCGACTCTGCGTGACCCCATAGACGGAAGCCCACCAGGCTCCCCCATCCTTGGGATTCTCCAGGCAAGAACACTGGAGTGGGTTGCCATTTCCTTCTCCAATTCATGAAAGCGAAAAGTGAAAGGGAAGTTGCTCAGTCATGTCCGACTCTTAGCGACCCCATGGACTACAGCCTACCAGGCTCCTCCATCCATGGGATTTTCCAGACAAGAGTACTGGAGTGGGGTGCCACTGCTTTCTCCGATCTGCCACATGCATATGTATATAAATATGGATAATGGTGAAGTGAAAAAGAGATAGACAAATCAATGAAATAGTAGAAAACTTAGAAGGAAAAATTGAAGACTCTGAATGTCTACTCAAGTTGATAGATGTATTCAGTATAATAAATGGAAAAAAAAAAAGGCTGAAATACATTGCTATCCACTACAGGATCTAATTGATACTATATTTTAATTGACCTAGGGCTTCCCTGGTGGCTCAGATGGTAAAGAATCTGCCTACAATGCAGGAGACCCAGGTTCGATCCCTGGGGTGGTTTGATCCTGGAGAAAGGAATGGCAACCCATTCCACTATTCTTGCCTGGAGAATCCCATGGACAGAGGAGCCTGGCAGGCTACAGTCCATGGGGTTGCAAGGAGTTGGACACAACTGAGCGACTAACACAACTTAACTGAGCTAAGTCAGTGCTCTGAGGGTAATTCTCCACCAAAACTTGATTATGAATGGAAAGATACTATAAAACAAGACAGAAAGATGAAAATGGTTTAACCCTGCAGAGCTGTGATCACATGTTTCAGAATCTCCTAGCATGCCTCCCAGAAATGTAGACTTCTAAACCCCTCTCCCCACTTGAAACAGACTTTTGAAGATAAGGATTAGAGGTCTACATTCTAATAATGACCCCAGTCAGTGGTTCTGAACTGGGGTAATTCTGGCTCCCAAGGGACATCTGTCGATGCCTGGAGGTATTTTGGGTTGTCACAACTGGGACGGGAGGTACCACTGGCATCTACTGGGTAGAGGCCAAGGATGATGCTAAACACCCTAAAGTGTACAGGACAGTTAGCACACAAAGAATTATCTGGGCCAATAAGTCAATAATGCCGAGATTAAAAGACCCTGCCCCAAATAACTCTGATGTTCACTAAAGTTTGAGAAGTACTCATCTAAGCCTTAAAACAAGCCTTCAAAAGAAAGTAGCATCTGAACAGATTTTTGAGAGGATGAATAAAACTTCTGCCATCTCCAGGAAAGGCACTGGAGCAATCCTCACCTATTTCCACCTCATTCTCCCCATATTACTCACCAACACCATCCCCTTTTCTCAGGATCTTAGCCTCTGTTTGCCCATCTGTGAAAGATCACTATGGAACACATTGACTATAGTAGTCCACAGTGCCTCCTGAAGGAGATGAAAATCCTGTCTGCCCAGAAGTTGTGGCTGAGCCAGATAACACCACTCCACTCTGATCATGAGCCATTCACCCAATACACACTAGGTTTACCAAGTCAGAAACAGTCTTCTGACTCTCCTAAAAAATTTCCCTAGTTCCTCTAGATGTGAGGGTTTGTGTTTTTAATTTTCAGGCAAAAGTTATCTGCTCCCTATGTCCTTTTGTAAGGCATCCCACACTCCCAAGGTAAACACTAAAACTATAATGCAAGGTGTTTTTACCTTTAAATCCCAACCCTTAATTTCTC
This sequence comes from Bubalus kerabau, assembly GCF_029407905.1. Lineage (NCBI taxonomy): Eukaryota > Metazoa > Chordata > Mammalia > Artiodactyla > Bovidae > Bubalus > Bubalus kerabau. The sequence continues at coordinate 25,331,136 of NC_073645.1, forward strand.
AAACTAGCTCCTGTATCGCCTCTTCCTTTCTGAAGGCCCCAAAGATTTAGCTCACTAATTGGATTCACTTACTCATGTTCCACATGACTCCCTGTCATACCTTATCTCAGCAGCATGGGACATGGGTTCCCCTAATTCTACCCCCAGACTGGGTCTGAAACCAGCATGTAACTCCTTTCCGTTTTAATGGATTTTTACTGCTAGTCACTCCAAGTCTTTTATACCCCCAAAATGAAAATAGAGTGAGACCTGCATTCTTGAAGCTGCCTCTCTAAATCCCCTTCACGTGGTCTTTTTTTTTTTTTTTTGGCCACACCACACAGCATGTGGGATCTTGGTTCCCCAACCAGGGATCCAACCCTTCCACCCTGAAGTGGGAGCACAAAGTCTTAACCACTGGATCTCCAGGGAAGTCCCCCTAAATTCTCTTCACAGAGAGCTCCACGACAGGCCACAATCCTTTTGTTCTATCATTTGTTTTATTTTAATTACTGGGGATGGAATTCATCATTCATTCTTCCATATCTTTCAGAGCACAGCCTCCCACTCAAGGTGGTATATGATGATAAATACTACCACTGAGTACTCACTATATACTTGGCACTGTTCTAAGTGATTTAAATATACTGTATTAATTCTTATAACAAGCAAATGAAGTAGGTACTAATACCATAATTTTAGGGTGAGGATTTTACTTTACCCAAGTAATAAGTAGTAAAGCCACTAAATCTTTCTGGTAGCTCTATGAGAATATCGTGTTAGTGCAAAAAAAAAAAAAAAAAAAAAAGTGCTTACTAGTAGAACATTTAAAAATCTAGATTCAGTTAAAATTCTGTGGAAACTCCAAACTGATATTCATATCACATTCATTCCCACTTTACATCTGACAAGCATCACCCCTATTTTCTAGATGCTAGGACAGAACCGGCCTGATTCAGTGATAAGCACACGAGCCACTATGGGGCAGCATCTGTATCTTGTGTGTGTTGCTATGCTCTGTACAGTGTTTACCTCAGAATGGGTGTCTAGCTGACACTTGAAAGTGGAATTAACTCAGGGACTTGCCCAAGACTAAGCAGCAAGTGGCGAAACCACGATTTCCCCAATCTCCACTCTGGGTTATCGGTCGTAGTCACACCTACTAGAAATGAACTAGCTCCACAGAAGAGAATTCAATCTGGTCCCATCAGAATCTACTAAGTCTGCCTACTTTCACAAATTAGTAATAGAGATGAAGAGGTTTAAACAAACATGACTATCTCAGGTTCCCTTTTAAATGATTTTACATAAGAAGGAATGCACTTGTACCTTCAGAAGAAGGAACCAACTTCAAACTGACAGGATTTCAGGAAACTGTGATTGAAAATCACCTTTTTCTGACAGCTCCCAGGATGAGAATTCATTGTACAATCCTCTTCTCAAAAGCAGGAGCTCTTGTAAATTAATACTGTCTATCTCCTGCTCAAGCCCTGAACTTCCTCAAGCAGCACAACGTCACTCACACCTTTTTCATCTCTTTCACCTTTCCTGTTGAACAATACAAGCCTCATGAATACCACCCAAGCATAAAATGAAAATTGTAAGACAGACTCCCATAATCTTCTTAAAGGAAAGCACAAAAGGTAACAGCAACCTAGCAAAGTAAACTGATTTCCTGTTAGCTCAACAACTAACACTTACCAAGACGTTATAATAACATGAACATGGTCTAAGGGGAAAAGGACACAAAATTAGAAGTATGGTTCCTGCCTTGAGATGCTCACTATTAAGTGAAAGAAGTGCCTATTCGAATAATTCCTTATAAAGAAATAGACATTATTTTCCCAGGAGTTTTTTCATGTATGTCCTTCCTCCAAGCTACCGCCAAAATATCAAGCTCACCAGGCCTCCTTATTTCCAGCTGCCTACTAACATGTCCATGGGTATATTCCACAATCAACTTGATCTCAGCATACCAGACTATCTCCACTATACCTTTTCCAAAGCCACCCAACCCTTTAAAAAATCTGCTCTACTTTTTCTAATCCATATCCTGGTCAATGAAATTCCCATTTACCCAATTTCTCAAATTAGAAAGCTTAGCCCACTGTCTCTCCCTAAAACAGTCACTAAGTCCTATTGCAGCTATCTCAGAAATACTTCTAAAATCCATTCCCCCTCCTCTTCATTCCCACTGCCACACTTGTCTCACTGCCTCATTTCTCCATTACTTTAATCTGCACTTCTGTCACTCCTTAACATTAAAAAGTTTCAATGGCTCCCAGCTCTTTTCAGTCTCACCTCCAGACAATTTCCCCACCACACATTCTGTTTCAGACAAATTTCTGACACTTAAACGTCATGCTATTTTCTTTCCTGACTGTCACCATGTCTTTGCTCATGCTGTTGTCTCCAACTGGGATGTCTTTCCTTACTTGCACAAGTTCCTACTCATTTTCCAACACCCAACTCAAATACTTCCTCCCTGCAGATTCCCCTGACTCTCCAGGCAATGGTAGTATTTCCTTCACACCAAATAAATTCCTTTAAATGGATATGTAACACGCAGCACTACAACTTTCATGTGAATATGTCTCTCTGATGTTCTTGAGGAAAGATAGACATCTTTTTTTTTAAAGTAAGAAATGGATTTATCTTGAGAAACACACTCCACAGACAGTGTGGGCCATCTCGGAAGGCAAGAGGCCTGATACTCATATATCTAACCCCAGAGCCAGTTACATACATGCTCCATGAATGTGTGTTGAATAGAGTTCACCCTCATATATCCTGGATCAATTTGGTATTTGGTTAGTTTCCCCAAATTCTATGGATTTCTGAACTTGGCTCTATATAAAAGCCTAACTTTCCTAACACTGCTTTGAGTTTTCATGAGGTTTTATTATTACTATTCAAATGTCTAACGAGTATATATGCCTAAACGACCTATGAAAATACCTTAAAGGCTCCCCTGTTCGCTAAGGAAAGAATGAGAGTACTCGTTCACAATTCTAACAAGAATCATCATCCTTTCTTCTAGACTGATCCTATATCTGGAAAAGCCCTCACACAGGAGGTATTGTACACACAAGACCAACGGAAGGCACACCGAAAATAATTCCAATTAACTTGAGCTAAATTAACAGCAGACACAAACCCTATTTGCCCTCCTTTACAAAGTCAGTGAGAGTACTAGCAAAGAAACAGCTCTCACTACACGCAAAACTTTTCCTGGAGAGGAGGAATTGGGGCAGGTCAGATGATCCACATTTACTCGGCCCTGCCCAAGCCTCTACTTCTCCACGTCGAGAGGCAGCACTCCTCAGCCTCCCATAGTTCTCCTTCCCCAAGGAACCAGCTTTTATTTCCTGTTTCTTCCCTACACCTTACTGGGAACAGGTTCGTTTCCCTGGTTCACACCTAGAGAGAAAACATGGTAGCTTTGTGTGAAGGGTGGGCTGGAGCTCGACGGTCAGAGACTGCACAGGACAGGATGGAGCCCTTCCGGGACACCTGAACACACCGGCACACAGGGCTTCCTCTAGCCCTTCTCCGGGGTCTTACTCCACGCCCTCACCTCAGGGCCAGGATGGGCTGAACGCCACTCGGGTGGGAACAACCCGGGAGAAAAGCTCTCAAGGTAGCCTGAGGAGTCCGGGTCAGCCTCGTGCCGAGGTCAAACGTCAGCGCCTCGGCTGCCAGGAGAGCCCACCAGGGACCCGAAGCGGCACTTTCGAGTTAGAGGGACCGGCGGCTGGACGAGCGCTCAGCTTCTCGCTCCGCTGCGCCGTTCGGGGCCCACCCTCCCCGCCGTACGCAGCCTCCGCCCGCCTCAGCAGCTGCCCTGCCTCCCTCCCTCTCCCCGCGTCGTCCCCCCGGCGAGCGCAGGCCCCGCCCCCAGGGCCGCCTCAGGGCCAAGGCCTAGTATAGCAGGACCCGCAGAGGTTGGCCAGGTTCGGAAACCTGCCCGGGCCGGCAACGCTTACCGGGCCCCTGGCTCCTCCTCCACCACCCGCGCCGCTCCCGGGTCCGCTCGCTCCCGACGCCACCGACACCGCCGCTGCTCCGGGCTCACGGACGCGCTCCCAACCTCCCCCGACCCTTCCCCCCAGCCCGTCGTGTCCCGCTGGGTCCTAAAGCCTGCCGCTGATAGGTTCGCCGGCGCCCGCTGCCCGAGGCTGGCTTGGACCACGATTCCCAGCAAGCATCACAAAGACTACGTTTCCCGAAATGCACCGCGAGAAAGAAATTAGCAAAAGGAATCTGTATCAGGAGTCTACTGGATACAAGTTGAATTAGCAGTTTCTTTAAATATTGCAAATTCTGAAATCGGCAAATTTGGGGAGGACGATGATGTTTCAGTTCAGTTCAGTTCAGTCGCTCAGTCGTGTCCGACTCTTTGCGACCCCATGAATTGCAGCACGCCAAGCCTCCCTGTCCATCACCAACTCCCGGAGTTCACTCAGACTCACGTCCATCGAGTCAGTGATGCCATCCAGCCATCTCATCTTCTGTCGTCCCCTTCTCCTCCTGCCCCCAATCCCTCCCAGCATCAGAATCTTTTCCAATGAGTCAACTCTTCGCATGAGGTGGCCAAAGTACTGGAGTTTCAGCTTTAGCATCATTCCTTCCAAAGAAATCCCAGGGCTGATCTCCTTCAGAATGGACTGGTTGGATCTCCTTGCAGTCCAAGGGACTCTCAAGAGTCTTCTCCAACACCACAGTTCAAAAGCATCAATTCTTCGGCGCTCAGCCTTCTTCACAGTCCAACTCTCACATCCATACATGACCACAGGAAAAACCATAGCCTTGACTAGACGGACCTTTGTTGGCAAAGTAATGTCTCTGCTTTTGAATATGCTATCTAGGTTGGTCATAACTTTCCCTCCAAGGATGTCTATTAAACATCCAGGCAAAAGTATTTGGTAGACATTTGGATACCTTCTGTTGGAACTCTGCAGAGATATCTTGGCTATATCTTGGCTATAGATAAATATTTTGGAGCCATTGTCCTAGTGGTAATGGTTCAAGCCACAAGAAGGAAAGAAATGGTCTAGGAAGAGGGTTAAAAAAAAAGTAATAATGGGGGGGGTGCAGAGAGAAAAGGACCCCAAACAGAACTTTAAACCAGCATTTAAAGGATGGTGGAGAAAGAGGAACCAATGACAAAGTTCTGAAGATAGTACTATCTGAAAAGGAGGGAAATTAGAGTGGGAAAAAATGCTGTGGAAACTACAGGAGAGACTTTCAGTAAGGAAGTTGTCAAATGTCTCAAAGAGAAAAAGAAATTAAAATACCTTGGAGACCTCAGGAAAATCTGCTTCTGATGAGTAGTGGTTTGAGAAATGAATGGAAGGAGAGAAAGTAGAGACAACAAATGCTAAATCTGCAAGAAACTTGACTGTGAAGGGAGAGGGAGTAATCGAGGTGACAGTTTCGCGAGATAAGAATGAAAGAGTGGCTTCCAAAACAGGACAAACTGGGGAGTGTTTCTATGCTGAGAGCTGCTGCTGCTGCTAAGTTGCTTCAGTGTTTCTGACTCTGTGCGACCCACCAGGCTCCTCTGTCCACAGGATTCTCTAGGCAAGAATACTGGAGTGGGTTGCCATTTCCTTCTCCATGCTGAGAGCAAGAGGACAAAATGAGGCTGATGGAACAGATATGGATGCAATTCTCAGGGAAGTTGTGTGGAAAAGGAGGGAGGGGAAAGGCTCATGAAAGAGGGACTGGACTTGGAGGACAGAAGAATACTACAGCACCTGAGAAGGCAATCTGGGGTGGAGAGAACTCTTGCATGTCAATTTGTAGGTGCTGAAGAGATTACACACAGAATCAGTACCATTAAAGTATGTTTTAATTTTGTTTTCTAGCAAAATATTACTTTGGATGGGTTGTTGATAAAATGGTTTGGTGCAATGACCCTAGACCCAGATGGTGTGTGGTTGAAATCCTACCTCTATCTCTACTGCTTAATAGCTGTGTGATCTTGGTCAATGTACTTTATCTCTCTGTGGTTCATTTCCCTCATCTTTAAAAGGGGGTGGGGGGTCACAGTACGTTCTAAGAAAGTACAAGCTATTGTTTTTTCCACTAGATTGTCATTCCATGAAGCTGAGGTTTTCTCTTTTGTTTAGGGTTGTCTCCCCAGAGCCAGGCACTTTGTAGGTGCTCAATAAAAAATTTCATGAATAAATTAGAATGAGAGAGCGTGGCTTGGAGGGAAGGGAAGCGTTGGGAGTTGGATGCTGAAAGGGCTGGAATCTGGATTCTTTAGTCAGACTCTGGGCCACTCCCCGGCTTCTTGGGGCCTGAGGCAGCCGGCCTCCGAAAGCGTACCCAGAGTTGGCGAGGTCGGAGGCTCTGAGACCATTGGGTGCTCTCGAGGCTCCTCCCACAGCTATGCCTCTGTAGCCCCCCCGCCCCTTGATGGGCGGTGTTATGCCGGCAGGGCGTAAAACAGACGCAGGTCTCAAGCTAGCCGTGAGGGGCGGGGTTGGGCGGGGCTGAGTCTTAGCCCGGCCTTGGCTCGCCTAGTCGACCCGGGACGGAAGTCTCAACCCCATCCTCGACTTCCCGCGGGAACCCGGGACTGAGATACGGGCTTTGCCCTACGGTGCGGCGGGCCTAGGCGTGCTCCGGCGCGGGGGACACTATGAAGCGTGCGGGGACTCTGCGCCTGCTCTCAGATCTGAGCACCTTCAGCGGCGCGGCCCGGCTCCGGGAGTTGCTAGCCGGGGACCCAGCCGTCCGAGTTCGCTGCAGCCCAGACGGCCGCCACCTACTGTTGCTGCGACCTCCGGGGTCACCAGCCCCGCAACTGCTGGTCGCGGTGCGTGGACCCGGTGAGGAACTGGAAAGTGCCTGGCCGCCTGGCCAGCCCTCACCGCTAGACGCCTTCCTCCTGCCGTGGCGGGCGCGATCGGCGCTAGTCCTAGTGTGGGAGAGTGGCCTACTCGAGGTGTGGGGCTCGGGGGTGGGGCCCGGCTGGCGGCTGCTGCAGAGCACCGAGCTGTGTCCTGGAGGTGGAGCCCGTGTGGTAGCCGCGGCGGCGCCCCGAGGCCGCCTGGTGTGGTGCGAGGAGCGGCCCGCCGGCACTGAGGGCCAATTAGGGCCTCCTGCAGTGGCTTTTAGCCATTGTGTGTGCGTCAGGACCCTCGAGCCCAGCGGGGAGGCCGGCACCAACCTGGGCAGCACGCACATACTGCTGCACCACTGCCCCGCTTTCGGGCTGCTGACCTCCCGCAAGGACCTCTTCCTGGTGCCCACTGCCACCACCTGGCCTGGCTTGGGTCATATTCTGCTCATTTGGAGCCCAAGCAAGGGCAAGGTAGTGGTGGCTGCCCCATGTCTTGGCCTCTCCCACAGTAGAAGCCTGAATCCTGGAAGAGGGGACACATGGGACTTCAGGACCCTGCTCCGAGGCCTTCCTGGACTGCTGTCCCCCAGGCAGCCATTGACTGTACATACCTGGGCCCCAACTCCCCAGGGCCTGATGTGGCTTGACTTCAGGGGCACTGTGAGCCTGGTACAGCCCCACGGTGGCTCCCGGACTGTTGGCACCCTGCAGGAGGCACCTGCCAGCGTGGCAGGGTCTGCAGCACTGGGCACATTTCATGGCACTCTGGCCTGTGTGCTGGGCTCCACATTGGAACTGCTGGACACGGGCAGTGGGCAGCTGCTGGAGAGGAAGATCCTGAGTACAGACCGAGTACATCTGTTGGAACCCCCCGCCCCTGGCATGGAAGATCAGGAAGAGCTGGAGACTCGAGGGGGTCTTCGTTTACTTTCAGCTGTGGGTCTGTTTCAAGTAGGCTGGAAAACCCCACAAAGCCTTGAGCTGCCTTCAACTGAAGATATGGTGTTTGAGGAGGCCTGCAAGTACTACCAGCGACGGAGCCTGCGGGGTGCCCAGCTCACCCCAGAGGAACTGCGACATAACAGCATATTCCGAGCACCTCAGGCCCTGGCATCCATCCTCCAGGGCCATGTGTCCCCATCAGCACTGTTGACCACACTGAGGGCCGAGCTTCGGGATTACCGGGGCTTAGAACAGCTCAAAGCCCAGCTAGTGGCTGGGGACGAGGAGGAGGCTGGCTGGACTGAGCTGGCAGAGCACGAAGTGGCACGGCTGCTGAGGACTGACTTGATGGGAGACCAGCTGGCCCAGCTCAACACCATTTTCCAAGCCCTCCCTACAGCAGCCTGGGGTGCCATCCTCAGGGTCCTGCAGCTCCAGCCAGATGGCAATGGCCATCTGAGGTCCCAAGCTCCCCCAGATGTGTGGAAGAAGGTACTGGGGGTTACAGCAGCTGGAAAAGAACCACCCAATGGCATACTGCCCCCCTTTGAACTCCTGTGCCAGTGCCTCTGCCGGCTGGAGCCACAGTGGCTGCCACCCTTTGTGGAGCTGGCCCAGCAACAGGGGGGGCCTGGCTGGGGGGCAGGAGGCCCAGGGCTGCCCCTCTATCGCCGAGCCCTGGCAGTACTAGGTGAGGAGGGGACTAGGCCTGAAGCACTGGAGCTAGACCTACTCTTGGGCAGTGGGCGGCCCAAAGCTGTGCTCCAAGCTGTGGGGCAGCTGGTGCAAAAGGAACAGTGGGAACGGGCTTTAGAGGCTGGCCTGGCTCTCAGCCCCTCTAGCCCCCTGCTTCGAAGTGAGATCTTCAAACTGCTGTTGGCCGAATTTGCCCGGCATCGCCGGCTTGATGCTCACCTCCCCCTCCTTTGCCGCCTGTGCCCACCAGACCTAGCTCCAGCTGAACTCCTGCTTCTACTGCGGACATACCTCCCAGATGAGTTGGAGCCCCCTGCCCCATTCTCTGAGCCTGGGGCAGAGCCCCCTCTCACTGTGGGCTTGCTCAGAGCCCTGCTGAAGCAGACTGGGACTCAAGGACGAGCCTCTGGCCCAGTTCTAAGCTTATATGAGGACATTCTATGGGACCCAGACACTCCACCCCCCACCCCACCTCGGGTGTCAGCCCTCCAGGCATCAGACCACCCAGGCCTGGAGGCCTGGGCACCATCTGGACAGGGTCTCTATGTGACTGACACAGGCTGAAAATTGTCTCTGGGACACAGTGATCAGGGAAAGGTGCCTAGGAGTTAGAGGAGCCAGAGTGGGACCTCTTCCCACTTCCTCTTCCGAGCAGTTTATATACATACACATATATATATATATATATATATATATAATGGTACAATAAACTTGTTGGTTTTTGTCCTTAGGTTTCCATCTTAGCACAAAGCTTCTAAAACTCATAGAATTTCCTGAGTGATATGCGTGAAAGAAGTATCTTTGTTATAACAAACCCCTTTATATCAAACCTGCATTTATACTAATAAGGTAAACTTATACTGCTACTAAAAGTGGGGACCCCTAGCATCAGGATAAGGGCTGGTCAGTAGAAATACCAAGTGGTGAAAGGGTTGAAAGCTTTAGCCCATCCTCAGCCTCCTGGGAGGGGAATGGGACTAGAGATTAAGCTCTATAAAAAATCCTGAACAGGGAAATTTGATGAACTGGCTTGGTGAACACATTAAGGTGCTGGAACAATGATGCACCCAGAGAGAGCATGGAAGCTCCATGCACATCCCCCACACAGTTCTTTGCCCTGTGCCTCTCTTCCATCTGGCAGTTGTATCCTTTAATAAACCTGTAAACGTTAAGTATTTTCCTGGGTTTTCTTAGCCATTCTAGCAAATGGTCAAACCAATTTATAGCATGAAAGTGAAAGTAAAAGTTGCTCAGTCGTGTCCGACTCTGCAACCCCATGGAACAGTCATGGAATTCAGGTCAGAATACTGGAGTAGGTAGCCATTCCCTTCTCCAGGGGATCTTCCCAACCTAGGGATCAAACCCAGGTCTCCCACATTGCAGGTGGATTCTTTACCAGCTGAGCCACCAGGGAAGCCCGATTTATAGTATGGGAACTCCCAATTTATAGCCAGCCAGTCAGAAGTATCAGTGGCTTGTGACTGGCATTGGAAGTGAAGGTGGTCTTGTGGAATTGAGCACTTAACCTGTGGGGCCTATGCTAACTCCATGTAGTTAGTATCAGAGCTGAATTGACTTGCAGGACACCCAGTTGATGTCTACAGAGAACTGATGGTTGGTGTTGGAAAACACAGTTGGTGTGGTTTTGAACAGCTAAGGGCCTCATAGAGTTGGTCATAGAGGGAGTGGTTGAATCTGAACTGTTGGCTAAAGTGGCCACTTCCAATAATGAAAATATTAATAATTAACATTTATGAGTACTCTGCTAGTCTTTAAATAGTCCGTCTTTTATGTTTCTAATAACCCCATCAAGAAAGTACTAATCCCCATTTTACAGATGAGGAAACAGATTTAGAAAGACTGCTTGACCAGGGTCAGTCAACTGGAAAGTAGGAGCTCTAAGATTTGAACCACCTTACTGTATAGCCCTACAGTCGGACACAAAGAGTCGGACATGACTGAGCGACTTCACTCACTAACTCACTCATTTACTCACTGTATAGCCCTATAGCTGATGCTGGCTTGAGCTTGAATGCACTTCTCATTCCTGGCTCATTCTTCCTCTAGCCTGTTGTGAGGAGGGGGATTTGCCAAGGTTCATGCTTCCTTTCCCCAAGACCCTTCTGTTCCTAAGTAGGAATTGTGCTAAGCCCTGGGGCCATGCTTGTCCTCCCTAGGATTCCTGGAGCAGCCACTGGTTAAGGGGAAGGTTGACCACAAACAGGAGAGCTAACTGCAGAGACCTCTGGCTTAGTAACAAAAGTCACTGGAGCAGGGTTGCTTGGAGGCTGACTGCCTAAACCAAGAAACAAGAACATCTCCAGCACAGATTTCTGAGCCTCTGGATTTAATCAGCAGGACCCCCTTTGAAGAGGCCTTGGCCCTCTACCCGCTGCTACCCAAGGGACTCCTCAGCTGGGTTCTGGGCTTAGGGTGGGACCCTGGGTGGTGCAACTCAGCATCATCCCAGACTCCCCAGGCATCCCTTGTCCATGGCTTGGGCCCAAGGTAAGGACTGCCACTTGGCTTTGCGCTCAGCTAGTACCTGCAGTAGCTCAATGTTAAAGAATCCGCCTGCCAATGTGGGAGGTGCAAGGTCAATCCCTGGGTCAGGAAGATCCTCTAGAGAAGGGCATGGCAACCCACTCCAGTATTCTTGCCAGGAGAATCCCCACGGACAGAAGAACCTGGCAGGCTACAGCCCATAGGGCGTAAAGAGTCAGACACGACTGAGGCGAATTAGCATTTAGTACACACACAAGTAAGGGAGCCACCTAACCTGGCAGCTCTAAGGGGAGCAGTTGTACTTAGATGGGAACTTCCACCTGCTCTTAAAGACTTGCTGCTTGACTGCTCTTGTCCTTGCTCATGCCCCAGCTCCAATGAGTGGGGTGAAGCAACCCCCAACCTTGTCTTAGGACTTTGGAGAACAGTTCAGGGATGCAAATATTGTGTGACTGGGTTCTGGTGGAGTGTGCAAGAGGACCATCAGAAAGTTGGCCCCTGAGGCAGAGGGCTACAGGTGGGTGGGTGGAGAGAGGGGAGTTCCCTGGTGGACCAGTGACTGGGACTCCACATTCCCAATACAGGGGGCCTGGATTCAATCCCTGATCAGGGAACTGGATCTCACAAGCTGTAACACTTCACATGCCACAACTAAAGATCCCACATGCCACAAGCAAGATCAAAGATCCCATATGCTGTAACTAAGACCCAGCGCAGTCAAAATTTAAAAAAAGTAGAGTCCTTCGGAGAAGGCAATGGCACCCCACTCCAGTACTCTTGCCTGGAAAATCCCATGGACAGAGGAACCTGGTGGGCTGCAGTCCATGGGGTCGCTAAGAGTCGGACAGGACTGAGCGACTTCACTTTCACTTTTTACTTTCATGCATTGGAGAAGGAAATGGCAACCCACTCCAGTGTTCTTGCCTGGAGAATCCCAGGGACGGGGGAGCCTGGTGGGCTGCCGTCTATGGGGTCACAGAGTTGGACACGACTGAAGTGACTTAGCAGCAGCAGCAGAAAGAGTCCTTAGATAGGGATACTGGGACATGGGGGATTTAGGAGCTGAGGTCCTTCATCTTGGGTGCCTGGGTAAAGGGAAATTCTGGGGCTGAAGGTTTTACAGGTGGCTCAGTAGTTAAGAATCCCCCTGTCAAGAAAGAGACATCCAGGTTCAATCCCTGGGTCGAGAAGATGCCCTAGAAAAGGAAATGGCAACCCACTCCAGTATTCTTGCCTGGAGAATCCCATGGACAGAGGAGCCTGGCAGGCTAAATCCATGGGGTCACAAAAGAGTAGAGTCAGACTTGACTTAGTGATTAAACAACAACAACAACAAGGTCCCTGGACAGGAGGTGGCAGGAAGGCCTGAGGCCCCTGGGGAGGTGAAGAGGAGGCTCCTAGGCCAGTGAGTAGTCATGCTTCCACAGGTGTGCCTCATCTCTGGAGCTCCCTCAAGGTCACTTGGCTGTAGTCTCTGGAAAACTTGAAGGTGAAACTAAGTTAGGCAAGACCAGAATGCAGTCTGGGCAAAGGAGAGGAAGCAAATCTTGAGGCTCCTCTACCTGCACATACTCCCATGGAGCCCAGTCCTCCCTTCTTCATCTCCCTAGTGCCTACCCCCTTTTCCATTGCCTCACCAGGGGGTTTACTGTTTAGATACAGACCACAGCTTCTGGGCCACCCAGTGACTGGAACACAGGACTACAGCAACCCAAGTCTTCTCCAACCTGCCAAGTTCAGAGATCAAATCCCACCCCTTTCTCTGCATGTGGCCTGTAAGAAAATGGTGGCCAGAGTAGGCAGTATCCAAACCACTCAGTTTTCCTCCCATACCCTGACCCAGCCACACTTTCCCTGCATGGTCAGGGAAAGAGAAGGAGTCAGACCTGGGGAGGAGGCAGCTGTAGACCCCCAGCTCCATAGGGAGCCACCTGAGGCTGGTATGCCTGGCACCCGCACTACCCTGGAAAAAGGGGAAGACAAAATCCTCACGTGGCTCCCCAGGGCCCCACTCAGTCTCTTCTTAGGCACAGGCTCCCCCTGGTGGTTATTCTCATCATTGCCAGCTCCACTCATTACCTTTGCCACCTCCTGCTGCTGCTGCTGCTAAGTCACTTCAGTCGTGTCCCCACAGACATCAGCCCACCAGGCTCTCCTGCCCCTGGGATTCTCCAGGCGAGAACACTGGAGCGGGTTGCCATTTCCTTCTCCAATGCATGAAAGTGAAAAAGTGAAAGTGAAGTCGCTCCGTTGTGTCCGACTCTTAGCGACCCCATGGACTGCAGCCTACCAGGCTCCTCCATCCATGGGATTTTCCAGGCAAGAGTACTGGAGTAGGGTGCCATTGCCTTCTCCTGGGAAGCCTCAAATATGCACACACTTGCCCATTTCTGGACTAACGACTGAAGAAGCCTCTGAAGGTGGTAAATTAAGGGTTTTTTTTTGAGGGCAAGGGAAAAAGAGGAGAAATCAGGATAGAATTCAGGGAGCAAAATCATGGGGGAGAGGGGAAGGGATGCTGATCTTGTACTATGACACTGTCCTAGTAGATACTATTCCAGAAGAAAGAGGAACCTGAGCTGCCAGGATGCTTCTTGTCCAGGGTGGAAACTGCCCCAGCTACCAGATTGACCTGGATAATTTGATCCAACCAAAGAGGAAGTTGAGGGCACAGCAGAGTTTTCTCAGAAGGCATAGGGTGGTTGTATTTTATATGAATTTGAAATATAGGAAAAAGATGCCGGATTTTATTCAAAATCAATAAAGTCCACTTTATGCTCAAAATGTGAAATGAAGGTAAATCTTCACAAATATAAAACTTTTTGAGAATCACAATTTCAAAGCTAATGGACCATTGTGTGAACTGTAAACTGCCATACTGTTACAGCGTGGATCCCCATTTCTGCTGGTAAACAAAAATTCAGGTGGAGAGGGAAGCTAAATCAGACTGTGAGGTGAGGGCTGAGTGACCAGGGTCCTTCACCAGTTGTGGGTAGAAGCCTTGGGGTGTTTTCTCCTCTAGTTCCCAGAGGGAGAGCCTGGGCCTGCTCCAAAGGTTGCTACACAGGAGCAAGAACAAAGGTGAAGAAGGACAGAGGCAGAGAGATGAATAAGAGGATGAGGTTGGACCAGGAGAAGAGGGAGAGGAGACACAGACAGGAAGGGGGAGACGGACCTGGCGGAGACAGGGAAAGGCTCTCACTCTGGAAGGCAGAAGATGCTAGATGCTCCCAAGATTGACTGCTGCAGGATGGAGTACAGAGCAGAGAGGGGTCCCTTGGGGCCTCTCACCAGAATCATAGACAGAACCAGTGGGACAGCTAGTCTAGATTTGGTCTCCCAGAGGTTTCCATTATCTGGGAAATAGAGGAAAAGGGAAGGAATTGTGAAGAGCTGAGGAAGGGTGAACAGGGGGTGGCCTTCACCAAGAATGAGGTCAGTCCACTTCATCTGGGCCTCCCTGAGCTAAAGGTTCTGGGGAAGCAGACTGTCCAGGTCTTTCAGAGGTTTCAGGTCCTCGGGCTTTGGCAACCACTCAGATTCCAAGGCGACACACAGTCTTCTCACAGTCTCTATTACTTTTGTTTTGTACCCAGGAAGTGGGCATTGTCCCACCCTTAACCACACGAGGCTGGCACTAGAAGCAGCCTAGAGCCCCAGCTTTGAAGTTGTGCTTCTCAAAAAGTTTTATATTTGGGAAGATTCGCCTTCATTTTCACATTTTGGGAACAGCTGAGGAGCCATTAGGAAAGCAAAAGGGAGCTCTTCTTCCTGGGTGCTGCCTATGAAGGTGGCAGCCATCTCCTACTTGGCATCCTGGCCACCCTCAGACCCCTCATGAAGCCCAAGATCATCAAAAAGAGAACCAAGAAGTTCATCTGGCACCAGTCAGATGGATATGTCAAAATTAAGCAAACTAGGGGAAATCCAGGGGCATTGATACTAGGCTGCACAGGAGACTCAGGGGCCACATCTTGATGCCTAACATTGGTTATGGGCCAACAAGAAAACAAAGCACATGCTGCTCAGTGGCTTCCAGAAGTTTCTGGTCTACAACCTCAAGCAACTTGAGGTGCTGCTAATGTTCAACAAATCTTCCTGTGCCAAGACTGCTCACAATATTTCCTCCAAGAACCGGAGAACCATTGAGGAAAGAGCAGCCCAGCTGGCCATCAGAGTCCCCAAGCCTAATGCCAGGCTGCATAGCCAAGAAAATGAGTAGACACCTCGTGCACACATTTTGTTTGTATTAATAAAACCCTAAAACTTGGCAAAAAAAAAAACGGAACAATTGTTAGTCTGTCCCAAGTCTGCCCTGCCTCTCCCATCTCTGTGCCCAGCTTCAGTTCCCAATCACCATCCTGTCAAGCCCTGGGCATCTCTTTTCATTCCTCACATCTCTCACACCCCATCTCTCAAAGTCATGGATTCTGAGCTTATGCATATTGATGATCAAATCCACTGAGTCTATCAGTACACTGAAATTCTTAAAAGTTGAATTCAACAAATCTTCTGTATTATAAACTCTGTTGACATCCCAATCTTCTCCACCTGGGTGTTCACATCTGGGTGGAGTGGTGGAAATGGAGTGGTAGTACAAAAGAAGGATCTGGGCTGGGGGGTGCCCACCCTACATGTGCCACAATGTCTGCGCCTTCTTATCCCCTCTTTCTGGGATGCCATGAAGAGACTGTGGGTCCCTTACTGGTGTTCCAAGTTTCACTAACTCAAAATCCATGCAACTAATTCTAGGAAAGGGGGGGATTAGGAGTTGACCCTACTGGGACCTCTTTGACACTCTTCTAAAAAATCACTCCATAAAGGGGCTTTTCCTGCATGCAGCCGAGGAAATACAGAGGTGAGAAAAACTAATTGGGAAATGCTCAAAATACAGCCAGCCATAGAGTTAAAGGGAAGATGAATGCTTGCCCTAGTTGGTGTCTTCAGGCCAGACCCAAGAGGAGAGGCTATCAGCCCTTTCATTCCATGGACCAGAGTTGGCAGAAGTTCCCCAGCTTTCTGAAATTTTCAAACCTTCCTCAGGCTTTGGCCCTCTTTCCACACAGTGATCAATTGTAAAAAATGTGAAAGGAAAAGGTAGCATGCAATTTTCTTTAGGGAGATCATAACTAACGGGAGGCAAAGAGATGTGAGGAGAGCTGGTGGCCCCCTTCAGCATCCAGTCTAGAGATGTGAGGATCCCCAGAGATTAAATGGGTAGCAAGCAACCTGAGGCTCTTGCTATTTGTGGAAAAGAAGAAAGGAGGCATGGTAGTACCAACTATAAGGCTTATATGGCTCCCAGTTCAGGAAGCAAATCCCCAGAGTGGGAAAGAAACAGACCCAGCTGAATGGCTAGGCCCTTGGAAGTAAGGACGTAAGGAAGAAAGAGGGCTCAGGGAGCTAGCCTGGTTTGGCAAAATAAACTCTTCTGGATCTTTTTAACCCTGATGGCTCCCTCAGTATATTAAGACACCTACCATTGTCAGGAACAGTCCTACTTTGTTAATGATCATATAGGAGTTCATTTTCAAAAAAAGTATTTAACACTGACATCAGTTAATTAACATCTGGGAGCGAGAGGAAGAAAAACTAGGTGGGCAAAGACTAAGACCTTGGGCCTGCCTTGCCTCACTTGCCTCGTGAAGGCAGAAACTCCCCCTCACTCCTTCTCCAAATCCTCGCATGATGGACACAACACCGTCACCTCATTCTATAAAGAACAATAACCTGGCTGACCCTTTCCTGCCACCAGCATCTATGTGCTTTTCTCAGTTTAAAGGCTCTCGGTGATCAGGCTTTAATCAAATTCCCCATCACAAACGGGCTTCTTTAGGAATCCCCTGGTGGTTCAGTGGTTAGGACTCCATCACTGCTGAGGCTGTGGGTTCAGTCTCTGTTCAGGGAACTAAGATCCCGCTGCACAGGGTGCAGCCAAAAGGAAAAAGGAAAAGAGGGGCTTCTTTAAGTAGGAAGAGATTTGTCCTTTCAGAGTCAATGACTCTCCAAGAATGGGCTTAGATTTCCCTCATCAAAGGAGGCACATGTAGTGAGTTGAATCATGGCCCCCAAAAGATACATCAGAACCCAGAATACAGAATACCAGAACCCAGAATACCAGATACAAAAGATACATCAGAACCCAGAATACCAGAATACAGAATACCAGAACCCAGGATACCAGATACAAAAGATACCCAGAACCTCAGAATGTGACCTTATTTGTAAGAAGGGTCCTTGCAGATTTAATTAAGTTAAGGATTTCAAAAGGAGATCGTCCTAGACTAGAGTGGGTCCTAAATCCAAGAATGAGTATTCTCATAAGACAGAAAAGGAGACAACACAAAGACACAGGAGGAGACTGTCGTGCGAAGACAGAAGCAGGAGGAGCGCCAAGTGTAGCTGCCTGCGCCCAGAAGCTAGTAAAGAGGCATGGGATGGATTCTCCTCAGAGCCCTCTGGAACAAACCAGCCTTGTGAACATCCTGGTTTTGAACTTCTGACCTCCAGAACTGTGAGAGAACACATTTCTGTTATTTAAGGACAAGCTTGTGGTAATTTGTTACTGCAGCCCTGGAACGCTAATACACAGGGAAAGAATGAGGTTGGGTCTTCCTCATCAGGTCTCCCTAAGGATAGGATGTATATCTTGGGTGGAGGCTATCTTTTCTGAGTCAAACTCAGGGTAGCAGTAAAAGGCTAAAGGTTATGGGAGGCTCCCTTACCAGGCTAAGGCTGAGGTCAAGACTCGCAATTAACTTGCACTTGCTGGCAGAGCTCCGCGCACTGAAGCGCTGGCCCCTCTTCCTAGTGAGCTGAGAGGCAAGGTCCCCATTTCTTGCAAAACCTTCAACACTTTGGTTGCTAGGAGAGGAGCCAAGAACAATAAACAGGACCCAGGCTCTGGTGTTGATAGTGGGAAGAGGACCTGGCTTTGACCTCAGCCTGGAGAGGAACAGCTCTGCCAGGCCTAGCTGGGGCTACAGTCCAGGAGACTCTGTGGATAACTTCTACCTGTCCTCAATACACACACACACACACACACACACATTGAAAGAGCATTTCAAACCTCAAAGTACCTCCCTGTCACCTTTCTGTCAGTTACTTCCTCTGACCGTCTGAAGCCCACAGAGCAGCAGTTATGATGCCCATATTACAGAGAAAACCAAGCAGCAAACAGGAAAGCTAGATCCTTGGCTAGCAGGTGAAAGACCTGGAACTATAAAAGAGACAGGCCTACAGGCCGTAGTTTAGCACCTTTTCCCCTCCCATGTGGACCTGGGAAACCCCTCTCAGCTCCAGGATAGGTCCCCCAGCCATGAGTGGACTGCCTTAGCAGCAGGAGTTTAACTTAGTACTTAGGAAACACAGGCATGTGAACAAAAGCCGAAGGGCACTGAAACTTACAAAGCAAAGGAGGTACATATGAAAATACAACATGCTTCCATTTTAACTAGCCACAACCCTTCAAGAGAGCTGGCCTGCCCTGCTAACAGTTGGGGCATTCCTCCCAATTGTTAGAAGGTTACCTGGAGACACACTGGAAATGAACTCACAAGGATTTAATTCTGCCTTTACCACCTATTGTCTGTGCAACCTTGAATAACTTTCTCAAGCTCTCTGAGCCTCAATGCACTCAGTCATAAAAGAGGAAAAGGAATAGTATCTATATTATAGAACAGTTTTGAGAATTAAAAGAGAGAATGAATATGGAAGAACTTGTAAGATGTAAATTCTATACATGTCATTTGGAGGGCACTAATAGTTAGGAACCTTAGGAATCTCTAAGGTCAGTTCCTCTAACCGTTTTACACTGGAGAAAACTGAGGCTCAGAGGATAAATGATGGAAAAAGGGTCACAAAGTAACTACGACAGAATTATATATACTATACCAGGAGATGCGATTTTAAAGTAAACACATAGCAGACTTCCCTGGTGGCACAATGGATAAGAATTCACCTGTCAATACAGGGGACACCAGCTTGAGTACTGGTCCAGGAAGATTCTACATGCTGAGGAGGAGTTAAGCCCATTGGCCACAACTACTGAGCCTGAGCTCCAGGGCCCGCACATCACAACAACTGAGCCCAGATGCTGCAACCACTGAAGCCCTCACACCTAGAGTCTGTGCTCCACAACTAGAGAACCCACTGCAATAAGTCCACACACTGTGTCCCGCGTGCGTGCGCTCTTTCTCTCTCTCTCTCACTCTCTCTCTCTCTCCTGCTATCTTCTAAATAAAATAGAGCTGTAACACTGAAAAAAAAAAAAAAAAAATAAGTCCACACACTGTGATGAAGAATAGCCCCCGCTCTCCACAACTCAAGAAAGCCCACACAAAACAATGAAGACCCAGTGCAGCCAAAAATAAATAAATAAAATTATTAAAAAAAATAAACATATAGGTCAAAAATTAGATCATATAGTCAAAACATGAAAATTCTTTCAATCATCTGTAAAATAAGGCAGAGCTGGCCTCTCAGTAAGTCTCACTCAGCCAGTTTGGAACCGATTGCTGTTTCAATGGTTGAGCACCAGATTTGGAAGTTGCCT
This sequence comes from Bubalus kerabau, assembly GCF_029407905.1. Taxonomy (NCBI): domain Eukaryota; kingdom Metazoa; phylum Chordata; class Mammalia; order Artiodactyla; family Bovidae; genus Bubalus; species Bubalus kerabau. The sequence continues at coordinate 25,350,668 of NC_073645.1, forward strand.
TGCTTATAAGGTCCATGTTGTGTGAAAAATGCTTGAATCATTGAATGCACACTTAGTATAACTGAGGTGCCCTCTCTCTTCTCAACCTGCCAGCTGTTCGAAATGGAATTGTTCTTTGCTGAGTGTAGATGTCTATACTGGTCCTCAGTTAAAATATGTCTACAATCCAGCTCCATAGAGGTGGAAGCAAGATGCAAGCCTCATGGTTGCACTGTCCCCCCAAGCATTTGTTCATCCAGCTAGGGGGGCCTGGCTGCTATCACTGTGGGCTTGCTTCTTGCTGAGCCTGGATTGGGCTGCCTGCCCACGGTCACCCCCCAAAACCTATCTTTCTTACTCTCAATCTGCTCAGAAAAGGATTCCAGCATGGGCTTTTGATGCTGAGATATTGTGGTTTATAATAAGAAATGTTTAGTTGGTCTTCATCTCCATTTCTGGCACAGAACTCCTAAAATCCTTGGAGCTTCTTAATTGATAAATCTGTCTAAGAAATGTGTTTTGATATTCATAACAAACCCTCTTTCAACTACTCTAGAGTTTATGTTAATGAAGTGACTTTCAGAAAGTACCTTAAGTTTGGGGCTGGTTGCCAGGGGAACCAACCTAGTGATTAGAGGAATGGAACTTCCAGTTCTACCCCTGACCTCCAGGGAAGGGAGAGGGACTGGAGGTTGAATCCATTGCCAATAGCCAATGATTTAATCAGTCATGTCTATATAATAAAAAAAAAATTTAGTTGCTCAGCCTGACTCTTTGTGACCCCATGGACTGTGTAGCATGCCAGGTACCTCTGTCCACAGAGATTCTCCAGGCAAGAATACTGCAGTGGGTTGCCATGCTTTCCTCCAGGTGATCTCCCCAACCTAAGGATCGAACCCAGGTCTCCTGCAATGCAGGCGGATTCTTTACCATCTGAGCCACTGAAGTCCATGTAATAAGGTTTCCAAAAAACCCCCAAGGGACTGGATTCAGAGACCTCCCAGCTTGGTGAACCAGAATGAATCCACAGGACAGAAAGCTGGTATACTCTAAACTCCACTGGGAGAGAAGCTCTTATGTTCAGAACCCTCCTAGAACTTTATATATATTTCTTCACCTTTTGTTTATTCATATCCTTTAATATCCTATGTAATAAACTGGTAATCTAGTAAGTAAACTGATTCCCTAAGTTCTCTGGGCCACTCTAGCAAATTAATCAAACCAAGGAGTGGGGTACGGGAACATCCAATCAATAACCAGTCAGTCAGAAGCACAGGTCACAACCTGGACTTATGATTGGCATCCAAAGTGGGACTGAGCTCTTAACTTGTGGGATCAGATGCCATCTCCAGGTAGATAGTGTAGGACACCCCGCTGGTGTGGAAGAATTGCTTTGTGACGTTAAAAAAACATAATGGAGATACCCATGGAGGATGATCCACATGCTGATCCCTAACAAGGGCCTGAAATCCGGGGAAGACAGAATAATAATTGGCCACCAGTTCTCCCAGCCCCTCCTAGTTCCATGCAGGCTGCTTCCATCTTGCCCAGCAGGTTGGATTGGATTTTTCTGATGGTCTCCTTTCCAGGAGATAGTGTGTATATCCGTGTCCTGGGAGTTAGAGGGGGCAGGGTCAGGATACCAGGAGTAAGGGAAAATTTGGGGGGAAGAGGGTTTCCTGTCCAGAAATCTCAAGAGAAGGGACAGAGAGATGAGACTGAGTGGGCTGATGTCTCACATCTGTGACTGTGATGCCTGGAATCTGACACTCCCATGTGTGACTCAGGCTCTCTGGGAGGCTGGGATTCTGGAGTGGGGGTGGGATCAGAGTCCAGGACTCAGAGAAATTCCCAGGGGTGGAGGGAGGTTAAGTCCCCTCTGGGCCTGAAGAATGGACTTGAGGAAGGAGCGGAGTCTGTACATGTTATTTCCAAGGGCACTGCTGCTGTAGCAAATGGCCTCCTGCAGCTGCGTACTGTTTATAAGCTGTGGATGTTCCAGCCCCTGGGGAGACCAGGCAGGAGGGAGAGGGGACAAGAACTCAAATGCAGGTCAGAATGTGCCGAAAGGTTGAGAAGGTCAGTGGATGACAATTGGGGGTGTGAAAGTTAGGAGAAGAAGGCTGGAGTTGAGGGGTCCGGGATAAAAGAGAAAAATGGAAAACGGGTCAGAGGCAGATGAGAGGAACCAGGGTATAGGCAGGGGCTGGGTTCAGGGAGTTCTATGTAATGAAAGGGGATGTTTCTTGGAGAGATGGGGCCCAGAAGGTGAAAGTGTTCGGGGAAGCACACGGACTGAAACCGCCCATCCTGGCCAGGCTCCCTAGTAACCATTTGCATGAGTTGTTTTACGACAGGAGGTCCAGGTGAGGAACATGGAACTAATAAGCCTCCACCAACCAGAAGAGTTCAGGAAAGGTCAAAAGGAGGCACCATGTGTCCGTCCACCTTGCAGGATCCCTCTCACTAGCATCCATCTTGGCTGAGCAATGCATGCGCCACCAGGAAGGACTCTGAGTCAGAATGATTGGGCAAAGACAATCGGGAAACTAATCCCATCTCTGTAAAACTCGAGACTGCAAGCCACATGGCAGGGCAGTTCTCCTGGGTTCCCTTACCCTATATAGCTCTCTGCCCAGGTGCCCTTTACCAATAAAATCTCTTGCTTTGTCAGCACATGTGTCTCCTAGGACAATTCATTTCCGAGTTTAGACAAGAGCCCAGTTTCGGGCCCTGGAAGGGGTCCCCCTTCCTGCAGCAAAAGTGGGGAGCAAGTTGCACAAGGCAGGGAGGGGTTACAGGCTATGATGGGAACTTCCTGAGACTAAAGGTGGCTCCTGACCTGAGGGACTAGCTTTCAGACGAGAGGAGTGGGTACTGGGTAGGGAAAGGGTAACAAACAAGAGGAGAGTGCTCACGCCCAGCAGGAAGCAGGCAGATATGCGGTGCTGGGAACTGGCCTTTGGAACAAACAGCACCTGCAGAACTCACCTAAGCAGCTGGTGAAGTCAGGACAGGAAGGTTACAAGATCGAGGATGAAGGCAAGCACCAGGTACAGTTATGTAGTCAGCCTCACATCTCAAAACCTGGGAGGGGGACCGGAAGGAATGTGGTCTTTGGCTTCAGCCAGATATCCAGGTAGCTCTCCATACTGTAGACACATATCCTACTTCCTGTGGGGGGAGGGGAGGGGTGGTGGCAGGGCGGCCTCTGGAGGCCAAACTTGCAAATGGTGCTCCCCTTATCTTCCTGTCATGTCCCACTGGCTGTCCTTGTTTTTTAAGCTCTCACAAATCTGGGTCTAAGTGGTAGAGGAGGCAGAGTGGTGAGACAGAATGGACCCAATTAGCCAGAATCTCCTGGACAATGGGAGAGAAACTCCGCTGTGCCCTCCTTGTGAAGTGAATGTCTCTCAGTCGTGTCTGACTCTTTGCAACCCCATGGACTATACAATCCATAGAATTCTAAAGGCCAGAATACTGGAGTGGGTAGCCTTTCCCTTCTCCAGGGGATCTTCTCAACCCAGGGATCGAACCCAGGTCTCCTGCATTGCAGGCAAATTCTTTACCAGCTGAGCCACAAGGGAAGTCCATGCCCTCCTTATATCATCCAGAAAGCATCCTGATGTACCAACATGGGACAGGAGGGCTCTGATGGGGTGCTTCAGAGCCTCTCTGCTTTGCAGCTAGGCTGGCCTACTCAATTTACAGTTTCTTAGGTGACTGCAGCCATAAAATTAAAAGCTTTCTTCCTAGGAAGAAAGGCTATGACAAACCTAGACGGCATATTAAAAAGCAGAGACAATACTTTGCCAACAAAGGTCCAGATAGTCAAAGCTGTGGTTTTTTCCAGTAGTCATGTATGGACATGAGAGTTGGACCATGAAGAAAGCTGAGTGCCGAAGAATTGATGATTTTGAACTGTGGTGCTGGAGAAGACTCTTGAGAGTCCCTTGGACAGCAAGGAGATCAAACCAGTCAACCCTAAAGGAAATCAGTCCTGAATATTCATTGGAAGGACTGATGCTGAAGCTGAAGCTCCAATACTTTGGTCATTGATGTGAAGAACTGACTCATTAGAAAAGACCCTGATGCTGGGAAAGATTGAGGGCAGGAGGAGAAGGAGACGACAGACGATGAGATGGTTGGATGACATTACTGACTCAATGGACATGAGTTTGAGCAAGCTCTGGGAGTTGGTGATGGAAAGGGAAGCCTGGCGTGCTGCAGTCCCTGGGGAAGCAAAAAGTCAGACACAACTGGGTGACTGAACTGACCTGAGCTCTTAATGCTCCCATTCCTCCAAACCAATCCTTCCATACCTCCCACTTCAGGATCCCAGCCATTCTCACTCCTGTGGGCTTTGGAGAATCTCCTAGGGTGACCTCCAGGCACCGAGCAGGCTAAAAGAGGGGAGATGGAGGGACCATTTCTGGTCTGACTGGTGGCTGGGGACTGAGAAGTCTTAGCCCCACTCCACCTACCCCCACCCATCTCCCAGGGCCTCTGGGCATATCACAAGAGGTAATCTTTACTGAAAGTTTACTCTGTGCCAGGCATTTTCCAAACTCTCTGTATCATTTACTCCTCCTAACAATCCTTTAAGACAGGTACTAATATTATTCCCATTTTAGAGATGAGGAAACATCTCAAAGAGATTAAATAACTTGTTCAGGATTATCCACTCATCAGTGGTTGGCCCAGGATTCAAAAAAGGAGGTGTCTCTGGCAGGAGCCTGTGCTCTGAACCACTGTGCTGTGATTACTTCAGGGATCCCTATTTTTGTTCATGACCCATGTCCTCTCAGTTCCTCCAAACCTTAATGTTGCCTTCCATCCTTCCCCCCTACTCCCTCCCCATATTCAGTAGGCAGCCAGATTGTATCTGTTCTCTTGCTTCTCTCCCAGTCCCACAGGTACTCCTTAATTCAGGTCTTTGCTACTTCCCACCAGGATTCCATCTCTTTTATGGTTAGTATTTGTTGTTATAAAGGTAGCATGAGTAGGTTAAAGAAAGTCTGAAAATGGCAAAGAGAAGAAAAATCCACATAGAATGCAATCATCTAATTGTCACCATTGTACCTTCTTCCCGTTGTATTTTTTTCCCCAGGCACAGACCTTTTATAGAATTGCAGCCATTTTGTATTATCATTTATAGAATGATAATTTATCATCCTACTTTTTCAGTTAGCACTGATCATAAATGTATTTTTCATTCTTTTAACCTCTTGGTAAGCATCATTTTGATGGCTATATAGCATTACATTGTTAGGATATCCCACAGTTAACCAAGCCATTCTCCTATCCATCACTTTCTGGAGTTTGCAGACTTTTTATAGCTAATGCTGTGAATCCCAGAAACGAAATTAGTGGGTCAAAGGTTGTGCACAATGATACAGGTTGCTTTTCTGAGAGATTAGTTTACTTAAAGTATATGAGATTCTAAGTCTCTTCACATCCTGCCCAGTATTGGGTAGGATCATTGAAAATCTTTGCCTCTTTAGTATGATTCCATTTATATACTTCAAAAAACAGATAAAACCAATATGGCATTAAAAAATAAGACAGTGGTTATGCTTGGAGAGGGAAAATGAGGGGGAAGGGTCATGAGGAAGACTTTAGGTTGCTAGCAATGTTCTACTTCTTGATCTCAGTGCTGGTCCAGTTTGTGTGTTCAGTTGGAGAAAATTTGTAAAGTTGTATTTTTATGATAGGTGTATTTTTCTGTATGTTATACTTCAATGCAAAGTTTACCAAGTACACCAAAAGCACAAGCAACAAAAGAAAAAATAAATAATTTGGACTTCATCAAAGTTTAAAACTTTTCTGCTTCAAAAGACACCGTCAGGGACTTCCCAACGTGGGGGTCCCAGGTTTGATCCCTGGTCAGGGAAATAGATCTCACCTGGTGCAATTAAAAATCCTGCATGCCAAATAAAGATCGAAGATCCTGCATGCTGCAACTAAGACCTGGTGCAGCCAAGTAAATAAATATTTTTTAAAAACACCCTCAAAAAAGCAAAAAGACAACCCACAGAATGGGAGACAACATTTGCAAATAATGTATCTGATAAAAGACTTATGTCTATAACACATAAATAATTCTTACAACTCAATAAAATAATCTGAAAAAGAAGATATATAATTGAAACACTTGGCTGTACAGTTGAAATTAATACAACATTGTACATTAACTATAACTCAAAAAAAAAAATCTCAAGGAATTCTAAAAGGGCAAAAGATCTGAATAGACATTTTTCCAAAGAAAATACACAAATGGCTAATAACAGATGCTCAGGGTCATTAGTTATCAGGGAAATATAAATCAAAACCATCATGAGATGCTACTTTGTACACTCCAGGATGGTTATGGTTAAAAAAAAAAAGACGATAACAAGTGTTGGGGAAGATATAAAGAAATCAGAATCTTCATATATTACTAATGGAACTGTAAAGTACTGCAGTCACTTTAGAAAAAAGTCTGGCAGTTGCTCAAAAGGTTAAACATAGAGTTGCCATTTGACTCAGCAATTCCACTCCTAGGCATATATCCTAGAGAAATCAAAATATGTATCTAATCAAATATGTGTATGCAAATGTTCATAGCAGCATTATTCATAGCAGACAAAAAGAAGAAAAATATCCAAATGTTCCTCAACTGATGAATGGATAAATAAGATGTAGTATATTCATACAATGAAAAATTATATTTGGCAATAAAAAGAAATCAAACAGTGATACATGAGACAACATGGATGAAACTTGAAAATATTCTGGTAAGTGGTAGAAGCTAGGCACAAAAGACCATATATTGTATGAATCCATTTATATGACATGTCTAGAATAGGTAAACTTAAAAAGACACAAAGTGAATTGATAGTTTCCTGGGGCTGGGATAGTGGGGGAAAATACTGAGTGATTGTTATTGGGTATAGGTTTTCTTTTGGGAATGATGAAAATGTTTTAAAATAGGTTTTGGTGATGTTTGCACAACATTTAAGAATATACTAAAAAAAAAAGAATATACTAAAAGCCATTGAATTGTGTACACTTTAACTCGGTGAATTGTATGGTGTGCAAATTATATCTCAATAAAGCTGTTATATTATTTTTTTAATTTACTAAAAAACTTTGTTACTTTAATAGACAAAAAGGGCCATACTATTTAAATAGAATTAAATCGCTATAGTTCTATGTGTTTTAGACTTAGTATTGATACTTCCTCCTCTGAAATTGTCCTTTACCCTTTTATCTATTGAAGAGCCTCTTTTTAAAAACTATTTTGCATTAATAGTTGTACAAAAAGATTGTAAATCATCATATTTGCTTCAAATATATTTCCCAGCATACCCATTTGTTTTTTCGGCTGTGATAGGGGGTAGGGAGTGAGGAACTATTTTTTTATTTACACACACATATACCAAAGTTATAAATTTGCAGTCAAAATGATCACTTTTCCTTTTTTTAATTCATTCTTTTCCTTTCTGATTTCTTCTATGGTATTTAAAATCTTACAAGTTTATACTTTACACACATACTTCTAGAAAGTTGGTGAATACTACTTCATTTTATTACCTTCTAATTGTATTTGCTTCCATTTAATTATTTAATCTTGTTCAATTTATTTTATGATAAGTTAGGATCTTTTTGTTTGGGTTTTTTAAGTTGCTAGAGTATGGACTTCATGGCCCCCTACTTGGTCCCCCTTTTCTAGTTCTATATATCAGGCCAAACCAATCTTACTTTAAAAAAATACCTAAGTCACTTCTCTGTTCAGACCTGTTGGTGGCTTCCCACTCCCTATAAAATTAAGTCTAAACTTTTCAAGTTGGGGATTCCCTGATGGCCTAGCAGTTAGGACACTGCCCCCCAAAAGAAAATACAATAAGAAAACATAAATTTCTCAACTTGTCATTGGAAACTGTACAATTTAGAAAGACCATGAAGAGCAGTTTTGCTGATTCCTTCTCTCCTATCCAGAAAAGTACTCACCATCCTATTTCAGTACCTTCCCTAAAGCCATCCCTTAGAATGTCTGTCGATTCTTAAATCACCTGTCACCTTCCCTCTCACAATTACAACCAATTTCACCTTCAGCAAGAGGTCTTCCCAGATCTCTTTGGTCAACACAAAGAGATTTCTCTCCCTATTAGTCTAAAGGATGTCACAGGTTTCTAATCCTGCTCCCTGAGGTGTGCTTTTACTCAGATTGCGGTCAGGTCTGATTTTCCCCTGTTCAGGGAGTTTCAGGAGGGCAGGGACCAGGTCTTAACTGTAACCTGCCTTAGACCCTGCAGTGACAGTTTATTACATCTGGATGAAATTCAAAATCCTTGCTATCTTTGTCAGCTTAGGCCAATTGCTTGACTTCTCTGGCCCTTAGTTTCCTCCTGTTAATGGGAGATAACAACAGTCCCTACAACACAAGTAGTGGTCAGCTTTCAAAGAGATTTCTTTCTTTCAGCTTTCAAAGGATTTCTCACAATACCTGTGCAGAGTAAGTGTTAACTGCTATCATCATCATCGTCATTGACACCATGGCATTGTCCCATCTGGCCACAGCCTCTCTCTCCTGCCACCATATCTCCTCGCTCACCAGGCTCAGAACCCACTTGTGTTCTATTCTCCCAAACCACCAAACACTTCCCAGCATAAGGGCCTGTTTCCTCCACCTGAAATCCTCTTCACCTGGCCAAGTCCTCCCAGTTCTTCAAGTCTTAGCTGATAGTGATAGATCACTTCCTTAGAGAGGCCTTCTTTAACACACACGTTTAAACTAGGTGTCTCTAGGGACTACCACGACGGTCCAGTGGTTAAGAATCTGTCTGGCAAGGAAGGGAACGTGGGTTTGATTCCTGATTCCAGAAGATTCCACATGCCTTGGGCTGACTAGGGACATGCGCCACAACTACTGAGTCAGCGCTGTAGAGCCTACGAGCCACAACAACTCAGCCTTCCACCTCCAAGTACTGAAGCTTGTGTGCTCTAGGGCACGTACTTCACAAGAAGAGAAGCCACCGCAGTAAGTCTGCACACTACAATGAGAAGCCCCCACTCTCCACAGCTAGAGAAGGCCCTTTGTGTAGCAATGAAGACCCAGCGTAGCCAAAAACAAACATTTTAACATTTATTAAAAATAATGAATTAGGTCTCTATTATACATCTAACCTGCACAATTCAGTTATATATAAATTGTAATTGCATATGTATGCACCCATTTGTGTAATATCTATTTCCCCACCCAACTCTATGTCTTGTTTTCTTGTCTACTGTTCTATCTCCAGTCCTTAGCATATGCTAAGGACTATGCTAACTAAATGTAGCATGACTGACTGACTGAATGAATATAGTGAGAATAACTTATATAGCAGGTGCTCAATAAATGTCTGAACTTTATTTCAAGTTAACCCCAGATCCTCTGTCATAGTGAAAGCACTCAGATTTGAGCTTCAGAGGTGGGAACATGAATTTGCAGAAATCACACCTAAATATACAACCAAAAAAAAAACTCTGAACATGTACAACAGGAGAAAGGAATAACAATTTTCCTAGGAGGGCTCTTCATGATAGCAGAAATCATGATAAGAATGTCCAGAGACAGGAGAATGAAAGATTGTGGTATAGTCACACATGGAATACTACACAGCCATCAAAATGCATGAACTCAGGAATGTGTAACAATATGATTCTTAGTGTATTAAGTAAAAATAACAAGAAGCCAAAAACTACATACTCACTATTACTCTATAATAAAGTTTAAAATAAAAAGCCTAAAAAAAGTTGGGAATACACAAAGCTGAGATAAACTAATAAAAAGGACAAAAGAACGGGACCTACATAAACTCAAAAGCTTTTTCACAGCAAAGAAAACAATAAACAAAATGAAAAGACAACCCACAGATTGGGAGAAAAAATTGCAAATGATGTGACTTATAATGGATTAGTCTCCAAATTTTACAAACAGCTTATGATGCTGAAGAGCATGAAAACAAACCACCTAGTCAAAGAAAGTGGGAAGAAGACCTGAATAGACATTTCTTCAAAAAGGACATACAGTTGGCCAACAGGCACATGAAAAGATGTTCAACATCGCTAGTTATTAGAGAAATGCAAATCAAAACTACAAAGAGATATCACCTCACACTGGTCAGAATGGCTATCATCAAAAAAATACACAAACAACAAATCCTGGAGAGAGTGTGGAGAGAAGGGAACCCTCCTACACTGTTGGTGAGAATGTAAATTGGTACAGCCATTATGAAGGACAGTGTGGAGATTGCTTAAAAAACTAAAAACAGAGCTACCATATGACCCTGCAATCCCACTCCTGGGCATGTATCCAGAGAAAAACATGATCTGAAAGGATACATGCACCCCAATGTTCATTGCAGCACTGTTTACAATAGCCAAGCCATGGAAGCAACCTAGATGTCCATTGACAGAGGAATGGATAATAAAGATGTGGTACATATAAACAACTGAATCTTACTTGGCCATTAAATAAAATGAAATAATGCCATTTGCAGCAACATGGATGGACCTAGAGTGTGTCATACTGAGTAAAGTCAGACAAAGAAGGAGAAATATTGAATGACATCCCTTATATGTGAAATCTAAAAAGAAATTATACAAATGAACTTACAACACAGAAAGAGGCTCACAGACTTAGAAAACAAACTTACGATTGCCAAGGGGAAGGGATAGTTGGGGACTTTGGGAAGGTCATGTACACACTGCTTTATTTTAGATAACCAACAAGGACCTATTGTATAGCACATGGGACTTTGCTCCATGTTATGTGCCAGCCTGGATGGGAGAGGGGTTTGGAGAATGGATACATGTATATGTATGGCTGAGTCCCTTCGCTGTTCACCTGAAAGGTTAAAGTTTGGAAAAAATAAAAAGGAAAAAAGAATGGCGGATACTTTGGGAGAAGGATGGAGTTATCACCAAGATCTTAGCTTTCATGTGATAAGTTCTTAATGACAGTACTGTAATTAAATAAATGTGTTCTGTGCATAGGGCAATGAAAAGAGTGTATCATGAAACAAGAGTATGATTAATCTAATTCTGTGCACCTGACATCCATTAAAGGCAAACAAGAAATTACACCTACTTCCCCCAGGTAGCCTCACTGGTTTGGGGGTTGTAGGGGAAAGATTCTTCCTTTCCAGGCCTCTCTGGGGCTTTTCTCAAGGGACTGTCTCTAGGTTCTTCTCCTGGAGAGGTGAGCTGGTGGCACAGAGGTGGGGAAGCAGGGATGGGAGTAATCCAGGTTTTAGCTACTTCAGAAAAAGGGTCCTGGAATTGGTGGAGTAGGAACCTGGGTCAGCTTCCGTTGCCCCCCTTCTCTAGGCTAGGAACTGCAGGGTGTGTGGTCTGCCACTCATTTCCTGTTTTGCTTCACTGAAGACTTCAGGATGGGGTGAGAAGGAGCTTCAGAGGTGGTCCTGAGAGACTGGGACTTTGGCCACATGGTAAAGAGTTGTAGCATTCTGGATACTGGGGAGCTGGGTCCAGTGGAGGCTAAAACCGCCGTCTTTAAAATTCAGTTTGGAATTCCAGGGCTGCTGACTCACATTTTACATTCTTTTCAGCCTGCGCCATCCTTGGTACCCCCTGCCCCTCAACCCCGTCTTCCCTGACCTTCCCTTTTTTCATCCCAGCTGTATCTCCTAATCTTGTTCTCTCACCTCTACTTTTACCAAGCCCCCAAATGAGGCCCTATTTTGTGAAAAAAGGGATGCGAGGGAGACCCTGGGAGGGCAGCTTCAAACTTTTCACCTTAAGGGAAGGAGCTGGAGGTCAGAATGAACTGGGCCTGAGTATTACCTTTAGGAAAGGGGTCAAAGGTCAGGCTCGACTGGGCAAAAGATACAAAAGGGGCTGGAGATTGTACTGGACTAAACTAGCAGTCCTGAGATTGGGGCTGGAGATCAGGCTGGATGGGACTGGGTTAGGAAACATGGGGAAGGAGCTGGGTTCAGGCTGAGCTGGGGTCTGGGGGTAAGGGCCTGGGCTTCCACAGTAGGGCCAGGCTGGGATACCCACCTGGGCTGAAACAAATTTTCCAGCTTCATGCTGGGCCTGGGACTGGGCCCTCAACTGCAACTGAGAACAGAGGACATGATGGCTTTGAAGGGCTTCTTACTTCCCCACTCCCCAGCAACGCCTCCTGAACAAGGGCCTTCCCCAGAAGGGCCGCTGGGGCAAACAGGGAGGAGCCAGACCTGGGGCTCCAGAGGAAGTCGCTGGTCACTGTTTCCTGAGTTCAAAAAGTGGGTTCTCCCGTCTTTCTGGGCCACTCCCTTCCCCCAAGCAGGGCAGAGTCTAGGCCTAGCCATTTACTTCTCCCCATGACCCCCACCTCCCTTTTAGAAACACACACACACAGAATGGGAAACTGCATGTGCTGAAACCCAGTCACGTGCTGAAACCCTGGCAGGCCCATAACCCAACATGATCATACTGCCAAGCCATGCATTCAACAGTACGTCCTCATTTATGTACTTGAAGCTGCCAATCACACCTAATGGTCATGCCCTCTCTGCCTTGTTCAGCACCAGATCCCTAGCACCTGAAGTTGAGGCTGGCACCAGGAGAGGGCTCAATGCGTATTAGCTGAATCAATGAATCCATTAAAACATACATCATAAATAAACACATATACAAGCTCACACACCTATTCATCGACTCCCTTACATACACATATCCAAGCCCTCTTTCAGAAGTTACTACATACACTAGCTCACAAAAACCCCAGATGTTACCTAGTGCCTGACACAAATACACTGCAGACAGGCGTCACCTAGGACTTCCAGGGTGAGTTGGTGGTCACAGATGGCTGGTAAATGTCCTTCAGTCAGATAGGGCCTGCAGAGGGGTGGGGTGTGTGTGTGTACAAATGCATGCCTTGGAGTTCTGAGGTGTTGGGGCAACAAGGAGCTGGGCTGGTGTAGGGCAGGGCCAAGGTAACTGCACAGACTGGAGGGTGGGGCTGGGCCAGACAGTCCTTTGCTCTGGTTTCTTCCTGCCAGCTTGGAGGTGGGGGCAGAAGTGCAGGTCTAGAGGCCTTACTTCAGATCCAGAGACAAGAGGGGAACAGTGAAGCCTCAGATTCCCCCGTCTGGGATGATAAGGAGGAAAACTGGTAATTCCCTGGCACTTTCACTGTCATGGCCTGGGTTCAATCCCTGGTCAGGAAACTTAAGATCCCAAAAGCTGATCTTGAATGCTAAGTGGCACAGCCCCCCACCCCCCAAAAATGAGGGAGACTGAGTAGGAGACTTTGCAGGTGCTAACAGCCCATCCTGAACCCACTGCAGGGTCTCCCTATCTTGCCAATCTTCTGCAACAGTTGGGGAGGAAGTGAATAAGGGACAATCATCACCACCTGGAAATGAGTCTGAGACTTCCTCCTCCTTCCTCTCTGAGCAATAGCACTGAAGCATCCTCCTCTCTCTGAGCCTCCACCCAAAGTCAGCAAGGAGACAATCCTTCTACTCTCTCCTCCTTTCCCACCCAGGGTCCTCACTCCTGGGGAAACTAGTGCAGAGCTCAGCTGGGCTGGTAAGCTAGAGGCCAAGTAGGGGTAGGAAGCTTACAAAAACAGGTCTGAGTCTCCTGAGCATTAGACCGAATCTAACAGTCCAAAGTTCCTCCAATCCAAGCTGCCTACAAGGTGAGGACCCCTTCCCTCACCCCACCCCTAGCTCCCTAACTCAAGGCTGTCTATTCCAGGAACCCTGCCTCTGAAGGACCAGAAGAGTTAGGGGCGCAGAACAGCAACCCGGGAAGGGAAAGCCTGGGAAACAGGAAGAGCAACACCGGAAGAGTAAGGGAAAAGGGAGATGGGAGAGGGAATTCACAAGTCCAGTTTATACCTCCTCCTCATTGGCGGTTTGTAGAGGCTGTGGGAAGGAGGAGAAAAGGCTGCCTTGGATTGAGTCATAGGCATCAATGACCAACCAAGACACTCTCAAACCAAAAAGTCTCTTTATTGATCGATACCATACATGACTCAAATGGCCCAAAAAAAAAAAAAAAAAAAAAAAAGGGCATTACAGTTGGGGTGGGACATCCATCTTCCCTACCCCTTCCCTCAGCTCCTGACACAATACCCTTCCAATAGTGGCAGCTGGAGTGGAGGAAACAGGATGTGTGGGGCCCCAAATCCAGAAGGAAGAGTGGGGAGAGGTGGTGCTAACACTTCTGGAACTGGCCCCAGGAGAAGGCAGCGAAGCCACAGAGCTGGGCCCAGACGCGTGGGACCCTGCTCTTGGCCTCACCCTGGGCCCGGAGCCTCCACACATCCATCCATTGTGAGACAGAGCTGAGGATCCTGGCTGCCTCCCCTGTCCTTCTGTGAAGAAGGGGAGGGAGGAGATATTGGGAGATGAAGAGCCTTTACTTCAGCTGGATGACAAAAGCCTATTGCTCCCTGGTGGGCTTAGAGCTGGGGACACCCTCAGTGGCTCCTACTCCTCTGAAGGGCAAGGGAGGACTAGATATGCAGTTTGAGGAGGTGGGAAAGGAGAGTACTGGAGAGTAGATGAACCCCCTCCTCTACCCCGATGCCTGCCCCACTGAGACAAAACAAAAAACACAGTAACAAACAAGGCTGTTCCCTTCCCTCCACACTCCCTGAGGGAGGGAGCCTCCCCCTCCCGCCATGCAGACAGCTGCTCTAGTGGAGGGCTTGTGAGGAATATACACACCGTGGAGGGAGGGGGTGGGGGCTGGGAGAGAGGGAGTCACAAGCACTAGGAGGGCAGGCCAGAGTCCTAGAGGAGGGAGACAGAGACAACAGCAGGGGCTTGTCACACAGGCGAGGCCATCAATGGCCCCTGCCCCATGGCGTGCCTTCCCCACTCCAGTCACCCCAAAGGAGAAGGGAAGAGAGATGGCCAAGTGTCTCCTTGGTCTGAAGTTCTCAAACTGTTATCAAATGGTAATGCATAGCCCCCTTCCTCCACATGGGCTCTAAGCTCCCCATATGCCAGGCGAAGGGAGGTAGCTGGACCTTTAATAAGGGGAAGAGGGGGGACAGGAGTGATTTTTTTTTTAAACTTACATTTTTAATAATATTATTTTTTAAAAAACTTGGAGCTGGGATAGGTGGCAGAAGGGAGGAGTCCAGAGCTTTACCCCTCTACTACCAGCCACCTAAAGGGAAGGTTTGGGGAAGGGGCATTCAACCAAGCCCCATGACTTTAAGTCCCTAAGGGCTGTGGGTGTAGACAGCCCTGGGCTTGAAGGGGGTGGAGTCAGGAGGATGGGGGTACCCAGAACCTGGGGTAAGGATGGAGGCAAATGCCCTGGGCGGGGGGTGGGGGGTGGTCAGGACATTTCTCAGAGGCCCAGGGTCCATGGAGGCATCCACATGAGGCCTCCCTTCCCCCAAAAGGCTCTGCCAAGGCCAGCCCCAGCCCAGGGCCACTGGGGGACAAATCTTGGCACCTGCCCCCAGCGAGTCCAGTTCCTCCCTGAAGTGGGTGGATGAGGCTGCCCATTTCAGATGCTCAGTCTCTTCATTCTGTCTTCTGCTCCCTGGGGCTGCGAGGGGTGGGGCAGGCAGGCAGAGCGCTGGGTGGCTGTGGTGGGGCCTTTACTGGGAGGCCTGTGACGTGGGGTTCTCCGATTTGCTCTCTTGGCTGGATGGAGGCTTGCTGTTCCAGGGGCTGTTGGCGCCCAGGGCAGGGGAGTTGTTAAAGCTGTCCTCGTCGTCAATGCCGTTGGCTGCGTCAAACTGGGTGTTCTCCAGCCGGGTGATGAGCCTCTCGTCCTCGTCCCCGAACTCCCCGCCCATCAGGGTGGGCTCCCCCACCACCATCACATCCTGAGAGTGGCGGAGGTCCCCAAACATAATCGGGGCAGGGGCTCGCCCAGCCCAGGGCAGCAGATTCCCCCAGAGCCCCAGTACCCACCCAGGAAACTCAACCCCCAGCCACCCGCTCATATCCCAGTTTACAACCCCATCTCCTCTGACACCCTCAGCCCCTGGAATACTTCCAATACTTCCCACTGAAAGACTGCAAAGCATCACAGCCTTTAACCCACATCCACTGGATTCTGGGAGAAGTCGATCTACTCCACCGGCTCCCTAATCCATCTCTCCAAAATTTTAGGGGGCTCCTAAACTTCTGTCCACATGTAAGAGAGGGAGCAAATCAAAAACACCAGTGGGGGGACTGTGTGCACGTGCACGTGTGTGTATTCTAGGTTCACACGTTTAAGTCTGTGCGTCCTTCTGTCAGCATGTGTCTCTCTGGTGGTCTGTGTGCCCCTAAGCTGTTTATCCTTTATGTCCGGACGTCCCCATGGCTGTGTCCGTCCCTTTGTGTCCTATGTTGCTATGTCTGAGTCTATGTGATCACAGCCATGCATATGACTGACGAGGACTCTCAGACAGGAGTTAGTCCCCATTGGGAAAAACTGTCTTGTCTTTGCTTCTACGTGTGCTAGTGAGCTCAGAGTGGGACAGGGTCAAGAGTCAGGGGTCAGCAGTGGGGCAGCCCAGAAGAGAGAAGAAAGCCGAGATGCTTACAGGTACCTGGCTGGAGAGGGCGAAGGTGCTGGCTGGGCTTTTCTTCTTGCTGTTGCTGTTGTTGGTGTTGCCGCCCCCTGAGCTCATGGTGCTGCCCCCGGACATCTTCCGTTTCCGCCGTTTGCTGGGCTGCTGCCGTGCAGGCTCCGCTGTGCCAGGGAAAGGAGACTCAGGTAGGGTAGGGCCCGGGGCTCCCTGTTCCCCAATCTGGCTCCTAAGGAGCCTGAGCCTACCCTGATCCCAATCTTGCAGACCCAGGAGCAAGGAAAGGGCTTCGTGAGGAGTTAAGAGCAGCCTTGGGGAGCAGCACCACATCCTGGAGAGAGCCGGTGCAGGTGCAAGCACTCACCGGGGGGCGCTACCATGCGCTGCCACTTCTGGAAGAGGCAGGTCTTGAGGCAGTCACGGGGGCTGA
Organism: Bubalus kerabau; assembly: GCF_029407905.1. Classification (NCBI taxonomy): domain Eukaryota; kingdom Metazoa; phylum Chordata; class Mammalia; order Artiodactyla; family Bovidae; genus Bubalus; species Bubalus kerabau. Next base: position 25,367,608 of record NC_073645.1, read on the forward strand.
GGCTGTAGGTCTTGTGGCGGGACATAAGCTCCTGCATGGGCTCGAGTATCACACAGAGCTGGGGGGAGACCAGTTGGTGGCTTGTCAGGGGACAGGCGTGGAGTGGAGACCAAATAGGGTGGGGTAGAAACCAGGTGATCAGAGACTCACTCGGAGGTAGTTGAGAGTGGAATTGGACAGCCCACACCGGGTGATGTTTTTGGAGAGCTGATCTAACATCTGGGGGTCCTGGGCCTGGGAAAACAAAGGTAAGAACACTAGCACCTGCTTACCTGCCCAGTCACCTGAGCCTCGTGACACCCGGGACAGAGGAGGAGCTACTATATAAAAATTCACTTCTCAGATGGATAAATTTCAACCTTGTCTAGGGCCACGGCGGGAAACACAGCAGACCGGGTTCCACCCTTTCTGCTGCCCACCCGTCCCCTGGTGTCTTAGGTCCTGCCTATAACTCACATGCATGGCAAGGATGCTTCGGGGGATGAGCTCTCGGTGCTGCCGGATGCTGAAGTGCCACGTCTTTATCCGCATCATGTCGTCAAACATGAACTCCAGGTACAACCGGCCCTCCACACATACCTGGAAACAAGCTTGTCACAAGTCTGCCCACCTCCCCACACACCCAAAAGTATACTGTTCCCATTTCCTCATGACTCTCCCATTGCACACACTCCTGCCACCTGAACATAAATTTGGGTGTGCACAACTGACACAGACCATCTCCTCACACACCCGCCAATGCAGTCCATACACACACACACACACAGCAGAAACACTTAATAGATCCTTGTCCTCTCCTCATGTAGCCAGTCTACTATATGTCTACTTATATGTCTACTATAAGCTACATGAGGACAGGCTTGTGTTCACTTGTGTCCCCCTGTGACCCAAAACTGTCACCTACAAACTCAATACATGTCTGCTGAAAACTGCAGCATGCCTGCTTGCCCTGCGTTATCTTGCCACTTCCCTGGGGAACAGCCAAGTACATTCTGGGAAGCCAGTAGAGGAATCAAACTTAGGTCCTTCAGTGTTTCACATCTAACTGGGAGCTGACCTGGGTGAACATGGGTTTGCCGTGTTGGGTCACCATGCTGCCCTGGTCGCAGTCAAGGGAAACGAAGTTGCTGTGGAATGCCTCCTTGGGATGCTTAAGCACATAGTAGAGCTCTGTAGCACCCCCCTCAAAGATGCTGCGGAAGTAGCGTGGGATCAGGGTCCGGCCAATGGCTGCAGAGATGGGACAAACTCTTCAGAACAGAAGGCTCTCAGAGGTGGTCAGGCAGATAACATCCCTGTCAGGACAGATCCCCTGGGACAAACACCCAGCCCCACATCTTTGGATACAGGAGGTGTATACTTTCATAGCAGAACTGGCAGGACCCCCAGAGGCCACTCACTGTATCTCTTTGGTCCATCCTCCAGGCAGAAAGTGATGGTTAACATGGCATCATCCTCAAAGAACTCAGTTGTGAAAGCATCCCACCAGAGATTGTCACACTCCTAAGGAGCATAGGGAGGGGTGCGTGTATCAGTAGACATGGCACAGGGATGCCCAGATGGCCTTCTCCCTCCCAGCTCCTTTCCCCTGGCTATACCTCTGTCCAGTTTTGAAGCCGTTTGTTAAGCTCGAATATTCTGTAGTCAGTTTGGTTGCCATATGGTGTGTGCCTCCTGGGGGAAGTGAAGAAGGGAGGTTAGTAGGAGCAGACCCTCCCGCCCCCGCCCTCTGCCTTCACCTCTGTAATGGAGAGAACCAACCTCCCCACTGGACTCAACTTACCCGATCCCAGGCTCCAAGTATGTAGGCGGGTACATGGGAGTTGGGCTGTGAAAGGAAAAAGGCTATGAGAATGGGTAGAAGACAGGAATTATTTGGGGGTGTCACTCCATCCCCTTTTCAGGCAGGATGCCATATGGGGAAGGGACAGGAAGTAGAAAAGAAACTCACCCCACATCCCGATCTAGCATGGTGCCGGGATGGAAGGGGGGGAAGGCGTTGCCGTTCGGGGGCTCCTTCGGTGAGTACAGCTTGAATGACTTTGAGGAACAACCTAGAAGGGAAACAAAGATGGGGTCCCTCTTGGGAGTGCTCCTGGAAGGCTGTTAAGACTGTATGCACAGAACTGGTCTTCTGCAGCACCCGAGTACACTGTGAAAGGGAGATTACCTCAGGGAGCACCTATCCCACCTTCTAAATCTGGCTCCAATTTTGTTTTACAAACTAGAAGTTCTCAGTCCTAATACTCAAGAGCCCATTTCTTCATGTGGCTGAGCCCTGGATGACAGAATTGAAAATGGGAAGAAATGTCAATAACCATAGGATAAATATACAAACATCAGAATCTAAAATTTTGATAAACTCCCTTTTCATCTACATTATTTTGTGTAATCATTACCACAACCTTGTGCGGCAGCAGAAGTGACTCTAACATTCCCATTTTACAAATGAGGCTAATAAAAGCTCAAAGGGACTTGCAGAGTTGGTAACAAGTTGGTAACTGGCAGAACCAGGACTTGAGCCTATTCTTCTGAGTCCCATATCCTATGGTAGTTCTACCCCACTATGGGACTCTGGAGACCAAGCTGGGAGAGGGTGAAGGGGGATTTTGCCAACTCTCTGCTCCTGCTCCACCCCCAGGGTCTCAGGAGGGCAGGGGATAAAACGATAAGGCGGGGGGGCCTGTTGGGTGCCGCCCACTAGATAACCAGTTGGGCCTTCTGCCTCTCCCACCAACGGCCACTCCCTTATCAGCCCAGCCCCTCCCCCACACCTACCATGGTCCAGTATTGTCTACAAACCAGAAACCTAAAGCCTCAACCCCTTTTCTTTCCTTAGACTTGCAGTGGAGGTAGATGGGCCTCCAATGGATCCCACTCTCCTTACAAACAGAAAATAAGAAGCCGCTGGGAAGGAGACTAGGTTTCAGGGGCTCAGTCTGGAGGCAAGTGGTAACTAGACAGGGTCTCTGCTGGTGTGTAGCTATGCCTGTGCACAGGTGTCCCCTCTCCACCTCACCCGGCAGCACAGAGTTTTCTGCTCTACTGTTACCTGACTGGAAGAAGTGTTATATTCATAGTTGGGTGCCAGCCAGGGCCCCCTGAAATGCCATTTTCCCCCTCCCCACCAGACAGGAGGAGAAAGTGAAGCGAAGTCCTAGCCACTGCTGCTTCCTCATGTCCCACAAACTTGATTGCATTTGGAAGGGTAGCTGAATTGGCTGTATCTGAACCCCCTCTCTAATTCTGATACAAAATCTATTCTGTTTCTTGGTGGGGGGAGAGACAAAGGAAGACCCTGTGCCAACATGTGCGTTAATTCTCTCCCCTCGGTCCCCTCCTCACAATATGGGCCAAAGGAGGGTCCCAGAGGGGCCTATCCTACATGGTCCCTGAAGGTGCCAAAACTCAGAGCCTGTGTGTACCTGCACACGCGTGTGTCTCATCCTGCCTAGCAGGCTTCCACCCTCAGCTCGCCCCAACATGCCTACCAAGGGCTGGAACCCAGCAGCCCCAGGCAGGATCAGGGTGCCTGCAACAGGCCCTCGCCCCACACATGAGCTCTCAGATGTCACATTCACAGGCTCCCAGCACAACACACAGCCTTCACAAGCCAGTCAGAACTAAGTGAGCAGCATATGTCCTCAGGAAAGAGACAGTCCCACCCAGTGCCAAGTCCCCGCCACTCCACAGACAGATAAGGCCACATAAGAAGTCAAAGCTCACACTGCCCACCAGAAACCATGCCTGGGCAATATACCCAACAGTCTAGATTAGGAGACCTGGCCCTCATCCTCTACCTAGGCCTCCTTTTCCCAAAACCATTACTGCCCTGCTCCTTGGTTTCAGGCCCACTCTGAGTGTCAGCTCAAGATCCTAGAGAGATGAGAGGCAAGACACCAGGGTTCCTCTCTAACTCTGGAAAAAGTTTCAGAGCTTCAGTTTCTCACTACAGAAATGACAGGCACATTGCCTGGGGCTGGGTAACAGTTCTGCAGAGCTAAACCCCAAAGCTCAGGGGCCTCTATTTACACATCCAGTAAATGGACACAAATAAAACTCAGCATCTCTCCAGAGCCACAGCAACTCCCAGTAGCCCCAGCACAAGGGCTTGGGAATGAGAAGAGGAGGGGAGGGAACATCACCCAGACCATCTGTCCCTGTTGCTGCCTGTCCCCAGGAGCAGGGGTAGAGGCAGCAACGTGGGGGTGGGGGTGAGGGGTTGGATGTGTCACCCAGCCTTGGAGTCAGGCAGAACTCTGGCTCCCATCTCTGGCAACCTGGGAGCCTTTAGGAAGGGGGAGGAGAGAGAAAGAGCCCAGAACTAATAAAGTTTTCTCTGAATGGAAGCAGCATCCTGTGGCCTTAGGGGGGGCATCTCCAGCTGGGCATTTCCATGGTAACCGGCCTGACACGAGGACAGGCCACCTCCCTTTGGGGGCTGACCATAGGTCAGCAGGCTCGAGGGCTCTGGCCTCTGTGAGCTGGGGCACCTATCTCCCAGGCCCAGACCAGACTTAGGACTTCCACCCACCCCCAAAAGGCTTGCAGGGTGCCCAGACTTACCTGGGAGAACTGAGGGGACCAGGAGAGGTGCGGGGGACAGCTGGGAGCCCAGAGGGGCCCTGGCTGGGGTGAAGCCTGAGGGGGGGCCAACTTCAGCCACTCATGTCCCGAGTGGGACGGGCAGGCCTGGCTGGGAGCTCCACTCCGCGGGCTGCACAAAGACTCTCACGCACGGCCTCAGCCGGCCCCGCGGCGGCCACAGCCCCGGGGGAAAGTTACAATGGCCACTGGGCCAGGGACCGGGGGCCAGGGGGCCGGCCTGGGGGGCGGGGGGCCGCGGGGAGTCCGGAGCCTTCTTTGTTTGCAAGGTTTCCCTCAACAATGGCTGCTCCGCTCTTTCCTCCTCCTCCTCCTCCTCCTCCTCGGCTCTCCCCGCCTATGCCTCTGCCTCTGCCTCCAAGCAGCCCGCCCGCCCTCCCCAGGCCAGCAGGCCCTCCGCCGGGGCACCAGGAGAGGCAGGGCCGGCACTCACACTCACTCACACTCGCACACGCACACGCACAGACACACGCAGCGCCCGCCGGTTCCCTTCCTTCTCTCCCTTTCTCTACCTCCCTCCCCGCTCGCTCTCCCCGAGCCGCTCTCAGAATGAGGCCCCAGGGCGGGCGGAGGGTGGAGCTGCCCCCACCGGCCCCGCCCCCCTCCCTGCGAGGCAGGAGGAAGAGGGAGGGAGCCAGGCAGGCAGGGAGGACTGCTGAGAAAAACAAAAGAGAGACAGACTGGGAGAGACAGGGGACGGGACGGAGAGATGGAGACGGAACAGACTGGGTCCAGAGAGACCTGGATGGAGGGGAGGCCTGTGGGGACCAGGAACAGGAGTGCCGCCCTCAAGCCCCAAGCAGGGGTACTCAGGGGTGAGCTGGGGAGCCAAAGCCACAGGCAAGGATGGAGGTGGACACTCTCCTCTCCGGAGATTCCCAGTATCTTCTAACAGCCTCCTCCAAAACATCCCCCAAATCTCTCTTCCTCTCCTCAGTGATCTTTCGGGTTGGAGGCTGGCCTGGGCAGCCACTCTTGGCTGGTGAAATCCCACAGCAGCTGGGGGGAGGCTGCAGGGGGTTATTTTTGACAGAGACACGCTCAGACTTCAGCCTATAAACACTGATTGGAGAGAGGGGGACACTCCAGGTTCCCTGCCCCTCAACCCAGCTAAGTTCCAAATAGATCTGCCTTCGCAGAAGGAGGCCCCTTTCCCCCACCCAACATCACCACCACCACCATACCAGAGACACGTGGGTGCAGGGGAAAGGGGCTCTATTAGAGCCAAGTAAGGCAAAGCCCATCTAAGGGTCCCCAGAAGGGGTCCAATCTGCTGCTGAATCCTCTCCCTACACCCCAGGGACAAAAAAAGTATATGGTTGCCAGGGTAGGAGCTGTTCTCCAAAGCAAGGGGGGAATCCCAAGAGACAGACAGACAGAGAGAGAGACACACACACACACACACACACACACACACACACACACACACACCCAGTATGTGGTGGGGGGGCGTAGTAAGGACCTCTTGCTGCTGCTGCTAGGTCGCTTCAGTCATGTCCAACTCTGTGCAACCCCATAGACGGCAGCCCACCAGGCTCCCCCGTCCCAAGGACCTCTTACTACTTTGCAATTTGATTCTCAGCTTTCTATTCCCTAACCCCCAAGCATATTAACACACAGTCCCACAACAGGATTTCTCATGGCGTACACACCAGTTGACTGTGCAGTAACAATATTATTGCACCTGGCTCTGTGAACATCCTCCATACATAAACAACCCATCTCTCTTTCACATAAATCAGTACCTGATACACACTTCAACCCATGATATACCTCAAACTCCAAATAAACCCAAACCTAAGACACACACACACAGTCTATGTCAGACCCTGACTTCCATACACACTGGGGCTTGTGACACACATGCCCCCCCATCCCCAAGACACACCCCAAAATTGCATCATACCTCCTGAACCTTTGACAGACTGCTACACACACCCTGACCATTTGCTACCCAGGGACTAACCCCACCCTCTTTGAAATCTGCACACCATGCTCCCTCATGACCTGGCCATATGATATACTCTGGCTTTCATAAACATACTGAAAATGATACAATTCAGGCAGAATGCCTACCATCATAGTGCCTACCACCAGGACTTGAGATAGTTGCCCTGATTCCCAAATTTACAGTCCAACTCTAAGATAACTACATTCCTCCCCCTCTGACAGGACAATTCTTGTCATTTGTTTCATGCCTTTAAATTTTCCAAAGTGCATTCACAAGGCAGTTCCTTAAGAGAGTCTAATAGCATCCAGGGTCAAATATTATCCTAACTTGAACAGATTACAGTGAGACAGGAGGGCCTGAGGCTGGAACCCTGGTTCTAATCCCACTCACACAAGCCCAGCCCTGGGGCACTGCAGCCATTCCTACTGCCTGCCCCCTCCAAGGAATGGTCACTCCAGGCCCCAAATGTCTGTCTCCTCAGGGACAGGACATGCTGTGTGCTCTGGCTTCTGCCTCCAGTTCAGAGTCTGAATCCCCACCCAGTCTGCCTCTTCAAATTTCAGGGAGAAGGGCCCCTAGACTCTGGCATATCATTCAAAACAGACCTTCTCCTAGTTCCCCTTCTCTAGCAAGTCTGTTCCTCTCTCGGTTCTGACTTAATTCTCCCATTTGCACAGGGGCAGAAGAGGTCCAACTGAAGAGAGTAACTCAGAGTTAGAAGCCTCTAAAATTGGTGGCGGGTGGGGTGGGGAGAAAGCTGGGAGCAGCAAAGACTGACAAAGGTGAGGAGGGAGGGAAGGGCCAGAGCACCCCTTCTAGAGGGGCGAATTCTGAAGGGCAGCAGCCCACCCCAGCCCACAGGATAAGGTACCAGCACTGCCCCCTGCCCGGGCCCCTGGGGCTCCCTGACCCAGGCCTCCAGTGTGCCTGCCCCCCTTCCTTTGTCTGTGCCCGGCCTCCCGTTGGCCTGGCGCTCTGCCATCCTCCTCTCCTGGCTCCCAGCCGCCACCACTGCTGCCTCCTCCCCTCCCCCAACTCCTCCCAGCCTTAACCCTTCTGAGCCACATGCTGCCCCAGACAGGCCCTGGCCCCCTCAGCAGCCTACCCTGCCCAGGGTGATGCCCCTTAGCAGAGGTTCTCCCTGCTCCTGACCAAAGCCCCAGAAGCTACTCCGCACCCCAGGAGCACTATGGGAGCTAGATGTGTGTCTGTGTATGTATCTTGTAGTGTTTCCTTCCGCGTGTGCATGTGTGTGGGTCTGCGTGTGCTCTGGCTTCCCTCAGTCACATGTGTGGGGCATGTGCTGTCTCTGCCGGGCTGGGGGAGGAGGAGCCGGGAGACAGCAGAGCACAAAGGAGAGACTCAGACGAGCAGGCAGGCAGCAGGCAGGCGGCCTGCCAGGGCGCCTGGGCCCCCACCCCAGGGCTGCTCAGGTTGGGGGCGGTGGTCTTTGGGCCTGGACTGTACATGCTGCCACAATGTCCCTGTGTTCAACCATGTGCTCACATACACCCATGCAAGCCTGGTGCCCTCCCTTATCCCAACTCCTACCATTTCTCACCCCCAGGACACTCATGCCCCTCCCCAAGTGGTTCTCCTTGAAGACTAACCTCCAACCATGGTTTATGGCATCAATCATAAGACTTCCTTACATTCAAGAAAAAGATTCCCCACTCTTGGCCATCTTAGGCCCCCTCTCCCCCAACCGATCACTAGACACACAAAACGAACATACCATTTAGGGCACTGACTGAAGTTGTCCCCCCTCACACACACAGGTCCTCATCTGTCCCCATGCTGCTTCCAGAGAGGCTGAGAGGGAAACTTTCTCCCTTCTCCTACTGGACCACACACCCAACTTCAAGACCAACCTCCCATCTACCTCTAGTCTGACAACCCTTCTAGACTCGCCTTCTGCCCACTATTTGTAGAAACTAACAATCAACATTTAAGACTCAGCCCTTTAGCTGTGCATCCCTTTAGGATGATGATGGACGATCAAGGCCATGGGATGGACTCAAGAGAATGGATGGGTCTGAACAGGGTACTCAGCATGGGACAATTATAAAGAAAATACACACAGGAACATGTGTGATAGGAGGAGCTGATAGGAGCTGATGGGAGGAGCAATGATGGGGCCAGACAGGATTCCAGCTTGACAGGCTCTTCCCCCCACCCCCTTTCTCTCCCCCACCCTCTGCAGCAGGAGCCAGGGGTTCCCACACCCGGATATTCCAGGATCCTCAGGCTCTACTAGCCCTCCCTCTGGGCCCCATGCCCCTTAAACGTCAGCCTCAGCAGGCACTTTAAGTGTGTGCCCAGACCAGCCCAGCCCAGCTTTGGCCTGGGTCACATGATTTTCAAGGAAGCTTCTGCACAGGCAGCTTCCCTTGGGGATTGTGTTGGAGGGGGAGGGGGGCTTCCAGTTGTAGGGTATAGGCCTCCCAGAGAACAGGGCATGTGAATGGGCAAAGGATCCAAACCAGGCTAGAGTCAAGAATATCTGACTTTCAAAAGAAAGCTAATTCCTGCCTGGGACAAGATGGGGTTCTGCAGATAAATTCAAGAACGCAGAGTCCTGGCGACGAGTAGAAACCATGTTCTGAGGCCCTCTGAAGACTCCCTCTCCATTCACATGGCCCCTCTCCTTCCTCCTGGCAGTAGGTAAGTCTTCCTCTTCCCCAGGAAAGAACTCAGACCCCAGCTGTCACTGGCAAGAGTTGATGTGTTTGGGGGGAGGCAGGAATCTGAACCTAAGTCCTCTCATTGGGGTCAAGCATCGCTTCCCTCAACTCAACTCTCACAAGTCACTCTATTTCCTAGCTTGCCTGGGGCTGCCACATTCCCCCTCCCACTAGGGCAGAGATGCCAGGCCCAAGAGCCCAATTATCTGCGCCGCGCCCCTGCCCCCCCCGGACCTCCGGTCCCTCAGGAGGGCCAACCGTCCCTGGCAACAGGCAGGATAATTTGGAGAGGGGCAAAATGGTCCCCACTCAATCCCTCCCCGCAAACAAGAGGCCTCAGAAACAGTCTGGAGGGAGGTGTCACAAAATGTTAGAGGGAATAGGCAGCAGGAAAGGTGGGGGGGGGGCAACCCAAACCAGCCAATCACAACTCTATGATGACCTGGGGGGGGGGTCAAAAGTCCAGACTCACTTCTGATTGGCTGACACCCTGGAATTCTGGGAATTTCAGCCCCCCCAACCCCTCCCTAATTAACGTACCCTCAAAAAAAAAAAAAAACACACACACAACCTACCCCCAGCACCCCTTACCCGTGCCTCTGGGCTGCTGCGCATTTACACAGTTGGTGAAAACCCTCCCCCAACTGAGGCCTCACACACCCCTCAAAGCCCCCGACCATAGCCATGCCTTCGACGCCCCCCACACAAGTTCTCACCAAACATGGATTGAAGGATCTGCAGGGAGGGTTCGGGAGGGAGGGGCCGGGAGGCCGCGCGCCCCACTCACCAGGACAGGCACAGCCCACTGACATCTTCACATCGCCCGCCGCTGGGGGCCCAGCCGAGTCACGGTGCCCGCCCCGCGCGGGGACAGGCCGGGCATGAGCCGCCGCCGCCGCCCGCGGCCCCCGCTGCCCTCGCCGCCGGCCCGGCCCGGCTTCGGCCCGGTGCAGGCGGCCCCTGGCTGCAGCGAGGAGCCTGTCAGGCGCGGAGCAGACAGGAAGGAAGCCAAGCAGGAAGGCGAGCTGCTTCTGCGTGTGTGCGCACGGGTGTGCGTCCCCGGAGTGTGTGTCCGTGTGTGCGCGTGTGCGTGTGCGTGTCTGTGCGCTCCCGCCACCCTCCCTGCCGCCAACGCCGCCGCCGCTCGCCCCCTCTCGCTCTCGCGCTCCTTCTCGCTCTCGCTCTCCCTCTCGTAGGCGCCCGCTCTCCAGTCCTAACCGGGCTGGGCCGGGCTTTATTAATATGCTAATTGCCTGCTAGTGGGAGGGGAGAGCCGTGTCAAAGTGACCCGGGCGAGGGCGCAGCGAGCTGCGACGTGCGTGCGCCGCGCGGCTGGCTGGCGGCGAGGAGCCGGTGGCGCACCGGGCTCGGCGTGCATGTGACGCAGCTTTTAAAAAAGGAGACCGAGGCAGAGACCCCGGAGAGGGCAGGCCAGGGGGGAGGGAGAGGAGGCGAAGTCTCACGCAGCGTGTTCGTCCTCCGGGCGCCGCCGAATTGGGAGCGTAGAGGAGCCGGAGCGGGAGCCAGGACTTGGGGAGGCGGAGCCAGGGTGGGCTGTGAGGTGTAGCTCTCTCTCTCCACCCCCGGCCGAGCTCTGGGAGGGAAACCGGACTGCCAATCCCCCACTCCAGGCTCTCTTCTGAAACCCCAATCTTAATCTGGACGGCCCTGGTTATGCGCCCCCATCACAATGTGGGTGGGGAAAGCAGTATTATCCTAATTCGAGTAGCAACCCCTGAATTTATCTCTTACCCCCCCCCCCCCCCATATTAACTACCCCTACCTTGCCTGCTAAACCAGTTGGGACTGGAGCTAAAGGGTTAATTAGGTGAGGTCCCGGCCCCCTCCCTCGCCTAATTGCCTGGGATCTGTGTTTTGCTGGGAAAAGGGGAGCAGCGGAATGACCGCCAGGTTGGACTGGGGAGGGGGAGTCTGCAGGCCGTCCTCTACCCTTGCAGACTCTGACTCATCAGTCAAGATGCTCTGCTCCCTTCCCCCCTTCTCCATCCAGTCTCAGCTTCCCTCCCGCCCCAACTTCTCCTGGAAGCCGCTTTCCTTTTGAGGGCCTCGGAGACTGGGGAGGACAGGAAGCAGACCCCTCCATTGCCCCCTGCCCGCAGGAGCTGGGGCCTCTGTTGGAGCGGGTGGGGTGATGTGGATGGTCATCGTGAGGAACACTCCTCCAGGGAGGAGCCTCCCAACCTTCAGGCACTCCTCAAGGATTCCCCAACACAGCCTGGAGGGGGTAGGGGGGGGGCCTCCTCCATCTCCACCCCTTCCCAAAAGCCCAGCCTTAGCTGCCTCATAAACAGGAAATACCTATTAGCTGGGAGGAGGGAGGAGAGGGGAGCCGTCTGGAAGAGAAAGTTGGCCCCCTCCCTTCTGGGAGGGGGTCCCCAGCTGCTAGCTTCTTTTTCCTTATGCTTCATAGTGGGTTCCAGCAGTAGATGCTGGGGACCTGGGCGGTGTCCCCTTCCTAGGCTTCTGGCTCGGACTGGGCGGTGGGTCCTCCTTCCTTTTGTTACTTAGGTGGGGATTGATAGTGAAGGTTCCCTCACCCCTGCCCGGAGTCTGCACAGCTGGTTTGACTGGCTGGGGGAGGGTTACAGATGTGAAGGCTTAAGTGTTTATGAGACCCCTTAGCTTTTGCTGAGGGAGCAGGAAGTGAAGCTAAGGGCAGATGCAGAGTCTTAGGGATGAAAAGAGAACCAACCAGGAGATGGGTATCCCCTGCCCTGTGCTTAGGAGAGGGTGGGGGAAGGGAGCTGTAAGTGCAGCCTCTCTAACTCCAGCATTCCATCCACATTGGATTCTCCCACCCCTAGCTTTCCCTATATCCATCCTCTGGAGGGCAAAGTGTGTGCGTGTAGGGGCGGGGGCGGGGAGGTTGCAGATAGAACCCTGCAAAGGGATGTGACTGAAGCTATCCTCAATTATTTCCTTGGCAGCATCCCTTGCCTGTGTCCACCTCCTCCCCACATTCCCCAGGGCAGAGGTCAGCACTATAGGGAGTAAAGGGAACCTAAAGTAATATAACCTTAGCCTGGAATTTTGGATACCTCACTTGGAATTCCAGCTTTACCCCTCACTAGAAAATTACTTGGTTACCGTGGCTTGGTGGGAATTAAATGAGACTGTGTATGCCCAGTCATCTAGCCCAATACCAGCCATGTAGTCAGTACTCGATATACATTAGCTCCTTTCTGCTTTCTTTGAGGTTATCTGTTATTTGAAAAGTTTCAGAAGTGGGCTGGATTGTGTTGACCCTTTTCACTCCCTGTGTGTTAGTCACTCAGTTGTGTCCAAGTCTTTGCAACCCAATGGACTGTAGCATACCAGGCTTCTCAGTCCATGGGATTTTCCAGGCAAGAATACTGGAGTGTGTAGCCATTCCCTTCTCCAGGGGATCTTCCTGACCGAGGGATTGAACCTATGTCTCCCTCTTTGCAGATTCTTTATCCTCTGAGCCACTAGGGATGGATGCACACAATCCTGTAATCACTCACCCCTAAGGCCACTCATTCCAAACAACTAGCTTAGCCAGATTCCATGGTTATCACCAATCACCTGAATGGACAAAGGGGCTTATAACCTGCCCTATAGGGGACTTTGCCTCCTCTGAACCTAAAGTTCCCTTCTAGACTACATAGGTGGAAGGCAGAAGGCAGAGAAGAAGAAAAACAGCATTTGTGGAGTATACAATGTGTGCCCCGTACTGTGCTAGGTGTTTCACACCTGAAATCTCATTTACTTTTCATGATGACCTTTGGAAGAAAGTGGTGTTCCATTAAACAAGCAAGAAAACAGATTCAGAAAGGTTAATAAATTCAAACTTTCTGTAAAACATTCTTCTCCCTCTTCTTTGCCTACTAACTAGTTAATGTCTCCTTTGAACCTCAGTTATACTTCCACCTCCTCTGGGAAGGTACCACTCTCAGTCCCATTCCAGCTGATCTATTGATCCTGTTTCTTTTAAGAAAATATCTCAATACTGTTGAATGGATGATTAAGTAGTTTCATCTCCTTGAGGAACCATGCTAAGGGAGGTTAAGTAACTGTAACTTGCCTCAGGTCACAAACCTAACAAGTACTTGACCCAGTGCTCTTTTCTGCTTTACTTCTAGTTTGGACCAGACCTGGGGAAGAAGAGGGAAACATCATTGGAGCATCTCTGGAAATTATGTTGCAAAGATGGGAGGAGAATCCACAGATGCCTGGCAGATAGCCCTGGTAGGAAGGCAGTGAGTCTATGTGGAAGGTCCTTAATGACAAGGTCCTTGAGGGTGGCAGGCTTAGCTGATTTGGATGGATGGATTTGAGCACCCAGTATTTTCTTTTTTTGAGGTGAAATCGCATGACATAAATTAACTATTTTAAAGTGAATTATTCAGGGACTTCCCTGGTAGTCCCGTGGTTAAGATTCTGTGCTTCCACTGCAGGGGCACAAGTTCCATTTTTGGTCCAGGAACTGAGATTCCACATGTGGCATGGCAAAAAAAAATAATAATAATAATAATTCAGTGGCATGCCAGTATTTTTATTTTTTAATCTTTATATTTAAAAAAATTCTATTTATTGGTTGTGCTGGGCATTTGTTGCTGTGAGGGCTTTTCTCTAGATGTAGCAAGTGGGGCTACTCTGTAGTTGAGGTGCACAGTCTTATTGTGGTAACTTCTCTTGTTGCAGAGCAGGAGGTCTAGGACACAAAATGGGTAGTTGCGACTTCTGGACTCTAGAGCACAGGCTCAATAGTTGTGCACGTGACTTAGTTGCTCTGGGGCATGTGGGATCCTCCTGGATCAAGGATCAAACCCTTGTTTCCTGCATTGGCAGGAGGATTCTTTACCATTGTGCCATCAGGGAAGCCCACCAGTATTTTTTAATACCAGTCATTAGTGCAAGATGGACTCTGGACATGGGGATGAAGCAAAGTGGGAGGTGCTCAGAAGAGGTGGGGTGCTAAGAAATGAAGGGATGAGCCCCACAGACAGGCAAACAGCAGAAGCAGTGGGCTAGACTGGCCTTAGGACAGGTGAGTTCCTGGCTTCTTGCAGTTCCTAGAACCTGTCCCATCCAACTCCTTTTCCTGACCTTATCTTAGCCTTGTCTGTTTTCTCCCACATTTCTTTTACCCCTGAAACTCCCTCAAATACTAATTGGTACTGCTCTTTTTTGGGGGTTGTGCTGGGTCTTCGTTGTGGTGCGGGCTTTTTTCTAATTGCTGTGAGCCGGGTCTACGCTCTAGTTGCGATATGTGGACTTCTCACTGGGTCGGCTTCTCTTGTTGCAGAGCATGGGCCTTAGGGTACCCAGCCTTCAGTAGTTGTGGTTCCCAGGCTGAAGAGCAGAGGCTTGATAGTTGTGGCGCATGGGCTTAGTTGCTCTGCAGCATGTGGAATCTTCCCAGATCAGGGATTGAACCCTGTGTCTCCTGCATTGACAGGCAGATTCTTTACCACTGAGACACCAGGGAAGCCGCAACATTCCTCTTTCTTTCAAGGGTGAATCTGCTTTTTCCATCAAGATGATAATGATATGTCTTATTGATGTCTCTGTCCCCAGCACCTAACAAGGTGCCTATAGCCTGATGTGTGTCATATAATATTTATCAAATGATTATAAGAATTCTGATAGATTCGTCTTTCCCAGCTCCAACACTGACTCCTTCCCTTCTTGTCCATTTACCATCACTGTGACCATTTACCACTACCATCTCTTTCTCTGCTAAAGCGGTTATTTAAAGTATATGAAACTCTTAGGAAATCTGTTAAATATGTAGAAGGCCCCATCCTCCTTAGCAGGAAGGGGATCTACGAGAATCTGAATTTTAAAGAAGTGCCTCAGGTGGTTCTTATGCATGCCAATATTTGGGAATACTTCCTTCAGAAAGGGTCCCTACCCCTTCAGAGCATTCTCACCAAATGGGTTGAAACCTATTCATTCATCTCTCTTTCCATAAGCAACTGCTTAGTACAGTGGAGGATAGGTTGTTAGGAACAGAGGAACCAAAGAAAACATAATGTACAACTACTCACTGTGCCCCTGGGCATACTGTTTAACCCTCTCTTAGCCTCAACTTCTTCCTCAGCAGAATGGGGACAGTAATATCCCTACTTTAAAAAAATCCTCCTAGGGATATTGCAAGGAGACAGCAAGCTGAGGACTGTAAACCATTCCTCACAGGTGGGTTGTTTGGGTCTAAAAATAAAGCACTAAAAGGGATATTGCCTGAAAGTTTGCATCTCCCTGGAAGAGTAACTATAAACCAGGCATATTAATTATCTACTACTATGCAACAAGATACCCTCAACTTTAGCATCTTAGAAGAACGAAATTTGTTGTCTACCACTTCAGTATTCTTGGGCTTCCCTGTGGCTCAGCTGATAAAGAATCCACCTGCAATGTGGGAGACCTGGATTCAATCCCTGGGTTGGGAGGATCCTCTGGAGAAGGAAATGGGTACCCACTCTCTAGTATTCTTGCCTGGAGAATTCCATGGACAGAGGAGCCTGGTGGGCTACATACAGTCCATGGGTTTGCAAAGAGTTGGACGTGACTGACACTTCTACTGAAAGTAATATATCATCACTTCTTCCTTATATTATTGGTCACACAGACCAATTCTGGTACAGTTATGGCAGAGAACTACATAAAAGTATGAATAGGGATTTCACCCTCTGGTTCAGTGGCTAAGACTCGGTGCTCCCAGTGCAGAAGGCCTGGGTTCAATCCTCAGTCAGGGGTCTAGATCCCTCATGCAGCAATTAAAAAAAAAAAAAAAATCCAAAAAAATCCGGCATGCCACAAGAAAGATCCAGTGCAGCCAAATAAATTAAAAAAAAAAAAGTGTGAATGACAGGAGGCAAGATTATTGGAAGCCATCCTGGGGATTTTCAATGAGACCAGGTCTGGTGCTCAGTGTTTATAGGTCTGGAGGTTCAATTTAGGAAGTGAATCAGAATTCATCAGGTTCAGGAGACTGACTCACACAAATTAAATACACATGAAGCATTATCTTGGTATTACTCTGTCTCTTTTCTAGAACTCCTTAGTTAAACTAGTTTTCTTTTTGAACACAAAAAAATGTGTTCTCACTTGAGAGCCCATGCACTGACTTTTCTTCTTATCACAGAATGCTCTTTGAATGGCTAGGTCTTTCTTGTGGTTCATGTCTTACTTCAAATATGTTCTCTTCCTTACCTGAGCACACCATGTAAAAAAAAAAAATTACCCCCTCTTATCTTTCACACTCTCCATCCCATTTATTTAATTCTCTTTCTCTCTTTTTGGCTCCATGCTCAACCTACAGGATCTTAGTTCACAATCAGGGATCGAACCTGTGCCCCCTGCACTGGCAGCATGGAGTCTAAATCACTGGACCACCAGGGAAGTCCCATCCCATTTATTTTCTGACAGCACTTCTGGCGCTCTGAAATTATTTTGACTCTTCATTTACTTGGAGATTGTCTCCCCACTAGAATGTGAGCTTTGTTAGGGAGGCTGTTTTTCATGTGTGTTGGTCTGTTTTGTCATTCCTGTATCTCCGGTGCCTAAAACAGTGCCTGGCACATAGTAGGCATTCAATAAAACCAGAATGCTGACTTGTTAATTCACATTGAGAAATAGATGTTATGTGAACGGGTCATTTTGTCTCACTTGATCAACACACTTTATCCCCATAGAAAATGATACAGGAAGTCAATTATTATACTCAGATGAGTCTTTATTGAACATGGAGTCAGGCAAAGATGGAATTGGGCACCCAGTGTTTGGCAGCCAGTGTCTTTGAGGTCTTCCTTCCTGGCCCTTAGGCCAGGAGACTAGTAGCCTGCCAAGGAGACTAGTAGCCACAACACCCCTGTCTAGGTGGTACTGGAGAGATACATTCTTATCTCTTTTAGTATATTCCATGCGTACACCCTATGTAGGTAAATATTGTTTTATCAGATGCTAAATAAAGCAAAAAGGGCACAACTTTCTACTTTTTAAAAAAACATTAATCTTCCCAAAGCCTTATCATCATAATATTGACCATAATTAGTGCCCAAATCACCAGCATTTACAGAGCATCTATTAGAGGATGTTTCTTCCAAAGAGGAAGAATTGTGCACCCTGTATTGGTTCTTACTGATTTCTTATTGGCAAATTATTTCCAAGTTTATTGGAAATAAACTTTATTGTTGCCAGAACAGATTCACTTCACCCAAAAGAGTAATAAGAAACTAACTGAAAGGAAGTTGTATGAGTCTTTCCAGGCCTCCATAACAGGACACCACAGACTAAGTGGCTTAAAGAATAGAAATTTTTTTTCTCACAGCTCTAGACGTTGGAAATTCAAGATCAGTCAGCTGGCAAGGCTGGTTTTTAGGGAGACCTCTTTCCCTGGCTTTCGGGTGTCTCTTTCTCTTCTGACACTGGACCTAGGGGATTAGACCCCCACTTTTATGATGTCATTTACCCTTAATTACCTTCTTAAAGGCTCTGTCTCCAAATATATTGGGTGTGAAGCCCTTCAACATAAATTTTGCCCATGGTGGTGGAGGGAACAATGAATATAATTCAGTCCATAATGAGAGAGCCTCTCCTCTCATGACTTTTTTGGTGGGAATATGTGTTATTTTTTAGTTTTAAAATATTTGGGCTGAACCATGTGGCATGTGGGATCTTAGTTTCCCAACCAACCAGGGATAGAACCAGTGTTCCCAGCAATGGAAGTGTGGAGTCCCAACCACTGGACTTGCCAGGGAACTACCTGGGAATGTGTATTAATACAACCTTCCTAAAGGGCAATTTGACAATGTCCAAACAATACCCAGTTGTGGATGTGACTGGTGATAGAAGCAAGGTCCAATGCTGTAAAGAGCAATATTGCATAGGAATGTGGAATGTTAGGTCCATGAATCAAGGCAAATTGGAAATGGTCAAACAGGAGATGGCAAGAGTGAATGTCGACATTCTAGGAATCAGTGAACTAAAATGGACCGGAATGGGTGAATTTAACTCAGATGACCATTATATCTATGACTGTGGGCAGGAATCCCTTAGAAGAAATGGAGTAGCCATCATGGCCAACAAAAGAGTCCGAAATGCGGTACTTGGATGCAATCTCAAAAATGACAGAATGACCTCTGTTCATTTCCAAGGCAAACCATTCAATATCACAATAATCCAAGCCTATGCCCCAACAGGTAACGCTGAAGAAGCTGAAGTTGAACAATTCTATGAAGACCTACAAGACCTTTTAGAACTAACACCCAAAAAAGATGTCATTTTCATTATAGGGGACTGGAATGCAAAAGTAGGAAGTCAAGAAACACCTGGAGTAACAGGCAAATTTGGCCTTGGAGTACAGAATGAAGCAGGGCAAAGGCTAATAGAGTTTTGCCAAGAGAACCCACTGGTCGTAGCAAACACCCTCTTCCAACAACACAAGAGAAGACTGTACACGTGGACATCACCAGATGGTCAACACCGAAATCAGATTGATTATATTCTTTGCAGCCAAAGATGGAGAAGCTCTATACAGTCAACAAAAACAAGACTGGGAGCTGACTGTGGCTCAGATCATGAACTCCTTATTGCCAAATTCAGACTTAAATTGAAGAAAGTAGGGAAAACCACTAGACCATTCAGGTATGACCTAAATCAAATCCCTTATGATTATACAGTGGAAGTGAGAAATAGATTTGAGGGACTAGATCTGATAGACAGAGTGCCTGATGAACTATGGACGGAGGTTTGTGACATTGTACAGGAGACAGGGATCAAGACCATCCCCAAGAAAAAGAAATGCAAAAAGCAAAATGGCTGTCTGAGGAGGCCTTACAAATAGCTGTGAAAAGAAGAGAAGTGAAAAGCAAAGGAGAAAAGGAAAGATATAAACATCTGAATGCAGAGTTCCAAAGAATAGCAAGGAGAGATAAGAAAGCCTTCCTCAGTGATCAATGCAAAGAAATAGAGGAAAACAACAGAATGGGAAAGACTAGAGATCTCTTCAAGAAAATTAGAGATACCAAGGGAATATTTCATGCAAAGATGGGCTCGATAAAGGACAGAAATGGTATGGACCTAGCAGAAGCAGAATATATTAAGAGGTGGCAAGAATACACAGAAGAACTGTACAAAAAAGATCTTCACAACCCAGATAATCACGATGGTGTGATCACTGACCTAGAGCCAGACATCCTGGAATGCGAAGTCAAGTGGGCCTTAGAAAGCATCACTACGAACAAAGCTAGTGGAGGTGATGGAATTCCAGTTGAGCTATTTCAAATCCTGGAAGATGATGCTGTGAAAGTGCTGCACTCAATATGCCAGCAAATTTGGAAAACTCAGCAGTGGCCACAGGACTGGAAAAGGTCAGCTTTCATTCCAATCCCAAAGAAAGGCAATGCCAAAGAATGCTCAAACTACCGCACAATTGCACTCATCTCTCACGCTAGTAAAGTAATACTGAAAATTCTCCCAGCCAGGCTTCAGCAGTATGTAAACCGGGAACTTTCAGATGTTCAAGCTGGTTTTAGAAAAGGCAGAGGAACCAGAGATCAAATTGCCAACATCCACTGGATCATGGAAAAAGCACGAGAGTTCCAGAAAAACATCTATTTCTGCTTTATTGACTATGCCAAAGCCACTGACTGTGTGGATCACAACAAACTGTGGAAAATTCTGAAAGAGATGGGAATACCAGACCACCTGACCTGCTTCTTGAGAAACCTGTATGCAGGTCAGGAAGCAACACTTGGAACTGGACATAGAACAACAGACTGGTTCCAAATAGGAAAAGGAGTACGTCAAGGCTGTATATTGTCACCCTGCTTATTTAACTTACATGCAGAGTACATCATGAGAAATGCTGGGCTGGAAGAGCAAAAACTGGAATCAAGATTGCCAGGAGAAATATCAATAACCTCAGATATGCAGATGACACCACGTTATGGCAGAAAGTGAAGAGGAACTAAAAAGCCTCTTGATGAAAGTGAAAGAGGAGAGTGAAAAAGTTGGCTTAAAGCTCAACATTCAGAAAACGAAGATCATGGCATCTGGTCCCATCACTTCATGGGAAATAGATGGGGAAACAGTGTCAGACTTTATTTTCTTGGGCTCCAAAATCACTGCAGATGGTGATTGCAGCCATGAAATTAAAAAACGCTTACTCCTTGGAAGGAAAGTTATGACCAAGGCAATGGCACCCCACTCCAGTACTCTTGCCTGGAAAATCCCATGGACGGAGGAGCCTGGTAGGCTGCAGTCCATGGGGTCGCTAGGAGTCGGACACAACTGAGCGACTTCACTTTCACTTTTCACTTTTATGCATTGGAGAAGGAAATGGCAACCCATTCCAGTGTTCTTGCCTGGAGAATCCCAGGGACGGCAGAGCCTGGTGGGCTGCCATCTCTGGGGTCTCACAGAGTTGGACACGACTGAAGCAACTTAGCAGCAGCAGCAGATAGTATATTGAAAAGCAGAGATATTACTTTGCCAACAAAGGTCCGTCTAGTCAAGGCTATGGTTTTTCCAGTGGTCATGTATGGATGTGAGAGTTGGACTGTGAAGAAAGCTGAGCGCCAAAGAATTGATGCTTTTGAACTATGGTGTTGGAGAAGACTCTTGAGAGTCCCTTGGACTGCAAGGAGATCCAACCAGTCCATCCTAAAGGAGATCAGCCCTGGGTGTTCATTGGAAGGACTGATGCTGAAGCTGAAACTCCAATACTTTGGCCACCTCATGAGAAGAGTTGACTCACTGGAAAAGACCCTGATGCTGGGAGGGATTTGGGGTGGGAGGAGAAGGGGACGGCAGAGGATGAGATGGCTGGATGGCATCACCGACTTGATGGACGTGAGTTTGAGTGAACTCTGGGAGTTGGTGATAGACAGGGAGGCCTGGCGTGCTGCAATTCATGGGGTCGCAAAGAGTCGGACATGATTGAGTGACTGAGCTGAAATGAACTGACATTTTAAATGTATATACATATATATGGGGCTTCCCTGATGGCGCAGATTGTAAAGAATCTGCCTGCAATGCAGGAGACCTGGATTCCATCCCTGGGTCGGGAAGATCCTCTGTAGAAGGGAATGGCTACCCACTCCAGTTTTCTTGCCTGAAGAATTCCACAGATAGAGGAGCCTGGCAGGCTATAGTCTATGGGATCACAAAGAGTCAGACACCACTAAGCTTTCACAGACACCACTAAAACTTTCACACACATATATAGCCTTTAACTTAGCAAACTTCTTTCAAGGAAACTATTTCATAGAAAGAGTGTACAAAAATGCAAAAAAGAAAAAAGGTGAGGGAAGAATTCCCCAGCAGTCCAATGGTTAGGACTTGCAGCTTTACTGCTAGGCTGGGTTCCATCCCTGGTCAGGGAACCAAGATACCATGGCAAAAAACAAGGAAAGATATATGTATAAGAATATTCACTGTAACTTAGTTTGTAATAGTGAAAAACTAGGAATCACAAATAAAATTTAAATAATGATAATTATATTAAATTATATATTCATTTGCAGGTGGATTCTTTACCAGCTGAGCCACAAGGGAAGCCCAAATATTCATTTAAATAATGATATATTCATTTAATGGAACTAGTACTCAGATCTCAGTAAATATTGGTTAATGAATTGATTAAAAATTGGAAAAAATATACAACTGATTTTTGAAAATAATTTATTCCTCCGTTTCCCATGTTTAGAAGTCCTTATGATCCCTCAGTTCCTTCTGGAACAAACTATGGACTAATATATTATCCCTAACACTTATTTTTAGGGAAAACCCTTAGGGGAGTTTCCAGGTGGTCAGGTGATTCCAGTGATTAGGACTCTAAGTTCTCACTGTGGGAGGTCCCAGGTTCAGTCCCTGGTTGGAGAACTAATATCCCCCAAGCCACTTAGCATGGCCAAAACCAAACCAAACTAGAACAAACCTCTTTTATTTAGAGAGGCTGAAATGATTATATGCTAATTAGAACAGCTAGGTTGTATAAAAAATAACTTGAAAGTTCCTTTTTGGTGTTCTCCAAGAGTTAGATTTCATTATACAGGCTTTTTCTTCAGGCCTGGAAAATAACATGCAACTGATTTTTAACAAATAATTTATTTCTCCCTTTCCCATGTTTAGAAGTCCTTATGATTCCTCAGTTCCTTCTGGAACAAACTTTTCTCGTCTCCAGCTGGCCCCAGTGGGTTCACCTTTACAAACTCTGGGACTAGGACAGAAAGTAATGCTTGAATGCTTCTTCACTACGACCTATACATTTTTATATTCACAGAAAGTGTGGCTAAATATATCCCAAAGGTGACAAGGTTTAAATCTGGGGGTTGGAATTTGGAGGCCAAGTATCTTACTTAAACAGTTTTGTACTCTTTGAAATGAATTTTAAACTTCTGTAATACAAAACTTAAAAAAGAAAAATAGGAAAACAATATGAAGGAGATTCTAAATGCCAAATGAGTAAATAATAGAGGGAGTTATGAACTGCAGAAATTCAGGGAGGGCTCGAGTTTGGCTGGGATGACCAAAAAGGCTTTCCAGGATAAAACAGAGCATCAAAGATGTTTTGAGGCTCAAGTTTTCCACAGAGAAAAACAAAAGCAGGAGAATGCTTGTTGTCTTTGGAGGATAACAAGATGATCTGCAATAGCAGGCACTAAATTCGGCAATGAGGTGCCAGCGTGGGTCTCTGAGTAGCTCAGAGCCGACGCCGAAAATGTGGTGTTTTAAGATTAAATTTGTGCCTGGCGTGCTGCAGTCCATGGGGTCGCAAAGAGTCGGACAAGGCTGGGCAACTGAACAAAATTAAACTTAAATTACCCTGCCGCAGTCTAGCAGGTGAGATTTAGCTCTTGGAGTGCGGGTGCCCACGAGGGGGTGCTATTTCAAAACACAGGCCCACTTGGACTAAGGCAAAAGGAACGAGCAGCAGGTAAAACGTCAGACAAAGAGGGCGCTCCGACAGTTGGGCAGATTAAGAAAATAAAAAGATGAGCAAAAGGTAAATATCTCCTTCGCGCTCCGAAACTAGGTCCTCAAGCGCAACACAAAATCATGCATTACGGAATGCCTGTACCACGACTGCTGAATGCGACTACTACTCCCAGGCTCCCTCGCGAGGCCCCAGTGCCGTCTTCCCGGGTGCAAATCGATATCACCGCTCAGTCTTCTGGGATCCGTAGTCTTGCATGGTCTCTCGGGAGTTGTAGTTCCCTTCCCACAATCGGCTGGGCGAGGCGGCGCCGGCGATTAGAGCTGCGCTGGGTGTTCAGGGGCCAAGATGGCGGCGCGCCGGGGACGGAGAGACGGAATCGCGCCGCCTGCGAGTGGGGGCCCCGGCCCCGACCCTGGTGGTGGAGTGCGCAGCAGCGGCTGGGGGAGTCGGAGCCAAGCACCATATGGCACCGTGGGCGCTGTGAGTGGCGGGGAGCAGGTGAGAGACTAGCGGGCGGCCCGCGGCTGGCTGCAAAGCGGCGTGTGCCGGGCGGTGACACGTGGACGCCACAGGAAAGGGAAGAAGCGTTCGGGAGTCGATGCCGGGTGGCTGCGCGAGACTGGTTGGATCGAGTGGGTCTGGGTCGTTTGCTGGGGGATGTGCTGGCAGAAGCAGGGTCCTTATGGCCATTGCTCCAGAACGCTGGAGGGGCAGAGCCGGGTGTCGGAAACTTGGCGCATGTGTATGGGGGTGATCAGGCTTTCAGACTTAGAGTAATAGAGTAAGACCTTCCTCTAAGGATGCTGAGTCGGGGGTGCCTCTAGCCCCGCGCCGCAGTGCCTTTTCGGAGCCACGTGGGGTGGGGGGAGTGATTTTCCCGGGAGAACTTGTCTGCTTCCCCTCCCCCTCTAGGCGGCCCCGGCACCCACGTGGGTTGGGCCGGGGGCGGGGGGGCCGCGGGTCCACGTGGGGGCGGGGAGGGGATGTCCACGTGGCTCCCGCTCCAGGCTACCCGGCACCTGGTTTCGGCGCTGGAGCCGCACTGCCGGGAACTGGGTGTGTCTCAGCCGGTCCCGCCATCTCCGATCGGCGCTGGGGGCCCCTGACTGGGAAGGAAGGTTGGGACTGCTGGAATCAACTTTGCTCAGAACCTTGAAGTTTTTTCCTTTTGCTTTGGCCCGCTTCGCCTCTCTACGACGGATGGTGAAGGACTTTCCAGATGTGCGTGTAGTCCTGCTGATGGCGGAGTGTGTTGGGAAGGGTAGAGGGCTGAGGTTGAAGGGCTGTGGAGTGAGCTAGTGGCGGCTTCTGTCCGACCGGCTTGGGGTGGCTTGTGAGTCACAGGCGCTGGCGTTTTGTTTGCTTGTAGTCCTGCCTCCTAATTCAAGGGGTATGGGAGGTATCAACATTTACATGTGGCAGGCTTAGGTAAAGAAAGGGAATCCTCGCTTCCTCGCTTTTCCTCCAACATCTCTGGAGAAGGCAGCTAAGGCCTGTTCCTGTGAATTGATATATAAATTGAGATGGTTTGTGTTTAAGCTTTTCTGGAGTTTTTTCTGGGGATGACAAAAGTTGGAGGCGATTTGAGAACTATTCAACACTAGTTGAACGTTTATTGAGTGAGGGGGGAAATTCTGTCATAATCTTTTTTTCTTGGTCTTCAGTTCTTTATCGTCCTACTCTTCAACAGGGCTTCTTAAAAGTTCCCACCCACAGTGGAGGTGGGCAAGACTTAGTTTGGACTGTTATCTCTCTCAAGCAATTAAGCTGAGTCCTTGAAAGCCTTTTTTTTTTTTTTTTTTCGGTTTCTAGGTGGGAGTTGGGCTGCAGGCTGCCGGGTAATATCAGTTCTAGCAGAGCAATTCAGGCCTTGGAGGGGGAAGATGGCTTCTGGGGCTAACTTGGAAGCTGCCCACCCCCTCTTCTCTTATTTTCTCAGAGGCCACATGCTGTGGGGCTGGTGCTGCCCACCCCACCCCTTTGGGGGAAAGGCAGGAAGGATCTATGATCCAACTGTAATCCAAGTTAGGTGGTTGTTTGGAATTGGAGAAGGTCTCATGGAGAAATTGTTCACCACAAATACACACAAAGATGAATATGTGGAAGCTAGTCCAGTTAGCCAGGTATTGAGATTCCATTATGTTCAAACATGGGATATTGTGGTAAATCACACATGGCCCCTGTCCTCCAGGATCCTATGTCTTTATCACATTAGACAATAAATGATGAGGAGTGAGACAAAAAGAAAGTGCAGCATATTATATAATGAGCAGTAGTAATTTACCTTGCAGGGTCTGGGAAGAGACATTTTGAAGTGAGACTATGGGGGAGGGGGAAGGAGGAGCTTTCCTCCCAGGGAATAATGGGTGAAGGCCTTGAGGTGGGAGAGAACATGGCTTATTGGAGAAACCTGTATGTCTGGTGTGGCCAGAGAGAGTGGTGAGAGAAGACACCCTGGAGGAGTCTGGTGGGGGATACCAGGACCACTGTAATCCATTGAAGTACTTAAACCTAATGCTGAGAGCAGGAAAATACCCTTGGAGGGGACTAGGGAGGGTCTCAAGGATTAAATGTGTATTTTCAAGTTTGTAGCTGATTTTGAACCCTGCAGGGACAGTCTGGCTGTGGGAAGACCAGTTGGGGGTGGTTATTAAAGTTAGAGATGCTGGTGGCTAACACTCTTAGCCTGGGCTTAGCCCCTCCATGATCCTTGGTACTCTGGGAGCTGTGCTGTTTGGGGGTTGGGGGGGAGGGATGGGTGAGGTCAGATGAAGAGGGTGTTCTCTGACTGGGTTTCCAGTACCTGTCAGATGGAAGTGGTGATGAGTGGTTCATAAAGCTGGGGCATCATCTTGGGATTCCAGCTTAATGGCTGGGTCAGGTAGGTGGCAAGGCAAGTTGAGGTGCAGCCTTTTTGCTCACCTAGAAGTGTTTGCTGAGGCAGGTGCTGTTCAGGTGCTATTTGTAATTATAGGATTGTGAAGGCCTGGGAGGAGTGAGTGCCTAAAACCTGCCACCTTTCTCTTCATCTTTGGGAGGCCTGGCCTCCTAAGTGTCCCTAGGTATCCTCTCCTCTCATTGGGAATTGTAACTCTGGCTTGATTGGGAAGGTAGGGAGGGTGCATCACACCTGTTGCTTTTTTTTTCTTTTGGAAGAGGTACCGAGTTTCCCTTTGCTGCCAGAGGAGAGGGGAGACTGGCTCATCCATGTTTGTTCCTCTTCTCCGGCCTTTGCATCATCTATAGTTTCTTCTAGGGGAGATACCTCTACACTTGGCCTCCCCAGCCCTTCCAGGCACTTCTAGCCCTGCCCACACCCACACTCTTTGACAGGCCTGGGCGGGCGGCTCCCTGCCTGACAAGGCTGAAGATGTTGCTCCTTCTCAGGGAAGAGATGGGGTGGGGCTTGCCTGTCCACAGAATCAAGCTTTCTCTTCTTTTGCTCTGACTGGGCAGGGAAGAGACTTTTCCCTTGCAACTACCTTTGAGAGGTTGGGTGGCACACTCTAGTGCCTTCAGCACAGAAATTGGAAATAAATGTGACTATCACTCATGGTGGTTGAGATTAGGATTTGAGCTAAGCAGAGAACAGAGGCATAAGTGGGATTTGAGGGAGGTAAGCTGGTTGTCGTTGGAATAGCTGGCTTGCTGACCTCCTGTCCTTCGGTGTGTTCCTCAGAATGTCTGTCTTCATCATTGCCGGCAGATGACTCTTCGGAACAATCTTGGTATTTTTGAGGTTTTTACTCCCCGATTTATCAACTTCGTGGGCTCCAAGTATTTCTAGATGGAGTCTAAACTTTTTTTTGCCCAGGAAGTCCAGAGGCATGGCTGTAGTGGGGCTCCTGCTGAGTCCGAGGCCACTGGCGGAGGGCTGGGCACCTGGTTTACAGAGTGTGTCAATAGCTGCCCAGGGGGCCTTTCTAACCTTATCCTTTTTTGCCCCAGGCGCTGCTGCACGAGGAGGGCGATGATTCTGGCTTTGTCAGTCTGTCTCGGCTGGGCCCCTGTTTGAGGGACAAGGACCTGGAGATGGAGGAGCTGATACTGCAGGATGGGGCGCTGCTGGGGACCATGCACAGCTATATGGATGCCTCTCTCATCTCCCTCATTGAAGATTTTGGTAGCCTTGGAGAGGTGAGCTGGGGCTATGACTTCCAGAACCTTAATTCCTGGATACTCAACCTGAGTCCTTGAAGTGGGTTTTTATTTCTAGGTGAGACATGGGCTGTGTCCCATATAAAAGTATGCCCTGGAAGACTTGATATAGTCCACAGCCTTTCTCCCTGCCTGGGCCCCTGACTTTTATGTCCAGAGGGTTCTAATCTTTGTCTTGAGTCCAGTTCCAGCTTAGTCAAGGGCTGTCTACTGAACATCCCACATCTTAACTGAGGGTGGAGAGAGTATGAAACAAACTCAAGACTCAATTTTGACAGGTCTCTGTTGATACTAGAGAGGTGGTGGATGGTAGTAAATGAGATTGGAACCCATGCTCCCTGGTACTCATGTCTCTTTCTGGCAAATTTAGCTGAATTGAGCCCAGGAGAGGGATTCTCCTGGCATCTAGTCCTTCTCAGTGGCTTGGTTAGGATGGTGGTGGTACCTTCCTATTGTCTTTCCTGAACAGAGCAGATTATCTCTGGAGGACCAGAATGAAGTGTCACTGCTCACAGCTCTGACGGAGATCTTGGACAATGCAGATTCTGAGAACCTGTCTCCATTTGACAGCATTCCTGACTCGGAGCTGCTCGTGTCACCTCGGGAGGGCTCCTCTGTAAGTGTGGGACATGGGGAAGAGGTGTGTGGTTGGTGCAAAGGTTAGAACCACATCCGTGGGCCTACTCATAAAGTTCTGAAACACAGACTCATCTCAGGTCTTTTTCTCCCTTTTAGCTGCACAGGTTGCTCAGCCTCTCTCGGACACCCCCAGAACGTGACCTCATCACCCCAACTGACCCGCTGGGGCCCAGCACAGGCAGTAGTAGAGTAAGTGGGGTAAGCCTGCCCTAGGGAGCCACATAGACTCCCAGGGGGGAGGAATATGTGGGGACAGGCCTGAAAAATATATTCCTGGAGAAAACGCCTATGTCTTGTTTTCTATCCTGTAGGTTGAGATGGCGCTCGCAGATCCCCCTTGGGACTTCTCTCCACCTTCCTTCTTGGAGACCTCCTCCCCTAAGCTTCCTAATTGGAGACCCCCAAGGTCAAGAACCCGCTGGGGCCAGTCCCCTCCTCCCCAGCAGCGTAGTGATGGGGAGGAAGAGGAGGAGCTGGCTGGCTTCAGCAGTGAGATGCTTGCTGGGGAGCTTAACAACTCTGTGAGCAGCATCCCGGACTTCCCCATGCACCTAGCCTGTCCTGAGGAGGAAGAGAAAACAGCAGCTGCAGCAGAGATGGCAGTACAGGCAGCTGGAGACGAGAGCATCTCCTCCTTGAGTGAGCTGGTGCGGGCCATGCACCCGTACTGCTTACCCAACCTCACCCACCTGACGGCGCTCGAGGATGAGCTTCAGGAGCAGCCAGATGACTTGACACTGCCTGAGGATTGTGTGGTGCTGGAGATTGTGGGTCAGGCGGCCACAGCTGGCAATGACCTGGAGATCCCAGTTGTGGTGCGACAGATCCCTGCTGGCCCCCAGCCTGTGCTCCTGGATGACACACTAGAGGTCAGTCCAGCCTTGCAGCTGCTCATGCCGTCACTAGAGGTAGAGACAGAGGTTGCTGTTCCCAAGGAAACCCTCTGCCCTGAGGATGAGGGCTTGTCACTGGACTCAAAGGAAAAGTTGGAGGCAGCCTCCATGTTGGAGCCCAGGGAGGTCATGGAGCCAGTGGCGCCCAAGGGGCCTCAGAACCCGCCAGCCAACGCCATGCTAAGTTCCCAGAGGGCTCGAAAGGGCAGGAGGAAGAAGAGCAAGGAGCAGCCAGCTGCCTGTGCAGAGGGCTACACCAGGAGGCTGAGGTCGGCCTCTCGTGGGCAGTCTACAGCTGTTCCAGAGGTGACCTCTCAGGGAGGCAGCCTGCCTCAAGAGGACCTTCAAAGAGAGGTTGGGCCTCCCCATGGTAGAGGGAAGCCCCGGGCTTGGGCTCGGGCCTGGGCAGCTGCCTTGGAGAAACCCAGCTCTGCGAACTTGGAGAGCAGTACTGAGCAAGCTAGTCCTGCTAAAGCAGATCCTGTAGATCTCTGCCCTCGCCTGGTTGACGCTATCCAAGCCAACCCTGTTTCAACGCATCTCTCACTGGTTGACTCTGCTCAAGCTGACCCCATGCCACTTGACTCTGTTGAAGCTGATTCCACTGTAGTTGACCCTGGTCCCACTGCGACTGACACTGAACCTGTTGACCCTGTGCTAACTAACGTTGCTTCAGCGAACTCAGAGCTGGTTGACCCCCTCCCAGCTGATCCAGTCCTGGCTGAATCAGCAGCAGCTGACCCTGCAGTGGTTGTTCCCATCTCAGACGACTTGCCTCCAGTTGACCCTGTCCTGGTCAAGTCAGTACAGGTTGACTCTATTCCCAATGACCTGTCTCCAGTTGACCCTGTACTAGTTAAGTCTAGGCCAACTGATCCCAGACGTGGTGCAGTATCATCAGCCCAGAGGAATCCAGGTGCCCAGCTCCTCCTGGAATCAGAGTCCTCAGAGCCCCCAAAGGCCAACAGTCCTGAAGTCAGGGAGGTTGTAGGTTCTCTGAAGGGAGAAACTGGTACCAGTACCACAACCCAGGAAGTCAGGCCTCGGCCTCTTAGCCTATCTGAGTACCGGCGACGAAGGCAGCAGCGCCAGCCAGAGGCCGAAGAGAGGACCCCTCAGCCTCCAGCTGGGAAGTGGCCCAGCCTCCCAGAAACTCCCACAGGGCTGGCAGACATCCCTTGTCTTGTCATCCCTCCAGCCCCAGCCAAGAAGACAGCTCCACAGAGAAGTCCTGAGGCGGCTCCTGAGGCTTGCTTTGGGTCTGTGGGCCCCAGCCCTGCCTCTCCTAGTCCTGAGCCACCTGCGACCAAACCTATGGCCTCAGCTCCTACTGAGCAGGTGCCATCCCAAGAGAAACTGCTGCCAGCAAGACCGCTACCTCCTGCTGTGCAGCCCATGCCCCCCACAATGCCCACTGCTCTGCCTTTTCCCACGGGTGGGCTGGGCATGACTCCTGCACTGCCCCTTCCCACAAATGGGCAAGCTGTACCCAATCTGCCCCCACCACCCCTGCAGCCTCCTAGTGTTCCGATGTCTCTGGGGCCAGTGCCACCTGATCCCTATACTCGCTATGCCCCTGTGCCACCCTGGCCTTGTTATCCTCCCGTGTCCCCTTCTGGCTATCCTTGCCTGCCCCCCCCACCAGCGGTGCCCCTAGTGTCTGGTACTCCAGGTGCCTTTGCTGTGCCCCCCACTTGCAATGTGCCTTGGGTACCTCCTCCTGCCCCAGTCCCACCTTATAATTCCAACTGTACCTACGGGCCCTTGGGATGGGGCCCAGGGCTGCAACACCCTCCATTCTGGCCTGCTGTTCCCCCACCTCCATTGCCTCTAACCTCAGTTGGAAGAGCTGTCCCCCCACCCAAGGTGGAGCCTGGTGGCATCCCAGCTGGCTCTCCTGAAAGTGTGCCAGCTGTGCCGATGGCTCCTCCCCTCAGTCTTGGGGCAGCTGGCCAGGGAGCTCCACAGACAGAGCCCACCAAGGTGGAGGTCAAGCCAGTGCCTGCATCTCCCCATCTGAAACACAAGGCGTCCTCCCCGGTGCACAGCCCTCGGATCAAGGCTCCACCGTGTGTGTCTGCTGAGAATGTGGCTGTTGAGGAGCCTGCATCAGAGAGGCTAAAGCCTGAGCCGCAGGAGACTAGGCCCAAGGAGAAACCACCCTCTCCTGTTGCCAAGGCTGTTCCCACACCGGCACCAAGGCAGAGCACTACCACCAAACTGCCTGCTGTCCACCCAGCCCGTCTAAGGAAACTGTCCTTTCTACCTGCCCCGCGTACCCAGGGTCCTGAGGCCGTGGTGCAGGCTTTCATCAGTGAGATTGGTGAGTGCCACACAGTTCAGTTGGTGTGAAGAATGGCGTGGGAATTGTGTGAGGAGTGTCCTCCATAAAACAGGATAAGCCTCGATGGGGCTGGCCTTTGTTAGAATTCTTGAGAGAGAGAAGTCTGGTTGGTTTGATTCTCTTTCTCAGGGAGTGTGGCTTCCCTGGTTTATTTATCACAGTGGGCAGGGGGTGCATAAGGAGAGAAGCGAGGTGTTTTGGAAGTTTTGGGACCTGTGTGCTCAGTGGATAGGGGTAGGTTTCCAATCCTGTGTTGTGTGCTTCCACAGGAATTGAGGCGTCGGACCTGTCCAGTCTGCTGGAGCAATTTGAGAAATCAGAAGGTGAGGAAACCCTTTTTGTTGATGTTTCTTTTGGGCCCAGCCCTGTAGTTGCTTAAACTGGGAGGAGGGAGAAGGGGAGTCTCTGCCACTAGAGTGGCCCCCTAATTGGAATGGGAAGACAATCCCATTGATGGCAGTCCAAGCCAGGGAGAGGGTATAGCATGACAAGAACTATAAAGAGTGGATGGATGGGGAGATCCAAGTGAATTGGGGACATTTTTCTAGAGGGAATTAGTTCTCCAGCTGAGCCTTGGAAGACAGGAATTCAGAGAGCCTGCATGTGGTGAATAAAGGCAGAGGTGCAGGAAAGGTCACATATGGTGTATTTAAAAGGCAATGGCTAGTTCAGCTTCTCAGTACAAGTGTGGATCTAGGTGCTGCAGAGGATGATGCTATATCGTGTTCTCAAGGAGCTTATGATCTAACTGGGGAGAGGAATCTGCAGAAATGACTCCTGAATTGACAATAGGTATCTGTAGAACAAGGCAAAGTACAAGTGTAGATCGAGAGAGAGTAGCTTATAAGACTAGCAAGTTAATAAGGTGGATTATATAGAACCTGGAATGCTAGACTTAGGAGTTGGGACTCAGTCTCAGATTCGGTGGAGTGTGTGCTTGTTTTTAAGCAGAAGAGACATAATTAAAAATAGTTCTTGGGTACCCACTGGAGGAGAATGGATTTCTTTGGGGAGACCCCAAAGGAGTATGTAGGCAAAATGGATTTTCCTCCTTTGCGTCTTAAAGCCAGCGTTTCTGTGCCTCCTCAGTATGGAACGTCTGGTTGGGCTTTTAACTAGTATGGTTTCTTTGCAGCCAAAAAGGAGTGCCCTCCCCCGGCTCCTGCTGACAGCCTGGCTGTAGGAAACTCAGGGTAAGTATGGGGACATGAGTGAGTTACCCTACAGCTGTTGGTCAGCAGCCGGCCGGCGCTCCAGGACTGTCAACTGGATGCCTCTGTTAAGGGACATTTAGTCAGCTCTAAAGTCTTTCCCTGTTCCACACCCTCGGCTCAGCCCATCACTACTGAGCATTGTCTTGGGTGATACATAGGAGGATATATATGAACCATCCTCTGGCTGATTCCAGTCTGGGGTTTCAAATGGTGATGCCTTTTATGTTCTGGCGAGTTGTGTTTTGGGGGGTTTCTTTCCTTTATTTAACAGGCTTTAAGGTTGCTCAAAACACTGCTGATGGTATAAGAAAAAAATGGGGGAGGATGTTCATGGCTAGGGCTCCCTGACTCCTTGGAGGACACAGGTATCCTGGACCTCCTTGTTCCCCAATCTTCCAGTACCAAGAGGCCTTTTTTTTTTTTTTTTCCCATGTTCATGATACCCCGTCCTCTTCTGCCAAGCATATTTTCCTCCACATTGATTTTGGGTTGGTTTGAGCTGGGCACAAGAGGCTCCTGGCTTGGAGGAGGTGGGGGGTATCAAGGTCATAGTCAGCCTGCCTCCAGAAATTGGACAGAGCTGAGACCCAACTTACATAAAGTTCAGTCACTAAGACCCTTTTTGTGCTGGAGGAGAATGATTGGGACAGTTTGTGCCCCCCATTCCTCTCTGCACGTCCCCCTTTCCTGTTGCTTCATGAGGAAAGCAGATGTTGAGGAGGCAATGAACCAGGCTTTCCCTTTTCCCCCCGCCAGCAGCGTTGACACTCCCCAGGAGAAGAGGCCCCTAGACCGGTTACAAGCCCCAGAACTGGCCAACGTGGCAGGTGGGTTCAGGGTGGGGAACTCTGCCTTTGATTAGTTTAAGCAGCAAATGTTTGTAGAGCCCGCTCTGCAGTAAGTGTGTGTAGATGTTGGGGATACGGAAATCTGATCGTCGTCCTCGAGGTTCTCACAGTCCAGGGGGCAGATGTGTAAACAGATGAGCACGTCGAGTATCAGAGGTTGTGTGTCAAAGAAACCCGTTTGGTTTACAGTGGGGTCTGAAGAGGGACTGTCAGAACAGGGTTATACAGAAGGTAATCCTCAAATTGGAGGCTTGAGAAAATCACTGACACCAGGGGCATTTGAGGTTGTTGGAACAGCTTGAGTTTACTGAAGAAACAGAGCCAGCCTGGTATTGGTATGTTTTGGGAAATGGTGAGTGGTTCGTTTTGGCTGGAGTGTAGTGGCTGATCAGGGTGGTGGGCAGAGCTCAGAAGAGAGAAAGCTGGGGTGTTAAGTAGGAGGCCAAGTTATGGGAACTTGGCCATGTTAAGCTGGTTGGACTTTATATTGTACGTTGAAGAAGCAATTGAAAAAGCCTTACCAGTTTGGTTTTAGAGTGCTTCCTCCAGCGGGAATGTAGAAGACAGGTGGACAGGTGTGTTGTTCGAGGTAGGAGATTATTAGATGATTACATGAGTTCAGGGAAAACGCAGCCAGGAAGTCAGTCAGTGCCATGGTCAGGGGGTGAGTCTAAGAATGAAGAGGTAGAACAGACAGGACCTGGCCACCAGCCGGGTTTGGGCATTGAGAGGTTCAGGAGGACTCTAGCTAGTTGGGTTTCTGTTGCTGCTCTCCAAGATGGGGAGCTCATGGGACGGAGCAGTTGTAACAGTGGGAGAAGTTGGGCTGCTGATCAGTGTTAGTACACTTTGTGAAATGAAGTGGGGGTCTCTGGAGCCTGTATACACAGTGTTCAGAAGTGTAGAATCGGATCTCATCCTGCTATCTCCATCCTCCCTCCCCTCACAGGGCTCACCCCTCCAGCTACCCCTCCCCATCAGTTATGGAAGCCCCTGGCTGCTGTCTCTCTTCTGGCCAAAGCCAAATCTCCTAAGTCCACCGCCCAGGAGGGAACCCTGAAGCCTGAAGGAGTTACAGAGGCCAAACATCCAGCTGCAGCCCGCCTCCACGAAGGGGTCCGTGGCCCTAGTCCAGTCCATGTGGGCTCTGGGGACCATGACTATTGTGTTCGGAGCAGGACCCCCCCAAAAAAGACGCCTGCCCTAGTCATTCCAGAGGTGGGCTCCCGATGGAACGTCAAACGCCATCAGGATATCACCATCAAGCCTGTCTTGTCCCTGGGCTCAGTCACCTCTGTGCCTCCAGGCACAGCTGCCTCCCAGAAGCCACTTGATCACAGGACTAGCAAAGAGCAGGCAGATCCCCAAACTCCTTGCCTTGCCCCGTCTGCCTTGCTGTCCCCTGAGGCCTCACCCTGCCGGAATGACACGAACACTAGGACCCTCCCTGATCCCTCAGCCAAGCAGCAGTCAGTGCGCTGTTACCGAAAAGCCTGCAGGTCAGCCAGCCCCCCAAGCCGGGGCTGGCAAGGCCGCCGTGGCCGCAGCAGCCGTTCTCTGAGCTCTGGGTCCACCCGGACCAGCGAAGCATCTTCCTCCTCATCCTCATCGTCGTCTTCCTCATCCCGATCCCGGTCCCGGTCCCGGTCCCGGTCCCTCTCCCCCCCACACAAGAGGTGGCGAAGGTGAGCTCTGACGGCCTGTTAGGTTCTCTCCGCTTTGGAAGTTCTCTCCTCTGGCTTACTCTGAAAGCTTTTGCACATTGAGTTTGATGAACTTTCAGGCACTAAGGCTTTTCTATTTCTGTCTTTGGCTTTTGTCTTCTTCCCTTTTCTTGGATTTGAAGGAGGCAAGCTGTGAAAAGATAGCTTCTGTCTCCTGTTGGAGATTGGGATATCTCTGAGATCTGCTTCCTAGAGACCTGCCTTGGGAGAAACCGTTAGGGTTTGGTCTTGACCATGTTGATTCCTTTGCACTGTATCAGTCCTTATTTCTTGTATTTTTCCGGTAGATGTGGGATGGTGGGCTAGGGGATTGTTAATGGCAAATAATCCTTCCTTTAATCATCTGTTGAGGAAAGAGTCTGGTGTCCTTCGGGTGTCACTGTGGCCTCATCTTTTTGGGAGTACCGTTTTCTCTATAATAGACCCAAATTTTTCCACTTCATCAGTGAAGAATTCTTGGTTTTTGATGGTGAAGCTTATCTTCAGGTATGTCGTCTACTACAGATCTAGCACAGTCACCTCCCCTTAATGCCATAATCATAGTACTCCTGTGAGACATGAGGCGAGCAGGATTCCAGAGACATGGGCCTGCCCGCCCTCCCACTTCTCCCTTACACCCCCGATCCCCCGGCTCGTTGTAATACCTAGGGCCCAGCCCTTTATCTCTGAGTCTCTATTGTTTTTATTCTTTCTGACTTGTTAGATATTCTTTTTAATTGCATAATTGACAATAAATAAGATCAATGCCCAGATACTCTAGAACATGTAAAGTTCACAAGGTTCTCAGTTCGCTTTTCTTCTGCACCTCCTCTGCTTTTCTCTGCCTTTGGTCCTGAGCTTCCTGACAGGGAGGCGGGGCTGGGGCCAAGGTGAGGTAAGTGAATGATACCTGCACTCCTCCCATCATTTCTGTGTGATCTTTTGTTCTCTAGGTCCAGTTGCAGTTCCTCTGGACGTTCCCGGAGATGCTCTTCCTCTTCCTCCTCATCTTCCTCCTCATCTTCCTCCTCCTCATCATCTAGTTCCCGAAGCCGGTCCCGCTCTCCATCTCCTCGCCGGAGAAGTGACAGGAGGCGCCGGTGAGCATGTTTTGAGGGAGTTGGTACATCTGGGCTGCAAGAGCCTAAGAGTTGAGACTTGAGCTGCCTAATGTCTAGGGGGCTGACAGCACCTTTTTCTCTTGGCAGGTACAGTTCTTATCGTTCACACGACCATTACCAAAGGCAGAGAGTTCTGCAGAAGGAGCGTGCAATAGTGAGTAGAGGAACAGGTTCTAGGAGGAGAGGGCTTGTCCCTGAGCCATGACGTGAGCTCACAGAGCCATTTGCAGCTATGGCTTTGGCTCATGGTGTGTTAATTTTCCTTGACCCAACATAGGAAGAAAGAAGAGTGGTCTTCATTGGGAAGATACCTGGCCGCATGACTCGGTCAGAGCTGAAAGAGAGGTTCTCTGTTTTTGGGGAGATTGAGGAATGCACCATCCACTTCCGTGTCCAAGGGTGAGGTTGGGCCCTAAGGTCAGGATGTCCTTCCTGTCCCATTATCTGTCTCAGTGCTTTGTCTTTCCTGATTGCTCTGGTGTGCTGGGCAGTGTAAGTTACCTTCATCTCTACAGTCAGAGGGTTGGCCATTTGGGGAATGAGAAGGACCTCTCCAGTCCCTGTACCCTGGGGAGCTGTCTCTTGTCCATGGCATGTGCCCAGATAGCCATCTCAGCCTCTGTCTCACCCTGCCTTCTAGTGACAACTATGGCTTCGTCACTTACCGCTATGCCGAGGAGGCATTTGCAGCCATCGAGAGTGGCCACAAGCTGAGGCAGGCGGATGAACAGCCCTTTGATCTCTGCTTTGGGGGCCGCAGGCAGTTCTGCAAGAGAAGCTATTCTGATCTTGGTGAGTGGAGGGAGGCCCTGAGCCTTTGGTATACTCCATCTCCTCCCTGGAAGAGTCCCCAGCCTTTTGAGAAGGGGGGTTAGTAAGGCAGACTTGTCTTCCTGTAACACATGAAGGGCTTAAAGGGTAGGATGAGAGGAGAAATGGGGGCTTTCCTGTCTTTTGACTTAAAATTCAGGAGATTTTAGCTCCATCCATTAAGAGAAGAGAGGTAGCTGGCCATTTGAGGACCCTGTGGTTGGGAGGTGTACTCAAAGAGACCTTGATGTTTGTCTCTCTCTACCTTTGTAGACTCCAACCGGGAAGACTTTGACCCTGCTCCTGTAAAGAGCAAATTTGATTCTCTTGACTTTGACACATTGTTGAAACAGGCCCAGAAGAACCTCAGGAGGTAACCCTGGGCCCTTCTCCCCCATCCCCTTTTCTTTGGAGGTGCCCAACCTCCTCCATTCCCCTCCCCCAGTTTAGGGGAGAGAGCTGCTAGCGAGGAGATGACTGTTTTCTAAAGAAATGGAAAAAAGTGAAATAAAAATGTAATACATCAGATTTTAAGTGGTATTTGTTTTTTATAATAGGCTTTGAAACACATTAACTTGCATTCCTGTGTAAGATGGATGGGTTGAGGGGTTCCCCCAGTGCAGACTAATAAACATGAACTAGAGAGAACTGCCAAGTGCTGTTGTGCTTTTTTCTATGGTGCTGGTGCCAGAGAAATCACTTTTCCTCTCTGAACCCAACAGGGACATTCCTACTTCCATTTGATTCCTAGGACCCCTCTTCGGTTAGGTGCTGAATCCTACTGGACTTGAAACTGCTCTTCAAGAGTCTAGTAGGTGAAATCAGTCATCTAGGGCAGTGCTTCTCAGACTTTGAAAGGGTAGCTAAATCTGTAGATCTTTTAAAAATGCAGATTCTGAGTTATGGGGTGGGCCTTGAGAGTCTGCATTTCCAACAAGAGTGGTGCCATTGGTCCGGGAAAGAATTTGAGTATCAGGGACCCAGAGGAAGTTCACACCTGTTGTAAATACAGGTTTTTGAAACTGAGGCTTGTGTGTACCATAGCTTGAGCACAATGCTTGGCATTCAGCAGGTCCTCAGATATTTAAAGAATGCATGCAGGTGAATAGACCTTTGGGAAAGAGGGACATGGAGGAATTATACCAAGGACAGGGGAATGCCTATTTTGAGAAAGGCAAATAAGTGTGTCCTTTGAGAAAGTGAACCCTTACCTCCCGGAGGGGCATGAAAGAGAAATAGTCTAGGGGTAGTAGACAGGGTGCTATCTGCTAATGTGAACTGAAATATGGAGAACTTGAAATTAACTTGATTGGCCTGGGCATTGATTGATAAATTTGAGTACTCATGACAAAGAGAGAGGCAGTTGAGGGGTTTTCTAGTTCTTCCACAGGGAGGATTCATAGTGTGGACTGTGAACCAGGAGGTAGAAGGGTTATTTTCAGGATTATCCGCTTGAAGAGATGGCTGCTGTTGCTTGGGTTTATTGCACATCCCCTTTTTCCCTTCATGAAGCTGACCTGAAACTGTGTAAATAAGGGAGGGTAGACTTGTCTCATGGGCAAGTCAAGATTGAGGTGGACAGTTTTGAAGATCAACACCTCACCACTACCACAGATAATCTGAAGGGCCCTCGGTAATGGAGTTGGGAGTGCAGAGATTGGGGTGGTATTTTGAAAAAGGGCCTTCCAGGGTGTTTAAGTGAAGATGGAGAAGAGTGGGAATCCACTGGCAATGCGAATAGGAGACGGTGGGATATGTGATCAAGTTTAGAAAATTCAAGGTCAGCTCAGGCCCGCCGACCCACGCCTTACTCTGATATCTGAATGCTAGCGGCGCGGGTAACTGCTGCACTGAGAAAGGTGGCTCCAGAAGGCAGGCAAGGCGCGGGAAGTCTGAAGCTTTCCCGCCGCCACCAAGGGCGTGACTTCTGACGTCAGGGCTCCGCCTTCACAAAGCGGAACGGCGGGCTCCGCCCTTCCAAGATGGCAACACTCGTGGGACCGGAAAGCGTTCATGGATTTCGCCTTTACCCTGTCTCCGAGAGTGCGCCCGCCCCTTCCGGCGTGCCCCGCGCGGCGCGAGGACGTTGCCCGGGCCCGCCTCTTCCGGTTTCTTGAGTCGTGTGCGTCCGCGACGGTAGTGACGCGTATTACCCGGAGGATGGCGGACGCCGGCTTACGCCGCGTGGTTCCCAGCGACCTGTATCCCCTCGTGCTCGGCTTTCTGCGAGATAACCAGCTCTCGAGCGTGGCCAATAAATTCGTCAAGGCAACAGGCGCTGTGAGTGCGGAGCTTGGATCATGGGCTGGGGTGGGGGGGGGGATCACCACAGGGCTGCGGGCCCTGACATGCTTAGGTCTGCAGGTAGGGAGGTCTGCGGGGTCCGCCAGACTAATGACTGCCAGGTTTTTGTGTCGAGCTCTCGGCTGTTGGCGGAAAAGCCTGGAGTCTTGGCATCACTTCCACGAGGTCTGACTACTTAGCGCTGAGTCTTGCGTTTTATGGTGAGAGGTGAGGCGGTGGCAGCGTGGGACCCTCGTGGCCTAGGTCACGTAGCTAGCAGAATCCGACCGGGCGGGAGCGCCTTGTCCCACCGGAGGCATTAGAGGCTCCTGGTACCTTAATTGGGCTTTTACATTGGGAGTGCCAAGCGTGACTTGAGTTTAACTCTCAAACGAATTTACCCAGGACTCAAATAGAATTGCTTTAGAAATAATGAAAGCTGAAAAATAGTGAAAGTGTTAGTCGCTGAGTCGTGTCCGACTCTGCAGTCCCATGGAGAAGCCCGCCAGGGTCCTCTGTCCATGGAATTCTCCAGGAAAGAATACTGGAGTGGGTAGCCTTTCCTTACCCCGGAGGATCTTCCAGACCCAGACCTCTAATCGGGTCTCCCGCATGCGGGCAGATTCTTTACCGTCTGAGCCACGGGGAAGCTGTTAATGAAAGCTGGGATTTTTGTTACTAAAGAAAAAAATGAACAGGAGTAGAAGCAGTGTTGAGCATCATAATTACCAAGCAGTTTGGAATCTTTGACTTCCAGCATCAGACAAGTCTAGGTTTGGGAACAGTGTCTGCCACTTTCAAGTGTATGATCCTGGCAGCTTGCTTAATCTCTTTGAATCTGTTTCTACTTCTATGAGCATGTCATCATTCACTTTATAGGATTTTTGTGAGTTTTAATAACATGATATATGCAGAGTGGCAGTATCAGTGCCTGGTGCTCAGAAAGCATCAATGAGTGGAAATTGTTATCTTGGTTATGGTATCTTAGGATGTTCTAAAAACAAGTAAAAGGAAGATGACCAGGAATGTGAAAGGTTTGGAATCTCCATCTCAAGGAGAGCAGACAAGACTGCACAAGAAAACACCTTGAAGATAGAGTGGAGTGATGTGGTAGTCCTTAAAAGTGAAAGTGTTAGTGGTGTATGACTCTTTGTTAGTCCATGGACTCTAGGCTGCCAGGCTCCTCTGTCCATGGGATTCTCCAGGCAAGAATACTGGAGTGGGTTGCCATTCCCTTCTCCAGGGGATCTTTCCGACCCAGGGATCAAACCTGAGTCTCCTGCATTGCAGGCATATTCTTCACCATCTGAGCCACCAGGGAAGCTCATATGGTAGTCCTTAGTGGTCTTAGTCTTTGACTTAGAAGATAGGCTTGTTCTTTGTGGTAGAATCAGGTTACACAAGTTATAAGTCAGATCAGCCTCAAAGGGCTTCCTTAAGCTGAGACAGCCTGCCACATGTGATCTGATAGAGCTGCTTTCATATTGGAACTGTTTTGAATTGACTGTTAGAGGCTGCAGAGAGTGTTTCCACATCCTGCTGGATGGAATTGGGCCTTTCAGAATCAGAAATCTTTTTTATGTGACAAAAGCTAATCTTTGTGGAGGGCATACTAAGGGCCTTATATGCATCATCTCATTCTCTCAACAACTAAGTGCTAAGCCCCTTATATGCATTATCTCATTCTCTCAACAACTTAGTGCTGTATAGTATTCTCTCAACAACTAAGGCTAAGCCCCTTATATGCATTATCTCATTCTCTCAACAACTTAGTGCTGTATAGTATTATCTATCTTACAGGGAAGAAAAACAGTATTAGAAAGATCAAGTGATTTACTCAGGGTCACGCATTACTGACGGGCAGAAGTAAGTTTCACACCTCATCTAACTTTGAGCCTGTACTCTTGTATATACTGTAACGCCTTGCCTTTTTTTTTGGACACCAACTCATAATTCATAAGCAGTGTAATTAACAGCTGAATGTTCTGCACTGAATAATTAGCATGTTGCTGCTGCTAAGTCGCTTCAGTCGTGTCCGACTCTGCGCGACCCCATAGACGTCAGCCCACCAGGCTCCCTCGTCCCTGGGATTCTCCAGGCAAGAACACTGGAGTGGGTTGCCATTTCCTTCTCCAGTGCATGAAAGTGAAAAGTGAAAGTGAAGTCGCTCAGTCGTGTCCTCCTCTTCGTGACCCCATGGACTTACAGCCCACCAGGCTCCTCCGTCCATGGGACTTTTCCAGGCAAGAGTACTGGAGTGGGGTGCCATTGCCTTCTCCAGAATAATTAGCATAGATTTTTACTAATCTTCTCTTGATGGTTGATTTCCAGTGGTTTGGAATTATAAACCAGGTTGCAGCAAACATTTTCCTGTGTAGGTGTTTGTTTCATGGGTAAGGATAAATTCCTGGATAGTACACTGCTAGAATAAAGCAGTGTTTTTAGTGGACTGCACGATTTTAAAGGCTTTGATAAATAGGATTGACAGGCAGGGGAATAGATGATGCCAGAAACTACAGGAATAACCCGTTTTTGCTATCAAAAATTTGGAAATACATAAATAGATTTTTCTCCTAATTTATGCAAGTAGGAGAAACCTTCAGAGGTGTAAATATCAGATAGAGCAGACAAAATAAGTGACTTTTAATGAGAGAGTAACACAAAATTTGAACTCCCACAGAATAACCAGGATAAAACTTTCTTACCCTGCTTTCTCTCTCTTTTCTCTTATAGACCCAGCAGGATGCCAACGCCACTTCCCTCTTGGATATCTATAGTTTCTGGCTCAAGTAAGTCTTCTCTTTGCCAGTGTGGCTGTTTTCTTCTTGTGAGTAGGCTGGGTTGTATTCTTTGGTTTGAGAAGGTCCTGTTCCCCAGAAGTTAGCCTAATCTGCCTCAGCAGGTCCACCAAGGCTCCAAAGCGGAAGTTACAGGCAAATGGACCAGTGGCTAAGAAGACTTCATCCAGTGACAGCAGTGACGACAGCAGTGAGGAGGAAAACCAGGGGCCTCCAGCTAAGAAAGCTGGTAAGGCCAGCAGGGAGTTGTGGTTCCAGGAAGAGGATTTGTAGTCTCCCAGTACTAAACGGCTGATTCTTACTGGGACCCGTATTTTTGTTCAGCTGTACCTGCCAAGCAGGCCAGTCTGCTTCAGCATCCTGGAAAGGCTGCAGTCAAAGCATCCGAGAGCAGCAGCAGCAGCAGCAGCAGTGAAGAATCCAGTGATGAGGAGGAGGAAAAAGACAAAAAGAAAAAGCCTGTTGAGGTTTGCAGCTTTGGGGAGGAAAGGAATTGCTTAAGGGATTGGAAAGAAGAAACCTAAAATCTTGGCTTTTAGCTTGGTGGTGCTGGTTATACAGCAGCAGATTATTACAAGGTCTTTCAGAGAGGTTGTAGAAATACGAGGTTTGGAAAGGATTTTGTAAGGTAAAAGTTGAACCCTGAATCTAGAGGAAATTCAGTCCATTCTGCATCCCTGACAGTATTGGGTTTCTCTGGGACACTGTTAAGGACTCCAAGAGCAAAAGATGTTTTGTGGACAGGTGCAGGGAGCTCTAAACAGGGAATGTCAGGAACAATGCTTAAAAAAGGAGCACCTAGGAAACTTGCTTTTGTATCTTAAGATGTCCTTGGGGTGCCCTAAAACTCTTGCTGATTCTCCTGGCTTTTCTTACAGAAGGGAGTTAAGCCACAGGCCAAGACAGTCAAAGCTCCTCCTAAGAAGGCCAAGAGCTCTGATTCCGATTCTGACTCAAGCTCAGAGGACAAGCCACCAAAGAATCAGAAGCCAAAGACAACACCTGTGGCAGTGAAAACACAGGCTAAAGCCCCAGCCAAACCAGGTA
The DNA here is from genome assembly GCF_029407905.1 of Bubalus kerabau. Lineage (NCBI taxonomy): Eukaryota > Metazoa > Chordata > Mammalia > Artiodactyla > Bovidae > Bubalus > Bubalus kerabau. The sequence continues at coordinate 25,410,636 of NC_073645.1, forward strand.
TTGTTTTTGTTCCCAAGAGGCTGGGCTGGGGACCAGGTTGCTCTGGGGACTGGTGTGAAAATTCCTCATTCACCACAGGGATGAAATGGCACTGGTTGTTGAACTAGAGGTATGGACTGGTGTCATTTTTTTAAATTAGGGACTAGTAACTACAGAAATGACTTCCCTGGTGGCTCGGACAGTAAAGAATCTGCCTGCAATGCAGGAGACCCAGGTTTGATACCTGGGTCATGAAGATCCACTGGAGAAGGGAATAGTTACCCACTCCAGTGGGCTTGCCTGAAGAATCCCCATAGATAGAGGAGCCTGGCGGGCTACAGTCCATGGGGTTGCAAAGAGTCAGACATGTCTGAGTAGCAACTAACACTTTCATTTTTTTCAACTATAGAAATAGTGGGCAATGAGGGCAAACATGTTTAAAAGACTTCAGAGGGCATATTCAAATGATTTGCATCATAAAATTTTTTGGAAGACAGGTTTATTTCTGAACTTGGGCAGGAAATTTATCCTTTGGTAATACGGTAAACCACAGCCTTCTCCTTTATGCTTGCTCCAAAGGCAAGAGAATTGACAGACTCCTAAGTTCCAAGCTAATAGGAGGAGACTTTTATAGCCCTTTAATATCTTGATACTCCTTTCTTTTGATGTTCATTAATTCATGTCTTTTTTTTTTTTTTTTTTTTTTTAATATTTATTTTATTTATTTGGCTGCACCAGATCTTAGTTGGCGCATGTGGGATCTAGTTCCCTGACCAGGGATCGAACCCCCAGCTCCCTACATTAGGAGCATGGAATTTTAGCCACTGGACCACCAGGGAAGTCCCAGTTCATGTCTGTTTAAAAAATATTTTTCTTTATTTATTTTTGGGTGTACTAGATCTTTGCTGTGTGCATGGGCTTTCTGTAGTTGAGGTGAATGGAGGCTGCTCCCTTGTTGTGATGTACAGGCTTCTTACTGTGGTGCTTCTCTTATTGCAGCGCATAGGCTGTAGTGTGTTGGGGCTGCAGTTGTGTGGGCTCAGTAGTTGTGGCACCCAGGATTAGTTGTCCCAGGGGATATGGGATCTTCCCAGACCAGGGATTGAACCTGTGTCTCCTGCATTGGTAGGTGGGTTTTTTTTGTTGTGGTTTTTTTTTTTTACCCCAGAGCCATGAAGGAAGGCTGGCAGGTGTATTCTTAACCACTGGACCACCAGGGAAGTCCAGCTCATGTCTGTTTTTAATGAGTATACAATTACCTGTCTTACAGTTTGTTGAAACAATAGATCAGACAATATTTGCCACAATAATGTATGTCAGAGTGATTGGCTGTAAAAACTCGAGCCCAGCTATCATCTGAAGGGTATTCGCATCCACGTTATGGTATTTCAGACAGCCACCTAGCTTAGTCTTCGTTCTCTTATGCTTGTTCTTGGGACTTATGTAAGAATTCTTCCTTTCTTAGCACCATCATGAAGTCCCAACAGTAAGGTGAAATGTAGACTCCTTTTGAATTTTATAGTCAAAAGTACATCCATGTTCTAGTTGCTTGCCAGCAGAGATCAATCTTTACTAGTCAGGAAGAATTCTTTTTTATCCTGGATTTTGGTCCTTCATTTTCTGTAGTAGCTGAGGGTTTGACCTCAAGAGTGATGGTCATTCTCCTCAGGATCTTCATGAAAATCTGCATCTTGGTAGCAGTGCCACTGAAGGTGGCGGGTCCAAAAACTGTCTTTACACTCACGTTATTTCTGTTTTCTTAGGTACATCAGCTCGGCCAGCGCCTAAAGTCGCCAATGGCAAAGCAGCTAGCAGCAGCAGCAGCAGCAGCAGTGATGATGACTCAGAGGAGGAAAAGGCAGTAGCCATCTCTAAGAAGGTATAGGCCTTAATTGCTACCAGGGAAGAGGGGACAGGGGTGTGGAAGTCCTCCATTTCCTGACAGAATTGGTTGGGTCAGCATTTTCCCGTGGTAATTGATTTTCTCTGTGTGATGCAGACCATACCTAAAAAGCAAGTTGTGGCTAAGGCTCCAGTGAAAATGGCTGCCACACCTGCCCAAAAGAGTTCCAGCAGTGAGGACTCCTCCAGTGAGGAAGAGGAAGAGGAGCAGAAGAAAAAGCCCATGAAGAAAAAACCAGGTGACTGGACACAGGGAGTCAAGCTACCACTGATGAGGGCCCAAAGGCAGGAGGCCCTCTGCAGTCACCATGTGGACCTTGGCGTGACAGCCGGCCTGTCCCAGAGAAAGCAGAAAGCCAAAAGCTGCCTTTTGTAACTCAGAAATGGCATGCCATCGTCCCTGCCCTAGTCTGTTAGGAAAGAGTCACTAATCCTAGCCCACCCTCAAGGGAAAGGGAATTAAGCTCCATTTCTAGAAGGAAGCGGTATCAAAAGATTTGTGTACATATTTTATCACACTGTCCCTTTTAAACAGGTCCCTATAGCTCAGTCCCCCCGCCTTCTGTTCCCCCACCCAAGAAGTCCCTGGGAACTCAGTCCCCCAAGAAAGCCGCAGAGAAGCAGCAGACTGTGGAGAGCAGCGAGGAGAGCAGCGATGAGTCTGGTGAGTCATCTCCCGTGGTGGGTCTGGAAGTGTGTGAGGAGTAGGGAAGGGAATGTGTCTGTTCCCTTCTGCTTTGCTCTGAAGCACCACAGGGCTAGTGCTCCGTGCGGGTCTTTGCACCCTTGTTGTTTTTGGCTGTGTCACATGTCTTGCGGAGGTCTCAGTTCCCTGACCAAAGATTGAACCCGGGCCATGGAAGTGAAAGCCCAGAGTCCTAACCACTAGGCAACCAGGGAACTCCCTACACTTCTTTTTCTTGCCTCTGGTGGGACTCTGGACCCAGCCTAATGCCATTGCTTCTCTCAAGATTCAAGTTCTGAGGAAGAAAAGAAACCTCCAGCTAAGGCAGTCATTGCCAAGGCAGCTACTAAAGCAGCTCCAGCAAAGAAGGCAGCAGAGAGCTCTTCAGACAGCTCAGGTAAGGACGGTGTAGCGTAAGAGGCCCTCAGGGCGATGGTAGCTCCAAGGGCCCCCTTTAGCCTGATTCGGGGACCCATTCACTCTAACCTCCCTGTCTAGACTCTGACAGTTCTGAGGATGAAGCTCCTGCCAAGCCAGCCAGTACCACCAAGAATCCCTCAAGTAAACCAGCCGCCACTCCCAAGCAGCCTGCAGCTAAGTTAGCCGCCACTCCCAAGCAGGCTGCGGGCAGTGGCCAGAAGCCTCTAACCAGAAAGGCTGACAGCAGCTCCAGTGAGGAGGAGAGCAGTTCTAGTGACGAGGAGGAGACGAAGAAGACTGTAGCCACCCCTAAGTCCAAGGCGACAGTCAAAGCAGCCCTGTCTTTGCCTGCCAAGCAGGCCTCTCAGGGTGCTGGGGGCAGCAGCTCAGATTCAGACAGCTCTAGCAGCGAGGAAGAGGAAGAAGAGAAGACGCCTAAACCCCCAGCTAAAAAGCCACGGAAGGAGGTAGGAGCCGTAGCCCCTTCCAAACTAGCCTCCGGGAAGAAAGCAAAGGCCGAGAGCAGCAGCAGTTGTTCCTCTGATGACTCCAGTGAGGAGGAGGAGGAGCCCAAGGGCAAGGGCACTCCAAGACCGCAGGCCACCAAGGCCAATGGCACCTCTGCACTGACTGCCCAGAATGGAAAAGCAGACAGGGGCAGCAATGAGGAGGAGGAGAAGAAGAAGGCAGCAGTGGCGGTTGCTAAGCCAGGTCTGTATCCAAAAAACCTGCCTCCTGGGTTTGTCCCCTAAACCAGAATGGGCTGTACTCTAGAGGAGTGGATTAGGGAGCCAAAGCCCCTGACCAGCTTCCAGTTAGTTGGAGGCCCTCAAGTGTGGGAGCCTGGGAGGAGGGGACAGGAAACTGGTTTCCTGAGTCTGGCTTTCTGTTCTGTAGGTTCAGAAAAGAAGAAGAAGAAGAATGAGGCTGCTAAGGAGGCAGAGACTCCTCTAGCAAAGAAGATAAAGCCTCAGACCCCCAACACATTTCCTAAAAGGAAGAAGGTAGGTTGTCTTGTTTTCCTCTCAGGAGCCAGCTTTTAGAGTAGACAAAAACTGCAGATCATCTGGACAGCTCTTTGCCTGGCCTGGCACACACACTCTAGTGTGTAGCTCAGGAGGCCTTTTTGTTCCATGACTGCTCCATCCTGAATTTCCTACTCCATTCTTCCCCAGGGAGAACGAAGGGCATCCTCCCCATTCCGAAGGATCAGGGAAGAGGAGATTGAGGTGGATGCTCGAGTGGCAGACAATTCCTTTGACGCCAAGGTGAGGAGAATGAGGGGTCTTCACCATCCTTGAGGGGGTGGGGAGGGGTGGGAGAGAGTACAGCGTTTGGTCCTGGTTCATAGCTTCTCTGAGTTTGAGTTGCCTGGAGCAAGAAATGACAGGGCCCTGGGGTTGCCCTTCTGTGCGCTAACCACCTCTTTCTGCTTACCAGCGGGGTGCAGCTGGAGACTGGGGGGAGCGAGCCAATCAGGTTCTGAAGTTCACCAAAGGCAAATCCTTCCGGCACGAGAAAACCAAGAAGAAGCGGGGTAGCTACCGGGGAGGCTCCATCTCTGTCCAAGTCAACTCTGTTAAGTTTGACAGCGAGTGACCATGGGCCACCTATGGCACAGCAAGGGTGTGCCCACTCACCGTCCTCAGTGGACCTGGGAATCCTGGGCTGTATCAGGGGAGGGTCTTGGTAAAGAGAGCAGTTTAGAATAGGTCTGAAGACTCTGCACTGTAACACCCTCTAAGGTCCTTTTTTGTGTTCGTGGTTTTGTACAGATTTGTTTTTTGAGTGTTGGGTAGCAAGGACAAAGAGTGTTCATTTTTAAGAAGAATTTTAGTTGTCATTCCCTCCATGTTCTGTGAAAGTCTTCATACTGAGAAATTTGTATATTTCCTATTAAATAATTTCTTATTGATTATTGTTGTGGTTTTCAGAGGTGGGTTCCCACAGATTAAAATCTTAGGTATCTCTCAAGACTTGGTAAAGGTCACATGTAAGAATTTTTATAATTGGAGAACTCTGCCTATGTGAGTGCTGGTGTCCACTTTTCATCCTTCCTACCCCTCAGAGCCCTGATGACGGGCAGTTAACATTAACCATTGTTAACGTATATATCTGTTAAGCATGAACTGTGTACCTCATTTATGGGGTCTAGGACTGAAATCTTCAGCCAGCATGGACTTACCTACTTTGGAGGATAAAAGTCATTGTTTTATTTCAGACAAAATTCTAATGTGTGAATGCCCTGGGGTCAGTCTGCATATTTTTTGTATTTTTATTATCACATAATGTTTGCAATATATGTTTATTAATTTAAAAGCATAAACTTTTTTATTGTTCAAAGATAATTTTTGATTGGCTTCTGAGGACTCTATCTTCTCAGTTTTTTTACATTTTAAAGCACAAAATTTAATCTGAAAAGCACATATCACTTGGTATTTCTGTCTTGGTAGTGTGGTGACACAAAATAGTTTGATTAACTTCTTACATGTTTGGGAGTCACTGATCAAGAAAGTGAAGGAAGAAATCTATATGCGATCCAAAAGTCTACAAGTAATAAATGCTGGAGAGGGTGTGGAGAAAAGGGAACCCTCTTACACTGTTGGTGGGAATGCAAACTAGTACAGCCACTATGGAGAACAGTGTGGAGATTCCTTAAAAAACTGGAAATAGACCTGCCTTATGATCCAGCAATCCCACTGCTGGGCATACACACTGAGGAAACCAGAAGGGAAAGAGACACGTGTACCCCAATGTTCATCGCAGCACTGTTTATAATAGCCAGGACATGGAAGCAACCTAGATGTCCATCAGCAGATGAATGGATAAGAAAGCTGTGGTACATATACACAATGGAGTATTATTAAGCCATTAAAAAGAATACATTTGAATCAGTTCTAATGAGGTGGATGAAACTGGAGCCTATTATACAGAGTGAAGTAAGCCAGAAAGAAAAACACCAATACAGTATACTAACGCATATATATGGAATTTAGAAAGATGGTAACAATAACCCTGTGTACGAGACAGCAAAAGAGACACTGATGTATAGAACAGTCTTATGGACTCTGTGGGAGAGGGAGAGGGTGGGAAGATTTGGGAGAATGGCATTGAAACATGTAAAATATCATGTATGAAATGAGTTGCCAGTCCAGGTTCGATGCACGATACTGGATGCTTGGGGCTGGTGCACTGGGACGACCCAGAGGGATGGAATGGGGAGGGAGGAGGGAGGAGGGTTCAGGATGGGAACACATGTATACCTGTGGTGGATTCATTTTGATATTTGGCAAAACTAATACAGTTATGTAAAGTTTAAAAATAAAATTTAAAAAAAAATCTATAATGAAAAACCTCAGTAGGAATTAGGTTACATTAGTCAGGTGAATTTATAGGTAACCTACGTATATGCTAATAGAAGAACCTTTACAAAGCATTTTATCTGGTATTACTTGAGTTAGAGTGGGGTTGGGAGAGCATTCTAACAGGGTTGTGTCTTGTAGTTGGTACATGGGAGCAACTCATATGCTTACTTACTGTCAGTATTAGTGGAGGTAACAATAAAAAAACCTGTGAGCAGAGAGATGGCTGTTGGGGCATGCAGGCTGATTGTAGAACTGTAGGAGATTAACGTTGGCAGTGCTCACAGAGCAAGTGAGGAGGAAAGTTGAGTTCTCCAGTCTCTCCCAAGTTCTCTGGTGCTGGGCTGTCCCTGTGTTGGGAAAGCGTGCCCTAACTTTATAGATGAGGTGTAAATTACCGTCCATGGTATTTTCCAAGCAAGAATACTGGAGTGGGTTGCCATTTCGTTCTCCAGGGGATCTTCCCAACCCAGGGATCGAACCCGGGTCTCCTGCATTTCAGACAAACGCTTTACTGTCTGAGCCACCAGGGAAGCCCTAAGTTAAGGTTAGCCTCTCCTTGTTTGGGTTCCAAGTAACCTGATAACCTGGTTTTCTGTGTAACTGCCGCTAGGAAGAACGTATGCTGACACACGTATAAAGTCTGCATGGTGAAAGTTCTACATCTTAACTACAAAATAATAAACTGATTGGTTTATATGTGTTTTGGGAGTTTTACTAATGTGAATCCAAAGCCCTCCTACCTCCTCCTCCTCAGAACAACTTGGGTGCCAGTTAGAGGGCTAGGGTTCAGACCTGTGGAGGCTCACTGTGGACTATACCTTCCTGACTGTACCTTGTGTCATGGTATCTTGTTCAGGCTATAAGTCCAGCCTTTGGGTGGTCTAAAACTGGTGGTTGGCAAATGGGCCATGGACTGGATCCAGTTGACCAGGAGCTAAGAATGGCTTTTACATTTTTTAAAGGGCTCAAAAAAAAAAAGTGACAGACTATGTGATCACAAAGGATATAATGTTTCCTGTCATGTTTTACAGTTTGCTTAAGCACTGGCTAAATCAGTAATTTCACAACACTGGCTGAAAGTTAGGACTATCTGGGGATCTTTTGAAAACACCGATGCCCTGGGACCCATCTGCTGACCAATTGAGTCAGATCCTAGTGCTCTCTGGTGGATTCTGGGAGTTTGGATTTTTTTTAAGCTCCCAGGCAGGTGATGCTGAAGAGACCTGAAAACCACTGATCTAAAGACTATTTGAAAAGAAATGAGTGGGTAATTTTTCTTCCTTTTATGCTTTCATTTTCAAATGTACTTACTAGATCTAATAGTATAAGGTAAAAATTTTATTTTCCATTTTATCCATGTTTTCTAGGACTTGTTTCTTTTCTCTTTCCAGAATTTCTCTGTGCATATCCTCTCCCGTTTCTCCTCACACATGGAGAAGCTCACTATATGCAGTGTCTCACAACTTTAGAGCTCATTTTTAACGGCTGCATGGTACCCCATTGTGTGGAAATAGCTCAAATTATTTTAGCTAGTATCTTATTGGTAGCTGTTTGGGTTGTTTTTGTATTTTGTTATTCTAAATAGTGCTGCAGTGGATATTTTATACATGAGACAATTGTATGTGAGTATTTGTGTGGGTATTTTTATAGGAAGTATTCCTAAGAGTGTTGGGTCAAAGGCTATGTACTTTTAGTTTATTCATCACTACCCTCCAAAACCACTGTAACAACTTGTAGTTCCAACAACACTTAAAGTACCTTTTAGCTTACCCTCTTGCCAACACTTAACCAAATTGACTTTTGCCACTTGGATAAATGACAGTGCTCAGTTTTTTTAAATTGTGGTAAAAAACATTTAAATTCCATCTTAATCAGTTTTAAGTGTATGGTTCAGTAGTGTTAAGTATATTAACATAGTAGTACAACAGATTGCTATGATTTTGATCAGATAGTTCATATGAGTACAATCAGACTTTATTTGTCCTTTTCCACTTAGCATGATGTCCTCAGGTTTGCTCATGTTGTAGCATGTGGCAGTATATTGACATTGTAGTGCAACAGATGACTGATCTTGACTAGATAGTTCATACGAGTGACATCAGAGTTTATATGTCCTTTTGCACTTAGCATGATGTTATCAGGTTTACTCATGTTGTAGCATGTAGCAGGATCTTTTCCAAGGCTGCACTCCATCGTATGTACCACATATGATATAATTTATCCATTTCATTGTTTAGTTTCAGGGACCTGAATTCCCACCTGTTGCTGATGGGTTCTGGCAGTGTGGCTGAAATCCACATGTTCAGTGAGTCGCACACATGATAGCTCATGCTCCTCTGCAGTGTACTTCACATGGACACAAGGCAGAAGACGTTCCAACATCTTTCTGTGCCTTTATGTTTCACAGGTTATATCCTCACTGTCACTCAACCCTGTTAATGAAAGTCACTCAGTCATTGCCAACTCTTTGTGACCCCATGGACTACATAGTCCATGGAATTCTCCAGGCCAGAATACTGAAATGGGTAGCCTTTCTCTTCTCCAGGGGATCTTCCCAACCCAGGGATTGAACCCAGGTCTTCCACATTGCAGGCAGATTCTTTACCAGCTGAGCCACAAGGGAAGCCCAAGAATACTGGAGTGCCTATCCCTTCTCCAGAGGATCTTACTGACCCGGGAATCAAACTGGGGTCTCCTGCATTGCAGGTGGATTCTTTACCAACTGAGCTATCAAGTAAGCCCCAAACCCTGTTAAGTGAATATTAACTAGATCATGGTGTCTCAACCTTATTATTTGAGGCCAGGTAATTCTTTATGGAGAGCTGTACTGTGCATTGAAGCATGTGTACCAGCATCCCTGGCCTCTGCCCTCTAGATGCTAGTAGCATCCCTTAGTTTGGACAACCAAAAATGGCTCCAGATATTGCCAGATACCTCTCGAGGCAAAATTTTGAGAACTGCTGGGGTTTATTATTTGCTTAGGGTTGATAAAAACTTGTAGCTTAGTGGCACATGTGAGACAAGAGCTCAGATCTCTGTAAAAGTTTATCTGTATCCAACACTGAGTACCTATTATGAACAGCCATAGAACTCCCTGAGAGCTGTGTCTAATAAGGGAAGCCAGGGATGGGAACAGTTTGGTACACCATGCTGAGTCCTTTCACCAAGGGCCAGCACAGTACCCCCAGGGGGACAAGTAAGAAAAGACTTGACTAGCCTTGGTCCAGAATTCTGAGGAGAGTAGCAGAAGTCAGGTGTGAAGAACACATATGCAAGGAAGAGGAAGTGTTTCCAATGGGAGAAGAGAGCCTTGAAGATGGATCAGTTGGAGGGTGTGTGGTAAGTACGGCAAGATAATCTGACTGAGGATTCAGTAACAATGACATTTTATACCCAAGTCAGGGATTAGTACTTTATTTTGTTCACATGATTTTGTTAGGGGCTTGCCAGTCCAATTCAGTGCACCAGGCACTCACACAGCTGCGTGCTAAGTCACTTCAGTCATTTCCGACTCTGCAACCCCATGGACTGTAGCCTGCCAGGCTCTTCTGTCCGTAGAGTTTTCCAGGCAAGGATACTGGAGTGGGTTGCCATTTCCTACTCTAGGGGATCTGACCAACTCAAGGATTGAGCTTTGTCTCCTACTTGATAGTCAGGTTCTTTACCACTAGCATCACCTGGGAAGCCCAACACAGCTGCAGTGAAAGCAAAATCCCTACCAACAACAGTTCCCACCCCCTGCACCATGCAGCGGAGAAGGAAATGGCACCCCACTCCAGTACTTACGCCTAGAAAATCCCATGGATGGAGGAGCCTGGTAGGCTGCAGTCCATGGGGTCGCTAGAGTTGGACACAACTGAGCGACTTCACTTTGACTTTTCACTTTCATGCATTGGAGGAGAAAATGGCAACCCACTCCAGTGTTCTTGTCTGAAGAATCCCAGGGACAGGGAAGCCTGGTGGGCTGCCATCTATGGGGTGGCACAGAGTCGGACACGACTGAAGCGACTAGCAGCAGCAGCACCATGCAGAGCTGGCTTACGCTGTCTGCAGTTACTGAAGAGGCCAGTAGGTGGGGTGCTTGCACTCTATAGGAATCGAGCCTCTAGTTGAAGCTTCAGTTCAGTTCAGTTGCTCAGTCGTGTCCAACTCTGACCCCATGGACTGCATGCAGCACGCCAGGCTTCTCTGTCCTTCACCATCTCCCAGAGCTTGTTCAAACTCATGTCCATTGAGTCAGTGATGCCATCCAACCATCTCATTTGTCATCCCCTTCTCCTGCCTTCAGTCTTTCCTAGCATCAGGGTCTTTTCCAGTCAATCAGTTCTTTACATCAGGTGGCCAAAATATTATTGGAGCTTCAGTTTCAGCATCAGTTCCTTCTGATGAGTAGTCAAGACTGATTTCTTTTAGGATTGACTGGTTTGATCTCCTTCTAGTCCAAGGGACTCTCAAGAGTCTTCTCCAGCACCACAATTCTATAGATTACAGCCAATCAACTCATTACTACAGGGCTTTTTAAAACGTCCTGGGATGTTGGTACTGAAACATGAGATATGCAGAGGCCTAGGAGTCCTGCAGCCATAAAATTAAAGGAGCTATGATCAACCTAGACAGCATATTAGAAAACAGGGACAAAGGTCCATCTAGTCAAAGCTATGGTTTTTCCAATAGTCATGTATGGCTGTGAGAGTTGGACCATAAAGAAGGCTGAGCACTGAAGAATTGATGCTTTTGAACTGTGATGTTGGAGAAGACGCTTGAGAGTCCCCTGGACTTCAAGGAGATCCAGCCAGTCAATCCTAAAGGAAATCAGTCCTGAATATTCATTGGAAGGACTGATGCTGAAACTGAAGCTCCTGTACTTTGGCCACCTGATTTGAAGAACTAACTCATTGGAAAAGCCCCTGATGCTGGGAAAGATTGAAGGCAGGAGAAGGGGACAACAGAGGAAGAGATGGTTGGATGGCATCACCGACTTGATGAACATGAGTTTGAGTGAGCTCCGGGAGTTGGTGATGGACAGAGAAGTCTGGCGTGCTGCAGTCCATAGGGTCACAAACAGTCAGACACAACTGAGCAACTTAACTGAGGAGTCTGAACTTAACTGAGGAGTCCTGGAAGGTGAGAACTGAAACCTGACCCATATTTAGAATTCAAATGTGAGCTGCCAGATGGCCTCAGGGTTTCTGAAAAAAGAGAATGACTGGAAACCTTGAAAGATACATTGTTTTCTGGAATCTGCTGGAGTGGACTGGATGGGAGAACAGAACTGGATTTCATTCAGGGCAGTGGTTCCAGTCTGTATATAGGATGTCCACAAAGTCTGGAAACAGAGATGATAGTATTTATTATCTTCCTATGGAAGAATTCCTGATTATATAATGTCTCTTTGCTGGTGTTTCTAGGCTGCATGGACTATATGGCTCTGTAGTGGTCAGGAAGCCTGACACTTTCTGATAGCCTCTCAGAGAGTCTGTATGTTCAGTGAAGAGGGATCTGTAGTGTCAAGGAGCATCCTGGGTCTTTTTTTTTTTTTAAATTGAGATATAGTTGATATCCTGAGTCTTTAGGATCTCAAATCCTTGCTTTGGGAATCCCATCTGGTTGTAATAGAAAAATTATCTCTTTGTCCAGAGGGTTTTGAGAACTGAAGATTGACAGTTCAGAGGAGATTGGCAGCAACTGCCGCTGCTGAGGTAGTGGCCAGTCAGGCAGCCATGAAACTGAAGAAAAGACGAGGTCAGCAGGAGCTGAGCCCCATGATGATTAATTGGCTGCAATGTGGGCATTGGCCTGTGGGCAACAGGGTGACAGCAGCCAGCCAAGCAATAGCCAGCAGGCCAGCGATAGCAGTTGAAACAAAAGCTGATGGTGTGCAGAGCTGTTGACAGCTGTTCTGACTTCAAATAATAACTCCACTCCTATCTCAGTTTAGAGATCTGGGTGTGATTATAAATGTGACCTATTATAGGAAGGGTGAAGTCTATGAAAATATCAGTCTGATGAGGGGAATCTGCCAATCCCCTAATTGAAGAAACTCCTAAGTCATATTTCATTATGCTGAACGCTTAGAATATAATGCTAGGACTTCCTTTCTTTCTTTTTTGTTTTTTTTTGGGGGGGGGCAGGGGGTGGGGAGTTGTGCTGCACTGGGCAACATTCAGGATCTTAATTTCTGGCCCGGGATCAAACCTGTGCCCCCTTCATTGCAAATGTAGAGTCTTAACCACTGGACCACCAGGGAAGTCTGGACTTCCTTTCTTTTCAAAGAAATATTCACGAAAAGTACTCCTTTCAGATGCATCAGTTCAGTTCAGTTGCTCAGTCATGTCCAGTTGTTTGCAACCCCATGGACTGTAGCACGCCAGACTTCTCTGTCGATCACCAACTCCCGGAGCTCACTCAAACTCATGTTCATCAAGTCGGTGATGCCATCCAACCATCTCTTCCTCTGTTGTCCCCTTCTCCTGCCTTCAATCTTTCCCAGCATCAGGGGCTTTTCCAGTGAGTTAGTTCTTCAAATCAGGTGGCCAAAGTACAGGAGCTTCAGTTTCAGCATCATTCCTTCCAGAGAACACCCTGGGCTGATCTCCGTTAGAATGGACTGGTTGGATCTCCTTGCAGTCCAAGGGACTCTCAAGCGTCTTCTCCAACATCACAGTTCAAAAGCATCAATTCTTCAGTGCTCAGCCTTCTTTATGGTCCAACTCTCACAGCCATACATGACTATTGGAAAAACCATAGCTTTGACTAGATGGACCTTTGTCTCTGCTTTTAATATGCTGTCTAGGTTGGGCATAGCTTTTCTTCCAAGAAACAAAAGTTTTTTAATTTCATGGCTGCAGTCACCATCTGCAGTGGTTTTAGAGCCCAAGAAAATAAAGTCTGTCACTGTTTCCATTGTTTCCCCATCTATTTGCCATGAAGTGATGGGACCAGATGCCATGATCTTCATTTTTTTAATGTTGAGTTTTAAGCAGGCTTTTTCACTCTCCTCTTTCACTTTCATCAAGAGGCTTTCTAGTTCCTCTTCACTTTCTGCCACAAGGGTGTTGTCATTTGGGTATCCGAGGTTAGGGATATTTCTCCTGGCAATCTTGATTCCAGCTTGTGCTTCATCCAGCCCAGCATTTCACATGATGTACTCTGCATTATAAGTTAAATAAGCAGGGTAACAATATACAGCCTTGATGTACTCCTTTCCCAATTTGGAACCAGTCCGATGTTCAATGTCAGATTCTAACTGTTGCTTCTTGACCTGCATATTGACTTCTCAGGAGGCAGGTAAGGTGGTCTGTCTTGTATTCCCATCTCTTTAAGAATTTTTCACAGTTTGTTGTGATCCACATAGTCAAAGGCTTTGGCATAGTCAATAAAGCTGAAGTAGATGTTTTTCTGGAATTCTCTTGCTTTTTCTTCATCCCAACAGATGCTGGCAATTTAATCTCTGCTTCCTCTGCCTTTTCTAAATCCAGTTTGACCATCTTGAGTTCTCAGTTCATGTACTGTTCAAGCCTCACTTGGAGAATTTTCAGTATTACTTTGCTAGCGTGTGGGATGAGTGCAATTGTGTGGTAGTTTGAACTTTCCTTGGCATTGCCTTTCTTTGGGATTGGAATGAAAACTGACCTTTTCCAGTCCTGTGGCCATTGCTGAGTTTTCCAGATTTGCTGGCATATTGAATGCAGCACATTCACAGCATCATGTTTTAGGATTTGAAATAGCTCAACTGGAATTCCATCACCTCCACTAGCTTTGTCCATAGTGATGCTTCATAAAGCCCACTTGACTTCGTATTCCAGGATGTCTCGCTCTAGGTGAGTGATCACACCATCATGGTTATCTGGGTCCTGAAGACCTTTTTTGTATAGTTCTGTGTATTCTTTCCACCTCTTCTAAATATCTTTTGCTTCTATTAGATCTATACTGTTTTTGTCCTTTTTTGTGCCGTCTTTGTTATGAAATGTTCCCTTGGTATCTCTAATTTTCTTGAAGAGATCTCTAGTCTTTCCCATTCTACTGTTTTCCTCTATTTCTTTGCATTGATCACTAAGGAAGGCTTTCTTATTTCTCCTTGCTATTCTTTGGGTGCATACTTTACCTCATTTACTATGACTCCACTCTGTTTTCAAAATATATTTTTAAAATGCATATTTTATCTTAAAATCTCCTGCAACTTTCAAAATATATACCTCTGTTTCTTTCCAAAAAAATTGTTTTTGCCACACCATGCAGTTTGTGGGCTACAACAGCTATACTCCAATTTAAAAAACAATTCAAGTCTAAGAACGCCAATAAAAAAAATGTCAGGACTTTCCTGGGGGTATAGTGGATAAGAATCCACCAGCCATTGCAGGAGACATAGGTTTGATTCCTGGTCTAGAAAGACTCCACATGACACAGAGTAACTGAAGGCCATGCACCACGGTTACTGAGCCCACAAGTTGCAACTACTGAAGCCTGAGCACCTAGAGCCTGTGCTCTGTGACAAGATGCCATCTTAAGTTACTCATACAGAGTAGCTTAATTGCCCTAAAAATTCTCTGTGTTCTTTCCATTCTTCCCTCTTTCCTACCTACCCCTGGCAACACTGATTTTTGTACTGTCTCTGTGGTTTTACCTTTTCTGAATTGTCAAATAGTTTGACTCATACAGTATATAGACTTTTGAGCTGGCTTCTTTCACTTAGTAAAATACATTCAAGTTAATTCCATATCTTGTCATGGCTTGATAGCTCATTTCTTTTATTGCTGAATAATAGTCATTATATGGATGTACCACGGTTTTGTTTTGTTTTGTTTTTTTCTATTTATGTGTTGAAGGACATCTTGGTTATTTCAAAGTTTGGGTAATTATGAATAAAGCTGCTATAAATACTTACGTGCAGTTGCTTCTTGGCCTTTTGGCTAAGTTCAAGTGTGTAAACATTTATGTGCAGGTTTTTATGTGGACATAAGTTTTCAACTCATTTGGATAAATACCAAGGAGCATGAGTGCCAAATTGTATGATTAAGAGAAAGTTTAGTTTTATAACACATTGCCAAACTGTATTTATTCAGATTTGTTTTATGGCCTAGATTATAGTCTACCTTGGGGCTTCCCAGCTGGTGCTAGTAGTAAAGAACCTGCCTGCCAATGCAAGAGACTTAACCCATGTGTGTTCTATCCCTGGGTTGGGAAGATTCCCCTGAAGGAGGGCATGGCAACCCACTCCAGTATTCTTGCCTGGAGAATCCCATGGACAGAAGATCCTGGCTGGCTTCGGTCCATGAGGTCACAAAGAGTCAGTTACAAGTAAAGCAATTTACCACAAATATGCACATAGTCTTTCTTGGTAAATGATCCATGTGCACTTGAGAATAATGTGATTGGAGTTGGTGATGTTCCATAAATGTCACTAAAATCAAATTGATGGGGCTTCCCTGCTGGCTCAGTAGTAAAAAATCTGCCTGCCAGTGCAGAAGACACAGGTTCCATCCCTGATCTGGAAAGATCCCACATACTGCAGAACAGTGTGTTCTACAGTAAGCCCTTGTGCCACAACTATTGAGACTGTGCTCTAGAGCCCAGGAGTGGAAACTCCTGAAGCCTGTGCACCCTAGAGCCTGTGCTCTGCAATAAGGGAAGCTCACGCACTGCAACTGGAGAGTAGCCCCTGCTTGCCACAACTAGAAAAAAGCCTGTGCAGCAGTGAAGACCCAGCACAGCTAAAGAGAAATAAATAAGAATTAAAAAAACCAAATTAGTTGATAGTGTTCTTCAAATTTATATTATTACTGATTTTCTGTCTAGCTTTACTATCAGTTACTTAGGGAAAAGTGCTAAAATCTCCAACTATAATTGCAGATTTGTCTATTTCTTATTTTTAATATAGCCGTTCTGATTTTCATTTGGTTCTTATTTGTATAATATACATTCTCCCATCTTTTTACTTTTAACCATATGTTTCTTTATATTTAAGTGAGTTTCTTATAGACAAGAAACTCTATAGTTTTAGTTTTGGTTTTTGTTTTTGAATCCAATCTGACCTTCCTTGCCTTTTGATTGGGGTATTTACTACATTTAAAGTTAATGTAATTATCAACATGATTGAGTTTGAAGCTACCATCTTTCATTTGCCCAATTTCATTTACTTCCTATTTGCCCAATCTTCTCTTTGTTCCTTTTTTATTGTCTTCCTGATTTCTTTCAGATTGAATTTTTTTGTGATTCTATTTTGTCTTCATTATTGGCTTATTAGTTGTATCTTTATTTCTTTAGTTGTTGCTCTACAGTTTATAAAATAGATTTTTTTTTTTGGTCATCTTGTATGGCTTAGGGGGGAACTTTGATCTTAGTTTCCTGACCAGGGATTGAAGCTTGGCCAGGACAGTGAAAGTGCGCAGTCCTAACCACCTGGTCACCAGGGAATTCCCTATAAAATACAATCTTTAAATAGTCTACCTTCAAATAATGTATCACTTCATGTATACTATAAAACAGTACAGCAGTAATTTTTTTCCTCTTATCTTTTGTGCTATTGTGATTATACATTTTTCTTTTACATGTACTATAAATCCTGTTGTAATTTTTGCTTTAAAGAACCAATTATCTTTTGAAGAGATTAAATATTAAGTGTATTTTATGTTTACTCATATTTACTATTTCTGACACTTTTCATTATGTTGTGTAGATCCACATTTCCACATGGTATCATTTGGAAGCAGTGAAAGCACTTTTGCTTGGAGAACTTCCTTTCATATTTCTTTTAAACCAGTAATTTTGTCATTCATCAAAATCCCAGTGATGAATTTTCTCATCTTTTGTCTTAAAAAAATAGTTCTTTTTCCTTTAATTTTCTTATTGGGGTAAAATATATTGGGTTGGCAAAAAAATTCATTTGGATTTTTGTGTAAGATCTGGTTTGTATAATTTCTGATAAGAATTCTGTGTCATTCGTATATTGATTCTTTTGTAAGAAATATGTCTTTTTTCTCTGGCTGCTTTTAATGTTTTCTCTTTATCAGTGGTTTCAGAAATTTTATTGTGACATGATATGATGTGGTTTTCCCCAGGTTTATTCTGCTTGGGATTCATTAAGCTTCTTGGATCCATGAGTTTTATAGCTTTCAGCAAATTTGGAAAATTTATGGTCATTTTGTCTTTAAATATTTTTTTCTAAGCCTCTTTTCATGCATCTTCTCTCTTAATGGGATCCTCTTGAGATATTACATATACGTCAGTCTGCTTAATATTATTCCATACACAAATGGTGTTCTGTTCATTTTTTTCTGTCTCCGTACTTCACCTTGCTTAGTTTCTATTTCTGTTTCTTCTAATCACCAATCTTCAGCATCTGCTTTTATTCCATCCAGTGTATTTTCCATTTCAGATACTATATTTTTCATATCTAGAGGTTTCATTTGGATCTTTCCTTTATCTTCCACTTCTCTAATTATCTTGGTCAGGTTTTCCTCTATCTTTTTGAAGATATAAAGCATATTTATAGTAGCAGCTTTTATGTTCTTGTTTGTTCCATCACCATTAAAATTTCTGAATCTGTTTTATTTATTCTATTTTTTTTTAAGCAAAATTGTTCAGAATTTTTTTTTTTCTCCGTTTGTGCTATATGGCTTGTGGGATCTTAGTTCTCGGATGACAAGGGGTAGAACCTGGACCTCAGCAGTGAAAGCACTGGGTTCTAACCACTGGACAGTCAGGTAATTCCTGGTTCAGGTTTTATTCACCAGTCAATAGCTGCTCTCTCTCTCCTTTCTGCATCCTGCTGTGCTGCCTTCCACATTCCTAGATTCAGGAGAGGAATTCTCTGGCCTTCTGAGCTGTAATCTGAGAGGAGAGGTCAGTGAAGAGAGCTGGAAGACAGTAGTTTGCTGTAGAGGCTGGCTAGGCAGGCCAGCCCTGCCATCAGCATGTGTTCCAGCACTTGTAGTAATCACTCTGTAATTCAAGTAATCACATTCAAGACTGGCTTTTAGCTCACTGGTGGTCCTGTAGCCATTCTTCCCTGCCAGCTCTAGCACCTCATTGTTTGTAATTCATATTGAGCTCAGCTGGAACAGAGTGAATATGGTAGTGCCACCCACAGGGGTAATGCTGAAGCCAATGCCATCTGCCTTTATTTGCTTGATGACCCTTATTCAGTTGTCTTGGCTGACATCTGGATTGAATTTTTCCCTTCCCTATTAAACCTGTTGATGTAGCAGTTCCTCCAAAGTTCTCAAACTTCCATTCTGGTGCTTCAGGGCTAGGCACACTTTGATAATCTGTATGCCCAGCATCTCAGACCAAAATTGTTTTCCATAAATCAGGGGATCCATCCCAATGGTGGCACACATGTCCTGGAACTGCATCTGGAACTTGAGACTCCTTTGGGTGTCCTACTTGTGCTTGCTGGCAAATTGCCCCAGATTAGTCTTGAAGCTTCTTTGGGGTAGTAATGCTGCCTCCCACATGATGCAGCTCATACTGGTGACTTAGGTGCCATTGTTTTGATTTGTATTTCCCTGATGGCTAATGATACTGACCATCTCTTCATGTGCTTATTGGCCACTTGTATGCCTTCTTTGGAGAACTGTCTATTCATTTTCTTCCAGCCTACCTGGAAATGGAGATATGAAAACCACGGTGTAAAAGATATTGGTGAACCATTTCTGAAATTCTGGGTTCTACAATAGTAAGAAAAGTAGCTGCTCACTGTATTGTTATAATGTCTTCTGGAATATTATATACATCTCTACTCACACTATAAGGCAATGAGAAGACTCCTATGTCCAGATGTCTAGCTTGAATAATATAGGTTTGTTGTGACTCTTCCAAGACAAATCAGTTGCAAAATGTACACCTGTGTGATTATATGAAAACTCCTTGGTCACAGAACATTCAGCAGCTGCCTCCCCTCCCCTCCCCTCCCCAATCTTTTTACACATTGTAACAATGACAATGTTAGTTTTTGATCTGTTAATCATTAGAGATTAAAAATTTTATACAGAGTGTACCTCAAAGGTTGTGAGCTCAGTTCCAGATTACTGCAGTAAAGCAAATATTGCAATAAAGTGAGTCATATGAATTTTTGGTTTTCTGGTGCATATGAAAGTTATATTTACCCCATACTTAAACCATTTAAAAAATTATTTATTTATTTTGGCTGCACTAGGTCTTCATTGCTGTGCACGAGCTTTCTCTAGTTGCAGTGAGCAGGTTTCTCACTGCAGTGGGTTCTCTTGTTGCAGAGCACAGGCTGTAGGGCGTGAGGGCTTCAATAGTTGCAGCAAAGCGGACCTTTGCTGCAAAGTGATGTCTCTGCTTTTTAATAATCTGTCTAGGTTTGTCATAGCTTTTCTTCCAAGAAGCAAGCCTCTTTTAATTTCATGGCTGCAGTCACCATCCACAGTGATTTTGGAGCCCAATAATGTACCTTAATTAAAATGTTAGGTAGTTAGAATAGGGAAAAGGAGTCCAGAATGGCAGTGGTTAAAAGATAAGGAAGAGAAAAGCCCAAGAAAATAGAACAAAGGAAGGTCTGAGGACTGGAGTGAGGACTTCAGGTAAAACAAACAACACTCCTGGCTGGCCCAATTTACATAGGACAGGCCCAGGGAGAGAAAAACATAAAAAGAGGAGTCAAAGGGCTGGGGCTCCCTCTCTCTCCTGCACTCTGGGGTGCTCTTGTCTCGCATCTTTGGGTCAACATGCCCTCACACCTCGAAGATGGATTTTCCTGTTATTATCTAAATAAAATAGAGCTGAAACACGGAGCTGTAACGCTGATTTGTCTAAGAGCTATAACACGGTCCGTTCGAGACCTGAGAGCTATAACACGGTCTGTCCAAGACCCGAGAGCTGTGACACGCCGAGGGCTTTAATGTCCGTCACTCCAGATCTTTGTTGTGACGAGACAGAACCGACAGCACCTGACAAAAACACGCTAACCACCATCTGAAAATGTAGAGTTCGCATGAGTCTTCAATTTGTAGAAAACACAAGATCTGTGAAGTGCAATAAAGGGAAGCCCAACAAAATGAGATATACTTTTAAGATCTGTCCCAGGAACTTATAATTTAATAGAAGAGGAAACAATTACATAACTTTAAGTTAAATCCAAAATCACAACAGATGGTGATTGCAGCCATGAAATTAAAAGACACTTACTCCTTGGAAGGAAAGTTATGACCAACCTAGACAGCATATTCAAAAGCAGAGACATTACTTTGCCAACAAAGGTCCGTCTAGTCAAGGCTATGGTTTTTCCAGTGGTCATGTATGGATGTGAGAGTTGGACTGTGAAGAAAGCTGAGCACCGAAGAATTGATGCTTTTGAACTGTGGTGTTGGAGAAGACTCTTGAGAGTCCCTTGGACTACAAGGAGATCCAACCAGTCCATTCTAAAGGAGATCAGTCCTGGATGTTGTTTGGAAGGACTGATGCTAAAGCTGAAACTCCAATACTTTGAAACTCCTCATGTGAAGAGTTGACTCATTGGAAAAGACTCTGATGCTGGGAGGGATTGGGGTCAGGAAGAGAAGGGGACGACAGAGGATGAGATGGCTGGATGGCATCACCGCCTCAATGGACATGAGTTTGAACTCCGGGAGTTGGTGATGGACAGGGAGGCCTGGCATGCTGCAATTCATGGGGTCGCAAAGAGTTGGACACGACTGAGCAACTGAACTGAACTGAAGTTAAATCAAGAGAAAAACAGATATGATTTCTACACATTCTAACCAACATTTGTTATTATTGTTTTAAACATAGCCATTCTAGAACAAGTGAACTTGTATCTTATTGTGGTTTTGATTTGTATTTCCCTGATGGCTAATTATGCTGACCATCTCTTCACATGCTTATTGGCTACTTGTATGCCTTCTTTGGAGAACTGTCTATTCACATTCTTTGCACATTTTTTTACTTTGTTGTCTTTTTACTGTTGAGTGGTGAAAGAGTTGTTGTATATTGTATGTCGATGTTCATTGCAGCATTATTCACAATAGCCAAAAGGTAGAAACAACCAAAGTGTGCATCAGCAGATGAATGGACAAACAAAATGTGTGTACAATGAAATATTAATCAGCCAAACAAAGGAATGAAGTTCTGATACATGCTACTACCACATGGATGAACCTTATAAAGATAATGTTAGGGGCCTCCCTGGTGGCTCAGTGGTAAAGAATCCACCTGCCAGTGCAGGAGACACAGGTTGATTCCTGATCCTGGAAGATCCCAAATGCAACTGAGTAACTAAGCCTGTCCACCACAACTATTGAGTCTGTGCTCTAGAGCCCAGGAGCCGCAACTACTGAAGTCTGCATGCCCTAGAACCTGTGCTCCACAACAAGAGAAGCCACCGCAATGACAAGCCTGTGCACTGAAACTAGAGGATAACCCAGTTTGTATTCAATATGTAGGATAGGCAAATTCATTGGGTTGGAAAGTAGATTACAGGTTATCAGGAGCTTGAAATGCAATAATAGAAATTCTTGCTTGATGGATACAAAGTTTCTGTTTAGGTTTATGAAAAAGTTTTAGAAATAGATAGTGGTAATGGTTGCAGAATACTGTAAATGTAACTAATGCCACTGGATTACGTACTTAAAAATGGCTGAAATGGTAAATTTTGTGATGTATATATATTTCATCACAATTGTTTTTTTAAAGGTGGCTTTGGCAGCTGTGAAGAAATCAGACTAAAGTTTAAGATTACAGCAGGAATCCAGGTTAAAGATGATCTGCTTGTCTTTCCAGAGCCACTCTATCATTCTCTTCCCTGTTCTGTGCTCCAGGAAGCTGATCTGTGGTGACCAATTAACCAGCTGGTAGACCCTCTAACTTCTGGTTAAATTTGGTCAGTGTGGAGCATTGCCAACATGGAGGACTGATGAAGAGATCAGAGGGTGAGGGGAAAATGAGATCAGGGTATTCTCCTGGCTCCCATCCTGCAGGATGCTGTGGGCATCTATCCCCTGATGAAAGGTGTCAATTCCTGCCACGCAGCCCTCTCCGCAAAGCTCTCTCTGTCCTTGTATTCTAGTAATGGCTCCCCCCCGTCATTTCTACTAGGGATATAGTGGCCACCCCTAGTGCACTTGTACTTCCCAAGATATTAGTTATCAGTTCACTTGCTCAGTCGTGTCCGACTCTGCGACCCCATGAACCGCAGCACGCCTGGCCTCCTTGTCCATCACCAACTCCCAGAGTTTACCCAAACTCATGTCCATTGAGTTGGTGATACCATCTAACCATCTCATCCTCTGTCGTCCCCTTCTCTTCCTGCCTTCAATCTTTCCTAACATCAGGGTCTTTGCAAATGAGTCAGCTCTTTGTATCAGGTGGCCAAAATACTCTAGTTTCAGCTTCAACATCAGTCCTTCTGATGAATACCCAGGGCTGATTTCCTTTAGGATGGACTGGTTGGATCTCCTTGCAGTCCAAGGGACTTTCAAGAGTCTTCTTCAACACCACAGTTCAAAAGCATCAATTCTTTGGTGCTCAGCTGTCTTTATAGTCCAACTTTCACATCCATACATGACTACTGGAAAAACCATAGCCTTGACTAGATGGACCTTTGTGGACAAAGTAATGTCTCTGCTTTATAGTTCATTTATTAAACTTTCTTAGAATTACCTGGTGGTCCAGTAGTTAGGATGTGGTGCTCCACTGCAAGGGGCCCTGGGTTTGATTCCCCGGTTAGGGAACTAAGATCCCACAAGTTGCGTGATGTGGCCAAAAGAAAAAAAAAAAAGTGGGAGGGAAAGAAAGAAAAAGAAATGAGATTACTGTAAAGAGTTCATGGAAGTTTGAACAGATTAACATTTAAAAAAAGGTTAATTTTAGCAATTTGAGTTTCCATCAGTTTCCTGACTTCTGGATCAGAGTGGGTGTAGTAGAGAGAGCAATGGATATATTAATACTTGGAGGTATAGCCTTGTGGTTTTGATAAATTGGATGGTGTGATAGACATGGATCCTGGCTCTTAAAAAAGTTCTCATAAATTAGAGGACACAGGACATAGAGTCTAGGGAAAAAAAACAAAACACAAACAGACTCACACTAACTAATAGTCCAGCTATAGACTCAAGTTCCAAAGTGGCTTAAGCCAACTACTCAATGCACTAATCCATCTGTCTCCTTGCCTTGGGGACAGAACTGACTCTTCTCCAAGTTCTCTGATACACAGGAGAGAAATTGGAGGGCACTGGTTGGTTTCTACAGAGGAATCAGAAAACTAGGGGTCTTCCAAGAAAGTAGCAGAAATAGAAGTTCTTGGAAATGATCTCAGAAAAGTGTTTAGTCAATTGGGTCAAAATCCGGACACCAGCTTGCAATAGCTCAGGTTCCCAACCAAATGGTCTGGAGATAAAAGAGGGACAACAGATTGTGGAGACACTCAGGGAAATATCAGAGTTAATGAAGAAAAATCCTGTAACACCCAGTTGTTGGTCTCCTGTGCCTATTCCAAGTCATACTCAGGGGAAAATGGGGATGATTACTCCATCACAGACCCTACATCATTTATACCCTCTAATTTCCCCCCTACTTTCTCTCTTTTCCCTGAATGCTGGTCTCCTATCCTGGCCCTTCCAGCTGCTGAAAGGCACACATCAAATCTACATCGATAGATGGCAGAGTATCTGAGACCAAGGCGTTATCCATACACTTTGGGTTCTCCTGAGTCAGACTGGAAACTTGTGCCTGGCTTATTTCCCTTTGATTCGATAAAGAGAACTCTGATTGGGGTGTAACTTCTATAACATGATCCTTAGGTCTTGGCTCCTGGACATGTCCTCTGGGGCTTGCTTTCAAACCAGGCCCTCTTGAGTAGCTGGTACTATAAGCTTTCTTTTTTGTCACATTTACTCCCCAAAGAAGCACTTATCTACTCCATCTTACTCCCTTCCATGCTGTCAGGATCCAGGCATCCTTTAGATATTTACAGCTTCTAGCTAGCTGTATGAACTCAGAGACATTATGTAACTTCGTATGTCTCAAGCTGTTTTAAAATTCTTAACCAAGTCCTAGTATGTGACAACACTCAGTTTCTGTTAGTTGTTGTTATTATTATTATGTTGTTATTAACATAGCAATATGTTCTTACAACTGGTATAACCCGCTTACCAAATTTGACTGTCAAAAATGTTCACATTTCTCTCTTTTTAAAAATCTGAGTCTAAATTCAGTTTATTTTTATAACTGTTTTATTTTACTTTAATTGTTAATTTCTTGTGCTTAGTCGCTGAGTCCTGTCCGACTCTTTGTGACCCCATGGACTGTAGCCCGCCAGGCTCCTCTGTCCATGGGAATTCTCCAGGCAAGAATACTGGAGTGGGTTGTCATGCCCTTCTCCAGGGGATCTTCCAACTCAGGGATCAAACCCAGGTCTCCCACACTGAGGCGGATTCTTTCCCATCTGAGCCACCAGGGAAGCCCTATTTATTTCTTACCTAGATAGTTTGTGCACCCAGAAAAAATTCCAAAACAGTAAAAAGGCCCACCACTTCTCCCAACCACCCACTTCACCTCCCTACCAACCACCCTCTTACCAATTCCTTCCTTAAACAACTTCAAGGATATTCTATGCAATTACATTCACAAACTTGACCATTTTTCTCATATATCTCTTATATAAATATTAATACTAGCCATAATAATGTATCTTGGAGAACTTTTCAAATCAGTTCTTATTGAGTTGCCTAATTATCCCTTTTTTTTCCTTTTAAAGATTTTCCTCCAGTTTTTAGATTAGGGAATTTAGGGCATTAGATTCCACCCAATTTAGAAATATGGTATAATTTTCATAAAATAAGATTCA
This sequence comes from Bubalus kerabau, assembly GCF_029407905.1. Classification (NCBI taxonomy): domain Eukaryota; kingdom Metazoa; phylum Chordata; class Mammalia; order Artiodactyla; family Bovidae; genus Bubalus; species Bubalus kerabau. The sequence goes on from NC_073645.1 coordinate 25,435,792, forward strand.
TCCATTTCAACTATACAGTTTAATAAGTCTTGGCAATTGTATACTGTCGTTTACCATCTCAACAATTAAGATACAAAATGTTTCCATCATTCTAAAACGTCCCCTCATTCTCCATTGTAATCAATCCCCTCACCTAAAATCTAACTCTGAAACCATTGACCTGCTTTTCATTACAAAATAGTTTTCATTTCTAGAGTTTCATTTATATGGCATTGTACAATATAAAGTGTTTGGTGTTTGACTTTGTACACTTCAATTTTTTTTTTGAGATTCCATGGCCTTGTTGTACACATCACCATCTCATTTCTTTTTAGCACAGAGTATTACATAATAAAGGAGTTATTTACTCAGTTATCAGTTGATAGATATTTGGTTTGTTCCAGTTTGGGCTTCATATGAATAATAATGCTGCTATGAAAATTTGCATAACACTTTTGTGTGGAAATATGTTCACATTTGCTCTTGAGTAAATCCCTAAGAGTAGAATTTCTAGGTCATAAGGTATGTTTAACTTTATAAGTCACTACCAAACTGTTTCCCAAGTGTATCTACCATTTTGTAATCTCACCTATGATATAATTTGCCTTAATTCTTTTTAACAGCTGGCATGCAGCTGCTGGTCAAAAAGAGCAATAAAGCAAATGTGGCAAATGTTAAATTGGTGAATCTGGATATAAGAGTACACAGGTGTTTGTTTTACTATTCTTCCTTTTTTCTTTAAAGTTTTTTCAAAATAAAAAAGTGGAGGCGGTACTAGATTGCATGTTATATGGTATTGGACTAATTCTGAAGTTTATCTGGCAGGGTACTTGTAAGGAGAGAGTAAATTTTCAAAAAGAACAATGAAGGGGAATGGTTCCAACTAGATATCTAAACAAACTCTAAAGCTATGATAATTTAAACATTTTTAGTGTCACATACAAAAACCTCCTGGATAATCATATAGAGAGTCTAGAAAAAAGCTCATGTGGCTATGGATTTTTAATATACAATGAAGATGGCATTTTATTTATTTTTTTTTTTTATTTTTTTTTTTAAGTACCAAGGATCTTTATTCTTAGGTCTGATATTTAATCTGTGGCTGCAGATAATATGTCACTATTTAGAGAATAAAAGGTCCCATTATCTTCATTCAAGTCTTCAGCCACAAAGTTACACCTTATTCTCATACAAGATAAGGGTTGGTAGGGGATTAAGGAGGTACACTGAGGATAAAAGCGAAAGGGAACAAACACTTTTACAAGCATAGCGTCCCAGTTACCGTGAAGGTTACGTTTCAGGTTAATTTACAAAAGTAGTGACAGAACCATGATTTCAGTGAAAATCAACACGTTATACCTTTTAAAAAACCAGAAATACGTCAGGCAAGCATGCGAAATTCAGAGTATAAAAAAACGCAAGGGCTGGCTGCCCAAACAGGTATTTCCCTCAGAAAGAGGGATTTGAGAATGCTGCACAGAACCAAAGGAATTAGAAGCTGAATTAGCACACCCATTTCCTCAGTTTATATATGAGGCAAGTGGGCAGACATTAACTGGTAAAGCTTACTCAGCCAGATTAAGAATGTACAGACATCCAATTCCTGGTGCTATCCGCAACTACATGTATCTAAAATACAAGGAGGTAAATATCCAGAATACATCAAACCCACTGATTTAAAGAAAACACTTCAAGGGAGGGGGTGAAGTTGTTATTATAGCATAGCAGCACATTACACATATTTAAGAGATTAAATGGAAAGAAATAATCTCTTAATGCTCAGTTTTGATCAACACAAGTTTCCAGCCAACTTTCTGATGTAGAGCAAAACAAGTATATTCTTCAGTTTTCTTTTACATTTTTTGGGGCCTATCTTTCAAAACTGAGCACCGGGTATTTTTAATGGAAGTAATGGGATGTTATACATACACTCTAATCACATATTTTAAGAATAAACAAAATGCATATTTCAGTAATTCATAGTGTATTTATAAAATGAAAAGCTCTCTATCAAAATACACTTTCCACTGGGAAAAATAAATAAAACAGACAAATGGATCTACACAAAGTAAAAATTAACTTTGGTAGACTTCACTGTGGAGGACAGTCCATAACAAGCTTATCTGCCCTTACTCCCCCAGAGCCGATCATCTTCTGAGTTAAGATTTTAAAAATATGTTTTAATTGAGATCATTATGTTGACATTTGTTTCTCATTCCACATCATCTTCAGCCAAGCTTTGAGCACTTACAATTCTCTGACTAATTGTTGGGAGCTTAGTCAGAAGCATCTGGAACACCGGTGGTGGAAGAGTTTGTTGCAACACTTGCAGCAACTGCTGCGGCTGTCCACACACAGCATTCGCATTTGTCAGATGGTCCACACCCTTCTCATATTCACCTTGAGCTAGTAATTCTTCACCAAGCTGTATTTCTTCTAGAAAGAATTTCTGAACGGCTTCAGCATCTTTAAGGTCAGGTAACTTGGAAAGCCCAGCTCTCTCCTTGGCAAGCTTCTGTTTCTTTCTTCGTTCTCGCAGCCTGTTCTTGAAGTTGGGGTCACTCCGTCTCTTGCGGTCGAAGTAAATGCAGTAACCAATGAAAAGAGCCCCGCACACGCCGGCGGCGATGGCGCTGTTCCGGCCCACCATCTTCTCTCCACCGAGGAGCCGGGTCGGCTGCGGCGGGGCCCGCAAAGAAGCCGTTGACCACGCCTGAAGATGGCATTTTAAAATCAGAATGGGTTAATATATATTTATGGGACTTAACTACTAATTTATAAAAATGTTAGATCTCTATTCCATTCCCTTTACATACACCTTATATATGAATTCCTTAAATATGAATTCAAGAAATAATAGAAGTATAAATAAGTCTATTAGAAGAACTATACATGATTTTTATAAATTTGGAATAGGCATGACATTCTTAAGCAAGAAGTGAAATCCAAAAGCAGTAAAGAAAAGTGCTGATATATTTTGCTGCATAGACATTTAAAAATTCTACTGGATTAAAAATAACATAAACAGTATATCTGTGCATGTTTTTGTTTGTGTGTGCTCAGTCATTTGTCAGGTTTCTCGCAGTGTAAATTTTTTATTTTATTCTTTTTGGATGTGCTTCATTGCTGCATGGCCTTTTCTCTAGTTGCAGCAAGCAGGGGCTACCTCTAGTTGCAGTGCGAGGGCTTCTCATTGTGGTGGCTTCTCTTGTTGCAGAGCACAGGCTCTAGGGCGCCTGGCCCTCAGAAACTGTTGCACATAGGCTCAGTAGTTGTGGCTCCCTGGCTGGAGAGCACAGGCTCAAGAGCTGTGGCCCATAGGCTTAGTTGGTCTGTTGCATGTGGGATCTTCCATCAGCCTGTGTCTCCTGCATTGGCAGGTGTATTGTTTACCTTTGAGCCTACAGGGAAGCCCCTCACGGTATAGTTTGCTGATTGCATCCCCATAGTATCATGTTTCTTTCCCTCTTGAATTTGGTTTAAATTGATAGTTACATGTAAAGGCTTGATCAGATTAGATTTCTTTTTCAAAGTAAGACTAATTTCAGGACTTCCTTGGTGGTCCAGTGGTTAAGAATCTGTGCTTCCATGCAGGGGCCTCGGGTTGGGGAACCAACATTCCACATGAGCATGGCATGGCCAAAACAATTTTTTTCTCTTGCCTCTTTTTATCAATGTTATCTACTATTGATTGTCTTTCCCTAGATCCATTCATTCATTAGGGTTTGGCAACTAGTGATATTTTAATTCTCTTTTCTACTGAGTTTATTAGAATACTTCTATAAGGAGAAACTTCCCCTTATCACCTATTCAGTTACCATGAGATATTCAACTTGTAGGAAAAGCATAACAAATGTTGATTCTTTTTTCTCTACCAATTGTCAAAATAATAAGTTGATTCCCTACCATCCTTCAAAAGTGACCAATAAAGTGGGCTTTTGTAGTATCATTATGAATAAATAGATTTAATCCTAACTGAAGCTATAACTCATTGAGGCTGTAACTCTTTGTAATGCTCAAATGGTAGTTTTGGCTGGTGTGAATTTACTTAGGTTATCTCCAGAGTCCTTTGACACATCATTTGTCTTTATTAATTTCTTTGCTTCCTGATAATGACAGGTTATTTTAGGCCCATCTTCTGTATACAGATCCATCCCAGTCCTGGAATCAGCCATCTTAAGGAGTCCAGGTTACTTTTAACAAAATGACATTTAAAAACAACAAACTGAGTGCCGGGAATGCCCATTGGTACTGGGTTGGTCATGGACCCTAGGTCTTTTCAGTTAACAGAGCTAGAAAATACAATTAAAAAAAAAAGATTAAATATGTCATGAGTTCATGTTGACACTTCCAATTCAAAATCAGCTATGGAGTTTTTACTTAACATCATCAGTCTTACCTCATTATCTCTTAACAGTATAGAAAATTTCAGTTGTCAATAACAGCAACATTATTTTATTTTTTATTATTTTTATTCTATTTCTCCCACAACACACAGTTTCAGAGCAACAATGACGCTAAATTGAAAGAGACACGTGTACCCCAATGTTCATTGCAGCACTGTTTACAATAGCCAGAACATGAAAGCAACCTAGATGCCCATCAGGAGACGAATGGATAAGAAAGTTGTGGTACATATTCACAATGGAGTATTACTCAGCTATTAAAAAGAATGCATTTGAATCAGTTCTAATGAGGTGGATGAAACTGGAGCTTATTATACAGAGTGAAGTAAGTCAGAAAGAAAAACACCAATACAGTATATTAACGCATATATATGGAATTTAGAAAGATGGTAATGATGACCCTATATGTGAGACAGCAAAAGAGACACAGATGTAAAGAACACACTGTTGGACTCTGTGGGAGAAGGCGAGGGTGGGGTGATTTGAGAGAATAGCATTGAAACCTGTATATTATCATATGTGAAATAGATCACCAGTCCAGGTTCATGCATGAGGCAGGGTGCTCAGGGCTGGTGCACTGGGATGAACCTGACGGATGGGATGGGGAGGGAGGTGGGAGGGAGGGTCAGGATGGGGAACACATGAACACCCACGGCTGATTCATGTGAATGTATGGCAAAAACCACTACAATATTGTAAAATAATTAGCCTCCAATTAAAAAAAAATGAAAACAAACAAAAAACAATGTTGCCAATAACCACCAACAATATAATTACCAAAAACAATGAGGTTTTTTTTAAAGTTGCTTTTTGTCGTTAGAGTACTTTTGACTATGGCTGTACGGTCAAATTAGTGTATCTCAGTCATCTGAGATAGTTCTTTGTATACTTACACTACCAAGACTCAATACATAGTTAGAGTATTTATTTTATTTATTTTCTCCCCAGTTTTATTGAGAACATTTAATTCCATTTTACTTTCTATTTAGGGGGGTTGTTTTTACATTTTTATGTTTTGTCAGACTTTATGAGATATTCAAATATAATAAAGCTCACCAGTTTTAAGTATAGCATGAGATGAGTCTGAAAAAGATAGAGAGATATACAACCATAACCACAATCATTATATAGAATATTTTCATCACCCCCCAAATTTCTCTCATAATTCTTTGTAGTCAGTCCCCTCCCCACATCTCTTGGCTCTTGTGTACAATTTGATGGACTTTGGTATAATACATTATTAACTGTTAAAAATTGTGGCAAAATATACTACATAAAATTGCCATTTTAATAATTTTTAAGTGTGCAATTCAGTGGCTTTAGCTACATTCACAATGTGCAACTGTCATCACTATTTAAAAACTGTTTTTATCACACCAAACAGAAATTCTATACCCATTAATTAGGAATTCTCCATTATCCACTCTGCCCATCATGTCCACGACTATAAGCATCTTTGCCATAGACATCACTGCTGCAGACGTTTATTGCACAAATATTTTTGCTCATAACTGATTGACCAGAAGAAAGGCAATGCCAAAGAATGCTCAAACTACTGCACAATTGCACTCGTCTCACATCCTAGTAAAGTAATGCTCAAAATTCTCCAAGCCAGGCTTCAGCAATACGTGAACCGTGAACTTCCTGATGTTCAAGCTGGTTTTAGAAAAGGCAGAGGAACCAGAGATCAAATTGCCAACATCCTCTGGATCATGGAAAAAGCAAGAGAATTCCAGAAAAACATCTATTTCTGCTTTATTGACTATGCCAAAGCCGCTGACTGTGTGGATCACAATAAACTGTGGAAAATTCTGAAAGAGATGGGAATACCAGACCACCTGACCTGCCTCTTGAGAAACCTGTATGCAGGTCAGGAAGCAACAGTTAGAACTGGACATGGAACAACAGACTGGTTCCAAATAGGAAAAGGAGTATGTCAAGGCTGTATATTATCACCCTGCTTATTTAACTTCTATGCAGAGTACATCATGAGAAACACTGGACTGGAAGAAACACAAGCTGGAATCAAGATTGCCGGGAGAAATATCAATAACCTGAGATATGCAGATGACACCACCCTTATGGCAGAAAGTGAAGAGGAACTAAAAGGCCTCTTGATGAAAGTGAAAGAGGAGAGTGAAAAAGTTGGCTTAAAGCTCAACATTCAGAAAACGAAGATCATGGCATTCGGTCCCATCACTTCACGGGAAATAGAAGGGGAAACAGTGGAAACAGTGTCAGACTGTATTTTTGGGGGCTCCAAAATCACTGCAGATGGTGACTGCAGCCATGAAATTAAAAGACGCTTACTCCTTGGAAGAAAAGTTATGACCAACCTAGATGGCATATTCAAAAGCAGAGACATTACTTTGCCAACAAAGGTCTGTCTAGTCAAGGCTATGGTTTTTCCTGTGGTCATGTATGGATGTAAGAGTTGGACTGTGAAGAAAGCTGAGCACCGAAGAATTGATGCTTTTGAACTGTGGTGTTGGAGAAGACTCTTGAGAGTCCCTTGGACTGCAAGGAGATCCAACCAGTCCATTCTGAAGGAGATCAGTCCTGGGATTTCTTTGGAGGGAATGATGCTAAAGCTGAAACTCCAGTACGTTGGCCACCTCATGCGAAGAGTTGACTCATTGGAAAAAGACTCTGATGCTGGGAGGGATTGGGGGCAGGAGGAGAAGGGACGACAGAGGATGAAATGGCTGGATGGCATCGCCGACTCAATGGACGTGAGCCTGAGTGAACTCCAGGAGTTGGTGATGGACAGGGAGGCCTGGAGTGCTGCGACTCATGGGGTCACGAAGAGTTGGACACGACTGAGCGGCTGAACTGAACTGAACTGATTGACCATAAGACCATTCTGCTGTAAAAGATAAAATAACAAAAAACCAAAGAGGGACATTAAAAGGACATAATGAAACATATGAACAACAAAAGTAGAAAGACTTTATTGCAAAATACAAAATCCTTAAATAAACTAAAATGTGTGTGGGTTCACTGCAATACTGTGCAAATAACTGATTGTACTTTGTGGGCTACATGTAAGCACTTATTTCCCAAGTCTTTTATTCACACTTATATAATATATATAATATTTATATTTTTGTAATATAATACATATTATAAATATATATTACATATATTTTTGTTGTCAGTGATGATTTACCTCCTTGTTCAGCATTGTACTTTTTCTTTTACATTAAAATTTCCTTTGTTAAGAGAAGTATAAGTTTCCAGATACTAAGATGGATATTTTGTAACCGAGCTTTGTATTGTGTTGTGAAAACCTCTCCACTGTTGTTCCTGGCATCTTGTCCATCAACAGATGTTCAAAAGTTCTGTGGGTCCTATGCCTTCAAATCACTGAAGGATTTGCAAACTGACATGTAACCATTTTTCAGTACAGTGTGCAATCTGGCTTTAAACACTCTTCTTTCACACTTCTTGTAAGTTTTATCCACCTATTTTGTATCAAGTTGACATACATTGTTGTTATCATCCACTATTTTAAGACTCTTCACTGTGTAGACCATAATGAGATCCAAGATTTATGTATTATAAAAATGGGAGTTCTGCATCAAGGGGAAATGAAACTAGACTGTCAACAAACTAATTTATCTTTTATGGCAAAATTGCATTATAGACAATTAGCTATGTAGCAAACATGCTTGCAACTTCAGATGTCTATAGCAAAGATGCTTGCAATGAAAGTACCTAGAACCCTCCCCAGCGCCTTGTGACCTCTAGTCTACTTTCTGTCTCTTTGAATTTGCCTAGCCTGGATATTTCATGTAAGTGTACTCAAACAACATTGTCCTTTGTGTCTACCTTCTTTTGCTAAGCATGTTTTCAAGATTCATCCATGTTGTAGCATGTGTCAGAATTTCACTCCTTTTCATAGTTGAATAATGTTCCATTGTTGTGGACATGTCACTTTGTAAAATTTTTATTTATTTTTAATTGGAGGATAATTGCTTTACAATATTGTGTTAGTTTCTGCCCTATATCAGCATGAATCAGTCATAGTTATATATGTATGTCCCCTCAGTCTTGAACCTTCCTCCCACCTCCCACTCCATCCTGCCCTCTAGGTTGTCAAAGAGCACCAGATTTGAGCTCCCTGAATCACACAACAAATTTCCACTGGTTATCTAATTTTACATACGGTCATGTATATGTTTCAATGCTACTCTCTCAATTCATTCCACCCTCTCTTTATCCTGCTGTGTACACAGTTTGTTCTCTATGTCTTCATCTCCATTGTGCCCTGCAGATGGATTCATCAGTACCATCTTTCTAGATTCTGTATATATGTGTTGATTTGTGATATTTGCCATTCTCTTTTTGACTTACTTCGGACTTCCTTGGTTACTCAGACTGTAAAGAATCTGCCTGCAATGCAGGTAACCTGGGTTTAATCCCTGGATCAGGAAGATCCCCTGGAGAAGGGAATGGCTACCCACTCCAGTATTCTTGCCTGGAGAATTCCATGGACAGAGGAGCCTGGTGGGCTACAGTCCATGGGATCACAGAGTCGCACACAACTGAGTGACTAACACATATATTCTGACTTACTTCACTCTGTATAATAGGCTCTGTTGCTGCTACTGCTGCTGCTAAGTCGCTTCAGTCGTGTCCGACTCTGTGTGACCCCATAGACGGCAGCCACCAGGCTCCCCCGTCCCTGGGATTCTCCAGGCAAGAACACTGGAGTGGGTTGCCATTTCCTTCTCCAATGCATGAAAGTGAAAAGTCAAAGTGAAGTCACTCAGTCGTGTCTGACTCTTAGCAATCCCATGGACTGCAGCCTACCAGGCTCCTCCACCCATGGGATTTTCCAGGCAAAGTACTGGAGTGGGGTGCCACTGCCTTCTCCAATAATAGGCTCTAGGTTCATCCATCCCTTTAGAACTGAGTCAAATGCATTCCTTTTAATGGCTGAGTAATATTTGATCATGTGTATGTACAACAAATTCTTTATCCATTTGTCTGTTGATGGACATCTAGGTTGCTTCCACATCCTAATTATTGTAAATAGTGCTGTGATGAACATTGGGGTACACGTGCCTTTTAGGATTATGGTTTTCTCAGAGCATATGCCCAGTAGAGGGATTGCTGAGTTATGTGGTAGTTTTATTCCTAGCTTTTATAGGAATCTCCATGCATATGTCACATTTTGCTTATCCATTTATCTCTTGATGGACACTTGTTTCCATCTTTTGACTATTGTGAACAAAGCTGCTATGACAATGCATGTCCAAATATCTCTTGAGCCTCTGCTTTCAACTCTTTTGAGCATGTACTTAGGAGTAGAGTTGCTGGGTCATAAGGTAATTAAATATTCAGCTCTTTGAGGAACTCCCAAATTATTTTCTGTAGTGATTGCACCATTTATTTTCCTAACAGCAATGTATGTGTCTAATTTTCCACATTCTCAACAACACCTGCTGCTGCTAAGTCACTTCAGTTGTGTCCGACTCTGTGCGACCCCATAGACAGAAGCCCACCAGGCTCCCCCGTCCCTGGGATTCTCCAGGCAAGAACATTGGAGTGGGTTGCCATTTCCTTCTCCAGTACATGAAAGTGAAAATTAAAAGTGAAGTCGCTCAGTCGTGTCCAACTCTTCGCGAGCCCATGGACTGCAGCCTACCAGCCTCCTCCGTCCATGGGATTTTCCAGGCAAGAGTACTGGAGTGGGGTGCCATTGCCTTCTCCGCAACAATACCTAGTAGGTGTGAAAGCCCAAGGCAAATGCAAATCAAAACCTCAGTGAGATGCCATTTCACACCAACAATACTAGTAGATGTGAAATGGCATCTCACTGAGGTTTTGATTTGCATTTCCCCTGGGCTTCTCTGGTGGCTCAGACAATAAAGTATCTGCCTGCAATGCAAGAGACCTGGGTTTGATCCCTGGGTTGGGAAGATCCCCTGGAGAAGGAAATGGCAACCCACTCCAGGACTCTTGCCTGGAAAGTCCCATGAATGGAGGAGCCTGGTAGGTTGCAGTCCATGGGGTCGCAAAGAGTCAGACAAGACTGAACAACTTCACTTGATGACTGATTTGGGTTTCCCAGGTGGCGCTAGCAGTAAAGAACCTGCCTGCGAATGCAGGAGAATTAAGGGACTGTAAGTTCTATCCCTGGGTCAGAAAGATCCCCTGGAGGAGGGCATGGCAACCCACTCCAGTATTCTTGCCTGGAGAATCCCACGGACAGAGGAGCCTGGCAGGCTACAGTCCATAGAGTTGCAAAGAGTTGGACATGACTGAAGCAACTTAGCACAAAATGACTAATGATGTTGAGCATCTTTTTATGAGCTTATTGGCCATTTGTTTATTTTCTTTGGAGAAATGTCTATTCAGGTCATTTATTCATTTAAAACTGGATTGTTTGTCCATCTTTTTATATTTGTCCCTCATTACATATTTAAAGCAGATTTCTTATAGGCAACAATTGGGTCTTTTCTGTTTTATCCAGTCTGTCTTTTAATTGGTGTATTAAAAGACTACTCACATTTTAAATGTTTTTTTGATAAAGTTGGATTAATATCTACCATATTTGTGACTATTTTCTATTCTATCCTTTGCAATTCTTTATTTCTTTATTTGAATATTCTCCTTTTTACTTCTCTAGTTTTTTTTCTTCTCTAGTTTTAATCCAGCATTTTATATGATTTCATTTTCTCTCCTCTCTTAGCATGTTAATTATACTTTAAAAAAGCTTTAGTGATTTCCCTAAAGTTTGAAATATACATTTACAACTAATCTAACTCCAATTCCAAATACACTATACCAGTTCATGAATAGTGCAGGTATCTTATAAAAGAATTATAAATCCCTCCTTCCTGTCCCTTATAATGTTGTCATTCATTTCACTTATCTATAAGCTGTAATCTCCCAACACATTGTTGCTATTTTTATTATTTATTTATTTATTTGTGATTGCACTGGGTCTTCTTTGCTGTTTACAGGCTTTCTCTAGCTGCTGCAGGAGGGGCTACTTTTCATCGTGGTGCATGGGCTTCTCGTTGTGATGGCTTCTCTTGACATGGAGCACAGGCTTTAGGTGCATGGGCTTCCGTAGTTGCAACTCGTGGACTCTAGAGCACTGACTCAATAGTTGTGGTGCGTGGGTTTAGTTGCTCTACGGCATGTGGAATCTTCCCAAACCAGGGATCAAACTTGTGTTCCTATATTGGAAGGCAGACTCTTACCACTGTACCACTAGTGAAGTCCTGTTGCTATTATTTGAATAGCTGTATATTAGATCAATAAAATGAAAGATTTTATATTCATTTGTTCCTTCTCTAATGCTCTTTTTTTGTTATATAGATGCAAGTTTCTGACCTATACCATTTTTCTTCTCTCTAAAGAATATCTTTTAATGTTTCTTGCAAGACAGGTCCACTGGCAACACATTCCCTTGGTTTTTGTCTGGAACATTCTTTATTTTTTATTCACTTTTAAACATAATTTTGCAGTAATGAAGACCGAGCACAGCCACAAGTAAATACATAAAATAAAAATAAGCAACAATAATAATAATAATAATAAAAGAACCTGGTAGAGATTCTGAAATAAATATTTATGAAAGTTTGTGGGCCTCTTATGATTAGGCCCTCGGGAGTTTTTAATTCTCAAGCTAGTCCACACAACCTCCAGAAATTTGTCAATTACTGTTAACATGTTCTTACCAGTTGCTTGCTCCAGTGGCTTCCATTCCCTATAAACTGTGATTGTCTGTAATTGCCTGTCTATCCAGTTTCAGAGGCAGTAGCTTGCCCTGAAAATTTTTTGTTTTAAGAATAATTACATAGAAATCTAGAAGGAAATATGTCAAAGTGTAATGGTAAACCCACAAACATGTTTTTTGCTTTTGTTGAGTAATAGAAACATGGAACATTCATGTAGGGAAATAGTATGCTTGCTCCTTGGCTGCTTACTTCGCTTCAGTAAGTGTCCGACTCTTTGTGACCCCATGGACTGTAGCCCACGAGGCTCCTCTGTCCATGGAGTTCTCCAGGCAAGAATACTGGAGTGGGTTGCCATTTCCTACTCTAGGGGATTTTCCCAACCCAGGGATAGAACCTAGGCTTACTGTACTGCAGGCAGATTCTTTGCCACTGAGCCCCCAGGGAAGCCTAGAACTGAAGATTAACTTTACTTAAAACAATTAAGGTGATGCTGATCAGACCACTGCATGGCCAATTTTAAGATGACTGTCGGAGCCGACTGCTATTTTTGCACATAGTCGCCTCCCTCCATCTGTGAAAGCTCTTGCCCTCTGATGTCAGTGGGATAGGAGTTGGCCTTGGGATAGGAGTCTACCCTCTCCCTACCCGCCCCCCTCCATAGCTGGCATCTGAAATAAAGCAAATTTTCCTTTTCACCAGTCTTGCTTCTTCATTGGCTTTTGAACAGTAAGCAGCTGAACCCCACTTTCGTTTACACAAACATACATTTTTATACATAGATGATATATGAAAGGATCCACAAGAAACTAGTAATTGTGGTTGCCTCATGGGCGGAGGAGCCTGGTGGGCTGCAGTCCATGGGGTCGCTAAGAGTCGGGCACGACTGAGCGACTTCACTTTCACTTTTCACTTTCATGCATTGGAGAAGGAAATGGCAACCCACTCCCGTATTATTGCCTGGAGAATCCCAGGGACAGAGGAGCCTAGTGGGCTGCCGTCTATGGGGTCACACAGAGTCGGACACGACTGAAGCGACTTAGTAACAGCAGCAGATATGACTGTGTGACTGAGAATGCACTGGGAAAAAGAATTAAGGATAGGAATGGGAGAGAGTTGATTTTCTCAGTTTACTTTTTATTCTTTTTCACTTTTTTACGACTTACTTTAACTTTGTGTGTGTGTATTTGTAATGGAAAAAAATGCCATTGTGTCCTCTATTCTGATTGATTTCAGAACACTTTCCGGACATGGAAAGAAGAATTGTAAAACTTGGTGTCAGCTGTGGGAATAGTGGCCCATGTTCCCAGCGTGATTTGCCAGTAGTCAAAATTATAGAGACAGAAAGTAAAATGGTGTTTGTTAGAGTCTGGAGCTGGGGGAGGGAATGAGGAGTTATCGCTTAATGGGTATTGAGTTTCAGTTTTGTGAAATGAAAAGAATTCTGGAGATGGATGATGCTGATGGCTGTGCAACGATGTAAATGAAGTTCGTACCGTTCAACTGCGCTTAAAAATGGCTGAGCTGGTAAAGTTCATGTGTATTTTACCACAATTTAAAAAATTGGAAAAAACCCACAAGACAGTTATTAATATTTTAAAGTACAAATATATAGAACTTTATAATAACAGAAAAAGAACTATTAATGACAGAGAAGGATAAGTTAAGGTTTTCCCAGATTTTAAAAAAACCTAAAGAACTTATTGCTATAATAGCAGACACGCCCTACAAGAAATGCTAAACAGTTGTTCCAACTGAAACGAAAGGAGAGTAACTAAAAACTGTACAAAGAAGTAAAGAACACCAGTAATTATACCTACATAGTTAGGTGTAAAATCCAGTACTCTTGTATTTTTGGTTTGTAGCTTCTCTTTTTTCCCTATATGATTAAAAGACAAATGCAAAACCAACAATTATCTATGTCAATGGGCAATCTGTGACAATAACAACATAAGGAAGGGAGGATGAAGCTGTGTAAGAGCAGAGTTTTGTATACTCTTGAGGCTAAGTTGGTTTAATTCAAACTAGATTATTATTAACCGAAGCTGTTACCTCTAACACCCGGCCACTAAGAAAATAACTAAAAACAAAATCAGAAAAAGAAATGAGAAGAGAATCAAAATAGTGCACTAGAAAAAAATTAAACACAAAATAAGGCAGCAGTAGGAACTTCCCTGGTGGTGCAGTGGTTAAGACTCTGAGTTTCCAACGCGGGAGCTGGGGTTCAATCCCTGGTTGGGGAACTAGATCCCACATGCCACAACTAAAGAACCTGCATGCCACAACTAAGACCCAGTGCAGCCAAATAAATAAATAAATATTTTTTAAAAAGATAAAGCACAATAGAGTCACCCCAGTGATGTTCCTGTGTGTTCAGATTGCTGAATTTGAGTGAACCATCCTTGAAAAAACAAGGGACTTCCCTGGTGGTCCAATGGCTAAGACTCTGTACTCCTAATGCAGGGGGTCTGGGTTCAATTCCTGGTCAGGGAACTAGATCCCACATGGCACAACTAAAGACTCGGCATGCTGCATCAAAGATTGAAGATCGTGTTTGTAACAACTAATGCCTGGCACAGCCAAATAAATAAATTGAAAAAAAAAAAAAGAAAAAACAAAATACAGTGTGAATAGAAAGACTCATCACTGCCACCCCCCATCCTTTTCTAAAAATAATTCATAAGAAAAAATCATTAATATTTTACATAATTAGTTTCACCCAAGGTTCACACATGGAAGAAATAGCTAAGACATAACATCATAAATTCTCACTATGAAATCACAATAGAACCTGATATATTCTGAGTATTTGCAAGTTGGGAGAGAGCCTCAGAGATTATATTATTCATCCCCTCATTGTTGAGATGAGGTAGGTCACTGAGGCCCAAGAAGGTCTAGTGTGGGACCTTGGGGTCTAACCCCAGGGGCAGAGCCTGGGTAGAATGCAGGCCTCCTGAAGCCTAACTCAGGGTGCCCTCCACTCCTTCGTCTTTATCAAAAGTAAACATGCTGCTGCTGCTAAGTCGCTTCAGTCGTGTCCGACTCTGTGACCCCAGAGACGGCAGCCCACCAGGCTCCCCTGTCCCTGGGATTCTCCAGGCAAGAACACTGGAGTGGGTTGCCAGTTCCTTCTCCAATGCACGAAAGTGAAAAGTGAAAGTGAAGTCGCTCAATCGTGTCCGACTCGTAGCGACCCCATGGACTGCAGCCTACCAGGCTCCTCCGTCCATGGGATTTCCCAGGCAAGAATACTGGAGTGGGGTGCCATCGCCTTCTCCGAAAGTAAACATAAAATTCACCAAATGATAAAGTGCGCATGCTAATGTGGGCAAGTTAAGAGCTTCAGTCATATCCAACTCTTTGTGACCCCACGGACTGTAACCTGTCAGACTCCTCTATCAATGGGATTTTCCAGGCAAGGATACTCAAATGGGTTGCCATGCCCTCCTCCAGGGGATCTTCCCCACCCAGGAGTTGAACCTGTATCTCTTACATCTCCTGCATTGGCAGGTGGGTTCTTTACCATTAACTGCCTCCTGAGAAACCCCACACAAGGTGGTGCAGATTAGCAATTTGGTCTTGCAATGTGATTGCTTTAGCCATCAGTCAGTTATGTAACCCACCTTGGAGTGGGAATTTTTCATACAAGATTGTTCAGCATTCTGAGGGAAGACTCAAACAGGCTAAAAACGGCTTCTTCGTGGATTCAGGAAGATTCTTCATGGCTCTTAGCCTGTGGTGGGCAGGCGGTCAGCTGCACAGCAGAATTCCAGCTTCCAAGCAGCACTGTGAGGTGCGTCCTGGCTTCAAGCAGCACAGCGATATCTGTATGGTGCATGCTGGATAACCTTTCTTCATCCGGTCTTTCCCCAAAGGAGGGCCTTTTGGATTAATCATTCCTTCAACAAAATGGCGAATGGTCCACACCAGTCTGAAGTCCACTCCTAGGCGTCCCTACTATATTGATATAAACCATAACCATTATGAGGAAAGGCGTTAGCAGACACGGTCTCCGTGGTCTCTGGTGTTGGTCATGGGAAACTCGCCCTGTCAAAGGTTGGTATAATGTTGGCCTTTTGGCTACAGTTTCTTGCCCCGGGGGAAATGTCTAGTTTGCAGACCTCCTCGACAGCAATATTGCCACTCAACTTTCATGGATAACCACTTCCCTGCCCAGGGCAGTAGGCAACGGTGTGGTTTCAGGAGCCCGGGTGATCTGGCCTGGGTCAAACAGTAGAGTCGGGCCCTTCCGGGTGTCTCCAGGTAGTGCCTTTAACAGGTAACCACCAGGGAGCATCTGTAACTGCCTGTTGGCTATCAGACTTCCTGTGCTCACTCAACATCTCTTCAAAGCCAAAGGAGTCAGCAAACTTGTCATGCTCTGTCAAATAGCTGGTTGAGTTTACAGCTTCTCAAATTTAGCCTTACTGACTTCATAGGCGTCCTTGTAAAAAGCATCAATAGCAACTCTCTTCACAGATGCTTCTCCATCCTACTTTATCTGAGGATCATCGGTGCCCATTGTAAATACTCCGGCAGGGATGGGGCCATTTTGGTGGGTAGAAACAGCCCATCTCCGGGCGTCTTGTGAGTATAGGTGTGCAACCCCCATCTGCTACAGACCCCGGGGCACTGGGGAATGCCCAAACTGCCCGAGCCTGTAAGGAACACCACGCCCAGGCCTCTTTGCCTCCCACCAGCCAGCCTGGGCCCCTCATCAAGGGCAGAGGCAACAAGAGGATGCGCTAGATACAGTTTTTGTTTTTTTGTTTTGTTTGTTTTTAAAAAACCTTAGATTTTCTTTATTCATTGGTCCATTTCTACAACAAATACATCCAAAACACTACATAATAAAATTATTTACAACATTTCCAAATGAGAAGATTCTTTCTGCCCTACTACTGCTATTCACACACAGTACTTCCACAGCACATCATGAGAAGATTCAGTTCAGTTCAGTTCAGTCGTCAGTTGTGTCCAACTCTTTGCGACCCCATGAATCGCAGCACACCAGGCCTCCCTGTCCATCACCAACTCCCGGAGTTCACTCAGACTCACGTCCATCGAGTCAGTGATGCCATCCAGCCATCTCATCTTCTGTCATCCCCTTCTCCTCCTGCCCCAATCCCTCCCAGCATCAGAGTCTTTTCCAATGAGTCAACTCTTCGCATGAGGTGGCCAAAGTACTGGAGTTTCAGCTTCAGTATCAGTCGTTCCAAAGAAATCCCAGGGCTGATCTCCTTTAGAATGGACTGGTTGGATCTCCTCACAGTCCAAGGGACTCTCAAGAGTCTTCTCCAACACCACAGTTCAAAAGCATCAATTCTTCGGTGCTCAGCCTTCTTCACAGTCCAACTCTCACATCCATACATGATAAGATTACCCTGTACTCTAAACTGGTTAAGAAATGTGAAAACTAATAATGTAATCACATTAGCTCTGCTCAATATGTGGCAACATTTTAGAAACCTTGAACTTCATCTTGCAACATCTAAAGAGTACAACAACAGCTTTCCCCATTGTACTTTACGAAATAAGTTGCAGGGACTAGGAGAAGAACCACATTATCAAGATAACTAACTGTACAGAAATGGATTTAAAAAGTCACACCTCAAAATCACTTTTTGTAAATTTCACACACATTTACAAATATCACATTGTCATCCAGCTTGTTTACTTGGATTTTCTTTGCTTGGACTGCACCACATTGGTTATGTCTTTAGCAGAGCTAGGGGCTGAAGCAGAGAGGATGGCTCACAATGTCCATTTTCCATATTCTCAGAAGCCACAAGCCAGCTCTTCAGTTTGGGCGTTTATTTGGCTTGGAGTTTTGGACTTTCCAATTACCTCTTTGGGCTCTCTGTTTTGTCCAGAGACTATGGCAGCATTTGCCTTGAGTTCTAACCTGGGAACAGACCCCTGTAGTGCTGTGGCTGGAGTTTCCTTTGAGACCAAACTTTGTGAAGGGCCTGGTGGTCAGCTTGAAAATTCTGGAGATTTAGGGCCTGAGTTTTCCAAGCTAATTCCTTGTTTTCCAGGTAATGGCTGCTTATCAGCCTCCTCCAGACCAGCTGGGTGGGTATCTGGAGTGTTTGGATTCGCTATTTTTCTTCTACCAAGGAGGTTTCTTCTTCTGTTTATTTGCATTGATGTTATTTTGCTTATTGTGTACCCCAAAATTGCCTGTAGAGATATCACTCTGCAATAAGTTGACCAACAATGGGTTTGTTCGTGTGACATCCTTATTGACTGGGAAGCCTAGATTCTGACCACAAAACATCTGATTTCCATTGGGTGCACCAATGGAAGGTGCATTGAAAGGCATCCCATGGCCGGAGAAGTAGTTTAGGGAAGCACTGTTTCCCTGTATGGCCTGCACATGAGGGTGGGGAAACATGGTGCTTTGTTGCATGCTAACATCAGGCATCATCTGAGACGAGCTATCATTATTTGCTTTAGTAGCAGGATCACCATGCTGCTGGGCCATACAGGTGTGTGTGTGTGTGTGTGTGTGTGTGTGTGTGTGTATAATTTATGTATTGGCTGTGCTGGGTATTCATTGTTTCATGGGCTTTTCTCTAGTCGTGGTGAGTGGGGGCTACTTTCTAGATGCAGTGCACAGGCTTCTCACTGTAGAGACCTCTCTTGTTTTGAAGCACAGGCTCAAGGGTGCACGGGCTTCAGTAGTTGTGGCACGTTGCTCAGCAGTTGCAGCTCCTGGGCTCTAGAGCACAGGCTCAATAGTTGTTGGGCTATATAGTTTTAAATATTGTTTTTCTTTCACATTACTTTGTAAACATGGTTTTGTGTTTCTCCATGTTCTGGCAGCAGCAAGCTGTTTTATAATACTAGTATTTAATAATTTAAGCTTTCATTATGGGGTTGTTTGCAGCTTTTTTGAGTCCCAATGATGTAAGTGTTTTAGTACATATAGATTTTTTTTCTTTTATTCTATTTCACTGGGTTTTAAATTCCTAGATGAGAGAATGGGTCAAAAGAAAGCCAGTTGGCTCTTGCCAAGTGTTACCTAAGTATGCCTCTAGAAGGATTATTACCTGGCCCCTAGACAGGTGTGAATATATCTGTTTCCCAAAGCTTGGACCAGCGTTGGGTATCTAATTTTTACTTGGTTTAATGGTTGTTAATTGGAACCATACTATACTTACAGTCTTTAATTTGTATTTCCCTAATTACTAAGGAAGTTGAGTCCTTTTAAAAATAAATATATTGTTTATTACTTGTTTATCCTGTTAGATGCCTACTCGATTCAAAGCAACAGACATTCTGAGTGTCCACTCTGTGCTAGGAGCTGTGTACATCCCTCAAAGGGGCAGTGACCTAATAAAAATGATCCTTTGGAATAGGGTGGGGGAACCAGGATAGTATAGGAAATATAAGAGTAGCTGTACTCTCTCAGTAGAAGCACAGTCCTGGCAAACTGCTTGGGGAAAGGCTTGTGGGTGGAAGACAAAGAAGGGAAGGGTTGACTCTGCCTGAAAAAGATTAGGCTTTTGCAGGGTAGGTGACTTTAGAGCTAGGGCTGAATAAGATTTGTCCAGGTGAGAAAATGATGTATGGGGAGAGGGGACAATATGAAGAGAGGTCAACAGGTTGAAAAGTCTGATAATATGGTGCTTGTGTAATGGGGCTGTGACTTTTCCATTATAGCTAAGACACAGGATGCTGGAGCTGAGGAATGATGGGACATTGGCTGGAAAGGAAGAGTCAGGACTAACCTTGGGAATCTGACCTTGGTCCTGAAGAATTTTTGTTCTTTTTTTAAAAAAAGTATTTATTTATTTGGCTGCATTGGGTCTTGGTTGTGATACACGCAGTCTTTGTTGTGGCACAGGAGCTTAGTTGCTTCACAGAATGTGGGATCTTAGTTCCTAAACCAGGGATGGAACTCCTGTCCCCCCACACTGGAAGGTGGATTCTTAACCACCGGACCACCAGGAAAGTCTCAAATATTTTGTTCTTAAAGAGGAATGACAGGAGCTAATGTATGTTTTAGAAAGATGTTTCTGGTGGCTAAAGAATCTGCCTGCCAATGTAGGAGATGCAGATTCGATCCCTGGGTCAGAAAGATTCCCTGGAGAAGGAAATGGCAACCCACTCCAGTATTTTTGCCTGGGAAATCCCATGGACAGAGGAGTCCAGCGGGGTATAATCCATGGGGTCACAAAGAGTTGGACATGAATTTGCGACTAAACAGCAATTTTGGTAGTTAATAAGAGGTAGACATGTTCCTTGCCTTTATGGAGCTCAAGGACTAGTGGGGGAAACAAGTGTTAAACAAGAAATCATAATTATAAGCTCTCATTGAATGAAATGAGTCCCCGTATGGGCCACTCTCTTCTTTGCTTTCCTGGTGGCTCAGATGGTAAAGCGTCTGCCTACTATGCAGGAAACCTGGGTTCAATCCCTAGGTTGGGAAGATCTGCTGGAGAAGGAATTGGCAACCCACCCCAGTACCCTTGCCTGGAAGATCCAATGGACAGAGGAGCTCGGTTGGCTATAGTCCATGGGGTCTCAAAGAGTCGGACATGACTGAGTGACTTCAATTGAAAGAAAGAAATGTCATGCTTTGAGAGCAATTTATATGTAACAGGGGTAGCAGACCAACTCCAAAGGTCAGGGAGGGTTTCCCCTAGGAAATAATTTCTGGAGGTGTTTCTTCTTCTGCTCTTACACACACCTCTCACTCAAGTCTTACCATTAAACTTCACAGATAAAAGCAATGTAAAATATTTGAGAGAAACCCAGAACTGAATATACATATTCTACATGCATTTGTAAACCTCCCCAAATGATTCACCCTGACATTCCCTTGTATCTAGTCCCCAGTATCCCTTCTTTGTAAAAAATGTTAAATTTCATTTTATTTATTTACTCGTTTATTTTATTTTGGCTGCACTGAGTCTTCATTGTGGTGCACTAACTTTCTCATTGCAGCACTTGGGCTTAGTTGCCATAAGGTATGTGAGATCTTAGTTCTCTGACTAGGGATCAAACCTCATCCCCTGTGTTGGAAGGCAGATTCTTAACCACTGGACTATGAGGGAAGTCCCCACAGTATCCTTCCATTGACGTTATCTGACTTGTATACCGACCCCAACCTTGTGAGGCAGACAGGCAAGTGTGACTCTCAACATTTTATTGATGAAGAATGTGAGTCTCAGGTTAGGTAACTTGCCTAGAATCATGGAACTAGTTAATACGTACAGGCATTTGAATCCAGGTCTTGTAATACCTATGTGGAATTCTTTTCTTTTTTAAGAAAAAATTTTTTAATTGGTAAAAATCTCAACAAGTGGTCACACCTATGTTCTTTTTATTTTTTTTTTTTTTAATTTTTTTGGCTGCATGTGTGGCGTGTGGAATCTTAGTTCCTAACCAGCCTGCTCTCCCTGCATTGGGAGTGCAGAGTATTAACCACTGGATTGTCAGGGAAGTCCCTAGGTGGAATTATTCTTGCAATGCTCATTCTTTTGTTTGTTCATTAATCCATCAAATGTGCACTGATCACCTTCTGAGTGTCGGGCTATGTGTGAAGCAATCCAGAACCACAAAAGGTTTTAAGCAGGAAAGTAACATGATCCAATTTAGGTTTTAGAAACTTCTTTTGGATGAGAGGACAGAAAGAAGTGGTTTTCAAAGTATGGTTTGAGGCCACACTGGGTCAGAGGGGTCTTCCAGATGGCGCTAGTGGTAAATAACTCACCTACCAATGCAGGAGATCTAAGAGATTCAGGTTTGATCCCTGGGTTGTGAAGATCCCCTGGAGGAGGGCATGGAAACCTACTCCAGTATTCTTGCCTGGAGAATCCCATGGACAGAGGAGCCTGGCGAGCTACAGTCCATGGGGTTGCACAGAGTCAGACACGACTGAAGTGACTTAGCATACATGCAGGCACTGGGTCAGTGGCTCTGGGGTTGGTGATATGCCAGGTTTGGGTACTGTTTTTTTCCCCTAATGCAATAGAAAATGGTATATCAGAGAAGAAAGTGTCAACTAATTATGAAGAGGTGCTGGCTGTAGTAACCAGGTGAGAGATGACACAAAACAGAGACAAAGGGATGTACCTGGGGGACATTGAGCTAGCATGGCAGGACTTCCCACTCACCCTTAGCTCATACAGTAGCTGAGAAGTGAAACTGGAATTCCTACCTAGGTCCTCTGGCTACAGAGCCTGTGGGCTTACTGCACATAACTATTTATAGCCACTTCATGATTTTAAATATTTTGTATTTATTTCTCTTAGCATTCGTTTTGCATATCTCCATCGTTTCTCAAACTGCCTTCAAGCCTTGTATTTCCCCCTCATTTTCATAAAGTCTAGGACAGAAATAAGGGACAGATGAGTAAGGCCTTAAAATTTTTTTAATGTTTATTTATTTGGGGCTGGGTTCACAGGCAAGGAAAACGTAGATTTGATAAACACAGACTAGGGAAGAACCTCAGGATACTGGGAGAGGAGCAGCACCTCCTCTTTTATAAACCCCTGGCAGTCTCCAGGAAGCCTGAAGACAATAATCCCAGAAGCCCAGAGGGTGACCCCACTTCCTTCCCAGGGTTATTACTGAGTATCAGGCTGGAGCCGGCAGGAATTCAGGAAACTGTAAAGAAACCACAGCCTCAACAACCAACTCTCCAAACACCAACACCAACTACCTCGACAATAAAACTCGTTACAATTCATCTCCCTCCCACTTACAACTGCAGACCAGAAGGAAGCAGAGGGCCTACGGGAAGGGCTCTTTGCTGCCCCTTCCCCTGCCTGACCCATCCTCATCCCCAGCCTGGTTTTCCCAGGGTCTCGGGGAGGCGGGAAACTGACACCCTATCTCCGAATGGGGGCACTAGAGAAACGGAGGACACCTTCATTCTCTCCTCATTGCCAGATAGGTCAGAACTGAAACCAACTGAGGCAAAGGTTATAGTTGGCAGTGCCAGGAGAAGCCTGTCACATCCCAGTAACCCCAAAGCCACAGCGGCTAAACTAAGCAGGTCAGAGTTGAGGTGGGCGAGAAAAGGATGGGAAGGTGGGCGAGAAAAAGATGGGAGGGTGGGCGTGGCGAAGGCCTAAGGTAGTGGGAGGCCTCTGGGGCGCTGCCCTTAAGAATGACTAATCAGAGAGTGGCTTGCAGCCCAGGGGCGGGACCGGGGCGCATCTTTGTCGCGATTGGATGAAGGCCGGGAGCAAGGAGGGGGCCGCGGCGCGCCTAGGACCGCTGCTTTGCAATTTCTCATTATATACTGCAGTGGCCGCGGCTGTGGAAGCCGGCTGGACTGCAGCGCACGTGCCTGCATCTGAGGCTCTGGCTTGCCGCGGAGTTCCTTGCCGCGGGTCTAGTCAGTCCTGCCCCCAAGGTTCTCTCCATCCTCTGTCCCCTAGCTCTCGTCCAGCTCCCGACCTCAGCGTCTGCAAAACGAAATGGTCACAACCGTGAATACCTCAGATGAAATAGAGCAGATGTTCCAGCCCTACAACTTCGAGCTGTTCCGGAACATGAGGCCCTTTTTGGAGGAGTACTGGTGAGACCTGTAGAAGGGGAAGGGCCATGTTAGGGGCCCAACTCTGATGACCGCTATTTGGGGGGATTGGTGGAATGGGGGAGGGCGAGACAGAATGCCCACAGAGATTTTGCTAAGGAGCAAAGGTATTGGATTCCCCAGTACTGGCTTCACGTCCCTGTTGTCCAAGGTACATACAGGTAGTGTGGCACCTCAAAGAGGTGAGAAAGAAAAGCAGGAATAAGAGGATGGGATGAAGAATTTGGGAGGAGACAGAAACCAAGCGGGGAAAAGTGTAGTGAGAACTGGTCTCTGAAGACTGGGGTTGATCTGAACTCCTACTCCCACCCACCTTATAGACGACTCTCCATCCTTTGTGGCTGCATGTGTGCGCATGCGAGCATGGGCTGATGCTGGAAGACTGCTCTTCACAGTTATCATCTTGTTCCTCAAATGTTCCATCATCCATGCTGTGGAGAAGGAGGCAAAATCTGGTTACTCTTCCAAAATTTCCTCAGACTTTGCCCTAGAGCCCCTCAGAGCTCCAGCCAATTTGCTATGACCAACCAGGCAGAAGCTGTTGCCACATTTTTTGTAAATCACAGCTTTGGGTTGCTTCTAGAAATGGACCAGCAGCTGTCACCCACTCCCAACCCCAGGAACCTTGGTTATAGGTGCTGCCCTATGTAAAGTACTTTACATATATTAACACTGTCAGGAGAGGAGTATTATTCCCCCCTTACAAATAAGGAAACTGATGCTCAGAGAAGGAAGTAGGTTTTCCAGTGTCACACAGCTAGTAAGTGGCAGAAGTAGAATTTCAATCCAGAGCACTGACCTGGAGATGAGTGGACATTCCTCTAACCAGCTCCCACCCATAAGCCCATCCACTCTGCCTTCTGCCTGCCAGGACAACCTCATTCGCCATAGCTCTGATCTACCTACTGCTCATCTTCGTGGGGCAAAACTACATGAAGGCACGGAAGGGCTTCAACCTGCAGGGACCTCTCATCCTTTGGTCCTTTTGCCTTGCAGTCTTCAGGTAAGACTTTCCCCACTCCAACCTATCTTATAGACCCTAGACCCTCATTCTATCCCTAAGAGCTTTCTAAAAACCTCAATTGCATCAACTGCCCAAGTTGCCTCCTAACTCTCTCCTTATTCTGTTCTCTCAGCTCTGACTCCTCTCCCCAGGTTCCACTCTCCTGTTTTCCTTCTTCTCCAGTTCCTAGACTAGTAGTCTCTGCTCTCTCTCATGAGACCTCTTGTGCTCATTGAGTCTGGATAATTCCAACAATTTCCCCAGCCTCTAATACTCTGCATCTAACACTCTCTCCCAAGACCTTCCAATAACTTCCCCAGCCCCTTCTTCCCATATTCCCCCCAAACTCCTTTGATTACCCCCATCCTGCCACCTGTCTCCTTCCAGGCTCCTACCCATCCTATGAACCCTATTCCCTAGCTCAGTTTTCAGTCTCAGCCTCTAGCACTCCCTGGTCCCTCCCCAGCCTTCATGTCTTCTATTTTCTAGATTACTGGTTGGCTTTACCAGGTTGGCATTGGGATCTCAGAAGCTGTGACCCCTTTGGAAGGGTGGGGAGGTGGTGGAACTTGGATCAGTGACTTGACCAGGCCAAGGGTTAAGGTGCCTGGGAATGACCCTTTCACCCTTTTCCTCTGTTCCATTTCAGTATCTTCGGGACACTGAGGGTGTGGGGCTACATGGGGGCCGTGCTACTTAGGGGGAGCCCAAAGCAAACTGTATGCTTCACCACCTTCATCGACAGTCCCATAATCCAATTCTGGTCCTTCCTGTTTGTTCTCAGCAAGGTCGTTGAACTTGGTGAGTGGCAAGGGTTTGTCTCTCTGGTGTCCAGTCAGTTGCATCCCTCCACAGGCCCTCCCCTTTACCCATCACATGGAGACTTCCTTCCCCACCCCTGGGTCCTAAAAACACCTCTCACCCAAGCCCCTCTTCAGATTCTCTGCCATAAAGACCCCTCTCCCTGTCCTGAAAATTCCCCATGTGCCCCCACATCAAGTTCAGAGGGTGATCCCAACACTAGGTGATATGTTAGCTATGACTCCTCATCTCCCAGGAGACACGGCCTTCATCATCCTGCGTAAGCGGCCACTCATCTTTGTGCACTGGTACCACCACAGCACAGTGCTGGTGTACTCGAGCTTCGGATACAAGAACAAGGTGGCTGCAGGCGGCTGGTTCATGACCATGAACTTTGGTGTACATGCCGTCATGTACACCTACTACACTCTGAAGGCTGCCAAAGTGAAGTCCCCCAGCTGGTTTCCCATGCTCGTCACCAGCCTGCAGATCCTGCAGATGTTTATAGGAGCCACTGTCTGTATCCTGGCTTACATCTGGAGACAGGAAAAAGGATGCCACACCACAGAGGAACACCTCTTCTGGTCCTTCATCTTGTATGCAACCTATTTCGTTCTTTTTGCCAAGTTCTTCCACCAAAACTACATAATTCCCAGGATCAAAGCCAAGACCAAGAGCCAGTAAACAGTTGGAGAAAGAGAAGAAGCCCCAAGCCCTCTCTCCTCCCCAGGGGACTGAGGGGCTGAGCTTAGGTTTGAGGGAATGATTAGGAAGCCTTTCCTGTATGGTTTCCCCATGGGATGTATACTCCAAGGTGGCAGGAGATGATGACAGTCAAGAAGTATCACCCCTGGGGTGGGGATATGATCTAGTACTTTGATGTTTCTGTTGTTAATGTGAAGGCCAAGCAGGCCCTGGGATGGGGGTGGGACTAAGGAGGCTCCCCCAAACTGAGTTATTTATGTTTCCAGAAATCTTTCTCCTTCTTGCTCTGTTTTTTAATTAAAGATTCCAACAAGGTTTTCAGGGTTTGGGGATTTACAGGAAGGAGGGGACTGCTGTGATGGAGGAGGGCCGCTGGCAGTGGGATGATGAGTGGGTGAGAAGCTTACAACAGTGTGTGGAAGGCTGAGAGTCACACACAGAGACATTCAATAAGAATCCTAGGCCTGTTAGGCACTTAATAAATGTCTGTTACAGACCAGAATTTTATTGCTGTTAGAGGCAAAAGCCCCTCATAGGAACAGTGAGAAACAGATGCGCAAAGGTGGAGTAAATTTCTAAAGTCGTAGGCTTCCTA
The DNA here is from genome assembly GCF_029407905.1 of Bubalus kerabau. Taxonomy (NCBI): domain Eukaryota; kingdom Metazoa; phylum Chordata; class Mammalia; order Artiodactyla; family Bovidae; genus Bubalus; species Bubalus kerabau. The sequence goes on from NC_073645.1 coordinate 25,462,532, forward strand.
AGTTCCAGAATTGACACTTGACGTCAAAGCTGACCTTCCAGTTATCCTCCATGAGACCACGAGGCGGCGCTGCAGTACCAGCTTTGTCCAAGCCATACACACCTACACAGACACGCACGCTTCGGGCGCCGCTTGGCTCCGGGAATCCCCAGGCCTCTCCATCCTGGGGTTGAGGGGTTGAGGACTGAAGCTCTAGAAGCCTCGACCCGCACATCTTTCCTGTAAACCCAGCTCTCCTTTAAAAATGAGGAAGGATAAGGGGAGGGAGCTCAACCGCAACTCTGAATCACCAGGCCTCTGACAGTCCGCGCACGTTTATTTCATTTATCTTTGAAAACCAGGGAGAGGGAGTCTGGAGAAGGCGAGGTGGGCCAAAGGTGAATTGGCCCCCGGGGAACTGGTCCCTGTTCCTGGCCTTAGTCCCAGGGTCTCGGACTAAGGGTGCAGTCCGCCCCTCAGGCCTGGGAGTGGGGGAAGGCTCTCTCCTGAGCCGGCCGCCTCCCCAACCCCGACTGCCCAGCTCTCCTCTCAGACCCCGAGGGCGGGGGCAAGCCAGTCAAAACAACCCCAGTCCGTCGAGGCTGTGAATTACCGCCCCACCCTCAGGGATGATCGACGGGCAGCGCCCTTCAGACGGGCCGTTCCACAGCATACTGGCACGGACTGAGGTTGGCGGCCGGCGGCGGCCCCGGCACGGTGGGATAGCTGAAAGAGGCGTGCTGTTTGGCCTTGAGCCTCAGGCTGGCCAAACTCGAGTTACACGGGTCCCGATATACGTAGGGGGAAGAGGCGGCGGCGGCGGCTGCGGCTGCGGCCGAGGCGTAAGGGCAAGACACGGCGCCGGAGGACACCGCGGCCGGAGCCAGCCCGGGGGGCCCCCCGCCTAGGCCCTGCAAGGCCCCGGGCCCAGGCACGGTGCCTGGGGCGGTCGCGCCCGAGGGCACCATGGAGGCGGAAATGGAACTGGGTGGCGAGAAGACGGGCTGCGAAGCCAGAGGCCCCACGTTGACCGAGTTGAAGGCGAACGGGAAGGTCTTGGCGGCGAGCGGCGGGCCGAGGGCCTTGGGTGGCCAGTTGCCGTAAGAGTAGCCGGGGTACACCTCCTCGTAGGGCGGCACTAGCCCCCCGAGCGGCGCCGCGAAGCCGCCCTTGCACAACTCCGCCTGCTGGCTGCGCTCGCGCTTTCTCCACTTGGCGCGCCGGTTCTTGAACCACACCTGCGGGCGTGGGAGGAAGGTCGTCAGGACCCGGACCCCCAAGGCGGCTGGTGGACCGGTCGCCCGGGTGGGGGATTCAAGCGGGGTCCGGGTCCGGGCGGAGTATAAAGAAGATGGCTGGAGGAGAATGGGGTGGTGGAGCAACGGCACGGGGTTGGGGAGGAGCGCATGCGGGACGGAGTCGGGGGTGACAGTATTGGGGGGTGGCGAGGGCAGCAGGAGGGGTCTAGGAGAGGTGAAGAGAAGAACCAGAGATAGTGCCAAGGGAGAAGAAGCGCTCCGTCTAGGGTGAGAGGGTGGAGGAAGAGAAGAGATTGGAGGTTGGTGGAAAGAAGGCCGTGGGGGCAGCGGGCCTGGGCGAGGGACGTCGGATTTTGGGTCGGAGGAAGGCTGGGCAGAACTACAGGCGACCGTTTCCGAAGCTGCTTGCTGAGCGGCCCGCGAGAGGGAGGCCCAGGTGGAGGGGAGGGTGGTGGTGGAGGGAGACCGCCGGGGGTGCGTACCCGCACGCGGGCCTCGGTGAGGTTGGTCCACACGGCGATCTCTTCGCGCGTACTCATGTCGGGGTAGCGGTTCCTCTGAAAGGTCGCTTCCAGCTCCTGCAGCTGCTGGCTGGTGAAGTGCGTGCGCTGCCGCCGCTGCTTTTTCTTTAGCGAGCCGTCTTCCGGGGAGCCGCCGGGCAGCGAAACCGAGGCCTTCTCCGAATCTGGGAGCCGGGGTGGGGGCTGTCACAGCACATCCTTGCCTGCGCGGATTCCCTGGCTCGGGGACTTCCTCCGTAGGCCGCCCCCCACCTCGCACCCGGGCTCCCACTCCCGGGTCCCACCCGGTTAGGGATGGAGCTTTTATTTCCCCCACCCCCAGAAGGGGACGCGCTCACCGCTGTGCTCTTGGCCCTTGCAGCCGTGTTCGGGGAGTGGGGGGTGGGGGGTGCCCGCATCTGACAGCGAGAGGGCCGGGCTCCGGGCCTCTGCCTCGCTCAGCAGGCCGAACTCCATTGGGGGCTCGAGAACTCTGAAGGTAAGAGAAGACACAGACCAGGTTAATGGGAATAAAATCTCCAGGTTATCTCGTTCCCAGTACAGAAGTGCTTCCCCATCTTCCCCTTTCTCAACCACCGACATAAAGCTACCCTTCTAATCTGAGGTGCCCTAGGTTAGAATGGGGAAACAGCAGCCTAAGTGGGGAAAGGTGCCTACTCAGAGGTTTCATACACAGTTATACACACTAGATTTTGATTTGTTCCATGCTGGGCATCTAGAAACCTGCCTGGTGCAGTTGGTGTTCAATAATCATTGAATTAGTGAAAACCTCACTATAGCACATTGCATACCACACACCACATCCTTAAAAAATCAAATTCCCTCTCACACGAATGCCCAATATCCCCATAAACTCAAACGTGCCTCTCAGCCAGTCTGAACCTGTGTTATTCACTCTCCTGTGGGATGGATTTGATTTTGAACCAGACCTGATACTTTCCCTGTAAGGAGAATCACTGCTATCATTTATGAGTACTAACTATGTGCCTTCACCTCATTATCTCTCTTCACAAGAATGGATCAATGTTAGGTATGATCACCCTTTTTCAGGCGTGGAAACTGAGACATGAAGTAATGATGAAGATCACAAAGTTTGTAAGTAGTAGAGTTATGATCTGAATCAGGTCTGTGAGATTCCTAAGATATGCTTTTGTTTGCTTTTTCAAACTGTGTTCTTTGGGGTCCTCCCTGCCCCGCAAACTCCCTCAGGGACTGGAACTCAGAGCTAACCTCAGAGATAGAAATCTAGCCTGAAAAAAAAAAAAAAAAAAAAGAAATCTAGCCTGATCTTACTCAGGTCAGCTTCAACTAGAGCAGCCCTGCTTTCGTCGGTTTTATTTATGCTTTCTTGAGAGACTTCATTTGAAGAAAGGGTTCTAGGATCAAAAACAAGTTTAAGAATCTTGTCTGCTTCTGTACATTGCACCCCACGAGTTACCACTCTCTCCCACGCCCTCCTGAAGTCCCACCTCAGGCTGTGGGTGTAGGTTTCTTAAAAGCCACTTCTGACCATTACTCCCCATGCCAAATCTCTCCTGACATTGCCCAGGAGCCTGCCTGGGTCCTCCTCCAGGTCTCCCCCTGCAGGGTCCCCCTTTCTGCTAGCTCTCCGAGGCCCCCTCTGGCGGGAGGAAGGGAAAGGGGCACTAGTGGGACTCAAGACTCCAGATGCCTCTTGGTCAGAGGAGAACCAATGGAGGCTAAGGACCAAGGAGCAGGGGTGAAGAGCTATGTAGGGGGGGTCCATCTGCCTCCCCATTAAGAGGGACTTAATGCAGGCTGTGCAAGGTGGCATTAATGTGGCGGATTAGCCCAGATAGAGACGTGTGTCACTTGGCTGCTCTGAATTGATTAGGAGCCTTTCTAAGAGAGGCGCAGATGGGCAGTGGCCTGTATTTGCACATGGTAATGCCCCCTTCAACCAGCTCAGACATGACAGCTGCCCCTCCACCCCCCCCCCCCACCAAGCTAGTTTGAGTGGGACAGAGGTCAAGGCAGGAGGCTGAGAAACAGTCCTTGTTCTTTCCACAGGCAGAGAGGACTAGACCTTAGACCCTTTCCTAGGGTTGGAGAAGCAGGGCTGAAGGGAACCCCAAAGGAAGGAGAGAAGTCAGGCCAGGGATGGGAGGGCTCAGCTTCCCTCGCCTTCCAGGTCTGAGGACAGAGTCAGAGGCTTAGGACTGGGCTGATGATGCTCCCATAAAAGGGAGAGGCCCTTGGGAGGGACCTGGAGCAGCCTGGACTAGTAGCTCTTCCCAAGTAGCTGTGGAGGCTTAGAACTAACAGGTGGAAAAAGGGGTGCTCTGAAATCTCTTCATACCCTAAGATGCCCTCAAAATTGCAAACCACACCCTTGACTTCTCCAGAGGCCCACAAGAGCAATGCAGAGCTGGGAAAAGAAGGACAGTTGGGTTTGCCTGTAGGAAAAGCTGAATTCCACCATTGCCATTCATCCTTCCAGTCTGCTTTGGCTCCAGACTTCCCATTTTCCAAACTCCCCCTTCCCCCAGCATTCCATACCTGTGTCTTGGTTTCACCCTTTATTTCAGCAGAGGGAGGCAGAGTGAGGAAAGATAAGGGCCAGAATAAAAGACGAGACTGAGAAAGCAGAGTTCAGGCTGTGTGTTCCCAAAGACAGACAGACACACATGCAGACAAATACAGGCCCCCTCTCAGACAAAATAAGCACTTGGACTTGGAGCTAGAGGCATACAAACACACACTCTCTCCCACACATGTGCCCCCACATTCAGGCAGACAGACACACACCGTCACACAGTCTCCTCTCTCTGTGACAGGGACAGCTGCCTCGGCTGTTTTGGAGCTAGCCATTATCCCCCCTCCCCCTTCCTGGCCCCTTGGAACCTCAGCTCTCAGTCCCAGGAACTAAGGACTCTGTGGGGGAGGAGGAAGCCCGAGGAGCCAGCGAAGTGGTCTACGCTCAGTGGCTGCTGGGGATAGCCTGTTTGGCTGAGTGGGGGAAGGTATGAGAATGCTGGAAGAATAGGATGGGGTCGTAGTGGGGGCAGAAAGTGATGAGCACCCCCCCCAATCCTGCCCTGACCCAGGAAAGTAATCTGGTATACCGCAAAGAAACTAAGTTTAGATTCAAAAGATCTGAGTTCATGTCCTGGATCCTCAATTTACTAGCTGTGGGTCCTTGGCAAATTACCTCTCTGGGCATGTTCTTTTCATCTGTAAAAGTAAGATTATAATTCCTTCTCTACCTCTCTTCAGTATTGTGAAGAGGTTAAAATAAAACATAACATTTAAAAATGAGTAGGGGTCAAACTCTATCCAAGTTTTTTTATCATTTATTGAAATGAGAAGGTTGGGCACCTTCTATGAGCTAGGCATTGAGTAAGGTGCTCAGGATAGAGTCAGAAATAAGGGATCATTTTTGTCTCTGCCTTTGCTTGACTGGTTCACCTCCCTAGCTTCTGTCTCCCAGTGAAAAATTGCTCTGTGAATAAAGGTGAGTATGCTAGATTTTAGAGAGGGATGCATGTGTGTGTTGTGAGCACTCTGTTTGAAACCTAAAAGTGGACCCAGTCAATAAGGAAACAGCCACATGGGTGGAGTAGCCCAAACTGGGAGCTAATCTAGGGACCCGGGATGGGTAGGAGAGGAAAGAATGAAGGCTTCAGACTCTTGACTGCGTTAGTAATAGCAGCAAGAGGAAAGGCGGCTGAGAAGGGCCCTGCCTGTGAAGCTGAAAAGGCAGGAACACTAATGCCAAGCAGGCAACAGAGAGAGAGAGGGTGGGGGCAGAGGCCTCTAGCAGATTGTGTCCAGTGGGCTGGTCAGGCAGAGGCTGGGGGCGCCAAGCTGTTGTCTGAGCTGGAGACAGGCTGGCTGAGGATTAAGCTCCCCCAAACTGCTGGAGGTCGGGAAGCTGGGGAGTTGGGACTGCAGCCAGGGACTTCGCCTCACTCAGTGGACAGGGATAAGCAATAGGTCTAGAAGCCACAGGTTTGGTTGATGCTGGTCGGACATACCAGGAAAGACCAGAGAGAGTCAAGAGATAACAGTGGTGCTGAGTTCAGCTCTTGGGGTGGGGGGCCTCCTGCCCCACCCCAGCCTTTCTGACAGGCCCTGCAGGGGATAGATACATGGCCCAGTACCACTGGTTTCAAGGTGACAATCCCAGCCCTAGGGAGAATAGAGGGCTTGCAGGTGACCTTTGACTCTGAAATACAGCATGGAATTACAGGAAGCTGTCATGGACCACAGTAAGAACAAAATATCCAAGATAATTAAAGTGGGAGAACAGAGACTGCCCCAGAGCAGAGAGGCTATAGTGGGGAGGCCATGATTTCTAAGGGACATAACTTACGGCAAGAAGGTTACTTCCATGTGCACCCACTTTTGTCCTGAAGACAAAGGGTATACCAGGGCCATAGCCAGAAAGCCCCCAAGTAGTTGTAAGTGCAATGCCCAAGGCACAAGGTACACCCTGGAACTGAAATGGGAGAAAACCTTTTTCTTGCAGAGACTGAATGAAAAGGAAGATAAGAGGGGATGGAGTTGTAATGCTGTAGCTCAGCTCAGCCAGCAGTAAGTTAGTGAATAGGTGAAGAGTTGACTTATTGGAAAAGACTCTGATGCTGGGAGGGATTGAGGGCAGGAGGAGAAGGGAACGACAGAGGATGAGATGGTTGGATGGCATCACTGACTCGATGGACGTGAGTCTCAGTGAGCTCCGGGAGTTGGTGATGGACAGGGAGGCCTGGCGTGCTGCAATTCATGGGGTCGCAAAGAGTTGGACACGACTGAGCGACTGAACTGATCTGAGAGCCCTAAACAGGATGGAACCTGAAACTAAAAGTGAGGCCCTTAAGTGGACACAGCCTCATGTACATTAGGGATGCTGAGCATCCACACTGTCTGGTCTCCTGAGTTGCTGTGAGCAAATGAAAGCAAAGGAAGACAGCCGTGGACAAGGTTCACAGCCCCAAGAGGAAATCCTAAGACTCAGGTGGAGGCATCAGTGATTTGATGCACTTACTTTATCAAGGGGTAAATCAGGGATTGGGCTTCCCAGGTGGCTCAGTGGTAAAGAATCTGCCTGCCAAGCAGGAGATGCAGGTTTGATCCCTGGGTCAGGAAGATCCCCTGCAGAAGGAAATGGCAACCCACCCCAGTATTCTTGCCTGGGAAATCCCATGGTCAGAGGAGATACCCAAGAACAGTAAGGGCACAAGACCCTAACTTCTAAGAGCTTACAGTCTGGGGAGGCAAACAGAGCATAGGATAAAATGATGGACTGCATGGGCCTGACTCTCAGATGGTGGAAGCTCAGAGACACAGAAGCCCGTGTAAGGTGGCATCAAGTTTTGGGGCTCAGAGAATGTAGCTGCTCTGGAAATTAGAGAGGCAGAAAAGGCAGCGGAAGCTTCTAAATAAAAGAGCCAGGGTCTCAATGGGGGCAATGGGAGATCATCAGAAAAACAAGGTCAGGCTGAGGAGGCATCCAATGAGGGGCAAAGGGTGGGGGTTCAGCTAGAGAATTCTCAGCTTTTCTATGAAAAACTCCCCTAAGACTAGTAAGAGAGAATATAGTATGGGAAACTAAGGGCACAACCTGAAAGAGCTGCCGCCAGTATGAAATTTCTTTGAGATCTTCAGCCTTATGTTAAAATTGGAAGCAAATTTTGCATTCTATCCCACATTCATGTTTGTTTTAAAAAATTAATCTATTTATTTTAATTGGAGGCTAATTACAATATTTTAGTGATTTTTGCCATACATTGCATGAATCAGCTATGGGTGTACATGTGTCCCCCATCCTGAACCCCCTTCCCACCTCCTTCCTCATCCCATCCCTCAGGGTCATCCCAGTGCACCAGCCCTGAGCACCCTGTCTCATGCATTGAACCTGGACTGGCGATCTATTTCACATATGATAATATACATGTTTCAACGCTATTCTCTCAAATCATCCCACCCTCGCCTTCTCCCACAGAGCCCAAAAGTCTGTTATTTACATCTGTGTCTCTTTTGCTGTCTTGCATATAGGGTCATCGTTACCATCTTTCTAAATTCCATATATATGTGTTAATATACTGCATTGGTATTTTTCTTTCTGACTTACTTCACTCTGTATAATTTAATACAAAAATAATATTTTCTCTTCAAATCTCCAAGAGACATCTTCAAGTGACATCACCACACCAGGAAGATGGACCCAGTGTAGCCTGCAGTGTCATGCCACTCCCACTCCTATACTGCCCCCCGCAACCCGCTACTGAGAAGCAGAGCTCCAAGCAGAGAGAGTGACTTAAAACCAATATCTTTGGGATCTTTTTTGGGCAATGATGAGCAGAATGGATTGGGCAGGGGAGAAATAGGAAAGGGGAAACTATTAACTGACAGATGAAAAGTAAAGAAGGCCTCAGGGGAGGAAAAGTAATAGAGAGAGTTCTAAGAGTGGCTTTCTCACCCCACATCTTTTCTTCTGTTTCCCTATCACTCATCATGGGTCCCTGTCAGTGACCAGAGACTAGACACTCTAGATATTCCCAAAGCTCAGGACCTGGTTGCCATCTTCAGGTTAGTTGCCTCCCCTACATGCTAGGAAGCATCACTTAGATTGAATGGAGAAGAAAAGATTTGGGTAGTGTGTTTCTCTTATGCTCACCCCCAACTTAGCTCCAGCATGCCTCCCTTGCCCTCCATTCCTGGACCTGGGTTCTGGGCCCATATTCACATCCTTGAGCTGGAGGCAGGGAGGGATCAGATCAGGATATTTGGTCTGAGAGAGTAGGCATTTGGGGAGTTCCCTAGAACTCTTCTCAGGGAGGCATGGGGATAGTGGGTGGCATCTGAAGTCTAGGATAGGGTGTCCCATCTGTCACTGAGAATCTTCCTGTGGCTGGACCACAGATGCTAGCAGGCTGATCTAAGGTTTGAGAGGCACCCTTCCAAACGAAGATTCTGTGCTTACAGTGGACCTACAGTTTGAGTATAATAATATCAGTAATGTTTCTTATTTCCGTGTTTCTTCTCCATTTGCATTTCATTGAACTCTTACAACCATCTTATATGCCAGGAATGACCATTCCATTTCATCTCTAAAAGATAAATTTGTCCATGGTTATAGAGATTGAAGCGGAGAAGGCAATGGCACCCCACTCCAGTACTCTTGCCTGGAGAATCCCATGGACGGAGGAGCCTGGTGGGCTGCAGTCCATGGGGTCGCTAAGAGTCAGACACGACTGAGCGACTTCACTTTCACTTTTCACTTTCATGCATTGGAGAAGGAAATGGCAACCCACTCCATTGTTCTTGCCTGGAGAATCCCAGGGACGGGGGAGCCTGGTGGGCCGCCATCTATGGGGTCACACAGAGTCGGACACGACTGAAGCGACTTAGCAGCAGCAGCACAGAGATTGAAGAGGTTCTAATCCAGTTCTCCTAAGACCAGGGACTGAGTTCTTGCCACTCCTCGCCCCCTCCACCCCAGCAACCATTTGTGGCTCTGACATGCATTGATCCTTCCAAGCCCTTAAGGGATTCCATTTCTACTTCCTGCCTTTACCACCTCCCTGGAAATGAGCTCGGGAAGTTTGCTGCCCACTGTGTGCCAAGGAACATTTTCCCATTCATCCTGTGCTTGCATCATTCCAGTTATAAGAGGCCCCCTCATCTCTGGTTTCAGGATCTGGGGAGCAAACAAATCTGCTTATCTAGGTCTTTCCTTATTTTGTGGATTTCCATCCTATCTCACTTTCCAGAGGCCTAAACTTTCAAATTTGCTCTCTCCAGCAGCCCCTAGCTCCTCCTTCTGCCACCATTCTCTGACCCTTCGCTAGGTCCATGACATTCTTCCTAAGAGCCAGTGACCAGGCATTCAATCAGCTAAACAGCTTTATGCAGGGACAAGAGAAGGTTCTGTCTTTTGTTTCCAGCCATCTTTATTATAATGCCATTGCCTTTTTGACAAAAGCAGAACCTAGGACTATGGTCTTCAGAGAACCATCTGTAATGCCTTCCCTATTCTGTTCCTGACTCAGATCCCTTCATTTCACCCATAATTTCAGTGTTTTCCAAAGACAATAGGAGCACAAGCCCCTTGAAAAGGGTATCAAAATGTGATGGGGAGTAACTGAGATGTGACTCTATATTTATCAAAAAGGGATGAGGGACAAAAGAGTTTGGAAAACAATGTCCTAGCCAGTGATAAGTGAACTTTAAAATTAAGGAGTGGAGGTGGGAGTGTGGGGAAGACGTATGGGGAGTGTGGTGAGGGTGAGAAAGGTTGGAACCCACTTGTTTAGATTACTCATTGCTGAATATATTACCCTGCACTTGTCCCCATGAAACTCAGTCGCAAAACGGGCTGTTTGCTTACTTACATAGATCAGAAGAGTCCCCTCTACTTTGTTCCCTTCAGCTTAACTGGGTTCTGGTTAAAGAGTTGGAGTCAGAGTGGGCGGTCATTGTATGGATCCAAAGAAATCAGGGCCCTCTCCCAGCTGTAGGAAAAGCAAATAGGGTAGTTGGGTAGGGCTGAGACATCCTTCCCAACCAGAGATGGAGGGCAATCTGGGTCCTGTGTTGGATCCTAGTGTCTGGATCCCATGTGTCTCCCTCCCACCTCCTTTCAGCCACCAGGGTGGTGGGGACATTGGTGGGACTGAGGAAGCGAAAAGGGAAACAAGACCCCAGAGTTTGCTTTGCTAAAGGGCTGCAGTTTTCTCTTTGGGCCTGGGCTCCTGCCTACTGTGGGAAAGGAGACTCGAGCCTGCTGAAATCCAGGCAGAGTCTGGGGTGGGGTGTCTGGTCAGCTGTACTGGAATTAGGGGTGACTGAGTTTGTGAGGGAACTGAAGCTGTCAGGGGCTTGTGCTAGGCTCCTCCTTGCCCCCCTCATTGCCCTTTGTGAGTCATTCCTTCCTTTCCTACTTTTGGTTCCCACTAGCAGTCCCACCATTGCTCCCTCTCCACAAATCTGGATTCTGGAAGTCCGGGGTGATGCTCAGAACATGTCTAATCTAGGTTGGAGAGGGAATGTCTCCGGGTGCCCCTCCAACCCAAGGCCAAGTATCAGCTTTCACTCTCGGTCCCTGCTCCCTGCCCCGCAGCCCCTAGCAGAGAGACAAGTTTGCAAAGTGTGAACTGGGATTCTAGGCAACCCACCACAGCGAACCCCACCGTACACGCAGCCCCTGGCCAGGCGCTGCGGGGTAAATGAACATGCCACTCGGCCAGGAACATTCTGTCCACCGCTGCCCGACACAGCGCCTGCTCTAGAGAGACCAACCTAGCTTCCCCGGACATTCTGTCCGCTTTGAGAACCGCGCGCGGCGGACATTCCGTCCGATTCCCTGGCTTTCCCAGGTCGGAACCCATCAGGGCCCTGGGACCCGCCAGACCCGCCGTCTGGTCACTTGGACTACCTAACCTCGGCCCTGCAGCCCGCACAGCGGCCATCTGACACGGTCGCTGCAGGGTTCTCACAACACGGCTCCTATCCCAACTGCAAAGCAGCTACGAAGAAAACCGTGTGCGACTAACACACCCCTGCTCCCAGGCCCTGGAGTCTGAGACCCAGCCCGGGGGCGTCTGGCATTGCCAACTGCCCCCTTGCTGGGCGGCCGCCGCCAGCTCCCCCCGCTGGCCACAACCCTTTTAGCACCCGGGCTGTCGGCCCCGCGCCCCAGGTTCCCAGGGCGCTTCCTGATAATTGGTTTCCCAACGCTGCGCCGCTTCGCAGAGCTCCTGTCCTGACCTCATGACTCCGACTTCTCTTCGGATCCCTCGAATCTTCCCCTTCTAGGTCCCCCGAGTCCTGGTTCTAAGTTTCCCCTTTTCTAAGTCCTGGCCCCAGGTCTACAGTCCGTTCTCCCAGTCTCGACCTGTTCCCCAGGCACCGTTCTACAGTTCAGCCGCCCTAGGTCCCGTTTTAGGGATCCCGAAGTCCGGCCATGGCCCCTCTGCCCGGTGAGCCCCTGTCCCCGCATGGTCAAGCACTCACAGTGAGTCCCGCAGCAGGCAGACTCCCGGCAGCGGCGGCGGCGGCCGCAGTCTGGAGGGCAAGCAGGGGCCAGAGGCCGGGCACCCGGCCGGGGTGGGGGCCGCCCCCCTGAGCCCGGGGCCGCCGCTCCGCTCCGGCGCTCCCGGACTCGCTGGGAGAGAGTAAGCCTCGCCGCGGACTGCCACCCCCCGCCAGCGCCCATTCACTTTATGGCAGCCCAGGGCGCCCCCAGCCAGCAGCGGCTAGCCTCGCGCATCGGGCCCCGCCCCCTTCCAGCTGCACTGCCGGGGCTCCACCCTTTCCAGCTGTGAATTTTCTGGCCCCGCCTTCAGGGGAGGGGTCTGGCCGGCGCGGCGCCAACAGCCCCGCCCCCCGGCCAATCGGAGGCGCTCCTCAGCAACTGGGCCACGCCCCTCCCCACGTGGCTGAAACCGCGCTCGCGGAGAACTGCGTGAACTGGGTATCCCCACCGAGCTCGGGCGGGTAGGCTGCGAGATGGGGCCAGGCAACCACCCTGAGCGAAGTGGAACCGGTGCTGGGGAATAGAGCCAGGTGGAGGGAGGGGGGGGGAGGCGCACGGCCCGGGAGAGACCGCGGGACCGCGGGGTTTCAGCACTCAGACTTCGTTGCCGCTCAAGTTTCGGTGATTTTCTCCACTTGTCGCTGTCTGTCTCTCTGCCCTTTTGTCTCAGCTCCAATCCTCCCACTTCTCGCCTTTCTTTCTTTTTTTTCCCTTCGCCACCACTTTGCTTTTTCTGTTTGTCTCACTCCTCCGTCCCCTGCCACTTCGAAAGACTAATTTCTGTTTCTGACCCTCTTTTTCTTTTTTCCCTTGCATCTTTCTCTCTTCCTCTTCTTGGCTGCCACTCCTCCCCCAAGCCTTTTTCCCCTCTCTTCCAAGAAAGTAGCTTCGTGGAGAATTTGGAGTGAGATAAAACAGCATTCTAACCCTGCCATCAGTCGCAACATTGCCAAGTGACCTTGCACAAGTAACTTAACTATGATTCCCTTATTCCTCACCCACCCTGTAAAATTAAAGGAGATTCTAGCTGAATCTCAGGGTTTGGCCTGGGCACTCTTCAGAGACCTGGGCAAGTTCCCTGTCAGTCTGCTCTCTTATCTTACATAGGCTATGTTCTCCCAGACTTATCAAGGCTACCTTCTTCTTGGTGATACCAAGTTCAGTTCTGTGGGTAAGGTGTGGCCTGGTGCTTGCAGGTTAGGGAGTTGCAAAGGATAGGACAGATTTCCTAAGGAATATGTGGAGTCAGGCTGAGTTGCTAGGGTGTCCCTGAGGGCCCTAAGCCCTATTACATAATATACTCCTAAGGTGAATCTGACTAGTCATGTCTTTGCCTAAAACCCTTCAATGGCTCTTGTTTGCTATCAGGATAAAGGCTAAGCTCCCTTGCATGGCATAGAAGAGTTTCAGGACCTGATTCTGTCTTAATATTCAATCTCCTTGTGGTTTCCTGTATATCTCCAACAGTAATGTATTTCTAAACATTCTTCATTTTGCCAACTCCTACTCACCCTGCTAAGCTCCACTGAGGCCTCATTCTCTCTGGGAAGCCTTTCCTGAATTCCCAGGTTATCCAGAAGTCCAGCCTCTTGCTCCCACAACCCTCCTGTGTGTAGATCTATTACCTTACCCATCATATTGAAGAGATCAGTTTATGTGTTGTTCCCTATAATGCTAAGATTTAGGGGTGCGAGGACCATATCTTCCTCATCTTTCTATTCTTAGGCATTATGTAGACACTCAGTACTAATATCTAAGAGGGAGATGTTTTGCTTGGTAAAATGGAGGTTAGAAGGTGCTGGGGCATTATCATTTCTCTTTGCCTCATCTCTAACACCCAATTCCATTCATGCTTTTAGGTTGATTGATTTCTGGAGGTATATAGGAGTGGAGATAGGATAGCAGGGAGTTTTGGCCTACTTAGAGGATTTTTCAGTTTATTATCTAGGACCTCTCAATCTGTGATAGGGTCAGAAGACCAAATCCAAGTTTTCAAATGAAGGTGGAAAATGGCTCAGAGGTAAGCTGGAAGAGATGCTACAGTGGTTGTATCATCAGCCTCTGACTCTCTTTGGGTGAAAGAGGCAAGATCTTCAGCTGGACCCAGAGATCAGGAGCCCCATATGTAGGTACACGGACCTACTGAGGAGTTCTTCGGGTCTGATGGGTTTCTCCATATTAGAGGATTCTAGCACAAGGCTTTGGATGTCTGGTTTTGAGACCACATTCCTATGGGGTTAGGAATGTAACTTCCGTAGACTTGCTGCTGCTGCTGCTAAGTCGCTTCAGTCGTGTCTGACTCTGTGTAACCCCATAGACGGCAGCTCACCAGGCTCCCCTGTCCCTGGGATTCTCCAGGCAAGAACACTGGAGTGGGTTGCCATTTCCTTTTCCAATGCATGAAAGTGAAAAGTGAAAGTGAAGTCACCCAGTCTTGTCCGACTCTTATTGACCCCATGGACTGCAGCCTACCAGGGTCCTCTGTCCATGGGGTTTTCCAGGCAAGAGTACTGGAGTGGGGTGCCATTGCCTTCTCCGTCCTTAGATTTGAGTCATCCATAAATGAGAGTAAATGGGAGAGAGAGCTGGATTTTTTTTCATCTTTCTAGCAGTCTCTTCAGGTCTGTAGGGACACCTAGGCTTTACTCAAGCAGATAGGCTAGGAACTCCAACATTCAATCTGCAAGGAGAAAACTCATCCTTCCGTCCCCTTTCTATACAAACTACTAGGTCACTCTAAATATCCTAGCCACTTCTATCATCTCTTGCCAGGGGAGAGGCAACTAGGGGCAGGAGAGTGAAGACTACAGTGGGCATCTTGCTCTCAGATGTTTTATCATTTCTAAGGCTTCAGGAAAGCCTTCAGTTTCCTGTCACTGGTGATATGGACTAACCCGTGTGATTAGCTTTTTTCCAGATAGGTAAAGAGTATCCAGGGGCTTCCCAGGTGGTGTAATGGAAAGAATCTGCCTGCCAATGCAGGGGATGCAGGAGAGGCAGGCTCGATCCCTGGGTTGGGAAGATCCCCTGGGGAAGGAAATGGGAACCCAGTATTCTTGCCTGTGAAATCCCACGGATAGGGGAGCCTGACAGGCTGCAGTCCATGGGGTCGCAAAGAGTCGATATGACCTAGAGACTGAGCAAAAGAAATCAAGGCTTAGGATGAGGGTCAGAGCTAAGTCACAGTCTAATAAACTAAAGTGTAAGAGGTATCGAGGGGCAGTGAAAAAAAGAACTGGGCTAGAGGTGAGGACACTTAGGTTTGTCTCTGCTGTGTCATTAACTAGATACACAAACACGGGGGCCATCTTTCCATTCTGGGACTCAGTTTCCTGATCCATAAAATGAAAGGACTTGAATTAGATATCCAAGCCTGTTGTCACCTCCCATTGTCTATTTCAGGATGATAGGCATAAGGCACAAGACACAGAAACAAAGTTGAGATGGGACAGATTCATTATGAGAAGTCAAGCAAGCAGAAGGCACGGTGGGGGACGGGAGGTTGGAATAGATCGCTCCCTTGAGCTGCCTTGAAAGGAAACGATTCCTCAAGTTTATGGTATTGGCCCAGGTGACTTTAATAGGGAGAAGCGGCCGGTTTCGGAGTAGAGAGAATAGTGTCGGCCACTCAAGGCTCTCAAAACGGACTCCGCCCCCTTTCCAGCAAATCATAGCTTTCTTCCCCATAATGCCCAGCAGCCACTGCCAAACTGTGCACTGCAACCTAACTCTACCTAACTCCACCTCTCCAACTGCCAGCATAATTTCTGCCTTTTTACTGGTTCTAGGAACTGTCACTCAGAGAGTCCTCGTATCCGTTGGTTGTCCTCTGCCTATCTTTTTCTTTCCCTTGTAATCTCGCCTCTTTAGGCACTACCCGCCTCCCGACGCCAATTTCCTTCCTTCGATTGGGTAACCGAAATGCCATTTTTCACGATGCGAAGCTATGATTGGCTATGAGCGGCAGGGCTCGTGCAGTTACCAAGCAGCGGGCTAGACTGAGGCTAGTTACCACGTCAGTGAGCTGACAGGGAAGGTAGCCGGCTCCACCGCCCGTTCTGGCCGACTCTTCCTGGCTAATTGGGTGGGCTTTGATTTCGGCCTCAACTCCCGGAAAGGGCTCCTTTCCTGCTCCTATCTGCCGCCAGAGCCGGGAGAGCCGCTCAGAGACGCCTTCGAGGCCCGGGCTGGACATGAGCAGCCGCCGCCGGTCCTGGGACTAGGCCCCGCCATTTTGGATCCGCTGACAGGTCAGCGAAGTCTCTTACTAGAGTTCCAGTGTCGTGAAGGCCGCCCTGACATGACGAGAGGGAATAAGGAGAGGAGAGCCCTTAAACCGAATGAGCCGGGTTGGGTTAGGGACGCAGGGGCAAGAACGAGATGAGAGAGAGATTGTTGTGGGAGGGCACTGGGAGAGGTGCAGGGGGCAAAGGTCAGGCCCCTGCCGCCGGAGGGGCGACTTCAACTCTGCCTTTTGATCTCTTGCAAGTACCGGAATCCTTCTCCCTGTGTCTCCAGGCTTAGCCTATTTCCTCTCTTTTGGAGCTTCCTGCGTCCTAAAGAGCCCAGTTTTCAGAAGCTGAAAGCAAACTTGAAGAGTATCATATCTACTTTTCAGGGTTGATATTTAGAGCTTGGATGAGAGTCTCTCTGGATTTTGTGCAGCGCCCACTTCTGTGTGAATGCCTCTTTAACACAGCTGAACTGCTTCATTAATGATGATGAACTAATCATCACTACTACTAGACCAGGTAGTGAGAAAGCTTGTGGAAGGACTGAGGCCAGTGTCCCGAGGACCTGGGTTAAGAGAAGGCTTTCCTTTTATGGGGCTGCTCACCTGCCAGTCTGGGTCTGTGTGTAAACACTGGACTTAATCTTCTGCGCCTCTTTCATCTTTTACAAATATTTTCTTCAGGTGTATATTTTTGATTGCCATATCTTCCCCAGGTCTTCTCTTCACTTGTCCTAAGGAGATGAAGTTTAATCTCAAGGAAGCCATTCTGTTACAACATATTTGGAGGAGAGCAGAGAGGGATTTGAAAACCTGTGAAGTTGGTACTGTTGGCCTATTATTTTTAGTGGTAGGAAGAGTCATGAGAGATATTCAATCAGTTTAAAAGTGGTAGGGTCAGGACAGCAGAATGAATGATGGAACATAACCTCAAAGAGTGTAGTTTGTGGTGCTGTGATGACTTTGACAAACTGCTGTATTGTAAAGCTATAAGAGTCCCTCAGTGGTAAAGAATGCCTTTAAAAATAAGGAATAGGTATAGTGTCTTTTAATGCACGACATAGAACTTGGTATGCTTTTAAATCAGGTACACAAGGCACACCTCTGGACCCTGTGGAGGACACAAATGGAAAGGTCTGATTGGAGGTTGCTTTGCTGTGCTCAGTTTATGTGCTCTAAAAAGCAGTAGCAGTATATGTGTACTGGCCTATACTGTGCATGTCAACCTAAGTGCCTTTTAGCATGTAATGTACACTCAGTAAGTGTTATCCATACCTAGGATTAGATTTAGTGTGTGATCTTGTGGCCTGGTTCTGACCCTGGCAGTCAGGCCTTTTGCATGGTGAGGTAGTAACAAGGAGAATGTAAACCTCATTATGTTAGAAGGGAAAACAATCTAGGTTCTAGAGTGACTATAAACTGTGCCCTCCTGAAATTGTGTGTGTATGTATTTGTTGATTTAAAATAAATGGGGTGGAAATTATAGGACACTATTTGCATTTTAACTTGAACTTATCTAACCTGAAGTATCCAGGGTCTGCTTTTCTCATCTGGGTTGATAGGCCCTGTTGATCCCTGTTGAGTTGATAATGCTTTGCATAATAGGCAGTCTAGTCTTTGGATAGATAGTATAACCAGTTCAGCATCTTTTCACTTGGGCTTGGAGGTAAGTCAGGCATCAAAGATTTTACCTTTTCTTATTTAAAAAGTAATTTTCTGGATAGAAATAGTTCTTTACTTCCAGCCCCCATCCCAAATCAGAAAATTTGTTCTTCCTTCAAGATTTGTATTTGAGCTTCTTTTTATAAGTGCCTGTAAACAGTACATTCTAATCTTGACAGTGATGCTCATTGGCACAGTGGGAACTCAGGTTGTAGACACATCTCCTCATGAGTAGCTGGGCACCAATCCCAGTTGAACTCAAGTTCTCAGTAGTTACACTACTACTTCCTTCTCTGTGTTCCAGAAGGCAGGATGACTGCCACTTTTAGATAATAACTTTATTGTTTGGGTACTTAAACTGGCTAGTAATTAGAGAGGAAAAAGACACAGCTCCTGCTTTTGAGGAGACCCATTGTCTTTATACAATACTCACTGGAAGGATCAGCCTTGTCTTTGTACAGCACTTCTATTGATTGATCAGTCTGTCCTTGTGATTCAAGGTGACTAATTAGAATGATTCTGTTGTGGGGTAATTGTGGAACTGAGTTGAAGGGAGTCAGGGAGGTTAATTTTACCTCTGGCTAGAAGAGCTGTGTAAGTGTAATTGTTAGCTCTTTAGCTTTTATTCTTCCTCTTTTTCTGTATTTCATTATGTTCAATGACAGTTGTTTATTTAAATGAAAATGTACTGGACTTTGTGGTGATTTGGAGCCCACTTGTAGTGGATGTGATCATGAAAGAATGATTTATTGCCATCATATAAATAAACTAGGAAAAAAAAAGAAAAAAAAAAAAGAAACTAAGGATTGCAAGCTCAAATGCCTAAGTATCAGGCAGGTAATGTAATTGAGTGAAGTGAGCCAGGAGGGAATGTGTTAGGATATAGTAGTGACTGTAGTTGGAGAAGGCAATGGCACCCCACTCCAGTACTCTTGGCTGGAAAATCCCATGGATGGAGGGCCCTGGTGGGCTGCAGTCCATGGGGTTGCTAAGAGTCAGACATGACTGAGCGACTTCACTTTCACTTTTCACTTTCATGCATTGGAGAAGGAAATGGCAACCTACTCCAGTGTTCTTGCCTGGAGAATCCCAGGGACGGGGGAGCCTGGTGGGCTGCTGTCTATGGGGTCGCACAGAGTCGGACACGACTGAGGTGACTTAGCAGCAGCAGCAGCAGTAGCAGTGACTGTAGTGTACTGAAATGTGAGCACAGTATGACCATGCTTCCTATTTTTCAGGAGAAACTGGGAATTCAGATCATTGTGTTTTAAACTGTTGGTAACTAGTTAAATTACTTAAAAGCCTTTTACAGGTGGAAAATACGTCTGTGGACTGGATTCTGTGCCATGACAGTGGAGGATGACTCCTGATATTCCAAATGAGCAGACCTCATGAGACTTAATCACTGCAGTTCTCTATGTATAATCATACAGACTCACTTTTTAATATTTGTCTTACTCGGCCAACTTTTATACTGAGTTGTCATGTTGGATGCTCTGAGTGGTTAAAAGATGAGTGAGAGAAAGAAGCCTTGTTTCATTTTTCATCTCCAAGGTGACAGAAAGGACATCTTTGGACAACTTTGGGCTTATCTCAGTAACTCACTGCATATAGTTCTTGGGATAACCTCAGAATCTCTATAGAGGGAGGAGGTGGAATGGCAGAGATGGGGTACACCAGTCACCTGCTTATTGGGTTGGGAGGATTTTCCAGTTGTATCCTCTCAGGGAATCAGCTTATTTCTTGGTTTGATTTTCTCTTACCTCCATACTTGAAGTAAATTTCTTGAGCCCAGTAAGTTGTTTACTAATTCAGTAATTTTTGTTCACTTTCAACAAAGCACAGAATTATGGCATGTTCTTTGGCTAGCTATAGAAACCTTAAAAGCTCTGCATCTTTGGTGGTTCTCTGGGATGTTAGAGAGATGAGTGAAGATAAACCTTGGAAGGGCCAGTTGATGGTTGTTCAGCTTCCTGGTACCTTCTACCTTCTTAGTATGCCCATCAGAGTTTTCTTGTTTTACATAGCTCTGTATTAGACATCAAAGCACCATGAAAAAGAAAAAACCCTGAGTTTTTGCCTTTGGAGAATCTAATTTCTAGTTGGATAAGAACAACTTTTAAGCAATGAAGAAAAAAAATAATGGTCTACTAATAATCTGTGTGTGTGTGTGTTCAGTCGCTTAGTCGTGTCCAACTCTTTGAGATCCCTTAGACTATAGCCCGCCAGGCTCCTCTGTCCATGGAATTCTCCAGGCAAGAATACCTGAGTGGGTTGCCATGCCCTTCTCCAGGGAATCTTCTGAACGAAGGGATCAAACCCTGGTCTCCTGTATTGCAGGCATATTCCTTACTGTCTGAGCTACCAAGGAAGCCCCAACTAATCTAGTACCAAAGAAAATAAGACACATATACATGAATATGAAGAATTGACAATTACATAAAGAATTGTAATTATTTACAATGTTTCATAGAAGAAATGTGAACATGCACATAGCATATGAGGAGACTTCAGGAAGATAGATGTAAATCAGAAGCATTATTCTTTGGTGGATAAATGTGGGTTCTTTTTGTCCATAGAGTGGCTAATATGGAAGGTTTGTAACTTCTTTTAATAGTAGAGGAACAAACGTGGGTTACAGAAAGTTTTGCCTGCCTGGCTTAGAGTCCTTGTCTTCTGTGAAGCAATTGTTCTCACAAGAGGTGGATGTGAACTGCATCAATATTGAAGAGTCAGTCTTGGTATTCTTTCATTTATTCATTCAGTATTTATCACTTTTCTTACTATGTATTTATCATTTTTCTTTATCATTTTTCTATGTAAAAGATGATAAATTATGGTCTCTTCCTGAAATGCTCATAGACTCGTGGGAGAGACAGACTAAATAAATAATTATAAATTAGCATAATATATGCTTAAATAGAGGTAGGTGCAGTGCTATGGGGTGACAGAAAAAAAAAAAACCAAACCACTCTTGGAAAGTAGGTTAGCTAGGGAAGACTTACACCTTAGGTATTATCATAATAACAGCCAACCTTTGAGGGGTTTTAATATTCCTAATAGCATGCTCGGCCTTAACAACAAGTGGATGAGGAGGTACTAGCTCAGTTTTGCAATGAGAACTGTAAACTGGGGCTCAGAGAGCCTAAGGAACTTGTTTAATTAAGATCATATAGGTAATAATAGGCAAGAATACCACTGTGGTATTCTAAGTCTCTCATTGACTTTTGGATGTAGTGAGTAAGGATTTACCAGGTGGATAAGAGTGGGAAAAAATGTTCAAAACGGAAAAGGAACAGCATGCACAAAGGCAGACAGCAAAGATCGTGACTTGAACAAGAAAGAACTTTTGATGTTCTATTTAAGAAATATTTTTTGGCCACAGTGCAAGGCATGGATCCTAGTTCCCCAATCGGGGATCAAACCCACTCCCCCAGCATTGGGAGGGCAGAGTCTCAACCACTGGACCACCAGGCAAGTCCCTTGATGATCTCTTATATAAAGAGTATATAGAGCATACATGGGGCATCAGTGTCCCCAGCCAAGCTTAAAAAACAGAGCATTACCAAAGCTACGGCAATGTGTATGCCCTTCCCTATTAGTCACATCTTCCTTCCCTTAGCCCCTGTTGTAAATTTTTTGTGCTTCCCTGGGGTGTAGTCTAGAGGGAGTTGCTAGTTGATACAGTGACGACTCCTCTTTGGATCCTCTTGGGGTGTGTAACTGGGATGCTGCAAAATACTAGAGGAATCCTGTTAGACCCAGGTTTAAACAGATAGTGGTTTCAAATAATATATGTTGCTCGGAGTCTCTGAGCAGATAAGACAGTGGCTTATTTCCCTGGAGGATGTTAGTTGTTGTGTTGTGTATTTAGTTGTTTGTTCTTATATTATTTCTGATACAAGGTAAACCTTAAGCTCTTTTCTACCATACTCATGAGGTGTCTGCTGGCCTTTGTGACCTTGTGACAAGGGGGTTCTAGGTCGTTGGCTACCAGGCAGCAAGTGGTTCATCAGAGCTTCCCTTTTGAACCCAAAGGACAAATTTCCCTTGGGAGATTCTTGGGTAAGGAGACGTGTTTCAAGGCTTGGAGGGAGATTAGGCAACTCTACATAGTCCTTGAAAATAATTTCTCTTTATTCCCTACATGTTTCTTTTTTTTTTTTTTTTAACTAAGAAACTTATGACAATGATTTTTTGTTAGACCTTTGCTATCTTAGAAATTTGTTAGCTTTTGATGCCTAATGAATTTTGATTTAGTGTAGGTCGATTACTTCAGGTGGTATCCCAATTAATAACCTCAGATATGCAGATGACACCACCCTTATGGCAGAAAGTGAAGAGGAACTAAAAAGCCTTTTGATGAAGGTGAAAGTGGAGAGTGAAAAAGTTGGCTTAAAGCTCAACATTCAGAAAACGAAGATCATGGCATCCGGTCCCATCACTTCATGGGAAATAGATGGGGAAACAGTGGAAACAGTGTCAGACTTTATTTTGGGGGGCTCCAAAATCACTGCAGATGGTGACTGCAGCCATGAAATTAAAAGACGCTTACTCCTTGGAAGGAAAGTTACGACCAACCTAGATAGCATATTCAAAAGCAGGGACATTACTCTGCCAACAAAGGTTCATCTAGTCAAGGCTATGGTTTTTCCTGTGGTCATGTATGGATGTGAGAGTTGGACTGTGAAGAAGGCTGAGCGCTGAAGAATTGATGCTTTTGAACTGTGGTGTTGGAGAAGACTCTTGAGAGTCCCTTGGACTGCAAGGAGATCCAACCAGTCCATTCTGAAGGAGATCAGCCCTGGAATTTCTTTGGAAGGACTGATGCTAAAGCTGAAACTCCAGTACTTTGGCCACCTCATGCAAAGAGTTGACTCATTGGAAAAGACTCTGATGCTGGGAGGGATTGAGGGCAAGAGGAGAAGGGGATGACAGAGGATGAGATGGCTGGATGGCATCACTGACTCGATGGACATGAGTCTGAGTGAACTCCAGGAGTTGGTGATGGATAGGGAGGCCTGGCGTGCTGCGATTCAGGGGGTCGCAAAGAGTCGGACACAACTGAGCGACTGATCTGATCTGATCCCAATTAAAAATTTATTTCTTCTGAAAGCCTTCCAAATAGCATGTAGATCTCAGATAAGTCTTGACACTTTTGTTTGCAATTTGTAGTATAGTGTTGTTTCTTGTTTCTGTATTGTTCTCAGTATGGGTGTTTTCTCTCTTGCTCTTAATTCTTTATTTAAAAATTTTTTTAAATTTACTTTTGGTTGTACTGGGTCTTCGCTGCTTCACGGGCTTTTCTCTAGTTGTGGTACATGGGCTTCTCTTTGCTGTGGCTTCTCTTGTTGCCGAGCACGGATTCTAGGGTGGCTGGACTTCAGTAGGTGCGGTTCCTGGGCTCGAGAGCACAGGCTCAATAGTTGGGGCCCAGGGGCTTAGTTGTTCTGTGGCACGTGGGATCTTCCTGGATCAGGAATCCAACCCATGTCTCCTGCATTGGCAACTGATTCCCACACTGAGCCATCAGGGAATTCCTCTTAGTTCTTCAAAAAAGAAATTAAAGGTACTTCCCTGGCAGTCCAGTGGTTAAGACCCCGAGCTTCTGCTATAGGGGAATCATGGGCAGGGGACCTGTGTTCGATCCTGGATCGGGGAACTAAGATCCCACATGCCCTGGAGCAAAACCAAAAAAAAGAGAAATTAAATATTCTTATTTTATAGTGGTCCTCTCCAGGCCCCCCCAAATATTTTTTACAATATTGTAGTCAGTATATATACTACATATATTGAAAGCCCTCCAGGCCCCCCACTTGCTTTTGTAGCTTTACCTGCTATTATTCTCCTAGGAATAATGTTCCAACAAGCCTGGAATAATCCTGATCCTTTACATACTGAATTTTCCCACCAGTAAGCTTTTGCTCTTGCCATTCTCTTGTATTTTTGGCTGTTTGAATCCTGTTTTTCATTTGCTTTTCCAGTGTTCTCTAACAGGAATATTTTCTCTACTTCACCCCTGTGACACTGCGTACCACTCAGGTATTGGGATATGTATGGGTTGTGTATAGATGTATGTGTTTAATCTATTAGATTATAAATTCCTTGTGGGTGGATAGGGATAATTCGGTATGACTCTGTTTAGCATTTTGCTTAGCATGTGCTAAGTAATATCTGGTTGACTGAGGTGAATGTTTATTAATTAACTTTGATTGCTGTTCTTAATCATTTACACATGAAATAATACAACTATTTTTCTAAAGAGCCTACTCATTTTAAAAAATCTGTTAATTAAAGTTTAAAAATAGGTAATATATGTATGTGACACAAAATTCAAAAAGTATAAAAGAATATACAAAGAAAAGTAAGGCTTCCCCCCTCCACTGTGAGAGGAAGGAACTGGAATTTCCGTTCTCCAGTGGCAACCTCTGTTGTGTGCTATGTCAAGTTGCCTCAGTCATGTTTGATTCTCTGCGATCCTTTGAACTATAGCCCTCCAGGCTCCTCTGCTCCTCTGTTCACGAGATTCTCCAGGCAAGATTACTAGAGTGGGTTGCCATGCCCTCTTCCAGGGGATCTTCCCAATCCAGGAACTGAACCTGTGTCTCTTATGTCTCCTGCTTTGGCAGGAGCTTCTTTACTTCTAGTGCCGCGTGGGAAACCCAATGTTTAACACTCCTCCACAGTGGGGAATCGAACCCTGGTCTCCCGAATGACAGGTGGGGATACTCACCACTATGCTAAGAGTGTCTTAAAAATCTTTCCAGAGATCTAGAACATATTCATCTTGCCTAAATAATTTAAGGAAGAAGAGATACTAGAGATTTTATCTTTTCTGATACTTTAAGTTATTTTTAAATTTATTTTTCTTCTACTTCTTGATTCTCTTCCTCTTCATCATTATGTGTTCTCATCATTGAATCTTCTCCATTCATTGAAGAGAATATTATTGTGTGCTTAGAGCATTTAGTCTTCTGAGACTAACCTAGTTGTTTCTTTAAATTGTTATTAAAATAAATGTTGGGACTTCCCTGATGGTCCAGTGGTTAAAATTCTGTGCTCCCAATGCAGGGGGCATCATTTTGATCCCTGGTTGGGGAAGATCCTACATGCTGCATGGTGAGGCCAAAAAACCAAAATCTTTAAACAATAGATACTATCTTTTGTTGGAATTCCCTGTGGATTGAGAGAGGTGTTATAGGCCTTTACAAAATTTGTACTTTTTTCCTTTGTCATAGTAGTTTTCATGCTTCTCACTTTCTTTATGCAAAATATGCAAATAGAGCTACTTGCAGCGTGCTTCCCCCCTACCCCCCACCCCGTGTCTCTGGTTCAGTTTTCTTTTAGATCCTGCTGAACTCTATAAATGCCTCAAGGGCAGAAATTATATCTCATTTCTTTCATAATTATTAATTTTAAATTATATTGATAGTATAGTAATACATTCTTGTGAAAAATTAGAACATAGATAAGGCTATGCTGCTGCTGCTGCTAAGTCGCTTCAGTCATGTCCGACTCTGTGCGACCCTATAGATGGCAGCCCACCAGGCTCCACCGTCCCTGAGATTCTCCAGGCAAGAACACTGGAGTGGGTTGTCATTTCCTTCTCCAATGCAGGAAAGTGAAAGGGAGTCGCTCAGTCGTGTCCGACTCTTCAAGACCCCATGGACTGCAGCCCACCAGGCTCCTCCATCCATGGGATTTTCCAGGCAAGAGTGCTGGAGTGGGGTGCCTTTATAAGTATCCTCTGATTGCAACCTAATTTCATAATACCTTCTCTAGAGATAGCTGTGGTTATTGAGTTTTGGTACATCTACTCAAACCTTTTATTCATTGTTTACATATCTCTCTATATACCTATATCTCTCTATATACCTGTAACGACATTAGATGACTCACAAACACAGTATTTCAAGGGAAAAAGACAAATTGCAGAAGAATACATACAATCTGATATTATACAAAATATAAAAATAGGCAGAATGATACATACTGTCTAAAGATACATATCAATGAAGTAAAAGTATAAAGTAACATTAAAATTTTAATAAAAAGATTTAGAATAGTGGGGACTATGGATGAAAGAGAGAAGGATGTAATTAGGAAGGACTTCAGTTGTACTGTTCTTAATCTGGATACTGGCTTGTTATATCACTCTTTATATCTTGAAAGTGAAAGAAAGTGTTAGTCACTCAGTCATGTCTGGCTGTTTGCGACCCCGTTAACTGTGGCCTGTCAGACTCCTATGCCCATGGAATTCTCCAGGCAAGATTACTGGAATGGGTTGCCATTCCCTTCTCCAGGGGGATCTTCCCATCCCAGGGATCTAACTCAGGTCTCCTGAAATGAAGGCAGATTCTTTACCAACTAAGCCACCAGGGAAGCCCCTTTATATCTTTGTTGCTGTTGTTCAGTTGCTCAATCATGCCCGACTCTTTGCGACCCAATGGACTGCAGCATGCCAGGCTTTCCAGTCCTTCACCATCTCCCAGAGCTTGCTCAAACTCACATCCATTGAATTTGTGGTACCATCCAACCATCTCATCCTCTGTCATCCCCTTCTCCTGCCTTCAGTCTTTCCCAGCAGGAGTCTTTTCTAAGAGTCCTGAAAAGGAGTCTTTTCAGGGTCTTTTCTAATGAGTAAGCTCGTCGCATTAGGTGTCCAAAATATTGGAGCTTCAGCTTCAGTATCAGTCCTTCCAGTGAATAGTCAGGGTTGATTTCCTTTAGGATTGACTGGTTTGATCTCCTTGTAGTCCAAGGGCTTTATATCTTACTTTATGTTAAATATTACATATTTTTTAAAACGAAAATCTAGTATTTTATGTAGGATTGGTTAGTTGGTTTTTACATAACTGGTGACATATAATCATATACTACAGTTTTTTTGTTTTTTCATTTCACAGTATGTCTGAGGCTCTTTCCATGTCTTTTACTCTGTTCCTTAGCACTCTGAAAGATGCCTTATGCATAGTAGCTGCTCATTAAGTAAATATTTCTGAAATCGTTTCACTTACTCTGTTAACCTCACTGTTTTTTATTTTATTTTTAATTGGAGGATAATTACTTTACAGTATTGTGATGGTTTCTGCCATACATCAACGTGAATCAGCCACAGGCATACACATGTCCCCTCCCTCTTAAACCTCCCTCCCTATTCCATGCCTCTAGGTTGTCACAGAGCACCAGCTTTGGATTTCTTGTGTCATGCAGCAAATTCCCACTGGCTATCTATTTTACATATGGCAATGTATATGTCTCAAGTCATCCCACCCTCTCCCTCCCCAACAATGATCTTATGTCTACATCTTCTTTGCTGCACTGTGAGTAGGATCATCAGTACCATCTTTCTAGATTCCATATATATTGCTAGTATACAATATTTGTCTTCCTTTTTTTGAGTTCACTCTGTATAATGGACTCTAGGTTTATCCACCTCATTAGAATCGACTCAAATGCATCCCTTTTTTATTGCTGAGTAATATTCCATTGTATATATGTACCACAGCTTCTTTATCCATTCATCTATTCAGGGACATACAGCTTGCTTCTGTGTCCTAGCTATTGTAAAAAGTGTTGCAATGAATAGTGCTGCATTGGGGTACATGTGTAGCCTTAGTGTTTTAATTTTCCTTGAGCCTGATCTAAATGTCTATATAACTGTGTGTCTCCCCTTCCCTTCTTTTTATCCCTTTTGCTTTTTAAAATTTTATCTATTTTGAGGAGGATTCCAAGTAATGGGACGTGATTAGGTTGGTTTTATAAGCTCCTATTAAGGTTTTCTCTATGCCAAGAAGAGTCTACCTTTCAGTTTGCTTATTAGAGATTTCCTGCTATAAGCAAGTGAACTTGACTTTTCAGAACTTTTCAAAGCTTGCATCACTGCCACTGTCCAATTTTCTGGAGCCGACTTGGTAGTATAAATGCAGTCTAAAAATTGATATTGTAACTGTGGTTCCAAACTAAGGCTATTTTTCTAAAAGCCTTCATTCTTTTTTTTTTTTTTAACTTAGACCTTCATTACTGATTGGGTTGATAAAGTAAAAGAACAATAGGAAGGTCTGAAATATTTCTTTAACAAGCTAGGCACACAGAGGTATCTGCTTGTCTTCATGCTTTGTAGGGTAGATTTGGGGGACATTGACTTTGAGGAATTTGAATGCTTGTTAGAGTTTGTTGAGGTGCCTTAGAGAAATTTTCTGGTGTGATGTTTTTGGAGTTGTATCTTGAACTTTTAGAGACCTCTAGAAGAGCCAGGTAATTGGATTCATAACATAAGAAGGACCTTATCACATTTTAGTATTATAGGTGGGGAATCTTGGTACTAAAAAGCTAAATTAATAGTTCTAACCTTATCAGGTACTGATTCAAGCATGGGGATGCTCTTGGGTAACCAAATATTAACTAACTTTTCTCTTAACTGTTTCAGTAGGTTTGCCAGGATGGTGGATAAAAATATTTACATCATTCAAGGGGAAATTAACATTGTGGTTGGGGCCATCAAACGAAATGCCCGATGGAGCACCCATACACCACTGGTAAGTGGGGGATGGGCAGAACATTTGGTTACTGAGTTGTTGTAGGGGATCTGCTACATGGTCAGTTTCCTGGTAATAATGATAATAGGAGAAATTCAGAGTTTTTCAGAAGGGTATCAAGGACCCTTCTGTTTTATTTTAATAAGAGTCAAATTTATAAGCTGCCTTTTTTCCTCTAGAACCCGAAAGGTGATGCCATTTTTCTTCTAGCTGTTTTTATAAGCAGCTTAAGCTAGTACTTGGGACCTCTTCGATGTGTCTAAACATGTTAGAAAGATTTCTTATCTTCTTTTTTGTTTGTTTACTTTTTGAACCAGAAATTTTACTTCTAAGAATTTATTCTAATATTCAAATATTAGAAAAAAATTGCGATATAGATTCCTTACCTTCTGATTCCTGAGAACTATAATTAGCTATCAAATTCATTTCAATTAGTGCAGTTGTTGGCACATGGAATATGGCTTTGTAATGGTACTCCTTGGAAATTCAGCAAGCTTTCAAATATAGAGACCATATCTTGCTAATCAAATGAGTAAGCTTAACTGTTGTAAAGCTGACTCTCTTTGTTGCATATGTATGTTCAGTGATGTTTTTGTTACAGTTGTATAAAACAGTTTTGAGTACAGTTGTAAAATTAAAGTTTAGACACTTCTAGCTTGGTGAATATGTATATGTTTGTTTAGAAATTTCTCACTTTGATTAATTAACTGTTTTATAAGTAAGAGTGGAGTTAGGGATGAATGTATATGACTATGATAGCTATGAAGAAAGAGAAGAGATAGGGTAATACATGTCTCAGTCTGTATGTTTCAGTCTATTTGGGATGTTCTAACCCAATACCATGGACTAGGAAACCTATAAACAGATTTTTTTTTTTAAACAATGTATTTATTTCCAGGGGCTGAAAGTTCAATATCAGAATGTTAGCATGCTTGGGTGAGGTACTTCTGGATCTCAGACTTCTCATTGTATCCTCACATAGTAGAAGGGGGAAGGAAACACTCTAGGAATGTGGGATCTTAGTTCTCCAAGGAGGGATCAAACCTGTGCCCCCTGCAGTGGAAGCATGGAGTTTTAACCACTGGACCACCAGGGAAGTCCCAGCACAGAAGTTTTGAGGGGTCATGATCATTCAGACCATAGCACATATAGAAGACCTAGCAGTCTATGGTAACTTGAATGCCATGGTCTTGGTGTAGATTAAGATTAGCACTTCAGGATGTACTATTTTAGGTAAGCCCAGGGTACTTCTATGAGATAAGAGATTAGAGAACTGGAAAAATGAACCATGGCTAACTTCCTTTTCGTCAGAAGGAAAACTGACTGAATTTTCTGGTTGGATTCAGAGAAAGAGCTCTTGATCTATCTTTTATTTCCTTTTTACTCTTGGTCTGATAATGAATTCTTTTTTTTTTTTTTTTAATCTGTGTGTTATAGGATGAAGAAAGGGATCCTCTGCTGCATAGTTTCAGTCATCTAAAGGAGGTTTTAAACAATGTAACAGGTAAGTGTGTTTGATTTATTGCAAGGATGGGCAAACTTTTTCTTTATAGTATAAGACTATATGATATTTTAGGCTTTGCAGGCTGTAGCAACTGCAACTACTCAACTCTGTCATTGTAACTCAAATGCAGACTCAGATAATACTTAAATGAATAATAAATACAATTTTCTTTTAAAAAAACAGGCTGCAAGCCAGTTTTGGCCCACAGGTGTAGTTTGCTCTGGTTTATTTTACTGCTGATCCTTCCTGGAGCTCTTAGTGTCCCACTTTAGTGGGGAATCGGCGTTCATACAATTATAAGCTTCCTTCTTTGCTTGAGTTATAAGTGTTATTTTTGGCTAATGTTCTGTTTTGTTTTAGCTATTTTTCTTTCTCTAACTCACATATGCCGTCAGATAGGAAGTTGATGACACAAGTGAAGTGTTTATTTAATACTTGCAGTGTAACCTTTCTCTTACAGAAAATCCTTACTGGTTTTAGGACCTGAGCTTTGTAATGCAGCTCTTTTAGTCTTCACTTGTTCCCAGAATCTTTTGTGTCACACACTCCGCCTTTGTTTTCCTAATCATAATTATCTTATGTAATATTTATATGTTTAGAATTTTCAAAGCCACTTTCACATTTATTACCTTACTGAATTTTTTTCCCTTTTGTTTTATTTATATTTCAGATCAGAAACTTCATTCTTTCTTCTTTTAGTTTAATTGAGATGTAATTGATATATAGCACTATATAACTTCAAGATGTACATAGTGCTTTGAATTACATACATTATGAAATGATTTCACAATAAGTTTAGTGAACATCTGTCATCTCACAGATACAAAATTAAAGAAATAGAAAAAAAAATTTTTTTTTCTGGTGAGAACTCTTAGGATTTAGTCTCTTAACAACTTTCATGTGTAACATACAGCAGTGTTAATTACATTTATCATGTTGTATGTGCGTACATGCATGCTCAGTCGCTCAGTTATGTCTGACTCTTTCTGACCCCATAGACTATGGCTTGCCAGGCTCCTCCGTCCATGGGATTTTTCAAGCAAGAATATTGGAATGAAGAATACTGGTTGCCATTTCCTCCTCAATGGGATCTTCCTGACCTAGGGATTAGACCCATGTCTCCTGCGTCGGCAGGTGGATTCTTTACCACTGGGTCACCTGTGAAGCCCATTGTGTTGTACATTACAGCCCTAATACTTATTTATCTTATAACTAGAAGATTGTGTCTTTTGGCTGCTTTCATCCAGTTCCTCCTTCCCCCACCCCCTGCCTCTGGTAACCTGATCTTTTTGTTTGTGAGTTTATTTGTTTGCTTTTGAAATAGAATTGACCTGTAATACTATGTTCTTGCTATACAACATTGTGATTTGATGTTTCTGTACATTTCAAAATGTTCACCATGATAAGCCTAGTTACTATACCTTTTTGAAACTTTTACACAACCTGTGAGGGAGGCATGGCAGATTTGTCCCCCTTTTATGAATGAAGTTGAAGCCCAGAGATATTTTAAGTAATTTAGCTGAGATCACACTGATCCTAAGAAGTGGAATCAGAACTCAAAACTAGAATTCAGGCCCCAAACACCAGATTCAGTGCCCTGTTCTGTGTGGTTTCTGTTCATACAATTAGAGGAGAATGTACACAGGAAATGCTTTACATTATGTTTAAAAACATGTCAAGAGAGGAGGTAAAGGCTCAACACTTCATATTTTTCAAGCTGGTGGGGGGAAGATATAGACATAAAGGGAAAGCCTCAGAGCTGTGCTCCTCTGTTGACTATAAAGGGCTTTTGCAGTGTATATCCCTGGAATGTTTTTAGCTAGTAACATCTAACACCACAATTGAAATAGCTTTTAGGCTTCTGCAGATTAAATAAATAAAAAATAAGTAAATGTTCTCCTTTTATGAGAAATGTAGGAGAATATCTGGAGAAAAATTCCTTTTACTTTCCTAACCCTAATCCTAGGGAATCTAAGGATTTTCTACATGTTTCTTTAAAGGAGCAAATTTGACTTAATGTGAAAAAGTGTTGGTAATGTTAGCCAGTGATCAAATATAGAGGAAGAGGTGTCTGATAGCTAGTTAGCAGGGCTAATGCTGCAACTAGGCATGTTCTCATTTTATGGCCTGTACTGAAAGTGATTTGGCTGCTTTAGAAAGTTGGTGGCTTGTGCAGATTTTTTTGTCAATTGAAGTATAGTTGATTTACAGTGTTGTGTTAATTTCTTCTGTACAGCAAAGTGATTTAGTTATACATATATACATTCTTTTCCATTATGGTTTATCCTGGGATACTGAATATAGTTTCCTGTGCTATATAATAGGACCTTGTTGTCCGTCCATTCTATACGTAGTAGTTTGCATCTTCCCAGGTGGCCCTAGGGGTAAAGAACCCACCTGGCAATGCAGCAGATGCAAGAGATGAGGGTTCAATCCTTGGGTGGGAAAGATCCCTTGGTGGAGGGAGTGGCAACCCACTCTAGTGTTCTTGCCTGAAGAATCCCATGGGCAGAGGAGCCTGGTGGGCTACAGTCCATAGAGTTGCAAAGAGTCGGACACGACTGAAGTTAACTTAGCACGCACGCAACATGCACTAAGCCCAAACTCCCAGTCCATCCTCCCCTCCCCCATAGCACAAGTCTGTTCTCTCTATGAGTGTTTCTGCTTCATAGGTAGGTTCATTTGTGTCATGTTTTATATTCTATGTACAAGTGATATCATATGGTATTTGTCTTTCTGACTTACTTCACTTAGTATGATAATCTCTAGTTGCATCCATATTGCTGCCAGATTTTTCTTTTTAACTTTTCATGTAAAGCTTACATATCCCAATTACAAAGAAAAATAGTCAATAGATATTTACAATTCTTCTTCGTGGGTCAGAGTTTGGAGTATTATCTTTCTCAGAGAATACATTTGGAAAATGTTTGGCAAGCATTTTATATACAGCTAAGAATTGTTGTCATAAGTGGCTGAAAGTGAAAGAAAGTGAAGTCACTCAGTCGTGTCCGACTCTTTGCAACCCCATGGACTGTAGCCTACAACACTCCTCCGTCCATGGGATTTTCCAGGCAAGAGTACTGGAGTGGGTTGCCATTTCCTTCTCCAGAGGATCTTCCCAACCCAGGGATCAAACCTGGGTCTCCTGCATTGTAGGCCGATGATTTACCATCTGAGCCACCAGGAAAGTCCCGTTAAGTGGCTGGGTACATCCTAAAATGGCTGAGGTGAGACTGGAGTTACCTTGTAGGCCTTTTGGGCACTTTGCAGACCCTCAGGAGCTGAGGTGGTGCTGCTCTCCTGATAAAGCCACGTTTCCTACTTGCCATCCAATCCATATCCCACACTTGTTTTCTCCATTCTGACATATCCCAAGACTTCAGTTCAGAGATTGTATCTGTGGTGAGTAGTGCAATCCAGGATT
This sequence comes from Bubalus kerabau, assembly GCF_029407905.1. Lineage (NCBI taxonomy): Eukaryota > Metazoa > Chordata > Mammalia > Artiodactyla > Bovidae > Bubalus > Bubalus kerabau. The sequence continues at coordinate 25,495,650 of NC_073645.1, forward strand.
TGGTTTCTAGTTCATCTGAGAGTTACCAAACTTGAGTCTGCTGCCTAATTTTCTTACATCTTTGGGTTAGGAATCCAGATTATCTTCTGCTTGAAACTATTAAAACCAGAATGTGCTGAGGAACCAGTTCTGTTAGTGGTACTAGGAACATAGCTGGGTGTTGGCCAAGCTTTCCCTCAGAGTGAAGAAGAAGGTGATGATATTCTCCAGGGGCCAGTAGCTGTGGCAGATATTGAAACAGTGCCTGTCTAAGTTGCCCCATTGTTCTTGGGTTTTAACATATTACCTACCTGATAAAATGACAGAGTGGATCTGAAATAGAGCATTTCATGGTCTTCTGATTGGTTCTGACCCCCCACATAGTGCTGGCTTCCAGGAGCAGGTTTATGGGTCAGCTGCTCCTGTGGTCCTGGACTTTGTAATCCATGACCAATTTCTTGTTTCTTTTACTGAAACAAACAGATTTTTTTTTGATTGGCAGTGTCAGGAGGATTGCTTTCTTGGAAGCCTGTTAATGGTCGGAGGCTGGGAAAGGGTTTTGAACTTGAGAGAGAAACTGAAGGGACTGCCCATGCTATGTGACTGGGAATGGTGTACTACTTAGGTTGGAAGAACTATGGTAGGAATTCCAAGACTCCATTCAGTTAAACTCATGAAACTGATTTGGGCTTGGTCTCTTTTTACAAAGGCTTTTTATTTGCACTTTTCTAGACTATCTGCTGGCTGGGTTGGTTAAGAATATTATTAATGGACATAGGTGATTCATTGGACATTGTCAGTCAACCAAAGCAATTTTTCCTCTTGTAAGCAGTCAGAAGACCTTTTAAGGGCATAAGTGCTACCTATAAGTGCTCCAGGAACATTGTCTGAGCATTGTAAAGGATGTAAGTCTACTGTCTCTAGTAAGGGTTGGGTAAGTCCATGTCATTATTCTCACAGGTGTATCTCTGGACCACATTTGCAGTCCGTATTTGCCCAAAATGCATGATAACTGAATGCTCTGTAATATCTAGAGTAATAGAATGTTCTAATACCACATCTAAAGAGAGGGTTGCACTTGGAAAGTATGAAGTGCCTGAGAGCAAAGTTTGCATATTGGTACTTTGGATAAAGCCATAGCTCACCTCCAGTGAGACTTGACTGCTGCCCCTCATTTAGTCTTTCAGTTCTCTTAAGAATCCTTTAAGAGGTTATTCTAAAGGAGTTAAAACAGATGTGTGGTTGCTAGGAGCAGGAAGTGGGCATGGGAAGTAACTGCTAATGGTAATAGGGTTTCTTTTAGGGGTGATGAAAATGTTCTGGAATTAGATCATGATGATGGTTGTACAACTTTGTGAATATACTAAAAACTGTAGAAGTGTATACTTTAGAAGGATGAATTTTATGGCATATGAAATCTATCTTAATTTTTCAAAATAGCAAGTGTAGACTGGAAAAGCAATGGGATTCACCATCTCTTTCTCAGCACTCATAGCTATGAAGGGATGCCTCTGACTATACTTGCTGCTGTGCTTTGAACCCATTGCCCAGCAAAGGCAGCGTAAGGCTCTGTTTAGCCTCCTGGCCCAGTTTGTCCTTTTATGTCTCTCTCATTAACTCAAGAAGCACATGGCTTTTATATTTAAATTTATTCAAGCTGTAATCTTTGACATTTGAGTTAGCTTTTAGTACAGTTTTGCATTTATAGTAATATATATTATGTATTTTCTCTATCCCCAAAGAATCCATTTTAATCTTTTCCGGATGCAAATTTCAGGCTGTCTTGCCCCATCTCCCCTTTCTTTCTCTCTTTCCCCTCCCCCAACGGAGTGTGTTTGATCAGGTGTGGCAGGAATATCCACTGTCAAGCTGCGCCCTTTATATTAGTCAATATTATCCTTCTCCCCCCTCCCTGTCTGTCTGCCCCTTTGGGCTTTCCCAGTTGATTTATAATTTTGGAATTCTCATCGGAGTCTGTAATACAGTTTGTTCATTATTTAACCAAAACCTGTTTAATGAGCAGAGAGAGGCAATGTAAATGTTAGGCATGTTGCAGTGATGTACCTTTGTGCTTCTCAAAGCGGGTGGGTAGTTAACTCTGTGCTGCCTGCAGGGCTGGGGCTTCCTGGCCTTAGGGGCAGAAGGACCAATGCCTCTTCCTTGCATCTGCTCAAGCCATACGGTGGGCTTAGATTCCAAAGACACATTTCTTTTTATCCTTTTAGAGATCTTGTTGGGGCTCTTGCGTATTGGAGTTATCTATAATCTCACAGACTGGGCGGTAAGATTTGTGGCATGAGACGGGGATGAAAGGGAAAGTGAAATATTAAAATACTTGATACCGCTCTTGGTTTTAGGTCTGTAGAGAGTTGTTGTTCAGTCACTCAGTCGTGTCCGACTCTTTGTGACCCCATGGACTGCAGTAAGCCAGGCTTCCTTGTCCTTCACCATCTCCCGGAGCTTGCTCAAACTCATGTCCGTTGAGTCAGTGATGCCGTCCAACCATCTCATCCTCTGTCATCCCCTTCTCCTCCTGCCTTCAATCTTTCCCAGCATCAGGGTTTTTTTCTAATGAGTCATGTCTTCGCATCAGGTGGCCAAAGTATTGGAGCTTCAGCATCAGTCCTTCCAGTGAATATTCAGGATTGATTTCCTTTAGGATCGACTGGTTTCCTTTAGGATCTCCTTGCAGTCCAAGCTGTAGAGATTAGACGGTTTACTTTTTTTAGCTGTACTATGCCGCATGTTGGATCTTACTTCCCTGACCAGGGATCAAACTCGTGCCCACTGCAGTGAAAGCACAAAGTCTTTACCATTGGACTGCCAGGGAAGTTCCCCAAGTGTAGACAGCTTAGAGTAATCCTTCTAGCCAGCATGGTCTCTGGTCTTTGATCTTTTTGTTCCCCGATTAGATAAGTGCTTGGAAGCCTTAGTACCCTTCATTCAATATAGCTTCCCAGACAGGGCTCCGATCAATTGTGATTTGTGGTGTTTGGCTATGGTCATTTACCTCCAGATTTTAGGCTGCCTTTGTCCTTGGTGTTAAAACTTAGATCATTACAAAGAGATTCTTTTCCAGAATTCAAACTTTTTAAACCAAAAATTTTGGTTTAAAGCACAAAGGGAAGAACAATCTAAAAGTATCCCACCAGAATCTAAGGAGCCACCTCTTAATGACTTTAAGGGCTTGAGAAAGACCTCGTAGTGATATGTGTGTGTGTCAGAGGTGGTGGTGGGGAGGGTAGTAAGTTTGCCTATGGAGATAAAACTTCTTGCTGGTCTTTTTAATTTTGAGGACCTATGAGGCTCGGGGTATTTAGCATAAAACTGAGGTGGTCTTGAAGCTCAGTATAAGCACCTGTATTAACTATGGAACTGTTGTAGCTGCTTGGACCTTTTCTTTCTGAGATTCACTAAGATTTGGATTTCTTCTAAGTCTAGCTTATTGAGTTGCTTCTGACCAATATTTATTGAATACCTGCTGTGTGCTAGGCATTTTGCTTAGGCACTTAGCCATTGGATCTACAATGGTAAACAAACTTCCTGCCCTCATAGCCACTGGTTTTTAAGACTAGTAACTCTGGCTGACCATTCTGAGACTAACTTATGTACTTATATACTATACTTTAGGCTATATGGTTCCCTATCAGATATGGAATAGATGATAGTGAATCAGAGCAGTCTGTTGCCATCTTTTCTTATTCCTCCTTTTCCCCTTGTTCACATATACCATAGAAACGAAGAAAAATTTAGCTCATATATTTGCTTATTTGGTCTTCTCATGTAAAGCTATTCTGGGCAGAGTTTAGGTATTCCCAAAGATATTGATGGGTTTGCATATTGTAACTCTGAGGGATAAGATATTTCTTCACTGTGCTTACCTGTACAGCAAGCTATGATGTGCCTGAGTTTAAGAGGAAGAAACAGGTGTCTGGAGAGAGTGGATGTATCAGGAGTTTATTTAAATATAGTTTATCCTAGACAAACACACCTGTAGGGTACTGCCTCAAGCTTTGTGAATTCAGAGTTTGAGCTAGGAGGTTTGAATCCATGTAACCTCCAGAGCTTTACAGAGAACATTTAAACAGAGTCTGAAAGCCAACTTGGGAGGAACTATAACTTAACACCTGTCTGACTTAGGCCTCTTAGAAATAGCCTTCTAAGTTGAAGCAAAACTGTTCCAGGATGCCTCAGACCTCAAGTTTAATCTGTTTCAATTGGAACATAGGGACATATAGGAAAGACATTTAGTAGTTGCTGTCAGGAAAAAGACTGAGTAAGGGTGCATATTTGAAAGATAAATATCAATAACCTCAGATATGCAGATGACACCACCTTTATGGCAGAAAGTGAAGAGGAACTAAAGAACCTCTTGATGAAGGTGAAAGAGGAGAGTGAAAAAGCTGGCTTAACGCTCAACATTCAAAAAACTAAGATCATGGCATCTGGTCCCATCGCTTCACAGTAAATAGATGGGGAAACAATGGAAACAGTGACAGACTTTATTTTCTTGGGCTTCAAAATCACTGCAGATGGTGACTGCAGCCATGAAATTAAAAGCCACTTGCTCCTTGGAAGAAAAGCTGTGAGAAACCTAGACAGCATATTAAAAAGTAGAGACATTTCTTTGCTGCCAAAGGTCCATCTAGTCAAAGGTATGGTTTTTCCAGTAGTCATGTATGGATGTGAGAGTTGGACCATAAAGAAAGCTGAGCACTGAAGAATTGATGCTTTTGAACTGTGCTGTTGGAGAAGACTCTTTGAGAGTCCCTTGGACTGCAAGGAGATCAAACTTGTCAATCCTAAAGGAAATTAGTCTTGAGTATTCATTGGAAGGACTCATGCGGAAGCTGAAGCTCCAATACTTTGGCCACTTGATGTGAAGAGCTAACTCATTAGAAAAGACCCAGATTCTGGGAAAGATTGAAGACAGGAGGAGAAGGGGATGACAGAGGATGAGATGGTTGGGTGGCATCACCAACTCAATGAACATGAATTTGGTTAAGCTTCTTGAGATGGTGAAGGACAGGGAAGCCTGGCTTCCTGTGGTCTTGTGGTCTCTTAGTTCCTGACCAGAGATTGAACCCAGGGCACCCAGCAGTGGAAGCTCAGAGTCCCTGGTCTGCCAGGGAATTTCAAGAGTTATTAACTTTGATCCACTTGGAAATGAGCTCAAGTAAATTGTTCAAGGCCTAACTAGAGACTGAAAGGAAAAAATGATAAAATGATAAAATTTGGCTGACAAATTTATGTAATGTGCTAAGTATTGGAACAGGCAAGATTGGGCACACTTATGTAAGTATCTCTTTCCTGTGCCTTTTTTTTTCTTTTGGTTGTGCCACATGGCATGCAGGATCTTAGTTCCTTGACTAGGGATCAAACCTGTGTTCCCTATAGTAGAAATGTGGAGTCTTAACCACTGGCCCACCAGGGAACTTCCTCCTGTGCTCTTTTTTTCTTTCTTGTTCTGTAATAAAATATATGACTATATTAGTTTGGAGATTGTTGAGCAACACATTAGAGTGTGACTTGAATTTGAGTCAGGCTGGCTTTGGCATCTTGGTAGCTTGAGTGGCCTCAGATTTATGGGCATTTGAGCACAGTTAGGGGAAATAAAGGTACACTGTTTTTTTTTTTTTTCCCCTTGAGATTATTTATATCAATAAGATGGCTCCCAGAGGCCTATATTTTGATGACTTGATGTTGTCATTTCTTTTTACTGGTGTGTTACTCACTCAGTTGTGTCTGACTCTGCAGCCCCATGGGCTGCAGCCCTCCAGGCTCCTCTGTTCATGGAATTCTCTAGGCAAAAATACTGGAGTAGGTTGCCATTGCCTTCTCCAGGGTATCTTCCTGACCCAGGGATCGAACCTGAGACTCCCAAATTGCAGGCAGATTCTTTACCAGTTGAGCCACCAGGGAAGCCCCATGATCTGAACCTTCATTTGAAAATTCTAAACCAACAAGTTCTTCTAAACCTTTGTTTGTCCTCAGGATTAGAAAATGAAGACTTTCTTGAGAAGAAGCAGTTCTACATAGTCTTTTTATTAATCAGACTCTCCCTTTTTTCTTCCTAGTGCTCAAACACACCATCAGAACCACTCTCCTGGTACATTTTCCACTACTCATATCTCAAAGGAAGCTGTGAAGAAAAGGCCTTTTTTTGGCTGTGCTGCATGCCTTATAGGACCTTAATTCTCCATCTAGGGATTGAACCTGCACTCTGGGCAGTCAAAGTGTAGAGTCCTAACCGCTGGACCACCAGGGAATTCCCATAAAGGGCATCCTTAATATATTGGCTCTCAAGAGCAGAAGCAAAGAAACCTAATTTCTTTCTAGTAGAGTTTAGCAGACAAGGTGACAATGTGGCCTGTGGTGGGTGTCACTGTTGCTAGTATTGCTCTCATTGACATTGTCCTTTTTAAAACAGCCACCTCTCGAGGCCTGAAATTTCTCTCTGGATATGTGTTCCAGTTTGCCATAACAGCAGTCAGATGAGTAAAAAGAGGGAAAGCCAGATACAGCCTTGTTTTTAACAGGGAGGCAGGCAGAGTCCCTTTCTTCTCTTCTACCCATTCAAACCTAGGGCAAGTGCCAAGAGGGTTTCAGAAGGAGCCAGGTGTTTGAAATTCATTGTGCAGTTTTTGTAAGGAAAGATAGTGAAGAGTTTTGTCCTAGCCTTACCTTCTTTAACCACCTCTCTGTGCTCACAGACATTTAGTTGGTCACCCCAATTTCTAAAATGATATTGGGTATGTTTATGGAAAGGGTGAGTACATTTGTCTTTTCTCTTCTGCACCCATTAGAAGATAGAGTGGGATATAGAGCAAAATGAAGATCAAGTTATTTTATCTCAGACATCATCTTAAACAAGAGTTGTAGATGGAGAGCGGTGACTACCTTAAGATATCAGTTTTGCTTCTGGAAACGAGGAGATAAGATGCTCCTTTCCAGTTTTGAGACCTTTGTTTCTTTACTTTGGTCTTTGGAAGTCTGAAGGACTTAGATGGACAAGCACTCCTGGCTGCCTGTTGGCTGGCTTCTCTTTGCATGCCTCTTCAGTAACACCAGCCTTCTGTTACCACTGTATGTTGAGTTGTGAAGGGCTGCCACATGTGCACATATCACAACTGACCTTTCCTTGTTCCACGCTTGTTGAACAATTATTTGCCTGTTTGTAGAACTCACATTATTGCTTTGGGTTTCTGGCCCATTGTGAAGTGGGGCCATCCAGGAAGTGGATTGATGCACTGTACATCAGAGGGGAATAAATTGGCTTTTGATTTGGTGGAAAGGCAGGGCCAGATGTAGTGTGGGAGCAAGGGTTTTTTTTGCAGTCAACCATGTAGCTTGCTTCAGGTGTCCTGGAAAGCAGCTTGGGAACTGGAGGCTAAGGGTAGTTGGGGACATGAATTGGTGAGCAAGGGGATCAAAAGGACTTCAATGTTATCTGTGATGGGCCCTTAACTGGAAAAAATCCTCTAAAAGTATAGGGACAAATGAAATTTTTCTGACACTGGTAGTAATTTTTCAACTGATTATTTTTCCTTTTCAAGTAAAGTGAGTTATTAATTGGCAGAAAAATATAAAACTTGAATAAGAAAACTTCATTTCATGTGAGCTTTTCATGAAGGTTCATTCTTTTCTTTGGGCAACAACAGGTTTAAGAAAACTGCCATAGTATTGGTAATAAAGGGAGAGCTAAGATAATATTATGACTACCCTACTGTGGGCTTGATTGGTATCTTCAGACTGTAGTTGCATTCTGTTAATGGATTGTGATATCATTTTAAAGGGTTACACAGCAATTTTTCCTCAAGTTTTTAGTATGAAAAATTTCAGACATACCAAAATTGAAATATAGTGAGCACCTGCATCTCATACTTGAGTCAAAATTATTAACATTTAGCCATATTTACTTTATCCATGTATATGTGTATTTTTTTCTCATACACTATTTGAAAATAAGTTGCAGATGTGTTGACATTTCAGGCTGGATCCTAAATAAGGAAATTCTCCTACATAATCATAGTACCGTTATCATACCTAAGAAACTGAGCAGTAATTTACCAATATTAGTGAATATCCAGTCCATTTATTAAAATTTCCTATTTGTTCCCAAACTACCTTTTATCTATAGCTGGTTTTACCAACCAAAATCCATATAGAATTCTCATTTCATTATGTAGTTCTATCTCTTTAGACTTTAAAAATCTAATATAGTTTTCTCCACCCTATTTATTATTTTTTTCCTGGCATTGACTTTTTGAAGAGACTAGGCCTTTTATCTTTAGAATGTTTTACATTCTGGGTTTGTCTGTGTCCTTATGGTGTCATTTAACTTGTTACTGTACTTCAAACATTTCCATTCTAGAAGTTAGAGTTAAAAGCTTGACTCAATTTAGGATAAACATTTTGGGCATAGATGATACTGTGTGCTTCATATTATATCACCACAGGAGGCACATACTGCCAAGTTGTCCTGCTGTTGATGGTGCTAAATTTGGCTATTGCTTCTGGTGGTGACTGCCATATCTCTTCATTGTAAAATAAATTTATTTTTCTCTTTGTGATTAGTAGATAATCTGTGAAGTAATAATTTGGCATCTTGCAAATATCCTGTTTCTAATATCCTTTTACCTAATAATCATCCACTGATGAATTTTTGCCAGAATCACTTATTTTACTAGGGGAGGGGATTTGAAGAATGATGATTTTCTAATTCTGTCTTTCTTTCTGCATTATTGGTGGTGTTTTCTAGAATAGTTCTCCTCTGTAAACTGGAGGATGAAACACAGTTTCTCCTGAAAAGGCAAGGAAAATGCCTAATTCTTTCCCTTAAATTACTAACTTTCAGATAAGGAGTTTGTGTAGTAATGAGCACTAATGGGGGAAAGTGAGGAGTTTTCCATTTTGGAGGGGCTTGTGAATTTTTATTTATTCAGTGTTTACAGTTAATTATATTTATGATCATTTTTGGTGCATAAGTAATTCCAAATTTGGTCAATGAGAGCCCCTTCAAACTAATTCCTTTGTTCCTTTGATATGACCCCTTTGAGCACTTCCTTGTTTTCTGGTACAAGCTGTGGGCCTTAAAAAGAATAGACTAGAAAGTATCAGTGCATCACACATAATAAAGAGAATATCTGACTTATTCAATTAGCATAATGTCCCCAAGGTTCATCTATATTGTTACAAATGGAAGATTTCCTTTCTTTTTTGTTTATGGCTAAAGCAGTTCTATTTATATGCTTGTTTCTCTCTGGGTGAATCAGCTTTTGGAAGGCAGAAATTAATTTGAGACCATTTGAATCATAATAGTCCTGGAGAATGTTGAAATAAGTATTCTTCCCCAAGGAAATAAAGATTGTGGATGTAATCATGATTAACTAGTCACTTTGTACCTTCTATATTATTTGTTTTACATGATGTTAAACTGATTGTTCAGGAAAGAGTGGATAGCACATCATGTTAGACATGGCCTGGCCGTCCTTTTGAGTTCTTTTGGTAGATCAAACAGGGAGTAAGTTGTGCTAGAAAGATTTGAAACAGCATCTTTTATAGGAACTTTGATCTGGGCAGAAATTCATTTATATATTAAGTCAACAGGTATTTCTTAAGCACTTCAATGTGTGCCAGACACTGAATTACTTATTAAGGACCTAGTTTTCAAGGAGGCCAAACCAGTTCCTGTCCTCATAAAGTTTATGGTCTAGTGGGTGGGTGATATGAGAGACTCTGGAATTTGAGTGGACAGCTGGATGGTGGTTTGAAGTCTTCCCAGCTTCCACATATGACCTTAGGAAATTGTTGTGTGCCCTGGTGTACTGAAAGAGGTTCTAGGGTCTTCAGAAGAACAGCCTTGGTGTTTGTCAGCTTTCTCTCTCCCATTCTCTGCCCTCGCCCTGGCTTCCTGGGAGTAACTGTGTGCATGGCAGCTTCATTAGCTGCTTTAGGGCTTTGGATGTCTTAGGGCTCAATTAATCCATTTATATTCATCTTTGATTAATCAGTCTGTGCATTTCAGATCTGAACTGACTAAAGTTGTACTACAAGGATAGGATATCAATGACTGATTGTCTTTTCTAATAAAAGTCAACTTCTAATAAAATTTTGCTTTCAGGCTTGGACTTCTACCGTAGTTGTTAGGATTCTGCAGTCTAGGGGCACAAAACAAAAATTTTAATAGCTACTTAGTTAAGGTACTAAAAGAATGAGGGGAATTCTATGGTGATCCAGTGGTTAGAACTCTGAGCTTCCACTGCTGAGGGGCTGGGTTTGAGCCCTGGTTGGAGAGCTGAGATCCTGCAAGTCATGAGCTGTGACCAAAAAAATAAAAATTCACAACTTAATCAGGCCAACAGTATAAAAAATAAAAGAGTGAGGAAAGTCCTTTTCTATAGCTCAAATTTAATAATCCCAGTTCAAAAATAACATGAGCAGCCCATTGTCTTTAGCCCAGCAGCCTCACCTGAGGAAAAAAGTATCAGAACTCACAGTGACTTTGAATAGGATTTGACTTCAGATTAGCAGAACATCCCATTGTATGTTTATCTTTTGAATCCCAGAGAAAGCTCCCTTCTTTAGAAGTAACCCTTGAGAAACTTGAGTTCTCAGAAAGAATGCCGTTTAAGAAATGTCCTTTTTCCTTAGGAAAAAGGACTATTCCTAGGATTTTCAAGGGTGGAGAGAGGTAGTAAGGCAGTGAAGCAATTAAACAGTGGTTACCCACTCCAGTACTCTTGCCTGGAAACTCCCATGGACGGAGGAGCCTGGTAGGCTGCAGTCCATGGGGTCGCGAAGAGTCGGATGTGACTGAGCGACTTCACTTTCACTTTTCACTTTCATGCATTGGTGAAGGAAATGGCAACCCACTCCAGTGTTCTTGCCTGGAGAATCCCAGGGACGGGGGAGCCTGGTGGGCTGCCGTCTATGGGGTCGCACAGAGTCGGACACGACTGACATGACTTAGCAGCAGCAAGATCTTTCTAAAAGAGGAAGTTGAAGTGGATGTTGGAGTAAAAATGTTACTGAAACAAATGTCCACAAAAAGACCTCATCATTTGCTTGATAGCTTATTGCGTTTAAAGTGCAGTTTTATCTTGTTGGCCTTTTTTCTGGGATGAGTGTACATCCAGAGTACATCCCTAATACCTGTTATAGCCCAATACTTTTGGTGACCAGAGCCCAGTGACTCTGGCAGAGGATCCTGTTCCCTCTAGCCCAGGAAGAGGAGTTCTCTTTTGGTTTTAGCCCACCTGGAAAGAAGCATTGTGGGATAAATAGTCAAGGGAAAGTGGATTTCTGTTGAAATCCAGAATCCAAATATGGCTCATTAATCCTCCCAAGTGAGCCCAAGATTAGCATCTTAATCAGTCTCATTTCAGAGGTTTTAAAGACTTACTCTGTTCTCTAGGTTCTTTATAAGGAAGGAAATGATGAGCAGTGGCTGCAGTTGATAGAGCTCCTTGGTATTTAGAGAATGGGAGCTGTTGCTAGGGTCCTAAGTGGTCCTAGGTAGGCTGCAGCCTTAAGAATCAGCAAAACTGGGTTGTGTGTATCCAGTAACTGAAGGCAGAGAGCGGGAAATATTTGTGTTGCTGATAGTCTTCCTCTAAAAGCTCAAAAGGGAAAGAATTGGCTTGCTTCCCTACCATTTAGTGTTTTAGTGTTATCTAGAATGTAAGTCAGTCTCTACTTCTTCTTTAATTTACTGGTGTCAGGATATTTAATCATCAACTAATAGTGGATTCTTTCAAATTTTCATTTTGAAATAATTTCAAACTTAAAGAAATGTTGCAAGAATAATACAGAGGTCTCCTATATACTTTTGTTTTTATTATTCTTTCTTTCTATATACACACATACATATGTATATACATTTTTTTCTAAATCATTTTAGAGTAGATTATATATATATTACAGTCTTATCACTTAATACTTCAATGTATATTTGCTAAGAACAAGGATAACCTTTTACATAATCTTTAATACAGTATCAAGTTCAAGAAATTTAGCATTAATACAATACTATTCATATTCCAATTCTGTCAGTTGTCCCAATAATAAATTTTTAAATTTTTTCCTTTTCAGTCAAAGATCACCTATTGCATTTAGCTGTCATATTTCTTTAGTCTCCTTTAATCTGAAACAGTTCTACAGCCTTATTTGGTCTTTCATGACATTGCATTTTTTAAATGAATATCATTCGTTTTTTTTCTTTTTTTCTTTCTTTCAAGAATGTTCCTCATTTGGGTTAGACTAGTATTTCCTCATGATGATTCAGGTAATATGTATTTGGCATGAATCTACATACCACTGGGCTTTCCTGGGTGCTCAGACTATAAAGAATCCACCTGCATTGTGGGAGACCTGGGTTCGATCCTTGTTCCGGGAAGATCTCCTAGAGAAGGAAATGACAACCCACTCCAGTATTGTTGCTTGGAGAATTCTATGGACAGAGGAGCATGGTGGGCTATAGTCCATGGGGTCACAAGGAGTTGGACACAACTGAAGCAACTTAGCATATACCCACCACTACTGATAATAGTGTCCTTCTTAGGACACCCCTCAACCCTCATTGGTGATATTAATTTTGATCACTTCATCAAAGTGTTAACTTTGTTTCTCCACTGAATAGATACTGTGATCCCCTTGGAACTCACAAGCAGTTTGTAGGGTGACATATTAAGACCTTGTTTTGCTCCATATTAAACTTTTGGTGGCTCAGTGATAAAGAACCAGCCTGCCAATGCAAGACACATGGGTTCGATCCCTAGGTTGGGAAGATTCCCTTGGAGAAGGAAATGGCAACCCACTCCAATATTCTTCCCTGTGAAATCTCATGGACAGGACCCTGGATGGCTACAGTCCATAGGGTTGCAAAAGAATAGGACATAACTGAGCGACTAAATAACAACAATGACAAACTTTTCTCCCCATGATTTATCATATGTTGATGATTCTTGCCTGAACCATTTTCAGGTTGCAGTGATGGAAAATTTGAATGGTTGCCTAAAATATCTGTTCTTAAAGGACTTGTTCTTAGGTATGAGAAGAAAATGTGAATTTTCTTCCTAGCTTGCTTATGTTTGTTTCTTTCTAAGAAATACAATCACATGCTCTGAAGATCTGTATTTCTTTATGGCTTTGGTGACGCTGCTGTTCTTGTGTGTGTGTGTGTGTGTTTTTAATTTATGTTTTTTAATTTTTGGCTGTGCTAGGTTTTTGTTGCTGTGCTAGCTTTTCTCTAGTTGTGGAGAGCGGGGGCTACACTCTAATTGTGGTGCATGGGCTTCTTCTTGTGGTGATTTCTTTTGTTGTAGAGCACAGATTTTAGGACGCACAGGCTTCAGTAGTCGTGGCCCCCATGATGAAGGCACAGGTTCAGTAGTTGTGACACACAGGCTTAGTTCTCTGCGGCGTGTGTGATCTTCCTGGATTGGGGATCCAACCCGTGTCTCCTGCATAGGCAAGTGGATTATTTACCACTGAGCCACCAGGGAAGCTTGTGATGCTGTTTTTTAAAAATATACTAATGCATATATATGGAATTTAGAAAGATGGTAACGATAACCCTGTATGCGAGACAGCAAAAGAGACACAGATGTATAGAACAGTCTTTTGGACTCTGTGGGAGAGGGAGAGGGTGGGATGATTTGGGAGAATGTCATTGAAACATGTATAATATCATATAAGAAACAAATCGCCAGTCCAGGTTCGATGCAGGATACAGGATGCTTGGGGCTGGTGCGCTGGGATGACCCAGAGGGATGGTACGGGGAGGGAGGTGGGAGGGGGTTCAGGATCGGGAATATGTGTACACCCGTGGTGGATTCATGTTGATGTATGGCAAAACCAATACAATATTGTAAAGTAATTAGCCTCCAATTAAAATAAATAAAGTTAAAATAAATAAATAAAAATATCCAGTAACTTGGGGAATTCCTTGGGAGTTCAGTGGTTAGGACTTGGAGCTCTTACTGCCAAGGGCCAGGGTTTGATCCCTGGTCGGGTAACTAAAATCCCATAAGTCACATGGCATGGCCGAAGGAATTTTAAAAAGCCAGTAACTTAAAAACCCTTTTAGTTGTTGTCGTTAATAATTTTATTTATTTTTGGTTGTGCTGGGTCTTCGTTGCTGCACAAGCTTTTCTCTAGCTGTCGCGAGTGAGGCCTGCTCTTCATTGCAGTGCACAGGCTTCTCATTTTGGTAGCTTCTCCTGTTACGCAGCATGGGCTCTAGGGTGAGCAGGCTTCAGTAGTTCCGGCTCATGGGCTCTAGAGCACAGGCTCAGTAGTCGTGGTGCACAGGCTTAGTTGCTCCATGGCACATAGAATTTTCCTGGATCAGGGATCCAACTTATATCTCCTGCATTGGCAGGTGAATTCTTATCACTGAACCACCAACGCAGCCAAAACACTTTTTAGTTTTGAAAATTGGGAAAAGGTTTATCTCAGTGAAGCTTGACCGAGGGTTTGGTGATTTCCTAGAATATGGCAACATCATCAGTAGAGTGAATTTGTTCTCTGCTCAACCAGCAGCATAAATGCTTTTCCCCTAAGCCAGATTGGAAACAGCCTTGTGAAGCTGATGCCCTTCTTTTTTTTCTTTTCTCCTTTTAATAAGTGGGATACCAATATGAATGTATCATATATCAACATTTCTCAGATATATTTTAGAAGCCTGGTTGAGCTCATTAAGAACTTCAGCTTTTTAAAATATGTAAAGTTTTGAAATGCCCATCATTCAGGAACTTTAAGAGAAAAAATTGGTTTTAGAAAATCACTCCTCATTCTTATTTACTATCACCCTTTTCTCTCCGTCACTCTTTTTTCTCTACATTTTTGCTTTTGTTTCTACTTTCTTTTTATTCCTTTGAAGGATCTGATCAATATGCATGAATGAGCCTCCCTAAGAAAAGAAAAGGTAGAGAAAAAGGTATTACTCTTGAGTCTTATTCTTTGCTGTTACTATAGTGAAGAGTAGGCTGATGATATGACATTACTAATGAAAACCTTACTAGTTATCAGTTATGTTTTGTGGAGGAAACCTTGGCTATGAAAAATTAAGAGAGAGAGAAAAAAATAGGGAAAGAAAATAAATGGAACTAGAGAGACAGAAAATAAGGAGGAAAGATCAGAAAGGAGCAGAAGAAAAGGACTTGGAGGAAAGGACCAAGGTTACAGAGCTGCTAAATAGGAAAGTGGGAATCAACTCTAACATTTACCCTTACCCAGTCTACTGTTTCGGCTTTCCCCTTTCAGTAGAGTGTGCTGCAACGTAGGATGAGGTCGGGATGAATAAAATGGTCCCAGCTTTGATTCCTTGGATCCGTCCATTCAGAACTGAAAGGTTTACCCTGTGATATGGTGACTTGATAGCCTGATCCTAGTAGGTTATGGTGAAAGAGTCTATTAAAGAGATGCCTTTTGGGCAGCTAGCATTAACAGTTATTTTTAACTGTTAATGAAACTCCCATTTCAATCCCTTCATTCTTTAGGCTCCTCCACTGGCTGCTATGAGAAGCAGTCAAAATTAGCAGCTATACAAAATGAAGTACCTCTTGTCTCCCCAGTCACTTCCAAAATAAACAGGGAGTAATACTGTTCGTATTTTGTCTCACTTTACTCTGAAGGCTACCGATAGAGGAAGCATGGATTAGTGTGTAGTGATTTCTAGGCTCTGCCCTCTGGACAGATTCCCCTGAGTGTGTGGCTGAGTGACAGGACCATGTGGCAGGAGTGCAGCTGGAAGTATATCATCGGCAGATTTGGGTTGGGTAAATATAGCAGGAGCAGGATGTCAGTGTGGGAGATGGATTGTTCTGGGAAAGGAAGTGTTGTCTTTCGTCTGAGAAACAATTTCCTGCACTTCTGGGACTTTTGCTTTCTTCTTCTTTTTTTTTCCAGGGCAGAACAGGAGTTGGCAGGAGTTGGGTACACTTGGTGTATTCTATCTCTGGGTGTCTGTCTGTTCCTACATTTGAAGATGGGAGTAGAAATCAGATCTGTTTTGGCAGTTAGCAATAAATAGCCATACCCTTTTGCCTTATAGTTCACTTTTTGCAGTCTTAAAATTATAGCATATACCTGTATAGAGTTTCTTTTTTAAAAGTAACTTTTTTTTTTTTAGTAAAACAGACAAGTTGAAAGACAAATATAATTATACAAAGAAAATCAACTCTATTGAAAGTCAGACATGAGGCACCAGCTGGCAGGAAACAGCTGGGATGTTTCTGGGGGCTAGACTCTTCACACCAGAACTTAACTGTTTAAGCTATCTCTGTTATCTGAAATACTTAAGGTGGCTGCCTACCTATCAGCAATCTCTATAAAAGAGTAAATCTACTAAATTATGTGACCTTTTACAAATGACTAGAACTTTGCAGTTTATAAAGTGTGCTTTTGCATAATTTAAAAACTTTTTAAAAAGTGTTTTTATTTTAGAATAGATTTAGATATATGGAGAAACTGTAAAGAAGTTCCCATATACCCTACACCAAGCTTTTCCTATTATTAACATCTCTCATTAGTATGGTACATTTGTCACAAGTAACGAACCCATCTGATACATTATATTAACTGAAGTCCATTCAGATTTCCTTGATTTTCACCTAATGGTTCCAGGATCCCATCCAGGATGCCATATTACATTTAGTTATCGTGTTTCTTCAGGCTCCTCTTCACTGTGATAGTTTGCATATTTTTTTCTTTAATGTTTCATAACAACCCACAAAATAGACTGAGCCTTTATTAGTATCCTCCTTTTACAGATAAAATTCAGGCTCTGGAAAGGCTAAGTAACATGTTCAAGGTTATATAGTTAGTAAAAGTTTCTATTAAAATGTAATTATGGCTTGGAAAAAGACAGTGAAGTAGCTATTTGCTTTTAATGTGGATGAGGGCAGAACTGTAGCCAACTTTCCAGTGGGCCATTTGTAGAAGAGGAATAAGAGACCGATTTGAGTAAATATTACTTGTTTTGGACCTTTCTGTCTTACCTGGATCTAAATTAACATTATTATTTTAGTAACAGTCCCATGGGAAATGCCCATTCTCTTTGTAATTCTGCTGTCTATCAAAGGAGCTGATTCCAGAGAATTCTGGACTGCCTGATAAGTTGACCTTGTTCTCTAGCAGCAGGCTTGCTGCTCGCTGGTGCTTGTTGTTAGACATCCAAGTTCAGTAGGAAGGTCCACTGAAAGCCTAGCATATGCACTAACACAACCAGACTGTTTCTGGCATTATGTGGAAGTGACTGGGACTAAAGCACATGAATTTTTTATAAAGTTCTAGAGTCTAATTGAGCAGGCTGAAGTTCTGGCTTGAGGTTAGGAGATTCGCAGGATTGTAGTGCTGAGAGGTGGTAGAAAAATGAAAAATCCACCAGGACATGGCAGTTACAGGCTCTGAATGTTTTATTCAATGGGGTAAGGTGGAGGAGGGGAGAGGAGGTAAAGTGTAGTATGTTACTGCTGCTGCTGCTGCTGCTGCTAAGTCGCTTCAGTCATGTCCAACTCTGTGCGACCCCATGGACTATAGCCTACCAGGCTCCTCCATCCATGGGATTTTCCAGGCAAGAGTACTGGAGTGGAGTGTCATTGTAGATACTGTTAAAAGATAATTTCAGGGTGATGGAAACTATAGGGGTACAAATCATCAGATCTTGAGGGAATAGCATCTCTTGCCTAGAGAAGTATCTGTGGAATTGTACCTGTGTCTTAAAGAGCAACTTTTAAAGTTCTCCAAATTAAGCTGATAGGGTAAGAGTTTATTGATGGCATTAACAACCACTTTTATTATCAGTTTTTATTTTAATTAATGGGAAATGGGATACTTCTCAATTTATGCTTTTATGATATATAGCTGTGAGCCTAGAGGCTGGTTTAGCACCTTTTTGTAGTGACTGTTGCTCTCTCTGGTTATTAGTTCTGATTTTTTGTCTCCAAAAGGAAGCTATGGAAATAGCAATGATAAAAAAATGAGGGAAAACTTGAGGAAGTTTGTGTATATTGTTTGTCTTCATGGCATCATGTAGTAGGGTGGGGATGATATAGACGTTATAAACTACCAGTTTAGGAGTCTTAATGGGCATGGATGACTAAGGCCTTGTGCCAGGAGAGTGGGAGATTATCGATGGGAGCAAAGATGGCAGCAGTTATTAAACATTCCATGGACTACATACATGAACTATAGTCCTTGGAATTCTCCAGACCTGAATAGCGGAGTGGGTAGCCTTTCCCTTCTCCAGGGGATCTTTCCAACCCAGTGATTGAACCCAGGTCTCCCGCATTGTGGGCAGATTCTTTACCAGGTGAGCCACAAGGGAAGCCCAAGAATACTGGAGTGGGTATCCAGGGTATCTTCCCGACCCAGGAGTCGAACCGGGGTCTCCTGCATTGCAGGCAGATTCTTTACCAACTGAGCTATCAGGGAAGCCATTAAACATTCCAGGATGGACCTAATACTCTGAAAATGCTTTTGCTTTACCAATTTGTAAGAGAAAATATAAAAGACAAAGTGACAATATGAAAAATGACTATTCAAACCAGAAAATCCTGTCCAATGGTGAAATTTTAAACGGTCGTTAGATCGGAGGAAAGTCTTGTTCAGAATGTAAGACAAGAAACAGTGAAGTATCTGTGTCTCCAGAAAACTCAGTATTTGAACTGTGATGGAGGAAAGGGAGATTCCTTACTGTGGTCTTGCACAGTGTGAAATCTTCTTGAGATCTCAGCAGATGTAGAGTCTCTAAGGATTTGTGGCTGGCTAAAGAGGCTCAGGAGGAGAAGGGGACGTCAGAGGATGAGATGGCTGGATGGCATCACTGACTCGATGGACGTGAGTCTGGGTGAACTCCTGGAGTTGGTGATGGACAGGGAGGCCTGGCGTGCTGTGATTCATGGGGTCACAAAAAGTTAGACACAACTGAGCTACTGAACTGAACTGAACTGAAAGAGGCTCAGATTCACTGAGCCTCCAGTGTGGAGTGCAAGACCGAGATGGCTCACTGACATCTCTGCTTCCGAGCAATCAGTTTTGGTGAGTGGAAAGCTACCAGGTGTACTTCACTTTTGCAAGAATCCAGAACAGTTCCTGTGAACTATGGCCAGAGGTGACTGCTTGTCTCTACAAAAGCAGCAAAGAAGACACTACAGGAACTTATCATTTCCTAGAAGGAAAGCTCATATCCTGTTAAAGCACTGTAGAAAAATTAAGTAGAACTAGTGAAAAGAGGAGAAGGCAATGGCAACCCACTCCAGTCCTCTTGCCTGGAAAATCCCACGGACGGGAGGGGCCTGGTGGGCTGCAGTCCATGGGGTCGCTAAGAGTTGGACACGACTGAATGACTTCACTTTCACCTTTCACTTTCATGCATTGGAGAAGGAAATGACAACCCACTCCAGTGTTCTTGCCTGGAGAATCCCAGGGAAGGGCGAGCCTGGTGGGCTGCTGTCTATGGGGTCACACAGAGTCAGACACGACTGAAGCGACTTAGCAGCAGCAGCGGCAGTGATAAGAGAATCTTTACGTTCATTTTCAAGAGCCTTGTAAAAAAAAAATTGAGGTAAATTTCATCTAACATAAAATTGACCATTTTGAAGTGAACAGTTAATTCATTGGCACATGTTGTTCAGTGACTAAGTTGTATCTGATCCCATAAACTACAGCACACCAGGCTTGCCTGTCCTTCGCTATCTCCCTGAGTTTGCTCAAACTCATGTCCATTGATTTGGTGATGCCAAACATTCATAGTGTTGCAGCCACCACCTCTGTCTAGTTCCAAAGTATTTTCAGTACCCCTAAAGGAAACCTTGTTCAGTTCAGTTCAGTTCAGTTGCTCAGTTGTGTCCAACTCGGTGACCCCATGAATCGCAGCACGCCAGGCCTCCTTGTCCATCACCAACTCCCGGAGTTCACTCAAACTCAACGTCCATCGAGTCGGTGATGCCATCCAGCCATCTCATCCTCTGTCATCCCCTTTTCCTCCTGCCCCCAATCCCTCCCAGCATCAGAGTCTTTTCCAATGAGTCAACTCGTCGCATGAGGTGGCCAAAGTACTGGAGTTTCAGCTTCAGCATCATTCCTTCCAGAGAACACCCTGGGCTGATCTCCTTTAGAATGGACTGGTTGGATCTCCTTGCAGTCCAAGGGACTCTCAAGAGTCTTCTCCAACACCACAATTCAAAAGCATCAATTCTTCAGCGCTCAGCTTTCTTCACAGTCCAACTCTCGCATCCATACATGACTACTGGAAAAACCATAGCCTTGACTAAATGGATCTTTGTTGGCAAAGTAATGTCTCTGCTTTTCAATACTTACTAAACAGTTAACTACTTCTCCCTTCTCCTCAATCCCTGGCAAACACCAGTCTGCATTCTGTCTCCATCCTGGATTGTTGTTGTTGTTTTAGTTACTAAGTCACATCCAACTCTTTTGTGACCCCAAGGACTGTAGCCTGCCAGGCCCCTCTGTCCGTGGGATTTCCCAGGCAAGAATACTGGAGTGGGTTGCCATATCTTTTTCCAGGAGATCTTCCTGACCTAGGGATTGAACTTACATCTCCTGCAGTGGCAGGTGGATTCTTTACCACTGAGCTACCAGGAAAGCCATGTGATATTTGACCTATCTGGCTTCTTTCACTTAGTATAGTGTTTTGTTTGTTTATTTGCATATTTATTTATTTTTGGTTGCACTGGGTCTTTGCTGCTGTGCCGGCTTTCCTCTAGTTGCAGCAGGAGGGGGCTACTCTTGGTTGCAGTGCACGGGCTTCTCATTGCAGTGGCTTCTCTTGTTGCAGAGCGTGGGCTCTAGGTGCACAGGCTTCAGTGGTTGCAGCTTGCAGGCTCTAGAAGGCTCAGTAGTGTGGCACACAGGTGAAGTACTCTGCAACATGTGTAATCTTCCCAGACCAGGGATTGAACCCATGTCCCCTGCCTTGGCAGGTGGATTCTTATCCACTGGACCACTGGGGACATCCTAGCATAGTGTTTTTGAGGTTTATCCATGTTATAGCAAAAGTCAATACTTTATTCCTTTTATGGCTGAATAATATTCAATTGTGTCTATATACCACAGTTTATTTATCCATTCACCCACTAATGAACATTTGGACAATTTCTACTTTTTGGCTATTACGAGTAGGCCTGTTAGGCATATGTGTGTACATGTATTTGAGTACCTGTTTTCATTCTTTTGAATTATATACCCAGGAGTGGCATTACTGGCTCATATGGTAACTGACTTTTTGAGGAAATGTCAAACTGTTTTTCACAGCAGCTGAATCATTTTACAGTCCTAGTAGCACTGTATGAGGGTTCCAGTTTCTCCACATCCTTACCAGCACCAGATAAAACTCCTTCAAGTCTTTATGGATCTCTTGGCATACTTCCCTGAGATCACAGGAAGGCTCTTCTGGGTCAAATAAAGCATTGAGGTTCTACCTTTTGTGCTAAAGAATTACTTTCTTCTAAAATCTATAGGACATAGTGGTCATAGCTGATATGGTTTGTTTAAATAGGGTTGTTGAAATCTGACTTGCCAAAAAGAGTGTCAGTTACACTTTGGGTCTTGACAGAGATGGTAGTATTTCTGGTATCATATGCCATCAGAATCCTGCACCAGGCAATAGACTGGGTCTTGCTGACTATTCAGGCAGTTCAGTTTGCTTGCAGATTGCCAGTTTACTTTCCTGCTTGCTGAATTGCCTTCTGGAGAGGGAGTTAGTACTAATTCCTGATAAGTTACTGGTTCTTTTTAAGGTGCTACATAAATTGATTTCTGTTTTTATTCTTTTACTACTTGTTAGTTGGTTAGTCGCTCAGTCGTGTCCAACTCTTTGCAACCCCATGTACTGTAGCCCACCAGTCTCTTCTATCTATGGGATTCTCCAGGCAAGAATACTGGAATGGGTTGCCATTTCCTTTTCCAGGGGATCTTCCTGACCCAGGGATCAAACCCAGGTCTCCTGTACTGGCAGGCAGATTCTTTACTGTCTGAGCCACCAGGGAAGCCCTTTACTACTTATATGGACCTTAATACTCTAACAATTCCATTTCTTTGCTGTTTGGCAAGATGGTTTCTTATCTTGATGTCTTCTACATCAAATTATTGAATTCCTAAATGCCTTTTTCATACCTTCTCTTTTTTAGGCCATCAATTTCTACTTCTTATGTCTATATATTTTGTGATTTGTATAATAGTAGTCACTGTGGTTAATGTTTTAGTGTGTCTTATCTAAATTTTTCTTTTGTAGAAATTACTTTCTTCTTGTGGAAGGAGGAAATTGTTGCTGGGTTCTAGGAAACTTGACCTTGTAGTTCTCTCTCACTTCTCTATAAGTCTAGCTTTCCTTTGTTTTTGGTAGCACTGCTTTCTCCAGTTTATGAGTTGGATGGTAGATTTTTCTAACTTTCAGAAAAATAATTTTTTGCTCCTGTAATGTGTTTGCTGTGTTTTAAATCAGAATAAATCAGAATACATTTCAATGTTTATTGCTTCCATTGGTTGCGTTAAAAAAAATTTTTTTTTAAATGAGTCTGTACCAGTTTTCAAAGCAAACAGAAAATTGTAGTCTCTACTCTACCTCTCTCCCCCTCTCCCTCTCCCCTGCTCCAGGTTGGGTTTATAAATGCATCCTAACCATTTGATCAAAGTCAGTCTTTGAATAAGGCTTTATAGTCAGGTGTAGTTGAATGACAGGTATGTCTGGATTTGGTCTTGAGAGATTTGGGGATGGGTTTTTTCCCCTCCCTCTTCTAATAATGTGCTGTGTTCTATAATAGGTTGAGTTGTAACATTCATTAAACCACTCCTCACATTCCCTGTTTTCAAAGCTTATCAGGATGACTTTGATTTAGTTATTTGGAACCAAAAAGGCATTTGTGGAGCCTGGTCTGGAGTTGTGGAACAGTAATATATCAGAGATCAGACTTAGGTCCCAGTGGGATTATTCCTCAGGATTTACTTGCCTGGAAGTACACACAGGAGTCAAATGGTATGTATGGAAAGCTTTGCTGGAATGCAAATTGGACACATTTTGTTGGGACCTGTAGGGGATTTTCACTGCTTCATAATTTTTCAAAGGTTTGTTATACATCAGACAGTCACTGCCTCTTCTTTAAATCTTTAAATCCCCCCTCTTTTTCCTGTTGTAAAGGTCAGATTTTTTTTGACAACTGTGTGCAGGAACAAGATTTTCTAAATCCCTTCATTTTTATTCATACAAATATCGGCATTCAGTGAGCATCAGTTATCCCAGCATTTAGAGGTAAGGAAAACTCAGAGAGAGTCTTATGAATCTCAACTTAGTACCAGGCATATATCTCTGGGGATAAGTTTGCTGCCTCAACGTTAACCCTGACTGCTCTGATATGGGATGAGACCCTCACAGTGACTTGTACAGGAAACTTACCCTTCATTAACTCCATGTCTATGGTTTGGAAAATAGATAATATGACTAGTGGGAGGAAACTGTATTGGACTCTTCTAATGGGGCCTCTTTGTGACAATCCTTAGATTAGTGCTGAAAATAAAGGACAATTCATTCTCTCCAATGGAGCCCCTTTTTTATGTGGTATCTTGCTTGGGCAGCACACCACTTTTAATTTGAATATGATTCTTTTTCTCACTCAGTAGATCAAATCATGGTTTTATTAGCATATGGTACAGTTCCCCATCAAACTTGTTTAGTTTGATGTTATCATGTTATCTATTGCTATGTAGCAAATTACCCTAAAACTTAGAAGCTTAAACTTTTTATTATGGAACAGTTTCTAAGGGTCAGGACTCTGGAAGCCACCTAGGGGTTTCGGCTTAGGGTCCCTCAAGATGATAAGCCAGAGCTGCAGTCATTTGGAAGCTTGGCTGGGCTGGAGGACCCATATCCAAGCTTACTCATATGGCTTTTGTTAAGGTGCCCCAGTTTCTTGCAGGCTGTTGTCCAGAGGCCTCAGTTTCTTACAATGCAGACCTTTGCATAGGATAGCTAACAACTTGACAGCTGGCTTACCCCTAAGTGGGTGATCTGATAGAGAGCAGAAGCTGCACTAATTTTTCTTACCTAGTCTCAGAACTTCTACCATATAACATTGATCAGCAGACCAATCCTGACATGATCTGGGAAAGAACTGCACAAACATATGTAATCATTGTCATTGGGGGTCATCTTGGAGGCTGGCTACATAAGAAGTTAATTGAAAAATTTCAAAAGTTTACTTGGGTTTAAATACTGATTTTTTTCCCCCTAAAAAATTGTGTTCTCCTTACTAGCCCTCTTTCTGTCTTTTCTCTCTCTCTTTTTTTTTCTTTCTGTCTTTTCTCATACTCTTCTCTAAATTATCCAGGGTATATATGGCAAATATATATGTGAAATATATATTCTTCAACATGTGAATCTTTCTCACCCATTGTCATCTCTAAGCATTAGTAAAACCCTTCTCTTTTTCTAAAGCAAACCAGTAAGCGTGATCAATCCATCTGCTGCTTCCTTCCTGTCTTCCCTGTCTTCTCTCTCTTTTCTTCTAAGAAACACCTGTGGCAATTGGTCCCAAGAGCCCTCTCCTCATGAGAGCCCTTCAGTTGAATTCAGATAATCCTTTGTGCTTTCTCAATCCATTTACCACTGATCCTATAAAATTTGGTGCAAATAGACTGGAGTGACCAGAGTCATAGGACCACTGTGGATCTTCCAGATTGAGATATGTAATGACGTGAACTCTTCTTAGATTCTATCCAGGAGCTCTGAGATGGAGATAAAGTCCTTGCACAGGGGAGATATTAAAAAACTAAATTATCTGTTACTTGATGGGTTCATCTGGTCCTTTGTATACTAATCAGAAAAGAGCCTAAAGAGTGATTTGCTTTTCTTTACCTTTCTAGAACAAGCAGGCCTATAGTCACAGTAATGAAGAATGTACAGGTTGATCTTGAAACTAACCAGAGACACTGTCCTGCCTGTTTGGTGGCCATGCAAGCTATGCTATTACATTGACATCTTTCGCCACCTTGGTAGAGTTTCTTCCACCAAACTCTATACCTGATAGCCTGTGTTGTGAAATTGAACTTGTTCAGCTCTTGTGGGTATTAAAAAGGAGAATTAGCTTACTTTCTCAAAAATCCCAGAGCATCTTTGGCTTCCTAGGAACAGCCTAAAGCTATGAATGAATCTGGCCTCATATTCCTGTTGCTGTTAACTGGCCTACTAGAAAATTCATACCTGGAAAAATGTACATGATACTTTTTTTTGACTCAGGATATACAGAACCTGGAAAATTCCATGGACAGAGGAGCCTGACGGACCACAGTCCATGCGGTTGCAAAGAGTCGGACATGACTGAGCATACACGCGCAACGTAGCCCAGTATAGATAGAACCAGTGAGTGAAGCCCCTCAGTTGTGTCCAACTCTTTGCGACCCCATGGACTGTAGCCTACCAGGCTCCTCCATCCATGGGATTTTCCAGGCAAGAGTGGGTTGCCATTTCCTTCTCCAGGGGATCTTCCTGACCCAGGGATCAAATCCAGTTCTCCCACATTGTAGGCAGACGCTTTTACCATCTGAGCCACCAGGGAAGTCGTATAGAACCAGAGAGGATCCAAAATTGTGTTTACCTCTATAGAAGTCCATAGATAAAAGTAACAAAGCAGGCAAACAAGAACAAAAAAACCTTTCATCATAAAATCACTCTTTACCTAACTCTGACCTTCTCTAATCCTTAACATTATGTACACATAATTTAAATAGTTTAATCAGTTTGCCATATTATTTTTGTTCCTTTTATTTATTTAGCATAACTTAATACAGATTTTTATTTAGTGTTTTTATTGTCATTATAAAAATACATTGAATTAGAATGTCATAGGTTAACTATTCTTTTAAAAATTTTAATTTGTTGTATATAGTGCAACTTTAATCATCTTTATACTGATAAAATTGGGTTTTTTTCCTAATTATCTTCGTGAAATAATAGGCCCATTAGTAGACTCAGCTGAGTTTTATGGTTGTGCTATCCTTTATTATTTTTTACCTTCTTTTTATTTTGCTAATTTAGTTGACAAGATGATACCTTTATAATTCGTTTTACAGTTCTTTAATTACTAGCATTTTCTCAAGTGTTTTACTGTTAGAAGTTTTTCTCATGTGAATCATCTGTGTTTAAGTCTTGGCCACTTATTTGGCAGAGATTGGATAGTGTCCATTCCGATTTGTATCAGCACCTTTTATATCTGGATAATGCTTTTTTATCTTTTCATATTTATTCCTCATGTCTTTTTCCCCTATTATTATGGTGTATTTGAAACCTGGTTAGGTTAGTGGTATTTTTGATCCTTACAGTGAGGTTCTTCAGCATTAACTAGTGTATCTGCATTTGAAGTATAGAAATGAGAGTTTCTGTGAGAGCCTTTAACTCATACTGTGCATGGAAGCCTCCCTGTGTGGAGAGCAGGCAATCCAAGGTGTAAGGAGGGGAGATGAGGACAAGGCTGACTGATACCAGACCTATAAATAACCTAAGGTTTAGCTTTGTGCTTTGAAATAGGAATTAGGTCACTTTTATTGTCTTCCCCAAGTCATTTACTGGTTGGCCATGAAGAGGAGGCATTAGGATTTTTTTTAAAGAAAATGTTACTGTCTTCTGCTCTTAGAAAAATGAGAAGTGCTGATATTGGTCAGCTCTGTCTTGTTTTCTTTTTTCTTTTAGAGTGAGATGATTGAATGAAAAGTGTGGGTTTGGGGATTTAACTAGACATGATATCCAGCTTCCTAAGAAAGTAGAATTCTAAATAGTGAAAGCCCTGTATCTCTTTGCCATGGCACCATGCCTAGGACAGATTGACCATGTGACAGGGAAGCTGGTAACCCAGCATGTGTCAGTCTTCTCCCCATTGAGCAAGGTCCTTTTTTACCTTGTAGACTGATGTGCCTAATCATTCTCACTGCTCTCTGCCGAGAGTTAAAGGCCCAGACTCTTAGAACTTTTTCTCTGGGCCCTCAATTTTCTTCTCTAGCCTGAGAAAAGTGGACCAAATGATCTCTGAAGTCAAAGTCCTTAGCTTCTTTGAGTCCACTCTCCTCTCGCACAAGTTTGGAAATACTTTCAGAGAGAGCCTATTCTACATGAGTGTCATTACCCTTTATTTGTAATGAAGCTTTTGATGTTGGAATAGTACAGAATGTAATTTTAAGGAGAAAATGCACATAATCTTTGCTTCCATGTGTTTTGAGGTAGTCTCACTTTACAGTTTCGCTTTGTCTTTCTGTTGTCTACTTGGGTCGCTTTTCAGGTAAACTGTGTTTCAAACTTGTTATATAATTTCACAAGGGCCTTTTATGTCCAAGTAAGTGATTCTTAGATCTTTGTTAGCTCTTAAAATTTTCAATAGTTCTTGGAAATGAATTAATATTACATGAGTGTTCTATTTTTGATTTAGAACTTTTACTCATTAAAAACATTTATCTATTAACATATATGAAGATATATAAATATGTCTCAGTTAAGACTCAAAACAATCCTGTGAGGCAGGCATGAGGATATGGGATAGTAATCCCCAATACCTACTCTTCATCATGTGCCACTCCCAGGAGGCAACTCCTTTCATTTTTTTTTTAGCAGATTCTTTCAGAATTTACTTAAGCATTTCTAACAAGCTTATATTGCTACTTCTTGGTTTTTTCAGTTTTAGTCATGAAGTTCCCCTCATTTGTTTTATGTCTCTGCTAACGTTTATAAGAATCAAGTTACCTTAGAATGAGAAGAGACTTCAGATCTTCCAGAGACCCATGCTCAAAACTTTTAAGGGCCTAGTAGGTAACTTATAAATGGGTATGAGGATAGGGATCATTGGGAACTACAACAAATTGAAAGGCTACCCCAGCTAAAGAAATTCAATTCTGTTTTTAACTGCACATAACAAACAGTTTCAATATATGGGTCTTATTTGGGTCCCGATTTATACAAAAAAGGGTTACAAAAATTTATGAGTATTATAGAAATTGAATAATTGCAAATTGAACACTAACCCTTTGATACTAGGGCAGTATTGCTGTTTCAGATGTGATGCTAATGATGTTATCAAGATGAATGAAAATATATGATATAAAGGATTTGCTTCAAAATAATAGGGGAATGGTGGTGGTTTAGTCGCTAAGTTGTGTCCGACTCTTGTGACCCCATGGACTGTAGCCTGCTCCTCTGTCCATAGGATTCTCCAGCCAAGAATACTGAAGTGTGTTGCCATTTTGGGAGGGGATAATAAAAAAAGATTAGCTCTGAGTTGCTAATTATTAAGGGTGGATTTGGAATACATGGGAGTTCACTACACTAGTCTGTTTACTTTTACATAATTTTGAAATTTTTCGTAATGTTAAAATTACATAGTTCAGAATCAGGTCCTCACAGAGGAGTAATAGAATAAGGAGGAAAAGAATCTAGAATAGACTAGAACAAAGGTAGTTCTTTTAGCTATACTGTCACCAGACCCTTAACAGTATATTCAGTCCAATGATCATTTGGTATTACAAATGTTCATTTGTCTAGTTTGTTCTTTTAAATTTTTATTTTTTCCTTAGTAGTAGATGATAACATGTCATTTCAAAATGTGGTTTCAGTTATTCTTACTAAATTCATTCATTGCTCTAAACAAAAAAACTTGCAGCTTACACCAAACAAAATATATCTGTGGACTAGCCCTGATTTTTTAAATGGGCTTAAGTTTGTGATTCCTCAGTTTGTTCCAGAAGAAACTAAAGCACAGAGTGGTTGTCATTTGACCAAGGTCACACAGCTTATTAGTATAGAAAGCTAGAACTCAGGTCTGATACTATTGTCATTGTTTCTTATGAGAAAATTGCCCCATTAACTTATATAAGAAAAGGGGGTTGTGGTTTTGCCTGGCAGTTTTCTTTTTTTAAACTTTAGCTATTTGTCTTTAAAACATTGACTAGAGATTTGGCTTCTTTTTTTTTTGTAAGGTGATAAGAATAAGAGATCTGAGCCACAGTCAGCTCCTGGTCTTGTTTTTGCTGACTGTATAGAGCTTCTCCATCTTTGGCTGCAAAGAATATAATCAATCTGATTTCGGTGTTGACCATCTGGTGATGTCCATGTGTAGAGTCTTCTCTTGTGTTGTTGGAAGAGGGTGTTTGCCATGACCAGTGCGTTCTCTTGGCAAAACTCTATTAGCCTTTGCCCTGCTTCATTCCGTATTCCAAGGCCAAATTTGCCTGTTACCCCAGGTGTTTCTTGACTTCCTACTTTTGCATTTCAGTCCCCTATAATGAAAAGGACATCTTTTTTGGATATTAGTTCTAAAAGGTCTTGTAGGTCTTCATAGAACCATTCAACTTCAGCTTCTTCAGCATTACTGGTTGGGGCATAGACTTACTGTGATATTGAATGGTTTGCCTTGGAAACGAACAGAGATCATTCTGTTGTTTGTGAGACTGCATCCAAGTACTGCATTTTGGACTGTTTTGTTGGCCATGATGGCCACTCCATTTCTTCTAAGGGATTCCTGCCCACATTAGTAGATATAATGGTCATCTGAGTTAAATTCACCCATTCCAGTCCATTTTAGTTCGCTGATTCCTAGAATGTCAACATTCACTCTTCCCATCTCCTGTTTGACTACTTCCAGTTTGCCTTGATTCATGCACCTGACATTCCAGGTTCCTATGCAATATTGCTCTTTACAGCATCGGATCTTGCTTCTATCACCAGTCACATCCACAACTGGGTATTGTATTTGCTTTGGCTCCATCCCTTCATTCTTTCTGGAGTTATTTCTCCACTGATCTCCAGTAGCATATTGGGCACCTACTGACCTAGGGAGTTCCTCTTTTAGTATTCTATCATTTTGCCTTTTCATACTGTTCATGGGGTTCTCAAGGCAAGAATACTGAAGTGGTTTGCCATTCCCTTCTCCAGTGGACCACTTATGAACAAAGCTATTGGAGGTGATGGAATTCCAGTTGAGCTATTTCAAATCCTGGAAGATAATGCTGTGAAAGTGCTGCACTCAATATGCCAGCAAATTTGGAAAACTCAGCAGTGGCCACGGGACTGGAAAAGGTCAGTTTTCATTCCAATCCCAAAGAAAGGCAATGCCAAAGAATAATCAAACTACTGCACAATTGCACTCACCTCACATGCTAATAATGTAATGCTCAAAATTCTCCAAGCCAGGCTTCAGCAATACGTGAACCGTGAACTTCCAGATGTTCAAGCTGGTTTTAGAAAAGGCAGAGGAACCAGAGATCAAATTGCCAACATCCGCTGGATCATGGAAAAAGCAAGAGAGTTTCAGAAGAACATCTATTTCTGCTTTATTGACTATGCCAAAGCCTTTGACTGTATGGATCACAGTAAACTATGGAAAATTCTTCAAGAGATGGGAATACCAGACCACCTGACCTGCCTCTTGAGAAACCTATATGCAGGTCAGGAAGCAACAGTTAGAACTGGACATGGAACAACAGACTGGTTCCAAATAGGAAAAGGAGTATGTCAAGGCTGTATATTATCACCCTGCTTATTTAACTTCTATGCAGAGTACATCATGAGAAACGCTGGGCTGGAAGAAGCACAAGCTGGAATCAAGATTGTCAGGAGAAATATCAATAACCTCAGATATGCAGATGACACCACCCTTATGGCAGAAAGTGAAGAGGAACTAAAAAGCCTCTTGATAAAAGTGAAAGAGGAGAGTGAAAAAGTTGGCTTAAAGCTCAACATTCAGAAAACGAAGATCATGGCATTCGGTCCCATCACTTCACGGGAAATAGAAGGGGAAACAGTGGAAACAGTGTCAGACTGTATTTTTGGGGGCTCCAAAATCACTGCAGATGGTGACTGCAGCCATGAAATTAAAAGACGCTTACTCCTTGGAAGGAAAGTTATGACCAACCTAGATTGCATATTCAAAAGCAGAGACATTACTTTGCCAACAAAGGTCCGTCTAGTCCAGACTATGGCTTTTCCAGTGGTCATGTGTGGATGTGAAAATTGGACTGTGAAGAAAGCTAAGCGCCGAAGAATTGATGCTTTTGAACTGTGGTGTTGGAGAAGACTCTTGAGAGTCCCTTGGACTGCAAAGAGATCCAACCAGTCCATTCTAAAGGAGATCAGCCCTGGGTGTTCTTTGGAAGGAATGATGCTAAAGCTGAAACTCCAATACTTTGGCCACCTCATTCGAAGAGTTAACTCATTGGAAAAGACTCTGATGCTGGGAGGGATTGGGGGCAGGAGGAGAAGGGGACAACAGAGGATGAGATGGCTGGATGGCATCACCGACTTGATGGACATGAGTTTGAGTGAACTCTGGGAGTTGGTGATGGACAGGGAGGCCGGGCGTGGTGCAATTCATGGGGTCGCAAAGAGTCGGACACGACTGAGCAACTAAACTGAACTGAAGAATAAGAGAAGAGATTCAGTCTTAAAGTCTGGTGGAAATCCAGGCCTAGAGATGGTTCTGTTTCTTAGGATAAGAAATTGCCAAGCTTAGGCAAGTTATAAGCATAAAACTTTAACTGAGGCAGGAATGGAAAAATGAGCCCCTTGGTTCTATTTGATCCTTAAGTGAAATTTCACTCCCACTACAAAACTACTACTCTGTTTGCTTAAAAAAAGTTTTTTAACTATCTTAACTATTTTTTCCAAGTCCAAAGCACTAAGCCAGCAGAATAGATGTACAGACTTGCCAGGTGTGGGGAATGTGTTGCTAAGTAGCTGTGACAGAGCCTTGGTAAGACACAGTCCTATAGAGCTGATACTAGGTTTTTGCTCCCAGAACAAATTGGGAAATAAGGATTTGGGAAGTCGTCTTTTATATATGTTTTATTTTCATGCTTAATTTAAAAGCCTAATAAACCTGAGCTGACTTTCAAAGAGTTATTGCTATACTGGCAAAGAATCACATTGTAAATATCAGTTGAGGGAAGATTTATAGAAAGCACCAGAAGAAAGTAGAATGACTCTTCTAGATAGATTCTAATAAATCTTTCCACCATTATAGCTTATTCACCTCTTTTTGACCATCCTTCCCTATCCCTGTTTGTTTATATATTTTCCCACCAAGACCAAACAGAAGCAAGATGGAAGGAAATGAATTGCAAAATTCCTTTGGGCAGAGAATTTGAATTTTTTCAGACTTTAGTTAAATAACCCTTTTGAAGTAAACCCTGTTCTCCTAAGAACCCGCAAATTTTATTAAGTAGTCTCTTACCAAGTGTCATAGAACTCATGCCTTTATGTATTTTTCCTCCTCTCAGGTGTCAAAAGTTATTAGGACAAATATTTTATCATTTTGAAATTGATGCAGATACCTGGAATGAGAGAGTTGGAACCTGTAGTTTTTAGAATCCATACTATATCTTGACCAGTAAAGAGTTTGCCCTTACCAATGCCAAGGGAATATTCTAGACTGGAAGGCAGATAGATTCCATACCTGAGTATTGATTCTGTTCTTTTTTTTTTTTTAATAGAAAATTAAAGCTATTGACCAAAATTAAATTGAATTTATCTCTGTATTTTATTTATAGATCCAGCCACACAATTTAGCATCATATTATATAATAGCATCTATTTTATTTTTAGGAAAATGTTTCTCTCTTTAGCAAGAATATGTGTACCTTGTAGACAGGGGCTGTGCCTTCTACATCTTTCAAAGGTTAATAAATACTACCTTGTGTATTTAGTAGGTATTTAGTTTGGCAGGACTTTATTGGCTGTATTCAGTACAAGTGGCAATAATATTAGTGTGTGTCATACATCATCTCATTTAATCTTTCCAGGAATATTTCAACATAATATTATCCTCATTTTATGGAAGAGGAAACTTAGGTTCTAAAAAGTGAAGAACTTGTAGAAGTTCACATACTTAGTAAGTGGCAGAACTTGAATTTTAATCCTAGGCCTATTTCCTTAATGATAGCTCCTGCTCTTTATTCTGTATCATGTTCCTTAAGAGCTTTGGAATCATTGCTAGAAATCTTGACAAACTGTTCTCTGCTTCTGTTTTAAGTATGAAACTCATTTATTCTTTGGTACCAGAAGAGCCCTTCATGTTTAACTCAGGTTTATGGCATGCTCCTCCGAGAGTCTAAGCTAATAGGGGGCAGTATAGCATAGTGGTTAACAGTATGAGTTCTAGAGCCACACAGACCTGGGTTTGAATATTGGCTTCACATTGGTGACCTTCAGCAGGTTACTTAACTTCCTTGAGCCCCAGCTGCCTTACCTATAAAAATGAGACAGCATGGAATGATACTCAGCAATTAGAAGGAATTAACTATTGATACACACAAGAACTTGGGTGGATCTCAAAGCCATTATGCTGAGTAAATGATTCCAGTCATATGATATTCTAGAAAAGGCAAAACTACAGAGACAGGGAACAGGTTATGATTGTCAAGGTTAGAAGTGGGAAGATGGTGCGACTATTAATATAAGGAAGGATGGTAGAGGGAATATTTGAGGTGGTGAAAGTGTTCTGTGTCCTCATTGTCGTGTTGATTATATGACTGTAAATATTAAGACACATAGGACAGTACACCAAAAAAAAAGTATTTACTGAGTGTTAATTTTAAAAAATAAATGTAAAAACTGGGGATAGTAATGAAACTTTTCTCATACAGTTATTGTGAAAATTAAAAATAAGATAACAAGTGTTTATCACTGTATGTGGTATGTAGTACACAATGAATAAATGATTGTTGTTTTATCATTAAAATATTAAATATAGTGACATTCATTGAAAGGAAAATGGAATAAGCTTTCACATCATCTGCATGGGTATAGTCAGTCAGTAAACAATGAGAAAAATTAGCAAGAGGGATTATGTGAGTCAAATGTGAGTCAGATGGATTATGTGTTTTCACGTGATTTGAGATCTTCTGGAAGGTAGGGGAAGGTTAGGCTTCTTTTCTGGCTGCCTGAACAGTTCCCTTGATCTTACTCTTCAACAAGATGGCTTTGGTCTCAGAGGCCACAGCTCCTTTAACTCCTCAGATTAGATCTGAAATTTTGATTTGAGCAAACTGGATCAAAGAATACGCTGAAAGTGATTCTCACATTTGGAAGATAGTAACTGGTCTGTATAACAGCTGTGGCTTCCAGAGCCATTTACTCCTGCCAGCCAGTCTCTGATTAGACAGTGACAGCAGCAGGGCAAACATTATTCAAGAGCTAAAAAAAGTTAAGGTCAAAGTGGCATTGTGGTTGTACTAAGCAGTGAAGCGGGGTCTAAAGTGAAACCTTGACCTTTCTGTCATGTAGGTTAATTGTCTTGTACAAGAGTTCAAAACCTGAATCAAAACAAGTTGAAGTGATAGTGAAAAGGAATTCAATCTTAAAAATACCTGCTGTACTATTAATAGTTACTTTACAGTCTTAATAGCTCTTACTGGTCTGTGAATTATATTTCTCTTAGCTAATACTGGAATTTAGGAAGCAGGGGGAAAAAAGAAATGTTTGGGGTTGTTGGTACAGGGCTTTGGGTTAGGAGTGGTTTGTTTTTTCCTAATTTCTTTATAGCGATGACAAATTTCAAGCAAAGCTCTGTCATTCAGTTTGCTTCTTTCATAGCTTATTTTACTGTATGTTGTTATTGTTGTTCAGTCACTTGTTGTTTGTGTCCAACTTTTTGTGACACCATGGAATACAGCATGTATTCCAGGCTTCCTTGTCCTTCACTATCTCTCAGAGTTTGTTCAAACTCATGTCCATTGTGTCGACGATGTCATCCAGCCTTCTCATCCTGTCACCCACTTCTCCTGCTGTCAGGATCTTCTCAGTATCAGGATCTTTTCCAGTGAGTCACTTTTTCACATCAGGTGGCCAGAGTATTGGAGCTTCAGCTTCATCAGTCCTTCCAATGAATATTCAGGGTTGATTTATTTCCTTTAGGATTGACTGGTTTGATCTCCTTGAAGTCCAAAGAACTCGCAAGAGTCTTCTCCGACACCGCAGTTCGAAAGCATTAATTCTTTGGTGCTCGGCCTTCTTTATGGTCCAACTCTAACATCTGTTCATGACTACTGGAAAAACCATAGCTTTGATTATATGGACCTTTGTTGGCAAAGTGATGTCTCTGCTTTTTAATATGCTGTCTAGGTTTGTCATGGCTTTCCTTCCAATGAGCAAGTGTCTTTTAATTTCACAGCTGCAGTCACCATCAGCAGTGATTTTGGAGCTCAAGAAAATCTGTCACTGTTTCCACTCTTTTCCCCATTTGTCATGAAGTGATGGGTCTGGATGCCATGGTCTTAGTTTTTTGAATACTGAGTTTTAAGCCAGCTTTTTCACTCCCCTCTTTCACTGTCAAGAGGCTCTTTAATTCCTCTTCACTTTCTGCCTTTAGAGTGGTATCATCTGGATATCTTAGGTTGTTGCCATTTCTCCTGGCAATCTTGATTCCAGCTTCTGACTCATCCAGTCTGGCATTTCACATTGTGTACTCTGCATATAAGTTAATAAGCAGGGTAGCAATAAACAGCCTTGACGAACTCCTTTCCCAGTTTTGAACCAGTCCATTGTTCCACATCTGGTTTTAATTGTTGCTTCTTGTTGCACTTACAGGATTCTCAAGAGACAGGTAAGGCAGTCTAGTATTTCCATCTCTTTAAGAATTTTCCACAGTTTGTTATGATCCATACAGACAAAGGTTTTAGCATAGTCAATGAAGGAGAGGTAAATGTTTTTCTGAAATTCCCTTGCTTTCTCTATGATCCAGTAGATGTTGGCAATTTGATCTCTGGTTCCTCTGCCTTTTGGAAATCCAGCTTGTATATCTGGACGTTCTGTGTGGCTAAGTCATTAATTGGGTTTCCCAGGTGGCTAAATGGTAGAGAATACGCTTGCCAAGTAGAAGACACAAGTTCTATCCCTGGGCCAGGAATATGCCTTGGAGAAGGAAGCAGCAACCCACTCCAATATTCTTGCCTGGGAAATCCCATAGACAGAGGAGCCTGGCAAGCTACAGTCCATGAGAGTGCACAAGAGTTGTATGTGACTTAGCGACTAAACAGCAAGTCATTGATTACTATGAGAAACATTACTCTCTTCTATCCTGTGAGGAGACAGTGTCAAGGTGAATAGCCTTTTGTTTTGCTTTGGTTTTGGTTTTTAGTTCTCTGGTAGATATGCTGAGTAGGTGGTTGGGACAAAGGTATATAAAATACAAAAGGATCATTTTTTTCAAAAATCATACTTTATTACACAACTCAGAATATATTAAAAAACATTGACTTGTACACATTAAAGGGGTGAATTTATATGACATGAATTATATCTCAGTAAAGCTTTTACCTAAAAAATGCCATATCAAAAAAAATCATGATATGTGACCTTTTAATGGAAAGAGTTTGACTAAGAACTTTTCAAAATGGAGCTCTTGGCACTAAGGGATGGTCCTGAGATCCTTTCAAAATGATGGATTATGGAATATTAAATGACTTTTCCAGAGAGTTCTTAGAATTCATCTACTAAGCAAATAACTATTCAGATAGTCATGACATAAACATTGGTAATTTTGGAAAGGAAAAGTTTAGGGAGCATCATTTATTCCCAACCAGGCAGTTTTGCCTTCCAGGGGAAATCGGGCAATATCTTGAGGCATTTTGTGTTGTCACTGCTAAAGAGGGAGGAGTTCTACTAGTATCTGATGGGTAGATGCTCCAGACGTCCTACCATGCGCAGAATAGCCTTCTACAACAGAGAATCATCTAGCTCAAACTATTAGTATTGAGATTGAGAAACCCTGGTGTAGAGATAACACGCCTGTGTTTTCTTAGAGTTTTATAGTTTTAGTTTTTACATTTAGGTCTTTGATCCATTCTTTGTATATGGTGTGAGGTAGGGGTCCAACTTCATTTTTTTACATATGGATATCTAGTTGTCCCAGCGTCATTTATTAAAAATACTATTCTTTACCCACTGAATTGTCTTGGCATCCTTATCAAAATCAACAGACCATACAAATCTGTGGAGATAGTGAAAAGATCAGGGGTTGCCAAGAGTTAGGGAGGAGGGAACACAGGTGAAACAGGTGGAACACAGACCATTTTTAGGGCAGTGAAAACTGCTCTATATAATACTATAATGGTGGATACATGTCATTATACATTTTTCATAACCCATTGAAGGTACAACACCAAGCGTGAACCCTAATGAGAATATATACATGTATATGTATGACTGAGTTCCTTCACTGTTCACCTGGAACTAGCACAACATTGTTAATTGGCGATACCCCAGTTCACAATAAGCAGTTTAAAAAAATAAAATTAAAAAAATGCCTTCTAGTACAGGAAAAAAAAAAAGTGAACCCTAATGTAAAATATGGACTTTGGGTGATAATGATGTGTCATTGCAGTTTCATTGTAACAAATGTACCACTCTGGTGGGGGATGTTGATTGTTGGGTAGGCTGTGAATAAGCGGGGCAGAGGATATATAGAAACTCTCAACTTCTTTCTCAGTTTTGCTGCAAACCTAAAACTGCCCCCCCAAAATAAAGTCTAACTTTAAAAAAATCAATTGACAATAAACAACCCTAGTAAAAATGAATGATATCTGTACAGATTTCTCCTAGAAAAGGCTTACATAGCTTCCCTGAGATCTTAGATAATCTTGATGTCTATACTGCTTCAGAATAACTTAGGGTGTTTCAGTATGGACACTACTGTACCTGAGTGAGGACAAACACCATTGTTATGGTGTCTCTAAGCCTCCTCCTGTCATATATTAAGACAGCTCATATTATGCAGCCTCAGGGTTTTCCCCAGGCTAAGCTGTGGCATTAAAATTGTAGAGGACCCTAATGATCATTTAGTCCAACACTCTACTAAGCTCTCTGAATTCTGTCAGTAATGTATTATTATTGTTTATGATACTTCTTAATATGCAGGGTGAATACCCTTTCAGAACCTAGCTTTTTCCAAAATTATCTTAGCTATTCTTATCTGAGTACTTTATACACATTTTTTGTTTTTGTATTTTTGTATGTATTCAGTTGCTCAGTTGTGTCTGACTCTGCGACCCTATGGACTGCAGCACACCAGGCTTCCCTGTCCTTCACCATCTCCCAGAGCTTACTCAAACTCATATTCATTGAGTCAGTGATGCCATCCAACTGTCTCATCCTCTGTCATCCCCTTCTCCTGCCTTCAGTCTTTCTGAGCATCAGGGTCTTTTCTAATAAGTCAGTTCTTTGCATCAGGTGGCCAAAGTATTGGAGCTTCAGCTTCAGCATCAGTCCCTCCAATGAATATTCAGGACTGATTTCCTTTAGGATTGACTGGTTTGATTTCCTTGCAGTCCAAGGGACTCTCAAGAGTCTTCTCCAATACCACAATCCAAAAGCATCAATTCTTCAGCACTCAGCC
Organism: Bubalus kerabau; assembly: GCF_029407905.1. Classification (NCBI taxonomy): domain Eukaryota; kingdom Metazoa; phylum Chordata; class Mammalia; order Artiodactyla; family Bovidae; genus Bubalus; species Bubalus kerabau. The sequence continues at coordinate 25,534,013 of NC_073645.1, forward strand.
TTCTTTATGGTCCAACTCTCACATTCATACATGACTACTGAAAAAGGTCCATCTATGGACCTGCTGACATAGATGGGCCTTTGTCATATGGACCATATATGGACCATATGGACCATATGTCATATGGACCATAGATGGTCCATAGATGGACCTTTGCCAGCAAAGTAACGTCTCTGATTTTTAATATGCTGTCTAGGTTGGTCATAGCTTTTCTAAGGAGCTTCCAAGGAGCAAGCGTTTTTTTTATTTGATGGCTGCAGTTACCATCTGCAGTGATTTTGGAGCCCAAGAAAATAAAGTCTGTCACTGTTTCTGTTGTTTCCCCATCTATTTGTCATGAAATGATGCGACTGGATGCCATGATCTTAGTTTTCTGGATGTTGAGTTTAAGTCAGCTTTTTCACTGTCCTCTTTCACTTTCATCAAGAGGCTCTTTAGTTCCTTTTTGCTTTCTGCCATAAGGGTGGTGTCATCAGCATAGCTCAGGTTATTGATATTTATATACATTATTTCATTTAATTCTCAAGCTGAGCCTATGTGGTTTTTCAAGTCTCCATTTTACGGTTATGGAAACTGAGGCTTAGAGAAGTTTGCTATGGTTACACCAGAATTGAAACTTGAATCTTGGTCCTTTTTATTCCAAAGCTACTATCTTTAAATGTAATGAGGTCTCCATCTTCACATAAAATTGAGTTCTAATAGGAATAATAACTATAAAAATGTATTCAAACAGAAAAATGGTACATGAGACTTAAGTTTAAGCCAGTATATACTTATGGGGAAATCTAAACTATATTTAAGATTCATTGACCTTTTGTAGTCTATCTTCTGACCCAGAAAGGGAATGTAGACTGCTCTCTGAATACACTGGCTTCTTATTTGCTCTATAGCCAAAAAGGTCCTTACAATGGTGGGCCTCATCCTGCAGGATTTTAAAGACAAAAATATAGCATGTCAATACCTTAAATACCATTTGTGGTTCCATTTTCATATATATATGAAAAAAATTTAGAGAAAGTAAAATGAAGAAGGGACTTCTAAGTTTTGGAATATTAGAATTCGGGAACATAATCTTCAAATTAGAATTAAGTATAAGAAAAAGTTCTACCTTGTGTGGCTGTTAGTAAATTTGTAAGTTTTATATAAGAAGTTTATTCAAGAAGGATTGAGATCAGACATTCTGATCTGGGGTCTTGGTATGGAATTTAGGAGATCAATAGAACTCCTGAAAATATATGCAGACTTGTATATATGACACACATGCATGCGCACACACACGCACACACACACACTTTTCTGGGGAGAAGATTCATATCTCATCAGAATCTCAAAGGGAGTTCAGTTCAGTTCAGTTGCTCAGTCATGTCCAGCTCTTTGCGACCCCATGAATCGCAGCACGCCAGGCCTCCCTGTCCATCACCAACTCCTGGAGTTCACCCAAACTCATGTGTATCGAGTTGGTGATGCCATCCAGCCATCTCATCCTCTGTCGTCCCCTTCTCCTCCTGCCCCCAATCCCTCCCAGCATCAGGGTCTTTTCCAGTGAGTCAGCTCTTCACATGAGGTGGCCAAAGTATTGGAGTTTCAGCCTCAGCATCAGTCCTTCCAGTGAACACCCACAAACCTCCATAAACTTGGGCATCGTAACTTTAACTTTTTGTGCTTCATTTTCTTTCACCTGTAAAATGATGGAATGCTCCTCTGATCCCTTAACACTGACTCTGGTGTTAAGACTTCCTTTTCTCTATAAGTTTGCATTCTTGGTTCCACGTGCCTGAGAAAGTGTCACCTTGGTCACCTTGGTGAAATAGTATTAAGAGGTACCACTTCTAATTCTGGACAATATTTCTCTCTTAGCTGTAGAAGTTGATGTCCTTTCAACTGTGTTTCTCTCCTGAAGAGTCATTTCAATATATTTTTATTGAATGTCTTCTGTATACCAGACACTTTAGGGTGCTTTGTGCGATACAAAAATAACCAAGTTTTATGAGTATCACGTACTGTCCTTGACAATGAAAGTGTTACTTGTGTCCAACTCTTTGTGACCCCATGGACTGTAGCCCGCCAGGCTCCTCTGTCCATGGAATTCTCCAGGCAAGAATACTAGAGTGAGAGCCATTCCCTTCTCCAGAGGATCTTCCTGACCTAGGGATCAAACCCAGGTCTCCTGCATTGCAAGCAGATTCTTTCCCTCTTGAGCCATCAGGGAAGCCCAAGTAAAGAGTAATAGACCTTTCCTGCCAGAAAGATGGAGGTAGGACAATCCAAGGTTTGGAGAAAAGCAAGGAATCCATTGGGAGAGAAGGATGTTAGGTAGGTTGGGTTCATGTTATGGAGGGCCTTAACTGCCAACTGAGGAAGGCCATTAGGTGGTGAAAAGAACTTAACTGGCATTCTGAATACTTGAGATATAGACTGGGCTTTGTCATAATTTTGTGTGTGATCTTTGGTGAGTTAATCTCTGTTGACTTCACTTTCATTACACATGTATACACACACATAATGGGATAGAAAATGGGCTGGTTGAGTGCTTATTTCCTTACAGCTCTAAAATCCTATGCTTCTTAATTCAGTTAGAAGTGGGAAATTATCGAAGGTTTCTGAGTACAGGAGTTTTTTCATCAGCAGAATTACTGCTGTTCTGTTGCTTGGATACTCCTATTTATTAATGCTGCCTCTTCACCCTAATGTGATTGCTCTAGTGGGACTGTCACTTTAGATAATTCTTGATGTAGTCAAGGAGTTGGCCATCATTGTCATTATTAAGTTATATTATCAAGAACATAGAAACTACCAGGTGTCTGTTTTTGAATCAGGTCTAAAGCTAGTCATATTTCCTCATGTTATCAGTCTCTGACCTGAGAGTTGGATCATGTGTCCTGAGGGGCAGCAGGTAAGTGCTGACATTTTGATGGGCACATCATATTTCAGGGATCTATGAGAAGGCCTGTAATGACCATGGAAAGCCAGCCAGTGATTTCCTTGCCATGGACAAATGGGAGAAGTTACTAAGTTTAGCTGACATTAAGCTGTAAATTATTTGAAAGGTGGAAAAGGATTCTATTCAGAGGCTATCTAAAATTTCCATTTACTAATCAGGTCTGTGTGCTGTAGGGGCTTCCATCTCAGGAAAAATATTGCTTTCTGGTTCCTCTTTCCCCACACTTTGTCCCTGTTATATTGGGAAGATGATTTGCAGCTCTTATTGGGACCTGGCACTTTAGTGCTTCCTGCTATTCTTAGATTCCAGGGGCCTCAGGATGATAAAATCAGAGGTTGGAACTGCTCGCTAAAAATTGGAATATGAGTTTCATTGCAGTTGAGTTTTCTCCAGAGAATGAGAGACATTGTATGAAATACAGTAAATTGATTTTTGAAAGGAATATTTCTAGCGATATTTACAAATCACCAAACCTAGCAAATAAAAAAGTCTCCATAAGAACTTGTATAAATCAATAAGAAGAAGGCAGATTTTGCAACAGAAAAATGGGCTAAAGACTTGAACAGACTCTTCACAAAAGAGGATATCTGAATAGTCAGTAAACATAAGAATAGATGTTCAACTTCATTAGTCATTAGAGAAATTCAGAGGCACTGTGAACTACTACTACACATAGAGCAGAACAACTGAAATGAGTTGATATACCCATACTCTGTTGAGCCAACAGTTTTATTTCTAGAAGTATATGCTGTGCTGTGCTAAGTCGTTTCTGTCATGTCAGACTCTTTGCAACCCCATGGACTGTAGTCTACCAGGCTCCTCTGTCCGTGGGAATCTCCAGGCAAGAAAACTGGAGTGGGTTGCTATTTCCTCCTTCAGGGGATCTTCCCAACCCAGGGATTGAACCCATGTCTCTTACATCTCCTGCATGGGAAGAGAGATTCTTTACCACTAGTGCCACCTGGGAAGCCCCATTTCTAGAGGTTTCAGTTCAGTTCAGTTGCTTAATTGTGTCTGACTCTTTGCGACCCCATGGACTGCAGCACACCAGGCTTCCCTGTCCATCACCAACTCCCAGAGCCTGCTCAAACTCATGTCCATTGAGTCAGTGATGCCATTCAGCCATCTCATCCTCTGTTATCCTCTTCTCCTCCTGCCTTCTAGAGCTATACCCAATAGAAATTCATACATATGTTCACCAAAAGATGTGTACAAGAATACTTATAGCAGCACTATTCATAGAAGACAAAAAAGAGGGGAAAGCTACCCAGATGTCCATAATAAACAAAATGGATGAGTGATATATGTGTGGTATAGTCTTACAATGAAATATTATACAGCAAGGAGAATTAGTGAACTACAACATATAGCAACACAGATGAGTTTTTCCAATGTAATATTGAGCAAAAGAAGCCAAACACAAAGGAGTTCATACTACACAATACCATTTATATATTAAAAGCTTTTACTTTGGTTTGCAGAGCAAACCAGATTTTGTTTGATTGCAGAGCAATCATTGGTATTAGAAGTCAAGATAATGGCTACCTTTGGAATCATTGTGAATGGAAGAAGTCATGATAGTGGCTTCTGGGTCCTGATTATGTTCATCTGGGTGCTGGTTACTTAGGTAATTACGTTTGTGACAATTCATTGAGCTGTGTACTTAATGATGTTATGTACTTTAATTGAAAAGTTTTCTTAAAGGGGGAGGGAGGGCTTAAGTTTGTAGATGCTGAGCTGTTAGCCAGTCTCACTTACTAGCTAAATAATTAACTGTTACAAATTACTTAAAGCAGAATTCAAACTTTTGTCTCAGAAAAGTTATTAATTATGATGAATCTTGGATCTTTAGAGCCATTTTTAAATAGTTGAGATAGTAAGTGTTAAATTTATGGATGCTATTTTGGTCATCAATACTAATAAGAAGGCCTTTGGGGAAATATGACTAAAATGAAATGGCAAGAAGAGGTCTACTCTTATAATACTGATTTTTGGTCAGTATTATATGGAACACTCCTTGGAAGAAAAGCTGTGACAAACCGAGACAGTGTATTAAAAAGCAGGGACATTACTTTGCCAACAAAGATCTGTATAATCAAAGCTATGGTTTTTCCAGTAGTCATATATGGATGTGAGAGCTGAACCATAAAAAAGACTGAGTGCTGAATACCCAAACTGCAGTACTGGAGAAGAGTCTTGAGAGTCCCTTGGACTGCAAGGAGATCAAACCAGTCAATCCTAAAGGAAATCAACCCTGAATATTTGTTGGAGGGACTGAGGCTGAAGCTGAAGCTCCAGTACTTTGGCCAGAGATGTGAAGAACTGACTCATTAGAAAAGACCCTGATGCTGGGAAAGATTGAAGGCAGGAGGAGAAGGGGACGACAGAGGATGAGATGGTTGGATGGCATCGCCGACTCAATGGACATGAGTTGGAGCAATCTCCGGCAGATGGTGAAGAATAGGAAAGCCTGCCGTGCTACAGTCCATGGGCTCGCAAAAAGTCAGACACAACTGAGCAACTGAACAACAAGAACAATTATATGGAACACAGAATAAATTTGTGTTCTGTTGACCCTTATACTACTAATTCTTTCCCTCTGTCAGGCTCCAGAAGTTGTTTAGTGTGAAGCTTGCTTTTTCTCTCTGGGCAGCTCAGTTTGTGACTTTTCTTACTTTTGCCTCAATATCTTTGTTTGTAAATATGATACTTGCTTATTTATCTTCCAAGACTGGTAAGATATCTTGTCCACTGTATTTGTTCAGATTAAGCTGCCTTTTTTTTTTTTTTTTTTTTTTTTTTGAGAATTTTTGGTCTTTCTAGTTATGATTTGTGTGTGTGTGTGTGTGTGTGTGTGTGTGTATCTGGAACTCTATTCATTATTAGTTGTGGAATGAAAGGCAAGGTATATTTTGTTCTCCTGAATTTTCTCCCTATTCTAGATCTGCTGTCATCAGGCTTTAGTCAGAAGCTAATATAGTGATGCTGAATTAGTCCTAGAAATTGCCTTCAATTCTAGTTTCAATTTATTCTGAGTTTCTGTGTTTTCAAAAAATCTCATTTTATGATTCTTGGTTTACATTGTATAATTTAAGAAAATATGGCCACCTGTGTTTTAAATATATGTAGCTTCATCTTTTCTATTGGGCTTAAAGAACTGTGTTGGATATTGTGAAACTGGGAGTAGGTTGTGTGGATAGTTGTGGGATTTAAGTGGATTAGTAGTTGGTAGAAGTGATGAATTGGAAAAGTGGTAGGGTACATGTGTTTCTCACTCAGGTCTGGTCTGTTCTTACTATTTGTTGTCAAAGTAAAAAGTGTCAGTAGTTCAGAAAGGCAGAAGCATCTTGACAGAGTTGAAAAAGTTATACTGATATTCTATTAACCAAGAGGAAGTTATATTTTCAAACTTGCACCCTGAGATGAAATCGAAATCGTATATCTGCCCTGCTTATTCTTCTTAGCCTTGATTTGGTTTTCAAATCTTTTCTATTAAATATGATATATGTTATATTAGCATTGAATCTGCTATGCCTGTATTGGTTGAGATTTCTATTAATCAGTATTAGATTTCTGGTCTCTGTTAGGTACCTCATTTTTACTATTGGCATTCCCTAGAATAGAGGCATGCCTGCATGTTTGTGCTCTTATGATTATAAGCACTAGAGTTTTTTTTTTTTCTGGGACTGTTAGAAAATATTGCAGTGGTATTAACCTAGAAGAGATTTTGGGATTTTCAGATTTTCAGGTAAGTATGAGGGCTTGGTCAGCCTGTGGCTTCTACACCAAGACTATTCTTTATCAGCCCCAAGCCACAGAGGTTTGTGTGGGGTTGAGGAAGGGATTGATTTTCTGTTTATTAGAGGTGACAAGAGCAGTGGGGCAGTGGCAAAGAGGCCATGTTGCTCTTGCTAAATATACATCCCTGACAGTTGGATAATAGGTTCCAGGAAGTTCAGTGGAAAATTAAAACAAAGCAACATTTATAGCTGATTGAACTTGAAAAGCCATTTTGGTGTTGAATGGCAAATATGTAGACTTCAGCATTCCTGGAGCCTGATGCATCCCGCTGGATGGCCCTGTTCCTGTGTACATGATGGCCTGGGGACTCAGCATTGTGCAGGGCATTCTCCTTTAGAGAGTGTTTTGAGGAAAGAAAGCTTCCTGGTGCTTACAGAAGTCCCCTTCCCATAGACTTAGGTAACACAGATTCCTTATGTCTTGGGAGCATCTTTCCTCTGATAATTTGAGGACTTATTTATTAGAAGGACAGGAATGTCTGGCAAGAGACAGAGCAGCTCTTAAGTCCTATAAATACTCCTAATCATTCTGTATTGGGGCTGAAGCTCTAAGCAGATTGTTGTGGTATATACACCCGATCTTAGCATGGTCCTACTTTTGATTAGTGTCCCTAGTTGTCCTGAGGCCACTGACTTGAGCCTTAATTTGAGCTGACTTGGCTGTGAAGAAAAGGTTTCAGACTCCATGTGCTGGGTAGTTTATTTTTTTAGAACCAGGAGAGGGGCTTTAGTCAAGAGATTGGAAGGTGAAGAAATGGTACAGGGAATATAGGTGGAGAGAGAATTGAGCCTTTTGCAACTATCAAGAAAAGTAGCTGTACCCATCTTTTTCTCTAAGATTATCTCATGCTTCTCTTCCTTTGTGTCTCTCTTGTGGAGAACAAAGCTTTAATGTCTGATGAAAGCTTTGAGCTTTGGTTTAGTAAGAATGATGAGAAAGTCCCTGTCACTTAACTTGATCAATCCCTTCAGAACTTCATGCTAATGAAGCTGTCAGGAAAACATGAACTGTGGATATGGGCATAATTTTATTTGGTTCCCACTCAGGCGAACTGCCTTTGTTGGCTGTAGAACCAGTCATTCCTGCACCCTGTGTATTTCCTCAAAGTTGAACTCCAGTGAAATGGAGAATTTGTAGGTTCCCTAGCTTATCAGAGCATTTTCCCAACAAATAAAGAGTTTTCTTCCTTTCCACCTTAACTAGAAAACAGAGACCTACCGTAACAGTTCTATAAGCTCCTCCTTTACTGAATGAAGCTTGAGTGGGCCCCATTTTAGACATATCTCCTGTAAGAATGGTGGAATGTTAACAAACTTAGAAAATGTTAAATCTCTCTCTGTCCCCATTCTGCTGTGGGTTTGAGGCATAATGCACTTAATGGGTCTCTTCCCTTCCTAATTGCAGCCATGTCAGCTCTATGCTTATGTTGCTTAGCAAACATTTATAAACTTTGGATAACCTGGCACCAGGCCTTCAGTTCTCTTTTATTTTAATGCTTTTGAAGTTTCGCTTTTAGTTCAGTAACCTTTGTTGGTGCCCGACTATTATAGTTAGCAATCTCATCCATTGCAGGGGAATCTTGGCAGCTGATCCACTGTTGTCTGTGCAGTTTCAAGGGTCTTTGGTTGCAGTAAACCCATACTTTTGGTGTTCCGAAACTGTGATGCTACAAGGTGGAAACAGCTGTTTCAGTTTGGTTTCTCCTACAGAAAGAATTCTGCTCATGAAATTTGGCTCCAGGTGTTTTCCTCAAGTGCCTGTAGAGTCAGTCACTGAAGAAGAAATTGGTTTCCAGTGAATTGAGTTTAATTTTGCCCTGTTGCTTTCTCTGTCTGCATCTCACATTGGCACCATTAGTTTGCTTTCTAAGCCACTGAAAGCAAGGATTTGCCTGTCCTATAGAGATCTGAGACTTGGCTAGGCTCATCTGTGTGGTCTCCTGGTGGTGAAATTAGGGCCAAGGCACAAGGAAATGCTGGTTCCTGTAGTGTCTTGTGGACAGGGAGTGTTCACTTTGACAGGACAAGGAAAAATAGTTCTGAATATGCACTCCAGAGTCCCGTGCAAGGGTGGCAATACTGTGAATGCTAATGAAGAATAATTGCGCTGCTGGGCAGACGGAACATTTCATGACTTGAAAGCAGGCTCCTTGTATTGTGGAGGCCAGGTTATGTTCCCAACTTCAGGGAGGTGACACTACAACGAGAAGCTTCATGTTCTTCTGCGTATACCCAAGACCAGACTGCAGTTAGTACTATTCCTTTCCTGAGATAAGAATGTGATTTACGAGGTGTGGGCCCTTACATGAAAGAAAACAAAACCGGCTGCTGTGTGGGCCTGTAAAATTCTTGTGCCATCTCGATGGTGTAGGTTACGGGAGGAGAAGATGGAGAGGGCTAGCTGGCCCTCCTTTGCTGGGGCACAGCTGCCCCAAATACTTGTGATATTGTGGGTTATTTATGAGCTCGTCTGGGCTGGGATTCACTACCCCACACCCTGGTAGGTGAAGATTTGCAGGCAGAATGTAGAAGCCCTCATTAATCTTCCTGGTCTTGTTGGGGATTTCTTGCCGGCCGGAGCTCCTGTTGGACGACAGACTGGCCTTCCCACTGAATTGCAATGACTCAGATTAATATTAATCCCTTTAATGCTGCAGTTCATGATATAGTCATTAGGTGACTTGGAACTAATCCTGTCCACCTAACTACTGTGATTTATTAAATACACATGGAGATCGAGCCTGAATACAGCCAGGCAGAATCAGCAGCAAATAAATACCTCTGTGTATCTGTATTAATGCTGGTTGATTGGGACACAATTGCAGGCTGGGCTGGGGAGGAATGGGAGTAAAAGAAGGCTGAGCTCTCTAATCAACAGCACTTGCCCATCCCTAGCCTTTAATTTAAGTGACAGAAATTCTGAAAACTCTAGATACAGGCCCAAACTAAGGAGGAAAAAGTCCCTTAAACATATCAGTTATTTTATTGACTTTCTTCCTGTACTTTTTCTCCTTTAAGAGTAACTATTCAGATAAAACTTAACTGTGCCTTAACTTGCTTAGATTCTTTGAGTTCTTCATTATTAGACACCCTGGGCAGGGCATGGGGCACAGTGATCTATCTTCTCTCCTGGCCTCAGGGCTTACATTTTTCTTTTTGAAAGGGGCAAGGATGTGGAGCAGCCATACCTGCCAGATAACAGTTCTTCTTTTATATCCTTGCCCAACTTAGAAGCATAATTTCTTCTGTAAATAATTTTAAGTTTATCATTTTCCATTCTCAAACCTCCTTTTCTTTCCCCTTTTGCTCTTTTAGCAAAGATGGCATTAATATGAAAAACATCTACCTAGCTGGCTTCGTTTAATCAGGCAAGTCTGACATTTGTGAAACCTCTCATTAACATTTTCCCCAAAGAGCACAAAATGGCCTCTCTCCCATCTCCCTTCCCAATACAGCCACCTCAGAGTTTAACTGCTTTCCATCTCCATTGGCAGGCTGTTCTCAGAAATGTTACTTCTCTGAACTCTCACTCTTGGCCAACAGCCACTGGTCACATATGGAGGGACCTTCTGTTCAGGTGCTTCCCTATTCCTTATAAACCTTACTTTTCACCAGTTTTCCTGGAAATGACAAGAAATCTTTTATAGGAAAATTGGGATATGGATTTCGTTAGTATGTCCCTGTGACCTTTTTAAACTGAAAAGCATTGATTGAGCACTACTGTCTTCATGAACCCTCTCTGCCTTCCAGGAGCTTACAGACTACAATTAGCTATTCCATAATGGTACTTCACATGGTAAAGAATCTGCCTGCAATGCAGGAGACCTGGATTTGTTCCCTGAGTCAAGTCCAAGGTCCGCTGGAAAAGGGAATGGCTACCCACTCCAGTATTCTTGCCTGGAGAATTCCACGGACAGAGGAGCCTGGCAGGCTATGGTCCATAGCGTCACAAAGAGTCAGACACAACTGAAGCTACTAACATGTTTCACCTTTCCTTTTTTTTCCCCCCACAAGCCAGAATATGCTATATATACTAAAGCAACAGCATTCTAGAAGTACCAAGAAGGAATAGATTAATTCTGGTAGCAAGAAATTAAAGGTAGTTATTTTTGCTGAAATCGAGAAAGTGAGTAATGATAGAGCCAGGCCTAAACTCTTGGGAAGATCTTGGTTTTGTTACTGCCATCAAAGTGGAGACCTCTGTGTGTGTATCTATGTGTTAGTCACTCAGTCATGTGAGAAGCCCCGCAGATCTGGTACCCTGAACCAATGGATAAGAACTGACCCAGAATAGGAATCTTAATACATCATGGTAGTAATGGTGCTTCCTACTTTTATTGCAAGGTGAGCAATGGTAATTCTCTTTATTGCTTGTATTCAGTTTTCTTTGCTATTCTTTTTATCCACTTGATTTCAGTGTGACATACTAATTCATATCCAAATGAGGACAATAGTCTCTTGTCAGTTACCTCTGTGTTTAGATCATACTCTTGAGAGGCTCTTTGTTCCTTGACTATAGTTTAAGTTAGGACATGACCTGCTTAGAGAAAGCAAGAGAATCCAGAAAAAGAGAAAACAAGGGAATTCCAGAAAACATCTAATTCTCCTTCATTGATTATCCTAAAGCCTTTGACTGTGTGGATCACAACAAACTATGGAAAACTCTTAAAGAGATGGGAATACCTGACCACCTTATCTGTCTGAGAAACCTGTACGTGGATCTAGAAATAACAGTTAGAACCTTACATGGAACAACAACTGGTTCAACATTGGGAAAGGAGTATGACAAGGCTGTATATTGTCACCCTGTTTATTTAAATTATATGCAGAGTACATCATGCGAAATGCTGGGCTGAATGAATCACAAGCTGGAATCAAAATTGCTGGGAGAATTATCAGCAACTTCAGATATGCAGATGATACCACTCTAATGGCAGAAAGTGAAGCGGAACTAAAGAGCCCCTTGATGAGGTTGAAAGAGAAGAGTGAGAAAGCTGGCTTACAACTCAGCATTCAAAAACTAAGATCATGGCATCTGGTCCCATCACTTCATGGGAAATAGAAGGGGAAAAAATGGAAGCAGTGACAGATTTTCTTTTCTTGGGCTCCAGAATCACTGTGGATGGTGACTGCAGCTGTAAAATTAAGACAGTTGCTCCTTGGAAGGAAGGCTATTGACAAACCTAGACAGCATGAAAGTGAAAGTTGTTCAGTTGTGTCTGACTCTTTGCGACCCTGGAATGGGTAGCCTGTCCCTTCACCAGCAGATCTTCCCAACCCAGGAATTGAACTGGGGTCTTCTGCATTGCAGGTGGGTTCTTTACCAACTGGGCTATCCTAGACAACATATTAAAAAGCAGAGACATCATTTTGCCATCAAAGGTCCATATAATCAAAGCTGTGGTTTTTCCAGTATTCTTATATGGATATGAGAATTGGACCATAAAGAAGGTTAAGCACCGAAGAATTGATGCTTTCAAACTTTGGTGCTAGAGAAGATTCTTGAGAGTCCCATGGACTGCAAGGAGATCAAACCAGTAAATACTAAATGAATTTAGTCAGCCCTGAATATTCATTGGAGGGTCTGATGCTGAAGCTTCAGTACTTTGGCCGCCTGATGCAAAGAGCTGAGTCATTGGAAGGGTCCTGATGCTGAGAAGGATTGAAGGGGAAAGGAAAAGAGGGCAGCAGAGGATAAGATGGTTAGGGTAGCATCACCAACTCGATGGAGATGAATTTGAGCAAACTCAAAGATAGGGAGATAGTGAAGGACAGGGAAGCCTGGCGTGCTGTAGTCCCTGGGGTCACAAAGAGTCAGACATGACTGAACAACAACAACACAACTTCTTTTAAAAAATAGATTTTAAACATTTGAACCACTGTCTGTTGACTTCCTACTCCTAGATGTAGAAATATAGCACTTCTGCAGTGCTACTTGATACCTATTTTCCTTCCCTCCATCCTCCCAATATGTAATAGTTCTCTCTCCAGTTGGCTAAATCAATATTCAGTCTTTACCTTATTAAGATCTTAAGTATTATTTACTATAAGTCAGATATTACTCCCTTTTGAAAAATATACTTAATTTTCTATGTTAGTATTACTATTTCTTCTCAAGCTCTACAATACAGTTTTAACTCTGAATATTGTTTTCCCACATGATCAAACTCCATTCTTGTCTCTTCCATTTTTATCTTCTACTCCATTTTTCTCTCTTCTTGGAGAATCTTTATCAGTGCCTGCTAGCCTCTTCTTCCATTCTGCATTGGTTGCTCTCTAGGCATGAGGTACAGCTGTCATCCTGAAACTTCCCTTCACTTTTCTCGGAACTCCTTTTTCCTGGATTCCATGTGCATTTCCTTTTTGTTTTACTCTCTCAATTTGGGTTGAAAATCCTCCAAAGGCTACTAGGAAAAGATACCTGGTATATAAATTCTTTTAGACTGTATATCTGAAACTATTTGTATTCTGCACTGCTCTTGAGTGAAGATTTGGCAGGATATAGAATCCTAGTTTGGAAATTATTTTCTTTCAGAATGTGGTGGCTTTGCTTCTTTGTCTCTTCATTTCCAGTGTTGCTCTTGAGTAGTCTGATACCACTGATTCTCAGTCCTTTGTGTTTGAACTGGAAGTTTTTTTGCAATCTCTTTGTTTCAGTATTCTAAAACACTTGATGTAAACACTCGATGCCCCTTTCTAGTCATTGTGCTACGTTCTTAGTGAGGGTCCTTTTGATCTAGGAAAATCATTATTATTTGATTGGGAGATGATCTTATGTTAGTTCTTCAATGATTTCCTTCTCTTCCATTTTATATTCTTCTTTTTTCTCACCCTCCACCTGATGCTTCCATTTCAGAGCTTGTTTCTCACTGGTGCTTCCCTCTGAAGGCCCCTGGTATTCAGCTTTTTCAGCTCTACTTCCATTTCCTTTTCTTCTGCTAAGCATATGTTGATGAATCTACTTTTCCTTCATCTCAGGTCACTTTATTTCACCTGTTAATATGTTTCAGTTTTTATATTTTACTCTTGAACACTTTTAGCACTTATGTGAGCCCTAACGTCTTTCTCTACTACATAGGAAAGGATTGCATTGCATTGTTCACCACTATATTTCTATTATCCATCCCAGTGACTGCTACACAGTTGGTGCTCATAAATATTTGTTGAGTGAATTATTATTCACAAACAAAGAAGATAATTATTATCTTCTTTTAATCACATAGAATTTATTTTGTCAAGTGAAATGAAGCAGGAATATAACTTTTACTCCCTAATAATTAACCATGTGTTACAGCACCATTTATTGAATTTTCTTTTATCATATATTACATATTATTCTACCTGTTCTTCTGCTAGTATTATACGTGTTTATTTGTTATAGTTTTGTAACTCATTTTAAAATGATACTACTACAAACTTTCATTCAATTCAGTTCAGTCGCTCAGTCGAGTCCGACTCTTTGCTACCCCATGAATCGCAGCACGCCAGGCCTCCCTGTCCATCACCAACTCCCGGAGTTCACTCAGACTCATGTCCGTCGAGTCGGTGATGCCGTCCAACCATCTCATCCTCTGTCGTCCCCTTTTCCTCCTGCCCCCAATCCCTCCCAGCATCAGTTTTTTAAAAAAATATTCTGGCTATCATTATCTGGTTATTTCACATGAAGTACAGGGTTACTTACTCAAGTTCTTTTAAAAATTCCAATTGGGATTTTGATTTTAAAATGTCAATTAATATGGGGAGACTTTACATCTTTATAATATATGTTTGCCTCCCTGTCCTGAAACATGTTTTTGCTTCCGCATTTATTCAAGACTTCTTTTGTAACTCTAGTAAAATTTGTAGGTTCTTCTTTCCCCCATTTATGTACCATAAATTTCTTAAGTTTATTCTAAGATTTTTTTTTTTAATCTTCAATTGCTAATGGAATGAGATTCCTCCCCAATATAAATTCTTTTTAACTAAAATTGGGTAGATTTTCCTTGTTTATGCAATAGAGTTTATGTTATATGCCCAGGACAAAAGAATACTAGCTTCATTTTTAACAAAAGCTAGCTGTTTCAGTTATCTGTTGCTACCTAACAAACCACTCTAAAAGTTCATGGCTTGAAGCACAACCATTTTATTATATCTCACAATTCCATGGGTTGACTAGGGCTCAGCTGGGCAGTTCTTCTAATGCTCTCATTTAGGATCTTTCTTGAAGTTGCAGTCAGCTATGACTGTGGCTTAGATGTCTGGTGCCATGTGGCTTCTTTTGATATGATGCTTCAGTCTCCAGGGCTTTCCCTCATGACCTCTCATACAGTAGCTTAGAATTTGTACATGGCAGTTCAGATTGCCAAAATGAAAGAAATAGAAGCTTCAAAGCCTTTTTAATGCCTGGGCACTGAAGTCCCAGATTGTCCCTTCCCCTGCATTATATCTGTCAACGCAGTCACAGACCAGATTCAAGGGGAACCTCTTGATGGGAGGAAGCCATGTGAGGGGTGGCGTTGTATGGGACTGTCTTTGGAGATTATCATAATGGCATTACCTGTCCTTACCTTTCTTTTATACCAAGTAGCTACTAGCTACCCTAGGCTCTTAAATTCCCACAAGCTTCTTTCATCCCGTCAGCTTCCAGTACCAAATAACTAGACTCATTGTTATTTGGGACTGGAAATTAGAATCTGTTTGAAGAGGGTAGCAGAGAGAAAAAAATTTTTTCCACCTTCCCATTTGCTCTCCTGGGTGAGGCATAAGTCTCATGGACAGAAAGAAATTCAGCGTTCACTTGAGCATGAAATTCCAGACAAGGGGACAGGTGTACATTGGCCTTGTTCTTCTGAATTCTGCCTACTCTCCAGGAAGAACAGCCTCTCCTCTTTTCCTCCCCAGCAGAAGTCTAACCACTTTCTTCATTGTAGCTTATCATAAGAGCTCCCTCCTATGCTGGTCCAAGCAGAAATGAGAAAGTGTCATTCCTTTTCTCTTTTCACACGTAATTCTTCCTACCCTGGGTGTACTAACCTCTAGCTTAAATATGCAGTAAGCAAAGATGTATAGTCTTCCTCCCTTCCTCCCTCTCAGCTTAGTCTGAAGGAAGGCAGCAGGTGATAGAATGAATAAAGAATGGGGCTGGGGTGATGGGGAAGGAATCTTTTCTCACACAGTATGGATGTTGCTCAACAGAACGGGTGTGAAATTTAGTCAGAGCCACAGCATGTGTTTCAATTTTCCAGGGAATTTCCTCTTCCTAACAGTAGGTTTAACCCTTTCTTCTGTATAGTGCCAAGAGCTACATGACATGTGTGAAATAAGTTATTTACAAGAAGGAAAAAATGCTAGGGCCCTTTGGAGATGTAGGATCTCCAACTTATTTCCTGCCAAATGGTTGTGGAGAAAAGTGTAACTTTTAGAGCTGAATAGACCTGGGTTCAAATCCTGTCTCTACCATTGGGTGTTGTCTTGGAAGTTTGTTGTTGTTGTTCAATAACTCATTCATGTCCAACTCTTTGTGATCCCATGAACTGCAGCACACCAGGCTTCCCTGTCCTTCACCATCTTCCAGAGCTTGCTCAAACTCATGTCCATTGAGTCAGTGATGCCATCCAACCATCTCGTCCTCTGTCATTCCCTTCTCCTCCTGCCTTCAGTCTTTGCCAGCATCAGGGTCTTGACAGTTACTTGACCTATTTGAACCTCCATTTTTCATCTGTAAAATGGGGATTAAAAACTTGTTTTACCAGGGTTCTCCTAAGGATTAAACAAAATGATACATGCAAGGAGTCTAGTACAATGCATACCTAGCACATAATAGGCACTCAATACATGTTTGTTTTCTTCTCCAGTCTTCCCACTGGATTTTGAGGATACCTACTCTTCTTTTATGGACTTCCCTGGTGGCTCAGACAGTAAAGAATCCGCCTGAAAGGCGGGAGACCTGGGTTGGGAAGATTCCTGAGGAGGGCATGGCCACCCACTCCAGTATTCTTGCCTGGAGAATCCCCATGGACAGAAGCCTGGCGGGCTACAGCCCATGGGGTCACAAAGAGTTGGACACGACTGAGAGACTCAGCACAGCACTCTTCTTTTATGCTGCACCACCTTGGGTTTGCCATGTAAGCAGCTTTTTACATTCCTAAGCTGTAAGCTATTTTCTTTGAATCTAACTCTGTGTGTTACAGGAGTGAAATCATTTCACATGAAATGCAGAATCCTTCTGGTTGGGGAGGGGGATGGCTCTCATTAAACTTAAGGATGAATCTATAACAATGCTGAGAAGGATTACAAGGCTTGCCTTCCCCATCTGATCCTGGAGGTCATATGAACTAATAAGAGTATTAAAATAATACAGTGGTAGAGCTAAGGTGAAGCATAGATGTCATTCAGGCCCATTTTATTGAGAAGGAACTGTGGCTTAGAGGTCATGTTTTATATAAGGTCTCATGACAGAGTGGTGACGGCTCTAGAACTAGAGCTCTGACTTGCTTGTCTATTACTATGGTTATAATATGTTTTTTAAGACTATGTGTTTTTTTTTGGCCACACCACTCAGCCTGTGGAATATCAGTTTCTCAACCAGGAATTAAACCTGTGCCCTCTGCGGTGGAAGTGCAGACTCTTGACCACTAGACCACCAAGTCCCTGAATTTTAAGTAGTGAGGGCCTAACTTTTTCTTTGTGAACTTCTAAATTGAACCCCGATTATACTTTTATCAATGGAGAAGTGAACACTGGAAGACAAGTAAACACTGGAAGACATTTCAGTGACACTCCTTTGGGGAACCATAGGGCCTCACTAAGGGTATATCAGTTACAACTTGAAAATCTCTTCTTTCCCCAAAGGTTGCCCAAGGGGCACTGAGGTGGCAGTTCAGCTCGCTGTTGAGCCTCTGCTCCCAGAATGGTGATGAGAAGCACATCTGCTTCTTCTCTTCTATGTCTTCATTCTCCTAAATAATCCCAATAGGAGAGGCTGATCCCAAGCACCCCTAGTTCTCTCTTCTTTTTTTTTTAGTTGAAATACAATTAGCATACAGTGAAGTACACTGACCTTAGGTGTTCAGTTGATAATTTTTTGAGAATTGTAGACATTCATTAACCATCTTAAAAAAAAGATATATAACATTTTCATCACACCAGTTTCCTCATGCCGCCTTTAAGTTAACCCACATGCGCATACACAAAACCACTTTCTATATTCTATTACCAAGGCAATGGCACCCCACTCCAGTACTCTTGCCTGGAAAATCCCATGGACGGAGGAGCCTGGTAGGCTGCAGTCCTTGGGGTCGCTAAGAGTCAGACACGACTGAGCAACTTCACTTTCACTTTTCACTTTCATGCATTGGAGAAGGAAATGGCAACTCACTCCAGTGTTCTTGCCTGGAGAATCCCAGGGACGGGGGAGCCTGGTGGGCTGCTGTCTCTGGGGTCGCACAGAGTCGGACACGACTGAAGCGACTTAGCAGCAGTAGCATACCTTAGTTTTGATTTTGAATTTCCTGTAAATGGATCACATAAGATATTCTCTTTTGTATCTAGCTTCTTTTCACTTAGCATGTTTTTGGAATTCATCCATGTTGTTGCATATATCACTAGTTTTTTTTTTGGTTTTGATTCATTCTGTTTTACTGAGTAGTATGCAGTTGTATGGGTAAACCATAAGAGAATTTACTTATTTTCTTATTGAAGGATATTTGGAGTGTTTCTAATGTTTGTCCTTCATGAATAGGTTGCTATGAACATTCTTATACAAGTCTATTTATGAACATATATTCTAGTTTCTCTTAGACAAATACTTAAGGATGAAATTGCTGGATCATAGGGGAGATATATGTTTGAAAGAAACATTTCTTCAAGGTGGCTATAACCCCCAGTCTATCTTTTCCTCCCCTGGGGGGCTAGGCTCTTTAAATTGAGGATTTGGCAGGAGAAGAGAACCCGTATCATCAGGGTCCCTGCTGCCAGAGCACAGTGGCCTGAATCGGACACTTAAAAAGCTGAAACAGGTGTTTGAAACCCTACTCCAGCCTCCCTATTTTATGCCAGCCCCCTGAGAGGCTGGAGCTTGGCCAGCAGAATTCAGATCTAATCTAATGGATGCTGGATTAGAAATTTTTCAGGACATGGCTAGATAATAATGTATGTGCTGTGACTTGATATATTTGACGCAGGTAAACGAGCATCATCATGTAGGAGAGGGGCCTTTGGTGGCCCAAATGCTTCTTGATCAGGGGGTAGTTAGTCTGTGTGGCAGATGAAAGCCCCTTCCCACTCTTGATTTTTACCCCTACCTTTTCTCCTTGAAGCTGAATGCAGTAGAAATCATTTCCCTTTGTAATGTTAATATTGCCAAGGGCCTTTAGCCAGTTAGGATTTGGTATCCTGTGTATCAAATATTATGGAAAATAAATTATGCCCTGGTAAAATTCTTTCTCTGTATTTTTAATGCCTCTATCTTACCTAGGTCTTAGGGAACAAATTCTTGGAAGCCAAAGGTTAAAGCAAGAAACAAAAGGTTAGGGTGTGAGCTTCCAAAGCCCACTTAATGTACCAAAGAGTACTCTCTACTGTTCTCAGTAGGCTTGAAATTGATGGAAGTGTGATCTGTCTCTGCAGGGCTGCTTCAGCTGAAGGTTTCGAAAGAACAAGCTCCAATAACAAATTTTTTTCTAATATTGGTTAGAAGAGCCTAGGGAGAGAAGAAATAGGCTCCCCATGCCAGTCTGGCCTTTCCACAGAGGAAAGGGCTTTTCTGAATTCAGGTCCGTGTTCATAGGTGGCCATTCCCTTAAACCTAATCTCAGTGTCTTCAGACCTCAATCTTAGAAGGCAGGGCCTGATATTCGGCTGCATCATGTGGATGCCATTCTTGGTGTGAACTAGGCTGAGATTTGTATGTTAAGATTCTTTTGGTACTTAAAAAAAAATTTAATTTTAATTATCATATAGTAAAATTGACTTTTTTAGTACACATATCTATGAGTTTTTACACATAGATCCCTATAAGCACTGTGTCAGTTGGAATACAGAACAGTCTCATCACCCCAGAAAACGCCCTCTGTTATTCCTGTGTGATCACACCCTCCCCCCTACCCCAACTCCTGTGAACCACTGATCTAGTCTCTCACCACAGTTTTACCAAAGAGGTGATATAAATGGAATCCTACAGTACATAACCTTTTCAGGCTGACTTATCTAAACTGCTACCTAAATCAATAGTCTGTTCCCTTTTTACTGCCAAGTAGTATTCCATTGCATGTTTCTACCACAATTTGCTTATCCATTCACTAGCTGAACAACACTGGACTTTTCCGTTTTTGGACAATTACGCATAGAGCCGCTATAAACATTTGGGTACAGGTTTTTGTGTAAAGAACATTGGTTTTCATCTCTCTGGGATTAATATCCAGGAGTAGGATTTCTGAGTGAAAGAATAAGTGTGTGTTTGGTTTTATAAGAAACTGCCAAACTGTTTTTCCAGAGTCCTATATCATTTTGCATTCCCACTAGCAATGAGGATTCTGATTTCTCCACAGCCTCTCTAGTGCTTGGTATTTTCAGTACTTTTATTAAGTCATCCTAGTAAGTAAGCAGTGGTATCTCAATGTGGGTTAAATTTGCCTTTCCCTAATGGCCAGTGAAGATCCCCTGGAGAAGGAAATGGCAACCCACTCCAGTACTCTTGGCTGGAAAATTCCATGGATGGAGGAGCCTCGTGGCTACAGTCCATGGGGCCGCAGAGTCGGACACGACTGAGCAACTTCAGTCAGTCAATGGCCAGTGACATCAAACACCATTTGGTGATGTGTCTGTCCAAGTCTTTTGCCCATTTTTTGATGGGAGTTGTTTTCTTATTGTTGAATTTAAAGACTTAAGTCTATTCTGGATTCAAGTCCTTTATTTCAATTTTAATTATAATTTATACAGTTATTTATAAATATTTTCTCCCAATCTGTAGTTTGTTTTCTCATTCTCTTAACAGTATCTCTCACAGAATAGATATTTTGTTTTTATTGAAGTCCAGTTTTTTCTTTCATGCATTTTGCTTCTGGTGTCCTATCGAAGTACTGTTTCTAAAAACTATGCAGATTTATGCTTTTCATTTACTCCTATGATCTATTTTGAGTTAATTTTTGTGTAACATGAGGTTTAGGTGAAAAAAAAAATTTTTTTTTTTTTTGTATATGGGCGTTCAGTTGTTTCAACAGTATTTGTTGAAATTAATACCTTTTTTGATACCAAATTCTCCTTAGGACTGTGTATTCTTTAGGAATGAAGGAATTAAGAGCATTCTATTCAGTTCTTGTCTTTCCAGCAATCACTTTTGTTCCTATTCCTTGTTTATTTCTGAGTCTTTCTGATTTGAGGTTTGTTTTTAATGCCATGTAATGGAAGACTCATTATTTATAAATTGATTGAGCATAAAGTTTTTCATTATAAAGTGCCCATCCATCACAAAGAGGCATGTGGGCTGTAAAAAACATTAACTGTGCACTCTGGGCTGGAATGCAACTTTACCAGAATAATGCAGCTTTTGTATTGTGTGAATTTGGAATAAAATGAGAGAGACAGATATTGTTGGGGAAACAGGTGTTGGCTGAACCCGGGTTCTGTCCCATGTTTTCTAAAAGGTTGTTTCCCAACCCTTTCAGGATTGTTCCTCTAGATTCAGCTGTCTTGAAAGTTCTCTGGGTACCTTTCAGAACAAGTAACGTGTGACTTCTCAGAGTACTGCTGCTCCCATAAACTTTTATTTGTTCATTCTCCAGCTCACAGTCATGTCTTTAGAGGCAGCAATGGCAGGTGGTTAGAGTACTTGTCCTGGCCCTTGTTGATTATATTTTCAATGTCTTTGTTTTTCCCATCAGTAAAATGGAAATGTCCTTTGTCATAAAGTTCTTGAGCCCATTAACACAAAATGTGGCTAAGGCAGAATAAGATTCCTCAGACTTATTGTCACTAAGAATTTGTGATATGCTGCTATTGAAAAAAAAAAAAATTTCCAGCTGCTGGGGAAAGGTGAAAAAGTAGGATTCTGTACACGTAGAGAACAGGGAGAGTTGCTTACCAGTCCTGTGACTGATCCTCTTTAGGGATTCTCTTACTCTTCTCCAAAAGCTTTGGTTATTGACCCTTCAGTCTTTTCTATCATCTATACATTTTGCTAATGTCAATTCAGAATTTAGTTCTTTAGTATTTCCTTTTACTTCCCTTCAGGGCCCCTGGAGGAGACCTGACAGAGTGGTAATCTCTGATAAACCTGTAATTGTTTTCTCTTCTTGCTGCCATTGAACAATGAAATATTTTACTAGACTGTGAGGGGAATTTGGATTGAAAAAGTTGCTCCAAGTGTAATGACTGCATAAAGCTGGGGTGAATGTCCTGTTTTAAAGTATAGCAACAGAAATTTTTAATTTCTCCTGGGCTTTCAAATTGCCTGCTTAAGTTTGGTCTTGGTGTTATACAATGAATGCAGAAAACGGCAAGGCAGAGTAAAGGACCACAGCAGCTCTGGTTTGCCTGTATGTTACAACCTAATTGCTTTCCTTTCAATATGGGCCAATTTCCTCTAGAAGGAAGAGAACTAGTGTTTAGAGTTGATACGCATTAAACTTGGGCTCTCAGTAAGACAGATGGATCAGTGTGTCCTCAGGCCTCTGCGCTGTGTTTGAGGCTGCTCCCTGTGGGCCTCGTTTAGCCCTGCCAGCCTTGTTAAAGGAGACTCACTCTTCCCTCTTGGATTAGGAATGAATGTGGGCAAACCTGAAGCTTCATTTGTATGGCAGTCATAAAATCAGTGTTAGTCACTGGTTAGGAAGAAGAAAGGTACAGAAGAAACTTCAATTCTAGGATAGTTAAGTTATACATTTTTATTTGCCATCCGTGTTATGCGGTTAATATATCTAATAGTAAACCCATAGCAATAGCATAGTATAATGTTTAAGAACATAGTCCATAACAGACCTGGATTTGAATTCTACCACTTCCACTTATTGTGTGACTTTGGGCAAGTCATTTAACTTCATAGAGCCTTGGTTTTCTTATCTGTAAAATGGGAACAGTAATATTATTCCTCAGGGCTATTCAGTTCAGATCAGTTCAATTGCTCAGTCGTGTCCAACTCTGTGACCCCGTGAACTGGAGCATGCCAGGCTTCCCTGTCCATCACCAATTCCCAGAGCTTGCTCAAACTCATGTCCATTGAGTCGGTGATGCCATCCAACCATCTTATCCTCTGTCATCCTCTTCTCCTCCTGCCTTCAATCTTTCCTAGCATCAGGGTCTTTTCTAATGAGTCAGTTCTTCACATCAGGTGGCCAAAGTATTGGAGCTTCAGCATCAGTCCTTCCAATGAACATTCAACGACTGATTTCCTTTAGGATTGACTGGTTTGATCTCCTTGCAGTCCAAGGGACTCTCAAGAGTCTTCTCCAACACCACAGTTCAAAATGGGAAGATAAAAATTATCTACATACGATAATTAGTTTAGTATGTAGCTGTTGCTGATGTCTGAGGCTGCTTAAGGTTGTTGTCCTGCTCGAGCAATGGAATTGGATTCTTCTTGTAGGTGGTATAGATAGCAGCTCCTAGCAGCAAGCTAAACTGGTTATTTAACAGTTTAAATAACTGTTTAACTGTAAATAATATTTAACTGGTTATTAATGTCCAAGGTGGGAAGCTTGGACTTCTTTCAATCAAGCTAAACTGGTTATTTAACAGTTTAAATAACTGTTTAACTGTAAATAATATTTAACTGGTTATTAATGTCCAAGGTGGGAAGCTTGGACTTCTTTCAATCAAGCTAAACTGGTTATTTAACAGTTTAAATAACTGTTTAACTGTAAATAATATTTAACTGGTTATTAATGTCCAAGGTGGGAAGCTTGGAATTCTTTCAATCAGGATTATGTATCATATTGAAGAAAGTCATCCAGTAAATTAAAAGTATTTTCCCATGTGTGCGCTGCCTTTTAAGTTCCTATCTTACCTTCTGAAAGTGAAGGCTGAATTTGACATCAGGCAGACCACAGTGGTCCTACTCAACAAGGAGGAGCTTATAAAAGTGAGGATTTCAGGAGCAGAGATATTTGGGAAATAGCCTGCTTTGGCTCTATATGCTGTCAAGAGATTTCAATCTGAAAAAAATACATCTTCTTTTCTATCCTCTCCCTAAGGAGAGATGGACCTGCTGTAGAGACAGAGATGACCCAGGTCCTGACAAGGTGTTTGAGCCAGAGAACATATGTAAATGCCAAAAACTCTTTTCTTTTTGATCATTTTGAACATTTGGAGGCCAGATGTCTACGGAAGAAGGAGAGTAGTTTTTATGTCATCTCTGACTTGGGTTGGGACTTCATGAACGTGACCTACAAATTACTTATCAAAGACAGCTTGGAAAAAAATATAAATTTATGATTTCTAATTCTTGGGATCATCAGACTTTTAATAAAACCCCAAGATGCATAAGTTCAGGAATTGCTTATGTTTAATTAGAGTAAAAGTTAAGATTTGATTTTTTGATTCATAAAAAGAGGTTGAGTTGGCTTTTGAGGGAGATACTAGCCTGAAAAATGAATACTTCTCAAGGGATTTTTAAAGGGCGAAGTGTTAAACATAATTTGCCTTTCTTAGTGTAAGGTGGTTTGTACCATGTAGGCTCTAGGTAGACCCATAGACTCACCTTGTACCTGGATGTGGTAGTGATTACGCTATCACTGTACTTTAACAACAACAAAAAAAACTTTTAAAATTTATTTTTGGCTGTGCTGGGTCTTCATTGCTAGTTTTGGAGAGCAGGGGCTACTCTCTAGTTGTACTTGGGCTCCTCACTAGGATGGCTTCTCTTGTTGCAGAGCACAGGCTCAGAAGTTGTGCACACGCTTAGTTGCTCCATGGCATGTGGGATCCTTCCAGATCAGGGATGAAACCTGTGGTCTCCTGGGTTGGCAGGTGGATACTTTAGCACTAAGCCACCAGGGAACCTTCATACTTTGTTTCTTAAAGGGTCATAATATCAGAGATAATCTGCCTCCCACCCCCGATGCAGTCTGAAGGCACTTTGAGAAACTAAGCATTTGTTTGAAAATAGGAAACAGATCTGGGAAACTACTGGATGATATCTAGAAAAAGAGGATCCACTGTCAGGAGCTTAGACAAACAAACCAGGCTTGCTTTTCCCCCAGGCTACCTTTGTAGCAGACTGTCTACATTCTTGTTTATTTATTCCCAAACTGTACTTTGTCTTTAGAATAAGCTTGGAGGGTCTAAAGGGAGCCTTAAAGAATTTCATTAAACTGTGTACTCCTACCACCATCTTCCCCAGGAAAACCCTGTGGATGAGAAAACTATGGTCCAAAGAAGTGAAGTGTTTGCCCAAGGTCACATACAGTGACAGACCAAGACTGGGCATAGCACTTTTTGTTTGTTTGTTTCTCTTGTTGTATGGGACAGGGTTGCAAACGGTTATCAGGGTTTAACCCTTAAGCCCAGACTAGGTAATTTTCTGAGAGCTGCTCTTTGGCAGCCTTCTCTCAAATCAGATCTTGAAATCAAGCCTAAATCCCCACCTAACCTTTCAAGGCTGGAAATAAAGGTGTGGCAGATATTTCAGAGGCTTCTGGCTCCACCAAAGTTTAGTTTGGCTTATCCTTTGGACCACACTACTCCTGATGTCCCCTAGTGACCAAAGAGTACAGCTCTTTCCTATGAACTTACAGTTTCTCAAAAATTCCATTTGTAGCTCATTCTCAATCTTACTTTGACTTTTACAAGAAATATTCCTAGGTATAGTTTAGTCAGAGAAGTAGAATATGAGGACCTGGACTTCCCTGGTGGTCCAGTGATTAAGACTCTGTGCTTCCAATGCAGAGGACACCAGTTTAATCTCTGGTGGGGAAACTAAGATCCTGCATGGCACACCAAAAAAAAAAAAAAAATAGGAGGATCTAACACTTTCTCCTAAAATGGAATGTGCAGGCATAGACATAAAAGCCCAGAAGCAGAGAGCTTTTTATGCTCAAATAATTCTGTCCTGTGTCTCTAGATACAGAAATGTCAAGTGGGGTAAATGAACTAGACTTCTGTTTTTATCATGCTCTGATTCATTAGTCTGTTATACATGATCTACCTTGTGAATGATGATATTCTGTCTCCAGGAACATGAGCCAATATTTGCAGGATGAAGAGTTAGGATGGGAGCAGGCTGGTGACCCTCTAGGAAGAAGTAGGCTCTGAGAGCAAAAGGGGTCGAGACAAGCATTTCTGAAGTCAAATGGTGTTGAAATAATATACCGCGGGAGTTTTTCCTTGTCAGCGTAATCCAATTGAGAATGCCCAACCGTCCCTGATAAGAGTCACTCAGGAGTAAAGAGCTTCACTACCAGGGAAAGCAGCTTATGTGTGCATTTTGGCTCAGGAATGTGCCAGCCCAATGCTGGCCAAATGAGAAAAGGCTGCTGCAGGCTGGAGAACACATGCCTCCTGGGAGGATGGTGACTGCTCCCTTGTATGCTGAGAAGAGATTGTTCCCTTTTGTCCAAGGGCAGTGCATAGCACCACATGTTGAGGCCTTTGACATAGATTATCAGAAAAGGTATCAGCTCTGATGTGGGAAGACAAAACAGTGTCACTATTCATCTCCTTTTGGACAGGCCACTGCATTATCTGAGAAGACAAAAGACTTAGGAGTCATCCACAGATTCTCGACTTGACTTTAGGCCAAACTGAGACTTACCTGTTAATGCTATAATATAGGGAGGTGAGAGCCCTGTTCACTGATGTTGAGCAGAGTAAGAGCAGAACACCATCAAGAAACCTCTGAAGATTTAGTTTGCTTTGTGTTCAAGTGGCCTACAGCTTCTCCAGAAATAGTTTAATAAGTCTTGTTTGATTATTCTTACTGGGCACTGACTGACTAGAAGTTGGACCTGGACTTGATTTGAGAAGCAGGTGGCCTAGTCCTCGAAGGATCCCAAGTGTTCTTTCTCCAATGGGAGTTGAATTCCCCCTCTTCCTTGTTCAGTTCAGTTCAGTCACTCAGTCATGTCTGGCTCTTTGTGACCCCATGGACTGCAGCACACCAGGCCTTGCTGTCCATCACCAACTCCCAGAGTTTACTCAAACTCCTGCCCATTGAGTTGGTGATGCCATCCAACCATTTCATCCTCTGTTGTCCCCTTCTCCTCCCACCTTCGATCTTTGCCAGTATCAGGGTCTTTTCAAATGAGTCAGTTCTTCGCATCAGGTGGTCAGAGTATTGGTTTTTGAGCTTCAGCATCAGTCCTATTCAGGACTGATTTCCTTTAGGATTGACTGGCTGATGTCCTTGCAGTCCAAGGGACTCTCAAGAGTCTTCTCCAACACCACAGTTCAAAAGCATCTGTTCTTTGGTGCTCAGTTTTCTTTATAGTCCCAACTCTCACATCCCTATATGACTACTGGAAAAACCATAGCTTTGACTCGACAGACCTTTGTTGGTAACGTAATGTCTCTGCTTTTTAATATGCTGTCTAGGTTGGTCATAGCTTTTCTTCCAAGGAGCAAGCATCTTTTAATTTCATGGCTGCAGTCACCTCTTCCTTGTACCCATTCCTTTTTTATCTTCCCATCTTAGAACATGAATTAGTCACCTTCAGAGCACCCCTCTACCTGATCTGCACTCTGTTTACTGAACTGTTTGTGCCTTGAGGTTGACAGCCTTCCAGGGTGGGAATTTTGGCTACTTGGCCAGGGGTGTCAGATGTCTCCTTGGTTGTGAAATTACTCAGCCTGCTTACTATGAGCAGCATCATGGCACCTTTTCCCTGAAGGACTCAGGCAGTCTTCCTACTCTTCCAAAGAAGATCTAGACAATTGAATCTCAATTCCTGGGCAGAATGAACCAGAAGATAGAACACCAGATATTTTTCTTTTCTGGATTCATAGGAAGCAGTAGAGTTGAATCAGCAGTTCAAACTAGAGGTCAAAACTCCAGTTCTGCCTAGACCAGATTTTCTTGGGAAAGTGATTTCAATGTACCATCATTCTCTTTTTTTGGAAGAGTAGGGGAATGAAGGTGATAGTGAAGGTTCCTGGTGGGTTCTTTGAAAAGTCCAGCCCTTTTAGTTTTCCATCACTAAATTTCCATAAAGCATGACTCACAGAACGGAAATGCTGGAATGGATGTATTGTAGCAATCAGATTCCAACTATCTAATCTGACATATGAGCTTAGGTATCATATGCCTGGTTATTAGTAGGAGTGAGACTAATGATTCCTTGTCTGTTGACTGAATTGTATATTTTGTGAGGGTCACATCCAGAGAGTTTTTCATGGGACGTTGTCCAAGCCTCTGTATGGTGTCACTCCTGCCCCCTCAAAGCCTATCAATGCCACATTGAGCTCTGTCCTCTTCAGAAGCACAAGGTTAGCAAGTCAGATCTAACAGTATATAAAAATAATTAATATACTAAGGCTGATGAGGTTAATCCTGGGAATACAGGCTGATTCAATATCTGAAAATCAATTAATCTACCATATTAACTATCTAAAGAAAAAGAATCACCTGATCATATCAGTTGTTGAAGAAAAGGCATCTGACAATAAAACATCCATTTTTGATCATGAACATCTACAAAAACTTATGGCTAATAACATACTTCACAATGAAACACTGAATGCATTTATCCTAAAATTGGGAATAAAACAAGATATCTACTTTTATAGTACTAGAAATCCTAACCAATAGTGAGACAAGAAGAGGAAATAAAAGGCATGTAAATTGAAAGGAAAGAAACAGGGACCTCCCTGGTGGCCCCTGCTCGTAATGCAGGGGGCCTGGGTTTGATCCCTGCTCGGAGAGCTAGGTCCCACATGCCACAACTAAGACCCGGCACAGCCAAATAAATAAATATTTTTAAAAAGAAAGAAAACTGTCACTATTTGCAGAAAACATAATTGTCCATGTAGAAAACCCCAAGGAAGCTACCCCTCCCCACAAAAAAATCCTAGAATGAATAACTGAATTTAGTAAGGTCACAGGATACAAGGTCAACAGACAGAGATCAATCACATTTCTATATTCTAACAATGAACATCTGGAAACTGAAAATTAAAACACATACTACTTACAAATATGCCAAATAAAATTAAATACTTATGTATAAATCTAAAAAAACATGTATAGAACCTGTATGCTGAAAATTACAGTACACTGATGAAAAATATCAAGAAGTAGTAAATACGAAGACATACCGTGTGCATGGATTAGTAGGCACAACATAATAAAGGGGTCATTTCATCTCCAAGTTGAACTATAGACTCAGTGCAATTCCTGTAAAACTTCCAAGATTCTTTTTGCAAAAATAGACAAGTTTACCATGTTAAAATGGAAAGAAAGAAGAACTAGAATACTGGAAATACTGGAAACAGTACTAAAAAAAAAGAAGTAAATTGGAAGAATCACACCACCTGATTTTAAGATTTAGAATATAGCTGTAGTAATCAAGAGAGTGTGATATTGTCACAGAGATTGACACACAGATGAGTAGAACAGAACAGAGAACTCAGAATAGACAAACAAATAAGGCCACCTGATTTTTTAAAAATTGTATTGAAGTATAGTCAATTTATAATGTGTTAATTTCTGCTATACAACTAAGTGATTCAGTTATACATACATATATATATATATTCTCTTCATACTCTTTTCCATTATGGCTTATCACAGGATATTGAATGTAGTTCCCTGTGCTATACAGTAGGAGCTTGTTATTTATTCATCCTGTATATAATAGTTTGCATCTGCTAATCCCAAACTCTCAGTCCCTACCTCCCCCACCCACTCCCTCTTGTTAACCACAAGTCTGTTCTCCGTGTATCTGTAAGTCCAATTTTGTTTCTTAGATCTGTTCATTTGTGTAGTATTTAGATTCCATATATAAGTGATATATTATGGTATTTGTCTTTCTCTTTTTGACTTATTTATTATAATTTCTAGATCCATCCATCCATAATGCCTTATATATTTACACCACAACTTCTTTTTATTTTTAACTATTTATTTTGTATTGGAGTATAGATGATTAATAGGCTAGACAGCATGTTAAAAAGCAGAGACATTACTTTGCCAACAAAGGTCCATCTAGTCAAAACTATGGTTTTTCCAGTAGTCATATAGGGATGTGAGAGTTGGACTGTAAAGAAAGCTGGGCAGTGAAGAATTGATGCTTTTAAACTGTGGTGTTGGAGAAGACTCTTGAGAGTCCCTTGGACTGCAAGGAGATCCAGCCAGTCAATCCTAAAGGAAATCAGTCCTAAATATTCATTGGAAAGGACTGATGCTGAAGCTGAAACTCCAATCCTTTGGCCACCTGATGCAAAGAACTGACTCATTTGAAAAGACCCTGATGCTGGGAAAGATTGAAGGCGGGAGGAGAAGGGGGTCACAGGGGATGAGAAGGTTGGATGGCATCACCGACTCAATGGACATGGGTTTGAGTAAACTCTAGGAGTTGGTGATGGGCAGGGAGGCCTGGCATGCTGCAGTCCATGGGGTTGCAAAGAGTCAGACACAACTGAACGACTGACTGAACTGATAGATGATTAACAATGTTGTGATAGTTTCAGGTGGACAGCAAAGAGACTCAGCCATACATATACACGCATCCATTCTCTCCCAAACTCCGCTCACATCCAAGCTGCCACATAACATTGAGCAGAGTTTGATGTGCTATACAGTAGGTCCTTGTTAGTCATCCATGTAAAATATAACAGTGTGTACATGTCTATCCCAGACTCCCTATTTCTTCCCCCATCCTTTCTCCCTGGCAACCATAAGTTCATTCTCTAAGTCTGTTGAGTTTCTTTCTGTTTTGTAAGTAAGTTCATTTGTATCATGTCATTTTAGAGTCCACATATAAGGCATGTTATACAATATTTTTTCTTCTCTGTCTGACTTGCTTCACTCAGTATGACAATCTCTAGGTTTATCCATGTTGCTGCAAATGGCATTATTTCATTCTTTTTAATGGCTGAGTGATATTCCAATGCATATATGTACCGTATCTTTATCCATTCCTCTGTGGATGGACATTTAGGTTGTGTCTTGTCTTGGCTGTTGTAAATAGTGCTGCTGTGAACATAGGGGTGTGTGTATCTTTTTAAGTTATAGTTTTATCAGGGTATATGAGGAATGGGATTGCTGGATCATAGTCTACTCTAATTTTAGTTTTTTGAGGGACTTCCATACTGTTCTCCATAATGGCTGCACCAATTTACATTCCCACAAACAGTGTAGGAGGGTTCCCTTTTCTTCACAACCTCTCTAGTGTTTATTATTTGTAGACTTTTTAAAGATGGCCATTTTCACTGGTATGAGGTGGTACCTCATTGTATTTTTGATTTGCATTTCTGTAACTAGCAGTGATGAACATCTTTTCGTGTGCCTATTGGCCATCTGTATGTCTTCTTTGAAAGTATCTGTTTAGGTCTCCTGCCCATTTTTCAATGGAGTTGTTTGTTTTTTTGTTATTTAATTATAGGACTTGTTTGTATAATTTGGAAATTAAGTCCTTGTCAGGTGCATCATTTGTAAATATTTCCTCCGAGTCCGTAGATTGTCTTTTCCTTCCATTTATGGTTTCCTTTGCTGTGTGAAAGCTTGTACGTTTAATTAGGACCCATTTGTTTATTTTTTCTTTTGTTTCTATTGCCTTGGGAGATGGATCTAGGAAAACATTGGTATGATTTTTGTCAGAGAATGTTTTGCCTGTGTTATCTTCTAGGAGTTTTATGGTGTTTTAAGTCTTTAAGCTATTTTTTAGTTTATTTTTGTGTATGGTGTGAGGCTGTGTTCTAGCTTCATTGATTTACATGTGGCTGTCCCAACTTCTCCAACTGTTTGCTGAAGAAACTGTCTACCCATTGTATATTCTTTTTCCTTTTCAAAGATTTATTGTCCATAAGTGTATGAGTATATTTCTGGGCTTTTTATGCTGTTACATTGATTCATATATCTGTATTTCTACCAATACCAAGCTATATTGAGTACTGTTAGCTTTGTAGTCGGAGAAGGCAATGGCACCCCACTCCAGTACTCTTGCCTGGAAAATCCCATGGACGGAGGAGCCTGATAGGCTGCAGTCCATGGGGTCGCAAAGAGTTGGACACTACTGAGTGACTTCATTTTCACTTTTCACTTTCATGCATTGGAGAAGGAGATGGCAACCCACTCCAGTATTCTTGCCCGGAGAATCCCAGGGACGGGGGAGCCTGGTGGGCTGCCATCTATGGGGTCGCACAGAGTCGGATACGACTGAAGCGACTTAGCAGCAGCAGCAGCAGCAGCAGCAGCAGCTTTGTAGTATTCTGTGAAGTCTGAGAGGGTTATGTCTCCTGCTTTGTTCTTTTCCCCCAGGACTACTTTCACAATTCTGGATCTTTTATAATTCCATATAAATTTTAGTTCTGTGAAAAATATCATGGGTATTTTGATAGGTATTGCATTTAATCTATTGATTGATAAGGCCAGTTGAATTTTGACAAAGGTGCAAAGACAAATCAATGAAGAAAGGATTTTTTTTTTTAACAAATGCTGTTGGGACAACAGAACATCATATGCACAAAAAAAAGAACCACTTTCATCTGAAGCTCATCAGTCAGTTTAGTCACTCAGTCACGTCTGACACTTTGCCACCCCGTGAACCACAGCACGCCAGGCCTCCCTGTCCATCACCAACTCCCGGAGTTTGCCCAAACCCATGTCCATTGAATCGGTGATGCCATCCAACCATCTCATCCTGTCGTCCCCTTCTCCTCCCACCTTCAATCTTTCCCAGCATCAGGGTCTTTTCAAATGAGTCAGCTCTTTGCATCAGGTGGCCAAAGTATTGGAGTTTCAGCTTCAGCATCAGTCCTTCCAATGCACACGCAGGACTGATCTCCTTTAGAATGGACTGGTTGGATCTCTTTGCAGTCCAAGGGACTCTCAAGAGTCTTCTCCAACACCACAGTTCAAAAGCATCAATTCTTCGGCACTCAGCTTTCTTTATAGTCCAACTCTCACATCCATACATGACCACTGGAAAAACCATAGCCTTGACTAGACTGACCTTTGTTGACAAAGTAATGTCTCTGCTTTTTAAAATGCTATCTAGGTTAGTCATAACTTTCCTTCCTAGAAGTAAGCGTCTTTTAATTTCATGCCTGCAATCACCATCTGCAGTGATTTTGGAGCCCCCCAAAATAAAATCAGCCACTGTTTCCCCATCTGTTTGCCATGAAGTGATGGGACCGGATGCTGTGATCTTTGTTTTCTGAATGTTGAGCTTTAAGCCAACTTTTTCACTCTCCTCTTTCACTTTCATCAAGAGGCACTTTAGTTCTTCTTCACTGTCTGCCATAAGGGTGGTGTCATCTGCATATCTGAGGTTATTGATATTTCTCCCAGCAATCTTGATTCCAGCTTGTGCTTCCTCCAGCCCAGCATTTCTCATGATGTACTCTGCATATAAGTTAAATAAATAGGGTGACAATATACAGCCTTGACGTACTCCTTTTCCTATTTGGAACCAGTCTCTTGTTCCATGTCCAGTTCTAACTGTTGCTTCCTGACCTGCATATATGTTTCTCAAGAGGCAGGTCAGGTGGTCTGGTATTCTCATCTGTGTCAGAATTTTCCAGTTTATTGTGATCCACACAGTCAGCGGCTTTGGCATAGTCAATAAAGCAGAAATAGATGTTTTTCTGGAACTCTCGTGCTTTTTCCATGATCCAGTGGATGTTGGCAATTTGATCTCTGGTTCCTCTGCCTTTTCTAAAACCAGCTTGAACATCTGAAAGTTCCCGGTTTACATACTGCTGAAGCCTGGCTGGGAGAATTTTGAGCATTGCTTTACTAGCGTGTGAGATGAGTGGAATTGTACGTTAGTTTGAGCATTCTTTGGCATTGCCCTTCTTTGGGATTGGAATGAAAACTGACCTTTTCCAGTCCTGTGGCCACTGCTGAGTTTTCCAAATTTGCTGGCATATTGAGTGCAGCACTTTCCCAGCATCATCTTTCAGGATTTGAAATAGCTCAACTGGAATTCCATCACCTCCACTAGCTTTGTTTGTAGTGATGCTTTCTAAGGCCACTTGCTTCTGTTAGGTCCATACCATTTCTGTCCTTCATTGAGCCCATCTTTGCATGAAATGTTCTCTTGGTATCTCTAATTTTCTTGAAAAGATCTCTAGTTTTCCCCATTGTATTGTTTTCCTCTATTTCTTTGCACTGATCACTGAGGAAGGCTTTCTTATCTCTCCTTGCTATTGTTTGGAATTCTGCATTCAAATGGGTATATCTTTCCTTTTCTCTTTTGCTTTTTGCTTCTCTTCTTTTCACAGCTATTTGTAAGGCCTCCTCAGACAGCCATTTTGCTTTTTTGAATTTCTTTTTCTTGGGGATGATCTTGTTCCCTGTCTCCTGTACAATGTCATGAACCTCCATCCATAGTTCATCAGGCACTCTGTCTATCAGGTCTAGTCCCTTAAATCTATTTTTCACTTCCACTGTATAATCATAAGGGATTTGACTTAGGTCATACCTGAATGGTCTAGTGGTTTCCCCTACTTTCTTCAGTTTAAGTCTGAATTTGAATCCAGAGTAGGCACTTGTTTAAGTCTCTAAACTCAACAGTAAGAAAACAACTCCATCAAAAAATGGGCAAATGATTTGGACAGACAGATCACCAAATGGTGTTTGATGTCACTGGCCATTAGGGAAAGGCAAATTTAACCCACATTAAGATACCACTGCTTACTTACTAGGATAACTTAATAAAAGTACTGAAAATACCAAGCACTAGAGAGGCTGTGGAGAAATCAGAATCCTCATTGCTAGTAGGAATGCAAAATGGTATAGGACTCTTGAAAAACAGTTTGGCAGTTTCTTATAAAACCAAACATACACTTATTCTTTTACCCAGAAATCCTACTCCTGGATATTAATCCCAGAGAGATGAAAACCAAAGTTCTTTACACAAAAACCTGTACCCAAATGTTTATAGCGGCTCTATGGACATGAGTTTGGGTGAACTCCGGGAGTTGGTGATGGACAGGGAGGCCTGGAGTGCTGCGATTCATGGGGTCGCAAAGAGTCGGACACGACTGAGCGACTGAACTGAACTGAACTGATGCGTAATTGTCCCAAAATGGAAAAGCCCTGTGTCATTCAGCTAGTGAATGGATAAGCAAATTGTGGTAGAAACATGCAATGGAATACTACTTGGCAGTAAAAAGGGAACAGACTATTGATTTAGGTAGCAGTTTAGACAAATCAGCCTGAAAAGGTTACGTACTGTAGGATTCCATTTTTATGACCTCTTTCGTAAAACTGTGGTGAGAGACTAGATCAGTGGTTCACAGGAGTTGGGGTAGGGGGGAGGGTGTGATCACACAGGAATAACAGAGGGCGTTTTCTGGGGTGATGAGACTGTTCTGTATTCCAACTGTTCTGTATTCCAACTGACACAGTGCTTACAGGGATCTATGTGTATGTAAAAACTCATAGGTAGGTGTACTAAAAAAGTCAATTTTACTATAAGATAATTTAAATTAAAAAAAAAAATTTTTAAGTACCGAAACAATCTTAACATGCAAATCTCAGCCTAGTTCACACCAAGAATGGCATCCACATGATGCAGCCGAATATTAGGCCCTGCCTTCTAAGACTGAGGTCTGAAGACACTGAGATTAGGTTTAAGGGAATGGCCACCTATGAACACGGACCTAAATTCAGAAAAGCCCTTTCCTCTGTGGAAAGGCTAGACTGGCATGGGGAGCCTATTTCTTCTCTCCCTGGGCTCTTCTAACCAATATTAGAAAAAATTTGTTACTGGAGCTTGTTCTTTCGAAACCTTCAGTTGAAGCAGCCCTGCAGAGACAGATCACACTTCCATCAATTTCAAGCCTACTGAGAACAGTAGAGAAACTACTCTTTGGTACATTAAGTCATTTGGCTTTGGGAGCCCACACCCTATGTGTGTGTTAAAATTTATAGGACTCAAAGAGTCAGTTTTAACGAATTAAAAAAATTTAAAAACAAACAGAAGCAGAATGTACTTGGCCCTGAAAGTGTCAAATGCTGGTTGTAAAATTGCCCACGTCTTTGACTACAAAGCAAATACAGGTATTGCAACTGGGTGAATGCTCAGAAAAATCTGTTCCCTATCCTACATCTCAAAAGATTTTTTTCCCTTTAACAGTTTCATGTCTCAAATATTCCCAACCTGACTACAAACCAAATTGTATGTAATAGAGTTGTGTTCCTAAAGCAGCAGAACTAGATGACTTTAATTTTCTCAGTCTGCTTTTTAAAGGTATTTTATATGTTTCAGTTTTCACAAATATTTCTATTCCTTACATCTCAACCCTTTACCGTCTTACACACACACACACACACACACACACACACACACACACACACACACACACACAGAGAAAGGTTTTTCTCTAGGCTTTTTCTGCAGATCGTACATCTCTTGGTGGGGGTAACGGGGGATGAGAAGCAGGTTTTATACAGCTGATGTGATCACTATACAGACAAGCTTGGAAAATGCTACCCAATCTGCCAATTAATTAAAGCATTAATCTGCAGAGCAGCCAGGCCAGGGAATATTTACCCTGAGAGGGGTGTGGTAGGAATTGAGTTGGAAGCTCCCTGTATTTGCATGAAAATGGAGGTGCTTAGGAAACCCAGCTTCCTTTTGTCTCTAAAGGTGGGGCAGCCCTTATCCAGTCCCTAAGTCTTTCTAGCCTATTTAGGAATCCTTTTAGGAAGCTAGTGTCTGATGTATGATAGCACCATGGAAAAACAAAAATTAAACCCCAGGCATAGTAGGGTACTGAGCAAGTACAGTATAGAGTAGCTTCTTAGACCTGGAATGAAACCTAAATTCAGGAGTTTGTCCTGATAATTAAGTAGAATAGATGTAATGTTTTTGCAGGGTTTAGAACCATATGTATGGGTTCAAATTCCAGCTCTGCTTCTTACTAGCTGTGTGATTTGGGGTCAGTCATGTCTTGTCTGAGCCTTATTTTTTTCATCTGTAAAATAAAGATCATGAATTGCCTCATCATCTCAAGGTAGTTAGCCCTCTGCTTACTGTAGACTGAAAGAAGGCTGGAGAGTGATTAGGACCTTTTGGTCCAGTTCAGTAGCTCAGTGGTGTCTGACTCTTTGTGACCCCATGGTCACGCCGTGGGGTAAGCACGCCAGGCTTCCTTGTCCATTACCAACTCCCGGAGCTTGCTCAAACTCATATCCATCAAATTGGTGATGCCATCCAACCATCTCATCCTCTGTTGTCCACTTCTCCTTCTCCTCCTGCCTTCAATCTTTCCCAGCATCAGGGTCTTTTCCAATGAGTCAATTCTTCGCATCAGATGGCCGAAATATTGGAGTTTCAGCCTCAGCATCACTCCTTCCAATGAATATCCAAGACTGATTTCCTTTAAGATTGACTGGTTTGATCTCCTTGCATTCTAAGGGACTCTCAAGAGTCTTCTCCAACACCACAGTTCAAAAGCATCAATGCTCAGCTTTCTTTATGGTCCAACTCTAACATCTGTACATGACTACTGGAAAAACCATAGCTTTGTCTAGACAGACCTCTGTCGGCAAAGTAATGTCCTGCTTTTTAATATGCTGTCTAGGTTGGCCATAGATTATAAACTGCCTCCAACACAGCCTTTTGTTCTTTTTAAAGTTATTTTTCAGCAAGGGACTATAAACCACAAGTTTCCCCCTCAACTTCCTGGGATGTGCTGCATTCTTTATCTCTGAGAGAAGTGAGCTTGATTATAACTACAAAAGACCTGAAGACAGCAGCTCATCCTGAGATCTCTTTGGCCATGTTGGCTGTCCTCAAGATGAGGTTTACCTGTGTATCCCTGGGGAGAGTGGTGAAATGGACATGAAAAATTGACCCAGCTGTATTGATGATATTAAAGGATTACTGTTAATTTTTAAACTGTGGTTTAAAATATGTGTGTGTGTGTGTGTGTGTGTATATATGTATATTAAAAACATAAAATTTACCGTCTTAACCATTTTATTGTTAATTTTTAAACACGGTAATGATACTGTGGGTTTTTTTTTTTTTTTTTAAGCTTTTTAATCTTTTAGAGCTACAAACTAAAAATTTTACAGACAAAACAACATAGTGTCTGGAGTTTGATTCAAGATAATCCAGAAGGAGGATGATGGTCCCAGCAACTAAGAACTTTGCCTCACGGCACAGACAAAATGGCCTTTTTCTATGTTTAGTTTCTTGTAAGATGGCACCTCCTCATGCTCATTTCTTTTCTTACAGAACTCTCAGAAATTGAGCCCAATGTGTTCCTTCGTCCATTTCTGGAAGTAATTCGCTCTGAAGATACCACTGGCCCTATAACTGGACTTGCACTCACCTCTGTCAACAAGTTTCTGTCCTATGCGCTCATAGGTAAACACTCAGGCTTTTTTGAGTGACCACACCCTTTCATTTCTTTGCCTTTCCCAGGGTGGTCAGGCTTTAGGCAATGAGCTGGTAATGCTGGAAAGTTTTCCCCAGCTCTCTGTTTCCTTGTAGAA
Source organism: Bubalus kerabau (assembly GCF_029407905.1). Classification (NCBI taxonomy): domain Eukaryota; kingdom Metazoa; phylum Chordata; class Mammalia; order Artiodactyla; family Bovidae; genus Bubalus; species Bubalus kerabau. The sequence goes on from NC_073645.1 coordinate 25,572,333, forward strand.
AAGAAATAGGATTGTTTTGGTTACTCATCACACTGATTGAGGTTGTACAGAGTAGGGAGTTAGAGGAGGTTTCCTTGGGACTACTGATTTCTTTGTGCTTTGGAGGCATAAGGGATATGATGCCCTTGGAGGTTTGATTTTAGTTTATCTTTATTTTTCCAGTATAATGTATGATTATTTTAAGAAGATAAATAATAAAGAGGTGACTGACTACAAGAAAAGTTAATGGTCTCTCTCAATGTTCCTCATCCTTCTTTAGGTTAAATGATGTTAACAGGAAGGTTTGAATCTTTCTATACCTTCCCATACATGTATATAAATATATATAAAGTTCTTCTTTTTAAAAAGAAATAAAAATAGAATTGTGTGCTAAACTTTTTTTCATTTAATAATATTGAAACAGTGTACATAATATAATTATCTATGATTTATTATTTTCTCTCCAATTTTATTGATTATAATTGTCATATAACATTGTATTAGTTTAAGATGTACAGTATAATGATTTGATACATGCATATGTTGCAAAATGATTACCATACTTAGTTAAGTCCATCACCTCACATAGTAACAAATTTTTTGTGTGATGAGAACTTTTAAGATCTGTTTTCTCAGCAGCTTTCAAACATACAACATAGCATTGTTAACTACAGTCATCATGCTGTACACTACATCCCCAGAACTTACTAATCTTATAACTGGAAGTTTGTATGTTCTTTTTTTATTGTAATAAAATATACATAATATAAAATTTGCCATATTAAAGTATATAATTCAGTGGCGTTAACTACATTCACAGTGTTGTACAGCCATCCCCACCATCTGTTTCTCAAACTTTTTCATCATACCAGACAAGAAATTCTAATCATTAAGCAATAATACACCATTTCCCCTACCCCTCAGTCCCTGGTAAGATTTTTTTCTTTTTGGTAGCTGTATAATTTCTATAGTATAGATATAACACAGTTCACTCAATCATTCTCTTACTGGAGAATATTTAGTATTTAGGTTGTTTCTGGGGTTTTTTTTTTTTTTTTTTTTTTTTTAGAAAAGATTTATTTCTTTTCGGCTGTGCTGGGTCTTCCTTGCTGCACGTGGGCTTTCGCCAGTTGTGGTGCACCGGCTTCTCATTGTGATGGCTTCTCTTGTTGGGGAGCAGAGGCTCTAGACATATGGGCTTAGTTGCTCAGGGACATGTGGAATCTTCCCAGACCAGGGATCAAAGTCATTTCTCCTGCATTGACAGGCGATTCTTAACCACTAGCCTACCAGGGAAGCTCAAATTGTTTCTTATTTTGAGCCATTATCAATAATGCTGAAATAAGCTTCCTTGTTCACATAGCTTTATTATAAAATTTCCTTTTGTATGACAGATTCCTGTACTTGAAATTTGAATGTCTTCTCCTTTATTGAGTTGTCTTTGTTTTTCTTATCAGTTTGTAGAAGTTCTTTGTATAGTGAGACTATTAACCCATTGTCTATCATAGTGTTACAGATTTCTCTCAATCTAGCCCAAATGTTTTATCTAGTCTGTTGTTTGTCTCTGAATTTGTTTATGGTGTATTTTTAAAATTTCTTTTTAGTTGATTTTGTCACTCAAAATCTTGAATTCTTTTTCTCATGTTGTCTGCCCATGTGCAGTCGTGAGGAACATAGAACACAGGCAGCTGTCCTTATTTCTAAGTAGGGGGACAGGAAAAGTAGAAGCTTAGCAAGAAAGGAAATTGACCTTCAGTTCAAGGCAAGAAAACCCTTTATCTTTTCTAGAAAATTGGAATTGTTTAGTTGAAGCATTCAGGATTGGGAGCAAATATGCTGGTGCAGCTAGGTTCTGAATAGGGGCATCAGCTTCTCCAGGCACCCTGGTCCTAGCTTCATACTTGTCCTAAGCAAAAATCAGGCCCAGCTGCTTAGAGCCTTGCCCTGAGCACCACCTGCAGGTCATCTCTCTTCATGGCCTCCAGTAGCTGCCCTCTATGCCTTTTCCCTCTGCTCTTTTGTCAGTGTTACTCTCTTGCCTTTCTTGGCTTGGCAGACAAGCTGGTCATTGGAGACCTCAGGCCAGCTGGTCACTGGAGTTTCCTGTGGTGGGAAAAGAGAATGCTGGAGGTGGTGATTGCAGTGGGCATGAGAAAAGGAACAGGAAGGAGTGTATGAAAGCCAGAAGGCAAAGGAGATGAGATTGGCAAATTTCCCTGCAGTCTTCTCCAGGGTGGCCAGGAAAGGACGAGATTCTAAAGAAGAGGTCCTGGAGAAGATAAGGTCTGTTAAGTGAACCAATTTTTTGTTTAGGCTGCCCTTCTTGAAGGAACTGCCCTCCATCTCTCAATCCTGTGATGAAGGTTTCTAGGATTATTTTAGATCCTACTCCAAAGACCAGCCTTTTATTTGGCCCCACATAGCTGCCAGATCAGGATTTGTGTCTCTGATTGCCTGGCTTGTGAGGCCCTGCCCGTGGTTCTAAGGACCTGTCACTTGCACTTGCCTTTTTAGAAAATTAAGCTTGCTACTTCATTCAAGCTCAGAGGATAAGAGCCACAAAAAGATCAATAGAGCTTAAACCACTTTAACTAGGGAGGTTACTGAAAGAAGGGAAGAAATAAACCCCCAGAAGTTTGTGCAGTGAGAGCAAGGCTGCCATTCACTAGGAGCTCTGAAACACCCACACAGCACCAAGAAGGTCCTGGATTTTCTGAGCAAGGAAAGGTCCTTTTGTGGACTCTATCCAGCAAGCCTGTGAGAGAGGACTCAGGCAACTGCCTTGAGAGTATAGGATTTTCTGTATTGATTGGGAGAAATATGGAGAGTTGGGTAATAGAAGGAGCTGGGTCACTTCCTCTACTATAGATCATCGTGAAATTGGCTTCCTTCTGCATGACCTCTAAAGTAGCCATTCATGATGCTGAGTAGAGTCATGAAGTAAATAGGAAATGAGAGTCTTTGACCAGGTATCAGAGACTAACCAGGATGGAAGAGAAAAATGAAAACCAATCACGATGAAAGTGTTCTGGCTCATTGTTGCAAGAGAAATGTTCTGGTTTCTCAGCCATCCCCTGAGCTTCAAATTCAGGAACTCCATTATTGTCAGGTACAAGGAAAGAGAATGGAGAATTTCTTCTAATTCCTACACTTTCAAACTAGGAGGTTCTCTTATCTTACACCATGTCACCTCTGGAGCAGTTTTCTCTGTTACTCACAAAGTTTTTGTCATATTCCCATCTTTTTTTTCTATTTGTGCCCCCCGAGAACAATCCAGGCTTGCCTGGAGGACCTTTGTAAGCATTGAAAGAAGTCACCTCTTTGTCTACTCCTTGTGGGTATTTAAATCATGAATGGGACCAGCTTCCTCCTTGGCAACATTTGTGTTAACTTCTACCCCTGTGCTGGTTGTCAGAGCTGGCATCTCTCCTCTTATTCACAGTTTAAGGTCTTCCTCTCTCCTGCTTCCCAGTTAGCTAGCCTCCAGTCCTCTTCAGTTTGTCCCCTGTCACTCCTTAATCTTTAGTTAGGGATTCTTGTCCATGACATACTGTTTTTAATAAGCATAAAACCAAAGCAGGAAGTGCTCTCTGATTTGCTGTAATGGGCACCCAGGTCTGCATATTGGCAGCAGTGACTGTCCATTTTTTACCTCTACTCCCCTACCTCAGTTGCACCAGAATACTGCATTCCAAAAGCAATCAGATAGAGAGAGGTGTTGAAAGAGAACACATGAAAAGAGAAAGGCTACAACCTTGGCATTCAAAGCTCTGGCCCTCCCAGGCACTTGCTCTGGGCCAAAACCTCAAATTTCCAGGTCCTTCCTCTATCAAGTGAGTACCTTTACACCATTGATTCCCAAGTGTGGTCCCCTGACCAGCAGCACTAACTTCACCTGGAATCTTGTTAGAAATGCAGATTCTCAGGCCCCATGCTAGACCTACTAAATCAAAAATTTGGGGTGTGGGCCAGCAATTTTTATTTTTTACAAGCTCTCCAGATGATTCTGATATATGATTGAGAACCACTTTTACACAGTAGCGTTTGTGCTGAGATGGGCACAACATATATCAGCCAGTTACGGGCAAAAACTCTCAGGTAATTCAAGGAGCCATGGGTTAGAGAATTAAAGAGGAGAAAACTAAAGTCTCTCAAAATAGACCCTACACAGGACGTCTTGACTTTTTGTCTCTCCTCTTCATATCCTTTCTTTTTTTTCTTTGCTGGAGCAGATCCCACCCATGAGGGCACAGCAGAGGGCATGGAGAACATGGCAGATGCTGTCACCCATGCCCGTTTTGTGGGCACAGATCCTGCCAGCGATGAGGTTGTCCTGATGAAAATCCTTCAGGTAAACGGAGGGGAACAGCAATTAGGCTAATGGCCAGGAGCTGGTGCCTCCGGCTCTACTTACCGAAGCCTGCCAGCAATGTGAAGCTGTGTTTTGACTCCACTGAGGCTTGGAGAGCTACTGTGTTTCCAAACAAGCTGCTCCGTACCCAAAGTAAAAGCTTTTTCTAAGGAAAATAATTAAAAGCTTTAAATTTGATATTGATATCAAATAACCAGAACCCTTAATACACTTGTACCTCCGGCAGACTGTATCTGTGCCATCCATCCATTGGGTTTGTAGGCGAGGGCAGAAATGAGAAATATTTCAAGGTCATATAATGTAAAGACACAGCTTCTAAGATAAGCTTCTGAGAGACTCGACCACCAGCACCAAGCCGAAGCAAGGTCAGCATTCTTGCTAACCTCTTTCTCACCCCTGAGCACTTCCATAGGAGACTAGAGAAACAGGAGGCACTTTCTCTCCCCTCATATACACCCTTCTTCACCCAGCCTGCCTTGTTTATCATAGTGTCTCCTTTTTCTTCCTGGTAGGTACTGCGGACTCTGTTGCTGACCCCAGTAGGTGCCCACCTAACCAATGAATCTGTGTGTGAGATTATGCAGTCTTGCTTCCGGATCTGCTTTGAAATGAGGCTCAGTGGTAGGTGCTTGAATACTGGGCCCTTCATCATTCCTAAGGGCAGTATCTGTGAGTATGAATATAAATGCTGTCTCTGAACCCCAGAGAGATAGAAAACTCATGACTTCTCCATCACCTACCTTGTGGAGCCATAGGGATCTTGAAGTCTCTGTACTTGACAATTTGTTTTGTGGCTAGAAGAGACTTTAACTCTTTGTGCCAGGGCAGGAATTGGGCTAGATTGCAGACTGACTCAGTCCAGAACCAGATCTTCCTTTGAGGTTTCTGGGATTGACACCAGCCTACAACCCCTGAGAACATATCCTTGTGCCTTTTTTTCCTGACTCAGTAGTGCCATCTAGTGGGTCAGTGAAGTTAAGGCTGCCAGGCTGAGCTGGAGCTGGTTTTAATAAGTTTGATATAATCCTTAGTAAACAAGGTTTGGAGGGGAGTCTGCTCTGAGAAGCCTCCTGATAATAGCACGGCAAGTAATGACACCTGTGTTATTTGTTTTTGCCTGTGCAGAGTTATTGAGAAAATCCGCAGAGCACACTCTCGTAGACATGGTGCAGCTGCTCTTCACAAGGTAAACCTGCTGCTGTTTGCTTCAGCCTGGCTGCCCAGGCCTCTTGAGCCTGCCTGCTTCCACACAGCCACTTCAGGGACCTGGCCAACCCCACAGCCACATTAGCGGCTACTGAGATTGTGGATGGGAGTAGTTCCCTGGGCCCAGGGTTACCATGCAAGGGAGAAGGAGGAGGGAGCTGGCTTGGCCTCAGAGGGAAGCAGAGGGTTATTTGATCTAGGCTGACAGAACTTCTGCCTCCCAGACTTGTGTCAGTTTCTGTGCAGGTAGCAGCTGGGAAAGGAAACCCAGAGAGGAAGCCAAACTCAAGGGAGCCTGGAGCAGGTTGCTAAGATCCCAGAGCTCAGTCCAATTTCTGTGAGGAAGGACCAAGGCTAGGGTAGCCAACAATCCTGGTTTGCCTGAACTGTCCTCATTTGAACACTGAAAGTCCTGTATCCTTGCAATCCAAAACCATTGGTTACCCTCATCAAGGCCCTCAACTTAGCCCTGAGGCGAGCGCTTTACAGCTTCCCCTAAGGGATATTGATGATGGAGGAGGTTATGCATGTAGGGGAGCAAGGGTTTTATAAGAAATCAGTGTACTGTGAAACTAAGATTGCTTTTTTAAATAGTCTATTAAAACACGTGCACACACACACACTTCCCCCTGGGATTTATTTTTGCTCTCAAATCTATAAATAATAATCCTTATTACCCACAGACTAGATTTGCCTCTGGACCCTGCTGCTAATTGTTTCCTACTTCTCAGGTTCAAATTTACTGGTTTCAAAACTTCATCTGCCTTTCACTTCTGACCCTATGCCCAGTCTCCTGGGGTTTTAATAGACTGCCCTCTTCCCATATCATGCCTTTCAGCAATATCTGCCAGGTGAATACAAGCAGGAGAGTATCAGTTTAAAGATGAAAAGAGCCTTTGCACTTCAGGGATACTTAGTCACCTTTCCCTCATGACATCTACCTTCTTTTTTAGAACGTGTCTATGTTCCATGTTCCTCAATTTCTGTGGCCCTTCGATGAAGCTCTGAAAAGGGTGAAATTAGCCTGTTTCTTTTTCTAGCTTTTCCTAAGAGACTCTGACCTAGAGCGTCTTTGGGCTGTGGCTGGAATGAAGGGGAATATTTGTTGTTATCCCTAATTACAGTCCATGGGATTTTCTTATCTTACAGGTTACCTCAGTTTAAAGAAGAACCCAAGAACTATATGGGGACCAACATGAAAAAGGTATGATCTGCTATCCCTCACCCAAACTTCAATCTCCCAGCTTCTGTGCTATTGGGATTTTCCTGGATACCCTTGCTTAGCAAAAGTATGCTTTTGCCTAGACAGGTTTGCTTGGAATCTAGAAATAGTTATCACTCATTTACCAAGAAATTTTCCAGGTACCTCTTTCCCAAGTACCTCTCCTTCCCCAGCCTTTCTTTCTAGCCTATCTCTGTTGACCCACCATGTAAGCTAGTGAGCCAGTCCTTCATGGAAACTGGGTGAGGCCCATCAGGCTGGGCAAAAAATGTATGCTGATAAAGGTGAAAGTCCTGCCATCCCCTCAGGGCCCAGTCTTGTCAGCAGGTAGGAGGCCTAGAGAGGCTATACCTAAAATCCCCTGATACTGGATTAGACTGGGCTCATGCTTGGGCTAGCCTCTGACAAGATAAATCAAGTCTGACTCCAGATCAGAAGGTTCTCAAACTGCTAGGAGAAGAATGGTGTTCAGAAGAATGGCCTCTTTCTATCTTAAACTGAAGCCCTGGACTTCACAGGCCTCTGATGAGGATTCTGCTTGCAGCCCTACGAGCTTCTGCCCTTGAAGCTGACCCTTGGCTATTTGGTGCATGAACCTGACCTTCCCATTTCCCCTGCCATCCATCCCCATTCCTGCCCTGTGCCCTGTTGGCTTGTGTCTGAGTTTATTTCACTCTGTTTAAATCGTTCGTTTGCCTGTCTTTCACAGATTTCTCCATGTCTCCTCAACAAACTGGAGCTAAGTAGTGGGGAGCAGACCAAAGCCCTGAACCAGTTAGAGAGGGTACTACTCTTTAAGAACCTCAAGGTCTCTCTCCCTCTCCCTCTCCTTACCCCCTATTAATTTATTTATTTAAATGTTTATTTTTTATATGTAACATCTGGGTCCCATGTCCTCTGTGTAGAGCACAATTTACCCCTCTCTAGTAATACCTCATGGCTTTGGAAGAGCTGCATGTGTTTGTAACTTTGCAGTGTTGGGAATTTTCATGGGGCATCTGGCTGCCTGGAGGCAGAAGGAAACCTTGAACTGGTAACACATTGTGTAGTGAACCTAGATAGAGAGCCTGGGTCCTGCTGCCATCTTGTGAGGAGGCTTAATATCTACCATTTCTAGGGGAACTATGAGGGACCGTCAAACAAGACCCTTCACTTTTCTACCCTCTCTCTGTCTCAGAGCTGGCGTTAAAAAGCTTAAGCACAGACCTTGATTCTAGCTGGATAATTGAACTTGGTTTTGAGGGAAAGTCTGTCTGGTTGAGGTCTTTTTCTTCTTGGTTACAATTAAAGGAGTCATTCTAAGATTTAGGACTCTAGATGGATGAAAAGGAGCCAGGTCCCAGGTTAGCCCAGGACACTGGAAATACTTTGTGATCGGCCAGGGGGCCCTCTGTCCTTGAGAAGTAGGGGAACTTAGAAGAGGTGCAAGCTAAAGGTTACTGTAATCCCCGTATCCCTGCTTTAGGAAGGAGAAGGAGAGAAAGCAGTATGGGCTATCTAAGCCATCCCAAGAGTATGCATGCTAGAGGTGTAGCTGTGGACATTGAGGTCATTGAAGATGGACTGTGTGTGCACTTGGCAGCCCGCAGGCCTGTGTTCTTGCTGCATGCCTCGTCTCAAAGTTTCATTTGTGTGCTTGCCTAGTCTCAAGTTGCAGCTCTCTTCAGTGGCTACCCTGCGTTTTGCCATGCTTATTAAGCTGGAACCTGCCCCCCTTTTTTAAAATAAAACTTATATTGTCCATTGGAAGTAGAATTATACGGAAAAGGTGATGAAGAGTTTCATGAACTGTTCACCCCAGCCCCCACCTTAGGATCTTAGAACAGGGAGCACAGCTATACTTTTAAAGGACTGAGACACTTGTAAGAACTGGCAGTCTCTCAATTCTTACTCCAGCCAAGAGGCAGAGAACACTCATTGAAATGATCAGGTTAAAGCTGCCTTTTCAGAGGATTGAGAAGGAGACAGGGATATGATCCTAGTGTGGGAAGGAATTTCAGTGACTGGCTTCTCAGTGAAAGTGGGACTACCTGGAGTTCCTGAAATTGGGGAGCCACCTGGAGAGAAAAGATATCTCACACAAGTCAGCCCAGATGTGAGTGTTTTTTGGAGCTCAGTGACAGTTTCCAGTTTAAGCCAGGAACTTCCTGTTTTCCCTCATTGATCTCTTGGACTTCTGACCTATCTGTATGTTCAACTGATTCTTACCTCCAGAACTTTCTTTTGCCATGGACTTGACCCAGATGAGCTTCAGTGGTTCCCGGAGGGAGCATCCTGGTTCCTGCTTACCACAGGAACCCCAGTACTCAGAGCACTTGAAGCTCTATTCTAGGCATATGACTGCTGGCATTTAGGAGATGCAGGGACAAAAAGTGTAAATCCAGTGCTAGGCTGTTGCTATGTTACTAAGAGCTGGAGGTGGGGCTCAGCTGTTGGGCCTCTCTCCTTTATGTGTGGAGATATGGGTAGGGAGGAAAAAAATAACGTGTTTTCTAAGCAAAACATCAAAGGTTAGCCAAATTCTGGAGGGCTTGGGGGAAGAAGGGGGGCCTATCCCTCAGATAGCAGAAGGAATTGAATAGGCCAAGGATAACATGGGTATATTCAGCCTTTAGAAAGAGGCAGGGAGAAAAATTGTTTCTACTCTCTTTTAGAGTCATGCTAATGGTTCCTAGAAGAGAATTTCTATTGCCCATCCCAGGAATGGTCCATCAGTCTAGGAATAGTTTGATAGAACTGAAGGGGGATTGGATTCAAACCATAACTGAGAAGGCATCAGGATTCAGAAAATGAAATGAGCCTCAACAAAGTAGCTATGAATTTAGGGTAGGAAAAAATCCATGAAAATTTATACCCTAAAGTAGTCAACAGGTGATAAAAGTTTTCCTTTGTGACTAAAAAGAAGCTATAGGAGGGATAGAAATATAGCAAGAGAGAGGGAAATGGAATACAGCAAGAGTCTAAGAAATCAGTAGTCTTAGCATCTGAAAGCATAAAGTTGCTTCTAGAAAGACCCAACAGTGAAAAGGACAGGAGGGCTCATTTATATACTGAAATTGGGAGTACCAGAGCAGCAGCATGACATGACCTTTCATCCTTAACTCCACAAGTCAGCTGGGATACCACTCCTTCCATAATTCCAAGGAATGAACCTTTGACCTGTTTGATGTAGACAGTCAAGCGTGAGGGATGTGGTTAGGATCTAGGCCCAGTTCATGAAGTAATAGGAAAGCTAAGCATTTGGCTGGGAAGAAGTAGGCTCTCATAGCTGGGTAAGAACTAGGAGTCAAAGGCTTCTATGCAGGTAGTTGAAGAGGAATGCCCAGGGATCCAGGGCCTATAGATCTGAAGCTTCTGGCAAAGGACCCCCTGCCCTTACCCTTTCTGCACAAGGGTCGGGCACCATCTACAGGGCTCAGGATGGCCACATGGGATTCAAGGAAGCAGAGTGATGTGTGAGGATTGACCTTAGCAATGACCAGCCTAAAAACAGAATGTCACCTTGCACTTGGAGGCTCCCAGGCTGACCTTTAAAGTGGCAAATGTAGAAGGCCAGCTAGAGGACTAGGACTGTGCTCTGATGGTCTCAATTGTTACTTTGGTACAGATGTGGTGTATAGGCTATTTTCTAGGGACCAGTAGAACTAAAGAAGGGAGATTTCTAGGGATAGAATCCTAATTTGAATATCAGTGCTAATGAGGTATGATATTTCCAGCTGAAAATGAGAGCAGGAGGCATGAGTGATTCATCTAAGTGGAAGAAACAGAAGAGATCTCCTCGGGCCCCACGCCATATGACCAAAGTCATACCAGGTTCAGAGCAGCCCACCTCCAGTGGAACCACCGTATCCTCTAACCTCAGTGGTGAGTACCTTGAGCTGCTTCTTCTGATTAGAATAGGTAGAAGAAAAGCTCCTACCTCTCTCAGGAATTGTGTCAGTGAAGACCAACTAACTGAGGCACTTTGGTCCTTCTGCAGAGATCAAAAAGGAAAAATTATAGGTCAGGTCAAACTGTGACCATTTAGCAATTCTGCAGTGACTTAAGGTTGTTCTCCTTCCAATGGGACTATGACTACTTTAGAGACCAGCATATGCAGTCTAGGCAAAAACAAGCAAACAAACGGTACCATGGAGGGTAGGTGTTTCCCAGAGTCTCTTTTCTTTAAGCTTTACTTACTTTATTTGGCAGGTGGCATGCCCTTCATTGATGTACCCACTCCCATCTCCTCTGCAAGTTCAGAAACTGCCTCAGCAGTGGTCAGCCCCTCTACTGACAGTGGTCTGGAGTTCTCCTCCCAGACCACCTCCAAAGAGGACCTCACTGACCTGGAGCAGCCTGGCTCTCCAGGGTACAGCACAGTTGCAGAGTCTGGCAGCAGTGAGCTGGGGGTTCCCGAGCAACCTGAGCCACAGGTATGGGTTTGATTCTAAGGATCCCTGTGCAGTCTTCTGCTGTGGGAATTGGCTTGATCCCTTGGCTCCTTTATCCAGGCCTTGGTTCACAAGAAGGTTGGGGCAGTGGGGGTTCTTCCCTGTTTCCTAGAATTAGCTGTGCTGCCTAGGAAAAAAAACACAGCATGACTCACTGTGGTGGGTAGCTCCCGGGATTTTCAAGTTGCGCATACAGGCAGTACTTGGCAAAGGTGAGGATGCTGGCCATGGCTTTTTCTGGATGTGAATGATCTAAATCCCAAGCCCCTGAGGTCCTCTGTTGGTATGGGGTTCTAGTCACCATAGGTCATTGTTGCCTCAGGTGATGTTTTCTGAGTCCTTCGTCATACTTCTTCCCTAAACCATCTTGCAGTGATTCATAGCCCACTGAGCTGGCACTGTACCCACAGTCCATTAGAGACACTTGGAGGACAGAGACTTAAGGGAAATAAGTTCCAAGTTGCTCTTGCCTCATCCTTTTTCCTATATCCTCCCCATAACTGGTCATAGCAGGAAGGGGCCCATGTGGAAAAGGCCCAATCAACATCTGTGGAATCCATCCCTGAAGTGTTAGAGGAGTGTTCATCCCCTGCTGACCACTCTGACTCCGCCTCTGTCCACGACATGGATTACGTCAATCCCCGGGGCGTGCGCTTTACACAGTCCTCTCAGAAAGAAGGTGAGTACTCTCAGACAGGCTCTTCCCCTATCCAACTCACTAAGCTGTCTGATCCTAAACCATCCTAGATCCAGGGGGTCTTCTGGCAATCTCCTAGGCTATTTTCTAGTGAGGAAATGGAATCAAGCCAGAGGACTGTTGGATGGAGCCCTTCCCTAGCTTACACAGAGAGGGAGTTTGGTTAACAATAGGAAGTGAAAGGGAAGAATAGAAGCTTGAGACTTCTAACAGAAAGGTGGGATCATCAATTCTGATTCCCTTCAATAAGTGAGACTAGTCTCCCTACTGCCCTAGAAAAAAAAAAAAATTTTTTTTCCAGAAGAGAATCACTTATCTGAAATATTCTGTATAATACAGGGCAGGTTAGTCCTGTGATTGAGCCAGTTGTTTCTTAGCAATCTCACTTCCCTCCTGGCCTTTCCCAGGCACAGCTTTGGTCCCATATGGTCTTCCCTGCATCCGTGAGCTCTTCCGCTTTCTCATCTCCCTCACCAACCCACATGACCGCCACAACTCAGAGGTTATGATCCACATGGGACTGCATCTGCTCACAGTGGCTCTTGAGTCTGCCCCCATAGCCCAGTGCCAAACCCTCTTGGGCCTCATCAAGGATGAGATGTGCCGCCACTTATTCCAGGTAAGACTGGATTTCTAGAGCGGCGCGAAGCCCCTGGCTTTTTTTCAGGGTCTCTTAAGGCCAGGGACACAGGGAGGTTTGGCTGATTCGTGTGAAGAGTATAGGACCCAGGAAAGAACCTACCTCCCCTACTGACTACTGCTGCTGCTGCTGCTGCTAAGTCGCTTCAGTCGTGTCCAACTCTGTGCGACCCCATAGACGGCAGCCCACCAGGCTCCCCCATCCCTGGGATTCTCCAGGCAAGAACACTGGAGTGGGTTGCCATTTCCTTCTCCAATGCATGAAAGTGAAAAGTGAAAGTGAAGTTGCTCAGTCATGTCCGACTCTTAGCAACCCCATGGACTGCAGCCTACGAGGCTCCTCTGTCCATGGGATTTTCCAGGCAAGAGTACTGGAGTGGGGTGCCATTGCCTTCTCCGACTGACCACTAGTCATAGTCAAGAGGCCTCCATTAATTCCCTGGGGATGCTGGCAACCAAGGGGAAACATAGGAATGGCTGGATACCGAGTTCCCTCAGAGCACAGATATAAGAGTTCCCTTGGTGGCAGCTTCCCACAGTTTGCTCTCCTGCTTTTCTCTTGGTTGAGCCAAAGTCAGGTTCAGAAACCTAATGGCCCGTCCACTGTGATCTCCAGCTACTCAGCGTAGAGCGACTGAACCTTTATGCTGCTTCCCTCCGGGTATGCTTCCTACTCTTTGAGAGCATGAGGGAGCATCTCAAGTTCCAATTAGAGGTGAGTTTCTTGAACTTGGAAAAAAGAAGGAAAAAAAAGGAAGATGTATAGCACCTTCATTTGGATCAGCTTTGTCATGCTGCAGGGGTGGGATTTAGTGGCATCTGAGGAGAGTGCTTTTAGCCTCCATAGTTTGGTTCACTGGCTAACCTCCCTCATGGACAAATTAAAAGGAGCCCAGAGAAATCTGCCTGGCTTTAAAATAGGAGAACCCAAACGTAGAATGGGCAAGTAACCTCACTGTGAGTGGGTACAACTCTTTTGCAACACAAGCAGGCAGGTCAAGCTGAATTCACCAGAAAATTGCAAAAATGAACCCTGAATAGGAGCAGATCAGGCTCAAAGAGCACAAAAAGGGCAATAGGCAACTTGTTTTGGATCAGGCACGAGGTAGAGAACCAGCCCGCTCCATCATGAAGGGCAAAGAGGGGAATGTCTTTAGGTATGGAATACCATTGTCTCTTAATGCATGCTTCCTGGCTAGCATTTGCTTCCTGTCTAATTTGCCTCTTCTTATCTTGAACCCTTTCCCCATCCGAATGGCAATTACTGGATTATTGTCAGATGTACATCAAAAAGCTCATGGAGATCATCACTGTGGAGAACCCTAAGATGCCTTATGAGATGAAGGAGATGGCACTGGAGGCTATTGTGCAGCTCTGGCACATCCCCAGCTTTGTCACCGAGCTCTATATCAACTATGATTGTGACTACTACTGCTCCAACCTCTTTGAAGAGCTCACCAAGCTGCTGTCCAAGGTGCTGAGCATTGTTACTGGTCTCTAGAAAGAAAATGAAGGAAATCTCTCTGGTGGTAGTGAGGATAGTACATATAGGGAATGAAACACTTGAAAGTTGGGGAACAAAAGGAAGGGCATTTTCTCAAAGCAATGTAAAAGTTATGGGCAGTTTTAGGATTTTTTGAGAAGTATTCTAACCTCAAGTCTACTGGATCTGTTTACTTTCCAGAATGCCTTCCCTGTGTCTGGTCAGCTCTATACAACACATCTGCTGTCTCTCGATGCCCTATTGACAGTGATTGACAGCACTGAGGCCCACTGCCAGGCCAAAGTCCTCAACAACCTTATCCAGCAAGAAAGGAAAGAGGCAGCCAGACCTGGCTATGAGGCAGTAGATGGCACTCGAGAAGCCAACAGTAGTGAGAGGAATTTCTTTTCTTTGAGAATCCCAGGATTCTATGTTTATCTCTTCTCTACTCACTGAATCCTTTCTCCTACACTTTCATTACTTCCTCTAAAGTACTCCTAATTCTGTGTTTCTAAGATTTGGTGATGTGAATCATAGACCATACTGGCACATTAACAGACTCATGGACTTCTCCCTTTCTCCTCTTCCATACTTTGTCTTTTTTACTGAATTGTTATTTCTTTATGGGGAGAAAAGAGAATTTAGATTAAATGATATATAGGACTTATGTTCCTTAAAGTTCCAGGCTTTAAGGAAGCTTTTCCTACTTTTCCTACTTTCCTTTTCCTACTCCCAGTAACTGCCTCAAATCTAATTAATCTTCTCTAACTTTTCCTTGAGATTGAGGTGCAGAAGATCAAGGAAAGTGACTCAGTAATCTATTTATTAAACTATAGAATCTAATGCTTGACTAATGTGGGATAGTGAATACTTATTTGGGCTTGAGTTTATCCTGTCAGGGTTGGTGACCTGTGTGGGAACATGCAGATCTCTTTTGCCTGAGACTCGATTGTCCTGAAGTGCTGCTTGACTTCCTACAGTACCAGTCTTCACTTAGCTTCTTCTCTCTTAACCAGCTGAGAGAGCAGCCAGCGATGGGAAGGCTACAGGCATGGCCCCAGACATCGCAGGCCTGAATCTGCCAGGTGGAGGGCGGCTGCCAGCAGAACATGGGAAACCAGGATGCAGTGATCTGGAGGAAGCTGGTGACTCTGGGGGTGTGTACTGGGTGTCCATCTTCCTCAGCCCCCTCAGCTGGAAGACCTGTTGGAGAACAGAGGGGACGGTTGCAGAAACCCCTGAGGGCGGTACCCAAATGAACTTGGCCGCTTACCTTGGCTTCAGACCCAGAGAGAGGAAGGAGAACATTGGGAGCCCTAGCAAATAGAACTTCTAGGGATGTGAAAGACTGATGAGCACAAGAAACTTTCTGAGGCATCCTTCTTTTAACTAGAGGATATATCAGCATCCTTCTAAAAGTCATTATCCTGGTAAAAGAGGTCTTACTGGTGTTTCCCTCTTTCCCTCCCATACCTAGCTGACAAAAAGTTTACCCGGAAGCCACCTCGATTTTCCTGTCTCCTGCCAGATCCACGGGAGTTGATTGAAATTAAAAACAAAAAGAAGGTACATATAGATATCCCCAGAGCTCAACCTCTACCCGCTCTGACTGGGTGTTCTCTGTGGGGTTCTGTCTTAGAGAACAAGGGAGAGTTTCAGCTCACTGAACAATTTCCTACGGCTAATTTTTGTGCTTTTTGGGACTTCAGCAGTCCCCCAGTCTCCTTTGAAGCCCTTCCTTACTCCTAAGCCATGTAATCAGGACCACCTATTGTGTGCTCTTGGGCAAATGCTGCCCTCACTGAGAGTCAAGTGTTACTTGTGGTGACAGGAGTCCTGGGAACTGGTATCCTGTGGGTCACTGAAGGTTATTGGTCATCTGGAGCTCTGGGGTGATCATTGGCAATAAAAGGGTATTGACATTTATTCTGGTGCTTTTAGTAAAGTTCAAATAACTGTGCTTTGTGGTTTTCTTAACACAAAGAAAACCTATTTAACCCTTCTTCATCTTAAGGCCAGCCTATATGACTTTGGTTTATGTGTGCCCTTGATTGCAGAACTGTAAATAGGCAGTCAAAAAGGTATCGTCACAGTTAGTTCGCTTTGTCTTTCAAACTCCAGGGCCTTAAGAGCTAGGAAACCAAAGAAAGAAGGGGAATCTGTAAAGAAAGACTAGAATCAGCTCGTCTGTAAACAGATACTAGGGATGGCTGTAAAACTGAAAAGAAAACCTTCTCTAGTCTCTTTCTTCTACTTTTTCCCCCTGATTCTCAGGTTGGAGGAGAGTGCTATGCATTTTTAGTACTCAGAAAAGGAGTGAGAAGGAATTCCTCAGCCAGTTTTACATAAACAATGGGGATTGGGGAACTCTAAGGGTCAATATGATTCAGCCTTAGTTCTGGAGTGAGCTGTGTCCTAGGAACCCATTAGGTGACCAGCTGTGGACCCTGATGGAGGCTTGGTCTTGTATGGTTTAGGGGCAGAGCAGCTTTTGACACCTCCTGTATTTCTCCTGCAGCTGCTGATCACTGGCACAGAGCAGTTCAACCAGAAACCAAAGAAGGGGATCCAGTTTTTGCAGGAGAAAGGTCTCCTTACCATCCCAATGGATAACACAGAGGTAGCCCAGTGGCTGCGAGAGAACCCTCGACTGGACAAGAAAATGATTGGAGAGTTTGTGAGTGACCGCAAAAATATTGACCTGCTGGAGAGCTTTGTGAGGTGAGGAAACTGTAAGAAACGTGGGATGTAGTTGGGGGACAGACAGTTCAAAATAGTACCAGTCAGTTCCTGCTGGTAACCCAGGTCACACACTTTTCCTCTTCCCAAGATTTATATCTGTTGAGTTTAAAAGAGTCTCCAGCAAGAAAGCTGAAGGGGCCAATCCATTCTATACAGAGAACATTGCAAAGGGGTGGAGCAGGGTTCCTGAGCACAGAGCAGGTTCTGGGTTCCAGAATGAAATTTCTAGGTAGGAGCACACTGATGTGAAAAGTACTAACTGACTCAGTGTTACAGATGTCCAGAATATACCTCCCCTTTGCCAAAGCCTTCAGCTTCTGTTCCAATAGGAGAAGCTTAGGGGAACTATAGCTATAGATAACCCAACATTTGCAACTTATTATATCTTAAGTCTTTCATCCTTCTTTCTTTCCCTGTAGCACTTTCAGCTTTCAGGGTCTGCGACTAGATGAAGCTCTCCGGCTCTACCTGGAAGCCTTCCGCTTGCCCGGGGAAGCACCAGTCATCCAGAGGTTGCTAGAGGCATTCACAGAACATTGGAGGGTGAGTTTGAGTGGCAGGGGCTGAGTCCAGCATCCCAAATTAATTTGACTAAGGGTTTCTGTGGCTTCAACTGAAAGACCCAGTTTCTGTCTCCTAAGAAGGCTGAGAAGAACATCAGTGAGCTTTTTCCCATAGAGGGGATGCCAACTTCCATCAAGGAGTTGGCAAGAGATGGGTCATTTTCTGGCTGGTACCTTCCCTGTCTCAGCATTGACCAGTAGGTTGGCAGTGAGGGTTTGATTGGCCAGAGAAGAGCATTGACATAGGCGGGGTCTTTGCTTTTTCAGAATTGTAATGGCTCCCCATTTGCCAATAGCGATGCCTGCTTTGCCCTGGCCTATGCTGTCATCATGCTTAACACTGACCAGCACAACCACAATGTTCGCAAACAGAATGCGCCCATGACCCTAGAGGTAAGATTGAATCCCAGCCGTGGCAGAGCAGTTCCAGCACAGCTTTGGAGGTAGCAGGAAGGATGTGGGATTTCCAGTGGGCACAGTGGACACGGTTCTGTCCAAGGGAGTCAGGGAGGGCTGGCCAGTACAGAAGAGGAACTGGGGTAAGGAAGTGGATTCTTTTACTTACTGTTTCCTAAGTCCTATTTACCACAGACCCAGGAGTTCCTTGAGTGGGGCTTCAGCGTTGACACATGGTAGGGTAAATCTTACTGCCCTGTTTCTAGGAGTTTCGCAAAAATCTAAAAGGTGTGAATGGAGGCAAGGACTTTGAGCAAGACATCCTGGAGGACATGTACCATGCCATCAAGTGAGTATGAGTAGAGAATGGTGTAACATCTCTGCTAAGGAGAAGCACACTGCTTCCTTTTCCAAATGTTGGCATCACATCAGTCTGCAGTGACTCACATGCCCTGGATTTAGCTTCGTATTTTAGCTGGGCAGCCCCGTCTCCCCCAACTCATTTATTTCTTAAAGAAGCTGAACAGTACTATAACTGAAGAACCCTGAGCCAGGATTCAAACTGCCCCTGCTGAGTGGAGGGGGCATCATTGTCCTGTTTTCTGAATCCACAGCAGCTAGATTTTCCTGTCTAGCTCACAAAATGCGTTAGGATGGGGGTAGTAGAGAACCCAAAATGAGTGCTAGAGGGTGAAGGTTGGGACACTTAGATTTTTACTATAAACCAGAAAAAGAATTGTTCATTCTCTCATACTCAGAAAGAATATGAGATCTTACTATAGAACTAAAGGGCCACTTAGAGACAGGCTTGGAGATTATGGGATGCTTCCTTTCTTTCTCCCTGGTGCCACTGGTGGGCAGGGAAGCAGACCACTAAGCTGCAGTTTTGATGACCTCTCATTGGTGGAAGTGCCAGTTCTGGGCAAAGCCCCTTGTCCTAGGTTGTGACCAGTCAGTTCAGAGCAGTACACCTACTCTTTTTGTTACCTCCTGACAGGAATGAGGAAATTGTGATGCCTGAGGAGCAGACAGGCTTGGTCCGGGAGAATTATGTGTGGAATGTGCTGCTTCATCGAGGTGCCACAACAGAGGGCATATTCCTACGTGTGCCTGCTGGCAGCTATGATCTTGACCTCTTCACCATGACCTGGGGCCCCACTATTGCTGCTCTCTCTTATGTCTTTGACAAAAGCCTTGAGGAGACAATCATCCAAAAAGCCATCTCAGGCTTCAGGTAGCCAGGATTTGACTTTGGTCTTAATCTTCTTCCACCTCTCTGAGTTAACATGATTGCCTCCATGCCTCTCTGACTCCTACTCTTATTGTCCTTAGAATGGGGTTCCTCCTGAGTTTCTGGAGGGAGACTGAAGCTTGGGAAATCTCAGTATTAAACAGACTCAAGAGTAAAAGGTTTCTTCCTGGGACTGATTAGGGAAGAATCCCAAGCAAGCCTCCTTGAGGACTTGGAAAGGCTTCCTGGCCTTTCAGTGACTGTATCTGGTATGTGACGTTACAGGAAGTGCGCCATGATCTCCGCTCACTATGGCCTCAGTGATGTGTTTGACAATCTCATCATCTCTCTATGCAAATTCACAGCTCTCAGCAGTGAGGTGAGCAGCGACAGGAACTGTGTTCTTGGCATTCCAAAGGAAGACCTCTCCCTTGGCCATAGATCTACCCTTATCTGTGGAGCTGATTCCCTTCAGCATATTCTCTCACTCAGCCAGACTACTGAAGAGCTTAGGCCATTTCTGTCTGACATCCCTGCGATGAGAATAGCATTACCTCATATAATGGGGATGAGAGAGAAGACACAATAGTGGAGAAGGCCTTAGCCAGGTTAGCCTTTCTCACCAACATTATGGGGGATTGAAGCAGAAATAGCAGAAGGACCCTTAGGAACCATAGGTATAGGCCAAAGAGAATCTCCTTTCAATTCATTTGCCAGGCTCTCAGCCTCTTCTCATCTTCTTTTCCAGTCTATTGAGAACCTACCCACTGTGTTTGGAAGCAACCCTAAAGCCCACATTGCAGCCAAGACGGTGTTCCATTTGGCCCACCGTCATGGTGACATCCTGCGAGAGGGCTGGAAGAATATCATGGAGGCCATGCTGCAACTCTTCCGAGCCCAACTGCTACCCAAGGCTATGGTAGAGGTAATTCTTGGTAGGAGACTAATAGATAATAACAAGGCAAGAGGTCCAAGATTATGTACTGTCTATTTTTAGAAATGGTTGAGAATAGCACTGGGCCTGATGCATGCTGAAACTTACCAGGAACGCCTCAAATGTAAGACCACAGATCTTCAGCCAGGGGATAGCTGTGAAGGAAGGCTGGTAGAAGTCATTACCAGTCACCAATTGGAGGGGACCCTGTCAGTTGTGGAGGGCAGAGGGCAACAGGAAAAAAGCCAGAAAACTTTCCTCCGAGGAATAGGAAATGCAAAAGGCATGTGAGAAGAAATTATTCTTGACCTGATTTTCCAGGTAGAAGACTTTGTGGATCCCAATGGCAAGATCTGTCTACAGCGGGAAGAGACACCATCGAACCGGTGAGGGCAAATCAGAGGCTAGAGACTTGGGGGAGGGAGTATTAGAACTCTAGAGCTCACTAGAGCTTGTACCCTCTTTCTCCAGAGGAGAGTCAACAGTGCTGAGCTTTGTGAGCTGGCTGACACTAAGTGGTACTGAGCAGTCTAGTGTGCGGGGCCCATCCACTGAAAACCAAGAGGCCAAGAGAATGGCTTTGGACTGTATCAAGGTAACTGACCCTGCTCACCCCTGGTGAACAAGCCTAGACCCTTCTGTACAAGACAAGACACTGCTGTATGAACTGAAGACTAGGATCACTAGCGTTTGTGACCCGAGCTGACTCCTTCTGCCCTCTCTTCCTAGCTTCTTGGGAACATTCTCTTCCCTCTAGTCCTTATCATTAACCCTTGTGCCCCTCTAGCAATGTGACCCAGAAAAGATGATCACAGAAAGCAAATTCCTCCAGCTGGAGTCACTGCAGGAGCTCATGAAGGTACAGAGTGAAGAGTAAAGAGGGATGAAAGGGCTGGCTGGGTCTGGGAGGGGAGACAGGGACGTATGCCTCAGTCACTGTCAGGGCTGGGCCAGTGGCTGGCTTCTTCTCCATGCCTTCTCTCCTGCAATTATTCTCCTCCAGGCTCTGGTCTCAGTGACACCAGATGAAGAGACCTATGATGAAGAGGATGCTGCTTTCTGCCTGGAAATGCTGCTGAGGATTGTCCTAGAGAACAGGTAGCAGGCAGTCTTTAGGCAGGCCTCATACTGGACTTGTGCCAAAGGGATGGAAGCCTGGAGTCAGCTTGCAGGGTGGACTCTAGGGACAAAAAGCACAGGAAGCTTCAGGCAGTGGAGGAGAAGCTTGCTCATCAGACCTGCCTTGAAGGGCCTAGCTTCAGTCAGAAAAGGCTTATTGCCTACCGGCCTCTTCATCTGAGACTGTCCTCATCCCTTATGTTTCTCAGGGACCGTGTTGGCTGTGTGTGGCAGACTGTTCGAGACCATCTATACCACCTATGTGTCCAGGCCCAGGACTTCTGCTTCCTTGTGGAGCGGGCAGTGGTGGGGCTGCTGCGCCTAGCCATTCGGTTACTCCGGAGAGAAGAGATCAGTGGCCAGGTAAGCAGAGTGCAGCTGGGAGGGCAGAAAGGTATATAAAGGGTAGAACCACAGTATTAGTTATGGATATGGCCTGAAACAGAGAGCTCATTTAATACCCTATAGCATGAGCCCAATGGCAACCCACTCCAGTACTCTTGCCTGGAAAATCCCATGGACGGGAGGGGCCTGGTGGGCTGCAGTCCATGGGGTCGCTAGGAGTCGGACACGACTGAGCGACTTCACTTTCACTTTTCACTTTCATGCATTGGAGAAGGAAATGGCAATCCACTCCAGTGTTCTTGCCTGGAGAATCCCAGGGACGGGGGAGCCTGGTGGGCTGCCGTCTATGGGGTCGCGCAGAGTCGGACACGCATGAAGTGACTTAGCAGCAGCAGCAGCATGAGCCCAGTGATCTACACAGGGCTGGGGGAGTCTTAACAGGTGGCATTGGAAGTGAGTCTGGAATGGCCTCAGGCATGAAGCCTGATACTCGGCGTCTGTGCTCAGTAGGGTTGGACAGCTACTGCCCTGTGGCAGTCCCAGCCCTGTACCTGATTTCCTAGTTCTCATGCTTAGGACCTTTGCCCAATTTATAAAAAGACAACCAGCATAGAAATAATAAGTGAGTTCTGCAAGATCAGGGGATATAAGATCAATACACAAAAATTAATCACATTTTTTAATACTAACAATGATCATATAGAAAATGAAAGCATTTCAAGTGTTCCAAATGAAATCAAATACTTAGCTATATACCTAACAAAATATGTATATACTCTGTATGCTGAAAATTACAAAATGCTGATGAAAGATATTAAAGAAGACCCATATAAATGAGACATAGTATATGCATAGATTAAAAGATTCAGTGTAGTGAGGACATCATTTCTCTGTTAATTGATCTGTTTAATGCAACTCCTATGAAAATCCCAGCAAGGTTTTTTTGTAGACATAAACAAGCTTATTCTAAGAAATACATGGAAAGGCACAGGCCCTAGAATAGCCAAAAAACATTTTGAGAAAAAAGGTGGGAAGGGTCACTCCATCTGATATTAAGGCTTACTATCCAGCTACAGTAATCAACACTGTGGTATTTTTGGAGGGACAAACACATGAATCAATCTAACAAGCCAAAAACAGACCCACACAAAGAAACCTAACTAATTTTTTGACAAAGGTGCAAAAATAATTCAGTATAGAAAGGATAGCCTTTTTAATTGCTGGAGCAATTGAAATCCATGGTGGGGGGTGAACCTAGACCTAAGCCTCATACCTTATAGAAAAGTTAACTCAAAATGAATTATAGATTTAAATGTAAAATGTAAAACTCGGAAACCTTTAGATAGAAATACACTAGGATATCTTTGGGAGCTAGGCCAAGAGTTCTTAGACTTGACACCAAAAATACAATCCATAAAAGGAAAAACTGATACATTAGACTCATCAATATGAAAAATTCTACTCTATCAGAGCCCAATGTGGAAAGGATATAAAGACAAGGAGTGTTTGTTTTCAAATCAAGTACCTGAAAAAAGACTAATATCTAAAATGTAAAAGAACACAAAACATAACAGTAAAAAAAAAAATTAGAAAATGAGTTAAAGATATGAAAAAGATACACAGATGGCAGATAAGCACATGAAAAAGATTAAGTGATGTTCAAATCATTAGCCAACAGGGAAACACAAAACCACAGTGAAATAGCACTGCACACCTATCAGAATGGCTAAAGTGAAAAATAGGGATAATACCAAATGCAGGCAAGGATGTGGGTCACTCATAAATTGCTGGTGGGAATGTAAAACAATAGAGTCATTTCTTATCAAACTAAACATGCAGTTTTAACACAGTTCAGGAATTGTGCTCTTGGGTGCTTATCCTAGAGCAATGAAAGCTAACTTTTATAAAAACCTGTGCATGAATGTTCACAGAAGCTTTATTTGTAGTAGCCAAAACTAGAATCAGCCCAGATGGTTTTCAGCATAAAAGTATAGTATATGCATACCATGGGATACTATTCAGCAACTAAAAGCAACAGACTATTGATACACAATTTCTTGGATGGTTCTCCAAGGAATTATGCTAAATGAAAAAAGCCAATCCCAAAAGGTTATATACTGTATAATTCCATTTATATGACATTTTTGATTGACAGAGTTTTAGAAGTTGTGGACAAATGCCCAGGGGGTAAGGATCGGGGCAAGAAAGAGTTCATGGAATTCTACAGGCCAGAATACCGAAGTGGGTAGCCTTTCCCTTCTCCAGGGGATCTTCCCAACCCAGGGATCGAACCCAGGTCTCCTGCATCGCAAATGGATTCTTTACCAGCTGAACCACAAGGGAAGCCCAATAATACTGGATTGGGTAACCTAGCCCTTCTCCAGGGCATCTTCCCAACCCAGGAATTGAACTGGGGTCTCCTGGATTTGCAGGAGGATTCTTTACCAACTGAGCTATCAGGGAAGCCCAAGAAAGGCAAGTGTGGTTATAAAAGAACAACACGAGGGATCCTGTGATGTTGAAACTATTCAGCATCTTGGCTAGTGGTGGAAACACAAACCTCCACAAGTTAAATTTAATTAAATTGTGTAGAACTTAATATACATATAAGTAAAACTGGGGAAATCTGAATAAGATTAGAGAATTCTATCAAGGTCAGTATCCTGGTTAGGATATTATACTATAGTTTTGCATAATGTTACTGATCTTTTCTTTCTTTCAGTTTTTTAAAACTTAAACTTTTAATACTGAGTTAAAAGTTATATATATCTATATAACTATATATCAATATAGTTATATTGATAACTATAGATTCATATACAGTCTTTTATAATAAAGTGTTGGATATCAGGTAATTTGTTAGATGCTGTACTGAAAATGGCAAACAAAATGGTTGTAAGTGCATCATGTGTTCACCTTTATGATGGCATGTCTGACTGGGAGCTGTGGCACCCTGACACTGTCCAGCATCGCAAGAGAATATTGTACTGCATGCACATCAGTAGCCCTGGAAAAAATTAAAACTCTCAAGTATGGTTTCTACTGAATGTGTATTGCTTTTGTACCCACTGTAAAGTCCCAAAAAATCTATATCAGATCATCATAAGTTGGGGGCTGTCTGTATACATTCCCCATTTTTCCCCAATGGTAGCATTATGCAAAACGATAGTATAGTATCCTAACCAGGATACTGACATCGATATAGTTTACCAGTCTTACCAGATTTCCCCAGTTTTGGTTGTACTCATATGTGTATTAAGTTCTACACAATTTAATCACTTGTGTAGATTTGTGTTTCCACCACTAGCGAAGATGCTGAATAGTTCCACCACCACAGGACCCTTTGTGTTGCCCTTTTATAACTTGCCCCTTTCTTGCCCCCATCCCTCGCCCCTGGCCATCTGTCCACAGAGTACCCTAAGTTGGGTCTTAGCTGAACCATCCTCACTGGCCTAAGGAGACTGCTGGGGAAAGAGGTTAGACAGGATACTGTGTGCCCACTTTCTACTTCCTGCTCCCTACTCTTGCCCCAGGTACTGCTCTCCCTGCGCATTTTGTTACTAATGAAGCCCAGCGTGTTGTCCCGAGTCAGTCACCAGGTAGCCTATGGGCTCCATGAACTCCTTAAGACCAACGCAGCCAATATCCACTCAGGCGATGACTGGGCCACCCTCTTCACACTGCTGGAGTGCATTGGCTCAGGTGTAAAGCCTCCAGCTGCCCTGCAGGCCACAGCCAGGGCCGACGCACCTGATGCTGGTAAGCCCTTTCCCAGAGAGATCCGCAGTGGCAGATAAACAATCATGGCCCCAGTGGCTGAGACAGGAAAACAAAACACAGGTTGTTGTGTTCATCAGATTAAATACCCTTGGCTCTGCCATCTGCTTCCAGGGCTTCCTGTGCCCACTGGCCTCTCACCAGTACTCACAGACTAACAGCATAAAGGCAAGCAGGCAATGGAAAAGGCTATGAGCCAGGCTTCCTATTGTCCTGAGGACTGTTTCCTCAGAGACTCTCCTCACTGCCATCTCCCTCCCCAACAGCTGCTACTAGATGCCATCCAGAGCCCAAATTAGCCTGCTGCCCCATTTGGTCAAGAGAGCAGCTCTCCAGGCCATCCTTCAGCCCTCTGGTGACAGAGCTGAAACTAATCTAGACCCAGAGAAAACAGAGGCCAGGCTTCAGCATCTTTCTTCTGATAACTGAAATTATCCCTCATCCCAACATGCCCATTGCCACCCTGACTCTGCCCCTTTCCCTGCTGTCTCAGGGGCCCAGTCAGATAGTGAACTCCCATCCTACCATCAAAATGATGTGAGCCTGGACCGGGGGTACACTTCCGACTCAGAGGTCTACACTGACCATGGCAGACCTGGCAAGATTCATCGATCAGCCACGGATGCTGATGTGGTCAACAGCGGTTGGTTAGTGGTGAGTCTTCCCTCCTTGGCCTGTGGAAAAGATTCCTGGTCATTGAGAGGGCATCTAGGGGATGATCAGGGTCAAGCCTGGATTCTCAGCTCTTCTGTACTCAACAGGTGGGGAAAGATGACATCGATAACTCCAAGCCAGGGCCTGGGCCCAGCCGGCCAGGTCCTTCACCCCTGGTCAATCAGTACAGCCTAACAGTGGGGCTGGACCTCGGGCCACATGATACCAAGTCCCTGCTCAAGTGTGTGGAGTCACTGTCCTTCATCGTGCGTGACGCTGCCCACATCACACCTGACAACTTCGAGCTCTGTGTCAAGACTCTCCGCATCTTTGTGGAGGCCAGTCTAAATGGCGGTGGGTCACCTGATGAAGGGGCAGTTGGGAAGTAGCCATGTGAATTATGGGGCAAAGAGGGGGAAAGGCAGGCCATCTATGCCCATAGATGTGAAATGTGTCCTGGGTCTGGCCCTGCTTAGGGTGCAAGTCCCAGGAAAAACGTGGCAAGAGTCACAAATACGACAACAAAGGGAACCGCTTCAAGAAAAAATCCAAGGAAGGCTCAGTGCTTCGGCGGCCTCGAATCTCCAGCCAACATGCCGCTAGGGGCGGGCATAGTGACGACGATGAGGATGAAGGTGTGCCAGCCAGCTACCATACGGTGTCTTTACAGGTCAGTCAGGACGTAAGTATGGCACCCTTTACTTCCTCTCCTCTCCCAGTACCTGACATTGGGAGTCTTGGTGGGGCCAGGGACAGCCAGGGCTAAGAGGAAGGGCTTCCAGCCCAAGTCCTCGGCTAGCACCCCCAGTGTTTCCCTATCCAAGACTACTTGTAAGTCTTCATTTGCTTAATTTTAAAATTATAGTTTATTTTTTAAATAATTCTAATGCACATAGTACAAAGTTCAAAAGGTACAAAGGGTAAACAGATAAAAGTCTCATTCCATTCCTGTCCCTAGCTGCTAAGTTCTCCTTACCAGAGGGAACCACTGCCACCAGTTTTTGTTTCTTTCTCGTTATTCTGTTGTCTGTTCAGAACGTACAAAGTTTATTTTATGAGCAGACTTTATATCACTAAATAAATGGAGAACTAATTGCTTTAAATAGAATAACCTTAGAAAAATAATGAAAACAAAAATTACTACATCTGTCCATACACTACTGCCTGTCAAAGCCTCTGAGCCTGAGATTTGCCATTTTTAAAATGAGATTAATGAACATGAGGCTTTATCTGTCATCAGCGTGAAAGAGAAGTGAAAAGAAAGTGCCTTTCTCACTGTGTAATTGTGTTATTAAATTCTTAGTGCACACACCTCAAGTCCCTGCTACTGGGAGTAATACCTATCTTTGGAAAACACTGGTCAGGACTAGGACACCCAGCTCGCAAAGTTGGAGAGAGTGGTGAGAGGAGTGTGGTGCGATCAGTACTAGGGGCTCCCTTGAGGACTCAGTCAGGGACAGTGGGAGCGGGCTGTTTCGGAGGGGGTCCAGCAGACCTAACCCCATTTGTGTCCTGCCCCTCCTGTGATCCCAGTTGCTAGATCTGATGCACACCCTGCACACAAGAGCAGCCTCTATCTACAGCTCATGGGCGGAGGAGCAGCGCCACCTGGAGACAGGCGGCCGGAAGATTGAAGCTGATTCACGCACCCTCTGGGCTCACTGCTGGTGCCCTTTACTGCAGGGTAAACCTCAGGGGCAGAGGTGGAGCTGGTGCTTAGGAGGTACCGAGATCAGGATGCCTGAAGGATCTGAGCCTGTTCTTGTTCTCAGGCATTGCCTGCCTGTGCTGTGATGCCCGGCGGCAGGTGAGGATGCAGGCACTGACCTATCTGCAGCGAGCACTGCTGGTACATGATCTGCAGAAGTTAGATGCTCTGGAATGGGAGTCCTGTTTTAACAAGGTAGGCCTTCCCTCTGGTCTTAAGGTAAAGGGCAAATCCTAAAGACAGGGATCCCCTGGCAGCCTGAAGAGCCACTAATGTCAATCCTCAGCTGATTATACCTTCCCTCCTGCTCTGTACCCACCCTCCTCAACCCAGGGTCAGGTGGACAAGGCTTCCACCTGACCCCTCTGGAGAGATGTTGACTCTACCCACCAGGTGCTGTTTCCTCTACTGACCAAGCTCTTGGAGAACATCAGCCCTGCAGATGTGGGTGGGATGGAGGAGACCCGGATGAGGGCTTCCACCCTGCTCTCTAAGGTACTGTCACCACCCTGCACCCACCCACTCCCTCCACACCTGCCACTTCAGAAGCCTGGGAGGACCCAGAGATGTAGTGTAGGCGCTTATGACCCCCAGCTGTAGAAACTCAGCAGGACCCAGGAGGATTTTGGAATTCAGAGGAGTCTCTGATCCAGGATTCCCATGAAAGATAGAGAAGGCTTGCCTCCTATCCATGGAGAGGGGTGCAGAAGGCTCCTACCTTCCTCTCGGCTGAAAGGGGCTGGGGGCCATAGGTCTTTCTGCAGCACCTGTCTCCACTGCTGTCGCTCTCCACCTTTGCGGCCCTCTGGCTGACCATCCTGGACTTCATGGACAAGTACATGCACGCAGGCTCCAGTGACTTACTGGTACGTTCTGTCTCAGCCCAACGCTGCTGCCTGTGTCCTCTTCTACCTTCTGGGAAGACCTGCTGTTTCCCCCTTGGTGGCTGTCTCCTCCTTACCATATTCCCCCATATCCCTTTTCCCATTCTCATGGTCCCACTGCCATCTGCAGTCAGAGGCCATTCCAGAGTCTCTGAAGAACATGCTCCTGGTGATGGACACAGCAGAGATTTTCCACAGTGCAGATGCCCGAGGAGGCAGCCCCTCAGCCCTCTGGGAGATCACCTGGGAGCGCATTGACTGTTTCCTGCCCCACCTGCGAGATGAGCTCTTCAAGCAGACTGTCATCCAGGGTAGGGGGCTCCGACCAACTTCATCAGAGAGAGTCTGGAGCTAATAACTAGTTCTCTGTGCCCTGGGTAGGTGGGAAGTCTAGTAGGCAGCCAAGACTCTACTCGAGAGAAGGCACTGAGAGCTGCCATCTGGATTCTCTGCCATCCCCAGACCCTGTGCCCATGGAGCCTCATGCCCCCAAACCGCTGGCCTCAGCACACCTGACTCCTGCTGCTGGTGACACTAGGAGCCCTGGCCATCCACCTCCCGCAGAAATGCCCTCTGAGCTGGGGACCCGTGGTGAGTCCCTCTGAGTGAGCTTGCTGGATGTCAAGGCCTAAGAGGAGGCCCAGAGTACTTTATGACTGCTGCTGAGCACGGGCAGTGAGCCAGGGGAAGGAAGGAGCCACAGGATCCTGCTCACCTGCTCTTCCTGTGGGAGATTGCAGGGCCAGGTCTGATGAGCTCGCTGCCTGGGATTTCCAGGCTTCAGAGAAGAAGGCTGGATTGGGAATTTGGGATGAAGAGGCAGAGGTGCCCTTCAGGGATGCTAGTAAAAAGCAGACCAAAATTAATCTGACTGGAGGTACAACAGTGGGGGGAGTGGGTAGGTATGAGGTAACTGGACACTGGAATACGTTTCAAGCAGAGAATCTCAACTATGTAGACTGGGAGAAGTCATTTTGCTCACAGGAATGGGGAGGAGCAGAGTGTGGTAAACCAGCTGCAGACTGTAAGGGAGTTTGACTGCGGCCACCTTGCTTTCCTCTAGACTTTGAGAAGCCCGAGGGCCCCCGGCCTGCTAACAGCAGTTCTTCTGGATCACCAGTGGCGTCCAGCCCCAGCAGGCTGAGCCCTACCCCAGATGGGCCTCCACCGCTGGCTCAGTCTCCACTGATCCTGCAGCCCTTGGCCTCCCCGCTGCAGGTGGGCGTGCCCCCCATGACTCTGCCCATCATCCTCAACCCCGCTCTCATTGAGGCCACCTCACCTGTGCCCCTCCTGGCCACACCTCGTCCCACAGACCCCATGCCCACCTCTGAGGTCAACTAAGGCAGGCCCCTCAGCTATCAGGACCAGTACTTCCTAGCAGGCTGTCCCTGGCCCCGCTCTCAGCTGTCCCAGGGGCCACAGACTCTTCAGTCCCAGCCCAAGCGGCTGTCACTGCTTTTTGGATGGGGATGGGAAATAGAACTTTTATGGCCCCTCCTAGGACCCACAGTTAGTCTGTGGGACCTTCCTCCTCTGCTCTCCATTCCTGGGAGTCCAACCTGAGAGCACATTCAGGTATCACCTGCAGGCTGGCAGCTCCGGGGAGGGAGGCATCACTGTACCCGCCCTGCAGTGCCCGCCCTTGTGGCCCTCCTACCCGTGTCAGGCATCGAGAGCCAGGTCAACCACTCTGCACTTTGTCTCCCTCTCCCAGCCCCACTCGCACTAGCCCTGGGCCACCACCTCTAGTTTTTCCTCTTTTATTAATTGGTCAGTTTGGAGAGTTGATTTGCGCCATAGAGTGTGGGCAGGTGGGACTGGAGAAAAGGAATGCCCACAGGAGCATGTACATATGGAAAAACAGGAACACAGTGGACTTTTTATGATGTAATAAATGTCTTAGTACCAACATCATGGCCTTTTCTTCTGGTTTCCTTCTTGAGCTTGTGGGTACCATGTTCTGGGATACATAGGCCCTCACATGAACAGAGGCTGAGCCTACCAACCATGGTCAGGATTCCTTCACCACTGCTGCTGCCCACCTCCCCACCCCCCGACCACCACCACCACCATCGTAGCAGTGCTCCCTTGTCACCAGGGATGTGCTGGGGGCTGACAGTTCTCTTCCCTAACTGCTCCAGTGGAGATAAATGTGACAGCCCAGGCTGGGGTCAAAGGGAAGGTGAGCCAGGGCTGAGCTGTCATTACTCAGAAGGCTTCCCTCAGGTGTGCTTCATAGTCCAGCAGCACAAGGAGCCCATGGGCCTTAGGGGGTGGGAGGCTACCTTGCCCATAGCTGTGAGCTTGTGTTTCTGGACACAGGGCATTCATTCTGGCCCATAACTGAGCATGGAAATGTTTTTCCCATCCCATAGCCTCCAAACAGCCCAGCCACTGAAGTGTGATTGGAGAAACCCTTCTCTTCTTTCCCTTTGCATCAGGATAAGACAAGAAGGAGTGTGCATGGGGCAGGCAGCATGGCTTCTGCAGGGCTGAGCTACTGTGGGTGGGATGCAGAATTATTAAGCCTTCCCAAGTGAAGCATCTCCCATCATCTTGACTTTCTCCTCTACCATAGTCCCTTCCACCAAAGGGTGGAGAGTAGTACCAGTGGGCCTCCCTTTTGGAGACTTAGGGGCGCTCACCTCTTCATTGGGCCCAGATGTGTCTGTGATCATTCAGCCTCTCAGTCTTCCCTTTGCTCAGCACAACCATGTGGAAGGGTCTGGATGTCTGTCAGTGCCTCCCTTGGGTGCACCGCTGTGGAAACGGAAACAACTGGATGTGGAACAATACTAACAGGAGTCCAGCAGCTCCTGCACTAGTCTCTTCTGCTTCCCTTCCTTCTGCAAATAATCGAGACCATGCCTGCTTTCCACACTAACCTGAAACCTTGCCCCTGGGAAAATATGAGTAAGACTGAACGCCTCACCTGCTCTTTTCCGTATGGGTGCAAAAGCCTGGATCTACAATCAGGTAGACACTTGGACCATTGGCTTTGACTCTAACATCTCTGTTCTCCCTTCTGAGCCCCACAGCTCTGCCTTCAGAAGCTTCTGAAGGAAGGGAAACATGTTGTGAGGGAGACAACATAGACTAACATATAGAAATCCAAAGTCTATCCTGTGAACAAAAGAATATGAAAAGTCTGTAGCCCTTGGTCTGAAATATTAGGAAAGAAGCTGGGGTGATTGCAAACTGAACCCCACCCCACTGGCAAGCAAAGGAAAACGTGTCGAAAGTCTTATTCTGGTATAGAAAAATCAGCTGACATATAACCTGACTTGTTAACAGTGTTGTCAGGTGAAGGAAACTACAAGAAGATCTAATACTCGGGCCTTAATTCTGACCACGAAAGACTGGCTAATGACGTGGAAGTGACAAAACCTCTGGGAAAATAGTATAATCTGGAAGAAAATGCTGGTCTTAATAGTGTCTCCTATAAGAACTTGAGGATAGCAGGTTTCAAAAAGCCCGGAGGCCTGAGATCCTAACAAGGAGGAGTGACATTGTTGGAACACGAGTATATGTCAATATTAAGTGCACTGCTTACCCAACCTTGTAGAAATATTAACTCCTCTCCTAGATGAAGCAGCAGGTTCAGAGAAGCTGTATTCCTGGGAAGTTAGGGAGCTGAGATTCAAACCCAGGTCTGTTTCACTCTAAACTGCATGGTCTTTCCTATGACACTTCCCCAGCTCAAAAGTAGTGATGGTGATGTGGAAACTCTCGAAAAGGAGTACATTTTTCTGTAGTTTCTCATGTGGAAATAAAAGGTCAAGTACCTGAAGTAATAATTACATGGTGAGCTAAGACTTCACTAGAAAACTGAGAAAGAGGGGCAGGGATAAATGAGTTTGGATTAATAGATACACAGTGTGTGTGCATGCGTGCTCGGTTGTGTCCAACTCTTTGCCACCCTGTGGACTGTATAGCCCACAAGGCTCCTCTGTCCATGGGATTTTTTGGGCAAGAATATTGGAGTGGGTTGCCATTTCTTCCTCGAGGGGATTTTCCCAACACAGGGATCGAACTGGTGTCTCTTGCATCTCATGCATTGGCAGGCAGATTCTTTACCACTGAGCCACCTGGGAAGCCCATAACAGATACACACTACTACATATAAAATAGATCAACTATATTCAATATCTTGTTATAAACTATAATGGAAAATAATCTGAAAAAATATATGTGTGTGTATGTTGTTATTCAGTCACTCAGTTGTGTCTGACTCTTTGTGACCCCAGGGACTGCAGCCCACCAGGCTTCTCTGTCCATGGGATTTCCCAGGCAAGGATACTGGAGTGGGTTGCTGTTTATTTCTCCGTGTGTGTGTGTATGTGTGTGTGAATCACTTTGCTGTATACTTGAAACTAACACAACATTGTAAATCAACTATACATCAATAAAAGGGGACTTCCCTGGTGGTCCAGTGGCTGAGACTCTGCACTCCCAATGCAAGGGACCCCAGTTTGATCCCTGGTCAGGGAACTAGATCCCATATGCTGCAATTAGGAATTTGCATGCCATAACTAAAGATCCTTCATGCCACAACTAAGGCCCAGCATAGCCAAATAATATTTTTTTAACTATAATTAATAAAAACAGGAAAAAACAAACATAACCAAGAATAAATGTGAATTTTCTGAGTACATAAGAATGATATCAGAACTTCCCTGGAGATCCAGTGGTTAGGACTCCACACTTCCACTGTAGGGGGTATGGGTTCCATCTCTGCTGGGGGAACTAAGATCCCACAAGCCCCATGGAGCAGCCAAAAAAATAAAAAAGATATCAGAGAGGACGAATTACAGAGTTAGTAATAATGGGCGCACACTTCCCCATCACCCCGCCCCTCCCAATAAATGCTAGGAACAGTAAAGTATGTGGCTTTTCAAGCCCTTGGGTATTCACCTGCGTTCAGGGCTCACTGGGAAACTGTGGTTGAGAGAAAACAAGAACCCTGGGCTTCAGCTGAGAAGGAGCTTTAATTCAACTAAATAGTTCACCACCCCCTCCATGAAATGCTCTCACCTGGCTGAGACACAGGTTTTTCTTGGTTCTCCTCTGGCTCACTGACCATGTCTTTTCAATTTCCTCTTTTGGTTCCTCCTCATGTCCACAGCTTCTCAACATCAGAATGTCCCAGGGTGTAGTGCTTGTCAACTCCTTTTCTCTACATTCAATCGTGGGGTAATGGTGAACACTGTCAAAACTTCAAATACCATCCATTACACTGACTTAATGTACAATTACCCCTCATCTCCTCTAGGTTCTTATATCAACACCCCTTCCCAACATCCCACACCCAATTCCTCAGCAAGTTTTATTGCCCCTGACTTTCAAATCTACCTAGAATATAACCATTTCTCCCAGTTTTACCCACTCCCACCCAAGTCTAAAGTCTCACAATGGAGTGGGAAGACCTGCTTTGCTTTATACAAATTTAGGGTGAAGAGCTTTGTGCTAGAGTTAAGAGACTGGGTTTGATTCTCACTCTGTCCCTTTCAAGCCATGTATTTGGTTGTGTTACTTCTCCTCTCTGAGTCTTAACTTTATCAGTTTGGGCTTCCCTGGTCAGTGGTAAAGAATCCATCTGCCAATGCAGGAGATGCAAGAGACTCGGTTTCAATCCTTGGGTCTCAACCCAGGGATCCTCTGGAGAAGGAAATGGCGATCCACTCCAGTATTCTTTCCTGGAAAATTTCATGGACAGAGGTACAGTCCTGGAAGGCTACAGTCCATGGGGTCACAAAGAGTCAGAGACGGCTGTGCAACTGAATACACATACATCTTCACATAGTATCTGGCACATTCAATTTGCAGGCAAGATGAAGAGGGGGAAGTGACAGGAAATTACCCAAATCAAGGGCCACAATAGTCTCCCTTTATGCAGAGCTCCGAGAAGGCGATGGCACCCCACTCCAGTACTCTTGCCTGGAAAATCCCATGCATGGAGGAGCCTGGTGGGCTGCAGTCCATGGGGTCGCTAAGAGTCGGGCACGACTGAGTAACTTCACTTTCACTTTTCACTTGCATGCATTGGAGAAGGAAATGGCAACCCACTCCAGTGTTCTTGCCTGGAGAATCCCAGGGACGGGGGAGCCTGGTGGGCTGCCGTCTATGGGGTCGCGCAGAGTCGGACACGCATGAAGTGACTTAGCAGCAGTAGCAGCAGCATGCAGAGCTACTGCAGGCCTGTAATTCTGTTATTAAGGTCAGGGGCAAGCTGCAGGCAAGATTTGAAACAACAGCCTGTGTTCTACCATGGTGAGCCTAAGGGAGGACATCTCCAAAAATGGAGATTACTCATGGCACCTCCTGAAAAAAAATTCTACCAACCAGAAATGTCCAGCCCCAGAGGTCAGTACTTGGTGAATCTGTACTGACCTTGCTGCCGCTAGAAGTGTCTAAGCAGGGACTTCCCTGTGGTCCAGTGGCTAAGACTTCGCACTCCCAATGCAGGGGGCCCAGATTCCATCCCTGGTCAGGGAACTAGACACAATGAAGACAGAAGATCTCAACAAAGATCTCAACTAAGACCCAGTGCAGCCAAATTATTTATATATATATATATGTGTGTGTGTGTGTGTGTGTGTGTGTGTGTATGTCTTTAAAGTAAGCGGACATTGGAAACTATATAAAAAGGTAATTTCTTACATCAAACGCATTTGAACTAATAATTTTGGATGACTTTTCAACTCTAATATTCCAAACTTCCGTGATCGATGAGCAAGACCTGAGTATCCCAGATAAATACCTCCTTTCCCTTATCCTCGGAAGACTTCCTGAGCTCAGGTCTGAAAGTCTGGCCAGCTGTTAAATGTTCTGTCATTTACAGAACAAGCTTCAGGTCCAGACACTTTCTTCCCGGGAAGACTGAGAGGATTATGGAGTCTCCATGAGGCTCCAGAGGGGCCACCAGATGGCACTCTAGAACCTACTGCAAGATCAACTTCCTTCCTCTTCCTCTAAGTCTTCCCGGCAGCCGGGCCCCGCTCCGGGCGGGACCAGAGGGTTGAGGCATATCAGCTTCCCCCTGGGGTTCCCCGACTTCAGAGGTGGCCGAGCATTAGGCGCAGCATAGAACCGAGTAGCAGCAGGGGCTGCCAGCCGGCTTGGACAGGCCTGGGTGTGAGGAGACAGGAGCCAGGTCCCTCGGCTGGAGAATGGCGCTCGGTCAGCGGATCCCGCAGCGGGTTGGCAGAGCTAGTGCCTGTCTTAGGGTCATTCTCACTCCGGCTTCCAGAGCTACACAAATGTTTCTCCTCCAAGGGGCGCCCCTGAGTCACTCCCGATTGGTTGTGTAAGTCCAGGAGTTAAACTTTCAGCCAATGAAAAAGGGCATGGCGAGTGACGCACGGAAACGTCACGGGAATTCCCCCCTCCCGGGGGCGGAAAAGGGGCTTTCCCGGCTGCAGTCCTGGTGGTGGGAGAGGTGTCGCGACCCGTCCGAGGTGGGTCCGGCCGGGAGAGAATCCTGAACCGGAGCCGCCGCCGCGGTGAGTGGCCGGGTTCAGACCCCTGGGTGGTGGGACACCGGCAAGGGTGGGAGGAGGGTCCTTAGCTGACCGAGCCCTAGAGCTGAAGAGCGGCATCTGCGCATTCAGAGAGCGCTCATACGAACATGACACGCGGATACACATCGATATCCTTGTACAAAGACACGGGGCGTACGTCCATCTACACGTATGCCCGCAGGTGCACAGGATCGTCCATGCACTCAGACTCGCACACACATGCATACGCAAAGCACACTCACCCGTGCACAAGTGCCTGGACACACACCCTCCACGCAGAAACTCAACGACAGGTTCACCTGTGCCCTCAGGTACATGCTGACATGTGTCCACACTAATAAGTTTAAGGAGTCTCACCTGTACACGCATGTTCACGTCATGCACACAATGCGCAAGCACATGGGCTGAAACATAGACACCTGTGATGTACCTATGTTACATACGGCCATGGGACAGGGGCGGGGGAGGTGCACCCAAAGCAGGTGCGGTGTGGGAATCAACGACTGTTGAGATTTTCGGGAAGAGAGAATGGAGGTGCCCATCCCAACACCCACTCTGGCCCCTTGGCCTCAGAGACTGCTTCTCGGGACAGAACCCCGGGGCCCTCTACTCGGAAGAGCCCCCACCTACAGGCCTTCGGGGAGGAGGCCTTCCTACAGCAGGAATGTCCCCCCAAAACCCCCCGGGGTGAATCAGCCGTGGCCTCCCTGAGGGTAGAAAATCCCAAGGTTGCTCCAGGACGGGGGAGGGGAAGGGGGAGAGGAGGGGCCGGGCCCCGGACTAGGACCTTCCTCCGGCCTTGAAAGACCCCCAGTCCCCGGCGCCGGCCCTGGAGAGAGGAGGGGGGGCCCCCGCAACCCCGCGGGGCCTTCCCTGGGTCTGATTGCCCCTCTGCTTGCAGAGACGCTGCAGGCGCCCTCTGGCCAGCGAGGAGAGGACCTCGCGCCCCTCCCGCCAGGGGGCGTGGCCAGTGACGTCATTTCCAGGCCCGCCCCCCCTGGCCCCGCCTCCCCCTGGTATTTTCGGGACTTTCCTAAGCTGTTCTAACTTTCCTGCCCCTTCCCCGGCCTGGCCCAGCCCAGCTCCGGATCTCGCCCTCCACCGGATCCTGCCCGCCACACCCGGACGGGTAGCTGGAGGAGATCGGACCCTCCCCTAAATTTGGGCCCCCCTCTCCCCCCAACTCCCGTCCTGATCTGTCTCTCCCTACACCCGCCACTCCTCTCCACCTAAGGCGGGCGCCTGAAACTCTGGGAAACAGAACCCGGCCGAAGCCACCGGACAGAGCCGGGCCTAGCCCAGAGTCATGGACAGTTGCTACGACCCAGTGAGTCACGCCGCCTGGCCCCAAAGCCTGCCGGCCACCCCCCCGTGCCTGTCTGCTTGTTTGCCTGCCTGTCCTAGTCCCTTCTACTCCCTTACACCTCTAATGTCCTCAGATTATTTCACCCTGCCTGTCAGTCACTCTCTGCAAACTGCTTTCAGTAGGAGCTTTTTTATGGGCCTGCCTAGGAGAGGGGGTGATTGCTAATGCTTTAGAGAGCTGAGAGGTGGCGGGTTCTGGGGGTGGCTCAGAATCAGCTGCCATCCCAGTCTGTCTCCATACCAGGGTCTGGATGGCATCATTGAATATGATGATTTCAAATTCAACCCGTCCATTGTGGAGCCCAAGGAGCCAGCCCCAGAGACAGGTTAATAAGTCCCCTGACCTGCTCTTGTCTTGGAGGGAGGGGGAGGGAGGAGGAGGGAGGAGCATGTGGTGTATGCCCTCTGTCTTGGGAATGGGCTCAGAGGTCTTGGCTCCTCTGTCCCCAGCTGATGGTCCCTACCTGGTGATCGTGGAACAGCCTAAGCAGGTGAGCAAGTAGAAGGGATGGTGTGGGATGGCTTCAGCTTTGGGGGCAAGTGGGACAGTTGTAGCTGGCTGGCCACGGGGAGGGTAACTATCACAGAGCCACTTCAGGTTGGGATCGTTAGCAGCTGCTGATCACAGTGGCATGATGGTGATTCAGGATACACACATCCAGTCATTATGGTCACTGCTGGCTGGGGATGTGGCTGGTGAGGGGGGATGTTTCTCCTGGTCACAATGTCACTCTGCCCTGGCACCTTCAGCGAGGCTTCCGATTTCGATATGGCTGTGAAGGCCCTTCCCATGGAGGACTGCCAGGAGCCTCTAGCGAGAAGGGCCGGAAGACTTATCCCACTGTCAAGGTGAGCCAGGGCGGTGCTGGAGGGTGGGCTAGTGGACAGTGTGTCCATGGGCATTACTGACAGCCCTCACCCCTCACAGATCTGTAACTACGAGGGACCTGCCAAGATTGAGGTGGACCTGGTAACACACAGTGACCCACCTCGTGCCCATGCCCACAGTCTGGTGGGCAAACAGTGCTCGGAGCTGGGGGTCTGCGCAGTGTCTGTGGGGCCCAAGGACATGACTGCCCAGTAGGTGCCTGGTGCCCCCTACCCCTGGTCCCCACTGGTGTGCCCCTTCATCGCTTGCCAGTCCTAGGTCCCAGCCCACCTTTGTGAGCTTAGCATCTGACCAAGGGGAAAGACTCTGGTTGGCCCCAGAACCCAGGGCCCCAAGTAAAAACTAGAAAAGCTTCCTAGAGGAAGTAGAGCAGGGCCAAGCCTTGGCGGTGGGGAGGGTGCCTCAGGAGGAAAGAACTGCCCACAAGGCCTCTGACTTCTCCCTGCCCCCACACAGATTTAACAACCTGGGTGTCCTCCATGTGACCAAAAAGAACATGATGGAGATTATGATACAAAAACTTCAGAGGCAGCGTCTTCGCTCCAGGCCCCAGGGCCTTACGGGTATGGGGGATATGGAGGGAGTCATGGGAGGTGGTCATGGAAGGAATAGAGGAGGAATCCAGGGGTCACATGTATGCCCACTGCCCAGAGGCTGAGCGTCGAGAGCTGGAGCAGGAGGCCAAGGAACTGAAGAAGGTGATGGATCTGAGCATTGTGCGACTGCGCTTTTCTGCCTTCCTTCGAGCCAGTGATGGCTCCTTCTCTCTGCCCCTGAAGCCAGTTATCTCCCAGCCCATACATGACAGCAGTGAGTATCCTGACCACCTGGGGTGCTGGGTCTGGGTGCCACAGGGAGTGTGGAGGGCAGCCTCAAACTGTGGATTTGAACTTGGCCCCACCATGTATGAGCTGAGTGATCTTGAGGAAGTCACGTCCCCTCTCTGAGTAAATGAAGATACTGGCAGTTCCTGTGTCTCTTGGGGTTGTTAAAATACACCTGGCTCCCTAGTTGGGGCCATGGCTATTGTATCATCTCAAGTAACTGATATGCCATCTCCATAGAGTCTCCTGGAGCCTCAAACCTGAAGATCTCTCGAATGGACAAGACAGCTGGCTCTGTGCGGGGTGGAGATGAGGTTTATCTGCTCTGTGACAAGGTGCAGAAAGGTGAGGCTGGAGCCCAGGCTGGGAGCTAGCGATGGGTATCAAGCTTGGGGAGTAACACAGCTTCAGGACAAATGGCCCTATAGATTCAATTTTCCCTGTAGATGACATTGAGGTTCGGTTCTACGAGGATGATGAGAATGGATGGCAGGCCTTTGGGGACTTCTCTCCCACAGATGTTCACAAACAGGTACCCTAGGGCCAGGGCTGGGTCTGGATTCAAGTTAAGTCAAGGCCTTAATGACACCTATGTCCTCCTTCCCCCTAGTATGCCATTGTGTTCCGGACACCTCCCTATCACAAGATGAAGATTGAGCGTCC
This sequence comes from Bubalus kerabau, assembly GCF_029407905.1. Taxonomy (NCBI): domain Eukaryota; kingdom Metazoa; phylum Chordata; class Mammalia; order Artiodactyla; family Bovidae; genus Bubalus; species Bubalus kerabau. The sequence continues at coordinate 25,611,981 of NC_073645.1, forward strand.
TGTAACCGTGTTCCTGCAACTGAAACGCAAGCGTGGGGGGGATGTCTCTGACTCCAAACAGTTCACCTATTATCCTCTGGTAGAAGGTGGAGCTGGGCTGAAGATCCCAGGGGGGCTGGAGGTGGGGGCTTGACTGGAGGGTCCCAAGAACTAGGTCAGGGGACCCATGAGTGAAATCAGGAGTAGGGAATGTCCCAGAAAGAGGTGGCCCTAGGAGCCAGCCTGAGGGTTTTTGGGGGAAAGGCCATTACCAGAGTGGGACAGGGCTCTTGAGGCTGGTGCAAGTTGGGGTTTTAACATCTCATTTCCCTCTACCCCTAGACAAGGAGGAGGTGCAGCGGAAGCGGAGGAAAGCCTTGCCCACCTTCTCCCAGCCCTTTGGGGGTGGCTCCCACATGGGTGGAGGCTCTGGGGGCTCGGCTGGGGGTTATGGAGGAGCTGGAGGAGGAGGTGAGGTGGTGCTGGTGGCAGGAAGGGCAATGGAGGAGGATGGGATAAAGGGGAGAAAAGTTGTGGGGAAGAAATCTGGGAGAGTCCTCCTGGTGCCCGCTCCCCACAGTCCTGCCTGTATCCACAGGTGGCAGCCTCGGCTTTTTCCCCTCCTCCTTGGCCTACAGCCCCTACCAGTCGGGCGCGGCCCCAATGGGCTGCTACCCGGGAGGCGGGGGTGGGGCGCAGATGGCCGCCGAGACGCCTAGTGTGGATGCTGGGGAGGAAGCAGCAGAGCCAAGCGCAGCCCCCGGGACACCCCAGCGCGAACAGCAAGCCCCGGAGCTGCTGCATCGAGGTATGACCTCGGGAATCCCAGCGGTCAGGACGCTGTGGGTGGGGACCTAGCCCACACCCACGCCCCCTGTCACCTCCAGCCCGGGAGTACAACGCACGCCTGTTCGGCCTGGCGCAGCGCAGCGCTCGAGCCTTGCTGGACTACGGCGTCACGGCGGACGCGCGCTCGCTGCTGGCGGGACAGCGCCACCTGCTGACCGCACAGGATGAGAACGGAGACACGTAGGTGGGCGGGAGAGCGGGCGGGGACCAGGGCTCCGCGCGCCGGTGGAAGGTCGTGGGCTGTGGGGCAGAGAAGGAACCTATAGAGCCAGGGTTCCGGAGTTAGGCAGACCCAGTTTCAAGTTCGGCCTCGCTACACTCTAGTTCTGTTCAAGATACTTAAATCTCTGTAGACTTCAGTTTTGTCGATTGCTTAAGGGGCACAGTAATAGTACGCACTTACCGCAAAAGGTGCGCGGAAGGATTTACTTTCGTGGGCTGGAGAGAAGGAGATTATGGAGGTGGTGGCGTTTTGAGAGTAAAGCATAACGAGTTGCTGAGCTTCCTAAGCCAGAGTCTCACCCCTTCAATCCCTAGGCCACTGCACTTGGCCATTATCCACGGGCAGACCACCGTCATTGAGCAGATAGCCCACGTCATCTACCACGCCCCACACCTCGGCGTGGTTAATATCACCAATCACTTGCACCAGGTGAGGGGCCTCTGTTGGTGAGGGGGAGGGGTTGGAAGTCAGGTGGGTGAGGCAAGGAGTGGGCCTGGCTCACCCTGCCTGCCTCCCCCAGACGCCCCTGCACCTGGCAGTGATCACGGGGCAGACGAAGGTGGTGAGCTTCCTGCTGCAGGTGGGCGCAGACCCAGCACTGCTGGATCGGCATGGAGACTCAGCAGTGCACCTGGCACTCCGGGCAGGTGCCAGCGCCCCCGACATGCTGTGCGCCCTGCTGCGGAGTGGGGTTCCTGCCATGCCCCAACTGCTGCATGTACCCGACTTCGAAGGTGAGTTCATCACCTCATCTGAACCAGCGGGCAAGAGTGGGCACCAGGGAGAGGATCTGGGGAGTGCCTGATAGTGGACGTGAGGTGTGGAGGTCGGCTGGTCAAGGGCTCACATTAGGGGCACAGCTGCAGGCTGAATACCCTGTGTCACTAGGGCTATACCCAGTCCACCTGGCAGTCCGTGCCCGAAGCCCCGAGTGCCTCGATCTGCTGGTGGAGAGTGGGGCCGAAGTGGAGGCTGCAGAGCGGCAGGGGGGCCGGACAGCCCTGCATCTAGCCACAGAGATGGAGGAGCTGGGGTTGGTCACCCATCTCGTCACCAAGGTGGGACTGAGGACTGTGGAAGATGTGGAGCCAAGGGCTGGGGACGGTGAAGGTGTCGGGGGAGGCCCAGCGGATCAGTCAGTGCTGTGACCAACCACTCCCTCGCACCCCACAGCTCCGGGCCAACGTGAATGCCCGCACCTTTGCAGGAAACACACCCCTACACTTGGCAGCTGGACTGGGATCCCCAACCCTCACCCGCCTCCTTCTGAAGGCTGGTCAGTCCCACCCTCAGGGGCTTATGAACAGGGCTGAGGGGGGAAAGGGGGTGCCTCCCAATCCCCCACTTTGCAGTCCTTAATATGGGTTCCAAGGGAGCCTCCCTGTGACTATCTCCCTGCCCCAGGTGCTGACGTCCATGCAGAGAACGAGGAGCCCCTGTGCCCACTGCCTTCGCCTCCCACCTCTGGTAGTGATTCAGATTCTGAGAGCCCTGAGAGGGACACCCGAGGCAGCTTCCGGGGCCACACACCTCTTGACCTCACTCGCAGCAGCAAGGTGAGGCCAGCCTGGGACTAGCAGTACCAGGGGATGGGGCATCTGGGCTTGTAGATGGGGTCCTAAGTAGCTGGTACTGGGGGTCAAGGACTGTGATAGGGGGTAGTCAAGGCTGAGGCTGTCTCCCCAGGTGAAGATCTTGCTGCTAAATGCTGCTCAGGACACCATGGCACCGCCGCTGACCCCGCCCAGCCCTGCAGGTGAGGAGCTCTCCCCACCCACTGCCAGACCCCTGAACCCCTGCTCACAGCGGTCTCTTGTCCTTCGGGACCACTGAAGGAGGTCTCCCTTTCTCCACCCCATCCTCTGTCCATTGCCCCAGTGGCCCCGCCTGCACTATCTATCAGGTTGCCTTGAGATAAAGGTGACATTTGGGTGTCTGTCTTTGCCATCTCTGGGGGTGACTAACATGTTTATGTGTGTGTCCCCTTCAGGGCCAGAGATACCCCTTGAAGATACAGTCCTACAGAACCTGGAGCATCTGCTTGACGGGCCAGGAGCCCAGGGCAGCTGGGCGGAGCTGGCAGAACGGCTGGGGTTGCGCAGTCTGGTAGACACGTATCGAAGGACAGCCTCGCCCAGTGGCAGCCTCCTGCGCAGTTACCAGGTCGGTCAGGCCCCTGCCCATGCTCCATGCCCCAGTCTCAGATCTCTGGTGCTTCCTCCGGGATCCCACACCCTAACCACAATTCCTGGTTCATGCCTCCTCCTTCTCCTCAGCTGGCTGGTGGCGACTTGGCGGGCCTGCTGAATGCTCTGTCTGACATGGGCCTGGAGGAGGGGGTGAGGCTGCTGAAGGGTCCAGAGACCCAGGAAAAGCTGCCCAGCACAGGTAAAGGGACCATAACTGAGAGGTGGATCTGGGCTTGGAGGGTGGGAGGCCTAAGGCCTGACTCTTTCCTGCTCCCTTTCCCGTGTCCACTCCCCCAGCAGAGGTGAAGGAGGACAGTGCCTATGGGAGCCAGTCGGTGGAACAGGAAACAGAGAAGTTGGGCCCACCCCCTGAGCCACCAGGAGGGCTCTGCCACGGGCGCCCCCAGCCTCAGGTGCACTGAACCACTCCCCACCCACCAGCCCCTTCCAGGACCCCTCTGTACAGTGACCCTGCCTATTCCAGTTCTTATTTAACACCCCGTGCCCACCCTTCATTTGGGGCAAATAAAAGATTCTCATGAGAAAGGGAGGGGGCCTGGCCTCCTCCCCAACTTACAGCAGCCCCTGATGTGTGTGATGCTTGTCCCCGGTAAGCAAATGCCTACCCTGGCCTCAGGCCAGGCACCAGAGAGAGGAGGAGGCCCAGCCAGCAAGTCGAGAGCAGTTTTAATGGAGGTGGAGGCAATACAAAGGGCAGGGCCCACTGAAGGAGGGAAGCAAGGCCGCAGTGCCTGGCCTGTGCACGGGGCCTCAGCTTGGACATCCATCCTCCACCTCTGGCAAGGGAGATGGTGAGCCCTCAGGGCAGAGGGAGGGAAACCAGCTCAACCCCAACTCCTGGCTTGTGTCTGAGCCAGGCCCCAGGATGGAGGGGGACTGCTGGTGTCAGGGGTGGGGGTGGTCTCAGCAGAAAGCAGAAACGTCAGGTCTCCCCCACAAAAAAAAAAAAAAAAAAAAAAAAAAGGAGCATCAAGAGTCCAGGGGCCCTGGCCCCTCCCACCCCCATCCCCTGTACGAAAAAGTGCAAAACATTATCACAAAAAAGGGGTCTCAGAGGGGCCCTTAGCCTAAGGCTCCTGAGGCCCACGCCCTAGCCCTGCCCTGCCCCGGACACCGCGTCCGGCGCGGTCAGGCCCTGGACCAAGAGGCCCTCACAGGTGGCCCGAGGCCGGCCCGGGCTTAGGCAGAGCCGTGTCATGCAGGTGCCCGGTGGGCACCGCCCCCCCACTCCCACCCCCAGCTCAGGGCTTCCACCGCCCACTGCCTGCCCCTGCCCTAGCCTCTGAGTCGGGACACTGAGCCCGGGGCTGGCGGGAGGTGTTGGCCGGCAGGGAGGGACTGGAGTGAGGAGGGGGCAGTCCATCCTCCGTGCCACTGGCCTGGGCCACTGCTGCCTCCACCGCATCCAGCTCCTCGCTGCCCGCCTTCAGCTTGACCCGAAGCAGCGCTGCGTACGTGCCGTAGCGGGATTTCTGAGGCAGAAGGGCAGCGGTGAGCCTGCTCGTCCCCCTCTGCCCAGCCCACCCCATCTGGAGCAGGGAGACAAAGAAGGCTAGGAGATGCCAGGTTCTCGCCAACCTCTGGGGCTCCCAAAGTCTCCAAGGACTGACTGTGAACACTCACACCCCTGGGTGTTCTGGTGCCGTTCTCTGGACTGTAGACTGCCAGCTGTAACACCTCGTGTTCCTGGAGCCTTTACCAGAGTCAGTGAAATGGAGCCCTTGGCAGAAATCGGCTCCCTTCATCACCCTAGTGGGGACAGACTACTGTCCTCCCTGTCCCACTTGAGAGGAAACTGAGGCTCATGGCGAGAAAGCTGCCCGCCCAGGGTCACCCAGATAGTCCCACTCTGAGCCATGCCCTTAACCACCTGTCTGAGCCTGTGCATGGGACACAGAGGCCCTGAGGGAGCAAGAGGTGCCTGGGCTGGGAGCTTACCTCAAACTCCAGATACGCCTCCTTCTGCCGCTGCTCTTCAGCCTCCTTGCCCCGGGCCTTCTTGGCCAGTTGCGTGGCCCGGTGCTCCCGCAACTCACTTGCCATGGCCTTCAGCTTGGCCTCGTGGGTCCGCACTTGCTCCTCCTAGGGGCCACGGGAGCACGATCAGGGTTACTCTGGCAGAGACAGTGCCTTTGTGCAAGGTTTTTGAAAAGGTGCCCCTTCCTCTGGATGAACAAAGCACCCGGTGTCTGGGTTAACTGACTGGATTTCAGCCTCCACGGCCCCCCGCATCCTGGTGAGGTGGACAGCCACATTATAGGCAGCAGCCTCGAGTGTGGTCGGCCTAGGCTGGCCCCACTCCAGCGCCCCACTTGCCCCGAGGCACCAGGTGGACAGGAGGTGGGGGAGGGTACCTGGGAGAGGCGGGTGGCAGCGCTGGGTAGCAGAGGGCGGCTGAACTTCTTCTGGGAGCTGACAGCAGCTGGGAATGGGGGTGCGGAGAACATGGCAGCCACCACGTTGATGCGAGTGATCCAGGACTGCATCTGCTCCAGGCTCCTGGGGAGACAGCACGGCCACCTGGGACTGGGCCAGGGATCCGCCCCGTGATGGCAGTGCTGGCTCGGTGTGGCCTGAGAAGGAGCGAGGCAGTCCGGGGACAAGCAAGGGGGGCATGTTGGGGGTGGGGGGAAGGGGTCTGGGATGCGCCGGAGGAGGGCACTCACGGGGCCTGGAAGAGGAAGACCCGCCAGTCAGCAGTGCGCAGGTAGAAGACGTGCGGCCTCTTGCTGTAGTCACTGGCCCGCGTGGCCAGCGCGTGGTGGATGCTGATGGCGTTCTTAAGCTCTGCCTCCGACAGCGCTTTCCCAGGCTGGTACTCCTCCTGTGGGGTGCCCGTCTTGTCCTGGCCACAGTTCTGTCCCAGCCCAGCCCCCGAATCCTCTGAGCCACCCCAGCCCCACCCCTTTGGGCTGGCCTCGCACCTTCTGCAGATAGAGGATCATGCCCTTGAGGATCCCGTGGAAGTTCTTCCAGCCGCGCTTGCCCCGAGGTGCTGGCAGGTGGGCAGAGGTGGGGGGTGAGGAAGACGAGCAGGGGGGCCTGAGACAGGCCCACTCCCATCCCCCTCCCAGGCCTTCCCACCTGGCCACGTACTCTTCCTGCAGTCAGGGTCCGCGTGCACCTTTCGCACCAGGGCGCCGTGCTTGTAGACTGCAGCCCCGGGCTCGGGAGTCAGGTCCAGGAAAGGGCTGGAGCCACTGCCACCGCCCCCGCTGACCCTCTTGATGACCTTGGGGTTGGGGTCGGCCAGCTCAGACAGAGACCGTCTCAGCTCCTCCTCGTCTCTGCAGGTGTGATTACCTCAGAGGGGGCTGGTCGTGGAGCCACAACCCTGCCCCCACATCCAGTCCTGACCTCTGGCACCCAGGAAAGCTCTCCAGTGTCTGTGGAGAAGGGGGTGCGGGGGCTGCCCCTCTTCTCCACAGAAGAAGCCACAGAGGGTGTGGCTCTCTTCAGCCTGAGGCTCCTGGAGCCACATCTCTGGCCTCAGACCGGGTGGCCCAGGGTGCTGCTGTACCTCGCCACTCAGATCAGGGCTCCTTGAGCCAGCATGTCTCTGCCCCCATACTAAAGCTCCCACGGGTAGGGCCATGTCTGTCCCTTCCTCTCTTCACATGGACCCAGTCCCATCCTCTCCATTTCTGCACACACACCCCTCACTCCCTTCTGTGCTAGGGCAGAAACATCTGACTCAGCTTCTCAACCACACCCAGCACCAGGCTTTACTCACAGCTTGTTGGCTAAATGGTGGCAAGAGGAGCTTCCTAGTAGTTCCCTTGTACATCCTGGTCTGCAGGCTCTGTCAGATATCCTCCAAAGGATCTGATTCTATCTTGTTACTCCCTCCTCAGAAACCTGCAGTAGCTCCCTACTGCCCCCACATGGAGCCTACACCACATCCCACCAGCACTGTCTCTCTTCTTCCACTCTTCAGGCCAGCCAGGCCTGCCTTCTCTTGGTCTCCCCACCCCACACTCCTCTCAGCCACCATGCATTTGCCTCCCAAATATCAACTTCCCTCTTTCTCTCCCCAATTTTTCCTCTCCTTCAAGGCTTTCCCCAAGACCAGTCCTCACAGAAGCTTTCCCTGATCCCCACCCCCCCGTACCCTAGTCCTGAGCTTGGCCTCCTCTGAGGAGCAGAGGGAGCACCCAACTAAACTGGGCAGTGACTGGACTCTCAGCAGATACCAGCAAGTATGAGTGACCCATTGACTGTTTAGATGAGGGCTGTACTCTCAGACTGGGGGATTCAACACTAGACCTCCTCCCTCAGACTAGACTTTTCCAAGACAACTCTTAAGTCTTTCTGTTTCACTGGGGCTGCCAAGAGTAGACAACTCTGGACTCCCTAGGACCCAAGAGGGGGCTCTCCCTCTATCGGTCAGAGACTTCTGACTAGAGACTTCTACTTTCCCACTTAGATTGTCAAAAAGACCTCCCTGTTTTGTTTCAGTACCCCTCCTCCCAGACCAGTTGATACTGGCCACCTACCCAACCCAGCTTGTCAAAACAACCAGCTAGAGACAAGACACAGGCCCCACATCCAGGCAGGATCTCCAAAAAAGGAAGTGAGGCAGCCTCATAGCCTCTCATAGTCTCAGCCACCTCCCCTGTCTCATGGCCCCAGGGTTCACTCAGCCCACCTCAGTGCTCTCAACCCCTCCAGGCAGCCCCTTCCTGACATCTCGCCCCCCCCCCCCCCACCTCCAGACATCCCCAGGACTCACATGGCCCACTGCAACTTTTCATTCTTGATGGAGCTGTACAAGGCCTGGGGAGGAAGAAACAAATCAGGGGGGTGGGGGTCGATCCAGGGGGAGGTGCACCAATGCCAGAGCTCAGAGCCCTCCCTCCCAGTCAGGGGGAGGAGACAGAACTGCGGGTAAGGATGGGCATGGGTGTAATGACCAACGACCCAGGCTGTAGAGCGAAGGACAGGACCCAGGCCCAGATCTCCCACTTGCTGCAGGCCAAGTGTCTATGGGAAGAACAAACTATTACCATGTGTTATTTTTTGGTGGGGCTGAGCCGTGAGGCGTGCAGGATCTTAGTTCGTTGATAAAGGATCAAACCCACAGCCCCCATACCGTATTAGGAACTTGGAGTCTTAACCACTGGACCGCCAGGGAAGCCCCAGTACCACGTGTTTAACACAAGGCAAGCAATTAACACAGACATCACAGCACATGGTTGATGTACAGTAACTGCTACTATCATCTTTGGGCTTCCCAGGTGGCACTAGTGGTAAAGAACCCATCTGCCAATGCAGGAGATAAATGTGGGTTCGATCCATGGGTCAGGAAGCTCCCCTAGAGGAGGGCATGGCAACCCACTCCAGTATTGTTGCTGGAGAATCCCCTGGACAGAGGAGCCTGGCCATAGTCTACGGGCTCGAAGAGTTGGACACGACTGAAGTGACTTAGCAAGCATCTTTACTGTTATTGTTAAGGGTCATCCTGTTCAGATCCTGGGTGGGGGGAACGCGGCTCCAGAGGGAACAGAAAGAGCAGCCTAAGAAGCTCTCCTTTCCCCAACCACATCTTTGGCCTATTTCCATGGAATAAACCCACACAGAGCATATGGAGAAACTGAGGCCCAGGAACAGGACTTTCCCTGTCACCTCCCTCCTTGGCTAATAGAGAACACGCTCTTGTGGCTCCCAACCCCAGGGCAAGCTGAGCACTTCCCCCAACCCAGACGGCCTCACCAAGCCAAACGCCAGGGTGTGCCAACCCCCTGCCCATGCCCATACTTCATGTTACTGGAGAATGGACATTAGTCTAAAGGGCAATAGTTTTAGCTTCCAAACCCTGTATACCACAAACTCCCTGTTAACTCCTGAACCAGTCCCTTCTCTTTGTGGAGTTGGCCTGGGGGACCTGCAGGGGCCTTAGGGTGGTGGGAAGAGAGGATGAGTTCCAGGAGTGGCACAGGGGACCCCTCTTCTTGGGAGCAGCCAGCAACATGGGCTCACACCAGTGCCTCCCACTGTGGGGGTGCCTCCACCAGCCTGTGAGTGGGTGTGTCCCCAGCATGTGCGGCTAAGTGTGTGGCGTGTGGTGGCGTGTGCTGCTGCCTGCCTGCGAGAAGCTGGGTGCAGTGGTGACGTCGGCACCTTCTCCAAGATGGGACACAGCCCCACACACACCGCTCCCCACGCAACATGGTCTCTGACTCTCACTGTCCACCCGCTATGCCCAGCCCCAAATGCCAAGCATCTCACCTGTGCACACCCTGTCTAGGGTAGGTACACCCCACCACTTCCACCCCACAGCACCACAACCTCCACCCCTCAGCACAACCCAGACAGGTGCACACACAGCCCTCCCAGTACAAGCCCACCCCACACTCAGCATAGCTCAGAGCGCAAGCCCTCACTCTTCTACTCCCTGGCCAGAACGCTGAGGTGGTCGCTGGGATCCGGCCTGAAATCGTGTCTCCAGCCTCCCAGTTCATCCCCTACCCCCTCTCAGCACTTCCGTTGGTCCACAACCACGTCTTCCTTCCAAAAGTCCTAAACTCCACGCGTGAGCCCCATATCGTGCTCTCACCTAGAAGGACCCTTTGGTCTGAGATCCCCAACTTGATCTCAGGGCCTCTGCCCTACCCTCTCCATCCATGCCCACCCCTGGCTACCCATGGGCTCTGTCTCTGTCGGGCTCCCCCGTCGGCCCCAGCGAGGCCCCCATCGGCTTGTGCCGCCTTCGACGCCTCCCTCAAGCCGCCCCCTCAGTGGCGCGCCGCCCTCAGCAACCCCCTCGGTCGCCCCCCAGCCTGGCGTGAGCTGCGGCCCCACAGCCCTCACCGCCTTTTTCTTCTTGCGGCTCTGCAGGCGGCTGACCACCAGGTCGGTGTAGAGCACGGGCTTGAGACTGCGCGAGCGCTGCGGCCAGCCGTAGCACAGGGTCTCCGCGCCGCGGTGGGTGCGCCCGTAGCGCACGGAGCACAGCGAGCGCGAGCGCAGCCGCCCGGCGCTGCTGTGGATGCTGTTGACACCGATCATGCTGGCCTGGCCGGCGCGCCGCGGCCCCCGGCCATGCCCCCGTCCGTCCTCGGCCCCGGACGGCCCGGACGGCCCGCGGACGGCTCCCCCGACAGCCGGCGCGAGCGGCCCGGCCCGGCCCGAGCCCGGACCGGCTCGGCTCCCACCGACGCACACAACGCGCGGCGGCGGCGCGGTCGGCTCTGCAGCTTGGCGAGAGCGGGAGGGGGGCGCCGATGGGGAGGGGAGGGCGAGGGCTGGGGCGGGGACGGCGCAACATGGAGGCGTCCGACCGAGAGGAGGGCCCGCGGCGCGCCGTCACCGTCACCGGGGAGGCGCCTGGGAGAGCCAGTAGGGGGTTCTGGGCGGGGCGGGGGGGTGCTGCTCCAGGGGTGCTGGGAGGGTGGGGCTGTGAAGGAGGGATGCTCCTGTAGGGTCTGGAGCGCTCCCCGGGCTCGGCAGGGTGGGGTGGTGGGAAGAAAGGTCGGAACGCCTCCTGGTGGCCCTTTTTTATGGAGCCAGGAGGGGCCAAGAGGCTGGAATCACCCACCTCGCCGAGCCGCAGATACTTCAAATGCCCGTGTATATACCCCCAGATCACGCTCAAACACCCCACCTTACTTACATATATCCCAACTAGCCAGATGCACCAGTTCACACTCACCTCAACTCACAGTAGAAATTCAGAGGTACACCTCAAATTTTACAGTCACATATACCCCCCTACTCATGGACACATGTCATAAACCAGATAGCCAATTCGCAGACATACACCCCAACACACACAAACACGCAACCTACACCCCCAACTCAGATACACTTTACATCATAAAACCTAAGGACAAACACACTCCAAGTCAGACAAACCCCTTTGGTTCACCGACATCCTAAATCACACGTATACAAGTATACAACTAAACTCAGTATATATCCCAACCATTAACCACCCCCAACTCACAAAGGACAGCCCCACTCAGATGCATCCCCAAACTCAGAAGCTTGACACACCCCAAGTTCACAGACATGCCTGTGCTGTCACACGTAGGTGGTGCCCGGGGACCCCCTTGACAACTCTGGGAGTGCAGGCCTCCTCGGATAAAGCACCACCGGATCTGGTAGAGGAGTGAAGCCACGGACCAGGACACCCACCTCCTCCTCCCGTTCTACCAGCTCCAGTGTAGCTAACCCTCAGGTTCTGGCGCCCGGGCGCAGGGCCTGCCCATTAAGGACCCAGAAGCTAAGTATGTAGTCCCAGTTTCGTGCTAACTGACTTTGCGATCTTCTAAAGCCTTTGTCCCTCTCACGCCCCTCTACCTCCGGGTCCCTCCGGTGCAGTGGTACCAAGGAGGCCTTTGTGGCCGTACACCTTGGCGCGGGCGCCATACACCCCAACTCAGAGAACACTGTAGGAGGGGCACTAATGAAGGCAAAATACAGAGTCCAGGGCCCGCTGATCACGTGTTCTCCAGACCAGCTCCGCCCTCCCCCACGGCCTGCGGGGATGACGATAGCGCATGCTCCGGGAGAGCCAGTCCCTTGGGGGCTGGGGGAGGGGGCGGTCCCCAGGCTGAGTCACTAGAGCCCAGGCTTCCACAGCGGGAGCTGGGTGCTTGCAGGCCCCTCAGCTCACCCGCCTTGGAGGCCTGCTGTCAGGTCCCCTGCCCCTCCCCTCCGGCCACCTCTGCCCTGCCCCAACCCCCCACCTTGAGCAGCTCTCTGGGGAAGTCGCCGCCTTCGTTGAGGCCTTCCAAGTTACCGATGAAGTCTCCGCAGGTCATGCGTTTCCCGATGTTCTATTGGAGGGCACAGAGGCCTGTCAACTTGGGGGGGGGGGGCGGTCCTTTGCCTCCCAGGCCTTGAAGTCTCTGAACGGGGTTTTCCCATCTCCCTCCCCCCAACCCCCCACTCACGTGGCCGTGGAGATCCGTATTGAGTAGCATGAGGGCGCAGGTCAGCGTGTGCGCACCGTCTAGGGGAGAGTTAACATTTAGCCTCGGCTACCTCCCAAGGGGTCTTCCCACAGCTCCCTTCCTCTCTCTTCCAGTTCATGCCCTGCCCCCTCTCGGACCCTCTTTGGCCCACAGTCACACTTTCGGAAGTCCTGGACCCCATTGGCAAACCCCTATGAAGCAAAGACCTCTCTCCTCCAGCAAATCCCTCAGACAGGACCTCTCCCCCTTCTTAGGTCACCCTACCTAACTCCCTAAGGTTCTGGGGACAGCCCACTGCTCACACCCAACACCAAGGTTCCTCTGTGTCTATGCATTAAACACAAGCAGCTGGGCCCCACACAGTTATGCAGGCCAAACAGAATCCCTACTCAGGTCAAGCACTGTCTTGTACATATATGTGAACAACGGCATGCAAACACACCAGCCATGTGCCTCTTCACAGCACACACTAGCCTCTAGCACTGTACCTGCCCACATGCACAGTTCCACATCCGTGCAGTCATGCCAGTATTGTCTGCATACATGCATGCTTCCATGCCTGCAAGCTTGTGCACTCATGTACTTATGCACACACACTCATGCCGCTTTGCACAGATGCAGTACCCATTTGCCTTCATAACCAGACAGGAAAACCCTGACCCTGGCCTCCTCACCCTCTGAGGACAGGGCTCCAGGATTACACTGGAAGTATCTCTGGGAGAAGTGGGCCAGCACACGCTCCCGTTCCTGGGTCTCACCCATTAAGGCCAGCTCCTTGAGAAACACCCTGGAGAGAGGAGAAGAGGGGGCATGTCACATCTACTCAAGGTCCCCTTACCAGGCAACTCTGGCTCTTGGCCATGCCCAGTCAGCTTGGGAAGAGTGACTTCAGGGCAGTTTAGAGGAGGCACAGGGCTCAGGGGAGGCATAACTGAAGCCCTGCACACGAGGCATAGAGAGTAGGGCCTGCTCTCAAAGGGCTGGACACCCACCTGAGAGCTTGGTCCAGAGTCATGCCCGTGAAGACAAAAAACTTCAGGTACTCGCCAGCCACAAGTTTGCTGAAGTCATTGCTGTGGGCAGGGCAGAGAGACAGGTGGAGTCTCAAGGGCAAGTGTCAAGGGCCCAGGTGGGGGTAACATAAAGACCTGGGGGTATCAGATATAGGGGATGTGGAGGTGCTGCCCACAGAATGCATTCCCTCTCCCCCCATCCTCAATCCCAGCCCAGTGTCTTTACTTCTTGCCCAGATGCCGGGCCACATCCGCCTTCCTGAAGCCATCTAGTCGGTACAGCCTCTTAGCGAGGCGCTGTGCAGCCTCCAGGTCTGCTTTCTGCCCATTGGACAAGGTGTCAGTGCTTCCCAGGGCCAGCCGCTCTGTGCTGTCCAGCTCTGAGTCCGAATCAGACACCAGTTGGTTCAGGGGTGGTTCACTGCCAGGGTAGAACACCAGCTCAGAGGTAAGACAAGCCCTCAGGGGCCATCCAGATGCTTCCTCTGCCTCCAGACCCAGTAGACAGAGAAGGAAAGATTGGGACACGGGAAAGGTATTTTTCTTTTCTCCAGAGGAGATTCTTTCCATCAGCCTAATCTATCATTATCACCTCTCTGTGGAAGTCCTGCCTTAAATCTAACGCACATCCATCTTGCTGCTGTGGGAGTTCGGGCTGCTTTCCCCCAAACTCCCTAAGTTTGCTATTAGACATAGATTCCCCATCCCCACACTGGCCCTACCCAGGGCAGAGTCCTGTCTCTCTGAGAATATGGGCAGAGATAGGTTAGATGGACTGCTAGGGAGGAACAGTGGAGGGTCAAACAAAGATGTGAGGCAGCAGGGACACTCTCCTGCTCCTACGTCTTTCCTCTTCCCGCCTTTTAGCAAGAGGAGTCTCCTCCATGGTCCTTCTCTTCCACCCACAAAGAAGTAGGCTCTGGGGTAGAGGGGATAGGGGGTCAGAGCACACCCCCTCAGCCCCTGTCTCCTCCTCCCTTCCCTTCCCACCCCAGCTGCTTTACTCACAAAGCCACCTGTCACCCCAGAGACAGAGGCCGGAAACTCCTGGTTGCTAGGCAACCCTGTCTCCCTGGCCACCCCCTCCTGTTGCCATGGCTTCAGTGACTGAGAGGGTAGCTGGCAGAGGGGAGAGCAGAAAGGTTAGACTGGTGAAAGGACTTCCTGGGGATGGGTGAGAGACTCCAGATTGGAGCGGGTAGGCGACATGGGAGAGAGGAAATAGGAGAGGTTGGTGGCTGATTCTTTGGGAGGAACCTCCAGGCTGCGGGGTGGGGTAAGAGCAAAAGAATTCTAAGCAGGTTAGAGGCTCTATGTAAGGAGGGAAGCAGCCTTCTAGAGAAAAAGGGCAGTGTTCTCTAGGGATCCTTCCATCCTGAACCATGGTTTTACAAGTCACTGGGTCTGAGACCAAGGCAGCAGGCTGTAAGGGGCTCCCACTCACAGCCACTGGAAGTAGTTCTCCAAATGGGAAAACACATCTGTATCCCCTAACCACCCCAGTCAGGAGTCAGGAATATAAACCACATTTTCACATTCAGGATCCATCCCTTGGAGCAACTGTTCCTGGGACCCTAGGGCCTGAGGTCTGAGGAACCAAAGGAATCACTCACCTGCCCAGGGGTGCTGCCCCCAGTCCGAAGCTGTCTTCTGAGTGGCAAGGACTAGGGGGATCCCTCCCTGGGGCCTGCTTGGCTCCAGCCTCTGCCTCCTCTTCCTCCCCTCTCTGTGTCCAAGGCCCATCAGCAGCAGAGCTGGTACCAGAATCCGGTTCCAGAGGAGCAAGTGGGGCAGGAGCAGGCGGATCAGGCCTTGGGGCAGGGGGTTGGGGAGGCAGCTCGAAGGTGAAAAAGGGGCTCTGGGTCGGGCCAGGTGAGGCCAGGGCCTCCAGCGAGGCGAGGCTGGTGTAGGAGGTGCCCTTGGCCCGGTGTGACTCCAAGATGGCTTCAAACACACAACTGAAAGAGTCAGGCCCATCAGCCGAGGGGCTGGTCCCAGGTAGAAAGGGCAGAGGTGACTTGAGAGGCCCGGAGTGAGGCATTCGGGTACCTGGCCTGCAGGGGCAGGGAGAATCTCTGATCAGGGGCCTAGAGGACAGCTCTCAGGTATCATTTCACTGGACTTTCACACCAACTCTGTGAAGGGGATTATCATCTCTTTTCACAGGCTCCCATCCCCTCCCAAAAGTTACCTGGCTCAGGGCTCCCCACCACAGGTTCACCAGGCTATACAATGCCCCAGAACACCCCAGCCCTACCCATCCCCAGTGCCCAATCCCTTTCCTCTCTCACTCCCTGCTAATCTCCCTTTCTCCTCCTTCTCCCTGATCCTCTCCCCTCCTGCCATTCCATTTCTATTTCTGGCAACATCTTAGGAGAAGAAGATGAGGCTCCAAGCTGCAATGGGGTGTGAGACAGAGAGGAAAGCCCCCACACTCCACATTCTCCTGCCAGGATCCAGGGTCTAAACTGATGCTCCCAAGCCCCCAGGCTTGATTCTGGCCTTTCACCCTGCCCCCCTGTCCTTCCTTAGAACCCCTTTCTTCCTCTATCCTTGTGTTCCTACCCTCCTGGGTTCTTGCTGATGGCCCCCCACAACCCCAAACCCAGTACTCTGCCATGCCGCAGGCTTAGGTCCAGAACTCCGTGCTCCACCGCCCTGTCGGCACTCCAGCTTGGTCCTGACACTCCCAGCCCCACCCTTGTCTCTATCCCAGTCCCTTGGAGCCCAACCCTGGCTCTGGGTCAGTGGGAAAGAACAAGTCACTTTCCTCTCCCACTCCCCCACTCACTCACCGGGCCCCTTCTGAGGCCTCAAACACTTCGTCGTCCACATCCTCTTCCCCACCTGCCTCATCCTCGTCCTCATTGCCACTGCCCAGGCTGGGGTGAGGGCCAAGGCATGGGCCAGGACGTGGGACAGGTGGGCGGGCAGTGCCAGGCAGGCCCTCAGAGCTGGGCTGACTCTCGATGGCCGAGTCAGCCTCTTCCCGCTCAGTCAGCACCTCATCGATGTCGGTCTCGCGGTAGCACCTCAGGGGCACTGTGTCCAGGTCCGTCTCGGAGTACTTGGCTGCTCGCCCCACAGCCACCCCAGAGCCCTGCCCTGAGCCCACCCCAGGTGGAGATGGGGGGGCCTGCTCTGGGGGCTTAGCACCTGCAGTGTGCATAGGCATCCGGGTCAGCAGGTTACTCAGGTCAGCTCCCTGTCCTGATTCTGTTCTCAGAAGGAGCTCTTCCCCACTGCCTCATATTAGCCTGAATTTCTTTCGCTGTCTAACCACCATTCCTTCTGCTATAGACTCAGCCTGTTCCTGGTAAGGCTCCTTTCAAATCAAGTTCTTGTCAAACAGTTTTGAGGGGCCTGAGGGAGACCAGCCTCTTTACTCCTCCAAGGAATGGCCCTTGATATCTTGCCATTCCCCTCCCTCCACTACCCAGCTGCCTCCAGGTGCCCAAACCAGCTGCCATCCCCAACTGCTATCATAACATGGATGGAAAGACTGAGGCTTAGAGAGGCATTAGCCGACTCAGAAGCCCAGGAAAGGACTGGGGGAGTTTAAAGGAAGGCTCCCTAGCATACCATGGCTCCTGTGGAAAAGGCCCTGTCCTGTTCCCCTGGCCTCAGTCCCAGGCCTTACCTGAGCTGGGGGGATCCAAAGAGCCATAGAAGAATTCCCATTTGGCTCGAGCGATTCTCTGGGCATGAGAGGAGACTTCTCGTGGTGAGGACCAGATGTCCCCCTAAGCCAAGGAGGGAGTCATAGACACAGGCACCCAGAGAGAAAAGCAGAAATACAAAGACACAAGAACACGGGACAAAAGCACAGAAGGGAAAACATACAGGGACAGAGGTACAGAGTAATAAGGACAAACACAGAGAGCAAGAAGGAGGCAGATTTAGCACAGATTGAAGAATTCAGAGTGATAGGCCCAAGACCACCAAGGAGACAAGACAAGCCTTGGCCTTCACTGGGTGTCTGGGGTTGCAGGGAGCCCAAGAGAGATCACATACCTGGTTCAGGAGTCCAGTGTCAGCAGGTCCTCGGAATAATGTGGCCAGGTGCTCAGAGGGTCCCCCCAGCCCATTGGGGAGAGAGGAGTAAAGACCATCTGCTCCAACCTGGGGTTGAGTTGGTGGCCCCTGTAAAAGGCCCTGGCTCCCAGGCTGAGCTGAGCCTCCTCCAGCTGGAAGCGGGTCTGATGTGGATGCTTCTAGCCTCAACTTTTGATGGGAGCCAGGCCTGAGGGCTGGAGTGGGCCTGGGAGGAGAGACCCCACCCAGGTCCCAGCTCCGACTCAAGCCTCCAGGAGCAGGCAGCCCATTCAGTGGCCTCACACTGGCCTTCTCCACAAAGCGGAATATGACCACAGAGCTCTGGGCCTCTGGTGGGGGCTGCCCAGTGGGTGAAGAGGGTGCCCAAGGTGAGGGAGCAATGCGGGGTGAAGGGGGGCCACGCAGAGGTGTACAGGGTGCTGTCACACGTCCAAGCTCCCGACTTCGGGGACCTGGACCTGCCACTCGCCGGAGTAAGGAGCCTGTGCTGCCATACATGCTGGCTGGGGGGCTCTGGGGCACTGGGCCTTCGGGGAGCCAGCGGCGTGGGCATCGTGGTGGGGAGATGGCACAGTCGCCTTCCGAGCAGAAGCGCATGGCACCCTGGGCCATGCTGGGGCCGGGGGTCAGGCTGGGGGGGCAGGGATGGCCAGGCCAGGTGGGGAGTGAGCGGGCAGCATGCTCTTCAGACAGGCCTGCAAGAGAGGAAGGGGAGCAGGGGGTGAACTTCTGGGGAGTCAGGAGGATGGGAGAGCAGAGACGGAGGGGAAAGCAGATGGGGCCACTGGGCACCAGGGGTCTAGCCCACCCCGGGAATATGGCAGCACTGATCCCACCCCTGGGGGTGGTGATCAGCCCTCCTGCTGGGCTATTTCCATGGAGGCCTGAGAAGAAAAGAATTATGCCCCAGTGGGCCCCTGGCTGGAGAAGGTAATGGCACCCCACTCCAATACTCTTGCCTGGAAAATCCCACGGACGGAGGAGCCTGGTAGGCTGCAGTCCATGGGGTCGCTAAGAGTCGGACACGACTGAGCGACTTCACTTTCACTTTTCACTTTCATGCATTGGAGAAGGAAATGGCAACCCACTCCAGTGTTCTTGCCTGGAGAATCCCAGGGACGGGGGAGCCTGGTGGGCTGCCGTCTATGGGGTTGCACAGAGTTGGACACGACTGAAGCGACTTAGCAGCAGCAGCAGCAGGGCCCCTGGCTCCTTTCCTTTCTGCCTGGGGGCCCTAAGCATCACCCTGGGAGAACCAAGGAAGCTATTTCAGAAGCTGAGTGAGCCCAGAGTCACTGTGGCATTTTGGAACTACTTCTGGTGGGGGAGGGGGAAGACTGCTACCCCACCCTCAGGATCAGAAGTATGAGCCAGCCATCATCATCATCATCCGGTCAGGGGCTTCCCACAGTCTCTCTGTGGGAGCCCCTCACTCAAGGGGAGGGGACTCAGGCCTCCTGGAAGGAGAGGGAGGAAGAATAGGGGTAGTATATAGGGACATGAGAGGCTCAGAGGCACAGGTGAAACTGTAATACATACGTGATGAATGGGAAAAGGATATTCTTGTTCTCCATACAGGTACACACACTCATGCGCACACACACGTAAGGACAAATAATGTCAGTATACAGCTAACACGTTCATAGGCAACACCCTCCAGCACACACAGACACAGGCACACACACACATTGCTCAAAGACACACCCTCATACACTCAGTCATAACAAATATGTGTGTAATGGAAAGGCACATGCTTGTTTTACACACACACACGGCAATCAAACAGAAACACACAAAGAGATACCCAAATATACACACAAGGCCCTCATTCCCCAAGACACACAGAGACACAGGTATATCAGACACTCACAGAGACCTACTGGTCAAAATCAGACACAAATACAGATGCCTACTCACACACATACTTAAACAGGGACATACACCCTCTCCCCTAACCCCTACCAGTCACTGGTCTCTGAGGGGAGGCGGTGGGGCTGAGCTACACCAGACCCCTCTCCCCATCTCTCTCTCCACCCCCAGGAACAGATCTTGTCCAGCCCAGGATCGACCATAAAGGGGTAAAGGGGCCCCTGGCGGCAATGCAGGGTAGGGGCAAAGGTCCGGAGCAGCCGCCTTGCCAGGAAGGCTTCTGAAGCTCAATCGGGGCCCCATGTGCTCTCAGTGCTGCCCTGGACTCAGCCGCGTCAGTACTCACCGCTGCTTGCCTGGAGCTGGGGCCGAGAAGAGGCAGCGGAGAGGCTGGGCCCAGCTCAGCTGTGAAGGCAGCGCGGCTCCCGCTTGCTCCCGCTTGCTCCAGGCCCGCCCGCCTCTCAGTCCCTCCTTCTCCCCCCTACGCGCGGCTCAGAGCTAATCCCCCAACCCACCCACCACCCCCCCCGGCCTCTCCCCGGGCCCTGAGCCCCAGAGGCTGCCCCCCCTTCTCGACACTAGGTCCCCGCTGGGCTCTCCCGCCAACCTGAGACCCGCCCCTGAAGAGGGGGAGGACGTATGGAACCTCTGGTCTGTTCTTCAGACCCTCACATGCCCCACCCCAATCGTGTCCACGTCCTTCTCGTCCACCACTCCCTGAGCCGCACGCGGGACCCAGCTGCACACGCGTGTCCCGCTCCAGACCCCACGCGTGTCCCTAGGAGGTTGCCACATGACCTGTTATATGCCACACGCGCTCCCGCCCCCACGAGCACGCGGCCGCGCCAGCACACGGTATGGGTGTAGACTGGACCTGCCCCCTACATCCGAGACCATCAATTTATGGAAGATATATCCAGAGAACCCGGCCTCAACCCCTCCGGAGGTTCTGAGACTAGGACTCAGGAGACACAGCCCTGACCACTCGCCTAGGATGCAGCAGGAGGGATGTTAGTCAGACTTCAAAAAGAACTTCCTTGCTGCCTGAATTAGGCATCTTGCCATCTGGGAGTAAGAGGTTAGACGGAATAACGCCTGGACTAGACGAAGTGGGAGACAGGCAACCCTTGTGCCCTTGGCCAAGGTAGAAGCGGGCCCGGCTATTTTAAGAAAGCGCCGCTAGAGTTACTATGGCAACTGCTCTCCTTGGGAACTCCAAGTCAGGCAAGTAGTGACCTAGGAAGGAAGAAGGGGTCTGTTCGAGCGGTCAGGGGGCGCGAGAACGTGCGAGGCGGGGGTGCGCGGGGCTCACCGCGGGGAGGGGCGGCGCGGGCTCGGCGTGGTGCTGAAGGGGACAGCGCCAGATTTGTCGCACTGCGCAGGCGCAGAAGCGCGAACAAAGCTGGAAGTGGGAGGAGGCGCGCAGCCCGAGGTGGTGCGCGCCCACTTGACTCTATCTTAGCAGAGATCTATCCTCCCAGCTACCGTTCCCCAAGCAGGCGGAGGAAAAGGGAGCAAGTCCCCCACCCAGACTGATCTTCCTTGGTCCTTCCCCGCTGCTATTTACTCTCTTCTCAGCAGCATGGGAGTGGGGGTGGGGGAGGTTGGAGGAGTGTGAAAGGAATTCGGGGAAAAACAGGATGCCTGAGTTCTCTATCCCGATTCGTTTGACCCCTGACAAGGTGCTTCCTCTCCAGGGCCTCGGTTTCATCTTTAAAGTGGATTGACGAAACAGACCTGTCCACCTTGCAGAGGTGCTTGAAACCCTGGTAATGGATGGGAAGCAGTTTTCGTTATGAAGAGGCAGGTGAAACGGTTGCACGAAGGGAGAATGCAACCCTGCTAAGGCGGGTGTGAGGGTGGGGGAGCTCTAGGGACAGCAGTAGCCCTCTGCGTCTTTCACACCCTCCCTGACAATGGATGATGGGGAAAGCACTGCTCCAGATGTTCCCTGGAGCGGACTCTGAACTAGGATCTGGGGACGCGGTGAGAGGACGACCCAGAGTCTGAACCGAGAGATCTGAGGGGCCGCTGCCCTTGGGAGGGCCCAATCTTAGACCCCACAACTAAATCCCCAGACCAATGCCAGGCCAACCAAGAAGCAATATTCTTGGTGAACCGACCTGAACATTTACTCTTCTCAGGATTCCAGACCTCCCGGGTAAAGGAAAGGGACCTAGCTGGAGATACAATCCTTCTCGCCTCCAACATTTCTCCCCAAAAGGTGTAAACCCGTTCCAAATCTTCTGGGAGTGGAAGGGGTTGAATAGCTCTGTACCTCACAATCAACCAGGGATGGGAGGTTTGGGCAAATTTGCTTCATTAAGGAACATAAATTCTAACTTTGCCCCTTCAATTCATTCACCAATTCTTGGATATCCACTCCGTGTCAAACAATGAGAGCCTGGACAGTTTCTCCCCATTTTTCAAACTCGCTAAACGCGACCAGAGGGCAGAGAAAGAGGCCCAGAACCTTAGAATCTTGGCCCCGCCCCTTATACGTTTGACTTTGCCTGCTCCTCCCATCACTTCACTTAGACGCGGCCACTGGCCCAAAACGAAAAAAGTCAGTCTCTGCTGCACCATCGCATTCTTCAGCCTCCAGTCTCAAGCCCTATAGCGGAGAAGGCGAGGTCTCAGTTTACACCACCGGTCTGTTCCGCCTTGGGTTTCGGGATCCATCCGGAACGCTTTCAGATAGGAGCCTCAGTGAGCCGGCACTCGATTGAATCGGTCTGTCTCTGTAGCTCAAGAAGGCGGGTTTGCTGCGCCCGCTTCAAGGCCACAGCGAGAAGACCTTACTGCGCACGCGCAGTAGGCAGCCGATGGAGCCACCGATGGACCCGTCCGGAGGGGAGCAAGAGCCCGGAGCCGTCAGGTACCGAGCACCGGAGGGGCCGAGAGAGGGAAGAAGAGCCTGGGGGAGTGGAGTTGAACCAGGGCCGGGCCTGGGGGCCGCTTTTAGGAGCCTAGGCTCAGGAGCATAACGGAGGCGGACTCGCAGGTAACAGTGACCCGGGGACGCCGCCGCCAACGCCCTTTTACCCACAGGCTCCTGGATTTGCCCTGGGAAGACGTGCTGCTCCCACACGTCCTGAGCCGGGTGCCGCTGCGCCAGCTGCTCTGGCTGCAGCGCGTCAGTCGGGCTTTCCGGGCGCTAGTGCAGCTGCACCTCGCCCGGCTGCGCCGCTTCGACGCCGCTCAGGTGAGCCTGGGGCTGGAGCCCCGCCCCCTTCTGGATACTGCCCGCCCCCCCCTCCCTGCGCGTGCCCCGCCTCCACCCCCCAGTCTCCAGCCCGGAACATCCAGCCCCCAGACCCCAGCCCCTCTGTCTACCCTTCCAGATAGCCCGTGGGCCTCTAGGAATGCCTGGGAAGCGATCCACCCAGCGAAAAGTACTCTCAATGGGGGAGTACCAGGGATCAACTTGAGGGCGCGTAGGGTCTCTCCTGGGAGGGCAGGTGCCAAGCCCCGAGGGCAACCTGCTGCCAGGAAAGAACTCCTCAGGGGCGAATAGGCAGAGTCCTCCCCCGGGAACAGCTGAGAGTCGAGGTGCCTCCCCGCCCATAGGTGGGTCCACAGATTCCGCGGGCCGCATTGGCCTGGCTGCTGCGGGACGCCGAGGGGCTGCAGGAGCTGGCGCTGGCGCCGTGTCACGAATGGCTGTCGGACGAGGATCTGGTGCCGGTGTTGGCGCGGAATCCGCAGCTGCGGAGTGTGGCGCTGGCCGGCTGCGGGCAACTGAGCCGCCGCGCGCTGGGGGCGCTGGCCGAGGGCTGCCCCCGCCTGCAGCGCCTTTCGCTCGCGCACTGTGACTGGGTAGATGGGCTGGCGCTGCGCGGCCTAGCTGACCGCTGTCCGGCCCTGGAGGAGCTGGACCTCACCGCCTGCCGACAGCTCAAGGATGAGGCCATCGTATACCTGGCGCAGAGGCGCGGCGCAGGCCTTCGCAGCCTCTCCCTAGCGGTCAACGCCAATGTAGGGGATACCGCCGTCCAGGAGCTCGCTCGGAACTGCCCGGAACTCCAGCACCTCGACCTAACAGGGTGCCTCCGCGTCGGAAGCGACGGTATCAGGTACCTGGGCCTGGGGTCGGTGAGATGGGAGAAGAGCAATCGCTTAAGTCTCTGGGGGTAGAGGCGGGCTGTAGTTGGCAGAACTGGGGTTTCTGGATCTTTCTACTAGCACGGAACTGCATTCTGAACAGGAAGTGCCTCCAGGAATACCTAGGCCAGAGATCCCATAGTTGAAAAACTTTTCTGAACTCGTATTTACACCTTGGGAGATTTCAGAAACAAAGATTTCTGGCTATTCTTCAACAAGGGGAAAACCTTGCAATCCTGGGGCATGCAGTCTCTGGTTCACTGGAGGCATTGAGTGTATGACCTCAAATTAGGCCCCTTCGGAGGGAAGTATGCCACAACTGGAGGGAGACTGGGCTCTGCTGGCTCCCCCACCGCGTGTGTCGCGGCTTCACGCCTTTTGCCTCCCCCAGGACTTTGGCAGAGTACTGCCCGGCGCTGCGCTCGCTGCGGGTGCGGCACTGCCACCACGTGGCCGAGCCCAGCCTAAGCCGCCTGCGGAAGCGCGGTGTGGACATCGACGTCGAGCCGCCGCTGCATCAGGCCCTGGTACTGCTGCAGGACATGGTGGGCTTTGCACCCTTTGTCAACCTGCAGGTCTGACCCGCCTGCCGGCACAGCTGGACTGTGTGGCCGGGGCCTCATTGCGAACTGTAAGGAAATTGAACTGTGGGGGCCTCCGGTGAGAGGCCAGTGTCCTGCCCTACCCTAGAGCTTCAAATAAAGAGCTTTTTACCCCCTCTTGCCTGGTGCCGCTGCCCTGTTGGAGATAGGGGATGTAAAGTTGGGAGAGACAGACACAGTATTCCAGCACCCCAGCTGTGAAATGACCAGAATGTACTCACACCTTCCTGGGGCTACCTTTACTGTGCCTGTGGCAGCTCCAAGAGGAGGTTAACACTGTAGAGCAAGGAAGTTGGGAAGGAAGGGGGACAGGAGTTAGGGCGGGCCCTGTGTGGTGTGTAGGGCTCCTGCATCCCTCTGGGATCTGTGCCTAGATGGCTCGGGCAGAGTCTGGCAAGTGCCTCAGTGGAAGCGGTACTTTCTGGCCGGCTTGAGGTTGATGTATGTGGCCTTCATCTCCTCAGCCTCAGGGTTCCGCACATCTTTGAATCGCTCCCCTTTGGTGCTCACTATCTGGTTGTCGATGTATCGGATCAGCTTCTTGGGAGCCTGTCAGGCAATCAGGCAGTGAGCAGTGGAAGCCTGGAGACAGATGCGCCCGCTCCATGACCCCGACTGTCTCACCTCCTTAGGAGCCATAGGACGGTGAATCTTCTGATCCTCTGCACTATCCACCATCATGTACCTGCCAAAAACTGGCTGGGTGAAGCTCTTGCCACCCTGGGAAGACCCTCAAAGGTCCCAGCCCTGCCCAGCCCAGACTCACTTCTGCAGGATGAAGGACTTCAGCTCATCTTTTTGGGGGCCTCTGAGACGCCTAGGCAGGTCCTGAAGAGAGAAACCAGGTGTAGGGCCTAGGGTACCAGCAGGGGAAGCAAATGGGGCTAGGCTAGGGGCAGGGGCTTAACACTAAGCTGGAGCATGGCTGAGGTTACATGGGTGGGGGGCGTCTAGCAGAGGATACCTGGTTGGGGCCATCCCAGGCTGGAGGCCCCTGCTTCCCCTCTACCAGCATCTGCACAGCTTCTTCCAAGTCCCCTCGAGCTTTGGCCAATACCCACTGGGCCTGCTCCACTGAACAGGTGGGGAAAACCTCCAGGAGTACGTCCACCCCTGGCAGCAGCTCTTCCTCAGGGCCGGCTGCCTGTGGGCATAAATGTTGACAAGAGGCACTATTTCCTCCATTCCAGCCCCCCGAGCTCCTTCACTGGTACCCTCCTCTACCAGTACCTCATCTTGGGTGTCCCCAGCAGAAGACATCGTCTCTTCTTTGAGCTTTTCGGGCCGCTGCAGGGGCTCTGGGGAGATAGATACCTGACCTTGGACCTCGGAGCTCTGTGGCTGCACATTCTCTTAAAGGGGCAGAAAGAGCAACAGGTTTGCCAGGGCTTTGGAGGAGGCAGTTTGAGTCACCCAGGAGCCCAATTCCCAGGCTCACCTTTGTTCCTGGCACCACTCAACTGCCCTGAGAGCTTCTGGATCATGTCCCCTATTGTACTCCTGAAAAGACCAGGAGGGTGGTTAAAGGACAACTCTACCACCCTCCACCATCAGCCAGCCCCCCTCGTCCTCTTGGCCCCAGCCAGGCCCCACCTGGGGATGTGGGCGAAGCCAGGCACATAGGCCTCCATCATCTCAGTGAAGGCTTCCATGTCGAAATTCTCCTCTGATGGGCCTGAGGGGCCCAGGTCCCCAAGAACCCCAAGCACATAGGAAAAGATGACGTCATCCAAGCCGCTGCAGGAAGGGAACAGACAAGCCTTGTTAGCCTGGGACTCCAGCTCCTGGCTTCCTGAGGACCATGAAGCAGACCTCAAGCCTTAAGCCTGGAGAGTATCCCACCCTCCCCCTTCCTCAGAGATTTGGTCTCCCCTTTGTTCAACAAGGGTGATGGGAACAGGATGAGGGGCAAGGCCACACCAGCAGATCATACTCAGCCCTTCCGCATCTCAGGAACAGGGCTGAGTGCTTCCCACGCCAGTCTCTCCATGGGCCAGGGTCCAGAGTCCTCCCCAGCTGCTCCAGCACTGGCCCAAGCATGACCCTTCTAGGAGAGCAGCTCCTACCTGAGGTCGGCCTCTGGGAGGTGCGTCTGGACAAAGGCAAGAAGGGCTGCACTGACAATCCTCTCCAGCTCCATGCTCTCTCCTCTGCTGCAGAGATACAAGATGGAGGCTTGTCAGGCCCTCTTCTGCCTGCCCCTGCCCACCAGGTCCGGGGGCAGCCAGCTCCTCCCTCCTGCCCTGCTGTGGAAACCATTTGTTGAAGTTGCCTTAGCTTCCAACTCTCTGGTCCTCCCCTGCTCCCTCAAGCAGAGCCACACCCCCCACCCCCCACCCCCCACCCCCCCCCGCCTCCCTCTTTCTCCACCTCCTCCAGCCTGAGACAGGACAGGACACTGTCTCAGGAGAAAGTTTTCAGAGTGGAGGTTTCCCTCCTCCCTCCCCCTGACCTCTCCCCATCTCCCCACCCCACTCCCCAGAAGTAGGCCCAAGATCTTCTGGGAAGACGCCAAGGTCTTGAGGTCACATGCCTCCTGGCTGAGGAATCTCATCACTGAGAGGGCCACTGGGCCCCCAAGTCCAGCCACAAGGGGCCCATTGTCCAGCCCCCCAAGGAGCAGGCCTCAGGACTGAGCATAGCCATCCCCCCACCCAGAATGGGCCACCCACCCTTCAGACAAAGGGGCTTTTCTGGCTCTGGGGCCCAGATAGAAGGGGAAGTCTTTCATGAATTCTATCTCCCTGCCTGGTCCTTGCCCTTCCTGCAGCTTGGGGCTATCTACAGAGGCTGTCCATTCTCGTTCCCAAGGCCTACGACATCCTAGAAGATCTGGCCTTTGCCTACCTTCCAACCTCACCACTCCCTCCCAGCTCACTCCACCAGCATCCTTGGGGTCCTTCAAACTCGCCCAGCTTCTTCCTGCCTATCTCTTCCAGATATCCACATGGCTCATCCCCTCACCTCTGCCAGGGCTCTGCTCAAATGCTGCCTCCAGAGAGACTGTCCCTGACTAACCTACCAAAAATAAGCATTCCCCATACTCCCCAATCTCTCTCTGCTTTATTTTCTACATGGCATATACTACAGTTTAATGTTATTTTTATGTTTATTTCCTTATTGTCTCTCCTCCCCCATAGAACATAAGCTTCAGGAAGAGGGAGTTGGGAGGGACTTTGCCTTATCCTTTGGTATAGCCCTAGCACTTAGAGTGGAGAAGGAAATGGCAACCCACTCCAGTGTTCTTGCCTGGAGAATCCCAGGGACGGGGGAGCCTGGTGGGCTGCCATCTCTGGGGTCGCACAGAGTCGGACACGACTGAAGCGACTTAGCAGTAGCAGTAGCGCTTAGAAAAATGCCTGCACTTAGTAGGTGCTTGATAAATACTTACTGACTTGTTTCAATCCTACTTACATGCTTTTGACTCCATAAAGTCTGTATTTGGTAGTCAAGAACATACAGGTGGCAACAACCTGCTCCAGATCCACAGGTCCAAATGTCAGCTTATCCCAGTTAGAAGACTCAGGAGCACCTACCCCCAGTTCACCATATCCTTTCCGTCTGTGTATACCTCCTCCAAACAGGTACCTCCTCCTGTTTCACTAGCTGACACAACTTGCTCAGCTGCCAAACCTGAACTTGGGGGTTACCCTGAGCCTCACCCTCTCTCAACCCCACCCGCTGCAGTCAGTCAGTCACCAGGTCCCGGTCAAGTCTGCTGCCTTATTATTCTCCATGCTAGCCACTTCTCCCCAGCTTCAGTCTGGCTTCTGCTCCAACATCTCTACCACATCTTCTCAGGCTAAGGTCAGGAGTTACTGTTTTCAGGTTTTGGTCTAATTGTTTTTGTTGTTTAGTGGCTAAGTTGTGTTCAACTCTTACGCAACCTCATGGACTATAGCCCTCCAGGATCCTCTGTCCATGTGATTTCCCAGGCAAGAATACTGGAGTGGGTGGTCATCTCCTTCTCCAGGGGATCTTCCAACTCAGGGATTGAACCCACATCTCCTGTGTTACAGGCAGATTCTTTACTGCTGAGCTCCTGGGAAGCCCTAATTGGTCTAATTAGGTTGAACCATATGAATTTGCCAATATTATCCCTTTTTTATCAAGAAAGAGAGAACGGCCATTTCTTATACTGTCACCTCATATTTGCCCTTTCAGCAGCATCAGTATTGGTCTAGGAGGCATCACGTCCTCCTGTTTCTCTTTCACCTCCCTGGCCATTACTTCCCAGGCCATCCCTGCCCCCCTCTCCTCTTTTCCCCTTCTAACTGTGGCAGCAAAGCTCAGGCTCAAAGCTGCTTCTCCTCTTTCTTCAGTCTGCACCCTCTGTCTCTGGAAGATCTCATCTGGGCCCACATCTTCTTGTTCCAACTCCATGTCACCAATTCCCAAATGTCTAATTCTCTAGTCCAGCCTCCTCCTCTGAGCTACACACTTATACATCTATCTCTCTGACACCTCCATGGGGATGACTTAACGTGTTCCAAACTGACATTCTCCCAAGTTGTCTACTCCTCCAAGGCTGTCCCTGTCCCCCGTGTATACCTGTCCATGTACCCAGCTGTTCCTGCCACAAGTCTGAGACCAGATGCTGTGAGGATCCCTGACACCATCCTACCGTCTGCCTTCCCACATCCAATCAGTCACCAAGCCCTGACCATTATCTCTCGACATACCTACTTCTCTCCATCTCTCCTCCCACTCAGCTCCATCTCTTGCCTTAACTGCAAGTTTCCCAATCGTTCTCCTCACCACCATCTTTCCGCCAACAACCTATTCTCCACAAACATCATGGCTGTACAATCTTTACAAAAATCATGTTCTTCCTGCATAACATCTATCCATGATTTCCTGTTTCCAGATTAGTCCAGATTCTTTTTGTGGCCCTCAGTTCAGGGCCTTACTCCTGCCTCTGTCTCTCCAGCTGTCATGTACCACTGCCCGCCCCCCTCCCCACCCAGATCACTCCCCTCCACCCTGGCTTGCTTTCACCTTGCCAGCACTCCAGCTTTTTCATGGCAAGAGTCTCTGCATGAACTGTGTCCTCTGCCTGGGTAACCTGCTGCATCCACCCCTTCACTTGCTAACTCCTCTCACCTCTCAGGTTTCATTTTACAGTTTCCTTCAAGGGATGCTGTCCCTGACCCTCTAGAACTGGTTTGGTCTCTATCTCACACCCTTACTGCTGACTACACTTTTCCTTACTTAGCAATACCTTTTATAGCTATAATTTAAAAAATTACTGGGGCAATGTGTAATGATTCTTCTACTTGCTTCATGAGCGTCGAGACTACACACCTGGTTTATTGATCAATGTACACTCAATAAAGTTACTTCCCACTTCACAAATGAAGAGATTGAAGCTCAGTGGGCTTAATGACTTGCCCAGAGTCACCTGGCTTGACTGTAGTAGTCAAGAGATAAATCCAGGACTTTCTAGTTCAGTGTATATTCGAGGGGCTACTTTGGGAATGGGGGGATGTCAAGACCTCCAACTGGGTTGAGATAGGGCTGCCATCTACGATCACAGTTCCTGGTCCCCTGACTGGTGACACAGAGTTGCTGTGACAGTACAGGGTCACTTGGGACAGAACTGAGAAGCCCTGTCCTACCAGGGGAGGCCAGCCTCTTGCTCCAGACCCTAGTATGGGCCTTGGCGAGGAGTGTAACTGCTCAGACCAGGCATACCAGATCCCATCATGCTGCTCCCCCAAGAAGTCAGCCCCCTGTGGAGACCAACATCCACCCCAGGTTATACCACTCCTGGCTGCTAGCAGTTGTCTGCCAACCTCTGCGAGGACCAAGGTCCATGGATGCTGCATGAAAGCTTCTAGGGAAGAAGCTCTCAGGGATGTGGCTGATGCCTAGCTTCTAGCCAGGGTCCAAGAAGTTATTCATGGGAAACACCTCACTGTGCTCAAATAAAAGTCTTCCTGCCCTGAGCTTTTGCTCTGGCTTGTTTCCTAACAGAATGTCCCCCTTCCTCCTGTTCTTGGGCTGCCCAAACTTTCCCCAGCCTTCAAAGCTTGCCAGTTCTTTCTTTCACCCTTCTCCACTCCTTAGGCTTCATTGGCATTCCTTTCCTACCCAGAACCTTCTCCTAATATTTCTCCTCATAGTCCCTGAGTTGGGGAAGCTGCAGCCCTAACAGCCAGGCTTCTCCAGGGTCAGAACATGATTTCCCCAAGACTTTTCAAATTCTGGATATAACCCTCAGAACCCCATTACATCCTGGGGGCTCCAAATCAGGGTTCACTGGTTAGCTGCACCCATGAAATGTGACTGACATCCTATTGTGAGTCTTGTTTGAATACCTCTAATGAAGGTAATAATATTTAGCATTTACTGACTGCTTACAGGGCTTCCCAGGTGGCACTAGTGGCCCTAGTGGCACTAAACAGAGGTGGGTTCGAGCCATTGGTCTGGAAGATCCCCTGGAGGAGGGCATGGCAACCCACCCCAGTATTCTTGCCTGGAGAATCCCCTGGACAGAGAATTCTGGTTGGCTGCAGTCCATAGGGTCGTATAGGGTCACACAGAGTCGGACACAACTGAAATGACTTAGCACTCATGGATGACTGCTTAAGATCTGCCAGGGATTGTTCTGTGCTCTTTACATGTATTAACTTACCTAATCCTCACAATTACCCTAACATATAGATACTAATATATAATATTATCCCATTTACCCAAAAGGAAATGGACACATTGTGAGGTTAAGTAACTTGCCCAGGGTCACAAAGGAAGTTAACCGCAGCTTTATACCCAGGCGGTCTGGCTCCAAAACCTTCACTGTTAATCACCATACTACACCACCTTTCATGATGCAAAGGGTCTGTCCCCAGCCTATGTTCTGATCCTCCTCTCCTGCTTGGCTAGCCCTCTTGCCTACCTCAGAATCTTTGCTTACACCATTCTCCCCACTCAGAATGTCTTTGCCCCTTTGCCCCTCACCTTGCAGGACTCATTTCCCCTCCGGAGCCAACACTGACTGCCCCATCCTCACTGGCCAGGTGGCCTGGGAGCATCTCCGGGACCGCACAGCCCTGAACTCTCCAGATGCTCCATAATGCCTCCTCCCCTCCCCAAACAAATTTAAGTGAAACTGGGGAAAGAAGTACTATGTTGTTCCCTTCAGGTGGGGATGTGCCCCGGGTGGAAGGAGACCAGTAGGCCATGTAGGAGGAGTCCTGGGAAGCGGAGTGGAAGAAGCCCCGGGCACTCAAGAGTCTAGAAACGAGGTCTTCACTGCTTCTCCCAGATTCTATGAAGCCCGGCTCCTGGGGCCCTGGTACATAACGCAGGTTCCAGAGGACATCATAGTCCCCTGACCCTCAATGCAGCTCTTAGAAGCACCAAGGGGATCGAGGGGTATATGGGACTCCGGCATCCAAAATTAGGCGGGAGTATAAATGCGGGGTGATGGGAGTACAGGAAGTGGGGCCACAATGATGGCCGACCCCTGAAGCAGCAGCTCCCTAAACGAGCTAGCGGGATACCCTTAAGCATCCAGAATAGTGGGCCCGAGGGCACATGGATGTGC
Organism: Bubalus kerabau; assembly: GCF_029407905.1. NCBI lineage: Eukaryota > Metazoa > Chordata > Mammalia > Artiodactyla > Bovidae > Bubalus > Bubalus kerabau. Next base: position 25,643,353 of record NC_073645.1, read on the forward strand.
TTGCGGCCCTGGGGGACACATGATGAGGGAGGCCTGAGCAAGCTAAAAAGTGCCTTAATACAGGCCACGGCGAGAATCAGAGATGGGGGTCCGGCGGGCCCCGGGGGTACCGTGGGGAGACACACAGGACAGGTACCCTGGGTCAGTGCTCTCCGCGACTCTTCCAGCCCTGAGTCGGGGCCTGGAGGGGGAATCACCTGCTCCGTCGGGCGCCGCCGGCGACTTGTCCCGCGCGGTGCAGCTCGCATGCCCCCAGCCCCACCAACGAGATCAAAGGCGGGGCCCAGAGCGGTTCACTTCCAGAAGCGCTGTGGTGGCCATTTTTAAGAAGGGCAAGTGCCCATAAGTGGGCGGGGCTTCTGGTTTCAGTCCCATTTGTCTCAGGGCTTTGGACGGGCTCTCGCGGCGGCCATTTTTTTTGAGGGTAGGGAGGAGTTAGGCATGAAGATTACGCCATGGGTGGAGTCTCACCGACTGACTGTATGCCCTCCTACTTCCTTGTCTGCCCTGACCAAGGACATTTGGCCCCACCCAGTATATTCCCATCCACCTTATTTCCGAGCCCCCCAAATCTCGCTCAAATCTTCTATCTTCCCCTCGACTTCTCCTTGTTTTTCCCGTCTTCCCACAAACCCGTGGCTCACTGGTTGATTCTGGTGGCCCCTATACTCCTAGACCTGGTGTTCCCCAAATCCCACTGTCTCTCCTCCTAACGTGTCCAGTCCAGATTCAAGCCCTGTCACCCATCAAAAATAATCAGCCTAAATTCATTCCCATGCTGAAGAGAAGCATTTTGAGACAGCAAATTTTGCTCCCTATGTCAGGAAATAGGAGGAGGTCTTTGATGTTGTCATAGGGCATGGGAACTCCCCATTCTGGTCTCCCAAGTCTATTTAATTAAGGCTTCTGTTTATCAATTTTTATATAGGCCACACGTTGCCCAGATAACTCTTAGGTACTGACTTACCCGCCATGCAAGTGTGTGCATGTGTTTTGGGCTCCTTGTGACCCCATGGACTGTAGCCCCCAGGCTCCTGTGTCCATGGAATTTTCCAGGCAAAAATAGTGGAGTGGGTTGTCATTTCCTCCTCCAGGGGATTTTCCGAACCCAAGGATCGAACCTGGGTCTCCTGTATTGGCAGGAGGATTCATTACCACAAAGCCACCAGAGAAGACTGTATCTGCCCCTATGCATTCTCTTAACAGCGATGTCTCCCCAAGATTAGGGTGGCTACAGGGCCTAAGTTTTGGGACCTGGAACCTGGTTTGGATGGGGGAAGGGGCAGCAGGTGCTCTGAGGACCCACCTGAGCTCAGATGCAGGATGCCTACAGGCCAGTACCTTAATGCCCATGTTGGCAGGGCTCCTCATTTAGGACAGGATGGCTGAACCCCAGTACCCAGTAAAGCCCCAGCTTCCTCTTTCTGTTCCTGCTACCTCAGCTTCCCGGTGCTATCCAGGGGGGAAGTCCAGAGCCTTCCCTTCCCAGAAGTCCTTCAGTGTGTCATGATGGAAGGAGTTCCATTCAAGAATGAGCTCTCCCATTCCCAGTCACGAGGCTGAGCCTCTTTTCAGGTCTAGTCCCCCTGTAGGGTGCTGGGGGCCCAGAGATTGTCACTACGCTGAGGAGCTCATGGTCCAAGGTAGAAAGTCCCATTCTCTCTTCCCTAAGGACAGAAGCAATGCCATAATATGGAGAAAAAGAGGATCACCACTCCCTATTCCAGTCCTGTCCCTCACTTCAACCTCCCACCTCCCCACCAGGATTCTCTGGCCTCAAAGTGAGCAAGATGTGGGCTGCTGGGGAAAGGGGGCAGGAAAGGGGAGGAAAGAAGGAGGGAGCACTTTGGCGTCGCGTCTCCCATAAAAGCTCTGCTGCTGCCAGCTTGGTGCTGCTGGGGTTAATGAAGGGTGGGGTGACAGCCACTTTGAACTCTGGCCAAGCAGGCCCCTGGGAAGGAGGTGATGGATGGCTGCCAGGCCTCTAAAGACTAAGCCGTCGCTCCCCTCCCCCAGCCCCCAGTCCGTCCTCCCTCTCCCCTCCATTGCACAATACTGATGCCTCTTCTCTCCCTACCACCCCCATTACAGGAATTTCCAGGTTTCCTCAGTAGAGCTGTCCCTGGTTCCAAGCTCAAGACCCTGGTGACCATCCCTGAGACTGTACCTTTCCCCCTTCCCAACAGCCTGTTTCTTGAATGGCAGTGGATGTAGCTACTTATCATGGGAAAGAACTTCTTGAGGTTTTGGGGAAAGACCATTTAGGGGGAGCCCCTCAATTCCCAGCTCAGATTCTGGAGGGTCTCAACTCTGTGCAGTAAGAGTTGGGTTCTGGAATCAGAGGACAGAGGGAGGGCTGGGGAGAGGGCCCACCACAGACACAGGGACACATACAAACCGTAATCAGGAGCTCCAGGGAACACTAGTCCCATGCGACATTCACACTGCCTCGGCCTTAAGCCCCTGATTTTTCTGTTCCCTCAGGTCTCAGTATCTTTCCACGGAATGGGAATAAACTCCACTTATGCTTTGGATACAGCTTGAAGCCACATGAGGTAGAAGGAGGTAGACTGATACCCCCTTCCTCCCCATTCCATGAGTGAATTCTGCAGCTGATGCTGGGCCTCCTAAGCTGAAGGGGAAAGCTAGAATCTTGTGCTGAAGCCTCCACTAGCACATCAGCTCCCCACCATTCAACCTCAGCGTGAGGAACTGGGCTTGAATTAGGCAGAAAAGGCAGATTTCCCAGACATTAAGGGCAGAGAAAGAATCCAGGTGGCTGGTTTCAAGGGGTGGGAGGGACTCTGTCAGAGACTGAGGTGAGGAAGGGGATGCTTTGAAAGATTGGGGGTTGTGGAGAAGGGGGTCCCCATTCTTGCTTGAGGTCAAAAAGGGCTCTCTGGGCAGGGTGCCCGGCCCTCCCACACCTTCCTCCTTTCTCAGAAGAGCCAGGATGGGGCGGGGGCGGGAGTTGGCTGGGGCGGGGCCTATTTAAGGAGCAGTCTCTGGGAGCATCTCTGTAGATCCAGCTCCAGGAGGGAGAGGAGAGGCTTCAAGGGTAAGTGCAGACCTGTTTCTTTCAACTCAAGTTGGGGGTGGTAGTGGAGGGTGGCTCTTGAGCCTGCCGGCTTGCCTTTACCTCTCCAGAGACAGGCTGCAGCTCTGCTCTGAGTGGAAATAGCACCCCAGTCCTCAGTTTAACTCTCTAGAAAGTCACAGTGTGTTTCAGGGAAGTCTTTCTCTTCCATTCCCTTATCTATACCAGGTACTTCCTGTCTTCATTTCAGGTGTGTTTCTGTGTGTGTGTAGGGGCGCGGGCAGTGGTTTCAGGGAGCTTGGACTCCTGGGCCTCTATCTTGGGGATCCACATTTTGTGGGTCTTGTTTGGCTCAGGAGGCCTGTCTCTAGAGAAATACCCTCTCAGTGTACATGCTCTAGCTCTTCCCCCAGTCCCTTGTCTATCCAATTCCACACCTAGGCCCATTGGAGCACATTTGGGCAGGGGATGACGGGACCCATTCTGCATGGAATCTCTACCACGGCCCTGAGCCCCCACCCCTCATATCTAATATCAGTATCCTGTTGGAATTGAGAGAACCTTTGCCTCTTCTAGCAATGGACCCCTATTTTCTGCTCCAAGCTCAGACCCTTCCTGGAATAGGAGGAATCTTGAGATCTCAGGTTTCTCACCTGACCCATCCTGGGGATGAGGAAAGATTCACAGAAGAGAGTGCAGGAGGGCAGCATCAAGGTTAAGAGAACTTTGGCCGCCTGGCTCTGAGAACTGAATTCCATAGGCTGTGAGCTCTAGCAAATGCCCTAGGGACTCAGTTCTGGTGCCCGGCTGTGCTACACCATCAATACGGAAGTCACGGGGCATCAGCCAGTTGCTGCCACTGGCTCGATCTTTTAATAACTTCAATTCAAGCCACTCTTCTTGTCAAAGACTTCAATGGCTCCCCAGAACTCCTCACTTTGCCATTAAAGTCTTTCAAAGTATGGCCTCCACTTAGCTTTGAAGCCTGATCTTCCACTGCTTCCTGGTTATAACCTGTCCTCCAGTGAAACCCTGCTCCTTCCTGCTCCTTCTGCCATGCTTTTACTCGTGCTGACCCCTCCTCAGTTCTTCTCGGGACACCTCCTTTCCATCACTGTCAGATTCCTACACATCCTTCAAAGTCTTTCTCAGATGCCTCTTACAAGAAGCTTCTTCAATGCCTCAATGATGCATACGATGTCCTACAAATCCTCCACACTCTGCTTCCAGTGGGGCTTGATTCATGAACCCCGTGATGACTAGTTTAGTATTCCTCACAGAGTGGCTTTTCAATAAATGTTCCTTGTATTTTGCTGAGCATGTCTCATGTATGAAGAGGCCTGTATGTTAAGGCTACAGTCAGATTGCCCAGGTGTACTCTGTGTATACCCTTGGGTAAGTTGTTAATTTCTGTAGGCCTCAGTTTCCTCATCTGTAAACGGGGATAATAATTATATCCACATCAAGGTTTTGTGAAAATTAAATGGTAGTTTCTGTACAGGGCTTAGCACAGTGCCTGCACACAGTAAGTGCTCAGTTAAGTCTGTAAGATTGTTGTGATTATTACCCTCCTTTCAGTAGAATGTGAGTTACCCAGTTGGGAGGTGGGATAGGGTTTAAAATTGGTCAGTCATGGTTTATTGGCAAAGGGCTCTAAACCAGATGCCAGGGTTGGGTAAGGCTGGGGCGCAGCCAGGAGGAGAAGGCCATCAGGATGAGAGTTTGGAGGCTCAAGCCCCACTGAGGGACAGTACTACTGTGTGACCTTGGGTGAGTCACCCCTCTCTGGCCTTGGTTTCCCAACACAAGGTAACTTGAGGAGGTTGAGCCAGATAAACAGTAAAGTCTCTGGTGGCTCTGATGTTTTATGAGTCCTAAGCTTCTAAGAGTTAAGTTCAAAGAAAAGATCAAAGAAAGAAGCATGTAGGACTCCATGCAGGGCTTCCTTACAGCCACAGGGCTGGAGCATGGGGGTTTGGAAGCAATGGCAGGCTGGACTGAGCTGAGTGGCAGCACTTCCTTCAAAAAGTCTACAATTGGGGCCTCCTTCCTCACTGGGGCTGGGGGCAGGGGTAAATTATGTGCAGCTTCTGGACATTTCCAGGACATAAGTGGAGGCCTTAGGGGAAGAATGTGTGTGAGCAATGTGGATTCTCAGAGATGAGGAGAGTTGAGAGACTGTAAGAGTGGGCCTGAGAGGGTAGTAGAGGAAGGGGATTCAGAACACATTTTATATGGTGGGAGAGTCATGATTTACTTAACCTGCTTTGTTTCAAAAAAAAGAAAAGAAAAAGGATTTGAGGAGGCTTACCAGCATGTAGAAAATATCTCTAAGATTAAAATATAAAATCTGTGACAAATTACGTTTTAAATGTGTATCCTTTTTGATCCAGAGACTCAATATCCTTATTATCACTATTTTTAGTTAGAAATTGTTTCAGACTTACAGAAAAGTTGCCAGAATAGTACAAAGAACTCTGACTTAGCCTTATACCAGATTCACCAACTGTTAACCTTTTTTTTTTTTTTTTTTTTGCCATATTGCTTTCTTTAATCTATAGTCCTCATTCAAATCTTGCTACTTGTCCCAACATTGTCCTTCATAACAATGTTCATTCTAGGCTAGTATCCAAAAGAGGATCATGCATTGCATTTAGTTTTCATGTCTCTTTCACCTCCTTTGACTTGAAACCTTTGTCTGTTATGACACTGACATTTTCGAGCAATTTTCTCTCAATTTAGGCTTATGTTTCCTCATGATTATGCCTTACCACTGAATTTTTGATGTTGTATTTTTCAGTTTAACATATCCAAAGCACATGATGTCAATTTGTCTCCATTAAAGAAAAAATTTAAAGACACTCATTAAAGATGGTAAGAAAAAAAAGATGGTAAGGAAAAAAAAATGGTAAGAAAGATTTTGTTTAAGAGGGACTACTGCAATGGGGTTATTAATGTGTTTACCCACCACTTTTCCCTATTATACTATTAGGTTACTATTTTCTTCAGGTTACTACTTTAAAATTTGTAATTAATAAATATCTTATTGGAACATATCTGAAACTATATAAATATCAGGTTTTTCATCAAACTTTCACCCATTAGTTTTAGTATCCAGAAATGATTCTCACTTGAATCAATCATTACTGTGATGATTGGGAATGGTAATTTTCTAGTTTCATTTTTCCTTCTTCTATAAGGAGAGCTTTCCAGTCACATATATTTATTTAGTTAATATTAGCATGGACTTAGGGATCCTTATTTTATTCAGTAGGTTATAATCTGTTACTGTGACTGTTTTGATGCTTAAAGTGTCCTTGATTTGGTCAGTGGAAGTCCCTTCAAGTTGGCTCCTTTGTTCTTTTGATATTTTTGAGGAGTCCTTTAATTTCTGGCACAAGTTGTTCCAGGCTCATCTTGTACCTTTCCTGCCACAGCCTTGAAATCAGCCATTTTCCCAAGGGGAGTGGTTCCTTTTTTGGAGGATGGAATTTAGAATCAAAGATCTGGGCACTGGCTGTGCTTGTTGCTACTAGGGTGTCATTGTTCAATGATTCAATCTCTAATTCTAAGGTTTCAGATTCCACAATTTAACACTTGTATCTGTGAACAAAGATGCATATTCAAGGACATTTATTTTCTCATCACTCTCTCAGCTTATTTCTCAAATGCCTCCTAACTGTTCTCCCTATTTCTACAATGGCCCCTCTATAGTCTCTTTTCCACACATCATCCAGAATAATTTTTTAAAAATCTCATCACATTTCCCTGTGCTCATAATGTTCCTCTAAGGAAAAAAAATCCAAAATTTTCTACATCACTTCAAGATGCCACAGGATCCAGCTTCATCTGTAACTTCATTAACTATTCAGTTCAGTTCAGTCACTCAGTCGTGTCTGACTCTTTGTGACCCCATGAACCACAGCATGCCAGGCCTCACGGTCCATCACCAACTCCTGGAGTCCACCCAAACCCATGTCCAATGAGTTGGTGACACCATCCATTAACTGTTACATTCTCACTAACTCACCGGACAAGGACACCCCAGCCAAGGGTGTTTGTACTTGCTTTTCTCCCCCAGCTATTCAAATGGCTTGTAAAGGTCTTTATTAGGTCTCCACTGAAGAGTCACCTCTTCTGAGAAGCCTTCCGTAAGTATCCTGATGAAAACAGCACCCCATCACTTATTGCTGTATGACACTGCATTGTATATTCCCCTTTGCTTATTGTCAGTCTTCATTTCCCTACATTACATCTCTAGAGTAAGCTCTATCGAGGGCAGAGAGTTGTTTATTTTTCTCCTAGAGCCCCAGTGCCTAGAATACTGCCCAGCATATGTGGGCTTTCAAATGCCTGTCAAGTCAATGAAGATGACTTTCATTCCTTGTGACTTTTGCATTCACCATACTTTCTGCCTGGCTTCCCCTCACCCTTCTCTTTGCACAGCTAGCTTTTTCATATTCTTTAGGTCTCAGCTTAAATGTTTTCCATAAGGACAGAAACTGCCATGGCTATCTCATTCACGACTATATCCTCAAGGCCTGCGATAGTTCCTGGCAAATAAAAGGCATTCAAGAAATTTGTTGGATGGATTTTTAATAGCTAAAAACTGGAAAGAATCCAAATGCTACAGACTGTTACAGAATGAGGTAACACCATGTTCATTGGCATAAAACGATGTCCAAGATATACTTAATGTAAAATGCAACAAGCAAAACTGCAATTCCTTTTATGTAGTTAATATTAGGTGCACAGAAAAAAATAGTAAAAAAATACTAGATTGGACCTCAGTGATCATTTGTGGGTGATGGGCTTCCCGGGTGTCCCTAGTGGTAAAGAACCCTCCTGCCAATGCAGGAGACATAAGAGACACAGGTTCAGTCTCTGGGTCAGGAAGATCCCCTGCAGGAGGATATGGCAACCCATTCCAGTAGCCTTGCCTGGAGAATCTCATGGACAGAGGAGCCTGGGGGGCTACAGTGCATAGGATCGCACACAGTTGGACACAACTGAAGGGACTTAGCATGCCCACACAAAATATTAGAACAGATTTTAACTCTCTATTTTATAAATTTCTGTATTGCAAACTACTTTTTAAAAACAAATACTAACCTTTGAGCACTTAGTATATGCCAGTTACTGTGGTAAACATTTTGTGTGCAGGACTTCATGATATCTTCTCAATAATCTTATGAGATAGGTCCTGATACCATCATCCCCATTCGCGATGAGGAAATTGGTTCAGGGACATTAAATAGTTCACTCAAGATCACACAGCAGACCTAACACACTACAACAGCTCCCTGTGTTTCCATAATTTAAAAAAAGAAAGAAAGGAAAATAAGCTGAAACTAGGGGTAATAGTTCAGGATCCAGGTTTTACACAAAAGATGCTAAGTAAATTTGGCTCCCTAGAAACCAGGGCAAAGAGAAAAGTATGATCAATTATGAGATCCTTGGTGCTTCAAAGATAAAAAAGCAAACCGCTCATCAGGAGAAACCTCTTTACCAAGTGCTGAGGTTTAACAGAACTTCTGCATGAACCTCATAATTATAGCAGTGTTCAATCAAGTGATCTACAGTTTCAGTAACATACCTGTATACCCAGGTATCTTCTGGCCAACGACAAATGGAAGTTCACTGAAAGCAATTCCATGAGGAACCAAATTTATACAGCCTGGGTGTCAGATCTGGTGGTATGTCTAGACCCGTAGTTAAAATTGGATGTGTGGCTTAATCCTCCAGCAAACTCCTAGAATAGTGCACATTCAACCTATTAAAGACTGTTAGCAAAAAGGAGGAGACAAGATACAAATATATGTATGACTGAGTCCCTTCGATGTTCACCTGAAACTATCATAACATTGTTTATCGGCTGTCCCACAATATAAAAGTTTAAAAAGAATCGGGACACAAGATGTGACATTCATCTTAGATTTCAACCCTGGTAAAATTTCCAGGTAGGCTGTGTTAGTTTTATTCTTCTTTGACAGATGAGTAAACTGAGACTCGGAGAGTCTAAAAAATGTCAGTCAGTTCAGTTCAGTCAGTCTGACTCTTTGCAACCCCATGGACTGCAGCACAACAGGCCTACCTGTCCATCACCAACTCCTGGAGTTTACCCAAACTCATGTCAGAGCCAGCCCTAAATCTGTGTCTTAGGGATCCCTTCCTCAGCCATGCTTGCCATCCACACCTCAATAAAATAGCTGATGCCCTCAGAATCTCTCTATGGATGGTGGGCTCAGGACCTAGGAGAGAGTCATCTTGCACTGGAAGGCAGCTGGTTAAGAGAAAGTGGGGCCGGGCGAGTGAGGAAGCACACGTTTCCCACTCTAATCCCTGACACCTTGTACCCCAAAAAGGGAAGTAAGTCTCACATTACGTAGATGAAGAAACCCCACCTCCACCCCCAAACATAAAAACAATCTTTAAGCCTACACCTGACTTCAGTCACTTTTCTTTACAAGCTGAGAATAAGTGGGCCCTCAGCTTGGGGAGTTAGGGGAGATTTCCTGGAGAGAAGAGACGAAAAAGGGCACGTGGGGGCTCATTGCAGGGCAGGGTTGGGCAGGGAGGAAACAAAGGGTCCAGGCCCTTCCTCCACCACACGCTCAGGCTTTCCAAGTCCAAGGAGAAGGAAGGAGTAACAGGACACCCACTCAGAGATCTCTATGATCCCTTTTCGCCCTCGCCCCGCCATCCTGCAAAAACCTGAAATCAAGGAAGAGCAGCAAGCCGGTGGTGGTTAAAAAAAAAAAAAAAAAGGCAAAAGTACAGGTGACAGGTGCACCCAGCCCCAACGCATAGCTGCGGCGGCAGGAGAACGGCACGCGTGCTCACAGTCGCCTGCCGCCGGGCCTCGCGCGCCCCCAGCTCAAGCCTTCCTCTTCTTCAGGCGGCCGCGCTCCACCGCTTCCCCCGCGGAACTGTCGTCCCCGCTGTCGCTGCTGGCCGGCGGCCGCAGGACTCCCCTCTTGACGCGGTGCTCGGGCTCTCGCAGGCATGGCGCGCCTTGCAGCAGGAACTCGCCGCCGCGGTAGGTGACACGCACGTTGGTGCGCGGGTATGTGCCGTACACGCGGCGCAGCTCCCGGCGCACCGAGTCCGGCAGCTCGAGGCGCGGGCCAAGCGCGCGCTCCACGCGGCCCCACCGCAGCTCGGCCTGCACGGTGCCGCCTTCCGGCCACTGCGCCCCGCTCTCGACTGCCGCCTGTCCTGTGGCTGCGGGCGCCTGCAGCGATGGCCCCAGGTAGCCGGGCGCGGGGAACGGCGGGCGCAGGGCCGCGGCGTAGGCCGGCGGGAAGGCCCAAAAGGGCGGCGCGACCTCCAGGGGCGCTCCGGTGGAGTGGAAGCAGTGGTATTCCTGCGGACCAGCCCACTCGCCGGCGCACAGGTCGCGGGGCCGGCTGCAGAAGTTATGGGCCTGGATAGGGGGCAGCAGCAGAGGGGCGGGCTGGTAGGTGTAGGTGAGGTGCTGCAGTAGAGGCCAGATGTCCTCCCCAGGCGCTCGGCAGTAGTATGCGTACATGATCTGAAGTTCAGGCGGCCGGCGTGGTTCCTGGGGCCTTGTCCTGGTCCAGACCTGGAGTAGGGGAGGTGGATGCGCTTTGTTCTCAGGTCCACCGCAGATCCTGGTGACTAGTAACGCAGGCCCTGGTTCACAGCAGGAGCCCCTGCGATTGTGCCCCTGGCTTTGGGGAACTCTTCCTAAAGAGTTTGGCTACCAGGTCACCTCTTGTCCTAGGGCGGGACCCAAAGCCCAGGCTCCCAGCAGGCTGGAAGGACTCAAGGCCATTTGAAGCCCCAGCCCTGAAATGCCCTTCCAGGTAGCTCCCCACTCACTTGTCTCCTTTAGCCTCGGGGAGCTGGCCCCCAGCATTTGGAGGAACCAGAGAGATCCAGGAACAGGGCTCCTCTCCACCGCTTTTCAGTTGATCTGCTGTTCTTCATGCCCTGACTCGGCCACACCTCCTGGTTTCCAGGCAAAGGGAAACACCTTTACCTTGCCAGAAGCCAGCCAGACTGTGTTTACACTGGGTGAACCTGCTGGAATCATGCTGGCCCCAACTTAGACACAACATCCATGAGGGTATCCCAGTGCCCTTTGCAATTAGGTTAGCTCTCTGTTAACCACATCCCGTTTTCCCAGTTAGATGGATTGAATTATCCTAACATTTGAGTTAAGCTCCTCACCAGGCACTGAATCAAGTTGCTTCATGGTTCAGTCGTGTCCAACTCTTTGAGACCCCATGGACTGCAGCACGCCAGGCTTCCCTGTCTTTCACCATCGCTGGGAGTTTGCTCAGACTCATGTCCATTGAGTCGGCAATGCCATCCAACCGTCTCATCCTTGTTCGTGTTGCTTATGAGCATCTAACTTCAAGTTTACATCAACCCTAGAAATGAGGTATTAATAGTTTCCCCACCTTACATAGCAAGAAGCTGCTTGTCTCAGATTTGGTATACAATGAATGTATTCTATAACTGGGGCTTATGTAAGTATCTTGTCCAGACTCACATAGCTAGTTATGTTAAGGGCAAAATTCTCAAGACTTGTGCTGTCAGTGATGGCATAATCACCAATCTATGCTGGGTCTGCTTTTCTGCTATCTGACTATCCTCCCCTCTAGAATGTTACATAAGAGCTTATAACTTTTTTCAAAGAACTTCTAATTCTTATTAGCCACATGAAGAACATGGTGATATCATTCTCATGGAATAGATTAAGGAACCAGAGACTCAGGAAGTTAGGCCACTTTCCCATCTTCTCACAGTCTGTAACTGGCACTGTGGGATTTGAACTCAGTCCAACTGATGCCAAAGCCCAGAAGCAACTTGGGTGAAGCCAGAAAGGTTGCTTCATTCCCATGGGGTGAGGACTATCTGAGTTCCAGTCCCCATTGGTTCAGGTCATGCCCTTCCAGCTCTCTTCCCCAGTGGAGTGGGTCATAGTTGCTGGATGGTTAAAATGGATACCCTCTCCTAGTTGCTGGGCTGCCAGGCCATCATACTTTCCTTCCTCCTGTTAATCTAAGCAGTATTACCACTAACCCCCACAGTTTCTCATAGATTTTCATCATCCCTCAGAGTCCAGCTACCCTCTGGGAAGTTCTCCCACACTCAGCCTGGTGATGTCATGTTTATTCCTGACTGCACCACTCTTTCAAGTCTAATTCAGGCCATTGGCCTAGTGACAGCAGCAGCTCGGACTGGTTTAGGTTATCTACCTAACACTCCCTATCCAACAGCTCCAAGAAGGGAGCCTCCCCCTCTGTCTTCTTTAAGAACTGGTCCCAGGGACTTCCTGGTGGTCCAGTGGTTAAAATTCCCCGTACTTCCAATGCATGGGGCACAGGTTTGATCCCTGGTTGGGGAACTAAGATCTCTCATGCTGTGTGGCAAAAAAAAAAAAGAACTGGTCCCAGGACATAGTGGTCTTTGTTGGGGGAGGCCTCCCACCCCCATGATGTCCATGGCTTAATCCCTGGGGTCTCGTTAATATGTTACATTACATGGCAAGGGGGAATTAAGGTTGCAAATGATATTAAGGTTGTTAGTTAGAAGTCCTTAAAATAAAGAGGTTATCCTGGATTATCTCGGTTGGTCCAGTGTAATTACAGGAGTCAAATGTGGAAGATGGAAACTCAAGAGTCACTGGCTTTGAAGATGGAAAGAGGGTCATGAGCCTCGTGAGCCAAGGAATGCAGGCAGCCCGAAAAGCTGGAAAAGCTGGAAAAGACAAGGAAATGGATTCTTCCCAGAAAGGAATGCAATTCTGCCAATACCTTGATTTTAGTTAATGAGACAGAATTCCAGTCTCCAGAACTGTAAGATAATACATTTGTATTGTTTAAAGCCTCTAAGTCTGTGGTAATTTGTTAGACCATTAGCGGAAAATTAATATACCTCCCCACTCTATTTATAACTGCCCCTTTCTCCCCCATGGGGATCTGATCACCCTGAGTGGGAGATGAGAGTGTGAGACAAAGCTCAAGTTGAAGGCTGGGACAATGAGAAGCCTGTGTTTTAATGTTCTGACATACTTGCTGAAGACCTCTGCTGGTCTGGGGCGGAGGGTAGTTTTAAGGAAAAATGAGAAAAATAAGAACCAGGTCAAGTTTCTCAGCGTTTATTCACCCTGATTCCAGTAACAGCCTCCACATTTTTAGGGTTCCACACCTTATCTACTGTTAGGAAAGTGGTTCTGGGGGAGTTGGTTCTAGCCCATCCTTAAATTACCTAGGTGATTTAGGGCTCGACCAATCATCACTGACATCCCTTTGGCCATAGTGACTAGTTTAGGCTAGCCATGTGACTCAATTTGGGCCAATGGGAACCAAGCCCAGGGCTCTGTTCTCTTATTGTGTGGAGGGAAGGGCTCTCTCCCCTGGACCGAAATCTGGAAGAATGCAGTTCTGGATCCAAAGGCAATGCTCTCTCAGCATGGAATCGCATAAGAAGTGGAACCAAAGGTCAGAGGGAGATATTGAGTCCTAATGACATCGTTTGAATCCTGGACTTTGAAGTTATGTGAGCCATTAAATTCCTTCTCCCCCCTCCTCAGTTTTTTAGGATATAGTTGGTATACAGCACTGTTTAAGGTGTAGAACATAATGATTTGACTTAAATTTATTGTGAAACGATTACTACAATAGCTTTGGTCAATATCCATCGTCTCATATAGATACAAAAAAAATTTTATTTTCCTTCTGATGAGAACTCTTAGGGTCTACTCTCTTAACAACTTTCAGATATACCATACAGCAGTGTTAACTTTGGTCATCAGGTTATACTTTACCTCCCTAGTATATGTTTATCTTATAACTGGAAATCTGTATTTTGATCAGCTTTATCCAACTTCCCTCTCCTCACCCCGCAATAAATTCCTTTCCTGCTTAATCTAGTTTGAATGGAGTCTTTTTTTGTATATGTAACCAGTTTTGTTTACTTCATATAAACTTAACTACAAAAGACACAATGAAATGGGTATTTTAAAAATTATACCAAAGCACCATCATGTTAGCCTTTGGAAGTTTAAATATTTATTATACTGTGGAGTGGGTCTTCTGTTGTTTGCATCAACAATACACCCTGAGTGTTTTTCCCCCAGAATTTATGAAAAAATTCAAAATACAGCAACCTGAGTAGTTTTTGTTCAGTGACCCCCATGGATCAGAGGCTCTTTTTCAGGCAAAGCAGAGGATGGATTGGGGAGAGAAAGATTGGAAGCCAGTCTTGGAGGAGGTTCACATCCTAGTTCAGGAAAACTGACAACCAGAACAAGAGCAGGGATGAAAAAGACATGGGAGCAGATTCACCTGGATGGGTAAAGGTGGATGCACATGTTTTTAGCTTGGTCACCTGGATGGGTAGTCAAGGTGATCCTGGAGATAAGAAACATGAAGGGGTGACAGAAGTTGAGACAGTGCCGAGTTCTGGTGGGACATTTGGAGAAGACTATCTAGCAGCAGTTTTATATTCAGGCTGGAGATAGGAGGTGAGTTGGTCATGAAGAAAAGGTAGTAAGTGAAATTACCAAAGCCGCTGCCGCTACCCTGGCCGTATTACATACACTGTGTCATCACGGATGCCAATTTGTTGGGTTCCACTTATGCCTTTTGAGGGCAATTGAGGTATAGTTTATGTATAATATTGTAAGTTTCAGGTGTACAAATAGTGATTCACAATTTTTAAAGGTTATATGCCATTTATAGTTATTATGATATTTGACTATATGTCCTGTGTTGTACTATATATTCTTGTAGCTTATTCATTTTATATATAGTAGTTTGTACCTCTTAATCTCTTACCCCTATCTTGCCCTTCCCCTTTTCCTTCTCCCCACTGGTAATTTGTTCTGTATATCTGAGTCTTTATTTTTTGTATATGCACTAGTTTGTTTTATTTTTATTTTATTTATTTATTTTTGTTTTATTTTTAGATTCCACATATAAATTAAATCATACAGTATTTGTCTTTTACTTATTTCACTTAGTATGATACATTCCAAGTCCATTCTTATTGTTGCAAATGGCAATATATCATTCTTTTTTTTATGTCTGAGTAGTATTCCATTGTGTGTATATGTGTGTGTATCGGGACTTTCCCAATGGCTCAATGGATAAAGAATCTGCCTGTAATGCAGGAGACACAGGAGACCGGAATTCAATCCCTGGGTCAGGAAGATCCCCTAGAGAAGGAAATGACAATCCACTCCAGTATTCTTGCCTGCAAAATCCCATGGACAGAGGAGTCCACGGGCTACAGTGCAAAGGGTCGCAAAGAGTAGAACACGACTGAGTGACTGAGCACACAGCATATATATATATATATATATATATACTCACATGTTCTTTATCCATTCATTTGTTGATGAGCACTTAGGTTGCTTCCACATCTCGGCAATTGTAAATAATGCTGCTGTGAACATTGGGGTGCATGTATCTTTGCAAATTAGTGTTTTCATTTTTTTCAAATAAATACCCAGGAGGGAATTGCTGGGTCATATGGTAGTTCTATTCTTAGTTTTTTTGAGAAACCTCTATACAGTTTTCCATAGTGCCTGAATGAGTTTATATTCCCATCAACAGGCAGTCTTGGTTTTGAAGTCCCTCTTACCCCATATAGTGTATGGCCTGATGAGTTTAAGTGAATACATGAAAAGAGTATTGAAAATGGAAATTTGGGGGACCCTCTCTCCGACTAAGAAAGCCCTGGAAAAATGTGCCCCAAGGAAGGGGACTGAGGAGTTGTTAGGTGGGAGGAGACTATGGTAGTACCCAGATGAAAGAGGTTGGAAGCCAAGGGAGGAAAGAATTTCAGGGAAAGTGTGTATCTCTTTCCCACCATCCAAGGACTCTGATACAAGTTGAGAGAAGGCGACATGATCTTCAGTTGTACCACATGTCCCCTCCCTGTTATCGCTGTGCTTGACAACTGGGAAGGAAATCAGATATAATCACAAGCCTGGTGCTGACACAAAAGGGTAACTGGTTACACTGTCTATAAAGTCAGAAGCTGAGGGAACACCAAGTGTAACTATGGAGCATTAAGTGCAATACAGAGGCCAAAGCCTTCCCTGTAAGACCACATCTAGTTCTCACCCCTTGGCAGTTCAGCCCATTTTTCTGTTCCCCCACTGGATACCCAGGGAGGGCCAAGCCAAGATTCAGGGTTGCTCTGAAATAAAGGTGCATGCATTCTAGACATGGGATGCCAGAAAGACTCCTTTAGTCAATTTATGGGGGACCTAGTGTATCAGAGTCCATAGTGAATGCTGGGTTTCCTGCCTTCTATTCTCACAGCCAGGAAAGCATAGACAGGGATAAAGGGTAGCAATGGGAGAGAAATGGTAGTCTTCATTCTAGTAATGAGGGCTTTCTAGAACATGAGGGGATTTAGCAATTGCTTGAAGTCTTTAGAAGAGAGATGATGCCTGTGTGGCCAAGGGGGGGAGGATACAGGTGGTAAGAAGAGGGTCTGAAGGGCAGGATTGGGGAGGAGGAAAATGAAAAAGACTAGTGGGAGATGGACGCTGGGGGCAAGGTTCATGGGGCCTCTAGGACTCTCCAGGAACTGGGTGAAGAGACTCTACCCCTGGACACTTAGGCTCTTGGGCTGGACTGTTTGCAATGGGTGCCACCCAGGTTGTCAGGATGGAAGATAAGGTTAATATTCCTGTTGACAAAACTTTTACACCCCTATTTCTCATTTAATGCCCACAAAATCCCTCTAAGGAGTAAAGCAGAGACTCACAAAATGACGGTTCCTGTAAAAGAAGTGGTGGAGCCAGGGAACTGAGTCCCAAGTCCCCCAGAAGTAACAAGTCGTGATCATTGCCCCTTATCCCAGGGTAGGGAAATAGTAGGACTGGAGTCTGTGCTGTCTGACTGCCTAGAAACCTAACTAGGCTTACAGGCCTATTGAGAGAAGACATGGGACATCCTCATTGGATTGGACTGAGCAAAACAAATCTTGACTTTCAGGGCTTGGGAAGGGGTAGGAAGAGGAAAGACTCCTAAGAGTCAGGAGACCTGTGTTCCAGCTTGTCTGGACCGCTTGCTTGCTGTGTGAAACTCACTGAATCTCTCCCCACCTCAGTTTCCTCCTCTGTAAAATGGGATAATAGGACCTACTTCCCAGGGATAACAATGTGAGGACTCAACAAGATAATGCATACAGAGTGCTTAACACAGCACAGGGCACATTCTAAGAGCTCAGTAGCTTTATAGTTTACTATAGTGTGCATGCATGCTAAGTCACTTCACTTGTGTCCAACTCTGTGAGACCCTATGGACTGTAGCCCACCAGGCTCCTCTGTTTACGGGGTTCTCCAGGCAAGAATACCGGAATGGGTTGTCATGCCCTCCTCCAGGGAACCTTCCCCACCCAGGGATCGAACCCTCGTGTCTTCAGTCTTCCGCATTGGCAGCCGGGTTCTTTACCACTAGCGCCACCCGGGGAAGCCCATATTTTACTATTAACAGTACAAGGAGGTTGGGCCGCTTGGTTGCTCTCTCAGGGTCTGGTGCGTGTGACCTGAATCCTGGTGCCCACAGCAGTTCGAGGTGGGCGTGTCCACTCTTGGCTCACAGTCCAGCTTCAGGGAGTCCCAGGTCGTGCCACCGCCCTCTCCTTATCTGTCTCAGCTGTGCATCCAGTCACATGACAAGGCTTGAAGGAGGCACTGAGCTCTCTTCATTCTCCGAATTAATAGGAAGGAGGGTGGAGAGGACGGGAAGCTCTCAGAACAGTTGATTTGAACTGAAGTGACATTAAGCCTTCGTGGAGGTGAGAGTCAGGAATTCAGGCAACCTGCCCCGTTTTTTTTTTTTTTTGCTAGCGTGCACATCCTCTGTTTGATCCTTAAGGGCAAAGGCCCATAACAAATATGGCGGCGACAGCCTCAGGCTCCAGCACCTGCCTAAACTGCGGTCCCAGGAGCCGCGCGGAGCCAATCGCTGGGTAGGGGCGGAAGAAGAGGCTGGAGAAGCTACCGGCGGCCCGCGCGCAGGCGCACTGGCTGGCAGCTGGCTCCCGGCAGCCGTGGGATTAGGCTTCGCGTGCCACAACTGCGGTGAGCGGCTGGCCGGCGGCAGGGGCTAGAGGGCAGCGGGCCGGACTGGGGGCCAGTCAGACACAAAAGACACACGGAGGGGGACAGGAGTGCTGTCTGCTCTGGGAGTCCTGGGGGCTGTCTTCGGGGGTTCCTGAAGTGATCTGATTGTGGATTGAGAAAGTGCTTGGGTCAGGGTGGGAAAAGCTTGGGCTCAAGGGGTGAGGATGGAATTCTTGCAGAGGGGACTCCCTAGAGTCGCCGGCAGCTTCAGGCCGGGATCCATTTCATTAACATAATGGCCTTTAACCCTGGTGATGTAGTAGAACCTATAGGGGAGCTTTAAAAGAACACCGATGCTGGGCCCCTTCTCTAGAGATTACAATTTATTTAATTGGTCGGGAGTGAGGCTGGGCCTTGGTTTGATTGAGCAGCTCCTCGGGTGATTTTAATGTGCAGACAGGCTGGAGAGCCACCACATGGTTTAGCACCATGGTTGATCCCAGACTCCTCTGTGGCTTGGAACGGGTGGGTGGTCATGGGGTGAAGTTACTGACCCTCCAAGGAAATGGTCCCAACTCCTAACAGGGTGAAATTGACTTCTAGCCTAAGAAAGAGGATGGGCCCATTAGTCACTGCATGGAAAGTGGGCACCCTTCCAGGGTGGGCCTCCCCATCAGCCCTGCCAGGGGTTGTGGGAAGACTAAACAGGGAGACAAAGGGGATGTGAAACAGGAAACTCAGCAGACAATTCAAAGGTCACCTTGTTGAAAAAAGGACACCCTTAATATTTGCATAGGGTTTTACACCTTTAAAATTCATTTAATACCCCCTGGGGACAGACAGGGAATGGAATTTTTCTCCCGCTTTGCAGATATAGGAATAAACTAGTTAGTGAATAGCTAGTTAGTGATAAGGTTCAGACTTGCAGGGCTCCCAACTCCAAATAATGCTTACTAGTAGATTTTTTTCCCTCCATACTAATTGCTTCTCATACAGTCTGTAGTCCTTCGGAAGCCCCTCACCCCAGGGAGCCCTATCTGGCACTCTTGGTTTTCTCTCCCAAGTTTATCAGCTCCCTGCCCACCATAGGCTGGTTCAAAGATCAGGGAGCTACTCTTGTTTCCGTGCTTTTCTAGTTATTTCCCAGGAGCCCGATGGGGTGAAGAGGGAAGCATTTTTGAAAGATGCGGGGGGGATCCTTCTAAAAATCTTTTTCTGTCACCCGGGCACCCCCAGTGGCCCCCACGCCCCTTTCTGTTGTCCTCAGGAGACTATCTTGTGTGTGGTTTCCAAGCCCTTCTTAATCTGGTGTCTTTCTGTCCTGAGCTCACTCTCCATATTGTATCAGTTTTCCTTAGCACATGGTGAAGGCTTAATAAATGTTACATTTTGTTATTATCACTGTTCCTCTTTGTTCACCTGTTGCCTTGCTGTCCACATTTCACATCAGGCTTTCCCAGGTTTCTTCTTTCTGACTTCCACAGTCAAGCAGAATGAAGAGTTGAGGGGGACAGTGGGATCTGGGGGTGTCACTCCTCCTATGGCTGCTTTTTCCCCCCTTGGGCTGGGGATGTCCATATGAGCTAATTTTAGGGGCAAATTGACCCACTGGGTATTAATTAAAAGGCCAATATGTGGTGAAGGAACCTGGTGGAGGCTAGAGGTAGAAATCAGGGGTAGGTCTGACCTGGCCCCGCCCATAAGGAGCTTGGAGGCTGGAGAAGGGTTAGGGAGACCTTTGGATCCTGATGGACGGAGGAGCCTGATGGGCTGCAGTCCATGGGGTCGCTAAGAGTCGGACACGACTGAGTGACTTCACTTTCACTTTTCACTTTCATGCATTGGAGAAGGAAATGGCAACCCACTCCAGTATTCTTGCCTGGAGAATCCCAGGGACGGGGGAGCCTGGTGGGCTGCCGTCTCTGGGGTCGCACAGAGTCGGACACGACTGAAGCGACTTAGCAGCAGCAGCAGCAGCACAGAGGATTCAGCCAAGGAACCTGAAAAAGGGAGAGAACATCTAACTTGGTGTTCTTGAGAAGGTTTGTGCCACTCAACTGGCCCTTTCTCAGATAAGCAGGATTTGATAATGATTGTGATGGGCAAAGTGATGTGAGAAATGCTGAGGGTTTTTCCTTTTTTTTGCTCAAAAGCATCTGTTTTGAATCTTGGCTCCAGCACTTAATAGCTCTGTGATTTAGGGTCAGTTACTGATCCTTCAGAGCCTTGGTTTCTTCACTTACAAGATAAGGATAGAAATAGTAACAAGTTATAAGGATACATGATGATAGGTGTAAAAACCAGGCATATCTTATATGCCTGAGAACTGGTATGTAGTTATATCTAGAGTGTTTTAGGTAGAAGGAACAACATGAACTAAGGTTGGAGGTGGCATTCAAAAAAGAATTTGAAAGATGGTAGGATATTCCAGGCAATGAGAAGCATCAGTGTTTCGTACTGAAAAGACAACTTCAATCCTCAATCTGCCAGAAGACACAGACTGAAATCCTTTAGAGATCATAAAGCCAAACTTCAGAGAAGTGAAAAAAAGGAATAGTTACATTTTACTGAGGGTCTTCTAAATGCCAGGCACTAGGCTTGGTGCTTTATATACCTTTATGCATTTCAGCCCCACAGCAATCTAAGAGGTTGGCTTAGATCCCCACTTTATAGATGGGGAAACTGAGGCCCCGAGGGAGGGAATGGCTGGCTCAAGGTCACACTACTGGGACCATACCTGCTGTCGCTGTGGGGGATGAGCTGTGGAGCCTCCAGCAGTATCTCTCATGGTGTCAAGGTGAGGGTGGAGCTGGTTGCAGGTTACAGGAGATCTCAGTCACATTATACAGCTAGGCTAGCGTGGGCCCCAAGCTGTTCCTTCCCAAGAGAACCAGGGCTGTTGCTCTCTGTGGGGGTGGATTGGGGGTGGTGTTTTGCGGAAAGTTTTCACTTTCGTCTCAGGTTCAAAGGAATTGTTAACAAAATAATCCTCTTGTTATATACGAATAAATAATACCAGTATTTATTAGAGAATTATCTAACTTACTTTTGATATACTAACATTAAAAGAAACAAGAAAGAAACAGCAGAGGATACATCACCAAATTGAGTTTTGACCAACATCCAGACTCAGATAGCATTGGTAAGTCCCATGACACAGCGCATCTGGAGTCCCAGTTGTGAAAAGATCCCAGGCATCCCATCCACTTTGTGGGTGAGACTTCAAAAATTGCAGTTCAGAGTTCCCGCTCATAATCCCTGGATGCAGACTGATAATCATCATCAGTCTGTGAGCAAAAGCAGCTCTGGTTTTATGTTAATGCTGTTTGTTTTGTCATGTAAAACTTGGAATGTTGTTAAGCCTGGGACTTGGTTGGTCAGAGCCACTCTATGGGTTCAACAATTTCAAGATTTGTCCCCTGTCTTATCTATGGTGCCACAAGGCTTCCACTCACAGCAGGCAGTCAAGGCACTCACAGTCAGGGCAGTATCCAGGCAGGTTAGAAGCAAGGTCAGAGACCTGGTCTGCCTTGTCTCTGAAGCCTAAACAGGACTATTTATTTAATTTCCCTAACAGGTGGGACTTCCCTGGTGGCTCAATTGGTAAAGAATCTGCCTGCAATTCAGGAGACCCATGTTTGATCCCTGGGTCTGGAAGATCTCTTGGAGAAGGAAGTGGCAACCCATTCCAGTACTCTTGCCTGGGAAATCCCATGAACAGAGGAGCTTGATGGACTCTAGTCTATGGGGCTGTAAGAGTCAGAAACAACTTAGTGACTAAACCACCAACAGGTGGGGAGGGCTAGCAGAGGAAGAAGTTACCGATGGAGCAATACAATCTGGAAGAGAAACCGTTGAGTGCCCTGCATGTTCCTCCCACAGCTCTGTTTCCTGGGCAAAGGCTTACCTGGGCAGGATGCTTTGCCTCTAGATCTAGTCCATGGTTTATGGGTTTGTCTCTGGTACCCCTGAACATTGTATATGCTCCTGCTTCTTGCAGGCCTTCCTCCTCTGACTTCACCTCTTGTGCTTTTTTCCCCCCTCAAACTCCCTTGCCACAAGAAGGACCTGATTACCTGCATATTCCCCTGCTCTTACTCTGATCTAAGTGAGCCTAAGAAAAAGCCAGTTTCTCCACATATTTCTGTCAGTGCTCTGGGGCTTACTAATACTCCCTTTGTTTGTTGGTGATCAGTCACTAAGTCACGTCTGACTCTTCGACCCCATGGACTGCAGCATGCCAGGCTTCACTGTCCTTCACTATCTCCCGGAGTTTGCTCAAACTCATGCCCATTGAGCCTGTGATGTTATCCAACCATCTCATCCTCTCTTGCCTCCGTCTGCCCTTAGTCTTTCCCAGCATCAGGGTCTTTACCAATGAGTCGGCTCTTGGCATCAGGTTGCCAAAGTATTGAAGCTTCAGAATCAGTCCTTCCAATAGATATTCAGGGCTTATTTCCTTTAGGATTGACTAGAATTGATACTTCGAATTGTGATACTGCAGAAGACTCTAGAGAGTTCTTTGGACTGTAAGGAGATCAAACCAGTCAATCCTCCCTGCATTCCTGTAAAGATAGGCACTTACTTTCATTTTGCAGGTGAGGAAACCAAGGTTCAGACAGGCTCAGACCTTACCTGTGGGTACAGTTAGTAGGAAGTGCAGTTGAGATTTAAAACCAGGCTCTTCTGATGGCAAAAGTCATACTTTTCCCATCTCACCACACTTTGAGGTTTTCCTCTACTGTTGTCCCAGTGTGGGTGCAGGGAGCTGGCGGCTGGCAGCTGGGGGCCTTGCCTATAGAGTCCACCTTCTCCAGTAACCAGGGCAGGTCACTGGACATCTGGGTAGGGGCACCAGGAGGCTTCACTCCCTCTGGACAAAGGCTTTCGAGGTGAGGGAGGGGAGTTCTGAAAGGCCCTGGGGAATCAGAGGAGGTGACCTGAGTTAAGGGTAAAAGCAGAGGCATACACTGTGCTTGATAGGCACAAAGCACCTTTAGATGAATCCCCATCTCATCCTGGTGTGGTGGATATGGACGACCAGGCTTGATAGTGATAGCCTGTGAAGTTCCGGTGCTCACTGCACTTACTGCGCTCACTGTGTCGAAGTATCTTCTCATTGACTGCTGACCCTAGCCTTAGGAAGGTTGGCCTCATTGTGCAATTCAGGAAACAGGCGTGGAGGGGTTAACCAAATTGCTGCAGGTCACATGGGTAGGAAATGGAGTTGGGCCTGTGGAGACCTCCACTTGTGCCTTCTTTCCACTACATTGCTTGGGAAAGTGCCAAGGAAACTTTCAGGGTGATGGATATATTCCTGATCTCAACTGTGACAGTTTCACAGGCATACACATGCCAAAACTGATCAGACTGTACACTTTGAATATGTGCAGAGTATTATTATCTAGGGAAGGGTTCTTTTTTCCATTCTCTCTCTCTCTTTTTTTGTTTTTTGGTTGTACCACGTGGCTTGCAGGATCTCTGTTCTCCAGTCAGGGATTGAAACCGGGCCATGACAGTGAAAGCCTGGAGTCCTAACCCCTAGGCCACCAGAGACTTCTCCATTGTGCAGATTACTGTATGTCGGTTATACCTCAATAAGGCTGTGGGAAAAAACAATATTTCCCACCAAATATTTCTTCAGGGGCTTAAAGGCCCCATGGATATCGTCTTGCTTTTGGACAAGGCGGGATCCTTTTGGCCAGGGAGAGATTCTCACAGACTTAGCGGCTGCTTTCAGGAAATTCGGGCTTCCCAGGTGGTGCTAGTGGTAAAGAACCTGCCTGCCAATGCAGGAGTTGTAAGAGACACAGGTTCAATCCCTGGGTTGGGAAGATTCCCCTGGAGGAGGGCATGGCAACCCTTTCCAGTATTCTTGCCTGGAGAATCCCCATGGACAGAGGAACCTGGCAGGCTACAGTCCAAAGGATCTCACGAGTCAGACACGACTGAAGTGACTTAGCATGCATGCCTTCAGGTAGTTTTGGCCATTCCTCCTTCTCCTTCCTCCATCACTAAGATGTGGACTGGCACAAAGCTGGCACGGGGGTGGGAGGCTGCATACTGACCTCTTGAGTGACCACCTCAGCTTCCAGTGAGTCTGAGAGAGACCCTGTGAGAGTCCCTCCTTTTTCTCCCTGCAGAGCCTCTATCTCCCCAGCCAGTCACTCCCACAGCAAGGGTGGCTGAGTCCAGAGATGGAGGTAGAGGGTGAGAACACAGGCCCCATGCTGGCGAACCCCACCATCAGGTTGGAGTGCGGGCAGGCGGGAGAATGTGTGCAGGGCTGGAGGCACAGTGAGGGACGAGGAGTTGGAGTTCTAATGGCCATGGCACCTGAGGGACGGGTGAGATGGAAACGAAGAGATGTGGAGGGCGCTTCTGGTAGCAGGGGCCCTTGAGAACAAAGGCCTGGCCAGAGAAGATGGAGGCTTGAAGGTCCATGGGAAGCTGGGCTGGACTGGCCAGGAGAGGCTGGACTATAGAGGCCCTTGAAGGCTGGGCATGGAAGCAGAGCCCTGGGGACTCATGGGGCAAGAACAGGGCCTGTCGGGGGCGGGTCACCACTTAGGGACTGGGTCTGAGTTGGTTCTCCAGGGCCTGACTCGAATGGGGAAACAGGAGTTTCTGTTCTGCATATGTGTGTGCAAGGATGCAGACATGTAAATGAGGCCTGTGGGTAGGCTTGGGTCACGAGGGCTTCAAGAGGAGATAGCCTCTGAGGAGTTGCATAAGTTTTAGGGCTGCCGAAACAAATTGCCACAAACTAGGTAGCTTAACTCCAGTACTCTTGCCTGGCAAATCCCATGGACGGAGGAGCCTGGTAGGCTGCAGTCCATGGGGTTGCTAGGAGTCAGACATGAATGAGCGACTTCACTTTCACTTTTCACTTGTATGCACTGGAGAAGGAAATGGCAACCCACTCCAGAATTCTTGCCTGGAGAATCCCAGGGACGGGGGAGCCTGGTGGGCTGCCGTCTACAGGGTCGCACAGAGTCGGTCATGACTGAAGCGACTTAGCAGCAGCAGCAGCAGTGGGTAGCTTAAAACAACCTCACGGTTCCTGGAGGGTGGAAATCCAGCATCGGGGCACCAGCAGGGTCATGCGCCCTCTGGAGGGAGCCTCTAGGAAAGCATCCTCCCTTGCCTCCGCCTGGCTGTCTTGTGCTACCTGCAATTCTTTGTGTTCTCTGGCTCATAGCTGCATCACTCAGATTTCTGCCTTCATCTTCACATGGCTGTCTTCCCTTTCTCTGTGTCTGTGTCCAGATTTCCTTCTCCTTACGAGGACAGCAGTCCTTAGGTTAGGGCTCACCTCAATTCAGACCTCATCTTAATGTGTTACATCTGTAAAGCTCTTTCCAAATAAGATCACACTCACAGGTGCTGGGGGTTAGGACTTGAACCTATCTCTCTGGGGCTAATTCAACTAGCTACAGGGAGTTTGAGAGAAGAAAGCCCCTATAGCTTCCCTCTGACGGGCGGAGAAGGGGGGGGTGGTCAGACAGGCACACATGGGATTATGTTTCTGAAAAGAGAACAACAACTTTGAATCTAAAAAAAGAGACAGATAGACTTAATGCCTGGCTGCTTAAAGTGTGGTCATGGCCCAGCAGCATCGGTGCCCCCTGGGAGCCTGTTAGAAATGCAGAATCTCAGATTCCACTCCACACCTGCAAAGGTAAAAATCTACATTTGAGCCAAGTCCCCAGGTGACGTGGAAGCACATTACAGTATGAGAAGCACTGCTGTAATAAGAATTGGATTTTTATTTCCTTTTAAACCCATGGTCAGTCTGGCCTGCTGGTCTCTGCATGAGCTGGCCTGGTCCGGAGCAGGCGCGTGTGTTGTCCTTTGTTCTTTCATGTAACACGTCCTTGAGTTTCTCTCCCGTGTGTTGACACTGCCCACGTACTTGACCTTTGTGGAGAGCGTTGGGCTTGTTGAGCCAGTCCCTTTGTTGTGTTCCTGGGCTATGTCCAACTTTTGGCTGTTTTTAGATGTTGCTGCTGTGAACAACTCTGTACATGTTCTCTTGGGGTTAGTTCCTTGAGGTGGGGTTTCTGGAATCAAAGTGCATGGGCAGTTGTGGACTCTTATCATATCATATCACTCTTATGTCCCTGTGAAACCTGACATCACGGCAGGTCTCTCCATTCTACCCAGCACCCCACAGTAATCCAGTTTGGGAGGTCAAGTGGCAAAAAAAAAAAAAAAAAGGCTTTGGAGCCAGACAGGCCAGGGTTCAAGTCTGCTACTTTTATGCTGTGTGACCTTGGGCAAATGACTTAACCATCTCTGAGCTTGGGGTTGCTCTCCTATAATATTGGAACAGTGCTGTAAACTTTGTATGGGTTTTATAAAGATGATAATGATACCACCACCATTTATTGAGCACTTTCTGTGAGTTACCTCATTTAATCCTTTTATTCTTCTGAGTAGCCATGATCACCCACTTTTCCCTTTTACAGAAGAGAAAACTGAGGCTGGGGTTAACTAGCTTGCCCGAGATTCTACTGTAGGCACAGTGTGTGCCCAGGCCCAGGGCTGTCAGGTTAGAGTACGGATGAAAGAAGATGCCCTAGCATGCGACCTGACTCTGCACTTGCTAGCTGCCTGCCTTCTCTTCCCACGCCTTTATCAGTTTCCTTTTACTCCCTAGTAGTGGTATGTAGTCCAGCATTGTTTTAGCTGGTGATTCCCACTGGCGATTCCCCAGTTTTGTGTGTAAACTTTCTCCCAGTGAGATGACTCAGAGGTCTGGGGTTAGGAGCAGGGCTGGCTCTGATCCCTGCAGCTAACTGGCTCCTTCTTTCCCAGGGACAAGTATGGCCAGAATGCCCATGGCCATGGGCACACCTCAGTGCTCCTGGGGCTGAGGCTGGGCTGGCTGCCATGAGGCTGGGTGGGCCCTGGGCCTGGCTGCTGGGCCTGCCCACGGCTGTGGTCTATGGCTCCCTGGCCCTCTTTGTCTCTGTCCTGCACAACGTGTTCCTACTTTACTACGTGGACACCTTTGTCTCAGTGTACAAGATCGACAAAGCTGCCTTCTGGGTTGGAGAGGTAGGCCAGCACTGGGGCAGTCCGCCGGGGTGGGAGCTGGGCAGATGGCAGGGCAGGGTCCTACCCAGGCAGGAGCAGAGGGTAAGCTGGCTTGCCCACTAAGATTCAGCAAGAAAAGGTAGAGCTGGAGGCCTCAGTGGGGATTATGCCAACTCTCCCGTCCTCTGTCCTGTGAGCCAGGCACTGTATGCACATTTATAATATATTCACATGTATTTATCAGCAGTGCCCTGGATGGTGGGAGTTTGATGGGGGCAGTGGCTGTGGGTTATGGCAGAGGGACTGACCTGAGCACCTGTTTGCAGGCAGGAAAGCTGGCATCATCTCCGAGGGGTGGCGAGCAGGCTGGGGTGGGGAAAGTCCTGGAGAGGACGCCGCCTGGAGCCCACCTGCCCGTCTCCCCTCTGCCCACAGACGGTGTTTCTCCTCTGGAACAGTCTCAACGACCCCCTCTTCGGCTGGCTGAGTGACCGTCAGTTCCTTAGCTCCCAACCCCGGTTTGTTTCCTGGGGAAAGTGCAGGACTGGTCCTCTCCCACCTCCCCCTCCCCAGGGCTGGAGGACCGCTGCCTGTGTGTGGGGTGGGGAAAGAAAGGGAGACCACTGCCAGCCGTTGGCTGGGCCTTCTCATTTCCTGAGTTCAGGCAGGGAGTGGGGCCTGCCAGGGCTGCCAGGGCATCTCCCAACGGCCCCCCTCTCCCCGGCAGGTCAGGTGCTGGGCTCTCCTCACGGACCGTGGTACTGGCACGGGTGCGGGCACTGGGCTGGCATGGGCCGCTGCTGGCACTGTCGTTCCTGGCGTTCTGGGTGCCCTGGGCGCCTGCTGGGCTGCAGTTCTTGCTGTGCCTGTGCCTCTACGACAGCTTCCTGACGCTCGTAGACCTGCACCATCATGCCTTGCTGGCCGACCTGGCTCTCTCAGCCCACGACCGCACCCACCTCAACTTCTACTGCTCCCTCTTCAGCGCGGCCGGCTCCCTGTCTGTCTTTGCCTCCTACGCCTTCTGGAACAAAGAGGACTTCTCTTCGTTCCGCGCCTTCTGCCTGGCACTGGCCACTGGCTCTGGGCTGGGCTTTGTGGGGGCCGCACGGCTGCTGAGGCAGCGGGTTGAGGCGGCCGGCAGGGAGCCGGGGTGCCCAGCCATGGCTGTGAATGGCGGGTGAGTGGCCAGCACTTTGCTGGGCTTGATTGCCATGCTGGGGCTCCTGGCTGATGGATGGCTGCCTGGGGTGGGGGATGTCTCTGGCCCAGCCTAAGCTGTTCTTGATTCCCCTCTGCCCCGTAGCCTATGTGAAGAAGAGCTGCTTGTGGGCGGCGAGGAGGCGGGTAGCATCACCTTGGGCCAGTACCTCCGGCAGCTGGCACGCCACCGGAACTTCCTGTGGTTCGTGGGCATGGACCTGGTGCAGGTATGGGAGCAATGCCCATTCATAGGATGGCTACAAATGCCTCACTCAAGGGAACCGCCTTCCCAGAAGCTGGGAAATCAGTTCTGGCCTTGCCTGAGGCTGAGCGGCTGAATGGCAGAAATACAAGTTGGGTAGTTAGAGACCTGGATTCTCACTGCATCTGAGCTCCTAACTCCCTATGTGATCTTAGGCCAGTCTCTCTCTTTTGGGGCAGCAATGTTCTCACCTGCAACATGCGAATAGAAGAGAGGTGCTCCCTTGGGGACTTTTTTGGCCACTCTGCAGGGCATATGTGGACCTCCCTGATGGCTCAGTGGGTAAAGAATGTGCCTGCAATGCAGGAGACACGGGTTCGATCCCTGGGTCAGGAAGATCCCCTGGAGTAAGAAATGGCAACCCAACTCCAGTATTCTTGCCTGGAAAATTCCATGGACAGAGGAGCCTGATGGGCTATAGTTCATGGGGTCCCAAAGAGTCAGATGCGACTAAGCACAGACAATGCTTAGAACACTTTTGTATAATTGTTTTTTTGCAGGGCATGTGGGATCTTAGTTCCCCAACCAGGGATCAAAACCACACCCCCTGCATTGGAAGTAGCGAGTCTTAATCACTGGAACACCAGGGAAGTCCCTGAGGACTGTTTTTAAAACACCACAGGCCAGACCTAGAACACATGTGGTATATAAGCCAGCGAAATTTAGAAACACATTGTTTTTGTGTCATTAAGCTTGTTTTAGCATTGTAAGTTTTACAAGAGAAAGCTTTCAGTTGTTTTAATGGTGATGTTATCATTCCTTCTAACTTTTATAGATAAGCATAGGAATTTGGTTTTAGGTTTTGTTCTGGTATGTTCCATGCTGAAGGACATGGTACTAGACGCCGCTCTGGCTCCTGCTGCTGCCCACCCCCGCCCCACCCCTGTTGGTTTTCCCTCTGTTCCTGCCTCCCCTTTACCCCGCCTCCCCAGCCTCCTTAGTGTCCCTATTGGCTGTTCCTGGCTCCCCCTTCACCCCTCCTCCCCAGCTCCTGCCCAGCCTCCTTAGTGTCCGTATTGGTTGTTCCTGGCTCCCCTTCACCCCCGCTTTCCCAGCCTCCTTAGTGTCCCTATTGGCTGTTCCTGGCTCCCCTTCACCCCCCGCCTCCCCAGCCTCCTTAGTGTCCCTATTGGCTGTTCCTGGCTCCCCTTCACCCCGCCTCCCCAGCCTCCTTAGTGTCCCTATTGGTTGCAGGTCTTTCACTGCCACTTCAACAGCAACTTCTTTCCCCTCTTCCTGGAGCATCTGTTGTCAGACCACATCTCCCTCTCCACGGGCTCCTTCCTGTTGGGTGAGTGGGTACCTTGTGCTGGCCGGAAGGACAGAGGCTTGCACCCCAGAACCCCTAGACCGACTGCAGATACAGCCACCTCCCAGCTGGTGCCCAGGTGGCAGAGGGCAGAATCTGCACCGGCGTTGCACCTCCAGCCCCCAGCCCCACCCCACTCTGTTTTCCAGAGGCAGGGAGGGAGCTTCTGCGAGTTTGAGTGGGTGGGGTTGCCCTCATGGTGGTCCTCTTGGTAGTCATGCCACCTAGCGGTAATGCGGCGCAGTAGCTCGTTCACAAGGGACGACTACTCTCCTGACAGGCCTGGGAACGTGTCTTGACTGTGCTTCTTCCCTGTGTGGCCTTGGGTGTGTTTCATTTCATCTTTTTGGGTCTCCATGTATCTGCAAAGTAGAGATAGTACTTACCTTAAAGGGTTGCGAGCACTAAATAAAAGGATGTGGAAACTCTTAGCACACCGCCTGGACCGAGTTAGTGCTGAATCAGTGCAAACTTTGATTTCTGATGGTTAAAATGTGGGCAGCTGTGGAGGTTGTGGCAGCGCCCCTTGACAAGGCCACGTTCCCTTCCCCAGGCATCTCCTACGTCGCTCCCCACCTCAACAACCTCTACTTCCTGCCCCTGTGCCGGCGCTGGGGTGTCTACGCCGTGGTGCGGGGGCTCTTCCTGCTCAAGCTGGGCCTGAGCCTGCTTATGCTGTTGGCTGGCCCCGACCACCCCGGCCTGCTCTGCCTCTTCATTGCCAGGTAGACGCTGCCCCTCCCTCGCCCCCACACCTGTGTCCCCCCACCCCCACCCCCCTTCATTCTTATCCGTTCTCTCTCGCCGGCAGCAACCGTGTTTTCACTGAGGGCACCTGTAAGTTGTTGACCTTGGTGGTCACGGACCTGGTGGATGAGGACTTGGTGCTGAATCACCGCAAGCAGGCAGCCTCAGCACTTCTCTTTGGCATGGTGGCCCTGGTGACCAAGCCAGGCCAGACCTTCGCTCCGCTGCTGGGCACCTGGCTGCTCTGCTTCTACACAGGTGAGGGCCCAGGGGCTGGCATGGTGCTCGAGGCTCCAGGGAGCACAGTATACCTGGTGTACCTGCTGATGAGCCTGGGACCTGGGTCAAGTGAAGCAGGGAGAATGACAACCAGCCATGACAGAGGCTGGGCCTGGACTGCCCCTGGCTGCCACCCCTCCTCTGCCTGTCCCTATGTGGGCAGAGGAACTGGGTTCCATCTTTCAGTACTTCATTCATTCATTCACCAAATATGTATGGGATACCTTCTCTGCCAGGTGTTGTTCTAGGTGCCTCTAGGGAGAGAGATAACAAAATAAGACAGATAAGGTCTTTGCCATCATGGACCTTATATTCTATGTTGGGGTGGGGTGGGGTCGGCACTAAACAGCTAAACAAGAGAAGAGCAGGCAGTGATAAGTGCACTGGTAAAAGTATCATTGTGGCTAAGAAGCTACTCTGTGTGGTCCGGAAGGACCCTGAGGAGATGGCACCCAGGATGTGAACTGAATGGTGAGGATTTAGTCTAGAAAGATCTCAGCAAATCACAGACAGGCAGAAAAGAAAGTACAGGAGCCCAGGTTATCAGGAATGGTTTGGATTGGCATTTCCTCCTCCGGAGGATCTTCCTGACCCAGGGATTGAACCCCAGTCTCTTGCATCCCCTACACTGGCAGAAGAGTTCTTTACCACTGCACCACCTGGGAAGCCCAGGGCTGGTTTGGAGATGAGGCTGAAAAAGTGAAGAGGGGCTCTCTAGATCAGGGCAGGGTTTGGATTTTATTCTCAGTGCAGCTCTTAGGAAGGTTTTAAGTAGGGCAATGGCCTAGTCTGATTTACATTTTTTAAAGTTCACTCTGTCTGCTGTTTGGAGAATGGACTGTAGGGAGGTTGTGGCAAAAGCGATGGAGGCTTGGAGCGGGTGGTGCTGGGGGCTGAAAAGAAGTGTTTGGTTTGGGCTGTGTTTTGGGGTTGGGGGAGGTGAAGGATTGGCTCTTGGGGAGTGGTGAAGCTAATTGAGGACTCTAGGAAGACTTTGGTTATTGGGGGGATAGTGGTGCCATTCCGAAAGAAGGAAGAACTGGGGAGAAGCAAGTTTGGGTGTGGAATTGAGAGTTGGGGTTTGGACGTGTCCATGTGACATCTGAGATGAGGCACTGTGGACTCTGGAGGCTGGGGCTGACCTGTTCTTTCTTCGGGCTCTCTTGTCCTAGGTCATGATCTCTTCCAGCAGCCCCCCCCAGCCCCTGTGGGGAGTGCTCAGCCCTGGCCGGAGCCTCCGGCTCCACCCCCGGCACAGGCCCCGCCGCTCCGCCAGGGCTGCTTCTACCTGCTGGTGCTGGTGCCCATCGCCTGTGCTCTGCTGCAGCTGTTCACTTGGTCCCAGTTCACGCTGCACGGGAGGCGCCTGCACATGGTCAAAGCCCAGCGCCAGAGCCTGTCACGGGCCCAGACCCTGGACGTTAAGATGGTGTGAGGGGAGTGCAAAGCCACCCTGCTGAGGACACTACCTGTAGCCCTGGGGGCGCCAGCCCTGTGTCCTGCTCTTCCACCTCCCTGGGGTCCTGCCTGGAGGACAGATGGCAGAGTGGGAGCACTTGGGGCTGAGCCGGAGTGTCACTGGGGTCTCAGTTCCTGCATGACTGTCTGGCCCAGCTTGGGCAAAGGCTGGGCAGTGTGTGTGCTCAGGGACCTGCTTCCTCCTCTCGAGCAGAAGGAAGAAGAGGACCGAGAAGGGTGGGGCCCGCACTGTGGTCACATGGGGTTGCTATGGGTATGGAGGCCATTCCTCCTACCTGGCCGGGGCTGGCGCCCTGTGGGCTCAGGAACCACTTTTGCCTGGTCAGGACTGGGGAGTCCTACCTGCCCCTTCCAGTGATTTGTCTCAGAATTCTCTGCTTCAGCTGCACCTGGAGTAGCATGCCCCAGCTGCTGCAGGGCGCCCCTGAACCCCAAATGACCTCTCAATGAGGTTTATCTCATCACAGATTGATTAAAGCCAGTCATTTCTATTTCCATTCCTGGAGTCTATACTGTGTATGGGACTGGTGGGCTGGAGAACAGGATTCCTTAATAAGAGCAGCCTGAGAACGTTTTCAAAGATGAGTGGGGTAGGGCGGAGGGGACGCTGCATCAGGTTCACTGAGGTAGTGGGGAGAGCCTGCAGACCAGTAGCCTCATGGGCCCCTGGGAGCCAAACAGCTTTCAGGCCTGTGGTCGTAGCCCCAGTGCGTTTCCCATGTACCACTGCTGGAGGTACTGGGTAAGGAGTGGCTACTTCTAGGCTAGAGATCCTTGGAGTCACAGGGATCTTCCAAAGATGACTTTAAAAAATTTTTTTATTTACCGTGAGAATGGGACTAGAAACCTAGGCTTTAGGCCGGCGTTTCTGTCTGGGCTCTAGGGACTTTTGGGGCTGGGGAGTTCTTTATTGTGGATGGCCTCTGCCTACTAGATGTCAGTAGCATCTCTCCCCAGTCATGATGACCAAACACCTCCAGATAGTGCCAAATGTGTCCCGAGAGGCAAACTGACCTTAATTGGGAACCACTGCCCTAGACCAATGGTTATTTGAAGGTCTGCATCACAGTTAAGAATGTAGTCTAGTGCTATATTGCCTGGGTTCAAATTCTAGCTAACAAAGGGCAGATTTGGGAGAAATTACATAATCTCTCTGTGGCTCTATTTCGCCATCTGTAAAGTGAGTAACAAACATACTTGCATTTTAGTTGTTGCGAGAATCAAATGGTTAACACTTGTAAAGTGCCTAGCAATTCCCACCCCTAACTGCTCAAGTATACAGGTTTAAAATGGAGAAGTGATTAATCAGAATATCTGAGCAAGACCCCGGGAACTGCGTTTTAATAAGCTCCTGACTTCAGAGATGTGAAGAGCTGACCTCTTATTGTGGGTGGAGTCTCATCCATGGGCTTGGGCATGTGTACAGGGCATGGACTCTCAGTTCCTGGCCTGATCTCTGGGCTTCTTTGTCAACAGCATCTTTGCATGCACCTGACAGGCTGGGACTTGGGTGAAGGTCTGGCCAAGTCTGGCGGGCGCAACATGCCCTCTAGAGGACAGACTAGGCCCAGTCTCAGGGCCCACAGCTCCTCCCTCCCACCCCGCACTGACTGCAGACAGAGGCCCAGCTGATGTGTCTATTAGAACAAGTTTATTTAAGTACACTGGGCCCCACCAGGCAACATGGTTTGTGCGAGGCTGTGCAGGGGACAGGCTTGGGCTAAGAGGAGGGAGGTGAGCTGGTTAAGCACACTGCAGTCCACGGGTCGCCACATCGCTTTCACACACACCTGCTGCTGCGGCCCACACCTGGCAGGGCCTTTGGTCGTTGGACGGCATGGGGTCGAGAATACTGCCTGGAATCTGGGATCGGGCAAGTATTGGTGTCATGGGTGAGGGTGCCGGTGAATATCTGCTAGCTCCAGCTTTGCACTTCTGGGCTGAAGAGCCTTTGGACCCCTGCCAGGCCAGCCCAGTCCAGGGTAGGCGCCTGGCCCCACTGGACCAGACGAAGTGAGCCTGAGCCCATCAGTTCCAGGCAGCCTGGTCTGGCCCCTCCTTCCCTGACCAAACAAGTCCAAAGACAAGAATAGCACAAGTCAGCCAGAGGGGGCTGTCTGGCCTCTACAAGCTAGTCCCCTGGGGTCAGCTAGCATGGGAAAAGGCAGCTTGGTTAACTGTGGCTCTTTCTCCAGTCCTAAGGAGGCGGCATCCCCAACACCCCTCCTTTGCCGGGAGCCTTTGCCAAATGGTGATTCTACCTCCTATTTCAGAAAAATCCAACCAGCAACCAGCCTGTTGATTCCAGGGCAGTGAGCAAGTGGAAGAGGGAGAAAGAAAGAGGCTGGAGTGACTTTGAATGTAGCCTCTGATCCCAAATGGTCCTGAGGCCTATGGATACTGTCAATTCATGTTGGCAGGGAGTGGCAGGGCCCTGAACGCTATGCTAAGCTTAGGCGCTGTAAACATTAGTGTGAGCAGGGTGACTGGTGGGCGGGGCAGTGAGCTCCCTCTCTCCAGTCCCCTAACTGAACAAACACTTTAATAAATAAAACTGAAGATGGCACTGCCCATGGATGGATGGAAAGCAAGTTAACAGGACCTGAGGCCAACAGGCTCCTGAAACTCTCCCGAGATCCCCGGATGGCGCTGGGGGTTGGAGCGGTAAGCCCGCCACTGATCAGAAGTAGCGCTCCATGCCCTCCTCAAATGCCCAGTGTGGTCCTGGTCCCCAGGTGAAGTTGAGGGCATCCTGCCCGCTCCTGACAGGGAAGTCTCAATAACAGCTCCTGGAGTGTTTCTCCAGCTTTCTAAACCCAAACTGCAACAAGACCAGATAAGAACTCAATCCTGGACTCAAGCCTCAGTTCACGATCAAGAGGCATCGAGAGCAGAATGATGAACAAGGGGAGGCCGCAGGGCCTCCTGCGGGGGTGGGGCCAGCCCAGCCTAGGATGGGCAGCAGCAAGTGTCCCCGGGGTTGCTTTACCTCCCTCTCTGTCTCCCTGTGGTAGTAAACATAGTCCCACACAGCCAGACAAAGGCCCGGCTGACAGAGCAGGGCCCTCTGCCAGCACTCTTCCCTGTCAGGGGCCAGTTAGTGGTCAACCCCAGGTCTCAGGCCGTCGCCATTATGGGTAGTTCATCGTCCTTTCTGGGCCCTGAAATCCTGGGATCCCTGGGCCACACGGCACTCGCATATGTGCACACATTCATACCCACACACACACATTCATACGCACAGGCGGTTCCTCGCAAACACCCCGACTCAAGAAAGCGAGTTTTAAAGTGGAGTTAACTTCAGAGAGAGGTGAAGACGATGTCCCAATATTAGAAGGTTTTCCTGTGGATGGACCGGGCACCATCTTCCTCATATTCCTTCTTAGAGACCCACATCTTCTTAAAGGTGTCCAGGGAGGCGAGGATGGAGCCCCTGGCATGGAGGGAATCCAAAGGAATCATGTCAGAGATGGGGAGTGGGTATCTGTGGAGCCAGCCAGTCCCCCTGGGGTCAAACCAGACCAGGCTTTTCTTCAAAGGCCTGGGGTGGTGAGATGTAATCAATGACTCTGCAATAAGAGTGCTCCACTCTTATTCCCAGAAGAGCTACTCACCCAATCCATGTGGAATACAGTCTCTCCTGCGGTGCAGATATCTGCCGGGGTGGGTGGAAAGAGGAATCTGAGATGGCCGTCCTCCCCTCCCCCTTCCCCGTCCAATACTTATCTCTCCACCAGTGAGAGTCAGTGGATACATTTCACACAACAACCTTTAAATTCTGTCCCTGTGGCCTCTCTGGGGGGTACCATGGTCAGCCTGACACTCATCTGGAGAAACAGGCTTCTGGCAACCCGAAGTACCTATGGCTCCCAGGGAAGCAGGGGCCATCTGAAGGCAAGATCCAGCTCTGCTGGGAGCTGGTGGGGAGCAGACTGCACGGCAGTCTCCTCTCAGCAGTCACTGAGGTGCTGGACTGTGTCACGGGGGCAGCTGAAGTCAAGCTCCCTGACAGACTGCATGTCTAGCATCATGCCACATCGGGGATCAGAACTGCCCCGTTTGGTGAAGGCCCATCATGAGGATGGGTCCCCTCGCTCTAGCAGGCCTCAGGGGCACAGTAGAAGCTGGGAGCCATCTGATGGTGCCTGGAAATCTTGGGCAGAGTAGGAGGGGAGGCTGCGCCATGTGGTACTCCAGACCCTTGGCGGCCCAGTTCGCCCACCCCCTGGCATACTCCTACCCTGATCTTCACGTCTTTCGGAGCCAATTTCTTCACTTCACTCAATAGCCTGTCACCAAAACCTGAATAGGCAGGAAGGGAGAATCTCACGTCAGTCCCCTGGGCCCAGCAGGATGTGGCAGCTTCTTGGGGTAGGGCCCTGAGAGCAAAGCCCAACCTTTGAAGAGGGTGGAGCCACCCGAGAGGACGATGTTGGAGAACAGCGTGCGCCGCAGGTCCATGTCAGACTTCTGGATGGCAAACACCAGCACCTCGTGGATGCCCTCGCTCTCCTCGCCGATCAGGTCCGGCCTGAACAGCAGCTCAGGTGCTCGGAATCGGGAAGGGCCAATCTGCCGGGTTGGGGGGCAAGCGTCTTAGGCTCAGGTCCCTCTGCCCAGGGCTTAGTAACCAGGTGGCTCTGAAGGCCATGCTCAGGGAAGACTTTGTATGTCAAGAGCCTCAACAAACAAAGATAGGGCTCCTGGGAAACTAGAGAGAGGAAGCTCCTGTGTTTAATCCTAGCTCTGACATTTTCCAGCCAAGAGACTTGACAGATTCATTCATTTGTGGAAATTTCCTCCTATCGGTGGAGGTCCAGGAGGCTGGAATTCACTCTATACTGTCCTGAGTGGTTAAGGATAGCACTACACATCAACCTTCTAATCCCACAGGAGAACACCTCCTCCCCTCCACACAGGAGAAGCCAAGTCCCTGGCACCTCACCCTGCAGGAAACGCTGCAGCTCAACACTACATTGCTCCAGGCAGAGGGTGTAAAAGGACTGGTGCACCTGACTCCAGCCTCCCCATGGGGAGTTCTCTTTGGGCTCAGTGCTTTTGGGACCTGAGGGGAGAGGCCCCGCCGCCTACCTCAATGGTGCTGCCGTCGGGCAGGTAGTATTGCGCCTTCTCCGTCTCTAGAGTCTCATCCTTCTGGGGGTTTATGGACAGGTAGCAGGCTCTCTGGAGAACCAAGCACAAGTCAGGCTGGCTGAGAAGCTGGTGCCTACCTGGTCAAAGTCCCCATCCATTGCAGTGACTGTCCTAAAGGTCATGAGAGCTGCATATCCTAAGTGCCACCCAGTGAAGCTGACCCAAAGCTCCCCGCCCCTTCTTAGGATATGTGTCCCCACCTGCTCCACCTTCCTGGAGGCCAAGAGTGGCAACTCGGCATTTTGGATTTGAGTCTGAGACCACACCCTAATCTTAGTTCAGACTCAGGTGTCTTTTTCCTACTACTTGAATGGTTCTGGGCCCTGCCTACCCAGCTCAGAGGTCTCCCAGGAGCCGTAGATGACAGGAGGGTTCATTTTACTTAAAAAAAAAAAAAAAGCAGTCTGACTTCTTCAAGAGTGTAAAAGAACATGTGTAATTTGTACATGATATATAAGAAACATAATGAGCATGGGTGTGCTTATCACCCAGCTTAGGAAATACAGGAAGCTCCCTTTAGCCCACAAGATGGCAGCACTTTGGAAGGTCAATCCCTCAGGGTGAGGGGACTGGCTGGAGATCATAGGGCTGCCAGGAGGCCTGGTCGGGAAGGACAGAGACCCATCTCCAGGGCAGGAGTTTAGCCACTCTTCACTCCAGGTCACGGAGGTCCTGGCTGCTGTTCCCATTCCCTCTCCCAGCCCTGGGCCCATGGAGGGCAGCACTCACTTCTTTTATGGCCTTGACAATCTCAAACTCGGAGGATGAATGGAAATCATAGCCCTCCTTGCGCAGGTAGAGGCGAAGAAAGCGAGAGACGTCTCGGCCAGCGATGTCGATGCGCATGATGGAGTGGGGCATGGCAAAGCCCTCGTAAATGGGCACGGCATGGGTGACGCCATCCCCAGAATCCAGCACCACACCCGTGGTCCTGCCGGTGGCATAACTGAAGCAAAGGGGGCACACCATCACTCACCCCTGCCTCCTCACTCTGGGAAGACTCTCACTTCTTGCTAGAGTTCAAGGTCAGCTGAACTAAAGCTGGGGCCTGCCTTCTCCAGAAGCCTCCGACTAGACTGAATATGAAGGCAGCCTGAGCACTGAAGCAAGCAAGCCTGGAATGTTTAAAGGAAAGGAGCCAAGCCTCTCCAAGCACCCCTTCTGCCACTCCTCCAGAAGAATAGGCCCTCCAACCGCAGGAGATGACCTGCCCTTCCACTTTCAGGGACCCAGCCTGAGGGACAGTTTTTACTCTCTAGACAAGAGGAAAAAAAACTCAGGGAACAGGCAAGAAAAGTGAATGAATTAAAGAAAATAAGAATATTTTCACTTGCATAAAAAACTAGCTTTTGGGGACTTCCCTGGTAGAGTGGCTAAGACTCTTCACTACCAATGCAGGGGGCTCAGGTTCGATCCCTAATCAAAGAACTAAGATCCCACATGCTGTGCAATGTGGCCAAAATGTTAAAGAAGGAAAACCAACCAACCAACCAACTAGCTTTTGGCCCTCTAGGTCTGTCCTTAAGTTTTTCTCTTGGTAGGGACAAGGGTACAGAAATATATTTTGTGATAATGAGGGGGAAAAACCCATAATGTTTCATAAACAGCACCTGACATTCAGCCTTCGTGTTGGATGACAGGCAATGGAGAAGGCTGTGGTGAAGTCAGGTTTCCAAACCCTATCTAAAATGGCAGCTGCAATTTTCTTTCAGCTCCTGCTGATTTTTGCTCTAGAGGAATGCAGGCCCGGCATTATCAGATCTTCTCATTCTTTTTTAAGAGAAGTCAGAAATTTTGATTTTGATAGGAAATGTCCCAATTTTTAAAGGTTGGCTCACAATTTTTCAGCGGGGTCAAACATGCCATCTGCAGGCTACCAATATATGATCTTGGCAATGGACCTAACCCTGGTGGGAGGCAGGCTGGGAGCAAGACAGGATGACGGGGGTGTTTTCATCACGAGCCTATCACCAGCCTTGCACAGCGCCTGGCTCAAGTAGGCCCTGAGAAAAACACCTGAACTCACTGCGGGGCCAGCAGGGAGAGCTATTGCAGCACGTGGCCTTCCCAGCAGGCTCAGCGGAGAGCCTTGGCACCAGACCAGCAGGGAGGGCCGAGACTGGGAGATGCTGCCTTTCCCACCATCCATTACCGTCCCTGGCAGGGGTACTGAAGGAGCTCTGCACCAACCCACAGCAGGGCCAGCCTCGCTTCTGCCAAAGGACTGCTTCCCCCCAGGGGCCAGGCTCGCCAGCCAGCTGTTACTCACAGGCTGAGCACAGCTTGCATGGAGATGAAAAGGGCTGGCACGTTGAAGGTCTCGAAGAAAACTTCAGCAGCTCGTTCCCGGTTTTTCCGTGGATTTAAAGGCGCCTCTGTCAGGAGCACAGGATGCTGGGGAAAGATGCCCAGACAGCAATCAGGTGAGGACAGATTCCCAGCCCTCGTTAGCACTGCGTGGCTGGCTGGAGAGCCCACACGAACTTTGTCAGCCTCTCTCTAAAAGAGGGCTGGTGGGCTGGTCACTTACCGCCACCCAAGCTAGTTTCTCAACTTTCCAAATTCATACCCCCTCTAAAGTGTCATTCTATCCTCACTTTCTACTACCCTCTTGTCCTCCAAGATTCTTATATAGGCCCTTGTACCTTCTGGATAGCTCCAGGTGTCAAGATTTTGCTAAACTCTATATTTGGAATTACTATGATAAAAGTAATACTTAAAATTTTTTTTCCAAAATAGAAAATTAAATATCATTATTGATAATACTATTAAAAAACAGAATACATCCCTCTCCTGGAAATTCTGATAAGCCTAGTCAGCACCTCCCTTTGTGTTTCTGAGTTGAGAGTTCCTTCCTTAGAAACTAAAGAATACAGCTCCGAGGAATGAAAGGCGTGGGTTGGAACCCCAGCTCTACCATTCTTCGCTGGGTGATCGTGGAAACACCATCTGGCTTCTCTGAACTTCTGTTCCCTTGTTTGTAAAATGGAGATGATAATACTACCTGTGCCTCATAGGGATGCTGTGAAGATTAAATGCAAACATGTCTGAAAAGCACATGCCTGATGCCTAGAACATAAGACACAAATGCTCAAGGCGGTTATCGTAGTCATCTGCCTCATCTCTCGGGTAGGGCTTCTGTCTGCGCTGCATAGCCCACATGGCGCCCCACACACAGGACCCTCACCTCCTCTGAGAAAGTCTGCAGCTGGTCCTTAGAGTAGACGTACTGCCAGATGCGCTCCATGTCATTCCAGTCCTTGACGATGCCGTGCTCCATGGGGTAGCGGATGGAGAGCAGCCCTCGGTGCTCCTGGGGGCAGAGAGCAGTGCTTGCAGCCGCAGCCAGCCTCTCAGGACTGCCGGGTGGACCCCACAATCCGCACCCATGGCTAAGGGTGGACCCACCCATCCTTCAAGTCCCTAAACTGTATGCTGTGAACTGTGCTCAATGCCCAACCAGCTGGCAAAACAGAGGGCTTCTGCCTTTCCGTGGGCCCCTGGGTGGCATCCTCCTCATTGTCTGGTCCCAGGACACAATCTCCTGGCATCTGCAGCCAAGGTTGGCAACAAAGATTCTGTTGTTCTGCTTCTAGAAGTTGCCCGAGGGCTCTGCCAAACTGTGCTAATTAACTTATCCCCAGGGTACCCCAGCCAGGATCTCCCCTCAATCACTTTTGCCAAAAAATAACCAAGCCAGTCAATTTGATCTTTGGCAACATAGTGATAGAAGGAAGGCAAAAGCCCTTTTTTCTGGACTGGTCTCTGTTTCCCAAAGTGGGGTTCTAGGTATTTCCTTTCCAAAACCAGAGGCTGTTCCTGGGAGAAATAAACCAGTTAGGTTTATTCTCTTTAGAATGAGAGAGTGAAAGGGGAGATTTCAAGAGGAAATTGTTTCTTTTACTCATGTCCCTCTGTCGGATACTGCCTGTGTGGGGAGCAGTGAAGGTCCCCTGCTGGCTTGAGGCTTCTTCAGTAGGACATGGGATTACCTCGGCTTTGGGGCCAATGAAGATGTCACCTTCGAGGGCGCCTGCCATGACACGAACGTGCTTGGGTCTGCCCACACTACAAAAGAGAGCGGGGAAGACTATCACTTCTCATTTCATGACAGAACACAGGCAAGTTATACTGATGCATGTACTTGGATGGGAAGAAATATACTCCA
This sequence comes from Bubalus kerabau, assembly GCF_029407905.1. Taxonomy (NCBI): domain Eukaryota; kingdom Metazoa; phylum Chordata; class Mammalia; order Artiodactyla; family Bovidae; genus Bubalus; species Bubalus kerabau. The sequence goes on from NC_073645.1 coordinate 25,685,094, forward strand.
TTCTACGGTGACTGTCACTGAGGAATGCACTTCCCACAATTTCTATAATGAACATTTTTTTGTATTTATTAGCATACTATTTCATTTATTTATTATAAGTTATCAAATTCAGGAGGATTCAATATCCCTAGTTCTTCTCTTTCCCCAATGTATGTACAGATCAAGAGACACAAGGAAACAAGTGTTCATTGAGAATGATTAACTCAAAAAGTTTTTGTCTCCTTAGCCTCCTGCCTAGGTCTTCTATGAAGGACAACTGTGATGCTGTAACTAAGAGATGGCCTTCCTCCTTTCTCCACTGCTTTGACCCCTTTCCCAGGTGCCTGTGCCTTTCTCCTGCCTGCAGCACCTCTGCCTTAGTAAGAAAGTGCTGAGAAAAAGACTCATTCTCCCTAGAATGGTAGGTATGGTTTAATGTCAAATTCCATTCCGAGTGACAGGAGAATTTTCAGAAGAAGACTCCATTATGAGACTGTCATCCAAAGCAGTAGTCACCAATGATAACATTTTTGGCATCAGATTAAAAAAAACAAAACAAAACACAACTGCCTCTCAATTGTACCATGCAGGCAACAGTTTGCTCACTCCAAAAGCCAGCTCTTGTCCCTGCTTGTTGTTGTTTTGAAGACCAAGACTGACCTAAATGAGAGATCCTTTCCCCTAAAAGACAGAGGGCTGACATCATAACAAAACTGACAAGCCTTACAAGCTGCTAAGCTACAGAATGACTTACTAGTTTGGGAAGCAGTATTTAGGGATCTGATCACCAGCAAAACCAGCTTTAATCACACCGGATCCCTGAGGGGAGAAAGAGAAATCAGAATATCACACAAACAAGAGGAGATTCATATCACACAGTATGTATAATACAGTCCCACCTTTCTTTTAGAAAGAGAAAGGACCTTATATTTATGTGTAATATATCCACTCATGAGGATTTGTACAGTGAATGCATGCCAAAGGGAGGACACTGGGGCTGGGAATGGTGAGGGGAATTTCTACTACACACTCTAATTTGATTTTTATGTATTCTTCGTCTTTTCTACATTGAACATGTTTATTTTTGGAATTAAAAATAATATTAATAAAGGGAAGAAAAGGAAAACGCTTGAGGACAGAAGAGGAAAGTACCTAGAAGCACAGAGCGGCCGAGTTTAGGAACATAACCAAGGTGGGAAGGGCACACAATTCTGCTAAACCATCAGGGAGTGCACGTCTAAGCTACCTTCCCAGCTCGGACCTGAACTGTCCCAGCCCTCCAGGGCCTCTATGACAGACACACCCTGAGAGCACTGCCATGCTTGAAGCTAACTCCCATATGGCGTATGTCGTCGGGCTCTGACTGCAGGGGCAGACTACAGTGATTTGGGGGGGCTGCAGTAGGTGTTTTGCCTTTTCACTGTGTTTTGCTGCACTCACTGGTCTCTTGAGGGTCAAGAGCAGAAGAGCCCTTAAGCACTCTGAGAAGAATCTGCCATCTCCCACCACCATCTCTGGTACCGCGTGGGCCCAGCCAAAGTAAACATTGATTCTGGACATCAACGCCATGCAGGACAGGTGTTGAGGCTTGATGCTGCCTGCAGATCACCCTGTTCTCTTCCTTCTTAATTCTTCTACCACTACATCAGTTACCCTTGTCCTTCCACCCCCAACACAGTTGCAGCTCCAAGTGCAGCAAGCCATCTCCTGCTGCCTGTCGACTTCTCCTGGGGTGGAGTGTAATGTTTCCAGAACACACAAGCATTAAACACACCAGGAGATGCTACATAGCCAAGGTTACCTTGGCACCAAAGGCTTCCCAGCAACATCCCTGGATCCATCTGTCTTTTTTATTCCTGCTTTTTTTATAAGAGCAGGGTGAGGGGGTAGGTGACTGATCCTAGCGAGGGAGGAGGTAAGAAGTGGTTGAAGGACAGGGAAAGAGGTGTTGGGGGAGAGCAGGGCAAGCCCGTTCTCTAAGACAGCAGGAACTTCTGCCAACAGAAAAAACAGGAGACAATGTGCAAACTCATCGGTCTGGGCAGAACAGCAAGGAGACTGGAAAAGGTACAGCTGTAAACTGAGCTGAAAGACTGGGAAGGAGGGCAGACTATCCTACTGCAAACCCAAGGGCTTGGGGACAGTGGCGCAGCTAGTGAGAACATGGTACAAGAGAATTTGGGGAACTTGTTAGCTCAGGCTTCCGATAATTGCCCACTGCCTTCATCTGGGTGTGGTGATGCTAACAGACTAATTAGATCTCCTGGCAGGAGTTGAAAACGAGAAAAGTAAAGATGAAATCTGTGCTTCAGACTCTAGATTTTTTTTTTTTACGAGACTGATACTTTTTTTTTTTTTTAATATTTATTTGGCTGCACCAGGTCTTAGCTGCGGCATGTGGAATCTTTTAGTTGTGGAATGTGGGATCTAGTTCTCCAACCAGGGATTGAACCCAGGCCCCTTGCCTTGGGATTATGGAGTCTTAGCCAATGGACTACCAGGGATTCTCCGAGATATTTCTAAGAGATGATTTTCCTAGAGATTTGATTTTGAGTTTACTAACAAGAGGGCTAGAGTTTGAGTGACAAAGCAGATTAAGACATTAGATTCTTTTCTTTCTCCCTGTCCTTTCCAGCTAGAATATAACAGGCCCAGTTCAAATATCACTGCCTTCCTCCTGAAGGATAATCTCCAGTTGCAATTTGTTATCCTCTTCCTATTACCTGTCCCAAATCACCATTACCTGTTTCACTAGGTAGCATGAATTTCATTCTGCTTTCTAATTTATGGTTTACACTTTTGTCTCTTTTCACTGCAAATTCCTTGAGGTCAGAGACTTTATATATCAGCAGTATCTGACATTTGCAGGGTACTTGGCTAGATGCTGGCTAACTAAAATGAAAACCAAGCTCAAATGATTGGCATACGAAGCCGAAAGTATGGAACCTGAATGAGCAGCCGGAATGCCAGAAGCCCCAGGCAGAGGTGGTACAGCGAAGGTGATACACAAGGTAGAACCAGACCCAGCTTGTCCCTGCAGCCCCATGAGCTGGCTTGGCAGGCCAAGTGTCAGGTGAAAAATGGGTGGGGACAAGGGAAGTGGCTGAGTTGCCTCTCTTCTGCTCAAGCCATACCAGGAGAGCATACAAAGGGGTCATGTCAATTTCTTTAATAGTATTTGTAACTAGGAACTGTATACTTGGCAAATGAGCTGCCACTCTTTGTTATTCACTCTGTCAAAACCAAGTAAACAAAGGCCTTGTTTGAAACAAATGCCTACATTTGAAAAAGTAATCTCATTAAATATTTGATTTTTGGGACTCAAGTCTGCTGCCAGCCAACTCTGACCATTCTCCTGTTACAGGAGAACAAATAGCAAATTCCTCAGCATGTTTCTCGTAGTCCCTGCTGGCTATCGACCCTGTGGCTTGGGCAACTTTACCCTAAGCACTGATTATTCTTAACATGCTGGGAAGAAGGCTAGTTGTCTGCCATTTAATGGTGTGAGGTGGAGCCTCAGATTCTAGGACACTGGTGAGAACATCGTACAAGAGAATTTGGGGAACTTGTTAGCTCAGGCTTCCGATTTGGACGCAGATTCTAGGACATTCTGGCCCAAAGACATATTTTGTTTGGTCCACAAAGTCATTTTTAAAAAACAACTTTATTGAGATAAAATTCACATACCACACAATTTACCCATTTAAGGTGCATCATCTAATGGTTCTTAGTATATTCACAGAGCTGAACAATCCTCACTACAACCTAATTTTAGAACTTTTCATCATCCCCCCAAGAAACCCTGTACCCATTAGCAGCCACTCTCCATCCTTACTACCCCCACCCTGCTGCTGCTGCTAAGTCACTTCAGTCGTGTCCGACTCTGTGCGACCCCAGAGACGGCAGCCCACCAGGCTCCCCCGTCCCTGGGATTCTCCAGGCAAGAACACTGGAGTGGGTTGCCATTTCCTTCTCCAATGCATGAAAGTGAAAAGTGAAAGTGAAGTCGCTCAGTCGTGTCCAACTTGTAGCGACCCCATGGACTGCAGCCCACCAGGCTCCTCCGTCCATGGGATTTTCCAGGCAAGAGGCAACCACTAACATACTTTCTGTCTCCACAGACCACAAACTACTTTTACATTAACTTCCAAAAGTTAAAAATTAGAGATTGCAGGACTTCCCTGGTGGCCCAGTTAAGACTCCATGGTTCCAACATAGGGGGCGAAGCATCGATCCCTGGAATCAGGGAACTAAGATCCCACATGCCACCTGGTGTGGCCAAAAAAAAAAAAAAATTAAAAATTAAAAAACACTAGAGATTGCATATGAAATTAACACTTCTGATTTCCCTTGAAAAATGAGAAAATCTGGTAACACTGGGCCTGCATTCCTGCATGGGGACAACTTGCTGGAAACCTTGGTCAAGCATGCTCAGTGCACCTCTCAGATTTCTCACTTATTAAGACTACCTTCTCCTCATCCCCCTGCCCCTCCTCCGCCTCTTTAATGTATCTGGTTGGCCTCCCCAGGCATTGAGTTTGAGACCCCTATTCTGGACATTCTTTCCAGTTTGTGAAGCACATCCATGGCTCTCAAAATACACATAATTGAGTGTAATCTATAAGCCACCTTCTCTTCCCTCTCTCCACCAAACTAGGGAAGATTCTCACTGCAGTTGTACAACCAACAGGCTGAAAGTCATACCACAAGTGATGGTGTTAAATACATACACTGACTCCATTTCCTCAGCTAATTCTAGTGTCCCTTAAACTTAAGTGAATCAACAGATCTTAAGAGCGGATGACAAACTGTTAAAAGAGAGAAAATTAGTGAAATTTGACACTGACTAGATATTTGATGATATTAAGGAATTACTGTTCATTTTATTAGCTTTGATAATAGTATATTAGTTATGTTTTTAAATCTTTGTGAAAGAGGGAAGTGGGTGGGTATGTAGCTAAAATGATTGGTCAAGAGTTGATAACTGTTACAGTTAGACGATGGATACATGGATGTTTGTTATAACATTTCCCCTCCTTTTGTTTATATTTGAAATTTTTTACATTAAGGTAGGGTTTCCCTGGTGGCTCAGCAGTTAAGAATCAGGATGCCAGTGCAGGAGCTGTGGGTTCAGTCCCTGAATCTGGAAGATCCCCTGGAGAAGGGCATGGCAATCCACTCCAGTATTCTTGCCTGGAAAACCGCATGGACAGAGGAGCCTGGCAGGCTTCAGTCCATGGGGGTCACAAAGAGTCAGACACGATTTAGCAACTAAACCACCACCACCACCAGAATAAGGAGAGCTAGCAAATAAGATGATAGCAGCTAAGTAAAAATTCAAAGCATAAATACTATATACACACACATTATAAAATACATGTGTCCATAAAATCAGAAAGGAGCACATTAATTTTACAATGAGGTTTGCTTCCGGGGTTATGTATGGACCAGAAAGGATGGGATTATGGATGGGTACAAAGAGGCTTCGATTATATCTGTAATGTTTTATGTCCTAAAAAAATCTGAAGCAAATTTGGCAAATGACAACATTTATTAAATCAAGGTGGAGGACACATGCTACATAGGTGCTTGTTATATATGTCTCTGAACTTTTCCGTGTGTTTAAAGAATCTCACTTTTCAAAAAGGGGGCTGATGAAGCATAATGACCCCTCAAAACAGTAAAACTCTCAGCTTGAAAAACTTGTAGAGATCTGATATTATTCCTGCATTTAGGCCCACATAATATAGCCAAAAAAGACAATTTTAAGATTGACCATAATGTTGCTTCATTTTATGGAAGTATTTAACCTTCGAGATCCTCCCAAAGATATGAGCTTCAGAATAAATATAGTTTTCCAGTTAAAGTGTTGTAGTCCTGGGAGTGGCCCTTCTCATTCTTGTACTACTATCTGTGATATGACTTTGGGAAGAACAACATGTTTAGTTTTTTAAAATACTCATCACTTTTTTGTTGTGATCATTAAATCGTGCATGCACATATGCATACACACACCCTTCCATCTTCTTCATTAAATTCTGATGAATTGGTTTGGTCCCAGAATTCTATGAAAGGGGTGGTCAACAATTGTCTTAAGACTAGGAAAGGCTGTGAACTGATAATGGGGCTATTCTCTCTTTTCCTTGCTTTCTTTGTTCTTCTGTCTTTTAATTACACTCTCCTTAGCCCAAAAATAAAACTGTGGTAGCACGATAAGCTATGGAGCTGTTAAATCTGCTAGAGACACGTTATTCTCATAATATAAAGCTGGCTCAAATATTTTAAATGATTTACTGGCAGATAGTAAATTCTAGTGGGAAAATTAAGTTTCTCCTACTTCAACTTTTGGTGGGATTGCTGGCATAATAAAGGAAATGTTTTCCCAGAGAAAAAACAAGTCTATTCCTTAAGTATTCAAACTGAAAAGGTACCGCTTCTTTGATGCATTTCAAATACATTATCAAGAATGAGAAAGAAGGAACTAAGAAGCATTTGCTTAAATGACATAAAGAAAATGGTTGGAGATAGCACTGCTGCCCAACAATTCTAGAAGCAAAAGGTCTGGTGGGATGGACAGACTGCTCCTTTTGCACTGCTGATGAAAACAGGAAATTGCTAATTTCTATTTTCCTTCCTTTTTAAAACCAAGAAAAAGGCACATGAAGCATACACAAACTGGCTGAAGATAGAAATAGTAGTGTTCTCTGAAAATTAACATCAAGAACAAAGAGTCCTGCTCAGCCTTATGCAGTAACTAGTCCTTCCTCCCATCCTTTTATTTAGTGACATCTTTGTTACTGTGATAGAGATTTTCAGCCATTAATCCCCCCCCCATAAAAATTAAAAATCCAATGTGCACCTAGTGGTGCCAGGCCCTAGATACTGTCTGTGTGTGGGGAACTGGGGAACGAGAGACTAAGGAAAAATGAAGGACTACCAAGCATCTTTTCCCACCCGGATTCAATAGCCTAAGGAAGGCGATCCGCGACCCTCCCCGCCCCGCCCGCCGATCAAATCCTCCCCCAAATGAGGTGTCTCACTGAGCTCAACTTTTTTCCAGGAGAGAAGGAAAGCTAGCCAAAGAAGCACCTTTCCTTGGAAAAAGTGAGGAATTAAGAACTCAATCTCAAATTGAATTTTGGCTCTTAAATTCATAAGCCAGGTGGTTTGAATACTGTTATTTAACCTTACACGTCTCATTTTTCTGTATATTTCGAGTCCTATCTACCTATCAGTGTTGAAGCTTGAATAAGATGATGCAGACGAAAGGACCTTGCAAGTGCCAACGGTCCCAAGGACTGAATCAAGAGACCGAATCTGAGTCAGCTTAGTAGAGGAACTCAGAGGGGACTAGAAAGGTAGCAACAAATCTCCGTTGGACCAAACCTTTGAATGGAAGACAGACATCCACTTTTTAAATAACTGCCTCCTTCCGCCAAAAATAAGAGCTATATTTAGATTCTTTCCATTTGTGACTATCGATGCATTTGCGTGGGTTACTATCAGGATGAATAACGGATAAAGCACTGGATTAATGTGCGACCTTGGGCTCACTTTACTTTTGCGCTTGTTTTCTCATTTGTAAAACGAGGATCAAAATTCCTGCCGTAACTATTCACCTGGTTTTGTCAAGATCCAATTGGAATGTATGCGAACCCCTCCGTGTAAGCGCTGGAGCGCCTGGCAAGTATTATGTTTAGTAATTTTTACCCCTAGCAACTAGGCGTTTCAAAGAGGAAGGTACCTCCCTGCTTGCTTTGTCATTCTCCTTTCTTCTCGACCTTTATTACCGCTGTAATTTATAATCACAGAAATAACTGAAATCCTCAGGCCATTTCTGGCATCACACTCTCAGACCCCACCCGGATACACTGCCAAGCCGCCCTGCCGGCTGGGACCGAAGGAAACTTAGCCCTGCTCCACCGCCGCCCTATCCCGTCTGCCCTCTCCACTGGAAGTCTCCGAAACCAATCACAACAGCCCTCGTGCACCGCACCGCCCTTAGAGAGGGGAAACACTATGGCGGCCCGGAAGAACGGCAGGGGAACGAGCCAATCACTGCAGAAGGCTGCCTTCATCCGGCAAGGCCCAGAGGCGGGGTCAGCGGTCAAGATGGACAGCCAGAGCAGCCAATAGAGTTATCGAACACTGGGGAGGGGCGGGCGCCGGGGGCTCAGAGAGCGGTTAAGGCCCCTCGAGTCAAGGGCCCAAGGACCCTGCTAGGACTATAACCCTTCCCTTTATCCATCCCAAGGTTCTCCATCCCATGGTTGCTGGCCAGCTGGTCGCCCTATCTGCGGACTTCGGGTCGAGGGAGGAGAGAGGCGGCGGCGGCTGAACCCGCCTGACAGGCCGGGCCAGTGACAAAGAACCGGCAGCCCAGACTGAAACACGGGAAGCGATCCCTTCGGGGAGGAGAGCATAAGCCCTGCTAGGGGGATGCAACTCACGTTGTCGATCACGACAGGCTGGTTGGCGATTACATCGTAGGACTCCATGGCAGAAGAACCTCTCCTTCCGAGGAAGGAACTGCCAGCCCGGTCCGCTGCTAACGCCACTGACACGCATGCGCAGTCTAGCCGCCGGCAATGGGCAGCCGGGGAGCGGCCCGACCTCACTTTCGAAGAACTACAATACCCAACATGCCTTGCACCTGAGTTAGCAAGCCAGGCTGCTTCGGAACCCCGCCTAGTTTAAGGAACGGAGCGTCGCGTTTCGACGCACTGTACCCTGGGCTTTGTAGTTTCTGTAGGTAAATAGAAGGGTACGCCTATTGATGGTTGCAATCTCACGTCTGCATCTGTAGTCCCTTTGAAGGGATTCTCAGTGCATGCTGAAGTATGTAGTCTTCAGTATTGTCTGTAGTTCGGTTGGGATTGATCAGTAACTGGTGAATGTTTGGATTTTACAGGCTAGTCCTTCCACTCGCCACCACTTCCCCTGGACGATATGAGGTTGCGATGTTTTTATATGGGTCTATAAGGCATTAATAAACATCTACCACCTGTATGCAGGTCAGGAAGCAACTGTTAGAACTGGGCATGGAACAACAGGTTGGTTCCAAATAGGAAAAGGAGTACGTCAAGGCTGTATATTGTCACCCTATTTATTTAACTTATATGCAGAGTACATCACGAGAAACTCGGCTGGAAGAAGCACAAGCTGGAATCAAGATTGCCGGAAGAAATATCAATAACCTCAGATATGCAGATGACACCACCCTTATGGCAGAAAGTGAAGAAGAACTAAAGAGCCTCTTGATGAAAGTGAAAGAGGAGAGTGAAAAAGTTGGCTTAAAGCTCAGCATTCAGAAAACTAAGATCATGGCATCTGGTCCCATCACTTCATGGCAAATAGATGGGGAAACAGTGAAAACGTGGCTGACTTTATTTTGGGGGGCTCCAAAATCACTGCAGATGGTGATTGCAGCCATGAAATTAAAAGACGCTTACTCCTTGGAAGGAAAGTTATGACCAACCTAGACAGCATATGAAAAAGCAGAGACATTACTTTGCCAACAAAGGTCCGTCTAGTCAAGGCTATGGTTTTTCCAGTAGTCATGTATGGATGTGAGAGTTGGACTATAAAGAAAGCTGAGCGCCGAAGAATTGATGCTTTTGAACTGTGGTGTTGGAGAAGACTCTTGAGAGTCCCTTGGACTGCAAGGAGATCCAACCAGGCCATCCTAAAGGAGATCAGTCCTGCGTGTTCATTGGTAGGACTGATTTTGAAGCTGAAACTCCAGTACTTTGGCCACCTGATGCAAAGAGCTGACTCATTTGAAAAGACCCTGATGCTGGGAAAGATTGAGGGCAGGAGGAGAAGGGAATGACAGAGGATGAGATGGTTGGATGGCATCACTGACTCAATGGACATGGTTTTGGGTGAACTCTAGGAGTTGGTGATGGACAGGGAGGCCTGGCGTGCTGCAGTTCATGGGGTCATAAAGAGTGGGACACGACTGAGCGGTTGAACTGAACTGAACTGAACCACCTTCTTAGTCTAATAAAAGGAAATTTTAGTATACATACAGGTGAGAGACATGTTCCTAGAACAAAGGAAAGTATATTGCATAAAGCTTGCTTAAAAAAAAAAGGTATATTTTTGTTCAGTTCAGCTCAGTTGTGTCCGACTCTTTGCGACCCCATGCACTGCAGCACGCCAGGCTTCCCTCTCCATCACCAACTCCTGGAGCTTACTCAAACTCATGTCCATTGAGTCAGTGAAGCCTCCAAACATCTCATCCTCTGTCGTCCCCTTCTCCTCCCGCCTTCAATCTTTCCCAGCATGAGGGTCTTTTCCAATGAGTCAGTTCTTCACATCAGGTGGCCAAAGTACTGGAAATAATCAACAAAATATTTTTGGTTGATTTTCTCATTTTTTCCTGGAAAGGTGTAAACTGGGCAACATACTAGTATTGTTCTGAAAACTGACATTTGGAACTACTGGTATAGATGATCTTTTGGTCATTAAAACATCGTTCATCTAATAGCTTCAGGAACTGTTCTCTCTCTCTCTCTCTTTAGTCGCCAAGTCGTGTCTGACTCTTGTGACCCCATGGATTTGTAGCTTGCCAGGATCCTCTGTCCATGGGATTCTCCAGGCAAGAATACTGAAGTTGGTTGCCATTTTCTTCACCACAGGATCTTCCCGACCCAGGGATCAAACCCAGGTTTCCTGCACTGCAGGCAGATTCTTTACTGACTGAGCTGTGAGGGAAGCCCAGGAACTGCTCTATTATATCTTTAATTTTCATGGGGAGCTAGAAATGACACTGATGAATGAAAAAATGGAATTGAAGAGAGATTATGTGTTACTGCTTTCTAAGGAGCCCAGTGCATTTTTCTCTAATAAATTATTTCCTCTTTTCCTTCATGTTGTGGGGACCTTTAGTTAATAGCCAGTAGTCAGGACTCTCCGCCAGTAGTCAGGACTCTCTTCTATCCCTTTCTCTTGAAATGTCAAGATTATTTGAGTGGAAGACCTTAATATAAGTAAAGTTATTGCAGGCAGGAAAATAATTTCCAACCCGGTGCCTTAGAAACGAAAAAATTCCGTTTTTAATGCTTCATGGACGAAGGAAGCAATCCATTGTCACATTTATGTTTAAATCCTTCTGAAATTAATTAAATAAATCCTTCTGAGCACCGTGTTAGCATAACAGTGACATGCTTTTTGTCGGCGCACTTCCCAAAGCTTTCTTGTGTCCCTAGCACCTCAGAGGATGTCCCAGTATCTCTATTTAATCCTGGGCTCCTCCTAACGCTAGGGGGAAGCGAAGAGCCTTGGAACACCCCCACAACTCTGGGAGACGGAGGAGGGACCTATTGTCAAGTCATGCCTTCTCTACCTGTGACTGGCACAGACATTAGCCAATGGAACCGGAATAGGGCGCGCCGGCACCCCGCCCCCTGAGCGCCCCGCGGCCCCCGAGGCACCCTCTGGCCGTCTCCACCGCGGCGACGGCCTGGGCGGACAGTGCGCCTTGCGCAGGCGCGGAGCCTAGACCTCGCTGCAGCCCCCATCGCCTCGGGGAGTCGCACCCAAGGAGTTCGCCTGCTGGCGCGTCAGTGCTCTCCCCCTCGTCTGCCCTCCCCGGTCCCCCCAGCACCCTAAGCGCCCCGATGGCGGAGTTGCGGCCTAGCGGCGCCCCCGGCCCCACCGCGCCCCCGGCCCCTGGCCCTACTGCCCCTCCGGCCTTCGCCTCGCTCTTCCCCCCAGGACTGCACGCCATCTACGGAGAGTGCCGCCGCCTGTACCCAGACCAGCCGAACCCGCTCCAGGTTACCGCTATCGTCAAGTACTGGTACGTCTTGGGCCGCGCGGAGACCGACAGGGGCGGGCTGAGAAGGGTTAAAGCGCCGGGGGCGAAGTAATTTGCCAGGGAATTGGAGGGGAAAGGAGAATGGTTAAAGCACTTGGAAGAGGGCTTCCTGCTGTGAGGGAAGAAGTTAAGGCTCAAGTTAGGAATGGGGACAAAGGGGTTAACGAAGCCTGTGGGTAGCGAAGGGTTAGCAAGGGAGGGGAGGATGAAGGGTTAACTGGCATTAGAAGAATGGAGTGAATTGGGGGTGTCGGTAGAAGCTGAGGGGGCGACGGTCAGAGAGAGGGAACTGTAAACGTGGTGAAAGGAGGGGGCGCCTGGAGGGGGTCATAAGTGGGCGCGGGGAAGCCGAAGGGGGGCGGCTGAAGTGAGATGGGGGAGGCGAGGCGGGGCCTGAGGAGCATCTGAGAAGGCTTTGGAGCCGCGCGGCCGGAGGAGCTCGGAGGGCACGGGACTGCACAGGGTAGGGGCGGGTGTGGGTCTGTGGGTTAGGATGTGAGCGTTGAGCTTGTGAAGGGATGAGGGGGAGGTCTCATTTTGATACCTTCCGGATGAGCTCAGACATTCATATCAGTGCAGTGCTTTTGCGTTTGAAGTTTGATGGAGCAGCTTCTCCCGATCAACTTTCTGCTTACTCTGCACAGTTCTCTTACTCCATGCAGAGCTTCCTCTGGCTCCGCGGCTGCTTTGGTCTAGGTCACTGGCTAGAACAGGGGCAGGCTGGGTCAGGGAGATCCATGGTTTGGCTCAGGATTGAAGGAGGCTGCCGTAAACGATGAAGATCCGGAATTTAGACAGGGAGGATCCTTCAGTGAGATATTAAGAGGAACTTTGTGGTCTGGAGCGCCCAGATGGAGGCAACAGTTCCTCAGGGGAGCTGAGAGAAATCCCCAAGTAACTCTGTTAAGATCAGACCTATGTACACATGGACTGCCCCTGGGGAAGGAATGGTCTTTTCTAGTTTCCCATTCTTTTTGCAACCCGTTTCTTCGTGCCACCTCTGTTATGGGGACTCTTCTTCATGGTCTTTCTGAACTAAAAGTTGACTGAGAAACAAGTTACATCTGTACTAAACCACTTTCATGCAGGCACTGTATTAGATGAACCCCTTCATTGGCTCCTGAAAGACTGTTCAAGGCAGCCACTTGGGGTGTGACCAAAGGGGAGGTACCCCCGAAGGGGGAATGAGTAGAGTGGATGTCTTTACTGGTTATCCTCCTTTAGGGCTGAGTCTTTTCCCTCCATGGCAACCACTTCTTCTGGAGATGGCAGGAGCTGGGTTGCCTAGGGCCCAGGCCAGCTCCCTATGTCTGTGGGAGGATGTAGAGAGGCTGACAGTGTGAAGGGCCTGGGGAGCAGCCACCTGCTCTGTGGGGAGAGCGGCAGGAGCAGCCTGCCTCTGTCTGGTAGCCAGGAGGAGGTGTGGCCAGTACAGATCTCTCTGGCAGGCACGGTGTTCTTTGGTTGAGAGGAGTTTTTGAAGAGGTCTTCTGAGTAAAAAGCAGCTCTTGATAACTTAATCACCCATTTTAAACTTTTTATTTATTTTCATCTACAAATTATGGCAATTTTATTTCATTTTTATCATTCTTTTACCATTTACTTCTTTTTCTTGACTTATTGCCATCTGGTATAATTTCCTTTCAGTACGTAAACTTTTTATTTTGTATTGGGGTATAGCCAATTAACAATGTTTGTGATAGTGTCAGGTGAACAGTGAAGGGACTCAGCCTTACATACACATATAGCCATTCTCCCCCAAGTTCCTCTCCCCTCCAGACTGCCACATAACATTGAGCAGAGTTGCATGTGCTATACAATAGGTCTTTGTTGGTTTGTACCACTATATTTAAATATGTACAGTGATGGACTCTATTGGCATACTTCGTGAGAAAAAGGGGACCTGCCTCTGCCATGCTGTTTGTTCAGGCCTTGTTTGAGTATAAGGAGAAATCCCTTCTCAGACTTGGGCCACTGTTATTATGTCACCCAAGTGGACATGAAGGATAGAGTTGTAAAAGGGATTGAACATGGGCTTCCCTGGTGGTCCAGTGATTAAGACTCTGTGCTTCCACTGCAGGGGGTATGGGTTCGATTCCTGGTTGGGGAAGTTCTACAAACCATGAGGTGTGGCAAAAAAGAAAAAGGTATTGAACAATGCAAAGGACTAAGACTGGTTTGGGAATCTGCTTTTTCCTCCATCTCCCTGTGAACCTTTTTTCCCATCTTGCTGCAAGTTTGTTAGCCAGGTCAGGACTTATCTTAAAAGATGGGCCAGTATCTAATGATGAATAAAGATGATTGTATAGCACTTTGTGAAATTAGAAATGCTGCCTGGATGCAGAAATAAATGAGAAGAAACAGCCCAGGGACTGGTTCTTTCTAACATTCAGAAGGCGTTGCATAATTAAGTCCTGAAAGTGGTTCACTGATAAACCTTCACATTTAAGATCCTATAAGCCCTCTTCAATTTTCATAGCAGGATGACTGACTGAGGCTGCCTCAGTTTGGCTGTGGCCCGGGGTATGTTGAGATTCTTTTTTCTTGTGACAGAAGGATAACTTTCTTGACTAGTAGTCCCTAGCCAACCGGGACATCGTGGCTGAAAGCTGAGGCTTTACTGGTCAGGGAGCTGAAGTAGAGCCAGTGCCTTGGGTCACTCTGGCAACTTCCCTGTGAAGTCAGGTGTTCAGGGACTTACACTGAGGGATGATCTGGGTCTTGGGATAACATCTTTTTCCAAGTGCAAAATATGATAATTTTCCACGTACTCATCTGCTTCCTATCAGGTCTCCGAGTGAGTAGAACAGAACACTATGTACTTAGAGAAAAGGCTAATTTTGTCTGACTGTTGGTCCTTTTCTGCAGACGGAGTTTTGAGGTAAAGCCTCTCTCTTTGATGAAATGCCCTTTGGGAGACTTGGCCAGGGCTGTCAGGGATGTGGTAGATGGGGAGCACAGAAGAGTGGACACAATTTTGCCCCTTGTTGCTGGAGGGACCTAGGCTGAAGGACGGGCAGGACTGGGACTTGGCAGCAGGGAGACTAGAGTAGATATGGAGCCTGTAATCATTCCCACCTGTTCCAGGGCTCTGCAGTTATCATGAGGTCCTTGCAGGGGTAGCCACCCTTTCTTTCTTCTTTTCCCCAACAAACTTTTCTAAATCCAAATGATTGTGGAATTAGTCGAGTGATTTACCCACTCACTGCAGTATTTGTGCCTGGAGAACTCCATGGACAGAGGAGCCTGGTAGGCTATATTTCATGGGGTTGCATAGAGTCAGACATGACTGAGTGAGTAACTTGGCAAAAGCAGAGTTAAGGAAAGCCATGGAGATTTATCCCTTTTCCTAATCCACTCCGTTGAGATTCTAAGCTATTTGTAGCGACTTTCTTGCAAGTCCTATAAATAACTTAGCATTTCCCAGCAGAGAATAAGGACTTCTGCAAAGGCAAATAATGTCCTGGCAAAAGAGGGTGAAACCAAACCTACTGGTTTTAAATAGTGTTTGCATCGTGTGTTACTGGCATGTTTGCTGGGATCACATACGTGTAACATCTTTTATTTGGTTGGTTGTGTTCTTTCAGGATATAATCCCCAATGCCAAGTGTACCCCATCCTTGTCCCAGGGTCAAGCAAAGTTTTTGCAGTCTGTGGAACTGTCCGATGTCCAAGGCAGCTCAAGTACAGGGTTTGGGGGCTAAATGCAGACTTCCTTGTGCTAATGGTTTCCATTTAGTCTGTCTCTCGAGTCTACCACATTTCCCTCTCCATTCTTAAGAAAAGCAGGATTCTTTTAAAAAGATCACTAATTACTCGGCTAAAGGGACCCCTTCTTGAATTAAATCCTCAGAGTGAGCAAATGACTGAATCTCTTCCTCAGCTGCCTCTCGGTTGGAATTATGGGGAAGTCTAATGTGGTCCTCAGAGGCCCTAAATCATTTAATGTTCCAGCTCTACCTTTCAGGCAGCCATCTCCCGGGATCATCTTGCAGTTGCAAGACCTCACAGGGCTCAGCCGGGCTCCTGCTGCAGTTCTCTGTGCAGAGCTAAGCTAGCCTAAGTTTGGCCTTTGTCACTTGCATGATAAAAGATCAGCTTTGGTCTGGGATGTTCAGGCTGGGGTCTGGAGGCATTGGGTCTGTTTAGAACAAACTATAATTAACATAGGGTACAATATGGTCTTTCAGGAATTAGCTGTCTAAGAGGCAGGAGTGGAGCCGAGCCTCTGCTTCCAGTAACAATGCCCATTGGAGATGCTCAGGATGGTCTTTCAACAGAGGCGCATTGATTGATGCACTTCTTGCCTTGAAGCTTGGCGTGTTTACAGGCACTGTGGAAGAGAGATAATCCCTGCCAATCCCACTTGGGGTTGGTAACTTGAAACAGAAGGAAGTCAAAGGGAGCAATCAGTCTGTTTTATTTCTAAGAGAGGTTCTACCTGAGATAGGAGAAGGGAGCCTCTTGTGCTTGTGGAGCTGGGCTACCTCCAGCTGCCCATCCTTTGGTCTTATCCTAGAGAGGTGTGGCCCTCCCTTTAGTTCTCTTTTACCCCAGATTCATCCAGGATGGGGCCTGTAGGTTTGTAAGGCAGAGCCCTTTAGCTTCACATTGTCTGCTTTAAGGTTTATGCTGACATCCCTGTGTTTTGTCTTTTGCAGGTTGGGTGGCCCAGACCCCTTGGATTATGTTAGCATGTACAGGAATGTGGGGAGCCCCTCTGCCAACATCCCTGAGCACTGGCACTACATCAGCTTTGGCCTGAGCGATCTCTATGGCGACAACAGAGTCCATGAGTGAGTGTGTACTCTTGCCTTCTATCTCCCTCTTCCCCTAGCCTTGAGCCTTATTTTTGAGTTTTGTTTTGCTGAAAGTTTTACTTTCATTTTAGGTTTGAAGGATTCGTTAACAAAAGAAACCGCGCATTACATACAAATAAATAATTTCAACTTTTAATAGATTAACTTAATTTCAATATACAGTCATTAGAAGGAAAACAAATAGAAACAATAGAGAGAAGTAACAGCATGTACATCACCAAATTGAGCCGACACCAACATCCAGACTTGAACGGTTCTGGGAAGTCCCGAATGATAGCAATCTGAAGTCCCAATTGGGAAAGGGTACCGAGCAGTGCATCCACCCCACGGGTGAGACTTCATATTGCACTTTTGGGGGCTCCTGCTTATAATCCCAGGCCGCAAACTGATATCATCATCAGTTTGTGTGCAAAAAGGCAGCTCTGATTTAACTTTTACAGTGGTGTTTGTTTCACCTTGTGAGTCACAAGACTTCTTAGACCCCGGGGGGCTGCTAGGCCTTTAGGGGCTTACGAGATCCAAGATCCACTCCCTTTCTTACCTAAAGTGCCGCCTGACTGACTGTGCCTGTCGCTTGGAACCTGGGCAGTGTCCATGCAGGTCAGAAGCAGGTCAGAGGTCCACTCTCCTGTTTCCGAAGCCTGCACAAGATTTCCTCTATTTTAATTTCCCTAGCAAAGTTTTCCTGAGCAGAGAGGATCATGTCATAGTCCCTTGAGTTTGGCATTTCTCGCATGGAACATCTGGGTTTCTGCCCTCTGCCTGTAGCTACTTGTGCTGATGTGGTCCAGATCAGGACCTGAGCTCTACTCATCTGGTGCAGAAAAGTGTCAATGATGAGAGAGAATTCCAAAACTGTTAGGTTTCTCCAAGCTTGTTGTGATGTTTGAGCTCAGAGTACAGGCAGCATAGCTGTGACCCAAAAGTTGAGTTGATTCCTCTAGGTCTACTTCCTTTTCCCCCCTCTAGATTATTATAAAAATTTTAAAAGAAGCAAAGTTGAAAGAGTTTTACGGTGAACAATCATATACCACTACCTGGATTCTACCATTAAGATTTTATTCTACTTGCTTTATCATCAATATGTACATCTCTGTTCCTCTGTGGATCTTACCTACTTCCTTTTTACCTCCAGTTATCTGTGCTCAGATCAGCTGCAGTACACTTTTTATCCTAGTCTATCTTCCATTTGCTGCCCTGTGACACTTCTCAATCCTACCTGCCTCCCCTACTTCCCTGTCTAATCACTGAATTTAAATACATTTTAATATTAAGTTAAACATCATCAGCTGAAAAAAATAGCAGCAACAAAATAATAAAACCTAATAGTTGTTTGGAGAAGGAAATGGCAATCCACTCCAGGACTATTGCCTGGAAAATCCCATGGACAGAGGAGACTGGTAGGCTACAGGCCATGGGGTCGAAAAGAATCAGACATGACTGAGCTACTTCACTTCACTTCACTTCAATAGCTGTTGAGCATTAACTATTAATATGAGCCAAGTACTCTTCTAATCACTTTATATGTATACATATTAACTAGTTTTCACCACAACCCTAAAATACTGGTAGATTCTGATATTTGCCCCATTTTACTGTTGAGGAAACTGAGACACAAAGAGATTCTATAATTTGCTTAAGGTCATACAGATTGAAAGTGCTGAAACCAGGATTCTAACACAGGCAGTCAGACAGTACTCTTAATGACTATACTCCATTGCCTCTTAAACAATTATATCATGTTCCCTAATAATTTTAAAATAATGTATAATAAAAAAATTTTTCCATCTTTTGAAGGAAGAGTTCTTCAATTTTAATGTAGTTTTCCCTCCCCCTTATTAGTATGGTTAAGCAAGAGCCGATTTCTATTATATCTTTTCCTATTTTTTGCCTTGCATATTATCTTTTTATTGCCATCTTTCTGGTATCTTGGTGGTGGCTGCTTAGTGTGTATAAATTGAAAGAGTAGCCAGGCTCTTCCTGCCCTGCCTCAGCATAAGAGGCTGATTCTGGAGATGATTCTGAAAAAGATGATAATATTCTTTTTTTTTTTTTTGCTTTGTTTTAGTTCTTACTGTGTTTCATATCATTGTGTCGAATGCTTTACAATCTTATCAGGTCTTTTTGTTATCTCTGTTTGGTACATGAGGAAACTGAGTCCCTGGAGGGGTTGAATGAATTGTCAGAAGTCACACATCTAGGCTATAAAAGAGCTAGGATTGACTTGAGCTGTTCAGAGTCTGAGCTCTTAACCACTGGGCTATACCACCTCTCTGATCACAGGCTCAACTCAACTTCCTCTTCACTCTTGTTAAGCTTAGAGGCCCAGGCCCCATCTCCTCATTGATCACGTGTTGGGAGCAATGCCTGGGCCTGCCCTTTATAGCCTTCCAGACATATTCATTGCAGTGTCAGCAGAAGGCTTTGGGAACGGGGAATTAATCTTGCTTGAATCAAGACCCTGCATTACATTATTAATAATGGAGATAGAATAGCAAACAGATGCGGGAGTAAATGGACTGTGCTGGACTTTAATTTATATTTTTAATAAGAACCTGCAGAGGATATTTAGTGCCGCTAGCCTGTACCTTTTTGTTGACAGATTTATTCCAGTTAAAAAAAATACAGTTTTCTATGTGACCTAAATATTCTTACAGTCTACGCGCCACTGAGATATGAGTCTAAGGCCCAGGTGACATGAAGAACATAATTGAGAAGGTTCTATGTTTGAGGAAAGGCAACCTCTCAATTTGAAAAAGGGCCTTTCTTTGTTCAGCAGTACCCCTGTATATGTGTGTCATTTCTCTGTGATAAAACGCTTTGATATTCAGATGTCATTCATGACAGTGGTGAGACCTCCCTTTGGGCTTTTATCTTACCATTCAAGCTTAGGATTTTCTGGTATTAAAACGTGTCACTGGAAGGATATGGGAGGGACGTTCTTAGATATTTACTGAGTTCTGGTCTATGTTGCAGAAGTCAAAAGTACCTTTGTAATTGGTCTTGTGCTGGTGTGACTGATCTCTTCTTGATCCTGATAAGTTTCTTGAAGAAAAGTTTGCTTTTCCAAATATTTCATGTGGAGAGTCCTCTTTAAAACTGTTTCATGAATTCTCATGTAATTTAGCGCTTGAAACTGAGTTCAGAAAGGTGAGCGTTCTCTCACCCAACTTAAGTGCTAAGAGGTGTTGAATTTGAATTATAACAAATGAATTTCTGGCAATAGGCTTTTTACACTGTCTTTTGACTTCTCATTCAGTGAAAAAAAGGGCAGAAGCCTCGGCTCGTTTATTCAGCATTCATCACGTGCTGAAGTTCTATTTTGCACTGGACGCAGATGTCTTAGGGATAAGATGTCTTGAGGATAATATGCCAAGGCAAAATTCCTGTCTCAAGGAGTACATGCTGTAGAGGGAGGATAAATGTACAGATACTGAATAAATAAATGCTATGATCTATGATGTGGAACATGATCTGGGAGCACAGTGGAGCAAGCGACTTGTAGTCGGGCTGCTGGATTGGAAGAAGCTCCAGGGAGGAAGTGAAGTTGGAGAGGAACCTTGTAGGAAGGGACTGGGGGAGATCTGCAGTCTGACATTCTCGGGCACAAACATTCACTTTGGGAACTAAGAGGAGCTTTCAAAATCTTCTAGCCCAGTATTTCCAAAATTTTTACTGCTGCCTTCATAATTTTTGTCACCTAAGTGTATTACCTACTTTATGTTCTCTTTAAATGAATCTCCTTTTAAAAAACTGATATCTTTTTAAAAGTCAAATTACCTTGGTTGTCCAGTGGTTAGAACAGCACAGGACATGGGTTCATTCCCTGGTTGGGGAAAGTTCTCACATGCTGTGGCCAAGAAAAAAAAAAGTTAAATCATTACCATATATGGGAAACCATTATCACTTGCTGTAATTTAAAGGTACTTATTAGAGTAAACATAGTGATAGCAAAGCAATGTTATTAAATTCTAGCTCAATTCTGGCCTGTCAGAGAAGAGTCTAAGCCTGAGGTCAGCTTTCTCAGTCCAAGAGATTAGTAAGTATGAGTGAAGTATTATGGCAGAAAGTGAAGAGGAACTAAAAAGCCTCTTGATGAAAGTGAAAGAGGAGAGTGAAAAAGTTGGCTTAAAGCTCAACATTCAGAAAATGAAGATCATGGCATCTGGTCCCATCACTTAATGGCAAATAGCTGTGGAAACAGTGTCAGACTTTATTTTTTTGGGCTCCAAAATCACTGCAGATGGTAATTGCAGCCATGAAATTAAAAGATGCTTACTCCTTGGAAGGAAAGTTATGACAAACCTAGATAGCACATTAAAAAGCAGAGATATTACTTTGCCAACAAAGGTCCGTCTAGTCAAGGCTATGGTTTTTCCTGTGGTCATGTATGGATGTGAGAGTTGGACTGTGAAGAAAGCTGAGTGCTGAAGAATTGATGCTTTTGAACTGTGGTATTGGAGAAGACTCTTGAGAGTCCCTTGGACTGCAAGGAGATCCAATCAGTCCATCCTAAAGGAGATCAGTCCTGGGTGTTCATTGGAAGGACTGATGCTGAAGCTGAAACTCCAATACTTTGGCCACCTCATGCGAAGAGTTGACTCATTGGAAAAGACCTTGATGCTGGGAGGGATTGCGGGCAGGAGGAGAAGGGGACGACAGAAGATCAGATGGCTGGATGGCATCACCGACTCAATGGACATGAGTTTGAGTGAACTCCAGGAGTTGGTGATGGACAGGGAGGCCTGGCGTGCTGCAATTCATGGGGTTGCAAAGAGTCAGACATGACTGAGCTACTGAACTGAACTGAACACCAAATTGAACCTGGCCATAGGTATGATTAGAAAAGTTGAAAGACAATTGAGAAGAGAATATTTTTAGAAAGTATGAGTCGGTATTATTTAGTCACAGACGAATGGGAAACACTGATTTAGTCCATCTCTCTTAATTGTGCAATTGAGAAAGTACAGTAGCCTACCAAAGGCCATACAGCAAGTTAATGTCTCCTGACCTGTTAGCAGCAGGGTCTCCTGACATCTAAAATGTTCTGTGTAACAAGGTCCTGCTGTATAGCTCAGGGAACTATATTCAATATCCTGTAATAAACCATAATGAAAAAGAATATATGTGTATGACTGAATCACTTTGCTGCCCACCAGAAACTAACACAACAATGTAAATCAACTCTACTTCAATTTTTTTAAAAAAGTGTGAAAAGTAAAAAATTAAAATGTTCTGTGTGTTCTCTCCTGACTGGGGAGAAAGGAATATGTACAGGGCATTGTTTGTCTTTAAGGTAATAATATAAGCAAACTTTTTTTTCTTTTTAGTTTTGAATATATTCTAGAGTAGTGCTAAGTTCTTTATATTATCCTTATAGTAATTATATGACATAAGGAATTCTTATTACCTCTTGCTCATAGATATAGAAATTTACACGTAGAGAACTTATCGCACATGTAGTAAATTAGTAATCAGTTCTAGCAACCCCAAAGCCTGTGTTCTTAGCTATTGTTCTGTATTGCTTTTCCATTTTAATCAGTCAATGGCATTTATTAAATGCCTACTGTGTACCTCTTCCCATTAAGGTCTTATTTTATCCTCATAGCTTATGGAGGACAGGGACAGAACAGGCAGAAGCCCGGGGGGTGGGGGTCCCTGGGTTTCTTCTTGCTCCTGGAAGGCTTTCTTCAGTGAGCAGGAGGGGAGCCCCACCCTGGTAGCCCTGAGAGGGGTGAATGGCAAACTGATTGGATGAGCCCTGGGTTGGCCAGTTCCCTCCAAGTTCTTTCCCCGTTCACATTCACTAAAGAAACAGGACAAGAGAGCACTTGTTTGAATTAAAAGGTTCTCAAGAGGCTGTTTCTAAAGTTGGAGAGCTGGAACAAGTTCCACCTCGGGGCAGCCACATGGGAGATGGGCGTGCTTTTCTAGGAACCCTAAGGCCACCCCCAGCTGATTTCAGTGGCCAAGACTGTCCTGGTTCCCCCCCCCTCCCCGCCCACCCCAACCCTCCCAGCTTGAGAGGTGTGAGACAGCTGAGCTTCAGCTGCCAAATGCCTGTCGGAAGCCTGCAGCTCTGGCTCTTCTTTTTGTGGCCAGGCAGCTGCGGACTGGAATGTGGGGCTTTGCAGGGCTGTGGAAGAAGTGGCTTCAGCACCCCTCTCCGTGGGAATTTCTGGCTGTCCCTGGTCCTGCCAGCAGTCCCAACAGGACCCAGGCTACAGGGGCTCTGACTGAGGCGCAGGAGGCTGGCTAGTTTCCGAGTGTGTTTGTAATCTCAGGCAGGCTTCCCTGGTGGGATTCCACTGGGCAGGTCATCTGCTGTTTATGCCGGGCTGGTTCCAAAGCCGGCCTTTGTGTGGTGTTGGCTTGCAGGCTGGCAGCTCCAGAGGGCAGAGCCCACACCACGACGCTACCTCCACGGTTGATCTGGGCTCTGCCCCACAGACCCTGGCTTCTTGGCAGATGTCTCATAAAGTAGAGAGGTGTTCTCTCACCCCAGGGGCCTGGAGCTGCTGTTTACTGGCTCCCCATGGCTGCCTCTGCTAGGCTGGTGGAGAACCTTCTCTTCCCTTTGGGTTTCTCCCATCTGGGCTCTGCACCGAATGAATTATTTATTAAAACACTGGATACAGATTAACTTTTCCACTTGTTGTTTTGCGTGGCCTTGGTCCCCTGCAGTTGGGAAATGCTCATTTTCCTCTCTCAGAACTTGGTTGGCAGGAACTTTTTAACATGCCATTTCATCCCCTGGGGTTTCCAGTGGAGATTCTGCTTGTTGCCATAACATACCTGTTCTGGGAGTGCAGGTCCTCTACTAGTTGGCCTTTGCTTTCTTCCCAGGGCTCTCCAGAGGCTGACAACTGGATTGCCTCTCTAGACACCCACAGATGGTAGGCCCTCTCCCTGGCTGGGCACAGCAGGCTGAGGAAATCCTTTGCAAGTTCACTGGAAGGCAGGCCTTGCTGACGCTTTGGTTCCTCTCTCTGTCTTTCATCTCAGAGGTGGTTAGTTTCAGTATGACCGTGTGAAATGGTGATGTTCTCTGCTAAGGGCAGGAGACCTGGGCTATTGGTCTTGGCCCAGGAATGGGCAGAAGGGTCAGCAGTAGGAATAGAGCTCTCCCTGAGGCAGAAACTACTGCTCTGGGCTGAATTTCAGGCCCCGGATCTTGAATTTTGAAACTTTGAGAATTCCTTTTCTTTTGTAACCACGGAAGACCTGAGACATTGTAGGGTTCTTAGCAGATCTGTGTGGGTATGTGGCTTTATCCTCTGTAAAGCATTTCATTTGCAACATGGATTCTCTCTTCCTTCATGGTGTAAAGATTCTAAATTTTCCAGTTCAAGGAGTCCTTCAGTAAGGGGGCAGTTGGGAAGAGATTCCTTGAGCTGGCCCAGTCAAACTGACTGAACAGTCCGAGAGGCCTGATTAATCTGGGGTGACTGCCAGGCTGGTGTGGTGCCAGGTTGGTCAGCATTGGGAAGTTTCCTCTTCCTGCAGGGAGAGGGGAAGAAACTCGGAAGCCCTTATGGGTTTGATATGATCAGATCTTGAAGTCCCAGCATTCTTCTCTGCTATGCTAGCACATTCTTTTTGACTCCCATCTTCCATGCCGCAGTTTTTCCCAACTATGCTGGTCCTCACACCTGCCATGTTCTGGGTCTGGGTTTGCCAGCATCTCCCTTGCCCAGTATTCTGACTCAGAGAGCCTGACTCAGGACTCTGGTCTTTGGCTCCTAAATTCATTCCTCTGTCCCGCCTCTTGGGTCTCCCAGTCAACTACATTTCCTGTTTTCAGTAGCTCTGTTCTGCTGTCTGGTCCTAAGATGTGTGTGGAGAGGTCTTGTCCTCACTGACCTGAGCCCCCTGGGAGTGGGCCCCCATCCCTGCACATCCCTTTGCAGCTTGCTAACCTGCCTGCTGAGCTCTCCACAGAGCACCAGGCTGTGCAGCACACTCCAACAGCAGAGCTGCACTGAGTCCCAACAATGGCAGAATGGACTTCCCCAGGTGGCTCAGTGGTAAAGAATCCACCTGCCAATGCAGGAGACATGGGTTCCATTGCTGGGTCAGGAAGATCCCCTGGAGAAGGAAATGGTTACCCACTCCAGTATTCTTGCCTGGGAAATCCCATGGACAGAGGATGTTGGTGGGCTACAGTCCATGGGGTCACAAGAGTTGGACACAACTGAGCGACTAAACAACAAGAACAACAGGCAGAACACTGGAGAAGGTGATGTGTTTGGGTAGTGGTGGAGATCAATGAAAAGTCATACTTAGCTCCTGTCTTTGAAATACCCAATGTATATACTTGGTAAGAGTTGCAGAGTCCCTGGGAAAGAGGCAACAGTGAGAATTAGGGCTGGGAGGAGCTTTTGGCTTTACCTGACTCTCAGGCTTTGCGGCTGTCTCCCCTCACCCTGTAGTCTTCAGTGCTTCAAGAATCTTAAACCATGTAATGATAATTGTAGCTCCTACTGTGTGCAAGGCACTCTTCTAAGTGTTTTATATAAGCTCATTGAATCCTCACAATGGCTCTTTGTGGTAGGTATTATTAAGCTTATTTTACAAGGAAACTGAAGCACAGAGATGTTAGAGAACTTATCCACCCAGCAAGGGAATGCTGGAGCTGGGCCATCAACCCAGGCAATTTGGCTCCAGCAGTCCTCACCCTTTCCTTCCTCAAGGTACAGGGAGTGTGGTGGGAGGCCCCCCTCAGACCACTATTACTATCATGCACCTCAGTTCAAAGGTATCTTGGATTAATGGAGTGTGACTAGGGAAGCAGGAAGTGCTTTGCAGGGGAAATGTTAACCTGGGTATTGAAACAAGTTTGTAATGAAAGAGTCCTGCCAGGGAATGGCAAGGGGGTAGGTGACAGGATCCTTTGTCAAATTTAAGTCAAGGCTTCTGCAGCCTTACTGTAACCATTTTTAGTAGGTTTCCAGCAAAGTTTGGGACTCCTAAGAACACAAAGTTGATGCTTCTGACTTGGATGTCAGGTTCACGTGGTCGTGCTTCCTGTGTGGTCAGGGATGTGCCCAGCATTCCAGTAGCGCAGAGGATATCTTGCATAGAATGTGTGGACTGTCTGATCATTCTTTCTGGGGAGAGGGTATAGAAATGAGGAACACTTCAAAGCCAGGAGTATTCATACGTTCTAGCTGAGGTATCTGTAGTGTCAACATGGGAAGGATTTTTGGTCTGAAATGAAGTTGTCTTATCACTCTGCAGAGGATATATTTTTCCTCTGTCATTATATTCAATGCAAACTGTCGTATCATTTTTTAAAACATCTTAATCTCTATAATGTTTATTTTTAATTAATAGGCTTTATATTTTAAAGCAGTTTTAGGTTTGAAGAAAATTGAATAGTCCAAAGAGTTCTCATATACCCCTTCTTGCCTCTGCATGTAATTTCCCTGTTACTAAATTTCTTTTGTTAGTATGGGATATTTGTTATAATGGATGATCCAGTATGGATACATTATTACTAGATAATGCCCTCTAGTTTCCATTAGGGTTCATTCTTTTTGTTATATAGTTCTGTGGGTTTTGACAAATATATATCCTGTATCCACCCTTAGAGTATCTTATACAGAATAGTTTCACTGCCCCCAAATGCCCTGTGCTTTGCCTTTCTATCCCTTCTTCCCTCCTCCCAGACCCCTGACAACCAGTGATTGTTTTCCTCTTTAGTTTTACCTTTTTTGAAAAAGCAAGAGAGTTCCAGAAAAACGTCTATTTCTGTTTTATTGACTATGCCAAAGCCTTTGACTGTGTGGATCACAATAAACTGTGGAAAATTCTGAAAGAAATGGGAATACCAGACCACCTGACCTGCCTCTTGAGAAATCTGTATGCAGGTCCGGAAGCAACAGTTAGAACTGGACATGGAACAACAGACTGATTCCAAATAGGAAAAGGAGTACATCAAGGCTGTATATTGTCACCCTATTTATTTAACTTATATGCAGAGTACATCATGAGAAACTCTGGGCTGGAAGAAGCACAAGCTGGAATCAAGATTTCCGGAAGAAATATCAACAACCTCAGACATGCAGAATCTGACACCACCCTTATGGCAGAAAGTGAAGAACTAAAGAGCCTCTTGATGAAAGTGAAAGAGGAGAGTGAAAAAGTTGGCTTAAAGCTCAACATTCAGAAAACTAAGATCATGGCATCTGGTCCCATCATTTCATGGCAAATAGATGGGGAAACAGTGGCTGACTTTATTTTTCTGGGCTCCAGAATCACTGCAGATGGTGATTACAGCCATGAAATTAAAAGATGCTTACTCCTTGGAAGGAAAGTTATGACCAACCTAGACAGCATATTAAAAAGCAGAGACATTACTTTGTCAACAAAGGTCTGTCTAGTCAAGGCTATGGTTTTTCCAGTGGTCATGTATGGATGTGAGAGTTGGACTGTGAAGAAAGCTGAGCACCGAAGAATTGATGCTTTTGAACTGCGGTGTTGGAGAAGACTCTTGAGAGTCCCTTGGACTGCAAGGAGATCCAACCAGTCCATCCTAAAGAATATCAGTCTTGGGTGTTCATTGGAAGGACTGATGCTGAAGCTGAAACTCCAATACTTTGGCCACCTGATGCTAAGGGCTGACTCATTTGAAAAGACCCTGATGCTGGGAAAGATTGAGGGCAGGAGGAGAAGGGGATGACAGAGGATGAGATGGTGGGATGGCATCACTGACTCAATGGAAATGAGTTTGTGTAAACTCCGGGAGTTGGTGATGGACAGGGAGGCCTGGCGTGCTGCGGTTCATGGGGTAGCCAAGAGTTGGACACGACTGAGTGACTGAACTGAACTGAAATGTCATGTAGTTGGATTCATACAGCATATAGCCTTTTCAGATTGACTTCTTTCACTAAGCAGTATGCATTTAAGGGTCCTTCATGTCTTTTTGTGACTGGATAGCTTATTTCTTTTTATCACTGAACAATATTCCATCGTGTATATATACCATAGTTTATCTACTCACTTATTGAAGGACATCTTAATTACTTCCAGTTTTTGGCAATTTTTAATAAAGCTGCCATAAACATTCATATGTGAGTTTTCTGTGGACATAAGTTTTCCACTCATTTGGGTAAAATTGCTGGATCACATGGTAAGACTATGTTTAGTTTTACAAGGAACTACCGAACTGTCTTCCAAAGTGGCTGTACCATTTTGCATTCCTGTCAGCAGTGAATAAGAATTTATCTTATTCTGTGTCCTCTCCAGCATTTGGTGTTGTCAGTTTTTTGGATCTTAGCCATTCTAACAGGGATGGTAGTGGTATCTCATTGGTATCTTAGTTTGTAATTCCCCAATGACACATGATGTTGAGCATCTTTTTATATGCTTATCTGCCACCTGTATCTCTCTCTATGAATGTGTTAGTCGCTAAGTCCTGCCTGACTCTTTGTGATCCCATGGACCCTAGCCCACCAGGGTCCTCTGTCCATGGAATTCTCTAGGCAAGAATACTGAGTGGGTAGCCATTCCCTTCTCCAGGGGATCTTCCCCACTCAGGGATCAAACCTGGGTCTCCTGCATTTCAGGCAGATTCTTTACCATCTGAGCCACCAGGAAAGCCTGTATTTCTTCTCTGGTCATATATATTTGGTTTTGTTCTTCACCTTCTCTCCTTCCCCATTTTACCTCTGACCACAAACTCCTTTTTCTCACATCATGGGTGCAGACAGTGTTTTCTGGTATATTTTTCTTTTGGTCACTTCTCAAGCCATTGAGTGAGTTAATTCCCTTGAATAGGAGCTGGCTCCACATCTGAGGGCTTTCCAGGTGGTGCTAGTGAGTGGTAAAGAACCTGCCTGCCAATACAGGAACCACAGGAGACGGGGGTTTGATCCCCGGGTCGGGAAGATCCCCTGGAGGAGGGTGTGGCAACCCACTCCAGTGTTCTTGCCTGGCGAATCCCATGGACAGAGGAGCCTGGTGGGCTACAGTCCATAGGGTTGCAAAGAGTTGGACATGCCTGAGCAACTGAATACATACGCACACCACATCTGACTCCTCCATCTTTCTGGTTTTTAACTGGGGCTGGCCCAGTGTTCTGTACCCTCTTTTCCCTAGTGATACCTTCTTTTCCCTGGTGTCTTTTTACAAAGTCTGTAGCTGGTATTGGGTAGGCTGATAGCCTGCAACTTCAATCCCAAGGTTCAAGATTGATTTGCCCTCCGGTACACATACTACAAAGACTGGAGTACAAACTTGTCCACAGCAGACCCTGGCAAACTTAATCTCACCTTAGATGAGAAATGAGTATACCAGGTTCCTTGAGGCCCCAGCCAGACCTCAAACTCTCTTAGTTGAACCAGCATCAAGAAGACTCTTTTAAAGTCCAAAACTTTCCTGTTCCATTCATTATTGTTGTCACTTTTGAGTTACAAATTCACTTTTTTTTTTCAATTGAACCATTTTACCAAAAAATGTTGGAATTAAGGAAGAAAAGAAACCGTTCATAATCCTATTATTTTTTGTTTGCAATCCTACGTCTGTCCTCATTATGACTGCTGTGAACAGTTCATTGTGAATGATGCTGTGCCCAGATAACGCAAGGATTCTGTCTTGTGTGAGTTTCTCAGTTTGAGGTTAACATCTTCCAAGGCTTCCCTGCTACTGCTACTGCTGCTAAGTCGCTTCAGTCGTGTCCGACTCTGTGCGACCCCATAGACGGAAGCCCACCAGGCTCCCCCGTCCCTGGGATTCTCTAGGCAAGAACACTGGAGTGGGCTGCCATTTCCTTCTCCAGTGCGTGAAAGGGAAAAGTGAAAGTGAAGTCACTCAGTCATGTCCGACTTCTAGCAACCCCATGGACTGCAGCCAACCAGGCTCCGCCATCCATGGAATTTTCCAGGCAAGAGTACTGGAGT
Organism: Bubalus kerabau; assembly: GCF_029407905.1. Taxonomy (NCBI): domain Eukaryota; kingdom Metazoa; phylum Chordata; class Mammalia; order Artiodactyla; family Bovidae; genus Bubalus; species Bubalus kerabau. The sequence goes on from NC_073645.1 coordinate 25,714,619, forward strand.
GGGGTGCCATTGCCTTCTCCAAGGCTTCCCTAGTACCTGGCTTACACTGTTTTCTAAATTCAGCTGGGCCATGGCTGCTTAAACTTCCAATTTCTAAAAACAGCACTTTTGCTTGAGATGATGGCTCCTACCCATTGTCGGGTTGCATTAACTCCATCCATTAAGTTTGCTGCTTGACTTCTCACAGAAGTGAAGAGTAGAGCTGAGGTCTGTGTGTATCAACTGTGCTGGCGACCCTTTTAATGCAAATCACCCTGCATGGTGGTGGTAGTCTTGAGAGTGTGTGTGGTTCTTTTTGTTATGTGCCCCTTTGGAAGTTGATCAGCAGTTAGATTCTGTGATCATTGTCACCTGGAAATTAAGCACCACGAGCCTCTTTGTCTCTCCCTTACTTGGGTGTGTGGATACAGAAGACCGAGACTGACCTTACAGAGTACCCTAGGGTGTCAGTACCCAAGGTACTGATGACAGATTCTCAGAGATAGGTAAGATCCTTTTCAGGTAATTACCTGAAATAAATGGGCTACTGTGTAGGACCCTGGAGGCTTTCTGCCATACATAGGAATCAAATCAATAACATAATAATACTCTTGTGTTGCAGCGAGATCTGATCAGTGGATCTAGGAGAAAGGATGGTCTGTTGTCCTTTCCTGGCACTGGGTTTACCAGGTGATGGGTGGGCACACTTAGTTCTCATCCAACATTAATCACTGGCCATTCTTGTTTGCTTGGAGGGTCAGCCATTCACTCATTACAGAGATAGTCACTGCTGGGATAGTTGTGGGCATGAGGTATGTAGTAATGAAAAGGATACTCCTGGTTTGGTCTTGTCTTCATGGAACCTCCAGTCTTTTGGCTGAAGCATCCTTGAGCAGGAAAAGTGTGGGGAGGTGGACTTGTTACAGCCTCAGAACCTTAGGTATCAAACAGAGCCTCCCTGCCTCCTTTTCTCGGAGAAGGCAATGGCACCCCACTGTAGTACTCTTGCCTGGCAAATCCCATGGATAGAGGAGCCTGGTTGGCTGCAGTCCATGGGGTCGCTAGAAGTCGGACACAACTGAGTGACTTCACTTTCACTTTTCACTCTCATGCATTGGAAAAGGAAATGGCAACCCCCTCCAGTGTTCATGCCTGGAGGATCCCAGGGACAGGGAAGCCTGGTGGGCTGCCATCTATGGGTCGCACAGAGTCGCACTGAAGCATGGGTCGCACTGAAGCAACTTAGCAGCAGCAGCAGCCTCCTTTTCTGCAGTCTGTCCCTTGAGGCCTAGAGGGGGGCTCTTTGTGAGCAGGAGTCCTGAAGCTCAGAAATGAGGCCAGGCCTTTGTTCTTGGCTGGGCCAGTTGCTCATCTGTAAGTGAGAATGTGGATTCATAGCAGTTACTCAGAGAGATGTGGTTCACTAGACTCTAGGCCCTTAACTAGCAGGTTAGTATAAATTGGTGGCCTCTAAAGATCCTTTACCTTCCTACTCCCTCCCCCGTTACTCAGGCTTCTTGAGACCCGTCATAGAACCAGCTTTGCTGCAATAAGGCCAATCAAGGAGATATTTTTGTTATTCCAGTGCTGACCTCCGTGTGATGCCTGGAGGTACTTGGAGGCTTGCCTCTGCTACCAGTTTCCCTGACTCTGATCTCCCCTTTCAGCATGAGGTGAGGAGCTCAGGAGCCATGCCTGTGGAGGGGGCTAATGGAGGGTAACTAGCAGAGAATGGAGCCTGGCTCAGGCTCCCAGTCCCAGGGGGTCAAGCTGGCTGGCTGCACTCTCTGACTGTGATGGATTTGACTCCTAAATGCTTCTGAAAAGCTTGTTTGGTGTGAGGAAAAAACTTAGTGAAATCCAACAGACAACACCATGGCTTGTCCTAACCCCTTCTCCTTCCTGACCTAGCTTTTTCAGTATATCAGATTGCAGACATGCTGGATTCCTGCCCTCCTGGAGCCAGCCTGGCAATTTTTCATTCCTATAGCCATGGGTTTTGCTATAGAAAGAAAAGGCCCAGAAGGAAGGCAGTGGCTGAGCAGGGAGCCTTTGAGGTTGGAGCTTTACAGGAGCTTTGCTACTGTAGAGCCCTTAGTCCTATCCCAGCTCTGTGGTTGATGGCAATGTTCATACCATATCCCTCCCTGCCATCCAATGACCTCCTGTCTCAGTAATAGCCAAAGGCTATTGCCACCAAGGTTCTTTAATCCACCTCATCCCCTGCTGTTCTTCTCCTTCCTCATTCTGTTCTTGCAAAACCAGGCACTCTGCTGTCTCAGGGCCTTTGTACCTGCTCTCCCCATGTTTAGAAAGCTCTATTCTCAGATAGCTTCATGCCCTACTCCCTCATCTCCTTAGGTCTTTCCTCAAATATCACCTTTTAGTGAGGCCTTACCTGACCTCCTTACTGAGGATGGAAACCCTGAGCCCCCTCCATGAAACACTATCACTCTTTCCTGCTTAATTTTTTTAAAGCACTTATCACCATTTACCTTATTTTATTTAATTGGCTTGTTTGTTGTCTGTCTGCCCTTCTTCCCACTAGAATGTAAGCTCCCCTAGGGTAAGGATGTACATCTGCTTTATGCATTGGTGTTTCCCCAGTACATCAACAAATATTTGTTGAGTGAATGAGTAAGTGAAAAATTTAAAAACCTTGCTTTGGGGTTTCTCTGGTATTGGGAAAGCATTCTCACAGCAGAGGCAAAGAATTCTTCTGGCCCAGCACCAAGTCTGAGCATTTAGCTCATGCAGGGAGATTTCTTCAGTTTGGACCTATGTACTCATAATGGGGTTGATGCTCCATGGGGATTTTCATAAGAGTCAAAAGCCTTTCTTTGGGAGGAGGTGTGTGATTTCAGTAGAAATGCTGGAACCTTGCTTTATTGGGGTGCGGGAGAACCTCTAGCACCTGGCATCGTACTTGGTATATAATAAGCCCATAATTGGCTTCCTGAAGTGTTTAGTGCACTTTACGTTTTAAATGCTGGGGATATCATAGGAGCAAGACAGGTAGGGTTTCTGTTCTCATGGATTTTACATTTTAATAGGAAAAAAACCTGTTAAAAAGTTTTAGATAATGCAAGTACTCTGTTGAAAATAAAGCAGAGATGATGTGCTGGAGATATCCAGGTAGAAATTGGGGTTGAGGTAGCTGGAGAGGTTACATTTAGCAGGTAATCAGTAATGGCTTCCTTGAAGACACAGCATTTGAACTGAGAGCTCAGAGACAAAGTAGCAACCAGGTTGCCACCCCTGCAACTCTAGGGGCACCATTCATATTATTCTGTGCAATTTGTGCTCCCTGGAGTTGTATGATGCTCTGGTCAGTCAATTATGTGAAGATTGTAGGCAGTGAAAATTGCTCTATAGTAGTAAGGACCTTGACATGTTCAAGGAACAAAAAGAAGGCCAGTATACTTGGGGCTTGGTAAGAAGAGCACAGTGGAGCCAGATGAGGTTGGAGAGTTTGAAGGCAATACAAAGAATGTGACATTCAACAGATTATCTATTATCTGTTGATGAGGGGAGCAAAGGGATGATGTGATGGGGCAGAGGTTTCAGGAAGCTTTTCCAGTAACGTAGGAAGTCAGCACTGGTGTGAAGTCAAGAGAACAGAGCTGAGTGATGGTTTTATTTCCCTAAAAAGGAAACATCTGCACATTGACTCCAAGGAAATGCCGTTAAGATATTTGAGTCTGACTTTGGTAGTGACAGAGAGGAAAGCTCATTGCTTTTTAATACTGTCTTATCTTGTTTGTCATTGAATATCTCAGCCTGATTATTTCTTTGGACAGCAATGGGAATATTACCACTGTTTAGCATTTGCTCAGCTGTGACACTTTGTGCCCACATACAGAACACACAATAAGTACAGTCCTTGCTCTTGGGGAATGGACTGCAAAAATATTTGTTCCTTCCCATTACCCTCTTTCAGGTGTCTCAATCTGGGGTGTCTGACTTCCCAGAGTCCTGGAGGCAAGTGGGTGAATAGAAAGTCCTTGGGCAGAATGCCCTGGCTCTTTGGGTTTGCAAGAAGCCCCAGGCTGTACACCTGTGTGCAGACAGAGTCTTGCTTCCTAAATCCGACTGTGATCTTGCCACTGTTGGCCTAGCCTTTTTTTTTTTCTTAATTAAAAAAAAACCTTAGTATAGATGCTGCTTTAACCCAAAGCCTAGAGTGGGGGCTGTCCTAGTGATGCCAAGTAACTCAAGCACCAAGCTCCTCTTTGGCCTAGAATTCCTATAGAACGCCGAGTGGGCTTGGGATCCCTCTGGGGACTGACCTTTGGGTTCTTTGGTGGTGGCTGGGAGTAGAGGGGAGAAGGTATAGTTGATCTCCACTAGGGGAGGATGAACTCTCAGCTTTTGCCATCTTGCAGAGAAAGGGTCTGCTGCTCTTGGCTCGGTGCTTTTCTTAGATTCAGTTCTCAGGCTGGGAGGCTGATTGCTCACTGAAAGCCCAGGATAGAATTAAACCACCCTGAGTGTTGGGAGCCAGGTAGATTGTTTAGCTGGGTTCTCAGCTGAATCAGCCTGGGAGCTACTGTTTTTAAGCCTGAGGAATGCTGTGGGAACATGCTAGTTGACTCCCAGCAAGGGATCCGAGGAAACATCTACTTGAGTGAGGCAAATGCATTCCATGAGTCTGGTTGGATGGCACGAAGCAGAAAGAGCATCTGCTACTCAGAGTTCAAGCTCAGAGGTGGCTGCCCTGCACCATAGCCTCATTAGAATCCCAGCTCAGCATAAGGTGCAGAGTCTCTACTGATCCAGTTTTTTCTTTCTTTCTTTTTTACTTTCTTTAAGATTGTGCAAAATTAACATGATATAGCTGGAAGTGTTTAAAAAAAACACAGCTATGTCAGAATATTACCGTAGAGACATTGGAAAAGAATTTTACAAAGTTTTATTACCTCATTTAGTCCTTGTGTAGTCACCAAACACGATTTCAAAATAGGTCATGATGTATCAGTACTTGTGAACTGTTCAAAATGAAAACATAATCTTTGCAAATGTTTAGTTTGTAATTGTTTACTGAATTCTGTTGTAACAGCTGTCACTCAAAGCATGGAAGCAGCCAGGAAGACTCTTGGGCATGGTTTGAGGAATCCAAGGTCAGGAACTTGGGCAAAGTTGGAAGATCCAGCACCTCTTGAAGGATGGGGCTGGTTAAGCTTCAGAGTCTAGAAGGTAGGGAAGCTGGAAGCTTCTGCTGCTATTCTCAGGAAGAAGTGATAAACGGGACTGCTTCTGCGGAGCACCAAGTAAGGGAAGGTTGACTACTAGCTTCTCTGTATGGGTATTTGCTAGTGCTGGACACTGTGCCACCCACCAAAAGCCTCCCAGCTGCCCTATGAAGTAAATATTCTTATTCCAGTTTAACAGATGAGGAAACTCCAGGGCACGTGGAAATTAACTTGCCCAAGGGTCAGCTGGAAAGTGGTGGAGCTGGACTTTGTGTCTTGTCTATGTCACTGGACTCTTCTCTAGCATTTTATTAGGACCATAAAGTGGGATAAATTTTTGCAGTTGCTGCCCCGAGTCCACCTTGGGACCTCCAAAGGGTTCAAGGAGCCCAAGACTGAGACTGTCTTGTGTTCCCCATCCTCACTTCCCAGCCTCCCTGCCCTGCTGGCAGGCTCACTCTGCCTAAGCCCTCAGCTCATAACCTTGGGCTGGCATTTGCCCCTTTATCCCTTGCCCAGTGTTCTAAATTCTGTAAAACTTTGCCTTTTTTCTCAAATTTAGTCTCATTAGTAAATATTTTAGTCTTACTCTGTTCCATTGTTCAGCAAGCCTTCACTGAGCACTTCTTTGTCAGTCACTGGTGGTGCAAAAAGGGGGCAACTCCAGTCCTAATGGGAGAACTAGGAAGGCAGTTACTGTATAGCAAGGAGGGTCCTGTGGTGGGGGCTTGCAAGGAGTAAGCAAGAGTGGTAGGTGCCCTATATTGGTCTCAACAAGAGAGAGTTTGGCACCTTCAAAGTAGGATGGCTGGGGAAGGGTTTGTTTGTAAAGAAGAGACTGCAGTCACACAAGGCTAGCCATTGGCTCAGCTGCTACTCTCCTAGTGCTGAAGGGACCAGAGGAGGGAGTGAGATTTGAGAACCCAGAAGAAGAGTTGTGTAAAGTGTTGTTCTTCAGAGTGACCTTAAGCGGCAACCTTCAATTGAAGGGTCTCTCTCCTCCCTCTGATTTCCTGTTAGGGTTTCCACTGGCTGAACCCAATTGAATGCCAGAAGGTTCAAGAGCCCACAGAGGTCAGCCTTAAAGGGCAGAGAGCAAGGTGGGTGTGTTGGTTTTCTACTGCTGCATAACAAATGACCACAAATTGAGTAGCTCAAAGCAGCACACATAGTCTCACATCTCCTCTGGGTCAGGAGTCCAGGTGTGGCTTATCTGAGTGTTCTCTTTAGGGCCCACAAATCTGCTATCAGTGTCAGCTGGGCTGCATTCTCACCTGAGGCTCCACTGGAGAAAAGTATCTAGGATCTAGTACTCACCAGCTGGGGCTTCCTGGGTGGCTCTGATGGTAAAGAATCCGCCTGCAATGTAGGAGACCCAGGTTTGATCCCTGGATCGGGAAGATCCCCTGGAGAAGGGAATGGCTACCCACTTCAGTATTCTTGCCTAGAGACTCTCATGGACAAAGGAGTCTGGTGGGCTACATTCCAGGGGTTGCCAAAAGTTGCACATGACTGAGCGACTAACACATACTTACTCAGCAGTTAGAGGCAGAAAACCCTTTGCCTCTCAAAACTCAGAGATTAGTCTTCCTGCTTTGAAGAAATCTCGTTTTTAATGACTGTGTAATCTCCCACCACACAGTGCACCAGAACTGGTAATACCGCTACTTGTAGAACATTTAGATTGTTTCTAAATGTTTACTCTTATAAATACCACTGAATATATTTACAGAAAAGGCTTTTTCCAAATACAGGAGTGAAGAGCTGCTGCCCCTCATATATATATATATATATAAAATAAGGCATCGACTCATGTAATTATGGAGGCTGTAAGACCAAAATCCATAGCGCCAGTGTCACTAGGTCCATTGTAATCAGTATGGAGTCAATAGGGTTTTAATTAATAGGTTATAACTTGTTAATACCATTTGTTTTGATGCTCAATTGTCCTCAGTTTGGCCAGTGGGAGCCCTTAAGTTTGGGTTCTCTTTACCGTTGACTTAAATGTTCCCATCATTCTTTAAGTACTTACTTACCTTCTGGTACAACAAAAAGTTCCAGGGTCATTTTGTGCTTTCCCAACTCAAATCAGCCATTTCTCCAGCAAGCTCTAGTCTTTTTTAATGGCAGATGGTATGTAGAAACCAAGATCTAAGTGCTGCAGGTTATCATTGCTTTTGAGGTGTTACTCAGTGGAGAGAGCTAGGAAATACATCTGTATCACACCCACACCCACACCTACATCTTTTATTCCACTATTAAATACCATACCAATACCTCCAATTCCAAAATCATACCTATGAGGCTCTTTCTATCCTTCTGTTTTTACATATTTTTAACTTTGATATATGTTTACCAGTTTTTTATCATTTCTTACAGTGAGAGTAACCTGGCTCTCATTATCCACAATACATTTACCCAGAAAGTAGTTTCACAATTACCAACCCATAATACTGCATGCTAACCAGAGTTCAGTATTTGTTTACTGTTCTTTCTGTTTTTAGTCTGAGGACATATGATTAACAAACTGTGTACTTAAGGTACTTGGGTGACTTTTGCCCCCCTCTTCAGTGTGGTAATATTATTTCAAATACAGTTAAGTTCATTAATTTACAGTTGTATTACATTTAACATTTTCCTCCATCCTTGTTTATTTTGAGTATGTGAAAGCATTATCATTGATCCAGAAATGATAACCATACAGAAATATATATTCAGAGAAATGTCACACTCATACTTCCCCCACCCCACAGTCCTTTCCACTTGATTCCTACCTACTGCCTGTAGGTAACCAATCTTATATCCTTCCTGTGTTGCTTTTTGCAGAAATGAGCAAATACAGGTACATTTTCCTGTATTCCCTTTTCTCCTTCTCAAAAGGTGGCATGGTATAGTCCTCTTTTGCTGTTTTTACTTAACAATATCCATTCAGTTTTTAGAGGTCTTCCTCATTCCTTCTTACAGCTGCATTGTACTCTTTGGACCACTCTCCTATGAACGGGCATTTAGTATTTTGGGATCATAAACTCTTAGAGTTTGATATGCTGAGTCAAAAAGTAAACAATATGTGGGAGTTCCCTGGTGATCTAGTGGTTAGGATTCTGGGCATTCATTGCCATTGCTCCGGTTCAATCCCTGGTCAGGGAACTGAGATTGGGCAAACTGCTGTGGTGCATCCAAAAAAAAAAAAAAGTAAACAATATGTGATTTTGTTAGGTGTTACTCACTTCCCCCCAAAAAACTTGTGCTAATTTGTATTGCCACCAGCAATATATGAAAATACCTCTTTCCTCACAGGCTCATCAATGGAATATAATGTCATACTTTAAAATTTTTGCCACTCTAAGTGATAATGGTATCATCGCTTTTTTAATTTGTATTTGAGTTGCATTTCTTTTACCATGAATGAGATGGACCATCTTGTTGTTTGCTTAAGAGGAATATATCTATAGCTCAGTTTGTGAATTTTTTTACCATTAGGTCTTTGGGGTTTCCGCCCCCAACTCAGTTTTTAAAACTGCGATAAAATTCACTTACCAGACGGTTCACTCACTTAAAGTATACAGTTTAGTGGTTTTGAATATATTCAAGAGTTATGTAACCATCACCATAAACTAATTTTAGAATTTTTTTTTAATCACCCTCAAAAGAAAGCCCACACCCATTAGCAGTGACTCTGTGTCTTTAGTCTCCCAGCCTGAGGCAATCACTGATTTGCTTTCTGTTCCTGTAGATTTGCCTATTCTTGATATTTTGCATAATATGAATATATATTATAAATTATTTGTTGTATCATATAAATGAATTCATACAACATATGGTCTTTCGTAACTTCCTTCTTTCACTTGGTTTAAGTGATACAGTGCTTACAGTGTTTCAGGCAGTTTTGAAATGTTTTATCCTCCTAACAACTCTGAAATAGTTACCGTTATCCTCATTTCATAGATGAGGAAGCCGAGGCATGGAGAGATCAAATATCTTGCCCGAAGTCACACTGCAGTGAAAAAAATGGGCTTTGGAGTCAGACCTCAAGTCTGAAGTCCATCACTTGCTTACTGTATGACTTATAGAATATTACCTAAATTCTCTCAAGTGTCTTTTTCTCATATATTAGTTAAACGAGGATAACAATGGCTGAGTCACAGGGTTGTTGGGGAATTAAATAATACAGCATCAGGAAAGTGCTTAGTGCAAGGCCTCCAACTTAATAGGTATTCAGTTAATTGTAGTGGTTATTTGTAGATAGAGCCAGGTAAAGGCCTGGCTTATTTGGCATGGTTGGCTCTGACTCCCCTAGCGTAGAGGTGTATCTGAGATGCCAACTTTCTTTTTTTAAAGATGTAATCCACATAGCATGAAATTCGCCCTTTTAGTATACAATTCAGTGCTTTTTAGTATATTCACAAGGTTGTACAATCATCACCATTATTTAATTCCAGAACATTCCCAGCACTCCAGAAAGAAACGCTATACCCATTAGCAGTCATTCCCCATTCTATCCTTCCCCAGCCCCTGGCAACCACTAATCGTTCTGTCTCTGTGAATTTGTCTATGCTGGACATTTCATATAAATGGAATCATATGATATGTGGTCTTTTGTATCTGGCTTCATTCACTTGGCCATAATGTTTCCAGGGTTCACTCATGTTGTAACAAATAATCAGTACAGCATTCCTTTTTATTGCCAAGTAATATTGCATTGTATGGATATTCTATGTTTTGTTTATCCATTTATATGTCAATGACATTTGGGTTGCTTCCACCTTTTGGTTGTTATGACTAATGCTACTGTGAACACTGGGCTTCCCTGGTGGCTCAGCTGGTAAAGAATCTGCCTGCAATCTGGGAGACCTGGGTTCGATCCCTGGGTTGGGAAGACCCCTTGGAGAAGGGAAAGGCTACCCACTTCAGAATTCTGGAGAATTCCATGGACTGTATAGTCCATGGGGTCTCAAAGAGTCAAACACGACTGAGCGACTTTCACTTCACTTCACTATGAACATTAGCGTACAAGTTTTTGTGTAAAAACTGTTTTCAGTTCTCTTGGGTATATACCTTGGAGAGGAACAATTGTATCATATGGTATATTTAAATTTTTGAAGAACTGCCACATTGTTTTTTCCAAAGCAACTCTGCTGTTTTATGAGTGTTCCAATTTCTCCACATCTTTGTCAACACTTATTACTGTCCGTCTTTTATTTTGGGCATCCTAGAGAGTGTGAAATTGTATCTCATTGTAGTTTTGATTTGAATTTTCCTAGTAACTAATGGTGTTGAACACAAGATGCCAGCTTTTAGGTCAGCTTTTTCTGCCTGCCCACATCTTGTATTTATTCTTGGAAGTCTCTCCCAAGCTCCTGTTTGTCTTCTGCCTGGAATTCGCAGTCATTTTGGTCTCTCTGAGGCTGATTGGCACCTTCTTAGTCAGGTGCTTTGGGGGGGACCTTTGGGCAGGTTCCAGTGGTTGGGATTTGAGGCACATGTTTTTCCTGTTGGCAGCTTCGATGTGACTCTTGAGGCTGGCACAGCCATTGCCTGGGCTCCCCAAACTGCTGAGACAAAGCCAGCCTCTCCCTAGGGTGCCTTAATAGGCAGGATCAGATGTTCTTGATCTGGAAGCAATCCTGGGAGGCCATCTCATCCAGCTTTCTACAACAAGACAGTTAGAGTCCTTCACCCCTCCCTACCAGACTGGGGAGGGGAGGACCTGTAATGCCTTCCTTTAAGAATCTCTGTAGGAAGAAACTCCACTGGGCGCCTTTACCACCAGCCAGTGTTTTAGCAGCCTCTGTGTTAGTAAGATCCTTCTCTCTGACCCAGATCCCACCTTCTACAGCATGTGCCAGTTTCCTCTCATGCGTTCCTTTCTGAAGAGGATGTGCAAGACAGCCGCTCTCTGCTTTGGCTGGAGAAGCCCTCACGTGAGGAAATGCAGACCAAGCCAGGCCCCTCCAGGGGATGTTAAAGACTGAATGACCTTGTCATTCGGCTATTGCCCGGGCAATCTGCTTTGAAGAAGAGGCCTTCTGACAGGCCCCAGGTTGTGTGTTTATCCCGAGGCTAGGCCATTCCAAACTCATGTTTCAGAGTTTAGAGGTTGCGTCCAGCTAGCCTGGTGGGTGGTAATCAAATGCAGGTGGAGACCATCTGGCCCAGACTGTCCCTCCCAGCCAGTCAAGTGAGGGCTGGCCTGCCCACCACAGAGCTGGCCCAGAAAGCAGCCTGTGTGGAGGCAGATGGTGTACCCGTGCATTTATGCGCATACACACCCATGTGTGCGTGTGCGTGTGTGTGTGCGTGTGCATGTCCCTCCTTAGAGAGGCGGCACTGCTTGGGTGGATGTGACTCCTCTCTGTGCATCTGAGGGTTCTCCCCTTTGCACAGTCTGAGGAGAGTGTTTCTCTTAGTCTGTTTCTCAAGTTTTTGCGGTTAGAAATCATTTATTTTTCTTGGCCCAGGATGAAAGCCTGGGAGTAATGGTCTAATACATTTTACAAAGCAACCTCTAATTGGTGGCTGCTTAAAATCTTCCCTTTGCCCTAGTGACCCATCTCCCTTTGCAGGGTTTTGACTCCAAGTCAGTCTTTACCCCGAGTTTTCACACCCCCTCGCAAGCCTACAGCCTCAGCTTAACTCTTCCCTCAGCCTCTCTGCATAGAATTGCTCCCAGCCAGGACAATTCAGCAAGGAAAGAAAATAGCTTACACTGCATCCTGCCAAGCATCTTCTAGCCTGGTCTCCCAAATTCTAGATGTATATCCCCAAGTGGAATCTGCCTCCCCATTGATACTCAAAGAAAATGGTATCTAATTAAAGATCTAAATGTAAGACCAGAAACTATAAAACTCCCAGAGGAAAGCATAGACAAAACACTCTCTGACATAAATCACGGCAGGATCCTCTATGACCCACCTCCCAGAATAATGGAAATAAAAGCAAAAATAAACAAATGGGACCTAATTAAACTTAAAAGCTTTTGCACAATGAAGGAAACTATAAGCAAGGTAAAAGACAGCCTTCAGAATGGGAGAAAATAATAGCAAACGAAGCAACTTGACAAAGAATTAATCTCAAAAATATACAAGTAGCTCATGCAGCTCAATTCCAGAAAAATAAACGACCCAATCAAAAAATGGGCCAAAGAAATAAATAGACATTTCTCCAAAGAAGACATACAGATGGCTAACAAACACATGAAAACATGCTCAGCATCACTCATTATCAGAGAAATGCAAATCAAAACCACAATGAGGTGCCATCTCACACCAGTCAGAATGGCTGCTATGAAAAAGTCTACAAACAATAAATGCTGGAGAGGATATGGAGAAAAGGGAACCCTCTTACACTGTTGGTGGGAATGCAAACTAGTACAGTCACTATGGAGAACAGTGTGGAGATTCCTTAAAAAACTGGAAACAGAACTGCCTTATGATCCAGCAATCCCACTGCTGGGCATACACACTGAGGAAACTAGAATTGAAAGAGACACACGTACCCCGGTGTTCATCACAGCACTGTTTACAATAGCTAGGATATGGAAGCAACCTAGATGTCCATCGGCAGATGAATGGATAAGAAAGCTGTGGTACATATACACGATGGAGTATTACTCAGCCATTAAAAAGAATAAATTTGAATCAGTTCTAATGAGGTGGATGAAACTGGAGCCTATTATACAGAGTGAAGTAAGTCAGAAAGAAAAACACCAATACAGTATGTTAACGCATATATATGGAATTTAGAAAGATGGTAACGATGACCCTATATCCGAGACAGCAAAAGAGACACAGATGTATTCAACAGTCTTTTGGACTCTATGGGAGAAGGTGAGGGTGGGATGATTTGAGAGAATAGCATTGAAACATGTATATTATCATATGTGAAAAAGATCGCCAGTCCAGGTTCAATGCATGAGACAGGGTGCCCAGGGCTGGTGCACTGGGATGACCCTGAGGGATGGGATAGGGAGGGAGGTGGGAGATGGGGTTCAGGATGGGGAACACATGTACACCCATGGCTGGTTCATGTCAATGTATGGCAAAAACCACTACAATATTGTAAAGTAATTAGCCTCCAATTAAAATAAATAAATAAAAAAAAAAAAAAAGAAAATGGTATCTAAGTATTCTGTGGTATTATAAGGCTTCCTTTTCAGTCCTTTAGACTCTAAAATTTAGAGAAACTTTAAGTTTAGAGAACTTAACTTATCAGAGGTGATCTCACTGCAGCAGGTGCGGGTGGGCTGGACCCACCCATGTACACAAGCAGGGCTGGCCTTGGTGTCAGAGCTTCTGAGTCGCTGGAACCTCTTTATGTCCAGTCTCCTGGCCTGGCCCCTTGGAGGCGATGATGATGATGATGGAGGAACGATGTCACGTGGAATCCCAGGGTTGAGCACTGACCACCTCATTCTGGCCTTCAGCATGCTTCTCTCTGACCACCTGTTCTAGTAACTTGGCTCCAAGAAGGTGTTGGCTGTCACCTTATTTTATAGCTTGAATTTGTATGCTCAGGAGTTTACATGTGTATAATCATTGTGGCTCATGTTTGTACAGATATAATTACTGAAAATTATATCATGAACATATTTTAACTTTTAACCCTTTCCGGGCTGGCAGGCCTCCTATAGCTTTCAGCCACCCCTCCCTGGATGTTTCCCTCACCCCAGGAGGTGCCACCACCAACCAGCCTCCTTCTCTAATCTACATCATTTCCCTCTCTGGCAGAAGCCCATGGACTCCTCTGGAGATTTGGGCTCCTGAGCGTTTCCAAGCAGGCACTGCTCACCTGCCTTATCTCCCTCTGATGTGTGTGACCATCATCACTCTGGGCCACTTGGGGCCAGGAAGGGAGGGCAAACTCGGCTCCCTCCAGGTGCCAGTGATTGGAGAGTGCACACGGGGTGCCAGCGTTCAGAAAGATCAGAGGCCCTCCCAGTATTTGGAGTCTACTTTGAGACCCGTCCTCAAATGCTGAGTTTGGAGGCCAGCCAGCTCAACCCAAGGATTGTCCCCTCGTGGGGCAAAGTGGAGGTGGGAGTGGAGAAAGGTCTCATCCTCCTAGGGCGTACAGTAGGACGTATATTCTTAGCAAACCAAGTAGGTGCTTATTAATAGCTTGTAGGAATAAAGAATGTGAATAAGGACAATTTTCAGTATTGGAGCCTCAGTCATACAGAAAGGAATATTTCAGAGCCACAAAATTTGGAACTCGTAATTCAGAGTACCAGCAGGCGAATTCAATTGGCCAGGCTGAGGTCATACACATGTATGGAAGCTGGAGGACAAGGCTAGAGTTCTGGTTCCTTACCCCCTTTCAGGGTCCTCCCTCCCCTCAAGGCTTATTCCCTGAGATTCTTCCAACTAGGGGGTTTGGATGCTGAGGCCACCAAGAAAGGAGAACTTTAATTAGGCAACAAAACAGTGTTTTCCCTAAGGTAGTTAAACTAAAAACATTTGCTTTTTATTCCTTCCAGATTCACAGGAACAGATGGACCTAGTGGTTTTGGCTTTGAGTTGACATTTCGTCTGAAGAGAGAAACAGGGGAGTCTGCGCCCCCAACATGGCCAGCAGAGCTAATGCAGGGCTTGGCCAGATATGTGTTCCAGTCAGGTAAGAGCCCCAGAAGCTGGCGGGTGTGGGTGTCCTTTCACCATGAGCCTGCTAGGGTTGGGACCTACAGGTATATTTTGATGTCTGTGGAGGGAGCTTTCCTGGGAGTGCTGTGTACCCCATTTGCACCATGAAGGTGATTTGTTTCCTGGCGTTTCCCAGGTGGAAAGCTGTCTGGGCCATGGGAAGGAAGGTCATGTCATATGACCTCTAGCAGTGGGAGTCGCTAACACACAGAACCTTGGTCGCAGTCTGCTAGCCTTGCGTCTCATTCCCAGAGAGCCAAAGGCCAGCCCTTCGTGGAGCTGACCAGTGCTTTTCCTGTTTGCCCCCTTTCCCACAGTTAGCACAGTCCTTCATCCCTGATGCTGGAGGCCTAGCCATCTCCATTTCTGGGGCCAAACACACACATGTTAATCTTGGCTAAGGGTTAGCAGTAGAGCATAGGCCAGAGAGAAAGAATGAATTGCCATGAGCTTGCTCCCTCACAATATGAATGAGAAGCTGGAATCAGGCAGGACCTTGACGGTCAGATATATTGTTTGATTCAGATGATTCAGGTGCCCTCTAGGGGATGGTCCAATGCCCCCGGTGCCCCTCTGGAGACCTAATATGGAACCTGAAGAGGGGGCTTTGTGCTAGGAGCCTCGGTCACATGCTCTTGACTTAGCTTGCCAATAGTCCTCCAGTGGGATGATATGTTGGAGTGGAAGTCAGTATTTTTTATGGATGGTTTCATATCATCTGAGTGTTTCTGAGTGGTTAATTAATTGCTCAGAAACTTTCCCAAATGACTTCACATTTTGCTTCTTTGGTTTGGTAAGTAGCCTTGAAGTGAAAGCCAGCACGGTTTTATCCAATTCCTGCTCTTTGACCAGCAGAGCAGACCAACATCCAAGCCAGGGTGTCTCAAAGTATGGTCCTTGCACCCATGCATCGGAATCATCTGAAGAGCTTGTTTCAAGCACACAGCCCTGGGCCCCAGAGGAGATCTCTGACTCAGAACCTTAGGGGGCTGATGTTCCCAAAAGTTCTGATAGAAGTTAAATTTGGAAAACCATAGACTTGGCAGCTTCTCTAAGTATAGTCACTTTCTTCCCCCTAGCCTTGAGCAGGCTCTAAATTGGGGGTGCAGTTGACCATCTATGTTGAAGGCCTCTGCCCTCGTTCCAGACCCCTGGCTGTCAGTTGTTGGCTGGATGGCCATCATGTAATGGGACTGATCCTTAATTACCATCTACCATTGTGTGGCCTATGGGATAGTTTCCCTTTGGAGGCTAGAGTGGGTCTTCTCTAAACAAGAGTTCCCAAACCTGGCTGCTCATGAGATTCTCTGGGATCTCAACATACTTGAGTCCCAAATGCCCCTCTGGGTTCTGATTCAGTTGGTTGGAGGTGCGACTGGAGCATCTGTTTCTTAAACAGCTTCCTGGGGATTCTACTGCAGTAGTCTGGGATGTCATTTGGACTTTAAAGGACTGTTGACAGGAAGAAATGTCATTCACTGGGGCAGGAGAACCGGCTGTTGGAAGTGGACCCGTGTGGTTTGGTGCTGTCCTCGTGTCTTTTAACACTGTGCCAGGAGTCTACTGCCTGAACCCACGGTGTCCCCTTCTCTCCCTTCTTGGGATGCCTGAAACTGATGCTGATAGAGAACTGTCTTTGAGAAAATAGACATTTCTTCAGTCTCTCCCAACTGAGATATTTCAGCTCCTAGAAAATAGACATTTCCTGACATGGAATTTGATCCATTATGGGAAGGAGGGCTCTAAAGACTAGGCAGTCTCTTGCTTGTATAGACAGGTAGCTTCCTGCCCACTGCTTAAGCCAGTGCATTTATACGTTTGTTTGCACTTAATGTACCTGCTCAGGTGGATCAAGATCAGAGAAATGTAAAACAGGTGTTATGAATCACTGTCAGGTGGAGTCAAGCAGATGAACTTCTGAAATAGTTCTGATGTTATAGTTCCGAAATAATAATGCAAGTGAGGGAGAAAATAGGATTTGATTTGCAAAGGTTCATTTCAACTACAGAGTAACCGTCACAGTGACTGTTTTGCAACACTAATGTAGTCATTGATTCAAGCTCATTTGTCAACAGATTCCAAAACCATTGGATTAAAAAAGATTGTTGGGGTACAAGATGTTCACAGGAACTCAAAGAATCCCTCCACAGATTACTTATTTGCTACAAAGAGGAAAATAATGCCTTTACAGTGGTTTGAGTGGCCATCACCTTAACCAAATGATCAAATGTAGCGATGCAAAATGGAACAAATGACCTTACATGATACACTGTGAAGTATGAAACATCACACATGTAGCACTTTTCCAAAAAATGTTTCACCTGAATTGAATCCTGGGTGTATAGTCAGGAAAGTCCAGATTGTAAGATATTTTATAAGACAACTGCCTGGACCCTTCAAAAATGTCAATGCTCTGAAAGGTAAAAGGTCTGGGACTCGCCTAGATCAAAGAAAACATGACGGTTTAAATGTACTTACAGTCCTCAAAAAGGTTATTTTTAGAGCGATTAGAAAAAATATAGACTGTGTATTAGATAATAGTACTGTGCAACTGTGAAATTCCTTGGGTGTGATATGGTATTATGTTCTGGTATTATATTATGATAGTGTCCCTGTTCCTAGGAGATAGGAGCTGAATTATTTATGATCAAAATAACATGATGTCTGCAGCTTAACTTTTGAATGATTTGGCAAAACAAAGTGGGCTGGAGGAGAGACAGAAGAGAAAGCAGATGTGGCAAAATGTTAATAACCAGTGAATCTTGGTGAAGAAGGTATGGAGGTGAAGGATATATTGTACTCTCCTTCTAACTTTCCTATGGGATTGAAAACTTTGAAAATAAAATGTCGTGGCTGTTTCTTGAGTGTGCGTTGACTGGTGTTGCTCCACAGCATGGTCTGACCCGATGGGCCCTTTCGTGGTGTCTGCAGTGGGACAGCTGTGGTTGGTGTCTGCAGGTCACTTCAGGCATTTCACAGCAGCGACAGGATGACTTCACTCTCCAAAGTATAATACCTGATTTTCTGATTTTCGTAATATGATGGTATTCTTGAATAATAGCTAAAACAAATCTACCTTAGATTTTTCTTGAAACATGGCAGGAAGTAGTAATTATCTAAATAATGGGGAAATGATGAAGAAAAGTATATGGCAACTGATGTAAGAGAGAAGTCCACGGCCATGAGCTGAAATCGTAAGGACAGAGCTAAAATTCATAGTGTGTTCTATGTGCCAGGCACTATTGTAAGTGCTCAGTCAATGTGCAGTAAAGCCCTGTGAGTTAGGCACTGTGTGATAGCAGCTTTTCAGCTGCAGAAAGTGAGACAACACAGAGAGGGGAAGTAGATTGTTCAGAATCACACACCTGGTAAAGTCCGAGGGACAATCTGAACCCAGGTGTTGTAGTTCTTACTGCCATTCTCTTAACCATGATTGCTTAGTTGACATTTGGGCTGCACATGTCTCAGGTCGGACAGTGAGATTTGAGAGTCGTCCACATAGATGATTGCACTTGTATGCGTAGTCTTTAAACTCCAGCATGCCTTGCTCGGGCATTCTAGAACATTTGGAAAATAGAGGAGGGCCAAAGCCATTTGTAATGTTATCCAAGTACTCTTAAACACATACTTTCATCTTTTAACTTTTTATTCATGAAAATATGTATATGAAAAGTGCAGCTTGCTGAGAATTCATACCCCACGTAACCAGCACCCAAACCAAGAAACTTCCCTTGTGCCTCCTCTCAGTCATCTTTTCTTTTCCTTTTTCTTTCCTTCTTTCTTCCTTTCTTCCCTTCCCTCCTTCCCTATCTCCCTCCTTTCCATCCTTCCTGTTTTACTGCATAGTACAGGCTCTCAGCTCCACATGCCTGAGCTTGTTGGTAAGTTAGGTAGGTAGCTATAGACGAGGTAGCCCCCATTTCTGCTTCTTTCCCTGGCACACTTTGCCACTGGCACATTTCGCCATCTGGCACATTACTACTAGATCAAGGGGGACAGCATAGTATGATGGTACAAGCATGGGCCCTGGGCCCAGACTGCCTGCCTTTTATTTCAGCTCTGCCAGTTATTGCCTCCTGACCTTGTGCAACATAACCCATTTGCTCCTCTATAAAGCAGAAATAATAGTAGTAACTATGCATGAAGTTATTGAGATGATGAAATGAGTTAATACCCTCAAAGCACTTAGAATAGTGCTTCTTTCTCTCTCTCCCTCTCTCTCTCTCTCTGTATGTGTGTATATATATATATAAAACCTCCAATTATTATTATTCAGTCTTCAAAAACTTTATATGAATAAAGAAGGTGGGTACCTTGATCTTTTTTTTTTCTTACAGTGTTAATAAAGACCCCATTTTACAGGAAAACCCTGGTTGTCCCATTGCCTGTTTCTGTATCAGATGCCTGCCTTGGCTGATATGGTAACAGTTTTGGTGCTGTTATCCTTCTCCCACACCGAAAATCAATAATAATGATACAAATAAAATCACCTCATTTTATATGTATCACATTGTAAAATGAAAAAGCAAATTCAGTTCAACTGTGGCTCCTTGATTTATGTAGTTGGCAGTGCCTGTAAAGTCTTAAGCAAATCAAATCCTATTCTAAATGCACTAGAGCCCATGTACTTTAGTAGAACCTTGTAAGTAAATCCTTCTTTATAAGGTGAAAAATCTTTTTATAGTTTCCTTGGAGCAGGGCACACTTTCCTGAAGCTGCGGAGAACCTCCCTTGTGACGTGCAGGCATTGCTCTGCCCTGACTGGTTCCACTGTACAAGGATCACACATATGCTGTTACACAGAACATGTATTTTATGTCTGATGTGTACATAGATAGACCCACGCGTGTACCTAGCAGCATAGTTCTGTGTGATGGTCTTGCCTCACTTGGCTGTCCACCTTAAACTCAGTAACTTACATGAAGCACCCTGCCTATTTGCATGTGAGAACATGTTGAGCAGTATCTAGTAAGTAGAGTGCTTAGACCTGCTTTTCCAGGTCTGAACAGCATCCACAGCATTGCTATCCAGACTTGGAAACAGCATTAGGGCGGTGGGGAGGGCAAAGGAAAGAGACAAGACTCTAGGGGGTGTGATGGTGGTGCTCTCACCCTGCCTTGGGGCTGCATGGGGCCGTGTCTGAAGCTTGCTCTGAAGAATGACTTAGATGGGTTCCATAACTTAGCCCCGACCTGCTAGAGGGCAGTCATCTTCTGGTTGGTTTGCTCAGAGATGGGAAGCTGAGCTGTAGAGAAAAGGAAGTAGAAATGTGAGCAGCCTGGGAAAGATGAGTATCCAGAGAAGGTGAAGAAGTCAAGGTGTGGGGTGGGGCAGGTCAGTGTTTATTTTAGTCTGGATGGTTCTAGTCATAAACAGATGACAGAAGCCCAAAACTAACTACCTGAAATAAGAACAGACTTTATCGGCTCAGGTTACTGGGATGTCCAGGGCTTCAAGCATGGATTTACCTATATTTTCAAAAAGTGTCCTCAGGGCTCCTACTTGTGTGTTGGTTTTGTACTGTAGACTGACTCTGCCCACGTGCCAGGAAAGATGAGCACCACCAGCCAGAGTATCCTGTTCTCCCAGTTTGTACCCGGCAGGCAAAAGGCTTTTTTCTTCCAACATCTCTCCATCAGTCCTGGGGAAGGACTCAGATTAGTTCTGTCTAGGTAAATGGGTTCCCCCAGTTAAGGGTGGTCCAGATGGGAGCACCAGGATTTATGTTTAAAGTCTTTCCTGCTCCTCACTTCCAACTACATGGAGTGGGAGAGAAGTCCTCTAGAGCACAGGGCAGAAAGCACTGGAGAAAACATGCAGGTCTAGCCCTTGGCTGGCAAAGTCAGCTGTTCTCACAGGGCTTTAGGGGCATCTAGGACCTCAGACCTGGTGTGCAGTTAATGGAAGTTAGGTCATTAGAGGATGCAGGTGGAGTGGGCACCTTTTGTTCTTGTATCTGTTGGGATGGTTTTGACAACAAGTAATAGAACACCATGATTAAATGGCCTAACAATAGTGCTGTTATCTTACATAGTAAGTCATCTGGAGGTGGGGAGTTCCAGGGTTGGTTATCATCTGTTCAGCAATGCTGTTAAGGACCTGAGTTCTTTCTAACTTCCTGCTCTGTCTTCTCCAGTGCTTTGGATTGTCTTTTTAAACTGGGGTTCCCTGATGTTCTAGAGAGAGCTGCTGGAATCCCTACCATCCTGAAATCACACTTGACAGAGTCTACCAGCAGCAAAAAAGACACTTCTGTCCTGTGTCTCTTTTCAAGACCAATCAAAACCTTCACAGAACTGCCCTCATTGCATCTCATTGGCTAGAGTGAGTGAAAGTCGCTCAGTCATGTCCGACTCTTTGCAACCCCTATACAGTCCATGGAGTCCTCTAGGCCACAATACTGGAGTGGGTAGCCTTTCCTTTCTCCAGGGGATCTTCCCAACCCAGGGATCAAACCCAGGTCTCCTGCATTGCAGGTGGATTCTTTACCAGCTGAGCCACAAGGGAAGCCCAAGAATAGTGGAGTGGGTAGCCTATCCCTTCTCCAGCAGATCTTCCCGACCCAGGAATTGAACCTTGGTCTCCTGCATTGCAGGTGGATTCTTTACCAACTGAGCTATCAGGCAAGCCCCTCATTGGCTACAGTTGTCAGGAAAGTGAGACAACCCTGTTGACTTACTGATCAATATCCACCTTCTAGGGCTGGGCCAGGGGATGCACCCTGGTTCCCTGAAAGTCATGGCCAAGGAAAGGTGGAGGAGGAAAATTGGGGTTCTCTTAGTAAGAAGATGAGTGGCCAGCAGATGGGCAAAAGAGTTTTCTGTCCCCGTACCCAAGTGGTACCTGGGGTCAGAGGATCCTTGTATATTGATCAGGATGCCAGGCCAGTATAAAAGTGTCATGTGGAAAGAGAATGTGACCGGGTGGCTGCTGCTGTTTCACCTGCTACACAGATTTAGAACAAAATCCAGTCACCATCATGAACCAGAAAGTTCTGCAGTAACTTCACCAGTAGGCACTTCAACTTCTTTCCCTCTTACTTTACAGCCAGTTTCTCTTACTTCCCCATTCCCTTTTATTTTTGTGATCAGCTCATTCTTTCTTCTCAGATTGCCAGTGATTGCTCCCCTGCCCCCCACCCCCACCACCACCCTCTGGGTTTCATTAGAAAGAAACCATTCCCCAACTCAGCGGGGCTTGATTTCTGTGCTGCGCTTTAGAATTCTGCTGGAGAGGCTGTCTGTTCTCAGTTCTGCCATTGGTAGACCTTAACCACAAATTCCAAGGCAATTTCACTTGAGTTTTAGGAGAAACGTGGCCCTCCAACCTTATAACTGACAATGGAAATTCAAATGCCTTTGCTTGCTGCTGTTTAATGGCAACCTCATGACATGGGCTAAGTCGGCTCACTTTGTGATTCAGGCCCAAGCAGGGAGATGGGGGTGGGGGTGGGTGGCATCGACTGAGCATCCTGAGTTCTGTGGTATGGACAGACTAATGCCAACAAGAGATTTTTTTTTTACTTTACATTTTTTTTTCCTTTTCCCATTTATTAAAAAATACTTGCTCATTATAAACCTGAAACATAGAATTATGTGACAGAGTGAAGTCCTTTGTAATTCATTCCCACACTGAGAAAACATAGGTGTTCTATTTTTTAATTTTCTTTTTTTCTGTGATAATTTCTTTTTAAAAAAAATTTTTGAATTGGAGGAAAATTGCTTTACAATGTTGTGTTGGTTTATGTCATACAACAATGCAGATCAGCTGTAATTATATTAATACATATATCACCTCTGATTTTCTTTTCAATGCATGTATCTAGAAAGAATTGTCATTATGTTATAAAAATAGACCATGTTTTTCAACTTGCTTTCTTTTTTAACTTCATATCTTTTGGATATCTTTCCATGTCAGTATATTTTTTCTAACTGTATACTTTTTTAAATTATCTAGATACACTGTAACCATTTTCCCAGTGTTGAACATTTGGGTGATTTCTAGTTTTTCCCTACCACAAACTTGCAGTGTGCATCCTTGTCTATTTGTGTCTTTGTACTCTTGCCTAAGTATT
This sequence comes from Bubalus kerabau, assembly GCF_029407905.1. NCBI lineage: Eukaryota > Metazoa > Chordata > Mammalia > Artiodactyla > Bovidae > Bubalus > Bubalus kerabau. Next base: position 25,737,502 of record NC_073645.1, read on the forward strand.
TCTGTGGGATAAATTCCTAGAAGTTGGATTGCTAGGTTAAGGGAAATGAACATTTTATATGGTAACAGCCATTGCAGATGAATGATTATATTATTTAAGAATACTCCTGTGATCATCCATAAATGTTATAATTGTTTTCAACAAACAACAGAATGATTGTTACATAAAATTACTTTCATAGCAACATAGTACTCTTCTGAGTCCTTGAGAACAGTCCCCTTCCTTAGGTTACTTGGCCTGAGGAGGCTTGTTAATACATGTTGAACGGCATGTGTTTGGGGTTAGGAACCGTGCAAGCTCTTATGTGGTCCTTATACAGTTTAGATTTAGCCCGGGAACCCATCCATCATGCTTCCTGTCTCTGAAGCTGGAAGTGGTGAGGGACACTGCCTGCTGCCTGAAGTTAGAGACTTTTCCAGGTGTTGACAATGGGTCAAGTTTGATTAAAGAATCCCAGTGAATTATGGAATTTTCTCAAGTTTTGCTTCCTCCTACCTTCCCTAAAGTTAAAAATACTCATGCAGTTAAAGTCTTTTCCTGTTGGGATCTTTTTTTTCCCCCCTAATAGTTAAAAGTAAGTAAATAAAACAATAACTATTGAGCACCAAGCTATCCTAGGCACTTGCATTCTCTTATTTAAGCTCTGCAGTAGGTGGCTTAATGAGGAAGATGCTGATATTGCCACTTTTCACATAAGGAAATGGGCTCAGAAGGGAGGTGGGCCTTGGATAATTTCCTGCAGCTTGTGAGTGGCAGGAGCTAGTCTCCAGTGCCACCCTTACCAGCACTGGTTTGCATTCTCTGGCCTCTGAGCCTCCAAGGATCCATTTTAAATGACTAGAGGCCTTGGGAGAAAGAACACTTTTTCTTTGGTTGTGTTTTTTATTGAAGTACCTGCTCCATGCCAAGGATGCTGTCAGATGCTGGGTAAGCTGTGTGGAACAGACAGATAGGATCCCTTCCCTCAGGCAGTGGAGAGAGACACCGAAAACACAGGCCAGTAAATACTGGATTCTATAAGATGGCAGAACAGGAAAGCTCAGGTGCCCCAGGAGAATAAGGTGACGGGCTCCCTTCAGGTTGTGGAGTCAGGCAAGGACAGAACTGAAGGCAAAGAATGAGGAGAAGAAGTTTTTTGGCAGAGGGACCTGCATGTGTAGGCCCTGGAGGAGAGAAAGAGGTTGAGGAATATGAGGAACTGAAGGGAGGGAGAGGAAGGGGCTCAGGAAAAGCTGGAGGCTTGGCAGGCTTGGAAAAGTGCTGGGTTTTGTACTTGCACTTGGACTCAAAGTCGCGATCAAGAGTCTGGTTTTGATTCTAAGGGCAGTGGAGAGCTACAAAAGCATTTCGAGGAAGAAGGGGAAATGACCGGTTTGGGGAGTGAAAACACTTTTTAAAAAAGGAATTAAGATGCGTTTGAAACTGAGGTGTTCTGAGGTGTCCTGCCTGCATTATTAGAATGGCTCTTCCCTAGGAGGTGCTGGGGCCACTGCCGTCCTTGGAGCACAGCATCAGAGTCATGGCTGCTTCTCAGCCCAGCCTTTCTAACCCTTGGGACCTTCCTGCAGTCCAATCCTGCTGCCAGCCAGCCTCTGCTAAGGCTCTTCAGCCTTGGGAGGGGAACCCCTCCTCTCTCTGGGGATTGTTAGCAGCTTCGGCATCCTGTGCCCGGCAGCACACCACAGGGCTTTCTTTCCAGATCCGAGAAGTGGACCGGGTTTTGCTTCCGCATCCCTGCTCTGCAGTTGAGTGAAAGAAGTCAGGAAGATTGAGTGAGGCGCTTAGAGCATGTCCCCAGGTGTGAGATGTTGCTAGGCTGCAGTTCAGTTTCTCATCAGCCGCTTACCTGGCTGGCTTCTCTCTAAATATCCCAAGTGTATTCGATCTTAATATCTTTGCCTCAAGTAAAGTTTTCTGAAAGGAGATGCTCCATCATTACCAATGAGAGCTGTCGAGTTCTCACGTTTCCTGGTTCCATTGCCCTAGTAAGTTAACTGAAGCCAAATGGAGCTGCCTGGTTATATTAATATCATTTTTCTTCCTCATACTCTTTTTGATTTTCCTGACGATTTCTTTTCCTCAGCCTGATTTATCCTCTTTTCTGGTTGCTATGGATCTGTAAAATATTTTCCCTTTCATCTGTTAGTAATACTGACCAACTATAAGGCAAAATAATTCCTGATTTCTCTGAACTTTTCCAAGATCTTAAGATTGGTGATTGAAAGATTGTGTTTCTACTCCACTGAAATAAAACAGTCAACTCCTCAGAAATGATCTTATGACCTAAAATTTAAGTGGTTTGCATGTAAATTGTAATTTATTCAGTATTTAAATTTAAGTGTTTTTAGGGGAGACTTAAATCCTAGAAACAAAAGTTGGCAACATATGGCCTTTACGTGGAATCCTGATGGACATCTGACTTTGTACATAAAATGTAACTGGAACACAGACATGCCTATTACATATTATCTACGGCTTCTTTTGTGCTGCAGCAGAACTGAGTAGCTGTGACAGGGACTGTATGGCCCTCAAAGCCTAAAATATTTGATATCTGGCCTTTCACTGAAAAAGTCTGCCAACCTTTGTCTGAGAGTGTTTTCCACTGCTGAATAACCACCCAAGTCGAGTGGTGGCCATCTTTACATCTCTGTGATAGATTCAGAGGTCCTGGGAAACACCTTGCCTTAGCTGGGGCCCGTGCCTTTGCCCAACACAGAGGGATCACAGTACCAAGAGGTTTGTTGGGGGAGGAGGAATTTGACGCAAACTCCTTTCTCTTCTGTGGGTCGTATCTTACTCGAACTGCGTGAAATGAGCTTCTTTTCAGAAAGGAATTCTTTGATACGAGCATTAAGCTAGGCTATTCACCCTGAGATTAGTGCTCTCTTCTGTAGCCCCCCATGGAGTCTTAATTGGTTGGCTCTTCCAGCAGAATGTGGTTCCTTTGTCTCTAGCACCTGCATTTCAGGAGTGCTCCCTGAAGGGGGCAGTGAAGGCCTCTGGCAAGTAGAACAGAGCAGCTGGTACATTCGGAGCAGACCCAACACCTCAACAGTAGATAGAGCCCTTTGCTAACTTGAAATGGCTCGTCACTGAGTGTTCAGTGAAAGGACTGGAGGAGAGCATGGGTAGGGGCAGGAGCGCAAGAAGCAGGCTGCTGGTTTGGCGATGTGGGACCTGTGACACCTGGGGTCAAAACTGAGCATCGCTGAGACTTGGTTACTTAATCTGTGAAATGGGCTAATCAGGATATCTATAATATGGGTTTCCGTGGTAGCTCAGTTGGTGAAGAATCTGCCTGCAACACAGGAGACCCTGGTTCAATTCCTGCATTGGGAATATCTGCTGGAGAAGGGATAGGCTACCTACTCCAGTATTCTTGGGCTTCTGCAGTGGCTCAGCTGGTAAAGAATCTATCTGCAATGTGGGACACCTGGGTTCGATCCCTGGGTTGGGAAGATCCCTTGGAGAAGGGAAACGCTAGCCTCTCCGATATTCTGGCCTGGACAATTCCATGGACTGTATAGTCCATGGGGTCGCAAAGAATCAGACACTTGAGCGACTGTCACTTTATAATATAGTCAGTGTCCCTAGTACAGCACATGGAAGCAATTGATATTATTTATGTGGTCATTTAAGAACCATATTGCAAAAAAAAAAAAAAAAAAAGCATATTGGAGGGGGGGAAGGTAATAAGCTTAAAAGAACAAAAATGGTGTACCTTACAACTCTACAGAGTTGGGTCCTAATCTTATGAATATGTACACATCTACAAAAATGCCTGGAAGAGATGCATGAAGATACTCACGGAGGCCATCCCAAGGTGATAGGGTTATGAGTTATTGAGATTTTCCTTTTGGTACCTTCCACTGTGATAGAATTTTTTGCAAAGAGCATGGATTTTATTATCAGAATAGAAAAACCAAAAGGACACCTGTGACTAAGTTTTTCAAAGAACTTCCCAGGGGACAGGATGGTGAGCCCCGAGAAGCAGCCCCAGGCCAGTGCTGCAGGACCAGTCACCACCTCGGGGTGTGCCCCCTGCTATGCTTACTGGAACAGCTTTGAATGCCACGCAAGGATGGGCCAGTGCAAGGGGTTCTGCTTTCTTGTCCAGTCTCATCACAGCTCTTTCAGTGCGAAAAAGTGACTTGTAAGCCAGATTTAGTTCTGCTCTGGCCTCTCTAGCATTGGGTCTGCGCAGCCAGGCCTGTCTTCTTGCTTTTCAGAGCAGACATGGTGACAGGCTTGTTGTTTGGTTTCTCTCCAGGACTCAGAGGCCAGGCAACTAGCCTGCTCTTCCCCACGGAGCTCTGATGAGGTTCCAGCAGCATTTCTGACCCCTTACAGAGCCCTTCTCCAGGAATATGACAGTTGAAACTAGAACCAGAGGATGAAAAGAGAAAGGAGCTGGAATACTTTTCAAGAGGGGCTGCAGCAGGCCCAGGCCATACTGGGTGGTTGTACCACACTGTCACGGGGCCTCCAAAGTAGCCGCTGGGTAGCCATCCACGGCCTTGTCTGGCTTGGCCCAGTGGAAGCTGAAGCCTTGGGCACTGCACTGGCATGGAGTGTGTGTCTATGGGACAGGCTGCAGCCCTGTCTGTGCTTTCCTGAGCCCTGGGCCCAGCTCTAACAGTCCCTCTTGGATTTGAAAATTTAGGAAGAATAGGACACTTATTGACTTCCTGGGCCAACTGGGCATCTCTGGGTCCCCACCTGGACTGGCCAGCCTGGTGACCTGACCTTGAGAAGCCTTTGTCCTATGCCTCTGTGTACTGGGCCACTTAGATCACATGTACGTTGTGATCCATCTTGGCTGATGCACTTTTATTCCGCCAAACAAAAATAACTATGTGACTAGATGTGTGGGTTTTTTCACACCGAGTAATTCTCCAGTTTTCTGCAGACATCAATTAGGTGTCCTGCAATTCTGTTCAGTTCTGACATTTAAAACATTTTTTTTAAAGATCTGATTGGTTTTATTCAACGTTTCATGAATTTGGGAGCATCCCCCCGGTAAATAGAGGTGTGCTCCCAGTTCTGACACTGTTTACCTGGAATTAGCATCAAGTCCCACAAGTAAGGGTGCAGTCCCAGAAGATTGCTCCCACTTCAGACATCAGCTCCAGGTTGTCAACTGTCCTTCTGACCAACCATCTATAAACTGGGGTTCCCATGACCCCCTCTTAGGGTTTGATAACTTGCTAGAACAGCTCACAGAATTCAGATTACTGATTCATCATTACAGGATACAACTTAGTTGCAGCATTATTTATAATAGCCAAGACATGGAAGCAACCTAAGGGTCCATCACCAGATGAATGGATGAAGAAGGTGTGACATGCATATATATATATATATATATATGTACACACACAGTGGAATATTATTATTCACCCATAAAAAATGAAGACATTCTACTATTTGCAGTAACATGGGTGAACCTTGAAGATACTATGGTAAGTGAAATAAATCAGATAGAGAAAAAGCCACTACTCATATATCTCACTTTTATGTGAAACTGACCCCTTCTCCTCCCAAAAAACACTCATAGAGAATAGATTGATAGTTGCCAGAAGCAGGGGAGTGGAGAGTGGGGGAAATGGATGTAGGCGGTCAAAAGGTACAAGCTTCCAACTATAAAATAAATGTCAAGGGGGTATAATTTACAACATGGTTAACATAGTTAATAATACTGTAGTGTATATTTGAAAATTGTTGAGAGTATATCTTAAAAGTTCTCATCACAAGAAGACTAATTACTATGTTTGGTGAGGAATGTTAAGTTAACTAGACTTTTGGTGATCCTTTTGTAATATATACACATATTGAACCATTATGTTTTATACCTGAACCGAATACAATGTTATATGTCAATTACATCTCAATAAAAAGAAAGGAAAAAGGCTACTACTCAGCAACAACCAGGTGGGAGAGATGCAGGGGTCGTGGCTTGCAGGAAAGGGTGCAGAACTTCCCTACCTTCTTCAGGTGTGCCATGCTCCCAGCACATGGTCACCCACCCAGAAGGTCTCTGAATCTCATACTTTAGGGATCTTTATCAAGGCTTTATCACATAGACAAGACCATTTATTAACTCAGTCTCCAGAGCCTCTCCCCTCCCTGGAGGAGAGTGGGTGGGGACGAGGCTGAACATTCCAAGCTTCTAACCATGGCTCAGTCCTTTTAGAGACCAGCCCCCACCCTGCAGCCATCCTGGAGCTCAGCAAGAGTCACCGCGTTAGCATGCTTCTAGCACCTTTATCACTTAAGAAATGACAAAGGTTTTAAGAGTTCGAAATAAGAGCCAGGGAGAAAAACCAAAATATATGTTTCTTATATTGCAACATCACAAATAGTAAGATAACAGACCCTGCCGGTATAAACAGACCCTTCTTGATGAACTTTCAGTTTCCAGCTTTCCCTCACTTTAGACAATACTCTAAGGAACATTTTTATGTATATCTTGGCGACTGTGTTCAATTATTTCAGAATAAATTTCTTTTTTTGGCATAGGTAAGTGTTTGTTTGTTTGTTTGTTTTTCTGGCTAATGTACGTATTTCTCTGGTGTTTGCCATGGAAAAGACCCAGCTAATCTTTAGGCTACAAGGAAATCATTCAATCATATGGAACTCACTTAAGTGTTCTCTGGGTTTTTTAAACCTTGCATTTTTAGCTTCTGTGGTGACTCTGACCTCACCTCCTTCTCTGTGGGTCGTTCCTTATACATGCTTCTAGAGGCAAGACAGCGGAGAAGGCAATGGCACCCCACTCCAGTCAGTACTCTTGCCTGGAAAATCCCATGGATGGAGGAGCCTGGTGAGCTGCAGTCCATGGGATCGCAAAGAGTCAGACACGACTGAATGACTTCACTTTCACTTTTCACTTTCATGCATTGGAGAAGGAAATGGCAACCCACTCCAGTGTTCTTGCCTGGAGAATCCCAGGGACGGGGGAGCCTGGTGGGCTGCCGTCTATGGGGTCGCACAGAGTCGGACATGACTGAAGAGACTTAGCAGCAGTAGCAACAGCAGAGGCAGGACAGAGGAGTGTATCAGATCCAACATCAGCAGCAGAGATTTTTTTTTGAACAAGTGAGATGAGAAGATAAAATAAGGGGGCCCTTTCAGAGTTGGTAAAATGGCTGCTTTTACTGGAACTCATGTGTAGTCTGGTTTTGCCTGTGCTTCCCACTACTTGGAACTGGTTCTGCCAAACACCAAAGTTCTCCAGAGGGGCTTTTTGGGAATTTCAGAGTTCCTTCAAGTCCTGTCCTGGAGGAATTTGGATTTGTGCTCTGGAAAGGATAACGTCAGTAGTAGAAGCTGTTGACACATTTGGATGTTGATTCTTGATACTGATGAACTTGATTATTTCCTGCTGGTTTTGGAGGGCCTCCTGGGGAGGTAAGGGGTCCTGGGGTCACAAAAGCTGGTAGTGGACACAGTGGAGTGTTCATCCATGTGAACTCTGGCTGGAGGCAGACATCTTGGGTCCTTGGCACCCTGAAGAAATTTCTAGAGTGGAATTTCTGGGACACAGATCTGCACATTTTGTGGTTTGGTACGTGTGCACGGCTGTCCTCTGTGAAGATGATTCCATAAGGCTGGGTGGCCCCTGGCCATCACTACCTTGTGTTCTCTCATCTGTAGTTATGGTCAGTTGGCAGCCCAGGCACTGAGGAAGTAGCTTCCGAAGTCCCCAAAGTGAGTCACAGGAGTCTTCCCATTTTTGGTAACTTCAAGGCTGCCTTGATTCTAAGGTTAAAGAGTTCTGCGACACTGGGGCATGTAAGCTAAGCCAACTCCATGGCTCTCAGAAAGCCGAGCTAAATGTACTTCCAAGCTTACCCTCATAACTTAGTCCCTGTTCCACCACTTCAACCATGAAGAAATGTCCTGACAAGAAGTCTGGTCTAAGTACCAAGCTGTTACCACTCATAATTTGCAGCCTCTGCCAATAACCAGATCACACAAAATTGGTTATCCCCAACCTCCTTCCTGCATCTGAGGGGTAGGGAACTTTGGAAGTGCTTGGGCAGACACATGAATAGCTGGAGGTCTGGTCTTTATACCTGTACCCAGAACTAAGTTTCTGTTTCATGTTCCATCTCCAACACAGTAGAACTTCCTGGGTGCCACATGCTTCGGGGACATTGACAACTCGGTGTATCCAGAGTAGTGGTTCTCAGACTGACAGAAGTTCTCTAAAATGTGGTTTGTGAGGAATGGCTTTAAAAGTGAGGAAACTGGAAACATTTTACTTTGAAGAAGAGAAGACTTTGGGATGAGGTGTGGAGAATGGTGAACTATGACCCACACAGGTGTTTTAAAAATATCTGAGGTCTTGCCATATGGAAGAGGGATTTGACTTTTCTTTGTTATCCAGAGAGGATTAGAAAGCTGTTGACTATTCTTTGAGATGTGGAAGCATTTTCTAAGGAGGCAGTAGACCTTCCATCTTTAAAGTTGTTCTAGTCAAGTCTGGGTTTAAGTAGAGAGGCTTTAAGTGCTTCATGTGGGGTTGGTTATCTGGGGGCTCAAACCACTAAACCCCAAGGCCACTTAAGACATACTTGTTTCCTTCTAATCCAGCTTCCAGCCGGTTCTGCTGTGCTCTGGTCTGGCTTCCTGCAAACAGCCTGCCTCCCCACTTCTTCATGCTTTCGTCCCAGGCCCTTCTTGATCTGACCCTGCTGGGCAGTCTCTGAGAACACCCATAAGTACTGTGGCTGTGTTTCTTGATATAAGCTAAGGAAGAGGAGGCTTCATTTCTTGAGGTGAAAATTAGAATCTTGGCTCCATGAGGAAGTTGTCTGCTCTGCCACAGTGGATGGACTCTGAGGGTCTCACCTCCCACTATGCCCTTCCACCTTCATTCTTTTTCTTGTCAACAGTGGCCGTGTTTTCCAGTGGTAGAATCTTTCAAATGTGTAGAAAGTGAAGGTGAAGTCACTCAGTCATGTCCGACCCTTTGTGACCCCATGGACTGTAGCCTATGAGGCTCTTCTGTCCATGGGTTTTTCCAGGCAAGAATACTGGAGTGGGTTGCCATTTCCTTCTCCAGGAGATCATCCCGACCCAGGGATTGAAGCCAGGTCTCCTGCATTGTAGGCAGACACTTTACCATCTGGGCCACCAGGGAAGATGGCTCAGATGTGTAACAGTTCAAATGTGTAAGAGTTCCTTAATTTGTACCATACTTTCATCTCAAGACAATTCTTACTTATGTTAATTCTTTTATTTGGTTGTAAAAACTACCCTGCAAGGTAGACCGTATCACATTTTGATTCATAAGGAAAGGGATGCAGAGAAGTTAAGTGACTTCTTTAAGGCTGCACAACAAAGGAAAATGTATCGGAAAATAAAGTATGATTACGCGGAGACTCCTCACTTGATGCCCTGTTTTTGCCTTGGACACGAGGGTAAACAAAATACGTTTGGGCCAACTCTTTGTCTCCATGATTCGGTAGAGGAAAACTGATGAATGCCGAGTGTTGCTTGAACCTTACGCTGTGGTGGCTGGTGACAGAGCCAAGAGAAGTCAGTGTTTTATTAATTTATCTCTTTTTGGGTTGCTGGAGATGAGGCCCACTGGAAACCTCTCTGGCTTAAAAGTTGATGTTTCAAGCAAATGGCCCATAAATACATGAAAAGAAAGATGTTCACTTCATAATAAGAAAAACACAAATTAAAGTTAAACTACCCTGAGGTACCACTTCCCACTTGTCAGATTGGCAGAAATCCACATTTGATCACATAACCTGTTGCCAAATTGTGAGGAGGCAGGCACTTTCAGGCATTCATGGTGGGATGCAAAATGGTGCTCTCTCGGTGAAAGAGAACATATCACTGTCTAGCAAAATGCGTATCTACTTACCTTTGCTATAGCAGTTTCACTTCTAAGAATCCGAGACATAGATGCAAAAATAGGAAAAGATATTTACAAATGGCTACTAATTAAAGCTTTTTTTTTTACATGTTTGAAACATTACATATTTGTCATAACTAGTGCAGGCATCTTCTCACAGCAGTAGTGGGGGTCCATGGGAAGACAAGGAAATTTGTGCACGCTTTGTCATGCCTCTGCTTCCGTTTGCTGCTGTCCCCTGGGCCAGTGTAAGCCCCTGGCCAAGCCTAGGGTCAGAGAGTGAAGGGTCTACCAAGTTACAGATAAATTGCATATGTTAATTGGGACTACCAATGCAGTCAGTTTACCGTAGGGTAAAGTACAGGTACTTGTAATTCAAACAGCGTGGTTTATAGATTTATGATCTTGGTTATGTAAGGAGAATACACTGTGTCAGCAAGATGTCTCTTAAAATGTATAAATTCAACCGTTTCAGATATTTCAATATATATTAAGCAGTTATGTTTAAGAATATGTATGCTAATCATTCTATCTGTGCAATAAAAGATTTGGTGGTAATAAGGATAATACTCTTGAGGATAAGCAGTGGAACTGCTTCATGCAGAAGGCTGGGCAGTGGCCTCAGAGTTGTTACTCAGAATGGCAGGCAAATGTGTCAAAGCAAAGAAATTTCTTTTTCACATAGCCTAAAAAGTTGTTGAATATTCAGGGATATAGAATCAAATATATGGTAATGTTGTGACCAAAATAAAACTACAGATGCTGCAATCTTAAAAAAAAAAAAAAAAAGAAATGTGGAGAAAAATATGTATAGTAAGTTATTTATATAAGAAAACATGTTTTTCTTTATATGTTTTAAGTGGAAGGATAAACTGTATTATTTTTTAAATGATGATCTATGAAAAAAGGAACAGAATGTAGAGGAAGCCAGATTTCTCTAAATAGACTTTGTTTTTAGGTTTTTGACTTTGGAGTGATGTAAATTTTATTTAATTACAAAGCAAACAAAAAAGCCTATAATATTACCAAAATACTCCTTATAAGATAGAATGTGATTGATCTATATTTCACATTGTATAAATTTGGTAGTTTATAACCAGATGTATTTGATCCTCATTCAGTTCAGTTCAGTTGAGTCACTCAGTCGTGTCCTTTTTGTGACCCCATGGACTGCAGCATGCCAGGCTTCATGTCCATCACCAACTCCTGGAGCGTGCTCAAACTCGTGTCCATCGAGTTGGTGATGCCATCCAACCATCTCATCCTCTGTCGTCCCCTTTTCCTCCTGCCTTCAATCTTTCCCAGCATCAGGGTCTTTTCCAATGAGTCACTTCTTTGCATCAGGTGGCCCAAGTATTGGAGCTTCAGCTTCAACATCAGTTCTTCCAATGAATATTCAGGACTGATTTCCTTCAGGATTGACTGGTTTGATCTCCTTGCTGTTGGTCCTCATTATATTCTACAAAAGCATTGAGGAAATTTGAGTAAGAAAGTGTAATAATACAATGAAGATTTCTAGATAAGAAGATTGTCTTGTTTGCTTTGTTTAAAGATTGTTAATGCATATCAGTAATGGAGAAAATGACATTACTACCTAATATTGAAAAATGAAAGGTATCTGTCTTCTGAAAAAAATATAAAACAAAAACCAAAATGAACATTTTTCCTGTGTTGGTTTTCTGTGCTATAAAACTGATTTTCACAAAGTTAATGACTTAAAACAACACATGTTTATTATTAGTTTCTTTGGGTCAGTGGTCTAGACCTAGCTTTGACAGGTCCTCGGCTCAGGGTCTCACAAGGCTGATATGGAAATGGCTGCAGGCTGCATCCTTATTTGGAGGCTATACTGGGGAGAGATTGCTTCCAAGTTCCCTCAGGTTGTTGGCAGAATTCCTTTCCTTATGGCTGTAGGATTCAACGCAGCTTGCTTCTTCAAAGCCAGCAGTGCAGAATCTCTGGTGTGTGTGTGTGTGTATCTCAACAGTCCTTTTTTTTTTTAAGAGTTTTCACCTAATTTAGTCAAGTACGCCAAAAATTATCTCCCCTATAATTAACTCAGAATCATTTGTTTGGGCCTCATATCCATTAGGATGGCTACTGTTAAAAAAAAAAAAAAAGAAAAAGAAAACACCAGAAAATAATGTGTTGACGAGGATGTGGAGAAACTGGAAACCTCATGCACCACTGGTATGAATGTAAAATGGTACAGCCACTGTGGAAAATAGCACAGAGGTTTCTCGAAACATTAAACATAGAATTACTGTATGGTTAAGTAATTCCACTTCCAGGTACATATCCAAAAGAATTGAAAAGCAGAGTCTCCAAGAGTTAGTCATACACCCATGTTCGTAGCAGCATTATTCACAAGAGCCAAAAAGGAGAAGCAACCCAGTGCCCATCAACAGAAGAAAGGATGGATAAAATGTAGTGTATACATACAGTAGAAAATAAACAGCCTTAAAAAGGAAGAGAATTGTGATGCTTTCTACAACATGAATGAACCTTGAGGACATTATTCTAGGTGAACTAAGCCTGTCACAAAAGGACAAATATTGGATGGTTCCATTTACATGTGGTACCTGGAGTAGCCAGCTTCACAGAGACAAAAAGTAGACTGGTGATTGCCAGAAGCAGGAGAGAGTGGAGAATTGGGAGTTGTTTAATGGGTACAAAGTTTCAGTTTTGCAAGAAAAGAGTTTTGGAGATTGTTTGCACAATAAGGTGGATGTACATAATAATATTGAATTGTTCACTTAGATTGTTCAGATGGTAAATTTTATTTTATGTGTATTTTAGTACAAGAAAAAAATTTAAAAATCAAATGATTAGAGATCTTAATAATGTGTAAAATCCCTTCACTTTCATATTCTCTTGGAAACCAACAGGTTACAGGTCTTGCCCACACTCAAAGGGAGAGAATACAGGATATGAACACCAGGGGGTGGGGAATCATGGGGGCTTCCTTAAAGTTGGCCTAAAAATTCAAAGCAAAATGTAGCAAACGAAATTCACAACATATCCAACTAGAGAAAAGCCTGCGCAGCAACGAAGACCAAGCACAGCCAAAAAAAAATCTTTAAAAAAAATCTGTGTTCATAGTAATACTTAAAAAGGTAAACAAACAAGGTCCTGCTGTATAGCATAGAAGCTATATTCAACACCTCTGATCTTGAATATATCAGTGTCAATATATTTATGTATGTATATATATAATCAGTATATTCGATATATATAAATGTATGTATAACTGAATCAGCTTGCTGTACAGCAGAAATTAACATAACATTGTAAATCAACCAACTTCAGTAAAATAAATTTTTAAGAAAAGGCAATCAAACCAGAAGAACTTCATTTGATCATCTTTTTAGAAGATACGACCATTTATCATTCTGAAAACTAGCAAATAAAGGAAAAGAGCCACACATTTGATCTGCCTTTCCTGTAAAAATTACCTCAAGATAACTTTAGAGATGATTTCCAGCTAAAAAAGCTATAAAGAGTGATAGAATCGTGTTTGCGACCTTCCAATGAAATATTAGATGTAGCTAGCATCATCACTGTCTGCTAACATCACAGTCTAGCTCTAACCTTTGGTGTTTACAAGAAACATCAAGGGACAGAGCAGCATGCTGAATAACACCATGGGGATGCAAACAGCAAAATTCTGACTGGGAAATTCTACTGGACAAAAAACCTGTTTCCTTCAACAAGGAGGGAAAAAAAAAAAACTTTGAGATTAGAAGGCTTAAAAAGTAAACCATCTAATGGGTTAGATCCCTGGGTTGGGAAGAGGAGGAGGGCATGGCAACTGGAGGAGGGCATGGCAACCCACTCCAGTATTCTAGCCTGGAGAATCCTCATGGACAGAGAGGAACCTGGTGGGCTACAGTCCATAGGGTCACAAAGAGTCAGACACGACTGAGTGACTAAGCACAGCACAGCATGTCTAAATACACTGTATGGTCCTTGTTTGAATAGTAATTTGATCAAACGAACTGTCAAAGACATTTATGGAAGATCAATTTGAACAATAACTTTGATATGTGATCATCAGAAACTACAGTCAAATTTTTTAGGTTTGATGCCTGTAATTGTGGTTATGCTTTTAAAAGTTTCCTTACCATTTAGAGATCAAAACTAAGATATTCATGGGTGAATTGATATAATATCTGAGATTTACTTCAAAGTAATCATATGAGGTTAGGGTGGAAGCTGGGGGAGTGGTTATAGATGATTTAGAACTGCCCATGAGAGTTGAAAATTAGTATAGCTAAGTGATATTTGGGAATTTATTGTATTATTTTCTCTACTTTGGTTGAAAATTCACCTTGACAAGTTGGTTTGTTTCTAAGCCTAAGTTTCAGACCAGGAGTCGCAAAAAAACATATGTAAATATTTTAATGTAGTTTGGAGAGATTTGAAGTACAAAGCTGTACGGTAGGCTGGCCAAGTCTTAGCAGATTTAGTAGGAAAGAACTCCTTGAAAATTATGTTCTCTAATACCCAGGTCACTGCTGTAACGAAATGCTTTCCTTTCTCCTGTTTCAGTGTGGTTGGTGGTCGGGAGAAGGGTTGAAGTTCACTGGTTTTGGTTTGATTGATTCATCAGTTTCCCCTGCCGCCTGACTGCGTCTGGTGACTCACTCAGGAATGACTTCTTCCTGAGCGTCCTAGGGTGAAGCCTGAGCTCCACCCAAGGCCTGCCATTGAATGGTTCCACCTTGCTTACATCTGAACTCATAGCTGGGATGAGGGCAGACATGTTTTCTTAAATGAGGATGGCACTTGAGAGAAGACTTGCTTTTCTCACCTATGTAACTTCTTACCTGGTTCCAGAAGGTTTCTCTCTTCATATTCGTTGGAAACCAAACGCTTTATGTACATAAAGCCTGGGCAGAACCAGGTTCTTCCCCTGAAAGGAACTGGAGCCACATCCTGTCTTCACCATCCTCTTTGCTGAAGGAAAAACAGAGATGGTTGTTTTATCTGTACCTTCCTAGCCTGTGCGTGCCAACGGTACACCTCTCTCCACTCCCAAAGCAAGTGCAAAATGACCCCAAAGCAAAAAAGTGCCTTAGAGTGTCCCTCCAGGCTTCCAGACTTCTGCAAAGGAGCAAAATGCCCTTCCTCTGGAATTTAGGCAGAATGAGGGCTGTGCTAAAGTTCTTTGACTCAGAGATGTGAATGCAGCTTTGTTCCATAGTAAGAGTGCTTCTCCTCTGTTTATCCTAACAAATGTGAATAGCAGGTATGTGTGGTCATCTTCACCTGGGCTTGTCAGGTGGTTGGTCTGTAGCTATGTCTACAGATCTTAGATTTCAGACCTTTTTTCTTTTTTTTTGAAGAGAACAGCTGACTTTATTCTTAAAATGATCAAATAGCAAATGTTGATTGTCAAAGTATCATGAACAAAATCACTCAACAGATCTTGTCCTTGTCCCCAGAGATCTTGTATCCCAAAGAACATAAAAACAGCCTATTAATAGAAATTTAAAATAATATCCTAAGATTTTAGACTTCTTAAGAGCAGTGTTAACCCTGAGCTGTAAAGCAGTAAGAATGCTAGAAGTGCTGGTAAGAACCAGTGTACAGAAATAGGACTAAGAACAAAAGTTGCAAGGGAGAGAAAGGGGATTGTTTTTATGTAACTGACCATAACCACCAAGAGAAGAAGAAAAATAAAGTAACAGGAAAAGTTTGAAATCTGTGGCAACAGGACCAGCATCATCAGTCTGGTTAATTTAGAAGGTGGCGCATTTGTTTAAGAATTTAAAAGCTTAGATGGTGAAAGTGCCACTGGTGACATGTTAGATGTGAGCCAAGGGTGGCCCCCTAGCTTCCTGGCTGGGCCAGATCTGTGTCACTGCACACAGAGTTCCTGAGGCATGTCTGAGGTATCAAGGAGGAGTTCTTTCTGATTTTATTTTTTTAAGTGTATTAATAATATGTAAGTACGTTTTTTGAGGCTAAAAATTCAGATTCTACAGATAAAGCCCTCCTTAACCACACAACCCAATCTCAGGCCCCTCCCTAAAAAAAGTCATTTATCTGTATGACCATCTAGACACTTTTTTTTTTCTGTGTATTCACCTTCTTCTAGGTACCTAAAGAAATGAAATGGGTTTACTTTTTTTTTTTTCCTTCTTTAATGTAAGTGAAATGCTACTGTTCTTCACAGATAGATTTTTCAATTAACAGTATGTCTTGCAGATCTTTCATGTCAATTATGAAGTTTATCTATTTTTTTCTTTTTTACTGTTGCCTATGATTTGGTAGCATGTTTAGGCCATCATTTAACCATTTTCTTAGTGATGCACATTCAGGCTGTTTCAGTTTTTCCATGATCACAAACAATGCACCGATGCTGCAACCATCCTTGTTCACTCCTCCTTGGGCACGTGTTCTGCTCTAGGGTAGATGCTAAGAAGTAGAATGATTGAGTCAAAGGGAATGTATCTTTATTAATAGTTTCTGCCATGTGGCCCTCCACAGTGACTATGCTAGTTTACGTATTTGTTGTTTAGTTGCTAAGTCGTGTCCGACTCTTTTGTGACCCCATGGACTATAGCCCGCCAGTCTCCTCTGTCCATCGGATTTCCCCGACAGGAATACTGGAGTAGGTTGCCACTTCCTTCTCTAGAGGACCTTTCTGACCCAGGGATCGAACCTGGGTCTCCAGCATTGGCAGGAAGATTCTTTACCACTGAGCCACCATGGAAGCATTAGCAACTAAATGGATTTTCCTGTGGATTTAAATACTAGTCTCTTTAGGAAAGAGGCAGAAGGAGTAGAAGCATGCACTTGATTTTAAAACTTTAAAACATCTCTTGGCATTTTGAGGGGTTGAAATGTATGTAGGGGTTGCAAGTTTAAAATCTTTTTTGTTATTTTGGCTTTTGGAACAAAGGAGCTTGGAATCTGCTCTGCGTGTAGGTGGCGAGTCCTCTGTGCCAGTTCAGGAGAGTGAGAGGAGCACGGACAGGTTTTGCCCAGTTACTAGCCTCTGAGCAGAAGACTCCGCCTTTACATTCTGACAGATGTCTAAACACATGGAGCTGCTTTAAGAGAGAAGTGAAAGCATCTGCCAGTTTAGGACTCAGGGCTCTCTGGAAGGCCCTGAATTCCTTACAGGAGGGCATGGCCATGGTGGGTGGAGGAACAGGATTTGACTAGTGACAGCTGCTACCTGTGGCAGATAGATCCCTACGAGCTCCCACTGCAGTCAAGGGCCTCGCCATCCACACGGGGAGAATGAGGGTGTCGCACTGGGACCCTGTGTGTATGGACATGGAGTGTCTGGGATCTGCCGTCGGCCTCTGGGGTCATTCCCACTACCAGATAGAGAGCCCGTCCTGAGACTCGCTTTTGGGGGAGGACCCTGGGGGCCACTGGCAGCCCGCCAGCCCCCTCCTGCTCTGATTTTGCTGAGTTTCTCTGTTATGAAAGGGGTCTCCCTTCCCCTGCACAGTTTGCCTTTGTGTCTGTGTCTTTGAGGAAGAGGGAGGAAGGTGGAGAGCCAGAGGTTGTTGAGAAAATACATAGGGAAACAATTTTGAGTCTCCTTGGACTGGCTTTCCAATCCTTGGCAATTCCTTTGATTCTGGACGAAACCTAGAAGAAATATCCTTTCCTTTCCCCTTCAGTTTTGTAAGAACAAGCACGTCTCCTCTTGCTCTTCCTGACTTAATCAAGTGGTATGGCACGCCCACTTCCCCAGCCGTGTCTTGCAGCCACATTGAGCCAGATTAATGTCACACAGAACTAGTTGAATGACTCTTTCTAACCAAACACTCAGATTCACTTTTCCAGTCTAGAGAAACTGCCTTCAGGACTTTTAAAAGGTGGGAGAGGGGGTTGAATTCTTGCTTCCACCCCTTGACCAGGTTGGAAGAGCTTGACACCATCCACCCAGCTATGAAGAACTTTGCCTGCTGGCCACGAAAGCCCGTTAACACACGTACAGGCAATCTGTCTCTCTCCCGCCTCCACACACTGTTTGTTTGTTTTGCGGTTATTTCCTTCTTTCTTAAAGAAAGAATCCTGTCTCGGCCTTTCTTTGGAGGAGTGTGATTTGAAGTGCTGCAGCGGGGCGATTGTGCAACCCGGCTCCTGGAATCTCCTTCCTACAGTCTGCTGTGCATGTGTGCGCAGAAGGGCAGGGGTGCCAGATTCTGTTGTTCCATACCAATTGAAGCTTCTAAACTCCCGTGTCCCCCTCATACTGTCTGCTTACAGCACTCAAGCGTTAAAGGGGAATTTCCCAGGACGCAGTCAGTTTTTTGCTCCTATGTGATATACACACATATTGTTCTCAGCTGCCATCCAGACTCCCTAGGGTAGGCTAGGTCTCACCAGTGCTGCAGGGCTCTGAACTGCACTCAGCTCTGGCTTGGAGCTGGGGAGTCTGGGCAGGCGGGCAGAGAAGTGTCCACTCATGACTTTATTTGGCTCCCTGGAGGAAGGAGAGTTGCTGTTGCCAGGAAAAGGTGAGCGCTGATCTTTCCCAGCAAGAAGGTCTGTTCCCTTCCTTCGGCAGGTGCTTTCAGATGGATGTAGGGGAGGACTGCAGGAGGCTCTGGGTCTGAGGGTGCTAGGACAGTGAGGCCAGTGCCCTCTGCTTGATGCCTGGGGTGCTCCCTCCCCAGAATGAGCACAACATCTCATAAGTGTGTTAAGGGCTCCAGAAATGTAATCTGTGGCAGTGATACCAAGCTGTCCTACACTCTATGACCTCAGAAGATGTTGGAGGCTCCTCATTTCTAGAAATCTACCATGACACAAATAGATGAGGCAATATATAACCCCACTCCTTTCCCTACAGCTTGGCTTAGAACAAGCAAGGAGAAAGCACCAGGGCTTAGAAATTAGGACAGGATTACATGGAGATCCAGCGGGGCAGTGGGCAGACTAAGTGGCTTCAGTTAGGAATATCTGGGCTGGCCAGAGGCCGACAGGGCTGACTTTGAACTTCACCCCCTCCACCACCTCGGCTAGGCCTGGGTCATTCAGTAAAACCTCCAGGCTGTCTCCTCCTCCTGCTGGGGCATCTGGAGGCTGCTGGGGCCTGTGCAGACTTGTGTTTCTGCCCATTTAATGTATTGCAGTTCATGGGCCTTCAGTTGACTTGAAGGGGCTCTCTTCCAACCACAGCTCCAGCAGCCCACAGTGGGCCCTCTCAGGAAGGAGAGGGGGTGAGGCCATTGCCAGATTCTCCCCACCTGGAATGTTGGTTTGATCCTGGGACTTTCTGAGACAGGGGAGGCCACCTGACCTTCCTGCTCAGCCATCTGTGTCGGAACATCTGGCATTTCAGGGAAGAACTGCTTAGCTGTCTTAGGAACCAGCTCTGTGTCTTCATTTGGGAAGCATGGAAGGCTTCATCGTGAAAGTGATTTTGTGAGTACCAAGAAGATGAGAGGGATGGAAAGATGATGACGGCAACCCCATTGTTCAGAGCTTGACCCTAAAGTTGACAGACTCCAGTCTACCAGCCTGCTTTGGGCCGCCTTTTGTTTTCCTCCACTCCCTGAAACACCTCTTGCAGACCTGCCACCCCTTTGACACCTGTCCCAGTTCAGCTGGGTTTCTTGCCTTTGCTCTTTGTGTCTGGAGCACAGGTAACCATCCGCAAGCATGAGTACTTCAGGCATCTGCCATGAGAAACCCTATCTTTGAGGATCCAGGAGACAATATTAACCTGTTCTCCTCAGACCAAGCTTATGGATTCTGACCACTGAGATGGGGGGTGGGGGGAGGGGGGGGCTCCTCCTATACTTCTACACAGAATGGAAACAGATCCCACTCTTAAGAACTCTTGAAGATTCAGGATGGGGAGCACGTGTATGCCTGTGGCAGATTCATTTCGATATATATCAGAACCAATACAATATTGTAAAGTTTAAAAATAAAATTAAAAAAAAAAAGAACTCTTGAAGAACGCATTTGTTTCTTAGTGTTTCAAAGGCAGCACTCATTATTTTGCAAACAATAGCTGTTTTCTTCTGCAATCCATTTCCCTAGATTTTGCTAACTTCTTCTATCTAGCACAGTCCAACTTCAAACCACCATGACTAAAGCTGGATGTTCGCAAGGCAGGGTGGGGTGACAGCCAATTCAAGGGGTCAGTTAGAATCTGCACAGCCATACGCACCGCCCCCCCCGCCCCAGCCTTTTAAGAGTTCTTGCCAGGGAGTTGTTTGTTACTGGGGAAAGAGACATCCGGTGATGAAAGCTTTCTTTAAACTGAGCAAGGGGCAGAACTGCAGCGAGTGTGTTTTGGATCCTATGCCACCCTGGAGTGGTGTAAATTTCCCAAACAGGCTGCAGCAGCGGAATGGTACTGGGAGGCAGAGCGGAGAGGAAGAGGGAGGGAATGTGAAGTGGCCTCCAGGCCTCACCTGGAATTGCCCACCTTCACACCTCCTGGCAGCCCCTCTGCTGTGCAGTTTGGGTGGGGTTCCCAGGGATGTCTGGGTAAGAACACTTGAGGGGACCAAAGAAAGGAAGGGAGAGGGAGCGAGCTCCTCTAACCACTGGGCTGAACAGCTGAGCCTCCAACCGAGGCAGTATTAGCATTTCAAAACCCCTCTGACTGGGCTGAGGCCTTCCCTGGGTGGGCGCTGGGCCTGAGAGCAGAGGCCGTGCTGGCTCCACACAGAATGGGGCTGAGCATCCGGGGCATAAAGACCAGGCTGGACTCAAGAATGAGCCCATTGTGGCTTTGTCCCAGGCTTGAAAACTGTGACCAAGGCTCTTTCATTGTTAAGAAAGACCGTTTCTTGGCCAGAGCAGAGCTCAAAAGTCTGGTTCACCCAGCAGGCAGGTCTGGGAGGTTGTTAACTACGTGCTCTCTAAACCTTTCTGTGGGTAGTTAAGACCGTCTCACTCCGGATCACGCAGGTTGGTGTGTTGGTTCTGGAACTGCAACCCGGGTCTGTCTCCCAGCTGACTAAAGTCAACCCCTTCCCAAACTGTCTGTACAGAGTTGCTTTTCGTTATTCGTATTTCATTTAAACAGTGTAGCTTTGTAAAGCATGTATTTTTAAATTGATGTTAATTCTGGTTAATAAAGGTCGTAATTCCAAACCTCTGTAGCCTCTTCCCTGTTTCCAGCTGAAGTCTGCTTAGAGGTGGGGCGCTGGAGGGAACTGGCCACTCTTCCTTAATCCAGGAGCAATGGTGCCACCTACTGGCAGTTGCTGTTAGCTACAGGTTCTGTGGCCTGTCGTGCTTTTTGGTAAAGGGACTTTGACTGAGATGGAAGTAGCAGTATTCCAGTACAGGAGTAATAACATGCTCCAGTGGAACACGCACTGAGTAGGCACACTATTTCCTACTTACAGATGTGGAAGGGCTTAGAGACTGTTATTGGGCAAGTTTCCCAGAGTCACAGAGGCAAATAGGCTTCCCTGGTGGCACTTAGTGGTAAAGAACATGCCCGCCAATGCAGGTTAGATGTAAGAGACACAGGTTTGATCCCTGGGTAGTGAAGACGCCCCTGGAGAAGAGAATAGCTACCCACTCCAGTATTCTTGCCTGGAGAATGCCATGGACAGTGGAGCCTGGTGGGCTACAGTCCATAGGATCACACCGAGTTGGACACGACTAAAGTGACTTAGCACGAGCATGCACGCAGCAGAGGCAAATAGGACAGAGCCTTCCTACCTGCAAAATTAGCCAGTTGGCCAGGGTTTGCCAAAGCCAGCAAGAGATTTTAGATGGTAACTGGACAAAGCATTCAATACTGTGACGAGTGAGGACTGTCTTCCCTCTTCGGTTCTGATTCAATCCTGCTGAGTTTGTCAGTTTGATATGACTCTTTAAACCTCTAACAGTCCTTAACACTTGTTTATTTCAGTTTTTAACAATGTTAGATAGGCAGCAGTATCAGTTATAAATTATTAACTTTTTTCATTAAATTATTTTGAAGTTATCAAAATTATCTTCCACTTTATGATGAGCAAAATTGGTTTTTTATTTTCCTTATGTAGTATAGTGATATGACATTTCCTTTAAAGTAAGTTTGTTAGATTTTAAAAAGTGAGTCAATTTTAGGGGGGAAATACAGGTAGGCAATGGGATGGGTGTACACAGATAAGTTGAAAACCCTGATGGATGTTACGGGTGACTCAGAAGTGTGGGCAATGTTGCACTGTGCCCATCCTCACTGGCTTGCTCTACAACCTTGGGCAATCTTGAGGATCCTTTCCTTGTTTGTAGAAAATGAAAATGGAGTAGGTGATTGCATAGGTGGACTATAAAATGCTGTGAAGTCTGGGGACAATGACTCAGGTTTCGCCCGGGTCAGGCTGCTTTACCTGTGAAGGTAGTAATAGTCAGGGCCTTGTTTCTTCCACTTTTCTTCTCCCACAAGATTCTTCCCTTTTACCTGCTGCATTTTCTTTCTTCTTCTTAAAAATCACCTTTACAGAGATATAATTCACATATTATTTTATTGTTCACAGCTGTGAGACCATTACCCCAAAAAGCAGCCCCAGACCAGTCACTTCCCATTCCCCCTTACCCAACCCAGCCCTGCTGCTGCTGCTGCTGCTAAGTCGCTTCAGTCGTGTCCGACTCTGTGCGACCCCATAGACGGCAGCCCACCAGGCTCCCCCATCCCTGGGATTCTCCAGGCAAGAATACTGGAGTGGGTTGCCATTTCCTTCTCCAATGCATGAAAGTGAAAAGTGAAAGTGAAGTCACCCAGCCCTAGGCAACCACTAATCTGTCTATCTCTGTAGATTTGCCTACTCAGGACATTCTGTATAAATGGAATCACACATGGCCTTTCGTGACTGGCTTCTCACTTAGCATCATGTTTTTGCTATGTTGTTCATGTTGTGGCATGTATCAATACTTCAGTATTTTGTATTGCCAAATAATATTCCATTGTGTGGATATACCACATTTTATTTATTCATTCATTAGTTGATGGACACTTGGGTTGTTTCCACCTTTGGGCTATTATGAATAATGCTGCTGTGAACACTGAAGTACAAGTCCTTGTGTGGACATGTTTTCATTTCTCTGGGGTATGTACCTACAAGTGGCATTGTTGGGTCATATGGTAATCCCATGTTTAGTATTTCATGGAATCACCAAACTTTTCCAAAGCAGTTCCACCATTTTACATGGGCTTCCTGGTAACTGAGCTGATAAAGAATTTGCCTGCAATACAGGAGACAAATACAGGTTGAATACAAATGGAATACAGGTTCAATTTCTGGGTCAGGAAATTACCCTGAAGAAGGGATAGGCTACCCACTCCAGTTTTCTTGGGCTTCCCTGGTGGCTCGGGTGGTAAAGAATCTGCCTGCAATGCAGGAGACCTGGGTTCAATCCCTGGGATGGGAAGATCCCCTGGAGGAGGGCATGGCAGCCCACTCCAGTATTCTTGCCTGGAGAATCCCCATGGACAGAGGAGCCTGGCTGGCTACAATCCTTGGGGGTCAGAAAGAGTCGGACACAACCAAGTGACTAAGCACAGCACAGCACCACTAATGTAGAGGGGGTCCAATTTTTCCAAATCCTCACCAATACTTGTTATTTTCTGAGGTTTTTGTTTGCTTTATTTATTTATTTATTTTTTTGTTAGATGGAAAAATTGTGCATATATTAATAGTTTAAGATAATCAAGAGATATGAAAATGCTAACATGTGCTATAGATTCTTTTTTTTTTTTATGTTTTGCGCTTGTTTTTTTTTTTTTTTTTTAATTTAATTTTATTTTTAAACCTCAAACACTCTATTAGTTTTGCGAAACATCAAAACAAATCCGCCACAGGTATACATGTGCTCCCCCTCCTGAACCCTCCTCCTTCCTCCCTCCCCTATTTTTTTATTTTTATAATGGCCATCCTAATGTATGTATGAGGGCTTCCCCCATAGCTCAGTCGGTAAAGAATCTACCTGCGATGCAGGAGACCCAGGAAGATCCCCTGGAGAAGGAAAGAACAACCCACTCCAGTATCCTTGCCTGGAGAATCTCATGGAGAGGGGAACCTGGCAGGCTACAGTCCATGGGGTCACAAGAGTTGGACACAACTTAGCGGCTCAATCAATCAATGTGTGTAAAGTGATTATTTCCTTGTGGTTTTCATTTGCGTTTCTTTTCACTTTCTTGAATCACAACAGGTTTTAATTTTAATGAAGTCCAATTTATCTTTGTTTGTGTGTGCTTTTGGTATCTATCTAAGAACATTGCCTAATTCAAGGACAGAAGAGTTACTCTTATGTTTCTTCTAAGAGTTTTGTAGTTCTAACTATTATAGTTAGGTTTATGATCCATTTTGAATTAAGTTTTATTTATGGTTTAGAGAAGGAATCCAGCTTGATTCTCTTGGATGTAGATATTCAGTTGTTCCATCACTATTTGCAGAAAAGAGTATTCTTTCCTGTATTGAATTGTCTTGACTATCTTGTCAGAAATTAATTGACCATAAATTTGAGGGTTTGTTTCTGGACTCCATAAATTCTGTTACCTTGATCAAATGGTGTTCTTGTGCCAGTACCACACTGTCTTGATGACTGTAGCTTTGTAGCAAGTTTTGAAAACAGAAAGATTAAATCGTCCATCTTTTTCAAGATTGTTTTGGTTATTCTGTGTCCCTTGCATTTTCAAATGAATGTTAAGATCAGGTTGTGAATTTTCTGCAAAAAACGGAGGGGCGGCATTTGGCATTTTGACAGGGACTGTATTAAATCTGTAGATCACTTTGGGGAATATTGCCATCTTAACAACATTAAGTCTCCTGGTTTATGAGCAATTTCCATCTATGTAGGTCTTCTCTATTTTCTTGCAGCAGTTGTTTTATAGTTTCCAGAGTACAAATTTTACATTTCTTTTGTTAAATTTATTCCCAAGTATTGTATTCTTTTTGATTCTGTTGTGAATGGAATTATTTTATCAATTTCATTTTCAAGTTGCTCTTCTTAGTGTATAGAAATATGCACTAGCTGTTTATTATTCTTGTATCCTGAAATCTTGCTGAACTTGTGTTTTTCTGATAGTTTTTTAGTAGATTCCTTAGGATTTCAATTATAAGATCATGTCATCTATAGATAGAGATAGTTTTATTTCCTTGTCAGTCTATCCAATTTTTTATTTATTTTTCTTACCTTATTGCCTTGGTTAGAACCTCTAATACCATAGGGTTTTTTTGTTTGTTTGTTTTGTTTTTTAGAACCTAGGGAATGATCCCCTCTTGGTCCTTCTTTTCTTTTTTATTGTATTCTTCTTAAGTTTTACTGATTTATTTGTTTGCTTTTGGCTGCACTGGGTCCTCACTGCTGTGCACGGGCTTTCTCTAGTTGTGGTGGGCAGGGGCACCTCTAGTTGCAGTGTGCAAGTTTCTCCTTGTGGTGGCTCCTCTCGTCGTGGAGCACAGGCTCTAGACACACAGGCTTCAGTAGTTGTGGCTCGAGGGCTCCCCACAACATGTGGGATCTTTTCAAAGCATGGATCAAACTCACGTCCCCTGCATTGTCAGGGGTATTCTTAACCGCAGGACTACCAGGGAAGTTCAGAACCCCTAATACCATGTTGAATAAAAGTGGTGAGAGCCAGTGTCTCTCTTTTGTTGTTGATCTTAGAGGGAAATAATTCAGTGTTTCATCATCAGGTATGATGTTAGCTGTAGATTTTTTGTAGGTGCCCTTTAACAGATTGAGGAAGTTCTCATCTATTCCTAGTTGGAGTGTATTTGTCATAAAAAAAAAAAGTATTGGATTTTGATAAATGCTTTTTCTGTGTCTATGGGGAGAATCATGTGATTTTCCAGAAAATCTGTATTCTGTTGACATAGTATTTACATTACATTGATTGTCTTATGTTAAACTAACTTTGTATTTCTGGGATAAATCTCACTTGGTCATTGTGTCATTTTATATGTTGTTGTATTCAGTTTGCTGATATTTTTGTTGATGATTTTTGTGTCTGTGCATAAGGGATATTGGTCCGTGGCTTTCTTTTCTTGTAATGCCTTTGGTTTTGGTATCAGGGCTTCATAGAATGAATTGAGAAGTGTTACCTTTTCTTTTTGTTTGATTTTTGGAAAAGTTTATGAAAAATTGGTATTAATTCTTCTCTAAATGTTGGTAGAATTTACATTGAAGTCATTGGGCCTAGACCTTTTATTGTGGGGGGAAGCTTTTAATTACTAATCCAGTCTTTTTACCTGTTGTATTGCTTCTTTCTTGCAGATCACGTATGCTGCTTGTAGACACATACTTCTGTAAAGGGGAGAAAATCTGGGAGGAGCAGGCCGAGCAGGAATTGGGAAATTGGGGGGTTTGTAGTTGACTCTCCCTGTGCCTTACTTTAAATGTTGATTGAAAAGGGATGAGATCTTGACAATTGCAGATTCCCAGATCATAAGTAATAGACCACAATGAAACACTATACATTAGTTCTACTACTAACTGTAGTTGGTATGAACTACGACAGTTATATAAAATATGAAGTAGTTGACTATTTCAGAATGAAAAATACAAACTTACTTCATGATTATTTAAAAAAAATAAGAATAAGAAATGAAGTAGTTATTGTACATAAAACTATAGTAACCAAAACTGTATGGTATTAACATTAAAAACAGACACATAAATCAGTGGAACAGGGTAAAGAACCCAGGAATAAAGCCACACGTGGTCAATTAATTTACAAAGTCAGAAAAAGAAAAATAAGTATCATATGATATCATTGACATGTGGAATCTAAAAAAATAAACAAACAAAAGAAAAAATGAAAACCAAGCTCATAGATACACATAACAGACAGGTAGTTGCCAGAGGAGAGAGGAGGTTGCTGGGGGGGTGGGGGGGGCGGGTAGGTGAAATTGGGTAAAGGGAGTTAAAAGGTACAACTTCCAGTTACAAGATAAATTCTATGGAGGTATATACAGCAGAGTGGCTATGGTCAACAATACTGTGTTATATACGTGAAGGTTCCGAAGAGAGTAGATCCTAAAAGTTCTCATCACAAGAAAAAAAAAATCTTGTGTGGTGATGGGCTTGTTGTGATAATAATTTAACAATATATACATATAGCAAATCATTATGTTGTGTACCTTAAACCAATATAATACAATATTATATTTATAAATAATAATTTATAATTGAGGGGAAAATATGAGGTAACTTTCTGTGTGTTGATATGAATGATCTCCAGGATACATAATTTTGAATGAAATGTGCAAAACAATGTGAAGCGGGAAGAAATGGAAAAGGACCTGTAGATGCCTTCAGTCTGGTAAATGCAGACCTGTGGAAGGATACCCAAGGTGAAAGGCAGGGGAACAGGAAACTTCATAGCATCTGGGTATTTTCCCCTTGTGGCTCTGCTCCCTCACGCATCTTTCTTTAAAGCAGTGGGCCCCTGTGAAGGGCAACAGGGAGACTGTCAGGTGGCCGTATTTGCATGTTTCTCTTAGGCAGCCTGGGCCCAAAGCCTGTGTCCTCCAGGGCAGCAGCTGCCCCTCAGGGCTTCATGTCTCTGCCGAGGTGTGTGAGGCATGGTCAGATCTCTGTCTTCTGAGGAGCTATTCCCTGAATCTCTCTGCCTATGGGAAACTCAAAGGCCCTCCGAGGTTGGGGATTCCTATTTGAACAGTTTCAGCTGCACAGATGGAGAAGGCAGTGGCACTCCACTCCAGCACTCTTGCCTGGGAAATCCCATGGACGGAGGAGCCTGGTGGGCTTCCGTCTATGGGGTCGCACAGAGTTGGACACGACGGATGTGACTTAGCAGCAGCAGCAACAGCAGCTGCACAGAAATCCTAGTATGTTTTTCCAAGGTGGAAGGGCTTTCACAGCCCTCCAGCCTTCCTGTGGACTTCTGGCTGAATGGCCCAACAGTGAAGTACTTCATTCTTTCTTGGCAGACCTGATCGTGGCTGCCCCTTCCCACTGAACTCCCCCAGTGAAGGTGCTGGAGAAGTGAAGATTCCAGAAGTTGTTGGGCCCCCCAGGCGAGCAGCCCCACTGGCAGCCTGTCATTTTCCATCGAAGGCTGGCAGGATTGGCGAGCAGGAATGCATTTGATTTGGGGGAAATAGCCATATTCTTTGCTCTCATCCGAGTGAATGCTTCCCCTCCTTCACTGGGGCCACCTTGGAAGGCTATGGAGCCTCCCAGCCCAGGCTTCTCAGGCCCCAGGTTGGGCTTCAGGGCTAGCTGCCAGGCCTCAAACGCTGAGGACCCTCACGTCTCTCCACAGAGAACACCTTCTGCAGTGGCGACCACGTGTCTTGGCACAGTCCTTTGGACAACAGTGAGTCAAGAATTCAGCACATGCTGCTGACAGAGGACCCGCAGATGCAGCCTGTGCAGACACCCTTTGGGGTGGTTACCTTCCTCCAGGTGAGGCCCGGGTTGAACATGGGCTCCAGCCTTCCCTGGCAGGATGGGAAGGCGGGTGAGAGAATGGACATTTCCTTTTGGTCTTCTCCCTCTTTCTAGTCCCTCTGATGGTCTGTCAGGTGGATTCGGGTGGTCTGCTTCAATCTGCTGAGATGGGCTGAGGGGGCAGGGGCAGGGCCATTTGGGTAGGAGAGGGTGGCCATAGCTGAGCGGATAGCAGGGGAGGGTATTTCTGTGAACTTGTAAGACCTGGACAGCCACAGGCCCAGGACCCCTCCGGTGGGCAGCTTGGGGCTGGACTGGACCTTACCCAGGGGAGTGTGCATCTCCCCCAGCTGTAACCAGGCTGCTTGTGGTCATGGTGGGTCTCTGTGAAGGTCTAGTTTTTTCCTCTGAGATTTACTCAAAAGTTCAGCCCCTGATAAGGAAGGGAGCTTTTCTGCGAGCTGCTGGCAGCCTCTGGTTGTCTTTCCGAGCTTGAAGGGTCTCAGAATCTCCTCTGTTTACAATTCCTGTGATCTCGACTGGGCAGGAACATCTCCCTGGACCTCCTCTGTTTCCAGAGACGTGGGCTGGGGACCCATCCTAAGTCTGCAGGGCCCTGATTTTCTCTTCTGCCGTCTGGGGCATGGCTTTGTGTCACCCAGACACCCGAGCCATCGCAGCAGGGCAAGGGTCAGACCTTGGTGCCCCACCTGTGGACCCATCTGTCTCCTAGTCAGGCCGCTGTTCCTTTCTAAGGGAACCATCCTATTTTGGACACATCAACCCCAGAGCACAGATCCTGCCTGTGGTCCCCCAGGTTTGGGGACACTGAGAGAGCCTGTGTGGCTGACCTTCCGGATGGGTGGGAGGAATGGCCATTAACGCACAATGGCATCTTTGTCCTTGGGTCTCAGATCGTCGGTGTCTGCACTGAGGAGCTCCACGCAGCCCAGCAGTGGAATGGGCAGGGCATCCTGGAGCTGCTGCGGACAGTACCCGTGTGAGTGCACCCCTGCGCCAGGAGGTGGGGGCAGGCTCCCCAGGTCAGGGGTTGGGAGCCCCTCCTTCCCCCTTACATTACTGCTCAGACTCTGGGTTTTCACACTGAGCCTCCCTGATCACTACCCCTGGCTGTCCCTTGGCCACTAGTACCCTGTGTTCTGGGCCTGGGGCAGCGAGCAGGGAAGGCTGTAGACCCAGCCCGTCAGCCCCAACCCCTCAGTTACCATCCTGTCCCCTTTCCTTGTCCACAGCGCTGGCGGCCCCTGGCTGATAACTGACATGCGGAGGGGAGAGACCATATTTGAGATCGACCCGCACTTGCAAGTATGTCTTGAGTGAGAAAAACGTTTCTAGCACACTGTGCCTAGGCCTCTGCCACATAACCCTGGCTTTCCTGCTGGGAAAACAGAGGAGCTGTATTTGTGAGTGAGTAGAAATATGGCATGATATGTAACTTGTTCTCTCAATTCTGCAGAGTACATAACGGAGCAGAGATTTCAGTCCAGGAAAAATTGTCTAAACACATTTTCCTGAATTTTAAAAGGATTGATTTTATTGAATGCAAATTATACATCAATAAACCTGACCAAAAAATTGGATCACCAGCAAGAAAGAAAATCAGTATAATGGGTATTGCTTGTCTGGGATTCATCCTGCCATGTTCCCCTTCTTAGAAGAACACGGGCTTCCTTTCAGAAAACCTCCCTACTGCCACTGCCGCACCATGACAGACAGTGGAACAGGTGACAGTGACCCCACAGCCCAGCTGCGGGGGTGAGCGCTGACTGGTCTAAAGATCCTACCCTCTTTCAGATCATTTTCATCTTGGGCAGTCAGACACTGAGCTCCTCCCGTGGGTAGGTTGGTATCCCTTGATCTATAAAAGAAAGTCTTTATACACACAGGTCGGCCGTCCCCGCTTGCTGTGTATGGCCCGCCTGTACAGAGTACCAGTGTCATCTCTGGGATTTGTAGAAGCAGCACTCTGTTTGTATGCAGGTGAATTTTGAAAGCCGGGTAGAGCATAACTTTGTTTCTTATGGGCTACTCGTGAAACAGGATCCGCAGACAGCCAGTAATGTGCCTGGCACGTGCCTGCCTCCTTCTCTCTTGCCCTTGTCCTTTGCAAGTCATTGCCATCTCTGAACATTTTATGCCTCTGTAGAAATCTCACAGGCCACAGGCAGCCTGTGTTAGTGCCAAGAGTTAGTGTTCTTTAGGAAGGCTGGGAGGGGGTAGGGAGAGGTAGCAGGCAGACAGGCAGCCTGCGGTCCCTGGGCTCATTACTGCAGACCTGGGAGTTCTCGGGCAGAAGCCTACTCATTCACAGATGATGCTCCTCTATTTACCTATTTACCTTTCCGATCACTGCCAGGATCCTCTGTTATCTCTCCTTTAACTTGGTTTCCTAGTAGCTTCTGCTTATGCAAGAACTGGAACCACATGGCTGTGTTTCCCTAAGCCCTTGTTCTGCAGCCACACTGGGATCCAGCACAGGGCATCGTGGGCTGTTGCTTTGGCCTCTGTCCTAAGTGCCAAGTGCTAAGAAAGCACCCGATCTTTAAGCTACTAGGGTAAGCAGCCTGTCCTTGTTCTACATGCCGAGAACAGTTCTCCTTTCTAGTCTTCAGATGTCCCTAAGGCCAGCCAGCAGGACCCAGAGCACTAGTGTTCTTTAAAAGCAAGCAAAGCACCTCAGTGTGCACCCAGTGGGAGCTGCTCTATGCTCACTTGTGTCTCTGGGGTCTACTTGCAGCTGGTTTGTTTTAGAGCTGCTCCTGGCCCTTTGCTCCACACTCTACCACTAGCCAGCTGTGTGCGGGAACAAGTCCCCAGACTCCTCGGCATCTTTACCGTTTCTTGTTTATTCATAAAGTAAGCGGGCTGAGCTCATTGAGCCAAGAGATGTCTTTAGCTTCTTGCTTAGATGAGGGGCCCCAAGGTGGCCAGTGGAGAAGGAAAAACATAGACTCTATCCTGAGCAAACCTGCACGCCCCTGCCTAGGGCACAGAGAGCCACTCCCTGTTGTCAACTCAGAATCCTCAGCTTTGCCTGGGCTGATGGGAGCCCTGGAGATGGGGAGAGGGGGGCTGATGGGAAGGAGGCATCAGGCCAGGGCCACCTGCTGATGGTGTCCAGAAACAAGGACCCTCTCTGTAGGCTTACCTTGTGCTTTCTGAACAGGCTCCCCAGCCAAGCAGCAGGCCAGTATGGGCCTGTGGAGCCATGGGGAGAAGGTCCCCAGACAGGGAGGAGCAGATTCTAATTGAGGTCCTGACTCAGGAGCTTTATTTGGCCCACATGACTGTTTATGAACAAGGTTGCAGGAGCCTCCCAGATGACCTTTCATCCAAAGCCCAACAGCACAACTGTATTTTACCGGAAATCCCAGGGTGTTTGTGTTCACCTCTTCCTTGAGACCATTTGGAGAGTGTTTGGACTCCACAATATCAAGGCCTGTGCGAAGGCAGGACCTCTGGTAGAGCTTGCAGATGCTCACCGCCCTCCCGGCGGCCAGTTCAGTCTAAGAAATGGAAAAGAATCTCCATCCAGAATCGTTGGCCAAACAAGTCAGCGATGCTGCAGGGAAGTCCTGCCCTTCTGCTCTCTGGGGGCTCGTCACTGTGTGACCACACCCTCTGCTGTTGGAAGAAGAAACTGCAGGTGTGGAGCTGGAGAGGTGGGGCTGAGTCCCAGTTTCTCCCGCCTGTGGCTGGCTTCCACACTGGCCTCTGGAGCAGGGCTGGGTGATCAGTCAGCAGAGGAAGGACTGTGCCTTTCCTCCAGGAGGTAGTTCCTGGCCCTGCTACGTCAGCTCGATAGGCCAGCACAGGGTGGGCAGAGTCAGGGCTCTGAAACAGGTGTGAAGGTCACTATACTGGAAGTCTAATGAGTGAGGAGAAGCTTCCCTTGGGATTTTCATTCTTCCCAGCTCCCCTAACTCCTGGTTCTCCTGGAGGAGCCCAGTGGCTGGCAGAGACTGTCACTCGTTAGTAACCAGGGCAGAATAGAGTCAGGAATCCTGTTCTTCTGACACCTGTCCCATGCTTAGCTCTTACTCATGCTCGTGCTTGGTCACTAAGTCATGTCCAGCTCTTTGTGACCCCATGGACTGCAGCCCACCAGGCTCCTCTGTCCCTGGGATTCTCCAGGCAAGAATACTGGAGTGGGTTGCCATCTCCTTCTCCAAGGTATCTTCCCTACCGAGGGGTCAAGCCCACCTCTCTCACATTGGCAGGTAGATTCTTACTGCTGAGCCACCAAGGAAGCCCTTAGCTCTTATTGAGGCTCAGTAAATATGGGCAAGCAAATATGGGTGGTGACCTTGGGCCACTGGTTGGCTGAAGGAACTCTGGCTCTTTGGTTCTTTCCAAGCAGGAGCGAGTTGACAAAGGCATCGAGACAGACGGCTCCAACCTGAGTGGTGTCAGCGCTAAGTGTGCCTGGGATGACCTGAGCCGGCCCCCCGAGGATGACGAGGACAGCCGGAGCATCTGCGTGGGCGCTCAGCCCCGGCGGCTCTCCGGCAAAGGTGGGGGCCTTGCCTTCCCCTTGCCCAGGCTGGGTTTTAGCATTTCTTGGCAGTATTTAAGCCGCCAGTGAGATCTCCAGCAAGGTGGAATGGAGGGAGCTTTACTGACCCATTTCTCCTGGGTTTTGTGTGTATGTGTGTATGTATTTCACATTGTACCTCCAGCAGGGACCATTGTGTTTTAGATTTGCCCCTTACAATCTGAGGTCAGGGAGGTAAGTGGAAGCCCTAGAACAGTTACAGGAAACGACCATAGTCCACCCAAGTGCAGGAGAACAAGCCCTGGCCACCCACAGAATTGACACAGGGCCCAGCTCTAGCCTGAAAGCCATGCCAAACCCGAGGATCATACTGGCCTCAGCTCTGCCCAGGCCTCTGATGGGAAAGGCCTGAGTATGAGACCAGTTTATAGACTCTACCCGCCGCCACACACACACTGTCTTGCAGATACAAAGTAAGGGGCAGGGGCAAGCACCCTTACCTCTGAACATAGGCTGGTGGGCCTTGGAGAAGGAGGGTATGGCTCTCCTGTTGGAAGCTCACCATGCTAGTCTTGGCTAGAGAAATAGTCATGGTTTTAAAGAAAGGGCAGCCCTAACTATCTTCAAAAGAGAAGCAGCCATATATAAAGACATGTGCTTATAACTGCTCTACTTCCTTTCTATGCTCCCCCTTTCTTTATCTTTTGAAGAGTAAGATACTTGGTCCTGCATAAAGTACAGACACATGTGATAGCAATTATAAAAGGTTTTCTTTCCGTAAAGAACAACGTAAACCCCTCATGCAAATATCTGACCCTTTTCTTCCTTCCTGCTTGTTCTAATGATGTGCCAAGTCCCAGGGAGGTTCTGAGAGACTGTACAGTTATTAGACTCATTCAGTTGCTTTTGCGAAAAAGAGCTAATCTAAGGAAGGATTCACAGCTTTGTCCAAAATTTCAACCATTATTGGCTATTTTAAAAAAATTCTTTTAAGTAAGATCCATGAGGCTGTAACAAACAGCTAGAAAAATCACTAATCATGTTCAGCATCTACCCTAAGCCCACCCTTTGATCAACCAACATTAATTTTCTTTTTAGTGTGTGTTTGCAGAAATAAGTCTTAGACCAAAATCTCAATATAGGGGACCAGAGTAGTAAGCTTTACCCCGAAGACCAGCAAAGCATCTTGCAAAGAAATAATTCCACCAAGAGACTCTTTTCTCACCTCCTGGTCCTTGGCAGATCTGTGAAGAGGCAGGGTTCCCTGGGATGGGACCAAGGTGGGAAGATGACTCAGCATCCCACTGACCTGGCCCCAGGGGAAAGGGTGGCAAGACCAGACACCAGCTGACTACCCCGAACCCAGAAACTTGTGTCAGGGACGCCTGCCCGTTCACGGCAGAGCACTTGCAGCCGTTACTGGCATCCAGTAAGCGGGACGAATTCCTGGGTGGTCTTGGGCAGCGGCTGTCTTGTGAGTCACTGTCTGGACCCATGTTAGGGGTAAGCCTAGGGCCTGTGACACAGGAAAGGAAGGACAGTGAAGGAGAGCCCTGCCTTGGAAGGTGCCCTTCTGTGGTCCAGGGGCCATTCCTCGTCTTCTACAAGCTTGGCGCTCTTCAAACCAGAAGTTTTGGGAGCACACGATGCCTCGTCTGCCCCGTGTCCTCATGCTGCACTCAGATCTCACAGCTGATAGCTGGAGTGGCCTCAAGACCAGCATTCTCGGGGGCCTTTCCCCAGCACATCTGCAGAGCTAGGCTCTAAAGACAGGAATGGAGCTGCTGGGGCCCAGAGACCCATTGGGTAACTTGGTGGTGTCATTGCAGACACAGAGCAGATCCGGGAGACCTTGAGGAGAGGACTTGAGATCAACAGCAAACCCGTCCTTCCGCCAATCAACCCTCAGCGACAGAACGGCCTCACCCACGACCGGGCCCCGTAAGTTGCCCACCCACAGAGGGGGTCAGTCCAGCTTCCTGACAGCAGTGTCCCGAGACTGGGACACGGGAGCAGTTCTGTCCTTCAGAGCCTGTCCCTATGGCTTGCATGAGAGAGAACAATGCCCAGAGGCCTTTCTGGATGGACTCAGGGTCTCTGGGGCACACAGATCCATGGTCATAAGGGCCTCGGAGGGGACCCAGCAGAGCAGAAATATAAACAACAGTAAATATTTACACGGACTGTGTGAGCAGATGGGAGGCCAAGTTGGGGTGAAATCTGACTTGGGGCCTCCCAGCCTTGTGGGAGCCCATTGTGCTGAGCACCATTCCCCTCCTTATCTCGGCCTCGGCCAGAGTTGCCCTTCCTTCCTTCCTGGAGCCTGGTCTCCGGCTGATAGCTGCAACCCCAGGGGCCTCCCTGTCTGGCCAGCCCCAGACTGGACGCCTGCTGCTGAGGCCCTTCTTCCTGCCTCCTTTCCAGGGGGCCCAGGGAAGGGAAGTCCTCTCAGGCCTCTGCTATCTGTCCACGAGCTCTTCAGAGAGACTTTTGACCACCTGAGAGGTCAGATCTACTTCCTGCTGACCTCTCCTCCTCTGTTGGGGACAAATGGTAGGCAGAGCTGGAGCTGGGCACCCCCCGCCTCTGCCCTTGGTCCCAGGGCAACTCCAGGGAATAGCTGCTGGCAGGGGCAGCCTGGGAACTGGCAGCCCAGAGCAGGAACCCTGCCTGCCAGAGAGGAAGTTGCTGTGTCCTGGGCTAAAAGGGAGGCGGACCACTCCTGCAGGTCCAGGGTGATCCGTCCTTCTTCTGAGAAGTCTTTATTACACATTCGCTGTGTGGCAGGCTCAGGACCCAGAGGGCCATCTGGGGTGTAGGCTCTTTTGGGAACACATGAACTGAACGAATTAATTAATTGGCATGATTCTGGCTGTGGATGTAATTTGTTGGAATTAGTTACTTTGAATTTTCTATCTTCAGTTCCTCATCCATGACCCCCAGAAGCGGTAGTGATTTAATGTGCTACAGAAGGGACAAGTCAGCATGATCTTGAGTAGTTAGGGAGGGCTTCCTGGAGGAGGAAGTACATGAGATGGGCCTTGAAGGTGCCCTAGAATTTTAACAAGCAGGAGATGGAGCTGACAGGGATGGAACAGGGAAGGCCTGGCTGGTTAAAGTTGAGGCTGGAACCTGGGAGCAGATTGTGGAGTAGGGAGAGTTGCTCTGGCTGCCTGAGGTGGCCCACCTGGAGAATCTGCCATCCAGAAGCCATGAGAGTGGAGCTCTTTGGCAAAAGCCTGGAGAAGCCTCCACTGTACCTCTGAGCAGCTTTTAACTCTAGCCAGCGGGTTTCTGCAGCCAGCTGCCTTGAAGGAGCTGGCCGAAGGCACCATCCTCCCCTGGCAGCTGCAGAGGGCCAGGCAGAGTCATGGGGCATCTGGAAACTCTCCACCTGGGAGTCTGGCTCCCATCCCAGGGCCATACTTCTTCCCATGCCCTGAACTGGGCCTCTTCCTCTGGGCCCTGTTGGCACTGGTGGGAGGTTGGGAGGTACTTGTAGTCTCAAAGGCTCAAACAGATTGCCCCATAACTTGTAGACGGTCTTAGTTCAGATGGCCCCTCCACCTCTGAAGGTCTAGGTTTCTGGGCAGAAGGGCAGGGGCTCCTGTGGAGGTACCCCACTTGCCCCTGTTATATATCTGGAACAAGCCTGAACTCTCACGCCCTGTCTTGGGCATACTTTCAGCTGCTGTAGCCCCAGCAACCTTTTTCTGGGCTCAAGGTTCTTGGGTGCTCACATCTAGCCCAGACTCAGTCTGCTGGGCAGTGAGGATCGGACCTGGTCCACGGGCCGTCTGCAGACAAGGCAGAGCTGCAGCCTCCACTCTGGCCTGAATTGGCTGAGCTACAGAGAGATGGATGAGAGTAGAGCAGAGGTGCAACCCTCTGGGGTCCTCTCCCCTCCCTGCAGCTCAGGGACCCAGTCACATCTCTAAGGCACTGGAATCTGCAGTCTGAAGGGAATTGGCACTGTCTCCTCTAAGGTCATTGGTCCTAGTTACCAATCTGCTAGCATTTGGTTGAGAACTGGTTTCTCCTTCCCCAAGAACATTTTCCAACACCACCCCCTGCCCCCTAGTCTCCAGCTCCCTGTTATCTCAGGATCAGTGGTGGTGGACTCGATTCACATTAGCAAGCACGAGTGTAATATCTGTGCTGCCCACCCTGGGAGCTGACCCCATTTCAGATAAACCGCCTGGATCGCGACTGAGAAAGCCGACGCAAAACGTGCTGGCACCAGTGTTTGCTTCTCTCCCTGCGGGGGCACAATGGGCACAGGCTGTGTTGTGTCTTTGTGTCCAGTTTTCCTTTAGTCAGGCTTTCTGGGTGGGG
Organism: Bubalus kerabau; assembly: GCF_029407905.1. NCBI lineage: Eukaryota > Metazoa > Chordata > Mammalia > Artiodactyla > Bovidae > Bubalus > Bubalus kerabau. The sequence continues at coordinate 25,774,575 of NC_073645.1, forward strand.
ACTCTGAGATGTGGTCCTCATGGGGCCAAACATGATTTGAGGAGGCTGTGGAGATAGAGCGGAGAAGCAGAAGAGCTGTGGAGCCTGGCCATGAGCAGCGAGGCTCTGGCCTGCCTGGGGGACTCGGACACTCGCTCTTTCCCGTCTCAGTAGCAGCCAGCACTACTGGTGAAGCGCGTGTGCCGGGTCATGTTCCAAGGGCTTTGTATTAATACCACCCTCGTGGTCACCCTGTGAAGTAGAAAATATTATTATCCCCCTTTTCTAGGTGAGGAGGCTGAGGTACAGAAAGGCTAATAAGTGATTTGGTGAGGAAAGGGTGGCACTTAGGGCTGTCCCTCAGCTGTTAACACGGTATTAACTCCTCACGCCACGCTCAGGGCCCATGTGAGGGGCACCCCAGACCTGTCTCTCCCCCTCCCAGGCCGACCCCTTCTCACGAGTCGGAGCATGAATAGAAACCTCTCCCTTGAGGCCAAGGTCCAGGCTAAAGCCCCGAGTTAGAAGCTTACTGTTTGTATTTAACTCAAGGAGGACATGCTGCCAGCCTCAGTGCTTCCAAATCCCTGAGATAATGAAATGTGTCATAATTGGCTCATTTATACCACAGTTCCTTCTTGACACGAAGCCTTGTTGCCCTCGTGTTCAGAAACAAAATCAGCCGTACCTCTGGCCTCTCCACCGCTTCAGGGCTAGGGGATTTCTTTCTTTCTTGAGGCCTCACTTCCTGCTTCCCAGAAAGGCAGGCCCCTCTGGGTAACCTGCTTCTCTCCCACTCGCCCCTGCCAGCCCTCCTCCCACCGCCTTCCCAGAAGGGGAGCCCTTGGCCCTCTGTGGGGCTTCTTCCAGCGTTTCACAACCCCTGCATTCCAGCCGTGAAATTTGTATCTGGCTTTTCCCAAGATGACCAGTTGAGAAAAGCCTCCTTCGGCTTGCTGGCGCCTCCCTTCCCACTGCCCGCCCGCGTGAGTTTGGGAAGCAGCTCCTCTGTGCCACTGAGGGGAGCCCAGCTTAGGCACTGTGCCTGCCAGCATTTGTAAGGACCTGGGTCAAGGGGGGAAAAGTCACTGGCATCCCGTGTCTGAGGTGGCTGGCTTAGACGTGGACTGTGGTACGGAGCCCAGCCTCTGCTCCCCAGGCTCCGCACAGGGACTGGGAGATGAGCGTGGTCAGGTGCACTGCGTGGCGAGGCTCGCCTCTCTGTAAACTTGCTCCGGTGCTGGGAAGCTGCCTCGGGGTACCAGCCCTCCTCCTTTTCCCTCTGCAGTGGCTCACTGACCGAGGCTGGGGCACCTCTAGGGAGCTCTCTGGATCACATAACAACGCCCCCCTCCTCCAAAGAGGGACAGGGCTCCTGGGTGTGTGTGCACATGTGTTGGTAGGGAAGGTTCCTGGCTGTGGGAGAAACCCTTTGTGGTGAGGTACCTTTAAAAAGCACACTAACCATCATCTCTGAGCTCTTTCAGTCTTCTGGAATTGCACCAGCAGCATTTAAGGCTTTTTTTCTTGTTGCCTTAACTTTCTGAAAAATTAAAGTTTTATAGCATGGCTTCTCCCGTCACGGCATTGTCAGCTGTACCTTCCCCCCAGCATGCCCCAGAGCACAACGTGCGTTTCTCTCCACTTTAATGAGTGTCTCCGCTCCCATCTGTTTGGCCGTTTGAAGAGGGGGTCCCTACTGCCTCAGTCCCCATCTTGAAGAGCTTGTGACCTGGCCAAGGAGTCATTCTTTAAAGAAAACTGTGTTTTGTTTTCAGGCTTTCCAGGTGGCGCTAGTGGTAAAGAACCTGCCTACCAATGCCAATGCAGGAGATGTAAGAGACACAGGTTTGATCCCTGGGTTGGGAAGATCCCCTGGAGAAGGAAATGGCAACCCACTCCAGTTTCTTGCCTGGAGAATCCCATGGACAGAGGAGCCTGGTGGGCTACAGTCCATAGGGTCGCAAAGAGTCAGACATGACTGAAGCGACTTAGCACGCATGTGTTTTGTTTTGTTCAGCCTATGAGGCCCATGAAGATTAATTAGAAGAAGACAATATCTCGTTTGCATCCAGTGAATTGGGTGAAGGAAGGTGAGTGTCCATCTGGGAAAACAGCTGGGCTGTTGCCGTCACTTCCTGCATGCAGGGCAGGCCTGGATAACCCTGCTCCGGGGGCTCCATCGTGTCAGCACAGTGGCCCGCCAGGAGCCCACGTGTCACGTTGGCTCCCCTCACCCCTCCCACACTGGGGAAGTACGGTTGTTTTCACTGGAGAGAAAACCCAAAAGAAAAAGAAACAGCCCTGTCCTCAGGGCCCCTGCCAGGCCCCACAGGGCTGACGAGGGGAAGGGCTCAGGCTCCTGTGAGCCGCTGTTGTCTTGCTGAGCGCCTGCCTTTACGTGCCCTTCTCAGAAATACACATTTGAAAGGGCAGAATGAGGGCTCCAAAGTGCTCCTGCCTGGGTGAATTTCTGTTTGAACTCCATTCTCTGTCCACTTCCCCAAAGAGGTGAAGCTGGGGCCATTGTTAATGCCCCAGCCTCAGAGTTCATGGTCAGCACGTCGAAATTCTCAGTCCACGCTGCATCTCCTCCTCCTTGAGTTGCACAATCAGGAGTATTTTTATCACCCATCCTTGATCCTCAGTGTCACCCAACACTTGAGCAGTGAGTCACTTCTCCAGGGAAGGGAAAAGGAAGGCTCAAAGGTGAGAGCTAGAGAGAGGAAATGACTCAGTGTCTCAGGAAACAGAAAGCCAAGGGCTCTAACTGGAGCTGGCTCATTCAGGAGTGCAGGGGTCCTCGTCCCCGACCCAAGTCAGACCACGGGGCTGCAGGGTGGAGGTCCCCGGTTCCCAGAGGAGTTAGTAGTTGATGGAGGGATCCACCAACCTTAACACGATGGTTCCTCACCCTGATTTCTTCACCCACACTCCATCCCACTCTTCTATCATCACCTTTTTCTCCTTGAGATGTTCACAGTGAAAATACTGCATTTTGTCATTTGGCTGTTGGTGTTGGCCTTGTACCCCTGTGTCATCCTCATCAGAGAATTTGTCTGGACTCAGCGGTAACAGCACCTGTGGAGTTAAGCTGGGCCCTCACTCCCACCCACACCCGTCCCAGTCCTGCCCTGAAGGGAGACCTGCGAGTGCTTCTTTCTCTGGAAAGTTCAGCGCTTTCGTCAGCAATCTGAAAGCAAAAGGAACAATCTCCCAGGCCAGTGGGCAGAAGCCAGAGGTTGGACTGGGCTCAGCAGGCCAAACCCACTTCACTTCTGAATCGTTGCCAAGCCGGGTGCCCTGGTTCCTGTTCCCTGGCGTCCCCAAGGAGAAGGCCCCAAGCGCATAGCCAGTGCAGACATCATCACTGTCACAGGGCTGGGGTTGTGGCTAAAAGGAGTCACGGTGGCTGGGCTCCTCTTCTTTCTACACTTGCTGCCATTGACAGAATATGACCAACACCCTTAGGCTAAAATGGAAAAATTAAGACTTTTCAATCTGTTGAGAGCAGAGTGCAGAGGAAACATGGCTACGGTTCTGTCAACCTGTGAAGTGTGGGTAGGGTGACCAGAAGCATGTACTGCGATCTGTGCAGTGCTAGAAACAAGGAGTCTCTCCTGCCATTGGAAGGAGAAGGCGTGTTAGGATATATAAAAAGTCCCCTTATACAGTGGGAAGTGTAAATATAGAATGTGTTATATAGACAGGTGGTAAAAAAGAAAGAAATGGGAAGATTTAGATCAGTTGCTGAATTACTAAGGCGTGCCTCTCTGAGCCATCCCGTAAACCATTGCTCAGTGTTCCCAGTACAGGAAGGATCCTGGGTTGGACAGGTTCTGTGGCCAAGCAGGCATTTTTACTAAGTATCACCATCTGCCAGGCCCTGTATTGTGGATTACTTTTGTCCCCATTTTACAAACTAGAACACAGAGGCTTAGCTAGATTTTATAACTTATCCTGGGTCAATGAGCCAAGATTAAGAAGGTTCAGACCCAAAATTTGAACTTTGGGTTTTTTGAATCCAGATCCAGGCCTTATCACCACTAGGTACTGCCTGTAAAAGAGGATAAAAGTAGAGGAGGTATCTGCCCCTCCTCAGGAAAAAATAACTGGAAAGAAGGCCACAAAAGTCTCCGAACCAGTGCACAGAGTAAAGTTGATGTTAGTTTGCCTGCAAACTCCTAAAGGTGACAGATCAGAGAGAAGCACACTGAAAAATAAAGTGAAATCTGCTAGAAGATATGCTCCATCAAATGAGTCAAGAAAATACTCGGGAAACAAGAAACGGGATCCCCCATGAGAAAGAGGGGAGAGGATTCGCCAGCGTGAAGGTGAAGGGTGAAACCGTGAGGACACCTATGTAGCAAGAATGGAGGGCAGTGAGTTCAGACTGGAGTCATTTGGAAGGATCCTCTGGAGAAATGTCTTTAAAAAGATTAAATTGATAAATATTTGCTCTATTTGAAAGTCTTGGGACAATCTGCAGGCCATTGTTAGTTAGTTTAGGATTGAATTATTGAAATTCATAGAAAACAATACAGTTATTAAATACAAGAAAAATAGAAAATTACGCTAAAAAGGAAAAGTAATCATAGTATATACTCCATGAAAGTGAAGTGAAAGTGAAAGTTGCTCAGTCATGTCTGACTCTTTTCGACCCCATGGACTGTAGCCTGCCAGGCTTCTCTGTCCATGGACTTCTCCAAGCAAGAATACTGGAGTGGGTAGCTGTTCCCTTCTCCAGGGGGTCTTCCCAACCCAGGGACAGAACTCAGGTCTCCCACATTGCAGGCGGCTTGTTTACCAGCTGAACTACCAGGGAAGCTCAGCTGTAAATAGCGTTAGTATTGTATAATACGTCAACGCTTAATACTGATCCAAACAAACTTACAGCACAGTTATCTTGGGAAGGAGGGAGTGTGAGATGAAAGCGAGCTAAAAGCTCATCTTCCGTAGCAGGAAGTCAATGGGTATAGCCCAAAAAGGGAGTAATGGGAAGTGGAAAGTACGTTAGAGGTATTGAGGAAGTCAAAGAAGTGATATTGTAGGAGCTGTTACAGCTTACCCTGCGTGGTGAAAAGAATGACATATTCCAGGTAGAAATCACAGAACTGGCACTAAGGTAATCCCTGCTCACTCAGAGGAACTTCAGCTTCCCCAGCATCAGGCCGAGAGCTCAAGGTGAGCATTGGATAGCTGTCTGACAGGCCTCCTGAGAGCGTCTTGCCATGGGGTGAAGGAGTTGATGGAGTGCCTCGCGTGCACCTGACTGACTGGCAGGGAGGCCGACGCCATAGGCGTGACAGGTCCTTGGGACAAAGTACTTAGGCAGAGCAGGGTTTAGGAGGGAAAACCCTGGGCCCTGTCAGAACACTGCTTGGTCAGGGGTCCCCAGAGGGAGGGTCCCTACAACCTTGTAAGGGACTTTGTTGGGGATTGAGTGAGAAGGGATTCCTGTGGCTAAGCTTGGAAGATACTGGCTTACACGAAGTGAAACTGGTTGGTTTGCCCTGCATAGTCCTCCTCAGATTCCTCGAAATGCCAACGTTTTATGAATCTCTCATCTGAGATGCAGTGTGCTGCATCCAGCCCTTGCCACATCTGCTTTTCTAAAAGTGTGTCTTAAATTAAAATTCCATCGAATGCCCTTTGGGAAGCCCTGCTGTGGTTTCTAGGAAGCAATTCTTTTTAAGAGTTCAGGGGAAAAAAATAGATGTGTCTTCGTGGCCTTGGAAACCCCAGAAGGAAAGACCACTCAAAGGGATGGGAGGCTCTTAAGAATAAGTATTGTGGTTATATGTTTGCTGTCATCAGGAAGACCTAGGGGTTTTGTCTCAGCCGTTTATTACCTCATTGTGCGATTTGGGTCTAGTTATTTAAGTGTCTGGGTTTCAGTTTCTTCATCTGTAAAATGGGAAAAATAATACCTATTTATAAGGTTGTTATACGGTTCATGGGGTTCTCAAGGCAAGAATACTGAAGTGGTTTGCCATTCTCTTCTCTAGCGGACCACGTTTTGTCAGAACTCTCCATCGTCACTTGTCCATCTTGGGTGGCCCTGCACGGGTTGGCTCATAGCTTCATTGAGTTATGTAGGACTGTGATCCATGTGGTCATTTTGACTAGTTTTCTGTTATTGTGGTCCTGATGCTGGGAAGGACTGAGGGGAGGAGGAGAAGGGGGTGACAGAGGATGAGATGGTTGGATGGCATCACCAACGCTATGGACACAAGTTTGAGCAAGCTCCGGAAGATAGTGAAGGACAGGGAAGGCTGGTGTGCTGCAGTCCATGGGGTCACAAAGAGTCAGACATGACTTAGTGACTGAACAACAACAATAGGGTTGTTATAGAAATGAAAGGAACAAATATATACAGGGTTTAGCATAGGACCTGGCTTCATAGTTGGGTTTCCCAGGTAGTGCAATGGTAAAGAATCCGCCTGCCAATGCAGGAGGTACAGGAGACATGGGTTCTATCCCTGGGGCTGGAAGATCCGCTGGAGTAGGAAATGACTTCATAGTTGGTACCTTTTATTATTATTGTGGATAGTCCCCTGAAAACTGAAAGGAGGTGTAATATCTCTGGGGACCAGTAAAGATATGTAGAGAAGTCTTTATGTAACTCAGAATATTTTTGAAGAATTTGAACAAAAGCTAGAAGTATGTTAGACCAACAAGAAAAGCTGAAACTCAAGAAGAGCTAAGTCTTGCAAAAAAAGTGCTATGATCAGCAAAAAGGACTATTTTTTATACTTCTGTTTAGAATGAGAAGAAGAAAACCTAGGTCCTGTTGTTTGGACAGAGCGATGTTAATCAGAGACAGAGAGGCAGCAAAAATTTACTCTACTTCTGTTAGCTTCCATCTCAAATAGAATGGTTATTAGACTAGGAAGAATCATAAAAGAGGATTGAAGCCATGATTTCCAATCTCCTGGTCCACATGTATTGCACCCCAGAATACCAGTCCAATTGGCAGATGAGATTCAGAAAGCTGGTGTCAGTAATCTCTGAGGGAATGGGAGAGAGGTGTTGGCAGACTGAAAGCACTCAGAAGTTCCAAGATGCGAAAAGCATCTTTCACTCTCTAGACTAGCGAGCTTGGTGTCAACTCACAGGGAAAACTCTGGGCTAGATTGTTCAGTGAGTAGGCTGTGAACACTCCCTAAGGAAAAACAGTGAGGCTTGCTTTCACAGAGAGTCAGGCCTGCCGGACCTTCCTCACTGCCTTTTTAGAAACACTTAACCTATTTCTACCTGGTAGATAAAGGAAGTGCTATAGACCTCATATAGGTGGGGGTGAGCAAGACATTTGGAGAGTGTCTTCTGACATCATCGTTGGCAAGACACAGAAATGTCTACAGACCATCCAGGAGGGTGAGGGACGTAGCGGTGGAATGGTTGGGTTGATTACAGTCAGTTGGATGCGCATACCTGAAGAGTAATGATGTCAATCTGTCAGCCTGTCTGCCTGGCCCTGTCCTGTTCACTGTTTAATCAAAGCCTGGGATGAGAACATGGATGGCAAGTTTATCAGTTTTGTCAGTGATGTGAAGTCGGGGGAAACGCCAATATGATGTGTGCCAGAGCCAGGTTTCAGAAATATCCGGACCGCTCGAAACCCTAGCTGAGTAACAGCAGAGTTCTGTTTCAAGCTCCAAATCGTCTAGAGTACACACAGGCGGGGGAAGAAGAGGTTTGAGCTTAGTCCATGGGAGAAAGCCTGAGGGGGATTTGTTGACAGAAGGAGTGCGGTATAAGTTGGTAGCTATGACGAGGTTACAAAGAATGGACAATTTGATGACAGTTTTAATAGAAATAAAGTATCCCAAGCAAGAAAGCTCACAGTCTCTCTGTGATATGTGCTGGTTAAACCACGTACTGTATTTCCACACATGGTACTTCACTTCTGGACATAACACTAGAGTTTGACAAGCTAGAGTGAATGCAAGGGAGAATTACTTGGATGGATGGATGATTTAGGACCTTATCTTAAGAATATAGTTGAAAACCACAATAACAACAGCAGAGAATATTGTTGAAAGTTGGGGCCACAAATCCTGGAAGAGAAACTCTTGTTGGGCTGTGGGAGCGGCCTTGGGGATGTACAAGGCTGTCGTGGAGAATGAATTAACCTACTTCTGGCTGACTTGAGGACCAGTGGATGAGAATTGCAGGAAGGCTCATTGTGCTCATTGCGCAGGAAGGGAGCCCTGCCAGCACGTCCCTCAGCAGAACAAAGGCCTCAAGGGATTTTGCTGACCTGTAGTCGGGCCTTCCCAGAATACCAGTGGTTGACCAGGGCCCACAGTGACTGCTGCCCCATCTCAGAAGTCCCCCTCCCAAGCCCAGGGTAAGGACCTTTGCTCAGAAAGGGGGACTGACTTGGCTAGAGGCACTTGGATTCTGGGCCCAGGGTAAAGGCAAATAAGTCTCTATTAAGTTATCAACATTCCTGCATGAGGAGCAGATAGACTTCTAGAGGCAGCCCGCTAACATCCTGGTAATGCCTTCCAGATACATTTTGAGTACCTACTACATCCCAGGCACTGTTTAATGCTTCACCTAGGTCATCTCATTTAATCCTTATAAGGAAAGGGTATTATTATTCTTCCCACCAAGAAGATAGTAAAGCTTAGAGAGAAGTTAAGTTATTTGCCCAAGGTCATATGGGACTCGAACCCCAAACCTACGTTTATTAGCCACTCTGCCTCCCTGAGCATACTTTATCACCTGGCTCCATCTCCCCAGCAGCCCCTGGAGGTTGCCGGCCACCACGCCTTCCCTGGGAGCAGTTCTCCCCTCCAACCCCGAAGCTCTGCCTTCCCCTCCACTAGGAACTCAGGGAGAAAACAGCCCAGCTGAAAAATTAGGCCACGCTGGCGAGCACACTACTTATTTTTTTATGACTAAGATTAAGCTGACAACCGTGCAAAACATTGCAAACCTGTGTCGGCTGCAGATTTAATACCTCACCCAGCCCACACAAATAATTCATGCTTCTGCATCGATGTCCAGAAAAAACAAATCAGCAAAAAGCTGGGCTCCTGCATGTGTGCGTGTGTGTGTGTGTGTGTGCGTGTGTGTGTGTGTGCGTGTGTGTGTGCGTGTGCGTGTGTGTGTGTGTATCTGCCCTGTTTCCATTGAAGCAGCAGGCCGGAAATACCCAAGCTCCAGGACTGCAGATCTAGCATTTTGCAATTTTTTTTTTCTCTTTAAAGATTAAAGTGCGTTTTCAAATGATTGAAGGTTGGTGGGAGGTGTAAATGTGGGCACTTGTCACATTAATTCTTCAGATGATTAAGTTCTTTTCCATTTCTTTAAAGCTGTTTGCACTTGGGTTTGATGTCCTCGTTCCGGGTGAGTGTGTTGTAGCAGTTACCAAGGTGACTTTAGCTGACTTTCAACAATTTATTTTTCCCTCCAGCTTGAGACGTCTCTAGCCCTGTGTGCTGTTGATTCTGCTCTCCCAGCCTGCTGCCCCCACCCCCCAGTTGCTATTCATCCGCATTTTTGCCTGTGTCAGAGAGGCCCACTGCCCGGCCCCATCTGGCAGCTGGGCTGGGAGCCTGGTGGTGGGTGATGTGTCTCAGAGGTGACACAGGGAAGTGATGGTGAGAGTCACACCCTGGTTCTTCCTCTTAAACTCTGACTGTAGGCTTATCCCCTCTCCTGTCTGAGCCACAGTTTCCTTACCTGTACAAGAAGGGTTAACCACAGAAAAATTTACCTGGTGTAGGGTCCTACTCTGGAGCAGAGTAAGGGCTCACCAAAGAGGGCTGCTGCCTTTCCTGAGTCCTGCTCTTGTCCAAGCCCCCAGGCTGGTGTTTGGTGTTGCCTTCCTCCGAAGGGAAGCGTAGTGGCCAGGGCCTCAGGGGAAGAGAGCTGATCAGAGGTCCGAGGCTCCCATGCTGGCCTGTCACAGCCCAGCTCTCTGACCTTGGATGCTTTACCGGGTCTCTTTCGTAAAGGAAAGAGGTAGATTAAACACCCTCAGAGTTTCCTCCCAGCCCTGAAATTCTGTGACCTGCTTGGCCAGCGTGTTTTGTCTTCTTCACAGGTCTGAAAGGGCTTGTCAAAGGAGGTGCTAGGGCAAAGGGCAACTCAGAGTTGGCTTTGGGAGCCCAGAGGAAGAGACTACTTTGTGAAAGAGCAGTCACACCTGGGGGTGGATCCATGCAGCTGGTGGGAATGGCCCCTGTTACCGTGGGCTTATAAGTCGCTGCCTCAGTGGGGCCCCGTGCTGCCCCATGTCACCCTCCATCTTGCCTACAGACCTCACCTCCTCCCTCTGGGGAGCTGCTCTCTGAGTGTTGGGGTGCCTCTTGGGCCACAGACTGCAGCCCTCAGCCCTCCAGTGTATAAGGAGGTTATCAAACCCAGACATCCTGGATGGCTTCTGCCGCTTGAATGATAAATAACTAAAGCTTCTCCCCCAGTATTTACTTATTATATTTATTCATTTTTGGCTGTGCCGGCTCTTCGTTGTTGCATGTGGGCTTTCTCTGGTTGCTGGGACTACTCTCTGGTTGTATTGCACAGGTTTCTCATTATGGTGGCTTCTCTTGTTGCAGAGCACAGGCTCTAGGCACATGGGCTTCAATAGTTGTGGCTTGACGGCTCAGTTGTTGTGGCACACGGGCCTAGTTGCTCCTTGGCATGTGGAATCTTTCCAGACCAGGGGTTGAACCCATGTCCTCTGTGTTGGCAGGCGGATTCTTATCCACTGCGCCACCAGGGAAGCCCAGCACCTAGTATTTTGATTGGATACTTGAGTAATTATTTTGAAATTCACAGTCCAAACCAGGATCTAGTCTTTTGAATGAGATCAGTGGCTAACCCTCACTTCCGGCTGGGGCAGATTTTCGAGGTCATCATTGGGGGCAGCTGAATTTGAAAGAGTGAATCTTAGATTGCAAAGGGGCCCTGTGGCCCAGCTATGGAGCAAGCTGTGGGTGGGAAGCAGGACAGGAAGGGGTGTGAGGCAGCAGTGGCAACATGCCGTGGCGGGAGCCACAGTCAGGAAGAATCTGGTACTGCACTCCTGGGGCCTCATTGCCCAGTAGGGTGGCGGCTGGCCCCACTGCCCAGCCAGGCTCTCAGATCTGAATCCTGCGAGCCTTGCTCTCCACCCTTCGGTGAGGCCTGTGTCATTTCCTGTTGGATGAAGGGTGTGCACGTCACTGTAGCTGTGGGCCGCCAGCAGGAGTGTGCATGCTCTGAGTCTGCTCTGATGTCACAGCCTTTTCAGGGTCAGCTGGAAGGAAGCTTTCAGAGCTGAGTCTCCTGAAACTTTGGCACCCCAGCATTGGAGAACTTGGGGTCTGGGACTCCAGGGCAGCAGAAGAAGGGCTCCCAGAGACCCCTGCTGCCATCTGAGGGAAGAACAAGCCACTGTGACAGCTTTTCTACAGTGTGTTGGCCAAAGATGAGGTTTCAGAACTAGACCCACCTGCGGCCAGATCCCAGCTCCACAGCCCCCGCTGTGCAACCTGGACAAGTTACATCACTTACTTGATCCCAGACTCCTTATCTGTTAAAGGGCCATAAAAATCGCGCCCACCTCACAGAGGCGCTGTGCCCACCATGCGAGGGGTGCTTCGCACAGCAGCTGGCACTTGGCAAATGCGGGCTGAGTGAATGGTGGCTGTTGTTATCTTTATCATCAGTCACCATCCTTGTCGTTGCACAGGAGCCCAGCCTGGGAGCCTCCTGTCCTGCTCTGCCCTGCGGTTTTCACCTTGTGCTGAACCTGTTCCTGTGCTTGCTTTGCAGGAGCCGCAAAGACAGCCTGGAAAGCGACAGCTCCACGGCCATCATTCCCCACGAGCTGATCCGCACGCGGCAGCTGGAGAGCGTCCATCTGAAATTCAACCAGGAGTCAGGAGCCCTCATCCCTCTCTGCCTCAGGTGAGTGCCACAGAGCACAGCTTGGCTTCAAGGAGCTACCAGGCCTGTGCTTGGCCCCCCATGCCTTGGCGGAGTCTAGGACCCTGGGGTGGAGGAGAGCTAGTCAGGCAGCTCCAGCCTGGGCCTGTGGGTGGGCCTGTGGGCAGGCCTGTGGCCCCTAAGCCCACCAGTAGCCCCCACTGCACTGAAGAGCTCTCCTTTGTGCAGAGAAGTGTTCCCCCAGCCCTGCTCCCTTACAAAGGTCCAGTAACCTAGGGTGTCTCAGACCACCCCCCTGCCATCCCACCAGCCTAGTGGCAGGGTCCCTGGTAACACTAGGGTGGTAGGGCAGGGGCTCTAACGGGTGGGGCTCTGTTTTCTCCTGCTTTGCTGTTTTTCCAGCAAAACATTCAGTTCTCTACACCCTGTGGCCCGCACACTCCTTGAGGGACTCAGAAGCCCAGACTGTGTCCCTTCTGCTGCCATCCACAGTGCTAGAAACCCAGCCCCAGGGCCAGAATGCAGCTTCCTGCATGAGGACACTGCCCTGGGGGAACCTGTGCAGCTGGCTTCCTCCACAGCCCTGGGGGTTCCACCCTCAATTTTACAGCAAGGATAACTGTAAACCCGGACAACAGTGACAGGGAAGAAGGGGGTTGTACTTGCTGGGACCATCCCCACTATCCCAGAGCCTGGGGAAAGAGCTTGGGTGGAAACCAGCCTGGCCCAACAGGGCAAAGACAGCCAGTGGTTAGAGTGACCAGTGGCTGGCCGGGGCCCTGTACAACCCCCACACCTCCCCAAGGACCCCAACCACTTCCTCCCCCAGCTCCCTCTCCGGCCCAGGCTCAGGGCCTTTAGGCTGGTGAAGGGTTAATCTGAGGCAGCCTGAGGAAGCCAGGAGCAGGTTTTGCTTCCTTTGCTGACTGGCATCTCTGTCCCCACAAGTTGCCCCTGCCCACCCTTCCCCCAGGTGTTATTTCCAGACTAGGGGTTAACAATAACTTCTGTGGCTCTCTCAGAGTGACCCTCCTTGGCTTCAGCTTTTTTTAAAGATGTGGACTTGGTAACCATTTAAATCTCACGAGAGGCCTGGGAGTGGGTGGACCAGACACAGGGTTGTGCTGTGAGGGCCCTGTGCCATCACCCAGGGGTGTGGGAAATTTGTTTAGGGGCTTCTTCATCCCCACCCTCCAAACAAAGTGGGGCACGATCCCCCTTTTAGCTCTGGACCTGACCTTGGGCACGTTACCACCTGGCCCCTCTGGCCTCAGTTTCCTCACCAGGACACGGAAGAGGTGGACCTCTCTCCCCTTGCAGCCCCTCTGAACGCTGCTCTGGTGTCTGCCAGCCTTGAACACTTCGGAAGGATGACAGTAGAACACTCGTGAGAGGCTTCTCTTGGGAAGTGTTGAGACGAACATGTTTAGTTAAGTCCCCTGTTAGTGGGCAGGTGGTCAGTCAGGAGGGCATTTTCCAGGCACCCCATCCCGGGAGCGTAGCCCCCACAGTCCCCGAGCGCCCTGGCCAGGCCCGCTCTCACTGTCTCACGTTCCCATCCCCAGGGGCAGGCTCCTGCACGGACGGCACTTTACATATAAAAGTATCACAGGTGACATGGCCATCACCTTTGTCTCCACGGGAGTAGAAGGCGCCTTTGCCACCGAGGAGCACCCTTACGCAGCTCACGGACCCTGGTTACAAGTGAGAAGGCTCTTTCTCTTCTGCCTGCCTCCTTTCCTGTGCCCACCACCTCCCTGTCCTCCCTTGGCAAGCTCCCAGGGGTGCCTTCCTGAGGGGCCAGTGGAGAGATGCCATGTGATGTGTGGATGCTTCCACCTAGCCCACCAGCTCTAGGAGCACTTCCTGGCCTCTGCCTGTCCCCCGAGACAGGAACAGTAACCTTCCAGGCTCTGGCTGTGGATAATTCTGTTTGCCATGGAAATTCAGTTTTGAGGGATGTGCGACTTTCTGCATCTCAGGTAAACCAAGGTACAGGAAATGAGGGGTGCAGCAGGGTGGGAGGGAGTGTGGAAGCCACTCTCCGCTATATGGGGAAGCCCACCAGAATACCTAGAAAGTAGGCATCTGAACCTGGACCGGGCAATGGGCTGTGATGGGCAGGTCTCGGCAGACCAAGCCTGCCCCCTCTCATCTAATGGTTCTCCTGTGTTCCTGACGGACATCCAGCTTCTCAGTGCAAACCTGCTGGCTTTTTCCAGAATACTTTGTCCTTCCTTTGCTTTTCTGGCTGGGGCACAGCCTCGAGCCATTGCCAAGCAGGGTGCCCAGACCTGACAGCCACAGGCCTCCTTCCAATCCCCACCCTGCCCAGGTCTCTAACGGGTACTTGGCCTGGTCCAGCCCACTCCCAGATGTAGTAGAGGAACAACATCCTTTTTTGTCTGTTGGGGGCATGGGAGAAGGAACACGCCACCTTACCTCTCTCAGAAAGGGAATCTGACCCTAATGTAAAAGATGACTCTGCCTTGTCTGTGGTGTATCCTGGGCAGTGGGGGGCAGCAGTGGGCAGGGGGATTACAGTACAGAGGAAGTGGGTTTAGGCCAGTCTGGGGGGCTCTGTGAAGTGTATTTACCATTAATGTAAGCATGCTTTTAGTTTGTGTGTGTGTGTCTCCTCCTCAGGCCAGCTCTTCCCTCCCGCTCCCCACCAAAATACTAACCCTTAATTAAAACAAACAGCAAACAAAGGATACCAACCAGACTCCCAAGACTAAGCTGAGGTAGAAATGGAAGCCATGCTTTAGGGATATTGTGTTCCATAAATTATCTTGCCTTTTTCCACTGTTGTTATTACATTGTTTCATAACAAAATTACTTTGAACCATAAAGTTATAAATACATTTTATAAGTCCCACTTGGTAACATTAGATTTCTGTCCATGTGGTGTTGGTAGTTACCTTAGCAAAAGCTCTGAACTATAGCATTTGAAATTAGCCTGGAACAAGTGGAAGGGGCCTCCTCCCACCCCCAGCATGTCCCAGCCCTCCAGGCTGCTTGTGGAGAGCAGGGGCGGGGGCGGCACAGAGCTGGGAAGGAGTGGGGGGTGGACCATGCAGGAGACCCCAGCCCTGACAGGTCAGAGATCATCATTCCCAGCAGGTGACAGTGTGTTGACAGGTCTCAGCAGAAGTGTCCTCAGCGCTTTGCGTATTGAAGGTTAAGCACTTTTTCTTGGGAAAGTAGGAACTAGAGCCTCTCCAACTCGAGAATAAGTGCCACCCAGTTGCCTTTGACGTGCTCTACTCTGAACCTGTCCTTGGAGCCCCGCCATCCCTCCTGGAACATCTTCCTGCCTGGGGTGGGGGTAGGGGGTCAGCATCTGCAGTTCTCAGCAGCCTGGTGACCTGGGCCTCCAGAGGGCTCAGCACATGTCCCATTGATCCTCAGTCCCCTCAAAGGTCTGGGCCCAACCCTGGTTCCCAAGCCCCTGATCCCCTAGCTGCTGGGGTTTCCTTCCAGCTCTGCTCCCCTACGCCTCCCTGGCAGCCCCTCAGCCAGCTCGAGCACTCGCCCCGCTGACTCCCAGCACATGGTCCCCTCCCAGGCGCTGTTGCCCAGGGAACCGGAGCGGTGGGAACCAGCCGCTGGCCTCGGCATGTTTCAATAAAGTTGCTGTGCTGGGAGCTGCTTAATCAAAGGCCTGTGTTATGGGCTCATTAGTGTGGTCCACCACGGGGGCCAGCTCACAGGGGAGCTCCCGGGAAGGCTGGCTGGGGCCCGCTCCCCAAGCACGCACCCTAATTCACCCAGGGGTTTCTCAGGCCCTGTCCAAGGAGCCTTGGGAAACCCTCTGCCCCTGCCCCCAGCCCAGCCCTCCTCATCTCCCCACCCCCAAAGCAGTCAGCACTTTCTGCATCTGACTGCCAGCATCAGCCCGCCTTCCTCTCTAGGGTCTTGCCACTGTGGTCACAGGCAGCTCCCTGGCTTGTGGGAACCTGGGCTTGTAATTACTTGTGGGCCTCTTAGTCTCCCCCTGGGGCCGCCTGTCTTGCTGGGAGTCTGAGGACCTCCTGGAGGTCTGGGGTCAGGCTCCAGGTCACCAGTGAAGGCCCAATCCACTAGCCCAGGAAAGACACTGGGCCCTTCTAGAGGGAGACCCCAGCCGAGAGACTTGCCTTCACCTCCTATGGGAACCTCTCCCTCATGCTTCTGGATTCCAGGATGTCTCTCTGGCCCATGTGCCCAGGCCTCTGGGGGGCAGGGAGGCAGGAAGGAACTGAATGCAGCCGCCCCAGGACTGAAGAAACCCAGACTTCTGTTCTCTTGGCTGCTGCTGGAACACTCTCCGTTGGTCCCAGATGAATTGGGAGGGGCTAGGATGACTTTTCTTGCATCAGCCTTCAACAGCCTTGGAAGCCCTCGCTCCCAGCCTTGGCACCTTGTTCTGGCCTCCAGCCCAGGCCTGTTATCTCTTGGGGAAGTGGCATGGCAGAGACACCCCTCATGGGAGAAGATGACAAAGGAGAGCCTGAGAGAAAAAGGCAGAAAGTGAGGGAATCTGGGCCCTTTCCGGGGTTTCTGGAGTAGCCCCAGACAGGCCCCCACACCCACCAGCTCCTGGGCCTGCACCTGCCTTGAGGCTGCCCCCTTTCTCCAGGTCCGCCCCCCCACCCCCGCCCCATCTCTCCAGCTCCAGGAACGTCAAGGCCTGGTGCACAGAAAGGCAGGGCTGCCTGCCACCCCAGAGTGAGTATAGGGGACACTCCCCGCTTCCTGGAGGAACTGGAGAGGCAGGAATCCTCCAACTCCTTAGGCTGTTCAGTTTCCGGAGGTTGACACCAGACTCCTCCGTCCGCCCTACCCTTGGCTGTTTTTATCTCTGCTGAGATGGTGAAGGCTGTCAGCCAGCTCCAGAGGAGTACAGGAGGGTCTTTGGACCTGGGAAGGCCTGCCAGCGTCCGCTCCCGCACACACCTTCCCCCAGCATTCCTCAACCCAGTGGCTTTAACAAGCCTCTCTCCCTTGAGTCTGTCAACACTGGGCTGTTAGTCTCTGAGCGGGAGCCTGGCCCAGAGCTGAGTCGTTCATCCGTCCCCAGCCAAGATTGATCTGAAGGGGGAGAAGTCGGCCCCAGAGGTCACTCAGAGGTCACATCACCAAATATGAGAATATTTTTTTTAAGCCCTGCAATGCTTTCTCAGCTGTGTGGTGTCTGACGGCTCACCCAGGTGGCCCCCCTTTCCCAGCCATTCTCTGCCAGCCTTGATGGGAGGCCTGGGGCTTGGGAGAAGACGCCCAACAGCTGTTCAAGTGGGCTTCACTTCTCCAGGCCAGATCTGGGGAGTCACTGCCGGGCTCTGGTCCTCGCCCAGTGGCTGACTCACCCCCCCACCCTGTGGACAAGCCTCAGCCTTCTCCTGTCCCATGCACCCATTTGGACATTGTGTGGAAGACACTTGGTGAACCCTGGCCTTGGCCCTGCGCAGCTCCTCTTGCTTGCCTCTGCTATTTCTCCTTGCACTAGTGAACGTGGAATCCCAGAAGACCTTTGCTTGGCTGTCCGAGGGTCCTCGTTGTCACAGGTACAGCCATAGGGCTTCAATCCCAGCACTGTGCCTGGGGAGGTACAGGAGAGGACTGAGAGGGCCTGTCGTGCCCTCACTAGCTGCCAGCCAGAGCAAGAGAAGTCTGAGCCCGCTCCTGGCCACCTCAGCCAACCCCTCGCCACCCACCGAGAACAGGAAATGAATGCAGCCTCACTGTGTGGCTGCTGCAGTGGGTACCTGCCACACCCGCACCTCTGCCCCTGAGCCTGGGGGTGGGGGTGGGGGTGCTCCAGGCCGTCGTCTAGCTTTTGTCCGGCCTGTTGGTGTTGGGGGGACGCAGACTGGATGGCTTCCTGGTCCCTGCCTCCTCCCTGCCATCATGGGTGCCAGAGCAGCTCCTTGGCAGGCCCTACCCTGTAAATAACACATTTCCTTCCCTGAGAGAAGGAAAGGGAGGGAAAAAGAAAGCCAAACTTGTTGGGAAGCAAGAACAACATGTCAACACGAAGAGCAAACAAGGCCCCAGACAAAGTGAGGATTGTCACACCGAGGGGAAGGAGTGGGCATTGTCAGTGCTGTTTGCAGACTCAGAAATATCACTGACCGCAGACATTTGAATCAGATCTGCAGTGGCTGGGCCCCTGCCTGCCCCACCGCCAGGCCTGCCCAGGGCAGGCATGATGAAAGATCACTTTTTTCAGGTTCCTTCTGGAACTTGCCGGGGCCTGGGGAATTGGGAAGATTGTTGACGATCCTCCGTCTTCATCCGCCAGCCAGGCTATCCTAAGGCACTGGGTGTGAGCACCTTGGAGTAAGTTGCTGGCCTGTGTTCCAAGTCCCCTCCTTGATCAAAGGTGGAGGCTGGGAGTATGGGGCAGGGAGCCACTGCCCGCCTCACAGCTCTACCAGTCAGAGCTGGTGGGAGAGCTGCAGCCACTAACTCATCCCTGTTGGTTAAACCTGTGCCTAGACCCACTGCCCCTGTGAGTGTGTTTCCCCAGGGTACCCTCCACCAGGATCTTCTGCAGGGAGGGGTTGCCTTTTTAAAATGCAGATCCCTTGACCTAGCTACTCAGATTCAGAAGGTCTAGATGGTGCCTAGTATCTCCAGGTTTTCAAAATCCTCCCCAGGGAGTTTCTTCTCAGATTGCTTGGGGGGCTTCCCCGCTCACTGGAGCGTCTTCTCCCTCCAAGGGCTGTTTGTGCACAGACGTAAGCCTCTTATGCCCAGTTCTTGGTGATCATGAGCATCAGTGAGTGCTGTCTCATTAGTAGTAGTATTTCTACTGCTGTTTTCTGCACTGGAGCAACTGTCGCCTCGTGTGCATGTTTACCGAGCTGACCTGGAAATCTGCCCCATTGGAAACTATATCGGGGCATGGTTTGCCTTCCTTTCCACTTGGCCAACCTGGTTTTGAACAGCTGCATGTCTGTGACGCCCAGGGTTCCAGCCCTCTTGAGCTGAGCAGGTGGCCAGGAGATGTGTCGCTGGTTTTCCAGGCCATTGGGTTGAAGCCAGAGTCACTTCCACCTCCCCCAGCAGAGAAGAGAAGTCAGCTTTGAGTATACGAGGCTTCTAGAATTTAGGTGCCCTCCCCAGACAGAAAAAGAACATCTTCTACCACCATGAGTTCAGGTCACTGCTCTTCTAAAGTCCAGACTTGTCTTGATACCCGCTCGTCTGCAGAGTGGAAATGATGGTTACCTTCCTCACAGGGTGGCCAAGATGATACCAGTCAAGCACTTAGCCCTGTGCCTGGCACATGGAGGAGGCACTGGTGCTTCTGCTGCTGGCGGTGTTATCCTTACTGCTGTCATTCTCATAACCCTTCTTATTATTATTTGTGGCAGAGCCAGGCAGCTCCATGGGGACCCAGGGAGCTTCAAGAGTCCCAAGTCCCAGAACTGCACAGGCTTTTCCCACAGTTGCATCACAACGGCGTGTCTGTTCCTCGTGAGAGCATCCAGGAGCTGCTGCATCGCGGCTGTCTATCTCCAGTGTCCTGTTGATAGGATCTGTTAACATTCTCAGCTCCAGGTCTGAAATATACAAAGAACAGGGCCTGTTTGTTCAATCTAAGCTTCTAAGGTTTAACTCCCAAAGGAAATTAAATTAGGTGCCTGGAGCTATGACAGTCTGTCGTGTTTCTTTGTAGGGAATGTCACCCTTAATATCATGCAGATCTCGTGTACAATTTTCCCCATTCAATTCTTTTAAAATAATGCGAAGTTTCCAGCAGGAACCAGCCAATCACCAAAAGTGAAAATTGAGGAGCCACTAGGGTTTGTCCCTCCTTTTGGTCCTGCCGTCCCCTCCCCCAGCTGAGTATAAAATGAGTCCACACACAGATATTAATAGTACACATTTGGTAGTTGGTCTACCGAAAGCCACCGTAACTCACACTCTCTCCACCACCAACTCCACACCTTTGTCAGAAGAACTGGCTTAGGACTGAACTCCTGTTAGTGGGATTATTTTCCCCATTTCTCCAGCTCTTTGGAGTCTCTCTGTGTGGTCACCATTCCTGTGAACCCTCCCCCACCCCCTCTCACCCCCAGCACTAGTTACAGTCCCAGGCCTATTTACCTCTCTGGCAGAAATGTCCACCCTCCCAAGTATTTGTGGGTTAGAAATCAGTTCAGCCTGGCCCGGACTGGAGCCATTGTAATATAATTGGGTTTTAGGTATGCTTGTGTTTGTGCTCACATTTGCAGAGATGGCAACAAGCCCCGGAAATTCCCAAAATGTGAATATGACTTTTGTACTGCCCAAGCAGACTGGTGATAACTGGTCGAGAGACTCCGGGCTTTGGGGGGTGGGGGGGGGAGGGGGGAACCCTGGGATAAGAGCAAGAGGAGCAGAGGCTCCGGCTGTGGGAGCTGGAATCAGTGGCATTGGGCAGCGCCACGGTAGTCCATGAGAGGAGTTACGCGGTCCCAGCTTAGGGAGCCAGGAGGAAGGTGGGAGGGGGCATCTCAGGTGGGCATTCTCGCAGACCCGCTTTGCCTGTCCAAACTTTGTCTCTGTCTCCACTTGAAGCCTAAGCTCTTAAACAGAAACTGGTGAGGAGATATGGGCTGGTGGTTGGAGCTGTTTTGTCCCTGACTGTGGGCTTGTAGCCTGAGAAGGAGACGACCTTTGGCTCCCTGTTAACCCCAGGAAGGTGCTTGTCCAGCTGGGGAATGGACTGCTTTCATGGCTGTTTCCCTAGGGCTCCACCCAGGGCCAGGCCTAGCAGAGGCACCCAGGGAATGCTTCTGGAATCAAGTAGGTTGACGGGCAGGTGACCGGAAGAATCAATACACTAGTAAACGCCGTGAGGGTTAGACTTCAGGAACTGGAAGCTCTGCTTTGCACACTAACTTTAGAGTCCAGAGAAGGCTGGGACATGGGGACTTCCCTGGTGGTCCAGTGGCTAAGACTCCGCCTTCCAGTGCAGGGGGCCTGGGTTAAATCTGTGGTTGGGGAACTAAGGTCTTACATGCCATGGGGCAACTAAGCCTGCACACCCCAGTGAAGACCCAGCTCAGCCAAAAAAATAAGGACCAGGAGATGATCTTTTCTCCGCTGCTCACAAGCCATGTGACACTGGGCAAATCTCATAACCTATCTGTGTCTCAGTTTCCTCATCTGAAGGAGATAAGCTCTATGAGCGCTTAGCACAGTGCCCGGTGTGGTGATATTTTGTCTGCCCACTTGGGGTAGTTTTCTCATTCCTTGCTCACACCTCCACCCAGTCAACTTCCTCCCTTCGGAAACTTCCATCCTGTGAGGTGCCTAGTGAGCCTGCTTGCTTGCCCTCCTTCCTCTGCCATTCCACTTTGTCTGATACACTGACCTATTCCAGATGTTGAGCCATATGTTCTTATCAGAATGGACAATTCCCTGGGGAAACCTGCTGGTATTTTCTCAAGTCCTGGATCCTCCTCCTTGTCATAGGGGACTTTTCCCACACCTTGGTCTTCACCTCGTTGTTTCTCTTCCTCCATCCCCACATCCCACCCCAGGGCATTCAGAGGCTACTGGAGAAGGCAAAATAGAGGTGGGGAGAGCCACAGCCTGGGGTTACAGAAGGGTCCACTGCAGAGGTCAGGAGGTCCCATGGACCAGCATGGGGAGGAGATGGGTGGAAGACAGGATCAGGTTGGGAAGAGGAAAGACATGCCCAGCCTGGGCCCAGTGTGGGACCGGCCTGCATAGAGGAGCCTGTTGAGAAGATGGCCCTGCAGGTTGAGGAAGTCCTGGGTATCCTTGCTGTTGACTGCATGCATGGTTGACTACACACATGGGTGAGGGTGGTGGTTGTGCCCCTGAACAGAGGGGCAAGGCTGTTCTCAACAGCAAGCGTGAAGCCTCAGGTAGCAGACCAGAGTAGTGAAGTGGGATAGGTGGGAGGTGCCCTGGAGAAGACATTTCTTAGAACTTGAAGGACTCAGTGGCTGAATGGGGCTGGCAAGGCAGGGCTTTGGGAGCTTGGGGCCTGAGAAGAGGTAGACACTACGCATGGGAGTTGAGGCGTCCCTTTCCCTTTGCTAAAATGAGAGAGGCTGGTGCAGCTCAGACATTCCTAGAGGTACCTTCCAGGGCATTTCCAGATTCCAGGCAAGGCTTGTATTCCAAACCTGGACAGATTCGTTTTGTCCTCCCAAGTGGGACTCTGGGAACACGCAAACCTTGTTGAACAAGGAGGATGTTGGAGTCACTCTCCTCTGCCCTGTGGCTTTTCTGTTTCCCCTCTACCATACTGCAATGTGCAGGGCGCCCGGACTGCCAAACAGGCGGCCTTCCCTGCCCCTTCTCATGTCCCTCCCGGGGCCAGCACTGCCATGTCTCCTGACGTCCTCGCCCTGCTCCCCGCTGTCCTGGACGTCCTCCCTTCTCTGCCCCCGTCCGTCTGATACTGTAGGCAGCTGGTGGTGGGAGGTGGGGGCAGACTGGGGGTGACAGTCAGGGCTAGGCCTCAAGTACTTCCCCTGGCCCTAGAACATATCACAGTGGGCTCACCGCTCCTCCACGGCCTGGACAGAGGTCCATAGCTTGGCAATTAGCAAAAAGACCATATTCTTTAAACAAATAATAATAATAAAAGCCTGTCTTGTGCCTTCTTCCCAGATTCTGTTGACCGAAGAGTTTGTAGAGAAAATGTTGGAGGACTTAGAAGATTTGACTTCTCCAGAGGAAGTAAGCTGTTTGGTTCTCTCTGACAGCAGGTTCCAGTCTCCAGGAGTCTGTCTGCGTGTGTGCATGTGTCTGTCTCTGACGTGTGCAGAGAGGCTGGAAAGGAGACCCTGGAGATGTTAAACAGCTTTATTTCACTTCCCTGAACCTCCCCCTGCCCCACCCTCAACCCTTGTGAGGACACCCAGCAAATTGTCTGAATTGCCAGCTCCCAAGAAGCTCATTGAAGAGGCAGCCAGGGCCTTTGGGCTAGTACAGAGTTCTCCTCAGCCCCTGCTGTTCCCTGGCAGGTTTTGAACAGAAAGCCCACGCCTGCTGCCAGAGAACATTCCATGGAGTTCTGGTGGGCAGCGAGGGGCTCCTGCTCCAGCCTCAGGCCACCCAGGAGCCACTCTCCCTCCCGCCTCTGGCCACAAGCGCTCCCCTCTAGGCCCGCCTCTTCCAGCCCCAGCCGAGCTGTGGGCCAGGTGGGGGCCTGTGCTTGTCCTGGCTACTCCGCTGGGGTACAGGAGTGGAGCCCACAATCCCTTTTGTTTTTCTTCCTTGTTCCCGGCATCCTCATTTGTGGGGACTTACCTCATCCTGGAAAGTCCCTTCCCCTCCCCCGGCCTCCTACCAAGCAGCACCCCAGCAGGGCTGAGCCTTCCTGGCCTCAGAGTCCTGCCCAGATAG
Organism: Bubalus kerabau; assembly: GCF_029407905.1. Taxonomy (NCBI): domain Eukaryota; kingdom Metazoa; phylum Chordata; class Mammalia; order Artiodactyla; family Bovidae; genus Bubalus; species Bubalus kerabau. Next base: position 25,797,804 of record NC_073645.1, read on the forward strand.
GTTAGTGGAACATTAGCACGCTGATAGTTCTAGGGCTTTTCTGGGCCCTCTCCTGTCCGGGGGCAGAGACAGACCCTTCTTCTGCCCTTTCTGCCCAAAAGTGTATTTTGGGGAGAGCTCCTTCACCTCCCAGGCCAGAGCGAGGCCAGGCAGGAGCCAGCTTTCAGCCAGGACCCAGTCAGCCTGGACACAGAGGCCTCCGACGGATATCCACAGGGCGGAGGACAGTCCACGGGGCAGGACTGGCCCATCCAGGTCTCCAGGTGGACAGGAACTCCTCAGAGCCTGAGGTCACCCCTAGTGGGATAATGTCTTCTCTCTTCTCATTTATACATTCAGAAGTCACTAAGTACCCAGTCTGTGCCAGCTGGTCAAGCCCCACAAGTCACCAGCCCCTGAGGCCCAGCTCCCATTCAGTCAGACCAGAGCCGGCTGCCCAGAAGCGCTTCCGGAGAGGCCATGTCGCACAGGGATGGCATGGCGCCAGACTGCTGCTCTCAGCTCGGGTGCTGAGGGGGTGGAAGAGGGGTAGTCCAGGCAGGAGGGACAGGAGCCAGGAGGAGCTTAGGAAAGTAGGTCACTAAAAATGACTTTTTTTTTCCTTTCCTGTGCAAGGCTGTCCCCACACCCTGCCCTCCTCTCCACTTTGGTCCTGGCTTGGACAGTCCCCCATCAAGAGGGAGGGAGAGGGAATCAGCCGGGCAGTGTCAGGCCGTCCTCTTCTAGCACCAGCTCTGAGCAGGCTGAGGGCCCTGCTCTTCCCTCCTTCCCAGCTTGCTCCCAGATTAGCAGGAGACCTAAAAGGCAGACCCCACTCCTAAATCAGGGAGCATCTATGAGCACCAGCTGTGTGCCTGCTGGCCCCATGCAGGGTCCTCGCATACACAGGGAACATGTCAGTCTCTTCCCCTATCCCCCTCCAGAAGCTTGAGAAACAAAACTGTAAGCAAATCAGTGATTCCGGGGAGTCGGGTCGTAAGAACTTGGGCTCTCCTTGGCCACTGCCAGCACCTCTCTCAGGCTGGTAACCCTGGGAAGCGTGTGAGGATGAACAAGTGGGAGCAGGGTGGGGAGCGCCTCTCAAGTTTGCACCAGACCCAAGAAGTCACCTCAAACCACACTAGCTCTGCTTCTCCACTCCCACCAAGGCCAAGGCAGGGCCTCCTTCCTTTGGGACCCTTTGGCAAAGGCTCCAGAGGGCAGGTTCCAACGTTCTTCCCTGCCAGCCTCAGAAAGGAGCCATGGCAGGGACAGGACCTCAGAGTTCCAGACCTCAAGCCACTTCCCTGTAGCATCTGCACCCTCCCCTGCCCCCCCATCCTCTAGCCCCCGGGCCTCAGGGAGCAGATTCCTTACATGCTTGTGGCCAGAGGCAGAACCAAGGAAGTGAGCTGGAGGGAGGTCAGCCCAGTCAAGAAAGAGTCAGAAAACAAGCCTCCAAGCCCAGTTAATTATTGGCTGGGTGCGGGGAAGGAGGGGTCAGCACTGGATCCCAGCCTCTCACCTGGTTCAACATTCGTGACTGAAGCCAGGCAACTAACCGGTGGTCTGTCTTGCCCCAGCACCCAGGAGACAGGGCCTGGGTGAGGGTCCTGGCCTCTCTAGGCAGTGTGGGAAGAAGGCAGTGGATTCTAACCGTGTATCCTCTGGTTCTGTGCTTGTTGCCCCCTCCACAGTTCAAACTTCCCAAAGAGTACAGCTGGCCAGAAAAGAAGCTCAAAGTCTCCATCCTCCCCGACGTGGTCTTTGACAGCCCGCTGCACTAGCCTGGGCTGGCCCTGCAGGGGCCAAGGGCGAGCCCAGCTGCTTCCCGGTGACTCCAGTGTAACAACTGCATAAACGAGATTCCTGCAAACACAAGGACAAGTGTGAGGATGACTGCGTAGCCCCTACACTGCAGCCTGCTGGGATGCCCCGCACAGGCCGCAGGGCTCCCCCTCACCTGCAGCTTGGGGGGTCTCCGCACCTGCAGCCGGCCGAGCCACATGACCAGGCCGGGGCCCCAGGGGGCTGCAGTCGGGCAAATGTCAACTTTCCCCTCCTGCTGCCACCGCAGGTTCTGGTTTGAGATTTGCCTCTGGACCTCTTATGTGCCCCCAGGTGGAGACAGGCCTCATTCCCACCTGCCCTCTGCCGCATAGCCCAGCGGGAGGGAGGTGTAACAGCCAGCTACCCTGCCCAGCTCAACTCTGGGAAGCCTTCGGTAGTCAAGCTCTTCTGGCGGTGCAACGATTCCTTTGATCGTGTTTGGTTTTCTTCCTCCTTATTTTATTTTGTAGAAACCGGATGGTATTTTATTGCTCTTCAAAGATGTCCAGAAGCCATGTATATATGTTTTTTTAAAAAAAACAGAACTTTATTTCCAGATGAACTTTCTCATTCTCACAGACAAGGGCCTGGGGCCGTCTCCCCCAGAGCCGCCACCAGAAAAGGTGCTGGTGTTCACCTGCCGGTCAAGGCCTCGGAGGAGTCAGCTTCGCACAGAGGCTTTTCTTCCCAGCCAGGCCTGGGGGAGCCAAGACACTCCCCCATGCAGCCTGGAGCCCAGTTTAGCTGGGGCAGGAAGGGCTGCTGCTGGTTCCCAGGTGGACTGGGCCCCCACAGAGTTCAAGATCATCAGGGTCTCTGAGACTTGGTGACCCCAGCCTCATCTTCTAGGCATTTTCCTCCCAACCAGGCCTGCCCAAGACAGGGTAAAGCCCAGCACTTCATAGACCATCCCCACCTGCCACTCAGGGCCTGGGTCTCCAGCTCTTTGCCACTCCCATCCCATTTCCTCATCCACTGGGCCTCCCAGCCTCCAGGCTGCAGGACTCTTACTTATTAAAAACAGAAGAATCAACCTCTTCACATGTCTTTCACATTAGTTTTGCAAACACTGCACTCTCCCGCCTTTCATTCATTTCTGTGTTGATTCATTTCTCATCCTTCATTCTCTACCCCTTGTCCTGTCTCCTTTCCGGCATCCTGGCCTCTAGTGGTCTTTGGTTCCTCACTCCAGTACTGCAGATCTCACGGTCTTCCTGTCTCATAGCCAACCTATCTCTGACCCGTAGTTTGGGGGTTCTTCTGGTGTTGTCTCTCACTTTTGACCTGTAATCACAAGCCCGTTTCAGGCCCTCTTACCCCTAACTCTGGGGATGGCTATTACGAGACCACCCTTCTGGCTCTCCCATGACAAAGTTCTTTTGTCTGTCAGGGACCACACAGACAGACAACATGCCCTGGCCCCTGTCTGCAACCGCCACACACATGGGCACTATCAGGAGTGCCGAGGAAGCCCATAGGGCGCAGGGCACCTCTGATGAGCCATCCAGCCAAAGAGCTGCCTTCAGGGGCATGAGGGTGGCCAGGCTATTGGACTTCCAAGGGGCCATTCAGGTCTGGCTCTTTCTCTGCTTACACCCTCAGGGCTACCTGGTTAGCACCATCAAACTCAGAGCTTCAAGGCAGATCCACCTGGCATCTGGGAGACACATACCACCACCACCACCACCCCCCCACCACCGACACAGCAAAGGTGGAAGCCCCTCTGGACTTGATGTTGGCAGCAGCTGTGCCTTCTGCTCTGAGGACTTTTCCAGAAGGACATTTCCTGGTCTTCACCCACCACAGCATCCCCACCTTGAAAACTCTTGTCTTTAGATGTTTTGTGGCCAAAGAGGTGTCATTGACTTGCTTCCTTTCCTTGCCATCCTGACCTACTTCTCCACAGATTCTTTCTGGGGACCTGCCTCTACCCCGCCTGCTTTGGCTTGGGGGCAGGCGGGTATTTTCTGAGCTAAGTTTTGTGGTCAGTACAGAAGGCAAAAGGGAAGCAGGTTAGCTCTGAGACAACAAGCCTGTGAAGCCTGTGGCTCCTTCCTGCCTCCCCCCACCCCCGCTAGCCCCTCCTCTTATCGGGAACCTCCAAGGTTCAGCTGAGACCAGCCTCCATCTCATTTCCCTACAACGCTTTGGCTCCAGAGGGGTGACAGAGCATCTACCATCTCTGCCCAGACCTCTTTCCTCTTTCTGGAAGGTGGTGGTGCCTTCCAGAGGGAGTTCTTCACTGAGAGGGGACCCCCATTGAGGATAAAGCAAGACAGATTGTGGGGCACGTCCAGCACAGCACTTGGCATATAGCAGGCACTCACTAGAGGGACCCCTTCTTTCCCTCTCCGTAGCTCTTTGGAAGCCCTGACCTCATAGTAAGTTGGGGAGGTTAAGAAGTCTTCCTCCCTACATCTGCCTACATAGGCTTCCCTGAAGCTTGCCCCTTCCTACTCTGTCCCTCCATGTCCCTGTGACTGAAGCTTCTGAGGGGAAGGGGCTCCTTCATGCTATTTGCTGGCAACACAAGGTGGACACAGCCGCAGCTCCTCAGGCCCAGTGTGGGCTGCAGGAGGACCACGGCCCCAGCTGCCATTCTGTGGGGGTGGAGAAGCTCACGCAGGGTCTCAGGTCTGGCTGGGGAGCTGGTGCCTCTTCCTGCCCTTCTCTTCCAAAGGCGAGGCTTCAGGGCAGGGTCTGGGAAGCCTTGGGGAGAAACTAAAGGGCTAGCATGTTTTAAAAAATAAACACAAGTTCTTGGGACTGGGTTTTGAGATTGAGAACAGGGGAAAAACCTGCAGGTCCGCCCCTATGGGGCAGACCAGGAGAGAATTCCCTTGACTGTATTTTTTTATCTGGTTGTCTTTCCTCGCTGGCTTCCAGGTCCTTGTGTCAAGTGAGGTACCTGGGTCCCTGTTATAAGTCAGGAGCCCTGTAGAAAGAGCCCTCCTTTTGTACAAGTACCTGAATGCTGCAATGAGCAGACTTTTGTAAATTTTTATATTAGTTTCTAATGTCAATGGTGACTCGGTTCCTGGGGGCTGCAGCCAGCCTGGGACTTTTGTAAGAATTTTTGGGTGACTCACTTAGATGTCGTTTCCTTCTTGTCCCCTCTTCCTCTGTGTAATCTAAGTGCATTAAACGTATTTGCAGAAGTGCCTGGGTCTTGTGCTCCTTTCTGGCTGCCTGGAGTAGGGGAGCGGAAAGCCTGGGGCCCTGGCAGAGGGCTGGGTTGGACTCAGCCTCTTAGAAGAAGCCAGGATGTGGAAAGGCCCAGAAGACTGATGTTGGGAGTGGAGGGGGTGCCAAGGAAGCAGGATCACGCAGCAGTGACTCTTCAGTCATGCAGAAATGACTTCACAGGGACAGGCTCTCTCACTGGTCTTGAACTCCTCTAAGGTCAAGGGGGTAGGAGGTGGAACAATCTGGGGTGATGAGTGAGTGGGTAAAGACCCTCTCTTCTGCCTCATTCTCCTCCCCTCCTCTCACCAAAAAAAAAAGAAACCTTTTTCCCCTGGGAAGTCGGGCCTTCCTCAGGTCCAATTTGGAGTTCTTATGCCCCTTTCAGCGAGGGCAAGAGACAGCAACAACCCCCACCCCCACCCCCAGCCACCTACATTCAATCTCCTAATCCAGGGCCTGGGGTAGGCTCAGAACCAGCACACCAGCCCACCCTTCCTATGAAATCTTCTGGGTCTGCTCTGGGTGAGGAGGCAGGTGGCTCTTCCTTCCCCGAATCGCCCAGCTCCTGTCTCTCCAGGGCCTGGTGTGGCAAAGCAGAGCCTAGTGCTAGAGGGGAGAAGCCCCGAGAGGCAGGCAGGAGAGGGGTCTGCACCCAGCCCAGGTCCACAACCCTGCAGGACTGCTCTGGGTCCTCACACATTCTTTCCCTTCCTACTAGGCCTGCTTGTCCATCCTGGGGAGTAGCAGAGCCCTTTTCTTCTGGTCCTCAGGATGGAGCCATAGTACCCAGGAGGTTCTGCAGGGGTCCTGGGGGTGGCTTGAGAGGGTAGGACCTGAAGGAGTCAGCTCCTGTCTGAAGGGCTCTTAGCTCCCCTCCCTGTCCTCTTGAGAAGCAGCTGGATCTGTGGGACCTGCCTTAGGGGGAGGTCACTACTCCTTCCTCTGTGACCTCCTGCTGAACTGTGGCTGCCCCTACCCCCACCCCAGGCAGTGGGGCAGGTCCTGTCTGGGGCCTTCAGTCTCTCCGGGAGGCAGAGCCTCCTGGAGCCAGGCTGACTACCCTGGGGTGGCCCAGGCCACACCCCTTCCCCTTTCTCCCTGGAGACTGGGGGCGGAGTGCTTATCTAATCCTCCTCATCTGACTAGCCTGGAAGGACCCAGGGTCAGGGTGACGTTCTTGCCCCAGAGAAAACAGAATAGGGAGATTCTGTGCTGAGGTGACTCTGGGGGAAGGAGCAGGCTGGGTTTGTTTCTGGAAAGAAAAGAGTTCCTGGGCGTGAAGCAGAGACTCTATCCCTAGATGTAGGGACAGAGGAATCTTCCATGTGATCTCTAATGTCTCCTCCAAAAGCCTATACATTCCTCCAGGTAGACACCCTACTTGAGGGGTCAGGGGACCCACAGGCTTCAAGCCATGGGACAGGGGATGGTGAGAGATTTGCCAAACTGGCCTGACCAGAAGGCTAATGCGTACTGGAAATGAGTGACTCAACCCAGCCTGCCAGGCTCTGAAGTGGGGAGGCCAGCAGGGGGTGAGGAGGGTGATCAACTGGGCAGGAGAAGGAAGAGAAGCATCCCAAGACCACAGGGCAGGGAAGGATGTGGTCTGGGAGGGGAGGCCATTTGGGCCCCTTTCATGGGGGTATGAAGAGACTAACCAGCCCCTCCTCCTCCTCAGCGCAGGAAGTCTTCAGCAGAGAGGTAAGGGCAGGATGCGGGGAGGGCAGGAAGACTGCTGGTGGGCATCCACGGTTGGTGTCAATGTAGCTTTCTGAGGAACTTGAGGGGCAAGGGAGACCTTGAGTGGATTGTGATGAGAGGAGTGGCCGTATTGGGGCCAGAGAACGAAGAGAAGTGACACTGTTCGTTTGTTTTTCCAATTTCACTGCGGCCACCCCCATTCCATCTCAGTACTGAAAGCACCGAAAGGAAAGAGAATGGAGCTTCTGTGGTCTCAACCTTGACAAGACAGAAGAGGGCCACCTGAGCAGTGCTGAGCTGCTATGATACCACTGTGGAAACCGTAAGAACTAGAAAATATGCTCGCTTGTCCTTTCAACTAACGTGCGGCAGGCACTCGGATGTATGCTGGGAGACTCCTCACAGGCCCAGCCTGAAGGAGCTCATAGTGCAGTGGGAGGAAGACGGATGAGGAAGCAATTGCAGGAAGAACCATAAAAGAGGAAGGCTGCTTTCCATCCCACCCCAGCTCCACCACTTATCATCAGTGTGCCTTTAGACAAGCTGACTCAGCTCTGCCTCAGTTTCTTCATGTAAAAGTGGATACTCACTTCCTAGAAATGTTTTGTTTTTAAATACTTACTTATTGATTTTGGCAGCACTGGGTTTTAGTTGCAGCATTCGGGCTCCTTAGTTGTGGCATGTGGGATCTAGTTCCCTGACTATGGATCTAACCTGGGCCTCCTGCATGGGGATCATGGAGTCTTAGCCACTGAACCACCAGGGAGGTCTCTCCCAGAGTTTTTGTAAGGATCATAGTAATTGCTTAGTTAGCGTTAACACTTTATTAAAGGGCTATACCACTTTGTTAAAGGGCTTCCCAGGTGGTGCTAGTGGTAAAGAACCCACCTGCCAATGCAGGAGATGTACGAGACGAGGGTTCAATCCCTGGGTTGGGAAGATCTCCTGGAGTATGAAATGGCAACCCGCTCCAGTATTTTTGCCTGGAAAATTTCATGGACAGAGGAGCCTGGCAGGCTACAGTATGTGGGGCCGCAAAGAGTCGGACACAACAGAGTGACTGAGCACACACACACATGTGCCAGGATATGAACACAGAGAAGGTGCCCAAGCCAGTCTGGGGAGACTTAAAAAGGTTTCCTGCAAGAAGTGACATCTAAGTTGAAACCTGATGCTTAAGGATAAATTGGGCAAAACGGGGTGGGGTGCTGTACTTTGAAAAGCTCTCCAGGCAAACAGAACAACAGGGGCAAAGTCCCCAAACTCTTCTCAGGAACTGTGGAGTTCAAATTGCCTACAGTAGATTGCTTAAGTCATCCAGCTTTCACAGTAGGATCATCCCCCTACCTGCTGGATGGAGAACATATTGAAAGAGAGGTAGATTGGAGGCAAGGTGACCAGTCAAGCCTAGATTAGAATAGAAGTGGTAGGAATGGAGAGAATGGGATTCATTCATTGATACAACAAATATTTGTTGAGCATCTACTATGTGCTAGGTCCCATCAGGGATACAGTATTAAAAAAATCCCTTCACAGATCTTAAATCTTGGTAATGGAAGATTTTTAAAAGTTGGACACATAGTACATGGAGCTATGTGCTAAGGAGAAAAAATGCAACAGAGGAAGAGAGAGAGTGAGGACTGAAGGAGAGGCACGTTTTAAAATATGGAGGTCAGGAAAGGCCTCACGGCCTAGGCATCACTTGAACAAAGGATCTCAGTGACAGGAAGAAGGGTGCAGTAGGGATATCTGAGGGAAGACAGATTCAGACAAAGTAAGGTGCAACTGTGAAGAGCCTGGGGGCTGGGGCATGGGAGACACACCAGCTATACTTGAGGAACAGCAGGGAAGCCAGTGTGGCTGGGGCAGAGGAAGGGGACCATAGATTACTTACACAGAGGCCAGACCTTACACAGACCTTAAGGTCCTGTGTAGGACCTTACAGGCAATTATAAAACTTTGACTTTTATTCTGGTGGAAGTAGGAAGCCATTGGATAAGTAAGCAGAAGAGTGACAAAATCTGACACATTTTTAAAAGATTACTCTGGCTCTTCAGTTGAGAACTGACTCCAGGACCTAAGGGCAGGGGCTTTCCTTGTGGCTCAGCTGGTAAAGAATCTGCCTGCAATGTGGGAGACCTGGATTCGATCCCTGGGTTGGGAAGATCCTCTGGAGAAGGGAAAGGCTACCCACTCCAGTACTCTGACCTGGAGAATTCCCAAAGAGTCGGATACCACTGAGCGACTTTCACTTTCACATAAGGGCAGAAACAGAAACCGGTTAGGATCTACTGAAATAAATAGACAAGAGTTTGTGGTAAGTTATGGAGAGGTTAAGAAGTAGTCAGGATTTGCCAACATCTTGAAGGGGCAGCAGGTTGGGAAGTGAAGAGGATGAAGGTTTTCATTTTGAGTACACTGAATTCAAGCTACTTGTGGGACATCGGAGTGGACAGCACGTTGGCTACATGAATCTGCAACCAGGAGGGTGAGGATCTAAGCTGGAGACTGATTGGGGAGTCATCAGTATATAGACAGTAGTAAAGCCTTAGTATAAAAACATATACTTCTGCTTTATTGACTATGCCAAAGCCTTTGACTGTGTGGATCACAACAAACTGTGGAAAATTCTTAAAGAGATGGGAATACCAGACCACCTTACCTGCCTTCTGAGAAATCTATATGTAGGTCAAGAAACAACAGTTAGAACAGAACATGGAACAACAGACTGGTTCCAAATTGGGAAAGGAGTACATCAAGGCTGTATATTGTCACCCTGCTTATTTAACTTATATGCAGAGTACATCATGAGAAATGCCCACCTGGATAAAGCACAAGCTGGAATCAAGATTGCCAGGAAAAATATCAATAACCTCAGATATGTAGATGATACCACCCTTATAGCTGAAAGCAAAGAGGAACTAAAGAGCCTCTTGATGAAAGTAAAAGAAGAGAGTGGAAAAGCTGGCTTAAAACTCAACATTCAAAAAATGAAGATCATGGCATCTGGTCCCACCCCTTCATGGCAAACAGATGGGGAAACAATGGAAACAGTGACAGACTTTATTTTCTTGGGCTCCAAAATCACTGTGGATGGTGACTGCGGCCATGAAATTAAAAGACGCCTGCTCTTTGAAAGAAAAGCTATGCTCAACCTAGACAGCATATTAAAAAGCAGAGATATTACTTTGCTAACAAAGGTCCATATAATCAAAGTTTGGTTTTTCCAGTAGTCATGTATGGATGTGAGAATTGGACCATAAAGAAAGGTGAGCACCAAAGAACTGATGCTTTTGCACTGTGGTGTTGGAAAAGACTCTTGAGAGTTCCTTGGACTGCAAGGAGATCCAACCAGTCAATCCTAAAGGAAATCAGTCCTAATATTCATTGGAAGGACTGATGCTAAAGCTGAATACTTTGCCCACCTGATGTGAAGAAGTGACTCATTGGAAAAGACCCTGATGCTTGGAAAGATTAAAGGCAGGAGGAGAAGGGTACAACAGAGAATGAGATGGTTGGATGGCATCACCAACTCAATGGACATGAGTTTGAGCAAGCTCCGGGAGTTAGTGATGCAAACAGAAGCCTCCTGGTGTGCTGCAGTCCATGGGGTCGGACACGACTGAGGGACTGAACTGAACTGAAAGCCTTAGGAGTAAATGAGGGAGCAGGTGTGGGTTCATAATAGTGTGGAGGACAGTCAATATTTATGAGATAGAAACTGGAGAAGTCTGTGGTTAGAAAGATAAGGAGACAGAACAGTATGATGTTATAGAGGTCAAGGGGAGCTGTCTAGAAAGGTGAGAAATTAGTGGAATCCTTTAGATTATCCTGAAGGTCATTGATGAGGAGGCCAGAGAAGGATGTTCCAATAGCACCAACCTAGACCTTGTTTCTTTGCACCATCTTTCAACCAAGGAATTGAAGATTAGTGTTTGAAAGTCACTTTCTCTTTGTTTATTCACTGATATGCATGCATGTGTTCATTTACTCAGCATAAGACCTCCTATGTAAGGGGATGCAAAGTACTAAAAGATACATGCTCTGTACTTGAAGGACCCATATTAACCACCCAATCAGGAATAAAGAAATGAAGGTCCTAAAGTAGAGAGGCTCTTTGGTTTTATGAAAGGATCAGACTCATGGGTCATTTTGAACTGGGCTTAAATCTCAGGTCTACCATTTAGAACAAACTCATGAATCTCAAATGCATAATCTTCAGCACAAACCTCCCCTGAGTCTGTATATACAACTGTTTCCTCTGGAATTTCCACTGGGATAGCTAAACCAATTCAAACATAACTTAGAACTATTCAAAAGTCTCTCCACCCAAATGTAATCCTCTCCAGTTCTCTCCTTCTGGGTAAATGGCATCACCGCCCAGGCTCTTGTTAAGGCCCAAATCCTAAATTCAGAATATTCTGTATTCATACAGTGATAAGCATATCTTGATCCCATTCTTACTCTATTACTATTATGTCTTGATTCCTCTTCACCCCATATCTAATTTGCCTCTACTTCCAAAATACATCCTAAATCTAGTAGCTTCTCATAACCAGCTTCAAGTCCAAACTCCTTACCACGACACTGTGTATTCTGGTCCCTACCTGGCTTTTCCCTCACAACAGGCCTTCTTTCTGCCCTGGAACATACTTCATTCATTGCTTTTGTATTTGTTTTTCCCTCTGATTGAAGCACTCTTTGGACTTCCCAGGTGGCACAGTGGTAAAGAATCCACCTGCCAACCAGAAGACACAATTTGATCCCTGGGTTTGGAAACTCCCCTGGAGAAGGAAATGGCAACCCACTCTAGTATTCTTGCCTGGAAAATTCCATGGACAGATGAGCCTGGCGGGCTACAGTCCATGGGGTCGCAAAGAATCAGACATGACTAAGCACACATACCACACCCAGACTGTCACTTGCCTGTGAAGTGAAGTCAAAGTCTCTCAGCCGTGTCCGACTCTTCTCAACCCCATGGACTGCATAGTCCATGGAATTCTCCAGGCCAGAATACTAGAGTGGGTAGCCCAACCCTTCTCCAGTAGATTTTCCTGACCCAGAATCGAACCGGGATTTCCTGCATTGCAAGCAGGTTCTTTACCAGTTGAACTACCAGGGAAGCCCTGACTCCTCCTGAATATTCAGGTCTCAGCTCAAATTTCACTTTCTGAGAATATTGTGTGAGTCCCTTACTCTCCGTCACAGAAATTATCCTACATAATTAATTAAAAAAAAATTTTTTTGGGGGGTACATATACTCCAGGGAATCCCCAGGGCCTAGAAAAATGCCTGGTGCATGAGACTTTTGTTAAACATTTGTTAACTGACAGGTTGACTCCAATTTTTTTTTTACTCCATTTTTTTAGGCCTCCATTTCCTTATAAACTGAAGAGACTAATAATGCATATTTTGTTTGGTAGATTTGAGCCTCAGAAATGTAGGGAAGGGAATTCTCTAGCTGTCCAGTGGTTAAGACTCTTCACTTCCACTGCAGTGGGAACAGGTTCGATCCCTGTGGAGGCACTAGGATCTCACATGCTGCCCTGGGCAGCCGAAAATAGAGTATCAAAAAAAGAAGTAGGTAAAAATATTGAGGATACCGGGGAAATTGCTGCACAGTGAACCTTTGAAATTTGCTGCTGAGTTCCATCAGAACAGATGAGCCGACTGACAAACCCTCCTTTCCCTCTCAGGTAAAAGGAGACACGGGTGAAGAGGCCTAGGAAGATGTGGTCCCACTCCACAGCATTATCGTCTCCCTTTTAAGAAGCAGAGAAACTCACCCCCCATTTCCAATGTTTAATGTACCGAAGTTAGTGCAAGTCACGTGAGCCCCGGGTTGCCCCGCCTTAAAGAGGCGGAGTCTCAGTTTGGAGACCAATAGCAGGAAAAGTCTCCGGAACAGCCCCCAACTCCAGACAGGGATAAGGGGAGGAGCCGGGCGCCCAGCAACTGTTATAGCACTTCCGGACAATAAGCCACTCCCCTCCTCCCCCTTCCCTGTCCGCTTATTTCTCTAGTGCCGGGTGGGCAGAACCAGCGGGTGCTGATTACAGGCCCCGCCGTACTGCTGCTGCTTTCTCCTCGCCTACACCTCCCAGTCTCCCCCCGCTACCCTCGCAGAGTAGCGGGACCGGCCTTGATGTAGGGACACCACCCTCCTGCCTCCGCCTCTCTCCGCGCTAACTCGGGACCCCGGCTCACCGCAGTCCGCTCGCGTCTCCACCCTGCCCGCCGCGCTCTGCTCCGAGCTCATTGTATCCTCCCCATTCCTGGGCTCAGACTCCGAGGCCAAGCTGTGGCGGGAAGATCGGGGACCCCTGTGCACCCCTCCAGCCGGTCCCGCGAATTGGGGCCCCTCCCCCGCCTGCCGTCCTCGCAACAGCGCGGTAGTGGCGAGGGCTCTCTTTCCTCACCACTAAAGCAGAGAGGGCTGACTGGCGGGCAGCAGGGACGAAGCCCCCCACTCCCAGCCGCGAGCCCCCTCCTCCCGTCCCCTTCCTAGGGGAAGGAGAGCCTAAGCCCGAGCGAGCTGAGACAGGAAAAAGCAGCCGTGGACTGCCCAGCCAGCAGATCATTTTTATTATCGAGATTATTATTAAAAGGGGGCGGGGAGCCCAGGATGAGGGGGAGGGGGTTAGAGACGCAGCTATTTTTATTAAACAGATTATTCCTGAAATAATAATACGCGCAAGATGGCTGAAGGTGGCTGTGATGAGAGTGTTGGGGCTCCCCCCCCTTTTTTTTTGATCTAAGGATAAAGCTCTGAGGCGACAGCCGCTGCGGAGACCCTGCCCGGAGTGCCCTCCCCCCAGTTGAGAAGCAGCGGGCGGACAAACGGACCCACAGACGGAGCGACTGGCTCGGGCCCGCCCCGGACGCGTCGCCTGGGCAGCAGCTGGGGGCCGCGGGCGCTCGCCTTTCTGACGACTTCTTCCAATTCTAATCTTTTTTTATTTTTTGGAAAGAACCAGGGTGGGTGGAGCAGAGGTGGAGAGAAATCGGGACTTGGCATTTTCTCCCCTGTCTTCTAATCTGAGGGAGGCCAACAGCCCTCCCCTTAAAAATCCCACCAAAAAAAAAAAAAAAAAAGAGCGAGCGATAGAAAGAACGCTGCAGGACCCTCCAGCGAGCGCGCTCGGACCCCCGGCCGCCACTGCGGCGGCTGCCGGGAGCTCAAGATGGCTGGACGCTGAGAGAGGCAGCCCGGCCCGGCTGGCTCGGCCCGGCTCCGCCGCCGCGGGCTGGCTCCGACCGCAGCCCCGAAGACCGGAGCAGAGGCCGAGAAGAAAAGAAAGTGGGGGGGGAGGGGGGCCGGGGTGGCGAAGGGGGAGGGCCGGGCCGGGGCGGGGGGGGGAGGGGAAGGCCGGGAGCCGAGCCTCCTGTTCATTAGCAGTTGAGAAAAATTCCTTTCTAGTTTGATCAATCCTTGTTTTCCTCGGCAGAGCCGGGGCGCCCGCCCAGCGCGGAGACGGAGAGCGGGGTCTTTCCGCGGCGGGGGCGCCCGGCGCCAGGCCTCGAGGGAGCGCAGAAGTAGAGACGAGGGGGTCAGGCCGGAGCTCCGCCGGGGCTTCTCCTCCCTCCCTTACTGGTTGGCTTTTTTTTTTTTTTTCCACTTCTCTCCCTCCCCCTTCCGTTTCTATTTGTGAAGGGAGGAGGAAGGCAGAGGCGGGCTGCTGTCTCTGGCCGGGGACTGGAATTTCATCTGAATGACTGCCCCTGCGCTCACGCAGCGCCCCGGAGTCGGCCCGCCTGCGCCCCGCAGCCCGCACCCGCAGACCGCGGGCCAGCCGGTAGGCGCCCACGCCGCGGCCCGGGGACCGGCTCGCCTCGCCCGCCCGGTCCGGATCTAGCAGTCCTTGGCCGGGCCGCACTCGCTTCCCCGGCCTCTCAGACCCCGGACGAGGCGAGGGAGGCGCGGCGCCGGCGAGCCAGGAGAGAGCCACCATTGCCGCCGCCGTCTCTGGAGGAAGTGTGCGGCTCCCGGGCTCTGTCTGCCTTGGGGCGCGCCCCAATGTCAGCCGCGGGCCGGAGTGCGGGCCGCCGGCCGCCGCAGCCCTAGCCGCGCCGACCGGGAGGCGGCCTCTTATATGGAATTTAGACCCCGGCGCTCCCCTCCAGGGCTGGTGCCCCGGCCGCGGCCCTGGCGCAGTCCGCCGGCTCCCGCTAGGCGCTCGGGAGGAGGAGGAGGAGACGCAGCCGGCTGCGCGCGCTGCGTGAGGACCGAGGCTCACTCCTCCGGGGGGGCGGGCGCGCGGAAGGCGCTGGTGAACTGAGCGACTGTCGGGACCGCTCGGGGCTCGGTGGCCCTCCCGCGGCACCGGACGGACCCCCCAGGTCGGGGAGTTGGGGAGACCTGCCCGGGCCCCCTGCCCGCCGCCGCCATGGCGGAGAATTGGAAGAACTGCTTTGAGGAGGAGCTCATCTGCCCGATCTGCCTGCACGTCTTCGTGGAGCCGGTGCAGCTGCCGTGCAAACACAACTTCTGTCGGGGCTGCATCGGCGAGGCGTGGGCCAAGGACAGCGGCCTGGTGCGCTGCCCGGAGTGCAACCAGGCCTACAACCAGAAGCCGGGCCTGGAGAAGAACCTGAAGCTCACCAACATCGTGGAGAAGTTCAACGCCCTGCACGTGGAGAAGCCGCCGGCGGCGCTGCATTGCGTGTTCTGCCGCCGCGGCCCCCCGCTGCCCGCGCAGAAGGTCTGCCTGCGCTGCGAGGCGCCCTGCTGCCAGTCCCACGTGCAGACGCACCTGCAGCAGCCCTCCACCGCCCGCGGGCACCTCCTGGTGGAGGCGGACGACGTGCGGGCCTGGAGCTGCCCGCAGCACAACGCCTACCGCCTTTACCACTGCGAAGCCGAGCAGGTGGCCGTGTGCCAGTACTGCTGCTACTACAGCGGTGCGCATCAGGGACACTCGGTGTGCGACGTGGAGATCCGGAGGAATGAGATCCGGGCAAGTACCCTACACACACACACACTCACACACTCCCCTCCTTCCAGGCAGCCTGGGACCACCCTTCCGGACAGGCTGACTCTTGTGACATCAGCCCAGAGGCCCCTTTCCAAACTCCTACTCTGTAAGTTTGGAGGCAAGGTCCTGGGAAGAAGGGTCCCCAATCGCTACTTGATATATTCCTGCACCTGTGCTCATAGGGTCCATCTTGTGAATCACTTATAGAAATGAGGTGTGGGGCTGTCAGGGGTAGAGTTTGGCTGTTGCTTTTCTGTTTTGCGCGCAGCTCCCTGGCCCAGCAGTTGTTTCCGTAGGCCCTAGGGGAAGTCACTAAAGGCAGTGACCCAGGTCCTGCTTCTCCAGCTGCTGTTTATGTAATGAGTGTCCTGGTGCCGCTGCTGTGGCTGACATGATCCATGATGCTGGCATACCAATGAGGAAGTAAACAAAAGCAGCCATGTTAGTTTCAAGCCCTATTGGAAACACATTGGGGGGGTGGAGGGGGAGCTTCCGGAGGGAGAACAGAGCCCCTGGCCAAGGCCTGGGCAGCCAACGGCATCACCAGGACAGCATCTCGGCTATTGGGATTATTCCCCATGACCCCCTCTCCATGTGTGGGAATCTCTGCCCACGGTGTGCCTGTGTGTGTTGCACGCGTCCGCATGAACACACCTTAAAGTATGTCTTCATCACCCTGAACCCTTTTCTCCCAGCCCAGCCCTCTATCACAGCCCTCCCACATTTGGGGAGGGGAAGTGGAAGACGGAAAAAGAATCCTGTGGGTTTAAGGTTGAGCCGCCTTGCAATCTGGTTTCAGGCAGCTGGCTCCCCTGGGCTGCCGGCTGGGTGATTATGGAACCGCATCCCCTCCCATTGTATACACCCTGCAGCAGCGGCCAATGTCAAAACCGCCTTCCCCCTCAGGCCTCTGGGTCTGGCCTGGCTGTGGAGCTGGACTGAAGCAATACTTCCGTCCCCTTCAGTGGAGGGGGCTCCTCCTAGGTTCCTCCCTGGTCCCCTGGCTTTCAGGGTTGAGTCATACCAGAAGGAAGGGGTTGGCCTGGGACTGTCTGAGCCATCTCAGAAGCCCCAGCTTGGGGCCTGGGTGTGATATCATGGGGGTGAGACTGGGAGTGTTGCTGGGTGGGGACCCCTGGAGGCTAGTCGAGGCCAGTGGGAGCTTGGGTATGAGGAAGCTCTGAACAGGGCACAGTTGGAGATGGGGGCTGTTTCCTGTGAGGGGGACCAGTCAGAATGAGTCACTGTTTAGCAATTAACAAACATACACATACAACTAACAAAAGGCAGGAGGGCTGCCACAGGCTGAGGGCAGGGATAACAAATAAAATTTGCTGTATAATTAGTTTCCAATTGGATGGGCTAGTTCTGGGGTTTTGTGCCAGGGCAGGGCCTCTCGATTCTTAAAGGAAGTGTGTGTGTGACGGGGGAGGATGGAGAGAAGAGCCACCCCCTCACACACATCAGGACTGGAAAAGGCAGAGGCCTAGGGGAGGATATGAGCCCCTTAGTGTACTCCACCCCCCACCCAGGGCAGGCAGAGCCCAGACTGTCCCTAGTATTGAGAAGCTGTTAATAAAGATAGAAGGGCTGGGAAGGAGGCTGGGAAAAGTGCAGAGAAAGAAAAGCTGCCCAGTTCTCTGTCCTGGGTTTGACAGTGGAAAATGAAAGGAGGGGAAAGGTGGAGATGTGGCTGAAAGGCAGAGAAAGGGACAAAAACCAGGGTGATGAGTGAGCGTGTAGTGTGCACCCACGGCTTTCCCCTTAGTTGTGTCAGAGTGCTCAGGTGTCTTTCATTTCAGTGAGGGAGAAAACACCGTTGTGCCTGATTTGGTAGTAGGAGGGTGTCTGTAGATGTGGGTTCGTGTTTTCGAGTGTCTTTGAGACTGTCTGCTTTGCCCTCGAAGGTACCTGGCACACATACACAGTGCACCCTGGAGTTCCCACCAGCAGGTCCTTGAGCGCATGGAAAGGCCTGAACTTTGTTAGCAGCTCCATGTGCGTCTGTGTGTGTGTGTGTTCGTTCCCGTGCCTGCCTTGGGCAGGCGCAGAAGTAGTGGGTTGCATCACAGCCAGATGTGCAGTTCTGTGTGCTCAGCATCTGTGCCCCGCAGCCTGAGTCTCATTCCTTCCCAGGCTTCCCTACCCCAAGCCCTCCAGATCCTCTCTGGTGTCAGGGCACTGGCGTTGGAAGCCCTGCAGTGGTCTCAGCTCCATGCCACTGCCACTCGGTGTGAGCTGGACTTACTGAAAAGGAGGGCCTCACCCTCATGGGAGGGGGTAAGCCGCAGAGAATCTGAATGGAAGAACCCATTGCGCTCCATCCTCACTAGGCCAGCCAGGGGGAGGGGCCTTTTCCTGGCCTCTTTTCCCTTGTGGGAGGGAGGCTGTCTTAAAGGGCCCCTGCTGGTGCCATGGATGAAGGCAACAGAATTCTCCCAGATACAGGAGCAGATGCATGGAAACCTGGATCACACCTTAAGATACAGACAGCTCCACTTCTTGTGCTTCCTCTTCTGTCATCCCAGAGAAGGGGTAGGGGCTGCTGAAATGCCCTATTGGCTAGAAACAGGAAACCCTGATCAATCTCCCCCAGTGGTCCTCTGCCTCATAGTCAAAGCACCCACCTGGTTCAGGGAGCCAAGCAGAGCTTCCACCTAGCAGGGGGTCTCAAAGGCAGGCCTTTGAAATCCTTGCCCCACTCTGCCCTTGTGAAGCCAGTGTGCAGGCCGTGTTGCCCTGAAGCCTGGATGCCCACTGGGTAGACCCTAGAGTCCATGCTCCCGAGACACCTCCCCAGTGTGTTTGTGGCTATGGAAGGCTGAGGACCCAAGATTGGGGCATCCAGGTTGTCAAACCCTCTTCAGCCCCCAGGTTTAGGGATTCATGTGAGCAAACTTGGGACTGGTTTGAGCTGAGAGCACCTTTATCTTAAAACCTTCCTCAACATAGAAAGAAGACTCAAGATAAGGCCTAGATGTGTCTGTAAATGGTTACGCAGGGCGTGTGTGTGTGTGTGTGTGTGTGTGTGTGTGTGTTCGGGTCATAGTTGTGTCTCTGTGTCATTCCTAGTCCCCCAGACTGAGGTTGGAAATGTTCCCAGGACTCTGTACCTTGAGTTCTCAAAGGTTTAGAGTTGAGAAGAGGTTTTTCTCTGGGGGCAGGATCCCACTTCTTGGGCCATTTTGGGGTTCGCAGCTGTTCCCATTGCTGCTGGCCAGAGGGGTTGCCCTGGGACCCGGGAGGGGACCCTAGGTCTCTCCCTCATGTGTCTGTCACCAGGCAGGCTCTGGGGGAGAGGGTTGCCCTGGCCCAACTAGAGCCCAGCTGTGGCTGCAGCCTGCCTCAGGCAGTATAAACCCCACTGCTCCCTGCCGCCCTCCACCGACCATAATCCTCAGGTCTTAGGTGGGGTGGGAGCTAGGATGGGGAGGCTGTGTGTGAGTGTGTGTGTGACGTGTGAGGGTCAGTTAACTGCTCCTTTACCATCCTGAAGGATCGGGAAGTGGGGCAGGGCTTGGCCTTCCTCCCTGGGCCCCAGGCGGAGAGGAAGGAACCTGAGGCGGAGGCCCATTCCCCCACCTCCACCCCAGGATCCTGCTGATACAGCCGGGCACCTGTCATGCACGCGCTGTTGATTACTCTGCCTCCCCCAGCTCTGGGTGCCTGTGCATCCATCTCCACAGATGTGCGTGTGTAACTGGTGTGTCTGGGTGTGCATCTCATGTGGAACTACTGTTTTGTATCTCACGTGTATATCTCCGAGAAGGTGCAGTGTGAATGATTGACTTAATCACAGAGTTGTCTTGTGTCTGACTGTGGGGCTGGGAAGATCCATGTGTGTGTTACTGGCGAGGGCTAGGGGTGCCCTGCTTGCTGTATACCTGTGCGTGGAAGTTGAGTGTGCACACATGTCTATCAGTGATGGCATTAGTGTGTGTGTGACTGCCTGCCTGTGTGGTTGGTTGGTAGGTGTGAGTCTTGTGTAACTTTCTCAGCTGGTGGGGATGTTGGAGTGGAGAGGGGAGGGGACGCACCTTTGGGTGAGCTTGTTGCCCGAGGTGGGTATTGGAGGAGGAAGCCCAGATGGATCCTGCCATGCTGTGTTGGGGGCAATCAGGGTGGTCGTAGGAAGAAGGGGAGACTGGCTGGGGCCCCAGCCCCGGCCTGAGCAGGCAGGCCTGGCTGGCCGTATCCCTGGTTCTGGGAAAGCCTTCCTTCCCGGCTGGCCTGGCATTCAAACTCAGACAAAAGGGGGCTTTCTCTCTCGCCTCTTTGTTCTGCTGCCCCAGAGCGCTGCTCTCTGCATGGCAAAAGCTAATTCCACTTTGCAGCTGGGAAACCCTCTCTGGGTCTGCCGAGGCTTGCCTCCGAGGTGCGGCCTTTCTCCTTGCCCTGGCTCCTGCCCCGTAGCCACTTCACTCTGGGTCTGTGGTTGTCTGCAGCCTAGGGGTTCACACAGTAGCCCCAAGCAGGGACTGAGGCCCGGGAAGGGATGACCAGGGCAGGCAGAAGCTGCTCTGAGGCCAGGCGGGAGTGCTGTGGCCCAAGGAGAGGGGAGGCTCCTGGGACTAGGGCTGATGCGGGAGAGTGGGGGGCGGCTTTGGCAGCTGGGGAGGAGGTTAGGAGGGGGTCACTCTGCGCAGGGGCTGCCTCCAGAGCGGGAGCTGGCATGGGGGTCATGTGAGCAGAAAGACATGCTCTGGCCGCCCAGCACCCTTTTCTCACCTCCAGCCCTGGCCTCCTCTAAAAAACCAGGGGCCTGGCTCCTGGGGCCCTGTTCCCTCCTGACTGCTTTTCTTCAAGGTTGACTTGAGGACTTTATTATTATCATTTATTAACTTTTATACAGCCTAGAGTTTCTATGGCCTTACCTGTCTGCCCAGTCTAGTCTGGCACCAGAAATGCCAGCTGGGCCTGGCCAGTCAGTCTCCAGAAGGCTGGGAAGCTTTCCCAGGGCAGGAATGTGAGGGGCTCATGATGGATCCCTCTCCAAGCTGGGGTTGGGCATCAGAGAGAGCAGCTCCAGGCAGTCTAGAACATTAGGCGACAGGTATGAGGGTCTTGGAAGTGTGGGAATAGTGAGCCCCCAAGTCTTCCTGATACTTTCGGCCTCACAGGCCCAGGAGCAGACTGGCAGGTCTTAAGTACTCAGGGAAGGAACAGGGGTGGGAGTGGGGCTGGGCCCACAGTGCCCCTCCTTCTGCAGGAGGTGTGGTCCCTTGAGTGCGGCTAGTCTAGACCATGGTTCTCTCCATCCTGCTTCTGCACCCTTGAGGCGTGCCACGGTCCAGGTGGCCTGCTTCGTGCTGGGAGCAGTTTGTGGAGTGTGTGTCCCACTGCCTCCTGCAATAAGAGGCAGTCAAGCTGGGAAGTCTCTCACCTGTGGGTTTTTCCCAGGTAGGAAATGGAGCCTCAACTCTCAGTAATTTCCGGGAGGCTGAGATGGAAAGGAGGCTGCTGGTAGAGGAAGGGGTCCTTGCTTCATCTGCTCTCCATCTTCTAGCTTCTTAGCAACCTGATTCAGTCATTTGGGGGGGTCGAGGGGCAGCAAGCGGATTGCCCTTCTCCCCACCATCACTCCTAACCCCAGTTTTCCATTGTCTGAGACAGCAGTATCCCCCCAGCCTGCTGTTCCCCCAGGTGTTGACTGTGGCAGGAGTAAGATCACCTAGCCCCGAGGGAGAGTGATTTCTGCAAGGGGGAGCTGGACAAGGTAGGCCCCCTTCCCAGGCCAAGGGTGGCTCCTACCCTCTGACAGATTCCTTCCTATCCCCGGCCTCTCCCTTCCCCCTGTAATGGAGACAGAAGGCCGATGGCCTCTGGGCTGGGCTTGGGCTGATGAAACCCAGCCACCTGCTAGGGAATGTGCCCACTTGGCTGGGCTGGGCTCTGTCCCAGAGGGCTCGGGGCAGGCAGGAATTAGGACTTGGATCTGGAGGTCAAGGGAGGACAACCTCAGGGTCCTAGGGTGACAGTGCTCCCAGGAGAGGATGTGGGAAAAGCCCAGAAGAAGGAAGGGGCTGAGTCCCACCCCCTGGGACAAGACCTAAAGTGCCTCCCTGGGCTGAGGGGGGTTTCAGAGGGGTGGGGTGGGGGCCTCCCACTGGTCTGCAGGATGGGAGTGAACAGGCCCACTCCAGGGCTCTGAGGGAAAGGGGGCTGGGATCCCATCTGGGGCTGCCTCTCTCCTGCCCCTCATCTGGGACTCGGCCCCAGGTGTACCCCTACTCTGATACTGATGGGTTTGGCGGTGCACAGATGTGTGGGGGTGGGTGAAGCCTGGGCTCTCAGATGTCCTGGACACTGGGAAGGCCTGGAGCCTCAGAGGCATCTGGGTTGGGGGACTGTCCTCCCAAGTGTGGGGATGAGGCAGCCACCAGGCAGAAATTTGTTGCAGGGAGGTACAAAGGTCTAAAGTCCTTTGGTATTCTGGCCACCTCACCTTCACGCAGGCCTCCCTCTGTTGTCTGGGGCCTTCAGGAGGCCCTGCCCCCACCGTGCAGGGGTGTGTGTGAGACAGCGTGCCCGAGGCGGCCTCAGGGCCCAGTGGGCGGTGTGTGCTGGTGTGTGCCCTGCAGGTGGATACATGTCGTTGGGCCGTACTCTGGGGGCTGCCTGCCCTCTTCACGTCACTGGGGGCACTTTCTACTTCCCTTCGCAGTTGAGACCCAAGGACCTTCCCAGTTGAGACCCAAGGAAGGACGTGTGACTACCTCCATTCTTGCTCCCAGCCAGCTGTGTTTCTAGACAGGCTCTGACTCCCAGGCTGGCAGCAGATCCCTGTGCACATTGGGCTGGGGTGAGGGGCCTGCTGGAAGGATGAGGTGCTGGAGCGGGAGCAGGGCTGAATCCGTGTCATGAGGTGCTGTCCTGGGTCACTGAAAGGTCAAGTTGTTGGAGGGCGCGGTGCAGTGTCCCGGACTTTGCCAGCTCAGAATCTGAATGCCTCCTCCTGGCCCCAGAGATTTGGTTTTCTGTTTCCAGGGTTGCCACCAACACAAAACAGGGTCGCTGAACTCTCTTGCTGGCCTTGGTTTCCCCATATGTAAAAGGGGTTGGGGTAAAAGGGAGGGATTGCTGGTAGCTTGTCTTGAGGAAGCCACCTGAATGTGAATAGGAGTGAGGGTCACGGGGTCAAACTTGAGGGGCACTTTGAGGTGTACACAGAGGAAGAAAAAGAACCACTTCTTGTGGAGTGGACACTTACTGTGAGCTAGGGTCTGTGTGATCTGTTTTGCAAGTCTTGTTTTGTGCACAAAACTCATGGGTTTATTCAGCAAACAACGTTATGCATCTGTAGGGTGCTGGGGTCCTGGGGTCTCAACTGGGAAGGGAAGTAGAAAAATACAGCAGCAAAGCCCTGTTTTCAAGAAGCCTTGAGTTTTGTTTGGAGATCAGAGTGCAGTTTGTCAGACAGACTATAGAACACTGTTGTCATAGCTTTTCCTGTGACGTGGCCACGATTTGTGTCTGTAGTGTCCAGTATAGTAGCCACTAGCTACATGGAGCTGTTGAGCACTTGAACTGAGGGTGGTACACATGAAAAACTGGTGCTTAGTGTATTTGACTTTTAATTAACTTAAAGTGAAATAGCCACATTGTGACTAGTGGCTACCATATTGGACCCCACAGCTGTAGGAGGAGAGAATGTGACAGCCCCACCATACAGCCAGGACAGGGAGAGACCTTCAGAGCCTCTGAGCAGGGGCCATGGAGAGGAGCGGAGCCTTAAGTTGGGCCTTGAAGGATAGATGAGAGATGGGAGAAGGCACCGTGGGCTACAGAAAGGCATCAGTAGGCTGCAGGGAGCTCAAATGTGCAGTGTCAGGGACAAGATACCAGCCCACCTGACTGGGAGAAGCAGGTCGTAAGAGCCTACGGTGTTTGGAAGGAGGGGTCATTGAGGGTTCTTGGGCAGGAAACAGATCCTGTTTCAAGAGGTGTGTCTGGTAAGGGAGGATAACAAAGTGGTTGGAACAGCCAGGATGAGCAGCCCTGGGAGGAAAGGGGTTGTGGAGTCAGATTAAGGGCTGAGAAGAGCAGCATGGTCCAGACCCTTCCAGCAAACTGGCCTCAGGTCTTCGGAGAGCCAGAGTCTCCTCTCCCTCCAGGTCCAACTAGCAAGAACTTCAGAGGCCCAGCTGTCAGTGTCAGGCGCAAGCCAGGGGGTCAGCTGGCTGGCTTGATGTCCCGCAAGTGTAAGGCAAGCATAAGATCAGATCTCTGGGCTGGGCCAGAGGACTTGTGAGATCCAGAAAGGCTGTGTGAAGCTCTGCACCATTTCTAAGATGGTGCTCCCCAGAGAGAGGCCCCATGACTTGGATAAGAACAGACCCTACTGCATGGTCATTTAGGTTTGTATTCCAGCTCTGACACTTACTAGCTGTGTGACTTCGGAGGAACTACTTAACCTTTCTGGTTTCCTCTTCTCTGAAATGTGGATAATAATAGTATTTATCTCATAGCATTACTGGAATGATTAGATAATTCTATACAGGAAAAGTGCTTAGAATGGAGGCTGGCCTGACCCTGCCCTCAGAAAGCTCATGGTTTAGATATGTATGGGAAGCTATTCCCGGTTCTCTGTTCTGGGGACAGGCTGGCCAGGCACTTGTCAACAGGGCCCTGGGATTGCATGAGGGCCAGAAGGGATTGGGTGGCCGAAGTTTTAGATCATCTGGGTCAAAGGATCAATAGGATGAGTTTGTTCTGTACAGGGAAGGATGGTGTTCACCCATCTTAGCCCCCTCTGATGCCCTTCCCCCTACTGTCTCTGCAGAAGATGCTGATGAAGCAGCAGGACCGACTGGAGGAGCGAGAGCAGGATATTGAGGACCAGCTGTACAAACTTGAGTCAGACAAACGCCTGGTGGAGGTAGCCAAGCCCACGCCCATGGTATAGGGTGGGGATGGTTTGGGTACAAGGCCTGGGGCTAGTTCCTTGCTTGGGCTCGGACCTGTTGCATGGTCAGCTCTATATGCCAGAATCCCTTGCTCAGTCATTCAATGACTTGTCGGTGGATGAGCCCCCAACTGGTGCCAGGGTTGCTGTACTACCAGTTCAGGATTCCAGGTCTGACCTTGCCCGCGGGAAACCCTAGGCAGCCTGGGGGTTTGGGGTCCCAGACTCCCCTATCCAGGATGGGAGTCAGGCACGAGTGGCAGCCAGAGCCACCCCTACTCACCGGTCCCCCCACCCTTGCAGGAGAAGGTGAGCCAGCTGAAGGAGGAGGTGCGACTGCAGTATGAGAAGCTGCACCAGCTGCTGGACGAGGACCTGCGGCAGACAGTGGAGGTCCTGGACAAGGCCCAGGCCAAATTCTGCAGCGAGAACGCAGCGCAGGCGCTGCATCTCGGGGAGCGCATGCAGGAGGCCAAGAAGCTCCTGGGCTCCCTACAGCTACTCTTCGACAAGACAGAGGACGTCAGCTTCATGAAGGTGGGCTGGGCCCAGGGCTGGCTGGCGGGACCCAGGGGGACATTTCTAAGTTGGAGTCCACGTGCTTTGCTCCCCAGCTGGCTCCCCCACCACAGGGGTTTGCAGCCAGCTTGCATGGATTCAGAACCTCCCCACCACCCCCGTTCTTCCTAGCTTTATGACCTTGGCAAGTCATATACATTCCCTAGGCCTCAGCTCCCTCACTTATAAAATAGTGTTGATAATGTTTTTGTTCAGTCACTCAGTCGTGTCCAGTTCTTTGCGACCCCATGGACTGCAGAGGCCAGGCTTCCCTGTCCTTTACCATCTCCCAGAGCTTGCTCAAACTCATGTCTGTTGAATCAGTGATCGCCATCCAACCATCTCGTCCTCTGTCATCCCTGTCTCCTCCTGCTTTCAGTCTTTCCCAGCATCAGGGTCTTTTCCATACAGATCTATTATCTGTTATCCATAATTCCAGATTTTTAAAAATCTCTGAAAACCGAAAGAGAAAAGTTCAGGCAACTCATTTAACGGCAAACATTTGACCTGAACTAATGTTGGCAATTTATGGTATTTATTGGTCTTACTTGGTACAAATGTTGAAACGTTGCTGTAGAAACATTGATGTGTTAGATTATGGTGTCCTCCGTAATCACATATTACGATACAGGCATCACATGTCCCTTCCAAAATCCAAAAAATTCCATAATCCGAAACATATGCTGCCCCAAAGATTCTGGATAAAATATTGAGTGCCTGCAGAGCCTTCTTCTTGGTAGTTGTTTAGATAAGATGCTGGATGTCTGGAAAGCACTCATCGTGTTGTCTGTCACACAGCAAGAGCTCAGTCTTCTGAAAACAGAGGCACCCCACCCTCTGCCCCTGAACACTCTGGCCAGCCTCAAAAGTGTCAGCCCTGCACGGGGAGAGAGAGAATGGGGCAGCTTCCATCTTCTCCTCTCCCATGCTGCCTTTCCCACTGACACCCTTTTCTCTCCCCCTAGAACACCAAGTCTGTGAAAATCCTAATGGACAGGTGAGCAGATGGCCGCTGGCCCTCAGGGGAACACATGTCGGGGAGGGCAGGAAGGGGCAGGCCCACCGCGGGGAGGTAGGGCGGGCTTACGCGTGATACCTCCTCACAGCAGACGCCCCGTCCACTGCCCCCAGGACCCAGACCTGCACAGGCAGCAGCCTCTCTCCCCCTAAGATCGGCCACCTGAACTCCAAGCTCTTCCTGAACGAGGTGGCCAAGAAGGAGAAACAGCTGCGGAAGATGCTAGAAGGTGAGGGTGAGATCCTCAATCAAAGGAAGAGAAAACTTTGCATGCATGCTCAGTTGCTTCAGTTGTGTCTGATACTTTGCAAGCCCATGGACTGTAGCTGGCCAGGCTCCTCTGTCCATAAGATTCTCCAGGCAAGGCTACTGGATTGGGTTGCCATGCCGTCCTCCAGGGGATCTTCCCAACCTGGGGATCAAGCCTGTGTCTCCTGCATTGCAGGAGGATTCTTTACCCACTGAGCCACTTGGGAAGGCCGAGGGAACCATCTGGGCAAGGGTAAATGCCAGAGCCTTCCCTCTGAGCGGTAGCCTGGCCTGTCATAAGCCTTGCCTCATATCCTGGCTCTGCCACTTCCAGCTGTGGGACCTTGGGCAGGCCATAGTACTTCCCTGAGCCTTGGCTTATTCAGCTGTAAAATAGAAATGGAGTAGCCAGCATCAAGACGATGTGTGATGTACTGTGCTTGGCCCCATAGACAGAAAAGTTCCCCGGGGAGAGGAGGCTGGGGTGGCCTGGGATGGGGCTTTAGCGACTTTTGCCCAAACTTTCCACAGGCCCCTTCAGCACACCGGTGCCCTTCCTGCAGAGCGTCCCCCTGTATCCTTGTGGCGTGAGCAGCTCTGGGGCGGAAAAGCGCAAGCACTCGACGGCCTTCCCTGAGGCCAGTTTCCTAGAGACATCGTCGGGCCCTGTGGGCGGCCAGTATGGGGCAGCGGGCACAGCCAGCGGCGAGGGCCAGTCAGGGCAGCCCCTGGGGCCCTGCAGCTCCACGCAGCACTTGGTGGCCCTGCCGGGCGGCGCCCAACCAGTGCACTCGAGTCCGGTGTTCCCCCCATCGCAGTATCCCAACGGCTCCGCCGCTCAGCAGCCCATGCTCCCCCAGTATGGCGGCCGCAAGATTCTCGTCTGTTCTGTGGACAACTGTTACTGTTCTTCCGTGGCCAACCACGGCGGCCACCAGCCCTACCCCCGCTCCGGCCACTTCCCCTGGACAGTGCCCTCGCAGGAGTACTCACACCCGCTCCCGCCCACCCCCTCCGTCCCCCAGTCCCTTCCTGGCCTGGCAGTCAGAGACTGGCTCGATGCCTCCCAGCAGCCTGGCCACCAAGATTTCTACAGGGTGTATGGGCAGCCGTCCACCAAACACTACGTGACGAGCTAACGCCACGCGGGCGGTGAGCACCGGGGAATCTGCCCCCTCAGCCCCCGGTGGCTCGGGGATGATGCATCCAGAGACCTGCCCCTCTACCTTCCTGTCCTCCCTCCCTCCCTCCTCCATTTCCCCAAGTCTTTTCCTTTTGGATTTTGTTTTGTTTAGGGCTTGTTTTGATTTTTTTTTTTAATGAATCTCCTGGACGCGGAGGTGACAGTGGGAGCTGGCCTGGGCCGGGGCTGCAGGTGGCCCCGGAGTTGGGAAAGCGTCTACCTCAAGGCGCTGAGCTCTCTCTCGCTCTCTGTCTCACCTTTTTCCCTCCCCTCCTTCCCCTTCCCACCCCTTGGCTGGAAGGAGCCTCAGCTTCCTTTACAGCCTTGAGGGGAGGGGCAGTTTCCAACTCTCCTCACCCAGCCCTGGGAGGAAGGCCCAGGTGCCCACTGGCCTGCTTCTCCTGTTGGTTTTCTTTTGGGCAGTTTGATCACTGACTGAATAAGGAATGACCTGTAGATTATGGGGCTTTTTTTTTTTTTTTTTTTTAAACGAAGAATGATTTTTCCTGCTTCCTTCTCACCATCCTCCCAGACGGAGTTCAAAGGCCACTTCTCAAGCAGCTTTCGGCACCTTCAGCCTCAGAATGGAATCTTAAAGACAGGAACCCCATGTCCAGGAAAGGGGAAAAGGAACTTTGCCAATGATAGTGACCACAGCAAAAGCAAATAATAATAATATTAATAATAATAAAGAGAAATAAAAGAAATAATAAAATAAGAAACCATAGCACAGCCCTTGTCGAGGTCAGCGGGAGAGGAGGGGCTGCCCAGAGTTGGGTCCTTGCCTGGGTTTTGACACAGCAACTTCCTGTAGTGAGCACTTTGTATGAATCGTGGACTTCCTGTTCTCAAGGCGCAGGTATTTATTCTGTAATCTGTCTAGAGCACACACCGAAATCCAACCTTCTAATAAACATAATGGCGCAGTCCCACTCCCTGCCTCGCCTCTTACCCCCAACTCCCCCAGGCCTGGGGTCTTCAGGCGTTGGTGTGAGGAGGGGCCCCCTCTAGGGACGGAAGCCCCGGCCTTGATTCTCTTCTGGGTTTAGGCTGTTCCAGGCCTGTGAATGTCAGTTCGTCAGCCACTAACTATATCTACTCTCGGCCTTGGGTTCATTTGACAAATATTTGCTGAGGGCCTCCTAGGCCCAGCCTCCCTGCTGCATGGGCCCCGGCATCTCTTTGAGTTGCTGCCAACATGCTCTTAGCAAGGACAGACAAAGGAAAAAATACCTTTCTATGAGTCTTGCAAAGTTTACCTCCTTCACTCCACAAATATTTATTAAAGTACATGCTAAGTGCCAGGCACTGTGTAGGGCTAAGGGCACAGAGCTACAGCAGTCTCTATCTTGGAATTTAGTCTAATGGAGCCTCAGCCCCCATTGATGCGATAAGGGTGGGGGGCACTTGGCTCCATTCTTCCTTTGGTGGCTTAAGCTCTGGCCCCTGCCCCTTCCTCCAGTGAGCATGGAAGAAGAGAAGGCAGGAAAACGCTGGGAAGCATGGAGGTTGGGTGGCAAGGTGAAAAAGACATCCTACCCTCATCCCTTTTGGCAGAGCTTCTCAAAGTCCAGTGTGTCGGGAGCTTGTTAAAAAGAGCTGATTCCTGGGGCCCTACATGGACTCAGTGGGAGTCACTGAGGGCAACCTGCTTTTGTGTGTGTGTGTGTGTGTGTGTGTGTGTTTTTTTTGCCAAGGCATGGTTGACCTTAGTTCCCTGACCAGGAATCAAACCGAGCAGGCATTGAACTCTGCCCTCGGCAGTGGAAGCACAGAACCCTAACCAGACCATCAGGGGATTCCCAAGAATTGCATTTTTCACTTCCTGGTAATTCTGACACATCCTGGGGTTTGAGAAGTGCTGCCATGAGGGACTGGCCAGGGACCTGCTTGTCAGACCTGTGGGTACAGTGGAAGGATGGGCAGAGCACACCAAGCCCTCTTGGGGAAGGAGCCAGGTTGAGGGTGGGTGGGGGCTAGTTTTTTAAAAAATCTTTTTAATTGAAGGATAATTGCTTTACAATATTGGGGGGCTGATCTTTTTAAAAGCTCTCTGGTTTGTTGCCTAACACTTTGCATAGATCTGCATATGTGTAAAGTAGAAGGGGCAACCTTTCCTGGGTGCCTAGTTCTCTTTCCCCTTGTCTGGGTGGAATCAGGGCCTGAACGCCTCCCACCCCAGAAGGGCTAGGGCAAGACAGGGAGCTATGGGTAAGTCCTTTGCCAGGGGTCCAAACTTCACCAACAGCTAGTCACCCCTCTTCTCAGGAAAAGGATGCAAGTTGGAGGGTATTGTCAGTCCCTGTCCCCCAGCCAGTAGGGCTAGCCAGACCAAAGTCTTGGTCTTGTTAAGTTCCTGCATCCTCCAATCCTATGGGGTAGAAAATGACTTCAGTCTGCAGTGAGTGGACCTTGATCACCGCTCCCCCTTCCCCACTTTGGCAAGGAGCCAGGCCAGGAGTTCAGGATGACAACAGCTGGCCTGCCCCCTTCTCTTCTGCACCTGTTTGGGACTATTGAGGGGAGGCAGATGGCTGGAGCACAGTGCTCCTCCAACCCAGGGTGGAAGGATGCCTGGGGGCAGGTGCTGCTGGACAGATAGACATTTAACTCTACTCACATCTGCTCCCGTCTCACTGTCGCTTTCTCTTGCTTTCTCCGGTTGTCAGGAACCCTGGGACATTTTCTGTGCCAGGAGTTGGGAGCCAAGACGGAAAGCTGCCCGATTTCTTTCCCACTTGGCCTAGTTTTGGTTTAGCGGATGGAAGAGGTTCTTTCTCCATGTACATCAATGAGAGTGGGATATGGAGGAGAGACTCTGGTGGGAGTGGGAGGGTCTTGAACCCCACCAGGCCCCACCTCTGAAAGCCCACCACAGCAAACAGACACCCAGGCACAGAGGCTGTAGGCAGCCACGCAGCTAACTGTGTAGTATGGCCAGGGGTGCCTGGGCAGCCAGGGAAGCCTGGAGAGGCTGACCCCATCCAGCTGTCCCCAGCTACCCAGCTGTCCCTGGCTCTGTCCGAGCAGCTGTCACCCACCTCCCAAAAGTGTCAGAGGAGGGGCAGAGGAGGCCTGGAGAGCTGGAGCTGCCCCAGGAACAGGGGCCGGCGGGAGGAAGTGTGGGAGCCTTTCTCACCCTGCACACTCGAGACACCCCCACCCCCGCACCCACAGGCACGCCCTGTGCCTCCCTCCGCGAAGCGCTGTCAGAGATACGGGCTCTGCCCCCCAGGCAGTGTCTTACCGCCCTCCCCAGGGAGGCCATCGCTCCTCCCCTTTCCGGGCAGGGCAGGGCAGGGTGTCAGGAGCGGAGCGCTTCTCCCCCACCCCACTGAGGGCTCCTGTGGGCCAGATGTGCGGAGCCCGCGGAGGCGACCGCCGGGGGGTTTCCTCCGCCCGCCACCCCCGCGGGCCCGGGCTCTTTCATGTCGCCCTCCCCGGTCCCAGCCCCGGAGCTGAGCAGCTGCGCCCCGCTCTCCGCCCCCAGCCTCTCTCCCAGCTGTCTTTGGGGTGGGGCCGGGCAGCTGGGGAACAGCTGCAAGGCGTGGGGTGGGGGTGGGGGGGTTCGAGTGCCCTCCCGCGACAGCCGGAAACAGTCTCCTTGCCCAGGCCGGGTGCAGGGGGAGGGTGAGGCCTGGGGGATTCTCGGCCCTTGCGCCTCTTCCCCACCCCCTGCCCCGCCCCCAGCGCATCTGGCCCGGCCTGCCGAGAGCCCGGCAGACCCCAGATCAAAGCCCCCTCCGGGCTTCAAAGGGCACCCTCGGGGGTGCACCCTGAATGGGGAGGCCGCTGAGTCAGTGCACCAGGGCCCTCTCTGGAGGCTGAGACCCTGAGTTCTAACCTCCTGTCTGGGTTCTTCTAGGCCCTGTTCGCATACACCCACTCCACCATGCCCTTTCCTCAGACTCCTTCATCTGCTCCCATATGAGGGTGGGGGAGAACCGGAGAACACTTTCAGGATCAGACCTGGCCCCCTGGGGGATTTCCTACCCCATCCCATCTCTGCTTTCTGTAGATTGGGTGTGTGGTGCTGGGAGGTCTAGGAGATGCCCTTCCCCAGCCTAGTGCTCTAGGCCTACAAGCAAAGGGTGCCGTGGGGTAAAGGGAGGAAGAAAAACGATTCCTGGATATCCCTGGACAGACCCACCACACTTTACCCCTCTTCTATAGCGAGATTCTCCCTGTAGGCTTTTGGAAAACTCTTCCTTGGAGGGGCTTTAGCGACAGTGGTCTCTAGAACCTAGGATCTTGGTACTGATTCTAGAACTCTCTGAATCCAGTTTTTTTCAGTTAAAGAGGCAAGGAAGGAAATAGAGGACACTCTTTGGTTGCTCCCTCTCTTTACTCTGCCAAAGTGCTGGGGCTAAGATTCTAGAAACTTCGTTAGAGGCTGCAAGGAATGGGAAACAGATCAGTAATAGGAGGCAGAGGCAGCTGGGGCTGGGGACTTCTGGTGAGAGGTGAGAAGCCCCCATGAAAGGGTCTGGCCTTCAGGATACCAGCTTTTTTCTCCAGCATCTGTCTTCCTCCAACACTCTGTGCCATCCACCTGCACTCCAAAGTCTTTCTTCCCTTCCAGCGCAGGATGTATTCACTCTCTGCTTGAATTCCTCCAGTGACAGAGAACTCACAACCTCGAGACACCCCTTGCATTATGAAAGCTCTTAACAAAGAACAAACACATCTGGTGGGTAGAGCTTTGGCCTCTACCGCATTCTCCAGTGTATGAGAATCACATCCCCTGAGGGAGAGAGGCCTTTACAAGCCCAGGGCTTCTTCCCTAAAATTCCCTGTCCCTGGCATTTATGATGCCAGGACTTGCCAATGGACTTCTGCACTGGGAGGCTGGATGTTTCCTCCACAGGCGACCAGTTTTCCTTAATTGCTATGTGGTTAATTCCTCTCAACTGCAGCAAACTGGGTTATTTATGACGTCTCCTTGCACTTAGATCTTCAATAATTGGGTCTTTTTTGAGAGAGAACCCATCTGCTCAGTGCCATACATTATTTCTCTTGGTTTACATTGAGGCAAGAAGAGGGTGATGTGTGGGGTGGGGTGCAGGGTAGTTTGCAACAGCCTGTAGAATGTGGTCTAGAGGTGGTATAGGCAACATCTCAGAATTGCAGATAAGAAGTGGAATGAGGGAGCAGGCTTCCAAGAACCATGCCGTAATTAAGGGCAGTGTAGACTTCTAGCCCACTTGAAAAAAAATGGCAGTGAGTCACTTGACATATGCGTGTCCTGCCTGCCTGGCTGTGAGTTGGATATTGTCCTCAGACACTCTCCATGTGTGTGCCTGCTGCAGGGTACTGAGCAAATGGGCAGCTCATGGCCTAATGCATAGGGACTCTCCCTCCACACCAAATGCCATCCCTACCAGCTGCAGTTCCCTGAGCTCCACCCGTCAGGTCATAGGCTTAGAGTCAGTCCTCCAGCAGCGCATGTGGTTCCGTGCCCCGGTAACTGCTGTTCTCTCTGCCTGGATTGCCTGTCCAGCCTCAGAGTCTCATCTTCTCTGTGCATTCCTCCCCACCTCTCCAGAGGGTATATGAAGAATAATGAAAGATGTGTGTGAGATGCCAAGATGGGGCTGGTGTAGGCCTCTTTCTACCATTGATAGTTATCATGATGTTCAAGTTCCTTTGGGCCAACCACACTCCCATGCACTTAGCACTGTCACTTGGTATTCTAACTCATTGTGATTTACGTGTCAGGTTAGAGGCTGCATAGCTTGTGTGTCCAAGTAGCCTGTGCGTCCCTGGAGGACGTGAAATATTAGTCATCTTTGACTTTTCAGAGCCCAAGAAACAGTGCCTGTTTCATTCATTCACTCATTCATTTATTCAACTAATAATTATTGCTGTCCTTCTAATATTGGCCTCTATTCCAATGCTGGGGATACACTGGTGAATGGAATACACAAACTCCACTCTCTTGGAGCTAATAACTTAGTGGGAAAGAGCTGACAAACAAGAAGTCAGTAAAGGGACTTCCCTGGTGGTCCAGTGGCTAAGACTCTATGCTCCCAGTGCAGGGGGTCTGGCTTCAATCCCTGGTTGGGGAACTGGATCCTGCATGCGGCAACTAAGTGTTCACATGCCACAACTAAAGATCCAGTGTGCCTCAACTAAGACCTGGAGCAGCCAAATGAATAAATAAATAAATATTTTTTAAAAAGAAATCAACAACTGTGAGTTGGTGATAAGTACCAAGAAGGAAAGTAAAGCAGGGACAGGGCTTGTCAGTAGGAGTAAAGAGCTATGGTAATTCTTATATATGTAGGTGGTTGGGGAAGGCTTTGCTGAGAAGGTGACATTGAGTGGAGATCTTAAGAATGTGAGGAGGCAAGATCTGGGGATATTTGGAGCAAAAGAGTCCCAGGTGGAGGGAACAACCACAAAGGCTAAAAGCAGAAGATGCTCAGAAAGAGCAAGGAGTGGCTGGAAAGGTGGGTGAGGGGCAGAGCAGGGAGTGATGAGGTCAGAAAGGCATGAGTGAACGGGGGCGGTGGGGGGCGGGTAGGAGGGGGCCAGGACATGAAGCACTGTAGGTGCGCTGCCTCCACTCAAAAGATATCTGCTGAATGAATGAATGATGGATGAATGAATGAACACCGAATGCCTGGGCTGTTGGGGCTCTGAATGTTTCCCAAGGGAGCCCTGTGGGCTAGAGGCTGCCAGGCCTTCGTCCTGGGGAGGTGGGACTTGAATTGTGCCCTAAAGGAGGGGTGAGCAAAACACAGAAGAGAGGACAGACATCCCCGAGAGGAGGTCTCTACGAACACAGGTGGGGAGATGAATCCCTGTCAGGGGGCAGCAAGGATTGCTCATCTGGAGCTCAGGGTGTGTGTGAGACCCCGTGATTGACAGGTCGATAAAAAAAGATTTGAGGTCAGACCAGAGGGGACTTGAACGATAGGATAAAGCTTGACCTTGCATGTCTCAGAGCAGCGGGGCCTCCGCAGGCATCTGAACAGAGGAACTGAATGTTAGAACAATGGCTCTTCTGAGCACTAAGGGGTGAGCGGCCAAGCAGTGGGGACAAGGGGGCCAACTAGGAGGCAGTGGGAGGTCCAAAGGAGCAAGGAGGTTGCTGGGGGAGGGGGGGGTGGCGCAGTCAGGGTGCAGGTTGCCTCAGCCCAAGGAGCAGGAAGGTCTGTGGCTGGACCTCTGGGTCCCGTTGCTCAGGCTGAGAGATGGAAGCCGGGGTCAGGCCCTGCTCCTTCCCTCCCAGCCAGTCGTGGGCCCCAGAGTCAGCAGAAAACCCCGGCCCTGGGGAGGAGGCGGGGGCGCAGAGCCAGAAGCTGCTGAGGGAGCACTGGCAGCAAGATGCCATTGTACGTCCGCAATCAAGATACTTCAGAGGAAATCAAAAGCACCAACTGGGGAAATGATGTGTGCACGCTCTCGCTTTCTCTCTCTCTCAAGCACACACACAAACTTCTGCCTCCAAAATGGGTCAAGTGAAGGCTGTGGGCGTGGGCTGGAGAGGGAGGGCTGGCAGGAGAGGAGGCCCAGGGCCCCGAGCAGCCTGGGCGCTCGTGCCCACTCACCCTCCTGGCATCGGGGCTGGCAGCAGCTGCGGGGTGGGGTGGGACGTGAGGATAAATATACACCTCCCCATGCATATGGATAATGCACACAGCTGCCCTGCCTGCTTTGCGCTCATTAGGACCAACTGTTTCAGGAGCGGTGGCAGGCGGGTGGGAGGGGGTGATGTGCCCATTCACAGGCTGGGGGTAGGGGGGCTGCTTGCAGCTGTGCAGACACCTCCCCCCTGCCTGGATCAGCATCCCAGCCCCTGAATTGCCCCGTCCTCCCTCTTTTCCTTCCTCCCAACCTGCTGCTCTCCAGATCTGAGGGTATCAGGGTGGGAAGGGGGCCTGGGGAGTGAGTCAGGAGGAAATCCAGGCTGCACCCCCACCAGAGCTGGGGGAGTTGAGGGGATGGTTGGATTGTACGGTAATCTCTGGCCACAGGATGGGCTGCTGCTTGCAAACCCAAGCTCCTTATCTATTTCTCTCCCAATTCCATCTGTAGCTTCCAGGCAGGAAAACTGCTTCGACCCTGTCATCTGGAAGCTCCGGGGAAGCCTCAGATCATATTCGAAAGCCCAGACCAGGCTTGCTCTGTGGCCCCAGACAGAATCAGAGGGGCTTGGGAGTGATGGTGTGATGGCACAGGCTTCTGCCTTCTCGGCAGCAAGGGAGGCTGGTGGGCTCCAGTTCACCGGAGCAGGTCGTCCAGGAGAGACTGGGGACTGCATTGGCGATGTGAGTGTTAAGAGCCTGGTCCAGGGAGAGGTCTGGCTGGTGTAATAAGTATGACTGACCCCAGCTGAGGGGCCCTCAGCCAGTGCCAAGACTTGCACCCTGGTGGGGTCAGGGGGGCATCCTTTCCCAAATGGGTGTGCGGAAGCCACGTGCCAGCCTTGCCCAGTCTTAGGAACTTGCATTCCCATTCTGTTAACAAGGCAAAGAAAGGGGCAGGCAGCGTCTGTGTGTGACTCTGCCGTCGGCCCTTTCTCTTGCCCTCCAGTGATCTAAGTGGGCTCCAGGGACGTCTACCACTTTGCTGCAGCCAATCTCTCCTCCTTTGGGGCCAGGGCACTCAGTGAGGGCTGCAGAGCCCTGGGGAAGAATCGAGGTCCAAAGGGTCACAGCCTCCCCAGCCTTTTTCCTTTGTTGTCAGGGCGGGGCCTGGCCACCGCCTGCCCCCTCTGCTGGTGGCCTTCAGAGCAGCAGCCACCTCTGGGCTCTGTGAAGTTTCCTGTGAATCTTAAAGAGGTGGGTGGCAAAGTGAGAGAAAGAGACGTAGGCCTCGGCCTGGTTTCCTGGAGCCCCACTCCCCACTGTTCTCAGCTCCTGTGTTTAGTCAAGAAGGTGCCCTGGAGAAAAATGGTCTTTCTATTTAAAGGGAACCCCAGCTAAACCATTTCCTAGCTGTGTGTTTCTAGGCCAGTGACTTAAGCTCTGAGAGCCTTGGTTTCCTCAACTGGAAGAGAAGGGTCGGAATGGTTACCCTGTGGGGCTACAGAAGGATCCAGTCAGTGAATGACTAACAGGAGGAGTCGTTTGCTGATCTAAATGGTAGTTCTGCCCTCAACCCTTGCAGGTCTCAGCTTCAGGTACCCACCTGAGTTCTCCTGCAAACCTTGCCCCTCCTTGACTCAGCTTGCTCTCTGCCTTTCTGTCATTAATATTTCATTTCTTTACTGAAGGTTTTTTGTCCCTGGGACACTGCTATTCACCCTGGGAAAAGAAATCTCTCCCTGCTCCTGTGTGCCGGAGTCCTCAGCTCCTTTTCTGAGTTCAGAAGCCAAAAGGGGAAAAGGTTTCATGAGACGGGCTTGGGGCCCAGCAGTCAAACAAGCCCAGGTGAAAACATGACCCTGCCCCATTCTCCTGGTGTGATCTTGAGCAAGTGAATCCAATTCTCTGAGCCCTAGCCTCAAACTGAGTGATAACACCTACAGTTATTAATGTTGTTGCAAGGATTAAATGAATGATAACAGCCAAGTGCCTGGTACAAGTGGATGCCCTGGTCTGACCCTGCAGGGGCCTGGTTGTTGGCTGTATCACCACATGCTCGTGTCTGTCTGGTTCTGGATACACACACACACACACACACGCACGCATGCACGGACATGACACAGGACACAGTGCTGGACCAGCAGATTCACTGCAGGGAACAGGAGCTCTCTTCCCCTCCTCCCTGCCCGGCTCCCATGCTGCAGCTTCTCCGTGTTCTGCAGTGTTGGAAAAGGAAATTACTGAACAGATTGCAATTAAGGGGGAGGTGGGGGGGAGAGAGAGACAGAGGCCCTGAAATGCAGCTTGACTGAGCGCTAAACTGTGTTTTTGCCCAGAGCCAATCAGGAGCCACTGACAAGAGCCTGTTCCCACTTACAAATCTAATTGCAGGAGGTGGGGCTGGGGTGGCCCAGGGAGCCCCCTGGAGAGAGGAGGGGGCTGCCAGCACCTCTGGGAAGGCTGCTGGCCCTCGAAACACGTGGAGGGCCGTGTGGGAGGGCAGAGGTTCTTGGAGGCCTGGGAAAGCCTAGACTCCAGATTTTTTGCCTGTTATTATAATAGCTACCAATGATTTAGTACCTACTCTGCACCAGACATTCATAACTTCATTTAGTTTCTTGGAGACTCAACAAGGTAGGTGATTACCTCATGTTACAGGAAGAAACTGAGGTACAGTGTTCCTACTATGTGCTAGCTATTGCCTTCTATCTACATCTATTGCCATTATATATCTTTTCAATCTCCCTGCCACTCTTGTCCCATTTCACAGATGAAGAGGCAGGACTCCAAGAAAGGAAGCAACTTGCCTAAGATCACAGAGCTGATTTATGGATGCTCAAGGATAGATTTTTGGGTCTGAGTCCCAGGGAACACAAATTTAATTGTATCTCACTGTCGCTGTATTGAGCAGGGCATTCTGGGTAGAATTGTCAGATTTAGCAAAACAACACAAACACAACTGGGATGGCCAGTTAAATGTGAATTTCAGGTAAACAGTGACTTTTTTTATGAGTATTATGTCTCAGATAGATGTACTTATATTCAAAATGATTCTTTATTTGCAATTCAAGTTTAACTGAGTGTCCTGCCATTTGTCTGGCAACACTAGACTTTCTCTCTCTTCCTGCCTCCAGCTCCCCTCTATTCTGCCAACAGCTTGCCTTTAAAGGCCAGCCCTTGGGACCAGCCAGGCTGGTATGTCTCTAGGCTGCTGAAGTGAGGCTGCCGGAGGGGAAGACAAGCTCTTCTCCAGAGGGCAGAGCTCTGGACGGGAGCCCACTCTGCCTCCTACTGTGTGGCTTTGGGCAAGTCTCCTCCCTTCTCTGAACCCTGTCTAAAAGGAAATAGTACTAGGTAATTGCCAGTATCCTTGCAGCCCCAATTTTCCTAATTTCTCCCTTTTTTCTGTCTGTGCAAAGGATGGTACCAAAACAAAATAATTGTGCGGCTGTGGGGACAGAGGACAACAACAGTTGGGACAGGGGACCCCCCCCCCCGCCCCCGCTTCCCTACCCACCCACCCCCACGCCCTCGCCAGCAGCACTGATCAGAGAAGACCCCTGGTGTGGACTTGGAAGGCTGGGGGCTGAGACAATGAGCCATTATTGTGTTATTGTCTTTGTCCTGGGGGGGCGGTGGCAGCTTACCGCTGCCTTCAGACCTGGGTTCCCGGCCCACTGGCACCGATGACTCTGTGATCTTGGGCAAATGCCTTAACCCAGGCCAGCGCCTCATTTTCCTTAGCTGTAAAGTGAGATTAACACTGCCCCATGACATCGATGAAGGGTCTGCTTTGTGAGAAGGGCTTAATAAAGGGTTATGTTTATTGGTGGTGGTGGTGTTCATGTCACACCCTCCTGCAGAAAGCACCTTGAGAGATGCTGACCTCTGAAAGGACGAGCTCACTGCAGCCCTCTCCCCTCTCTAGCAAAGGACACGACGCTTTCCAGGCTGCCTTCGTTTCAGCTAAATTTTATTTGTCGGATTTTTGACAGACGTCTAAATTATACATTGAATTTTCCACATGACCAAATACCATGTCCCTTCCTTTGATTATCATTTTCAAAAGATACTAAAAAAAAAAAAAAAAAAGAACTTTTCGATGGAGCAGACTGAACCCTGAAACCACATGGAGTGCAGAGCTAAAAATAAAAGGAAGTAAGAACTGGCCCCTGAGAAGGAAAGAGAAATCAAAGCAAACTCTGACGGGAATCAAGGGACGAGTCCTGGCGAGGGTGACATGGTGTCACCCTCCGGGCCAGGCCGGATAAGGAGCGGCCGACAGCGAGGGTGGGGCCCAGAGTGGCGCAAAAATAGCCACGGCTTTAGCCCAGAGGGGAATAAAACAAATTTGTTAAAAGCCAGGAGAGAGAGAAGTGAGCAGGAGGGAGGGAGGGGGCAGGACCACGTCCTTCCCGCAGTTTGGGAGCTGCGGACCTTAACCCTGGCACATCTCTACCCGCCAGCATAATCGCTGACTCTCAGCTGTGCGCCGACATGTTCCCCAGCTCAGCCCACATCAATGACACCCTTGTTTCCATAGTAACCAAGGGAGAGTGAAGGGGAAAGGGTGTGCTGCCCTGGGCTCGGGGAAGCCAGCCAGAAGGAGCCGCACGGGGGAGGTTGGGAGGAGGGGAGGGGAAGGAGTTTTTCCCACAGCTGGTCTGAGCACACATCCTGGGGCCCCTGTCCCAGGCCTGGCCTGCCCTCTGGCCTCCACCCCTCTGCCCTCCCTCTGCACATTCAGATGCAGTTGTGCCCAGAGCCAGTCTCACCACTGAGACTCCCTGGGAGTGGAAAGACCCAGCATCCCTCTTCTAGCTTCCAATTTTGTCCTCCACGGCGGGGGGCAGCGGGCGGGGGCGGGGTACTAGGGAGAGAGGAAAGGGGACTTTTAGAAGCATTTTGTTTTTACAAATGCGAGCTTTCAAACTCCGCGATTTTCAGGCTCCTCTCATCTACCCTGTGAGCCCCGGGAGGGTTTGGTAGGGCTCAGAGGGAAGATGAAAGCCTGTGACATCCACAATATCTCTGTGTCTTTAGCTGAAAAGCAAAGCTGAACATTCACAGAGGCTGTTATCAGACGAAGGCAAGTGGCTTCTGCCTGCTGGCGGAGGGCGGGGGGGGGGGTGCCCTTTCAAACAGTTCCCTAAGTTGGTGGTAAAAGGACAAAAATATTTCACAGATCATCCACTGCTAGAGTCCAAGTTCCACATAGCTGTGTTAGCAAATCGAAGACCTCAAAGCAGGCATTTTGCCCCTCAGATAACATCCATGCTGCACTATTTGGAGGGAATCCGTGCTGCACTATTCGGAGGGAAAAAACATTTTCATGTGCTAGAGCCATATTTGCAGCCGGATAGAAGGGGGATTTCTGGTCCCTTGTAATTCTGTTTTGCTTCCTTTCAAAGGCATCTGGGTAAGACAGACAAGCCTAAGGAGGCTACAGGGAGCAGCAAGCTCACAGTGGTTTAAAAACCCTCACCTTTTGTTTTGCAAGTCCTCACAGGTCTGTCCATAGCCACCCCAGGGCACCTTTTCATGTCTGGCCTTGTTAATGACTTTCACCCCAGACCGCCTTTGAAGCGGGCCATGCCTCAGCCTCATGGGCACAGCTTGGTCCATAAAGGCTGGGAACTGAGGGCCAGGGGCTGGAGCAACCCCTTCCGTCTGTTCGCACGCCTTGGTGGGTTTGGAAAGGGCTGCCTCCTGGGATGTGAAAAGCAGCTGGCCTGGGACCCGTCAGCTACTGGACGGTCTCTTATTCATTCTCTGAAAACCCTGGAGGCCAGGCACCAGAACAGAGCTCGGTTGGGACGCCAAGGGATGCTCTGGCCCACCTTCCCTTGTCTGAAGCTGGGGATTTCTTAAGGCTCAAGGAAACAAGCTCTTTTTGCAACACAGGGCAGGAGAAATCTCCTGCCATTCCTCTCTGATCAATCAACAGAGAACACATTTTGCTAGAGAGAGGCTGAGGGGACCAGGAGCTGGGGTGACTCTGGCTTCTCTGGGCAAGGCCCCCGCAACCCTACACACCCAAGCGCC
The DNA here is from genome assembly GCF_029407905.1 of Bubalus kerabau. Lineage (NCBI taxonomy): Eukaryota > Metazoa > Chordata > Mammalia > Artiodactyla > Bovidae > Bubalus > Bubalus kerabau. Next base: position 25,838,968 of record NC_073645.1, read on the forward strand.
TCCCGGCAGCAAGCCCTCTCCAGCCTTGAGCAGCCCACACCACCAAGTTGCCAGCACTGTAAAAATTGATCTCTTCTGAAGATCGATCTGCCTGGCTTTTCTCAGTGGAGCAGGTTCATGGTGAAGCTGCATTTATTTTTAAAATCTGATAGCAGCGGCCTATTGTGATCATTTAAACATAGAATTCTTTGAGCTTTAGAAATCCCTTCTATGGGACGGCTGTGGAGAAGGCAGCTAATCTCGGAGTCAGCTGCTCACTGCTCCATTGAACTGGAGAAAGCCTGTTTACGCTAGCCTGAGCCCTCCATGTGAGGGCTTTTTAAGGACCTTGTAATTTTTCTGGAATTAAACCTCCCACCTCTCCTTACATTCCAGATGTCATTACAGTCAAAAGTGGTAAGAATTTGCTTCCCTGTGTGGCTGGCTGGGGGGTTGGGGACGGGCTATGTTTCTGTGGTGACTTGTCTGCAAGAAAGGCTTTTTTTTCCCCCTTTCCAAAGGGTGAGGATTACATAGTCTCTTACCTGCATGACAAGATGGTTTAATCATCTGCTGTTCCTCACCTCCCCCTCCTTTCCCTGGTCCCTGCAGCTTCCCACCCAGACAGGCTGCAGCCCTAGTAATGGGTGATGGTAGAAATCATTTACTAGCATGAGCAAACTATTTTGGCTTCAAAACCACGGGGGAAAGTAAGGACAGGTCAGGAAATAAATGACCACAGCCTAAGCTGTGGTCCTCTTCCTCTCTCCCCCACCGTTTTTTTTTTTTTTTTTGAAAGAAAAAAGCCCACTGGAATTGTCTAAACTGCAATGCAATCTCTTGCTCATTTAAAAGATCTCATTTTCTAATCATGTGCTTTGAGACATTTAATACTATTTCAATTATGCAGAAGAAATAATATAATTCCTTTATTTGAAAAATGATACTGAGCCTCAGAGATCAGTTAAATCTACGGCTGGAATGGGGATTCTTTTTAAATGGTGTTGCTCCTTCTCTTCATACAGCTGTAGCTGTACACAGATGGAAAAACATTTGGTCAGAAAGCAGCAAATTAGTGTTTTTCAGGACAGAATTCAGCTCCCGCATCTCCATTTGTCGAGATTTTATTTCTTCTTTGCGCTGACATTTTTGCAGACCCAGTTCATGCCGTCCTTTGAGGGAAATGGGTAGATAGGCAGTGTTAGTTTTAAGTAAGGCACCACACACTCCAGCCCTCGAGGGGAAAGAGAGAGGATCCTGGGTCCTCCCTCCCCAGCCACGGGCTCAATGGCACTTGCCTGCCCCAGGGGCCCACCTGGGTGACCAGGGACAGTGACCTCCTAGGGAGGAGTGGGGAGGCCTCTGAGAGGTTGAAGGGAGACGGGAGGGGGAGTGTCAAGAGCCTGAACTTGAGATGGGTCCTCAGGAACTCTCTCTGAAAAAATAAACACATCTGCCTGGATCCCAGGCCTGACTGAGGAGCTATCAGGACAGATTCCAGCCATTTTTGGCTTTTTCTAAAAGCTGACCTTTGCTAGGGCATTAAATTCAATAATCAGCCACCCTTCTGGTGCCCCGGTGTGTTTACAGTGTGACAGTGTACACTTGGGCTAAATTAAATTTCTTTTTGGAAAAACAAACCGACTGCAGTGCGCTTTACTAGACACACACTGGGGCAATGTGTATTCATTTCTCTCTGTGCAGCACCAGGGAAGGTTTAAAGGGGCCTGGCCCGGTTCTTGCAGCTTTAAGCAGTACCAAGCAGAGGGACTGGGGAGAAGGTTCCCTTAAAGGCACAGTAACCTTGAACGTGTCCTCTCTTAGAAGGCTGGAGGAGGACAGAGGTAAAATCCACACAATGTCTACGTACAGCCACCTGGTAGGTGGCGTATCTTGTGGATCCCAGGCCCACCAGAGATGACCTCTTTTTCAACCCCCTTAGGAGCCATCCCTGAAAGCTCACTCTTTACCCAGAGTCTGTGTGACCCCAAGAGTTGCGCGGAATTCTCAGAAGCCCAGAATAAAACCGAAGGAGGCTCCTGCAAGGCACCCCCCCCATTTTCCCCTGCTTCTGTCACACACAGACGTCTCAGGGCATACATGACATTCACAGCCCTGCATTTCCTGTGACCAGGGAGCTAGTCGTTGAACCTGAACAGCTGAGACAGCTTAAAGTAATAAATATCAGCTGACACCCTTGGCCATTCTGAGCATTAATCCCATAAACAATACATCACGGCAAAACAACCAGCAGGCATCCTATCTCCTGGCTAATCTGACCATAACCTGAATTTACAGTGATTAAAACTCCGCCAGTTGCCATCAGAGCACTTGGTTGGGAGAAGCAGAATATCTGATGGCTGTCCCAGAGCAGACCTTAGAGGAGGCTGGCCATGGCCCACTGCACAAAACCTCACAACGGTGGACAGCACCTGGCAGCAGCAGGGACCGGGGTAGGGGGGATGGCGAGGTGAGAGAGGGTGGACTCCGATTACAACTGGGTCAGCGGCTTACTCTGAAAAGCTGAGGCCAATTTTAAGACCATTTTTATGAAAAGGACTAATTTAAAGAGAAGGATGTTTAATTTTAGGAGCTAATTGGTTTCCAGGAAAAAAAAAGATCACCTGCCAGGAGACAAAAAAGATTTTACAAATAAAAGAGAGATGAATAAGATAACCATCTTCTCTTTGCCTTCGAAGGTGAATAGCTCAGCACTTACGTGGCACTTTCCATCTGTAGGAACCCGCACAAACACCATCAAAGGTGCGTACCTCAATATTTCCTGATCTATAGAGACTTGCACTATTTTATCAAATCATCTTAGAGAAATCAAGAGCAGTGTTCCCACTGAATACTGTCTTCCCTCTTGTTTTACGGCTGATTACAGAGGGGGCTGGGCTTCTTTTATTGTATGTAACTCAACATGAATGCCCTCAAAGAGATAGGAAAAATATTTACTCAGCTGCAGGAACCCAAGGCAGAACGTGGAGGGTGAGGGGCAGCTTTCTACTAGGTATCTGTTATGGAGGCAGAGGGGATTTGAATGGGGAGCCCTGCTGAGGGGCAGTGTCCTCCAGATGTGTGTGAGAGCCCCAGTCCTGCCAGCAGAGGGCGCTCAGAGGTCGGGCCCCACCAGCTGACCTGCTGGCGGGCGGGGCGGGGCGGGGGCACGTTCCATAGCTGCTGCCTGCAACCTGGAGTGTGGGAAGCTGGGAAGACTTAACTCCGCTCTGGTTCAGGAAGGCTGCTCTGTCTAAAGTGTTTGGAGGCTGGGGGTTTGTGCCTTTCCTGTTACTGCCCAGAGGAGGACCTGAACTGGAGCTGGGAGGTGTCAGGGAGGCAACAGTCAACAAGGATATTACCTCGAAGGTGCCCACTGGCAAGGAAAGATTCCTGAGGGGAGGGTCCATGCCAGACTGGCTTGGGGTGGTGTTTACAGAACTTCGCATGATGGCTGGCCTGCCTGCCTGCTAAGTCACTTCAGTCCTGTCTGACTCTTTGCGACTCTATGGACCATAGCCTGTCAGGCTCCTCTGTCCATGGGATTCTCCAGGCAAGAATACTGGAATGGGTTGCCATGGTCCTCCTCCAGGGGATCTTCCCAACCCAGCAGCAGACACTTAATTGATCTCTTTTAATCCTTGTAACAACCCTCTGAAGTAGGTACTTAGGGATGAGGAAATGGTGGCACAGAAGAATGCGTGGCAGAGGCGGGCTGTGAACCCAGGCAATCTAGTTCCAGTGCCCGCGCGAGTGCACCACTGACCATTTCTCAATGACTGAGAGCAAGTGCCGGGGGAAGAGCTCTGCCTCAGGCTTAGGGAGAAGCTGCGCTTACCCTCAAGTTGGCAGAGGGAGCAACTGCAGTTTTTTTTCATATGACTTTCAGCTGAACACAGGGGCATGAGAAGGAACAGCCCCAGACAAGCACCCGGCGTGGCTCTGCTGCAGCTCTGAAGGTGCCAGAAGCTGTTTCTGGCCACTCACCTCTCAAGATTCCTAGGTTGCCAGGTACTGATACTTGTGGAATCCTACATTTTTATATCACAGCACGATCCCAGCATATTAACTCTCTGCAAGCCTGCCATCTCCAGCGGAATCTCTCTCTTTAGAGACAACATCATTGCAAGAGGAGGAACCTTAAATCAGCAGCCACATCACTTGGGCCTTAATTTAGCAAGGCTTTGATTTTCTTTCAAACAGATGACTGAGAAAAAGGTGATAGTTTACCTGAAGCAGGTTACTGCTCTGCTTCCAAAGAAGGAAATGAACTCGTAGGTTTGTTTAGGGGCTGAACCTTTACTGTCAACTGGTTTGACCAAATTTCTGCAAACTGGATCTTCCTCACAGGGCTGACAATCTTATAGTGTAGTCCTCCCTTTCTTCCTCCACTGCACCTCCCCCCGACCAACCTTGCTGAAACTGAATTTGAATTGATTGGCTTCAACTCAATACTAGAGACTAAGGAGAGACGCTGAACCTCAAATACTGAGCTTTCTCTGGCCTCTTGCAGAGGAAATAACTTCTACCATGTCATGGGATTATTCCCTACTAACCACTGGGAAAAATGGAAGGTGGCCCCTAACCACATGGGTGGAAACCTACTTGATCACAGATCTCTCCATTTCGGGATTAAAGGCATGATGCCCTTTCTATGGGAAGAGTGCACCCTCATACTCTGATCTCTCTGCAATGCATCCGTCACTGCTCAGTGGTAGGAAGGAAGGGAGCAGTGGCAGCCATGGTTGGGTGGGTCTGGTTGTTTAATGCCACGAGGACTACACCGTCACATTAGTAATTGCTCAGGCCCGTGCTGAGCAATGCAGCCTATTCCTTTGTGCCACTGGGCCCCCAGGGTCAAGGAGCAGCTGGAGGCAGCATACATAAAATACTGCTTGCTGTTAATACTTTTTCTGGTGACAAAAGGCACTGCCCCAGAGAGGTAGCAAAATTGCATGACCCAAGCTTGCTTTCCTCGTCTACAGAGAGGGTTGAAAATTTAAAAATAAACCTGAGGTCTGACTTGCAGATAAGCAGTTCCATACACCCTGGGAGTCAAAAATAACTGAACCAGGCCTAGAAAGAAGTTGTAAATGTTATTTTTTTTTAAAAAATATTGAAATTCTGTTGGCATATTAAAAAAAAAGTTTCCCTCGGATCAAGGAAAAAGAAACAAAAACAAGAACCTGGGCTAGTTTAGAGTTCATCTGTGAGGCACTCCGAAGGACAGCTCACACGGCAGGACTCAGATGGCTAGAGGCCCTTGCTAGAGGCCCTTTCTGTGAAGGAGAGAGCTCTGTGAGCCGGATTACGGCTCCTGCTCGGAGAAGGAAGACAGGGCATGCGGGAGCGATGTGAAAAGAAGGTATGGATGTGAGGTGGGGGCGTGGAGAGCGATACCCAGGAGAACCTTCTGCCAGCTTGAAGCTACTGGTGTAGGCCGATCTCTGTTATGACTAAGGTTAGAGCCCAGGTTGAAACTGCTGATCTCTGCTTTGAAAGGAAATTCTAAAGCAGTGTAATTTTAATTAAACACACACACACACAATGTTCTGGGGAGGCAATGTCTTCAAACACCTGAAACTACCACCGCCAGGGAGAGCTGTGGTTTGGGATTCACATTCAGGTCTGCAGGTGGAAGAGGGACTGATTTCTCTACACCTTTCTCTGACTCTCAGCCAGATCCTTTGTTCACTGTTTTCCAGACACCCAGGGAAAAGCAGAGAAGAGTCCCAGGGTTAGGTGTTGTTTACGAGAAGCCCTGGCAACCCTGGATGCAGACGGAGGCTGCCCCGTGTTTGCAAGGGGTTCTGCTGGAGGGGGCCGTGGCTTTTCCCTCCTGGACACAGTTCAGTCTCCCTTTGCCCTGCCTTCATGTGCTTGACATAACTGGGTCTCTCTGACCACTCCTCTGGATTATGGGGTTCTCTCCCTGGCAGAGTTTCCAAGACTGATGCTCTCCTTCAGCTTTTAGTGCCCCTTACCTGCCTCTGCTCTCAACAGCTTCCCCTGAAAACCTGCTTTAATTACCTGATGGGCTGCCTCCTCATCAACATCAGTCAGGCAAACAAAGACCGGTTCCCAACTCTCTAGAAACCTGCAAAAGCCAATTTCCATATCCAGAGCCAGGGACTGCCTGTCCTCCTTATAACGACTGCACGTATTTGCCATCAGAATATCAGGTAAAACAAGAACCCGAAATCCACCTCAGGAATCACTAACTTCCACAATCTCGAATCATGTATTTAAGCTGCTTGGCTAAGGAGAAGTGAGTTCCCTGCCCGAGTAGTCTCCTCACCTAGCAGATCTGTTCCCCCGACTCACCCACTCCAGGGTTATTTATCAGCACAGGACAGGTTTCGCAAATGCATTTGATCAGGCATACACATAAACACAATGTAAAAAGACACTTGTTTTTAATTATCTGGAACAGCAACGGAAATTCCAGGTTTGTTTTTTTTTTGACTTCTGTATATTTTCCTTCAGGGTCATTAGGGCTGTGGTCCCATTTGCTCAACCCCTATCACGACTGAGCATTTTGGTAGCTCTCCCCATTGCTGACCAGCTTTCATGGGGGCCATGGGTGGGGAGGGAAGAATGAGAAGATGAGATAGGAAGTTAAGGAATTTTAAGTAACTTTTTCACAGAATCTCTGTCTGAAAGTAAAGTCTTTCATTTTTAGGAATACTTAAAGCCTTAATTAGTACGAGTCATTAAAAGGCCTGCTCTTGAACTAAGCAATGCAGGGAAAAGAATTCTACATAACTCTTTTTCAAATGAAAAACAAGAAATTGGCTGAGTGGGCAAGAGCTTAGGTCAAAGGTATTACCTAAGAGGGACATGGTCAATCAGTGCCTCACAGTGAATGTTGTTTCCACAGAAAACTCCACGACCTTTCTCCAGTCCCCAAAGGTTGCCATTAAAGGACAATAGACAGCAGATTCCCTTCTTAATTAACATTTTTATTAAATAACCCATTTCAAATAATGGTTAAATTCTCTAAATTTATATCATTCTATTAACCATAATCTAATCTCATTAACCTTGAAATCCCAGTCTTAACTACCCAATTCTATACACCATGGTACTATCTACTAAACTAATTAAGTGACCTTCAAACTATTTCTCCTCCATATCAGATCATTATTTTTCTAGCTCATGGTTCTTTGCTGGATCTCTCATGATCTCTCACTTCCTGTGAACCTAGTTGCTGAAGGTCCCTGATCTGGGAAGAATTTTCTAACAAAATCAAACCATACAGGACTGTCTGACTTGATTCCTGCCTGCCCCCACCCTCTGTCCAGTAGCTCAGGCCTCTTTCCCAGCCTGAAGATCCTGTGGCTTAAAGGGAACTCCCTTTCTATGGCAGATCGACAGTTGGGAGCAGGAAGTCCATTCTCATCTCTGCCTAGCCAGGGTGGGAGGGGTGTAGGCTGGGAAGACAATGACCACTGCGTCCTCCCACCTCCTCTGAGGAAGCCCCCTTGACCTGAATACAGATCCTCTAAAGACTGATTCAAGGGGACCCTAGTTCCTCCTTTTCATATCCCTAAGGCTGGCTGAAGAAACAAGAGCCTCACTGCTAGTTCCAGCTTTGCTTTTTCTTCCTTTTGACACTCTGGCCAAGGAAGAAAAGATCACACAGCTGTCAGTTCCCACTTTCTTAGGAGTATGCATACAAAATGTATTTCTTTTCTTAAGCTCCACCTTTAGAGTCCCCAAACTCAAGATCCTCTACTTTCTATATTTGGGCTCTAAACAATTTTAGAGAGGCATAGTCCTCTTGCTGAAGTGGTCTGTATAAACACAAGAAAGCTGTTTCTTTTCCTGGGCCTTTACCCTCACCAAAATAACCCTAGGCCCAATGAGCACCATCTTATGCACAATTGAGAGAAATACTTTAGGTAAAACTTGATTTTTGTTTAAAAGTAAAAAGCTAACTAAAATGATCAGAATTTACCTATGCAAAAACATCCTGGGTTGTAACAGACTTGTTGGACCAACTTGTAAATTAAGCTGAAAAATACCCAGTTAATTCAAAACCTGATCGACACATACAACCATATATGTGACTGTAATTTTATAGGGGAGACCTAAGAAGAATAAAACTATTAATGATTGTTTCATTGCTGAGTGGGATTAGAGGAAATGAAAGAACTTTTTAGTTTTTAATTTTATGTAGTACTTTGACGGAGAAGGCAATGGCACCCCACTCCAGTACTCTTGCCTGGAAAATCCCACGGACAGAGAAGCCTGGTGGGCTGCAGTCCATGGTGTCGCTAAAAGTCGGACACGACTGAGCGACTTCACTTTCACTTTTCACTCTCATGCATTGGAGAAGGAAATGGCAACTCGTTCCAGTGTTCTTGCCTAGAGAATCCCAGGGATGGGGGAGCCTCGTGGGCTGCTGTTTATGGGGTCGCACAGAGTCAGACACAACTGAAGCGACTTAGCAGCAGCAGCAGTACTTTGATATGATTAACAATGAGAATATATTGCTGTACATATTTATTTTTGAACACACTGTGGGGCTTGTGGGATCTTAGTTCCCTGATCAGGGATCGAACCTGGGCCCCCTATACAGAGTCCTAACCACTGGACCGCCAGGTAATTCCCAAGAATATATTGCTTTATAACCACAATCTAGTAAAGAAGAAAGGAAATAGATGAGACTTAACACTTGCCGCCTCCCCAAACCTAAATCTCACAGAGACTCACAGAGCTCCAGCTTCCCTTTTGGGGACATAGCTGAAACCACCTGTGGCTACATCACACACACACACACACACACACACACACACACATACACACACCCCAAGAGCTTCTGAGAGCAGGTATGGAAGGGTTTGGAGCAGGGGCGCTTGTCTTGTGCTAACTGGTCTGCCGTCAGATCCAGCGGCAAAGCACAGAGGGGCCCTGGCAGTTTGTGTAACACAAAGGGAAAAAAACAGGCAGCGCACAGATGGAACAAGTGAGATAACTCTAGGAAGTGATTATTTGCTGGAGATAAAAGCAATTACATTTGTCAAATATCTGCAGGGAAAGGGAAGAAGCGTGTTAGGAGGGAAATGGAAAGAGGCTGCCGGACAACGATGGAGGACCAAACCCAACACACCAAACCATAGAAAAGCAAACTGGCCACACCACCAGAGACACGTGCCCTCCGGCAATGAGGGGAGACGCCGCCCCTCTCGGCGCTGTCCCCTCACGGCGCCCTGGGGTGGTCCTGTCCCGCTCTCACAGCGCTGTATCACCACCCTGGCAGGTATACCAGATGTTGAAAATGAGGCGTATGGGGCATGCTGGGGGCTTCAGAATCAAGAAGTGGTCCTAGAGGGCTGACTCTAAGGGTTGACTGGCTTGAGGTTGCTTGGCAGGATGCATCAGAGCTGCAATTGTTGATCATTCTTTGAGGATACTGCCTCTCTGGTGTCTGGGTTACCATCGTGTTCTGTCCCAAGTTAATATCAAATGAAGGGGAGCCTGCTCTTCCGGTACACAGTTCCTCGGTATAAAGCGTAAGGCTTTTAGGCGGCAGAAGCCTCCCTGTGGGACACCAACACAAAGTAGCAGGAAATAGACACCAACCCTGAGGGTAGTGGAGACAGCCAACAGAAAAAAACGAAACACTTCTAGGATAAGTAGTGTGTGGTTGATGGCTCTGTTACCTTGACAGTGCCAGGTAACAGAGCACTGGTATTAGCATCCATAATAGCAGAGTCAACTCAAAACCCTCAGCCCAGTCATCAGAAAATCCTAGAGTTGGGAAAGCAGTTTTGAAATCTTCTGTTCAGAACTCCTCCCCAATGGGGCAGCTTGTTGCTTGTGTGGGGTGGTTTATCTCTGGCTTTCCTGGACCAGTTAATGATATCAGATTGGTTGCTAAGTAGAAAAGAATCAGACGCCTCCAGGCCCTCCACATCCTGGAATGGTTCATCTGCCCATCAAAGGCTATTTGTTTCATATCTTTTTCTATCTAGATCCGTGCAACCAATGAGACAGGCTACCTTGGTTGCCAGGTGACCGAGCCCTCCGGTAACCTCACCTGAACGCCCTCTCCCGTGAGAGCTGAGCAAGACTGGATCTGCCAGAATCGGTCGCGGATGGTGTGCAGGTTCAGTCCTTCTGCAATTTCAGAGGCAGGGGCTGCTGTGAGCAGATCCTGCTTATTAGCAAAGATGAGCACGGGCACGCAACTTAGCTTTTCTTCCTCCAGTAATTCAGCTAGTTCCTGGATCATTTGGGGAATAGATGGGGAAGGGGGGGACGAAATCTATGATATTTAACCATGCACTTCTAATTGAAACTAAATAAAAGTTAAGCTGATCAACTAGTAACTTTCAAGGGCAGTGGTTCTCAAACTTGAGCGTGTGGAAGAATCCCCTGGCAGATTTCTGGGCCCACCCCAAAGATGGTGACTTTGGAAAGTCTAAGCCAGGGCCTAGGAATCTGCATGTACTCCTACTAATAAAGTAGTTCTGTTATAGGGGGATTCATAAATCATACTTAGAGAAACTCAAGGGAGAACAAAAGTTGTGGTTAGACATTTAAAACTTACCCAAGGTTATTATATGCAAATAACTTTCAATGCATATATATACACATATACATATGTATATATGTACAGATACATATATATTTTTTAAAAACTTTAATAAAAATGACAGTTGCTTTAGAGACTATAATTCTGGTTCATCAATCTCTATCTCCAAAACATGCATGCGTGTGCATTACATTTCCTCAAACCCACATCCTAAAGTAACTGTGTTAGTCTATCTGACAAGGTCTCTGAGTTTTAGGTGATTGTTTGGGATCTAAACTGTATGTTAATTCTGTCTGCAACAAGTCCAGGAGAAGGTATATACTTACCTAAAAGCCAGGACCCACCCCTTCCTCCCTCGATCCACACTTTGGCCACTTAAAACACTGGAGCTGTCAGAGAGAACTGGATGGTTTGACGGGCAGATCCCTGTCTGACACCTTTCAGCCCCAAGTTCATGTGTAGCGCTGGTTCACATGAGTGATGGTCCAGAAATCATCGAGGTATGGAAGGGAGAAGGGCTGTCTCCAGGCGAGTTCTCAAACTAATTTCCAGGGAAAAGGAACATGAACGTGGGGACTGCTACCTTTGGAAGGCCGTGTGTGGTAGTTTAGGTCACTGGCCAAGGGCTGTACTAAAATGTAAAAACATAAGCACGCTTCCCCAGAGACCTCCATGCTATTGCTCACTTAGTAGTCAGCCTGGGTAAAATGGTCTATATCCACTGCATCTCTATGTAAAATTGCATTTGCTAACTGTATCATGTAATCACGCTGACATGCACCCTGCCCTGGAAGCAATATTCAAAGTATACCTATCTCTTGGCTTGGGAAGAAGAGCAGCTTAGTCACGGCTTGCATATTTCTTCCCATACCTTCTAATTTGTCCAAGTTACCCTTGGATCAATTAAGTTGGTATTGAAAAAAAATGCACACAGAAATAGTAGGTGAACTGTCCTTTGGGTTCACTTCTCTGTGGCCTGGGAAGAAACCTGGAGAGCTTTTGGGCATGGTGGTAAGTTCCATTTGCTTATATCCTGTTTATTTAATTTGATTAAAACTAAAATAAACGAAAAATTGTTTAAAGAATTCTCAACTAATTTCTTTTTAGGCAAGTGGTATTTTGCCTGCTTGCCAGAATGACTGTCTTGTCTAAACTGCAGAGGTTAAACAAAAAATACTTTTCCTCATTCTTATACATTTACAAAGTTGATTAATGAATACCCAGTTGTTTGGGAAATATCTCAACAGAACAATTATTTACCTGACCTGTCTCTTCAAATCTTTTTCTGTCTGCGCTGTCAATTACATATATCTGTAAAGTGAAAGAAGAAGGTTATTTCAATGAGCAGATATGGAAAAAGACAGGGCAGTTTCCAGTGAAGGAGCAGATGATTCCTCATCGGCAGAGTTCATGTTAGCACAGCATACAGAAACTGAGCTGGTCACTCGTGTCAACAACGGACACAAAATAAACTGATTAATTCATTAAGATGCCCAGAAGATACCTCCGGCAAAGCTCCCAAGTAAGAAGGTGAGCCAAGCAGGATAAAAATAGCTGCATTTAATGGGAATTCACTAAGCATTCTTTATCCTAGATTTACGTTATTAATCCTCATTATCACTCCATGAGACAGATTTCATTTTTTTTAATATCTATTTTAATTCATTTGTCTATGCCAGGTCTACTTGTATTGTGAAATGCGGGATCTTTAGTTGCAACATGCAAACTCTTAGTTGCAGTGTTTGGGATCTAGTTCCTTGACTAGGGAATGAACCTGAGGCCCCTGCATTGGGAGCATGGAGTCTTAATTACTCAGCCAACCAGGGACGTCCCTAGATTTCATTTTTATCCCATTTTATACATAAATAAACATAAGCCCAAAGAAGTTAAGTAACTTGGCCCAAGTCACATCTAGTACATGACAAAAAGGAGATTCAAACTCAGGCATACGTGACAGTAAAGTACCCAGTTTTTAAAAAAATTATTTATTTGGCTGTGCACATCTTAGTTGTGGAATTTTTAGTTGCAGCATGCAGCAGTGGGACCTAGCTCCCTGACCAGGGATCAAACCCCAGGCCCCTTGCATTGGGAGCATGGAGTCTTTGCGACTGGACCACCAGGGAAGTCCCCTCAGTTGTTCTTAAACACTCTGCTGTTCTGTGTCCCAAAACGGAAGGGACGGTGCTTGGAGGCATTTACAAATCCTGTAGTGCTTGAACGTCATCCTTCGGGAAGTACCATTTTGATTATGAACTGTTAGCTGTCTTCAGGTTCCAGTGATGTCCCTCCCATTCCCACCTTCAGAGGCTGGGAGGTTAAGATCAAATACTGGAAACAGCAGGTGTAGAGGCTTTGCCAGAGTAAGAGAAGTTTTGAGATTTACCGTAAATTACAAATCCCAAGCTTTCTCTCTCATCACTGTATTTTATTTATTGCATAAATAACATCGATATAACAATAAGGGAAATTAGGTAAGACCAAAAAAGAAAGAAAAATCACCTATAGTTACAGAACCCAAGAACATTCATTATTTTAATTTCCTATGAAAGTTCTCTTCTAATTCTTCTTCATATGGAAATTTAAGAAGAAAATTAGGTAGATAATTTTGTAGTCCTTTTTAAAATCAGTGTATTAAATGTTCTCCCAGTTGCTAATCTTAAAAATTATCAAAATTAGGAAGTTAGAATTGTTATTTAACGGCATAAGGGAAACATCCTTTTAAAATAACATATTCATTTAAAAACACAATGAAAAACAATCTTCAGCTCCCACCTTTAGGAGGCTTATAATTCTGTGCTACTCTGAAAACTTGCACTCTCTTGAAAGAAAAAAAAATTAAAATTCCTTTGCTTAAGTTATTGTTGTTTAGTCTCTAAGTCGTGCCCGACTCTTTGCAACCCCATGGACTGTAGCCTGCCGGGCTGCACTGCATTTAGAGTCGCTAGTGTTAAACATTATACCAGGGACCAGGTTCAGCCTTTTCTCTGAAGACTACCCCATGTTTCCAGTTGTGTTTCCTTCATGGAGAATCACAGGAAGAGGAAGGATGGATGTGTTTGGTCTCAGTACTTATTTGTAGTCTTATTATTGTTATTGTTAATATTACTCTGACTCAATGTCATTGCATACCACAGACATACAAAATTTGATACTGTGTGATAACTCACTTTGCAGAACATGCCGGTAGCTTATTTTTCCACTGGTGTGTCTCATATTTTCAAAGTAGCACACACAGTATAAACACAGATGGAGAAAGAAGGAATGCAATGGGTGAACCTCAATACAAAAGATCTGATGAGAACTTCTTGGGAGTCTAGAGTGGATTAAAATGATATTCACTCAGGCAAGGGAAGAAGATGATGCCTAGGAGGGAGATCTGGGCTCAGATTACAAAGCAGGAAAACATGTGTTTGGGAGCAAACGGTGTGAGTAAGATGGTAACAGTAGAAGAGGCTGAGAATACAACTAAAGATACAGGTAATGGGAATTCACTGGTGGTCTAGTGGTTAGGATCCAAGGCTTTCACTGCCTGGGCCTAGGTTCAATATCTGGTCAGGGAACTGAATCTCACAAGATGTGTGGCGAGGCCAAAAAAAAAAAAAAAAAAGATACAGTTAAGAAATCAGTGTTTGGAGCATCCTTGGTGGTCCAGTATCTAAGACTACACTTCCAAAGCAGGGGGTCGCGGTTCGATCCCTGGTCAGAGAACTAGATCCCACATGTTGCAACTAAGAGTTCGCATGCCAAAACTAAGACCTGATGCAGTTAAATAAATGCTGCTGCTAAGTCGCTTCAGTTGTGCCCGACTCTGTGCGACCCCATAGACGGCAGCCCACCAGGCTCCCCCATCCCTGGGATTCTCCAGGCAAGAACACTGGAGTGGGGTGCCATTGCCTTCTCCAAGTCAAATAAATAAATAAACTTAAAAAAAAAAAATCAATGTTTGATAAGATTAAAAACAGATAGATGGGAGAGAATAAACAGAAACTGAAAGAGAGTTTTAACAGTAGACAAAGAAAGATGACCAGTCAAATACCAAAGAATTCAGAGGCTTAAAGTCAATAAGAAGGAAGTTTTAACTTTTAATTACTTGCTAAATTACTTGTTGGGCTTCCCTGATAGCTCAGTTGGTAAAGAATCCACCTGAAATGCAAGAGAACCCAGTTCAATTCCTGGGTTGGGAAGATTCCCTGGAGAAGGGAAAGGCTACCCATTCCAGTATTCTGGCCGGGAGAACTCCATGGACTGTATAGTTCATGGGGTTGCAAAGAGTCAGAAATGACTGAGCGACTTTCACTTTCAAATTACTTGCTATTTATGGCTTTGACATGAAATTTCACAAAAACATTTTCATTAAAAGATTCAAAAGGAGGATTTTCCTAAGCTGTACATAAATTCTCCCTATCATTTAGCATTTTTCTCACATAACTTTTATGAAATTTGAAAACTACCATACCATAATTCCAGGAGGAAGGCTATAAAACACTGCCCCATTTATTAAAAGGGCCAAGTGAAAAAGTCATAAGCACAAGCCAGTCTCTAGTGATCCCACAAATCTGTTTTTCTGTGGTGGCACATGCTTCTCCTGGTAACCCCCTCCCCAGCGCCGCCCAGTTTCTTCATGCAAGTGTGTTTCTGGGCAATAGCTAAGGATAAGTGTTAGCTGTTCAGTCGTGTCCGACGCTTTGCGACCCTGTCGACAGAGGCTTCTTTGTCCCTGGGATTCTCCAGGCAAGAATACTGGAGTGGGTTGCCATTCCCTTTTCAGGGGATCTTCTCTGACCCAGGGATTGAATCCAGGTCTCCTGCACTTCAGGGAGATTCTTTACCTTCTGAGCCATCAGGGAAGCTCCCTGCTATGGTTAAGAAGAGCCTCTTTTTCTTCCTTTCTTTTTCTCATTAATAACATAGGTGTTAAAAAAAATAACATAGGTGTTAAGCTAGTCATGCAATATATATATTTAAATTTAATCCAAAAACAAATAATCAAAAAACACTCAGTATCAGAGAAAGTTAAATACAGTGCTTTTAACTGATCTTATAAAACACTATGGATCTTCAAAAATTGTCATAAACCTACTCTAAAACTTATAATCCATGGCACTCAGAATGAGAATGATGCTTTAAACAAAGCCAATTCACATCTTCATTGGCAACAACTTTGACATTTCTATTTGGTTGAGGGAAGATCACCTAGAGGAAAAGATTTTCTTCTGGATGGAAGTTCAGCCAACTCTGCATTATCTGGAGACTGATTATCCAGCATGTGCATGGAGGGCTCTGTGTTTCTCCTCTTGGTTCTGGGCCTCCTCCCTCCTGCTGCCACCTTTTGGCCAATTTATTGCTCCTAAGTATTCTTCCACCAGAGGGGTAGGCGGAGACAAGAAGAGACGACACTAAAAAGTGTGGCTTTTTTATTGATAGCCTGAGCAAAAGTCTAAAAGGAGGCTGAACCTGACTGACAAGGAAGTTTTCTGGATAATCTGCGGCTTTCAGTTATATGTGCTCTAGGAGTGCTGATGCTCAAAGTGTGAGCGCTGATATGATGGAGATAATACAAGAGACGGTTGTGGAGCTCCATCTCACCTGATGTCATTTGGATATGGAAATGATGACAAATTTTATAAACTACGTTGTGCTTAAACATAAGACTAATAATGATAAAGTAAATGGAGTTTGGTAGTAATATTAACATATACCTTGAAAAAAAGTGATGTGCTTTTAACCTATCAAAAGGCTGTTATTTCCTGGCATGAGAGAAAGGGAAGGCATCCTATACCCTCCCTTCTGTCATACCTCAGGGTTAATTTCTTAGTCACTTCCCCCAAATTAATAAAGCTGAAGTCAGATGTTCTCAGTGTCATCATTCCTGAGAATAACTCTGTACTTTTAGGAGCTGCTCTGATTCTTTCAAACCTCTAGAGAAACATACAATGTTCGAAAGTGAGAGTTGGCACTCTTTCTGTAAGGGGTCAGGTAGTAAATATTTTCGGCTTTGTGGCCCATACAACCTTTTTCAACTATTGAACTTTGCTGTTGCAGTGCAAAAGCAACCATAAAAAGTATGTAAAAAAAAAAAATGGACATGGCTGTGTTCTAAGAACTTTATTTATGGGCACTGAAATTTGAATTTCATATCATTTTCAAGTGTCATAAAATCTTATTCTTCTCTTGATTTTTTTTCCCAATAATTTAAAATGTGAAAACCATTCTTAGCTCACGAGCTATACAATAACAAGAGGCAGGCTGGATCACTTTGTCGACACCCGCTCTAAAGCAAGAATCTATTATGGCACTCTAGAAAGAATTGAAAAGAGTTAACCAGGCAACGAAATGTGTCAAGCCTCAACCCTGCTCTTCTAGGCAGCGTGGAGTCTAGGATAATAGGTCTTTTCAACCAACAGTGGAAGACTATTAAATACAGACAAACAACCAATATAACCCATCACCACTGCCACTCCAAGCTGCTACAAATCGAGCAGACAGGCTAAGAGTCACAGGGCCTTAGAATCTAACCCTGGGGACTCAGCTGCTCCTCAAGACTTGTTTAATCTCAAACAACACTGGAAAATAACAAAAGGTTTGACTCTGAATCCAAAATATTGTTGGATACAGTGCAGTATAGCTGGAGAAAGCTCCTGTAGGGTTATTCTGAACTGATTTTATGATAATTCCCAGATGCTCTCTCAGCTAATGGGGAGTGCAGAATCCAGGGTCATATCACAACTCCCTTGTAGTCCATCCTCAACGTGTTAGAATAATTTAAAGTTACCCTGACCTAGAAGTTTCTGAGACCTTTTCATGGAGCCTTACAGACATTAACGTCCTTATATACAGCTCTTATTTGGACATTTCTTTCAAAGTACCTAATGGAGCAGGTGAACAGATAGAACTGTGATTTCTCTCAATCACCTGCTGTTCCCGTACTCTTGACTCAAAAAAGCAAAAGAGAATCTATAGCTTTTTCTTCCCTCCAGTTTTGTTGTGATATTATTGGCACAGAGCACTCTTTAAGGTGTATGGTATAATGATTTGACTTGAATCTATAGCTTTTTTTTTACTAGCCTTATATCCTGCAAACTTGCTACAATCACTTAGTAGTTCCAGGAGTTTCCTTGTTGATTTTTGGGATTTGAAAGACTGAATGTTTAGTTTTTCTAACATGTAGTTTCGTATCACAATTTAAAGACTGATTTCTACATTTCAGGTATTTGTAAGTGAAATAATATGATGGCTTGTATTTGCTTTAAAATACTTAAAAAAATAAAGTGGTGGTAGGGGAGATGAAACAAGATTGTCAAAAGAGAAATTAAGGAAGCTGAATGATGGGGTTTCATTACATTACTTTTTGACCTCTACATATATTTGAAAATTTCTAAAATGATATTTCAAAGCCAGATACATTATTTGAGATTACAGAAGAAGTCTCCTTCTGTATTAAAGGGAAAATTTTTCTTTTCTCCCCAACATTTCTCTTCTGTTTTCCTAGAAGGTATATAATACATTTTGGTAGAATAGTTGGCTGAATAGATGGATAAATGGATGGATGGATATGTCTCATCTTCTTATCCATTTAAATCTTCAACTTGGCACCAGGAATATACTGGAACTTACCTTCACCACAGGCCAGAAATATGATGAGCCTTTGTGATGCCCATCTCAGTACCTCAACTGTGTCTACTGATTTGATGATAGTTCAATTTTATATTTTGGTATTATTTCCCATTTAAGAATTGTGATAAATAAATGAATTTACCATTTCTCATAAACCCTCTGTGAAGCAGATGCTCCATCCAGTTCACAGAATTAATAAGCCCCTGGACCTGACCACAATGATACAGAACCACAGAACCTGAGAGCTGAAAGGGAATTTAGAAGTTATAGACCTTCACATTCTACCTAATGTTGGAATCCATTTATAATGATGATCCATTTCATTTATTTGGTACTTTTCTAAACATTGGGGATACAACAGTTGGGGGAAAAAAAAGGCAAAGTTCCTGTCTTCATGGAGCTTACATTCCAGTGGGGGAGAAAGGTAATATATAAAGATGTGCCTGAGGTGAGGGACTATACCACAAGAAAATCTAAGGAAAAAGAATTCTACCATTGGAAACAGTGATGACAAAGGCCAGGAGGTGGGAGCATGCCTGTATTCTAGGAATGGCAAGGAGGCCAGTGTGGCTGGTGCCGGGTCAGAGGGGAAGAGAAGCCAGCAGCTGGGGGGCTTCGTGGGCCACTGCAAGAACTTTGGCTTCTACTCTGAGCTGGGAAGCATATGTTTTGATAGGATCACTACAGCTATGGTGTTGAGGAGAGACTTCGGGGAGGCAAGGCAGAACTTAAGAAACTGGTTAGAATGAAACTGCAGCAACCATTGCACGCTAGCAGTAGGGGTGGAGAGAAGTGGGCAGGTTCCAGAAACGTTCTGAAGGTAGAACTGACAGGTTTGGCTGACAGAGCAGAGGCGGGGAGTGAGAGGAGAAGGGGCCCAGGATAAGTCCAATGTTTGGGGATGAATGGGACTGCCATTCACTGAGAAGACTGGAGGAGAAGCAGGTTTGGGAACGGGTGGATGAAGATAGGAATTTGGCTTTCAACACACTGAGATTGAAGGGACTTACTAGTCACCAGTGTGCAGATGTCAAATAGTTAGCTGGCTGTATATGAAACTGAGTTGAGGGTTGGAGAGAACAGTTTGGGACTCACCAGCACGTAGGTGGTGATTCACAACTTGGAAGTGGATGAGGTCACCTAAGCTGAGACTTGGAGAAGAAAAGCACAGGCCTGAACTTGGGCGCTCCAACATTTGGAGGTTGGGAGATAAGGAGAAGACAGTGATGGGGATCGAGGAGGGGTAGCAGTGGGTGTCAGAGGATGAGATGGCTGCACGGCATCATCAATGAAATGGACGTGAACTTGGGCAAACTCCAGGAGGTGGTGAGGGACAGGGAGGCCTGGTGTGCTGCAGTCCATGGGGTCGAAAAGAGTCAGACACGACTGGGCAGCTGAACAACAACAAGAAGCCAGTGAGACGAGAAAAACCAAGACAAAATGGAATTCTGGAAGCCAAGGAAAGACAGCGCTTCAAGAAGAGCATTCCAGCTCTGTTCCATGGGCTGACAGTTCAAGTGAGATAAGTAATGAAACCTGAACGTGGGCCTCGGCACTAAGGATTCTCAGTGAGCCTGAATGGAGGGTTCCGATGCCTGCAGGGAGAGGAAGTGAAGACAGAGAGCACAGAAAACTCTTTCAAGGAGCTTGTTATAAAGAGAGGCTGAGGAATGGGACACTGTCTAGAGGGGGGATGTACAGGACGACGAGTTCTTTGTTTTAAACAAGAGCATCTACAGGATGTGTGCACGCTGATAGGAGTGAGCCGGTAGAAAGAGACCTGTTAGGAAGTAGTCTTACAGAGGGAAGCTGTCTGAGATGCAAGGCGAGTTCTATTGGCTCTGAAGATATCAATGTGTTTTGCAGCTTATTGTCCCTCATCATAATTAAATTCAAGCTTTCAGTCAAAGGTTAATGGAAATATTATGCAACATTTTTTCCTACCCAAGCTCACGAGAGGCCCTGGTTTTAGGGTATGACCATGAGAGTGAGTGGCTGAGGTGGGGTGGGTGACAAGCTCACTGGAGGGGAGCTGAAGGAGCTGAGACTGAAGTATCGGATAACTCATACATAGACAGTGAAATTTCCAAGAATCCTAAAACAGTAGTTCTAGAGAACTTGGCAGTGAGCGGGGAGCTCGACTCAGCCTCTGCCTGCGTGAATGCTGCCTGAGCTGGGAATCCCAGTGCGTGAGCAGCTTCTTCTACTTCTGGACAGTCATAATTATAGGAAATTTTGTCCTTATTCTGTGTTAAACCCTAACAATCCCCAAAGGGCTCCTTGACCGGTCCTCTAGAACTAGTCACAATGAAACTAACTGGAAACAGTTCTAAGCACTTTCTCTTCCAGGAAGGACATCTTCAGGTCTTTCAACCATTTCTCATACATCCTGGTTTCTAGGACCTTCACTATCTTGATTGCTCTCTTTGGGATATACCATGACTTACTGATTTTCTTGGAGTGACAGAGTCAGTGGCTCACTCTTCTGACTTTTCTGTTGTTCCAATCACTATGGTAATTAGTAAATACTTTATTTGCCAGGGTGGGTGTGGGCACAACACTGTTACTGAGCGACAGCAAAATAACTTACACAAAGCTCCACAATCTGTCTGCTATAAATTCATTGTGACAGAGAGCAATGTTGTGGCGATGGAATTATTGACAGGATAGATCATTACAGGGTAAATGTTAGTAAGACAGGGCAGAAGAGATTATGAACTGATGAATCTGAAGGAGTACTTACAAGAATATCAGTGTTTTCAAAATAATTCCTCCAGTATGGTCTGATTTTCCTCTGTCCGCCAATGTCCCAGACATTCAGTTTAAAACCTTGTGATTGTACACTTTTGATGTTAAAACCCTGAAACAAAAACACCAAGTTTTTTCAAAACGGAGGGGATATAGGTATACCTATGGTTGATTCATGTTGCGGTTTGACAGAAAACAACAAAATTCTGTAAAGCAATTATCCTTCAGTTACAAAAAACATACCAAGTTTTACTAGACTTCGAGATCACATTTCTGACAAAGGTACATTTACCAGCTATGTTATTTATTAATTCTGAGATACTCTGCAGGATAAGAAACAGATATTGAAAAAAGTTTGCTCTGATAGGGAATAAAAATGTATTTACACATGTTCCCATCACTCGGGGCGGAGTCGGTGCTCATGACATCATGCTGAGTGCACACACACGCATGCCACTACTGAGAATGAGAATTACTCAGATAATCAACCCAAACCACCTCCAATCCCCATCAGTCCTCAAGATGGTAACACTTAACAGGATATTACATGTAACTAACAAACAAAGCCGAATCTGCAGACTCAACAGAACAGAACTAATGCGAAATTTAAAGAGTCAAGAGCTACAGTCTGGAAGACTGGATTCTTCAAAAGCAACTCAAAATGAAAGAAATTTCCCTCATATGAACTGATCAGGAAAAGGAAGGAGCTGAACTCAGGACACGAAGGGGGAGGCTGGTTTGTAACTGGAGTAGTTACAAACTCCTCGTGCGGGTGGTGATGAAAACAAACAAAATGAACATATGAAACTGTTCTTTAATAGGTATCTCTGATGAACTTGAAAGGATTCATTTTCAGGACAGTGACGCCAGGTGGAACTTTGGAGCAGGTGAACCAATCAGGGGCAGACAGAATGGTGAGCTGGCAGTTGGGGTGCAGAGAAACAAACTAACAAGAACTTTGGGGTTTGAAGAGAAGGCATTTTATAAGCAAGAATAAAAAAAGAAAAAGAAAAAAAATCTTCTGGCAAGAACGACATAATGAAATCAGGATTTGAAAAACCCGATCAACAGCTTGCTCCCATAGAAGTGACATTTCATCCAAAAGAGCTGGAGTTAGGTGGGTCTGGATATGCCGCCACAAACATTTGCCTCTCCTGGCAGCTTGCCAGCACCGAAGGACAAGGCACAGG
Organism: Bubalus kerabau; assembly: GCF_029407905.1. Classification (NCBI taxonomy): domain Eukaryota; kingdom Metazoa; phylum Chordata; class Mammalia; order Artiodactyla; family Bovidae; genus Bubalus; species Bubalus kerabau. The sequence continues at coordinate 25,861,042 of NC_073645.1, forward strand.
CAAGGGTAGGGGAACATAGCCACCCAGTTTCCAGCAAGGATAGTCAGTCACTGGAGGACAACTGGGGATGATGCTGACTACATCGCCTTGAAAATGCCAATGACTGAGTAAATTAGAAGCTTTAGAACTCTTAAGGGAAGTGGTTTATGCTTATTGTAAAAGGTAGCTTCATTCTGACTCATTTTCAAAACCACTTTTATGCATTTAAAAATCCCACACTTAACTACGTTATTAAATGTCAGACCCAGTAACAGTGAATCCTTTCTGGAATGAGGGAATAAATAAGAGTAGATCCTGGAATTTGACCATATGTTAACTGCCTTAAAAGTCTGTAAGTCACCAAACCTAACAAATCTACTTGAAATTATTCTAAGGAAATAATAATGAATGGGTGCAAACATTTAGAGACACGTACTGTATTAGTACTGACATACAGAACAACGTAGAAAGATGTTATTATGAAGTGAAACAGATGATACAAAATAGTATACTCTTTTACTAATAGTAAAATAGTATGAGCCATTTTTCACTTTTTATTTTCAACATACCCACCATATATGGGGAAAGAAAAAGCCTAAAAGCATATAGTTTCAAATGTTAACAGTGGTATGTCTGACTGGGCATTATAGGTGATATCTAGTTTCTTGATTTTACATATTTACATATTTTAAATTTACTACCATGAGCATCTATTATTTTTTCTAATATAAAACAAAAACACATCATAGGTGTGTTTTAGAAGACTAAATACAAAAATACATTTGTTCTAAATACAAAACCTTGGCGTAATATAGTAACAGATCAAATAGAACCTGAAAATTAGAACTGGAACTTGGGGTCCATAACTAGGACTTCATGTTCCTGCTCTCAGCGTTGACCTCCTCATTTCAGTGGTGCTCTTGAGAGAGACAGCCTCTCTCATACTTAAAAAAAATAAAAAACTTAGTTCTTCTTTTTCTGGCAGAAATCCTGACACACTAATAGGTGTTTTCAGCTTGTCTAGGCTAGACTACTGTAATTTGCTCCTCCTCAGGCTATACATTAAATTTGTTCAGAAGCTGTAAAATTGCTCATTTGGTAGCAGCTGAAATGACTTTTCTGTAAAGAGCTGCGAATCAGTAAGACTCGCTGGCCATCGAGTATACACACCAGCACAGCCATTCAAACATGACATCGAGCTCATCGCAGGACAGTGACAGAAAACGCTAAGCAACTCTGGTTTTGCTAAAACCTCTTGTTCAAACACTTCAAAGACTAAGAGGGATGTTATTAGTTAGGAAGCCCAAAGGCCTGGCCAAAGGTCAAGTGTTCTTAGGATTCCTTGTAGGAAAGGAGACCTAAAGAAGCCTACTAGGATTCTTCCAGGCAGGACTTGTCTGCAACATCCATGCTGGGAGTACCACCAGCCTTGGCTTTTGCTTGCTTAGCCTTAGGAAAGAGGAGGGTTGATGAGACTGGATTTTAAAATATGGGCAGGGACTTCCCTGGTGGTCCACTGGCTAAGATTCTGTGCTCCCAATGCAGAGGGCCTGGGTTTGTTCCCTGATCAGGGAACTAGATCCCACATAGTGCAACTAAGAACCAGAGCAGCTAAATAAATAATAAAAATAAAATAAGAAGTAAGCTTAAGAAAAGAAAACTACAGGCCAATATCACTGATGAACATAGATGCAAAAATCCTTAACAAAATTCTAGCAATCAGAATCCAACAACACATTAAAAAGATCATACACCATGACCAAGTGGGCTTTATCCCAGGGATGCAAGGATTCTTCAGTATCCGCAAATCAATCAATGTAATACACCACATTAACAAAATGAAAAATAAAAACCAAAAAAAAAAAAAGAAAAAGAAAAAGAAAAACCATATGATTATCTCAATAGATGCAGAGAAAGCCTTTGACAAAATTCAACATCCATTTATGATAAAAACTCTCCAGAAAGCAGGAATAGAAGGAACATACCTCAACATAATAAAAGCTATATATGACAAACCCACAGCAAACATTATCCTCAATGGTGAAAAATTGAAAGCATTTCCTCTAAAGTCAGGAACAAGACAAGGGTGCCCACTTTCACCATTACTATTCAACATAGTTTTGGAAGTTTTGGCCACAGCAATCAGAGCAGAAAAAGAAATAAAAGGAATCCAAATTGGAAAAGAAGAAGTAAAACTCTCACTGTTTGCAGATGACATGATCCTTTACATAGAAAACCCTAAAGACTCCACCAGAAAATTACTAGAACTAATCAATGATTATAGTAAAGTTGCAGGATATAAAATCAACACACAGAAATCCCTTGCATTCCTAGGCACTAACAATGAGAAAACAGAAAGAGAAATTAAGGAAACAATTCCATTCACCATTGCAATGGAAAGAATAAAATACTTAGGAATATATCTACCTAAAGAAACTAAAGACCTATATATAGAAAACTATAAAACACTGGTGAAAGAAATCAAAGAGGACACTAATAGATGGAGAAATATACCATATTCATGGATCGGAAGAATCAATATAGTGAAAATGAGTATACTACCCAAAGCAATCTATAGATTCAATGCAATCCCTATCAAGCTACCAAAGGTATTCTTCACAGAGCTAGAACAAATAATTTCACAATTTGTATGGAAATACAAAAAAACCTCGAATAGCCAAAGCGATCTTGAGAAAGAAGAATGGAACTGGAGGAATCAACCTACCTGACTTCAGGCTCTACTACAAAGCCACAGTCATCAAGACAGTATGGTACTGGCACAAAGACAGAAATATAGATCAATGGAACAAAATAGAAAGCCCAGAGATAAATCCACGCACTTATGGACACCTTATCTTTGACAAAGGAGGCAAGAATATACAATGGATTAAAAACAATCTCTTTAACAAGTGGTGCTGGGAAAACTGGTCAACCACTTGTAAAAGAATGAAACTATAGCACTTTCTAACACCATACACAAAAATAAACTCAAAATGGATTAAAGATCTAAACGTAAGACCAGAAACTATAAAACTCCTAGAAGGAGAACATAGTTTTGCAAAACACTCTCCGACATCCATCACAGCAGGATCCTCTATGACCCACCTCCCAGAATATTGGAAATAAAAGCAAAAATAAACAAATGGGACCTAATTAAACTTAAAAGCTTCTGCACAACAAAGGAAACTATAAGCAAGGTAAAAAGACAGCCTTCAGAATGGGAGAAAATAATAGCAAATGAAGCAACTGACAAACAACTAATCTCAAAAATATACAAGCAACTCCTACAGCTCAATTACAGAAAAATAAATGACCCAATCAAAAAATGGGCCAAAGAACTAAATAGACATTTCTCCAAAGAAGACATACAGATGGCTAACAAACACATGAAAAGATGCTCAACATCACTCATTATCAGAGAAATGCAAATCAAAACCACTATGAGGTACCATTTCACACCAGTCAGAATGGCTGCGATCCAAAAGTCTACAAGCAATAAATGCTAGAGAGGGTGTGGACAAAAGGGAAACCTCTTACACTGTTGGTGGGAATGCAAACTAGTACAGCCACTATGGAGAACAGTGTGGAGATGCCTTAAAAAACTGGAAATAGAACTGCCTTATGATCCAGCAATCCCACTGCTGGGCATACACACTGAGGAAACCAGAAGGGAAAGAGACACGTGTACCCCAATGTTCATCGCAGCACTGTTTATAATAGCCAGGACATGGAAGCAACCTAGATGTCCATCAGCAGATGAATGGATAAGAAAGCTGTGGTACATATACACAATGGAGTATTACTCAGCCATTAAAAAGAATACATTTGAACCAGTACTAATAAGGTGGATGAAACTGGAGCCTATTATACAGAGTGAAGTAAGCCAGAAAGAAAAACACCAATACAGTATACTAACGCATTTATATGGAATTTAGAAAGATAGTAACAATAACCCTGTATACGAGACAGCAAAAGAGACACAGATGTATAGAACAGTCTTTTGGACTCTGTGGGAGAGGGAGAGGGTGGGATGATATGGGAGAATGGCATCGAAATACGTATAATATCATACATGAAATGAGTCACCAGTCCAGGTTTGATGCACGATACTGGACGCTTGGGGCTGGTGCACTGGGGCGACCCAGAGGGATGGTATGGGGAGGGAGGAGGGGGGAGGGTTCAGGATGGGGAACACATGTATACCTGTGGCGGATTCATTTCGATATTTGGCAAAACCAATACAATATTGTAAAGTTTAAAAATAAAATAAAATTTTAAAAAAAGAAGGAAATAAAAAAAAAAAAATAATTAAATTTTTTTAAAATAAAATTAAAAAATTGGGTTTTTTTCTTTTAAAAATTGACATACATTTATATTTATGAAGTCTGAAAAATATATACTAAAAGTGGTTTTTCTCAGGGTACTCTGTTTTTTTTTTTTTTTTCCCTTCATGTGCTCTCTGTATTTTCTACATGTATTGATTTCAAAATCAGAGAAGATAGGGCTATTTCTAAAAAGGAATCACTTAGATCTGAGGGATCTGATGTGTTTTGATATGTATAGAAATATACATCTAAATGATTTCTTTTCAAAAAATTGTTGTAAAATATACATAACATGAAATTTACCATTTTAACCTTTTTTAAGTTTGGTTTACTGTTGTGTAACCATCACTGCCATCCATCCATCATCTTGCAACTCTGACTCTCTATGTCCATTAGACAATAACTCCCCATCCCTCCCCATCTCCAGCTCCCTAATCACCACTGTTCTCTTTCCTGTCTCTATGAATTTGACTACTTTAACTATCTCATATAAATGGGATGTCTTGATATGTTTTTGAAATATGAGATTATTTTGAAATTGCACAGACTTTTCTCAGTAACAAAACTTACAAACGGACACAACTCTATTCCCCATTTTGTCTTTCACTTGCTATTAGCATCTTCCATGTGTCATGCAAGCATTGGGGCGAGGCAGAGCTCACCTGCGTCGGTGTGATGTGGCTGATGTCTTCAGATGCCAGCTGCTTCAGAAGAGTGGTCTTGCCAGCATTATCCAAGCCCAGGAGAAGGATTCTCACCTCCTGGTCTGGTGCACTTTTCAATTTGCGCAGAATTGAGAGTAAGCCCTTGAACAACCATGAAGAACAGAGATTATTTTGGGGGCATTGACTTTGATATTACTGGGTATCTGAACGTCTTCTCCTTGACAAGAGTTCTTGGTTGTGGAGAGCTTATTGTTACCCACTTTAACATCATTTATTCCATTTGCGTATATGTTTTTGGCAGAAGCACTTTAGTGAATTCAGCAACTTAATAAATAGCTTAGCTTATTCTTGTTGCTCTTATTAATCCAGCTTAGCAGTTACCCTAGATCTCCTGGGAGTGTGTACTTGTAACCAACTCATATTCCTGAAGCCCTTTATATACACTTAAGAGTACAGCACTCACCATGTCTGACTGTAGGAAACTGATTTTTGTATTTTTCTCCTTTATACTAGAGTGAAGTTTCTTGTGGGTAAGGACTACAGCTTTCATCTCCCACAATGCCTGGCACTTATTAGACACCATGATAGTTGCTGAACTAAACAGAATTACCCACCCAAGTTAATGCACGATTTCAAGGTACTAGTTCAAAAAGTCGCAGAAAATTGTACTTGGGCTTTTTAGAAAAAAGACTTTGTTTCAGTTCTTGTTTAAGCCTTCATCATTCAAAATACTCTATCATCTTCTAACTTTCACATGACCCTTACAGGATACCTGCACAGTACAGGTTTATCTATGTTCTTCAGATGAAGAATCGAATATTTAATACAACAGAGACATTGAGGAATTGAAAGGTCATATTGGAAGCAAAAAATATCAAAATTTAACCAGGATATTTTTGACTAGTAATCAAATATTTTCATTTCTCGTTTTTGTTATTATTCTTTTAATGGATGGAAATAAGTCATGTTGCTTTTTAGCTAAAAACATAAGGAAACTCTTATAAGATAGTTATTTGTTGTGTCTTGCAGCTGACAATCATTTTCCAGTGAGGCATAGTTACATCAAGAATCAAAGAACCCCAGAGTTTAAAGGGCATATAATCTAATCTCCCAGCCCAAGTGGAAATTCCTTCAAACTGAGTCTTAAAATGATATAAAATGGTTATGTTTTTATCCACTTTGCATCAGGAAATAACTCAAACCAGTCGGTTCACTAAGATCAAATGCTAATTCTGTGAAATAATTTTCATCAGTTGAGACTTTGGACAATGATACGCAAATACGCATAATTATAAAGAATTCCTTTCTGCTTCAGATACACTTTGTTTACCACTTCTAGTCTTGTAGTCACACTGATCACATTAATCTCTCCATGCCTCAATTTTTACCAGCAATAAAATGTAAGGTTTAGTTTAAGAGACAAATTCTATTCCACAAGATTTTGAGAATAGAGAATGAACAGATTTGAAACAAACAAAAAAAGATAAGCAAATTTTTTTTTAATGGCATATTTTTTTCTTTTCATCTAATCCAGCCTTGAATTATTTGACACTATTCCTTTTTAAAACTCTATTTATGAGCAATCTCCCTAGCTTCTATTAGCTACATTGCAATCACTCATTTATAATACCACCTTTCAGAACAGTTAAAATTAGAATTCTGAGATCCTCAGGGGACTGGTGATATAAAAAGGCTAAGAACAGGGAAAATACATTGTACTATTCCTTCTGAGTTCCTGATTAGATGTCCTCATTACCCCTTCCAATAAAATTCTAAAATAGCTGGAACTTATCACATTGGTACATTAAACAACAGTATAAGAAAAGAAAGTTCTTCTCATGCATCATTTACTAGTGAAGAAATTGTGAAAAAAGGTATGTTTTCTATAAAATATTTTCAAGGTTCAAAGTAAATGTTTTATGTTTTTCCTCATGTGTCTTTTTCCAAAAAATCACTAAATACAAATACTGCTTTCTATAGGCTAAGAGCTTTTACACACTCATTATGTTTGAAATTGAATGATTAAAATAAAAATATAATTTCTATTCATCTTGAAAGGAGAGAAGCAAAGCATGGGTGAGAAAGAAAACATTCCAACTACAGCTAAGTGTTATTAATCTAATGGTATAAAAAAATAATCTCTCTACATTTCCAATGAGCAATTTTTCCTCATCAGGAGACAATAACTTCACATGTTTCACTTTTAAATGAAATTACAGAGAAATGGAAAGTTCAGCTAATATTTTCTTCCAGCAAAATGACAAATGGCATCTCAAGAATGGTCTCAGCAAGACAAATGCAAATACAATACGGCATCATATTAACCCAACTCCTGAGGACAGGGGATCACAGGATTATCAGGGTTTGCTAAATAGGGAAGAGGGTATTTATAGATATCAGGGTTCTGCCTGAAAGGGACAAAGTAAGCTGATTTAAGAGATTGGACAAAAGTGCAGAATAAGTCTACTCTGTGCTTCTATTCATATATATCTATATTTTATTGTCAAACGAAAGGAAACACAGCCATTATAAGTCAATTTTATTACGGGGCTGAGTTTCGAGGTATTCAGTTCAGTCACTCAGTCGTGTCCGACTCTGCGACCCCATGGACTGCAGCACGCCAGGCCTCCCTCTCCATTACCAACTCGAAATACAAGGAAATGAATTTTTAGTGTACTTTTGGTCAATATAATCTATTCATTCATTTATCTTAAACACCCATAATGTGCCCCAAGTGCAATGGCGAGCAACAGAGATAGGATCTCTGTGTAGGATGTGTACTCCCATGACATGAAATAAAGGCAATTTAAGAAAGAGGAACTTTAGTTAATTGGGTATTGTGGGTTATCAGCAATGTATCCACACAAGTTACCTGCACCCTGGTGGACAGAAGTGGTCTGACTCAGCCACGAAACGTTTGAACAGTTTTCTATAGGCAAATCATGAACAGATATGCTGTTGACGATGGATATTTTATCTGCCTCAGTTTAAACTCAGTGACTGGCAGAGGCCTGGTGTGCTGACCTAAAATGACACAAACTAGGTCATTCAAAGAAACTGGGATGATGGAGAGGGAGAGAGGAATGTGTTGGTACATGGAAAATATACGTGGCTGTGAGGAGCAGCTGAAACTTAAGTATTAAAATTAGTAAGCCAACTGGCAAGTACACACACTCCCCATAACTAGCTTAAATGGAACAGACTTCCATTTATTTTTACCTCACCAAAAAAACGTTGGTGCTGCCCAATGAGGCCTTGTTAATTTCGAGGAACTCCTATAGCTTTGTTAGGGAGAACTTCACCCAAATCTTATCTTCTTTCTCCTCATCTCTCTACTAAATAAATACAGTGTTCCCTGAGGAGCAAAATACTGGCATCTCCTCAGTTGGAGTGGGTTCTTACTTCATCAGAGTCTTAATGAAAAATACATTATGGGCTTTAGAGTTTCATAAACTAACATCCCGATGGGTAACCTCCAGCATAGTTTTATCTAGAAAATGGGAACAATACTTGTATCTCAAGAAAAATGCTATGAAGATTAAATCAGATGATGTATGAAGCATGCACACAGAGGGAACTCAAAACAGTTGTTGTGTTTATGTTTCTACTTTTCACCGACCATTTTTGACCAGAAAACATAATCTTGGGAACAATCTTCAAATGTCAAACATGCTTGATAAATATCACTAGCTTTATATATTCAGAAATTACTCCATAAATAATTCCTGAATGGAGGACTCATCTATTAAATAACAGTGATTAGTTATGCACAAAAATTACTGTCAATTTAGTATTTCACCAAGGACTTGGTATCCTAAGGCAGGGGTAAAACAGCTGACCTTCTAGGGGTTCAGAGAAATCAATAATGGGTTTTTGTTGCTGAATTCCAAATTTTAAAAGAATAAATATATATTAGTCATAGCTGAAGGATTAAGACAGTAAAAAAGCCTGGAACTCCTGTAGAGTTACTATGGGGACTCATGGGTATCAGATATGACATACTTAATCATACCATTGACCCTTTAAATTCCGTTTTCCACTTAGAGTTCTAAGAATAGCTCATACTTTTGGAGATAGAAAAAAAGTGTATTTTGGAAACCAGATGAAGACTCCTGAATAATTTGCCCTAATTCCTTATTGTTTATTGTAGAAAAAAAAAGAAAAAAAGAAAAACAAACTCTGTCTTGATCACTGAATACAACAGTTGTATACAATAATGTTGTATATACACTGTCAATTTGTTGTATACAGTGTCAATCTGTACCTGGAAACATAAACAGTGGTTAATATATTGTGGCTTGTAATTATAAATTAAACAATCATGAAATGACACAGTCCACTTCACTGATAAACAAACTGGGAAAAGTGAGCCAGCTCTCATGCGTTTCTCCTTTATGATGCCATCCCTTTCTCTGTTGGTTTGGCATGCCTTTTTCATTTCAATTCTAGTTATTTTCTGTGTAAATATCTTTGTTTGTACTCATTTGTTGAGAAAAACTTAGCCTTTAAATGGACAGCTCATGTATAAACCATTAATAAAAAGCAAACATGTAAAAATCTGTTTAGCCTGAGGTTAATAAAACTGCAGTGTAGAAAGTGTTGAAATGTGATTGGCAACTTCAGATCCAATAATGCTACTTCTTTAACAATGTGACAATGTTAAATCAATTCAAATAAATTTTTCCTATCAAAATTTACTCACTGGATAATCTAACCAAGTGTGTATGTGTTTTTTTTTTCTTCTGGACATCTAGCTTTTTCTTACTTCATAAATCAATAGAAGTGGTTCAACAGTTCTAAAAGTCAAAAAGGGATTGGAGTAGGGACAGGGAAGTAACTACAAGCTTGAGTGCTAGCTCTCTGCAGCTGGTAAATTTATCAGCCTGCTCCAAACACTCTAAAATAAATTTTTTCTTCCACTAGTTTTAAAACCACTCAATTTCATTTTAATACCCTCCAATTAAGTGCAGAGAAATCAATAAGGAACAGAGTGTCAAGCGTCAGATACGTCACATAATTTACATATTTGGGAAAGCTTTATTCTGGCCCGATAGGGAAAAGGCTAGCCCCAAATTGATGGCCACTCTCCCTTTTTAACCTACTCCAAACTGAGATTAAGGCCTTTGCTTCTGGTGTGGTCATATGCAAAGGAAGGTGGCAACAGGTCCGCAGTAAATACTAAGGATCGGGCAGCAAATCTGCCTCCAGCAACACGTATTGAACAGGAGACTGGCTATCACCAACAACCAGACCTCGCAGAACCCTCAGCAAATAAAAAACTCGGGACTGCAAAAGTGCGCCCGCCACGCAGACACCGAGACGGCTTAAAATACACCAGGCATCCCTTCCAAGCGGCACCTCTTTGTGTCCGGGGATTTATACCCTTCCCCCCCAGAGGCCCTCACACCGCGAGGAACAGGAGAGCTAGGCTACCATCTCCCCTGGTACCGCCAGCGAGACCTCAAAGACAGCAGCGCTGGCCCTTCTCCCCGCTTCTAGCCGGGCACTGGTGAACCCCACTTTCCTGCGGCACTGGGAGGCCGATTCCTTGGAAAGATTTAATCCTGCGTGCAGAAGCTGCTCTCCACAGCTCCTCGGATCCGCCCTCATCCCAATCCCCAGAGTAATGATGGAGTCAGGGCTCCGTACCGCGACAACCCAACACCCTTCCAGCCCCTTCCCCTAGTTTCGGACAGGTTACAAGCTCCGCCTTCCTCCCCAGGCCCAGATTCCCTCCAGGGCCCACACTCGGGGCTCCCTGCCGCCCCCCGAAACCAATCCAGGACCCGGACATCAGGCTGAGCGCCAGTCTGTTCCCTCCTGTCTTTAAGCGCAGTGCCCTGCCTTGGGCCAGGGGAAGGGAGGCAGGTGACCGACCAGCTCCGGAGGGACCCAGGCCCCCCACACTCACCATCCTCCCGCCGAGTCCCTCCTCCTCCTCCTACTGCCTCCCCCGTTACCAGGGGCAACTGCGACGGCACCGCCCCCGACGTCCCTCGTACGCACGGCAGAGGAGCAGAGCGGCAGAACGGGGCGGGGTCCAGCTCCGCTTTCCCCAGTGTGCGCAAGCGCGCCAATGTGCCCTCCCACTGCGCAGGCGGGCTGCTGGAGCGGCCGGAGAAGGCGGCAGGCTGCAGAGACCTAGGGAATGGTGAAATCTCGCCCACGTGGCTGGCGGGGGCCACCCGGCTTGTGATTGGTCCAGAGGGAGGGCGTGAGGGCGGGGCGAGGGGAGGTTCCCGGGTTGAGGCCAGAAGGGCATCCTAGCCTGGCTGCCAAAGCGGGCTGATTTTGGAAGCGGCTGTGTTAGTCCGTTTCTCCCGGGTTCAGGTAAGGATCTTGAGAGGAGGCCTCCTGCAACATCTACCTGTGCCAGGTTTTATTCCCTACATCCCAGGAGGGAGTTTGCATTTCTGTCCTGACTCTGCCCAGGCGAGGCTGCGGCGCGGGCTGGGCTTCCACCTGCCAAAGCCACGTGGCAAGGGAAGGAACTACCTGTGGGTCTCTTTATGGCCTCCAGTACCTTCGTGTGCCAGGCTGAGGAGCGGGGGCGTCATGGGTTGCGCACCCTTCTCCACACATCCGTGTTAGAATCCGGGCTGGAGGAGTTCTGGTGGTGCGAGGCTTCTTACAGGAGGGCAAGAAGCTGCCTGAGGACTGGCCATGAGGGCTGGGATGAGCTGATGGCTTACGGGGGTGAAAGGCGATTGGGATGGATGGTTTTGCTGAACTAAGTTGGCAGGGGTCGGTGCGCCGTCTGCAGCCCTGAAGGAGGCAAAAATGGGTCTCCACTTCTAGGCAAGCAAGAGTGAAAGAGATTCTCGGTGCTATTTCCCACCCCTTCCCCGTGCAGAGGACAGGAAAGAGAGTTACCATATTTGTGCCAGGTCCTAGTCTAGACTCTGGAGACACAGCAGGGGACTAAATCTGCCCTCATGGAAATTACATCCTTCCTAGTGAGATGCTTTTCATACAAGATTTCATTTCATTCTCACAGCCCTAGAAATTGATTATTTTAAGGGTTAAGAGTGGGGACTTGAATCCAGTACTTTCTGACTCTTGAGGAATTATTATTTTTGGCCGCTCCATGCTTGGCATGTGGGGATCTTTGCTCCCCAACCAGGGATTGAACCTGTGCCCTTGCAGTGGAAGCAGAGTCTTAACCACTGGAATGCCTGGAAAGTCCCTGGGCTTGCCGCTGCTGCTAAGTCGCTTCAGTCGTGTTCAACTCTGTGCGACCCCGTAGACGGCAGCCCACTAGGCTCCCCCATCCCTGGGATTCTCCAGGCAAGAATACTGGAGTGGGTTGCCATTTCCTTCTCCAATGCATGAAAGTGAAAAGTGAAAGTGAAGTCGCTCAGTCGTGCCCGACTCTTAGCGACCCCATGGACTGCAGCCTACCAGGCTCCTCCGTCCATGGGATTTTCCAGGCAAGAGTACTGGAATGGGTTGCCATTGCCTGGGCTTAGCTATTGTTAATAGTTTCCTCCAGGTTTTGGCCTTTGCTGCTTTATGGCAACCCACTCCAGTATCTTGCCTGGAAAAGCCCATGGATGGAGGGGCCTGGTAGGCTGCAGTCCATGGGGTCGCTAGGAGTCGGACACGACTAAACCACTTCACTTTCACTTTTCACTTTCATGCATTGGAGAAGGAAATGGCAACCCACTCCAGTGTTCTTGCCTGGAGAATCCCAGGGACGGAGAGCCTAGTGGGCTGCCGTCTATGGGGTCGCACAGAGTCGGATACGACTGAAGCGACTTAGCAGCAGCAGCAGCTTTTAAGACCAGCAGGTTTTCAGCCTAGTTTAGATCGTTGGAATGAAGGCAGATTTTCCCTGAATGGTTCTTAACATTTTATGCATTCAAGTCAAGTTTCCACCTATCTCTAGCCTGGTGGTTCTTCTGTGAAAAAGGCAAAGCAGACTTCTCTTCCAAAATTGCCTGGAGCCTAACATCATGGCTGCCAGGGAGTCATTTAATTGTACATAGGCATGTATTACCAGGGCCTGCTGGTTTAATTATTAGTCTCAATCTCCAAGTTGAGCTAGGTAGCCTTGACAGCAGCCCTTGACCCATCTCAGTGGACTTTGTGTTTGAACTGCTTGAGTCTTTGACTGCCTTGATCTTCTTCTAATGGGAGTACCAGCGATGATGTTTTGTTTTTTCCCCAAGTAGGGGATTCAAATAGGAGATCTTGGGTGCTTCCCCCTCCCTTGCAAAAGGATACTCTAGAAGAGTTTGGAAAGCCTGTTTCCCAAACTCTGATACTATCTGCTTGAGAAAATCAGCTCTCCCTGGAAGGACAAGCATTGCTTAAGGAGAGGTAGTAGGTTACACAATTTTTTAAATATTTTCCCTTCTTCCCTCCTTTTCTCTCTTTCTCGAGACAAGCACCTTTTAGTGGATAAGAGGACCCGTCTAGGTGACTCTAAGCCTTGTGACTTTGTGGTCTCTCTCTCTCTTTTTTTTTTGTCCACTCTGCACTGCCCCCTCGGCAGTGAAGGGTGGAGTCCTAACCGCTGGACCGTCAAGGAATTCCTGTCTAAGCCTTATAACCTTGGGAAAATACGGCCCTAGCTGTTATCAGATTTTTGGATAAACAGGACTAGATCTGTTTCCTGCTCACATTTGTATCTGCCACAGTGCAGGACCATGTGTGCCATAAACACTCACCACGCTAGCTCAATGCATGGGAACCTCCTCGGCATCAGTTTCTTCATCTGTAAGCTGAGATGTTGGATCCCTAATGTTTTTGAGCTGTGACATTCTCTAACCCTGGAAGGAAAAGGAAAGGAAAGGGAAAGGGAAGTATTGGTTAGTCACCTGTTTGATTTCCACCTCTCCCCCATTCCCTGTAGCGGAACCCTGGATATCATAGTCACCTTTTTAGGAAGTATTAGATATGGCTTGTGTAGGAAGAGGGAGCTTAAATGCTGAAAACTCAGCAACCAGTAGGACTCAGTATAGGAGGGGTAGACAGTTTGCAGCTTCATGAAAGAAAGCCTGTTATTACTTTTGTAACCAAGGCAGGTTCTGAGTTTGACAAAAAAATGACAAGATTTCGGGGACATCCTTGATGCCCAGAGAACCCAAGAATAAGTTGGAATGCATTCCAGGCAGGCGGTAAGTGTTTTTAGAGGGCAGATGAGGACTATAGCATGCACCTTACAGTCTGTCAGGGGAGGCAGATTTTACACTAATAAACATCAAGAAAGTGACAATTACAAAAGCCCCACGTGCTGCAAACGAGAACAGGATACTATGGGATTATGTAACCGAGAGGCTTGAGTTTGCCCTGAAGGAATCACAGAACTGTCCCCTTTGGGGGCCAATGGAATGGGAAAAAATGTTAAGACATAGAATTTAGATTTTTTTCCTTTTATGTTTTACATAAGACAGGACAAGGATGTTCCCTGGTGATGAAGGCAAAGATTCTTGCATGACTTAGCAAATGATAACCCCTTCATGGTAGAAGTGCTTTCACTGTGGAAGAAAGAGGATTTTCCAATGTTGGATTGTTCAGTTGAGAGTGGAGAGGGATGGCCGAGAAGTGTGTGTGTTGTGTGGTGTGTGTGTGTGTGTGTGTGTTGAAGGGGAGGCATAGCACTGGGACTGTCTCCATCTGGTGCAACTGTGGGGCTCTGTAAGTCAAGGCTTACTGTTTTTCCTTCCTCTTAGAATAAAGGGAACTCTTTCCCCTTCCTGGCTTCAGCTGGGACTGGGTGAAATGCCTTTGGTCTTTGGACCAGCCCCGCTGCAGGAGCCACGTCAGCCTGTCCTTAAAGGACAGAGCCTGGAGCTTCTCCTGGGCTCTGGTAGGGTGTGAGAGGGGGCCGTCTCCCCACCTTAGCAAACAGTCTACAAGTTGATGTCTGCTCTCGCTCTACCTCATCTGTTGGCTGCTTCTGCCTGCTCCCTCTCTAGTTGTTCTCAGATTTTTGATGGGTTACCTCTTAAATACAGTGGTCTTCCTGGGTATTTCCTTGGATCACTGCTCTTCCCAGTCTGCATTTTCTCTTTGGAAAACTTCATCTTAACCCACCCCCATGTTGCTCCCTCACTGTTTTACTTCTAACCCTGATCTCCGTTCTGGGTTTTAAGCCTAAATATCCAATTGTCTGCTGACTGGGCCTCTTCTTTAGCAAATACGCGAATTGCTATGCTAGGCATTGAGGCAACGGTGGTGAGCCATGGGCACACTCCTGGCTTCAAGGAGCTTATGGCCTAGTGGGGGACGGTGGGCATTAATTCAGGTAAAACCACAGCGTATCACACATGGCATGGCTCTGAAGGACAAGTACAGAGCCAGGAGCTCATAGCAGTGCATGAGAGGGAGGAAGGAGTCCTTCAGAGACTTCTCTGAGCAAAGGAGGTTTCAACCAAGATCTGAAGGATGGGTAGGTGCTTGTCATTAAGACTGTCTCTGCAGAGCAAAAGGCTACTTTTGGGGGAGGGCAGGGGAGTCCTTGAGATTATTTGCTAATGCACCTGCTTTTAAGACTGCTGTTTATTCTGAGGTGACTTTGCTGTAACTTCCCTTGCAGCTGTAATAACCCATGGGTCTTGACTGAGGTAATGTCTTGAGTGGAAGTTCCCTTTCATTCTATTATATAATATAAAACATTTATTCTTTATTAGGTCTATGGCTTCCGTCAGCCATATGTTTCCTTTCTCTAATACGAAATCCTGGCTTTGTTTGCTCGAGTCTGTGAGTACCTTAGATCTACATGATTGTATAACTCAAGAAGATAGTTTTTATTTTTTAATTATTTTCTTTTGGCCACACTGCGTGGCATGTGGGATCTTGGTTCTCCAACCAAGGATCGAACTCGCACCCCCTGTAGTGGAAGTGTGAAGTCTTAAACTGAACCACCAGGGAAGTCCACCTAGCTTTTTTTTAAAAACATGTTAACCACTATCATTTTCATTTTATATACTTTGGCACTGAATTATTACAAAAATTGCTTCTATATCTTAAAGTTTTCAGAATGAGAAAAACAAATGGCCAAAAACATATGAGTAGATGCTTAATCTCATTAAGAATCAAGAAAATACAATTTAGGAGCTACTCTGATGGTCCAGTGGTTTAGATTCTGTACTTCCACTGCAGGGGGCACAAATTTGGTTCCTAGTAAGGAAACTAAGATCCAACATGTTGCACAGTGCTGCCAAAAAAAAATTTTTTTAATAAATTTTAAAAAGAAATATAAATGAAAATAACAATATTGTTTCTGCCCATCATATTGGAAAGAAAGAAAATATTTATTTATCCATTTTGGTAAAAGTTTGACTACAGGAGGATTATCATATACAACTGGTTGAAAAATCAATTTGAATTATATTTATAAAGATTTCATTTAAAACATGTATGTCCTTTAATCCAGCAATTTCAGTTCTAAAAATCTATCTTAAAGGAAAGGTTGTGGCACTTCCCCGAAGGTCTAGTGGTTAAGACTACACCTCCAATGCAGGGGCGGAGATTTGATCCGTGGTCGGGAGCGAGCTCAGGGGTTTCCCAGGTGGCGCTAGTGGTAAAGAACCTGCCTGCCAGTGCAGGAGACATAAGAGATGTGGGTTTGATCCCTGGGTCGGGAAGACTCCCTGGAGGAGGGCATGGCAACCCACTCAGTATTCTTGCCTGGAGAATCCCACAGAGGAGCTTGGTGGGCTACAGGTCATGGGGTTGCAAAGAGTTGGACAAGACTGAAGCAACTTAGCACACACACCAGGGAACTAAGATCCCACATGATGTATAGTGCAGTCAAAAAAAAAGATATAGTTGCCATATACACAAAGTAATGTGTATAAGGATATTCTCAGCAGGGAAAAACTGAGAATAACCCAAATGTCTACCAAAGGATGAAATCAAGGCACATGGAATAGTATGTAATAATATAAAAGAGTGAGCTGGAGCTGTATATATAAAATGGAGAATTCTCTAAGATGTGAAGCAAAAAAAGTCAGTTGTGTATTAGTGCCAGTTAGTTTATTGCTCCTTAGCTCCAAATCTACCCTTCTTCATCGTGTCTTGTGATCCTGGACGTCGTAAACCTTTTTCCTTTGCCCTCTGATATGATTTTAAGCTCTACCAGTAGAGGGCGCTGGAGGAGCACCGATGAGGAACTGGTAGTCTCGGTGCCTGGGTGCTTGCCTCCTATCAAGTTTCAACAACACCCCACCTGGCAGCTTCCGGTTGAGTTCCCTCAGCATCCCGGTACGCAGCTTCCCAGAATCTCAGTGGCTTCCTGGTGAGTTTCATCAGCCCTCCGACTCAGCATTCCAGCGCATCGTTTCCTGCCTGCCAGCCCTTCAGGGGGCAGCACCTCAGCAAACTTTGAAGTAGACTGCTTTTTAAATCTTGCTCAAGGCGTGCTTGTGAACTTGTAATTCAATATATATGGAAGATTGTCAGGTGATTTTTTTTTTTCCCAAGAAAAAAGACAAATGACATAGTAGAAGAAGATATAGAAGTCTCAAAATTATTCCTTAAGAAAAAAAAAAAACCAGATAAGCAGGTATTATTTAGTGAAGAGGGAGAGGACGAGCATCCTGGACCGGCATTTGCAAAGAAGCAGGAGGACTTCCCTGGTGGCTCAGACGGTAAAATGTCTGCCTACTGCGGGAGACCCGGGTTCAGTCCCTGGGTTGGGAAGATCTCTTGGAGAAGGAAATGGCCCCTTATTCCAGTATTTTGGCCTGGAAAATCCCATGGATGGAGGAGCCTGGTAGGCTACAGTCCATGGGGTTGCAGAGTTGGACACGACTGAGCGACTTCACTTTCTGAAACAGATGGCAGCCTCTTGCGTTTGAGGAAGTCTTGTAGCACTTGAAACTCAACATGAGGAAAGTCTAACTCAGTGTTTTCTCCCTTAAAGCCAGTTTTTCTGTATTCTCTGCATGTTACTGTCCCAATCAAAAACCCTGGAATCACTCCAGGTATTTGTGATGGCCAGAGGAACTCACCAGGACTCCCTCTCTGCTCTGCTTCCCATTTGAGGGGCTGCTGAGGGAGAAGTAGTCACTTTGTAACATCCACACGCCTTCTTTTGGTTATTAGACCAAACGCTGATTCACATACTGTGGCAAGGTGTCTTGCAAATGTAATTAAAGTCCCTAATTGGCTGGCTTTGAGTTAATGTAAAGGGAGATTATCCTGGGTGGCCTGACTTAATCAGATGGAATCCCTTTAAAAAAGGGCTGCGCCCCCTCCTACCTGAGGTTAGGAATTCTAAGAGGTAGGTAGACAGACAGGTAGGTAGTTCTCCTATTGATTCTGTTTCCGTGGTTGAGCTCTGACTGATAGAATTCCTGCTATACCAGTCCTCAGATTTGGCTACTTTAAAAGCTTCTCTGCTTTTGGTCTTCCTTCCAGTTCTGATGCATCTGGGTTCACTTGAGCCCCATTTCTTCTTGCCTGGATTATTGGGGGTTCCCTTCTAGCTGGTCTCTGCGTCCTCTGAGGTCTTGCTACACCCTGTTTATGTCCATGTAATTGCCTAGACTGTTCTTTCTAAACTACACATCTAATCTTATCACTCTTCCTAAAGTTTGTTAGTAGCTTCCTGAAACTTTCAGGCAGAAGTTCAAAAGCCATAGCTTTATTACATGACTCTATTTTTTTCTCCTCTCTGGCATATAGATCATACGTCTTTTGAAAATTTTTTTTAGCGGTTGTCCAAAAGTTTGCCGTATATATTTACAACTAATCCAAGCCCACTTTCAAATTATACTGTCCCACATCACAGGTAGTCCGAGTACCTTAGAGTCCTCCCAGCTTCTCCATCCCATCTATTATAGCATTGTTGTCATTCCTTCATTTTTTTTTTTTTTAGGTAAGAATTTATTTATTTTATTTTTGGCTGCACTGGGTCTTTATTGCTGTGTACAGCCTTTCTCTGGTTATTACAAGCAGGGGCTACTCTCTAGCTGTGGTGCGCTGACTTCTTATTGCCGTGCCATTGTGGTGCGCGGGCTGTAAGGCATGTGGGCTCAGTAAACAGCGCATGGGCTTAGTTGCCCCACAGCATATGGGGTCTTCCCTTAGCAGGGATCGAACTTGTATCCTTTGCATTGGCAGGGGGACTTTTAACCACTGGACCACCAGGGGAACTCCCATTCAGTTTTTCAAAATATGCATTTATTTATTTATTCAGCTGTACTGGGTCTTCATTGTAGCATGTGGATCTTTAGTTGCATCATGTGGGATCTTTAGTTGTGGCATTTAGGACTTTTCATTGTGAAATACAAACTCTTAGTGGCATGTGGGATCCATTTCCTGACCAGGAAACAAACACGGACTCCCTGCCTTGGGAGCACAGGAGTCTTAGTCACTGAACCACCAGGGAAGACCCCATTTCCATCTTTATCTGGGACTGTTTCTACTTTCAACGTGACCCCATGCCTCTTCTCCTGCAGATAGATCTCTCCTACCTTCTAGGGCTTCACCCACATTCCACCTCTTTTGGGGAGACCCCCCCTTGATTTTTGTGATCCTGCCCCCAATTCAGCCTTCTCTCATCTTGTGTTTATCGTAGCCCTCCGTGTTACCTGCTGTTCCACAGGTGGGCTCTTGTTCCCCAGTCAGACTCAGCTCCCCAAGGACAGACCCTGTATTGTCCCTTTCCCCTGTCTTGCCCCCAGCATGATCATGCCCTGGGCTGGCCACTGGCAGGCACTCAGGAAACATTTGGTGTCCAGTGGCCCAGATGGGTGACAGTTCACTGGGCTCTTCCTGACCTGAGTGGGATGATGCTAGCGGCTGGGGTGAGCTGTCCATCTCCTATAGTGGGAGGTGCTCAGGGCCTCTGGAGAAGGTTTTGATTCGGGGGACAGTCCTCGTTTTTCCTCTGTTCTGAACTTCACAATTTTGTGTATGGGCAGGATGGAGGCTGACCTGTCTGACTTTAACATCGATGCCCCGCGTTGGGACCAGTGCACTTTCCTGGGGCGGGTGAAGCACTTCTTCAATATCACAGACCCCCGCACGGTCCTGGTACCAGAGCAGGAGCTAGACTGGGCCAAAGTGATGGTGGAGCAGAGCAGGTGAGCAGCTGGGGGACGGGCCGGGTGCACTGGGGCAGCATCGGTGGATGCCCTAGGGGAGAGGTGGAAATGGAAGATGAGGGGATAGTCAGAGAGCTCAGGGAGGCGGGGGAGCCAAGAGCAGGATGACTCAGGGCGGAGGTTGGGAGGTGACGCCGGCCTGTTGTCTTTGGGTGACAGGATGGGGACTGTGCCCCCGGGCACCCAGGTGGAGCAGCTTTTCTATGCTAAGAAGCTGTACGACTCGGCCTTCCACCCTGACACTGGCGACAAGATGAACGTCATTGGGCGGATGTCCTTCCAGGTCCCCGGTGGCATGATCATCACGGGCTTCATGCTCCAGTTCTACAGGTGCGACTGGGGAGCAAGGCAGCGCCAGGGGCACCACTTAGACCTGCTAGGGAGGGAGCCATAGTAGGATAATAGTAATAGCCGTCTTTATTGATTCCTTACCAGATACCAGACACAGTGTTCAATTGTTCGCATATATCACCTCATTTAATCTCAGCAGCCCTACAGAGAGGCACTGTTTTCATCTTCATTTTACAGATGAAGACCTGCAGTCCTACAGAGATTATGTAACTTGCCCAAGTGCACCAGCCAGCAAATAGTGGTGCCTGGCTACATGCACTGAGGCAGTTCTCTCTAGGACTCAATGACTGAACTCTTGTACTCCTTTAAAAAGTACTTATTCAACAATGAATTTAGTGTATTTTTATAACATAATATCCAAAAAATTAAAAAATGGGAAGACACTTTCAGTCCAGTTGGAGAGAGAACACTTTCTCTGTTCCCCTTCCTCTTTTCCCTGCCCCTCTTCCCTCCCTAACACATTCAGTTAGCCAGCTGTCGACCCAGACCTTGGGCCAGATAGAAAATAAAACTGTTAGTCTCTCAGTTGTGTCTGACTCTTTGTGACCCCATGAACTGTAGCTCACCAGGCTCCTCTGTCCATAGAATTCTCAAGGCAAGAATACTGGAGTGGGTTGCCATGCCCTCTTCCAGGGGATCTTCCTAACCCAGGGATAGAACCTGGGTCTCCCACATTGCAGGCAGATTCTTTACTGTCTGAGCTACCAGGGAAGCCCACCCCTCAAGGAGGACCCAGTTTTGTTGAGATCAAGAAGGAAACAGTTAGTCTAGCTTGCCAAGTGGTAGGCTGGGGGTAGAATATGGGGTGGTGGGAGCAGACATCAAAAAATGACTGTGTCTCAGGAAGGACAGGGGAAGGGTCAGGAAGATTCCGAGGAAGAAGAGATCTCTCCAGAGAGCAGGATTCAGCCATATACCAAGAGGCTGGGGGTGTGGATGTTCCGGGCAGAGGGGCAGCCAGTGCAGAAGAGCAGGTACAGGAAACGGCATGGGAATGGCCTGGGGAGTGCAGGTTTGACTGGTGTTCCACGCCCTCCTCCCATCCTCTTCTCTGCCTCTCCTGGCCTCTCTCCTGGTAGAACGATGCCTGCAGTGATCTTCTGGCAGTGGGTGAACCAGTCCTTCAATGCCTTAGTCAACTACACCAACAGGAATGCAGCTTCCCCCACGTCGGTCAGGTAGGAGGCCTGAACCCCTGGCTGGCTGTGTGGGCCAGGAGCTGCCTTCTTGCCTTGGGGGGAACAGCCCTTCTTAAGGGGTTCCGGGGCTGTCTGTCTTCCCTGGGTGGGGCCTGCCCTGGGTGGGTGACCAGGTCTCTTTTCAGGGTTTGGAAGTATTAGGCAGACTAGGAGAGTATCTTCTTCCTAGATGAATTCAACATTCACTCATTCATTCATGCTACAAATATGTCTAGAGTGTGTATTAGGTGTTGGATAGGGTTCTAGGGGCGGGAGATACGTTTGAGTAAGACATGTGTGGTCTCTGGAGTTTAAGGTCTTTTTAGGAAAATAAGCATAATGATCTCAGTCTGTAATAGCTGCCATTAAGGAAATAAATATGACATGCTGGAGAACAGCAGAAGGGCGTCTGTACAGATAGGCCGGTCAGGAAAGTCCTTTTTGCAGAGCTGACATTTCAGCTGAGTTTTGAAAGGTAAGGATTTAGCCACGCAAGAGCCCGGGGAAAGATTCCCAGGAGAGGGGGTGGCAGCACGCAGAGGTTCTGAGCAGGCAGGCACTTGGTGTGCTTAACGTGCTGAAAGGAGCATCTGAGTGAGTTGGAGGGAGATCCCAAGCTGAAGCCGAGGTTTTCAGGCAAGAAGCCACAATTCCAGCCTTTATCTCAAGCTTCGGTCCTGCCCTCAGCCCCCTGGAGTCCCCACTCCCAAACATCTCTCTCCACTAGGCAGATGGCTGTTTCCTACATCACAGCCACAACCACTGCAGTGGCCACTGCTGTGGGCATGAACATGTTGACGAAGGTACGGTTTGGGGCTGCTATGGACATGGTGGTCACAAGGGGGCAGCAAAATCCTAGGGAAAACTTTTTTTCCCAGGTGTGGGTGGTTTCCCAGACTGGAAGAGCTGGGTTCGAGTCAGAGCCTCGCCAAGTAGTGGGAAGTTCAGCAGGGCTCTCCCACGTTGGTTTTTCTCGGGGCTTTGAGGGAATTTGGGTGCCCTGACTGGGTGTCAGGTTATGTGGTGGTAGTGAGGTCTGATTTCTTATTTTATGGTCCTAAAGCCCCTTCCACCCCCATCTTCCAGGGACCTGACCTACCCCGCTTGTCCTCTTCCCCCACAGAGAGCTCCGCCCCTGGTGGGCCGCTGGGTGCCCTTTGCCGCCGTGGCTGCAGCTAACTGTGTCAACATCCCCATGATGCGCCAGCAGTGAGTACAGGGATCCCTTTTCCTCCCTGTAAACCGCAAGGTCAGCAGGGAAAGGGCAGGAGACCGAGGCAGCGGGTGGCGTTGGTGGCTGAGGTGGGGGTGGGGAGGGCTGCACTTCCAAAGGTTCTCCGAGGACAGGCAGCTCCAGCAGTGATGGCTGCAGGAGTGGCGGGTCACCTGGGTTTCGTCTGTGAGGAATGCTGTGGGAGTCATTCTCTGAATGGGTTTGGAGGTTTAGTGTGGACCTGTGGGGTTTGGCACCAGCTCACATCCTTTCAACTACAACTGTATTTAAGTCGTGAACTTGGCCTACTTCCAGAGCCCTGGGGATGGCTCACAGAATGAAACGCCGCAGAGCAAGGTATCCAAAGATAAAACAGAACCAAGAGCCTCTGAGGGAAGCCAGAGGGGTAGATAGATGTTTTCCAGCTGCCAGGCTTTAAGCTTCACAGCAGGAAAGGGGAAAGGAGAAACCCACTGTGTCTCACAGCCTTTGTTTCTTGACTAGAGAAAGCAAAGATGTTCCCCTGCTACAAAATTTAATGATGTAATAGATGTAAAGCGCTCAAAATAGCGCCTGGAATGTAATATTAAGCGTTAGCTACTGTTGCCACAGTTGCCATCGATGCCTTCCTGGTCATCACCGATGTCGTAAGGCGCATTTTCTTAGGACTAGTAGTCAGTGGAAAGTGATCACGATCACCCTTGCAGAAAGAGCACACCATGAAGAGCCATGCATACTCTACTTGACTCCTCTTCCCCTCCCCCATCCAGTTGCTCCTTCCAACGAATGGATGAGTCCCCACCACCCACCTGGTCTTGGATGGAGTGCTGGCTTGAATATAACAGCCAGAGCAGCTCCTGTTTGTGGGTGGGTCATGGAGTCAGGCACTGGACCCAGCACTTGGCAGGCATCATCCTGTTTAATCCTCACTGAGTCCTGTGAAGGGGCGCTATGATTATCCCCATTTTGCAGATGAGGGTAACTGTGTCTTTAGAAGGACTAGGGAACTTGCTCAGGAGCATACGCTTGCTCTGCAGCTTCCAGATCTGGCCTAGGCAGCCAGGACTTGGCGCTCGCTCTCTGAACCTCTCCCCTAGATATCTGCGGTATCACTCTCTGGGGTGGGGAAGGCCACTCCAAGGGCCAGGCTGCGGGAGGTGGCTCCCTAGAGTTGGAATGCTCTAGTTCTGGTCCCCTGGTGTGTCACATCGCTGGTGGGCTTCCAACACACCCCTTTCCTGCATCCAGCACCTCCTGTCTGTGTTTAGGGAACTCATCCAGGGAATCTGTGTGAAGGACAGGAACCACAATGAGATCGGTCATTCCCGGGTGAGCAGAGGCCTGCCCTGGGGGTGGGAGGAGGGAGTTCCCTCTCAGACCCTGTCCTGTTCTTAGTGCTCAGAACAGGCCTGGGCTAAAAACCTTTTCCCTGGCGCCATCCTCCTCCTTCATCGATTTTCCCTCCATATCTCTGCTCATGTCATTTCTGGTCCTGAAGCCATAAGAACGTGGCTGGGTGGGAGAGGGTCAGGTACGGTCACTTAACCCCTGACAGGTCCATCCCTTTCCCTTTACCAGCTCAGACTTGACCGTGACTCTGACCCTGGCCCAGCCCTCCGGTGCAGCCTGTGGACTCCGCATAAAGTCATAACCGACAACTAACTTTTTTCTGTCCTTAGAGAGCTGCAGCCATAGGCATCACTCAAGTGGTTATTTCTCGGATCACCATGGCAGCTCCTGGCATGAGTAAGACGGGGAAGCCCTCCCCTCCTGCAGGACCCTGGCTCATGTGATGGAGACCTCAGCCACACTTGGGGTGGGGGATGGGACCCCAGCCTCTATAGGCATTCTTCTCAAACTGGTTTGCTTGAGTGTCGAGAGCCACTGGAGGGTCACACCGTAAATCCTGGAATGTCAGTTAATCGAGATTTGGTGGAGAAAGTTGTTTTCCTTGAACAAATATTCCTTAAGTTCCTTCAATGTTTTGAGGAGATAGTGGTAGAGAAAATAAGTTCCCTGCCCTGGTTTTGCCTCCAGCAGGGACAGGTTACAGAGCAGGATACAAAACTTGCTTGAAAGATGGTTGGTTGTAAGAAGGGTGCTCTGGGCCCGTGGTACCATCCTCCTGTGGTTATAGGGCTGCAGGTTGACGAGTGTGGGAAGCACCTTCTTCTGGGACTTGGGGGAGAAGTGGGTGTGGCCATGCCTATACATCCTTCTCCCCAGTGAACAGTGTTTTCTGGAACTTCTGGGTGAGGAGGGGAACCACTCAGTCTGTGATCTGACTTCAGAAGGGGAGGTGTCATAGCCTTTCCTCTGCCTCTTCCAGTTCTGCTGCCGGTCCTCATGGAAAGACTGGAGAAGCTGCGCTTCGTGCAGGTGAGTGGACGCTCCTCTGCACCTTCACTGCCCGGTGGCCCCAACCACACCCGTGCTGGGGGTCCCTGACCCTCTCACCCTTCCATCTTGTTCCCATCCCTGCACCGCACTCCGGGAAGGCCTCTCCCAGTACCCTGGCTGCCCGATTCTCAGCCTTGTCTGCTAAGAGCAAGGAGACTCCCACCTCCCCTGCAGAGCCAGGGTTTCCTGCCTGTGGGTTTCTAGCTGGCTTGCCGATGTGGGGTTCCCCTCGAAGTACGTAAGTCCCACGTGGGTCTCTCTTTTGTCTTGTTTCTGCACAGAGAGTCCGGGTTCTGCACGCGCCTTTGCAGGTTCTGCTGTCTGGATGCTTGTGAGTAACGTGTTTCCTCAGTTGGCGTCTGTGGTGGGGCACCCCAGATCTGTCTTCCTGTGTCACCCATGTGGGAAGACATATACTTCTTTACCTGACTTCAGAAGCACCCAGGCTTGACCACCTGTGGCCCCTCTGACTTGTCCCATCTTTCCAGGGGCGCTGGGCTGGCCCTGTGCACACACCGAGGTGGAAGGCAGAACCCTTGGATGTCCTCCTATCCCCGGGGTCTCCCCTCCAACCTTAGGTCTGCAGTAGTTTTAGAGAAGAGACAAAAATGATAAGACCATCCCACCACAAAAGAGAAATAAGAATTATGTGAGGTGACGGAGGGGTCAGCTCACACCAGTGGTGAATTTAGGTGGCGCTGGTGGTGAAGGACTTGCCTGCCAATGCAGGAGACATAAGAGATGCAGCTTCAATCCCTGGGTCGGGAAGGTCCCCTGGAGGGGAAGGCATGGCAACCCACTCCAGTATTCTTGCCTGGAGAAGCCCATGGACAGAGGAGCCTGGTGGGCTGCAGTCCATAGGATCACAAAAAGTTGTACATGACTGAAGTGACTTAGCATGCACGCATGCACATGTCAGTTATATCTCACATCCGAATACGGTGAGACGTGAAAAATGACACAGCCTGGGCCCGTCACGTGTCCCAGGCTCGCACAGGCGGGAAGCACCATGACTGCCGGCAGCGGTCTTGGGTGCCTGCCCTGGACTGGACAAGTCCCAGCATTCATCGTGCTTTGTGAGGCCATGAGCCAATGACCACAGCCTAAGCTCATGTGTATTGGATGTCTCCTGTGTGCCCCCACTGTGCTGATGTTTCATGTCTATAATTTCACCTGATTCCCTGAGCCCTCGAGGTATACATCCTGTCAGCATCTCCTTTCCCAGATGAAGAGACTTGCCCAGGCATCTCTAGTTGGTAATTTCTGAAGCTGAGATTGGATCCTTAATAAGTCTAACATTATGCCAGACTATCTTCTTTATTTTTTTCGCTTGTGCAGGCTTTTCTCTAGTTGCAGCGAGCAGGGGCTACTCTCTAGTTGCAGTGCACGAGCTTCTCATGGCGGGGGCTCCTCCTGTTACGGAGCACGGGCTCTAGGGTGAGCGGGCTCAGTAGTTGGGACTCCCGGGCTCTAGAGCTCAGGCTCAGTAGTCAGAGGTGCCTGGGCTTAGTTGTTCCAAGGCATGTGGGATCTTCCTGGATCGAGGATCAAACCCATGTCTCCTACGTTGGCTGGCAGATTCTTTACCACTGAACCACCAGAGACGTCCCCGCCAGAGTGTCTTCTGCGAATTGATTTGCATGTCTCCCATGTGTTACCTTTTTAACCCTCGCAGTAACCCTGCCGTGTAGGCACTCTTGCTCTCCCTCCGCTGGCACAGAGAGGGCTTGCCCCAGATAGCACAGCTAAGAAGTGGCGGAGCTGGGACTCAAACCCAGGTCTGTTAGAATCCCAGATTCTGTAAAATACAGTCCTGGCCCCACATCTTCTGAGAACTTGTGAGAATAAAGATTCAAGCCCTTTCCTGGACCTACTGAATTAGCACTGCGTTTGAACAGCTCCTAGAATTCCTTGTGTGCCCCATGAAGTTCCAGAGGCTCTGCCCTCACTGTTCTCCAACAGCCTGGGGGTTCAGCAAGTACAGGAGCCTGCTGTGAGTTCACACCCCTCCTGCTTTCCCTGAACACCAGAGGGCACCTGTGGTTATGAGCGCCGCTGCTCACACTGCCTGGTGTCTCCATTCCCATCTTCATCTGTGAGAACAATGGATGGATGGGGGTGAGGGGTGCAGGGGGGCTGGTTTTATCCTGTGCTGGAGTGAGTCTCCAGGCGCCAAGAGACCAGGAACAGGGTTGGAGGGAGAGGAACTTCGGGTTCAGCTCCCCCATCCTTTGGGGACTCTCAGCCACGGGGTGTGGATGAGTCTGTGAGATGCCAGACACCCCCTAATGCTTTGGTTTCTCCTTTCTTCCAGTCTCATCTTCATGGTGCCAGTGGCGTGTGGGCTGTTCCCGCAGCAATGGTATCAGCTGTTCATTACCCACCTGTTTTCACTGAATTGCCTGTCCCTGCTCTTCCTGACCTGCCCACTTTCCTGAAGGAGAGGGAGCAGCAGGCAGGGCAGCATCTGTTCGGGGACAAGTATGAACTCTGTCTGTGTGAACTCTGGGCCTCTTGACTCCTGTTGAGTGGGAAACCGAAACAGAGCTCCAAGGGGCAGAGGGATGTTGCTCACTCCCAGTGGAGCACAGGCTGCCTTGGAAAGATGGTAGGGGAACAGTAAGAGACTTCCTGTCCCTGCTGGTTGAGTTGTTAGACCCATCTTCCCTGGCTGGATCTGGTCTTTGAAATCGAACAAGAGGGTAGGTACTCACTCTGGCTGATGTTTGCCGGATGGTGGATGCCTTGGACCTCTCAGCTTCCCTTGCGTGTGCTGGGAAGGGTGCAGGGGGTGGGTGAGAAGAGATGATGGCAAAGGGAAAGGGAAGCATTAGACGGGTGTCAGGGGCAGGGGGCAGGGTGGCGGAGAGGACTGACTCCAGGAGACCAGACGTAGCCTGAATGGATACAGGGAAGACGCCCGTCTCCCTTTTCCTAGTACTCTTAGCTCAGTAGTCAGCTACACCGCTCCTGTGTTCTGATCACTGTGCTTGCAATCTTTGAGAAGGTAGATGTTTGGCACTAGGGAGAATGAAGTCAGAGCCCAACAGAAGTAAAAAGCAAAAAAAAGTAAAAAGCAACATACTGTGCTGTATAGAAACCATTTGTAATTCTGATGGAAAAATGGGCAAGGGCTTCTTAGAGATGGCAACTATGTTGGATTGTATCTCAGGGTAATTTGCTGTTGGTCCCGGTGGCAGGCTCATAACACTTCTCTCTTCTCAGTGAATTGCCGGTTTCCTATCTGGAACCCGAGCTCCAGGACACCATCAAGGCCAAGTACAGAGAACCTGTGCCTCATGTCTACTTCAATAAGGGCCTCTGAAGGCCTCCCCCCAGCACAGACCAGTCCATACGCCAGCTTAGAGAGAACCTGTGCCTCATGTCTACTTCAACAAGGGCCTCTGAGGCCTCACCCCAGCACGGACCAGTCCATACGCCAGCTCCTCCTCAACTGCTGTGGATCCCTGTGCCTCGTTCCTCTTTGCCGACGGCCTGCAGGCCAGCGTGGATTCGGGGGGTGAGGGTGGCAGGGGGAGGATGCCTCGTGCTTCTACCCAGGTACCTGGGTTCATTGGACTCCAGGGGATAAAAGCGACCAAGGGGAGAGAGGCCAAGGCTTCTATCTGCTCTCCCTGAACCCCCATCTCCTGGAGACCAGGAGCTAAGACCCCCTCAGGGAGAAGTTGTTAGGTCCTGAGGGTGACACTCAAGTAAATCGTTTGGAAAAATTAGGAAACCTGGGATTCTGGTCCCAGCTGGGGTTGAGAAAGGACCCCCTTTCTCTTCCTCCTCATCTGTTCTCAGTCAAGGGCACCCTTCCCGCTGGGAGGGGGTGTGGTTCTGGCTCCCTCAGGAAGAGGGAGGGGAGAGGCTGGACCACCTTGGACCTCCTCTTTGCTCTTGCCCACTCTCCTCCCCAGGGCCCCCTGGGCAGAAAGCTTCTTTGGGAGTCTTGCTAAACTTGAGAGTTTTTATTAGGCACCCAGGAGTTTTTAGTGCAAAGCACCGTACCGCGCCCCCCCACCCCCCAAAAAAACAGGACATAGTGAGGTAGCAGAGTTTCATGGTGCTTCAAACCCTATTTGTTGACACTGGCTTTGTTCTCCTAAAATCATATCTGATTCTGCTTCTCTGTGTCTGAAAGATAAAACCACTGACTGTGAGTAAAAAGGACATAGGTAAGCATTAACTGCATGTTTTAGTGGGTATAATTTCCTGGCTGCCTCCCTTCCTCAGCCCATTGGGTTAAACACCAAAGAAAGACTGGTGTGGACTGAATAGGAAAGGGAAGTTTTATTTGGACGCCTCTGAGAGGAAACCAACCAGGACCAAAGAGCCTTAAAGGACACACAGCTAAGTGCGGCCACTCACCCTTCCCCACCAGGGTGCTCTAGGTTATTTTGGAAGCCCTTGAGGGAGAGGGGGCTGCTGTAGCCAACCTGGGGCCAATGTCTATGAGTTTTGTCTAGTAGAATTTACTGACTGATCAAAGGGTATCACTGTGAATCAAATACATTTCCTGAAAGAGCACAATGAACTGTCTGCACACTGAGTTAATAAAACCTAGATGGAAAGCAAGATCTGTTCTTACTTTGGCCTTGGCTTGGAGGAGGGTATCACAACTCTAAGGGGAACCTGTCTGGTGCCCAGAGGCCATTGTTTGTCTCCCTTATTATGGAGGAAAAATCTACCTGCCTTTGCTGGAGGCTCTAGAGTGTTCCCTGGACTGGATGTGTTGCTCGAGGGCAAGAGCTGGCAAACCATGGCTTGAGGGGCCAGGTCTGCCTGTTTTTATGTTCCTGGGAACTAAGAATGGCTTTTAAATTTTTGAAAGGTTGTGAAAAAAGAAGGATGTGTGAGACCCTGTGGGGGTGGCATGCAGAACCAAAAATATTTACTATTTGGGCCTCTACACAGTGTCCCCTACTCTGGAGTAATGGTTCCGAAGAAACATGCCTGAGATTCACCTGGGGGGCTTCTCAAAACATGGATTATAGGGCACCCTCCCTAGAATTTCTAATTCTGTGGGGCTGGGATGGAGCCTGTGGATTTGTGTCTCTGGTAATTGTGATGCTGATGCTGTTGGTTTGTGGACCACTTTGAAGGAGCACTGCTCTGAAGAGAAAGGGGCTCCTCCTTGAGGTCAAAGTACTGACAGCAGTTTGATTTTTTTTCCCCCATTAAAAAAAATTAAAATACAGTTCACCAAACATGAAATTCATCCTTTGAAAGATACAGTTCGGTGGTTTTTAGCATATTTGTAATGTCATGCAACTGTCATTACTCTCTAATTCCAGAATATTTTCGTTATTCCTGAAAGAAGCTCTGTACTCATTAGTAGTCATTCATTATATCCTCATCCCCCAGCCCCTGGCAACCTCTCATCTATCTTCTGTCACTCTGGATTAACCTATTCTGGACATTTCATATAGATGGACTCATACAGTATGTGGTCTTCTGTGTCTGACTTCTTTCACCCAGAGTATTTTCAAAGTTCAGCTATTCTGTAACATGTGCAGCTTAACTTGGGCTGATATCTGAGCAGAAAAGCCTATGTCTGTGGAGCTGGCTTCCTTGGGACAGGAGATTTGCCTTCAGCTTTGCTCAGTTCCAAAGGCAAATAGGAAAAACATTACCAGAGCTGGCCGGAACTCAGCAGCAATTCTGAGCTGAGGTTCTTTCAAGAATCTACAACCGTCTTACTTTTCCAGCTCCTTAAGCCTCCTGGCATTTCTCCTTTCTTCATAGACGATTACTCTTGGAAAAGTCGAGTAGAAAGTAACTGCCGTTTAGAGGCAGATTAAAAAGTTCATTCAAACTGCATCTCAGTTCTATCTTGTAAAAGCCTCCCATTTCTTTGAGTTGGCTCCTGTGAGGTGTGGAACGAGGTGATGAGGGTGACTAACATGCCTCAGGGTGAGAAGTTCTAGTTCAGATTGGGCAGGGTGTCATGTCCCGTCCTGGAGCTCAGTTCGAGCTCAGGTAAACAGAGAAAAGGAAGTTGAGAAAGGACAGAATTCCTTTCTCTTTGTCAAATTGAAACCTTTGGAGTTGTCTAATGATAATGATGTATGGCCTTTTTTTTTTTTTAATTAAAATTTTGTTGAAGTATAGTTGATTTATAGTGTTGTGTTAGTTTCAGGTGTCCGGCAAAGTCAATCAGTTATACATGTTCAGTTCAGTTCAGTCGCTCAGTCGTGTCCGACTCTTTGCAACCCCATGAATCGCAGCACGCCAGGTCTACCTGTCCATCACCAACTCCTGGAGTTCACTCAGACTCACGTCCATCGAGTCAGTGATACCATCCAGCCATCTCATCCTCTGTTATCCCCTTCTCCTCCTGCACCCAATCCCTCCCAGCATCAGAGTCTTTTCCAATGAGTCAACTCTTCACATGAGGTGGCCAAAGTACTGGAGTTTCAGCTTCAGCATCATTCCTTCCAAAGAAATCCCAGGGCTGATCTCCTTCAGAATAGACTGGTTGGATCTCCTTGCAGTCCAAGGAACTCTCAAGAGTCTTCTCCAACACCACAGTTCAAAAGCATCAATTCTTCGGCGCTCAGCCTTCTTCACAGTCCAACTCTCACATCCATACATGACCACAGGAAAAACCATAGCCTTGACTAGATGGACCTTTGTTGGCAAAGTAATGTCTCTGCTTTTGAATATGCTATCTAGTTTGGTCATAACTTTCCTTCCAAGGAGTAAGCATCTTTTAATTTCATGGCTGCAGTCACCATCTGCAGTGATTTTGGAGCCCCCCCAGAAATAAAGTCTGACACTGTTTCCACTGTTTCCCATCTATTTCCCATGAAGTGATGGGACCAGATGCCATGATCTTCGTTTTCTGAATGTTGAGCTTTAAGCCAACTTTTTCACTCTCCACTTTCACTTTCATCAAGAGGCTTTTGAGTTCCTCTTCACTTGCTGCCATAAGGGTGGTGTCATCTGCATATCTGAGGTTATTGCTATTTCTCCCAGCAATCTTGATTCCAGCTTGTGCTTCTTCCAGTCCAGTGTTTCTCATGAGGTACTCTGCATAGAAGTTAAATAAGCAGGGTACAATATACAGCCTTGACGTACTCCTTTTCCTATTTGGAACCAGTCTGTGGTTCCATGTCCAGTTCTAACTGTTGCTTCCTGACCTGCATACAGATTTCTCAAGAGGCAGGTCAGGTGGTCTGGTATTCCCATCTCTTGAAGAATTTTCCACAGTTTATTGTGATCCACACCGTCAAAGGCTTTGGCATAGTCAATAAAGCAGAAATAGATGTTTTTCTGGAACTCTCTTGCTTTTTCCAAGATCCAGCGGATGTTGGCAATTTGATCTCTGGTTCCTCTGCCTTTTCTAAAACCAGCTTGAACATCTGGAAGTTCACAGTTCACATATTGCTGAAGCCTGGCTTGGAGAATTTTGAGCATTACTAGCGTGTGAGATGAGTGCAATTGTGCGGTAGTTTGAGCATTCTTTGGCATTGCCTTTCTTTGGGATTGGAATGAAAACTGACCTTTTCCAGTCCTGTGGCCACTGCTGAGTTTTCCAAATTTGCTGGCATATTGAGTGCAGCACTTTCACAGCATCATCTTTCAGGATTTGCAAGAGCTCAACTGGAATTCCATCACTTCCACTAGCTTTGTTCGTAGTGATGCTTTCTAAGGCCCACTTGACTTCACATTCCAGAATGTCTGGCTCTAGATGAGTGATCACACCATCGTGATTATCTGGGTTGTGAAGATCTTTTTTGTACAGTTCTTCTGTGTATTCTTGCCATCTCTTCTTAATCTCTTCTGCTTCTGTTAGGTCCGTACTATTTCTGTCCTTTATCGAGCCCATCTTTGCTTGAATGTCCCCTTGGAATCTCTAATTTTCTTGAAGAGAGCTCTAGTCTTTCCCATTCTGTTGTTTTCCTCTATTTCTTTGCATTGATTGCTGAGGAAGGCTTTCTTATCTCTTCTTGCTATTCTTTGTAACTCTGCATTCAGATGCTTATATCTTTCCTTTTCTCCTTTGCTTTTCGCTTCTCTTCTTTTCACAGCTATTTGTAAGGCCTCCCCAGACAGCCATTTTTCTTTTTTGCATTTCTTTTCCATGGGGATGTATCTACTCTTTTTTAAGTTTCTTTTTCCATATAGGCCATCACAGAGTTTTGAGTCAAGTTCCCTCTGCTATACAGTAGGTCCTTATTAGTTATCTGTTTTATATATACTAGTGTGTATATGTCAATCCCAATCCCCCAATTTATCCCTTCCCTTGAATATTCCCTATTGATCGTAAGTTTGTTTTCTGCATCTGTGACTCTACTTCGGTTTTGTAAATGAGTTCATTTGGACCCTTCTTCTTCTTCTTTTTTTTTTTTTTTAATTCTACTATAAGTGATATCATATGGTATTTGTCTTCTGTGTCTGACTTATTTCACTGAATATGACAATCTGTCGATCCATCCATGTTGCTGCAAGTGGCATTATTTTGTTCTAGTTTTTGAAGGAACCTTCATGTTGTTCTCCATAACAGCTGTAGAAATTTACATTCCCACCAACAGTGTAGGAGGATTCCCTTTACTCCATATCCTCTCCATCATTTTTTGTTTGTAGATTTTTTTTTTTTTTTTGGATGATTATTCTGACTGGTGTGAGGGAATACCTCATTGTAGTTTTGATTTGCATTTCTCTAACAATTAGTGATGTCAGGCATCTTTTTGTGTGCTTTTTGGCCACCTGTGATAACTGACTTTTTTGTGGAGGACTTAAAACTCCTTGAGGCTGGGATTGAGACTCTGCGCTAAGAGAATAATATGGCCCCTGCCTGTTATTCAATCTTTTCTTCTCCTCTAGGGAGTTTGATTGTGGAATGGATGCATTTCTAAGAAATTTAAGATTGGCAAAAATACTTGTCACTCTTTGCAGCACTTGGGAAAGTAGGATCAACATAGAGACAGAACCAATTTCTTCACTTACTTGTTTCCTACTTTGCCACCATTTAAGCCAAGAACAAACTCCCTTGAGCTCAGCTGTGGCTACACCCGGCCAGGCTCTAAAATGCTTTGGCAGGCTTTTGAGAGGAAATTGTCAGCTAAAGGAAGCTGGCTTGTCTGCTCTGAGTCTTCATTTGTTTCTTTTCCCAATATTGATGGAGCTCATGGTTGGGCCCTGTACATGGTTGTAGGGATTTCTTTTTTAAAAAAGAAAAATGAGTAAGACGTGGTATGGCCATACAAAAAGCTATAAATCTAGTGGGAAGGGTCAGGCAGGTAGAAACTAGATACACTGTGTGGTGTTTTGTGAATTCAGAAGAAACAAGAGGGCAGGAGCTGGGAATTTATAAAGGGGAAACTGTATGTGTATTTGGGCTTCCCTGGTGGCTCAGATGGTAAAGAATGAGCCCACAACACAGGAGACCTGGCTTCCATCCCTGGGTTGGGAAGATGCCCTGGAGGAAGGCATGGCAACCCAGTCCAGTGTTCTTGCTTGGAGAATCCTCATGGACAAAAGAGCCTAGCGGGCTACAGTCCATGGGGTCCCAAAGAGGGGGACACGACTGAGCTAATAAGCACAGCATAATGTGTAAATGAAGTTGTGTGCTGTCTAGCATAGTACGCTGAGGATCTCTTAACTGTGGGGAATGAGCAGAGCGTGCAGAAAACGTAGTGGCAGCAGGTGAGATAAAGAAGTATGCAGGGGCCAGGACACAGAAAAGGACCGTACTGATAAGGTCAGATGATAAATTCTGTAGGTAGTTGAAGTATTTTGAGAGGGGAAGTCCTGAGACAATGATATTTGCTTTTAGGTAGTAGAGCACCCGTGTTCTGACCTGTGAAATAAATTCAAGAAGGAAGAATTAGCAACCGGCTGGGCAGCAGGAAGCCTGTCTGTATTTAGCCAGAAAATGAGAAAACAGGTTGAAACACTGGAGCTATTTCTGAGGTACAGTCAATAGAATTTCCTCCCTCGAGTACTTGGGTTGACAAAGCACTGTGCCTTAGGTAAAGATACTATCTGACATGGAATTCAAATTGACCCAAGCTGCTGCTTGAGCAATTTGAGACCAAGAGAGGGACCGACCTGGTACTGGGGCTGTGTTTAAAGACAAAAAACATCAAGAGATTTTTAGATTATAGTAGCCTTTTTCTTTGAGAGCGCCCGGTTACTTTCTAAAAGTAACTTATTTTCCAACACCTTTTAGAATTACCAAACCTCTTCTCTTTGCTAAACCGTGGAAATCTAGTAGTTCCGCCACACTCAAGATGGTAAACACCAGACTTAGACTTTTCAACCCACGTTTTGGATGGTCCCGCCCCCCGTCGGAGGTACTTCCGCCACTCTCTGCGCAGCGAACGCATTTATACCGCCTCCCTGCACTCAAGATGGCCCGGCTTCCTCCTACTTTCCATTGGCTGAATTTCTCCGATTATCCGTCCTCATAAGGAGGCGGAACTTCGATTTGATCGACAGCTTTTTAAACCAATGGACGAAGGGCAAGGGCCAATGAAGCGTAGGAACTGGAGAACCACCCCAGTGTCTGGGAGGGCGTTTGGGCTGGGGCGGGGTGAAGCGGAGCCGGAAACGGGAGGGGAGAGTGAAACAGGAAAAGAAGGGAAGAAGGAAGAACAGGGAAGAGGAGGAGAGGGAGGAGGAGGAGGGAGGTGGCGGCGCCGTGGCGGAGGAGCAGGAGCAGGAGGGGGATGGCGAGGAGAAGGCTCCTGGGTGGCATGGCGCTCCTGCTCCTCCAGGCGCTGCCCAGCCCCCTGTCAGTCAGGGCTGAACCCCCGCAGGTAAGGGGGAGGGTCGTGTGGCGGCCTGAGGGGCCAGGCTGGGGGCCTCGGGGTCGCTGAGGCGTGGCTGGAGAGGGCCTGAAGGAACGTTGTTACCAAGAGTTGCGGGCTCCTGAGACGGTCACCCATGCTTGAGTGGACAGGATCTGAGGGGGCGTCGATGTTTAGCCGAGGGACACCTGTGACGGTTTTGGTATCAGGGAGGAGGCAGAGGCATGCTGCCAAGTGAGTTGAGGGGCGTTTGAGGCGGCAGTTCAGTCAGGTGGGCCGGGAATGATTGTGAGTGGATAGTGGTATCAGGCGGGGCGTGTGTGGGGTGCGCATTCGTGTCCTCCAGTGGAGCAGGTCTGTGAGGCAGCGGTGCCGCGTGTCCGTCGGTGCGGGTAGGGGTACGTGGGTTATTGAGCCGGCCTGAGAGGGCGGAGGGGCTGAGAGGATACCTATTTCCAGCTGGATCGGGGTATGTTCTAGGGGCCTCTTACCCCATTTTAAGTGGTGTTGGAGGCGGGACTCTCGGAAGGCAGGTGGGATGAAGTAGCCTGGGACCCCTCAGCAGCAGCGCACACCTGAGCTGTAACAAGTTCTTACTATTAGGTTGACTGGCCTGGGGAAGCCAGTGACTGATGCTATTCTGGGCCAGCTCAGAGTTTTGAGCAAAGGATGGTGCTGATGCCAATATGGTCAACAAATGGAGCACCCTAGCATTTCTTGCTAGGTG
The DNA here is from genome assembly GCF_029407905.1 of Bubalus kerabau. NCBI lineage: Eukaryota > Metazoa > Chordata > Mammalia > Artiodactyla > Bovidae > Bubalus > Bubalus kerabau. The sequence continues at coordinate 25,897,705 of NC_073645.1, forward strand.
GCTTGTTCAGATTTCAGCCGCTGCTGGCATTTCGAAACTCTTAATGGGAGCGTTACCCTTGGTGCCAAGTTGGGTGGGGTGCAGTGGGGGGAATCACCCTCCTTCCCTTCTTTGCATTTGGCAAGGCTTTACCGTTCTGTTTTCTCTGTCTCTTCAGAAAGGCCTACACACACAGACACACACAGAGCAAGATGACAGAATCTATATAGTATAGCTTAGCACTTGAACTTGGTGTGGTCAAGAGTAGAAGCAGAATGCCAGCGAAAATGCTTACCGTTTTTCCTAGGAATTTATGAGCATCATGTTATGCCCATTAGTATCCTCTATTTAAAACATTAATTTTTTTTAAGTGAGGTAAAATTTATAAAACATAAATCATTTAAAACCATTTGACCATTTTACAGTGAACAATTCAGTGGTGTTTAGTCCATTCACAGTGTGGAGCAACCACTGCCTCGATCTAGTCCCAGAATATTTTCATCACCTGGGAAGAAAACCCACTATCATTAAGCAGTTCCTCCCTGTTTCGCCTCCCCACAGCCCCTGGCAAACATCAGTCTACTTTCTGTGTCCATAGATTTATCTATTCAGCATATTCCATGTAAATGGAATCTTACAATATATGACCTTTTGTATCTGGCTTATTTCCCTTAGCATAAAGTTTTCAAGGATTATTCACATTGTAGCATGTATTTCTTTCCTTTTTTATGGGTGAATAATATTCCAGTGTGTGGCTCTTCCAGAATTTGCTGTTTCATCTGTCTGTGGAAGTATCACCTGCTCTTCTCAAAGACTATATTTATGTATATTAGAAATTACATGTGAAAGGAGCAGAGCTCATTTTCTAGCCCAGCACATTCCCTTTTCTTGGGCTGGGACTCTTCTGTTCTAGCCTTTGTTGGGGTTCTTTCTTTTCTTAGTTAAAATCATAAACTGGCAGGAGAAATAAGTTTTCTTTATTAGAAAAGTTACTGCCCTTAGGACTGGTCAAGCTAAGAAGTGTAGATATTGAGTAAAATATAGAACAAAATGTTGCTTTTCCTTTACACCTGCACTTAAATATCTCTAAAGACTGTTCCCAATAACCAGTAATTAGCATTACTAGGGGGTTGATTTAGGAACAGTGCAGGCTTTGGAGCTGGGTTCCCTGGGCCTGTGGACTGCATCTCCCTAGTGGAGAGCAGTGATTGTCGTCTGGTGGGAACCAGATCCATTTCTTTAACTGAATGGAAAATGGCGGTTCCTTCCCAGGTCATGGAAGCCTAGGAGGTGGAGAGAAGATGTGGAAGGGATCCTCAGTGTAATGCCCTAGTTGCCATTTGTGGATCACAGGCTGTTTGCTTATCATCTCTCTGGCACTTCCGATACTTACTTGGGGGACAGGGCGGCTTTTGTACTTTGTTCCGTTTGGATGGATGCTAACACTGGATGGCAGCTATTAGGTTGTTACAGGTTCTGCAGAGAAGGGAAAGTTTCTGAAATGAGTAGTCTATCCCCCTGACCCTTTCCCCCGAACACTCCTGCCTTCATCTTATAGACTCTCTTTCTCAGTTATCTATGGTGAGAATTGTTTTGTGAATTTTAACCTTTGAACTGGAAGTTACTCTATAATAATTAACTCTGAATCCCCCACAATTTAGTCAATTTAGTTTTTGGTTTTTGTTGATTTTTTTTTTTTTTTTGGTTTACAGAAATCAGTGAAGAAAAAAAAAAATTAGAGACCACTTGGTATAGGATGTACTTCAGGTACTCGCTGTCCTTGTTTCAACAAGTAGCTTCTGGCTAGCTCTGAATTGAGGACTCTCTGTACTCTTTCCGTATTGAAAGTGGTATGGGTACCTCATTGCATTTTTTTTCTCTTGACATGGCTCTATCAGATACAATCTTTTTAATTGAAGTCCATTCTAAAGGAGATCAGTCCTATGTGTTGGAAGGACTGATGCTAAAGCTGAAACTCCAATACTTGGGCCACCTCATGCGAAGAGTTGACTCATTGGAAAAGACTCTGATGCTGGGAGGGATTGGCGGCAGGAGAAGGGGATAACAGAGGATGAGATGGCTGGATGGCATCACCGACTCCATCGATGGACATGAGTTTGAGTGAACTCCAGGAGTTGGTGATGGAGAGGGAGGCCTGGCGTGCTGCGATTCATGGGGTCGCAAAGAGTTGGACACGACTGAGCAACTGAACTGAACTGAATTTATTTACAATGTTGTGTTAGTTTCTGGTGTACAGCAAAGTGATTCAGTTATGTATATATGTGTGTGTATCTCAGCTCCCTGGTTGCTCAGACAGTAAAGAATCTGCCTGCAATGCAGAAGACCCAAGTCCCTGGATCAGAAAGATCCCTGGAGAAGGAAATGGCCACCCACTCCAGTATTCTTGCCTGGAGAATTCCATGGACAGAGGAGCCTGGTGGGCTACAGTTCATAGGATCGCAAAGAGTCAGACAAGACTGAGTGATTAACACACACACGTGTGTGTACATTTGTGTGTACACATGTGTATATACATACGTGTCTATAAACACACACATGCATATATGTATATACAGATAAATTCTTTTTCATAATACAATCTCTTTTAAAAACCTGCATTTCATATCAGATAATATTGGGCAGCTTTCTTTCTCTGGTTCCAGTTCTGCACTAGAACAATTATTTCCTGCCATCCTGGCCCAGATAAGTTCATCAGTTTAATTCCCTCTGTGATTAGGAACTTAGACTTAATTCTCCTGTAGATCCTTGCAACTCAGATGTGATTCTGTGAATCTATAAAGAATAAAAAAAGCTGTGGCGTCTCCAAACAGGAAGGCCTTGACATTTGCCTCTTTCTGAATTATGATGGAGATACAGAGTTTCTTTCTTTCTCTTGTTGGTTAGATTCAACTGGAAAAATCTGACTGTAGTATTTAAAGCTTTAGTAGAAATGTCTTTTTCCATAAAGTGATCCAACCGATAGGTTGGGCGCAAATCTGTAGGGATGTGGTCCTTACCTTCCCTCTGCCATGCTTCAAACTTTGAGTTGGACAGGGGCCCTAGCTCATGGTTTGTTTTTTCCCACCATACCCCCAATAGTGTATCCCTTCCCCCCACCATTACTTGTTTCTGCTGCCCTAGTTCTCAGTCCAGAAGCCCTGCTCCACTCTTCTTTCCTAGCTACAGCATTATAGTGCGACCACCCTCATTCCTTCTCGTAGAATAGTGAGTTATGAGACTTTCAAATTCTTATCCTCTTTCTTTCTCTTAGCCTATTTTATACACCAAAGTGAGCAGTTGTCTAAAATCAACACCATGAGTTGCTTATGTAAATCCTTTCAGTAGACTCCAGCAAACATTTACTTAAACGTTCGTTCTTTGCAGCAGGCCATTGTTATTCCTAGGCACTGCTGCTGCTGCTGCTAAATCGCTTCAGTCATGTCTGACTCTGTGCGACCCCATGGACAGCAGCCTACCAGGCTCCCCCGTCCCTGGGATTCTCCAGGCAAGAGTACTGGAGTGGGGTGCCATTTCCTTCTCCAATGCATGAAAGTGAAAAGTGAAAATGAAGTCACTCAGTCATGTCTGACTCTTAGCGACCCCATGGACTGCAGCCTACCAGGCTCCTCCGCCCATGGGATTTTCCAGGCAAGAGTACTAGAGTGGGGTGCCATTAGGCACTGGGAACCCTCAAATGAGTAACCAGCTCCCGGTTCTCAAGGAGATGATAATCTTGTGAGAAAGACAGATAACAAACACTGATTAGTAATCTGGAGGGATCAGTGCTGTAGTGGTTGTTCAGTTGCTCAGTCATATCTGACTCTGCGACCCCATGGACTGCAGCATGCTAGGCTTCCTTGTCCTTCGCTATCTCCCAGAGTTTGCTCCAACTCATGTCCATTGAGTCAGTGATGCCATCCAACCATCTCATCCTCTGTCGTCCCCTTCTCTTCCTGCCTTCAGTTTTTCCCAGCATCAGCATTCTTTTCCAATGAATCAGCTCTTTGCATCAGGTGGCCAAAGTATTGGAGCTTCAGCATCAGTCCTTCTGGTGACTATTCAGGACTGATTTCCTTTAGGGTCAACTGGTTTGATCTCCTTGCTGTCCAAGGGTCTTAAGGATTGTAACGAGTCCCTATAATGGGAGTGCATGCAAAGGACTATGGGAACCATGGCTAGGACTGGGGGAAGGTGGGGATTTAGGGAATGCTTCATAGAGGAAGGACAGGGCTTTCTAGGTTGATAAGATTAAGTAGGATGTCTGTGGACCAGGAAGTGGGGGTTGGAGGTGGTTATTCCAGTATGAAAGAGTGGGAATGGAGTTTTTGGAAGAGGCACACAGTCTGTGGTGGAAGCTTTGCCTGTGGGTGTGCAGAGCACTGTGAGAGTAGGTTGAGACTTGAAAGGTGGGCTGCAGTTAGATGGTAAGGAGGCCTTCTATCCATTGTTGAAGCAGTGCTGTCCAGTAGAACTTATATGATGTTGGAAATCATCTGTATCTGTCCTGTCCATGTGTGGCTACTAAACACTTAAAATGTGACTAGGATAACTGAGAAACTGAATTTTTAATGACATTTAATTTTTTCATATCAACTTTATTGAAGATAATTCACTGGGCAAAGAATTCATGCTTTTAAAGTGTACAGAAAATATATTTTTTCAGTAAGTCACAGGGTTGTGTAAGCATCTCTACTATGTAATTTTAGAATATTTTCATCGCTCCACACAGAAACTGCATAACCATTAGCAGGCCTTCCCCATTATACCCCTTCCTCCTCCGGCCCCTGCAACTACTAATCTACCTTCTGTCTCTTTGGATTTGCCCATTGTGGACATTCTGTATAAATAGAGTCATATACCATGTGGTCTTTTGTAACTGGCTTCTTTCACTTAGCATCATGTTTTCAAGTTTCTTCCATGTTGATGTATTGGTATTTATTTGCATGTATCAGCATTTCATTCCCTTTTTTATGGCCAATATTCAGTTGTATGAATGTACCATATTTTATTTATCCATTCATCAGTTGATGGACATTTGGGCTGTTTCCCCTTTTGGGCTATTATGAATAATGCTGCTGTGTACATGCATGTACACGTTTTTATGTAGATATGTTTTCATTTCTCTTGGGTATGTACCTAATAGTGAAATTGCTGGGTCTAATAAGTCTTTGTGTAACCTTTTGAGGAACTGCCAGACTGTTTTCCAGAAGTCTGGAATGATATGGTATGATATTGTGGCTGCTGCTGCTGCTAAGTTGCTTCAGTCGTGTCCAACTCTATGCGACCCCATAGACGGCAACCCACCAGGCTCCCCCGTCCCTGGGATTTTCCAGGCAAGAACACTGGAGTGGGTTTCCATTTCCTTCTCCAATGCATGAAAGTGAAAAGTGAAAGTGAAGTCGCTCAGTCGTGTCCAACCCTCAGCGACCTCATGGACTGCAGCCTTCCAGGCTCCTCCGTCCACGGGATTTTCCAGGGAAGAGTACTGGAGTGGGGTGCCATTGCTTTCTCCGGATATTGTGGCTACTGACCACCTATTAGATAATGCAGATCTAACAGTTTTCCAGTGTGGAGCTGGAATATGGTCTAATGTAGTGGTGGAGTCATGGGCTGTGGGGGCAGACTATGTGAGTTCCAAACTTGATTCTTCCACTTACTATCCTTGAGCAAAGTATTTAACTTTTTTGTGCCTCAGTTTCCTCATCTGTAAAATGGGGATAGTAATAGCATGTACCTTATAGATTTGTTGGGAGGTGAAAAGACATACTGTATGTAAAGCTTTTGGAGTATACTTAATGGTTATTAAATATAATAATACTTATCCCATGGACAGAGGACCCTGGTAGGCTACAGTCCATGGGGTTGCAAAGAGTTGGACACGACTGAGTGACTTCACTTCACCACTACTATTATTTTTGAGGGTCCTCAGAGTTCATTGTGACTGGTAAGTTGGTGTTACCTCTCAAACGAGGTTCAGAAACTGAGATTTGGGGAGTTTCAAGTGACTTCCTTGATCCTGTTTTATATCTGAGTTTAAGTTCGATTCTGATCTTTTACTTGTGTAGGTAACTTTTCATGGTGAACCTATGTAGAGTGGTATTCTCAATTGGAAACAATTTTTCCTGAGGACATTTGTCAGTGTCTGGAATCTTTTTTTTTTTTTTTAAGTATTTATTTTTGGCTGCATCGAGCTCTAGTTGTGGCACTCTGGCTTTCTTGTTGAAGTACTCAGGCTCAGTTATTGTGGTGTGTGGGCTTGCTCCAGGGCATGTGGGATCTTAGTTCCCTGACCAGGAATGGAACCCACATACCCAGCATTGCATGAGAGTTTCTTAACCACTGAACCACCAGGAAAGTCCCTGGAAACATGTGATTGTCATAACTCAGGAGCGCTACTGGCGTCTGTTGTGTGAAGGCCAGGGGTGCTGCTAAACGTTGAGTGTAGTCCCCCCACAACAGAGAATTGTCTGGCCCAAAATGTCAGTAGTGCCAAGGTGGAGGAACCCTTGTGTGGTACCTGCTTTCCCCTCACCGGCTCCTGTTTGGCATCTTGGGATTTGAGGTCAGCTTTCCTATGAAGAGATGTGTGTGAGATAACCTCTGACAACAAATTTCAGGTGGGACAGTTTAAAGCTTTGATGTTCTGAATCCTGATTAGTCTCTGTCATGTTGATGTGCGTTACCAATCAGCTTCGCTTTGTCAGCCAACATCAACAGTTTTGACAAAAGCACATTTTTTTCAGTCTGTGGTTCAGTAAGCAGGTGAGCCTCCCTCAGTCACCCCATCTTGAACTTTCTTTCCTCTCACTTTGGTCTACCCTTGTGGTTTCACTTTAAGAACATGTTTGTTTTCGCCCCAGTGAAAGCGGGATGGCCAGTCACTTCCTTTTCTGTGTCCTCCATGGTCCCATAATCAGTCTGAACTGAGTCATGTTCTTAGAACTTTTTCCTTTGCTCATTCCAAGTCTTCACTCGCCTCTCATTTTTGGCCTCACAAATGTTAGTTCTCACACACGCTCAGCCTGTAGAAACCATTAGATGTCCTCCGGTCGCCACGATGGAAGCTCACGGTCCTGGACCTCAGTGGGACTGTGTCTGGAGGAGAGTCCTTTTGCCAGGCCCCAGGACGCAGCTCATCTGTGGATACCGGGCACAGGCTCACTACTTTGTGGGTGCTGTGGGGAACTTAGATGGCTTTGGATTTAAAATTCCAATTGCTGTAGAATGCCTGGCCAAGTCACGCACCTGAGGGCCTCTTTCTTTCTTGCCTAAGTAGCTGGACTGATGTTTGAGGGACCATGAAGACCAGGTAGTCCAGTGACGCGGGTTCATTCTTTGCCCTGCAGCCTCAATGGTAGTCTTTGTTGGGGCCACTGAGCCTACTCTGACCACACAGCGTGGCCACTGGGTGACAAGGAGTGTGGTGACAGTGGGTCTGGGTGACCTGTCTGCTCAGCAGCACACAACAGAGCCGTGGGCACTGCCCTTTTGGCCCATCCTTTACAGATCCACTAGGTGGAGCAAAGTCTGGCCAAAAACCCACATGCAATGTGGAAACCACAAAGAAATACAAATAAATCCAGAATACTGCAACCTGGGAGGTAAGGAAAAGGGAAACAAATCGCATTCTATTGAATTCTGCAGCTTGTTGATACAATTATGGGCTTTCCCAGTGTGGGAATTAAAGTCCGTCATCCTCTCATACTTGTGAGTCTTGCCCGGATGGGGTTTTTTTGGATCCTCTCACTCACTCAGCTACATTCCCATAGCCGGATTTATTTACTTTTGGTTTTCATCTTTCCATACTTGCTTCTGTGGGACAGCAGATGAGCTGTGTATCTTCTATTCCTGGTGCCACAGGAATGAGATGTGAGGGTGATCTCATAGTGTCACAGCTCAGTTTTGATTCACAATCTTAGGTGTTTTAAAGAATTTAAATTTGTTTTGGAAGAGATGAGAGTGAATGTAAGATGTTGTAAGAATATTTGTGGCTTGGAATTCTGGATCTTAGAGTGAAGTTATAAAAGAATATCTGTTTTGATTTTTAAATATGGAGCAAGACAGATTATGTTGTAACACTATTTTATTATACATTCTTATAGATCAGAAGCATGCCGTTCATGGAGAAAATAATCATATTTTTCATAACTGTTCTTTGTTCCCCATTTAAAAATTATATTCCTCATGTAAGATTTCACCTGGCAATTTCACTCTGGTTGTGTTAAAAACCAATCAAACACAGAATGAAAGCACCATAGCTTAGTTTATCGATTGGATTTACATATTTGTGGTTTATTTGGGAGAGAAAGTTAATATTTGGCTTTCTGCACTGGGATGTTGGAGCACTGTAGCTCTTTGGGACTTGAATATAGAGTTGAATAGTGTAAGAAGTTCATCCTGTGTACTTCTTTCTATTTTCTTGAGCCCCTTGTTTTCAAATATGCAAATCCTCTTGCTGCTGCTGCTGCGGTGGATGGGGGCGAGGAGCAGAAAACCTGCTCTGGCCTGATTCAGCAGAAGGTCCACTCTGGCTGTCTCTCCCTTGCCTTTTTTAGACCTGATTGCTGCTTTTCTTTGGTCTTTAAGTTACGTTTTCATATCAGTTTTTAGTTACACAAAAATAATAATGGCTCATAACAATGGTAAGTAACAGAGAAATACAAAAATACTTAGAGGAAAAATTGAAAGTTTGTGGTTTGGTGTGTATTTTTGGTGGTTTTTCTGCTTATGCTGCATATTTATAGATACAGTAATATAACTCCTATGTATAAACTTATATACACATAAAATACATGAAATTGTTGGTATGGGTAGCATTCTTTGTTTTCTTTCATTTATTTTTTAAATTTTATTGGAGTATGTAATTTTATTGAATTTATACTATTGTGTTTCAGGTGTATAGCAGACCAAATCAGTTATACATATACACATATCCACTATTTTTTAGACTCTTTTCCCATGTGAGCCATTAGAGTATTGAATAGAATCTTTCATTTGTTTTTGAAACAAAAATGGATACTTTACATGTAGGATTTTAACAATATGCACTTCTTTTAAACCTTCATATATTGTAGACTTCTTTTCATATGGCGTGTATGCCTCATGATTTTTTTTTTTAATGCCTGTATGTTACTGCTTGAGATCATAAGTTATTTAACCACCTCTCCATTAATGAACATACATTGTGTCCAAGGTTCTGCATTTTCACACTGTGCTGTAGTGACCATTGTTGCACTTATTTCTGTCTGCAATTTGCTAGATTCCTAGAAGTGGAATTGGGGGTTATGGGATTATAACGTGTGGACATTTGGAATTCGGGGCCAAGAGTGCCAAGTTGCTTCCCAACACGGTTGTATCAGTTCACATTCCCATTAGTAGGGCTTACTTCCCCACACACATGAGTAACATTTCTTCACTGGCACCTTCTGCTTATCCTTGAAGATGTGTCTTCTGATTCTTAACACAGGCTTCTAGAGAACATTTCGGTTTACTTCCTCAAAGGCCTAGAGGTTTCCTCCCTGTCTGCAAACTGGTTGCTCCCTTTGCTGTGGAGCAGGATTCACCCAAGGGCAGTGGGCCTGTAGCCAGAGGAGGGTAGAAATGCCTGCTCATCTGCCAAAAGAAGTGGTTTGTGTTCCCCTCGAGAATGTCAGGCAGGTGGCCTGGAGCTGTTGGCCAGTTGCTGTGAGGCACACGAGTTTAATTTCAAGCCCAAACTACCACCCTTCAATGGTAGTATCCCAGAAGAAGAGATGCTTGAAACTGGCATTGTTGAGGAGTGCAGACTCTAGAGCCAGATTACTTCCATATAACCTTGGGCTAGTTAGTTAACTCAGTATCCTCATCTGTCAAATGGGATAATAGCACCTAGCCTATAGGCAGTACCTGCCACATAGTAATTACTGGGCAAATGTTAACCTTTGTTGCTGTTATTATTAATTATCTTAGCTCTGGTGAACATTAAGGCTTCCCCATTCCCTTACTGACACAAGATTTATTTTTGGTGGAGCGATTTAAGAATACATTTTGGTTTACTCCTTGTCCAAACTGAACATGAATCGCTTTACATACCATCCCCCTTGGCAATCCGGTGAGAGGTGTTTTTTCGCCATTTTATTTTGGACAGGAAAGTAGGACTTACTGGTGGGTATGAATAAGGAGGAGACAGCACCATGGCTCTCACGAGTGCAGGGGCTGCCATTTGTTCAGGGGGCCATGATTAGGGATGTATTTGACCCCACAGCCATCTGGGGTGAGCCGCTCTTCTGTGCCCATGTTTTCATCCTCATTAAACTTAGTGAATCCCCACTTCTTGAAGATGTGGATCTTCTGATGGCCAGGGAGCTTGAACTTGGCCCCGAGGAGGGCTTCGGTCATATGCTCCTTTTTCTGCTGCTTGGTGCGGATAGACATTATAATTTGGCCAACGTGGACCCTGACCACTGTGCCCTTTGGAAGGCCACTGGCCACTGAGGCCTTCCAAAGACACTGAGCCTACCTGTCTGGAACCTTGACTAGGGACAGCATGCCAGTCTTGAAGGTCCTGGAAAGGGCTGTCTCCAGGATCCCTTTGAGCAACCTTTTAGTACAGGCAACAGGCTGCATACACTACCGAGGAGGCAGTGTTTGCAGCCTTTGCACCAGGCCCCCATGATCAGCTTAATTAGCTGCAAAACAATTGGTTTCTAATAGTAAAGTGTGAGATTATTTATTCTTAGAGAAGGTAAGTTAGGATATATGCTATTATTCTGATATACGTACCATTGTACCCTCTTGAGCAAGGAAAAGAGTGGGGGGTTTTGGATCATCGTTCATTCTGTCCCCAGCACTGCCACTTGCAGATCTGGCTGCTCTCAGCTCACAATGTACTGTACTGAGCTGAGGGGCTCCCTGAGGCTTCTTGACACCAGTCCCCAACCTCCATTTGGTACTTCCTGTTCTGAGTTGAGAGTGCTTTCTGAGGCTTGCTTTTATTTTATTTTTGAAATACAGCTTTTGTTGTTGAGTCACTCAGTCGCATCCAACTCTTTACGACCCTATGGACTGCAGGATGCCAGACCTAATACGGCTTTATTGAGATGTAATTCACATGCCATACAATTCACTCTTTTGGAATATACAATTCAGTGAGTTCTAGTATATTCACAAGTTTGGGCCACCATCACCACTATCTAATTTCAGAACATTTTCATCAATCACAAAAGAAGCGCTGTTATCAGCAGTCATTCCCACCCCTCCTTCCAAGATCCCCCAAATCCCTGGCCACCACTAATTGACTTTCTGTCTCTGTGGACTTGTCCATTCTGATCAATTCAGGTAAATGGAATCATACACCATGTGCTGTTTTATGACTGGCTTCTTTCACTTAGCATCGTGTTTTCAAGGTTCATCCATGTTGTAATGTGTCAGTAAGCCACTCCTTTTTAAAAAATTTTCATTGGAGTATAGTTGATTTACAATGTTGTGTTTCTCCGTGCATGTGTGCTTATTTGCTCAGTTGTGTCTGTCTGTCTGTGACCCCATTGACTGCCAGGCTCCTCTGTCTATGGCATTTTTTCTAGGCAAGAATACTGGAGTGGGTTGCCATTTCCTCCTGCAGGGGCACTTCCCGATCCAGGGATTGAACCCATGTCTCCTGCATTGCAGATGGATTCTTTACTGCTGAGCCATCAGGGAAGCTGGTGTTCATTTCTGCTGTACAGCAAAGTAAATCAGTTATCAGTTCAGTTCAGTCGTTCAGTCGTGTCTGACTCTTTGCAACCCCATGAATCGCAGCACGCCAGGCCTCCCTGTCCATCACCAACTCCCGGAGTTCACTCAGACTCACGTCTATCGAGTCAGTGATGCCATCTAGCCATCTCATCCTCTGGCGTCCCCTTCTCCTCCTGCCCCCAATCCCTCCCAGCATCATAGTCTTTTCCAGTGAGTCAGCTCTTCACATGAGGTGGCCAAAGTACTGGCGTTTCAGCTTTAGCATCAGTCCTTCCAAAGAGTACATATACCTATATCCACTCCTTTTTTAGATTTTTTTCCCCATGTAGGTCATTACAGAATGTTGAGACAATTTCCTTGTACTATACAGTAGGTCCTTATTAGTTATCTATTTTATATATAGCAGTGTGTATTTGGCAATCCTAATCTGTAACCATAGTTTGTTTTCTGCATCTGTGACTATTTCTGTTTTGCAAATAAGTTCATTTGTACCAATTTTTTAGATTCCGCATATAAGTGATATATGATATTTGTCTCTGACTTCACTCAGTATGACGATCTTTAGGTCCATCCATGTTGCTGCCATATGTCATTCCTTTTTTATGGCCAATTAGTATTCCATTGTATGTATGTAACACATTTAGTTCTTAACCGATGGACATTTGGGCTCTTTCCACTTTGGTTTATTATGAATAATGCTGCTTTGAACATGAATATACAAGTTTTGAGTGGACATATGTTTTCTTTCTCTTGGTTATATACCTAGAAGTGGAATTGCTAAGTCATATGATCACTCTGTTTAACTTTTGAGGAACTGTTTTTCATAGTGGCTGCACCATTATATATCCCTACTACCAATTTGTTAGGATTTTAGCTTCTCCACATACTCTTTAACACTGTTGCCTTTTTTTTTTTTTCCAATAATCATAACCATCCTGGTGGGTGCATCCCATTGTGGTTCTGTGAAGAAGGCTGAGCGCCGAAGAATTGATGCTTTTGAACTGTGGTGTTGGAGAAGACTCTTGAGAGTCCCTTGGACTGCAAGGAGATCCAACCAGCCTATTCTGAAGGAGATCAGCCCTGGGATTTCTTTGGAGGGAATGATGCTGAAGCTGAAACTCCAGTACTTTGGCCACCTCATGTGAAGAGTTGACTCATTGGAAAAGACTCTGATGCTGGGAGGGATTGGGGGCAGGAGGAGCGTGCTGTGATTCATGGGGTCGCAAAGAGTTGGACACGACTGAGTGACTGAACTGAATAACTAGTGATGCTGAGCGTCTGTTTGTGTTCTTATTGGTCATTTGCTTATATTCTTGGGAGAAATGCCTGTTCAATCCTTGGCTTATTTTAAAATAAGCAGTCTTATCTGACTGAAGGGACAGCAGCCTTCCCATGGAATCCCAGTGAGTGAGTGCTCAAGGAGAGATTTTCCTTTAAAACCAGACTTTGTTAGGGTTCTGGCACTCTACACCTAGCCATGCTACCTCTGATTCTCATGACCCGGGGCCAATTATTTGAGCTGGCTTAGAGGTGGCTCTGAGACAGTAATTTCTGCTGTAAGAGGCCCACAGAGTCTGCCTTCTCTTGGCCAGAGTCTTCTACCATCTCTTGTGGAGATTCATGATACATGTGTTCTACAGTTAAGCCTCTGAAGAATCCCACAGTTAATACTTATCAGATATCATTATCTGATGTCTTATCAGATAAATGGTTTGCAAATATTTTTTCCCTGTTCTCTGTTGATTTTTTCCCACTTTGTTGATGGTGTCCTTTAAAATACAGCTGTTTTTAATTTTGATCAATGTCACTTTATGTTCTTTTGTTACTCAAGCTTTTGGTGTTCCCTAGTTCTTTTAGGGCTTTCTAAACTTAATATTATTTAGGGTAAAAAATGGACATTATTCAGAATAAGATCCTTTATTTATTTTACTATGGAGCATTTTAAACATTTGCAAAAATAACACTAAAGAGAATGATATAATACAATGAAGTACCTACGTACCTACCTCCTAACTTCAGCAATTTAGCATTTTGGCCAGTCTTGTTTTTACCTATATCTACTTTCACTTCCATTCATTCCCCACTGCAATTATTTTGAAGCAAGTTGCAGACTTCTATCATCTCAACCATAAATAGTTCCGTTTGAATCTCTAAAAGATAAAAGGCCTTTGTTCCAGAACATAACCGCTCTCCCATACCACACCCTAAAAACTTGACAATAATTCCTTAACATTACAGGAGAGGATCTTGCATGTGAAAATTTAATTTGGATCTAGAGGTAAAAATCTAATGAGAAAATTCAGCTAATTATGACAGTTCTTCTGTTTTCATAAGGAATTATCCAGAAGAGTTACACCACTTTAAAAAAGTTATACTACCCAGCGACACCCTTCAGTCCTATGAGTATCAAAAAGTGCTCTTCCAACCACAGGTCTTTCTTTTTTTACTTAAACAGCTCTAGTGGTGAAGTTTTAATCATGGCAGTCCTCTCCTTTATCCCTCTGGAATCTTTGTCTTTTTTTTTAGGGGGTGGGGGACACATGCATCCATTTCTAGTCTGTGCCCAGTATATAAAGTGAAAGATAAACTTCTGATTGTGTAGGGAGAGGTTTTGGAAAAATCCTGTTCTTATCAGAGATTGCACAGAGGTTCAGAGAAACACGGGGAATAGAGGAGACCAGCCCGCATGGCTTGTCTTTCAGCTGTCCAGAGCACAGTGTCCCCCATCCAGAGCCTGACTGACTATGCCTGCCCTCAGGGTACAGTATGTGGGTGGGGGGGGCAGTTCACGACTGATGAGCAGAGATGGAAAACAGAATTTGGAGGCTGAAAGACGCGCTAAGATAATGATTCTATGAACAAATGTTCAGTAAGAAAGGCTGTGCTGTTTGAAGTGTAGGAGGCTTAGGGTTAAAGAAGCTGCTTAACCGTGGGACCCTTCGGAGGCTTAACTGTAAAGCACATGCACCGTGAATCTCTAAAAGAGACTGTAAACTTCTTCAACCATGTGAGCATCTTATCACAGAAATAGCTGCCTTGGAGCGGCCTCTGGGTGATGCTGATAGAAGTAGTGTAGGCTCAGAGAGGTGAAGTAACTGGCCCAGGGTCATGAGAAGGAGTGGTAGAGTGCCAGAGCCCTGACAGAGTCTAGCTTGCAGGGAAGTCTGCCTGTAGGCGGTCACTCACTGGGATTCTACGGGAAGACCTCTGCCCCTTCAGTTAGAAACCGTCGGTCTAGCCCTAGGTCACCTAGCATTCTCAGACCTTTGGTGTACTGTCCGGCAAGTGGGAGTGGTGGTAACTGCCTGGCCCCATCATCAGCTGATGTAAGGAACAACGAAAAGAGATGTGAAAGTAGTTTATAAACCTTGAATTCTTCGCAAGAATGATGCTTTATTGTGTCTCTCGGTGGTCAGTGCCTCCTTTTCTATAATACTGAGCGCACCTTGCCAAGGATATGCATCTTGAGCAAAGTGAAGGACTTCGGAACGGTGAATATAAAATAGGATATTGGTACGTGCTGCCTTTTTTCCCGAGAGGTAGAGTAGCCTGCACTGACTTCTTGCTGTGATGGGATGCTTTCTCAGAGGCCCTTCCAGCATTTTCTGCCCTAGACGTTAGGCATACAGAGTAGGGTCTGCCTGCCCACCTTTGCTTTGCTCTCATGCTTTCTTCATGATTTGGACCCATGGTCAAAGTGTCTTTGAAGTTGGTTTACATACTGCTGTCATCCTGTGGCCTGGGAATCCACAGGGTTCAGGTGTGGCCTTGGTTGGCCATAATGTGATGAAAGGTCCAGCATCCTTGGCATCTGGTGTGATTCCCTCTCCAGTTTCACCACCTCAGTCATCATCTTACTTGGGCTATGGACGTGCATGTTCCAGAAGTTTCCACACTCCCTACATCTTCTGGGAAGGATAAGTTGTCTTAAAGTTTTCTGCTGGTGTTTTTGACCATGAAATCTTAGACCTGAAGAAAGTTTGGTTACCAAATACCCTAAGGAAGGAGGAGGTAATATTTGATTTACATAAGATCTAGGAAATGAGAAAAGGCTTGGTGCCAGGAGCTGTGTTTCCAGCTAGGCCTTATTAAGTCTCATAGTCCTTTAAGCAGAAAAGGAAACTTCCTGGTGTTGCTAATGGAATTTCTGGTGAATGGGAGACAAAACCAGGACCCGCTTCATCCCATTCCCCATAACTGAAAAACTGTTACTGGGGTGTTCAGTCATGTCCCAGCTGTACCTTGAGGAAGGGAGTTTGGCTTTTGAGATGGCTTAAGTGCTTTAAATTCCTCAGCTGAGAAAATTGGAGGTGGATAACCAGAGGGTTTCCCAATCCCTTCATCAAGCCTTATGAGCTCAGAGTACCATCCAGGTGCTCCCCTTATCGCTCAGCTGTTTTTCAGGTTTCTGTGACCAGGAAAAAGTCACCTGCCCTAATGTTTCGGGTTTAGCTGTATTAACTTCATTTTTACCATTTTCTCTGTAGTTGTCAATTCCCTCATCCATGTGACTGTCTTTTCTTGAAGGCCTGCTTTGTGCGATGCATTGCTTGGTACTGTGAGCAACACAGAAATGAAAGTTATGTACCTTGCCCTTAGTTGTTTATACTATACAAGAGGAGATAGGCCTGAGAATAAATGACTTTGCTGACACATAGACAAGGAGCGGATCTTCTTATAAAGCACAACCGAGATCTTACATTGGAGAGTCTGCACACTTGCTCTTATGACTTTGCACCCGGAGAGCCCAGAGCTGCTTGCAGGTCCTCAGAGTTGAGATATGTTGAATAAAATGACATGATGTTGGCCCTTCCAGGGGCCTGCCACCATTTCACCAAAAGTGGGTTGAGTCTCTCTCTGTCCTGTCCCTAAGTAGAAGCTGAAATCAGATTTAGTGGAGGCCTTGAAGTCTAATTTCCCTAAACGGAGTTCTCTTTCCAGGTCACGTGTGTGTGTATCATGTATTTGGTGTGACCTAGGTCCCCCCTTTTTTCTTATTCCGATTTTTGGTTTAGAGAGCAGTTTGTGAGGAGACATGAAATCTTTCTGGGGACAGCCTTAGTTGTAGCTTGCTGATTTTCCTGTAGTTCTTGGCTACTTGCCAGTTTGGTTGAGGTTGAACTGTTTTCAGGGCAGGAAGAATGAACCTAGCATTTTGGTATAAAAACAAACAAGGCTGCTGTTGTGCTTGATAAAGCTAAAACTGTAGACCCAGCAGCAGCTCATTAACCATCAGTGACAGCTCCTGGTTAGTGGTAAGTTTCAGAGACCCCTAGACTTTCCAGAGAAGACAGTAAATATTTATCCACTAAGGTAATAAATACCAACAGAGTGATTGATTGTCAACAGAAAAGGATTTTCTTGTTAAGGGGCAGATAAGCAGGAGGCAGAAACCTTAGGAAGCTGTTGTAAACCAGTTTCAGCTTCTGCTACTTTGACTTCTCTCTCTATTTAAAAGATGAAGGCTGTACCATTGCATGGAGAAGGCAATGGCACCCCACTGCAGTACTCTTGCCTGGAAAATCCCATGGATGGAGGGGCCTGGTGGGCTGCAGTCCATGGGGTCTCTAGGAGTCGGACATGACTGAGCAACTTCACTTTCACTTTTCACTTTCATGCATTACAGAAGGAAATGGCAACCCACTCCAGTGTTCTTGCCTGGAGAATCCCAGGGACGGGGGAGCCTGGTGGGCTGCCGTCTATGGGGTCACACAGAGTCGGACACGACTGAAACGACTTAGCAGCAGTAGCAGCATTGCATGGATGTCTTCCTTGCACCTCCCACATCCCCCCACAAAATCAGATTCAAGATTTATCATATTTTAGGAGTAAATGTAATTAAACAGCAAGAGAACCAAGATACTTAACTTACTTAACAAAATAGGAATTCCTGCCCTTGACATTTATAGTGCTGCCATAGTCATCAGAAAGAAAAATTGTACCACTTACAGGTGCTCAGTAAACAGACATATGTGCTGGCCTGTGCACTGTCCCACCAGCTGATCTTTGCTTCATCTTCTTCGGCCTTTCTTGAATGCCCTGTGTGCCCTTGTTTTCATGCTTTTGGTCATGCTTGGCCTTGCTTAGTGTTTCACCTTCTCCCCCAAACCCTACTTTTTTTTTTAGTTAGCCGTCTCACGGTGACACTTTCTTTGGCCAGTCTGTCCCTCAACAGCTTCCTTTCTTCAAGCTCTTCTTACACTTCTGGCTCTCCTCCTTTCCTCACTTTTATTATAGGGTGCCATTTGTTTCTGTCTGAGGTCTTTTCTCCCGCACTGTGTAATTGCGTAAGTCACTCCTTCAGGGCAAGGCCAGTTCATCCAGTAGTGATCTTTCCCATCCCCGTGGTCTATCCTGGTGGCTGGACGTGACTGTGACTATCATGTCACAGAAGAGGGGGAAGTGACGGGTGTAATATCAAAACACTGTGTCCATGCGTGTTCAAGCCATTTTGTCCAACCACACAGGTCTGGCTGAAATGCCGGCTCCAAGTGCCTACTAGGTGTGTGTTTTTGAAAGAGTTACCTGACTACACTGAAGCGCATGTTTGTCATCTGTAAAATATGAGATAGCAACATAGGTTCAGGTTCTCCCTCTCTGAAATATATCATCTGATGTTTAACAAGTGAATGTGTCCTGCAGTCGTGGGCTATTTACCCAGCCAACTTCTGGGAAAACTCAGGAAAGCAGTAGGAGAGCATCCCCGGGTTTTCACGGAGGCCTTGTAGAAGAAACAAGCCCTGTGCCTTGTAGAACTCCTTGTCCCTCTCGGAACCCAGGAGAGGTGTGTTACCTTGCCTCGGCAGGCTTGCTCCTTGTCTGCCTTTGTCCAGCCCCAGGACACAGATAAGTTAGTATTCCTGATTTCTGGCAGCTGAGCAGTCCTTAACATTTCTACTTGGCAAGCTTCTGCAAATCTTTGTTCTGGGCTTGGAATTCTTCTTATGGCATTCCCCAAAATAATTACTTCAGGATCCTTTTATTGATGCCCAGCCTTGCATTCATGACATGATGTCTTGGTTTGACTTTGATTGTGGCGCTCCTGTCAATCTGGGGTTTGGGTAAGTATTCATTTCTGCATTTTTTGAGTCAGAACTCGAAGACATTTAAATGTGCTTGTAGACAGCCTGAGAGTGATAAGAAAGGTATTTTATTTTTATCTTAGATGTTCTGTGTCTGCATCACAGCCTCTACTCAAAGCGTCTGGAAATAAAAGGCTTTAGGTCTGGAGATTAACTCCTGCCCTGGAAGCTGGCAGTTGCTATCTTGTTCTGACAAAACCCTCTTTCTTCAGATTCCTTGATTGCGAAATGAGAAACTCAGAGCCTTCAGCCCTAGGCTCCTTTAGCCTCTGCTGGCCAATGAACATTTCACCAGGTTACCTGAGATCCAAGGCATGGAAGACCTTCCATGCCACCTTGCTTCTTGTGTGGGGACCGGTTGCATGTTGGGAACTTTTGAGAACTTTAGGATTGTCCTAGTCTTTTACCTCATGGAGCTCAGGCCCCAGAGTCGGTCTGAATGCGAGGCCCTGACCCTATCCTTGGGAACACCACTGTCAGATCCAGTGGTAAGTGACAATCTTACAGAGGGTTCTAGAGCGCTGAATGGGGACATGAGTGTCTGCTTAGCGTTTAGCTGACCCTCAGTTCTGGTTTTTGCTTTACTGGTCACTTCTGGTCTAATATCATGACTCCTGTATTACTGTAAAGGAAAGAGTCTTTGGAGCCAGAGACGTCATTCAGATCCTTGCTCTTACTCTGCCTGCTATGTGACCTTGGGCAGGTCTCCATATGCCTCAGTTTCTACAGCTGAGCAGTAAGGATATTAATACCTACATGATGAGATCATGAGATGTTGGTTAAATGAAAGTTCTTAACATAAAGGCTGGTTTCATTGTCAGTACTAGCAAATAACTTATCTCTCCCTGCCTCTTTCCCAGAATTTTTTTTTAATATGTATTTTTAAAGTTTTATTTATTTAGTTTTAACCGTGCTGGGTCTTGGTTGCTGTGCAGGCATTCTCTAGTTGCAGTGAGCAGGGGCTGCTCTCTAGCTGCAGTACATGAGCTTCTCATTGAGGTAACTTCTCTTGTTGATGAGCACAAGCTTTTAGCATGCAGACCTCAGTAGTTGCAGCTCATGGGTTCAGTGTTTGTGGCTCCCAGGCTCTAGAGCACAGGCTCAGTAGTTGTGGTGCACAGGCTTAGTTGCCCCTTGGCATGTGGGATCTTCCTGGAGCGGGGATTGAACCTGTGTCTCCTGCATCCACAGGTGGATTCTTTACCACTGAACAACCAGGGAAGCCCTTTCTCAGAATTTAAGGATGATAAATGCATAGGCTGCCTAGGAAAATGTTGCCAAAAGATTCTTAAATCAACTATAGTGAAGGAATGAATTTCACTAGCTATGAATATATATTATGTTGCAATGAGTGAGTGAGTGAGAGTCGCTCAGTCGTGTCCAACTCTTTGTGACCCCATGGACTATACAGTACATGGAATTCTCCGGGCCAGAATACTGGAGTGGGTAGCTATTCCCTTCCCCAGGGTATCTTCCCAACCCAGGGATTGAACTCAGATCTCCCACATTGCAGGTGGATTCTTCACCAGCTGAGCCACAAGGGAAGCCAAAGAATACTGGAGTGAGTAGCCTATTCCTTCTCCAGCGGATCTTCCCGACCCATGACTCGAACCAGGGTCTCCTGCATTGCAGGCGGATTCTTGACCGACTGAGCTATCAGAGAAGTATAGCTGTTGCAGTATGTCGTCTTTAATAAATTAATGCAAAGGGTTTCAGCATTACTATCTTTGTCACTACTCAGGGCCATAAACAGTTATTAAACTAGAACATTTTGACAGCATAATGCTGGTCAGTTCTGGTTTAGTGTGACTTGCAGCGTGTAGGATCTTAGTTCCCTGACCAGGGATGGAACCCGTACCCCTTGGCAGTGGAAGCACAGAATCCTAACCACTGGACCACCAGAGAATTCCCCCTCCCTCCCATTTTTTAAGTTGGTGAATTCAGCATTGAATCAAATTCTACATTGTGTCAGGGAGATGACTAAAATGGTTTGAAGATGTATTTGACTTAGCTTTGGTCCACCATGTATGAACCTGGATCACTTATATAAAAGAATCTTTTTTCAGACTAGTAGAAACTACTGATTATCATTTTGCTTCTTAAATCCCCAAATTGACTACTTTGTCCCTGGGTTGTGGTAATATTTGTAAGTCATGGCAAAATGTGAACTTGCCTTCCTGGGAATGCCTGCATTTGCCATTTCAGCTGTTCTTTCTCCTCATCCCCCAAATTTTAGAGCTCAGTGAGGGTTGGTCAAGGACTAGGGGCAAGGAAAAGTAGATCAATGAGGAAGATGCCATTCTCAGTGGTCACTTTGTTAGAGTATGTGATGTTGTTTTCGGTTTAATGCTGCCTTGTACGCAGAATCTTATAATCTTGTAAAAAGAAAAAAGTTGACAAATGCTAATTAGAAACACTGTCTTGAGTAGCATCCTTAAAAGAATGATTTATTAGGTTGCAAGGAAATTGGGAAGCCTGTGTTGCAATTTTGATCATTTAGATTGAACTTTGACAAAATTATTTTTTAATTTCTAGTAATCTTGTTGCAGTTCCATTTAATCAGAGATGACTGCTGATAAATATTATTTAGAAATGTGGAAAGTTCCCTTTGTCCATTAGAGCAAGGATTTTTGACTGTCTTGCTCACAGAGGTACCTCCAGCTCCTACACCAGTGCCTGGCTGTGGGCGTTCAGTAGGTGTGGAATGAATGAATGAATAGTACGCTTACACCATGTACTCTTTCCATAGAGCTGTGGGTGTCATGCTGTCTTGTCAGGTAGGTTCAGAGCAGAGTTGCCCAGGAGGGGTTGAGGATGCCTTTTCCAGTAGTTTTATTGTCAAAGTTAATAATGCTGGGTGTGTTTGAGGATGGTCTATATTTGAGGAAATGAAAAGAGGGCATGGAAAGCTGTCTCTTCTCTCTTCGCCAGAGGGATGTGTCTGAGTGTCCAGGCCTGCCTGGCTGGCTGTTCATCCTGTGTGTGAGGGTAGAAACAAGGCATGGGCTAGACTAGATGACCGCATCTTGAGGGTACATATTCGCTGAAGAATGGCTTCCTACTCCCCAAACACCTGCAGTGGCAGAAGCCACTTCACCCCTCTTCCCTTCTCCATAGCAATGAGGCTGCTGGTCATTTCTTTGTGAGACTCCAGGAAATGGCCCAGCTGGCTTGGCTTATTCATTTCCTTGTCAGGAAAGTCGATGTGACCTTGACCGTCAGTGGGAGACCTGCAGCAAGTACATTGTGTGTCTGGCTGGTTTCACTAATGATTGAAAAGTACTTTTGGCAAGTCACCTTGCTGTAAGTGTTATGTACTGCTAATTTATTGTCCTCAGTAGAAATGAAAGATAATAGAGGTGAAAAATAATTTGCAAGAATCATTTTTTATTTACCTGGGTCTGCCCAGCACAGTGCCAGTCCCACGGGGGCCTTTGCTGAGTATCACTGAAAGAAAACTGTTGCAGAAAATAAAAAGATGAGATATACTTGCTTTGAGTGATGGAAATATCATTAATCTGCAGCCTAGAAAGTTATTAGAAAGTAACTTTGGGTTTACAACGTTCCTCTGAAGATTGTTCTCCTTGTGCATCGTTTCTGCAAGTCCAAATCCAAACACAGACCCTTGCTACTGTTGTCTTTGCTAAAGGTTTCACGGCTGGAGGGAGTGAGTGTGACCTGCTGTTTAGGGAACGCTAGCCAGTCAAGAGCTGGCTTACACTGCTGACTGGGAAAAGTCAGGTGAGGACGCCAACCCTGGGGCCTTTGCTTCCTGTACAAAAGCTTGCCTGTAGAGAGCCATTTCTCCATAAACTGCACTTAGAGAAGAAAGTCTGACAAACCTGAGGTAGTGAACTTTTCAGAAGCAAGAGTCAGTTTAAATATAGAGATCTGCTTCACTGGCAACTTGGAGGCTGCGGTGGGACTTGTTGTACCTTTTGTAAGACAAGTGAGGAAAGATGTTGGCACCTGTACATGCAGTCTGTTTATGAAACATAAACTCTCCTGTCAGAGCGAGGGCTCGAGAGGTCAGCACCCAAGGTAACATGTCCTACCTTCGCTGGGAAAGAGGTGCCTCTCCCAGCCCTCTCTGAATTGCATCCATCTCTTGAGAAAGTTGGAACAGCCAGGCACGGTGCACTGTTGAGCACGGGTTCTGGCAGAGGTGGGGTGGGGAAATTTCTGTGAAACTGACAGCTCCTGGGCCCTGTTTTCTTAACCAAGGAGGAGAAACAATTCCCTGGGAGCTCTTAGAATCCCGTCATTATTCAGAGAAATGTAGCTCTTTGCAGCGTTAAAACCTTGATTTATGTACAGTCCAGCCTGCTCAGAGCCAAGGGGAACAAAGGGGAGGGGGCAGCAGCCTTGTCCCCCCTCACTGTCGGCTCCAGCCCTAGGTGGGTCCAGAGCTGGACTTCGTGGGTTTGCAGCACATCCTTCTCAGTATTCTACAGCAGCTGTCTGGAGTTTTTTCTGCCGTGCCTGAACTGATGTCATTTCCCCCTTGGCAGACAGCTTCAGCTTTGCTGCGTCTGAGATATGTCACGAGAAGGTGGGGGTGGGTCGGAGCCAGGCGGGGGGAGCAGCCAGGAGAGCAGGAGGAAGAGTGCCCGCTTGGTCCCAGGACTCTGTTTACTTTTTCTTCTTTGCTAAGGAAGGCCGGGTAACCGGGAACGCTGAGCACCAGACCCGCCAGGGGAAATGCTCCTTCCAAGACCTTAACTTTTCAAAAGCCCTTTGTTCCCAACGTTAGTGTGGACGATGCTCTTGCAGGATGCCTTTCCTTTTGGGTCTTAGACAGGTAATGAAACGGGTGGTCTGGGGATTGGGTTCGGAAAGGGAAGAGGGTGGGAGCTTACTTATCGCACTCCTGCTTTGGGTGGAGGGAGCCTTTTAGAAAATGTCTCGCAGTTATAGCAGGCCAGCTCCCTTACAGAATTTTCCAGGCTTTTCTTCCTGCTTTCTAGTTGCTTCTTACTCTCCTGGCCACCGGGTTCTTAACCCCCATGTATCCCTGAGCTCTTGCTGGATTATCTGTTCTGATTTTCCATGAGACACCGTAAAACCATTGCCAAAGCCTTAGTGAGGAAACAGTTGAGGGGTGAGGCCGGGAGGGGGAGAGGCGGAACAGGATTCCTGATCAAAACCCCTTTTATTCCTTCTCCATTTTGATTGGGTTAGTGAGCAGAGATTTCTTCACAGTTCTCTGCTTCTGAAGAGATTCTGAGTTGGGGTGGGGGGCCTTCTTTTAAAGGGAAGGGCTCCTTTTAGAGACTTTCTCCTTTTAAGCCTGTGGTCAGGGCTGTGGGTCCGAGGGACGTCCTGAATGTCTCAGAGGGGTGGGGGTGGGACTGACCACACTCTGGTCTTCCTGATGGATTTTTCCAAGTCAGCAGACCCCTGTGGCAGAGACTTGAGTACTTTGCGAGCCGCCGTTTGAAGTAGGGGCACTTGAGTTATAGCCGGTAACCTAGTGTGGAATGAGAAAACAGTAGCGACCAACTGCGGTCTTCTGAGAACACAGCTGTTGCCAACCACTTGTTCCAGGGCTTCTGAGATCAGGCCACCCCCGCCCCCTCTTTGGTCTGAGAGGCATGTCTGTATCGGAATGTGTAGCTGTAATCAGCAGCGGCTGTAAGCGGGGGTGGGGACAGACAGACACCCTTCTGCTGCCTGTTCCTGGGTGAGAAAAAGCCACAGATGTGATCAAACCAGAGTCTTACAAAAGAAATATATATGCTTCTAGGGACTGCTGTTTAACCTCACGCTTAGAACAGGGCTAGAGTGTCCCTTGGGTGGCCTGAAATTCTCCTAAAAGTAAGCTTTTCTGAAAAGCTCCACATGTTCTATTACTGCTTTTGTTACTGTTCAGAGTTCCTTTGATGCAGAGACAGGCAGAGAGAGTGGGGACCCGATTGGAGCACTTCCTCTGTCCCTCAGGAAGGGCTGTCCTTTTGACTTGTGGGCAGAGTAAGCCCTGGCGAGGATTTTGAGCAGTGTTGGAAATAGGAAGCATCTCATGCTATGTCAGCAGGTGGGGAATAGCAGCTGGAAACTGCCTGGTACAGTGGAAAGAGTAGGCCTGGGGAGCCAGAAAGACCTGCCTCTGTATCTTGGCTCCCCCGCAGGGTCTCAGAGGCTGCATAACTGCTCTGAACCTCGTCTTGAAAATAATAAAACCTACTGGAAGAGTTATTGGGAGAATTTGACGGAAGAATGTATTTAAAACACTAGCACTTTGGCTAACTGAGAATAGGCATTTAGTAAAAACATAAGGAAACTAGAAGCTAGAGGACTGCTAGCAGAGGTGGAGGATATGATGGCAGGAGCTCTTGCCCTGGGATTTGGACATTGTTTGTTGACTGCGACTTAGGAGGCCGTTGCTTCCTGTAATCCGTACTGTAGTAATTACTATAATCTGTGCCATGTCCAGTAACCTCCGCACAGTTGAGTGAGAGGATGCAGAGCTGGGTGGCATGGCATGAAGGACTGGGTTGGTTGTGGGGAGCGTCTCAGAGGCTGCACAGCAGGGGTGAATCTGCGTTCTTGTTTCTGAATGGGTTCCTGGTAGAGGGCTGGACTTGAGGACCTCCTGAGGCCCTTTCTACCCCAGCCTTCTGTGATTCAAACTTGGCCTGTGAAAACCCTGAGTATCTTTGGTAACATAATTTTGTATATTTCCAGTATTTCTGTGTCTGACAGTGAAGCTGTGTTCTTTATTGGAGCTATTTGTAAACGCAAGCCTTCTAAAAATTACTTGGTGATAATTCTGTTTTTAAGAAAATGACACAAAACATATACGCTATTAGTCTTTATCATACATTATGTGTGTGTGTGTGTGTGTATATATATATATGGAGAAGGCAATGGCACCCCACTCCAGTGCTCTTGCCTGGAAAATCCCATGGGTGGAGGAGCCTGTTAGGCTGTAGTCCATGGGGTCGCTAGGAGTCGGACACGACTGAGGAACTTCACTTTCACTTTTCACTTTCATGCATTGGAGAAGGAAATGGCAACCCACTCCAGTGTTCTTGCCTGGAGAATCCCAGGGACGGCGGAGCCTGGTGGGCTGCCGTCTATGGGGTCGCACAGAGTCGGACACGACTGAAGCGACTTAGCATAGCATATATATATATATATATGCTGCTGCTGCTAAGTAGCTTCAGTATATATATATATGCTGCTGCTGCTAAGTCGCTTCAGTATATATATATATGCTGCTGCTGCTAAGTCGCTTCAGTATATATATATATGCTGCTGCTGCTAAGTCGCTTCAGTCGTGTCCGACTCTGTGCGACCCCATAGACAGCAGCCCACCAGGCTCTGCTGTCCCTGGGATTCTCCAGGCAAGAACACTGGAGTGGGTTGCCATTTCCTTCTCCAATGCATGAAAGTGAAAAGTGAAAGTGAAGTTGCTCAGTCGTGTCCGACTCCTAGCGACCCCATGGACTACAGCCTAACAGGCTCCTCCGCCCATGGGATTTTCCAGGCAAGAGCACTGGAGTAGGGTGCCATTGCCTTCTCCGAGAGAGAGAGAGAGAGAGAGAGACACACACACACACACATATGCTTTCATATATTATTTCCCTCCTAATACACGTAACACACCTATCTTATGTGGATTGTGATTCTGTTTCTCTGGTAGTTGTGCTGAGGCTTACAGAGGTAAGCCACTTGTCCAAGGTTGATCAGCTAGCTAGGGAAACTAGCTAGGTCATTAACGTTTATTTGTTTTTGGCTTTTTTTGTTTGGTTGGTTGATTGGTTTGTTTTGTTTTAAATATTCAAACCCAGGCATTTTGATTCCAAAGCCTGGTGTTTTCCTTGCTATCTACCAGTGTCTATGAAAGTGGAGTTGGATTAATGCATTGCTCCCGCCGGGGCATGTTTTCTGAAGTTTATTTCTAGGTGGCCCAGGTACCAAATGAGACGCGTGTCTCTGGGTCCCCTTTTGCTTTTTACTCTGTGGAAGATTCTCATGCACATCGCATCTACTGAATAATGCCACTGCACTTAATGAATGTGGATCTGGCACAGAGGATAAATAAAGCACCGTGCTTATTCCTAGAAATCACACTCTAGTGCAGTAGTTCTCAAATGCATAAAAATCACCTAGGAGTGGGGTGATTAGAATATAGATTCAGTAGGTGTGGGGCCAGGGCCCAGGAATCTTCATTTCTATTAAGTTCCCCAGGTGGTTCAGACCTGGTAATATCTGGCCACACTTGGAGAGATTCCACCTCAACTTGGCCCACACCCCTCACCCCCTTCCCTGCACTTTAGTAGCTTGGATATAATGATAAGACAGTGTGCTAAGCCTGAAACAGAGGACCGCCAGGGACTAGGACAGCAGAGGGTGGGAAAGCATCAGGCTTGGGGAGCAGGATGGGCACGGAAGGCTTTCCTGAGAAGGTGATACTTGACCTGAGTCTCGAAGGATGAGTAGGAGTTTACCAAACCTATGAGCCGGGGAAGGAGCATTCCAGACAGATCAGGTTGGGAGTGTTGTTTTTGTTTTCTCCTGCAGATGAGAAAGGACACTGTCATCGATGAGTCTTGGTATTAGGTATTCCTGAGATAAGACCAGGACCTTGCTTCAGCAAGTACTGGTGTCCTTTATGACACAGAGAAGGAAGGAAAGCATGAGGGGCCTCAATCCAATAATGAGCGTGGCATGAATTCAGTGTCTATAAAGGGCAGCTAGGCCTTGTTGTTGTTTAGTTGCTAAGTTTTATCCTGCACCTCTGACTCTTGCAGCCCTAATGGACTGTGGCCCACTAGGCTCCTCTATCCATGGGATTTCCCAGGTGAGAATACTGGAGTGGGTAGCCATTCCCTTCTGCAGGGGATCTTCCCAACCCAGGGACTGAACCCATGTCTCCTGCATGGCAAGTGGATTCTTGACCACTGAGCCCCCAGGGAAGCCTTAGGCTGTGTTCGTTCTCCAGTTAAAGGACAGCTAAGACAACCCCCTGGAAGCTACAGGGTTGACTAGAGAACAGTGTTTGTGCTTATTGGGGCTGAAGTTCTGAAGAGAATCACCTGCTGTACTTTGGGCTGTGGCACCACATGGTGCATTTTAGGTAGAACATGTAGTTGAGCATGCCGTCCCTTCCTTATCTGGCAAGATCAGAAAATGAGTTTTCTGGTTAAGAGGGAATCTATCCTGTATACCTAGCAGATGGATTACTGATTTTCAAAGAACAAGATTACAACAGAATGTTCTTGGTCTGCTGATTTGAATGAGTTCTATTTCATGTTTAATTCAGAAGGTATTGATTTTATAATGCTGGAAGTTCTTGTGACCAACATCTCTATCTGAAAAGTATTGAGCACCTGTTCTATTCAAAGCATGTTGTGGATACAAAGGGGTAGAAACTTTATCCCCGTGCTCACAGGTAGGGGGCGTAGAGCGAGCTCACGGATGGTGGAGCTTTACGCAGGTGGCGGCGCGTGACGTTAGGAGCGGAGCGGCACGGTTCACGGGTGGAAAGGTGGCTTTTGCAGGTGGTCCTTTCCCCAGTCCAGTGGTCTCGGTTGTTGCACAGCAGGTGTGTGGAAGGACCAGTGCGAGTTCTAATTGCTGGAATGCAGCCTGGATCCATCAAGACGATAATTTATATTCTGCACCTCGAATGTTGCCTTTCTCTCGGAAAATTATCCCCTGAGATGTCCTCACTGAGGAAGTGTGATGATCCCTGGTAGTGAAATAAGTCGTCCCCAGCGAAGCTGTGGTGGGTCTGGGCCCTTTCAGGCAGTGTGCCCTTCCCAGGTTGGAACGTATTGGGTAGAGGCACAGGGGGCTGTTTACTTTTTTTTTTTTTTTTTTTAATTTATTTGTTTCTTAGCCGCACTGGGTCTTCGTTGCTGCGCGGGCTTTCTCCAGTGGGGCTGAGCAGGGGCTACTCTTCGTTGTGGTGCGTGGCTTTCTAGAGCACAGGCTCAGTAGCGGTGGTGCAGGGACTTAGCTGCCCCGCATCTTGTGAGATCTTCCTGGAACAGGGGTCAAACCCATGTCTCCTGCACTGGCAGGTGGATTCTTAACCACTAGACCACCAGGGAAGTTTTGTGTTAGGCCCTTGCATGGCCTGATGCTGAGTATGACAGAGTAGCCAGAGTGCTGAACCCTAGTTACTCCCTGGACACAGTCAGAAATCTTCGGGACTCCCTAGGACAACGCTGAAAGTGCTGTGAGGGAGCCGCAAGTGGCGAGGGCATGCCCAGGGAGAGGGCTGAGGGAATTTGCTAACTTCTAATTTAACCCCTACACTGCCGGCCATGATACTTCGATTATTTCATCATGACAGCCACCCATGAGGTAGGAGTTCTTATCAACTTTCTCGTATGAGGCAACTGAAACTACGAAGTTAACTCTTGGAGATCACAGAGCTCCGGTGCGGCGGTGGCAACTCTGGAGCTAGACGTCCTCAGTGTCGTCTCTTCTCTTGCATGTCATAGGAGGAGTCTCTGCAGCAAATCTGCTGTCAGCCCACCTCCCCACGGCCCTGTTCCTCGTCTGGGATTGAGTTCCCAGTCACCATTACCCTCCTGTGTGGGCTTTTTATCCTTGAAAGTTATGACCAACCTAGATAGCATATTAAAAAGCAGAGATATTACTTTGCCAACAAAGGTCCATCTAGTCAAGGCTATGGTTTTTCCAGTGGTCATGTATGAATGTGAGAGTTGGACTGTGAAGAAAGCTGAGTGCCGAAGAATTGATGCTTTTGAACTGTGGTGTTGGAGAAGACAGTTGAGAGTCCCTTGAACTGCAAGGAGATCCAACCAGTCCATCCTAAAGGAGATCAGTCCTTCGTGTTCATTGGAAGGACTGATGCTAAAGCCGAAACTCCAGTACTTTGGCCACCTCATGGGAAGAGTTGACTCATTGGAAAAGACCCTGATGCTGGGAAGAATTGGGGGCAGGAGGAGAAGGGGACGACAGGATGAGATGGCTGGATGGCATCACCGACTCGATGGACATGAGTTTGAGTGAACTCCAGGAGTTGGTGATGGACAGGGAGGCCTGGCGTGCTGCGATTCATGGGGTCACAAAGAGTCGGACACAACTGACCAGCTGAATTGAACCTAACCAGGTTTAGGACATAGTAAGCGAGACCCTGCTTGAGGGAACTGGCTTTAAATAAAGCAGCAGATACCAGGGTAGCACTTGTTTGTACTACCAGAGGTGGAAGCTAAAATTCGTATTGGAACTGATTTGTAAAAATCTGTGACCACTACAAGCGAGAGCTCCATAAACACCTCAATTCCCTCCTGTCACCTAACAGAAAGGGTGGTTCTCATCCAAGCCTTTCAGGTGACTTTTTTAAACACCCGCTCCCCACCCCCCACCACCAACCGTCTCTGTTGCAAGAAGCTGCTTTTTTAGAGGAATGTGCTTGTTTTTCATCACATTTCTGTTATCAAAGCAAAGAGAAACCAGCAGACTGGACAAGTAACTCAGTGGAAAAGAAGACTGTATCTGCTGATTTTGAAACTTTTATCCAGAATGGCGCCAAAGAAAACATTCACTTCCTCCAGTAATATCCCATGAGTTTGATCCACCCCCTCCCACCCCTTTTCCTTGAAGAGGTAAATTTTAGTCTAGGAAAAGAGTAATATAGGGCTACTTGGGGGGAATAAAAACCAAACTGCTATAAAGTTTCTTCCCCTGCCCTGACTCCCTAACACCTGGATGACAGTTCCTCCTTGGCACTAATCTTAATTCTATTTATTGATTTGTAGTAACAGTGAGTTGAAATGCCCTGCAAATTTGACCTGGTTTAGCCATTTCTGCGCTTGCTCTGTAGCCATTGCTCCTCTGGGAAGGGCTCAACTGGACTTGAACCTGGACCTACCTCAGGAGAAGCATCTGTTGCGAAAATGGAGATTCAATGCAATGTCACTTGCTTGACCTGTCTTGTTCTTTTAACTAAAAGAGATAGGAGGGGCAGTGGCAGAAAATACACACTCAGGAGAGAGGGAGATAGGCATTGAAGACCGGCAGCTGGAGTGTGGCACAGTGACTTCTTTACCTGAAAGTGGTGAATTGTTTGCTGGGACTGAGTTGCATAGAAGACATTGGTTCCCTTGGGCATTGAATAAAGAGATTCAGAGTATTCTTTATTGTTTGGTTCTCTTGCTTAACACACATGTTCTCAGGAGCTTCCACTGAACTGTGACACATGGTCTCATTCTTGGTTTCAAATATTGCACAGCCTATCCTATGGTTTTCTTCAAGGGTTTGGAAATCCTTGGGTTCTCCCCCACCCCAGGCAGTAGTGTGAATACCTATGACCTCCCACTCCTTGGGGTGTGGTTCTGGAGTGTGGTGAGGCAGCCTCGGATAGGCTGGAATGGGCTGCCCACAAAAATAGAACGTGCAATCATTTCCCTGCCTTGGGAGTAAGTTTCTGGGTTGATGAACCAGGCTCAGACTGTGCTGGGTTCCTATAAGCCCAGGGAGCCATAGGTCGGTCTCAAAGGTCTGTCTCAAGTCATCATGTGAAATTTTGTTGCCACGGCCCTGACCTAACCCTTGGAGGATCCCTTCACGCGGCTGCTTATACAGTGTAGCTAAGAGGCGTGGGGAACATGGGGGAGGAACAGCCTGTGGGGTTACTTCATCGTCAAGTCACCAGGATGAGTACTTCCTGAAGGTTTTTGTGTGTCTAATCCTTCGCTGGGTAGGTGCACTTGTGAGATTGACTTCATCCTTCTCTTAGGGAATTTACAGAGTGGTCGGGGAGCCCAAAGGACAATCAGGTGACAAAGACTGGATGCCACATGATTCTGCACTGAGTTGTGTGGTTCAGTTTGGCTGGAATGGTGGTTCTGAACTAAGGGCAATTTGTCCCCTCCCCAGGGGACTTTTACCAGTGTTTGGACATTGTTGATTGTTGCAACAAGTAGCCAGGGGTGAGTGGGGTGTTGATACTGGCATCTAGTGGATAGTGGCCAGGGATGCTGCTGAACATCCTATAATGCACAGGAGGGTCGCCGCAGCAAAGAATTCAGTTCAGTTCAGTTCAGTTGCTCAGTTGTGTCCGACTCTTTGCCACCGCATGAGCTGCAGCACACCAGGCCTCCCTGTCTAACACCAACTCCTGGAGCTCACCCAAACTCATGTCCATTGCGTTGGTGATGCCATCCAACCATCTCATCCTCTGTCGTCCCCGAATTATCTGACTTCAAATGTCAGTACAGTTGTCCCTCAGTATTCACGAGAGTTTGGTTCCACAAGCCCGGCAGATAACCAATATCTGAGGCTGCTCAAGGCCTCCATGTAAAATAACTGTGTGCACTTGGCTTTCAGCATACGTAGGTTCTGCATCTGTGGATTCGGCTCTCTGGGATTCATCCTGCGGGTACCAAGGGCTGATGAGCCAAGGTGGAGACAGGATGGGCGGAAAACTACTGCTGCTTGGTGCGTGGCACTCTGCTCAGGAGGCAGTCACAAGCCACAGGCCTCAGCGTGGGCGAACGGAGATGTTCTAATAAAGAGGAAGGAAATAGGGGTACTTTTTCCTGCTGCTTTCTAAGCAATATACATTATCTGCCCACAAGTTGAGAATCTTAACATCTTGGTTGCCCCAATCAGCAGGAACTATGCCTTCTCAAGGACAGGTTTAGAGTTCAGTTTTTATGGCCAGTAGATAAAATCAAACCCTTTTGGAACTGATACTTTATCTCTGAAAAATCTGAACAACCACCTCCAGAAGGGTAGACTCTCAGAATTGCCCAAATATCAATAACTTTATACAGCTTAAAGAACAATTGTTGTTTAGTCACTCAGTCATGTCCAACTGTTGTGAGCCCACTAACTATAACCCACCAGTCTCCTCTGTCCATGTGATTTTCCAGGCAAGAATACTGGTATGGGTTGCCATTTCCTTCTCCAGAAGATCTTCCCACCCCCGGGATGGAACCTGCATCTCCTGCTTGACAGGCAGATTCTTTACCATTGAGCCTCCTGGGGAGCCCTAAAGAACCATTAGGCTACAGTTATTTTAATAACAATCCATATTTCAAGCTGGATGCCTATTGCTGTGGCCCTTTGTTGTTCAGTCGCTCAGTTGTGTCCGACTCTTTGTGAACCCATGAACTGCAGCTCCGCAGGCTTCCCTGTCCTTCACCCTCTCCCAGAGTTTACTCAAACTCTGTCCATTGCCTCCATTGAGTCGGTGATGCCATCTAACCTCACTCATTCTCTGTTGTCCCCTTCTCCTCCTGCCTTCAATCTTTCCCAGCATCAGGGTCTTTTCAAATGAGTCAGCTCTTCCCATCAGGTGGCCAAAGTATTGGAGCTTCAGCTTCAGCATCAGTCCTTCCAATGAATATTCAGGATTGATTTCCTTAGGATTGACTGGTTGGATCTCTTTGCAGTCCAGGGGACTCTCAAGAGTCTCCTCCAGCATCACAGTTCGAAGGCATCAATTCTTCAGCACTCATCCTTTTTAATTGTCCAGCTCTCATATCCATACATGACTACTGGTAAAACCATAGCTTTGACCTTTGTAAGCAAAGTAATGTCTCTGCTTTTTAATATGCTGTCCAGGTTTGTCATTGCTTTTCTTCCAAGGAGCAAGTGTCTTTTAATTTCATGGCTGCAGTCACCATTCACAGTGATTTTGGAGCTCAAGAAAATAAAATCTGTCACTGTTTCCATTGTCTCCCCATCTGTTTGTCATGAAGGAATGGGACTGGATGCCATGATCTTGGTTTTTTGAATGTTGAGTTTTAAGCCAACTTTTTCACTCTCCTCTTTCACCTTCTTCAAGAGACTTTTTAGTTCCTCTTCACTTCCCTGCCGTTTGGGTGGTGTCATCTGTATATCTGAGGTTGTTGATATTTCTCCCAGCACTCTTGGTTCCAGCTTGTGCTTCATCCGGGAGGGCATTTCGCATGATGTACTCTGCTTAGAAGTTAAATAAGTAGGGTGACAATATTCAGCCTTGATGTACTCCTTTCCCAATTTTGAACTAGTCCATTGTTCCATGTCCAGTTCTAATTATTGCTTCTTGACCTGCATTATAATCTATCTTTGATAACAGAAAAGGGGGATGCTAAATTCCCCTTCTTCTAAATCATCTGGTGTCTCTCTTAATCTTTAGATGTCAGGTCTTAAAATTCAGAAAGTTCTTTAAGGTTATTCAGTCTTTTGAAGAAAGCCTCTGGATTCTGACGATTTTAAGAAGTCTTGTATCTGTTCGCTCAGGGGTAACATTTTTAATGTAACCCTTTTTTGAGGTAGAAGCCAGTGGTTTCCTTGAACTTTCTACTGGCAATAAATCTCTGGTACTGGTCTCTAGTGGAGGAGGGCACGGTAACCTACTCCAGTATTCTTGCCTGGAGAATCCTATGGACAGAGAGCCGCAGGCTACAGTCCATAGGGTTGCAAAGGGTCAGACGTGACTGAGCACTGGTCTTTAGACAGTCAGGCACACAAGACAAGTCCCATTATTATTAATATTTCTTTTGCCCCCAACAAAAGCTTGGTGCAGTGATATGGAACTACTGAGGAAAAAACAAGGTTACATTTAGAATTTTGCTTAAAGTGAAGAAGGGCTCTGAGACCCCACGTGTCCTTCACTGTCCAGTGAAACTGTAGTGAATCTTTCTCAAATTACATCAGCAACAAGTTAACATGCACCTTCAATATTTCATATCCCCTTGAAAACTGCACCTCTTTTTGGGCAAAGTGATCATTTGATTTGATCAAGACATGTTCAAGGTAAAGCAAAGACTTTGATGAGCTAGGGCCCAGTCATGGAAAGAATACTGAACCGAAAGTCAGGAGATCCGAGTTTTGACAGTCTCAATTCTGTCATCTGCAGCCTTAGGCTAGGTGTCAGTTCCTACTTTGTAAGATAAGGGTGGTAGCACTTCTGATGTCTTGTTGGGTGCTGGCTGGCAGGCTCAAAGGTGAGGCTGACTGTTCAAGAAATTTGAAAAGCTTTTGAGTCCTGTAAAAATGCGTATTATATAAACTGACTAGGTATGTGTGTGTTGTGTATATAACCATCATTGCTTCAAATTATGACTCTGAGGCTTTGCCACATTATTGGGGGTGGGGGGCGGAAAGGGAATGAATTCTGTTGATTGGACTGTATTTGAGGCACAAAATGAACCTGAATATTTTAGGAAGATTTTCAGCAATAAGAACTGAAACAGAAGCTTTTTTTTTTTTTTAACCTAACAGTTTAATAATTACAACGTTCCTCAAAGGCAAAGTCCATGTCTTATCTGTCATTTTTGTGCCTGTCAGCATCCAGCATGAAAGTTTAGGATAACTGCTAATTATTCAGGTTTTGTTCCCACTAAAATTCAGGCTTTAGATCCAGAAAACTTGTTCTAACTGTGTGATCACTCTGAATCTCGGTTTCCTGGTTTCCTGTAAAAAGACAGGAATATTTAACTTGGATAAAAACGCCCAGCCAGATGCTTGATAAACACAGGCACTGGGCAGAACTTGGTTCTCTGTCTCATTTCCTGAGTGTTGTGGCTGGAGGTTTTCCTGACTGGCTAGAGATCGTCTCCTGAGTCAGAGAAGAGGGACCCTCCTCTTTGTCTAGGTACCTGTTTTGTGTGGCACTTGTAAGATGTAGCTGGAGCCTCGGTCTAGAGAGTTCAGATGTCTGCCATTCATATTTGGGCCTCTGAGCAGGCCTTAGCCTCCGAGTGAGAGGATGAATGGGGTATTACTGAGCTTGAGAGCAGGAGGAGCTCATCAGATGCCCACAGGGGCTAGGCAGTGACATGCTTGAGTCAAGCAGATGCGGTTTCTGGACAGTAGGGATTTTTGGACAGTAGGGGTTTTGGGGAGGCCGAGGTGGAGCTAGAGGCCATGTACATCTGTAACCCTATCTAATATGGCCCCGGGATTTTCAGAAGCTGGAAATCAGAATTTCTGTATGAATCCTTTTCATTTTAAGATGTTGAGAGTTAATTTCATTTTCCTTTTTTATTGTAAAACAAAGGTACCACGTGGACGTAGAACTCAGTAGTGGCCCTTTGTGGCCCATGGGTGAGCAGTTTGCTATCCCTGCTTTCAAACAGGAGGGGCAGTGATACAGCTAATACAGAACGCAAGGACTTGCCCTCCTGACCAGCTGTGGAGACACTATAGTAGAATTGCCTTCCTGTTCTCTGAGTACCGCTTGCTTTGTACATGCTCCCTCCTATTTTGTCCCTCAGCTTTGCACCAGCCCTTGCTGAAGAAGGCATACTTCTCGGTGCATTTATTCTATGGCAGAAGAAGCCAGTGATGAGGGATTGCCAGGATACCTCAAGGGAGAACTGTTTTTCCTCGTAAGTGTCCAGGGGTGAGAAAGTGGCAGGTTAACCCAGTGTCCTGAGCTGCTACCACCGGCCAGACCCCACAGGCCTGCATGCACTGGGACATCAACAAGTAGCCTTTAATAAAACCATGGTCTATGTTGCAACTTCCGATCTTTGCTCTGGGATTTTCCTACCAGGATCAAGTGGCTTTTTCTGAGTTTGTTATTCAGGTTCCTAACAGCAACACAGGAAATGGGTTTTTATTTCTTTGCTGGCTGCTCTGTTTGGGGGCTGTTTAATGAGTCTCCAGTTGTAGTGCAGCTTTGGTCGCAGCAGGACTGGTGTGGATAGCAGCTTACCTGACCTTTCACCTTTTTAAAAAATTATGATTATGATCTGTTTGT
This sequence comes from Bubalus kerabau, assembly GCF_029407905.1. Lineage (NCBI taxonomy): Eukaryota > Metazoa > Chordata > Mammalia > Artiodactyla > Bovidae > Bubalus > Bubalus kerabau. The sequence continues at coordinate 25,934,158 of NC_073645.1, forward strand.
ATTTTTTTATGAAATGAGACAGGAGAGCATAAGTAATTTTATGTGCTATGTTTCTAAGTGACAACTCTTGAGGGTAACTGTTGGGATGTGTTTATGATTATAGAAAGAGATATAGTGGAAGTCTATCTCTTCCACTTTTAGAGGTAAAGAAATGTGTATGCTGTACGTTTGTTATAAATTTAGGACAATGGTTGTTGAATTTAAATATATGTGAGCATAACCAGGGGAGTGTACTTTTTTTTTAAACTTTTTATTGTGTAGTATATTGTAGCTGATTAACAATGTTGGGAGTTTCAGGTGGACTGCAAAGCTGTACATATACATGTATACACTCAGGAGAGTGTATTTTAAAAGGCAAATCTTCAGCCTCTACCCCCAGAGGTTCTCAGTCTACATTCTTAACAAATATCCCGAGTGATTTGGGGCCTGTGGACCATACTTTGGGAAATGCGTCTCTATTTTGTTGCCTTTGTTGTCTAAATATGTTCATGGCCACTTGAGGACAGATTCACTTATTTGTGAGATGCCCTGGTTTGTTCTCATTCACTGTGTTGTGCTACCTCAGATTCTTGGAGAGAGTCAGTCTCTTGAGAGTCCTACAGAGAATTGTTTAGGAGACCCTCACAGGTTGACATACAGGGACCAAGTCCCTACTGCAACAGGGGTCCCAGAAACTCCTTCAGCAGCACACACTGCTGCCAAATCTTGAAGCAGCTCCCCACATTGGTTGTAGGCTTTTTCCAAGTGTGTCACTAGCTCCAGGGTTTAGCTTTACCCTTTAAAGTACTTTACAACCAGCGTATGGGAGACTGGGTGCTCCTAGCCAGGAAGCTGGAGCTTTGAGCCCTTAAGGGGTAAAGCACACTATCAAATCTGAGGGCTGAGGTTGAATCTTACCAGATTAGATTTATTGACTTGATTAGAGAAGCATGCCCAGGCTGTTTGTCCTTCCGGAAAATGACTGAGCTCAACAAAATAGCATAAAAATTCATTCCTAGTACCCTAGTGCATACAAAACAGAATCTTGGTTCACATCTTAGCAGGGGCTTGCCCCTTATTAGAAAGGAAGAAACCATAGCTAGCAAAGCTTAAAGGAGTAATTGTCATGTGTAATATACCTTGGGAAGAATACAAAAGGAGAATGTGACAGTCCCTACTGTCAAAGGGAGACTAGAGAAACACCTGGGAAACAATGGGCCAGGACTCCTGTAGAATCATCCCTCTGCCTCACTTTACTTTCCTTCATCCCCAGCTCTTCTGAAATGTCCTCCCACCCTTGGGGACTTCCCTGGTGGTCCATTGATTTAGACTGTGCTTCCAGTGCAGGGGGCATGGGTTCCATCCCTGGTTGGGGAACTAAGATCCTGCATGCTGCACAGAGCAGCTGGGAAAAAAAAAGGAGGGGGGGGATCTTTGAGCAGTTCCTGTTTCCTTCAGCTCTTCAAACAGCCTTAAAACTATTAGTAGGAGAAAAGTGATTTTAACTAACTTATTATAAAAATAGAGGTAAATTCACAAAACTTTATACAGAGTGTATTTATGTTTTATGACCACTTGCAAAGGACGTGAAAGTGTTTCGTTTTTAGAATTTAGCGATTCTGTCTCGACGTGCAAGTGTGTTCAGTCACTTCAACTCTTTGTGACCCCATGGACTGTAGCCTGTCAGTGTCCATCCATGGAATTCTCTGGGCAAGAATACTGGAGTGGGTTGCCATGCCCTCCAAGAGTCTGTCTAGGATAGAACAAAAATAGCTGATTCTGAGTTAAAGGTACTTGTCTGTTGTACAAGACATATGAGGTCTGGCCTCATTCTGAATTCTCAGTACTTTCTTTCACACTACTCTTCCTTAGATTCACTGTGCTCAGCCATGCTAGCCTTCTGTCTTTTCCTAGAGCACACCAGTTTCATTCTTGCATTGGTGTCTTGGCATGTACTTTACATTCTCTCTGCCTAGAACACATTTCCCACAGATCTGCTTAAGCTGGCTGCTTCTCATCATTCAGGGCTCAACTCAGACATCACCTTCTTAAGGAGGCATTTCCTGACTGCCTCATCTAAAGCCCTTTGTCCTATTATCCTGTTTTAATATCTTAATGAAGCTTATTAGTACTTTAAATTCTAATTTCACTTGTTAATTTTCAGTCTTCCCTCACTGGAATATATTTAAGATCTTTTTTGTCTTGGTTGTTCTCCACTTTCAAACAATATGCCCAGATATGAGTTTATTATTGTCTGAAAATTCCATCTTTAATCAGTTGTCTCTTTAAATATTGACTCCATTTTCTTCTTTCCTTCTTTAGTGTCTTATTTCTTATTTTCCATTTTTGTGTTTTCTCTTAATTGGTAGAAGCTGGTTGCTGGTAATTTTCTCAGATCTGCTTTCCAGTCTACTGATTCTCTCTTTACCATGGTCTAATCTCTGTGTAAACCATCTGTTGAATTTTAATTTTAATAACTATTTTTCTACAAGTTGTATTTTTTCCTGAAATCCATTTGGTCATTGTTTCTTTTTTAGTATGTTCTTTTCTCATGTTTTTCATTTTTTATTTTTGGCTTTAATCATTTGAAATATGTATATGTATTACAGTTTATCTGATCATTCTATTAAGGTTTTTTTGGAGAGTCTTACCCTGCTATTAATTGAATTTCCCACATCTTGTTTGTATTTTTACATAGTTTTTACGTTTTGCTTGCGCTCATCTTCAGCAGAGAGCTTTATTCGTGGGCATCTTTCGTGCTGTGATTGAGGGTAGGTCTCTTGCCGGGAGCCGGCATATTGCATATTGAGTGCATATTGCATATTGAGTGCAGCACTTTCCACAGCATCATCTTTCAGGATCTGGAATAGCTCAACTGGAATTCTATCACTGCCGGGGAGCCAGCGTGAGGAACTCCCCCCATGACAAAGGTCATGAGGAAGGAGGCTCGGCATACGCAAAGGCGGGATCGAGCCTCAGGAGTCCCCCTGGAAATTCTCAAGCATCTACCCCCTAAACCAGAGTCTGACTACTTTCTGCTTTGTGCTTTCACCTACACCTCTGACTTTACGGGGGGCTGTCCCCCACTACCTCTCTCTGAAAAAGAGTTAGCTTACAGCTCCAGTTAATAATTCCTGGGTGTGACAGTGTTTAACCTACAAACTCCTTTGGAAATCCTCTAGCCTGCCTGAATAGGTTTTTCCAGCCACATGTGATTGTTCAGAGCCTCCCAACTGTGAGAGTCAGGAGATGTTCTAAACTGTCTAAACACAGATTCCTTTGAGTAGTTAAAAGATTGATTAGAAATTGTATTGGTGAAGGGTTTTTCACTTGTTGGGCCAATGTTTGCTGCTAAGTCTCCATACTCCTTACCTACTGTGTCCTTGGCAGTGTATTGATTGATATAATGGGTGTATAGAAATGTAAAATGCAGCTTTGTCCAATGCTTTTTTGGAGGCTGGTGCCTGACTTTGGAATAATCACCTTTAGGGAAAGATAAGTTTCTTAAAATGTTAACAGGCCTCCTGGCCAGAAGATGATGTAATTCACCTGAACTTTTGCATATGATAAGTTTGAAAGCCTGGCTTCGATTAGGACCAGGAACTGCTGTCCTTGCATGACTCCACCCCTTCCCCCATTATCCTCTATACACAACTTAAGGTATAAAAACTACTTTGGAAAATAAAGTGTGGGCCTTGTTCACTGAAACTTGGTCTCCCCATGTCGCTCTCTCTCCCAAATTCTGGCTGAGTCTCCATCTGGAGCGCGGAACCCACCATGCTTGCTAATTATGCCTGAGCTTCTAAGATCCGACCGGGGAGGCCTCAGTGTCTCCTCTCCTTCGGGAGAACGGAAGGACGCCTGCGGCCTACGTAAGTGGTGCAAACTTCTTGTCTTGAAGTTTTATTGGTCTCCCGCGTAAACCAAGCTACTCAGCCTCTTTTTTCCACTGAATTTTCCTACTGAGCTATCCTCATTCTATTACTCTTTATATCTTTAATTAATATCTAATTGAAGCTATTGTATCCTTACCCTCGCCGACGCCGTCCCCGCTTCGAATACCCTGGACCAGCCGGGGCTGGACCCCGGCAGTCTCTTTAGAATTTTACATTTCTTCTGCCAGATGTCTCATTCTGGGACTGCTTTTTTGTGTTAAACTTCTGGCCTGGAGATTCTCAGACTATGTAGTTCATCTGAGTTCAGTCCCTCAGTCGTGTCTGACTCTTTGCAATCCCATGGACTGCAGCACTCCAGGCTTCCCTGTCCATCACCAGCTCCTGGAGTTTGCTTAAACTCATGTCCATTGCATCGGTGATGCCATCCAACCATCTCATCCTCTGATGTTGTCCCCTTGTCCCGCCTTCAATCTTTTCCAGCATCAGGTTCTTTTCCAATGAGTCAGTTCTTCATATCAGGTGGCCAAAGGATTGGAGTTTCAGCTTCAGCATCAGTCCTTCCAGTGAATATTAAGGACTGATTTCCTTTAGGATTGACTGGTTGGATCTCCTTGCAATTCAAGGGACTCTGAAAAGAGTCTTCTCCAACACCACAGTTCAAAAGCATCAATTCTTTGGCACTCAGCTCTCAATAGTTCAGATCTCAATAGCCTGTGGAAAGGCTTGTAGTTACAGATTACTAGAAGAGATACTTTTTTCCTTTCAATTTAGACCTTTCTTATTGTCGCTGTGTGCCAGTGGGCTCTTTTTTCTAGTCTGCTTTCTCTCTTTGAGGGTCTTCACCTTACATTGGAACTCAGGTTCAAGTGCCTGTTTTAGGTGGACTCAAGAAAATAAACAGCTCCTTTCCACAGCCACTGGAAAGGCTTGATCTCATTTATCACTGTAGTTTCTAGTTCCCCACCCCCAACATTTTTGGCCCTGGGGTTCTTCCTTGCTTTCAGCTATATAATTAAAATAATATTATGATATTTTTAAAGTTACCTACTCAGCCGTATCATCAGAAGCAAGATCTTTCCCCTAGATTCTCTTGCTCAGTGCAGTAGCTGTAGCATCTAAGACAATGCCTGGCTTGTGAAGAAAGTGATATCAATACCTATTTGTTATTCAGTTTTAGAAATGGGTGTTTCCATTAGGAAACCATTCCTCTTCCCTGAGGAGAAGGCCAGAGATGGTGCTCCAAATTCACTAGTATCCAACAGCCAAGAGATTTAGCGTTTGTGATTTAGCAACTTGTGAAGGATTTCAGTTTTCCTATTTTTCACTATTAAATGTTAATGCTTTCCTAAGGGCATGAAGATGCTGTTGCCAGTTGCTAGCAGGGTTTTCCAGCCCCATAAATCGGCAAATTAAAACCATCCCTGGGGAACTATTATTGCCCAGTGTCTCTTTTTATGCTGGCATTTTGAAAGTTCTTACACTGATTAAATTGACCTTTACAGTGGCTCAGCTAAGAATAGCAACTCAAAGACATGGAAACTCTTAAGGAAAATGATGTTAGTCCCATAGTTTATGCTGCCACCAAAGAGATGAGATAATTTTTTGCATATGTGCAAAGACATACTATTCATCCTTTTCCATTGTGAAAAATGTTCTTTCCAGTTCAGTGTTGGTCTAGCTCACTGGTTCTTCCTGCCTGTGCTTTTTGTTTGGTGACCATATATGCCCTGTTTCTTAGAGCAGCTGGTCACTGTGCTACCAGAAATCACACCTATAACAAATGAGAATTTTGAGGGTCATCACCACAGTTATTCTGAGGTGAAAGGCCTCAGCATAAGAGCATGTGTTATTCACTCAAAGTTCCTTTTTGACAAGTCTACATTTCTTGTATTTTGGGGCCAGGAGTTTGTGCAAATGAAACATTGCTGAAAAGTATCTTTAAAATGCGAATCTCATCTTACCCCACTCACCTAACTCCCTACCTACTTTTTCAAGCATCTCCAGCTGAAGGACTTTCCTTGTACTGTTTCCTTTGTTCTTCCCACCCCTCTTCCTTGGCTACTAACTTTCTAACCATCCTGGCAGTCTCAGTTCAGGCTTACCTTCCTCACAGCTGTCTGGACCTCCTTAACTAGTTTCTGTTGTAAACTCTTACCAAATGAGGTGTTTTTCCTTCCTACTTGCAGTTTTATGTGTATGATTACTTTATCATCTTTCGTTAGACTTTAAGCTCCATGAGGGTAAAGACCTTTATTTATTTATATATTTTTAAGCTTGTATTATTTTATTTTAACATTTTATTTATTTCTTTTTGCCTGGGCTGGGTCTTCATTGCTGCGTGCAGGCTTTCTCTAGTTGTAGCAAGTTGGGCTACTCTCTAGTGGTACGCGGACTTCTCATTGCAGTGGCTTCTCTTGTTTCAGAGCACGGGCTTGGGGGTGCTCAGATTTAAGTAGTTGCAGCAGGCAGGCTCAGTAGTTGTGGCTCATAGGCTCTAGAGTGTAGACTCAGTAGTTGTAGTGCATGGGCTCAGTTGCCCCACAGCATGTGAAATCCTCGGACCAAGGATTGAACCCGTGTCTCCTGCATTGGGAGGTGGATTATTAACCACTTGTCCACCAGGGAAGTCACATGTTTCACCTTTTATTTACCCATTGTGTTCCCCACTGCTATTTCAGTGCTGGTGCAGGGTAGGTACTCAATAAATGTTGAAGGAACGGGTGAAGGCCCCATGTTCCACAATGGGATGAAACACCATTTAACTTTTCAGAAAATTTGTGTGTGAAAATAATGACCTTTCAAGCAAAGAAGGGTGGAGCCCCAAGTGTGTTGCCCCTCCTCACTGCCAAGTAGAAAATGTTCCCAAAGTCAAAGAGCTCCTTAAGGGCAGGGACCTTATCTTTTCCATCAAAGACAAAATGTTGATTGTTTGGGGATTTTAGTGGATTTATTTAAGCATCTAAAGTGTTAATAGCAAGTGAAGAAGAATAACTTAAACCAAGGATGTTCTAGTTTATTAGTTAAAAGCTCAGGATCTGGAGTCAGATGAATTAGCTAGCTGCATGGCCTCAGGCAAGTTACTTAGCCTCTCTTGACTTCAGTTCTCTTTTACTACCCACGTCATCCTCTTGTAAGGAATTTAGAACAGTGCCTAGCACATAGCAGGTACTCAGTATTATTCACCCCAGCTCATTCTGCCTTCATGGAGGCTGCATAGCCATTGTTTCATTCACCAAACCTTTGTGTGCCCAGCACTGTGCCCATTCTTGGAGTTGGGGATGGGGATTAAGGAGACAGAGCTCTTGCCCATAGGAAGGGCACAGTTTTTTCTCTCATTCACTCTTGAGGAGGGGAGGGGAGGGGTGGGATATTAACTTCCCACTTGAGACTTAGCCTAAACAATGTAATTTGTGTATAGTCCTTGGAGATGCTTGGAAGAAAAGCAAAGGATACTCATGAAGAGTGCTGAGAATTTTTCATATTTGAACTTTCCATTGCATTCTGTCCAGTTCCTTTTTCTATTCTTTATGTCTGAAGCAGCCCACATTGCCAGTGAGCTTTACTGTTCTGAGAAATAGTTCTAAGTGAATGCACAGTGCTCTTTATTGAATGCTGTCTCATTGAATGCAAAGTGCTCCTTATTGAATGGGCTTTCATGCCCAGCAATAATGACTCAGAGAATAACATTGATATTAAGAGCTCAGAGGGGCTCAGTTACTACCGAAGTTACCACAGTTAATAAACATAGTGTGAGAGCCAAACTTTGAACCCAGATCTGACGGAATCTTGACCATTTGGATCTTGAGCTGCCTGGAGATCCCTGAGAGTCCTCTGGGTGACTTCCTCCTACAGGGGAGGGTAGAAGAGCAGCAAGCAACATTTGCACACCTCTATTCTTTGCTTTGACTGAGAGGAGACACAGGTTACAGGAACTTTTGCATTGGCTGCTGCCAAAAGGCACCCCACTCCAGTACTCTTGCCTGGAAAATCCCGTGGACAGAGGAGCCTGGTAGGCTGCAGTCCATGGGGTCTCTAAGAGTCGGACACAACTGAGCGACTTCACTTTCACTTTTCACTTTCATGCATTGGAGAAGGAAATGGCAACCCACTCCAGTGTTCTTGCCTGGAGAATCCCAGGGACGGGGGAGCCTAGTGGGCTGCCGTCTATGGGGTCGCACAGAGTCCGACACGACTGAAGCGACTTAGCAGCAGCAGCAGCTGCTGAAAGGAATGGGAGGTGGGTAGGCTGGTAGACTCTTCAGGATGAAGGAGACATGAGTGAGCATCTTAACTAGCTCTTGGGCCGCTGAGTAAGTGACTTGCCCAGAGTCCTGTTCCTCGGTAATGGCGGAGCTAGGACCAAACCCAAGGCTTCTGGATTTTCTTCTCCTAGCAGTAGGTCTTTCTCTGGAGGAGCTCATCATGCTCACATCTCACTACTCTCTTAATCCATCATTTCTTCCTTGTAAAGGTCCGTGAGTCCATGTCTCTTCTTCTTTAACTGCCCACCTATTTCCCTTCCTCCTGTAGCAGAAAATGACAGTTCCCGTAACCAAGACCATCCTAGACAACTTGGGGACTCTATTTGAGGAGAGGAGAACAGGGGATGAGATATCCTAGGTTAAAATGTATTTGGGAAACTGAGTTGAATGATGCTGTCACAGTCCGCTGTCCTGGGGAAAGTGGAAGGAGAGCAGGGAAAAGAGCAGGGTTCTGTTTATACCAGGCTTCCTGTCTTGGTGAATGGGAAAGCCAAGAAAAAACCTGACACCAGTAGGTCATTAAGATGCCACATGTTTAGATTTCAAACACATTCCATTTCTTGCCTCACAGAGGACCAGTTGACCACCCTGTGTTCCAAGCCTGGACCTCATCTGATAAAATTTTTTGAGGCAGAAGTGTCACTGGATTCTTTCATGTCTTGAGGTGTAGGCAACACAGCCTCTTTTCGAAACTATGTGGACAGTTTGAACTGTGCTCTTGTGAGTCAGGCCAGAAGAATGGCATTTCAGGGACTGGTAAACTTGGGAGAAACTTTTTCATGTCCTTAGGAAAGCAGTGTTTTGCTCTGAAGTCAGGGGAGGTGTGTTCTGGCAAAAGCATCGAGCGCAGATCTGCTTTCTCCACATGCGTCAGCCTCAGAGGAGGCATCCTAGTGGACAGCCACCTTCTAGGTGCGCCATTTTCCTTACGGTGGACGTGGGGAGGCAACAGTAGGGTTCTGTGTGCAGCGCTGTCACAAAACTGTCGTCAGAATCAACAGATGTCGTGCCCATGTTTCCTTCTTCCTAAACCCCTTTGCACCAGGGTGTAAGACTCTTAAAGACCAGGAAACACCTGAGGATGTGGTGGAAACACGCTCTGAGCCAGGGATCTGAGTTTTAGCCATGCCTTTTCTTTTGTCTTCGCCCTGTGGCTTCAGGTCCCCAGCCTCTAGCCCTGTAGACAGTCTCTGGATTGCTTTGTTTATACCCCTGGCCAAGTAGACAGTGTAGTAGAGCAGGGTCCAGAGAACAGGAACCAACTATGTGGCTTGAATTTCCACTGGCAGGCGTCCGCCCGGATGTACACTGTGGGCAGGGTCAGCCTGAGTAGCAGCAAATACAATACTGTGGTTTTGGTTTCTTTGCTGAGCAGGGTTTTTTCCCTTCCTAACTGTGCTCCTTGAGGTTAGGGACAGTGTCTTATTCATCTTCATGTCTCTCATACCCAGCCCAGTGTCCGGCACAGAGACGGTGTCCAGTCAATGACTGTGTTGCTTCTTTAGGATAAAGAAATGTTGAAAGCCACATCTTAATAGGTCTCATGCACTGTGGCCCAGAGGACATTTGAGGCTGAAGTTTATTTAAGTTATTATAAACTTATTTATAAATAAGTTATAAAGCTTATATATAAACTTACTGAAGTTTATTTAAGTTTCATATCTTAACTGTGAAATATAAAATAAACCCTTCCACCTCTATTCCCATTCACCAGTGCTGTGAATAGAATTTGGCAAAATGCTAGATGGTTACTCAGCAGTGCCCTTTCTATAGCTGTCCCTGACAAGGGACAGTGTGAATTCTAGATCCAGTCAAGATTATTAAGGGATCATCTGATAAGCAAAAAAAGATCTAGCAAATTGAAACTGCATTAGGTCACCTAAGCAAGTCACTCTTAAGACTGAAGAATTTTAATAAATAGCAGGTTTTTTAGCCTTCTTTTGAATCATGCTGTAATTAACCTTGGAAATCAAGTGTTTTAAAGGGAGGATGGACTGGCTGACCAGATGCTAATCCTAGAATACGTACTGCCTTAATTATTCCAGGAACTTTCACAGAGAAGCTGGTTTTATTTAAAATGTACAGCCAGTTACAGGAGAATCATGACCGTCTTATGGGCTAAATTAGCATCAGAACATGGAGTGCTTCAGCTTGGACATAAAGCAAGGAGGACTCTGCTCTGTTTTTCTCTCTGAGAACTCTGCTCTTTACCACTTGGCTTTGTGTACTGAATCTTCTTCCCTCTTTAATAAGCCATATTATTTTTCTTAAATCTGCTGTTGTTGCGTGGTTCTTCTTTTTTTTTTTTTCTCAATGGAGTAAATATTGGTACAGACTGTTTGGTGGAGGATGGATAGGTGACCAGAAAGAGGGGGATAAGAAGAAAGTGTTAGTCGCTCAGTCGTGTCTGACTCTTTGTGACTCCATGGACTGTAGCCCGCCAGGCTCCTCTGTGCATGGAATTCTCCAGGCAAAAATACTGGAGTGGGTTGACATTTCCTTCTCCAAGGGATCTTCCTGACCTAGGGATTGAACCCGGGTCTCCTGCATTGTAGGCAGATTCTTTACCAACTGAGCCACCAAGGAAGCCCTATGAGAAGAAAAGTGGTATTTAAAAGCTATAATTCAATGTGCTAAAATTTTAAATTTCTTTCAGGATAAGGAAACCTGCGTGGGTACCAACAATCAAAGCTACATCTGTGACACAGGACACTGCTGTGGACAGTCTCAGTGCTGCAACTACTACTATGAACTCTGGTGTAAGTCCTTGCCTGGGGGCTTCTTGATGTCCAGCCGCCTCAGTTCACCTCCTCTGCTTATTGGGAAACTGAAAGCTGGTCAGCCTTGTTCCTACTCTCTCGGTGGCAGTGTTGGCGAGCAGACTCTGCTAGGTTCTGGAAGCAATCCCTCTGTAGAGGAGGAGCACTCCGGTGCTCTTTGGACACCATGAGCTAAAGACTGGAAAATATGGTCTGAGCCCTCCTAAGAGGCCATGGTTAGCACATCTGCTGCAGAAGCTTCTGAGTGGGATTCTCTTGGATGCCCTCTCCAGGGTGTGCCAAGCAGTGATGACAGCTTATGCCCTCTCACAGGCCAGGCTGCCCAGACTCCCCATCTTTGCAAAGAGAGGTTTGCAGCAGCCAAGCTGCTGTGGATGCCGGGCTGCTGTCTGGATAGCTGTAATGCCATTTTCTTGTTAAAAAAAAACAAAACACCAGGACTTCCCAATTCCCCACAGATCCTCAAGGAGCCGCCTCTGTTTCTGAGGGTCCCTCTCAGTGGGATCTTTCCTTAGGTCGTAGCTAACAGAGCCCTCCTGGAGAGGAGGAATAGAGGTTCAGCCCCCTTTGTTCCTTCCCCAGATTGCAAACTGAACTGTCTGGAGGCTTCTCAGTCCACCTAACCTGTTACCATCAACCCAAAGACATTTTGAGTTGTCAGCTCCACCACCTTGTCACTGGCTCGGTGGAGGCCAGGACCACTTGCACCTTCTTGAGTTGTACAAGGATGGGGACAATGCCCTGGGCTTCAGGGAGTGACCTATACTTAGAGAGTTCACTGAAGCACTTTGTACTGTGATCTTCCTGAAACTCAGATGAGACACTGGGGATACTGAACAAAGAAGGGGGGAGGATGGGAGAGTCCTGAGGGCAGAGCGTTGCCAGGTGACCAGCACTACAGTGGTTCTCAAGCTGTCCGTTGATAGAGGAGGCAGTAGATTGTTTTCTCAGAGAATTATAAGCCCCCATCACTCCCTCCATGTGAAGACAACCTTTGCTGCTTGCTTCACATCCTTGCCATCACCTCCACCTCTGCCCTTTTCCCCCTTCTCCTTTCTGATCTCCCCATTCACCCCACATCAGGTATATGTCAGAAAGCAGCTAGAAAGGCTGTTGTTTAAAATGGAAAGGAAATTAGACTCTTGGCTGGGAAGCTTCTCCTTCTGAATGCAAACGAGCTTGTAGCCAGTGGGAGTGGTTCCTACAAAAAAGACCTCTCCTCACCCTCGTACTTCCCTTTTGATGATTGGCTCTTCTGCCTCTCTGAGGAATTCCAGGGGTGATTAAGGGCAGACTCCTTCCCAAGGAGAGAACAGGGTCCAAAATGTCCCCATCAGTCCTCCAAGTACATAAGCAGCAGCAGCACAGGCAGGCCTGGAGTTGTCGGTGCTATTTTAGAAGGGGTGGGGCTGAGAGACTCACTGGAGAAACACAAAGTGCCAGGCAGGTGGACAGACTGTTTAAATGTTTTAAAATGCAGATAACGACAGGGTTCAAATTCTCCCTCTCACCCCTTATTAAAACAAAAGTCAAAGCTGGGCTGCCAAAAAGCCACAGAGCTGCGGTTTGTTTTTCTGGGGCCCGGCCCAGGCGGCATCAGTTGCGGAAAGGATGGAGTTGCCGATGGCCCCCATCTCAGATTGACAGAGCCTCCTGAGGTGTTGGCGGAACAGACTCAGTAGCCACCAGAATTGGGTCATGAATGCCAAGGCTAGAGGTGGGGTGATGGGGACAGGGAGATGCAAGACACAGGTGTCAGGGAGGCAGGTGGTCTGGGAACCAGGCACTTCACTCCACGGGCCTAAAGAAAGCCAGGGGAAGAGCTGCACAGTGACTAATCACTTCTCCAGTCGTGGTTAGCTGGGGAAAGAAGGAGGCCAGACAGAGACCAGTCTGGCCGGGGAGGAAAGACTCACCCCTGTACAAGATGGCCCGTGCCTGCCAGGTTCTCAAGAGACAGAGACTAAAAGCCCAACTTCCTCTTTGTGCCCAGAAATGGCTTTTTGGTCAGAAGATGCCCAGTAAGCGTTGTGCCTCTTTCCAGAATTCTTTGGTTTTTCTCCTTCTTGAGGGCCTGGCCTCGGCCTGATGTGGAGAGGAGGGAGGTCAAGTGTAGGAATGAGCGCTTTCAGTTCTCATGGGAACTGTGCTTCTGGTCACTCTGAACCCTGTTCTCTCTAATTGCCTTTGAACTCTGCCTGAAAATAATGGGCTTTGGGTTATTCTTTTTTCTTTTTCCTTTGGAAGGAAAAGATCTCAGCCAGGAAACCCTTGGCAGAGTTTTTGTCAGAGTACCTTTTTAACCATAGTTGCCTACTGGGAAGGCCTCAGGGAAAAATAAATGCCATTTCCATCAACCCTCATACCACTGCTAAGCCAAATTTTCCTGTGTGCTGAGGACTGGCACACACACACATGCAGAGCCCACTTTGCATAGACACACAAGCACATCATAAACACACAGAGACCTAAAACTTCAACCAGCACCCTTTCTCCACGGTCGTTTTAATCTCTTGTAACATAGGCCATTGTCATTAGTGGGTCTGCATCAGTTCAGGAATGAAAGTCCTGTTTTACCACCGCCATGGTTGAGGCTTTAAGACCTGGCCTTATCATCCCATGCATTTTTATGGCTCTTGTACTTTCAATCATCATTCAATCATTTATTCAGCAAACTCTTATTCCAGTGGTTTCAGACTTTGGCAAGCGTCTGCATTTCCTGGAGGGCTTATTAAAGCATGGATTTCTGGGCCCAAGTCCTAGAGTTTTTGATTCAATAGATCTGAGGTGGATCTGAGAGTTTGCAATTCTAACCAAGTTTCTACTGGATGAGGTGGCCTCTTCTGTGTTAAAGCATGTGGGGAGACAGAATCCTTTCCATCAAGAAGGGAGTCTCTAAGCAGAGAGAGGAGATAATACAACATGCCTCACTAGTAATGCAAAGTAGAAAGTGGAGTGTGTGTGCCAGGACCGCTGCATATGTGCTAGGAGAATTTGCTTTCGCTGGACAGGATTCAGGCAGGCTGCATGGAGGTGGTGGCATTTGAAGCAGGCCTTAAAGAAAGGGTGGATAAGATTTAAACACATGGAGAAGGATAGGATGACTTCTCAGGCAGAGGAACGCCAAACACCATAGGTCAAGGCTCCATGGGAAAGAAGAGAGCATGCATCACATTAACCTTTTCCCTGGGATCGTGGGGTTCACTCAGGGGCGATGAGAGTGCTGGTGTGCATAAAACTCTGCTGTGGGCTGGGCACCCAGTAAAGTCTGCACACTTGTCAGCTCAACCTGCTCTAAGGACAACCCTGCCAGATATGCATAGCCCATTTCTCAGGACCTAGGGTGTTCAGTCACCAGTCAGTCAGTTGTAGTTGAGTCGTGGGGTCAGTGTGCCTCACACAAAGCTACCCTCTTCCAGAACTCTTAAGTGCCAGGCCAGAGGGTGGTGGGCCCAGATTGTGGAGGGTCTCGAATGTGCAGGTTTGAGAACTCTGCGTGTGGACATTAACTCAATTATCCTCACAATGACCAAGTAGGTAGAAACTGTTATTCTCCCCATTTTACAGATGAGGGAAGTCAAGGCAAAATGACCAGGGTCACAAAGCTAGAATATGAAACTTGTCCAGACTTTCTGATGAAGTTGCAAGTCCTCTGAAGCCTTCATTTCCCAAATTCAGGCCTTTTCCACAGTGGAAAAGGATCTCCTGCTAAGAGCTGTCGAGGGCTAAGGAGGATACCCACCATCGTATGGGGTAGGAGGAGAGCTAGTGGACAGTATACTTTGGCTTCCTAATGAGGAATTTCCTGCCAGTTGGGGAGTGGTGTTTTCCCAAGTTTATAGTGAACTCCAGGGCACATGACTCAGTTCCTACATTGGACGGTGATTGTTTTTAAAAACATGTTTTCCATTTTGCTTAGCATGACAAGTGTGCCCCACAGTGAGGTCACAGCTTTCAGAGGTCACTGGGGAATGTAATCTGTGGGTAGATGTATGTTTGGGGAGGAGGGCATGCTTCTGTCTTTCTCTGTGTGGCTCTTTCTTTTAGGGTTTCCTTTTAAAAACTTTCCTCCTTGTTTGTGAAAACTAGTGAAAAGATCAAAAGTTTGCACAACTCTGTAGGGACTAGTCTAGATGGTCCCCCTTTTAAAGATGTGGGGACATGGCTTTGCCTAGAATCCAGTAGGATCTGTTGTGTGAGGGTCAGACAAGAATGCCTTCTGTCTTCCCACATTAACTCCATCAAGTGGGACCAGTCCTTAGGGGGCTCTTCTGGACCTGTGCTAATGCCCCATTACTCCACTTGGCCCCTTCTGCTCCCACATCAGCTTTCCCCTAGTTTTGATGTATACTATCACTTTGTGATACTGTATTAGAAATGCAGAAATTGGAGCTCAGTTTGAGACTTCATGTAATATCATACAAATGGTACATAGTAGAGAGAGTTTTTCTACCCATGCTACCACATGAAAAGAAGCAACTAATGGAATTTCAGTAGACATGTGAGTTTTCTGGTGCTGTTAGATATGACTGCAGTAACCCTGCCAAAGGTATGCCTTCTACTTGTCTCATTTCTTCCCCCAGTCTCCTTCCACCCTGCTTCATTTTTCCTTTAAAAAAAAAAAAGAAAGAAAAGACCTCTTTTTCTATTAGACTTCTAGTTCAGTGGAACTTAGGCTTTTTCTGGAACAAGGATTCTCTTAAGAATCTGATGAACATTTGCAATCTTCTCCTCCAGAAGAGCCTATAAAGGCTTAGTCTGGATAGGCTAGAGGTTATGCTCAGTAATAAACAAGTCCAAACTCCTGGAGGTCCTAAAACAACAAGTTTATTGCTCACACTCTGTGTCCATCACAGATTGGATGGTAGCTTTGTTCCTACTTCTTTATCCTCTGGGGCCAGACTGACCCTGAACTCAGTCTAGAATGTTATGACTTGCTGTAGCAGAAGGGAATCTAACAGAGGATCTCACATTAGCAAGAAATGTTCTGGCCTCTTAGTGACATCTGTCACTTCCAGTCTCAATTTGTTAAGTTTGAAGTAGCCCCAAAATGTCACCTAATCATAAGGGGGCCAGGAAATTCAAGCCTGCCCACATGCCAGGAAGGGGGAGAACCAGAAATATTTGGCCAACATGAAAACCATGAAAAAAATCTCTGCTGTAATAGCTAAGAAGTTTTGCTTTAGATCATATATAGTGCAGCATGAAGGTTTCAAGTTAATTTACCTTTAGGTAAGAAACAATTAGAAAAGTGACAGGAGGCAAAAAGTAGAGTTAGGTGCTGATTATGCCATGGGAGAATGTACTTTTAAAATTATGAGGTAACACAGAAGCATAAAGGATTGTGATATGATGCTGGGCAAGTTAATGTAGGTAATATAAAAAAGTGGTTAGCCCAGAATCTTTTAGGCTTGACTCTAAAATATTCCCTGGTGGCTCAGAGGGTAAAGCGTCTGCCTGCAATGTGGGAGACCCGGGTTCAATCCCTGGATTGGGAAGATCCCCTGAAGAAGGAAATGGCAACTCACTCTAATATTCTTCCCTGGAGAATCCCACGGACGGAGGAACCTGGTAAGCTACAGTCCACGGGGTCGCAAAGAGTCAGACACGACTGAGCAACTTCACTTTCTTTCTTTCTTTTTCTAAAATGTTCTCAGAGACAGGCTCTTCAGCAGAGTGCATTTTGCTTGCTTATGCCGCCTCCCTTGGGTGTGACCTAACCCTGCAAGGCTGGGAGCTGACCAGACCGTAGAGGCAGGAGATGTTACAGGGCAGCAGTGGGAAGCCAGTTCACTCCCAGAGCTCCTTTCCGGCCTCAAAACCCCTCCCTGAGGGCTCCACTAACAGTCCGGTCAGCCAGTATTGAAAGGAGAGAAGTGTAAGTTAAATTATTTAAGCAAATGTCCGCTGTGACTCTGGGAAGGACCACAAGGGAGACTTCGGACTTAAACTTAACGTCTGTGTTCTCTGGTTAGGAATGGGGTTTTTCTGTCTGCTGATGGGAAAAGGGGAAAAGATCCTCTCCTCATTGTCCTCCGCCTGTTCTGTCACCAGACCTCGGCAGAAGTTTCTGTGGAACTGTGACATGTGCTAAAAGCAGCAAGGTGCAGCAAGTGGTGTTGCCAGCCTGCCAGGGCTGGAAGGCACTACTGCTGTCCTGTCTTACCCCATAGGGGTGGTTCTGTGGGTAGATTCAGAGAGGACACCCCTGGGGGACAGAAAGAAACACCCTGGCTGTTGCCAGAGGCCACACCCTAAATTTCAGTGGGCTCTTTCAAAATATTGTGTCTGGTACAAACAGAAAAAATCAGGGATTTATTCATTTGTAATTGTTTACCAGGAAAAAGAAGCTTTTTTTTTTTTTAATATTCATTCTGATAAGAGTTATAGAAATACTTAACATATTCTAAACACAAACTTATAGTTGCAGAGCAGATGATTAAAAATAATATATAACATTTGTAATGGAAAAAATTGAAGTTCCTCAGAAATAGGGAGCAAATGAAAAATAATGTAATCTAGTCTCATTTAATAAAAACTCACCTTAAAATTATTCCTCAGATTTATTTTAATTGAGAAAAAGTATTTTTTTCCCAAAGAAGTAAATGTTCATCTTAGAAAATGCAGGAATTGCAGATAAACAAAACATAAGAACTGGTAACAGAAAATCCTGTTGTCCAGGAATAATCTCATGATTAACTTCCTGATCATCCCTCTGGATATTTATACTTTTTTTAAAGCAAAAGTCGGGGTCATATTTTATGCTGTTTTGTAATGGCTTTTTTTTTCATTTAGTATTTGAAACATATTATTATGTCAAAAATAGTATTCTGTGGATAATTTTTTTAATGATTCATATCATTTCATTGTATGAAGACATTCCCAGAGGAATTTTTAAGCCTATTCAGAAATTTATTAATTATTTTTTAAGCCAGAAGAAATAAAATTTAGTCACAGATATTTTTAAGTTTTAACTTACTTTGTTTCTAGTTTTATAATTTGAAAGAAGAAAATAAAAATTAGGGTAAGCAATTAAAATTTCTTCTCATAATCCCACAACTTAAAGATGTCACTATTTTTGTGTTTTTCTTTGCAATCTTTTTTTCCCCTCTAATCTCTATTTATTTTTTAAAGCAAAATTGCTCATTTATTAAACAAATTAGAAGCCTTTTCTGTATACATGTGAAGATTGGAGAGGGGTTCTTATATTAGGGTTTGCTGGGATTCTCTAAATATGATCAAAGAGGACATCAGTGGGAAATGAGACTAAACAGTCCACCTGGGGAAAAGAGAGCTGTGGGCTTCTCCCCTGCTCCTCTGCTCCTCTCTCGAGCCAGGTGGAAGAAAGGGAGACCACTGATGCTTCCCAGTCTAAGCCAGCTGCAGGCAGAGCGAGGTGGGGGAGTTGATTATTTGTGATGATGTGAGATGGAATTGTACCAGCTCATATCAAGAGCAGAGGAAGTTGTTTATACTCTCCAGGGAAGTAATGGGCTGAGGCAATTAGAATTTTTCCACCTCTAACTTCCGTGACTCCTGTATGATGGAGGCAAAGTGGTAGAGGAGAAAACTTTTATCAGGCAGTCCCTCTGGGGTCCTCTGCAACTGCTTGTCTGCTGACTTGTGGAGATTCTGAGAGGCTTTTCATTCTTGGTGGGGAGCCTGGGAGCCATCCTTGTGGGCCAGGGCTGGTGAGGGGAGATGGGCACCAAGAGGGGCTGAAGCATTTTCTCAGATCTCTTAAGAGAGGAAGGGCACATTGTCCTGAAAGGTAAGCATACTTAATGCCCACCAGACCTAAAATATAGGAGAACCTGGGGTGCTAGACCAGCATCTCAGCACTCCTCCCCTCTCCCAAGAGCCTGGAGGCACCCCGGAGTGAGTAACCTCTTTTAGGGTCACTTTTCTTAACATTCCTGCCCTCTTCCGTCCCACATATCTTTCACTCTCGATTTATGAAAATTGAATATCGGTTCTGAATGTAACTGCCAGGCAAGGCTCAACAGTGCTAGCTTCGGCTAGGTGCACACCATCCCAGTCTCCCTGTGCTGCGAGGGGCCCCTCCAGCTGGTGTCCCACTGGCATTCATGGTGTGCCTGCCCCTCTCTGTCTCTCCTTCCCTCCCAGGGTTCTGGCTCGTGTGGACCATCATCATCATCCTGAGCTGCTGCTGCGTCTGCCACCACCGCCGAGCCAAGCATCGCCTTCAGGCCCAGCAGCGGCAGCATGAAATCAACCTGATCGCCTACCGGGAAGCCCACAATTACTCAGCGCTGCCATTTTATTTCAGTACGTACTCCAGAAGCCACCAAACCCGCTCTCGGAGGGAGTGGGGGGTGGGGGCAGGCGTGACACACAGACTGTGGGCCTCAGGGCTTGGCCTCTTTATGCCTAGAGCAGGGTCTCAGAAGTGGGAACAAGAGGCTGTGCACCTTGAGCACCGAGAGGCCAAGGCTGTGGATGTAGCCCCTGGGCCGTTCCATTCCACACTGGCTGGGTTCTCACTGCATCTCTGCTCCTTTAGATTTTTGTTAGGCGTGTTGTTGAATGGTGTATGATATGAATGAATTGAGATTTTGAGGTCAGTGGCCTTGAAATCTCTCCATTTTGCTTCCTGCCATGTGATATGCCTAAGCAGAGGCTGCCATAAAAAGGGCAGGAGTGGGAGGTGATAGTGGGATTTCCTGAGAACCAAGAAACTCGATGATTCACTGAAGGGCACACTCACCTGACTTCCGTGGAGTTCCTTCCACTGATCTCTCAAAGGATTGGTGGAGGCCCAGTGGTGCAGCCTGTCCAAAGGCATTCTGCAGTGTGTTCTACAGAATAAAATAGTCGTAAATTTGGAATTCCTCATCTAGAAGAGTTAAGTGCTTTGCACAGTGGCCGGTGTATAGTAAGTGCTCAATAAATGCTTGTAATCACTGTTATAATTAGATCATCTGTGTCTCAAAGCAGAGGATGACTCACCTGCCATGTTCCTAATAAGCCTTGATGACAGGTCCCTCATCCTGCATTGGTAAGCCACCTGCTCTTGGTCTGAAGCAGGATGAGGTTTAGTATGTCTTTCCAGCCATACTAGGGTGAGAGGCAACACAGCTTTCCAGCCTCCCAGAGAAAGGCTGTCTTCACGATATACATCTGGAAAGTCGCTCACAGCCCTTTGTCCTGCCTGCACCTGAGAGTTATCACTTGATGGGTATGCTGGGGGTGGGATGAGATACCTGTGAGCCTGCAGTCTGTCCTGTAACAATTGCCAGTGCAGTAATTTCTCCTCCCTACCTCCCCGTTTTAGGGTTTTTGCCAAACTATTTACTACCTCCTTATGAGGAAGTGGTGAACCGACCTCCAACTCCTCCCCCACCATACAGTGCCTTCCAGCTCCAGCAGCAGCAGCAGCAGCAGCTACCTGCACAGTGTGGCTCTGCAGGCAGCAGCCCCCCAGGCACCGACCCCACCAGGGGCTCCCAGGGGGCTCAGAGCAGCCCCTTGTCCGGGCCCAGCAGAAGTAGCACGCGACCCCCAAGTGTCACTGACCCTGAGCCCTCCGACGTGCCAGCAGACCCAGCAGCCACCAAAACCTCTGGCATGGAGCCCGGCGGCTCTGTGGCTGGCCTGGGGGAGGTGGACCCCACGGCCTTCCTGGACAAGGATTCCGAATGTAAGGAGGAGCTTCTGAAAGAGTACAGCTCTGAGCAGGGCAGCGCCCTCCCTGACAACAAAGACAAGACACCTGGCAGACATCGCCGCTTCACGGGTGACTCAGGCATCGAGGTGTGTGTGTGCAACCGGGGCCACCATGATGATGACCTCAAAGAGTTCAATGCGCTCATCGACGATGCTCTGGACGGGCCCTTGGACTTCTGCGACAGCTGCAGTGTTCGGCCACCTGGCGACGAGGAGGAAGGTCTCTGCCAGCCCTCCGAGGAGCAGGCCCGGGAGTCCGGGCATCCACACCTGCCAAGGCCGCCTGCCTGCCTGCTGCTGAACACCATCAACGAGCAGGACTCCCCAAACTCCCAGAGCAGCAGCTCCCCCAGCTAGAGCAGGTCCTGGCTATACCTGAGATCTTGGCGATGCAACCAGGGTAGGGGAAAACCATGCGAGAAGCATTAAGTAACTGTGTTCCTTCCCCCGCACCCCCTGCTCCTGCATTTTCCTGCATCTCCAGGTACAGTTTGGGGTGTGGGTGGCTTGCCCCCCCACAGAAACACAGTGCCATGGAGGGCTGAGAAGTTATCCTGTGACTCATTCCTCATACCCCACCCCATTCCCCTTTACCTCTTTTAAAGTCACATCTCACTACCTGCTTGGGTCAGAGAGAGGTGTGTTCAAAAGCCCCCAAGGAGGGAATGAGACCGTGCCCTGAGGTGACTCTTGGTGATGGAATGGATGTGCTTTCCGGTGTTAGTTTATGAGAACCTCGCTGCATCTCTGTTCAGAGGAGGTGGCTGGTCTCAGCTCTGGATGAAGAAGGAAGCTCACAGAGGCCCAGGGATTGTCTCCCCTTGCTACCAGCATCTGTGGAGCCAGAATTGTGTTCTGCTATGGTGGGGAGGAGAGTTGACTAGCAGTTGTGTGGTGGATTGGTAAGGGACTTGTGCTCTCAAATTCCAGCTGACGAGCTCGTGGTGCCAGGGTGTCCTGGAGGGGCCCCTCCCTTCTCAGCAGGATCTGGCTGGCTGCAGGCTGGTTCCAGGCTGGAAGATTATATACCTGCCCTTTGTTTTGTTTTGTTTTTTAAAGAAAAAAACAACAACAAAAGCAAGCTGAAAACAAGAACTTGACCAGTGGGCAGGCAAGAATTCTGTTTTGGAAAAGGGAAGTTGGTGTCTTTTTCTCAACTTGGCCTTCAAAGAGCCTGGCTATAGTTGAGCCAGGAGATACATAATGTGCAGGCTTGGGTGGGGGCTGTCTCTGGAACTCCTGTGGATGAGCAGGAGGCCCAGCAGTGTGGCAGCGGATGGAGGTGCAACTTCCCGTTGTCTCTGCCCTTTGATCTGCACCCATGGGTGACCAGTGCCCTCCCCCCGTCCCAGACACACGTCTGCCGGCCTTCACGTCTCACTGTTCTCTACGAACAAATGAGGCTGTGGGTCCTGCGGAAGGGCAGGCCCACAGTCTGGCTCTCACACAGTATTTTCTCTTGATTCTGAATAAGTTGTTTTGTTTATTTGTTTATTTTTTCAAACTGACCACTTGGAAAAAGAATGCCTTGGTTATCTGTGGTTTTCATGCCCTTTGCCTGCTCCGCACCACCCTTTGAGTAGGGTATCTGATTTTTGTAGCCTATGTAAAGAGTCTCAGTGGCCCAGATAGGAGGGTGTAGGCAGCCCTCCTAAAGGACCACAGGATCCTTAATTCCTGTAGTTTTGCTTCAGAAACCAGGTGAGCTTTGATAGGAATAATCTGAATGGAGAAAGCAAACTGCCGAAACTAACATTCCCTGCCCAGCCCTGTTCACATGAAGAGCTTGGTTCTTCCCCCACTCTTGAATGATGATATTCAGAGTAGGCGTTGACGTTTTGGTTAAGAAAGGAAGGTATATATCTGTATATATATGAATACACACGTATCTATGTGTATGTGTATATATATATATGTATATAAACACATACACACAAAATAGACAAATCTGAGGCTGTGAGGTGAACAAGTGTCTGCATTTGGAGTCCACAAAACCAAAATCCATGTTGAACAAGTGCAGTCTGTACACGATGACTTTTCCAGTAACCTGTGTGTGTCTGTCCATTGTGTGTGAGCCCCCAGCCCTGTTTTCCTGTGAATATACTTTGAACGGCAGCCACTCTGTTCACATTACCCATGCGTTCGGAGCAGGCGCAGCCCTCTCAAGGTAATTTATTTTACGCATTTACTGTTTACTGAGCAAATGTCTGACTGTGCACTTGGGTGTACTCAGCAGTGCTGTTGACGGCAGTCCCCACGTTTGCCAGAGATACTGTGCTCCAAGTAGAGGTTTTACTCTACCCCTCACTGCAATTTGCACATTGCTCCATGGACACGCGGAGGCCTGTGTCCTATTCCCTGTAAGTGGAAAGTGCTCTGAACCTGTCCGCTTTCCCCAGCTGCTCCCAGCCCTTGGCATCAGCCCCCAGGAGGGTCCAAACCCCCTCAGGACAGAGGGCCAAGGTGGAACCTCAGACAGAAGCTTGACTGGATCTTCCGAGTCAAGCTCAGACTGGCTTTGGCCCAGGCATTGGCCCTACCCAGAATTGCCAGGAGGCTTTGATGGCCACCACAGTGCCATAGGGCTTACCTCCCTCTGCTGAGGTCCAGCACGTGGCCGACGTGTGGCCAGAGCAGGCAGGAGTGTGCCTGCAGCCCCCCTCAGACGCCTTTCCTGATGCCTTTTTTTTTTAATCTCAACTCACTAAAGTGTCTCAAAGACTATTCAGTTTTACCAAAATGAACCCTGTTTGAGTTAACTGGTTAAAGGGGTGGATTCTGGCCCTCTGAAGATTCCTTTTCCAGTCAGAGTGGGGAACTGGTCTGCAGGTTTACTGCTGGGTTCACTGCAGTGTCTGACCCTAAAGGCACGAGAAGAAAACGAAAATGCGGTGGGTGGAGCTGGACTCGAGTCCAGTGTCACCGCCTGGCCCCTGCTACATGAGGCTGCCCTGCACATGGAGGCACAGAAGTAGGGAGCTGAAGGACGCTTGAGGGGCCGGGGAGATTTGAGGGAGCCTGGTGTTCCAGGCAAATGAGAAGAAAGGGATGGGTCAAGGGTTTGGTGCTACAGTCGGAAGATTTGCAATTGCTAACACATTCCTGTGTGAGGCACATCACCCTTTGTCAGTTATTGTGAATATGTGTATTTTAAGCAATAAGATTCAGCTGGTCAGACTTTTCTGGGCAGTCTTGGTGATGCATTTCCTGTGCTGTGATTGTTCTGAAGACAGAGTGGCTCTAACCACTGTGAGAAGCCCAAATAAAAAATCCATCCCCAAAACATGATTACGGTTTTTCCTTGCAATGCTTGTTCCTTTTTCCTCCTTCCCTTGAGATTCCTCACCTTCTCCACATAGAGGCCAAGAGACATCACAGCCGTCAGGACAGGCACTTGGGCTGAGGGCAAGCTGAGGGCACTTTCTGTCCTGAGGACTTCCCCCCAAACCCCTTGCTCTGCCAATGGGATATTTCTGAGTTCTTCATAAAGTCCCACAAACAGGTTAAAAGCAGATCCCCCCACCAAAAGCAGAAACACATTTTGTTAGAGACTCCGTAGCTAAGACATTAAAGGAAGCGAGCCATTCTGGGGAACTCTTGTATTGGTACTGTAGAGTTGTGGGTGGGTGCTTGGCCTTGGAATTTAATACACAAACTGCAGCATGGAGCCCCTATTTTGTGCTCAGCGCTGTGCTGGGTCCTGAGGAGAATGTGAAAGAAATGTGTAAGACAAGGCCCCTCCTTCTGGAAGTTCAGTTACAGTGGAGAGGACGAAGCAAACTCATGTGAAATAGCTAACCAACAATGTGAGGGCGTTTGAGAGGAAGTGGGCACTACAGATTCAGAGAAACTTGAGGAGCGTGAGGGGTAGTGTAGGGCTTGCATTCCAGGCAGGGACCACAGAACTGATTTTCAGGCGGCTTGGAGCCACTGGTGTGCCAACATCTGCCATCATGGGCCAATAGACTTATTGTCACTTTACCCTCTGCTTAAGACTGTCCTCTTAGCACTTTGAGTCAATGGTATTAAAGTCCCTTCTCCAAGACTGGGAAGGAACAGCCTCTGCCTCTACCCAGATGGGCGGAACACCCCGACCCAGCGAGACTTCTCTGGGCCACATGCAGGTGGGCAAAGCAGGATGATGAGTACCCACAGAACCCTCCTGTGAGGCCTTGCCTCCCCAGGAGGAGTAATGGGCCAGTAGGGTATGCTGGCAGAGAGCGTTGTCCTCTTTAGCCCCTGGGTTTGCCCAGCAGTCAGCCCTGTGGTTTCTGAGAGTCCAGTAAAGCCAGGCATGCTCCCGGCCCCATCTGACCCTGGACCAGAGGTTGCTGCCCTGGCCTTTCAGTAACTCTGGTGGGATGGTTGCCGCCTAGTTCCTTCTAAACTGCTGGGCTCCTCTAGGTAACCCCAGGGGAGCCATTTAGCATCTGGGGACAGTTACGTTCTGAAGGCACAGGAAGGAACTGGCGGAGCACATCATTCTTAGCTGCTTAAGCTAAGGTCTGAATGGCACAAAAACAAAACGGTACGGCTATTGCAGGTTGCATACCAGAGGCTGTTCGTGTACTCTTACTGCCCAGGTCGTTAGTGACCCCCTCACAGCACCCCAGGCTCCTGGGTCACTGAGTTCCTCATTTCTCAAATGAGGTGCAGCATTTGCTGTCTTTACCACCCCTGGTGACCAAGTTCAGGTGGAGACCATACCAGTCCCTTGAAAGCACAAAACAGATTTGATGAACAAGAATTTCAAGAAACACCCTCTATTGTCCAATTTCCTATATTTTCAGCCGGGGGCAAAAATCAAGGTTTAGCTCAGGAGAAGGAGCAGGAAGTGGGTTTGGCTGACTGTTGAAACCTGCTGGAAACCTGGTTTTCATTGGAAAGGGCTGTGGGTCTTGGGAGATATTTGGGATACAGTTCCCAGCTGGGACAGGCGACTGGCCTTGCTTAAGAGCTGAGCACTTACGAGCACCTATCATGTGCTAGGCATTGGGGATGCAAGTATGCCTTAGACCTGGCCCCTCTTTAGAAGAGCTAATAATAGTCTATCAAGGGAGAAGGCACATGAACAGTTTCAGCAGTACATGGTAAGTACCAGGAAGCATGTGTACACAGGATGCTGTAGAGAATGTAGCCCACCTGAGGGTTCAGGGCAGCCTTCCTGGATCTGGGCCCTTTAAACTGACTTGCCAGGTGAAGAAAGGTGTAAGGGCAATTCCAGGCAATCAGTCTGCATATTATTGAACGCCTACTGTATGCCAGGTGCTGAAAAGCACAAAAAAAGTGTGGGAAACCTAAAACAGGAGAATGTAGTGTCGTGTCTAAAACTGTGAGCAGTTTCATCCCTCTAGGTAATTGCCTTCTGGAAAGTGACAGGAGATGAAACTGGAGAGGTAAGCTGGTAATAAAAAGATTTTAGTATGTCCTTATTTATTGACTTTATTAACACCAGGTCTTTAGTATAAGCATCTTACCTATATTTTCTATTTTAGCCTCAAAGCAGCCCTCTGAAGTATGGACTGTTAATTATTCCTGCTTTATTAATGGGGATGAAGCATTCAGAGGAGTTAATTAACTAGTCCAAGATCACACAGCTGATGGAGTTGGGGTAGAGCCAGGATTAAAGCTCACATCTATTGATTGCCAAACTACTGCTTAACTAGTTGGCCAGAGAGTGGAGAGTTGTATCCTTTGGGCTCACAAGCCACGTGAAGAACTTTTTCTTTTCAAAGGTGATAGGGAACCAGAGAAGGGTGTGTTGAGCAGGGGAGTAACGTGGTAGCAATTGAATCAGAAACGGCTTCCTCTGGAGCTACTTTATTCCCTCTTCTTCTCCCCTTGCCTAGTTATGAGCCCCCACAGAGGCCCCACACCCAGCCAGTTTTCACCTATCAGAGCCCCTCAGTTTTGAGATGGCAGGTGGTATCTGCTTCAGTAACCCCTTGGAAACACTGTAAAACATTCAAGAATTATTTGGACCTTCTTTGTATCTCTTACTTGCAAGAGTGTTTTGCTCTTCCTCGGAGATTAAAAAAAAAAAAGCTTTTGTGGCAGTTGAGAAGAGGATTTTTGTTTGAGCTAAAATTTCTCCTCTTTCTGTATTAGGCTGCTCCTCGCCACAACTTAATCTTCCATTGTGCATCTTCTCACTAAGGAGTCTCAAGAAACCTAATCCCACTGGAAAATGTTACAGAACACGCTGGTTTTGGAACTGTGAAAAGTTGTCTTTGGGGTCTCCACCCACTTCCCAGCTGCCAGCCTGCCCTGGCTCCAGCAGGAAAGGGGGCAGTGGGCAAGGCCATCTGGAGCTGCAAGAGGGGGGCCTCCTGTGGTCCTGTCCTGCATCAGACCCATCTGAATACCTGCTCCCCTCCCTGACGAAGCTGGTAGCCTTTGGGAGGTTTGTGTAAAACCCTTAGAGAGGTCTGATTTGGTGGGTCTGGACATAGGCACTGATAATAAACCCAGAATCTATTAAGGCACTGAACAGGAAATGCAGATTCATATTTGGTCCTTAGCAACCCTCTGAGGTAAGTGGTGCTATTTCTACACACCCATATTACAGATGAGAACACAGAGATTCAGGAAGGCCTAGTCAGTGGCCTATGCTTACTGGTCCGTAAATGACTACTCTGAGAGAACTTGCTCCTGCAGCCTGACCTCTTATCTTTTGTAACTTGCAACAGTGTGGACCTTTCTTACACAGCCCTTTCTGCTTTTCTTCCTCACCAGAACCTCCGATAATGGCAGCCCAGGTGTTAAGTTACCCCACTTTCCCAACGAGAAGCCAACAGTGAGCCTAAGAGTCAGAGCCTGAGACCCCTGGGGACCAGAACCTGGGGCCTCCTCCTGCAGGCCTCCCCCCAGCCCTCTAGAGCCTCTGTGATTAGATTCCTGTCCTGAGATGGGTGTTTGTCCCCATGAGCGTCCCTGGAGAGAGGGCTCTTTATATGCTGCAGGTTTAGTGGCCACCAGAGGCCGACCAGAACATTCACACACTCACCCACCCACACCCCACAGCTAGGTCACCAGCGAGGGGCTCTTCTCCCCTCAGAACGGGGACTTGGGGGAACCACTCTTCTGAAGGACAGGGACAACCTGTTTCTCCTGCGAAGGCCAGCTTTTACAACGCCTAAGAACTGATCGTTAAATTTTCAGGAGTTTATGAGCTATTTAATCAGAAAACTTATATAAGCTTGCAATTGAGTAAATTATATGTAAAACAAAGGTAATAAATACACAAAACTGATCATTTTCTAATTATTTTACTACATTGCTATTATCAATGCCCTTGAGGTTTATGTCTATGTAGGGTGGGAATACTGTATAATGGTATTAACTGTAATATAATGGCAAATAGTATGTTTTGCTGCTGTGAGTCTCTTCCCCAGCTCCTGTGTGATATTATATTGGTGGCTGGAAATTGGTCATGATGGCAATGTTCACACCACAGTGATCAGCAAACACTACAAATCAGGGCTGTTCCCTCCCACCAGCACCAAATAACTTGTGTTGTTTAATGTTTATTTGCTATCACACCACTACCCTGGTTAAGGGCAGTCTGAGGCTGAAAAGGTGGCTGTAGGGTCTTGATGAAGACCTTCGAGCTTTGCCGAAGATCTGGATTTCCTTCTGCATAAGGAGTTAGGGTTCTTTTATCACCAGACCAATTAGTTGAGTGATGTAGAACATCTGCTTCATTTCTCTTGTGTGTCTAACCTTCTGCTTGTCAGGTTGTCATTCAGCCAAAAGAACACAAGAGGGCTCAGTCTTGAATTCCAGAGATGCTGGGGCAGACAGTGTCCCTGGAGGTCTCCACACCCATTTGCAGCCCAGGCAGGTGCTCAGATGCACATGTGATTCCACACCAAGGAACAAAAGTTGAGCACTAAAAGGATTTAGGTCGGTAGGAAAAGGCCTTCCAGGCAGGGGAAGGGCAGTTTGGGCAGGTGTCAGAGGTCACTTCCTGAAAGCACACTCAACTCTACCCTCTCTCCCCAGCCAGACAGCCAAGCCCTTCTGCACAGATGCAGAAGACCTGTGGGGAGAGCGTGCTGGCTTCTCATTCCACATCACTGAAATATCCTGGGTTCTTGCCCCAGCCCTGCTGCTGAGTCGCTGGGTGATTTAGGGCACGTCATCCCCACATGCCTGCCCCCCTGGCCCTCAGGTTTCTTCTCTTCACCTCTCATTTCACGGCCAGTCAATGGTCTGAATCAGTAGTTGGGGAGTGGTTGATTCCATCCCAGTTACACTCGCCCACCTCTTCTAAAGGGGATGTTGTTCACCTGTTCCTTTCAGAGTCTGAGCAGATTGGAGCACTTCCCTCCTCCAGCTGGGACGCTCTCCACTTTCCGAGCCAAGGGTTGCTCAGCTCTGGATCAGCGACCGGCTGATGGGGTCAAGGGACCCGTGAGAAGGAGGGGGCCACCTCCAGTTTAACCTCTTTCTCATCAGCTCACGGGTGGTGTCATCTCTCTCGGCTGCATGTGTTGGGGGCTGAGTCAGCCACAGCTGCCCACCGTCTCTGGGCTCTTTAGCAAGGCCTCAGGGTCATGGGCCAGGGAAGGCTAGGACTGAGTTGGGGGACAGGAGTCAGGTACCCCTGGATTAGCAAAGCTCTCTGAAGGAAGAAGATGCTGCTGTGATGGAAAACTTTGACCCTCCCTCCTTGTGGGGCTCCCTTGATTTTGTCTGTCTGGAACTTGGCCAGGAGGGTCTCAGTCTTGCCCTGCCAGCTGGTCCAGAGCCCTTCTCCAGTCGGAAGGATTGGGTCACTGATGATCTGACCCTGGTCTGGCTGGCGCCAAGGAGCTGTGGTTGGGGCCTTTGTCTAGGCTAAAAAGCAAGGGCCAGTTTCTCCCAGGGCATCTCAGGACATCGTTTGCTTGCAGACTGGTGAGCAGCCAAGGTTTAAAGATGCTGGTTTTAAGGTTTGAAGAAGGTTCTGTTTTCTAGTAAGACGTTTACAGACTTCCTGGGGTTTGGGGGTGGGGAATGGGGACAGAGCCTTGGTGCTTCAGCAGAAGGCTGCTGTGGAAGCCCTTCCCTGGTCATGGTTACTCCAGTACAGAACAAGGAAAAGGAGACCTACCAGTCTTTGGGGAACAAGACAAGAGGGATGGGTAGTGGTGGGTTGAGTTTGTGGATTACAGACACCTCCCCCAAAGACAAACCTTTGAGGTACACACAGCAATCTCTGGATCAAAGACAACATGACCTGCTGCTCTACTTTCAAAGTGTAAACTCAATCCCACTACTTCTTGCCATCTCCAACGCCATCCCCAGGGTGTAAGCCACCATCGTTTTGCTCTCAGGGACCAGCACAACCTCCTCCCGCAGCCCCACTCTCATCTCTCTGCAGACCAGTTTCCACTTGGATGATTTTTTAAAAATATGAACCAGACATTTCCACCTAAATGTATAAACCCTCCTATGACTTCCTCTCATATCTGGACTAGAAACCAGAACTCCTTCCTCCTACTTAGAAACATTCCGTGGGACCTGGCCCTGCCTGCAGTCTGACTTCATCAGGGACCATTCTTCCCCTCATTGGCTCGAGCATTGGCCTCTCCTACCTTGAGAGCCTCTTCCCTGCTGCTCCCTCAGCGGTGGGCACCTCCCCCCAGTCTTCATGCCTCCCCCACCCTTTCATTCACAGCGGCCTCCCCCACCTCGGCCATTCCACTTGCATCATCAGCACTGAATATAACTGACTCCAAATTGACTCCAAAGCACTTATGAGTCTCTGGAATGTTCATTTGTCAGCCCTCACTAGAATTTTAAGTTTCATGAAACCAAGGAGCCTGAGGGTCCAAGGACAGTGAGTGAGTGGCAAGTAGTAGGTGGTCCATAAAATACTTGTTGAAAGAAACGAGTGAACAAATGAATAAGCTGCTCAGATGCCTTTGGAGAAAGAAACTGTTTTATGCACATCACTGCCAGGGCTGCAGGCTGGGAAAGAAGGCAGAGTGGGCGGGGAGGAAGAAGGAATGGTGGGAGAGGGTGGGGGAGCTCCTCTAATTCTGTGGGATGGGGGCCACATAGGGTGGAGTCATGAGATGCTACCCTCAGCCTGGGCTTCCTTCCAGGCCTGGCGCACCTCGATCTTCACCTTGAAAGGTTTGATCTGCAAGACGAGACTGGCATTGCCCTCCAGAGAGGGTAGCTTCCCATCATCCGGGATCTCCAGGTTGAACCTCTGCAGCAGCCGGGACATGAAGAGGAAGAGCTCCTGGCGGGCTAGCATCTCACCTACGCAGGAGCGGGGTCCTGCTCCAAAGGGCAAGTAGCCTAACGATGGCGAGATGAGTTGCGTCCCCGTGGGGTCCAAGAAGCGCTCTGCGGACACGGGGAGGCGTCAGCCAGGGGCAGGGTCAGTGTCAGTAGAGGAGTAGGGGGAGGACAAGGCCCTGCCTGGGGAGCCCCAGTCTGAGAAGGTGGACAGCCTTATTTGTGTTTGGGGGTGGGGGGCAGCAATCTTTGGAGAGATAAATGCCCTGCTCTCAGGTAGCCCTTAATCACACGGAGAAGATGGAATATTCAGGAAGGATGAAAAGGTGTATTAAACATGAAAATGGCCCCATCCAGCAGGAGAGGGGGCTGACTTCACAGGAGACATATGCCTATGGGCCTTCTCAGAAGAGGAGGCTGCAGTTGGTGGAAGGAGAGTGGGAACCCAGCTGTGAAGAATCTGGGTAGGTGTAGGGTAGGCTAGGGGTGTCAACAGGTCCATGTAGTGGGAGTCAGGAGTCTTCTAGTAGGAAGCTTGGCAGAAGGGAAGCAATGCTGGAGAGGTGGGCACAGAGGGGGCTGTGTGGCCGGCGGGGCAGGACAGAACAGGGACTCACCGGGCATGAACAGGTCGGGCTGCTGCCACTCCTTCTCATTGTGATGCAGTGCCCACAGGTTGACCACAACGTCTGTGCCCTTGTCAATGGTAAGGTCGCCAGTGCTGCCCCAGAGAGGGAGAGGAAAAGAGGGTCTGGAGTATCGTCCTTCCCCACCTTCTCTGCCCCAAGTCTCCGTGGTCCCTACCCTGGGAAAAGAGTCCTTTGCTCCCTCATGCCCGCTCCCTCAGGCCCACTCCTGCATCTTCTCCTCAGCTTCTGCCAGATTGAATATGAATCCAGCCCTCTCTTCCTGAGTAGCACTTAGGATCAACACTTGTGGGTCTGTTAGGGCCTGTGGGTGTGCATATTGAGCTGGTGCGTGTGTGCATGAGTGCGTGTGTGTGTGTGTTGCGGCTTTTGGATTGGGTAGCAGCACGTGTCTCCCAGGCAGCAGGCAGCTTCTGAGGGAGGTCAGGCCGATGGGTCAGTGGGTGTCAGTGGGTAGGAGACACACTGGTCAGTAGGTCGTGGGTAGGATGATCGGTTGTCAGTGATTGACTGTAGGTTGACCAGCCAGCTGGACGGGTCAGATGCTGGGGAGGGACCAGGAGGGCTGGATGTTCCTGGGAGGGAAGGCACACCTGGAGTCAATGACAGCCTTGTGGGGGATCAGCGTAGGGGCCACAGGCCGGATTCGGAGCACCTCTCGGATGGTCGCCTCCAGCAGGACAAGGCGGTTCCGGTCACCGATGGTTGGGGTGCGATTGAAACCTATAATCTGGTCAATGTCATCCTGGATCCTCTTCTTCAACTGAGGGCCAGAACAGGGTGGGTGTTACCAGGGTGTATCAGCCCAGGAGGAGCAAGGGCTTAGAAGAACCTACACTCACACCCAGAAGGGCAAGACCCTTCCCAGTGGCGGCTCTACAACCCTGGCTTTGCTTGCAGAAGATGGGGCAGCTCCACCCAAAGGCCAGAGCCAACCTCTGCTTGGGCAAAGGGTGCAGCCCAGTCATCCTGCGAAGAACTCCCGAGGTACTGACTCTCCCTTTCTCTGGAGCAGAGGTGAGTGTGCCTGGGGTCAGGAGTGCTTGGGAAGGCTCGGGTAGAAAGCAACTCACCGAAGGATGGTGTAGCAGGTAGGCCACGATCCACTTTATCACAGACGTGGTGGTCTCCACACCAGCCCCGAAGATGTCCCCTATGGTAGCGAGCATGTGTCTATTTGAAAGCAGCTTTGAATCCTGGTCTGGGCCAGCATTGTTATTGTCTGCATTCACCTTGGCTTGGATCAGTATGTGCAGCAAGTTAGTGATGGAATCGCTGCTGAAGTTCTCCTGGTTGGGTGAGATTGAGAGATGATGAAGAGAAAGCAGCCCCATCTGCAACGCCTGCCATACTCTCACCCAGACTGTAGACACAAAGGCTTCTCCCACCTGGAAATGAGGGAGTGGAGTGAGGCTAGTCAGGACCCATGAACTGGTGGAAGTGGAGAAACACTGGGCCCTCTTTAAATTTGCAGGGTGGACAGGTCCCTTCAGGGTCCTCTGCAGTCCTTCCTCACTTTTGTACTCCTATTTATTAGTTAAGTCAGGTTTTATTGAGCACCGACTATATGGCAGGCTCTCGGCTAGGTGCTGGAGCTCCTACACTGTCCAAAATGGAGCTTTCCATGTTCTCCTGCCACTTTCC
Source organism: Bubalus kerabau (assembly GCF_029407905.1). Taxonomy (NCBI): domain Eukaryota; kingdom Metazoa; phylum Chordata; class Mammalia; order Artiodactyla; family Bovidae; genus Bubalus; species Bubalus kerabau. Next base: position 25,967,289 of record NC_073645.1, read on the forward strand.
ACCTGACTCGTCATCTCTTCTGCTCCATCACCTACCTGACATTTTTCAAGGATTTCATTCAGCAATTCATTTCGCGTTTGAACACAACCCTTCATCTTTTCCATGGCTTTGCTGGGGAATATCTGCAAAGTGGAAATGTTAGATTCTATCTGGCCATCCCTAGCGAGTTCCCACTCTAACCCCCACCTTCAGCCAGAATGGAAAGCAGGATAGGGACCCAGAATGGGACCAATGGTGACAACCAGGACAATTCCAAACAAGAGAGAAAGGAGTCACCTCCACTTCCCCCTTCAATCAAACATCTAGCACTGACTGAGACTACTCAGTTAACACAGACTTGAGTCTCACGGCGTGATTAAGTTCCTTAACTTTTTGAAGCCTGTATTTTCATCTGCATGGGGATAATAAACCCACTTCCAAAGGGAATGCATGATTAATGCATGTGGAGCTTTGGGACTGGCACATGGCATTTCCCAGGTGCTCAGTGGGTAAAGACTCTGCCTGCAATGCAGGAGACGTGGGTTCAATCCCTAGGTTGGGAAGGTACCCTGAAGAAGGAAATGACAACCCACTCCAGTATTCTTGCTTTGCAAATCCCATGGACAGAGGAGTCGGGTGGGTAACAGTTCGTGGAGTCGCAAGAGTCAGACACGACTGAGTGACTAAACAACACCACCACCAACATTATCATGAGTATTAAAATGCATAATTTAAAAGCTAAACCTATTTCTGTAGAGAAGCAGCAAGATTTTGAAGAGTCAGAGGAGGTAGAGGTCACTGTAGTTGAGGTAGTCAGAAAAAAATGCAGTCTGGAGTGAACGGTAAGAGGAAAGAACTGGGGATACGATCAGGGTCTGCTGAGGTCTGCCCACAGGGCCTGGCCCCATCCTCACCTTCAGCACAGGGAATATGTCTAACAGAACTTCCTTGCTCAGAACCTCCAGGATGCCATCATTGACATTTTGTATGGCCTTCAGGGCAGGATCCTCATTCTTGAAGGAGAAGTTGAAGCAGATAAAGCTGATTATGTTGGTCACCGCCAGAGAGAGAGGCTTGGACAGATCTATGGCCTCTCCATGCTGGGTGGCCAGGAAATCACAGAGCACATTGGCTTCCTGATTAACTGGGGAGAGAGAGGGGTGTGAGGGTGGGAGTTGAGCCATCCCTTCACCGCCACCTCGACCAGTTCCATCTGAATCGAAGACAGAGAGCAGATGTCCAGCAGATGGCAGTGGTGGCCAAGAAAATGTGGGATGGAGGCACCCAGAACCCACTCCCTCCCCAACCCTCTGCAGGCTCCTTCAGCCCAGGGCCAGCCAGGCACTCACTGATCTTCTCTAACTTCAGGTTGCCATCCTTGAACAGGGCAAAGGCATTCAGTGCCAGCTTCCGATGCAGCTGCCAGTGGGCACCATGGTCGGCAAAGGCAATGCCCTTTTGGTTGTCTGACAGGATGTCTAGAGTGGCCTTTGGAAAGCAGGAAAGGACACAGGACTCAGACACCATCCACCTACCCTCCCCGAGGGCAATGAGGCTGGTAACTGTCGCACAGCCTCCTTATAGAGCTCCCTGCTTCACTCCACCCTGACCGCAAGGCCTTGGCAGGACAGAACCTATGGCCTGACACTCCCAGCTCCAACAGAGAGACAGAGTAAGGCAAAAGAAAGAACCCTGAATTAGATTGTTCAGATCAATGACAGGGTGAGGCAGCTGTGATGGGATGGACTCTCTAAACTTGTAGGAGCAGAGATTGAGGACACACCAGGCCCCTACCCTTCCCTGGGTCCTCTGGGGATGGGGGCAGCTAAAGGCACAGCAGCTGACCCCCTTTAGTTCTCCCTTCCATTGCCAGCCATGTGCCCAATACAGGGCCACATCAGGAGAGTCACATGTCTTGTCCACCCAGCCTAGACATGGGCCAAGCTGCTTCTGCCCAGAAGACCCCCGAAACTATACAGGTTCCCCCAGACCTTCTGTCTTCTATCCCCGGATCTGCAGGCCCCATCAGACTAGCTGCCTCCTTCCTCTTTGCCCTGGAGAGAAGAAGCCCAGCAGAGATGGGAGAGGGTAGTTGGCCCACAGACCAGGCCGACTGGCCCAAGCAAAGAAGAGTCAAGCCTTGGTCTGATCAAAGATGAGCAGCCAGGGGGCCTTGCCCAGGACATTCAGGGGAGTACCCTGCAGCCAGGTGCTGTGTTGGAGGCTGGCAGTGTTCCTGGTTGACTAGCTCCTACTCCCTTCTGCCCTCAGGAGCAAACAGAAAGCTTGACAGGTTGAATCTTCAGCGTCCTCCCCAAAAGTGCTTGCATAGGTCAATTCCCCAGGGCTGGAGCAGCTTGAGGAAGCCCCAGGGAAATAGTGATCCCAGCCCTCCAAGAATCAGGGTACTTCCCCCTCACAACTTTTTGCAGAGGACGGGAATCACTAACCCGTTTTCCATGTGAACAGTGTTCATCAAAGCTAGTTATTGAGAACTTCCAGCACTGGGCTAAATGCTTTACAGATACTCTTTCAGTGAATCATGAGAGCTCAGATTTCAGGCTTAGAGAGCTAGACTCTTGGGCTTCCCAAGTGGCTTAGATGGTAAAGAACTTTGCTGCAATGGGTGAGACCTGTGTTTGATTGCCGGGTCAGGAGGATACCCCAGAGTAGGAAATGGCAACCCACTCTAGGATGCTTGCCTGGAGAAATCTGTGGAGAGAGGAGTGTGGTGGGCTAGTCCATGGGGTTGCAAGGAGTCGGTCAAGACTGAGCGGCTCACACTTTCAGTTTTTCAGCTGGGACAGATGATGTTGTAAGGGCTCCCTGACCCCCTCAAACCACCAGTCCCACCCTGTCCCACCTCCAGAAAAAGCCAGAAAATAAAGTCTTCCTTTAATTCTTCCTGCCTAGTTTAGAAGCTGGGTGAGGTCTGAGGGGTCGCTCCCCACCCACAGCCCCACCAGTCTGTTATTGGAAGAATCACAGGTTGCTGGAACTAGAAGGGGCATTGCAGGCATGGTCTTGGCTAAAGAACTCAACATGCCCAGGGGCTGGTGAGGGGAGGGATGAGAGGCATTGCTTACCACTTTGGGACGCCCAGAGAATTCCTTGCCCTTCTTGAGAAGCACCTCCCTGGCCAACTGGTGGTGTCCAATCATCACAGTAGTCTTGGAACCCAAACGAAAGGAATAGATGGGGCCATATTTTTCCTGCAGCTTGAAGAAGTTCTTGTGCTGCTGGCCACGTCTGGGGAGGAACGGCAGGCTGCCCACCAGGGGCAGGGACGGGAGGCTCCTGGGGTACTTGGCACCAGAGTGCTTGGTCTTGGGCCAAAATAAATAGGCGAGGGTGAGCAGAAAGACAGCCAGGAGTACCCACATTGTGTCCGGGTGGCAGCAGTCAGGACAAAGAGCTGTGGAGTGGCTTCAGCCACCTTAGGGTGCAAGAAGGCCTTTTTAAGGGCTCCCCTGACCTTCTCCTTGACTTGATGTTAATGTTCGCCTTGTGGAAGTTTATCCTGCAGCACAGCCAGGAGTCCTCTTCCAGAATGGGGAGGGGAGAGGAGGCTTCTTTCAAGAGCTGGCTCCACACCAGGGCAAACCCCTCGGGGAGGGGCTAGGTAAGGGCACAGACAGCTAGTCCCTGTCCCTTGCTCACTGTCCATCAACGTCTCCAGAGTGGGCAGAAGCAAATGATATCTGGATCAGGAATCACGGCTCGGGACTCTCTGTATTACGAAATCACAATCAACAGACAGCTATCCAATTTTATCATCTGAGGAAAGAGAGGCCTCCCAGGGTAAGGCTTATATAAAGTCACACAGATAGTGATGCATTGAATGCAGTTCTCTTCATTCCACGTTTTCTGCTTTTGCCCAGGGGAGTGAAAGCCTTGGTTTGAGAGCAGGGGCCCTATTGTCAGACGGGTTTAGCCTCAAATTCTAGCTTAGCCGCTTTCTTGCTATATGACTTTAAAAGGTTTAGTATGTTAAAGTACACATAGCATGAAGTTTACCATTTTGAGTGTACAATTCAGTAGCATTGAATATACTTCACAGTGCTGTACAGCCGTCACCACTGTCTGCTTCCAAAACTGTTTTCTTAACCCCAAACTGAAAGTATATCCAGGAAGCAATAACTCCCCCTTCCCCTCCCCCAGGCCCTGGTAAACTCTAATCTGTCTCTGTGAATATGCCTATTTCACTTAAGTGGAATCATATAACATTTGGTCTTTTGTGACTGGCTTGTTTCACTAGGCGTAATGTTTTCAAGGTTCATCTACTTTGTAGCATACGTCAGAACTTCATTCATTTCCCAAATATTTGTTTATTTGGTTGTGCTGGGAGTTGGCTGCAGTACTCAAGACCTTCAGTCTTCATTGCAGCATGTGGGTTCTAGTTCCCTGACCAGGGATTGAACCTGAGCCCCCTGCATTAGAAGTGTAGAATCTTAGCCACCGGACTACAAGGGAAGGCCCCTCCACTCCTTTTTATGACTGAACAATATTCTAGTAAGCGGGTATGCCACCTTTTGTTTGTTCATTCCTCAGTTGATGGACACTTAGGTTGTTTCCACTTTCGGCTACTGTGAATAATGCTGGTATGGACAGGGGTGTACATGTCCACAGCATGTACATAGTATCTATTGGGTCCCTGTTTTCAATTTTGGGGGTGGTAAATACCTAGAAGTGGAATCGCTGGGTCATATAGTAACTCTATGGTTACTTAAGCTGTTTTACGGAGAAGGAAATGGCACCCCACTCCAGTATTCTTGCCTGGAAAATCCCATGGGCGGAGGAGCTTGGTAGGCTGCAGTCCACGCTAAAGGTCGGACAGGACTGAGCGACTTCGCTTTCAGTTTTCACTTTCATGCATTGGAGAAGGAAATGGCAACCCACTCCAGTGTTCTTGCCTGGAGAATCCCAGGGACGGGGCAGCCTGGTGGGCTGCCGTCTCTGGGCTCGCACAGAGTCGGACATGACCTAAGGGACTTAGCAGCAACCTGTTTTAAAATTCAGTTTCCTCTCTATAATGGGAATAACAGTGGAATGTACTTCTTTTTTTTAAAAAAAGTTTAATGTTCATTTATTTATTTATTAATTTATTAACTATTGGCTTCCAAGACCATAACTTTTCAAAAGCCCTTTGTTCCCAACGTTAGTGTGGACGACGCTCTTGGATGATGCCTTTCCTTTTGGGTCTTAGACAGGTAATGGAACAGGTGGTCTGGGGATTGGGTTCGGAAAGGGAAGAGGGTGGGAGCTTACTTTTCGCACTACTGCTTTGGGTGGAGGGAGCCTTTTAGAAAATGTCTCGCAGTTATAGCAGGCCAGCTCCCTTACAGAATTTTCCAGGCTTTTCTTCCTGCTTTCTAGTTGCTCCTTACTCCCTTGGCCACCGGGTTCTTAACCCCTATGTATCCCTGAGCTCTTGCTGGATTATCTGTTCTGATTTTCCATGAGACACCGTAAAACCATTGCCAAAGCCTTAGTGAGGAAACAGTTGAGGGGTGAGGTTGGGAGGGGGAGAGGCGGAGCAGGATTCCTGATCAAAACCCCTTTTATTCCTTTTTCATTTTGATTGGGTTAGTGAGCAGAGATTTCTTCACAGTTCTCTGCTTCTGAAGAGATTCTGAGTTGGGGTGGGGGGCCTTCTTTTAAAGGGAAGGGCTCCTTTTAGAGACTTTCTCCTTTTAAGCCTGTGGTCAGGGCTGTGGGTCCGAGGGACGTCCTGAATGTCTCAGAGGGGTGGGGGTGGGACTGACCACACTCTGGTCTTCCTGATGGATTTTTCCAAGTCAGCAGACCCCTGTGGCAGAGACTTGAGTACTTTGCGAGCCGCCGTTTGAAGTAGGGGCACTTGAGTTATAGCCGGTAACCTAGTGTGGAATGAGAAAACAGTAGCGACCAACTGCGGTCTTCTGAGAACACAGCTGTTGCCAACTACTTGTTCCAGGGCTTCTGAGATCAGGCCACCCCCGCCCCCTCTTTGGTCTGAGAGGCATGTCTGTATCGGAATGTGTAGCTGTAATCAGCAGCGGCTGTAAGCGGGGGTGGGGACAGACAGACACCCTTCTGCTGCCTGTTCCTGGGTGAGAAAAAGCCACAGATGTGATCAAACCAGAGTCTTACAAAAGAAATATATATGCTTCTAGGGACTGCTGTTTAACCTCACGCTTAGAACAGGACTAGAGTGTCCCTTGGGTGGCCTGAAATTCTCCTAAAAGTAAGCTTTTCTGAAAAGCTCCACATGTTCTGTTACTGCTTTTGTTACTGTTCAGAGTTCCTTTGATGCAGAGACAGGCAGAGAGAGTGGGGACCCGATTGGAGCACTTCCTCTGTCCCTCAGGAAGGGCTGTCCTTTTGACTTGTGGGCAGAGTAAGCCCTGGCGAGGATTTTGAGCAGTGTTGGAAATAGGAAGCATCTCATGCTATGTCAGCAGGTGGGGAATAGCAGCTGGAAACTGCCTGGTACAGTGGAAAGAGTAGGCCTGGGGAGCCAGAAAGACCTGCCTCTGTATCTTGGCTCCCCCGCAGGGTCTCAGAGGCTGCATAACTGCTCTGAACCTCGTCTTGAAAATAATAAAACTTACTGGAAGAGTTATTGGGAGAATTTGACGGAAGAATGTATTTAAAACACCAGCACTTTGGCTAACTGAGAATAGGCATTTAGTAAAAACATAAGGAAACTAGAAGCTAGAGGACTGCTAGCAGAGGTGGAGGATATGATGGCAGGAGCTCTTGCCCTGGGATTTGGACATTGTTTGTTGACTGCGACTTAGGAGGCCGTTGCTTCCTGTAATCCGTACTGTAGTAATTACTATAATCTGTGCCATGTCCAGTAACCTCCGCACAGTTGAGTGAGAGGATGCAGAGCTGGGTGGCATGGCATGAAGGACTGGTTTGGTTGTGGGGAGCGTCTCAGAGGCTGCACAGCAGGGGTGAATCTACGTTCTTGTTTCTGAATGGGTTCCTGGTAGAGGGCTGGACTTGAGGACCTCCTGAGGCCCTTTCTACCCCAGCCTTCTGTGATTCAAACTTGGCCTGTGAAAACCCTGAGTATCTTTGGTAACATAATTTTGTATATTTCCAGTATTTCTGTGTCTGACAGTGAAGCTGTGTTCTTTATTGGAGGTATTTGTAAACGCCAGCCTTCTAAAAATTACTTGGTGATAATTCTGTTTTTAAGAAAATGACACAAAACATATACGCTGTTAGTCTTTATCGTACATTATATGTGTGTGTGTGTGTGTATATATATATATATATATATATATATATATGGAGAAGGCAATGGCACCCCACTCCAGTGCTCTTGCCTGGAAAATCCCATGGGCGGAGGAGCCTGTTAGGCTGTAGTCCATGGGGTCGCTAGGAGTCGGACACGACTGAGCAACTTCACTTTCACTTTTCACTTTCATGCATTGGAGAAGGAAATGGCAACCCACTCCAGTGTTCTTGCCTGGAGAATCCCAGGGACGGCGGAGCCTGGTGGGCTGCCGTCTATGGGGTCGCACAGAGTCGAGTCGGACACGACTGAAGCGACTTAGCATAGCGCATATATATATATATATATATATATATATATCTATCTATATGCTGCTGCTGCTGCTGCTAAGTCGCTTCAGTATATATATATATGCTGCTGCTGCTAAGTCGCTTCAGTCGTGTCTGACTCTGTGCGACCCCATGGACTACAGCCTAACAGGCTCCTCCGCCCATGGGATTTTCCAGGCAAGAGCACTGGAGTGGGGTGCCATTGCCTTCTCCAAGAGAGAGAGAGATACACACACACACACACACGCACATATATGCTTTCATATATTATTTCCCTCCTAATACACGTAACACACCTATCTTATGTGGATTGTGATTCTGTTTCTCTGGTAGTTGTGCTGAGGCTTACAGAGGTAAGCCACTTGTCCAAGGTTGATCAGCTAGCTAGGGAAACTAGCTAGGCCATTAACGTTTATTTGTTTTTGGCTTTTTTTGTTTGTTTGGTTGATTGGTTTGTTTTGTAATCAGCAGCGGCTGTAAGCGGGGGTGGGGACAGACACACACCCTTCTGCTGCCTGTTCCTGGGTGAGAAAAAGCCATAGATGTGATCAAACCAGAAGTCTTACAAAAGAAATATATATGCTTCTAGGAATTGCTGTTTAACCTCACGCTTAGAACAGGACTAGAGTGTCCCTTGGGTGGCCTGAAATTCTTCTAAAAGTAAGCTTTTCTGAAAAGCTCCACACATTCTATTACTGCTTTTGTTATCGTTCAGAGTTCTTTTGATGCAGAGATAGGCAGAGAGAGTGGGGACCCGATTGGAGCACTTCCTCTGTCCCTCAGGAAGGGCTGTCCTTTTGACTTGTGGGCAGAGTAAGCCCTGGCGAGGATTTTGAGCAGTGTTGGAAATAGGAAGCATCTCATGCTATGTCAGCAGGTAGGGAATGCTGCTGCTGCTGCTGCTGCTGCTAAGTCGCTTTAGTCGTGTCCGACTCTATGCGACCCCTGAGACGGCAGCCCACCAGGCTCCCCCGGCCCTGAGATTTTCCAGGCAAGAACACTGGAGTGGGTTGCCATTTCCTTCTCCAAGGCATGAAAGTGAAAAATGAAAGTGAAGTTGCTCAGTCATGTCCGACTCTTAGTGACCCCATGGACTGCAGCCTATCAGGCTCCTCCATCCATGGGATTTTCCAGGCAAGAGCACTGGAGTGGGGTAACATTGCCTTCTCCGAGATATATATATCTCGGAGAAGGCAATGTTTTATATATATATATATATATATATATATATATATATATATACACACACACACACACATATATGCTTTCATATATTATTTCCCTCTTAATACACGTAACACGCCTATCTTATGTGGATTGTGATTCTGTTTCTCTGGTAGTTGTGCTGAGGCTTACAGAAGGTAAGCCACTTGTCTAAGGTTGATCAGCTAGCTAGGGAAACTAGGCCATTAACGTTTTTTTGTTTTTGGCTTTTTTTGTTTGGTTGGTTGATTGGTTTGTTTTGTTTTAAAATTTTCAAACCCAGGCATTTTGATTCCAAAGCCTGGTGTTTTCCTTGCTATCTACCGGTGTCTATGAAAGTGGAGTTGGATTAATGCATTGCTCCCGCCGGGGCATGTTTTCTGAAGTTTATTTCTAGGTGGCCCAGGTACCAAATGAGACGCGTGTCTCTGGGTCCCCTTTTGTTTTTTACTCTGTGGAAGATTCTCATGCACATCGCATCTACTGAATAATGCCACTGCACTTAATGAATGTGGACCTGGCACAGAGGATAAATAAAGCACCGTGCTTATTCTTAGAAATCACACTCTAGTGCAGTAGTTCTCAAATGCATAAAAATCACCTAGGAGTGGGGTGATTAGAATATAGATTCAGTAGGTGTGGGGCCAGGGCCCAGGAATCTTCATTTCTATTAAGTTCCCCAGGTGGTTCAGACCTGGTAATATCTGGCCACACTTGGAGAGATTCCACCTCAACTTGGCCCACACCCCTCACCCCCTTCCCTGCACTTTAGTAGCTTGGATATAATTATAAGACAGTGTGCTAAGCCTGAAACAGAGGACCGCCAGGGACTAGGACAGCAGAGGGTGGGAAAGCATCAGGCTTGGGGAGCAGGATGGGCACCGAAGGCTTTCCTGAGAAGGTGATACTTGACCTGAGTCTCGAAGGATGAGTAGGAGTTTACCAGACCTATGAGCCGGGGAAGGAGCATTCCAGACAGATCAGGTTGGGAGTGTTGTTTTTGTTTTCTCCTGCAGATGAGAAAGGACACTGTCATCGATGAGTCTTGGTATTAGGTATTCCTGAGATAAGACCAGGACCTTGCTTCAGCAAGTACTGGTGTCCTTTATGACACAGAGAAGGAAGGAAAGCATGAGGGGCCTCAATCCAATAATGAGCGTGGCATGAATTCAGTGTCTATAAAGGGCAGCTAGGCCTTGTTGTTGTTTAGTTGCTAAGTTTTATCCTGCACCTCTGACTCTTGCAGCCCTAATGGACTGTGGCCCACTAGGCTCCTCTATCCATGGGATTTCCCAGGTGAGAATACTGGAGTGGGTATCCATTCCCTTCTGCAGGGGATCTTCCCAACCCAGGGACTGAACCCATGTCTCCTGCATGGCAAGTGGATTCTTGACCACTGAGCCCCCAGGGAAGCCTTAGGCTGTGTTCGTTCTCCAGTTAAAGGACAGCTAAGACAACCCCCTGGAAGCTACAGGGTTGACTAGAGAACAGTGTTTGTGCTTATTGGGGCTGAAGTTCTGAAGAGAATCACCTGCTGTACTTTGGGCTGTGGCACCACATGGTGCATTTTAGGTAGAACATGTAGTTGAGCATGCCGTCCCTTCCTTATCTGGCAAGATCAGAAAATGAGTTTTCTGGTTAAGAGGGAATCTATCCTGTATACCTAGCAGATGGATTACTGATTTTCAAAGAACAAGATTACAACAGAATGTTCTTGGTCTGCTGATTTGAATGAGTTCTATTTCATGTTTAATTCAGAAGGTATTGATTTTATAATGCTGGAAGTTCTTGTGACCAACATCTCTATCTGAAAAGTATTGAGCACCTGTTCTACTCAAAGCATGTTGTGGATACAAAGGGGTAGAAACTTTATCCCCGTGCTCACAGGTAGGGGGCGTAGAGCGAGCTCACGGATGGTGGAGCTTTACGCAGGTGGCGGCGCGTGACGTTAGGAGCGGAGCGGCACGGTTCACGGGTGGAAAGGTGGCTTTTGCAGGTGGTCCTTTCCCCAGTCCAGTGGTCTCGGTTGTTGCACAGCAGGTGTGTGGAAGGACCAGTGCGAGTTCTAATTGCTGGAATGCAGCCTGGATCCATCAAGACGATAATTTATATTCTGCACCTCGAATGTTGCCTTTCTCTCGGAAAATTATCCCCTGAGATGTCCTCACTGAGGAAGTGTGATGATCCCTGGTAGTGAAATAAGTCGTCCCCAGCGAAGCTGTGGTGGGTCTGGGCCCTTTCAGGCAGTGTGCCCTTCCCAGGTTGGAACGTATTGGGTAGAGGCACAGGGGGCTGTTTACTTTTTTTTTTTTTTTTTTTAATTTATTTGTTTCTTAGCCGCACTGGGTCTTCGTTGCTGCGCGGGCTTTCTCCAGTGGGGCTGAGCAGGGGCTACTCTTCGTTGTGGTGCGTGGCTTTCTAGAGCACAGGCTCAGTAGCGGTGGTGCAGGGACTTAGCTGCCCCGCATCTTGTGAGATCTTCCTGGAACAGGGGTCAAACCCATGTCTCCTGCACTGGCAGGTGGATTCTTAACCACTAGACCACCAGGGAAGTTTTGTGTTAGGCCCTTGCATGGCCTGATGCTGAGTATGACAGAGTAGCCAGAGTGCTGAACCCTAGTTACTCCCTGGACACAGTCAGAAATCTTCGGGACTCCCTAGGACAACGCTGAAAGTGCTGTGAGGGAGCCGCAAGTGGCGAGGGCATGCCCAGGGAGAGGGCTGAGGGAATTTGCTAACTTCTAATTTAACCCCTACACTGCCGGCCATGATACTTCGATTATTTCATCATGACAGCCACCCATGAGGTAGGAGTTCTTATCTCCTTTCTCGTATGAGGCAACTGAAACTACGAAGTTAGCTCTTGGAGATCACAGAGCTCCGGTGCGGCGGTGGCAACTCTGGAGCTAGACGTCCTCAGTGTCGTCCCGCTCTTGCATGTCATAGGAGGAGCAGATTTGCTCCTATTTGCTGCAGCAAATCTGCTGTCAGCCCGCCTCCCCACGGCCCTGTTCCTCGTCTGGGATTGAGTTCCCAGTCACCATTACCCTCCTGTGTGGGCTTTTTATCCTTGATACCAGATTTAGGTATAGTAAAGCGAGACCCTGCTGGAAGTGAACTGGCTTTATATAATGCAGCAGACACCAGGGTAGCACTTGTTTGTACTACCAGAGGTGGAAGCTAAAATTCGTATTGGAACCGATTTGTAAAAATCTGTGACTACTAAATGCGAGAGCTCCATAAAACCTCAGTTCCCTCCTGTCACCTAACAGAAAGGGTGGCTCTCATCCAAGCCTTTCAGGTGACTTTTTTAAACACCCGCTCCCCACCCCCCCACCAACCGTCTCTTTTGCAAGAAGCTGCTTTTTTAGAGAAATGGTTTTTTGTTGTTGTTGTTGTTGTTTTTATCACATTCCTATTATCAAAGCAAAGAGAAACCAGCAGACTGGACAGTTCCTCAGTGGAAAAGAAGACTGTATCTGCTGATTTTGAAACTTTTATCCAGAAAGGGGCCAAAGAAAACATTCATTTCCTCCATAATATCCCATGAGTTTGATCCACCCCCTCCCACCGTTTTTCCTTGAAGAGGTAAATTTTAGTCTAGGAAAAGAGAAATATGGGGCTACTTGGGGGGAATAAAAACCAAACTGTGCTATAAAATTTCTTCCCCTGCCCTGACTCCTTAACACCTGGATGACAGTTCCTCCTTGGCACTAATCTTGATTCTGTTTGTTGATTTGTAGCAACAGGGAGTTGAAACGCCCTGCAAATTTGACCTGGTTTAGCCATTTCTGCGCTTCTTCTGTAGCCATTGCTCCTCTGGGAAGGGCTCAACTGGACTTAAACCTGGACTTACCTCAGGAGAATCGTCTGTTGCCGAAAATGGAGATTCAGTCTGAAGTCACTTGCTTGACCTGTCTTGTTCTTTTAACTGAAAGAGATAGGAGGGGCAGTGGCAGAAAATACACATCTCAGGAGAGAGGGAGACAGGCTTTGAAGACCGGCAGCTGGAGTGTGGCACAGTGACTTCTTTTCTTGCAAATGGTGAATTGTTTGCTGGGACTGAGTTGCATAGAAGACATTGGTTCCCTCAGGCATTGCCATTGCGTCAGGGATTCAGAATATTCTTTATTGTTTGGTTCTTGGCTAACACACATGTTCTCAGGAGAGTCTACTGAACTGTGACCCATGGTCTCATTCTTGGTTCCAATTATTGCGTAGTGTATCCTGTGGTTTTCTTCAAGGGTTTGGAAATTCTTGGGTCACACCCCAGGCAGTGGTGTGAATACCTATGCCCTCCCACTCCTTGGGGTGTGGTTCTGGAGTGTGGTGAGGAAGCCTTGGATAGGCTGGGATGGGCTGCCCACAAAAATAGAACGTGCAATCATTTCCCTGCCTTGGGAGTAAGATTCCAGGTTGATGGCCAGGCCCAGATTGTGCTGGGTTACTGTAAGCCCAGAGAGCCGTGGATTGGTCTCCAGTCATCATGTGAAATTATGTTGCCACAGCCCTGGCCTAACCCTTGGAGGATCCCTTCACGCGGCTGCTTGTACAGCGTAACTAAGAGGCGTGGGGAACATGGGGGAGGAACAGCCTGTGGGGTTACTTCATCGTCAAGTCACCAGGATGAGTACTTCCTGAAGGTTTTTGTGTGTCTAATCCTTCGCTGGGTAGGTGCACTTGTGAGATTGACTTCATCCTTCTCTTAGGGAATTTACAGAGTGGTCGGGGAGCCCAAAGGACAATCAGGTGACAAAGACTGGATGCCCTATGATTCTGCACTGAGTTGTGTGGTTCAGTTTGGCTGGAATGGTGGTTCTGAACTAAGGGCAATTTGTCCGCTCCCCAGGGGACTTTTACCAGTGTTTGGACATTGTTGATTGTTGCAACAAGTAGCCAGGGGTGGAGTGGGGTGTTGATACTGGCATCTAGTGGATAGTAGCCAGGGATGCTGCTGAACATCCTATAATGCACAGGAGGGTCGCCGCAGCAAAGAATTCAGTTCAGTTCAGTTCAGTTGCTCAGTTGTGTCCGACTCTTTGCCACCCCATGAGCTGCAGCACACCAGGCCTCCCTGTCGAACACCAACTCCTGGAGCTCACCCAAACTCATGTCCATTGCGTTGGTGATGCCATCCAACCATCTCATCCTCTGTCGTCCCCGAATTATCTGACTTCAAATGTCAGTACAGTTGTCCCTCAGTATTCACGAGAGTTTGGTTCCACAAGCCCGGCAGATAACCAATATCTGAGGCTGCTCAAGGCCTCCATGTAAAATAACTGTGTGCACTTGGCTTTCAGCATATGTAGGTTCTGCATCTGTGGATTCGGATCATCTGGGATTCATCCTGTGGGTACCAAGGGCTGATGAGCCAAGGTGGAGACAGGATGGGTGGAAAACTACTGCTGCTTGGTGCGTGGCACTCTGCTCAGGAGGCAGTCACAAGCCACAGGCCTCAGGGTGGGCGAACGGAGATGTTCTAATAAAGAGGAAGGAAATAGGGGTACTTTTTCCTGCTGCTTTCTAAGCAATATACATTATCTGCCCACAAGTTGAGAATCTTAACATCTTGGTTGCCCCAATCAGCAGGAACTATGCCTTCTCAAGGACAGGTTTAGAGTTCAGTTTTTATGGCCAGTAGATAAAATCAAACTGTTTTGGAACTGACACTTTATCTCTGAAAAATCTGAACAACCACCTCCAGAAGGGTAGAATCTCAGAATCGCCCAAATATCAATAACTTTATACAGCTTAAAGAACAATTGTTGTTTAGTCACTCAGTCATGTCCAACTGTTGTGACCCCACTAACTATAACCCACCAGTCTCCTCTGTCCATGTGATTTTCCAGGCAAGAATACTGGTATGGGTTGCCATTTCCTTCTCCAGAAGATCTTCCCACCCCCGGGATGGAACCTGCATCTCCTGCTTGACAGGCAGATTCTTTACCATTGAGCCTCCTGGGGAGCCCTAAAGAACCATTAGGCTACAGTTATTTTAATAACAATCCATATTTCAAGCTGGATGCCTATTGCTGTGGCCCTTGTTGTTGTTGTTCAGTCGCTCAGTTGTATCTGACACTATGTGAATCCGTGGACTGCAGCACGCCAGGCTTCCCTGTCCTTCACCCTCTCCTGGAGTTTGCTCAGACTCATGTCCATTGAGTTGGTGATGCCATCCAACCATCTCATCTTCTGTTGTCCCCTTCTTCTCCTGTCTTCTATCTTTCCCAGCATCAGTGTCTTTTCCATTGAGTCGGCTCTTCGCATCACGTGGCCAAAGTATTGGAGCTTCAGCTTCAGCGTCAGTCCTTCCAATGAATATTCAGGATTGATTTCCTTAGGATTGACTGGCTGGATCTCTTTGCAGTCCAAGGGACTCTCAAGAATCTCCTCCAGCATCACAGTTTTCGAAGGCATCAATTCTTTGGCACTCAGCTTTTTAATTGTCCAGCTATCATATCCATACATGACTACTGGAAAAACCATAGCTTTGATCATATGGACCTTTGTAAGCAAAGTAATATCTCTGCTTTTTAATATGCTGTCCAGGTTTGTCATTGCTTTTCTTCCAAGGAGCAAGCGTCTTTTAATTTCATGGCTGCAGTCACCATTCACAGTGATTTTGGAGCTCAAGAAAATAAAATCTGTCACTGTTTCCATTGTCTCCCCCATCTGTTTGTCATGAAGGAATGGGACTGGATGCCATGATCTTGGTTTTTTGAATGTTGAGTTTTAAGCCAACTTTTTCACTCTCCTCTTTCACCTTCATCAAGAGACTCTTTAGTTCCTCTTCACTTTTCTGCCGTTTGGGTGGTGTCATCTGTATATCTGAGGTTGTTGATATTTCTCCCAGCACCCTTGGTTCCAGCTTGTGCTTCATCCGGGAGGGCATTTCGTATGATGTACTCTGCTTCGAAGTTAAATAAGTAGAGTGACAATATTCAGCCTTGATGTACTCCTTTCCCAATTTTGAACCAGTCCATTGTTCCATGTCCAGTTCTAACTATTGCTTCTTGACCTGCATCATAATCTATCTTTGATAACAGAAAAGGGGGATGCTAAATTCCCCTTCTTCTAAATCATCTGATGTCTCTTTTAATCTTTAGATGTCAGGTCTTAAAATTCAGAAAGTTCTTTAAGGTTATTCAATCTTTTGAAGAAAGCCTCTGGATTCTGAAGATTTTAAGAAGCCTTGTATCTGTTCGCTCATGGGTAACATTTTTAATGTAACCCTTTGTTGAGGTAGAAGCCAGTGGTTTCCTTGAACTTTCTACTGGCAATAAATCTCTGGTACTGGTCTCTAGTGGAGGAGGGCACGGTAACCTACTCCAGTATTCTTGCCTGAAGAATCCCATGGACAGAGAGCTGCAGGCTACAGTCCATAGGGTCGCAAAGAGTCAGACGTGACTGAGTGACTGAGCACTGGTCTTTAGACAGTCAGGCACACGACTGATAAGTCCCATTATTATTAATATTTCTTTTGCCCCCAAGAAAAGCCTGGTGCAGTGGGGTGGAACTACTGAGAAAAAAACGAGGTTACATTTAGAATTTTGCTTAAAGTGAAGAAGGGCTCTGAGACCCCACGTGTCCTTCACTGTCCAGTGAATCTTTCTCAAAGTATCTCAGCAACAAGTTAACATGTACCTTCAATATTTCATATCCCCTTGAAAACTGCACCTCTTTTTGGGCAATGTGATTATTTGATTTTGTCACGCGAGTGTATGTTCCTCGGTTCTTTGTCTCGTCAGCACAAAGATTTGGAGCGACGCACATTAAAGCCCTCGGCGCATCACAGCTCTTGGGTCTTGGACAAACGGTGCTACAGCTCTTAGGCAAATCAGTGTTACAGCTCTATTTTATTTAGAAGATAGCAGGAGAGTGAGAGAGAGTGAGAGAGAGAGAGAAAGAAAAGAGCGCACGCACGCGGGAGAGAGAGTCCGAGAGAAAGCGCTTTGGCTCCTCCTTTTATATGTTTTTTGCTCCACCTGGGCCTGCCCTATGCAAATTGGGCTTAGCCAGGAGTGCTGTTTGTTCTGTTTGTTCTGCCTGAAGTCTTCACTCTGGTCCTCGGACCTTCCTTGTCTTTTAGCCACCGCCATTTTGGACTCCTTTTCCCCATTCTACCTACCTAACATTCCCCCCTCAAGAGATGGGAGGCCCAATTCTTTGGGAATAGGGGCGTCGAGGTCTTTCTGGCTACTTCCTGTTGAACTGGGATGGTGAGGGGTATTGGGCCTCCCCCTCTTGCTGGTCTCAATCTTCAGAGTCCTTATAGCGGTGTCCAAGGGTGTGTGATATTTTCCATGGTCAGCTGTAGTTTTATATCTTTGTTGAACTGGCACTGCATGTTGTAGCTGGTTGACCTGGGCAGAGACGAAACAGGTTAGACAATTGACAGTACATGGAATAATCATAAGCATCATCAATATAGCATAACAAGGACTAGTAGGGACATTGGTCAATTTTGAATTCACATCGCCAGGATAGCTCAAGTCCCTCCTTATTCAGGGAGCAGAAGATCTATCTCTTGTCTGTCTTGGAGTACAGTCTCTGTCAAGCTGTGTTGGCTCCTTAGAGTTATCCTGAGAAATCTTATCCCCAGAAACCAGATTTTGGGGGTGTTCATTAGAATGGCACTCATTGGTAGTTCTGAATAGGTATCTGAGATCTCCCAGGGGCTCACAGGTGTATTGGGTGTCCTCTTCTGTTTTCTTCCATGGCTTGACTCGTGAGTAGTGAATCCAGGAGTCATGTCCTGGTACCTTGACTGCGATGGGGGTAGAAAGTATTACAGGGTAGGGGCCCTTCCCTGTGGGCTGGAGTTGAACCTTTGGGGACCCATCTTTCCAGACTTTAATTAGGACTTGAGTTCCTGGAGCATATAGTGGTGACTCCTTAGAATCTTTTGGGTCCTGGTTCATACCCCACAAGCGTATATCCTGTTGGAATTGCCCAATGGCCATCGTATAAGACTGGAGGGTCTGAACCTCTGGATCTAGGAAGAGGTCATTGACATAAACAAAAGGTCTCCCATATAGCATCTCATAAGGACTAAGACCAATTTGTTCCTTAGGGGCAATGCGGGTGCGGAGGAGAGCTATTGGTAAAGCCTCCTTCCATCCCAGGGAGGTCTCCTGGGTTATCTTTTTTATCGCTGATTTTAAGAATTGATTGGCTCTTTCTACTTTTCCTGAAGATTGAGGCCTCCAGGCACAATGGAGATAATAAGTAATGCCCAATGCTTTCGAGACCCCTTGGGTGACCTTAGAAGTAAATGATGTCCCATTGTCACTTTGTAATGACCCGGGCAGACCAAATCTTGGAATGATTTCATGGAGCAGTTTTTTAACTACCTCCTCAGCCTTCTCGGTCTGGGCGGGAAAGCCTTCAATCCATCCTGTGAATGTATCTATCATAACTAATAGGTATTTATACCCTTGAGAAACTGGCATCTGGGTGAAGTCCATCTGCCAGACCTCTCCTGGGTAGGCCCCACGTCGTTGGATGGGCTGGGCCAGCTGGGGTCTTCGAGCTCCTTGGGGGTTGTTTAATTGGCAAGTAGGACAAGAGGAGACCACCTGTCTTATCGTTGTTTGGAGGCCTGTTCCTCTGAAGGATCTTTCTAGTAATCTTTGGAGGGCCTTTCCTTCTAAACGAGTAGTGGCATGTAAGGAGTTAACCAACTTCCATTGGAGGTTCCCAGGCAGAAAAAGGAGTCCCTCCTCTTGGAACCACCCCATATGATCTTCTTGAAGGCCCTCGCTCTTAGCTTTAAGAGTCTCACCTTCAGTATATGAAGGAGTTTCTGGCAAATTAGTCTGTGGAACTAAGGTGGCAATCCCTATTAGGTCATGGTTCTGTAATGCTGCTCTCCTAGCTGCCTGATCAGCTGCTTGGTTCCCTCATGCCACTTCCGTGTTCCCTTTTTGGTGTCCTTTACAGTGGGGAGACTGAAACTTCAGTGGGCAGATGGACTGCCTCCAAGAGTCGAAGAATCTGATCACCATATTTGATTGGGGACCCTCGGGTGGTCAAGTGGCCCCTTTCTTTCCAAACAGCTGCATGTGCATGTAGCACCAGAAAGGCATACTTGGAGTCAGTGTAAATGGCTACTCGTTTTCCTCTTCCCAGCTCTAAAGCTCGAGCCAGGGCTATGAGCTCAGCTAATTGGGCTGAAGTACCTGGTGGCAGAGGCTTAGCCTCTATGGTCTCAAAATTGGAGACTACTGCAATTTGATCAAGACATGTTCAAGGTAAAGCAAAGACTTTGATGAGCTAGGGCCCAGTCATGGAAAGAATACTGAACCGAAAGTCAGGAGATCCGAGTTTTGACAGTCTCAATTCTGTCATCTGCAGCCTTAGGCTAGGTGTCAGTTCCTCCTTTGTAAGATAAGGGTGGTAGCACTTCTGATGTCTTGTTGGGTGCTGGCTGGCAGGCTCAAAGGTGAGGCTGACTGTTCAAGAAATTTGAAAAGCTTTTGAGTCCTGTAAAAATGCGTATTATATAAACTGACTAGGTATGTGTGTGTTGTGTATATAACCATCATTGCTTCAAATTATGACCCTGAGGCTTTTCCACATTACTGGGGGGGGGGTGGGGGGAAGGAATGAATTCTGTTGATTGGACTGTATTTGAGGCACAAAATGAACCTGAATATTTTTGGAAGATTTTCAGCAATAAGAACTGAAATAGAAGCTTTTTTTTTTTCTTAATCTAACAATTTACTAATTTCAAAGTTCCTCAAAGGCAAAGTCCACGTCTTATCTGTCATTTTTGTGCCTGTCAGCATCCAGCATGAAAGTTTAGGATAACTGCTAATCATTCAGGTTTTGTTCCCACTAAAATTCAGGCTTTAGATCCAGAAAACTTGTTCTAACTGTGTGATCACTCTGAATCTCGGTTTCCTGGTTTCCTGTAAAAAGACAGGAATATTTAACTTGGATAAAAACGCCCAGCCAGATGCTTGATAAACACAGGCACTGGGCAGAACTTGGTTCTCTGTCTCATTTCCTGAGTGTTGTGGCTGGAGGTTTTCCTGACTGGCTAGAGATCGTCTCCTGAGTCAGAGAAGAGGGACCCTCCTCTTTGTCTAGGTACCTGTTTTGTGTGGCACTTGTAAGATGTAGCTGGAGCCTCGGTCTAGAGAGTTCAGATGTCTGCCATTCATATTTGGGCCTCTGAGCAGGCCTTAGCCTCCGAGTGAGAGGATGAATGGGGTATTACTGAGCTTGAGAGCAGGAGGAGCTCATCAGATGCCCACAGGGGCTAGGCAGTGACATGCTTGAGTCAAGCAGATGCGGTTTCTGGACAGTAGGGATTTTTGGACAGTAGGGGTTTTGGGGAGGCCGAGGTGGAGCTAGAGGCCATGTACATCTGTAACCCTATCTAATATGGCCCCGGGATTTTCAGAAGCTGGAAATCAGAATTTCTGTATGAATCCTTTTCATTTTAAGATGTTGAGAGTTAATTTCATTTTCCTTTTTTATTGTAAAACAAAGGTACCATGTGGATGTAGAACTCAATAGTGGCCCTTTGTGGCCCATGGGTGAGCAGTTTGCTATCCCTGCTTTCAAACAGGAGGGGCAGTGATACAGCTAATACAGAACGCAAGGACTTGCCCTCCTGACCAGCTGTGGAGACACTATAGTAGAATTGCCTTCCTGTTCTCTGAGTACCGCTTGCTTTGTACATGCTCCCTCCTATTTTGTCCCTCAGCTTTGCACCAGCCCTTGCTGAAGAAGGCATACTTCTCGGTGCATTTATTCTATGGCAGAAGAAGCCAGTGATGAGGGATTGCCAGGATACCTCAAGGGAGAACTGTTTTTCCTCGTAAGTGTCCAGGGGTGAGAAAGTGGCAGGTTAACCCAGTGTCCTGAGACTCTTCCTTGCTGCTCCCTCAGCGGGGGGCACCTCCACCCAGTCTCATGCTACCCCAGCCTTCATTCACAGCAGCCACGCCCACCTTGGCCATTCCCCTCACATCATCAGCAACAAGTATAACTGACTCCAAAGCACTTATGAGTCTCTGGAATGTTTATTTGTCAGCCCTCACTAGAATTTTAAGTTTCACGAGGCCAAGGAGCCTGAGGTCCAAGGACAGTGAGTGAGCGGCACGTAGTAGGTGGTCCATAAAATACTTGTTGAAAGAAACGAGTGAACAAATGAATGAGCTGCTCAGATGCCTTTGGAGAAAGAAACTGTTTTATGCACATCACTGCCAGGGCTGCAGGCTGGGAAAGAAGGCAGAGTGGGCGGGGAGGAAGAAGGAATGGTGGGAGAGGGTGGGGGAGCTCCTCTAATTCTGTGGGGTGGGGGTCACATAGGATGGAGTCATGAGATGCTACCCTCAGCCTGGGCTTCCTTCCAGGCCTGGCGCACCTCGATCTTCACCTTGAAAGGTTTGATCTGCAAGACGAGACTGGCATTGCCCTCCAGAGAGGGTAGCTTCCCATCATCCGGGATCTCCAGGTTGAACCTCTGCAGCAGCCGGGACATGAAGAGGAAGAGCTCCTGGCGGGCTAGCATCTCACCTACGCAGGAGCGGGGTCCTGCTCCAAAGGGCAAGTAGCTTAACGATGGCGAGATGAGTTGCGTCCCCGTGGGGTCCAAGAAGCGCTCTGCGGACACGGGGAGGCGTCAGCCAGGGGCAGGGCCAGTGTCAGTAGAGGAGTAGGGGGAGGACAAGGCCCTGCCTGGGGAGCCCCAGTCTGAGAAGGTGGACAGCCTTATTTGTGTTTGGGGGTGGGGGGCAGCAATCTTTGGAGAGATAAATGCCCTGCTCTCAGGTAGCCCTTAATCACACAGAGAAGATGGAATATTCAGGAAGGATGAAAAGGTGTATTAAACATGAAAATGGCCCCATCCAGCAGGAGAGGGGGCTGACTTCACAGGAGACATATGCCTATGGGCCTTCTCAGAAGAGGAGGCTGCAGTTGGTGGAAGGAGAGTGGGAACCCAGCTGTGAAGAATCTGGGTAGGTGTAGGGTAGGCTAGGGGTATCAACAGGTCCATGTAGTGGGAGTCAGGAGTCTTCTAGTAGGAAGCTTGGCAGAAGGGAAGCAATGCTGGAGAGGTGGGCACAGAGGGGGCTGTGTGGCCAGCGGGGCAGGACAGAACAGGGACTCACCGGGCATGAACAGGTCGGGCTGCTGCCACTCCTTCTCATTGTGATGCAGTGCCCACAGGTTGACCACAACGTCTGTGCCCTTGTCAATGGTAAGGTCGCCAATGCTGCCCCAGAGAGGGAGAGGAAAAGAGGGTCTGGAGTATTGTCCTTCCCCACCTTCTCTGCCCCAAGTCTCCGTGGTCCCTACCCTGGGAAAAGAGTCCTTTGCTCCCTCATGCCCACTCCCTCAGGCCCACTCCTGCATCTTCTCCTCAGCTTCTGCCAGATTGAATATGAATCCAGCCCTCTCTTCCTGAGTAGCACTTAGGATCAACACTTGTGGGTCTGTTAGGGCCTGTGGGTGTGCATATTGAGCTGGTGCGTGTGTGCATGAGTGCGTGTGTGTGTGTGTTGCGGCTTTTGGATTGGGTAGCAGCACGTGTCTCCCAGGCAGCAGGCAGCTTCTGAGGGAGGTCAGGCCGATGGGTCAGTGGGTGTCAGTGGGTAGGAGACACACTGGTCAGTAGGTCGTGGGTAGCATGATCGGTTGTCAGTGATTGACTGTAGGTTGACCAGCCAGCTGGACGGGTCAGATGCTGGGGAGGGACCAGGAGGGCTGGATGTTCCTGGGAGGGAAGGCACACCTGGAGTCAATGACAGCCTTGTGGGGGATCAGCGTAGGGGCCACAGGCCGGATTCGGAGCACCTCCCGGATGGTCGCCTCCAGCAGGACAAGGCGGTTCCGGTCACTGATGGTTGGGGTGCGATTGAAACCTATAATCTGGTCAATGTCATCCTGGATCCTCTTCTTCAACTGAGGGCCAGAACAGGGTGGGTGTTACCAGGGTGTATCAGCCCAGGAGGAGCAAGGGCTTAGAAGAACCTACACTCACACCCAGAAGGGCAAGACCCTTCCCAGTGGCGGCTCTACAACCCCGGCTTTGCTTGCAGAAGATGGGGCAGCTCCACCCAAAGGCCAGAGCCAACCTCTGCTTGGGCAAAGGGTGCAGCCCAGTCATCCTGCGAAGAACTCCCGAGGTACTGACTCTCCCTTTCTCTGGAGCAGAGGTGAGTGTGCCTGGGGTCAGGAGTGCTTGGGAAGGCTCGGGTAGAGAGCAACTCACCGAAGGATGGTGTAGCAGGTAGGCCACGATCCACTTTATCACAGACGTGGTGGTCTCCACACCAGCCCCGAAGATGTCCCCTATGGTAGCGAGCATGTGTCTATTTGAAAGCAGCTTTGAATCCTGGTCTGGGCCAGCATTGTTATTGTCTGCATTCACCTTGGCTTGGATCAGTATGTGCAGCAAGTTAGTGATGGAATCGCTGCTGAAGTTCTCCTGGTTGGGTGAGATTGGGAGACGATGAAGAGAAAGCAGCCCCATCTGCAACCCCTGCCATACTCTCACCCAGACTGTAGACACAAAGGCTTCTCCCACCTGGAAATGAGGGAGTGGAATGAGGCTAGTCAGGACCCATGAACTGGTGGAAGTGGAGAAAACACTGGGCCCTCTTTAAATTTGCAGGGTGGACAGGTCCCTTCAGGGTCCTCTGCAGTTCCTCACTTCTCTACCTCTATTTATTTATTTATTAAGTCAGGTTTTATTGAGCACCGACTATATGGCAGGCTCTCGGCTAGGTACTGGAGCTCCTACACTGTCCACAATGGACCCTACCCTGCTCTCCTGCC
Organism: Bubalus kerabau; assembly: GCF_029407905.1. Taxonomy (NCBI): domain Eukaryota; kingdom Metazoa; phylum Chordata; class Mammalia; order Artiodactyla; family Bovidae; genus Bubalus; species Bubalus kerabau. The sequence continues at coordinate 25,990,824 of NC_073645.1, forward strand.
ACTTTCCACCTAACTTGTCATCTCTTCTGCTCCATCACCTACCTGACATTTTTCAAGGATTTCATTCAGCAATTCATTTCGCGTTTGAACACAACCCTTCATCTTTTCCATGGCTTTGCTGGGGAATATCTGCAAAGTGGAAATGTTAGATTCTACCTGGCCATCCCTGGCGAGTTCCCACTCTAACCCCCACCTTCAGCCAGAATGGAAAGCAGGATAGGGACCCAGAATGGGACCAATGGTGACAACCAGGACAATTCCAAACAAGAGAGAAAGGAGTCACCTCCACTTCCCCCTTCAATCAAACATCTAGCACTGACTGAGACTTTACTCAGTTAACACAGACTTATGGAGAAAGCAATGGCTCCCCACTCCAGTACTCTTGCCTGGAGAATCCCAGGGATGGGGGAGCCTGGTGGCTGCCGTCTATGGGGTCACACAGAGTCGCACACGACTGAAGTGACTGAGCATAGCATAGATAGCATAACACAGACTTGAGTCTCACGGCATGATTAAGTTCCTTCACTTTTTGAAGCCTGTATTTTCATCTCCATGGGGATAATAAACCCACTTCCAAAGAGAATGCATGATTAATGCATGTGGAGCTTTGGGACTGGCACATGGCATTTCCCAGGTGCTCAATGGGTAAAGACTCTGCCTGCAATGCAGGAGACGTGTGTTCAATCCTTAGGTTGGGAAGGTGCCCTATAGAAGGAAATGGCAACCCATTCTAGTATTCTTGCTTTGGAAATCCCATGGACAGAGGAGTCGGGTGGGTAACAGTTCGTGGAGTCGCAAGAGTCAGATACGACTGAGTGACTAAACAACACCACCACCAACATTATCATGAGTATTAAAATGCATAATTTAAAAGCTAAACCTATTTCTGTAGAGAAGCAGCAAGATTTTGAAGAGTCAGAGGAGGTAGAGGTCACTGTAATTGAGGTAGTCAGAAAAAAACGCAGTCTGGAGTGAACGGTAAGAGGAAAGAACTGGGGATACGATCAGGGTCTGCTGAGGTCTGCCCACAGGGCCTGGCCCCATCCTCACCTTCAGCACAGGGAATATGTCTAACAGAACTTCCTTGCTCAGAACCTCCAGGATGCCATCATTGACATTTTGTATGGCCTTCAGGGCAGGATCCTCATTCTTGAAGGAGAAGTTGAAGCAGATAAAGCTGATTACGTTGGTCACCGCCAGAGAGAGAGGCTCGGACAGATCTATGGCCTCTCCATGCTGGGTGGCCAGGAAATCACAGAGCACATTGGCTTCCTGATTAACTGGGGAGAGAGAGGGGTGTGAGGGTGGGAGTTGAGCCATCCCTTCACCGCCACCTCGACCAGTTCCATCTGAATCGAAGACAGAGAGCAGATGTCCAGCAGATGGCAGTGGTGGCCAAGAAAATGTGGGATGGAGGCACCCAGAACCCACTCCCTCCCCAACCCTCTGCAGGCTCCTTCAGCCCAGGGCCAGCCAGGCACTCACTGATCTTCTCTAACTTCAGGTTGCCATCCTTGAACAGGGCAAAGGCATTCAGTGCCAGCTTCCGATGCAGCTGCCAGTGGGCACCATGGTCGGCAAAGGCAATGCCCTTTTGGTTGTCTGACAGGATGTCTAGAGTGGCCTTTGGAAAGCAGGAAAGGACACAGGACTCAGACACCATCCACCTACCCTCCCCGAGGGCAATGAGGCTGGTAACTGTCGCACAGCCTCCTTATAGAGCTCCCTGCTTCACTCCACCCTGACCGCAAGGCCTTGGCAGGACAGAACCTATGGCCTGACACTCCCAGCTCCAACAGAGAGACAGAGTAAGGCAAAAGAAAGAACCCTGAATTAGATTGTTCAGATCAATGACAGGGTGAGGCAGCTGTGATGGGATGGACTCTCTAAACTTGTAGGAGCAGAGATTGAGGACACACCAGGCCCCTACCCTTCCCTGGGTCCTCTGGGGATGGGGGCAGCTAAAGGCACAGCAGCTGACCCCCTTTAGTTCTCCCTTCCATTGCCAGCCATGTGCCCAATACAGGGCCACATCAGGAGAGTCACATGTCTTGTCCACCCAGCCTAGACATGGGCCAAGCTGCTTCTGCCCAGAAGACCCCCAAAACTATACAGGTTCCCCCAGACCTTCTGTCTTCTATCCCCGGATCTGCAGGCCCCATCAGACTAGCTGCCTCCTTCCTCTTTGCCCTGGAGAGAAGAAGCCCAGCAGAGATGGGAGAGGGTAGTTGGCCCACAGACCAGGCCGCCTGGCCCAAGCAAAGAGTCAAGCCTTGGTCTGATCAAAGATGAGCAGCCAGGGGGCCTTGCCCAGGACATTCAGGGGAGTACCCTGCAGCCAGGTGCTGTACTGGAGGCTGGCAGGTTCCTGGATGACTAGCTCCCACTCCCTTCTTCCCCCAGGAGCAAACAGAAAGCTCGACAGGTTGAATCTTTAGCGTCCTCCCCAAAAGTGCTTGCATAGGTCAGCTCCCCAGGGCTGGAGCAGCTTGAGGAAGCTCCAGGGAAATAATGATCCCAGCCTTCCAAGAATCAGGGTACTTCCCCCTCACAACTTTTTGTGGAGGACGGGAATCACTAACCCATTTTCTATGTGAACAGTGTACATCAAGGCTAGTTATTGAGAACTTCCAGCACTGGGCTAAATGCTTTACAGATACCCTTCCAGTGAATCATGAGAGCTCAGATTTCAGGCTCAGAGAGCTAGACTCTTGGGCTTTCCAATTGGCTTAGATGATAAAGAACTTTTACAGAATGGGTGAGACCTGGGTTCAGTTCCCGGGTCAGGAGGATCCCCCAGAGTAGGAAATGGCAACCTACTCTAGGATGCTTGCCTGGAGCAAGGAGTGTGGTGGGCTAGTCCATGGGGTTGCAAGGAGTCGGTCAAGACTGAGCGGCTCACACTTTCAGTTTTTCAGCTGGGACAGATGATGTTGTAAGGGCTCCCTGACCCCCTCAAACCACCAGTCCCACCCTGTCCCACCTCCAGAAAAAGCCAGAAAATAAAGTCTTCCTTTAATTCTTCCTGCCTAGTTTAGAAGCTGGGTGAGGTCTGAGGGGTCGCTCCCCACCCACAGCCCCACCAGTCTGTTATTGGAAGAATCACAGGTTGCTGGAACTAGAAGGGGCATTGCAGGCATGGTCTTGGCTAAAGAACTCAACATGCCCAGGGGCTGGTGAGGGGAGGGATGAGAGGCATTGCTTACCACTTTGGGACGCCCAGAGAATTCCTTGCCCTTCTTGAGAAGCACCTCCCTGGCCAACTGGTGGTGTCCAATCATCACAGTAGTCTTGGAACCCAAACGAAAGGAATAGATGGGGCCATATTTTTCCTGCAGCTTGAAGAAGTTCTTGTGCTGCTGGCCACGTCTGGGGAGGAACGGCAGGCTGCCCACCAGGGGCAGGGACGGGAGGCTCCTGGGGTACTTGGCACCAGAGTGCTTGGTCTTGGGCCAAAATAAATAGGCGAGGGTGAGCAGAAAGACAGCCAGGAGTACCCACATTGTGTCCGGGTGGCAGCAGTCAGGACAAAGAGCTGTGGAGTGGCTTCAGCCACCTTAGGGTGCAAGAAGGCCTTTTTAAGGGCTCCCCTGACCTTCTCCTTGACTTGATGTTAATGCTCACCTTGTGGAAGTTTATCTTGGAGCACAGCCAGTAGTCCTTTCCCAGAATGGGGAGGGGAGAGCAGAGGAGGCTTCTTTCAAGAGCTGGCTCCACACCAGGGCAAACCCCTCGGGGAGGGGCTAGGTAAGGGCACAGACAGCTAGTCCCTGTCCCTTGCTCACTGTCCATCAACGTCTCCAGAGTGGGCAGAAGCAAATGATATCTGGATCAGGAATCACGGCTCGGGACTCTCTGTATTACGAAATCACAATCAACGGACAGCTATCCAACTTTATCAGCTGAGGAAAGTGAGGCCTCCCAGGGTCAGGCTTGAATAAAGTCACACAGATAGTGATGACAAGAATCTAGTTCTCTTCATTCCACGTTTTCTGCTTTTGCCCAGGGGAGTGAAAGCCTTGGGTTGAGAGCAGGGGCCCTATTGTCAGACGGGTTTAGCCTCAAATTCTAGCTTAGCCGCTTTCTTGCTATATGACTTTAAAAGGTTTAGTATGTTAAAGTACACATAGCATGAAGTTTACCATTTTGAGTGTACAATTCAGTAGCATTGAATATACTTCACAGTGCTGTACAGCCGTCACCACTGTCTGCTTCCAAAACTGTTTTCTTAACCCCAAACTGAAAGTATATCCAGGAAGCAATAACTCCCCCTTCCCCTCCCCCAGGCCCTGGTAAACTCTAATCTGTCTCTGTGAATATGCCTATTTCACTTAAGTGGAATCATATAACATTTGGTCTTTTGTGACTGGCTTGTTTCACTAGGCGTAATGTTTTCAAGGTTCATCTACTTTGTAGCATACGTCAGAACTTCATTCATTTCCCAAATATTTGTTTATTTGGTTGTGCTGGGAGTTGGCTGCAGTACTCAAGACCTTCAGGCTTCATTGCAGCATGTGGGTTCTAGTTCCCTGGCCAGGGATTGAACCTGAGCCCCCTGCATTAGAAGTGTAGAATCTTAGCCACCGGACTACAAGGGAAGGCCCCTCCACTCCTTTTTATGACTGAACAATATTCTAGTAAGCGGGTATGCCACCTTTTGTTTGTTCATTCCTCAGTTGATGGACACTTAGGTTGTTTCCACTTTCGGCTACTGTGAATAATGCTGGTATGGACAGGGGTGTACATGTCCACAGCATGTACATAGTATCTATTTGGGTCCCTGTTTTCAATTTTGGGGGTGGTAAATACCTAGAAGTGGAATCGCTGGGTCATATAGTAACTCTACGGTTACTTACCTGTTTTACGTTTCAGTTTCCTCCTCTATAATTGGGAATAACAATGCAATATACTTTTTTTGTTAATGTTTAATGTTTATTTATTTTTAATCAGTTGATTTACTATTGACTGGATCCTCATGGTTGTGCACTTTCCTCTACTTGTGGGTAGCAGGGGCTACTTAGTTGCAGCGGGGAGGCTTCTCATGGCAGTGGCTTCACTTGTTGTGAACACAGGGGACTCAGGCTTCAGTAGTTGCTACATAGGGTAGTGGTTGAGGCTTCCGGGCTCTAGAGCACAGGCTCAGTAGCTGTGGTGCATGGGCTTAGTTGCTCCATGGCATGTGGGATCTTCCTGGATCAGGGATCAAAAGACTGTGTCTCCTGCATTGGCAGGCGGATTCTTTACCACTGAGTCACCAGGGAAGCCCTGGAATATACTTCTTAAGGCTGTTGTGACTCACTAAGATAATGCATGTAAAAGTGCTGCCTGACATGAAGTGCATGCTGATTCGGTATTTACGGGAATCATTGTTGTTCAAAATGGCCTTCCTCGTTTTTCTGAGTTCTTATTAGTATATCTTCCTAACAAACCAAATCCTCATCTTCTGCTGTACACCTTCAGTGGCTCAATCGTATTTATCAATGGTTTGATAATACCAGGTAAAGGCACAGTCACAAGAGTGTGTCAGTCATCACTAGGGTGACTCCTGGTGTCATTCATTGTAGAGGAGGTGGGTCGTCAGGCAAGTAACTGTGACCCACTGAGTGAGACTCACAAAGGTGAGAGATGGAATTTCTGCCCCTCTGGGGGTGATCTGCCAGTGTCCGTACTTTGAAGAGTATGGACTTGTATAAGGGCTGCTGGAATTAAGCAGGAAGGCAGCAGGGCAGGGAGCTCAGGATAAAGATGAATCCACAAGGCCTTGTAAAGCAAACTGTCTCGTTGCCCACTACTTCAACAGTTCAAACGTTGTTCAGACTTTTAGGGCCATTTGGAGCCAGAGGTATGAGCTGGAGTAGTCTTCATGAAAGCAAGGGGATTTGAGCTAAGCCTTGAAGGAGAGATTAGGATGATTTAATAGGCAGAGGTAGGGGGAGAGGGGAGGAGGGGCACTGTTGGAAGGGAGAGCAGCGGAGTCAAACACGTGGAAGCTAGAAGAGGTACAGTGTGTGAGATGGTTTTGATTGCAGACTTGAAGAGGGTGTGCCAGGGGCTGCTGCTGCTGCTGCTAAGTCGCTTCAGTCGTGTCTGACTCTGTGCAACCCCATAGATGGCAGCCCACCAGGCTCCCCTGTCCCTAGGATTCTCCAGGCAAGAACACTGGAGTGGGTTGCCATTTCCTTCTCCAATGCACGAAAGAGAAAAGTGAAAGTGAAGTTGCTCAGTTGTGTCAGACTCTTAGCGACCCCATGGACTGCAGCCTACCAGGCTCCTCTGTCCATGGGACTTTCCAGGCAAGAGTACTGGAGTGGGGTGCCATTGCCTTCTCCGAGTGCCAGGGGCAGTCCCTGAGAAATAAGATCTGACAGGTACATTGAATCAGGCTCTGGAGGCCTGAATTGGAAAGCTAGGGAGTGTGGGGAACTATTGAAAGTTCCATAGCAGGAAAGCAACAGGGGCACAGTGGAGGGTGAATCTGGCCTCAGTGCTAGGCAGACTGGATGAAATCTTATATAACGTTTGATAGCTGGGTGGGAAGTGGTGAGGCCTGTGATTCAAGCAGGGCCCTGAGGAGGGTCAACCAGCTGGTAGAGAAAAATGAAAGGACTTTCTGTCCCTCAGGCGAATGCCAAGGTGATTCTCTGATATTTCACATCCAAACACAAATAAGAAACAGGAATTTTTAAAAATTGTTGCTTCACATCCTTATCACTATACTATAAAAGTTATGCATGATAACTGCAAAAAATCTGGAGAATACAGATAGCTAAAAAATAAAAATTTCAAATATATTTTTTAACTTAATGATGCTATATACATTTTTTGGCATGGATAGTTTCTATGTTATTAAAAATTTTTCTACATCATTATTTTTAATGGCTGCATATTATTTCATGGTCATATGTATTTAATATGTAGAGCATAGCTTAACTGACCCTGTTTTGTATTATTGGACATTTTTAAGTTGTTTCTATTTTTGTCTTTGTTGTTGATATAAACAACACTAAGGAATAGCCTTGTGGTGAAAACTTTGGATATAACTGTTATATCTTCTTAGGATAGAATCCAAATAAGTGGAATTGTTGGTCAAAGGCTATGTATACATATTTTTAAAGACTCTGACAATTACTGAATTATTACTAGATGCATTATATTAGTAGATTTCTTAGTATCTTGCCATTCCTAGAATGCTAAGTTTATTCAGTCGTGTCCAACTCTGTGCAACCCTATGGATTATAGCCTGCCAGCCTCTGTCCATGGGATTCTCTAGGCAAGAATAATGGAGTGGGTTGCCATGCCCACCTCCAGGGAATCTTCCTGATCCAGAGAAGGAGTGGGTTGCCATGCCCGCCTCCAGGGAATCTTCCTGATCCAGAGATCGAACCCATGTCTCTTATATCACCTACACTGGCAGACAAGTTCTTTACCACTAGCACCACCTGGAAAGCCCTAGAATAATACTAACTTATCCAAAGAATTGTCTTTTAATACAGAATTGGATTCTTTTTGTAATTTACTTAGGATTTTCTTTCTGTTGCATCTCTAGTCATATGAAAAAATGGGTTGTAGTTTTCTTATTTATGGATTGACAAGTTTTAGTATTGTGATTTTGCAATCTTTTTCTATGTCCTAAAGCAGATTAAATAGCATGAGAATTATCTATTTTTTGAAGCTCTAAAGAAAGGTGACCGTGAGAACTGTTGGGCCCTACCACTTTTGGGGAGAGATAATTCTCCAACATTATTTTCCAGTTTCTTCAGTAATTATTGATCTCCTCAACTCTTTGAGACTTCCTGAGTCCTTTTGGCAATTAATATTTCTTAAATTTTTTTTTCTATTTTTTTCTTGACTTGTCAGAACTTTTATTAATTTTTTCAGTGAATCTCTCCTTGGGTTTATTCATCAAGTCTTTGATTGTTGTGGTCTTATTTCATTCTCAGTGTGGATAAATGATCAATGCAAAACATATATAACTTTATACTAGGATTCAGACTGAAAGCTTGTATGAATTCCGCTTCCCCTACATCCCTATTTTCCTTGTCAAAAAAACATAAGACCCATTATCTACTAGAACTTATGACCTGGGAACTCTATTCTTAGGTGTGTAACCAACAGAATGTGTGCATATGTTCATCAAAAGGCATGTCTAAGAGCGCTAATAGCAGCATTGTTTATAATACTCCCAGACCAGGAAAAACCCAAAAATTTATGGATTGTAGAATGGATGAACTGTCATCTGTCATACAGTGGGCTATCATATAGACATGAGAACAAATGAAGTGCAGCTCCATATACCAATATGTATGAACTGCCCAAACATAATCCTGAGTAAAGAAACCAGGCTTATAAGAATGCATCCTGTATAATTCTACTTATGTAAAATTCAAAAACAGATCAAACTAGTCTATGGTTATAGGAGTCAGGATAGTGGTCATCCTTGCAGGATGGTTCATGGCTGAAAGGTGGGGATTCTGAGGGACAGGTGATGTTCTGCATCTTGATCTGGTTTCTGGTAACACAGGGAAGTTCACTTGAAGTGGGACACCAATATTCATATGTACCTTATACTTCAACGAAAAGTTTACTTTAAACACAACACTGTAAATCAACTATACTCCAATATAAAATAAAAAATTTTTTTAATAAAAAATTTTAAAGTAATAAAATATACATGAAGAAAAAAATTTACTTTCAAAAGTTGGGGTGTCTATGGAGTTTGTGACCTCCTGAGATTGCATGCAACATTTGCATGTACATAAGAGTCCCTTGGACTGCAAGGAGATCCAACCAGTCCATTCTAAAGGAGATCAGTCCTGGCTGTTCTTTGGAAGGAATGATGCTAAAGCTGAAACTACAGTACTTTGGCCACCTCATGTGAAGAGTTGACTCATTGGAAAAGACTGTGATGCTGGAAGGGATTGGGGGCAGGAGGAGAAGGGGACAACAGAGGATGAGATGGCTGGATGGCATCACCGACTTGATGGACATGAGTCTGAGTGAACTCCGGGAGTTGGTGATGGACAGGGAGGCCTGGCGTGCTGCGATTCATGGGGTTGCAAAGAGTCGGACACGACTGAGCGACTGAACTGAACTGAACTGATAGATATGTATTTTTCTGGAGAGAGGATTCATAGTTTGCAATAACTTCTTAAAACAGTGACTTAACATTGACTCAGGGAATCCTATATCCTCACTTAGTCCTACCCTAATCTTGCTTTGTCAGTCTCCTCCTTCGTGTATTCTCCCATCTCTTCTCTCCCTCTCTCCAAAAATTTCCCCCTGACTGCTCTGGTATTCTCTCTTTCTAGAACAAGCATACTTCCTTACTTTCCTTATTTTGTGATTCAGTGTTTATATATATTTCAAAATGATGACCATGATATCTAATTGCAATCTATCACCATACAAAGATAATACATATTTATTACCTAAATTCCTCACATTGTACATTTCATACCCGTGACATATATTTTGCAGCTTGAAGTTTATACTTCTTAATCTCCCTCATCTACTTCTTTCCTCTTCCTAACCCCTTTCTCTCTGGCAACCACCTGCTTCTCTACCTATAATCCTGTTTCTCTTGTGTTATGCTTGTTCAATTGTTTTGTGTTTTAGGTTCCACAGATAAGTGATAATAGTACCAAATTTGTCTTTCTCTGCCTGATTATTTCACTTGGCATAATACCCACTGGGTCCATCCATTATCCATTTCATTGCAAATGACAAGATTTCATTCATTTTTTTAAATGGCTGAGTAGTACTCCTTGTGTATATATATAAAAATGTATATATATCACAACTTCTTTGTCCATTCATCTATTGTTGGGCACTTAGGTTGCTTCCATATCTTGGGTACTATAAATAATGCTACAATGAACATAGGGCATGTATCTTTTCTAATTAGTCCTTTTGTTTTCTACAGATAAATTCCCAGGAGTGAAATTGCTGGATCTACAAGACCTTTTAGAACTAACACCCCAAAAAAATGTCCTTTTCATTATAGGGGACGGGAATGCAAAAGTAGGAAGTCAAGAAACATCTGGAGTAACAGGCAAATTTGGCCTTGGAGTATGGAAAGAAGCAGGGCAAAGACTAATAGAGTTTTGCCAAGAAAATGCACTGGTCATAGCAAACACCCTCTTCAAACAGCACAAGACAAGACTCTACACATGGACATCACCAGATGGTCAACACCAAAATCAGATTGATTATATTCTTTGCAGCCAAAGATGGAGAAGCTCTATACAGTCAACAAAAACAAGACCGGGAGCTGACTGTGTCTCAGATCATGAACTCCTTATTGCCAAATTCAGACTGAAATTGAAAAAATAGGGAAAACCACTAGACCATTCAGATCAGATAAGATCAGTCGCTCAGTCGTGTCCGACTCTTTGCGACCCCATGAATCGCAGCACGCCAGGCCTCCCTGTCCATCACCAACTCCCAGAGTTCACTCAGACTCACGTCCATCGAGTCAGTGATGCCATCCAGCCATCTCATCCTCTGTTGTCCCCTTCTCCTCCTGCCCCCAATCCCTCCCAGCATCAGAGTCTTTTCCAATGAGTCAACTCTTCGCATGAGGTGGCTAAAGTACTGGAGTTTCAGCTTTAGCATCATTCCTTCCAAAGAAATCCCAGGGCTGATCTCCTTCACAATGGACTGGTTGGATCTCCTTGCAGTCCAAGGGACTCTCAAGAGTCTTCTCCAACACCACAGTTCAAAAGCATCAATTCTTCGGCGCTCAGCTTTCTTCACAGTCCAACTCTCACATCCATACATGACTACTGGAAAAACCATAGCCTTGACTAGACAGACCTTTGTTGGCAAAGTAATGTCTCTGCTTTTGAATATGCTATCTAGGTTGGTCATAACTTTCCTTCCAAGGAGTAAGCATCTTTTAATTTCATGGCTGCAGTCACCATCTGCAGTGATTTTGGAGCCCATAAAAATAAAGTCTGCCACTGTTTCCACTGTTTCCCATCTATTTCCCATGAAGTGGTGGGACCAGATGCCATGATCTTCGTTTTCTGAATGTTGAGCTTTAAGCCAACTTTTTCACTCTCCACTTTCACTTTCATCAAGAGGCTTTTGAGTTCCTCTTCACTTTCTGCCATAAGGGTGATGTCATCTGCACATCTGAGGTTATTAATATTTCTCCTGGAAATCTTGATTCCAGCTTGTGCTTCCTCTAGCCCAGCGTTTCTCATGCTGTACTCTGCATATAAGTTAAATAAGCAGGGTGACAATATACAGCCTTGACGTACTCCTTTTCCTATTTGGAACCAGTCTGTTGTTCCACGTCCAGTTCTAACTGTTGCTTCCTGACCTGCATATAGGTTTCTCAAGAGGCAGGTCAGGTGGTCTGGTATTCCCATCTCTTGAAGAATTTTCCAGTCTCTTGTGATCCACACAGTCAAAGGCTTTGGCATAGTCAATAAAGCAGAAATAGATGCTTTTCTGGAACTCTCTTGCTTTTTTGATGATCCAGCGGATGTTGGCAATTTGATCTCTGGTTCCTCTGCCTTTTCTAAAACCAGCTTGAACATCTGGAAGTTCATGGTTCACGTACTGCTGAAGCGTGGCTTGGAGAACTTTGAGCATTACTTTACTAGCGTGTGAGATGAGTGCAATTGTGCGGTAGTTTGAGCATTCTTTGGCATTGCCTTTCTTTGGGATTGGAATGAAAACTGACCTTTTCCAGTCCTGTGGCCACTGCCGAGTTTTCCAAATTTGCTGGCATATTGAGTGCAGCACTTTCACAGCATCATCTTTCAGGATTTGGAATAGCTCAACTGGGATTCCATCACCTCCACTAGCTTTGTTCGTAGTGATGCTTTCTAAGGCCCACTTGACTTCACATTCCAGGATGTCTGGCTCTAGGTCAGTGATCACACCATCGTGATTATCTGGGCCGTGAAGATCTTTTTTGTACAGTTCTTCTGTGTATTCTTGCCATCTCTTCTTAACATCTTCTGCTTCTGTTAGGTCCATACCATTTCTGTCCTTTATCGAGCTCATCTTTGCATGAAATGTTCCTTTGGTATCTCTGATTTTCTTGAAGAGATCTCTAGTCTTTCCCATTCTGTTGTTTTCCTCTATTTCTTTGCATTGATCGCTGAAGAAGGCTTTCTTATCTCTTCTTGCTATTCTTTGGAACTCTGCATTCAGATGTTTATATCTTTCCTTTTCTCCTTTGCTTTTCACTTCTCTTCTTTTCACAGCTATTTGTAAGGCTTCCCCAGACAGCCATTTTGCTTTTTTGCATTTTTTTTCTATGGGTATGACTTAAATCAAATCCATTATGATTATACAGTGGAAGTGAGAAATAGATGTAAGGGACCAGATCTGATAGATAGAGTGCCTGATAAACTATGGATTGAGGTTCATGACAGGAGACAGGGATCAAGACCATCCCCAAGAAAAAGAAATGCAAAAAAGCAAAATGACTGTCTGAGGAGGCCTTGCAAATAGTTGTGAAAAGAAGAGAAGAGAAAAGCAAAGCAAAGGAGAAAAGGAAAGATATAAGCATCTGAATGCAGAGTTCCAAAGAACAGCAAGAAGAGATAAGAAAGCCTTCCTCAGCAATCAATGCAAAGAAATAGAGGGAAACAACAGAATGGGAAAGACTAGAGATCTCTTCAAGAAAATTAGAGATACTAAGGGAACATTTCATGCAAAGATGGGCTCGATAAAGGACAGAAATGGTATGGACCTAACAGAAGCAGAAGATGTTAAGAAGAGATGGCAAGAATACACAGAAGAACTGTACAAAAAAGATCTTCACGGCCCAGATAATCACGATGGTGTGATCACTGACCTAGAGCCAGACATCCTGGAATGTGAAGTCAAGTGGGCCTTAGAAAGCATCACTACGAACAAAGCTAGTGGAGGTGATGGAATCCCAGTTGAGCTATTCCAAATCCTGAAAGATGATGCTGTGAAAGTGCTGCACTCAATATGCCAGCAAATTTGGAAAACTCGGCAGTGGCCACAGGACTGGAAAAGGTCAGTTTTCATTCCAATCCCAAAGAAAGGCAATGCCAAAGAATGCTCAAACTACCGCACAATTGCACTCATCTCACACGCTAGTAAAGTAATGCTCAAAGTTCTCCAAGCCACGCTTCAGCAGTACGTGAACCATGAACTTCCAGATGTTCAAGCTGGTTTTAGAAAAGGCAGAGGAACCAGAGATCAAATTGCCAACATCCGCTGGATCATCAAAAAAGCAAGAGAGTTCCAGAAAAGCATCTATTTCTGCTTTATTGACTATGCCAAAGCCTTTGACTGTGTGGATCACAAGAGACTGGAAAATTCTTCAAGAGATGGGAATACCAGACCACCTGACCTGCCTCTTGAGAAACCTATATGCAGGTCAGGAAGCAACAGTTAGAACTGGACGTGGAACAACAGACTGGTTCCAAATAGGAAAAGGAGTACGTCAAGGCTGTATATTGTCACCCTGCTTATTTAACTTATATGCAGAGTACAGCATGAGAAACGCTGGGCTAGAGGAAGCACAAGCTGGAATCAAGATTTCCAGGAGAAATATTAATAACCTCAGATGTGCAGATGACATCACCCTTATGGCAGAAAGTGAAGAGGAACTCAAAAGCCTCTTGATGAAAGTGAAAGTGGAGAGTGAAAAAGTTGGCTTAAAGCTCAACATTCAGAAAACGAAGATCATGGCATCTGGTCCCACCACTTCATGGGAAATAGATGGGAAACAGTGGAAACAGTGGCAGACTTTATTTTTATGGGCTCCAAAATCACTGCAGATGGTGACTGCAGCCATGAAATTAAAAGATGCTTACTCCTTGGAAGGAAAGTTATGACCAACCTAGATAGCATATTCAAAAGCAGAGACATTACTTTGCCAACAAAGGTCTGTCTAGTCAAGGCTATGGTTTTTCCAGTAGTCATGTATGGATGTGAGAGTTGGACTGTGAAGAAAGCTGAGCGCCGAAGAATTGATGCTTTTGAACTGTGGTGTTGGAGAAGACTCTTGAGAGTCCCTTGGACTGCAAGGAGATCCAACCAGTCCATTCTAAAGGAGAGCAGTCCTGGGTGTTCCTTGGAAGGAATGATGCTAAAGCTGAAACTCCAGTACTTTGGCTACCTCATACGAACAGTTGGCTCATTGGAAAAGACTCTGATGCTGGGAGGGATTGGGGGCAGGAGGAGAAGGGGATGATAGAGGATGAGATGGCTGGATGGCATCACCGACTCAATGGACATGAGTTTGAGTGAACTCTGGGAGTTGGTGATGGACAGGGAAGCCTAGCGTGCTGCGATTCTTGGGGTCACAAAGAGTCAGACATGACTGAGCGACTGAACTGAACTGAACTGAATGGTAGTTTTAATTTTAATTTTTTGAGTAACCTCCATATTGTTTTCCATAGTGGCTGTACCAATTTATGTTCCCACCAAGAGTGCACAAGGGTTTCCTCTTCTCCACTAATATTTGTTATTTGTTGTCTTTTTGATGACAGCCATTCTAATGGATGTGAGTTGATGCCCCTGCTGTCATTTTGAATGCAGACACCTTTTGTCTAGGTTGTTGTTTGTTGTTCAGTCACTAAATTGTGTCCGATTCTTTGAGACCCTATGAACTGCAGCTCATACCAGGCTTCCCTGTCCTTCACTATCTCCCAGTGTCCAGGTAAAGCAATGGAATTGATACTCTCTTGACTGCCCGCAGACTTCAGATCACCACACTTCCACCTCTGAGAGCGATTTCTTGCTCCTTTGCAGTTCCCAGTCTAGATTTTGGGCATGAGGCTTACATGATTCATCTCTTCTTGCTGTAATCATACTGGACTTTACGGTCCTTGGCGGATAATCATTCAACTTCCCATTCTTACAGTTTCTTCACTTCAAATCCAAGGATTGTCATTCTTCCTTTCATTTCAACTACTCTGAATTTCAAGTCCCATTCTCCACCCCTTTCCTTTCATGCTTGGCAGATAATCTTTCCTTTTACTTAAGGAATCGGAAAACTTTAAGTTCTATCTCTCTTAATTTCCACTTTATCACTTCCTTTCTTCCACCTTAAAGAATTGCTACTTCTGTTTCTAATCAATCTCTCTAACATGTTGGCAAAATGATGATAACTTTATTGAGCATTTGCTGTGTATAATATGTGCTGTCTCATTTAATCCTTATTAAATGGTGCTATTAAATGGACTATAGGAGAAGGAAACGGCAACCCACTCCATTGTTCTTGCCTGGAGAATCCCAGGGATGGAGGAGCCTGGTGGGCTGCCATCTGTGGGGTAGCACAGAGTCGGACACGACTGAAACGACTTAGCACCAGCAGCAGCAGCAATGTCTAACCCAATCAGCTTCCTTCTCATAGTCATAGTATAAGCTCTTTGGAATTAATCCAGTTTCGATCAGGAACATTTTGTGGACATATGATTTTTACCCTTTGAGCTGGGAAATACCCTTAGACTTATTTTTGTCATTAATCTAAATAATGACCTCTTATCTGGACTACCCTGGTGATCCAGTGGTTAAGAATGCACCTGCCGGTACAGGGGACATGGATTTGATCCCTGGTCCCAGAGGATTCTACATGCCATGGGGCAGCTAAGCCCAAGTGCCACAACTATTGAGTGTGCTCTTAGAGCCCAGGAACTGCAACTGAACCCACATGCTACAACTACTGAAGCCCACATGCCCTAGAATCCATGCTCTGCAACAAGAGAAGCCACCACAATGAGAAACCTGCTCATCACAACTAGAGACAGCCCTCGCTCAGCAACAAAGACCCAGCAAGCCAAAAATAAAACAATAAATAAATAAAAATAAATGGACTATAAAGAAAGCTGAGTGCAGAAGAATTGATGCTTTTGAACTGTGGTGTTGGAGAAGAGCCTTGAGAGTCCCTTGGACTGCAAGGAGATCCAACCAGTCCATTCTAAAGGAGATCAGTCCTGGGTGTTCTTTGGAAGGACTGATGCTAAAGCCTAAACTCCAATACTTTGGCCACCTGATGTGAAGAGCTGACTTATTGGAAAAGACCCTGATCCTGGGAAAGATTGAGGGCAGGAGGAGAAGGGGATGACAGAGGATGAGATGGTTAGATGGCATCGCCAACACAATGAACATGGGTTTGGGTGGACTACGGGAGTTGGCGATGGACAGGGAGGCCTGGTGTCCTGCGATTCATGGGGTCGCAAAGAGTTGGACACGACTGATCAACTGAACTGAACTAAAATGGTGCTATTATTTTCAATATCTCCAGCTGACTCATTGGAAAAGACTCTGATGCTGGGAAAGATTGAAGGCAGGAGGAGAAGGGGACAACAGAGGATGAGATGGATGGATGGCATTACCGACTCAATGGAAATGAGTTTGAGCAAGTTCTGGGAGCTGGTGATGGACAGGGAAGCCTGGCATGCAGCAATCCATGGGGTTGCAAAGAATCAGACACGACTGATCAACTGAACTGAACTAAAATGGTGCTATTATTATCAGCATCTCCATTTTACAGTTGAGACAGACATAAGGACTTGCTTGAGGGCAAATAACTCATCAGCAGTGAAGCTGGAATTTAAGCAGTCTAGAACTCTTAGTCTTTAACTGCAGTGCTGTTTTGCTTCTTATGATATTTTTTGGCTTGTTTGTTTTACAGTTGCTCAGTCGTGTCCAACTCTTTGCAACCTGATGGACTAGAGCATGCCAGGCTTCCCTGTCCTTCACTATCTCCCAGAGTTTTCATCCTGTCTTCCCCTTCTCCAACTGCCTTCAGTCTTTCCTAGGACCAGGGTCTTTTCCAATGAGTTGGCTCTTCCCATCAGGTGCCCAAAGCTTGATGGGAAGCTTTGGAGCTTCAGCTTCAGCATCAATCCTTCCAATGAATATTCAGGATTGATTTCCTTTAGGATTGACTGGTTTGATCTCCTTGCAGTCCAAGGGACTCTCAAGGGTCTTCTCCAGCACCACAATTTGAAATCATCAGTTTTCTGGCACTCAGCCTTCTTTATGATCTAGCTCTCACATCTATACATGACTACTGGAAAAAACATAACTTTGACTATACATACCTTTGTAGGCAAAGTGATGTCTTTGCTTTTTAATATGCTATCTTGATTTGTCATAGCTTTTCTTCCAAGAAGCATGTGTCTTTTAATTTCACGGCTGCAATCACCATCCACAGTGATTTTGCAGCCCAAGAAAATAGTTTGTACTGTTTCCGTTTCTTCCTCATCTATTTGCCATGAAGGGATGGCACCAGATGTCATGATCTTCGTTTTTTGAATGTTGAATTTTAAGCCAGCTTTTTCACTCTCCTCTTTCACCTTCGTCAAGGGACTCTTTAGTTCCTCTTCACTTTCTGCCATTTGGGTGGTGTCATTTGCATATCTGAGGTGGTTGATATTATATTTCTCCCAGCAATCTTGATTCCAGCTTGTGCTCCAGGAAGGCATTTTGCATGATATACTCTGCATATAAGTTAAATAAGCACAGTGACAATATACAGACTTGATGTATTCCTTTCCCAATTTTGAACCAGTCCATTCTATGTTCTATGTCCGTTTCTAACTTTTGCTTCTTGACCTGCATACAGGTTTGTAAGGAGCCAGGTAAGGTGGTCTGGTATTCCCATCTCTTCCAGAATTCTCCACAGTTTGTTGTGATCCACAAGCTATGGTTTTTCCAGGAGTCATGTATGGATGTGAGAGTTGGATCATAAAGAAGGCTGAGAACCAGAAAATTGATGCTTTTGAACTGTGGTGCTGGAGAAGACTCTTGAGAGTCCCTTGGACTGCAAGGAGATCAAACCAGTCAATCCTAAAGGAAATCAACCCTGAATATTCATTGGAAGGACTGATGCTGAAGCTGAAGCTCCAATATTTTGGCCACCTGATGTGAAGAGCTGACTCATTATAAAAGACCCTGATGCTGGGAAAGACTGAAGGCAGAAGGAAAAGAGGAAGACAGAGGATGAGATAGTTGGATGG
Organism: Bubalus kerabau; assembly: GCF_029407905.1. NCBI lineage: Eukaryota > Metazoa > Chordata > Mammalia > Artiodactyla > Bovidae > Bubalus > Bubalus kerabau. The sequence goes on from NC_073645.1 coordinate 26,008,790, forward strand.
CATCACTGACTCAATGGACATGAGTTTGAGCAAGCTCTAGGAGATGGTGAAGGACAGGGAAGACTGGTGTGCTGCAGTCCATGGGGTTGCAAAGAGATATGACTGAGTGACTACACAATGACAACACAGTCAAAGGCTTTAGCGTAGTCAATGAATCAGAAGTAGACATTTTCCTGGAACCCTTGCTTTTTCTATGATGCAGTAGATGTTGGCATTTTGATCTCTGGTTCCTCTGTGTTTTCTAAATCCAGCTTGTATATCTGGAAGTTCTCAGTTCACGTACTATTAAAGCCCAGCTTGAAGGATTTTGAGCATTACCTTGCTAGCATGTGAAATGAGCACAATTGTGTGGTAGTTTGAACATTCCCTGGCACTGCTCTTCTTTGGGACTGGAATGAAAACTGACCTTTTTCAGTCCTGTGGCCACTGCTGAGTTTTCCAAATTTGCTGGGGTTTAGAGTGTAGCACTTTTAACAGAATCAGCTTTTAGAATTTGAAATAGCTCAGGTGGAATTCCATCACCTCCACTAGCTTTGTTCATAGTAATGCTCCCTAAGGCCCATTTCACTTCACACTCCAGGATTGGAGTCTGAAGACTCCACCTAGAGTCTGGCTCTAGGTGAATGATCACACCATCATATAGATATAAATTGTTTGTGTACATACACTTTGAACCAATTATTCCAACTCTAGGAATTTATACTGCAGATGGCTCATGGTTCAATGTACAAAATGAACAATGTACAGCCTCCATCAACTGGAAACTGAAATAAAATGCAGTCAGGTAAAAGAGGAAACACTATATATACTTATTATGGAAATATCTCCCAAATATGTTGTTAGACTTAAAAAAACAAGAATGATGTGTATTGAATTCCCCCAATTATGTGAAAAAGAAGAAGAATATATGTACTTTTTTGCTAGTATATAAGGTGTCTCTGGAAGAACACTCAAAAAGCTCATGAATTTGGTTGTCAGTGGGAAGAAGAATTAAGAACACACAAAAGCTGGGGGTGTGGTGGTGGCAGGAAGAAGAGTTTTCAGTGCCTACCTTTTTATATCTTTTAAAACATTGAGGGGATTTACCTGGTGGTCCAGTGGTTAAGACTCTGACTTCCACTGACTTCCACTGCAGGGGACATGGTTCCACCCCTGGTTGGGGGAACTAGGATTCTGCATGTGGTGTAGCCAAAAACAGCAACGTTGAACCGTGTAAATGCATTACCATTTCAAAGTTGAGTTAAACATTAAAGCAAGAAGAAAAAGAAGAATAGAAATAGAAACTGTATTAACTGACTGTGTTAATATATTTTTTGAAAAAATTGATGCCTCCACCTACCACCCTGTTCCCTCAGACCTCCCAGAGATTCTTGTTTCATTCATCATTTTCCTCCTGCATCTTCCACTCACCCTCTTGGTTGGCCTTTTCTCCTCAGCTGACAAATACGCTTAAGACTTTTATCTCAAACAAAATTTTAATATCCTCCATATCCTGATGCTATGTTCCCCTCTAATTTTCCTTTAATTTCTCTCCTCCAACTTGCAATCAGACTTCTTGGTAGAATAATATGATGAACATTTGTGTTTCTATCTTATTCCCCATTCATTGTACACTTGTAGTTTGGCCTCTGACCCACTACACTGGTAGATCCATAGGATGTCTTTCAGACCTTCTATCCATCTATTAATTATTGAGATATAGTTGATATTATAATAGTTTCAGGTGTATAACATGGTTCAAAAATTCTAAAGGCTATATTTCATTTACAATTATATTAGCTAAATTCCCTGTTATACAATATATCCTTGTAGCTCTTTTAATACATAGTAGTTTGCACTTCTCAATCCCTTACCCCATCTTGCCCCTCCCCTCTTTTCTCTCCCAGTGGTAACCACTAGCATGTTCTCTATACCTGTGAATCTGTTTCTTTTTGTTACGTTCAGTAGTTTGTTTTATTTTTTAGATTCCACATATAAGTGATATCATACAGTATTTATCTTTCTCTGACTTATTTCATTTACTGTAATACCATCCAAGTCAATCCATATTGTTGCAAATGGCAAAATTTCATTCTTATTTGTAGCTGAATCAAATACCATTGTGTTTGTGCGTATATATATGTGTATATCAATATCCCACATCTTCTTTATCCACTCATCCATTGATGGACATGTAAGTTGCTTCCGTATCTGGATTATTTGTAAACAATGCTGCAGTGAACACTGGGGTGTATCTTTTTTGTTTGTTTGTTTGACTGCACTCTTGCGGCTCATAGCACCTCAGTTCCCTGACCATGAACTGAACCCTGCCGTCCCCAGTGAAAGCACTGAGACCTAACCACTGGAGAACCAGCGACATCCCCGCAGGTATCTTTTTGAATTAGTGTTTTCCTTTTTTTTTTTTCAGATATATTCCCAGAAGTAGAATTGCTTGTTTATATGGTATTTCTACTTTTAGTTTTTGAGAGAAACTTCCATATGTACTGTTTTTCACAGTGGCTGCACCAATTTACTTTCCCACCAACAGGGCACGAGAGTTTACTTTTATCCACAGCCTCACCAACGCCAAGATCGTTATTTGCGATCTTTTTGAGAACAGCTATTATGGATGACATCACATTGTGGTTTTAATTTACAGTTCTCTGATGGTTAACAATGTGAGCATCTTTTCAAGTGCCTGTTGGCCATATGTCTTCTTTGGAAAAAAGGTCTATTCAGGTCTTTTGCCCATTTTTTAATCGAGTTGTTTGTGGTTTCTTTATGTTCAGTTGTATGAGCTGTTTATATATTTAAGATATTAATACCTTATCTGTCATATTGTTTTGCAAATATTTTCTCCCATTCAGTAGGTTGTCTTTCTGTTTTGTTGGTGGTTTCTTTTGCTGTGTAAAAGTTTTAAGTTTAATTAGGTCTCATTTGTTTATTTTTGCCTTTATTTGCTTTTCCTTAGGAGACAGATCAAAAAAAAAAAATTGCTACAATTTATGTCAAAGAATGTTCTGCCTATGTTCTCTTCTAGGAGTTGTATGGTTTCCAGTATTACAATTAGGTCTCCAATCCATTTTGAGTTTTTTTTAATATAGTGTTAGAAAATGTTCTGTGCATGCTAAATCACTTCAGTGGTGTCTGACTCTGCGACCCTATGGATTGTAGCCCAACAGGCTCCTGTGTTCATGGGATTCTCCAGGCAAGAATACAGGAGTGGGTTGCCCTGCCCTGCTTGAGATCCCCCTGCCCCAGGGATGCAACTAGCATCTCCTATGGCTCCTGTGTTGCAGGTGGATTCTTTACCACTGAGCCGCTGGGGAAGCCCAACTTCATCTCTTTACATGTAGCTGCTTTCAGACATTCTCTTGTAAAGACTCTCAATTAGCATTATCAGTTATTTTCATCTTCTTTACACCTTCTAATATGAAACATCACATAGTTCTGGATTCCTGGTAATCCTTTTGTTTCTCTTCTAGTTCCCCGTGTCTTCTCATGGATGTCAGCTTTCCCTAGTCAGCTGTCTTTGGCCCTTCTCCATCTACATTCTGCCTGAATGATCTCACACTTTCAAGGTTTTATCTATCATCAATACTCAATCTTTTTTTTTTTTTAATGGTCATTTTTCTACCAATGTTCAAAGTTTAGCAAATCCTTACTGCTTTTGACCCTCACAGAGCTTAGAGATGTCTGTCATTGCCTCCCATACTCATCTGACTTCACCCAGTTTGTGCGTTGTGTCTTGTGACCCTGATTGAAATAGGAGGATATGGCCAACGGGGAATCTATTCTCAGGCTGAGTTAAGCCAATCAAACTCCTTTTGGGAACTTGACCCTGCACTGTCAGCAACAATGCTGATTTAACAACCCTAGTCACAGTCTGGTCTGGAGGAACATTTTCCTTTTCATCCTTGTTAGCCGCATAGGCATGTCCAACTCTTTGCTACCCCATGGATAGTATCTGTTCATGGGATTTTCCAGGCAAGAATACTGGAGTGGATTACCATTTCCTTCTCTAGGGGATCTTCCCAACCCAGAGATCAAACCTGGGTCTCCTACACTGCAGGCAGATTCTTTACCAACTGAACAACCTGCAAAGCCCATTTCATCCTTAGGTATCAGTTATACATTTATCATCTGACTGTTGAAAAATCTTAGTTTATGAAAACCTTTACATTTTAATTAACTTGCAAAAAATCTACCATTTCAAAATTAAAACAAAAATCCCCCCAAACAGTGGTCTATCAGTATCCATGGGGTGTTGGTTCCAGGACCCCCATGGATGCGAAAATTCACAGATGCTCAAGTCCCTTACATAAATTGGCATAATATTTGCATACAGTCTACTTACATCCTCTTGTATACTTTAAAATATCTCTAGATTACTTATAATACCCAATACAATGTAAATGCTATCTAAATAGTCACTGGCCTACAGCAAATTTAAGTTTTGGTTTTTAGAACTTTCTGGAATTTTTTTCCCCAGGAATGTCATCTATATGAGGTTGGTTGAATCTGTGGCTGTGGAACCGGTGGTTGCAGAGGACTGGTTGTACCTTTAGTCAAAATGGGCTTTTTCAGAAAGGCTGATTGTGTAAGGTAGATGATAAACTGATCTACTCAATAGTAAGGCAAGAATCACCTGTTTGCCAGTGTAAAAATTCCTTCCAAAAGTACATATATACCTGGTGAGGGTGTAATTATGATCTCTGTTTTCTAGATCAGGAAAATGAAGCTTGGAGAGATTAACTAGATCTGTTCAAGATTGATCCCACAGCTGGAAAATGAGAGTGCCAAGGTTCAAATCCAGGGCTGACACCAAAGCCTGTGCTCTTAACTACTGTGCTTATGGTGTGGCAGCAAGAGAATCAGGAACAGGTGAGAAGTCACACTGCTACCTCTAAGAAGGCACACTGCACAGCTCAACCTCCCAGCCTTCCCCCAACACAGCCTCCCCTCCCATTCATCAGCACCCAGATGGAAAGGCAGAAAGGAACTGGAGCTGCTTCTCATAAAGGCTGCCCCCAACTAAAATGGGCATCAAGCAGTCTTTGGCAGATATGTTTACACAGAAGAAGAATGTCAAGGGCCATGCTTCCTGCCTTCAGAAAGCTTGGTCTAGTTTATACCCAAAGATCATGTCCTCCAACTGCCCACAATACATGGTGTGCTCAGGGACTGTAGTACATGTGCACATATACATCAGTGTGTGTAGCAGATGTAATAGTCATGCAAATGCACATGTATATGGAGAGCACTGTAGATTTTTCTCTAAAAATATCCTAGCAGCTCCACTCTACTTAATAATGTAATACTTCATATAGCTGAGCTAAATGGACTCAACCTAGCTATGAGAAAAATAAAAAAGGTTTACTAAATAAGAGTATACCTAAGCTTTAAGGGTTACTGGTTAAACTATCAAGGACTCTTTCAAAGTAACCTCAAGCACTTAGAAATTTTCCATTTACATGCAAAACCAAGACTAAGGAAATTGCAAATTCCTTAAGGATCATGCTAGGTAATATGTGATTTATGTTTTTTATATATACATATACACACAAATGAAAATATACCAGTCTTTGAAAAACACTGTATTTAAGATTTTCAGCTAGTTAGTTTAGGCTTCTCTCTACTTCCTCAAATACTGCAAGTTAGTATGGATTTATTACACATGATGAAATTTAAGAAATAATCAAAATTCTAAGAGGTAAGCAATGATGAAAAGTGGGAGATCAGCATAATGGAGATAATCAGTTGTCAGAGCTTAATTCTAAGATCATATACCACAATTTAAATATGAAATGTGGAAGTAATCCAAAAGAAATAATAAAAACAAATATCTATTTTAATCAGTGTCTTACTTTCTTCCATTAATTATTTCTATCCCATTTTAGCTATGATTTCACAAGGGAGACAAAGTGATAACAAGCGACCACTCCTGAAAAATTAGAAATATCCTAGGACCACAGCGAAAAACATAAAAATTTGGTCTATAGGGGTTCAGAACAAGCATCCCCCAAATGGGCTACTCTTCAGTTCAGTTCAGTCGCTCAGTCATGTCCGACTCTTTGTGACCCCAAGAATCGCAGCACGCCAGGCCTCCTTGTCCATCACCAACTCCTGGAGTTCACCCAAACTCATGTCCATCAAGTCGGTGATGCCATCCAGCCATCTCATCCTCTGTCGTCCCCTTCTCCTCCTGCGCCCAATCCCTCCCAGCATCAGGGTCTTTTCCAATGAGTCAACTCTTCGCATGAGGTGGCCAAAGTACTGGAGTTTAAGCTTTAGCATCAGTCCTTTCAAAGAAAACCCAGGGCTGATCTCCTTCAGAATGGACTGGTTGGATCTCCTTGCAGTCCAAGGGACTCTCAAGAGTCTTCTCCAACACCACAGTTCAAAAGCATCAATTCTTTGGCGCTCAGCTTTCTTCACAGTCCAACTCTCACAACCATACATGACCACTGGAAAAACCATAGCCTTGTCTAGACAGACCTTTGTTGGCAAAGTAATGTCTCTGCTTTTGAATATGCTATCTAGGTTGGTCATAACTTTCCTTCCAAGGAGTAAGCATCTTTTAATTTCATGGCTGCAGTCACCATCTGCAGTGATTTTGGAGCCCAGAAAAATAAAGTCTGCCACTGTTTCCACTGTCTCCCATCTATTTCCCATGAAGTGATGGGACCAGATACCATGATCTTCGTTTTCTGAATGTTGAACTTTTTCACTCCCCTCTTTCACTTTCATCAAGAGGCTTTTGAGTTCCTCTTCACTTTCTGCCATAAGGGTGGTGTCATCTGCACATCTGAGGTTATTGATATTTCTCCCAGAAATCTTGATTCCAGCTTGTGTTTCTTCCAGCCCAGCGTTTCTCATGATGTTCTCTGCATAGAAGTTAAATAAGCAGGGTGACAATATACAGCCTTGATGTACTCCTTTCCCTATTTGGAACCAGTCTGTTGTTCCATGTCCAGTTCTAACTGTTGCTTCCTGACTTGCATATAGGTTTCTCAAGAGGCAGGTCAGGTGGTCTGGTATTCCCATCTCTTTCAGAATTTCCCACAGTCTCTTGTGATCCACACCGTCAAAGGCTTTGGCATAGTCAATAAAGCAGAAATAGATGTTTTTCTGGAACTCTCTTGCTTTTTTGATGATCCAGCGGATGTTGGCAATTTGATCTCTGGTTCCTCTGCCTTTTCTAAAACCAGCTTGAACATCTGGAAGTTCATGGTTCACGTACTGCTGAAGCGTGGCTTGGAGAACTTTGAGCATTACTTTACTAGCGTGTGAGATGAGTGCAATTGTGCGGTAGTTTGAGCATTCTTTGGCATTGCCTTTCTTTGGGATTGGAATGAAAACTGACCTTTTCCAGTCCTGTGGCCACTGCTGAGTTTTCCAAATTTGCTGGCATATTGAGTGCAGCACTTTAACAGCATCATCTTTCAGGATTTGGAATAGCTCAACTGGAATTCCATCACCTCCACTAGCTTTGTTCGTAGTGATGCTTTCTAAGGCCCACTTGACTTCACATTCCAGGATGTCTGGCTCTAGGTCAGTGATCACACCATCGTGATTATCTGGGTCGTGAAGATCTTTTTTGTACAGTTCTTCTGTGTATTCTTGCCACCTCTTCTTAATATCTTCTGCTTTTGTTAGGTCCATACCATTTCTGTCCTTTATCGAGCCCATCTTTGCATGAAATGTTCCCTTGGTATCTCTCATTTTCTTGAAGAGATGTCTAGACTTTCCCATTCTGTTGTTTTCCTCTATTTCTTTGCAGTGATTGCTGAGGAAGGCTTTCTTATCTCTTCTTGCTATTCTTTGTAACTCTGCATTCAGATGCTTATATCTTTCCTTTTCTCCTTTGCTTTTCTCTTCTCTTCTTTTCACAGCTGTTTGTAAGGCCTCCCAGACAGCCATTTTGCTTTTTTGCGTTTCTTTTCCATGGGGATGGTCATGATCCCTATCTCCTGTACAATGTCACAAACCTCCGTCCATAGTTCATCAGGCACTCTATCAGATCTAGTCCCTTAAATCTATTTCTCCCTTCCACTGTATAATCATAAGGGATTTGATTTAGGTCATACCTGAATGGGGTACTCTTACACAAGACTTATTTTGAACTAAACGCAATTCAGACCCTATGGGTTCAGGAAAAATCCACTGCTCCTGTCTTAACTACGTAGAAGATTTTAAATTAGAGATTTTTCCTAGAGAAAGTATTTACCAGAGATAAAATTTATCTTAGTGGCCCCATCTTTATGACAGAACAAACACCTAGTTATTAAATATCTGCTCTTCTTAATCTCCTGAGAATGACCCTCCTGTCCTTGGAAGACCTAGACCCCCTCCCTCATTCCTTAGCTCAGGATGGCATAAGTACCTCCTTTTACCTTTCTGTCTCATGTATGTGGAGTCTCTGGCCTCTTACATGTGTGCATTCCTATATATATGAAGTTAAATTTGATTTTCTGCTGGTAATCTGTCTCATTTAATTCTTATACAAGCCAGAAGAACCTGGAAGGGCAGAGGATAGTTTCTTCCCTCCGGACGAGGCTCAGTCTTGACAAGAGAGAGATCTCTTATTCTCCAACAATAATGCAAATTCTCCATTTGGTTTTAGGACATAATAAAAAAAATGAGAAGGTACATTTCAGTGATTTTTAAAGTTCCACATCCTCAACAACCATTCAAAGTACTGCCCATTAAGGAGGGGACTAAGACACCCCCCTCACACCTCACAAATAAAAAAGGGGGAGGGGCTCAAGATTACACTAAAGATTGCTTCTCTACATTATAAAACTCAGTATGAAGGGTCAGTGAGAAGTTCAAGATTGGGAATTTGGCTTGTTCGTGCCTCACCTCCTTTACTGACCTTGTGCCCTGTCCACCTGAAAGCCCAATGGACTTGAAATGTAAGAGGCTGTGATGACTGTTATTATAAATGACACTGTTCCTACCATCACTAATTACCTTCAAAGAACCAGGTTTCCTGGAGTTTAACAAACGAATGAAGAGGACATTTTAAAAAAAAAAAACCCAAAACCAAAGTATCTCTAGTGTTTCATCTTCTTAGTGTAGTTAGCCATGACTCACTTCAAATAAGAACTCACATAAAACAAATATTTTTTCTTCCCTGGCATAACAGACAAACCTCAATTAAAAAAATTTTTTTTTGCTAAAGTATCCTCAGGAAAAAAATAGAAGAAAAAAGAAGACCACAGCTAAGTTTTTAGGTAAGACAAAAGTTATGGACTGACAGGAGTAGTTTTCTTCAGGATCTGTTCAAGATGACCACAAAGATAATGGAAGTTTTTCCCCTGCTCATCCCAAACAGGTTGCCAGGGCTTCACTGATAGTCATTTCCTTATCTACACAGAAATGACTCAGAGGAGAGGACTTGAAAAGTACTCCTGTTTACCTAATAAAACTCAATGTTCAGAATTAAAATTGGGCCCGTCTCATATCACCCCCTTTGAAATGACTCATTCCCAGGTGGCTCCTGGAGCAACTGAGGAAGTCAGTCACAAGTCATTAAAGCCTCCCTCCCTGGAGAACAATCTCATTGATCAAAGCACCATCATGGTTACCATGCTGAATTCAAGAATCTTGTCTCTAACTATAGAAGGAATCATTACTTTCCTTCATGCTGTTTTTGGGTTAAGCTTAAAACTGCCTGAAAGATGCAAAGAATTTTATGATGGAAGATAATTTCACTCTATTCAAGCAACCTTGGTGAAGTCAGCAAAGAATGAGCTGAATGTACTGTATGTTCTAAGTTGGTTGCAAAACCTAGATCCTCCTTACAATTGTATGTCACATTGCCTGTGTGCATATGCACATTCTTCTGGGAAAAGCACCACAATTTTGATAGAATTCTCAGAACATGTAAACAAAACTTGTTAAAGAACTGCAGACCTAGAGGTGTCCTTTGTGAGTGAACAAAAGCACTTTCATAGAATGTGTGTCATTAACTTTTGTTTGTGCTTTTGAACATCCACAGGTTTCCATCCAAAAGAATTAATACCACTGACCACAGTGAGAATTTGGGGGCCAATCTGTACAACCCTTTCCAATTTTCCAAATCAAGGAATCTAGTACACACAATGGGTTCCTAACAACATGCCTCCAGAATGATCTGTAGCCATAGTTCAGGCCTTCACACTGAGGCCTCACAGAGAAGCTCATGCACTCTCATCTCTGACTCCTCTGGTCTTAGTCCCTCTGGAGCCTCAGTCAGTCAGTTCAGTCGCTCAGTCATGTCCGATTCTTCTCAACCCCATGAACTGCTGCACACCAGGCCTCCCTGTCCATCACCAACTCCTGGAGTTCACCCAAACTCATGTCCATCGAGTCAGTGATGCCATCCAGCCATCTCATCCTCTGTCGTCCCCTTCTCCTCCTGCCCCCAACCCCTCCCAGCATCAGAGTCTTTTCCAATGAGTCAGCTCTTTGCATGAGGTGGCCAAAGTACTGGAGTTTCAGCTTTAGCATCAGTCCTTCCAATGAACACCCAGGACTGATCTCCTTTAGAATGAACTGGTTGGATCTCCCTGCAGTCTGGAGCCTCAGTGTCCTCTAATTTAGGGAAAATGATAATAGTGGCACCAAACATTGCATATAATTATTGGAAGTTGAACCAGTATTGAACCAAAGAAGCTAATGTTCCTAACAGACTGGGCCATCTTGATGCCAGTTTCAGCACAGCAGTAAATAACACGGTCAACACTTGTCCCTGCAAAACAAACAAAACTTCAATAACAAACCCACAAACAAACAACCCTAGCACTTTCTCTGAGGAGGATTCTTATAACAACTCAGGACACCAGTACATAGAAATGCCCTTCCTCTATCACCACCCCATGAGGTCCTACCCCTCTGGGATAGAACCATGGATTTCTTCCCCCAGTTCTACCCCAACTAACCTGCCTCGTACTGTCTCTGTCAGCCTTTGTTTTCCTAGAGGAAATCACTCATCTCACTTCTTTATCCACCTCCTCTCCTGGTTCACTCACCGTGAACAAGAGTTGAGATCATTTCCCTGGGCAGAAGGAGGAAGAGAAAGAAGATACTACCAGATACTAGTAATCTTTTATTTTTGTTTTTCACCAAGGCACAAGTATTTAGCAATGATCTTTGCAAACTTCTAAAGTGTTATAAAACTACATTAAGGTGAATAATCACCATCAATTAACTCACCAATCCTAAAAATGAATGGGCTTCCTTGACACTCTTCTTGTAACTAATGCAAAAATTTTTGCACCAAATAATCATAACCTATCTCAAATCTAATTTTCATCACATAACTTACATGTTTTAAGGACTTAGAGTGAAGATCCTTATCATTTATCTGATAAATACATTTTGCAAGTGACTATTTTCAAGCCTCTGGACTTTCTCAGTCACGTTCATACCCCATACCCTTCATTTTTTAGTGTTGTCTTCAGCTCTGTTTCAGTCACAGTTCTGCCATATTCGCCTTGCTCAGTCCTATCTAAGTGTCCATCCTGAAGCCTCCGTTATCCCAAGAGGACCCAGTTCTCGACTATGACTTAGCACATGTCACACACTGAGATGTTGGGATCCACTTCCTCAAGGGATGCCTCTTCCTTCCCCTTCACATTTGGCATAGGCGGCCTCAATTCATGTTGTAGAATAGTGTATAAACGTTGTCTCCCCACCTCTGAGACACTCTTTCCCCAGACTCACTGCAGCTTCTCTATTGGAGTGGCTCCACACCAATCCTTCTTCTGTTACCATCACACCAAGCAGTCCTTCCTAAGACAGATACTGAGCCTCTATCAAAGCCAGGCACTGCTGTCCAGCTGGGAATAAAATAATGAGCCAAACAGATAAAAATCCCTGCCCGCATGGAGTGTGCCTTCCAATAGGGGAGAAGTGGATGCCCTAGACAGCTCGCATTCAATCTGAAGTTCAGTATAATTCAGTTGTTTTGATTTTACATTGAGTCAAGTGACTGCCCAGACTCGTGTGGTAGATATTCTGCAAAGACGGTACCACCAACTCCTCCTAAACCTGCAGACACGGGACTACTCCTCCCATCGAGAGGAAGAGTCTGTTTCCTCTCTACCTGAACCTGAGCTGCCATGTGACTCGATCAACAGTATCTTCAGAAGTTACCACTGTGCCAGTTCTGGACCTAAGAAGCCCAACAGCTTCCTCCGTCTGGGAAACCAGGTAGCATGTAAAGAAGTTCAGCCTATCCTGCTAGAGAGAAGGCCATGTGGAGAGAAAGACCCCAAGGAGGAGAACCGTGGCACCCCGAGTAACAGCCAGGACAAAGGCCACAGACATGTGAGTGAGGCCACCTCCTACCTTCCAGCCACCAGGTGAATGCAGCCCCTTGAGTGAGCCCAGCAAACTTCACTGGAGCAGAGACCACTATCCATGATGAATTTCTGAACTATAGCATCACAATCAATAAAGTGGTGGTGGTTTTAAGCCACTAAATTTGGGGATGATTGTTAGGCAGCAATAGATAATGAAGATCCTGCCTTCATGAGACAGAGTTCTTAGCCAGAGTCAGGGGTGGTATCTTCTATGTGTTTCTAGGCCTTCATTATATCCATTACAGTTAGGGATTCCCTTGTGGCTCAGGTGGCAAAGAAACCACCTGCAGTGTGGGAGACCTGGGTTCAATCCCTGGGTTGGGAAGATCCCCTGGAGAAGGGAAAGGCTGCCCACTCTAGTATTCTGGCCTGGAGAATTCCATGGACTGAACAGTCCATGGGGTCATAAAGAGTTGGACATGACTGAGCAACTTTCACTTTTCACTTTAGGCAAAAAGGAAATACCCAGTCAAGATCTGATGAATGACTATTTTTTTGTTTGTTTTTTTTAAACAGCTTAATTGAGTTAAAAATTACATATAAAGTTCAAACACATAAAATGTACAGTTTCAGGACTTCAAGTAACCATCACAGAATCCAATTTTAAAATCTTTTCATCACCCCTCCAAAAAGAAACCCCACACCCACTACAGTCACTTCCTATTTTCCACCAACCCCCAGCCCAGCCCTAGGCAACCACTGATCTACAGTCTTTCTGTCTCCATGGTTTTGCCTATTCTGGACATTTTGTATAAATAGGATCATACACTATCTGGTCTTTTATGACTGCCTTCTTTCACTTTGCACTCGGATTTCCAGAGTTATCACATTATTAAACTCAAAAGTCCAGTGTTCACTAAAAAAATCACAAGGCATACTAAGGAACAGCAAAGTATGGTGCACTCAAAGGAATAAAACAAATCAATAGAAACTGTCCCTGAGAAAGACCTAAGGTCTGATATACTAGACAAAGACTTCAAAGTAACTGCCTTAAGGATGCCCAAAGGACTAAAGGGAGATATGGAAAAAGTCAAGAAAACAAGGTGTGGACAAAATGGAAATATCAATAATGAGACAGAAAACTTAGAAAGAACCAAAAAGAAATTCTGGAGCTAAAAAATATAATTGAAATTAAAAATTCATTAGAGAGATTCAAAGGAGATTTAAGCAGACAAAAGACTCAGTGAACTTGAACATAGGACAATGGACAGATTCTGATATTCTGGTTTGCAAAAAGGATCCACTGAGGTAAGCTGTCATTGACTGAACATATTTCAGACAAGTTCTGATGATTTTCTATTAGTTTTCTATTGCTGCATAACAATATTACCACACACATAGTGGCTTAAAGCAACACATGTTTATTACCTTATCATGTCTGTGGGTCAGGAATCCAAGGACAGCTTTTCTGGGCCATGCAGGGTCTTAGAATGCTGCAGTCAAGGTTGTGGCCAGGTTCTCATTTAGAGGCTTGACAGGGGAAGGATCTGCTTCTCTACCTGCCTGGTTGTTAATACTATTCAGTTCCTTTTGGTTGTTTGACTGAGAGCCTCCTTTTTTGCTGACTGTCAGCTGGAGCTCAGCCCTTAGGCACTAGATGGTACTTACAGTTCTTTGCTGCATGGAGTTCTCCAATGGCCGCTTGCTTTCTCACAGCTCGAGAGGGAGAGACTCCAGCAAGATGAGCCTTACAATCTTATGTAATGCAATCACATAATCTCATACATGTAATCACATATTTCACATCACCTATGCATATATGATTGTTTGGAGGTCACATGTCCTGCCCACAAGTAAGAGAGGAGGATTACACAGGGCATGAACACTGGGAGAAACAGATCATAGAAGCCAGCTGTCAGTGGCCAGTTTACTTACCACAGGTGGCTACTTGTTACCACGGCTCTAGAACAACTGTTCTTTTCCTAAGGTTATGGGTGTGAAGCAACTGGAGTCTCCTGCACTGCTGTTGGGAATGCAGTGGTAAATAACTTTGGAAAATGTTTTGGTAGTTTTTTGAAAAGTTAAAGACTTACCATATGACCCAGCCATTTCATTCCCAGATACTAGCCAAGATAAGTGAAAATAAACTCACATAAAGACTTGTATGTGAATGTTTATAGCAACTGTATTCATCATAACCCCCAAAAGGAAACAGCCAAAATGTCCATCAACAGGTGAGTGGATCAACAAAATAGATCTATCGATACAATGGTCTATATCTCAGCAGTAAAAAAAGGAACAGACTAGTGATACACACAACTAAGTGAATAACTCTCAAAATTGTTATGCTCAGAGAAAGAAGCCAAAAAAAGTATTTCCTGTATGATTCCATTTATATAAAATTCTAGAAATCCAAACTAACCTATAGTGCTAGAAAGCAGATTTGTTGTTGGCTAGAGTGAGGGATAGATGGACTAAAAAGGGGCACTTGGATACTTGTGGGAGTGATGAAAATGTTCTATATCATAATAGTTGTAGTAATTCACAGGTGTACACATCCATCACACTCATCAAATTGTACATTACAAAAATTTTTTGCGGGGGCATGCTGTGTGGCCTGTGGGACCTTTGTTCACTGACCAGGGATCAACCTGCACCACCTGCATTGGAAGTTCAGAGTCTTAACCACTGAATCACCAGAGAAATCCCCAAATTGTACACTTCAAAAGAATGTAGTTATTTGAACATAAATTATACTTTAATAATGTTGATTAAGAACAAGAATTAAATGAAAGAATCAGAGACATCTGAATATAGACACTTGGAAGATAAAGTAATGTTGATATTTAATATAGGTGATTTTAAACAAAATTCGCCAATGTACCATTACCTCTCTCTGGTGCATTGGCCTGAAAAGAAACAGCTACACAAAACACTTGAGATATTAATTCTTTTCAAGGTGATCATCAGTTTGCTTTAATAGAACAAAGGGGTCATTTATCATTGAAAATTACTAGAAAGTTTAAGCATTTTTCATACCTATTGGCTATCTTATTTACCCTTATAATTGTCTGTTTTGTGAACTTTGCCAATTTTTTCTGTTGGCTTTTTCCTCCTGGATTTTCTGTTTGTTTACTTGTCTCCTCAGCCTGGGAGTTTAGTGCATCTCATTTTTCTATCCTCAGTCCAACAGTGTTTGGTGTTTCGTTCACGAAATTTTTGTTAAATTGAATTGAATGATCTTAATTCTCAGAACGCTTGGGAGATTTATTATTTCTATTTTACAGACGAAGAACACAAGATGCAAACGCTGAAGAATCTGCAGTCAAGCAACTAACCGGCAGAACTGGGACAGTAATCCATCACACCTTTTGATTTTAAACCATAGGTTTGCTGAAATTGTCCTCCATCCTCTTCGTTGATGTTTCACTGAGCCGCGTCTTCTTCAGGATATCAACTGAGTATTTTAAATTAAAGTGGGCAAAGCACAACCTCCGCTAGGCGCATGCGTCCCTTCCTTTTCCCACGGTAGGAAAAAAAAGACACCACCTCCTTTCCTTCCGCTTTGCACATCTTTTGGCCCGGGCGACTCGCCATCGCCCTTGGGGAGGCGTTCACTGGCCGAAGTGATGGCGACCGGGACCCCAGATTCGCAAGTGCGATTCGGTCAGTCCGTGAAGGGGCTTCTGACGGAGAAGGTGAACACCTGTGGTACTGACGTGATCGCTCTAACCAAGCAGGTTCTGAAGGGCTCCCGGAGCTCCGAGGTAAGCTAGGAGTGACCTCTCCGGGCCTAGCACCTTGGGAATCTCTTTTCTTCCTTGTCTGTGTGGAAGGAGGTGGGGTGGCCGCATTGCATCCTGGGAATTGTAGTCCGTGAACTAGCGGAGACGAGAGGAGAGCTCGTTCGCGGAGGGCGTGCTTTGCACTCTGAGGTGTGTCTCTGGACAGGACTTATGGTTCTACGAGCCGAGGAGGGAGCAGAGGGGAATGGGGTGGGGAAGAAACCAAAGGATAAGAATCGGTGCTTTAAAGCATACATTGCGCTAGGAGACGGATGAGATAGTGATTCTATCGAGTTCCTCATTTTTTTCTCAGAGTTGTCTTTAGTGAAGATCTGTCCCTTTTGGCCCCCAAATTCCGCGTGGTTTTGCCCTCAACATCCCAGATTCCTTTCAGACTTTATTTCTGCGCTGTCTTCCTTGCTGCTCTGGGGCCTTTCTCTAGTTGGGACGAGTGAGGGGCCTCTCTACTTTTGCTGTTCGCGGGCTTCTCACTGCGGTGGCCTCTCCTGTTGCGGAGCACAGGCTCTAGGGCGCGTGGGCTCAGTAGTTGTGGCGTGGGGGCCTAGTTGCCCTGCAGCATGTGGAATCCTCCCCGACCAGGGATCCAACTGGCCTCCCCTGCATTGCAAGGCGGATTCTTAACCACTGGACCACCAGGGAAGCCCCCTTCAAGACTCTTCTATATCGTGTGTCCACAGATTCATTCTTTTCTGACTTGTCTTTCTGGTCACGTTTTTGGTTTTCTGTTAGCTTTCTCCTTTGCCGTGATTTTCCTCTCATCATCCTCTGGCTAGTTCCATGAATGGGATTGTTTGATGGCTTTTCACACCAGCAAGCTTTATATGTGTACGCTTTCTCCTAAAAGAGACCTATCCATTGTACCTTGAGAATTCAACCAAGTGAAATGAAACTATATGTCCACACAAAGACTTGTATGTGTTCATAAACATTTATCCAAAATAGCACCGAATTGGAAGCACTCCAAATGCCCATATGGCAGGTGATTGGACCAACAAAATAGGTCTAATGACCCAGCTTTTCAGCTTCTAGGTTTTTACCCAGGAGAAAGGAAAACATGTCCATCGTTTTGTTACAGAGACCAGCCATGCACATGGTGTATCATGTAAGATGTCCAGGTTTGGATTCTTTAAAATGGAAGATATCTTAAATATGCTTGCAGAATAATCTGGGGACAGAGTCTTTAGGTTTCTATAATTTCTCCTGTAGACCATTGTCTTGCTCATAATTAATCCAATAGCAGTGTATCTTAGCTACTCATTTTCAACAAGTATATTTGATTTTATAGAAATAGCAACTCTTTCTCCCCCACTCTTCTTTTCCTCATATTTCATCATTATTCCATTAAGTTATATAGTTCCTTTAGCAAGCATGATATGTCTGCAAGTCTTCACCTTCATATATGAATGTTCAAAGTATTAGTTTAGGGTCTGGTAGAATTATCTTTACAAAATTAGCTTTTACCTTATGTCCTTAGTTTCTATTGATAGTGACATCTATTTCTGCTTTATTGACTATGCCAAAGCCTTTGACGGTGTGGATCACAATAAACTGTGGAAAATTATGAAAGAGATGGGAATACCAGACCACCTGATCTACCTCTTGAGAAATTTGTGTGCAGGTCAGGAAGCAACAGTTAGAACTGGACATGGAACAACAGACTGGTTCCAAATAGGAAAAGGAGTACGTCAAGGCTGTATATTGTCATCCTGCTTATTTAACTTCTATGCAGAGTACATCATGAGAAACGCTGGGCTGGAAGAAACATAAACTGGAATCAAGATTGCCGGGAGAAATATCAATAACCTCAGATGTGCCGATGACACCACCCTTATGGCAGAAAGTGAAGAGGAACTCAAAAGCCTCTTGATGAAAGTGAAAGTGGAGAGTGAAAAAGTTGGCCTAAAGCTCAACATTCAGAAAACAAAGATCATGGCATCTGGTCCCACCACTTCATGGGAAATAGATGGGGAAACAGTGGAAACAGTGGCAGACTTTATTTTTCTGGGCTCCAAAATCACTACAGATGGTGACTGCAGCCATGAAATTAAAAGACGCTTACTCCTTGGAAGGAAGGTTATGACCAACCTAGATAGCATGTTCAAAAGCAGAGACATTACTTTGCCAACAAAGGTTCGTCTAGTCAAGGCTATGGTTTTTCCTGTGGTCATGTATGGATGTGAGAGTTGGACTGTGAAGTAGGCTGAGCGCCGAAGAATTGATGCTTTTGAACTGTGGTGATGGAGAAGACTCTTGAGAGTCCCTTGGACTGCAAGGAGATCAGCCCTGGGATTTCTTTGGAAGGAATGATGCTGAAGCTGAAACTCCAGTACTTTGGCCACCTCATGCGAAGAGTTGACTCATTGGAAAAGACTGTGATGCTGGGAGGGATTGGGGGCAGGAGGAGAAGGGGACAACAGAGGATGAGATGGCTGGATGCCATCACTGACTTGATAGACGTGAGTCTGAGTGAACTCCGGGAGTTGGTGATGGACAGGGAGGCCTGGCGTGCTGCGATTCATGGGG
The DNA here is from genome assembly GCF_029407905.1 of Bubalus kerabau. NCBI lineage: Eukaryota > Metazoa > Chordata > Mammalia > Artiodactyla > Bovidae > Bubalus > Bubalus kerabau. Next base: position 26,027,391 of record NC_073645.1, read on the forward strand.
TCGCAAAGAGTCGGACACGAATGAGCGACTGATCTGATCTGATCTGATAAGAAACAACTGTATAAAAAATGTGTTTACCGTAACACTATTGTTGAAGTAATTGATCTGGTGATCCCAGATAGGCTTTGTATGACGTTTCACATGGTATACTCATTTTAGGATCCAGAGGGCTTCCCAGGTGATTCAGTGGTAAAGAATCCGCCTGCTAGTGCAGGAGCTGTGAGTTCGATCCTTTGGGTTAGGAAGATCCCCTGGAGAAGAAAAAGGCAGCCCACTCCAATATTCTTACCTGGAAGAGCCCATGGACTGAGGAGCCTGACAGGCTATAGTCCACAGGATTGCAAAGAGCCAGACACAACTGAGCACACCCTCAGGCATCAGAGGAAAATCTACCTGTTTTAAAGAATTGTTGTGTCGCCTTTCACCAAATAAGAATTATGAAACTTACTGTGCTTCATGTTTTACCTTGGTAAGCTACCAAGTTTTTACTAAAACTACCACAGTCAGTTTTAGTGGTAGACATATCTACTTCTCCTTTTCATGATTTTTTAGATTCTTTTTCTGTTATTTTTTTTAATGTGTGTGTTTTATGTAGCTTAATTCATAAATCTTCATAACCACTGATAAAGGAAGTGCTTTTCTTACAGAGAGGAGTTTCACTTGTCCAAGTTCATGCAGTAGCTGGGAAGGGGTAGTACCAGGATTCAAACCTAGGCAGGCTGGTTCTAAACCCACACTCTTGGATGCCACTTCTCATGGCCCCTAGCTGGATTAAGTGGTCAAAAAGCCACAGTACCAGTGTTGACTGCCCTGACGTGGCTTGCTGCTTTCGGTTCCAGCTCCTCCTGTATTTTTCGCAAGAGTTTCTTCTGTAGTAGATTTAGATAAGGTGCTCAGTAAGTGGTATGGATTGAGTTAAGCTGAAACCAGTCCAGTTTTCTGGGACGGAGTTGATACACTTCTCAAGCCGGAACTTTGTCTTTATTTTAAAAATTGGTTAATATTTTATTTATTTTTAAATTGGAATATACATTAGTTCAGTTCAGTTCAGTCGCTCAGTTGTGTCCAACTCTACGACCCCATGAATCGCAGCACGCCAGGCCTCCCTGTCCATCACCAACTCCCGGAGTTCACTCAGACTCATGTCCATCGAGTCAGTGATACCATCCAGCCATCTCATCCTCTGTCATCCCCTTCTCCTCTTGCCTCCAATCCCTCCCAGCATCACAGTCTTTTCCAATGAGTCAACTCTTCGCACGAGGTGGCCAAAGTACTGGAGTTTCAGCTTGAGCATCATTCCTTCCAAAGAAATCCCAGGGCTGATCTCCTTCAGAATGGACTGGTTAGATCTCCTTGCAGTCCAAGGGACTCTCAAGAGTCTTCTCCAACACCACAGTTCAAAAGCATCAATTCTTTGGTGCTCAGCCTACTTCACAGTCCAACTCTCACATCCATACATGACCACAGGAAAAACCATAGCCTTGACTAGACGAACCTTTGTTGGCAAAGTAATGTCTCTGCTTTTGAACATGCTATCTAGGTTGGTCATAACCTTCCTTCCAAGGAGTAAGCGTCTTTTAATTTCATGGCTGCAGTCACCATCTGTAGTGATTTTAGAGCCCAGAAAAATAAAGTCTGCCACTGTTTCCCCATCTATTTCCCATGAAGTGGTGGGACCGGATGCCATGATCTTCGTTTTCTGAATGTTGAGCTTTAGGCCAACTTTTTCACTCTCCACTTTTACTTTCATCAAGAGGCTTTTGAGTTCCTCTTCACTTTGTGCCATAAGGGTGGTGTCATCTGCATATCTGAGGTTATTGATATTTCTCCCGGCAATCTTGATTCCAGTTTGTGTTTCTTCCAGCCCAGCATTTCTCATGATGTACTCTGCATAGAAGTTAAATAAGCAGGGTGACAATATACAGCCTTGACGTACTCCTTTTCCTATTTGGATCCAGTCTTTGTTCCATGTCCAGTTCTAACTGTTGCTTCCTGACCTGCATACAGATCTCTCAAGAGGCAGATCAGGTGGTCTGGTATTCCCATCTCTTTCAGAATTTTCCACAGTTTATTGTGATCCACACAGTCAAAGGCTTTGGCATAGTCAATAAAGCAGAAATAGATGTTTTTCTGGAACTCTCTTGCTTTTTCCATGATCCAGTGGATGTTGGCAATTTGATCTCTGGTTCCTCTGCCTTTTCTAAAACCAGCTTGAACATCAGGAAGTTCACGGTTCACATATTGCTGAAGCCTGGCATGGAGAATTTTGAGCATTACTTTACTAGTGTGTGAGATGAGTGCAATTGTGTGGTAGTTTGAGCATTCTTTGGCATTGCCTTTCTTTGGGATTGGAATGAAAACTGACCTTTTCCAGTCCTGTGGCCACTGCCGAGTTTTCCAAATTTGCTGGCATATTGAGTACAGCACTTTCACAGCATCATCTTTCAGGATTTGGAATAGCTCAACTGGGATTCCATCACCTCCACTAGCTTTGTTCGTGTGATGCTTTCTAAGGCCCACTTGACTTCACATTCCAGGATGTCTGGCTCTAGGTCAGTGATCACACCATCATGATTATCTGGGTCATGAAGATCTTTTTTGTACAGCTCTTCTGTGTATTCTTGCCATCTCTTCTTAATATCTTCTGCTTCTGTTAGGTCCATACCATTTCTGTCCTTTATCAAGCCCATCTTTGCATGAAATGTTCCTTTGGTATCTCTGATTTTCTTGAAGAGATCCCTAGTCTTTCCCATTCTGTTGTTTTCCTCTATTTCTTTGCATTGATCGCTGAAGAAGGCTTTCTTGTCTCTTCTTGCTATTCTTTGTAACTCTGCATTCAGATGCTTATATCTTTCCTTTTCTCCTTTGCCTTTCACTTCTCTTCTTTTCACAGCTATTTGTAAGGCCTCCCCAGACAGCCATTTTGCTTTTTTGCATTTCTTTTCCATGGGGATCTTGATTCCATGATCAAGACAGGGTCTTGATCCCTGTCTCCTGTACAATGTCACGAACCTCATTCCATAGTAAGACGGTATGTGTTGCAAGAGGGCATCAGAGGGCAAACACACTGAAACCATACCCACAGAAAACTGGTCAGTCTAATCACACTAGGACCACAGCATTGTCTAACTCAATGAAACTAAGCCATGCGCGTGGGGCAACCCATGATGGGCAGGTCATGGTGGAGAGATCTGACAGAATGTGGTCCACTGGAGAAGGGAATGGCAAACCACTTCAGTATTCTTGCCTTGAGAACCCCATGAACAGTATGAAAAGGCAAAATGATAGGATACTGAAAGAGAAACTCCTCAGGTCAGTAGGTGCCCAATATGCTACTGGAGATCAGTGGAGAAATAACTCCAGAAAGAATGAAGGGATGGAGCCAAAGCAAAAAGAATACCCAGCTGTGGATGTGACTGGTGATAGAAGCAAGGTCCAATGCTGTAAAGAGCAATATTGCATAGGAACCTGGAATGTCAGGTCCATGAATCAAGGCAAGTTGGAAGTGGTCAAACAAGAGATGGCAAGAGTGAATGTCGACATTCTAGGAATCAGTGAACTGAAATGGACTGGAATGGGTGAATTTAACTCACATGACCATTATATCTACTACTGCGGGCAGGAATCCCTCAGAAGAAATGGAGTAGCCATCATGGTCAACAAAAGAGTCCGAAATGCAGTACTTGGATGCAATCTCAAAAACGACAGAATGATCTCTCTTCGTTTCCAAGGCAAACCATTCAATATCGCAGTAATCCAAGTCTATGCCCCAACCAGTAATGCTGAAGAAGGTGAAGTTGAACGGTTCTATGAAGACCTACAAGACCTTTTAGAACTCACACCCAAAAAAGATGTCCTTTTCATTATAGGTGACTGGAATGCAAAAGTAGGAAGTCAAGAAACACCTGGAGTAACAGGCAAATTTGGCCTTGGAATACGGAATGAAGCAGGGCAAAGACTAATAGAGTTTTGCCAAGAAAATGCACTGGTCATAACAAACACCCTCTTCCAACAACACAAGAGAAGACTCTATACCGAATGGTCAACACCGAAATCAGATTGATTATATTCTTCGGAATCAGATTGATTATATTCTTTGCAGCCAAAGATGGAGAAGCTCTATACAGTCAGCAAAAACAAGACCAGGAGCTGACTGTGGCTCAGACCAGGAACTCCTTATTGCCAAATTCAGACTGAAATTGAAGAAAGTAGGGAAAACCACTAGACCATTCGGGTATGATGTAAATCAAATCCCTTATGATTATACAGTGGAAGTTTTATACATAGTAGTGTATATATGCCAATCCCAGTCTCCCAATTCATCCCATCTCCACCTTCCTCCCTTGGTATCTTCATCTGTGTCTCTATTTGCTGAAATGGCAACCCACTCCAGTATTCTTGCCTGGAGAATCCCAGGGACAGAGGAGCCTGTTGGGTGCCGTCTATGGGGTCACACAGAGTCGGACACGACTGACTCGACTTAGCAGCAGCAGCAGCAGCGTACTGACTTCGGGCTTCCCAGGTGGTGCCAGCTGTAAAGAACCTGCCTGCCAATGCAGGAGACATAATGAGAGACATAAAGAGGGCTCGATCCCTGGGTTGAGAAGATCCCCTGGAGGAGGGCATGGCACCCCACTCCAGGATTCTTACCTGGAGAATCCCACAGACAGAGGAGCCTGGCAGGCTATAGTCCACAGGGTCTCAAAGGGTTGGACATGACTGAAGCGACTTAGCACACACGCATGCATGCACACATACCAACTGTGTGTTTTTACTAGATCTCCTACATGACACTTACCATGTACCATATTGCATTTTTCTATAGTTACTTAGGACTTCCCTCATAGCTCAGTTGGTCAAGAATCCGCCTGCAATAAAGGAGACCCATGTTCAATTCCTGGGTTGGGAATATCCCCTGGAGAAAGAAATGGCAACCCACTCCAGTATTCTTGCCTGGGAAATCCCATGGACAGACGAGCCTGGCGGGCTACCGTACCTGGACTTGCAAGAGTCAGATACAACTTAGTGACAAAATCACCAACATAGTTACTTATGCATATTTTTGCCGTTTTCTTTACTAGGCCCTGAGGTTATGGGAGTATTACTGATGTTCAGTCCTTCTTAGCCCACAGAGCATTGCTTCCCTCTTCATCAGTCTCAACAAAGTTTTGTGTGACTATAAGACAAACTGGTGTTGTGATAAGTATGAGCAAGCCTGGGGGAAAATTCATAGAAATGTACAAAGATTCTATACTCAGATTGTTTTACAGGTGAGTTTCAGATGTTGTTCCACTTTAAGGAAACTGAAACTGGAGATCTTAGGTAATAGGTTATGTGCGTGGCTGGTTTATGCAAGCAAAAAATGCAGCAATGTCAATGATTATGTCTGTCATCATAGAAAAGGCCCTGGTCCTGCATGCCCACAGCCCTGACATTCCAGGTAATCGCAAGTCCCATCAGGTCTATCTTCTGAATAACTCTCAAGCCCTTTACCCTGCCTTTTTAAATTGTCACTTCTGTGGTTCGAATCACTCTCATTACTTTCCTAGAATACTGCTATGTTCTCCTAACCAATCTCTCTGCCTTTAGGCCTGCTCCCCCCCATCCCCCCCCCATCTAATCCATCTTGTTCACCACATGCTAAAACAGTCAATCTAATCATGCCACTTTTTTGTGGCATTATACTTCTGAATTCTAAGCACCAGCCTTTAGGTCTTAGCTTAGAAGTCACTTCTTTGGGCTTCCCTGGTGGCTCAGTGGTAAAGAATCCACCTGCCAATGCAGGAGACATGGGTTCAATCTCTCGTCCAGGAAGATCCCATCTGCCATGGAGCAACTAAGCCTGTGGCTACAACTATTGAGCCTGAGCTCTAGAGCCTGGGAGATGCAGCTACTGAAGACTGTATGCCTAGAGCCTGTGCTCTGCAACAGGAGAAGCCACCACAATGAGAAGCCCACGCACCACAACTAGAGAGTAGCCCCTGCTCGCTGCAACTAGAGAAAGCCACATGTAGCAACGAAGATCCAGCACAGCCAAGAATAATAAATAAATAATGAAATCAGGAATTAAAAAAAAAAGTCACTTCTTTTCGGAAGCCTTCCCTGAGTGCCTACCCTGAACTGGCTTAGTCACCACTGCCCCCAAGCTCCCCTGACATCTGGTGCATCCCCCTCAGCACCTACCACAAGGTGTCATAGGACCTTTGTCCTCTCTAATCCCAGCCTGTGAGCCCTGAAAGGATGGGGGCTATGTCTCTTACTGGCTTATAAGCACTTAATATATATTTGTTGAATGAATGAGGAAGATACTATTAGAATCTTCAATTTGTTGGTCACAATCCCTTGTCTGTAGGAGTTTGGAGTTTGCCATTTAAAAGTGGCCACAGGGAGGAAACAGGAACTCTCCTACTTGGTGGGAATGCAAAATGGTATAATCTTAATAGGGAGGGTGATTTGGCAATATGTAGTTCTTGCCTGGAGAATCCCAGGGACGGGGAGCCTGGTGGGCTGCCATCTATGGGGTCGCACAGAGTCAGACACGACTGAAGCGACTTAGCAGCAGCAGCAGCAAAATTAAAAGCCTCTGATCCAGCAATTAGAATCAAGATTCTGAGTCTATCCAGAGATGCCGGCAAAAAGATACAAAAAGATATGTAAGGTATTTTTTTAGCACTACTTATTAATATGATAGCAAAAGACAGGAAACAGCCCCAAAGTCTTTAGTAGAAGACTGGTTAAATAATCTTATGAGACATCTCTACAGTGGAGTGCTCGGCAGCCCTAAAAGAACAGGTGGAGATTCAATATTTATTGCTGTAGGTCTATCTCAGTATATATTATCAAGTGGACATGGCATGATGTGGAAGAGTGCATATGGTAGGGTACATTTTATGTAAGATGGGCAAAATATATACACATGTCCATTGTTTTATAAAGGAACAATGGAAAGATAAACCAAAAACTAACTTTAAAAATATGTATGCATAGAGGAGTGATACCAGGAGAGGAAGAGGCTGGATAGAAGGTCTTATTTTATTGTTTTGCCTTTAGAAGCACGTAAGATTTTACTAACTTTTGAAGTTAAAAAGAAAAATAAAAGTTGCTATAGGGAGAGAAGTCAGGAGGCTGGATCAGTGCTGGTTTCTTGTTAATTGGAAGTCATCTGACCCAGGGGAACAGGAAAGATTGGTAGACACACGTAACAGGAGCTGCCTTTCATGGCTGGACTTCGTGTCTGCCGTGAACAGGGTGCCTCAGGAAGCAGAACACCTCTGTTGATCTCTTCTTGCTGCTCAGTGTAGAGTCAGATCTGCTGACCACAGGCCACCCAGCTGAAACAGAGCTCACTCAGCCTCTCTCTCTCTCTTTCTCTCTCTGCCACAGGGCCCAGCTATCAATGAATTCATTAAAATCCGCTGCCACCTTCCTCCATTCTTTTCTCTTCCCCAGCTCCATCTAACCATTCTTCACATGGTACTTTCCCACTTTGAATCCCAGACTTCCTCCCAGGTCTTTCCCCAGCGCCCTACTCCCCTCCCCACCCCCTACATCTGTGTTTCTCGTTCCATTTCTGAACAGCTACATCCCTTTGTCCTTTAAAGCCCCATCCTAACTCTTGCCCTCTCCCTCCCCCCAGACAACTCCAAATCTCAAATTTGCCTTAGAGAGTCAGAAGTTAGGTTCTCGCTGGGCTTGTGGAGCCAAAGTTTTTTTTCGCAGACTTTTCCTCTCGGCGCTTGATGAGTAAGCTCAGCATTCTGGAGGACTTGGGGCAGTGGCCTTTGGAACAGATGTCGAGCCCATGCCAGCACTGCCATAGTGACAATGAAATGGATTTTCAACATGAACAAATGGGAAATTATCCTCCTTTACATTCGGAGGGTTTGTATTTGTATGGGGTGGCAGAGTAGGGGGAGGTGAGAGGGCCCTGGGAGAACAGCTGCAGAGAGAAGATTACAGGAAGTTTGGAAATTTTGATTATTACCATTTTATTTTTGTCTTCCAGCTGCTAGGTCAGGCAGCTCGAAACATGGTACTCCAGGAAGATGCCATTTTACACTCAGAAGATGTAAGAAACAATTTCTGTTACGATTTGAGTTTTATGTGCACAGTTTGTGTGGCTTCAGGGAAGTGGAATGCTCTATTTCTCTCTCTCTTTTTTTTAATGCAGAGTTTAAGAAAAATGGCAATAATAACAACTCATCTTCAGTACCAGTGAGTATGCGCTCTCCAGTGCCTGCTGTACTCGCTACACAGTCACTCTCTGCAGGCTGCTTCTTGTGGCCTTTGTGCTTTTGCTTATTTTCCTGAAGGCGGGAACCAGGAGTAAAGTGTCAGGAGGGTGGTGGGAGTGGGTGGGGAGGGGGTTAGTCAAGGATATATTCCCTCTGGAATAGATGCCTGAGACTGCAGAAGTTGGTGTACAGGGTGCGATCAGAGTGGCAATCACCTTTGTGAACCTCGCTCATATTTTGGGAGCTTCTTAGAGGGAGAGACTGCAAACCCCATAAGGCCAGGGCCCATCCAGGACCACACACATGCATAGCCCTTGGCACTTGGTGGACACTTAAGTGGTATTTGTCAACTGTCTGTGCCTGAGGGCTTTCCCAGAGTGGCTGCACCTTCCCTGGGGAATGGAGTACATCAGTGACCTTTATCTTACATTCCCACGTGCGTGCTAAGTCGCTTCAATTGTGTCACCTCAATGTATTTGACTCTTTGCAGTGCTTTGGACTATAGCCCTCCAGGCTCCTCTGTCCATGGGATTCTCCAGGCAAGAATATTGGAATAGATTGGCATGAGCCCTAACTACGTATAAATCATCCAGCAGATTCTGAAATATAGAGACTCCCTTCTCCATTATAGTTTTGGACAAAATTACAATTTAATTAACTTTTCATCTTACTTCATTTTGCTTTTTATTTTATGCAGTTGATATTACACTTAGGTACCTATTGGAAATATCTGACTGGGAATTTAACTCTTGATATTTAAATAGCTAAAACATTCATTTTGGGGGTATGTACCTATCAGGTATGTGACCCTTCAGCTCCACGTACCCAAACTGAATTTGAGCCATCCTTATAGTCGGTTGGACCACGTCCCTCACTCTGATAGAGTATTATTACATCTTTAGGTGTAAAATCCATCTTTTCAGCAACTCTGTGCTCAGATAGTGAAGAGGGATTCAATAGCACAATCTTAGGATAGGATGGACAGAAATAGAAAATGTGACAAGCTGGAAATTTGTCCTTCCTGTGTATATATCTGATCATAGATAACTTCTTCTAGGTTGCTACATTTTCTTATGTTTATTTTTCTCTTTCCTTCTCTGATTTAGGCAAGAAGCTATTCAGAAGAAGTAAGTAACCCCAAAGGTAGAGGAGTAGGGGGCCAACTAACTGTAGCAAGCTGGGGGGAATTACACTGCTGGGCCTAGGATTAGTATGAAGCCATGGTTGACATAGACCCTTAAATTGATTTAGGTTCTAGGATAGCTCACTGAAAATATAAAGAATATTTCAGAGGCGTGCAGTAAGTCAATTCACTTCTAGCACAGGCTTTCTAAAAGTTATAGGGTGTAGAGAGCCAACCTTCAGGAGTAGACAACTTTTTACATTGGTAATATTTGTTAAGTAGAGTAAATGTGCTGTAGTCATTGAACAGACTTGTATGTTTGTATGTGTGTATTTTTTTTAAGTGGACTAAATCAGTCCCTTGCAATATTGTTTATATAATAATTGGCTTTACAGATCTTTTCTTCATATTTTAAACATGTCTGGTCCCCCCCGCCAGTGGACCAATATAAATTTTTGATTTAGCTTCAGCAGAACTATGCATATATATTTTGTGCAAATACTCTGTGCAAATCATTTGCACAATGAAATGCCTTTTTTTTTTCCCACATCGGTTGATTTTTTTTTTTCAGTATCTAGTTCTCCATTTTTCTAGGGAGAACATATGATATTGTACTTTCAGGGATAGTAAACTGTTACAAACAAAGAATATAGAGAAATATACCCCTATCTTTGCACCCAGTCATGAATCTGACCCCATTAATAGCCCCCACATTTAAAGCCAAAAGAAAATATGATTGCATAGAGGAGTTGCTATGATGACAAGATGCCCATTGTAGATAAACTTTTTTCTCTATCCTAATTTATAGTGTTGAGCAGTCTTCAAATCTACAGGACCAGTTGAATCATCTATTGAAATAGAACGAGTTAGAAGAGGGCAAAAGCACTTCTTTGCCTGACCCTGAGGAGGAAGTATCTTACATACCATGTGCTATGGGTTTGATTTTCCATTTTCTTCTCCAAAAGTTAAGTTAGAAAAGATCTGTGATGATGAACAGTTTCTCCTGAAAGGAAATTAGATGACTAAATTTTAGAAGCACTTCTTAAATCAAACCAACCCATGTTCTTAATGAATTTTTAAGTTGTTCTGTTAGTTTGATATTAAAACAAAATTAAAAGATGTCTTAGTTTTTCCCACAGAATTTTAATATGTCAAAAGCCATGTTGTCTAAATGTGTTTCTTAAGCAAATACTGAGTAGTGTTTTAAATTCAGACTTAGAGATTCTACTGTGAATTTATAAGAATGATTAATATTTTTTAAAGACTTTTTTTTTCTTTTAATCATACTTTCAGGAAATATTTTAATTTCATGGTCACAGAATGATGATTAGGTAATACCGGTTGTTTTCTTTTCTAGTAACTAAGAAGAGATACTTATTTTATTTGTTGGAGCAAATTCCTTCATGAAAATTAGGCAAATGGTATCATATCTGGCCAGCTGTAACTTCCTGCCTTGACCTTCATTCCTAGGGTTTCTTTGTTGTTGTGACTCTTGATTAAGTGGCCTTGGGTTCATTTTGTAATTTTGCTAGTCGTCAGCAAATTCACTTGTATGACATTATTGCCAAGTGAGAATGCAGCTAAATTACCAAGATTGAAGTATAAGCTTGTGCCATGTAGAAAACCTTATGTTTGTAGACATATACCCGTGTTCACTGAATTTATCTTATTAAATGTCATTGCCTTTGTTCTCAAGTCTGAATGTCTATGCTTTGTTTGAATTTAAAATGGGACTCTAACCTGGTTTAGCTCCATTCTTAATTCACTAAAGTATTGGGAGAAAGCTGACTTAAGAAAATCGTGTTTTTACTGAAAGAAGAAAAGCAAATGTGAGTCCAGTTTAATTCATATGCTCTATCATCAAGTTGACTAATCATGTTAGATTATACATAGATTCCTCATTTTATATATATGCACATTAACTTAAAGTAAAAAATAGGTATGAAGGGATTCACTTATGTATTCATTCTATAAACATTTATTACAATTATTAAATGTAAACAGGCTCAATTTACCTTAAAAAGAATGGTTGCAAACTTACATCAATTGTCATATTATGAGTAAAACATCTGAAATATTATCTGCGGATGTTACCATCAGTTTCTATTTAGCATTTCGCTGTAAGCCACACCTGGTGCAGAAATTAAAATTAAATGTAACTATTAGCAATGAAGAGACAAAATTGTTATCATATAGTAAAATTATCTTCTTAGAAAATCCAAGGACTGATTTTTTTTTTTAAGTCACCAGTTTAGAAAACAAAGTTTAACCATCCAAATATACACAAAGCAAAGAAATATTTAAGATGAAAAAAATTAACATATGCTGGAACAAATATTAAAGAAGCAGTAATTGCTTAGGCTTCCCAGGTGGCTCAAGTGGTAAAGAATCTGCCTGCCAATGCAGGAGACGCAGTTTGGATCCCTGGAGGGGGAAGATCGCCTGGTTGAGGAAATGCTTATTCCTGTATTCTTGCCTGGAAAATCCCATGGACAGAGGAGGCAGGCAGGTTATAGTCCATGGGGTCTCAAAGAGCAGGACACAACTTAGCGACTGAACACATACACACTATTGTTTATGTTGTATCTGATAAAATAAATTTTACAACTTAATTTTCACAATTAAAATGAAAGATGAAATTTATATTAAATAATGAAACCCTAGTTTGTTGTTGTTGTTCAGTCAGTCATGTTGGACTCTTTGTGACCCCATGGACTGCAGTATGCCCGGCTTCCCTGTCCTTCACCATCTCCCAGAGCTTGCTCAAACTCATGTCCATTGAGTCAGTGATGCCATCCAACCATCTCCTACTCAGTCATCCCCTTCTCCTCCTGCCTTCAATCTTTCTTAGCATCAGAGTCTTTTCTAATGAATCAGTTCTTTGCATCAGGTGGCCAAAGTATTGGAGCCTCAGCATCAATTCTTCTAGTGAATATTCAGGATTGATTTCCTTTAGGATTGACTGGTTTGATCTCCTTGCAGTCCAAGGCACTCTCAAGAGTCTTCTCCAACAAAGAACATAATGCCAAAATACATGAAAGAAAAGTAGACAATACGAGAATAGGCAGAAATGTATACATAATTTAATAGTTTGTTTCTTATAGAAATAGGTTATATAGAATTAAATGGCGATCAAACATATGGAGACAAAAGATATTTCTTTAAAATAACATCTGGGTTATAGAGGATATGTTGGAGGATAATTTCAAAATAATGAAAATTCAAATTTTATGCAAGTGAATTTATGCGATGACACCCAAGCAGTACTATAAAAGAAAAAAGTCATATTTTAAAGTCATACCGACTCAATGGACATGAGTTTGAACAAACTCCGGGAGAAGGTGAAAGACAGGGAAGCCCTCTATATTAGGGATAAAATAGAAATAAATGCCCCCCCCACCCTCCGCCAACCCAAGGGGTTTGTGGTTAGAATTTAGAAAGAGAGCAAAAGAAATCAAAGTAGAATAAGAAAACCAGGCATGTGTTACAAAAGTTTGAAAAATATATGAAACATTAATTAGTTCTTATAGATTAAACTGGTAAAATGTTGGCTCAGTCATAAAAGTGTAAATTTGTAATTAAACAGGAGATATATAAATCAGTTAGATTTGAAAAGAATTATCAGTTTGATTCCGTATAGACTGAGGTATGGGTTTTCCAGTAGTCGTGTGTGGTTGTGAGAATTGGACCATAAAGAAGGCTGAGCACCAAAGAATTGATGCTTTATAACTGGGGTGCTGGAGAAGACTCTTGAGACTCCCTTGGACTGCAAGGACATCTAACCAGTCAATCCTAAAGGAAATCAACCCTGAGCTGAAGCTCCAGTACTTTGGCCACCTGATGCAAAAAGCTGATTCATTGGAAAAGACCCTGATGCTGGGAATGACTGAGGGCAGGAGGAAAAGGAACAAAGAGGATGAGATGGTTGGATAGCCTCACCGACTCAATGGACATGAGTTTGAGCAAACTCTGGGAGAAAGTGAAGGACAGGGAAGCCTGGTGCATTGCAGTCCATGGGGTTGCAAAGAGTCAGACACAACTTAGTGACTGAACAACAACAAATCAGTTTGATGCTGAAAATTTAATTATTAGTATCAAAATGTCTGGCTCATTATAAAGACATAGTATCATAAAACCGACATTTAAAAAAGAGTATGTCCCATCTGGTTATGAGAAATAATCCATAACTTGTCAAAAATAACCAGTTAAAATGTCATCTGTTTGTAATGGCTAGCCTGAGACTTTTCCAGAGTATCAAAGAACAAATCATTTCCATATGCTCCCAAAGTATAGAAAATGATAGCAAGATACCCAGTTCCTTTGCTGAAGTAAATGTAATTTTCATGAAAAAAAAATAAATTGAGATAACATATAGGTATTTAGGAGATACTTATTTATGAATATAGAGGCAAAAATCCTAATAAAATCTCTGAAAAATCAAATAGAGAAATATTTAGAAGAGTTGCCAAAATAATTCCAGAATTACAAAGTTGATATAACAGCTGCAAAATACATTAGATTACCAGGAAACAATAAAAATTATACATCACTGTAATAAGCACCAAAAGGGGATTAGAAAAAATTCAACTTCTATTTCCAATTAAAACTTAAAAAAACTCTCTAAAAGTATGTTTTAGAGGAAAGTATCATAGGACTCCAGAATATTATAGCTGTATGAGGCCTCACAAATGATTAAATTTTGGCCCCATGTTTAACAGATGAAAACATATAGGCAGGGAGATGAAGTGACTTATCCAAAGTCTCTGAGCTTGGTAGTCTTGACTGCTAGTCTAGCTTGCTATTATCTGTTACTTTTCTTTTAAATTGAGACAAGGGTATGTGTGTGTGCTCAGTAGTGGCTCTTTGTGGCTCCATTGACTGTAGCCCCCCAGACTCCTTTGTCCATGGAATTTTCCAGCAAGAATACTGGAGTGGGTTGCTGTTTCCTCCTCCAGGGGATCTTCTCGATCTGGGGATTGAACCCATGTTTCTTGTATCTCCTGCACTGGCAGGCGGATTCTTTACCACTGCACCACCTGGGAAGCCCCAGAAACAAGGATGCTTCCTGTCATTTCTAGTATTTAGCATCATACAAAGGAAAGATTTTTGGAACTGAATTTTAACCCATTTACCCCTGCTGCTTCATGTCTGGTAGGTAAACAACCGGTTGGTATTTCTATTAATAGCTTCTGTTTAAATGCTTCTAATGTTTGGAGAATCTTTTACTTGGGGATGCTGGCCATTTTGGAAGCTCTACTTGAAAGGTGGCTCTGTGTATTGAACCAAAATCTGGCTTTCTGGACCATGCTGGAATTGTCAGACCAGTAACTTACAAGGTTAGATGTGTGGAGTTCTATACAAGGCCATCCTTGGAGGTAAGGAAAGAAAACATGAAAATATCTGTGTATGTTTATGTTTTATTTTTAAAAGAGAAAATTAGGGACTTTCCTGGTGGTCCAGTGGCTAGGGCTCTGTGCTCCCAGTGTCGGGGGCCTGGGTTCGATCCCTGGTCAGGGAACTGGATCTCACATGTAGCAACTAAAAGGGTCCTGCACAGCACAAGAAGGACCCACGTGCTGCAACTGGGATCCAGCTCAGCCAAATAAATAAATAAATATTAAAAAAGAGAAAATTCGCTTTTGCTAATATTTTAAATATGGCTTGATTTGAGAGCTCTACCTCAGTCTGCCTAGCACGTGCACCATTCAGGAGGACCGCTGGTGGTAATGGTGGTGGTGATGTAGTCACTAAGTCGTGTCCGACTCTTACAACCCCATGGACTAGAGCCTGCCAGGCTCCTCTGTCCACGGCATTCTCTAGGTAAGAATACTGGAGTGGGTCGCCATTTCCTTCTCTAAGGAGTGATACTAAAAACAAAAAAATTCTGTGACTGAGGCCCTAACCAATCAGGATGAGTGACGTTCACAAGCCATCTGGTCCAAAACCAGCCCTGCACACTAGATACTTCAGGGAAAACTGGGAATAACCCAGTGTAAGTTGATGGTGGTTTGTTTAATTGTAGCATATCTGTGTGTGGTTAAGCGGATTTAAGGCTTATCAAATGGTTCTTGTGAATAACCGCAAATTGAAGATAATATAATAAAACAAGCACAAGTGGACAAGTAGAAAATGATAAATTTCTTTCCTTAACCTCCCACTCATCTGTCCTTTCAAGATAAAGTTACCATTTTAACAATGAGTGAGAAAGTGACTACTTTTCTAAACGAACTAATTTTAAATGGAGAGAGTGTTTTTAAAAACTTAATATTTAGAAGTTCAGTTCAGTTTAGTCTCTCAGTCGTATCTGACTCTGTGAACCCATAGACTGCAGCATGCCAGGCTTCCCTGTCCATCACCAACTCCCGGAGCTTGCTCAAACTCATGTCCATCGAGTCGGTGATGCCATCCAGCCATCTCATCCTCTGTCATCCCCTTCTCCTGCCTTCAATCTTTCCCAGTATCAGGGTCTTTTCAAATGAGTCAGCTCTTTGCATCAGGTGGCCAAAGTATTAGAGTTTCAGCTTCAGCATCAGTCCTTCCAATGAATATTCAGGGTTGATTTCTTTTAGGATTGACTGGTTTGATCTCCTTGCAGTCCAAGGACTTGCAGTTCCATATTCAGGAGTGTTTTCACCATTAAATGATTGCCCAAAACTAGGTATCTATAAAAATTTACTTTTTAAAAAACTCATTTTTACATATTTAATAGTTAGAAATATTCTGGCCTATAAGAATATTCCAACAAGCATCGTTTCCATGGGTTTAGTTTGTTAAAAATACAAAAATACAACAACTTCCTCTTAATATTTAAAAACTAACTGACATCTGGGAAAATTGTTATCAGATGAGATTGAAAAGTAAGTAAAATTTGGTAAATTTTCCGTTCAGATATCCTTTTAATTGAAACCCCGTATCTCCTTACTATCCTAATGAATAGGAATTCTTGTTGTTACCACAAAATAAAATGTATTAGTGGAGGAAAAACTAAATTAAAAAAAAAATTTCTGCAAGATGAGATGACAATACCTAGAAAACAAGTGAATTGTTTTAACCTCTAGTAACAATACTAGAGGTTAAAAATGAACCTAGCAAAGTTGCTTTCCTAAATACCATTCAATGTAGACTGTGAACAACTACATAATGTGTGAGTCTATTGCTGTGACATTCTGGGAAAGTTGGGACAACAGATCTATGGTTGTTTAGAAGCTGGAGGTGGGGAGATTTACTATACAAAGAGGAACGAAGAAACTTTTGGGTGAGAGAGTCGATTATAGTGATGTGCTCTTTGTTAGACGTTACAAAACTGTACACTTTATAAAAAAAGGTGAATGTTACTGAATGTAAATTATATCTCAATACACTTGATTTTAAAAACTAGATTGAGAAAAGGTGATTTCATTCCCTAAAGAGGCAAAAATCAATGTATGTATGGATGTTAATATGAGCGTTATAAAATGAAAATTACAGTCGAGCAGTAAAGGAAGATACTAATTAACAGTAATAGCCTTTTCCTGGTTGGAAAGACCGAAAGCCAAGCTGACATTAGGCCCAGTAGGGCCAGAGCAGCACGTGGGGACACGTGGTCCCTCCTACTGCACAGGTGGGTTCCTGCCCCGGGGCGGGGGCGGGGACTCAGGCCTGCCTGTCTGGGGGTGGGGCCTCGGGAGCGCTGGGCTTTGAGAGCGGTCTGCGGGTGCTCAAGCCCTGGAGTCCGGAGACGGTGGAGACAGTGAGTGTGGTCCTTCTCCTCTCCGCCCGCCCCCAGACCAGGCCCTGTGCCCGAAACTCTGCTCCCTCTACCTCCCACAGTCGCCCCCACCAGGGAGCTCCGGCTCTAGGCCACCCCTCTGCCCCGGGGCTCCCCCACCTCCACGCTGGGCTCAGCGCCCTGGCTTTTCAGCTGCCTTTTCTCCCTCCCGGCAGTGGCCACCCCGCGCGACGCTGAGATCCGGAAGGACGTGCAGGTGCCAGCAGCAGGGCCAGTGGTTGCGGTGGAGCATCGGCTGAGTGCAGACATTAGGCCTTTGGAAGCCCGGCCTGGCCCGCCAGGATTCCTGGGGTGGGGGCAGGGCCACTTCCGGGCTTGGAGCTTTACAGGGAGCAAAGGCCGGCCAGGCCTCAGTGGGTTGGAGTGGGGTTGGTGGGGTGCAGGGGGCCTTACCCCAGTGGACACCAGCTCTTCTTTCCCCACCCCTCACCCCACCTTTGGCCCCTGGGTCAGACCTACTATGGGCAGGTGCTGAAGAAATCAGCAGACTTGCAGACCAATGCCTGTGTCACTGCAGCCAGGCCGGTCCCCCAGCACATCCGGGAGGCCCTGCAGAATGTACACGAGGAAGTATCCTTGAGGTAAAGTGCTCTGTGCTGCCTCCATGAAGACCCCAGACAGCAGCTTTCTCAAAAGATAGTGATGCCAGGTCACTAGAATTAACCTGCCTCCTCCAGTCCATGGGGCTTGCCTTATCTGTCATAAAATCGGTAAAGCTCGCACTGATTATCTTACTGCTCTGTTGAAGAACATCCAGTGACACCCCCTCACCTCCCAGCTCCAAACACCCCCCCACCCCCCCACCCCCACAATGCACAACCCTTTACTCACAGGATACATTCACACTCCTTTGACCTGACATTCCAACCTGTTCAGTTTGGCCCTACCTTCCTAACCAGTCTTGGCTCCCTCCGATGCCCTGGACTACTCTAGGCCGACCTTTCCTTTCCTCTTACCATCAACACAGCCAAGATGATTTCTGCCTGCCTGGCATGCTGTTATGAATCTGGAATGCTTTCTGAATCCCGCCTGTCCAACACCTCACTGATGTCCTACCTACTTTGCCAGGCTGTCGTCAGTCCTTGAGCACTGCTTCCCTAAACCACTATAGCACTTACTTCCTGTGCCACTGTTTTTCAGTAAATCATAGAAAATGTTCTCTGTGTTTGTGTTTTACCTCCCCCATTAAATACACTTGTCTTACCTTTCTTCTTCAGTAATGAGCTTGTCCTGGACCTGCATTAGATGCTCAGTTAGTGCCTAACAAATATTTTAGTTGGTTTATTTGTTACTACCTGGAACGGTGCCCATCAATTCAATGGTAACAAAGCAGTGATAGTCAGCCTTCATGGAGCTTCCAGTGTATTGGGGGAGACTAAACACCAGAAGAGAAATTGAATGAGTGATGGAAGGAAAGGAGGGAGGGAAGGAGGAAGGATTTATAAGATTTAGTGGTTCCATGTCTTCTAGTTTCTAGAGGGAAAATAATAGACAACGTGTATATATTTTCTATTTTCCAGGTATTATGGCTGTGGTCTGGTCATCCCTGAGTGTCTGGAAAACTGCTGGATTTTGGACCTGGGTAGTGGAAGTGGCAGAGATTGCTATGCTCTTAGTCAGCTGGTTGGTGAGAAGGGACATGTCACTGGAATAGACATGACAGAAGGTCAGGTGAGGCGATTTCAGGGATACTGCTGCTGCTAAGTCGCTTCAGTCGTGTCCAATCTGTGTGACCCGAGACGGCAGCCCTCCAGGCTCCCCCGTCCCTGGGATTCTCCAGGCAAGAACACTGGAGTGGGTTGCCATTTTTAGAGATGAAGTTGTTTCCTTGTTACGTGTCAAGGATAATTTAAGAGAGATGCTAAATGCAATGCTCATTTCTGCCATTATTGCTTCCTGACTTGGAAGCTGAGAACTTTGAGGTTTAGGGGCCTCTCTGGGAGAAGGGAGTCAGAGGTTTGATCTGATATAGGAGTTTCATGATGTCTGAATGGAGTTTGATCTTTTCCTTCTTTCTACCATTTATCCTGAAAGATTTTCTTCATTCAAATAAAACCCATGTATCAGACAGGGGGTTTATGCTTCATTGAATTGTCCTATGTTGTAGTAAATTCTCCTTGCCCAGATGAACCTTGTTTACTTACTTAAAATAGTCTGGGGGGAGTATATTCCATTAGTAATAGGAAATGTTAGGAAAATATTAGTGCATTCAAAAATGTTGATTATCAAATCTATTTTTTTCCTTCCTGTAGGTGGAAGTAGCTAACAAGTACATTGAATATCACATGGAAAAATATGGGTTCCAGGCACCCAATGTGACTTTTATTCATGGCTACATAGAAAAGTTGGAAGAGGCTGGAATCAAGAATGAGAGTTATGATATTGTTATGTAGGTCTGCATCCTTACTGTTGTGAATATAGTCCATTTATGATTGAACACACAAACATCACCACTTTTTGTTGAATGGATTCTCATTTAGGGGCTTAAAGTAAACTTAGGCTGGCTTAACAAAAGGATGGAGCTAGCCTGAAGCACTTGTAGTCCACTAGCCACCTAACACACTAGCCTAAGAGAGAACAGATTTTAAGCTGAACCGTGGTTTATGAATGTGCCCAAAAGACCAGCAAGACTCCTGAGTCTGCTTGTATAATGTACATTGATCTGTTATTTTTAATATTATTTTCATGGGAAATGATAAGATTCTGTGTTTCTGTTTTTCCTCCGAGTTGTCAAATCATGCCCAAGTGACAGCCTTAATAAAGCTGCCTTTGAGGAGCTCAACCTATTTACATGTGGTGTAAGAAATGCCTTGAACAGTAGGCGTCTGGTCCCAGGTCATTTTGTTGCATGGCCAACATCATGCCTCAGAATTTTTTCTGCACACTCAAACTTGCTAACAGTTTATTGAGATTCTAAACATTCTATCGCCCTTATCTTGGGACAAAGTTGAGTGTGGGGAAGAGAGGAGGGAGGTGGGAAAAATGGTGTAGCTTTGAGAAAATGGTGGGAACCACCTTTAGGGACTAAAAGGATTTGAGGGTGTCTTAGTAGTCTGAAGGTGTGCTTGACATTCTCTCTGTTCTTTTTTAGATCCAATTGTGCCATTAACCTTGTACCTGATAAACAGCGAGTGCTGCAGGAGGTATATCGAGTGTTAAAGGTGAGGAGAAGAGGGAGACAGGCTATCAGTGAGAACACATGGAATCTGTCCTGTCCTTGTCCCCTTGAGCTGAGAGCTCCAACTCTTAATTTATCCATTAAATTAGAAAGAGTGGCAAAAAGGGGGTGACTGGAATACCTGAGATATGAATTTATTTCTCTCTCAGGTTGCAAAAGGTGATAAATCTGAGAGTCACGATTGAGATTGAATATGTTAAAATTTGCTTTTTTGACTGTTTTTCCTCCTTGCTTCTGTAGAGGAGCCTAGAATAGCATCTGCAGAGCTGCGGGGACCTTTGGACTGACTCCTAAGGTTATTTTGAATATGCTCTCCTAGCATGGACAGTGTTTCTCAGTGCTCCTTATTTTGTACCCATCAGTATTCCATTATCTTTGGGAAGTTACAGAAGGTGAATCTTTTACACTAACTACTGTCTTAAAGGAAAATTTGCAGGCACTCCACACCCTCTATATGTATCATGAGATGTATCTCTTCATGATAGAAGATTCTGAGATTCTTGGTTTATATTACTGTTACAGAGATCAGGGGCTTTTGTCTGCAATTCAGGAGACCCAGGTTTAAACGATCCCTGGGTTGGGAAGATCCCCTGGAAAAGGGAATGGATACCCAATTCAGTATTCTTGCCTGGAGAATTCCATGGGCGGAGGAGTCTGGCAGGCTACAATCCATGGGGTTGAAAAGAGTTGGACACTATGCAGAAATGATTTAACAGTGTCTTAATTAGTATGCCATTATATAGACCAGTTCATTACTTTCACCAGGGTGTACTTGTAGAAGGTAGAGACATTACTGTAGAATCTAGACCTCCATGCTCTTGAAATTAGCTAAATAAAATCTTAAAATTCCTGATAACTCATATGCCTGAAATTTTAAAAACGTTTTAAAAAGATAATGTGTTATTACAAAAATAAATAACAGTGTTACAAAAGTTATATAATTTTTAAGGAAGGAGACTTTATGAGTACCGTTTACGTCTGTTCTGTGAAAGCCTGGTCTGCTTTGCTTCAGATTGATTAAGTTTGTAAAGTTATTTTATTAGCTATTAGCTGACCAATCCCAAAGAAAGGCAGTGCCAAAGAATGCTCAAACTACCGCTCAACTGCACTCATCTCACATGCTAGTAAAGTAATTAATGCTCAAAATTCTCCATGCCAGGCTTCAGCAATACGTGAACCGTGAACTTCCCGATGTTCAAGCTGGTTTTAGAAAAGGCAGAGGAACCAGAGATCAAATTGCCAACATCCACTGGATCATGGAAAAAGCAAGAGAGTTCCAGAAAAACATCTGTTTCTGCTTTATTGACTATGCCAAAGCCTTTGACTGTGTGGATCACAATAAACTGTGGAAAATTCTGAAAGAGATGGGAATACCAGACTACCTGACCTGCCTCTTGAGAAACCTATATGCAGGTCAGGAAGCAACAGTTAGAACTGGACATGGAACAACAGACTGGTTCCAAATAGGAAAAGGAGTACGTCAAGGCTGTATATTGTCACCCTGCTTATTTAACTTCTATGCAGAGTACATCATGAGAAACGCTGGGCTGGGCTGGAAGAAGCACAAGCTGGAATCAAGATTGCCGGAAGAAATATCAATAACCTCAGATGTGCAGATGACACCACCCTTATGGCAGAAAGTGAAGAGGAACTAAAAAGCCTCTTGATGAAAGTGAAAGAGGAGAGTGAAAAAGTTGGCTTAAAGCTCAACATTCAGGAAACAAAGATCATGGCATCTGGTTCCATCACTTCATGGGAAATAGATGGGGAAACAGTGGAAACAGTGGCTGACTTTATTTTTGGGGTCTCCAAAATCACGGCAGATGGTGACTATAGCCATGAAATTAAAAGATGCTTACTCCTTGGAAGGAAAGTTATAGCATATTGAAAAGCAGAGACATTACTTTGCCAACAAAGGTCTGTCTAGTCAAGGCTATGGTTTTTCCTGTGGTCATGTATGGATGTGAGAGTTGGACTGTGAAGAAAGCTGAGCACCAAAGAATTGATGCTTTTGAACTGTGGTGTTAGAGAATACTCTTGAGAGTCCCTTGGACTGCAAGGAGGTCCAACTAGTCCCTCCTAAAGGAGATCAGTCCTGGGTGTTCATTGGAAGGACTGATGCTAAAGCTGAAACTCCAATACTTTGGCCACCTCATGCGAAGAGTTGACTCATTGGGAAAGACCCTGATGCTGGGAGGGATTGGGGGCAGGAGGAGAAGGGGACAACAGAGGATGAGATGGTTGGAAGGCATCACTGACTCAATGGACATGAGTTTGGGTGAACTGCGGGAGTTGGTGATGGACAGGGAGATTCATGGGGTCTCAAAGAGTCAGACACTGAGGGACTGAACTGACTGACTGAGGCACTGAAAAAAAATCTTGGCAGTTTGCTATTGATTGTAACTAGAGAGGGAGCAAGTAGTTATTTGTTCAAAAAGGGTCAACTCAGGAACTTCTGTTGTTTTTTTAAAACTTGATTTTATCCCCTCATGCCTTTCTTTGCTATCAGGGACTAATGTAATCTTTAACCTTGTTTGGATTAATTCTGTTTCAGCATGGTGGGGAGCTATATTTCAGTGACGTCTATGCTAGCCTTGAATTGCCAGAAGAAATCAGGACACACAAAGTTTTATGGGGTAGGTGTTTGTGTTTTGTTTTGTTTTGTTTTGAGGCAGATACTTGTTCAAGTACAGCATTCCATCCTGCTGATGTCCAGGGTGAGGCTTTGTGCTGTGGGAACACATGCCTTTAGGTAACAGGCTTAGGTTCTTTTCCTCCTCTGACACTCAACTCTGATAAGACCTTGGGCAATTTAATTACTCTCTTTGAGTCATGACTTCCTAACTATAAAATGTAGGTAATAATTCAGTCTGCCTCATAAGGCTGTCATGAAGATTGAATGGGATAATGTGTGTGAAAAATTCTTTTAAAAGCTCTAGTGTGGAAATGACGCCAGTTGCTCCAGAGATGATGCGTCCTTAATTCCCTGTATTTTCACCATTATTCTGTTGCTGATCCCTTGAGTGTCATTTTCATGGAGTTTCTGGACATTGAGGAGATAAATGGCATGTGTTTGGTCAGTCTGGCTATGAAATCAAAAGTTCTTTTAAAATAAATTATGTTAACTTTTTTCTTTCATACAATTATATTGTACAGCTGAACCATATTTTATTTGGCCATTTCTTTCTTGGTAATGATTTAGTTTGTTTCTAATTTGTTGATGTAATGAACTTGAAAACTATAAATGCCTTATGAACGTTAATAGTGCTTACTGTTCTAGTAGCAGATTGTTATAAGGTTAATCTGGAACTAAGAGGCAGTGTTGTAATTTTTCTTGTATATTTTTACTCACATAACATAGTGTTTTTCAGAATGTGACCTAATATATGCATGAATATTATGATTGATAGAACCATTAGCTAGCATATCCAGCCTTCACTTTGATTTTCTAGACCTTGGGGGACTCTCAGGTTCTTCTATTTTTCTAGGACCTGTGTTCTAAGTAATACCATAGCCTAATCAATTATACCAGAAGAATAACTCCCTAATATCTAGTTGTATTGGTTGATCTGTGATTTTTCTTTTTTTAGGTGAGTGCCTGGGTGGTGCTTTATACTGGAAGGACCTTTCTATCCTTGCCAAAAAAGTTGGGTTCTGCCCTCCACGTTTGGTCACTGCCAATTTCATTACAGTTCAAAACAAGGAGCTGGAAAACGTGATCGGTAAGAAACAGTGGCAGGGACTGTTATAACTCCAACCTGAATGGTTCTGATTTGGTGATTAGCAAGTATCTCCTCA
The DNA here is from genome assembly GCF_029407905.1 of Bubalus kerabau. NCBI lineage: Eukaryota > Metazoa > Chordata > Mammalia > Artiodactyla > Bovidae > Bubalus > Bubalus kerabau. The sequence goes on from NC_073645.1 coordinate 26,051,492, forward strand.
GTGAGTCTCACTGAAGGAGACTGTGTCATCTGGAAATCTCTATCTTATCTCCCCTTTAATGGCAGCTTCCCAAAGTTTGGTGTTTATCCTCTGAGCCACCAGGGAAGCCCCCCAAAGTTTGGTGTTTAATAAAGCACTTTGAAGGTATTCAATAAATAGAGTCATGTGCCCAGAAAGATGATTGATGGCATGCAAAGAAGATACCATCTTTATAATATTTAAGTCTTCATCTATTGAGCAGACCAATAACCATTGCAGTGCTGGAGACAAACCATGAGTATATTCTGTTTTTAGGCGACTGCCGTTTTGTTTCTGCAACATTTCGCCTCTTCAAACTCCCTAAGACAGGACCAACCCAAAAATGCCAAGTTATTTACAATGGAGGAATCAGAGGACATGAAAAAGAACTAATATTTGATGCAAATTTCACATTTAAGGTAACTAAAGATTTCCATGACTTCCAGCATTCTTCCTCTTCTTACTTTGCTCCACAAACCTTTGCTTAATCTTGCATTGCTTCTCACTTTTCTGGTCTTGGTATATGTGTATGTGTCTGTGTGTCTGTCTATATACACACAAACAAATACACACACATACTTGTGGGCTTCCCTGGTGACTCAGTGGTAAGAATCTGCCTGCAATGTAGGAGGCCCAGGTTCGAGCCCTGGGTCAAGAAGATCCCCTGGAGAAGAAAATGCCAACTGACTCCAGTATTCTTGCCTGGGAAATCCCATGGACAGAGGAGCCTGGTGGGCTACAGCCCACGGTGTCAAAAAAGAGTCAGACACGACTTAGTGACTAAATAATAACAAATATATATATATTATATATATATATATATATTTTTTTTTTTTTTTTTTTTTGCTAAACCATTAAAATGTAAGTTGCAGATATCATGACATTTTACCTTTAAATATTTCAGCATACATCTCCTAAGAATAGAATGTTCTCTTACGTAACCAAATATCATTACCTTAAAAACTTTTCTATGAAACGTCATTCATGCATCAGAGTCATGGTATTATAAAGATGGAAAACTGTGAGAGTACTGAGCAATAATATTTCAGTTGTTTAATTGTTTTGGGATTAAGGAATTGTTAGTGTTTAATGATGACACTGATATTGCTACTACTCTTTTTCGAGTAGGCTTTGTTTTTTCAAAACAGGTAAGTACAGGCTTTGGAACTAGACAGCTGGTTTCAAATTCTAGTTCTGTCATTTATTTATTACTTGAGTAAACTTGAATATGCCACCAAAATTGTTTGAGAAACAGTTTGCTCCACTGTAAAAGTAGGGATAATAATAATACTATGTGGCAGATTTTCTGTAAAGATTAGCAATACTGTAGTAAAACATTGGTACTGGGAACTCAGTAAATAGAAGATACAGTCATTGTTTGTTTCAAAGGTGGAAGAACTTAACTGTTTCCCTACTCTGATGTTTTGGTCTAGATAGCATTTTCAGATTTCTTAAATACTCCTGGTGCCACAGAGCCATTAATGCTTTTTCACTGATACACTGCCATTTGCCTGCTCAGTAGAGCCACAGAATCAGTAAAACCATCACTCTGGTCTAGTGGCTTTCAAAAAAACATTTCTAATGGCAGAATTATTTTTTATTGAGACATATTTGGCACATAACTCTATATTAACTTTAGGTATAAAACACAGTGATTTAAAATTTGTATATATTGCAAAATGATCATCCAGTAAGTCTACAGTTAATGTCCATTACCATACGTAGTTACAAATTTTTTTTTTCTTATGATGAGAAATTTTGGGATCTTTCTCAGCTACTCTCAGATATATAAAACAGTATCATTAACTACAGTCACTATGCTATACATTACAGCCTCATGAGTTATTTATTTTATAACTGAGAGTTTGTATCTTTTGACCCCCGTTAGCCAATCTGCCTACCCTGTACTTGCCCCCAGAATTTTTTTTTTTTTTTTTTCAGCAAAAGCAGGCAGATTCTTTACCAACTGAGCTATCAGGGAGGCCCACAATTTTATTTAAAAGACCAATACTTAACTATGTGTAGGTCCTTGCCTTATGTAACCCCAGTATCTGAAGGGATACAAGCAGAATTTATTGGACAGGAGCAGAGACTGGACAGCTCAGAATCTCCTGTGTTAACTCCTGGTTCCCAAGGCGTGGACCCTTTACGCATGTCCCAGGCACACTGGGACTCAAGGAAACACACCAGAAAAGCCATTAGTCCAAAGACCTTATTTTAGCAACAAATAAGGTGAAACTCAGAGAGCAGTGGTTTTCTACATTTGCTTCTGAGCAGAAACTAGACACTGGAGCGATGAGTGTCCTTTTTTTTTTTTGGTGTTGCCACCAAAGGAAAACTAATAGTGACACTGGTCAATTCCATGGAGAAATAAGCATGAAGCTACTAGCAGCAGGGTCTGAACGTGAGAAAATACTATGTCAAAAGGTGTGGTCTTTTATCTTGAGATACTTCTTGATAGTAGTAGATAGAAGAACCCTTCAGGGTGTTTTTCTTCTATTCAGACGAGAGTGGCATCTCTAAGAATGTCTTTCATGCTTCCCTTCAGAAAGATGAAGCTGTTGAAGTAGATGAAGAAACAGTGGCTATCTTGAAGAATTCACGATTTGCCCAAGATTTTCTGATCGGGCCAGATGGAGAGAAGTTGCCAACATGTGGAGCCTATACTGCTTTAGAAGTAAAGGTTGGCTTGGCTTTTCATTCCCTAACCTCCAACGGAGAACCATTTAAAAAATTGTTATGATCACCACAGACTGCTAAAGAAACAAATCATTATTCTTTTAGTTGGCCATCATAACTTATTTCTAGTATTTTTGTACCTATAAAATGATTTAACTTCATTTTTCCAATGCTGACTTGGTACTTCCATCAATGGACTTTGAAGCATCCACGAACCCCTTAAAATTGTATGTGTATTTTCTTGGGAAAGAGTGTTACTTTCATCAGGTTTCCAAAGAGGTACAGATACAAAAAAGATTAAGAGCTACCTTGGGAAAAAATTATGCAAAGTATACATATATACATACACCTTTTAATGTGGGCTTCTGTGGTGGCTCAGCAGTAAAGAATCCACTGCCAATGCAGGAGATACAAGAGACGTGGGTTCAATCCCTGGGTCAGGAAGATCCCCTGGAGAAGGAAATGGCAACCCACTCCAGTATTCTTGCCTGGGGAATCTCACCAACAGAGGAGCCTGGAGGGCTACAGTCCATGGGGTCGCAAGGAATTGGACACAACTTAGTGACAAAACAGCAACAGACCTTTTTATATGAATAGTCAGAAAGATGGTACCAGCCTACATGCCTGCCTGCAATGTATGAGAATACCTTTTCCCTGTATCCTTACTAATATGGTTATTACTTTTTAAAAAAGATGATGGTTGGATGGCATCATCGACTCAATGGACATGAGTTTGAGCAAACTCCAGGAGATAGTGAAGGACAGGGAAGCCTGGCATGCTACAGTTCATGGGATCACAAGGAGTCAGACATGACTGAGTGACTGAACAACAACTTAAAAAAAATCTTTGTTTATCTGATAAGCAGAATATAATTTGTTTGTTTTACATACATTGAACTTTTTGGTTATGTTTATTGACTATTTACATTTCATCTATTGTGAACTTCCTTTGTAATATAAGAGTGTTTATTATTATGTTGCAAATTTTTTCTCTTTTATCTTTTCGTTTGCTTTTTTTGTTCTTGTGCCACATGGCATGTTTGACCTTCGTTCCCTGGGCGGGGATTGAACCCATGCCCCTTGCAGTGGAAGCGTAGAGTCTTAACAACTGGACCACAGGGGAGTTCCCCTTTTTATTTGCTTTTTCTCCTGAATAGATGTTTTCGGTTTTTATGCAGTCATTTCCTTTATGGTATCTGGCTCTGGTGTTACCATTAGAAAGATCTGTTCTATGTGAACCTTATAAATTTACTTGTTTTCTTTTAGTGCTTTTTAAAACTTGAGGTAGAATTTGCATAACATAAAATTCACTATTTTAACCAATTTTTTTTAACCATTTTAATCTGTACAGTTTAGTAGCTTTTAGTCTGTTTATAATGTCATACAACCATTACCACTGTCTAGTTCCAGAAAGCTTTCGTCATCCCCCCGAGTAAATCCTATTCCCATTAAGCACTCATCCCCAGTCCTCCTCTCCCCCATCCCTGGCAGTAACTAATCTGTTTTCTTGTCTCTGGATTTGCTTTTTCTGGACATTTCATAAAAGTGGAATCATACAATACTTTGTGACCTTTTCTGTCTGGCTTCTTTTACTTAATGTAATGTTTTCAGGGTTTATCCATATAGCAGTATTTCATCCCTTTTCATAGCTGGATAATAGTCCCTTATATGGCTATACCACAGTTTTTTCTTTTTAGCCCATTCATCAGTTGAGAGATGTTTAGGTTGTTTCCACTTTTTGGCTATTGTAATGTTGCTGTGACTGTGCATGTATATGTGCCTCATGTACTTGTTTGAGTGGTTGTTTTGAATCCTTTTGGGTCTGTATCTGGGAGTGGAATTGTTGGGTCATGTGGTAATTCTCCATTTAACTTTTTGAAGTCACCAAACTGTGTCCTACAGTGGCTCCGCCATTTTACAATCCTCCCAGCAATGTGCAAGGGTTCCCATTTCTCTGCATCCTTGCCAACAGTTGTTATTTTCTGTTTTGATTGTAGCCATCTTCGTTAGTGTGAAGTATTTGAGCCAGTATTGCAGCATATTCTAAAATGAATATTTTCTAAAATATCTTAGATTCTTATTTAAAAATTATTCTAGTAACGGAAATATTGGTGTAGCATTTTTAACAGCATTTTATCACAAGTTATCTCCAGTCACCTCTCACAACCTCCCTATGAAGAAGGTGGATAGGGAGTGGTAACAGATAGTGGCATCTTTCTCTTATTTATTTTTACCTTTCCCCCATTCATGCTCTCATAATTATTAATCCATTTGTTAATTTATAATATTCTATTATTTAGAACAGGCTTAGTGATGGATTTCAAGTCTTTTTTGTCTGACAGAACTTCTAACCTGCACCAGAGTCCTGCCCAGCAAAATAAGCTACTGCTCTTTCTGGGGCAGGATGGTGGGGTGTATGTACACGATAGGCTAAGTACACATCTCGGCTCTGCCACCTATGTGTAATCTTGGATTCCTTACCTAAACTCCTCAAACCCTCTGTTTCCTCATGTTTAATGGCAAGATAATAATCCCTTTTCTCCTCAGATTGTAAAAGTCAAATGGAATGATACATGTAAATGTTAGGCGATGCCTGGCAAGTAATAACATACCCAAGAAACAGAGGTGGTTATGGTTGTGGATTTGTATTTGCTAAGATTCTTGGTCCAACTAAAGACTAAGATCCAACCAGTCCATCCTAAAGGATATCAGTCCTGGGTGTTCATTGGGAGGTCTGATGTTGAAGCTGAAACTCTAATACTTTGGCCACCTGATGTGAAGAGCTGACTCATCGGAAAACACCCTGATGCTGGGAAAGATTGAGGGCAGGAGGAGAAGAGGACGACAGAGGATGAGATGGTTGGATGGCATCACTGACCCAATGGACATGGGTTTGAGTGGACTCTGGGAGTTGGTGATGGACAGGGAGGCCTGGCATGCTGCGGTTCTTGGGGTCGCAAAGAGTTGGACACGACTGAGCAACTGAACTGAACTGAACTGAAGATTCTGGGTATCTTGGAACTGTGTTCTGTGTGTTTGAATTCTGACCCTCTTTGCAGGATTCTTTCATCATTCTCTCATGTACCCTTTCTCCTGGCTCAGAATTTCTATAATCTTCAAAAATTTTACTTTTCTGCTCTTTATATTTTGTAGAAATTTTCGATGCATGGGGCAAAAACATTGATACACAAGTAACTCTTGTGCCTTTTCCTCCACCTTTTGTTACCTTGCAGTCTTTTTTTTTTCTTCCCTCAGTGCTTGTGGGATCTTAGTTCCTGAACCAGAAATTGAACCCCGGGCTCCAGCAGTGAGCACTGAATCCTGGCCTCTGGACTGCCAGGGAATTCCCAAGCAGTCTTTTTTTATTTGGCCACGCTGGGTCTTTGTTGCTCCGCACAGGCTTTCTCTAGTTGCGGCGAGGGGGGCTACTCTGGTTTGGTGCGTGGTCTTCTCGTGTTGGGGAGCACAGGCTGGAAGGTACATGGGCTTCAGCAGTTGCAGCTCCCAGGCTCTAGAGTGTGGGCTCAGTAGTTGTGGTGCATGGGCATAGTTGCTCCGAGGCATGTGGGATCTTCCTGGATCAGGGATCAAACCCATGGCCCTGCAGTGGCGGGTGGACTCTTATCCACCAGGGAAGTCCCCAAGCAGTCTTTTAAGAGTGAAGCTTATTAGGGAATTCCCTGGTGGCATAATCTGAGCTAAGTGTAGAAGCCATCGCTAGAGGTAAAAAGTGATTTTATTTATTTATTTTTTGCTTTATTTGATTCTTGAGCACTCTGCTTTTGAAGGAAAAAGAACTTTAGAGGGAAAAGTAGAGAAATTTGAATTCTGACTTTTCAGTCCATTGCATTTCATGAATGTGTTACTGGTCTTTTGAAATTCTTGGTTGTTCACTGATAACAAAATCTTCCTGGTCAAAATCAGTGTTTATCTGGAAATACTTTCATCATTCTATTCTCCTTTACTTGGTTTCCTGAATCCTGGTTCTGAAGGCTGCCAGAGAATTAGTTACAAGTAAACAGAATCTTTCCCCCAGCCCACTCTGGGGGCGTTTGCTTGTTAGATGCGTTTGCTTCTGCAGGAGAGAATTTTCTGGCAGCAGAGCTCTCCAGCACCTCATGTGCAGGAGGATGCCTGACCTCTGGTTGGAATGCAGCTTTCTACGTGTTTGAACTGGTTTGTCAGAACCATCTCCCATCTCTCACCTTGCTTCTTTCAGCCTGCGGGCGTGCCGTCAGTTCCATGTCTGAAATGGGACTAATTGACACTGAAGGAAGATTTGAAGAATGAAGCAGCTGTGTGTCCTAGAAATACAACCTTGGGCTTTCGGAGGAGGACGTTCTTATCTTTTTTATGGAAGACCTTTGTGATAGATTCCTGGGAACCACAAGCAGGAGGCATGTGGGGAATTGCTCGTATTTCTGTCATCCTATCCGTTGGCGCAGTAGAAGAATCAAAGTACTGCTTCTTTCTGGGACTTGACTCCATAATGACTGTTTTTGAGAGTCCTCGTTTTTCTTTCTTCTCCTCCTCCTCCTCCTTTAATCCTGACAAGCAAAGTGTATTTTGCTATTTAAAAGAACTATTAAAACCCTGCAGCATCTATAGTGATGCAGATAGGATGTGTGCTATGTCCTGTCTTGCTCTAGTTAATAGTCGTGGGAGTAATCACATGACAACAGTTGTTGCTGTTGTTCAGTCGCTGAGTTGTGTCTGACTCTTTGCCACCCCATGGACTGCAGCACGCCAGGCTTCCGTGTCTTTCACTATCTCCCGGAGTTTGCTCATACTCATGTCCACTGAGTCAGTGATGCCATCCAGCCATCTCACCCTCTCTTGCCGCCTTCTTCTCCTGTCCTCAGTCTTTCCCAGCATCAGGGTCTTTCCCCATGAATTGGCTCTTCAAATCAGGTAGCCAAAGAATTGGAGCTTCAGCTTCAGCATCCATCCTTCCAATGAATATTCAGGATTGACTGACTACCTTTAGGATTGACTTGTTTGATCTTGCTGTCCTGGGAACTCTCAACAGTCTTCTCCAGCACCACACTTTGAAAGCATCAACACTTCAGCACTCAGCCTTCTTTATGGTCCAACTCGCGCATCCATACATGACTACTGGAAAAACTATAACTTGGACTGTACAGACCACTGTTGGCAAAGTGCTGTCTCTGCTTTTTAATACACTGTCTAGATTTGTCATAGCTTTTCTCCTAAGGAGCAAGCGTCTTCTAATTTCATGGCTGCAGTCGCCGTCTACAGTGATTTTGGTTGTAGTCGAGAGGACCTAATCTTTATCAAACAGTTAATATGTTGAAGGCATCTCATCATTTAGTCCTCATAATACTCCTTTTCTTCATTTTACAAATGAAGAAACAGGCTCAGAGAGATTAATTTGCTGATCCAAGGTCACACAGCTAGAAAGGAGTAAATCTGAACCCACATGTATTTCTGGAGCTGACATTCTTAACCAGTATGCTGCAGTAGCTCTCCATATCTGTACTGTTCACACAAGCACAGTTAGTGCTGGAAAGGACTGCTTGTCAGGGTGTCCCACCTTCTAGTTCCTTCAAGTTTTGAGAGCTTTTTGGTCTGGTTGCAGACATTTGGAAGTGGTACTGATATTACTTGTACATCTTTCTGTTTGCTGCCGCCGCCGCTGCCGCTAAGTCGCTTCAGTCGTGTCCGACTCTGTGCGACCCCAGAGACGGCAGCCCACCAGGCTCCCCCGTCCCTGGGATTCTCCAGGCAAGAACACTAGAGTGGGTTGCCATTTCCTTCTCCAATCTTTCTGTTTGCAGTTATAAACAAATAACTTGTTTGTAACTTGTAGGTTGCAGTCCACCAACAAATAATAAGAGTGTAAGATCAATGGCACTCCACTCCAGTACTTTTGCCTGGAAAATCCCATGGACGGAGGAGCCTGGTAGGCTGCAGTCCATGGGGTCGCTAGAGTTGGACACGACTGAGCGACTTCACTTTCACTTTTCACCTTCCTGCATTGGAGAAGGAAATGGCAACCCACTCCAGTGTTCTTGCCTGGAGAATCCCAGGGACGGGGGAGCCTGGTGGGCTACCGTCTATGGGGTCGCACAGAGTTGGACACGACTGAAGCGACTTAGCAGCAGCAGCAGCAAGATCATGTTTAATGAATTCACTTTCATTAATAAGGTGGCTTGTGCATATTCTTGATGTGCAGTCTTGTGCCTGGATTTTCTCTGACTGTTGGGACTGCTGGTAGAGGTATCTCATTAGAAGGTGAAAGGAGGAAAAATAAAGACTGCTGTCTTGTCTTTTGAAAGTTCCACTTACTCTGCCCTGAAATCTTACTGGTTGTGGTTGGCAATCTCAACATCTGAATATCAGCAATTGCTAAGGAGGGCCCTGGTATCTGGGACTTCCCTTCTTCTCTTGCACACGTTTCTAGAGATTAGAGTAAGAGAAGGGAAGAAGATCCAGCATGTCAGTAGCTCAGTTCTAAAAAGGTAAAAGGCACAAACAAATGGGAATCCCATGGAATAAAGCAAATCAACTCTTCTGGCCCAAAAGGGACCTTTCAGAAGCTTTAAATGAAGTTTACCTTGAAAATAGCGATAACTTGATTAGAAACTTCAGGAAAAGACAGCCACCTTGATAAGTGAGTCACTGATGCTGCTCCCGGACCCCACAGAACTGTACAATTTTGTCCTCCTTGTAGGAAATAAGCGTTAAGTCCAGCTGAAATGTTAGTGTCTGTCAAAACATCTTTAACGTATCCTTTCGTCTTGGTTTGTCTTTTGACAGGATGTGATCACAGATCCATTTGAGCTTGCAGGGAGGTCCGACAGTGAGGAGTCCAGAAGTTCCCCTGCTGTTGGTGGCTGCTGCAGTACAAAGAAATGCTCCTAAAACAACAGCTGACCAGACGACAGTGCGCAGGAGGTGAAAGAATGAGTTACACATGTCTTAACCCACCCTTTCCCATAGCCCATACCATACGAAAGAGCAAGTGGCAGAAGTCCACTGATCTCTAGATAAAAATAAATGAGTTATCTTTACAAAGTATTAAAGGTTTACATCAAAATCACGTAAAGACCCGTTAAGCCGGTTTCCTCTTACCTGATTCTGGTGCCACCTGGTGGCCAGAAATGGAACTGAGCAGCAGTCTGAAAGCTTGGCCCATGGGCAAGGAAGGCTTTAGAAAAGAGTTGGCTGAGTCTCAGGGAAAACATTTTCCTTCTGACCCACATAGAACCTTTTCGACTTTTCACCATGTGTGCTCATTAAACAAAACTCCTACTGAAATCATTCGAATCATGCCAAAAGATTGCCAAATCAAATTTGGTAGGAGTGCTCTGGAGATAATGGTCTTTTATATCAGTTTTTTTCCTCCAATGTGCAGTTGAATGAAGAAAAAACCCAAGTGTTAATTTTTTTGACTTCAGTTTACCCTAACATAAGACAACATGGTAACCATATGCAGTAAATCTTAACCAGATCAGGAAAACAGTTTGATACTTTTTAAAAGACAAACTAGATGTAAAAATGGTGGGTTTTCTTTTCCTTTATAAAATGCCCTAATTAAACCTGTAGGAAAGTATTAGGTTTAGTCCTAGTTTCCATAGTTAAAGAAGATTGAGGGATTCTTCTCTCCTCAATCTTCAAGGATGGTTGAAGATTTCAAGGATGGTTGTGTCACACGAGTGTATGTTCCTCGGTTCTTTGTCTCGTCACAACAAAGATTTGGAGCGATGGACATTAAAGCCCTCGGCACGTCACAACTCTTGGGTCTTGGACAAACCGTGTTATAGCTCTTAGGCAAATCAGTGTTACAGCTCTATTTTATGTAGAAGATAGCAGGAGAATCCATCCTCAAAGCGTGAGGGCATGCCAACCCAAAGACTCGAAGAGAAGAGAGTGGAGGAGTGCGCAGGGGGGTGGGGGAGAGAGAGAGAGAGTGAGAAAGGAGAGACAGAAAGAGCGCATGCACGTAGGAGAGAGGGAGTCCGTGAGAAAGCGCTTTGGCTCCTCCTTTTATATGTTTTTTCCTCCACCTGGGCCTGCCCTATGCAAATTGGGCTTAGCCAGGAGTGCTGTTTGTCCTGCCTGAAGTCTTCACTCTGGTCCTCGGACCTTCCTTTGACCTTCCTTGTCTTTTAGCCACCGCCATTTTGGACTCCTTTCCCCTATTCTACCTACCTAACATTCTCCCCTCAAGAGATGAGAGGCCCAATTCTTTGGGAATAGGGGCGTCGAGGTCTTTCAGGCTACTTCCTGTTGAACTGGGATGGTGAGGGGTATTGGGCCTCCCCCTCTTGCTAGTCTCAATCCTCAGAGTCCTTATAGTGGTGTCCAAGGGTGTGTGATATTTTCCGTGGTCAGCTGTAGTTTTATATCTTTGTTGAACTGGCACTGCATGTTGTAGCTGGTTGACCTGGGCAGAGATAAGACAGGTTAGACAATTGACAGTACATGGAATAAGCATAAGCATCATCAGTATAGCATAACAAGGAGTAGTAGGGACATTGGTCAATTTTAAATTCACATCGCCAGGATGGCTCAAGTCCCTCCTTGTTCAGGGATCAGAAGATCTATCTCCTGTCTGTTTTGGAGTACAGTCTCTGTCAAGCTGTGTTGGCTCTTTAGAGTTATCCTGAGAAATTTTATCCCCAGAAACCAGATTTTGGGGGTGTTCATTAGAATGGCACTCATTGGTAGTTCTGAATAGGTATCTGAGATCTCCCAGGGGCTCACAGGTGTATTGAGTGTCCTCTTCTGTTTTCTTCCATGGCTTGACTCGTGAGTAGTGAATCCAGGAGTCATGTCCTGGTACCTTGACTGCTGTGGGGGTAGAAAATATTACAGGGTAAGGGCCCTTCCATGTGGGCTGGAGTTGAGCCTTTGGGGACCCATCTTTCCCGACTTTAATTAGGGCTTGAGTTCCTGGAGCATATAGTGGTGACTCCTTAGAATCTTTTGGGTCCTGGTTCATACCCCACAAGCGTATATCCTGTTGGAATTGCCCAATGGTCATGGTATAAGACTGGAGGGTCTGAACCTCTGGATCTAGGAAGAGGTCATTGACATAAACAAAAGGTCTCCCATATAGCATCTCATAAGGACTAAGACCAACCTGTCCCTTAGGGGCAATGTGGGTGCGGAGGAGAGCTATTGTTGGTAAAGCCTCCTTCCATCCCAGGGAGATCTCCTGGGTTATCTTTTTTATCGCTGATTTTAAGAATTGATTGGCTCTTTCTACTTTTCCTGAAGATTGAGGCCTCCATGCACAATGGAGATAATAAGTAATGCCCAATGCTTTCGAGACCCCTTGGGTGACCTTAGAAGTAAATGATGTCCCATTGTCACTTTGTAATGACCTGGGCAGACCAAATTTTGGAATGATTTCATGGAGCAGTTTTTTTACCACCTCCTCAGCCGTCTAAGTCTGGGTGGGAAAGCCTTCAATCCATCCTGTGACTGTATCTATCATAACTAATAGGTATTTATACCCTTGAGAAACTGGCATCTGGGTGAAGTCCATCTGCCAGTCCTCTCCTGGGTAGGCCTCACGTCGTTGGACGGGCTGGGCCAGCTGAGGTCTTCGAGCTCCTTGGGGGTTGTTTAATTGGCAAGTAGGACAAGAGGAGACCACCTGTCTTATCGTTGTTTGGAGGCCTGTTCCTCTGAAGGATCTTTCTAGTAATCTTTGGAGGGCCTTTCCTCCTAAATGAGTAGTGGCATGTAAGGAGTTAACCAACTTCCATTGGAGGTTCCCAGGCAGAAAAAGGAGTCCCTCCTCTTGGAACCACCCCATATGATCTTCTTGAAAGCCCTCGCTCTTAGCTTTAAGAGTCTCACCTTCAGTATATGAAGGAGTTTCTGGCAAATTAGTCTGTGGAACTAAGGTGGCAATCCCTATTAGGTCATGGTTCTGTAATGCTCTCCTAGCTGCCTGATCAGCTGCTTGGTTCCCTCGTGCCACTTCTGTGCTCCCTTTTTGGTGTCCTTTACAGTGGGAGACTGAAACCTCAGTGGGCAGATGGACTGCCTCCAAGAGTCAAAGAATCTGATCACCATATTTGATTGGGGACCCTCGGGTGGTCAAGTGGCCCCTTTCTTTCCAAATAGCCGCATGTGCACGTAGCACCAGAAAGGCATACTTGGAGTCAGTGTAAATGGCTATTCTTTTTCCTTTTCCCAGCTCTAAAGCTCGAGCCAGGGCTATGAGCCCAGCTAATTGGGCTGAAGTACCTGGTGGCAGAGGCTTAGCCTCTATGGTCTCAAAATTGGAGACTACTGCATACCCGGCTCTTTTTCCATCCAAGACAAAGCTGCTTCCATCAGTGTACCAGATTTCCTCAGGATTGGTCAGAGGATCTTCTGACAATCCCTCTCTGGGTTTTGTCCAGTGGTCCAAGGTTTCTAGACAAGAGTGAAAGGGGAGAGAGCCCTCGGGGGTAGGTAGGAGGGTGGCTGGGTTAAGAACCACACAAGGGGATATAGTGAGGCCTGGATTTTCCATCAGCATTACTTGATATCTGAGGATTCTTTGATCAGACATCCATAAATGGCCTCTCCCATTTAGGAGTTGTTTACTTGGTGGCTGGTAAAAATAGTTAGTTTGCCCCCAAAGGAGAGTTTTGAAGCATCTTCTATCATGATTGCAATAGCTGCAAGATTTCGAAGGCAGGGGGGCCAGCCTCGGGTAGTTGGATCCAGCCTCTTGGATAAGTATGCTACAGGCTGGGGCTCAGATCCCAACCTTTGAGTTAACACTCCCGAGGCTATTCCCTCTCTTTCATGGACATAAAGTTGGAATGCTTTTTCTGGGTCTGGCAACCTCAAGGCAGGTGCCTGAGTTAAGGCCTGTTTTAGTGTAGCCTCTGCCTCCTTTTGAGGAGTTCCCCACATGAGTGGGATTGAATCATCTCGTCCCTTTAAGCTTTCATATAAGGGTTGGGCAATTAGACCGTAGTTGGGTATCCAGATTCTACAATAACCAGTTAGCCCCAGGAAAGCTCGCAATTGTTTTTGAGTCGTGGGGGAGGGCAACTGGAGGATTCCTTGTACCCGATCAGAGGACAGCCTCCTGGACCTGTGTGTAATCTGAACTCCCAGGTAAGTGACCTTTGTCTCGACCATCTGTGCCTTAGCACGGGAGACTTTATATCCCCTTTCTGCCAAGAAGTTTAGAACCTGAATTGCATGTTGTTGGGCACTTTTCTTGTCTGGAGAGCAGATTAGTAGGTCATCTATGTATTGTAATATTTTCCCATTAGGTCCCAGGTCCAGATCTCGGAGATCCCGGCTAAGGGCCTGTCCAAACAGGTGGGGCCTATCTCTGAACCCCTGAGGTAATACTGTCCAAGTCATCTGTTGGTGTTTTTCTCCTGGGGCTTCCCACTCAAAGGCAAAAAGGTATTGGGATTCTTTAGCCAGTGGTATGCAAAAAAAAAAAATGCATCTTTGAGATCCAAGACTGTAAACTACTTGGCACTGGGTGGGATTTCTCCCAAGATTACATAGGGATTGGGTACTGTGGGATGGAGGGGGACTACAGCTTCATTTATGATCCAGAGATCTTGAACCATTTGCCAGGTTCCGTCTTTTTTCTTTACTGAGAGGATTGGGGTGTTACATGGCGAACTGGTGGGGACCAATAGCCCACAAGCAAGGAATTTATTTATTAAAGGCTGTAGTCCCTCCAGAGCCTCTCTTTTGAGAGGATGTTGTTTTCGGTTAGGAAACTGAGTGGGATATCGGAGGACAATGATGACCTGTTCAGCTTGGTGGGCTCGTCCAGGAATCCCCTGGTCCCACACCTGGGGGTTAATTTTGTCTTCCCATAGTTTTTGGTCCCTCTCTATTAAAGGTGTAATGGGTTCTTCAGTAGTAATGAGGAGCTGTAGAGCTCTAGGGGCTGAAAAAGTTCCCATCACAAGGGTGGTCCCCAGTTTAATGAGTAGGACACTCAGGGACCACCAGAAACTGGTGGGAAAATATTTGTCCATCCCAGCAACAAAGAAGTGCTCGGGTGAATCTTTTAGTAGTTGCTTTTCCTGCAGCACCCAAAATGGTACAGGTTTGGGAGGAGAAGGCTCCGGAGTAGGAGATCAAGACAGAGTAGGTAGCCCCCGTGTCAACTAAGAAATTCTCAGACCTACCTGCCACATCCAGTTGCACCCTTGGCTCCAGCCCCGTGATGGTTATCTGTGACAGGCGGGCTGGCTGGAGTGGGCCGCTTCAGTCCTCTTGAACCATCATGAAGGTAGGCTTGGCCTTTGACCTTGAGGCTCTTGGGTCCCAAGGGCAGAGTGCTGCCCAATGTCCCAGTTGATGGCATTTGTGGCAGGCCATTCTCAGAGACTTGTCACAGTTTGGACACTCTTTGGCCCAATGCCCCGCCTGTCTACAGATCAGGCATTTGTCTCGTGCCTTATCCCTCAAGCACTTGGGGTTTGCCATAGGGCTTCTCTGGAGGGCGGCCAGCATCTGGGCATGCCTTTCTTTCTCTCCTCCTGGGCCTTGGCCTGCTTCTCCTGTTCTCTGTTATAAAAGGTATTGGTGGCTGTCTGGACCATCTCATCTAAAGAGGCAGCAGGGTCCTGCTGTTGTAGCTGCTGTAACTTAACTCTGATATCTGATGCACATTGGGACAGGAATTTGTCCTTTAAAATCATCCGTCCCTCGTAAGAGTCTAAGTCCAGGTTGGTAAACTTTTGGAGGGCCTCTTTTAGCCTCTCCAGAAAGGCAGTGGGGTTCTCATTGGGCTCCTGAGTTGTTGCTGAGACCCAGGCATAGCTAATTACTTTTTGTTGGACTGCTTTCAGTCCTGCCTTCACACCGATTAGAAAATGATCTCTTTCCCAGATGTGCTCAGGGTCATTATAATTCCAATTAGGATCGGAGGAGGGGACTGCAGTTTCCCCTACTGGGTATCTATCACTGGACATGTGAAGCCCTGTTGCATACCTCTGGGCTTCCTTTAAGACCCTGGTATGTTCAGGATCAGATCAAGTTTGACTAAATATGACCATGATGTCTTTCCACGTCAAGTCAAAGGCAAAGGTAATAATGTTGGAAGGTATCTATATATTTGCCTGGGTCATCTGTATAGCTTCCCAGGTCTTGTTTGATCTGCCTTAGTTCTAAGAGGGAGAAGGGCTTATGGACCCAGGTTGGTCCAAATTCTCCTCCAGTTTCAACTAAGGGACATACTCAAGCTGGCTTTTGTGGAGGGGGTGCTCCCGGATATGGGGGCACATTTGGGTACGAGGAAGGAGCACCAGGCAACTCGGGAGCTGTGGGAGGTGAGCCTTCACGAGGGGGTTCCTTTTCTTGGTTGCCTGTGCCTAACACCATTTGCCTAGTGGGCTCACTTTTAGGGCATACTACAATCCCATACTTAAGACAGAGTTCCTTCATATTGCTTAGTCGGAAGAAAATTTGGACATAGGGGATCTCGGTTCATTTCCCTTGTCTTTTGCAGAATAATTCTAATTGCAGGATGATATTGTAATTTAAAGTTCCATCCTCAGGCCAGTGTTCCTCGTCCCCCAGTGGATACTGGGGCCATGCAGCAGCACAAAAGAATTTCAAACGACTTCTCCTTAGGGCTAGAGGGTCGAACAGCTTCCAGTTATCAAGGATACATCTCAAGGGCGTCTGCCAGGAAAGACAGTCATGACAGGGAGAAAAGAAAAAGACCTCTTTTGATTTTTATGGGTGGACTTCCTTAGGGGTGAGTCTTTCTAAAGCTTATCCTACCCAGAACTGTTGCAACCTGAGAGCCAGGCGTCCCCAGGTCAGGGTGCAGATCCCCACGCAGGCTGAGGTGTGACAGCCTCCTAGAGATCGAATCCCTGGGCAGGTCGAGGTGTGACGGCCTCCTGAGAATTGGGTCCCTGGGCAGGTCGAGGCGTGATGACCTCCTGGGACCCCTGGGACTAGAGGATCCCCAAGCAGGTTGAGGCATGACAACCTTTTGAAGACCGATCCCTGAGCAGGTCAAGGCGTGATGACCTCCTGGGATCCCCCAGACTGGAGTTTGGGCGTCCCCAAGATCTCCAGTGTGACCAGTGTTCGGTAGGATTAGGGGGTTGGATATTATAGAGTATTTCCCTCCCACGGCCAGGTATTTTATGGTTGTCTTTCCAAAAGATTGTAGAGGCAACCTGTGGGTCTGGATGGGGCTCAGGAAAAGAGCATGAAACAGGAGGGAAGGGGGCAGAGCACAACCTTTGAAAGAATGACATAGCACAAGGGTATAATGTAAACCAATTAAAATCAATTGGGTCCAAGATGACAAGTCAAATTCAAGTAAACCTTAATCCCCGATCTATAAGCCAACAGACACACCCAGAGGTGGCAGGACAGCTCCAAGGCATGGTCAAAAGAGGGAGGAGTGGGTGGTTCCCCAATGGCTGGGATGATCCTCTCACTCATTAGTATATGAATCCCACCCCCTCACAAAACCTGGAGAAGGCAATGGCACCCCACTCCAGTACTCTTGCCTGGAAAATCCCATGAATGGAGGAGCCTGGAGGGCTGCAGGCCATGGGGTCGCTGGGAGTCGGACACAACTGAGCGACTTCACTTTCACTTTTCAGTTTCATGCACTGGAGAAGGAAATGGCAGCCCACTCCAGTGTTCTTGCCTGGAGAAACCCAGGGATGGGGGAGCCTGGTGGGCTGCCATCTATGGGGTCGCGGACACGACTGACACGACTTAGCAGCAGTAGCAGCAAAAGCTAGCCAGGCCTAATACCATGGCCCCAGCCCTTGCCCTCGGCAATGGTTCACACCCTGAAGAGTGGCTTCTCTCCAGATCCTAACAAATCCACCTTTTATCGCTTTGTCTCTCATTGAATTTTTGCAATGAGACATCGGAGCCTGAGTTTCATTAGTTTAGGCTGGGCTTGAGTCCTGGGAGAGAGCTGAAGGACAGGAGGAAAAAGCAGTGGGAAAAACGTGCCAAGGAATCCCCTTCATAGCCTGCCGGAAATTTTGCTAAATATCTGACCGGTGCTCACAGTTTCATTGGTCTGATCCTTGGCACAGAGAAGAGAAAGGACAGAAGAACCCCACCCCACCCCTCCACCCACACCGGCTTGTGTAACAGTTACTGGGGCTCAGCAGATAGTGCCTTTGGGACATGCTGAGGAGTAGCCTCTCCAGAGTCCTTCAATTGTGCCCCCTGCCACCTGCCTGTTCGCGGGAGGTTCGAGGAAACAAGAGATTGTAAAGGTCCCTCCAGCCATAGGAGCGAGGACCTCTTACCTTAACCAGAGGTCTTCTGGAATCTGAGACTGGGCCGCATGAGCTTTCTGTTGAGTTCGTTTTTCACTGTCGTGGTTTCCAGCACCAAGGGCCTTCCCCTGCGATGGGTTTCTTCGCCTTCCACTTCTAGTGCGGGAGCTTCGCTGAGTTGGGCTCCTGCTGTGCTTGGCCTCTTCTGCGCGGAGGTTGTTTCAGCCAGGTTAAACCCGAGTCACGGCACCATAAATGTCACGCAAGTGTATGTTCCTCGGTTCTTTGTCTCGTCACAACAAAGATTTGGAGCGACGGACATTAAAGCCTTCGGTGCGTCACAGCTCTCAGGTCTTGGACAAACCATGTTATAGCTGTTAGGCAAATCAAGTGTTACAGCTCTATTTTATTTAGATGATAGCAGGAGAATCCATCCTCAAAGCGTGAGGGCATGCCAACCCAAAGACTTGAAGAGAAGAGAGTGGAGGCGTGCATGCTGGTTGGGGGCGGGGAGGGGGGTAGAGAGAGAGAGAGAGAGGGAGAGAGAGAAAGAGCAAGAGAGTCCGTGAGAAAGCGCTTTGGCTCCTCCTTTTATATGTTTTTTCCTCCACCTGGGCCTGCCCTATGCAAATTGGGCTTAGCTAGGAGTGCTGTTTGTTCTGCCTGAAGTCTTCACTCTGGTCCTTGGACCTTCCTTTGACCTTCCTTGTCTTTTAGCCACCGCCATTTTGGACTCCTTTTTCCTATTCTACCTACCTAACAGTTGCATCATTAGAAATTAAGAACCTTAAGGGAAGTTTCAAGAATGATTAGATCAATTGAAGACCACTTTTACTTGAAGACTTTGTTAGGGGCAGAACGTGTAAGTCATATATAAGTCACGGCCCTGGTCATTAGGAGCTGATGGTTCAGTTTTTAAATAACAACCTTCAAGCAATGAAGAATTTTGACAAGCAAATATCAACTAGTTGCTCTGAGTTCAGTGCAAAAAGAAGAAGGGGGGAACACGCATGACTGAAGAGTTTTTTTTTGTTAGAGGTAGGAAAATTTTTAGGTCTTCTAAAACATTGGAATGAATTTATAGGACATGAACCCTCTTTTAATAGAGCTGTACAAAATGGAAAAACTCTCAGATTTCTGAATGGGTTCAGGTATAGACACTAACTTACTACTACAAACTGAGGAAAGGACTGGTGGTATACTTCAAGGCTGATGCATCTGTGTGACCTTGATTCTAAACAGTGCTTTCTTGGTTGTAGAGTTCAATATCTATTCAATCGTAACCTACTTCAGTGACAGTATTACTTAAAATGGTACAGCTGGGATTAAGCCTACTTTGCTATCAGTGCTCGGTGGTCCTGCAACAGTAAATGATGAAAATATATGGTGTTCTGATTATTTGGTTTATTCAGTTTAGTTCAGTCACTCAGTCGTGTCCGACTCTTTGCGACCCCATGAACCACAGCACGCCAGGCCTCCCTGTCCATCACCAACCCCCAGAGTTTGCCCAAACTCATGTCCATTGAGTCGGTGATGCCATCCAACCATCTAATCCTCTGTTGTCCCCTTCTCCTCCTGCCCTCAATCTTTCCCAGCATCAGGGTCTTTTCCAATGAGTCAGCTCTCTGCATCAGGTGGCCATGACTGAGTGACTGAACAACAAAATATGATCCAGCTATTTCACTCTTAGGTATCTATTCAAGAGATATGAAAATATATGTCCACACAGACAATTATGTGAATGTATATAGGAGTATTATTCATAATAGCTCCAAACTTAAAAGCAACACAACTGCAATCAACTAGCAAATAAATGTAGTTTATCCACACAATAGAATAAAATTTATCTTTAAAAGGAACAAGTTGCTGACACATGAACAACACAGCTGAACAAAATACTATGCTAAGCGAAAGAAGCCAGACATAGGACTACATAATATACAGTATTCAGTATCAAATTTCAGTGCATGGGTTTCCCCCACGAACACACCAAGCTATTCTTTGACACCAGTTGTTCAGTTCAGTCACTCAGTCGTGTCTGACTTTTTGCGACCCCATGAACCGCAGCATGCCAGGCCTCCCTATCCAACACCAACTCTTGGAGCCTGCCCAAACTCATGTCCATTGAGTCGGTGATGCCATCCCAACCATCTCATCCTCTGTTGTCCCCTTCTCCTCCTGACCTCAATCTTTCCCAACATCAGGGTCTTTTCAAATGAATCAGCTCTTTGCATCCGGTGGCCAAAGTATTGGAGTTTCAGCTTCAACATCAGACCTTCCAGTGAACACCCAGGACTGATCTGCTTTAGGATGGACTGGTTGGATCTCCTTGCAGTCCAAGGGACTCTCAAAAGTTTTCTCCAACACCACAGTTCAAAAGCTTCAATTCTTCGGTGCTCAGCTTTCTTTACAGTCCAACTCTCACATCTATACATGACTACTGGAAAAACCATAGCCTTGACTAGATGGACCTTTGTTGGCAAAGTAATGTCTCTGCTTTTTAATATGCTATCTAGGCTGGTCGTAACTTTCCTTCCAAGGAGTAAGCATCTTTTAATTTCATGGCTGCAGTCACCATCTGCAATGATTTTGGAGCCCCCCAAAATAAAGTCAGCCGCTGTTTCCACTGTTTCCCCATCTATTTGCTGTGAAGTGATGGGACTGGATTCCATGATCTTAGTTTTCTGAATGTTGAGTTTTAAGCCAACTTTTCCACTCTCCTCTTTCACTTTCATCAAGAGGCTTTTTAGTTTCTCTTCACTTTCTGCCATAAGGGTGGTGTCATCTGCATATCTGAGTTTATTGATATTTCTCCCGGCAATCTTGATTCCAGCTTGTGCTTCTTCCAGTCCAGCGTTTCTCATGATGTACTCTGCATAGAAGTTAAATAAGCAGGGTGACAATATACAGCCTTGACGTACTCCTTTTCCTATTTGGAACCAGTCTGTTGTTCCATGTCCAGTTCTAACTGTTGCTTCCTGAGCTGCATAAGAGGTTGAGAAATGAGATTAGGCTAGACATTCACATTTTTCTTTTCCAAAGGATAACATACTTTATGCATGTTAAGAATTGTATTTGATCTAGAACCTAGAAGAGATATATATTAGACAATATAAAGTTAGATGGGTTTTACCCAGAAAAATGCCATAAACAATTATGTAAATATTCAAAAATAGGTGAAATAGACAGCTAGGAATATTTGACCCTTATGAGAGTGAGACGCAGTATGGAATGATAATTAAAGGCAAAAGTTGATGCCAGACGCTTTAGTTTTTTTCCCTCTCAACTCTGCCGTTTAGCATTTTGGCCTTGAGAAAATCATTTCACATCTCCATGCCTTTGTTTATTGATTTGTATGAAGTTCTTTGAGAGAGCACATGTTTAGATCCACGTGGTTGCTGCAAGCATGTGATGTCAGGACAAGTGCTCCTTTTGCTGCCAGAACATGGGTTATGAAGCTGCCTGCAGGTCTTTTGACTGTAGGTAGCTTTACTTCCAACATTTTACTGTAACCATTTCCAAACATACAGAAAGATTTAAAGAATTGTAGGGATGATCCATTTACCCACCCCCATCAAAAAAAAAAAAAAAAAAAGACTTGTTAACCATCTGCAATCATTCAATACATTTTAACATTATATTTACTGACAATAGAAGCACAGAAACATTCTCCCCTCACTGCAAATCCTTTTCAAAAGATACTGGACGTAAAAATTTAAGAGGCAGATTTTTCCTTAATTGATTATTGTATCAAATACAGTATTTTCAGTCCTTCATTATCACAGAGGAAGATTTATTTCCCAGACCACCTGACCTGCATCTTGAGAAATTTGTATGCAGGTCAGGAAGCAACAGTTAGAACTGGACATGGAACAACAGATCAGATCAGATCAGATCAGTCACTCAGTCGTGTCCGACTCTTTGCGACCCCATGAATCGCAGCACGCCAGGCCTCCCTGTCCATCACCAAATCCCGGAGTTCATTCAGACTCATGTCCATCGAGTCAGTGATGCCATCCAGCCATCTCATCCTCTGTCGTCCCCTTCTCCTCCTGTGCCCAATCCCTCCCAGCATCAGGGTCTTTTCCAATGAGTCAACTCTTCACATGAGGTGGCCAAAGTACTGGAGTTTCAGCTTTAGCATCATTCCTTCCAAAGAAATCCCAGGGCTGATCTCCTTCAAAATGGACTGGTTGGATCTCCTTGCAGTCCAAGGGACTCTCAATAGTCTTCTCCAACACCACAGTTCAAAAGCATCCATTCTTCGGCGCTCAGACTTCTTCACAGTCCAACTCTCACATCCATACATGACCACAGGAAAAACCATAGCCTTGACTAGACGGACCTTTGTTGGCAAAGTAATGTCTCTGCTTTTCAATATGCTATCTAGGTTGGTCATAACTTTCCTTCCAAGGAGTAAGCGTCTTTTAATTTCATGGCTGCAGTCACCATCTGCAGTGATTTTGGAGCCCCCCAAAATAAAGTCTGCCACTGTTTCCACTGTTTCCCCATCTATTTCCCGTGAAGTGATGGGACCGGATGCCATGATCTTCATTTTCTGAATGTTGAGCTTTAAAGCCAACTTTTTCACTCTCCACTTTCACCTTCTTCAAGAGGCTTTTTAGTTTCTCTTCACTTTCTGCCGTAAGGGTGGTGTCATCTCCATATCTGAGGTTATTGCTATTTCTCCCAGCAATCTTGATTCCAGCTTGTGTTTCTTCCAGTCCAGCGTTTCTCATGATGTACTCTGCATAGAAATTAAATAAACAGGGTGACAATATACAGCCTTGACGTACTCCTTTTCCTATTTGGAACCAGGCTGTTGTTCCATGTCCAGTTCTAACTGTTGCTTCCTGGCCTGCATACAAATTTCTTAAGAGGCAGATCAGGTGGTCTGGTATTCCCATCTCTTTCAGAATTTCCCACAGTTTATTGTGATCCACACAGTCAAAGGCTTTGGCATAGTCAATAAAGCAGAAACAGATGTTTTTCTGGAACTCGCTTGCTTTTCCCATGATCCAGCGGATGTTGGCAATTTGATCTCTGGTTCCTCTGCCTTTTCTAAAACCAGCTTGAACATCAGGAAGTTCACGGTTCACATATTGCTGAAGCCTGGCTTGGAGAATTTTGAGCATTACTTTACTAGCGTGTGAGATGAGTGCAATTGTGCAGTAGTTTGAGCATTCTTTGGCATAGCCTTTCTTTGGGATTGGAATGAAAACTGACCTTTTCCAGTCCTGTGGCCACTGCTGAGTTTTCCAAATTTGCTGGCATATTGAGTGCAGCACTTTCACAGCATCATCTTTCAGGATTTGGAATAGCTCAACTGGAATTCTATCACCTCCACTAGCTTTGTTCATAGTGATGCTTTCTAAGGCCCACTTTGCCGGGGTCCAGCCCCAGCTGATCCAGGGTATTTGAAGGAGAGACGGCGTAGGTGAGGGTCAGGAAACAACTGCTTAATTACACGTTAATTAAGGATACAAAGAGTAATAGAATGAGGATAGCTCAGTAGGAAAATTCAGTGGAGAAAAGAGGCTGAGTAGCTTGGTTTACGCGGGAGACCAATAAAACTTCAAGACAAGAAGTTTGCACCACTTACGTAGGCCGCAGGCATCCTTCCGTTCTCCCGAAGGAGAGGAGACACTGAGGCTTCCCCGGTCGGATCTTAGAAGCCCAGGCATAATTAGCAAGCATGGTGGGTTCCGCGCTCCAGATGGAGACTCAGCCAGAATTTGGGAGAGAGAGTGACATGGGGAGACCAAGTTTCGGTGAACAAGGCCCGCACTTTATTTTCCAAAGTAGTTTTTATACCTTAAGTTGTGCATAGAGGATAATGGGGGAAGGGGTGGAGTCATGCAAGGACAGCAGTTCCTGGTCCTAATCAAAGCCAGGCTTTCAAACTTATCATATGCAAAAGTTCAGGTGATTGACATCATCTTCTGGCCAGGAGGCCTGTTAACATTTTAAGAAACTTATTTTTCTCTAAAGGTGATTATTCCGAAGTCAGGCACCAGCCTCCAAAAAAGCATTGAACAAAGCTGCATTTTACATTTCTGTACACCCATTATATCAATCAATACACTGCCAAGGACACAGTAGGTAAGGAGTATGGAGACTTAGCAGCAAACATTGGCCCAACAAGTGAAAAACCCTTCACCAATACAATTTCTAATCAATCTTTTAACTACTCAAAGGAATCTGTGCTTAGGCAGTTTAGAACATCTCCTGCCTCTCACAGGTGGGAGGCTCTGAACAATCACATGTGGCCGGAAAAACCTATTCAGGCAGGCTAGAGGATTTCCAAAGGAGTTTGTAGGTTGAAACACTGTCACACCCAGGAATTATTAACTGGAGCTGTAAGCTAACTCTTTTTTCAGAGAGAGGTAGTGGGGGACAGCCCCCATAAAGTCAGAGGTGTAGGTGAAAGCACAAAACAGAAAGTAGGCAGACTCTGGTTTTGGGGGTAGATGCTCGAGAATTTCCAGGGGGACTCCTGAGGCTCGATCCCGCCTTTGCGTATGCTGAGCCTCCTTCCTCATGACCTTTGCCACAGGCAGAGTGCCTCACGCTGGCTCCCAGCAGTGATAGAATTCTAATTGAGCTATTCCAGATCCTGAAAGATGATGCTGTGGAAAGTGCTGCACTCAATATGCAATATACCGGCTCCCGGCACCACTTGACTTCACATTCCAGGATGTCTGGCTCTAGGTCAGTGATCACACCATCGTGATTATCTGGATCGTGAAGATCTTTTTTGTACAGTTCTTCTGTGTATTCTTGCCATCTCTTCTTAATATCTTCTGCTTCTGTTAGGTCCATACCATTTCTGTCCTTTATCGAGCCTATCTTTGTATGAAAATAGGAAAAGGAGTACGTCAAGGCTGTATATTGTCACCCTGCTTATTTAACTTCTACGCAGAGTACATCATGAGAAACGCTGGGCTGGAAGAAGCACAAGCTGGAATCAAGATTGCTGGCAGAAATATCAATAACTTCAGATGTGCAGATGACACCACCCTTACGGCAGAAAGTGAAGAGAAACTAAAAAGCCTCTTGATGAAAATGAAAGAGGAGAGTGGAAAAGTTGGCTTAAAGCTCAACATTCAGAAAACGAAGATCATGGCATGCGGTCCCATCACTTCATGGCAAATAGATGGGAAAACAGTGGAAACAGTGTCAGACTTTATTTTCTTGGGCTCCAAAATCACTGCAGATGGTGACTGTAGCCATGAAATTAAAAGACGCTTACTCCTTGGAAGGAAGGTTATGACCAACCTAGATAGCATATTCAAAAGCAGAGACATTACTTTGCCAACAAAGGTCCGTCTAGTCAAGGCTATGGTTTTTCCTGTGGTCATGTATGGATGTGAGAGTTGGACTGTGAAGAAAGCTGAGCACCAAGAATTGATGCTTTTGAACCGTGGTGTTGGAGAAGACTCTTGAGAGTCCCTTGGACTGCAAGGAGATCCAACCAGTCCATTCTAAAGGAGATCAGTCCTGGGTGTTCTTTGGAAGGACTGATGCTAAAGCTGAAACTCCAGTACTTTGGCCACCTCGTGTGAAGAGTTGACTCATTGGAAAAGACCCTGATGCTGGGAGGGATTGGGCACAGGAGGAGACGGGGACGACAGAGGATGAGATGGCTGGATGGCATCACCGACTTGATGGACATGAGTTTGGGTGAACTCCAGGAGTTGGTGATGAACAGGGAGGCCTGGCGTGCTGCAATTCATGGGGCCGCAAAGAGTCGGACACGACTGGGCGACTAGACTGAACTAAAGAGTAGCCCATTTGGGGGATGCTTGTTCTGAACCCCTATAGACCAAATTTTTATGTTTTTCGCTGTGGTCCTAGGATATTTCTAATTTTTCAGGAGTGGTCCCTTTTTATCACTTTGTCTCCCTTGTGAAATCATAGCTAAAATGGGATAGAAATAATTAATGGAAGAAAGTAAGACACTGATTAAAATAGATATTTGTTTTTATTATTTCTTTTGGATTACTTCCACATTTCATATTTAAATTGTGGTATATGATCTTAGAATTAAGCTCTGACAACTAATTATCTCCATTATGCTGATCTCCCACTTTTCATCATTGCTTACCTCTTAGAATTTTGATTATTTCTTAAATTTCATCATGTGTAATAAATCCATACTAACTTGCAATATTTGAGGAAGTAGAGAGAAGCCTAAACTAACTAGCTGAAAATCTTAAATACAGTGTTTTTCAAAGACTGGTATATTTTCATTTGTGTGTATATGTATATATAAAAAACATAAATCACATATTACCTAGCATGATCCTTAAGGAATTTGCAATTTCCTTAGTCTTGGTTTTGCATGTAAATGGAAAATTTCTAAGTGCTTGAGGTTACTTTGAAAGAGTCCTTAATAGTTTAACCAGTAACCCTTAAAGCTTAGGTATACTCTTATTTAGTAAACCTTTTTTATTTTTCTCATAGCTAGGTTGAGTCCATTTAGCTCAGCTATATGAAGTATTACATTATTAAGTAGAGTGGAGCTGCTAGGATATTTTTAGAGAAAAATCTACAGTGCTCTCCATATACATGTGCATTTGCATGACTATTACATCTGCTACACACACTGATGTATATGTGCACGTGTATTACAGTCCCTGAGCACACCATGTATTGTGGGCAATTGGAGGACATGATCTTTGGGTATAAACTAGACCAAGCTTTCTGAGGGCAGGAAGCATGGCCCTTGGCATTCTTCTTCTGTGTAAATATATCTGCCAAAGACTGCTTGGTGCCCATTTTAGTTGGGGGCAGCCTTTATGAGAAGCAGCTCCAGTTCCTTTCTGCCTTTCCATCGGGTGCTGATGAATGGGAGGGGAGGCTGTGTTGGGGGAAGGCTGGGAGGTTGAGCTGTGCAGTGTGCCTTCTTAGAGGTAGCAGTGTGACTTCTCACCTGTTCCTGATTCTCTTGCTGCCACACCATAAGCACAGTAGTTAAGAGCACAGGCTTTGGTGTCAGCCCTGGATTTGAACCTTGGCACTCTCATTTTCCAGCTGTGGGATCAATCTTGAACAGATCTAGTTAATCTCTCCAAGCTTCATTTTCCTGATCTAGAAAACAGAGATCATAATTACACCCTCACCAGGTATATATGTACTTTTGGAAGGAATTTTTACACTGGCAAACAGGTGATTCTTGCCTTACTATTGAGTAGATCAGTTTATCATCAACTTTACACAATCAGCCTTTCTGAAAAAGCCCATTTTGACTAAAGGTACAACCAGTCCTCTGCAACCACCGGTTCCACAGCCACAGATTCAACCAACCTCATATAGATGGCATTCCTGGGGAAAAAAATTCCAGAAAATTCTAAAACCCAAAACTTAAACTTGCTGTAGGCCAGTGACTATTTACATAGCATTTACATTGTATTGGGTATTATATATAAGTAATCTAGAGATATTTCGTAGAAGGCAATGGAACCCCACTCCAGTACTCTTGTGTGGAAAATCCCATGGATGGAGGAGCCTGGTGGGCTGCAGTCCATGGGGTCGCTAAGAGTCGGACACGACTGAGCGACTTCACTTTCACTTTTCACTATCATGCATTGGAGAAGGAAATGGCAACCCACTCCAGTGTTCTTGCCTGGAGAATCCCAGGGACGGGGGAGCCTGGTGGGCTGCCGTCTGTGGGGTCGCACAGAGTCGGACACAACTGAAGTGACTTAGCAGCGGTAGCAGCAGCAGAGATATTTTAAAGTATACAAGAGGATGTGAGTAGATTCTATGCAAATACTATGCCAATTTATGTAAGGGACTTGAGCATCTGTGAATTTTCGCATCCATGGGGGTCCTGGAACCAACACCCCATGGATACTGATAGACCACTGTTTGGGGGAATTTTTGTTTTAATTTTGAAATGGTAGATTTTTTACAAGTTAATTAAAATGAAAATGTTTTCATAAACTAAGACTTTTCAACAGTCAGATGATAAATGTATAACTGATACCTAAGGATGAAATGGGCTTTGCAGGTTGTTCAGTTGGTAAAGAATCTGCCTGCAGTGTAGGAGACCCAAGTTTGATTTCTGGGTTGGGAAGATCCCCTAGAGAAGGAAATGGTAATCCACTCCAGTATTCTTGCCTGGAAAATCCCATGAACAGATACTATCCATGGGGTAGCAAAGAATTGGACATGCCTATGTGGCTAACAAGGATGAAAAGGAAAATGTTCCACCAGACCAGACTGTGACTAGGGTTGTTAAATCAGCATTGTTGCTGACAGTGCAGGGTCAAGTTCCCAAAAGGAATTTGATTGGCTTAACTCAGCCTGAGAATAGATTCCCCGTTGGCCATATCCTCCTATTTCAATCAATCAGGGTCACAAGACACAACGCACAAACTGGGTGAAGTCA
Source organism: Bubalus kerabau (assembly GCF_029407905.1). NCBI lineage: Eukaryota > Metazoa > Chordata > Mammalia > Artiodactyla > Bovidae > Bubalus > Bubalus kerabau. The sequence continues at coordinate 26,079,809 of NC_073645.1, forward strand.
GATGAGTATGGGAGGCAATGACAGACATCTCTAAGCTCTGTGAGGGTCAAAAGCAGTAAGGATTTGCTAAACTTTGAACATTGGTAGAAAAATGACCATTAAAAAAAAAAAGATTGAGTATTGATGATAGATAAAACCTTGAAAGTGTGAGATCATTCAGGCAGAATGTAGATGGAGAAGGGCCAAAGACAGCTGACTAGGGAAAGCTGACATCCATGAGAAGACACGGGGAACTAGAAGAGAAACAAAAGGATTACCAGGAATCCAGAGCTATGTGATGTTTCATATTAGAAGGTGTAAGGAAGATGAAAATAACTGATAATGCTAATTGAGAGTCTTTACAAGAGAATGTCTGAAAGCAGCTACATGTAAAGAGATGAAGTTGGGCTTCCCCAGCGGCTCAGTGGTAAAGAATCCACCTGGAACACAGGAGCCATAGGAGATGCTAGTTGCATCCCTGGGGCAGGGAGATCTCCTAGAGCAGGGCAGGGCAACCCACTCCTGTATTCTTGCCTGGAGAATCCCATGAACACAGGAGCCTGTTGGGCTACAATCCATAGGATCGCAGAGTCAGACACCACTGAAGTGATTTAGCATGCACAGAACATTTTCTAACACTGTATTAAAAAAAAACTCAAAATGGATTGGAGACCTAACTGTAATACTGGAAACCATACAACTTCTAGAAGAGAACATAGGCAGAACATTCTTTGACATAAATTGAAGCAATTTTTTTTTTGATCTGTCTCCTAAGGAAAAGCAAATAAAGGCAAAAATAAACAAATGAGACCAAAGCTTTTACACAGCAAAAGAAACCACCAGCAAAACAGAAAGACAACCTACTGAATGGGAGAAAATATTTGCAAAACAATATGACAGATAAGGTATTAATATCTTAAATATATAAACAGCTCATACAACTGAACATAAAAAAACCACAAACAACTCGATTAAAAAATGGGCAAAAGACCTGAATAGACCTTTTTTCCAAAGAAGACATATGGCCAACAGGCACTTGAAAAGATGCTCACATTGTTAACCATCAGAGAACTGTAAATTAAAACCACAATGTGATGTCATCCATAATAGCTGTTCTCAAAAAGATCGCAAATAACAAACGCTGGTGAGGCTGTGGATAAAAGTGAACTCTCGTGCCCTGTTGGTGGGAAAGTAAATTGGTGCAGCCACTGTGAAAAACAGTACATATGGAAGTTTCTCTCAAAAACTAAAAGTAGAAATACCATATAAACAAGCAATTCTACTTCTGGGAATATATCTAAAAAAAAAAAGGAAAACACTAATTCAAAAAGATACCTGCGGGGATGTTGCTGGTTCTCCAGTGGTTAGGTCTCAGTGCTTTCACTGGGGACGGCAGGGTTCAGTTCATGGTCAGGGAACTGAGGTGCTATGAGCCGCAAGAGTGCAGTCAAAAAAAAAAAAAAAAAAAAAAAAGATACACCCCAGTGTTCACTGCAGCATTGTTTACAAATAATCCAGATACGGAAGCAACTTACACGTCCATCAATGGATGAGTGGATAAAGAAGATGTGGGATATTGATATACACATATATATACGCACAAACACAATGGTATTTGATTCAGCTACAAATAAGAATGAAATTTTGCCATTTGCAACAATATGGATTGACTTGGATGGTATTACAGTAAATGAAATAAGTCAGAGAAAGATAAATACGGTATGATATCACTTATATGTGGAATCTAAAAAATAAAACAAACTAGTGAACATAACAAAAAAGAAACAGATTCACAGGTATAGAGAACATGCTAGTGGTTACCACTGGGAGGGAAAAGAGGAGAGGGGCAAGATGGGGTAAGGGATTGAGAAGTGCAAACTACTATGTATTAAAAGAGCTACAAGGATATATTGTATAACAGGGAATTTAGCTAATATTTCATAATTGTAAATGAAATATAGCCGTTAGAATTTTTGAACCATGTTATACACCTGAAACTATTATAATATCAACTATATCTCAATAATTAATAGATGGATAGAAGGTCTGAAAGACATCCTATGGATCTACCAGTGTAGTGGGTCAGAGGCCAAACTACAAGTGTACAATGAATGGGGAATAAGATAGAAACACAAATGTTCATCATATTATTCTACCAAGAAGTCTGATTGCAAGTTGGAGGAGAGAAATTAAAGGAAAATTAGAGGGGAACGTAGCATCAGTGGAGGATATTAAAATTTTGTTTGAGATAAAAGTCTTAAGCGTATTTGTCAACTGAGGAGAAAAGGCCAACCAAGAGGGTGAGTGGAAGATGCAGGAGGAAAATGATGAATGAAACAAGAATCTCTGGGAGGTCTGAGGGAACAGGGTGGTAGGTGGAGGCATCAATTTTTTCAAAAAATATATTAACACAGTCAGTTAATACAGAAAGTGAAGAGGAACTAAAAAGCCTCTTGTTGAAAGTGAAAGAGAAGAGTGAAAAAGTTGGCTTAAAGCTCAACATTCAGAAAATGAAGATCATGGCATCTGGTCCCATCACTTCATGGGAAATAGATGGGGAAACAGTGGAAACAGTGTCAGACTTTATTTTCTTGGGCTCCAAAATCACTGCAGATGGTGACTGCAGCCATGAAATTAAAAGATGCTTACTCCTTGGAAGGAAGGTTATGACCGACCTAGATGCCATATTGAAAAGCAGAGACATTACTTTGCCAACAAAGGTCCATGTAGTCAAGGCTATGGTTTTTCCTGTGGTCATGTATGGATGTGAGAGTTGGACTGTGAAGAAGGCTGAGCACCAAAGAATTGATGCTTTTGAACCATGGTGTTGGAGAAGACTACTGAGAGTCCCTTGGACTGCAAGGAGAGCCAACCAGTCCATTCTGAAGGAGATCAGCCCTGGGATTTCTTTGGAAGGAATGATGCTCAAGCTGAAACTCCAGTACTTTGGCCACCTCATGAGAAGGGTTAACTAATTGCAAAAGACTCTGATGCTGGGAGGGATTGGGGGCAGGAGGAGAAGGGGATGACAGAGGATGAGATGGCTGGATGGCATCACTGACTCAATGCACATGGGTCTGAATGAGCTCCAGGAGTTGGTGATGGACAGGAAGGCCTGGCGTGCTGCGATTCATGGGGTCGCAGAGAGTCGGACATGACTGAGCGACTGAACTGAACTGAACTGAGAGGCTTTTCCGTTTACCTACTGGGGGAGGCCCAGCCGCAGCCCGAACTGGGCCCCTACTCCCAGCCCGCCTTGAGCCACACACAGCTTTAAAGGTCATGGCTTTGTGTCAGGACAGCAGCAGAACCCTCTCCTCCTATAGATTCTTGGCCTTTCTTTGATGGCTCCCAAGAAGCAGCCAACATAGTGGCTAGTTCTGTCCTATTAGGCTGAGAGACCTGTTACATGAGTCCAGCAGGAAATGTGAACCTGTCTATCCTTTTTTTTTCTTTTTGTAAGTCAAAGAATGTTGCTTGCTATCAGGTTCTGCAAGCATCAAGTCTTCATCTACTTCAGTCACTGATAACAGTACACCCTGGAAAGAATTAAGGATGAAAAACAGGATGAAGCACTCTATATTTTGGCAAAACAGTTCCCTTAGACAGTTACATAGATCTCAAGAAAAACTTTTATGAACCCAGATTCTTGTATCTTCACATATATAGAAAAGCACTAAAATCATTAACTGAGATATCTGTTCCTCTGGATTAACAGTAACCTTTTACTGAGATGCATGCTTTCCTGCACCAATTCCCTAGTCAAAGTCATCTTTATACTGACTTTCCTCCCGTCTCTTTGGAGCAGTACCCCCCAAGCTATGGAGGGGATGATTCCCAAGCTAGAGTCTTTAGTAAGACCCTGAATAAAACTCAGCTCAACTCTGCATTTTTCTTTCAGTCTACACTTTCATTTGGCCACTAAATATTAATGAAGTACCTGCTGTTTACCAGGCTCCATCCCAGGCTCCGATTCCTCACACTGGAATATTATGCACCTTCGAGGCCAACAGGACAAAACCAGCTAGGCATATTTTCTAAACTTTGTTGGCATCTGTCCTCACTTCTCTGATTTGCCAAGTTTCTTCAACCGTACACACACCACCATTTGGATCTAAACCGGGGTTATTTTGTAGACCCTGCCCTAAGAGTCAGCAGAGGGAGATTTCCCTAGATAGTGAACTCGTCTATAAATTGGAAGCTGGAATTCTACAGTCCTAATCATGACCTATGGCTTGGGCTTTCCTGCTTCATTCCAGTTTCTGTTTAACTGCTGATGCTGCAGTTCCCATAAGCACAGCTCCCACTGAGGTTAGTGGGAGTGTTATGTGAACGTAAGTTTTGTTCTTCATTTTCTCCTGCTGGGTGAGCCTTGCTTGTCTTGGACTGTCGACCACCCCAGTCCCCTTCCCCAATAGGCGTGGGAGTGCTAGCCCGTCCTTTCATGACGCCGAGCCCTACCACAGTGACAGGCTCCAGGTGAGGGGAAAATCAACTGGGAACAGAAGCATTCTGCTTCTTGCCTCATATAACAACAGAGAATGCTTCCTGTACACTGTCCAGAAGCCAGAGAGAGTAAATAGAATGGCAAATGGATGATTTTCTGGGTGCTCTGTAAGCCAGACTTGGGTCTGCTCATTTTGCCTAAAGCCATTAACCTCATTCATGGAAGGAAAAGGGATGCAGGAGACAGAAAACAGGTGTTCTTTCTAGTTCTGGTTCTGCTGCTGAATTTGTCACTTTCCGCTTGGAAAATCATTTGTCCACTTTGGGATTCACTTTGCTCAGCTGTAAAATGAGGTTTTGAACTCTGCATAAGTTCCCTTCCATCTCAGAAACAGACTTAACGGGTCTAGATTCTGGGGAAGCCACAGAGTTTTAAACAATTGAACTAGTTGCCCACATTTATAAATCAGAAGGTTTTCCAAAAAATATGAATTACTGGCTTCTCTTGAAAAATTGGCAACCTGACCCTGCATTTCTGCACAGCTGCCATGGCCCCAGTGAATACTGGTTTCCCTGTTACACAGGGCATGTCTCTTTAGGCATCGTTTCTACCTGGTCAACTTTGCTGACCCCTGCAGGCAAAGGGCCCCATTTTAGGACTGGAATTTAGCACAGTTTCATCATAATTAAAAGTGAGGGTGTGTCCCCCCATTATAATTCAAATGATGGCTGGCCTCTGGCTTAATCTATGACTCTGACTTGTATATTTAATTCATTACAAGCAGAAGCTAAGAAGGGCACGTGGAGCTGGGCAGGGGTGCTCACAGCAGGGAATCGAAGAGCGCTGGGGCTGCTTATGGTAATTTGACATATAACTCGGAGCCTGATTGTGTCAGGTGAGGCGACCTGGGATGGTTTATTCTCTGTTCCGAGTTAACAGGCTCCCATCACATCAGTGTCTCTGTGAATATGAGATGAGCATCCCCAGGAAAGCAAAGCCTCAAAATGTCAAGTTGCTCAGGAGGAAAGGTTTTGCACAGTGAGCGCAGAAGGATTTGTGTGGCTTCTAGGCTTAATAGTTAATCTTTTATTAACTGTCTTTCTTTTCTTTTTCTTATTAACCTTATTATTCCTTTCAGTCGGATCTAACTAGGGAAATGATGTAAAGGAGGTGTTTTTATTTCTGCTTTTCAATAATGTAACAGGACCCCACCGAGGCAGCCCTTCACAAATGGTGATTTCTCCTGGGGAGGAGGAAAATTGACTGCTTTGTGTGCATATAAAGCATGCCAAATATCCTAAGTTGTTTCTCTTCTGAAAAGAACTCCCTTACACCTCCCTCATAATGCTGATTTTTCTAATTTTACAGATGAGAAAGCTGAGGGTGCAGGTATTTAAATGACTTTCTCAGTGGGAGTGCAGTCTAAGAAATGTTAGAATCAAGGCTACACCCGGCTCTTCTGACTGGCACCACTGCCTCCGAAGGTCTGTCCTTGCTGTCCTTTCAGTTCAGTTCAGTCGCTCAGTCGTGTCCGACTCTTTGCAACCCCATGAATCGCAGCACGCCAGGCCTCCCTGTCCATCACCAACTCCCAGAGTTCACTCAGACTCACGTCCATTAAGTCGGTGATGCCATCCAGCCATCTCATCCTCTGTCGTCCCCTTCTCCTCCTGCCCCCAATCCCTCCCAGCATCAGAGTCTTTTCCAATGAGTCAACTCTTCTGAAGAAGCACAAGCTGGAATCAAGATTGCCGGGAGAAATATCAATAACCTCAGATATGCAGATGGCACCACCCTTATGGCAGAAAGTGAAGAGGAACTAAAAAGCCTCTTGATGAAGGTGAAAGAGGAGAGTAAAAAAGTTGGCTTAAAACTCAGCATTCAGAAAACGAAGATCATGGCATCTGGTCCCATCACTTCATGGGAAATAGATGGGAAAACAGTGGAAACAGTGTCAGACTTTATTTTCTTGGGCTCCAAAATCACTGCAGATGGTGACTGCAGCCATGAAATTAAAAGACGCTTACTCCTTGGAAGGAAAGTTATGACCAACCTAGATAGCATATTCAAAAGCAGAGACATTACTTTGCCAACAAAGGTCCGTCTAGTCAAGGCTATGGTTTTTCCTGTGGTCATGTATGGATGTGAGAGTTGGACTGTGAAGAAAGCTGAACACCAAAGAATTGATGCTTATAGCTGTGAAAAGAAGAGAAGTGAAAAGCAAAGGAGAAAAGGAAAGATATAAGCATCTGAATGCAGAGTTCCAAAGAATAGCAAGAAGAAATAAGAAAGCCTTCCTCAGCGATCAATGTAAAGAAACAGAGGAAAACAACAGAATGGGAAAGACTAGAGATCTCTTCAAGAAAATCAGAGATACCAAGGGAACATTTCATGCAAAGATGGGCTCAATAAAGGACAGATATGGTATGGACCTAACAGAAGCAGGAGATATTAAAAAGAGGTGGCAAGAATACACAGAAGAACTGTACAAAAAAGATCTTCACGACTCAGATAATCACGATGGTGTGATCACTCACCTAGAGCCAGATATCCTGGAATGTGAAGTCAAGTGAGCCTTAGAAAGCATCACTATGAACAAAGCTAGTGGAGGTGATGGAATTCCAGTTGAGCTATTTCAAATCCTGAAAGATGATGCTGTGAAAGTGCTGTACTCAATATGCCAGCAAATTTGGAAAACTCAGCAGTGGCCACAAGACTGGAAAAGGTCAGTTTTCATTCCAATCCCAAAGAAAGGCAATGCCAAAGAATGCTCTCCTTTAGGTGATCCCAAAATTTTAAAATATAGAATTAAGACGGGAAATGATTAGTACAAAAGCAAGCATCACTATAGTAGTGCAGACGGTAAGCAATCTGCCTGCCTAAACGAAAGAATCTGGCTGCAATTCAGGAGACCTGGGTTCAATCCCTGGGTTGTGAAGATTCCCCTGGAGAAGGAAATGGCAACCCACTCCAGTATTCTTGCCTAGAGAATTCCATGGACAGACCGTGAGGTTGCAAAGAGTTGGAGACGACTGAGCGACTAATACACACACACAAGGATCACTATGCAGGGTAAAGAACGTGTGTGATCCAGAAGGGACAGATAGGAGTTTTCTCAATGAGGGAGTGGTTCCTGTTACCATTATAAAAGATTACAAAGTCAACATAATCTTTGCCTGGGACTGTCCCAGTTAGCCTCAAACTAGGTTATTTATTAATAGTACCTTTATTTTTTACTCTAAAACAGGTTCTGTTTTAAACAATAAATTATGTGGTCAGCTACTATACATTTATGCACCTTTATGATGTTTATTTGGAGAAGGCGATGGCACCCCACTCCAGTACTCTTGCCTGGCAAATCCCATGGACGGAGGAGCCTGGTGGGCTGCAGTCCATGGGGTCGCTAAGAGTCGGACACGACTGAGTGACTTCACTTTCACTTTTCACTTTCATGCATTGGAGCAGGAAATGGCAACCCACTCCAGTGTTCTTGCCTGGAGAATCCCAGGGATGGGGGAGCCTGGTGGGCTGCCGTCTATGGAGTCACACAGAGTCGGACATGACTGAAGTGACTTAGCAACAACAGCAACAGCAATGATGTTTATTATGAGGCTTTCCAGGTGGTGCTAGTGGTAAAGAAGCCACCTGCCAGTGCAGGAGATGTAAGAGACATGGGTTCAATCCCTGGGTCGGGAAGATCCCCTCGAGTAGGGCATGGGAACCCACTCTAGTATTCTTGCCTGGTGAATTCCATGGATAGAGGAGTGTGGCGGGTTTCATGGGGTCGCAAAGAGTCGGACATGGACTGAGCGACTGACACATGAAGTTCCTTGACTGACCGTGAAGCTCCCCTCAATTCCTCTGTTTTATTTGTATTTCTTTTAAAGACATTCGATATTCCACCCTGCATTATGTAGTTACTTAGTACATGTTTCCTGATGTCTTACTAGTAAGTTTTCTGGGGTGACCTCTAGGTCCGCAATGCCTAGTGCTTATTTAGAAATGCAATCTCTATGGGTTGAATGAGGGGAAAAATGAATGAAAGAGAAAAAAAGAAATGGGGTGAGAAATAAGACACACACTTAAAGAGAAAGCAGAGAATTGAGATGTGGTATTAATAAATGGGAAGAAGTAAGTTAAATCTTCAGTGTAGTGGTGTTTCAAATAAAACAAATATCTCAGAGGAACTAAAAATAGGAGCAGAATTTTTTCCCACTGCTGCCTGGCCTATTATTTGTCTATATGTGGAGATTTGACTAATTACTGGAGTAGAGTTTTTGCTGCAATTTCAAACGATTTGCAAAAAAGACCATACAAATGAACTCAGTTGATATGGAAAAACTAGCATTTTATGTCTAGAGGCATAATCGAAGATCAGAGCTTGGATATCAGATCCAGGGCTCAGAATTGGACTCGAGAGATCTGTTCTTTTTCCTGCAGTCCTGTGGTCTCATAGTTACCTTCCTCCTGTCAGAGTCTGCCTTACCTCCCACATCTTCCTCACTCCCCAAGTGTGGCTTTTATGTTTAGATTTTTGAATCGGCAGTATTCATAGGGAGCAACATTTTAAAACCTAAAATTGCAACCTGGGTTGAATGCTTTGGTCACAATGATAAGGATAGTGGAGCACAGAACATCTCTTACAACTTTGTCCAAGACTGAGCTGGAGATTGGAACTGAGGTGATACAGAAGTCAGAAAGAACATCTAGAAGATTCTAGAAAGTCCCACAGTTGTAGGGTCTGGCAGTCTGGAGGACCGGGGGCAGGGCAAATAGTGGACTTAGAGCAGAAGAAGGACACCATGGGAGGTTTAGGAGGGGCAAGCTCCCTGGGAGAAGGGGAGTAGGTAGGGTGCTGTCCAATGCACCATGGGGCCGGGGCCAGGAGGAGGGCAGTGAGGAGGGAGGAGGCAGCAGAATTTTAAGTGGCAGGGGGCCACCTACCGTTGGCAGGGATTCTCTCCTGAGGAGCTTGGGTCCTTCTCAAAGGAGGAAGATTTTCTCACAACTCTGTCAAAAAGTCATGTTTTCCCTTCTCTTTTACCCCAGTGACTATGTCCAGAAAGTATCCAGAAAAGGAGGGAAATAGGAAAGCCTGAAACAAAAAGCCTGAAAAGCCCTCTAGAGAAGGTAGACTGCATTGCTGATTTTATTTTGTTTGTCCTCTGTTGTGAAGAGTTCTCATTTGAGCTAAAAGAGTTCTGTCTTTAAACAAGCGGACAGCGTTGCTTCAGGGGGAGCTGATTTGATTGGAGGGAAAGTTTGGACAACACCAGCATCACCCAGTTCCTAATTTTCCTCAAAAGACCCAGTGCTTCAGTGAGATTAAAATGTCATTTTAAATATTTTTCTACAGCTAGGCATTTTTCTGGGGGAAAAAGTTTCTCTATAAAACTGGAGCTTTATGTTGAGAAACCAAATGCAGAGAGAGCCATTTGGTGTTCTACTTGCTATCTTTAAAATCAAACTTGAAAAGACTTCTAGGTCTGGATACAGTGCCTTCCTGTCTCTGAACCTGCAGACAGGGGAGCATATTGCTGGCAGATGAGAGAACTGAACAGGTGCCTTACCCCTGGAGGACCCAGTGATGGATTCTAGCAAGAGAGGGTATGTTAGGGAAGGTATTTTCTGGAGGTTCTGCTTTACCTACGTAGGTGTGGAAGGTCAGAGTCAGAGCCTACCTAGGATTAGACATCCATAGCAACCAGTAAGCAGTCTTGAGCCTTTTGTAGCTCTTTGTGGAAATGAAACATGTTCAGAATTCAGGGTTTTGTTTTATTTTTTTCTGCCAGATTTTTAAAAAAGAGATCCTGAGAAATAGGTGCTGCCCCTGCCCTCGATTCATCCAGATGGACAGACTGGGAAGCTCCTGAAGGTCAAGTCTGTATTAGCAGGCCCCCACTAAAGAGAGGGTAGGCCAGCTAAAAAGCCTCCAAACTTGAAGCAGGATCCCACTTGCTATGGAAAAATTACTCGGCTGGGGTGTCTAGATTGCTCTGTGTCTTGGGTGTACATGGAGAATGTATTTTTGTTTGTTTGCTTTTTGGCCACACAGCACCTCCTGTGGGATCCTAGTTCCCTGACCAAGGATCAAACCTGGGCCCTCAACAGTGAAAGCACAGCAGAATCCTAACCACTGGACCACCAGGGAATTCCTTCATGGAGAATATGATCCCCACCCACCACATTCACATCTAGATGAACATTAAATTCACGCAGGGAATTGTTGAACTTGTGTGTAAATTTGAGCTTGCTTTGTTTTATATTGTAAATTGTCTTGCTGGGTGTTTTCTGACATTTTGCTATGAACTTCTAACTTGCTTCTAAATTGCCGAATGCCACACTTTCCTGACTATTCTAGTTTTCTCTGAAATGCACAGGAGATATCTGTAGGTTTGGCAAGCCTCTCCTCAACCTCTTCTCTGCACTCTTATTCCAAAGGTATGCGGTCAGCATTTAAAAGCCTTTAATCAATTTCCCTCTTAGCTCCCTTAAGCAGACTTGTGCTCACACTTTTAATGAAGGTAAAACAGTTGTAGTTTTAATCAGCTCATTTAGAAGACCATATCTATCCTTAACCTTTGTCATATATTCCCCCAAAGCTCAACATTTCTTCCAAACTTTGATAATGTTATTTTTGTAAATGCATGCCAAGTCTGTGAATCAGGGCTTTTTAAAAAATCTAAACTTAAAAAAAAAAAAAATCTAAACTTGTTTTTCAGATGTACCAGTATGAGAATTGTGGGTGTGGGAAGCAGTGTCAGAAACTGAAGGGTTAGAAGGACTTCCCTGGTGGTCCAGTGGTTAAAACTGTGTTACCATTGCAGGAGGCCTGAGTTCGATTCCTGGTCAGGGAACTAAGATCCCCCACGTGCCACACAGTCAACCCCCCCAAACAACAAAAAACACCAAAATGAACCAATAATACCTGATGACCAAGGAACCTTCATCAGTTCAGTATCAGTTCAGTCGCTCAGTCATGTCTGATTCTTTGCGACCCCATGAACTGCAGCACGCCAGGCTTCCCTGTCCACCACCAACTCCCGGAGTTCACCCAAGCTCATGTCCATTGAGTCAGTGATGCCATCCAACCATCTCATCCTCTGTCTTCCCCTTCTCCTGCCCTCAATCCCTCCCAGCATCAAGGTCTTTTCAAATGAGTCAGCTCTTCGCATCAGGTGGCCAAAGTATTGGTGTTTCAGCATCAGTCCTTCCAATGAACACCCAGGACTGATCTCCTTTAGGATGGACTGGTTAGATCTCCTTGCAGTCTAAGGGACTCTCAAGGCTCTTCTCCAACACCACAGTTCAAAAGCATCAATTCTTTGGTGCTCAGCTTTCTTTATAGTCCAACTCTCACATCCATACATGACTACTGGAAAAACCATAGCCTTGATGAGATGGACCTTTGTTGGCAAACTAACGTCTTTGCTTTTTAATATGCTGTCTAGGTTGGTCATAATTTTCCTTCCAAGGAGTAAGCGTCTTTTAACTTCATGGCTGCAATCACCTTCATAGCAGCTCTGAATGCAGACCTGTAGTCCTCTTCCATATAAGAGAGAAGTCAACTTTATTAAAAAAAAAAAAAAGACTGAAGGACTGGAAACTAGAGTTGAGGACATTATTTGGAACACTCAGAATAAAAATTCTTTCATTTTTTAAAAATACAAGTACTGTTCTGAGCATCTACTATTCTTCTAGGCCCTGATGATACAGCAGTGAATAAAACGACAAAATCGTTGCCCTTAGGAAGTTTAAGTTCTAGTTGGAGACAGATATACACCAAATTAAGGAAAATACAGCAAGGATGGAGTATAGGGAGTGTTTGGTCACTGGTTTATGAAGATGGACTTGAAACAGTCTTGAAGGAGGTAGACTAGGGTTCTGTGCTGACATCTGGGGGAAAGAGAGTCCCAGGCACAGGCAACAGCAGGTGTACGGGCTCCCTGAGGGAGATCCCTAGAGAGAATGAATAACCAAGAGAATCTGGCGGGAGCCGGGGGGACAGTAGGTCTTTTAGACCCTTGTCAATACTATAGCTGCCAGTGGCTTTTACTGTGATGAGTTGGAAAGCCAGAGTAGGATTTTAAACAAAGAAGGGACAGTGGCTTATTTAACAAAACTACTCTGGCTGGTGGGTTGAGAAGGGAAGGGGACAGGTGTAGAAGAGGATAGAACAGTGAGGAGGCCCTTGCAGTTATATCTATTAGAAATTCATAAAAATTTTACAGAAAGGAAAATGTGCTTGCAGCATAGAAAAAACGGAAATAATTATTTTTTGGATGTTTAAGTTCCAAGAAAAAAAAGCAATTTGGCTACTCTGTTTCCTCCAGATACAGAGGGGCTTGGAAGTCCTTGGTCTTCAGATTTTTTTTCCTCCTGAGCCACCAAAGAACCTAGCAGGGTTTGGTCAGTGTGTTTAAGAATGAGCCTTTATGGGTCTGCTTAGGATGTCCGCCCCGTCCCATTTCCCAGATTTGCCCAAGTGCCTACTAGGAATAGATTCCTGAGTCCTACCCATCCAGTAAGTATGGAATGGGTCCAGGGAATATATATTTTCAGTAAGAAAGTGAAGGGATTCTTATAATTTGGAAGACGGGGAACTGCCCCACCTCCTGAACACCTTTTTGGGTTTGCAGCGTACCTGGAAAGCATTGCAGGGAGCCTGTGCTACCGGCAGGTGGCGCTACCTGACCGTGAGCTGCAGAGGGCGTCTGTCCCTTACGGATAAGTGAGCGGCTCCAGCGGAGCGCGTAGGTGTGGTGTTGGGGCCCACCGGCCACTGCTCATCCCGAGCGGAGAGGCGCATAGGAGTAAAGAAGCAGGGCGCAGCCGGTGGCTCAGCTTCATTTTAGGCTAATGTGCATCTTGAGTCAGGAAGGCGCAGCTCTCTCTGAACGGGCACTGAGCACGCGGGAGCCGGCAGCGTGGCCCGGCGAGAACCGGTCGCCTCGGGCCACAGGACATTAGTCTAGCGGGCCAACCTAGGGACAGGGGTACTACCGAGGCCCCTCCGGGACGTCAGACTCGCAAAAGGCCCCTGTGCATTGGCCGCCGGGACGGGGGGCTCCGCCCCTTTTCGTACGGCTCTCATCTGTGACTGGCTCTTGGGCCCGAGCTGGCCACACCTCCTCCCCTCGCACATACACAAGAGTCACGCGCCTTTCAGTTGGAAACTTGGAGTGCAGAGGAGGACGCTGTCCCTCGTCTCCCCACCCACTTATCTTGCCATTGGCTCGCGGCACCGTTCACGGCCACGCCCCCATTCCAGCCCCCTGGCTGGGAGGGCGGGCACCTGCTGGTGATTGGCTGGTCGCCCTGCCTCTCGCAGAAGCCGCTGGCACTCCCCCCACCCTCTCCCCCCTCCCGCTAGCCTCGAGGTCTCGGTGCTGGCCCAGGCCGAGTCAGTGTCAGTCAGGGAGGCGGGTTGCTGAGCAGTGGGTTCGAACACTGCGTTGCAATCTCGCCCCAGGGCCGGTCCCTGCGCTCGTGCCGCCGGCTGAGAAGCATGAAGCCGCAGCTGGAGCAGCCACCCTATGATTGGCTGTGGCGCTTGTGAACCCGAAGTAAAGATGGCGGGCGGGCAGGCAGCCGCCGTACTGCCCTCTTGGAAGATGGCGGCGCGCCGCAGCCTCAGCGCCCGCGGCCGGGGGGTCCTGCAGGCGGCGGCGGGGCGGCTGCTGCCATTGCTATTGCTGAGCTGCTGCTGCGGCGCGGGTGGCTGCACGGCGGTGGGCGAGAACGAAGAGACGGTGATCATCGGGTTGCGGCTGGAGGACACGAACGACGTGTCTTTCATGGAAGGGGGGGCGCTGCGGGTGAGCGAGCGGACCCGGGTCAAGCTGCGGGTGTACGGGCAGAACATCAACAACGAGACATGGTCCCGCATTGCTTTCACAGAGCACGAGCGGCAGCGCCACAGCCCCGGCGAGCGCGGGCTGGGGGGCCCCGCGCCGCCGGAGCCGGACAGCGGCCCCCAGCGCTGCGGCATCCGCACATCAGATATCATCATCTTGCCCCATATCATTCTCAACCGCCGTACATCGGGCATCATTGAGATAGAGATCAAACCGCTGCGCAAGATGGAGAAGAGCAAGTCCTATTACCTGTGCACGTCGCTCTCCACGCCAGCCCTAGGCGCCGGCGGCTCGGGGTCCGCGGGTAGCGCCGTCGGGGGCAAGGGCGGCTCAGGGGTGGCCGGGCTCCCGCCACCCCCGTGGGCCGAGACCACCTGGATTTATCACGATGGCGAGGATACCAAGATGATCGTGGGGGAGGAAAAGAAGTTCCTGCTGCCCTTCTGGCTGCAGGTGATCTTCATTTCGCTGCTCCTGTGCCTGTCGGGCATGTTCAGCGGCCTCAACCTTGGACTCATGGCCCTAGACCCGATGGAGCTGCGCATTGTGCAGAACTGCGGCACCGAGAAGGAGAAGAATTACGCCAAGCGCATCGAGCCCGTGCGCAGGCAGGGCAACTACCTGCTGTGCTCGCTGCTGCTGGGCAACGTGCTGGTCAACACCACGCTCACCATCCTGCTCGACGACATCGCTGGCTCAGGCCTGGTGGCGGTGGTGGTCTCCACCATCGGCATCGTCATCTTCGGGGAGATCGTGCCCCAGGCCATCTGCTCCCGGCACGGCCTGGCTGTGGGAGCCAACACCATCTTCCTCACCAAGTTTTTCATGATGATGACCTTTCCCGCTTCTTACCCGGTCAGCAAGCTGCTGGACTGCGTTCTGGGCCAGGAGATAGGCACCGTCTATAACCGGGAAAAGCTGCTGGAGATGCTCCGGGTCACAGACCCCTACAACGACCTCGTAAAGGAGGAGCTGAATATCATCCAAGGGGCGCTGGAGCTCCGCACCAAGACGGTGGAGGACGTGATGACTCCCCTCCGGGACTGTTTCATGATCACCGGCGAAGCCATTCTGGACTTCAACACCATGTCGGAGATCATGGAGAGCGGCTACACTCGCATTCCAGTATTTGAGGGGGAACGCTCCAACATCGTGGACCTCCTCTTCGTCAAAGACTTGGCCTTCGTGGATCCAGATGACTGTACTCCCCTGAAAACCATCACGAAATTTTATAACCACCCCTTGCACTTTGTTTTCAATGACACCAAGTTGGACGCTATGCTGGAAGAATTTAAGAAAGGTGGGAAAATTTTGGTACCCTTTCATTGGCTTGCTCTTTCTCACTCCATCCTCCTCCCTACTTGAGTCCTCTACCCTCAGACCAACCCCCCAAGGCGAGTTGACCGGAATTTCTCCTCTCTTTTAATTGTAAAGTTGAAAGGGTGGCATGGATTTGGGGGTGGATTGAACTAGTAAGCCCTTCTAGGTTCTTTAAAACCACAAGACTGCCCTGGCTTGCTTCCCTCCCTATCAAAGCAGGCTTCCTATTTTCTGTGCATGGTACTCTTAGCCCCTGCACTCTGGCCTTGAGAGATCTGCTGCATTCATTGCGGGATTCTGAGTGGGTAGATGAAAAAAGGGACCCGCTGATGCCATGCTGTGCCATTTGGTTGCCATGTACTAATCTCAGGCATTTGGAGAACGTTTAAATGGGCTTTTCTAAACCCAGAGCAATCAGTTGATATTTCCAAGATTGGAAGTGCATTTTCAGTTGCTTCAGTTCCTTGTTGTCTGGTGACCTGTGGGAGAGATTAGGGTCTGCTTTTGAGAATAGGGTATGGGATAAGTCAGGTATCACTAAAGAAAATCACTCATTTGGTTGACTTGTCTTAGCTGGAAAAGAGGTGTTTTGTTGTTGTTGTTGTTTTTTAACTAAAGCTATTTGTTAATATATAACTTGGAAAGACTAGAGATAAATTAACCTTTTATGAGGCTCTATATTGCTTAGCTTACTTCACTGTTTGTTTACATTTACCTAACAACAAATAAAATTTCCCAAACCGAGTGTGGTTTAGGCAGAAAGCTTGGATTTTTAACAATGGGATTAATTCCTCTATATGGTTTGTCTGTTTCTTGAGACTTTCTGGTTTAAAAGTGTTCTTTTTAACCTTGATCACCTGGTATGTTCAGTGGAAGTATGTCTGCGAGTCATTGTTCCCTGTTCCAGGGAGTTTTACCAGGAAAGAGAAGTACAGGGGGTGGTGTGCTCACCTTTCTTGCATAGTGGTGTTTTCTGTTTGTTTTACCATGTAACAAATCGGCAACTCATACTGTTATCACTGAAATTCTGACTTTAAAAATGTTTCCAGTAGGTAGCTAGCTTTGTTAGTTGAAAGCCAAGTTTTTGATACTGAGTTTTTAAATTGTTATGGTGTGGGTGTTAGAATGTGTACTAACCTTTTAATGAGCCAATAGTCCTCAAAACTAACTTTTCCTTCTTCCAGTAGAATTTTGATCACTGAGAGTGGTCTCTCCACAGAAAAAGGCCATGTGTAAGTGGTGACAGCCTGATGGCTGTGATGATATGAACATAGAGTATGCAGTTGTCCTAATTCCATTTTCCTCCCTGAACGCTGTCCTCTCTGGAACAGGATCACACTGCAGTAATTTTCAGATACAGCAGAATGCGCTTCAGAGATGGGGTAATTTGCATTAAAAAGCAGAAGGGGATTCTTCTGGATTCTTAAACAGTAAAAAGAAAATGTCCATTATCTCTAAGTGACAGAGCTTCTTTGGAGATGGCATTATTCTTTCACTACTAAATTGTTAATTAGAGCATCTAACCAGTCTCTCTTTTCATTTTGCGGTAGAATGTGGAATACAGAAAAATGTCTTGAAATGCTTGAAAATGGCTTTGAAATACTTTATTTTCCTTTAGTTGCTAAATTTCCCAATATTGATAGAGATAATATATTCTTTTTTTTATTATTCAGAATTTTTGCGTATCTGCTGATGGATTGGTAGCACTGGTGTGTACTCCCTGCTGAAATCTTCTCTTCACTTCTGTATCTTTTATTTTCTTTCTTTGAGAATTTAGTTCTGCCCCTTGCAACTCATTAATCCTGCCCCTCTCTCAAAATCTCAAGATTTGCATTATTTTGAAATTTGGTTTTGATTGTTCTTGAGCAGTTTTCCTCTGAATGATTTATTTTTACTAGGAACTTTTCCCTTTCCCCAAATTACCTCTCACAGTACTTTCTTTGAAGTGTATCCTTTAAATTGATTGAATTGATAATATTTTCCTGTGAATTCTAAAAAAAAAAAAAAGATAATGCACAAGATTTTATTTTTGTCTGTAACCAGAATAATGTATTCAGTTAAGAAGACAGTATGATTTAAAGGTGCATTCATGCTAGTAGCTTATTTGGAAGAGTGGGCAATGACAGTTGGTTGCAAATGGGAAATTTAAGCCATGATCTTAAAAGGCTACAGTGGGTGCTTGTTGCTTAAACTGTCAAAATAATAGATTTTTCACCTTCCTTTCCTTGATTTTTTTTTTTTTTGAATGAGTGTGGCCGTTTTAACCTTACTAATAGCTGCATTATTTCTTTTTTCTGCGTTAGTTAAAATGTTTCACCTGATTTTTCTTTCCTTCATTTTCTGATTCAGTTATGAAGTAATGTGAACAGTCAACCTGCCACTGTTTTTCTCCATTGAATAATGCTTTATGGGATGGTTTGAAGACTTTTACTTCTTCTCCTTTCCTCTTTCTCCTAACACCACCAACTATAACTCCCCCCCACAGGTTAGACCCTTAATCCATATCTCATTGAAAATTATCCTTCCTAATTAAAAATGTCTGCATTGAAGCCTTTCCTGGATATAGGTCTGCATCATTAGTCTCAGTTATTCATTACTAAGGAAGGGCAAAGTTTCTGTAATGTGCAAAGAAAAGCTACCTTTATGTAGTGGCTTCCCAGGTGGCTCAGTGCTGAAGAACCCACCTGCCAATGCAAGAGATGTGGGTTCAACTCCTGGGTCAGGAAGAGCCCATGGAGAAGGAAATGGCAACCCATTCCAATATTCTTGTTTGGGAAATCCCATGGACAGAGAAGCCTGGTGGGCTATAGTCCATGGAGTCGCAAAAGAGTCAGACATGACTAAGCGACTAAAATAACAATCACCTTTCTGTATTATGTAGTATATGTAAATAATCTTCTTTCTAATGATTAAAAGTTTTTGCCTGGCTTTGGTGCTAGTGGTGAAGAACCCACGTGCCAATGCAGGAGACATAAGAGACACGGGTTCGATCTGTGGGTGGAGAAGATCTCCTGGAGGAGGGCATGGCAACCCACTCCAGTATTCTTGTGTGGAGAATCCTATGGACAGAGGAGCCTGGCAGGCTACGCTCCATAGGGTTGCAAAGAGTTGGACAGGACTGAAGCAACTCAGCATGCATGCAGGCCTGGCTACCAGGAAACTCATAGCTTTCCTTGAGGTTAGAAGACAGTAATTATGCTAATTTTGCAGTTAGCTCATTATTATTACCTATTTGCTCTCTGCAAGGTGCAGGGCTTAGTGCTTTACATGAATCACCTTGTTTAAATCTTCTGATAACTGATTGAGGCACCATCTCCATTTTACAGATGACGAAATTGAGGCATAGGTGAAATGATGTGTTCAAGGTCATTGAGTAATTTGTTGTTTTGGGGTTGGTGTGACAGCCAGACCCATACTCTTAACCATTCTATTATGCTGATCCCTTGATCCCGATTTTACATTTTTATTTTAAGTGAGTGTGAGGTTTGAATAAAACATTGCCTCAGGGCTTGTTGAAAGCAACAGACACAAAAATGTATTTAAACATTAAACACGGCGTTACTGCGTTAAACCAGTGCTTTTGCGATCTGGTACCTAACAGTTGGTGTCCCCACTTTTGCCATTAAAATAAGTCAGTTTCTGATGTGTATGATCCTAAATCTAAACAATTCTGTTTCCAGTATTGTAGGTCAAGATTCACTTTGATATTGTTTTGAGCTAACACTGTGTTGTGGTCCGCTGCCGCTGTAGTGGCGTACTCTAACCAGTGAGTGGTAGCTAACCTATGTGGTCCTGTTTCACTCTTAGTCTCACATGTGTTTGTGTTGCAGGGCTAACTCAAACCCAGTTTTGTGTTTTAATCCTGATTTTATTTACATTGTTTGAGGCCACTTTTGTGATAATTGGTTGCCTCCGAGCCTCCTGTACAGCCCTGCCCCTCCCCAAGCCCCAGTGTACCGCCATCAGCCTTTCTCTTTGTAAGCTTTTATAGTAACTCATAAATCTAAAAAAGAGAATAAAAGTGAATCCCAGAAGTGGATTACGAGAATTTTAGAAAAACCACCTAAAGCAAAGTAGTGTAGAGGAAGGAAAGCTAAATTAAAGCTTGCTACCTTTGTGCGCAGAAAGTGCCCTGGAGGCTCCTCCTATACCTGCCGAAACCTAACAAAAGTATGTGGGCTCCGAGCCACCTCGTTTGTTTTGCTTCCTTTTGTTTCTTTTAGCTTTGTAACAATTGTATTCCAGGATTGCGGAGCACGCTGTTTTATAGCTGCTGCAGACTTTGCCGGACTATTTCTTTAATTTTTTTTAAAACTTGAAACAGGTAAACTCATCAGATAATGTTCTTTAAGGGAAGAATGTAGTGTGTAATTTTCACTTAAACATTAGGTGTACAAGTTCTCCCTTCCTGTAACACAAGTCTTTCTGTATTAATGTGCTGAGTGCTTAATACTGAAAACTTTTTTCCTCACCAAATACAGTGTTCCATTTGTCTAGAATCTAGGAGGATGTTTTTATTGATATTTAAAGGTGTGAATGGTGTCGGGGTGAAGGGGTGGGCGTGGATATATTTGTTTTTTTGATCTTGTAGGTTTATTAATTCTTTGCAAATTAATGTGCAAACATGTGATACTAGTATGATTTTGCACATTTTTAGAACATAATTTTGAAATATCCAGATAGTATAGAATCAGAGCTGGAAGACAGGCAACAGCTCATGGATCATGTGGTCCAGTTTGTGAAGCTTACCAAATGATGAGACTGACTTGGATCACTTACTAAGAATTACTTCCTAAGCCTCACTAAGAGACCCCCTGAACTAGACTCTCTAGGGAAGGGGCTTTGGACTCTACACTGTTAACAGTTACTGTGAGGTAGTTCTTGTGATGAGGTGAGTTTAGGAAACTTTGGTCTAGTCAACCTCTTAATCATTGGTCTGGTCAGCCTCTCTCGAGCAGGAGAGAATGAGGAGAGAAAGCTGAGTGACTTGTGTAGGTCCACCCATCTAACTAGTAGGATCAGTAGCCTTAGAACTTGACTCTAGGATGGAGGTCTTTCCATTCCAAAAAGCAGGTCTTCTGGTTCCAAGTTCAGGGTACCTTTAAACAAATATTCAGCTTTGCCATTGGTTTTTATTTGCTTTGTGATTTTGATATCTATATTTTTGATATCTGGCATTCAAGTCATCTTTGACAGGCATTTTGTTACATAGAAAATGAGTCTGAATATGTGACCTCATTTTCTTTTAGTTTTTTTTTTTTAAGTTTTTCTCCTCTGCTGAGATTAGATAGAATGGGAAAGACTAGAGATCTCTTCAAGAAAATTAGAGATACCAAGGGAACATTTCATGCAAAGATGGGCTCGATAAAGGACAGAATGGTATGGACCTAACAGAAGCAGAAGATATTAAGAAGAGGTGGCAAGAATACACAGAAGAACTACACAAAGAAGATCTTCATGACCCAGATAATCACGATGGTGTGATCACTCACCTAGAGCCAGACATCCTGGAATGTGAAGTCAAGTGGGCCTTAGAAAGCATCACTACGAACAAAGCTAGTGGAGGTGATGGAATTCCAGTTGAGCTATTTCAAATCCTGAAAGATGATGCTGTGAAAGTGCTGCACTTGGTATGCCAGCAAATTTGGAAAACTCAGCAGTGGCCACAGGACTGGAAAAGGTCAGTTTTCATTCCAATCCCAAAGAAAGGCAATGCCAAAGAATGCTCAAACTACCGCACAATTGCACTCATCTCACACGCTAGTATAGTAATGCTCAAAATTCTCCAAGCCAGGCTTCAGCAATACGTGAACCGTGAACTTCCTGATGTTCAAGCTGGTTTTAGAAAAGGCAGAGGAACCAGAGATCAAATTGCCAACATCCGCTGGATCATGGGAAAAGCAAGAGAGTTCCAGAAAAACATCTATTTCTGCTTTATTGACTATGCCAAAGCCTTTGACTGTGTGAATCACAATAAACTGTGGAAAATTATGAAAGAGATGGGGATACCAGACCACGTGACCTGCCTCTTGAGAAATCTGTATGCAGGTCAGGAAGCAACAGTTAGAACTGGACATGGAACAACAGACTGGTTCCAAATAGGAAAAGGAGTACGTCAAGGCTCTATATTGTCACCCTGTTTATTTAACTTCTATGCAGAGTACATCATGAGAAACGCTGGACTGGAAGAAACACAAGCTGGAATCAAGCTTGCTGGGAGAAATATCAACCTCAGATATGCAGATGACACCACCCTTATGGCAGAAAGTAAGCCTCTTGATGAAAGTGAAAGTGGAGAGTGAAAAAGTTGGCTTAAAGCTCAACATTCAGAAAAAGAAGATCATAGCATCTGTCCCATCACTTCATGGGAAATAGATGGGGAAACAGTGGAAACAGTGTCAGACTTTATTTTGGGGGGCTCCAAAATCACTGCAGATGGTGATTGCAGCCATGAAATTAAAAGACGCTTACTCCTTGGAAGGAAAGTTGTGACCAACCTAGATAGCATATTCAAAAGCAGAGACATTACTTTGCCAACAAAGGTCCGTCTAGTCAAGGCTATGGTTTTTCCTGTGGTCATGTATGGATGTGAGAGATGGACTGTGAAGAAGGCTGAACGCCGAAGAATTGATGCTTTTGAACTGTGGTGTTGGAGAAGACTCTTGAGAGTCCCTTGGACTGCAAGGAGAGCCAACCAGTCCATTCTGAAGGAGATCAGCCCTGGGATTTCTTTGGAAGGAATGATGCTCAAGCTGAAACTCCAGTACTTTGGCCTCCTCATGTGAAGAGTTGACTCATTGGAAAAGACTCTGATGCTGGGAAGGATTGGGGGCAGGAGGAGAAGGGGATGATAGAGGATGAGATGGCTGGATGGCATCACTGACTCTATGGACGTGAGTGTGAGTGAACTCTGGGAGTTGGTGATGGACAGGGAGGCCTGGAGTGCTGCGATTCATGGGGTCGCAAAGAGTCGGACACGACTGAGCGACTGAACTGAAGATTAGACTATACGCGTGTTTTATGAAATGGGTGTTGATATCTGGATTGAAGCCTTAGGTAAGGTGTAAGCTATTTCTTTTTCTTTTGAGTTAACTAACTTGTTTTAGATATCCCTGAGTGATTTTGTTGTTGTTATTGTTTCTTCTGTGAGAGTAGTGAAGATTGGATTTGGGACTATGGGATGAATCTTCTTTGATTCTTTTAATTTTTGTTCAAGGTGCAGGTCTGTGACATTTCCATTGAAATAGTCATTAAAGCATTTGAAGCATGTGTCCCATTCATGCATCTTTTCAGGTTTTTTATCATGTAAACAAAATTCTTACAGAGGATCCAGTCTGAATTTTGAAGGCTATTTGTGTTAGTATCACTGAAGCCTTTTAGGTCAAGACATGCCATAGATGAATACCAGGTCTGACTTAGTATTACCTGGATGAAATAGGAAAGAATCTTGTTCTGCTTTTTCTCTTGGTCTTTATCATTCCAAACCAGTACCATACTATGAGGTAGTGGTTAATTTTAATTATTAGCAGCCCTAAACACAAATTAAAATCTTATTAACCAGGAAAATGCACAAAATAGACTGAGCCAACATAATATTTTATGATTTTATTTGCTCTTGAACTACTTCAACTTTTAAGAGCAAACCTCTGGACTTGAATTAGATGTTTACAGTACTTTAGTTACATATAAATTAGTATATTTCTTTCTAAGGAGCCCTTTCCTCTAAATACACATTTTATTGGTAGTAAGCGTCAATTCCAGTAAGATTTGCTTGGCACGTAAAGGACATTTATTAAACTAAATACATAGAAATGGATGACTGGGATTGAATACAATTTCAGTATTGTCTTTTCATCTTCTTTTTCTCAGAACACAAACAAGAAACCCGAAATCCTACCAACACTGCAAAGGAGAGACAATAGGAAGCATTCTTGCAACATCACATCACTGGCATCTCTAGGAATGTCTGCATAGAGGGATGTTCAGGGAGGCAGGCTGCGGAAGGGGGAGAAAGGGGACTAAGAACAAGCACCCTCTGAAGATGATGTGTTTATTAGACTGGCTGAAGGCTTGATGGACATAATGGGGGTGCTGACTCTTCCCCACTTTGACATCAGTGCGACCATTGATCATAAATATTGATATAGTGATGATGAGATGCTCATTTCTTCATACTTAACCCTCTCTTGCTGTCAGACATAGATGGGAATGTTTCTTTCTTTGAATTCACATCCTGTGGGGAGGCTACTACCTGCTAGCATAAAGGTTAAAAAATATGTGGTTTTCCTGAATCTACTTTGGACAAGTAACTTAGCCTCTTTAAGCTTCAGTTTTTTCATAGTAAAATGGGATATTTTCTGACTCATACTGTACTTAGTAAGGATTCCTGTGATAATGAATGTGAAAATGCTTCTACACCAGTACCAGTCACTCTGCTGCTTGTTGTTCAGTTGCTGGGTTGTGTCTGACTCCGTGATCCTGTGGCCTGCCGCCCTCAGGCTCCCTGTCCTTCACTGTGTCCAGGAGTTTGCTCAGATTCATGTCCTTTGAGTCCGTGATGCTATCTAACCATCCATCCTCTGCTGCCTCCTTCTCCTTTTGCCTTCAATCTTTTCCAGCATCACTGTCTTTTCCAATGAGTTGGCTGTTTGTATCAGAGTACTGGAGCTTCAGCTTCCAGCATCAGTCCTTCCAATGAATATTCAGGGTTGATTTCCTTTAGGATTGACTGGCTTGATCTCCTTGCTGTCCAAGGGACTCTCAAGAGTCGTCTTTAGCACCACAGTTCTAAAGCATCAGTTCTTCAGTGCTCAGCCTTCTCTCTGGTCCAGCTCTCACATCTGTACATGACTACTGGAAAAACCATAGCTTTGACTATACCAAGCTTTGTAGGCAAACTGATGTCTCTGCTGTTTAATATGCTGTTTAGGTTTGTCATAGCTTTCCTTCCAAGGAGCAACTGTCTTTTAATTTCATGGCTGTAGTCACCCTCTGCAGTGATTTTGGAGCCCAGGAAAATCAAATCTGTCACTGCTTCTACTTTTTCCCCTTATATTTGCCATGAAGTGATGGGACTGAATGCCATGATCTTAGTTTTTTGAATGTTGGGTTTTAAGCCAGCTTTCTCACTCTCCTCTTTCACCTTCATCAAAAGGCTCTTTATTTCCTCTACACTTTGTCCTGTTAGAGCAGTATTATTTGCATATCTGAGGTTGTTGATATTTCTCCTGGCAGTCTTGATTCCAGCTTGTGATTTATCCAGCCCAAGATTTCGAATGATGTACTCTGCACATATGTTGAATAAGCGGGGTAACAATATATAGTCTTGTTGTACTCCTTTCCCGATTGTGAACTCCTTTCCTAGTTGTTCCATGTCCGGTTCTAATTGTTGCTTCTTGACCTTGTATACAGGTTTCTCAGGAGACAGGTAAGGTGGTCTGGTATTCCTATCTCTTTAAGAATTTTCCACAGAGCTCAGTTAACCATTATTTTTATGTAATGATTCTGTAGACTCTTTGGTGGTGGTCTTGGTATTTCTCTAGACTAATGATTGCAAGTCAAGAGAGACACCTTGGGTCATGTGTGCACCTAGTTGTTAATGGAAGTTGAAATTTTTTTTTTTTTGCTGGGCCCATGTGACTTGCAGAATCTTAACTCCCTGACCAGAGATTGAACTGGGGCCCCTACAGGGAAGTGCTGAGTCTGGAATTCCCCTGGATGTTGAAACTTTGAAAAGTGGCTAATCATAGTAGGTTGTTTTTTGTGTGTGTGTGATTGAATTCTAGGCTTTTCTAGCCGATGCTGTTACTTATGAGATAGCCACATGTGTATATGTTTTTAAGGAAAACAATGCAATTGATTACATGTTCCATCCTCTTTAGAGTAAGAATGCTGAATTAAAAAAAAACTTCATTCTCTTTAACTGTAAGTGACTGAAAAAGACAGCAAAGTTTAAAAGAAATAGAACAAATTCTCATGGATTTTGGAAAGCCTTGAATAATCAAAGTTAGAAGATTAAAGGAAGATGTCAAATTACTCGGATAAAATTTTTTAGTATTGCTATTTTTTATGCTTTTGACATAATCAGCATCTAATATAGCAAGTTTTTGTTGCTAATAGCAATGTAACTTTGTAATACTTGGACGGCAACCAGGAATCATAAAAATATCCTTCAAAGGGTTTAGTAATTTTTTTCCCCTGGAAATCTTAATTCAGTGATACAATTCCAGAGGAGAAAAGAGCTATGTTGGCTTTTCATGTTGCATATATATTGCAAAAATACCTATAAATATTGAAAAATTAGAGATGACTTAAATATATCTAACACTTTAAGATAGGACATGGAAGAAAGGAGTTAAGAAAATGATAGGTGTCAATTAATCACAATCAATTAATCACAACCATTTAATGATCATATGGTCATTAAAGGCCATGTAGCAATATGGAAGATTTATACTGACTATTTTGTATAGATTATAGATATGTGAAAATATACATGTGTATAGACTGGAAGGGAACATGGACAAGTTAATAGTTAATGTGTTAGGATAGGGTAATCATAGATCATCTTTTCAAAGATCCCTTGGATAACTTTGCAGAATAACATACCTGGCAAAAATTCAAATCTGCTGAGAACATTATGAGTCCTGTTCTTGGGAAAACTGACCTTTGCTAATGGAGAACTCATATTATTCCATTTCTCCTTGGGAACATTTTGCTGCTGACACAAATGGTTCCTTTAAATTTTTTAAAACTTGAGATATAATTAACATACCACAAAAATCACCCATTTTATGTGTACAACTTGGTCTTTAGTGTATTCACAAGGTTGTATAGTTATCACTATTGCCTACTTCTAGAGCAGTTTCTACTCCAGAAAGAATCACATTAGTAGTCATTCTCCATTCCCCTCTTCCCTGGAGACCATTAATCTACTTTCTGTCTCTGTGGATTTGCTTGTTCTGGACAGTTCAGGTAAAGTATATCATACACTACATGGCCTTTTGTGTCTGGCTTCTTATATTTAACTTATATATTTAACTTTAACTTAGTGTAATGTTTTCAAGGTTCATGCAGGTACATCCATGTAACATGTATCAGTGTTTCATTCATTCATTTTTATGGTCAAATAGTTTTCCATATTATGGGTATACTACATTTTGTTTTTTCACCCATCAGTAGATGAACATTCAGACTGTTTCTAGTTTTTGGTTATTATAAATATTAGTATACGTGTTTTTGTGTGGATGTAAATTTTCAGTTCTCATGGGTAGATGCCTAGGAGTAGAATTGCTGGGTCTGTGGTAACTCTATATTTAACCCTGAGAAACTGCCAAACTGTTTTCCAAAATGGCTGCACCATTTTATATTCTCACTGAAAATGTATGAACATTCCAATTTCTCCATATCCTTGCTAACTCTTGTTATTGTTGATTGTTTGTTTAATTATAGCCACCCTAGTAGGTGTGAAGTGGTGTCTCATTGTGGTTTTGATTGGTATTTTCCTGGTGTCTAATGATGTTGAGCATCATTTCATCTTGTTGGCCATTTGTTCATCCTCTTTGGAGAAAAGTCTATTCCGATATCTTTTGTCCATTTTAAAAATTGCATTGTCTTTTTATTATTTAATTGTAAGAGGTCTTTATGTATTCCACATACTACTTTCTTCAGTTCAGTTCAGTCGCTCAGTCGTGTCCAACTCTTCGCGACCCCATGAATTGCAGCATGCCAGGTCTCCCTGTCCATCACCAACTCCCGGAGTTCACTCAGACTCATGTCCATCGAGTCAGCGATGCCATCCAGTCATCTCATCCTCTGTCGTCCCCTTCTCCTCCTGCCCCCAATCCCTCCCAGCATCACAGTCTTTTCCAATGAGTCAACTCTTCGCATGAGGTGGCCAAAGTACTGGAGTTTCAGCTTTAGCACCATTCCCACCAAAGAAATCCCAGGGCTGATCTCCTTCAAAATGGACTGGTTGGATCTCCTTGCAGTCCAAGGGACTCTCAAGAGTCTTCTCTAACACCACAGTTCAAAAGCATCAATTCTTTGGCGCTCAGCCTTCTTCACAGTCCAGCTCTCACATCCATACATGACCACAGGAAAAACCATAGCCTTGACTAGACAGACCTTTGTTGGCAAAGGAATGTCTCTGCTTTTGAATATGCTATCTAGGTTGGTCATAACTTTCCTTCCAAGGAGTAAGTGTCTTTTAATTTCATGGCTGCAGTCACCATCTGCAGTGATTTTGGAGACCCCAAAAATAAAGTCAGCCACTGTTTCCCCATCTATTTCCCATGAAGTGATGGGACCAGATGCCATGATCTTCGTTTTCTGAATGTTGAGCTTTAAGCCAACTTTTTCACTCTCCGCTTTCACTTTCATCAAGAGGCTTTTTAGTTCCTCTTCACTTTCTGCCATCAGGGTGGTGTCATCTGCATATCTGAGGTTATTGATATTTTTCCCGGCAATCTTGATTCCAGCTTGTGTTTCTTCCAGTCCAGCGTTTCTCATGATGTACTCTGCATAGAAGTTAAATAAGCAGGGTGACAATATACAGCCTTGACATACTCCTTGTCCTATTTGGAACCAGTCTGTTGTTCCATGTCCAGTTCTAACTGTTGCTTCCTGACCTGCATACAGATTTCTCAAGAGGCAGGTCACGTGGTCTGGTATTCCCATCTCTTTCAGAATTTTCCACAGTTTATTGTGATCCACACAGTCAAAGGCTTTGGCATAGTCAATAAAGCAGAAATAGGTGTTTTTCTGGAACTCTCTTGCTTTTCCCATGATCCAGTGGATGTTGGCAATTTGACCTCTGGTTCCTCTGCCTTTTCTAAAACCAACTTGAACATCAGGAAGTTTCTTTCCGGATATATAATTTGCAAATATTTTTTCCTATTCTGTCAGTTGTCTTTTCACTTTCTTGATAATAACCTTTGAAACAGGAAAGTTTTAATTTTGATGAAGTCCAATTCCTTTTTTTTTTGCTTTGTCTTTATTGTCATTTCTAGGAAACCATTGTCCAGTCCTAGGTCACAAACTTTTTTGCCTATGTTATCTTCTAAGACATTCATAGGTTACCTTCTACATTTAAGTCTTTAATCCATTTTGAGTTCGTTTTTGTATATGGTATGTAATAGTAGTCTAACTTTATCCTTTTGCATGTGAATATCTCATTGTTCAAGCACAGTTTGTTGAAAAGACTAGTCTTTCTTCATTGACTTGTCTTGGCATTCTTATCACAAGTCAATTAACCATAAACGTGAGGGTTTATTTCTGGACTCTAAATTCTCTTCCACTGATACATGTCTTCGTATGTCAGTACCATGCCCTTTTGGTTCTTATAGCTTTATAGTAAGTTTTGAAATTGGGACAAATGAATTATCCAACTTTGTTCTTTTTCATGATGATGTTGATGAAATCAATCCCTTGCATTTCCATATGAATTCTTCATGGATATTCTTCTTCATTTCTGCAAAGGCAGTTGAAATTCTGATAGAGATTGCATTGAATCTGTCAATTTGGGGAGTATTACAGTCTTAACAATATTAAATCTTTCACCCATGAAATGGGATATCTTGCCATTTATTTAGGTCTTTTAAAATTTCTTTCAACAGTGTTTTGTATTTTTCAGTGCATTTGCAATCTTTTTGTTAAATAAAATACTTGGAATAAAAGTTTTTTTGATGCTGTTGTAAATGCAATCATTTTATTAATTTCATAGGTAGTATATAGAATATAATTTATTTTTGTATAATGATCTTGTAGCCTGCAGCTGTACTGAACTCATTTATTACATAACACATGGTAAAATAGGGAAGTGCTTTTCAAAAACATGTGACTTTGGGGGGGATTAAGGCAATGCCAAAGAATGCTCAAACTACCACACAGTTGCACTCATCTCACACGCTAGTAAAGTAATGCTCAAAATTCTCCAAGCCAGGCTTTAGCAATACGTGAACCGTGAACTTCCTGATGTTCAAGCTGGTTTTAGAAAAGGCAGAGGAACCAGAGATCAAATTGCCAACATCCACTGGATCATGGGAAAAGCAAGAGAGTTCCAGAAAAACATCTATTTCTGCTTTATTGACTATGCCAAAGCCTTTGACGGTGTGGATCACAATAAACTGTGGAAAATTCTGAAAGAGATGGGAATACCAGACCACGTGACCTGCCTCTTGAGAAATCTGTATGCAGGTCAGGAAGCAACAGTTAGAACTGGACATGGAACAACAGACTGGTTCCAAATAGGAAAAGGAGTACATCAAGGCTGTATATTGTCACCCTGCTTATTTAACTTCTATGCAGAGTACATCATGAGAAATGCTGGACTGGAAGAAACAGAAGCTGGAATCAAGATTGCCGGGAGAAATATCAATAACCTCAGATATGCAGGTGACACCACCCTGATGGCAGAAAGTGAAGAGGAACTCAAAAGCCTCTTGATGAAAGTGAAAGTGGAGAGTGAAAAAGTTGGCTTAAAGCTCAACATTCAGAAAACGAAGATCATGGCATCCGGTCCCATCACTTCATGGGAAATAGATGGGGAAACAGTGGAAACAGTGTCAGACTTTATTTTTCTGGGCTTCAAAATCACTGCAGATGGTGACTGCAGCCATGAAATTAAAAGACGCTTACTCCTTGGAAGGAAAGTTATGACCAACCTAGATAGCATGTTCAAAAGCAGAGACATTCCTTTGCCAACAAAGGTCCGTCTAGTCAAGGCTATGGTTTTTCCTGTGGTCATGTATGGATGTGAGAGCTGGACTGTGAAGAAGGCTGAGCGCCAAAGAATTGATGCTTTTGAACTGTGGTGTTAGAGAAGACTCTTGAGAGTCCCTTGGACTGCAAGGAGATCCAACCAGTCCATTCTGAAGGAGATCAGCCCTGGGATTTCTTTGGAGGAAATGATGCTCAAGCTGAAACTCCAGTACTTTGGCCACCTCATGTGAAGAGTTGACTCATTGGAAAAGACTGTGATGCTGGGAGGGATTGGGGGCAGGAGGAGAAGGGGATGACAGAGATTGAGATGACTGGATGGCATCACTGACTCAATGGACGTGAGTGTGAGTGAACTCTCGGAGTTGGTGATGGACAGGGAGGCCTGGCGTGCTGCGATTCATGGGGTCGCAAAGAGTTAGACACAACTGAGCGACTGAACTGAACTGATCCTATGTTTCATTTGATTGTAGTGGACTTAATTTTTTCTTTAAAAAATTTAGGCATTTTTACTTACCACTTTCATATATATAGAGTGAAGCTCTATCTATGACTGACATTGTCATTCTTCGGCAAAGATGATAGGAAAGAATAAAATTTCTTTCTCAGATTAGATGTAGGAAAAAAAGAACTAGGCTGTGTGAAACGTTTTAGAGAGACCAAAAATACAGCTGGCTGGAGCTTGGGAGTTTAAAAGTTAATCTGTATTTAATGTTTAGAGTGGCTTTGTATAAGACTTGGGATTTGGCTAGGAGATGAGCACAGATGTGTTTGGTTGCTATCTAAATGTGCCTTTCTTCTCCAGGCCATTTTACCAAAGGTTTTCTTTGGGTCATTTTTACAGAGACTAGAAAAAACCCTGACTTTAGTCACTCTGCATTTCATACTGCCATTGTCAATGTAATCCTTAAGGTTTTTAGGTACCAGGTAACCGGAAGAGAGAAAATGAAACTCTTTGAGCTTTTTTCTTTTTTTGTGTGGGGGGTGGGGAGCTGGTAATCTGAGAGGGAAAATGTTTTCTCATTAGCAAAGACATATTGAGGGCATCATCTGATCTTTATGGAGGTGTGCAAAGCCTCAGTTTTTCCATTTGCCCATCTGCAATCATAAAAACAACGTGCTGACTCAACATGGAGCCTCTGCAGAATGGCATTTGGGGCTGAGGCAGTCGGGAAGACCATGCAAGAGATGGAAATATTTGAGCAGGTTTTTAAATGTAACACTAAAAACAGCTAAAATGAGACTGTGTTCTCATCTCCTTCAAGTTTTGTTTCTTGAGTAGTTACTGGTAGTAGTAATGTCACTGGTAGGAGTAATAGTCACTAGTCTACATCCTTGATTTAAGGCATGGCAGAAATAATTTGGTCTCTGTAGAGCTGATAACTGAGCAGAGATTTTCCCTGTTCCCGTGGTTATACTTTAGGGGTATGGGATTGTTTGGTGGAGGGAGTGAGATTCTGCTGCAAGCAAATCATTTGGGTAAAATACTATTATGATCATACTGGGTGGGCCATCTGCTAACTTTTCTCTTTAAAATTTTTAATTCTTTGTTCCTGTGTATCTACATTTACCCACAAAAGCTAGAAGAACATTTACCAAAATACAATATAATGTAACATTCAAGTGTACAGCACAGTGATTCAGTTATATTCTTTTTCAGATTATTTTCCTTGTGGGTTATTATATAATGTTGAGTATAGTTCCCTGAGCTACGTATCAACAGCTATCCTTGTTGGTCATCTATTTTATGCATCAAGATCAAGATCTGTCGCTCAGTCATGTCCGACTCTTTGCGACCCCATGAATCGCAGCACGCCAGGCCTCCATGTCCATCACCAACTCCCGGAGTTCACTCAGACTCACGTCCATAGAGTCAGTGATGCCATCCAGCCATCTCATCCTCTGTTGTCCCCTTCTCTTGTCCCCAATCCCTCCCAGCATCAGAGTCTTTTCCAATGAGTCAACTCTTTGCATGAGGTGGCCGAAGTACTGGAGTTTCAGCTTGAGCATCATTCCTTCCAAAGAAATCCCAGGGCTGATCTCCTCAAGGGACTCTCAAGAGTCTTCTCCAACACCACAGTTCAAAAGCATCAATTCTTCGGCGCTCAGCCTTCTTCACAGTCCAACTCTCACATCCATACATGACCACAGGAAAAACCATAGCCTTGACTAGATGGACCTTTGTTGGCAAAGTAATGTCTCTGCTTTTGAATATACTATCTAGGTTGGTCATAACTTTCCTTCCAAGGAGTAAGTGTCTTTTAATTTCATGGCTGCAGTCACTATCTGCAGTGATTTTGGAGCCCCCCAAAATAAAGTCTGACACTGTTTCCACTGTTTCCCCATCTATTTCCCATGAAGTGATGGGACCGGATGCCATGATCTTCGTTTTCTGAATGTTGAGCTTTAAGCCAACTTTTTCACTCTCCACTTTCACTTCCATCAAGAGGCTTTTGAGTTCCTCTTCACTTTCTGCCATAAGGGTGGTGTCATCTGCATATCTGAGGTTATTGATATTTCTCCCAGCAATCTTGATTCCAGCTTGTGCTTCTTCAAGTCCAGCGTTTCTCATGATGTACTCTGCATAGAAGTTAAATAAACGGGGTGACAATATAGAGCCTTGACGTACTCCTTTTCCTATTTGGAACCAGTCTGTTATTCCATGGCCAGTTCTAACTGTTGCTTCCTGACCTGTATACAAATTTCTCAAGAGGCAGATCAGGTGGTCTGGTATTCCCATCTCTTTCAGAATTTTCCACAGTTTATTGTGATCCACACCGTCAAAGGCTTTGGCATAGTCAATAAAGCAGAAATAGATGTTTTTCTGGAACTCTTTTGCTTTTCCCATGATCCAGTGGATGTTGGCAATTTGACCTCTGGTTCCTCTGCCTTTTCTAAAACCAGCTTGAACATCAGGAAGTTCACGGTTCACATATTGCTAAAGCCTGGCTTGGAGAATTTTGAGCATTACTTTACTAGCGTGTGAGATGAGTACAATTGTGTGGTAGTTTGAGCATTCTTTGGCATTGCCTTTCTTTGGGGTTTTATGCATAGTAGTGTGTATATGGGAGAAGGCAATGGCAACCCACTCCAGTACTCTTGCCTGGAAAATCCCATGGGTGGACGAGCCTGGTAGGCTGCAGTCCATGGGGTCGCTAAGAGTCGGACACGACTGAACGACTTCACTTTCACTTTTCATTTTCATGCATTGGAGAAGGAAATGGCAACCCACTTCAGTGTTCTTGCCTGGAGAATCCCAGGGATGGGGGAGCCTGGTGGGCTGCCCTCTATGGGGTCGCACAGAGTCGTACACGACTGAAGCAACTTAGCAGTAGCAGCAGCAGCAGTGTGTATATGTTAATCTCATCAAGTTGTTTTTTTAAGCATGTATTTTGTAATGTTTGGAAGGAAATGAAATGTTAAAATGTTATTAAAGGTATACATTTTGTAACTTGAATCACTGATTTAGGTACTAAAGTGAAATTCAGTATACTTAGGTGAAATTTATCCTTTTTCCTTCAGAATATGGACTGTTTTGTCATAATGCAGGCATGCTGTTATTTGAACCATTTTATCCTCTTCTTGGAATCCTTAGCGTTTGGAATGAAAGATGCATTTTAAAACCCATAAAATATATGTGTATATGTGTACATGTGTGTGAGTGCACATGAGTGTGTAAAACAGCTTAGCAAAATTAATTTTGTATTTAAAAAAAGGAATTTAGGCTTTTGTGTTTCATTTTCCAAACATGTTATCATTTGACAAAATCAGGTTTAGATTTGTACCTGGACTACCTGAAATGAAGCGATTTGATACTTACTTGATTGCTCTTATTAAATAAAAGGTTGGTGAAGTAGTTTTTCACCTAGGTATGTCCTTTTAGCATAAAGCTGTAATACTGAGATACTTGTCATTTAGGGACATTGAGATTCTAGAAACTGATACTTCCTTTTATCTATAGAAATCAGTACTGTAAAACCAGTAATAATTATTAAAAGGGGACAAAAGAGAAAAAGGAATAAATTGGAACCACACATACGTGAAGCTCGGTAGTTTCCAGACTATCTTTATACATTTGCTACATAAAAAGACTTTTTAACTTGGATGAGGTGACTTGATATTTACTTGATTGTAGTTCTATAAAATTATGTACCTGTTATATACATCATTTATCTCAGGTAGATAAAAAGATGTGATTTTCTGTGTTTTTCTGAATGTATACAGAAACTTTATATTTCTTTGTAGGATAAGTTAGCTGTCATTTAGGCATCTTTTCTAAAGTGTGTTTTCTCTTTTAAAAAAAAATATTTTTATTTTTGGCTATACTGGGTCTCTGTGCTACATGAAGGCTTTCTCTAGTTGCCGCAAGCAGGGGGCTGCTATCTAGTTACGGGGCTCAGGCTTCTCATTGTGGCGGCATCTCTTGTTTTGGAGCCCGGGCTCTAGAGCACAGGCTCAGCAGTTGTCGCTCATGGGCATAGTTGCCTTGCAGCACGTGGAATCTTCCCAGACCAGGGGTAGAACCCGCGTCCCCTGCATTGGCGGGTGGATTCTTAACCACTAGACCACCAGGAAAGTCCCTAAAGTGTGTTTTCAAATGAGGTAAAATTATGACAGTGGATTTTTGCCTCTACTCTTTTATCTAACTTCCCAAGAAAACTAATCATTCTAGGAATTGAAATTGATGTTTGCTTTCTGACAGCTGGCAAAGAATCTGCCTGCAGTGTGGGAGACCTGGGTTCGATTCTTGGGTTGGCAAGATCCCTTGGAGAAGGGAAAGGCTACCCACTCCAGTATTCTGGCCTGGAGAATTCCATGGAATTGCAAAGAGTCGGACACAACTGAGTGACTTTCACTTCTGACAAACGGTGGCGGTGGTGTAGTCACTAAGTCGTGTCCAACTCTTGTGACCCCATGGACTGTGACAGACAGTAGTATTCTTAAAAGGTCCCATGCATATTAGGCCGTCAGATCTATTATTACTCAGTTCCTTGATATCTGAAAATATATGAAAGGTTTGACATGCTTCCTCTATGCTGAAACTCATCAGTTGACACAGAACCTTCAGCCAGCGTTTATGCATAAGCTTCTTCAATACGAATGGACAGCTAAACATCTCTGGATATTTGAGGAGAGCCTCTAATAGTCTCATAGTGAGACGAAACAAACAGAAAAAAGAATCTTAATTGACTAAAGCCGGTTTAGCACACATTAACTAAAGTCCAACAAACCAAGTCACTTACAGGTATTACTTTCTTTGACCTCTTAAGGGCACTTACGAAACCATCTGTTAGTAGCAACTGTGAAGATTTGCTGTCTCTTCATACATAATATAGATAGAATCTTTCCTGTATTCATTCAGCCTACCTGGTTGGTTGAGGCTCCCAACTAGGACGAATGTTGTTAAGTAAGTCCTTAAAGCTTCCCTAGCCTCACTGCATGTGCAGAGGCCAGTGTAAGCATTTCTGGCAGTTATGTGTGTTAAGGAATTGTTACCTATTTTCCCTTTTTACTTTTACTATAAGATTAAAAACAAAAAGTTCTTTCTGTGCTGGATCTTCCTTACGGTGCACAGGCTTTCTCTGGTTGTGCTGCCTGGGCTTCTCTAGCTCTGGCAGGTGGGCCTCATTGCCCTGCTGCATGTGGGATCTTAGTTCCCCGGCCAGGGATCAAACCTGTGTCTCCTACATTGAAAGGTGAATTCTTAACACTGGACCAGCTGGAAAGTCTCAAGGTTTCTTAAGGAACAGGTAGTTGCTTCCCTTTCCTTGACTCCCTTCATCTTCAATCCTCTACAGTCTGGCTTCAAACTGATCAGGACTCCCTTTATTGCCAGACCTATGTCTTAGTTATTATCCTTCCTCACTCCCTTGACTAATTTAGCTGCTTGTCACATCCAGCTTAGCTCTTCAGCACAGTCTTGTTTCTCCTCCTGTTTCTCTGACTCTTTCCTTTTTCCTTTTAAATTCCTGATTTCTTCCTTCTGTCTGTAATTGAGCGTTCCCCAAGATTTTGTCTTTATCTTCCATGGTCTATTTCCATGTTTGGAAAGTTTTCTTTGACTCACTTTTAATCCATAAGCATTTATTCAGTATCATAATAAAAAAGAACTGTGTAGGATGCAAAAATGATTTAGATATATTTCCTGTTCTTGAGTAACCTGTAAGACATAGGAACTTTACAGTCTTTTTGCCCCCTGTGTCTTGTTACCAAAGTTAATTGATATTTTTGAAAATGCCTCTTATATACTTATTTTCTTTCCATTCCAGCTTCAACTACTGCAGCATATAGTCATCTCTATTATAATTTATAAATAGGTTAGAAATTGACATGGATCTCTAATACGACATCTAGGTTCTCATAGCATCTGTTCTTTCATTGTTGCATAGTTAGAAAATCCACTTGAAAATGGTAAAAAAAAAAAAAAGGCCAAGTAATATGTTAGTGTCATTATGACAAGTTTTCACCTCATAGGAAATCTGGCAGGCTCTCTGGGCCTCCCAGGTCAAAAGACAGACCTGCTCACACTCCAGTGTCATCTGGAATTCCTTATAAATTTCAGTGGGCACTTAAGCTATAGAACATTCTATTTACTGTACTGGTTTTAAGGTGGAATTCCAGAATTAAACATTGTGCCCAAACTTAACATTTTCACACTGTCTAGCCTTATCTTCCAAAAATAGTATATTACTCCACCAACTCTCCCTGCCCAATAAAGGACCTGAAGCATCAAGTGTTAACTGCAAAGAAGTTAGATGGGGCTCCTCTTCTCTCCCCAAGTCATGTGGAATCTGAGTGAATGCAAGTAACACAGACACATGACAATAATCTGTCCCCCAAAGCAAGCAGGCATTACTTTATTGTTTAGGGGAAAATACAAAAAACTTCCAGGAGTTCTCTGTATCTCCTGTATAAAATCCAAACCCTTTTAGAGTTTTCAGAACTCTTTATGCTCTGACTCTCACCCATATTTGTACCTTCTGTCCAAAAGGGCATCTCATAACTGCATATATGTAATATATGCATATATACATATGTCTATATGTTTACATGTGTATGTGTTTCTGCATACACATACTGTGGCTTGCACACTTCTACTCATGTTATCCTGATAGACACTTAGTTTTCTGCCCATCCAAGACTCTGCTGTGCCTTTAGTATCTTGTTAAAATGCTGGGTTTTTTTTTTTTCCTGAAATCTCTACTGATCTCTAACTCTTACACTACTTATATTTATGTCCTATATAATGAACACTCTATTTCTTAATTATCTTCAGTCTTTAAATTGCTACTTTTGTGTCTCTCATACTTCCTGTCTCCAGATCAACCTTATTCTTCTCTGCCTAATTTTCACTCATCCTCTTCTTATACAACTTTTTATTTTGAGAAAAATTCCAGCACAGAAAAGTTTAAATAATAGTACAATGAATTCCTGTATACCTCTCATCTGGATTTATTAACTGTTAATATTTTGATACCACTTTTGTCTCTTTTTCCATATATATATTGTGTGTACATATATGTGTGTTTTTTTTTCTAAACCCTTGATCATTTGTTTTTTTTTTTTAATTTTATTTTATTTTTAAACTTTACATAATTGAATGTAGGTTGCAGATATCATATTTCACTCCTAAATACTTCATCATGGATCTCTTAAGTATAATGATGTTCTCCCAAATAATCACAGTAACATTACTACACTCAATAAATTTGATGTCAATACAAACATATTGTCTAACATTCAGTCCATATTCATTTGATTGTCTGATCTATTTGGTGTCCTTTATTTTTTATGTGTATTTTATTGTTTGTATACAAGTTATTACAGAATATTAACTCTGTTCTCCATGTTGTACAATATATCCTAGAGCCTGTGTTTCAGCAAATAGTATATATCTCTCACTCCCCCATCTTTATATTGCACCTTTACCTGACTTCCCTGGTGGCTCAGTTGGTGAAGAATCCACCTGCATTGCAGGAGACCCGGGTTTGATTCCTGGGTTGGAAAGATCCCCTGGAGAAGGAAATGGAGATCCACTCCAGTATTCTTGCCTGGGAAATACCATGGACAGAAGAGCCTGGTGGGCTACAGTCCATGGGGTCGCAAGAGTTGGACACGACTTAGCAACTAAACCACAACCACCACTGCCACCCTCTCCCTACTGGTGAACACTAGTTTGTTCTCTGAATCTATGAGTCTACTTCTTTTTTGTTATATTCACTAGATTGTTGTATTTTTTAGATTCCACATATAAGTGATTTTATACAGTATTTGTTTTTCTCTGTCTAGCTTATTACACTTTAGCATAATGCTCTCCAAGTCCATTCATGTTACCACAAATGGCAAAATTTCATTCTTTGTTATGGCTGAGTAGTATTCCATTGTATGTGTGATATGCACACATGCCAGGGGCGGTGGGCGGGAGGAGCAACCCCACGACGGAGGCCAGGGGCTGTGGCCGGGAGGACCAACCCCATGTCCAAGGAGCCGTGGCTGCGCAGGCGCAGGAGGGCCTAGAGGAGCTATCCCACGTTGAAGGTCAGGAAGGGTGGCGGTGAGGAGATACCTCTCATCCAAGGTAGGGAGCAATGGCTGCGCTTTGCTGGAGCAGCCGTGAAGAC
This sequence comes from Bubalus kerabau, assembly GCF_029407905.1. NCBI lineage: Eukaryota > Metazoa > Chordata > Mammalia > Artiodactyla > Bovidae > Bubalus > Bubalus kerabau. The sequence goes on from NC_073645.1 coordinate 26,118,751, forward strand.
ACCCCATGCCCAAGGGAAGAGAAACCCTGGTAAGACGGTAGGTGTTGCAAGAGGGCATCAGAGGGCAAACACACTGAAACCATACTCACAGAAAACTAGTCTAATCACACTAGGACCACAGCCTTGTCTAACTCAATGAAACTAAGCCATGCCCGTGGGGCAACCCAATATGGGCGGGTCATGGTGGAGAGATCTGACAGAATGTGGTCCACTGGAGAAGGGAACGGGAAACCACTTCAGTATTCTTGCCTTGAGAACCCCATGAACAGTATGAAAAGGCAAAATGATAGGATACTGAAAGAGAAACTCCTCAGGTCAGTAGGTGCCCAATATGCTACTGGAGATCAGTGGAGAAATAACTCCAGAAAGAATGAAGGGATGGAGCCAAAGCAAAAAGAATACCCAGCTGTGGATGTGACTGGTGATAGAAGCAAGGTCCGATGCTGTAAAGAGCAATATTGCATAGGAACCTGGAATGTCAGGTCCATGAATCAAGGCAAGTTGGAAGTGGTCAAACAAGAGATAGCAAGAGTGAATGTCGACATTCTAGGAATCAGCGAACTGAAATGGACTGGAATGGGTGAATTTAACTCAGATGACCATTATATCTACTACTGCGGGCAGGAATCCCTCAGAAGAAATAGAGTAGCCATCATGGTCAACAAGAGAGTCCGAAATGCAGTACTTGGATGCAATCTCAAAAACGACAGAATGATCTCTGTTCGTTTCCAAGGCAAACCATTCAATATCACAGTAATCCAAGTATATACCAACCACTAATGCTGAAGAAGCTGAAGTTGAATGGTTCTATGAAGACCTACAAGACCTTTTAGAACTAACACCCAAAAAAGATGTTCTTTTCATTATAGGTGACCGGAATGCAAAAGTAGGAAGTCAAGAAACACCTGGAGTAACAGGCAAATTTGGCCTTGGAATACAGAATGAAGCAGGGCAAAGACTAATAGAGTTTTGCCAAGAAAACGCACTGGTCATAACAAACACCCTCTTCCAACAACACAAGAGAAGACTGTATACATGGACATCACCAGATGGTCAACACCGAAATCAGATTGATTATATTCTTTGCAGCCAAAGATGGAGAAATTCTATACAGTCAGCAAAAACAAGACTAGGAGCTGACTGTGGCTCAGACCATGAACTCCTTATTGCCAAATTCAGACTGAAATTGAAGAAAGTAGGGAAAACCACTAGATCATTCAGGTATGACCTAAATCAAATCCCTTATGATTATACAGAGGAAGTGAGAAATAGATTTAAGGGCCTAGATCTGATAGATAGAGTGCCTGATGAACTATGGAATGAGGTTCGTGACATTGTACAGGAGACAGGGATCAAGACCATCCCCATGGAAAAGAAATGCAAAAAAGCAAAATGGCTGTCTGGTGAGGCCTTACAAATAGCTGTGGAAAGAAGAGAAGCGAAAAGCAAAGGAGAAAAGGAAAGATATAAACATCTGAATGCAGAGTTCCAAAAAATAGCAAGAAGAGATAAGAAAGCCTTCTTCAGCGATCAAAGAAACAGAATGGGAAAGACTAGAGATCTCTTCAAGAAAATCAGAGATACCAAAGGAACATTTCATGCAAAGATGGGCTCGATAAAGGACAGAAATGATAAAGGACAGAAATCTCAGGAGGAGGGTTCAGGATGGGGAACACATGTATACCTGTGGCGGATTCATTTTGATATTTGGCAAAACTAATACAGTTATGTAAAGTTTAAAAATAAAATTTAAAAAAAAAAAAAAAAGAGAGGACAGAAATGGTATGGACCTAATAGAAGCAGAAGATATTAAGAAGAGATGGCAAGAATACACAGAAGAACTGTACAAAAAAGATCTTCACAACCCAGATAATCACAATGGTGTGATCACTGACCTAGAGCCAGACATCCTGGAATGTGAAGTCAAGTGGGCCTTAGAAAGCATCACTATGAACAAAGCTAGTGGAGGTGATGAAATTCCAGTTGAGCTATTCCAAATCCTGAAAGATGATGCTGTGAAAGTGCTGCACTCAATATGCCAGCAAATTTGGAAAACTAAGCAGTGGCCACAGGACTGGAAAAGGTCAGTTTTCATTCCAATCCCAAAGAAAGTCAATGCCAAAGAATGCTCAAACTACCACACAATTGCACTCATCTCACACGCAAGTAAAGTAATGCTCAAAATTCTCCAAGCCAGGCTTCAGCAATATGTGAACCGTGAACTTCCTTATGTTCAAGCTGGTTTTAAAAAAGGCAGAGGAACCAGAGATCAAACTGCCAGCATCTGCTGGATCATGGGAAAAGCAAGAGAGTTCCAGAAAAACATCTATTTCTGCTTTAGTGACTATGCCAAAGCCTTTGACTGTGTGGATCACAATAAACTATGGAAAATTCTGAAAGAGATGGGAATACCAGACCACGTGACCTGCCTCTTGAGAAATCTGTATGCAGGTCAGGAAGCAACAGTTAGAACTGGACATGGAACAATAGACTGGTTCCAAATAGGAAAAGGAGTAAGTCAAGGCTGTATATTGTCACTCTGTTTATTTAACTTATATGCAGAGTACATCATGAGAAACACTGGACTGGAAGAAACACAAACTGGAATCAAGATTGCCAAGAGAAATATCAATAATCTCAGGTATGCAGATGACACCACCCTTATGGCAGAAAGTGAAGAGGAACTAATAAGCCTCTTGATGAAAGTGAAAGTGGAGAGTGAAAAAGTTGGCTTAAAACTCAACATTCAGAAAACGAAGATCATGGCATCCGGTTCTATCACTTCATGTGAAATAGATGGGGAAACAGTGGAAACAGTGTCAGACTTTATTTTTCTGGGCTCCAAAATCACTGCAGATGGTGACTGCAGCCATGAAATTAAAAGACGCTTACTCCTTGGAAGGAAAGTTATGACCAACCTAGATAGCATATTCAAAAGCAGAGACATTCCTTTGCCAACAAAGGTCCGTCTAGTCAAGGCTATGGTTTTTCCTGTGGTCATGTATGGATGTGAGAGTTGGACTGTGAAGAAGGCTGAGCATCGAAGAATTGATGCTTTTGAACTGTGGTGTTGGAGAAGACTCTTGAGAGTCCCTTGGACTGCAAGGAGATCCAACCAGTCCATTTTGAAGGAGATCAGCCCTGGGATTTCTTTGGAAGGAATGATGCTCAAGCTGAAACTCCAGTACTTTGGCCACCTCATGGGAAGAGTTGACTCATTGGAAAAGACTGTGATGCTGGGAGGGATTGGGGGCAAGAGGAAAAGGGGACGACAGAGGATGAGATGGCTGGATGGCATCACTGACTCAATGGATGTGAGTCTGAGTGAACTCCGGGAGTTGGTGATGGACAGGGAGGCCTGGCGTGCTGCGATTCATGGGGTCGCAAAGAGTCGGACACGACTGAGCGACTGATCTGATCTGATCTCTGATATGTATATATAGTTATCCACTCTTTTGTTGATGAGCACTTAGGTTGCTTCTGTACCCTGGCAATTATAAATAATCCCTCTATGAACATTGGGATGAATGTATCTTTTCTATTCAGTGTTTTTGTTTATTTTGAATATATACCCAGTAGTGGAATTGCTGGGTCATATGGTAGTTTTATTTTTATTTTTTTGAGAAAGCTCCATACTGTTTTCCATGGTGACTCCACCAGTTTATATTCCCATCAACTGTGCACAAGGGTTGCCTTGTCTCCACATTCTCACCAATATTTTTTAGTTGTGTTCTTTTTGATGATAACCATTCTGACAGATTGGCGAAAGCAATGGCACCCCACTCCAGTACTCTTGCCTGGAAAATCCATGGATGGAGGAGCCTGGAAGGCTGCAGTCCGTGGAGTCGCAAAGAGTCAGACAGGACTGAGCGACTTCACTTTCACTTTTCACTTTCATGCATTGGAGAAGGAAATGGCAACCCACTCCAGCGTTCTTGCCTGGAGAATCCCAGGGACGGGGGAGCCTGGTGGGCTGCCATCTGTGGGGTCACACAGAGTCGGACACGACTGAAGTGACTTAGCAGCAGCAGCATTCTGACAGATGAGAGGTAATATCTCATTGTGGTTTTGATTTGCATTTCTTTGATGATTACTGTTGTTGAGCATTCTTTTCATTTTCTTTAATCTGAAATAGTTTTCTTTCCTTTTTTTTTTTTTTGACATTAACATGTTTGGAGTCCAGGCTAGTTGTTCTGTAGAATGTTCCACAATCTGGATTTGTCCGATTTTTCCCTCTCATAATTAGAATCAGTTTAAATCTTTTTTTTTTTTTCTGGCAAGAATAGTACATTGTAGACAACCTTTCTCCCTTGTAGTGAGTAAGCTGTGGGATGATATTTTGAGATCGTATATACCCTGGACTCTCCGGACAATTTTCATCCAATGGTTCTGATATCTTACTCCTTTTAAAAGTATCATTCTGCAAAGTCTGTCTCATCAATCTTTTTTGTATTAATCTGGTCTGTCTTCCATTTGAGCATGAAAATAGACATTTGAGATAGGAAGAGAGAGTAGTGAATCTGTTTCAAACATCTTATTTTCTAGATGAGCATTTAATGTTTCGCTCAAAAGCAGTCATGTCCATGCATGTGTGTGCTTAGCTTCTCAGTCGACCGATGGACTGTAGCCCACCAGGCTCCTCTAGCCGTGGGATGGTCTCCAGGCAAGAATACTGGAGTGGGTTGCCATTTCCTCCTCCAGGGGATCACCCCAACCCCAGAGCAGTCCTGTAGCTAGTAACAAAGTTACTGACCAGAACCTGGTTCTTAATCCAGTGCTACTTCCAGCTGTGCTCTATTGACTCTTAACCAATAATGCAAAACCCAAAGCATATATATATTACCTCACATAGAATATACTTTTTTTGCAAGTAGAAAGCATATATTCATTTTCCTTCTGCATGCATTCCTTTATTCACTTATTCAAAAGAGGCAAATCAAGCTCTTCTACCCATCCCTCCCATATCCTTCGTGGTGTAGCCCAGCTAAACCTGAGCTCCGTGCTTTCCAGCTCTCTTGTCTTCCTAGGTGCTGTTCCTTTGGCTTGTTACATTTATCTTTCCTTTCTCTTTTTTTAATTAATTTTTATTTTTTAAAATAAAAATGTTTAATTATTATTTTTAAAATATTTACTTATTTATTGATTTGGCTGCATCAGGTCTTAGTTGCAGCGTGTGGGCTCCAGAGGCCTTGGGCTCAGTAGTTGTGCGGCTTGGGCTTAGTTGCTCCTCAGCATGGGGATCTTAGTTCCCTAACTAGGAATCAAACCTGTGTTTGATCAGATTCTTAGCCACTGGACCAAGAGGGAAGTCCTTTAATTATTATTTTTAATGAATAAAAAGTGTGTATGTTTAGGGTATACAGTGTGATGTTTTGATATATGTATACATTGTGAAATGATTGCCATAATCAGGTTAATTAACTTATCCATCACCTCCCATACTTATCTTTCTTGTGTTGAGAACGCTTGAGATTTACTCTTAGCAAATTTCAGTATACAATACATTGCTATTAACTGTAATCACCGTTCACTAGTTCTCCAGAACTTACTTATCTTATAAACTGAAAATTTGTACTCTTGGATCAATATCTCCCATTTTCTCTCATGATAACCCCCCAGCCTCTGGTAACCACTATTTTACTTTCTGTTACTATGAGTTCCAGTGTTCAGATTTCATAACCGTGAGATCATGCAATATTTGTCCTTCTGTATAATGTCCTCTAGGTTCATCCATGTTGTTGCAAATGGTAGGATTTCCTTATTTATTAAGGCTGAATAATATTCCTCTCTGTGGGATGTGTGTCTATGTGTGTGTGTACATGCATGTGTGACATTAAAAAAAATTTATTTATTTGGCTGTGTTGGGTCTCGGTTTTGGTACGTGGGATCTTTAGTTGCCACATGTGAACTCTTACTTGCGACATGAGGGATTCTGTTCGCTGGCCAAGAATCAAAACCAGGCTCCCTGCATTGGGAGCTTGAAATCTTAGCCACTGGACCATCAGGGAAATCCCATGGTGTAACATTTTTAAAATCTATTCATCTGTCGATGGATACTTAGGTTATTTCCATATCTTGGTGACTGTGAAAAATGCTGCAGTGAACATACAGATGACACCACCCTTATGGCAGAAAGTGAAGAAGAACTAAAGAGCCTCTTGATGAAAGTGAAAGAGGAGAGTTAAAAAGTTGGCTTAAAGCTCAACATTCAGAAAACTTAGATCATGGCATCTGGTCCCATCACTTCATTGGAAATAGGTAGGGAAACACTGGAAACAATGGCTGACTTTATTCTTTTGAGCTCCAAAATCACAGAAGATGGTGATTGCAGCCATGAAATTAAAAGACGCTTGCTCCCTGGAAGGAAAGTTACGACCAGCCTAAACAGCATGTTAAAAAGCAGAGACATTACTTTGTCAACAAAGGTCCATCTAGTCAAGGCTATGGTTTTTCCTGTGGTCATGTATGGATGTGAGAGTTGGACTGTAAAGAAAGCTGAGCGCCCAAGAATTGATGCTTTTGAACTGTGGTGTTGGAGAAGACTCTTGAGAGTCCCTTGGACTGCAAGGAGATCCGACCAGTCCATCCTAAAGGAGATCAGTCCTGGGTGTTCCTTGGAAGGACTGATGCTGAAGTTGAAACTCCAATCCTTTGGCCACCTGATGTGAAGAGCTGACTCATTTGAAAAGACCCTGATCCTGGGAAAGATTGGGGGTGGGAGGAGAAGGGGCTGACAGAGGATGAGGTGGTTAGATGGCATCATCGACTTAATGGACAGGAGTTTGGGTAAACTCCAAGAGTTGGTGATGGACAGGGAGGCCTGGCGTGCTGTGGTTCATGGGGTCGCAAAGAGTCAGACATGACTGAGCGATTGAACTGAACATGGGAGTGCACATATCTCTTCAAGATCATGATTTTATTTCCTTTGGCTATATACCCAAAAGTGAGATGGCTGGTTCATATGGTAGTTCTATTTTCTAATTTTTAGAGGAACTTCTATACTGTTTTTCATAGTGGTTCTATCAATTTACATTCCCACAGATTGTGTACAAGGCTTCCCTTTTGTCCACATTATCACCAATACTTGTTATCTTTTGACTTTTTGGTAATAGCCATTCTAACAGGTGTAAGGTGATATCTTATTGTGGTTTTGATTTTCATTTCCCTGATTAGTGATGTTGGGTGTCTTTACATCTACCTATTGGCCATTTGTATGTCTTCTTAGAAAAATGTCTGTTTAGATCCTTTGCCCATTTTTAAAGTCGAGTTATTCGGTTTTTGTTTTGTTTTGTTTTGTTTTGTTTTGCTATTGAGTTGTATTAGTCCCTTATATATTTTGGATATCAACCCCTTATTAGATACATGGTTTGCAAATACATTTTTCCTGTTCCATAGGCTGCCTTTTCATTTTGTTGATTGTTTACTGTGTAGAAGCTTTTCAGTTTGCTGCAGTCCTCCTTGTTTATTTTTGCTTTTGTTGCCTGTGCTTTTGGTGTCAATTCCAAAAAATCATTGCCTTTCACCTACTTCCCTTCACTCTTTAACTATTAATGAGCTGAGTTCTGCTGAGAAGGCCTCTGACTAACCACCTTCTGGCTGAGTTAGGTGCCCTCCTTTGTTATGATAGGGCCTTATTCATATCTCATGTATCACTGTGTGGATTTCTTTTCCTTTTGCTAATAGTTGTTTGCAGTTATCTTCTCTTTTATTGGACTGTGAGCTCATCGAGGTCAGGAATTTCTGTTTAGTTCATTCCTGGGCCTGCCACTTAGAATGCTCAATCAATACGTGCTCTAATAGTGAAGCCCTTTCAGCTCTGTGGTCATTGATTGCTTTATCATAAAGATGTGGTTGAGATTCAGAACTCCACGTCCCTCCAGTTCTGATAGCTTCCATAAATATTTGATCTAGAATATGCAGGGCAGTATGGAAAATGGAAAGCTATTTTATGTGCTATACAAGTCCTCAAGGAACGTGGAGGGGAAAGTCTTGACTATAGTTATAAAAAAAGACAGAATGAGTTAATTGATGGTATAGGGAGTCTTCTGTGTTGCTCCAGCACTGGGAGGGTAGAGTGTCCTAAGGGCAGGCCCAAAGGAGGCCAGAGGCTGAGGGGATTGTTGGAGCATTTCAGTTGGAGAGAACAATTTGGGAAAGGCTTAGAATCAGAAAAGTTGTGTTTGGAAGAATTTGAGCAGTTGAGTTGACTGGTTTTTAGGCTTCTTTGCCTTATAAATCGGAGAAGGCAATGGCACCCTACTCCAGTACTCTTGCCTGGAAAGTCCCACGGACAGAGCAGCCTGGTGGGCTGCAGTCCATGGGGTCGCTAAGAGTCGGACACGACTGAGCAACTTCACTTTCACTTTTCACTTTCATGCATTGGAGAAGGAAATGGCAACCCACTCCAGTGTTCTTGCCTGGAGAATCCCAGGGACAGAGGAGCCTGGTAGGAGACTGTTTATGGGGTCGCACAGAGTCGGACACGACTGAAGCAACTTAGCAGCAGCAGCAGCCTTATAAATAGCATACATGTAGATGGTTCTTTGTACGAATTGGTTGCTATCCTGAGTCTTTTCCATTTTGCTTTTAGAGAAAAGTAGGATATATTTACTGGTTTTGTTAATTGAACACCTGTATTGCCAGAAAAGGACATCTTTTTGGGTGTTAGTTCTAAAAGGTCTTGTAGGTCTTCACAGAACTGTTCAACTTCAGCTTCTTCAGTGTTACTGGTTGGGGCATAGGCTTGAATTACTGTGATACTAAATGGTTTGCCTTGGAAACGAACAGAGGTCATTCTGTCATTTTTGAGATTGTATCCAAGTACTGCATTTCGGACTCTCTTGTTGACCATGATGGCTACTCCATTTCTTCTAAGGGATTCCTGCCCACAGTAGTAGATATAATGGTCATCTGAGTTAAATTCACCCATTCCAACTTCCAGATGTTCAAGCTGGTTTTAGAAAAGGCAGAGGAACCAGAGATCAAATTGCCAGCATCTGCTGGATCATGGAAAAAGCAAGAGAGTTCCAGAAAAACATCTGTTTCTGCTTTATTGACTATGCCAAAGCCTTTGACTGTGTGGATCACAATAAACTGTGGAAAATTCTGAAAGAGATGGGAATACCAGACCACCTGATCTGCCTCTTGAGAAATTTGTATACAGGTCAGGAAGCAACAGTTAGAACTGGCCATGGAACAACAGACTGGTTCCAAATAGGAAAAGGAGTACGTCAAGGCTCTATATTGTCACCCTGCTTATTTAACTTCTATGCAGAGTACATCATGAGAAACACTGGGCTGGAAGAAGCACAAGCTGGAATCAAGATTGCCGGGAGAAATATCAATAACCTCAGATATGCAGATGACACCACCCTTATGGCAGCAAGTGAAGAGAAACTCAAAAGCCTCTTGATGGAAGTGAAAGTGGAGAGTGAAAAAGTTGGCTTAAAGCTCAACATTCAGAAAACGAAGATCATGGCATCTGGTTCCATCACTTCATGGGAAATAGATGGGGAAACGGTGGAAACAGTGTCAGACTTTATTTTGGGGGGCTCCAAAATCACTGCAGATGGTGATTGCAGCCATGAAATTAAAAGTCACTTACTGCTTGGAAGGAAAGTTATGACCAACCTAGATAGCATATTCAAAAGCAGAGACATTCCTTTGCCAACAAAGGTCTGTCTAGTCAAGACTATGGTTTTTCTAGTGGTCATGTATGGATGTGAGAGTTGGTCTGTGAAGAAAGCTGAGCACCGAAGAATTGATGCTTTTGAACTGTGGTGTTGGAGAAGACTCTTGAGAGTCCCTTGGACTGCAAGGAGGTCCAACCAGTCCATCCTAAAGGAGATCAGTCCTGGGTGTTCATTGGAAGGACTGATGTTGAAGCTGAAACGCCAATACTTTGCCCACCTCATGCAAAGAGCTGACTCATTGGAAAAGACCCTGATGCTCTGAGGGATTGCGGGTGGGAGGAGAAGGGGACGACAGAGGATGAGATGGCTGGATGGCATCACCGACTGGATTGACATGAGTTTGGGTGACATGAGTTTGGGTAAACTCCGGGAGTTGGTGATGGACAGGGAGGCCTGGTGTGCTGCGGTTCATGGTGTTGCAAAGAGTTGGACATGACTGAGTGACTGAACTGAACTGATTGCCAGAAAAATCTTTTCTTGCGCTAGTTTCTACCATGGAGGACTTTTCGAGCAAGCACGGGTAGCCGTTGTTCCAACCCGAGTATTTTTTGAAAGATTTGTTGACTGCTTGTGTAACGCCTGTGAGCCCAGATTCTTCACTCTTTTAGGTTAGATAGGTAAAGTTCATTAATGATTGAAAACCTGTGAAGCATTACTGCTTCAATTCTGAACTTTCAGTGTTTTCTGTTACCTGAAAACTTTATTTAACATAATTTACATCCAGAATATTGAGATGTAAGCACATTGAGAATGGCCTGGAGCCTTCACCATGATACTTATTTTCTACCTGTTTTCTTTTCAGATGAGGAGAAAACCCTGAAACTTACTAATAGAAGGGACCAACTTGAAGAACGCGATGTTGCTTTCTGAGAAAGAGCTAGACATGTGCCTTTTTAATACATTAGTGTCTGTTTTTTTTTTCCCTTCTGAAATATACTTCTGCTTATATTTTGAATAACTCTTCACCAAATGGCAGAACTTTTTGCTTATAGTAAGTGTTGGTAAGATGGGAAGTGTGAGCCATTAGAGAATGGATTTTTTTTTCCCCTTATAAATACTGGCTTACTCTAAAGAGGTTTTTAGTTACCAACCTTGTTACCATAAATTCCCCAGTCATATGTTCTGTAATCTCTTCTCTGGCATACATTTTAATTGTTTTTTTACTGCTTCATAGGTGCTATAATCCTTTTATAGCTTCCTGGGTTTTAAAATAAACCTATAAAAGGTTCAGTTTTATATTTAATAGCTATGCTTCACAGAGTTCTAAAGCTGGGAATAAGTTCAGGCAGGCAAAAGCTTTTGATGTGGAATGCCTTTGTTTCTATGTTTTAAAAAATGTATTAGTCCTCCAGGGTTTCACATCATGATTTTAGACACTGACTGGGTTTTTAAAAAATATTCAGAAATAGTTATAAAGAAGAAATGTAGAAGAACACTGAAATTCCACAGGTTAAAAACACTGCTGCTGCTACTGCTGCTAAGTTGCTTCAGTCGTGTCCGACTCTGTACAAGCCCATAGACGGCAGCCTACCAGGCTCCGCCGTCCCTGGGATTCTCCAGGCAAGAATACTGGAGTGGGTTGCCATTTCCTTCTCCAAAAACACTGGTCTCATAATTTTCTGTTTCCAAGTTTCGGAAAAGTCACTTCTTTTTCAAACATTTCTGTTGACAAGTAAGTGTGTCACTGGCCTCTTGGAGCTTGCAGTTAAGTGCGGGAGATGGACGTGGACTGGATAATCACACAGATACACTCACCATCATGGGACGTGCCCTGGAGAAAAAGTGCTTGGTGCCCTGAGAGAATATCAGCTGAGGAAGGAAATAACTTTTGAGTGACTTGAGATCTGACAGTTAAGTCGGAGTCAACTAGGGGAAATTTGGTTGTGGAAAAGAGACTATTACAAGGAGATATATTGAGGAGGTGGGAGCTAACATTGTGTAGTCAAGGAACTGAAAGGTTAGTGTGGTGATTTATCCAGACTGTATAGATACTGATTTCAGTACTTTTTAAAAAAAGTGTTAAATAAGTACCATTTCAGATAAGCCTGTTGGGATTTATTAGTGGAGTAGAGTACAGGGTAACGTGAGGCTTGTTTCCTGAGGAGCCTCAGTGTTAGGGCAGCATGGTATTCCCCACCTCCTGGTTGAAGCCCACGAGACATGTTCTGTACATCTGTGAAATAGTAATATATCAGTGAAGCTGTAACTGAAAAGTACTTTTGCCTTGTTACTTGAACAAAAGGCCTTGATGGTTCTGTGCTGCAAACATATAGAATGTGCTAATAGGGTTAGTTGGTGACCTCATTGTAAGATCAGTGGGTATATTACAGGGAAACTTTGAATTATTTCCTACTGATGAGTATACAGAAGAAGAAAATATGACTTTGGTATGTATTGATTTAGCTCTTGAGTCAGATTAATAAACTTAAATAAGTTAGTATCCTACCAGTTATATAGTATGGAATTTTATGGACAGTGACTTACAATTTCTCAGGGAAGACTTATGTGAAATAAAGTTCTAAAAAGTAAAAATTGCTGGTTTCAGGTTTTATTCAGCTAGCTACTTAAAACTTACCTAGCAAAAAGGAAGAGTTTTCATGTAATAGTGACTGTAGCTCCATTTACTGAGCATTTACTATAAGCCAGGTACCGTGCGTGCTATTTAATTTTACCTGACAACAGCCCAATGAAATCGGTATTATTATTCCTAATATACAAGTCAGGAAGCTGAAGCTCAGAAAGGCCAAGTAACTGTTCAGGATTTCTCCATGAGAAAGTGGCCGAGTGGGAGTGAATCTCAGCTGCTCAAAAACACTTAGTCCAGTTCAGTTCAGTTTAGTTGCTCAGTTGTGTCTGACTCTTTGCAAACCCAAGGACTGCAGCACGCCAGGCTTCCTTGTCCATCACCAACTCCTGGAGCTTGCTCAAATTCATGTCCATCAAGTTGGTGATGCCATCCAACCATCTCATCCTCTGTCTTCCCTTTCTCCTCCTGCCTTCAATCTTTACCAGGTTCAGGGTCTTTTCCAATGAGTCAGGTCTTTGCATCAGGTGGCCAAAGTATTGGACCTTCAGCTTCAGCATCAGTCCTTCCAATGAATATTCAGGACTGATCTCCTTTAGGATTGACTGGTTGGATCTCCTTGCAGCCCAATGGACTCTTAAGAGTCTTCTCCAGCACCACGGTTTGAAAGCATCAATTCTTCGGCGCTCAGCTTTCTTCACAGTCCAACTCTAACATCCATACATGACTACTGGAAAATAGCTTTAACTAGACGGACCTTTGTTGGCAAAGTAATGTCTCTGCTTTTTAATATGCTGTCTAGGTTGGTCATAGCTTTTCTTCCAAGGAGCAAGCGTCTTTTTTAATTTCATGGCTGCAGTCACCATCTGCAGTGATTTTGGAGCCCAAGAAGATAAACTCTGTCACTGTTTCCACTGTTTCCCCATCTATTTGCCATGAAGTGATGGGACCAGATACCATGATCTTCATTTTTTGAATGTTGAGTTTTAAGCCAGTCTTTTCACTCTCTTCTTTCAATTTCATCAAGAGACTCTTTAGTTCCTCTTCAGTTTCTGCTATAAGAATAGTGTCATCTGCATATCTGAGGTTATTGATATTTCTCCCAGCAGTCTTGATTCCAGTTTGTGCTTCATCCAGCCTGGCATTTTGCATGATGTACTCTGCATATAAGTTAAATAAGCAGGGTGACAATATACAGCCTTGATATAGTCCTTTCCCAATTTGGAACTAGTCTGTTGTTTCATGTCTGGTTCTGACTGTTGCTTCTTGTCCATGCTATTCTGTATGTAAATTTTTAAAAAACAATTTAGTTTTTGTAAGTTCATCAATCAATTAATAATTAATTATAAGACAGTGAAGGCCCTGATACCGATCAACCTTTAATGTCTCCTCTCCAGGGAAATACACCTATTTCCCTGGTGGCTCAGATGGTAAAACGTGTGCCTACAATGCGGGAGACTGGGGTTCAATCCCTGAGTTGGGAAGATCTCCTGGAGAATGAAATGGCAACCCACTCCGGTATTCTTACCTGGAAAATCCCATGGACAGAGGAGCCTGTAGGCTACAGTCCATGGGATCACAAAGAGTCGGACACGACTGAGCGACTTCACTTTCTTTCTTCAGATCAGATCAGATCAGATCAGTCGCTCAGTCGTGTCCGACTCTTTGCGACCCCATGAATCGAAGCACGCCAGGCCTCCCTGTCCATCACCAACTCCTGGAGTTCACCCAGACTCATGTCCATCGAGTCAGTGATGCCATCCAGCCATCTCATCCTCTGTCGTCCCCTTCTCCTCCTTACACCTATTAAAAAGTATTTATTGAGCCGACTGTGTGAGAGTCACAAAGCTGCTAGGCCTAGGTGGACCATGCAAAGATGAAGAAGTCTTAGCTCCCTGTTTGGTTCATGGCTTTGCAGCAGTGTCTTGGCAGTGAAGAAAGACATTGCTGGTAGTTATTGGATAAACTGGTGCTTTGAGACAGATGAGGGAATGTTGTTAACAACCAGTTGTGGGAGGGGGAGACTTCAAGTAGAAGTGGGATTTTGAAGAAAACCTTGAGAGATAAGTAGGATTTCCACTGGTAGAGAGAGGGGTAGGTCAGGAGGTTGGAAGGCAGGCAAGGAAGAGAGAGTAGTAGGGGTGTGGGCTGGAAAGGAAAACTGATCTAGAAAGAAGAGTGTGTGAGTGCAAGGTTGAGTGATTTAAACTTTATGTACTAGTTGATTATGTGTTCATTGACATTTATCAAGCATCTCTTATGCTCAGTCACTGCTTTCAATTTAGGAAATCAACAAACTGTTGCTTTTAAGGTTGTATGGCTTTTCTTCTCACAAAGAAGGCTCTTTTGATAGCCTTTATTTAGGTCAGGATTTCTTTCATTCTTAAGGTCTTGACTTTTTCCCTGGAATTAAGCACTAAAGGAAGAAAAACATCTTTTAAAGACAGGGACTGATTACTGTGTTTAATTCTGATAGAATTTCAGGTGCCATATAGTACTTAATCTGGCATTTTGAGGTGTATTAGACTGGAGGAGAACTGCTCACTTTGGCATTACTTTTTGCTTCTCTGTAATAAGCACTACACCTACTGCAATCTAGAATACTGTGATACTAAGTAGCAATTGCTCTCAGAGAGAAAGTTGAATTGTGTGCTATTTTAGAAGGTCCAATTTTCATTTTTTTCTTCCCATGTTGCACAATTTGAGACTCTTCAATATATTTAGTTTCAAAAAGTAATATTGTATGGACAGCAAAGGAATTAAAGTGAATATAATTTGAAGTTGAATAGGTTTTGGCATGGCCTCCTCTTAACGCTATTCCCTTTTCCTGTATAGACTGTTGAGTCTGAATTGACTTGTTCTAAATTCTAGGAACTTGTGTTTGTTTTTTACAATTTGGTCTTTGTGCTTTGGCTTGTGATGGCTATTTCAGATTGGTGCTTTAAAAAACCCCTTTTAAACGATAGCCAGAATTCAGTGTGTGCTTTCAGAGGCAGAGATGGTTATCCTGGTTTTGGAAGGTTTGTGTGAGTTTATTTTATTGTTGTACATTTGCCAGTATAACTACACATGAGAAATGAATTAAACATGTTCTTTGGGAGGGATTCTCCAGCTTTCTGTGGAAGATCTGAGTTGTGATTATAATCCAGGAAGCTATAATCTGGACCTGGGGTGTTGGATGTGTGCTTATTAATGAAGAAATGCCAGCATCTCCTTCTCAATAAAAGCATGAGCTTTGCCATTAAACATCTTGTCTTTGAACCCTGGCTTCTCCACTTGATAGTATGACATGGGCTAGTTATTTCAGTTTACCTGTAAGCCTCAGCACCTCAGCTTTAAAATGAGAATAGTGATAGTATCGTTTAGATTTGTGAGAGGGTTAAATGAACTAGTCTATGTGAAGACTCAGCAACGCACCTGACACATTAAGTGCTCAATAATTTTTAAAAAGCATTTTGATCTTTTTTTTTAATTTATGTATTATTTTTATTTGGCTTTGCCAGCTCTTAGAGCATGTGGATCTAGTTCCCTGACCAGGGATGGAACCCAAGGGCCCCCTGCATTGGGAGTGTAGAGTTTCAGCCATTGGACCATCAA
This sequence comes from Bubalus kerabau, assembly GCF_029407905.1. Classification (NCBI taxonomy): domain Eukaryota; kingdom Metazoa; phylum Chordata; class Mammalia; order Artiodactyla; family Bovidae; genus Bubalus; species Bubalus kerabau. Next base: position 26,134,564 of record NC_073645.1, read on the forward strand.
GGAGGTCCCCACTTTGATTTATTATTCACATTTCATTTAAAACTTGGCCAGTGCTTTGTAATGATCATACTAGCGTGTACGAGTGTGTAAATACTCTGCAGATCATGACTGAAGAATTATTGAAGACAGCAATGGCACCCCACTCCAGTATTCTTGTCTGAAAAATCCCATGGATGGAGGGGCCTGGTGGGCTGCAGTCCATGGGGTGGCTAGGAATCGGACACGACTGAGTGACTTCACTTTATTTTTTCCCTTTCATGCATTGGAGAAGGAAATGGCAACCCACTCCAGTGTTCTTGCCTGGAGAATCCCAGGGACGGGGGAGCCTGGTGGGCTGCCGTCTATGGGGTCGCATAGAGTCGGACATGACTCAAGCGACTTAGCAGCAGCAGCAGTAACTAAATAATTATGGAATCTTTTGTTGTTGTTACATGAATTGTTCAGTCACTCAGTCATTTCTGACTCTTTGCAACCCCATGGAATGTAGCATGCTACACTTCCCTGTCTTTCACTATTTCCCAGAGTTTTCTCAGACTCATGTCCATTGAATTGATGATGCCATCCAACCATCTCATCCTCTGTCGTCCCCTTCTTCTCGTGCCCTCAGTCTTTCCCAGCATCAGGATCTTTTCCAGTGAGTTGCTGCTGCTGCTAAGTCACTTCAGTCGTGTCTGACTCTTTGTGACCCCATAGACGGCAGCCCACCAGGCTCCCCCGTCCCTGGGATTCTCCAGGCAAGAACACTGGAGTGGGTTGCCATTTCCTTCTCCAATGCATGAAAGTGAAAAGTGAAAGTGAAGTCACTCAGTTGTGTCCAACTCTTAGCGACCCCATGGACTACAGTCTACCAGGCTCCTCCGTCCATGGGATTTTCCAGGCAAGAGTACTGGAGTGGGGTGCCATTGCCTTCTCCATCCAGTGAGTTAGCTCTTCACAATTGGAGAAGGAAATGGCAACCCACTCCAGTGTTCTTGCCTGGAGAATCCCAGGGACGGGGGAGCCTGGTGGGCTACCATCTATGGGGTCACACAGAGTCAGACATGACTGAAGCAACTTAGCAGCAGCAGCAGCAGCTCTTCACATCAAGAGGCCAAAATATTGGGGCTTCAGCTTCAGCATCAGTCCTTCCAATGAGTATTCAGGGTTAATTTCCTTTAGGATTGACTGGTTTGATCTTGCAGTCCAAGGGACTCTCAAGAGTCCCCTCCAACACCACAGTTCAAAAGCATCAGTTCTTTGGTGCTCAGCCTTCTTTATGGTCCAACTCTCACATCCATACATGACTACTGGAAAAACCATAGCTTTGACTAGACGGACCTTTGTCAACAAAGTGATGTCTCTGCTTTTTAATATACTGTTTAGTTTTGTCATAGCTTTTCTTCCAAGGAGCAAGTGTCTTTTAATTTCATGGCTGTAGTCACCATTGTGATTTTGGAACCCAGGAAAATAAAATCTGTCACTGTTACATGAATGCATAAAAGTCTGTCACTGTTACATGAATGCATAATGTGATTGCAATAAAACAACCAATATTCAACTATTGAAAACAATGTCTTAAAAATATTTTTTTTTGTTTTGCTGCGCTGGGTCTTAGTTGCAGCATATAGAATCTTTAGTTGCATCCTGCAGGATCTAGTTGCTTGGCCAGTGATCCAGCCTGGGTCCCCTGCACTGGGATCCTGGACATTTAACCACTGGACCACCAGGGGAGTCCTTGTTGTTTGTTTTTCTTCATCATTTTGGCATATCTTTTTTCTTCCCAGTGCATATTTATCTTTTATTTATTTATCTTTAACATAATTATAGTAGGATTATGTGCTATGATTTTAACATAATTATAGGGATTATAGTGTTGTATCTGTTCCCCTCAATTGATGTTATGTTTTAAACTCAACACCATTTTAAATGGCTACACAGAAACATCCCACCAGATGGAGCAGGCCATTCTTAACCTTCATGTTGTTCTTTCTCCATCAAATACTGTAGCAGGCAACACCAGGCTATCAAAATAGATAACTGAGTAATTTTATTCTGAAGTTTTAACTGATATTTAAATGTTCTTGATAAGTCAAGAAATCTCTCTCATTTATAAGAAGCTGAAATTATAAAAAGAAAGAACATTTACTTAAACTGAAGGGTTAATGGTATTTTTTTGCGATGCTGAGGCTATTTCTCTAGTAACTCATTTTGAGCATGTCTTATAAAAAGAAATATTTACATTTTTAGCAAAGGAAACATTCATGAAATGCTTTTCTTCCTGTAAAATGAGGAATTTTACATTGTTTTTAACTTCTGGATTTAATGCAGTATAACTACCTTAGCTTTTTAATTATAAAATTCGATGGTAAAATTTTACAATTAAATTTGATAAAGATATGATATGAAATTTTGTTTTAAAGATATTACTCCTTTTTTTAATTTTGCAGTAGTTAATTTATCTTAAGAATAGCCAAATCTGTTGTGGTGTAGAATAAAGCCTTTTAGAGCCAATTTTACAGAGTTTTAAAGAAGACTGTGTAATCATGCTAATGAAAAATAGACTTCTGACTTGAAATAAGCCACTTAAATTTTAAAAAGTGAAGATAATTTCCATTTGGTGATAAAAGAATATTGAAACAGCCAGATACTGATTTTTGTCTAATTAGCCAAACCACCCCCCTGCCACAAAACATTCAGGGTAATGAGGGTATGAGGACATGGGCATCCTCACTGCCAGTGGGATTTGACACACCCTTTCCAGTAAACATTTTTGTTTGGAATTCATGTGGTTATTCTTTCAGTCATTTTTCCTGAGGACGTGGTCTAACTCAGACATAGAAATGTGCACAGAGATGTTTATCAAAGTAGTATTCAACCAGAAAAATACTGGGAACAGTTCAAATGTCCAACAAGATATATCCAAATGATGAAATATTATATAGCTATTAAAATGATGTGCTTAAAAAGCATAATTAATAACATGGGGAAATTCTCACAATGTGGTTGGTATACTTTCTATATTACAGTATTATGTCAATTTTGTAAGAGTCAATTTATTTGCACGGAAATTTTTTTTAAGACTATATAAAAACAAACAAACATTTTTAAAATTTCCCAGATTTTTTTCATGAGCTTTTTATTCTATAACCAAAAAATGAATAAACATTAGTATGAAATAATGATTTGGACAAATGGCCCTATGTGATTCACTTTAGATGGCCATAGTTTTACTATATAGATCACAGTACGTTATCCTTAATGGAAAAACTATTTGGTAGCATTTAATAATTAATGTTTACTTTTATCTTGGGGCCATTTACTTAAAAAAAAAATGGAGGACTTCACATTTAGATAAGCTTTAATCAGAAATCAAATGACAACTTAGTGTAAAGTGAAAGTGAAGTCGCTCAGTTGTGTCCAACTCTTTTCGACCCCATGGACTGTAGCCTACCAGGCTCCTCTGTCCATGGGATTTTCCAGGCAATAGCACTGGAGCGGATTGCCATTTCCTTCTCCAGGGGATCTTCCTGACCCAGGGATCGAACCCGGGTCTCCCACATTGTAGACAGACGCTTTACCGTCTGAGCCACCAGGGAACCCTAAACGTCTTTGATGAGAAGTTTGGCAAAATTTCGTCAATTCTCTGAAAATACTTCTACATTGCTGAGTAAATGACATGAGCAAGTAAAATGGGAAGAGGACTAAGTATGTAGTTCCAAAAGGAGAAACCTTTTTAAAATAGGGGGGAAAAAATCCCCCCTGTCCTTAATTTTTTCCCCATTACCACCACCCCCTTTCTTTGGCCTCGCTGGAGTACATAGTAACATTAAGTGGTCCTTTTCCCTTGGACCAGTTCTCTTGGTTAAAGTTCAGATAGCCATCTAGTGGAAAGAAGACTCTTGAAGAATGACTTTCCTCTAGACATCCAATATCATGTTTGTTCAGTTGGCTTGTCCAAACAATTTTTCTGTGTTTTCACCAGAGAAGGATCAACTTAGCATGAAGATTAAAGCTGTTCTCCATCTGCTTTATCTGCCGTTCTTAATTAGAACCTGATGACAGAAATCAACTTGGACTCAAGACTGATTGTTCCAGGAGAATCTCATTTATTATTGTATAAATCTTTTTTTAATAAAAAACATTTATTCTGAGTATCTATATGACAGAAATGTAGGGAAAAAAAGAGAAATAATTTCCTTTATTTAAACATTTATTCAGCATCTGCTATTCCAGGTGCTGGGGGTGTATATTAAAGTTGTTTACAGTCTGGTCGAGAAGGTAAAGAATGCACGGAAATAATTTTAATCCACATAGAAGATGATCAGGGCTCAAAAAGACAAACACGAAGTGTGTGGAAATTCAAATAAGGCAATTATTTCTGGTCATGGAATCATATATTTTGAGTTTTCTTTTAGAAATTAAACAAACAGACCATTGTTTATTGCTTTTCTTTACTTTAGGATAAATGAAGGGAAGGTGAAAATGTTTGGATGCTATTCTTTTAGGTAAGGAGCCTAAAAGTGGCTTAATGATTTTTAAAGATATTCTACAAATATTTATTGAGCCTCTCCTCAAGGAGTTTGTAGTCTACCAACTGTAATGAAATGTAATTTTATGCATAAAGTAATATTGAAAGTTACTTACAGAAAATGTTCCCTTGGGACTTCCCTGGTGGTCCAGCGGTTAAGACTCTGCCTTGTAATATAGGGGTATGGGTTAGATCCTTGGTTGGGGAACTAAAAATCCCACATGCTGCAGGGTGTTGCCAGAAAGAAAAAAAAAATGTTCACTTAATTGGCTAATTAGATGTTCTTAATGTAGAAATCAAGAGAGGAGGAGTGGTGTCAGATGTCCTGTAATTAATTAACTGACAGTGAGAGCTAGTTAACCAGACAAACTATTCAGCTTAGGGAGGCAATGTGAGATGGTAAGACAGACAGAAACTGGCTCTGCTGTTTCCCAGTGCTGTTAAGTTTTATTTTGCCTTTCTGTTCCTCTGTCTTCTCCTCTTTAAAATTCTTCGTAGGAGTCTGGTGAGGTTCACATGAGATATTATATGTAATGCACCTGATCCGTGGCTGTCAATAATTGGGCTTCTTCCTCACCCTGCCTGATCTCATTTGAAGCATCAGCCATTAAAAGATGGGAAGTTAAAAATGCTTTCAGTATATGTCCTCCCTCTTAGTCACATATTGGGATGGCTTGCGTTTATTTAATGAAAGCACAGATATTTAATAGTAGAAGGTTGACACTTACTACAGTCATAGATGTTTAAAATAGGTGTCTAATTATTAGCAGGTCTGCTAATAATAAAAGACACGTGGCAAATCTTTTTCACTAGCTACAGATGTGTGCCTCTGTCCCAGTGGTATCTTCAGACGTCTTCATAGTTAATTCTTGCTGTTTGGAGATAGAAGTTCTTAGACTCTCAGACTCCTTTCTTGAAGATGACCAGTAAATGGTTTTTAATCCCTCATAGTGTCAGTTTCACTGTTTTAAAGCTTTTTTTTCTTAAGTGTTGAGTCAGCGTTTTATCTTTATCAGTGTTTGGCCTTTATGTCCTCTATCTCTGTGCATCATTTTTGGGAGAGTTAAATTCCATCTGACACAAATTGTGCTTTTAAAAAGAGCTTGCTTTGCCTTACCTTCTTTGAAAGTAAGAGCAAATAATTTCCAGAAGTCACTTATATATGAAGTTTAAAAAACCTATGGCCAACATTTGAGAAGCCACAAAGCTGCTAGAACGTTTCTAAGCTTTAGGGTCTCTGTATTGTCCGTTTCGGGCAAGAGTGAGCAGTGAAATTAGGTCCCCCTAAAACTGAGTTCCTCTGCTGAGTTTATGATTAACCTTTCTGTTCAAAACTTTATTTATTCAAAACTGTATACCTATGGTTGATTCATGCTGAGGTTTGACAGAAAACAGCAAAATTCTGTAAAGCAATTATCCTTCAATTAAAAAATGAATTAATTAAAAAAACACTTTATTCTCTTTCTATTCCCTTCCCTTCTGGATTGAAGAATATCAAAGAAAAGGAGATTGAAACCAAGCAGGACCCAGTAGGGCCCTCCTGGGTGCAGAAGCCCCTCTGTGTCACCCATTTCTTGTAGAAAAAGACTTTAGTCTCTTTAGTCTTCCCTGAGTTCCAGGAGCAGACTCCAGCAGTTACTAATTAGGGAAGGGAGTTGCAGAAACGAAGGGAAAGCAGTCAAGAAATAATAGTGCAGCTAAAAACCAGCCCTAGCTCCTCCTCAAGGGATGTGCATAGCAATCTGACACTTATCTTTGAATTGTTCTGCTGGAACTAAGACCCCTACCCAGGTGATGATGGCGACTATGTGGTGGGCAGCACTAAGACCCCAGACCGACTGAAACCAGTTTAGGCTGATTCCTAAGAACGCCACTTGTTACCTTACCTGCAACCAATCAGAAGAAAGTCATGCAGCCTGCCACGCTCACCCCTATCATTGCCTTTAAAAACCATTCACTGGGGGCCATTGGGTCTTTTGAGCAGTGAGCTGCCAGATCTCCTTGCTGGGTGCAGATGTTCCTTCCTTCACCACAACCCAATGTCAGTAAGTTGGCTTTGCTGCGAGGCTGGCAAGTGTACCCATGTTCAGTTGGTACCACCAGTGCTAACACGTCTTACAATAAAAGGTAGCCTCTATCACAGCAGAGGAGCTTCATTTCAACCAGGCTTTTACCAGAAAGGTTTCTAAAGATGATGTTTTTACTAGTTTGGAAATTTCTTACGGGTTGAAATCTGGCTTTGGTTGAAGTGTATGAAGCCATATTTTCTAGTCTCCCTTAGTTTCCACTGACTTGCAGATTTAGTAACTGGCTGTCAGGTTTGCTTGTGCTCAGCATTGAAATGGGATTTGTGATTCCTGTATTTGTGTGATTAAAATGGAAATGTCTGGAATGAGCACACTAAAAATGTTGAACAATTGGAAAGCATTTAGATAATGGTTTTTTGGAGGAGAGTGGGGGATGTAGGGTTGGATGAGTGAGTCTTCAAGGTTTAGATTTTTGCCACTTTTCATGCTGCAAGAAGGTTTTTAAGATAGCACCTAATCCTGTCGATTTTGTTAACTATTACAAATAGTCACTGAGTGCCTGCTGTATGTAGAGCATAATAAAGAACAGATAGGTGAATGACACACAGTTCTTTGCTCAAGGAATTTATCACAGGTAAGAGGTTAGGACTAAAGGTGATGATAAAAAGTTCGAGCACAAGTGCTGGGATGGTTCCAAGAAGAAGCCAACTCCTTGGGAGCGAAGTCGAGGTGGAGTGAAGTTTACAGAGGAGGTTCTTGGTTAAGGAGGCTTTCCAGGACTTTCCAGAGCAAAGGCATAGAATCAAGAGAGTGCCTGGGCATGCTGACTGTGAGCCACCGATGGGTCCACAGGGCTGTTTGGGGTCTGTCTCCCCCTTTTAAAACAGTCTCTTTAGGTATAGTTTGCATATAATAAAATCTACGCACTGCGAGTATAAAAGTCATATTTGTAAAGTCAGTTTGTAGAGTTGTGCGGCCATCACCCAGTCTAGCTGTGTCCGCTTGCTTTCCTCCTACAGAGCACCCTCCCGATTTACTAGATCTCTGCTTTCACCTCTGAGGCAACCACTCATCTGCTTTCTGTCTGGATAGATTTGCCATTTCTAGAAATTGCATATAACTAGGAATCATATAATGTAATACTGTGATGTATCATAGGAAATAAATAGATGATCTTTGTCCCTTGTTTCTAGTTCAGAACTCCTAAAACTCTTGGGATTTCCCAAGTGACAAGAGTGCTAAAGATGCCTGGATATTCCTAACAAATCCCTTTCAAACACACCTGAGTTTGTTAATAAGGTGACTTCTGGAAGGCACTTAAGGATGGGGGCTGGTTGCCAGGGAGACCAATCACATGATCAGAAGGCTGGAATTTTCAGTTTGCCCCTCTCTCACCTCCCTCTGGAGATTGAATTGGTTGGAGAGTGAATGCAGTTGCCAGCTGTCAGTGATTTAATCAATCATGCCTATGTAATGAAGCCCCCAAGAATCCAAAAGGATTGGGTTTGGAAAGCTCTCAGGTTGGTGAACCAGGACTCAGGCAAGCTTGTGCTTCGCCTTGAACCCCACAGGTACGGAGGCTCTTTTTGTATCTCTTATGTATCTCTTCATTGGGCTGTTGTTCGTTTGTAGCCTTTTACGTTGTTTGTGATAAACTGATAAATCGAGTAAGTAAACTGCTTCTCAGAGTTCTCTGAATCGAACCCATGGGTGATGGGAACCTCTGATTCCCGTCAGTCGGTCAGAAACACAGATAACAACCTGGACTTGTGATTGGCATCTGAAGTGGGGTGCTGTCTGGTAGGACTGAGCCCTAAACCTGTGGAATCTGATACTATCTCTGGATAGTGTCAGAACTGATGAATTGTAGGGCACCCAACTGGGGTCAAAGAATAGCTTGGTGTGTATGTGGGGGAAACCCATGCACTGAAACTGGGTACTGAATACTGTGTATTATGTAGTCCGTTTGGCTTCTTTCACTTAGCATAGTATTTTGTTCAGCCGTGTTCATATGTCAGCAACTTGTTCCTTTTAAAGATAAATTTTATTTTATTGTGTGGATAAACTACATTTATTTGCTAGTTGATTGCAGTTGTATTGCTTATAAGTTTGGGGTTATTATGAATAATACTCCTGTGTACACTTGCATAATTGTCTGTGTGGACATATGTTTTCATTTCTCTTGAATAGATACCTAAGAGTGAAATAGCTGGATCATATTTTGTTGTTCAGTCAGTCATGTCTGGATCATATAGTAAGTATATATTTAACTTTATAAGAAACCACCAAGCTGTTCTCCAAAGTGGCTGTACTATTTTACAAACCAGCAATATTTGAGGATTCTGGTTTTTCCAGATCTTCAACATTTGTTGTTGCCAGTCTTTTGCATTAAAATTACTCTAGTGGAAATATAGTGATACCTTACTGTGGCTTTCATTTGCATTTCTGTAGTGACTAAGAGGGCTTCCCCGGTGGCTCAGACAGTAAAGCGTCTGCCTGCAATGCGGGAGACATGGGTTCCATGATCCCCTGGAGAAGGAAATGGCAACCCACTCCAGTACTCTGGCCTGGAAAATCCCATGGACAGAGGAGCCTGGTAGGCTACAGTCCATGTGGTCTCAAAGAGTCGGAGACGACTGAGCTAGTTCACTTTCACTAGTGACTAGGAACCCCTTTTTTTAAAAATATATTTATTTTTATTTATTTGTCTGCGACAGGTCTCAGTTGCAGCATGCAGGATTTTTAGTTGTTGCACGTGGGATCTAGTTCCCTGACCAGGGATCAAACCCAGGCCCCCAGCATTGGGAGCATAGTGTCTTAGCCACTGGACTATGAGGGAAATCCCAGGAACCCCTTTTATTTATTTTTTTTTTTTTTTAAATTTTATTTTATTTTTAAACTTTACATAACTGTATTAGATTTGCCAAATATCAAAATGAATCTGCCACAGGTATACATGTGTTCCCCATCCTGAACCCTCCTCCCTCCTCCCTCCCCATTCCATCCCTCTGGGTCGTCCCAGTGCACCAGCCCCAAGCATCCAGTATCGTGCATCGAACCTGGACTGGCAACTCATTTCATACATGATATTTACATGTTTCAATGCCATTCTCCCAAATCTTCCCACCCTCTCCCTCTCCCACAGAGTCCATAAGACTGTTCTATACATCAGTGTCTCTTTTGCTGTCTCGTACACAGGGTTATTGTTACCATCTTTCTAAATTCCATATATATGCGTTAGTATACTGTATTGGTGTTTTTCTTTCTGGCTTACTTCACTCTGTATAATAGGCTCCAGTTTCATCCACCTCATTAGAACTGATTCAAATGTATTCTTTTTAATGGCTGAGTAATACTCCATTGTGTATATGTACCACAGCTTTCTTATCCATTCATCTGCTGATGGACATCTAGGTTGCTTCCATGTCCTGGCTATTATAAACAGTGCTGCGATGAACATTGGGGTACTCGTGTCTCTTTCCCTTCTGGTTTTCTCAGTGTGTATGCCCAGCAGTGGGATTGCTGGATCATAAGGCATGTCTATTTCCAGTTTTTTAAGGAATCTCCACACTGTTCTCCATAGTGGCTGCACTAGTTTGCATTCCCACCAACAGTGTAAGAGGGTCCAGGAACCCCTTTTAATATCATAAATTCTGCCAGTCATTTGAGAGAAAGCTCATTTTATAATAGTGATAATTGGTACTGTGGTTCACTATATAATTATAGACCTCTTGAAAAAAATTTTCTATGTAAAGAATCCGGACAGTATTTTACTAGAGACTTCTTGTTTATTTGCTTGTTTTTACTCTGAGATTTGTAAGATTATCTTCTTTTTTTTTTTTTTACCATTAAAAAATTTTATTGGGGTATAGTTGATTTACAATGTGTTAGTTTCAAGTATACAGTAAACTGAATCCGTTATACATACACTTTGGGATCCTCTTCTCTTATAGACTACTACAGAGCACTGAATTTCCTGTGCTATACAGGTCTTTATTAGTTATCTATTTTATACTTAGTGGTGTGTATGTATCAATTCCAATCTTCCAATTTATCCCTCCCCAAATCTTTCCCACTTCTAGGCATACAGTTCAGTGGTAATAACTATGTTCATAACATTGACCAATTATCACCACCATCCATCCCCATCAACTCTTTCACCTTGTAAAAGTGAAACAATACCCATTAAATACTTCTTCACTTCCTCATTCCCAGCTCCTGACAATCAGCAGGATTATTCTTCTTCTAAGAATATATCCAGACAACCTATGTTTTCACCAATTCATCAAAAAGAAAACTGGATGATTGTGTTAATAGTATAATTAAAACCTCAAATATTAAAAATATTATGGTACTCCATCTAGAAATCCTCAACACTGGTGTCAATATATGACAAACCTAATTTTAGTTTTTTGTAATGTAGCTGGAAAGAGGTACATACAGCTAGATGTCAACTGATGCTCATTCACTTTCACATCCCTAAACCTTTCTGTACCCTCTTGTTTTTACTCAGACCCACCTATTTTTATTTGCTTTAAAACATTTTATTGCAATCTTTCTAATAAAGATCACCTAATTGATTTTGGTCCCCGAACTTCTAATCAGCCCATCCCCTCTGCACCGGAGTTTGACAGCTGCTCACACAGGTTCATGCAGGAAACGTGAAGTTCCAAGGATCTGACCAACACCAGGTAGAACATCCTCTGCATCAGCAAAATCCTAAAACACAGTACCAGGCAGAAGGCATGCTGCTCTCCACTTCTTGTCACAGCCTGTTGCTGAAGTGGCAGGAACCACCACCTGGACATCCCAGCCACCCCTAAAGTGCTTCTCCAAGAGAATTCTAAACCTTAGGCCTTCAGTCACCAGGTTAGCCTGGAATCTCTGTGAAGGGGTACTGCCCTGGCTGGGCTTCCAAAGCTCTCAGGCCTTCTTTTAAAAATAACACACCGGTGGACGTTTTAACTCCCTTGTGGTGCCTCGGACCCTCCTTCGAGAATCAGGAGCCTGCACGCGGTAGCTGTGCAAAGACGGCGCAGGCGGCAGCCTCCCCCTGGTTTGGCGAAGGTTCCGCAGCAGACTACTGGGGAACCGCCGGAGAACCATTTCTACTCTCCGCGTGTTCGCCGAGCAAAGAGCTAAGATTATCTTCTAATGCAAACTACCGCATGTGGCCTACCACCTGCTTTCATATTCCTGCAGAGTAACAAATTTTTTTTCCCCACTTTTAAATGGCTGAAAATCAGAAGAATAGAAAATCAAAAGAATAATATTTCATGACATGTGAAAACTATGTGAAGCTAAGATTTCCGTGTCAGACTTTGATGGGAACGTAATGAAGCTTACCCTTACGTGTGATCTTTGGTTGCTTAGGTGCTATGATGGCAAGAGTTAAGTTGTGATGACAGAAACTATGGCTTGTGAAGCCTAAAATATTTACTCTGGTCCTTCACAAGAAAATGCTTATCAACTTTTCTAACTTCTCGCTCACCTGTTCCATCTCTTGCCTAGATTTAGAAAAGATTTTACTCTGGCCTTTTTATTCAGTTCTCACATTGGTTCTCCAGTTTGTTACTGAAAAACCCAAATCCATTTGCCGACTGGTGCCCTGCAAGAGAAGAGACTGGAACGTTAAAAGACTCATTTGCTAATGATCTCTTTTCTGGCTGGTGGCTCTAGTTAGAAGGGGTAAGTTAGAAAAAGCTCTCAGTAAAACTAAGGGGGAAAAGACAGGAGCTTTTGTAGAGGAAGGTATCATGTTAACTGTTTGTATTAAGTTTGGAAAGTAATGATGTGCAACTTTTTCATCAATTGGGAAATTCAAAAAAATTGCTTACTGTAAAAAAATCAAGACAATAGAGAAGTATGTAAAGTAAGAGTTACATCTCTCCATCATCTACCCACTTACTTTACTCTTAGTGGTCATTACTGTTAGGAATTAAGTCTGTTTACTTTTAGACCTCTTTCTGGATTTTGTGGTTTTTATAACAATGAAATTATAATATACATACTGTTTTAACATCAAAGTTTTTTTTAACTTGGCACAGTCTGTGATGGCCGTTTTTTCCACATGCATACATTTAGAGGTGCCTGATTTTAGCAGCTGCATACCATTTGTATGATTCTACTATAATTTACTGAACCGTTGGTGAATTTTTGGTTCTTATATAGATAATGCTCATATGTTTCAGATAGCCTTACCAAAGACTGCCTGTTATTAATCTTTTAAAATTTTTGCCTATTTGATAAGTGAAAAATAGCTCATTGTTATAATTTGCACTTCTTTAGTGAAACTGAACGTATTTTTTTCTTGTAATTATTACCCACTTGTACTTTGAATTGCCAGTTGCTTTGCTTATTTTTCTTTTGGGTTTATCTTCTAATTAATAGGAAGAAGTCTTTATATATTTTGGCATCTGCAAGTATTTTCTCACAACTTATTTTTCTTTATGGTGCAGTTTTTCCTTACACAAGTTTTATATTTTTTGTGTCAAATTTGCCAAGCAGTCATTGCTTTTAAGTTTGGAGTTAAGCTTAGAAAGAGTTTCTGTGCATGAGTATTTTAAGTGTAGTTATCTTTTAATGTTTCCTAATTAGAGAAGCATCAGAATAACTTAGGTGAGTTTTTCTAGTACATATGCTGTGATTTCCTGCTAAGATGTTTTTTCTTAGTAGATCAGTTTTGGGGTCCAGTTCTGTGTTTTTTTTTTTTATTTTGAAGGGAGAGGAAGAAGCTCTCCTTTGTGATGTCAAACCCTGGTTATAAATCCCAATATGTAAAGTAGATGTCTTTTCTTAAAATGGAGTGGTGCTGGTTGAAGCTGATGCAGGTTATTTTCACCTGCATCCATCCACTGAATCCCTGTGACAGGTCTGGAGAATTAGTAAGGAGAGACTTCATGTACTTGATAAAAAGAAAAACTGTTGTATACTGTATCCTGAAAATAATTAAATTTCTTGATCTTGAGCCAATTGTGTGCTAAAACAAACTCAAAACTGTAGGCTATATCTCATTGATTGTAAAGGTACATTTTTTTTTTCACATTTTAACATTTATGAAATTGGGATAATAGCACGTTGTAGTTTATTTGGCAAAGCTTATTTCTTGCATGCTAAGTTGCTTCAGTCGTGCCCAACTCTGTGTGACCCCATGGACTGTAGCCTGCCAGGTTTCTCTGAATTCCAGGTGAAACTGTGTTTGAAATGATTTTTTGGCTTGAAATGGAGGGATTGGAAGGGATGTTTAGGTTAGTATGTATAAGCCTGAAGCTAGATCATCCAGTCAGGCCTTTACTTTGAATGAAGAGGGAGAGAAAACACAAACAGATCTAAGATCCGAGGATGTGTACATGTCCAAACTGGAATTGTATTTTTGTCAAACTAAGATGATGGAGGGTTGAATACAGATGGAGTTTAACTATTTTTGGTCCATGAAACCAACTGCATAAGTAAGCACTGGAAGATGTAGAGGAATATGTGGATGATAGAGGCACTTTGGGGCAATGGTCAGCAGCTGAGTGTGAGTCTGGGAGATGTGGCAACAAAAAAGCCAGTCTCAGATGCTTTCTTTAAAAAGGAATTAAAAATCTAGAAATCTAGATTTGGGGGAGAGGATGGTTGTATCCACTCTAGAACAGAATAAAATACAACCATGGAATCCAGGTCTATTCTTGAACATGTTCAAAAGTGGTAGACAAGGTGATGAAGGGACTGGAAAGCCACATATGGAAGAATGATTGAAATAATATTTGGTTTGGAGGTGAGAGAACCTGGGGCCTGGGGAAGGAGGCCACAGTCAAATATTGTAAAGGAAGAGGGTTTGTACCTTGTATTTCCAGGGAACAGAACTAAGGCCAGTGGATGGAAGCTATGGGAAGAAAGACATTGTTCAGTTTAAGGAATAATTTGCAGTGAAAGCTGTCTAATGATTGAGTAGAAGATAAATTTGCTCTTCCTAGAGGCGTGAGGGCATTGGTTGACCAAACATTTGGCAGCCATGTTTTAGGGGAATTTTAAGTTGAATTGTTAGCAGCTGCTCCCATATCCTTATTGTAAATTGAAAAGGCAATAAACATCCAAAGTTGATCACACTCAAATTTTAGTAGACTTCTTGATATAATGTTATCAAGTTTGATTATTTTGCAAGCAATAGTAATGCCTTTAGAGAGCATGAACCAGCAGATGGACTGCAGCCTTCTTTGCTGCTCTGCTCAGTTCAGTGTCAGTAATAGATAGTGGACCTACCTGAGCAGGTTTCCCTAGGTGAACTGTGTGAGCTGGAATCTTTTTAAAACAGATATAGCCTTTTCTCATCACTGACACAGTTATAAGAACCTGCAAATATATGTGCACTGAAGAGTCAAGTGGGGAGCTATATAAAACTGAAGGAGTGTACTCTTCATGTTAAAATTTGAATGTCTGTGTTGGCAGGGCCTGTGAAGCACTTCTCTGGAACAGTGTGCAAACCTTGGCACTAACTGATCTCTAAGGACTCCTTCCAGTTGTAAGATTCTTGGGTATATGATCTTCTAATAAATGTGAAGCAGCAGTTTAGAGTTACAGAATAATAGAACCATAGCCAGTTAAAATTGAAAGTTTCAATGGACTGTAATTGTTCCCTCTGAAATTGACCACAGCTTTGGGAATCACAGTTACAATGAAGTCAGCAGTTTGAAATATGTTCTTAACATAGGGGGAGAAGGAGGAGGTGTCCTCATGGTAAAGAGCCACTTCCAGTCTGAAGTGAAATTCTGCTCCCTTCTCATGAAAGCACCTTACTGGGTCCTTTCTGTTGAGGAAACCTCGACATGCTTAAGGAGAGAGAGATTTGGATGGTTAATGAAAGGAACATTTGGTGAGTCTGAGCTCATTGAGCTGACTGAAGGGATTAGAAGCTGAGATAGAGAACTTACAGCAGTCTGAGCCTCAAATAGTCTAAAACATACCTCCTTATGCTAATTTTCTTTCAAGTTCACAAACTTTTTGGAAGGGTGGTGGATTTATTTTATTTTATTTAAAAAAATTTATTATTATTATTACTATTTTTTACTTTACAATATTGTATTGGTTTTGCCATACATCAACATGCATCCATCACGGGTGCCCTCCCACCTCCCTCCCCATACCATCCCTCTGGGTCATCCCAGTGCACCAGCCCCAAGCTTCCTGTATCCTGCATTGAACCTGGACTGGCGATTCGCTTCTTATATGAGGGGATGGTGGATTTAAAAAGAGAAGACACAGTGCATGGAATCTTATGACTAGTTAAAGAAGAATGTAGTCAAGAGTGATGCCGACTTCTCTGCCCTCAGCAAATTCCTACTCATCCTTCACGCTGTAGCCTCCCCCAGCCTCTAATTCTGGGTTAGGCACCCGCCTGGCACTTTACTTAGCCTGTTATAACATCTTTTACACTGCTTTGTTATTGGCTGGTGGTTTTCCAAGCCCCTAGACTATATGCATCAAGAAGACAGGGACCAGTTTTGTGTCTGGGCTTTCAGGGTTGGTTGGATGCATGGTAAGGGTTTTATAAATGTTTGTTGACTGAATAAATAGGAGCCCCTTTACCTTCTCTGGCTTCCCTTGTGGCTCAGCTGGTAAAGAATCCGCCTGCAATGCAGGTGACCTGGGTTGGAAAGATCCCCTGGAGAAGGGAAAGGCTACCCACTCCAGTATTCTGGCCTGGAGAATTCCATGGACTGTATACTCCATGGGGTTGCAAAAGTCGGACATGACCGAGCGACTTTCACTTCACTTGCCTTCTCTTTCATTGTACTACTTACTTGTCTTGGCATTTCTCTGAGATGTTGCTGATGTCTTCATCATGCACTTGTCTTATTAAAACAACTTTTGCAGGCTGGTTATTGGTCATGCTGGGTATTGGGTACAGGGAGGCTCATTGTATTAATCTCTTCCTAATAAAAATATTAAGGAGAGATTAATCCTAAAGGAAATCCACCCTGAATATTCATTGGAGGGACTGATGCTAAAGCTCCAATAATGTGAAGAACTGACTCGTTGGAGAAAGGTGCTGATGCTGGGAAAGATTGAAGGCAGGAGGAGAAGGGGACGACAGAGGATGAGATGGTTGGATGGCATCACTGACTCAATGGACGTGAGTTTGAGTAAACTCTGAGAGAGAGTAAATAAAGGATAGAGAGACCTGGTGCATTGCAGTCATTTGGGGTCTCACAGAGTTGGACATGACTTAGTGATTGAACTAAGTGAAAAGATGAAAATGTTAAAAAAACAAAAGAACTTTGACCTCTGTGGAAGTAATTTTCTGAAGAGCTGTTCTCATCTGACTGCAGCGAGAAAAGCATCTGATAGCTAAACTGTAACAAGCTCTTATTAGTTACTCTCTCATGGCTGTTGGCATTTTCAGCTGGGGATAGTTTGTTTCTCAAGCTACAGTTCTTTGGGAATTTACTCTCCGAATCCTTGTTCTCCATAAAATTTTTAAAAATTGCCTTTATTTCAATTATCTTTCAAAACTAGCATAAATAAAGTCTGGATCTTCTGGATAATGAGATTATCGCTGAGCTCGGGCACTTCATTTTGAATCTATACCAGATTATGTTCTTTAGTCGCTGAATCGTGTCCTCTTTGTGACCCCATGGACTGTAGCCCACCAGGCTCCTCTGTCCATGGGATTTCCTAGGCAAGAATACTGGAGTGGATTGCCATTTCCTTCTCCAGTGGATCTTCCTGACCTGGGGATCAAACTTGCTTCTCCTGCGTTGGTGGGCATATTCTTTACTGCTGAGCCACCAGGGAAGCCCCCATACCAGATTGTGCTGCCATAATTATTGTATATTCATGAGAAAAGGTCTTAATAGAATTGTCTTCCTGCCTAATAGCTGTAAAGACACACTGTACAAATGAGGATTTTACACTAGAGGAAAGTGGCGAGAGTATGTGCTGTGTAAGCTGGTACCATACATTGTGAATCGTGGTTTAGTTTTAGCAGGAGAGTATTCCTTAACTCACTGAGTTGATATCATTAATCTGAGTATTATTATTATTTTCTATTTGTAAAAGTTTTTTATTTTTGGTTTTATTTATTAAAATTTTATTAAAGTTTTATTTTTTTACACCATAAATGTTTTGTATTGGGGTATAGCCAATTAACAATGTGATAGTTTCAAGTGAACAGTGAAGGGACTCAACCATAGATATACGTGTATCCATTCTCCCCCAGACTCTCCTCCCATCCAGGCTGACACGTGACACTGAGCAGAGTTCCATGTGCTATACAATAGGTTTTTGTTGGTTATACATTTTAAATATAGCAGTGTGTACATGACCTTCCCAAAGTCCTTAACTGTCCCTTCCCTCCGGCAACCATGAGTTTGTTTTCTAAGTCTGTGAGTCTCTAAGAGTTTTTTTTTTATATCTAGTTTATCATTAACACTTGGAGTCTTTTTTTTATTTTTTAAAAAAATTCACATTTGAGAAGTCTTTCCTTGAATTCACAGGCATCAATCTCTTAGTGATCTTTGAGGCCTAACTTAACAGGCAGATTAGGGAGGGAGCTTGTTTGGCCCAGGAGGCTTCTGTCCTTTTCCAGGTGTACTGTGTAGGTATAGAAAGATAGGAGCAAAGGCCAAGTGAAATCTGACTTCAGATGTTCTTTAAGGATTGACTATGGCCAGGATAATCAAGTATGGAGAAGTATCAGGGTTTATAAAAGGTCAAGAAAAGAAAGGATCAAATAAGAGGTCGTGAACTCAGAGCTGTGCTGTCCAAATAGTAACTGGTAGCCACGCGTGCCTATTTAAATTTAAATTAAAATGACATAAAACTAAAAACTCAGTGCCTCAGGCACTATAGACACATTGCGAATGCTCAGTAGCTAAATGTGCCTCGGGGCTACTGTATGAGTCAGCCAAGGTATAGAACGCTTCTTTTCATTATCACATAAACTTCTGTTGGACGGTGCTGCCCTAGAGGGAGCAACAGAGTGGAAGCAAGGGCAGCGTGAAGGTGATATGGAAGAAGTGAGAAAACAGGAGGAGCAATGCTAATAGAATCCCCAGTTCTCAGTGTCCCACACTTTGCTTGTTTCTGAGGATCTTGACAGTTTTAAGGAGTACTAGTCAGGTATTTTGTAGAAGGATTTGTCGGGAGTTAAGGGTTTGAGGAGAGGGCCGCAAAGTGTCTCTCTCGTCGTCTCGTGTCAGGGGTACATGACTTTATGAGTGTTGATATTAACCTTGATCACTTGGCACAGGTAGGCAGTCCCTTGGTTTTAAAGCTGTGCTTTTGCTCTCGGCTCCCAGATTTATTTTGCAATCCAGATTTTCTTGCACTCCGGATTTATGCATCCAACTACAGGTGTTAACAGCTCTATTTGGACCCCTCACAAACATAAGGTTCTCAAAACTAGACATTTTTCCCCCCATGCTCTCCAAATCTGCATTTTCTATAGTCTTTTCCACTTCAGCTAAGGCACTTCTGTTTTCTAGTTGTCCAGGCAAAAAAACAAAACAAAACAACAAAATCACTTCATGTTATCCTTGTTGCTTTTACTATTTGGTGTAGTCTATTAGGAAATCACGCTTACTTTAGCTTCAAAATATTCCAGGATGTGGCCATTCAGCACAGTCTCTGCCTCTCCTGCTTGAGCCACCATGGTCTTATTTTGAAGAATTACACCAGCTTCCTAACTGCTCTCCGTGGTGTTTTGCCTCCTTCGAATCCATTTTCCACCCAGCAGATTCATCTTTTAAAAAGAACCTTACATTTACATACAGAAAATTGCACATATTATGGGTTTGTGGTGAATTTTCACAACTTGATCACATCTATGTATGCCGCACCCAGAGCTGAAATCGGCATGTGACTAGCTACTCCTCACATCCACCTGCAGACACTGATCCCCCAAGGATGACCACTGTCTAAGAGCACAGGTTAGTCTAGTCTGTTGTTAAACTTCATGTAAATGGAATCATACAATGTGTAAGTTGAGTCTGTCTTTTATGCAACATTATGTGTGTGAGATCCATCCACAATGGTGCGTGAAATTTGGTTTCTTCTCATTGCTGGGAACTATTCAGTTGTGTTCAGTTCAGTCGCTCAGTTGTGTCCGACTCTTGGCAACCCCATGGACTGCAGCATGCCGGGCTTCCCTGTCCATCACCAATTCCCGGAGCTTGCTCAAACGCATGTCCATCGAGTTGGTGATGCCATCCAACCATCTCATCTTCTGTCGTCCCCTTTGTGTTAATATACCACAATTTATTAGAGCTTTCTTGGTGGTGCAGGCAGTAAAGAATCTGCCTGCAGTGCGGGAGACCCAGGTTTGATCCCTGGGTTAGGAAGATCCCCTGGAGAAGGAAATGGCAACCCACTCCCGTATTCTTGCCTGGAGAATCCCATGGACAGAGAGGAGCCTGGTGGGTTACAGTCCATGGGCTTGCAAAGAGTCAGACACGACTAAGCGACTAACACATACACACCACAATTTATTGATCTGTTCTACTGTTGATGGACTTTCAGATAGTTCCCAGTGTTTGGCTGTTATGAATCATGCTGCTATGAATGTTCTAGTACCTGGCTTTTGAGAAATACATGTATACATTTATGTATAAATTTATGATGGGGATATACCTAGAAGTGAGATTTTTGATTCAGTATGTACTAGCCTCATGGTGTGTGTGCTCAGTCATGTCTGACTCTTTGTGACCCCACGGACTGTAGCCCACCAGGCTCTTCTGTCCATGGGATTTCCCAGGCAAGAAGACTGGAGTGGGTTACCATTTCCTTTTTCAGGGGATCTTCCCGACCCAGGGATTGAACCGGGGTCTCCTGCATTGCAGGCAGATTCTTTGCCATGCCACCTAGAAAGTCCAGTGTTAGTGTATATTGCCTCAGCCTTAACGTATAGTGTGTATCTATCTATCTATCTATCTATCTATAAGCCTTAACATATATAGCCAGTTTTTTTTTTTTTTTTTTTGGCAAGTGATTGTACACCAGCAAGTGATCTTTTAAAGAGTAAAAGTTAACTCCTATTGCTGTAACTCATTTGAAGACCCATGGTTCATTAGCTCATGCAGAGTAATAGCAAAAGTACTTACAATGCACATAAGGCCCTAAATAGCTGGTTTTCCAACTTGTCTTTGAACACGCTAAGCGCATGTACATCTTAGGGCCTTTGCATTAGCTGCTTTCCCACCTCCTCCATTCTTTTGCCACATATCTGCATGGACTACTCCCTTATTAACTCCAGATGTCTGCTTAAATGCCACCAACATATATAAATGCTGGAAAAATTTTATGGACAGGAGCCTGGGGAGCTGCAGTACATAGGGTTGCAGAGAGTCGGACGTGACTGAGCATGCACACATCCATTTGTGTATTTTGCATTACTTTTCTTCTTACCACTTAATTCTTGGCCTATCTGTGTGTTTAATATATCTAAAATATTTTGTGTGTCCCCACTAGACTTAGTTTTTTGTTAATTGCTTATCAGAAACAGTGGACATTAGTAGCTTCCCAGTAAATAGTTGAATGAATAAATGAATTCAGGAAATAGTTCTAGTTGTAATAGACATAAGGTGTCTAGAAATAGAAATTTGGGGAGAATGGAAGTAAGGCAAATGAGGTTAAAAATTGGTGAAAATTTTAATTTTTATTAAAATAATAGCTTCAAAAGACACTGGGCTTATGATTCAAAAATAGCAGCCTTCTGTCTCCTCCCAACTCCCTGGATTTGACTACTTTCTAGCTGTTTCTTACGCATTAAATTTGATATTTAAAAAATATCTATGGTTAAATCACTTTTATATTTCAGTTTTAGATCTTATTTGAGGGCTTTCTACACTGGAAGATACAGATCTACTTTTCTTAAACTTCTTTCTCCCTGCAGCACACACACCCTTTCCCCCTATCCTCCCAGTATAATTGTCCAAAATTTAAAAATGTTTTTAAGTTGTTAAAATATGCTTTCAGTTGTCTTCACAAATGTCACTTTCTTGGGGAATTGTTCTCTAGCTTCTCATGTCAGATGTTTAGTGTATACATTATTGTAAACATGAAAGTTTTTCTATATGAGTCAGGTTATATCTTATGATCACATCTTAGTTTTTTTTCTCCTGGAATTTTCCATAATTCTCATTTTTTTGTTTGCTTGTTCTTCTTCACATAACTAACTTCGTATCCTCATACTCCTTGCCAGGATTCTCACACACACTGGGTGATATATTAGTTCTTTAGGTTGTTTTGGAAACATTTGTCCTAGAATTGCCAACAATAACTATAGAACTGTAGCAGCCTGTTGCTCTGAATCTTCCCTTCACAAATTAACCTAAAAATTATCTTTTTTCCTATGTTTAAATCCTTCACTTCTGGATCCCAAATCAGAGTCTTTCCTGGTTTACTCATTTCTCTTGGGAGGACATATCCTTCAGTAGTTTCCAGAGAAAAGATACAGGAATAGTAATTTTTAAAGATCTTGTGTATAAGTTATCTGTTGCCATAGTAATGCTGCATGGCAGATGACTGAGAAACGTCAGTTGCTCACAAGAAGTATTTGTTCAAAACATTTCTAGGGTGGTTGGTTTGGGGGCTCTGCTGACTTCGGGAGTTTGGCTATCTGCTGGTTTTGGCTGGCACAATTGGTGTGACCTAGCTCTGTTTCAGGAGTCTCATCCTCCCTGGGGACAGGCAGTCTAGCCAAGGTGTGATATTTACCTGGTGATGGCAGAAGGCAACCAGGTAAGCTTATGTGCCTTTCTTGTATTTTAAATACACCAGCTGACTATAGTTCCAAAATGGGATGTTTTTAAATGTGTAACTTATTTGACCAAAAATAAATATCTGTGCAAATATGCAGAGAAAAAATTTAAGATAAGCAGCGTCCTTCAGATAACCTGATTAAATGTTACTTTCTCAAGACGTGGTGTTCTTTCCCTTCTTATATTAGGTAAAATTCTCCTCTAAGTCTTTTAACATTGTTACTCTTCTTTCACAGTATTTATCACACTAGTTATTTGTTCATACTGCTCTATCCCTCTAGAACTTAACTTTCCTGGAAGACAGGGGCCATGTCTTTCAGAGGGTTAGCCTAGAGCCTGCCATAGTGAAGTATATAATACATGTTAGCTAAATGAGTCTGGTTACATCTCAGGAACAGGAAATATTAGGATTCTTTTTATTGAATCTTTGTATGTGCAGTGTGTCCCTTCTTCAAGAATTTGGCAGAAAAGAGAGGAAAAAATTGCCAGTTTGTGGGAAAGATAAGCTCGCTTCTCTCTGGGCTTTTCGATGGGCCGCTGCACTCCCCTGAGTAATCAAGGCTGTGAAGCTTTGATTAGTAGTGTATTGTGTCTTTAGGGCCTTTAGATTACAAGGAATTGTTTTCAACAGTGTGTTAGTTACGACTCTGGGACTTGTAAACAGCTGGAAACAAGAGTGTTTCTACTGGTATATATGAATGTTTATTATTCTGAATTAGATGACAGTACTTTGATATTTCAGATGAGTGTTTGAAGAACATGTGTTTAAACTCAGCGACTGAGTTGCAGTACACTTCTGTGATTGGTACTGTATTCTGTAAACTTCTACCGTAGTGTGAACTTTTGAATGTATAAAAAATTAACCTTAAACTAACCTAAGTTATAGAAGATCTTCTCTAAATGAACTCAGAAACTAACTGTAAAAAAACCGTTCCTCAAACATGAGCTTATGTAGGTTTAAATATCCAATTTACAATGTACTATTTAATCATTTCCCAACTTTTTCATAATTTGCAAAGATTCATTTATTTGTGACCCATCGTTTGATCAACACAGACATTGACTTTGTTTAGACAGGAACTTGTGATAGAGCTAGAAATTTGTACCCAGGATTGAAGCAGACCTTGCTTGGGTGTGGTCTAAATATTTCTATTTCTTATTAATGCCAAGTTTTTGTCTTCTGCTTTTTTGATCAATTAAAATGGTAAATGTAGGTGATCTTTTATATAATGAAATTTTAGATCTTAAAGGGACAATAACATCTCAGTCTAACCTTTCCATTTTGTATAGCACTTGGGTTGTAAGTTTTATGAGAATGCTGTTGACTGGCAGTAGTTGTTCAGTAAGTATTTGTTGAATGAGTAAATAAACAAATGTACATTATAGGTAAAGAATGAAGACAAGAGATTTTAGAGATTCAGTTCAGTTGCTCAGTGGTGTCCGACTCTTGGCGACCCCATGGACTGCAGCACGCCAGGCCTCCCTGTCCATCACCAATTCCCTGAGTTTACGCAAACTCATGTCCATTGAATCGGTGATGCCATCCAACCATCTCATCCTCTGTCGTCCCCTTCTCCTCCTGCTTTCAATCTTCCCCAGCATCAGGGTCTTCTCAAATGAGTCAGCTCTTCGCATCAGGTGGCCAAAGTATTGGAGTTTCAGCTTCAACATCAGTCATTCCAATGAATACTCAGGACTGATCTCCTTTAGGATAGACTGGTTTGATCTCCTTGCTGTCGAAAGGACTCTCAAGAGTCTTCTCCAACACCACAGTTCAAAAGCATCAATTCTTCCGTGCTCAGCTTTCTTTATAGTCCAACTCTCACATCCATACGTGACTACTGGAAAAACCTTAGCTTTGAGCAGATGGACCTTTGTTGGCAAAGCAATGTCTCTGATTTTTAATATTCTGTCTAGGTGGGTCATAACTTTCCTTCCAAGGAGTAAGCATCTTTTAATTTCATGGCTGCAGTCACCATCTGCAGTGATTTTGGAGCCCCCAAAAATCAAGTCAGGATTCAAAAAGCTTATATAATTAGTGGGACAGCCAAGGCTAAATGGACCAATTTAAGAAAGCTGAAGAGTAGCATGACTATAGAAAGTGTTATAAATGAATAGAATTCAGAGAAACACTAGTAAAAATAATTTCTATTATCATAGTTCCGGTAACCATTAAGGGAATTCCAGTATTTTAAGCTATAGCAGTGGTTTCAAATCTGTGTTCAAAATTTTTACAGGAAAAAAAAATTGATGTTATTAGTGGTTTTAAAGAAGTATGTATAAAAAGTTCACGAAATATTCTCTCTTTCTTTGACAGTTCAAGTCCACAATATAACTTAAATGTAATTGTGTGACTACATTTTAGTCACTGTTAAGGACTGAAAGACTGAATTTTGCTAACATTTTCTAACACGAAGAATGTAAAAGAGAAAGATCTTTATTTTCTACAGCAAGTGGACAAAATTCTTGCTTTGTGTAGGAAATCTTGGCAGACCTTGAGAATTCTGAATTGCTCCAATTGTTTTGTCTTTTTTTTCCCTCAGAAGAATTTTAATAGTTTTTTTTTTTTTCTTTCTATATGATTTTCCTCTTCTCACCCTCATGTTTAACTTAGTTAGGACTCCTCTTCTGTATTTACATAGTTTGTCTGATACAGTCAATTCTTCTTAAAACATTATGAAGAACACACAAGTTATTTTTCCTCCCAGTTCTCATCATCAGAGTTAGATATCTGAAGTCTTTCTGGTCCCTTGCTTCTGTGTGAATGACACAAGACAGGCCGGAAGACCAGTCTCGTGTGTGTTCTCTTTGGTATTCTCTGGGTATATTCTTGGCTAATGTGCCACTCGGTACCACTTCACATTCTTCCTCGTATTCTCACTGACTACTCTTAGTCATATTCCTTCTAGTCATCAATTCCTCCAACGTCATGACCAAGTCATCAGTACCCAGAAGCACCTAGTGTTAAGTAAGCACTTAATGGCTTATTCCACAATAGTGTCTTTGTTTTGGTTTTAAATTACTAGATCAGATTGATGAAAAAGCTTTTTAAGCTACAGTGTAATCAGTTCACAACATGTTGTCAAGGGACAGTCGTAAAAGCAGAATTGGGAGCATGGAGGACTTGCCTGGTTCTCTAAGCAGAGAATAAGCATGGAAAGTTATGACCAACCTAGATAGCATATTGAAAAGCAGAGACATGACTTTGCCAACAAAGGTCCGTCTAGTCAAGGCTATGGTTTTTCCAGTGGTCATGTATGGATGTGAGAGTTGGACTGTGAAGAAGGCTGAGCGCCAAAGAATTGATGCCTTTGAACTGTGGTGTTGGAGAAGACGCTTGAGAGTCCCTTGGACTGCAAGGAGATCAGCCCTGGGATTTCTTTGGAGGGAATGATGCTGAAGCTGAAACTCCAGTACTTTGGCCACCTCACGCGAAGAGTTGACTCATTGGAAAAGACTGTGATGCTGGGAGGGATTGTGGGCAGGAGGAGAAGGGGACGACAGAGGATGAGATGGGTGGATGGCATCACTGACTCGATGGATGTGAGTTTGAGTGAACTCCAGGAGTTGGTGATGGACTGGGAGGCCTGGCATGCTGCGATTCATGGGGTCACAAAGAGTTGGACACGACTGAGCGGCTGAACTGAACTGAACCAACTGATGAGAGGCCTCAGACTTTGTATCATCCGTCAGCTTGGAGACCCATAGTTTCTTATGCCCGCTGAACTGGATCTGAGTCCTGGACGTTATTCTGCGCTTGTCCTGATTCACTCACCTAAAGCGTTCACTGCCTGTTTTGGTTTATAGGACACAGATTAGCTGTGAGGTTCCAGCTGCCCTGTTTTACTTGGAAAAGGTCCTCATGTCTTGCCACTGAAACCTAAAGATGACAAAAATGGTGCATTTGCTTTAGATTTGAGTGTGGGTAGCTCAGATGGTAAAGCGTCTGTCTGCAATGCGGGAGACCCAGGTTCAAGCCTTAGGTTGGGAAGATCCCCTGGAGAAGGAAATGGCAATCCACTCCAGTACTATTGCCTGGAAAATCCCATGGACAGAGGAGCCTGGTAGGCTACAGTCTATGGGGTCACAAAGAGTCAGACACGACTGAGTGACTTCACTTCACTTTGAGCGTGGGTAGTCCCCGTTGGCTCAGTGGGTAAAAAAAATCTGCCTGCAGTGCTAAAGACACAGAAGACGCGGATTCGATCCCTGAGTCGGGACGATCCCCTGGAGGAGGAAATAACCACCCATCCCAGTATTCTTGTCTGAAAAATCCCATGGACAGAGGAGCCTGGTGGGCTTTGGCCCACAGGGTCGCAAAGACACAACTGAGTGGCTAAGCATGCATGCATGCAGTGATGGTATTTTGTGAGACCTCAGAAGCCCAAACTGGACCCAGTGTGAAAGTTACAAGGAAGTCAGTTTTAGCCTAATTCCAGCAGAATTTCTAATAAGTAGAGCTGTTAGAAAGCGTTTTGAGTTGGCTCCAGATGTATAGTTACATTGGGTGATTCAGCAGAAGGTAGATAAGCAAATTGGAGAGTTTTGTTGGGCAGTGTGGGTGAGGTGGGCTAGATGATACACTAGTGGTGAGATTTTTGACTCAGGTGTAATGTTCAGGTTGCAGACTAAGTCAGAGAGCAGACAAGTTGACAAACCTTCCGGCGATTTGTTAGTAAGGTGAATTTGCCAAGGGAGGGTGTACTTGAAAGAGCAGAAGGCCAGATACCAAAGTCAGTATTTAAAAGGTGAAAGCAGGAAGTGGAACTGCTAAAGGAAAACATTGAGAGGAAGAAAACTGAAATAGTTTAGAGGACAAAGGCCAAGGGGAGAGAGTTGGAAGAAGAAATAAGAGAATAACATAGAAACTGGTTTACCCTGAAGCAGTTGTCCCCAAGGTGAGTTGCATGCATAGCTAACCAACAGATTGCAGTAGGACTTGCATGTTTATTCAAACATAAATATATAAACACTTAAGCTTATTATTGAAGGTATTTCTTAATGTACATAATGCATTAATTTAGTAATATTTGTGTATAATTAATAAAAATATAGAGGAGACATGGTCAACATTTAACAGAATACACAGTAAAAAATGATTTGAGTCCTCTGTCCAAAAAATAAAATGCTCTAGGTCTCTTCCATGCTTGCTGCTGCTGCTGCTAAGTCGCTTCAGTCGTGTCTGACTCTGTGCGACCCCATAGACGGCAGCCCACCAGGCTCCCCTGTCCCTGGGATTCTCCAGGCAAGAACACTGGAGTGGGTTGCCATTTCCTCCTCCAATGCATTAAAGTGAAAAGGGAAAGTGAAGTCGCTCAGTCATGTCCGACTCTTTGCGACCCCATGGACTGCAGCCTACCAGGCTCCTCCATCCATGGGATTTTCCAGGCAAGAGTACTGGAGTGGGGTGCCATTGCCTTCTCCACTTCCATGCTTATAGATATCCAATTTAAGTTAATTTTTTTTTTGTTTTAAAACAGAATAAAATTTGCCATATTAGCCATCTTTAAACACACAGTTCTGTGGTATTAAATATATTCACATTGTTGTATAATCATGACCCCTTTCTATCTCCATAATCCTTTTCATCTTATAAAACTGCAACTCTATACCCACTAAACAGTAACTCTCATTTCCCCCCTACCCACATCCCCTGGTAACCACCGTTCTACCTTCTTTCCTCATGATTTTTTGACTACCTGAAGTACTTCATGTAAGTGGAATCAGACACTAGTTGCCTTTTGGTATTTTTGGCAAATACAAAAAGGCTTAATTAGCAGAATGTCCTCAAGATTATTGCAGCGTATTGCAGAATTTCCTTCCTTTTTAGGATATTCCATTATGTATATATACCACATTTTCTTTATCTAGTTTTCAGTCCGTGGACACTGGCTTGCTTCTTTGTTTTGGTTATTGTGAATAACACTGCTATGAATATGGGAATGCAGCCAGCTCCCCCACACCCTCCTCTGGGTTTTTCTTTTTAGTACAGACCTGGAAGTGGAATTGCTGGATCATATCGCAATTCTACTGCTAATTTTTGGAGGGACTACCAGCAGTTTTATATAGCACCTGAACAATTTTACTTTCTCCACATCCTTGTCTATATTTATTTTCTCGTTTTTCAATAGCCATCCCACTGGGTGTGAGGTGGCATCTCATGGTACTTTCAATTTGCTTTTCCTGAACGACTAGCAGTGTTGAACATCTTTTTGTGTATTTCATGGCCATTCATATAGAGAAATGCCTATTCAAGTCCTTTGCCCATTTTTAAATGGGTTGTTTTATTGTTTGAGTTTTAGGAGTTATATATGCTGGATATTATTCCTTTATTAGATAAATAATTTGTAAATATTTTCTCCCATACTGTGTGTTGCTGTTTTACTCTTATAGTATCTTTTGATGTACAACATTTAAAATTTTCCCAGCAACCTATTTGTCTATTTTTCTCCTTTTGTTTACTATGCCATTGGTATCATATCTAAGAAATCATTGCCCAGTCCACTGTTGGGAGGCTTTTGTCCTATATTTTCTTCTAAGAGTTTTATACTTTTAGGGCTCATATTTAGGTCCTTGATCCATTTTTTGAGTTAATTTTTGTATATGGTGTTAGATAAAGATACAGCTTCATTCTCATGCATGTGGATATCCATTTTTCCCAGAAATATTTGTTGAAAAGAATATCCTTTCCCCACTGAAGGTTTGGCACCCTTATTAAAAATTATTTGTCCATATATGCAAGGATTTTATTTCCGGGCCCTCTAGTAGATTGCATTGTGTATATGTCTGTTTACGAATGCCACACTTGTTTGATTATTGTAACTTTGTGGTAAATTTTGAATTCAGGAGGTATGTCTTCCAGTTTTATTCTTTTTCAAGATTGTTTTGGCTACTTGGGGTCATTTTGAGATTCCATATGAATTTTAGGATGGGTTTTTTGTTTTGTTTTTCCTATTTCTGCAAAAATCATGATTGGGATTTTGGTAGGGATTGCATTGAATCTATAGTCGCTTTGGGTAGTATGGACATCTTAGTAGTGTTAAGATTTCCAATTAATGATCTTGGGATGTTTCTATTTATGGCCTTAATTTCTTTTTATCAATATTTGTAATTATCATTGTACAAATCTTTCTATTGGCTGACTCCTAAGTATTTTATTCTTTTTGATACTATTGTGAATAGAATTGTTTCTGTGAACAGGATTGTTTTCGTAATTTCCTTTTTAAATTGTTTATTGTTATATACAGAGAAATGAAACTGAATTTTTTTCTGTGTTGGCTTTTGTATTTTGCCACTTTAATGAATTTGTTTTAATAGTTTTTTGGTATGTCTGGAATCTTTAGGATTTTCTACATATAAGATCATATCATCTGCAAAGAGAATTTTACTTCTTTTCCAATTTGGATGCCTTTCTTTTTCTAGCCTAATTGCTCTGAGTGAACTTCAAATACTGTGTTGAGCAGAAATGCTGAAAGTGGGTATCCTTGCCTTGGTCCTGATATTAGAGGAAATGCTTTCAGCCTTGAACCATTGAAGATGATGATCTCCGTGGGTTTTCACATACAGCTTTTATTATGTTGAAGTAGTTTCCTTCTGTTTGTAGTTTGAATGTTCTTATCATGAAAGGGTGTTGAATGTCTGTCAAATTCTTTTTCTGCTCAATTGAGATGATCATGTGGATATTCTTCCTTCATTCTGTTGATGTGGTGTACTACCTTTTTGGTCTGTCGAACTATCCTTACATTTCAGGAATAAGTCCTACTTGTTCATGGTATATAATCGTTTTAATATGCTGCTGACTTCAGTTTGTTGCATTTTGTTGAAGGTTTTGGCATCAGTGTTCATAAGGAATATTGGTCTGCAGTTTTCTTACCGTGTCCTTAGTCCAGCTTTGGTATCAAAGTAATGCTGGCCTCTGAGTGAGTCTGAAAATATCCCCTCCTATTCAGTCTTTTAGAATAGTTTGAGAACTTTTGGAGTTAGTTCTTTAAATGTTTAGTAGAATTCATCAGCCAAGCCATCAGGTCCAAGGCTTTTCTTTGGAGATTTTTGATTATTGATTCAGTCTCCTTATTGGCTATAGGAATAACCAGATTTTTTAGTTCTTCATAATTTAATCTTTGTAGCTTTTGTGGTTCTAGGGATTTGTCCATTTCATCTAGATATTTGTTGGCATCCAGTTGTTCACGTCTATCCCTTTTATATTTGTAGAACCAGTGCTTCTGTCCCTATTTTCATTTCTGATTTTAGTAATGTGAATCTTTACAGCTTTGTTCCCACCCACTTTGGTTGTTGATGTCACAAAACTAACGTCTTTATACATAATACACTCTAAAATGAACATATAATTCCTTAAAAATGCACTGATCTAAAATTATATAGAAAATAAGATTTGGAGTGAGAAACCCAAGTTACAGTAATACTAGCTTTTGTACTGTTTTTTTTTCTTTGAATGTTTTAGTCTCTTAAATCATGTAGAAGAATGTAGTTACAAACCACTGTTACAATAATGCTAGGCTTCTGTAATTGCGGATACACTCAGCTTTATTGAGATTTGTATTTCTCTATAGGCTTCAAAACACTGTCTGGTGTCCTTTCATTTCACCCTGTAGGACTACTTGAGCATTTCTTGCAGGGCAGGTCTGGTGGTCACATACTTTCTCAACTATTGTTTGGCGAAGTCTTGCTTTCTCCCTCACTCTTAAGGACAGTTTTGCCAGAAACAGGGTTCTCATTTGATAATTTGTTTTCTTCACTTTGCAGTATCAGCCCATTGACCGCCGTTATTTCTGAACTTTCTGGCAAGGAGTCTGGTAATCTTATTGAGGATCCCTTTATGTGATGGGTCACTTCTGTCTTGTGGTTTCAAGACTCTCTTGTCTTTTGAAAGTTCGATTATAATGTGTCTTGGTGTGGGTTTCTTTATGTTCTTATTTGGAGTTTACAGAGCTCCTTGGATGTTTGTAGCCTGTATTTCATTAAATCTGGGACGTTTTCAGCCATTATTTCTTCAAGTATTTTCTCTTCCCTTTTCTCTCTTTTCCCTCTGTGACTTCCTCTATACTTATGTTGATCTTCTTAATGGTGTCCCACAGTTCCCTTCTGTTGGCTTTTCTTCCATCTTTTTTCTTTTCTTTAGACTCAGTAATTTCCATTATCTTATCTTCAAGTTCGCTGAGTCTTCTGTCTACTGAAATCTGCTTTTGAATCCTTCTAAGGAACTTTTCATTTCAGCTATATACTTTTGAGCTCCATCCAGAACTTCCTTTTGGTTCTGTCATTTTATTGATATTTCCTTTCATTCACACTTTGTTTTCTTGGCTTTTTCCATATCTTCCTTTAGTCTTTTGGGCATCTTTAAGACATTTCCTTTGAAGTCTTTGTCTAGTGTATTAGCCATTATGCCTTTTTTAGGGACAGCATCTATTGATTTTTTTTTTTCCCGAGTGAGCCATACTTTGCTGTTCCTTTGCATGCCTTATGATTTATTTTAATGGACTCTTGAATATAATAATGTGGTAACTCTGGAAATCAGATTCCCCCTTTCCCTAGGGCTTGCTTGTTTTTCTTATTGTTTGTTTTTTATTTTAATTGTTGTACACAGTCCCTTTGCTGAGGATCAGCCTGAGATGGGAACCAAAGGTCTTCCCAGGTCTTTTCTGAGCCTTTCTCAGGGCACACATAGTCACTTTCTAATTTTTTTCATATATGCAGTTGTTTTTAAATGTCCTAGTCTTTAATGTCTGGCTCCAAAGGGGAAAAAAGTGAAGAACGAAGGGGGAGAAGGGACCTGGCCTTTCAAATCCCCTGGAAGTCTTCTCGGGTAGAAGGGAAGGGAACTGCAACAGGGTGGGGGAGGCGCAGTGGCTGCTCACCTCTGTGATCAGAAGCAGTTATTGGCAGTCACAGCAGGGACCCCTGGTGTTTGGAGCACAAGGTCCTTCATGCCCACCCTAGCTCCCACAGGCTGTGGGCAGTGGTTCCAGGAACACATGTGCAGCTGTCTGCCAAGGGTCTGGGAATGATGAACGGGTGGCTCCTACTGTGCTAAGAGCCAAAATTGACTGCAGTTCATCACAGTTTATCATCTTACCTTCCCCTGGAAGGTGTAAGCATTCAAGGTTCCAAAATAGTTAAATAGATTCCACCAGTGCAGTTGGCTAAGTGGGAAGACAGATTCTGGTGTGTTATACTTTGGCGACTCCTCCAGAATCCTCTCCCCCTTTTAGTTTTATAATATTCACTCATCATTAGAGCAACTATACCCCAATTAAAAAAAAAATCATGCTAAGCAAAAGAAGGCAGTCATAAAAGACCATATAATGTATGATCCCATTTATACAGAATGTCTAGAATACGTAAATCCATGGAGACAGAATGTAGATCAGTGGTTGCCTAGGACTGAGCTGGGGGTTGGTGGAAAATAGGGAGTGACTGCTAGCGATTGTGGGGTTTCTTTTTGGGGGGCGATGAAAAGATTTTAAAGCCAGATTCTGTGATGGTTACTTGAAGCCCTTAAACTGTACGCTTCATGTGGATGAACTTTAGGGTATGTAATTTCTAACCCAATAAAGCTGTTTTAAAAAACAAAAAAATAGTCACTTGTCAGATCTTGGCTGGGTATTTCCTTTTTGCCTAACTGTAATGGTTTATATAATGAAGGTCTAGAAACACGTAGAAGATACCACCCTGACTCTGGCTAAGAACTCTGTCTCGTGAAGGCAGGATCTCCCTTATCTATTGCTGCCTAACAAGCACTCCCAAATTTAGTGGCTTACAACCACCACCACTTTACTGATTGCAATGCTGTAGTTCAGAAATTCATCATAGGTGGTGGTCTCTGCTCCAGTGAAGTTTGCTGGGTTCACTCAAGGGGCTGCATTTACCTGGTGGCTGGAAGGTAGGAGGTGGCCTCACTCACGTGTGGCCTTTGTCCTGGTTGTCACCCTGGGTGCCACATCCTTCTCCTTGGACCCTTCTGTCTGCATGGCCTTCTCTCCAGCAGGATAGGCTGAGCTTCTTCACGTGGTGTCTGGTTTCCTGGACGGTGGAAACTGTCGGGTTTCTTAGACCCAGAGATGACACAGCCGTCACTTCTGAGAATTCTGTTGATTGAGTCACAGGGCAGCTCAAGTTCAGGTAGAGAGGAAACAGACTCTGCCTCTTAATGGGAGGAGTACTCCTGTGTCTGCAGGTTTAGGAGTTGGGGGTACCTGTCTTCGCAGAATATCTACCACAGGAGTCTTGGTAGATAGACCACAGGCAGTCACTTGACTCAATATAGAATCAAAACAACTGAATTATACTGAAGTTCTAATTGAATGTGAGCTGTCCAGGGCATCACTTCTCCCCTATTAGAATGCATGCTCCATGTAGGCAGGGTGTTTTATGTTTGGTTCATTGCTTTATTCCAGCTGGACAGCAGCGCCTGGCTTTGACAGAGGCTCAGTGAGTATCTGTTTTGTGGTGGTGGTAACAGAAGGATTGGTGTGGAGCCACTCCAACAGAGAAGCTGGTCCGAGTCTGGGAAAAGAGTAGTGGGTATGAATCAGTGTCTCAGAGGTGGGAAGACAACATTTATTCACTATTCTGCAACATGAATTGAGGCCGCCTACGCCCGATGTGAGGGGGAAAGAAGAGCCCCTCCCTTGAGGAAGGGGATCCCAATATCTCAGTGCCTGACATGCGCTAAGTCATAGACAAGAGTGGGGTCCTCCGGGGGTCATGGTGGAGGCTTCAGCATGGGTGCTTGGATGGGGCTGAGCAAGGTGAGTATGATGGAAGTGTGACTGAAACAGAGCTGAAGACAACGCTAAACAATGATGGGTATGGGGTATGAGTATGACTGAGAAGGACCAGAGGCTTGAAAATAGTCACCTACAAGATGTATTTTTCAGATAAATGGTAAGAATCTCCCCCTCTAAGTCCTTAAACACGGGTGTTATGTGATGGAAACTAGATTTGAGTTTCTGAATTTTGGTGCAGAAATTTTTTGTCAAGGAAGACAGGCCATTCATTATTAGGATTGGTGAATTCATTGATGGTGGTTATTCACCTTATGTAGTTTTATAATGCTTTATATGTTTGCAAAGAGCATTGCCAAATACATGTGCCTGGGTGAAAAGGAAAAATAAAAGAGTACTGGTATGTGGCAGTGTCTTGCTCCCCTTCTTCCTGAGCAAGTGATCTCGGCTCCTGTTTGTGGTGAGTAAACCAGGAAAGCAGAGAGACGAGCGTTCCGAACACTGAGTTCCATTAGGTAAACAGAAGTATTTTTAAAGTCCTCTCCCTGAATCACTTCTGTCCATTCAGACAAGCAAACCCCCGTCGCTGAAGCTCAGGCAACATGTTCGGAGGAACCGGGGAACTGTTCATTATTTTTTTGGTCATCTTGAAAAACTCCTGAAGAAAAGTACTCTTCCTTCAGTGAGTAAGTTCTGTCTTATCTAAAAACGTAGCTGTGGTCTTTTTTCCTTGCCTTTTCCCCTGAGGCTGCTTCAGCAAATTATTTTTTTAAATTGAGGCTGGCCTGTTGTGCCAGGAAGAAAAAACACTTGTTTTGTGTGAGTTCCTAGTTGAAGTGAGTGATGTCTAACTACAGTAAGAAGATGAAACATTTAAATGTACTTTGGGTTTTTAAAAATGTCCTCTTCACTCATTTGTTAAACTCTAGGGCTCCTGGTTCTTTGAAGGTAATTAGTATGGTAGGAAGAGTGTCTTTTTTTAAAAAAAATTTGATTTGTGGTCATGCTGCACAGCATGCTGGATCCTAGTTCCCCAAACCAGGGATCGAACCTCTGTCCCCTGCAGTGAAAGCACAGAGTCTTAACCACTGGATCACCAGGGACATCCCCCATGTCACTGCAGTCCCTTACATTTCCAGTCCCCTGGGGTTTCAGGTGGACAGGGCATAAGGCCGGTGATAGCAGTGAGGAGAGAACAAGCCCAATTCCTAATCTAGAACACTCCTCACCAACCCTGCATACTGGGTTTCCTTTGTGTAATCTTTTTTTTCAGTCTGTTAGTTCATGCCTTTTGTTAACCAGTGTAAAATTACTTGTTTTCTGGTTTCTTGAAACAGCAGATCAGACCACATAGGCCACAATAGCATCTGTCAAAGTGACTGGCCATAAAAGCCAGCACCCACATTCATCTGAAGGGCACTCCCTCGGAAGGTGGCTGATTTTACCAGTCTCATCTACCTTACGGTATTTTGGGACAGCCAGCTTAACCTTCTTTCCCTCATTCTTTTCGGAGTGGTGTAAGATTCTCTCTTAGCACCACCACACAAGATGAAGAGTGGCCTCCTTTGAATGTTGAAGTCAGAGTCCGTCTTCCAGTTGCTTGCCAGCAAAGAGAAGTCTTTGATCAGAAGGAAATTCCTTATCCTGGATCCTGGTCTTTACATTTTCTGTTGTATCCGGGGGTTCAACCTCCAGAGTGATGGTCATCACGGTAACCTGCATCTTGGCTGCTGTTCCTCAGTGGATGGTGGATTTAGTGTAACCTCGATCCTCTTTCTGACCTGTCCACTTTTTGAATTGTGAAGTGTGAGAGGAGTGTCTTCATCCCTTCCTTAATGTGCAGTGCCTTGATTGGTTGTTTGAGGGGGTGGACTTTTAAAGATCTTTGCAGAAATGTACTATATTGTTTCTTTTACCCCATCCTCCAACCAAACGGAGAGTTTTCCTTATAGTTGGAGAGTGAGAAGAGATCTCTAAGACTGAGACCTGTCAGAAAGGAAGAACTCGCCCTCTACCCTTTTAGGTTCTTCTGGCTAGTCTAGGAATTAAATTGACACGAGTCAGATCAACAGAAGAAACTAAAACTTTTAAAATTTATTTTTAAAATTAAAGGATAATTGTTTTACAGAATTGTCTTGGTTTCTTCTAAACATCAACATGAATCAGTCATAGGCATACATATGTATATGTATCCCCTCCCTCTTGAACCCCCCTCCCACCTTCCTTCCCACGCCTCTAGGTTGTTATGGAGCCCCAGTTTGAGTTCCTTGAGTTGTGCAGCAAATTCCCACTGGCTATCTATTTTACACATGATAATGTAAATTTCCATGTTTGAAAAACTAAAATTTAATTTTGGATTGCCCGATGGGTTGAGGATATGGAGGGGAGAGAAATAGGTAAGGGATATTAACAGGTACAAACTTCCAGTTGCAAAATAAATGAGTCACAGTCATGAAATGTACAATATGGGATATAATCAATAATTAGTATCTTTGTATGGTGATAGGTCATAATGACTTATTGTAGTAATCCTTTTGAAATGTCTAGAATTATCAAATCACTGTTGTGTAATAGGAACTAACATTTAATAATAGGTTAACTATATTTCAAGAATAAACCACAGATCAGATTTGTGGTTACTGGAGGTGGAGGGGAGAAGGAAGAGGAATTGGATGAAGGCAATGAAAAAGTAGAAACTTCCAGTTATCAGAAAAAAAAGTCCTAAGGAACCCGATTAAACTTAAAACCTTTTTGCACAGCAAAGGAAACTATAAGCAAGGTGAAAAGACAACCCTCAGAATGGGAGAAAATAGCAAATGAGATAACTGACAAAGGATTAATTTCCAAAATATACAAGCAGCTCAGACAACTCAATACCAGAAAAACAACTCAATCAAAAAGTGGGGAGAAGACCTAAAGAAGACATTTCTCCAAAAAAGGCATATAGATGGCTAACAAGCACATTAAAAGATGCTCAACATCACTCATTATTAGAGAAATGCAAATCAAAACTACAATGAGATGGCACCTTACACCGGTCAGAATGGCCATCATCTAAAGGTATACAAACAATAAATGCTGGAGAGGGTGTGGAGAAAAGGGAATGCTCTTGCACTGTTGGTGGGAATGTAAATGGATACAGCTACTATGGAAGATGATATGGAGATTCCTTAAAAAAACGAGGAATAAAACTACCATATGACCCAGCAATCCCACTCCTAGGCATATACCCTGAGAAAACCAAAATTGAAAGAGACACATGTATCCCATTGTTCATTGCAGGACTATTATTCATAATAGCTAGATACATGGGAAAGAGACATGTATCCCATTGTTCATTGCAGGACTATTATTTATAATAGCTGGAACATGGAAGCAACCTAGATGTCCATTGACAGATGAATGGATAAAGAAGTTGTGGTACATATTTCACAATGGAACAGTACTCAGCCATAAAAAGGAATGCCTTTGAGTCAGTTCTAATGAGGTGAATGAACCTAGAACCTATTAAACAGAGTGAAGTAAGTCAAAGATAAATACATATTCTAACGCATATATACGGAATCTAGAAAAATGGTACTGAAGAATTTATTTACAGGGCAGCAGCAGTGGAGAAACAGACATAGAGAATGAACTTATGGACGTGGAGAGAGGGGAGGAGAGGGTGAGATGTATGGAAAGAGTAACATGGAAACTTACATTACCATATGTAAACTAGATAGCCAATGGGAATTTGCTGTATGGTTCAGGAAACTCAAACAGGGGCTCTGTATCAACCTAGAGGGGTGGGATGGGGAGGGAGGCTCAAAAGGGAGGGGCTATATGTATACCTATGGCTGATTCATGTTGAGGTTTGACAGAAAACAGCAAAATTCTGTAAAGTAATTATCCTTCAATTAAAAAAAGTCCTATGGATGTGACAGTTAATACTGTGTTACATATGAAAGTTGTTAGGATTTGCTACCAAGAATTTTCATCACAAGGAAAAACTTTCTGTATCTATATGAGATGATGGATGTTTACTAATTATCACAAGATTAGTAAACATTCATCTCATGGATGTCTTGTGATCATTTCATGATGTCAAATTATAATACTATAAATCTTAAACTTATGCAGTACTGATGTATGTCAAGTATATATCAATACAATTGGAAGAAAAGTATTTGTTACATATGAAAATTGCATATATGTGAGAGGGTCAGAGCCCCTATATATGTGAGCGGTTGAGAGACAGAAAGGTAAAATGAAGTACACATGCCATCCTGAACTAAGAAATGGGGTAAGGTGCTGGGCTGGGGCCTCAAAAATTGTGGTCCTAGGAAATTCATTTTCAATGAGTGTGTTCTCTCTATTCTTCTCTCTCATGAAATCCTTTCTAGCTAAAATGGTATAGAGATATAGGAGGAAATAAGGAGGCAATAAAACATTGATTAAAATGGATATTTTTATTAATTATTTTGGATTGCCTTCTTTTTAAATTGTGGTATATGATCTCAGGATGTGAACTGTGACGTATAATTTTCTCCCATTATGGTGATCTCCCACTTTTCGTCATTGGTTTGCTTAGCTCTTAGAATTTTGATTACTTTGTTTCTTAGTTTCCATCATATGTTAAAAAGCCATACCAACTTTAAAAATATTTGAGGGAGTAGAGGGAAGGCCAGTCTAAACTAAGTAGCTAAAATTATAAACACGGTATTTTTTTTTTCTTAAAAGCTTTTAAAATTTTTACATATCCAGTATATTTTATTCTTTTAAGGTTCTCATTAAGTTATCTATTTTATACTAGTGTCAATAGTGTATATATGTCAATCTCAGTCTCCCAATTTGCCTCGCCCCACCCTCCCCTTATCCCTTGGTATCCATATGTTTGTTCTTTGTCTCTATCTGTATTTCTGCTTTGTAAATTGTCTATACATGTTTTCAGATTCCACATATATGCATGGGATAATATATGATATTTGTTTTTCTCTTTCTGACTTCACTCTATTAGTCTCTCTTTTCAATTGTGTCTCTACAAATGACCCAATTTCGTTCCTTTTTCTGACTAATATTCCACTGTATATATGGACCACATCTTCTTTATCCGTTCCTCTGTTGATGGACGTTTAGATTGTTTCCATGTCCTGGCTCTGGTAAATAGCGCGGCAGAGAATGTTGGAGTGCATGTGTCTTTTTGAATTAGGTTTTTCTCTGGGAATATGCCCCGTAGTGGGATTGCTGGGTCACATGGTAGTTCCATTTTTAGTTCTATAAGGAACCTCCATAGTGTTCTCCATAGTGGCTTTATCAGTTTACGTTCCCACCAGCAGTGTAGGAAGATTCCCTTTCCTCCATACCCTCTCCATCATTTACCGTGTGTGGACTTTGTGATGATGGCCATTCTGACCAGTGTGAGCTGATATTTTCTTGTAGTTTTGATTTACATTTCTCTAATAATTAATGATGTTGAGTGTCTTTCCATGTGTTTGACCATCTGTATGTCTTCTTTGGAGAAATGTCTGTTTAGGTCTTCCACCCATTTTTTGATTAGGCTGTTTTTTTTGATATGGAGGTGCATGAGCTGTTTCTTTATTTGGAGAATAATCCTTTGTCAGTTGCTTTGCTAAACAGTATTTTTCAAGGAATGTATATTATCATTTGTGTGTATATGTATATATCAGTTCAGTTCAGTTGCTCAGTCGTGTCCGACTCTTTGTGACCCCATGGACTGTAGCACGCCGGGCTTCCCTGTCCATCACCAACTCCTGGAGCCTACTCAAACTCATGTCCATCGCATTGG
The DNA here is from genome assembly GCF_029407905.1 of Bubalus kerabau. NCBI lineage: Eukaryota > Metazoa > Chordata > Mammalia > Artiodactyla > Bovidae > Bubalus > Bubalus kerabau. The sequence continues at coordinate 26,174,367 of NC_073645.1, forward strand.
TGATGCCGTCCAACCATCTCATCCTCTGTTGTCCCCTTCTCCCACCTTCAATCTTTCCCAGCATTAGGGTCTTTTCAAATGAGTCAGCTCTTCGCATCAGGTGGCCAAAGTATTGGAGTTTCAGCTTCAGCATGAGTCCTTCCAATGAATATTTAGGACCTATCTCCTTTAGGATGGACTGGTTGGATGTCCTTGCTGTCCAAGAGACTCTCAAGAGTCTTCTCCAACACCACAGTTCAAAAGCATCAATTCTTCAGTACTCAGCTTTCTTTATAGTCCAACTCTCAAATCCATACATGACTACTGGAAAAACCATAACTTTGACTAGATGGACCTTTGGTGGTAAAGTAATGTCTCTGCTTTTTAATATTCTGTCTAGGTTGGTCATAGCTTTTCCTCCAAGGAGTAAGCATCTTTTAATTTCATATAAATAATTATATATATATTTATATATGTATGTATAAAATGTAAACCACATGTTACCTTGCATGATCTTTAAGGAATTTGCAGTTACCTAAGTCTTGATTTTGCATGTCTATAGATATGTTTAAGTGCTTGAGGCTACTTTGAAAGAGTTCTTAGTAGTTTAACCAGTAGTAACCCTTAAAGTCTTGGATGTGCTCTTAGTAAACTTTTTTTTTTTAATTCTCATAGCCAGGGTGAGAGTCCATTTAGCTCAGTTATATGAGTGATTACATTATTAAGTAGAGTGGCACTACTAGGGCTTCAGGAGACTCTCTAGTGCTCTCCATATACATGTGCATTTGCATGACTATTACATCTACTACACACACTGATGTATATGTGCACATGTACTACAGTCCCTGAGCACACCATGTGTTGTGGACAATTGGAGGACGTGATCTTTGGGTATAAACTAGACCAAGCTTTCTGAGGACAGGAAGTGTGGCCCTTGGCAGTCTTCTTCCACTGTAAACATATCTGCCAAAGACTTTGCTTGGTGCCCGTCTTAGTTGGGGGCAGCCTTTACGAGAAGCAGCTCCAGTTCCTTTCTGCCTTTCCGTCTGGGTGCTGATGAATGGGAGGGGAGGCTGTGTTGGGGGAAGGCTGGGAGGCTGAGCTGTGCAGTGTGCCTTCTTGTGAGTGGGGGTGTGACTCCTTGCCTGTTCCTGATTCTCTTGCTGCCACACCACAAGCTCAGTAGTTAAGAGCACAGGCTTTGGTGTGAGCCCTAGATTTGAACCTTGGCACTCTCATTTTGCAGCTGTGGGATCTGTCTTGAACAGATCTAGTTAATCTCTCCAAGCTTCATTTTCCTGATCTAGAAAACGGGGATCATGATTAAACCCTCACCAGGTACATTTACTCAAGGATGGATTTTCAGTACTGGAAGATGGGGAATCTGCGTGTCCCCCATCCTTGTGTGCAGCCAACTGGTAGATACAAAGTATTCAAACAATTCCTGGAAAGTTCTGAAAACCAAAACTTGAATTTGCTGTATATGCCAGCAACTATTTATGTAGCATTTATATTTACATCTGTTTACATAGCATTTACATGTTGTGTGTTTGTGTGAAAGTTGCTCAGTTGTGTCCAACTCTTTGTCACCCCATGGACTGTAGCCTGTCAGGCTCCTCTGTCCATGGAATTCTCCAGGCAAGGATACTGGAGAAGGATCTTCCCAACCCAGGGATTGAACTCAGGTCTCTGGCATTGCTGGCAGATTCTTTACCATCTGAGCCACCAATGTTATATAAGTAGTTGTAAATATAATGCAAATACTGTGTAAATAGTTGCCTATGAGGGAAATTGAAGTTTTGTTATTTTATTTTGCCATTTTTCCCCTGAAATCTTTGATCCACAGTTAGTTTAATTCAGATGTGGAACCCACAGATGGAGAGGACTGGCTGTATTGTATTGAGGAATTTTGAGTACATAGGTTTATTAGGAAGGGATATTGGTCTGTAGTTTTCCTTCAGTGTCTGTCTTTGGAATCAGATTAGTGCTGGTCTCATAGAATGGGTGGAGAAGGCGATGGCACCCCACTCCACTGTTCTTGCCTGGAAAATCCCATGGACGGAGGAGCCTGGTGGGCTGCAGTCCATGGGGTCGCAAAGAGTCAGACACGACTGAGCGACTTCACTTTCACTTTTCATTTTCATGCATTAGAGAAGGAAATGGCAACCCACTCCACTGTTCTTGCCTGGAGAATCCCAGGAATGGGAGAGCCTGGTGGGCTGCCATCTATGGGGTCGCACAGAGTCGGACACGACTGAAGCAACTTAGCAGTAGCAGCATAGAATGGGAAATGTACCTTCCTCTTGTATTTTCTGTAGTGAAAAGTGAAAGTGAAAGGCATTCAGTTGTGTCCAACTCTTTGTGACCCCATGAACTATACAGGAACTCTCCAGGCCAGAATGCTGGAGTGGGTAGCCCTTCCCTTCTCCAAAGGATCTTCCCAACCCAGGGATTGAACCCAGGTCTCCCACATTGCAGGCGGATTCTTTACTAGCTGAGCCACAAGAGAAGCCCATTTTCTGTAGAGACTATATATATTTAGCATTACTTCTTTTTTAGATGTTTGGTAGAAGGAAATGGCAACCCACTTCAGTATTCTTGCCTAGAGAATCCCATGGACAGAGGAGCCTGGCAGGCTACAGTCCATGGGGACGCAAGAGTCGGACACGACTTCATGACTAGAGAGAGAGAGAATTTACCAGTGAAATCATAGGGGCTTGGAGACTTTTTCCCCAGAAGATTTTTTTTTTAAACTGAAGTATAGTTGCTCTAAATATTTTATGAGTTACAGATGTATACCACAGTGATTCACAGTTTGTAAAGGTTATACTGCATTTATAGTTACTGTAAAATACTGGCTCTAATCCCTGTGTTGTACAGTATATCCTTGTAACTCACCTAATAGTTCGTACTCTTAATTCCCTACTCCATTATTGCCCCTTCTCTCCTACCCTCTCCCCACTCTTAACCACTGGTTTCTTCTCTGCATCTGTGAGATATAGACAGAAGGTTTTTTATCTATAGTTAAATTTTGTTAAATGTTTGAGTTACCTATTTCATCTTGGATAAGTCTTGATAGCTTGGAGTTTTTAAGGAATTGGCCCATTTTACCTAAATTGTTGAATTTGTGTTGTAGCATTGTTTGCAGTATTCCCTTCTTTTAATGCCTGTATTGAAATTCCCTCCTTTCATTCCTGATAAAAATTCGTGTTGTCTGTTTTTTTCTTTGTTATTCTTGCTAGAGATTTATCAATTTTGTAGACTTAAAAAACACACCAAAAAACAGAAGTTTGGTTTTATCTGTTTAAGTGGATAGAACAGTAGTGCCTTTACCTTTTTTTCATCTTCCAACTTATAATTCCAACTTGTGGTATCTTTTTACTTTTTGTTTTTAAAAGTAAAGGACTTCATCAAAGCTGGTGAGATTTTTATTTCATTCTGTAATGTAACTGCAATTTAGATGTCTTTGCTTTGTATATAGGTTGAATCTATAAATCACTTACATTATTATGACTACATAAATACTGTTCACTTCTCATCCTAGCACTGTATCCTGATTACCTTTCCTTTCTTATGTGGTCTTTTTTCTAAAATGTCATTCTTTCTTGACATACTCCCTGATTATGATGGAACATATCCTTAAGAACCACCTTATTGAAAAATGTGAAGGAAGTACACTTTTTGAGTCCTTTTATTCCCTCTGTACATATAATGGCTGGTTGGGTTGGGTGTTTTCCCTGAGAATTCTGATGGATTGTTATACTATCTGTTAGCATCCAGTCTCAGTGATGAGGAGGCCAGTCCTATCCCAATGCTTGTTCCTGTGTAGAGGTCTGATTTTATACGTGATCTTTGAGAGATTGCAATGATACATCTTGACATAAACCTTTTAAAATTTGTTGTATTGGCCATTGGTAGGCCATTTTAGTTTGAAGATGCATGTTCTTTGCAAATACTACTTGGCTAGTTTTTCCTGTTTTCTTGATTTTCTTTCTGAAATTCATAACTGTGGAGACTCTTATTGATTGCCATGTAGCAAACCTACCCCAAATGTTAGTGGTTTAATGTTTAAAAAGTCATTTTATCATACGCACAGATAGATTCTGTGGATCTCAGACAGGGCATAACAGGGATGGCTTGCTCTGTTCTCTGAAATCTAGGGTTTCAGCTAAGAAGCAGCAGCTGGCGGGCAGAAGCAGCTGGAGACGTCTTCACTCCCATATCTAGTTCTCACACTTGAAGGCTCTGCTCAGCTGAAACTCCTGGCCAGAGCCTTTCTGCATGGCCTCTCTGTTGACTTGAATGTATATGCATGATGGCTGTTTTCTGAGAGGGAGAGTTTGCCCAGGGAACTTTTTGGAGATGACCTGTCCAGAGATGAAATATCCCAATAGAACATGAGGACGCTACTGGGTTGCTTCTGACCTGGTTCCGGAAATTGCTTCACTTCTGCTCATTTTTTGGTTTCCGATGAGTCAGAGCCAACCCAGACCCAAGGGGAGAGGAATTAGACCCCATATTACTCCACTACAAAAGAGATAAATATGATAAAGTGCTGGATTTCTAGTCTAAATATATGGGAAAATAACGCCTTTGTCTGAATATTGAAACATTTAAATTTCGATAATACCTCCTGGTGAGTCCTTGTTCCTAGGAGTATTTTCTAGTTGTAGAGCTCTCTCGTGAAAACAACAGTTAGTTAAGTACAAAGAAACAGAATGACCAAATGATCTATTTAGAATAAGCATCAAAGTAAGGTAGTAGGAGACCTGGGTTTGATCCCTGGGTTGGGAAGATCCTGTGGAGAAGGGAAAGGTTACCCACTCTGGTATTCTGGCCTGGAGAATTCCATGGGCTGTATAGTCCATGGGGTGGCAAAGAGTCAGACACAACTGAATGACTTTCACTTCAAGGTAGTAGGAAGAAAGAGAAAGTAGAATTAAAAGTGAGGCTGAGCATTTGCTAAGGAATGCTGTAGGGGAAGTGATCTGGAGGGCTGCGGTAGGCCCGCAGGTCAAAGGGAAGCAGATTGTGCTCACAAACCCTGCTAGGAACCTGGAGAGCTGATGCTTCAGCTAAGGAACATTGTACCATATTCTCCCAGTAGCTTGTTATTACCAAGGCAAATCCAGGTTACTTCATGCCAGTGGAGGTCCAGGGGAAAGGAATGACTAGATCTCAGGTTACTTTGATATATATTTGTTCATTTTAAAGCCAAATACTTGAGTAGCTCAAATGGTAAAGAATCTACTTGCAATGTGGGAGACCCAGGTTTGATCCCTGGGTTGGGAGGGTCCCCTGGAGAAGGGCATGGCAACTCACTCCAGTATTCTTGCCTGGAAAACCCCATGGACAGAGGAGCCTAGCAGACTACAGCCCATGGTGTTGCAAAATGTCGGACATGACTGAGCGACTAACATAATATTGCTTAAAGAGAGAAGTCTTTGTCACCCGCATAAAAAACCTCACTGAACATTGGGAAATGTAGATGAAATAAATCCTTTTTTCAAAGTAAGGAGAATGAGTGTATTCATGATAGTAAATAGTTTATCTGATCATTTACAATTAATCCATTGATTTTTTCTGTATACCCAAGTAGAAGGTAAAGAGTTTTCTGTTTGAATTTGAAATACCATTGAAGAAATATGTACAGACACCCTGAAATACAGCAAGTGCATGACTTGAATGCCATGTGTGAACATTCCTACCCTGTGCTGATGGGCATTCTTCAGTTTTGTTATTTTCTTGCCACATGGTCACAGTCACCAGAAGGGTTAAAGAAGAAAAGTTGCATTCCTAAAGTTTCAACTTCCTTTCCTTTTTACTGTGAAGGAAATATTATTTCTGTCTTTTCTCCAATCAACTGCTATTGTATTTCTTTACTTCTTCTTTCTATATTTTTCTTTCAATGGACATTATAGACTTTGAGGACCTTAAAGAATTAATTTAAATGACTGTGAAGGGGAACAAAAGTCACAGTATTTTTAAAAGACCTTGAAAAATGCCTTTGCTTAGTATTAAAAATAATGTTCTGTGTTATCACAGTTAGGTAACTAGAATATCGTAGTTCAGTTCACTTCAGTCACTCAGTTGTGTCCAACTCTTTGTGACCCCATGGACCTCAGCATGCAGGCCTCCTTGTCCATCACCAATTCCCAGAGTTCACCCAAACTCATGTCCATTGAGTCAGTGATGCCATCCAACCATCTCATCCTCTGTCGTCCCCTTCTCCTCCTGCCTGCAATCTTTCTCAGCATCAGGGTCTTTTCAGATGAGTCAGCTCTTCACACCAGGTGGCCAAAGTATTGGAGTTTCAGCATCAGTCCTTCCAATGAAAACTCAGGGCTGATCTCCTTTAGGATGGACTGGTTGGATCTCCTTGCAGTCCAAAGGACTCTCAAGAGTCTTCTCCAACACCACAGTTCAAAAGCATCAATTCTTCGGCGCTCAGCTTTATTCACAGTCCAACTCTCACATCCATATGTGACTACTGGAAAAACCATAGCCTTGACTAGATGGACCTTTGTTGGCAAAGTAATGTCTCTGCTTTTTCATATGCTGTCTAGGTTGGTCATAACTTTCCTTCCAAGGAGTAAGCATCTTTTAATTTCATGGCTGCAGTCGTCATCTGCAGTGATTTTGGAGTCCCAAAAAATAAAGTCAGCCACTGTTTCCACTATTTCCCCATGAAGTGATGGGACTGGATGCCATGATCTTAGTTTTCTGAATATTGAGCTGTAAGCCAACTTTTTCACTCTCCTCTTTCACTTTCATCAAGAGGCTCTTTAGTTCTTCTTTGCTTTCCGCCATAAGTGTGGTATCATCCGCCTATCTGAGGTTATTGCTCTCTCTCCCGGCAATCTTGATTCCAGCTTGTGCTTCATCCAGGCCAGCGTTTCTCATGATGTATGCTGCATATAAGTTAAATAAGCAGGGTGACAATTCCTATTTGGAACCAGATTGTTTTCCATGTCCAGTTCTAACTGTTGCTTCCTGGCCTGCATACAGATTTCTTAAGAGTCGGGTCAGGTGGTCTGGTATTCCCATCTCTTGAAGAGTTTTCCACATAGTGATCCACACAGTCAAAGGCTTTGGTAGTCAATAAAGCAGAAATAGATGTTTTTCTGGAACTCTCTTGCTTTTTCAATGATCCAGCAGATGTTGGCAATTTGATCTCTGATTCCTCTGCCTTTTCTAAAACCAGCTTGAACATCGGGAAGTTCATGGTTCACATGTTGCTGAAGCCTGGCTTGGAGAATTTTGAGCATCACTTGATTAGCATGTGAGATGAGTGCAATTGTGCGGTAGTTTGAGCATCCTTTGGCATTGCCTTTCTTTGGGATTGGAATGAAAACTGACCTTTTCCAGTCCTGTGGCCACTGCTGAGTTTTCCAAATTTGCTGGCATATTGAGTGCAGCACTTTCACAGCTTCATCTTTCAGGATTTGAAATAGCTCAGCTGGAATTCCATCACTTCCACTAGCTTTGTTTGTTGTGATGCTTTCTAAGGCCCACTTGACTTCACATTCCAGGATGTCTGGCCCTAGCTGAGGGATCACACCATCGTGGTTATCTGGGTCAGGAAGATCTTTTTTGTATAGTTCTTCTGTGTATTCTTGCCACCTCTTTTTAATATCTTCTGCTTCTGTTAGGTCCATACCAATTCTGTCCTTTATTGAGCCCATCATAGTTAGGTAGCTAGAATAGTCCACAAAAGTTTGTTGACTGTATTATTGCTGAGTCCAATACTGTATTTAAGTAGATTTTAGCAACTCTTTAATTTTTAAATAGGTTTTTTTTTTTTTTTCTCCACATGACATGTGGATCTTAGCTCCCTAAACAGGGATCTAACCTGTGTCCCCCTACAGTGGGAGTACAGAATTCTAACCACTGGACCACCAGGGAAGCCTCTCCCATAAACAGCTTTTTATGAAAAAAAATCTTATCACAACTTACGACCTTATTTCTATGGGAGATTTTATTTCTGATTTAGAAACATAATACAGCCTGCTATAATTTAGATTTTGAGTGTATGTAAAAGTTTGTTTCAGATTCTGATGAATAAATATACTGGAAACACAGATGTAAAGTCTAGTGTTTTGGTTTTAATATTTATGTATACAGCAGCACTCTAAAGTGTTAAGTTCCACAGGCTATAGACCAGCTATATTTAAGTTGTCTGTTTAAATATTTGTAAAGTGTAATTTCTATGGAAAAGCAGTTCAGGAAAAAGACCCATAGAGTATAGGTTATAAGTACTGTTATGTGATAGAATATGAAGGTTCTAATCAATGTAATGTATTTTATTCAGAGATAAAGAAAACTGCAATGGATATGTCTACTTCTATGTTCTTGGCAGTCCCATTAGATTTCTAACGTGATTTCATTTCCTCCCTCTTAACAAATGACCAAGTATGTGGTAATATATAGTGACTCAAGGAATGAAAACACTGAAAGGATAAAAGGATAAACTGATGTTACCTCTGGACTTACGAAGGTTTAGAACAGATATCTCCTTGAGCATAAAAAGTCATACATTTAGCATGACTGGCACTACACAGGACATATCCCATGTTGATAGCCTTATGTCAGCATTCAGGTTTTATTTCTTCCCCCTGTTTCTGGATATCTTTAAGTTAGAGAGTTTGTAAAATCTATTTTGATGCTGCATAAAATGGTACCTACCTAGGTGGCTTTTATAGAAACATTTTCATGAGTAATTATCTCCTGCTTTGTAAAAGTGGGATGAGTTACTTATTTATACTGGCTTTCTTATTCACAGTGCAAACATGACTTCAGGTGGGGTGGGAACTCATGAGATGCATACTTCTTATATTTGCAGAGTAGATTTACCAGCCTCTAGAGGAAGGAATCCCTCAGGACTCTCTTTAGTGTAATAGCAAAGGAAATTAGAATGGCCTGGCTAACCACATCAATATGCATAATTGACGAGTTACTCAATACTCCTAAAGATAAGTACTTTCCACTCTTTTCTTTTCGCTATCAAATGTAACCGTATGTATTATTCCTAGGCTACTGTTTTGTTCTAGAAATTAACATGTATCCTTAATATGTATATGCTAATTAAGAGTGTACAGCTTCATGGAACTTGAAAAAATACTGTGGTGCCTCTAGGCAGGATGGTCTTTAAAATATCAATGTGTTGGTGATAGGTGATGTATAATCTCCAGCCCATACAAGGATAAGGTAGGTGCCCAGGTTGGAAAGGAAGAAGTAAAACTGTGTTTGCAGATGACATGATCTTGTATATATTTATAGAAAATCCTAAGGTATCCAGTATAGAACTATAAGAATTAGTGAGTGAGTTCACCTGGATATCAGGGAGGGTAGCAATAGTATAGGAAAGTCATTTGAATTTTTATGCATTCACAATGAACAATTCAACAATGAGATTAAGACATTTCTATTTATAGTCAGAATACTTAGGAATCTATTTACAAAACAATTGCAAAACTTGTACTGTGCAAACTACAAAAAGTTGTTGAATGTCCAGAATAGGAAAATCTGTAGAGACAGAAAGTGACTTAGTGCTTGCCTAATGGTGAGGGTACCGCGGATGGTGACCTGCAGCCATGAAATTAAAAGACACTTACTCCTTGGAAGGAAAGTTATGACCAACCTAGATAGCATATTCAAAAGCAGAGACACTACTTTGCCAACAAAGGTCCATCTAGTCAAGGCTATGGTTTTTCCTGTGGTCATGTATGGATGTGAGGGTTGGACTGTGAAGAAAGCTGAGCGCCGAAGAATTGATGCTTTTGAACTGTGGTGTTAGAGAAGACTCTTGAGAGTCCCTTGGACTGCAAGGAGATCCAACCAGTCCATTTTAAAGGAGATCAGCCCTGGGTGTTCTTTGGAAGGAATGATGGTAAAGCTGAAACTCCAGTACTTTGGCCACCTCATGTGAAGAGTTGACTCATTGGAAAAGACTCTGATGCTGGGAGGGATTGGGGGCAGGAGGAGAAGGGGACGGAAGAGGATGAGATGGCTGGATGGCATCACCGACTCGATGGACGTGAATCTGAGTGAACTCCGGGAGTTGGTGATGGACAGGGAGGCCTGGCGTGCTGCGGTTCATGGGGTCACAAAGAGTCGGACACGACTGAGCGACTGAACTGAACTGAAGGGATTGGGAGACATGAGAGTGGCTGCTGGTTGGAATGGGTTTCTTCTGGGAGTGATGAAAAGGTTCTGCCATTTTAGATATTGGTGCATGCATGCTGTTTCTTCAGCTGTGTCTGAGTCTTTGTGATGACATGCAATGCAGCTCCCCAGGCTCCTCTGTCCATGGGATTCTCCAGGCAGGAATACTGGAGTGGGTTGCCACAGTCTCTTCCAGGGGATCTTCCCGAGCCAGGGATTGAACCTGTGTCTCCTATGTCTCCTGCCTTGGCAGGCAGGTTCTTTACCACTAGCACCACCTGAGATAGTGGTGATGGTCATACAACTCTTGAATATACTGAAAACCATTGAATTGTATACTTTGGGTGAAAGATACGGTCTGTGGATTATATCTTATAGAAGTTTTTAAACAAAGGGGAGGGAGATAAAGTAAACTTTAAAATATTGACACGAAAAGGTATCTATAGCTTGACAATGTAAAAGTAACATATACTCCTAGTTAAAAAATTTTTCCAACACCACAGAGCTTAACTTGAGGCATTGAAATTTTGCCTGTATTTATCTTCTTTGCCTAAACTAGCTGGATTCCTGTTTTCTTTAGAACTCTGATGCTGGGAGGGATTGGGGGCAGGAGGAGAAGGGGACGACAGAGGATGAGATGGCTGGATGGCATCACCGACTCGATGGACGTGAGTTTGAGTGAACTCTGGGAATTGGTGATGAACAGGGAGGCCTGGCGTGCTACGATTCATGGGGTCGCGAAGAGTCAGACATGACTGAGTGCCTGAACTGAACTGTATGTAAGCGCCATAAATTAGCTTTTAGAACTACGATGTTTTTGTTCACTTATAGTAAGAATTATTTAATTTTTGAATGGTTTCTCAGAGTCACTGAAACCCTTGGGAATTCATTGCTAGGAATAATCTCCCCATCTTCATCCAAAAAAATTTGTAAAATAATTTACTAAATTAGTGTCCTTAGTGGTAGAAAATAAGAAATGAGAAGCTAGACGTGGTCGGTGGTACGGCAGTTATTGCCGATCATCTTTTGAACCAGAGCGACGAGGCGTGCGGGCAGGAGCAGCAGGCACCTGGGCCCCAGCCGTGCCGCCTCGTTACGATGACCAGCGTGGTTAAGACAGTGTACACCCTGCAGCCCTCCTGTGTGCTGAGCAGCGGTCTGCCCGCAGATGCACAAACTCGAGCCACTTTTAAGAGCCAGTTACCTGTTAAGTCCAAAGAAGTTGATGTTTCCAGACCTCATTCAGGAGCTTCAGAGAATGATGTTACAAAAATCATCAAACCGAGACGAGAGAATGGGCAGGTGAAGGCTACAGACACCTCCAGGAGGAACCTCAGGAAGAGCTACAAACCATTGAGTAAACAGAAACCGGAAGAAGAGCTCAAGGATAAGAACCAACTCTTAGAGGCTGTCAACAAGCAGTTGCACCAGAAATTGATTGAAACTCAGGGAGAGCTGAAGGACCTGACTCAAAAAGTAGAGCTGCTGGAGAAGTTTCAGGACAACCGTTTGGCAATTTTAGAAAGCAAAGGCCTCAACCCAGGCAGTGAGACCCTGGCGTCACAGCAAGACTCCACCGCAGATCACGTGGACTCCATGCTGCTGTTACAAACTTTGCAAGATGAACTGAAGCTTTTTAACGAAACAGCCAAAAAGCAGATGGAGGAGTTACATGCCTCAAAGGTAGAGTTGAAAGAAGAAGAGAGAGCCCAGTTCCTTGAACAACAGACCTTATGTAGCAGTCAAGTAAATGATTTCACAACAGCCCTTGAGGAAATGGAGCAGCTATTAGGAATATGATAAAAGCAGTGGCCACATGGCTCTCTCTTGGAGATAGACTCTCAGAGGAAGCTACCTAGGACATCTGCTTCTTGGCCATGATCTTCTAGGACTCACCATCCCCAGAATGAAAACAGTTTCTGCAGTAGGATTAAAGATAGTTGATGTTGGAATGGCAATTCCTCCCTTAAGCAAGCATTCGTTCCCAGCCTTCAGATTGTCCAGCTCTCCTGAACCTCACAGTTCATAATTAGGGCCTACAGGAGAGGAGGCCTGAAAGCTTAGATCAGCCTCCTAGGATCAAAAAGCAGCACATCATTAGCATCAGGAGACTCTAAACCAGCCACAACCAGAGAAGCCAAAAGATGTGCAGGAAGAAACAGTGAAGCATACATGCTCCATGGGAGACATCACTGACGAGTCACGTGGTCCCTTCCTAACTTGGAACACATTCTGTCCCATCCTGACTGGGCTCTGTAACCTCACTGTAAATTTATGAACTGAAAGTTACCTGAAGTGGCTTAATAATGGGGTGAAGGTATAGATAGCAATAACAGGTATGAAACAATACACCTTGGAGCTTTTAATCTAAATCATTTCTGTGGTGTTTTTTTTTTTATAAAGTGTTACTTTAAATAAATATTTCTGTAACTATTCAAAAAAAAAAGAAAAAAAAGAAATGAGAAGCTTAGAAGAGTAAACAAAAGAATTCAACCATTGTAAGCCTCTCCCAGAGGAAAAAATTTTTTAAATTTTGGTGTCTGTCCTTTCAGAACTTAAAAAAACAAAAGGCAGACTTATTGAGAGAGAATTCATTTTCTATATAGGTGACCCATTTAATCTTCTGGAACTTTTTAAAGAACTTTTTAAAAAGTACAATATATATATACAGAAAGTATACAAAATGCATGTATATATACAGCTTGATGGATTTTCCCATCCATGTAAAACTGCATCTCATGAAATAGTAACTAAGAGAGAGTAATGTTCCCAGGTCACCTAAAGGTAATAACTGCTGCCTTCAGAATGCATAGTTTTTCCTGTTTTTGTACATCATGTAAATTAAAACATACAGGATGTATTCTCTTGGTCTGCTTTGTTTATACAGCGATATATTTGTGAATTATAGTTAGAGTGTTTCTTCTCATTTTTTGGTGATTATCCCACAACTGATTCTTTCCATTGTCTGGCATTGGGGTAATTTTTGGTTTTGGCTATTAATATTATTAATACTTTTTGTAATGTCTGTTGGTGGATATCTGTCTGCATTTCTGATCAGTTCAGTCGCTCAGTCATGTCTAACTCTTTGCGACCTCATGGACTGCAGCATGCCAGGCTTCCCTGTCCTTCACCATCTGCCAGCGCTTGCTCAGACTCATGTCCATCGAATAGGTGATGCCATCCAACCATCTCATCCTCCGTTGTCCCCATCTCCTCTTGCCTTCAATCTTTCCCAGCATCAGAGTGTTTTCAGTGAGTCAGCTCTTCTCATTAGGTGGCCAAAGTATTGGAGTTTTCAGCTTCAGCATCAGTCCTTCCAATGAATATTCAGGGTTAATTTCCTTTAGGATTGACTGGTTTGATCTTGCAGTCCAAGGGACTCTCAAGAGTCTCCTCCAACACCACAGTTCGAAAGCATCAGTTCTTTGGTGCTCAGCTTTCTTTGTGGTCCAACTCTCATATCCATACATGACTACTGGAAAAAACATAGCTTTGACTAGTTGGACCTTTGTTGGCAAAGTAATGTCTCTGCTTTTTAATGTTCTGTCCAGGTTGGTCATAGCTTTTCTTCCAACGAGCAAGCATCTTTTAATTTCATGGCTGCAGTCACCATCTGCAGTGATTTTGGAGCCCAAAATAATAAAGTCTGTCACTGTTTCCATCATTTCCCCATCTATTTGCCATGAAGTGATGGGACTGGATGCCATGATCTTCATTTTCTGAATACTTAGTTTTAAGCCAACTTTTTCACTCTCCTCTTTCACTTTCATCAAGAGGCTTTTTAGTTTCTCTTCACTTTCTGCCATAAGGGTGGTGTCATCTGAATATCTGAGGTTATTGATATTTCTCTCGGCAATCTTGATTCCAGCTTGTGCTTCTTCCAGCCCAGCATTTCTCATGATATACTCTGCATATAAGTTAAATAAGCAGGACGACAATATACAGCCTTGACGTACTCCTTTTCCTGATTTGGAGGCAGTCTGTTCTTCCATGTCCAGTTCTAACTTGCTTCCTGACCTGCATACAGACTTCTCAGGAGGCAAGTAATGTGGTCTGGTATTCCCATCTTGTAAAGAGTTTTCCACAGAGTATTGTGATCCACACAGTCAAAGGCTTTGGCATAGTCAATAAAGCAGAAGTAGATATTTTTCTGGAATTCTCTTGCTTTATAGATGATCCAACAGATGTTGGCAATTTGATCTCTGGTTCCTCTGCCTTTTCTAAATCCAGCGTGAACATCTGGAAGTTCACGGTTCATGTACTGTTGAAGCCTGGCTTGGAGAATTTTGAGAATTATTTTGCTAGTGTGTGAGATGAGAGCACTTGTGTGGTAGTTTGATTATTCTTTGGCATTGCCTTTCTTTGGGATTGGAATGAAAACTGACCTTTTTCAGTCCTGTGGCCACTGCTGAGTTTTCCACATTTGCTGGCATACTGAGTGCAGCACTTTCACAGCATCATCTTTTAGGATTTGAAATAACTCAACTGGAATTCATCACCTCCACTAGCTTTGTTCGTAGTGATGCTTTCTAAGGCCCATTTGACTTCACATTCCAGGATGTCTGGCCCTAGCTGAGTGATCACACCATCATGGTTATCTGGGTCATGAAGATCTTTTTTGTACAGTTCTTCTGTGTATTCTTGCCACCTCTTTTTAATATCTTCTGCTTCTGTTAGGTCCATACCATTTCTGTCCTTTATTGAGCCCATCTTTGCAAGAAATGTTCCCTTGGTATCTCTAATTATCTTGAAGAGATCTCGAGTCTTTCCCATTCTGTTGTTTTCCTCTATTTCCTTGCATTGATCACTGAGGAAGGCTTTCTTATTTCTCCTTGCTGTTCTTTGGAACTCTGCATTCAAATGGGTATATCTTTCCTTTTCCCCTTTGCCTTTCAGTTCTCTTCTTTTCACAGCTATTTGCAAGACCTCCTCAGACAACCATTTTGCCTTTTTGCATTTCTTTTTCTTGGGGATGGTCTTAATCCCTGCCTCCTGTACAGTGTCATGAACCTCTGCCCATAGTTCTTCAGGCACTCTATCAGATCTAATTCCTTGAATCTATTTCTCACTTCCACTGTATAATCGTAAGGGATTTGATTTAGGTCATACCTGAATGGTCTAATGGTTTTCCCTACTTTCTTCAATTTAAGTCTGAATTTGGCAATAAGGAGTTCATGATCCGAGCCACAGTCAGCTTCCGGTCTTGTTTTTGCTGAATATATAGAGCTTCTCCATCTTTGGCTGCAGAGAATATAATCAGTCTGATTTTGATATCAACCATCTGGTGATATCCATGTGTAGAGTCTTCTCTTGTATTGTTCGTGGAGAGTTCTGACAAAATGTGGTCCACTGGAGAAGGGAATTGCAGACTACTTCAGTATTCTTGCCTTGAGAACCCCATGAACAGTATGAAAAGACAAAAAGATAGGACACTGAAAGATGAACTCCACAGGTCAGTAGGCGCCCAATAATGCTACTTACTGGAAAAGAGTATAGAAATAACTCCAGAACGAATGAAGATACAGCCAAAGCAAAAACAATGCCCAGTTGTGGATGTGACTGGTAATGGAAGTAAAGTCTGATTATGTAAAAAACAATATTGCATATGAACCTGGAATGTTAGGTCCATGAATCAAGGTAAATTGAAAGTGGTTAAACAGGAGATGGCAAAAGTGAACATTGACATTTTAGGAATCAGTGAATTAAAATGGACTGCAATGGGCGAATGTAACTCAGATGACCATTATATGTGCTACTGTGGGCAAGAATCCCTTAGAAGTAATGGAGTAGCTCTCATAGTCAACAAAGAGTCCTAAATGCAGTTCTAGGGTGCATTCTCAAAAACAATAGAATCATCTCTTGGTTTCCAAGCAAACCATTCAGTGTAACAGTAATCCAAGTCTATGCCCCAGCCAGCAATGCTGAAGACGCGAAAGTTGACTGGTTCTGGGAAGACCTGTAGAAGACCTTCTAGAACTAACACCCAACAAAGATGTCCTTTTCATTATAGGGGACTGGAATGTAAAAGTAGGAAGTCAAGATACACGTTAAGTAACGGGCAGATTTGGCCTTGGAGTATAAAATGAAGCAGGGCAAAGGCTAACAAGGGTTTTGCCAAGAGACCGGACTTCTGATGGGCGTATGTATACCGGGGAGTGAAATTGCTGGATCCTAGGGCATTGCTGCTTAAACTATCTTGTCCATATCAGTCACCTGGGGGTCTTCTTAACATGCACAGTCTACTTCAGCAGATCTGGGATAGGCCCTGAGAGTCTGTGTTCCTAACAAGCTTAAGGGAATTCCAGATGTACTGGTTCTGGACTACACTTTGAGTTAGCAAGGTTATAGTATCCTATGATACTTATATATCTACTCATAACTGATACACTTATATTCAGTTTTAGTAAATAACACCAAGTAGTTTTCAGAGTAGTTGAGTCAGTTTACATTCTTATTGGCATTTTATAAGATTCCTTTGTTTACATTTATTTGTTCTGTTGCATTGATTGGTTTTTCTATTTGTGCATGTACTACATTCCTGATTACTTCAGTTTTATGTGAGACTTGATATTTGCTAATATAAGTCCTGTCCTTGAACTCTGTATTTCTTCAAGATTGTTTCAGCTTTTCTTGGACCTTTGCATTTTAATCTACATTTTATGATTAGGATCAGTTTCCATGTGCATAAACCTGCTGGAATTTTGATTGGGATTGTATTGATTCTAGACATCAATTTGAGAAAGAATTGATGTCTTTCCAACATTCAGATCTCTGAATGTGGTATATCATCCTCCGTTATTGATGTAGCCTTTTGTTTGTTTCAACAACACTTACAACTTTCTGCGTCGAGGTTTTATTTTGTTAGTTTATTCTTAAGTATCTCATTTGTTAATGCTGTTGTAAATAGTTCTATTCTTAAATTATTTCATAAATGTCAAGGCTGATACATAAAACAATTGACTTTCATTTGTTACTTTTAATCAAGTATATTGGTAAATTCTCTTAATTTTAAGTGTTTATAATAGATTCTTTTGGGTTTTTTTGTGTGTGAACTCAATCATGTCATGCAAATAACAAGTGATATTTCTTTCCTTTTCAAACTGTATACCATTGGTTTTTTTTCACCTAAATGCTCTGCTTAGTATCTCCAATTTAGTGTTGAATACTAAAAGAAATAGTGGGTATTCTTGTATTTCACATTTCAGAGGGAAAGCTTTCAGTATTTCACCATTAAGGATGATGTTTGCTTTAGATTTTGTATAGATACCCTTTATCAGATCAAAAAAGGTTCCGTATAATCCTAACTTTGCCAAGAGTTTTTGGGGGTTTTTTTTGTTTGTTTTTGAAGTCATGCTAGATAGTGAATTTGGTCATATGCTATTTCTTCTTTTATTGAGGTGATTATATGTGACTTCTCTCCTCTCCTCTGATAATGTGATGAATTACATTGAGTTTCTTAAATGTCAAAGCAACCTCTATTCTTGGAGTTTGAAATGTATTGCTCCTTTTTTATATGTGTTTGGATTGGCTGATACTTTAAGAATTATTACATCTGTGTTAAAGAGGGAGATTAGCATAGAATCTTCCTTGTTGTGTTTGTCATATTTTGTGCTTGCCTCATCAAATGAATTGCGAAGTATTCCACTTCTTCTGTCTCTGGAAGAGTTCATATAAAATAGTTGTTTCCTCTCGGAATGTTTTGAAGAGTTTACTGGCGAAGACAACTGGGCCTCGAGTTGTCTTTCTAGGGAAGGTTTTTAGTTCTGGATTTCATACATTTTGTAGATTTAGAACTATATACTGTCTCTTAATTTTAGTGTTTTACTAGGAGTTTTTCTGTTTTTAGAATTTTACAAATATATTTTAAAAAATATTCTGATATATGTACTTAAATTGTTCCAAACAAGCACTTAAGTATCTTTTTAACATCTATGGGACCTTAGTTATGGCTCTTTTACTTTCCTATCATTGATAATTTGCATTTTCTTTTTTTCCCCTTGACTTGCCAAATTCTTAACAATTTCATTGTCTTTTCAAAGAACCAACTTTGTTATTTTATTTTTTTAACTTTCTATTGCATGTTGTCTATCTCTTTTTTTGCTTTATTGTTTCCTTTCTTCTCATTTCTTTGGGCTTAAACTTTTCTGATTTATTGAGATACATACTTGAATTATTGAATATTTCAGCTTTCTTTTTTAGGATCCCTTTAAAGCACAGCTTTAGCTGCATTCTGCAACATTTTATGCCTTGTTTTTAATATTAGCTGAAAATATTTTCTAATTTCCTTATTTCTTATAGTTAATTCAGAACTATCTTTCTAGTTACCTTTTTGTTATTAGTTTGTAGTTTCATGCTGTTGTGATCAGAGAAAATTAAGTTTTAATCTTTTGAAATTTATTGAAACCTATGGCATATCTTCGGAGAAGGCAATGGCACCCCACTCCAGTACTCTTGCCTGGAAAATCCCATGGACGGAGGAGCCTGGTAGGCCACAGTCCATGGGGTTGCTAAGGGTTGGACACGACTTAGCGACGTCACTTTCACTTTTCACTTTCATGCACTGGAGAAGGAAATGGCAACCCACTCCAGTGTTCTTGCCTGGAGAATCCCAGGGACAGGGGAGCCTGGTGGGGTCGCACAGAGTCGGACACGACTGAAGCGACTTGGCTGCAGCAGCAGCATGGCATATCTTGCTTTTTTAATTAATTAGGTATTTCTATGATTTTGATTCTTGAGGCCTTACACTCTTATAGCCCAGTGACTCATCAGTGATATGGATATATGAGGTGTGGATATTTTTGCTCAGGAACAATTCATGGCTAGATAGTATAACTTAACCTCTTTGTTTTTTCTTTCTCATCTTTAACGGGTTGCCTTTCCAGCTATGTTCATGAAGCTGGATATAATATACTTAAATTTCTTTTCACTAAAATAATACGTACATTACTTCTCTCTTTTTCTAAGATTGTTCCTAAACCCTGCCAAGTGGAGTTGTGTGTGTTACAGATCTTTTTCCAGATACATTTGCACTTTCTTGTGTTAGAGAACTGCTAGTGTGTGTTTGTTATTTTTTACCAGTTTTTGTGTTTAATTCTAGAGAGAAACCTTATTCATCTTGGCTTCAAATTATTTGGGGGGTTACCTCATTGGTTACTCGCGAGGTGCAGGATGAGTGAAAATGTGAGGTATCTTGCTCAAAAATTAAGAAGTTCGAGACAGCAGGAGCAGAACACCAGGTGTGGGGCCCTCCTGACCGTTCCTCACATGGCCAGCTCTGCTGTCACCGCTGTGCATAGATTGCTTTTAAATAGTTGTATAAAAACAAGAAATTTTCTTAAAATTTTTCAGATGTTCACACTGAATTTTCATACATTTGAACTCTGAAATGCATATTCCCAAGCATTTGAAAAATCAGATTTTTCAAATTTCCACTGTAATCATAAAATTTTATAATATTAGCTAAATGCCTGTCAGCTTAGACAACCTGATACACTCAACTATGAGAACATTTTGTGTGTTCTTAAAAATATGATCAGTTTATAAAAATAAGAGAAATTCTGTGTTGATTTATGACATTTTCGTAGACTTTTAAAAAACCAGTTGAATCAGGAAAGTGTTGTTCAGTATTAGATTTTGGAGACAAAATTTAAAGGAAAATATGCTTGAGGAAAGTCTAGGTATTGTTAGCCTCAAAAAAGGTGCATGGCCTCATTAGGGGCGTGTGTGTGTATAAAATGTGTCTTCAAACCAGTTGATCAATTTTGAAATTTAGAGAAGTATGAAATTTGCTTATATAATAATACCTTTTATAAGAAATTATGATTTATGTTTAAAAGCCAGTTTTGGGACTTCCTTCAAGATGCCGTGGATGAGACTCCATGCTTCCATCGCAGTGGATGGGGAACTAGCTACCTCGTGCTACACAGTGCAGTAAAAAAAAAAGTTGCCAAATAAACTGGCAAAAACATCAGCTTATGATTATGTAAATATACCCAACCATTTTATTTTGTTTTCAGAATATAATAGAAATATGCAAATGCATACTTATGTAAATGAATGATCTGTTGTATGACACTTAATGAGAACCAGACCTTCCAATAAAATTCAGTTTTGGAAAAAAGAATGAAAGTATGAATATTCAGAGATGATCATTTTTCTAATCAATTTCAAAGCCTGTAAATCTTTTTGCAAGGTAGTTTGGCCTTAACAAGGTTCTTTTCACTCAGAAAGCTCCACTTCTAAGAATTTACCTTAAAGAAAAAACTGAACAAGTGTATAAGGTGCATATAAGATGTTTGTTCAGCATTGTTTTTTTTTTCCCAACTACAATTTTATTTTATTTTTAAACTTTACAAAATTGTATTAGTTTTGCCAAATATCAAAATGAATCTGTAAGTGAAAATGGGGAACGTGTTATTCAGTAGAGGTTTCATCATGTGAATTATGGTGTATTCATACAATGGAAAGTAGGACAACCATTAGACTTGATAGAGGTTGCTTGATTGTACAAAAGAATAGACTTAGAAGGTACACGTTGAGAGGGAAATGGAGGTGAAGAGAACCAAATAGAAAAAGAGTGCCAGCATCATTACCTTAAAAGTGGTAAGGCAGTGGCTACTGTCTTAAAATAGAAAAAGAAAATGAAGGTAATGATTATATTATCCAAGGTTATGAAGGTAGCGATAAAGAATGTATAACTAATAAAAAGTATATTGGGAGCACAGAGGACTCGATATGGGCAGTGATAAAAATGATGCACAGTGAGCTGATCTCCATAGACCATGACCAGAAGGCCTAAGGCAGGGAACAGTGAGTGGAGCAGTTTGCCACTTTGGAAGCTTTACAGCCCTTCATCTTGAGGTGTTTGTTGTCTCATCAATGCAGCACCCCCATATCAATCTGGATTTCATAGCTTTTGCATGCAGACAAAGGAGATGTAAGCCCCTCTCCCTTAAAGAACAGTCAGTTAAGACTTACAATGCAAGGATCTCGTTGGACTTCACTACTTCAGGTTATTTTATTAAAATGTTCTAAATTTTCAAAAAAGAAATAATGGTAGAAACATCAGAGCTGGGAATAATTAAAAAAGAAACTGCTAAAAAGTTGAACATTTTAGAACATTTAAGTAGGAGGATGTTTAATCCTAAACACATTGACTTAAAATTTGAAACATTTAAATATAATATTTAATAACATAGGAGAATGTTTATCTGTGTTCTTCAAATGGAAATATGCATTGCCAAATAATATAATATGATCCCCATTTTTTTTAAAGATATATCTTAAGTGAGAAACTTTAGAAAGATGCATGAAATGTTAAAAATCATTGTCTCTTGATAGTAGGATTAAACCTGATTTTCATGTTTTTCTGTTGCCTATTTTAAAAAGCTATAAGTCTGTGTGATTTTTTTGTAATCAGGGGGAAATACTTCCTCTTGGGGAAAAGAAATTATAATAGTGATATAACTTAAGCAGAGACTGTATATGTCTTAACATCCAGCACAGTGCTTGGCACATGGAAGACACCTAATATTTGCTCATACTATCTCATCTTTGGACTTCCCAGATGGAGCTAGTGGTAAAGAACCTGCCTGCCAATGCAGGCAGACGTAAGAGATGTGAGTTCCATCCCTAGGCTGGGAAGATCCCCTGGAGGGGAGGGTATGGCAACCTAGTCCAGTATTCTTGCCTAGAGAATTTCATGGACAGAGGAGCCTGGCAGGCTATGGTCCATAGGTTCGCAGAGAGTAATAAAAGCATTTTGTAACCATTGGCAAAGTAAAGTAAGCTATTTTTAAGCAAAGCATATGTTATGAAAAGTGTGAGAATTAATGGAAAAGACTACAAAGTGTTACTGTCAGGTAAAAAGTTTAAAAACATTCAGAAAGCAACTGGTAAATGTTACGCTGGTTTGTTTTGCAAAAGTAGTGTACTTACAGTACCCTTGATCTTGAACAAGGTGGGGGGTTAGCAATAACAAGTCTCCATGCAGTTGAAAATCTTCATATAACTTGATGGTCTGCCTCTGTATCCCTGGTTCCATATCTGCAGATTCAACCAACTCTGGCTTCTTGTAATAGATGTTTAGTGGAAAAAAATCCACATATAAGGGGACCCGTGTTGTTTACAGGTCCACTGTACATAAAATCTTTAGAGTGCAAAAACATATCATGAAGTCCCTTCATCTTGCTACCAGGACTCTCCCCTGGAGGCAACATTGAAATTTTTTGTATCATTCTAGAAATACACAAAATGCATGTTGTCCCCTTTATTACATATGATATCATGTTGTATGCACAATTCTTTTCCTTCCCCCTGTCCCCACTGTATGTCTTAGAGATAATTTTATATTGTTGTGTATAAGTTTTATATTGTTGTATGGAAGAATTTATATTATTTTTTATGGCTACACAGTATTCATTGTATGGATGTATCATAATTGATTTAACTGTCTCTTATTAATGGATACTTAAGTTGTTGGCAAACTTTACCACTATTAACAATGCAATAGAATATTTCCTTGTTTATACATGATTTTACATGTGTATAAGTTTCCCTGTGAGATTAATTCCTTGAAATAGAATTGATAAATCAAGGAATGTCTGCATTTGCAGTTTTGGTAGATTTGGCCAAAGTACCCTTCAGTGAAGTTCAAGTAGTTAACACTTTTACCATCAGTATCTGAGAGATTTTATGTTATAGTTTCCAGGTATCACTGATATGTTGAAAAATGTGCCTACATGAGTAATCAGACTCTTAACAAATGAGGTTCATTGTGGACAAGGATAAAGTATATACTTTTTGTTAGAGGAATATGAGCTAAGACTTATAAACAATGTTCTAAAAACAGTGGTTCAGTACAGTTTGGATAAAGTACTGGGCATTGTTAAGAAATTTGAAACCTAACAGAGGCACACCATCATGGTCATGTATTGAAATATTTTTATTTCATCTGAAGTATCGGTTTCAGTTTTGGATGCAGTGATATGGGAAGAACATGACTGATTGGGAGAAGGATAACTAACAATTAGGATGTGTGCATGCTCAGTCATAGCCAACTCTTTGCAACCCCATGGAATATAACCTGCCAGGCTCCTCTGTCCATGGGACTTTTCAGGCAAGAATACTGGAATGGGTAGCCATTTCCTTCAGGGAATCTTTCCGACCTGCATCTCCTGCAGTGGCAGGCTGAGTCTTTAACACTGCACACCTGGGAAGCCCAGTTAAGAGGATGACCGGGGTTAAAAAGTATTGTTGAGAAAAAGAAATAACAACTAGTAGGGTGGAATCGGAGAAAGCAATGGCAACCCACTCCAGTACTCTTGCCTGGAAAATCCCATGGATGGAGGAGCCTGGTAGGCTGCCGTCTGTGGGGTCGCATCTGTGGGGTCGCACAGAGTCGGACACGACTGAAGTGACTTAGCAGCAGCAGCAGCAGGGTAGAATGGCTTCCCAGGTGGCTCTTGTGGTAAAGACCTGCCTGCCAGTGCAGGAGACATAAGAGATGTGGGTTCGATCCCTGGGTTGGGAAGATCCCCTGGAGGAGGGCATGGCAACCCACTCCAGTATTCTTGCCTGGAGAAATCCCGTGGACAGAGGAGCCTGGTGGGCTACAGTCCATAGGGTCTCACAGAGTCAGATAGGACTAAAGTGACTTAGCACATATACTAGAGTGGAATACATCTAAATTTTTGAGTCATGAAAAATATGAATGTGCACACACTTTCTGATTAATCTGTCTTAGAGTTTTAGAAGTTAGGAGTATGTAGGACTCTCAAAAGAAGTGACTACCTCTAGTGTCAAAACAAATTGCGGATGGATAAACTGTAGGGGAATACATTATTTTTACACTTCTGGTTGGATCGCCTTTCTAAAAACCCAGAATTCATGAAGGAGAAGATTGATAATTTATGGGTTGTAGCCAAATTTGTTAAAAGGCAACCACAGATTGGGGTAAATATTTGCAAGACAAATGATAGGGCAAAATATGTAATTTATGAAAAGCTTTTAAATCTTTAAAAGGATAAATATGCTAGGAGAAAAACAGAATATGAAAAAAAGAAATAGCAGTGGTCAACAACATGAAACTATGTTAAATCTAACCTAGTAATCAACAAGATATCTTATTTTATACATTTCATTAATTACATACAAAGATTGACAATCCATCATTAAGGGTATAAAAGAATAATAGGCTTTCATTTTTTTCTGGAAAGCAGTTTCATGCAATGTATTTCAAACTAAAATAAACCTCTCTTGTCTATTTTAAACATTGTCTAATAGAATTATAGTCAGTTTATACTATTAATGTAGAATAAACTGTTCAGTAAATTATCTTTCCTTAATTAAGGAGATGATAATTTATGTGATTTGGGCTCAACTTTGTGAACACATTTAAGCTGTGAAATTTATACTTTTGTGTAAGATTAGATTGCAGCACATAGTGTGGGTTTCAGGTCAGTTCAGTTGCTCAGTCGTGTCCGACTCTTTGCGGCCCCATGAATCGGAGCATGCCAGGCCTCCCTGTCCATCACCAACTCCCGGAGTCCACTCAAACCCATGTCCATCGAGTCGGTGATGCCATCCAACCATCTCATCCTCTGTGGTCCCCTTTTCCTCCTGCCTTCAACCTTTCCCAGCATCAGGGTCTTTTCAAATGAGTCAACTCTTCGCATTAGGTGGCCAAAGTATTGGAGTTTCAGCTTCAACATCAGTCCTAGCAATAAACACCCAGAACTGATTATCAATGAACACCCAGGGTTTCAGGTCAGGGGTATTTAATAAAACAATTTTCTAGTTGGAGACCTAAAGTATTTAGCTCAGTGAAAGTTTGATACTTTGTAAATACTGCATCAGTGTTCTTTGAATTCCCACTTTAAATTCTAAGCTCATTTGAAAAAACAAATACTTAAAACCAGAAAAACCCACCACCAACAACAAAACTTGCTGGAGATTCCGTTAGTAATAAGTTATGTGATACAACTGAATTTTTTAAATTGAACATTCAATACTAGATTGAATTTAAAAATATTTCTTATCAGTAAAAACTATAGAATGAGAGCTTCTAAAAATGAGTGCTAGTTGATCAGTCAACACTGAGCTGAGCAGACCACTGTATGATTGATACGTTACAGAATAACCTGCTATAATTGAGTTTTGAGAGACTTGACGCATCTATTAAAAATAACATCTTGAGTTGAATTGCAAAAAATGGTTGAATTTGTTTACCTGGAAGCTAAGCAGTTTACTGAAGTTCTGAAGACATTGAAGAGTGTTCTAGAAAGCGTTCAGTACTTAATGATATTTCACTGTGATCCTCACCAGTTTGGTATAGTCTGCTTTTTTAAATAAGAGTTTAAGACCCTTTGGAGATAGAAGTTGCCATAGCCTTTCCTTCCTTTTTCCTTCTTTTATAATAGTCAGTTAATCAGTTCAGTCGCTCAGTCATGTCTGACTCTTTGCGACCCCATGAACTGCAGCACACCAGGCCTCCCTGTCCATCACCAACTCTCAGAGTCTACCCAAACCCATGTCCATCGAGTCGGTGATGCCATCCAACCATCTCATCCTCTATTGTCACCTTCTCCTCCTGCCCTCAATCTTTCCCAGCATCAGGGTCTTTTCAGATGAGTCAGCTCTTCTCATCAGGTAGCCAAAGGATTGGAGTTTCAGCTTCAACATCAGTCCTTCCAATGAACACCCAGGACTGATCTTCTCTAGGATGGACTAGTTGGATCTCCTTGCAGTCCAAGCGACAACAGCCTGGTTCCAAATAAGAAAAGGAGTATGTCAAGGCTGTATATTGTCACCCTGCATATTTAACTTATATGTAGAGTACATTATGAGAAATGCTGGGCTGGAGGAAGCACAAGCTGGAATCAAGATTGCTGGGAGAAATATCAATAACCTCAGATATGCAGATGACACCATCCTTATGGCAGAAAGTGAAGAACTAAAGAGCCTCTTGATGAAAGGGAAAGAGGAGAATGAAAAAGTTGGCTTAAAGCTCAACATTCAGAAAACTAAGATCATCACATCTGGTCCCATCACTTCATGGGAAATAGATGGGGAAACAGTGGAAACAGTGGCTGACTTTATTTTTCTGGGCTCCAAAATCACGGCAGATGGTGATTGCAGCAATGAAATTAAAAGACACTTACTCCTTGGAAAGAAAGTTATGACCAACCTAGATAGCATATTAAAAAACAGAGACAAAAAAAAAATTTAAAAAGCTAAAAAAAAAAAAAAAAAACAAACAAACCAGAGACATTACTTTGCCTACAATGGTCCATCTAGTCAAGGCTATGGTTTTTCCAGTGGTAACAGAGCCTTTTCAGGTGGATTTTTTTCATTCCTTAGCTGAGAGTGGAAGGAAGTGCTATGAAAGGACTTATTCAGTTATATAGCTTGCATAGCAAAATAATTAACTATGGATTTTGGAATCAACTAGAATTCACAGTTATCTATATTTTGTTCAATCATTCAGTTGTGTCCAACTATTTGTGACCCCATGGACTGCAGCATGCCAGGTTTCCCTGTCTTTCACTTGTCTCCTGGAGTTTGCTTAAGCTCATTTACCATTGAGTCAGTGATGCCATCCAGCCCCTCAGTCATCCCCTTCTCCTCCTGCCTTCAATCTTTCCCAGCATCAGGGTCTTTTCCAGTGAGTCAGTTCTTTGCATTAAGTGGCCAAAGTATTGGAGTTTCAGCATCAGTCCTTCCAGTGAATATCGAGGGTTAATTTCCTTTAGGATTGATGGTTTGATCTCCTTACTGTCCCAGGGACTCTCAAGAGTCTTCTCCAACACCACAGTTCAAAAACATCAATTCTTCAGTGCCTAGCCTTCTTTATGGTCCATCCAGCTCTCACATCTGTTTGACTATACAGACCTTTGTCAGCAAAGTGATGTCTCCGCTTTTTAATACACTGTCCAGGTTTGTCATTGCTTTTCTCCAAAGGAGCAAACGTCTTTTAATTTCATGGCCACAGTGATTTTGGAGCCCAAGAAAATAAAGTCTCACTATTTCCATTGTTTCCCCATCTATTTGTCATGAAGTGATGGGACCAGATGCCTTGATCTTAGTTTTTTGAATATACTTTTTATATACTTCTTAGTTATAAGACCTTTGATCTTCAGTTTCTTATAAAATGAGGACAATAGTTCAGTGGGCCTGTCTGAGGAAGCTGTTTTGAGTAATCTACTTGGAGTCCTTTGAAACAAGGACAGAAACCCAGGAATGTTAGCCTTTTTAAGTCTCAGTTTTGTGGTTTATAAGATGGAATTAATATCTTCTTCTTGGGGTTCTTGGATAATTAAATGAGATACACAAGCCTAGTGGCTGGTATACACAGGCCCTCAATAATTGTGAATTATTATTACTAGTACTGCAGCCATGTGATGTCTGTGGATGGAATTATAGCCTCTCTGGCCTTAATCAGTACTCGAAGGAAAGGTAAATCTGCAACTTGGTGGGTTAGATAAAGCATTTTGCTCTGAGAGGTCATTAGTAGAAGGCAAGCACAGAGTGTACTCAATGAAGTGTGACTGCTGGACGCCAAGAAAAATTGGGGTTTGCAGTAACAGCCCCCTTTATTCAAGCAGAAAACAGTCTGACGCAAGCAGTGCTTTCTAAATGGCTATGAATGGAACAATCTGCTGGGAGAATTTTCCATCTAGAGTACTGGCAATTAATCCAAATGAGACTAAACTGCTGGAAAATCCGAGAGCAATGGAAAATCAAAAGGGTGCCCCGAATTGAATGGGTTAAGGCTGTATTGTACTTTAATTCAGAAACAAGTTTTGTGGTTGGAAAAAGCTAAAGTAATTAATTTGACCATGAACTCTTAGATTAAATGTATTGGGAGAGGAATCTCATTTTCTAGTGAATCTGTGTAATTCTAGACTGAGAGTCTAGACTTTGATCAACTATTACTTTCCGATCCCAATTGAACTCCCTTACTAATGAGTTGAACCTTGAGAAACCCGGAATAAGTTTTTTAAAAACCCTGCTAAGAAACAATATTTTTTGACCATATAAGATTTGGGGTCTTGTTTTTATTGGCCCTTTTATCTTTGCTATTGCCATTTATGATGGTAGTTCTCTTATGTGTTACTGATTTCAGCCTACAACCTAATAGCTAGAATTTCAGATTAAATTCAGGCAGTATTTACTCTGTACCTGTTGGGTACCAGGCGGTGTGCTAAATGCTAGAAATATAGAGACAAATAAGACGTTGTTCTTGTCCTCGAGGCATTTGTAGCCTTGTCAGGTTCTATCAATAACGATGACTATAGTAAGAACACCTAACATTTGTAGAGGACTTAGTTTTCTATGCAGGTGCTTTGTATGTGTTGACTCAGTCCTCACAAGGACTTTGGTGCAGGTGCTTTTATTTTGTTTTACAAATGAAGACCTTGAGGCACAAAAATTCAAGTAGCTTGCCTAAAGAGGAGTAGAGAGCAGGAATTTGAATGTAGGCTGTCTGGTTCTACTATGGCCGGCAGCCACTGAGTACCCACAGTATGCTTTGGTCAGAGTTTAGCTTATTAAAATTTTAACTTTTTTTAATTAAAAAAAATTTAGATTTTTTTTTTAAATGTGGACCATTTTAAAAGTCTTTATTGAATTTGTTACAATACCACTTCTGTTTATGTTTTGGTTTTTTGGCCATGAGGCATGTGGGTTCTTAGTTTCCCAACCAGGGTTGGAACCTGCACCCCTGCGTTGGAAGGTGAAGTCAACCACTGGACCCCCAGGGAAGTCCTTAAATTTATGATTTTTTAAAACCTATTTTCTTTAAACCTTTAAAACCCAACAAAAAAACAATAAAGCCAGTAAAACAGAATTCTAATAAGTCCATGAAACTTGTAATAAAAACACATCTGAGGCTTCTCTGGTGACTCAGTGGTAAAGAATCCACCTGCCAATTCAGGAGACGTGGGTTCAGTCCCTGGGCTGGGAAGATCCCACATGCTGAGGAGCAACTCAGCCACAACTACTGAACCTGTGCTCTAGAGCCTGGGAGCCGCAACTCCTGAGCCCTTGAGCCCTAGAGCCTGTGCAGCAAAGCAAGAGAAACCACCGCAGTGAGAAGTCTGCGCGCTGCAACGAAAGAGTAGCCTCTGCTTGCTGCAACTAGAGAAAAGCTTGTGCAGCAACGAAGACCCAGCAGAGCCACAAATAATAAACAAATAAGTAAAAACACATTTGCTAGTTTTTGGATGCTCAGATGCTTTTAAATAGATGAAATTCTTATATTAATACTATTTACAAACTTGGTTAGAGTTCCTTAAACATTTCAAGCCATACTTACAAATTTAATGTCTGATTTCCTCAAGTACTTCAAACTTCCAGTAAAAACAGATAAGTCATCATCTCTTAAGAATTTTAAACATTTTAACATTACAACCACTGATGGTTGTAATGGTAATAAAAGTTATTACTGCACTGTATAAATACAACTTAAAATTATCACTACTACTGTCTCTTCATTCAGAGACTACAAATGTACCCAACCAAAGTGGACAAAATTACCATTCTGAAGCTGCTATAGCGTTCCAGGTTGGAGATACATGTCTGGGTCAATAATTCCAGGCTTGTTCTTGGCCTAAATGCCTTATAGTAACGGGACTGCCCAAGCCTCTGCCTCTTTCTGTGTCTTGTACTTATCTAATTAAAAAAAATTACTGGCGTATGGCTGATTTACAGTGTTGTTAGTTCCGACTGTACAGTAAAGTGAATCCGTTATGCATATACGTGTTAGTCACTTAGTCATGTCCAACTCTTTGCAACCTCATGGACTATAGCCTGCTAGTTTTCTCTGTCCGTGGAATTCTCCAGACAAGAATACTGAAGTTGGTAGCCATTCTCTTCTCCAAAGGATCTTCCTGACCCAGGGATCAAACCTGGGTCTCCTGCACTGTAAGCAGATAATTTACCACCTGAACCACCGGTGAAGCCCATGTATATACATATATCCACTCTTTTTAGATTCTTTTCTCATACAGATCATTACAGAGTATTGATAGAGTTTCCTGTGCTATACAGTAATTTATTAGTTGCCTATTTTATATAGACTAGTTTGTATGTATATTCTTGCCTGGAGAATCCCAGGGACGGGGGAGCCTGGTGGGCTGCTGTCTCTGGGGTTGCACAGAGTCGGACATGGCTGAAGTGAGTTAGCAGTGGCAGCAGCAGCAGCAGTGTGTATCAATCCCAATTTCCCAATTTATCCCCCCCCCATACATTTGTTTTCTATATCTGACTCTTTCTATTATGTAACTAAGTTCATTTTGTACTTATCTAATTTTTTAAAAACTATTTATTTGGCTGTGCTTGGTCTTGGTTGCAGCATGTGGGATCTGGTTCCCTGACCAGGGATTGAACCCAGGCCCCCTCCATTGGGAGCAAGGAGTGTTAGCCCACTGGGCTACCAGGGAAGTCCCTGTACTTATCTAATTTTTGACCATAGTCTCTTAATCTACGTTAGAGATGACAGGATTCTGTAGACCCTGCCTGGATAGTATCTTTCCTGTTGAGTTTGCATCAACAGGACCTTGTCCAGTAGTCAGAGGTAGTCATTTCGGCAGATTGGCACATAACATTTTAAAGTAAGTACTATTGGAACTTCACATACACCGTAATCCCATACCCAGGACGATCTCTAGCACAAACAGTACTTTCTGTGTGAATTACAGGTGCCAATCTAGGTAGATGAAATAATTACAAAAGGCCTCAGGTCACGACTCAAGGTTCAGCTAGCTAAGCCTGGCTAGATTTTTACTCCGGCTTGCCCTGTTTGCCGCAGGTCGCCTATAGCTCAAAAACTCCCTTTTTGAATACCATTAAGACTCATGATTTTTCACAGAATTCATGGTCAGATTGCCATTTGATCTTTTAAACTGGCTCCTTTCTAGACTTTCTGGCAAAAACAAGATATTCTAGCCTCATCCTGATGTATCCCTTCCCCCACCCCTGCCCAAGACTAGAGTCAGATATTATCTGCAGAGCCAGTAGCTTTTGTGGCAGAATAGTGTTAGATGCTATTAGATATGTTTGAAATTTGATTATGTATGAAATTGTTCCATTGGATTCCTGATACTGCTCCTTAGTGACAAAGATCTGAAAGATCTATTTTTAATGGATCACAGAGTTTCCGATTTAACTCTATTAAACCCTTAAAGTATTCTTCTAATTAAAAAAAATTTCCATCTCTCTTCACTTTTGTTTTGAGCCACCAGCTCGTTGGCCGTCTCTGTGTACAGCAGCGTTCACTTACAACTTCAGTGTGTGGTGCTGTGCCGAACTGTGATGACCTTCGTGTTGTCTAAGCCTTCTGTGATACGTGCCTCCTTAGATCCTGGTGCTTAGCCGGGCTTCGTCTGTAATCGCTCTGTAGCCATGTGTTCAGTAGGGAAGACAGATGACCAGCACCTGGTTCCTGATGTTACCTTGTTCTGGCCTTGCTCCTCCCAGTCGTGCCATGCATACCCCGCCAGCCCTCTGTTTCCTTCTGCTCACTTAACCTAGTATTTCTTCTCCTGTTTCTTTTGTTTTCTCCCTTCAAAACCCCTAATCTCCTGTGACGTGGAGTTTTTTTTCCTTTTTTTGGGGTGGGGGAGGAAGGGGTACTTATAGTACTTTGTTAAATTTTTTGTGGTTTTTTTTTCCCCCCATTTCCCAAACTTCTTTTATTGGAAAACTACTGGAGAATGTGTTAAATAGTTTTATTTTCATTTTATTAAAAATCAGGTGAGAAAAAAATAGACGATTCAAAAAACACACTTCTCTCCTTTATTTTTCTTCAAATCTGATATTAAACTGGCTTAGTGGAGTGAGTCGGTATTCATGGGATTATATTTATGGTTTTTTTTTTCCTTAAACTGGGTAGTAGGCACATGGGTATTTGTTTCTTTATACTGTTTTTATGTCTGAAATATTTTATAATAACACATATTTTCTTTATTTAAAATTTTGGTCTGACTCTCTTGATTTTTGTAGGGATAGGAAGAGGTGCATCATTAGCCCTGAATAGACAAATGCATGAAGATGTGTGGCTGAGGATATGCAGTCAGTATTACTCAGATGTGGTGCCTGTTATGTGCCAGACCGTGTTCCAGGCACAGAGGATATAGTGTCACTAGGAGAGTGTTCTGCCTTTGTGTGTTCTATAGCTAGGTGGGGAGCACACTAAGCAAATAAATATGGAATATAATATCAGCTACTAATAATTGCTACATGTAGCATAGAAGAAGGACCTTTGACTGGGTCGAGGGAAGCTAGTTTAGATGAATGGTCAGGGAAGACCACATAAGGGGGTGACATTTGAGCAGAGACATGAATGGAGTGGGGGAGTAAGAAGCACGGGAATGGAGAGAAGGGTGGTCTACAACTGGGAACAGGGAGAGCATAGATCCTTAGGCCAGAGAACGTTTGGCATATTTAAGGAAGACCAGGAAGTGTCTAAAGAAAGTGTCTAAAAAGCAGAAGTGTCTTTAGTCTTATTCTAAAGAAAAGTAAGCCAGAAGTGATGGGGGATGAAGCCACAGAGATCAGCGGGGATCAGTAAGGCCTTGCAGGTCATAGTGAGGGGTTTGTGTTTACTCTAAGTATGGTGGAGGGTGGGTTGGTTGGTTTAACTGCACCATTCAGCACATGGGATCTTAGTTCCCCAACCAGTGATCGAACCCATGCCCCCTGCCTTGGGAGTGTGGAGTCTTTACCACTGGGCCACTAGGGTAGTCTCACAATGGGGAGTTTTTGAACAGGAGAGTGACAGAATCTTAGTGAATTCTAAAAAGTTACTTTGGTTGTTCTGCAAAGAGTTTATTATAGAGAGCGAGAGTAAGGCAGAGAGGCCACAGTTAACTAGCTGTTGTTGCGGTTCAGGTGAGAGATGAGAGTGGCTTGGACTGGTCGGGGTCACTGGTGAGAGATCAAATTCTAGATATTTTTTCAGAGGATTAGAAGTAAGGAGAAAGTTAAGGATGAAGCCTGGGGTTTTGGCTTGAGCCACTAATTTTGGTGACTGTTGATAACATCTTTTCCCCCTTTAAAGGAAGAACAGATTTAGAGAAAGAAAGTTTCATATTCTTGGTACACAGTCTGATGGAGATGTCAAGTGGGCAATTGGATATATAAATCTGGGATGGGGGAATGATCTGGATGGAACTATATGGAGGGATGATCGACTTATAGATATTTAAAACTTTGAGATTAAATGAGATAATTACTCAAGTGAATAAGTGTCTGTGGGGAAGAGATCCAAGAATGAAGAGCAAGAGTACTCTGTCTTCTAGAAGTCAGGGGAATGAGAGGAACCAACAAGGAGATTGAGATGAAGTGGCTGTCAAGGAAGGGAAAACCCAGAGAAGTGTGGTGTAAGCCAGGTGAAGAGATGGTTTCAGGAAAGGAGCGATAAAAAATGGACTAAGATGAGGGCTAAGAATTGATCTTTGAATGTATCCAAATAAGAGTTTATTGGAGATCTCTACAAGAGTAGTTTCATTGGACAAGAGTGGTTTGCAGCATATTGAATAGAATGTGAAAGATGAAATAGAGATAGTGAATAGAGACAGTTCTGTTAAGGGCTTTGCTATAAGGAGCAGTAGAGAAATGGAATGATAGCAGGAAAGCGATAAATAAGCTGGAGAGGTTTTTTGGTTTTAAAGATGGGAAATATTCTGGGCTTCGAATGTACTGATAAGAATTATCTCGTTAAAAAAAAAAAAAAAAAAAAAAAAAGAATTATCTCGTAGAGAAGGAGAGCCAAGTGATGGAGGGGACAGTCTTCCTACATAAAACCCTTGGGCCTTCTCTAAACCTGTGGAGGTGGCAGTCAGGGCAGGGTAGTTTTCCCGGAAGGAAGTATCAAACGTTACATGAAAGATGACAGACCGAAACTATTGAAATGTCTAACCTAGAGGAAATTAAATACATTGACTGTGTAACAATTATGGTGATACAGTGCAGAACTACAGTTTACCCAGTAAAAATCATGAAGTTTTGTGTTGATTGATATGGAAAGATTTTCAGATTTAAGTGCAGAAAAGTATTTTTCATGAATAAACGATTAATACACAGTAGAGAAAAATGTTGGTGATTTTATTGGTGATTTTTAATTTCTTCATTTGACTCTGTTTTCCAGACTATTTCCTCATGGTTTTTGTACACTGAGCATATTTTACCTGTATCTTTCAAAAAGTTATTCTGAGAATGTCAGTGAACTGAACTGATTTATATCAATCATAAAATATTTATTTTGATTTTTTAAAAGCTATATTATTGCATGTTTTCTGTTTGCTTATTTTTGTTATCCTCTTTTCCTACCATCTATTATTGGCTAAATATAATAGTCCTCCTGTTTGAAAGTTATCCATTCTGTTTTTATTCTTTTGGCAGTTGTCCTTAACTCTTTTTTTTTCTTTTTAATTAATTTATTTTTTATTGAAGGATAATTGCTTTACAGAATTTTGTTTTCTGTTAAATCTCAACATGAATCAGCCATAGGTATGCATACATCCCCTCCCTTTTGAAACTTCCTCCAATCTCCCTCCCCATCTCACCACTCTAGGTTGATACAGAGCCCCTGTTTGAGTTTCCTGAGCCATACAGCAAATTCCCATTGGCTGTCTATTTTATTTATGGTAATGTAAGTTTCCATGTTACTCTTTCCATACATCTCACCCTCTCCTCCCCTCTCCCCTTGTTCATATGTCTGTTCTCTGTGTCTTTTTTCTCCATTGCTGCCCTGTAAATAAATTCTTGAGTACCATTTTTCTAGATTCCATATATATGTGTTAGAATATGATGTTTATCTTTCTCTTCTGACTTACTTCACTCGGTATAATAGGTTCTAGGTTCATCCACCTCATTAGAACTGACTTGAATGTGTCCCTTTTTATGGCTGAGTAATATTCCATTGTGTATATGCACCACAGCTTCTTGATCCATTCATCTGTCGAAGGACATCTAGGTTGCTTTCATGTTCTAGCTATTGTAAATAGTCCTGCAATGAAAAATGGGATACTTGTGTCTTTTTCAATTTTGGTTTCCTCAAGGTATATGCCTAGGAGTGGGATTGCTGGGTCATATGGTAGTTTTATTCCTAGTTTTTTGAGGAATCTCCATACCGTCTTCCATAGTGGCTGTATCAGTTACATTCCCACCAACAGTGCAAGAGCATTCCCTTTTCTCCACACCCTCTCCAGCATTTATTGTTTGTAGACCTTTAGATGATGGCCATTCTGACCGGTATAAGGTGGTATCTCATTGTAGTTTTGATTTGCATTTCTCTAGTAATGAGTGATGTTGAGCATCTTTTAATGTGCTTGTTAGCCATCTGTATGTCTTCTTTGGAGAAATGTCTGTTTAGGTCTTTTTCCCACTTTTTGATTGGGTTATTTGTTTTTCTGGCATTGAGTTGTATGAGCTGCTTGTATATTTTGAAAATTAATCTTCTGTCAGTTGTTTCATTTGCTATTATTTTCTCCCATTCTGAGGGTTGTCTTTTCACCTTGCTTATAGTTTCCTTCTCTGTGCAAAAAGCTTTTTAGTTTAATCAGGTCCCACTTGTTTAGTTTTGTTTTTATTTCCGTTACTCTAGGAGGTGGGTCATAAAGGATCTTGCTTTGATTTATGTCATTGAGTGTTCTGCCTATGTTTTCCTCTAAGAGTTTTATAGTTTCTGGTTTTACATTTAGGTCTTTAATCCATTTTGAGTTTATCTTTGTGTATGGTGTTGGGAAGTGTTCTAATTTCATTCTTTTACATGTAGCTGTCCAGTTTTCCCAGCACCATTTATTGAAGAGGATGTCTTTGTCCCATTGTATATTCTTGCCTCGTTTGTCAAAGATAAAGTACCCATAGGTGCATGGGTTTATTTCTGGGCTTTCTATCTTGTTCCATTGGTCGATATTTCTGTTTTTGTGCCAGTACCATACTGTCTTGATGACTGTCACTTTGTAGTATAAGCTGAAGTCAGGAAGGTTGATTCCTCCAGCTCTATTCTTCTTTCTCAAAACTGCTTTGGCTATTCAGGGTCTTTTGTGTTTCCATATGAATTATGAAATTTTTTGTTCTAGTCCTGTGAAAAATGCCATTGGTTATTTGATAGGGATTGCATTGAATCTGTAGATTGTGTTTGATAGTCATTTGGTAGACTATTTGGTAGTGAAAATAGTCATTTTCACAAAGTTGATTCTTCCTACCTAGGAACATGGAATATCTCTCCATCTGTTTATGTCATCTTTGATTTCTTTCATTACTGTCTTATAATTTTCTGTGTACAAATCTTTTGTCTCCTTAGTTAAGTTTATTCCTAGATACTTAATTATTTTTGTTGCAGTGGTGAATGGGACTGATTCCTTAATTTCTCTTTCTGATTTTTCATTGTTAGTATATAGAAATGCAAGTGATTTCTGTGTATTGATTTTGTATCCTGAAACTTTGCTAAATTCACTAATTAGCTCTAATAATTTTCTGATACCATCTTTAGGGTTTTCTATGTACAGTATCATATCATCTGCAAACAGTGAGAGCTTTACTTCTTTTTTTCCAGTCTGGATTCCTTTTATTTCTTTTTCTTCTCTGATTGCTGAAGCTAGGACTTCCAGAACTATGTTGAATAATAGTGGTGAAAGTGGACACCCTTGTCTTGTTCCTTATCTTAGGGCAAATGCTTTCAGTTTCTCACCATTAAGAATAATGTTTGCTGTCGGCTTGTTATATGTTGAGGTAGGTTCCTTCTGTGCCCATTTTTTGAAGAGTTTTAATCATAAATGGGTGCTGAATTTTGTCAAAGGCTTTTTCTACATCTTTTGAGATGATTATATGGTTTTTATCTTTCAGTTTGTTAATATGGTGTATCACGTTGATTGATTTGCATATATTGAAGAATCCTTGCATCCCTGGAATAAACCCAACTGGATCATGGTGTATGAACTTTTTGATGTGTTGCTGAATTCTGTTTGCTAAAATTTTGTTGAGGATTTTTGCTTCTATGTTCATCAGTGATATTGGCCTGTAGTTTTCTTTTTTTGTGTTGTCTTTGTCTGGTTTTGGTATCATGGTTATGGTGGCCTTGAAGAATGAGTTTGGAAAGTGTTCCTTCCTCTGCAGTTTTTTGAAAGAGTTTTAGAAGGATAGGCATTCAGTTCAGTTCAGTCACTCAGTCATGTCCGACTCTTTGCGACCCCATGAATTGCAGCACGCCAGGCCTCCCTGTCCATCACCAACTCCCAGAGTTCACTCAGACTCACATCCATCGAGTCAGTGATGCTATCCAGCCATCTCATCCTCTGTCGTCCCCTTCTCCTCCTGCCCACAATCCCTCCCAGCATCAGAGTCTTTTCCAATGAGTCAACTCTTCACATGAGGTGGCCAAAGTACTGGAGTTTCAGCTTGAGCATCATTCCTTCCAAAGAAATCCCAGGGCTGATCTCCTTCAGAATGGACTGGTTGGATCTCCTTGCAGTCCAAGGGACTCGCAAAAGTCTTCTCCAACACCACAGTTCAAAAGTATCAATTCTTCGGCACTCAGCCTTCTTCACAGTCCAACTCTCACATCCATACATGACCACAGGAAAAACCATAGCCTTGACTAGACGGACCTTTGTTGGCAAAGTAATGTCTCTGCTTCTGAATATGCTATCTATGTTGGTCATAACTTTTGCTTCCAAGGAGTAAGCGTCTTTTAATTTCATGGCTGCAATCACCATCTGCAGTGATTTTGGAGCCCAGAAAAATAAAGTCTGACACTGTTTCCACTGTTTCCCCATCTATTTCCCATGAAGTGGTGGGACCGGATGCCATGATCTTCGTTTTCTGAATGTTGAGCTTTAAGCCAACTTTTTCACTCTCCACATTCACTTTTATTAAGAGGCTTTTTAGTTCCTCTTCACTGTCTGCCATAAGGGTGGTGTCATCTGCATATCTGAGGTTATTGATATTTCTCCCGGCAATCTTGATTCCAGCTTGTGCTTCTTCCAGCCCAGTGTTTCTCATGATGTACTCTGCATAGAAGTTAAATAAACAGGGTGACAATATACAGCCCTGACGTACTCCTTTTCCTATTTGGAACCAGTCTGTTGTTCCATGTCCAGTTCTAACTGTTGCTTCCTGACCTGCATACAGATTTCTCAAGAGGCAGGTCATGTGGTCTGGTATTCCCATCTCTTTCAGAATTTCCCACAGTTTATTGTGATCCACACAGTCAAAGGCTTTGGCATAGTCAATAAAGCAGAAATAGATGCTTTTCTGGAACTCTCTTGCTTTTTCCATGATCCAGCGGATGTTGGCAATTTGATCTCTGGTTCCTCTGCCTTTTCTAAAACCAGCTTGAACATCAGGAAGTTCACGGTTCACATATTGCTGAAGCCTGGCTTGGAGAATTTTGAGCATTACTTTACTAGTAATGAGTGAGATGAGTGCAATTGTGCGGTAGTTTGAGCGTTCTTTGGCATTGCCTTTCTTTGGGATTGATAGGCATTAGCTCTTCTCTAAATGTTTGATAGAATTTTCCTGTGAAGCTGTCTGGTCCTGGGCTTTTGTTTTTTGGGAGATTTTTGATCACAGCTTCAATTTCAGTGCTTGTAACTCTTACTCTTAATTTGATAATATATGTACTTGTGTTTGTTCCTATTGAAAAAATTTCTCTATTTTAAACCTTTAAGTGTATGTATTCCCCACACATACTTAAAAAAAGACTAGTATGTTAGAAGCTTTCATCTTCCTCTCTACCCTCCAGCCATGCCCCACCTTAAAAAAAAAAGTGCTTTGATTTTTAAAGAACACTAGTTCTGGAATTGCTATGGGTTTACTTTTGTGTTTTGTTTTGTACCTTGTTTAGACAATAGTTAATGAATTATTTACTTATTACCCTTCCCATTTTTTATAATGTATTCCAGAATATGTATTTCTTATTTTTTTTGATTTGATTTTATTTATTTTTTTAAATTTTATTTTATTTTTAAACTTTACATAATTGTATTAGTTTTGCCAAATATCAAAATGTATTTCTTATTTTTAAGTTTCAAGTTTTTTTCTTTCACACCTTTGCACATATCACTTCCTTGACCTCTTAGAACCAGTGTTGCCTTTGAGAATTATGGAGTCCATCTGATTCTTGTTTTTCCTTTATAAGTGATTTACTTTTCCTCTAGACTTTAGACTTCTTTTTCTTTTTTTCTTTCATTTCATTATACTGTGAGGTGAAAGTCGCTTGGTCGTTTTTGACTCTTTGCAACCCCATGGACTATACAGTCCATGGACTTCTCCAGGCCAGAATACTGGAGTGGGTAGCTTTTCCCTTCTCCAGGGGATCTTCCCAACCCAGGGATCGAACCCAGGTTTCCCGCATTGCAGGTGGATTCTTTACCAGCTGAGTCACAAGGAAAGCATTATAATGAGTTCCCACAAGGGAAGTCATTATACTGTGACCGGTGATAAATCCCACCCACCCACCCCCACCCCCCACCCCCCGGCCTTTATTCTTTTTATGGGTTTGTTGGGTTTTTTTTTCAGTCTGAGGTCTCACATCTTTTACTAGAGCTGGGAACCCTGAGTTATTTCTTATTCAAAATTTTCTCCTTCTGTTTTGCTAGGAGAAACAGCTTTCCTTTCCTCTGGGCCTCATTACATAGATATATTGACACTTCCACTTCCGTCCTGTACCTCTCGCTATTTATTTTCCTCTTTTTTCCCCTTCCTAATATCTTCTAAGAGTTTCTTAACCTGATCTTTGGCTCTTTAGCCCAGCTGTTGGGTTCTTGATTATCCTGGCTCTTAAATTTCACACCATTAACTTTAGTTGGTGTTTATTTTAAAACTTTTTGTTCTTACTTATGGGCTTCCCTGGTGGCTTAGACAGTAAAGAATCTGCCTACAATGCCAGAGACCTGGCTTCAATCCCTGGGTTGGGAAGATCCCCTGGAGTAGGAAATGGCAACCCACTCCAGTATGCTTGTCTGGAGAATTCTATGGACAGGGGAGCTTGGCGAGCTACAGTCCTTGGGGTTGCAAAGAGTCGGCCACAACTGAGCAACTAACGCTTTCACTTTGTTCTTACTGCATGTTTCCAGTTATGTATGGTCCTTCTTGGAAGATATTTACTAATTTATTTTTTTACATACTGATCTATTAACTTGCTTTTGTTTGATACAACTACTTTAATTTTGTTCTTCTCTGTGGCAGTTGTGCCCCTGAGATGAGCTCATCTGTCTTCTCTGTGAGTCCGTTTTTTCTGGCTGTCATCTCTTGATGGGTCCCTGGACTGTGAACAACACAGAGGCACTGGCTTATGCCTCTGAGAGCTTCCTTTGATGACAGTCCTTACCTCACTCTGGCTGGGAAGGAGGGTAAAAGAGGAAGATACACTTAGGGCTTTACAGCTGCTTGTACCTCTATTTAACCCAGCCTACCTAAGTATACCACCCTGGTCCTGCTGTCAGACCAGCTGGGCAAGAGTGTTGTGAGCAGTAGGGGCCAAGAGGCATGAACAACACAGAGAAACACACATGGAGAAGCCTGTCCCCTTCCAGTGTTTTCTATGCCACCTGCTTAGGACCTACCATGGGCATCTCTTTCCAGCTGAAACATGGCTGTTTTCTGTTGCCTGCAGTTTTTGTCACAGCTTTTGTGTTAGGGTGACAGTTTCATTAACGTGTCTGTGAGATCTTCAAGTTTCTGTTGGGAGCCAACTATAGTTTTCCATTTTATTAGAACCATGTATATAACATTACAAAAAAATCATTAAAGAGGTTATAAAAAATAGGACTGAAAGTATATACACATTACCTGCTGCTTTTTTAATGATCTGTTTTACAGCAGGAAGCAGTTAGATATTCTAGACAGTGTTGCTTTTCACTTTTGGTGTTTTCACTTGAATACTTACTTTGACCATTGGATTTTATTATTTAAACCAGTCAAGAAATAATTGAGTATCATCCATTTACTGAGGACTGTTTTCAGCTCTGGGAATACAAAAGTAGTAAAAAAGCAAATGAGAGTCCCTGCCTTCACGGAGCTGTCCTTCTGTGGAATAGAAGACAATAAATAAGATAAAAACTGAAAATGTGTACTATTCCTTAGGTAATTAGTTGGATTTAAATTGGGTTGTTATTTAGCCAAGCAAATAAGATGAAGTGAGAGGGCCCAGGGAATTGAGGGTCTAGTTAAAATGATTGACAGTGAAATGATGTAGAGCTTGATTAGGAGGAGAAAGAGGACAAGTGAAGGCGGTAGAAACAGTGGATTGAAGGTGCAGGACTGTCCTAAAAACACAGAGAGAGAGAGGTGGTGGTGGTTGGGGAGTAGATGTTTGGAATTGAGATAATGAGGGGTTGCAGTAATTGTAAATGACAAGGTCAAGGGAGTGACCATGGAAGAAAGTGACTAAGTTAGGATGGAAAATAAACAGAGAAGAGGCTTCCATTTGTGCCCCTGTGGAGTAATAGGGGCCAGATTTACCCTCCTTCCTTAAATAAGTAGACAGATATGCAACCTAGACAGCATATTAAAAAACAGAGACATTACTTTGCCAACAAAGGTCCATCTAGTCAAGGCTATGGTTTATCCAGTAGTCATGTATGGATGTAAGAGGTGGACTATAAAGAAAGCTGAGTGCCAAAGAATTTATGCTTTTGAACTGTGGTGTTGGAGAAGACTCTTGAGAGTCCTTTGGACTGCAAGGATATCCAACCAGTCCATGCTAAAGAAAATCAGTCCTGAATATTCACTGGAAGGACTGATGTTGAAGTTGAAACTCCAGTACTTTGGCCACCTGATGAGAAGAGCTGACTCATTTGAAAAGACCCTGATGCTGAGAAAGATTGAAGGCGGGAGGAGAAGGGGATGACAGAGGATGAGTTGGTTGGATGGCATCACCGACTCAATGGACATGAGTTTGAGTGAATTCCGGGAGTTGGTGATGGACAGGGAGGCCTGGCATGCTGCAGTCAATGGGGTTGCAAAGAGTTGGACATGACTGAGCTGAACTGATACATATAGTGGTTTTCAGATGTTGGACAACAGGCAGTACTGGAAGACGATCTTGACAGAAGATGAGCCCTTATGATTGCACCAGCTTTCTACCTAGATGGAGGTTATGATTCAAGAAGGGCCAACCTAAAC
This sequence comes from Bubalus kerabau, assembly GCF_029407905.1. Lineage (NCBI taxonomy): Eukaryota > Metazoa > Chordata > Mammalia > Artiodactyla > Bovidae > Bubalus > Bubalus kerabau. The sequence goes on from NC_073645.1 coordinate 26,216,640, forward strand.
AGAGCCTGCAGTCTCCTTGAGTTGAGACAATGTTGAGAATTCAAGGAGGTTAAAGAGCCTTGAATTCAGAGAATACTGGAGAAGAGAGAGTTGCACAGATCTGCAAGGGGTTCTCCTGAGTCTTTAGTATAGTACTGTTGAATACATGCGTGTGAGGAGACCACTTGAGGCTGGCAAAAAATAAGGAAGGCCTGGCAGTCCTGGGCTTCTTGTGGATGGTGTCAAGGGCATGATGAAATTAGTCATGATTATCCCAAGGTAGACAATGGCAGAGAAGCTATGGGTATTGAAGGGGAGACCTGGAGTGGTCTTGTCAGAATTACAGAGTTCTGGGGCTCCCACTTGACTTTGGCCTGCTGGGGGGTTATTTTACTTCAAGGATTGCAATTCTCTTTTGACTTCTGCTACTTCACTTGGCTCCTGCCAGTGGAGGCATGGAGTCCTACAAGAGAGTTAGATTAAGTGGTTAAGTTCAGGAATCACATTAACGTACTCCTTTTCCTGTGGCCTTTTCCCCTGAGAAGAATACACCTCTAATTTATGGTTTAAAAACCAGGATTCATTTAACAAAATGTGTTTTCTAGCAAATTTATGAGAAAATATTTGTCCTCTAAGTAAGAGTTGCTTCTGCTGTTCATAATTATAAATAGTAATTTCGGCCTAAAGATAGTTGCCTAAGATTAGATAAATTCCTCGCAAAGGAAATTTTCCAAAGCCAAATTAGAACTCCTTAGAGTTGGAGAGAATTCTGTTCATGTGTGTTCCCAGACCCAGAGACATAGAAAGTGCTCAGTGAATATTTGTTGCATGACTGTATTTTGGAGTGAAATGTGGCATTCTGAGTGACTGAAGGCTTTGTTTGAATCTTATCATGGGTACTGAGGCAGCCAAGATTCTAACTTTTCCACATGTGAATAAACTTGTTAAACTACAACCTCTACCGTGTCAGCCGGGCATGATGATTTGGAACTTTTTTTTTTGGTACTAGTTTATTGTCGTTGATTCTTTATTTTTATTTTCTGACCATGTTGGGATCTTACTTCCCCGACCAGGGATAAAACCCATGCCCTTTGCACTGGGAGCGCCAAGGAGGTCCCTGTTGGCTGTTGATTTTTAAATTCTTGTATTAGGAGTGATGGGAATAAATGCATGACTGCATAGATGTCAGATTAGGAGCTTATGGTGAGAAAAGAGCTGTTTCAAGAGACCCATGTCCTAAGATTTAGAAATTTCAATTTCATTTATATTTTGAATATTTATAATACATTCACATTTTTGAAAATTCAAAAGGCTCAGAGCAGTGAAGTGGCTTCTTCCCATTCCTGATGGCGAGTTGCCCAGCCATTCAGTTCCCTTCTTTAGAAGCAACCATCATACGCTGTCTTAAAAAGATAAGATGACCTTTTAGATTATGAATCAGGCTAGAAAATGATAATAGTCAGTCCAGTTGCTCAGTCATGTCCGACTTTCGTGACCCCATGGACTGCAGCATACCAGGCCTCCCTGTCCATCACCAGCTCTTGGAATTTACTCAAACTCATGTCCATTGAGTCAGTGATGCCATCCAGTCATCTCATCCTCTGTCATCCCCTTCTCCTCCCACCTTCAGTCTTTCCCAGCATCAAGGTCTTTTCAAATGAGTTAGCTCTTCACATCAGGTGGCCAAAGTATTGGAGTTTCAGCTTCAGCATCAGTCCTTCCAATGAACATCCAGGACTGATCTCCCTTAGGATGGACTGGTTGGATCTCCTTGCAGTCCAAGGGCCTCTCAAGAGTCTTCTCCAACACCACAGTTCAAAAGCATCAATTCTTTGGTGCTCAGCTTCCTTTATAGTCCAATTGTAGGAAGTGCTTAGTAAGTTAGTGATTACTGTATACCAAGCACTGTGCTGAATATTTATACATAATTTAATATTTTGTCTTCTGTGTTCAAACCCTTCTCCTCCCCTGCCTCAGCCCTTGTCAGCTGATGACCTTTGGTTCTTGGTTTTCTGCAAACCATCTTTCCTCTCTCTTATTACAGCTGGCATCCTTCTGTTATGATCTGGATTCAGTGATGTGTTCGAACTGTCTGGTGTCTTGAAAGACCAGTTGTACTCATGTCACTGAACACAGAGTTGGGAAGAGCTGTTAGTAATTTGAAATCGGACATGGTAGGGATATTCCTACCATGAAAACTGGTGAATGCTACAAACCAGGGCTGCTTTCCCCAGAGAACTTGTTAAACATATATCAGTGCCCCACTGTCTGGATCCTCTCCCCTCTCAGTTCACTAAATAACAAAATTAACTCAAGTATAGAATTTAAAAAATTATATACGCATCTTAAATATATTATTTTGGAAAAAACATTTGCAAGTGTTTGACAAACTGCTAAAACCTTATTATGAAAATGTTCAAAAATACAGAGAAGTTGAACAACTAGTGTAATTAATGTTCATATACCTGTCTTCTAGATTTGATAGTTCTTAATGATTTTTCCTGAACCATTTGAAAGTAAATTGCAGCTGTCATGAGAGCTGACCCAGCATTACTCTTGTACATCATCCTCTTTCCATTATAACTAAGAAAATTTATTGTTCCCAAATCATTTACTCCCTGTCCATATTCAGATTTTCTATTTTCCCAAAATGTCATATACAGTTGTTTTTTTCTAACATGGATTCAGTCAAGGTTTGTGCATTGTGTTTGGTTGTTATGTATCTTTTAAACCAGAATAATCCCCTCCTCAGTTTTTTCATGACATTGAATGTTTTCTGTTTTTGGTGTTTTGAAGTGAAGTGAAGTCGCTCAGTCGTGTCCGACCCTCAGCGACCCCATGGACTGCAGCCCACCAGGCTCCTCCGTCCATGGGATTCTCCAGGCAGGAGTACTGGAGTGGGGTGCCATTGCCTTCTCCGAACATACATATAAAAGTAGTGAAAAAAGGCAATAAACCCCAGTATATCCATTGATTCAGTAATTGTCAACATTTTTCCATATTTACCTTTCCTCATCTTTTTTCTTTGCTGGCATATTTTAAAAACAAATTCAAGACATGTCATTTTATCCCTTTGAACTCTAAAAAATAACATTTTCTTAGGTAACCAAACTGGTGGTGTAATGATACCAAACAAAATTAATAATGGCATTGACTTTTTACAGAAACCAAGCTGGTTCTTTCATGGAGTATTCTATATTTGGGGCTTCTATGATTTTCTCATTATCATTTAACTAATTTTTCTGATCTCCTATATTGCCTATATACTGGAAATTAAATCCAACTTCTTAAGCAACCTTTGGCAAGAATATTTTAATGAGCTGTATGTACTTAACAACACATCACATCAGGGGGCACCTAGTCTGATCTTCACTGTTACTGATGTTGAGTCACTTGATTAAGGTGGCAACTACCAGTTGTCTCCATTGTAAACATATGTTCTCCCCCATCCATGAAAATTCATGGAGTGATACTTCAGCACCATGTGAAAATTATTTTCTCTAGCACCCTTTGCTCTAATGTTTAGCAATCATTTATGTCCTTTGCTTGAATCAGTATGATATCAACAGGCAATGGAAAATATTATTGTCATTCTTCTTGTACAGAACCAAGGCCTTTTCTTTGAATGTGGGCTGATTTGTGTTCCCTGTAATAATTGAATGAAGTCATCCAACATCTATATTTTCTCTCAGTTCTCTAAATTGGAGTTTTCTGTTTAAGTGGAACAAACAATACAAAGGATTTTTTCCATATAATTATGGCTTTTAAAGGGCTTCTCTCATAGCTCAGTTACTAAAGAATCTACTTGCAGTGTGGGAGACCTGGGTTCGATCCTTGGGTTGGGAAGATCCCCTGGAGAAGGGAAAGGCTACCCACTCCAGTATTCTGGCCTGGAGAATTCCATGGACTGTCCACGGGGTCGCAAAGAGTCGACTGCGACTGAGGAACTTTTATTATATTATGTTATGGCTTAAAAAAAAGTTATTATTGGCTGCTCTGGGTCGTCTTTGCTGTGTGTGGGCTTTTCTCTAGTTGCAGAGAGTGGGGGTCCTCTCTAGGGGCAGTGGCTTCTCTGGTTGTGTGGCATGGGCTCTGGGGGGTGGGCTCCACAGCACAGGCTCCGCACCTGTGGGGCACGGGCATGTGGAGTCTTCCCAGATCAGGGATCAAACCGGTGTCCTTTGCATTGCAAGGTGGGTTCTGAACCACTGGACCGCCAGGGAAATCCCTACAAAGGATTTTTAAACAAATAGTACAAATTAAAGAGTTGTTAAAGATTTTTCCCCCTCACTTTTTGTGATTCTCTTGCTCACTTCTAATTCAATATCAGTTTTTGATGTGTGTGTGTGTGTGTGTTTGTGTTTAAGCAACTTGCTTTTGCTGATTCCTTCCAGAGGCTTCATCATAGTTTCCATCAGATCAGTTGCTCAGTCCTGTCCGACTCTTTGCGACCCCATGAATCGCAGCACCCCAGGCCTCCCTGTCCATCACCAACTCTGGAGTTCACACAGACTCACGTCCATCGAGTCAGTGATGCCATCCAGCCATCTCATCCTCGGCCGTCCCCTTCTCCTCCTGCCCCCAATCCCTCCCAGCATCAGAGTCTTTTCCAATGAGTCAACTCTTCGCATGAGGTGGCTAAAGTACTGGAGTTTCAGCTTGAGCATCATTCCTTCCAAAGAAATCCCAGGGCTGATCTCCTTCAGAATGGACTGGTTGGATCTCCTTGCAGTCCAAGGGACTCTCAAGAGACTTCTCCAACACCACAGTTCAAAAGCATCAATTCTTCGGCGCTCAGCCTTCTTCACAGTCCAACTCTCACATCCATACATGACCACAGGAAAAACCATAGCCTTGACTAGATGGACCTTTGTTGGCAAAGGAATGTCTCTGCTTTTGAATATGCTGTCTAGGTTGGTCATAACTTTCCTTCCAAGGAGTAAGTGTCTTTTAATGTCATGGCTGCAGTCACCATCTGCAGTGATTTTGGAGCCCAGAAAAATTCAGTCTGCCACTGTTTCCACTGTTTCCCATCCATTTCCCATGAAGTGGTGGGACCGGATGCCATGATCTTCGTTTTCTGAATGTTGAGCTTTAAGCCAACTTTTTCACTCCCCTCTTTCACTTTCATCAAGAGGCTTTTGAGTTCCTCTTCACTTTCTGCCATAAGGGTGGTGTCATCTGCATATCTGAGGTTATTGATATTTCTCCCGGCAATCTTGATTCCAGCTTGTGTTTCCTCCAGTCCAGCATTTCTCATGATGTACTCTGCATATAAGTTAAATATAAACAGGGTGACAATATACAGCCTTGACGAACTCTTTTTCCTATTTGGAACCAGTCTGTTGTTTCCATAGAAACAGCAATTTCTTTTTATTATCATCAGTTTCTATAACATTTAATTTGTAGCATCAAGTGTAGATGGCATAACTAGGTTTGAAAACAAAACTAACCAATTCTTGATAAACATTCTACTTAATATATGGGAGTAGATTATGCAGAGTACTGGATAGTAGTTTTACCAGCCAAAAGCTTCCAGTGTCCTATAGACCTCAGTCAGTGTGCTCCACAAGGAGAATGGACATGTCAGTTAATCAGTACGTTGTCACATGGACGTCCCTTGAGAGAGTCTACCATGTTATAATCTTTACTTGTCTTTTACACTAGATTTCTAGCTCCTTGACAGTGAAGACTAGGCTTATTTTCATGTGTTTATTTTAACCCTAAAGCTTAGTCTAGCAGGTAATGAGTGCACGATAAAAATATTTGTCGAATGAATCCTTAACCCGCGCCAGAGGAGACCACATTGACCTCAAGTCAACGCTGATCTTAAATATAGTAACCTTCACAGTGTTTTGCAAATGTCAGGCTTGGCATGGACGTTGTGTATAATTTATTCTTTCACTGGCTTTTCCTCTTTGCATTCCCTCAGTCTTTGAGTCTTTCTCTGCTCTGTGCCAGCTTCCATTTATGGTGTATGGCAGGCTACCTGTGTTCATTTTCATTCCAGTTTCCTGATCAAGATGCAAAAATGTGTAACAATTCTGCTTCTATGGCGCTATACACTAAGAGATGAGATTCGTAGGAGAATACAAAGTAGTTCCTTAGTTCTCTGTTCTAGGGCTTAACCAATCCCAGGAACTGAAGTCTTCTGTTTCTTCACAGAGGAAATATGACAAAGGCAATGGCTGTACAAGCTTCCTTCATGGGCCGCCCTCCCCACTGCCCCATCCAGTAAGCGGGAGCAACCACTTCTAGAGGTGAGAGGGGATGGAGGACAATCTCCACAATCCATTTGAATCCACTCAGAGGCAAAGTTTTGGTTTTGAGAAACAGAGTGAAAAATATGTGGAGTTGCTGTGCTGAAGAACTTTAAAACAAGGCTGCCTAGGACTGAATGCCCATGGGATGTTAATTATGCTTTTTCATAGAAGCCCATAGCCTCTATTTTAAAAGCAGCAGCTTGTAGCTGAATTTTCTCAATGGTTCCAAGATCTTGCTTCTATAGATACTAAACGTGTTATACATACTCCTTTGAGATGATTATTAGGTTTCAGAACCAGGAGAAAGTTCATCAAGAATATACTCATTGTTGTTTATTGCATTACTTGCTGTGTGCCAGGCCCTGTGTTAAATTCTGAACTTCAGTTTTCATAGGAAGCCTAGGATTTATCTCTGTTTCACAGATGATTAAAGTCAGAGGCCAAGAGAGGGTAAATGACTTGTCTTTGGTCATACAGCTAAGTGTGTAGCAGAACCAGAGTGTTCAAACCCAGATTTGTCTAATTTTAGTTTAAGCCCTTAGTCACCACTGACAGTATTCTCTGGGGTCCCAGCACACATATTTGAGCTCTAAAACTGACTTTTTTGGTGAGGGATTAGTGGCGATGGATGACCTAGATTTTCTGAATGTTGTCAGGAACCAAGGTGATGTTCTTTTCAGGCAGTTGTAGTACCTACTCCCAGAGAACTAAAGACAGGTTGTTGTCTTGACCGAGGTATCTGCTGATACCTCAAAAGGTGTTTGAGGATTTTTACGTAAATGAATGATCGTTGACCTCTTTTGAACATTCATTCATTCATTTGGTAAGCTAAGTGCCTTTCTCTCTCTCTCTTTTATTTGACAAACCATCATGTTTCAAAATTTGGAGTCTCAGTTTCCAGGCTGAATTCATGTTGTGTATTTAAGAAGACAGTGAAAATTCTTTGAAGATATTCTCAAACTCAACAGGAAGGAGCACAGGGTTTGATTTGTACTTGTTTTTCAAGCTGGCTTCAACTGGGGACAAACTCTATTGTAACTTTTCTCGAAGTTGGTGCCAATAGGAGCTGAAATAATAAAATCAGTACAATTAAATTAAATAGGAAACGAGAGTCTTCTATGTCCCAGGCCTTAGATTAGGTAACAATAGTTGGTCACTCTTCTGGGAAATCGTTGCTAAAATTACAATCAACCGGCAGTCACTGATTGGCCCCATTTACTATATTGTGTCCCAGGAAGAAAAACAGTCTCTTCTTATAACACAAGCTTGCAAGGATGATACTGTCCCCCCCCCCCCATCTTCATCTTCCTTCTTATTTTCTTATGATTAATTTGAGCCATGTATTCCGCATTTATTGACAGTGCTATATACCTAGTACTGTGCTAGCCTCCGAGACTAGATATAAAAGAGAGCGCTTGCCTTCAAGAATCTCACAGTCTAGTAGAGAAGAGAGCAAATCATAATACAGGATAAGAAATCTCGATGGAACTAATGAAGGCTCTGTGGAAGTGCAGAGACAGGACATCAAACCCAACTGGCATAGGTGACGTGACGAAGACTTCCAGGATGAGGGAATACTTGAGTTGCATCCTTGAGGAGAATAAGAGCAAAGGGGAAGAGGGTGTTCTTGCCAGTTGTTGTTCAGTCACTAAGTTGTGCCCAACTCTTTGTGACCCCAGGGACTGCAGCACATCACGCTCCCCTGTCCTTCACTGTTTCCCAGAGTTTGCTCAAACTCATGTCCATTGAGTTGGTGATGCCATCCAACTACATCTCATCCTCTGGCATCCCCTTCTTCTCCTGCCCTCGATCTTTCCCAGCATCAGGGTCTTTTCTAATGAATCAGCTCTTCCCATCAGGTGGCCAAAGTATTGGAGCTTCAGCATCTGTCCTTCCAGTGAATATTCAGGGTTGATTTCCTTTAGGATTGACTGGTTTGATCTCCTTGCTGTCCAAGGGACTCTCAGGAGTCTTGTCCAACACCACAGTTTGAAAGCATCAGTTCTTCAGTGCTCAGCCATCTTTATGGGCCAGCTCTCGCATCCATACCTGACTACTGGAAAAACTATAACTTTGACTATATGGACCTCTGTCAGCAAAGTGATGTCTCTGCTTTTTAATATGCTGTCTAGGTTCTTGGCAGAAGGAACTGTAAAATAGCATATCTTTAGTTTGGAGAGTGGCAGAATGTGTTCTAACATTGAATGACCAAAGAAATAGGAGATGAGACTAAAGAAAGAGCTAGGGATCGTGTCATGATAGCTTTGTAGGTCATATTGAAGCATTTAGATTATCCCAAGTGAAGGCAATGGCACCCCACTCCAGTACTCTTGCCTGGAAAATCCCATGAACGGAGGAGCCTGGTAGGCTGCAGTCCATGGGGTCGCTAAGAGTCGGACACGACTAAGCGACTTCACTTTCACTTTTCACTTTCATGCATTGGAGAAGGAAATGGCAACCCACTCCAGTGTTCTTGCCTGGAGAATCCCAGGGACGGGGGAGCCTGGTGGGCTGCCGTCTATGGGGTCGCACAGAATCGGACACAACTGTAGCGACTTAGCAGCAATGGGAAGCTATTAGAGAGTTTTAAGCAGTGGTATAACATGTTCAGATTTGCTTTTTATAAAGATTACTATGGCATCAGGGAGATGGGGAGATTACAGTAAAGTTAGAGAAGTTAGAAGGTTGTTACAGTTCAGAACAGAAATATTGAGGACCTGTAACTAAAAGTGAGCTGATGATGGGGATGGAGAATATGGGAGAGATCCAATGGCTATTAGATCCAATAGATATTTAGGAGGTGGTCTTCAGTTTACAGCTTGACACAGTGTTTGGTGACCAGTTTGTCATAGCAGGGTGAAACTAGAGAAAAAGGAGGAATCTAAGATGACTCCCTCAATTTCACACATGATACATACTGGTACCATTAGTCAGCAAGAGGAGTAGAAGTGGAGGAACAGGTTTGGTAGAAAAAATGATAGTGTGGGGTGTGTTGAGCCTTGAGATGCTCATGGGACAAGTGAAGAGGACCAGGTTGGCAGTTGGGGTATTTTTGTGCCTGAAGTTAGGAGAGAAGATTAGATTGGGGATGGTGGTAGTGCATAGATTTAATCCTTTTCAGTCTTTGTGTTCTGTCTACTTTTGTTACACTTAATTGATTAGTACATAGTGAAGGTAGATTTACCATAAAGCTAATTAAAAGTATATGCCTCTCATATGCACAGGCTTCAGGAAGGGCTCTAGCAAATGTGTTTACATCGTCATGTGTTTTTGTGAAATTTGAAAAATCCAGATATTACTGCAGTTGGTCTAAAATCCTCTCTTGGCATTTTTAATTACCCTCTTTCACTCTTTCTATCTTTGGTAATGTTGGAATGTCGCAGGTGTTTTTTGGACTCTAGCTGTGGAGAAGCTGAGCCTGAAATGCATTTAATTTGGGTTTGCAGGCACTTCAGTGTGTAGTTATTGCTGGCCATCCCGATGTAGGAATGACTTTGAGAAGTTCTCCTGCACTGTGCCAGCTCACCTGGTATTGTGATACAAAGCTGCATAACCAGCTTTGTAACTATATTGAGATATGAATGTATCTTTACACCTCTGGCACTGGAATCATGGAAATAGAAGAGGATGAAATGTACAAAGCCAGAAACTGATTAGTAGAAAAACTTCTGATGAAGTTATAGCCTGAACATCTGCCTGATACAAAGGCTTGCATGCTGGGAGGTGTATTTGGAATGGGATCCCAGGGTGCAGGAGTTCAGAACAAGGGAAGTGAAATGGGAAGAAAGGAAAGGAAATCAAGGATGTGATAGTCTGTTGGCTTTTGACTACAGGTAGCAGGTGTTCTGTCCTACCTGGGACTTATAAAGGAGCATTGTGAGATGCTCTCAGGACTGTGCTTGAGTACAGAGGGGGACGTATTCTCCCATGGGCATTAATTCCTTCTCTGTGCAGGAGAAGTCCCAAAGCAGAGGTGAGAGACGCAATGAGCTACGCTGTGAGCTGTATATGAGGTGACGTCTGCTTGTACTGGGCTTCCCCAGTGGCTCAGTGGTAAAGAATGCCCCTGCCAATGCAGAGGCCACAGGTTCCATCCCTGAGTCAGAAAGATCCCCTGGAGAAGGAAATGGCAATCCACTCCAGTATTCTTGCCTGGGAAATCCCATGGACAGAGGAGCGTTGGCAGGCTACAGTCCACTGGGTCACAAAAGAGTCCAACACGACCTCGCCCCTGAAAACTGCTTGCACTGGTTACATGGGTGTGAAACCAATCTGAGCCTGTGTGGAACTGGTCACTGTGGCAGTGGAAGGAATGGAAGGGGTAAGCAGTGGGCCAAGAGGATTTTGAAGTGATGCTTAAGAGCCATCTAACGTTGACAGAGGATTCTGTTCTCATTCATTCATGGTCAAACTTTCTCTGTTGTTAGAATTACATATGCTAATACAGGGCATGTCATTATAAATCTCCATTCTGTTTTACTTTTTGATGACAATCACACAAAATAGACTTTATCAGAATTTCTACTTGTAGAACACAACCTTGTTGTGGCTATTAAAAATTTCCGTCAGCGTGCTACTGTGAACTAGTTGCCTTGCAGGACATTTGGCCCTGTCCAAAATGTCCTGAGCGGTTTTGGTCCATGACACGTGATTTGGGACAAGACTGAATTTCAAGGGAATCTCATAGACATTTTGGATAAGACTAAGTATCCACTAACCAACTATTCCTTGCCAGAATTTTCCTATACATATACAATTTATACAAATAAGATCATACTATGTAAAATAGTCTTGTTTTTTCCTGTTTTTATTTTCCTTTATTTTGGGTAACTTTTCTTTAACAGTTAGGTAGACCTATTTAATCTTGTTTAATGACTGCATAGTAGTCCATTATATGGATTTATGAGAATTTATTTAATCAGGGTTGGTTTTCTGTTGGATGTTTTTCCTTATAGAAATACAAAAACTTCTTTTATCTCTGACATATTTTTAAGAGATACTTGGTGGGGAAAATAGATAATGGAAATGGTGAGAGGAATTGTGAAAGAATTTTAGAGAGAAAAGGTTTGGTTTTTAAAGTCGTCTGGTTTTATCTCTTTTCTGTGATGATGATGAAGTGCTTGATCACCAAGAAAAATACTCAGTATTTTTGCCCCCTTTTGTATTTTTTTAAGTTTATTGTTTGCACAAAATTTGCAGATGAGCTTAATGGCACTTTATGAGAATTTGAACTCGACTTTTCATTTTTCCTTGCAACATCGGGACTCAGTGATATTTTGACAGTTTTGCTAGCCCTTTTCCTTCATATCATGTGATTATTAATGATGATAATACATAATTAGCAAATTTATAATAGCAATTCCATTTCCTCATTACAATTCGAGGTCATCAGAAAGGACTTCTGAAAAGAGGAGACTTGAATAAGAAAAGGGGATAAGGTTTTTCTGAACAAAACCAGCCTTTAGTTTTCCCTTTAAGCAGGTTTTAAAAGAAGTGATGACCTCACCTCTCTCCTTAAAATGCCTGCTTCTAAGGCAAATGTATGAGGTAGTTGGGTCTGTAGTATTTCTTAGCACATCATCTGGACTTAGGTAATTTTTATTCACTGTATCACAAAAGAACCATGTTTTTATGTCTGTTTTATATAACTACTGATCTTGCCTCCTCATGTTATAAAAATCATTCAAGAAGTTAGTTCAGTCGATATTGAGAGTTCTATAGCACTGCAGCACAAAGTTCTGAAGGTTGCTGATCCAAAGACTAAGTCACAAGGAAGGAAGAGAAGAATTAAAGCACAGATAGTTGGTCTTACCTTAGCAACGGAAATATATTTCTGGTTTTTGAATCTCCTATTATTGGATATGTTGGGCAATTACTCATCTTTTGGGCTGTTAACTCACTAACACAGTTATTCCTCATTTATCATCCTTAGGAAAGCTACAAGTCTGAAGGAAAAGACAGAAATAGACTCATTGATTCTAAAATAAGCCCCTTGGTTCTATAGAAGAACTGCTTATCTCTTGGGAAAGACGTGAAGGTTCCCATCATCTCATCCCGAAAGCTATCCTTTGTCTTAGCCACGTTTTCCATTGCTGATCACTTACTAGGAAAACATTCCAGTGAGTGTGCAGTGAGTGGTACAGACCACCAAAAAAGATGAAGTGGAGATGCCCGGCATGCCTCACTATTTATAAGAAAATATTTCCCCTAAAGATGGGAAAGTCCAAGTCTTTAAATACTCTGGGAGAGGAGAATAATGGAAAAAACTCTACAGTTTCTGTTCTGTTGGTTCATAAGATTTTTCTCACAAATCATTTGGATGGGCCTTTAAGCAAGTCACATAGTAACCGAAATCTTATATTAATTGCCCCACTTTGGCTTTCTGGCTAATGTATCTGGCAGTAAGACTGAAGAACAAGCAAAAGAGAGTGAACAGCTGATGGTGGTGTGGGAATGCAAGGCCATCCATTATTTGTGGCCTGGAACCCTAAGTTAGGTGGGAGAACCACAGGGCTCTCCTTAATAGGGCAGTCCATGCAGATGGTTTGAAGCAAATGATTTGGCTTTTTTTTTTTAATGTATGTGTTTTTAATTGAAGGATAATTGCATTACAGTATTGTTTTCATAATGATTTGGTTTCTTGTCTTTTGAATACAACTTCAGTTTAAGTTAATATTTTAGTCCTAGTGGTTACTTCACTTTCTATTCTACCAGGAAGTTCATTCAGCAAGTCTCTCTGGCGTTTAGTATATATATAAGTACATATTATCTTCCTAGATAATTAGTCATTCATTGTCTTGGGTTTGGGAAATACAATTTAGTCTATAATCCTAGTTTTCTTTTGGTATCTGCTTTCTAAATCCCTTGGTGGGTCCTGAGTAGGTCAATCATGGTTCAACAGGCAGAACCAGTAAAAGACAGACACCCACATGCGTTAAGGAATTTCTTATAAGGAGCAGGCTTATGGAATTGTGGAGGCTGTCTAAGAAAGTCTAGAGTTGGTAGGGCAGGCTGTCAGGAAGGGAGGATCCCAGCAGGTGGAAACCCCACGGGCACGGTCTGCAGCGGCTTTCAGCAGGTGGAAGGTCATCTTTCCCTCAGAAAGCCTTCGCCCTGCTTCTAAGGCTGTCAGCACCTTGAGTCAGTCCCACCGAGGATGGCAACCCTTAAAGTCGACCCGTTACTTTGACTGCATCTGCAAAATCCCTTCACATCAGCACCTGGATTCACGTTTAACTGAATTGTTGAGGGCAGTTACCTAGCCAAATGGACACAGCAAAAATCCATCCCATTCAGAGAAGCCAGAGGAGCTGCCTGAGAAATTACTGCCATGGAGGTGTTTCTGCAGCGTTCATGAAATCAGGGCTGGTGTCCGCTGCTCTCTACAAGCAGTCCTCTCTGAGCGCCCACAGCTGTAGCACTGCCTGCCAAGTACCTGCACCAGGGGAGCCTGGTTAGTTAATCTTGTCGGCACCGAACCCCACTCGTGAGTTTTCAAAAGTTGCACACAAAACAGGGTTTTGTTGACTGAAAAATGTTTCCCTACTGATTGCTATTTTGTGAGTTTTTAAATATTTGTTTAAACTTAAAAGCTAAAGCTCAAGAGCCAACTGCCAGTGGAAAACCAAGCACTGACTTTATCAGAGAAGGTATTAAAATGATCTGTTCTGGGGAGTGGGAAGAGCAGTGAATGAGGCCATGAAAGGACAACAGGGGGTGCTGGTGCTGATAGAAATGCTCTGTATGTGTAGCAGGGTCAGTATCCTGGTCGTAATGCTGTGCTGCCACACAGTTTGGCTTCACAAGATATTCTTGGTGGCAGAAACGGATGGGCAAGAGTGTATGTGGTGTCCTGGGTGAAAACACATGAGATCTTTCACAGCTGTATAAGAATGCACAGTTATTTCAAACTAAAATTCTAATTGAAAAATCATCCATTCTAGAGACCTCCCATGTGTTCTGGTGGCTAAGACCCCACATTCCTAATGCAGGGAACCCGGGTTTGATCCCTAGTCAGGAGAGCTGGGTCCTGTGTGCCACAGCCAAGACTTGGCACAGCCAAAAATAAATTAAAAAAAAAAAAAAAACATTTTATAAAGCAATCCTTTTATAATATGATTAATTATTTTTTAATCCATTTTAAAAAAATAGTCATTTTTTTTCAGGAGGTAGACATCTATATATCTTAGTCCTATGCTTGAATAAATTACATACTGCTCAGTGGTAAAGAATCTGCCTGCCAGTGCATAAGTGGGTATGATCCCTGGGTTGGGAAGATCCCCTGGAGAAGGAAATGGCAATCCACTCCGGTATTCTTGCCTGAAAAACCCCATGGACAGAGGAGCTTGGTGGGCTACAGCCCATGGGGTCGAGAAGGAGCTGGACATGACTTGGCAACCGAACAATAACAAACTTAAAGTGTAAATCAAGAGGAAACCATTGGAAATGTGCAGGAGGGAGGTAGTTGTGGGACAAATACCATCTTAGCCCAGAAAGTTGTATAGATTGAAAATAAAACTGTTTGAAGGATTTAGGTAAATGTGTGGATTCACTCATTTAGTGAATATTTGTGTGCCTCTCTGCCAGGCAACTATCTATAGTTTTCATGTATTTCAGAAACTTTTCTTGATGTAGATATTGATGTCCTTGATGGCAGCCACGCCTTCCCCAAATCTCAACTGATACAGCTGTCAAAATCTGAGAATCATGTGGATTGGAATTTCTCAGTGTATATTTCTGATCCAACTCGATCAGATTTTTGTGGAGAAGTGAAATTCCATCAGTCAAAAATAATTCAGTAGTAACTTATAAAGATAACTACAAATGTAATTCATGGATTGTCTTAAAAGATATTTTCTACTTGAAATGTCTTTCAGGTGTTTCTATTTTAGGGATATAGAATAGGAAACTACAGTTAAGAAATGGGAAGGTGGGGACCAAACTCAGTTTAAATGTTAAGAAACAGGTATTTATAGCAAACAGAAAGAAGGCTCAGACAATCAGGTAACCTCCAGGGACCAGCATTGGGGCGGTTGTTGTTCTTTAGTTGCTATGTCGTGTCCGACTCGTGACTTTTGTAAGATTCATAACTTACAACTTATGTAGGACATGACTTACATGTCCGACTCACGTAGCCTAAGCAGACTCTTGTCCATGGGATTTCTTAGGCAGGAATACTGGAGTGGGCTGCCATTTCCTTCTCCAGGGGATCTTCCCAACCCAGAGATGGAACTCATATCTCCTGCCTTGGCAGGCCGATTCTTTACCACTGAACCACCAAGAAAGCCCTTAACATTGGGCCTGGGCCCTGGTAACAGGCCTAAGTGCTCTGACTCCTGGGGGCTCCGTGCGCTCTGCCCAGGACTCTCTGGTCACCTTTAGTGAAGGTGTAGGCTTTGCTTTTTTTTTTTTTAAGTGCCTTAGAGGCTGAGCACCTCAGCAAGTGATTGCCATCTTTCTTTCAGAGTTTGGCCTATGAACAGCAGGATCTGTTCCCTGAAAGCTGTTATAATCTAAGTTAGTAGATAAATTTAGGGTTCTACCCAGGAAACGGCCTGATTAAGAAATACTGTCTGCATCAAATCAACTCCTGCCCTCACCCCCATAAATTAAAGTGTTTAGGAAACCATGATTCCATATTTCACCCCAGTCAGCTCCTGGCAGACGTGACCTAACTGGGAGTGAGGTTGTCGGGGATGGAGGGACCCCAACACACCTGCGGTGGAGCTGTCCTGCTAGGGAGAGCTCAGCCAGCCACTTAACTGGGTGGATATTGGAATTTTTAAAAGTAGTTGAACTTTTGGTGAAAGGGAGCTTTTGTCTCCTGGAATAGCAACAGTTATCATCACTTAAAACCAGTGATTTCTATATACAGCAAGTGCTTCTATATATATACTCCTGTATTATTTATATAGGACTATTTTAAGATCTGTGTCACATTTTTTCTGGTGTATTTTACGGTGGGAAAATTCAGTTGGAAAAAATGCACTTAGCTCTGATGGGGATGGTTAAGGTAAAGTAAGACTTTAAAAAGAAATGAAGTTTTTGGGTTTTTTTCTTCATTTTGTCTTTAAAGAGGACAGAAATAGCAAGGTAGTAGCTCCCTAAGTGAAATTGTGTTTCTTCTTTCTCCTTAAACAAATCTTACCATTTTACTCATGTTATAATAATAGATCTGTCACCCTATAAGTCAGTTGAAGATCTGCAAGGCATGTGTAAGAATTCATCCATGCATTCATTATGAAAATCTGTGAGAAATTAGCTGTTTTGTGCAATATAGGTTGTAATTCAGGGTTTAGTTTTCTTTTGATTTTGCGCTTGTTGAGAGGGAGAGGGGTAGGATAAGGATGTATCTACTGTTAAGACCAATATGAGTGTGGCAGCCTGGATGGGAGGGGAGTTTGGGGGAGAATGGATACATGTATATGTTTGGCTGAGTTGCTTTGCTGAGCACCTGAAACCACCATAGCATTGTTAATTGGCTATACTC
The DNA here is from genome assembly GCF_029407905.1 of Bubalus kerabau. Classification (NCBI taxonomy): domain Eukaryota; kingdom Metazoa; phylum Chordata; class Mammalia; order Artiodactyla; family Bovidae; genus Bubalus; species Bubalus kerabau. The sequence continues at coordinate 26,233,371 of NC_073645.1, forward strand.
CATTAGAAAATAAAAGGTTTAAAAAAAAATGTACTCCGGGTGTAGAGACACAGGTATTCCCACAGCCCAGGTGTGGCTTTGGCGGGAGTTAGGTGCGGCTGTGATATGACACAGCATGGCCGAGGTGGGGGCAGTCCCGGGGGGTTGTGCGTGCAGGGGTTGGCCCACTGTGATCTTTGGTCCCTTCCCCTGAGGAGAGAGAGGTTCCTTCCTACTTGTTCTGTGGGGATGAATAAAACCATGGAGGTTACGGTTGGAGAAAATCAAGTCATTTGATCGGCTGGGGAAGAAGAACATAAGAGGAGTATGTGTGCTTAGTCGCTCAGTTGTGTCTGATTCTGCAACCCCACGGACTGCAGCCCGCCAGGCTCCTCTGTCCATGGGATTCTCCAGGCAAGAACACTAGAGTGGGCTGCCATGCCCTCCTCCAGGGGATCTTCCCAACCCAGGGGTTGAGTCCAGGTCTCCCACACTGCAGGTGGACTCTTTACCATCTGAGCCACCAGGGAAGCCCTAAGAGGTGTACGTTGGAGACCAAAAGAGGGAAAGACAGGGCAGTTAAGGACCAGGTTCTTGATGGCCTTTGAACCCTACTCGAAGCCATTTTCTTTTAAATTCAGTCATTGAAGGGAAGTGAGCACTTTTGAGTTGTAGAATGATAGGGTTTAGTAAGTATTACCTTTGTGTCTTGAGGGGGGTGTTAGGTATTGTGCTAGACTTGGTGGGGCCTGTAGATGAAGAGTGATACAAAGATGAGGAACACAGAGGTCCCTGTCATCTAGGCATTGCTGATGATCTCAGAGGGGAGACAGCCTTGTGGTGAGTAAGGTGTGAGTTGGTTGAGGAGGTGCTCAGGTGAGGAGGCACAGAACCAAAGGCTTGCTTTCCATTTCAGAGATTTGAAGGCCTCTGTCCTGCTCACCCCGGCCCAGGTTTCTCTTCTGGCTCAACGTCTCTAGCCTCCATTTCCTCCTCATGTGCCATAGTTTATACATCTTACAAGATCTTGGTAGTTCTCTTCTCAGTTTGCCTCATAAAATAAGAGACCCAAACCTGAACACAGTATTCTGCATAGGCTAACCGTAGTAGGAGCATTGCTTTCCCTGTTTGGAGATTGTATTGGCACTCAGTCACCAGGTAATAATATGTTCCTGGACCACCAGGACATCTATTCTGGGGACACCTGCTGTTAACAAAGAGAAGGGGTTCTGGGAAGGAGGTCCTAGTGAAGAGGACACAAGTGGGCCTGTATTCCCCCTTGGAACCTACCTAAGTCTGCTCACCTTCCTTAGCGACTTCTCCTATCACCTCCTGTTCCCCATTCCTGCTCCTGCCTCATACACCCTGAGGTCCACTGTTAGGCCCTGACCCCTTTAGTCCCTCGTGGGTGGTAGTTCTTTAAGTACTCGTTGAACTGTGCGTCTTATACATTTTATTGTTCAGTTCAGTTCAGTGGCTCAGTCGTGTCCGGCTCTTTGTGACCCCATGGACTGCAGCACACCAGGCCTCCCTGTCCATCACCAACTCCTGGAGTGTACTCAAATTCATGTCCATTGAGTCGGTGATGCCATCCAAACATCTCATCCTCTGTCGTCCCTTCCTCCCGCCTTCAGTCTTTCCCAGCATCAGAGTCTTTTCCAATGAGTCAGTTCTTCTCATCAGCTGGCCAGAGTATTGGAATTTCAGCTTCAGCATCAGTCCTTCCAGTGAATATTCAAGACTGATTTCCTTTAGGATTGACTGGTTGGATCTCCTTGCAGTCCAAGGACCTCTCAAGAGTCTTCTCCAACACCACAGTTCAAAAGCATCAATTCTTCAGCACTCAACTTTCTTCATAGCCCAACTCTCACATCTATATGTGACTACTATATTTATATAGCTTTGATTAGACGAGACTTTGTTGGCAAAGTAATGTCTCTGTTTTTTAATATGCTGTCTAGGTTGGTCATAACTTTTCTTCCAAGGAGCAAGTGTCTCTTAATTTCATGGCTGCAGTCACCCTCTGCAGTGATTTTGGAGCCCCCAAAAATAAAGTCTGTCACTGTTTCCCCATCTATTTGCCATGAAGTGATGGGACCAAATGCCATGATCTTAGTTTTCTGAATGTTGAGTTTTAAGCCAACTTTTTCACTCTCTTTCACTTTCATCCAGAGGTTCTTTAGTTCTTCGTTTTCTGCCATAAGGGTGGTGTCATCTGCATATCTGAGGTTATTGATATTTCTCCCAGCAGTCTTAATTCTAACTTGTACTTCATCCAGTCCAGCATTTCTCATGATGTACTCTGCATATAAGTTAAATAAACAGGGTGACAATATATAGCCTTGACGTACTCCTTTTCCTATTTGGAACCAGTCTGTTGTTCCATGTCCAGTTCTGTTGCTTCTTGACCTGCATACAGTTTTCTCAGGAGGCAGGTCAGGTGCTCTGGTATTCCCATCTCTTTAAGAATTTCCCACAGTTTATTGTGATCCACACAGTCAAAGGCTTTGGCGTAGTCAATAAAGCAGAAGTAGATGTTTTTCTGGAACTCTCTTGCTTTTTCAGTGATCCAACGGATGTTGGCAATTTGATCTCTGATTTATCTACCTTTTCTAAAACCAGCTTACACATCTGGAAGTTCATGGTTCATGTACTGTTGAAGCCTGGCTTGGAGAATTTTGAGTGTTACTTTGCTATCATGTGAGATAAGTGCAATTGTGCAGTTTTGCGCATTCTTTGGCATTGCCTTTCTTTGGGATTGGAATGAAAACTGACCTTTTCCAGTCCTGTGGCCACTGCTGAGTTTTCCAAATTTGCGGGCATATGACTGCAGCACTTTCACAGCAGCATCTTTTAGGATTTAAAATAGCTCCACTGGAATTCCATCATCTCCTCTAGCTTTGTTCCTAGTGATGCTTCCTAAGGCCCACTTGACTTCACATTCCAGGATGTCTGCCTCTAGGTGAGTGATCACACCATCGTGATTATCTGGGTCATGAATATCTCTTTTGTATAATTCTTCTGTGTATTCTTGCCACCTCTTCTTTAGGTGTTAGGTCCATACCATTTCTGTCCTTTATTGAGCCCATCTTTGCATGAAATGTTCCCTTGGTATCTCTGATTTTCCTGAAGAGATCTCTAGTCTTTTCCATTCTGTTGTTTTCCTCTATTTCTTTGCACTGATCACTGAGGAAGGCTTTGTTATCTCTCCTTGCTATTCTTTGGAACTCTGCATTCAAAAGGGTATATCTTTCCTTTTCTCTTTTGCCTTTCGCGCTATTTGTAAGGCCTCCTCAGACAACTGTTTTGCCTTTTTGCATTTCTTTTTCTTGGGGATGGTCTTGATCAATGCCTTCTGTACAATGTCATGAACCTCTGTCCGTAGTTCTTCAGGCACTCTATCAGATCTAATTCCTTGAATCTATTCCTCACTTCCACTGTATAATCGTAAGGGATTTAATTTAGGTCATACCTGAATAGTCTAGTGATTTTCCCTACTTTCTTAAATTTAAGTCTGAATGTGGCAATAAGGAGTTCATGATCTGAGCCACAGTCAGCTCCCGGTCTTGTTTTTGCTGACTGTATAGAGTTTTTCCATCTTTGGCTGCAGAGAATATAATCAATCTGATTTCAGTATTGAACATCTGATGATGTCCATGTGTAGAGTCTCCTCTTGTGTTGTTGGAAGAGGGTGTTTGCTGTGACCAGTGCATTCTCTTGGCAAAACTCTGTTAGCCTTTGCCCTGCTTCATTTTGTACTCCAAGGCCAAATTTGCCTGTTACTCTAAGTATCTCTTGACTTCCTACTTCTGCATTCCAGTCCCCTATAATGAAAAGGAAATCTTTTTTGGGTGTTAGTTCTAGAAGGTCTTGTAGGTCTTCATAGAGCTGTTCAACTTCAGCTTCTTCAGCATTACTCGTCAGGGCATAGACTTGGATTGCTGTGATACTGAATGGTTTGCCTTAGAAACAAACAGAGATCATTCTGTCGTTTTTGAGATTGCACCCAAGGACTGCATTTTGGACTCTTGTTGATTGTGATGGCTATTCCACTTCTTCTCAGGGATTCTTGCCCACAGTAGTAGATATAATGGTCATCGGAGTTAAATTCACCCATTCCAGTCCATTTTAGTTCTCTGATTCCTAAAATTTTGATGTTCACTCTTGCCATCTCTTGTTTGACCACTTCCAATTTTCCTTGATCCATGGATCTAACATTCCAGGTTCCTATGCAATATTGCTCTGTACAGCATCGGACTTTACTTCCATCACTAGTCACATCCACAACTGGGTGTTGTTTTTGCTTTGGCTCCGTCTCTTCATTTTTTCTGGAGTTATTTCTCCACTGATCTCCAGTAGTATATTGGGGAGTTCCTCTTTCAGTGTCCTATCTTTTTGCTTTTTCATACTGTTCATGGGGTTCTCAAGGCAAGAATACTTAAGTGGTTTGCCATTCCCTTCTCCAGTGGACCACGTTTTGTCAGAACTCTCCACCATGACCCATCCATCTTGTGTGGCCCTACGCGGCATGGCTCATAGTTTCTTTGAGTTAGACAAGGCTGTGGTCAATGTGATCAGATAGGTTAGTTTTCTGTGATTGTGGTTTTCAGTCTGTCTGCCCTCTAATGGAGAAGGATAAGAGGCTTATAGAAGCTTCCTGATGGGAGAGACTGACTGAGAGGGAAACTGGGTCTTGTTCTGAGGGTCATGCTCAGCAAATCTGTAATCCAATTTTCTACTGATGGGTGGGGCTGTGTTCCCTCCCTGTCATTTGACCTGAGGCCAAACTATGGTGGAGATAATGAAGATAATGACCAGTGCCCCTACATGTTATTGTAAGTAGGTTTATATTCATTCACTCTTCATTCAAAAAGAAAGAAAAAAAGATCTGGAGAAAAGAGGCAAAGGTGATTCAGAGTTTTAAGGCTGGGTGATTGGAGCTCCAATGGCAGTATTGTCAGAGGTGGCACTTAGAAGAGGGAGGTGTTACTAAGGAAGGACAAACACTCTGCCTAAAGATACAGGTCTTTGCTCTCAGGCGAAGGCGCCCTGGCAGAAGCAGGCCAGTGTGTTTGTCCTTGTTAGAAGAAGGAAGGATGTTATGGAAATCGCATGGATCGAACACTGAGATGATGAGCCTTGGATTCTTCATCTATGACCTTTCTTATCTTGAGCATCTTTTGTTCCCAAAGTCACCTTTCATGATCTTTTGGCCGCATTTGATATGTTGGCCACTTTTCTGCTTCTTGAAGTAGTTTTTTAAAAATTTGGCTTCCAAACACCAATCTCTCTTTTCTCTGCTCGTGCCACCAGCCCCTCCTTCTCAGTCTCCTTTTTGACTGTTATCTCCACTTCCTGCCCTAGAGACGCTGGCCTGCCCTGGGCTCAGGCTGCACACACCACCTCTCTTGGTGATCTCCACTGGTGTCTGGCTTCACTAGCCTTTCTTCTCTGGGAGTTCTCACTCTTCATCTGTAACCCCCATGGCTCACACTCTGTTGAATTCTGCACTTAGGTATGTAACTGCCAGTTTGATACTTCCGCTGCTGCTGCTGCTGCTAAGTCGCATCAGTTATGTCCGACTCTGTGCGACCCCATAGACAGCAGCCCACCAGGCTTCCCCATCCCTGGGATTCTCCAAGCAAGAACACTGGAGTGGGTTGCCATTTCCTTCTCCAATGCATGAAAGTGAAAAGTGAAAGTGAAGTCGCTCAGTCGTGTCTGACTCCTAGTGACCCCATGGACTGCAGCCTACCAGGCTCCTCTGTCCATGGGATTTTCCAGGCAAAAGTACTGGAGTGGGGTGCCATTGCCTTCTCTGGATAGTTCCACTGGGAAATCTAATAGGCATCTTGAACTTAACCTAACACTGAACTGACTTCTTCTTTCCAGGCGAGTACCTTCCACAGTCCTCCTCTATAAATGGCAACTCCGTCCTTCCCGCTGCTCAGGCCCCCAAATCCTATAGTCAGCCCTGGCTTGTCTCCTCCTTTCCTGCCTACATTCAGTCGATCAGCAAAACCTGTTGACTCTAATCTAAAATATAAACCCAGATTCTAAGTACTTCCCACCCCCTCCATTGTTGCCATCTGGTCCAGGCCACCATCCTTGTCACTGAGATCACTGAAATAACTTTTGTTTTTTTCAAATTTTGATCGGAGTATAGTTGCTTTGCAATGTTGTGTTAGTTTCTGCTCTACAGCAAAGTGAATCAGCTATACATACACGTATCAGTTCAGTTCAGTTGCTCAGTCCTGTCTGAAACTTTGTGACCCTATGGACTGCAGCATGCCAGGCTTCCCTGTCCATCACCAACTCCCAGAACTTGCTTAAACTCATGTCCATCGAGTCGGTGATGTCATCCAACCATCTCATCTTCTGTCTCCTCCTCCTCCTGCCTTCAGTCTTGGCCAGCATCAGAGTCTTTTCCAATGAGTCAGTTCTTTGTATCAAGTGGCCAGAGTATTGGAGCTTCAGCTTCAGCATCAGCCCTTCCAGTGAATATTCAGGACCAATTTCCTTTAGGATTGACTGGTTGGATCTCCTTGCAGTCCAAGGGACTCTCAAGAATTTTCTCCAACACCACAGTTCAGAAGCGTCAATTCTCCAGCGCTCAGCTTTCTTTCAGGTTCAACTCTCACATCCATACATGACTACTGGAAAAACCATACCTTTGACTATATGGACTTTTGTTGACAAAGTAATGTCTCTGCTTTTTAATATGCTGTCTAAGTTGGTCATAGCTTTTCTTCCAAGGAGCAAGTGTCTTTTAATTTCATGGCTGCAGTGATTTTGGAGCCCAAAATCACTGAAAATAAAGAAAATAAAGTCTCTCTGAAAATAAACACTGTTTCCATTGTTACCCCATCTATTTGCCATGAAGTGGTGGGACCAGATGCCATGATCTTAGTTTTTTGGATGTTGAGTTTTAGGCCAGCTTTTTCACTCTCCTCTTTCATTGTCATCAAGAGGCTCTTTAGTTCTTCTTCGCTTTCTGCCATAAGGGTGGTTTCATCTGCATATCTGAGATTATTGATGTTTCTCTCAGCAATCTTGATTCCAACTACTTTTTGGATTTCCTTCCCATTTAGGTCACCACAGAGCACTGAGTAAAGTTCCCTGTGTTATACAGTAGGTTTTCATTAGTTAGCTATTTTATACACATGATCCCTGGGTCGGAAAGATGCCCTGGAGTAGGAAAAGGCAACCCACTCCAGTATTCTTGCCTGGAAAATCCATTGACAGAAGAGCCTGGTGGGCTACAGTCCATGGGATTGCAGAGTCAGATAGGACTGAACAACTGCACACAAAGCGTGCACACACACACACTTCAGTAAAAGCTAAGGTCTTGGTGATGGAGATGTGATCTGCACTACCCCCCATCCCCAACTACCCCGGCCTCCCCTCCAACCCCCATTTCATCTTTGCTTTTTTCTCTCCTGCTTACTCTGCTCCAGCCACACTGCTTGCTTTCCCTCAAGCACACCAGGCCTCTCCTCTCCAGGGCTCCATCGTTCCCTCCACCTGAAACATCTTCCCCAACCCCTTACTTACTTCATTTGGCTCCTTAATGCCTTCCAGCATTGTTCAACTGTCCCCTTACTAGGGAGGCCCTTCCCGGGCCAGCCTAAGCTAAATAATTTGGCCTCTGCTTTTTTGTTCTGCACTGCACATTTTATACAGTCTGACATGCATTTATACTGTTTCCCTGAGTGTTTGTCTCCCCTGCTAGAATGTTCTTTGAAAGCCAGAGCTTTGTTTTGTGCCCTGAGGTATAAGCCTGGCATATATAGTAGACATCAGTACATATTTACTGAGTGAATGAATGAGTTTGTGACTATAGTTCATTGACACTTACATAGCATTGTACCTTTTGGATTATACATTATGTTCAAAAACGTCAGATCATTGGTCAGTGTGTTCAATTTTTGTACATCAGACTAAATCTAACTAATGCTACTTAAAGTGTATTGACTTCCTTGACGGCCTATATGCAAACTGGTTTCCTTGGGAGATCTTAAGTATAGCCTTCAAATCTACCCTCCATCTTGTTTTGTTTTAGTGAAGGGGGACCTGAATTCTAACTTACAGAGCATTTCTTTATCACTGGTTTCATTCTTAGGAACTTGATTGATTCCTACTTGTTGAATTATTATAATTCTTATGTTAGGTAAACTGGGAAATGTTTAAAAACAGAGGCATATCAAATGCCTCCCTTGCCCTAATGCTCTTGTTTAGTGGGGGGCTACAACACTGCATGGGCTTCCCTGGTAGCCAAGTGGTAAAGTATCCACCTGTGGTGTAAGAGACACAGAAGATGGGGTTTCGATCCCTGGGTCAGGAAGATCCTATGGAGGAGGACGTGGCAGCCGACTCCAGCATTCTTGCGGGGAGAATTCCATGGACAGGGGAGCCTGGTGGGCTACAGTCCATGGGGTCGCAGAGTTGGACACGACTGAAGCAACTTATGGCACCCCACTCCAGCACTCTTGCCTGGAAAATCCCATGGACGGAGGAGCCTGGTGGGCCGCAGTCCATGGGGTCACTAAGAGTCGGACACGACTACGCGACTTCACTTTCACTTTTCACTTTCATGCATTGGAGATGGAAATGGCAACCCACTCCAGCGTTCTTGCCTGGAGAATCCCAGGGATGGAGGAGCCTGGTGGGCTGCCGTCTCTGGGGTCACACAGAGTCGGACACGACTGAAGCGACTTGGCAGCAGCAGCAGCAGAAGCAACTTAGCACGCACGCGTGACGCTGCACGACTCCTACATTTGTGGGACCCAGCAGCCATGGCAGACGTAAAATGTTTGGCTTTAGTTTCTCATCGTTAAATCTTCTGTTTGTTTTCTTCCTGCTGTTCAAGTGGCATTTTAGGACCCTGTCTGCTTTGCACTCACATTGTTCGGTTGTTTGGACTACTGCTTGTCGCTTGTTATTAGCTCAGCTGTGTCAAGTTTTTCCTGATTCCATTCTACTTCATCTGCTCACTTGGCTTTCTTCCTTAGGTGTTTCAGTTACTCTGCCTGCTGTTCCACTTCACTTGATTGACATCAAACTTGTATGAGAGCAAATGAGTCCATATTTTCATCAGGCGGTTACGGTACCCTTTGTCAGCCTAATCATTACCTAGTTAATTATCCCTATCAAAATACAAATGGTATCTGTCATTCAGAATCTGAGCCTAGCATTGTGGTAAGGTTAAAAGATTTGAGCGTGGCAACTGGCAACAATTCTGAGCCGATTCTCCAGAGAGATGATGCAGTACTTTGATTTGGGGAGCAGTGGAAGCAGGCGGAGGCAGAAATTTGATCCTAATTTTATTGCATATAGATGATTTTACTTAGCCTACCTCACAGTGAAGACGTGTTATTATAATTTCATCTGTGTAAGTGCCCTGTTTTGAACACATAGCAGTTAAAATCTAGGTGATTATTTCACAGTAAACTTAACAATTCTGAATTTGACTGGAAATGTGTTTATGGAGCCCTATACTCTGAAGAGAGGCCTGCATAGATTCTCCTAGGTCTGACTTAAGTATTCCGTTAGTCATCTAGGACCAGGCTAGTCAAGAGGCTGTAGGTATAAGTTTCAGGACAGTTTGAAACGACATGAATACTGCAAGACCCCTTATAGCTAGCCACAAAGGGCTGTCTCCAAGCCCTAATTGTGCCAGCAATGTCTGCTTTATTCTATATATAATTAATCAAATTTGTGTAATCTAGCTATATTAAAAAGCTTTAGTGCTATTTCATGCCTGTAATCACATATTGTGCTGAGTGCTGTGTTTTTATTCTTCTCTTTGGAAGTTAAGAATCCATCAGTTCATAATCTTTTCCAGTTTTTGGTTTATAAATATCTTTTATTAGTTTCCCCAAAATTGTTTTGCTGCTTTCAATCCTGGCTTAATCCCTCCAATGCTCAGGTTAAGAACGATGTTATTTGAGCTCAGTTCTTTAAATTTCTGTTTTGATAAGTTTATATTTTCCCTTTGATGGTTCCATTGATGAGGCCAAAGGCTGAACTCCCTGCAGTGAATGGCTAAGTAGGGGAAGAGGTACCTTATATTGCTGTCTTCCAAAAGCATGATTAGAGAAGAGGGATATCTTTTTTTTTTTTGGTACTGCTTACTGGGAAGAAGGTTAGAAAACAAGACTTCTCACCAGGAATTCCAAAGCTAAAAATATGTGACTCTGGGGCAGATGAAGAAGTTTCAACATTGGAGGTGGGGGTGTGAAAGGGAACACTGAGCTAGGAAGAAAACCTAATTTTCCATCTAAGAAGCCTAGCTTACATGAATTATTTCTAGAGTAAGGCCTTTTCCAGTTAGATCTGTTGGTGCTGTCGAGCTGGTATTTCAAGTATGTCCATCTGCATTTAAACGAATTGCTCCAAGACAATCTGATTATGCGGTAGTTACTTTGGTGAGAATAGCGCCTCAGTGGAATGGAAACTTCATTTTGAGTCTAATATTAGACCTTGCTTTGGAAAATTCCTTTTAAATGATCACAAGCTGGGAATAGCAAAAGAATTTAACTTTCGACAGACAGCATTCACCAAGAATTTTTAACTGCTTATGTTTGGGTCCTTGGGAAAGCAGATGGGAGAAACTGACCTAACCAAACTGACTAGACTGGAATTGACTTGACCTGATGCGGTGTTTATATATCTGTTGCTGATAAGTTTCCCTTGTAGTCTCATTTGCTCAAAATATTTTCATTCTTTGAGTGTGAGCACGCAAAGGATGCAAATTGTTAGGATGCCTAGTTGTCTAACAATCTTAACTTCTCAGTCTCCAGACAGTGTTGCCTGCAAAGGGGTCTGAGGCAGAGCAGAAAGGGCAGATGAACCCACAGACCCAAAGCCAGCCTCTGAGTAGGTGCTGGGAACTTCATCAGAACTGGCCTTCAGGATATTTTTAGTTTGGCTAGTTGTGTCTGAGCAAACTCACCCAGTTTGAAGTAAAGTTTATTTAAATGACGTGCCCTCACTCCCACCGCCTCCAAATAAACCTCACCCTGTCATTTAAAAATATAATTATGTTGGGTAGGGGGAGGCTCAAGAGGGGAAAGATATATGAATACGTATAGCTGATTCATGTTGTCCTGCAGCAGAAATTAACATTGTAAAACAGTTATGCTCCAATTAAAGAAAATAATACAATGTTAAAACGATCATGAAGTTTCCAGATATCATGTCTCCTTGGCTTAGCTTAAGGATATGTTTCAGCTGCCCTCATGGCTTGGTTTAGGAAAACCAATGATTGGTGTATGAGATAAATTTAATATTTTTAAAAGATCTTTCTGAAATTGAGATGCATCCTTTTTTAATTTTCAAATTTTTAACTGGAGGACAATTGCTTTACAATATTGTGTTGGTTTCTGCCATACCTCACCATGAATCAGCCATAGATATGCATGTGTCCCCTCTCTCTTAACCTCCCTCCCACCTCCCACCCCTCTAGGTTGTCACAGAGCACCTGATTTGAGTTCTCTGCGTCATAGAGCAAATTTCCAATGGCTATCTATTTTACATATGGTAATTTATGTTTCTGTCACAGTGCACATTTAATGTAGTAGACTTTTTCTTTCTAAGCTGGTAATAGTTGATAGTGCCTTAGAATTGAGGAAGAATATTGATAAATTAATATAAGCTACCATTTATTGATTGCCCAGTTGATCCCAGTCCCTGCCTTTGCTAGGTACATTATCCCTGATACTAACGATAATCCTGCATGGCAGCAGTTATGAGCCTGGGTTTAGAGAAGAGGAGACTGAGGCTCAGAAAAGTTACATAGGCCTTGGTCCTGATCACACAGCTGGTGGTAGCTAAAGCGGTGATACTAGAGTTCGCATCCAGAAGTGGTCAGTTTCACAGCATGTGTTCTTATAGGATATCTTTTTGATGTTTACTATGTTTGAAATTAAACCTGAGGAATTTTAAACATTTACTTATTTTTAAGGGACAACCATGAATCCATTACATGGTAACGTAGCATTTTTATTAAAAATAACTTTTTCCAAAACTTGAATAGTAAAGAGAGTAGTGATTGCCTTTCTGTGTATTGTTTATTATCAAGCTAAATGGAGGGCAGCTAGATCCTCTTCTGCATTCAGTCTGTGCTATACACTGTTTTTATTGAGGCGTGTGAAGAAACTCTGTCCTCACACAGATATGTATTTGAAAAGGGAGGGGTATTTTAATAACCTTTATGAATATTTGGATGTTCTTTGATAATAACCCCAAACTCCCCAAGTGATCGTCTCTTTAGGGTTAGTTGCAGTGTAGCATCTGAAACTCTGCCAGTGGACTTGTGGTGCCCTGTTCCATTAAGATCTTTTGGTCTGGAATCTTCCTTACAAAAGAATTCTGAGTAGTGTGTGTAGCTATTCCCTGACTCCAAGAAGTAGAGCTTAATTCCTGCCACTCGCCCTCTGGGGGTGGGGCTAGGCCAAATGACTTGCTTCCAAAGAGTAGAATGAGGACAAAGGAAAAAGGGGTAACTTTTGCAGTGGAGAAACCTGGGGAACACTGCCCTGGCCACACAGTGACCGTGGACGTTGCCTGTGATGATGAGAGCCCTGATGTCCTATAACGAAAAAACACAACCCCAGTCTAATTGTGAGAAAAACATCCAAAAAGTATGCCCAAATCAGAAGATATTCTACAGAGTACCTGACCAGAACTCCTTGATTTTCAAGCTCGTGAAAAACAAGGGCAGACTGGGAAACTGTCATAGACCAGAGGAAACTGGGAAGACACGACAGCTAAGTGCAGTGTGGTCCTCAAGACTGGATACTTGAACAGAAAGAGGACATTAATGGAAAAACTGGTGAAATCCAAATAAAATCTAGAATGTACTTACTGTTACCATATCAGTGTCAACTTCTGGTTTTGATGAATATATCATGGTAAAGTAAGGTGTTAATAGTGGGAGGGGGAAATTGAGTAAAGGGTATACAAGAACTCTGTCACTTTTCTGTAAATCTAAAATTACTGCAAAATAAAAAGTTTTTTAAAATCCACTGTTATGCATTGCATTTTGAATAAATCGTTTACCCATGCATGATTTGGTAACATCATGGCCATGGTCATTTGGAGAATACTGGTTCACAGAGTTAGGCAGATCTTTGAACTGTTGACACATTTTGTTGTTCAGTACTTTACAAATCACATTTGTTAATAGCACCACCTGTCTCCATCAGGTAAGTCTTCACTGAGAAGCTCTCAAGTTTCACGGTGGTGGATCCAAGTTTCCAGAAACCCTAATTTTCCCTTGAAAGCTCGGATGTTCTGTTTGGCAGTGAACGCTGCTGTTGTTTTCCTAAATGTAATAGGCTCATCGTGTTCATTTTCAAGAAAATGTCTGCCAAATATCCAAGTCTAAATAACCATAGCTTGGTAGTTATTCTTTAAAATGTTTGGTGAAAAAATTGATCCAACTTGCAACTCAGTTTGCATGAGTCCTTTTCCTCAAAACAACTATCATACTTCAGAATGCAACAGCAATGTTTTATGGTACTTTTCAATTTGTCATGTACAATATTGAAAGACAAGTCCCAGGAATCAAGATTTAATGAAGCTGATTACTTCTACTGTATCATCAAGGATATTTTTTTCCCTCCGGAAAAGAATTATTTTTACAATTTTTAATTGAAATACAGTTGATTTACAGTGTTCTGTTAATTTCAGGTGTATAGCAAAGTGATTCAGTTTTATATACTTTTAAAAATTCTCTTCCATTGTAGGTTCTCACAAGATATTGAGTATAGTTCCCTGTGCTATACAGTAGGTCCTTGATGGCTATAGATTTTATCCATAGTAATTTGTATGTTTTAATCCCAAACTCCTAATTTAAAGGATACTTGAACAGATTTTCCCCCTTTTACTGTGTGTGTGTGTGTGTGTGTGTGTGTGTGTGTGTGTGTGTGTGTGAGAAGACAGTGACCACTGGTAGTGACCTGCTACTACCGCTGCCTTGACTTGTGCTGAGGCACTTTTATACCATTGGTGCAAATACCAACACAGTAGAAAACTCCAGAAACATTTTAGTAATCTAAATGCAAAGTATTTGGCCTTTCTGACTTTCCTAAAATGGTCCTGGGTACCCCTAGGGGTCCACAGACCACACTTTGAGAACTGCTGTCCTCAGGTAAAGCAGCAGTTGCTAAATGGTCACAAAGGAAGAGCTGACATAACCAGAGACCAACTCCATTAAGAAGCACATGGCACCATGGTGGTGCCTGGTGTGTAGATGATGATGCTGTTTTGGCTTAACTGGTCTTACTTTTGATGGCCCATGAAGCTTTGCCATTTGTTTGTGGACAAACATTTCTAAACCATTTTTAAATGCTGAAAGGTAGACTTTGATAATCTGGTATCTGTGTTTGCTGCTATTTTTAACATAATCCTTTATAAGATTTCATTCAGGAAATTGAGAAAATCACCTCTGAAAATTACCTCTTTGCTTTCTTTTCTTTAAAGGTAAATCTCACCTGGCTATCGTGCAGCGAGTAAACAATGAGGGAGAGGGGGATCCATTTTATGAAGTTCTGGGAATTGTCACATTAGAGGATGTGATTGAAGAAATCATCAAATCTGAGATTCTAGATGAAACAGATTTATACAGTGAGTACCGTTGCCTGAGTATAATTTTGCAAAACCTTTGCTTTTATTTGCCATGTTGTTTGTGAGTCATCTGACATCTCTCCAGCTGTTGTCTGTCTATTTCTAATAACACACAGTGTGTGTAGGCTGGGTACCACCTACAAGTATACACCAGTCCTTCCACCGCAGAGGAAGAAGAGGCAGGTCCTGTAATATCAACTGGCCATGGTTTTTTTCTTTGAAAAGCCAGCTGCTTCTGAGCTGGGCATTACTTGCCCTGAACAGAGAACTCCATTCTTGGCTTTCATTTTACACAGTTAAGCAAACTGTTTCAGTTAAGTTTCTGCCTCTACTTAAAGTCATAATTCAAATGCGTAAAAACTGAGAAGGGTTTGTGGATAGCAACTGTTGAAATTGCCTCGTTCTAGTACCCATGGGTCGGGATAGAGGTGAAGTTTGCAGGCGTAGTTTTGCTGGGGTAGTGTTGTCACTGCGGAGTATATAGCAAGAGCAGGACAGGTTAGGGTACACAGTAAAGGCGTGTCTTTCTCGTTCTGTTTCTCTGCCTTTTGGGAGGTAGGCTTGGATCGGGGAAGGTGGGTATCCACACCTGTTTGCCCAGGAGTAGGCTTGATTCTGGGGCTTCCCAGGTGGCGCTAGTGGTAAAGAACCCGCCTGCCAGTGTAGGAGACGTTTTAAGAGATGCAGGTTCGATCCCTGGATTGGGAAGATCCCCTGGAGGAGGGCATGGCAACCCACTCCAGGATTCTCTTGCCTGGAGAATCCCATGGACTGGTGCACTGCAGTCCTTAGGGTCACACAGAGTCAAACACGACTGAAGTGACTTAGCACACACGCACAGGCTCGATCCTGGGCTGGGCAATGAACCTGCATTCTGTCCTATTAAATCCACAACTGTTGGATTTCCTCAGCCTCACTCTTAGCAAAGTAATACTCTTTAAAGAGTTTCTTAATGCCAAAGATGGCCTGAGGCCTGAGATGTTAGCGGCTGTCAAAGGTGGTATAGAGAAGGAGAATTTGGGCTCTTTGTATCCTGTTGAGCTTTTCAAGCTTGAATTGGAGGGGAAAAGGGACCGTTCAGGTGGCCTGGAGCACCAAGGACAAAACCAGCCTTGCTCAAAGCAGAGTCATTTTATTCAGGCCTATTGGAAAGGGAATGTCCTTCATTTTAAAACAAAAGTCTTCCATCCACCCTTAAAAAAAAAAAAAAAAATTAATATTTAGTTCTTGACCTGCTTCCTAAATGGATCTTATTTTTTTCCTCACATCTGTATAGTCTTCTTTAAACAACCCGGGTCCCTATGTGTTTTATCCTTTGGACTCTTGGAGAATAATCAGAGCTTTCATAATAGAGAATATTGTTAATTGTGTGTTTACATTCTTTTCATCCTTCCTCACAGAGACTGTTGAATACCAAGTGTGTCTCTGCATATTTCTGTGTTTCCCCAGGGGTAATCCTCAGTGTAAGAAAGATACTCTAGACATTTATGTGCCTTTATGTCTGCACTTCAGCTCACTTCTTTTAAACCTTGATGAGACTGATTTCATACATGGCTTCCTGAGATGAGATACTGAACTTGTGTTTCAAGGATAGTCTTGATTCAGTTCAGGGATGATGACGACCTTTGACATTAGAAAATGATTCAGAATGCTTGCCTTGATTTTTGCTGCCTGACTTTAAAGAGAATTTGGGACAGAGGAAAATTCCAGGTTGTGATTGCCTTCTCCCCAGGACAAGCCTGATTAGTCATCACTGTTTTGCCTTAGGCATGAAATGGTAATGTAAAGACTCCTGATTCTTGAGGGCGGAAAGCAAGCAATTAGGAAAAGCAAGCAAATTGTCTCTAACCTAGTTTTTTCTAGTTCATTACTTTGTCCAGAAAAATACTCAGAAGTTTTGCATTTGACACGTTGAAGATCAAGGATTGGCAAACTACACTTACAAGCTAAAAAAAATTTTTTTAACATTTTTTCAGTTGTTAAAAAGTCAAAAGAATATTATTTTGTGACACGTAAAAATGATACAGAATTAAAATGTCATATCCGGAATAAAGTTTTACTGCAGCACAGCCCTGCTAATTCATTTTCACATGGCTTCTTTTTGCTCAACAGCAGAGTTGTAGTTGCAACAGAGCGTACATGGCCCGCAAGCCTGAAATATTTACTGTCCAGCCCTTTGCAGAGGAAATGTGCTGACCTCTGTTCTGAATCACTCCTTCGTATTTGCTTGACCTTGAGGGTCTCATGGTCTGGGGTATTATTACTAAGATCAACAAATATTATTAAAAATCAACAGATAATATTATTAAAATCAATCACAAATAATCACTGTTCTGTGAAAGTGTTCTTGTTCGTTTCTCGAGGTTGTGTGTGTGTGTGTGTGTTCTCTTTCAGTAGAGGCAGGCAGAGACACGCTTCTCTGTGTCTTCTGTAGCGTGATTGTTCTTCCTGCTGTGTGGCAGCCTGAGTAGCAGGAGCCTATGTGCACTCTGGGCTCATGTCCTGTCGCTGCGTGGTTGTGTAAAGGCTCTACCAGGGGAGGATTTTTGTCCACAGCTGCCCATTAATAATACTTAGAAGGGCCCTGTAGATCTTCCCAGCGTGTGTCCACAGTCATCCCTAATCATGTTGCCTGTGATTTCGTACTCTGGATTGTGTCATAGCCACGCCTGTGCTGCACTGATCCGATGAGGGTTCTCTGTCCCTCCCCTCTCCACGTGCTGTTTGCATGTAGCGTGCCCACCATCTGGAGAGCGAGCTTAGCCTTTCCAATATATCTTGTCATTTTTCGTTCAAAAAGAGCCCTGATCTAATGGAATGTGTTTCCTTACTTTTTCCTTTTCTCATTCCTCCCTCAGCTGATAACAGAACGAAAAAGAAAGTGGCCCATCGAGAAAGAAAGCAAGATTTTTCTGCCTTTAAGCAAACAGACAGCGAGATGAAGGTTAAAATATCACCACAGCTTCTCTTGGCCATGCACCGTTTCCTAGCAACAGGCAAGTGCGCTTATCACAGTTTGAAATCTCTGCCAACCCTGGAGCAAGTTTCTCACCCACGCTGACTGGGGTGGGCTGGGGGTGGAGCCTGGGAACTGGGGTGATAAGTAATGCCACTTTTGTGTTTTGTTTTTTTTGTTTTGTTTGTTTTGTTTTGTTTTTTTCTTTTTAAATTCTCTCCTCTCCTATGTTCAGTGTCGGCATGAACCCTCTGAGACATTTACCAGGGGTGGACCAGTAACTTAAAATTGGTCTGAAAGGTAAGGATGAATGTTAGTGCCACACTGCATGTGAACGGTAGGCCAGGCCATCCGCTTCAGCTCAGTCCAGGGGAGAGCCAGCTGGCGGAGCAGGCGGACAGTGCACACCAGACCCCATCTCGGTGTGTCAGGCATTGAGTAGCTCTCTCTTCAGCTTGCCTCGGAAGAACAGTTGGACATCAGTGGTGACACAGGTGCTATGATTTGCAGTGAAGAACAATAAATTCTCAAAATTAAATCTTTACCCTTTCTGGTTGTAATGAAATCAGAAATCCTCAGAACTCTGACATAGATTTCCTGATGGCCTCTTCAAAGCAGATTGTTAACTCAGGCCCATTCCAGGAGGCAAGTGTTCACATTATTAAAACCACCAACCCAGCCGGCAGTGACTGCTCCAGGGAGGTCAAGGTCGAACGGATTTGAGAGACTGACTGACCCTGCTCACATCCCCAGATGGCTCTCTAGGTGAAGGGTGAGCTCTGTTGGCCAGGGGGAAGTGTGAGAGAATCTGAGAGTGCCCAGTGGCCTGTAGAAGACGTCTGTGTCCAAGAGGGGCAGCCAGTGCCTTTCAACTGAATGCAGTGTACTTGAGATATTTTGAAAAGAAGGCTGACAGCAACCACGTGATGGAATGTTATACACTCTTTAAGATCATTTTTTCAGATACCTCGAAAGGCTTATCATATAATACTTACCACATGTGAAAATACTTAGTGTAAAGTAAGAAGAAACAGTATAAAACCATGTGTACACAAGATTATCCTTGTATTTTTTAGTGTACACACACACGTATGTACATGGTACTCATGCCTAGGTGAGGTATGGGAAAGAAATACTCACCAATTGCTCAGAATGGTTATGAGTGGTTGGTTTATAGGTTTATTTTCTTCTTTCTCTCTTTCTGTATTTTCCAAAACTTCTGTGATGTACTATCTCATTTTGTTATTACAAAAAAGTCACTGAACTAATGCAGAATCTATAGGTCTCACATATAACATAATTAAAAACCTTTTAAGACATATGAACAATATCTTTAACTTATTTTTTTTATTTCTGATAATATTGTTCTTCATCATTTAAGAACCACAAGTTAGATGTTATCTTATTCTGCCTCAGAGATACCATAAAGTTCACTTTTAGTATAGCACCCTTAAGTCAGTAACTTGGGGTTTTGTTATTTTAAATGAAATCACTATCTTTATCAATTCAGATCAACATTACTTTTTTTAATAGCAAGCTGGAGTGCATGTTGCTGTGTGCACGTGCCTTGCTTTTATTCTGAATCTCTACCTTCCTGTTTCCAGACTTTCTCAGGGTAGTCGATGGGAGAATGAGATGTGAGCACTGCGTCTGAGCACCTGGTACTAACCCACGCCTAGACGCTTCCTGACCTCTGCTTCTTCCTTTGGCTGTTGTTGGACAGTCAGTCTTTTGTGGCCTGTTGCAGGGTGTCCTGGCAGTCATGGAGCCTGCTTCTGGTTGATTTTCCTTTGTGTCAGTCAGAAAATGAGGGTTTTTTTTTTTTTTTTAATGATACCTGATACCAATGACAGGTTGAAAAAGAAAAATTCTAAAGCAACAAACATGAGAATTCAGCATTTTCTAATTTCTCCCAGGTTATCTGCCCCCAGTGGATCACGAAACGGAAGTCTCATTAATCCATGCTGTATTGCTTCGATTCCAAGTATTCTTTAAACACTTTAATCACTAGCATCATTTTTTCCATCCATTTGAAGTGTAATATCGAGTTGTGTTTATATCTATAGAAGTAGAAGCATTTAGCCCATCCCAGATGTCAGAGAAGATCCTTCTAAGGCTGCTAAAGCACCCCAATGTCATCCAGGAACTGAAGTATGATGAGAAGAACAAGAAAGCTCCAGAATACTACCTCTACCAGCGAAACAAACCTGTAGACTACTTCGTTCTCATTTTGCAGGTCAGAAGTATTAATCAATAGTTGTTTGATCTCATTGAGTACCCACCCTTCCAGCTCTGAGGAGACTTGGTGTAGGTGAATGGGTGTCAAGGATTGCACACTTAACTTCTGGGGTGGCCTTATATGTGGGAGAATTTCATCTCCCTGTTTTCGTATCTGCAAAAGCAGTGTCGTTAGTTACTTTAATTTCCAGTACAGATAGGCACTTGGTGATTGCTGAGGCATTGAGGCATTCCTTTGAAGAAGGGTGAATTCAGGTGTTTGTTTTTTGGAAGAGTTTGGGGAATTAACTGTGTGTGTCTAAATCTTGGCTGGACACTTGAAATGTCAGTGTTGTGAGTTCCTTGGGTCTTCTTTTCATTGTCTTCTTTTTTCCACCCCTCATTAAGACTTGGCCTTACACAGCTTCTTAGAGATTCCTTATTATCTCTTCTCTTAATGTTGTCAAAATAATCCATTTATTGGGTTGGCCCAAAAGTTCGTTTGGGTTTTCCTGTAAGGTGTTATGGAAAAACCCAAATGTATTGCTTTTATTTCTGGTTACTAACCAGATTGTTTTAATGAGCAACTGATGGGTAATCACAGCCTCTCACGGCAGTGGTTACTTACCTCCTTCTTTACTATAACATAATCCACTATATAAGGTGAGAAGGTCTCTCCATTCTGAGTCCTCTTAGAGGGGCTTCTGTGCTTGAGTTGACAGGAGGCCCTTGTTATCTCACAGTTTCACCTGGTAGAGCACAGTTCTTGGCATGGAGACCAACATGCATAGTACAAAGAACAGTGTGCTAGTTTTATTGATTTCTTATACCTCTTTAGTGAACAATTACTTTTATGGGAATTCTGAGTGTATTTCAGTACAAGAATACTAGCCCTTTTAGCATTCTCCTGTTTCTTGGTTACTTCCTAATAAGAATTGGAAGGATCTTTGTAAGAGTATAATTAGCACTTGGTAGGCCCATCTATAGGAGAAGGCAATGGCACCCCACTCCAGTATTCTTGCCTGGAAAATCCCATGGACTGAGGAGCCTGGTGGGCTGCAGTCCATGGGGTCACTAAGAGTCGGAGACACGACTGAAGCGACTTAGCAGCAGCAGAGGGCCATCTACAGTTTGCATCTAGTAAGTCCTAGTTATCTAAATGAACTAAAGTTCTTTTGTTTGAAAGTAACGTTTATCAAATGTCTAGATGTTGGAAACTCTGGGAAGTGTTGTGTTCATGCCCTGTGTTTGGCCTGTACAGTGAATTCTGGATGCAGAAGTCAGGAGTTGTAGAAAAGTCTGGATTAACTGGGTATATGCTGCTTTCATAGGGTGTTTCTTGGAAACTTCTGTTTGCAGGTTTTCTAAGTCAGTACCCTAATGCTTCTACTAAACTTAGTCCCATTCAGTCCTGAACTGTGTTTTTTGTTTCTCTGGGGATAGATGAGCTTGAAACTCTGAGGGGGCTATTGGGAATTAATTTTATTTACTACAGTGAAGGAAAAGCATTCATGTTTCTCATAAAAGGTCAATATGAATATTCCTTAAACCTAGAGAAGCTAAATGACATTAAAGACAGTTTATTTCGGAGAACTCTGAGGGTTGACATTGTGAATTTCAGTAATAGTAGAAACTCTATGGCTTTCAATTGTTGATTTTTATATAGTTAGCATTTATGAATTCTGATTCATTAATGCTCTATTGGTATGTAAGAAAGCCATTTCTTGGCTGATAGATCTAAAAGTAGACTTTATGGAAGAGGGACTTCATAATCTTTGTTCCTTTATAAGTAAATCTTTAAAGATATTTTTCAGAAGACTTTTAGGTCTGTGTAACTATATTTGAATACCTGTGTCATGTTAAATATTTTTGTAAATGTGACAAGTTCTTGGAACTGATGATGTCATGAGGGTTTTATAAAGATTTATAGGATTTATGGAGGTGTTCAAATTATAGAGTTTGGTGAAAGTCATGTTCTTGTGAGCCAGCCAGTTACTTGAGGTACGCAGAGTATGACAAAATGAAATCTAATACCCTGTCAGTCTAACATATGCCCAGTCGCTCAGTCATATCTGTTTGTGACCCCATGGACTGTAGCCCTCCAGGCTCCTCTGTCCGTGGGATTTCCCAGCAAGAATCCTGGAGTGAGTTGCCATTTCCTCCTCCGGGGATTCTATCAGACCCAGGGATCAAACCTGTGTCTCCTGCCTTGGCAGGCAGATTCTTTACCACTGAGCCACCTGGGAAGCCCCATACAGAGTATAGTCCAAGCTAAAATTCACTAATCCATCACTGGAAATTCATGCCAGATTATTGAATATGTTCCACTGTATTTTAAGAGCATTAAATTAGTAGAAAGCAGAAGTAGCTGCCTTCCCTTCCTTTCCCAGGGCTAGCGAGCTGCCCTCTTCTGAAGACACTTGAAAACTCTTATCAAATGATTGATGTCTGGAATATAATTATAAATAGAAACATCATTTTGAGTTTAAACCCTAGATGAAATAAATTTATTCAAAGGGCAAACCACTCAAGTAAGCTTAATTAAAAGAATATCCTATAGGTTATGGGGCACATACCTCCCACTACAGATGAATAAAAAGGCACTTTCAAGTTTTATCTGAGAGAATAGTTTTTTTAAATAAAATGTATTTTGATAAAAATACAGTAGATAGTGAAAGAAAACTTTATTGGCTCTACATACCTTAAATAACTTAATAAAATAATGGAAATGGATAGGAACATAATTTTGATGGAAAATTTTTTTCTACCATCATAAAAACGGAAGAAAAAATATTAGTTTTAAATTGTGTACATAATAAAACAAAATTAACCAAGTTGAAGAAAATTAAATATAAAACTAGGGAAGTACACTTTTAAAAACATTTTATGTGACTTCATAAAAATTGGTCATTTGCTGTCACATGTAATGTCTAGTAAATTCAGAGAGAAATTTCATAAAAACAATCTGCACAGATCATAATGAAATAAAATTAAACAAAAATGCATAATTGAAAAGTACAGAGCTATTTTAAAATTGTGGTCAGTTCTCTTACAAAGATGTGTATATAACAGACAGTATAAGATGTTCTTATTTGTGTTAAAGGAACCTACATTCTTCCTTTACACACACATAATAATCATTGCCTCTGAGGAGGAGGTTTGAAGAACTAGGAATAGGGTGGAAGGGAAACTTACTTCTCTTTTTGAATTTCCATGTGTATGTACTACCTGTTTAAAAATGTTAAAAATTGTGAATTAATGGCAAACTAAAAACCCTAAGTAGCAACTGAATTAGGGAGAAAATATATAGATTATCATAAAATACCATAAGACTATTAAATAATATAAATACTGTATACATAATATGGTAAATTTTAAACTTTTATTTCTGTAAGTATTTGCATAAGAAAAAAGATACCTATAATTTTCTGTAATAGAAAAAGAGCAAAGCAACAAACTCAAAAGAACAAATTAAATAATAGATTATCATGAAAATAACTTTTAAAATGAAAAAACTCTACATATAAACAAAATCAAGATTGGTTCTTCTAAAAGATGAACAAACTCAGTATTCTCACGCCATAATTAATGTGATAAGAGAAAAAGCAAAACTAGAAGTTCTCCCTTGCCCCCCCGAAAAGCAGCTAGAATCAAAAGAATCGCTTGGGGGAAAAGTTGAGACTTTAAAGAACTCAATTTCTATATTACACAAATAGAAAAAAAAATGATTGACTATCATATGCATTCTTTAGGACAACATGGCCTTATCTAATTAAGTCTGAGTAAATACTACTGTGGCCCAGTCTCACTTATCCACATTGATGGAGAAGTCCTAAATAAAAAGATAGCAGTTAGAAACCAACAGTAGACCCAAAGAGTTATTCACTGTGACTGAATTAGGATTATTTTAGAAATTCAGGGCCAGTTTAATAAAAGGACAACAAAACTAAAATATGCCATGTTAATTAAGAAAGCAGTAAAAGAAAAAATCCTTATACTGTCGATAGTTATCAAAAAGGCAACTGACAGAGGTAAACATCCATTCTTGATTTTAGAAAATAAACCCTCTACCCCCACCAAAAAAAATCTCTGTAAAAATCCATGATGAACAGTGAACAAAAAACACAATACTTAACATCATTTCACCTGCTATTTGGGAAAGGAATTTTAAGCCTTCAATATCAAACCTTCTCATGGAGTTTTGAGTTGCAGGATCTTATGTGTCTCAGTGGACAGTATTTCCTCACTCTTGACTCATGTACTGATAACACAGTCACGTTAATGAAAAAAATTAGCTACCTAGCGTCAACCCTATTTTTTTAAAAAAAGTATGTATAAATATTGGGTTGGCTAAAGAGTTCATTTGAGTTTTTCCATAACACCTTACAGAAAAACCTCAAAAAACTCTTTGGCCAACCCAATATGAAACCAATATAAGTTCCTTTTGAACCCTTTGAGCTGAGAACTCTTGTATAGAACAATAAAGAGAACAAGTTTGTAATTAATACTTTAAATGTGTAAATGATGTTGTTTGGCTGACAGGAAAGTACCAGTGGTCCCAGACTGTTGCTCTTGCATCCAGCGCACTCGGCTCCCCTGCACCTGGCGAGGAAGGCACCCTCCAGCCCTGTGCTCAGTTTGAGCTACTTTGTATGTTTGTACAGTATGTTGTGCTGTTAGTTGGCCTCTGCTGGGTGTGACCGGATTATTTCTATGTTTAGTCCTCCTCGCTGCTTTCTCTTTGGCTCAGTGCTTCTCACACTTCAGTGTGCTTGGGAATCTCTTGAGGATTCATTACATCTAGGGTGGAGTCTTAACAAACTCCCATTTGGATGAGTAGAAGGCTTAGCCACAATGATTTATGTAGTAAGAACAGCTTCCCAACAGAGATTTGAGCAGTAAAGGCAAGTGCTGGCACTGACATCTGGTGGTAGCACTTGGTTAGATGATGGTCAATGAGATAGCCTGAAATATGTGTACATTAATTTTTGACCGTCAAAAAAAATTTTTTTTAGTTTAAGCATTTATGAACTTGCTGAGTCCCAGGACAACATCTGTGGACTCCAGATTGAAAAATATTGCTTTAGAATGGATGGGTGGTGTTCCTCTTCCTATTGGGTAGTGCTGGTGACCTGGCATTTAATGGTATCTCCCTGTACGTGTCAAAGCCTACTTGTGATGATGATTTGAAAAACAGGAAATAAAAAGAGAACTCAATTCCAGAGCGAGCAGGAGACCAAGTAGCTGCTCAGCATATGGGATCTGAGGGTCTTCAGCCATGAGCCCATGGCCTCCACTGATCGCTTGACCTTGTTCGTGCCAGCAAGGACAGCTGAGGCTTCTCCCTAGAGGCCAGGTCCACATGATCGCTGAGCACTTTGTGGATGCTTGGAAACTTTGAAAGGAGTTACACCTTTTTCCAAGGAAAGGTGGGATCCTGTGGGAGTCACTTTACTCGAGGAGCCAGCAGCTTTGCTTGGGGCAGTGAAGCCTTCTTCCTGTTTGTCAGTTTACCCATGTGATGCCCCTTCTTCCTTTGGGAGTCTGTCCTGCCCTGTCCCAATTTTTTTTTTGGTGACAGGCTAGAGCAAAGCCATGAATGTTTCAAAAGTAAAATTGATACATAGCCCCTTCCCTATATAGAAAGTTGTTATCTGAGAAGTTCCCTGATTGAGTTTTGAGCCCAGCAAGATATTTATTTCCTCAAAGGACAGCCCTGTTTTGTGTACTTAATGGCACCCCACTCCAGTACTTTTGCCTAGAGAATCCCATGGACGGAGGAGCCTGGTAGGCTGCAGTCCATGGGGTCACTAGAGTTGGACACAACTGAGCGACTTCACTTTCACTTTTCACTTTCATGCATTGGAGAAGGAAATGGCAACCCACTCCAGTGTTCTTGCCTGGAGAATCCCAGGGATGGGGAGGTCCGGTGGGCTGCCGTCTATGGGGTTGCACAGAGTTGGACACAACTGAAGTGACTTTGCAGCAGCAGCTGCAGGTTTACTTGAAAATGGTCACTTTTATGAGTCATTGACACACACAGATGAATAAAAATATGTTCACTGGATGTTTTTAAAACTTGCCGGTCAGGAAAGCCTCACTCTAGAGAAGGAGGTCTGGGTAGTTCTGGGGGGTTGTAGAGTCACAGAATGTTAGAACTGAAAGAACCATAGGGTTCGTCTTCTCTACTAACGTTTTATAAATGAAGCAAGACTAGCCTAGGGCAGCAGTTCCTAAATGCTTGATACTTGACCAAGTTTTCTCCAGTTTGAGGCAAAATGAGGGGGAAAAAGGACAGTGGCAATGAGTTCTTCATGCAGCTGTGTGTATTCAGTTTGTTTCCCTGGTGGCTCAGCTGGTAAAGAATCTGCCTGCAATTCAGACCTGGGTTCGATCCCTGGGTTGGGAAGATCCCTTGGAGGAGGACATGGCAACCCACTCCAGTATTCTTGCCTGGCAATCCCCATGAATAGAAGAGCCTAGTGGGCTACCGTCCATGGGGTCACAGAGTCCGACACGACTGAGCGACTAAGCACACATTCTGAAATTATGTATTTTCTATATTGGGGATTAAAATATCTGGGCTTCTGTGAAATCATGGTCTCACACAGATAGCTGTGTGTTTTTTAAAAAAAAAAAAATCTCTTATGAAATAAAAATGTGGCAACTCTCTCTTTGTTCCTGAGAAGGAAGATGGACCTAGTTTTTGGGATCCAAGCTGGGAACCACTGACCTAGTATACCTGCCTTTAATCTGATGGATCTAGACTCGGTAGACTCCACAAGGAAGGTAGCTGATCTTCCTCTGCCTGCCAGCCAGTCTTAGGGAGCAGGGAGAGATCACCTGAGGGGGCTGAGAATTTTTGAGCAGCCGTTCTGGTCTAACTGACAGCTTGTGGGGAGTCTCTTGAGAGGCCAGAATGCCCAGAGTTTCCAGAGCTGATACCCATTTGCAGGGACATAGAACACAGAAGGCCCTGTCACTTGTTCTTTAAAAAAAAAAAAAAAAAATTAAAAGATCCAGATCAACGGGTGGTTCATAAAGATGGACGTCATTACGAGTCTTTACGGCATTTGATCCTGCCTCCTGATTTTCTGCGTAGAAATGCAGGTTACGAGATGGTCTTGCAGCCACTTTTGAGTTTACAATCACCAAGGCAGACATTTTCAAATAGCATCTATGTGCATCCTAGCTCCCTGATACAAAATCAAGGATGAGTCCATGACAAAATGGATATATAACTGAAGGTATCCACTAACGGGCACTTCCATTTCTGTTGCTTACCATTTCTGAATATTGTCCTTCCCTACCTCTCTCAGGGACCCTGCCTCCTATTCTTTCCCGCCAGCTTTTGGCGTTTGCTCCCTAAGTTCCCACCTCTTCTCCCTCCACTAACTGTCCTCCCTTTCTGCCTGGAAATGACAACAACCCACTCCAGTATTCTTGCCCGGGAAATCCCATGGACAGAGGAGCCTGGCGGGCTACAGTCCATGGTGTTGCTGCTCCTGCTAAGTCGCTTCAGTCGTGTCCGACTCTATGCGACCCCATAGACGGCAGCCCACCAGGCCCCGCCGTCCCTGGGATTCTCCAGGCAAGAGTGTTAGAGTCAGACATAACTTAGCAACTAAACAACAAAAACAACAGAACAGCCCTCATTAACCCCACAGCACCCTCCTCACCCTGCTGCCATCTCCCCTCTGTGGCCCTGCCTCCTGTGCTTTGTCCCGCCTGCCCTCCCTTTTCATCCATTGTCTGATTTCTTTGGGAAAAGACCCCCCTCAGGCCACAGTGCCTTCCTTGGTGAGGTGACCGTCCCTTCACTCTGAGGTCCTTCCGCTCCTCCTCTCTGTTGTGACGCGGTCGTCAGTCCCTTCACTCTGAGGTTCTTCCCCTCTTCGTGTCTGCGGTGACGCAGTCGTCCGTCCCTTCACTCTGAAGTTCTTACTCTCTGCCTGACGCGGTCGTCCATCCCTTCACTCTGAGGTTCTTCCCCTCTTCGTCTCTGCGGTGACGCGGTCGTCTGTCCCTTCACTCTGAGGTTCTTCCTCTCTGCGGTGATGCGGTCGTCCCTCCCTTTTCTCTGAGGTTCTTCCCCTTGTCCTCTCGGCGGTGACGCAGTCGTCCGTCCCTTCACTCTGAGGTTCTTCCCCTCTTCCTCTCTGCGGTGATGCGGTCGTCCCTCCCTTTTCTCTGAGGTTCTTCCCCTCGTCCTCTCGGCGGTGATGCGGTCATCCGTCCGTTCACTCTGAGGTTCTTCCGCGCCTCTGTGGTGATGCGGCCGTCTGGTTCTACTTCTGTCTGTTTTTCCTCCTCCTCTCAGTCACGGTCTGCAGTTGCTCCTTTTCTCGTTCCACCCACTTGTCTCTTCTCTCTCACATCCCCATCTCCAATGCTGACCTTTTCCCTGACCTTTGTTCTTCCATTTCAACCTTTTTGATGGGCTCTTCGAAAGGTCTTGTTTTCTTGAAGGGTGTTCGTCCTCTCTTCCCAGGTCCCATTACTGCCCTTTCTAGTGTTTCCATCTCCATGCATGGAGTCCCCGTTCTTCAAGTCACTCAGAGCAAACTTTTCTTGGAATTTTCGACACCCCTCCTTTCTCTCCTTATGCTTTTCTCCCTTACGGTTTCACTAAATTATGTTCATTCTTTATCCATGGCTCCTCTCATGGCGATCTTTTTCCAGTCCTGTAGTTACTGCCTTTGTGTACATCTAGACTTGATCTTCCTGAAACCTTCTCAAGAACCTTACTGAGCTGGCCCATCCTTCAAGGAGCTCCATAGTCCGACCTGCTCACCAAACTCTCTTCAAACTCCTCTCCCCTTCTTCCCTGGTAAACCCACTGAGCCTGCTGTTGCCCACCTCTGACCTTCCTTGACACTGTTCCCTTCTCTTGGCTCAAATCCTACACCTCCTTAGATATTCCTTCCTGTGTAAAATTTGTCTTTATACAAGAACAGAAAGTAATTTTTTTCTCTCTCTCTGAAGTCCTTGTGTTCTTGTCTTTTTCCTTATGTGGAATTTTTGTTCACTGCCTTGTATCATGGCGTTTCATGTACTCTCCCCTTACCTGAACTGTGTGCTCTTGGAGCACAAAGGCTGTCTTCTCACAAGGCTGCACAGCCTCTCCTATAGGACCCTGTGTGGTCAGGGTTTTAGCACCTTTTGGTTTGCAGGTTGATTTTGTATAATAGCAAGAGAATTGGTTGGAGATTGATAAAACTAGTATTTTCCATTGAGGGAAGGAAAACCTAAAAGAGAGACAACAGATGGTTTTCTGAGGAAGGGATTCGAGAAAAGACTTCCATAAATGGGAATTTAGTGTAGAATAAAAGGGAGTGATCACAGTGATGAGGGTTTGGATTCGTGGGTGACAGTGTAGCATACTGATTAAGAGCTTGTTCTTGGGTCACTTCATCTTTCTGAGCCCCGTTCTCCTGATTTATATGAGGGTGGTGATTGTGTCTGCTTCATAGCATTGTGAGCATTAAGTGAATTAATAAAGCTGTGTGATTGTTGGCACAGTTCCTCTTCAGTAAATGGTAGCTTAAGTTTTGTTTCTGCATGGTAAAGGATGTACCATGAAGGTACACTCTTACCAGAGAGGCAAGAATTACAGGTAAGATGAGTAAGAACTTTCCTGATCCTTGGCTTAGAAATTTAGAATACAACTTGCATATGAGGGTTTTCCGGTAGCCCAGAAAAATGCATGTTGATATCACCTACCATGAAAAGATTATGGTGACCCCTAAGGCTGGGGGAATAAGTAAAGTACAGCCTGTCCCAGAAGAAATGGTGAGAGTGAAGAAGTTGTGATCAAGTTAGAGGAAGGAAAGAAGGAAGAACCTTAGAAGAGGTCTTGTCCTAATGGAAAGACATTTCTTAAGGTGCTTTTCCAAGACAAGAGGAGTACCATAGTGTTATGGTGCCTCTTGGGTGTCTGGATGACCAGGGATTGGCCTGCGGGGTGTTTGCTCAATTGGTCACGACTATGATAGGGAGAGAAGAGTGAGTTCTGCCCTCAGGAACTGGTTTAGTCCTCCTTGTTTCATGGTCACAAACCATGTTGGCCCTTGACCCTGACTCTGCTCCGACTCAGGCTCCCATGGGACTGCCTGGATGACGGTCACAGAGTGCTTTCTCAGTGTTGCCCCTTGAATGGGGCAAGAGCCCCATTCTTCTATTCCTGGGAGGGCTCTTGAATCCACAAACTGGGGTGCTGTGGACTACTAAGTGAACTCATGGAAATTAAACATCAGACTACCATCCCCAGTGCACCTCCAGCTAAATCCAGTTTCTCATATTTAAGATGGATTAACCCTCTCCTCTGTTTAAGTGGGAAAGGGCTACTACCTGAGGCTTTTTACTTCCTCGGTATTGTTGGGAAAGGAATTTAGACCAAAATCTGAGGAAGGACTAAATCTTGCATAGAATTTACAAAGAGGTTCATATAAATAGGCTGAAAATGCTCCCTTTTTCCTTTTCACAGGGGAAAGTGGAAGTAGAAGCTGGAAAAGAAGGTATGAAGTTTGAAGCCAGTGCTTTTTCATACTATGGTGTGATGGCCCTTACAGCCTCCCCAGGTGAGTGTCCTGGTCAGCCTCAGGGCAGGGCTAGGGGTCAGGAAATAAGGCCCTGTACTGTCACTGTTATCTCTGTACCTGCTGGCTAAACACAATGCTTGTTTCTTTACTTTATGAACTTTTTATTGAAGTTGCATACAAACAACACTGCTCACCTCGTACATATATGCCTCTGAGCGTTTTCACAAACTCAGCTCTCCTGTGTAGACCAACTCCCAAATCAGGGGACAGAAAGGGCATCACCAACCCTCAGAGGAAACCACCCCCCGACACCCCACCCTCCCTTTTAGTTACTGTCTCCCCAGAGTAACCACTGTCTTGACTTCTGAGCCTTGACGAGTTTTGCCTCTTTTTGAACTTCAGGTCAGTGGAATTATTACACTGAATCTGGCTTCTCCCACCCAGGGTTGTCCTGGTCACCTTCATCTGTACTGCTGTGCGAGCTTACAGTCTTTCTTCTCATGGCCGTATAGTGTTCCACAGTGTGAATATACACCAGTGCGTTTGTTCTTTTCGGTGGACACGGGTAGCTTCACGTTGGAGGCAACTGTGAATTGTGTGGCAGTAACACCGCACATGTCCCTTGGTGAAGACACTTCTGTCAGGTCTATATGTAAGAGCGGGATGTTGGGGCCCGTGTTAATAGCTCTTGACAGTTTCCCAGAGTGGCTGAGGAGTTTCCACACGCCTGCCCCTGCTAACGAGGGTTCCAGTTGCCTCACGTCCACCTGGCCACCACTAGATACTGTTGAATCTTTTAGGTGTTAACTATTCTGGACTTTTTAAATTTTCACTTTTCTGAGGATAATTGAGGTTGTTGATACATATCCATTGCCTATAGTTCTTCTTAACTAGAGAGCTGGACAGTTAAGTCGGCCAAGTAAGGGTGGGTATGCCTTCAGGGTATCAATCCAGTTCTCTGACACAAAATGCCAGAAAGCGGGGCCTGTGCTAATGGGAATGTGGCTGCAGAGACTTGGCTCACCTCTGGGATGGGACTTGAGTAGTCTCTCTCTAGCTTCCTTTGCTTTAACTGGGCAGGCAGGTGGGCTTCCCTGGTAGCTCAGCTAGTAAAGAATCCACCTGCAGTGCAGGAGACCCCGGTTCCTGGGTTAGGAAGATCCCCTGGAGAAGGGATAGGCTATCCACTCCAGTCTTCTTGCCTGGAGAAACCCCATGGACAGAGGAGCCTGGCGGGCTACAGTCCATGGGGTCAAAAAGAGCTGAACAGGAGTCAGCACAGCACAGCAGGGCAGGCAGGTAAACAGGGCTTGGAGTACCACCTTGTGGTCACAATGCCTAATGACATGCTGTGTTGCTAGGAAATACCTTCCTTATAAACCTCAAACTTAAAAATCACCCATGAAGGGGAGGGGATGTCTCCAGACAAGTCTGTGTTGTGACCTTGGTCCTCATTTACTGCGTCACACGGTGTCTCAGGCACCCAGAGATGTTACAGTTAGAAAGCAAGAGAAGGTCAAGAATTCTGAGGTTTGAAGCCTCCCCTGCCCCCATGCATCTTCTCACTGCCCTGGTGCAGGTTACTGAGTTCCATGGGCCAGCATCTCCATTGTCAAGTGCAAACTGACACCCAGTGTGAGCACAAGCCTGTTGAACCCCATATAATTAGTAGGTATCTGCTGTAAACCTGAAGATGATCTTCTGTTTTCACTGCTAGTGAGAGGACAGGGACATTCTTAACTAGGTCGAGAAGACCTGGGTGACAGCCTAAGTTCCATCATTTATGGGTCTCCCAACTGAGAAATGCCCTTGGCTTCCTCACTATTAAAAGGATATAAGATCATCTCCTGTGATTGTTAGAGTAGAATGTGGTGATACTCATACAAGGGCTTTGTAACCTTTAAGGAACAAGAGGAAATGTTTATATTAACACAAGGTGTTGAGATCGTGACTCTTGCTTGGCAACCATCCTCATGTTAGCCCCAGGTTAGCAGAATCAGTGTATAAGGTGGCTTTGAAAAGAAAGCTAGTCCTCTTTGTAAAAATGTAAGTTGTACATTTTTATTGGTTACTAGTTCTTGAAACCTAAATATTAGCCCAGTTCATACTGAACTATGGATTCATACAGGGGTAAATCGCATTCAGAAAAGGAAGAGCAGGCCTTCCATACAGAAAGCATGTGGAGCTGCAATAGCCTTACCTAGTAGGCAAATGTCCAGAAGGATGAGAATTAGCATCCTGCTTACTACAAAAGCCCAGCATTTTACTTGACTTTACAATTAGGATTCATGGTTTTGTATATCCATTGAGAGATGCATTAGTATTGTAATCTCAAGATAATGTTTCTGTTTGTTATTGTTGATTGCCTAGAAAACCCTGTGGTAATCAGTTATCAAGTCCTGCCCAGTTATTTGTCAAATTATATCTCAATTTAAAAAAAAAAAAAACCTGCCCAGGAAATATGACCCCTGCCTGGTAGGGCATTTTGTTTGACTTTGGTCTGCCACTCTCAGGAAATCTGCATATGATGTTCTTTATTTATTGGGCTACCCAAAAAGTTTTTTGGGTGAGCGCTTATGGAAAACGAACGAACTTTTTGGCCAACCCAGGACCTTCCTCTGATACTTTGAATTGCTTTGGAATACTTGGCA
The DNA here is from genome assembly GCF_029407905.1 of Bubalus kerabau. Classification (NCBI taxonomy): domain Eukaryota; kingdom Metazoa; phylum Chordata; class Mammalia; order Artiodactyla; family Bovidae; genus Bubalus; species Bubalus kerabau. The sequence goes on from NC_073645.1 coordinate 26,266,346, forward strand.
ATTTCAAACAATCCGGTCAAAGTTACAATCAGACTAATTAAGAGTGTAAATGAATTGAATAACTAATTGCTTGGCAGAGATGGGGATGCTGTAGGCTGTGCACTGAATTAACATCGCGGTGTTTTGGCAAAAGCGTCTTGGGTCATGCTCCTGGGGCAGATGATGGGTTGAGCTCCCAGTCTGTGTGGCTAGCTGTGTTTGAAGTCCTTAAGAGCACATTTTGAGCTATAAACCGCAATTGGGTATTAATGGCTTAAGACGTTTCTAGGTTAGTAAAGAAGCATGTGAGTGGAATTCTCCCGATTTCAGCCTCCCTATATTCCTCTTCCTGGAAAGCAGTGTGTGTTCTCTTGGTTTATATAATATATAGGCTTCAGCATATCTGGAACCGAACACTCGTATGAGTAGAACAGGAATCCACTCCTGTCCCTTGATTACAGAGAGCTCCTGTCTTGCCTTTTGAAACCGTCTCACCCTGTTTTTCTCCATTTTTCAGTTCCTTTGTCCCTGTCTCGTACCTTTGTTGTCAGCAGAACAGAGTTGTTAGCAGCAGGTTCTCCAGGTAATTCTGCATGTTTCCTTTTCATAATTCTTCTGATCGCCTCCCTTGACCCCGCCAAAGCCTGCCTGGCCAGGTCTGCTCCTTCTATTCGGTTAAGGCCATTTTCAGTTTTTCTTTGAGCTCTTAAAAGTCCATGGTTCTATGACCTAAGAGTGAGCTACCCAGGAAAGCATTAGCCCTCAACAGATGGCAGAGAGGGTTTGGGAGCTGGGAAGGGAATCTTGAAACATGAGCAGCGATGACACTGGGAAAAGGAGAGTGGTTCTAACGTGAGTCACCAGTGTTCTCTGTAAGTCCCACCCACACCGCTGACCTTGGATTTTCGTTGCTGCCCTTTGGTTCTTTGGGTGACCTCAGCAGAGTCATGGTGTGTGGAATCTGCAGAGGCCCCAAACCCGAGGATTCTTCTGCAGAACACATTCAGCCAAAAGGCTGGAGGACTGTGAACTTTCCTTGGTTCTCCATCCTTGGAGGCCCCAGCATTCCTGTTTCTTTGGTCCTTTTTTCAGACGTCCACGTGAACGAGGTGCATGTATTTCCACCCTCCGTCAGGCAGGTGGCCCCACTTCTCCTGTCTCGCTTTCTTCTTTTTGAAATTAGTACAGTGCACATTCTTAAGGAGCTGCTGGTTCTTGCCCCACAGGAGAATGTGGTCATGCCTTCCTAATATGTCCAGCTGCTAAAGGGAACGGCAAAGGTTTAATCTCTCTTTAATTAAAATTGCTGGACTTTCCTACTTGGTAGTCCAGTTTTTCTGTATTTTGTTCAATACAGCTTATATTTTAAAATCTGACTGAAATTTGTATCTCCTCATCCAGTTTCAGCAAAAGTCTGAAATGCCAATACTTGGTAAAGGAGGCAATACTTACTTGTCTTAGAAGGAACGTTATATTTTTCAGGTCTTTGTTCTTAAAAGATTTGAGGGTGTTTGGCCGTAAGATACTAATCAGGCTGCTTGAATCCGACCAGCTGACCAAATATACGTATATACATATATACATGCATGTGTATACATAAACATATATTTATTTATGTGTATGTTGGTATTTTTTTTCTCCCCTTTTATTTGCTGGCATCTGTTACTGATTTAAAATGTCCTAGATACTGAAGTAAAGTGACTTTTGGATGCAGCTCCTGGAAATGTCGTTTGTGTTTCACTTTTTCTTAGAACTTAGCGATTTCATAGTTCAGCCTGTTCCATCTGATCTAGTCATAAGAAAATCCATTTTGAGGGTCCAGGCCTTCGGGCTGCTGGCATTACAATAATAAGATACCTGATGAATGGAGGTTAAACTACACCAGTTTTTTGCAAAGTTCCTCACAGAGCCTCACGGGTCTAAGGGAGGAGGCTGTTTCTTGATTGTGTCTTTCTAGCTTACTAGCTAATGAAAGGATTCCTGGGTAGGATGAATAAAATAAGCCAAGACCAAAAAAAAAAAAAAAACAAACAGAAAATTCTGAGAAGGCATAAGAGCAATTAAAATAGATTTTTTTTTTTGGTAATTATCATCATAAAACCTTGGCACATAAATTTGGCAACAAAACCTGCCCTGCGGGGTGGGAACTTGAAGTCTTTGTTATCTTTGGGTGTGAAGACTTGCACATCTCACCACATGCTGATAAAAGGTGAGCGTGCTGGTTTCTGTTAAGTTGCAGAAAAGGTCCTGGAAAACGGTCGATGCTCTGGACTGGCTGTGATGCCAGGCAGTGGTTTCCTGGCAAAGGGGAGGGTTTATCTCTCAAAAAACAGAGGTCTGTGGGCTGAGAGGAAGCTAACTGGGAGTCTATAGATACCTTGGGAGACCAGAGAAATTGCCCTGTAATCCTCCTCAGGAGAAAAGTAACAGGAGACTGAGAAGCAGAAGGCCTCATGACAGTGATCGGGCAACGCACAGGGTCTGATCAAATAAGAAAAGTGCTCTTAAAATGTTTTTATTTATTTATTTATAATTTATTTTTTGGCTGTGCCGTACGGCTTGCGGGATCTTAGTTCCCTGAACCTGGGCCCCCAGCAGTGAAAGCACTGAGTCCTAACCACTGGACAGCCAGAACATTCCCAAATGTCTTGTTTTCATAACATTAAATTGAAACTCAAAGAAGTAAACACCATTTCAGAAGTATCTGTAGATCTGGGGCTAAAGCCTGGGGATAGAGTGGGATCCCTTGTTTCACAGATGGTTGCATCTGTCAGCCTGTGCAAAGTTACCAGGAGTGCAGAGAAGCTTGATCCTGAGGGTAGGAGAGTCGTGGAGAGGTCTGGGGTGGGGCTTCAGGGGAAGACTATAATAATGTTATTATTATAAGTGCTCGTTCCTCGGCACTTGCTGGGTGTCAGACACCATGCTAAGTGCTTTACCTTATCTCATGTTGACTCACCATCAGACCTTATAAGCCGGGTGCTATTACTATTTGCTTTTTATAGATAGGGAATCTGAGGCTTAGCAAAGTTGGGCCATCTGATCAAAGTTAGGTCACCTGCTAAATAGAAGATATCTGATAAATTATTAATATTTCATGTGGAAGCAACAAGAGGAAGTGCTGTTGAATTTAATTTTGACCAACAATGGAAAATTGGCTCCTGACATGAAAACTGTAGAGAAAGTTGTGACATGAAAATTTTAGGAGACAATGAACCCATCATAGGAACTTCCTTGGGTACTTGCCATGTTTTGTTCTGTTTGTCATATTTAAACAGGGACTTTTGCTCAATGGTCTCTCAGATGGTGGTCCAGATAGGCTAAGGAAAGGTAAAATACGAGGTGAATGGTTGAATTATTTGGCCCAGAGAAGAAGAGACTTCAGAGAATTATCTTCAGACTCCTCAGGGCTATTCCAAGTAGCAGAGGAGTGGAAGTTACTCAGTAGAGCTCCATAGAGTGGAGAGGCTGTCACTTGAAGTTGAGGAAGCAGATTTTGATGGCTCTGATGACAGACTTTCCAGTCGTTGAAGGGTGGGACCAGCTGAGAGCCAGTCAGAACTACATTGGAAAGAGGAGCCAGCCATCAGATGGGAGAGTAGGTCCCCTTCCATCCTGTGACATTGTGCAATTCAGTGTGGGCACTCGGTTGATATTTGTGCAATAGGTTTGACTAGAAAAGCAAAAATGGAAGAAGCCTTGGTGAGGGGAGGTGGGTTTTATTTTTAATGAAATGTGTCAGAAGCTATGGTGAATGTGCCTTTAAAAGCAGCAACATTTAGAGTCACCTGGATTTCCTTTCACTTTGTTTTAATGAAAGAGTTCATTGAAGACTGCCCCAGCACCTAAGCTAACCTAATCAAACCTTCTAAAGGGGTCTGGTGTCTCCCAGGGTGCTTAAGTATTCTTGCCTTGAGAACCCCATGAACAGTATGAAAAGGCAAAATGATAGGATACTGAAAGAGGAACTCCCCAGGTCGGTAGGTGCCCAATATGCTACTGGAGATCAGTGGAGAAATAACTCCAGAAAGAATGAAGGGATGGAGCCAAAGCAAATACAATACCCAGTTGTGGATGTGACTGGTGATAGAAGCAAGGTCCGATGCTGTAAAGAGCAATATTGCATAGGCACCTGGAATGTCAGGTCCATGAATCAAGGCAAATTGGAACTGGTCAAACAGGAGATGGCAAGAGTGAACGTCGACATTCTAGGAATCAGCGAACTAAAATGGACTGGAATGGGTGAATTTAATTCAGATGACCATTTTATCTACTACTGTGGGCAAGAATCCCTTAGAAGAAATGGAGTAGCCATCATGGTCAACAAGAGAGTCTGAAATGCAGTACTTGGATGCAATCTCAAAAACGACAGAATGATCTCTGTTCGTTTCCAAGGCAAACCATTCAATATCACAGTAATCCAAGCCTATGCCCCAACCAGTAACGCTGAAGAAGCTGAAGTTGAACGGTTCTATGAAGACCTACAAGATCTTTTAGAACTAACACCCCAAAAAGAGGTCCTTTTCCTTATAGGGGACTGGAATGCAAAAGTAGGAAGTCAAGAAACACCTGGGGTAACAGGCAAATTTGGCCTTGGAATACGGAATGAAGCAGGGCAAAGGCTAATAGAGTTTTGCCAAGAAAACGCACTGGTCATAGCAAACACCCTCTTCCAACAACACAAAAGATGACTCTACACATGGACATCACCAGATGGTCAACATCAAAATCAGATTGATTATATTCTCTGCAGCCAAAGATGGAGAAGCTCTATACAGTCAGCAAAAACAACACTGGGAGCTGACTGGCTCAGATCATGAACCCCTTATTGCCAAATTCAGACTTAAATTGAAAAAACTGGGGAAAACCACTAGACCATTCAGGTATGACCTAAATCAAATCCCTTATGATTGTACAGTGGAAGTGAGAAATAGATTTAAGGGACTAGATCTGATAGATAGAGTGCCTAATGAACTATGGACGGAGGTTCGTGATATTGTACAGGAGACAGGGATCAAGACCATCCCCATGGAAAAGAAATGCAGAAAAGCAAAATGGCTGTCTGGGGAGGCCTTACAAATAGCTCTGAAAAGAAGAGAAGCAAAAAGCAAAGGAGAAAAGGAAAGATATAAGCATCTGAACGCAGAGTTCCAAAGAATAGCAAGGAGAGTTAAGAAAGCCTTCCTCAGCGATCAGTGCAAAGAAATAGAGGAAAACAATAGAATGCAAAAGACTAGAGATCTCTTCAAGAAAATTAGAGATACCAAAGGAACATTTCATGCAAAGATGGGCTCAATAAAGGACAGAAATGGTATGGACCTAACAGAAGCAGAAGATAATTAAGAAGAGGTGGCAAGAATACACAGAAGAACTGTACAAAAAAGATCTTCACGACCAAGATAATCATGATGGTGTGATCACTCACCTAGGGCCAGACATCCTGGAATGTGAAGTCAAGTGGGCCTCAAGAAGTATCACTGTGAACAAAGCTAGTGGAGGTAATGAAATCCCAGGTGAGCTATTTCAAATCCTGAAAGATGATGCTGTGAAAGTGCTGCACTCAATATGCCAGCAAATTTGGAAAACTCAGCAGTGGCCACAGGACTGGAAAAGGTCAGTTTTCATTCCAATCCCAAAGAAAGGCAATGCCAAAGAATGCTCAAACTACTGCACAGTTGCACTCATCTCACACACTAGTAAAGTAATGCTCAAAATTCTCCAAGCCAGGCTTCAGCAATACGTTAATTGTGAACTTCCAGATGTTCAAGCTGGTTTTAGATAAGGCAGAGCAACCAGAGATCAAATTGCCAACATCCGGTGGATCCTCGAAAAAGCAAGAGAGTTCCATAAAAACATCTATTTCTGCTTTATTGACTATGCCAGGGCCTTTGACTGTGTGGATTACAATAAACTGTGGAAAATTCTTCAAGAGATGGGAATACTAGACCACCTGACCTGCCTCTTGAGAAACCTATATGCAGGTCAGGAAGCAACAGTTAGAACTGGACATGGAACAACAGACTGGTTCTGAGTAGGAAAAGGAGTACGTCAAGGCTGTATATTGTCACTGTGCTTATTTAACTTCTATGCAGAGTACATCATGAGAAATGCTGGGCTGGATGAAGCACAAGCTGGAATCAAGATTGCCGGGAGAAATATCAATAACCTCAGATATGCAGATGACACCACCCTTACGGCAGAAAGTGAAGAGGAGCTAAAAAGCCTCTTGATGAAAGTGAAAGAGGAGAGTGAAAAAGTTAGCTTAAAGCTCAACATTCAGAAAACGAAGATCATGGCATCCGGTCCCATCACTTCATGGGAAATAGATGGGGAAACAGTGGAAACAGTGGCAGACTTTATTTTGGGGGGCTCCAAAATCACTGCAGAAGGTGATTGCAGCCATGAAATTAAAAGACGCTTACTCCTTGGAAGGAAAGTTATGACCAACCTAGGTAGCATATTAAAAAGCAGAGACATTACTTTGCCAACAAAGGTCCATCTAGTCAAGATTATGGTTTTTCCAGTGTTCATGTATCGATGTGAGAGTTGGACTGTGAAGAAAGCTGAGCGCTAAAGAATTGATGCTTTTGAACTGTGGTGTTGGAGAAGACTCTTGAGAGTCCCTTGGACTGCAAGGAGGTCCAAGCAGTCCATTCTAAAGGAGATCAGTCCTGGGTGTTCATTGGAAAGACTGATGCTAAAGCTGAAACTCCAATACTTTGGCCACTTCATACAAAGAGTTGACTCATTGGAAAAGACTCTGATGCTGAGAGGGGTTGGGGGCAGGAGGAGAAGGGGATGACAGAGGATGAGATAGCTGGATGGCATCACCGACTCGATGGACATGAGTTTGAGTAAATTCCAGGAGTTGGTGATGGACAGCAGGCCTGGAGTGCTGCGATTCATGGGGTCGCGAAGAGTCTGACACGACTGAGCGACTGAACTGAACTGCTGCTGCTGCTAAGTCGCTTCAGTGGTGTCCGACTCTGTGCGACCCCATAGACGGCAGCCCACCAGGCTCCCCCGTCCCTGGGATTCTCCAGGCAAGAACACCGGAGTGGGTTGCCATTTCCTTCTCCAATGCGTGAAAGTGAAGTCGCTCAGTCATGTCTGACTCCTAGCAACCCCATGGTCTGCAACCTACCAGGCTCCTCCGTCCATGGGATTTGCCAGGCAAGAGTACTGGAGTGGATTGCCATTGCCTTCTCCGGAACTGAACTGAGTGGTGCTTAAAATCGCGAGATGTCCTGAGGCTCCCTTTCAGGGATTTTACTGGGGTCAGAGGCAAAAATAACAGGTTTGGCTGGGAAGTATGAACAGATAGACCTATTTTGATCCTTTAAAAACACGTACTGACTTAGGAACATTCTCAAGCGTTTTTGCTCCTGGCAAAATGATGCTGTGCTGCCTTCCTGCAGCCCAGGCCTTTATCAAGTAGCTTCTGTGTCTGGGGCCTCGCCTCCTCTGACATAGCATGCAGCCACGGGTCTTTGTTTATTGGAGACTCGGTGTGTTCATGTGGATGGGGCTGGGAATCTGTTGCAGAAGCCGTGAGCACGCTGTCAGAGACCCTGAAGCTGAGCTTGTTTATTACTTTACTTGGAAAATAAAGAGCTGACTTTGAGTGACATCTGACCTCACTTAAAAGGCATCTGGGTTTTTTTTTTTTTCCTCCTTTTCCAGGTGAAAACAAGTCACCTCCTCGCCCGTGCGGCTTGAATCACTCAGACTCTCTCAGTCGCAGCGACCGAATTGATGCGGTAACGCCGACGCTGGGGAGTAGCAACAATCAGCTCAACTCTGCATTCCTCCAGGTCTACATCCCTGACTACTCAGTGCGAGCCCTCTCTGATCTCCAGTTTGTTAAGGTGAGAGGGAAGGGTGGCCCGGCTGGGCCTGGCAGGGGAAGGTCTGCTTCCCTTGTGAGCAGGTGGCTCCCTGGCCCCTGCGTGGAGCCCTCCTTGGTCATTTTGCGGGGGCCCTGCCTCTAGCTCCTGTCTCCCTGCTTCCGCCGGGGAAGACCATTGATCTCCCTGGCTCTGTCCAGTGAGCTGCCAAATCAGATGTAGCTTTCTCTTTCAGGGAATGAGAGCTGGAGATGGTAAGAAAAAGAGGAAACCTTTTCAGCCAGTCTTCACGGACTTCTGAGAAACTTGGAGGATTTGCTAGGGAGAACCCTCAGCTTACTTCCTCCCCTGAGACAGAGCTTTTTTCTCAGTCTGGAATAAAGATGGCTTTGAGGGGATGAGCCAGCTCTAGCTGATGGAAGCCTATCTCCATTTTCTAGTCTGGGTGGAATTTTGAGACAAACTTTGGATATAGCTTATACCAGTATAAACTGACCTGTTCGTAGAGTCAACGTGAACTGTACAAAGTGACTGAAGGATGGTTTTCACGTAGGGCAGCTACTTGGGGCCCTTCAGGGGATATAAGGTATAATAAATATAATGCCATGTGGAGAAAAGATAGCCTAAAGATATTATCTTGGTTTGTTTTCTGTACCATCTCCTGGCCCCAGATCTCAAGACAGCAATACCAAAATGCCTTGATGGCATCCCGGATGGACAAGACTCCTCAGTCTTCAGACAGTGAAAACACTAAAATTGAATTGACTCTTACGGAGCTGCACGATGGGTTGCCGGATGAGACGGCCAACCTGCTCAATGAACAGAACTGTGTGACACACACCAAGGCCAACCACAGCCTGCACAGCGAAGGCGCCATCTAGGGTGCCCGGCCCCCTCACCAGGCCGCCGTCCGACCACGAATCCCACTAGTGTGAGCTTGTGTGCCATGCTGCATCCTGCAACGTCCTGACACCAAAGACTCTGTCCCCTTCCTGGAAGCAGCAGAGGAGGCCGGGGAGGGCAGGCATGGAAACCGGAGACAGGAAGTCGACAGCCAGGGCGTGGCATTTCAAGATTATGGAGATGAACTTCTTCCGCCCAAATAGAATCATGTTTATTTTTTCAGCTGTACCTTTTTATCATTATTCACTCTCCTCCTCCCTCGATTTGCATGAAGTTGAAAATTGTCGCGATTTATTTTTTTCCGAGAGATCATGTTTTTAAAAAGTGTCTTTTGCAGAGTTGTAAGTTGTTCTGTCTGAACTCTGCTGTGACCCCATGATGTGACCGTTAGAGAATGGACTTGTCCCTCCAGTGGCCTCCCTTGGGCCCTCCCTCCCCACCGCCCCAGGGAGGGGCACCCTTCCTCTGTGCCCCAGTGGGTGTCGCTGTCGAACCTGAAGGATGAATGACAGAGACCTGCGAAGGCTGTCAGCCCTGCGGTGGAGCCTGAACAGGGACCCGCAGTTGCCTCTCTGAGCTCAGTGTTGTTTTAAGTTAATGTTTAACCGTGTCCCTTCCCCTCAGAAAGGTTTAACATTTGCTTGAAATGTGATTTTGCTCCCACTCTAAGGAATTTTTTTTTATCACCAAAATGAATGTTAATGAATTTTAAACTGATGGTTTATCTTTGCAAGAGGCCAGGGTGGATCCCCCCAACATTCCCCCAGCCTGGGACCTCGGGCTCAGCCAAGCCTCTTCCCCCTCTGAACCTCCAGAGCACCGTCATCCCACCCCACCCCCGGCCTTGCTCTTGTTAACCCAAGATGCTGCTACACAGATGCCAAATGGAAATCTTCCACGGGGCCCTCGAGTAAACTCGAGGTGTGTTGTCCACACTCCTGCCCTTCCTGCTGGGACGGTATGTGGTTGTTAGAAAAGCAGTCAGACCTTCCAGCTGTGCTCTGTGCCCCGCCGAGAAGGCACGTCCAGACCCATGTGTCTCATGAAGGGAACTCTGGGGACTGCCAGCCCCTGCCCCCCCATCCAGGGAGCCAACTGTCCCTCTTCCCCTCAGCCCTGGGCCCATGGGGCCCAGCAGGGTTGGGCTCTGTGCCTCTGCCTCAGACTCGGCCCATGCCAGAGAGGCTGCCTGTAACAGCCAGGGTCAGTTTGGCCCCAAACAGGGATTCAGAAACCAAATGTGTGTCATGGCCATTTCATGTGTGTGTCTGTCTTATTTTAATACTAGATTCATCACGTGTAGTGAGATTAATGTCAGGAGGTATTTCTTGAATGACTGAATTCTTAACTCTTAGCTGTGTTTTAAGTGTTAACCCAAGGGATATGTGCATTTTGGGGGCAACATTCGTACACTGAAGTGACTTCCTACTGACCACAGTTTTCATGTAGACCCGTCAGTCCACGCTGTGTCCAGTCTCTAGGCAAGAAGATAGCGTTTTCTCCATTGGGTCTCACTGCACGAAGGGAAGCCCTGGGGCTAAGCAGCAGTTTCTTCTCCTTCCTCCAGGTAGGACTGTACACCCCAGGCTGGGCGCTGGTGGGTGGGAGCTGTGGTCGGGGAAGAACCAGAAACACGCTGGGCTTGCCTCCCCGGGAGCAGCTCGGTGGCTCCAGTGTCGTATGTGTGCCCGGCACATGGCTTCCCCTGGTGCGTCGGTCCTGGAGCATCTTCCCAGAAGGTGCCATGTCCCTTGGTGAGGGAAGTACTGCCTCACTGGGTAGAAGTCACTGGGGTGCCCCTTCAGGGGCTGAGTGGCCTGCTGCCAGCACCCAAGATGCCACCAGTGGGATGGCACTGCCACCGTCAGGCTTGACATAAAGGTTAAAGGTCTTGCTTTCTTAAGATGCGTTGAGCTGAGCACACTGCCAGCGTGATGTGACTCGGAAACTGGGATTGTCTGTGTAGGGGGGCGTGCAGAAGTGAGAGTGCCCTGTAATGAGGGAAACTTGGGCCTTGCTGGGGAAGGTTTCTGACCCAGCCCCCGGGCCACGCTCTGGGCCAGGACAGTACTTGCTGTCCCAGTGGTCTGGTGGGGCCAGGCTGCCAAGCCGTGGTACCTCTGGCCTCCAGGATCTCCGCCTATCAGCTTCCCCTGGCCGATGTGCTTCGATCTGCCCCCCACACAGTCCGTCTCCAGCACGTTGCCACTGGAAGGAGCCTCTGGAACCACTGTTACTGTGTTGGATCTGTTTTGGAGTCCACCTGCTCCTCTGAGAATTGTAAAGCCCTGGTGAGAGGATTCCAGCTGCTGGCTCCTTGGCTTCAGGGAGAAATGGATAACTTTTCCACATTGCCATACCTGCTCAGTGTGGCTCTGTGAAAAGTCCTCTCTAAAGGAGCTGGTGGCAAGAGGGCTTTGCCGTGGGGCTCCTGGAGGATGAAATTTTAGTCTCCCAAGTTCGTATTTATTTTCTATAAACTACTCTTTACCTTTGATTTTTCACACTGTTTTATAGCAACAGGGAATCCCAAGTAGGTCCTGTCTGGTCCCTGAAGGAATGAAAGCTAACATTTGGCAACAGTTACATCTCCTTTGAGGAAAGCTTAGGACCCTTCAGATGTAACACTCAACATCTGAGAGATAGATATCTCTTCCAGGCCCCACTTTCCTTCTGGAAACTAACTTCAGGCTGTTGAAGGAGAGATGCTGGCTCATTGCTTCTGTGAGGCAGGCGAGCAGGAGAATGACTTGGGCTTAGCAGGTCTGTGCAATTTGTGTCTGTAAAGTAAACGGGAGCAGGGCAGAGAAAGACCCTCAGATAGTTGAGATCTTGATGTGTGGTGGCTAGTCCTTAGCACCACCGGTGGATCGTCCTCTCCTTGGGCTGCCGGGTTTGTAAGCGTGAGTGAGGAAGTGGGTCAAGGAGCAGACACAGGCCCCGGGGTTCCGAAGCGTGTGGGAGCCCTACCATCTGGCCCAGGGCCTCACTGTCCTCTTCAGTGTCCTCGGGGCCCCTGCTGCGAGCCCTGGCTCTGAGGGACCAGACAGGGCCACCTCCTGCTCCTGAGCAGCCATTCCGGCATCCCGAATGTTCCTCCTGGAACTAGATTCTGGTATCCAGGTTGTTTCCAGGACAATCTGCTTTTTCTTCATAAATGAGACTTGCTAGTGCTTTAGAGGTTCCCTCTCTTTTAATTCTCTGTTCATCCAAAATCAAGTGTTTAAACTTTTAGGAAAACAGAACCTTAAGATTTGTGCATGGAAATTGGGATGTTAGTCAACTTACAGTTAGCTTAAGCCTTGGTTCTTATCTTACATAATTTGAATTTGAAAGGGCACCCTGTGTAACTTTCCTCCCCTCCCTCCTCACCTCACTTCTGGAAGAGAGCTCAGTGCCCGTGCTGACAGGACTGTCTTCCCTCGGTGGGAAGAATAGGGCATCTTGCCATTTCCTAATAATATTTCAAGGAACTTTTGTGCACGTGTTGAATGTAAAACTTCACACTATTATGGAACATTAACTGTGAATATATTGACCTGTGCTGTCCCTGGTACCATGCAGTTAAAGGACCAGCTTTTCCATGTCTTGGAAAACAGTGCTAGATACAAGAAGTGCATTTCCCTTAGGAAATGAAGCAACAGGAATTTGGGCTAAGCAGGGGCCATGAACTTCTGTCCTCAGATTACCTCAAGTCGAGGAGCAGACCTAAGTAGGCCCTGGCCCACTGAGCCTGTGTCATGGCTGGTCAGAAACAAAACCCAACCCTGTCACCTTCTGAAAACCAGCCAGGGATCTGACCACTTTCTCCTTCCCTGGGCCAGGAGACCAGTATCCCTCCAGTGTTCGCCAGGGCCCAGTCCAGGTAGAGGACTCACCTGGGCTGGCACAGGAAGGTGCTCACCTTGTTCCCTGGGATTCTAAGCAGGAGGCCACCAGGGAGGATTGGCCTGGGGCATGTCACATGACACAAGCTCCTTGTTAGCACGAGGGCGGGATACAACTCCCCTCTCCACTTTGATCCTGGAGATAGTTTTTCTTGCAGAGTGGTGGGGACTGCCAAACTGAGCTGGGCAGTTCAGGGTGTGGAGCTTTCTGAAGTGCCACTGCTCACTTTCTTACTTGAGGACATGGGCTCTGGTCCCAGGTCAGGTGTGGTTCTGTTATGGCCTCCAGACTAGTGGTGCTTCAGGCTAGCAAGGGCATCTTGGAGGGCTGGCAGGTTAATGCAGAATTAGAGGGGATTTAAGGAGTTCAATATGAAAGTGATTTGGGAATTCAGAAACTTTTCCCATGTAAACGTTATCAGTGAGGAACCTACTCAGTGGATTTTTATACCTCAGGGCCATTTGCAGATTTTTATCTTTCCACATTTCTTTTGTATTTGAGTGGGCTGTTAGAAGAGATGAGTTTGGGGAATGTTGTTCATTTGCTGTTCGTTGCCTCTGTTTTTGGATGTGCGGGGCACCCAAGCCAAGCTTGCTCAAGGCTGTGACGGTGGGCCTTCCACCTCCGGCACGTGCGGGCATCCTTCCTACAGGGAGCGCTTATGAGCTGGCTTCCTCCTGCCCTGTCTGGAGATGCCAGGAGTCCCTGGTCAGCCCTGAGAACAGGAGGGAAGAGGACAGTTCACAGCAGCTGCAGCACTTGAGGCAGCTTTCCATCCCACCATCTTGGGCTGGGAACCTTCTTTGCAGACTTCTGTGGCTGACTTGGCTCAAGTGAGCTTTCTCTCTGTATATGCTAGAGCCACTGACATCATCTCAGAAGAATTGTTTTAAATATCGGGCTGTACTTGAAGCAGCATGGAAACAAAAGGTTCCAAGTGGCAAGAGAGTCAAGTTCTAGGAGTTTGCATGCCAAGGTTTATATGTACACAGATCCAACACGCACTGTAAAACTTGAGTGAGTACTCATTTTCAAGTTTGAATACCCACTGGGTATCAGACATGAACGACTTGGAAGAATGACTGAGAGTACTGTCTTCATTGGCAGCATCTTCTGGCATTTGCCCACATCTGACCAACAAGGATTCATTTGAGAAGTGGGCCCAGATTCCTCTTCAGACTTACCCTGGAGAGAACTATCAAGTGTGGACCTGGAGGACCTGGGGTGCCTGCCTTTAAGCTGGAGGCCCAGGCCCGTTGGGTGTAAACAGCTGGTTGCAGGCTCACAGAGCAGAAGGGAGAGGGAGAAAAAAGGAAGGCCTCAGGCCTCTCATTGCCCAGAGAGCCCAGCCTCACTCCTGGTTCATTACTCCCCATGTCTAAAGTCTACTGTGAAGGTGGAGTGTGTCAGTCCATTGACTTTTCGTTTCCGGAGTCCTTTAAGTCCACAAATGTATATGCTTTATTTTATATTATTATTTATTATGTACATACGCCTCTACTGTTAGTGCTCGTCTGTGACTAAGATGAGATCTGTTCCCGAGCCCCTCATCCATGGAGCCTAGGGTTCTTTTGTCTTTCAGAGTGGATGAGAAGGAGCAGTTTTGTTTATTTTCGTCTTAAACAGGTTGCTGCTCTTATGTTGGTCCTAGCGTGCCAGGCCCTTCACTGGACCCGCCTCTGTTCCTGACAGCAAGTGTTTTGAGATGAGGATGGAGGCAGGTCTCCTACTTCACAGCAGGGCCTCTTCAGGGACCTCCATGAAATACTTTAGAGGTGGTTTCATGGTGACTGGGTCTGTTCTCTAGGCAGTGGTACAGCATGGCTTTGAGGCCAGGGCCTCCACTCCCACACTCCGAAGCCAGGTTGGTGGCCTGGCCCCACAACAGGGATGGTCTCCAGTTCCCACCTTGGATCACAGGATTCATCTCTGTGCACCAGGGAAGCTGCCTACCCACCTGGGCTTCTGAGATGCCTTTTCTTGGTTTTGAGGTCCAATGCCAGCACTGCCTTGGCGCCTCACAGAAGACCTGCTTTGAGTCTGATTTCCACCCTCCTTAGTCTTTACTCACTGTATCATAGTGTACATTTCATGCTTTGCGCAGCAAAGTTTTCTGAACACAGTTATCTAGAGCTGTGTCCATAAACCTAAATAAGCACAAACGACATGTATAGGTTTCATGAGCTGATTGTCATAACGAATGCATTTTATAATTCAAACAATGTTGTAGATTTACAATCTATTTATTTTGTATCAATTTATTTGTAAATTTTGTGATTGTTTTAAAAGGTTTTTGTTCATTTCTATTATTCTATTTAGATAAATGATGATTTCTGTTCACCCTTCTAGCGAATGTGTGTTCCCTCTCTCCCCTATCACCTCTGCCAACACAGGCCTCGTCCCCTGCTTAGTGGGAAAGCTGGGATTGATTGTCACCAAGGCAACACAGCGGGGCATTTCCTCTGGATGTACACTACCAAGTCTTACATTAAAAGAGAAGCAGGTGCTAGAACTTGAGCCTCCAACTTCCAGCCTCGTACTCCAACTTCCAGCCAACAGCAGGGCTGTGTTCTCTTTTCAAGGATCATAATCTGTTCCCTATCAGTTCATTTTAGATAAAGATGCTGGGGGTACCCACTGAAACTGCCCCAGACATTTGCAGCTCCATCACTAAAAACACATTTCAGCTGGCAAATGTCTTGACTGTTTTTTCCCTAGGCAAGCCCGGAGGCCTCATTCAAGCCTCTCAGTTGGCTCTTAAAGATGAAAATGGCTCTGCAGATCTTTCTCTGTGATGGGAAGCCTAAGACAATGGTTGCAAGAGGCACAGATGGTCTACCAAGTTAAAATCAAGGGCATGAGTGTGGTGAGTCATGGTCGGATGCTCTTCAGGATTCCGTGGGCCTGCCTGATTCCTGTGTGAGCCCCATCCTCTCCCACTGCCACTTCTATTCCAGGCTTCTGCTTCTTCTTACCCTCCTCAGTCACGTGACCAGATCCTGAAGATCTTCCAGTCGAGGTTCACGGACCCTCTGTGATCTATTCCTAGACCACATCCTTTTGGATTCCTTTTTACCTCCCCTCTGTCTCAGTTTTGCATTCTTCTGAGAACTGAGCTTCTTAATGACTAGTCCCTTGTTTTTCCTACCATGTTGTTTTAACCGTGATGTTCTTGATCTATTTTACTTACACTAGTCCTGTGGATTGGAGACATTTTAGTGAAGAACTGCTGACAAAACTGGCTAAGACACCACCTGACCTAACCACCTCTCCCACCTCCCCAGTCATCACCCCCAATTTCTTGAAAGTGGAAAAAAGTAGAGCTACATCCCAGTTAAGTGCTGTCTTCTTGGGAGCCTGTTTGCTCTCCTTAGAAGAGCAGAAAGCAGGGCCAGGGAAGGAATTCTCTCTAGCATGTCTGCTCCCAGTTCACTGCTTTGCTTAGTTTTTCCTGCTTTACTCACTTTGTCTAGGTGAGTCCTGAGCTCAAATCAGGAAATTCTCAAAGGAAAATGTGATTTTTCCTCCTGTGAAGATGAGGTTTGCCTAAGCCTTCCCTCTGCATCCATGGGGTTGCCTGCATGTTGGTTCATTCCCGAGCTGTATCATGATAAAAACTCGGGTTTTTATTTCATCTCATGCATCATGCTCCCCAGTGCCTCTTGTTAACCCAGCACTTCTGAAGACAAAGATAGTGATCAGATGGTCTTGTAGAGAAAGTGACCAGTACAAATGACCTTTTTGTAGCCTGGAGTTGATTTTTGGAAACACACTTTTTGAAGGTAATTTAATAGATAATTCCTTATGAAAGCCAAAATGTTTCATTATATGAGATGGCTAATAAATGTTTGGCTTCTTTGTATGATTGCTTTATCGTTTTCCCTCCAAGATCCTCACATCTCTGCTCTTTCAAAAAGTCCCAGAACAAAGCCGTGGTTATAGTGCCTCTCTGTGACATTCTGGTGGCATGACATCTCCCCTAGGGGATGACTGTGAGGCCTAAAGATGCAAGGGGATTTGGGTACCAGAATTCTTTGTCAGAGTGCTTTTCCTGCTAGCATATGAGTGACTATGAAGCCCTCAAACAGTAGGCTTACACATGGCAGGAATTTTAGATGAAGCCAGCTTCCCTGCGACAACTCTGCTACGTTACTGACCTGAGGGCAGTGGGTCCAAAAAAAGTTACTTGCTTCAAAATTCCCACACCCACAAACTAAACATTATCTTTGGTGCAAACCCTCTCGCAAACACTGAACACTTAATATTTTTCAGTGCTGGGAAGGTGTGCATGACAAATCCTCTTTCCAGTTATCTCAGGAACTTGTGAGACTTGGAAGGACTAATACTGTCTTTCATGTGAAGACTGTGTGATGAGGTTTCCATTGGCCTAGACTCTTCAGCCTCATCTATAGCCCTGGCCAAACACAGCTTTGAGAAGAGCACAGTGGGAGACCAGAGCATTTCGGTGAATATATATGTGCCTAATTTGATTCATGAACCAATCTGTCTCATCCATAAAGTGGAGCAAAGGTATTTTATGGGCAGTGACCAGACCAAAAATTTCTGTCATTTTAAATTAGAAAATAGAATTATATTTATAATTAAGAGTTGATGAACTTGAGAGGAAGTGTTCTGTGCTCACTTGAGATTACTTTTTGGGGTTAAAGCTCTTTAAAGGCACTTAAACTATTGTTTATATTTTAATTTTTATCTACCTTTGTGGGAACAAGTCAGATAGTTGTGGCCTTGGGAGGAAGACATGATGTCTGAGGGCAGGGGAGAAATGCTTGAAATTGCCAGGCTAAACAGAAAACCAGCCTTGTTCGTTCTGCAAGTGAATGCTCTCCATAGATGACTTGCTCTCTGCGGTGCCTCCACGCTCAGCAGTGAGAACACCATGTACTGCTCTCCTGCTCCAGGAGGTGTGGGCTGGGACCGTGTGGGTTCCGGGAAGTCAGCTGGCTGCTGTGCATGCGCATGTCCTCCCTGAGGGTCGTGCACCGAGTCTTTTTTTCAAGGCTTCTCAGGTAGCCCCATGGTTGAGGTTTCATTTTCAGGGCCTCCCAAAGCTGTGTATCGTTTGAAATTGTTCCATTTGAGGAAAAACTTTTAAGAATAGCTCTATGCTCTAGTCACCAAGAAAGAATGTCATGAGAAACCTAAGTGTTGAGACATAAGCTACTGAACTGAGGAGTCGGGATTAAGTGTATGGCAATAGTTAGATCATAGTTATCATTTTTCCCACCATCAAAGAAAGGTTAAATAGTTTCCATAACGTGGAATGTGGACAAGGCTCCTACCCTTAATGTAGACTTAGATATGCCGTTGTTTGTCTCAGGCTATTTGTGGTGAATAAGTGGAGTATTTTTAAATGCTGTGGCAGCCTTGGAAAAATTGCAGGGCTTTAAAGTTGCTGACAAAATATTTCTTAAACAAATAAATCTGATTTAGGAATATCTAAACATGGACAAAGTACTTTTAAATCTGACATGTCACTGCAAGTGGCTTTTTAAAGTGGTTGCTTAAAAACAACACTAACATGTCAAAAGGATTTGTAGCTCTTAGTTGTTCTGTTAAGACCTGCTTTTCCTAAAAGCACCTTAGAAAGGTTATTTTAGGTCTCAAAGGATCTTATGGTAGAAAACCTAATGTCTAAACAGAACACTAAACTTTCTTGGCTCTAAGTAACTTGTCTAAAGTACACCATTCGAGTTTTGCCTGACCACCTCTGTAGAGATATGCATGCAGGTGCGTCCTTCTGCAGAGGCTGGGCCGGGTTCTGACCAGCTGCTGGATATGCTGGGGTGCCTAGGGCCTTAGAATCGAAAGTAAGTGGTGTTCACCATATACCCAGGAAAGAAATTCTGAAGAGTTGGCAGAGTTCCTCTCAGCCTACACACCTTAAGTTTTTTGTTTTTTCTAAAAGAAAATTATAGTTTTATGTTTAACTTCCTTAATTATTAACAACAGAGAGCAGCTCACGTTTTAACAAGTCCAGTTACAGCTACTCTGAGTAGCCAGCTGCCCATGCGCCACTTACTCCCCAGCACTCCCCCAATAGGAATGAATAATATGCAGAGAGACAACAGCTCTGCTCTGGGTCTCAGACTCATGGAATCCTGGGTCTTTAAAATATATTTTGGTGGTCCTGAAGCAAGCTGTGACCAATAGTGGAATTCTTATTTCAGGAGTGTGCTTTTTCACTTCTCAGTCTTTGGACCCACTACCAGAGACTCATCTAGCTGAAAAGAAATTCTTAGGTAAGATCTTATGTGAATAAAATGATACAAAATGGGTGGCAGCTTAAAGCAATGTGAGCTTGTTGGTCCTTACTCTAACAGGGAGAATATTTAAAGGTACTAAGTCAGCCAGATACTGTCTGGCTTTGGGATCACTAAAGACATTGTCATATTGAGCAACATCTTCATCTTGAATGAGAATAATTAATATCTGGGGTGACCACATTTGCTACCATTTAAAACAGGAGCAGTATGTAATTGCTATCTGCAATAGCATTTCCAACCTAATACTTTAAAAGCAGCATTCAATTCCTAATAGATAACAGATGTACATGCCTTGATGCGACGATGTAAAGCCATATATATCGAAAGTGGTGAAGTAATATGGCCTTGGCTAAGTTACTGAGCTGTGTTCCCCACCTATAAAATGACTTTCGGAAAAAAGCCCCATGTTGTAGTCCTGTACCAAAATAGTTCCATTAAAAACTGAGGCCCATTTAAGTGCTATAAATTTGGTCATTAATCATACTAGACTATGTTTCCTTTAAGAGAAAGTCAAATTGATATCACTTAGTCAAACCTACAGAGAAGGCGATGGCACGCCACTCCAGTACTCTTGCCTGGAAAATCCCATGGACGGAGGAGCCTGGTGGGCTACAGTCCATGGGGTCGCTAGGAGTCGGACAGGACTGAGCGACTTCCCTTTCACGCACTGGAGAAGGAAATGGCAACCCACTGCAGTGTTCTTGCCTGGAGAATCCCAAGAACAGGGGAGCCTGCCGTCTATGGGGTTGCACAGAGTCGGACACGACTGAAGCGACTTAGCAGACAAACCTAAACCCACCTGAGCTAGCAGTCTATAGTTGTGCTAAGGAAGGGCTCAAAGTCAGTATTAGAAATATTATACTTTATTGATTCTAGAGCAGCTAATCTACCGTCCCATGTTGACAAATAACAGTAAGAATGGAAGAAACATATGAAGGTTAAAGTGAGCGTCTACACCACTGTGGAAAATGTAACAAGGTTCACTGTTCTGAAGAGGCAGTTATAATACCATAAAGTGTACAGTAATGATCCATTCTTGTTCCAAGCAACAAGAAGTGATTTCACTTGGGAGTCTGAAGTGAATTTATTCACACTGATTGTGCCCTCTGTTTTTGTAAATGGTTCTGACTCACAAAAAAGCCCTCTTCCCACCCTCTAATGCTTGAGTTTAAAAGACAAAGAGGATAGAGAAGGCTGGAATGGGGTGGCATGAGCTACCTGTATGGCCCACATTAATGAATTTTACTCACTTATGGTAAAGGAGGAGGCTCTGTTCTTTTCAGGTGGCTTGCTCCTTTGTCCTCTTTCAGCTAAATTCTTTCCACAGATTTACCTCAGATGGGAAAAAGACCATTTTGGGGGGGAAAAAAACAATTTTTTTTTTTTCAATTTTTGCTATCAATCTAAAAACTGCTGATGTGGATGAAGACTTTTGCCTCAAAATGCAATCACTACAGTCCATTCCAGACCAGCCCTACAGCAAGTAGAGAACACTCCTGCAAAGCCACTGACAGCAGCCTTACCAGAGTCATGGAAAACACCTGAAAGCTTGTAAAGAAACCCTGACCTTAACAGAAGACTACATTTGATAATGGAAATAATATATTTCTCCACTGATATACAATACTTATGCAATGCACTGAAAAAGATGGGATTTCGGAGTAAGAGCACAATTTGTACCATCACATGTTTGGATCACATCTTCCCACTGGCGTCCTTGCTCCACTCTGAGACCCTTCGCCACCCCTAGTGTATCTGGATAATACACTACCACACACCGATGATGAAACAAGACAAGGAAACCGCGTCACAAAGCCACGATGGAGCCAGTCGCATGCAGTTCAGCCCAGCTTTACCCTTACTTTCCTCCAATACAGACTCCAATTTTGAACCGTCTGCAAAGAGTGCAGACACACACAACTAAAACAAGTATCTCCCTAGGATTAGAATATTTTAGTCTCCAGAAACTTTCCAGATGTACCTTTGATGGAGCCCCCCCACCCCCCACTAGGACCCACACAGGGACACCCTTTGCTCCTGTGAGTCCTGCCAGAACTTGTGTAATGAGTGCTCAGCATCTTCCTCCTCACTCCTCCTCTTCCTCCTCATCATCATCTTCGTCATGGCAGTGTGTAATTTCCTGGGGGGCCAGTGGGAAGAGGTTGGGGGGCTTAATCTCACTAATCGACCGTGTCAGTTGGTGCCGCTTGTAGTCGGTATCTTTGAAATCCACTGATGTGCGGTTCCGGGTGGCGAGAGGGGACTCCATCTCATTGATATCTACATGTATGTGTTCCACTGTTGACTCATGAGGCATCTACAACAAAGTGAGAAGTTCAGAAAGCAGGTGGAATAGACACAGCTCTCTCCCAGGTCCTAAGCCCTCTGCCTGTGTTAGATGGCCGCACAGAAACTCCCAAGCCCTCAGAACTGTGCCCAGATCAGATACTCTAGTCTAAAACTGGTAAGATGGGAGAGAAATTACTATTTCACAGCTAAAAAGTGTTGAAATCTAGATGAGTATTATTAACAGAATATAGGAATATAAAATTACACTTCTCTCATTTAGTGCTAAATAGAGGAAAGCCTTCACCATTCAAACAACTTCTAAATCTAATAGTTTCAAAGTTAAACTCTGTAACATTCTATCTTGATTGATCTTTCTCAGACTCCTTTTTGTGCAACCATGTAGGCTGGCCATGGGCTCTGCACATTAGAAAGAAATGATCTAAACTTTCCTGTGCCATGCAGATAGCTAACTGCAGAATTTGGCCTTAACAGTGTATCTTAACTGTAAATAGTGGCCTTGGGCTGTATTAACTCACCAAGACGTGGGCAGCTCTGAAGAGGTAGCTGAACGGGTAATACAGCAGGTTGATGAAAGATGCTGCGTAGAGATCAGCATAGCGCATCACCTGACTGGCAAAGAGGGTCTGCCGGGAGCCACTGCGGAACAGGCTCCCCATCATCCCGTAGCACATGTCCATGTCGTGAGTTACTTTCTAAAACAGAAAACAAGGTTAATGCTCAGCTTGTTCAGCAGACATTTACTGAACACTGGCTATGTGCCACTGCCTGTATAAAACCAGAAATACAGAGATCACTTCAAGTTTATTGTCCAAGTTTTCTCCCAAATCCCATTTGGTGGATACCTTAATACGTCTCTGGATGGAGCTGATATCTGGGCGCTCATTGCTGCTGCTGTCAAGGTGCCTGGAGACAAGAAAAATCCAGTGAAAATCTCTAGAAAGGACATCTCATATATCTAGGTGACCCCTGAAGAGGTAGATGGTTTTTAGGGAAGAAATTTTTGATACGAGGAAACTTACTTGTAGAGTTCAGCCAAGAAAATATCCAAGCTCTGAAGCTCTTCGAAAAGTGCTAAAGTTGGAAGAAAAAGGAAAATGTTTTAAGTAAATCAAAAAGCATCTAGTTTTTAACTATTACTAAAAGGTTTCAGATATGGCTGAAGAGTAAAGCTGTAGGTGAGTGTATAAAATGACTTGCCTCACCTTCAGGAAAACCCATTATTAACACTGCTTGGAATCTGGCAGCAGATGACACCAGAATTTCCTCTTTAACTGCCCTTCCTCCTCCTCAAAACCACGAACTATACAACTTTCCCAACTGGATGCTGATTCTGAGCTTAGTAAGTGCCAATTCATACCCCATCTTGGGTATGTCAGCAAAGCAAGTGTTAACAGTTTCACTTTTGGGTAAAAGAATGAGTCACAAGTTCAGAAAACAGAACCAGATCAACTAAATTTCTGAGGTTCCATAGGTAGAAAGCTGAAAAGAAAGAGAAAGTGTTAGTCGCTCAGTCGTGTCCGAATCTTTGTGACCCCATGGAGCCTGCCAGGCTCCTCTGTTCATGGGATTTTCCAGGCAAGAATACTGGAGTGGGTTGCCATGGCTAGCCAGAAAGTCCCACCAAGAACTACAAGCAGTAGCAACAGCCAAATATGTTGTAAGCATTTCAGCCTTTCTCAGCCTGGGTTCCCCAAAGAGAATTAAGCAGTGATGCATCCACTGTATATAACAAATATTCTTGATCTACCATCTGTGAGAGAACTGAGAGTCATATCAAATCATCATCTTTGTTTTGAGGTTCAAACAAGGAGCCTCAGTTGAGAAAGGTTGTTACTTTTATCTCCTTTATAAACACACTGTCTCAGTTAAATCTCAGCAACTTTATGATAGTAGGTATTATCTGTATTTTCACATCTGAGGATACTAAGGCACAGGGTGTCTCAGCATCTGCCTAAGGGCATGAAGATATTAAGTGGTAGAGCCAGGGTTACTACCTGAGGCAGGCTGAGTTTTCAGAGCAGTAACATTCTGTATTTTAAAAGAATTCAAGAAAAAGGGGAAACAAGATAATCTCTCCAAATTCTGGATTTGTGTGGAATATGTGGCTATATGAGAAAGAGGTGCTCAAATATTAGGACCTGCCTCTGACCACCTCTGACTCCCTGCATACAAAGTAATGGTTCATCGAAGAGGACTGATTCATAGCTAGCCATTAAGATATAAACTAGCAATAGAAAAGACTTATGAAGTAAGAATAATGGTTCCTTACAACTCTTATCGGTCCAGACATGCAGTTCCTGTGCGAGTTCAGGAATCACCAAGAAAGTTCGCCACCCTTGCCGTTTTTTTGATTTTAAAATGTCCCCAAAAATGTGATCTCCAATATACAAAATATCTTTGCCCTTGGCTCCCAACAGATCACAAATTGTATCAGATGAACCTGAAACAATGCAATGAGAAAATAAAAACCAGCATTCCAAGTACCATAACCATTAAATAGTATATAGATTAATTTTATTAAGTATGTGAGGAACAGACTGGAAAAAGGGCTCACCTTTCTTAAGACAAAGACTCACCATTGTTTTTTTTCATCATTCTTTTTACTGCCTCTATGACAAGGCCTTTAGCTCCACTGTGCCGACCAGAGCTCTCAATCCCCAAATCCAAGAGCAATAAAACCACGTCTCAGCTTGAGGGACCATAACCCTCCAAAGCACCACTACCATTTCTCCTCACAGGTCTGCCAGTAGGTTGGCTTTGTTCATCTGCTTCTCATTACAATAAAATATGCATCTATGTCTGCAGGGACTCCTAAAACCCCCTTGAGGCCTTGGGAACCACCCACATGATTCCAACACTGAGAAAATGCCTCAAATATGCAGAGGAGGACAGGAAAAACTGGTCCTTTTAGTGAAAATCAAATTAGGACATGCTGACTTCTCAAACCCATCCTCCCAACTCTTTAGTAGATGACTGAAGTGTTTACCTTCAGGAGACGCTATCTTTAGAATACTAAAAAACATCAGTAGCATGGTGTCAGGAGGACACCAAAGCTTTCACAGTGAGATTCAAGCACAGACTTACATAAAGGAAAGTGTGTGACTCACCCCCAGAGTAGACGATGCCATGCTGTAAGGGGCCCGTGTAGGTACCAATTTTCAGCTTGCCAGTTTTCTGTGAGAAAAGAAACTGGATTTTGTAAAGCTATCACGATCTCCACCAAAAATGCTACTTGGCTAGGCAGCCAAATGAATATCACTTTTGAGTTATATTCATTTGAATTATTCAGCTGTATTAATTGAGACCAAAACTCTTAACTTCAAAAGAGGAGATAATTATGATAACAACAAAAAAAATAAATAAAGTCCTTATAAGTTAAAAAAAAAAAAAAAAGAGAAGATAAGGCTAGTAAGTTAAAAATACCTGTTTCCTGGGGGAAGAATAGGAGGGGGTTGGGGGGGAGAACATGAAGGATAACCGCTCGTGGACAGACCATCCTCTCAACTTACAGTATCCACCTGACGCAGTACTGTGCCTTCTCCAAAGAACAGTGGTTTCCGTGCGTCCACCAAGATCAGGTCAAAGTAGGACTGCCACGGCCGATGAGAGCTCCCAGGCTGATAAGGAAGAAACAGCGAAAGCCAAAACATCACTCCTAATCAAAAAGTGCTACTATTTCATCTCAAGTCAGATGAAAGCAATATATAAATACTAAGTAAACCAGAAAATGCCACTAATAAAAACATACTGTGGCTTATTATAAGCCACATCCTCTTGAAAGCAGGCAAAGGGAAAATATAAACAATGACTCTAATAATCTCCGTATTTTAAATTGTTTCACCTACTTACTGATTTATTTCAAGCAATTTAATGTATGAAAGAGTGTGCTCATACTCTAAAAATGGGCTTAAGAGGTTCAAAGAGGCTAAGGAGAGATGCAAAAAGACAAATATGTAAGAGATGGACTAAGAAAAAGGCAGTTTAGCATCAGAACTGAAGTATACAGCTAACACAGAACTATTATTAGCAAATTTTATGGGTTATGCTTTCAGAATGGTGGTTCCAGGTACACACTGGTCTTTGGCTCATACTGCAGGCTAATCAGCACTAATGTGGAAGGTATGCCTATTAACATTACTTCATCCTGAACTGGAACCATGGCTTTTAATCTTTTAAGGTCAAGACAAAGAGCACTAAATACTGTGCTTTTGGGTGATCTCAAAAGTCATTAACTTAGCATTTATTCAGAGAAGCCTAGTGACTAGAAACCTAGTGACTACACCTGGGTCTCTTGCATCACAGGCAGATTCTTTCCCATTTGAGCCACCAGGGAAGCCCCCTAAATTGTGATTAGTATTCATTAAATCTAAGTATGGCCATACACAAGGAATGAAGAGAAGACTTCTCTGCTAAGTATCAAAGTTAGCTGTTCTTTTGACACACAACTCAGCAATTACTAACAGCAGAATATAGAAGTTGTTAAGAATATATACATTTTCTGTTTCTTTTAATAAGATTATCTCCTTCAACCTGAAAATTCCTTTTTGCCACACAAATTTAGCAATTCTGTATAATTCCTGGGCATAAAATTCTGATCCCATCCTACTAAATACCACACGAATCTCTTATTTCTGTCTACCAAGTTTTCAAATTGCTAGCAACCTTAAATTATACTAGCTCCTGCATTACTAATATTAATGAAGATTTCTGGACGGCTCCTGACCAATTCCTTATGCTCAATATTCCAGAATATTAAATGCATTCATTATTACTAAACCAACAGTCTGTTATATTACAGAGAGTACCTTGGGGCCATGTGGGAAATCAAACAGGTAAGTCATAATTTTCTGGAAAAAAGAAAATCCAACATAAGATCCATTTACTACTTCTGCAAGAGATATAGGACACCTAAGTAAAGCACACACAAGCTTTTTATAAGACGTGTCTTTTTCAATACAAGGTTTGTTACATTCTTGTTTCCTCTAAAGTTTATGAAATCATGGGAGTTGAAGCTAGAAATTAATGCTTCATCACAGCAAACAAATGCAAGCCTTCTGACATTCTCAGTAGAACACAGGGTTCTTCTAGGAGATATTTTTATACAGATTCATCCACATATTCCTATCAAGTTCTCCAAGTGGACCAGAACATGTATTTGGAGGTAAGGGGTATCTGAGATAAGGGTGTACAGAAAACTGATGACTCACATGGAAATAACACACTGTGGCCCTCTTACTACTGTTCCCAGGACAATCAAGCCAACTTGCTCCAAATCACCAGATTTCTAAATCAGCATTTTACATAAAGAGGGTTAGCGAGCACTAAGCTTGCTAGTACTATGAACTTGTAACCAGCTTAGCAAAAGTAACATGAGGTTAAGGAATTAAATCAGCTTTTCTATATGCTTTAATCATGGCAAAAATTTTAAGAGGTAGTAAATTCTGATGGCTAAGAGTCAAAACATCTTTTTACCATTTATTGCTGTCTGGCTCCCAACAGCAGGGAGGGAACGTATGTACACATGTAATAAACTTTTCAAGTTGTAGAATGACACACGAAGACACAGAAGACATTTTAATCAGCACAAATGTTTTAAATAACCCCAAAATGAAAACCTTTAAGTAGCAAATTGTAATCAGGGAAAATTGTCAAAAGAAATATTCATAAAAATTTGAGAACCACTATGATGTGTGCCATTTACTTTTGCTTTTTTCATTCTGTTTTCAAAGTGAAATGGCAAAAAACTACTCTCACTTAATAAACTACCTTCTTCATTATATTCACAGTTCTTTAGTCCAAAACAATTCCTTTGTATAAAGAAACAAATATATTAAGCACTTACATCTGTATATTTATAGTCACTGTTGGTGGCAAGAAATACTTTTCCTACTTCCTTCATCCGGCTCAGAAGCAAAGGCAGTTTTCCCTGAAATGTAATTATGATGATGAGCAAAACAGTAAAACACAAACACAGATCTTCTTCACATGTGATGGGGTTATGTCCTGATAATACACTGAACATGGCAGTGAGCCTCGTCTACCTAAAATGTGCTGAGAACATACACTACCCTACAGTTGGGCAAAATCATCTAACACAAAGTCTACTGTAACTTCTAGAACACTGTACTTAAAGTGAAAAGCAGAATGGATGTATCAGTTGTTTACCCTTGTGATCTCTTAGCTGCTTAGGAGCTATGGCTCCCTGCTGCTGCCCAGCATCTCAGGAGAGGACATATCACTAGGCCAGGAAAAGATTCAAAATTCAACACACAGTTTATACTGAAATGTATCACCAAATATATATATATATGGTTCCTGTGAGAGTGAATATATATATATATATATATTCAGTTACACTGGGGAGTGGTCAGATACTGGACTTTTTTTTTTTGTGGTCTACGGAAACAGGAACAGGTGATGCCCTTTAAGGGACAGTTGGTTGGTTTCAGAATTTTGCATTTAGAAGACCACATTGTCATTGTGCATGAATTATTATATATGTAGAATATATATGGTATATATAATAGACATATATAAAATATATAATTATATGCCTATTAAAAACATAACTCTAACTTCCTCTTTATGTCTGTCTCGGGAAAGAGTTTAAATTACCTTGTAATCTCTTATAATAAGTAAATTAAGTGTGTTATAGATTAGGAGAAGCCAATTTAAAAAAATCAGCTAAATACTCTATGGAGAGCATCAGCTATGGTCTCAGTATGTACACTTTCATTTTAAGAAACACCTTGCAGAAATGGCATGGTGTGTACAGAATGCAACTTGCAAGTGCCCAGACTCATCTGCAGCTCCATGAAGAAATTCTGGCTCCTGATGTGACCAGAAAGAAAACAGCCTTTCCTTCTCTCACAGTAAATAGGTTCCTTCACTCAAATCCTCTTGTACCTCTCCTGAACCCCTCAGTGTTCTTTCTTGAAACAATCATGGATGTGGAAGTGGATGGGAAATAGGAGGTACAAAGTCTGAAAATAAGACATCTTTACCAAAGAACTTTGAGGGAATAATTGCATCTACTACTATTACTCCGTAAGAAAGGAAGAAGTTATCTCATCTCAGTGCTGTGTGTGTGTGTTTGTGTATTTTTTATTTTGAAATAATTTCAGACTTAACAGAAAAGTTGTAAAAATAGTACAGAGGGTTCCCATGTATTCGTTATCCAGCTTCCCTTAATATTAACATCTTAACCCCAGTACAATGATCAAACTAAGAAACTGACACAATGCTATTAACTATAGACATTTAAAATTTTTATTATGTTTACCACTAATGTCTTTTGAAGTATTTTAAAGCTTTCCTCATTATTCCCAGTTGATAGGTTAAAGACAATTTAAATAACAGTCACACACGTACATTTTTTTTTAGATGATCTAGCGCCATGGTTATGATTCAGAGTACACTAAGGTGTGACTTTTGGCTTTCTACTTACTAACTGTATGAACTTGGGCAAATTCCTTAATCCTGAGTCCCCAGTTTCTTCATCTCTAAACCAGAGGTAAGAAAAACTAACTCAGGGTTTTATGGAAGGTTAAATGGGATAATGAATGTAAACACTTAACACAGTGATATGTACACAGTAACCACTCTAGCTGCTATTACTGTAATTCGAGCTAACAAGATAAATGAAATACGGGTCCTCTTTTCCTAATAAAAAATAGGAAAAACAAACCCCATGCTCCACCTGAGAATGCTTGGTGATTATACTTGGCACGTGTTAAACTGCCAAGACAAAGAAATATCTTCTTTTGTCCATTTCATTATAAATAAGCTTGTTAATTTCCCTAATAGGTAAAGGAAACTATCATGCAGATCTACTTTTCCCTTTACTACTTACATCTTTGACTACATACTTCTCAAGATTTTCAACTGTCTTTTCCTTAAGGGAACCCTAGAGAAAGAAAGAAAAAAAAAGAAAGCAAGAAAAGAACAAAATCAATTTTTAAGTTTATTATAAAAACTGTGTCTACTATTAGCTTAAATGCATTTCTTAAATATTTCCAAAATTAAAATGGCAGATGTGATTTGCTGCAACTCTGCCTCCAAAATTTAAAATATAAATCAAAAGGCATTTCATGTTTAATTCAGCACGATTTATAATAAATGTAAACATATTATTAATCAGTTAATGTTATAGCTAAGCGGGAGGTATTTGGAAAAAACAAATGGACCATAATCATCCTGAAAGGATATGTCAAGTATAACCCTAACATTAAAATCTCTTCTAGTAAGTCTGGAAAATGCAAACTGAAATAAGATCTAGAAGCCAAGCACCACCACTGAGGAAAGACCAGCATTACCTCTGTAAGCCAGCCAGCCAAAGACAAGGACAAAAGTACTCTAGAGAGCTATCATTAGAGGCAAATCCCCCTTTTTTAACAGGTGAAAAACTCTGCTCTGTTTGCACTTGGAAAGTTAATGTCAGAGCATAAAAGACACATGCCAGGCAGTAAGCAGGTGAAGAAGCAGCTTCTAGGTACCTTGTAATGAACCCAGTCAACTGCGTCTCTTACATCCTGGAACATACTCCGGTAAGACATGAAGAGGTCCCCATCTTTAAATCCTGTTTCACAGCTACAGAAAGATGAAAAGAACATGACAGGGAATCCAAAGGAGGGTAAATAAAGGGAATACCAAACACTGCCCAGGGGACCCAAAGTTTCCTTTGTCACATAATCAAGGCTGTGTGGCTAATTCAGAAAATAATCACTCCCTAATGAAAATCCATTCTGACCATCAGAGATGACTATAGTGTTCAATGGAATATAGTAACTGTGAACAGATACAAAATGGTAGAAGAGTATGATGGAGGCTCAAAGGCTAGTTCCAAAAATAACAGGTTGTTTTATTCATCACTTGTAAGAAACAGGTTCCCATCAAAGAGACAAAATTGGTAATTTAGGTTCTCTCCATCCTGACTTTTTTGACACTGTTTCTAGGTACTAAGGTATTGTCTATTTTTTATATATCTTAGTGACTTAGTGCTCAACCAAATTCAGTGCCTTCAAGTGGGTAAGGCCTAAAGAGGATAAGAAGTTAGCAAACTCTGGCACATATGGCCAAACTTACAATTCCCCCTAGAAAGGAAAGGAAATCTTTTTCAAGACTTAAGCACATTTTTACTTCAGGGAGGATAAACAGTATCTTCCTCAATCAAATATTGCTGGGCCTGGGAATGAAACGAAATTACTACCCCTGAATGGCTCCTGGGTAGCTGCTGTGAAATGAGTTGGGGGGTTTTAGTGCAATTCTGCTTGGACAGATAATCATCACACAAACCTCCCACTCAGTTGTCACAATTAGCACCTCTGCTGGCCGTCTTCATTCCCAGGAGAAGCCAATCAGAAGTGGTCCCTTCCAAACATGGCTGCAGCACACTGGCAAGGAGAGGGCCGTGTGGGAGGTGAGGGCCTGCATGGAGCTGCTGGTGCTGTCCCATCGCTCAGGCTGGCAATGTGGCATCTCTCACTAGCACTAAATTCACTTCAGAAAAGCAGAAAAGACCTACAATGGCCAGTTCTCTAAAACCCTGTACATTAATTTTAAAAAATCAATTGGAAAAAGAAAATTATAGTACACACATACCTGGTATATCTGGGACAATTAGTAAAAAAATCTACTAGGCAGGCCAACAGGTAGGTCTCTGAAAAATGAAGAATAGATAGTCATAAGCTATAAGTGAGATAATTAAAATCTGTTTATCTCCCTTGAGCAAAGACAAATGATCATGGAAAGAAGGGGAGACATCAGTATATGTAAGCATAGAATGAGTCTACCTGGTAGGTTGAATAGTGTGTTCAGAATGTAAAATCTTTCAGTGTCATCTCGTTGAATAAATTTATTTGGATACTGCTCTCTAGTTTCTGGTCTGAAAGAAAAAAAAAATTAACCGACATTCAAAAATAATATAACTCTGAGACGTATTCATCATTCAAAAATTAATTCAAATATTTTGGTGGCTATATGCAAGGTGGGGTTCCAAATAAAACACATGGGAAACTCGGAAAATGAAAAGGCTCACTCACTGTTTCAGCCCCTAAAACATTCTCAGTCTGGCTAAGGGAGGGAGTCGCACACACAGACAATTGTACAGGTCCAAAACAGAACTGCCCCAAGAAAGGTGCAAAGAGCTATGAGAAAAAAGAGGAAGGGGAGACAAACCATTTCAACTTAATGGGTAGAGAAAACGGAATGTAGAGAGGAAAACCTAGGAAGAATCCATGAAAGTCACGGCATATGAGCTGATCCTTAAAACCTAAACAGCCCAATCCAGAAACTAGTCAAATTCAAGTGGAGAAAGGGGAACAGAAAAATAAAGCTAGAAAGATGAATTGAGGCAATCATGCTATCATTTTTAAACATTTTTCACCTGAGCTAAATTATAAAAGTATTAAATTAGTAGGAGTATTAGGATAAAATGGAAAAAGAAATGTGATGTGTTGCAAAAAACGGCTACAAATCTTTCCTATCCCTTAGTAGTGTGACTTTGCAGTTTCTCCAATTAAGAGGCACAGTCTCTCTCTCTATCCTTGAATACAGGCTTGAGTAACAGAAAATGGGATCCAAGAAGACTTGGAAAACACTTGTGCATTAGGGCCAGTGTACTCCTGCTGGAGAATAAAAGGCCCCATGCAGAAATGAGGTGCCCCTGCCAACAGGCTGCTCACTGTCAGACATGTGCATGAGGCCATTCAGAATTTTGACCTAAATCAAATGGCTACTAGTTTAAGCCACTAAGTTTTGAAGTCATTTATTATACAGCAAGAACTAACCCCAGTCCATGGGGTTGCAAAGAGTCAGTCGCACATGACTGAGCGACTGAACTGAAGAACTAACTGACACAGACACAGAGGCCTGGGAAATCAGTTAGGGGTTCCTGCAGGAGTCCAGTTGAAAGCATGAGGGGCATGGGCACGTCCTAGAGTGGGTGCAAAGGAAATTAAAGAGAAGAATTACTCAAGAGGGACAGCCAAGGTAAAAAGAACAGGCAATTGAAAGATGTGGTAGACGAGGGACACAGAGCCGAAGATGATAATTCTTACACTAAGGTGTCTCTGAGAGGGTGGTGGTAACATTAACTGAAACATAAAAACTAGATAAAATACAAGAGGAGTTTTATTTTGGATATGTTAATCTGAAAGTAAACATTTTTATAGGCAATTAGAAACAAAGGTCAAGAACTTAAAAAAGAGATTCAAATTTGAGAGGTTGCTGTGATCATCTACACACAGGTTAACAGGTGCAGTCAGGTAGACTATTAGAGCAGAAAAGGCCACTTGAGTGTAGAGAAAGAAGATAAGACTGTGTCGAGGGCCACAGCGGACATTCAGAGTTTAAAAGAAAAAGCCAGTGAAACAAACAAATTGTTAAAGATGCATGAGAACCTTGAAGAGTGAAATAAAAC
The DNA here is from genome assembly GCF_029407905.1 of Bubalus kerabau. NCBI lineage: Eukaryota > Metazoa > Chordata > Mammalia > Artiodactyla > Bovidae > Bubalus > Bubalus kerabau. The sequence goes on from NC_073645.1 coordinate 26,298,976, forward strand.
ACTGCAAGAAGAGGAAGGGGATAGTACTAATTATTACAGAGAAAACAAAAAGGAGAAAAATGAAAATATAAAAATGCACAGTCCTCACAATGAATATATGAAGATTAACCAATTTAAATAAAGGACATCAAATTTAAATTTCATACTCAGGATAACTTGGGTAATGTATGTTAACTACAAATGTCATACACTCTACTTAGGAATATAAAATCACATTGGTTCCCTGTCCTAGTCAGCATTCCGAAATAAGAGTTCCCAATGAAGAATAACTTTGTGGAATATCATATCTTCTAGCCTTCCAAGATTTTCTGTAACGAAAATTAAAGCAGAAAGGAATAGTAATGATATACTTTCCTCAGTCAGGTTTAGTAAGATGACATTGTCCTCTTAAATATCTTTCCCTATTCCTTTCATCATTTAAGAGTAATTCCTTTACATAAGGAAACTTAATCATTAGGCAATTAGAACCCAAACTGACTTATAAATACAGTTAGCAATTACATTTTGTTTAAGTGTCAAGTTATGCTAGTATACCTTTAAAATGAAAACTGACTCACGGAGAGGTAATATATTATAAAAGAAGGGATGCTAGACTTAAAGTTAGGAAGAAAACAGAGTATTGCTAACTATCTGTGACCCACAGAATAAAGGTTTGACCTCAACATTATCCTAACCTAAAACTTTAAAAGCCTTTATTTTACTATTGCCTGAAAAAAGGTTCCAACTCACAGGCAAGGCATGTAAGGTGATGCTTGGTGGAGCCATAATTTTTCTTCCAACTTTGTTTACCACTGTATTTCAATAATTATCTCCGTTTCCCTCCATCTTCATTCTGGCCTTCTCCATGGGCTTTCTAAAGACTGTACAGTGCTAAATACTGTTTGAATGATTGTGCATGTAACTCATAAATGATTTATTTCTGAAACAATATTAAATATATTTCCAAAGAAAATTTTATTGGCTTCTTGGGGGAAGAAAGGAGGTCTGTAGATCTTGAGTTAGTAAATCTAATTGTAATTCTAACATATGGAACTGCTTCTCTTTCTTTTCTTTTCTATCTCCCACCCAATAACACAAAAATCCCTCTTCAGGAATTCATAAATAGAACCTTGGTTCATCATCATTGGGATTCTGCATTATACTGACAATATCCATACATAAAAGAGTCTGGGTTTCTAGTACTATCTGCAGTCACTTCACCTTCTAAATCCTGCCTTTTGATATTCATGAACTTCAACAAATCCCTCAGAGAGAAATGGTGAAAGAAAGGTAGACACAACTACTGGTCTAATCAGATGTGTCAAAGTAGGGTGTTTATTTCATACTGGTCTCATATTGTATACCTGGAAATCACTGAGCCTGTGTAATGCCAGCTGAAGACTTAACGGATGATTCAATTCCAAACAGGGCATGATGGTTACCTCAGATTTAAAGGAGACTCTGGTACAGTTTCAGTTAGTGTCTAGTATCACAAAAAAGTATTTACCAAAAAGACATTGTTTATTTAACAAATTTCAGAGTAGACTGTGTGGTTTTTACTATTTTGCTATTGAAAATAAATAGACTGATACTTAACCCATATTGGTTTTAAGAGTTGTTCTGACCCTAATAGTGTCAATGGTAAATTAAGTGGTATAATAGTAGAGAAAATGTATATCTGTAAAGCCACAATTACAGAAATTGTCAAACTGGGGTATTGTGATTTTCAAAGAAAAAATTTGAGATGTTTCACAAAAGACACTAGACACTAAATTTTATCTGCTGTTTATTACTAGGGTGGAGAGTCCAAATTAGTAAGAATAGTGGAAATATGCTAATTATGAAAATAAAACTTATCCTTATTTGTTTCAAATAGTATCACTCTGTATTCATTTTAACCCCATGTTTAAAAATTTTAACCACATGATCAAATACCTGAAGGTATATATTAGAATTTAAAAATTAATGTATTAGCTATTAAAAATCTTACTCATTTACATTGCTGTAGTTTTAAATTTTTTAAAGCACTTTATGTACATACCTCTTCTGAGCAGCTACCTGAGAACTGTATTAAAAAGGAGAAAATAAAAATCTTAGAATTTCAAATAAGTCAAAGCCACTACAGTTTTTTGGGCAGGTTTCAAGATTAGCTTTGTTGGATGCTATATAATTTTAGAAGGCACTTAATTTAAACAAAATGTAACTATATTTATACATCAGTTTGGGTCCTAGCTGTCAAAAAAATAATTAAGTATTCTTATGTAAAGGAATTGCTCTTTAATAATGAGGAAATAAGAAAGTATATTATACTGGGGAAGATAATGTCATCTTCATATTGTTTGACTATAAAAACACTAGAAAGAGGTTAAAGGTTCTTTGTACTCACCCCCTTATGAAGTTAAATCCATGTGCACAGACCAAGAGGTTTCCATAGGCATCAACTTTCAAAAGATTTCCATACAGTGTATCAAATACTAGTCCCCTATGTGAAAATGAAGATATCACCAATCATACAAAGTAATAAAGGCAATGATCTAATGTAGTATTTACTCAATCACCACAAACCAACCTTTATCTTATTCAAGTTTTATGGTGGCTCAAGTATGTACCCAAAAATACAACCCTAGAGGGTAAAGTAAGTGAATAAAATCTTAATAACGAATCCCAGAGCAACTAACAAATACTTAACTCTGTCCAGATGAATAATCACAACTGTTTTGTGTGAGAGAGCTTAATAAAACAAGGTGTAAACAATAATTCCTCTGAATACAGCTGGTTCTGCTCTACAACAGAGCTTCTTTTTATTCCCTTGGACAACTGAGCTGGCTTCTGTTTCCCTCTATTAGACATTTCTCGCACCGCCTGAGGTGGCCTGCGGTTCCCCTTGGACGGAAGTGCGTTCCGCTGCCCAGTGAGAAGTGAAGAATCCTTCCCAAGCCCACCTGCCAGTCCGTCCTATCTCGCCCCAGGACTTTTGTGAGAAATGCTGTGAGCCTGGTGGGCTACAGTCCATGGGGTTGCAAAGAGTCAGACACGACTAAGCACCTAAGCACACATGGGACATATACGATGGTATCTCAAAATAAGCCTCATTTGAACCTCAAATCTTTCTTATCAAATCCAGAAATGCAAACTGCCAAGAAGGCTCCTGATTACCAAGTTAAATATATTAGCAAAACATGCTATTAGCAAAACAAAATATATTAGCAAAACTCCAACAGCATAAGGGAGGAGCATCTGCAATTACTGACCATCAGTTTTAATAATCCCTCTTCTCATAAATTTGTTGTTGTTGTTCAGTTACTACATTGAGTCCAACTCTTTTGCAACCCCATGGACTGTAGCCCACCAGGCTCCTGGGCTCATGAGATTTTCCAGGCAAGAATACTTGAGTGGATTGCCATTTCCTTCTACAGGGGATCTTCCCAACCCAGGGATGGTACCTGAGTCTCCCGCATTGGCAGGCGGATTCTTTACCACCGAGCCACCAGGGAGACCCCTTCTCATAAATGGACCTTCTTTAACAGCAATGAACTAAGTTCAAAGTTCCAATGAGGAACACAAAAGATATGGTGTACATAAAAGGTTCATGGTAATTTCAGAAAACCAACCAAAAAGCCCCAAAAACCTTTTGATGTTTTGTTGCATCTTTTTGTTTGTTTGTCCGGGGGATGGCATTGGTTAGGGACACATTTGGAATTATTAATTTGGGGGACAAAATGATGGGTTTTAATCCAAAAATAATCTTGAAAAATTACCTGGTAGGGAATGTAGAGTCATATGCAAAGCTGAGAAGTTCCTGAGGATAGCCAATAGAAACTAATCTCTCCACAGTAAGCTCAAAGCCAAGGGACTCATACTCCGGGGACTTGTACACTGCACAAAGAGGAGGTTCTCATTAAAACACAGCCAATTAAAATGGAAGGCAAACGAGCGAATTTCTACTTTCCCAATTCCTCTCTCCTACTAATTTGCCATTTTTCTTCTTTTCCTTCAAACTCCATGTTTTGTACTGTCCCAAGTAATCGCAGAACTGTTAGTCCATGGAAACAGGTCATGTTGTGATAGGAGAAGCAGCAACAAGATGAATTATCAGGCATTTCAGGTTTTTTCATTCTTAGGAAACCTAATCCAATCATTTTTTCCTTTTTATTCTCTTATGCCCACAATCTAAAGGTGGGGGGCGGGGAATGTAATATGCACAGCTGTGGTATTAACCATGGGAATATAACTAATATAAAACTAGATAGAGAGGTCTATATAAGTTGAAGTCCTCACTGATGTACATGACTGGTATAGGAATCCTTTGAAACTATATTTTTTAAAAAAGACTAGTCTATTTTTAGAATTACTATCTGTTTTAGGAGTTGCCTTAAACTCCAACCAGCAGAATTCTATTTGTTAGGACTTACGTGTTTTCTTTATCAGTCCTAACAATGTCATAGCCATCAAAATTGCATTTTACAAATTATTAGTGCTAAGACAACCAAAAAAGACATGTCTAAGACAGGGATGTCTGAATATGAATTGGGAATCAGACATTGAAGAATTATAACTCATTTTATGAGACCTGATTATGGAAGAATGAATATGTGCACGTATATATAAAAAATATATATTAATGTTATATATATACACTCCTTATCTGCTAGAGAACAATGAGTTTTTTATAGGTGAAGTAAAATAGGAATATGGGAGTTTCTGTCAAATATAATGTATGTCTGAAGTTTTCTATAATGAAAAACCTTTTCAGAATCATCACAGTTCAGTATAAAGAAAATGTTGCTCCTTTAAACAGCTTTCTTCCAAAATAAAAGATGTAGGTAGACATTCTTCCATCAGTTTTCTAGGAGCAGGTAAGCCATTTTAAAAATTAAAAAAAAAAAAAAACACCTGTGATCTTGCTAACTGCCAAATGAGGCCCGAAAAGCTCCCCAAACATCCTATTCTTATGTCTCATAATAATGAAGCTATTATTATAGTTCTTCTATCTACAATTAACATATAGCCTATGGCTCAAATGGACTCTTCACTGTAATTAGTCTGCCTATCCAAGTTAGAGCTAATATTTTAATGAGTATGATTCAACTTTCCCTTTCCGAAAACAATCCTTTAGAATATTTCCGGAAATACATAAAATGGAATACTGGTTGCCTCCAGAAGGGAGCTGAGTAGCTAAGAGGAGAGGAAAGAAGACTTTCGTGTACCTTCTTCTATACCTTTAAAACTTGCAATATGTTAATATATTTATCTATCCTTTTTAAATTGAAATTTTTAAAAACAAGGTGAGCTTTCAAAATCCTTCAATAAACATATGTCATATTAAAAAGCCTACAAATTTTAAGGTCCTTTAGGAGATGCTTAAGCCTCAGCTCACCAGAAAAATGCCAAAAGAAGCTGTCATTTCTTCTGTGGAATGATGATTTCATGCTAATGCTAACTCTGGCTAACATTTTCAAAACTGGCTATATTTTTCTCCTCCTCTTAATTCCAGCGCCATCCTCACCCATCCCTCCCCCAAAAAACTTTTTAAATCCTCAGGCATCGAAGATGCACACTGTTGTAAAGGAAGTGCTATGTATATATACATGCAAACAGAACAAGAGCTGGTGTATTATCATAAAAACTAGCAAAGCATGGTATCCATTGATGTCAATTTGAATTATTTTGAGAATATAAAATAAAATCTCACCCCTCATGCTTCCGCCTCAACTGAAAGTAAATTTCATTTTAACAAAATTTTCACAAAACAAAGATTACTTCTGAATCCTATCAAAGCCCCACTTACTTCAAACAACATTTTATTTAATGGAACAAAATTCCTGAATAGCAAAGTCATTTGGATAATCCACTGACACTTATTCTCATAGGATTTGGCCCATATAAAATGCTTTCAATTATTAAATTTTCATAAAGATAATTTGCTGAATATACCTTAAGAATGAGAGACAGACACAAAAGTTAATCATCCCCACTGATTACCTCTAAATGAACAATTTTCCTTAGTTAGAGAAGTGATGAATAAGTAATATTCATTAAAATCTATTTCTATGAGGCAATTTGGACTGAAACCCAAATCAATTTATTGAGAATTTCTAGTGAAAAAAAATGTGGGAGGCTAGATAACACAATTTCCCATTTTGCCACCATAATGAACAGAACACTATACTCCTGTCACGTTTGTGTTTATTCCGGGCAGAACTTCCAAATGATTGTCTAGAAATTCCACCTACTGAAGTAAATACTTCAAATCTCCTTTCTCTCAATGAGTTTAGGATGCTTCCAAAAAATACACTGTGTTTTCCCCAATTGCTTTTAAAGTTGCATGACAAGTACAAACATCAGCTGAAGCCAGAATTTAGGTTTTCCTGAGTCTCATCCAAAGCTTTTCATGGTGACATATAGTGCCACTATTAAAAATGAATTTCTAGACTGCGCAGGCCATCGAAGTTTAGGCTTGGGTGTTGAAACACACGACTCTCCCTCCAGTTTCTTTCAACTAGTCCAAAAAAAAACTGTTCTATTCACAGATGGGAATGGATTTAGCAAAGAAGAGTCCAAGTTCCACTCTGACAACACTATCTATTTCACTAAGCTCTATGTTAATCAGTAAGACCTACAAGCTATTGACATTTTCTCATAAGCTTCCTGGATAATCATTTCAGTAACACGAACTCCTGGGTCATTAAATCATCTGCTAGAGAACTATACACTACAACCAGGGCTGGAGAAGCAGAACTGCAGCTGCACAGAGCATGAATCCAGATGTTTGGTTCTAAGCGTCCCCTGAGGATAATTACAATCTGTTCTGACCTGGTGGCAAAAATTACTACTCTTGAAGCCTACATAGTACCATCATGCCTCAAATGAATAAATAAATGAAAAGCAAAATTCCTTTTTCAGTCAACCAGGCACTTCAAAGCCAGCCTTGACATCTGTGGGTAACCATGTGTATCACCTCAGCCTTAGAGCTCTATATGCCTCTCCACAGCTGCAAAGGCTCTAATTTCAATTCCTCTGGCAAAACTGGCAAGTAAATGATGCACAGCTTCAAACTCAGTTCTTATAACTGACTTTCCAAAACACAGCCAATAGCTTCAGGCGTAAACATAGCCTTATACATGCATTGCTTATTTCTTCTTCAAGAAGGTCCTCAGGCCTATCCTAATTTACCCAACATCCAGAGACAAAGGAAGAGGTTATTTTAAGGGCCAGAGTCCAAAAAGGAGGCCTGCTTCAGGCACCAGGGCAGCACACACTGTTCTCAGGTTACGTAACCAGACTATAAAGAGAACAACCAAAGCTTTGAGAGCTGAAGCTACTGAGAGCATTTGAAGATATTCTTTACTCCATAATCTGCGAGAGAGAAAAACAGTTCTTCCAAAAGTATCAACTGCCTGTTGTGGGGATGAAAGCTGTGGGCTCTGTTTTGAGTAGATTTTGTTCATATTTTAAGATACAATCTATATTAGAGGAGACAGTCCCTTTGGATGAGCCGAAAACTTTCTGCGGGAAGTCTGGAACTCTCATGCACTCTTTACCTTTGCCACCAAGACACACTGTGTGATAGTTTAGAGATTTTAGAAAAAAGGAAGGGCAAACCTCTACAGAGGTTCCAGCCTAGCAGAATGCTGCTGCCAAAATGAGAACTCACATGAGGCAGACGCAGACGCAGAGTGTGTCACTCCAGTCTTGAAGGAGTTACACTGGCTCTCCTGTTAAAAAACAAAACAAAGCAACAAAACAAAACAAAAACAAAAACTGGTTTTAAAACTGTTGTGATGGGCTGGAACAGAGAGATACCATTTGGAAATTGGTATTAATAGGAGTTACTACCTCCTATTTAGAAGCCTCTGACCATCACTAAAATTCATCTAATTAGCCATAACAAGAGAATTGAAGATAAGCTTAAGTATTATACATTATTTAACTTTTCTTATACCCTAAGCCTAGAATACAAGCCTGATCCTGAAATGTTAAAGGCAAAAGACAAATAGAAAAATAAATTTCTGTTGTCTTAGTTTATTTTTCTGCTACATTTCAGGTTTATATGCCAAAACTGAATGCAACTGGTAAACACTTTAAAATTGAACTACAGTAGGTGAAACAGACTAACAAACAATACAAGAATAAACCAGAGCAGTCTCATCTCACTTTTAAGTGCTCATTTAAACAAAGTCTACTTGTACCTAACATCCCACTTTTCTACCCTTCCAGCACCTAAATTTGTAATCTTGATACAGGTAAGAACCAACTTCCCCTATTAAAAATCTAACTTGATGTCCAAATATGGAACAGAAGGGAAATTTTTTTGGATTCTGTGAATGGATATTTGCCATTGGTAAATGGAGTCATATTATTCTATTTTTTTAAAAGTTAAAGAAACTACCTAGTCTAGTAAAATAACTGACTTGAAGATACGTAAATCCTTTCAAGATATTGATAAATTTAGGATATGAATTATGTTTAAGTTATAGGGTGTCATTTTCCCTAGAGACATCTAGGTTTTTGAAAACATATGGTTAGATGCCTCCAACTTCTGTATTTTTTGTAAAAGGGAGACAGTACTAATTGGAAGAGCAAAATGACCAAATACAATGTTGAAAATTTCTAAAACTATTACAACTAGGAGAAACAAATACTACCAATCATACTATGAAAAGCAAAAATCCAACACAACCACTCAAGAACAGTTATTTGCTTTTATGCTATAAATGGGATCAACATCAACATTCTTTATTTAGGCTACATGAACTTGGTTCTCTGAGCTAACTAGGAAAGGTAATAATTTACATTTTCATTAAGGAAACTTTAAATTAAATCTATCCACTCTCATATAAACAAATACCAGAGCCTTTTCTATTTTTCACAACTATCTGAAAACCCCAACACGCTATCATAGACAGTCAAAAATTTTCTCTCTAACCTATGAGATCACAAATGATCGAAAAAAAAATGAAAAATTCTAAAAACTACCTCAATTTTAAAGTACCTAAAATCCAAAAACTAGGTACCATTCAACATTTTCAGTAATACAAAATAAAACCAACTCCGACATGGCTAAATATGTAAGTAAGTGAACAAGTAGAGTCTGAAAGACTGTCAATCTCAATTCATTGCCAATGCAAAATTAAATGGTAATTAAAAGATTTATTTGTTTAAAGAGTTATTAAGAAATTAAAAGAATATTTATTTTAAAATAAAATGAAAAAAATTACCTAACTCAAATTTTCCCCTCTGAGAACCTATATGCTTAGTATGAATGTGTACTTAGACTATATTTTTCATTTTAAAACAGGAAAACTGGCATTTTTTGAAATAATAACTTTAAACACCCTCTTTTACCAAAGAAGATGCTTGTTAATTTTTTTAAAAAAGAGAGAAATAGCTAGTATATAATTTTTCCCTCAAGTAAGAATAGATCATCACACTCAAATGCCTGTACCTGAAGTTAGAAGAATGTAACAGACATCTGTATGCTTACTGTATACAACTATTAGATGCTGTGAACAGAAAACAAAATAATTCATAATCTTAGGCCTGAAGGAGATCACAGTGTACCACAATTAGATTTTTATAATGAATTTTAGAAGATCTACAACACAATGTGACTAAGGAGGTACAGAAGGACAGAAACGGAGCCAATAAGCCCAGTCCAGGAAGTCTTCTTTAAAAAAATATGTGTGATTTACTCACGCTTATATGGATAATTCATTTTTATAACCAGTACCTCAGTTCAGTTCAGTTCAGTTGCTCAGTCGTGTCCGACTCTTTGCGGCCCCATGAATTGCAGCACGCCAGGCCTCCCTGTCCATCACCAACTCCTGGAGTTCACTCAAACTCACGTCCATCGAGTCAGTGATGCCATCCAGACATCTCATCCTCTGTCGTCCCCTTCTCCTCCTGCCCCCAATTCCTCCCAGCATCAGAGTCTTTTCCAATGAGTCAACTCTTCACATGAGGTGGCCCAAGTACTGGAGTTTCAGCTTTAGCATCATTCCTTCCAAAGAACACCCAGGACTGATCTCCTTTAGAGTATCTCAAGGTACTACAAAATTTACCAAACTTTCTGAGACTCACATAACATGTTTCAAACACCTCTGTCAGGGTCAGGCAAGTCAATTAATGTGCAAAATGGTCTAAGTGCTGGTGTAGGTCTTGGCATAAAGGGTGAAGGAGCTGTCTTCCCTGTGGGAATGAAAGTTAAATGCTGCCATTTATGTGATAACAAGCAGCCTAGATTTTTACTTGGAATCTGCCAATTTTTAGCTATGGACTCAATTTAGAAAACCAACAAACTTTATTTGAGCCAAACTATGGTCTGTGGTTTCAGTCGTGCCCATGGGCCACTGGTGTGCAACCTCCAGTGTACACTTTAGATCAGATACTTTCACATAAGTTCTCTCATCTAACTGAAATGTTTCAACTGTCCTCTTCAAAGAGTCGTCATCTTTTTTTTTTTTCGGCTGCACCACACAGCTTGTGGGATCTTACTTTCCTGATGAGGGACTGAACTTGTGAATCAGCTCTTAGCAGTGAAAGCTCAGAGTCCTAATCACTGGACCACTGGAGAATTCCCCTCTTCAAAGAGTCTTAAAGAAATAGAACTTAGGTACTTAATGAACTGGAAATCCAGGTGGAAATAAATTCATTCTTCAACAAGTACAGAATATCCTAGATAATGTTCTATTCATCTCAGGAAAAACTGAGTGAAAGTCGCTCAGTGGTGTTCGACTCTTTTCGATCCCATGGACTATACAGTCCATAGAATTCTCGAGGCCAGAATACTGGAGTGGGTAGCCATTCCCTTCTCCAGGGGATCTTTCCAACCCAGGGATTGAACCCAGGTCTCCTGCACTGCCGGTGGGTTCTTTACCATCTAAGCCACAGGAAAAATTGAGGGGTGGATTAAAAAAACTTAGGAAATAAAGGAACCTTTACTGTAGCCACTTGATTTGGTCCCCCACCACAATGCTGAACAATTATGTCGTTAACAACTGTAATTATCTGAATCTGATTCCTTCACATGACTGAAATCAAACAAATGTTCCCAGTGATTGAAAGAAACAGTCATCTCATGGCCTGCCTAGGTAACCAACTTTCAGAGTTCCCTGACCCAGCAGGTTTTATCTATAAGGTTTAACCTAAATCTTCCCTACACAGCTTAACTCTATTATCATTTGTCCTATTCTCAGTGGTCACTATCCCTATAATAAAGTAAACATTCAGAGAATGTGTAAGCAGAAAAGAGATAATGAATCAGAGAGAGCTATTATGTTAGGAATACTTTAAAAACAAACTTTTCCATGTTGAAAATGGCATGTGATGATTTTTTTTTAAATTCATTTTAGTAATTTTACTGATGCAGCTAGAAATATATGATGTTTATTCACACAGAAAAATCTGACTTACATTTGAATGTCTTTATGCTTGGCAATGGAAAACAAAGACCATGGACACTGAAAATGAATTATTTCTACACTATGTAATATAGAGATGAAATTGGGTTTTATTAAGCAATCTTTTCCATTCCTTAATGATCTAGGGAATTGGTCCATAGGGTCGCAAAGAGTTGGACATAACTGCACACACTGAATTGAGCTGAACTGAATGATCTAGGAACAAACCACATATTACTGCAATTCAGAGATGAATCTAAAATTAGTGAAAACTCTACTGGGATATAGAAATGACAGAAAGGAAATCAATCAAAGTTTAGAAATGACGTGGTCACAGATATATTTTTATTGATATCTATCTATCTACAAAAGGGCTGCCTAAAAGTAATGTGGGCTTCCCTGGTGGCTCAGTAGTAAAGAATCCACCTACCAACTCAGGAGACGTAGGTTTGATGCCTGGGTAGGAAAGAGAAGGAAATGGCAACCCACTCCAATATTCTTGCCTGGGAAATCCCACGGACAGAAGGGCCTGGTGGGTTACAGTCCACGGGGTCAAAAAAGAGTTGGATACGACTTTAAACAGAAGTAATGTATAAGCTTAACACAGGTTAATATACATGTAATATAAATCTATATCTAAAAATCATAGTTTTCAGAGTATATATCTCAATTAATAAAAAGAACTGTAATCCACAAGAAGAAAATGCACTGGAATATTAAATAGTATTTCTTTTTTAATTCTTTCCTAATATACAGAAACCACCTCAAAAGTATGCTTAGCTGGAGAAATAGTATTTCATTTCCTGAGGGAGGTAGTGTAAGACATTCTTAAATTTAAGAAAAAAGCAGTAAGAGGAGCTCAAATAAAGATTATATTCTCAAATAGAAATAAAAAGACTAAAAAAGACCTTGAAATTTAAAGGCTCTTTTAAATATAAAGTCACTTTGTCTGTATTTTGCCAGTTTCTTCCACCTGATTTTTAAATTTAACTTTACTAATGATATTTTTTAATCATACATAAAAGTAGAGAGAAAATTAAATGAACTACTTTAAACCCATCACCCAAGCTTTAACAATTATCACTATTTTGTATTCTTGTTTCATCTATCCTCCCTAATTTATTCTACCCCAATTGAGTTAACTTTTATTAGATGAAAAACTTTTTAAACTGATCTTTAACAGAACATTTAAATAGCACAAATGTACACAAGTATCAAGGGCTTCCTGGGTAACTCAAATGGTAAAGAATCTGCCCACAAAGAGGAAAACCAGGGTTCGATCCCTGGGTCAGGAAGATCCCCTGTAGAAGGGCATGGAAACCCACTCCAGTATTTTTGCCTGGAGAATTCCATGGACAGAAGAGCCTGGCGGGCTACAGTCCATAAATTCACAAAGAGTCAGACACGACTAAGCGACTAACACACACACACACAAGTATCATACGTATGCACCTACAGAATTATTCCATTACCTAGGTCAGGTGATCCTTTAATTACAGTTTAAATCTCCTTTCCATTTAGAGGCCAATGAAGAATAGTCTTTTTATTAGCAGTAAGTTATAATAAAACCCTTCCAAATTAAGGATTGCTCAGGAATATTTTTTTTTTTAATCGGACACATAAGATCTGTTTATTGCCTATCTTGTGTCTGCTCCATCGCTCAGTCGTGTACAACCCTCTGTAGCTCCATGGACTGTAACCCACGAGGCTCCTCTGTCCATGGGATTTCCCAGGCAAGAATATTGGAGTGGGTTGCCATCTCCTTCTCCTGCTCAGGAATATTTTAACTATACTATGGTTATCAATTTTATAGTCTTGATGAAAAAATCATTCTACCAAAAGCACTAATCTTTTAGTATGATAGGACTGGCTTAGTATTACCATGCATTAATACTCTCAGGAAATCAGAGTTAACATATAGGCTGATATGTTGGGCAGAACAAAATAAAACAGTGTAAACGTGTGAGAAAAATTTTAAACTAGGGATGCCATCAACAATAGCTCAGTTTAAAAAAAGAATAGCTTAAATCAATTAAAGAAACAAACTAATAAAGTATTTCTACCTAAGGATCAATGAATCTATTCCAAAGTAGTTCTCCCTAAAAGACAACTACCCCCAAAGAAAAGAAAAACCAAAAAATCTCCAAAACAAAACAATCCTGAAATGAAAACAATCAAACTGTATTATACCTTCCCCTATTCTTTCCCCAAATAATGCCTTTTAAAAGCAAATGTAGTAAAACTTACTCATCAAAATGAGACTTTTCTCATTCAAAATAACCACTCCACAGCAATATATACTTACTCCAATAATGCATTACTCAAAACATATCTGAAATTGTTTCAAAATTACTTTCAGAGTCGAAAGCACATTGTTCTAGATATATATCTCCCTGGTGATATGTTTTCATCAACAAATGATGAATTTAATTTAAGGTGGTGGGGAGGCAGTTATTGAGAGCAACCAGCGATTAAAACGGAAATTCAAGCTGGGTTAAAAAAAACAGGTGGGTGCGGAGAGCTTCTCTGGTGGTCTTGTGGTTAAGAATCCACCTTGCAATGCAGGGGACACCGGTTTGATTCCTAGTCTGGGCAGATCCCACATGCCTCAGCAGCTAACTTGAGCGCCGCAACTTCTGAGCCCATGCATAACTACCGAAGCCTCCATGCCTGGAGCCCATGCTTTCCAACAAGAAAAGCCACTGCAATGAGAAGTCCACGGACCACAACTAGAGAACAGCTCCCACTCACAGCAACTAGAGAAAGCCCAGGCACAGCAATAAGACCCAGCACAGCCAAAAATTCTAAAAAATAAATATTAAAAAGCAAAACAGGTGTGACTACTTGAAGCAATGAAGTACATTTTCTTGTGGTTTTATAAACTGGCTATGGAAACAATTCCAAAAAGAATCCTAAAATTCTAAGAAATAGCCATATTACAGTAATTTTTCTCTAATCAGGTGACTTTATGAAGGATAATATGTATTTGGAAGCATATCTTCTTATGGACATTCTTTTATAAAAATTAGTCTTTTGACTCATTTTATATGTGTTTAATTTTGCAAGTCACTTCAAATCTCTTCTGGGGGTTTACATAAAAGTAAATTTTATTGCTTTGTACATAACAAACCTTCCGGCTATGTAAACCGATTCAACCACAGGCCCTATCAAGTACAGCTTATTCTTTGACACAAATCACTGATTGTACTTGAGTACTAAATTATCACTTCTCATCTTCACAATTCTTTTTTGGGGTTGAGTCCTCATAATATATTCTAATTAGATTTTTATTTTGCTTGTTTTTATGAGGGTGTTTTCCAACTTACTTTTACTGATAAATTTATCAACTAGCATCCTTGTTTTTTTCTTTTATGGAAAGGGATCATCTCTTTTTGGAGAAAGGTTTCCCTCTCTCCTTTTATCTGTTAACCTAGTTTCTCTATTCACTCAGTTTATCCCCCTTTTCTACTGTTTCAGAAGAAACAAGGAACAGAAAACCACCTTCAAAAGTTCTTTAGAGAAAAAAAAATTTCTCAGGGGAGAAATGAATGCACTTTACTTATCAAACTACATCCCTGGTTTATAAAAATAAAACTTTTTTTTTCAGGTCTCTTTAAGAGACCCTGTTGTCACACTAAGAACTTCAGATTCATCCAGTTTATACCTATCCACAATTAAGTTCAACTCAGCTGATGTTTCATATTAATTTCATTCAGCACTATCGCAAGGAACCTCATCCTTCTTTAAGGAGAGGTGCTGAAGCACAGAGAAGTTTACACTGTCATATGTTTCACTTTTTAAAAAAGTGCTCTCCCTGCAAATATGGTCAAATGATTGACAAGAATGTTAAGTCCATTTAGCAAGGAAACAGCAGTCTTCAATGGTGTTAAAACTAGATGTCCACATGTGAAAGAATGAAGTTGGACCCTTACCTTATACCACACACAAAAAATTAACTCAAAATGGATCAAAGATCTAAATGTTAAGAGCTAAAAATATAAAACATTTAGGACGTTTTCATTATATTGTATTTGGCAATGATTTTTGGATGTGAAAGCAGCAAAGTCACAGGCAACAGAAGAAAAAACAGGTAAGTTAATCTTCACCAAAATTAAAAACTTCCTGCTTCAAAAGACACTCTGAAGAGAGTGAAAAAACAACACACAGAATGAGAGACAACATTTGCAGATCATATACCTGCAAAGGGATTAACATCCAGAATATTTAAACAGCTCCTACAACTCAACCACAAAACAAACAACCCATTTAAAAATTGGACAAAGAACTCTAGATAGTTCTCCAAATAAGGTATACAAATAAATGGCCAATAAGCACATGAAAGATGCTCAACATTACCAATCAATAGGAAAATGCATATTAAAAGCACACCGAGATACCAACTCACACCCATTAAGAGAGCTATTATCAAAATAAAAACAATAGAAACTTGAAAACAACAGGTTTTGGTAAGGATGCAGAGAAACTGGAACCCTCTTGCATGGCTGATGGCAATGTAAAATGGTGCAATCACTGTGAAAAATAGTGTGGCAGTTTCCCCAAAAGTTATACATAGAATTACCATATGATTCTGCAATTCCATCCCAGGGTATAGACCGAGAATAACTGAAGGCGAGGACTTAAGCAGATCCTTGTACACCACTGCTCATAGCAGCATTAGTCACAGATGCCAAAGGTGGAAGCAACTGAAGTATCCACTGACAGATAGTGGATAACAAATGTGGTATATAAAAATAAGGTAACACTATTCAGCCTCAAAAAGGAACGAAAATCTGAGATATGATAAAACATGGATGAAATTTGAAAACATTATGCTAGGAGATATAAGCCAGACATAAAAAGGCAAATATTCTATGACTCTACTATTTATATTAAATATCTAGAATAGGTAAGTTCACAGATACAGAAAGTAAATTAGAGGTTATAGGGCTTGAAGGGAGGAGGGAATAAAAATTATTGCTTAATGGGTACAGGGCTTCCCTGATAGCTCAGTTCATAAAGAATCCACCTGCAATGCAGAAGACCCTGATTCAATTCCTGGGTTGGGAAGATGCACTGGAGAAGAGATAAGCTACCCACTCCAGTATTCTTGGGCTTCCCTTGCGGCTCAGCTGGTAAAGAATCCACCTGCAATGCGGGAGACCTGGATTTGATCCCTGGGTTGGGAAGATCCCCTGGAGAAGGGAAAGGCTATCCACTCCAGTATTCTAGCCTGGAGAATTCCATGGACTAGTCCATGGGGTCGCAAAGAGTCGGACACAACTGAGAGACTTTCACAATGGGTACAGAATTTCTGTTTGGGATGACGAAAAAGTTCAGGAAATGGATAGTAGTGAAGGTCGCACAACACTGTGGATGTATTTTATGCCACTCAATTAAATGATTAGAAATGAAAAAACAGCAGTTATGTTATGAATATTTTACCACAATTTAAACAAAGGGAGGGAAAATGTGCTCTACCTTGTTTGAGATGTCTTCAGGGACAGTCCACCAGTATTATATAATACTTCTTACTTTAGAATTCTTTTCCTCACCCCTTTAAATTCTTCTAACACCAATAAGCTTGGTAAGAATACACAACTGCTGAGAGAAACATGATCTGAGTGCCCTGGACTTTAGTCCAAGCAAATACACCATGCAAAAAATGTTCATTTAAATGTCAAGTGAGTTGAGTCAACTCCAGTAACAATAAAACAAGATCAGAGAGCATCTACTATGCCTGAGAGGATAGGATAAGAAACCCAAAGTCCTGAGATGCTTCTGCAAGTAGCAAGATAATCTTCTGATTTACCGAGATCAAGAACTAGTTTCTCTTTATTTCTTCCCTGATGCTCCTAGTAGCTTTTTATTCTATCTTCCTTCCCCACTTTAGGCTTGTTAACGCAAAGTGCTTAGGAATATGGGATTATTAAATTTCACCCCCAGCAGTTCATGATATGGTGTGGATAGGAGAGGAGGTCAAAAAAAATTCAAAAGGAAAGAGTCATATTTTAAAATTCAAAAGGAAAACATATTTTCAATTTCTGCCAAGATTTTTTAATTGAAAAAAAAAAGCACAATTTTAGAATTCTAACAATAGAATATTTATATAGTACTCTGAAGCTTCATTCCCTTAAGATTGCTTCTATTAATAAAAATTAAAGAAGAATTGGATAAAACTATAGAACTCACCCTTATCTTCTATGGATTCATTCCAAGACCCCAACTGGATGCCTAAAACTGCTGCTGCTGCTAAGTCACTTCAGTCGTGTCCAACTCTGTGCGACCCCAGAGATGGCAGCCCACCAGGCTCCCCCGTCCCTGGGATTCTCCAGGCAAGAACACTGGAGTGGGTTGCCATTTTCTTCTCCAATGCATAAAAGTGAAAAGTGAAAGTGAAGTCGCTCAGTCCTGTCCAACCCTTAGCAACCCCATGGACTGTGGCCTACCAGGCTCCTCCGTCCATGAGATTTTCCAGGCAAGAGTACTGGAGTAGGTTGCCATTTCCTTCTCCAGCCTGAAGCTGCAGACAGTATCAAAGCTTACATATACTATTTTTTCCCTATACATACATACCTCTGATAAAGTTTATAAATTAGTCACAGTAAGAGATGAACAATTATCACACAACTGCACTCATCTCATACACTAGTAAAGTAATGCTCAAAATTCTCCAAGCCAGGCTTCAGCAATATGTGAACCGTGAACTTCCAGATGTTCAAGCTGGTTTTAGAAAAGGCAGAGGAACCAGAGATCAAACTGCCAACATCTGCTGGATCATCAAAAAAGCAAGAGAGTTTCAGAAAAACATCTATTTCTGCTTTACTGACTATGCCAAAGCCTTTGACTGTGTGGATCACAATAAACTGGAAAATTCTGAAAGACATGGGAATACCAGACCACCTGACTTGCCTCATGAGAAACCTGTATGTAGGTCAGGAAGCAACAGATAAAACTGGACATGGAACAACAGACTGGTTCCAAATAGGAAAAGGAGTACGTCAAGGCTGTATATTGTCATCCTGCTTATTTAACTTACATGCAGAGTACATCATGAGAAACGCTGGGCTGGAAGCACAGGCTGGAATCAAGATTGCCGGGAGAAATATCAATAACCTCAGATATGTGGATGACACCATCCTTATGGCAGAAAGTGAAGAAGCACTAAAGAGCCTCTTGATGAAAGTGAGAGAGAGTGAAAAAGTTGGCTTAAAGCTCAACATTCAGAAAAAGAAGATCATGGCATCCGGTCCCATCACTTCATGGCAAATAGATGGGGAAACAGTGGAAACAGTGTCAGACTTCATTTTTGGGGGCTCCAAAATCACTGCAGATGGTGATTGCAGCCATGAAATTAAAAGACGCTTACTCCTTGGAAGGAAAGTTATGACCAACCTAGACAGCATATTCAAAAGCAGAGACATTACTTTGCCAACAAAGGTCCGTCTAGTCAAGGCTATGGTTTTTCCTGTGGTCATGTATGGATGTGAGAGTTGGACTGTAAAGAAAGCTGAGCGCCCAAGAATTGATGCTTTTGAACTGTGGTGTTGGAGAAGACTCTTGAGAGTCCCTTGGACTGCAAGGAGACCCAACCAGTCCATTCTGAAGGAGATCAGCCCTGGGATTTCTTTGGAAGGAATGATGCTAAAGCTGAAACTCCAGTACTTTGGCCACCTCATGCGAAGAGAAAAGACTCTGATGCTGGGAGGGATTAGGGGCAGGAGGAGAAGGGGACGCCAGAGGATGAGATGGCTGGACGGCATCACTGACTCAATGGACGTGAGTCTGAGTGAACTCCGGGAGTTGGTGATGGACAGGGAGGCCTGGCGTGCTGTGATTCATGGGGTCGCAAAGAGTTGGACATGACTGAGGGTCGCAAAGAGTTGGACATGACTGAGCGACTCAACTGAACTGAACCTTGGTATATGATTTTTTTTTTCCCTTTATTGAGAACTTTTTCATTTAAAGGCTTCTCTTCAGCATGTACACTCTGCCAGCATCATTACTCTTGCTCTTTGGGGCCACTAAAAAAAATAAAGGTCACTTGAACACAAGCACTGTGATATCATGACAGCTGATCCAATAACTGAGAGGCCTACTAAGTGACTAACAGGGAGGACACCCTGGACAGAGGGATGATTCATATTCTGGGTGGGACGAAACAGGAAGGTACAAGATTCCATTAAGCTACTCAGAATAATGTGCAATTTAAAACTTATGAATTGTTTACTTCTGCAATTTTCCACTTAAATATTTTCACACCACAGTTTGACTGGGTAAATGAAACCATCAAAAATGAAACTGTTGATAACGGGGTGACTACTATTTCTGTAGTTTAAGGATGAGGACTACATTTAGACGCCAGAGCAAGATGGGATTTTGCTTTAGGGAGAATTCCCATTTTGGGGGAAAAAAGAAGGGTTATCTTTTATGTTTACGAATTTTTTTTCTATTATTAAGTTCTTATCAAGAGGTGAGTAAATAATTTCCGTACCTGTGATAGCTGGGAGCAGCAAGAGAAATGCAAACTGACTTGGTTTTAAATTTTAGCTAGGAGGTGCAGTGGTAAAGAATCCACCTGCCAATGCAAGAGCCGAGGGTTCATTCCCTGGGTCGGTAAGACCCCTTGGAATAGAAAATGGCAACCCCCTCCAGTATTCTTGCCTGGAAAATTCCATGGACAGAGGAATTTAGTGGGCTACAGTCCATGGGGTAATAAAGAGTCAGACACAACTGAGCAACTGAGTGTATACACGTGTGAGTCTTAAGTCAATGTACAAGCTACATACAAGTCATTTTACCTGTTGACTCTGGGGCCTTATTTGTAAAATGGAGCTTTGCTATTGCTGTTTAGTCACTAAGTCAAGTCCAGCTCTTTAGCGACCCCCTGGACTGTAGCCACCAGGCTCCTCTGTCCATGGAATTTTCCAGGCAAGAATACTGGAATGGATTACCATTTCCTTCTCCAGGGGATCTTCCAGATTAAGGACTGAACCTGCAGCTCCTGCACTAGTAGGCAGATTCTTTACCTAGTGATTCCTGTCTCAGAGGGTTGATGTGAGAATTAAAAGGTACACTGTGCATAAAGTACATTTCATAGCCCCTAATGAAAGTATTAGTGGCTGAGTCATGTTTGACTCTTTGCGACTCTATGGACTGTAGCCCACCACGCCCCTCTGTCCATGGGATTCTCCAGGCAAGAATATTGTAGTGGGTTGCCATGCCCTTCTGCAGGGAATCTTTCTGACCCAGAGATCAAACCTGGGTCTCCTGCATTGCAGGCAGATTCTTTACCATCTGAGACACCAGGCAAGTCCAAGGGTGACTTTATATTTGTGAAGGGCATTAAGTAAATATTAGTGAAACTTCCCCCACACCCCACTCCTACCCAAAAATGTTGTGCTACTCTCCCTTGGGATAAATTTCTGAAAACAATTCTACATATATAATTTTGATGTTAATTCTATGGAACTTACTGTATGTTTCAGTTTTTCATGCAACCCAAAAGTCAACTAGTTCTTTCCACTTAAAAGAGTTACTGTTTCAAAAAAAGCAAATAACTCCCCTTGTACTTATTAGAAGCATATCAGTGATACCTCTGTCTTAAAGTAAAAATTTTAAATTTAAGTAAGAACCTTTTCACAGAAATCTATTTCTTCAGAGGATCATGCTGAAATAACCCTTCACTGAAAACACTGCTTAATTTCTATGGAAACATAATCTGATGCCAAATACTTTGTCAGTAAGAATCTACTCAGAAAAGAACTTTAACTTTCTATTTTTTGTGATCATTGGCAATACTTAAGAAGAAAATTCAAAAGAGTGATTAAATATTCCACTGTCAACTGTTCAGCATTCCAGGTTTCCCCACAAATAAGAGGAATACAAATGAGTTTAATTAATATTGATACTTTTCTCCTTCGAGTCTCCCTTATGCTCAAGTTCAGTATATTAACATTTTGGTATCACCAGTCAAAGCAAGAAAACTACTTTCCCTGCATTTATCATTTTACATATATTCATTATTCCACTCAAACCTTATACCAATAGTTCATCCCTATAACCCTGCCCTGTTTTTGGATTAAATGAAGAGGTTAAGTAACATGCTAGTAGCCAAGAGCTAGTACAAGGCAGAGCTGGGATCCAGATCCAGGTCTACCACTCTTCTTTCTCTCCAACCACAGAGCCTCTAAGGTAAAGATGAAAAACGAGACTGGGTCTGAACTCAGAGTATATGGAACCTACCCTTCAAAACAGAAAAAGAGCTATCCTGGCTTTTTTTTTTTTTAATCACTTTTTTATACCAAGATTACACTGGTTTTTCCAGTGGTCATGTATGGATGTGAGAGTTGGACTGTGAAGAAGGCTGAGCGCCAAAGAATTGATGCTTTTGAACTGTGGTGTTGGAGAAGACTCTTGAGAGTCCCTTGGACTGCAAGGAGATCCAACCAGTCCATTCTGAAGGAGATCATCAGTCCTGAGTGTTCAATGGAAGGACTGATGCTAAAGCTGAAACTCCAATACTTTGGCCACCTCATGCGAAGAGTTGACTCATTGGAAAAGACCTTGATGCTGGGAGGGATTGGGGGCAGGAGGAGAAGGGGACGACAGAGGATGAGATGGACAGATGGCATCACCGACTCGATGGACATGAGTCTGAGTAAACTCCCGGCGTTGGTGAGGGACACGGAGGCCTGGCGTGCTGTGATTCACGGGGTCGCAAAGAGTCGGACACGACTGGGCAACTGAACTGAACTGAACCGACACTCACTTAACAGCTAGTGACTAGCATTTTGCTTGTTAAAGAAACCACGTTTTGGAGATTAGCAGTCTGTCAGAAAGTGATGATCTATTACCATGAGGAGGTGATCTTAAGCACATTATGTGACTCAGTTAATCATAAAAGATTTTCTCCTTTGAAACCTCAGCAATAAATTTCTAGGTATAATATTATAAAACTAAGTAACAAAATACTAACAGTAATGGAAACCCCAGGTCTGTTTATGCCTATATGCCACTTGAAAAATGAACAAGAACTAAACCTTAAAAACTCAAATTCTCCTTTTATTTTCTATTTTCACTCTTCTGTCCACTGTTAGTAACAAAAATTTCTGCAACATAACATTTTTAGAAGTCCTGTATGCAAACAAAATCAAAGAAACAAAACTAACAAATAGTACAGATTGGTCCCTTCATTCTATGGAGAGGGAGTAATGTGGTTAAAAACAACTTTCTTGCTCTCTCACAAGTTCAAAAACCTAATTTTAGGTCAACTATCAAGATCTTTTTGGGCTTGGTTTGTCCTGGAGAATGCACTTACAAGTCTGATCCATCTGTCTGTCTCACTGAGGCACAAAAAGGCTAAACATTACTCTCAGAAGAAGACCACAAACACAAATTCCGAGGTCTAGAAAGGACCTACACTAGACAACTTAATAAAACAGGAAATCAGAACATAATCCACCACTTGTTGGTAACGAAGCTAATATACAAGACTAAGCATGACGGTTGCTCCTTGGAAGAAAAGCTATGATCAACCTAGACAGCATATTAAAAAGCAGAGAGACATTATTTTGCTAACAAAGGTCCGTCTAGTCAAAGCTATGGTTTTTCCAGTACTCATGTATGGATGTGAGAGTTGGACCGTAAAGAAAGCTGAGCACCAAAGAATTGATGCTTTTGAACTGTGGTGTGGAGAAGACTCTTGAGAGTCCCATGGACTGCAAGGAGATCAAACCAGTCAATCCTAAAGGAAATCAGTTGCAAATATTCATTGGAAGGACTGATGCTGAAGCTGAAGCTCCAATACTTTGGCCACCTGATGAGAAAAACTGACTCATTTGAAAAGACCCTGATGCTGGGAAAGACTGAAGGCAGGAGGAGAAGGGGACAACAGAGGATGGACGGCATCACCGACTCGATGGCTCTGAATTTGAGCAAGCTCTGGAAGCTGGTGATGGACAGGGAAGCCCGGTGTGCAGCAGTCCATGGGGTTGCAAAGAGTCAGACATGACTAAGAAACTGAACTGAAGTATGACCTAGATTCTAAACACTGACTTTTGTATATATTTAATCTGTATTTAGTAGACAAACTGATTATACTATAATTAATGTACATAATTCCATTAGAGAAATAAAGTGTAAACCTACAGTACTGCAGAGATGAAGCTTTAAATAAATACCAATACTGGCATTAATTCTATAGGCAGGTTTCAGGATTAAAACTGATTCAGGTCCAAAAGTTCTCTGTTTGCAAGTTTTAATTTTTATCTATACAAAAATGTCAATCTTAAACAGAAATCCTGCAAATAAACTAATAACAAAAAAAATGTATAGCTTGATTTAATCACAAGGATAGCTGATGATAAAACGATCTTCTAGTAAAAAAAAGAAACTATGTGAGGTATGAGGCTGACATTGAGAGAAGATGAAGACAGTGAAGCGCCCATCAAAATGGATTGTTACTGAACACTGTGTTTCACTTCACTCAATGAATAAATGTAGCAAACTCTAAGCAAAATCATGAAATTTTTTAAAATTAATATAAGGCCATCTGGCCACCTGATGCGAAGAGCCAACTCATTGGAAAAG
The DNA here is from genome assembly GCF_029407905.1 of Bubalus kerabau. Classification (NCBI taxonomy): domain Eukaryota; kingdom Metazoa; phylum Chordata; class Mammalia; order Artiodactyla; family Bovidae; genus Bubalus; species Bubalus kerabau. Next base: position 26,322,942 of record NC_073645.1, read on the forward strand.
ATCCTGATGCTGGGAAAGATGGAAGGCAAAAGGAGAAGTGGGTAGAAGAGGAGGAGATGGTTAGATAGTATCACTAACTCAACAGACATGAATTTGAGCAAACTCTGGGAGGTAGGGGAGGAGAGAGAAAGCCTGGTGTGCTGCAGTCCACAGGGTCACAGAGAGTAGGACACAACTTAGCAATACAACAAAAACAAAATCAATTTCTCTTTTAATAAACTAAAAGAACAAAAATCCCACAACTTGATTTTTATTCTATCATAGGTTCGTATAATTCACTTATGGAAAACTGCAAGTTTGGAATAATTACATACACAGCTTAACATGCTTAGAGTCCATGTATGCATTCTTGCCTCAGTTGTTCTCTTTCTTATTTATTAGTGATAAATCAAAGTTTTAAGTGATTATTTACCACTAATTCTATCAACCCTGACATCTGACATGAAGATGAGGATTATCAAAGCTTCACCGATCAATATGGACTAGAAGTGACCCAAAGTTAACCCAATCCATGACACCTCTGCTCCCAAAGAAGGTCTCCTATGGTCATTTTCTAGACCCAAGCAGAACTGTTTTCTTATGAAAATAGCTTAACTCCCCAAAGTTAGATTCCATCCCAAACTCTTTCCATGGAAAGGTCATATATATTTCAAACATGTGTAAACACGAGAAGAGAAACTTTGACAAAACCTATGTAGTTGCTTTCTCTGAAGAAATTTAGGCAAGGTTTACAGTGTGATAAAGTAGGCCCTGAAACCATAACCACCTTCTCTTACTGCATGAACCATTCCAAAACAAGACTGCCACTTGAGATGTAATGTCCTATCCAGACTCTTCAGAAACACCAATCCTCGCCTTACTATCAATCTCACTGCATTCTAACTCTGAAAACCAGTAATCCATCTATGCTGTAAATGATAACCCTGTATCACTCAAAATATCACTCACCAGAATAGCCAATTCATTGATTATGCTAGATACCAATTTTATAGCATATCTAACCATTTCATTCCAGATAAAATGAATGTTTATTAGCTTGTTCCTTCTCCCAACTAAAAAAAAAGAAAAAAGCAAATGGTTATTGAATGTCTTCTCTTTAGGAACAGAGTTACACAAAGAAGGTAGCCATTTACTGTAACAGCTACTATTTATTAAGCACTTAATATATACTGAACTATTGATAAGACTGGCTTCCCTGATAGCTCAGTTGGTAAAGAATCCACCTGCAATGAAGGAGGCCCCAGTTCGATTCCAGGGTCAGGAAGATGCCCTGTAGGAGGGATAGGGTACCCACTCCAGTATTCTGGCCTGGAGTGCCAAGGACTATATAATATAGTCCATGGGGCTGCAAAGAGTCAGACACGACTGAGCGACTTCCACTAGTTCTAGTTATTGATAATACTAAAAAAAAAAAAACAAGCTAAAATAACCAAGCCCTTAACCCCCAAACTCTAAAGTCAATACAAGGGGAAAAATGAAACAAAGTGTATTGTGCAACATTTCATTCGGCATAGAGAACTGGCATATTTCATTAATGCTTGAAGCAAGAAAGTAGGTCAACAACATCAAAGATATTAATAGTGCTAAGAGACTACAGAAGCAAAACAATCAAACTTAAAAATTATAATCAGAAATAAAAGTTATTATTGCCCGTGGCTGCTGCTGCTAAATCACTTCAGTCGTGTCTGACTCTTAGCGACCCCATGGACTGCAGCCTACCAGGCTCCTCTGTCCATGGGCTTTTCCAGGCAAGAGTACTGATGTGGGGTGCCATATTATTGCCTAGATCCTAATAAAAAATATAAACCAAATGAAGAAAATGCCTGGAATATTTGGATAGTACTTTAATAATCTTATAAGTACTGTTTTTATAGTTAACAATTATCACAAAAGCAGGTTGCAACCTCAAAGTCATAATTAATTTAAAATCATCACTAAATTTAATTCTTCCTCATTCTCAAGCACTCATTGAAACCAAAAGGTGGTTCTTTTTTTCTTGGCAGAGGTTAAGGGGTAGAGGATTAATAACAAAGATAAACCTCTAGCTAGACTGATGAAGGATAAAAAAGGTACAAATTACCAGTATCAGGAATGAAAACAATGACATTACTACAGATCCTACAGACATCAAAAGAATAATTTTAAAACATTATGAATTATTTGATGTCAATAAATTTGAAACTTAGATGAAAAGGCACAAATTATCAAAATTGATACAGAAGAAACAGAAGCTGACTAGCCCCATATTTTTGTTTAAAAGTTGAATGTATAATTTGAAGTGAAAGTCGTTCAGTCATGTCCAACTCTCAGCGACCACCATGGACTATACAGTCCATGGAATTCTCCAGGCCAGAATACTGAAGTGGGTAGCCTTTCCCTTCTCCAGGGGATCTTCCCAACCCAGGGATCAAACTCAGGTCTCTCGCACTGCAGGCAGATTCTTTACCAGCTGAGCCATAAAGGAAGGCCAAGAATACTGGAGTGGGTAGCCTATCCCTTCTCCAGCAGATCTTCCTGACCCAGGAATCAAACCGGGGTCTCCTGCATTGCAGGCGGATTCTTTACCAACTGAGCTATCAGGGAAGTCCAATAATTTAAAACCTTCTCACAAAAAGATAATTCCTGGCCTACATGGCTTCACTAGTTAATCCTATCAAATATTTAAGGAACACGTACATGACCAAGCAGGATTTATTCCAGGAATGCAAAACTGGTTTAATATTCAGAAATCAGTCAGTGCAATTCACCCTTTTAATAGACTAAAAAAGAAAAAACATATAATCATCTCAACTGAGACAGAAGAACATCTGATGAAATTTAGCACCCATTCACATTAAAAAACAAAGCAAAACAGAACTCTCAGAAAATTAAGAATAAAAGGGAACTTCCTCAACCTGATAAAAATTATCTACATAAAACCAACACCTTATTTAACAGTGAAAAACTGAACATTCTCTCCCTAAGATTAAGAACACTCAGGAAGTTAATTCAACATGGTACAAAGGTTTTAGTCAGCACAATGAAGCCAAAAAAAATTTTTAATAAAATAAATTATAAAGATATATGGGCTCCCCTGGTGGCTCAGTTGGTAAAGAATCTGCCTGCAATACAGAGAACCTGGTTTTGATCCCTGGGTTGGGAAGATCCCATGGAGAAGAAAATGGCAACCCTCTCCAGTATTCTCGCAGGGAAATCCCATGGACAGAGGAGACTAGTGGACTACATACAGTCCACAGGGTTGCAAAAATCACACAGAACTTAGTGACCAAACCACAATAAAGATATATAGGTTGGAAAGGAAAAATTAAATCATTTGCAGATGATAGGATCATAGAGGTAGATAATTCTAAGGAATCTACAAAAGAGTTACTAGAACTAATAAGCAAATTAAGCAGGTCACAGGACACAAAAACACACTGCTTTTCCAAATGCTAATGACAAAAAAAAATAGAAAATGGAATGTAAAACACCACTTAAAACTACATTAAAATATGAAATATTTAACAGATAAATGTAACAAAATATGCATGAAACCTTTATACAAAAAATCACAAAAAATTGTTAAGATACTAAAGAAGATTAGGTAAATCAAATGATGTATCATGTTCATGGACTGGAAAATTCTACATAGTTAAGACAGTTAAGGTGTCAAATAGAATAAGGGATGAAGACAATCATAATGAAAACCCCATCCAGGCTTTTTTGAAAAACTGACGAGTTTATTCTAAAATTTATACAGAAATATGAAGGACCTAAAATAATTTGAGAAAAGAATAAAGTTAAAGGACTTAACACTACCTTACTTTAAGACTAACTATAAACCTACAATAACCAGTCAAGACCATGTGACATTCACTGAGATCAATGGAATAGAATGTCAATAGATAGACTAACACGTATTGGTCAATATGGTCACAAGATATGTATCTGACAGAGGGTCAGCATTCAGAATATATACAGAACTTCTATAATTGACAATAAAAAGATAAACAACCCAATTAAAACGTAAGCATTTGAATAGGCACGTCACAAAACACATATACCCAGTAAGTACATGAAGATTTTCAACATCACTAGCTATCAGAGAAATACAAAATAAAGTCACAGTGAAATAACACTACATATTCACTAGAATGGCTAAAATTCAAAGGACTGACAATATCAAGTGTAGATAGGAGTGGAGCAACTAGAATTCGCATGTTTTCTGGGTACGAATTTAAAATAGTATCACTACTTTGAAAAACCATTTGTCAGTTTCCCACAAGGTAAACATTATCTGGCAATTACACTCCTAAATGTTTTCCCAGAAAAAAATAAAAATATACATCCACAAAAAGACTCCTACATATATGTTAACAGTTTTACTCACAATAGCCCCAAACTGGAAACAACCCAAATGCCCATCAATAGATAAATGGACACACAAACTGCAGCATAATAACAAAGGACTGCTGCCACCTGGTCTCCCGACCCAAACAAGTAAAGTTTAAAGAGAAAAGAGAATTTCATCATTTTCACTGGTTGCTAAGTTACTTCAGTCGTGTCTGACTCTGTGCAACCCCATAGACGGCAGCCCACCAGGCTCCCCCTCCCTGGGATTCTCCAGGCAAGAACACTGGAGTGGGTTGCCATTTCCTTCTCCAATGCGTGAAAGTGAAAAGTGAAAGTGAAGTCACTCAGTCATGTCCGACTCTTCGCGACCCCATGGACTGCAGCCTACCAGGCTCCTCCATCCATGGGATTTTCCAGGCAAGAGTACTGGAGTGGGGTGCCACTGCCTTCTCCGTTTCACTGGTTAGCATCACTAGTAATAAGACCTATTATGGGCCCCTGGTATCACGCTCTAAGAAGGGCATATACTTCTGGGGTATTCTTCCCAAATATGCATAATACTTCAATCTATTCATGGAAAAAAAAAATCGGACAAATACAAATTGTGAAACATTCTACAAAAACATCTAACCAGGACTCTTCAAAAGTGTCAAAGCAATGAAAGATATGAAAGATTCAGGAAGTATCACAGAAGAGACAAAGGAAATATGACAACTAAATCCAATGTGAAATTCTGGTTTGGATCTTGAATTAGAATAAAGGATATTAGTGTAAAAACTGAATAAAGTCTGTAGTTCAATTAACAGTATTGTACTAATGTTAATTTCTTAGTTTTTATAAGTGTCCTACAGTCAACCATGGGTCAAGTAAGACGTTACCATAGGAGAGAGTAAAGGCAAACTATTACTTTTGCAACTTTTCCACAAATCTAAAAATTTTTCAAAATAAAAAGTTTAAAAAGTTAGGGGTCAAAAAAAGAATGAACTACCTACTGACAGACACAACATGAATGAATCACAAAAACATTATGCTAAGCAAAAGAAGGTAGAAACAGAGTACATCAGTGTATGATTCCATTTACATGAAATTCTGGAAAGGTAAAATTAATCTGTAGTGACAAAAAGCCAGGGGAAAGAGAGAGGAAGGAGAAGAACTAATTTCACAAAGGCAGTGAGGGAACTTTCTGTAGTGGTAGAAAAATTCTCTATCTTGATTGTGGTGATGATGGTTGCTCGTTACACAGGCATACACATTTTGTCAAAGTCAATCTATATAATTAAAATGCATGTATTTCATTGCATGTAACTTATTCTTCAATATAAAGTTTATTAAAATTTTTAAAATAAGTCCACGCTTAAAAGCATTTAGCTTGAATAATTAGTGTATATTTTATATTGGGTAAACATAAAATACCATGATTGATTCTTAAACTGATATATTAAAACTTATGCACCCAAATTGTTCATTCAATGAATATCCACTGAGCAACTACTATACTCCAGATTTTAGGCCACACATAGGACATAAATGTGAAAAAGAAACTCCTTACCCTTGAGGAACTAGCAGGCTAAAGGGGAGACAAGCAAGTGAACAAAGACTGCAAGTGAATTACAATTGCTCTGGGGAGTGATACACCAAGTGTCAGGATTGCAGAGAAGACAATGTCTCAGGAACGGCTTCAGAGAGAATACAAGCCCTTTCCAAGAATTCACCCTGTGAGGCTATTCCACTTATTTCAGGGATATTTATCCCAAATACTCGAAGCTTTCAAAAAAACACTTCTTTTAGACTTGTCACTGTACTTTATGGCACATTTTTCTCATGAACAGTCCTTAGTACTTCAAGGGTGTGGTGTGTTTGTTTAAAAACCAAAAGTTATTCAGGTAAGTTTTATGAATATTTATTACGGCAAACAGGTGGCAGTATAAAATCAGTAAGGTTGTTTCCCTACATGCTTTATGAAGTGAAGGCAATACCACAAGGATAGTAACAGTGTTTTTCATCCAAAATAGAACTGCTGGAATAATATATAGTCTCTCAAGGGGGCTACTTTAAAGAGCTTTGTCTTTTTGAGTGCTTAAGTCTTGGCTGGTTTGTCTGCAGGGGAGGAGGAAGTGTGTATCACTTTCAAATTATACCCTGCTATAAACTGTCATTATTCAAAATATAATGTAAACTTATATTCACATATATTATATACATATATATACATGCATGCTTAAGTCTGAATCTTAGTTCAGCTATATCACAACTGAATGTCTTTAGACAAAGCCCTCAAAATCTTAGTGTCCTCTATAAAATGAAGACAATAATAGTAGAATCTGCCTCATAGGATTCTGTAAATATTAAATAAGTGATGTGAATGAGATAATCTGCATATTAGATGAAATAACCTATGTAAAACACTTAGAACAGGGCTTGGCATATAATAAGTACCTAATAAATGATAATAATCACTATTATATATAGCAAAGTATAGTGTCTAAACTAAGAATAAACATTAAAATATAAAGTAAGATTAACAAAAAAAAAAAAACATATAAAAAGAAGAAACCATTAGGTAGCTTTAAAGTTTAGAAACCAAGATTCAGTGACTTTTTTGTTAAACGAGAGAATTCCTTTTTTAATTATTCTATAGAATATACAGTTATCTCAATGCTCAGTAACAAAATGCACCAGGCACATTACAAGTTTCCAACGAATACTTATTGAACTACTTCAATACAGTAAGATGGTCTTAGTAACCAAGAAAAAAAAGTTTGCCACTTTCCAGCCCCATTAACTTCTATCTCTGCTTTTGTTAATACCCCTTTCAGCTGCCAAATGATCTTCTTTTCCCTGGACAGCAGAATTCTAGAAAGGAGAGACTGCAGGATTTTCTTCCAATTTGGAAAACAAGATCTACACTGAGAAAGCACAGTGTTTCTAACTGCTTTCTGGTAAGAATATCTGAAAGTGCCTGTGTCCAACTGGGAAAATATAAAAGAATCTACTGCAAAAACAGCTTGAAGGTTAAAGAAAACTAAATAAAGAACAAAGACTATAGAGAGAAGAAAGAGAAATGAAAATCAAGTCAGTGTATATTTTCAATATACAATTTGTTTGGTAAAATATACCCATATCCATGTAACAAGTACCTATAAACTACATGTGCTCATTTTTGTACATTTTTAATATTCACTTATAGTTGCCTAAATTGAACATCAAATTGAGATTTATCTAATTTGAGATGGAAGTCAATTTTCTAACACTGTTATATAAAGTTTCTGAAGATAAGTGAATTAATGCATTTTAATGTTTTGTGTACTTAAAGACAATAGTTTTAGAGAAAATTTCTGAAAGACTCTTTGAGTTGTACACATGTGCAGGTACAAACATATAAACATGTGTGCTCAACTCAGTTCTTCACCCCCTTTTTTTTAGTTTATTTTTTTTATTTGAAGTAAAACTGACTTGCTATGTTGGTATTAGCTTCAGGTGTACAGCAAAGTGATTCAGTTATATATATATATATTCTTTTTCAGATTCTTTTCCATTATAGATTATAAGATATTGAATATATAGTTCCCTGTGCTGTACAGTAGATCCTTGTTGTTCATCCCTACTACCTCTTAAATTAAATGACATTTTTGCCAGATTGCAAATATTTTAATAAAAACTTCATAAGTTCTCAAAATATGTTGCAACTGTTGGCTAATACATTAAGTATTTCAAATATATCTCAGAGACAGAATAGCAAAAACAACAATGCCGGTGTCTAAGGTCTATTTGATAATGAAAAAAGTAATAGCTCTAGCTTTTAAAGTCTTTGCATAGTATATGCGTAATCATTTCCAAAGAAAACCAACACATTTTCCATTTGTCTTTAAGAATAACATTGAAATTTTTAACTGATAAAAGTTTACCTGTGGTACACAGACACAAAATTCCATCCTTGAAGAACAGCTTAATAAAGTAAAAGCCAAAAGTGCACAAATATACATATTAATGCATACTTTCATTGTATCATTTCTTACCAGGGTCTCTAATTTAGCACTTGTTCTACCTGTACAATCTAAATCTCAAGGAAATATGATAATTTCAATATTCACAAATGTCAATGAAGGCAGCCTGGTAACAAGAGCTTCTGGTAGCTAAATATGTGACTACATCAACAAGTGTTTATTGAAAGGTCTAGTGTGTTGTATCCAAAGTAGTAGTTCTTAAGCAATCAGAAAGTGCTACTCACCAGCAAGTGTATAATCCATGTCAAAACCAAAACACTTTATTTTTTCCATGGCTAAACTCCGGTTCACAAACACCCTAAAGAAAAAAAAAAAGAGTAAAAACTGATAATACTGTAGCCAAAAAAAAATTAAGTTCAATGGAATTATCTGGCTATCTTTCTAGATACCATTTAAATACCAATATTAAGATTCACAATATAAATTATTCAAGTCCTCCTTATACCATAGGTGGCATCAGATACTACACAAAAATATGTGTATTTTCTTATTGTGTCTTTATTTTAACAATGCTATGTACTCAAGATTTCAGAGAATCAATTCTCCTTTTCTAAGTCTGACCCCATAAAATAGCTTATTTCTGAGATTTTATAATTCATTCACTCATTTATAATTTATTTAAAGAACAGAGGTTCACTTAAAGCCCATCATATGCCATACACTAAAGACATAAATATAAACAGATTTATTCAACAAATACTTACCAAATGCCTACTACATACCAGGCACTGTGACATGGCAGAGAACAAAAGAGTACCTGCCCTAATGCTATTTACATTTTAACCGGATCTCTATCCTTGAGGAATTCAGCAGTAGCAGGAGAGAGGCTTAAGCAACTAATTAAAGTATTCCAATAAATGCTATACAATAACATGCAGGAGAGAGCACAAGTTGTTTGAGCTGATCTTAAACAATCAGTAGAAGTTTTCCAGTAGGACAAAGCAAGAAAGGCACTCCACACAGAATGACAAAGTAAAGATAAGGTTTGCAGTGAACCAAAAAACATTTACTGGAGCTGGAGCTGAGTTTTCTTTGGTTTTACTTTTCTGTTTTTGCAAACGGAAGTTCTTCAGAGAAGGGAAAGAAGCAATAAAGGTTATGAAGCTAAAAAAGGGTAGCAAGGGTCAGATTAATGAAGACTGTGTGCCACACTAGAGAGATGGGATTTTATCCTGCAGGCAAGAACAAATTATCAGATTTTGATGAAGTGCAATAAGCAGATTCAAACTCCAGAAAGATAACTATGAAGACACAAGGAAAACTAAACATAACAGTATGCAGGATCATCATCATGATGGTGCTGTAGGGTAAGGTTCAAGCATCTCTGAAAATAAGGGTACCCCCTCAAACTGATCCCAAAGTTTGGTGGCCAAAATTACTGAATGGTTTATCCTCTTATTACCAAACCTTTTCTTTGCCTTCATCTCGTAAGTAACTATGAGAAATGAGAATGCTACAAGTCACCCTGGAAACTTGGTAAAAATAAAGATACCTGGGCTAGGCTTCTCCCACTGACAATATAGGTCAGTAGTCTCCAAAGAGGAGTGACTGCATCTGAGGATATGAAAGACTCCCCTGGAATACAGAACAAAGGGTTACAGCTTCTACTCAAAATTATTTCATACTTTTAAAATGTCTAATTTGTGTATGTTTTCTACTATACACAAGTAATGATAGTAGTATATGTAATTTAAGCATGCATCCAGAGGGATGACTGTTTCATACTTTAACTGATGAAATACTCAAGTTTAGAAATCATTAATCTAGATAACGACTTAAAAAAAAAACCTCTTCACCAACTCAAAAACTCTTGTTTTAAACTTTAATAGAAAGCTTTTCCTCTCATCTAAGAATGCATGCACCAATTTTATATGCAAATAATCAAATATTTGCTTACAACATTTTAACTGGGGGACTTAATAGGTCCTTGAACTCAGAAATGTTATTCCCTAAAACATATGAATTTATTTCTCTCATAGTGTGCTATGCACACTAGATAAGCTTTATAAAACTCTTAGTTCCTGAGAGAGATGTTATGTAAAACATTTATACTTTCTTTCCCTAAGAAAACCTGTTATTCTGGAAAAATCAACCCTTATTTTGATTGGGTTAATAATGGATGGGAGAGGAAGAGCAGTGAATAGCTGAAAGACACAGGGAACTAGAGGACAAATGACTCCTACTCAAATCTTTTTTAAAATACCCCCAAACTCCAAATATATCACCATGACCCTTCTGCCACTTCATCAAATTTCACTGTATTACTACCGACTGCAGCATCTACTTTATTATCACCTTTTTCAGTTACATAAAGGCAACAAGAGAAGGTAAAGACACTGAGTAATGGTTTTAACTCTGGAAACACTGAAGCTGAGACTTTTCAAACACACTCTCAATTCAGGCTAGGGGGCCAACTGGATCAAATCCTTGATCAAAGCCCAAACAGCTGACATGCCTAAAATATTCTGTGGGAATTCAGCAGAAACAGACTGCGAAGACTTTTCTATCCAGGAGAGAGATATATGGGACCACATAATGAAAGGAACAGCTTTGATTCTGACATAAGAATGATGCAAGCTGGTTTTAGACACAGCTAGAATCATAGACAAAAAGACACTTTGCTGGTATCAGTCACTGCTAAAGGTAGAAAGAAACAGACACAGCTAGATAATCCACCCACTTCTTTCTCGTCCAGAAGAGAGATTAACCTGTATTCCTTATCACATTTTTAAGGATACAGAGATCATACTATTATCCTTAGGCATTGTCCATAGAAACTCTGGGAATGATATATATTAGGAATAAAAAAATCTGTTGTTTCTGCAAAAATAATCATTGCTAAATATCCATTAAATCACACTCTTTCCTTTGACTAACTGATCACTTTATTCAATCAACATGTTTGTCGAATGCCTATTACGAAGCAGGTACCATTTTATGACATACATCCTAGAAGCTGTCCTTTAGGGAGTAGCTAAAACTAGTAAGATTTTTTATATGTCTAAAATTAGAAAAGATGCTTTTCTATGAAATCAAATATCCTTTATCTTTTCATTTTCATTTAAAGTAAGTACCCTCACCTACAGAAGCAACTCCTGAACTTAGAAAAACAATCACTCCTGTCTCCCCTATAACTTATGAAACAAAAGAAAAACCGCACATATATTCTCACTGCTCCTTTTCCTTCCCTAATTTAAGCTACAACATGGCAGATGGGGGCAATAGGGAATTAAATCTAATTCATGCATGAATACCTAAAGTGCATAAGCAAAGCTGTGATGACAAAAGGGAACAGCTGCATTATAGATAACTGCAGTAATATACATGCCATGATTTATAAAGATAATAAACATCCAAATGCTGAAAGTATGCACTGACTTCAGCTGAGAAGCAGCCTTGAGCCAGAAATACCACATCTCCAGAATATAGCCTTAAAGCGAAACTGATCTCCTGGCGTCAAACTAATAAATATTTTTTACTATTATTATATAAAAGAAAGTGCTAGGTGCTCTATCAATTAAAAGGCTGATTCATTGTCTCACCACACTTTTAAAACAAAAATATCATTATCTGCCTTGGGGAATCCAAAATTTTCTATTGGTCCCAGAACCTTGACTGTATCTTCATTAATGCCTAACACTTTTCTAAATTATTAACCAGTGGAACATACTCCACATCTCTATCTTCAAGAGCCTGCATATATTTGTGAAATTTTCCAAAGCTTACTTTAAATAAAGCACAAACCTGCCACCCTAGAAAGCATGACTGAACTAAGCAACCAACATTAAAATGTAATTATCAGCCCGAAATTCCTATGTACTAAGTCATTTGCAAGATATAGATTTGAGCATTAAAACAATAGGCACAATCTTTAGCAGACAGACCCAGAAACACTATAAAACTGAGCACAGACGTCAACACAAAGACAAATGTAACAGCTTTTACTATCATACGGCACTGCAGTAAGGCATAAAACTTGAAGAAATGCTATCCAAATAAATACAGACGTTAAACAAAAGAAATAAGACTATTAATGTGCTTTAAGAACAGGAATCTAGTATTCTCACACTAAAGGAACATGAACATGCAATTTACTAAATTTGGAATTTTGTAAATAGCAAACTCTTAATGGTTTTGCGATTTAACTTGTAATTCAAAGCAGCATTACCTCATCTGTCACTGGTTGCCGTTCTGCAAAGTGTGAAACTATTTGAGTCAACTAGTTCTTGAAGTCACATAACAGAATTCTTCTTCAAATCCCTAGTATAATTTTTGTGTGTGTGACTTTAACCTTACTTCAAAAAGACCGTTTTAGTCGGAACCAGGCCCCTCCACAGTATGTCTCTTCTGAGACAGTGCTGGAGAAAACACCTCTGTGTCTAATTTAACTTGTCATTGGATATCACTGTTGCTCCACATGAATCCATTTGGAATAGAATTTCTCTGGCACTGGTGAACTTTATCCCTAGCTCCTCCTCCTGCCCAGGAGTCACAATTTCCTGGCCAAAGGCCCAACAAGAGTTGCTGCAACAAAAAATGAGACTAAGGATACAAGCAAAAAATCTCAGGCATGTTTTGGCTATGGGTTTGTGTAATTATATACTCAAAGTTTGTTACAGTTACAAGTGCCTGTTGGAGAGTGCAAATTTAGATTATCAACCAAATGATGTATGTTGAGTGTCTGTTAATTAACAGAAAAATGCTATAAGGTCAATTTTTGTTGAAAACCTAATTTGTATCTCTTTCCCCAAACTAGTCTCTATTTCCGCCAGGTCACTCTCATTTTCCCCTTAAGTCTAAAACCTAGTTATTAAAATCTTTTGATTCTTTCCTCTCCCTCAAATCCACAACATCTCACTTGCCTTCATTTAAATTTTCAAATGTCTCTAATCCAGATCTTCCATTCCATTCAAACTGCTAACAACCTGTCTAGGTCCCTCATTAACTCTCCAGCAATCATCTCTCAATGGCTCTGCCTGCACACTAATGCCAAATTAACTGCTTTGAAGTAGTGCTACTCAAAAGTGGGGTCCACAGTCCAATGCAGATTTGTGAAGTGCTGTTACTGATTTAAGAAACTGCAAGTATTTAGAAACTTTTATAACAATTTGACAGAAAAGTTTTGTTTGTTGAACATAATAACAAAAAAGATATACTTTCATTTTATGTCTCTTCATTTTTCAAGTAATTCATTTTTATTCTAAGTATCAATTTCTAACAGAAGAGAAGCCTTTTACAAGAAAATGGTTCTCCAACATAGATGATAAGCACTGTCCTAAGGCCCAGCTCTAATCATGTTGCTCTCCCTCTTAATAACCTTTAGACATTCCTCACTACCTACTACCAAATACATTACAATTTTTTAAAAAATCTTAGAGGAGTTCAACGCTTTCATTATCTTTCCAAAATCAGTTTTATCTCACGTTGCTCCACATCACACACCTTTAGCTCTAGTAATTAAAATGAACTACTTGTTATTTCCTAAAAGTTCTATAAAGCTTTGTTTATACTGTGCTCCATACATGAAACGTCCTTCCTAGTTATCTCTACCTTATTTTTCAAGACCCAGAAATTTCTTTAAGAAACTCTTCCGGCCATGTCAGAGAATTTCTGTAACAATGATGCCCTTGGGTCTCAGACTATTTTTTTAAATTAAAGATATTGTCACCCTGCTTATTTAACTTCTATGCAGAGTACATCATGAGAAATGCTGGGCTGGATGAAGCACAAGCTGGAATCAAGACTGCCAGGAGAAATATCAGTAACCTCAGATATGCAGATGATACCACCCTTATGGCAGAAAGTGAAGAGGAACTAAAAAGCCTCTTGATGAAAGTGAAAGTGGAGAGTGAAAAAGTTGGCTTAAAGCTCAACATTCAGAAAATGAAGATCATGGCATCCGGTCCCATCACTTCATGGCAAATAGATGGGGAAACAGTGGAAACAGTGGCAGACTTTATTTTTGGGGGCTCCAAAATCACTGCAGATGGTGACTGCAGCCATGAAATGAAAAGACGCTTACTCCTTGGAAGGAAAGTTATGACCAACCTAGATAGCATATTCAAAAGCAGAGACATTACTTTGCTAACAAAGGTCTGTCTAGTCAGGGCTATGGTTTTTCCAGTGGTTATGTATGGATGTGAGACTTGGACTGTGAAGAAAGCTGAGCGCTGAAGAATTGATGCTTTTGAACTGCGGTGTTGGAGAAGACTCTTGAGAGTTCCCTGGACTGCAAGGAGATCCAACCAGTCCATTCTAAAGGAGATCAGCCCTGGGATTTCTTTGGAGGGAATGATGCTAAAGCTGAAACTCCAGTACTTTGGCCACCTCATACGAAGAGTTGACTCACTGGAAAAGACTCTGATGCTGGGAAGGATTGGGGGCAGAAGGAGAAGGGGACAACAGAGGATGAGATGGTTGGATGGCATCACCGACTCGATGGACGTGAGTTTGAGTGAACTCCGGGCATTGGTGATGGACAGGGAGGCCTGGCGTGCTGCAACTCATGGGGTCGCAAAGAGTCAGACACGACTGAGAGATTGAATTGAACTGAACTGAAAGGTATTTCACCAGCAACTAAAGTTCTATAATGTGATACATGTGAGCAGTTCTGGCACTTATGTATATTTTATCATATACATAAACTAAGTGTTTAATTCCCTTATTCTTTACTGGATTATAATCTTGGAGACAAGGATTTATTGCCTTCCCAACGATAGCATAGGGCCTAGTAACGACTAGACACAATATTCAACTGAATTAAAAATTAAACTAAAAAAAATTTAAACTAAAAACTTAATAGCAATTAGTGACTGCCAGAGCTGTGGAGAAGAAGGAATGGGCAATTTGCTTTGGGGGATAAAAAAAATATTCTGAAATTAGTGCTGTTGTTTACATACCTCTCGAGAGTATACTTAAAACCACTGAACTGTACTCTTTAAAGGGTGAAATGAATGGTATGTGAACTAGATCTCAATAATGCTGTTATTTAAAAAACATAATGACAACACCTTAGTCTGCCTTTATGCTCCCATTCTTCAGTAAAAGAGTGGGGCTGCTGCTGCTAAGTTGCATCAGTTGTGTCCAACTCTGTGTGACCCCATAGAGGGCTGCCCACCAGGCTCCCCCGTCCCTGGGATTCTCCAGGCAAGAACACTGGAGTGGGTTGCCATTTCCTTCTCCAATGCATGAAAGTGAAAAGTGAAAGTGAAGTTGCTCAGCTGTGTCCGACTCTTTGCGACCCCGTGGACTACAGCCTACCAGGCTCTTCCGTCCATGGGATTTTCCAGGCAAGAGTGCTAGCGATCTTAAAAAAAAATTCTAATTTATGAAAATGGATCCTTAAAAACTGAAAGTTTAAATACCTCAAATATACAGACACAACAAGAAATTGTGGACTAGATTATAAAAGTAAAGTCACTGAAGCATCAGTTTTTTCATAAATTTCCAGCCAACAGTTTCTTACTAATTTGTCTGAATATCTTCTCTGAGGAACATCCTCAGGAAGGATACATTATCAGATTATGCCATGAGAACAGCACCCTGTGCTTCAAAAGTCTGAATAAGCATGCTATCATTCCTAAAATAATACATGAATTATCATAATTTTTCTTATTCAAATACTCAATATAGAAAAGTCCCAGTGAAGAGAACGTGGAGGGAACAAAATTAAAGATGGTTAAAATTGAAGATGCATCAACTGTAGAACTCACCCATATTACATGCCTTAAAAGAGGGCCAGGAGGGGTGCCCAAGAAAAGTCAGAGTCTTGTAAAGCTAGGATTATCAAAGGACTATATCCATAGTACAAGGAAAAAGGAGAACTAAATCTGCAATATAGAAGAAACACACAAGGACATTTGTGCATCGTGACCCTGACACCAAGTCCAAGAAACAGGAAAAAACTCCCCCTGAAGAGACACATGTACCCCAATGTTCATCGCAGCACTGTTTATAATAGCCAGGACATGGAAGCAACCTAGATGTCCATCAACAGATGAATGGATAAGAAAGCTGTGGTACATATACACAATGGAGTATTACTCAGCCATTAAAAAGAATACATTTGAATCAGTTCTAATGAGGTGGATGAAACTGGAGCCTATTATACAGAGTGAAGTAAGCCAGAAAGAAAAACACCAATACAGTATACTAACACATATATATGGAATTTAGAAAGATGGTAACAATAACCCTGTGTACGAGACAGCAAAAGAGACACTGATGTATAGAACAGTCTTATGGACTCTGTGAGAGAGGGAGAGGGTGGGAAGATTTGGGAGAATGGCATTGAAACATGTAAAATATCATGTATGAAACGAGTTGCCAGTCCAGGTTCGATGCACGATACTGGATGCTTGGGGCTGGTGCACTGGGACGACCCAGAGGGATGGAATGGGGAGGGAGGAGGGAGGAGGGTTCAGGATGGGGAGCACATGTATACCTGTGGTGGATTCATTTTGATATTTGGCAAAACTAATACAATTATGTAAAGTTTAAAAATAAAATAAAATTAAATTAAAAAAAAACTGTAAAAAAAAATTTAATTAATTAAAAAAAAAAAAAAAAACCTCCCCCTGAGAATTCGAACAATAAATCTGGTAGGTTTGTGGTTTAAATTTACCCTACTAGCATGGTTAATGTTGCCCCTACATGACTGACAGAAATGAAATTCTCTCTAGAAGAACTCAACTTAATTCTAAGTTGAATTAAGTGGTATATTACTAGATGTAGCCCAAATTCAGAGATGTCTAAATGTGAAAAAAATGTATATCTTAAAAAGTGATAAACAAAGACTAATAAGAGTAGTGATTATGCTATCTTTCCCCAAAGATTTCAAAACATACTTTAAGGAGAAGCTCTTTAAAAGACATTAAAATTCCCTTCACTTTCAACCTCAAATGAAGAAACTGCAGTAATGAGAGCAGAATGGTAGGGAATAAGAAAGAGGACTAACGAAGAATACATAAATTAAGGGAGAAACCGGGAACAATGGCAATACTTCTGAAAATTACTGTTCAAAAATCTCAGTCTAATTAAAAACACGTTTTTTCCAATCTTTTTTCCTACTTTCCCCTAAATTATTTTCTTTTTCTCCCCAATTTTTAAAAGTAAAAACCAATGTATAGAAGATAATTTATAAAATACAACAAAATATTAAGGTTGAATTCTGTGGAATAAAAATTAGAGAAGAAAATATTTACCCATGTTATCATTAGGCCAAATTAACAAGTGTGCTGTTTGTGCCCATAATGGAAAACAGAGGTCAAAATCTAGAACTTAAAATAAAAGCAAATGACAAAACTGATTTTGGCTTCTCACCTAAAAGACAGCAGGCTCTGGTAATAAAAGGCATTCTGAACAGCTCCAGAAGACGAGGGATCGATCGTTACAATGAAAGAAGAATGTATTTTTTTCCCCCTTGCATTACACATCCTAGAGTACCTATATTTTTCCAAATATATTCCTTTGACTATGCTAAACAATAATAATTTTATTTATAAGATTTTAAATAAGCAAGTTGAGTTTCTCAAGTCTCATTCCCCCTCCAACTTCATTGAGGTATAATTTACTTCAAGTGAAATTCACCCATTTTAAGTGTGAAGATTGGTGAGTTTTGGCAATTGTATACACCCATGTAACAACTACCACAATCAACCCAAAATGTTCCTTCATGTCCTTTTGCAATACTCTCCCCAACCCATGGACACAAAACACCACTGATTATGCTGTTTTCCACTAGTTTTCATATAGATGGAATCAAACACCATGTAGTCTATGTCTGGTTATTTTTCTTAACACAATAGTTCTGAGACTCATTCATGTTATTACATGTATCAAAAATTAGTTCCTTTATTCCCAAGTAGTATTCCATTGTATGGATATACCACAATTTTTTTACCTATTCAATTACTGGATATTTTGAGTTGTTCCCAGTTTTTGGCTATCATAAATAATGATGCTATGAACACTCACACACAAATCTGTATGGACATAATGCTTTCATTTCTCTTGGAGTAAATACCCAGAAGTGGAAATATTAGTCTATTTAATAAGTGTATGTTTAACTTTAAAAGACACTGCCAAAATGTTTTTATTTTGCATTCTCACCAACAATGCATGAGAGTTCCATTTGCTCCATGTTGTCAGTGTTTAGTCATTCTAGTCGGTCTGCAGTGATACACTACTGTGGTTTTAATTTGTATTTCCCTAATGGCACTAGTCTATGCCCCAACCAGTAATGCTGAAGAAGCTGAAGTTGAAGGGTTCTATGAAGACCTACAAGACCTTTTAGAACTAACACCCAAAAAAGATGTCCTTTTCATTATAGGGGACTGGAATGCAAAAGTAGGAAGTCAAGAAACACCTGGAGTAACAGGCAAATCTGGCCTTGGAATACGGAATGAAGCAGGGCAAAGACTGATAGAGTTTTGCCAAGAAAATGCACTGTTCATAACAAACACCCTCTTCCAACAACACAAGAGAAGACTCTATACATGGACATCACCAGATGGTCAACACCGAAATCAGATTGATTATATTCTTTGCAGCCAAAGATGGAGAAGCTCTATACAGTCAGCAAAAACAAGACCAGGAGCTGACTGTGGCTCAGACCATGAACTCCTTATTGCCAAATTCAGACTGAAATTGAAGAAAGTAGGGAAAACCACTAGACCATTCAGGTATGACCTAAATCAAATACCTATGATTATACAGTGGAAGTGAGAAATAGATTTAAGGGCCTAGATTTGATAGACAGAGTGCCTGATGAACTATGGAATGAGGTTCGTGACAGTGTACAGGAGACGGGATCAAGACCATCCCCATGGAAAAGAAATGCAAAAAAGAAAAATGGCTGTCTGGGGAGGCCTTACAAATAGCTGTGAAAAGAAGAGAAGTGAAAAGCAAAGGAGAAAAGGAAAGATATAAGCATCTGAACGCAGAGTTCCAAAGAACAGCAAGAAGAGATAAGAAAGCCTTCTTCAGCGATCAATGCAAAGAAATAGAGGAAAACAACAGAATGGGAAAGACTAGAGATCTCTTCAAGAAAATCAGAGATACCAAAGGAACATTTCATGCAAAGATGGGCTCGATAAAGGACAGAAATGGTATGGACCTAACAGAAGCAGAAGATATTAAGAAGAGGTAGCAAGAATACACAGAAGAACTGTACAAAAAAGATCCTCACGACCCAGATGATCACAAAGGTGTGATCACTTATCTAGAGCCAGACATCCTGGAATGTGAAGTCAAGTGGGCCTTAGGAAGCATCACTACGAACAAAGCTAGTGGAGGTGATGGAATTCCAGTTGAGCTATTTCAAATCCTGAAAGATGATGCTGTGAAAGTGCTGCACTCAATATGCCAGCAAATTTGGAAAACTCAGCAGTGGCCACAGGACTGGAAAAGGTCAGTTTTCATTCCAATCCCAAAGAAAGGCAATGCCAAAGAACGCTCAAACTACCGCACAATTGCACTCATCTCACACGCTAGTAAAGTCATGCTCAAAATTCTCCAAGCCAGGCTTCAGCAATATGTGAACCGTGAACTTCCTGATGTTGAAGCTGGTTTTAGAAAAGGCAGAGGAACCAGAGATCAAATTGCCAACATCTGGTGGATCATGGAAAAAGCAAGAGAGTTCCAGAAAAGCATCTATTTCTGCTTTATTGACTATGCCAAAGCCTTTGACTGTGTGGATCACAATAAACTGTGGAAAACTCTGAAAGAGATGGGAATACCAGACCACCTGATCTGTCTCTTGAGAAATTTGTATGCAGGTCAGGAAGCAACAGTTAGAACTGGACATGGAACAACAGACTGGTTCCAAATAGGAAAAGGAGTACGTCAAGGCTGTATATTGTCACCCTGTTTATTTAACTTATATGCAGAGTACATCATGAGAAACGCTGGACTGGAAGAAACACAAGCTGGAATCAAGACTGCCGAGAGAAATATCAATAGCCTCAGATATGCAGATGACACCACCCTTGTGGCAGAAAGTGAAGAGGAACTAAAAAGCCTCTTGATGAAAGTGAAAGTGGAGAGTGAAAAAGTTGGCTTAAAGCTCAACATTCAGAAAACGAAGATCATGGCATCTGGTCCCATCACTTCATGACAAACAGATGGGGAAACAGTGTCAGACTTTATTTTTCTGGGCTCCAAAATCACTGCAGATGGTGACTGCAGCCATGAAATTAAAAGACGCTTACTCCTAGGAAGGAAAGTTATGACCAACCTAGATAGCATATTCAAAAGCAGAGACATTCCTTTGCCAACAAAGGTCCGTCTAGTCAAGGCTATGGTTTTTCCTGTGGTCATGTATGGATGTGAGAGCTGGACTGTGAAGAAGGCTGAGCACCGAAGAATTGATGCTTTTGAACTGTGGTGTTGGAGAAGTCTCTTGAGAGTCCCTTGGACTGCAAGGAGAACCAACCAGTCCGTTCTAAAGGAGATCAGCCCTGGGATTTCTTTGGAAGGAATGATGCTAAAGCTGAAACTCCAGTACTTCGGCCACCTCATAAGCGAAGAGTTGACTCATTGGAAAAGACTCTGATGCTGGGAGGGATTGGGGGCAAGAGGAGAAGGGGATGACAGAGGATGAGATGGCTGGATGGCATCACTGACTCGATGGACACGAGTCTGAGTGAACTCAGGGAGTTGGTGATGGACAGGGAGGCCTGGTGTGCTGCGATTCATGGGGTCGAAAAGAGTCGGACACGACTGAGCGACTGATCTGATCTGAATGGTGCTAGTGGTAAAGAAACTGCCTGACAATTCAGGAGACAAGAGATACAGATTCAATCCCTAGGTCAGGAAGATCCCCTGGAGGATGGCATAGCAACTGACTCCAGTATTCCTGCCTGGAGAAGCCCATGGATAGAGAAGCCTAGCAGGCTACAGTCCATACGGTGGCAAAGAGTCAGACACAACTGAAGCGACTGAGCACGCAATGACTAATGATGCAGAGCATCTTTTCAAATGTTTACTGGCCATGTCTTTTTGTGTGAAGAATCATTTACAAACTGGGTTATTTGTCTGTGTTGTAAGAATTCTTCAGGTATTTTGGATGTAAGTTCTTTATCAGATATATATGTATTGAGAATATTTTCTCCCAGTCTATGGCTTACCTTTTTATTTTCTTAATGTTGTCTTTTTAAAAGCAGAGGATTTTTTTTTTTTTTTGGTTTTGATGAAGCCCAATTTATCAATTTTATCTTCCATGTTTTTTTTTTATGTATTTAAAGAGAAATCTTTACCTAATTCAGTCACAATCATTTTCACCTACATTCTGCTTTAAACTTTTATATTTAAGTCTATGATCATTTCTGTGTTTTTTTAATATATATACGATTGAGGCAAAGGTTGAGGTTCACTTTTTTTCTTTATGAATGTTTAGTTGTTTCAGCACATCTGTTACATAGACTAACCACTGACTTACCATGGCGTCATTTCTGAAAATCAACTGCCTGTATGTGTGGGTCTACAAACTTCCTATTAGGTTTCATGATCTCTCTATATATCTATCCTTACACTGATAACATACTGTCTCGATTACTATAGGTTTACATAAGGCTCAAGTATAATTTTTGATGATTTAACTCTACTAACAATCCTTTTTTATTACTTACTTGGGAAATATTTCATAGATATAAAAATAATCACATATACCAACATTCTGAGTATAAGAATCATTTCATCCCAAAGTAGAAACTTTATCCATTTATTTCTAAAGATAGCAAAGGAGAATAAAAGCTAACTGATTTCATTTATAGTCTCCATGCAATTCAAATGCACTTGTTCATTACCTATTCAGAAAGTACAAGAATTGCCTCATGGATCCCTAGAAATAACCTAAAGAATACTCCAGGCTTTATAGTGTCCTCTGACTTACACAGATCTTTTTTTAAACCAATTCTAATATATGTTTTACCTCCTCCCTCTATATGGGGGGCGGGGGGAGGTACTAATTACTTCCCAAGAACTTTGACTGCATCTAGAAATATGGTTCTTCTTAGATCTATAAACCAGCTTTATAAATAACCACTGTACAAGCCTGACAAATATTACCAGCATCCATGATAATACGTATCATAAAAATTGTTTAATAAAAGCTGCAAGCTTAGAGCTAGAGCTAGAAGGAAAGAAAACATACAAACCTGAAGAGGCAGTCCTCTCATAATTTTCACAGTTAAAGAAACCTCAAAATTCCAGTGATGTCATGAGAGGTCTAAAAATAATGCAGAATTATTTATACCCATGGCTGCTCTTTTTAACTAATAATGAGGCTTTATAAAATAGCAGTAAAATGGGCCAATTTTATTTTGCTCATAATCAATACATGACCAGATTAAAATAAATTATAAACACAAGACTCTGAAACTACTTCAAAATTTCTACTAGAAAAAAATTAAGAACTTCAAAAAAATCAAAATTTAAATTGCACTGTATTTTTAAAGAGTTGGTTTTTTTTTTTTTTTTTTTTTTTTTGAGGGAATCTGTGTCCTATTTGATCAAAGGGGATGTTTCTCCGGAATTAACCAGGTCAAGTTATGCTTGAAGGTTAGAAATGAGACTGTTAACAGGATGTAGCTATTAACTTGCATGTCACCTATGATAGAATACCAATAATAATTCAAATTCTGAAACATAAGAGAAAAAACTATAAAGACAATAAAAAAAACCCTACAGAACTATTTTATATCGCAAAATAAAGAGGAACGGGGCATTCCACTTGAAATTATTTTTGTCTACAAGTGACCAGAAAGAAACAAAATCACAGGTTGCTTTTCAATCTTTCACACCATTTTCTAAAGGTACAAATTATTTTCAAATGCACTTGAATTTTTAAATTTCACTCATTTCTATGTAAAACTCTTTGGTAAGACACTACAGTTTGCTTCCAATCTTCATAAACACTTTCTACTGAAAAACAAATGAGAGTTTACCACAAGGTAAACGGTGCTTATCTCTCACTGAATTTCTATGACGATTATCCACCCTCAATGCGGTCTTTCCAAATAGCAACTGTAACTTTACAGCAGATTACATGTGAAACACTAGCAATGTAAACTTTCGGCTGAATTTCTTTCAATCTCTCCCCCATCTCCACTCAGACTGGTAGCACTGCTTATTAATCTTCCAATTTACTTGGATGACTAGAACATCTCTTCGCTGAGAAAAATGAGGGGAAAGGAATAATAAACTCACTTACCCTTCCTTAGACATTCTCAAAGATCTACTTCCTCTGGAAGAGAATACAGGATCAACAAACAAGCTTCACTGATCTCTTGAGAACTGTAGCTCATTTGTTAAAGCACAGAGAACTCAGGCCCTGAGAGGCCCAACAAATTCGGGCAAGATGCCGAACCCTAAGCAGGCAATATCTCAGAGACCAATATCCTCAGCTTTAAATACTTAAAAACCAAAGAATAATAAGAAAAAATTGAAGAGCAGGAAAAATAACTGATGGTCTGAACTGTGTAAGACTGGCCAGTGTAGGAAGGAGACTATCCAAATGGCAAGTTCCCGTAGGAGACAGGAATCGTTACTGGCAAACACTCAGAAAAAGCAAATTTACCCCCTAATGAGGCCCGCCAACAGTACGCAAACAATGTGAGTTTCACAGAATGGAGAGGCCCTAGTCAGTTCAAATCATTTAGTTTACTCTCGGAGGAAAAAAAAAAAAAACCATAACACACAGAAGTATGTTTTAATTATCAGTTTAGTTATTTCCTCCCTTAGAAAATGAACAATGCAAACTACAAGAAAAATAATAATTTATGTGCCGATCATTTTACAGGAGTAACCTAAAGTATTTCCACACTGTGGTCTCTTTTCTGATCATTAACTACTTTTAAGGAAAACATCTGTGTTCACAAATATTTTACTCATATGCCTGAAAATATCAGCCCATGTGAAAAGAAATTTACAGATCTTTGGCACGTGGAGGATACACCCAGAACATTCTAAAGGTTAATTCCAAATCTCAGAGCAAGTTGCAGTTTGAAAGAAAAACATTTGCAACATTCCTGCCTCCTGACCAATATAATGCATAGGGATTATGCAACAGGGGAAGAAATAGACAAGTGTGCTAAAGTCTAAGACCATTGATAAGGCAAATAAATCCTCCTACTGATGGTTTGATTTAAAAATAAAATATACATACCTTAGAGAAACACTAGTTGGATTTAAATTTTTAAAAACTTTATCTTTAAACAGTATTGAACTATCTTACCATAAAGATTTCTGTTACTATAAAATGTTTAAATAGTCACCAAGTAACTAAAATCACTACCAAATACTACAAATTCAAACTAAAATTATTTTCAGTTTATTTAGAAAAGCAGTATGGTGAAAGAGGACGAGCACCAGAGCAACTAGGTTTAAATTCAGCTTTCTGGCTGAATAAGTTAATTAACCTAAGCCTGAGATTTTTCATCTAAAGAAGACAGATAACATCTGTCTGTCATTTGTAAGCACTCAAAGAACTATTGGAACTTGGGGGGTAACAGGGAAAACATTATCTTACCAAAATATCTCTTGGGAGATACACTGTAAAAATCCAATTCTCAAATTATACATGAATATGAAGGACTTTCACTATCCTCAAACCAAATTCCATAAATACAAGAATACAAACTGAATATGGAAAAATGATCTAATCCCTAAGAGTGCCAACTTCCCATGGCTTCCCTGGATTTCCAGCTTGTGGCGTCACAGCTCAGTGTGGTGGAAATAAATGTAATTACTATTTTAAGACTTTCTACTTGTAAAGAGAAAGGAAAACAAAAATCTCACTTGAACAGAAGGTAAACACACTTATACGAGTTTCCCGTGCAAAAGAAACTGCACTGACCAGCTATTTCAAACTCAGTTCATATATTTAAGAAATGTTTACTAAATGTCTATCTGCCAGTACCTAGTACCAGTAATACAAAGACAAACATGATAGCTCTTGATTTTAAGGAGTCTCCAGTGGAGGAGGGCCATCAAAAACACTAAACAGTTGCATGTAATTGTAGTATTAGACAAATGCACAACAGAGAGGTGCAGCTCTCTGTCTTACTGAAAGACAAGATGCCCAAATTGTTGTTGTTAAACTGACACTATGCTAAGCACTTTTACAGTTATTATCTCATTTAATCTCAAATAACTCTATGAGGTAGAAATGATTCATATTTCATAGATGACAGAACAAAGTTTACAGCAGTTAAATACTGTGATTCGAAAGAAATTAAAATGAAATAATCCAAAATACTAACCCAAGGTCCAGGTTCCTAACCACCACACTAAAAAGGATTAGCAAGTGTTAATCAGATTAAGAGGAAAAGAGGGGTGGAGAACATTCCAACAGAAGAGAAATTATGAATGAAAAGCTGAGTGACACAGATACTATGGTGTGTGGAAAAAAAATTAGATGCAATCCAGCATTGACAGAATACAAGCATTTAAGGAAGGGAGCTGCTCAAGATGAAAGTGGAAAGCAAAAGATTCAGTCCCCACAGGGTCTTAAATGCTATGTTAACGGGCTTAGGATTTATCTTATAGCATTCTTGATATGATGCCACTCAAGGTCTTAAGCTGGGTGATAAACATGGTTTACAAAACAGATCTGAAGATGACAAGGCTAAAAACAGGCAGACATAAGCGGGATTATGGTTACTTTTGCAATGCAGGACAGTGATGACCAGAGCCTGGACTAGCACCATCAGGAATGAAAAGAACAAGCCAGAATCTAGAAAGATTAGGAGGTTGTGTTAAAATGCACTGAAAGAGGACTAGAAGAATGCTCTCCAAACTGACAGTGTTTACCTATGACAAAGAGGAGTGGGAGTGAAAATGTAAATGAAGGGGAACTTTCATACTTTACTGTATATATTTCTGAATTCCTGAATATTGCACAATAAGAATTTAATTATGTATTACCTAAATAATTTCAAGCACTTTTTAAAAATAATTACAAGATTAAAATTTGTGATTGATAACTGTATTACTCTCTATTTCTTGGATTTATGGTAGTCACGCACACAGATGGTTTGAATTCCTAATAGAATAGTAACAATTACAATTATTTTTAAAAAGCTTTGAAAAGGGAAGTGGTTGGAAACAGAGATAGGAATGTGCTTCAGATCGTTTTGATTCTTAAACCGAAATTCATTAAGATTTAAATGTTTGAGGGACTTTCCAGGTGGTACAGTGGATAAGAATCCACCTGCCAATGCAGGGGACATGGCTTTGCTCCCTGGTCCAGGAAGATTCCACATGCTGTGGAGCAATTAAGCCTGTGTGCCACAACTCCTGAGCCCATGCTCCTCAACAAGAGAAGCCACCATAACAAGGAGCCCACGCACTGCAACCACAGAAAGCCCCTTGCACAGCAACAAAGATGCAGCACAACCAAAAATAAAATTATTTTTTAAAAACCTAAGAAAGGGACTTCTTTTATAAAACAATATTTAAATGCTTAATATATAACTGGAAATCATAAAAAGAAAGTTAACAGTATATTTGAAAAAAGATTCCAAAATGAAATGCTGAAGAAACTAAAAATTAATTAAAATAAAAAATGTAATGAGCAGATTCAGGTCTGACCCAACCAAAAACAGAATTAGTGAACTGGAAGGTAGGTCAGGAAAAACATTCCAGAATGTAACACAGAGACAAAAAAGGATGAAAAATACAAAAGAATGGACATAGAACTGCCATCAGATCAGATCAGTCGCTCAGTTGTGTCCGACTCTTTGCGACCCCATGAATCGCAGCACGCCAGGCCTCCCTGTCCATCACCAACTCCCGGAGTTCACTGAGACTCACATCCATCGAGTCAGCGATGCCATCCAGCCATCTCATCCTCTGTCGTCCCCTTCTCCTCCTGCCCCCAATCCCTCCCAGCATCAGAGTCTTTTCCAGTGAGTCAACTCTTCGCATGAGGTGGCCAAAATACTGGAGTTTCAGCTTTAGCACCATTCCTTCCAAAGAAATCCCAGGGCTGATCTCCTTCAGAATGGACTGGTTGGATCTCCTTGTAGTCCAAGGGACTCTCAAGAGTCTTCTCCAACACCACAGTTCAAAAGCATCAATTCTTCAGTGCTCAGCCACAGTCCAACTCTCATACGACCCAGCAATCGCACTGCTGGGCATACACACTGAGGAAACCAGAAGGGAAAGAGACACGTGTACCCCAATGTTCATCACAGCACTGTTTATAATAAGCAGGACATGGAAGCAACCTAGATGTCCATCAACAGATGAATGGATAAGAAAGCTGTGGTACATATACACAATGGAGTATTACTCAGCCATTAAAAAGAATACATTTGAATCAGTTCTAATGAGGTGGATGAAACTGGAGCCTATTATACACAGTGAAGTAAGCCAGAAAGAAAAACACCAATACAGTATACTAACACATATATATGGAATTTAGAAAGATGATAACGACAACCCTGTATACGAGACAGCAAAAGAGACACAGATGTACAGAACAGTCTTTTGGACTCTGTGGGAGAGGGAGGGGGGGATGATTTGGGAGAATGGCATTAAAACATGTATAATATCATATAAGAAACAAATCACCAGTCCAGGTTCGATGCAGGATACAGGAGGCTTGGGGCTGGTGCACTGGGATGACCTGGAGGGATGGTATGGGGAGGGAGAGGGGTTCAGGATGGGAACACGCGTACACCCGTGGCGGATGCATGTTGATGTATGGCAAAACCAATACAATATTGTAAAGTAAAAAAATAATATTAAAAAAATTAAAAAAAGAGAAAGTTTCACAGAAACTTGACATTTCAAGAGTATGAAAAACATCTATTTGGGATTAATGCAGTTGTTAAACAAATGAGGAAAAAAGACTGTTCATAAATGCATTTTTACTCAGCCTTTGCTTCAAAGTGTTAAGACTATTCTTTGACTTTTAAACGACTTATAAGTCAAATTGATTTATGAAACTTAAAAACAGATCTATAAATCTTACAAATACAGCTTAGGAGAGGAAAAGTCTGTAACTGAACTCTCAATCACATGAATAAATCCATAATCAAAAGAAAAAAGAAAGGATATGAGAAGGGAGGAAAACAGTGCCAAAGTCTAACATACACTTATCAGAGTTCTTTCTCCAAAGAGAACAGAGCAAGGACAACCCATGAAAAGATGACAGCTGAAAATTTATAAACCCTAAAGGCACACATAGAATTAAGAACTCCAATGACTCTCAAGCACGATAAATAAAAAGAAATCCAAAGTTTATTACCTACCAATTTGGGAGGAACATTAGTGGGAGTGACATTTTTGACAGTATTTTTGCATAGTTTTGATTTTTGAAACCATGTTACTATTATATATAATATAGTTGACCCTTGAACAAGGAGAGGGTTGGGGCACCAAACCCCACACAATTGAAAATCCACATATAACTCTGCAGTCAACCCTCTATTTCCTTGGTTCTGAAAACCAGGAATAGAAAGGAATCTCAAACTAAGATCAGAAAGGAACAGCCTCAAACTGATAAAGGGCAGCTGTGAAACACCTACAGCTACCATCATACTTAATCATTAAAGACTGCAACCTTTTTTCCTAATTTAACAACTGGAAGAGTATTGGAAACAGAACTCTTTTTCAGCAAACAGAACTAAGACAACTGGATATTCACGTGCAAAAGAAGGAATTTAAACCCTCACCTTGTACCATATACAAAGTTAACTCAAAATGTATATAAAACCTAAACGTAAAATTATATAACTCTCAGAAGAAAATACAGGCATAAATCTTTGTCCATAGATTAGCAATGATTTCTTAAACATGAAAACAAAAGCATGAGAAACAGAAACCATATACAGATTGAACTTCATCAGTAAAAACATTTGTCCTTCAAACGACACTACCAAGAAAGTGAAAAGACAACTCACGGCATGAGAAAAAATATCTGAAGATCATATATCAGACAAAGGTTTAGTACCTAGAAAAATGAAGAACTTATACAAGTCAACAATAAAAAGACAAACTCAGTTAAGAAATGGGCAAAGGATCTGAAGAGATATTTCCTGAAAGAAGTTATATAAATGGTCAATAAGAACAGAAAAGATGCTTAACGCTATTAATCATAAGGAAAATGCAAATCAAAACCATGATACTACCACATGAACACTAGGATGGATACAGTAATTTTTAAAAACCCACTGACAATAATAAGTGTTATTTTGAGAATGTAGAGAAATTGGAAGCCATATACATTGCTGAAGGGAACGTAAAAAGATGCATTTGCATGGCAAAAGTCTGGTTATTCTTCAATAAATTAAATCAAAAGTTACTATATGACTCAGCAAATTCCACTGCTATATATACAACCCCAACACTGAAAACATATCCACACAAGATGTACACACGAATGTTTGCAGTAGCATTATTCATACCAGCCAAATGTAGAAACAATCGAAGTATTAAGCAACAGATGAATATATAAACAAAATGTGGCATATTCATACAATGCAATATTATTCAGCCATTAAAGGAATTAAGTATTGACTCATGCTAAGCAATGGCAACCCACTCTAGTACTCTCGCCTGGAAAATCCCATGGACGGAGGAGCCTGGTGGGCTGCAGTCTATGGGGTCACACAGAGTCGGACAGGACTGAAGCGATTTAGCAGCAGCAGCATGCTAAAGAATGGATGAATCCTGAAAACATCACGTGAAAAAGATAGAAAAAAAGCCACATATTTTATGATTCCATTTATATGAAATGTCCAGAATAGGCAATTCTATAGAGACAAAGTAGGTAAGAGACTGACAGGGACTGGGGAGAGAAGAGAATGAGGAGTAACTACTAACATGTGTAGACGTTCTTGTGAGGGTGATGAAGATGTTCTGCAATTAGACAATGGAGATGTTTACACAACTCCCAATATACTAATATACTGAATTGTATATTACTATTTTATGTTCTATGAATTAATCTCAATACATCTTTTTTTTTAATCTGTATTAAGACAAATCAATAAGAAAAAGAGACAACTCAATTAGCAAATGACTGGAAGAGTCAAGTCACAAGACAGTATCCAAATGGCTAGTTAATATATGAAAAAGGTGCTCAACCTAATAATTCACCAGAAAAACACAAGTTAAAACCAAACTGATATGTCACTACATAACCAATAAAATTACTTTTAAATTAGACATACTATTCAAGAGATTGATATTAAAGTGCTGGTTACACTGCTTTCACACATTGCAGGTAAAACTGTAAATCAGAGTCACCACTTGGGAAATCGATTTCTCCTCTGTACTAAAGCTAAATGTATGCTTTAAGCGTTGGCCCAGAATACTACTCCTTGCTATTCTTTTATTTTTTCAAAATTTAAATACAGCAAAATCAAACTTTTGGGGTGTGCCATGTCTATGAATTTTAATGCATTTATAGATTGGTATAATAACCATCACAATATGGAATCAAAATGGTTCTATCACCCCCCCAAAACTCTCCTGCTTTCCTCCTGTAGTCACACTACTCCCCCTCTGACAACTTCAAGAATCCACTTATCAGTTCTCCATCACTAAGTGTGCTCAGTTACTTCACTTGTATCCGACTCTTTGCAACCCCACGGACTGTAGCCCGCCAGGCTCCTCCGTCCATGGGATTCGCCACGCAAGAACACTGGAGTGGGTTGCCGTGCCTTCCTCAAGAAGATCTTCCTGACCCAGGGATTGAACCTGTGTCTCCTGCATTGCAGGCAGATTCTTTACCACTGAGCCACTGAGAAGCCCGTCCATCACTATAGTTTGGTCCTTGAAAGTACCATATAAACAGAATCATACAGTATGAAACTTCTTTAGACCAGCTTCTTTGACCCAGGACTGTCTTTGAGGGTTAAGGTGCTGTGTCTTATCAATAGTGTGGTTCCTTCTTCCTGAGTTATATTTCATTATGTGGATATATTGCATTTTATTTAGGCATTCACTCACTAAAGGATATTTGGGTTGTCTCATGTTTGAGGCAAAACCAGTCAATCCTAAGGGAAATCAACCCTTAATATTCACTGAACGGACTGATGCTGAGGCTCCATTACTTTGGCTGCCTGATGCGAAGAGCTGACTCACTGGGAGAGGCCCTGATGCTGGGAAGATCGAAGGAAAAAGAAACGGGCGACAGAGGATGAAATGGTTAGATAGCATCGCCGACTCAATGGACATGAGTTTGAGCAAATTCTAGGAGACAGTGAAGGACAGGGAAGCCTGGCATGCTGCAGTCCATGGGGCTGCAAAGAGTTAGACATGACTTAGTGATGGAGTAACAACAGACTAATATACTCTACACATTATTCATGCACAGTTTTTTTGTGTGAGCATAAAGTCTTCATTTATCTAGTACAAATATCTAGGAGTAAGATCTCTGGGTCATTAATTAAGTGTCTCTAACTTTATAAGAAACTACCAAACTGTTCTGCAGAGTAGCTGGAGCATTTTGCCTTTCTACCAACAATGAAACAGAATTCTGAATGCTCCACATTCTTATCAACATTTGGTACTGCCAGCATTTTTTATTTTAGCCATTGTAATAGGTATAAACAATGTGGTTTTAATTGGCACTCCCTATCCCCAAAAGCACATTCCTAACATGGCTGGTGATGTTATGTATTTCCTTTTATGCCATCCACATGTCCTCTGCGGTGACGTGTCAGTCTTTTGCCCATTTCTTCATTGAGCTGTTCTTATATTGTTGAATTTTAAAAGTTCTTCATATATTCTGAATACAAGTCCTTAATCAGATGTGTGATTTACAAATACTTTCTAAGTTGGTAGCTAAAAACTGAAAAAAGTGGAAAGCTCCAAATGAATAAACAAATCGTGGTATAATGATACAACGGAATGCCAGATAGTAATAAAAAAGAACAAATTACTGATACACACAAAAACATGGCAGACATTATGCTGAATAAAAGAAGCCATATCCAAAAGAATCCTTGAGGGAGTTCCCTGGTAGCTCGTGGTTGGGGTTCTGGCTTTCACTGCTGGGCAATCCCTGATCAGGGAACTGGGATACTGCAAGCCGCATGGCACGACCAAATATTAATTTACAAATATATTGGTTTGGCCAAAAAGTTCATTCAAGTTTTCTTGTAAGATGTTACAGAAAACATTGTAAGATGTTACAGAAAACATATGTATAAACTACACACACACACACACACACACACACACACACACACAAAAGAATCCTTGAAGGTGAAATAGACTATCTCTAAATATGAATAACATTTCCTCAGCCAAAGTTTCTTACTATAGGGTTTCATTAAATCAAAGATTTGTTATCTTTTGTTCTTTCTCTTCCTTGCCACTGCCACGACCACCACTACTTTTCTTTTTTTAATTTTACTTTTTGTTTGGGGAAAAAGCACAGAGGGAATGGTGGCAGAGAAATTCAGAATGTTTTAGATCTAGCATCTTCTTTTGAACAATAAAGTTTAGAGAACCTATATTCCATAAAGTAGCATCACTGCACGTTTTAAAGAGAACTTGTATCTACAACACACAATACCCATGATACAAGAAGTTATGTCACTGAGAGAATTTTATAAATTAAACTTGTTATGTTGAGATAACTATAGATTCACATGTAATAGTAAGAAATAATAGAGATTCCTATACTCTTCATCCCCAATGGGAACATCTTGCATAAATATAATACAATATCACAACCAGGAAACTGACACTGATGCAGTTCACCAGCCTTATTCAAATTTCATCAGTTTTACATGCACTCATTTGTGTCTGTGTAGATTCATGTAATCACCACTAGAGTCAAGATACAAAACAGTTCCATCACAAGGATTCCTTGTGCCATTTCCTACAGCTACACCCACCTCCCTCCACCCAAGCCAATCCCTAACACCTGGCAACCACTACTCTGTCCCCAGTCTCCATTATTTTACCATTTCAGGCATGCTATGGAGCCATACAGTAAGTAACTCTGTGAGCTTTATTAACTCAGCATGGTTTTCTTGAGCTGCATTAAAGTTGTGTGCATCAATAGTTCACTCCTTGTTACTGCTGAATAGTATTCCATCACTCAAATGTTTCAAAATCTTACCAATCCCTGAGTTCTCATTTGTCATTCCTTAGGAATATGAAACACTAACCAAAGCATTAGAATGATATAACAAAAAAATTAATATAGTTCTGATGCTCTACCCCATTCTTCTTATTCTGACAGTACATCTGTACATTATTTAAGGATGGCTTCTTGGCATTTCTGAGGAACTATATTTCTATAATATGGCTACTGAAATTTTAACAATTTATCCATTTGAATATTAGAAACTATGCTAAAATGGCAGGTTAACTCAAAATGATACAAAATGGTAAGTAATGATAGATAAGTGTCTCTAACTTTATAAGAAACTACCAAACTGTTCTGCAGAGTAGCTGGAGCATTTTGCCTTTCTACCAACAATGAAACAGAGTTCTAAATACTCCACATTCTTATCAACATTTGGTATTGCCAGTATTTTTTTATTTTAGCCACTGCAATATGTATATACAATGTGGTTTTAATTGGCATTCCATATTCCCTAAAAGCACATTCCTAACATGGTTGGTAATGAGACAAAATGGTATCATTTTGATAATACAAAAAGCTGAATGACATTCATGGCTATCTGTAGGTAATTGAGGAAAAAATTAAACTTTACTTACCTGTAGTCCTTGTCTGCATAAAATCTGATACTTGTCTTTAATCTGAGGTTAAAACATCATTAACATCTCTAATTCTATTAATGTGCTAAGCACTAGGTACTAAAAATTAAATTCCTTTTATTCCTTAGACATATACAATAAACTTATGTTGACTGAAAAATAAACTATTATTCAACAGATCTAAGTAAATACTGATATAAAGGCCAAAATTTCAATTAAAAAATAATTTCAGACAACTATACAAAGAACTTTAAAGACAAAGTGACTACAATGTCTTTCAAGAATAAGACAAAAGTTTGGATAACCAAAAATTCACAAGCTCAGTTACTTATCTAATTTCAGTTAGACAAGATAAAAACAACCGATGAATTCACAAACTATGTTCATGAAGAGCAAATTCACTTACAAAAATTCATTTGTACTGTAATCATTGAAACTGTAAAAGGATAAAACCAAATACCTGACTTCAGCATCCTGGGTACTGTCAACAGGAAGAGCAAATGAAAGTTCTAATAGTTTCATTCCTGGATTTGGTGGACACAAACTGTGATCGGTACTCATTATTATCAAATTCTAGATATCCAACAGGGTACTATTCAAAAGGTAATTGTTTAACCTGCCTCCTTCAAGCCACAATAAGATCTGAACAGCTCAGCCTGTCTTCTGACCATATACAGAAACATATTCCAATGAAGGGTTTGGCCTGATGATTAACCCCAGCATAGACAACTCAACAATCATAATAAGGAAATGGAAGAAGAACACGTCATACATTCTAAAGGCCAGTTTCTTAATAATGACACATGAACATCATTTCCATATTGAAATTTAGAAGACTAATATTAAGCAAGGAAAAAAAGTTGGGAGTTAGGTATTTATTTACTTAATTAAAAATATTTAGCTTCTTCCAAAAGGGAATTCTGAAGCATCACATACAATGTACAATTATGATAAATGATCATCATAGCTTGCCTGTTTTAACCAATGATAAATTACCAACTCCAATAAATGTCTTTAATATAAAGCCCTGAAATAGAATACTGTATAAATTGACAGCTAAAAAACTAAATTTCTTTTCAATGCTTTCTATTTAAAAATTTTAATTAACAAAAGCAAATACCTGCAAGAGTTCAAAAACTTAATTCTCTATATTAAAAGGAAATTCTGGAATATGCTACAACATAGATGAATCTTGTTGACATCATGCTAAGTGAAATAAGCCAGTCACAAAAGACAAACACTGGATGATTCTATTTACAAGAGGTACTTAGGGTGGTCAAAACCATCAAGACAGAAAGATAATGGTGACTGGTTGCCAAGGGCTGGAGTGAGGGGAGACTGGAAAGTTACTGCTCAATAGTTACAGGTTTTAATTTTACAAAAGAGTGGTGGGGATGGACAGTGGTGATGACTACCTAACAATGTGTATATACTTAATACCACTGAACTGTATACTTAAAAACAGTTAAGATGACAAACTTTAGGTCATGTATACTTTAACTAAGGGCTTCCCTGGTAGCTCAGAGGTTAAAGCGTCTACCTGCAATGTGGGAGACCAAGGTTCGATCCCTGGGTTGGGAAGATCCCCTGGAGAAGGAAATGGCAACCCACTCCAGTACTCTTGCCTGGAAAATCCCATGGATGGAGGAGCCTGGTAGGCTACAGTCCATGGGGTCGCAAACAGTTGGACACAACTGAGTGACTTCACTTTCACACTTTACTAAAACAGAAAAAAGGGGAAAAAAGTTTTAAATGATCTAAAAATTCAGGATGCTTTTTCTAATCTTCCCATTACTCTACTATATGAAGTACATAGGGTGTCAGAGCCTGTCTAAAATCTTCCAGGAGGTTATCATCCCAAATGAGTCAGAAGTGCTCTCAGGCTGTGATATATTAAATACAATTAGGATGCTTGATGTTTCCTAGATGACCTCTCTTCACTACCTATTCTAAGCCCTTGTTTTCAGTGATGTTACATCATTACCAAATGTATACTTTATGAATATAAAGACACACAAAAAACTGAATAAAAAGTACAAAACACCTCTCTCTAGATTTTATTTCTTCCAAATGCATAGAAAGTGAAAGTGAAGTCACTCAGTCGTGTCCGACTCTTTGCAACCGAATGGTCTGTAGCCTACCAGGCTCCTCAGTCCATGGGATGTTCCAGGCAAGAATACTGGAGTGGGTTGCCATTTCCTTCTCCAGGGGATCTTCCCGACCCAGGGATGGAACCCAGGTCTCCCGCATTGCAGGCAGATGCTTTACCCTCTGAGCCACCAGGGAAGCCCATATCCAAATGCATATGTTATGCCTTTTATTTTTACACACACACATAAACAGTCTGTTTCACAGTTTAATTCCCACATACACCAAGCAACATGTCTCATTGCTGCAGAGGATCACTGGTACCCACTGACCAATTTTGAGTCTTCCTATCTTGATGAGAATTCAGTTCAGTTCAGTCACTCAGTCATGTCCAACTCTTTGTGACCCCATGAACCGCAGCATGCCAGGCCTGCTTGTCCATCACCAACTCCTGGAGTCCACCCAAACCCATGTCCATCGAGGCGGTGATGCCATCCAACCATCTCATCCTCTGTCGTCCCCTTCTCCTCCTGCCCTCAGTCTTTCCCAGCATCAGGGTCTCTTCCAATGAGTCAGCTCTTCGCATCAGGTGGCCAAACTACTGGAGTTTCAGCTTCAGCATCAGTCCCTCCAATGAACACCCAGGACTGATCTCCTTTAGGATGGACTGGTTAGATCTCCTTGCAGTCCAAGGGACTCTCAAGAGTCTTCTCCAACACCAATTAATAGAGTCAAATCAATTTGTTATGAAACACTTTATTTCCTTCATATAAACACATTCATCAGAGAATTTCCATGAAGATGAAATCAGGACCTGATGGGCCAGTGACTGGGAGTTTAGTCAGTAAATGCTCAGCTTGTTTTCACTTGTAGATCAGTTAACCAAAGACTCACATGCAGTGTGTATCGTAAGCTCCCAAGTAGGCAATTATTAACTAGCATTAGTAAATTTAAAGCAACAAACATTTACTGAGCATAAAATTTTTATAGAAGAAGCATTAAAGATCTTTAATCTCATCATTTTACAGCTAAAGAAACCACCACCCAGAGAGGCTAACTGGACTCCCCAGGATCACAACAAAATCTGAACTCAGCTCTTCCAACTCTGACTCCACCTGTTTTAACCCTTTTCCATTGTTTAGAACTAATTTCAGAGACAGCATTATAAGCTTGTATTTTGTCATCTTCACTATGTTTCTAGGTTCAGTGCATCATAAACAAACAATATATATGATTTCTAGACACTTACATTTTTAAAGTAGATTAGTTGTATGCATTTCTTTTTGACCTTGGTTATTAAAATTATGTATACATATTCAATATAAATGTTTTGGTTCCTTGAAGTATACTACCAGTATAAATATGGCTTATTTTTCTTTCTGATAGATTTGCACAAGTGATCAAAACAGAAAACTTATGGGGGTCTAAAATAAGTTATTCTGTCTACAGTGGGATGGACTGAAGATTACACCTTGCCAAGACAGATTTGTTGTCAGCTCATGGAGAAGGAAATGGCAACCCACTCCAGTGTTCTTGCCTGGAGAATCCCAGGGACGGGGGAGCCTGGTGGGCTTCCGTCTGTGGGGTCGCACAGAGTCGGACACGACTGAAGCGACTTAGCAGCAGCAGCATGTGTTTAATTTATGTCATATTGAGCTCCAGGACTATGTGAAATATAAATATGCATTAAATGAAACTGATAAGAAAGGACAGTTTACATTGCATGAAGCTGTTCAACAAACTCTGAATGATCATTAAAACCCCTTTGTCTAAACCAAATCAAGAATGTAGAAGTAACTGGTGTTCTCAACGAACATAACAAGCAAACAGAAAAAGCAGAATGAAAGATTTGGAATTTGGAAAAGGCAGTCAGTACCCATGTTTTAAACTTAAGAATACAAAAATCAGCACATTTTGTGAGGTTCAAGGTTCATCCTTGGCATCCTTCTAGGAATGTGACACTAGTTGGCAGGAAGGTGTGGTTTCACCTGAAGTGATAAAAATTTGTGTGTATCATAAATTAAATGATTCAAATATACAGTTTTTTGCTTTGGGAATTCAGTTTTTAATTTTTCATCTTTTACTCTCTTTGTTCTATAGTACAAATAGTACTCATAATATTTGTTCCTACTTTTTTTTCATAATGTAAACAACAAATTGGAAAAAAAAATGCTACCTAATGACCTACTATCAGAAAAATATCACCAAGCTACTTAAAAACCAACTACTGATATGATAATTAACTTTCAAAATACTCAATATTCAGTATCAATCTTCTTCAAAATATTAATGCTTACTGAACCACTGAAATGTTACCTAATCTGGATTAGCTTTCCGACACAGGAAAGAATGGAATCAGAATAATTCTTTTGTCTGCTTTACAAAAACTTATCTGTAGAAACTAATTTAACCATCTCAGAACAGATGAGTAATTACGCTGTCACAGATTTCCTGGAGTTCCTATGCAATTTTTTAGCACTACCAGTAAAGCAGCATTTCTACTAATTCCTGGCTTTCCCAAGACGGAAGCAGAGATGGTTCTAGTGCAGCCCAGATGTTTCTATCCTGTAAGTATAAACTTCTAATTTCTGTCTAAAACCAAATGATTCCTAATTACAATACCTACTTCCAAGTATCTCAGCTACTTAGGGTTCAGGTAGCCATTAAAATTTAGAAACAGCCATTTAACTGAATCTATTAAAAGTGGCAAATAAATTGAGAATACTTTACACTTTAAACTTTTAAAGGAAAAATGATTTAAAGGAAATTTTAAAGTCTTAATATAAGAAAATGCTGTTAATATCCAGAATTATTTACATTCAAGTCTAACACAGTAATCAGTAGGTACAATTCCAAAACTCTATTTAAAAATTATAATCAGTTTCTGGTAAATGATAATTAAGAATTGTATTATCAATAACTAAGGCACAATCTTTTAGCAGCTGAAGACTTTCTGCTCGAGGACTTTTATTAGTAGATATAAGAAGATATAAGTAGATATAAGAAGCAGTAAAGAAAATTTTATTTTAAAGCAGCAACAGCAATGTGGTTAAAACTCTGGCAATTAGAAGTCTGGACTTTGGACTGAGTTTGAACCATGAACTAGCTATGTGATCTAAGGTAAATTACCTAACCACTCTGCACACTAATTTCATAATCTGTAAAATGAAGATATTATATGCCCACTGTATACAGCTGTTTTGAGAACTAAGTTGATAAAACAGGACTTCCCTGGTGGGCCAGAGGTTA
Organism: Bubalus kerabau; assembly: GCF_029407905.1. Lineage (NCBI taxonomy): Eukaryota > Metazoa > Chordata > Mammalia > Artiodactyla > Bovidae > Bubalus > Bubalus kerabau. The sequence continues at coordinate 26,362,307 of NC_073645.1, forward strand.
GGAATCCGTCAATGCAGGGGACACAGGTTCGATCTCTGGTCTGCAAAGATCCCATATGCCACACAGCAACTAGTTCCATGTGCCTCTACTACTGAGCCCAAGAGCCCTCAAGCTTGTGCTTCACAAGAAAAGCTACCAAATGACAAGTAAGAGTAGCCCCTGCTTGCCACAACTAGAGAAAGCCCAGATGCATGGCAAAGAAAAGCCAGTGCAGCCAAAAATGAAAAAAGAATAAATAAAATAAATAGATCAAATACTTACCGATGATAGGCTTCTCGCCGATACTTTTTCAGGGCATGTTTATCCATGTTAGCAGGCATATCTGCTGCATTTTGTAACCGATCACTCCAGGAGGTTGTCATTTTGTTTTAATTGTATGCTCAATTCTAGAAAAGAAAGATCAGTAATTTAGCATATTAACACTGTCATCCATATATTGATATCAGGTTTTTAAAAAAATTAGTAAAATTGTAGATTGCAAACCATCTAACTATCTATTTAAATATATTGAGGGACTTCCCTGCTGGTCCAGTGGTTAAGATCAGCCTCCCAAATGCAGGAGATGCGGGTTCAATCCTTGGTCAGGGCCTGAGATCCCACATGCTGCAGGCGCAACCAGGTGCACAGTGCAACACAGCTGCGACAGTGCACAGTAGCTGCGCCACGGGGCAACCTCTGAGCCTGCGCGCCACAATGCGGATCCTGCACGCCACAACTAAGACTCAGTGCAGGCTAAATAAAATCCTGCGTGCCACAACTAAGACTCAGTGCAGGCTAAATAAAGGGACATTTGGAAAAAATAAAATAAAATGTATTGAATATGGAAATAAACTGAAAATTAAATCAACACTTATAAACTATGTAAATTTAGGAAAATAATTTCATATAGTAATTTCTATCCAGAAAGATCACATATATCACTTTCAAATAATTAAGCATGATAGTCAGTAATAATTTACTTTAATCCCCAATTCTAGAAAAGGCGCTGAGACCACAAAGATTTGAGAAAATATATAATGTTCAGTTAACATATGTTCAAAATATGTAAAGTAAGAAATTTTTAAATTCTGATAAACACGGTAAATTCACTCAGATCAGATCAGATCAGTTGCTCAGTAGTGTCCGACTCTTTGCGACCCCATGAACTGCAGCACACCAGGCCTCCCCATCCATCACCAACTCCTGGAGTTCACTCAGACTCACGTCCATCGAGTCAGTGATGCCATCCACCCATCTCATCCTCTGTCGTCCCCTTCTCCTCCTGCCCCCAATCCCTCCCACCATCAGAGTCTTTTCCAATGAGTCAACTCTTCGCATCAGGTGGCCAAAGTACTGGAGTTTCAGCTTTAGCATCAGTCCTTCCAAAGAACACCCAGGACTGATCTCCTTCAGAATGGACTGGTTGGATCTCCTTGCAGTCCAAGGGACTCTTGAGAGTCTTCTCCAACACCACAGTTCAAAAGCATCAATTCTTCGGCGCTCAGCCTTCTTCACAGTCCAATTCTCACATCCATACATGACCACAGGAAAAACCATAGCCTTGACTAGACGGACCTTTGTTGGCAAAGTAATGTCTCTGCTTTTGAATATGCTATCTAGGTTGGTCATAACTTTCCTTCCAAGGAGTAAGCGTCTTTTAATTTCATGGCTGCAGTCACCATCTGCAGTGATTGTGGAGCCCAAAAAAATAAAGTCTGACACTGTTTCCACTGTTTCCCCATCTATTTGCCATGAAGTGATGGGACCGGATGCCATGATCTTCGTTTTCTGAATGTTGAGCTTTAAGTCAACTTTTCACTCTCCTCTTTCACTTTCATCAAGAAGCTTTTTAGTTCCTCTTCACTTTCTGCCATAAGGGTGGTGTCATCTGCATATCTGAGGTTACTGATATTTCTCCCGTCAATCTTGATTTTAGCTTGTGCTTCTTCCAGCCCAGCGTTTCTCATGATGTACTCTGCATATAAGTTAAATAAACAGGGTGACAATATACAGCCTTGACGTACTCCTTTTCCCATTTGGAACCAGTCTGTTGTTCCATGTCCAGTTCTAACTGTTGCTTCCTGACCTGCATACAAATTTCCCAAGAGGCAGATCAGGTGGTCAATGGTACTACAAATATAAGTCATGTGCATTTGACTTCTAATTAGATTATGCTTTTATATTTTTATACAATAAATTATCTTCCAGATAGGATTAAAGACTGAACTAGAAGAAGAAATAAACTAAAAGATTTAATCTCATTAGAATAAACATTTAAAGCAAGGTAAGCAGGTAAATGTCTTTACTGTATTTTAACTACAGGCCCTGTTATAGGTTTCGCTTCAATTTTCAGAAGTTTTCATCTGTAAATAGTTTTAAATAAGGATGAAAAATAACCTTTTTTGAGTTAAATCTTTATTAACATTTTATTAAAGTACCAATAGGGCTTCCCTGGTGGCTCGGAGGGTAAAGCATCAGCCTGCAACGCGGAGACCTGGGTTTGACCCCTGGGTCGGGAAGATCCCCTGGAGAAGGAAATGGCAACCCACTCCAGTAGTCTTGGCTGGAAAATCCCATGGACAGAGAAACCTGGTGGCTATGGTCCATGGGGTCACAAAGAGTCAGACATGACTGAGCAACTTCACTTTCACCTTTCTTTCTTTCAAAGTACCAATATTTGTGAAAACATCTGCATTCTAACTTATTGCCCATTTTGAAAATGCTAACACTGTTTACATTAAGTCAATTTTTAAATAAGTCATCTTTGTAGCTTTTGAAAATAATTTATTGAAGCGAAATTTCACATAAGAAAACAGTTTATAGTGAATAAGTCAATACTATGAGCATTTGGTATGCTCATAGTATAGTTCAACCACCACCTCTACCGAGTTTCAAAATATTTTTATCATTCCAGAGTAAAACCCCTTACTCAAGGATTCCCTGGTAGTCCAGTGGCTAAGATTCCACATGCCCAATGCAGGGGACCTGGGTTCAATCCCTGGTCATGGAATTAGATATCCCACATGCCACAACTAAAGATCCCACATGCTACACTCAACAAAGATATAAGATCCCACGTGCCACAACGAAGACCTGGTGCAGCCAAATAAATATTAAAAAAAAATTTTACCTAGTAAGCAGTTTCTCCCCATTCCCCCTACCCGCTGGCCACTACCGATTCCAGTTCTGTCTCTTTGGGTTTATCTATTCTGGATGTATCATATAAGCAGAATCATATAATACGTGAGTTTTTGTGTCTGGCTTTCTTCACTTAGCATGTTTTCTAGATTCATCCATGTTGTACCATGTTTCAGATACTTCATTCCTTTTTATGGCTGAATGAGAAATACTCTACCATTTGTATGTACCACAATTTGTTTATCCATTCATCCATTAATGGACATCTGGACTCTTTCCACCTTTTAGCTACTGTAAACAGTACTGCTATGAACATGTATCAACAATGCATTTACTTGAGTACTACTTTTCAATTCTTTTGGATATATATTTAGGTCTGTCATGTTTCTGAAGTAATCAGAATTTCCAAACCCTTTGGGTAACTGTGGTACTGGCTAATACTAGTTAGGTAACTGTGATACTGGCTAGTACTAGTCAAGGGAATTCCCTGGCATTCCAGTGGTTAAGACTCCATGCTTTCACTGCAGGGTTCACAGGTTCGATCCCTGGTTGGGGAACTAGGATTCCGCATACCACGGGTGTGGCCAAAAAAAAAGACTCTAGTTAAAAACTAGAGTTAAAAACTAGTTTTATAAACTAGTTTAAAACTATATTTTACGACTCCTCTATTCCAAAGCCTTTGACGGTGTGGATCACTATAAACTGTGGAAAATTCTGAAGCAGACGGGAATACCAGACCACCTGACCTGCCTCTTGAGAAACCTGTATGTAGGTCAGGAAGCAACAGTTAGAACTGGACATGGAACAACAGACTGGTTCCAAATAGGAAAAGGAGTATGTCAAGGCTGTATATTGTCACCCTGTTTATTTAACTTATATGCAGAGTACATCATGAGAAACGCTGGGCTGGAAGAAGCACAAACTGGAATGAAAACTGCCAGGAGAAATATCAATAACCTCAGATATGCAGATGATACCACCCTTAAGGCACAAAGTGAAGAAGAACTAAAGAGCCTCTTGATGAAAGTGAAAGAGGAGAGTGAAAAAGTTGGCTTAAAACTAAACATTCAGAAAACAAAGATCATGGCATCCAGTCCCATCACTTCATGGCAAATAGATGGGGAAACAGTGGAAACAGTGGCTAACTTTATTTTTTTGGGCTCCAAAATCACTGCAGATGGTGATTGTAGCCATGAAATTAAAAGACACTTACTCCTTGGAAGGAAAGTTATGACCAACCTAGATAGCATATTCAAAAGCAGAGACATTACTTTGCCAACAAAGGTCCGTCTAGTCAAGGCTATGGTTTTTCCAGAGGTCACGTATGGATGTGAGAGTTGGACTATAAAGAAAGCTGAGTGCCAAAGAATTGATGCTTTTGAACTGTGGTGTTGGAGAAGACTCTTGAGCGTCCCTTGGACAGCAAGGAGATCCAACCAGTCCATCCTAAAGGGGATCAGTCCTGGGTGTTTACTGGAGGGACTGATGTTGAAGCTGAAACTCCAGTACTTTGGCCACCTGATGCGAAGAGCTGACTCACTGGAAAAGACCCTGATGCTGGGAAAGATTGAGGGCAGGAGGAGAAGGGGACGACAGAGGATGAGATGGTTGGATGGCATCACCGCCTCAATGGACATGGATTTGGGTGGACTCCAGGAGTTGATGATGGACAGGGAGGCCTGGCGTGCTGCAGTTCATGGGATTGCAAAGAGTCGGACACGACTGAGCAACTGAACTGAACAGAACAAGGTAAAATGTATACTGTATGGCATCCAATAAAAAATTAGCAGCATTCTAAGAAAAAGGAAAATATGATACATAATGAGGAGAAAAATTAGCTGAAGCAAACACACAAATGACACAGATGATAAAAGACACTAAGTTGTGGTTATTAGTCTGTGTGGTAAGTCGCTTCATTCCAACTCTTTGCAACCCTAAGGACTATAGTCCACCAGGCTCCTCTGTCCATGGGGATTCTCCAGGCAAGAAAACTGGAGTGGGTTGCCATTTCCTTCTCCAATGCGTGAAAGTCCTCATACCAGTCAGAATGGCCATCCTTTAAAAGTATACAAATAACAAATGTTGGAGAGGGTGTGGAGAAAAGGGAGCCCTCCTACACTGTTGGGAGGAATGTAAACTAGTGCAGCCAGTATGGAAAACAGTATGGAGGTTCCTTAAAAACTAAAAATAGAGTATTCCCTGGTAGTCCAATGGTTGGGACTCCAACCTTTCAATGTCAAGGGCACAGATAGGTTCAGTCCCTGGCTGGGGAGCTAAGATCCTACACCACGTGGCACAGCCAAAAAATTAATTAAAAGGTTCATTTAAAGAAAGAAAGTCCATCCTCTAGCCTGAAGTTTAAAAAAAAACAACTAAAAACAGAGTTGCCATAAGATCCAGCTCCCACTCCTGGGCACATATCCAGAGAAAACTATGTAATTTGAAAAGATACATGCACCCTGATGTTCATAGCACAGTATTCAAGATAGCCAAAACATAGAAGCAACCTAAATGTGCATCAACAAATGACTAGATAAAGAAAATGTTGTGTGTGTGTGTGTGTGTGTGTGTGTGTGTGTGTGTGTGTATAAAATGGGACGTTGTTGTTGCCGTTTAGTTGCTAAGATCTGCACAACTCTTTTGCAACCCCATGGGCTGTAGCAACCCTAAGGACTCTAACCCACCAGGCTCCTCTATCCATGGGGTTTACTAGGCAAGATACTGGAGTGGGTTGCCATTTCCTTCTTCAAGGAATCTCCACAACCCAGTGATTGAACCCACATCTCTTGCATTGGCAGGAGGATTCTTTTTCACTGAGGCACCAGGGAAGCCCATTTCACATGCTAGCAAGGTTATGCTCAGAGTCTTTCAAGGTAGGCTTCAGAAACATGTGAGCCAAGAACTTTCAGATATACAAGTTGGGTTTCAAAGGGACAGAGGAACCAGGGATCAAACTGGCAACATTTGCTGGATCACGGAGAAAGCAAGGGAGTTCCAGAAAAACATCCACTTCTGTTTCACTGACTATGCTAAAGCCTTTGACTGTGTGGATCACAACAAACTGTGGAAAATTCTTAAAGAGATGGGAGTACCAGACCTCCTTACCTGTCTCCTGAGAAACCTGTATGTGGGTCAAGAAGCAACTTGAAAACAGGACACGGGACAACAGACTGGTTCAAAATTGGAAAGGTGTACGACAGGCTGTATATTGGCACCCTGCTTGTTTAACTTCTAAGAAGAGTACATCATGCAAAATGCCAGGCTGGGCGAATCAAAAGCTGGAATCAAAATTGCCGGGAGAAATATCAACAACCTCAGATATGCAGATGATACCCCTACTGGCAGAAAGTGAAGAGGAACTAAAGAGCCTCTTGATGAAGGTGAAAGAGGAGACTGAAAAAGCTGGCTTGAAACTCAACAGTCAAATCTATAAGGAAATAGCATTTGTTCACAGACCTCAGTAAAGTGAGGATATGATAGATAAACAATAAATCAACTTACTATTAGGTTGGCATTACATGTCATGTTCTACACATTATGGTTTATATATATATATATATATATGAGTGACACAAAAATATTTCATTCCCTTTGGAAGTTTAAATATTGACTCTTTGTTTATATATTCCACTTGTCTCTTTTCATGGCTAACAGAGGACATAAATGAAACAAAACTATATTTTCATGTTGTGTTTCCATTAAAGTGTTTTCTATCACTCTTTAGGTGGGAAGGGGAAGATAAGCTACAGTCAGGGGGAAAACATTTGCAGTTCAGTTCAGTCGCTCAGTCATGTCCGACTCTTTGCGACCCCATGGACTACCACATGCCCGGCTTCACTGTCCATCACCAACTTCCTGCTCAAAGTCATGTCCATTGAGTCGGTGATGCCATCCAACAATCTCATCTTCTGTCGTCCCCTTCTCCTCCTACCTTCAATCTTTTCAGCATCAGGGTCTTTTCTCATCAAGTGGCCAAAGTATTGGAGCTTCAGCTTCAGCATCAGTCCTTCCAATGAATATTTGCAACTGATTTCCTTCAGGATTGACTGGTTTGATCTCCTTGTAGTCCAAGGAACTCTGAAGAGTCTTCTCCAGCACCACAGTTCAAAAGCATCAATTCTTCAGCACTCAGCCTTCTTTATGGTCCACCTCTCACAGCATGAGCCCTCATGCTGCAACTACTGAAGCCCAAGTGCCCTAGGGCCCACTGCTCCACAGCAAGAGAAGCCATCCTAACGAGAAGCCCATGATCGCACCTGGAGAGCAGCCCCGGCTCTGCAACAAGAGAAACCCCGAGCAACAACAAGATCCAGCACAGCCAAAAAATAAATAAATTAAATCATTAAAAAAAAACACACAATAAGACAAAGAATCTAATTATCAAAATACAGGTAAAATACCTGAACAGACACTTCATCACAAAAGATATACAGATGTCAAATAAGCACAAGAAATGATACTCAACATCATTTATCATCAAGGAAATGCAAATTATAACCATAATGAGATTCTACTACATGCCTATTACAACATCTAAAATTAAAAAGACTGACCAGGGACTTCCCTCGTGATCTAGGGGTTAGGACTCTGTGATTCCACTGCAAGGGGCACAGGGTTCAATCCCTGGTCAGGGAACTAAGATCCTGCATGCCATACAGTGTGGCCAAAACAAACAAAAAAAAGATTAACCATGCCAAATTTGATGAGGATATATAGCAACTAGAACTCTAACACATGGCTGGTGAGGATTTAAAAAAAAAAAAAAAAAAAGGGGGACAAGCACTTTGGAAACAATTTGCCATTTCTTTTTTGTTGTTTTTCTTTTTTGGCCATGCGGCATAGCTGGTAGGATCTCAGTCCCCTGACCAGGGACTCAACAAGACTCACAGCAGGTAAAGCCCAGAATCTTAATCTCTAGGCCACCAGGGAACTCCAAGCATTTCTTTTAAATATACCTACTCTAGGTCCCAATCCTTCTACTCCCAAGTAACTGTCCAAGAGAAATGAAAGCATATATCCATATAGGCTTGTACATGAATATTCATAGCAGCTTTGTTGTAATAGTCAGAAGGTGAAAACAACCCAAACATCTATGAACAGGTGAATGGATATATATGGTCTTTTATCCACATAATGGAATACAATTAGGCAATAAAAAAGAAAGAACTATTGATACACAACATGAATAAATCTCAAAATTATGCTGAGTGAAAGAAGATAAAAAATTGAGTGCACACTATATGGTTTTGTTTATATAAAATTCTAGAAAATGCCAACTAATCTACAGTGATAGAAAGCAGATCAGTGGTTGCCTGGAGTGAGGAATGAGGTGGCAGGGCCCGAGGAAACTTTTGGGTGCGATATGTTCATTACCTCAGTTATGGTGACTGTCTCATGGCTATACACATATGTCAAAATTTATTGTATACTCTAAATATATACAGTTTGTTGTATTTATACCTCAATAAAACTTTTATAAAAAGGCAGGCTTTTCTTTCCCTCTTTCCTTACAAATTAGAAGTAGTAATTATACTAACAAAAGAGTTCCTCCATATATTTTAATTTCTTTTTCTATTACTTTCTTCAAATTATTTGTAGGAAAAATTCAAAGCACCTTCTTGGATCATTCATGGACTAAACAAAACACATTTCATTTTAAAAATTCAAGTTACAGAGTCTCAGCAAAGGTAACATAAAAATGTATTCAACAAAAAACATAAAAATAAATTATTAACCATATAATCATTAATATGAAATAAAATCTGCCATGAAGTCTATACAGTTTTGTGAAGGTTAAGGGGTAAGATTTTCTTAGATCATCTTCAAAAAGTTCCTTACTTGACAGTTTTCCTATGATCTTATCTAACATACATAAGTGTTACTATGACAGACTTTTGGACTCTATTCACAGAGCCAGCCTATCTAATATTGAACTATTTTTCATAGCAACAATAAAATTACAGATGATTATCATATGGCAAAAAAAAGAGTGCTCCAATGAGTAAGTAAACATTTCGTTTGTCACCTGTTTACAGTGTCAAGCTTAAGAGTAGTTTTTTCAGTAAGGTACAGCAGTGCCTAATGTTGAACAAAAGGCTCAAATTTTAATTCCTTTCAAGCAATAGTGGTACAGCTTATACTGAAACAGTGAGTGAAAGTGAAGTGAAGTCGCTCAGTCGTGTCCGACTCTTTGCGACCTGTGGACTGTAGCCCACCAAGCTCCTCTGTCCATGGGATTCTCCAGGCAAGAATACTGGAGTGGGTAGCCATTTCCTTCTCCAGAAACAGTACTTTGCTTCAATATAAAATATCCAGCCTGCAAAGTAGTTGTATCTGAAGAGTAACAACTGAAATGAACTCTCAGGCATTCAAAATACTATAGTTTCACACTTTAAAAATATTTCCTAGGCAAAATATACATATTTATAGTTCCCTTCACCACCGGTATCACCCTCCCCCAAACAAAGGGAAAACCAGCTGCCCCCAAAGCTCTAGGCAACTTCTGAAAACAGGAAGCAGAGTAACTGAAACGGCAGGGTAAGCCTTGCGAGTAATCTGCAGCCTGGTTAGCAAGGCCATTTTACTGTCTGTTTCAGGTCCTGTCAGTAGCTCACCTGGAAAGCAGTGAGCAGCACTTCATACAGAATGTAGCACAGATCCATCAGGCAAACTGTTTACTTCACACAGCAGTTTGAACCAAATATTCATTTTTCAATGGAATTAGTGTGTCACTACAGGCAATATATAATAACAGTAATACGAACACTTAGTGTTCTATTAAATTTCACTGCAAATTATTTTGTGTTTGCAATATAAAATTAGGAATTTATAAGTTTTATAATCAACCATTCTCATTCTAAGAACAATGAACACTGCTCTGAGACTTGAATGGAAAGGATACTTTTAAATGGCTTTTTCAAATTTCCTCACTTTAGCCTGAAATTTATTTTCAAAAATACAACTTTCACTGCATATTGCGCTGTGCTCAGTTGTGTTCAATTCTTTGCAGCCCCATGGACTGTAGCCAGCCGGGCTCCTCTGTCCATGGAATTTTCCAGGCAAGAATATTGGAGTGGGGTGCATTTCCTACTCCAGGGGATCTTTCCGATCTAGGAATCGAACCTGCGTCTCTTGTGTTGCCTGCTCACCTGCACTGGCAGGCGGACTCTTTATCATTAGTAACTGAATATTACACATATTTAACTATTATAGTTTACTATAATAAATTGAAAAAGAAAAGTTAAAGCTATATTGCTCATATGTACACCTGGTATCACACTAACATTTTACACATAACTCTTGATAATCCTAATCCTTGACAGATGAGCAGTAAAACCAGAAAGTGTAGAGGTACATTAGTTGGTTACATCATTATGTTCCCATCAAGGGACCCTTCTGTAACAAGACCACAAACCAATTTACTTACAAATACAGTCCCTGGAAAACAAGGGAAGCCAGATCCAAATTCAGATTAGTTTGTCTAATAATTCTGCTAAAAATCTAAATCATTGTTCATGTAGTTAATAGGGCCACCCCTAAATCAAAGAACAGCACTTTGAAATAAAATACAGCTTTGCAAGTATTTTTGTAACCTTTGTTTCTTCTAATCATAAAACACATGAAAGAAAATAATCACATAAATTATTTTAAGATGAAGGAATATTAATTTCTCCCCAAAAGTAAGACTCCTTGGGTGGTGATGGTTGTTTAGTTGCTAAGCCGTGTCCGACTCTTGTGACCCCATGGACTGTAGCCTGCCAGACTCTTCTGTCCATGGGATTCTCCAGGCAAGAATATTGGAGTGGGTTGCCATCTCCTTCTCCAGTAAGACTCCTTAAAAGTGTGTTATGTATAAACTGTTAAATGTTTCATTAACTCCTATCTTTTTAGTTTATAAGCAAGAGTTTTTTGCTCATTTTTCATTCACAGTTCTTTCTATCATTTGCCCATATTTTACATTTGTATAAAAGACTAAGTTTACACATCAAGTGATACAGATGGCTAACAAATTCCAACTAATAAAATCTCATTTACCTATCCACACGTATCACTAGCTATTCTCTTACCCTACTTTATTTTTCTTTTTTGAACATTGACACTTGTAGATTTAACGTATTTGACAGTTTTGTACTGCCAAGTCATTTTCTCTAAAATGCAAGCTCCACTAGGCTAAGACTTGTTTTGTTCACTGCTATAGCCTCAGTTCCCTGAAATGCAGACTTGAAATACACAGGCAGAAATAAACTCTTACACCTCTACATTTGGCGCATTTCGCTTTCAGAAGCTAACTTCTGTGTTCAGCTGAAAATGCAAGAATATTACACAGGTTCTTTTTAATGCTCTAAATCAATCTTCATGAAATCTTACTCTTGGTTCAGAAACACATAAGATTCTTAGTTTGATTACTATAGTATTTTGCTAACATTTGGACACCAGGCCTTGGAACAAAAGGTTCCCTGTTCTCTGATGGAAAACAACAAAAACTAAGACAAGATCTTGTCAAATGAGAAATGTACTACCTGTTACCAGGACAATTTGTTTTTCTTCTTCAAGCAACAACATGCTCCAATCTCTAGTTTGAAACCATAACTAGAAAATGTGAATGTGTTGCATATGCTCCTAAACTTCCAAAAACAGATAAAAAATGTTATCCTGAACACTTTACAGCTGCTACTCCTAGAATTCCATTACCTCTGCCACATCACACAGAATTCATCCATATATGAAGGTTGCTTTCAACTGAATGTTCTGAGTAATACCAGACCTTCAACAATAACATAGTTGTTGACAGCAAGGAACAAGAGAGCATGTAAAGAAAACATTTTAAATGACTGTGCCTGAGAATATGTGGTACAGCAGTTCCCCCTAACCCTTATCCAAGAGGGGATACGTTCCGAGACCTCCAGTGGATGCCTGAAACTGGATAGTATGGAATGCCATATAAGCTGTATTTCCCCCTATACATATATACCTACAATAAAGTTTAACTTAAAAATGAGGCACACAAGAGGCATGTTAACCACAGTAACTAATAATAAAACAATTCCAACAACACAACTGTAACAAGTTATGTGAACATGGTCTCTCACTCAATATCTTACTCTACCGTACTCATACTTCTGGTGATGACATAAGATGATAAAATGCCTATGTAATGAGTTGAAGGTGAGTGATGTAGGCACTATGACACAGTGTTAGTTAGGCTACTCTTGATCTTCTGATGATATGTCAGGAGGAGGATTATTTGCTTTGGGTGATTCTGAATTACTGGGCCATAAGGAGGTCAATGATTGGGGATCCCAGACAGGACGGTGCAAGATTTCACCACATTACTCAGAATGTCATACTCACATTACACAATCTGAAACTTATTAATTGTTAATTTCTGGAACGTAATATTTTCTGGCGGTGACTGCAGGTAACGGAAACTGTGGAAAGCAAAACTGTGGATAAGGGGGGACCACCATATGACTTTTATTTCTTCAAAACACTGCTGTAATTAGCTAAGGTCAAAAGCATAAAGGTAACAGAGCTGAACTGTTTTTGCATTCAGCTAACATATAATACTTTGCAATGGATGATTTAGTAATGATTCATGAATATCCTTTTAAAAAGCTGATGGGGACTTTCCTGATGGTCCAGTGGTCAGGAATCTGCCTTGTGGTGCAGGGGGTACAGGTTCAATCCCTGTTCAGGGAATGAAGATCCCATGTGCTGCAGAGCAACTAGGCCTAAGAGGAGCAGCTACTAAGCCCGAGCACTCTGGAGCCTGGGCGCCACAATAATCACCATGATAGTTCTACTTTTTTATTATATATATTCATATATATGGCTTAGTTTACTTATTTGATGAAAATTCGGAGATATGGGACTTCCCTGGTAGTCCAGTGGTTAAGGATCAGCCTTCCAATGCAGGGGACACAGATTCAATCGCTAGTCTTGAGACCCCACATGCAGCAGGGCAACTGAGCCTATGCGCCACAATTACTAAAGCCCATAACCTCAGATATGCAGATGACACCACCCTTATGGCAGAAAGTGAAGAGGAACTAAAGAGCCTCTTGATGAAAGTGAAAGTGGAGAGTGAAAAAGTTGGCTTAAAGCTCAACATTCAGAAAACGAAGATCATGGCATCCGGTCCCATCACTTCATGGCAAATAGATGGGGAAACAGTGGAAACAGTGTCAGACTTTATTTTGGGGGGCTCCAAAATCACTGCAGATGGTGACTGCAGCCATGAAATGAAAAGACGCTTACTCCTTGGAAGGAAAGTTATGACCAACCTAGACAGCATATTCAAAAGCAGAGACATTACTTTGCCAACAAAGGTCCATCTAGTCAAGGCTATGGTTTTTCCTGTGGTCATGTATGGATGTGAGAGTTGGACTGAAGAAGGCTGAGCGCCGAAGAATTGATGCTTTTGAACTGTGGTGTTGGAGAAGACTCTCGAGAGTCCCTTGGACTGCAAGGAGATCCAACCAGTCCATTCTGAAGGAGATCAGCCCTGGGATTTTTTTGGAGGGAATGATGCTGAAGCTGAAACTCCAGTACTTTGGCCACCTGATGCGAAGAGTTGACTCATTGGAAAAGACTCTGATGGTGGGAGGGATTGGGGGCAGGAGGAGAAGGGGACGACAGAGGATGAGATGGCTGGATGGCATCACTGACTCGACGGATGTGAGTCTGAGTGAACTCCGGGAGTTGGTGATGGACAGGGAGGCCTGGCGTGCTGCGATTCCTGGGGTCGCAAAGAGTCGGACACGACTGAGTGACTGAACTGAACTGATGCTCCCTAGAGCTGGTGCTCTGCAGCAAGTGAAGCCACCACAATGAGTAGCCCTCGGGCAGCAATGAAGACCCAATGCAGCCCAAAAAATAAACAATTTTTTTTAAATTCAGAGATATGTATAAATTCAATGTCTTAGTAATGTTAACATAATAACAGCTAACTTCCCCAGTGGCTCAGAAGTAAAGAATTCACCTGCCAATGCAGGAGACATGGGTTCGATCCCTGAGTGGGGAAGATCCTTAGGAGAAAGAAACGGCAACCCATTCCTGTATTCTTGCCTGGGAAATCCCACAGACAGAGGAGCCTGGCAGGCTACAGTCCATGAGGTCGCAAAAGAATTGGACACGACTTCGCGACTAAACAACAATAAAACATTTATTTAGCGCTCACTTTTTTTTCATGTATTATTCTAAGCTCTATACATATTTTATCTGACTTCTCACGAGGACCATATGAATTAGGTACCATTATCTTCATTATACAAAGAAGAAAACAGCATAGAGAAGTTAAATAATTTGACCAAGATTATAGAAACAAACTTGTAGTAAAGAGTGCAGATTCTGGAGCCATTCTGACCAAGTTCAAAACTTGGTTCAAATGCTAATTAGTTCTGTAACTGACCAAATTATACAATCACCTCAGCTTCTTCTACTCCAAAATGGTTAGTTGGAACAAGGATTTAATGCATCATTAAGTGCAACATACTAAGAACAGTGGCTGGCACACAGTGCATGATAAATTACAATATTTATAATACTAGAGACCACAGTGTTTCATACTTATGACTTCTGCACAATGTAGTAAATACTTTATGTTTGAAGGAATATTATAGTAGGTTTCTACTTTTAGAGTCCAAACTTCAGAGTGTCAATTAAATGCCAAAGGCTATACAATTTCACACGTTTTTTCACGTCAATCTAAGTATCCTAAATATAATCTACTATCTATAGGTTTCTTTCTTTCCTGAAAGCTCTCAGTTCCTCCTAGGATTACTTCATCAAACCTACTGCAAAAGTCAATAATTTAAGGCTAAGAATACAGCATTCACTGATTTCAGATTTGTGAAAGATCCCAATGTTACATTTTGGTGTTATTTACAGCAAGATACCATGCTGAAACTCTTCCAAATACATCTTAAAATGTTCACAATTTTCATACAGAATAATTTGAGCTGTTTCAACCTCTACACATTTAGCACAGTTCAGATAACACAAAACCTTCACAATTTAGTGCATAACAAAAGCCATGCAGTCTTTAGAATTTGCAGAGTGATTTCAGAACAAACACAATGGCAGAAAAAGAATGTGTAACACAAATGCTAATTGAACACCATATTAAAGATAGACTAAGCAGAAAAAACATCTAAGCCTAAATATAAAAAAAGCAAAACCATACAACTTTTAGAAAATAAAAAAATGATGAAAAGCCTTATGACATCAAGGTAGAGAAGACTTTCTTGGATAATAAACACAAACCATAAAGGAAAAGATGGACAAATTTGACTAGGTTAAAATTTATAGTTTATACCTGCCAAAAACATTTGGTCTGAATTTAAATACCCTGCCAAAAAATATTTAGTTTGAATTTAAATACAAAAGGAAATGATCAGACAAATCCAAATTGAGGGACGTTCTATAAAACAACTAACCTGGACTCTTCAAATATCATCAATATTACGAAAACAAACAAAAATCTGGGGCTCTGTTGTGGATTAAAGGTAACTAAAGGGACATGGTAACTAAATGCAACTCATCATCCTGAACCAGGGATGGGGCTGAAGAATAACTATAAAGGTCATTATTGGGACAACTGAGAAATTTTTAATACGCACTGTGTATTAGACAATAAGGTTGTATTCATATTAAATGTGATAATTATACTGTAGGTTTATAGGCCATCCTTGCTTTTAGGATATATAAGTATTAATATATCTTTTGAGAGACGAAATGCCATGATGTCTACAACTTACTTTTAAACAGTTTAGAGAAAAAAAATCTATATATGAAAGAAAACAAACATGGCAGTGTTAACAACTGGTGAATCCGGGTGAGAGGTGTAAGTGTAGTCACTGAACTACCACTGCACTTTTCTGTAGGACTGAAATTTTTCAAATAAAAAGTTGGAATAAACATGTAAAGCTTAAAAATAAAACAAAAAACTAAAACTTGGGCTTCCCAGGTGTCTCAGTGGTGAAGACTCTGCCTGCCAATGCAGGACATACGGTTTCCATCCCTGATCAGGGAAGATCCCACATACGGCAGAGTGACTGAGTCAGCACACCACAACTACTGAGTCAGAACTATAGAGCCCAGGAGCCCTGCGCAGCTCCTGAGCCCAGGGGATGCAACACTGAAGCCTGAACGCCCTAGAGCCTGTGAAGCCTGCACGCCCTCGAGCCCGTGAAGCCTGCACGCCCTAGAGCCTGTGAAGCCTGCATGCCCTAGAGCCTGTGAAGCCTGCACGCCCTCGAGCCTGTGCTCTGCAACGAGAAGCCTGTGTACCACAACTAGAGAGTGGGCGCTGCTCTCCACAACTAGAGAAAGTCCAGGCAGTAATGAAGACCTAGCACAGTCAAAAATAAATAAAAAAAAAATTTTTTTTAATGTAAAACTTGGGACTTCCTTGGTGGTCGTGGCTAAGACTCCAAGTTCCCAATGCAGGGGCCCTGGATTCGATCCCTGGTCAGGGCAAAAACAATGTTAAACACCATCACTAGTCATTAGGGAAATGTAAACTAAAACCACAAAGAGATATCACCGCTCACCTGACAGAAAAGTTATTATCAGAAAAAAAACAAGAAATAACAAGTGCTGGTGAGGATGTGGAAAGAAGGGAACCCTCCGGGGCCCTGGATTTGATCCCTGGTCAAATTCTTCACCACTGAGCCACCTGGGAAACCCAAGTTTACAGGGTTTTTAAGTTTTACATTTTTATTTCAACTTTTTATTTGAAAAATTTCAGTCCTACAGAAAAGTACAGTGGTAGTTCAATGAATACACTTACACCTTTCACCCGGATTCACCAGTTGTTAACACTTTGCCACAACTAAGACTCAGTGCAGCCAAATAAATAAATCAAATAAACGTATTTTTTAAAAAATGTAAAACTCATGCACAACAAAAAGTAAAGAGCAATCAAACACTGAGAGGACACTGCAATATCATAACAGGGTGAGTATTAGTATAAAGTAGAGATAAAGAGCTGCAAACTAACGATGGAAAAGAAAATAAGCCAACAGAAAAAAAAGAATGAAAGATACGAACAGCAATTACAGAGAAGAAAAATCTTACAATAAATGGATGCAAACAGAATAAATCATTACAATAAATGGAACAGCAAATTAAAATGAATTGAGCTTGATTTTAAAATTGAAGTCTGACAATATCCATGTTTGCAGGGATATGGCAAAATGGGAACTCTCACAACCTGCTGATGGATATTTCCTATTTAGTACTTTGGAAAATAATTCGGCCTTATCTAATAAAGGTGAAGATCCTCATACTCTACAACCTAGAATTCCCTAGGCTTAGAATTCTCTCTCACACCTGTAAATAACATGACACATAGAAGAATGTTTATTACAGCACTGTTAACAATAGTAAAAAAGGCAGAAACCCCTTCATATTAATAAACAAACTGGGTTATTCACATAATGCAATATTATAGAGCAATTAAGATGAACGAACTAAAGATATAGCTATCAACATGGATATGAGCAAAAACAATGTTAAACAACATCACTAATCATTAAGGAAATGCAAATTAAAACCACAAAGAGATATCACTGCTCACCTGGCAGAAAAGTTATTATCAAAAAAAAAAAAAAAGAAAGAAATAACAAGTGCTGGTGAGGATGTGGAGAGAAGGAACCCTCATATGCTGTTGGTGCAGCCACTATGGAAGACAGTATAAACATCCCTCAAAAAATTAAGAATAGAACTACCATATGATCCAGCTTCCAAGGATATTTATCCAAAGAATATGAAAACACTAATCTGAAAAAAGATACATGCACACCCCTATGTTCATTCTGGTATTATTCACAATAGCCAGGATTGGAATCAATGGATGAAAAGATGTGGTGTATATATACATATATACACAAAGGAATAGTACTCAGTCATAAGACAATGAAATCTTGACACGTGCAGTTAACACTGATGGACATTAAGGATATTATGCTAAGTGAAACAAGCCAGATGGAGAAAGACAAATACCATATGATTTCACTCATATGTGGAATATAAAAAACTAACAAACAAACAAACAATAAACCAACTCAAACAAAAACCTAGAAAAAGAGTACTAGTGACCACAGGGGCACCGGTAGAGGAAAAGGGAAATGGGTAAAGGAGATCAACTATATGGTGATCAATGGACACTACATTTTTGGCGGTGAGCAAAGGGTATACAGAATCAGAAATACTATATTCGTGAAACTTTTATAATGCTATAAATCAATGCACATCAATAAAATAAATTCAAAAAAGAACAGCCTCAATATTGGGATAGACCTGGAAATACAGGCTGGGCTAGAAGTCAAACATAGACCCCCTCCAGTAAACATACTCCCCCCAAAATCTTCATGTGGGGACTTCCCTGGTGGTCCAGTGATTAAGAATTCGCCTGCCTATGAAGAGGACACCATCTCGATCCCTGGTCCAGGAAGTTTCCATATGCCATGGGGCAACTAAGCCAATGTGCCACAACTACTGAGCGTGCTCTCTGCAGCAAAAGAGGCCACCGCAACAAGAAGCACTTGTACCACAGCTAGAGAGTAGCCCCGGCTGGCCACAGCTAGAGAGAGCCCAAGCGCGGCAATGAAGACCCAGCACAACCAAATAAACCAATCAAAAAATTAAAAAAATCTTCATACGAGCTTCTTTCATCAATGCTTTATCATGAAATATCTTCAAAAATATAAAATCAAAATGAATCAAAAACAAGTTTTTTATTGTGCATAGTACATTAAACAAGAGAATCATGTGCGTAACACATTAAACAAGAGCATATACCCTTTTATGGATATACACATATTAGTAAAAGTATAAAAATATAATGGGAATAATTACTGAATTCATGAAAGGGCAAAAGAGAGGAACAGTATCAGCAAGGGTTCATACAGGCCTTAACTGCATTGGTAATTTTATCCCTTTGAAAAATACAGTAAATTGAAAAGAGAGACTACACAATTAGAACATGGACTAATATGGGGGGAAAAAAAAGACACAAGATAAATATGAACTGTAATTAAGATGATTACATTATATTCTGTTTAAAATATTTCATATTTTTAAATAAATTTAAAATATTAAAGAAATCACATTAAATTGAATCAAGAAGCATTAAAAAACATGTACTCCATGGACATCTGAAAGGGAAACATACGAACACAGTGGTTCCCTCCGAATCCATGGGGGCGCTGGTTCTAGGACACACACCCTGTCATCACAGATACCAAAATTCCCAGATGCTCAAGCTCCTTATATAAAATGGCACAGTACAGCCGTCCTTCCGATTTTCCCCCATTTTGCAGCCAGATATGACAGGCCTACTATATCCAACACATTTGCTGGTATGTATATTTTTGTTGCTGTTAAGTCATGTCCAACTCTCTGTGACCTCATGGATGCCAGGCTTCTCTGTCCTCCACTATCCTCTGGAACCTGCATGTATATTTTATATGTACATATATGTATTTTATATAGACACATATAAAATATACAAGGAATTCCCTGGCAGTCCAGTGGTTAGGATTTTGCACTTCCACTGCAGGGGGCACGGAGTCAGTCCTTGGTCGGGGAACAAGGAACCTACAGTTTAATTCAACCATTAAACTTCAGGCACCAGATTTCAATCTTCTCTTTCCAAGGAGACCCTGACACAGCAGGTTTTTTCATCTCACACTCTTGATAATGCTTCCCAACCAAAAGAAACACATGAACAAATAGTTCAACACTGAGTCAATTCTGATTCTGTATTTCACCAAAATGGCAGGGGGGGGCGGGGGGCGGAGGGGTGAGCAGTACTGCTAAAGTTGTTTTTCATGAAAAGGAAAACAGCCACTGCAAACTTTGGTAACCAATCATAGGACACAAATTTCAAATGATATTTGCTTTAAGATAATTGCTTCAAATGGTAAAAAGTCGTTAAAACATTTATTCTGTTCAAGCCACAAGGACTCAACACTGCGTAACAATTTCCTATCAATTTCCTTAAAACAAGTAACTTTTTCAGGGCTAAACTTTAAAAATGAAACAAACACCAGCTACTTGTAAATAAGGGCTGTCTTGCTTCATTAATTCTGCTCTATCTGCAAGAAACCCATGTAGCCTATCTTGTGAATAGTTTACTCGAATTTCTCTCTCCAGTTTTATTTCATACTATTGATCTACCAAACTCTTTGTTTTAGTGAGAGCAATCTATTCAGCAAACCCTCAATATAATTTTTTCCATACTCTCAGGTGTCACTTTTCGTTTTCCCTGATTCCACCAACCTACAGTAATCTCTCCATTTTGAACCAAAAAAAACAAAAACAAAAACAAAAAAAAACCCACACACTAACAGCTAACATTTATAGAGAATTTAATGGGTGCTAGTGTTACTTCAATGGAATTATCCCATTGAACCCACACAACTCTGTGAAATTTGTTCTATTTTTCCCTTTTTCATGGTGAGAGAAACTGAGTAAGGTTCTCTCAAGGTTAATTCTCCAAGGGTGCATGAATGGTATGGCAAGCCAGGTCTCAAACACAGACACCAAAACCCAGGCCCTTAAACATATGTGATGCCATCTCCTGGCTCAGTGCCTTTGTACCGACCGCCTTTACTGCTCACACATCATTTAATATATGCCCTGCGATATTTAACATTTTGTGTTCCGAGATGTTGCCTAAGCAGTTCAAAATATTACATTTACTCAACAAAAATTTACTGAGAGCCTATATGCCAGGCACTAGTGACTACTAGGCATAAAATCATGTTATGGAACCTCCACAAAAGAAAAGTAGATGAATTCTCTAGATATATGGATGACATCCAGATACGTGGGGAAGTGTAAATTTTAAAATATGTAAAAGGAATATAATATAATTATAAATAAAAATTATATTTACATAAGAACTAGAAAAGGGGCATCCTTGGTGGTCCGATGGTTAAGAATCTGCCCTTCAATGCAAGGGACACTGGTTTGATCCCTGGTCCTGTGGGAAGATCCCTCATGCTTCAGTGTAACTAAGCCCTGTTCACCACAACTACTGAGCCCAGGTGCTACAACTACTGAAGTCCACTGTGGCTGTGCTCCACAACAAGAGAAGCTGCTCATCAGAACTAGAGAGTAGCCCCTGTTCACCACAACTAGAGAAAAGCCCACACAACGAAGACCTACCACAGCCAAAAAATAAATAAATCGTAAAAAAATAAAAGAACTAGAAAAGATATTTGTCACAAATAATGCGATAAAGTTGGGGGATTTTTTTAACCATTAAATTTTGCTTTTGGGTAAGAAAGGCAAGCAATAAAAATATGTACTTTAAAAACAAGTTTTATGCCCTCTCTTTACCCCATTAAGCAGTAGAAATTAGAAATAGCCTAGAGGCAGAAGATGTACCTTCGGCCAACATTACACCTACTCTGGCTTTCTTTAGGAAGCTACACCTGAAATAACTAATCAGGCTTGCAGATACCCTTTGTAAATATCTATATAAATCTTCCTACAATTATAAACTTCTGGAAACCTGTAGTCAATTATAAATTTTCAAACAATGGAATCAAATCTTGGAGCTGAATGAACCCTTGCCGAGCATCTCCTTGGGCTCTCTCACTTTACAGATTAGTTGATCATTAAATTTTAAAATCTATATTCTGGGTTGATGAGAACAACGCAGCAAGCTATACCGAAATGTAGTGGCTTATACTGCAATAGAAAAGCATTTCCAAAATAAAGTTTATGCGCACTAGCATCAGCCCAGCATGTGGAGTTCTGCTTTTAATTACAAGCTGTGTCTTCTTGAACTTAACCTCTTCAGGCCTGGATGCCTTCATCTGGAAAAATTCTAATCATGTTGAAAAGTGTCGAGGTAAATATCTGAAAGGACCTCAGTAACATTACGGTTCCACGATAAATGGCATGGGTTTGGGTGAACTCCGGGAGTTGGTGATGGACAGGGAGGCCTGGCGTGCTGCGGTTCATGGGGTCGCAAAGAGTCGGACACGACTGAGCGACTGAACTGCACTGATAAATGGCACTCTTTCACATTACAGTTACCAGAGTTTGCATCTACTGCTTTAAGAGGCAAAATGAACAGTATATAAACAATATGAAACAAGTTCAATCATGAAGAATCTGGACACGCACGCACACGCACGCACAAAAACAACCCTATAATGGTGACTAGTCACTGCAGAGCACTGCACTTACAATGCATCCTCAAAACAAGGGCCCAAAGTCAAGGGAAAACGCTACATCTGACATCCAACTCTACCTACTTGCCTTTAAAAGATAAGGCCTACCAGAGTCAAAGCCCCCCAAACGTCATGCTTATAACCACAGCTTCAGGCCTCAGATTCGCATCTCACTCTCGGCTCTCAAGGGCTTCTGGGGTCCCCAGGAAAAAAAAAGCACTGCCACCAGACAGTTGGCCCCGGACTCGAGAGCCATTGGGAAAGAACTAGCACGTTTTTCTCGTGGTGGCTTGCAATTCGAAGTGAGCTTTCCAGGAAGTGCTGCAAAGGACCAAACTGTTCTGTGGGCTTTCAGCTGGCAATTTCTGGTGGTTCTTGCTACAACGCAGTCAACCCAGCATCCTAACACATAGCTGCCGGCTACTTCCTCGGGCGGTCGACCGGGAACGCGCACGGGGAGGGGAAGCCCATTAACTTGGCGGAAAGGCAGGCATCGGGTACGGACGGGAGGAAGCCAGGCGTCGGCAGGAAAAAATTATCTGAACTGAGTAAAGGGATGTCTGCCAGAGGTGGGATAGGGGCTACCACCAGCGTAAAGGAAAAGCTGGGTAACGGGCCGGAACGCGGCAAGACTGACTGCTGAGGCTAGGGGCCGCGCTGAGAGAGTAAGGCGGGTCCCGGAGAGCCCAAGGCCGGGAAACAATGGCGCGAGCGTGACGTGGGGCCAGGGGCGTCGCCGCGGCACGGAGGAAGGGGCTGCTCTGAGGCAGAGGGCGACCTGAGGTTGGGGGCGTGCGGAATCTGGGGTGCTGGGTCCGCGGGCGCGCACTCAGACCAGAGGGGCCTGAGGGGCGCGGCAGCCGAGTAGGACTGGTGCGGGGTGGCCCAGGTCGCGCGCTCTGCCGCGCATCCTGCCTCGCTCCCTCGCCCGCCCGCTCCTTCCCCGCCCGCCCGCGGGTACCGCCGCACTCACCGGCCCCGCCGCACGGCAGCAATCCCAGCGCGCAACTGCCGCAGCCTCCTGGGCGCGCGCTCTCCCCGCCCCCGCCGCCCCGGCACCGCCCCCTCCGCCCCGGCACCGCCCCCTTTGCTCGCGCCCAGCCAGGGACCGGCGCGCTGTTCCGTCCCGCAGCTCCGCCGCAGAACCCGGCCGCCGCGACGCTCCCTAGCCACGCTGCGGGAGTGCGGACGCAAGGCGCGCCAGCGTCCCGGTCCCTCGCGCGGGTCTGGGGATCGTCAAATAACAGAACATCGCCTGCTGCTGAGCTGTCGGGTGACGCACGTTGACAACCCTTCCATGTCCTTTAGGTCTCCATCCCTGGGCCTTCTGCAGGGCCCTGGACTACTTCACTGACACTCCGACGCTTTCCCTTAGCGGGGTGGAGGCATCCGTTTTTCCCAGTCACAGAATCTTCCAGACGAAAGGACCTCAAAAAGTCCTCTGGCCCAAACTACGCCTGAGTCCCAATAATAAAATACGATAAAATAAAAGTAATAAATAAAATAATAAAAGTACGACTTTGAGGTTTGTCAGAAAGGATTGGAGTCTCGGTTCCACAGCTCGCCAACTGTGTGATCTTGTGCGATATACCTGAGTTCATCATACCACTTCCCTCATCCTTAATACAGGTGTTAATACATCCTTAACAACAGTGCCTACCTCTTAGGATGATGACAGAATGAAATAAGATAATAGAGGAAATGTCCTCGGCACAGTCTTGGCACATAATCCTAAAAAAAAAAAGGTGAATTATTATATCAACTCCTACCCCAACCAACTCGCGTCTGAAAGAAAGCTGCTCAATGACAGAAAGCCTTTGCCTCAGCAGCTCTGACCAGCCAGAAGGTGTTTCTTCAGCGTCCACTCTCTGGCCCAAGTCCTCTTTGGAGCCTCAGAGAACAAACAGGTCTAATCTCTCTCCCACCTTCTACTTTTCAGATACTTGAAGACTTCTGCCCAAGATCTTCTCTTTTCCAAACTAGTATCTCACATTGCTTCCATTGTTTCTTCCTTTGTCCTGATTTTGAGGGTCTCTGTCTTCATTCTTCTCACACATGTGGTCAGTTTGACTGTGGCTCCTTCAGAGTATGTTGCCCAAGAGTGAATCAAATGTTTGTGATACCATCAGAGCAAAGCAGGCCAGGTAGGGCTTATTGCCTTGCAGTCAAGAAATAAAATCCTTGGCACCTGCATTATTGACTCATTGAGCTTGCAGTCAACTAAAACTTCCAAGACTTTTTAATAAGTGCTCTGCTGGAATATTTCTACCCTCTCTTGTGTTTTTGAGCCAACTTCAGTACAGGTCGGCTGAGGACAGGCCCTGACCTCTTACCTGTTGGATTTTTCAGGATATGTGGGGAAAAGAAATAGGAGTTTAAAGGTAGTCTGACACTACTTTTAAACCAAGTGCACATGGAAAAAGGCCAGAGTTTGTGTCTAAAGATCATGACACTAAGCAAATAAATATATATATGCAATGTGATAAAATGAAGTGCATGCACACAAACACACACACACGAAGACTAGAAGGAAATATGTAATTGAGTATGGTTTTCATAGGGGTTTTCTCTCAGTAAAAAGACATAGGGCAGTTTCTTCTTTATATTTTTTCGTAAACTTCCTAGATTTTCTACACTGTTTATATTACTTTCGTAATCAAGAACTTTGTTTCCAAAAGAAAAAAATCAGAAAAAAATTTTAAATTAGATGAAATAAAGAAAAAAAATGGGAAACAAAGGGATAACATACTAGGAGAAAACATTTGTAATATATAAAACAGGATTTGTATCTGCAACATATCAAGGATGCAATAAATCAAAAAGAAAAAAATTCACTAGAAAAATGGGCAAATGTAAATAGGCAGTTCACAGAAAGAAAGTTATAAATTGCCAGTAATAATACAGAGATGCCCAACCTCAGTAGTAACCAGAGAAATGGAATTAAAACTCAAACTGGCAACAATTTTCAAGCTTCATAATATCAGAATGTAAATTGGCACAGCCACTTTAAAGGGCAATCAGACAACATCTATTAAATCCATGCCTCAGCAATGCCGCTTCTAGTTATCTACTATAATCCGATGTTATGGAGATATAAACGAGGATAATTGCTATGATACTGCAAATAAAGAAAATTTGGTATCAGCCAATGCCCATTGATCGGGCAATAGCTAAATAAAATATAGAAAATTCTTACAGTAAAGGAATTCTGTACAGAACTTTAAATAAGTGACCTTGATCTATATGCTAATTTAGATCTATCTCAAAATCATAGTTTTTAATGAAAACAGCAAGTTGCAGCATGAGATTGATTGATTTCATATAGACACTCTCCTCAAAATGCATAATTTCAGTCTAATCATGAAAGATCATCAAATAAGCCCAAATTGAGGGATATTCTACAAAATACCTGACCTGGATTCCTTGAAATTGTTAAGGTTATGAAAGCCAGGAAAAGACTTGAGAATTATCACAGATTGAAGGAGACTCAGGAGTCAAGACAATTAAATACAATTTGGGATCCTAGATTGGATCCTGGAACAGAAAAGGGACATTAGGAGGAAAACTGTTGAAACTCTAATAAAGTCTATAGTTTATAGTATTGTACCAATATTAACCTCTTAGTTTTGGTCACTGAACCAGAGTTATGTAAGCCATTAACATTAGGACAGGCTGAGTGAAGGGCACACTGAAACTTTCTGTACTATCTTTGTAACTCTTCTGTCAATCTAAACATTTCAAAGTCAAAAGTTAATATAAAACACAAACATACATACCATAATTTATCATCCTGCTATAGACAATATATGTGTACCCATCAAATTCATATGCTGAAACCTCAGCCCCAATGTGATGGCATTTGAAGGTGGGCCTTTGGGAAGTAATTAGATTGTGAGGGCAGTAAACAGAATTAGTGCCCTTATAAAAGAGATCCCTGAGAGCTGCCTATTCCTCTCTGCCCTGTGAGACACAGCAAGAAGAGAAGACCGCTGTCTCTGAACCAGGAAGTGGGCCTTCACCAAACACTGAACCTGCTAATACCTTGATCTTGGGCTTCCCAGACCCTAGAACTGTAAGAAATAAATTTCTATCATTTAGAGACCACCCAGTCTCAGGTATCCCATTACATCAGCCCAAACTAAGACTTTCAAAACAGACTGTAAGGCTATAGGCCAGACTTCTAATCAGAGGTTATCTTTAAAGATAAGGGTAAAAGACCAAGATTCTGGGTAATGTTCAAAGGGGGTATTAGCTTTAGTTGTAATGTTTTAGAAGATAAAAGCACTCATGCATTGCTTTTTAAATCAAATATTAAGCTAAAAAAAAAGCAAAAGTACAAGATTCTTGGTCTCACAACTTTCAGGAGCAAGACAAGCCACGCCAACTATGAAACAACCTTCTAACAGAAGGCTGGAGAGCCTATAGAAGCAAAGAGCCTTAAGTGGCTTGCTTGGTGTCTCTATCTTGACACTGGCTGAAGGGCTCAGGCAGTACTTGGCAAGAAAGACCATCCCACTGTGGCCTTGGATGGCCTCTCACCAAACTTCCTGCCTAAGAACCTACATGGCTGCCCTACCCTTCTGATTAACACAATTTTCCCCTAGAATACCATAAACTCTGGATCACCCAGAATGTGAGTTGCATTCATAGGTCATTCATCAGTTTTCTGCTTCTTGGCAGAATCCCTCAGAGAAATGAAAGCATTGCCCAACATCCTGGCCTACGGCCTAGAAAGAGCCTGCCCCCAAAGCTTTCTCCCAGGGTGTTCAGTCAGAGATCCAAACAGCCACCTTGCAAGTCTCCTTTCTTTTTCATCTCTCTTTCTCTAATAGCAGTGTCAGCACTTAACTATAATAATGCCAGTACAGGTATTATGTGAGGAGACAATTAATTAGAAAACATTTAGTCCAACTAGAAACATCTAGTTCAACTTGAGAGACAGGACATCCATGTAGGACTTAGGAGCACCTACATGAGTTCAAAAATATGCACTGAGCTCCTACCATGTGCCTCATACTGACCAATAGAGACATGAGTTTCTGCCCTCATGCACATTTCTGACTGCCTAGAAAGATGGACTTTAAATAAGCAAATAATTTTACTACAATTCTGGTAACTGCTATGCAGGAAAAGTAAAAGATGCTTTGAGGGAGAACAAAATAGGGGGTCAGCTTTGGGGCAGGGAGAGGGTCAGGAAGCATTTCTCTGAGGAAATCACATCTTAGCTGGAACTCGAATAGATGAATCAAAGTGAAAGTTGCTCAGTCGTGTCCGACTCTGCATGTAGTCCATGGAATTCTCCAGGCCAGAATACTGCAGTGGGTAGCCTTTCCCTTCTCCGGGGGATCTTCCCAACCCAGGGGTTGAATAGAACTTTCTAAAGTAAAAAAAAGTAAGAGAGGGGCTTACTTGGAGGAGTAGAGAAATCATTAAAGAGGGACCTGTGGGCACAAAGGTCCTGAAGTAGGGCTGGACCTTGTATATCTGCAGAATATACAGCAGCCTAAGAAAAAGGGAGAAAGTGGCCAAAAAATGATCCAGAAGGAGGTGGAACCAGACTTCGCAGGGCACTGTAGATCAGATAAATGATCTGCAGCCTTATCATAAGTACCAGATAGCATAAAGCAGAGGAGTGACAGAGGTCATGTCTGCAGTTTCAATGAATGGGATGTAACCAACCGATCAATTGCCTCATACACTCATGAAAATTAACTCATTTGAATCAAGCAAAGAACTCCTAGATGCCTGTTGGAAACTTCTGTTGGGTGTATACAACATGAGAGAGACAAGATCTGCAACATTTATTACAATCCTATTTATCGAATATCCTCCATACTTAACCCCAGAGTTGCTGAACATCTATTTAAGAAATTAGACACTTAGGTAAAACATGAAATCAGGTCATTAGAAGACCCACGCTACATTAGTGGCCCCGAAGAACTTTAGAGTTTCGTGATAGATGGATTCCTGAGGAGACAGAAGAGTAAGAACCAAATACATAGAGATACTACTTCATACCTACTTTAAGGAAGAAAAGAAAAAGGAAGTAAGCGTTGGTAAGGATGTAGAGAAACTGGAACCCGCCCACGTTGCTGGTAGGAAAGTAATATGGTGCAGCCTTGGTTGGTGGTTCCTCCTAAAGCTAAACATGTGTATGCTTGCGTGCTCAGTCACTTCAGTCATGTTCAGCTCTTCGTGACCTTATGGACTGTAGCCAGCCAGGCTCTTCAGTCCATGGGATTCTCCAGGCAAGAATACTGGAGTGGGTTGCCATGCCCTTCTCCAGGGGATCTTCCAGACTCAGGGACTGAACCCGCAGCTCCCACACTGGCAGACAGATTCTTTACCTAGTGAGTCCTATCTCAGAGGGCTGATGTGAGAATTAAAAGGTACGCTGTATGTAAAGTACATTTCATAGCTCCTAATAATATATGCTTAATATTTGTTCTCTCCCTCCTGACAATTTCTCAGAAAAGATGGAGACTAGATATTGCCCATGGTATCAACTAGTTCTGAAATAGTAACCGAAATAACAAACTTATTGCTGGACTTAATTAAATGGCTCAGAATCTAAAGTTGATGAAGCTGGTAAAACATTAAAAAGTGTTTCTTTTGGATCTTTGAGCCCAAGAGGATTTTAAAAAAACAAAACAGATGCTTGAAAAAAATAAAAATCAAGGTGATTTTCTAAATGAACCAAGTTTGAAATAGTAATATACTTTCATAATCCTAAACCAAGTGTGTGAAAATTATTAGTTGCTCAGTCGTGTCCAACTCTGTACCTCATGGACTGTGGGCCACCAGGCTCCTCTGTCCATGGAATTCTCCAGGCAAGAATACTGGAGTGGGTTGCCATTGCAGGCATATTCTTTACCACTGAGCCACCAGGGAAGCCCCTAGAATTACCATAATTCTACTTTTGGGTATATACCCAAAAGAACTGAAAACAGGGATTCTAATGGATACACACATACAGTCACCAATGTTCACAGTAGCTAAAAGGTGGAATGAACCCAAATGTCCATCAACACATGAATGGATAAACAAAACATGGTACATCCATACAACAGACCAGCCATACAAATAAATGAAGTTCTGGTACATGCTACATTACAGATAACCTTAAAAACATTATGCCAAGAAAATATTATACCAAGTAAAATAAGCCAGGCACAAAAGGAAAATATTATATACCACTTCTGTGAAATATTTAAAATAGGCAAATTCATAAAGACAGACAGTAGATTAGAGGTTAGCAGCGACTGGGGCAGTGGGGAGGAATGGGAAGCTATTGCTTAACGGGTCCGGAACATCTGTTAGTGATGATGAAAAAGTGTTGAAAACAGGCAGTGGTAATGGTTGCATAACACTGTGAATGTACTTATGCCACTGAATTGTACACTTAAATATGGTTAAAATGACAGCTTTCATGTTATATATATTTTACCATAGTAAAAAGTATTCAAAGAAGGGATGGATTGGGAGTTTGGGATTAGCAGACGCAAACTATTACACACAGAGTAGATAAACAACAAGATCCTACTGTATAGCACAGGGAGCTATATTAAATATCCTGAAATAAACCATAATGGAAAAGAAAAAACACATGTTTATTACACAGATAAAAATATTAAAAAATAAAATGGAAAAGAAATTTTTTAAAAAGAAATCAAATACATAAGTAGGACCACTTCCTCTATGTTCACTGAGCTCATTTCAAACTGTCACTTTTCAGTTGCTGGTCCCCACAACCCTTCATAAAGCACTATTTACGTTGTGAACTCTATTCAGGGCCTTAGCTTAAATGTAACTCAGAAAGGCCTTCCCAATCTCACTACCCCAGCATTTTCTTTCATGCTTTCCCTCCACTTCCCACAATGGCAGTTAAATATTTGTGTGTTTGTGTCTTTAATATCTGCCTTCTCATTAGGCTGTAAGCTCCAGAGAAGCAAGGACAGTCTTGTCCACTGTGTTTTATCTCATCCGCCGAGAGTGAGTTCAGCACCTAGCCCAGGGTCTGGTACATTGTGGATTCCATATATATTTTTACATAAATAAATTAGTAACTAAATGTGTTGTAGGATTGTGAGTGGATTTTATGTTAATGTCTTTCACAATGCATTGAGTTTGATTAAATTATTTAAAAAACAAAGAAAGCATATTAGGGCTCTCATTCTTACATCCCCGTGTTCTTCCTTGTGAAGTCATCAGCAGTCTCTTAGAGCGGGAACCTGAATGAGATACTAGTACAATTTATTTCCACGTAGATCTGTTCCATCACCAACCATTCAGATTTTGGTTCCTAAATGACAATTTGTTGGGCTTAATTAAGATGGAACACTCTTCACTGTGGGACCAGAACTGCTAGCCCCCTAGCATTTCACAAGTTCAGGTTAAGCAGCATCTATATTAAGAACACACTCTCATCAGCAACAGTGACTCATTAACAGCAATGATTCTTAGAAAAATCAGGAAGCCTTTGTAGTTTTCTTTATGTATGTGCTATAGTCCCACCTTCCTAGGGAAAGAATGGTGCCTCTTGGTCACATCAGAGACTCAGGGCTGCATCTTAGCCATTCTCTCCAGTCCTGGGTTCATATCGAACCCTGCTTGAGTCCCACCCTACTCCTTCCCAGTGATATTGAACAGTTTTCCCCTGTCTTGCTGATCCTGTTCGTGAGACCAATTGTCTTGCTGTATCTCACTGTGCACACTGTTCGCTGAACCCATGGTAGGCAAGACACGAGCTGAGAGACAGGAAGAAAATGTGAGAAGTCACAAGAATCGCAGACTTACTTATTCTCTCCTGTCTGGCACAGCAGCCGTAGCAGCAGACTAACATAACATAACAACGTAACATAACATAACCACACAGCATAACGTAGCCTCTCTCCTGCTGCTGCTGCTACTGCTGCTAAGTCACTTCAGTCGTGTCCGACTCTGTGCAACCCCATAGACGGCAGCCCACCAGGCTCCCCCGTCCCTGGGATTCTCCAGGCAAGAACACTGGAGTGGGTTGCCATTTCCTTCTCCAATGCATGCAAGTGAAAAGTGAAAGGGAAGTCGCTCAGTCGTGTCCGACTCTTCGTGACCCCATGGACTGCAGCCCACCGGGCTCCTCCGTCCATGGGATTTTCCAGGCAAGAGTACTGGAGTGGGGTGCCATCGCCTCCTCCGAACCTCTCTCCTGGCAACAGCAAAAAAGGGTCTCCCCAGGTGGAGCTTATATATGCTTACGGAATAAAAGTAGCCTATGGCCAAATACATACCTCCTGACGGGCATGCCCAGTGTTGTAAGTGCTCTCAGCTGCTACATAATCATTATTTACAAAACGTGGGGCAAGAGCAAGAGGCTGTGGGCTGAGAGAGACTGACCACTCCATCTTGGCTAATTTGCTCTTTCCTTAAATTCCCCATTTGGGAAATTTATTTGGGGAGTTCCAAAGTATATTTTGACATGACTAGTTCTGTGAGATGTTATTAGATATTCCTTGGGAAAAAAAAAGTTCCATTCTTACAGAAATCATGAAATGCCTATTTAAACTCTCAGCACTTTCTTGAGCACTTATTATAAATGCCTGGGACAGCACATCTACTTTGTCTTTTGAAGACTGGGCCTTCGTAAGCAAGAAAATGGCTCTAGTTTTCACAGCGAAGAGGTGAGGCCTCATCTAAGGATATACAACAAGGGTTTGTACAGGGATTTTTAACAGGGATGCTTTATTTTCTTCAGTCAATGATTCTCAAACAACCAAGAATAAGGGTTGCTTTTCAAAAAAGCCAGTTCCAGACCCCATCCCAGTCTATGGCTGTGTGGCCTGGGAATTAATATTTCAACTAGCTCCCCAGGTAATTCTGATGCAGGTGGTCCACGTGTTCTCTGAAATTGCTATCTACCGTAGGCCTGCCCAGGGGGACAGGAATCGATGTTGCCATGGCAATAGCCAATCTGTGCCACCTCCTGCTGCCTGCTGCCTGGGCAACAACTGACTTTTTGGGTCTCTTCCTTCTTTACGAGTCCAAGGAGCCACTGTGAACAGCAGTCTTTCAATACTGTGGAAACTATTCAGTTGAGCCACACAAAAGGAACTGACTCATAACTGTAAGATCTCGGATTATAAATTATGTCACCACAACTTCAGAGCTGCTGTTGCTAAGTCACTTCAGTCGTGTCTGACTCTGTGCGACCCCAGAGACAGCAGCCCACCAGGCTCCCCCGTCCCTGGGATTCTCCAGGCAAGAACACTGGAGTGGGTTGCCATTTCCTTCTCCAATGCATGAAAGTGAAAACTGAAAGTGAAGGCGCTCAGTCCTGTCTGACCCTCAGCGACCCCATGGACTGCAGCCTTCCAGGCTCCTCCATCCATGGGATTTTCCAGGCAAGAGTACTGGAGTGGGGTACCATTGCTTTCTCCGACAACTTCAGAGCACCCGTCTTTTGATCTGCTTTCTTGGCTTCTCTACAGATGTCAGATACTATCCCTGGATGCTTGCATTTCACTGGAAGAGGGTGTAGTCCCTGAGACACACATTGTTTTCCAAGCCTGCCACGAGCTGGGGTCCTCCCTTCTCAGTATCTATAGCACTGTTGTAACGAGGGTCCTATTAGTTAAAAATAAATAAATCTCTCATTTGAGCAATGGAGAGTTGAGTTCATTGCTTCTTCCTTACATCCAAACAATTATTTTGAACTATTTTTGGGGTCCAATGCTAACTGTCTGAAAGAAAATCCATGCTAATTGAAAAGAGAATAGGTTAAGTACCAGGATTGTATCTAAACCCTTAGATAGAAGAGAATAATGGCCTAAACCCCAGAACCTGTGACACTGTTGCAATTACAGAGCAAAGGAGAATTAAGGTAGCCTATGAAATTAAGTTTGCTAATCAGCTGACCTTAAAAAGGGAGTGTAGTCTGAATTTTCCAGGTGGAATCAATGGAATCACAGGATCTTCAACGTAAAAGAGGGAAAGACAAGAGTCAGCGTCAGTGATGTGATGTGAGAAAGAGTTGGCTGGCTGTTGCTGGCTATGAAGATGGAAGTGGGCCACAAGCTGAGGAATACCTGCAGCTTCTAAAAGCTGAAGGCAAGGGGACTGATTGTTCCCTGAAGCCTCTGGAAGGAACATAGGAACATGGCCAAATAAGACTTTGACTTTAGGCTTCCCTGGTGGTCCAGTGGTTAAGAATCTGCCTTGCAATGTGAGAAATATGGGTTCAATCCCTGGTTCCAGAAGATTCCATAACCAGGGAGCAACTAAGCCCTGTGTGCCACAGCTACTGAGCCTGCACGCTGGAGCCCTCAAGCTGCAGCTACTGAAGTCCAGGCATCCTAAAGCCTGTGCTCCACAAGAGAAACCACCTCATAAGAAGCCCATGCACCACAACTAGAGAAAGCCTGGGCACAGCAACCCAGACCCAGCACAGCCAAAGAAAAAAGACCCTGACTTTAATCCACTGAAACCCACTTCAGACTTCTGGCCTCCAGAACTAAGATAATGCTTTGGTGTTGCCTTAAGCCATGAATTTGTGATAACTAGTTACACCAGCAATGGGAAACTAATAAACAGGGAATTAGGAACGGAGATCGGAGAAGGCAATGGCACCCCATTCCAGGACTCTTGCCTGGAAAACCCCATGGACGGGGGAACCTGGTAGGCTGCAGTGCATGGGGTCTTGAAGAGTCGGACACGACTGAGCGACTTCACTTTCACTTTTCATTTTCATGCATTGGAGAAGGAAATGGCAACCCAGTCCAGTTTCTTGCCTGACAATCAAAGGGACGGGGGAGCCTGGTGGGCTGCCGTCTATGGGTCGCACAGAGTCGGACACGACTGAAGCGACTTAGCAGCAGCAGGAATGGAGATCAGAAACAGATACAGACTAGAGAATTAAACAAATGTGGGTCTCCTTGCTCAGAGCTTACTATCTTATCTCTAATAGTGGTCCAGGGGAAACTCTTCATTCTGAGTTTTCCAGGAGGAAAATTCTGCAGTATTAAAAAAAAAAGAGAGCAATTATATTTTTTATGAGTTAAATTCATGCACATTTCTTTTTTGATCCCTTCAGTGTTGGTATTTTGTTTGCTTCTCCCTTTTTTTTTTTCCTGTAGTATAACACAAATGTACATGTATACAGAGAAATGCACAAAACTCACCTTCACAAAGTAAACACATCTGTGTAACCACCACCCAAATCAAGATACATAACCAGAAGCTTCAAAACTCATCTCATGCTCCCTCCCAGGCACTACTTCACCTCCCACTGATAATCACTACTCTGACTTTCAATCTATAGATGAATTTTTGCCTGTTTTTGAACCTTACATAAATGGACTCTTACATATGCATGCCTCTGTGTCTAGCTACTTCCATTTCACATTATAGTTAATAAGATGCATCTGTATGTAGCAACTGTTTATTTTTATTGCTCTATAGTATTTCACTGTGTAAATATAAAGTAACTCACCCATTTTTTAAAAAGAAAAATTGTGCATTAAAAGTGGTTTCACGCCCTTCCAGGGCTTTTCAGATTCTTTATCTGCTAATGCTGCTGCTGCTAAGTCGCTTCAGTCGTGTCCGACTCTGTGCGACCCCAGAGATGGCAGCCCACCAGGCTCCCCCCGTCCCTTTGATTGTCAGGCAAGAACACTGGAGTGGGTTGCCATTTCCTTCTCCAATGAATGAAAGTGAAAAGTGAAACGGAAGTCGCTCAGTCGTGTCTGACTCTTAGCGACCCCATGGACTACAGCCTACCAGGCTCCTCCATCCATGGGATTTTCCAGGCAAGAGTAACTGTAAATCCCAAAGCAAGGATAAAACACCCAGTTTCTCAAACATATTTGACCATAAAACTTTTTTTTTCCTACAAAGCATCTTACAAGGCTAATATTTTGTAGGACATGCTCCAGGAAACCCTGGTCTGAGCAATGGTTTTCAAACTGTGCTCTTCAAAGCTCTGGGGTCCCAGATAGTGACTCAATACTGCTGCTGCTGCTGCTAAGTCGCTTCAGTAGTGTCCGACTCTGTGCGACCCCATAGACGGCAGCCCATCAGGCTCCCCCATCCCTGGGATTTTCCAGGCAAGAACACTGGAGTGGGTTGCCATTTCCTTCTCCAATGCATGAAAGTGAAAAGTGAAAGTGAAGTCGCTCAGTCGTGTCCGGCTCTTAGCAACCCCATGGACTGCAGCCCACCAGGCTCCTCCGTCCATGGGATTTTCCAAGCAAGAGTACTGGAGTGGGGTGCCATTGCCTTCTCCGGACTCAATACTGCTTAATGGATAAGAGTTAGGTCAATTAGATCCCCGTTTCTGCTTAAACACACCCTCCACTTGTATCTGTTTTAAGAAGGGATTTCACATATATAGGGTGTATGTATGTATTAACTGCCCATGTGTCTATGATTGAAAAAAAAAGGGTTTGGCTGCTTTAAAACCTGTGTATGAAAAACCACATGTTTTCATGTGGCGGACCTCCCAGAAGGCCTCTGCACAGACTTCAGTTCCAAGCTACAAGGACTTGCTGACCTTATCCAGAGTTCATCGCTTTTGCCATTACTGACTTGCCAGGTTCTGTCCAAGGGCCATCCACTGATTCTCTTAGTGGTGGTGTGGAAAGGGCTCAAAAAAGATCATTGACAGCTGTTCAACACAGATCAAGCAGATTAGTCCATAGGCAGCTTCTGTCCATGGAGTCAGAGGTTGAAAATAGATCATTACATGCCATAAAAGTCTGAAATTGCTTCCAACCAGGCACCATGGTTTAAGGATTAAGAGCATGGACTCCAGAGCCAGACTCCCTGGCTTCAGCTTCTGGCTCTGTCACTAACTAGCTGTGACCTTGGGCAAGGTTTTCAATACCCTCACATCTTAGTTTCCTCATCTTTAACATAGAGGCAAAGATAATAATAGCATGTACCTCATAGGTTTGATGAGGATGAAATGAGATCATGTTTGCGCAGCAACTGCTACCGGGCTGGGCATCTAGAAAGCACCATATAAGGTTTGTTCAATAAAACCAAAGTGGTCCTATGAACTCATGGGTGGTAAAGCCTAACTTCATGCATTTTAATTATTTTACTGTTCAATGTTTTACCACTGCCCTTGAGTGAGGCTCTCTCTATGGCCATCCATACCCCTTATGAGTTAGGATCACAGGGCCCTCCAAAATGGTGAGGGTTACCAGACTCAGGATTCCTTGGATTAATAACATTTCAAAAGCCATTTGGGGAATTCACTCAGGGTAACCATTTTAACTATGTCATTCAGGACATGAAAATAAACTACTGTCTACCATCACTACTATTTCACAAAAGGCGATTTCAACACCAAAGAAAGTAGGAAATACATAATCTCAGAATAAAAAACAGGGCTTTAGATTAAACTGACCTTAGTTAAAAAAAAAAAATCACGCCCCTGTTCTGGTTTTTCCATTTCATCTTGACCCAGTGGCCAAGGGCCAACCCCTGTCTGTGACCCAGCATTTGGCTAACAGTGCTCTTGTGTGTCCCAGGACACATAGGCCATTATAACTTAAACACGTCCCTGAATGTCCAAGTCTCAAAGCTAGCAGTGAACACCCCAAACTATGCAAAACCAGAAGGCATTGGCTAATGATCCCAGGTAGCACTGCTATGCTCAGAGGCAACGGATCACAGGGGAACTGGGTAGAGTTTAGTTGTTCACGATAGCATTTGAGGTGCCTTTTAGAACCATGGCTCGATTCCAAGGAGCCAAGAAAGAATGAGCTACCTGGGTGTTCTAGGAAAAACCTCAATCTTTCCACCTGTGTTTTTCCTTTACTCTCACACCACCACCACACTTACAACACTTCTGACACCAGATCTGTGGGGTTTTCCCCCACACCAAGCGATTCTCTGTGACACAGCGAGGTGTTCTACAATTAAACTCAATTTCGACACTATCTACTAAAGACGGCATCAGATCCCACAGGTTAAAGACTCAGTCCCATGAGCCTGCCTCCCCTTCCCACCAACCAAGTTTCAGATGCCAATCACGAGTAGTAGGCCCCTAGATTATCCACAATGTCTGCCTATTTGCTGTTCAGTTGCTAAGTCATATTTGACTCTTTGTAACCCCATGGACTGCAGCACACCAGGCTCCTCTGTCCTCACTGGTTTGAGCAAACCAGAGTTTGCTCAAATTCATGTCCATTGAGTTGGTGATGCTATCTAATCACTTCATCCTCCGCCATCGCATCTGTCAAACTTCACTACAAACTGGAGGTTCCCATGACCTCTTCCTCCTTGGATTTGATTATTTGCTCAGAGACACATTTACTTAAATTTACCAATTTATTAAAGGATACCACTCTAATGGCAGAAAGTGAAAATGAACTAAAAAGCCTCTTGATGAAGGTGAAAGAAGAGAGTGAAAAAGCTGGCTTAACACTTAACATTCAAAAAACTAAGATCGTGGCGTTAAGCCTCATCACTTAATAGCAAATAGATGGGAAAAAAGTAGAAACAGTGACAGATCTAATTTTCTGGGGCTCCAAAATAACTGTGGACAGTAGTTGTAGCCACAAAATTTAAAGACGCTTGTTCCCTGAAAGAAAAGCTATGACAAACCTAGACAGCTTATTAAAAAGCAGAACTATCACTTTGCCAACAAATGTCAGTATAGTCAAAGCTATGGTTTTTCCAGGAGTCATGTATGGATGTGAGAGGTAGACCAAAATCAAGGCTGAGCACTAAAGAATTAATGCTTTTGAATTGTGGTGCTGGAGAAGACTCTTCAGAGTCCCTTGGACAGCAAGGAGATCAAACCAGTCCATCCTAAAGAAGATCAGTCCTGGGTGTTCATTGGAAGGACTGATGCTGAAGCTGAAGCCCCAGTACTTTTGTCGCCTGATGTGAAGAGCCAATTCATTGGCTGGGAAAGATTGAGGGCAGGAGGAGAAGGGGGTGACAGAGGATGAGGTGGTTGGATGGCATCACCGACTACTCAAGAGACATGAGTTTGAGCAAACTCTGGGAGACAGTGAAGGACAGAAAAGCCTGGTATGCTGCAGTTCATGGGATCACAAAGAGCTGGATAGGACTTAGCAACTGAACAACAACGATAAAGGACACAGATGACCAGCCAAATGAAAAGACGCTTAAAGCGAGGTCTGGGAGAGTCTGAGTTCAGAAGTTTTTGTCCCGGTGAATTCGGAGTGTATCAGCCGCCTAGCATGTGGATGTGCTCACCAACCTGGACGCTCCTTCAGCTCCAAACCTTTGAGATTTTGATGAAGGCTTCATCATGTAGGCACGACTGATCGTTAACTCCATTTCCAGCCCTTCTCCCTTCTTTAAGAAAATTGGAGGCAGGGATGAAAATTCCAAGCTTCTAATCCTGGCTTGGTCTCTCCAGTTAGGTCATCCAGGAGCCATCCAGGCCCCACCAAGAGTCTCATCATTAGAACAAAAAACACTCCCATCTCCAAGGAAACTACAAGAGTTTGGGGAGCTCCATGCCAGGAACCAGGGAAAGGGACCAATATATGTCTTCTATTACCTCACTCTGGGTGCACAGACACAGTGAGAGAGACCAGGATGGGGAGCCAGGACTCAGGGGCTGTCATGCTGGCCCTGCTGCTGACCCAACTGTGTAATTTTCAGTGCGGTTCTCAACCATCCAGAGGCTTGTTTTTCTCTTCTACAAAATGGGAGCAGTAATGCCTGCTTTGTATTTCTCAAGGTTGTTTTGGGACTCATATAAGTAAAGGCTGTGAATATGGTGCTGAAGCACCAGAAAGGAATGCATGCTTGTGACTCTCAGTCCCCACCCCCTTCTAGTCAGGGCCCCAAGCTTCCCCACCAAGTCTATACCAAGGATCCTTCCCTCCACCCTCTCCTCCAGACCAAGTAGGACTCCACAGTACAACAC
Organism: Bubalus kerabau; assembly: GCF_029407905.1. Lineage (NCBI taxonomy): Eukaryota > Metazoa > Chordata > Mammalia > Artiodactyla > Bovidae > Bubalus > Bubalus kerabau. Next base: position 26,401,508 of record NC_073645.1, read on the forward strand.
CCTAGGGTTGCCTCCAAGGCCTTGGGTTAGAGCAGTGGGGTAAGGAGAAACCAATTTTTTCTTACTCAGAGTCCTGGTCCCCCGGGTCCTTCCTGGGAAGGAGGAAGCTGCTAAGTATTAAACATTCAGGAATCCACAATCACTCTCGGAATTCCAGCTTAGTGAGCCTGTTCAATAATGCTTCCTGCTAAACTAGCAGTGATAGCACAAGAATGCTAGGAGACATTCCATCCCTCTGGTTCCAGACAGTCCCGGCAGCTCAACTTGTTATATCCATGAGTTATATCTGGAAGAAACTTTAGATCCGTGGTTCTTACTTCTGGCTGAACATTAGAATCACCAGGGGAGCTTTTAAAAAATACCCGTGTCTGGCTGTTCCTCACACTAATGAAATCAGAATCTTTGGGAGAGGGACCTAGACATCCGTATTTTTAAAGCTCCCCAGATGACTGCAAGGTGCAACCTAGTTTGAGAACCACTACTATAGAGGAACCAGGTCAAACACCTCGCTTTACAGAAGGAAAAACTGCGGCTGTGGGAGTTTAAGATTTTTGTCCCTATTTAAGATAGGGATAGAATAGGGTCGTTATACAGGTAGTTGCAGAAGTCCCAGTATGGGACTATAGAGAGGGAAACGTAGGAAATGACAGGAGACCACTGTAGGTTCATGATCGCTCAAGAATGCTATTGGCACATGGTAGAATGAAGCAGGCTCACCCATAAAGCCATAAAGAAAAGCACTAGATATGCCCCAGGTTATTAGGTGAAAGAAAAATGTCATCACCCTTCTACTGATTTAAAAAGGACTATGACAGTCCTAGTTTGATCTTATTGAGTCAGACAATCTCCTGCCCAATATAAAGGAGGAGCTAGTGAAGTAAGTTTGACATCTACTTGAAGAAGGCGGTCTTTCACCCCTCCCCCACTTGCCTTTGATTATAAAATTGTAGCCCACTTAATCCTCGGGGCAGAGCCCCGTCGCCTGCCCGCTTGTCTCTCTCTCACAAGCATCTTGTATTAACAAATCTACTTCTTGCCTATCACTCTGCCTCTTGCTGAATTCCTTCTGCACTGAGACACAAAGAACATGAGCCTCAGTAAGTCCAGACATCAGATGAATGATTCTAATTAAAAGACTGTGGATTCAAGTCCCAATCTGAGGTACACAGTTTCAGCACAACTGACTAGACTTTGTGATATCAATCCAACAAGTTGATGATAATTACACTTCATTATTGAGCATTTATTCGGGGCCAAAGTAAGCACCAATCACTTTACAAACATAATCTCAATAAACCATAATAATTTTATGAGAAAGTTGAGGCCCAGGGAGTTTTAACTAGTTCTCTTAAGGTCAAAACAACTGAACAATGGCAGAGATTCCAGTTCAATAGTTCAACTAAGTTTGAGCTGTCTACAGATGACAAGACAGGGATAGGGTCCTGCCCTTAAGAAATTTACCGTCTACCTGGAGGGACAGGACACAGGCGAGGCAACACTTACAACATGCTTTGTTAACTGTTCTAGTAAAAGTCAACAATGAAGCACAAGGAAATCACCTAACTCTGGGAAAGGTCAAAGAAGTCTTCTTAGAGGAGGAAGTATTGAAGAAATCTTAAAGGTGAACAAAAGTTTAGTGAAAAACAAAGAGGGACAGAAAGTGGGACTGGCCAGTGTAAAGAATGATGAATGTTCAGAGCTATGCAGTAATTCATAATGACTTGATAAGTACATTTGGGTGGAGCTATCACCAAGAGGTGAGACTGAGGAAGTACAGAGACTAGATCATTAAGGAGTCTGAAAGAGGGAACCCTAGCAGGATTATAAACAGATAGTGGAAGGATATAAATGCATGTGTGTAAAAGGTAATTGCAGGATATGATATCAAGAGCACAGGCAACAAAAGAAAAAACAGATAAAGTAGATTATATCAAAATTAAAAACTTTTGTGCATCAAAGTATACTCTTAACAGAGAAAAAGGACAACTCATGCAATGAGACAACAACAACAAAAAAATTCAATTCAAAAATAGGCAAAGGACTTGAACTGATTTTTCTTCAAAAAAGATACGTAAATGCCTAATAAGCATATGAAAAGATGTTCAATAATGCTAATCATTAGGGTAATTCAAACCAAAACCAAAATGAGATATCACCTCACAGTCAGTAGGATGGCTATAATTAAAAAAAAAAAAATAGAAAATGACAAGTGTTGGTGAGAAAGTGGAAAAATTGGAACACTTCTATATTTCTGGTGGGAGTGTAAAATGGTGCAGCTGCTGTGGAAAACAGTAAGGCGGTTCCTCAAAAAATTAAAAATAGAATTACCATATGGTCCAGCAATTCCACTTCTGGGTATGTACCCAAAAGAATTGAAAGCAGGATCTCAAGAGCTGTCTGTCCACTCATGTTCATAGCAACATTACTCATAATAGCTGAAAGGTAAAAGCAACCCAAGGTCCATCTAGTCAAAGCTATGGTTTTTCCAGTGGATATGTATGGATGTGAGAGTTGGACTATAAAGGAAGCCGAGTGCCAAAGAACTGATGCTTTTGAACGGTGGTGTTGGAGAAGACTTTTCAGAGTCCCTTGGACAGCAAGGAGATCCAACCAGTCCATCCTAAAGGAAATCAGTCCTGAATATTCATTGGAAGGACTGATACTGAAGCTGAAGCTCCAATACTTTGGCTACCTGATGCAAAGAACTGACTCATTAGAAAGGACCCTGATGCTGGGAAAAATTGAAGGTGGGAAGAGAAGGGAATGACAGAGGATGAGATGGTTGGATGACATCACCGACTCAATAGACATGAGTTTGAGTAAGCTCCGGGAATTGGTGATGGACAGGGAGGCCTGGCGTGCTGCAGTCCACAGGATCACAGAGTCGGACACGACTAAGTGACTGAACTGAACTGAACTGAAAAGCAACCCAAGTGATGAGTGAATAAATAAAACGTGGTATACATATGTACAAGAGACCATTATTCATCAATAAAAAGGAAAAAAATCCTGGTACATGTTACATTATGGATGAACCTTGAACCTCACTGTGTTAAGTGAAATAGCTGTGCTGTGTGCACAGTTGCCAGGCTCCTCTGTCCACGAAAGGACAAATACTGTATGAAGTACCTAGAGTAGTCATATTTATAGAGACAGAAGATAGAGTGATGGCTACCAGGAGCCAGGGGAATGGGTCAGTTCAGTTCAGTCCCTCAGTCATGTCCAAATCTTTGCAACCCCATGGACTGCAGCACGCCAGGCTTCCCTGTCCATCATCAACTCCTGGAGCTTGCTCAAACTCCAGGTGATGTCTATCGAGTCAGTGATGCCATCCAACTATCTCATCCTCTGTCATCCCCTTCACCTCCTGCCTTCAATCTTTCCCAGCATCAGGGTCTTTTCCAATGAGTCAGCTCTTCACATTAAGTGGCCAAAGTATTGGAGCTTCAGCTTCAGCATCAGTCCTTCCAGTGAATATTCAAGACCGATTTCCTTTAGGATTGACTGGTTTGATTTCTTTACTGCCCAAAGGACTCTCAAAAGTCTTTTCCAATATCACAGTTCAAAAGCATCAATTCTTCGGCACTCAGCTTTCTTTTTGGTCCACCTCTCATATCTGTACATGACTACTGGAAAAACTTTTGACTAGTCAAAAAAGCTTTGACTAGATGGACTTTGTTGGCAAAGTAATGTCTCTGCTTTTTAATATGCTGTCTAGGTTGGTCATAGCTTTTCTTCCAAAGAGCAAGTATCTTTTAATTTCATGGCTGCAGTCATGATCTGCAGTGATTTTGGAGCCCCAAAATAATAAAATCTGTCACTGTTTCCATTGTTTCCCCATCTACTTGTCATGAAGTGATGGAACCGGATGCCATGATCTTTGTTTTTAGAACGTCAAGTTTTAAGCCAGTTTTTTCACTCTTCTTTTTCACTTTCATCAAGAGGCTCTTTAGTTCCTCTTCGATTTCTGCCATAAGACTGTTGTCATCTGCATATCTGAGACTATTGATATTTCTCCCGGCAATCTTGATCCCAGCTTGTGCTTCATCCAGCCTGGCATTTCGCATGATGTACTCTGCAAATAAGTTAAATAAGCAGGGTGACAACATACAGTCTTAATGTACTCCTTTCCCAATTAGGAACCAGTCTGTTGTTCCGTTTCTAGTTCTAATTGTTGCTTCTTGACCTGCATACAGGTTTCTCAGGAGGTAGGTAAGATGGTCTGGTATTCCCATCTCTTTAAGAATTTTCTACAGTTTGCTATGATCCACATAGTCAAAGGCTTTAGAGTAGTCAATGAAGCAGAAGTAGATGCTTTTCTAGAATTATCTTGCTTTTCCTATGATCCAGTGGATGTTGGCAATTTGATCTCTGGTTCCTTTGCCTTTTCTAAAACCAGCTTGAACATCTGGAAGTGCTCAGTTCACATACTGTTGAAGCCTCACTTGGATAATTTTGAGCATTACTTTGCTAGCGTGTGAAATGAGTGCAATTGTGTGGTAGTTTGAACATTCTTTGGCATTACCTTTCTTTCGGACTAGAATGAAAACTGACCTTTTGCAGTCTTGTGGCCACTGCTGAGTTTTTCAAATTTGTTGGCATATTGAGTGCAGCACTTTCACAGCATCATCTTTTAGGATTTGAAATAGTTTAGGGGAATTCCATCACCTCTACTAGCTTTGTTCCTAGTGAGACTTCCTAAGGTCCACTTGACTAAGCACTCCAGGAAGTCTGGCTCTAGGCAAATGATCACACCATCGTGGTTATCGGGGTCATTAAAATCTCTTTTGTATAGTTCTTCTGTGTATTCTTGCCACCTCTTCTTAATATCTTCTGCTTCTGTTAGGTCCATACTGTTTCTATCTTTTATTGTGCCCATTTTTGCATGAAATGTTCCCTTGGTATCTCTAATTTTCTTGATATCTCTAGTCTTTCCCACTCTATTGTTTGCCTCTATTTCTTTGCACTGATCACTGAGGAAGGCTTTCTTATCTCTCCTTGCTGTTCTTTGGAACTCTGCATTCAGATGGGTATATCTTTCCTTTTCTCCTTTGCCTTTCACTTCTCTTTTCTCAGCTATTTGTAAGGCCTTCTCAGACAACCATTTTGCCTTTATGAATTTCTTTTTCTTGGGGATGGTTTTGATCACCACCTCCTGTACAATGTTATGAATCTCCATACATAGTTCTTCAGGCACTCTGTCTATCAGATTTAAACCCTTGAATCTATTTGTCACTTTCACTGTATAATCGTAAGGAATTTGATTTAGGTCATACCTTAATGGTCTAGTGGTGTTCCCTACTTTCTCCAATTTAAGTCTGAATTTGGCAATAAGGAGTTCATGATCTGGGCCACGGTCAGCTCCCGGTTTTGTTTTTGAGATGGATGGTGGTAGTGATTTCACAACATGAATATACTTGATGCCACTTAACCATACAGATTAAAATGGTGAATTTTATGTTATGTGGATTTTACCACAAAAAAGTTAGGACAATAGCATTAATATGGAAATGCAAAGAGGAGATCACTTAAAAAGCTAATGCCCATGGGCAAAGAATCCAGTTAAGAGCCTGCTAATGTAAGACAGTGGCAATGGAGATGCAGGGGACATACACTAGAGATCTCTAGGGGGTGAATGGCTGGATGGGGTGTCAGGAAGAATGAGGAGCTTAAAGGCTACTCCCAAAGTCCTGATATGAAGGAATGATGAACAGTGGTATCCATCACCAAGACAGGGCCCACAAAGTTGATGGGAGAGGAACAGGCTTCTGGGAAGATGCTGAGTTCAGCTTTGGACAAGCTGAATTTGAAGTACCTAAAGAATGTGTGCTGTGCTTAGTTGCTCAGTCGTGTCCGACTCTTTGCAACCCCATGGACTGTAGCCTGCAAGGCTCCTCTGTCCATGGGGATTCTCCAGGCAAGAATACTGGCGTGGGTTGCCACGCCCTCCTCCAGGGGATCTTCCCAACCCTGGGATCAAACCCAGACCTCCCAAATTGCAGGCAGATTCTTTACCATCTGAGCCACTAGGAAAGCCCACCTGGAGAATATCCAGTGGCACTATCTTAAAGAAATCAGATATACTACAAATTGATCTCAGAAGGTTTGATATTTTATGTATAATAATAGTATTATGGTTATTTTTTAAAGTTTGAATCTTTTGTAGAAAATAGGGGTGAGTGGGGCAGGGCTGGCCATGGGGGTGATGGTTCTCAGGGCTGAGTTATGGAACACAGAGATTCATTAAGCAATTCTATCTATTCTGGGAACTGATCAAAAATCACCATAATACAAAGTTTAGAAAACAACAATAAAGAGAGATGTAAAACTGTAGGGTGGAAATAAGGACATTATTTTATTATCAACAATAATAATACAAAGGACTACCACTTGGGGGGTCTCTGTGGCAGGCACCTTGCTGGGCCCTTGACATGTACTTTTCAGGAGAACTCTCATTTTACTAAAGTTCAGAGAGGTCGAGTGTCTTGCATAACAAGTAGCAAACTTTAGATTATATGAGATATAATCAGAGGGAGCAAATGCAACAGGAAGCTAAAAGGGCTAAACAAGGAAAAGTACGGACTACTGACACTTGAGAACAGGAAGAGAACCTATACCTATCACTTATAAAGAAGGTGGTGGGTAGAGTACTTTGCAAACCAAGAAGGAACAGAGATTCACAAAGAAAGGAGTGGCTCTTACTGTCAAATACCACACAAAGTGCAGGCAAGACAGCAACTAAAACTGCTCACTGTTTTTTTACAGTTAGGAGGCTGGGAGTACCTCAAGCCTTGGGCAGAACTGCCATAGTGGTGAGGCTAGAAACCAGGTTGACAGCAAGTGGGTAGCAAATCAGGCCTACTCTTTTGATAAGATATGCTGTGAAGGGAACTTGAAAAATTGGTGTGATATTGTGATTTATAATAAGAAATACATATTTGGTCTTCATGCATTTCTAGCAGAGCTTCTAAAACCCTTGGTATTTCCTAAGTGATGAAAGTGATAAAGATGTCTTTTGTTAATGAGGTAACTCTTGGACCACTCTTGAAGGATGGGGTTGGCTGCCAGGAGAATCAACCATGTTTTTAGAGGGGTGGAACTCTTCCACACTTCTGACCTCTAGGGATGGGAGAGGGGGCCAGAGATCAAATCAGTTACCAATGGCCAATGATTTAATCATTTATGCTTATATAATGAAGCCTCCATAAAACCCCAAAAGGATGGGGTTTACAGCACTTTCAAGTTGGTGAACATCTCTTTCCATGCGGCTATCTCTGAGTTATATCTTTTTAAAATAAAACAGTCTAAAAAAAGAACCTCCCTAGTGGTCCAGAGTTAAGACAGTGCTTCTACTGCAGGGGGTGCAGGTTCAATCCCTGGTCAGGAACTAAGATCCCTCATGCTAGCACAGCCAAAAAATTTTTTAAATAAATAGATAAAGATCTCAAAGAACACAAAACTAAACCGGTGATTTAATAAGTAAATGTGTCTCTGAGTTCTGTAAGCCACTCTAGCCAATTAATCAAACCCAAGGAAGGAGGGAAAGAGGAGAGCAAAAAAGTTGGCTTAAAACTCAACATTCAGAAAACTAAGATCATGGCATCTGGTCCCATCACTTCATGGCAAATATAAGGGGAAAAGTAGAAACAGTGGCAGATTTTATTTCCTTGGGCTCCAAAATCACTTTGGACAGTCCATGCAGCCATAAAATTAAAAGACGCATGCTCCTTGGAAGAAAAGCTATGACAAACACAGACAGCATATTAAAAAGCAGAGATATCACTCTGCTGACAAAGGTCCACATAGTTAAAGCTATGGTTTTTCCAGGAGTCATGTATGGATGTGAGAGTTGGACCATAAAGAAGGCTGAGCACTTTATGAATTGATACTTTTGAATTGTGGTGCTGGAGAAGACTCTTGCGAGTCTCTTGGACAGCAGGGAGATCAAACCAGTCAATCCTAATGGAAATCAACCCTAAATATTCATTGGAAGGACTGATGCTGAAGCTGAAACTCCAATACTTTGGCCACCTGATGAGAAGAACCGACTCACTGGAAAAGACCCTGAATGTGGGAAAGACTGAGAGCAGGAGGAGAAGGGGGTGACAGAGCCATCTCATCATGGTTGGGTGGCATCACCAACTCAGTGGACATGCGTTTGAGCAAACTCTGGGAGATAGTGAAGGACAGGGAAGCCTGGTGTGCTGCGTTCATGGAATCTCAAAGAGTTGGACACAACTGAGAGACTGAACAAGAACAAGGACAGAGGGGGTGTGGGAACCTCTGACTTATAGCCAATTGGTCAGAAGCACAGATCACACCTAGGATTTCAACTGGCATCTGAAGGCAGTTGGGCTGGGCTTAGAAAAGGAATGAAAGAGTCATGACATCAGAGAGAACTGGAAGTGGGGGCAGTGAGTAAGACGAAGGCAAGGAGGGGTTCCGGCCAGAGACCGACCGGCATGTTGGCATTTCTGAGCTGGAGCAGTCATGACAAGGTCCAGGGCGTGCCCGGCTGAGCTTGCAGTTGTGGCACCAGAGTTAAAAGGTCAAGAATTAGGGCATGGATGGTCCTGAGGAAGAGATATGAGGGGTAGAAGAAAGTCTGGTATGTTCCATCCTCAGAGAGATTAGGGGAAAGCAGCTCCCTGGTTTAAGACAGAATCACATTTTGAGATTTTGAAAAATAATTCTAAGTCCTAACTCACGGCTAGTCTAAACACCTCTTGCCAAAATGTAAATCTGTAGCTTCCTCAAGAGTAGACCAAATATTTAGATCCCGTAACAGACCGAAACCATGGAGCAGGAAACCTGCATGATTAACCCTGGCTCTGTCAGTTACCAAATGGGTTAAATCTACCTTTCTGAGTTAGACTGGGGCCTGCTCTCCATTATTCAGCAAACATGCCTTCTTTCTGCCAGGTCCCAGAGATTCAACAACAAATGATGTTTATGGAGCTCACAAACAAGCAGAGGAACCAATCCCGACAATGTGAAAATTCTAGGACAGAGGTAGGTTAGAAAGTGCAGTGTGGCTGTGTGAACACAAAGATAGGAACCTAGAAGGAGGAAGGAGCACAGAAGACTTAACATGAGATGAATCTTACAGAAGGAGCAGAGAGCACCAGTCTGGGAATTGCAAGAAGGGCATTCTTGGAAGAGGAACAACATGCGAAAGGGCACCAAGGCCAGCATAGTCATGAAATATAACAATCTGGCTTGGTAGAACTGCAGTTCTTAAATGGTAGTCTGCATGAGAATTGGCCTCAAGTATTCCAGCCCCTGAGAGCAATGGATTTGGTAGGGCTAGGAATCTGCATTTTTATTATTTTTTATTATTTTTTCTACATTTCAGCTCCCCATGACAATCCCTGGAGAAGGCAATGGCAAGCCACTCCAGTACTCTTGCCTAGAAAATCCCATGGATGGAGGAGCCTGGTGGGCTACAGTCCATGGGGTCACCATGAGTCGGTCGCTACTGAGCAACTTCACTTTCACTTTTCACTTTCACGAAATGGAGAAGGAAATGGCAACCCACTCCAGTGTTCTTGCCTGGAGAATCCCAGGGACGGCAGAGCCTGGTGGGCTGCTGTCTATGGGGTCACACAGAGTCAGACACGACTGAAGCGACTTAGCAGCAGCAGCATGACAATCCTTATTCTTTTATTTAAAAAAAAAAAGTCTCTTATTTAAAAATTTTTTATTTAGTATTTATTTATTTTTGACTGCCTTGGGTCTTCATTGCTGCGTGGGCATTCTCTAGTTGCAGCGAGCAGGGGCTACTCTCTAGCTGCAGTGAGCAGGCTTCTCGCTGCAGCGGCTTCCTGCTGTGGAGCACAGGCTCTAAGGTGCGTGAGCTTCAGTAGCTGTGGCACATGGCCTCCACAGCTGTGGCTCCCAGGCTTAGTTGCCCCGTGGCATGTGGGATCTTCCCAAAGCAGGGATCAAACCGTGTCCCCTGCACTGGCAGGTGGATTCTTAAATCAAACTGGACCACCAGGAAGTCCTAGAACCTGCATTTTTAAAACACATGTCCTCTATGCTTCTGAGGACAGTTCACACAGCAAAACCCTGGGGGAGAACATAGGGTAGCTGGTGGGAAGGAGTGAAGGTTAGGATAAGGCAGAAATTTTGGTCAGGACCACAGTGCTCAGGATGGGGGCTCAGTCTATAAGCAGTGAGGCACCTTTGGGGAGTGCCCTGATGACCTCTGCCCTAGAAATCCTAGTCTGGAGGTGGTACTGGCAAGAGCCTGCAGAAAAGGAGGGTTGCTGCATTCAAGCAAGACATGAAGGGTTTCTTCAAGGGAAAGTGTGTTATTTAGAGATCAAACTACAACGAGGACCTGATCCTACCACCTACTCACTAGCTGGGGGGGCAGCCAGGACACCCTTGGGCTCCTGGGAGACAAAATCTCCTCTGAGGGAACAAATAGTGACAGCCACGCTGGCCCACACAGTGCACACAGTACACAGAATCCAGGCCGGGGGGCCGCTCCCTGCGGTTCTGAGGCCTGTGCTGAGTCATCTCTCACCGGAACAAGCGTCTCAGAGACCCTGGGATCTTGCGTCACATGCTGCTGCTTGGATTCCCCTTGGTTTCCAGGCCAAGGAAGGAGAAAGAATAAACTCTAACCAAAGGTGCCCAGCCCCAACCCCTTCCCCTTCTCTCTTCACTCCTCACCCTAGAAGGGATAAACAACTGATTTCCCAGTTTCACAGTCCTCTTGGCCGCTCCTGCAGAATAAGGGCAGAGGTAAGCACCTCTCAGAACCAATCCAAGGCTGGAAGGGACTTGATGTTAACCTGGGAGGGGGCCTCACGGAGGGGGCCAGGCTGGCTAACCTGAAGCCCGCATCACCACCCAGTTCTGGCTCCAGGGGAGGGGCACTCACCACACCAGACTGCCTGGTAACTTCCTGGTCGACTGACACAAGGGTGACCTCGCACAAAACTACACCCTTTCCTGGGCTTTGGCTTCCTCTGTAAAATGATAGAGCTGGACTCAAAGAAACTTATCCAGTCCTGCCATTCCTGGACTGCCTGGGCTAAAGTGATTGGGGCCGAATATCCTCCTTCGAACATGCCCAGGAGCTTCACTGGTGGCTCAGATGGTGAGGAGTCTGCCTGCAATGCAGGAGACCCAGGTTCAAACCCTGGGTCAGGAAGATGCCCTGAATAAGGAAATGGCAACCCACTACAGTATGCTTGCCTGGAGAATCCCATGGACAGAAAAGCCTGGCTAGCCCCAGTTCATTGGGTTGCAGAGTCGGACACGACTGAGCAACTAACATTTCATTCAAGGTGCCCAGGAGGGCCAGGAGCTATTTCAGGTACTATCAAGACACAAAGATCCATTTATTTATTATTTTCTGAACACTCTGCTATGTGCAAATAACCAGTCAATCCTAAAGGAAATCAGTCTTGAATATTCATTGGAAGGACTGATGCTGAAGCTGAAACTCCAATGTTTTGGCCACTTGGTGCAAAGAACTGACTCACTGGAAAAGACCCTGATGCAGGGAAAGATTGAAGGCAGGAGGAGAACACTAGAGAGGATGAGATAGTTGGATGGCATCACCAACTCAATGGACATGAGTTTGAGCAAGCTCCAGGAGTTAGTGATGGACAGTGAAGTCCAACGTGCTGCAGTCCATGGGGTCTCAAAGAGTCAGACATGACTGAGTGACTGAACTGAACTGAACTGCTACGTGCAAATATAAGAACAGCCGTTGTTTTCAAGTGCTTTCTATGTACCAGCATTATGCTAAGCATTTTACACTTATTTGCCCATCACAACAACCCAACAAAGTGGGAACTATTATTATATTTCATAAATGAAAAAAATTGAGGCTCAGAGAGACTAAGTATCTTGTCTAAGAACATTCAGCTGGTAAAACAGCAGAACGCACATCAGCTCCAGGTTGGTGAGCTTCAAAGACCAGGGTCTTTCCATTCCATCACACTTTACAATGCTGGTCACCAAGGATTAATTTGTTGTTGTTGCTGTTGTTTAGTTGCTAAGTTGTGGACTCTTATGACCCCATGGACTGTAGCACACCAGGTTCCTCTGTCCATGGGATTTCCCAGGTAAGAATATTGGAGTGGGTTGCCATTTCCTTTCCCAGGGGAATATTCTCGACCCAGGGATCAAATCCGTGGCTCCTGCATTGGCAGGTGGATTCTTTACCACTGAGCCACCTGGGAAGCCCTAAGGATTAGTTAGATGCAGATCTTGGCCTGTACTGAAGTGGATGCAGGGGAGAGAAAGAGGAAGGACAGATCAAGTGATTATTGAAATTATTTTATTTTATTTTCTGGCAGCACCTCAAGGCTTATGGGATCCTAGTTACCCAACCAGAGATCAAACCCATGCCGTTGGCAATTAAAGCATGGAGTCCTAACCAGTGGACCACCAGGGAATTCCTGACATTATTTACTAAATGAGAATAAGAACAGTACCTACCTCAACTGGTGGTTGTTAGAATTAAATGATTAATACATTTATAAGTGCTTTAAAAAGACAGCTACTAATATATACCATTAACTATTGTTATTAATGAATGTTTTATATATATAGATATATAGTAAATTGCCATTTTAAAATGTGGCAATGTATATGTACCATAAAATTTACCGTTTTAATCATTTGTAAGTGAACAGTTCGGTGGCATTAAACACAAACATTGTTGTGCAACCGTCACCACTCTATCTCCGGAACTTTTTCATCTTCTCTAACTGAAATTCTGCCATTGGTCTTTAAATAATTATTAATGCAACTCATTATGATGCTAAATATTTGCATGCTCCTATCCACTTGACCGGAGAAGGCAATGGCACCCCACTCCAGTACTCTTGCCTGGAAAATCCGGTGGACGGAGGAGCCTGGTAGGCTGCAGTCCATGGGGTCGCTAGGAGTTGGACACGACTGAGCGACTTCGCTTTCACTTTTCACTTTCAAGCATTGGAGATGGAAATGGCAACCCACTCCAGTGTTCTTGCCTGGAGAATCCCAGGGACGGGGGAACCTGGTGAGTGCCGTCTATGGGGTCGCACAGAGTCGGACACGACTAAAGCAACTTAGCAGCAGCAGCAGCAGCATCCCCTTGACAAAATGCTATAGGCTGCAGAGCAGGGCACGGGGTTGGAGATCATAGCCCTGGGTTCAAATTCAGATTCCTTCAAAGTCTATTTGAACTTTAAAATTCTCAACATCTCTTTCTCCACGAGGATGAGACTAATACACGGAGACCACACAAGGTTGTGATTAGTACTGAATGAGATCACTGAGGAAAAAGCACATCGCAACAGCCATACAAAGAGCTCCACCCCTTTGATTGGTGGATGGATTCTTTTAAGCCCCCAGCTCAGCACCTGGCACAAAAAAGGAACTCAGAAATCTACACCAACCGGAGAAGCTCGAAGCTGTTGGGCCATACTGACCCCTGGTGGTAGCCCAAAACTGTGCACCATGGCTGGCCTCCCAGGTACACTTAGGGGCTAACTGGGGAATGGCTCCTGGAGGAGGGCATGGCTACCCACTCCAGTATTCTTGCCTGTAGAATCCCATGGACAGAGGAACTTGGCGGGCTACAGCCCATAGGGCCGCACAGAGTTGAACACGACTGAAGCCACTTAGCACGCACAAATGGATAAGACCACGGGCCAGCTGGGAACAAGAGGGAAACCAAAGGTCACTGCTTTTCCTTCTCACCTGATTCTCTCATTGACCCAGGACGTTCTCCAAGCTCAACCCTATGTTCCAAATGGGCCAGTCTCCTTTCTGTACTCTTGACTTTCTCTTACCACTTTTACTCCTGTTGGAACACACCCCCAACAACACTCTGGGGACTCCATCAAAGATTCAGAACACTCTGAATCTCCATCAGACCTGCTCCCATCCACCTGATTCAGAAGGCTGCCCTGGAGCATTCCAGCCAGGGTCTCCTTCACTCCTTTTTTAACCTCTACAGAACTCACAGCCCGTACTTAACTATGTGCTGTGTATATTTCTCTCCCAGGTTTGCTTCCTTGATATAATTTCCTTGTTTTCTTACAGTTTCCCAGGGTCTACAGAGCAAGAACTGAAGTGACAGACAGGGCTCCTTAAAAGTCATACTTTTTGTTTTTGAAGTATAGTTGATTTACAGTAGTAGTTTCAGGTATCAGATCAGATCAGTCACTCAGTCGTGTCCGACTCTTTGCGACCCCATGAATCGCAGCACGCCAGGCCTCCCTGTCCATCACCAACTCCCGGAGTTCACCGAGACTCACGTCCATCGAGTCAGTGATGCCATCCAGCCATCTCATCCTCTGTCGTCCCCTTCTCCTCCTGCCCCCCAATGTAATTCAAAATTTTTATAGATTATACTCCATGTAAGGTTATAAAATATTGGCTATATATATCCTTGTATGTTATTCATTTTATACATAGTACTTTGTACCTCTTAAGCCCTTACCCCTATCTTGCCCTCACCTCCCCACAGATAACCACTAGTTTTTCCCTATATTTGTGAGTCTGTTTCTGTTTTATTATATTCGTTCATTTGTTCTATTCTTTAGATTTCACACAGAAGTTAAAACATACAGTATTTGTTTTTCTCTGTCTGCCTTGTCTTATAACACTCTCCGGGTCCATCTATGCTCTTGTGAATGGCAAAATTTCATTCTTTTTTATGGCTGAGTAGTATTCCTCTCTGTGTGTGTGTGTGTGTGTGTGTGTGTGTGTGTGTGAGAGAGAGACAGAGACATGTTTATCCATTCATCTGTTGGTGGACACTGAGGTTGCCTCAGTATCTTGGCTATTGTAAATGATGCTGCTGTGAATATTGGGGGGCATGTATTTTTCAGATGAGTGTTTTTCAGTTTGGGGAGATATATATATATAAGATGTCACACACAAAGGGATACTACTTAGCCATAAAAAAGAATGAAGGCCTATATATGTATATCTAGGGCTTCCCAGGTGGTTCAAGTGGTGAAGAATCCAGTTGCCAATGCAGGAGACACAGGAGACATGGGTTCAATCCCTGGGTGGGAAGATCCCCTGGAGGAGGTAATGGCAACCTACCCCCTACCCTAATATTTTTGCCTGGGAAATCTGATGGGTTACAGTCCATGGGGTCACAGAGTCAGACACGACTGAGCACACACTCTTCATATATATATATATATATATTCACACCCAGGAGTGGTATTGCTGGATCACTAGTAGTTCTATTTTTAGTCTTTTGAGAAACCTTTATACTGTTCTCCATAGTGGCTGCACCAATTTACACTCCCACCAAGTGTGATGAGGGTTCCCTTTTCTCCACATACTCACCAACATTTCTTATTTATTGTCTTTTTGATGATAGCCTTCCTGGCAGGTGTGAGGTGATAGCTCTTTGCGGTTTTGATCTGCATTTCTCTGAGGATTAGCAATGTTGAGCATCAAAAATGACACATTTTTGAATTCAAAATATGAGCCAAGTGCAGCGTTTTGGGTACTTTTAAAACATGCCAATCCTCTTAATAATTCTAATGGAACTCTAGTGCAAATTACATATTATTTCAACTTATAGATAACAAAACTGAGCCTCAGAAACGTTGTGACTTTCCCAAAGTCATAGCTAGTAAGTGGTTTGAACCTGTGTGTGCCTGCTTACAAATCCACAGAGTACACTTTCTCTCCCCTGCCCACTGCTCTCAGTTGTTAGCAGCTGCCTGTAATAGTGACTTGGGAAAGAATTCAAAACACCTGTGCTTGGAGGGTTGCATGATGGGTTTGATTAGCAATGTCTGCGGTGAGTGAGGAAGGTGAATGGAGATGCATGCGCCTTGCACTTGCCATCCTTCCATCATCCCATGCAGGATGGGCCCATGTGAGGATACTCCACATTGTTGTGAACATGGTTTCCAGAAGGCAGAATATGTTGAATAAGCATGAGCTTTAAAGGAAGATTGACCTGTATTAAAACTAACCTCCATCAATTTTTGGAACTTTGAAATGTTGCTTGGCCCTTTCTTTAAGCCTTAGATTTCATATATGTGAATGTGTATAGTAATCCCTGGGTTGTTATAAGGGCTTAATGGTATTAATTTTGCAAACACCCTAGGTATGGCGTCTGGAACAAAGTAAGTGTTCATCCGGTGTTACCTCCCTCTCTCTTCCTATTAGAAACAGAGAGCCCGATTCCTCTCAGGCAGTAGTTTGGAGGGTATTATCCTTCCTGTTGTTCGGTCGCTAAGTCATCGTGTCCGACTCTTGGTGAGTCTGCAGCATGTCAGGCCTCCCTGTCCCTCACTCTCTTTCCTAGGAAATAATAATTGTATGTCAATACTATCACAAAATAAAAGCTTTAACATGATAAAACCATCTGATATCAGTAGCCCCCAAATGTGATGTGCCAGGAAGGACACAACATTGTCTATGTAGTACTCCTGCCAAAAGCGTCTAACCTGAATCTAAACACAAGGTAAGAATCTGACAAAGACAAAGCAACCGGCCTGGTGCTTCAACAAGATCAGTGTTTAAAACAACAACAAAAACCCTGTTCTAGATTAAAGAAAATAGAAGAGATATATAAACCAAATGCAGCCTTGTATCAATGTTAAATTTCCCAAGGGTGATGATTATGCTGCAGCTACGTAGGAGAACATCCATTTTCTTGGGAGACACTTGCTGAAGTATTTTGGAGTGAAGTGTCATGACGCCTACAACTAACTCAGTGGTTTAGGGAAAGCTGTATGTGTGTATATGCATCTGTATACAGAGTTAGAGCGAATGTGGCAAAACGGTAATTCAGTCTAAGGAAAGGGAACGCAGCGTTCATTGTGTCACTCATAGCTTTTCTGAAGATTTGAAATATTTCAAAATAAGAAGTCAGGAATAAGATATATATTCTAGTTAGCAAAGTTTTAAAACTCTCATGCTTCATGTTGGTGAGAGTATAGTAAAATAAACACACTAATAAATGCCAAAAGATAAACTGACACAACCATTTCAGAAAACAACTTTGCAATGCATGTCTGTGGACTTTAAAACAGTGATTCTGTTTCTGGCAGCTTGCCTTAAGTAAACAACGGAAGAAGAATATAACGGAAAAAAGTCATCACTGCGATGTTTTCTCCAGTGGTAAAAACTGAAGGGAAAAAACCTAAATGTCCAGCTATTGAGGAATGACTAAGTAAACTACACCAACTTGATGGGCTATAAGGTGGCTATTAAAATTGAAAATTATGAATAATAATTCTTAAAATATTTGAAGGCTGTATAGCAACATGAGAAATAGGAAGTATAAGTTAAATCTTTTAAAAAGCAAAAGAATTAGCACAAAGAAGTGGGAAGAAAAAATAAGCCTTTTTTCTTTTCACAAGGCTGGGTAGAAGTTCAGTTTGAGACATTTCTCTAAGAGCCCTGGGAGTTCCCTGGTGGCCTAGCAGTTAGGATTCTGGGCTTTCACTGCTGTGGCCTGGGTTCAATCCTTGGTCAAGAAACAGATCCCACAAGCCATGCATCACAGCCAAAAAAAAAAAGCCCCAATTCTTAGAGAATCTTTGAAGGAGTAGTTACAATCTATCTACAATATATCTATGACTTTAAAGCTGTTTTTATGAGAGAGGGAATACATCATTCTAAATGAGGAAACAAAGGAGGGAAAAAGCCTTTGAATTGGGGCCTGACACTGCCTGCATATCTGGGACTTTAAATGCACCAAATCATTAATCATGAGATCCTAGAGCAAGAATAATCCATCCTAATTATAATAATTTTTTAAAAATGAATGTATTTGAGCAATAGAAATGATGGACCATTAAACATTCATTACAGACCACTCAGCATGTGTCCCTGGTGCTCAGTTAGTAAAGAATCCGCCTGCCAGTGCAGGAGAAGCGGGTTCCATCCCTGGGTCAGGAAGATCCCCTGGAGAAGGAAATGGCTACCAATTCCAGTATTCTCACCTAGAGAATCCCATGGGCAGAGGAGCCTGGCGGGCTACAGTCCATGGGGTTGTAAAAGAGCTAGACATGACTTAGCGACTAAACCATGACATCAGCATGTGTCCACCTAGGGGAATGAGAGGAAGTAATGAGGATGAAAAGGTTGAGAAGCAAACTGTCTCAAATGATGAGAAAATCACACATCTGTGGGGAGTGGGGAGGGGGCATGGTCACATTTTACAAGATACTAAGATACACAGGAGCAGTCCTCTTTGAAGGATAAGGGACCTTCTAGTTACCTTAAAATTCTGGTTTTCCATTATCCTAACCCTGCTCTCCAAAGAAACAAAGAAAGAAAGAAAGACAGACAGAAATAGTGACAAAAGACATAAAGCAATCTTGTCTCAGAAGCCCAGCTTGAATTTATGTAACCAGCAAGACCAGAATCACCAGCCTAGAAGACACATAAAGTCACATCTCTTCTACTTTTCAAAAGAAACCGAGCTTGATCACCCACATGCCAGATGAACAGAAAGCCCAATAGCCCTTTCTCCCCTTGAGTTATCGTGTATCCCTGGTTTTATACAAACCAAAGGGGGCAGTGTTGTTCTAAGTGATTTAAGGACAGAGAATGGAAGAAATATTTCCACTCACCAGACAACCTGATTAGGGGAGCAGCTGCCTCTATCACTGTTACATGTGTGGTTGATGAAAACCCTTCATGCACAGCCCGACACATGCCTGCCTCTTGCTGCTGCAGGGAGCTCACTGCTCTGCATCTCTGTGGTGCTCTGTGCTAGGCTCCCAAGGTCACTCTCACATACTGAAGTGTGTATCCGCCTCCCCTCTCAATGCATGTGTTAAAAGTCCTAACCCCCAGTACCTTATATGTGTAGTATCTCTGTATCATTATATAATGTCCTTCTTTGTCTCTTATAACAATTTTTGTCTTAAAGGCTATTTTGTATGATGTTAGGATAGCCATTCCAGCTCCCTTTTAATTACTATTAGCATGGAATATCTTTCCCATTCTTTTACTTTCTACCTAGTCCTGTCTTTGAATCTAAAGTGAGTCTCTTTTAGATAGCATATAGTTGAATAATATTTTTCAGAAATCCACTATAGCATTCTCTGCCTTTTAATTGGAATGTTCAATCCAGTTACATTTAATGTAATTGATCATAAAATAGGAATTTTATCTGTTTTTTATATGTTGTATATCTTTTCTGTTCCTCTTATTTTTCCACTACTGTCTTCTGTGTTGATTAGCTATGCTCTAGGGTACCATTTTAATTCTCTTGTTTACTATTTTTTTTAGTTAATTTCTTTTTGTCCTTGGACTATGAACAACATACAGTTGGACAGTTATAACTGAAATTACAATGAATTTCTTAACTATAACAATTTGGTTCTGATTAATGCCAAGTAGTTTCACTATTATACAAAAAATTTACCCCCATATACCTCTGTTCCCTCTCCCCTTCTTTGTACTATTATGTTATTATCATACATTTTAATACATTGTGTGCCCATCAATGCAAATTTATTATTATTGCTTTATATAGTTATCTTTTAAATAAGAGGAGAAAACAAAGAGTTGCAATAAGTGCATTTATACTGTCTTTTGTATCTACCTATGGAGTTACCTTAAATGGTATTCTTTATTTTTTCATGTGGTTTCAAATTAAGACATATCCTTTAAGCCAGTCCTTCAGGGAGCCATCTAATAGTTCAAAACAATCACTATTTCTTGTAAATAAAATCCACTCTGTTCCCTTTGTCCCCAGCACCCATACGGGGAATGCAGCTATTTTCTTCAAGGCTACTTCCAACCCTGGATGGGACTAGGATAAGTTAAAACATCACAAAGCCTTGCTATTCTCACTGAAATACAGTTGGTGTTCCTTGAAAGCATTCCCCTGGTTGTTGGAGGCTTTTAGTTAGTGGCCAGTGTTCTGAAAAAGTTGACCCTAGTGCTTGCTTCGGCAGCACATACACTAAAATTGGAATGATACAGAGAAGATTAGCATGGCCCCTGCGCAAGGATGACACACAAATTCGTGAAGCGTTCCATATTTTTAGCCTATTATACAGAGTGAAGTAAGCCAGAAAGAAAAACACCAATACAGTATACTAAAGCATATATATGGAATTTAGAAAGATGGTAACAATAGCCCTGTATACAAGACAGCAAAAGAGACACTGATGTATAGAACAGTCTTTTGGACTCTGTGGGAGAGGGAGAGGGTGGGATAATTTGGGAGAATGGCATTGAAACATGTATAATAGCATTTATATGAAACGAGTCACCAGTCCAGGTTCGATGCATGATACTGGATGCTTGGGGCTGGTGCACTGGGACGACCCAGAGGGATGGCATGGGGAGGGAGGTGGGAGGAGGGTTCAGGATGGGGAACACATGTATACCTGTGGCGGATTCATTTTGATATATGGCAAAACCAATACAATATTGTAAAGTTAAAAAATAAAATTAAAAAAAAATAAAATAAAATATAAATTAAAAAAAAAAAAAGTTGACCCTGACAGTTTTTGTTGCATTTTTTGTTACTATAATGAAGGGATCAACTTTTGGTGTTCCTTCCTTTGTTGCTCCACTGACATCACTTCAATATGACATTACGAGCAATGTTAACCTTAATCAGCTGGTTAAGGCGGTATCTGCTGGGTTTCTCCATTGCAAAGGTACTATTTTTTCCTTTCTATGTGCTATTCCAGGGAGTCTCCCCAGTGGTTCAGTGGTAAAGAATCCAACCAGCAATGCAGGAGACGCAGGTTCAGCCCTTGGATTGGGAAGCTCCCCATGAAGGAGGGAAGAGCAACCCACTCCAGTATTCTTGCTGGGAAAATCCCATGGTCAGAGGAGTGTGGCAGGCTATAGTCTGTGGGGTCACAAACAGTCTGATCATGTATGCATCCATGCTATTCAGCAAATCCAGGAAGGCCAAATCCAGCCCACTGCTTGTTTCTTGTAAATAAAGTTTTATTGGTACAAAGTCACACTCATTATTTTACATATTATCTGTGGCGGCTTTCATGCTACAACAGCAGAGGTGAATTGCTGTGAAAGAGACTTTGGCTCACAGAGACTAATAGAGTTCCTACTTGGTTCCTGGCTGGCTCTTCTTGCTCTGTTAGAAGCATATCACTAATTCTAGCCCACATATAAGGGGAGAGAAATTAAGCTTTACCTGTGGATGGAGGAGTCTCCAAGCATTTGTGGATATATGTTAAAAATAAAGCTAATTAAATATTTGGGAGTCGATACTTTAAGGCCATGCAAATATCAGGTTTCTCCTTAAACTTTTGCTCACTAATATAACCTTCATTAGTAGATCTTAGCTTAGCAATTATTCCTGTGGTGCTCTAAACGTGATTTGCTGGTTCTCTCATTCCTTTCACATGTATTAATTAGAATTCTTCTATAAGGGAGATTTCTTCTTTCTTCCTTCTTCCCCACTGTTTATTTATTCAACCTTTTAATTACATCGGTATGGGCTCACAGATATTAATTTTAGTCTCCGGGTCATAATCCCAGATAGTCATAATTTACCTCACGGCACAGGAGCCGAGGTACTTTCTCTCGTTGGTTCGACATTAGAAGCCTAAATTTGCAACTGAGTCACTTGATCTCTCCTTTTTTATCATCAGCAGAATAAAAATTTGATAGCCACTTCACAGGATTCTCGTGAAAATGCTGTTTGAACTAGGAGGTAGGATATAAATGTTAAGATTCTGTGGTAATGTACTTCCTCTACGCTCATTTTCTTCGTCACGTCCCTTCTCCCCCTCTTTCCTTCCCCCTTTCCAATTCCTCCTTTCTCCCCCTCTCCCTGTGTGTTGCGCCCACTAGGGGTCCCCTGTGGCACTGGGGGTGAAGCCAGCGGGGTCTGAGTCACAGCATTTCTTTGAGGGAGGGCTGTACCAGGGCCAGCCCTAATAACCAGTATTCCTTTGCTGAGTCCCCAGGAAGCCACTTCAAGGACTCCTTTTCTCTTCTAAGCAGACGTCTTCCTGTACACATGTCCCCCACACCACTCATCCTCTGGAGGGCAGGGACCTTGCCTTACATCTTTTGTTACTTCCTCACCTCCCTTACTGCACAAAGCCTTTCAGACAGTCTTTAATCGACCTTGGATGCAGATTTTATCACACCCCTATTCAGCACGTTTCCGCTGTGCACAACACAGTCATGCCATGGCCAAACACCATCACTGAAATTCATCGGGGGGTTTCTATCACTTTCTTAAAGTTTCATTCCTAGTTTGAAGATATTTGATGTTCCATGTCAACAGTCATTAACTGTGTGGGAGGCTATACACTGAGTCAGACATGCATGGTTCTGAAAGTCAAGGAGCCCACAGTACACTTGGGACGAAAGAGCTCTGCACAAATAACCAACCACAGATTATCAAGGACTTCAAATGTCAGACATCACACGGATTTTGTTCAGTAGGCAATGGGCAGCTTGTTAAGACTTTTGAGGAAGAAGAGGACATAATCTACACTGAGAAACTGGGAAGGCTGAAATTCATGAGCCTGGTGACACGGAGAGCAATTAGAAAGCTTTTGGAATGAATCAAGTGAGAGAAATAAAATACCTCAATGGCGGTAAGAATGGAAAGAAATGGACAGAAACCTCATACAGGAAAAGTCAACGTGACATGGCCAGCTAACAATCAGAGAATCTTAGAAGGTGACCTTTGAGACTACATGGGGCAAGTCTCATGTTTCCGAAGAGGAAGATGAGGACTGAAGATCCTGTTACAAGCTCACATTGTTGGTCAGTGACTGTACCAGTAAGGAAGACCCTAGACTATGTTGCAGTAACAATCATACTCCAGTCTCCAGGGCCTAACCCATAGAGGTTTATTTCTTACTCACAAAAGGTCCTCTGCAGGCTAGGAGACCTCCCCAGGGAAACACCGTTCCAGATGATAACTCAGGGATCCAGTCTTGCTATTGTGGGTTCTGCCACCTCAACTTGTACCTTCTAGGAAGAGAAAGTGTGGAGAACATGCATCACCTCCTCTCACAGTCCCTTGGCCAGAATTAGTCACATGCCCCAGCCTAACTGCGAGGGTACGGGAGGGGTATTAATGTGATATTTATGTGAGCACTGCATTCTCTGTCACAGCCACCTAACAAGGAATGGCTTGGTTCCCAAAGTCCAGGCTTTTTTCCTGCATTATGCATGCAGTGGAATCCACCTTAGGGATTTGCTAACACCTCAGTGTACCCTGTTCTGAATATCTTCCTGTTACCACAACTTGGCAAGAGAACTGAAAACAGATTTTCAATCTTAAAGCAATCCATTCAGAAACTGTAAGTAGGTAGCTGGGACACACAGTGGGGATATTACAAGCAACTCCAAACTACATATTACCATATAGCAATTATTTGTGCAGGCAGACCTCATTTTATTGTGCTTTGTAGATACTGTTTTTTTGTTTGTGGTTTTTTAATCCATTTATTTATCTTTTACAAATTGTGGCACCCCTGCATCAAGGAAGCCTATTGGGGCCATTTTTTCCAACAGCATTTGCTCACTTCGCATCTCTGTCACAATTTGGTAATTCTCATAATATTTAAAATCTCTCATCAGCAAAAATATTGTGGTTGGCTGAAGGCTCAGATGATGATTAGCATTTTGAGCAATATTGTAAATTAAGGTATGTACATTTTTTAAAGTATTTTTAAAAATACATTCTTTCTTATTTATTTAGGTTGCTTTGGGTTTTCTCTGCAGTGTGCACACTTTCTCTAGTTGTGGCAAGAGAGGGCTATTCTTTGCTGCAGTGCATGGGCTATATAACATAATATATCTGTGCATGTTTTTGTTTGTGGGTGCTCAGTCATTTGTCTTGCCAAGCTTCTCACAGTATAGATTTTTTATTTTATTTTATTTATTTTTGGGTGTGCTGGGTCTTCATTGCTGCACAGGCTTTTCTCTAGTTGCAGCAAGTGGGGGCTCTCTGTGCACAGGGAAACCAAAAACTTTGTGGGACTTGCTTTATTGTGATGTTAGTCTTAGATAATCACTTTATTGCAGTGTCCTGGAACCAAAACCCCAATATCTCCAAGATACACCTAATAGTCTAAAATATGTGTAGAAACAGCTGCATAGGACACATTAACCCAGACATTTACAACTCTGCTCCATGACTTGAGGAGTCACAGAAGTAGATACAGGTGAAAGGGTTAAAATACTATATAGATAGTGCCATGGCAGAGACTTAAAGCTGATGTAGAAGAATGAAGTCAATGACCCTCTAGGTGCCTGCCTGCCATGCTCTCAACCTCCTCTTGAGAGAAGCAGGCCTTTACCATCAAGAGCCATATTTAATAGCATGTAACTTATTACCCTGGCCACAAATGATCAGAGCAGGGGAAGATGCTTGACTCAAGGGCAGCTAATTTCTGGGCAGGTAAGTGGCTTATGAGGTGGTATGGTATGAGATGACTGGAGACTAACTAGGCCAATCAGAAACTGAATTTGTGGAATTCCTGTGTTTGCATCATCTGTTCCTGGACGTTCTGCCCTGGCTCTGTGTCATCTAACTCAGAAAGTGCCCTTCGAAGGACCCTGTTCACTGCCACACTTTTCAATGAATTAAATTTTATTTCTGTTCTGCTGCTGCTGCTGCTAAGTTGCTTCAGTCGTGTCCGACTCTGTGCGACCCCACAGACGGCAGCCCACCAGGCTCCCCCGTCCCTGGGATTCTCCAGGCAAGAATACTGGAGTGGGTTGCCATTTCCTCCTCCAGTGCATGAAAATGAAAAGTGAAAGTGAAGTCGCTCAGTCGTGTCCGACTCTAGCGACCCCATGGACTGCAGCCTACCAGGCTCCTCCGTCCATGGGATTCTCCAGGCAAAAGTACTGGAGTGGAGTGCCATTGCCTTCTCCAGAATTTCTGTTCTAGTGGGGGAAAAAAGAAAAGAGAATCAGATTTTTGGAGGAAGACTTGTCAGTTGACAGTGGGCACAGGAGATGAAGCACATGGAGGGATAAAAGACAGCATATCACCGAAATGGTAGAAATCTGGAATCAGCAAAAGCCTGAGCATTGCTTTTCAGAGAGTAAGAAGTAGGTGGTTTTCAGAGAGTATGAACTAAGAAGTAGTGCCAGACCATACAGGAGATAAGGAAGCAGATTACTAACAAGGCAAAATGGCCAAGTATCAGAAAACAGCAAATTCCTGCCACTACGGGGGCAATGAAATATTTTGGTCCCTAGAGCTGTGCTGATCAGATTCTAAACTGTATTTAAGTCCCCAGTAAGCCCAACCATATGGCTATTCCTGAACTTCTAGCCTTGTAGCTGAGATTTCTGTCTTCCTTAATTCTATAAGGTTGCTTACAGTAACCCCTCATTACTGCTGGTGAATCTGTCCTTTGCACCCATAAGACCCTATTAGGCTCTAAGAAGAAATGGAGCTCTGGTGCCTGCTACAACACTGATGGTCTTCAAAAACATTACACTAAATAAAATAAGCCAGGCACAAAAGAACAAATATTCTACCATTCCAATCATATCAAGTACCTAGAAGAGGCAAAATCAAAGAGACAGAACATAGAATAGAAGTTACCAGAGGTCAGAGTCTGGGGGGATGGGAGGAGTTACTATTTAATGGTTATAGAATTTCTATTTCAAGTGATGAAAAAGTTTTAGAACATAATTAATGCCTCTGAATTGTACACTTTAAAATGGTGAAAGCAGTAAAATTCATGATATATGTATTTTACCACATGCTCACAAGACTCTATTAGGGGTTCTGTGATAGAAAGAACATCAGCTTAGAGTCACAGAAACTGAGTTCAAGACCCAGCTCTGTCATTTTCCAGCTGTGTCACTTTGGGCAACCTCTCAGTGTCTCAGTTTATTCATTTGAAAAATGAAAATAATAAAACTCTTTCTGGGATTTCTCTGGTGGTCCAGTGGTTAAGACTGCTTCCACTGCAGGGGGCACAGGTTTCATCCCTAGTTGGGAAATTAGGATCTTGCATGTCAGGCAACGTGGACAAAAAAGAAAATAAATCCCCCCCAAACCTGACCTTTCCAAGTTTATTGTGAGGAACAATGAAGACAAAAGACATTAAATCATTACATACACATCTTTTGAAAATGAATCTAGTGACTCTTGCTATATGTATTGAGAAGAGGAGACAACAGACCTCTATTCTTTCCAAAAAAGTGGAAGACTTCTTGACTGTGTGTTCCGGGTACACTGGTGTCAACAGTGTGAAGCTCATCACATTTGCCTTCAGAGACCCAGACTTCTCTGAATGCCCCTTTACTTCTTTTGCCATTTCCTGCTTTCTCAATGCATCATGCTCTCTTCCTCTAGTCCTCTTCAAGACAAGCCCTCGGGAGGAATTATTTTCCTCATTCAAATTGGAGTCCCTTTATTCTCCTTCACACAGCATACCTGTATTTAGGTCATATCTCTTTCCAGGGAGGAAAAAATTTGATCCATATAAACTTGCTGAGTTGAACTGAAGGCTTCTCTTTTGGCATCAGCAGACATGTAGATACAAGAAATGCTGTGGGAGGGGAAGCTCTCCAAGCCCTTTGCATCTCCCACAGCCAGGTGGTTAATAATTCTGAAATACTTGCTAAGTGGGATTCTTTATCTAGGCATCATCAAAAGGCAGGAGGTGAACCAAATGGCTTTTCAAATTTGATTCCATTCTGACATTCTATGAGGTCTAGAAAGTAGGCGTGCACACCAAGATCGCTGAGGAGCTGTCCCGGGTCCTGAAGTGTAACTGAGCAAGCAAGCCTCCCTGTTTCTCCTTTCCTTGCATATTTGCATGCTAAAGTCTCTTCAGTTGTGTCCGATTCTTTGCCACCCTATAGTCAGTAGCCTGCCAGGATCTTCTGTCCATTGGATTTTTTAGGCAAGAATACTGGAGTGGGTTGTCATTTCCTCCTGCAGGGGAATCTTGACGACCCAGAGATCAAACCTGTGTCTCTTACATCTCCTGCATGGCAGGTGGGTTCCTTACCACTAGCACCACCTGGGAAGCCCTTCTCCTATCCTTGGGGCCCTGGCAACTCTGGTTCAGCCTATACTTGGATTTAGAAGAGGTAAACGAAGAGCTAATTCTGGGAAGGGGGAAAGGATGAGAGAGAAAAGCACACAAACACACAGTCTTCTGAATCAGCTTAGCCACCAGGAGACGGCTAAGGCCAAAACATAGAAACTTTGGTTTTATTTTTTAAATAAGAAAGGTCACCAAGAAACCCCTTATCAAAAATATAGAAGAAATGCAAGGGGACAAAAAAACTGTGCATCAAACAATGCAATGCAAATCTGTGTGAATATCAATTTGTGAGCAAAACTGCATCCACACAGATTGATGTGTCAGCATCCACTGAGCCATACCAAAGGACTCACAGCTGTTTTTTATCTTTTCCTGTAGATAGAAACAGTTTAATTTTTATAGATAGAAGACAAATAGGCGTATGACTTAGCTTGATGTCATGTTCTTTCACATGTC
Source organism: Bubalus kerabau (assembly GCF_029407905.1). Lineage (NCBI taxonomy): Eukaryota > Metazoa > Chordata > Mammalia > Artiodactyla > Bovidae > Bubalus > Bubalus kerabau. The sequence goes on from NC_073645.1 coordinate 26,428,951, forward strand.
TTTGTTATTAAAAAAAAAAAATAATAATCACGCCTCTCCAGAAAGTTTGAGGCATAATCCTCCCTACCTGTCTTAGTGATATGCTCATGCAATCATCTTTTCACGGAGGCTAAAGAAACTCAGCTGAACAAATATGACTGTATAAAGTCAGATACAGAAAGGAGATGGTCTGAGCCTGCAGTCAAGTACATACTGCCTTATGTATTTATGTCTGTACGTTATGCCCTCGAATTAGCCATAACTCCTCAACTAATTGCAAGCTCCTTAGAGGTAATGACCACATCTCATGTCTTCTCCTACACAAACAGCACAAACATGTAGCTGGACACACAACAAGTGTTCAATAAATATTGGATGGCTGACTGTTTAAGGAAAGTAGAGGTGGAGACTGGATTTCACTCAGGTAATATATTTTTTTCTCTTTCAGGTAATGTATTTTCTTTTTTAAAAAATTAGTGTAAAAAAAATAGTGTATTTTTAACCTGGTAAAAACTAAAAACAATGTAAAAGTCCAACAAGAGACTGATGAAACAACTTATGGCACATCTATATAACCGAACACCACACTGAATTGTAAAAAGAAGTAAACAGATCTATATAACCGATGTGGGTAAATGGCTACAATTTATGAAATAAAAAATTAAGGATATATATAAAATGCATACGATTCTATATTTACTTTAAAAATTAATCTGAGAAAAGGATACTTTTTTATCACTTGTAGTTATATTCTTTGCTCTAATTCCAGCAGCTGGCACACAGCCAGGGTTCAGTAAATATTTAATTGTCTATGGTAACACCAGGCTTCCCTGGTGGCTCAGATGGTAAAGAATCTGCCTGCAATGAGAGAGACCCAGGTTTGATCCCTGGTCCGGAAGATCCCCTGGAGAAGGACATGGCAACCTACTCCTGTATTCCTGCCTGGAAATTTCATGTACAGAGGAGCCTGGAGGGCTACAGTCCATGGTGTCACAAAAGAGTCGAACAGGACTTAGTGACTAAGCACACACATGGTAACACCACGGATTCAGTATAACACTTAAAATACTCCCAACAGAATGTAAATTCTGACATTTTTTTGTTGTCATTGTTGTTACTTCAGAATAAGCAGGATTTTCCTATTGTTGAGCAGGAGGGCGGGGGGCAGGGAAGAGCACTCAGTAATTAAATGAAGTTGGTAGAGCATTAGAGTGAAGGTCATTAGTTCAATCTCAGATTTGGATAATACATTCTTTTTTGCTTACTTTATCTTTCTACATATCTATATATTAATAAATATTCACAACTTTTTATTTTGAAAATTTCCAAACCTACAGAAAAATTGCACGACTAATACGATAAACATCTGCTTTCACCAATTGCTAACTTCTTGCCATATTTGCTTTACTTCCCCTGCATCTGTGTATGTGTGTACTATTTTTGCCAAACCATCTAAGAGTAAGTTATAAAAAAAAAAAAAAAGAGTAAGTTATATAAATCATGACAATGCAAACCTAAATACTTCATCATATATCTCCAAAGAACATTTGCCTATTTTTTATATATTAATTATCTTCAAAGAACTATTTCTTATTTTGAAGTAGCTTAAGACCCACAAGAAGTTGCAAAGACAGTTCGGAAAGTTCCCAGGTACCATGCATCCAGCCAGCTCACTCTTCAAGACTCTTCAAGATAACATCTTACATAACCTTAGTACATTATTAAAATCCAGGAAAGTGAAACTGATGCAACAAATTATTTCAACCACAGACTTTATTTGGATTTCACAGGGTTTCTCTCTCTCTCCTCTTTCATTCTATGAATTTTTATCATGCATATAATCTTGAGTGACAAAACTGTTCCCCCACCACAAAACATCCTTCATGTTACCCCTTTAACAGCCGCATCCTCCCCACAACCCTAATCCATCAACCATTGATTTGTTCTCCACCATTACAAGTTTGTCATTTCAAGAATGTTATAGAAATGAGTCAGGTAATACACAGCACTTTTTTACTCAGCATAATGCTCCTGTGATTCATCCAAGTTGCTGAGAATTATTTATCAAGAGTTGATTCTTTTTAATACTGAATAGCATTCCACTGGATAGATGTATCATAGTTTATCTATTCACCTGTTGAAGGACATTTGGGTTGTGTTCTGGTTTTGTATATTATAAAGAGACCTGCTGTGAACATTCATATACAAATTTTTCTGTGAACACAGGTTTTCATTTTTCTAGGCTAAATACTCAGGAGTGAGATTGCTGAGTCATACAGTCAATGTATTTTTAACTTCATAAGAAAGTGCCAAAGTGTTTTCCAGAATGGCTGTACCATTTAACAGCCCCATCAGCAGTGAAGAAGAGAGCCAGATGCTCTGATCTTTGCAGGCCCTTGATATTGTCAGTATTTGGTCTCAGCCACTTTAGTAAGTATGTATCATTGTGGTTTCAATTTGCATTTCCCCAAAGGCTAGTGATGCTGAACTCATTTTTCATGTGCTTATTTGCCATCTGAATACTTCCTTTGGTAAAACGTCTGCTCAAGTCTTTTGTCCATTTTCCAAATGGAATGTTCATTTTCTTACTGCTATATTTAGAGTTCCTTATATACTATGGATACAAATTCTTTATTGGATATATGATTTGCAAATACTTTCTTCCAATTTGTGGTCTGTCTTTTTATCTTCTTAAATGGGTCTTTTGCAGAACAAATGATTTTTTCTTATTTTTATGAAGCCAAGTTTATTTCTTTTATGAATTGCACCCTTGGTATTATGCCAGAGTTTTCCCAAGTGGTTGTACAGGAGAAAAAAAAAATCAACAATTGTTTCCTCCTCACATGTGTTTAATACTGTGAGAGATGCTGAGAGATACATAGATATAGAAGAGTTGTGCTCAAGAAGCTTCTAGTTCAGTTTAGACAAACACAAATAATTACAGCAGAAGATGGGAGGTGACTGTGAATCATGTGAGTATTGCAGACTGAGTAGCTGGAGGAGAGTTCATGAGAAGGAAGGATCATTTTACATTGGAAATATCAGGAAAGGCTTCATGGAGGAGGCAGTATTTGAGCCCTAAGGATTTCAACAGTTGAAGTCAGGGCAAGAACTGCACAAGCAGTGGAACAGATGGGACAGAAAAATTAAGATCAAAAAGTCGTCTGAGGGGAAGAAGCTAGAGGGAAAGAAAAAGTTCACTTCTAAATAACAGCACTTAATCTTAAGGATTTCAACAGTGGAAGTCAGGGCAAGAATTGCACAAGCAGAGGAATAGATGGGACAGAAAAGTTAAGATCAAGACGTGGTCTGCGGGGGAGAGGCTAGAGGGAAAGAAAAAGTTGACTTTTAAATTGGAGAAGGAAATGGCAACCCACTCCAGTGTTCTTGCAAATAACAGCACTTAAAGGGTAACAAGCATTCATGAAGAGATGCCCAAAAGGCAGTTGGATATGTGAGTTTGGAGTTGGAAACTGGAAATAGGGATTTGAGAATCAACAACATAGGTCAGGTCTTTTATTAATACACGCCCCACAGCATCTTATATTCTTCTCTAGATCACCAGTCACAGTTTAGAGTACCAGTCACAGTTATAATTAACAATTAACTGTGTAATTAGTTGCTTAATCTCTATGTCTCTTGCTAAAATTCCAGTCCCATGGAAGCAGAGTCCCAGCACCTAGTCCAGTGCCTTGTACTCAGTAAATATTGCTGAATGAAGGAACGAAAGAAGATGCTGCTTCTAATAGCCATCATTTATTGAGCATGCACATGGAGGCAATGTGATACACACTTAGTACACACAACCTCATTTAAGCCTCACAGTAATCTCATGAAAAGGAGGTCAAGGATTCTCAAACCTAAATTCAATGGATTGGAGGCAATGCCTAAGTTCCCAGGTACTTCTAAAGAGTAGTCAGGTCTGGAGACTCCTCAGGCCGATGGTTTTGTTGAAATTTTATAAATGAAGAGACTAAGGTTCAGCAAATTTTGTTGTTCAACAAAATTTTGCTGTTGTGTCTCACTCTCTGTGACCCCATGAACTGCAGCACGCCAGGCTTCCCTGTCCTTCCCTATCTTCCAGAGTTTGCTCAAACTCATGTCCATTGAGTCAGTGATGACATCCAATCATCTTATCCTCTGTCACCCCCTTCTCTTGCTCTCAATCATTCCCGGCATCAGGGTCTTTTCCAATGAGTACGCTCTTCTCATCAGGTGGCCAAAGTATTGGCGCTTCAGCACCAGTCCTTCCAATGAATATTCAGGAGTGATTTCCTTTAGGATTGACTGGTTTGATCTCCTTGCAGTCTTAGGGACTCTCAAGAGTCCCCTCCAGCACCACAGTGACTTGTTCAAAGTCCCATGACTAGGAAGAACCCTGATGCAAAACTAGAGCTCTTTACCACAAGCCTCCCTGCCTCTGGGAGATATCATACCTAAAAATGAGTTTATGAGGGAACAGCAGAAGGCCAAAGACTGAGTCCTTGAAATCCGAGAGAGTAGTGAGCACTGCCAAATGCCACAGAGAGGCCACGGAGGATGTGGCAGGAGGGAGAATCTGGGGATAATTGAACGATGTGTCCACAGTGCTTGAGTCTGCCATTATAGTAAAATGAATACACAACCCCTTGCATAGGGCAACGCACTCACTTAGGAGACCTGGCCAGCTGGAAGGAGATGTAGCTTGTGACTCAGCCAAGATTACTCTTTGGTAGTACAACTCTGTGCTAAAATAATTAAAGCCAAATATTTGGGCCTATGGAGTGGTATGCCAAAAAAGAGGAGGCAGGGAGGCACAAGTCTCGTGGGGGCATTTAAGTATGGAATCTCTGAAATGCTAAGCTAGTCAGCAATTGCAAAATGCAGCTCACTTGAGATTTTCCAGGGCCACTACCCCTTTGATGGGTGATTCAGGTTTTTGCCTCACCCTCTTCTGCTCGATTGGAGAAGGCGGTGGCACCCCACTCCAGTACTTCTGCCTGGAAAATCCCATGGACGGAGGAGCCTGGTGGGCTGCATGCAGTCCATGGGGTCTTGAAGAGTCAGACACGACTGAGTGACTTCACTTTCGCTTTTCACTTTCCTGCATTGGAGATGGAAATGGCAACCCACTCCAGTGTTCTTGCCTGGAGAATCCCAGGGACGGGGGAGCCTGGTGGGCTGCCGTCTATGGGGTCACACAGAGTCAGACACGACTGAAGTGACTTAGCAGCTTCTGCTCTATGTGTGTTTGCCTTTGGATTACTGCTTCTATTGGAGACTGCAAAAGAAAGGCAAGGACCTCCCTGGTGGTCCAGTGGTTAAAAATCAGGTTAAAATTGCCTGCCAATGCAGGGGATATGGGTTTGATCCCTGCTCCTGGGATCTTCCACATACCATGGAAGAATGAAGCCCACATTCTCTGGAGTCTATGCTTTGTAACAAAAGAAGCCACTGCAATGAGAAGCTCATGCACTACAATGAAAACCCAGCAAAGCCAAAAATAAAGAAATAAAAATTTTAAAAAGAAAGGTGATTTTGCTTTTGGTAGTACAGTTAAAGTGAGATTGGAGCCAAAGCCCAGAAAAGCTTCTAATTATATGTGCTTGTTTCCACTTAGCCACACTCATGTTAACCCCTGGTAGCACAAACAGTCAAGAGGGCTATACTCTCACTCCCAAGGGGCAGCCTAGAGGCCTGTGCAAGGATACTGTGGGCAGTCTCATCACAAAACCTGACTCATTTGCTGTTGATCGTAGATGCAAAGCAATACCTATTTGAAAGAGGCCAATGATGACATTAACCCCTTACATCTGTACAAAGCACCTTCACATGCACCAACTCAGTCTTTTATGACCTTGGTTTAAGTGTTGCTATCTCCTCATGCTTAGTAATTGGCAGGAGATACAATTCAAACCCATCACCTCTGATTCTTTGAATTACAAACCAGCCTGCTATTTTGTTATTGGCCAAAACCTTTCTGAAGCCCACTTAGCTTTATTCTGGCTACATGGAAATTAATAAGACTTTGAGAGTCTCATTGCTCTAAGTAGAATTATGCAGTGAGGAAAGAAAGTATGTTTGCTTGCTAGTAATATTATGCAGGGTGCTGCAGCTAAGCCTGCTTCTTATCAGTAAGATGGGGATAAAGGTCACCTTGAGGAGTAGCCAGAAGGAAGTAAACCTATGCAAGATTCTTGCCACCATGGCTGGCAGAGAATATTCATTCAGTGATGTCAGCACTCTTCCATCCTTCACATTACCAGGTATTTCTGAGTCCACTGAATTCAGAATTGAGTCCCTGCCGCTCAGGTCTTGGTTTCTGACGAGGAACCAAGGACCAGGCTGTGGTAGGGCCCAGTTATCTTACATGACATAAAGCACAAAGACAAGAATATGCTCCAAAGTCCCACAGGACTCTATTCCCCGCCCCCTTTTTAGGGCCTCTAAAAAGGTAATATTTCTTCCATGAAAGTAAAATTTATCACAGAATTACATCCTTGAGATTCCAAGATCAAAAAAGGCCTTCAGTTTGGAATTCTGGAATCTACTAAAAAGTTCCTCCCCTTCCCTCTTCAAAGTCATAGCCACATCCTGAGACATTACAAGTTTGAAGACCCCACGCTGCTTCCTCCCAGCCTTCATCTTTACAGATCCCATTCTTGGAAATCCACCCCTGTGCAGATAGGGAGGCCAGCTCAGTCAACAGCACTCTTCTGCATTTTCGGAACTTAATGTTCGCAGGGACCTCTTTTGTCCAAAGACAGACTTCTAAACCAGATAAAAATATTTACAGACTGAAATGTCAAACGCCTACAGGGCCAGACAGGTAAAGTAGATGAATTAAGAAGGCGGACATTAATCAGTGGAGAGTGGTGGGGGACTGTGGTGTACAGGAACGCACACTTAACACATAAGTGGCAGGGGCACCTCAGCTCCGCCCATCATGGCTATCCTAGCTTTTCCCTTGGCTTCTCTCCACTCCCTGCAACTCAGGCTCTCGAGCCGCACCTCCCTCCCCTCTCTTCCCCGGGGCGTTGCAGGCTTTCGGTGCAGCCACCCAAGCCGGGCGCCCCCGAGAGCCGCAGAGGAGCAGCTGATGCGGTGCTCTCTGACGGAGACCCACTTTTCCCCTGGGAATCCCGAGCGGGCTGAAGGACGGGACAAAGCCGCGCCCTGAGGGTCTACACTCTAACTGGAAAAACAGGGCCTCACGCCCGGGAGCTCCGGGGTAGGTGTGAGAGTACAGCACACCTCGCAGAAAACACTAACCTCCCAGTGGATTAAAGCGGGCGAGGGCAGGGTCAAGGAACGCGATAGAACAGCGCAGTTTGCAGATGGGAAACCCCCATCGCTCAGGAACCCCTCCACACAAGTCACTTCCAAACCAGACGATTCTCGGCGAGGGGCTCATCAGACAGGCGGTGGCTCCTACATAAATGGCTCTGTCCCCTCGCCCTCGGTCCGGGGCGCGCGCAGCTGCAGGAGTCACTGCGCTTCCCCGCCCCCGCTCCTGGAGGCCCCCCTCTCCCCTCTCCCCTCTCCGCCCGGCCCGAGCAGGAGCTCCGCCCCCAACGCACCGCCCCAGTCGTCCCCCCACCCCCCACGCCTTAAAACCCGGTGCACGCCGCCCCACCGCGCCCCGCCCGGCGCACCTCTCCTCTCCTCGCCAGCGCCAGCCGCAGCCGCTCTCCCGGCCCTGGTCTCGGCACCATGAGCTTCGGCTCGGAGCACTACCTGTGCGCCTCCTCCTCTTACCGCAAGGTGTTCGGGGACGGCTCGCGCCTGTCCTCGCGCCTCTCCGGGGCTGGCGGCTCGGGGAGCTTCCGCTCGCAGTCGCTGTCCCGCAGCAATGTGGCCTCCTCGGCCGCCTGCTCCTCGGCCTCGTCGCTCGGCCTGGGCCTGGCCTACCGCCGGTCCCCGGCGTCCGACGGGCTGGACCTGAGTCAGGCGGCGGCGCGCACCAATGAGTACAAGATCATCCGCACTAACGAAAAGGAGCAGCTGCAGGGTCTCAACGACCGCTTCGCCGTGTTCATCGAGAAGGTGCACCAGCTGGAGACGCAGAACCGAGCGCTCGAGGCCGAGCTGGCCGCGCTGCGGCAGCGCCACGCCGAGCCGTCGCGCGTCGGCGAGCTCTTCCAGCGCGAGCTGCGCGATCTGCGCGCGCAGCTGGAGGAGGCGAGTTCGGCGCGCGCGCAGGCCCTGCTGGAGCGCGACGGGCTGGCCGAGGAGGTGCAGCGGCTGCGGGCGCGCTGCGAGGAGGAGAGCCGGGGGCGCGAAGGGGCCGAGCGCGCCCTGAAGGCGCAGCAGCGCGACGTGGACGGCGCCACGCTTGCCCGCCTGGATCTGGAGAAGAAGGTAGAGTCACTGCTGGACGAGCTGGCCTTCGTGCGCCAGGTGCACGACGAGGAGGTGGCCGAGCTGCTGGCCACGCTGCAGGCGTCTTCGCAGGCCGCGGCCGAAGTGGACGTGGCTGTGGCTAAACCAGATCTGAGTTCGGCGCTGAGGGAGATCCGCGCCCAGTATGAGTCGCTGGCCGCCAAGAACTTGCAGTCGGCCGAGGAGTGGTACAAGTCCAAGTTTGCCAACCTGAACGAGCAGGCGGCGCGCAGCACCGAGGCCATCCGGGCCAGCCGCGAGGAAATTCACGAGTACCGGCGCCAGCTGCAGGCACGCACCATCGAGATCGAGGGCCTGCGCGGGGCCAATGAGTCCCTGGAGAGGCAGATCCTGGAGCTGGAGGAGCGACACAGTGCCGAGGTGGCCAGCTACCAGGTAAAGGTTGGAGCGCTGCGTAGAGAAGGGAGCCCTCTGCTCTCCAGCGCGTATTTCTCGCACGGTTGGGGCCCTCGAAATCAAGGGGAGGATAAAGGAGGGGACGGAAAGTGCCCCGCCCAGAGGCACTGGCAAACAAAAAGCCCTGAAGCCTCTCTCGCTAATTTTAGGGGCCTGGACGCCCTCTTTCCCTGCCCCTCACTTGCGTCCCTGTCTGAGCCCTTCTAACAAAGAAGCCGTCAAGCTTCAGCAGGTGGGCATAAACATGCTGGCGACCTGAAGAACAACCCGTCCCAAAGAGGGAGTGAGCGCAATAGGGGTGGGTCGCAGCCTCTCCGTGGTTGGCGGTGCTGTTTCCGCTGTCTGGCTTGTTTGATTGACTTTGAAATGCTTTCTGTGCATCCTGGGAATATTTCTGCACTTGGGTGGGGGAAGAATGCGAGACTATACTGGCAAGAGTTCTATCCCATTGTCTTGACTTTTGCCCTCAAAGGAGTAGAGACTGGCAGTCAAGGAGATGAGTGATTGGGCTAGTAATAACCGCCCTGCTCTGTTCTCCCCCAGCATACATTCAGTTCCCTCGGCCACTGACTGACGGTATTTCTTCCTAAAGAAAGCATTACAGACGTTAGGAAAGGATGGTCGGGCGCTGTCCTCGGTGCTGATCTAGAGTTCTTCCCATCTCAGAATTTCCCTCCTGTCTCATGTCCCAGTTATGACTCTCTAGACAATTAACTGCTTCGATTTTTTTTTTTACTTCTCAACACAAACACATCAGTCTCGGCTACCTGCAATCAAGGGTCACCTCGTGGACAGCATCAATTTTCACGTTCATGGATGGCTTAGCATTTAACAAAAACCACTTAGTCTGCCCCGCAGCAGTGAAGTCCCACTCGAAAATTCCCATTTCCTTAACATTTTTCCATCCTAAGTGCATGTGATAAATCACAGAGATGAGTGCATCTTTGTTATAGGTCACTTATTTTTTTCCCGTCTTTGCCTGTCCTCTAAGCTCCTGTGAAGGTATCCATTGGCTCTTTCCTCCTTTTCTGTCCAAACAAAGGCCACTGCATCTTCAGTTTTACTACATGGAACATTCTGGGCTTATGACCACAAAGGACACAGAGGCAGGTGGAAAGTGTGGAAAAGAATCTAAATAGTTTCAAGGTGCAATAAAAAGTTCCATTGGATAGAATGCTAATAGTTCAGAAACTTGCAATAATTCATTCTACCAAGCTCAAAATTTCCATTTGATAAAATTAATTATGTTTAGGAACATTAAGAAAATACAATCAAGAAAGCAGTGAATCCTCAAAGTGCTATTTTTGTCTGGAGCCAGAGAATTATTATGGATGTGCAGTATTTGCTGTTCATTATAAATAGCTCCCTTTGATAAAGGAAGAAAGCTTGCTTGGGCTATTTATTTTGGTATTTATAATTGCAGTAATATTTAAGTAAATACTTTTATTCCACTTCAAAATGTTTAACTTGAACTTTTCACTATGTGGTCTAGCTCTCAATAGCCTGAACTAATTACATTTAGTTAATTGAGACTTCGTATTTTCTTCTAGAAGCTTCAAAGGATGGGCTACGTGGTCTTCTGCTGGGCTAGCCCAGTATTTCTCTAAAAAGGATAACTTACCCATAATCACCATCTGAATTGGGTTTTGCCGTGTCCTCTGGTTGCTTGGTGTAGCCCCTACATTCTAAGAAATAGTGACAGTATTGTCTGGTTTGTTTTGTTTGCTTTAAAAGGCTTTCAATGTTAGACAATAGTAGGGTCATCCAGACTAGCCTGCAGAAAACAAAAAACAACAGAAACTGCGGCATCTGCAGCTCTGCAGTGCTGCCCCCATCAGCCATAGCCTCAGTGGACCTGCTGTGAATGCAAGAGGAGATCAGACAACAGATATATATATATATACAAGCTGAGGAGGGGTGCGCATCTTCACCTGCGGGTCCTGAAGCCACAAGAGTGTCATCAGGCTATTCTGACAATCTTAGCAGCGCTGATGGAGATGAAAAGCCTCCTTCTCCACAGTGAGATTCAGCCATTGTTTTCTTGCCCTCTAACCCCTCCCCCTCCCCTTTCACTGCAGTGATGGGAGGCTGTTCTCTTTCTTCTGCTTCAGAGATTAGTGGTAGGCCCATTTTCCTTTGCAGGTTTGCCACCGTCTTAGAGGCAGAGGAAGGCCCCATTAAAGTCACGTTTTCCCTACCCCAGAGAGCTGACAGCCTATTTGAGGAAAGAAAGCTTATCACACTTTTGAAAGGGTGAAGAATGATTCAAGGTGACATATTAATAGTGAGTATACCATGGTGTATGCAAGGGTTGAATCAGGCGACACGAAAAATTAAGAGGTGCTAGGACTATTGTCCTCAGAAGCCAAACAGAGCCATCCTCTTTAACTAAAGGCTTTCCATTTCTGACACAGGGTGATTCTGGTTCCTGCTTCACCACCATTAGAGTCCCTGTACTGCCAAAGATGCCTAAGGACATTTTTGGACGGTACTGGGGGCCCTGGCCCTGTACGATGGTCAATCTTGGAAAGCTGAAGCTTTCCTTGAAAGACCTTGCGGAACAATCAGGATCACACCATCAGTTAATGCTCTCCAGGGAGATGAGCCAAGTCTGCCCTCTTCTCTCCAGTATGAGATTGAAATGTAGCCTAATTAAACAGCAGGAAGGGGCTGGCCCCTTGGAGATTGGGGGTGGCAGTGGCTGCATATAAATCTATAACCTGATAGATCCAATTCTGAAATTAGAATTCAAGAAAAAGGTCTTCATTTGGTCCCCTTCTCTTTTTTTTCAACTCTTCCATATGTTTTTTGCTTTCTTTTGTTCTGTTTTTGTCCCCTCTACCTCAGTATATTAGGGCTTCCCTGGTGGCTCAGTGGTAAAGAATCTGCCTGCCAATGCAGGAGATGCAGGTTTGATCCCTGGGGATCAGGAAGATTCCCCTGGAGGAGGAAATGGTAACCCTCTCTAGTATTCTTGCCTGGGAAATCCCATGGACAAAGGAGCCTGGTGGGCTAAAGTCCATGGGATCACAAAGAGACATGACTTAGCAACTAAACACCAAACATACCACCTCACTGTATTATTGCCACCTGGCCCACCCTGATAGAGCCTTTACAGAAAAACTAGTGGTTCCTAAACCCATTGACCTGCCAAGGTTACTTGGGGGCTTAACAGAAAGAGTCTCAGGCTTACTCCCAAAGATATGGATTCAGTAGTTTGCAGGTGGGGCCCAAGAATATGCAGTTTCAATAAAAGCACTGCAGCCTATCAATTCCTTAGACTGATTTGGGGGTGCACTGACTTAAACCACCTTTCCCAGTGTAAACCAGCCTATAGAAATACTGGTAGTGCAACACTTTTAAAGTATTGTAGAAAAAATCATGGGATGAAACAAAGATAGGAGTGAGAAAAGGCAGCAGAGTGACCTGTGAGTGTACCACATATAGAAATCCTCTCTCCCCACCTTCGTTATCAGGCAGAGCAGTAATTCTGAACAGCCTTCTTCAATCAGATGGTGCCGCACTCACTGCCGTTCCCCTGGGTGAGGGCCCCTAAAAGTGATGAACCCACGGCTCTGTCTGTTGACCTGTGCGCCACTGCAGATGCTCTGGTGGCCTGTTCTCTCTCTTACTCCCAGTCCACATCCTTCGAGCCCTGAGGAGGATGCTCAGCACTCCGGTTAGCCATTCCAGGAGAGACCCCTGGAATGGGAGTGCCTCTTTCCTGTTCCCTCAGTCTAAGCCAGCAGCTGCTGCGTGGTTGGGGGAGGGGGCAGACTGCAGCGCTTTGCTCAGATTTCCAGCTGGAGGCCATCTTTGGCAGGGCTTTTGAAGGGCAATGCAAGACAGCCTAGGGTGGGGAAGAAAGCACAGACAAAGAGCCTAGATGTTGAAGAGCAGGGGTCAGCAGTCAGCATAGTTCCTTCTAAAAAGAGCAAAGTCATGCTTTATGTCTACACTGATCCATAAAATAGACCTGTGAAATGTGTGGCAGAAAAGTTCAAGGAAATCTCATCTATCTAGAACTCAGGTCCCCAGCAACCTCTTATTCAGAAAACAGCTGTGAAACAAAAATAATTTTTTTAAAAGGAACTAATTAACCTGCTGATGTGACACATCTATCTCTAAATCACCTGTTAGGAAGTTGGCCCCTCTGTTGCCCCCCAGCTTATTTGTTACTTTACTTTGTGATTCTAAAGCACTTTGCTATTTGGATTTCAAGCCTGCGGCAAGATAGAGAAGAGGAACCACCGGAGTCAGGCATTCTCAGGAGTGAGTAGCAGCAGATTAGTTCAACTTTCAGGACAAAGAAAACCACTAGTAGCAAACACTAGTTCAAATACTGCCTTTAGGGGCCATTTAGGGAAAATATACAGCCTTATATATACCTTAGTTGACCTAAAAGATAAAACACATCACAGAATTCTAGAGAAATAATTGATCATTATCTTAATCCTTAGTTGCTGAGAAAGGTTGCATTTTGTTTAGTATCCTAGGAAAGAGTAGTACAAAGCACTTTAGAAAAGTTTTTATTTAGATTTGTTATTAAAAACTGTTATGGAAACCTGGGTGTCCAGAGCTGGAAAGCCTGTGGCTGTTTTGAAGAATGAAGTATTATATTAAATTCTGGAATTTAAGGTTTTAACTTTGTACCTTCCTATCTGGAGAAAGAAAATAATATCCTTTAAATGAAAAAAAAAAATCCAACTGTTATGGAGATGTACATCTTCGTGAAAAACAAAAAATAATCCAGCACTTTATGGGATTTGCCTCCAACTCTCCAATGTTAAAGTTTTATTACACGTTGCTTTCTTTAGTTATCTAAGCCAGGGGTTGCCTATTTCTGGGATCTAATCCCTGATGATCCAAGGTGGAGCCGATGTAATAATAGAAATAAAGTGCACAACAAATGCAGTGTGATTGAATCTTTCCAAAACCATCTCCTCCCCTCAATCCGTGGAAAAATTGTTTTCCACGAAACCGGTCCCCAGTGCCACAAAGGGTTGGGACCGCTGATCTAAGGGGTTGTAGGGAGGGCTCGTGATCAATTTGTCCATATCAATAAAAGGGTAGAGTCACATGGTATGATATTAACAATAATAAAAATTACTAACATTTATTAAACAGTTCCTAGGTACCAAACGTTGTTCTAATGACTATTATCTAATTGAACAGATAATGGACTCATCACATAATAATGTGAGGTGCATTAAATTGAAATCCTCACTTGAGGATCTCAGAGTACCTCAGAAAAGAATAAACATTATAATTTCCCATATGCAGAAATGGAAGTTTCAAAGAAAGTTAAGTATAGAAAACTGAGGTATGTTAGATGTTGGTGTCAGGGCAAGAAATGCAATCCAAAGATCTTGATGCAATCCTCTTTTTTTCCTCCTGTAACATTTCTCCTGCCCCTCTGCATAATGAGAATACTTGCTCTCCTTTCTCCTTTTTCCTTCAGCTTAGACTCTTTTCCCCTTACCACAGTATATTGATTCTCTTACTCCTAGGGCGTCACTAGATTTGCTTGTAGCTCAGATGGTAGAGTCTGCCTGCAATGTGGGACAACCGGGTTCGATCCCTGGGTCAGGAAGATCCCCTGGAGAAGGAAATGGCAACCCACTCCAATATTCTTGTCTGGAAAATCCCATGAACGGAGGAGACTGGTGGGCTACGGTCCATGGGGTTGCAAAGAGACACAACTGAGCAACTAACACTATTTAACCTCGAATGTAGCAACCATCAAGTAAAATTTCTTGACAAAAATCCCTTTAAACTCTTATGATCTCTTAACACACTTTGGAATATTTCCACCATTGTTCAGTGTATTATATATTTTCCTCACTGCTTATCATTCCTTGCTCTGAACGCATCATTCCTTGCTCTGAACCCATCAGTTAATTGGGTTTTTTCTTTGCAGTATTCCTGTCAATATTTATAGAACAGGTAGGTGGTATGAATTTTAATTCTTTCTGCAGATTCTTTTGATTTGGAAGTTTGCACCCCCTGATCTATCTATCATCCCTTCAAGGGAAGTTCAAAGGGTTCCTCAGCACTTTCTTGAGGTTTCTGATATATTTATCTGCATGACTGTTTCATAAAAATAACTCTCAGCCACTGTACTCACCATGTTGAGAATTGCAACTGAATTATATGAGTTATTTGCTCAGAATAAGAAAAGAAATTCATTCAACAGTCATTCATTGAGCATCTCCAGTGTTCATTGTGCTAGGCTATGGGCTTCCAGGGGTGAACTAGACAGAGGCTTCCATGTAAATTACATCCCAGTACAATAGTTTTCTAACAGTGGATTTACCCTCCCAGGGCCATTTAGCAATGTCTGGAGACATTGCTGGTTATCACAGCTGGGAGAGAAGGTGCTGCTGGCATCTAGTCGATAGAGGTCAGGAATGCTGCTAAAAATCCTATATTCACCGCAACAGCCCCCCTCAGCAAAGAATTATCCATATAAGAGCTAAAAAGCAGAGTGGCCACTTTCAGGTGGGGGCTTTTTTCTGAAGATACTTTTTTTTAAGTTTTCACGAATTTCCTTCATGGGCTAGCAGTTGCCCCGGCTTAAGGTAAAAGTACATGCTAGATCAGTGTGGAGAGGGTTCTTAAATTGGATGCTGAAGACCTGAGTAAAGGGCATTTGAACTGAATCTTGTATGACATGAAGTCAGCCATGTGAAGACCCACCACAGAACATTCCAAACAGAGGAAAGAGCTAGTCTAATGGGCCTGCGATAGCAGTGAACTTGGTAAGTTTAAGGAGCAAAAGAGAAGGCCACGGTAACTAAAACATACTGAGCAAGGTGAAAAGTATAGGTTGTGCTGAGAAGTTTGCACTTACTTCCAAAGCTGTTGGAGGGTGTTAAGTAGATGAGGAATAGGATCTGCTGTGTTTTTAAAAGATGCTCTCGTTTCTCAAGAATCACAGATTTAAACCTTTTTTCTTCTGTGCCTGGTTTTGTACCTGCAGGAACTTAAAGCACAAGTATTATATGAACTTAAGTTTCTTTTTTTAAAAAATTGTAGTTTCAATCTGCCATTTGGATTAAAAAAAAATTCCTTGAAGTCTCTATGCTTCCTATCTGTCATGTAAAGTTCGGTCAGTGAAGTGATTGAGTAGCAGACTTCATGAAACCATCGCAACGAACGGAGGCAGAGACTTGCCATCCTCTCTGTGCTCTCCACAGTTGGCATTTTCTGAATCTAAGCTTCTGACCTGAGCCTTTGGTTTCGAAAAGGACATTCAACAACTGAGTGATTCAGCAGTAATACAATAGCAAGGGAGGGACAGTAAGTGAGTAAAACATAAATATCTTCCCAGTGTTTAGTTGAGAACCCTGTGTGCCCCCTGATAGAAATGTATCCAGATCTCCTGGGACCTTTATGGGAAAATTAAGATGCTGGGACCCTATCCTGGAATAGTTGAATCAGAATCTGGGCTGAGGGACAGGTATGGATTTTTAATGTGTAGGCAGAGTTGAGAATCCTTGCTTTCTCAATCTCGATGAATGTCAGCCAGTTTGGCCTACATAATGGATTTGTGTTGCTGCTTTTCAGGATAACATTGGGCAGCTGGAGAATGATCTGAGGAACACCAAGAGTGAGATGGCTCGCCACCTTCGGGAATACCAGGACTTGCTCAATGTCAAAATGGCTCTTGACATTGAGATAGCAGCTTACAGGTACGTCACAGGGCATGCTCACCTAGGCAGATCCTATCACCTGGGGCATCGCTAGCCAGATGAGTGGTTTTAGGCTCCAGTTTCTTATGGGTGAAGCAGGGGATGAGGAAAGGCATCACGGCCTCCTTTCAGGTAAGCTGACCCTTACGTCCCTCAACTTGGTTAGGTCCCAGCTCCACCCCACTAGTGCCTGGAGGCCTGGAGCAGTCTACCTGCCTCTGCAGAGATTTAAGGCAATAATGTGAGTGCACAGAGGTTGAAGTAAAACCCACCAGACTCTCACTTTAAAAACAGGGTTCATATCACATAGAAAGTTCTCACAGATGAAGTAGGCCCCTGGATACCTGTGTAAGTAAACATTTACCTTAAAAAAAAAAAATGACAGCAGCTACTACTTTTTGGATGACTGCTGTGAGCCAGGCACTATATTAGATTCTGCATATAAATTATCTAGGTATCAGGTTATATTATCATTTTGCAGATGAGGAAACTTGAACGGTAGACTGACTGTGTAACTTGCTGAAAGTCACAGTGCTGGTAAATGAAAGAGTTCAGATTCAACCTCAGATCTGTCTGAGAATTTTTTCTTTTATTCTGACACTTTGTATACTACTTTAAAGCTCCCAGAGGATTTGATAGTGTTTTGAGTTTCTGTTTTGTTTTTTTTTTTTTAATGATAAAAGTTACCAGAATTATGAGAGGAAAAGAAAGATACTGGGGCCATTCTATTATGATGCTGTTTAGGCCAGGCTGGGAAAAAGCTTGGTATCTGAAATAGGTTACTTCCTTGGTTTCTGTTATTGCTGATTCCATTTCCTTTGTACCCTGACATGCTGAAAAAATACAGATCTCAAGTTCAAGCTGAATTAGGCAGTTTCTTTGTGGACTTCTTACCTTCTTATCCCTGTTGCACTTAAGGTATTAATTAGTAAATTACTTCTCCTTAGATCTTTGTAGACTCTAAGTGCCAAAACTGGGTGTGATGAAACCAAGGGGAGTTGAAGGGTTTTTTTTTTAATGTATTTGCAAATAAGATAGGTTTCCCCTTGACAGTGCTTTAAACATAGCTGGTGCTAAAGGCGAGTGTGTGTGTGTGTGTGTGTGTGTGTGCACGTGCTGGATGAAAAGGTGTGTGTGTGTGCTGGATAAAGTCCAAGTCTTTGGCCTTGAAATTCAATATTTATTGGTCTCAATGTCATGAAGAAACTGTGAAATCTGGAATCTGAAGTCTTTCTGAAATGAATAGGGGATGGAGGGTTAAATTCTTTCAAAAGTTGCAAGTTGACTTCCTAAGAGTTTTTCTGTTGGATTTACAGGAAGCTGCTGGAAGGCGAAGAGACACGTTTCAGCACCAGTGGATTAAGCATTTCAGGGCTGAATCCACTTCCCAACCCAAGCTATCTGCTCCCACCTAGAATCCTCAGTTCTACCACCTCCAAAGTGTCAGCCACTGGGCTGTCTCTTAAGAAAGAGGAGGAGGAAGAGGAGGCTTCTAAGGTAGCTTCAAAGAAAACCTCCCAGATAGGGGAAAGTTTTGAAGAAATATTGGAGGAGACAGTGATATCTACTAAGAAAACCGAGAAATCAAATATAGAAGAAACCACCATTTCAAGCCAAAAAATATAATTCTCTTGCTTAAAAAAAGTTAATGCTTAGGAGGGGATAATATACACTTGACTTGTTAAACAGCCTATTCCTGATCCAAAACACCTGTCGCCACTCTACATTGTCTTCAAGGCTTCAGTCTCATATTTAGCATCGAATACTTACTTTCTCTAATAAGAAATCCACACCTTAGATTGGAGCAAACCGCAGTCCTAGAGCAATCACAGAGGAGTTATCTAAGAATGCAGCTTTCTCACCTAAAGCTCAGGCTTCACAGCTATAGATGATTCAGGTACAGAGGAAGTACAAACGAAGGTGCTAAATCTGTGATCATCACCATCTTGCTGTGAACTGAAATTAAAACCTATATTCACTCACCATACCCAGCCGTTACACAGCTATGTAATCTCACTCTAGATATCTAAAACATAAGATCACTGCCAGAGATAAACCCACAGTCCACACCCGACACCACTCGATAGAATTGTTTCACAAATGATAGGTGTTTGTTTAATGGGTATCTTCCCTCTCACCCCCCTGCAATTCCATATATCCTTTCTTCCATTCAGGAAAAAAAAAAAAAGGATAGTGTAGTATTTGTCCTTTTAAAACACATTTAGGTTCTTCTCAAAAGAACTTAACCCCTTTAGCTCTCTCTGCTCAGTAAGTAGAATTAGATGCATGTTGACCATTTCTATGATTCGTGTAATGACTTCTCCCTGTCCATTTCATGTCCTTTTAATTGTATACTTTAAAAAAAATGGCAGTGATAAGTTTTGTGGGTTACCCCTTAGCTTATTCAAATCCATTTAATTAGGAAAAAGGAATAGTTTATTAAGAATGTAGCTTTTCACCTTAACTTTAGAAGAACAGTCATAGTTAATCCCAAACTGTGATTAAGCTGACCTTAGATTTAGAAATGTAAGCTAGAAGAGGTGGGTATTTGTATGAAGGGGAAAAGACAAGGTCTCATTTATCCGTGGCAGTTCATTTGTGGTGATAGAGAATTAGCTGTTCATGCCTTTAACCTTAAAATCCTTGTATTTCCCTCCCCACTAGTCTAGGTCCTAAAAAGGCCTTGTCTTCACACCTATGCCTTTTAAGAATGCTAAATGCAGATTATCTTATCACCAGGACACAATGCTCCTGCCCAAAAGTAAAGAGTCCCTTCTGGTCAATCAACAACACCAGCAAATAAATATAAAAAAGAAATCTTGATCTTCTAACAGTCTTGCCCAACAGATTTCCCGTTGCTGCATAGTTGGTGGGGTCTTGCTTCCCTGCTGGAGAGGAAGAGACACTCAGACCAGAGAAGGGGCACAGATGTCCTGCTCGCACGCTAGGAAATAGGTTCTGGGAAGTCCAGTTTTCATTTGCCCAGCTGTGTAGCACCTGCATTGCCCAGTCTTCCACATGTGCCAAGTTTGATGCAGAATTAATTCTCTGTCGGAGTCACTTCCACGGATCTGAAGAGTTGCCATATCTGTGTCACACATCTCCATTTCCATGGTGAAAAGGACATGATGCTTTTACTCAACTTTCTGATCCTAGCACGTGCTTCAGCCGTTCAAGGAACTTGAAAGAATACTTTTCTCTTCTTCCTTTCCCTCACTCCATTCCTGTCTTTACTCCTTACACTTACTGTAAAACATTAGTAAAATAAGAATTAAAAGTCACACGAATCCCATCGACATAACTTGTGTTTTGTGGTTTCTGCTGCTTTAACTGAGAGAAGCGCTGTTTTGGTTCAGTGAACAGTTGCACCCCCTGATAATTCAGAAATCATGTTCTCTGTTCTGTGCATCCTTGTTTAGTGTTTCATTTTTTTTTCCCCTGTTGAAGCCTCAGGGTTATAGTCTGCAGACTGTCTGGTCTGAAACATAATGCACTAAGTGGGCAGTTCATGGCAGGAAATGGGGAAATCAGATCAATCAAATGATGAAAGACAATGTATTCCATGCCTGGATAATGATTTAACTAGCTTAGCTTGCTGAAGATTTCTGAGAATGAACAGGCAGAAGGCACATGATTAAAAAGTTCTTCAAAACAGTAAGAATCTTTTCCTTCTTTGAAAATGAGGTTCTGCTTCTGCAGAACCCACATGCCTAGGTAGAACATGGGCAGCAGTAATAGCATCTTCCTCTAGTGTAGTGATTCTTAACCTTTTTTGGGATTAAAAAGGCTTCTCCCCCTTGGAGAAAGCTATGGGTCCTTTCCCGCAAGAAAATACATGCACAAAACTATACAGGTCGAGGGACCTGTGACTCCTTAGAACTACCTACTCCTGGGGTACTCTTTTTGCCCCCTTCTGATGCCTATGTCAGAAGCTTTCTCTATCTCCTTTACACTTTAATAAAACTTTATTACACACACACACACACTAAAAAGAACTACCTACTCCTGGTGTACAGAAGGCCATGAATGCCAAGTTGAGATCTCCTAATGCCAGGCCAGGTTCCAGGATGGAGACTGCCAATGAGGGGATATTTGGATGCAACTCACAGCTGATGGTTGAAGCTGGAGCTTGCTGAATCCTGAACAATATTGTCATTCTCAGTCCATCTGTCTAAAGGCACTTCCAGGCCACTTGAAGATACATTAGTGGTATTGCTGGTGAAAGATGTTAGTTGCACACTAACAATGAGAGTTTTGTAATAAGACATCTTTTAGGAACTTCCATGGTGGTCCAGTGGTTAAGTCTCCTCACTTCCAATGCAAAGGATGCAGGTCCAATCCCTGGTCAGGGAACTATAATCCCACATACTGAGTGGCACAACCAGAAAGTAAAACACACACACACACATCTTTTAGGGCCCAATAAAGAACAGTAGACTCATCAGAACAGGGGCTTGCAATGTACACATTTGTTGCCACTTCTAAGGACAGTAGTATGTGGTTACTAGATCCTTCTCTGTGCAAGGGGCAGAGTGCTTTCCTTAATTTATAGACTTGCTGGCTCTTACTAGTCTGTATCTCCTATTTTCAGTGAGTCACCACTAGTTGCCATGAGCTCGTTTATAAAACAAACACACTAAAAGCATATTATGAAGTTGACAAATTATTAAACCAGAACAATTATAGTAACGGGGAAACGGCATTCTGCATCTCCAGGAGCAGCAGTATCGACGGTTAGGACCACAGAGTGAGTCTGTGAGACTGTGGGGAAGCCTGTCCATGAAGCGTAGTAGTGATAGACCTTCAGTCACTAGGCAATGAGATCCTCCACATCCTGAAGTGCACTAGTAACAGCTCTTGTTTATTCAGTAGTACTTCCTATATGCCAGTCACTGTACTAGGCAGTAAACATAGAATGATCGCAGTTACGCCTCACAACCCTCGCTAGGCATAGTATTTGTATACCCATTCGACAAATGAAGGAACAGAGTCTCGGAATGACAAAGTTAAACCCTGTCTGATACCCCATTGTGAGTAACAGAGCTGGTCTGCTGACTCTTCGGTGCCTGCTTTTCTTTCTATGTTGCCTTTCTACGTAAAAGAAAGCCCCCGCCCCACCACTTGAGGGAATAAGCATCTTTCTTTTCATCTTCCTTTTCACTCCTTCCTCCCAGGGTTTAACTTAAGGTTTCTCTGCTCCAGAAACCCTTGGCAACATTGAGTCCCAAAGGGAAACTGGTACACACTGCAGATTTCCTGAGCCTACTGCCTTCCTGCACTGCAGTGAGGTGGTGGCAGCCCAAACCTGGGCCTGGGCCCATCCAACCATGAGCCTCTGCATGCTCCTGCTAAACATTATAGAGGAGTGGATGCTACTAACCTATTTTTTAAAAAGGAGCTTTAAAAATATTTTTGTAAAGGAATTCTATAGTTCAGTATCAAAGAGCTGGAATTAAAGGAATGTTACAGAAGGGCCCTTTCCTCAAGAGGTAATAAATCCAAGATATTTGTAATTCATTTTACTGGACTGGCTAAAGAGGGGGACAAATTTGAACAATAGTCTGGAAACTAGAGTCCAAATTTTATCTCGGGAAATAATGCAAGTTATGCAGTCGTGGGGATAACCTTTAAGAACTTACCTGTGAACATAAGCAGGGAGACCAGATCACCACTCATGGATCTAAAGGCAAACATGAGATAGTTTTTTAAATGTATTTAAAATCCATTAGAACAGAAAGCACATTGGCAGTTGCTAGGTCTGGAAAAGAGGGGTATAGAAGTGGGGCTTTATTGTGGAATGATGGAAACGTTTTGGAACCAGATACGGATGGTGACTGCACAACACTGCAAATGTACTAAATGCCACTGAACTAATCACTTTAAAATGATTCATTTTATGTCATCTAAATTCACCTCAATTTTACGAACCCACTGATAGAGAATTTATGAGACTATCAGAAAAATAATTATGACGTCTACCATACCTTCTGCTCCAACTGAGACCATTATGTACAGCCACCTGGGTCAACCCAGTAGAAGGAATTCCATTTGGACAACATTAAGCCAGATCTAATAAGAGTAGTATTGATTTCAAAACAGAGCCTGGAGAAAAAGCCAGAAATCTCCCTGGATGTAAATGAAAGAAAGAATAGCTAGAAACGTTGCTTGCTTATGAGTAGTTATCACTGATTTCCAGCTAATTTTATTTTTATTATTATATCATCAGAAATCTGTAAGTTCCTTAAATATATCCAAATTGTAAGAATACATTTTGTTTTTTAGAACCAAATAAATTTATATACCTGAAAGCACAGTGCTAATTTAAAATGGAAATAACTGAGGGGAGCTTTGTAAACATAGTTCTATGTGAAATTTTATTTTTTTTCTAGACAGTACATTTCTGGCTTTGCTGCATGTTCAGATTTAAATGTACAGGTTAGTTGCTGTCATCATGCCTTTTGCTATTTTCAAGTGTCTCACATGGCTATACCATTTGCAAATGGGGAGAGTGCTCCTGAATCCAGTCAAACAAAGGGCTGTTTTTATTACATTACCAACCCTTGCTGCATACACTTAAAGGGAGAAAAGAATGGTTACTATGTGGATCAAAATGCTGCTCTCCTCCTCTATCGATCTCTTAAAAGTTGATTGGATTGCCTTCATGTTTTATGCTATTTCACAAGCTTACTAAATGGGGGTGGGAACTAGCTAAAATTTATCAATTCTTTCTTAAAATCCCTTGAAACACACACACACACACACACACACACACACACCCCCACCCACCCAAGATTGTAATAAAACAGAGTGAGTCATACCACAGATATTTAAAGAATTATGTTTCTATAGTGCTTTAGTGATTCTGAATAAAACAAAATAGAGAGAGCTCAGGCTACAAAGAAAATGAAGACTGATCCTGGAAGGGTCTCCAGGCTTGCTTCCTCATTGATTAATTACTGTAGATCGCCACATGGCTACCCTGTTCCCTGATGAGACAAGTGGTCTCTGTTCTGAGACTTTTCATTCCAGTTTTATCACATTCTTCTAGGGGTTAGAGAATGCTCAGCAGACTGTAACCAAAATCATTAGTATAAGGGCTGGAATTTTAGAATATAATCAGTAGCAGTCTGGTTAATTGCTGATTATTACACAGGGCAAAAAAGCAGCTCTTTCCTTAGAAGTGCTTATTAAAACAAACTTAACTCAGGTTTGTCTGCTATGCCGTATCTGTGAATAAATGAGAGGGGTAAATTCCATCCCTCATGATTTCCAGGCATAAGGATTTATACATGACATATAGAATTCCTGATGTCCTTTAGGACTAAACAATTTTTTATCTTTGTCTTAAATCAGACATAAGCTCAGCAAAAGGAACCCGTCTCTGGCAACTGAAACTGTCTGTCCATGGCCTAACCTAGTCTGTAAAGTAGAAACAGCAGACTTAAGATTAGAACTAAGGTGAAAGCAGAATTCAGGTCCAACTCCAGGGCCTGTATCCCCACACTTGGTCCAGTTATTAATAGAAGGAAGTGAATATAGAAAATATACAGGACAGAAAATGGGGAGGGGGAATATGGTTTAACTTTGATCTTTTAATATTAACGTGCCTACTTATTCATTGGAAACTAATCCAGCAAAGTAATCTAAGAAGTGACTACCAAGGGACCATAACTGAATTTGAAAACAGACTATATGCCAACCACTATTCTGAGTGCTTAACACATTGATTAATTATTGTTAACAAGTCTTTGCATTAGGCACCACTGTCCCAATTTACTGATATGGAAAACTAAAGCTCAGAGAAATTATATAGAAGTTCAAGATCACACAGCTTGCAAATACCAAAGCTGGAGGTCAAATCTGTGAGTCTGGGCTTCAAAATTGATGTCCTTAAACCAATGTGAAATACTGCCTCTAGGCCTACTTGGGGGGGGAAAAATCTATTCCTGGCAAACATCTTCATCTTCTGATTTAAATTGTTGTTCAACCAGCTTTTCTTTTGGAAAAGCATTTTCTTAGAAACATTAGAAGAAAAAAACTTTTCTCACTTAAAAGAAAAAATAGTATCACTATAATAACCTGTGTAAAACCACTCAGTCGTGTCTGACTCTTTGCAACCCCATGGACTATAGCCTGCCAGGCTTGTCTGTCCATGGGGATACTCCATGCAAGAATACTAGAGTGGGTTGCTACGCCCTCCTCCATGAGAGCTTACCAACCTAGGGATCAAACCCAGGTCTCCCACATTGCCTGTGGATTCTTTTACCATCTGAGCCACCAGGGAAGCCCTGTAAAACCACGGATACCATCAAAATGAAACAAATATGCATTAAAGATCAAACCATAATATCCATTCTATGTAAATAAATATTTGTCAAGCTTTCAGAAGATCAATATGGTATTTCATTTATGCATGGACTATTAATCTCAATAGATAATAAAAATTTAGATATCATCTGTCCAGTTTTGAAGAGAGGCCAATACGTACACAACATTATTGAAAAAGGTTAAAAGTGAGGACCTACCCTTTGACCATGATATACTGAAGACAGCAAAAATGAACATTCAGAGTCAGCTTGATCCTTGTCTTTTAACCGAGCCCTCCAAGATAACATAATACACCAGAGAGGCTGCCAACTATTAGAACTTGAAAAGGAAAAAATAAAATTTTTTTAATTAGTCATATATACATCTAATAAGAAATTATGATCTGGTCATCTTAGAAGAATATTCGTCTAGGATTGAATCACTGAGATTATACTTTGTGTAGGCTGAACAGGAAAAGCAAACTGGTCAGTGGCATCACTTTCAACAATTCAAAGCCACAGTTGCTGTAGAAGAGTCACTGTGTGAGTGTGTGCAAGAAGTTTGAATCCAGAGAGACTGTCAGGAACTAGATAAGAATGTATCTGACTCAGACAAGAAGGAAGGGCAATGCACTGGAAGCAGAGGGAAGCTCAGTGAAGCCCAAGGTCAGAGGAAATGATGATACCAGAGAGAAAAGACTGGGATGGCATTTAGGGAGGAACTGAGAAACCTGCCAAGCTCACATTCTGTCAGACTACTATTATCACAAATTAGCCCCCTGGATATCTTTGCTTAGAAAGGGCTTCAGCAAAAACAGAGAACCTAACAGCTGTGCCAAACAAATCTTTCTCTAGCCATTGAATCTAGACTCTGGAATCTGTACTTCATATAGTCTCATTTGTGCAGATTTGAGGATTTAGTTTTGTTTCTGCTTTTGTTCCTAGCAAATATCCCTCTTGAAACAGTAAGGCTAACCCAAGGCAACAAGATAGGGCATTTGTCTTGTTTTTGCTCGAGCTTTTTCCTCATCTGTCTTTGACCCCCTTTGACCTTATTTGAAGACAGCTCCCATATATGGCCTCTCACCGCTAAGTTTTTGGCTTCTCCAAGATAGAAGCAATTGGTCAATGCTTGCTCTTGTTTTCTGAGTCTCTCCTTCTGTTTCCTATCCCACTGCCTTCCCATCTGTCAACATTTCTAAGGTATGCTACACAGAACTGGATAAAAGACACATTGGAGATTAGAAGTATTAACTCCCTTGATCTAAAACTGTTTCTACTGATATAGCCCAAAGTCACATTGCCTTTGGAAGTACTAATTTTTAAACCAGTTTTTTTTTAACTGATTTTTAAATCAGTGTTCTTACTTAGTTTACTGTCTGGTAGTAACAACAAGTCAAATAAAAATAACCAGATAAAATTCATTCTTTGGGATGCCTGGAGGTCAAGTTCAAGAGGGAGGGAAAAAAGAAAGGGTGGAACTCTTTGTGACTCTCATAGTATTTACTAGTATCTGCCTTTGGTAAGATTGAGATGTGAGTAATCCATAGGCTGCAAGTTCCTTAAAGGCAGACCACTTTCCTCTAATTTTAATTTTGTTGTCCACACAAGTGATATTCTTTTGACTTACTGCAGAAATATTTATCAAATAATTACATTTAATGTTGTTGTTCAGTCGCTCTGTCGTGTCCGACTCAGTGCAACCCCATGAACTGTAGCACGTCAGGCTTCTGTCCTTCACCTCCCGGAGCTTGCTCAAACTCACGTTCATGGAGTTGGTGATGCCATCCAACCATTTTGTCCTCTGTTGTCCCCTTCTCCTTCTGCCTTCAATTTTTTCCAGCATCAAAGTCTTTTCCAATGAGTTGGTTCTTTGCAACAGGTGGCCAAAGAATTGGGGCTTCAGCTTCAGCATCAGTCCTTCCAATGAATATTCAGGGTTGATTTCCTTTAGGATTGACTGGTTTGATCTCCTTGTAGTCCAAGAGACTCTCGGGAATCTTCTCCAACACCACAGTTCGAAAGTATCAATTCTTTGGCGTTTAGACTTCTTTACGGTCCAACTCTCACATTCATACGTGACTACTGGAAAAAACATAGCTTTGACAAGACGGACTTTAATTAATTACATATAATACTCTGCTTTAAAAAAATAAGTGTCTTCCCATGTTACTATAAATCATAATTTCTGAGCCCTTGGAATAACCTTAGTATGCCTGAGAACTTGGTCACACCAGATAGTTTATGCTGACAATGTGATTTATGGTGAATGCCTATTTTTATATACCTGGGACATGCTATATCAGGTTGTCTACTGGGAAGGTGCTGGGGTATCAAGGCTGCATGCCTATGTGACTGAATTCCAGTAAAAACTCTGGACTCTAGGGCTCAGGTGAGCTTCCCTGGTTGGCAACACTTCACATATCATGTTGGGAAAATTAAACACTCTCCTTGCATTGCCAATGGAAGAGGACAAATGGAAGCTTGTGCCTAGTTTCTCCTGGACTCTACCCTATACATCTTTTCCTGTTGCTCATTTTAATCTGTATCCTTTCATAGTAATAAACTATAACCAAGAGCATAATAACTTTTTGGGTCCCATGAGTCCTTCTTGTGAACTATTAAACTTGAGAGAGGTCTTGGAGATCCCCAACACAGATGTTAACATGGGACAAGAACAAAAATAGTAAGTAATTTGTGCAAGAGACATTTACGAGGCAGTGAACTCCATAGCTGTTACTTTGTCCGCTGTCAAATAAAGGCATCTGGTATAACCAGGGAAGGTAAAGATGTTTATAAAATATTTATTTGATGGCACAGTTTAACTTTGCTTTGGATGTCCTGTTCCTTAAAGAGTTTTAGTTATTTTTAAAAATCCTCAATAAACACAAGCATTTCAAAATAGGTTAAAATAAATTTTTATTAAAAAATTGTATTAAATGTTAGAAGAAATT
Source organism: Bubalus kerabau (assembly GCF_029407905.1). Taxonomy (NCBI): domain Eukaryota; kingdom Metazoa; phylum Chordata; class Mammalia; order Artiodactyla; family Bovidae; genus Bubalus; species Bubalus kerabau. The sequence continues at coordinate 26,456,662 of NC_073645.1, forward strand.
TATACAGAATTCATAAATTCTTTATAAAACAATTACCAATCTTTCTCCAATTATAATTGTTTTTATGCAGACTTGGAAATTTTGCAGTGAAATAAGGTTTACAAAATATTTCTTTTAAAGTATTACAATGCTAATTTTAAGCAAAATAATCTTTAAAATGGAAATTTTTGCATGCAAGTGAGTGAGCCCTCAAACACCCGTATTCTTTATCCCTGCAACAAAATGGGAAAATGAACATTAAACTGACTTACTGAGGAAACAATGAACAAGTATTCTGTAAACCTTAAATTCAAATTTTTAAATTACTTTCAAAAGCAATATCATTACAAGGTACTGACAATCACACTGTGTACTCAAAATTAATGTTAATCCAACTAATATTCAAAAAAATGTTGCAAAGAGGCACCCCTTGTTGTAAGATATGTTAAAGGTGCCTTTAATATACTGAAGACCTAAACCCTACAGGGGACAGTATCCTCTCACACACAAAAATATAATTCATCCCTTTTAGAAGTGGATAATATCTCTTTAGTAGTGTTGCTGGTTTAAAAAAAAAAGACATAAGTTCAAAATAATGCGGCAACATACAAAAGTGGCCCATAGTTTTGGTCTTTGTCTGAGAAGTACATTCTGTAATTTAACAAAGTCTGGTTTTAAATTTTCAGTTCAAAAGCATACTTCTTTTCCAACTGGATGACTGCCCAACTGATGCCATTCCAAAGAGCAGAATCCCAATCACCAACTTGAAAGGGGTATGGCTCAACGAAGACAAAAACAGTGACTGATTTACCTCAAAGATTAGGAAACAAAATCTATATCAAAGTATCTGAAATCATAAAAAGTAAATGCTTTTAAAAATTTTCCCCCTGAGCTATGGACGCTTTTTATATAGTCACTTACTAGAGAGACTTTTTACTAAACAGATCTTTGACTAAACAGATGCATTCTATCATTACAAGTTATACTTAAAAATCCTATGATTTATAAGACTCCTATGATTCTTCATGCTGAAAATAGATAAGTTATGTCTCAAACAGCACAAAATGATAGCAATTACATGTTTCATGGAAATCTTTGGTGAGAATGCAATCCTGCAGAAGCCGCCTTATTTTGTTCACTCAACTCATAACAGTCTTACAATCTTCAAGTAATTTTCAAAGGAGATACCACAAGTCCATAATGAAGGACCAGCAGACCATCCTGAAAAAAATAAAAGTGTTTTACAGTTACTTGAAAACCACTTACATATATGATCAAGTCAAAGATAGTTTATTTTTCATAACCCAACACTAATGTGAAATTCCTTGATTTAAAGAGAATGGAAGTCCAAGATAAAGAAACCTGCTCATCTACTCACCTCATAACCAGACACTCCCTGTTAGTGTGCCTTTTTAATGACTCTTAGAAGAAAATCCTGAAACTACCAGTATCCACAGTTTGTCAAGGTTGTTTATGGCTAAACAGTTCTCCAAAAAGAACTAAAACTTCTCATTTTGCAGATTATTTAATATATCACCCAACTCTGGGCTTCTCTAAGAAAGACTCAATTATCATTGAGTATCATGGATCTGCTAGGAAATAAAACATTTATTTCCCATACAAATGCAGCTTACAACTAAAATAAGTGAGAAAACTTCAGAACTCTTACCCATTTAATACATGATACATTTTACTTCCTCCTTGAAGACTGTTCAGTACAATTCACCCTTTCTTTGCTACCCAGAGTCATCACTATGAACTGTAACTGTACTGCGCTGTATAACACAGTGATGTCCTCTGGGGCTGTCAGGAAACTTAACACTAAATGACTCCAGATATCATGTTTATGAGTCTCTTTATGTCTCCTTTCTTGGTATGAGGTCTTAATTCTTTGTGCTCTCACCAAGGCTGCACCCAGCAAGCAACCTACCTTTTTAAGATGCTATTTGTAATTTACTATGAACTGAGAAACTAGCTTAAAAAGAAGACTCATTGAGAAAGTATGCCATGGGCAATGGGCCTACTTTAAGCAACATTTAGAGGGAGTGGTGGCATACACGCCTTGCATTTCCAACTCTGGTCTAGCTATCACCCTTTCTTTCTTCTTTATTAAGCTTTTTCATGGCTCCACTTCCTCATTGCTCATTCACTATTCAACTCACTGCAATCTGGCTTCTGTTACTGGCAACTCCAGTGAAAACTCATCAGAATTCTAGAAAGGGGTTCACAAATTCAAATACCCATAAAAGCCAGAGAAGTACCATAAATGAATATGTGAGTCAGTTAAGTAGTCAAATAGGGTATGTTGAGACCAGTGATAAACCATATAGCAGATGCTTAGCTAAAGGAATTTAAACTCAAAAAATATTTAAAACACAGAATAAGCCAAATAAAGCACAATCAATCCCACACCATGTTTGGCCTACAGATCATCAGATCTCTTCTAGACTAATTAGTCTAATCAAAGTAAATGAATTTGTATTCTAACACACAGAAGGATCCTATTAACATATTTACATGAATACAAATTACATTTTACAGAATGTCAATTTTTTGCATATAGTTATGTTTCAGAATTACAAGCTGTTTAAAATCTCAAAACAACTTCAATACATGTATAAAATTACACTTTATGAAATGAGATAATCTTTACATTTCAAATTTATATCTATGCTTATTTTGTTTATATTCTGATAAATATAAAGGAATATATAAATATTATTTATATTTTATATTTAGATGTTTCCATTCATGGTCTTCTTAAACAATCTAACCAGAGTAAATTCTCTAAAAGACAAGTCAGATTATGTTTCTTCTGTCCTTGGCTCAAATCTCTCCAATCAATAGTTTCCCACCTCACTCAGTTAAAATCCAAAGTTCATACTACAGCCTATAAAGTCCTGCATGGTTTTATTCCGTCAGATCTGAGCTCCTCCCACTCTCTCCCTCACTTGCTACATCCTAGCTTTCCCACTGCAGAGATGTATTATTCATTTAGCTAACAGGTCCTGAGATTACATGACACTTACATAGTTATCAATGAGGACTTTAATTATAAATATTCTTTAAATTGAAGTCATACTTTCTACCTACTCCATTGACTTTGGGATTTTACGCCTAGCTTTTTACATTTCTAATCAAGCTTAACTTTAAAAAAGACAATATTTTCTAAGATTTCTGAAGTCTGATTTTATAAAAATCTTAGGAAATGTCTTGTTTATACCTCTAAGTATGCTTTACTTAGCTAAGAAACAATTTTACTTTTGTATTTTATGAAGATCTTTTGAATTATTTGTTTCTAAAATATAAACAATTAGTACAGTATATTTCTAAAAACATGTAAGAATAATCAAATAATTACCCAAAAAAGTATTCAGCTATCCTTTCGCTAAGATCCTAAGCTTTAAGTTCAACTTTTTCAACAGTTGAATCTTGATTCCACCACTAACTAACCAACTGATCTTGGGCAAGGTACTTAGTCTTCATACACCAGTTTTGTCATCTATCAGATTCCCCAATGGATTTCAGAATTAGAGGGCAAAATTCCAAAAGAAATTGGATTTTTCTCTTCATTAAAATTGTAGGTCTTATCTTGCTTTCATTTATCCTTATTAGATTTCACACTATACTTCCCACTCACATTATAGGCTACTTAAAATATCGTCTAACAGTTACCATGGCTTCTTACCAACTGAGCTAGGAGTGGTATGTGAAATCTCTACAGACTAATGAGTATCCGCAAATTTTTCTTAAAGACACGTTCTTGCAGATACATTTGCCCAGCAGTCTTCAAAGCTCTACTGCAGTATGAGACAGAGAAGAAAAAAGGCCTCTAGAATCAAACTGCCTGGAGTTTGAGCCCTGGCTCACACACTTACTGCTGCTGCTGCTAAGTCACATCGGTCATGTCCAACTCTGTGTGACCCCATAAATGGCAGCCCACCAGGCTCCCCCATCCCTGGGATTCTCCAGGCAAGAACAATGGAGTGGGTTGCCATTTCCTTCTCCAATGCATGAAAGTGAAAAGTGAAAGTGAAGTCGCTCATTCGTGTCCTAGTATTTGCGACCCCATGGACTGTAGCCTACCAGGCTCCTCCGTCCATGGGATTTTCCAGGCAAGAGTACTGGAGTGGGGTGCCATTTCCTTCTCCACACACACTTATTAACTGTGGTTAAGTTACATGTCCTTTCTGTACCTTACCTGTGCGTGCGTGCTCAGTTACTTCAGTCACGTCCGACTCTGTGCTACCCTATGGACTGCAGCCCAGCAGGCTCCTCTGTCCATGGGATTCTCCAGGCAAGAATACTAGAGTGGGTTGCCATGCCCTCCTCCAGGGGATCTTCCCCACCCAGGGATCAAACCCAGGTCTCCTGCACTGCAGGCAGATTTTTCACCATCTGAGCTCCAGGGAAATCCACCTTACCTGTACCTTTCCTCAACTTTAAAACTGGAGATAAAAGAATACCTACCTCATAAAACTATGATGAGTAAGAGAGCTCATCATTACAAATCATTTAGAAAAGTACCTGACACACAGTAAGCATCCAGTAAACATTAGCTTTATTATTTATAGTCCAGATAATTTTAATTATAGAATGTTTATTAAAACCCTAATAACACAGAACACTCTTCTTTCATTAATTAACTTACCCATTAGACATAAATATGGTAGACCTACCTGCATTGCTGCATCGCCTATTGCACGTCGAATTTCCCTTAGAGTTTGATACCGTTCTAACAAGTGATCACCACAGATGATGTCCACCTACAGGCAAATAAGAGTATAAGTCTGCTGTCCTGCTTCAAAAAACCACATTAAAAAAGAGGAAGATCAACATAATTATTTTTAGACTAGACTTTGCTATTTTGTTTTTTATTTATTTATTTTGGCCATGGCATGTGGGATCTTAGTTCACCAACCAGGGATTGAACCCATATCCCTCGCATTGGAAGCGCAGAGTTTTAACCACTGGACAGCCAGGGAGGTTCTGACTGAACTATTTTAGACTGATTAAACATTCTTATGAAACAGTTTAGAAACTATTTACAAATAAAATGGAATGAGCACTAGAGGACATGGCACAACACAGAACACTACAGCAGATATTCCAAATGGTTTCCTTGAATCTCTCAGAACAAGTTAAATCACACTTGATATGTTCAGCATAAGATGGCACAGAAAATTATATTTTTAAACAGTTCATGACACAATGATTAAGGGCTTATAATGCTTCAAAAGGCAATCTTTGGTTGTTTGATTTTCTTATTAAAGAATATCTCATTTTCCAACAATGAAAAGTCTAACACTGATATAAAGTACATAATAAGGCATTGTGTTTTACAGGTAGAACAATCTTAACAAGGTCTTTTCAGCCCTTTTAGTAATGTCAAAGCTCTAATATAAATCTACTTCTATACCGAATGCACTAGACAGAACAATATGGTTGTATAGTTATATACTATATTGTATATGATTCCAGTATATTCACTTGCTAGAAACAGAAATGAAGTCCTTACATACTCTTTCACTGAGTACTCCTTTTCCACTGCTTTAAAATGGGAACAGGTCCTCAACATCTTATTAACACATATCACTTCATAGACTCCATCTCCTAAGACTCCTAATTAGCTTATGGCATGAAATTCTTCCTTGCTCCAAACCAGAGTATCACCTCTTAACTCCTGTTTCTCCTTTTCCTTTCTTCTCACATGCAATCAGCTACACCTGTTGCTTCTTTCTTCATAATACCTTTTAAGTTCATATCATTCTTTCAAGTGCTGCCTTCAGGTTTAAACCACTGAAATCATCTTCTAACCAGATTCCTAACTTCAAATTTTATTTACTCTAAAAATCCTACACAATGCCAACATGTTAATCCCCCTAAAACCTTTAGCATGCTTGGGTAAGAATAAAAAGTACCTGCATTTAACTGAGCAGCCACTATGCACAGCATACGTTACACTTATATGTTTTACATATGTTATCTCATATCATTTTCACATTCCTGTGAGTTAGGTATTATAATTCCCACTTTGCAGATAGGGATGCTAAGAAGTAAAGACATTAAATTTTCCTAAAATCACAAAGCCGGTAAGCAGCAAAGTTCAGATCTGAAGCCAGGTCTATTTCCAGGTCTATCTTTCTCCAAAAAATCAGTGCATGTCACAGATTGGCAAACTTTCTATAAAGGGCTAGATAATAAATATTTTAGGCTTGTAGGCCACAAGATCACTGTTACATGTGCTCAATTCTGTCACTGTAGTATAAAAGCAGCCACAGGACGGCTGTTAAAATAAAACACAATTTATGAAAAGATGGCAGGCTAGATTTGGCCTGTGGGTCAGTTTGTCAAGCCCTGTGCTCTCTCACAATGAATAACCTCCAATTTCACTTTTCACTTTCATGCATTGGAGAAGGAAATGGCAACCCATTCCAGTGTTCTTGCCTGGAGAATCCCAGGGACCGGTGGGGCCTGGTGGGCTGCCGTCTATGGGGTCACACAGAGTCGGACACAACTGAAGTGACTTAGCAGCAGCAGCAGTAACAACTCTTGTTTAATGCTTACCAGTTTTAAAGTTGGTAGAGCAATATCTGTTTGCAAAAGGACTTGAAGGCACTAACAGCTGATCTTGCGCACAGAACTTAGATCCAAGAAAAATTATAGACCTTGGAAACTAACACTATGTTTTTATTAAGTATCCAGCAAGTCAGAGACCACCACTGTTAGTGGGCTGGACCATGTGGTATACATTTATGACTTGGTTACTACAAATTTTCAACTTAATCCCAAGAGGTTAGCCAGTTACTAATAGTTTGATGCATATGGTCCTAGTTGCTGTGTGTGCATGTAGGGATTTTATTTTTATAGAAATGGGATCCTGTCACATATTTTGTTCTACATATTCTTAAAACATATACACACACACAAACACCAAAACCTTAATACACACGGACATCTTTTGGAATGCATAGTTAACTCTGTCTTAATAGCTGCATAGTGTTCCATTTTATGAAATATATCATAAATTATATATCCATTTTCCTCAGAAACATTTAACTGCTTCTCACTTTACCTGTTGATTAACTTAGTTCATTCGAACAGAGTCACATTTTTGAGGATGTAACAAACATGACCCCCATATTTGATAATTAGCTAGAAGGACTCAGCATATTCACAGCTATGATTTACTACAGCAACACAGCAAGGATACAGTCAGATCATCAGTAAGGTAAAAAGATGTAGGGAGAGTCTGGAGAAATCCATTCACAGGCTTCCTTTGCTTCTCCCTCCCAGTCCAGGAAGCAATACTCCCACAATACTCTTTTCTCTAGCAGGAGAAATGCAGCCAATTTGTGCAGTCTCTGCCAGGGAAGCCTACTTGAGGCTCAGAGTTTAGGGTTTGTACTGAAGCCTGGTCCTGTCGGCATTCTCTGCCTAGTAGCTAGCAAATTCCAGACTCCCAGAAGCAAAGCACGTATTCAGTTTTTCAGTCCATGCACAGGGAAACATACATACAATAGTGCAGTCTTCATATTAGTGCAGGGAACTTTTTACAAGCCAGCTCCCTAGATGCTAGGCAAGGGCCAACCTTGTAAGCCAGTCCTTCTAAAGATAGCAGCCTCGGGTCTGCTTTGTTAACTCTTTTCTGCATAATCTTTCTAACCTCCTGAGTATTAAGTCTTAGACAGGAAGGATAACTACAATATATCTGAATCTCAGAGCAGAAATCAGAATATGAAGATAGTCTTAAAGCAAGAAAACCCCTTAACTTTTTAAAAGCAAGATCACACTAAAGCTTCCAAGACAGAATTTTTCACTGAATGAGCCAGTGCCACACTCATCCCTCTTTGTTCATACATACTCTTTTCTTTGACAGAAAGTTATTTTCTTCCTTATCTGGCCAAAAAAAAAAAATCCATTCTGGAAATCCTTTGACAAATTCAGAGCTAAATCATTCACTCTGTGCTCCTGTTGCACTCATCATAGCCTACTGTCATTTTATATCTTTCCCACACAGTTCTGAGTTGCCTGACAGCATGAATTTTCTGTCTCATGTTTGTAGTGGATGCCAAGCACACAGACTGCTCAATTTAATATTAATAAATAGTAAATGAATGCTAGGGATATACCATATGACACATTAGAATCTCCGTAAATGATTTGGAAACAATTCAGTGGTATGGTTAAGGGTTAAGGTAATATATTAAATATATAATAATAAAAAGGAACTTATCGGGACTTCCCTACTGGTCCAGTGACTAAGAATCCTCCTGCCAATGCCGGGGACACAGGTTCTATCCCTGGTCCAGGAAGATCCCACATACCTGAGGCAACTAAGCCTGTGTACAGCCTCAATTACTGAGCCCGTCTGTCACAATTACTGAGTCCATGTGCCTAGAGCCCATGCTCTGCAACAAGAGAAGCCACCACAATGAGAAGCCCGAGCACCTCAAGGAAGAGTAGCCCCTGCTCAGGGCAGCTAGAGAAAGTTTGCACACAGCAACAAAGACCCAGCACAGACAAAAAGTAAAATAAATAAATAAATCTTAAGGAAAAAAACCTGTCTTATAAGATGGAACTCAAAATTTATTACTACATCTTTTATATAGAAGATATTTAGTGATAAATGTGATAAGCATTTTATAAAACCAAAAATAAGATTAAATGATGTACAAAGGAAAATACTACAAGAGTTGGTTAACAAAAAAAAAAAAAGAAGATACAGTAAGACATCAATAAATTCAAAACACCACTAAATCAACCATGATAATTCAAAGACACTGGGATCTCTATATGAAAAAAATCCACTCAGATAATTGATTTCTGATTTGAATTGACTTAAATCTCTTAAGAACACGTGATCTATATATTTTTTATCCTTCAAAACTATCTTTTTTTATTTTTATCGGCTACAAATAAATAACATCTTAAAGGTATTTTATCATTTAACAATCCCTTAGTAATCATGCTTCTTTCAGCCCAGCGTTTCTCATGATGTACTCTGTATAGAAGTTAAATAAGCAGGGTGACAATATACAGCCCTGACGTACTCCTTTTCCTATTTGGAACCCAGTTGTTTCCAACTTGCTGTGTTGCTGTAGTAAATCATAGCTGTGAATATGCTGAGTCCTTCTAGCTAATTATCAAATATGGGGGTCATGTTTGTTACATCCTCAACCAGTCTGTTGTTCCATGTCCAGTTCTAACTGTTGCTTCCTGGCCTGCATACAGATTTCTCAAGAGGCAGATCAGGTGGTCTGGTATTCCCATCTCTTTCAGAATTTTCCACAGTTTATTGTGATCCACACAGTCAAAGGCTTTGGCATAGTCAATAAAGCAGAAATAGATGTTTTTCTGGAACTCTTCTGCTTTTTCCATGATCCAGCAGATGTTGGCAATTTGATCTCTGGTTCCTCTGCCTTTTCTAAAACCAGCTTGAACATCAGGAAGTTCACCAATCACATATTGTTGAAGCCTGGCTTGGAGAATTTTGAGCATTACTTTACTAGCATGTGAGATGAGTGCAATTGTGTGATAGTTTGAGCATTCTTTGGCATTGTCTTTCTTTGGGATTGGAATGAAAACTGACCTTTTCCAGTCCTGTGGCCACTGCTGAGTTTTCCAAATTTGCTGGCATATTGAGTGCAGCACTTGCACAGCATCATCTTTCAGGATTTGGAATAGCTCAACTGGAATTCTATCACCTCCACTAGCTTTGTTCATAGTGATGCTTTCTAAGGCCCACTTGATTTCACATTCCAGGATGTCTGGCTCTAGGTCAGTGATCACATCATCGTAATTATCTGGGTTGTGAAGATGTTTTTTGTAAAGGTCTTCTGTGTATTCTTGCCACCTCTTCTTAACATCTTCTGCTTCTGTTAGGTCCATACCATTTCTGTCCTTTATCAAGCCCATCTTTGCATGAAATGTTCCTTTGGTATCTCTGATTTTCTTGAAGAGATCTCGAGTCTTTCCCATTCTGTTGTTTTCCTCTATTTCTTTGCATTGATCGCTGAGGAAGGCTTTCTTATCTCTTCTTGCTATTGTTTGGAACTCTACATTCAGATGCTTATATCTTTCCTTTTCTCCTTTGCTTTTCACTTCTCTTCTTTTCACAGCTATTTGTAAGGCCTCCCCAGACAGCCATTTTTCTTTTTTGCATTTCTTTTCCATGGGGATGGTCTTGATCCCTGTCTCCTGTACAATGTCATGAACCTCATTCCATAGTTTATCAGGCACTCTATCTATCAGATCTAGGCCCTTAAATCTATTTCTCACTTCCACTGTATAATCATATGCTTATTTAACTTATATGCAGAGTACATCATGAGAAACGCTGGGCTGGAAGAAGCACAAGCTGGAATCAAGATTGCCGGGAGAAATATCAATAACCTCAGATATGCAGTAGCATATTGGGCACCTACTGACCTGGGGAGTTTCTCTTTCAGTATCCTATCATTTTGCCTTTTCATACTGTTCATGGAGTTCTCAAGGCAAGAATACTGAAGTGGTTTGCCATTCCCTTCTCCAGTGAAAGAGAAACTCCCCAGGTCAGTAGGTGCCCAATATGCTACTGGACATCAGTGGAGAAATAACTCCAGAAAGAATGAAGGAATGGAGCCAAAGAAAAAAGAATACCCAGCTGTGCATGTGACTGGTGATAGAAGCAAGGTCCGATGCTGTAAAGAGCAATATTGCATAGGAACCTGGAATGTCAGGTCCATGAATCAAGGCAAATTGGAAGTGGTCAAACAAGAGATGGCAAGAGTGAATGTTGACATTCTAGGAATAAGCAAACTGAAATGGACTGGAATGGGTGAATTTAACTCAGATGACCATTATATCTACTACTGCGGGCAGGAATCCCTCAGAAGAAATGGAGTAGCCATCATGGTCAACAAAACAGTCTGAAATGCAATACTTGGATGCAATCTCAAAAACGACAGAATGATCTCTGTTCGTTTCCAAGGCAAACCATTCAATATCACAGTAATCCAAGTCTATACCCCAACCAGTAATGCTGAAGAAGCTGAAGTTGAACGGTTCTATGAAGACCTACAAGACCTTTTAGAACTAACACCCAAAAAAGATGTCCTTCTCATTACAGGGGACTGGAATTGCAAAAGTAGGAAGTTAAGAAACACCTGGAGTAACAGGCAAATTTGGCCTTGGAATATGGAATGAAGCAGGGCAAAGACTGATAGAGTTTTGCCAAGAAAATGCACTGGTCATAATAAACACCCTCTTCCAACAACACAAGAGAAGACTCTATACATGGACATCACCAGATGGTCAACACCGAAATCAGATTGATTATATTCTTTGCAGTCAAAGATGGAGAAGCTCTATACAGTCAGCAAAAACAAGACCAGGAGCTGACTGTGGCTCAGACCATGAACTCCTTATTGCCAAATTCAGACTGAAATTGAAGAAAGTAGGGAAAACCACTAGACCATTCAGGTATGACCTAAATCAAATCCCTTATGATTATACAGTGGAAGTGAGAAATAGATTTAAGGGACTAGATCTGATAGATAGAGTGCCTGATGAGCTATGGAATGAGGCTGGTGACACTGTACAGGAGACAGGGATCAAGACCATCCCCATGGAAAAGAAATGCAAAAAAGAAAAATGGCTGTCTGGGGAGGCCTTACAAATAGCTGTGAAAAGAAGAGAAGTGAAAAGCAAAGGAGAAAAGGAAAGATATAAGCATCTGAATGTAGAGTTCCAAACAATAGCAAGAAGAGATAAGAAAGCCTTCCTCAGCGATCAATGCAAAGAAATAGAGGAAAACAACAGAATGGGAAAGACTCGAGATCTCTTCAAGAAAATCAGAGATACCAAAGGAACATTTCATGCAAAGATGGGCTTGATAAAGGACAGAAATGGTATGGACCTAAAAGAAGCAGAAGATATTAAGAAGAGATGGCAAGAATACACAGAAGACCTTTACAAAAAACATCTTCACAACCCAGATAATCACAATGGTGTGATCACTGACCTAGAGCCAGACATCCTGGAATGTGAAATCAAGTGGGCCTTAGAAAGCATCACTATGAACAAAGCTAGTGGAGGTGATAGAATTCCAGTTGAGCTATTCCAAATCCTGAAAGATGATGCTGTGCAAGTGCTGCACTCAATATGCCAGCAAATTTGGAAAACTCAGCAGTGGCCACAGGACTGGAAAAGGTCAGTTTTCATTCCAATCCCAAAGAAAGACAATGCCAAAGAATGCTCAAACTATCACACAATTGCACTCATCTCACACGCTAGTAAAGTAATGCTCAAAATTCTCCAAGCCAGGCTTCGGCAATATGTGATTGGTGAACTTCCTGATGTTCAAGCTGGTTTTACAAAAGGCAGAGCAACCAGAGATCAAATTGCCAACATCCACTGGATCATGAAAAAGCAGAAGAGTTCCAGAAAAACATCTATTTCTGCTTTATTGACTATGCCAAAGCCTTTGACTGTGTGGATCACAATAAACTGTGGAAAATTCTGAAAGAGATGGGAATACCAGACCACCTGATCTGCCTCTTGAGAAATCTGTATGCAGGCCAGGAAGCAACAGTTAGAACTGGACATGGAACAACAGACTGGCTCCAAATAGGAAAAGGAGTACGTCAAGGCTGTATATTGTCACCCTGCTTATTTAACTTCTATACAGAGTACATCATGAGAAACGCTGGACTGGAAGAAACACAAGCTGGAATCAAGATTGCCGGGAGAAATATCAATAACCTCAGATATGCAGATGACACCACCCTGATGGCAGAAAGCGAAGAGGAACTAAAAAGCCTCTTGATGAAAGTGAAAGTGGAGAGTGAAAAAGTTGGTTTAAAGCTCAACATTCAGAAAACGAAGATCATGGCATCCGGTCCCATCACTTCATGGCAAATAGATGCGGAAACAGTGGAAACAGTGTCAGACTTTATTTTTCTGGGCTCCAAAATCACTGCAGATAGTGACTGCAGCCATGAAATTAAAAGACGCTTACTCCTTGGAAGCAAAAGTTATGACCAACCTAGATAGCATATTCAAAAGCAGAGACATTACTTTGCCAACAAAGGTTCGTCTAATCAAGGCTATGGTTTTTCCTGTGGTCGTGTATGGATGTGAGAGTTGGACTGTGAAGAAGGCTGAGTGCCGAAGAATTGATGCTTTTGAACTGTGGTGTTGGAGAAGACTCTCGAGAGTCCCTTGGACTGCAAGGAGATCAGCCCTGGGTGTTCTTTGGAAGGAATGATGCTAAAGCTGAAACTCCAGTACTTTGGCCACCTCATGCGAAGAGTTGACTCATTGGAAAAGACTCTGATGCTGGGAGGGATTGGGGGCAGGAGGAGAAGGGGACGACAGGATGAGTGGCTGGATGGCATCACTGACTCGATGGACATGAGTCTGAGTGAACTCCGGGAGTTGGTGATGGACAGGGAGGCCTGGTGTGCTGCAATTCATGGGGTCGCAAAGAGTCAGACACCACTGAGCGACTGAACTGAACTGAAACTGAACTAGTATCATGCATTCCTGCTACTAAATAACCATTCATGAAGGTCACATATCTGTAAACAAAGCATACATTTTCCGTTTGGAACTAAATGGTTTTAAAGAAGGTCAGCACAGAAGACTCAAGTGACTGGGTTGATCAAGAATTGTTTAATGGCTAACTATTTTGTTTAATGGTTAACTATTAACCATTGGCGTGCTCAGGCCATGGGGTTGCAAAGAATCAGACATGACTGAATGACTGAACTGAACTGAATGGTTAACTAGCTCAATGTTTCATTCATATTAGAAGTAACTCTTGCTTATTTTCCCTTGGATTTAGAAAGCTTCAACAATTTAGTCACAAATGGGTCTGCATAAGTGATAATTACTGTTCTATTATTTTAACATTTTGGTGAAATAGTAATTTATGAATGTTACCAGCTATAAAGTACCTGAATTAGAAAAAAGTATTTACCTAGAGAACCAAGAGCTGAGAAAGAAAATTAAAGACTGAAACAAATTTCAAAATGAAATGAATTCTATGAAATGAGGAAAAAAATAAACCCACATTTTTATACAATAGAGTCAATTTAGAGTTTTGGTAACCAAATTTCTTAAAACACCAAATGTGAAATTTATCAATGGCTCTGATCAATGTCTAGCCACAGAGAAAGTAATCTATACCCTAAAGAAAGCCTCTTGGGTGCCACTTCTTATTCTATATTATCAGGTGCAACTCTTCTGATTTCTGCTCTTAGAAATAATAGACTATTATGGGGTCACTCACAATTCTTTGTTCAGGAATCTGTAAACAGCTATCTATTTCTCACCAAAAGACAGAATAAAGGTAATAAATAAGTCATTTCCAGTTTTCAGTTGCCATGAGATATAGCTAGTATGATGTCAAAGTCAGTAAGGGAAGTCACATCTAACTGCATTTAATATATATATTTGGAGGAGGGCACAGCAACCCACTCCAGTATTTTTGCCTGGAGAATTCCTATGGACTGAGGAGCCTGGCACGCTACAGTCCATGGGGTTGCAAAGAGTTGGACATGACTGAACAATATATATTTAGTACCAACAGATATTGGTACTAAAAGCATAGCAAAATTTCATTTAGTTTTAAAATATTTACTAACTTAATCTATAGTAAATAGATATTTTAGAAAAAAATTATTCTGTAAAATTTTACACATGATGAAAAATAACAAAAAATCCCTTTTAAATTTGAGTAATGAAACAGCAAAACTATATAAATGTGCATTTTCATTGGCCCACATTACTAAACTATGAGTATATTTACATTTTATATTTAATAATACATGGCGTTTGAGATTTTCATCTTACACAAGTATTATACAACTAGAATGGAAGACCTTTTTCAATCCTTAGAAAAATAACAGAGTCTATACTAGATAGATATTTTACTTTTCTAGGTGTCCTGAGCTAGATACTGATACAAGGATGGCCTCTGAAGAGACTGAATGGATAGAAAAGTATACTTTTGCTCTACTATCAAAAAGAAAAGAGCTGGAGCTGAGGCTCTAGAAGCTCTTTAATCATTCTCATATCCTCAGCTTTTCTCTGACACCCAGAGATGGTAATCAACGGCAGCAAGAAACAGCCAGTAAGTCAAATATGATTAAAATTTGGGGGTAGGGATCACTGTGTACCAATATTCAGTAACTATTTATAATATCTACAATGTCATAAAACAAAAGGCACTGCATGAAATCCTAGAGATAGTTCTTCAATATGCTAAAGGTAATCTCACAACTTCCCATTTTTTAATATTTATTTTTATTTGGCTGTGCCAGGTCTTAGTTGCAGCATGTGGGATCTAGTTCCCAGACCAAGGACTGAACCCAGGCCTTCTGCATTGGGGGTGTGAAGTCCCAGCCACTGGACTACCAGGGAAGTCCGTCCCTTCCCCTGACTTTTTACATACATATACTCTACCTGACAAGCTGGATCAAGACCCATTTTTCTTCTGAGGAATTTTTCTACATGTCCAATAGTTGCTTCTCCTGAAACTCGGACAAACTTCTTTTCCAATGGCTATAAGAGTAAACAAACAAACCAATTTCAGGTAAAAAATATATAAAATGCATAAACCTTAAAACACATTTTATAGCAAAGATGATTCAAAAGATTTACAAAAGAAAAAATATCATGAAATTTGAGTTAATTTATCTATCCCATACAAAAAAAGAATTTTTGCTTAGCTTCTCCTCTCTAAAAAATGTCAACAATTTTTTTTTAATAGAAAGGCTTTAAAACTTAGAGCAAAATTTATTGACAGTAAATACTCAAGATTCAATGTCTAAAAGAACCTAGCTTCCTCAACAAAAAAACTGCAAGGAAAAAAAAAAAAACACACAACCAATCAAAGAGTAGGAGGAATCCATAGACTAAAAAAGATATAAGGCCTACAAATAAGAGATATCAATCAATTACAATATATGGATCTTATTTGGATCCTGATTTTAAAAAATCTATAAAACAACTTTCATAGGAAACTGAAATAGCATGTGGATATTTGACTAAGGAATTACTGTTAATTTTTAAAACTATAGCATCATTATTATATTTTTATAAAAAGTCCTCATCTTTCAGAGCAAACTGAATTATTTACTGATAAAACTATAGTCTTGGATTTGCTTGAAGATTATATAGGAGAAGTGATAAAGGTAAAGATGAACTGAGATTGGCCATGATTTTATAATTATTGACATTAAGTAATACATGTACATAGGCATTCATTTTACTATTGTCTACTTTTGTATGAGTTTGAAATTTCTTGCAATAGTGGAAAATAAAAAGATTAACATATAAACATAAATGCCTGGAATCTGATCCAATGGTCTAAGGTGATGGGTAGAGAGACCATAGGGTTTTAAAGTAGACTCAAACTAAATGCTTTCCCTGCTATTCTATCTCTGAGGCAATTAAAAGGCTATTACTATTAACAAAAATGAAAAGCTAGGGTAATAAGAATTAAAAAGTACCTTTTAGGAAAACATTAAGTATTTTTCTAGAACTAGCAGAAAGGAATCCTAGAACTGTTACCAAAATGACGCAGGCAGGTTAAGCATGTATTTGTCCCATGTAACAGCACTCAGCTCTCTTCTTTGTAATTTGGTTTCTTAAGAACTTTCCTAACAATAGCCTTATCCCTAAATACCATAGTGCAACAGATAGCATATTAAGTGCAAATATTCCAGAGACAGACTGCTGCTGCTGCTAAGTCGCTTCAGTTGTGTCCGACTCTGAGCAACCCCACAGACGGAAGCCCACCAGGCTCCCCCGTCCCTGGGATTCTCCAGGCAAGAACACTGGAGTGGGTTGCCATTTCCTTCTCCAATGCATGAAAGTGAAAAGTGAAAGGGAAGTCGCTCAGTCGTGTCCAACTGTTAGCGACCCCATGGACTACAGCCTACCAGGCTCCTCCATCCATGGGATTTTCCAGGCAAGAGTACTGGAGTGGGGTGCCATTGCCTTCTCCGCCAGAGACAGACTGCCTGGGTTTAAACCCTGGTTTTGTAATTTTCTAGCTGCAAGTCTTTGGACAACTTGCCAAAGCTTTCTGTGTTTCCATTTCCCCATTTGTAAAGCAGAGATACTAGCAGCACCTACCTCACAGAATTATCACAAGGAAAGGGTGTTAAAAAATATGTGTATGTGTGCGTGTGTTAGTTGCTCAGTTGTGT
Source organism: Bubalus kerabau (assembly GCF_029407905.1). Lineage (NCBI taxonomy): Eukaryota > Metazoa > Chordata > Mammalia > Artiodactyla > Bovidae > Bubalus > Bubalus kerabau. The sequence goes on from NC_073645.1 coordinate 26,473,842, forward strand.
CCGACTCTTTGTGAGCCCGTGGACTGCAGCCCGCCAGGCTCCCCAGTGCATGGAATTCCCTAGGCAAGGATACTGAAGTGGGTTGCCAATTCCTCCTCCAGAGGATCTTCCTGATCCAGGGATTGAACCTAGGTCTCCTGCATTGCAGGTGGATTCTTTACCATCTCAGCCACCAGAGAAGCCCTAATATATGTAATAACTATAAATAATTCCTGGCACACAGTACGTACTTAGTTATTACTAGTGCATTGATTTATTGTGCTCCTTTATGTGAAGGAATGTAATTAGAGGACCTAGTTGTCATAATGGATACTGATATAATGCAGACAAAAATGGCAAAGGTTCGTGTTTTTTTAACACTGGTATAAAAATCATCTCGAAAATCTATGGCAGTCTTTCTCACTAAGGAGCAAAGCAGCAGTGCTCCAAGTGCAGTCCTGATGAAGGCACTGCACTGTAGGCACCACTGCCTGAACAGCCTGAATCCTATCAAGTGCCTTGAGAAGCACAAAAATCTTCCCTACCACCTGTTAACACAGAAGGTCAATTTGATAAGAAAGCTGGAATAATACGATAGAATCTATAGGGAGATTTAAGAGACATTCAGCTATTTTCTGGCTATAGAAAATACATACTACTAAAAATATCTTTTAAAAAGATCAACTCATTTTACCTTGAAAAAATTCCTGCCTCTGTCAACTGAAAATAGTTACCAATCCAGTAGCAAGGTAAATCCCTAGCAACCAGATTTTAATTCTGAAATACCACCCAAGGATACCTTGGAGAAATGACCGATTCTGTGTCTGGGGCAAGAGATTTAAGAGTTGGAGTATGAAATATCTTGTTATTACAGCCATGATTATCTTAAGATATGACAATTTGAACATTAAAATAGATCATTAAAGTGGATTTAAACCACAAATATATTTAAATGCAAAGTAAAACAAAAACACTGATTATGACTGGAGCATGCTAAAGAATCAACTCATTATTTTGAACCTGGTAAGTAAAGAGAAGGAATCAGCATTTATCCTTTCTTTCCTATATGAATGGTATTGCTGGCTAACCAAACAGAAGTTTCTCTTACAGAAGTATTTCAATAAACAGAGGAGGAATAACAACATCATTTTCCAAATCCTATTAAGTTAATGGACATGACATTGAGTACCAATACTTGTTAGCATTACAAAGACACACACAAAAACAGAGACAAAAACACACACACACAAAAACAAAAAGACAAAAACAACCAGACATTATGTGCCTCCAGATGGACAAAACCACCACTACCTATAAAGTATTCTTAGTTCCCTCAAGTCAAACCTGTATGACCAATACTCAGACGTAACTACCAGTTTATGAGCAAGACAGAACTTGTTAAATCACAGAGATGCAACATCAAAACCCAATCTGTAGGAAACCATATAGCACAAATGACTCAGTTTTGTCAACAATGAACTGCAAGAAAAAATAAACAGAAATGAACTGCGAGAAAAAAGAAACAGAAAACTTACAGATTTAAAGATCTATCAACCAATCACAATGTATGAACATTATTTGGACCTTGATTTAAAATAAAACACTCACTGGGACTAAGATAAAAATTTGTACACTGACTAGATACCTGGTAAGAAACATCTTTTTTTGTTCCCCACTTCCAATCTTCTGAAAAATCACAAACTTACAAAGAGGTTATAAGACTAGTAAAATTAAGATCCAGATAGACTTCATCTACTTTATGAACTAGAATATTAACATATTGCTATATTTGCTTTATCTCTTCCAACGTATATGTATATGTGTGTGCATACATAGACACTTATTATTTCTTAAGTTGCTGCTGCTTAGTCACTCAGTCTGTCTGAATCTTTGCAACCACATGGACTATAGCCCACCAGGCTCCTCTGTCCATGGGGATTCTCCAGGCAAGAATACTGGAGTGGATTGCCATGCCCTCCTCGAGGGGATCTTCCCAACCCAGGGATAGAACCCAGGCCTCCTGCATCGCAGATGGATTCTTTTCCTGTCTGAGCCACTAGGGAAGCCCATTTCTTAAGTTACTTGCAGACATTGAGATATTTTACCCCTAAATATACCTGTAGTTATCTTCTCAGAATAAAGGGACTCTCCCTCATAACTGCAATATAATTATGAGGAAATATTCAGGAAATTTATAACACACATTCAGGAAATTTATAACAATACAATGCAATTATCTAAATGGGTCCAAATTCAAATTTTTCCAATGTCCTAATAATGTCCTTTGTATGTTGTTCTTATTTCAATCCAGAATCTAATGAAAGAATGCACACTGCATTTTGTTGTCATGCTTCTCTAATTTCCTTTAATCTAAAATAGGTCTGTCACTTTATTTTTATCTTTCACTACACTGAAATTTTTGTAACTTGTTTTTCTGGTATGATACATGTTCACTAAAAAAAGGAACTCATCTTTTAAGATTACTGAAATACTTTACAGAGGAAGTGGCAAAATGCCAGGGATTTGTTTCAGAAAAACATTAGAAAGAAGGGAAGTGTGGGAGTCCCTGGTGGCCTAGTGGTTAGGATTCAGAGCTTTCGTTGCCATGGCACGGGTTCAATCTCTGCTTGAGAAACTGAGATCCCACAAGCCCTGTGGCAAAGTCCCCCCAAAAAGAAGGGAAGTGGATGGAATTATAAAAGAAATTCAATTGTCATTAGTTAACTAGTAAAACTGTGTGATGGCTGCATGGAGGTTCTATTCTGTCTACTTTTCAGTATGTTCAAACATTTTCATAAATAAAAGTTAAAGAAAATAAGATTCCTGGGAAAATTTTTCTGACATGTATTACTGCTTGGTGAAATATTTTTAAATTGAATGCAGCAAACAGACTTTATGATTGTCATGCCATAAGTTACGTGGTGAAAAGTTTAACTAGGCACTATTCAAATAGGAAAAGGAGTACGTCAAGGCTGTATATTGTCACCCTGCTTATTTAACTTCTATGCAGAGTACATCATGAGAAACGCTGGACTGGAAGAAACACAAGCTGGAATCAAGATTGCCGGGAGAAATATCAATAACCTCAGATATGCAGATGACACCACCCTGATGGCAGAAAGCGAAGAGGAACTAAAAAGCCTCTTGATGAAAGTGAAAGTGGAGAGTGAAAAAGTTGGCTTAAAGCTCAACATTCAGAAAACGAAGAGCATGGCATCCGGTCCCATCACTTCATGGGAAATAGATGTGGAAACAGTGGAAACAGTGTCAGACTTTATTTTTCTGGTCTCCAAAATCACTGCAGATGGTGACTGCAGCCATGAAATTAAAAGATGCTTACTCCTAGGAAGGAAAGTTATGACCAACCTAGATAGCATATTCAAAAGCAGAGACATTACTTTGCCAACAAAGGTCCGTCTAGTCAAGGCTATGGTTTTTCCTGTGGTCGTGTATGGATGTGAGAGTTGGACTGTGAAGAAGGCTGAGCGCTGAAGAATTGATGCTTTTGAACTGTGGTGTTGGAGAAGACTCTTGAGAGTCCCTTGGACTGCAAGGAGATCCAACCAGTTCATTCTGAAGGAGATCAGCCCTGGGATTTCTTTGGAGGGAATGATGCTAAAGCTGAAACTCCAGTACTTTGGCCACCTCATGCGAAGAGTTGACTCACTGGAAAAGACTCTGATGCTGGGAGGGATTGGGGGCAGGAGGAGAAGGGGACAACAGAGGATGAGATGGCTGGATGGCATCACTGACTCGATGGACGTGAGTCTCAGTTGAACTCCAGGAGTTGGTGATGGACAGGGAGGCCTGGTGTGCTGCGATTCATGGGGTCGCAAAGAGTCCGACACGACTGAGTGACTGATCTGATCCTAGCCAGACATATTTATTTGAACTCCAAGATAAAAAATAAAAGCAGCTTTTTAAGCAGTAGATTATACTGAGCTATAATATAAAAAACTGTAACTAGAACTCCCCTATAAATGCAGAATTAAAAGAAAAATGATGATTGCCAAAGTGTTAGCTAAGAAAGTATTTTTTAAAAACACTGTTTTAGCAAAGTAAAAATAGTCAAAAAATGCAAAAATAGTATCATTTGTTTCTAAAACAATACATTCATTACCTCATACAGACATAAGCCTGCAAATTAACATGGGAATGTTTAGTTAATACTGAAAACGTAATGCTTCAAAACTTTAACAATAGTATAAATAAACTCCTATAAACTTAGCTTTATCAACTCAAAGTCAATCTTGTTTTAAATAAATCCCACCCTTTTCCTATCCCAACTGCTTCCTGGCCCCCATTCCCCAGGCCTGTTTTGAAACAAATCCCTTATATGATCATTTCCTTTGTAAATATTTCAGCATGCATCTCTAAAAAATAAGAACTCTTTTAAAAAAATAATACTGCCACCATACTTTAAAATTTCTTAATATCAGAAAATAGACAGTAAGTGTACAAATTTCACCAACTGTCTAAATTTTTTTACCTAGTAGAAAATGATTTTATTTTTAGGGTTGTCATTACAAAGAGAATAAAAATTTTAATTTATGTATATATTATTTTTATCAGATATATTTTTGTTTTCTCAAAATGCATGCACTAAATTTATTACAAACAATGCTTCTATTTGAAGTTTTCTTGGCCTTGGCTTGTTTTTTAACAGCTTTACTGAGATATAATTCACTTTTCATTAAATTCACCACATTTTAAAGTATACAATTCAATGGTTTTTAGTGTATTTATATAGTTGTGCATCTATCAGCATTACCTAACTTTAGAACATTTTCATCACCCAAAAAGAAACGCATGCCAATTAGCAGTCACTCCCAACTTCCTCTCACCCCCAAGTGTCTGGCAACCACTAATCTACTCTGTATCTCTATGCTTCTGCCTATACTGTACATTTCATGTAAGTGGCATCAAATAACACATGGTCTTTTGGGCCTGGCTTCTTTCACTTAAATGTCTTCAAGGTTCATCCATGCTCTAGCATGTATGGATACTTCATTCCTTTGTATAGCCAAATACTGTTTCATTACATGGATATATCATACTTGGTTTATCCATTCATCAGTTGATGGATATTTATGTTACTTACAACTGGGGGCTAGTGTCTCATAAAGTTTTTAGTTTTCAAATCCTATCCAAATAAACACCATACACTGATGTCCCTTGAGTCTCTTCTAATCAATATATTCTATCTACATGTTCCCTCTTTATGTCTTTCCCTTTTATTTGCTGGAAGAAACAGAACTGTTTGTCCTTGTCCTGCAGTTTTCCAGTATCTAGATTTGGCTTATTATATTCCTACAGAGTAATTAAATAAGTTCCTGTGTCCCCTGGATTTCCTGTAAATTAGTAATCCAGGGGTATGATCAGCTTCACATTTGTTTTGGCAAGAACACTTCATAGGTGGCAGGCAATGTCATATTTCTTTGATGTGTGAGGCTCCGAATTACATACATATTCTCAGTGCCCATGTGCTTTTGTGGAAGTAATACGCTAATATTCCAACTTAGTTTTTAGTTCTTTCTTCATGAGATTTTTATCCTCTGTTGGCTCACCTGGCTATTACAGGTCACTACACAGATGTCTTCAGTGAACTCTAGGAGCCTATGACTGTACTTGTCCCATATAGAAACTTTTATGCTACTTTCCCACCCACCACACTATGAAAGGACTTCCTCAAGTTTATCGCCGTTAAGTTTGGTATTTTACAACTTAGAAGAGGTTAAAAGTTACCAAACCTAACACTGCATCCCCTCCATCACAATGATCTCTGGGAAAAACCTATAGTATACTTTGTCCAAAAAAGTACTCATCTATTCCTACGCGTCAACTCACGTCCCTTAAGCCACTAGAGTCACAAAACAAAACACTATGCCCAACCAGGTATAATTCACCCATATTTCCGTGTAGACTTTGATAAAGTCACTGAAAATCTAAGCAGATCAAAGTCAGTTATTTCTTTATATTTTTATAATCCCAAGTAACTATAAGGCCTGATTTACCCCCTTTAAAAAAGTCTCCTTTTCCTGAGTGACTCATACTACAGGAGCTGCACAGTGTGCAATGGCACCTGTGAAACCGAAGCCTTTAAGACAACTCTGAACTTAAGAATTCATTCTTACTGCTAAAGCTTCACTAAATGATTGAAGCGAAAAGTTGAGGCAAGTTAATTTGAACCAAAGATGTTACATGAAAATGAAATTATAAGTTCATATTTAACTCTAAATGCCAACTATGCAAAAAATGCTTTGAAAAATTTTTTAATCACCAAATCAGCACAGCATTTGGCTTCACTTTTAAAAATTGCTCACTTATTTTTCCTTAGACCATTGTTGTGAAATAATAATAAATCCCTACTTAATAACTCTTTTCTCAAAAATCTATTATAAGAGAGCATTACTGAATATACTCCAAATTTCAACAAGTTTTATTTCTAAAATACTTTTTATTGTTACCAAAGACAGTCTCCACATGATTGTTAATCTTAAATTTGTGTCTTATAGGGCCCTCTTGTAAAGCAAATGAAAAATAAAAGTAAAATACCTTAAAATGTCCTGTGCCTTCATTAGCACTGAAAAATGAAAGCAGAATTAATCAATTTTAAACTACATATTTAATCATATAACACAGAAAAATAACATAAATATTTGAGAAACATCAATTTAATCTTAAAACACAGTCACCTAACCCTTTATGAAATGAACAGATACAGTTAATTGTCATATCTGCCACCTAGTGGTAAGGTAAAGGCAGTTTTATACCCTAGTTTATTTTGCTTTATATATTTTCTTCCAGGAATCAAAAGCATAGTCTTAATATTTAGATTTCCCCCACATGTAGCATTCTAACATTTTCCAGTTTAAAGTAAAACGTCTTTTTCTTTATCATAATTAATGCGCTTTTTTCTCGACAGTAACATTTACAAGATAGAGTCCTTACAAGAAAGCTGCTACTTTTCCTCTTGTTTTACTTGTAGCATAATCACCTGGGCATGATTTACTCAATTTGTCTTTCCCTTACAAGGACAAAGACTTTTGATTAAATCAATTACTCATATCATGAAGAGACAAGGAACAAACTTTTTTGAGCATGTACTACACACCAGAAGTTATATTAGGTCTTCATATATTATGAATGTTTTTCATTCAGTCCTCACAGTAGCCCTGTAAATCAGGAACTAGAATCTCCAAGATATAGATAAGGAAAATTAAGCTCAGAGATGATGAATAACTTACTTAGGGTTACAGAGCCAGGAAGTAATAAAGCTGGGTTTCAAACACAGGTGTACGTATCAAGGCCCACATTCCTTTTTTTTTGCCGCTCTGCTCAGGATCATAGCTCCCTGAACAGAGATTAAACCTGGGCCATGGGCCGTGACAGTGAGAGTTGCAGAGTCCTAACCACTGGACCACCAGGGAATTCTTAAAGCCCACATTCTTCCTTTCCCATCATGTGAAGAATAGGCAAGGTCACAATAGCATCATCTGGAGTATTCTTATAATACAAATATAAAGACATTAAAATATACAAGTTTTAACTATTTATAAAGTATGTTATATTGACATAAATATAAAACATCATTTATGTATACATATTATATATAGACTTTAAACCTAAGATTATAACATAATCTTAAGAGTTATAAAATAATCTCAGGAATTCCCTGGTGGTCCAGTGGTTAGGACTCTGTGCTTTCACTGCCAAGGGTGTGGGTTCAATCCCTGGTCGAAGAACTAAGATCCAGCAAGCCGTACAGCCAAAAAATAACATCAAATAAAGTAAAACAGCCTCTTCCTCATCATAAGAATTATCTCTATAGAATCCATGATGCATGGGCATCTGGCTTCTCGTTAAATGTCTAAAGAGACAGCTTCTTAGTGACAAGTCAGTTCATTCCATTTGTGGGCAACTTTAGAAACCACTTGCTTGCACTGAATCAAAAGTTTCTCCCCGTAACATACCTACTGGCCCTAGTTTCGCCTTTTGGTGTTCTTGCGAATTAGATTCAGTTTTTCTGCCACCACACATGACATGGTTTTCACACCTTTTACTATTCTGATTACACCTCCATTTACCAAGCACTCTCTTAAAAGGTAGTGCCCGGAGCTGAACATAAGACCCCAGTTCGCTAGCATAGCATACAGTGGAATAGTAACTCTCTGGTTTACTAAACACCACTGAGCTTAAGATTACATTAAATTTTTGCCGTATCTTCTATCATACACTCTCATGTGAGTCCATTTTCTTTACCAGGCAGATGCTGTACATATTATAGCACCAGCTAACCTTTATTTCTGAATAAGCCTGCATTATTTCAATATGCATATATTATAGTAGTTTAGACATGTGAGGAATACCACATGTAGATTCTTATGACAATCCTGTGAGTTGGTATTATAATCTCTAACTTAGAAATATGGAAACCGATGACCAGAGGAGTTAAGCTACATCCTAAGGGTTACATACCTTGAGTTATGCTTTTTCTGTATACACTATACTGCCTAAGATTATTTCTTTTTATAATTTCCTACCTTACACATAGAAACTGGAAAACAAAAAGAAGTACTGTACAAGACTATCCTAAGACCACAAAAGATGCACACCAAATTTGGAGGTGGAGTGGGGAATCTCACTTCATGCGCATTCCAGCGGTTGAAAAACCACTGTCCACAGGCTGAACCCAGCTCAGTATTTTTGCTCCTCCAATTCAAGCAGGGTCATTAGCTGGATCAAATTTACCCTTATACTTGCATCAGGTTAAAAATCTCACCTGCAATTTGTCCTACCATGAAAGACCTTCCTATGGGTTACCCTCAGTAGCCTGACTTCAGGGGTAACACCACGCTTTTCAATGTAATAAACATGTGGGGGTTTGACTCTGAGGACTGGTGACTTCAAAAGGACTTCTTGCCACATTGGAAGCTTTCTTCCCCGTAACCATTTGAAAACAGATAAAAGACAATTTTCTGATGCAGACAGATTACCCATCATAATCAACGACATACAAGGGTCAGTTCTCTCATTTTACAGACAGGGAAGCTGAAGAAGCTAAAAACTACAAGTTACAGGAGGGCAAGGGCCATGGCTGACTTATTCAAATTACATTCCCAACAGTTAGCAGATTGCTGTGCTGGTACACAGCAACACCTTAATAAGCAGCTAATGCATTAACAGAAAGTGGTTAGTTCAATTTTACAAAGCTGTATAACAAAGGAGTTAGGACTTAAATAGAGATCTTATTCCAAGTGAGGGCTTCTTTTTTTCTACAGCAGGGAATGTGTTAAAAATGGAACAGCCCTGGTAAATGGTAATGACTACTTTGAATACTGTGGTCAAGCATGTCATGATTAAGTACTGATTTGTGCTGCTGGCAGAGGCAGAGATAATGTAGCACACTTGGCACATATTTGCCATCTTTACATTACTGCCACTTTTGAAAAAAGGTTTAAAAAAAGTTCCTATTGTGCATTAGTGGAAAAGGTTACATTTCTTCAAAATAATGTTTCAGAAATACAAATTCCTTTCAATTTTCAATTTTAATTAACTAGACTTATTAAAAATCAAGTTACATGGTAAAAAGTCAAACACAATGAAAAGTAAGACTTTTTCTGATCCTAGATTCATAAACTCCAGTGCCCTTTTATAGAAGTAACTGCTATCAACATTTTCTTAAATGTCCTTTCAGAAATGGTCTATCCTTGTTGTGGGGGGAAATATATACATATACACATGCATATGTCCACCACCCCCTTTCTTAAAAGACATAAATGAGCACATGCTATATATTCTCATCTACATCTTATTTTTTTCACATAAGAAAGTGAATTTTGGCAATTGTTCCATACTAGCACATATGTTACTAGCACATGTTCATGTTCCACATACCATTAATTTACTAGTTCCTTTTTGGACATTTAGGCTGGAACACATTCTTTACAGAAAGTGCTGTTTTAAAGTTTGGTATTATATGATTTCTTATTCTTCTAAAGAGATCTTTATTTCTTTTATCATAAAACACTACTATGTGGGCTCAGTGGAGGCATAAGAAAGGTTTCTCACCTCTCAGGGATCCATAATATTTGAGAACACAGAATGAGTACATAAAGAGATAAATACAACATAGTACAAGCTAGACACTAAATAAATAATACAGGCAACCTAGAGTTATAAGGAGGAAGTGACTGAGAAGTCAAATAGTCATCAGGGACATAAAATAGAAGATGCAGATTTTCCGAGAAAGGCATTTTAGTTTATCCTGCAAACCATGTAATTATTTCAAAAACTGCAGTTTGATACAGGCCAACTCTATGATGACAGTTGGTCTAACACTGCTGCAATATAATGGAGTACACTATATGTTACAGTGTTGGAAAGAAGCAATTTATATGAATTAGGGAGATATTCAATTTTTGGAAAATAATTTGGCAAAACCAAGTAAAGTTGAAGTTGAACGTATCCTGCTGCTGCTGCTAAGTCACTTCAGTCGTATCCGACTCTGTGTGACCCCATAGACGGCAGCCACCAGGCTCCCCTGTCCCTGGGATTCTCCAGGAAAGAACACTGGAGTGGGTTGCCATTTCCTTCTCCAATGCATGAAAGTGAAAAGTGATAGTGAAGTCACTCAGTCATGTCCGACTCTTAGCGACCCCATGGACTGCAGCCTACCAGGCTCCTCCATCCATGGGATTTTCCAGGCAAAGTACTGGAGTGGGGTGCCATTGCCTTCTCCGGAACATATCCTAAGACTCAACAAATCTACACTCTTAGAGAACTATCTCACAAAGACACAAGGAGATCTGTAAAAAATGTTTAAAGCAACACTGTGTACAATAGCAAAAAAAATTAGAAACAACCTAAGTGCTCCAAAGTACAAGCAAAGATAAATTATGGTATGTTTATTTTAAGGGAACACCCAGTGAAAATGAGTGAACTAGTTATACATTTTAATATGGATGAATCACAGTGCTAAGTGAAAAAAGTTGGAAAACAGTATGACACCATTTAAGGTTTTTAAATGGACAAAAACAATTCTACATATTGTTTAGGAATACATACACATGTGGTAAACACATTAAAAAAATGCATGGGAATGATAATCATTACTTTTAGGAGAGTAGTTATTAACCTCTAAGGGAAGCAGGGAATGAATAGGGAGAGGTAGCCAAGTGCCTTCTGCCATAATAGCAAGCTTGATTTTGAAAGCCAGATGATAGAGAGATAAATAGTTATTGTGCTACTCTCTAGTACCTTAGCTCAGGATAATTTTGTAACTGTTGGGACTTTAAAATTTCTTTATTTTAAAGTTTAGAGGTAGAGGTTTAGGGTACTCACCCAATAAACTCTAGTAATAAAGACATGTCAAGTTCAGGTGGAATACGAAACACTGATTCTAAGACTTTCTTAGTTCTTCCTTTGCTTGAAGGGACTGACTGTGGAACAGCTATTTGATAGCCAAACAAAAAAGTTGAGTTAGAATAAAAACTTCATAAATTGAGATTTCTGAAAAATAATTACACAGATTTAACTATGTTGACTATTTAAAAGATCATAAAGCACTCACTCTCCCTTTTTCAAATAACATTAGCTAATCTGTCAAAGCCAGTGAAATTAGTGACAAGCCTGCGGAGTGCTCCACAGTGGAAGGCAGACATATGTGGCTGGTTTATCAGGGCCACAAAGAAAGCTCAGCATAAAAGCAACAATAGCTGTGGGTAATCCTTAATAAGCACTACTATGTGCCAGGGCTCACGCTCAGCACTTTTTATATGCACTACTGTATTTAACCCTGATTATGATTCCATGGCATAGGTACTACTGCTTTTTTTTTTTAATTGAAGTACTTTACGTACTTTAACTGTAAAGAAAATGAGATTCAACTTAATGAGATTAGGCAATTTGCCTAAAGTCACCCACATAGAAAGTGGAAGAATGAGGATTTAAATTCAGATCTAACTTCCATACTGTGACATTACCATCACCATAAAAACTAGTATTTGAGCAGTTACTATGTTCCAGGCACTGTTTTAAGTGCTTCGCATTACTCAGTGAGTCCTTACAACAACTTTATAAAGTGCTACAATTATCCCTGCTTTATAGAAGAAGAAACTGAAACACTGAAGTCATCTGCCCAAGTTATACACCTAATAAGGTGGCAGAGCCAGAATCACAATCCAGCTCCAGAGCCTCTACTCGTTAAGCCTTACAAATTGGGTTACAGTAAGTCATTGCCTTCAAAATCCTTCTCTCTCTTTGATCAAAAAATAACCAGCTATCACCACAAAAGAACCTCAAAGGGAGTGAATTTTATTAAGTTAGTATTTTTTAATCTATAAATACATTATGATATACACCCAAACTTACCAGGTTTAGGTACTTCTAGACCTCTTTCTTTATAGAAATCATGCATTTGCTTTTTTTCTCCTAAAAAATGATAAAACACAGACTAAATTACACTTAAAATATAACTAGTAGAGTCAGAAGAGATTTGGGGATTTACAACTATGTAATAAAATAAACTTACTTTCCTCTAGATTGATCACTAATTTGTACACTATGTCTTGTAACTGTCGGTCCAACCTAATAAAAGGAAAGGATGGAGAATACCTCAGAATTCAGAAAAATGCATTTGGTAAAGTGAATGATGCTCTTTGTAAGTAACTGTTTTCTGTTAGGAGTGAATATCTCCTTTCTCAGAGGTGAGTTACTTTTAGGTGGCACTAATGGTTCTCTTCTAAGAGAAACTCAAGTAATTACACATCGTCATAATTACAAGTAATTATAGACTCTTGAACAGTTTGCTAAATTGTTCCATGTGAACTGGTCTTATTTCCTAAATAAGAATGCGAGTTTGAGGGCAGAGACAGTACTTAAAAATTCTGTGTATCATCTGCAAAATACTCTTCTATGAAGTAATAAAAACATAATAGTATTTGCTAAACAAATGAAAGCAGTCCACTTTTAGTGTTTTTCTTTCCTTAGCAAACTGAGCATGAACTGAAAATTTGATTAATAAGCCACAATGACTTATGACAGATAGGTTTTTCTAAAGTGGCCAGTTATTTCAGTTATTTTAAAAACAGAATTCTAGATACACAGAAAATGACAAGTCTAAACTAGCATCAACTTCAGTGATGGAATTTAAATCCTCAAGAAAAGAGGTCTGTACCTTTTTTTTTTTCTTTTAAGGTTTACAGCAGATGTCACAGTGCCTGGTATACAGTAAGTGCTCTATATGTATTTCTTTAAAGAATATGCATTTCCCTTTCTCGTCATTTTGAGATAGGTCAAGAATTTACTACCAACTACACAATTTCAATCTTTCAGAAAAAGTATACCTATTATATAAATGTTACTTATTTTTCTTACCTTATGTTGTAAAGAGGTTGTGTCTGATGTACTACAATGTTGCATTTTGGACATCTGTTGCTATAGTAAAAGTGTCTGACAATGCAGCTTTTACAAACTGTTGGGAAAAAAATATTGGAATTAGAATGTTTTCAAGACATTTCAAAAACTTAATATATTATTTGGAAATGTAATGAACTATACGCTTACATGTATGAAGACATTCTGTAATGGTAGTTGCATCTATTAAATAACCTTTGCAAATGGAACACAAGATGTACGGAGTCAGCTCAGAGAGATTGATCAGGCGCTGCAAATGCAATGGAAATAGGTTACAAATCCTTGCCAAGTCATACGTCCTAAATTTTTTTTGTCAAAAATGTGTAGTTTACTTTGCAACATGGAAACATGTTCTAATACCTCAGACCCTTCAAATACTCTCAAAGTTACAATACAATATGAACCAATGTTTCAAAAAGATCTCATTCTTTTTGGAGCTACTATATATTGCCAGATGAAGGGCATCTTACTTTATGAATTATCACAAAATGGACAAACTTTCCAGATACTGGTGTTTAATACACAAATTCTGACTGGCTGGGTATACTGTCTGAATTAATGAAGTACGCGCTGCCCCAATTAAAAAAAAAAAATCTTCCCAATTAGAGATTGACTAGGTGGGGAAGGGTTTCCCCCATACTCTCAACATCCTGTAGAACTGGACTGTACTCCCAGCCACTGTAAGCTTCTAGAAGGCAGGAGAACAGTACCCTTGGCGACTACATCCCCGGCACGCAGTAGCTTCAATAATGAGTGAGTCGGACCCAGAGAACTTAAGTGACTGCCGGAATCTTACAAAATGAGCTGGCAGGGACAGAAGGCCAGTCCGCGCCACAAGCAGGCAGCGCAAGGAGAGGTGAGGGTGGACTCCAATGCCAAAGGATGCCGCGGCGAGCGGGGACATCCGGCCCGGCCCTAACGGTGGAGGGCCGGCGTGGTCAAACAGGGGCTATCAATACCTCCTCTTCGTCCTCGGAGTCCGGCCGGCCCCCCTCCAGCCTCAGCGAGAAGTGGCTCATCTCTTCCTCCTCTTCCTCCTCTTCTTCTTCCTCCAGGTCCTCATCTTCTTCCAACTCCTCGTCCTCGTCCTCGAAGCGGCCCCTCAAGCGGCCCAGGCTGCGCTCCGGCTCCAGCTCAGGGGGCCGGGAGCCCGAGCAGCCGGGATCCCCCGCCTCGGGTAGGGGCGGCGGGCCCTCCTCACCCGCTGCGGGTGCCGGAGTGAGGGCAGGCGGGGAGACGGGAGGCGGCGGCGGCATGGTTGCGGCTCCCTCGGCCTTGGCAGCGCCCGCGTTGCCTGCGGTTACAGCCGGGACCCCCTCCATGCCGTAGGTAGAGAACAGATGAGGCGAGACCAGGTGGCTGGATAGCGCGGGAGTTCCGTCCGCCTGCCTGAGCTGCCAACGCGCAGGCGCTAAAGGCCTGCAGGGCCCGCTGGGAAATGTGGTTCACCGCCCCTCACCTAAGCCGGGCAGTAGGCGGAGCCACTCAGGTATATGGGGCGGGGCTTGCAGGCCACAACTTAGAATAACCTCACACATTTTCTACTTCGAAAGACTGATGCGCTCTACACTGCTTCTAAAAACGACGGAATTGGTTCCTTGGAGAAGGCAAAGGCACCCCACTCCAGTACTCTTGCCTGGAAAATCCCATGGATGGAGGAGCCTGGTGGGCTGCAGTCCATGGGGTCGCACAGAGTCGGACACGACTGAGCGACTCAGTTTCACTTTTCACTTTCATGCATTGGAGAAGGAAATGGCAACCTACTCCAGTGTTCTTGGCTGGAGAATCCCAGGGACGGGGGAGACTGGTGGGCTGCCGTCTATGCGGTCGCACAGAGTCGGACACGACTGAAGCGACTAGCAGCAGCAGCAGCAGACAACAATATTCTGTTTGCATCAGATGCGCGGAGCCCTGAAATAGTTGGTATAACGATGTTGCATTATGAATAATAATGATTTCAACTTGAGTACCAGTGATGTTGTTCTGTGCAAGAATATTTCCATTAGGAAGTATGAAGTTTCTACTTTGAAATATGTAAGTTTACTTGGAGGAATTAATGCTTGTATTGCCACACGGTGGAAATTTAATCATAATTCAAAGGCCATTTGTGATTCCCCATCACATAAAGGGAAGTTCATTCTATTTAATTCAGCAAATATTTATTGAGGGCCTGCTGAAGAAGGAACTGAGACCTACCAATGTGTCCCAATCCCCCAATCTTATTAGAAGAGAGATTTGGAGCTGGTGTACTTTATTCTTGGAAAGATATTGGCGACTAATGTTGTGAAGTTTAGAAGCCATATTCAGAGAGGACTCAAATGTCCCTTAACGAAATAATGCTGTGGGAAATGACATCTGTGACAGAATGTGTTGTCACTGAGTAAAATTAATGCTGACTTGGGAGTGGTGTACATACTTCTCAGGCAACTGGTGAAGATATCAAATTCCTATGCTCATTTGGGTAAAACTGAGCTGGATTTGGTGCTGAAACCAAAAAACTTACATTGGGACTCAAACCCCTAGGTTAGAACTTTAAATGCTGCCAAAAGTCAGACTGAGACTTGAATCCATGGTGTTTTAACTGAGATCACACATCTGGTCTCAGGACTTAGTGAAGCTCAGTTTCTTCTTTTTTAAAAAAATGTATTTATTTATTTTTGGCTGTGCTGGGTTTTTGTTGATACATTGACTTTTCTCTAGGTGTGGCGAGCAGGTCTACTCTTTAGTTAGGGGGTGCAGGCTTCTCATTGCAGTAGCTGTTCTTGTTGCAGAGCATGGGCTATAGGGTGAGGGTTTCAATAGTTGTGGCACATGGGCTCAGTAATTGTGGTGCACAGGCTTGGTTGCTCCATGGTGTGTGGGATCTTCCTGGACCAGGGATTGAACCTGTGTCTCCTGCATTGGCAGGTGAATTCTTTACCACTGAGCCACAAAGGAAGCCCTGAAGCTCAGGTTCTTTATGTCTCAATGCAGAAAGAATTAAGTGAAAGACAAAGTGATAGGTAAGAGCTGAGTTTATTTAGAGAGAAACACACTCTATAACCAGACTGTGGGCCATCTCAGACAGCAAAATATGGGGTGGTTGTTTTTATGGACTGAATAATTTCATAGGCTAATAAATAGGAGGATTATTCCAACTATCAATATTTTGGAGAAGGGGTAGAGATTTCCAGGAATTGGGCCACCACCCAGTTACAGTCAACCTGGAAACAGACATGGTGTATGTGGGTGTGTCATTTAGCATGCTAATGTATTGCAATGAGTGTGTGATGAGGCCCAAGGCCTACTGGAAGTCTAATCTTCTACTCTCTTGGACCTAGTTGGTTCTAACCACTTCTGGTTATATCTTCAAGGGCTGTGTCATTTCTTTAGAGGTTGTGCCTTGCCCCCTTCCATCCTGTTTCAGTCCGCATCCATGGCTCCTCAACTGGGCCTCACCTCTCTCTTTGAAGTCCCCAAAGTCTGATCAAGCCTGAGATATGGAGGTTTGCAAGATCCAAGAAGACATGGAAGGAAGGAAGAAAATGTCTCCTCCTATAAGGAGTGTAGAGTCTCGAGGGAGGAGGATGGAAACTGGACTATAACACTGAAAGAGGATGGTTGAAGAAACTGAAAGAGACAGGCCCAGATACCCAAGGTGCTCTCCTTAAAAGGCCTAAAACTGCAAAAGCCTCCACATAATTATGTTAAAAGCCATAGTTTTTAACCCTGATTGACATTGTAAAAGCTATCTGACAAAAGAATTACTTGTACTGTGCATTTCAATAATATAATTTTAAATTAGTATTATATAAAATATTAATAACAATGTTAATAAAGTTTTACTTTGTGTAAAGAATATGAAATATTTAAAACCCTAAAATTTTTTAAAATACAATCAAGAATTGCAATATTTTCAAAGCTGATAAGCTGAGTAAATTATGAGCTTGCATTACTGCCACAGGGGCATGTCAGTATAGTTGGTAAACTAAAATATCTGCAGCCTTTGTCAGTCCTTTGGTATGATAGCTAGTTTTTTTAATTTAAATCACTTATTTATTTGTTGGCCACACCATGTGGCATGTGGGATCTTATTCCCGAACCAGGGGTTGAAGCAGTGTCCCTTGCAGTGGAGTGGCAGAGTCTTAACCACTGGACCATCATGGAAGTCCCATGATGGCTCGTTTTATGTGTCAACTTGGCTAGGCTATAATATACTTATTCAAAAGCTTATGTAGGTGTTACTGTGAAAGTATTTTGTACATGTGATTAACATTACAATCAGTAACTAAGTAAAAGATACTATCCTTTATAATTTGAATGGACCGTATCCAATAAGTTAAAAAACCTTAGAATCAAAACCAAGATTTCTCTGAGGAAGAAATTCTTTCTATAGACTGCATCATCAGCCCATGCACAGGAGTTTCCATTCTGTTGGCCTGCCCCACAAATTTCAGACCCTGCTTAGCAAGCACTCACAATCACATAAGGGAATTCCTTGTAATAATAAATCTTATATATATATATATATATATATATACATATTTATCCCCTACTGATTATGTCTCTTTGGTAGAACCCTGACTTATACATATGGCAAATGGCTTAATTATGTGATATTTGTAATATGCAGGCCTTCCACAATGTATCTCTTGTGTCAAATGAGAATTTCTTGTACTCCATTGTGATCATGTGTGTTACCACACCCAAGTTATATCTGGAGCACTTATCTGGGATCTTTACATTTTGATAAAGCACCACAACTGAGTCATGCCCTAGACTGAACCAGAACTTCACTCTCACCCTGGATGCTATCTTGTTAGAATGGTATAAATGTAAACAGCAAAAATGGATCTAGCACAACTGGTAATTCTAGTCCATATATCATGACTAGTTGTAGAAAATGTAAAATATCAATATTAGAAGGTTTTTTGTTTGTTTGTTTTGTCAGGGGAGAGAGGTTTGCTTTGATATTTCAAACAGACATATCTAGGGGCTTCCCCGGTGGCTCAGTGGTTAAGAATCCACCTGCCAATGCAGGAGACATGGGTTCAGTCCCTAATTCGGGAAGATCCCACATGCCATAGAGCAACTAAACCCATGCATCACAACTGTTGAGCCTGTACCCTAGAGCCTGGGAGCCACAGTTACTGAGTCCATATGCCGCAACTACTGAAGCCCGGGCACTCCAGAGCCTGTGATCCACAGTAAGAGAAGCCACTGCAAGGAGAGGCCCTCACATCACAACTAGAAAGGAGCCCTTGCTCTCCACAACTAGAGAAAAGCCCGCGCAGCAACAGAGACCCGGCACAGCCAAAAACAAATAAATAAAAGCAAAGACATATCTAGAAATCATTGGGAATTCCCTAGTGGCCCAGGGGTTAGGATTCCCGGCTTTTACTGCTGAAGGCCAGGATTCAATCCCTGGATGAGAAACTAAGATCCTGCAAACCACTTGGCATGGCCAAAAAATAAAAATCAGTATTAGTTCATGCGCTAATTCACTACGTCCTTTATGAGATAGCAGAATCTGGTGGACTGTAAAGAATAGTGGGTCTCTGGGAACCAATTTTTTTTCTTGTGAATTTGTTTTTATTGGGATAAGAAGGATGGATTGGGAAATATCTCCATGGGCTAAGGCCCATCTGGGAAATGTCCATTCTAATCTTTCTGGTACAGCTTTTGGAACACTCTTTTGGAGCTGCTGCTCTTGCTGCCAGATGCCTTCAGGTCCACTCCTTCTGAGCACCAAAATTTTAAAGCAGATCCATGACCAACATGGTAGGACTGCTTGCGGGGGTCAAGAAATCCATAAATGCTCCTTGGAACTTGGAGTGATTTCTTTTGTTTGTAAATAAATAATTCACCAAAGACTTTAATCAGCCTGACTGTTCTCAAAAGGCTAAACTAAGAGTTACCATACAGGGAATTCCCTGGCAGTCCAGTAGTTAGGACTCCACACTTCCATTTCAGGGAGCATAGGTTCGATCTCTGGTCAGGCAACTAAAATCCCTCATGCCTGCATGGCCAAAAAATAAAGTTACTATATAACCCAGCAATTCCACTCCTAGGTATAAATTCAAGAGAAATGAAAATAGATGTCCACTCAACAGCTCTTACACGAATGTTCATAGCAGCATAATTCATAGTAGCAAGAAAGAATTCCAATAGTCATCAAGATAATGGATAAACAAAGTGTTGCCTGTCTATTCCGTGGGATATTATTTAACCACAAAGTGAAATGAAGTACTGAAACATGCTACAACATGAGTGAACTTTGAAAACATTTTTCTAAGTGAAAGAAGCCAATCATAAAGGATCACATATGGTATGGCTTTATTTATATGAAATGTTCAGAAGAAGCAAATCCATAGAGACAGGAAATAGAATAGTTTGACGAGTCTGGGGTGAATGGGGTATGTACGTTTAACAGGTACAGAGTTTCTTCTGGGAGTGATGAAAGGCATGAAAATTTAATGTGGTGATGATTGCAAAAACCCACTAGACTGTACACTATAAATGGGTGAATTGTATGATATGTGAATGATTCTCAATAAAGATAGCTAAAAGTAAAATGGCAAATATTAAAATGGTATATTATGATTACATTAAACTTTCTCTTCAAAATTATGTTCAAAGACTTTGAAGACAAAAAAGAGGTCATAAAAATCGTGTAACTGAAATAATTCTTGAATTTTAAAAAAAAGTCCTCAAACTTGTGTTCATCAAAAATTTTGCCCCCCCCCCAAAAATTGTCCATCAAAAATAAGATGAAACTGGACCAAAGAAGCAGACTAAATAAGATTAAACAGTTTTTCTAACATGCTTTCATGAACCCACAGATATATGTCAGGTACACATCATCATGTGTTAAGGAATGTTAGATAGCTCCTTCCTGTCCTTAAAAAATAAATAGTTTACAAGGGGTTTGTGTGTGTGTGTGTGTGTGCACGTCAGAGCAAGCTAATGAAATGTCTCCAACTGCTGGTTTTGAGATCAAAATATTTTAAAGTGTATAAGGCAGAGTTTTGTCATTTGGGGTGGGGGTATGGCTACATTGGTAAATACTCGATGTAGGTTTAGCTTAATTCAGACCGGATATTCTGCAAGATAAGGCAACCCATGGCTTTTTGGGCTTCCCTGGTAGCTCAGCTGGTAAAGAATCCGCCTGCAATGCAGGAGACCCAGGTTTGATTCCTGGATTGGGAAGATCCACTGGAGAAGGGATAAGCTACCCACTCTAGTATTCTTGGGCTTCCCTGGTGGCTCAGATGGTCAAGAAGCCACCTGCAATGTGGGAAACCTGAGTTCAATCCCTGGGTTGGGAAGATCCCCTGGAGAAGGGAACAGCTACCCACTCCAGTGTTCGGGCCTGGAGAAACCCATGGACTGTATAGTCGATGGGGTTGCAAAGAGTCGGATACAACTGAGCAACTTTCATTTTCACTTCTCACATGGCTTCTTGGTTGAGACTACAATCAGAAGGGCCCATTGAGGAAAGAAAAGGAATCAGTCTGTGGCAAACCACTGGAAGATATTTAAACAAAGCAACAATCTCCTTCAGATCACTTTAGGTCCAGATAGGTAGAGAATGCTTTAACTAAGCAATTGAAAGTGAATACTTTTGCATATGCTGTATAAATCATCCAGCAGCAATTTCTTGGGTTTGGGAGTTTGTTTTTTCTTTATTTTCCCCTTGTAAGTAGATATGATGCTCTTCCACTAGAAATATTGGAATTCTAAGGCAAAACCTCCACTTGGCAGTAGTCAGAAAAGACTGGAAAAGCTGATAGCCTCCTTTCAGACAGGACTTTAGCCAAATCCTATGAATGTTTGTAAGTGACAGAAGAGCTTGCAATTTGGAGGATAGTGGTTCATGCCCTGCAGGATATTCAGGCAGGAGTGGACAAAGCATCAGTCAGTCACACACTCCAGTAAGAATGGACTCCCACAGTAGAGCCAGGTCAGGACTCCAGTGTTATAGGAGAACTGGGTCATGCTCATCTTGCTCCATGAAGAACAGTGTATTTGAACAGAGATAGAAATAGTTTGATGTAATAAGACATAGGCACCTGCTGCATGCATGCATGCTCAGTCGCTTCAGTAATGTCTGACTCTCTGTGACCCTATGGACTGTAGCCCACCAGGCTCCTATATGTCCATGGAATTTCCCAGGCAATCTTCCCAACCCAGGGAGCAAACCTGGGTCTGCTGCATTGCAGGCGGATTCTTCACCACTGAGCTACAGGGGAAGCCCATGCACCTGCTAGGCATAGTGAATAAGCACATTCCCATTTGTAAGCCAGAGCCTGTTACAGACCCAGGCACAGGAGCTGGAGAAGTGTGGAAATGGCCACTCCTTTATAAAATAAAAGTGTGCTAGTAATTTAAATTTTAATTTTTAAATTAAATTTAAATTGGGCAAGATCACTCCTTCTCTTCACTAGCAAGGGCTCAGTTGGCATGGACAAAGATCAGTGGTTGCCTGATGTCACCTGCCTGTTCAACAAGTCACACCATGTCCTGTTAATAGACCAAGCAACACAATCTACAATAAAACAAGTTATTGAAAAATTCAGAGAATTTACTAGAGGAGGCAGAAAAAGCACCTAGAAGGTAGTTAAATATTTGGAGAAAAGAGGAAACCAAATAATGGACCTGAGAGCACTAAATAGGAAACCAATATCCTAGAACAGAGACTGGGAAAATTTTTTCTCTAAAGGTCCATATGATAAATATGTTTGGCTTTGTGGGCCACATAGTCCCTGTGGCAGCCACTCAACTCTGCTGCTGTAGCTCAGAAGCAGCCATAAATAATATGTAAACAAAGAATTACATATGCCTATAAAACTTTATTTAAAAAGAAAGACAGGTTTGAGAATTCCCAGGCTGTCCAGTGGTTAAGCTAGGACTCCACACCTTTCCACACCCCCTCACCCCACCACAACAGCACAGGTTCAAGCCCTGATCAGGGACCTAAGGTCCTGCAAGCTATGTGGTACAGCTAAGAAAAAAAAGAAAGAGGTATATTTTCTGACCCCTACTGTACCAGATAGTCTCTGTAACAGGAGACTCAGTGGTAAAGAATCCAACTGCCAGTGTAGGAGATATGGGTTCAATCCGTGTTGGGAATATCCCCTAGAGGAGGAAATGTCAACCCACTCTAGTATTCTTGCCTGAAAAATCCCACAGACAGAGGAGCCTGGTGGGCTACAGTTCAAGGGGTCACAAAGAGTCGGATATGACTGAGCGCATTAAGCACTGTAGAACAACTAATATCCTAGAATTAGGTGTGGACTCCCACACCAGTTGATAGGCTAACCTGTGGATAGAGAAGATATAATAAAATTTAACTGTATGAAAATGGGCATAGTGAAGGGGAGAGCTGCCTAGGTGACATGGGGAGCAGATGAATGGAAGATGAGTTTGGAGAGATAGGCTTTAGATCAGACAGGAAGGAGCCTGGGGATCAGGGGAAAGAATTTGTATATTATTAGAACTGGGGTGGGAAGACATTGAAGGGTTATAGACATGTAAAATTTTAAATAAAATTACATTTCAAAAAATCACTCTAGTTACTAGGTGAAAAAGAGGGATGTGGTAAGCTGAAAAAAGGCCCACAAGAAGATATCCACATTGAATCCCGTTAACCTGTGACTGTTATCTTATTTGCAAAAAGGATCTTTGCAGATGCAATTAAAATCTTGAGATGAGGATCTAACCCTGGATTATCCAGGTGGGCACTAAATCTGATGACGTGTTCTTATAAGGGAAAGGTAGAAAGAGATTTGAGAAACAGAAGGTGAAAAGAGACGGACAGAGAGAAAGTGATGTGAAAACAGAGATAGACGTTGGAATAGCATGGTCACAACTCAAGGAACATCAAGGAAAGCCGGTAAACACCAGGAGTTAGAAGAATTCGGGATTGAATACATTCCACAGAGCCTCTAAAGGGAACGGGGCCCTGACCACACCTTGATTTCAGACTTCTGGCATCCAGAGCCATGAGAGAATAAATTTCTGTTGTTTAAAACTACCAAGTTTGTGATAATTTGGGTTTCTCTCGTCATTCTGTGTGGCTTGTGGGATCTTAGCTTCCTGACAAGGGATCAACCTGGGACCCCAGCAGTGATAGCTCTGAGTCCTAACCACTGGACTGCCAGGGAATTCCCCTGTGATAATTTGTTATGGAAAACTATTACAGAGGGTAAGAAAAGTAAAGAGATCCTTTAGGAGCCTCCTGGAGTAATCCACATGACAGCTGCCAATTAATGGCCTGGTCTAGCATATTCAAAAGCAGAGACATTACTTTGCCAACAAAGGTTCATCTAGTCAAGGCTATGGTTTTTCCTGTGGTCATGTATGGATGTGAGAGTTGGACTGTGAAGAAGGCTGAGCGCCGAAGAATTGATGCTTTTGAACTGTGGTGTTGGAGAAGACTCTTGAGAGTCCCTTGGACTGCAAGGAGATCCAACCAGTCCATTCTGAAGGAGATCAGCCCTGGGATTTCTTTGGAAGGAATGATGCTAAAGCTGAAACTCCAGTACTTTGGCCGCCTCATGCGAAGAGTTGACTCATTGGAAAAGACTCTGATGCTGGGAGGGATTGGGGGCAAGAGGAGAAGGGGACGACAGAGGATGAGATGGCTGGATGGCATCACTGACTCGATGGACGTGAGTCTCAGTGAACTCCGGGAGTTGGTGATGGACAGGGAGGCCTGGCATGCTGCGATTCATGGGGTCGCAAAGAGTCGGACACGACTGAGTGACTGATCTGATCTGATCTTATCTAGGATGATGACAGTGAAGATGGAAATACATTGTCAGAATAGAGATCTATTTCAAACTAGGACTTGGAGAAGATTGATATGGGTTAATGAGTACAAGCCTGAGAAACCTGGATGATGGCCATGCCAATTACTGACATAGGGAGGGAGCAGGTGTGCAGCTCAGTTTTGAATATATTGTGTTTAAAATGCTGGATAGTCATCAAGAAGATATATAGAACAAAGTATTAGAGATACAGGAGAGAGGTATGGGCTAGAGATAAAAACTAGATAGTCCTGGGTATTTATATTTCATGCAAATCAGTGAGATAATGTAAGGGGAAAACACAGAGAGAGGAGAGCATCTCAAATCTAGCCCTGAAGAACATCAAAGTGTAAGAGCCAGATAAACCCAGCAATTCCACGTGTGGGTTAAAAAAAAAAAAAAAAGGAAGTCGCTCAGTCGTGTCCGACTCTTCACAACCCCATGGACTGTAGCCTACCAGCCTCCTCCGTCCGTGGGATTTTCCAGGCAAGAGTACTGGACTAGGGTGCCATCGCCTTCTCTGATGAATGAGTCTACCTATTTGTAAAAACGTGACTAATGAAAACAGTGCAATTGAAAGTAGGATCTTGAAGAGACATTTGTAGGTCCCTATTCTTAGCAGCATTATTCACAAATCCAAAAGATGGAAGCAACCCAAGTGTCCTTTGATAGATGATGGATGAAGAAAATGTAGTATATACATACAATGGAGCATTATTTAGCCTCAAAAAGTAAAGAATATTTTTTAAACATTTCTTCAATGTGCTCCATGCCACAACAAAATGAACCCTGAGAACATTATACTAAGTGGAAATAGCTAGACACAAAAGGACAAATATTAAAGGATTCTACTAATGTGAGGTATCTAGAGTGGGCACATTGCTAGATACAGAAAGTAGAAGGGTGTTTCAAGGGACTGAGGAGGAGGGAATAATGGGCAACTACCATTTAATTGGTACAGAGCTTCATTTTGGGAAGATGAAAAAAGTCATGGCGATGGTTGCACAACAGTGTGAATGAACTAAATGCCACTGTACTGTGCACTTAAAAATAGTTAAAATGGGAGATTTCATGTTAGGTATATTATTGCAAATTTTTTAAAAGTAATACATTCTCATTGTGAAGAATTAAAACAACATGAAAGTTTATAAAGCAAAATACGGAAGTCTTTCCCCATGATCACCCTCTACATGGACTTTAACACACTTGTGTTTGTAAGATACCTGGTATCACACTGACATCCTTGCACCTGCATATCAGATGGCTATTTCCATAATTCTAGAGGTGGAATTGGTGGGTCACAAGGTCTAAACCATTGCGTTTTGGCCAAACATTGAAATGGATACGTTTTTATTATATTTTAAGGCAGGGTTTACAATGAAAGGTAAGAATGCAGTGAAAGTAGGTAGTAGTAGTTTAATTAGTACAACCATAAAGAAAGCAATTTATTAACATTTGTCAGGAAACTTAAAGATGCACACACCTTTTACCTTACAGCAATTCCACTCTAGGAGTCTATACCTCAAAGAAATAAATAAATGGATACATAATATTTAGCATTGTTTATAATAGCCAAAATTTGGGCAGAATGAATACTTTTTAATAAGCGAATAATCAGATAGGTTATGAAAAAAATTATGACTATCTCCTTGTTTAAATACTACAGTCATTAAAAATGATGGTTATAAGATTCTAACAACATGATTAAAATTGTGTAAAAAGAAATAATAACAAAGTGATATCAATGTTATGTTTGGGATTAATGTGGTTTTCCTTTGTCATTTTTGCTGTAATGTGGCTTATTTTTGCAGAAAAAATATTTGTTTAAAGATTGGAAAATAGGGACTTCCCTGGTAGTCCAGTGGCTAAGACTCCAGCTCCAAATGCAGGGGGACATGGGTTTGATTCCTGGTCAGGGAATGAGATCCCACATGCTGCAAGTAAGAGTTTGCATGCCACAACTAAAACCTGGCACAACCAATAAATAAATATAAAATTTTAAAAAATAAAATAAAGATTGGAAAATAGATAAAAATGAACAAAAGAAAAGAAGCCAGGTAGAAACAAGTTTCTTCATGGAAATAGATATGCTGATGCTATACTTCATATGGAAAAACAAACACACAAGAACAACCAGGAAAACACTAGGAATGGACAATTTCTATAAACATTAAACACGCTATAAAGCCTTTCTAATGAAAACATTGGAGAAGGCAACAGCACCCCACTCCAGTTCTCTTGCCTGCAAAATCCCATGGATGGAGGAGCCTGGTAGGCTGCAGTCCACAGGGTCGCTAAGAGTTGGACACGACTGAGTGACTTCACTTTCACTTTTCACTTTCATGCATTGGAGAAGGAAATGGCAACCCACTCCAGTGTTCTTGCCTGGAGAATCCCAGGGACGGGGGAGCCTGGTGGGCTGCCGTCTATGGGGTCACACAGAGTCGGACATGACTGAAGTGACTTAGCAGTAGCAGTAGCAATGAAAACACTGTGGGGAATCCCATGGTGGTCCAGTGGTTAGGACTCTGCACTTTCATTGCCTAGGACGTGAGTTCAATTCCTAATCTGGGAACTAAAATCCCGAGTCGGACACCACTGAACGACTTCACGTTCACTTTTCATTTTCATGCATTGGAGAAGGAAATGGCAACCCACTCCAGTGTTCTTGCCTGGAGAATCCTGGGGACAGGGGAGCCTAGTGGGCTGCCTGCCGTCTATGGGGTTGCACAGAGTCGGACACGACTAAAGCGACTTAGCAGCAGCAGTGCAAGTTACCTTACAGACAAAAGTGTTTGAGTTTTATTACTGATTGTTTTAAACTGGTTTGTCATTTTTGAGTTTCAGCCTCTATTGGAATAGCCATGACTTTTCCCCTTCAGAAATTTCAACTCCTAGAAGAACACCCTGCTCAGGAGAAGTGGTCAGAAGTACCAGGAAAGACACCAATAGACTAGGGGTTCCCTCAGAGTTGGCAAAGCTGCTTACAGTAGAAGGTACACAGTATCGATAAACTTTCCCCAGGCTCCCTCTTCACAGTCTTCTCTTGTTGCACTTACCGCATCCACCTTGCTGCTGCTAAGTCACTTCAGTTGTGTCCGACTCTGTGTGACCCCATAGACGGCAGCCCACCAGGCTCCCCTGTCCCTGGGATTCTCCAGGCAAGAACACTGGAGTGGGTTGCCATTTCCTTCTCCAATGCATGAAAGTGAAAAGTGAAAGTGAAGTCACTCAGTAGTGTCTGACTCTTCGAGACCCCATGGACTGCAACCTATGAGGTGGGGCCAAAACCAAACAAATGAATAACACATTATGTGTACTGTTGTGTGAGTAAACAGACAAGACAGAAACAGAATAGAAAATCCAGAAATAGATGTCAGTACATATAGAACTTCATTATATGATAAAAGTGGCATCTCAAAACACTAGGGTTAGCCATTTTGCAAGGAAAGAGTTAAAATAGCAGATCTGGTTGCCTATGCCTACCTGTCTTCAAGGGAACCTAGAACCACAATTGACCTTTGATTAACCTCTTGGAATATGGCCTTCAAAGTGTTTGTGTCAGTAATTGATGGTCTTGCTGTGTACACCTGGAGCAATGGACCATGCCGTCCCAGCTTGTCAGATTGCTTTGCATAAACATCAAGATTGATGATTTACATGCACCTGATTTCATTGCTGGGGTCCAGCCTGTTGCCATGGCTGGTTGTGTAGCAGGATATGCCTACTATATGACCAGCTCCCCTCCACAAAAGACTCAGACTAAAACTCAAACAAGATTCCCTGGGCAGAGATATACCACATATGTCTGTAGTTTGATGTATGTAGGTGTGAGAAAGAGCATGTCCTGTGTAGTTGTGGAAGGAATAGATGCAGAAGCCAGCATTTGTCCTTTGGCCTCTGCCAACGTACATCTTTTTCCTGCTTGCGTTTGCCCTGCATACTTTACTGTCATAAACCTTAGCCTTAACTAGAAATTGCAAATGAATCTTGTGACTATGATTTATGAGTTGCCAAACTTGAGGAGGTTGCAGGACTTCTGAAACACTATTAAAATTTTTTTATTCAGCTGTGATGGGTCTTAGTTGTGGCACCCTTGATTTTCCTTGTGGCATGTGGGATCTCTAGTTGTGGCATGTAGGATCTAGTTCCCTGACCAGGAATTGGGAGCATGGAGTCTTAGCCACTGGGCCATTAGGAAAGTCCCATGAAACACTTTTGAAAATGATAAAGTTAGCTCTATATCTCACACCATATATAAGATTCAGTTTCAAACTGATTAGAGAACTACTTGGAAACTATACAGGCTCTAGAGAAAAACATAGGTGAGTTCTTCTTTAACTTAGATGAAAGAAAAGGATTTCTATCTTGATTTAAAATCCAGATGCAATAAAATATTGTAATTATGACTTTATTAAAAACAAAACTTATGCATGGCCCCCAAAATATAAATAGTATCAGAAGACAATGGACAAACTGGGAGAAAATATTTGCAATCCTCCTTGGATAAAGATCTAATAAACCTAACAGATTTAAAAAAATTATTTTTTAATTAGAGAAAAAAGAAAACTTCATTCCCCAAAGTAATGTAAAAACAGCTCCCCAAACATAGAAATATGTTCAAATTCTCTAAAGAGAGAAGAGAAAACATAAATTAAAATGGTACTGAGATTATTGGGCTCTGGTCAGGACAATAAGAACTTTATTTACATTGTATTTCCACATTAAATACAGGTAAAACCTCTAGACAGAATACATGGAACAGCTATCTCAAATGTCAACAAACAGGTTAGGGAAGGAAACAAGAACTCAAAGTACCACTGAACCATCACTGCATTTTCCATTTTGTTTTTCCTCTGTTATCTCCTGGCCTGAACTCAAACACAAGCTAAAACTCAGAACTGTGCACCAGGAACAAACAGCAGGAACTCTAAGAGAAATTCTCTAGTACAGTCTGAGTGTCAGGAAAAGGGGCCTCCATAGGTCACAGAGAGTGAGGGGAATCAAAAATGTCCTTTGTTTTTGCTTTCCCATTCTGTCCCACACCAGTCCTTAGGCAAATCCATAGTGGCAATGGAGCAGTTCACAGAGGAGGCCAAGCCAGCACCTTAAACTCTGAGACAACTCTGACCCCAAGAGCAAGGAAGCACTCCTAGTGCTCTTCTCACTATTTATTCTCTTGCTGGGACCCAATGCAGTTTCAGTTGCAAGGACAGCACAGACAGCAAGGAAGCTAAAGGACCAGGGAGATTAAGGCAGTCAATAAAATGTTCTCATAGAGTTGTGTATGTTCTTCTGGGCTCACCTTCAAGCTGCATATGTGAAAACAAGCAGGACACTGTGGGGTTCCTAAAACCGAGCTAGACCCTGTGGGGCTGTTACTGAGTCCGAGCTAGCTCTGCTTGCCCCATGACAGGCCAGTGAATCCAAGAGACAAGGAGTAGAATTAAGGAATATGACTTTATTGAGAAAGCCAGCCGACCAAGAAGATGGCAGACTAATGTCCCAAAATAACCATCTTATCAGGGTCTGCATGCCAGGTTCTTTTGTAGAGTCAGAGAGAGAATCAATGAGGAACTAAAGTCAAAAGGCAGGAAAGAGAGGGAGATGCAGTGAGGAAATAAAGTAAAAAGGGTCTTTGGTCTTGCAAAACATCTCCTGAAGGGCCAGCCTTTGGAAGTGGTGTGTTAAACTCTTCTTTTTGTTGTAGCTATTTACATATTCTGTGGAAAAGGTCAGTATTAATTCCAATTGCAAATAAAGGCAATGCCAAAGAATGTTCCAACTACCGCACAATTGCAGTCAATTCACACACTAGTAAAGTAATTCTAAAATTATCCAAGTGAGGCTTCAACAGTACATGAACTGAGAACTTCCAGATGTTCAAGTTGGTTTTAGAAAAGGAAGAGGAACCAGAGGTCAAATTGCCAACATCTGTTGGATCTTAGAAAAAGCAAGAGAGTTCCAGAAAAACATCTACTTCTGCTTCATTGACAATGCAAAAGCCTTTGACTTTGTGGATCACAACAAAATGTCGAAAATTCTTAAGAGATGGGAATACCAGACCACCTTACCTACCTCCTGGGAAATCTGTATGCAGGTCAAGAAGCAACAGTTAGAACCGGACATGGAACAATGGACTGGTTACAAATTGGGAAAGAAGTAAGTCAAGGCTGTATATTGTCACCCTGCTTATTTAACTTGTATACAGAGGACGTCATGTGAAATGCCAGGCTGGATGAAGCACAAGCTGGAATCAAGACTGCCAGGAGAAATAGCAATAACCTCAGATACACAGATGACACCACCTTTAAGGCAGAAAGCAAAGAACTGAAGAGCTTCTTGATGAAAGTGAAAGAGAAGAGTGAAAAAGCTGGCTTAATACTCAACATTCAAAAGACTAAGATCATGGCATCCAGTCCCATCACTCAAGGGCAAATAGATGTGGAAACAATGGAAACACTGACAGAATTAATTTGTTTGGGCTCCAAGATCACTGCAGATGGTGACTGCAGCCATGAAATTAAAAGATGCTTGTTTCTTGGAAGAAAAGCTATGACAAACCTAGATAGCTTATTAAAAAGCAGAGACATTACTTTGCTGATAAAGGTCCATTTAGTCAAACCTATGGTTTTTCTAGTAGTCATGTATGGATGTGAGAGCTGGACTATAAAGAAAGCTGAGCACCAAAGAATTGATGCTTTTGACCTCTGGTGTTGGAGAAGACTCTTGAGAGTTCCTTGGACAGCAAGCAGATCAAACCAGTCAATCGTAAAGGAAATCAGTGCTGAATATTCACTGGAAGGACAGATGCTGAAGCTGAAACGCCAATACTTTGGCCACCTGATGCGAAGAACTGACTCATTGGAAAAGACCCTGATGCTGGGAACGATTGAAAGCAGGAGGAGAAGGGGATGACAGAGGATGAGATGGTTGGATGGCATCACTGACTCAATGGACATGAGTTTGAGCAAACTCCAGGAATTGGTAATGGATAGGTAAGCCTGGCATGCTGCAGTCCATGGGGTCACAGAGTCAGACATAACTGAGTGATTGAACCAACTGATTCACAGATTATCTCTATATGAGCTGAACAAAGCCTCTTTAACAGTTAGGCAGAGAGGGCAGGGTCCTCTGGGGGCAGGCCATTTTGTATGATTGTAATAAGAAAAGCAATATAAAGTAAGCCAAAGAAATTTTCCCATATGAAGTCAAAATTTTCTTCTCCCTGCAACACCTGGGCACAGAAGCCTTTCTGTGACCCCGTTCCTTATTTATAGGAAACAGACTCAAGGCCCTGTGAACTTCTCTGAGTTCAAAAGAAAAGATTCAAACAGTTGCTAATCAGGGAGGGAGTAGGATGCAGAGACAAGGGAGGAACAGCTAAGAAAAACAGTGCAGCCTTGAGGCAGGGTCCTGTTTTGCCTCAGTTCAGTTCAGTCCAGTCACTCAGTGTCCAAATCTTTGTGACCCCACGGACTGCAGCATGACAGGCTTCCCTGTCCATCAGCAACTCCGAATTTGCTCAAACTGGTGCCTATTGACTCAGAGATGCTACCCAATCATCTCATCCTCTGTCATCCCCTTCTCCTCCTGCCTTCAATGTTTTGTAGCATCAGGGTCTTTTCCAATGAGTCACTTCAATGCATCAAGTGGCCAAAGTATTGGAGATTCACCTTCAGCATCAGCCATTCCATTGAAAATTCAGAACTGATTTCCTTTAGAATGGACTGGTTTAATCCCCTTGCAGTCCAAGGGACTCTCAAGAATCTTCTCCAACACCACAGCTCAAAAGCATCAATTCTTCAGCGTTCAGCTTTCTTTATGGTCCAACTTTTCACATCCATACATGACTACTGGAAAAACCATAGCTTTGACGAGATTACTTTGTTGGCAAAGTAATGTCTCTGCTCTTTAATATATTGTCTAGGTTGGTCATAGTTTTCTTCTAAGGAACAAACATCTTTTAATTTCATGGCTGCAGTCACCATCTGCAGTGATTCTGGAGCCTAAAAAGTCTGTCACTGTGTCCATTTCTTCCCCATCTATTTGCAATGAAGTGGTGGGACCAGAGGCCATCATCTTATTTCTTGAATGTTGAGTATTAAGCCAGCTTTTTCACTCTCCTCTTTCACTTTCATCAAGAGGCTCTTTAGTTCTTCTTCACTTTCTGCCATAAGGGTGATGTCATCTGCATATCTGAGGCTATCAATACTTCTTCCAGCAAACTTGATTCCAGCTTGTGCTTCATCCAGCCTGGCAATTTGCATGATGTACTCTGCATATAAGTTAAATAAGCAGGGTGAAAATATACAGCCTTGATATAATCCTCACAATTTAGAATCAGTCTGTTGTTCCATGTCCGGTTCTAACTCTTGCTTCTTGACCTGCATACAGATTTCTCAGGAGGCAGGTAAAGTGGTTTGGTATTCCTATCTCTTTAAGAATTTTCCACATTTTGTTGTGATCCACACAGTCAAATTCTTTGGTATAGTCAACTAAGCAGAAGTAGATGTTCTTCTGGAACTCTCTTGCTTTTTCGATGAGCCAACAGATGTTGGCAATTTGATCTGCTTCCTCTGCCTTTCCTAAATCCAGCTTGAATACCTGGAAGTTCTTGGTTCACGTACTGTTGAAACCTGGCTTGGAGAATTTTGAGCCCACTTTTTGCCAAAGTGTGAGGTGAGTGCAATTGTGTGGTAGTTTGAACACTCTTTGGTGTTGCCGTCTTTGGGATTGGAATGAAAACTGACCTTTTCTGGTCCTGTGGCCGTTGCTGAGTTTTCCAAATTGCTGGCATATTGAGTGCAGCACTTTGACAGCAGCATCTTTTAGGATTTGAAATAGCTCAACTGGAATTGCATCACCTCCACTAGCTTTGTTCGTAGTGATGCTTCCTAAGGCCCACTTGACTTCACATTCCAGGATATCTGGCTCTAGATAAGTGATCATACCATCATGGTTATCTGGGTCATGAAGGTATTTTTTGTATAGTTCTTCTGTGTATTCTTGCCATCTCTTCTTAATATCTTCTGCTTCTGTTAGGTAAATACCATTTCTGTCCCTTATTGTGTCCATCTTTGCATGAAATGTTCCCTTGGTATCTCTAATTTTCTTGAGATCTCTAGTCTTTCCCATTCTATTGTTTTCCTCTATTTCTTCACATTGCACACTTAGGAAGGCTTTCTTATCTCTCCTTGCTATTCTTTGGAACTCTGCATTCAGATGGATATATCTTTCATTTTCTCCTTTGCCTTTAGCTTCTCTTCTTTTCTCAGTTATTTGTAAGGCCTCCTCAGACAACCATTCAGCCTTTGGCATTTCTTTTTCTTGGGGATGGTCTTGATCACTGCCTCCTGTACAATGTCACAAACCATCATTCATAGTTCTTTAGGCACTCTGTCTATCAGATCAAATCCCTTGAACCCATTTGTCACTTTCACTGTATAATCATAAGGGATTTAATTTAGGTCATACCTGAATGGTCTAGTGGTTTTCCCTACTTTCTTCAATTTAAGTCTGAATTTGGCAATAAGGAGTTCATGATCTGAGCCATAGTCAGCTCTTGGTCCTGTTTTTGCTGACTGTATAGAGCTTCTCCATCTTTGGCTGCAAAGAATATAATCAATCTGATTTTGATATTGACCATCTGGTGATGTCCATGTGCTGAGTCTTCTCTTGTGTTGTTGGAATGAGTCTTCAGGTCAGTGAGTCTCTTGTGTTGTTTGCTATGACCAGTGCGTTCTCTTGGCAAACTCTGTTAGCCTTTGCCCTGCTTCATTTTGTACTCCAAGGCCAAATTTGCCTGTTACTCCAGGTGTTTCTTGACTTCCTACTTTTGCATTCCAGTCCCCTATGATGAAAAGGACATCTTTTTTGGGTGTTGGTTCTGGAAGGTCTTGTAAGTCTTCATAGAACTGTTTAACTTCAGCTTCTTCAGCGTTACTAGTTGGGGCATAGACTTGGATTACTGTAAAATTGAATGGTTTGCCTTGGAAATGAACAGAGATCATTCTGTCATTTTTGAGATTGCATCCAAGTACGGCATTTTGGACTCTTTTGTTGACTATGAGTGCTACTCCATTTCTTCTAAGGGATTCTTGCCTACAGTAGTAGATATAATGGTCATCTGAGTTAAATTCACCCATTCCAGTCCATTTTAGTTCACTGATTTGCAAAATATTGATGTTTACTCTTGCCATCTCCTGTTTGACCACTTCCAATTTACCATGATTCATGTACCGAACATTCCAGGTTCCTATACAATATTGTTCTTTACAGCATCAGACTTGACTTCCATCACCAGTCACATCCACAGCTGAGTGCTGTTTTTTCTTTGGCTCCATCGCTTCATTTTTTCTGGAGTTATTTCTCCACTGTTCTCCAGTTGCATATTGGGCATGTACTGACCTGAGGAGTTCATCTTTCAGTATTCTATATTTTTGCCTTTTCATACTGTTCATGGGGTTCTCAAGGCAAGAATACTGAAGTGGTTTGTCATTCCCTTCTCCAGTGGACCATGTTTTGTCAGAACTCTCGACCATGATGTGTCCATCTTGGCTGGCCCTACATGATATGGCTCATAGTTTCATTGAGTTAGACAAAGCTGTGGTCCATGTGATCAGATTGGTTAGTTTTCTGTGATTGTGGTTTTCAGTCTGTCTGCCCTCTTATGGAGAAGGATAAGAGGCATATGGGAGCTTCCTGATGGGAGAGACTGACTAAGGGGGAAACTGGGTCTTGTTCTGATGGGCGGGGTCATGCTCAGTAAATCTTTAATCCAATTTTCTATTGATGGGTGGGGCTGTGTCCCCTCTCTGTTATTTGACCTGAGGCCAAACTATGGTGGAGGTAATGAAGATAATGACTTCCTTCAAAAGGTCCCCTGCAGGCACTGCTGAACTCAGTGCCTCCTGACCTTGCAGCAGGCCACCGCTGACCCACATCTCTATCGAATACTCCTGGACACTCACAGGGAAGTCTGGGTCAGTCTCTTGTGGGGTCACTGCTTCTTTCTCCTGGGTCCTGGTGCACACAAGGTTTTGTATGTGCCCTCCAAGAGTCTGTTTCCCCAGTCCTTTGTAAGTTCTGGCCATTCTATGGCAGAGTTAATGGCAATCTCCTCTCTAAGGGCTTATGCCATACCCAGGTTTGCTGCACCCAGAGCCCCTGCCCCTGCAGCAGGCCACTGCTGACCCATACCCCTGCAGGAGACACTCAAACAGTCAATGGCAGGTCTGTCTCAATCTCTGTGGGGTCTCCTGGTGCTCACAAAGGTTTTGTTTGTGCCCTCCGAGCATCTCTGGCGGGTATGGGGCTTGATTCTAAACGTGATTTCACCCCTCCTACCATCTTTCTGGGGCTTCTCTTTTGCCCTTGGATGTGGGTTATCTTTTTTTGGTGGAATCCAACATTCTCCTGTCAACGGTTTTTCAGCAGCAAGTTGTAATTTTGGAGTTCTCGCAGGACAAGATGAGCGTACATCAGGCCCTGCACAGACCTTATTCTTATAAGCAACCCCACTCCTGAACTATTGTTATAAAACTCCTCACCATATCCTCCTGGGTTGGGACACACAGCTTTTGAGGGTAGCAGTTTCTGTGTCCCCCTTTGCCTGGCAAAGAAATAGAGCGATTCTTTTCTACTTCAACCAAAATTCCGTCTCTGAAATTCGATTCAGCACTGGTGCCCAGAGGCCGAGCTTTCAGCATCACTCCTGGGAATTGAAGCCTTTCTGTGTCCCTGTTTCTTGTTTGCAGGAAACAGGCTTCAGCTTCCATGACTTCCTCTGAGCTTCACAGGAAAGGTTCTAACAGTTGTTAATCAGGGAAGGGAAGGGATGCAGAAACAAGGGAGGGGCAGACAAGAAACAATACTGCAGGCTTGGGCAGGGTCCTGGTTCTACCTCAAGGGATATACATAACAGTATTTTTTAGCAAATGGAAGATGTTAACAACTGATGAAGCATTCTTTATTCCAGAGAGAAGGTCACAGTTTAATACCCTCAGGAATCACAGGAGCTCATCAGAAGACCACCTGAGGCCAGATTAAAGGAATGCAGGCCCTGCACACACCCTGATCCCTATCAGCAACCCCTGCCCTTGAAAGACTGCTCACCAAATGCCCCCTAGGTTGGGACACACAGTTTTTGAGGGCATGACCCTCCCATGTCCCCCTTTGCCCAGCAAAGCAATAGAGCTATTCTTTTCTACTTCACTCTAAACTGTCTCTGAGATTCAATTTGGCACTGGTGCACAGAGGCAGAGTTTTGGGCATCATACACATGAATCTGAATCTAATCAATGTTTCACAGGTTTTGAGAACTAATATACAAGGTATAGCACTATCCAGGTATTTCCTTAATTTGATTAAGGGCATTTACAATAACCCTACAGTAAACATCATATTTAATAGTAAACAACTAAGTGTGTCCACTTCCAGTCACCACTCATATTCAACACAATATTGTAAATTCTAGCCAGTACAATAAAACAAGAAAAAGAAATAATAAGAGGCAAATAGATTGGAAAGGATATAATAAAAACTGTGACATAATAAGAAATATATATTTGATTTCTACTTACCCCTCCTCATTTCCTGGCATATAACTCCTAAACACTTTGGAATCCCTGAAGTAATAAGTGTCTTTTTGTATGCCAATAAGATGACTAAGGACTGAGGACTCCTGGATAGCTTCAGGATGAGGTCTAGTTGCCAAAAATGCCAACCATGTGATTAGAAGGTTGGAAATTTCAGCCCCACCCTCCTGACTTCTGGGAAGGGTAGATGGGCTGGAAGCTGAGTCATCACTAACAGCCAAAGGTTTAAAAAATCATGTCTACATAATTCAGGATTGCAGGCAGATTCTTTATCATCTGAACCACCAGAGAAGCCCCCTACATAATGAAACCTCCACTAAAAGTGCTAAATGATAGGGTTCAGAGAGCTTCTGGGTTGCTGAACACATGGAGGTGCTGGGATGGTGTTGCACCTGGTTAGGGCATGGAAGCTCAATTCTCCTTTACCCAAACCTCGCCCTGTGTACCTTTTCCATCTGAATGTTCCTGAGTTGCATTCTTTAATAATAAACTAGTGATCTAGTAAGTAAACTATTTGAGTCCTGTGAACTGTTCCAGCAAATTATCAAACAGGAGGAGAGGGTTATAAGGACCTCAATTTATGGCAGGTTGGTTAGAAATACAGAAGGGCCATACTTATGACTGGCATTTGATGGGGGGTGGGGGTGGGGGCATATACTAACTACAGATTGATAGTATCAGAACTATCTGATATTGATACTATCTGATATAGTATCAGAACTATGTAGAACACCTAAGCTAGTGTCAGATAATTGGGAAGTATGGGAAGCAACCGGAGAAGGTGATGGCACCCCACTCCAGTACTCTTGCCTGGAAAATCCCATGGATGGAGGAGCCTGGTGGGCCGCAGTCCATGGGGTCGCTAAGAGTCGGATACGACTGAGTGACTTCACTTTCACTTTTCACTTTCATGCATTGGAGAAGGAAATGGCAACGCACTTCAGTGTTCTTGCCTGGAGAATCCCAGGGATGGGGGAGCCTGGTGGGCTGCAATCTCTGGGGTCACACAGAGTTGGACACGACTGAAGTGACTCAGCAGCAGCAGTAGCAGCATGGGAAGCAACCCACACACCTGGTGCCACAAGTGTTGAGATTAGAGACGAATGAAACAGGTGAGTGAAAGTATGCTTTCCCTTTTATTTTCTCTATTCACAGAGGATACAATTGTCACTACCGAATACACACAAAACTTCTACAACAATTAAATGATTTAAGTAAGGTCACAGGATACCAGGTCAACATGTCAAAATCACTATTATTCTTATACACTAGCAATGAATATAGTGCTATATCCATGGTATCCATAAGAACATATAAGAAAAACTCTTAACTGAAAATCACTCTACAAATTAACTGGCCCATAGTCTTCATAAATGTCAAAGTTATGAAATATAACCAAAGATTCAAATTAAATGAGGCTATAGAGATAAGACAACTGCATGCAATAAATAATCTTGGATTTTCTTTTGCTAGAAAGGATGTTATTTGGAAAACGGGAAAAATCGAAATAAGGTGTACAGACAATTATTGAGTAGTATTGTAGGAATGTTTATTTATTAATTTTGGAAATTGTCCTGTGGTTATGTAAGAGAATGCCTCGTTTTGAGGAAATATATGTTGACATATTTAAAGGGCAAAAGAACATGTCTACAGCTCTTTTTGTGTATATATTATATATATATATATAGAGAGAGAGAATCATAAAAGAGTACATTGAACTGAACCACTCTATATTTCTTTATAGAGAGACCTATCTATCTACCTACCCACCTATTGAAAGACAAAGTATTTGTAGGAAATGTTAATATTTGGGGAATGTGGGTGGAGGATAATTGGGAATTCTTTGTACTACTTTTGAACTTTTCTGTAAATCTGAAATTACTTGTTTTAAAAGCTTAAAAAATAAATCTGGAAAAAAAAGTAAAGTGAAGTAGAAGAGGAGGCAGTGAATGACAAGGAAAAAGTCAAGGAGTGGTCAGAAGAAGGAGGAAAACATAGAAAGCTTTGGGTTTCTAAACACAGAAAACAGTTTCAAGAACATGTGAGTTGGGGGTGGGTAGGAGGGAGGTTCAAGAAGGAGGGGATATATGTATACTTATAGAATCCCAGGGACGGGGGAGCCTGGTGGGCTGCCATCTCTGGGGTCGCACAGAGTCGGACACGACTGGAGTGACTTAGCAGCAGCAGCAGCATATATGTGATTTACACTGTTGTACAGCAGAAACCAACAAACATTTTAAAGCAATTATCATCCAATTAAAAATTAAAAAGAACATGTGACTGAGTGGTCCCGGGATTTGTCTTTAAGTATGAGTGTTCCTCTCTCATCCTCCTGTCAGGAGTTAGATGTTGAAGAGGGAACGGAGTGCAATTCCTGAAAATTAGGTCCCCCTCCCTCTTCTTCCCTTGGGGTTTCCCTGGTAGCTCAGTTGGTAAATACACCTGCAATGCAGGAGACCCCCATT
Organism: Bubalus kerabau; assembly: GCF_029407905.1. Taxonomy (NCBI): domain Eukaryota; kingdom Metazoa; phylum Chordata; class Mammalia; order Artiodactyla; family Bovidae; genus Bubalus; species Bubalus kerabau. The sequence continues at coordinate 26,513,091 of NC_073645.1, forward strand.
TGATTCCTGGCTCGGGAAGATCCCCTGGAGAATAGATAGGCTACCCACTCCAGTGTTCTTGGACTTCCCTGGTGACTCAGACTGCAAAGATTCTGCCTGAAATGTGGGAGACCTGGGTTCGATCCCTGGGTTGGGAAGATCCCCTGGAGGGGGCCATGGCAACCTACTCCAGTATTCTTGCCTGGAGAATCCCCATGGACAGAGGAGCCTGGCGGGCTACAGTCCATGGGGTCGCAATCAGACACAAGTGAGCGACTAAGCACACATGGGTGTTCCTCAGAATTCCTTTCTGGATCTTCTTCATTTTTTGCTCTATACACTATTTGAGGTAATTTTATTCACTCATATGACTTCAATTACCACCTATTTGCTGATTTCTAAATCTGTCTCTTGTCCAGGCTTTTTTTCTTCCTTACCTCTAAATCATATGTGCTTCTGTCTACTGGCTAGTTTCCATGTACACCTCCAGTGATCTCAAATTCAGCAAGTTAAATATTGAGTTCATAATCTTCCTCCCCAATCAGGTCAGTTCTCAGGGAATTTTATATCTCCATCCTTTTAGACACCCAAGTTAAATGCCAGGATGTCTGCCATGGATTTCTTTGCCCTCATCTCCCAAATCCAACTATGAAGTCCTGTGTCTACAAAATCTCTATATTTTATGAATTTTTTCACATCTCCTCCAATATTTTTACTTTTAATAATAACTAGTCTGTATGGAGAAGGAAATGGCAATCCACTCCAGTGTTCTTGCCTGGAGAATCCCAGGGATGGGGGAGCCTGGTGAGCTGCCGTCTCTGCGGTTGCACAGAGTCAGACACGACTGAAGCGACTTAGCAGCAGCAGAAGCAGCAGTCTGTCTGGAAGAGGGTGTTTGCTATGACCAGTGCGTTCTCTTGGCAAACTCTGTTAGCCTTTGCCCTGCTTCATTTTGTACTCCAAGGCCAAATTTGCCTGTTACTCCAGGTATCTCTTGACTTCCTACTTTTGCATTCCAGTCCCCTATAATGAAAAGGACATCTTTTTTGGGTGTTAGTTCTATGTCTTATAGGTCTTCATAGAACCGTTTAAGTTCAGCTTCTTCAGCATTACTGATTGGGGCATAGACTTGGATTACTGTGATATTGAATGGTTTGCCTTGGAAACGAACAGAGATCATGCTGTCATTTTTGAGACTGCACCCAAGAACTGCATTTTGTACTCTTTTGTTGACTATGAGGGCTACTCCATTTCTTCTAAGGGATTCTTGCCCACAATAGTAGATATGGTAGTAGTAGTAGATATAATGGTCATCTGAATTAAATTCGCCTATTTCAGTCCATCTGAATGGAATTCACACATTTCAGTCCATAGAAGAACTATACAAAAAAGATGTTCATGACCCAGATAACCATTATGGTGTGATCACTCACCACAAAGCTAGTGGAGGTGATGGAATTCCAGCTGAACTATTTCAAATCCTAAAAGATGATGTTGTGAAAGTGCTGCACTCAATATGCCAGCGAATTTGGAAAACTCAGCCAAGGCCACAGGACTGGACAATGTCAGTTTTCATTCCGATCCCAAAGAAGGGCAATGCCAAAGAATGTTCAAACTACTGCACAATTGCACTCATCTCACATGCTGGCAAAGTAATGCTCAACATTCTCCAAGCTGGGCTTCAACAGTATGTGAACCATGCACTTCCAGATGTTCACGCTGGATTTAGAAAAGGCAGAGGAACCAGAGATCAAATCGCCAACATCCGTTGGATCATGGAAAAAGCAAGAGAATTCCAGAAAAACATCTACTTCAGCTTTATTGATTATGCCAAAGCCTTTGACTGTGTAGATCACAACAAAATGTGGAAAATTCTTAAAGAGATGGGAATACCAGACCACTTTACCTGCCTCCTGAGAAATCTGTATGAAGAAGCAATAGTTAGAACCGGACAGGGAACAATAGACTGGTTACAAATTGGGAAAGGAGTATGTCAAGGCTGCATATTGTCACCCTGTTTATTTAACTTATATGCAGAGTACGCCATGCAAAATGCCAGGCTGGATGAAGCACAAGCTGGAATCAAGATTGCTGAGAGAAATATCAATAACCTCAGAACACAGGTTACAGATGACACCACCCTTAAGGCAGAAAGGAAGAGGAACTAAAGAGCCTCTTGATGAAAGTGAAAGAGGAGAGTGAAAAAGCTGGCTTAATACTCAACATTCGAAAAACTAAGATCATGGCATCCAGTCCCATCACTCCATAGAAAATAGATGGAGAAACAATGGAAACAGTGACAGACTTAATTTTCTTGGGCTCAAAAATCACTGCAGATGGTGACTGCAACCCTGAAATTAAAAGACACTTGCTCCTTGGAAGAAAAGCTATGACCAACCTGGACAGCATATTAAAAAGCAGAGACATTGCTGACAAAGGTTCATCTAGTCAAAGCTATGGTTTTTCCAGTAGTCATGTATGGATGTGAGAGTTGGACTATAAAGAAAGCTGAGCACTGAAGAATTGATGCTTTTGAACTGTGATGTTGGAGAAGATTCTTGAGAGTCCCTTGGACTGCAAGGAGATCAAAGCAGTCCATCCTAAAGGAAATCAATGCTAAATAGTCATTGGAAGGACTGATGCTGAAGCTGAAACTCCAATACTTTGGCCATCTGATGTGAAGAACTGACTCACTGGAAAAGACCCTGATGCTGGGAAAGACTGAAGGCAGGAAGAGAAGGGGACGAGATAGGATGACATGGTATCCTCTGGGTGGCATCATTGGATGCCATCATTGACTCTATGGACATGAGTTTGAGTAAGCTCTGGGAGTTGGTGATGGACAGGGAAGCCTGGCGTGCTGCAGTCCATGGGGTCACAAAGAGTTGCATACAACTGAGTGAATGAACTGAAATGAACTGAGTCTAATTTTAAAAATGAAATTTTAAAATAAATTTAATCAGTCATACTGAACATTTTATTTAAAGAACACAATATCAAATATCAGAGTGTATTTCATATGATAATTATACATATCATTGTTAAAAGTTGTCACACTTATAAATATCCACATATATATGTGAGTCTTGGGTTCTGGTGTTAAACATATTTTTATTGTGAATCATGGCCAAAAAAATTGAAAGCTCCTGGTCTAGATCAGTACTGTCCAACAGAAATATAAGTTGAGCCACATACGTAAATAAAAATTTCCAGAAGCCACAAAAAAAAGTAATAGGAAATTAATTTTAATATTTAACTCATATAAAAATACCTTTCAACATGTTACCAATAAAAAAATTATTGAGCCATTTTATATTCTTTTTGTCTTTAAAATCCAGCGCATATCTCACACTTAGAGAACACCTTAGCTCAGACTAGGTACATTCAGTGGCAGTAGTCAATAGCCACCCTACAGGTCGCTCCTGTAGTAGTGCAGGTCAGTTTTGCAATTACCTACCTTAGGAGGCAAACTCTAAATTCCCTCTTAGCCGTGTGAATTTAAACTTAGGAACTGAACAAGATTGTAAACTCACACTAGTGGCTACCTCTCCCATCACACTCAACCCTAGAGATGGCACTGAAATTGATAGATCAGTAAAAACTGAAAACTCTGAGGATGTGTGTGTGTGCACGTGTGTTGATAAATAGGGACTGATGGGGCCAATGGGGCCAACACATCACAGGTTTTCTTGTTTTGGGTGCATCCTTCACCTTTTACCAATGCTGGGCTTTAGCTTCTCCCTCTGGGTATACAAGGTAGCTGATACCTTCCGGGAAATACAAATTCATAGAGAAAAGTAATGGGATGCAGAGGGAGGTGCAACTGCTAGTAAAGCAAGAAACTGAACAACTTAAACTAGATGAAACAGATTAAATGCATCAGATGCTACCCAGTTCTCGCTCATCTCCTCCCCACTCTCTGCCCTTGCCCCTCCCTACCCATGTTTCATAATCTTACATTATGTCAAATTCCATTAGTTTTATATTTCAGTGTTGAGATCACCATGAACGTCATGAAAAATAGCTGGTCTGCAATAAACGTAACTATTATCCAATGCAAATGCAAGAGGCTGTCCCCACGTCCCACTTCCTGCCTTTTTGCCACTCACTTTTGAAAGTTGCTCTTGCTGCGATTCCTTTTTCTTTCTTTATCGCCCCTCCTACTGCCGTAAATTGCCCCCAGAGATGTCGTAAAATGCTCTTCCCCGCCCTCCATGTGGCGAAAACGCAATCACGCTTGACGGCGAGAGGTGGCTCAGCCGCAAGATGGCGGCGCTGGCAGAGGAGCAGACGGAGGTGGCGGTGAAGTTAGAGCCTGAGGGACCGCCGACGCTGCTACCTCCGCAGGCGGGAGACGGCGCTGGCGAGGGTGGCGGCGGCACAACCAACAGCGGCCCCAACGGCGGCGGCGGGAACGTTGCGGCGGCGTCGTCGGCCGGCGGGGATGGTGGGACCCCCAAACCCTCGGTGGCTGTCTCCGCCGTTGCACCGGCGGGGGCGGCCCCGGTCCCCGCCGCTGCTCCGGAGGCCAGCGCTCCCCACGACCGACAGACTCTGCTCGCCGTGCTGCAGTTTTTACGTCAGAGCAACCTCCGCGAGGCCGAAGAAGCGCTGCGCCGTGAGGCCCGGCTGCTGGAGGAGGCAGTGGCGGGCTCCGGAGCCCCGGGAGAGGCAGACAGCGCCGGCGCTGAGACGGCTAGCGCGCTTCTTAGCCGGGTCACCGCCTCGGCGCCCGGCCCTTCGGCCCCGGATCCTCCGGTCAGCGGCGCTTCGGGGTCCGCCGCCGTCTCGGGCTTAGCGACAGGATCTGTGGCTCCGGGTAAAGGTGAGCCTCTGGGTCCCTGGTAGGCAGGACCGGCACGGCGGGGAATGAGCCGGGAAGGCAGAGGCTGGCAGGCCTGCACCTCTGCGGGCTTGTTTTGAATTTCCTGGGCCCGCCTCTAGGGCCACATGCCCGCCCCTTTCCCTAGTGCGCCGGCTGCGCAGTCAAACCCTCTTCCGAGCTGTCAGTTCCAGCGAGAGGCTGTGGAGAGCTATTGAGCCGAAGGATGTATGGGGACGGTGGGCACGGAGAGGCGGGAACTTTCAGGCTTTTGGTTCTTCTTGTTTGGGCTCTTGAGCTTTGGGCAGGGATGCAGCAACATTATTTGTACTAGCGTACTTTTACTATAAATATTTTATGTTGTTTAACTTAATTTTCAGAGTTCCACTGTGAGGTAGACAGTACTTCTATTTTAGAGATGAGAAACCAGACCGAGAAAGGCCAAGGTATTTGCTTTGGACCACACAGCCAGAGAGTGATGGTACATAGTGTAGCCAGTCTTTCTCAAAATATAGGCTAAATACCATTGGTGTTAAATCTTTTAGAGAAATGCAGATTCCTGGGCATCACTTCAGACTTAGTGAATCAGATCCTGTGCAGGTGGAGTCTGGGAATCTGCATTTTCAAATAAATGCTTCAGGGACTTCCCTGGTGGTCCAGTAGTTAAGAATCTGCCCTCCAACGCAGGGGACGTGGGAACGTGGTAGGAAACGAAGATCCTTCAAGTGTAGGGCGACTAGGCCTGCGCTCTGCAGCTACTGAGCCCGCGTGCGGCAAGGAAAAATCCTCGGAGCCGCTAGTAAGATCCAACGCAGCCAAAAATAAATATTCTAAGGATTTAAAAAAAAATGCTTCCAAGAGATGTTGATCTATGGCAAGGTTTGAGAACCATTCATTTAGGAACAGGTATTGGACTTCAGTTGCTGTCTCTGTTGCTTTTACTTGTGTAATGCTGACTTACTCTTCCTAAGCTTGAGAGTTTTTTTCCTTCTATTAAATGGGTTATTGTGAGATTCATATGTCAAATGTCTGGCACTGACAAGTTTATGCCAAGTACCTATCCCTGACACCTGAGGCTCCCCCTTCCCCCTTTTCTTCAGCAACTGTTGTGACAAAGTCCATGCAGTAAAAGCCATACACAACATCAAGTTTCAAAGGTGATCCTGAGCCAGTAAAAAATGTTTATTGAATTAAATTACCCATTGTAGAGCCTCTTGCCAAATTAACCTGTGTTTATGAGACCTAATCTTGGCAGCATTGCCAGGAGTGAAGTATGAATAGGAAGCACTGTAACCCATAAGTAGAAATGTGTACAAATGTGATTGAGAGGAATCTTTTTAAAATCTGAATTTGGGGATGAACTATAAGATGGATGAATTATGTTGTTGATTATTTTGCTATAATCTCTCATCTCTTTAGAAACTTGACCTTCAGATTGTAACTCAGAAACCGGTAGAAAGGAAAAGTGGCCATCATAGTAACCAAAAAAACTGAAAATTTGTGCAGTAAAGAGCATAACAGTCTGTAATCACAACTTAAAAAATGTTCCCACAAACCCTCATTTGATTGACAGATGTATCGTTGTTTGGTATTGAAATATTACAAATAAATACTCATGCTTTTTGCCTTGAAATGGTGGTTGTTTTAAGCATATAAAATAGATTTATCTTTTGGAAATATAAAAGGCAAGTTCTTCCCACCAGTAACATGGTTGTATTTTATAGGGAGTGATAGATGTACATACGTGAAGTTAACACGGGATAGGATGTGTTGCTGAAAAGTTATAAAATACTCAAGTAGCTCAGAGAGCTGGGAATGTTACTCCAGGGCATGGCTTGGGGGTGGTGAGTGCCATTTGCATTGAGCCTTGAGAAAAGAGTAATACCATTGTTTGATTTGCACATACCATATTTTATAAAATTTGGTTTTAAAATAGGGTAGCTCTAGGAAAAATGCTGAATCTTTTTGCTGTTGATTTGAAAATTTTTATTTTAAGATGTGGACAAACCAAAGCAGTGTTGGATGGGTAACTGAACCAAACTGAATCCCATTAAAAGATTTTGTGATTGTGTCAGGGAAGAGTGTTTGAGAGGAGAGGGACAAACATCTGTGAAACAGTTCACCTCTGGACCTTAACAAAACAGTCTTAGTCTCTTGGTGCTTGTCAGGTCATTTTCTTGAAGTTATTTTTCATTTTTTAAACAGTTGGAAGTGTATCTGTGGAAGACCAGCCAGATGTCAGTGCCGTGCTGTCAGCCTACAGCCAACAGGGAGACCCCACGATGTATGAAGAATACTATAGCGGACTGAAACACTTCATTGAATGTTCCTTGGACTGCCATCGGGCAGAACTATCCCAACTCTTTTATCCCCTATTTGTACACATGTATTTGGAACTAGTCTACAATCAACATGAGAATGAAGCAAAATCATTCTTTGAGAAGTATGTGAATTTATAAAAAATATGTATATATAGCTATATATACACACACACACACACACACACACACACGCAGAATGTATATACACATCTGTAACTACACAAATGTCAGATTGCAACTCGAAAAATACTTTATGAAGGAGAGGTACCTGGTGCCTCTCCTAAACTTAAAATAGAGGGTTTGATCTTGTTGAAGTCAGGAAAGGCTCCTAGAGGTGATGTTTGAGATAGGATCTGAAGATTGGAGAAGAGTTAATCAGAGGAAGAGATAAGGGAAAAACTTGTGTGACAGCCCTGTGGCAGGAAGGATCATGGTAGGCCCCCAGTTGAAAGAAGGCTAGTGTGGCTGGAGCAGAGTCTGGGAAGTAGGGTTTGGTACTACATGAAGCTTGATGGTTAGTTAGTAACTGGAACAGGCAGGTTCTTAGGCCATGTTGAAGGTCTTTGTTTACTCTAAGATCAATAGTTAGTCATATTGGGTAGGATTAGATTTGGCTGAGATTCACTGAAAAACAATAGCTGCCTAAATAAAAATTTATTTTTGCTTTTATTTTAAGAGCAGTAAAGAATTTACCTGCAGTGCAGGAGACACAGGAGACATGGGTTTAATCCCTGGGTCGGGAGGATCTCCTGGAGGAGGAAATGGCAACCCACTCCAGTATTCTTGCCTGGAAAATCGTATGGACAGAGGTCCTGCTGTGCTACAGTCCATGGGGGTGCAAAGCGTTGGACATGGCTGAGCACGCACGCACTGCTGCTACTACTAAGAGCAGTGTGAAGCTGTGTTAAGACTAGATTACATGGAGAGTGACTAGAACCCCAAACAGTAGAGGCTTGAGTATAGTAAAAGTCTATTTCTCTCTCTCATGATGGAAGGCATTCTAGGACTGGTATGGAGTCCTTGATTATCTCTTGATCATATAGCACTAACATCCTTGTCATGCAGTTTCCACTGTGGTACAAGGTGACTCTCCAGCTCTAAGAAATCAGATCAGTGTTCAAGTCAGCAGGGAGGGCACACACCCTTCCTGGAAGTTGCAAGTATTTCTCCCTTTTTTATGTCATTAGTCATTGGCCAAGGAAGGTAGGAAATATGGTCTTTACCTAGATGTCAGTGTGCTCAGCTAGTATTCCGGTGTTTTATTGTGAAGGGAGAAAGAAAAAAATGAATATCTGGGGACAGACATCTCTGCTACAGAAGTTGTTGAAGGACCATGCTTTATTAGATTTTATGTTTTGAAAGGACCTTTATGCGGGGGGAAACAGATGATTGGGAGGATGAAGTGATTAGACTGATCATTTTGGAAGTTATTGTGTGATTCTCAACTGAGTGTAATATTATTCCTCCTTCCTGGCTGTTTGAAACTGGAGGTATTTTTGGTTGTTGTATCGACTTGACTGGAGATCAGGTGTCTTAGGGATACCAAAAGTTCCAATATGTGCAGGTAGTCACACTTAGCAAAGAATTGTTCTGCCCCAAATACTAGTAGCACCCATGTTGAGAAACACTGGACTGGGGGTGATAGTGTTGGTGAAGGGCAGTAGACATATTTGTGAAACACTTGGTGAAGGATTAGATACAGGTGTAAGGGAGATAAAAGTGTAATTGATAATCCCTGGGTATCTGTCTCCCTTAGCTGGATAGGGATGCTCTTCACTTAGAAAACCCTGGAAGAGGGCAGGGTTTGTCAGATTGTAGAATAATCGAGTTCAGATTTGTTTATGGCTTTGACTCATTTAAGGGATGTCAGGTTGATAGATGGAGGATATATAAGTGTCTGGGCTTAGAAGAGAGGTAGGGGCTAGAGCCATAAATTGGAGTCGTGTGCAATATTGATGGATAGGGATGAGATTATTTGAAAGTGTTAGTTGCACAGTCATGTCCAACTCTTTGCAACCCCATGGGCTGTAGCCTGCCAGGCTCCTCTGTCTATGGGATTTCCCAGGCAAGAGTACTGGAGTGGGTTGCCATTTCCTTTTCCAGGGGATCTTTCTGACCCAGGGATCAAACCTGGGTCTCCCACATTGCAGATTCTTTACTGTCTGTGCCACCATGGAATCCAAGATTGTCTAGGAAGGAGTATGAAATAGAAATAAGTCAATGGGAGGGCTAGACCTGCACCTCAGGGAACTCCAACATTTGGAGGAGAAAATTAATAAAAAGAGTAGAAGAGACTACCAGGTAGAGGAGAGATGAGAGGCCAGAGAAGCAGAAAGAAAACCAGGAGAGAGCTGAGTTATGGAAGCCAGAGAAAAGGAGTGTTTAAGATGGAGGTGTGCTTAACAGTTTGAATGAGAGCTCTTTATTTCAAGCAGTAGAGACCCTGCTGCTAGGGCTTGTCAGGTAACACAGGTAGTGGTAATAGAGGGATGATAGAACCCAGGATTCCTGGCTTCTGTGCCAGTATGTCCATTCATTATTCTACACTGCCTAATAGAAGGTATATAGAGCAAATGTTTGATAGCTCAGTGTTTTGTTTTTTTAACTTTTTATTTTGTATTGGGGTGTAATTAGCAAACAATGTTGTGATAGTTTCAGGTGAGCAGTGAAGGGACTCAGTCATATGTATACATGTATCCAAACTCCCCTCCCATCCAGGCTGTCACATGACATTGTGTAGCTCCGTGTTTTTGAAAGAAAATATTAAGGCTGATGATGACAGAATTTCTAAGCTGATTTTTCTTACAGTGCTGTCATCAAAAGGGCTTCCCAGGTGGCGCTACTGTTAAAGAACCCATCTTGCCAGTGCAGCAGATATGAGATGCTGGTTCAATCCCTGGGTAGGGAAGATCCCCTGGAGGAAGGCATGGCAACCCACTCCAGTATTCTTGCCTGGAGAGTCCCGTGAACAGAGGAGCCTGGCGGGTAGCGTTGCAGAGAGTTGGACATGACTGAAGCGACTTGGCAGGCATGCATGAACTGTCCTCAAAAAGCCTCTTCCTCTTCCAGTCTCATGGTGTAGCCGTCTCCTCACCTAGGAAGCTGGGATATCATAGGGACTGACTCTGTGTGTCCTTGTCATGAACAATCTCAGCCTGTGCCAGGACCCCATGCTCAGATGAGGTTATCAGCAGAGACTGATACAAAAATTAAGAGGCTGAGATTTCTAATTTCATTCACATCTTCAGTTCAGTTCAGTCGCTCAGTTGTGTCCGACTCATTCACATCCTAGAAACTCTTGATTCATATCTTGAGTCATGCTAGGCTAACACAGGTAACAGATTAGTGATCTATTGGCTATGTGTCAGAGCTAAAGTCCTAATATCTTTAATCATTTGTTTTCTAAATGTTTTTGCATTGTTTGCTGCTCTTTGTGAATGTTACTATATGATTTTTACATTTTATATTATTAGAATAATTAAGATTTGTAGAAACAAAAGTACATTTAAATTTAGCAATTGGCACCAAAGCTGAAAGCTTTATATAATTGCCTTTGGTAATGGTGAGTAAATGGGAGTGCTTACTCTTTGATATCAACATATTCTTGTTCTTTAGTCATGTTATTAAAGTACTGATGTTTAATATATATATCTGATATTAAGAATATAAGAAATCACTAAAAATGATGAGTTTTGTGAGAATGTCATGCATTGATTGTTGTTGAGAGGCTGAGTGATAGGTATGTTGAGTTTATTATATTAGTTTCTACTTTAGTATGTGTTTGAAATTTCCCATAATAAAAAGTTTTAAAAAGTGGGTTTTGAGAGAACATAAGATTCTAACATCTTCAAACCTCTGCCGATGGTGGCATTCAAACGTGACTGTCCACCAGTGGTGGGTATCTTATCTTTCATTCATCTATGGTGTTTATTTCAAATTCCCTTAAAATGTTTATGATGCATTTCACTAGAGAATTAACTTGGTCATTTTTAGCATGAATTCAGAGCTGAATTGTAATCATTTTGAATTGTGTTACTTCTGATTCTACAACTTAATCCAGGATTATTCAAACTACTACGTTGAAAGTATTCTGGGATGTTTATAAATATATGGGGGAGAGGCAGATCCCTTAATGATTACATTGAAAAATGCCTTTTTAAAATCACTGAAACAGGTTCCATGGAGATCAGGAATGTTATTACCAGGATGACCTACGAGTATTATCTAGTCTTACCAAAAAGGAACACATGAAAGGGAATGAGACCATGTTGGATTTTCGAACAAGTAAATTTGTTCTGCGTATTTCCCGAGACTCGTACCAACTCTTGAAGAGGCATCTTCAGGAGAAACAGAACAATCAGATATGGAACATAGTTCAGGAGCACCTCTACATTGACATCTTTGATGGGATGCCGCGTAGTAAGCAACAGATAGATGCGATGGTGGGAAGTTTGGCAGGAGAGGCTAAACGAGAGGCAAACAAATCAAAGGTATGGGAATAAGAACTATGTAATGCAGATTATGAAAACTTGTTGCATTTCCATCTACATAATTTACACCTTTTTCTTACAGCTAGTTTGGGGATAATTTTACTTTTTATACTAAGTTTCATGTTCTAAGGATGATATGTATATTAGTGAGGATTTGAGAATGGTTGCATTTAACAGAACCCTGATTACACTGGCTGAAACACGAAAGGCTTTTTTCCTTCACATAAAATGAATTAAAGAGGAAGGCCCTCCTAGGCTGGTGTGAGAACTCCACAATGCCATCAAGGACTCTGGCTCCTTTTACTTTTTGCTGTGCCACCTTCAGAATGTGGCTTTCTTCATTGTGTTCATAGGTGGCTATTGCAGCTCCGACTTTGCAGCTGTATTCCAGGAAGGCGGAAGGGGGAGGGTATACCTGCTGAGTCTCCCTTCTTATGAGGAAAACAGTATTTCTAAAACACCACCCAGTATGTTTGTGTATAGGTTTATTGGCAAGAATGATATGATATGGCCATTCTCAGCTGCAAGGGAGCCTGGGAACAAATGATTTTAACTGAGCATGCTGCTGCTCCAACAAAATCAGGGTTCTGTCAGTAAGGGAGAAGGAGAGACTGTCTATTGGGTAGACAAGTACAGAATCGGTTTCAGGATATAAGCGACCCTATTATAATTGTGATTCCTATCAAGATATTAAAAAGATGTATCAATAAACAAAAAAGTAATTTTAAAAAATTGACTCTCTTGACTTGTAGGTATTTTTTGGCTTATTAAAAGAGCCAGAAATTGAGGTGCCTTTGGATGATGAGGATGAAGAAGGAGAAAATGAAGAAGGAAAACCTAAAAAAAAGAAGCCTAAAAAAGATAGTATTGGATCCAAAAGTAAAAAACAAGATCCCAATGCTCCACCTCAAAACAGGTGAGGGAAAAAACTTCAGGAACATGTGTGGAAGTGTAAGACAATGTTATAGATGGTTCCAGTTTTTTAATATTCAGAGTAATTTCCAGTTTGTTTTTCTTTCACAGAATCCCTCTTCCTGAGTTGAAAGATTCAGATAAATTGGATAAGATAATGAATATGAAAGAAACCACAAAACGAGTACGCTTGGGGCCAGATTGTTTACCTTCCATTTGTTTCTATACATTCCTCAATGCTTACCAGGTTGGTAAAATAATTGGGTAGTTTCTGGGGGAAAATTGGGAGAGTCGTGGAAAATGGTGATTAACCATTAAAAGTAGCTTAGATGTCTTAACTAAAATGGAGTTTTCTTATTTACACTCTTGATATAAATATGGCTTCAGGATAGCAGTTAGAAAAGGAGAATTGGGCATTGCTCAGAATAGATAGAAGAAAATGTTTAAAAGACCTTTAGCAACTTGTTGGTACCAGAATCTTGTTTGTATATATCCTTTGTTTCACTGATCAGAATTCTGCTAACCTTTGGAAAAGGAGGAAGCTATGTGGGTCATCTCTCTGAACTTAAGTATTTACTTAAATTTTTTATTAAGAATTCTGTATATCCTTATAGACTTTTTATAATAGACTGCTGAGGATATATTTAGTAAAGTACAAAAATAATTACATATACTTTGTACTATAATTATGGCTGATTTACATTGTACGGCAGAAACTAACACAACATTGTAATTTTCCTCCAATTAAAAAATAAAATAAAAAAAAGCACTTGATCTATATATGCATTCCAAATTTGGAGGGCAAAAAGTAAATTATGACATGTTCTCAATATAAGTGTATTTGAACAGTGAATTTCAAAAGAGAATGAAATCTCAAATGATCTTTTATATGAAGAAAAATAGCAGCTGTCATTATGTGTTCTCTCAGATGTGATTATAATTTTTTTCCCCTAAAATAGTATTGTTTAGTATGTATTTTTTAATTGGCAGGGCCTCACTGCAGTGGATGTCACTGATGATTCTAGTTTGATCGCTGGAGGTTTTGCAGATTCAACTGTCAGAGTGTGGTCTGTGACACCCAAAAAGCTTCGTAGTGTCAAACAAGCAGCAGGTAACTGAGATGACCTGTCAGGATACAAACTCATCATTAGTTTACACCAATCTTTATTCTATGGAACATACCAGGACATTGTGATCTTAGCAGAATTTCACTTGATTTTACTTTTAAGTCAAATTGTTAACAACATTCCCAGTAGTGAAAAGTGTATTGGAGTGGCAAACAGGAGACTGGGGTGCTAGACTGATTTAATTTCCTTGGTCCTCAGTTTTCTCATCTGTAGAATGAGGGCATTAGGCTAGAAGACTCCCTGAAGTTAAAAATCTAACATTTTATGATTGGTTGATTGTAGATTAAAAAAAAAGTCTTCAAATACTGGGAGAGTACTTTTCTGTTTTAGCCATAAAAATGGCTAAAATGAACTAAGATCAGGGTTACATTTTAAAGTTTTTTGCTGGTTGTATTGTTTAAACAAGATAACACATTCTCAATAATTTATTTTAATATTTCTATAGTTTTATTTTGTGAAACATTGTGATATAGTGGATAAATTGAGTTTCAGCCCTAGTTCCAAGACTAAGTAGCTGTGTGCACTTTGGCATGTTAATAACTGTTCTGAACCTCACTTTCTTCTCTTATACCCTGAAATGATGGCACCTAATTTAAAGGCATTAGCATAGTGATTGGTAAGTAGGAAGAACAGTTCAAATGTTAGTTCTTCTAAACTCTGATATATTAAATAATTGCCTTAAATTGTTTTAATAAATATATTTTTAAAAAGTAATATTTCTGGATCATTTTAGATCTTAGCCTGATAGATAAAGAATCTGATGATGTCTTAGAAAGAATAATGGATGAGAAAACAGCAAGTGAGTTGAAGATCTTGTATGGTCACAGTGGTCCCGTCTATGGAGCCAGCTTCAGTCCAGATAGGTAAAATGCAAACTATAAGAATTAAATACTGCTGTATTACATTGAGATTAAATGAAAGGCATATGAAATATATATATATATATATATATGTTATGTGAAAGTTAACTACTGGAAATAATATGCAAATGTTGGGGAAAATACTTTTAGAAAAATCCCATGGTTGCCTATCTATTCATTATCTTTTAGGATTTTGCCCTCTGCTAATTCATCTTGGGGTATTGGTGTATAGTAGCTAAATTTACAAAATTAGGATGCATAACTTCAGGGTTTGCTGGTTATAAAAATTAGCTTTAGTTTTATGTAACTCCAGTAGGGGTTGAATTGGTTCTTTGGGTTCCTGCTACGTGTTTGGTGGCTACTGCTGTCTTCTGCAGAGAAGGCAATGGCACCCCACGCCATTACTCTTGCCTGGAAAAATCCCATGGACAGAGAAGCCTGGTAGGCTGCAGTCCATGGGGTCACTAAGAGTCGGACATGACTGAGCGACTTCACTCTCACTTTTCACTTTCATCCATTGGAGAAGGAAATGGCAACCCACTCCAGTGTTCTTGCCTGGAGAATCCCAGGGACGGGGGAGCCTGGTGGGCCGCCGTCTATGGGGTCGCACAGAGTCGGACACGACTGAAGCGACTTAGCAGCAGCAGCAGCTGTCTTCTGTCATCTCCAAATTCACAACAGATTCCTGCTATTAAAGGCATATTGCCTATTGACTGAAGATTTATCTTTGTATAATCAAAAGAACTAATACTGATAAGGGAATTAGAAACCCACAAGAATGTTTGTCTAATTTTCATGATCTCTTAACATTCTACAGCAATGTGGGGAGGGTATTTTTTTGTTTTTTTGTAATACCATCTATATCTTATTGCTTTCAGTCCAAAATCTTTCATAAAGATTTTCATCTTTATGAAACTTTGAGAATTTAGATTTTTGGTTTTTATAGGGTTTAGTCAGATGGTACATTTATACTTGAGGGAAACTTCTCATTTCACTGAAAACCATAGTACTTTCTGAGTAGTTTACTTTTGAAGGCTTTTTACCCAGCTTTGTATAGGGTATGAAAATAGCAACTCCATTTTAAAATAAAAAATTACTGATTTTAAGTGACATATTTCTTGGAAGCCTTTTTCACATGACCTCATTTGACCATACTTTTTGTCATTACCTCTTGGTTTTTTGTTTCGCTTTCCAAAGAACTGTGCTTTTCTTAATAGATACTGTTTTAAAAAACCTAAGCTTATTCAGTAGGTGCTCAGTAGATGTAGTGTCATGGCTAACGTTAGTACTTTCAACTCTTGTTATCTACTCTGAATTTCAGGCATAAATTAAAACTGAGATGTAGTAGTCAGTTACCTATATTTAACATATACAAATGTACAGAGAAACTGGACAGGTACCTAAGTTATTCTAGGAATCAAATATATTACCTTCTCTTTTCTCAGGAACTACCTGCTGTCCTCTTCAGAGGATGGAACTGTTAGATTGTGGAGTCTTCAAACATTTACTTGCTTGGTGGGATATAAAGGACACAACTATCCAGTGTGGGACACACAGTTTTCTCCATACGGATATTATTTTGTATCAGGGGGCCATGACAGAGTAGCTCGGTAAGAACATTATGAGCTTAGGACTGGGCCTATTCAACAAACAGAATGGTTTCTTGTTGGGAATTACAAACTCCAGCCAAACTTATTTTCACTTCTGTTATTATCAGCTTTTTGAGAATGTCAGCATTTGTAGGTCATCTGAAAACTAATTTGGGACAGAAGTATTTCTGTCTGCAATCATGTCTACACCAAGAGTCCATGCCCTCCCCTTCCCCAAGTGGATGCTAAACCTTGTCTTTTGCAGCCACTGTGAGCTCTTGCCTTTCTGTCATATCTTTACAAGTTAAGGATGAGGTAGCTTGGGTTTGAAATTATTTGTGGTCGCCCCCCCACTGGGGGCTTCCCTGGTGGCTCAATCAGTAAAGAATCTGCCTGCAATGCCAGAGACCCAGGTTTGATCCCTGGGTTGGGAAGATCCCTTGGAGAAGGAAGTGGCAACCCACTCCAGTATTCTTGCTTGGGAAATCCCATGCAGAATAGCCTGGTGGCTTCAGTCTATGGGGCTGCAGAGTCAGACACAACTTGCTAAGTAAACCACCACGTGGTAGCCAAAACTAGGGAAAAATACTCTAGGAGTTAGATTAGGAGTTGGAGAGTGTACATTCAGAGAACTAAAGGATTATAGAATTAAAAATTTTTTGGACCATGTTAACTTAGTTTTAAGAATGTTTAGGGAATTTCCTGGTAGTCCAGTGGTTAGGACTTGGTGCTTTCACTGCCTAGGGCACCAGTTAAATCCCTGGTTGGGGAATGAAGATCCTGCAAGCTGGATGGCATAGCTTTAAAAAAAAAAAAAAAGTTTGGTCTCTTAAGTCCTTCCATCCTCCTTTCCCTCAGGTAAACTAGTGAGGGGGACCCACTTACAGCTATTTCACATGGTGGTTTCTGTATTTTGGATAGAACTTGGCATTTCAGAGTTAACTACTAATTACCTTGTGTGCTCAATAATTTTTTAAAAAGGCTCTGGGCTACAGATCACTATCAGCCTTTACGGATATTTGCTGGCCATCTTGCTGATGTGAATTGTACCAGATTCCATCCAAATTCTAATTATGTTGCTACGGGCTCTGCAGACAGAACTGTGCGGCTCTGGGATGTCCTGAATGGGAACTGTGTAAGGATATTCACTGGACACAAGGTATTTTAACTTTCATTATTCCAGCACACAAGGTTCTTTGAGATTAAAAAGCTTAAAAATTAACTAGTGACATACATTTTAAAGATACTGTCCATACCCCTCAACTTTGCTATAGTTCTTTTGTCTCATTTTCTTAGGTATTTTTAACCTTACTTTTGATTCTTGCCATGTACTTTTTTTTAGGGACCAATTCATTCCTTGACATTTTCTCCCAATGGGAGATTCCTGGCTACAGGAGCAACAGATGGCAGAGTACTGCTTTGGGATATTGGACATGGTTTGATGGTTGGAGAATTAAAAGGACACACTGATACAGTCTGTTCACTTAGATTTAGTAGAGATGGTGAAATTTTGGCATCAGGTAAATGACTAGAACTGGCTTTGTGGTCAAGAGTCAATTGTATATTTAAAGGAAGCACTGAATGTTGACAATTGCAAAATTAAGTCCGATTTTGGATTTTGCTTCTTTTAGCATGATTCAGGATTGTTACCTACATGTATATTGACTTCTCAGGTTAAGCTACTTATTCCCCCAAATTCTTGAGGGAATAGAGTTGTGAAGTTCAGATTTCTTTTACCAGAAATATAAATACATAAAGCATACTTGACATGTCAGAAATTTAAATATGGCAGATTCTACTAAATAGTTTCCTTTTGATTTCCGCTTAGGTTCAATGGATAATACAGTACGGTTATGGGATGCTGTCAAAGCATTTGAAGATGTAGAGACTGATGACTTTACTACAGCCACGGGGCATATAAATTTACCCGAGAATTCACAGGAGTTATTGTTGGGAACATATATGACCAAATCAACACCAGTTGTACACCTCCATTTTACTCGAAGAAACTTGGTTTTAGCTGCAGGAGCTTACAGTCCTCAATAAACCATTGGTATTAAAAGACCTTTGGAAACTACTGTTTGAAAAAGGGAGACTAAAAGCAAATACCTCAGTGATTACTATTTAAGCTACAAAGAATGTTTTGTATGGATCTGGAAGTATGCTGCTTAGAAAATCTGTACAGGACAGTTCCATGTTTCTATAGCAACCACATTTAACTAATTTCCGTTAGTTGAATAAGAGGTATTATGTTTGTGGAGGGGACATTCATGGTGCTTTGGATTGTGTGGAAACTATGCATTTTCTGTTCAAATGCTATTTTAATTTATTATGTTAAAAAAATCAATTGATTTCAATAATTCGTCCTGCTTCAAGATTCAAATTGAGTAATATAATACCATATTGAATTTTAGCTGAAGAATTCCATGAGCATGTACGTTTCTGCTGTAAAAATGTAGTTACTGTATGGCACTCAAGTACTATGTTATATGATCCACTAACATTTTTGCTTGGCTCATGATTAGTGGAACGTACGTTAACTGGCTAAGATGAACTACAATTCCTTTCTGAGAAATAGATGAAGTACAACCATCCACTGACATCTGAATTTATACCTGTTGGACTGAGTGCATCCAAACACTCTATAAACCAGGTGAAATTAACTTCCATGTTCTACTTCAGCTAAAATGGCTGCATACAACCTAGTACACTTGAAGTCAGACATTTCAGTTGCTTACCTCCAGTACTGAGCCTTGCTTTGGAAAACTAAAAGATTTAGACCAAGTTACTGCCAGTTTTTTGCCTTTGTTGCATTTTGTACAGTTTTTATATTTTTGATATCTTGTAAATAAAGACAACCAGCTTTTCCAGGTTCATAATTTATTCTACAAATTGAGTATCACATGATGAGTTGACATTAGCTTCTTCAGGCATGGGAACTTAACAGATAATGTACAGTTCAGAATCCTATAAACAAAGCAAAAATAGTTTAGACACAAATGTGTTCAACTCTGCTTTTAAGACATTTAGTAATTATTAGTAAAAGACTATCCACGAACCTCCCTGAAATTGAATGCAAATTCATTAGATTCTCAAAGGAGTCATTAACTCCCCCAAATTTAGTTGTCTCTCAGCTTTCAACAATTTAATCTAAAACTCCCACCTTTAACAAAAGAGCTGTCAATAATTCAGTATGATCCAAAATATACATTGTTGTAAAAGCCTAGTACATAAGATACTGAATTGACCAAAAAGTTTGTTCAGGGTTTTCTGGCTTATGGGAAAACCTGAATGGACTTTTTTGCCAACCCAGTAACATTCCCCGCCCAACCCCCCCACCCCCGCCCATAAAGTAATAGTTTAAATAGTAGAAAGGAGGAAGGATGGTAGTATCCCCATTATAAAAACAGAGTAAGGAGGTACCTAATATGAAAAACTGGGTTTCCCTTGTGGCTCAGATGGAAAGAATCCACTCCAGTATCCTTGCCTGGAGAAGCCCAGGAACAGAGGAGCCTGGTGGGCTATGGTCTATGGGGTCGCAAAGAGTCGGACACGACTGAGTGACTAAGCACGCACACAGTATGAAAAATTGGGCAAAAAAATTACCTGTCAGGAAAAAACCATGGATCACTGCATTTTGGGCTATGCAGTCAGTCCACTACGGTCAATAGTTTTGGGACTGGAAAAGGTCTTAAGAGCAGAGGAAAAAATTTTCTGTCATGGAAAGCTACATTAGATAAAATCTAGGTTTTGGGTTTTCTGCACATCGTCTACTGCCAACAAAATACTTACACAAGCAAGGGCAAATGGGCGTTGGGTCGCACTAAGAAGAAAATGAAGTCTAGGTGGGATTTAAGGAAATGACAGAATTGCTTACATAAAAATTCAAAAGCAAGATGCATTCGCAACTGATTTAAAAGGCTGGTTAATAATTACTACCAAAAAAAAATTACAAAAAGAGCTTATACAAGAAAGAAAGGATCTTTACAAAAAGAAAGTCCCAAATGTTAAATAAAAACACAGAGAATGTTAAAAATACAAATGGTACTCAAATGGAAAAAATATACAACTTCATAAAAAAAAATATTTTTACTCATCAAACTAACAAACATCAGAAACTGACATTATTTAACATGGGGGGGGTGGGGAGGGAGAGAGAAAGCTAGGTGTCCCACAGCCCTTTCAGAAGGCACTTAAGAGAATAAATACTTCTTGCTCAAAAGCATTCATTGTAATACTATTTATATTTTAAAAAATTCTAGTAGGAAACAGATCTGTATAAAATAAATCATATATCCATGAGCACCCATGCATTCAAATTTATAGAGAACATGTTATAAAGCAAAATTACAGATATGGATCATAGCCATTGGAAACCAAACAAATAGAATATAAAAGAGCTAAACTGAGATATTAACAAAAACTGTCAGGGTGATGGAGACATGGGCAATATTTTTCTTTTTCTGAATGTAATAAAATTTTGAACAATGACATTACTTTTATAGTGTGGGGCAGGGGAACCCTAAAATCAAAATGGCAAAGTTATAAAGTTTTAAATGTTATCTCCTTACTGTTTATGTTGCTTTCACAGCTGGAGTTTTTTTAGACCTTAACTTGAAGTATAAGACTATCAAAGCAATACTTCCATATGTGGCCAGCACACACTGAAAAAGAAAGGAAAAAGCAAATGAGTTGTTGTCACATCTATATTATTCTAAAACATAACTACTTAAAGGTATCATTAATACTTACATTCATTCTCCCTGTGAGAGTGTAAGAGTTGAAATATTTTTTGATACCAGTGAAATGGAACTGGGCGTCAGCTTCTGGACCTGCCATGATTTCAATCTTTTAAAAAAAGAAAGAAGGCAACAAATTGGTTTGGATGCTATTTAAAATTGAAAAAAAAAAATTTAAATTAAAGTCACATAAGTATGGTATATTGCATATACATATTGCATATAAATATTGTAAATTTTATGTATGTCTCACCCAAGAAAGCAGTAGCAAAATGGTGGAAAAAACATTGCTAAGAATTTGGAAGGAGGACTTTTGGTTGCTATCACACAACATTCCAGAATATACATCAAATAACACAAAGAACACAGTAGTCTCTAACTCCATCTTCTGACCCAAAATTGGTTGATGTTTTCATTCCTGGCTCTATTTATATATCATAGCACACTGTACATGGAATTCCATCAGTTTTAAGACTAGTTGAAAGCTGGAGCTTGTGATACTTTTCAAAGTCATTCAGAGGGGTAATAACCAAAACAACTAACTGAACGGCTCACCTTGCAACACCACTTTTTACAGTTTTTCCTATAAATAATTTAGGACCTCCATGGGAAGGAGGAGACAGGATTATTTATCACCAAATGGAATTAATACATACTAACTATTGGTGGTGGAGGGGAAGCGAAATCCTTACTCCTTACACCAAAAACATGAAAACATGTAAATGTAAAAAGTGAAAACAAAATATCTGAAGAAAACATGGGCAAACATTTTAATCATCTTAGGGAAGGGAAAATACAAAGGTGGCCGAAGAAACACAGATAATCAACCTCATGATCAGTGAAGGAAATATGAAATGAGACAAATATTTAACCATCAGACTGCAAAGATAAATTTATCATAATCAGCAGCAGTAATGGGAATGTGGGAAATTAAGCAGTCTCTCTGCTGCCTGGAGGGAGTGTAAACTGGAGGGAGTACATACAACCTTCCTAAAATGCAATTCTGTAATATCTACTGAATCATGACAGAGTATAGTTGACCCTTTTATCTAGTTGGTTCAATTTGTTCAGGAATTTATGGCAACTGAAATACAGTTTATGGAAATAACTACAAGTGCATTTATAGGCAACTGATAAATGATGGTTCCCATGGGAGGAAACAATGCATGGAGATCTTTAAATATAGACATGAAAAGATATCCCCTTGCAATAGTAAAAGTTCCTATTTCTGGGCATTATAGAGAACATCAAAGGTTCTCAAAGTTTGGTCCCTACACTGTCAGCATCCATTGAAACTCATTGGAAATGCAAATTCTCAGGCCTTTTGAATCAAACTCAGGGGCCCAGCAATCTGTTTTAATGTGCCGTTTAGGTGATTCCGATGTATGTTAAAGTTTGAAAAACACTGCAGTAACAGAAAACCAAACTCTGATTAGTAATTATATAGGGGGAAAAAAAAATCCTTGAATATACAACAGACTTGAAAAAGGGATTACATCTATAGAGCCTATGTATTTCACAAAGGCATGTATTTCTTTTATAAAGGCACATCAAAGGTCACCAGAGCAACACTGGAAAACTCGTCTGTATGACCGCCTATCTACCACGACCGACGCCACGCCGAGTCGATTGGCAATATAGACGAGCCGGTCGAGGTCCGGTCGAGATTGGTAGGCAGTGGCAGTGACGCAGTCGACTCTTGATGAAATAGAATCAGGGGAAACCTGTGAGGAAGTTGCTGCTATGGAAACCGGCACTCTACAGTTTGCCATTCAAAGGCCTTCAGGGGCATTCACAAGCATAGAATTGGCAATGAAAATTTCGACAAATGACCTTAATTGTGAACACTGTTTCAAGAAGGTTCTTGCAGCAATGAAGGATTCCAAACTTCCTTGGGTCACCTTAGAGGCCTTGGCCAGTCCAGTCCAAGTAGGAAAATCTCCATTAAAAGAGAATTGATCTCTGGATTCTTAAGTGTCAAGCAGGTTTCTAGGAAAAACTCTACAGAAAACAAGGGCTTAATTCCCACTAACTTGTGTCTAACAAACATTTTCAGAAGAATGTGGTATTCAACTGAAACAATCTTAAGGTGCCTTAAATCTCCCTCTATACAATACAGAAGGAAGGCTGATGTCTGCAATATTCCAGAGAGGCCTAATTCTGACTGTACGGGGTGGCACAGTTTACCATCGGCAATTTAGTCCAGATCGGAAAAGCGCTGAGATGGAAGGGTAAGGGAGATGTTGCCGCTGAACAACTGCAGCAAAGCCTGTAAGCACTTCGCTTAGTATCCTCAGCAAACTCCAGGTTACTTTCGGGCAAAGATCAGGAATCCTTAAGTGTCCTTAGTGGAATAACTAAACCGAAACTTGCTTTCCTTTTGAGTTACACATCGGTTTAGAAAGACATGAATGAAAAATACCTAAGATTAAACAAAACCGTACTAATTGTTAAACTGTAGCCTATGGCAAAGTCTAAGCCATGGGGTCTTCGCTTCTGTTTCTAATTGCGCGGCGAACTACTTCCCACCAGCCTCGCTGCTTTCTGTTTCTCGGTACTACTAGTCGGTCTGACCGGACACCTACCTGAAATGGTGAGATCTCGCGGGAAAAGAGGCAAACACAAGAGACAGCGGCTCAGGTGCCAGGAGCTGCCTCTGGTACAAGGAGTTTATAGCTCTCTGCTCTAGCTACTATTAGTGAAAGGGCTTCCCGCCGACCGAACACAGACAGATATCTAACCCGCTTACCCGGGGCCAGGCCACACTCACTATCTCCGGACAAAGGCTGCAGCGCAGCTAAAGGAGACCTGGCTGGACAGCTTTCTAAGCATAGCTCGGTGGAAACAAACTGCTTTGGGCATACAGTGCAAGAGAGGTTACTGCGACGAGACGGGGGGGTCAAAAGTCCGAGTTCTGATCCAAAATTACGTCACTGAGTGACCTTGGGGGGGCGGGCTCCCTTCCCTGCGGGCCTCCTTTTCTCTACTGGAAAATACATTCTAAGGGCCTTTAGGAGCCTCGCGCCGAGGATTCCCAGTCACTGTCCGAGCCCTCACGCCCGGCCTTCATTTTCTCTAACTCCTTTTCTATTCACCACCACTCTCCGCCAGCCCCCACCAAAGCGAAGGCCTCGCGGTGTGCCCGGACCAGGAGACAGTCTGATTCCAGGCCGGCCCCACAAAGCGGAGGCGCGTGACCTAAATCCATGTTCCCCTCCACACTCACCTTTCAAGGGGTTCAAACTCCACGGCCTGTGTCCTTCACCGTACGCTGCTGCCCCTCGATCCCGCCGGAAGACACCACCTCCCCCTCACGCGTTCAACGGGCCTGAAGGGTTCGGCCCTCTGCGTCGATTGGCTACCTATCTAAGCCCCGCCCTTCCGTTTCCTGTCTCTACATCTCCTCCCCCTCCCTGTTGAACTGGATCCAGTATAGTAACGGAAATAGGGCATTGAGCCCGCCCACGCTTCCGGAAGAGCAGAGTTAGGCTGCGGGTGTACCAGTCTCCGCGTGTGTGATTACAGTGGCGCGGCCTCTGAAGTAGAAGTGCTGGTGTCCTGGGGCTGGTGAGTGGGGGCAAAAGCGACAGGGGTGGAAACTTCGTGGCTTCCAGGTCTGTCCCAGGACTAGCTGCTTTGGATCCCTGCCATGAACCCGCAGTGCCGGGTGAGTGGTTAGGCCACCGCATTCCACCTCTGAAGCCGGCTCTGCTGGCGTGGTCTCTGTAATGTCAGGTTATGTTCCTAGGACGTAGCTCAGATCCCTTTATCGCAGGGTCGCTTTACCCTTTGAAGTTTCAGTTTCCCCTTTTGCGAAGTAAGATTAAGATCAAATTCCTAGTAAACTTGACCGCATTGCTTTGTCCTTTTTTTTTTTTTTTTTCTTTTACGAAATACATTCATTCCTTATTCTAACTCCTTCCTAGGCTCCCTCTAGGTCCTCACCTCTTCCACAGTCTCAAGCCTTTTTAGATTCCTATTTCCAAGTGTCTCTCGGAACCAACCCCTCCTCCTGTTCTCACTTAAACCTAGTTCTGGTTCTCGTTATTTCTCTATTGTACTGCAGTTGAATCCTACCCGTTGTGTACCTTCCTTCAGTTCTATCTCCTTGTGGCGCTAACGGTAAAGAACCCGCCTGCCAATGCAGGAAACATAAGAGAGGCAGGTTCGATCCCTGGATTGGGAAGAATCCCCTGAAGGAAGAAATGGTAACCCATTCCAGTATTCTTGCCTGGAGAATCCCATGAGCCGAGGAGCATAGCGGGCTACAGTCTGTAGGGTCGTGAAGAGTCGGACAGAACCAAAGCGGCTTAGCACGCACTCGGTTTACCTTCGAAGCTTCAGTCCTGTCTCCTTGTCCAGTCTATAGCCTGCAATATATATTTGTTTTGGTTACTGTTCTGTCTTTTCCTTTTCTTAAGGGTCTAACTTGCCCAAGTAAAAGTTAATTTACTTACACCCAATGAAAGATCTGACACAGAGGGCTCAACCTGTCTTTTAAAATTTAATTCCAATTATTAGGCTTTATTCACCTTGTAATCTAGTTGAACAGTTCTTCAAAGAAAGATGAGTAGCTTGTGAGCAGTTTTAAATATTTTTAAAATTATGTATTATTTATTTATTTGGCTGCACTGAGTCTTTGTTTCTGCAGGCTTTCTCTAGTTGTGGCAAGCAGGGGCTTCTCTGGTTGCAGTACACAGGCTTCTCATTGTGACGGCTCCTCTTGATGTGGAGAACAGGCTCTGGGGTGCTGCGGCTTCAGTAGCTGTAATGCATAGGCTTAGTTGTTCATGGCATGTGGAATCTTCCTGGACCCAGGGATCAAAATGATGTCCCCTGCATTGCCAGGAGGATCCTTAACCACTAGACCACCAGGGAAGTCTTTGTGAGCAGTTTGACAGACATATTGCTGCTCAAAATAATTGGCTTTTCCTGTCTCCATGCTTTTTCTCAGGTTCATTCTGCTTTTCCCGTTCCACCTGTCAAAATCCTGTTCATCTTTTAACATGCAGCTCAAAGACATCTTTTTAAGGAAGCCTTCCTCCTTTGCTGAAGCCTCATTATTTTCTACCTTCTTGTTGATAGTTTATAACCTGATCTGTATTTTAGATTATTTGCAGAATTGTTTTATCTTAGAAGTGTGCTCATTCTTTGAAGATAAGGGGTTATGTAGTCAATTGAGTATCCGTGACTTAACTGAAGCTGTTTAATGATGCTCCATTGAAAGTATAACTTACTGGAGAAAAATATGTGGACGTGTGGTTTTGAAGCAAAGACCTTTGGAAAGATGAATTACGGATTATCTGTTGCCTGGCATCAAACCATCCATTTCTTAGGCCTGAATGCTGTCTAGCACACTGGTGCTAGAAGGATCTGTCTCTTGCCCATCGATCACAACCTTGACACTGAAGTACATATTACCAACTTTTTGCATTGTTTTTAGGACACTCAAACATGGCAGCCATGGAAGAAAGCTTCCCCCGTGGGGGTACAAGAAAGACCCACAAATCAGAGAAAGCTTTCCAGCAATCAGTTGAACAAGACAACTTATTTGATGTAAGTGGGGTGCTTTTTTGGGAAGACTCACAGAACACTTTCTCTCTAGTGTCCTTATGGAGAATGAGCCTTGTCTGAGAATGCGTGGTTTTCCAGATTGGATTCTTGTTGAAGTCTACTTTTACACATTTAACTTGTTAGAGAGTCCATCCCACCACAAGGCTATATCTTTTGACGCATGAGTGGCATTTATTGTATAAGTTTTCAGTGCCGTTCCTTCTTTCTGTTTTTGGCCACACCGGGAGGCCTGTGAGATTTTAGTTTCCTGACCAGGAATCGAATCTGCACCATTGGTAGTGAAAGTGCAGAGTCCTAACCACTGGACTGCCAGGGAATTCCCTGTTTCTCATTCTCAGGAACTTACCATGTTGATTAAGGATGGAGAGAAAACAGTTTGAATAAGGTTTGAATGAGGCTATGTAAAATGATCATGATTTGCATTAGAATTTGAAATCTTCACCTAATGTAGGTTGTACTCCAAATGCTGGAGGGAGCAGAACTAACATTCAATTGTGTGATTAGGTCTATTTTATGTAATCTTTCCAACTGTATTGTGAAGCAGAGATCACCATTCCATGGTGGGAAACTGAAGCCCAGAAAGATTATGTAATTTAGCTGAAACCACACAGCTTGTTATGGTGGAGATCTTTGTGACTCCACCTTTTTTATTTTCATGCACACTGTTCCAAATTGCTTCTCCCAATGGGGAACCCCCGTGTCCATCCCTGTCAAGGGAGGAAGAACACAGAAGGGAAGAGTCTTTTAGAATAGAGCTCAGATTTTCGTCACAGGGAGAATTGGTGTCAGAATGGGAGACTGGCCACGAGGCAGGAATTAAAGAACAGTTGGGAGTGGGGTGGAGTAGAAGGGTGACAAGACAGGGTGACAGATGAACTGATATTGAAGGGAAAGGCCTGGATAAACTGCTTTTTATTTTTTTGAATCTTCTCCTCCTCCCTCCCCCGCTTTAGATTTCTACTGAAGAGGAATCTACCAAAAGGAAAAAGATCCAGAAAGGGCCAGCAAAAACAAAAAAGTTGAAAGTTGAAACCAGACAAAGCAGCAAATTTGTCAGAGAGAAGTTTGAAATCCTTAATGTGGAGGTTTGTCAGCGTTTGGTTTTGAACAAACTTGATGTGTTCTTCCTTTCCTCTTCCCTTTTTCCCTTCTTTCTTTTCGTATATATACATGTATATATATCTTATGTCTCTGTTCCAGTTTTGTCAGTGCCTGTGATCATGGATCATGTGTTGTTTTTCTTTTTAGCGGCCAAGTCCCTCATCCTGCTGATGCTCTCATGGAACTTGTGTTTTAGTAAATTCATAGGTTAGGATTGGCAATACCCTTAACAGTCATTCTTATTCTACCCTTTCATTTCACAGATGTGGAAACTTATCTCAGAGAGGTGAAGCAGTCTTTTTATGTCCCTTAAATTTTTAGGTAACTCTGATACTTTAGTTATAAAAAAGAAAAAGCCAAATGATAGTGAAGGGAAAGATACACACGGATGTAGATAGTGAAGGGAAGGATACTTCCAGCCTGCAGAAGTATTTTGTTCGTCCTGTGTGCTACTTAAAAAAAAGTTCGTGCCAACATTAGAAAACTTAAATATTTTACATGAAGAATGTGATTTCTGGCTTCTTAGAGAACCTTGAGAGTGCTGATAATACAAGTATGCACTCCCTCGTATTTGTAGCCACACATTGCTGAATAGTGTTTGTGCCCTTTAGACCTGGCACACACATGCCGGACTGCCATAGTCTCCCCTGGCCTGTGTTCTGCATTGTGTTACCTCCCAGGCATTTGAGTTTGGGTTGCTTGGAATAAAGGAAAAGGTGAGAGTGCCCTCCAACACCCTCATGCTGTAAACACAGTGGTATCATTTCAGCCTTTCATGGTGCTCAGTCAGAAATATGACGAGTATATAATATATACACGTATGTCTCTCTTGTAGCTTTTTTTAATGTTAGAGTTAGGACTAGAAGCCAGATTCCCCCACCCCCACCCCACCTCCCCACCTCCCTACCTCCCTATTCATTGTTCTCTTCCCTGTTGTACATAATTCACTCTTTCTCTTCTAGTCCTTGTGTGAGGGGATGCGGATTTTGGGTTGTGTGAAAGAGGTAAATGAACTGGAACTGGTGATTAGTCTCCCCAACGGCCTCCAAGGGTGTGTGCAAGTGACTGAAATCTGTGATGCTTACACTGAAAAGCTGAATGAGCAGGTGGCGCAAGAAGAACCCCTGCAGGTAAGGGAAACCTGGATGAAATCTGTAACTGGAGTAAGATGTAAGATGACAGCTTTGCTAAGTGCTAAGAAGGAAAGGTACAAGATACCAAGAGAGTTTATCTAGAGAATTTATTTTTAAGTTTCTTTAATTTTTTAAATAAGGGGACTTTCACTTAGGCCAGGGAACCTAGAAGACTTGCCTGAGGAAGGGATACCTGAGCTGAATGTGAAGGATGAGGGTAGGCTGGAGAAGGAAGGAAGGGAGTTCAGGCAGAAGGAGCCCGGTTTGTAGCAGAAGATGGCTGGTGTGACTAGAACAGAGAGCAGGGAGAGTAGTGTGAGATAGGGCTAGAAGGCTGGGTGGAGACCAGACCATGTTAAGGATTGGTTTTTCTGGAATCAATTGGAAGCCCTTGAAATGCTCTTATTGAGGTGGGTGATATGTAGACAGAAGACAGAATGAATCAAAGCAGCATGAGTAGTTGCTTAGGGACTAGTTCAGAGGCTGCTGTTATAGTCCAGGCTTTGAGACTGATGGATTTACTGAGGGCTGAGGAGGTAAAGTCAGTGCCTAGTGATGGATTCTATATGGGTGGCAAGGCCAAGAGACATGTCAGAAATGAGTCCTAGGTTTCTGTTGAGCATGGTTAACCGTTGGCCAGGCCATCTTGAGATAAGAAGCCCTGAAAGGGTACCGGGATTGGGAGAGATGATCATGATTTGATTTTTGGTTGTGTTGAGTTTGAGGTACAATTGAGACGACCAGTAAATAGGTGATTCTGGAGCTCAGGGAGATTTCTCTGTGTAGGTAGGTGGTGGTTGAAGCTGTGGAGGAGGAAGAAGTTGCTTATAGGGAGCACACAGAGGGAGAAGAGACTGAAAGACTGAACCAGGAGTCAGCACTATATTTTAGTTGCTGAATAAAAGGAGAGTTGCTGTTAGAAGAAGGTGGGACCAGAGAGGTAGAGGGAAAAAACCAATGAAGGAAAGGTCAGAAGCCAGAAGGAGGAAATGTTTCAGGAAGGAAGCAGCACCAGAGTAAAAATGCCTCGTTAAGGCCATGTGAGAGAAGGACTGCAAAGTGGGCTGTCGGATCTAGCCACGTGGAGGTCATTGGAGATTTTGTTGGGAGATCAAGTATGGAGTGAGGGCGTGGAATGCAGATTGCAGAAAGCTGAGGAGTAAGTGGAAGATGAGGAAGTAAATGAGGAAGTCCAGTAATTGTAGAAGATTATTTTGACAAGTCATTTTACATCTGCTTGTTGTGTGGAGATGTTTGGAGACCTTACCTGTAATCCAAGACTGACATGGCCACAAACCAATGCCTTTGTGGGTGAGCAGTTACTCTCGTCATCCACCTTTTGGGCTCTGGGAATCAGGATGAGAAACCACAGAATCAGGGTCGGGCAGTGAATTCTCAGTTTAGGGGAAAGGTACGTATCAGATTTTTCTCACTTGTATTATGCAGGACCTGGTTGGCTTGCCTGAGCTCTTCTCACCTGGAATGCTGGTGAGATGTGTGGTGAGCAGTCTGGATACCACAAAGGGGGGCAAAAAGAATGTCATGCTATCTCTGAACCCCAAACATGTCAACAGAGTGCTGAGTGCTGAGACCCTGAAACCTGGCATGGTACGTATCTGGGGCGAGGGAGGAGGAGCAGGCAACATGCCTTCTCCGTGTCCTGCCTTCTGGAGGTGTCTAGACTACCCTTCACTTTCAGCTTAACTGTTACACATGGGGGTATGTATTTTCCTGGGGGAAGATCTCCAGGGTGCTTTGTGTACTTAATGGAAGTCGAAGACTTGAACCTAATCACATCATTCTGGATGGGAGAAAGGGAAAGCTAGCCCCACATTTGCTGGTAGGGAAAAAAAAAGATGCCTCCAAGGAACCTTAGCAAGGGTGAGAAAGTTCTTTAAGTGCCTTCTTTACCGAGACTTCTTCACAGATGAAGTCATTTTCAAAAGCCACTGAAATTTGTGGGGAAAGCTTGGGGGCTGCTGTCTGAGAGCAAGAAACAGGGTAGACAGAGCAATTAGTCTGTCAGCCATATTAATGGATACTCCACTATTGAATCTCCCAGTCCAGTGGCAGTTCAGGAGATGTGAATCTCTGCTCAGCACCTCCAAGTTGAGTAGGTGTAAAACACACTTATATAAACTGTACTCACTTAAGAGGAAGATCAATATGGTCTTGGAACATTTGGTTAGAAGCAGTGAAGTTTGGGCCAAGCCCTGAACGTTGAGTAGAATGGGGAACAGACCGTAAGTAAGTTGTAGGAAATTGACAAGTACTGAGAGGCGGCTGTTAGACAGTTGCTGTTTTAGACACTTTCTCTGAAGACATTTTCATAGCTACCTTGTGAGGCCAGTAGGTATCACTCTTGTACGTTTCAGAAAATAGACTGAAAAAGGTTTACCTGACTTAAGTGACCAAAGACCAAATAGCTAGTGATTATTAGAGCCAGATTTGAAAGCCACGGTGCTTGCAGTGAAATATAAAGGAGGTTGGCAAGACTTTTTGGTGAAGTGAGGGGGGTGTTGGAGGTGCTTAGAAAAGACATGATGACAGCTAGAAGGGTGGCTCTGGATTCTCAGTTGTCTTGGCACTGGGAGTGCCAGCACCGCACCCCTTTCATGTGTATGACATGAAAGGCTTGCCTATCTTTTTGAAAATCCTCCGGAAAAAGACCCCTCTTTGTCATTCCATTAGTCAGCTCATCACTGTCTGGAAACCATAAGATCTTCAAACCCCAGGAGAATTAAAGTTAATTGATGTCTTTCCCTCTTCTATCCTTTGATGAGATTGAGGTTATTTTCCTTTTTTTAAAAATTTTTTTTCAGTATAGTTGATATATAGTATTATACAAGTTATAGTTGTATATTAGTGATTCACAACTTTTGAAGGTTATACTCCGTTTAGAGTTATAATCAAATATTGGCTGTATTCCCTGTGTTGTAGCAATTGAGGTTTATATTTAAAAGTGGGAGGATGCTTGGGATTCTGGGATGATTTGTTGAGACCAATGGTGGGAACAGTCATGTTTGGCGTGTTTGGTAGTGAATGTGGTTATGTGTCCTATGACCTTTGACTTTCGAACTTTTGAAAATGCTTTCTCTTCCTCCAGCTGCTCACGGGCACTGTGTCCAGCCTGGAAGACCATGGCTACCTAGTGGACATTGGTGTTAGTGGGGCCAGAGCTTTTCTGCCACTGCAGAAAGCCCAGGAGTACATTCGGCAGAAAAACAAAGGTGAGGGGAAGAAGGACAAGTACACGGTTGTGAGGTGGTATGTGTGGGGATTATATTTAAATGCCGCCATCTCAGTAAGAGTGGAGTGCCAGGCTCACTAAAATCTGATGGGCCAGTTTCACTTTTTCCCACCTAGAAGATTCCACTGAAACAGAGCCTCTAAACCAGCACTCTCTTGCCTTGTTGAGGTTTTTGTATTTTTTTGTGTGGTAGTTGATTCTAGATCAGTTAGAGTCATTTCACTCCCATTTTTGTAGATGGTTTCTTGAAAATTGGGAATAGGGGAGTACTGCATGGTAACTGGACAAGTAGGCCATGGATCTCTAAGGTGTCACTTGAGCCCAAGTTAAAATTCTTCTCCTAATAGACGTTTTTTCCTTTTGGGGGCTGGACTTGCAGGTGCTGAACTGAAGGTGGGTCAGTACCTGAACTGCCTCATCGAGGAGGTGAAGGGCAGTGGGGGAGTTGTCACTCTGTCTATTGGTCACTCAGAAGTTTCTGCTGCCATTGCTACTGAGGAGCAGAGTTGGACCCTCAATAGTTTGCTACCAGGACTGGTGGTCAAAGCGCAGGTACAGAAGGTAAGCATTCATTGTTACTACTGTTTTCTAAAATAAAAGTGATTTGTATTAAAGTAGAATGTGCACACAGTCTAAAATTGTGCTGTCCAGTGGGGTAGCCCCTGGTCCCATGTGGCCATTAGTACTTGAAATATAGCCAGTATCACATGTTGAAATGATAATATTTTGCCCAATATAATATTTTGTATTGGGTTAAATAAACTATTAAAACAAATCTCACCTCTTTCTTTGTAGTTTTTACAGTGTGACTGCTAGGAAACTGAAAATTACATATGTGACTTCAGTTACATATGTGGTGTGGACAGTGCTGATCTAAAGACTAAATGGTATTAATATTAAAAGGCTTATAATGAAGAACTCTCACCCCATTGAACCTCCATCTTTAATTCTTTTAGCTTATCTTGTGAAGTTTACCTCTGTATTTCTAAGTAATACTCTTCTGCTAAGTCTCATGGTTTATCACTTTGAGGCACTGAGTTTTAACCCTTTATCAAGGTAGATGAAATTTCAGCTCTCTTATTCCTCCCTTTTCCCAACTTTTGATTAAATCGTTATTCAGTATTTAAATTATTATGACCACATAAATATTGTTTACTTGCTGAACTAGGTAATATAATTTGTTTCTTGAACCATTTCCTCCCCCAACCCTGGAGTTGATGATCAGTTTTGTTTCTCTCATTTGCTGAATTCTCTTCCTATCATTGTTTCTTCATAACATCCTGTAGTTATTTTTCCCTCATTATTTTCTATATTTTCAAACCCTTTAAAATAATCTTTGTTATTTTTCTTCCCATCTGGAGTCCTTCTACTGTCATCTGGCTCCAGTCTGGTTGGTTTGTAAAGCTGCTCCATAGCTGATGTCCAGAGGCTTCCGGTCTTTATCGTTCTGGATCCTTCCCCACTGTTCTGTATTAGATAGAACCTTCTTTGATTCCATATATTTCTCTTTTTTGGTTTACTCACTTGTTTTAATGTGTCACATTCTCCAGAAACATCCTCAAAAAAGCACAAGCGTTCATGCTAAGTTGCTCAGTTGTGTCCGACTCTTTGCAACCTCATGGACTGTAGCCCACCAGGCTCCTCTGTCCATGGAATTCTCCAGGCAAGAATACTGGAGTGGGTAGCGATTCTCTTTTCCCGGGGACCTTCCTGACCCAGAGATTGAGCCCAGGTCTCCTGCATTGCAGGTGGATTCTTCACCATCTGAGCCACCAGGAAAGTCCCCTAAAAGCACTTTGGAGGTTAATCTTGACTTAATGTGTCTTGAAATTCTCAAGACCGCTGCCAGGTTTGATGATTCCCCAGGGAGACTCATGGACTCACCATGTAGTGGTCCTCACGGCTGTGATCCACTATAGTGAAAGGAGGCAAAGCAAAATCAGCAAAGAGAAGGCCCATGGAGTGAAGTCTGAAAGAAACCAGCCATAAGCCTCTGAGAATCCTCTTCTAGTGGAGTCACAGGGGTGTATTTAATTCCTCTAGCAACAGGTTATGACAACACATGTGAATGTTGTGAGGGCTTCTCAGGCGATGCTAGTGGTAAAGAACCTGCCTGCCAGTGCAGGAGATTGAAAAGATGTGGGTTTGGTCCCTGGGTCAGGAAGATCTCTTGGAGAGGGGTGGGGGCATGGCAACCCACTCCAGTATGCTTGCCTGGGAAGTCCCATGGACAGAGGAGTTTGGTGGGCTACAGTCCATGGGGCCGCAAAGAGTCGGACACGACCAAAGCGACTTAGCACACATGCACGCACATGAATGCTGTCTACCAGCAAAGCTCATTGAGGGTTTTTATTTTTATGACAGAATAATACTCCATCATATGAAGTTGGTGGACATTTGAGTTGTTTCCACTTTTGGCTCTTAGGAATAATGCTGCTGTGAAATATGTGTACAGGTGTTTGTGGGAACACATGTTTTCATTTCTAGGAATGGACTTGCTGGGTCATATGGTAACTCTGTATTTAACTTTTTGAGGAACAGCCAAAGTGGCTGCAATGTTCTACATCCTCACCAGCAATTTAAGTGTTCTAGTTTCTCTTCATATTCTCATTAACACTTATTCTTCTTTTTATTATGGCTCTCCTAGAAGGGGTGGGTGTGAAGTGGTATTTTGTTATTTTGATATGCATTTTTGTAATGATTAGTGATGTTGAGCATCTTTTCATGTTGCGAATTGGCCATTTATACATTTTTTGGAGAAATATTGAATCAGAAGTCCTTTATTCATTGTTTTTTATTGATATGGTAAAAACAATTCCTTGTATATTCTAGATACACACCCCTTATCAGATATTTTAAAGTGTTTTCTTTTTCTGGAACTATTAGTATGATGTTGGACTTAATGGATCAGTTCTAATTTTCTTACTTTTTACTCTCTGTTTTGGTACATGCATGCATTTGCATCCTACTTTAGGAAGAGTCTCTCAACTGAATCCTCCCATCCTCTGTTGAGTTTTTGTTTTGACTGCCATCTTATGAGAGAGGCACTAGAAAACTGCTGGGAAGTCTGTGAGCCTGGGTGGACTTGTTGACTGGCCAACTTCCCTGTCAGGGGCAGGAGGTAGTGGACCCTCTTTAAGAAACCTCCAGGTGTCACTGTTAGAAATCTTCTCTGGCATGTTAGATTTCTCTAGAAAGGATCTAAGGATATAAGCCTGGCTGCCTAAGAGCTGGATGGCAGAAAGGGGCTGGATGTCTTCATATCTGTATCTATACGATATTCAGGATTTTTCTTAGTTCACATTTTCATGGTTTGTGCACTATACCTGTGTTTTGAATCTGATACAGTTTCCAAGAGAATAACTCTCCCACTTTCTATGGAGATGGGAGAAGGGTGAACCCTATAGGACCTGGGGGTCTGACTTAGTTTCCCTGCCTCAGTGCTCTCTTTTGAGGGCCTTGTCACCCTACTTCGTTTGTGAGCCTCTGGTGGGCGAGTTGCTCGTGGTCAGTATCTCCCTCTCGCACGCATGTGGGTTTCCCATGTTAACCTGAGCACATCACCAAGTTAGCAACAACTAGTCCAAGTTGTCAGGCTGGCGGTTCCTCAAGGATCTTTGTGTAAAGTGCCTTCCGTCCCTTTGGGAAATCCTGAGAGGGGAGAATCCTCTCAGGCTGGGGGATGTAGTGGTGGTGGGTGAGCTTACTGAGTATAGGAAGAGCCAGTGCCGGGGCTTGTGCTGCCTCATGATTTTATGGGAAGAAAGATGATGAGGGTTGTGGGGGGAGGGGGGGAGTTATATGGCCTTGAATGTTTAGTATGAACAGTCTCTCTCATCCCTGATTCTTTCCGAGAGATGTTTTTTCACAATTTTCTGTTTATTTCTAGGTGACTCCACTTGGCCTTACGCTTAAATTCCTCTCGTTCTTCAGTGGCCTGGTTGACTTCATGCACCTGGATCCTAAGAGAGCCGGAACATATTTCTCAAATCAGCAAGTAAGAAATGTTGCACTTACCTTTTCTTGGTTTCACTTGTGTAGCAGCCAGCGTCACGGCTGCTACGGCAGGTCCTGGGACTCGTGTGTGAGCGTGTTAGGGGTGGCGAGGAGATGAAAGGTGTCTTAGAAGGACTGTAGGAAATGGTCAGTGATTATTTCTGGGGATTGAGATTAGAATAGGAGCCTGTGAAGAAGAAAGCACCTTGTAATTTTTGTTTCATAGACTCTGATTCTTTTTCTTTCTTGGTTGTGAAACTTTTTCCTTTATAATTTAAAGTCTTCTAAGAAAGTGTTAACATAGGAGAACAAAATGTATGTTTAATATATACATTTGTATTCAAAATATGAAAGTGCTATATGAAATGCATATGAATATGAAAGTGCTATGGTACACCTGGTTAAAATGCTATCTGGTTATGCAGTCAAGTGTTAGTGGTTAAGTCTAAGAGATTTTCTTCCCTGATCTAAATATTCAATGATTGTGGATATTTGGGAAGAAAATTCCAATATATTCTACCCGTTTTTTATTAAAAATTCCAAAATGATTTATTTATTTTTTACCAGTAACTCATGCTAATGGAAGCTATAGAGACCTTGTTGGTTTTTTGTTTCTGTTGTTTTATTTTTTAAAGTAGATTTCCCTAGCACCTGGTGATAATATTACTGATTTTTTGGTGAATCTCTTTCTAGTGACTTTTTTTCTCCTTAAGTCATGCTTGTGTACAGAGTTGAGACATTTTACATACTAGGACCTTGTGATCAGAGCAGGCTGTTTCTCCTGTTTCAGATGAGCTTCTGGATACAGTGACGCCAGTGCATGGCTCCTGTTGCGTATGCATTATTAGGCTCATGGTGTTGAGGGGACCCTGGTACCCATGATACCCATGTTCCTGCCCTTGCATAAGCGTTGATTCAGTCAGACGTAGTTCCTCTGGGGTGTTCTGTGTGAATTTTCCACATGCTGTTTGATTGTACAAGCTGATTTTAGTACTTCCACCTATAACTTGGTCAGCACAGGGAGCGTCTGAACCCCTGGAAGTCGGCTCCGGGTGTCTTGTCTCCAGTGTGCCTTATCCTCACTGTGTCCCTTGTCTAGGTACGGGCCTGTGTCCTCTGTGTGCATCCTCGGACCAGGGCTGTGCGGCTGAGCCTGCGCCCTGTCTTCCTGCAGCCCGGGCGCCCACTCACCCGGCTCTTGTGCCAGCAGCTAGGAGCTGTGCTGGATGACGTGCCCGTCCAGGGCTTTTTTGGCAGTGCCGGGGCCACCTTTAAGCTGAAGGATGGTGCTCTGGCCTATGCTCGGGTAAGGAGTCTCTTTGTTTCATCAGGTTCTCATCACCAGAAGGACTTCGGGGACATGGGTTCTTTTTGCTTCCTTCATCCCTGAGTATTAGTTTCCTATTTTTGAATTTCAGTTAATTTTTTTGTTGTTTTTGTTGTTTTTGTTGTTTTATTAATAAACAGTTAATAAGGTCTTGAACAAGGTCTGTTTGTTATATTAGAGTACCTTGAAATTGGCTTGCCTTAATTGATACCAGATTGATGATAGGAACAAATATGAGTTAGGATCTACACCAGGGCTTGGCGAAGGTGTTTTAAAGGGCCAGATAGTAAATATTTTAAACTCATGTACCACATGGACTCTGTCCTAACTACTCATATTTGTTGTAGCCTGAAAGCAACAAGAACAGTATGTGAATGAAAGGGCATGGCTATGTTCCAGGGAAACTTTTACTCACAAAAATAGGCATTTCATTGTGAGCTGTGATTTATTGACCCATGGTCTAGACTCTTCTCTAACTTTATTGAGATTCTGTGGTAGTAAAAAACAGTTTTTTAGTTAGAGCGATTATTTTAACAGGTAATTAGAGTGCTGTTTTTATGGTAGGTGATAAATGTTCTGAGTCATTTGCACATCTGATTTAATGTCTGGTTGTCTCAGATCTGTTGCCTCTGACTTGTCCTTAATCACTTGGTACTCTGTAGCGCAACCATCTCTCCAATTCTAAGAAAACTTTCAAACCTGAGGCCTTCAAGCCAGGGAACACTCACAAGTGTAGAATCATCGACTACAGCCAAATGGATGAACTGGCCTTGCTCTCTCTGCGGACGTAAGTCTGTCGCTCACTTGTGGGGTGTAGAGGTGTGCGTCTGTGGTGCATGCTCATGGCGTTTCCTGTCCTTGGTGAGGGTTTCTTTTCCTGCCAGTGTGATTTTGGTAGCCCTGAGTTTTAGGCAGCCTCTGCCCTAATGTATTTAATCTTGTATTTGCCTTTTGTTCTAGGTCTATTATTGAAGCTCAGTTCCTTTGGTATCATGACATCAAACCTGGGGCTTTGGTTAAGGTAAGACCTCAAGCATATAATTAGACGCTCTCCCACCTTCAGACAGTCTTTAGTTCACAGGTTAACTGGCAGCTCATTAGTCCTTAGATGAACACATTTAAAGGCATGCTCCTTCCCTCTGCCTGCTAACTGGGATTTCTTTTCCTTCTCTTGGGTGACTTGAAAATAATTTCACGGTAAAGTCTTGCTAGCACCATGCCACTACACAGAGGCAGTAGATCATCAGTCTTGGGAATTGATGGTGTTTGTTAGACCAGGTCAAAAGTTAGTTCTTTGGTAATTTAGCCACCTGGGATATTAGTAAGGAGTCAGTTCCAGTTGCCTTTCTTGTCTAGCCACTTAGCCCCAGTGGAGCAGCTCCACTTTATATGTAGAGTTCATTCCTTAGCAGACATAGTCCTCTCCATTGGAGATGGAACTGGTAAGACAGACAGAAAGATGCTCACCCAAAAAGGTGTGAAAGTTTCATAAATAAACTCTACTGCATCCAGCCCAGTGTGGGGCATGTGCTTGGCCCCTATGAGATCTGGAATAACAGGAGAGGTGTGAGATGCTTTGTTGTTAAGAAGTGTAGGAAAGACATTCTTGAGGCATCATGGCATCTTTTCCTTGGATTCTTAGGGCAAAGTGCTCACCATAAAGCCACACGGAATGGTGGTGAAGATGGGCAAGCAGATCAGGGGCCTGGTACCTACCATGCACCTGGCCGACATCCTTATAAAGAATCCGGAGAAGAAATACCACGTTGGGGATGAGGTCAAGTGCCGGGTGAGCCTCCTGAAGGGTTGCTGGTGGGGTTGGCCAGATAGGAAGAGAGCAGTGCTTCTCAGGTGAAGTTTCTGCCTTTTTCCACAAAGTGACCACATAATGTCTGCAGTGTTGTGCCTGGCACTGGGAAAAGAAAAATGGGTCCCTGCCTTTGATAATTGTATGGTATAATTGAGAGTTAAAATATCCATTCCTGAAGAGTGCAGGCCACGTGGCTTGGTGCAGGCTGTATGCTGAGGTCACATCTCAGAACAGGGAGATGAGGGTAGGCTTGGGCAGCAAGCATCATTGAGAATCAGTGATGATCAATAGCAGCTACCATGTAACATGTATTCTGTGCCAGTTGCTGAGCTCGGTACATCATAACATTTCATTTCATCCTTAAAATGGCCATAAGAAGCAAGTGCTGTTTTCCTCCTCTTTGCAGGTGGCGAGATGAAAGGCTAGGAATGCCAAGTGTCTTGCCCAGAGTCATACAGCTAATACATGGCAGAACCACTTTTCAAGTTGAGCTCTATATGATAGTAATGTCTTCTCTCTAGATCTCTGGCAGAGGTGGGGCTTGAACTGGAAAGGATCAGTAGGATTTGGAAGGTTTAGGAAGATCAGGGGGTGTGTCAGGTACAGAAATAGCCCAAACAAAGCTGTCCAAACTTGAGTGTTTTACAACATAGACGTGGGTCCTGAGAGAAGCTGCACAGAGTTGTAAAGAGTAAATATGATAATACACAGTGCTCAGGGCCTGGTGTGTGCAAACTCAAGTGTTAGGTTTTCTTATTTTCATGTAATTTCGTTATTGGGTCGACAAAGATATTGGTTAGCCATTGGTACAAAATTTTACAGTAGTGGGGTCAGGAAGTTAAAGGAATTTCTCTGCCCTCAAGGAGATGACCGTCTGAGGAATGAGAGGTGGTTGGGTCTCTCAATCATAG
Organism: Bubalus kerabau; assembly: GCF_029407905.1. Classification (NCBI taxonomy): domain Eukaryota; kingdom Metazoa; phylum Chordata; class Mammalia; order Artiodactyla; family Bovidae; genus Bubalus; species Bubalus kerabau. The sequence continues at coordinate 26,553,032 of NC_073645.1, forward strand.
TTTATAGCTAGTACACAGCTGTATTGAGGGGGTGAACACGCAGCAATACTGAGGACTGAGGGGGTGAACAGATTCAGTCATTCATTCTGTTAGACAAGATGCAGTGGTCCAGGAGAGAAAGGGAGTGGAGGCCAAGTAGGAGTAACCGACACAGGCCTCCTTTGAGGTGTGATGGCATGATGAGTGTTGCTCTAGGCCCAGGGGTCCCTTACAGGAGGAGATACATTTGAAATAGAGATGCATGCTCCCTGGGTTATCATCCAGCAAGAAGCAGGGAGGATCTACAGTTGAGATTTTTCTCAGAGAGAAAGAGATAGCGGGTTTTTAGGGACTGACCATGGCCCGGCCAGGGCTTCCTGGATAGCTTGGCTGGTAAACAATCTGCCTGCAAAACAGGAGACCCCAGTTCAATTCCTGAGTCAGGAAGTTCCCCTAGAGATGGCAGTATTCTTGGGCTTCCCTGGTGGCTCAAATGGTAAAGAATAAGAATCTTCCTGCAATGCAGGAGACCTGGGTTTCATCCTTGGGTTGAGAAGATCCCCTGGAGAAGGGCATGGCAATCCATTCCTGTATTCTTGCCTGGAGAATCCCCATGGACGGAGGAGCCTGGTGGGCTACAGTCCATAAGGTCGCAAAGAGTCAGACATGACTGAGCGACTAAGCACAGAACAGCACATGGCCCTCGGGCTCAAGGGGTGGCAGACACTCCCTCTTGTAGTGGCTCCCTCAGTAATGGATGACTTGGTGACAGCCAGTATCCTGTCCCTAGGTTTTGCTTTGTGACCCTAAAGCCAAGAAGCTCATGATGACCCTGAAGAAAACCCTGATTGAGTCCAAACTTCCTGCCATTACCTGCTATGATGATGCCAAGCCTGGTCTGCAGACACACGGCTTTATCCTCCGGGTCAAGGACTACGGCTGCATCGTGAAGTTCTACAATGACGTTCAGGGACTGGTGCCCAGGCACGAGCTCAGTGCCGAGTACGTCCCTGACCCAGAGAGTGTCTTTTACACGGGCCAGGTAACCCTTCCCCTGGACAGGCTCCTCTCCTCGATGACCCTGGGAACACAGATTTGAAGGAGTAGGAGAGCTGCCTTTTAAGGGATCTGGAAGAGAGCATGTGGGTAATGGGCCTGAGCCAGCTAAGTGGAGATGGAATGGAACAGAGGGCTCACTGGAAGCTGGTAAAGCTAATGGACCCTAGGCCCTCAACCTGGAGGTGTTAGTCTTCACCACACTACACGAGTCCCTCACATCAGCAGTTGGTCTGAGGCCACTGTCACCACAAGGGGGCACTGTCCTAAATCTAGTGAGTCTACAGCAGACTCAAAAAGTTTTTTAAACTTGGAGTTATACCCCCAAATTCATCTATGTCTGTTTTTCACCCAGAAGGCTGATTCAGGGGGATTCTGTGTAACTCTCAGTACGTTTGTTTTCACTGCCTTCTGGTCTGATCCAGAGTCTTGGGGGCTCTCCCAAGGCCTGTGTGGCACTGGGGCGGGGGTACCTCTTTCCAGGGCCGAGCAGGTGTCGTTTCTCACCAGGTGGTGAAGGTCGTGGTGCTGAACTGTGAGCCGTCCAAGGAGAGGATGCTCTTGTCCTTCAGGCTGTTGAGTGATCCGAAGCAAGAGTGTGAAGGACAGAGTCAGAAGAAAAAGAAAGCCGTTAGTGCTGGGCAGGTACCTGACTTCTCCAGACAAATTGGTTTAGTTACAGAAGCAGAGAACAGGGTGCCACTGACACTGGGGTCCTGGAACCCCTGGAGGGGAAGCTCAAAGGAGCTACCTACAGTGCTGGGCATGTGTCGGAGCACAGGGAAGCTGTCAGGAAAGGAGAATGCTGCTGCCGTGTGGCTTGTCCTCAGTGTGCTGCTGCCCTTCTCCTCTGCGGGCTCTAGGGCCAGCGTGCAAGGCTGTCTTTCCCTTGGGACCCATTGGAGGGACTTGGGAGAGGAGCGACGTGAGCAGCAGATGGGTCCTGCTGTGTGTGTGGTGTGTGTGCCTGCCGGGTCTTTGGGAGTATGGGGTAGGAATGGGAGAAAGCTGCTTCTCTGATCTCGACTTCTCAGTCATCCCTGGTGCTGGAATTTGATGCCTCTGATCTCCACCTGCCCCATACAGGCTGCTCTCTTGTCAAGACAAGTACTGTATTTTTGTCTTTCTCCTCCCTGGGTAGTTGGTGGATGTGAAGGTTTTAGAGAAGACCAAAGACGGGCTGAAGGTGGCTGTCCTGCCCCACAACATCCCCGGCTTCCTCCCCACGGCTCATCTGTCGGACCACGTCACCAACGGCCCACTGTTGTATCACTGGCTCCAGACAGGTGACACCCTGCACCGGGTCCTGTGTCTGAGCGCGAGTGAGGAGCGGGTTGTATCCTTTACCGGCTGTGGGGGCCACGGAAGTGGAGGTGGGGGAGTGTTGCGCCTCTGGGGAGGTGCACAGGGGACCTCCGGGTCAGGTTCTGCTCTTAGTTGGAAAATCATGCGAAAGAAGTGGGTTCTGCCTTCACAGGTACACCCATCCATCCAACCACACCAGGGGGCAAGCCTGCACTTTGCCTCTGTTTTCCTGGTGGTAATTAGAGCAAGACCGAGGTGTTGCTTGCAGATACTAGTGGTCAATGCAGAGTGGGAGTCCAGGGTGTTGGGGAGGGGGCCACGTTGCATGCCGGGACACCCTCAGTGGCACATCCAGCCTTCTCAGGGTGCTTAGTGCTTGTCCCCGAGTTGGAACAGTTGGTAAGGACCTGCTGTGTCTTTTCTTCCCTCCCTCTGTGCCCTGCTGAGATACGGGTCTCAGAATATTGGTCTTAGTGTGGCAGCTTAGAAGGAAGACCCTGCTTTCTTTCTCACAGAATGTAAAATGAAATCTCCTCAGAATGAAGATGGACAGAGGAGGTGAAATAGGGTTGGTTGGTAAAAGATGGAGGCAAGAGGGTGGTGTCGTGGCTGATCCAGCTGCCAAGCCACCGGGGATGAGCCATTCCCTTTCGGTCCGCTCTGGTAATCCAGAGATAAGTTGATAAAAAAAAGGAATGAAATAGTGATTCCCAGACTGCAGTGTGTGTCAGAGTCACCTGGAGGGTTTTGATCCAGCAGAGCCTGCTGTCCCGCCCGCCCCCACCCCGTCTGATTCAGCAGGTCTTCGGTGGTGTGTAAGGGTTTGCCTCAGGTTCCAGGTGATGTGGTGGCTGTTCATCTGCACACTCAGAGAATCACTGTGGTAGAGAGAGTGGAGAAAGGAGACGGGAGAGGTGGACAGCACATCAGCCCTTTTTGGAACATTCCTTGATGAAGTCCACTAGCTCCTTTGCAGGAAGCCAGCCTTGGTCTCCGCAGTAGAGGGTGGCCAGAATCCCAAGAGCTTCTCAGAAATCCATCCCGGAACGCTGCTCATTGGTTTTGTGAAGAACATCAAGGACTACGGTGTGTTCGTCCAGTTCCCCTCAGGTCTTAGTGGACTGGCCCCCAAAGCTGTAAGTTCAGATTCCTGCACAAGGGCCTTTGAGGGGAGACCCTGTTGGGTAACAGACCCGGAGGGCTGGTGGGGAAGAGCAGGATACTCTATATTCTCTTGAAACACTCTCAGGGGCATCCCATAAAGGTGCTGGGTGAGGAGGAGTGGAGCTGAGATTCCATCTGCATTCCTCTTGCCCTTTCTGTGTCCTGGCTCAGGGCTGTGTCCTAGAGGAAGGGGTAACTTTGCACTTCATGCCATGGCATTGGGAAGGTCATTGGATGGCCATCTTTTGCAACTGGAGAGGATCCTAGAGATCCCACAGGATCACTTAGGCTACTGCATACACTGAGATCAGGAGGGCGAGGGAGTCTTATCAAAGCCTGTGTAAGATGGTGGAGAGCAAAGGGCTCATCGCTCATTGCTGCCACAGACAGTTCATAAATCTCTCTCCCTTCCCTCCGTGTGTTTCCCTCATGTCTTGCCTGGGCAGGTCTCATTTGCCTCTCCTGCCAAAACGATTTTAAAGTTGGGAGCAGAGGGGAGGGCCCCAGAAGCACGCATAGTGAGGGGCAGAGAGTTGCTCGGGGCCTTCCTAGCTGGTGGCCTTAGAAGGCTGGGTTAGCAGCCAGGGCGCCTGCTGTGTACTTATGGAAGGGGAATACAGCTGTACTCAGAATTGGAGAACTTTGCTGGGGTACACCTACTGCCTCACACGCTTCTTTCTGGGTGCTTCAAGGGGGTGGTTCTAATAGAGGCTTCCTTTCCTTTCTTCATTTTGTGCTTGGTTCTTCCCTTTAGATCTTGAGTGACAAGTTTGTGACCTCCACAAGTGACCACTTTGTCGAGGGGCAGACGGTGGTTGCAAAGGTGACCAACGTGGACGAGGAGAAGCAGCGGATGCTGCTGTCGCTGCGGCTGTCGGACTGCACCCTGGGGGACCTGGCCACAACCAGCCTCCTCCTCCTGAGCCAGTGCCTGGAGGAGCGGCAGGGCGTCCGCAGCCTCATGAGCAACCGAGGTGGGGGCAATAGGGTAGACAGTGAGGGCCAGGGTGGAGCGTGTGCAGCCTCCATTAGGCCTGTCTGTTCCAATGAGTTGTTTGGCTCCCCCGATATTTAAAAAAACAAGGCTAAACTTTTAAAAATGGGAGTAGGACCTCTGAAGAGTGCACAAATCTGTTAGGGTACTGCTCAGTAAAGTGAACGCCCCTGTTTAACTGCCACCCAGATTCCAATGAAAGATTATCGCTGTTAGCCCAGGAGTTGCTGTGCTCCCTCCCAGTCCAGAATCCAGATTCCCCTGAGTTCTGTGGCCTCAGGTTTGCATTTGTGTGAATCCATTCACCCCGTCACTTTCTGTTCCTTTATTCATCACGTGTGGTGAGTGATAAAATGGAGCCAGGGACTTGCTGGAGGACTTCGTAGGGGTTATTAGTCTGATCCTCTTAAGTGTTGAAAGTTGTGTAGAATTGTTGGAACCCTGATGGGATTTGGGAATAAGAAGCTTGAAAGGGTAGCTTCCAAACAGAAAGGATGAAAATTCCAAAGCCAAGACAAAGCATGTGTTCCTGACATTGATTGGCTATTTCCATGGATTATGGCCAGGAGGGATTCGCAGGGGGGCATAGGTCTCTGCCTGTGATGGGAGTGTTCATGGACATCAGACATTTTTACCAAGAGTGGTTTTACCTTCACAGTGTTTCCAATGCAGAGTGTTGGAAATGTCCTCCGTATGGCAGCATATTTCCAAAGGGAAAAGAATGGTGAGTGTTGTTTCATCTTGTTAATCCCTGTTCCCTTTGGATTTCTTGTCAGACTCTGTGTTGATCCAGACTTTGGCTGAGATGATCCCGGGGATGGCCCTTGACCTGGAGGTGCAGGAGGTGTTGGAAGATGGTTCTGTGCTGTTCAGTGAGGGCCCTGTGCCCGGCCTGGTCCTGAGAGCCAGCAAGTATCATCGGGCAGGTGAGTGCATTTCTCTCACCTGTCTTGGTCGGTAGGGGAACCCTTTGCCCATTGCTTCCTCTTCTGGGTACAGAATTTCCAAATACATAGGCTAAATGAGCTGATTCACTGCAAGTTTTTGGCATGCTTATCTTGTGTAAATGCAAACGAAGACAGCCGCAATACTAATGGAGGTGTAGGTATGAATCCTTTTATTGTTGTATTTGGGTGAATCTAGATTTTTTATTTATCAGGTTGTGTAAATTGACACACTTGAATTATGGGAACTCAACCCTAGGCTTCCCTAACCCGTATAGACCCAGGACATAGGTCCTCTTCTGTTTTGTGCTTAAGGGCTGCAGGGCGGTTGGGGAGATGCTGTCTTCTTCCCCGTTCCCCGGTTCCAGGAGGGTGATCACATTGTGTGTGGTTCTGCACTGCAGGGCAGGAGCTGAAACCTGGGCAGAAAAAGAAGGCTGTGATCTTAAACGTTGATATGTTGAAGTTGGAAGTACATGTTTCCCTCTGCCACGATTTGGTGAATAGAAAAGCTAAAAAGGTAAGCTTGTTGATTGTGGACTTCATTGCCATGATTTCAGAGGCACTACACACCCACCCCTTCAATCCCACATGCTCTGCATATGCTTGTACGCAGGGTAACTATGTGCCTGGATTTGTTTGGGTCATTCCCAGGTGTACCTGTCGTCTGGTGTGCTTGGTTTTTTTGTTTTTGTTTTTTTGACTAAGCTGTGTGGCTTGCCAGATCTTGGTTCCCTGACCGGGGATTGAACCCAGGCCCTGGCAGTGACATCACAGGTCACAACCATGGGAGAGCCCGGGAATTGCCCTGGTGTGCTCGTCAGTAGCAGTGACGTCCACTCTAGTTCAGGCGGATGAATCACACGGTCACCCTGATTAGGGCCAAGCTGGTGTCTAGAGGAGAGCAGCAGGCGAGGTGGCAACTGTAGGACTGACAGACTGAGGAGTCCATGCAGAGGAGGGGAGGCCACTGTCTGCTTGGTGCCACGTGAGAGCATCTGGGCTAATGTTGCTAAGGCATTGAATTTTAAGAGAAGCCAGAATTTAATTTTTTTTTCCTTGAAATATGTGTGGGAAATGTTAGAAACTCTTTTTTAAACATCATGTGAACCAAACAGAGCATGTCTGTGGGTAGTCTGACTCCAGGCTGTTCATCTGCACCCACTCTGTCCACTTTGTGTGGGCAAAGAATAGCTTCAAGAAAGCTCTCAAATTGAGAGCTTTCTCATTTTCTCTCCAGATGACACATATATTTCATCAGTTTCTGAAGTACTTATTAAGCTTCTCATTGCATAGGGTATGTTACAGAGGATTATAATAGATATAATCCTTAACCTCTAGTTGCTTCTAATTTTGAGACTTTGAGACACAAAGAGAAGTAGCAAACAGTATTAACCCCTCACTAAGCTTTCTAGCAGGGCTTCCCAGGTGGCACTAATGGTAAAGACCCTCCCTGCCAATGCAGGAGACATAAGAGATGCGGGTTCGATCCCTGGGTCGGGAAGATCCCCTGGAGGAGGGCACGGTAACCCTCTTCTGCATTCTTGCCTGGAGCATCTCCATGGACAGAGGAGCCTGGTGGGCTACTGTCATAGGGTCGCAGAGAGTCGGACACGACTGAAGCAACTTAGTATGCATGCATACAAGCTTTCTAGTAGGCCCCATTTCCATTTTATCATCTGAATGAAGCTGGCTCTCATGTAAAGGCGTGAGCACAGGTTGGATGATGGGGAAGGATAGGCTACATCCTCGTACACAGGAAGCTGTCGGTAGTGACTCTCTTGTTGGCTGAGTGAAAACATTGGATGGAGAGCTGCAGGACTAGGAGAGCAGGAACCACAGTGTTGTGTTAAAGCTGGAGCACCGTTAGTGGTCACCTGGCTGTACATCAGAGTCACCTGTAAAGTTGTGCTTTCGTCAGTTGTAGGATAGGACTAGGAATCTGAATTCAAAACAGAAGCTAACTCCAGGCGATCCTGACATAGTTCCTTGAGTGTGATCATGTCGACAGCCTCAGAATACAGGAGGGGAAACTGGGTCCAGGGAGTGGAGGCTAGTTTGCTCCAGCTCACGTGAGCCTTGGGTCCCCGGGACTCAGAGGGCTTCCTCAGTCACACCCTGCCCAGTGGGTGAGGAATGAGTCCTTGTGCTCTGTAAGAAGCAGGGATGGTGGTTTTCTGTTTTCCAGCTGAAGAAAGGCAGTGACCTCCAGGCCATTGTGCAGCACTTGGAAGAGTCCTTTGCCGTTGCCTCCTTGGTAGAAACTGGCCACCTCGCCGCTTTCTCCCTGACCTCTCACCTGAACGACACCTTCCGCTTTGACTCAGAGAAATTGCAAGTGGGGCAAGGCGTCTCCCTAACCCTCCAGACCACAGAACCAGGAGTGACCGGTCTCCTTTTAGCCATTGAGGGGCCAGCTGCCAAGAGGACCATGAGACAGACCCGGAAGGACTCAGAGACAGTCGACGAGGACGAGGAAGTGGATCCGGCCCTGGTCATAGGGACTGTAAAGAAGCACACCCTGTCCATTGGGGACATGGTCACGGGGACTGTCAAGTCCATTAAGCCTACCCATGTGGTTGTGACCCTAGAAGACGGCATCATTGGCTGCATCCATGCCTCCCACATTCTAGATGATGTTCCAGTGGGCACATCTCCTACTGCCAAGCTGAAAGTTGGGAAGAAAGTCACTGCCCGAGTGATTGGCGGGAGAGACATGAAGACCTTCAAGTATGGAAGCTTAGGGCGAAGGGCTGGCTTTTTTTTTGTTCAGCTTTGTTTTTATTTATGCAGAGGGTCTGTCTTTGAGGAGAGCTTGTTGTAATTGTAGGAGAAGGGATGGGAACTGGGGAAGGTTCCAAAAATCGTGCATATGTCAGCTTTTCTTTTAGTTCACCAAAGTATTCACCAAAGAGTCCCTTTGTCTCTCTCTTATACTTGTGTATAAGGTAGTGGTTAAGAGCATTCATTTAAAGTCAGATCTGGGTTGAGTTCTAGATTTGCCACTTAAAATTACATGACCACAAGTTAAACAGTTCCTTGGCTCTCTCCGTTTTATTTTCCTGATTTGTAAAGTGGGAGTGATGGTAGTGACTACCTTGTAGGGCCATCGCAACCACGGGAAGAGGGCACCTGGCGCGGAGTGTGCCTGCTGGGTTGTCTGACACATAGTTATTGTTCGGTATATATCAGCAGTTACTGTAATCCACTCCCCAGTACATACCTTAATTGTATTCATTTACTTTAAATTGAGTCACAATTGTTATTGCTGCAGAAGTCCTTGCTATAAGAAAACCAAAAGAAGAATTCTAAGTCTAGCCAATAATTTGCATATTAATTTCAGTACCTGTGGGAACTTCAGTAAATCATTTATTCTCTCTAGACCTCAATTTCCTTCTTTTTAGAATGAAAGAGTTGGAGTATATTATCTGTAAGGAAAATTCATTTCAGGCTTTAATATGATAATCCCAAAAGATCAGATGAGCTAATTTCTGAACGTTGACTCAGACATTGAGAATGGAAACCCTCAAGCCTGATGTTACCAGGGGGCGGTGTGCTGGTGGAATGGGTAGTTTTTTTAAGCTCGGTTGGGTGGGAAGTTAGAAATTCTGATCTCCAGATTATAGTGTGACAGAGAATAAGAGAACTGATCTGACTTTATTTCTTTTCCAGGTTTCTCCCAATAAGTCATCCCAGATTTATTCGAACCATCCCAGAGTTGAGTGTTCGGCCAAGGTGAGGGGAGCTCCAGTGGTTCCGTAGAAAGAGCATGGGCTTTGGAGTCAGGAACCGGAATTCTTAGTCTTAATTCAGCCAGTGTTGTGACTTATTTTGCCTCTCTCTGTCCAGGTTGTCTTTTTTTTCTTCAGGAGAGATATTTGTCTGGTTTCTCAGTATAGCTAAATTAGAGAGATTATATGAAAATCAACGTGAAAGCTGTATTCAGAGTTTAAGTATCAATTTAAAGGCTGATTCCAAGTCTGTCTGTTGACGTTTGACAAAAAGAAACATTTTTGCTCTCAACCTAGTATTCTCAGTTCAGTTCAGTCATTCAGTCATGTGCAACTCTTTGCGACCCCATGGACTGCAGAACGCCAGGCTTCATTGTCCATTACCAACTCTCGGAGCTTACTAAAAAACTCATGTCCATTGAGTTGGTGATGCTATCCAACCACCTCATCCTCTGTTGTCCCCTTCTCCTCCAGCCTTCAATCATTCCCAGCATCAGAGTCTTTTCAGATGAGGCAGTTCTTCACATCAGGTGGCCAAAGTATTGGAATTTCAGCTTTATCATCAGTCCTTCCAATGAGTATTCAGAACTGATTTCCTTTAGGATGGACTGGTTTGATCTGCTTGCAGTCCAAGGGACTCTCAAGAATCTTCTCCAACACCATAGTTCAAAAGCATCAATTCTTCGGCACTCAGCTTTCTTTATAGTCCAACTCTCACATCCATACATGACTACTGGAAAAACCATAGCCTTGACTAGATGGACCTTTGTTGGCAAAGTAATGTCTCTGCTTTTTAATATGCTGTCTAGGTTGGTCATAGCTTTTCTTCCAAGGAGCAAGCATCTTTTAATTTCATGGCTGCAATCACCATCTGCAGTGATTTGGGGGCCCAAAAAAAGTCTGTCACTCTTTCCTCATCTATTTGCCATGGAATGATGGGACCTGATGCCATGATCTTAGTTTTCTGAATGTTGAGGTTTTTTGGTTTTTTTTAGAATTTTGAGTTTTAAGCCAACTTTTTCACTCTCACTTTCAAGAGGCTCTTTAGTTCTTCTTCGCTTTCTGCCATAAGGGTGGTGTCATCTGCATATCTGAGATTATTGATATTTCTTCTGGCGATCTTGATTCCAGCTTATGCTTCATCCAGTCCAGCATTTCTCATGATGTACTCTACGTATAAGTTAAATATGCAGGGTGACAGTATACAGCCTTGACGTATTCCTTTCCTGATTTGGAACCAGTCAGTTGTTCCATGTCCAGTTCTAACTGTTGCTTCTTGACCTTCATACAGATTTGTCAGGAGGCAGATAAAGTGGTCTGGTATTCTCATCTCTTTTAAGAATTTTCCACAGTTTGTTATGATCCACACAGTCAAAGGCTTTGGCATAGTCAATAAAGCAGAAATAAATGTTTTTCTGGAACTCTCTTGCTTTTTCAGTGATCCAGCAGATGTTGGCAATTAGATCTCTGGTTCCTCTGCCTTTTCTATAACCAGCTTGAACATCTGGAATTTCATGGTTCACATACTGTTGAAGCCTGGCGTGGAGAATTTTGAGCATTACTTTGCTAGTGTGTGAGATGAGTACAATTGTGTGGTAGTTTGAGCATTCTTTGGTGTTGCCTTTCTTTGGGATTGGAATGAACACTGACCTTTTCCAGTCCTGTGGCCCCTGCTGAGTTTTCCAAATTTGCTGGCATATTGAGTGTAGCACTTTCACAGCATCATCTTTTAGGATTTGAAATAGCTCAACTGGAATTGCATCACCTCCACTAGCTTTGTTCGTAGTGATGCTTCCTAAGGCCCACTTGACTTTGCATTCCAGTATGTCTGGCTGGCTCTAGGTGAGTGATCATATACCATCATGGTTATCTGGGTCATGAAGATATTTTATAGTGCTTCTGTGTATTCTTGCCACCTCTTCTTAATATCTTCTGCTGCTGTTAGGTCCATACTAATGTACTCATCTTTGCATGAAATATTCCCTTGATATCTCTAATTTTCTTGAAGAGATCTCTTTTCTTTCCCATTCTATTGCTTTCCTCTATTTCTTTGCATTCATCACTGAGGAAGGCTTTCTTATCTCTCCTTGCTATTCTTTGGAACTCTGCATTCAGATGCTTATATCTTTCCTTTTCTCCTTTGCCTTTCACTTCTTTTTTCACTGCTTTTTGTAAGGCCTCCTCAGACAACCTATTTGCCTTTTTGCATTTCTTTTTCTTGGGGATGGTCTTGATCACTGCCTCCTGTATAATGTCACGAACCTCCATCCATAGTTCTTCAGGCACTCTGTTTATCAGATCTAATCCCTGGAATCTCTTTGAACCTTGTATTCTAGAACTCACTAATTCCCTAAACATACACCGTGTAGCCAAGAATACTTGTTCTTTGAGTGTGGACTACTGCTTGGTGACTGAAAATTTTAGGTCATACTCTAGTGGATTATGCAAAGGGATGTTCCACAAGGGATGCTGAGCGCACTAGTAGGACTGGTAGTAGACTGGTAGAACTGGTAGTTCCGTGTAGTGGTGGATCCAGTTTGTCTGGGGTCATGCTTTTAGAGAATCTTAAGCATGTTGATATGTGGGCCTGTCTGCTTCTGCTTCCCACATTCAAAAAAAAAAAAACAAACCCCAGCCTCTCGGGACCGCATAGGCCATCCGTGAGTGCAGCTAGACCCACAGCACTGCCAGTGCCTCTGCAGTCAGGCCCCCATCCATCCAGGCTGTAAGTCTTATGTGCCTAGGATGTCATGCAGGGACTGGACAGCTTAAACAGCTTTCTGAGGTTAAGGCTTGATCAGCATCCCAAAGGGATCAGAAGAGAAGTGGAATAGTGCTGGGAGGGCTTGTGTCTGAGATAGGGAGATACTTCTGGAACCCTGAGCACCAGATGCTGATAGTGCTGTGGCAGTGTGGGTCGAGCCAGGAAATGAGTGCATTCCATTGAGGACATGGGGGATGGATAACAGACAGACAGATGGACGGGCAAAACTCCAGCACATCTTGCACCTCCTCCGTGCACCTGTGTTGTATTGTTAATTATTTAATCAACGCCTCTGAGAAGCATAGTATAAACATAATGGTATAACTGTTGTGTTTCTCAAATGCTTTTGTTTAAATTATGTATTTTGAAGTCAGGAGGGAAAACATTTGTTTAATCGATGGTGTTGACTAACTTGACAAAATGCTTATTTTCAAAATGCAATATTTTCATTCCCACTTAGATATGGAGATCTCCTGCACAAAGAGAATGTCCTATATCTTGGAGCAGAGTTCAGGGTGGGTAAGGGTCTCTCAAACTAGATGAGATGTTTCCTGATCAATTAATTACTCCTTTGGAGGGGCTGCAGTTAGGAGAGCAGATGGTTCAGGAGTCTTTATGTGTGTCTTGGGAATTCCTGCTAGTTGCTGAGTTTTCTCTTGGCATTAATGTAGTTATGGCTGCTTTTTTTTTTTTTTTTGAGAGAGAAAGGTAAATTAAAATAATTTGGGAAAAAGAAAACATATACTTGTAATGTGTGTTTGTGTTTTATTTTTAAATTTTTTCTTTTAGCTTAAACAGCAGACATCTATTTTCTCATGATTTTGGAGACTTTTGGTCTGAGACAAAGGTATCAGTAGGGTTTGTGCTTCTGAGGCCTGTCTCAGCTTGCGGATGGCTCTCTCCTCCCAGTGTCTTCATATGGGCTTTTCTTTGTATTTATCTGTGTTCTAATCTTTTTTCAAATTTTTTTTATTGTGGTGAAAACACAACGTAAATTTACCCTCTTAGCATATTGTCAGCTATATGCACGTGTTGTAAACAGATCTCTAAACTTTTTCGTCTTGCATTAACTAAAACTCTATACCCATTCATTTCCTGCTCACCTCCCAGCCTCTTGCAACCATCATTCTACTTTCTGTCTCTTTGAGTTTGAGTTTGATGTCTTTGGATGCCTCACGTAAGTGGAGTCATGCATAATCCTGTGACTGGTTTATTTCACTTAGTACCATGTTCTCAAAGTTCATAGGATATCTGTATTTCAGCTTTACTTGTATATGAATTTCCTGTGGTTTTTATATTCACCAGTACTTGGCTATTATATGCTACAGTTTTACCGGTGTTACTTGTACCATGTTATTGACGAGTTCTGTTTTGTTTTAGAAATTTGGATGGGTAAGCTGGGCTAGGTTGGAACGGTGGGAGTTCTTTGCTTCCTTTGAAGTGATTTGTAGACTGATAATTTTCAGACCACATCTCCTTGTTGCTTTTCTGCATAGACAAAGAGAATCAAGAAAGTGGTAATGCCAGAGTAGCACAGGACATTTTTGAGTCAGAAGCTCTGACTTGAGTTCCTGGGTCTGTACCATAAAATGAGTTTAATAGTATCTTTCCTTGGAGAAGGCAATGGCACCCCACTCCAGTACTCTTGCCTGAAAATCCCGTGGACAGAGGAGCCTGGTGGGCTGCAGTCCATGGGGTCGCTAAGAGTTGGACATGACTGAGCGACTTTACTTTCACTTTTCACTTTCATGCATTGGAGAAGGAAATGGCAACCCACTCCAGTGTTCTTGCCTGGAGAATCCCAGGGACGGGGGAGCCTGGTGGGCTGCCGTCTATGGGGTCACACAGAGTCGGACACGACTGAAGCGACTTAGCAGCAGCAGCAGTATCTTTCCTGTTTGAGTCACACATGAGAGTGTCGTCACATTCATCTGTGAAAGCAGTTCTGTAAACAGTAAAGCGGTAGCTCAAGCATTGAAATAAGGAAAGTCATTTCATTTTCTACACTTATGAAGGTTATTATTGGCTACCTACTTTGTAGTTTGTTCATACTTAGGTGAGTGAGTTGGAAAGGATTAACTGTCATGCAGGTATTGTGAACATTCATTCCCGTTTATGGACGGAAATGGGGGTGTGCATGGTTGGTGTGTATGTGTTAGGGGAGTCCAGTAAAATTAATCCAGGGCCAGTTAGGGGAGATGGTCTCAAGCTAGAAGCTTATAGAGATTGGTTTACTCTTTCCATTGCCTTTCTGCAAACAGTGAGCTGAAGGAGGATGGCCATACTACTCTCAACACTCACTCTGTAAGCCCCTTGGAGAAGATTAAACAGTATCAGCCTGGTCAGACTGTGACTTGCTTCTTGAAGAAGGTGAGAAGTGCATGCCCTGCAATGCAGTGCTGTCTTTCTTATAGAAGAAAGGGGGAAGGAACTGGCAGTGACCATTTGTACTAGGCTTTGATTCTGTGCTTGCTGCCTTGCTGATGTGTGCGAGACAGTAAAGCCCTCTGCTCCTGGAAAACATGTGGTCTGTTCAAGGAGCTAAATTTATGGCTTCCAAACAGCAGGCAACTCACAGTTCTATGTATTTGTAGATTTCTTGTACAAAATAGACAGAAAAATACATCATAGAGCAAGAATTTTAATCCAGTACTTTATTTTAAATAATGTAAAATTCACATTTCCGTGTCCACAAATAAAGTTTTATCAGAACATACAAGAAATAAAAAATTTTATTTAAAATAAAGTATTGGATTTTAGATTTTTGCCTTTCATAAAGCTCAGGAACAGTGTAAAACAATATGTAAATTGGTTGTCAGATTATGTGTTCAAACCCTAAGTGGAATCGTAGTTGAGTAAAGGGAAGAGATCAGTGAGAACTGTACTGGTTAGAATATATCAGAGAGAAGGTCAAGGTCTGTCTGGGCTTGACCTTGAGGGATAACTCCTCTTCAGTGTTGCCAGAGTCTTCCTGCATGAGCATCTGTCTAATTATGTCCATGATGCTTGATACCTTTAGTTACTTTTTGTCTGTAGATATTCATAAACTCAAGATGCCTTAGAGTAATATTTAAGGTTCTTCAGAGGGAATTCCCTGGTGGTCCAGTGCTTAGGACTTTTCACTTCCACTGCCAGGGGTATGGGTTTGATTCCTGGTTGGGGGCTAAGATCCATAAGTGGCCAAAAAAAAGGACTCTTTATGATCTGACCTCGTGAATCTGGAGTACTGGTCATGCTGAAAACCTCCTTTTTTCCCTTCTTTATTTCTACACTGGGGTACTGTCTCTTCCCATTGCCTATAATTCAAGGTCTAGCACAGATAACCTTCCCTTCTTACTAGTTCTCCTATAGAGGCTGTAGCATATTATACTCCTGTGTGTTGCTTTCTGCTCTAGTTATTTGTATACTCATTCAAGTTACTTTTTGCAGACTGTGATCTCTTTGAAGGCAGGGCCCGGCTGTTATCACTATCATGCTATGTGTAGTGGCTGCTTGATAAATGTTTTACTGGGTTGACTTGAAAATTGGGGTGTATATTTAGGGTAGAGCACTGTGTCAGTCAAAAAACCTAAACTGATTTAGAAATGAGATGTTAGCCCCTGAAGGCTGCTAACTCACTGTGCACAACTGAGCTTGGAGGAGGCTACGAGGTCAGTGGGATTGCTTCTGCTGCTTGAGGATGTTATCTCTGAGGCCTTTTCTGCCTCCTGATCAGCTGAGGCACCAGGAGGGATGTGTGTTCTGCTGGGCTGGTGGAGGCTCTGAGCTAGACTGAGTAGAGCCTGTGAGAAGTGGAGGGTGGGCAGGGGCATTGAGCCGTGGGGGTGAGTTCCTGTTACTTGGGAAAATGTAGAATTAGGGCCCTTTCAGTGTGATTTTAGAAGTGTCTGTTTTAGTGAAAGGAAAAGAAGAGATGCTTGTATCTGCCCCATTCCATTTCTCCTCTTGTTTTTTTTCCCTCCTAGTACAACATGGTTAAGAAATGGCTCGAGGTGGAGATTGCTCCAGACATCCGAGGGAGAATTCCCTTGTTGCTCACTTCTCTTAGCTTCAAGGTCAGTGTGCCTGAGATGCTTGGAGAGGAAACCCTGGCTCCCTGAGCTTGACTTAATCCTTGGTGTGTGCTCACAGTGGGGACAGGGAACGGTCCCATAGGGGATATTTACTGTACTGTGGTTTTAGATAAATGACAGCCTTTCTTCAAACATCAAAGGAAATTTTTTGTCCTTCTAGGTTCTGAAACATCCAGATAAGAAGTTCCAGATTGGCCAGGCCCTGAAGGCCACCGTGGTTGGCCCAGCAGATTCCTCCAAGGCCTTCTTGTGTCTTTCACTCATAGGTGTGGTGATGAAATGGGACCTGGTCAAGGAAGGGAGGGGGTGGAAAGGGTTGGGAGAAGGTCTTTGTCATCGCCCAGGTTGAAGGATGCCGTGGATGTTGGCATCCTCAGAAAGTCTAGTGCAGAAGCTGTGTCCTTGGAACAGCTTTTCTCTTGGGGCTTTGCTCTGTGGCCTGTGTCTGAGACACCTTTACCTACAGTTGTTTTTCTTAGGTCTCTCAGAAAGGGTTGTCCAACACTCGGCCCTGGCATCCTTGACGACGTGGTACAGTGGTCTGGGTCTGTGTGATCATTCCGGTCCACTCATCCTAGACACCCTGAGCCCAGACATCTTCACCTCCCGCCAGCCTCTGGTTGGCTACTGTCTCAGCTTCTTTCTTGGCTCACTTCTTTTTCCCTGAATCTGGTTCATTGTCCTGCCAGGTCCTCACAAACTTAAGAAGGGGGAAGTGGCCATGGGCCGTGTGGTGAAGGTGACGCCCAAGGAGGGGCTGACCATCTCCTTCCCCTTCGGGAGGGTTGGAAGAGTCAGTATGTTTCATGTAAGTGACTCCTACTCAGAGACGCACCTGGAAGACTTCATCCCACAGCAGATTGTCAGGTAGGCTGGATTCTTTTCCTTTTCCCCACTATCTGTGGGATTGGTGGGGATTTTTGGGGTTTTGATTTTTTTTAATTATAGGTGTGTGGTTTTGTACCAGAAAAAAAATAGCATATAAGATGGAAACTGAACATTGCTGTTGCTCCTCTGTTTCTCCATCACTTTTGCTTTGACTTCTTTCAAGACTCTAATATATGTAGTTATAATTTTCCCTTATGTAATAGTAGAATTTAATTTTCTATACTGTTCTGCAACTTGCTTTTTCTTAATAGCAGTGACTCATGCACTTTTTCTTTCCTATGCTAGTATTTTGAAACCTTCCTTGTTATTTTACCTTACTTTTATCATTTTTTTTTGAGTTGCATTTTGTGTTTTTTTAAACTCAGTTTATGTAAATAATTCTGTTGATGGACAGTAATGTTGAAGTGGGTATGTTTGCACATATGTTTGGATACTAGTGCAAGTGTGTGTGTGAAATAAATTTCCAGAAGTAAAATTGATGGGTTAAATAATGTTAAACATCTTGCCAAAGTATCTTCCAAAAGGACTGTGCTAAATTTTATCTCTATTAACAGTTAATGTGTCTATTCATATTTCACACCTCTGTCAACACTGGGTATTTTTTCTGTGTGGCATGTGGGATCTTATTTCCCCAACTAGGGATCAAAACCATGTTCCCTGCATTGGGAGTGCAGAGTTTTAACCACTGAATCACCAGGGAAGTCTTGACACTGGGACTTAATTTTATCTAACACTGGATATTCTTTTTTTTTTTTTTTTGATATTCTTAATTTTTAATCTTTGCCACTGAATAGGCCCAGAGTGATCTCTTAATTTAATTTGAATTTCTCTTCTGGTCATTTTTCATGGTTATTGGCTGTTTACATTTGTTCTATGCTTTGCTTGGTCAGGTTGCTTTATTAACTATTTTGGATGCACAGAGTTTTGAAACCGTTTCATAGCCTGAATAAACTAGCATTGGAGAGGCATATTTCAGCTTGGTACAATACGTACTTTTCTGACAGTCACACACAATTATCCAGCAATGGAGCAGGCACCTTCCGGAGGCTGAGACTGGAAAGCAGTAATTGCTCTTTCCCATCTCGAGTGTCTCAGCCACCAGAACCTGCCTTCATTCTCAGCCACTTGCCAGAGCTCAACAGCACAAAAATGCCCAGGGCCTAGGAGAAGAAGAATGTCACAGAGAAATCCAGAATCATGTCTTTTCTTTAGGCTTACAAAATACAGATGTGATTTTTTTATTTTCAGCAAAGTATTTTTTTTTTTTTTAGCAAAGTATTTTTTTAAATAACCTTTTAGTTAAGCATATGAGTAGTGTTCAGTTGTAGTTCCTTGACTCTCAAATGTGAATGATAAGTTAACTCCCTAAAGGCAACAGTCCCTTCAGCTCCTTCCCTGCGTTAAGGGCCGTGATGCCCTGGTGGGAAGCACAGATGCCATCATGGGAGGATTTGGGCTGTATTCTTGCTGAGACCCTTCCTCCTGGTAAGATTCTCTACCCTGTGACTTTGGGCTGTTACTTGCCATTTTCTGTGATGTGAGTGTGGAAGCCCCCTAGCAAGAGTAAACCCTGCTTTCCCCCCAGAAGCCTTCCCCGCTTAGGTCTTACTCGGGGGGCCGCCTCTGAACTGTGAATCTGCAGTGGTCCTGGGCCGTCCCTGCCACGGTTCCCTGGGTGAGTCTCTCCACGAGATCAAACCCTCCAAACTCATGACACGGGGCAGGTCTCATCTCCTGCGTGTTCCCCACGTGGCTCTGCATGCCTTCCAGAGGGCTTGCATGTCCTCTGGTCTCCTCCTGCCAGCACCGTTCTTGGGTGAGAAGAGCAAGTAGCGCTGCTTTTACCTGATGGACTGAGGCCCAGAGGAGGGCCTTGTCCCGAGTCCCTCAGCAGGTGGTCAGCAGGATGAAGAGCAGAGCCCTCACTCTCGCCTGTTGCTCAGCCTTTTGAGAGGAAGCCGAGGCCCTCTCCCGTCTCCCAAGCTGCTGGGGTCTGCATTGCCTTCTCCTTTGCTCCCGTTCTAGGTGTTACGTCCTGTCCGCTGCGACCCCTGTATTGACTTTGTCACTGAGATCGTCCAGGTGAGTGTCTGTGTCATCGGGACAAGAATTGGGGAAGAACCTCCCAGAGGACTGAGGAGAGGCCGTATGGATCTGACAGAGCTTTGGGCCTCCCAGCTTGCCTCACTGCTCACCTCCTTTATGCCCGGCCCTGTTTTTATCCAGAAAAGCTGAGGACATTCTAACTGTAGAAGAACCTGCCTGCTCAGGCTCTTGTTTCCCAGGGAAAGGTGCAGACATCCAGAGTGGGGCTTGGGCTTGCCTGTTGGTGGTCCTGGTGAAGGGAGGTGATGTAGCCCCCAGGGTTACATAGCAGGGGCGAGTCCCGTCAAGTGGATTGGCCTGAAGTCATGGTTTGAAATGGACATTTATGAGGCTTGACCTCCCTCTGTCTTGACCATCCTCTCCCTGTTACTATTAGCACTGTCCAGAGCTGACAGGACTTCAGGAGAAGGTGGGGCTGGGCTCTGCAGGCGATGTCCTACTGACAGGTCCAGAGTCACATCCTTACAAAGAGTTGTTACCACAGGAGGTCTTCCCAGGTAGTGCGGTGGTGAAGAATCCTCCCGCCAGTGAGGGAGATGCAGCAGATGTGGGCCTGATCCCTGGGTGGGGAAGATCCCCTGGAGCAGGAAATGGCAAGGGGCTCCAATATTCTTGTCTGGGAGATTCCATGGACAGAGGAGCCTGGCGGGCTACAGTCCATGGGCTGGCAGAGTCTGACATGACTGAATGACTGAGCACATTATCACGGGAGAGTTAGGGGTGAGGGTGGGCAAAGGGGTTAGAGGTATGTGTGTAAGCCTTTTTATTCCTTTAGGACAAACCCAGAGACGAAAAGCAAAATAACAGATCCAGAGATTAACTCCATCGAGGACCTTGAGGAAGGGCAGCTCTTGAGGGGCTTCGTGAAGTCCGTCCAGCCCTCCGGCGTGCTCGTAGGGTGAGTGAGGTGGAGCCTGGGGACGTGGACCAGCCCCGTGTCCTCCAGGAGCCTGTCCTGGTTGGCCCCCGCTGCTCCCTCAGTCACCATCTCTGAAGGAACGTGAAGGAAGGAGACTCTGAGTTCCCACGGTGTTTTAAATTCCAAGTCTTTTCATACTTCTAAAAAAAGTTTTAAATTATTCTTCTGTTTGATGTTTTGGACAAAGAATATGGCATGTCACGATTTGTAAGCGTTCAGTGAGCTGCTGGCGCCAGACGCTGCAGCCTCCCCTGCTGTTACTATGTTTTCTTATTGTCTTCTGTCTTTCTAGCAGCTTTTGAGTTGTGTGTTGTGATGATATGGGGTGAAAAATACCTTTCAATTATATCTTCATTATGCTGAATGATTTTTCCAGTCTACAAAGCCCTCTTTATTTAGTTGAATGCCAAGAACCTTGTGTCTGTTGTAAATCCTTGTCCCACTTGGGTCTCTGGGAGGGTGTGGGCACTAGCTTGGCTGGGACTCCGTTGCCATGTTTACGACCACAGGACGCTTGTCTCTCTCCTGTCAGCCTTGGCCCCTCGGTTACGGGTTTGGCCCAACACCCGCACGTCTCCCAGCACAACCAGTCCAAGAACGCTCCTTACGACAGACACCTCCCTGAGGGGAAGCTGCTCACAGCCAAGGTCCTACGGTGGGTGCCTTCTCTCTCTCTTACCCCTTTCTCTGGGAACTCTGGGAGGAGATTGAGAGGTAAACTTTAAACATCATGGCCTAGGTAATGGTAAATGTGGTCCATGAACTCCCTTTGTTTGGCGCCTTCTGCCTCAGCTCCTGAAAGCAGGTGTGTACTTTTCCTTGCACAGCACCTGTAGCTGGGGCCGGAGGAGGGGGCAGCACAGCCACGGTCTGTATTTTTCTACCAAGTGTTGCACGATGTGTGGGTCGTTCCCAAGCTGACGGAATGATTCCAGGGCAGGTGGGGGCAGCAGCCGCTGTACTGTGTGGTCCTCGTCATCCGCTCTCCCTGCCCTGCTGTCGTAGCCTGAACCATCAGGAGAGCCTGGTAGAGCTGTCACTCCTCCCCGACGCCACTGGAAAGCAGGACGTGCTTTCTGCCCCCCTGGGACAGCCACCTCCAAAGCAAGACGGCAGGGAAACGGAGGCCGCGGAGAGAAACCACGAGGGAAAAGCAAAGGAGAAGAAGAAGCAGAAACAGAAAGAGAAGAGAACTGGGAAGGGGCAGGAGGGGGCGCAGCCACCCAGCAAGGATAAGAAAGAGCCCCAGAAGCCCCAGGCAAAGAAGCTGGGCAAGCGGCCGCACCCCGAGTCCAGCAGTGAGCAGGTAGGGCCCTTGGGAAGATGGCCTCCCCTCACGTGGAAGGCGAGCCTTTTAGAAGCTACCAGCAGCTGCCTCGCCACATCCTCTTGGACTGAGAGCAGCTGAGTTTGGGTGGGGCACTGGGTGCTGCTGGGAGGGCAGGGATCAAGCACCCCCTGGGCCGTGGAGAGAAGCGAGGCTCAGCATCGTCCCTGCCTGTCATCCCAGGAAATCGGCAACAAGAAGCAGAAGAAAGCGGCCTTGTCCGAGGAGGACGACAGTGGTGTGGAAGTGTATTACCGAGAAGGAGAAGAGGCAGAAGAGATGAGCGTGTTGCCCAAGGTGAGGGGCGGCGGGGTTGGGGACGAGGGCTGCTCCGGGAGGAGGGTCCCTGGTCTCCCGCCTGAGGACTGGGCTGTCATCAGCACCCCTTTCTTATCCTCATTTGCTGTAAAATAGGAAAAGATGGCGAGGCTAGTTTCCTCGGTTGGTCATCAGGGCGCCTGCTTAACTGTTGAGTGGGCTTAAGAGTCGATTCTAATCCACATTTATTAAGTGGAGCTAAATTAAATTAGTCAGGACGTGGGAGAGCCGGCAAAGAAAGGCTTTCAGCCTGTCTGAGACTGTCTCCTAGTGAGAAATGAGGACACCGCCGAGGACCGGTGTGGAAGGGCGTCCCTGCCTCCCTCAGCGTGTTCTGCACACCTCTGTCCTAGCATTAATGTGTATGCATATGTAGCTCTTAAAAAATTATTACTTAAATTTACTTATTTACAAAGAAAGCTTTTCGTCACTCCTGTAAGTTTCCCCAGTGGACCAGGGTGTAGCCTGGTCTAGACCTCTAGGTTTCTGGGCACGGTGGGAGCCCTTCCTCCTCCAGTGGGGAGGGGTGGGGGAGCAGGGGCCGCTGGGCCCAGTGCTGGCCTCACGTGCGCCTTTGATGCTCAGGAGAAGCTGACCAGGCCAGCAGAAGCGCCCCGGCTGCAGCTGTCTTCCGGCTTCGTTTGGGATGTGGGTCTGGACACCCTGACCCCGGCCTTGCCACCTCACGGAGAGAGCTCGGACAGCGAGGAGGACGAGAAGCCAGAGCAAGCCACGGTGCCGTATCTTCCAGGGCATCACCTCGTTTGCAGGGACCCTTGGGCTCCCATGCTCTGCCCTAGCCTCGGTGTCTCTTCCAGCGGGCGGGGCCGTCCCGGGCGGGGAGTGATTGCCGAGCCGTGGACTGCCCTGCCGGCTCCTGGCTTCCACTGCAGACCTCTCCGGGTCTGAGGAGCAGACGACTCACCTGCTGCTCTGCTTTCCACAGCAGAAGAAGAAAAGTAAGAAGGAGAGGGAGCTGGAAAAGCAGAAGGCGGAGAAGGAGCTGTACCGCATCGAGGAGGCGCTGATGGATCCTGGGCGACAGCCGGAGTCGGCTGAGGACTTCGACCGACTGGTGCTGAGCTCGCCCAGCAGCTCCCTCCTGTGGCTGCAGTACATGGCTTTCCACCTGCAGGCCACGGAGATCGAGAAGGCCCGGGCCGTGGCCGAGAGGGCGCTCAAGACCATCTCCTTCAGGTCCCGGCCCCGCCGTCCGGCTTTGGGCCCCGTCTTTCCTCAGGGAGGGCCGTGTTTCCTCCACAGGCCGGCGGCAGTTGGGGCAGCTGCCACCAGGGCCCGTGGCTTCACAGGCTTTCTGTCAGAGGCCGGTCGTGACATAGATCTGCTCATTTATATTTCATGGTCCTCTTCACTGAGAGAGCTAGGGTCACATTTCCATGAGTCCCTACATTGCAGGTGCCCCACTTGGAGAAAAGTAGAAGAGGAAAAACTTGCCTCTCCACATACCTGGGTGAAAATCCTGGTGTGACCATCTTCCAGGCCGAGGTTCTAGCAGGTTCCCCAAAAGCTAGTGAAGAGGGATGGTGCTCCTTTGCATCATTATCTTAGTTTGAGGGGAGATTCAGACCACAGGTTCTGCCCCGTCCAGCCCAGACCTCAGGCCAGTTTGAGATTTGGTAGATTTCCTTCCCAGGAGTGGAGGCAGAAACCAGGGGAGCCTCAGACCCCGCAGCCATGGATCGGGGTTCCTGCTTCCACATGAGCTGCAGTGGGGATGGGGGCTCTCAGTGCCGGCTTGTGGGGTTGGGGACTGAGGACCTGGGAGGAGCCTGGGGAGGGGACGTAGTTCTAGCCCCCCAGTTGGGAGTGGGGGCTTATGGGGCTGAGAGGATGGACTCATGTGCTGACTGTTCTCCCTCCAGAGAGGAGCAGGAGAAGCTGAACGTGTGGGTGGCCCTGCTGAACCTAGAAAACATGTATGGCTCCCAGGAGTCGCTGACCAAGGTCTTCGAGCGGGCCGTGCAGTACAATGAGCCTCTGAAGGTCTTTCTCCATCTGGCTGACATTTACACCAAGTCAGAGAAATTCCAGGTAGGGGTCTGGGCCAGGCAGCCGGCTTCCAGAGGGGCCTCAGCCGCTCAGAGACAAGCTCCTGGAAGTCCCTGAGGCAGCGGGGACGTCTCGGGGAGGGGGGAGCCCCTGCCTCTGGGCCCAGGCCTGCCCCAGGCTTGCTCATCCTCAGGTGGGAGAAGTCGTTTCCCCCACCCTTGAGCCACCAATGGAGGTCTCACAGACAGGAGGCGATGTAGCCCAGTCGCCCCTTTCGTCTCTCCTCGCCCTCATCGTGCTCACGCGCTCTCTTCTAGTCTCGACCTCCTCGCAGCATGGGATTAGGAGGGAGACTCCCCAGCACACGCTCTCCTCATCCCTGGCGCCTGCCCTTTCCCCTCACATAGTGGATCAGGGCCCGGACACTGAGGGAGCCCCTGAGCCCAGGGCTAGCTTCCCACGAGTGTAGCCATCTGTCTCTGTCGTTGCCCCCTCTGCTCTCATCCACTCTCTCAGCTTACATCATTCTTCCCACAGGAAGCTGGCGAACTCTACAACCGGATGCTGAAGCGTTTCAGGCAGGAGAAAGCTGTCTGGGTCAAATACGGCGCCTTCCTTCTGCGGAGGGGAAAGGCAGAGGCCAGTCACCGTGTGATGCAGCGAGCCCTCGAGTGCCTGCCTAAGAAAGAGCGTGAGTGCTCGTTCCTTCCACCCACACAGATCCTGAGCACAGTAGAATCTGGGCAGGGGCATGGGGGTCTTCTCATCCAAGGGCTGGTTTAGGGAAGTCTTCTGGAAGGTATGTAGCTTCCTCTCTGTTGATTATATACTCTTGAACATGTGCTTGTGTTGCATTTTAAATGTTAAACTCCAGAGGTTGAGGAACAAAAAAGGATTAGCATCAATTCTTTGCCTGTGCCTGCCTGCCCCACACCTGCCTCCCATCCCCCATCCACCTTCTGGGCCCAGAGAGTAGAATGTCTGCTGTTTGGGAGTCACAGAGCAGTGCCCATCTGTGTATTTAGCCCTCAACCCACCCCTGCATCCCTCTTGTCATCACCTGGGTCTCAGGACCCACGGCAGGGAATCAGGCGTCAGACTCTGTGCCCGTAGAGTCACGTGTTGTGATGAGGATGCCTCTCTGCTTGCTGTGCCTGAGCCGTCCTCTCCCTGCAGACGTGGATGTCATCGCCAAGTTTGCACAGCTTGAGTTCCAGCTAGGGGATGCGGAACGCGCCAGAGCCATTTTTGAGAGCACACTGAGCATCTACCCGAAGCGCACAGATGTCTGGTCGGTTTACATCGACATGATCATCAAGCATGGCAGCCAGAAGGAAGCCCGGTGAGAGGGGGGGATGGGCTGAGGCCTCATTCTCTGTGGCGGGGTAGGGAGTGGGCATTGACCACTCAGGAGTTTTAGCCCTGCACCAGTTCCCAGCACCCCAGTTCTCTTAACTCTGTCTGGAAAACGGCTTTGACATGACACAGCAGGTTCTGTGGCATTCACATTTCCAATTTCTTTTTCTACCTTGGGGGCCAGCCACCGGTCTGGCTGGAACCTTGGCTGGGAGGTAGGCTGGCCCCAGGCCTGGGAGTCAGGAGACTGGGTTTTCCTTATAATTAATGCTGAGCCTGGCTCTCATTGTAGAGAGTGTTCACAGGCATGGTCTCACCTACCACCACCAGCATCTCCCCAAGACAGGATTAGAGATGGCTGGACTGTGGTCCAGAAAGAGTTGGTGCCCGCCCACGCCTCTCAGTGAGTTTTAAGCAGACCTGTCCTCACAGATCCACACCTCACTGGCTGTCCCGTCCCATTAGCTCTGTCCTGATTCCCCGTGTGCCTTCAGGGCACTCGGCCCTGTAGCATCTCAGTCTGCTCCTCTGGAAAGCAGGGGTGGTGTTCTCTCTGTCCACGGACGTGACAGTTTATAATAGGAATAAAAATAAAGGTAGAAGTGGGAGTGCTCCAGAGCCTGAGAGCAGTGAGTGAAGGTCAGCCAGGAATCATGTGGCCAGGGACCAAGAGGCAAACGCCATCTGCTCTCCCTCCCAGGGACATCTTCGAGCGGGTCATTCACCTGAGCCTGGCCCCCAAGCGAATGAAATTCTTCTTCAAGCGCTACCTGGACTATGAGAAGCAACACGGCTCGGAGAAGGATGTGCAGGCAGTCAAGGCAAAGGCCCTGGAATACGTGGAGGCTAAGAGCTCCATGATGGACGACTAGGGGCTGGCTGGTTCCAGGACACTGCAACAGCCGGGCCGACCCTCAGGCACCTGGGCAGTTGAGAAACTGTTGCTCGAGGGCTCTATTTAAGTGCTGCTTTTTCTGCAGCGTCCTTGGGGTAATCCCGTCAAGATAAAAAGGAATTTGAGATTTCTTATAATTCCTTTTTGCTTGTCTTAAGAACCAATTTGTTTCATCTTTTTCCTTTTCTGGGGCTGCTCAGTGCTTGCAGGCAGCAGGCTTCTGGGTCCCCAGGGAACCTGAGAGTCTCCTTCGTGGGAGGTCCCTGGAGCAGAACGGAGGGCCGACTCCCCACGACCCTGGACTCAGGATCCCACTGTGGCCCTGGCGGGCTCTTGGTCCAACTGGGGGTGTGGGTGGGGTGATCAGCAGGGTCCTGGGAGCAGGCCGCACCCTTCTAGATTATGAGATCTCTGGACCTTGCCTCTGCCTCAGCTCCGTGGTACCTTGTGCCCCTTGGTGGAGGCTGTGAGGCTTGGACAGGAGGAGAGGCAGAGCCCAGAAGGGAAATTCAGGGACCTGAGTGCCTGAGAGAAAGGTGACAGGTATCAGCTCAAACCACCTGGTGATGTCTCCTCCTGGGGCCAGTGGGGCCAGATTACCCAACCTCTCTGAACTGGGTGCCTCGTTTATGAAATGGGGTTAAAAAGTCCTGCTTGAAGGATTTTATGGGCTGAGTGAGAGCATGGATGGTACGTGCTGCCACAGGGCCTGGCACGTGCGGGCTCAGTGAGGACCTTGATTGACGTGCTGTGTGACCTTGGGAGGCTACAGATTCTCTCTCTCCCTGCTGCTCCCCTGAGGAGAGCTTGCTGGGCAGAGGGCATTGACTGACTTGTTCCTTGGGACCTGAGGGAGAAGGGATGTGATGGGCCTGCTATACCCCCACCTCCCTGTAAATTTCCCAGAAAGACTATCTAAGGATCCTGTTTTCCTGAATTAAGAGGCCAGCCCGGACCCAGCTAGTTGAAGCCAGTTCATTTTTGGCTTGGTCTTAAGGGAATTAAAAGCTTCCTTGGGCAGAGCTTTAAATGTCCTGAGAGCTGGGGAGCTTTTCTGTGGGAGATGACCGAGTCCCACGCCAGAGAGCGGGATAGGGACAAGGGAGAGTGCATCAGAGGTCTGAGAAGTGGCGGAGGTGCAGGCAGGGCAGGAGTGGGAGGGAGGCCATGCAGCGCTGGCCTGGTTCTCGCTTGTTAGCTCTGGGTTACGAGAGCTGGACTGCCCAGCTGAGCAAAGGGGCCGGGTCTGCTGACTCCTGATGTCTAAGCCGAGCTTCCCTCTGAGAAAGGCCAGGCTCCATCTGTTTCCCAGATCAAATCAGATGACTGAACCCAGTTAAGAGATCATCAGCCCCAGGGCCTTCCCGCAAGTGGGAACACCTGCCTCTGCCTCCCCTGACCCCCAGCCCTCCCTTCTACCCATTTCAGTCTTGCCCAGGGTCTCTGTCCTCTTCCCTCCCCAGGTCTGGGATTTAGGCCTGTCCCCCCGGTAGCTCAGCTGGTAAAGAATCCGCCTACAATGCAGGAGACCCCAGTTTGATTCCTGGGTCGAGAAGATCCCCTGGATAAGGGATAGGCTAACCCACTCCAGTATTCTCGCTTGGAGAATCCCCATGGACAGAGGAGCCTGGCGGGCTGCAGTCCATGGTGTTGCAAAAAGTCGGACACGACTGAAGCAACTTGGCACACAGCATCATGACCTCCAGCGTGCTGTGCACGACCCATCCAGTCACACAGACTCCAAGCTGGTCCTTTATACTAAGAAAAGCTTTATCAAAAGTGTGTATAAAATAAAGCTGGAGGCATACGCCAGAGGGCTGCTTCCCAGCTGTGCACACCGAGCCAGATGTCCATGTGCAGTTCCACAAATGAACTGCATAGCCTTCTGTACGCAGAGCCTGCTGGTGAGTTCCATCGTCACCTGACTGCTGGCCAGGGCTTCCCACCCAGGTGGGACTGGGTCCCTCTAGTCAGAGGTCATCCTCCACATCATAGTTCATGAAGGACCAGTTCTGGGAAAGGGTCTTTCCTCCAAAGCTGTTGACCAAGTGGCTGGTGGCAGCAGGAAAGGGGACTTCTTCAGGTCTGAGGGTCTTCCTGCCAGAGCCCACCTCGTCTACCAGCTCTCACATCCATATCCCAGTTTTACTTTGTGTTCGTTTCTCTCCTGGCCTGTTTCTCCCAAAAGCTAGGGTTAAAAAAAAAAAATCTCTGGGGAATTCAGTGGTTGGGACCCTGCACCTTCATTGCAGAGGACAAGGGTTCAGCCCTGGGTCAGAGAACTAAGATCCCACAAGCCATGCGCAGCCAAAAAAGAGAAGTCCCCTCTGATGCTGATGTGAGCAGGCAGTGGGGTTCAGTTTGGGACCAAATACCGTCATTGGCCAAGAGTGTGGGAACGGGACCCTCAGGAGGGAAGCAGGGACATCTCTACATGGTCCGGGGCCATGCCGTTGCCCACCACACCCTGGGCCCACTTGTGCAGGCGGCTGTAGAGTGGGAGGCCTTGGTTCTCACGGTACAGGTAGACGCCGGTGATGGCGTTCCACTGCGGCCGCGGCTGTGTGCCTTCCACCGGGAACTTCGCGACCAGCTCCTCGTCGTCCTTGTTGAGCGCCACAAAGCCGAAGAAGTGGCGCACGTTGTTGGCAGCCAGCACGCGCGAGTGCACCTCAGCCGTGCGCTGGAACAGCTGGTCCTCGTTGGCGCGGTACTGCGCCCAGTAGGCCTCCTGGCGGTAGCTGAGTGGTGAGCAGTAGTGCTTGAGGCATTTGGTCAGGAACACCAGGATGGCCACCACGCCGATAAGCAGCCACCCAAAGAGCTGGCCAGAGAAGGGGCAGGGTTGAGGGCAGGCAGGGAGCTGCCTGGACCCCCACCTGCCCCAGGAAGAAGTGGCGGGAGCTGGTCAGAGGGTGTGGGCTGGGTGGAACCAGACATAACCCCCTGAGAGCTGGCTCTGTCACTTCTCTGGCCTCAGATCCTGTTCCTCTAAGGGCAGCAGGCCCTTCTGACTGATTCCTCCACTTTGCCTTCACTCCCTGGAGCTCACACCTTCTCTGTGTTTAGACTTAGCCTCTTTGAAATCACTCATGTGCTTGTCTCGTGTGGCCGTGAGCCTATTGAGGACTAGGACAGTCAAGGTCATCTTTGTTTCCCCATTTAAGCGTGGACAGAGATCTGTGGGCATTTGAGCATCAAATACATTTTATCTCTGCCTACCATCTTCCATCTCTTTTGGTGCTGTCTCTAGCCCTGCTTTTCTACTTGTGTTACTTATGTACCTTTAGAAAATCTGTGCTCAGGTCTTCCCTGGCGGTCCAGTGGTTAAGACTCCGCATTTCCATTGCACGGGTTCAATCCCTGGTCAGAAAACTAAAATCCCACATGCCGTGCAGTGTGACCCCCCCCAAAAAGAAAACTGCTCTTTTCTGCCTGTCTCTCACACCCTGCTCCTTTTAAGTTAACACAAGCTGTTTTTCTGCTCCTGCCCAGCTCTCTGCCCTTGCCTCCTCTCCCTGACAATCCCACTCCTTCAGAACTAAGCTGAGGCTGAGGCTAGGATCGCGGTGGCAGCTGCTGCTTCCTGGCTGGACACCTCTCCCGTCTCAAGGGCTCCTTTTCTGGCGGCAGTGCCTGCGGCTGACTCTGCTGGGCAGTGCTTTTCCTGGGATAGGAACACGCTCATCCCCTGAGCCAGCCATCCTCCACTACCAGCTCACGGCCAACAGCAAAAGTTCATAAGGTGGCAGGGGTTTGTGCTCAATCCAGCTGGAGCGAAGGGCTTAATCTGTGACAGGTATCAGGCTCGGACTGAGCAAGAAGAAAATTCCTAATGTTTAAAACTCTCTTATTTGGGATGGTGTTGACCCTTGTCCCACCAATCGCTAACCCATGGATACCCAGCTCTCATGCCTGAGGCTGATAATCCAGTGATTTTCTGGAGAGCTCAGCCCTGGAGGACTAACTCCAGGGTTAACCCTGAGCCGTTACCTGCCCACTCGCCATCAGGTAGGGGAGAAAAGAGGAGCTTGTCTTGGTACGGTCTTACCTGGGACTCGTACTTGAGTCTGCGGCTGACCTCCTCCCGGAAGACTGACAGGTTGGCAGGGCCCTCCCCGCATGGGAACCTGGCCAGGATTTCTGTGGCATGGGCTAGTGGGAAGCTCCTTTCTTCAACCATGAGCGAATAGGGGTTCACGAACTCACTGAGAGCACAGACGTAGGCCTCACCACGCAGCAGGGAGATGACAGACCAGGTGACGGGGGCCACGGCCGCGCGGCCCACGATGGAGCTTAGGAGGAGGAAGTTGGGGGCAGCTGAGCAGTTCTTGGTTCTCCGGTACTGGCACTCAGCAACCAGGTTCCAGGTGTGGTTGTTGAGGATGACGCCAATGAGGAAGAGTGCCAGGGCGGGCACCCCAATGGCTGCCAGCCCATACAGGTAGTTCCGGGCTGGTGAGCAAGGGCAGTGGAAAGCCACCACGGTGAACAGCTCCTGGCTGCCCACCGTGCCCAGTGCCACCAGCCCGTTGAAAATCATCACATCCTTGCTCTTGAAGAAGAGTGACAGGAAGCGGAAGTTCTCTGCGATCAGGGCTGCCATGGTGATGGGTTAGCTGGGGGACCGACGGCAAGGGTGGAGGCAGGAGGAGATCTGGATGATGGCTCCAGGTGGGACTACGAGAGCTTTCAGGCTAGTGGGCACCAGAGGGCAGGGCACAGTCTTGCCATTTCATCCCCTGTAGTGGCCAGTTGGGTGCTTTCTGTGGGACAGTAGATGACAAATCAGTATTTGCCTCTGAAAATAGGGACCAGGGGCCTCTTGTGAAGTCAGGCTGGTGAGAAACGAAGGAGACTCGGGGAGCCCCAGGGCCTGGGTAGATGGAGAGTAGCCACTGTTCACTGAGCTCCTACTATATGTCAGGCGTTTTGCACCCCTCATTGCCCATCATCACAGTCCTGCACTGAGCTGTGATAGCGCAGTGCACGGTTGAGAAGGTGGAGGTTTCCCCAGGGTGACCCTGCCCGGCTCACACGAGTGCAGAGCTAAGATTCAAGCTCAGGTCTGTCTGCCTCACACACTTTGGTTCTTGTCATCCCCATAAGCTTCCCTTGAGGTGGGGACTAGGAATGGCCCTGTGGCTTTGGGGAATGTGTGATATTGACTGGCTTTCCCTTTGGGATTCCAGGTACTTGCTAATGCACTGGGGGACCTATGACAGTTTGGAGGGTGTGTCCTCGGGTGTCTAGCCCATGGGTATAAAAGCTGGAGTGGGTGTCCGGTGGATGAGGGACTTGGGCTTGACCCTGTGCTATGGGCTGGTGTAAAGGAAGGGGTCTCCAGTCAGTGGTGAGCCTGGGGCAGCCTCCCTGGAGTTCATAAGAGCCTTTTCATTTTGGAGACCGCAGGCTCTGGACTGGTTTAGGAGATCCTGGCTCTCAACATACTTCATGACTTTTCTCTGGACTTCAGTGTCCTCATCTGTGAAAAGAGGATAAATCATTTGGCCCTTGCCCTCCTCTTAGGAATGCTGGAGGGAAAGAAAGGGAATAAACCGTGCCTGATAACTGTCCCATGTATGACACCCTCCATCTCACCCTGTCCGGTCCTGAAGGCTCCTCCCAGAGGTGAGATGGATGGCAAGGGGTGGGGGTGGTAATTCTTCGTGGGGCAAAGATCAGGAAACTAAGGCCTCCAGAGGATAAGCGCTTTGCTTAAGCTATTCAAATATGGACATGCCTGGACGGGACTTTTGAGCGTGACCTGAGGAGGCCTTGAAAGTGGACAACGGTGGGTCAAGCTAAGCAAGCCCTCTGTTTTTCTGGTTTCCTCTGCCCCCGCTCTGTGCCCATCCACAAGAGCCCTGGCAAGCTTCCCCTTCCCCACCCGTTCCCCTTTCTCTGTCCAGCAGCCATGTTCCACCCAGGTCCCCAGGCCTGGGGCCGCCCAGCCAGCCAGCAACAGGAGGCCTTGATGAAGTCTCGAGCCTGCTCTTGGTCTGGGTAGCAGCAGGGCTGGCAGCCTGCCAGGAAGTAGCCAAGGCCTCCAGCTTCAGCCCTGTTCTGCCCCAACTCCCTTCCCAGGTTCCGCCCACAGAGGCAAGGGTGTGGCCCCTGTTCTTTCTATCCAGGGATGGAAAACAAAAGTCCTCAGGCCAGAGGCAGCTGGGGAGTGGAGCAATGGGAGGTGGGGGGCCGGCAGCAAACAGAGGTGGGGGGTCCTGCCAGTATTTCCTTCTGTGCCTCCTCTCTATACTACTGTCCCTCCCGGTTACTGCCAAGACTGCCTGATGGGCTGGGGCAGAGCTGGGTGCCACGTGGGTTGCCAGGTGGAGAAGAAGAGATCTGTCTTCCCTAACTCACTGTCTCCGGCAGTCCTGGAGCTCCAGTCTAACTCCCTGGGAAACAAAAGTTTGCGATATTGCTGGGGATGAGCCGGTTAAAGGCAGCCCACTCCTCCTCTTGACTTAACAGCCTCTAATATGCTCCCCTGGGTTCAAAAATCACAACACTGGTGGGTGGTGCGCAGAGGAGAGATCACTGCCCCTGAGAATACTGTCCTTGGGCCCCAGGCCTGGGAGTGTCATATCTAGGCCTGATGGGACCTCCAACAGCAGCAGTCAGGACAGGAAACAGGTGCCTGGGGAGTGGGAGGAGGAGGCTCAGGGAGGGGCCTGGCTCCTGGGGAAGTCCCTCTGGGTAAACCCCGAGTGGCCCTGTGTGCTCCCCTTCCTTACCTGGGATCTGCTGCGGGTATCGGTAGCTTTGGCCTCCGAGGGGCAGGGCTCTCCAAGTGGCGCAAGAACATCAGAGACCCTGGGTGGGGACCAGCCCATGCTCTCTTCCTCCCACTTTGCTTCTTCTGCCCAGGAGAGACTGGCAGGGCCTGGGGCTGTTAGGGTCTTCCGGAAAAAAAGTTTAACTCCAGAAAAGAGGCTGAACCCTGCGGGATGGATGGTGTGCGCCAGCCAGTGGAAAAACAGTCTCCAGGCAGGCGGGCGCCAGGCAGTGGGGGCGGGCGGA
Organism: Bubalus kerabau; assembly: GCF_029407905.1. Lineage (NCBI taxonomy): Eukaryota > Metazoa > Chordata > Mammalia > Artiodactyla > Bovidae > Bubalus > Bubalus kerabau. The sequence goes on from NC_073645.1 coordinate 26,585,887, forward strand.
GGGCGGGCGGCGCGGGGAGAGGAGAGGAAGTGGAGGAGTCAGTTTTGCTGCGGCCCGCCTGCCTTCAGAGGCTCTGCACCAGTGGGACCAGTTTGGGAGCCAGGCAGGGGGCCCCCGGCATTTCTGGTCTGGGCCTGTCCCCCAGTCTGGTTTCAGGAGCACCCCCGCTACTTGATCCCCATTGGCAAAAGCAGCCAGAACCGAGCCCCAAGCAGGATTAGGGGAGAGGAGCCACCAGACTGACGCTGACTCCTAGTGGGGTATGCAAAGCCAAAGGCCTCCCTCCCCAGTCCTGGTCCTCTCTGAGCAAGCTCTCCCCCTGCTGGCTCTTCTGTCCTCCCTTCCACTCACTCCCCAGATGCTGCTTCGAATCTCAGGAGCGCTGATGAGAAAATTCTGGACTCTAGGGATTTTCTGAGGCCCTGTGGGGAGAGCTCTGACTGGTGGGTGGAAATTATGAGGAGGCAGATGAAGCCCTTTGTAACAATTAGAGCTATCCAGCCTGTTCCAGAAAGTGGTCATGAGATCCCTGTCTGTGGAAGTATACAAGCTGAGGCTGAAAAGTCATGGATTGGGAATGCTGAAGGGGAGGGCCCAAAGACAGTGTCAATAACCCACCCTCCCGGATCAAGGGAGAGACCCCCAGACCCCTGTCCACTCTGCAGTCTTGGGGTTCTGTGACCTTAGAACTGCTGAGTGACCTGCTGGCCTCCTTCAGCTGGGCTTGTTCACGTGCAGGAATGAAGGGAAAAGGACCAGTGTTCATTTTTTCACATCTTACCATGTCCCAAATACGGTTCCAGATGCTTCCTCAGAAGTTATCCTTTAACCTCACTATAATCCTGAAAAGCAGGTCTTCTTTAACATCCGTTTTATAGACAACTGTGGGTCAGAGGGATTGACCCACTGGGATTGAATCCTCTGTGGGTCAGAGGATTGTGGGTCAAAGAACTTGCCACAGGTCCTGCAGTCCCAGTATTTGAATGCAGGTTTGCCTGACCTAAAATTTTACTCTTTCCTTCACATTTCTTTAAAATTTATTTTTATTTATATTTTGGCTGTGGTGGGTCTTTGCTGCTGTGCACAGGCTTTCTCTAGTTGCAGCAAGTGGAGGCTGCTCTTGGTTGTGGTGCTCAGGCTTCTTCATTGCAGTGGCTTCTCTTGATGCAGAGCACAGGCTCTAGGCATGTGGGCTTCCCTAGTTGCAGCGCATGGGCTCAGTAGTTGTGGTTCATGGGCTCTAGAGCGCAGGCTCAAGCAGTCGTGGCCCACATTGCCCTGCGGCACGTGGGATCTTCCTGCACCAGGGATCCAACTGGTGTCCCTTGCATTGCAAGGCAGATTCTTAACCACTGGATCTCTGGATCACCCTCCTTCACATTTGTACTTCCCAATAACTCTGGGCTGGCTTTTTTCCTCTGGACAACAACCCTCCCACCTCCACCGCCCACTCCTAGCTGTTAACACACCCCTGGTCTTCACTCATCTGAATCACCCCCTAGAGTAAGTTCCACCTCTTGGAGGAGGCCTCCAGCCTACCTAGGCTTCCAGGTTTCTCCCTCTTCCCAAATAATTAAAAGGAGAGAGACTGGGTCTCAGAAGTGGGAATAGAGGGAAGGATGCCTGAGGAAGAATGAAAATTATTAACCCAGTATTGTAAGGCTCAAGATCAAAATGAATTCTTAGATAAATGGGACTTAGGTCTCCAAGATGTCTTGGGGCAAGAAGCTCATCTTCTTGGCCCTCTGCTTCCCCCTGGACAAAGGAAGCTTTAGTTCCTTACGTCCCCGCCTTCAGTCCAGGAGGAGGAGAAGCCCTCAGATTTGGAAATCAATACCCACATTATCCACCAAGCACTGAGTGCCTACCACGTGCCATGCACTTTACGTACCTCACCCATTTAATGCTCACACAATCCCATGAGGTAGGAGCCTTATCTCCCTTGTGCAGATGAGGAAACTGAGGCAAAGTGAAGCAACTGACCCAACGGACACAGTTTGTAAGTGGTAGAGCCAGCATTTGACCCAGTTCTGTCTCACTCTTGAGTCTGGGCCATTTCCACACTAGGTAGCTCCCCTCCCACTCCTCCACCCCCACCCCCAACTCAGGACAGAGACCTTCAGCACTGTAGAACCCCCTCCCCAGGGGACGTGGTCTCTGGGAACATGGGAAGACATCAGCTTCCCTTTCTAAATGCTCTGGGGATGGTCTGATTTCCACCTGAGACCTGGATGTGAGGGATGTGTCAGGGCCATCTCCAAGGCCTCTCCATGGCATGTGCTATGGTCTGAATATGTCCCCTGCTCAAATTCATATGTTGAATCTTACCCCCAAAGGCGATGGGACTAATGAGTGGGACCTTTGGGAGGTGCTCAAGGCATGGGATTCATGCCTTATAAAAGAGGCTCCAGGGACTTCCCTGTGTGGTGCAGTGGTTAAGATTTCATGTTCCCAATGCAGGGGGCCTGAGTTCGATCCCTGGTCAGGAGACTCGATCCCACATGCCACAACTAAGACCCAGTGCAGCCAAATAAATACATAAATAAAAAATTTAAAAAGAGGCTCCAGAGACCCCCAGTCTCACCCACCACAGGACACACTGAGCTGGCACGCTCTGCCAACCAGGAAGAGGGCCTCTATCAGAACATGACCACGGCAGTGCCATGATCTTGGACTTCCAGTCTCCAGAATGGTGGGAGAGGCCTCTGTCATTTAGAAGCTACCCAGTCTGCTGTATTTGTTAGAACAATTCAAACAGACTAAGACAGGGGCCTTCCGTGCCAGTGCTAAGGAAGTGTGCAGTCCGCCTTGATGATGTTGAGTGACCTCTGTGGGGAGCCACATCCTGGCTTCTCCCGACTGGACCTAGCTTCTGATATCTTATCCCCTGTGACCATAGGCGTGTTCCATCAGATGGGGCTGTGTCAGGTCCTTATGACCCACTTTGGTCTGTTCAGCCTCACTCAGGAGACCAGCCAAAATCAGAGGATTCCTGCTTCATGAGGTGGCTGGACTTCCCTGAGCCTTGAGCATAAGGGAACTAAGATCTTAAAAAAGAATCACAGATGAGTGAACGCTGGAGCAAGGTGCTCACAGAGCCTGAGAGGAGATAGTGAACCAGGGGTGACGTGGCCTGGGAGGGGCTGGGCAGATGGGAGCTTGTCTCCCCCAAAGGCAGTTCTGAATCCCTCTGACTAATACTGCTCATGGCCCTGTAACTCCAGGACCTTCCAGGATAGTCCCATAGCTGGGGGACTGAGGTCCCCTTCCAACTCCAAATTTCCCACCTCAAATGGGCAGGTGAGTGCCTGGGCACGCAGGTCTGCTCTGCAGCCTACAACCAGCACCTGCAGCCTTCATCTCTTCATCCAGTTTGGGGGTCTGAGGAGCTGTGGGCTCACATCCCATTTCCACCTCTTCACCTGGCCGCGGCTCACACTTTGCTGAAGTAGGTGGCCACCTCCTTGCGTGAAGGCCGGGGCCCACCCCCAGCCCAGCCATTGCCCACCAGTGGCTCCTCCTGGCCCAGCCGCAGGGGCGGCTTGCACTCATGCCAGCTCGTGAGCAGCCTGTTCATGGTGCCCTGATCGGTGATGCCATGCAGCTTCTCCCTCTCCTCATCCACCCCTTCTGTGGCAGCAGGGGCAGCCGAGCCAGTGGGGCCGGCGGCCAGCGCCCCGTGGGCGTGACCCAGCTCCAGGTCGTGGTTCATGGCCTCGAAGAACTGCTGGATACAGACCTTGGCGAAGGCCTTGGCGTGCTCCGTGCACGTCTCATCAAAGAGCTTGCGCTCGATGTCGATGTAGTGGGACCAGTACTTGCTTTTAAGGAAGGCGGCCTGTGTGAAGCAGGGCCGCACAGAGCGCACGACAAATGCCAGCAGCGTGGTCAGCAGCACGAAGGACCAGCCCAGGGCCTGAGACGAGAGAAGACAGAGTCAGCGGGCACTGCCCTCCGGCCTCCCGAGCCTGTCCAAGCCCCCAAACCACAGTCTGTGCCAGGGCCTTTAGGGAAAAGAGCACTGACTACAAAGAGCAAATGCCGGCACCTCATGGCCTCCACTTCTCTTCTGTACAATGGGCACAGATATACCATCTCATGGAAATGAGACCGCGTGAGTAAAATGCCCAGTATGTAGGCCTGGCTCTCAATACACAGGACTTGGCTGGGCAGACCTTGGAACTAGAATGCCTGGGTTTGCCCATCTGCACCACAGGCATATTCCAGAGATTTGTGGGATCTGCTCCAGGCTGTTACATTAAAGCAAACACGGCAATAAAGTGAGTCACACCATGTTTTTGGGAGCCCAGTGCACATAAAAGTTGTGTTTACACTAATATAACATGTGCAATAGCATTACGTATAAAAAATAATGTATATAACTTAATTAAAAAATGCTTTATTGCTGCAAAATGCTAGCCACTATTTGAGCTTTCAGTGAGCAGTAGTAGTAAATCAAAGATCAGTGATCACAGATCACCATAGCAAATATAATAATGAAAAAGTTTAAAATACTATGAGAGTTGGCAAAATGTGATCCAGAGACAAGACGTGAGCAAAAGGTGTTAGAGAAACGGCACCAACAGACTTTCTCGATGCAGGGTGGCCAGGAACCTTCAACTTGTGAAACACGCAGTATCTGTGAAGCCTGATAGAGTGATGTGCAATAAAACATGGTCTGCCTGTCCTTAACAGTTGACTGCCTTCTCTGTGCCTCAGTTTACCCACCTACAAAATGGGGCTGTTGATCATAACCATCCCACTGGGTTGTTCTGAGGACTAAAAGTGGCAATAAACAGCATAATGCCTGGTACCTAGTTAGTGCTCAGTAACTGTTAGTCACTATTACTGGCCAACCAGCCCTCACTAACTGTGCCTCTTCCTTTAGGAAGCCCTCCTTTACCTCCCACAGTGAGGCTTCCTCCTCTGAGTCCTGTACCTCGCCTCTGGCTCCTGCTGCTGTCTGCCTTTCAGTCGCAGCTCTCAGTCAGTGCCTCCCATGTGGGCTCCGAGCTGAGCCCTCAGGGGTCACAGAGACAAATTGGACAGTTGCTCAAACTTGTGCTGAAGAGCACTGGACACTCAGGTGCTGGTTCTATTTTTCCAGTAACTCACTGTGGTGAAGGCTGCTCCCCCAGTTTCAACTTCAGGGTCAACCCCAGTTGCACAGAGAAGCATTCAGCCAAATCAGGGTGAGCGAGGCAGGGCGACCACTGTCAGTAGCGGGGGTCAGTGGTTATGGCAGAGCACCCTGGGGCGGGGAAACTGCAGAGCGTGTGCTGGATGAGGAAATGTGGGCCCTGCTGGGCTGAATCTCCAAAAGTTTCAGGTAAACCTAGAAATCTCATTTTTATGTGATAGTTTTCAGGTTTTAGATGATGTCAACTAATTCTAAAATTAAACTTTGAATTCAGCCCCTGAAGTCCAAATGACATACTATAGGCCAGGCAGCCTGTCCTCTGGGCCCCTTTTAGTCTATGAGGTAATTGTTTAAAGGTCAGATGGAGGATAAAGTGGATGATGGACAAGTGCTCAAACGAGAGGAGGCGCAGGCGAGAAGGAAAGCACTCGGAGTGTGAGGGTCACAGGGGCACCCCGTGACAACGCAAGCCCCAGAGAGGAGAGTTCAGGCTGGAGGGGAAGCCGGGGCGTCTGGACTCATCGCAGCAGAGTGTGCATGCTTCTGTAGCCTTGTCCCCTCCCTGGCAGGCCTCTGCCCAAGTCTTCCTGCCCATGCACAACAACTGGTGAGGAGTCCTGAGGGGCTCAGATGAGTGGCGGGCCAGAGGGGCAGAGAGCGTGGAAGCAGGGCTCCAGAATCTCCTGTCAGTGGGCCCTCCAGCCCTGCCTTTGGGGCACATCCCAACAGTCCATACCCTCACTCAAGCCTCCTTCCCCTGAGCAGGGAGTACCAGCTGGGGCCATTTGCCAGGGAAATGTACCCAAATGGCCCAGCCACACACCGGCCTCACCACTGCCCGGGCCTGGAAGAGGAAAAGGATGCAAATTCCCCCAGGTTTCCAAACTGGAGCTCAGGAAGGAAGACAAGGGGCTGACTGAGCGGTTGGGTCCACTCAGGGGAAACTCGGGACAGGGCACAGGCCTCTTTCCCCGGGTGGCACTGACCTGAGGAAGGACACCTGCCTCTGCCTTTAGAAGCCCTGGCCCACTTAGGGAAAATATGCCCCGCCACCAAGGAGCTGCGTCTGAGTGGTCAGACCCAGCCCTGGCTGGGGGGTCCCCCATCTATTGGGGAAACATAAGCACGCCCTGGGGAAGCTCCACTTCAAGAGCGGGGAAGGAATACTTTCCGAGGACCCGACCTGTGAGGGGAGCCCCAGCCCAAGGCCATCCGGCCCCTCACCTGCGAGATGCAGCGCAGGTAACGCACGGCCACCTCGCGGGCCAGCAGCCAGTCGCCCTCGTAGATCTCAGGGCAGGGCACCCGGGCCAGCAGGCGGGCAAGCTCGGGTGGGGGCAGGCCGGGCACCAGGCTGCCATTGCCCAGCAGGCTCACGGGCACCGCCGTGCAGAATGCGCAGAGGAAGCATTTGCCGTCGAGCAGCGTGACGGCCACCCAGACGACGGGCGCGATGAGGGCGCGCTGGGCCATGGAGCAGAACATGTAGCGCAGCACGGCGGGGTCCTTGGCCCGGCGGCCCGGCGGCCGCTTCCACTCTTCGGCCAGCATGGACACGTTGTTGTTCATGACCAGGCCGAGCAGGAAGAGCACCAGGGGCGGCGCCAGCAGGATGCCGGCACTGTAGGCAGCGTTGTAGCCCGGCAGGCAGGGGCAGTTGAAGTCGAAGGCGGAGTACATCTGGGCGCTGGCCAGGGCCATGATACCACAGATGCCATTCATGAAGGACTCCTGGTTGGACTGCAGGAACTGGAAGATCATCCGGAACTTGTCCATGGTGCCCCCACGGGGCCTGCTGGCCTCCTCCCGCCTCACCGCAGCCTCAGGATGGCCCCTGAGGCCCACTCTGCCCAGCGGGTGCCCACCTCAGGGCTGAGACAGGCAGAGCTCCAGGCGGAGGCTGGGGCCGCTGTCTCTTTGAACCTTCTAAGTCAGGTGCTGGCCGGGAGGGTGCAGCTTGACCAATCCCGTGGGTGCAGCAGTCTGCCCTCCCCTGCTCCACCCCTCCTGGGTTTCTCTCTCTCTCCACAACTGGCTCCGCCACTGGGAAACCACGAGGACCACACCTGACTGGGACCAGTTCTCTGGCTGCTGGAGAAGGGTGGGGATGGAGGCTCCAACTCAGCTGGGAAGACAGGGCCTTGGGCAGGGTTGAAGTTTGCGAGAACCCAGGACTGCTGCAGAGGCCTGAGCTCCCGGGCCTTGACCCCTGGGCTCCTAGGAAGCGTGTCACCCTCCTTCTGCCCTTCCCATTGGGTCTTTCATCCATGTTGTGTCAGGATCCAACTCGTCCACTAGTGCAGACAATGGTATGATGCTGTAGTGAGGGCAGTGGTGGTGGCCCTGTAATAGGTGTGATAATGGTGGAGGTGTGCCCGTCATGATGGTGATGGTGCTGATGGTGGAGGTGTGCCAGTCATGATGGTGATGGTGCTGATGGTGGTGGTGATGCCAGTCATGATGGTGATGGTGCTGATGGTGGTGGTGATGCCAGTCATGATGGTGATGGTGCTGATGGTGGTGGGATGCCCGTTATGATGGTGATGGTGCTGATGGTGGAGGTGTGCCCGTCATGATGGTGATGGTGCTGATGGTGGAGGGGATGCCAGTCATGATGGTGATGGTGCTGATGGTGGTGGTGTGCCCGTCATGATGGTGATGGTGCTGATGGTGGAGGTGTGCCAGTCATGATGGTGATGGTGCTGATGGTGGTGGGATGCCAGTCATGATGGTGATGGTGCTGATGGTGGAGGTGATGCCAGTCATGATGGTGATGGTGCTGATGGTGGAGGTGATGCCAGTCATGATGGTGATGGTGCTGATGGTGGAGGTGATGCCAGTCATGATGGTGATGGTGCTGATGGTGGTGGGATGCCCGTTATGATGGTGATGGTGCTGATGGTGGAGGTGTGCCCATCATGATGGTGATGGTGCTGATGGTGGAGGTGATGCCAGTCATGATGGTGATGGTGCTGATGGTGGAGGTGATGCCAGTCATGATGGTGATGGTGCTGATGGTGGAGGTGATGCCAGTCATGATGGTGATGGTGCTGATGGTGGAGGTGATGCCAGTCATGATGGTGATGGTCCTGATGGCTATGCTGTTGTTGCTGGTTGTGATGGTGGTAATATTGTGCTGATGGTGGTGACAGTGGTCATGGTGGGGATGGATGGTGATGGTGGTGGAGATAGTGCTAAAGGAATAAAATAGGGAGCCCTGAATTTGGAATCAGAGGATTTGGATCTGAGAGGTTGCTAGGGCCCTTTCTGCAAGGCAGAAAGAGCTGTGGCCGGTAAGCATAATGCAGGTGTTTTTATGTCCTGTCTCCTTGTGTCTCGGTGGTTGTGTCTGTGTGTTTGTGGATTATGGATGAAAAATCCTTTCCTGGCTCTCCCTCCTACCTCTACTTCACCAGGTCAAAAGATAACGGAATGGGTGATTGGGTTTCATGCCTGGGGCTGAGGAACCCAGAGTGTCCATGGGAACCAAGCCAAGGCTCCACCATCAGCACAGCAAAGTGGAAGGGGCTTAGAGGGCTCCCTTTGATGCCACCAGCTCTCCCAGAAGAGTGGGTTAGATCCAGCTCCAACTAGATGGCTCCTGTCTGGAGCGAGATGGGGGGCTGTGGGGGCAGGACCGGAGGAGGGCTGGGACTGAAGTAAAGCAAGAGACTGGACAGGGCAGCTCCCTGGGACCCTCAGATCTGTGTGTCCCTGTGTGTCATGTGTCCATGTGTGAAATTTCTGTGGATATGGGCCTCAATGTCTGTGCGTCTACAGTGTGTATGTAACTATGACCATGCAAAACTCTATGGGTCTTTCTGAGACAGCACCACCTCCCACCCCAACTCCACCATGTCCACCTACCTCTCATTTGTAGCAAAGCTTTAGTCTCCCAGGCCTCCCCTGAGTCTCAGATGGCTGACTCAGGAGTTCATTGTTATTATAAATGGAGAGTTCAGTTCAGTTCAGTTGCTCAGTTGTGTCTGACTCTGCGACCCTATGGACTGCAGCACACCAGGCCTCCCTGTCCATCACCAACTCCCAGAATTTACCCAAACTCATGTCGGTTGAGTCAGTGATGCCATCCAACCATTTCATCCTCTGTCATCCCCTTCTCCTCCTGCCTTCAATCTTTCCCAGCATCAGGGTCTTTTCAAACGAGTCAGCTCTTCACATCATGTAGCCAAAGTATTGGAATTTCAGCTTCAAAATCAGTCCGTCCAATAAACACTCAGGACTGATCTCCTTTAGGATTGACTGGTTGGATCTCCTTGCAGTCCAAGGGACTCTGAAGAGTCTTCTCCAACACCACAGTTCAAAAGCATCAATTCTTTGGCACTTTCTTTATAGTCCAACTCTCACATCCATACATGACTACTGGAAAAACCATACCTTTGACTAGACAGACTTTTGTTGGCAAAAGTAATGTCTCTGCTTTTTAATATGCTGTCTAGCTTGGTCATAACTTTCCTGCCAAGGAGTAAGCATCTTTTAATTTCATGGCTACAGTCACCATCTGTAGTGATTTTTGGAGCCCCCCAAAATAAAGTCTGCCACTGTTTCCCCATCTATTTCCTATGAAGTGATGGGACTGGATGCCATGATCTTAGTTTTCTGAATGTTGAGCTTTAAGCCAACTTTTTCACTCTCCTCTTTGACTTTCATCAAGAGGCTCTTTAGTTCTTCACTTTCTGCCATAAGGATGGTGTCATCTGCATATCTGAGGTTATTGATATTTTTCCTGGCAATCTTGATTCCAGCTTGTCCTTCATCCAGTCCAGAATTTCTCATGATGTACTCTCCATATAAGTTAAATAAGCAGGGTGACAATATATAGCCTTGACATACTCCTTTTCCTATTTGGAACCAGTCTGTTGTTCTATATCAGGTTCTAACTGTTGCTTCCTGACCTGCATACCGATTTCTCAAGAGGCAGGTCAGGTGGTCTGGTATCCCCATCTCTTTCAGAATATTCCACAGTTTATTGTGATCCACACAGTCAAAGGCTTTGGCATAGTCAATAAAGCAGAAATAGATGTTTTTCTGGAACTCTCTTGCTTTTTCCATGATCCAGCAGATGCTGGCAATTTGGTCTCTGGTTCCTCTGCCTTTTCTAAAACCAAATGGAGATGTAGAAACAAAGAATAGCTGGTAACAATTTAGAGAACAGACCAGCCACTAAGCAGTCACTGAACTCCCAGTTCCCTGAAAAATGTAGATAAAGGTCTGACCTACATTCCTAAGTTGCTTTAAGAGGAAGCAGACCCCCACCAGATAAAAACTGTTGACCACAGGCACTCAGACCACAGACCAGCTGAAACCAGAAGATTAGTGACGCTTGAAACTTCACATTGAGGCCTACTGATCTGAGAACCGTGCCCGAGCTAATCACACACCAGGCAGCCCCGACCTCATACAGCCTAAAACTTTGTCCTCTGACCAGCAACTTGGAGATGGTCTTAGGATATTAGTCCACCACCTTCCAAGATTGCTGGCCTCCTGAATAAAGCAGGAGGCCAACTTTTCCTTTTCCACCAATCCTTGTCCCTCAAGTATTGGCCTTCAAGCAGGGAGCAGTCAAACTTGGTACCAGCCTCTTCCTCTTGTGTCTGTGTATCTCCATGTGACCCACGAGGACTGGCACTGACTGGCACTTCCGCTGGATAGGCCCTATGCCAGCACTCCACACACGTCACCTCATGGGATCCTCATACAACGTCCCAGGGGAGCTGCTATCGTCCCCATGCCACAGAGGGTGGCACTCGGGCTCAGGGAGGTCAAGTCATGACTGTAGGTTCAGGACAGACCTCCTCAAGATGTGCTACTGTTACCGAGTCCAAGCCCACTCTGCTCGCTGCCGCACAATAGGCCAATAAATCCCAGATGAGATGTCAAGACAAGTGAGTAAATGTTAGTAGCTCAGTTGTGTCCAACTCTTTGCCACCCCATGGACTGTAGCCTGCCAGGCTTTTCTGTCCATGGGCTTCTCCAGGCAAGAATACTGGACTGGGTTGCCATTTCCTTCCAGGCTTCTTTGTCCATGGGATCCTCCAGGCAAGAATACTGGGGTGGGTTACCATTTCCTTCCAGGCTTCTTTGTCCATGGGATCCTCCAGGCAAGAATACTGGACTGGGTTGCCATTTCCTTCTCCAGGGGATCTTCCCAACCCAGGGATCTAACCCAGGTCTCCTGCATTGCAGGCAGATTCTTTACCACTGTGCCACGAGGGCTTCAGTGTTAAGACAAGGGAAGGACTTTACCTGATAGCCAGCTGATGGAGTAGACTGCAGGCTAGCACCTCAAAATAATCACCTTGTCGGAGCCTGGATGCCGGGTTCTTTTATGGATCAAAGATGGAGGGGGGGGAACAAAGTAAAAAGACTATTAGATCCTTGCAGATGTCCGCTAGAACAGCACGCCTCAGGTAGGAGGATGTGTTAGTTTCACTTCCTTACAGTCCTTCACAGGTAGGCTGGCTCAGGGTATTTCCCCGAAGGAGGCCACTATGTATGCCTCCAATAACAAAAGCCTTGAGAGTCCCTTGGATTGCAAGGAGATCCTACCAGGCCATCCTAAAGGAAATCAGTCCTAAATATTCATTGGAAGGACTGATGTTGAAGCTGAAATTCCAGTACTTTGGCCACCTGGTGTGAAGAACTGACTGATTGGAAAAGACCCTGATGCTGGGAAAGATTGAAGGCAGGAGAAGGGGACGACAGAGGATGAGATGATTGGATGGCATCACTGACTCAACAGACGTGAGTTTGAGTAAGCTCCAGGAATTGGTGTTTTGGACAGGGAGGCCTGGCGTGCTGCAGTCTATGGGGTCGCAAAGAGTCAGAGACGACTAAGCGACTGAACTGAACTGAACAACAAAAGTGGCAAGATGAGGGTTAAAGTCACAGAAGTAGATCCAGCATGAATTCAAAATTAACCATTTCCTGGTTACACTATTTTTGGCATACAGGTTATTTTGAACTAATGGCAGTGGAGACCCTGTGGGATCCAGAGAAACTACTGCCCCTCCCTTAACTAACTTGCAGAACTTAAACTGAGAACTTTTCCCAGAGAAATTTTTTTCCTGATATGTCAGGGCAAATCTCTGGTCACCGAACATCTGCACATCTTCTTATGAAATCATAACCCCACAGACTTTACAGAAGCTAATGCTGTGATTAGTCACTCAGTCTGACTCTTTGAGACTCCATGGAGCCTGCCAGGCTCCTCTGTCCAAGGGGATTCTCCAGGCTAGAATACTGGAGTGGGCTGCCATGCCCTTCTCCAGTGGATCTTCCCAACCCAGGGATCGCACCCAGGTCTCCCTCATTGCAGCAGGATTCTTTACTGTCTGAGCCACCAGGGAGGCCCAAGAATACTAGAGTGGGTTGCCTGTCCCTTCTCCAGGGGTCTTTCTGACCCAGGAATTGAACTGGGGTCTCCAGTATTGCAGGTGGATTCTGGTGGTGAACAGGAATTCTTGAGCTTGTCTTTCAGAGCAACAGACAGGGGAAGAGCCTGTAAAAACCCCTCTGCTTATAAACTGCCTTCGCTTATTAAGCTTCCTTAGTTACTTTTTTCCCTCTTTAAAAAAAACTATTATTTATTTATTTATTTTTGGCTGTGCTGGGTCTTCGTTGCTGCACAGGCTTTCTCTAGTTGTCACTAACAGGGGCTATTCTCTAGTTGCAATGCTCAGGCTTCCCATTGCCATAGCGTCTCTTGTTGTGGAGCACGGGCTCTAGGGATGTGGGCCTCAGTAGCTGTGGCACGTGGGCTCAGTAAGTGTGGCTCTCCAGCTCTGGATCACAGGCTTAGCTGATCCTTGGCATGTGGGATCTTGCCGGATCAAGGATTGAACCCTTGTCTCCTACAGCGGCAAGCGGATTCTTCACCACTGAGCCACTAGGGAAGCACCCCCTTTTTTCCTCTTTAATTGCATATCTTAGTGTCACATAACCCAACTGACTTATGGAAACTTGGAGTCAGCTCTTTCCAAGGCAAGCCAGCTAAGGCTGGCTGGGACCACCAACCCGAAAACTGGGCCTGCACACAGGTGTTTAATGAAGGATTTTTGACATCTGCTGCTGCTGCTGCTAAGTCGCTTCAGTCATGTCCGACTCTGTGCGACCCCATAGACGGCAGCCCACCAGGCTCCCCCGTCCCTGGGATTCTCCAGGCAAGAACACTGGAGTGGGTTGCCATTTCCTTCTCCAATGCATGAAAGTGAAAAGTGAAAGTGAAGTCGCTCAGTCGTGTCTGACTCTTCATGACCCCATGGACTGTAGCCTACCAGGCTCCTCCATTCATGGGATTTTCCAGGCAAGAGTACTGAAGTGGGTTGCCATTGCCTTCTCCATCAGAGACTGGAAAACTACCCTCAGGTCCTGCTAAGTGCCTACAGTTTTGAGTATTCAGAAGCATGTAACCAGGTACCCCTCTGTAGGACACCAGTTACCTCACGTTTCCCTTGCCTCCAATCACCTTTCCCCATGCCAAGACCACCGGCTTATTCCATAAATATCCCAACCCCCTTGCCTTGGGGGACAGAGATCTGAGGCTTGTTCTCCCACCTCAATTGTCTTCCCTGTGGGAAAAACTCTTCCTCTGCTACAGATCTTGTCATCTCAGTGTTTGGTTTGCTGTGTGTTGGGCAAACAGACCTGGTTTTGTAACACTTATTGTCCTGTGCATGACTATCCTGTCCTAGGAAGCCTCCAGGCTCCTACCCCATTCCTTAGCTCAGGATGGTTGTTAAGTACCTCATTTTATCTTTCTGTCTCTGAATCTCTCATATATGTGAGATTCCCATACATATGAAATTAAATTTGATTTTCTCCTGTTAATTTGTCTTGTTTCAATTTAATTCTTAAACCAGTCAGAAGAACCAGAAGTGTAGAGGACAGGTTTCTTTCTCCCCGACACCAGCTAAAGGCTACACAACTTGTGGGTGGAAAAGGGGGATTTGAACCCAGGCCAGGTGGGAGTAGGGAGGTGAGGGAGGGGGCAGGGAAGCATTTTTTATTTTTTTGGCTTTCTTCTCAATGCTAGCATGTCACAAGTAGGATACAGGTGGGGAAGGATATTGCTCCCATCAGCCCTCAAGCTGGGCCTTGGATAACTGGAGCACTCAGGCTGGTGGCCACTGGAGGACCCTGTTAGAGGATGCTGAGGAGGGGCACTGGTGGACAGCAGGTGAGAGAGACCCAGCAAAGGGGGTGTCCACCCTTGTGCATCTACTGTGCATCAATGCAGACAGCTGACAAAAGGTCTGGGCGGCAGGCAGAGCCTGGCACACAGCCCCCCGTGTGGAATGTGGGGTGAGGTGACCCAGGAGGCTGGGAGCCCAGCAGGAGTGTGGCTCCAAGAGGCTGCCTGGAATCTCTGCCTTCCATCTGTGGTGGACATGGGTCTCTATTTGTAGCTGATGTACCCTCTTCATGGTGCCCAAGTTGACTTCAGGTGCCGCTCTAAACACATATACACTCTCTGCAAATCCTAACTTCAGTGTGATTTTAAAATACTTGGGTTAAAACAGCTTGATTGGATTCTAAATCCATTATTCTTATGATCACTAGAATTGTAATTACAGTTATTGAAAGTCAATGAATGTTAGAGTCTTTACATACCATTCAAGCCATTGTAGATGTTTATATGACTGTAAAAATTGGTTTTAAGTTTATCATCCCCTTTGTTGTTGTTTAGTCACTCAGTCGTGTCCAACTCTGTGCGACCTCAAGGACTGCAGCACGCCAGGCTTCCCTGTCCATCACCAACTCCCGGAGCTTGCTCAAACTCATGTCCATTGAGCTGGTGATGCCATCCAACCATCTCATCTTCTGTCATCCCCTTCTCCACTTGCCTTCAATCTTTCCCAGCATCAGGGTCTTTTCCAATGTGTCAGCTCTTCGCATTAGGTGGCCAAAGTATTGGAGCTTCAGCTTCAGCATCAGTCCTTCCAATGAATATTCAGGACTGATTTCGTTTAGGTTTGACTGGCTTGATCTTCTTGCAGTTCAAGGGACTCTAAAGAGTCTTCTCCAACACCACAGTTCAAAAGCATCAATTCTTTGGCCTTCAACCTTCTTTATAGTCCAATTCTGACATCCATACATGACTATGAAAAAATCACAGCTTTGACTAGACAGATCTTTGTGGGCAAAGTAATGTCTCTCCTTTTTAATATGCTGTCTAAGTTGGTCATAGCTTTTATTCCAAGGAGCAAGTATCTTTTAATTTCATGTCTGTAGTCACCATCAGCAGTGATTTTGGAGCCCCCAAAATAAAATCTGTCACTGTTTCTACTGTTTCCCCATGTATTTGCCATGAAGTAACGGGACCAGGAGCCATGGTGACTTTGGTTAATAATACTGTATTGTATGTTTGAAAGCTGCTATGAGAGTAGATCTCAAAAGTTCTCATCATAAAAAGAATTTTTTTAACCATGCACGGTGATGGATGCCAACTAGACTTATTGTGGGGAACATTTAACAATATACAAATAACTAATTATTATGTTTTACACCTGAAACTAATATAATGTTATCTGTTAATTTTAAGAAAGACCCTTAAAAAATAAAATTAGAAAAATTTGTAAAAGACCCTTGAATGAGAATTGCCTGTGGTCATTTCATGCAAGAAGTCCAACGTTAAAAAGCTGTGCTCACTGAAGAAAGCTCAAATTTCTCATTTTAAGAAGTCTGGGAGATTCCATTTTAATGTTTTGTATCAATTCAATATTTAATATCTTTTCTAATGCTTTGTTTTACATCTTCCTTCTTATTCTCATAATTATATTAGATCAAGAAGATAGTAATATAATTGCCTTTTTCCCAACAGGCTCTCAAAAGGTATCTCCAAATTCCCTTGGTTTGCCCCAGTGTCATGTACCAAGGTGACCAATGTCATGATGCACTGGGATTTGAGGAAGGTTGGAGAACGCAATGGCACCCCACTCCAGTACTCTTTCCTGGAAAATCCCATGGACAGAGGAGCCTGGTAGGCTGCAGTCCATGGGGTGGCTAAGAGTCGGAGATGACTGAGTGACTTCACTTTCACTTTTCAGTTTCATGCATTGGAGAAGGAAATGGCAACCCACTCCGGTGTTCTTGCCTGGAGAATCCCAGGGACGGCGGAGCCTGGTGGGCTGCCGTCTATGGGGTCGCACAGAGTTGGACACGACTGAAGCGACTTAGCAGCAGCAGCAGCAGGAACCTCCCACCTGGCTAATCTAGGATCGTCTCTTCATCTCAAGCTTTTCAGCAGAATCATATCTGCCAAGTCCCTATTGCAGGTAACACATTCTGGAGATAGGGGACCCTTGGTGGACTTTGGGAGCCCATTACCCTGCCGACTGTGGCAGGATATTTGGTAGTGACTTAGCAATGTTTTGTGTCTTCACCACTTCTCCCCTGAACTCCTTGAGCATGACTGGGTGTACATGGAGAGCAGGATATCATAGCCCCACTCAAACGTTTCAATGCATTAACAGCAAACCCAACCACGGCCACCGCTGGGGTGTGCACCAGCCCCTTCTCTTCCTGCCCGCTGAAGTGCCGTCTGGGCACCCATCCCAGTGCCGATGAGTCCCCTCCACCTTGAAAGAGTTAAGTGTCATGGAAAGCAGCATGCAAAGGGGGCCTCTGGAGAGCGGATGCTGTACTTTAGGAAAATGCTTCATTTGCATAGGACAGCATGAGTGTGTGTGTAGCGCACAGCGCTCATCCAGCAACTGGGGGAGCACTGAGCCATGAGTCAGATGGGGCTGCCAGGGTGGCTCAAGGACTGTCAGGCTGTTTCATCAGAGGTATGAGGGCTTTAACTGATAAGGACAGAGTGCTATTCTCTTCTGCATCAGTCAAACTGTACTGGAGGTTGTACATTGTGACAAAAAATGGCAGTGCCCAGCAAACATTTCATGGGCTTCCTTACAATTCCTGCCCGTTTCATGTGGCTTAGGGTCATGTGATTGAGTTCTGGCATAGAAGCCCCCACCTCTTACTATTGTCTCTGCTCTTTTTCATCTTTCTCTCTCTGACCCTAGACATCAGTGCAACAGGTGCCTCTGAGCTCCACCCATTCTTTTGTTTGTTTGTTTTTGAAGTATAGTTGACCAGCAACACTAGGTTAGTTCCTGGTACCCAGCATAGTGATTTGATGTTTCTATACATTTCAAAACAATCACCATGGTAAGTTGTCCCCATCTGTCACCATACAAAGATATTACACAATTATTGACTATATTTCCCATACTGTACATTTCATACCCGTGTACTTCTTCTTCACAACATTGATCTCAGTTAGTAATGTGTTTTGGAGAGTGTGTTGGTTTAATATCCAGAGCTCCCCATCAGACCATAAAGGCCCACATCTGTTTTGTTTCCCTGCTACGTTCCTGGGGCTCAGAAGAGTGTGCCTGGTGTAAGAGATGCTCAGTTAACAAGTGCTGAATATTTGAATGAATATTCATTTATTTTGCAGTTAAAAGTTTGCCCCTCTTAATCTCCCTTCCCTATTTCTCCCCTCCCCTAAGTCCTCTCCCCTTAGGAACTATCTATTTGTTTCCTATATCAATGACTTTCTTTCTGTTTGTGACATGTGTTCATTTGTTTTACAGATTCTACACATAAGTGAAATCATACTGTGTTTGTCTTTCCTCTATCTGACTCATTTCATTTAGCATAAAACTCTCTAGGCCCATCCATGTCATTGCAAATGGCAAGATTTCATTCTTTTTTATGACTAAGTAATATTCTGTTATATACACACATTTCACATCTTCTTTATCCATTCATCTGTTGATGGGAACTTAGGTTGCTTCCATATCTTAACTCTTGTAAATAATGTTGCAATGAACATAGGGATGTTGGCTCATGGAAATAAGTCTCAAAGATAAGAAATGCATGTAACTGAGTTCTGGTTCTTGTCACTCTAAAATATGAGAGTGTTTTTTTTTTTTTTTTTTCCCAGATAAATACTCAAGAGTGGAATTGTTGGATCATATAGTAGTTCTATTTTTGACTTTTTGAGAAATCTCCCTACTATTTCCCTAGTGGCTGCACGAACACTTACACCCTCACCAACACTTGTTATTTGTTGTCTTTTTGATAATAGTCATTCTGACGTGTGAGGTGACATCTCATTGTGGGTTTGATGTGCCTTTTCCTGATTATTCATAATTTTGAGCATCTTTTCATGTGCCTGTTGGCCATAGATATCTTTTCTTTGGAAAAATGTCTATTCAGCTCCTCTGCCCATTTTTTAAATCAGGTTGTTTTTTTTTTTGACGTTGGGTTGTGTAAGTTCTTTGTATCATTTGGATACTAACTCCTTACTGGGATATCATTTGTAAATATCTTCTATTCAGTAGGTTGCCTTTCTTGAGAGAAGATCCTGAACCCTTAGCTTAGTTGAGTCCTGCTGACAAAGGCTTTCATGCCCTCCGCCCGGCCCATGTACTTCCTCTTCACAGCACTGATCTCAGTTAGTAATGTGTTTTGGAGGGTGTGTTTGTTTAACATCCAGAGCTCCCATCGGACCATAAAGGCCCACATCTGTTTTGATTTCCTGCTATGTTCCTGGGGCTCAGAACAGTGAGCCTCGTGTAAGAGATGCTCAGTTAACAAGTGCTGAATATTGGAATGAATACTCGAATAAGTGAATAAAGGAGAGAAGTGAGCCTTGGACCAAGATGAATTTGTGAGGAGGTAGGAATCTGGACACAAATAGGATATGACAGTCCTCCCCACTCTGGCTCTGTTAGCTTCTGTGAGCAGAGTAGGAAGGGCTGAAGAGCAGGTCCCCCTTTATGTGCCAGCTGGGTGGGCAGGAAGGGCTGGTGTACATTCAAAGCTTACCACCACGGCGATAGCCACTGGCAGACCAATGTCACCTCTATTCTGCTACCATTGGCCACCCCAGCCATCTCCTACTGCTCTTCTCTAGAGCCTCAGGACCACTCTCCTCTTCCCATAGCCCTCCGGCCCTCCCCGATGTGAGAGCTGATCAAGCTTCAAGGAGAACTCATTTCATTTGACCTCAAAGAGTTGGGCAGAGGTGGGCTCTCAGCAGAGAGGTATGGATTCCTTGACTCCCATCATAGTCTTTGGGTCCTGGTGCCCTCCTCCATATCAATATTCTAAACGGGAGCAGGCTCCAGACCTCCCACTCTTCCTTTATGAGGCTGGGTGGGGCAGGTGCCCAGGGACTTAGGTGATTCCTACAGAAACCCATCCATCTGCTTTGCCAGGACCACCTCCCTGGGGACACATTCCCCTGCCCTGGAAGGTTACCAAGAACCTGTGATTTTCACTCAATCCTGTGTGCCTCCACTGTTGGTTTCCCTGAAGCTCTGGATCCATTGCTCATCCTTCCCTCATCTTTAGGGCTTCCCTGACAGCTCAGTTGGTAAAGAATCCACCTGCAATGCAGGAGATCCCAGTTTGATTCTGGGGTTGGGAAGATCCCCTGGAGAAGGAATAGGCTACCCACTCCAGTATTCTTGGGCTTCCCTTGTGGTTCAGCTGGTTAAAAATCCACCTGCAATGCAGGAGACCTGAGTTTGATCCCTGGGTTGGGAAGATCCCCTGGAGAAGGGAAAGGCTACCCACTCCAGTATTCTGGCCTGGAGAATTGCATGGACTGTATAGTCCATGTGGTCACAAAGAGTTGGACACTACTGAGCAACTTTCATTCATTCATTCCCTCATCTTGAAATTCACTCCTTCTTGGCATTCTTTTTTTTTTTTCCTTAAAAAAGCTGCTTGTTTATTGATTGATTCTGTTCCCCAGAAAGTACAAATCTCTATGACTCTAATAATTATTTAGATATTACCAAGATTGGACTCTTACAACCATAGAATACCAGTGCTGGGAAGGGTCTTAGAGTTCATCTAGTAAAATCTTATTTCATCAAGGCATGAATTGAATGAAATAGTCAAAACTTGATCAGTTTTGGCTTTCAAAACGTAATTAAAAACTTTTTTTCATTGGTGGATAATTGCTTTCCAATGTTGTGTTGGTTTCTGCCATGCAACCACGTGAATCAGCCATAAGTATATGGATGTCCTAACACTCTTGAACCTCCCTCCCACCCACCACTCCATCCCACCCTTCTACGTTGTCACAGAGCACCAGGTTGCCCCCTGGCATTCTTACAGAACTTCTGCCCCTGTGCTTCCTTATTCTCACTTGCTGCCCCATCTTTCTCCCCTAAAGCTCTAAAGGTCTCAGTCTTTCCTCTTCTCACTCAGTCTCTCTCTCTCGCTGGCATATCCATTCCTTCAGCTTCAGGGATCACTGCCAGGTGGAGTATCATTCTGCCTTCTGACTCTGCCCGGAAGCACTTGCCTGTAGGATAAACTCAAAGACCTGAGCAAAGCCCTCAAGGATGCCACCATCTTCCACTTCTCGTGCAGAACTGCAGCTGCCCAGACCATATGAGACAGGGGACTAACAGAGCCAAAGTCACTCTTACAGTACATTTCTGCCTTGCCCAGCTGGTCACCGTGTATCCCAGAAGAGAGGCCTTGTGTACAGGGTGTGTTCAGAAGGACTGTCTCCCAGAGTTGAAGGAGACTTGGACAATGAGCAAGAGCATCCACGAGGGCTGCTCTCCTGGGAGGGGAGCAGGTGGCAGCCTGCCACCTGGGTCCCTCACACCCAGGTGGAGTGGCATGCACTACACACGGCCTCTCTCCCAGGATATGAGTAAATGGTGGTGTGAAAGGATGATGGCAAAGAGGTTTGGGTTTTGAAACCATGTCATCTGGGGACTGAATAGGGTAAGGAGGCATTTGAGGGCTATCAAAGGCTGAGGATCCAAGAAGGGGGTCACTGGATGTGGGGCTCAGAAAGCATCTCTTGGTGGGATTCATCGGAATAGACTCCTCGGTCCTCTAGCCAAGGTCCTTCACTTTGCCCAGGCCAGACTGCACACCCTGCACTCGGTTGTTTGTTCACTGGCTCATGTCTTATCTCCCCTTCAGACTGGAATCTCCACTAAGATAGGACGATGCCTTTCCTGCTCTTTGGTGCTCTAGGCATTCCATCAATGTTTGCTGAGTGAATCAGAGAACCCCAATTCTTTGCTTTTGTTGTGTTTCTCCTTGTAGATGCTCTGCTCCCCCACTCCCATCCCTCTCTACTTGTCAAACCCCCGCCCCCATCCTTTAAGGTCCATTGTAATGAGATCCTTCTGATTCTCTCAGCTTGGAGCCACTACTCTTCATGCTGAATCTCTGTGGCACACAGCTTGGCGCTATCATATCACTTTAGACCTTTTGCTTTGGGTTGTAATGATTTCTGTACCCATCTCGGTCCCTCTAGTAGAGAGTGAGTTCCTTGGGGGCAGGGCAATATGCATCTCTGTGTATTCTTCCTTCCCTCCTCCCTGGCACAGCGCTTTCTATGCAGTAGGCTCAATATAAGAAGGCAAGGGTATTGATTGCAGTCAGTGGCCCTTTACTGGTCCAGATACGGCTTCTTTAAAGCCCAGGGTGGGGTCTCTGAGCCTCCTTTCCCTGGGCTGGGCACTCGGCCCTGCTGAATGGATCATGTCCAAGGTCTGCCTCCTCCCTCCCCCACCAATCCCTGCTAACACTTTGCCTAAATCTTGGCCTGCCCAGTACCATTTTAGACATTTGCTTGGCCTGACCACAGCAAGGTAGCAGGGGAAAGACTGGGCTGTATGGATAGTCTGGTCCTCCTAGGCCCTTTGGCAACCACCCAGGAGAGCAGAGATTGCCTAATATGGAGGGAGCTGGGCTCCAGGACCCTTGTACTGCCCCCATGCCCTCACTACCAGTAAAGCATAGAGTGAACCTACTGCATGTCTGTGGTCACCAAGCACTGTTGTGCTGACAGAGGCAATAACAGGATGTGTGTGGGGAGTGGGGGTGAGTGAGTCATCAGGGAAGGGCCGAGACCCAGAGGAGATCACAGAATAGATCTTCCTCAACCCTTGCTGTTTGGGCTGCCAGAGACTCAGAGGCAGTTCTTCCAGGAAGATTTAACCCTGGTATTTCGAGGGTCTTCATCCCTGAGTCAGACCCCACACCCACACTTGGTCCAGAGGTTTTTAAACACTGGATTTTGCAGAATCACCTGGAGTGTTTGTTCAATGGAGATGTCTAGGGCTGCCTGGACACCTGATTTGCACCCTGACTTGTAGCTCTGGTCCATTCCTCGTATCCCTAGGGAAATTCTTACCATGGTGTCAGCTTCTTGCTGAGGGCAATGGGTAGATGCCCCTGGGATGCCTGGCAAAGGAGGCAGCCTTAGAAAGCAAGGTCAAGCTCAGGGGTCAGGCTGCAGGTGGTGAGCAGGGTGGTGAGTGGAGAGGTGACGGAGGAAGTGCTTGCTGGCTGGAGGTGAGCAGAAGGCTGGGCTGACAAACGAGCTGCACCTGAAGGCTGCTTGGCCTTGGTTGGTTAGAACAGAACTGGTGGAACTGGAGAAGATGGGAGCTGGAAGGGTCAGCTCCCCCTTGACATTCAGAAACAGAAAAATCCCCCTGAAAAGATATAAAGCTATTCATCTGCAGTAGTCAGCAAGAGACACTAATTTGTACTTTTGAGAAGAATTCTCAAGCAGAGTTTGCTGAGTTCACTCAGAGAATCTTGTTGGAGGCTGCAGGAAACCCAGCCACAGCCCTGAAAACACACACACACAGTCTAGAACATGCATGCGTGCATACACACACACACACACACACAGAGGACTAACGTAGTGGCTCAGAGCAGACTCTAGAGCTGATGTCCTGAGATCAAATTCCAGCTCTTATATGGGTGACCTCAGCCACCTTAACCTTTAATGCCTCACTTTTCTTCTCTAAAAAAAATGGGGCTAGTCATCATCCTACTTCATCAGATTATAATTAAGATTAAATGAGTTATATATAGAAAGAAGTTAGAGCAGTGCCTGGTACAGTAAGCATCATACAAGCAGGTGCTGTTGCCATTATTATTACTTTAGATTTAGAATATGGACATCTAGGACCCAGCACCCAGAACAGATCTATTTAGACTCTTACTCTACTTGGAGTTTGGTCCACTGACCAGAAGCATCAGGAGCTCGTTAGCAATGCAGTCTTGGCCCTGGTCCTAGATGGACTGAATCAGAATCTGCATTTGACAAGAGTCCAGGTGAAAAGGTGAGCACAACGAAGTTTGTGAAGCACAGCTTTAGAGCACACAAGAGGCCACGCCCAGAAACTCGGCCAGGCACTGGGCTGTTTTGGGGAGGGAGGCTGACAAGGGTTAAGCTGCCCTGCCATGGGGTCCCCACTGCATGGAAAGCCCCCACATCCTTGTCAGTGTGGGCATTTTACGTGAGGATGAGGTCTGGGTCCTTACACATCAGTGTGTGGGGACTCCCTGGTGCCCGGGACCACTGTGGGGGCGCGATGGGTGAGGCCACACCCCCAGAGCCCAGAGGATGCTGTGAGGTCAAGTGGTGGTTTGCTGGAGTACCAGGCGCTCAGGAGGCTGTCCACCTGCTCCTGACTGGAGACTGCGCGCAGGTGGGCCTTCCCGCTTCCACTGTCCAGGCCGTCTGGGGGTTCGGGCCTCTCAGGGGTCTCCGGACCCCTACCCGCAGAATCCCGGCGCAGCCCCCGTGCCCGCATCTCGCTCTGCATGCTGGTGAAGAAGTGTAGCACGCAGCGGTGCGCAAAGTCCCGCGCGTGCTCACAGCACGTCTCGTCGAAGAGCTTCTGCTCCAGGTCCACGTAGTTGCTCCAGTATCTGCGCTGCAGGAAGACTGTCTGGTCGAAGCAGGGCCTCAAGCAGCGGGCCAGGAAGGCCAGGACGATCAGCAGCAGGGTGAGACTCCAGCCAATGGCCTAGAGGGTGGGGAGCGCTAATGTAAGCGTTCAGACACACAGATATTGTACAGTGTGGCAAGGGTGTCCCCATTTACGTATCCCTTCCATCCATTTTCAGATCTACCCGCCTTCCAATTCAGTCATCCATTTTACCAACTACCTCCATCCATCCTCTGTCCCATTCATTCATTCCTCCCTCCATCCATTTTCTATCCAACTATCTCTCACCCATCTCGTCATCCATCCTTTTATCTGACTATATATCTATTGTCTTCCTATCAAGCCACGCTCTCAACCATGCTCCTATCTGTCCATATCCCCCTATCCAACCATCTATCCTCCCATCCATTCATGTTCCCATACTCTCATCTTTGTTTCCATTTATCTCTATCTAATCATCTATCCACTTGTTATTTATCCCCCCTGCCTTCCTCCTGAACAAACACACCTACTCCTTTAGTTTCCTCCCATGTATTTATTTATCGTCCCACAGTTTCCACCCTTGGAAGCATAAAGCTGCTTTCCTTTGTCCTGACATTTCTATACAAAGGTATTGTTCACAGCTGAAGATGCTATATAAGCCGCAGTTCTAAGCCACCGCTTAGAGTGACTCTGTTTTAGGTTCCCCCTGCCTGATGAGCACTGCACACAATAATAAACTGTTTATTTTCCTCCTGTTAATTGTTCTTTTTGTTAGAGTCTCAGCTGAAAACCTAAGGTGGGTGGAGGTAAAGTTTCGCCTTCTTGCACTCCCATCCATTCATCTGTGCATCCACCCATCATCCTTTCATCTTTTTATCTGGTTCTTCATCCATGCTTATATATGTGCATCCATCCCATCTATGCATCCATCCATCCTGTATTTTTGGGGAGACACCGAGGACTCAGTCTTTGCTCTCACAGGCTGACACTTTAGTGGGAGTGACAGTGACATAGGTGGTGACTGGCTAAGTGCCATGTTGAGGGATGTATCTTGGGTCATGGAAATTCTGAGAGGGGACACCTGACCTGAATTTGAGGCCTCAGAGAACAGTGAAGTTGAGGCTGAGACCTAAAGGCTGATGATAGTTTACAAGATGTGAACAGGAAACAGTGTTCCAGGCCAAGAGTAAAGAGAAGCTGAAGTAATTCTGAGGCTGGAGCCCCAGTCTGGCTGCTCCTGGCCCTCCCTCCCCTCTGCCCAGCCAGAGGTATTGAGACATCGCCTAGGACTGGAGCAACTTTATAGACCTGGAACAGAGAAATCATCCTCTAAACCACAAGACTTATTTGAATCCTTATCATTTGTAGATGTGATTGACAAAGCTCTCTGCCTGGCCTCTCACGAGGCCCTCCCTTCCCCCCACTCTAAGTTTAAAATGCTTGGGTGAGTATTTTACTCGGAGGAGCATTTAATATGACTGATCGTTTACAGCTGAGTCAGGACTCAACCCCTGGTCTGAGGATTCTACACTCTTTCCAGGGATAGTGAACTAGTCTACAGTGTTTACATCCACAGGGACATCAAGGTGAGTAGACCGAACCTCCATTTATTTTGCAGGAGAACCCGAGGCCCAGAGGGGAAGGGGCTCATGGCTGCGGTCACAGTCTGAAGCAGAATCAAGTGTGTCCCAAGCATGGTCTTCTCTTTGCCACTCCACGGGCCTGCATTCGCCATGAGCCTGTCCCGACACCTCAGAGAGCTAGGGTGTATCTCCAGTGATGCTCTGCACGTGGTGGGACCGTGTAAACACTTTTGGGGAGACACAGCCCAAGCAGGGCTCTGGCAGTGGTGAGGGTGGGATCTGGAGCTTGGGCTGGGGTTTGTCCCTAGGATAACGGATTCTGTGCTCTGTGGGGAGCCAAGCGTCTGGAGAGGACCTGCATAGCAGGGGAGGGTTTGGAGGAATGGCATTTTAGATTCCTGCCCAGCCTCTTACAAACTGTGTGCCTTTGGCCTTGTGAACTAAACTCTCAGAGCCTCAGTTTCCTCATCTGCAAAGTGGGACAATCGTGATTGCATCTATCTCATAGGGCAGTTTTGAGAATTAAATGAAGTAATGCATGTGACATGCTTAACACAGTGCCTGACACATAAGTGCCTCATAAGTGGTAATTAGTGTTATTTCTGAGGAGTGGGCAGAATGCGTGTGTCGGGTGGGGGCAGGGTAGTGCAGTATATCTGCAGCATTTTCCTGCCATCCAACCTGGAGATGAGCCTAGCTGACTCCAGAAGGGTATGGACACCTGGTCTCCACCCTCAGGTGAGTCAGTGTTGATGGCAAAGTGCCCACTTCCTAAGGCCTGACGCTGTCCTGCGTGCGGGTCATGTTTCGGACTACCACCCCGCCCCTCCCGGGACCACATGCTCCGCGGTTGTGTCTCTAGCATTGGGAGGGGGGCCTCAGGAAACCATGTATACCTCCTCACCCCGTGCCCCTCGGAACCAGTGCAGGGCATTTCCCAGGGCAGGGAGAAGAAACCCCCCCAACCCCCCGAATTACCTGTGACAGGCACCGCAGGTAGCGAGACACCGCCTTCCGAGCAGGGCTGTTCCTGACCAGCTCATCCTCCTTGCAGGGCACCTTGGCCAGAAAGAGCTGCACCTGACTGGGGGTCATGTTGGCAAAGTCTAGAAACTTCTCAGGGTCCACGGAGCTGCTGAAGGCACACACGAAGCACTTCCCATCGAGGAGGGCCAGCAGGATCCAGATGAGGGGGGCGGCCAGCGCTCTCTGCAGTACAGAGGAGCACATGTACCTGGGAACAGAGGAAAGGAGTGGGAACACAGGGCAGCTGGAATTCAGCTGCAGCAGGAAGGCTACAGGGGGGATGTGAGGATGAACTTCCCAGGATGGTGCGTGGTTACCCCAAAGGGAGGATTGCAGCTCCCACTGCAGAGGCCTGAGCAGCAGAGGGTAGAGGAGAAGCAAAGCTGGGGTCCTGGGAGCCCTGGGACTGGAACACTGGGGAGCTGGTATTCTTCCTGCCTGAGCCTTTGTAGCAGACTCTGTTAGTGCTCTGCTCAGGCCAGAAGCATCTAGAGCTTTGGTGGGTAGTTTCTATTCACGTGGAGAGCCTGAAGACCTCTGACCTCAACCCCCTGCATGGCTCTGAGGCTTCAGAGGAGTCCCTGCTCCCAGTGCGGGGTGGCCTGGAGGGTTCATGTTCCCAAATCGACCTCAATCCCAGAGGGCAGGGCCTGGTAGTTTAATGCCCCAGCATCCGGGACCCTCAGTGGGATGACTCTGAGGTGGGTTCTACCCACTCCCTTAGGCCCCTAGAAGGACTGAGCCCCAGTTGCCTCCTTATTATCACTTCTTTCCAGAGCCTGCTTTTGGGGGGACCCTAAACTAAGAGGGTCCTGTGGAATAACCTGCCCAGAGACGGCACTTGCACACCTCCCTGCAGTGTCCAGGGAGCCTCTGATTGTCCCCAGGTGCCTCTTTTGACCTACTATGTCTGGTGGCCTGAATTGGGTGTTGGTCACAGGACAGGAGCTCAGTGGAGCTGAAACCACAAGACCCCAGAGGAAAAGCCTCCCTGCGTGGCTGAATCACAGGGAGCCAGGAGCCCCTGGCAACATTAAAGAGAGGCTGCTTGTGCACAGAATGCAGGTGTTTTTAACTTGCGCTCAGGCGCTCAGTTGTGTCTGACTCTTTGTGACCCCAGGACTGTAGCCCACCAGTCTCCTCTGTCCATGGGATTCTCCAGGCAAGAATCCTGGAGTGGGTTGCCATGCCCTCCTCCAGGGGATCTTCCCCACCCAGGAATCGAGCCTGGGTCTCTTATGTCTCCTGCATTGGCAGGCAGGTTGTATACGAAACATAGGATGGTGTGCGCCGGCTATGTGTGTGAGTGTGTGTGTGTGTACATGGCCTACCTGGTGGTGAATTATAAATATGTTGTAGGCAGGGGTGGCTCCAGCATTTTCTATGGGGGCAAGGTGGAAACAAAGACTTGCTACGAAGTTACATAATATGCCCTTGAGAACACCCCGGTTGTCTACATCAATAGGGGAGAGGAGAAGATCACGAGTGAACTAAAACCCACCAAGTCCCTCCTACCACTGCCCGTGGATCTAGAGCACTTAGGTATTTTGTCTAAAACACTCAGGGCAGCGGTTCTGGGTTTGATTTGAATCTGAGCTTCTTCCTTGCTGTGGGAGCTCAGCCAAGCGACTTAACCTCTCTGTGCCTCAGGTTCCCCCATCCTTAAAAATGGATCCAAGACAGGAAGAGACCCAGGGCCGAGGTAAGAATTCAGAGGCTGTGCACACACAGTACTTGGCACAGAGCTTGGCTCACTGTTGGCCAGGGAGTATTATGAATTGCTAAAGTCTGTCAGCTTTTCTTTTCTCTCTCTCTTTTTTTTGGCTGTGTCACATGACTTGCAGGATCTGAGTTCCCTGAGCAGGGATTGAACACAGGCCACAACAGTGAAAGAGTGAAAGTGCCAAGCCCTAACCACAGGACGGCCAGGGAATTCCCCATCAGTTTTTCTTGATACAAGGCACCGACCAGGGTCTGAGGACACAGTGATAGCAGATGAGGTCTTTGCCCTCGGGGAGCTTGCAGGAGACGGGATGCAGCCTTCAAGCCAACCATGCCTCTCATATGTGCAATACGGTATGCACATCATGGGATGGTCCTTCATGCATGTGGGGAGTTATAATCCATGGCCAGCAGGACAGACGTGACCTGGATAATTCTTAGGAGTCCTGTGTCATTCACGTGTCTTTATCATTGGGCGTGGAAAGGTGACAGACAACGGGATCAGAAATATCTGTTTCCAGAGTGGAGACTGGCAAATCTGTCTCTGTGAACTGATGGTGCCTTGGTATCATTTTCTGGGGGAGAGCAGGGGGCACATCTGAAAGTAGGGTGCCTTTGGGGGTTCCTGGGGGAGCCCTGACCATACCCATGGGGTCACTGGGGTTTGAGGAGCCCCTGGCAGTGCTTATGCAGTTGGGGGAGCCCCTGACAATGCCCACGGGGAGCTGGAGGGGGGTGGGACCGCACCTGACGATGCCCGGGTCCTTCCTCCGGTGCCCGGCGGGCCGGCGCCACTCCTCCACCATCACCACGGACTGCCGGTTGGCCAGGAGGCCGCAGAGGAATAGGGCGATCGGGGGTGTGAACAGCAGGCCCAGTCCGTAGAGGGCATTGTAGCGTGCCAGGCAGGGGCAGTTGAAGTCGAACGAGGAGTACAGCTTGACGGTGACCATGGCCAGCAGCAGGCAGATGCCGTTCATCACCGACTCGGAGCTGGACTGGAAGTGCTGGAAGAGTGTGCGGAATTTATCCATGGCCGCGGCCTGGGTAGGGGGCAGGGAGGCTTCAGCTGCTTTTCTGGTCAATGCCACACTGGGGGCAAGCCAGGGGCTGCAAGAGGTTCTTCCTTCTCTTCCAAGGGCCTGAGGGGACCAGGAGGAGACGGCGTCTGGCCAAGGGTGTGAGGCAGAGGCAGGCTCTCTCTACAGGCTCCCCTGCCCGGCCCAACTGTCCCCCACTGCTCCCCTCCTCTCTGGGAGATGAGTCACTGCTCTGTAACCAGCCAGCCCATAGCACATCTAGGCAAATGGGCCCCACCCTGTTCCCCCATCCCTCCCCAGCCGATTCCTTCCTTTCTTCAGGGTTTGGATACTGATGCTGGACAGCTGGTGGGGCTGCCCGTGGGGGACAGGCAAATTCTGGGTGTGGTTAATGCCATGGCACTGATGGAGCCAGTTACATTTTCCGGTTCTTGGTTAAGAACATGACTTAGCTCCGCTGAGCCCAGGGAGCTTTCACATCGGTTTTTGTGCTGGGAGGAGCCAGGAGGGGCGCCTTACTCTGCCTGAAGCCATCCTGCAAGAGAAGTCTCTTGAAGAGCATTGAAACTGTTTCAGTGTTTGCCCGGGTTGGGGAAGGGGAGGCCTTCTAGATGGAGGGTACTGCCTGGTCAAGGGCACGGAGGTGAGAAGCAGCCAGGTGTGGGTTGGCAGTTTGGGGTTGCTTGACTGTAGTGTCAGATGGGGGGTGTTGGGAGACGGAGTGAGGGCTCAGTGAGTGCCTGTGACCCTTTCCTCCACTTTATTCTGCTGCCCTTCAGGTCTGGCCACTGGCCAGCCCAGGTCTCCTAAAGCACAGGTCCCACTACATCACTCCTCTGCTCAAGTGTGGCCGGGCCCCCTCACCCTCCTTATTGTGACATTCAAGGCTCTCCTGACAGTACCCAGATGTGTCTTCTCACCTCCACACGTTTGCAGATGCCTCTTCCCCTGGAGAACCCATGTCCCTTCCTCCCACCTGCTCTGCAAGATGCAACTCGGATGAGGCCTTTCAAGCAAGCTGCCCTGGTGACCTCAGCTCTTGGAAGCCTCTCCTCCCATTTGGCCTTGGAAAGGGCACTCCTGCCTGCTGCTCCTGCCTCCCAGGTGTGGGGTGGGTCTCCCAGCTAGGATGGGACCTGCACTCACACCTGCTCGTTCCTGCAGGCTCCAGCAGGGTGCCAAGCACACCGCAAGGGCGGCAGAGGTTTGTTCTCTGTGATGTTGACACTCATTCCCCCTGTTTCTGTCTCTAGCTTTGTCCTCTCCGCCCAAGCCTTGACCTGCACCTGCCCCTCTGTCTGCTCCTAGGAAGTAGATGGAACGAAGGTGCTGCTCTGAGCTCTCTCTGTCTCTCTCCCTCTCATTCTGCTTGTCTCTCCATCTCTGACTCTGCCTTTCTCTGTGTTGTGACTCTCTGTGTCCCTCGGCGTGTGTGTGAGTCTTTCCGAGTGTCTTTCTGTCTCTGTCCCCGTCTCTGTCCTGCAGTCTCTTCCTATCTTTCCCTCCTCGTCACCTGCAGCCCACCCCACAACACCCCATCTTCCTGGCCCCCAGTCCTGACCCACGCCCACTGACTTGGGGAGGAGAGTGGAGGCAGCCACAGGAACTGCTCCTGGTCACAGATCCATGGACGTGGCCCAAGCCTGGGCTGGGAGTGGGTGAAGCCCAGGCTCTTCCTCAATCTTCTCCTCTCTATCGCCTTCCCTGGCAGCTCAGCGCTGCCCCTGAGCCAAGGAAAACCTCAGGGGCTGGAGTGCCCTTGACTCCACTGATGCCTGCTCCATCCAGCCTGGACCAGTGATGTCGTCGGCACTTTGCTCACACAGTCACGAGCGCCACTCCCATGAGCCCTCTGGAGCACGGGAGGCAAGTATCTTTCTGAGTCCTTCTGGGCCCAGGGGCGCAGCAACACCCTCCAGTCTCCACAGAGCCCGTCTGCACTGTGGCAGCTGCCCTGATCGCCCTTCTTCCTGTAATTTCAAACAACTTTTAGAAAATGGAAATATCTCCATCTTTTTTTTCTGATTAAACACACCATTATGAAAAAGTTAAAAATAGAGAATATGAAAGTGTCCTCAAGACTGCCCTCCCCACCTCCGCCGCCACCCCGGGGCCCCGGAGTCTCCCTGTCAGGGTATCAGTGTGTGTTGCCCCACACTGGCATGCCATGCCGTTGGCCTACCCGGCCTTCCTCTGGAGACTTCGGGGACCACTGAGTGAAGCTCTGGGCATGCTACTCACCCGCCCAGGAGCCCCAGGGCTGCTGGGAGAGGGGACTTCCATCTGAGGCCGGTCTCTCCCTTCTCTCAACCCTCATGATACAGGAGGACTTACTGTGTCTCCATTTCAGTTCCTCTTGAAAATGAGAGCCCCGCAGTTTGAGGGACCCCTGCTGCTGCTGCTCCTGCTAAGTTGC
Organism: Bubalus kerabau; assembly: GCF_029407905.1. Taxonomy (NCBI): domain Eukaryota; kingdom Metazoa; phylum Chordata; class Mammalia; order Artiodactyla; family Bovidae; genus Bubalus; species Bubalus kerabau. Next base: position 26,617,560 of record NC_073645.1, read on the forward strand.
TTCAGTCGTGTCTGACTCTGTGCGACCCCATAGGCGGCAGCCCACCAGGCTCCCCATCCCTGGGATTCTCCAGGCAAGAACGCTGGAGTGGGGTGCCATTTCTGGGACCTGCCAAATGAATGCTGTGTAGATCATTTAGCCTGTAGTTTAAGTCAGACTGTCTGCAATATGTCCTGCAAACTTGCTAAGTTATCTGTGCAGTCTCTACCTCTGATGAGGTAGTAACAGACAGAGGCCTGGGTCCCATTCTTTGTCTGTAGTTTATCCAGTGATGTGCTGTCAGGACCTATGTGAGGGAAGGGTGGGGGCGGGGAGGGAGAGGGCTGGAGTGTGACTCTGCAGGGAGGGGGAGGGAGAAGGGAGGGGAGGGGAGGAGAGGGAGAGGAGGGAGGGAGGGAGGGGGGAACAGGGAAGAGGAGAGGCAGGGGAGGGGAGAGGGGAGACTTGAGGGGAGGGGGGAGGGAAAGGAGAGAGGGGAGGGGAGGGGAAGGGAGGGCGCACGTTCTGGAGAAAACTTTCTAGCCTGTCACTAGCAGAGAACCGCCACCACCACCAGATTCCTGGGGCAGGGGAGGGTGCAGGGTCCCGAAGAGGCTGGGTGTCCTGTCCGAGGTCACACAGCCTTGTGGGGACAGGGCCAGGAAGGAAGCTGGGCTCCTCCTCTGTGCCTCCGAGCCCTGGTCAGCCTCGGGACTGCTGCCAGGAGAGGGGACTGTCTGGCTAAGGCTGTGCTTCTCAACCCCGAACCACCTGAGAACAGAGAGGGGAGAGGTAGGCTGAGAGGATCTGAGCACGCCGCGCTCCCATTCTACTCTGAGGGAGAAGGGAGTGGTCAAAGGGCTGCTAGCCAGCCGCCTCTAACCTTGGGAGTCTCCAGAAAAGAACGGACAATGGGGGCTTCCCTGGTCTTCCAGTGGTTAAGATTCTGTGCTTCCAACGCAGGGGACCGGGGGTTGGATCCCTGGTCGGGGAACTAAACCCCAGGTGCCGCAACTAAGACCTGTGCAGCCAGATAAATAATTTTGAAAAAGAGAAAGAATGGACAACGCGTCTGGGAGAACACTGCAGAAAACTGGGACAAGGTCTCTCCCAGGCCAGCCTGTTCATAGCTCCAACCTCTAGGAGGTGAGACAGCCCTCCCAGGTCAGCCTGGGCCCTGGGCCTCACAGGAAAGGAGAACCAACTGGTGTGACCGCACTGGCCCTTGCTGGGTATTTACTGGAAAACACTCAAGCAAGGAAAAAGGCAAAAAGGAAGCCCAGCACAGCTTAAAGGGATGTTACCTCTCAGGGTGAGCAGCTGGCTTTACATTTTAAAAAATTCTGTATTTTCTAAATTGTCTATTTTGTAATAATGATTTTTAAAATTTCCCAATAAAAACCATAAATGTTTTTTTACTGGAAAAACTCAAAGGGATTAAGGGACAAGGTAAAAGGGAGGAAGATCACCTTTTGTTGCCTGGAGCTTAGGCCTGCTGAACAAAGAGAGGCAGAAATAGAGGGAAGATAGAAGAAAGATTTGTTATTCCTGTGTGTGGAAAGCAAATTAACTTGTAGATGTGCTGCAGAATAATGCCTCAGATCTGATTCTTCTAAACTCCCTACCCGACCTTGGGGTGCCCCATCTTTTTTTTTTTTTTTTTTAAGATTTATTTGATGTGAACCATTTTTAAAGTCTTTACTGAATTTGTTACAATACTACTTCTGTCTTATGTTTTGGTTTTCCAGCCTCGAGGCACATGGGATCTCAGTTCCCCAACCAGGGATTGAACCAGCACCCTGTGCATTTGGAAGGCAAAGTCTTAACCATGGGACCACCAGGGAAGTCCCCAGATCTTTTAAATCTGGAAAATTTTTTAAAGTCAGATTTTCATTTTAATGTCGACTTAAATCTATTTAGCAGTTTTAAATATGTGTTAACTTGCAATTGGAAGATCTTTATAGAACAAGTCTTTGGTTTCTTTTTTTTCCTCAACGTGGGGTCTTGCAGATATGTTATTGGGGGCCCTCCAGATTTTTATTTCCTTTCAAAAGGAAAAAGGAATCTGGGTGTTATTTGAGAAACACTGGTGTGACTGTTCTTGGAATTCCTGTAATGGAGAGGGCTCTTTAGGACAGGGTGCCCCCTGCTAGGGGAGTCGGTGTGTCTGATGTGTGTGATATGTGTGTATGTGGGGCGGTGGTATTTGTGGGGGTATGTGTAGTGTGTGTATAAGTGTGTGTGTCTTCAGAAACACAAGTGTGGCTGTGTTTCTTCTTTCTGGATAGAGAGCACACTCTCCCGTGAGGTTTCCTTCAGAAGGAAGACACTGGGTGCCTGGCCCACTTTCCTGTCAGAACTGGGAGGCCATTGTTCCCTGGTGTCTCTCAGAGCTGTGGTGCCCTCTCCACCCTTGAGAGACCTGACCCTCTTCTACCAAATGACAGAGGTCTTCTGTGGGATCTGGATGACAGGCCTTTCTGGTCTGTCTCTGGCAGAGAGACAGAGCAACATGGCACTTCTGTGGGCTCCACTCTGGTGACTTTGTAGAGTCACACAGCCCTGAGGGGCTAAAAAGAGAATGGAAAACAAAAGGGAGGGAGACTGAAAAATGGCACCGGAACAACTGGCTAACCATTTAGGAAAATGCAGGTGAATTTCTTCACAATCAGAGGCAAGGGAAGGCCGTTGTGAACAGAACACAGAATTCGGTAGTTGTGAAGGAGAAGATGGTTAAAGTGCGCCCCACAACTTCTGTGAGCAAAATGCCAATCAGCAAAGTAAAAATAACAAAAAGCTGAAAAAATGCATTTTTTCACAAGCTGCACACAAGGCCTATTTCCTACCCACAAGCTGCACAAAGGCCTATGTCCTTAATTTGTATATGCAGAGGAATCATATAATCAATAAAAAAAGATGAACAAACCTATGAAAAAATGGGCAAAAGATGTGAACAGGCTATTCACAGAAAATGAAAGACAAGTGGCCCCAAATCCAGTGAAGATTCTAGTCCTTACTCATAATTAAATATGAATCTGAACATCCAGGTGTCTTTTCAAACTTACCAAATTGTTAGAAGCTAAAAGATTGGTAATACCCAATGTCAATTCTGATGATGGGAAAATGGTGGCCTTAGGGTCACCGCTGTGCAGAGGCCTTCTATGGGACTTGCGCTTACTTAAACACGGCCACAGACCAACCCTATTGTGGCACCATGGCCTATTGGTACCTCATGAAAACTTTCTGCGCACATTGGATCACCAGTGAGAAGCTGTGCAGAGCCCAGCATGATCTTCATTTCCAAGCTGCCACCTATCTCTGCCTTCTAGGCAGCATCCAAGAACATGTGGCCCTTCATCGAGAATTTCATGGCAAGGGGTCTTAGCCAGATGAGGTGTCTAACCAGTGCCCCCCTGCAGTGGAAGTACAGACTCTTAACCACCAGACCACCATGGAATTACTCCAGAATTTGATTTTTTTTAACCTGTATTTAAATGAACAGGAATGATATTTATAAAATTTGGTATTAGGTAGGGCCACCCAAGATGGATGGTTCATGGTGGAGAGTTCTGACAAAACATGGTCCACTGGAGAAGAGAATGACAAACCACTTCAGTATTCTTTCCTTGAGAATCCCATGAATTAGTATGAAAAGGCAAAAAGATATGACACTGAAAGATGAACTCCCCAGGTCAGTAGGTGCCCAATATGCCACTGGAGAAGAGTGGAGAAATAACTCCAGAAAGAATGGAGAGATGGAGCCAAAGTGAAAACAGTGCTCAGTTGTGGATGTGACTGGTGATGGAAGTAAAAGTTCGATGCTGTAAAGAACAATGTTGCATAGGAACCTGGAATGTTAGGTCCACGAATCAAGGTAAATTGGAAGTGGTCAAACAGGAGATGGCAAGAGTGAACATCAACATTTTAGGAATCAATAAACTAAAATGGACTGGAATGGGCAAATTTAATTCAGATGAGCATTATATCTACTACTGTGGGTAAGAATTCCTTAGAAGAAATGGAGTAGCCCTCATAGTCAACTAAAGAGTCCAAAGTGCAGTACTTGGGTGCAGTCTCAAAAATGACAGAATGATCTCTGTTCATTTCCAAGGCAAGCCATTCAATATCACAGTAATCCAAATCTATGCCCCAACTACTAATGCCAAAGAACCTGAATGGTTCTATGATGACCTACAAGACCTTCTAGAACTAACACTAAAAAAAGATGTCCTTTTCACCATAGGGGACTGGAATGCAAAAGTAGGAAGTCAAGAGATACCTGGAGTAACAGGCAAGTTTGGCCTTGGAGTACAAAATGAAGCAGGGCAAAGACTAACAGAGTTTTGCCAAGACAACACACTGGTCATAGCAAACACCCTCTTCCAACAACACAAGAGACAACTCAACACATGGACATCACCAGATGGTCAACATCAAAATCAGATTGATTTTATTCTTTGCAGCCAAAGATGAAGAAGCTCTATACAGTCAGCAAAAATAAGACCAGGAGCAGACTGTGGCTCAGATCATGAACTCCTTATTGCCAAATTCAGGCTTAAATTGAAGAAAGCAGGGAAAACTACGAGACCATTCAGGTATGACCTAAATCAAATCCCTTAAGATTATACAGTGGAAGTGACAAATAGATTCAAGGGATTAGATATGATAGAGTGCCTGAAGGACTATGGACGGAGGTTTGTGACATTGTACAGGAGGCATGATCAAGACCATCCCCAAGAAAAAGGAATGCAAAAAGGCAAAATGGTTGTCTGAGGAGGTCTAACAAATAATTGAGAAAAGAAGAGAAGCTAAAGGCAAAGGAGAAAATGAAAGATATACTCATCTGAATGCAGAGTTCCAAAGAATAGCAAAGAGAGATAAGAAAGCATTCCTAAGTGTGCAATCCAAAGAAATTGAGGAAAACAATAGAATGGGAACTTCTAAAGATCTCTTCAAGAAAATTAGAGATACCAAGGGAACAATTCACGTAAAGGTGGACACGATAAAGGGCATAAATGGTATGGACCTAACAGAAGCAAAATATTGAGGTGGCAAGAATATACAGAACTATACAAAAAAGATCTTAAGGACCCAGATAACCACGATGGTGTGATCACTCACCTAGAGCCAGACATCCTGGAATGCGAAGTCAAGTGGGCCTTAGAAAGCATCACTACGAACAAAGCTAGTGGAGATGATGGAATTCCAGTTGAGCTATTTCAAACCCTAAAAGATGTTGCTGTTAAAGTGCTGCACTCAATATACCAGCAAATTTGGAAAACTCAGCAATGGCCACAGGACTGGAAAAGGTCAGTTTTCATTCCAGTCCCAAAGAAAGGCAATGCCAAAGAATGCTCAAACTACTGCACAGTTGCACTCATCTCACATGCTAGCAAAGTGATGCTCAAAATTCTCCAAGCTAGGCTTCAACAGTATGTGAACCTCGAACTTCCAGATGTTCAAGCTGGATTTAGAAATGGCAGAGAAACCAGATCAAATCGCCAACATCCATTGGATCATAGAAAAAGCAAGAGAGTTCCAGAAAAACATCTACTTCTGTTTTATTGACTGTACCAAAGCCTTTGACTGTGGATCACAACAAACTGGAAAATTCCTCAAGAGATGGGAATACCAGACCACCTTGCGTGCCTCCTGAGAAATCTGCATGCAGGTTAAGAAACTACAGTTAGAACCGGATAAGATCTTAACTGGAACAACGGACTGGTTCCAAACTGGGAAAGGAGTACATCAAGGCTATATATTGTCACCCTGCTTATTTAACTTATATGCAGAGTACATCATGCGAAATGCCGGGCTGGATGAAGCACAAGCTGGAATCAAGATTGCTGGGAGAAATATCAATAACCTCAGATATGTAGATGACACTACCCTTAAGGCAGAAAGTGAAGAGGAACTAAAGAGACTCTTGATGAAAGTGAAAGAGGACAGTGAAAAGCTGAGTGCTGAAGAATTGATGCTTTTGAACTGTCATATTGGAAAACACTTTTGAGAGTCCCCTGGACAGAAAGGAGATCAAACCAGTCAATCCTAAAGGAAATCAGTACTGAATATTCATTGGAAGGATTGATGCTAAAGCTGAAACTCCAATACTTTGGCCATCTGATGGGATGGGAAGAACTGACTCATTTGAAAAGACCCTGATGCTGGGAAAGATTGAAGGTAGGAGGATAAGGGGATGACAGAGGATGAGATAGTTGGATGGTATCACTGACTCAATGGACATGAGTTTGAGCAAGCTCCGGGAGTCGGTGATGGACAGGGAAGCCTGGCGTGCTGCAGTCCATGAGGTTGCAAAGAGTTGGACACTACTGAGCAACTGAGATGAACTGAATGTCAGTGAGGGCTTAGGGAAGCAGTCACTTTCATACACTTATGGCTGGAGTACAAATTTGTATGAATTTTCCTAGAACAATTTGGCAATATATTTAAAGCAAAAATTTAAATATACATGCCCTTTTTATATTTTAAATATACATACCCTTTGACCTAACAATTACATAGGTCTGTATTTGCTCTATTGATAGGTTTGCCAAGATAGACAAAGATAAACAAACAATATAAAACAAAGATAAACAATAGCCAAGATAAACAAACAAGAATGTTCATTACAGCTTCATTTTAATAGCAATGCAGTTGGAAAGATCCTGAATTTCATCAACAGGGGATATTTAATAATTTTTAAAATAAATTATGGTACAGCCATAAAATGGGATCTATACAGCCATTAAAAGAATGAATCAAATCTATGTGTGTTCATATGAAAAGACCTCTAATAGATTCTGATAAGCATTTAAAAAAAATATTTGGGTATACTGTACATAGTATAATCCTTTCTGAATAAAAATGATATAAATATGTAAAAGTTTTGGTATTGTGCATACACTTTTTGCTGGAAGGATATATAAAATATGTAGACAGTTAATACTATTGGTTGCTAGCACAGGGGGCACTTTTTCCCCTCTGTTTTATACCTTTTTGTGCTGTTTGATGTTTCAAACAATGTGTACATAAAAACTTTATTTAAAAAAATCAACAGAAGTATTCTGGGCAGTAAATTTATGGATTTAAAAAATTGTTTCCATATGTAAATAAATGTGCTTAGTCACTCAGTCGTGTCTGACTTTTTGCAACCCCATGGACTTATAGCCTGGCAGGGTCCTCTGCCCATGGGGATTCTGCAGGCAAGAATCCTGGTGTGGGTTGCCATGTCTTCCTCTAGGGTATCTTCCCAATCCAGGAATCAAACCCAGGTCTCCTGCATTGCAAGCATATTCTTTACTATCTGAGCCACCAGGGAAGCCCATGTAAATAAATATTACTTAAAAAAAATAGGATTGAAATATATGACTGACACAAAACAAAATAACCAAGTTGAAACCTTAACATTCTTCCACACTTTAATTTTTGGTTCTCACCCTATAGGTTACAGAATGTGAAAAATTTCATTCATTCACAATACATTTCTAACTCCTTTTCTCAGAAGAAGAAACAGTTGAGCCTGGTTTTATAATATTTTCACCTTTTTCTTTTAAACATGACTGACAGTCTATAAAAATGGACTTTCTGACCAAAGTGAAATGAAGGGTTCCCAGATCCTCCGAGGGGGGCTGGTTTTCTGGTGTGGAGGTCCTGCTGGTGGTGGCATTAGACATGGGGATGCTGGGCCAAATGCAGAGACTGGGGGTGCAAAAACAGGTGAGTTGCTCTCTGGGGAGGGGGCACACATCCAGCTGGATTTTCTGAATTCTATTCTTACTCCATAAACACCAAAGACAGTACCTCTGGGCACCTGCCTTTCTCCTGTTGCAGCGCTCACAAACTCATGAGACTTCTCAGACGTGTTTGGGACAGCCCTGGGCCGGGAGTGGCAAGTCCCAGGTCTGAGAGTAGTTGGGTGCAATGGCCTTGCACCCTCAAGCTCTGGCCACATAACAACAGCTGCCCACTGGACATACGCAGTGCCCACAGCCAGGTGCTGTGCTGGGCACACACAGGTGCCCGCGTCAGGTACCAGACACAGGCACTGGGGCGGCTCAGTGTGAGCTGAGGTGCTCTGAGGAGGACCTCCAGTTGCCTTAAGTTTGGGGAGATTCTCTCAGTCCTGGGACAGAGTGTCTGCTGGAGATCCAGTCCCAGAATGAAAGATGACAAAGTGGCCTCAGGGAAGCAAACGTGCCCAGAGGGTAACCTCTGGGTGGCTAAAGAGCAGAGCTAATTTCTTTACTGACATATTTTCATTATAATGAAGTAGTTAATGGAAGCTATCAGGATGTATTTGCTCCCCAAATTCTCCTTCCGCTTTGAAAGAGGAAATCAAGCAACCTGTAAACATTTAAAAGGTGTGTTGATTGACTTGAAGTCCCCCTCCTCAAAAGCCTGACAGAGACAAAGCGGATTCTAATGGAGGTCTAGCGCCACCTCCTGGTGGCCTGAGAGAAACGGAGAGGGACGACTGGGAAGAGAAGATGGGACACGCAAGGCTGCTTACCCCGCTGAGAGAAAACGTTCCACAGGCTCCTCTGGCTGGGAAGAGAGGAAGCTTTCCACAGTCTGAGGTGCCTTTGGGTGAAGGGTGAAGGTTGGAACAAGCGAGCACCTCTGGCACCTCTCTTGGGAAAGGAGGATAGAAGTGAGAGGCTACCCAAGCAGCAGTAATGGAGAAACGTCTGTTTCATGTTCTGCATCTGGAGATGAAGGGCGTTTGAACTGACTGAAGGCTTCTGACTTAGTGGAGGTGTGTCTCCAGGCTCCTGAAAGTGTCTTCCAACTTTTACCATGAAGGAGTTTTAAATTTTTATAGTCTTACTTATCAGACTTTTCTTTTACGATGCTCGGATCGTTGTAACATTCTTAGAAAAGATTTCCTGCCAGATAAAGTCATTCCTGGCTTCCCTGGTGGCTCAGACAGTAAAGATGCTGCCTGTAAATTGGGAGACCTGGGTTCAATCCCTGGGTTGGGAAGATGCTCTGGAGAAGGAAATGGCAACCCACTCAAGTATTCTTGCCTGGAGAATCCCGTGGATAGAGGGGCCTGGTGGGTTATGGTCCATGGAGTCACAAACAGTCGGACACTGAGTGACTAACACACACAAGGTCATTTAAAATATCTCTGTAGGGAAAAGAAAATGCGGGGATATTACATCTACTTGGAGCACTTTTCTTTGAGTTCAGTTTTGTTATTTTTAAATCTATTTTGTGTTCATTAGTGTCCATGTGCTTCCTGACTAACGTCTGGAGAGCTGAGCCAAAGCCCTGGGGAGTTTTAAGGGTCTCATCTGTAGGAGGGGGCTGGTTAGGGAACTCAAGGGAGGACACCTCCCTGGCAACAGGTGTCTTCCTCAAGCTGGCACCTAAAAGAATCCCACTCTGGGGCAGGGATTTGGACTCAGACCATCCTAGGATTGAACCTCAGTGCTTCATTTATCAGCTCCTAGTCAAGTATCTTAACTTTCCTAAGCTTCAGGATTTTCATCTTTAAAATGGGGACACTGTTGCTGCTGCTGCTAAATAATAATACCTACTTCACAGGGTTATTACCAGGCTCACATGAATTAATACAGATGAAATGCTTAGACCAAGACCTTGTATATGTGACTATGTGCTCCATAAATATCTCCTGTAGGGACATCCCTGCTGGTCCAGTGGTTAAGAATCCGCCTGCCATTATAGGGCACATCTCTGGTCCAGGAAGATTCCACATGCCCTGGGGCAACTAAGCCCACAGGCCACAACTACTGAGCCCGTGCGCCTAGAGCCCATGTTCTGCAACAAGAGAAGCCATTGCAACGAGAAGCCAGCACACCGCAACAAAGACTAGCTCCGGTTCACAACTAAAGAAAGCCCACACTCAGCAAAGAAGAGCCCGTGCAGCCATAAACAAACAAACAAACAAATATCATCTGTCAGTATTACCTGAGCCAGGGACCCTGGGATGAGTCTAGGGATGCTGGACTCCTTTGAAATCACTAAACAAGTTTCCCAGATAGGGAGACGTGTGGTCCTCTTTCTGGCATCACACGTTTTTCTTTCTGCTTCTTGCAGGAATCTCCACCTGTCCTTTTGTGTGTGTTAGTCGCTCAGCCATGTCTGACTCTTTGCGACCCCATGGACTGTAGGCCACCAGGCTCCTCCGTCCATGGAGTTTTCCAGGCAAGAATACTGGAGTTGGTAGCCATTCCCTTCTCCAGGGATCGAATCCAGGTCTCCCGCATTGCAGGCAGATTCTTTACCATCTGAGCCACGAGGGAAGCCCTTTTAGATCCAGTCTTAAGAATGCTTGGCCTCAGGCCTGGATTGTATCCATAGGTACTGTAAGTCCAGGACTTAGGCCTATGGACTTTCTAAGGGTCTACATAAGACTGGAAAAAAAATCCAGTGGCTCCAAATTATGAAAGGAAAACTTCAAAATCAAAATTAAAAAATGTTTACTTAAATGTCTATAAAACAATGTTGTGTCAACCTCATTAATCATTAAACGAGTACTCATAAATATTTCATGATATATGAAGGTTCCTCTGTGTCTTTTCATAGCTTGATAGCTCATTTCTTTTTAGCATTGAATAATATTCCATGTCTGGAAGTACCACAGTTTGTTCATTAATCTACTGAAGGACATTTTGCTGCCTCCAAGTTTTGGCAATTATGAACAAAGTGGTTAAAAACATGCACACGCAGGTTTTTTGTGGACATAAGTTCTCAGTCCCTTTGAGTAAGTATGCAGGAATACAGCTGCTGGATAATATGCTAAGAGAACGGTTAGTTTTGTAAGAAACCACCACACTGTCTTCCAAGGAGGCTGTACTATTTTGTATTCCCACCAGCAATGAATGAGAGTTCCCAGCGTTCCGCTTGGTGTTGCCAGTGTTCTGGATTCTGGCCATTCTAATAGTTCTGCAGTGGCATCATCGTTTTGATTTACGTTTTCCTGATGACATAAGATATGGACCGTCTTCAAATGCTTATTTGCCATTTTCTTTGGTGAAGTGTCTGTTCAGGTCTTTGGATCATTTTAAAAATGAAGTTGTTTTCTTACTGTTGAGTTTCAAGTATTTTTTGTGTATTTTGGATAACAGTCCTATTTCACATATGTCTTTTGCAAATATTTTCTCCCAGTGTGTGGTTTGTCTTTTTATTCCCTTGACAGAGTCTTTTGGAGAGCAGAAGATTTAATTTTAATGAATCAAGCTTTTCAATGATTTCTTTTAAAAACCTTTTTATTTTATATTGGAGTAGAGTTGATTAACAATGTTGTGGTAGTTTCAGGTATAACACAAAGTGACTCAGTTATGCATATACATGTATATACTTCTAGTCCAGCTCTTTTCCCATTTAGGTTGTCACTAAACAGAGCAAAGTCTCCTGTGCTGACAGTAGCCGTAAATTGTCACTACATTGAACAAAGTTCCCCGTGCTAACAGGAGGTCCTTGTTGGTTATCCATTTTAAATAAAACAGTGTGTACAAGTCAGTCTCAAACTCCCTAACTGTCCTTTCCCCCAGTCCTTTCCCCCTGGTATTACCAGTTCTTTCTTTCTTGGTTCATACCTTTGTCATCTTTGCAAAAAGTCATTGTCAAAGCTAAGGTCGTCTAGATTTCTCCTATGTTATCTTCTAGGAGTTTTACAGCTTTGCATTTAACATATAGGTCTGTGATCCATTTTGATTTAATTTTTGTGGGTGGGGGTGTAAGGCCTGTGTCTAGATTTACCCTTTTGCACGTGGATGTCCAGTCGTTCATGTAACCATTTGTTGAGAAGATTACCTTTGCTCCATTATATTCCTTTGCTCCTTCATCAAAGATGACTTGACCGTGTTTGTGTGAGTCCATTTCTGGGCTCTTTATTCAGTTCCATTTATCTGTTTGCCTATTTTATCACTAGTACCATAATGTCTTAATTACTGCAGCTTCATAGTAAATTTTGAAGTTGGCTAATGTCAGTCCTCCAACTTTTCTCTTCTTCAATATCCTGTTCATTACTCTGGGTCTTTTACCTCTCCACAGACACTTGAGAATCAGTTTGTTAACATCTACAAAATAACTTGCTGGGATTTTCCCTGGGATGTATTGAATTTATAGTTCAAGTTGGGAAGAACGGACATCTTGACAATATGGAGACCTACTAGTGTGTTCAGCCCTAAACTTGGCCCTGGGAGGTAGGAAACTATACTGGAGTTAAGGAAAGCATAGGACAGGCTCCCTCATGGTGTTGGCAAGGAAACTGTACCCCACACAATGCTAGATGTACAGAGAGTGCTCAAAAGGGTCTCTGGGGCAATGAACGGAGCTGAATCCCAAAGCGCCAGGAAACAGGGCAGTAAGGTGCCCATTCCATGCTAAGATGGTTAGCACAGACTCCGGTCCTTCAGAGGGAAGACCTGGCCTAAAGGAAAACTTTGTGGCAAAGATACTGTCGAGAAGGGAGCCAGCCAGAAAGGCTGGTCTGGGCAAGGCTCTTGGGCTTACTGAGTGGCTGTATTGATAGGTTAATTCACTGACATTGATTCATTGATTTGTCAAATATTTATCGAGAATCTACTATGGTTCAGGCACTCAGGGATCTCCCATATAACACGTCCAGCCACCCCCTGCAGTTCAGGCAGGACCACTTCTGTATGTTTTTTCGGATGGTGGTCTGATGATGTTAGCTATGGGCTGGGCCTCAGAGCTGCCATGTATCCTAGCCAGGGGTGGCCGAGGCTGTTTCCTGTTTAAAGGCTAGCTTCTCAGCAGGGAGGGCGATGTCAGCTGTTGAAGTTTAAGGGAGCCCTGGCTCAGCCTAGATGAACTCCATCTTGTCTGCCCAGTGGGGGACCATCCTGTGGCTTGCTCTGGGCTCAGTCTCTAGGGGTTCAGGGAAGGAAGAAAGGAAGCTCTCCATCAAATATTTTATTATTTTATCAACATGGAGACTCTTGAAGACTTGAACTGATCTGGGAGATGTGGAGAGTGAGAAAGGAGGGGAGGAGAGAGGTAAACCAGCAGGAGGAGACTGAGCAAGGAGCAGCAAGGGCAGAGAGACAGCAGGACAAGGGTGGAACAGGGAAGAGGGGGAAGAAGCGAGAAAGACAAGAGGAGGGAGGGAGAGAGAGGAAGAAGGAGCAAGAGAATGGAGCTGGTCAGAAGGGAGAGAAGCAAGGGAGAGAAGGGGCGACGGGGGCCAGAGCTGCTGCTGAAACTGTCCCTGGGTCCCCGCCTTGGGTCCCCCCCCCTTCTCCTGTGCATTGGTGTGAGCGCTCACAGCATCCACGCGGACACACGTGTACACGTAGCCAAACACATATGCACTGATACCCACCCCCTTGGGCAGAGCTTTCAGAATCTACACTGCTAGGGAGGCGGGGTTGCCACGGTGACAGGTGCTGGAGCACCACCTTATGGGTATTAATAGCTTCCATTGAAGCCACCAAAACAGTGACTTCATCCAGACCTTCTTCCTGGCAGCCTCCTTCTCTCTCCTCGCTTTGTAATTGGGGCTGGGAAGGGCCCCCGGGGCCTCAGAGGCCACTTCCCTGCCTCCTGGCAGCCTCTTTGGTGAAGGATGCTTGAAGTCTCGGGGATTCCACCCAACGTCCAGGGGAAGAAGGGTGCTGTGGTTCTTTGCTTCTCTGAGCTGGGTCCAACCACCACCCCTGCCAGGAAAGGGTTTCTGAGGCACAGGTCCCCTGGAGGGGTCACCCTCAGCTGCTCTGGGTCCCGTGCAGCCACACCCACCTCCTCTAGGTCCCTGCCTGGCCAGAGACCTATAGTGAGTTGACAGTGGTGTCCCCCCTGCCCCCCACCATAGCACAGAGCTCCTTGGGAAAACTAGGGCCAGTCTAGGGAGATGACATAAGGCGGCGGTCCCCAACCTTTTTGGCACCAGGGACTGGGTTTGTGGAAGACAGTTTTTTCACAGATAGGGTGGGGGAATGATTCAAGCACTTTACACTTATTGTGCACTTTATTATTATTACATTGTGATATAGAATGAAATAATTATACAATTCACCATAATGCAGAATCAGTGGGAGCCCTAAGCTTGTTTTTCTGCAGCTAAATGATCCCATCTGGGGGTGATGGGAGACAGCGAGAGTAGGGTTTGTGCTCCTCTGGGAATCTAATGCTGCTGCTGATCTGACAGGAGGCAGAGCTCAGGCAGTAATGTGAGGAAGCCCTGTGGTAAAAACAGATGAGGCTTTGATCACTCACTCACCACTTGCTCACCCACCACTCACTTCCTGTCATGTGGCCTGGTTCCTAACAAGCCATGGACTGGTACTGGTCCGTGGCCATGGTTGGGGACCCATGACATAGGGTACAAGATTTCAGAGGCATCCCACTCAAGCCTGAGCAAGAGCAGGGTGGCTGTTCATTGCATGGTTCTAAGGGCGAGTGCCTCCTTACATTTCATCACACAGGGACGCCTCGCTCATCTCACCCTAATCTCAGCTTCGTGGATGCTCCCATTATCTCCTCAGCCTCTGAGATCAGGGGATGTTTCTGTCCTACCTTCAGTTCCCTGCCTCAGTCCCTAATGCCTCTGGCCCTTCTGTGCAGCTCCCTGGGTCAGGCTGTCCTGAGCAGCAGAGCCTCTGGACCCCTCAGGCAGGCACCGGTGTCTGGTCCCCTCGTCTCCCCTTCCCTGTGACCTTCTCCATTTCTCCCCTGCTTGGCCCAGAGCCCCAGGTTTAGACCACATGGGACCCATGACATCCCTGCCTCCCTACCATGGGGCCTCACCAGCCCCCATCCCTTCTATGTCCCAGCCCATCCCCCCAAGGAAGGGAAGGAGATGACAAGCTTCCCCCCCAGCCACTGTCGGTAAATCCTACCAAGGGCTTGCACTTCACACACCCTCCAGGGGAACTAGTCTCGTCTATACAGAGTCTTCAGATTTATTCTGATGCCAGCAGCAGCCTAGAGTGACCTCATTCCAGCAGGCTTCAGTGGGTATATGAGAGTGTGAGAGTGTGGGTATTTGTGTAGAAGTGAGTATGTGAGAGAGAGTAAAAGTGTGTGTGCAAATGGATGAGTGTGCTGCCATTCAGAGCCCATGGATTTCTGATGCATGAGTCATCAGCTGGCGTGAGCCTCGGGGAGATACGCCCATAAAAAGACAGCACCCCTGACCTGCCACGTCCATTCTGCAGCTGGCTGGGCACGTGATCCTGGGCATCTAAGAGGCTGGGGGCGGAGAAGGGAGCTGTCTTTCCCTCCAGACCCCAGAGAGCAGCTGTCAAGGATATTTCTAGCTCGCCTGGAGTCCCAGACATTTAAGGATGTGATGCCTGCAATGGGGTGGGGGTGGAGGGCAGGAGAGGGGAAAAAGGGATGGTTCAGAGGCTTTCCTCCCACGCCTCTTGGTGGAATTCGCCTGGCAGCCAGGGGGATTCGTCCATTTCACAAGCAGTGTTGGACAGTCTGTCATGTACTAGGCACTCTCTTGGAGACTGGTGACATCATGGTGAATGGAGTTGACCTGCTGCTCCCCTCACCTTGGGGGGAGGTAGACCATAAACCAGGAGGAAAAGTCTACTTTCAAATTAATTCCAGAAGATAACACAGAGTAATGGTATGGAGCGTAACTGAGAGTTGGGGGGGTTCTCTGGCTGGGCTGGTCAGAGAAAGTCAGGAGGTGATACATGAACTGTGCCTGAATAATGAACAGCTGTCACATGGAGACTTGCAGAAAGAACCACCCAGAAGAGGATGGATGACATGCCCGAAGCCAGCCCGTGTCCTTGCTGGATTCTGGATCAGAGTTGTTGAAACCAGTCAGGGAGCTAGAGGTGACAGAAAAGGAAGGCAGATTCCCTCTCCCAGCAGGACCTTGGCTCATCTTCTAGCCCTGACCAGACAGGGAGAAGGATAGTACTGTAAACTACATGGGAAAATGATCTGAAAAAGAATGGACATATGTATATGTATAACTGAATCACTTTGCTATACACTTGAAACTAACACAACATTGTAAATGAATTATACTCAAAAAAAAAAAAGAAGACAGGGACAAGAAGATGCCCCCCTGTCCAAGTAGGAGATGACTCCCTTCCCTTCCTGCAGATCCTAGTATCAGTGCTGAGCTTCAGGATGGATGAGTCATTTGAACAGGTGACTTGCTGAAGGCCCTTTCCTCCAGGAAGCTTTCTTTGACTGCTGCAAGCCACAGAGGCCCCCCACCTCTTGGAGCTGACAGAACCACTCAGTTCAGAGTTGGTGGTTCTCTGACAGTTTGTTCCTGAGATTTGTCTCTGAGGCTTGGCCCTCCATCCAGTCTTCTAGGTCCAGTCTGTGTGCATCTAAAGGCTCCCCAAGCCTTTTTGTGTCCAGCAACTGAACAGCCTGGGGTTCTTGATCTGAGCCTTTGTCCCAGTGCCCCTTGGAGCTGATGGACAGCAAAAGGGTCAGGTGCTGGGTGGTTTTTTTTTTTTTTTTTTAAATGGACAAGTTATTTAATTAGGTTCTTTGTAAGAAGTTCAGAACACTACTTTGTGAGGATAAATTCCATTTGTGAGAGCAAACACAGAGCGCAAGTAGCCCTGGAGCTGAGGGACAGCTTTGATTCTTTGCAGAATTTATGAGTCCACAGCTTTCTGATCAACCTTGCGCTGCTCTGTGATCTCCTATTTCTCTCTGTGTTGAAGATCTCAGCCTTCTGCTGTCTGGGTTTATGCAGCTTCTTCTTCTTGAAGTAAACGTTAATGAGATGTTCTGGGATTTTCACACCAGCGATGTTGATTTTGGTGGAGGTGGCCGTGACAAATCTCTGGTGTGTTCTACGCAGAGGAACTCAATTGAGGGACAGAAGCCCAGTCACAAGTAACAAGCCACTGCCCAGATGCTTCAGGAAAATGACCCTCTTTCCTGTGTGGTGCCCTGTGAGGATGATCAGAATAGTCCCGGGAGAGATGCCGCTGGCACGCAGCTTTTTCACAAGCTTACTGAAGGGTTTTCTGCCGTGACTCAACAGCTTCTGAGGCACATCTTCAGTAGGGTAATACCTAGGCATTTTGTGAAGTCTGACCACTCAGGTACCACCATTCTTGTTGCCACCAACTGGTTTTGTGAGAGTAGCAAGAACTCGAACCTTTTTTTTTTTTTTCGACCGTGGATTTAGCTGCTGAATACTGTCTCTTGTACAAGGCCTTCCTGGAGTATGTAGCTGATCGGAATATCTGCCAACTCCTCTGACCAGGACAGGGTTTCAGCTGCAGTGGGGCTTCCCCTTCTTAACCTTCTTCACCTTTTTAGCCTTGTCGCCAGCATCAGCCTTCTTGGTTTCAGGTTTTTTCTCCTTAGTATCCGGCTTCTCAGCCTTTTCAACCGCCATCTTGCAAGATAGGAAAGAGTGGGTGGGACTCTTAATCTCCCTTCATTTATTCAGTCATCCATCCACTTAAAAAAAAAAGTGTATATATATATATATTTTTTTTTTTTTTTGAACTTTTATTGTATGCCAGGTACTGTACCTGCTACTAGAGAAATCGGAAATAAGAGTTACTTCGTCCCGAGCCTGGTATCCAGGGAGCTCACCGTTCTTACTGTATGGTTTTCCTTGTTTTCAAGACCAAGCGCCACTGTTGGTGAGGGGAATAAACCCAACCCTTGGAGCCCCGATCTCTGTCTGATATTTGACCCCTATCTGCTCCCCCGCCAGGCCAAGAAGGGCTAGAGTTGGCCGGGAACGTCGCGCACCCGGCGCCACATCTGGCTGAGCGGGCGCGCGCGTGTCGCTAAGACGCTCATTCACCGGCGCAGCTGTCACCATAACAACCGGAGCGAGGGAATCCTGGCGACGGCTGGGGGCGGGGGCGGCGGTCGCGCGGGGGACCTGGTGGGGGCGGGAGCGCGGCGTCGGGGGCGGGCGGGAGACCCACCACCGCGAGAGCGCCCAGCACACCCCGCGCTCCTTGGAGCCCCGCTCCATGTCGAGCCGCCGGCGGGAGGGCACCACGCACGTCGCCGCCTCGGTCGTCCCCGCGGGCGGGGACCCAGCCGGCCGCCAAGCCGCCGAGCCTCCGGGCAGGCCGAGCCGCTGAGCGCCCGCACCAAGAGCCCCGACTCTATGGCCGGGGGGAAGCGTGCCGGAGCCAACAGCCGGAACCCGAGCGCCAACGGGAGGAAGAAGGGAGCCCCGGGCGCCACCGGCCCCGGCCCAGGGGCGCGCCCGCCGCGAAAAATGGCAGGCAGGTAGCCGGCTCGCGCGAGGAACCCCCGCGGCGGGCAGGACCCGCCGAGGACCGCGGAGCCCAGACACAGAGAGGAGAGGAGCGGCCCGCCCGCCCCCCGCCGCAGCCCCACCAGGGCCCTCCCCCGGCGGCGCGCGCGCTCGCGCGCGCACACACTTGCACACCGTACCTCTGCTCCAGCCCAGCCTCGCCTGCCCCCTGCGAGTGCCGAACCCCACTGGGGCCGGATGCCATGGGTAACAACTTCTCCAGTATTCCCTCTCTGCCCCGAGGAAACCCGAGCCGGGCGCCGCGGGCCCACCCCCAAAACCTCAAAGGTAAGGCTCCGCCGGGGCCGGGCTCAGCTGGCGGACTGGGGTGCAGGTGGAGGGGCAGGGAGAGGTGGAGAGGTGTGGTTGGGGAGGCCACACAGGTGCCACCTGTTGTGCGTCTTTGGAGATGGGAGATGAACCTCTGACCGTTGGGGGTGCGCTGGAGGTGGGGGCCTGCCGGTGATGATGGCGAAAATCAGGGAGGATGGCGTTCAGTGGGGTCTACGCAGTTCTCCCAGCTACACCAGAAACGTCAATGGAGTCCCCTCAGGCCACGGTGCTAGGCGAGCGTGCAGGTGCAGGGGGTGAGGAAGGGCATTTGCCTGGTGGATGGGGAAGTGTGGCAGGGTGCTCAGGCCGGCCAGCTGTGCTTCCCAAGAGAAGTACCACGGTCTCCTTTTTCATCTGCCCATGGCTGGAGAGGTGATGGCTGGAAACACTAGTTGCCTTTCCGATTGGAGGGTCTTAAAAATACAGGGCCGAATAATAACAGCCTGGAAGAAGGGACCAGAGCTGCAGAGTCCTCTGCAGCTATTGACTTTTTGTATCCACTGAATCAGCTTGGTTTCTGGTTCCCCAAAGGCTAGATGTCCAGTTATAACTCTAGAAAGGATGGGCTGAGAGCCTTGAGACAGATCTCAAGGTCTTTGCCCTCTTAAGTCCACCGACCTACTCAGCACCCTAAGGGAGGTGCCAGGCCCTGTTCTTTGCTTTACCTCTTCAGTGCTGTCTCTGACCTTTTGAAGACTCACCTGGGCCTTCCCAGGCCCTCAGAGCCCACTGATTCCCTTCAGAAAGCTCCTTTTCTATTATCCTGAAAACCAGCCAGTACTGACTGGGCATTCGGATGACTAAGAGTCAGGAAGGGAAGCTCTTGGGCAAGTTTACAAAGAACTTTCACAAATACCTTTTCAAATGAGCAAGGAAACTGCTCTGCATAGTGCTCAGAGCTCGTCATACCCATTTCACAGTTAGGAGAACCAATGCTTGTTTCAGGATCCCAAAGCCAGAGCGGCAGAGCTAGACTGCAGACCTGTATCTTCTGTCTTGGAATGCTACCCTCTCTTTTGCTGGACAGTTAACCTTCAGAACTGGGGAGAGGAGAGGAGACAGGACCACAATCCTGCATCCTAACTCCGACACTTCCAAAACCACCTCTCACTCACCTTGGGCACATCAGTAGGTTTGTTGTGTCTTTCTGAAAATTAGTATGGTGGCACACATCAATCCCTTTAAAAATATCATTTTCATTGTGATTCTGCCTGCAGAATCGATCCTGAAGAAATGGAGATGAAGGCAAATACTTGTACACGAGCCTAGGATGCTATGGCAGTGTTGTTTGTACTAGAAAACAATCTAAATGCCCTGTAATCATGGTGAATCCTCTTGGTGGAGTATTATGCAACCTTTAAAATAGTATTTTTGAAGAGCATTTGATCACTTGGGAAAATTCTCACAGCAGCATAATGACATTTGTAAGAAGCAGTGGCAAAGCTGCATAAACAGTAGAGCCCAATTTTGTTAAAATGTCATGGATGCCCCTCCCCCACAGAAATCAAGCAACCTTGGAAAGAAAGTTTCCAAAAGGTTGACCATGGTTTCCTCTGGGTAATGAGATCTTATTAGAGTTTTTCTTTTCTTTTTAATATTTTGCTCTTTTCTAAAATTTCTACAATAAGCAAGTATTAATTTTGATCATCAGAATTAAGCTGTAAGTATTGCGGGCAAGTATCATTTTTAATCATCAGAAATAAGCTGTAAGTATTGCATGTATGATGACTTTCTGAACATTGAAAACAGATTCCTAATGATGGTGGAACTTGTGTTTGTCATCCAGTTCAATGTTCTCTCTTACAAGGGAGAGAAATGAGGGGAAGGGAGAATGATTTGCCCATTTACTCAATGGGCCAGTCAAGAGAAGGTGGCAAAGTCAGGCTGACTCCTTCAAGGGCAGGAGTTAGCTGGGGGCCAGTGAGCTGACTTGGCGCTGGAACGCTCATCAATTACCCCGAGAAGGCTGTGTTCCATCCATGACCCTAGGGAAGCCCAGAGAAGGCTTCCATAATTGCACCCCTTTTTTAACCTACAGTTTGGGATTGTAGGGATGTGAAGTCTCTGGGACTGGAGTCTTTGACAAGGGAGGGAGTGGGGAGGACAGGGTCTGAGGCCCGCCTATCTCCCTGCTCCCACCCTAGCCTCCTCCTCTGCCTGACTCCCCACCTGTCTGGCCTGAGAAAGTCGCCTTGTGCTGCCTCCATGATTTATAGTGGGAGTAAATGGGGGAGAAATTTTCCTCACCCCAGCAGTCTCCCTCCCCTGTCCATCTCCCTTCTGGCTTGGTTTTCCAGGATCCATTCTCCCCTGTCCCTAACCACACACCTACAGGAGGGGCCATGAGAATTTTGGTTCTGCTCCTACCGAGGCTGAGATGGATTAGAACATGCCAAGAAAGCTGACTTCTGTCCTTTGTCTAGGGTCTCCTGATTAGGCTTCTCAGCCTGACTTTTCCCCATCCTAAGAGAACCATCAGTTTTATTCTGTGATTGTTTTAATGTTTACTCCAAGTTCCTTTCTAACTATGTCAGCATTGAGCTAGGGGTCTTCTCTGATACATCAACGGTCATCCAGAATTCCACCCCCATTTTATTGGTATGACCTTGATACTGGCTGTGATTCTAAGACTGTCCACCCCAAATTCTCCTTTGTACTCACCCAGAATTTCAACTCTGTTTCTTATCAGTGTCCATCCAGAAATTTACTGGGGGCAGGGAACTCTCAGTTGTTTTTTCTCCTTCCATAATTGCCATTTATTGATTTCTCACCATTTTAATTAAAACAACTGGAAAGGACCTGGCACAATGGGGACCCTGGGACTCATTAGAGATCTGAGGTTGGTCTGGCTGTCAGGCTGACATGAAATGAAGCTCTTCCATCACCTGTCAGGTGGTAGACTTCGGTCTTCTTCCTGAAGACACCCTGACCTCACTCCACTGCTGGTGATTCACACTGGGGTCTGAACAGTGTTGGTCCAGGAGTGTCCACGGGAGAGGTCCAAGGTATAGATCCTGGATAAGGACCAACAGATAGTTATGTAGAGCTGGTTATGTCCCTGGGTCAGGGATGAGGGCTCGTGACATCCCTGGACATTCACAGAATGAAGATCTACTTGATAAGGTGGGGCTGAGGGAAGGGATGGCATCAAATACTTGTTTGGATTGTTAAAATCCCAGATATGTGTGAGCAGAGGTCAGAAATGGGGAATCAGGGAAGAATTTGAGTTGGACATGGAAGGAACTGTAGAAATTGGGTAGATGGCAAGGGGTGCAGTGGGAGTCCTGGATATGGACAGGAGGGTAGGGCAAGGGACATGCAGCAAAGGCTTGGGGCAGGATGAGTAAATGTGTGTAGATATTCTCAGTGATGAGCCCAGCGTGACTGGAGTAGGGGGTTCATGCTTCATGGAGACAGATACAGAGAACAGAGATCTTCATCCTTCCCTCTCTCTTTCTGAGTGCCTGCCTACTTGGTGCTTGGTTCTGGGGGGAAGGTAACTAGGAAAGCCTTCGGGGAGGCTTTCCTCCAACTCAGTCTGCCGTGGTCACCCATAGATGGGATGGGGATGGGAAAGGCCACCTCCTGTCATTTTTTTTTTTTATTGTGGTAAAATTCACATAACATAAAATTCACCGTTTTAACATTTTAAGTGGCATTTAGTACATTCACAGTATTGTACAGCCACCGCTCTATGCAGTTCCAGAACGTTTTCATCACCCCAGAGGGGAGCCTGTGCCCGTGAAGCAGTCGGTCCTCATTACTCCCTCGCCTGAATCCCCGGCAACCACTAGTCTGCTTTCTGTCTTTATGCATTTGCCCACACTGGACATTTCCCTTAGATGGACTCATAGTACATTTGTCCTTCTGTGTCTGGCTCCTTTCACTTAGCCTAGTGCTTTCAAGGTTCGTCCACGTCCTAACGTGTACCTTCTTTCCTTTTTGTGGCTGAATAACATTCCACTGTGTAGATTTGCCGCATTTTGTTCACGCACTTCCCAGCTGATGGCTATTGAGATTGTTCCGCTTTTTGGTTATTGTGAATTTTGTGCTGTGAAGATTTGTGTTTAAGTTTTTGTTTGAACACCTGTTTTCGGTTCTTTTGGGTCTGTACCACGGAGTGAGCCTTCCATCTTTTTAAAGCTGGTGCTTTTGAATTGGACATTTGACAAAGCCACTGGCTGTGACGGATGTAGGGGGATCATCCCCCTCCGGCTTTGGCTGGGGGTTGCACCCACCAGACATCTGTTGTCTTCAAAGGCTCTTTTCTGTGGTGGCCGAGGCTCCTGGCAGGCAGAGGGGGGAGTGTCTGAGGTTGACCAAGGAGCTTTGACTCTTTGAGGTGGACCAGAGTGAGCTACAGGAACTTGTCTGTCAGACTCTTAACCTCCTCACTGCTATGCGGTCGGGTTGGGGGGTGCATTTGCCTAGGACAAGGTCCTAGCCATTTTTCAGCCTTCACAGCCTTGCTGGTACTCCCCCTCATCTGGGGCCCAGTCCAGGTATTGCAGTAGCTGACCCCTCTGCCTCTCATTCCTCCTTTGATGCTGCGAAAGGGATCCTCCTAAAGTATTCCTTTCATCTTGCCCCTCTCCTATCAATAGTCTTCAGCGTCATGACCCAGACTGCCATCATCGGAAATTCAAGGCCTCCATTCTTTGCTCGACCCACAGATATTCACGCAGCCCTTGTCTGGGCTCCTCACTTGGCTGTCATGACACTTGCACGTTGGGTTAGCGCATCCGTCCACCCCCAGCCTTGCAGCAGACAGAGTTGGCGTGGCGAAGGGGTGGGGGCTGGGGGCCTCCTCTGCCACGCCAAGACTTCAGAGAGCTGAGTTGAGACAGCCCCCATGCTGAACCTGGAGCATCTGTCCTGCACACCCTGTTGGGTTTTTATCTAGTCTGACCTTTGAACTCTGTACTGTTAACCATCACAGTAACATAAGAGCAGCCACGTGTGTTGGGTGGTTCTTGGGTGCCTAGTGCTTCCGTGTAGATGATTTCTGAGTGGGGAGCTATCGTTGTCACCATTATAGATGGGGAAAGAGAGGCTCAGAGAAGTTAAATAGCTAATCCCAGACCGCACAGTTTGAAACTGATGGAACTGGGATTCAAACCCATGTCTCTCTGACTTTAGAGTTCACTCTTGCAACCACTATACATTTTGCCACCATAGAATTCACTCTGGGTGGGCCCTGTCTTCCATTGTGTTAGAGAAACTGGGGAGCAGTCTCCTGGCCTCTGGACAGGGCCCCAGAAGAGGGAAAGAGAGTACCATAGGGTTCTTGATGCTCTTTCCAGCCCCTGACCCCTTCCACCTCCTCTGCAGAGAAAATGCCTTGTAGACCCATCAGCCAGTCATCGGACACTTTGAAGGGAACTTTCTGTTCCTTTGGGCCAGTGTTTCTCAAAGTGAGGTTTTTCTCTCGCCTGCATCAGCATCAACTGAAAACACATCTAAAATGCAGGTTCCCAGCCCCCAGGCCAGACCAACTGTCTCAGGATACCTTGGTGATAGAGCCCCCAAACCTGCATATTTAATAGGAGCCCCAGGTCATTCTGATATGCCTCAGAGTCTGAGAACTATCAAGGCTGTGGGGCCTCAGAACACACCCATTCTGGTATTCTTGGAGTTGGGTGAAATCAGGCTTCCCAGAGGAGAGGAGCCTGAAGTTGGATGGAGATTTGGAATGGACATTCAAGGGCATCTTGGTGAGGGCATGGAGGCAAAGGCACAGAAGCAGGAAAATACAAGGTGCTGGCAGAAACAATGAGCAGTCCTTCCCATCTGGGAGGCGAGACCCACAGTGGGGAGATGAACGGGTCTATCTCTGAAGATAGACTGAGGCCAGATCTCACAGGGCCTCGGATGCCAGAATGAGTTTGGGTCGATCCTATTGGCAGTAGGAGCTATGGGTGGCTTTTGAGCAGATGAGTGTAGTGATTTCCTTTAAACTGCAGCATCAGCAGAGAAGAGAGGAGGAGCAAATTAAGCATCTTGAGCTGCTGGGAGGTTAATGGAGCTAAAGGGCTCTGTCCTAGGTCAAGCTGAAAGGGCTGGGTGGGACAGCCAAGCTGACAGCCTCATCTAGGCTTCCCATGGGTGGATCTGGAAGCATTTCTGACCAGTGGCTATGGCCAGGAGGGCTCTTATTCATCAGAAGAAAAAAAGGATTTTTAAGAAGTGTGAGACCTGATGCTTGGCACTATGCTGGGTGCATTCTTGTAGGTTAATTCATTTAATCATTCAGTAAGTGGAAAGAAGGTATTATTCCCATTTTATAGGCGAGAAAACTGAGACTCATGTGTTCTAAGAGTGCTGTCCAGAATAGGAAATGACAGAACTGGGATTTTTATCTAGGACATCAAAGTCCATGAGGGAGAAAATTAGCCTTGGGGGGAATTTCTGCATATTGGGACTTTCTTCTCCCTGAGCATCTGGAATGACAAATGCCTAGTTCTAAGATGTGTACATTGAGGTCCAGGCGCTGGCTCTAAATCAGAGCCAAAGAAGGTGGTGGTGTGGGCACCACCAGGGCAGTAACAGAGGAGGAAGAGGTGGGAGGAAGGAGGACAGGAGCGTGCGGGGCATGCGGGGGCTGCCTCCACCTGGGTGCGCCAGCTGCCTGGGCCCATTTCCTGTTGGCCTGTGAATCTCTCACTCCTGCTCCTGCACACCCAGGGGCTGGAAGCCGAGGGGCTGCTCCTCACTGAGCTGGTTGCTTTGGCAACCCTGGGTAGGATGTGAGTGGTCTCCTTGGTAACGCCTGGGAAAACTGCCTGCAGGGCTGGAGGGAAGTGGACTGGCCAGTGGTCAGGCTGGGTGGCACAGGCAGACCCAGGCCAGGCCGCTGAGACTCCAGGCTGGTGGGGAGGGTCTGGCTTATGGAATAGCGGGGGCAGCCTGTTGGCCATTCCTCAGCAAGCCAGAGTCCAGGGGCCTTGGGGGCCTGAAGGTCTACCTGGTGAGACCAGAGGCACTAATGGGCCAGCCCAGGAAGTGGGAGGAGATGGCAGTGAGGGCAGGAAGTGAGGAGAATATAGCTTCTGGATGACAGATCCAGCTACAGGGTTTATTAAAAGATGTTTATCAGAGGTCATTACGTGGATCCTGCTGCTTTAGGAAATGAGCAGGTGCTGATGTCTGTGGGGCAGGGTGGAGAGAGAAGCAGGGCTCAGAGAGGAGGAAGAGTCACTGGAAGGCAGGTGGGAGGCTTTGGCTTTCTCTGCGCTCTAGCTGAAGGTCTGGGGGTAGGCAGGGCTCTGCGCTGGGCTCCGGAACTGAAGTTCTCCCAGGGTGAGAGTTGGGGTTCCAAGGATACTCTGATGGGAAGGGCTCATTCTGTTTTTAACAGTGTTTAACAAACACAGACTAAGCATCAGTGATGAGGCAGCTGTTCTCCTAGGCTTGAGAATACGGTAGAACACAAGAAGATGAGGGCTTGCTGCCATGGAGCTCCCCTTAGCTCAGAACAAGAACAGCAAATGAACAAATGAATCAGAATATGATAGCAATTACTCACACTTATGTGCCAGAGACTATGCTAAGCTGTTTACACCTATTATCCCCTTTAACCTTTAGAACAGTCATGTGAAGTAAGTATGATTATTATCCCCGTTTATAGATGCATAGATGGGCTTCCCTGGTGGCTCAGACAATAAAGAATCCCTCTGCAATGTGGGAGACCTGGGTTCGATCTCTGGGTTGGGAAGATGCCCTGGAGGAGGTCATGGCAACCCACTCTAGTATTCTTGCCTGGAGAATCCTCAAGGACAGAGGAGCCTGGCAGGCTACAGTCCATGGACTCGCAAAGAGTCAGACACAAGTGAGCGACTAAGCACAGCACATAGATGCAGAAACTGAGGCTCAGAAAGGTTAAGTAACTTGCCCAAGCTCACATGGCTGGTATGAGGTGGAGCTGGGATTCTAGCCAAGATCTCTCTGACTTTGGCCCTACAACTCTAAAAAAAAAAGAAAACAAACCCACAGCTTTTCATTTAGAACACTTTTAGATTTACAGAATTATTGCAAAATAGTAGAGTTTCCACGTAGTCCATGTCCAGTTGCCTTCATTCTTAGCGTCTTAAATTAGTGTGGAACATTTGTGACATTAGTGAACCGATATTGAACATGGTTCTTAACTGATGTCTATACTTCACTCTGATTTCTTCAATTTTCCCCCATGTTCTTTTTCTGTACCAGGCTCCCATCCAAGATGCCACATTGTATTTATAGCTACTACATTTTATATATACAGTTGTGTTTTCTTAGGCTCCTCTTGGTTGTGACAGTTTCTCATAGGTTTCTTGCTTTGGATGACCTTGACACTGTTGAGGAGTGTTGGTTAGATATTTTGTGGACTGTCCTTTCACTGGGATTTGTCTGATATTCTCATGATTAGACTGTGGTTCTGGGTTTTGGAGAGAAAGGCCACAGCGGTGAAGCCCCATTTTAGTTGCATCATATGAACAGTAAGTGTCATCAACATGACTCACCACCGGGGCTGAGGACCTTGATCACAGGCTGAGGTAGAGCTCATCCGGCTTCTCCACTGTGAAGCTGAGGGTGCACTTTCCTCTCCTCCACCTTGCACTCTTTGGAAGGAAGTCGTGTGTGCAGCCCGCACTACAGGCGGAGAGTTGTGCTCTACCTCCGGAGGCTGGGGCACTACTTTAACTGTTCCATCAATTCTCTCTTTAGTTTCTCGTCTTTGTCATTCAGTTGCTCAGTCGTATCCGACTCTTGGGGACGCCATGGACTGCAGCACGCCAGGCCTCCCTGTCCTCCACCATCAGTTTCTTACACAAGCACTGGTATCTGGATAAGGACTGTGAGAGAGAAGACTGGGAACTTGGGGGAACGTGACCTGGTCTTGAGGGTCTGGGTAGTGAAATGACCAGGGAAGTGATCTGAAAACGAGTAGGGGTTGGCTTTGTGTTCCTGGGGGCAGGGCTGCTCCTGCCATGTTGGGTGTGGAACTATTCATTTAGCATCCGTGACCCCTGCCCATTAAATGTCACTGGTCACCTGTGTCATTAAAAAAACAACTCTCCAATATTTTAAAAAGCATCCCAGTAGGGGAGCTCCCTGGTGGTTCAGTGGTTAGGACCCTGTGCTCTCACTGCCGAGAGCCTGAGTTCAATCCCTGGTCAGGGAACTGAAATCCCGCAAGCTGCGAGGGGTGGCAAAACATAAAAAAGCCATCCAGAGAAGACAGTACCACCCCAGTTGAGGATACTGAGCTGGGTGTGGGGCGCAGAGAAGGGCGCTCCTGGAAGGGGTCTGACACAAGCCCGTGTTGAGGACAGGGCTGGCTCTGAGTATGTGTGTGCTAAGTCACTTCAGTTGTGTCCCACTCTTTGCTACCCTAGGGGCTATAGCCTATGTCCATGAGATTCTCCAGGCAAAAACACTGGAGTGGGTTGCCATGCCCTCCTCCAGGGAATCTTTCGACCCAGGGATTGAACCTGGGTCTCCTGCACTGTGGATGGATTCTTTACGGCTGAGCCACTGGGGAGGGCTGAGTCCTGGCTGGTGTCATCCCAGCCCTCCAGGCCATGGAACTTCCTGCAGAAAATCACTGAATGGCTGCTCCCTTGCCTCTCTACCTGTGGAAGCAAGTTGCTGGTTCCACAGGCTGTCTGTGTGGGGGTGGGGCAGGAGGAGGAGAGAGAACCCTCTTGGGATGATTGAGAGGGGAGGGAAGTATGTCTACTGGCTTTTCCAGATAGCCTTCTTTGCCTCTGTTGCCCTGTCATGCCATGCTGGCTGCTCCAGAAGTTAGGTGGGGGCAGGAAAGGGAGAACATTGCCAGGGAGGTTTCTGTCCTTCGATGAGGGTGGTGGCATTTCCACACGCTCCTGGCTTTCATCTTCATCTTTCCCCTTGGCTGACCCCCAGCCTCTGCCTGGCATCTACTGAAAGGCTGACCTTCTCCAGGGAATGGGACTGTGAGTGTGTCTAGGTGGGGGCGTCTGGGTACCCTTGAGAGTGAGGAGAGGAGACACTTTGCCCTTATCAGAGTTGAATGCAACTGTGAGGATGCTCCAGCTGATTCATTTCGTGTGTTGGTGCCCTCTGTGCTGGGCCTGGTACTGGGCGTGGAGAATAGGGAGGGGGGCACTGGATGTCGTCTCTGCCCTTGAGATGCCCGTGGCCTATGAATCGCTCATCCGGTTCAGACAGCAGTGGCAGAAGGGGCCAGGAGCCCTTCTTCTCTGTGGTTGCTTTGCTTTGCTTTGCTTTCCTTTCTAAACCCTGATCTTACCAGCAAATGTCCTTAGAATACATTCTCCCTGAAGCTGGTCAGGTATGTGCATGGGGGTGGTGGAAGAGGCATGGCCACTGACTTCTAACATCAGAACCCAAGTAGACCGTAGAGGTCGTTATGTCTTAGCTCCTTTCTCAGCCCTGGACAGAGGAAGTGACTTGTCCAAGCTCAGACACCTGGATGGACCAGGTGCTAATGAGGTCCTAAGGCTCTGACCTTGCTGGATGACCTCTTCTGGATGGCAGAAGTTAATTACAGAGGGACACCTGAGGGGGACGAATGCTTGTGGCAACTGATGTGTACCATCCTGAGGGAAGCTATTGAAAGAAGAGAAGGCTTCCCAGGTGGCACTAGCGGTAAAGAATCCCCCTGCCAATGCAGGAGACGCAAGAGATTTGGGTTCAATCTCTGGGTGGGGAAGATCCCTTGGAGTAGGAAATAGCAACCTGCTCCAGTATTCTTGCCTGGAAAATTCCATGGACAGAGGAGCTACGGTCCGTGGGGTCACAAAGAGTCAGACATGACTGAGTGGCTGGGGTCACAAAGAGTCGGACACGACTGAGCAGCTGAGCACACACTGAGCAGAAGAGTGACAAGATCTTGTAGATGCTTGGAAGGCTCTGGGGCCAGAGAGGGGCAGGGGAGGGCGAGGCTGGAGGCTCCTGCTCCTCCAGGGGAGGAGAGGTGTGGCTTCTTCCAGGGCAGGGCTGTGAGCAGCCAGGCAAGCAGATTGATTTGGGAGACACTTTAGAAGGTCAACTTGAAGATTTGGAGAGGTGCCACCTGTATGGATATGTGTTGGAGGATTATGACCTCTGGGGCAGCAGTCAGTGAGGCATACAGGTGGCTCAGCTTGGAAGAGCTTGGCTGTACATGGGGAGGGGGCATCTTGGGAAGTCAGGGGTGAGCATGCTGATGTTTGAGTTTTCCCTTGCAAACTGTGTCCTACCCAAGGCCTTGAGACCTTAGAGCCAAGAGGAGAGAGCAGGGCAGAGCTGGCTCTGAGCTCTTGGCTCCATCCCTACCCGTTGGGACACCATCAATAGTTAATGCCCCCTCTGCCTGTCACAGGTGGCTCCCAGGTGGGTGGAGGCGGGGCCCTGGCACCTGTGCTGTGATGTGCCTCTGGCTTCTGCCGTAGCTTTCAGTCCCAACCTGGCCAGGCTTTCTCAGGTGGCTCCTCGCTCTCCGTGGGCGCCAGTTCCCCCAGCATACACACACAAACCATAAAAGGTGGCTATAAATCAGCCCAGACAGGCCAAGGCTGCTCTTGTTTTCCCAGAATTGAGATCAAAGCCCCAGACCCTCACCCTGGGGCTCAGTACTTATTAAATTATTAAACTGTGAAGGGAAGGGAAAGCACAAAGGTCTGGATGGATGATCATAGAGTAAAAGAGAATGCGGAAAAATGGCTGAGAAATGAGGCAGCAGGTGGGAAAGGGGAAGAGAGGAGAGAAAAAAAGCTCTTTGTCTCTGCCCTGAGCTTGGAGACTTCACAGGGCTGTGAACCTTGCATTTGAACAGCCTCAAACCACTCCCTTCTACTTCTTCCTCTGATTTCTCATTGGGGTCCCATGACCAGAATTCATAGCCCCACTTTACACAGGAGAAACTGAGGTGCAGATTGTCACAGGATTATCAAAGTCTGTACTTTTTAAAAATATTTATTTATTTGGCTATGTTGTTTGCTTGTGGAATCTTTTATTGTGGCACGCAGGCTTCAGAGTGCGTAGGCTTAGTGTTTGTGGTGTATGGGCTTAGTTGCCCTGAAGCATGTGGGGTCTTAGTTCCTTGACTAGGGTTCGAACCTGCATCCTCTACTGTTAGAAGGCGGATTCCTAACCATTGGACCGCCAGAGAAGTCCCCCAAATCTGTACTTCTGAGTCCTGTTCCAGCCTCTTTCTAGGCCTCTTCATAGGTCCAGAATCAACATTAGGTTAATATCCATTCTTGACCCTGGCTCTCAGGCTAGACTGGAGTTCGTGAAGAACCTCGTCCTGACCCCAGCAGGACCAGCAAGGACCTCTTCCTGCCTGGAGACCCTGGACTTTCCTTTAGCTTCCAGGCGCAAAGACAGAGCTCGGACCCAAGAGAGTGCCTGTCCCTGATGGAGGCAACAGATTCTATCCTTGACTCCTGACTCCTCTTGATTGCAGGAAACAGCCTCCTCCCCCGACCCTGCTTCATTGTAGTATAATTGGTAAATAAAATTGTAATACACTTAGAGTGTACTATGTGTTGATTAGGTATATGTATATATTATGAAATCATTCCTGCAATCAAGTTAATTCTTCTCACATAGTTACTTTTTTTTGTTTGTTTGGTAAGACTGTTAAGATCTACTCTTAGCAAATTTCAAGTATACAAGTATTAGGAACCATAGTCAGCATGCTGTGCCTTAGGTACTCAGAACCTACCTTGTAACTGAAGTTTGTATTTTTAACCAACATTTCCATTTACTCCACCCCCCAGCCCTTGGCAACCACTATTATATTCTCTGTTTCTTTCAATTCAACCCCTCCTTTTTTAGAGCCACATATAAGTGATATTCAGTTCAGTGCAGTCGCTCAGTCATCTCCGACTCTTTGTGACCCCATGGACTGCAGCACGCCAGGCTTTCCTGTCCATCGCTAACTCCCGGAGCTTGCTCAAACTCAAGTCCATCGAGTCAGTGATGCCATCCAACCATCTCATCCTCTGTCATCCCCTTCTCCTCCTGCCTTCAATCTTTCCCAGCATCAGGGTCTTTTCCAATGAGTATATTATATGGTATTTATTTTTCTTTATCTTTTCTGTGGCTTACTTCACTTAGTATTAGGCTCTCCATGTTCATCCATGTTGCCCTAAATGGCAAGATTTCCTTCTTTTTATGGCTGAATAATATTCCATTTATTCACATGCAAACAGACGTAGCTGGGTATACATATATATATATATATATATATATACACACTATATTTTCTTTATGCATTCATCCATCAGTAGACACTTTGGTTGTTACCATA
This sequence comes from Bubalus kerabau, assembly GCF_029407905.1. Taxonomy (NCBI): domain Eukaryota; kingdom Metazoa; phylum Chordata; class Mammalia; order Artiodactyla; family Bovidae; genus Bubalus; species Bubalus kerabau. The sequence continues at coordinate 26,649,368 of NC_073645.1, forward strand.
TCTTGGCTATCGTGGATAATATGGCAATGACCTTGGGTGTATAAATTAGCTCCTCAAGAGAGTGATTTCATTTCATTTCCTTTGGATATATACTCCGAAGTGGGACTGCTGGGTCATATGGTAGTCTACTTTTAATTTTTTGAGAAACCTCTACACTGTTTTCCAAAAGGGCTCTACCGAGTTTACACCACCAACGGTGTACAAGAGCTCCCTTTGCTCCACATCCTCATCAATATTTGTTTTCTCTTGTCTTTTTAATAATAGACATCCTAACAGGTGTGAGGTGTTACCTCATTGTGTGTTTTTAAAATCATTTTATTTATTTTCGGCTCTGCTGGGGCTTTGTTGACGTGTGGTCTGATTGTGGCGAGTGGGGGCCACGCTCTAGTTGTGGTGTGTGGGCTTCTCACTGTGGTGGTTTCTCTTGTTGCAGAGCATGGGTTCTAGGGCACATGGGTTTCAGTAGTTGTGGCTCCCAGGCTTCTAGAGCACAGGCTCAATAGTTGTGGCTCACGGGCTTAGCTGCTGCATGGCATAGTGGATCTTCCTGGATCAGGGATCAAACCCATGTCTGCTGCATTGGCAGGAGGTTCTTTACCACGTTCTGATCCTCATTGTGATTCTGATTTGCATTTCCCTCATGATTAGAGATATTGAGCCCATTTTCATGTACCTGCTGGCCATTTGTATGTTTTCTTTGGAAAAATGACTATTCGGGTCCCTTGCCTATTTTTCAGTTGAGTTGGTATTATTATTATTTTTGCTATTGAGTTGTAAGAGTTTCTTATGTATTTTTGGAAATTAGCCCCTTATCAGATATATAGCTTACAAATATTTTCTCCCATTCCATAGAGTGCCTTTTCATTTTATTTTTTTACCTTGCATGCAAAACCCTTTTTAACTTGTTTATTTTTTCTTTTGTTGCCTCTGCTTTGAGTGTCAACCCCCCAAAATCATTGCCAAGATCAGTGGCAAGGAGCTTAACTCTTATGTTTTCTTCCAGGATTTTCGTGATTTTAGGTCTTACATTTAGATCTTTAATTCATTTTGAGTTGATTTCTGTACCTGCTATGAGATGGGGGTCCATTTACTTTTTTTTGCATGTGGATATCCAGTTTTCCTAGCACCTTTTATTGAAGAAACTATCCTTTCCCCATTGTATATCCTTGGCATCTTTGTTGAAAATTAGTGGACAGTGTATGTGTGGGTTTATTTCTATGCTATCTATCCTGTTCCATTGATCTATATGTCTATTTTTTTATGTTAACAGAGTAGTGTTTTGATACTTATAGCTTTTTAGTTTAATTTGCAATTTGTCTTAGAAAAAATTGTCTTGAAAAAAAGAAAGGAAGTGTGATGCCTCTGTTCTTGCTCAAGATTGCTTTAGCAGTTCTCCAGGTTAGCCACAAAACAAGTCTTACCGTATTGAAAGAAGGTTGGAATTTCATTGAGTATCTTTTCTGACCACAATGATATGAAACTAGAAATCAGTTATAGGGGGAAAATGAGAGAATTCACTAATATGATTAAACAACATGCTCCTGAACAGTCAAAAGGGAAATTTAAAAAATCTCAAGACAAGTGAAAGTGGAAACATAGGAAACCAATGGACTGTTAGGAGATGCAGCGCAAGCAGTTCTAAGGGAAGTTTATAGTGATAAATACTCACATTAAGAAAAAAAAGAGTGATTTCAAATAAATAACCTAATTTTATACCTCAGGGAATTAGAAAAAGAAAAACAAATTAAGCCCCAAGTTAGTAGAAGGAAGGAATTAAATGAAATAAAGACTAGAATGACAGCAGAAAAGATCAACAAAACTGTTTTGTTTTTTAAACAGATAAGCAAAATGGACAAGTCTTTAACTAGACTAAGAAAAAAGAGAGAAGACTCAAATAAATAAAATCATTAATGAAAGAGGAGACATTGTAACGGATACCACATAAACCCAAAGAATTGTAGGGCGCTTTTCCTCTTATATTTTCATCTACTGTGAACAATTATATGCCAACAAGTTGGATAACCTAGAAGAAATGAATTCCTAGAAAATGCAACTTACCAAGACTGAATCATAATGAAAGAAAATCTGAACAGACCAAGAATGAATAAGGAAAACCCCTCTTTTGGGGGTGCAAAGAACCTAGCCAGTGCCTGAGAGATGCACAGGGGCTTTCTGCTCTCCTGAGCCAGGCGTGGCGGATCCTCTGGGGCTGAGGAGACAAGCCAGACATCCAGACCCTGGTGTGGAGCCAAGAGGATGGAGGAAGTGGTGGGATGAGGCTGGGAGTAACCAGGATGCCACTTACATGGAGCTTTCTGCATTAGAGTGCAGCCTTCCTCGAAACGGGGGTTTCCGTTGCGTGAGAGTCCTCTAGTTCTCCTACTACAAAATGTGAAGGAAAGTATTTTAGGGAGCTTGGGTTCCACTCATCTGGTCCTCACGTTGAGGTTGTGTTAAGGAAACAAAATATAAGAAGAGCCTGGACTGGTTTTGAGAACAGAATTTCCCAAAATTCAGGGCTTGTTCTGAAGGTGGTGGGGCTTTGCTCTCTGGTGCTAATGGTTGATTCCCAGGGTACAAGGTTCTATCTGGGGGATGAGGCTGCAATATATGAAGGCAGGATTTGGGGTAGGTATTGGTGCATCTGTTGTGGGGGTCTGAGTTCCATGCTGGGGTGAGGATTTTATCCCTAGGAGGAGTTTTCACTTCAGGGTCCAGAATTCACGATTGCAGTTGAGCATCGAGTCTTGGGGCCAAGAGTTCATTTGGGAGCTCCATATTCTAGGATTGGGTTGAGGTTCCAGTCTTAGGCTTGGGGGTTGATTATCAGACGGGAAGTCTTGTGCTCTGGGAGGAAAGGAAGAACTAGAACCCACTTTTTCTTCTAGGGAAGACTTTCTGGGACCATAAGCAGAGGAATGGACCAATACGCTGATGATCAGGAAGCTGGATTCCAGCCCTTGCCTGGATATGAGACCAAGAATAAATCACTTATAAGCTCGAGGTCTCTGGTTGCAAGCTTGGCCAGGCAGTGGTGTTGACTCACAAAGCACCATCCAAGCTTGCTTGATCCTCCCAAAATGACACTAACGGTGGGCTCCATAGGCACCGACAGCCATTGCTTGGTGAGTCAAATCTCTGATGACAGTACTCAAGCTGCCCTGGGCACTGTCAGCTTGGTCCAATTAGTGCCAATCAGATCTTAACTTGTGCTGAGGGGCCCCCGGGGAGAGGGAGCGCACATGGAGTGAGATATGTTAAATCTGGGTCCCGGGGCTTGGAGTGTGGCTCTGGCAGGCGGGGGCAGGGCTGGGCCGGGCCCACGGCTTCTCTCCCTACGGGCCAGCTCCCACCCAGACTGACTGGCGGGGAGATGTGATGTCGCTGTGATCAGGGGCCTTTCTTTCGTGTGCTTTGCAGGGCAGCTGGGAGGCAGAGAGTCATTGCTGGTGACCTCCTAGCACCCCCGTCCACCCCCACGGCAGGCGGACTTTCTGGTCTTAGAGGTCCTCTCTCTTTTTGTCCAAAGAGGGGCCAGCCCTGAATGGTGCAGAGCAGTCAGGGTGGGGTCAGCAGGGAGCTTCCAGCTTGGGGCAGTTTCTCTAATGTTCCAGAAAAACTTCTCATTTGGGAAGGAGCCCTTTCTCGTGGCCCAGGAAACTCAGGAAACCTGAGAAGGTGGGGGAGTTTTCTCCACCACCAAGTCTGTCCTGGGGATGTAGGGATGGCTCTGTCTGGGTCTGCAGGGACCCTCCAGCCCCCCTCTCTGGGCCTGGAAGGCCGAGAGGCCTGGGGGCCCTTCTGGGCTGTGGAATCGCAACCTAGACATTGAACTCTGGTGCTGTCCAGCAGGTCTCTGAAGTTCCCTGGGGCATCTGGGGGCACCTAGGTCAGTGGTCACACCTCAGATGTGAGGAGGGAGGAGAGGGAGACAGGGTGGTTGAAGCCCAGGCTCTGGAATTGGACTTTGTGTTTGCTGCCTGAGCCACCTGAGGCCACACGCTTCTTCTCCACACCCCAGCTCTTTATTGGAGGTAAAGCTAGACGAGTAATAAAGGCACAATAAATACTGGCTCTCGTTGCCATCATTAGGCTCAACTGTTGGGTCTTGGCTTAGACATCACTTCCACCAGGAAGCCTTCTCGGACCACCCTGGCTAGTCAGATGGCCCTGGTGTCCTCTCCCACTGCTGCCCTGTGTTTCCCTCATGAGACTGACCACACTGGCCATCAGGGCCTGTTTACTTGTTAATTTCTTTTACTGCCTGGCTTGCTCGCTGTATCGCTGTATCGCTGCCACCAGTGCCTGGCTCACACAGTGGGCACTTGATGGATATATATTTTAAAAAATGTTTATTTATTGGGCTTCCCTGGTAACTCAGCTGGTAAAGAATCTGCCTGCAATGCAGGAGACCTCAGTTAGATTCCTGGGTTGGGAAGATCCCCTGGAGAAGGGATACCCACTCCAGTATTTTTCTGCTTCCCTGGTGGCTCAGACAGTAAGGAATCCACCTGCAATGTGGGAGACCTGGGTTCAACCCTGGGTTGGGAAGATCCCCTGGAGGAGGGCATGGCAACCCACTCCAGTATTCTTGCCTGGATAATTCCCACAGACAGAGGAGCCTGGCGGGCTACAGTCCATGGGGTCACACACAGTCCATGGGGTCACAAAGAGTCGGATGCGACTAAGCACAGCACATGTATTTATTTGGCTGTACCGCGTCTTAGTTGTGGCACACGGGGTCTTCAATCTTCACTGTGGCAGGCAAGTTCTTTTAGTTGCAGCATCTGGGCTCTAGTTCCCCGACCAGGGTTTGAACCCTGGATCCCCTGCATTGGGAGCGTGGAGATTTAGCCACTGGGCCACCAGGGAAGCCCCGAAAGATACTTTGAAATGAATGCAAGGATGGACTGATTCTCGGGAATTCAAACTTTTCTTCTATGGGCTCTTCAGGGCTGCTACAGCCTCACTTTTCTTTGTTGAAATGACATTTCTGCACACCAGGCCCTGGGGCAAGAGAAGGGGAGAGCAATATGGAAGTGATGGTTTGTGTGTTCATTCCCTGATGGCACAGGTGTTCTCTGAGTGCCTCCTGGGCGCAAGGCCTTGTGCTAGCCTCAGAACAGACGTGGTCCTGCCCTCATAGCGCTTATGGTGCTGGTCACTGCGGCTGAGGCAGATCACAGGAGAGGAGGGTAGTTAGTTAGGCTGAGTGGGGTCTGGGAGGGTTTCCAGGAGGAGCGACTTGCTTTGCGGAATGGTAGGACGTGTGGATAAAGATGGCTAGCTCTCGGGTGGTGAGCAGGTAGCAGATGGAGCAGACAGAGCCACCTGTGTTTGGGCAGTAAAGCCAAGCTGGCCAATGACGGCGTGTTCAGTGTCCTTGACTATCAAGTTGAAGGAGGATTCAGAAGCTGTGGGTGCCACCAGCTCTGCCGTCCGCAGACCAAAGACCTTGAGCAGTACTTGTCACTCCCTGAGTGCTGGTTCTAAGATGGAAACTGTGATGCCTTCCAGCCCCCTGGGGTCGTCAGATTGCAATGGCAAAGAACTTTGTAAAAGGAGCTGGCCCAGGAATGGAAGGATCCAGGGGCAGGCCCTGACCAGTTAGGTAAAAGGCCTGTGGATCTGGAGGGAGCCAGTGGGAAAACAGGAAGGCAGCCCGGCTTCAGGCTTCTCTGCTTTGTAAATAATTAAATTCTTATCTCAGGTTTGTGGTGTCCACATTGTGGGAGGCAGGTGGGGCCGCTGGGAGCAGGTGGCCGAATTATCCAGGAAGTGGAGCCCCTCTCCTCCCCCTAGCCTCCTGGTCACCCACCCCTGGCAGGTGGGGTTGGCGTAAGAGGAGCCTCCCAGGGTCTTCTGGTGGCTGGCTGCATCAGTCTTCCTCTGCATTTCCTTTTCTCTCTCCCTCTCTCCATGTTCGATCGTCTGGCCCCCTCTCCACGATCCCACTGCTGCAGACACAAAGGGCCTCTTTCCCCCTCCACCCAGCCCCTCGGCGCTATTCCCCCAGTGCCTGCCCCGCATCGCTGCCTGTGGAACCCCTTCTCCTCCCGAGGGCCCCTCCTCAGACACCCCCACCTCCAGAAGGCCGGCACCCCCAAGTCTGCCAAGCCTATCAGGGGGCCTTAGGGGAGCACCGACCTCTCCCTCACCCCATGATCCAGAGACAAACAGTCGTTTTTTTTCATTTTTAGTGCTTAATACTGAAACTGTGAAGGTCTGTTTAGTCTTGTCCAGCTAACATAAACCAGCCGGAACTGGGCTGTGGCTGGGAACTGTGCTCTCAGTTCCCTTATTTGGAATGAAATTCACTGTTTTTTACTGGGAGGCAGTGGGGCCTTAGGAAGGCCCCGCCGCACCCCCTCCCCAGGGTGTGGCCTGAGTGGCCCCGCCAAAGGTCACCAGGGTGCCCATGACCCAGAACTTGGCCCTAAGATGCTAGCCACATTCGGTGCTTCAGGGATGGAGAGGTTTGGGATCATAGTGTCCATTCCTGCCCTGTTACAGGGAGAAACTGAGACTTGTATAGGAGAGGGTACCAACTCAGAGTCACAGGGCAGATCGAAGCAGAGGAAGTCTGGAACGTGGGGCTCCTGGTTCTCCAGCTCTCAGGTCTCTCTGCTCCTCCAGGGCACCCTGAGTCTAGGAGCTGGTGGGGGCGGGGCTGCGTGGTGGTGTGGGGGCTCATGAATCTGGCTGGAAGTGGCCTGAGGTCTGGGAGTCTCCCCAGCCTTCTGGGGAAGCAGCTGAGCAAAGAGGCAGGGGCAGGGAAGAAAGGAAGTGGTTGGTGGGAGGAAAGGGAGAGGTGGCCGAGGGTCCATGGGAGCTGGGTGCTGGTCCCGACTCTGCTGCTGTCACTGTGACTTTGGGCTCCCACCTGTCCTGGAGACTCAGCCGTTTTTTGTGCATCTCGCAGGGTGGGCCTTGGATAAACAGAGGTCGGGGGGTGTTCCTTGCCTGTGTTGGACTGTGGGAGCCAGCTCATTAGGCGGGTTACTATCCCTCCCTGTGCGCAGGGCTCCTCTGCCCTAGAAGGTGTGGTCTTTTTAAGATTTTTCTGCAAGAGCATGAGCTTTAGAGGCAGAACTTGGATTCTAGTCTTGATTCTGACACTTATTAGCTGCGCTACTAATTATGGACAGAGATTTCAAAACCCAGGGCTCTAGAAGGAACAGTGAGGATCTTTGCAAGAATGACATCAACTCGATGATGATATGTAAAAGGTCTGTACCCAGTAACCAGAGCAAGGGGGCCGCTGACCTCTGAGCCGCACAGTGCACTCAGGCCAGCCTTGGGACTCTGTGACCTGCTTCCTTTGCTCGACCCAGGTCCCTCCTCGAAAACCACCAAGGGCGTGTTTAGATATGCTTTCTAGAGGGAACCTCCCCACCCCACTCAACATCCTTTAAAATATCTTCTCATTTATTCACTTATTCTTCTTACACAGACCACACAGCTGGGACCTAGGAAGCTGTCACTAACCAGTGTAGAAATTCCTGAGACTGAAAGAGGAAAGAGAAGTGTTAGAAATCGCAGGCCTGAGAAATCCTAAGCAGAAGCCCCTGGTGCTGGGGAACGGGGCTGGGAGACCTTGCCTTGTTTACTATGAGCATTCCAGCCACTGCTCTCTTAGCAGTAATGCCAGTGCTTGTATCCAAGGCTGTGTATAAAGATACATTGAACAGCTGCTCCTACGCGGTTAGTGAGGCACTCATTTACAAAAGATCACCTCGTTGCCAAGAGCAAACCATCACCTAGTAAAACAGTAACTCAGCATTAAAAGCAAAGGGAGATGATAGATGGACCAGTGTCCACACAAGCCGAGGGATTCTCTGGGTGGTGGGAGCCATTAAAGGTTTTAGATTCATTTTCTGGATAGCTCATTCTAGCTGGTCCATGGAGGGTGGATTTAAGAGGGATACAGTGGGAGCTTCCCTGGTGGCTTAGAAGGTAAAGCATCTGCCTACAATGCAGGAGACCTGGGTTCAACCCTTGGGTTGGGAAGATCTCCTGGAGAAGGAAATGGCAACCCACTCCGGTATTCTTGCCTGGAGAATCCCATGGACAGAGGAGCCTGGTAGGCTACAGTCCATGGGGTCACAAAGAGTCAGACACGACTGAGCGACTTCACTTTCACTTTTCACTTTCACAGTGGGAGCAGGGAGACCAGTTATGATGGGAGTGTAGCTGTCTGGCGGGGGTGGGACAGATGCCAAAAACTGAAGTGCAGTTTTGGTGAAAGAGAGGAAGGGACACATTTGAGACACACTTAGGAGGTGCCTGGCAGCACTGGTACATGAATGGAGGTGGGGGTAAGGGAGAGGGAAGATTCGGAGATGGTGCCAGGGTTTTCAAGTGTCTGGAAGGCTGGTGATCCCACAGGACACCGAGCAGGAGGGGAGGGTTGGAGGGGAAGAGGGTGGGTTGAGTTTGGGGATGTCAGAGAAGCTCCGAGGCATTCTGGGCAAGTCGTTGGGTTGGCAAGGCCATGTGTGAGCTTTAAACTCAGGGGAGAGGTTGTGGCTGCAATGGAAGGGCAGAGGGCTGGAGAGGCCAAGGAAGGTCCTGGTGGTAGAGTTTAGAGGTCGTGATATGGCGTAGCGCTGTGGTTCTCAGACCTTAATTGGCCTACAGATTGCCTGGAAGCTTGAAAATCTGCAGGTTCCTATCCCCCACCTCCTCCAGTTAACCTGGTTTAGTAAATCTGGGGGTGGGTGCCTAGGATCTGCTGCTTAAAACAAGAACATCAGGCCACACTGGTGTGAAGGATCCATACACCATTGGTTGTGAAACACTTGTCTGGGGGTCAAATCTTGACTCTTGGATCTTGACTTTGGACACATCTCTTGATCTTCCAGACATGGATTTCTTTATCAGTTACTAGGCATTCTAGTTCCTACCTCACAGGGCTATGGTGTGAATTAAATGAAGTCATAGCTGTAGGTAATGTGGCTAAGGACCCGGTGCCTAGTAAGAGCTCAGTATGGAAGAAGTGTTTCTTGTTTATTATTGGAAGTTTGGAGATGGTGAGCAATGGGGCAGGGCAGCTGCTGACCACACAGACGGGTCAGTCCCAGGCGAGTACTCTTGGTTTGAACTGGCCCCAAATTTCCATCTCCAAGGTGTCTTACCTGAGTTGATAGGGCTGAGGGCTCCTGGCTCATCTGATCAAGTTCACAAAAACCCATGAATCAAATCAGAAGTCAGTTTACTACTTCCCACAGAAACACACTGTGTCGACTATTGGCACATTTCCCCTGCAGAAAGCTACTGAAGTGCCGGGTGAGCCTGGCACCCGACAGAGAGCTGGGGCCCCAGTCTGAGGACTGAATGACCTTGGGCTCTGAACCCTGCCCAGGCCACTTCATTAAGAGAAATGTCTGCCCGGTGGACCCAACACTTGGACCAGCCTGGCAGGACGTCATCTCCCTGACTGTGCTCCATGGGCCCCACCACGGTTTGCCTTGGTGACACCCCTTTCCCCTGACACCTTGGTGGCCAGTGAACACGTCTTTGCTTTGGATTTGTTAATGCCTGTGGTCACGTCTCCTGTAAGTCCCACCACGTCTGGGGCTATTTTGTTTTGGCGGGTAACTTTGCATGCCCTGATCCTATGACCAACCAATTTCTTAGACTACAGTTCAGGGAAAGCTTATTGCTAAGTTCCATGGGGGCACCTCACTGTGGCCTCCTCTCCAGTAATTGCCCACAGGGCGTTTCAAGAAGGAGGGAGTAGGTTGAATCAATGATGGCATCTCTCATACTTCTGGGGGCTGGCTGGGTTGGGTTCCCCTCCATAGGAATTAAGGAACCCCTTAAAGACTTCTCTGGAAGACCCCAAATCCTCCTCCTGAACCTGTGTGTGGTTTTGGATCCCCCTGTCACAGACATCATATTGCATCCTCCTCATTTTTAAAAATAATTTTATTTATTTGTTGACTGTGCTGGGTCTTTGTTGCTGTGTGAGCTTTTCTCTAGTTGTGGTGACCTGGGGCTGCTCTCTTGTCGTGGAGTCCGGGCTCTAGGGCACACGGGTTTCAGTAGCTGTGATGCCAGGCTTACTAGTCGCTTCTCAGCATGTGGGATCTTCCTGGATCAGCTATCAAACCTGAGTCTCCTGCAATGGCAGATGAACGACCAAAGAAGTCCCCTCCTCATCATTTTTGCCACCGTTTTAAACTCTACCACTATCACCAACAACAGATGATTTAGAAAGAGTTTATTAAATTATAAGAGTAATACACCTGTTGACTAACATCCCCTCATTTCCTCCATCCCTCAGTCTCTAGCAGCCACCAATCTATTCTCTGCTTTAATGAGTTTGACTTGTATTTTTGGAGTTACCTTTTATTTTTTTAAAAATCTATTTGTTTTTAATTGAAGTATGAGTTTGACTCATAAGATTTCATATATAAATAAGTTCATGCAGGATTTGTCTTTGTCTAGCTTATTTTATTTAGCATAATGTCCTCTAGGTTCATCGATGTTGTCCCTAATGGTGGGACAACATTCTTAAAAAAGGAATATGATGTTGTGGAATAGTATTCCATTGTATATATGACCAACATTTCCTTTCCTGATTCATCTATAGATAGGTTGTTTCCATGTCTTGGCTATTGTGAATAGTGCTGCTATGAACGTGGGAATGCAGATAACTCTTTGAGATAGTGATGTTCTTTCCTTTGGGTATGTACTCAGAAGTGGGATTGCTTTTACCGCCTGGCTTGCTCACCACTGTATAGCTGCCACCAGTGCCTGAATCAGCTTTACTGAAGTATAATAGACGCACAGTATGTATACTACATATATAATAAAGTACAGTTTTATGTGTTTTGACATACATATATATCCATTAGCCCTGTAAGTTCCTGAACATCTGCATCACCCTGAAAAGTCTCCTGTGCCTTTAGAAACCCTCTCTCTCTGTGCCTCACCCCCAGATTCAAGTAATCATTGATCTGCTGTCACTAAAGGTTAGTTTTCATTTTTTGAGAATTCTGTGTAAATGGAATGATATCGAATATACCCACTTTTCCTCTGGCTTCTTTCACTCAGTATACTTATTTTGAGATACATCCATGTTGTGGTGTGTATTCATAGTTCATTCCTTTTTATTGCTTAGTAATGTTCCATGCTATGGGTGTACAATTTGTTTATCTGTTCATCTGATGATGGGCATTTGGGTTCTTTTCAATTTTATGCTATTACAAATAAAGATGCTAAGAACATTTGTGTATGGGTCTGTGCTCAGTCATGTCTGACTCTTTGTGACCCCTGCCGGGCTCCTCTGTCAATGGAATTTTCCATATAAGAATACTGGAGTGGGTTGCTGTTCTTCCTTCTCTAGGGGATCTTCCCAACCCGGGGATCAAACCCATGTCTCTTGTGTCTCCTGAATTGGCAGGAGGATTCTTTACCACCGTGCCACCTGGGAAGCCCTTATGTATTCTGGGTGCTATATTAGATATGTGTTTTGTAATAATTTTTTTCCCTGTGGCTTTTCTGTTTATTCACTCTTTTCATTCTCTTAAGAGAGACTTTTGATACGTTTTATGTAATATTTAAATAAATTACATAGTTTTCCAGCATCTCAATGTGTCATAAACAAGTTCATAAACAACTTCTTGTATTATGCATACAGTTCAGCTGGAGGAAGCAGCAGGTGCATGGAGACACCAGGGGACACCCCACTGATTTTAAAGTCTGTGTGCTGTGGTGTCAGTCCTGTGTTCCAGAGGGAATGGAGCTCATCAGTGTGGCTCAGACCCTGTTTTTATTTGGGGTGGCAATGTGTCCAATGAAAAGATGGAATGTTCCACCTTCCCTTACATCTTGGTTTAGCCATGTGACTACATTCTGGTCAATGGAATGTAAATTAGAATTGTTGGGCTGGCTTTGAGTAAGGCATCTTTAAAGAGGTGCAGATAGTTGGTGTAGTTCCTTTGATTTTGGTTTTCTGTGTTCCTTCTGCTTCCTACCTGGAATATGGACAAGGTGGCTGGAGCTTCAGCAGCTAACTTGGACCAGGAGGCAACCTTGGAGTGTCTTGTGGAATGGTGGGGTAGAAAGATAAAAGAAGCCTGGTCCCTGATGACTTCAGAGCTACCACACTAGACTTGGGCTGCGTACATGCAGACTTCTTCTATGTGAGAGGAAATACCTTATATGTTTAAAAATCTGTGTTATCTCTGTTTTTTTGTTACTAGCAACCAAATCCAGTTGCTAAAGGAATGTGGTCAATATGGCAGTGGGTTAAGAGGAAGTCATTTCTACTGAATATGTATTTATATCATCACGATCATATTGTTATAATACTTTTTATTCCTGCTTTCCATACTTTATCACTACTACTGTTTTCTTCATCATCACACCATCTTCAGCTTTATCATCATCTTGCTCATATTGTTATTATTTTGAATAATAATTATTTTCATTATGGTAACAGTCTTTGAATTTGCTTCTTGTTGATGGAGGACTGTTTGTGTGTAAAATGTATTTCTCTTATTTAATATTCCATAGTGGTGGGACAGGTAAAGAAAAGGGGGAGACTTTGCCACCAAAAACATCTGTGGAAATGGGTAGAGTTGGTGCTCAGATCTTGTGCAGCTTCAGTGTTCATTGGGAATGAGCTGTGTCAGTCATTTCTGCTCTACTAATAGCCAGCATTGCTCCCGCATGGGGCAGCCCTCCAGGCATGTAAGTGAAACAATAGGATTGGGTGGTGGGGCAGGTCTGAGTCAGCAGTTGCCTATAAAGAAAGGCAGAGGAAATTAAACTTGATGGTGTAGGAAATGAGAAGTGATTGAAGTTTTTTTGTTTGTTTTTTGCCTGCACTATGCAGCTTGCAGGATCTCAGACCTGACCCGTGGCAGTTAAAGCCCCAAATCGCTGGTGGGAGGCCACCAGGGAACTCCCAAGTGATTGAAGGTTTCTGAGTGGCAGTGGGGGGGCAGCATGGCTAGTGTACGAAGGATTGGGGATGGGTGAAGGAGACTCAAAGGCGGGATGCCCACTTAGGAGACTCTCACGGTGGTCCAGGCATGAAGTGGTGAAGGTCCATTGTTAGGCAGGTCAGATATTATTCAGTGACCATCAAGAGGCGAGTAAACATGCAAAAATAATTTTTAAAATTATCAGAGGATATGTTTGTGTGAGGAAAAATAGGGAGAAAGTGAGGAGAGCCTGGACGAGCCATTAGACCTCACTGCTGGCGAGCCTGCATGAAGGAAGAGAGGTGAGGAAGGAAGTTTGGCAGAAACATTTTAGGCTGCAGGGCAAGTCTAGGGAAAGTTCTTCAAGGCTCTTGGGGAGTCCTCAGACTGAGCCATAGTCACTGGTCAGAGGAGTCCCACATCCCCCAGGAATGGGCCTGCCTTACTTTCTCTGCCCCACGTAGTCATTGGCTGGGAGTGGCTATTGGAGGCAAGGCCGTGGAGCAAGGCCTGGAGTGGATTTCAGAGCTCCAGGGTGGGGCCCTCATTCAGTTATGCCTCCTGTAGGGAATGGTCTAAGAGGGCATGACGGGGGTGGGAGATATGGGGCAGGTGACTGCTCCTGTCTTGGGGTTCTGCTTGCAAGTCACACACGTGGCCCTGGACTGACTTAAACACTGAGCAGCAGGCTGTACTATCTCAGGGCACAGGAGGCCCTGAGAGGAGGAGGTGGATGTCCTCCTGTGGACATCCACAGGAGGTGGATATCAGGCTTGGTGGAGTCTGGGCTCAACGATGAGGTGAAAGATGACACACTTTCCATCTCTCTGCTCTGCCACCCATGGGTTGGCTTCCTTTGGGGCTGGTAGCGACATGGCCACGGCAGGCCCCAAAACCATGGTCAGACCCAACAACATCTAGAGGAGGAAGGACAACCTCTCTTGTATTTCTGCTTTCATGCACGCTTAGTCATTTCAGTCCTGTCCGATTCTTTGCGATCTCCTGGACTGTAGTCCCCCAGGTTCCTCTGTCCATGGGATTTCCCAGGCAAGAATACTGGAGAGGGTTGCCATCTCCTCCTCTAGAGGATCTTCCCGACTCAGGGATCGAACCTGCGCCTCTTATGTCTCCTGCATTGGCAGGTGGGTTCTTTACCACTAATGCCACCTGGGAGGCCCTTTGTATTTCTGAGGAGCTAGCAAACCTTTCCGGAGAAGGCAATGGCACTCCACTCCAGTACTCTTGCCTGGAAAATCCCATGGATGGAGGAGCCTGGTAGGCTGCAGTCCATGGGGTCGCTGGGAGTCGGACACGACTGAGCGACTTCACTTTCACTTTTCACTTTCATGCATTGGAGAAGGAAATGGCAACCCACTCCAGTACTCTTCCCTGGAGAATCCCAGGGATGGGGGAGCCTGGTGGGCTGCCGTCTCTGGGGTCTCACAGAGTCGGACACGACTGAAGCAACTTAGCAGCAGCAAATCTTTCTCAGAGGGGCTTTGCAGATTCCCTACTATGCTTCATTGGCTAGAAGTGGGTCACCTGGCCATACTTGACCCAAGGGGGAATGGAACCGCTATGATTGGTTTATACTGGCAGATTGCAACTCTGGATACACATTAGAACCACCTGGAGAGCTTTTAGAAGCACACATGCCTGGGTCCCACCCTCAGAGTTTCCGTATTAATTGGTCTGGAGTTGGGAGCTGGGCATCAGTAGCTTTATAACCTCCATGCTGCTGCTGCTGCTGCTGCTAAGTCGCTTCAGTCGTGTCCGACTCTGTGAGACCCCAGAGACGGCAGCCCACCAGGCTCCCCCATCCCTGGGATTCTCCAGGGAAGAGTACTGGAGTGGGTTGCCATTTCCTTTTCCAATGCATGAAAGTGAAAAGTGAAAGTGAAGTCGCTCAGTCGTGTCCGACTCCCAGCGACCCCATGGACTGCAGCCTACCAGGCTCCTCCATCCATGGGATTTTCCAGGCAAGAGTACTGGAGTGGGGTGCCATTGCCTTCTCCATAGGTGATGCTAATGTGTAGCCAGGGTGGAGAGTCCCTGTTGTCTTGGAGCAGAACAGATGCTGGGGAGTCAGCCGCAACGTCCACTCCAGTCACTTAGCAGTTTTGTGTGGCTTGGGCAAATCAGCCTCTTTGAACCTTAGTTTCCTCATCTATAAAGTGGAGCCCAACAAGAACTGCCTCCTGCATCACAGAGAAGACTGAATGAGCTCACAGATGCTCATAACTTTGCCGATTGTAAGTCCCTGACACCTGAGCGAGTTTGCACATCACTCCCCTTCGATGTGGAGGGAAAATTTAGCTCCTCCGCTGCCTGGGGCAGCCAGGGTAGAGATTTCTCCCGAGCTTAGCTTCCTGCCATGAAAGTAGAAGACAGAAGAGAAGGGAGACTGGGGAGCCACAGGCAGTGGCAGCGGGCTTTTTCCTTCTTGGATGGCGTGGGTTTTGAATGCGCTGCTATAAATGGTTTATGCAAACGAGCTGGAGGGGCTCATCTCCCTGCCGCCTTAATGAGGGAGCGGCTGGGCAGGAGCCAGGTTTGTGGTTTTTAGCACAGGCCTGCAGCCTGTGGTTAGGGGCCGGTGGTTGCTCTCTTGCTGCCTCCAGGGAAGATGGTCAGATAAGGCTGTGGTTCCTCAGTGTTCCGGGACACACCTGGCTACTCCGCTTCTTAGCTGTTTCTACCGAAGTGAGCACTGGCTTGTACTGCCAGTAGAACTCAGGGAACAAGGAGGGCCACCCGGGGAATGTGAGATCATGGGTCAGGGGAATGTGAGATCATGGGTCAGGCAGTTTGCGAGCTTCCAGTACTGCTGGGCCTGCCTGGGGCATTGTGGCTGGGCTGAGGCTCCATAGAGCCTGGAGAAGGGTCAGAGGGGATCAAGTAAAACCCCTCACTGTTAGCCTCGGCCTCTCTTCTTTCAGTATTCCAGTTCCTCTCCTTTTCTTGCTTCCTTCATAAAATATAGTTTGAGCAGACCCAGCACCCACCACGTTAGGTGCTAGGGATCCAGAGCTAAAAAGACACCTGCCTGCTCTCAGGTTGCTCCCAGTATGGGAAGAGGACCCCTGGCATCACTGCAGGACTGGGGCTGCACAAATGGATGGAAGTGCCTTGGAGGCAGAAGGCCTAGTCTTCCCACACCCCGAGGCTGGGATGACCTCAGAGGAAGGGGTCATCCAAGCTGAGAGATGAAGGCAAGGTGGGAGTTTTCGAGTGACTGGTGTGGTGCAGGGCACTCCAGGAAGAGGAGAGCACCGCGGACCTGTGTGATGCAGCTGTGTTCTGGGGCTCGTATGGTTCAAGTGCACAGAGTGTGGCTACTTGGGGCTGGGGAAGTCACAGCCTGAGGTGATGCCAGGTACCGTGGGCGGGGGACCTTGGTTGCTTCCCAAAGGAGGGTGGAGCTTATCCACTGTGGGCTCTGAGCTGGGCAGTGCCCCAGCCGATGAGTCAGGAAGAAAGGTCAGCCTGCAGCCCTGAGGGGGGACAGGCTGTTAGAAGAACTGTCTAGGTCAGGATGATGCTGGTGGCCTGAACTGTGGGAGTAGCTAGGGCATGGATCATAGAAGGACACGGTGATGGCCCATGTGGGGAATCCAGGCTGACATCAGACGTGTGGCCTGGCTAGTGGAACTCAAGGGGTGTAAACCAGGCAGGCCACAGAACCCTGGGGAGGTGCCCATGTCAGATGGGGTCAGGAAGAAGACTGAGAAGCAGTAAGTTAGAGCATGCTGGCTGGCCCATCCTTGGTTTTCCATTAGACCATGG
Source organism: Bubalus kerabau (assembly GCF_029407905.1). Taxonomy (NCBI): domain Eukaryota; kingdom Metazoa; phylum Chordata; class Mammalia; order Artiodactyla; family Bovidae; genus Bubalus; species Bubalus kerabau. The sequence continues at coordinate 26,666,092 of NC_073645.1, forward strand.
TGGAAAGCAGGGTTGGGAGAGGTAAGGGGGGAGTGGAGATTCTTGATTGCTTCTCCCTAAATGATTCCCCTCCCACATCCTGAAGATACACGAGTCCAATTCATCCATTTTACCAATGTGGAAACTGTGGTCCACAGAGGAGTTTGACTTGCCCCAGGTCACACAGAGAATTATTACGGTGATGGTGTCATGACTAGTAAAAATGGGTCCCCAAGCAAAGGCTTATGTAGCCCACATCCCTTAATTAGTGCTGAGAACACTTTTTTTCCGGGCAGGAGAAGTGGGTTTGGCTAAGCAGAGTTGAGATTGTGAGGCCTGGGGCATTGTTTTAGAGAGAGTAGAGAGATCCTTCCTTCTTTTCGCCTAAAGTATGTATGTCGCTCAGTCGTATCTGACTCTTTGCAATCCCATGGACTGTAGCCCTCCAGGGTCCTCTGTCCATGGGATTCTCCAGGCAAGAATACTGGAGTGGGTTGCCATTCCCTTCTCCAGGGGATCTTCCTGACCCAGGGATTGAACCTGGGTCTCCTGCATTGCAGGCAGATTCTTTCCTGTCTGAGCCACCAGGGAAGCCCATTCACTTAGTAGTGGGACCCAGCCCACCAGGAGCAATGTTGACCCACCTCCTGGCGCCTTACCCCCACCAGGAGGAAGGAACCTGTGCAGACATTGTAAGAGGCTGCCCTCCTTGAGTCTCCCCAAACCCAAGCAGGCTTCTTCAGACCTTCCTTGGCCTTGGTCAAGTTTTACCATGGACTGCAGGAGTCCTGGCTCCCAGGGAAAGCTTTATCCTCTAAACTTTGATGCTGGCAAGCCCACCCTGTGCATTGCTAGGGTGGCTGGTGGATTATCTAACCCCAGGCTCCAGCAGCTCGAGGGATGGAGGGAGGGAGAGGGTGGCATCTTGAAGGAGGAGCCTGAATATGTTAACTGGAGAGAGAGGCAAGAAAGGTGGGTGAAGCAAGGCCTTGGATGACGGTGCAAACTGGGAGATGGGGCAACTGCAGGAAGCAGGTGCAGGGAGGAAAAGGGGTTTTCTGTTATTGCATTCACCCTGGGGTGGCTGCCCTTCTGGGGCCGTCCTTTAGGTGGAAGACCATAGTCCCGACAGCCCCCTTCCATCGGCTGCACCTGAGCTCTGGCTCCAGCAGGGGAGCGGCCAGCACTGAGGCAGCCGCAGGCTTGTGGTCACCCCCAGGCCTTTACGGACAAGAGCCCCTGTTTGCGGGTTGACTGATGATACAATGTGAGGTTGTCTGGGTTTGGGATGAGGGCCAAGGGCTGGAGGTGCAGGGGCAGGAAGTTGAGTCCCTCTGTGGGCTCAGTGGGCTTGGAAGCCACAGGCGTCTGGTGACAGGCCCTGAACGGACCCCAGTACTCACAGGTGCCACCGTGCCTGGGCAGCCTGCTCTCAGCTCTGCAGCCAGCATGGCTAACGTCCCCTGTGTTCCAGGTCATGGCCCCGGGTGGTGGGCACAGAGCTGGCTTAGTTCAGTGGCTGGCCTTTAGGGCAGCCACTCACTCTGGCTCTGTGAGAACAGAAGCACCAGTCTGAGACCCTGCTCCCCCAGAGGACTTGCCACCCCCTCTCTCTTTTCAGAATATTTTCAGGTTTTGCCTTAGGCCTGTGAGGCTGGGTGCCGCTCTGCGTTAATCCCCACTTCCCCTTTGGTCATGTGCATGGTGTGAAGCTCTGGTCTCCAAAACTCAAGAGCCCCTGTTCACTTCCCGGTGTTGGGGTGGGCCCAGAACCTGCCTGGGGTGGGGTCTCTGGGTGGTACAGGGACCCAGGCAGGGTCAGATAGTGTCTGCGGGTACTGTACAGCCAAAGTCCAGAGTCAGTTAACCTTGGGATCAGCAGATTTTACATTTGCACCTTTGCTGACCAGGGCCCCTCTGACCGATGCTGCATTTATTGAATTGATGGTGGCTTTTCTCAGGGCAGTGTTGTATAGTAGACAAAGCCTAGCACCCTGGGCTCCTGAGTCTGAGATCTGGGTTCTGGACCCTGCTCTGGCACCTTGTAGCTTCTACAATTCATTTTTGTCTCCTTGAGCTTCTGTTTCTCTCATCTGTCAAAGGAGATGAGCAGCTGCCCTCTAGTACCTGATGGGGGCTTTTTGCAAATCCAGTAGGATATTTTTGTGAACATTTTCTCTGGCTTTTACGAGCTGGGTTTTTCCAAGAGGCCACATGGCAGAGAGGCCAGCGCTGGTACTCTGATACCAGGTTAGACGTGTGTCCAGATCTCAGTTTAGCTGCATATTGACTGTGTGACCTGGCTGCGGTATTCCACTTTCCAGGCCTCGGTTTCCACTTCTAGACCCCGAGTTCCCAGTGCCGCCCCTCCCTTATGTGTGCTCAGAGCAGGTGTTTCAAGGTGCTGGCAGCTTATGTCATTTTCTTAATTGATCTGGATGCTTGCTTGTTTTAGTTTCTGCCTAGTTTCTGCAGCAGGAGGAGGTGGTACTGGAGCTCCCACTGAGGGGGTAGTGGGGAGCCAGGTCAGAGGTCATGGTGAGGAGAGGGAGGCAGCCCAGCCCAGTGGTACTAAGGAACTCTGAGAGGCAGGCGCCCCCGGTGGCCAGCTGAGCTGCTAGGGATGGAGTTCTCTCCTTTGGACGGGATTCTGGGACTTCAGGGCCCACCTGCCCTCTGACAGCCCCTGGGACTCGCATTTCAGCCTCTCTGCTCTGCTAGATGGCTTTCTGAATACCAACTCCTCCTTTGCATCCTGGGCCCTGGGTGGTCACCAGCCTGGTCCTCACCAACACTGCATCCATGACCATTTGCTTGACCAGTAGCCCTCTATCTTGGGAGGGGCACCATGCAGGGCCTCAGTGCAGGCTCTGGAGGCCAATTGACCCGAGGTCAGATCCCACATCTCCCCGTTCCTACTCCGTGTCCCAGTTTCTCATCCTTAAGGCCCATCCATGATAGGGCCTTTGTGTCACTTCAGGTCTGTAAGTATCTCATCAATAGCACTCCCACGGTCACGGCACTTCCTGTGCATCCATCCTGTTCTGAGCACACTACCTATGGGGATGTATTTCATACTTGAGGAGCCCTGTGAGGTCAGTGCTTTTATTGTCAACCTCATTTTCAGTTGATAAAACAGGCACCCAGTACATTTTATATCTGAGATTTGAACGAACCCAGGTTGTCTGGCTCAAAAGCTCGTTCTTTACCACTACCTCTGAAGCACCTAATGTCTGCAACCTCTGAGTGATGCAGTAATATCTGGTGTTGTCAGACCCTTGGGGTCTGGCTGCCAGTGGCCCTTCCGGGAGTGCCCCAGAGCCTGGCCCTCGTGGAGTCCTGCACCCTCACCCTCGCTTGCCTGCTAATGCCCAAAGGAGAGGCCCTGGCAGTGGGCAGGAGGCAGGGTCAAGGCATAGGAGTCGAGGTGAGGGCCATGTCAGCTGGTCCTGGACTCTGCTATTCCACAGTAGACAGGATCTGGGAGGGGCATGAAGCAGGAGAGAGTCTGAGGAAGTGGACTCCTCAGAGGCAGGAAGGTGGGCTGGAGGAGGCGTGGGGTAGGGGAACTTCCCAGCCTGTGGGGGGCTTCAGATATCTGGGTGCTGAGATCAGAAAGGGTGGGCCCTGGGATTCCTGGCTGAACCACAAGGCCTGGAGGTGCGTGTATGAGTGTGTGGCAGGGAGGGGGTGGGGAGGGACAGGGTGGGGGAGGGCGGACTCTGGCTGCAGAGGAGGGATTTAACCTCCTGCAGTCAGCTGCCAGCTTTCCTCGAAATCCAGCAGGATCAGTCGAGTGTGTTTACACATCTCTAGCGGACGAGGCTCTTGTCTTGCTCCAGCATGTGTGTTCTATCTCCTGTGTCACCTTGGGTCTCTCCATCTCTCTGCTTCCCCTTCCCCTTCAATGTCTTATTGCCTGCCCTTCCCCACCTTCCTCAGCAAGGTTGTAATGAAGGGACCAAACTTTATGAACTCAGGCCCTGATAATTTATCACTTGTGATCACTGGGATGGCTTTGAAATTTATTCCATCTGAGCAAAAATAGAGTGCTAACCTGGTGACAGAGGACGATGTTTATTCTGCTTGCTTTGAAGAACCCACATTTCACCTGGTACTCTGGGATGACATGTGCATGAAAGGTGAGCACGCCATAACACATGCAAAGCTTAGAACGGCGGCGAGAGCAAGGCAAGTGCTGAGTAAGTGGTCCATGATGGTGCTGAGGAAGGTCATTACCTATGGAGGCGGGTCCTCCCTTTCTTCTCCTTGGTGTACTATATACTCATAACCTGCACGTCCCGGGTCTTGCTTCTCTGAGGTTGGGGTGGAGATCCTAGCCTCTTCAGGTTCTACCCGGATTCCTGAGTTCTCTGGCTCTCTGAACAACATCATCAGCGGTTAGTGTTACTAGCCGAGCCCCAGGCCTCGGGAAAGCTCTGTAGCTTGCCCAGTCATGTGGTAGAGGACCTTGCCTATCTGACCTCCAGATCAGAGCTCAAACCTCCACGCAGGTGGGTGGCAAGGCACCCACCCCTCCTGGCGGGGGTCATAGATTTTATCATGGGCAAATGGTTCCAGCTGGGGGCTCTGTGGGTGTGGGCTCCGTCTGGCACACTGTGTTCTGGGAACTGAAACCTTGTTCTTCCTTGTTCTGTCCTTTTTGCCTGGCACGGACGGTGACCCCTCTGTCTAGTCCAGGCTGGGCACGCTGGCCCTGAGGCCCAGGCCGGGGGAGCAGGAGGAGGTGTGTTGAAGTCTCGGAGGGTCTGAGAAAGGGCTACTTGGCGTTGGGCCTGGGACCTGGGAGGGGTGCCCGACTCCAGGCTGTTTTCTTAGATTCCCTTTCAGTCCCCGCCCCGGCCTCTGCACCTGTTGTGTTCCCGTCATCCTGGGCGCTGGCAGCTGTCACTGCTGGGGCACCTGTCCCACCCCCGAGGACGCCCCGTGGGCTCTCTGGCTCCGGTTTCCTGCTCTCTGTCCCTGTGCAGCTTTGTCCTCGTCACCGTGCACTTGCTCGCTCTCACAGCTTCTAGGCAGCAGCCTCCAGGCAGCAGCCTCCACTTTAGGTTCTGGGTGTGGGAGGCAGCTTTTGGGGGTTTTCTGCTCCCTGTTCTTCAGCACCAGGCCCCGTCTAATCAGGCAGGGACAATGGCCCTAGCAGGTCAGCCTTAAGCCCCAAATGCCAGGTGACTCATCAGCTCAAATTATCCCTTGTCCTTGATTAAAAAAAAAAAAAAAAAGACATTAAAGCAGCCAGAAGTTGCCTCCCAACTCCTCCTAGCAGGGCCACCTCCCCTTGCTGACCTCTCTTTATACCAGATTCCTCTGTCTACCTCCCCCGCTGTAAAGAGAAGTTATCACCTCTCCTTTTCCAGTCTTCCATGTTGCCCAGCGTCCCAACCTGTGTATTATATTAAACATCAGAAGACATTAAACCTGAGTTCAGTGCTCCTGCCTTCCACCCGCTGTGCAACCAGGGGAAAGCCCACGATTTACTCGACCTCATTGCCGCAGCCGAAGGCGGTGGCTGGACCCAACACTCTCTCGTGTTCCTTCCCCTTCAGAGAGCTTAGTCTCTGACTTAAATGGTTTCTCTTGTCCAGGGAACTTGTTCCAGGTTTTATTGTGCTGTTGTTGGGTCTGTTCTAGACTTTACGTTCCGAGAGGTGCTGGGTCTTGGGAGATGTGGATGAAGAAGGATGTGGTGAGGGGAGGGTTGAGGTGGGGAGCTCATTGTGGGGACCAAGAGGGGGCCCAGGAAGGAAGAGGAGCAGGTGGGAAGGGGTCAGGAGAGAGGAGTTGGCTGGGAGATGAGGGGGCCGCTAGCAGGGTGAGGGTCTCAGGAGCTGAATGGATTCAGAGAGGGGGAGTGTTCCCTGGACGGAGCTGGAGGACAGAGGCAGCAGGGGGCTAGCTAGAGAGGGAGGGCTCCTTTCTGAAGCCTGGGCAGGCTTTCTGTCAGCCCAGTTGCTCCCCAAGGGCACACCGAGGCCTTCTGCCTGTGTGCTCTGAGGGACCACAGCCCCTTCCCTCCCCCACCCCCAACGTCAAGGATGGGTCTGCTTCCTCCAAGATCTCCAGGATGGGCTCTCATGTTAGCAGATGGGAAGTCCAGGCTTGGGCAAGACCACAGTCTCCCTTGCCTTTATCCAAGCTCCATCCCTGGGATGTCACCCTTGGCCTACTGGACCATTCCTAGGCCCTGCCTCCACCTAGAACCCTTCTGATTCCTTAAGGAGATAATTGTCCCCTTGTCTTCTCTTCCCCAGGAAAGAAGCGCTCCTACCTTTTCATCTGTTCTGGATAAAGTGTGAGTTTTGAATGTCAGGCAGATCTGGGTTTGAACTCTGCCTTGAGTGTTACCCAGTTGAACTCTACTTCGGGTAGAGTTTGAACTCCGTGTCAATGTAACCTTCTAACCTTGCTGTCTCAGCTTTATAGCCTGCAAGATGGGGATGATTGTAATCCTGCAGGGATGTGGTGGGGTGGGGTAGGTGTGATTATGTGTGTGAAACGCTTAGCACCATGTCTGGGCCGTAGCAACTGTTCAATAAACGGTGGCGCTTGTAGTCACTTCTGTAGATTGGCTTGTAGATTCCCCTTTCACATCCTCTTCTCACATCCTTTCTGGCTACAGAACAAAGCACTGCAGATGTTCAGCCAGAGCCAAAGGAGCCTCCTTCCTTGATCCCAGCTTGGCTCCTGCTTGGCTTCTGAAGGGCAGAGTTGGGTCTCACTCACTAGTGGGTCCATCGTTGGCAGGCAGTGAATGCTGGGTGAATAAATGAATGATGTAGGTCCGACAGAATTCTTTAACTGGGCATCACATAAAACTGGGAAGGGGCAGCACTGGCTCCCATGTCATCTGTACAGGCCTGGACACTGCCCTGGGAGGCAATGGGGGCAACTCTCAGTCACGGGACATTGCCACTTCCCATTTAAATTGGGGACATGGATTTGTAGGAAACAGAACCCAGGGAATCTGCTAGGAAACTCCTCAGACAGTGGTGCCGTAAAGGCCTGGGCCTGCCCAGGCTGTCTCAGTTCTCTGTTCATTTTCACTCATGTGGCTGGAGTGTGGACTGCCATCAACTTGAAGGACCCTCCCTGCCTCCACCCACCCCCCATCTCCAGACCGTCACACAGATTCAGTTCCTTGGGTGAGTGATCTTCTGAGAGCCGGCTCTGTGCAGGCACGAGGCTAGGCCCGAGGAGCAAGGGCAAGTCGAGGACCAGCCTGACCCTGTGGATGCCGCTGTTTTCGTCCCTGGTGCCTTCCTGCCTCCTCCGTGCATTCTGCACACCAGATGGCAGGGTGACCTTTTAGCAGTTCAGACCTGGTGTTGCTGCCTCCCTGATGAAGTCCGTCAGGAGTTCCCTATGGCTCTCAGAAAAAAGTCCAGATTTTTCGCCCTGTTCTTTGAGCCCTCCCTGATGTGTCCCCAGCTCCCCTGGTTTTGCCAGGGGAAAATCCCCCCAGGCTGCTCTTGCAGTCCCTGCTCCATCCTTGCTTCTTGAAAGGGCTGGGCTCCCTTCAGCCACAGGGCCTTTGCATGTGTCATGCTCACTCCCTGCCTCTAACCTACCTCTGCAACACAGGGATGCGCACATAATTATCCTTCACAGTTGCTTTTCAGGAAAGCCTGCCCCGAGCCCTGCTTCTTCCAGAACACTTTCCTAGAATTGGGATAATCTTCCTCACTCTACCACCTGACAAATGCCTGTTTCTCTCTAGACTGTAGGTCCATGAGAGCCAGGGCCTGTCTACTGTCGATCACTGTGGCATCCCCAGCGCACAGCTTAGAGTCTGGCATGCCGTAGATGCTTAATAAGTGTTGCTGCTAAGTCACTTCAGTTGTGTCCGACTCTATGCGACCCCATAGACGGCAGCCCACCAGGCTCTCCCGTCCCTGGGATTCTCCAGGCAAGAACACTGGAGTGGGTTGCCATTTTCTTCTCCAATGCATGAAAGTGAAAAGTGAGAGTGAAGTCACTCAGTCGTGTCTGACTCTTGCGACCCCATGGACTGCAGCCTACCAGGCTCCTCCGTCCATGGGATTTTCCAGGCAAGAGTACTGGAGTGGGGTGTCATTGCCTTCTCCGTAATAAGTGTTAGTCATGTTGAATTGCTGCAATGCATGCAGGAAGCCAGGACAAGCAGACAAGGCCATGACTGTCGCTGTGTAGGGTGGAGTAAGACAGCAGATTGGGAGAGGCATAACTCAGGCTCAGAGGAGAGACAAGGTCCAAGAAGGGGGACTCTGTCTGCACTGGGAGCCCTAGTGGGGCTTCCAGAAGAGGGATTTCCAGTGCTGGGTGATGGTGGGTGATCATGCTGCCCAAAGTGGGAAGGGTTGGTGAGGAAAGGCTTATCAACTGGTGCTTTTAAAGGCAGGTGGTTTGAAGGGGGTTGACTTCTGCTTTGTAGGAACGGCCTCCAGAGCAGCCTCTTTGCCTCAGTTTCCTCATCTGTAAAATGGGCATAAGAATGCAGTTGATCTCTCAGGGTTGTGGGAGAACTGAACAGGTTAATAAGTGTCATGTGCTTAGGACTGCCTGGCACACATTGAAGCCTTGTGTTTGCTATTTCTGTGATTATTTACCCCGGAAAAGTCTTTGGGTTGTTTCCTCTTGATCAGATTTTGACTTATCCTTCCAGAGGAACTGTGTGTACATGTGTCACGGAGTGTATATGCATGTGTGTGGCCACGTAGAGCCAAGCATGTGCCCGGAGAAAGGAAGCGCCCCATGTGGAATCAGGTGTCACAGCTTCTCCTAGGGAGGAGCCTCAGGCCAGCCTCTGGTTTGGGGGCTGTGAACTGTGTGCTTATGGGCTTGCCCAGCCCTCTGGCTTGGTGACCCTAGGTCCATACAGGATGCCCCTCCCCCCTCACTGTCCCTCGCCCAGGCCCACTCAGGAGACCCCCCGCTCAGTACCAGGGTCCTGAGGTGAGGGCAGGATGCCCAGACCAGCCCCTTACAGTGCCTGGGCCTCTGAGTTCCATCTGACACCTTTCCCGTGGCTCCTTTCCTAGCCCCACCCCTCTGCCCCCTAGCCTTCCCTCCCCACTCAGATCTATCTCTGGGAGCCCACATCCCTGGGCCTGGAGACAGGAGCTGGGGCCAAGCCAGGGCCTGGGAGAAGGGGGTAGTCCTGTTCTCCTGGGAGAGACTCCGATGGTGATGGCTGGGAGATTGTCTGCTTGAATCCTGCCCCTGCCCCTGACCTGCTCGGTAACCTGAGCATTTCAGAACCTCCACTTTCTCTTCTGTAAAATGGACATAACAGAAGCGTATGCCGCCTGGAATAGAAATCAGATCACACAGGCACTGCCTGCTACACACTTAGTGGCTGGTCTCTTGATGATGCCTGGGGTCCCAGCATGCTGCCCAGGGCCGGAGGGCCTGCCCTCCCACCACCCTCTGCCCTCTCGGCCCCCTTCCGTCCCCCAAGGTACAAGGTTCTGCACGTCAGGATTTCTTCAGAGGCTTCGCAGTCTGTGGGAGTGAGGATCTGCCCTGTGTGTATCCTTCGAGGTGTGTCTGTACAGGGGTGTGTACTGGTGAGCAGGAGGGGACTAAATGTGCACAGTGGTGAGTGCTTTCAAGTGCTTGTGAGCCTTTGTTTGTGCATATACCTGTGATGTGGTATAGACAGGTAGTGTGGTGTGTATATGCTGATGTGTGTTTTGTGTGTTTGGGATGAGAGCGAAGGTTTGGTGTGGGGGTAAAGGAATCTAACCCCCAGCACCCCCGCCCCCGCAAGGCTGCCTGGGTTTGCCTCCCGGCCCTGTCACCTTCTGGGCAGGTAGCCTCTTTGTGCCTCCGTTCTCTCATCTCATTTCTCAGCAATAATGATGGTACCTATTGATAATAACCATGTGCTGAGCTTATCATTCAGCCTGTGAGGACCAAAGGGGTGAATATGCATGGAGCACTTGGAAGAGGCTAGGAGGATGTCAGCTCTTTGTTATTAAGCTGCATGAGTGAGATTGTAAGCCCCTTGAGGGAGAGACCAGGTCTGTCTTGCTCACCACAGTATCCCATTGTTTTCCCAGAGTCTGCATGTAAGTAGGTGCATAACACGCGTGGATGTCTGTAGCCTAGGTGAATGGCGAGGTTGTGTATGTGTGTGTGTGTGTCTGTGATGGGGAATGTGCATGTGTGCGTGAGTACATGAGTGCGTGTGTGTGTGTGTGTGTGCGCTCTGGCTGGGGCATCTCCAGCGCTTTCTGGAGCTCGGCTATTTCAGGAAGCCTCTAGTCTCCTCCTCCTTATGTAAATAAACATGACAGATCCCATCGCCTGTACCAGTGCGGGGAGGTGGGGGAGGCTCCGGGAGTGGGTGGGAGCTGGGAAGCGGCTCTGAGCGGGGCCAGAGGGGTGTGCGTGCGTGTGTGGCCTGTCTTGCGGGCAGGGCGCCGTGTGTGTTGGGGGGTGCAGAAGGGGCGGGCTCGGCCCTGCCATGCCGGCTGCCGCTGGCCACGGAGGAGGAGGGGGGCGGGCAGGGGGAGGGGAGCTGGCCGCCAGGGCGGCTCGGTGACGAGGCCAGCCGGCCAAACGGAGGTGGCCGTGTTCCCCGCTGCCCGCGATGGGGGGACAGATCACCCGGAGCACCCTCCACGGTAAGGCCCTGGCTGTCACCTGAGGGTCTGTCCATCCCCAGCCTGGGGACCGCTTGGGGAGGCTGGGACCAAGAGGCACTGGGCTGAGGGCATGGCCATCCCCCTGCCTCTTGGGGAGGCTCTGGGACCTTGGACGGGGGTGCGTTTGAGTGACAGGCACTGGGGCAGAGGGGACGGAAACAGGAGGTTGGGCAAAGCAGGAAGAAGGGTCTTTCCCTGGCAGTCGGTCAGGCAGCTGAGTCTCCCCACAAAGTCTCCTTATTCTCTTACCTCCCCAGGGTACTGATCAGCGCCAGGTGGGATGTGAGGTCCGGGGTCCATAGGTCCCTCTCCTAGAACCGAGGCAACCGTCAGTTAGACAGCTGGGGGATCTGTTTGTGGGCCCTGGGATATGGGCCGTGGAGGCCAGTGCTTGCTCCATGATGGAGCCATGGAGAGATGTGTGGGTACACACGTGTGTGCATGTCTGCGCCCATTGGAGGTGTCTGTGTGTGTGTACCTGTGCTGACTTGTGCCTAAGCACACAGGGGTGTGCAAGTGACACCCCCACATTGCCTGATCTCAGTTCTGAAAGTGTGTGCTCTGCCGGGGAGGTCAATGAACTTCTGATTCCTGGGGTTCACATCCGTGCTCACCTAGACCTCAGGCAGACCGGGAGGCTGGCAGGTGAAGGGGTGGGAGAGAGGACTGCTAGGTGGCTGCTGCCTGCCCCTGGCAGAGTGGACCCCAGCTCTGCCCCCAGCCTGCTATCTGCCCCTCTCCTCGTCTGCTTGGCTCCAGGGCTGGGGTCTTGGGAGGAACATGGCCGATGTGGCACCAGACCCAGAAGGGGAAGTCTTCCCAGGGACTTGTTTTGTCATCGCTGGGCCCCAGGAGTTGGGGTTCCTGTACAGACTGGCTGGTGCCAGAACAGTGTGGGCTGACCTTGGGGAGTCCCTGCTACACTCCCCTCTGTGTGCCTCCACCCTCCTCGGGCAGGGCGTTAGGAGGTGGGGCTGCCTCCATCTGCTAGGTTCAGTGGGCACCGAGGAACCGGGAAGCGCCTGGGATGGAAGGAGGGTGGTGGCAGGAGCAAGTGGGAAGCCGTGGCCAGGACTGGTGACCAGGTGACTTCCCCTTTCTGGGCCCTGGACTTTGACAGAGTAATTTCTAATTAAAAAAAGAAAAAGGCAGGGAAGGAAACGTGGGAAAAGCAAATCATTGGCTCTCTTAAAAGGAAATGAATTTTGTCCTGGGCCCAGAGGGCTAAGTGACAGATGGAAGGCCCTGGAAGACACATAATCCGGAGCCGGCCAGAGGCAGTGCCAGTGGCCTGGGCCTTGGCCTGAGACTTGGATTGGCCTGACCTGAGCCTGGCCCTGCCTGTCTGTGGGGCGGGGGCTCCTCTTGGGCTTGTTGGCCCCAGTGGGGCCTGCTGGCATAGGGTCTGGAGCCGACTGGCATTTTCCACTGGAGTCAGACTTGGGCAGGCCCGTGGCCTGGGAAGGACGAAGAGGCCCTCAGAACAGGCTCAGGACACAGCGTGCTATCTTCAGCTGCCCGGGAGCCCGGGGTTCAGGGGGGAGCAGGACCCCAAGAGTACCCGAGATGACGTTTGGCCATCAAGAACTCCTGCTCTGGAGGAGACAGACACGGTGGCAGCAAGGGCAAGCGTCCCCTCGAGCCTTGGTTTTCTCATCTGTCAATGGGGCTAGTGACAGTAGCCTCCTCACAGGAGTATTGTGAGGACCGCAGGAGACAATGTGAATAAGGACTGAACCCAGGGAGAGCCTAACGGGCCTGGGGAGGCGTTCTGGGGGTATGTCCTGTTCCTCCCTCTCTCACAGGGAACGGGGATAGCTTGGCAGGGGTGCGCTGAGACTCCACGAGTCGGACCATTGGATGAGGGCCTTGGCCGCCAGCCCCTCACCTGGACCACTCTCCTCAGCCTGGGCCCCCGTGAGTGGACCCCAGCTCCGCGCCCAGCCTACCATCAACACGAATAGGTGGGGGGAGTTCAGGGGTGTGGAGCGCAAGTGTTTGCCTGTGCCCACAGAGCCCCTTAGCCAGGACCCTGCATGGGTGTCTGCACCCACGGGTCCCCACGCCTGGACCTTGGCTGCCCCGGTGGCTCTGGTTTCACCCCCTTTGGGAGGTGAGTTGGGGGAAGTGGGAGATGCCAGGAGCTTGCTCCTTCCTAGGGGTGCTGTCAGCCCTGCAACCTGACTCCGGAGCACAAAGGTCCTTCGTTCCTGATTGGGTGCCTGGGGCTTGGTTTGGTTGGGGCTGAAGACTCGGGGTTGCTGGGTTACAGTGCGGAGGTGAGGGGTTGTGTGTGGGTTTTCTAGTGGTATGCTTGTGGACGTGTCCTGGTGGTTTGTGTTTCTGGTGTCGGCTGATTGTACCTGAGTTTTAGACCTCCGTGTGTGTGTACCTGCATAATGTGTACCTATCTGTGTCATATTTAAGAGGCCGAACATTTTGTGTCTGGGTTTCCGTGTGTGAGCAGCCACATTTGTGAAAGTCTGTTATTTGGTAGAGGTCAGTGTTTCTGCACAAGTTGTGTGTGTGTGTGTGTGATCAGGCTGGTGGTGAGGAGTTGGGCTCCTCTGGGATCAGCCTGGCAAGGGGACCCTTGGGAGAGATTAATTCTCATTTGGAAAATGGTTTCAGCAGTTACACGCTTGATCTCTTTCACGAGGCAGATTTCCAGAGCTGCTCCCTGTCTTGAGGGCAGGATGGGGTGGGGGAGAGCACAGAGGCCCCCCATTCTTCTCCTTCCCACCCTCTCCTCCTCTTCCTTCCTGCCTCCTTCACTTTCTTCAGCGCTCCCCACCCCGCTGTGACCCAGGGCAAAGGATGGACCGGTTGCTGAGGGGCTGATGTGCGGAAGACACACACATATGCAGCCAGACACACATGTCACCCTCAGGTTGGTCTCTGGACCAACAAACTCCAGATGCTGGGGTGCAGGGGCCTGAGAGATTGGCTCCCACTGTCCCTTTACAGAAGGGGATGCTGTGGCCCAGAAAGGGAAATGGCTGACTGAGGTCACGTAGCTGGCGGCTCAGAGGGAATCCAGACCTTGTCCCTTCCGCAGCTAACTCCCCGCTTCCCCTCCATGGTTCCTTAATTCTCACTCCGGCAGCAGGGGAGAGGCCAACACAGGGACTTAGGCGATCCGGGATTAGCATGGAGAGAGCCGCCTGTCTGCCGGCAGCAGCTCTGGAGGCTTTTGGGCCAAGGTGAGCCCCCAGAGCCTGGCAGGTGTGTCTGTGAACACAGGTGACACACCACTCACCCCACTTATGCCTGTGGTGTGAGGAACTAGGCTAATCCCTATCTGTTCTCTTCACCCAGCCCAGTATTTGGAACCCCACAGATGCTTGACCAATGAGGAAGGAGGAAGAATGTGGGGTTCAGGCCCTGGCTGCTGGACCACATCAACATAGGTGGGGCAGGTGGTCTAGGGGAGCAGATAGGAGGGAAGACGTGAGCCCTGAGCTGGGCAACAGGCCAGGCAGGGCTGGAAAGGGAGTGAAACGGGTGTTCCTGGTGAGAGTTTGAATCCTGTTCTGCTCTTACTGGCTGTGTGACTCTGGGTCAGTGCCTTTATTTGCCTGAGTCCCAGTGGGTGGGGGTGGTAAGGGTTACCTGGAAGGGTTGTGGAAAGAGTAAGTGAGCTAGCAGACATAAAGGGCAGCCCGCCTGGTGTGCAGCCAGCACAGTGTACATGCACGTGAGGGTCTCCACAGAGGCTCCCCCAGGCCTGTGTGCACTCAAAAGTGTACACACACACATACACACACCATACACCCCGGCTGCCTGTAAAGACCAAGACTGCATCTCTACCTCCTGCAGCCCTGGCAGGCCCCTGGCGCAGTGTGTCACCTGGACGCTGTGTCCCTATTAGGCAGACACCTGCTGTGTGTGTGCACACATGTGCATACAGAGGGCAGCTGGGGGTGATGGTCTGCGTGGCACATGGACTAAGCCATGCGCCCCCTCATTCTCTCCGGCCTGGCTTGGGGCACTTTGTGGGGGCACTGTGAAGACAGGGGCTCAGAAAGGTTATCATCTGGAATCCCCTTCTGGAATCTTGGGGTGAGGAGGGGGAGGAGGAGGGCTGGTTCCCTCCCTGCAGTGCCGGTGTTGGGAGACACATCTGTATGTACATCTGGCTGCTGGAAACATCAGGGACTGGGATGCCGTGGAGTGAATGAGAGCAGGAGGCTCTGTGGAGATTAGCTTGGTTGCAAGGGTGCCCATCCTGCCCACGGCCACTCCCTGCCACTCTCTTTTGCCCACCTGGTCACTGGATCCATTTGGTCTTCCAGGGAGCAGCAGGACCTGCTCTGCCCATGGCCAAGCTCTGTGGGTCAGATGGTCAGGTGCTAACATGTCCCCTAACCCTATACAACACAGGGTGTGCATGGGGCTGCAGAGATCATAGAGAAATGACCAGGGTGGAGTGGAGGGTTCACACTGGGCAGAGTGGACCGAGCATGCTGGCTGGCTAGCTGCAGCCCGGTGAGGATGACTGCACAGCCAGACAGGTCTGCAAGTCAGAGCCCAGTTTCACTGCTTACTAACTGTGTGACCCTGGGCAAATTACTGCCTCTCAGAGCCTCTGTCTCCTCATCTGTACCATGGAACTAAGTGATCTGTATTGATGCATAACAAATTACTCCGAAAGTTAGTGGCTTAAAACAGCAATGTGCATGCTCAGTCACTCAGTCATGTCCAACTCTTTGTGACCCCATGGACTGTAGCCCACAAGACTCCTCTGTCCATGGGATTTTCTAGGCATGAATATTGAAGTGGATTGCCATTTCCTTCACCAGTAAAACAGCAAACACACATTTAATTATCTCACATTTTCTGTGGGTCAGAAATCTTGACACTGTAGCTAAGGCCTCCAGTTTAATATCCTTCTTGAAGTTACAGTCAAGTTGCTGGCCGGGGCTGCAGGCTCATCTGAAGGCTTGAGGGGGAGCCCCATCTAAGCTTGCTTACTGGGGTGATTGGTGGTCCCTAGTCCCTCCAATGTGGGCATGTCCACAGGGCCACCTTACACTGAGGCTACTTTTCCCAGAGGGAGCAACCTGAGAGGCAAGGAAAAAAGATGGAGGCTAATGCTGGCCTGCATTTCTCATCCTGGGGACCCTCGGCGTATGTATGTGGGGGTGGCCTGTAAAACAAGCACATATGGTTAGTATAAATTCTAAAAATCATTCTAGTGTTTCCAAAGGCAGATGGATCTGAGGCCTGGGTTTGAAGCCCACTTTGCTGGTAACTAGCTGTCTACCCTGGAGAAGGCAATGGCAACCCGCTCCAGTACTCTTGCCCGGAAAATTCCATGGACGGAGGAGCCTGGTGGGCTGCAGTCCATGGGGTTGCTAAGAGTCGGACACGACTGAGCGACTTCACTTTCACTTTTCACTTTCATGCATTGGAGAAGGAGATGGCAACCCACTTCAGTATTCTTGCCTTGAGAATCCCAGGGACGGGGGAGCCTGTTGAGTTGCCGTCTATCGGGTTGCACAGAGTTGGACATGACTGATGCGACTTAGCAGCAGTAGCAGCAAGGGCTTTTTACAACCCAGCCTTGGGAGTCCCATCCCATCACTTCAGCTGTATTCAATTTGTTGGAAGCTAGTTGCTAGGTCCACTCCACACCCTAGGGGAGAGGATTACGAAGGGGCTTACAGAATTAAAGGGACGGCCAGGAGGTGGAGGTGGGGATCACTGGGGACATCTTCAAGGCTGCTTCCCACAGATCCCTAACTGTCAGGGCTTGGCAGAGTGAGATGAGGCTGTACAGGAAAGGCATTTGGTGTCAGTTCCTGACACAGAAGAAAAAAATCAACCCTTGCCATTTTTCTCCTTCTTCCTGTAGGCCAGTGGGGAGTGCTGGAAGGTTCTGGAGCAGCCTGGACTGTAGTCAGGCATGGAGTGCAGGATTCTGGTTCTGGGCAATGAAGGAAGCTGTGCCTTTAGTCCTCACTTTCTCTGATTTATCCACTGGGCACCAGAAAAAGCAAGGCACCAAGTGGGTGCTGCTTGATCACTAGCAAGTTTTCAATGGACTGAAGAAGTGAACAGGGGCAGCTCATTCAGTGCCTTTATTGAGTACCTGCTTTGTGTGCTGAGCTAGATGCTGGGGAAACAGCAGTAAAAAAGACAATGGTCTCTGCCCTCAGGAGGCTCACGGTCCATCAGGGAGACACATAAATAATCCCATAGCCTTTCCTAGCCAGAGAGCCGCAAAACACAGAAAATGGTGTGAGTGACTCTTTTCTCACATGCCCAGAACCATTCTGGGTGTGAGGAAGACAAGTCCATGCATTGCCTCCAGTGGGTGCCTCAAGGCATTCGGGCTGAATTCTGTGGAGGATCCAGATTTGACAAAGGCTGCTTGGGTGATGGAAGGTCTGTTAGGGACATATGGGACCCCTGGACCTGGTTTGGGAATGAGAGAGACTTCAGGAGAAGGTGGGCTTTATTTATTTATTTATTTTTTAGAAGGTGGGCTTTAAAATCAAGGTCTGAAGGATGAGTGAGAGAAATGCAGGTTTATAGGTGGGAAGGAGGAAGGGATGGTTTCCAGAAGAGAAATAGGCTTGGGCCAGGCCTCGAGGCTAGAAGCAGGTGAGGGAGGTGGACCCCTGGAGGGAACCCAGAGAAGTTCACATCTGGCCAGTTTTATAATTATCTCTCTCACTTGAAGCCCTTCCCGCCTGCTCTCTGGCTTCCTCTGAGTCTCCCCCGAAAGAGGAATCCCTGTTCAGTGACTGTGTGTAAACTAGCCCAAGTCAGGACCACTCTGCAATCTGGGTTTACAGTGTTTGGGGTAAATGAAAACAGAAGTGTCTGGCCTCCACCTGGTCTGAAGTGAACTGATCATTTCCTATGGTTGTGGTTGTTGCTTTTATAAGAAACAATAAGACCTTATGTTGGGATCAGGTGTTAAAGTTTGAAAATTTCTTTTACATCCATGAAGTCACTGGGTTCTTACAATGGCCTGGAGAGGTGGGCAGGGCAGATATGATGACTCTGTTTTACAGAGAAAGCAATTAAGGTCCAGAGGGATGAAGCAACTTGCCCAAAGTCACACAGCAAATCTGTGGCGTGGTCAGGGTTGAACCCAGGACCTCCTGCTTCCAGGGCTCCTGCTCTTTGCCCTGTTCCATACTGTCCAGAAAGTGAGACAAGCCTCCCTCGTTAGCGCTGTAAATGCACTGGTATTCAGGTCCGCAGGTTCAGAATGAGGCCATCTTGAACATAGTAGGATCCACCTGGGCCTTGAAAGATGGGTGGGATTTGGAGAGGCGTGGGTGAGGCAGGGAGAGAAGATATGCAGGGCGGGGGAAATAGCTTGACCAGAGGTGTAGGATAGCACAGATTGATGTTAATTGAAACAATAATATAATTATCTACAACTGTGGGCTTCTCTGGTGGCTCAGACCGTAAAAAATCTGCCTGCAATGCAAGGAGACCCAGGTTTGATCTTTGAGTTGGGCAGATCCCCTGGAGGAGGGCACGGCAATCTACTCCAGTATTCTTGCCTGGAGAATTCCATGGACAGAGGAGCCTGGTGGGCTACAGTCCATGGGGTTGCAAAGAGTCGGACACAACTGAGCGACTAACACTTTCACACTTTTATTTACAACTGTTATCAATAATCATAGAATTATTATTATAGCAACTACTTACTGGGTTAGTTTTGTTTTTTGATTAAATATTGCAATATAGTTGATTTAGAATGTTGTGATAGTTTTAAGTGCACAGCAGAGGAACTCAGGCATACATACACGTGTATCCATTCTCCTCCAAACTCCCCCCCGATTCAGGCAGGCTGCCATGTAACATGGAGCAGATTTCCCTGTGCTATACAGTGGGACCTTGTTATCCATTTTAAAATGTAGCCGTGTGTACTTCTAAATCCCAAACTCCCTAACATCCCCTGTCCCCATCCTTCTACTCTGGAAACCTTAAGTACGTTTTCTAAATCTGTGAATCTGTTTGTGTTTTGTAAATTCATTTTTTTTTGTAATGAATTTTTTGCAGATTAATTTTTTGGTAAGTTCATTTGTATAATTTTAAAAATTGGACTCCACCTGTAAGTGATATCATATGTTATTTGTATGTCTCTGTCTGACCTACTTCACTTAGTGTGATAATCTCTAGGTCCATCCATGTTGCTGCAGATGACATTATTTCCTTCTTTTTTATGGCTGAGTAATATTCCATTGTATATATGTGCCACATCTTTATCCATTCATCTGTTGGTGGACATTTAGGTTATGTCCATGTCTTGGATATTGTAAAAAGTGCTGTAATGAACATTGGGGTGCATGTATCTTTTCTGATTATTGCTCTGGATTTATGCCCTGGAGTGGGATTGCTGGTAAATATAGCATCTCTTTAATTCTTGTAAGAATGCCATGGAGGTCTGTTGTGGTCACCATTTTACAGATGAGAAAAATGAGGTCTCAGAGTTGGGTTGGGAGGCAGCAGGCCTGGGTTCGGATTTGGGCTCTTCACTCTGGCTGGGTAACCTTGGTGAGTAGCTTCACTTCTGAGGACCTGTGTCATTGGAGTGTCATGAAGACATTGCCTATTAAGCCACACACACAGAGGTTGGTTATTGTCATAAGTATTGAGCAGACACTCAACCTCTCCTCCTGGTTTCTCCTTGGAAGCCCAGCTCAGTGCAGCCTAGGTACCCAGGGCTCTGCCAGGATGGTCCTGGGGCAGGGTATGGGCAGTGGGGAGGTCACTCCAGAGCCTACACTGGGTCTGGGCATCCCCACCTTGGACCCCACTGAGAGGCAGGAATGTGGTCTGGAGCTGGCCGAGGGTCACCCAGAGGGCTGGCCAGGCTTGTTTCTGGCAGCTCATAAATGCCCAGGAGGAATGGGCTGGGGTGGGGCGGGCAGAGTTTCCATTGTGTCAGCACCAGCTTGGCCTGAGGGGGTGCTCCCACTATGACTCCCTAGAAGCTTGTAAACCTGTCACGAAGGGGAGCCTGCCTGGGAGCAGATGGCGAGACTGGGGCTCCACCCAGGACCACTGGTCACTGGGGGAGCAGTTGTGCAGCTCATAGGCCTCCTGGCATCTTCACACCTTTTGCTGTGGCTGCTCCTCTGACTGGACCTGGCCAACACTTCCTCCACACAGCCTTTCAGCACTATGCCTGCCATCTTGGGCTCACGGGGAAAGTGATCTCTAGTGTCAGCCACTGAGTAGGGTAAAGGACCCCAAACATGACATTGGGAGATTGGGGTTCAAGTCCCAGCTCTGCCACTTTATTGCTGTGTGACCTCAAGCAAGTTGATTAACCAGTCTGATTGGCAGCTCATCCATGGAATGGGGGTTTTAAGGGGTCATACTGTATGTCAAAGTGCACTGGGGAGAAGCCTTGCCCTCAGCTGCCCCTCTGGCCCTTGGCGTCAAAGCTGTGAAAGTGAAAGTGTGAGTTGCTCAGCCGCGTCTAACTCTTTGGGACCCTTTGGACTGTAGCCTACCAGGCTCCTCTGTCTGTGGAATCCTCCAGGCAAGAATACTGGAGTGGGTTGCCATTTCCTTCTCCAGGGGATCCCTTTGTTCCTGCTTGTTGTATCATAGTGCTGTTCCTTTTTATTGCAGAGTTGTATTGATTGTGTGGGCGTACCATGTTTGATTTATCCATTCACCAGTTGGAGGGCATTTAAGCTATTACCAGCGTGGGGTTATTATGAATAAAGCTGCGGTACATTTGTGTACAGGTCACTGTGCAGATGTTTCATTTCTCTTGGGTAAGTGCCTGCGAGTGTGATTGCTGGGTTATATGATCGGCGTTTAACTTATAAGGAACTGCCAAGCCATCTTCCACATTGGCTGTTCCATTTTGCATCCTAGCAGTGATGGATGAGGGCCATGTATGGAAACGGTTTGCATCTCTGTGTTCTGGCGGCGTGCACACGTGTACTGCAGAAGAGGCAAGATAATAGAAGGCCAGGTATCCCCCTATGTGCCACATGAGATCATTTTAGGTTTGACCCAGGTGAATATTTTTTCAGGTTTCATCAGTCGTGACCATATTTTAAAGTGCATTAAAAAAAAAATGTATTCAAACCCTTGCTTTCTTGGCTGTAAATGCCGAGTAGTAAGACCTGGGCCCTGCAGTCAGATTGTCTGAGTTTGGCTCCAAGAACCCCATCCTGCTGGCTGTATGACTTTGGGCAAATCGCTCAATCCCTCAGAGGCTGATTCCTCATCAGGAAAATGGGTTTGTACTGTCTCTCCTACCTCATCAGTTTGCTGTGAGGGTGAAACCAGTTAAGTATGTGTGAGACTCGCAGTTCAGAGCCTAGCACGTGTTAGCACGTGATGAATGACTGCTGTTATTATTAGATGGATGGCCCATGTGCAGTAGACGTGTGTACTGTTTCGCACATCCATGTGTACATGAGTAGTCATGTGTAAATGTGTGCGTAGGGAGAGAGAAAAGTCGCTCTCCTTCCTAAGTCTCCTAGGGTCTGGGTTACCCTCATATGCTCACAGATGTGTGTGTGCTTTTTTGAGGTCACACGTCTGGATGCACACTGTGCCCCCAGGGACCAGGGTCTCCCCATTCTCCATCTGCTCAGCTGTCAGCCAGGGAGGCTGGCCCTGGGCTGCCCTCGCCCACCCACTGCCCTCCCTGTGGATGGGAGGCCCTGGGAATGGCCCTTTCAAGGGCCTGGGTGTCCAGTCCCTGGGAGTCCTCATTGTCTTTTCTCTAAGCCAGTGTTTCCTAGATCTTTACCCAGGGCCCCAGGATCCCAACTAGGATACGTGGGGAGTGTCTTGAAGGAAGTTGAGGCCCTGCCGTTGGTCCATGGATTCTGAGTGGAGGCTGTAGCGGGGACCTCATAGAAGAGATCCTCAGCAGCTGCTGGGCTGAGCATCTTTAAAAACTGCTGTATTGAAACTTAGTTGATACACACTAGACCACGGGGGATTAAAGTATATGACTGGGTAGGTTTTGACACATGCACACACCCCTGGAACCGTTTCCACAACAAGAGGGTGAACACACCTGTCGCTGTCACCCCAAGTATCCCCTTGCATTCCTTGGTGTTTCCCCCTCCTCCCACCTTCCGCATGCATCCGCCAATCTGCTTGTTATCGCTCTAGCTTAGTTTGTTTTTGAAGATTTAGTACCCTGTGGGGGAGGGTGGGAGGAGTGGAGGAAGGGTTTTGAAAGGAGTGGAGGCCCTGCCATTGCTCCATGGACTATATCCAAATTTGAAAAAAAACCGGCTTCACTCAGTGTGATGATTTTGTAATTCATCCATGTTGAGGCTCCTATCAGTCGTTCATTCTTTTTTCACTGCTGCGTAGTATTCTGTTTGTAGATGGACTACATTTGTTACCATTCACCCAGCAGGTATTTCTTTTTTTTATGTTTTCATTTCTGCCTATGTATACAGCCCTGAACGGTGTGTGATGTTACTTTTCACCAGCAGTTTTTTTTGAAAGCAAGAGTCAAGCTGTGTCTGAGGCTGGACTGAGCCCAGGGGGTACCTCTTCTAGATGGGGCAACTGTATGAAGTGCCACCCTTTGCTCTCACCTCAACTGTCCCTTTCTGTGGAATGACCTACCCTGCTCTACACTCTTCAAGGGTCACTCAGCTTTTCTGGGGGCCTTCTCAGACCGGCAGGGTCTCCTCTGAGCAATTCCAGCTTTCACCACTTGGTGGCTTTCTAAGCCCTTGAGCACCATTCTGTATTCCTTAGAGCAAGGTGAGCCCCGCTTTGTAAGGTACCTACCTCGTGGGCCTGGCATGCAGGAAGCTACACCACAGAAGCCAGGAGGCTGATCCTCAGGGTATCTGGCTGGCTCTGGACAGTGGATCCTGGTGTTTGGGGCCCTATGGGAAGGAGGAAGGAGGAAGCAAAGATGCAAAGTGACGCAAACCAGAGCAAACACTGGACCAAAGTCTGGGCCTTTCCGCCTCCTGGGACTCTTCCCTCCTTCTCTCCCACCTCATTCCATCCCCTTCCTGGAAACCCCTCCTTTCCCTTTAGGGAGGGGAAGGCCTCTTGGATAACCAAACTTTATTATTAAATTCCTGCCTTGGAGGGACCAATTTTGAAACATCCCGGAAGGCCTTGGTCACACTATGTCACCCCCATCTTCCGCATCCCCTGTGCCTCTTCTCAAGATGACAGGCAGGAGCTGTCCTTCCTGATGCATGAGACACAGATCTTGGGGAAGAAATGGCCCTCCTGCCTGAGCCCCCAGCTGCCGGGACTTGTGCATTAGTGTTGCCAGGGCTGCTGACACATGTGAGGCCACAGAGCTGCCGAGTGGAGGCCACGTATTGTGTCGGAGGAGCTTCCCCAGTGGCTTAGCAGGTAAAGAATCCACCTGTGATGCAGGAGACATGGGAGACCTGGGTTCAGTCCCTGGATCAGGAAGATCCCCTGGAGGAGGAAATGGCAACCCACTCCAGTATTCTTGCCTGGAGAATGCTATGGACAGAGGAGCCTGGAGGGCTGCAGTCCATGAGGTCACACAGAGTCAGACACAACCTAACACATGGCATTGTGCCAGAGAGGAAAAGCGACTTCCCCAGGGTCACATGGCCAGTTAGTGACAGACACGAGCTACCTGGCACGACATCCCGTGTTCTTTCCTCTCTTTGCCCTGTCTCCTGGGTGCCAACCTCACATGTTTGTATGGTACCTTCCGAACCCAGCTCTGTTAATGGAAGGAAGCACAAGCCAGGGGTGCTTGAGGCAGCTCCAAGTTCCTTGGAAGCCTGGGTGAAGAGGCCTGCCTGTGTCCACGGTGTCGTGGGCGTGGGCGGTGTAAAGCAGGAAGGCAGCCTGGGTGGGGGGAGGTGGCCCTGAAGGAGGGAAGAGATGGGCATGGTCCTGCAGAGGCTGCCCCACCCACCCACCTTCCTGGTCTCCAATGGAAGCCCCGTGGTCACATGTTGACTGCAGCCCAGCTTTGCCGGTTCAGCTCCAGTGCCTTCTCCTCCTCCTCCTCTCCTCCAAGAAGCCTTCCCGGGAAGTGACTTATCTGTACATCCTTTTGTGCTTCTCACTGTCTGCCATTTGTATTTCAATTTCTGTCCATGTCTTAACTCCCTCCTTGGACTGTTGGCATCTTGAGGACAGAATCCATGTATGTTTCATGCCTTATCTTCAGTGCCTAGGACAGGGCTTGGCTGGCATTCAGCAGATACATAATGAATATTTGTTGAATAAAATAAATGGCATTGGGAGTGAATGACAGTGAATGGTGGTAGATGTTGGTTGCAAATGATTGCTTACCACATGGTGGAGGTTGAAAATAAATGGTCATAAATACCAATGAGGAGCAGTAGATGTTAACTTGTGGTTGTGGGTGACACATGAGGGTAGATGATGGTGGTGGGAGGTGATGGGTGAAGGGTAGAGGTAGCTGGTGGTGGTGGAGGTGATGGGTAAAGGGTGGAGGTAGCTGGTGGTGGTGGGAGGGGAAGGGTGGAGGTAGCTGGTGGTGGTGGGAGGTGATGGGTGAAGGGTGGGAGTAAATGGTGGGAGGTGATGGGTAGAAGGTGGGGGTAGCTGGTGGTGGTGAGAGGTGATGGGTGAAAGGTGGGAGTATATGATGGTGGGAGATGATGGTGGGAGGTGGGTGGAGGGTTGGAGTAGATGGTGGTGGTGAGAGGTGACAGGTGAAGGGTGGGCATAGATGGTGGTGGATAAAAAACAGTGGTAGGTGGTGGAGTGGGAAATACAGTGGATGGTATCAGGAGAAGGAGAGTGGCAAGAGGGGGCAGTGGTGGTGGAAGTCCTGGGCAGTGGTGATTTCTCTTATACCCCAGGCCTCTGCCCTTCCCTAGGGGACCTTGGTCCAGCTCTTGGACTGTCAGATCCTCTAACGCTGTGGCTCCTGCCTTTGCAGACTCCACTGGGGGCCCCTGCCCCGTCACCGCTCACCGACGCCACCACAAGCAGAAGCACTGCCCGCCGGTGCTGCCCGGCGGGGGGCTCCCGGCCACGCCGCTGCTCTTCCACCCCCACACCAAGGGCTCCCAGATCCTCATGGACCTCAGCCACAAGGCCGTCAAGAGGCAGGCCAGCTTCTGCAACGCCATCACCTTCAGTAACCGCCCGGTCCTCGTCTATGAGCAAGTCAGGCTGAAGGTGGGACCTGTCTCGCTGCTCCTGTGGCTGCACGGCCTGGGGCCCCTGGACTTCCCCACTTCTGCTTGTGGCCATCACCCCCCTTGCCCCTTCTCTTTCGTCTCTGCTGCCACTTCAGCTCTTCCTAATCTCTCTCTCTCCTTACTCTTTTCTTAACCTTCCCTGTGTGACAAGGAAGTAGAAAGGGGAGTGGCCATGGGGAGGTGATGGGAGAATGATGAGGGTAGTTGGTGGGGGGAGGTGAGGGTTCCTGGGGGAAGGAGAGGAGCCCCAGTTGTGGGTGAGCTGGGCAGGGTTACGTCCCATGGGAGTCTGCCTGGGGGTGGTCTGCAGAGGAGGGTACCGTCCCTTCCCCTTGGCCTCGCTGACGGCTGGGGCGGGGAGGCTGGGCTGGGGGTCTGAGGCCACGCCTCTGCCCCCCAGATCACCAAGAAGCAGTGCTGCTGGAGCGGGGCCCTGCGGCTGGGCTTCACGAGCAAGGACCCGTCCCGCATCCACCCCGACTCGCTGCCCAAGTACGCCTGCCCCGACCTGGTGTCCCAGAGCGGCTTCTGGGCCAAGGCGCTGCCTGAGGAGTTTGCCAACGAGGGCAACATCATCGCCTTCTGGGTGGACAAGAAGGGCCGTGTCTTCTACCGCATCAATGACTCGGCCGCCATGCTCTTCTTCAACGGGGTCCGCACGGCCGACCCACTCTGGGCCCTGGTGGATGTCTACGGCCTCACTCGAGGCGTCCAGCTGCTGGGTGAGTGCCTTCTCCCTCCGGCCCCTCAGACGCAGGGCACACCTCCAGGGGCTGTGGTCAGACTGGTTCCATCAGGCATGGGGCCACCCCTCACACTGGCATCAGTCCTGGGGCCGAGTGGGAGCCTTGGAACTGCAGAGCATCCCTGCCTTCTGGCCCGCAGCTGTGGCCGTTGGAGCTTGGTGAGGTTTCTGCTCTCTGTGGCCCCACAGGCTGTGCCTTTGAGCTTCATAATCATATATGGCTGCCTCGAAGACACCCCCCCGCCCCGATCCAGGAAGTAATTAATGTTAAGCATCATAACTACTACAGTTTACAGAGTACTTACTGTGTGCCAGGCACTTTGTTAGTGCCATTCTGGTAACAGCCCTGGGAGGCCGACCCCATCGCTGGGCCCATGGAGGTGAGTCTCAAGCTCAGGGAGGTTGTCTTCATCCCTAGGAAGTGCTACAGGTGAGCTGTAGAACCAGCACTCTGTCCCGAGTGAGCCCTGGCCCTGGGCTCTGCAGCCTTCCAGCAGGTCCAACCCCACCTTAGTGCTTTTTGCATGGATGGGGGTGGAAGGGGTAGTGGGGGAGAGCAGAAGGCACCTGGGGGGCCAAGACTCTTCTGGCTGCTCCCGGGCCCCCAGGGTGACTAAGGCTTCAGGGCAGTGAGAAGGCAGGCATCCTGTGGGCGGTCCAGGAGGAGGAGCATTAGAGGCTATCCTGGGGTTGCTAAAGTACCAGGCTTCCTGGCGAGGGCACATGCAGACCTCCAAATGCCAGGGCTGGAAGGGGCCTCTGAGTCTTAGACTTCCTTGAGTCTCACAGCAAGTTGGTGGCTGAGGACTGAGAATCCAGGTCACTGGACTCCCATTGGACTTGAGTGTGTGCTGGCAAGCATGTGTGCGTGTGCCTGTGTGCACAGACTGGGCACAGGCCAACCCAGGAGGAGCCTGGAAGAACCTCAGCTTTCCCATCTGTACAATGGGTCAGTAGGAAGATGAAACCCAATTAAAGAGGCTGTGAGTAATGTGTCCAGCCTAGTCCTGGGTACCAAGTCAATGCTCAGCCAACACTTGCTCTTGTCACCTCCCCTCCCTTCCCCATCTCTCTGCCTGCAGAGAAAGCTGCCATGGAGGTGGTGGGAAAATGTGGTTTTTTTTTGTCCTTTCTGACTTCAGAGCCTAGAAACTGAAGCGTTTCTTTTCTAGTCAGTTTATGGGGGGGGCGGCGGGGAAAGATGATGAAAGTAAAAACAAATGAGTAAACCCTTCTGTGAGAGGGAGGGATCCATGCCTTACCCACCGGGTTCCTCTCCAGAGTGGAATCTTGGGCCTGGTGTGTGGAGCATGCTGAGGATATTTGCAGAGTGAGGAGGGGAAAGTGGGGGATAGATGGTGACTTGTTAGATGAAGGAAAGGGTTGAGGGGTGGCTGAGGGAGACCCAGCCCTGCTCACAGACAGCCCCAGTCTCACTGGGAGACAAAGCGAACACAACTCCAGACACGATCCAGGCAGAGCCCAAGCGAGGACAGTAAATCGCTGGATGCTGTGGTCGCAGGATCTCGTCTGTCTGCCGAGATGGTTCCTTCCAGTTACCTTATTCACCCTTTCAGCCCCTGGCCCTGGAGGGAGTGATTATTATCCCCATTTGGCAGGGAGAAAATTGAGGGCTATGGAAGGCCTGGCTTGCGTGTGTAGGGATGTGGCAGAGCGGAGACTTGAACTGGGTATTCTGGTGCCCAAAGCAGTACATTTCACATTACCCACTGGGGGGTTTCGGCAGGAAGTCAGCGGAGGATGAAATTAGTGAGGACAGGTGGAGTCCAGGAGGGCTTCTTGGTGGAGGAGGCCTAGGCTGGGCCTACAGCTCTGCAAGGGTGAGGACAAAACGGACACACCAGGTGAGATGAGGCTTCCTAATCTGCAGGGCTGACGGAGAGGCCTGAAGAGCGATCCTGAAGGGCCGCACCCAGGGCAGAGCCCAGGCACTGACCTGGCCTCTTTGACTATAAATAGGTTTTCACTCAGTAATTTCACTTGCATTTGAATTTCCCGTCAGGCTCCTTTCTGTACACCCTGTAAGGCCAAAGCCCTAGCTGATTCCCGTCACAGCTGTAAATCACCATAATCCCTGGGCATTTTTAAACACTGATTATAGCCCCTAAAATGAATTAGCAGATTAAAATATGTCCTCATTTTGTTCTTCCTAAATTGATTTTTTTGTTAAAAAAAAAGAGAGAGAGTGAGAGAGACCCATCCAGGTTATCTTCGGAGGTGGGCCTGCTGCTCTGTGCCTGTATCCCACACCCCTGCCCCCGGGACATGCCCACTGCCCCGTGTGGTCTCAGGGTCTCCTTCCCTCCCTCCCTGCCCTCTTCCCTCTGCTCCTATCTGCCCATTTCCCCCTCCCTCCTCTCTGCCACGTCACTGCACCCGTGTCTTTCTGGGCCCCCTCCCTCCACCTAGATCCCCCTGGCTCCTCTGCTTCCCCTTGTCTCCCTCCTCCGCTGAGTTTCTTCTCTGAAGAAGTCACTCTCTGTCTTGGTGGCTCTGAGGACGAGCCTATCTTTCCTGTGTCTCATCTTTATCCCCTAGATCAGTGTCTCATCTTTAGAGATTACCTGCCAGCTCTATCTCCCTGCCCCTACCTGTCTGGAACCTGAGGCAAAGCCCTTTGAACCCCACCTGGCCAGTGTCTGCTCCTCAGACTAGAGACATCCTGGGGTCCGGGGCACATAGTAGGCCTGCAAGTCAGGCCGTGGGCAGATTGGCCATCTTCCCCAAAAGGGTGGAGGCAAGGGCTGGTGTCTTTCCCTGGTTGACACCTCCAAGTGGGGGCCCCATCCCCACCCCCCGCAGCCCTAAACATCACCTGGGCTCCCCGCTGCCCAGGCCATGGCCCCAGCAGAGCTGCTTCAGGTCTTCCAGGCTCCCTGTTACGCTGGAGTTCACAGCAGATCACCCTCTTCCCTCCGGGTGCCCTGGCCCAAGCCCTGGCTGGTATCTCCAAGAATAACAGCTTCCTACCTCCTGGAAGAAGGACCTGCCAGCAACTAAATAAACACAAGTTTTATGGGTGATTAATACTTGGAGAGATAAGTTCCTAAACCAGTTTTCAAGGTCTCCCTGCTCCTCTCAGAAATGTTGACTCAGGAAGAGTAGCTGTGGGTCCTGGCCAAAAGCTGGTGAGCCCAGATTCCACTTATAGGGTGCTCCTGCAGCCTAGGTGCTCTGCAGTGGTTAGAGGGGACACTAGAACTGGAAACCCAGCCCCTCACCTGAAAGAGTTTTTACACTGGGGGACATACCATATGACTGCTCTGAAGTGACCTAAATCCAATACTGCATAAAAGTGTGGCTGAAGAATAAAACTATGGGGGTGCAGCTGGGGAGCAATCCAGAAGGACTTCCTGTAGGAGGTGAGTTTTAAGTCAGGAACCAGAGGAGGTGGGAAGAATGGACCTGTTGAGGAGGAACAGTGTAGGCCAGACAGGAGGGGTGTGCATGTGCACAGAGATGGGGAACTGGCAGTCAGTTGGGGAACAGATCCTTCAGGGAAGGGGGTTAGGAGGGGAGGTTGTGGATGGCTTGTGGACTTGAGGAGAGTGGGTGTGCACAGGTGTGGATATGTGTGTGTATCACAGGGGAGACTCAGCAAGAGAGTTGAGTTTCCAGCAGTTCTTACTGTCAAGTTTTTCAGTAAGAGGAAATGTGGCCCAGAGATGGGAAGGGGCCTACCCCAATTGTCCCGACTAGTCAGAAGCTAGGCTGGGCCCACAATTCAGACCTTCCAGCTGATCTGGGCCCAAGGTCAGTGTGAGAAGACTTATTGCTCACTCACGATGTGTGTGGCTGAGCCTAGGAGGCTGTTAAGAGGCCATGGGCATGGGGGGACTCCCAAGGACTCATGATGTCATTTCAGGTCTTGGAAAAAGACCCCATCTGCCTACTGAGGAGAAGGATGTTTGGAGACTCTCAGGGTCGCTTTCTGGGGGCCAGGCTGCTGCTGTGCCAGTTTCTGGGGCGGTAGGCCAGCCTGGCTGCCCAGCAGTGAGAGGCCTGGACCTGTCTATAGATAAGGCCAGGGGTCGGATCCTTATTCTGGCTGTGCCCAGCTTGTGGTACAGAGCGTGAGGCATCCCGGCCAGTTGAGGACCACACTGCCATCTGGGGCTTCCGCTTCCCAGGCTAAACTAATATTTACCTTCAGCTATGGCTGCCAGGGGCTGGGAGGCAAATATTAGCTTAAGGGACCCAAGCCAAGCCCTCGGGATGAAGAGATGAGGATGCTGATCATGGTGTCTTTCCCTTTGATGGTTTTCGTTTCATCTTAGTTAAAAAAAAAAATCTTGCTGTTCCTTCTGCTTCACACTCTTCCAGTGCTTCTTCTTTACTCACCTCAAATTCTGCCAATTATATCAAGGCCCCGTACCAAACCCTCCCCTCCACTAGGAAGCCTCCCCTGACTACTCTGTTCTTCCTGACTCTCCCTCTTCCTGAAGCGAGTGGAGGTCTACTCCACAACAGGGGTTCTGTATCATGTGCTTGTCCTGCTCTTTAAGAATACAGTAAAGATCTTCTTTGATTACATTTTAAAGAAAGTTATTATTGTGCCTATTTTGCAGGTAAGGAAACCGAGGCTCAGAGAAGTCTGACAACTTGTCCGTGGTCACACCGCTTAGTAGAGCTGGCACTTGAGCTCAGAAGTGTGGGCTACAGTACTCCCCAGGCTCTGTAAACAGGAATCTCTCTGGTCTCCCCATTATGTCTAGATGCCCCCCAAGGGTGGGGATTTGGGCCCCCTATGTCTTCCAGAATAGAGCTTACACGAGCTCAAGGCATCAGGGATCAGCCACATGTGTTGGACACAGATAGGCCACCAAAGGCCCTGGCAGAGACCAAGAGGGGTGGTGGGTACCCAGCGTCCTGTTTAGTGGTGAGGGTGGGTCTGCCTGCCTTGTAGTTTCCTGAAGTCTTTTGAAGGCCTTGTTTGATCCCATCATTCACAGCGTGCTCTAGTTTTCTACCAGAATGAACCTCCATAAAGTGTAAGCATATGTAATTGCCAATAGCAGGCTGTTTCTAATGTCCAGAAATGGCACTTTTGTGTGTTCCCATCTAGTACCTCTTTGGCCCAAGATACAGTTCTGGAGAACTTGGAGAGGCCTGGTGGCCCCAGGAGGGGAGGAGCTAGGGTCTTGGCGACGAACTGGGGACGAAGCCCTCATTTGAGAAACAGGAGACCCGACTGAATTAAGACTCCACTCGGCTGCTCACTGACTTCGGGCATGTCTCTCAGCATCTCTGTGCCTCGCCCGCCTCTTCTGTTATTTGGACATAATTGTACATGCACCATTTACCTTACAGATAGTCTGTGAGGCTGCCGGATACGTAAAAGTGTTTATACAAGTGGGAAGGGCTGTTGTTTTTAGGTTAAAAAGGAATATCTAATTTAAAAACACCACCAAAGTAGACAATCCCCAACCTGTCCTCTCATTGAGAAGGGGGCAAGTGCCTGTGTCTGGATAAAAGTCAAACCACGCGATCTAAATTATTTCTTGGGATAAGGCCTGTGGTTCTCCAGCTGGGTCCCTTGGAGCACTGGGGTTCCACAGAGGCATCTCTGCGGTGGCTGAGTGGCCAGGCTCTGTGGTCACCTCCTAGACATCAACCAGAGTTTTCTGTTCCTTTGGACGAACGATTCTATTGCTTGGGGGAAAAATAAAAGTTTGAGACCCACCAGACCAGATGATTCTGGGGATCTATCCATCTAAGATCCCATGGCTTGAAGATTCTATAAATCTAAAAATCTGTGACTCTCAGGGCTTCTGGAACATTCTGCCCTTTGCTCCATGAGCCTCAGAAGTGTGTTTGTTTTTCCCAACTTTCTCATGGTTGGGTTTATATGGAGAGGGTGGAGGTGGTGTGGGTTTATATGGAGAGGGTGGAGGTGGTGTGGGTCTCAGGGCACTTCCCAGAAGGGTGGAGGAACCCTTTGCCCATCCCAGCCATGCACCCGGCTCCTTCCCCTGCCCCATGCCAGCTGCGAACCAGCAGGAGGATGTTTATGGACACAGTTAATGGGTTGGTGCAAACAGGGGCTGGCAGAGGTTCGCCAGTAGGCTGGGCGGCCGCAGGCTGACCCGTGGTTAAAGATTATCCAGTGCTGCGGATGCGAGAATCTAAACAAACAAGACTTGGACTGATGGCTGGCCCGCTTCAAAGGAGCCTCTGCTGCAGCGCCCAGGCCCCACTTACCCCACACTGACTGGCAGCGTGTAGATCTCTGGGCTAGAGCTGCCCGAATGCCCTCCTCCTGGCACCTCCCCCTCCTTTCCCTTCCTTTCTCCTCGCTGGTTTTGCTCACACTTTTCTCCCCAGGCATCTGCTAATGCAGTTTTCCCACCCGAGTGCCTCTTGCTTCTGTCAGTCCAAATGCTCTTGTCCTTCAGGGCCTGGGTCAAATCTTGTTTCTTCTGAGATGTCATCTCTGACTCACCCTGAAACAGAAGTTGTTAGCCTCAGTTGGACAGCATTATCCTAACAGGGAGATATATTCTAAAGAAGAAAAGGCTCATAATGGGCCCTAGGGAGTGGGTATGGGACACTTGCATCTATGAAAGGAGTTTTTTTCTAACAGTCACAGGTGTCCAAAGATAGGGAATAGATGGCCTTGAGAAGTGGTGAGCTTCTTGTCCCCAGGGGCATTCTAGCCAAGGCTGGGTGAGAACTTGGCAGAGATAAACAGATTTCCTTCTTCTCCTCTAAGGTCTTATCTAACCTGATATACTGAGAATTTTCATGACTCCAAGCTTCAAGTCTCCCAAGGGCTCCTGGCTCCACAGGGCCTGGGTCCTGGCTGTCTCTCCTTAAGCCCTGTCCAGGGCTGGGCACACAGGGCTCAATGGGTGGGTATGCTGGGTGCCTTCCCTAAGAGGGGAAGCCCAGGCCTCCTTGCACTTTGCAGGGCCTGGCTCTTTCTGCCCTGGCCCAGGGGATCTGCCAAGCCAGCACCAGGTGCCAGACGAGGCAGGAGCTGAAGATGGACAAGTTCTTTCTTGCAAAAGGGGCCACAAGAGGGGAGCCAGCTTTGCAGCTTCTCCTGTGGCCCTGTGCCGCCTCTCCACCATAAACAACTCTCAAGTAGGCAGCCGCGTGTCCCAGGCCCGGATTAAATAGCTCGTTGCTTCAAACATGGGGTCATCCACTGATGGAGGGTGCAGGCTGGCCGTCGGTGCCCCAGGGCGCAGTCCTGGGCTGAGGTGGGGCCATGGTGTTCTCCCCTAGCTTTGGGAGCCTGGCCCCTTCCCTGACCCCCGACTTGATGTGCACTCATTCTGCCAGGACCTTTGTTGTCCCCTCTGTAGAGGGTGCCCTGACCCACTCCTCTAGCTCAGGTTTCATCTATTTCAGGGCCTCGCGCAGACGGGCACACTGATGGGATGGTTATTTTGGAGCTTGCTGGCAGCTTGCAGCTGCTCCTGACCCCAGGAGTGGAGGGGATGGGAGAGGAGACATGCTTGGGCTGGGCAGTGGCCCCAGGGGTTCTGTTTTTAGCTGGTTCCCAGTACCTCTTGTCCCTCCTCTCCCAACTCCTGTGATATTTCAAGCAAGGTCAAAGGAGTCACTTTCTTGCCCCTTCTCTTTCTTTTCCCACTGTTTCTCCTTCTTTCTCTTCCTTTGTCTCTAATCTCCACTTGAAGCTTCTCCTTCCTGGTCTTTAGTCAGTGAAGTCATTCAGCAATTCTATCCCGGGTGCTTATCATAACTGATGCGAAGTCCTAGGTTCAAAGAGTTAGTCGCCTGGGTGCAGTAGGACCTGACTTTGACAAACTCAACCTGAGCAAATGCTAATAACAGAAGTTATCAAGTATCTAGGTGCCGGGGGCTTCACACTCTACCTCTGGTCCCTTCAACAATATCGCAAAGCAGGTATTATTACCCCTGATCTCTAGGTGAGTGATCTGGGACTGGAGGAAAGTGGTTCACCCACAGGCCACCAGCCAAGTGTCGGGTCAGACATTTAAACCCAGGCCTGTGTCACTCCAGGGCCCACTCATATCCTTCTGAGCCAGGCAGCATGGAGACAGTAGCAGTGGCGCATGGTGCCCTCGTGATCGTCTTGTGCCAGGCACTCTAGTGCTTCATCCCACTGCACCTTCTTCACAGCATCCCTTCCAAACGGGAGTTCAGATTTCATACTAATAAGGAAATGCTGATTTCACCACTATAGAAGAGAGGCCCAGAGGGCTTAAGCTGTTTATCCAAGGTCATACAGCCAGGAAATGACAGAGCTCAGATGGGAACCCAAACGGATGACTTCAGAGTCTTGCACTGGACTGTGTTCCTATCTTGCCTACCAGTATATGGATTTTGGTTACAAAAAATCCTAAAACACTCTCAGGTTGCATTACAAGAAGTAGAGAGTACTTATTAGGAGAGGTGTGATGGCCACACTGAGTCAAGCTGGTGAGAGTGTACCTGAGTGTATCTGAGAGTGTACTGAGTCTGGAGCTGTTCATTGTCTAAGAGGTGGGAAGGTGTGTGTGGAGTCTGAGTATTCCCTGAGGAGAGCTGTCTTCAGTGTGGGGCTGAGAGGCAGCCCCAGAGATAGTAGGTATAAATACAGGAAGGTTATAACCAAACGCACCCTGGAAAGTAGACTGTATAAAGAGCAGCTCATGAGCTGACAGACAGTATCGGGTGTGTTTATATGTACACGTATGTGGGTAGCGATCATTTTATTTAGGTTGATTCACAGTCTACTCATTTTTAGTATCTAGTACTTTCGTACAAAAATAGCAATTAATTTGTAAACACTGCTGCTGCTGCTGCTAAGTCGCTTCAGTCGTGTCCGACTCTGTGCGACCCCACAGACAGCAGCCCACCAGGCTCCCCCGTCCCTGGGATTCTCCAGGCAAGAACACTGGAGTGGGTTGCCATTTCCTTCTCCAATGCATGAAAGTGAAAAGTGAAAGTGAAGTTGCTCAGTCATGCCTGACTCTTAGCGACCCCATGGACTGCAGCCTTCCAGGCTCCTCCTTTCATGGGATTTTCCAGGCAAGAGTACTGGAGTAGGTTGCCATGCCTTCTCCGTTGTAAACACTACCAGAATATTATCTAGCTGGTTTGTAATTTTTTAAGAGTGTTATTTTGTGTTTGTTGTGGTGGTGGTAGTGGCTCTTGTGTTCATTTTAAGTGTAGATCTGTAAATACAATTGCAGGATTTAAAGCTTTAGCATGACATCTTGTGTACATGAGAGGAGGGATTTGAAGGAAGATGCCTTGCAGAGTGAGTTGGGTGGCAATTGTAAGGTTAAGGGAATTTATTTTCCTATGGGGTACGTGATAATGTCAAAAGGAAGCATTTCTCCTAAACTTGGGAATAGGCAAACTACTAATCGGTGTAGCTTTGCATAGTATACTAGTCTAAAAAAGACAATAGGTAATATAATGAAAAAAAAAAAAGCTTTTATGATGGATTTTGTACGGTTTGTTGTAGGGTAACCTGTGATCTTACCACTCAAATGAAGGTAATTTGAATAAATTTTGTGTGGTACAGGATCAATGAACTAATTTTTCCTTAGAGTTCAACAAACAAACAAAAAAGCAACTAGGGAGGTAGATTTCAGTTTAAGAGAAGGAAACATTTTCTTAAAGACAGAGTAGCTCAGCAATGGCCTGAGTTGTCTGGGAGGGAGTGGGCATATTCAGGCAGAAGAGGACTCCCATGAGGGCAGAGCGCAGGAGAGCGTACATCCAGCCCCATTCAGGAGTCTATTTTGAGGGTCTGCCTAGCTCCATGGGCTCTGGCCTGATTGTCCTGAGTGTGGAGGTCGTGTGGGGTGGAGAGGGCAGCGTGGGGTGTGTATATGTGTGGCCCCCATGACAGCCTTGTTCATATAAACCCTGGCTGGCATCTCTGAGCCACTTCTTTCCTCCTTACCCTGCTTCTCCATCCCTTCTCTTCTCTGTCCCCAACCCTCTGGAGTCCCCAAGGGCCAGTCCCTGGAATCCTTGAGGGGTCAGGGGAGCAGGGCTGTTCCCTGGGGTCCAGGTCGCTCCTGGGGTCCACAGCGCTCCTCAGCCCCCTGCTATGCCTCCCATGTCTTGCCCTCCTCGCCTCTGCCTCTCCGCAGCCCCCTGCTATGCCTCCCATGTCTTGCCGTCCTCGCCTCTGCCTCTCCGCAGCCCCCTGCTATGCCTCCCATGTCTTGCCCTCCTCGCCTCTGCCTCTCCGCAGCCCCCTGCTATGCCTCCCATGTCTTGCCCTCCTCGCCTCTGCCTCTCCGCAGCCCCCTGCTATGCCTCCCATGTCTTGCCCTCCTCGCCTCTGCCTCTCCGCAGCCCCCTGCTATGCCTCCCATG
Source organism: Bubalus kerabau (assembly GCF_029407905.1). Lineage (NCBI taxonomy): Eukaryota > Metazoa > Chordata > Mammalia > Artiodactyla > Bovidae > Bubalus > Bubalus kerabau. The sequence goes on from NC_073645.1 coordinate 26,701,950, forward strand.
TCTTGCCCTCCTCGCCTCTGCCTCTCCGCAGCCCCCTGCTATGCCTCCCATGTCTTGCCCTCCTCGCCTCTGCCTCTCCGCAGCCCCCTGCTATGCCTCCCATGTCTTGCCCTCCTCGCCTCTGCCTCTCCGCAGCCCCCTGCTATTGTCTCCCATGTCTTGCCCTCCTCGCCTCTGCCTCTCCGCAGCCCCCTGCTATGCCTCCCATGTCTTGCCCTCCTCGCCTCTGCCTCTCCGCAGCCCCCTGCTATTGTCTCCCATGTCTTGCCGTCCTCGCCTCTGCCTCTCCGCAGCCCCCTGCTATGCCTCCCATGTCTTGCCGTCCTCGCCTCTGCCTCTCCGCAGCCCCCTGCTATTGTCTCCCATGTCTTGCCCTCCTCGCCTCTGCCTCTCCGCAGCCCCCTGCTATGCCTCCCATGTCTTGCCGTCCTCGCCTCTGCCTCTCCGCAGCCCCCTGCTATGCCTCCCATGTCTTGCCCTCCTCGCCTCTGCCTCTCCGCAGCCCCCTGCTATTGTCTCCCATGTCTTGCCCTCCTCGCCTCTGCCTCTCCGCAGCCCCCAGCCTCTCGGCAGCATTGCTGTCACAGAGTCAATTCCCTGGAATAATCACATTTTCCGGTTGGCTCCCTCCTCCTTACCAAACACGATGCTGGGAAATCCCGACCAGCCAGGCCTCGAGAGGCTTCTCCAGAGAAGCAGGAGACTTGTGGGGAGGGCTCAGCACCCTCTCCTTGCTGGGGCCCAAACAATACTGTTCCTGGATGGGGCAGAGGAGCTGGGGGAGAGCAAAGATAGGGAGGCATTAGAGAGCAAACCTAGATTCAGCTGGAGCTGAATTCTGGCTTCACTACCCCTACCAGTCTGTTCCTCCAAGCTTTGCTCCCATGCTGAGCACCCCCGCCATCCTTACTCAGTTCCTGGAGAGAAAGCACAGATTCTCCCTTGGGGAGGCTCAGAGAAAAGCCTCCTGAGAAGGGATTGGTCCATGGTAAGGCCAGCAGTGGCCCCAGCCAAATTTGGGGCCTCCCACGAAAAGGATCCAGTAAACCTATATGGCTTGAAAGTGGAGGGTGTGGGATAAGGAGTTGGGTGGATCACGCTTTAACCCTGGAGCTGCAGCTTGGTTGTCACAGAACATCTCTGAGCTTTATCCGTATAAAGGGAACACCTCTGTGGGATGCTTTAAGGAGGAAATGCAGCAGTAATTCATTGCACCTGATGACTTTTATTACAAATTATAGGACTCCATAAAGCAGACGTAACCAGGCATTAAGAAATTATGGTCTCAGAAACATGGTTATTTGTGTAAAAGGGTATACAGGACACGATAAACAGAAAAATTAGTTTTGAAAAGGAAGTTTGTATAACAGAGTTCTTCACCTGGAGTCCATGGCCATGGGTGCTCTGAAATTATCCACAGAATTTAGGGAGAATGTGCATTTCCCCTAGAAGATAGGTACAAGTTACATTTTCAAAGAGATTTGTTACCTGTAAAAGTTAAAGTTTAAAACTACTGACGTTTATATAGTATGATTCAATTTTTGTATTAAAAAGAAAAATAACTAAAATATATTCAAAAAAGGCTGGAAACTCACACATCTAAATATTAATAGTATTTTCCTCTGGATGGCAGGCTGACAGGAGATTCCCTTTTCTCTTTTAACAAAATACAGTCTGTATTACGTGTATGAATAAAAAGAGAAAGGGTTTGCTTTCCAGTTGTCGGTTTTGAAAGGAGGGCTTGGAAAAATTCACTTAGCGTCTCCATCTCAGCGTCCTTTGGTAGAAACAATATCAAAAGCTAATTTTTGCGATAAGATGAGACAATGTGTGCAGAGAGGTATTCTAGAGGGGAGGGTTCCCTCTGGGCTCCCAGAGGCATAGAATATCAACATGCATTCAGCAAGTGTTTACTGCTTGCTTCTAAGTGCCAGGTGCTATCCTGGCTGCTAGGATAAAGAGCCAGGGCCCAGGAGTTAATTTTTTTTAATCCGACTTTTATAAGTGTACCATTTAGAAGTAATCGTGTTTTTGGTTTTGGTGTCTTTCCTGCCTGATGATCCTTTGCTTAAGCAAATACGTAGTCTGAGGTCCTGCAGAATGTGTGATGTTCTTGTTCAGTGGCTAAGTCGTGTCAGACTCTTTTGAGAACCCACATGGACTGTAGCCCGCCAGGTTCCTCTTCCATGGGGATTCTCCAGGCAAGAATACTGGAGTGGGTTGCCATTTCCTTCCCCAGGGTATCTTTCCATTCCAGGGATCCGACCCAGGGATCCAACCTGTGTCTTGTGCATTGGCAGGCGGATTCTTGACCACTGAGCTACCAGGGAAGCCCCTGTAAAATGTCCGAGCATTTTCTTTGCCGTTAGAAACTAGACGCGTCTTACTAGTGCCGGCTTTAACGACTAGTGGGAGGAGACTCACAGGCGATGGGACCCAGGGCTGTGGCCCGCCTGACGGTCGCCCTGTCCCCCTACCCCCGCAGACAGCGAGCTGGTGCTCCCAGACTGCCTGCGCCCGCGCTCCTTCACCGCCCTCCGGCGGCCGTCGCTGCGGCGCGAGGCCGACGAAGCGCGCCTCTCCGTGAGCCTGTGTGACCTCAACGTGCCGGGCTCTGACGGCGACGAGGGCACGCCAGCTGCCGGCTGCCCCATCCCGCAGAACTCGCTCAACTCGCAGCACAGCCGCGCGCTGCCCCCGCAGCTCGACGGCGACCTGCGCTTCCACGCGCTGCGCGCCGGCGCGCACGTCCGCATCCTGGACGAGCAGACGGTGGCGCGCCTGGAGCACGGGCGCGACGAGCGTGCGCTCGTCTTCACCAGTCGGCCTGTGCGTGTGGCTGAGACTATCTTCGTCAAGGTCACGCGATCTAGTGGCGCGCGGCCCGGCGCGCTGTCCTTAGGTGTCACCACGTGCGACCCTGGCACGCTGAGGCCGGCCGACCTGCCCTTCAGCCCCGAGGCCCTGGTGGACCGCAAGGAGTTCTGGGCCGTGTGCCGCGTGCCCGGGCCCCTGCACAGCGGTGACATCCTCGGCCTTGTGGTCAACGCCGAAGGCGAGCTGCACCTCAGCCACAACGGCGCCGCGGCGGGCATGCAGCTGTGCGTGGACGCCTCACAGCCGCTCTGGATGCTCTTCAGCCTGCACGGGTCCATTACACAGATCCGCATTCTTGGTGAGTGCCCCTGGCCACATGCCCTCCTCCCTCGAGGCGCATCCTGAAGCTGGCGCCTCCAGGCCTAGCATCTCGTCTTCCCTGGAGGCAGGGTCTGTCTGGGTAGGGGGGAACAGCGCCCACCCTGCCCCTTATGGGTTCTAGTCAGAGTCACTCTTTTGATTAGTCCATGGTTCTCAGATTTCACCAGATAAACCCTGGGGAGGGAGGGAAAAGCAGGGAACACTGAGTTTCACGCTCAGAACCGGTTTCACCCACATTCCCATGTACATAAACAACTCTCATACACATTGCCTAGTGGTTGTGGCCATTTAAAAATGGGGGGGGGGGGGAATTGTTTCCACTAGCAATGAACTTTTTGAGGTTCAGTTTCCATTTATCAAAAAAATGGGAACGAAGACCTCTACCTCTAAGGACGGTTGTGTGTCTAAATAAGATAAAGAGGGTGGTGTGTCAGCGGCCAGGTATCTCTGAAGAGCAGTGCCTGGATTGGGGGCTTTTGGAGAATCCCTGGGCCTTGGAGGAAATGGGGTTGCAGATATCTGGGCCTTTCTGGCTTTGAATGAAGAGTTTGAATGGACTGGGTGACGTGGATTTGTATAAGCCATATTTCGCAGAGTGTTCTGCAGGATGCTGGGCTCAGTCAGTCCCTCAATTGTGTCAAATTCTTAAATCCCACCTCCAGAAATTTTGATTCTGTAGATTTCAAATTAGGTCCTGGGCATCTAAAGTTTTCTTCCTTAGCAAATTTGGTCAGACAAGTTTGGAGACCCCTGGGCCTCACAGCCCCTAACCTAGACCTCACCCCAGGAGACTTCATAGACATGATAAAGTGTGTATGTGAGTAAGCATGAGTAACACTGTAAGACTGGCATACCATGTCTAGGCACATGTGAGCAAATGCATGGGTATTTGTGTATGCAGTGCTGTTGGTAATTGTGAGTGTATGAGAGTTTTGTGAAATCAGGTAAAATCAGTGGAGACTTCCTCCTCTGGAAAAAGACCAAATGAAGATGGAGCGTAAAATAAATTGGAAAAAGAATGAAAAGAAATGGGACTAGGGTGCTAAGAAATTAGGATTGAGGGAAGATAAGTCAGGGAAGAGCGAAAAGAAATCAGGCTAGATAAAAGACATCAGAAAGGAAAAAAATTGGCTTAAAAATTCAAGGTGGAATAAAAAGAAACCAGACTAGGGTGCAGAAAAAAAAAAAAATCAGGCTGAGGTACAAAGATATTTGGCTACAGTCATCAGGAGATACTGCTCCTCAGATAAAGGATATTACATAAGGGCAAGATAGTCTCTTGCATCAGCACCATCTAATAATAGTTAAGTAGCTTTTCAGTAAAGCTTCTGTTGCTCAAAGAGGCTTACTAGACTAGAGCAAAGGAGAAGCTTAAAAAAACAAACAAAAACCCCAGGACTTAAATGTCCCGAGAGGGAAGTAGGCCAAGGTGGGCGTTGAAGATTAATCATTCAGAATTTAATATATGCTAAACAGTGTGCTCCTGAGCTGTTTGGAGAATTGGACATCTTGACTAGCAAAGTGGTGATAGAGGATCCTGACTCTAAAGGAAAAACAAATCAATAACAATGTATGGAAGGATGGTTATTTACTTCATAGAAGAATGCTTTGGTTTGTTGAAGGCCTAAGTGAACTAAGAATGAAAAGATATTTCCTTCACCCTAAAACTACAGCCAATTTCATGCTTTATGGTGAAACATTAGAAACATTATCATTAAAGTTGAGAATGTGATTAAGAGGCCGTACGGTATCTTATTCTGGCATTCTGAAAATGCTAACCAGTGCAATAAAGCAAGAAAAGCAAATAGGAGGTATAAATTTCTGAAAGAAGGAGATGGTAGTTCACTTAAAACAGGTTAACACTACTAAGAGAAATCCTGTGGACAGCTAATAAATATTCTTAGAAACAGTGACTATTAAGTGAATTAGATTGAATAAATTAGACTGAATAACTACTAATAAAAAAACATCACATTGAGCACTTACTTGTGTGTAGGGCATTATGTTAGGGCCTGTGGGAAAGTCACAGGTGAGTCAGGCTTTCTGCTCTCCGGAAGCTCAGGGTTTAAATAGGGAAACATTACAAAGTTACATTCCTGGGCAAAGAACAAATAATTTCCCAGGCTCTGTGATTGCTTATTTCCATGCATGGTGTGTATGACTGGTCAGTGCTGGATAGAGATAGGTGGTGGTGGGGTGGGGGGAATCAAGGCTGGCTAGAGGAAGGGACTGAGGAGAGAGCCCCAAGAGACTCCCTGGACAGTTAGCTCTTTAGGGCAAAGGCTCAGTCGGTCTCTGAGCCTAGTGGCTGGGCTGTGTGGTCAGGCTGCACCACCCATTTCTCTCCTGGGAACCTAATGGAGGATGGAAACTCAAGCTTTCCAAGGTGGGCCTCTGAGTGTCTAGGTCCCACCTTCCCCCCTTCCTCCCTTTCTGCAGGCTCCACCATCCTGGCAGAGCGGGGCATCCCATCACTCCCCTGCTCCCCCGCCTCCACACCAACCTCCCCCAGCACCCTGGGCATCCGCCTCTCTGACCCCTCGCTTGGCACCTGCAGCTCTGGCCCTCTGGGGAGCTCTGCTGGAGGTAAGTAGGCTGGCCTCTTTGGTTCCATGTGACCGTGCCAGCCCTTCCACCCTGAGGGACCTGCCCTCCACCCTGGCTGAGGCAGGTCTGCAGACGGGGCCCCGGAGGAGCTGGAGATGGGCCCAGTGAACCCACGTTGAGTGGTGATTCCTGGGCTGTGTCCCGTCCTGTCCCTCAGCTTGGTGGCTTTCTCCAGAGGACTTCTTGAGCACAAAGAACACCAGAGAGTAGCTCAGTGGGGCCTCCCCAAGTGGGTTTTGGGCCTCCATCCTTCCCGCCTCTTCTCATTGCTTCATGGACACCCTGGCCCCTGGTCTGGGCACGGAGGGGCCGGAAGTGGGGCCGTCCAGAGTACATCCTCTTTCTTCTTGTGCCCAGGAGGTGGATGGCAAGGTAGACAGGCTGATCCCAGTCCATGGAGGAGGAGAGGCCGGGGCTTTCTTCATGAATCTGGGACTGACCAGGTTCGTGCCTCCCCCCTCACTGCTGTCCCCGTGTCCCCAGGAACAGCCCCCAGTTCACCAGTGAGTCTACCCGAATCACCAGTGACCCCAGGCGGGGGCCCGTGGAGCGATGAGTGCACCATTTGCTATGAGCACGCGGTGGACACGGTCATCTACACGTGTGGCCATATGTGCCTCTGCTATGCCTGTGGCCTGCGCCTCAAGAAGGCTCTGCACGCCTGCTGCCCCATCTGCCGCCGGCCCATCAAGGACATCATCAAGACCTACCGCAGCTCCTAGCCGTCACGGACCCACCCACTCCCCAGCTTCCTCCGACTCCGGCCCGGCTCCAGCTGAGGCGCAAGTCAACGGGGCCCCTTCTCTTCTTCCTCGTTTTGGAAATTCATTCCCCTTCTCATTAAACTTGGGAAACAGCCCCTGAGGTCTGGGGAGGAAGGGCTGTCAGGCTGGGAGGTGGGGGCAGAAGCAAGTCGCAGCTCTTCCCTGCAGGCCGAGGGGCTAAAGCGGGGGGGTCTCAGCCTGTCCTGGTCCTTTCCTGCCTGGGGTAGATTCCCAGGAGGTCTCTTTAGCCTGTGTGGCACCTTTGTGAACACTAGAAAAGTCTGTCCCATCCTCTGGGCAGATGCGGCCCTGAGCCCAGACATGCGGCCTGGCTAGTGGAGTGTGGCCCTGGACTTCAGCCTCCATTTTCTTCCTCAGCCAGCTGCCCTTGAGCAGTGCACAGCCTGGGCTGCTGCCTTACTCTCTGACCTTCCCCCACTGTCTCCTTCCTTCTTTCCCTGCCCCTTGGGCCTGGCAGCCAAGGGTAAGACGTCCAGTGGATCCCTCTCATCCCAGGAGGGCTGCCGCCTCTGTGCTGTGCCTGTCTCCCACTCACCCTGGATGTGTGGACAGACAGGCCACAGAAGCCTCTGGGTTCTGGGTTGCTAGCCCCCTGGCCTAGTTGAGACGTGGAGGGCCTCTTCCTGGTCATGGCCTGTTTGCCTCAGTGGGCTCGGGGATGCTCTTGCCTGGGGGCAGACCCTTGGCGTGGGCTGGAGAGCAGGGTAGGTCTTCTGTCAGGCTTTAGCATCCCTGGGAGAGGCCAGGATTCTGGGTTGGGAGTAGAGGACTTCCTGGAGTAAGAACGGCTTTTTTTTTCCCCCCTGTATTTTTATTTATTTATTTATTGGGTTTGTAGGGGTTAGTTTGGGCGGGGGGAGTGAATTCCCACCCCCCAGACTCCTATAAAGGCTGGCCTAGTAGGTGGAGTGCCTGGTTGGAGGGGCCAGCAGAGGTTGTCCTCACTTAAACTCTGCCCTGAACTCCAGCACGAGTCCATAGCCAGCTCTGCTTACTATGAAATAGAACTCCATAAAAAGGGGCCGAGTCAGGATGCCTTCTGGCAACTCGTGTCCACTTTCTAGAGAGGACAGCAGAACCTCTTCAGTGTCCTGGGACTAGCGGATCACCCGGAGCCACAGAATGCCCTTCTTGGGCTGGAGCCTGGGTATCGTAACTGGCTCGTATACATCGAGAGGCCCGAGTTCCCCACTCCATAAGGACATGGAAAAGTCTGGGCAGGCTGGGTGAGGGAAGGCCAGCTGGTCTCGTCATTGTAGGCGCTCTCTCCCCCAGGAGAAAGGAGAAGGGGTGGGTCCCAGCACCTCCAGGTTCTTGATCCTGATTTTGGAGTGATGGGGGACCCCCAGCTGCTCTTAGGTTATAGTCATCTCAGCCCTGCATGCCTGTCCTGGTAGGCCATGGGCTGGGGCCAGCTCTAAGAGTCCTGGCAAGTCTCCCCGAGCCTCCAGCCCTCTGTCCCCTCAGGTGGCTTTTTTTTACGCCCATTGGAGACTGCTTTGTTATATGGCCTGCAGAGCATGGGATTCTAGACCTGGCCACTGACCAGTTGTGTGGCCCTGGCCAGGTCACAGTCGCTCTGTGCCTCAGCTGCCACCTCTGTAAAATGATTGTTGGGGGTGTGGGAAGACTTTTTTTGTGACTCTCAGGGGGTTCTTTGGTGGTGGCTGATATGGGGTGGGGTGGGGTGGTGGTAAGCACAGGGAGGGGGGTCACGATGCCAGGCTGGCCCTGTCTGTACCTGCCTTGCAGGGCAACTTTGGGAAGTCACCATTCTGCCTTGGGTCTCTGCTCCCCACTAACCCTGTAGACCTCTTCTGTGGGAGTGGGGTGAGATGGGGCTGGTGGTGGCCCCAAGCAGTCAGGGCGCCCATCCCAGAGGCAAGGGAAGTTCATAAGTGCAGGGGCTGCGTGGCCTGAGGGTCAGGGAGAAGAAGCCATCCATCCCATTGTCTCTGTTAGTGTGAGGGTAGCTGCTGCCTCCTTTGTGAACTTGGATCACCGTGATTGTGAATAAAGGTGATTTCGTACCAGCCTGAGGGCTGTGCTGTGCAGTATGGAGGGCTGGGGGGTAGGAAGGGCGGGCCGGTGTGTGTGTGGCTGGGGCGGGTGGTGATGGTGATGGAGGTGTGGAGGAAGAGGGCCAGGTGTCCTGGTTCGGAGGGGAGCCAACAATCAGAAAAGACCCCCTGGAGACAGCAGGGAGGGGGAGGTGGCTGGAGCATGGCCTGGGGCTTGTACAGCAGAGGCCAGAATGCCAGGCGAGCCTTGCTGTAAGCGAAAGGGAGAAGCCACTGCCCTTCCGTGACTGCAGGTCTCTGGATCTGTCAAGAGCAGGAGCTGCAGAAGTCCGTGAAGCTCCAAAACGCTGAGCCGGAAATGAACCTGTGTGCAACCTTTGTGGGGGGGCGGCGCCACCTAGGGGCTGAAGGGAGGATGGCAGGGGCTGTGCTGAGCTCCCCAGAACTGGGTCTGCCCATCCCTCACCGCAAGCCCAGACCTCTTGCCTCTGGCTGGGAGCTCAGCTGCGCTCCCACTGGTGGGTGCAGAGGCTTATGGCAAATGAGTGGCACAGCTAGTTAGAAAGGGAGGCCTCTGGCTAGGGGTCTTTGGAAAAACTTCCTAAGTGGGCTGAGTACATCTAGGTGGCTGTGAAAGCTGGAGTGCCAGAGGGGTCCAGGCACGATGTGGGGACCTAGCTCATTTGGCAGCCTGAGCCTCAGAGGGGCATGGGATGCTTGCCTTCCTGCCCTCTCTCCTGGGAGGATGCTCTGACTGGCCAGCCTCTGCCTGGCCTTGAACGGCCATGGGCCACTTCCTACACCAGGACTGCTCAGCCCTGCTTACTGAAGTCCAGCAAAAGTAGGGGAGGGTCAGGGGCTCCAGGCTGAGGAGCCATGGAAGCCCACTGGATGTGGTCTTGGTGGCCCCAAGGTCTGTATCTCCAAAAGCCTGGGCCACTGGCCAGAAAGCCTTCCAAAGGCAGGGAAAGGGTGGAGAGCTTGAGCACGCTTCTCACCAGCAAGGGTGGCAGCTTACATGTTTTCCCCTACCCCTCCAGTGTCCTCAGAGGGCCCGGACCCTGAAGTTCATGCCTCATTTGGGCATAATGTGACTTTTGCCACTCGGCTGGATGTTTTTTCTGGTGGCAGGGGAGAATCAGGAGGTGATTCTGTTCAGTTAAAAAGGCAAAAACTTTATTTAGTTTTTGGGGAAATACAAGATGCATGTAAACATAAAATACAAAACAAAACAACCCAAATCTTACAGTCTAGAAGCATGCCAAGACAGAATATTTTCTGCAGACCAAAGAGTCCCGTCAAAATGATAAAGGACACCTGGAAAGTGGCAGGTCAAGGGGCTGGGTCCCTTCCCCAAGGACACTGCATTTTTGTGATGAGAACAACTGAAAAAAAACCAACCCACTATTAAAGATATTAGAAACATGGAGACAGTTTAGCACCACCATTTAGCCTGGAAATTTTTTAGCACTCGAACTGCCTGAATTCAATGTCCTTTTCTTCAGTTTCTCTGCTGAGGGGAGAAAGGGGAATGACCTCTGTCAGCCCCACAGGTCCCACTAGGAGCTGGGAGGGGTTGCGTGGACACTGTGAGGAATGCCCCAAAGACATCCAGCTAGCTTACATGCAACCATGCAGTCCACAAACCCATGCTTCACAAACCTGCCACTCACACCTGCCTTCTTCAGAAGTCGCCTTCCTGCAGATTTCCTGTAAACTGACAGGGGAAACCCTTTTCCCATCCTGGGTCCTGGATTTAAAGAAGACCTGTTACAGAGACCAAGTTGCAGATCCAAGAATGGAGGCTCTGTTGACCTTTCTTTGAAATGCTCAAGAGCAGTGTGCCTTGCTTACAGGCCACTAACATGATGACTGCATTGCACCCTGTCTTCTGAGTCACACCAGTGAGGCAGGCTCAGCAAACTGAAACACCATAGACATCGTTAGAGATGCTCAAGAATAACTGGCGTCAACAGAAGAGCAAACGAGGTTGCCTTCCTCCCAGATATGCTGGATGGTGTCTGGACCCCGAAGTTTCAGTTTGGGGATGGTGGGTCCCTACTGCATGAACCATTCTGGTTACTGGTCTCTGGTTCAAGTAATTTGAGAGGCCAGTTCTAGATTGGACAAAGAAAGGTGGGCAAAACCAGCCTGGAAACTAAGAGATGGAGGAATGTTCTCCAAAGATTGGTTTGTTGCTGGCAACTTTGGCTTTCTACTAAGTAAATCAGTGACCGTTAAGAACATGCTGGCGACCCAGCTTGTGGTCCAGCAACTAGCAGTTTCCTCTGGTCAGCTTCTTCTACAGCCAAATCTTGAGACTTTCCCAGCCTATTCTGTCTGGGCCCTTGGGTGTTGAATCATTGTTTCCTCCCTACTGGCTCACTTCCTTCTGAAACACTCAGAATTCACTTCTTCCTTCTTTCTAATAAAGACAAAACTCCAGACTCTAAATCCTGACTCAACCTCCTCACTCTTTTCCCTTTCTGCCTAGCAGACATCCTCTTCTGGGAGTCGCCTTCCCAGGGAAGGGATGGAAAACCCCAGCCACCCCAGTCTCTCACACATTCATCTCGCCGACGTGCCTCTCACTTACTTCCAACGTGCTCGATCCATACTTTTGTTTTAAAATGATAATTCTTTCTTTCTCTTTCTTGCCTCCTGAGGTCCAGCCCATTAGCCAGGATGGAAATGGGAGCAAAGGAGGGACCTTCATCGCAGGGACCTATTCTCTAAGGCCACTAAGTTCTGGGACGGGAGAGGAAGCTGATTGTCAACTGCAAACTCAAGATTAGAAAGATAGGATTGGGGAAGGGGGGGATAGCATGGTAAAAACCAACTTTACATGCAGATTGGGATCAAGGTCCAGGAAGGCAAAGCCCTCCACCCAGTCTATAAGCACCAACGTGCCCAACGTGCGGCCTGAGGACCCACAGGACAAAACGGGGAGGGACTCTACCATCAGAGGGGCTGTTCCTCCTGAAATGAAGCTATAGGTCATGACCCTGTTCTGTCCCTGGCTGTGATCACAGAACTTGAGAACCAGAGGCCACCCCCAGCCAGAGATCATGATCGAGGCAAGAAGCTCAGTAATGTCAAGGGGGAGCCCTCCACATGACCCCATGAAGTGTTCAGTTGGGGCCGGCGGTCTAGATCAGGGGTGATGTGCCTACACAGGCAGGTGAGAGAATTCTCACCCCGACCAGCCTGACCCACCCTCAGCCACACAAGAACCGAGGGTAAGCAGCTCTCAGGACACGGGGGTTCCCACAGTGGTGACATGTACGGCAGAGGCTGGGAGGCAGCCTGCTAGACACGCGTTTGCAGGTGGTGGCCCTGTCTGAACCCCTCAGCACCCACACCCAGCAGTGCCTTCTTTCCACATCTTCATTTTGGAGCCCGGGACAATGGCCTAGGCTGCTTCTGCTAGATCTGTTAATGCCAGTGTGAAGTTTCCAACTAAATACTTAATAAAATAATTACAAAAAAAAAAAAGACACATTGCACTCTCCAGCCAGAATTATGTGTGTGAGTAACACATACACTTGCTGCCAGAAGCTGTGAGTCCCGTGGGGCCTGCCCAATGCCAAGGACTTGTTCAGTGGAGACAGCTTGCCCAGTATGTCTTTCCTCTAACCCCATGTTATTTAGTTCAAGTGGGAAATGACCAACACTCACACACATGCAGTCTCAGGCGCACACACACACACACACACACCACATGCACAATGCACTTACTCAACAACACACAGCCCTCAAAAAAGTGAGGGAATCTTAATTCTTTAGCAATGTGGATGGTTCTCTTTCCAGAGAGCACTGCATCGTCTCGAAAATTGGACCTATAGACGTATCCACTCCAAGGAGACACACCCACCCGCAGGGGCACAGTCCCACTCTGGGCCCAGATCCATATTTGTACAGAAATTCATCAAATGGGTTGGAGCAGCAAGTGTACAGTACTGGAGGGGGAAGGCATGAGCCAGCGAGGTTGCACCTGTCACCCTGAGGGGCAGAGCTCCCAGGGCTTGGACCCAGAGACTTCCCATCCTGCCCTCTCTACCCGCACCTGGGTAGGAGGTGGGAGCTTGGTACCTGTCGGGGGAAGTTATGTCCGCAGGGACCTCCGCAGGCTTCTCCAACACGTTTTTTCGAGATCTTCTGGGAACTGTTGGGGTGTTGAGCAGAGGCAGGATCACGCCTCGCTTGGGCTGAAGTCATTGAGATGAATGGGTGGCCCCGGCTCAGCGCCAGGCCCAGCTGCAGGCTTGTGGGAACTGGTGTCACTGGAGGATGCTAGGCTCAAGGCACCCACATACCCCCCTGAAGGATTTGGTTACACTGAGGGTTCCTGCTCATAAAACTGAACTTGAGGTTACATAGTTTTAGAAAGACTCAAACATACATCAAAAGGATCATGGCCCAAACATCAAGAGATTGGGGTGAGAGAGGGCTGCTGAGGGTGATTTTTAGGACAGGTCTTTCTGAGCAGCTGGCTGAAAAAGAACGGAAATGAAAACAAGGAGCGCTTCCTGGAGGTCCTTGCTGTGCGCCGAGGGCTGGGGCCCTGGGAGGCCGAGTGCCCCATGCCAGTTCCCTGAATCCCGTTCTTCTGGGTGGACAACACCCAGCAGAAGGGGCTGCCCTCTGGCAGAGACCCCTGCCATCTTGCCAGGGAAGGGGGAGGAGGGATAAAAAAATATCAATACCCAGGTCACCTGTTGGCCCCACTGCTGACTCCTTCCAAGAGCCCCACCTCCCCCAGCAACACATGGGGCTGCTGGCCCTCCCCGCCACCATCCTACAAGCCCTGGCATCCCTCTTGATAATATTGCACTTTTCCTGTCTCTCAGATTGTTTTCATTTTCGATTGAGAATGCAAAGTATTTGGAGGGGGAGGGGAAGTGAGTAACCTTATAGAAATTATATATTAGTTAAATACAAAAAACAGGAAAAGTAGGGGTTACTTTTTCTTTTTTTTCCTTAAAAACAAAAAACTACCAAACCAAGGTCTAAACTTAAATAGTTCTACACCTATTCTGCAAATACTAGTAATATGGAAATAATGCTTGACCGAAATTCCCTTGTCTTTTTTTTTTTTTCCTTAGATGATAAAAGTAGTAACATGCCTTGCTGAGGAAAGCAATGGATATAAATGCCTGTAAAATATGCTGCTCTAACATCTGAAAGTGATTAAAACGATTCTATATAATGCCTTCGTCAAGATGGAGAACAGTGGAGGAAGAAAGAGGGGCCCATGGGGCCAGGCTTGGGGGTGGAGGGGGCCGAGGGCTGGCGAGGGGGCCCGGTCACAGCTGGCACACCTGCAGTTCAGGTTGTCCCTTCCAACTCCCTCTTGCTGTCCTTGGGGTCCCTTGGCCTAGTGGGAATAGCATGATGGCTGCCAGAGACCCCAGCCAGGCCCCTGTTACAAAGTGGGAGAGAGATGAAGACATCTTTTTCCCTTGTAATAAAGTCTTTAAACTGAAAGAAAAAAGCACCAAAGGATGCATCTTCAGGCATTATATAAACCTCAATAATGACCTCAGAAGGGCTCATTATGATTAAAGTTGCAGTATACAGCAATACAACATCATTTCACATTTTCAATCGCAACTAATGGAAAACTAGGTTTGGACACTGCTGAGATTTTTTTTTTTTCTTTTTTAGTCCGATCCGGTTTTCCTCCAGATGGGTCAGAGCCCCAGGCCCCTTCCCTCCTCTACCTGCTGCCAGCAGTACCCTCCAACATCACAAAGCAGCTCAGTAGCTCTAGGGAAAAGCCCTCTTGCCCTGGGCAGGGCTAGGAGTCCAGGGGCACAAGCCCTGGCATCCCCTGGCCATGACTGAGAGGGACTGGCATGCACCCTTCTTGCTTCAAGTATTAATATTCTCTTTGGGTTTGCAGGGTCTGTGCTGTGCTGTGAGTCGGGGTGATGGCGAGGGGCAAGGGGTGAAGATGGGGCATGGCAATCCCTGTTCACTGCCCAAGTCTACATGCTGTCGCTAGGTGGCAGCATTCTCCACTTTTCCTGGATGCCTGAGCAACCCCAGCATCCTTAGGGCTGGATGTCACAATGTAAACACGATGACCACACTATAAACGCTAACGGGGGTGGGAAGGTCTGCCGTTAACTATGTGATCTGGGGAAAGCTAATTCCTGTCTTTGGGCTGCAGTTAACAGGAGGGTATGGCATGAAGTGATCCTGAAGGTCACTTGTAATGACTCTATTACTTAAGAGCACTGGAGATTAAGGAGACGGGGTCCTTGGCAGGGCTAGGAGAGCCCCACAGGGCAGTACAGTGGAAGAGGAAGGGCAGGGAAAGGCAGGCTCTAGGGAGCACTGTGCTCCAGTCCAACTGAGATGCTCTGTGCTTGGCAGATGGGTCCTGCACTCCTTCCTGGCCTGGCTGGCATTGAACTGGCTCAGTGCAGACATTGAGGAGTGAAGCCGCTTGAGCCCTCCCCCTGGAAGATAGCTACGTGGAAGGTCCTTTAACCCGACAGTCACTCTACTTTTAAATTTTATTTTAAATAATCATAAATTACTTTTTTTCTTTTAATAAATATGTGCTGTTTAAAAATGAGAAAAGTATATACTGCATCTTTAAGTAATGCACTTTGCTCTCTGGGTTTCTTTCCATTCCACCTTATTAAAGTGCATTAATTAAAAAATAATGAACCACTTCTTTATCATTATTGTTCAAATAAGTCCAAATAATATTAATATAAAGACACTACAATACTACCATTAGTACTGCAATCTAGCAGATAACTCAACATCCTGCTCTATTTAATACTGTCCAGCAGAAGAAAATAACTAATTTTAATTTTAAACAAACAAAAGGAAGCAAAATCTCACCACGGCCCTTTCAACAAAGAACGGGAGCAGTTTGCTAGAGCTGCCAGGCATCAGTGTACGGTGAGGAAGGGGGAGGGGGGCGGCTGGGGGCTGAGGACACGAGGCACGGGTCCCGTGCTGTTTGTTCCAGCAACATACACTGCCTGGGTGGGGAACAGGGGCGGAGGGAGGGCCTTTCCTCCTCAGTCCAGGATCTGGCAGCTAAATCAGTGGCTGTGAAGCCTGATTTGTCCACAATCAAAGGCACGTGTGGAAATCTACTCCCAGCAAAGAGTGAGTCCTCAGGGAAGCCAGTGTGGCCTCTGAAATGTCGACTGAAAGATACCACCCAGAGTTGAGAGGGACTTCACGTTCTCTCTTCTCGCTTCACAGGGGCGCTGCCCCTGGGGAAGCCCGGGCTGGCTCCGGGCCCAGGGATCTTCGTCTTCTTGGGCACTGCTCGCAGGCCACGGGATGGCTGGTGGTGTCTGCCCAGCGGGGTCCCCTCAGCCCAGGGTGGGGCGACCGCTGCTTCTCCACTGCCTACACGTGAGGCTTTGGGCCCTGCCCGGGCCGGAGAATGTACGCTGTTCCTCTCCTGAACGCCACCCTCCTCCCTGGGGAGGGTCCTGCCCTGCCGAGGTGGCGCAAGAACCGAGAGAGCAGCATCTTTGCTTCGCCACGCCTGGGGCTGGGGCTTCTCCCGCCTGAAATCCCTCTGGCCAGTGCCGGTGCCGTCCACACAGTGGAAACCAAATGAAGCGACTTCGGCTTGTGGAGAGGAAGAATGCAAAACACAAACCAACCAACCTCCCCACAAGAGTACGACAGAAACGCCACCTTCTCCCCATCCTGTCCCATGAGGCTAACTGCCCTCGGGCCCCCAAACAACCCCTAAAATAAGGCCAAAAACCCAAGGCCTGACATAGAAGCCCCAAAGCAATACACCTCTCCCAAAACATGCAAAGGAATTGCCCACCCAGAAATACCCAAAAGAAAGTCTGTGCAGACTGATGAGACCGACGGCTCCACCCGCCCTCTCTGTAAGCTCTGGAGCTGGTGGTCCTCCACGGCATGCCCTGGGCAGGTGGGCACTCTTCCCAAGGCCAGCGGCAGTGACGGCTAAGAAAGGGGATCCTTGCTGGCACCTGGGCAACTGCCTTTTCTTCCGCAGACATGGACAGAGGCCCAGCCCAGGGACAGCCTGAGCTCATAAGAGATGTCTCCAAACCCCAGGGCCAGTGGTGTCTCCTACCACACCCACCCGTGGCGGGTGGTGGTCCCTGGGAACCAGGATAATTCACAAATACAGGTTAGGACGATACAAGGGCCACTCTGGCGGCTAAGCTAACAGCCACTGAAACCAGGCTAGGCAGGGGCAGGGCACGTGAGGCCCCTACAACCACATCTTTTCCAGATTGGCAGCCAAGGCACAAATTGGGTTTCCCACACGGCCTGTCCCAAATGGCGCTGAGTCCATCAGCAAAGTCCCCAAGGTGCACACTTGAGGCTCAGCTTTCTCGCCCCTGATCCCAGGCCCAGGGCACCCCTGCCCATTCCCTTTCCCTGCTCAATGTGGGCCCCCGCCAGACCCCACCTTCTAGCTGGGGGTCTTCGAGGTCACACATTCTGCAGGTTTCATGTTGTCCTCCCCACCCCCTCCCATTTCCCCTTTCCCTTTTGTCTTATTCCCGCTCACCCACACTAAGGCTGGAAGGACCCACTCCCCCCCTTAGTTCTTTTTCTCCAGGTAGTTGGAGGGTACCCAGCCTTTGAAGGGCTTCACCCCATCCAGGATCTGACAGTACCACCAGCCGTTGGGGTTCCTCTCCAGGACCTCCATGGACACGCCCTCCTGGAAGCCCGCCGTCTCGTCGTCCCCCTCATAGTCCGCGATCGAGACGTACACATCTTTGAGGTTGTTGTGGATGAACTGGGACTTCTCAATGGGCTTGGGGCGCACGGGGGACACAGGGATGCCATTGCGCTGAGTGGGCAGCAAGGGGTGCTCCGAGCCCTGGCTGGCAGCACGTTCAGCCAGGCGGCCCTTGGCCTCTGCGGCTGCCGAGCGGGCGGCGCTGAAAGAGGAGTTCCGGCGGACGCCTCGGAGGCTGTCGGTGGCCGTGAGCGACTCGTTCCTCCTCAGGGCGCAGGACAGGTTGCTGTCCTTGGGTGGCGGGGACACGAACACCGACTGGGGCCTGACGGCCACCTGCCGCACACCGTTCCTCATCTTCACCGCCCCGGCGCCTGAGGTCTTGACGAAGCCCCCGGGCGGCTTGGAGGGGATGGGCGGCGTGGCCCTCTTGCTCTGGTTGACGGTGTTGAGCGCTTGGACGCGCTTCTCGATCTTTTCCAGGCTGTCTGACTTGCCCTCGTTTTGCTTGCTCTTGGGGGCCACTGTGTCCGTCTCTTTGCCAGGTGGGTCGGATGGCTCGTTCTCGCCGAGCACCAGATAGTGGGCGGGGGCCCAGCCCTCCAGCTCCCCAAACCTCACGTACCACCAGCCGCTCTCCAGCTTTTCAAGCACCTGTACCTCCACGCCCGCGGGGAAGCTGATCTCCGAGTCCTGGACCTTCTGGTAGGCACTGCATGTGGTGTAGGAGGTGGCCTGCCCTTCCCGACCCTTCTTGGTGGGACAGGGGGGCGAGGCAGCAGGGAGGGTGATGAGATCGGCCGAGCCTCTCCTGGACCCCTCGCTGGGACCCTCGAAGGCCGTCTGGGGGGGTAGCTCGGAATCCTCGCTCTTGGAGCCCTTGAGGCCGCCCCGGAGCTGGCCCGTGGGCCTCAGCTGGCGCCGTAAAGTGCTGATGTCCATCTTCTCTTGACTCTGGGACTCTGCGCGGTTCAGGAACGGCTTGGGCCGAACCGACGGCTTGGCCCGGGCACAGGAGGTCAGCCCAACCTTCGGGTCGGCATCCTTCTTCGCCCCGACCTTGGGAGTGCCACGGATGCCCGCGTCCGAGGCGGAACGGGGCTTCAGGTCCCCGCTGTTCTTGGACAAGGATGAGGAGGAAGAGGAGGAGGAGGAGGAGCAGGTGGTGTTGATGGTGATGGATGAGGAAAAGGAGGCTGAGGAGTGGTTCTTCCCCAGTTCCGCCTGGGCGTTCTTCTCCGCCTTGAGCTTCAGAAGCGAGGATGATTTGGGGGAATCCGATTTGGGGGAATTCTTCCTGGCAAGGGACAGCGGGGAGCCCCCTGGGGAGTCGCTGTCTCGGGAGGAGCGTCTGGCCGACAGGCCATCCTCTACACACGGCCGGAAGCCCTCGTTCTCGTAGATGGTCTCCTCCTCCAGGGCCACGTCCTCTGTGGATCCGCCCACCTTGAAGCGGGCGCGCTGCAGCGAGGAGGCCGGCGAGGGCCTGCGGGGCTGGGTGGGCCGCCTGTCCCCTGAGCCACTGTCCTCCGTGGGCTCTTCGGTCAGCTCCGGCTCTGAGTCGAAGCCAAAGGCAGGGATGTCGTACTCGGGCTCCTCGTACTTGAGCCTCAGAGGGGAGTCCTGGCTCTCACCGGGGCCGGCTGGACCCTCGTCGGCCTCCTTGGGCTTGCTGGGTGGCGCCGGCGGGGGCACCTTGGGCCGTGTCAGAGTGCTCGTGCGGCGGCTCAGGTTGGGCTTCTTGCGCTTATCGATGTAGGACGCAGGGGCCCAGCCCTCCTTCTCACCAATCTGCACGTACCACCAGCCACCTGAGTTCTTGTCGATGACCTGGGGGAAGGGGCAGATAGGCCACTGAGCTGGGGGACTTGCCGGTGCCCGACCGTGTGTGGGCTGGGCTCTGACACTAGGCTCTAGAAGACAGTAGCTCCGCTTCCTGGACAAGCTAACACCACCAACTAAGTGGCGCAGGACCCAGCGCAGGAAGTGATGGGCTGGCATTCAAATTCAAACCCAGGTGTCTGTCATCTCCAGGGTGGGGGACTCCCTCTCTCCAAAGCCCCCGCCCCTGTTCTTCCAAGTCTCTGTCAACACCCTGGTGGAGCTGGCCTCCTGCACAGACCCTCACTTCCCTTCCTGCTGAGCCACTATGCTTAGAAGATGCCCTGTTCTCAGTCCCTACAAAACCCCACTCGCCAGGGACCCATCTGTACAGAAGATTGCCACTCCACCACTCCCATCCTCCAATCCCCCGTGCATTGCTGGCCCTCCCTTGGGGTCCCTGGAAAGGGTCTCTCAGGGCAGAAGAGAACAGGAGGGGGCAGGTGAACAGAACTCAGGTAAAGCCTGAGACCAGATCTCCCTGGCTTCCCCACTTCATGCCATTTCACGCCACTGAAATCCCACCACTGAGGAGCTCTCTTTGAGTTGGTTCCCCATGGGAAGGCTGGGGCTCTCAGTCATTCCCACATGAGTATAAACTCACTCAAGAAGCTTGTTTCTAAACTGCTACTTGAGACTGGAGAAAGGCCAGGAGTGCGCTTGCCGGCTATACCGAGGGCTTTCCATGTGTGCAAGCTCTGCATTCCAGGATACAGGGGCCAGCTGCACTCATTTTCCATAAGGGCATCGAGCATCCCAGGATCGGGGTCGTGGAACCAACCCCCCACGGATCCCGAGGGACAACTGTAATTTTGAACTGTGGAACACTCCTGGAAGAAGGGTCCCAGGGAGAAGGCGGGAGGCTCGGGAGCACTGGCTCTAGGGGAAGAGGGGGAAGGGAGGAAGGAGGAGATGGTCCTTCTGAGGCCAGCTCTCGGCAAACCCTGCCCTGCCTTGGGTCCTACATTTCATCCCTCGCTCTGCCCGCTCCACACTCAAGATGCCTGCCTGTGTAGATCCTAAGAATGTCAGTTCTCTTACACTATGAACTTTGTAGGCTCTTCTGGAAGCACAGGCACCACTGAGAGGATGATTTCTCTTAGAAATCTAGTTCTAAGTTCTAGGCATGTGATTTAAAACATCCACGTTGGGGAAATCACCTCCTCAATAGGTAGAGACTGCCCAATTACTCTTCTGATGGTTTTACAGGAAGCATTGGATTTAACTCCATTACTACACAGAGCCATCCAAGAGAAATGACTGAGTCAGGGATCTTCTCTGGCCCCTGGAATGCCACGTGTAGCGCTGGCCACAGAGCAGGGTCTCATAAATGCTAGGAGATGGGCTGGGAGGAAGCAGGAAAGGGCCTATGACCCATCTGCAGAGAGAGCTCATTAAAACCTGGGGGAATAAATGCTAGAGGATGGACTGGGAGGGAGTAGGACAGGGCCTATGACCCATCTGCAGAGACAGCTCATTAAAGCCTGGGGGAGAAGTGCCTAAATCAAAGCTCAGAGGTGCCTGTGGTGTGGACATGGTCAGAACTGGGGTCCTCAGTACCTTACTCTGGCTGCCTGCTCCACGCTCTCCCAGCAACAGCATTTCCTAATGTAGGTCTTGTGGAACCCTGGCTCCCAGGTGCTCCTGGGAGAGGAAGGTAGGTGATCTGGTCTATTCCAGTCCCCTCTTAGAGACACACACAGTGACACCCCCATATCTAGGTTCTGAGAAGTTCTGCAATTAACACAACAAAGCTGGCTGGGTTTTGTTTAAGTCACTCTCCTCCCAAGTCATTCAACTCCAGAAGCCCTTTGTTTCAAGGCATCTCCGTCACAGGCTCCTGTGATGAGCTTTGGGAAATGCTGGTGTGAGGGGAGCTGGGTGGAGACATGAGCCGTGGGTTCTAGTCCTGGCTGTGACACAGGCTTTAGGCAAATTCTCAGCCTTGTGGGTCCTGTTTCTGCACCTTTCCTGCCCACCCCTCAGGAATGTTTCCCCACCGCCCCTACCCCCAGACATAAATGGGGAACACGGGAGGTCTCTGACCAGTATGAGTTATAACACTTAGCCTCATAGCCCAAGGCTCACCTCTGCCTTCTGTCCACCTCGAAAGCTGATCCCATCTGAAATGCACGACTGGAATTCAGCAATCGTGTAGTACTCCACCTCAACAGAAGGGGGCTCCGGCGGCTTCGGCAGCTGGAATCCCTGAGGCAGAGAAGGGTTCAGGGAGCAAGACCCACCTGATCAGAACGGTAACTGAGGTGAGTGTGGCACTGAGAGCAGCTGGACAGCAGCTGACCTGAGGATTATCAATCACCTGAGTCTCAGGGTGTCTCCTCAAGAGACCATTCTCCTGCCCAGGCTCTCTAAGAATACCCAGGATTCACTTGCAACTTGTTGGAGCTATGAAAATGATCTTCTAGTAAATCTCCACTCATATCTTCGGAATCCAGTTTTCAGGTCCCAAAGTGAACGTTAAAAAACAAAGAAACCGTTGTAACAAAGTCCTACACACTGCCCCCCGGGAGATGAAAGTCACATCCTTGAGTCTCAGGTGAAGGTCCACTGGGGTGACACCTCGCTACGGAGGTGTGGGGTGGGTGTAAGGGACTGTGGGGTTGGTGAGACAGCCCTTGGGTCGGTCATCATGATGATGTCAAATGGTCAGGCAAGCATGGAATAAAGCTCAGGATCACTTGCTCTGGGGTGGGGTGATCATGCTGGGCAGCCTAAATGCTTCCTAGATGCTGGCATGTTGATACCTAAGCCTGACATGCAGAGAAATTTAGAATGTGGCCCCAGCCCATGACCTGTGAGCCTCAATCATTCGTTTTACAAATGTTTGTTTTGTGTCTGCTGGGTGTCAGCCTCCGTTCCAAGGCACCAGGAAACCAAGAATGAATGAGGAGGACAACCCTCTTGACCTTGTGGAGAGGACATTCCAGCTTTGGCTGGTCTCATCTCTGACGAACGAGACCCTGGTGTCTCCCTATCACTTCCAGTATGTCCTGGGATCATACAAAGAGGTTAAAATAAAAAAGGTACATGTATTTGGGAGGCTAGTGTTGGGGAAGCAGCTTTTGAGGACGACCTCAAATGACCCTGCCTTGCAGATGGATACATGTGGGCTCCAAACCCAGGTCAGCAGTTCATCAGCTGTGTGACCCTGAGAAAGGCTCTTGACCTCTCTGAGCCTCAGCTTTCTCATCTGTAAACTGGAACTAATAACAGCAACAGGAGAGAATGAAAACTTCTGGTCTAGCCAGGGGCACAGGAAACACTCTATAAATACAAGCCAAAATTGAACACCATCCTGAAACACCATCCTATTCCTCTTAACCTGCCTTGTCCTTCAAGGCTCAGCATGTTCTATTCCTACCAGTCACTGTGGAACTGTCTCAGGTCAGAGTGAGTGAAGGGTCGGGGAGGATGGTTTTGAGGGATTGGATATGATCCGGTCAACTTTCCCTGCCCTGGTGCCTGGCCCTGATGTTGTGAGCATACGCATATGTGGCCCTGGTCCCAGCCCAGCGTGACCCCCCAGCCTGGTGGGAGTCAGCCAGACCTCGCTGGAAAGAGCAGATCTGCCTCTATGGGCTCTGCTCTTGGTAGGTGTGGAAGGAATCACCCCATTCTTGACAAAATCAAGTCTGCCTGAAAATAGTCAGTGGGGCTGAGAGAGATGGGAGAAGGGGAGATCACATTGTCCAGTTGTGTCAAATGCCAGGGGCGGGGGGAAACAAGACAGAAGGTCCACTGGGGCTGGTGGCCAGGGCCAGCACGGTCCCATCTCCAGGGCCCATACCTTCAAGGTCCTGTTTACAGAAGGGCCACCATTCCAGCAACTGCTGCTATCCCCCTCCCCAGGGCTTAGGTCACTGATCACAGTAAATCTTGCTGCTAAGCCCTGACATGACTGTGGAAGCCTTGTCCCCCAGCACACAGAGCTGACAGAGGACATGAAAAGCTGATGACCAGCCCTCTACACACACCATCTCATCCCATCCTCATAACAGCCCTAGGGGATGAGTGGCATGGTCTCCCTCTCTTATAAATAAGGAAACTGAGGCCCATGGCAGGTGAGCAACCTGCCCAGGGGCTCACTGCTCCTAAATGTCAGAAGTGGAGCGTGAATCCATGCCTGGCAAAGCCCCACTCTTTCCACTGCATCCTGCGGCCCCAGATGACATTTTTCGGTTCTAGGGCTCTCTGCCTGCCACCTCTCACCCCAAGCCCCAGCACCCAGAGAGCCTACCGGCCTCCCTGACAGTCTGGGTGCCAGAAAACCCCACCCACACAGCAGTTCTGAGCCTCTTTGAGCTTCAGCCTATACCAGTCCCTGCCATTTGCTACCCTCCCACTGAGGCTACTCACTGATCTATCCTCTGCCCTCCCAGGCTCTGGCCTCCATTGCATCCGTCGGGCACTTCCAAGCAAGGAAGGCAAAGCTGAATGGCTTCCAGGCTCGCATGGAGAGCAGCCCTATTTCCAGCCTCTGGCAATGCCCTGGCTGGACACTCTCGCCAGCCAGTCTAAATGTTTATGTCTGCCAATGCCGTGGCTGGGGTGGATTTATTTAACTTTGGAGTGCAGTGCCTTTTCGATTAAAAACTGTCCAGCTAGGCCCAAGGAAGGCTGGGATCCCCTGGCTTTCCTCCCTGCCCCCAACCCCACAGAGCTGGAAGCCCCAGCATGGCTCTGGGAAAGCTCTGGACCAACAGGCTCTGCATGGAGACAGTCAACTACTGGAGGCTACGAGAGTGCACCCGGAAAGGGAACAAGAAAGACAAACTGAACACACATACCAGGCTGGACTCTCTGCGAGGAGGAGGCCTTGTCCTCAGGTTCGGGGAGCCTAGAAGAGGAAACAGGGCTTCAGAAATCCCAGCCAGGCAACAGCGCCTTCCCTGCCTTCTCTGGGCACGACCTCCTGATCCTGGAAGTCCCTGCTTCTGTCCCAAGTTTATGGGGAAATTGTGCCCTCGGTCACCACAGACAGCACAGTTGGGCTTCTTCTGTGGGAAGTCAGATCTTTAAGCTTCCTTAGCTGTGTTTCAAGGGGATCTGTGAACCCTCTAAAACGATGCACACATTTCAAAATGTATGGACACAGGGGCATTTTTTTTCAGGGGAAAGGGTAGATAGCATGATCAGATTTTCAAAGTTAGGAGAAGAGACCATGTCTATCCACCAAATCCTTAGAAGCTAGCACAGTGCGAGACAAGAGCAAATGCCCCCAAAACCCTTCCCAAGTGACGCTCAGAAGGTTTCAGGCATAGAACTAATTTAAACAAGTTCAGAACTAAACTGAAAAACAGCTTTTCTCCAGATTTTAAGAATGGCTGGACACAAACAGAAGCTGGCCTCATAATATAGAACAGTTTACCCCTCAACCACAGGCATCCCAGCCCCAGAGATGCCAGAGATTTGGAGGGGCCAGAAGCTGGGTTTCTCCTGTACGAAAGGGGGAGATTCTGGAAGAACACTGCTTGAAAGAGCTTGTGGAGGGAGGTACTCCCTCTAAGTGTCTCAGATTTCCGGTAGCTGGAGGAAGGCAACAGAAAGAAGGGGTAAGGCTCAGCACGATGCTCTATCAGCTCTCATTCACAGAGCAGGCTTGTGTTGAGGGCCCCATTTCACAGTTGGAAGGAACTGGCTTGTCCACATGTGATCAGCACAAGACAAGCTGGCACAGCGAGCCTGGGGTCAGGGGAGAATAATCTGGGGGTCATGCACACCCGCCTTGGGCTTGCCCTATACCTCATGCCCCTTCTCTAAAGAGCGGCGTGGTAAGGACCTGGGGGTCCGAGAGGCTCTTACTGATCTGGGCCCTCTGAGGGGCAATCCTGGCCACGGCTGGGGAGCCCTGGGCCAGCTTGGAGACGGTCCTCTCGGGGATGCCCAGCGCGCTGCCATTGGAGGCGTTGCAGAGGATGGGCAGGCTGATCTCCTTCTTGGTGATGGGGGGCTCCGGGCCCTCGCCTTCAGCCGGGGGGGTCTCCTTGTCCCCGGACGCCTTCTTGTTCAGCAAGTTGCTGATCTCCATGATGTTCCCAATGATCTCCACTGGGCCTGCCAGATTCTTCTTCCGTGCTGGCAGCTCGTCCTTGGCTTTCTTCAGGTAGGATGCTGGCGCCCAGCCCTCTTTGCCCAGGTATCTGCAGGGAGGAGAGGGACCTGGCATCAAGGGGGAGCCCTGGCCAGGCCCCAGGCTCCATCTGGCCTTGCCTGGCTGAGCTTTCTCTACTACACCTGCAAGACGCTTGGCAAAGCCACTACTCTGGAGAGAACTGAACAAGGGCCAGTGGAATGACGCCTAGAACACCCTTTCTTCCTCTCTGTCTCCTAGGCCTTTGCCTGATCCCTCTTGGTGTGGGCCCTCATGGTCTGCAAAGTCAGGCAAACATGGGATCTTGACATGAGAAGATCCTTCAGATTTTGGGTTGCCTAAAAGGTAGATTTTACCATGACCTGCTGCCTCACACAGCAGAGGGCAATTCTAGAGATAAGAAAGGAGAAGATGGGGACTTCCCTGGTGGTCCAGTGGGTAAGACTCCACACTCCCAATGCAGGAGGCCCTGGTTCAATCCCTGGTCAGGGAACAATATCCCAATGCCACTGCTAAGTGTTTGCATGCTGCAACTGAGACCTGGTGCAGCCAAATAAATACATAAATAAAAATAAACATTAAAAAAAAGAAGAAATGAGAAAGCGAAGCTCCAATTCTTTGGCCATCTGATGCAAAGAGCTGACTCACTGGAAAAGACCCTGATGCTGGGAAGGATTGAAGGCAGTCCATGGGTTTGCAAATAGTTGGACACAACTTTGTGACTGAACACACACACACAGAGTTAAATGCCCAGTTGGAAAGGAAAGTATGATCAGAGAGGTGAAGTGGCAGCACAGGTGACAGTCATGAAACCTGAGTTCTGGTCTGTGGTAGTTTGGAACACGATCTTCTCCTGGAGCTCAATTTTTTTTTTCTTTTCTGCAAGAGGCTGGGATAGAGTAGCTGCAAACATTTATTCAGAAGGACAGACATAGTGAGACCAACTAGGAAGACGTGTATAGAGAGTGCCCAAGTGGGGAACGCATCCACTGCAGGAGGAGCAGACAGATCAAGTTCACAGAGCAAGTCCACAAACAGACCAGCACTCAAGGGGACGACTCAAAGAACTCAGGGGAGGATGGGTTATTCAGTGAGTGATCTGGGGACAACTGATGATCCATCAGGAAAATCCAGTGAGACTCTGGCCTTACAACTGTGTAGCAATATTAAAAATGCAAGTTGTGAGTATCTCCTTAATCTTGGGGGTTGAGAAAATCCTTCTAAGTGGAACTCCAAAAGCAGAAACTATAAATGAAAAGCCTAAATAAAGCACATGACTGGATAAAATTAAAGCCTTTGGTATGGCAAAGCAAAAACAAAATGAAACAAAACAAAACGAAAACAAAACCCCAAACCCATAAACAAGAGCAAAAGGCAAATGACAGGGCCGACTTAATTTTAGGGGATTTGCTGACTTCTGAAAATAAGCTTTTCCCTTTTCCCTTCATGGTGTTGAGCTTCTACCCAAACCCACTGGGAGCTTACTTCCTGGTCCAGCAATTGCTGGCCAATGCCCCAGAGTCTGGGGTGCAATGTCCCTGCCTGCTCCCTGGGACATCTGGCTGTCTGGAATAGCTCCTCCATGCCAGATGTCTGACAACAGCACCCCCCACCCCCCACCGCCTGCCTCCCTGATCAGGCCTGGTTCTTGGGGGCTTATTAGGTAGGAGAAAAGGGAATGAGGAAGTTCAAGGTTCTAACATGTTTGAGCTCCGCTGGAAAGCTCAGGTAGGAGGTGGCTTCTTACGTTTACTCACATGAATGTGCGGGCAGACTGACCCAAGCTTGTCTGTCTGGCTCCGTTTTGGGGCTTGGAAGGCACGTATCAGTGAATAAATGGATGGAAGTCAGAGAGCTGGCAGACAGAAGCACAGTTTCAGGGGTAGATGGAAGCAACTAGCAAAGGTGCCTAATTTTACGTATACCAACAACTAAGGCTCAGGAAAGCAAAGTGAGTAGCAGAGGGTAACACCGTGAGCAGCTGGCAGCATCCTGCCCAGAACTGGGTGCCCTTCATCTAGGAAGATGATGAACCTCTGGCCACTGCGAGCACCCTGTGTGGAGAGGAGGGGCTGGGTCTCCTGGGGTGATGGGCAGGGCTACTCACTGTTCAGAGGGCTCCTGTTCCAAACCCCAATGTGCTCATTTGGTGCTACATGGATAAAATTAGATTCCAGATGGGAGATGCGAGGGAATCAGGAGCGGCTGTGTGTGCTTGGGTCCAACTTTGCTCACATCTGCTTTCCAGCTCTGGAGCACGGAATGACTCCAGAGGGAAGCGAACTGGAAAAGGAGGATGGGGAGAGAGGGGGGAGAGAGGGAGAGAGGGAGAGAAGGAGAGAGGGAGAGGGGGAGAGGGAGGGAGGGAGGGAGAGAGGGAGTGTGTGTGTGTGTGGTGGGGGGCGTGGAGAAGAAAGACAGGAAGTAAGGATCAACACAGAGCCTGGGATGCTGGGAAATGGCATATTTAAGGGGGTGTTGGCAACCTTCTTAAGGTGGAAACTTTCAGCAGGGTTTTCTCAGTTGAAGCTCCCACTGGCTGAATGGCCATGCCATAGGGACAACAGTTGACTAGATGAACCAACTCAGTGATTTCATTGGTCATTTTAGAAAACTAAGAAAAAACCCCAGCAGCCTTGTAGATAACCTCTGGGTGGATGATTTAGGTTAGCAGCCTGCTAGAATGTTCCCTGGCCTTCCCATGCAGGCTTGTGGCAGCTGGATTGTGGGCTTGGCACTAGTTTCCATTGTCCAGGCACACAGTCCTGAACCACCTAACAGGACAGAAATGGGCACCTCAGCCCCAGGACTGGTATGCACAGGGCGGAGGGGCAGGGGCGGCTATGTCCTGGCAGGTCACACTAAGGTTCAGGTGGCCGGTGATCTTCACCTCAGCCATCAGCACAGACCCCTCTTAACACCGCATGGTGCGCCATGTTACAAGCAACTGTCCTGTGAGTACCCCCACCACCGGGGCCACCTGTGCCTCGGTGGGAGAAGGCTCTGAACAGCACCCTGCCCACAGAGGGTATGGAGTTCCCAGGTGTGGTGAGGTGGTCCTCATAGCCCACAACAGGAACTATTGGACATCAGGGTTACAGGCAGAGAAGAGAAACTGGGTAAAGTCATCACAGCTGAACTGCTTCTAAAGAACCCAAAAACATTTCCTGGGAGTAATCCCCTTAGCTGGCCTGGGCAGAGGGGCCTGGAGGGCAGGACCTGGTAGGAAGACGTGAGTGAAGCCTACAGTGTTGAGCCTTCTTCCCCAAGCATCAGGAAGCTCCCCACTCCACTTCTCACACCCCCAGATGGGTTTCTCAGCTGGGAAGCAGGATGAGGCCCAAGGAGAGGGAAGGGCAGAGCAAGAGGCCTCTGAAGCAGGCCTGGGCTCAGGCCTCATTTCCGCCCCAGCTCTCTCAACTATGGAGCCAGCCCTGCAGAGTGGAGCAGCTGGGGCCAGAGTTGTGTCTGGGGACCCTGGTGCTGAGCCATGGGCAGCAGGGGCCGCCCGCTGCGACTTCAGCAAGGCCTGTGGACGCCGGCATTCCAGGTGGCCCAGGCTGCAGAGCACGCCGGGCAGCCAAGGCTGGACACAGAAAACCAAGTTCAGATGTGCTGGAGCCTCTTGGCAGATGCCCAGGGAGGTATTGCACCACAGCCTGCAAGCCGAGCCGGGGCCCCTGTGCCCTGCTGGCCGTGGCTCGGCTCTGCTTTACGTGTCCCATTTATGTGTCCTGGGAGGGAATCTGCAAGATGAGCCTCTCTGTCAGAGCGGTTCAGCTGTGTGGAGCTGAAGCAGACAGGCCGGGCCATGGGTGCCCAGCTTCGGTCAGGGTCTGCCTGCCAGCTGCTGCCCAGGACCGGCCTGGGGGCACCTCACTCCTCTGCTGTGGCTCCTACCTGATGTACCACCAGCCCTCCAAATTCTTCCGGATCACCTCCACGGTGACTCCCTTCTCAAAGCCAATCTCGTCCTTGCTTTGGCTGGCGTAAGGCTGCACGGTGACGTACTTCTCCTCTGCGGGTTGTGGGTGAAGCAACAAAGCACGATTATTTGCGGACAGGGTACAGGTCCTTTTCCCCGTCTCCCTTTTTTCCCTGGCCTGGCCTCACTTAGTTGGTGCCTGGAGTGTGCTGGGTCAGCCTCTAGCTTTTCCAGGAAAGGGAGGAGAAGGGACCCAGCCTCACAGCTGCACCCTCAGGCGGCCCTGCAAGACCCAGGTCGCACAGAGCTGGCTCTCCCAGCCTCCCAGTCCCATAATTTCAGCCAGGGTGCAGGGGCCTGGAGTCCTCAGGGCCCCCGATAATCCCTGGACTAAGGCCAGGGCCACGAGGAATCTGGCCCTCATGGGGCCTGAGTTAGGAGTCTGAGAACAAACCTGCATGTCCCCTCAATGTCCAGAGGCCCCTCAGCAAGCCCTCTCCTTCCTGAACATGCCATCCATGCCCCAGGCCTGCTCTCCCAGCCCTTTTCCAGCCATAAACCCGTCCTCTGTCCAGCCTTCCCACAGTTCCAGAGGCGCCTCAGTCCCCCTGATGACTCAGCTGATCACCCGATCCCATCATTTCCCCAAGGGGACCCCAAGGGCGTGCTTATGCACCTGGTTAAGGGTCCCATGGCCACACGAGCAGTGGCCACATTGAGAGCAGCACGGTGGAGCCCCGAGCTGGCTAAGATGACCTCACCACTTGGCGGAACCCCACTGGGAGCTGCCTGCCCTGGGCTCCCTGTAGCACTGCACCCCCTGCTTGGGGCTCCCCAGGAACTGGGAGAGGGGCTGAGGTGGAGCATGACGGGTAGGTGTGGGGAGGCTGGGCAATTCACGTCTTCCTGGATTCCCTTGGGCCTCTCTCCTGGCAGGGACCCTGTGCCTCTGGAGAAGTCCTCGCTCAGGCTTCCAGGGAGGTGCTGGGGACAGGGAGAGCCACCGCTGGCGGGGCACGGACACCCTGCCTCCAGGGGGAGAGCCTCCCTAGAGGAAGGGCTGGGGAGGGAACACACAGCCCCACCCTTGCCCTCACCAGAGAGAGAGAGAGTGGCAGAGATAGACAAGGACACCGACCCGCAGAACACCCTTTGGGAGGCTCACCCTGAATCTGTGCTGTCCTCTCAAACCTGCATTCTCCCTGGGGCTGAGAGTGCCTGGCACACAGGAGGTGCTCCAAAGGGACTATGGAGTACACCGAGGAGGAGACTGGTGGGCCGAGCTGGGGCATGATACTGGCACAGAGAGGCTGGCTCTGAGACGGCTGCCCCTCGGCCCCTCAGCTGGACCGTGACGGGTGGCCTGCTCAGGCTCTGGCAGCAGTGGAGGAGGGGGCAGCTGCCACCCTAACCCCTGGCTCAGGGGGCTCATCTGTTCATTCTGCCCTAGATTATTGGGGTCCTGTCTGCAGCCCTGTGCTCGTGGAGACAGCAGCTCCCTTTGGGGTGGAGGCAGCTGTCCTGCCCAGTTGCAAGGACAGAGCTGGCAGGCCACTGGCCGAATCTGAAAGGCTGACAAGGGGCCAGAGGTAGGCGATGCCCGCCCCCCTCAAGGAGCCTCCATAGTTCTGCATGCTCTATTCAACTGCAAGCGTTTCTCAGCATCGACTCGCTCCTGGAAGCTTTCAGATTCCAATCCAGCCATGCTGGGGAGAGCCGCCAAGACCGCCTGAGAACCTGGTCCGGCCAGATTCTGACTTGGGCCTTTGAGAAGTTCCATGTTGTACAGTCCAGGCCCCTGCACTCCCACCCATTCCTGGTCTTGCTCCATTTTCCAGTGGGACACCGTAAATCCTGGATCAGGCGGTGGGATCCAGGGTCCTGAGGTTGGGGGTGAGCCGAGGCCTGGCCTCCACATTTTGTCTTTGCTCAGTCGGGCTATTTTTAAAAGGCTGTGGTTCATGCAGGAAGCCATCATTACAGTTTCCCTAGGCAAAGCTGCTTTTGCAGAGAAAAATTACAGCTCTTCTCTTGTGCAAATGAGAGGAGCCCTGCCCTGCTGCACGGCAGAGGTCAGGCCAACACTTTATCGTGGGGGGCCAGGCTCCAGCACCAGCCCCCCCAGCCTGTGTGCTGAGGACAGAGCTCTGAGGGCCAGGTCAGAGTCCTGCTTTCCCCTGCCGCTCCTGGGGTGGGCAGTCCAGGGATGTCGGTGTTACCCAGGGAAGCTGAGCTGCTCCTGCACAAAACCCTCTTCATGGTGGCCCTGCGGCTAACGTGAACACAGAGAGTTTATGCTCTCTGGGAACACATGGGAGTTTATGCTCCTGGAAGAGACCTGGCTGGCTTGGGGGCTTGTCCTGTCCCGTCACTAGAGGTTCCAGGAGGTGAGAATGCGGAGCCCTGATCCCAGGCAGGGCAACTCTGCCAACTGGTCTGTACGGGGGCTCTGTTTTCTGTCACATCTGGCTTGGATGATGAAAGTGTGGGCTACACCTCCGAGTGGACACGTGGCCCACGATCTCAGTTCTTTTCTCCCAGGTTTCCCTGAGGCAGAACAGCGCCAGTCCCTCCACTAAACAGGGGCCACAAATCCCACCTCAGGAGGGCAGAGAGGGGGATGCCCAGACTGACAGAAATGACCTGGGCCGGAGGGGGGGGGATGCAGATTGGGGTGCGACTGAGTCTCTTGCATTGGTTGGGATCTCTAGAAAAGAAGTCCCTTAGGAATCAAGTTGAGAGAAGGGGTCCGGAAGTTCTGGGGGGCACCTCTGGGCTTCTTGGAAGTGCCGAGGCTGCGGTCACTCTGATATGCCATCAAAGGTTGGTTGCCATCTCGCCCCAGGGAGGGCTGGCCAGGCCGCCCACGGGGTGGGTGGGTGGGAGGTGGACAGGCCTGTTCTGGTTTTGGAGGCAGGGGCTGGAGAGCCTTGCAGTTTCCAAACCACAGACGCCTCCTCCTTCCAAACACTTTCCCCTCCGTCAGCAGTCTCCCTGGCTCCCCTCCCAGCCCCCACAACTTACTCAACCCCGCTGCAAGAGGCCTTTTGATTCCAAAGGCCTGGTTGGCTGCGGGACTCAGGGAGAGGAGGCCCCGGGAAAGCACTGCTTTTCTCTTGTCTAGTTAGGTACAACCCACTGCCTGCTCCCCCCTCGGCAGCTCGGCTGTTTGCAGCGAAGCTTCTCCAGCCAACTTTCTGCGTTTTCCTTGGCTGCCTGACTTAACTTAGCCCTAATTTAACTTAGGGCAGAGACCGGGAAATGATGTTGTTTAGGTCTTTCATTTAAGAGAGAGAAGTCATGGGCCTCTATTTGCTTGCATATTTGCATATGTACGGGTGGCCACAGAATGAATGCATTCAGTTGGGTATTTGTGTCCACTTACATCATCGTATGTTTATAACCGTGACTACGCTGCGGACATACTTGTGATGTAAGTTATGATATGTGAGTCATATGCACCATATGTGTACCTGTGAGGTAGCTGCAGAGGAGTGCCCATGACGTGGTAGTGTGGATAATGCATTTGTGACTGTAAAAACAGTGCAGTTGTGGAAGGGTCTACACGAGGCTGCCTGAGTGTGCACCTGTGAGCGGCCTTGTGCAGGACACTGCAGGTACCCAGGTGTGTAGGGGCTGGACGGGCGGTGCGCTGAGGCCCTCAGGGTGGTGTGCTGCTGGTCGTGCTTCACCGACTGCAGCGTCCGTGAGTCCATGTGGTTGTGGAGACAGAGGTGTGCTTGGAGTTCAGTGTGTGTTGGTGTTTGGAGCGGACACAGAAGGGGATGGGGGAAGGTAAAATCCTTCCTCCCCGCACTTTTTCCAGGCCAGTGTCCCACTCTCCTTTGCTGCTGAGGCTCAGGGCTGTGTCGCAGCCTGGCCCCCCACCTTCCTCCCTCTAGGGTGCCTTTGTTTCACATCCAGCCTGTTCCTTCTGCTTCGGTGACTTGGCCCCCTGCCCTGCGCCAGCACCCAGGGTCCAACCCGTGCTCCACCCTCAGGACAAGCTGGGCTCCTCGCGGTCAGTGCTCTGACCTGATGCGGAGCCAGCCCCAGTAGAGTCCAGGCTTGTTGCTGCTTGGGGCAGACACCAAAACCGAGTCTCACAGTCATTCAGAAACAAGCTTTAGGAGTGGAGTGTGAGACCTGGGGCATCCCTGCTATTCTGGAAAAGCCAGTGCTCATGACACACCCTCCTAGCTGCGCCGTCTTTGTTCGGAACACGCCCTCCGCTCCCCTCGAGGCAGGAGACATGGGCCACCCACTGGCCTCAGGGCTCTGGAGATGTTTAGAGGTTTGTTCAGAGGCCCACCCCTAATTTCCCTACCTCCCAAACTCCTGGTTTTCGGAAAGGCCCTAGATTGGGAAACGTCTGGGCTCTCAGTCAGCCTTTGTGGCAGGCCAGGGGCCTCTCTGGAATCATCTTGATAAGGCTAAGTCCCATTGGCCAGGGCTGGGGTGCTAGAGCCCCTGGCTGGACCTGCCCCACCCTTAGAGCCGGCGGGGGCTGTGCGCTTGGACCCACAGGGTTTAGACTTTGGTCCCTTCCAGTTTCCCTGGAACTGGAGGAGGTGGGAACGGCTCCGCCTCCTTCCTAGTCTGTCCCTAAACCACTGCCAGGTCGGCTTTGGCCGAGGAAACCCCTCCTTAGAGGAAGGAGGCAGGGAACAGCTCGGGGTGAAGGCAGGGACCAGGCAGAGACTCAGACCCGCTCAGTTCTCTTATTCTGCGGTTTCAGGGCCAACATGCCCCTTCTCAGAGTCCAGTTCCCCCACGATCCTGTATAAGTCCCATGACCCTGCCCCCAGGATGCTGGCCAAAGCCAGAGCCATCCCTAGTGTCACCCCGATTCCCAAGCAGCCCCTGCACCCTCCCAGGCCCCTCCCCGCCAGCTAGAGTAGGTGAGAGGACAGTCCGGCTGGTGAATCTAGGTGAGGAGGCCACGGGGCAGAGAGGAGCAGAGCCCAGAAAGGAGGAGGAGCGTTAGTGAGAGAAAGAGAGGCAGCAGCTGGGGGTGAGCAGAAGCTAGCTCCACGGTCACCTCGGCTGTGCTGCCTGTTGACCATCCCGCCCAGCGTCCACCGGCGATCCAGGCGCCGCAGATGGGCCTTGCGTCTCTTGGACACTGGTGTGGGAGATGGCGATGGAGCACGCGGCCGACGGGCACCGGCGGAGAGAATGCAGATGAGAATGAGATGGGATGGGGGGAAGGGGCGGAGGGAGGGGAGGTGCACACCCCTAGGTCTCCACACGCCCAGACCAAGCCCCAGGGGCACAGACAGGGCTAGATGGGCGCAGAACTGACTGGTGACATCGCTGGCAGGGGGCAAATAACCCAACCCAAGCCAAACTGTTTGGTTATGTCCCTCAGCCTGGGAGGGGCTAAGACTTCAGAATCCCAGCACCTGAGAGGGGAAGAGGCTCCATGGCTCCAGCCCAGTGCAAGGATGACCCTCGGAGGCAGCCCCAGAGGAAAACGTGCCTCCCACGATCCCTGGGCATTGACAGCTCCCAGGAGCATATGCCCCGCCTCCACCAGAGCTCACATCAATCTCCCATCCCCACCCACTCACTCAGCAAGTCCTGCTTCTGAACCTGCCACCATGAGCCAGGCACCGCATGCAGAGGATAAATGTGCCCACGTGGAGGCTTGGGGTCCCTTCCCTGGGGGACTTGCAATTCTCACCATCCTGGTTTGGATTTGTCTTTGCTTTTTCAGTAATCCCCAGTGGATCAAATCTGCTGAGGGCTAAATCTCCATATCTCTGCATCCCCAGGGCTCAGCAGGGGCCTGACCCCTCTGAAATGCTGCTGAGTGAAGCACAGCACAGGAGGAGGCCAGAGGCCTGGGTATGTTCCTGCCCCACACGCTGCCCACTGAATTCCAGACAGTGGGGGACCTGCCTCCCAGCTACTCACTGCTCCACACCCCTCCTATCCACACAGGTCCTCTGGCTGCTGTGGACCAGCTCGACATGCCCCCTTGCCTTCCTAGGGGACACCAGGTGGGTCAACCCCCCCCCTCCCAACCCCAGGCACTGCAGGAGGAGGGAGCCAGGCTGCCCAGGTCTGGGGGAGGAAGGCTGGCAGCTAAGAATCAAACTGTCCAGACACACCCCAGCCACACCCCATCCAGGCCACCTGGGAAGTACTCGTTTTTCCAGAGGCAGGAGAGTAGCCTGTTTGACCTGCTTCCTGGAAATGGGAGGCCTGAGGAATGGATTCAGTCCAGGCTCCATCGCCCACTTACTATGTCACCATGGCAGGCTGCCAGCCCTCTGTAAGCCTCTGTTTCCTCATCTGTCTTTGGGGTGGACACCATCTGCCCCAGTGTGAAGTGAGACAAAGACTGAGTGGGCTCCGTGGAAGAGAGATGAGGTCCTACATGAGGTCACACTGGGAAGAACCAGAACAGCTGACCTCCCGGGGTGTCCACCTGGTTTCTCTGTGGGAAGAGGAGCTTCCCTTAGCTAATGCCCAGCCTTGGGCCACCTTAGCAATAAGTAATATTTGCCCAGTTTAAACCAGGTGCCAAGACCATCTCACAAAGGCCCCAGGTAGTTGGCACTCTGCCCACTCTAGAAATGGGAGGCCAGAGGCACAAGCAAGGAACGTGAGCTGTTAGGGAAGCTCTGATGGGATGAAGGGGTCCGATTTCTATCTGCAGGACTCAGGGGATCTATAATGGGGTGGGAACAGGGCCAGGGCAGAGATGGCCTGAGAAGGGACCAGGGTGGTGGGACCAGTGTAGAGACTGGTAGACACAGCACAGCTGCTGGGCCTAGGGCTGGGGGACTGAGCCTTGAGCCCTTCTGTAGAGCTGGGGGTAGATGCCCACAGTGTGATGATGGAATTCACAGCTGCCCAAACGTTGCCGGGGTACTGACACACAGATCCTATCAGAGCGTGCAGCAGAACCTATTATCAGAAGGTTCGCCTTGAGCATACATGTGTGCGCTTACACACACATACACACACACACACGTCCTCTGAATGCGGAACCTGCGCTGGCTGCCTGGTTCTTACTCCATCGAGGTCAGAAGTCTTTACAACCCGCTACTGCTTGTTCTGTGAAAAGCACCCAATCTCTCTTCAAACCAGCTTGGCAGCAGTGCCCACGCAACCTCTCAGGCTCCTTTCTGCCCACTTGTGTCCTGGTCCTCCAGCATCTCCCAACGTCTGGCTCTCTTGCCATCACCTTTTCAGGAGGGGCTCCAATTCCATACACACTCTCTCCTGGAATTGCTCATAAGCAAAATGCATCACAGAGAGGCGTTCATGGTGGGAAGACCATCAGCAGGGGAGGCTGACCAGGGGCTCAAGCCTTATAAGGACAAACGTGTATCTAGATTCCCTGAAGCCTCAGTTACTGCACCGGGAAAATGGAGGTGGTGCCAGAACCCTCCCTACCCTGGTCCCCAGTTGAAAGTAACAGGGCAGAAACCTAGGAGTGAGTGAGGCCTCAGGTCACTCTAGGGATGGTTACTTCCGAAAAGGTGACCCCCAGGATGTGGAACTGGATAGGAGGTGAGTCTGAGTGACTGCAGACAAAACAGAGCAGATCCAACTCAGGGGCTGTGACCCTGCACCGCTGCAGTGATGAGATGGAGGACAGGCTCAGCCCCAGGGCTCGGGGAGCAGCCAGAGGGACAAGCACCCGGACTGAACGTGGCGGCCCTGCCCGACGGGGCCAGGAACCCGTCACAAGGCAGACATGCACTGCAGGGGCTGTGGCACTGATCAAGGGACCGAAACGCAGCGTTTACAGGGGAGGAAGGGCAGGGCTCCAACTGCCCGGTAACCGACATTCGGGGGAAGGATGAATAAGGAGCTGGCGCTGGGCGGGCTGCTTATTTTGGCTTGGGTAGTGTGGAGTGGGGGTGGGGAGGGGCAGGCTTGGAGGTGGCCTGAGCCCTGGGTGGCGGGCATCCATCCCCCTGGCTCTCAGAGGTGCCCAACTGGACGATCCTCACTGACCGTTAGGGCAAGCACTCCTGCTGCCAGAACAAGGGAGGTTTGGAAGTCACCAGGAGCAGGCAGACTTGCTGGGCTCTGGCAGCCTGCTCTGGGGAATACCCAAGTCCACTGGACAGGCTGAGCAGGCCAGTGCTGGCTGCGGGGGAGGGGCAGCCTCTTGGAAATGCAACGGAGAAAATCCCAGAAAGAACTCTTGAGGCCAGAACTAATCAGGGAGGCTGATGGTGCAAGGGTTGAAGCCACCCCTGGGTTCCGGCAACACAGAAAAACGACTCCCCCACCTGCCCACCATGTCCGCACCCTGGGCTGGGCTAACAGGTGCCGGAAGGGGAGGCCTCCGAGCAGACTGTGAACAGCAGAAGTGCCGTGCACACAGCCCCTTTGGGGTTGTCCCTGCCACAGAGAGCACAGTGCGGGATGGGGGAGGCAAAGGTGATCTCGGTAGGGACCCCCAGAAGAATCTAGGGCTTCTGGGGGGAGAGGGAGCTGTAGGGGATGAGCCCTAAGACTGTTATCCCCAGTCTCTGACCCAAAGTTGTCAAAACCTGAGACCCAGACCCTAGGAGAATCTCCAATCTAGTTTGAGTCCCATCCAGGACCAGAGAGGACAGACCTGGATAGGAGGTGAGCTTGTGGGCTGGCCCCAGGGAGATGGGCCCCAGGGAAAGTAGGGGAACCATGATCCAGTATTTTTAGAGTTTCTGATGGTCTTAGGGAGAAGGGTGGGAAAGCTGTATCACCACCCCGCCCCTTGAACCTGCAGGCCCTTACCTTCTCCAGTCTTGGAGGTGTTGATATCTGAGTCGTCCCGAGTACCATTCTGGGCCTCCAGGTAGGTGGCAGGGACCCAGCCCTGCTCCTCAGAGGTGCTCACGAACCACCAGCCTGCGGCAGGAATAAGAAAGAGTGCAGCCATGAGAGTCAGCGGATGGCCGAGGTGGGGAGGGGGCCAGGACAAGGAGGAAGGAGCAGAGGAGGGCAGAGCACAGAGCCACACGGCCCGGGGCCCCAGCAAATGCCTGGCCCACATCCAGCCTCCTGGAGCCCAGGTTCCTGGCTGAGGAAGGAGAGACCAACACAGTCACTGAGAAGAGGGGGCCTGATGGACCGCAACCCATCCACACAAACGTGTGATACATCTGAAAATGAAATGGACACAGTGATATGCCCTATACATGAAAGTCACCTTGCGGGAAAGGTCAAGGGGGCTCCAGCCAAACACAGAGACCACGTAGGGTCTTTCAAGCCCACTAGGACCACCAGTGTGGCCTGGAGCTTGACCATTTTCTCTGGTTTAATGATACCTGGCAGTAAAAAGGCCTCACAAAAACATTCTCACGGTCATTGCTCCCACTTGCGGGTCAGTGGTAATTCCACATCGGTGCTGCTCACAGCTGCCTTCAGTGTGTTGACAACTCCATCACAGTAAGTGGGCACTGCACCCTTGAGTGACCCTCGACGGTCATGGCCAAGTGATAGCAGTACATTCACTTTCTCTCCCAATTGTTGGCTCATTCATTCATCATTCAGACAAAAGCTGAGCCAAATACTCCAAACTCTGAAGCTCTGGCACTCCACTGTCTTTCATTCCTTCCCAGGAGGTACTTTTCACAGGAGCCTGTCTCTGCTCGCCTCCCATTCTGATTCTTCCCTGCCTCCAAAGCCATCTGGCACTGACGCTCTTTTCTGTCTGTGACAGAGCTCACTCACCATTTCCAAATCTGGACTGCAACCTTTCAAGAGACTCCAGGGCTCCTCCCTAGGCAGCACACTGAGGCCCCATCACTGCCGACAGCAGTGAGCGGCTACCCAAGGAGGGGGCACATGGGGACCTCCAGGCTCTCCCCGCTGGGCTTAGCACTGGGAGGTGGAGAAGGCTGCCTGGGGGCTGCTATGGCAACAGTGGAGAGGGGCAGAAGACAACAGTCCCACCCCTGCACAGGACCTCACACCAGGGTCATCACTTAGGTCTTCAACTTCCAGTGCTCCGGGTCACAGGGCTTATAGCACACATCCTGTGGTCTAGTCTTGAAGGCCCACTGCACCCTACCCTTT
Organism: Bubalus kerabau; assembly: GCF_029407905.1. Lineage (NCBI taxonomy): Eukaryota > Metazoa > Chordata > Mammalia > Artiodactyla > Bovidae > Bubalus > Bubalus kerabau. The sequence goes on from NC_073645.1 coordinate 26,741,227, forward strand.
CCAAGAAATTCCACAACACTCTGCACGCAGCTCTGCAAAGCTTGTGATCCGCCATGACATCTGTATGATACTGTAACATCGGATACAGTCCTTGTTCGTCTGTCCACACCCACAGAATGTCCAGCACCGAGAGTGGACCCTAAGTAGAACTCGGGACTCTGGGTGATTAGGATGTCCATGGAGGTCATCAGTTGTACTGAATGGACCTCTCTGGTGGGGGATGTTGACGAGGACAGGGCAAGCTGCTTGCGTGTGGGGGGACAGATGTATATGGGACCCCTCCCACTCAATTTTCTTTGACTTAAACTGCTCTAAAAACAAAAACAAAGTCTTAAGGAAAAGAAAAAGTTTCAGACAAGGGTTTGGACTTCTGAGGCCCAGCCCTTAGCTGGGTCACTGCCCCGGGGGACTCAGGGTGGAAGCCTTCATTCTCTCTGTGCCAGATTCAGGTCAATTCCCGCGCCCCTCACCCAAGGGGGATGGGTGTGGGCCATGTGCACACTCCGGGCCTACCCACCCGGGCAGCACTGCCATCCTCCCTAGGGCCCTGGCCATAGCCGCGTGGCTGCTCAGGAGGCTGTGGCTGAGAGACCCCAAAGCAGCCAGAAGGCATGGGCTTTCAGGGGTCTCTGCCTGGGGTGGCTTCTCCCCTTCTCTCAGGCTGTGGGGGAACTTTCAGGAACCCCGACTGTTCCTGCCAATAGGCCCCAAGCCCAGTGTTCTTTCCCAGAGTCTGACTGGACGTCACAAGGCTGCCCACCTCACAGACGTTCCCACCCTATGGCTCTGCCTCCTTGACCACAGGAGTGGGCGCATCTGGCCAACTGTGTTCCGACGGGCCTATCACCTCCCCAGACACTGTAACGGTTCACAGGCTTCTCCAGGAATGGACATGGGTGCACTGGCGACCTGAACCCTAAGTCCCACATTAACCAGGAATCACAGGGGTGTGGGGAAGAGACGTCCTAAGAGTTAAGTCAATAAAGCCAAATCGGGCAATGGAAAAGTCAGTCCCGATGACCATCACTTGACCCTGGGGCACAGAGGTGCTAAAGCTAGGCCGCCCTCATTACAGTGAGCCAGCGACCTTCCTGTGCTGTTCAAATGGGCCAGAGAGGGTTTCACACACACACTTAGTCAGCGGGGTTCAAAACAGAAGGTCTGCCATCATGACTCAAGTTTGGAGAACAAAACCCAAGTCCGCTGGGCACCTGCTACCACAGACCTCAGCGGGGAAGGATGGAGACCTCCGAGTCACTCTTGGTAAGCAGTCCTTCCCCAACCAAACGCCCCCTCACAGGACTAACCCCCAAGAGACCAGAAGAACAGTCATCACAGTCCCCAACCTGGAGTCATTTGGGGAGGGTCTGGAAGGCTGAGGCTCTCACATGCCTGCCCAGGTCCAGGTCCAACAACAAAAGTTCACAGGCTTTGGTCACCACACCCTCTAGACCCTCGTCAAACTGTGTCCAGGGAGATGAAAGACCAGTTCCAGCCCCCAGAACCAAGCCAAGTCCCAGAAGGCCAAGGTAGTGCCCTGAAGGCCTAGCCTCAAAGGGAAGCCCTTCTTCCCAGAAGAGGACTTCCCAGGATGGGCTCAGGGATCTTACGGTCATCAGACAGAACAGGGAATGTGTCTGGAGGAACAAAAGAGCTTGGATACGTGTGTCTCCTTGAGGATTTTCTCAGATCTCTCCATGCCCAGCCCCTCCCAGCCTCTTTCTCTATACCAAGCTGTGTCCATTGCCCACTCCACCCACTAAAACAACCTACTTGCTGTCTCAGTGGCAGCATAGTCCCTCCTTTTCTGTGTGAGCCCACGGCTTCCCAGGAAAGCAAGGAACTTGGCAGTCTCCTGGATGGCTGGGCTGACTGTCTTCTAAGCTTTCTATTTCAGGACTCTGGGCCCCAAAGGCATCCTCAGCAGAGGTGAAGGAGGCAAGCTCCTCCACAGGCACCAGGAGGACTTGTGGGGGTTCCTCCATCAGTCTCATCAGAGTTTGTCTGTGTTCTCGCCTGTGAGTCTTCGAGCCTGCTGACCTCCTGGCGTCCTCTCTCCCAACCTCCCCCCATGGCAATTTCCAGACCAAAGCCCAGTGTGGACTTTTCTCATTGACTCCAAGGGCTTTACAGTCCCAGAATTTAGGGTGCTTCTCTGCTGGTGGCATCATTTCCCCTCCCGCCCAACTTCACCCTTCGAGAACCTTCCATGTACTTTCTGCTCCCTCCCTTCCCCCAGGAGCCTGGGATCTGGGGTGGAGGGACGGATCTGGATTTGTCTGTGTGGAGTGTCTCCCCAGGGCAGGGCCTGCCTCCTACTTCTGCCTGGCATAAGCCTGGCACTCAGGGCAAGCTGGGCAGGGATTTGCTGAGGGGCTGAGCATGTGGCTGAGGTGCCCAGTGGACAGGAAGGCGTGATGCTCTGTGCCTCACACTGCTGGGTGCCCCTGGGATGTGCCAGCACTGTCTCTCTGAGTCCTTTCGACCTCAAAACCTCTGCTGTATGCCAGGTTTCTGTGGAGCCTGGGCACACCACTGGCAGACTGTGATCATCTCACCCCGGGGCAGCAACTTAGAGTCCTATCACCTGCTGCACCCCAGGACGTGGGGCTGAGACTCTCCTCTTCCTCACAGCTCTGAGGTCCTGCCAACCTTACCTGAGAATACTCCAGCCCTGACACATGCAGAGCTGGGCTGTGTGGCTCTGAGTCCCAGGTCCCTCCTGCAGCAGACCCTGCAGAGAAGAGCCTGCCACTGGACAGGCTCAGCCACTGCCCACGAAGCAGAGATGGACAGGCTGTCACCACCCAGGCAGGTGTTGACTGAACATGGGCAGGGGTGCCCACCCAGCTCCACGCAGACCCCCCGGGAGCCCTGGCACGAATCACACAGTTGGGCCTGTGGGGGTGGCTCCTTGGGCCTGCGCCTACCAATGGCTGTTGGCAGGCCTCTCCCAGACGCCAGCAGCTGCAACCGGGGCCCCTGACCAAAGTCACTGTGTCTTCACCATGGAGCAGTTAGAGCCTGAGCCACCCTGCGTGCAGCCCAGCTGGCCAAGACGGCTCAGGTGTCAGCCAGCCCGCAGGCATCCCCGGCTCCCCTCTAGTGCACACCGTGTTCTCGCTCCTGCAGAGGGGCACAGTGGCAGGCAGGCTGTGTCCACATACACATGCATGGGTGGGTACCTGTGTGCGTGGAACAGAGGTGCGTCTATACATGTATCACGCGATGATGACAGCCAGGTGCTGAGAAGAGCACGCTGTGTCAGGAGCTAACATTACACACGTCACTTGGTTTCATCTTCAAGGACCCTGTGAAATAACTTACCGTCGTCACTATCCCCACTTTACAGATGTGGAAACTGAGGCAGAAGAAATCACAACCAGAAGGAGGCAGAGTTGGGCTCAGAACCAGGCCCAGCTTCAGGACCCATATTCTCACCACCGCAGAAGCGGGCCAGGTGCACCTCTGTGCCACGCACAAGGGTAGCAGTGACCCCTTGACGACAAGTGTCCCCGAACACGGAAGCTTTACACATGTGCCGCCTGTGAGTCTGTCCACATCGCTGAGTATGTGCTTTCTGTGCATACACCATGAGTAGAGTCTCAGGTTTGAGTGTCTATGTCTACACGTGAGGACCCTCTGGGGATAGAGGGTAATAACTGGGAGTCTGGAGTCAGAAAGACTCAAATTCAGCTGGAGTGCCTTGTACTGAGATGCTCCCCAGTTGGGGCAAAGGAGGACTACTATGTCCATCCACTCTTTTGAATGGGAAACTGCAAACTGATGTCCAGGAGCCCTGAGAGAGGAGCACTCAGATGCTGGATGTTCAGGAGAAGCCCCCAGGCTGGGGCAGTCCCTTCTGGGGTCCCCAGGCTGGGACAATCAATCATCTGGAAGAATCTAGAACTGGCCAAGCCCCCAAGCACCACCTCACCCTGGCCTCTCCTTCTGTGAGGGCCACGTATCTACAGTGCCAGAGAAGAAAGGACTTCAGCCAGGCCGGCCTACAGGCCAGGACCCAGCCCTCTCCAGGAGGCAAAGGCCCAGAGAGAACAGCAATGTCACCTGTTACAGCAGCCGACCTGCTTGGTAGGACTCACTGAAGCCCACTTCACCATGGCCAGGAGTGGAGGGCGAGAGAAGGCAGAGCCTGGCAGGCCTGGCCAGCACCTCCAGCTCAGGGTGGGGCAGGGAGACCCTCAGCCCAAGTAGGAGAAAGCTCAGGTCCAGAAGTCAGTCTCTCCCTCTGTCCAGGCTAAGCATAATCTTTAGCTGTTTGGTCACTTTCAAAGCCCTTTCAAACGGACTCTAATTGAGGCTTCCTAGGGGTGGCACTGGGGGAGGGGTGGAATGGTGGGGGGCAAGAAACTTAAGAGTCGACAGATTCTCTCTCTCATGAAACACACACACACACACACACACACACACACACGAGTCAGAGATGCAGACAGACAGACGGAAGGGATGGCAGGACCTGGGTGACGGGTGAGGGACGGGGGCTTCAGCCTCTCTAGAAGGGACCTGAGCCTGGCCAAGGGGCGGCAGGAAGTGGCGGGCACCCCCAGGCCACTGCTGTCCCCAGGGTGACCAGGCCACAATGGTCTCCTTAATGAGAGTGGATAATGAGCTCATTAGGGCCAGAGGAGGCCAGCTGCACACAATTAGGACATTAATAAAGCCTTCTGAGGTCACTCACAGCTCAGCCTGGGACAAAACAGCTGCTGGGGGCGGGGGACCCTGCTCCCTTCCTCTCCCTCTGAAACTCCCTCTGTCCTTCAAGGTGCGGTCCCCCATGAAGTCTCCCCACCCTTCCCATCCTGCTCACCCCAGGACTCAGTCCACAGGCACCTCTTATGGCCCCTCTTCTAAGACAGACCTCAGTTTGAATCCTGGCTTCACCTTGTGCTCACTGGTGACCAGGAATAGGTCTGACCTCCTTGGGCCTTATCACACCAGGGCAGTACGAGCTGCCCAGAGGGATGCCTGGCATCCTGTGGTGCCCTTGGTGTATTGGGGACACGTGGTGCACTCAACAACCAGCCTTTACTGAGCGCCTTGTATGTGCTAGGCCTTGTTCCAGGCACGGGGATGCTGCAGAGAACAACCGCACTCAGGATGCAGGCTCTCCTTCCCCATCTGCCCCTGAATAGCACCCAGGATGGGTGCAAACACAACCTGTGCACTGGTGCTGTGGCCAGCGAGGGGGCTTGGCTGCCTCCCATCTGCCCTGGGTGCCCACTTGGAGGGTAGCGGGCAAGACGAGACAGGTGTTTGGAACACAGGAGCTTTTAGGTGACCTCTGAGCCTTGCCTTTCCCTTCCCTCCAGGTCCTTCACATGGTCTAACCCACAGCTGGCATCTGTGGAGTGCTGCTGCATGCCAGGCCTTCTTGGAGGGTTTCCGCATCCATGGCAGGAAGGAGGTGATGGAGCTAGCAGCAGAGGCAGAGTCCAGGCCTCACACACCTGCCTCCGTTCTCTGTGTACAGCCTCAGGCTCTGGCCCCCTTGTGAGACCGAAATGTCCGGGCACTCTCCTATTCTTTCCTTGGAGTGGTTTGGAGAAGAGAAGGAAGAATTTGGGGCTACTTGGTGGTAGATGGAGGGAGATGCTGAGGAGGAAGGGAGCTGAAGGGGGCCTGGCCAGGCACATTTCACCAGCCCTGCCCATCTGGCCACACTACAACTGGCACGAGGCTGAGACCCAAGGGACCACTTCTGCCCTGATGCCCTTCCCATGACCTTCTGCCTGAGAGCGAGCCTTCTGTCTGAGAGCGAGCAGAGACGTGGGAAACGCAGGCTGTCCATGGCATGCTGTGCCTTTAAGAACAACGAAAGGCAGCCACCCTGGGCCAGGCCTCCCCTGGTCAGAAGGCTCTGTCACTGCGGCCTGTTGCCAAGACACACTCCAGCTCTCAGCACGTGGCCTCCGCGGTCCAAAGCAAACAGGAACGGGTGGGAGCCCTCCCCCCGGCCGGTCCCTCCCAGTGTACCCCCACAGCCCCTGCCTTCCTACCTGACCTGTTCTTCTCGTCCCACCTCTGACACCCACCCCCTTCTCTGTTGCCTATGGCCTCCCCCTCCCCCAGAGGGGGCTCTCAGGCCACGAGGGCCCCAGAACCTTCCCTGGGCGCCTGAGGCCTGAATTCCAAGACCATTAGCACAGGCTGCTACGTCACTGTTTGGAAGGCTCTGTGGAGTCTGTGGCAAGAAGACAGCGAGAGCTGGGCCACTGCCACCCCGCCCCCAACCCTGCTCCAGCCTGCCCACCCCACTGGATGGGCCCAAAAGCCCAGCACTGGGTCCGGGCAGGCCAAGGGGGTGCGCTCTAAAATGACGGCTAGAGAAGAACCACGGCTCGAAGCAAGGGCTCTAGAGTGAGGTTGCCTGGGTTCAGATCCCAGCTCCGCTGTTTATTAGCAATCACCTCAATTTCCTCATCTGTAAAATGGACCTACGGTACACTTACATCTCACTGTGTTTGTGCGTGAATAAATCTATGAAAAGCATTCAGAACAGTGCCGGGTGCCTAGCAAGATGCACTGAAGAGCTATTACTAAAGCTTAAGTAGACACTATGGTGAATTTTAAAGAACCAAGACCTCAAGGATTGGTGTCATGGTGGGCAGGGAGGCAGGTGGTCTTAGGTGTCTGGAGTCTCATAGAAAGAGAGCCTCTTGGTGTCACTGTCATTTGGCCTCAACCTTAGAAAGTTTCTACTGAAGGTCTCGTTCTGTGCTTGGCATGGGTTGGGGACAGGGAGGGGGACCCAGGCTGCCCCATGCCATAGATACAGTGCTGGCTGATGCACCATTTGAAGAAACTGTAGATACCAGAGATGAAACTGAGTAGTCAGGAAGAACACTTAGAAGACAGGAGGCCTGAACTGAACCTCAGATTAAGTCTGGAGGGAAGGAGCGGGGGGAAGATGGAAACCTGGTGGAAGGAACAGGACAGGCAGGCGATGCGAGTCCACGTGGCCCTCACCAGTAATATTCACCATGCTTCATGGTGGGAATTTTTCCAGACAACAGTGCAAGGGGCAATCGCCTTCATCTCTGTCCTCCATCCACTCATGGAGCACTGCTGTGTGAGCCGTGGCCAGAGGTTCCTGAACAGAAGGTGGCTCAGGAGGACAGGAGATGCAAAAAGGCATTTTTCTAATATGATTATGAACAATGCAGATGGTGGGTGAGACATGGCTCCGAACAGAGGAGGAGGGTGTGGACCTCTCAGAACCAGCATGGAAAGGTTCAAGTCTCACAGGTGGACCCCTGAAAGAGGGCTCAGGACAGCAAAAGGGTTATTTCCCCTGCTGCTCCAGGCAAGAGGTGGAATAAGAAAGAGGAGGTTTCGAGAGACTGAGCAAGGGTGCAGACCTCGGGGCTCTCTGGGGAAGAGGGTATGAAGAGCACGTGTCCGAGGCTCAGCCCCACATGGAGATGGAGACGGCATAGACAGCTGCCCTCTGTGAGCTCTCAGCCGGCCGAGAACCTTCCAGGCCACTGTAAGCAACCTGGGAAGCCATGGAGGTGGGAGCAAGGCCAGAGCACACAGAGTCAGCCATGATCTCAACACTCATAGCAGAAGGCAGATTCCAGAGTAGAGGCGACCTCAACGAAGGGAAATCTGGGTTCCCTGAGGGGTGGTTGCAGAGCAGTTCTGGGCATGACCAAGGCAGCACTGAGCAGAAACAACAGGAAAGATGGGGCCAAGACCACATGGGATTCTGATCAGATGTGAATGCTGGCCTGAGGGTCTGGGAAACGTCAGAGCTGAGCCACCCAGACCTTGGTGCTCTCATGGTCTGGCTGCGGGGCTGCAGGGCTGCAGTAGTAGATCACAGCTGATAGCTGACCACAGAGGTTACATCCAGAGAGGATCTGACGGCTTACTGGTTACACCCACTGGGAACCTGTGCCATTGGATGTTTTAATCAGTCATAGTATGAAGACAGAAGCTGTGTTGGCCGCACCGTCTCATTTAGTAAAAGTGGTGCCAGGATCAGGAGCCAAAACAGATCTCAACAGATGGTAATGATAGGTCAAATCTGACAAGATGAAAAGTATTATAGTAAGTGGAGAGACGAAAGGACATGGCTTAGAACAGTGGTCTTATAACTCGCTATCTAAACTTTCTGGAGTACATGGGAGAATTATTCATCATTATACCAAATATTAGGTGCCAACTGGGAGTGTCTCGGGCACTTGGGTTGTATGGGTCACCCTACTTGGCAGCGAGGATGAGAAGGGTCCTGGCGTTTGGAATAGGGTAGAGAGTGCGCCTGTGAAATCCTAGGCTGCACTAGGGTTAGGAAGCACCTGGACTGGGTGACTTACCAGACGCCTAGTTTACAAGGAGCAGTCCAGGATTGGTCCTCAGGCCTGACTCTTGGCGCAGCATCCCCTCGGCTCAGTTTAAAAATGACTCTTTGTCGCAACTTTGCAGAAGGAGGCCAACGCCGCCTGCTTTTTTCATTAGGTCCCCTAAATCTCCATCTGACAGATGAACCAGGAAACCAGCCCTTTCATCTGCTTCTCCTCCATTCTGTCGGTCTCCACCAAGTGGACCCAGCTCTCAGAAGAGTCATGGGCGTGGCTTTCCCCCTCTTGCCATGCCCTGAGGTGGGGGCTAACAGGCAGATTTCTGCCTCTGTCTCTAGGTAGCTCTCCCTCACCCTCTCAGAGCCCACCCAGCTGACAGAGCTTTCTGGCACAAGATCTCATCTGAGGTCTTTGCCAGGAGAGAGTGACTTTGGATCAGCATTTCTCAAACCTCAGATATTTCCACACCACTGGCTGACTTTGGCCATATCTTAGAACTACGTATACTGTGGTTCACATAGTAAATATATATTTAAAGCAGTTCCCCCCTCTTTTTTTAACTTCAAGAAAATAATTTGTTTAGGAAACTTCAGATTGCCACCATGAATAAACAATTAGGACCACTGGTCCCAACCATGAAATTACAGAGAACAAAACAAGAGAGTAAATTTGAGTTGTTGCTGTGACTGAAGAGGCCACACCTAGAGACTGCTTCCTTTTTGTTACAGAAGGAGATTTGTGAGAGAGTCAGAGTTGACCATCGAGCTGAGGTAAATCAGGCTTGTCAGAGAAACAAAACAAGATGAAGGTTTTTTTTTCGCATGTGTTGCGGCACATACTGCCTCTCTGTGTCGTCTAAAGGCATCCCATGTGCCATGGTGCTGTGTGGGTGACATTTCTAAGAAAAAGACTGTAGGCTGGAATGATACTTGGTCATCCAAAACGGCTGGCGAAAGACAGTGACGTGTTCTCACTAGTGAGATGAGGACATTAAGTAGCATGGACTTACCAGGGTTGTGCTGGGGAATCAGAAAGAAAGGAATAGGGGCCACCTAGCAATGTGTCTGCTGTGTGTATGTGGATATCCAGCTTGGAGGAAAAAGCTGAGGGAACCCTCTGTATCTGTTACACCAGTCATTTCAAATATAAGGGGTTGTTTTTATTCTTTTAACTAGTTTACTCCAAGACGAAGTATACATGAGTGAGTTTGTATACTTTCCCCCTTTTCTCTCTTGGCTAAAAGCAGAGGCTTCTTGGTCCCAGAACGGAATTGGTTTCAACTAAAAGCCTTAGATGGACAACCATCCCCTCCCTTCTAGCTGAGTTCAGCCCCTCTTGAACTGGCGCAAAAAATAAAAGACAGGGGCAATTTCAACTTTAAAGACCATGTCCATAAACAAGACAAACCCACTCCGCAATTTGTCTAGGGCATCCCTCCCTCCAAACCCTGCTTCTTCAATTTCTGGGGAATTTTAAATAGAGGTCTTACAAAAACCCGCACCGCCTGACGTCAACAGCTCTCTGACAACGTGGATTCTTCCACGCGGTGTGGGGAGCAGCTGCCGCGAATGCTGGCACTTTTCCAGGCTTCTTTCCCAGTTGGAATCTGGGAGCCACTGGTGCTGCCCTAGGATACTGGGAGAAGAAAGGTACCAGGCGGTGTCCTGCCTGGGGACCTGTAACTGTTTCCCAAACTTCGGGCATTACAAAGTAGCAGTGCCTGTATCTGGGTCGCACAGTTGTGTCTGATTCTTTGCCTGCCAGGCTTCTCTGTCCATGGGTTTTCCTGGCAAGAATACTGGAGTGGATAGCCTTTTCCTTCTCCAGGGGCTCTTCCTGACCCAGGGATAGAATCTCTCTCTCCTGCATCGCAGGTGGATTCTTTTATTGCTGAGCCATGAGGGAAGCCCTATAGAGCAGCGGGCATGCAGTTAATCTGAATAACCCCTGTGCCACTATTTTTTGTTTTTTTTTTTTTTTACAAAAAAACAAACAAAAAATATGTTTCCAAAAACCACTTACTTATGTTACGCTAAATGGAAAACTTGTATCCCTTGGCACAGATAGAACATAGCTGAAAAAATACAATGAAACAACAAGGCTATGGATTTCCAGCAAGATACTAAGGCACATTCTGGCTAACACACTGAGACTGGGGCTAGAATTTCCCTTGGTCAAACAAATAGCAGCAGCAAGTTTCAGCCACACCGAAGCCCCACATGGAAGCTTTCCTCAATGTGGAGTGAAATAACTGAAAGGAAATCAGCTTCTCCTGATGGGATTCAATGCCATTTAATGCTGGGTCTGCCGCTCACTTATAGGACCCACTCTCTGGGAAACACTGATCTTACAGAGGAGCCTTGGGTTAAGGATATGCAGCCCCTTGATTTATATCCAAGCTCAGCCACTAGCAAGCTTTGTGGTCTTGTGAAAGTCACCCAGTTTCCTCTTCTGAAATACGGGAACGAAGGCCTCTGCCCTACCTAGCCTTGCATAGCTATGCTGAGGAAGAGATGGGAAACAGGCTTTGAAAAGTCTCTGGATTGTAGGTGGATGGGGGTGGAGGGGGTCATTATTCTGAGCAGGTTGAGGAACTTGATGGACTCCTAACTTCCTCCTGCCCCCCACTCCCAGATGCAACTCACTGCCCAGACTGGATGGTGGCCCATCCCTGTCTGTTAGAGAAAAGAATAGGAAAATGTCACTTAACAATATTCCTGCACAGTAAACCTTCCCAATAGCCACATGGACTTAAAAATATTATCATCATTTTATAGATATGGGAATTGAGGAGCAAAACGGTTACATACAGCTACTCAGTGGCACAGTGGGATCTGAACACAAGCCTTTCGTGTGGTCTAGAAGGAAAGGCCCTCCATCATGCTTCTTTGTGCATACCCAGCAGAGCTCAGAAGCCCCAGATACTATGGTCTTTCTGATCCATCGCTGCCCAGGCCTCATCTTTCAAAACCATTGCCTTTGTGAAGCTCCTGTGACTCTCTGTGAGCTTGCCTTCTGCTCTCCTGCCCTCATGCTCTCCCTGCACCCTGACCTTGGGTTTGGGTTGGCTGTCAGGCCAGCTAGACCAAGAGCTCCTTGAGGACAAAGGCCACGTCTTGCTCATCTTGGTATCTGTTGAGCCCCTGCCTGGCTCAGTGTTTGACAAAGAAGGGACTCGGGGAGCAGATATTGAACACGAAATGCAGTAACAAGATGGGCATAAGGCTTCCTTCACCTTGCCTGGCTTCTCCCTCCACACTAGCCCCCCTGCTTCCCTCAGCCTCAGTCTCTCTGAGTCCAGCCCCTGGGGTCAGCACTGGGCATTTGCTCTACAACTCCCATCCCTCTGGCCTGGCATCTTCTGCCAACTGGAGTCCAGTGCAGTTCTTCAGCCCCTGGGCAGTGTTCCTTCCTCTGGTCCCTTAAACTAGGGAGGTGCCTCTGATTCACAGTTCACCTGGAGGGATTTACCCACAGGGACCTGAGGCCAGGAGATTTCTGTTGCTCGTAGCATAGTGCCCAGGATCACCCAGGAAGCTCACTCCGCCACCCATGAGCTCTCATAGTCCGCTGTGTGTGAGCACAGCACCTGATTGGGCTATTTTCATTTGGGCCTCTCCCCTCACAGGAATGGAAAAGCCAAGCTCAGGGAGGTCCCACAAGCCCAGCACCAGGGACAAGCCCACACCCTGGGTGAGGTTTCTGGAAGAATGCAGAGGGAATTCTATGAACCAACAGCCCCTTCAAATTCAAAGCAGTTTCATGGGCTGGCTGCAGGCCTCCACTGGGACTCTTGGAGCCACGGTATCTCACACAGGGAACACACTGCCCTTTTCCACGGTGGGCGCAACTCATGGGGGCGCCTCTGGAAAGGGCAGCCCCAGAGCCCTGCCACATCCAACCCTCAGAGGATGGGTGGGGAAAGCTGCTAAGTCGCGTCAGTCATGTCTGACTCTGTGCGACCCCATAGACGGCAGCCTACAAGGCTCCGCCATCCCTGGGATTCTCCAGGCAAGAACACTGGAGTGGGTTGCCATTTCCTTCTCCAATGAAAGCTACTCAGAGGAAATAGCTTCCCCCACCATGGTGCTTCTGCCCGAGGGAACCGCAGGAGATTAACCAAGAGGCAGCAGAGTGTACAGGGAAGAAGCTAGCTGTCTGAACTCTCTGGGCTTTCCTACCTGTGAAACAGAAGTCCTGCCACTGGAGCTTTCCAGGGCAAGGGTGGTGACCACACAGTGGACGGGGTCTGGCTCACTGTTTGATATACAGGAGGAGCTTCAACCATTCCCTTCTTGCCTTTCCCAGAGTTTCTGACATCAACGGTCTCCAAAAAGCAGAACTAGGTTTAAGTTGAGGTTGGAATACCCTGGGCATGGGATGACCATCCTGAGCCCTAGTTGGGTTTGTGTAATTTAGGAAGGTTCTCTCCTTGAGTTGGGCTTCCCAAGGGCTCAGTGGTAATAAAGCCTGCCAATGCAGGAGATGTAAGTTTGATCTCTGGGTCGGCAAGATCCCCTGGAGGAGGAAATGGCAACCCACTCTAGTATTTCTGCCTGGAAAAATCCCATGGACAGAGGAGCCTGACAGGCTATAGTCCATGGGGTCACAAAGAGTCAGACACTGAGTGACTGAGAGTACACAAATACCATCTCCTTGAGCTTCTCCTACCTCAGGGCACCATCTTGTCTTCTTAGTTTCTATGAAATGAGGTCCAGTACGGCTCCTGTCCCAATCCAAGGAGAAAAGGCCACACCCCTAGTTCAGCTGCCTCAGAGACTGCCTGAGGCCAACTGTCTCATTCTAGTCTCACCAGTTACAATGATTGGTCAGTCAGTAGTGACTGACATCCATGGGCACCAATCAAGGAGACTCCATTTCTGCCCTGTCACTCTCTGGTGCCTCAGCCCCCAACCCCTAAGGGCAGGAGTCTGCAGAGTTACACTCTGCCCGCTTTTACACCAGCAATCCCAGTCCCCTCCTTTCCCTTGAGACTGAAGGCTCCATGACTGGGGATCAAGCCGTCCTTGATGATCTCTATGCCTCAGTGTGTGGCACACAGCAGGAGTTAAGTTGGGGAATGAAACAATGCCTCATCTCTAGCCCCTGACAACACACTCACTTAATTGCATGGTTTGGTTCTCCCCACTCTGAATGGGCTTCCCTAGTGGCTCAGATGGTAAAGACTCTGCCTGCAATGCAGGAGACCCTAATTCGATCCCTGGGTTGGGAGGATCCCCTGTAGAAGGAAATGGTAATCCACTCCAGTATTCCTGCCTGGAGAATTCCATGGACAGAGGAGACTGGTGGGCTATAATCCATGGGGGTCGCAAAGAATCGGACATGACTGAGCGACTAACACATGCACTTTGAGAGCCTGCCTATGATCAACACCCCACCACAGTCAGCAGCAAGATTCCGGTACCTTACGGCAGAGAGACAGAGAGGAAGCTAGGAAGTCACTGACCGAGCCTGCCCTCCTGGCTTCTATGAGGTCATCCCACCACCACAGGGCCCTTGAGGAGAGACTGTTTTAGAAGTGGTTCTAAGGTGGGGAGGCCTGGATGGAACAGATGTCTGGGTGTTGAGGTGGGCCTTGAAGAGTTCCGCACTCCCAACCTCCCTTAAATATGTCTTTGCCCTGCCAGGCCCAAGTCAGCACAGCTGAGTCTGAGCCCTCGGCCATGGCAGGCTCTAACTTCACTCCCCAGGAAGTGAGCAATATCATCATCAGCTCCTGTTCCCCAACCCTGGACTGTCCCTTAGCCTAGAATGTGGGTGTCTCCAACCCTGTTCTCTGTCCTGGTCTCTGGATCAGAGTTCCAAGCAAACCTGGCTCTGAATCCATCCAGGCGGTGGAGGGATGGCGCCATGGGGGCTGAGAGATCAGGGTATGGAGGGCAGGCTGGAATCTTCCTCCCGGCTACTACATCAGCAATGATAAAATACTCTGGCCCCAACAAAAGCAGAGGCCTTTTGAGTCCAAAGAGGGGAGTTTGTGTCAGCTGTGTAGTGAGACCTGGGACGCAGGACTGGAGTGGAAGCAGAAGAGTGGAGTGAAGCCTTCATTGGGGAGGTGCTACAGCAGGAGCCCTGGCTGCTCCCTCCCCTGGTGTGAAGCCCTGCTGAACAGGCTGGCTTCTTCTCTGTCCTCCAGGGAACAACCAATTACAATCCCTATCTTAAGTCTTAAACTCAAAAGTCAGTCATAGAAGTTAGAAGTATATTGGAAATATAAATTGGGAAATAAATCCATAAGGGCATATTAATTCTTCAAAAGGGATAATTTTGACTGTCACCCATCTCATTGGCATCTGGGAAGGACAGCTTTCAGTGACGTGGGACAGCTGCTATAACTAGGAATGTTTGGCCTTTTTAAATATGAAGCAAGAGAGTGAAAAAACAACGTCACTTAGGAACAATTTTAATAAAATGATGAAGGTCTTAGATGTGCTCCAATCAACTCTTAGTGAAACGCAATGAAGTAGTGTTGTTTAAGGGGAATGGTGAATAAGCAAAAACATTTGTGAACAGGCTAGACTAGTAATTCAAACATCACAACTCTGTTGGCAAGGAGGTTCAGGTGTTTGCCAACTCCGGTCTTGCTCCCATTACCAAGGCCAGGGGAAGCATGCCCGACAGGGTCAGTGCTCCTGGTTTAGTATTATTTATGCCCAAGTGTGAAGGAGTTGATCTGGTTCTTGCCAAAGGGGTGCTGGGTGAGGCAAGGGGCGGGGCTTCCCAGGGCTAGGTGGGTCCAGAGGGGGCGAGAGCCCCATTATTTTGTTATCTTTACAGGCTGGTCAGAGTCTGCTCCAATGTGCTAAGCCATTTTCATTATATCCCCACCCCACTGTGCCAGGTACATGGTAGATATGCAGAATACACCAGCTTAAACATGCAGAAGGGTCAAGACACTTGGCTGGTACGCAAGATGGAGGCAAGGATGCCCCAGGTAGACAAAAAAGACTCAGGGGAAGTGGACTTCTCTAACTCATCACCTCAAAATGAACTGGGCTAGGCAAACCCCTGCCCCCAGACAAGTGGAGGCTGGTGGAAGCCTCCTATGCTGGGCCTTCAGGACTCTGCACTGGCTTGAATTTTGGCCTCTCTTTTTAAGTCCCAGAGCGATCGATTTCACAGGTCTCGTTTAACTTGAGAAGGATGGGGGAGGAGGGGCAGGGAAAACTGCATTCTTCCCCTTCAAAGCCAAGAGTCCAAAGTAATACTTCTGGTGGTAACTGATCCCGGCCTGTTTGTGATTACAGCCCCTTGCTCGCTTTCTGGCAGAAGGGCCTTGGAGCCCCACAGCACGGCTGATGGGGACAGACACCCTCGCTCACTTGGATAATCTTGTCCTCGTCTGACATGACCAAAAGCGTCTTTCAGCCACTCTGCTTTCAGCAGTTCCCCAAGGCAACTCTTCAAAACATCACTTTATTTTAAAAAGGGGAGGGGAGAAGCCACCCCTAACCCCTATCATGAAATTCCACAACACTAATCATATTCCTTCTGTTACCAGCACCAGCCTGGAAAACACAGCAGCACCAGCTGCCTCATTGGCTGATGCAAATTAAAGGACAGAGGGAGGCTCACGAGTGGACAATCTTCCTCCTTTGCTTATCCCCTCCCTTTTATCAGTGGAGAACACACACACACACACACACACACACACACACACACGCACACACGCACACACACACTCCCCTTTTGCTGTCATAGCACAGAAGTGGCTTAGCAAAGCTCAAGACTATTTCTCAGCTGTTCTTTCTCCGGAAATTTAATCTGTGGAGCATTTGGCCTCACAAAACCCATTCCAAAGGTGTGCAGGAGCCCACGGGCCCTGTGATCATCATTACAATCCCAGGGATGTTTGTAGCCAATGACCCATTTGGCTGCTTGGAGAGCTGGCTGAAAGTTGCCAACATGGTCAGATTCCCCTTGCTTGCTCCCTCTAAGCTGAAACTGGCTTTTTTTTTTTTGGAGCCCCATGGCTTAGAGGGGATCTCAGGAGTCCTGGCACTATGGAGATGAATGGGCTGCTTCCTGCCTGGCTTTGTAAAAGTGCAATGGTCACAGGGAACAGGGAAGCCTGGTGTCTGGAAAGCAGCCGTGCCCACTGTCTTCACTCCTAACCACAGGTGAGGAAAGGTGATGCTCAAGAGGAGGAGCAGCTTGCCTAAGATCACCTGGTTAGTGGGTGGCTCAACTTGGAACCTAGACTGACTGAGATTGACTTTTACACAAAGCTTGTCATTCCTCCCACGAGGGCACACGGCTGCTCTGCCCATTGAGATGACACCCTGAGCATGGTGTCAAGTGGCAACCCGCTGACCCAATGCCTTGAGCAAGAAGCAGGAGGCTGGAATTGGCAGAAAGCCCCCCACCCCAGGTGCCAGGAGGTCACTTGGCCAGGCCGGGGGCTGGGGTGGGGGGAGGCCTGTGGCCAACACTGCCGTCACTGGCACAGGGATGAGGTCCCAGGCTGTCCTGATTGCAGCAGCTCAACATTCTGCCTCAATCGAAAGATGGTGAGCCTGCTGAGCAGAGAGGAGGCTGGGGCTTTTGTGAGGGCGCTGGTTAGAAGTACAGAAAACAAATAAGAAAAGACAGAGTGTCCAGAAACACCAGGAGTGGAGGCCCGGCCAACCTCAACAGAGACCCCACCACCTTCCTGTGGGGAGGGAGGGACCTAAAGGATGGGGAAGGCAGCACTTTGGGCTGGAGCGGCAGCAGTGGGGAGGTGGGGAATGGGGGGCACCAGGGAACACAGCCAGCCAGTGGGATAGCCCCACCTGGGTCCCGAGAAGTGGTGTTGCTGAAAGGGGGTGTTTGCCTTCATGCTGAGGCATCTGAAGGTGACCTTGCTGGGGGGACAGCACCTTGTCTGAAAAATGAGCCTGTCTGAACGCAGGTGGTTGGGGAGGATACAAGGAAAGAGGTCTCCCTCTTGGGCCTGCCTCTGCTCTCTGTGTCCTGGCTCCAGCTGTAGCAGCAGGCTGAGGGGTCCAGGGTGGGGAGCTGAAGAGCCCGCTCACCTCCTCCTTCACCTGGGGGACAGGCTGGGCCCCAGTCCATGAGTGGGTGGGTGGTGAGGCCTCGAAGGTGCCAGGAGATGCCAGTGTGCCTCAGAGACAGCTACCTTGGCACCTGCGGTCCCTGGCCCATGCAGCAGACCTGCCACAAACTCCATGGGACTCTGGGCAAATGACGTCAGGCCTCCATTCCCCCTCTGTCAAAGGGAGGTTTGGGCAGATAGTCAGAAATGTCTCCTGCAGCTTGTCTCCTTCTCTTGACATTTGAGGTCCTTGAGACCCGCAATACATCCCCTCAGCCTGTTTATCACTTAGGGGATGTCTCCTCTCTGGCAGCCCCAGAGCCTGGCCAGATCTCCCTTGTCTGTGCCACCGCCATACCTCACACATGCTGTTTACTCAGCTTGAGCACTTTTCTCCTTCAGCTCCTTGTTCATGGCCTGCTTCCTCCAGCCATGACCACCCACCCCAGACGCTACCCCATCTCTGAAGCTGGAGCAGACCCTGCCTTATGGTCCCACTCTCCCAGCCCCTCAGTAGCACTGGCCCCAGTGGCACTGGGCTTTCTGCCTCACGTGTGGAGGTGCACTGTCAATATCATAGGCTGACTGCATCCAGGCCTTTACCCTGAGGGAAGAGAAAGCCCTAGAACACCGTCTATGGGGAAGACAGGGATGGCTGCTTCTTCTCAACTGCTGCACCCAGTGCTGGGCAAACAGTAGGTGCCCTGCATGTGTGGACTGAATGAGCAAACCGCATCCTACAGATGCAGTCCTTGCATATAAGAGGTCATTCAGACAGTGCTGAGACCACTGAGGGGAAGGAGGTGGGATGGAGCTCTTCACTGGGTCATGAGGAGTTGGGGAAAGGGCCAGGGTAGGTCTATTTATTCTGACAAAGGGACGGCAGAGCAGGTTGGGGTCCTGACAAGCATGGCTCAGGCACAGTTCAGGCTCAGCTCTCATGCCCTTAGTCCTGGTAAGCAGATCTCCAGGGAGACCGTAAGTGCCCTTGATCCATCCCCCCATCCAGTCCAGCCCCACCTCATGGACCTGGCAGAGCCAAATGCCAGAACACTCACAACTCTTCTGCAGGAAACCGGGCCAGCAAACATCCCTTCCCTTTCATATTCCCTCCACCCCACGCCTTGGCCTTGCTCCTACCCCAGCTGGGGCTTCAACGGGACTGACCTCTGCTCTCCTGCTCTCTGTGGCCTGAAGAATTCACACAGCAAAGAGCTCTGGGGCTTGGCTTTTCAAAGAAGTAAAATCCACAAGGAAGAGAAACGCAAACATCCAGATTTCCCAACACTGGATAAACAGCAGTGGATTAGTGTGGCAACCTGGGCCCGACCTCCCAGCCATGCAACCTCTGGGCAAGTCACTGACCCACTCTGGGCTTCAATTTCCACCTGAAAAGGAGCGGATGCCAACATCTACCATTCTTCTTTCTAAGGTGTTATACAAACACAGGGTTTTATGTCTTATAAAACATAAACTATTCTGATTCATACACAGGTCACCTTGAAAAATGTCCCAAATCCACCACTAGCTGGCATAAGTGGACACTTGCTCCCCAGGAGGGCCTGACATCCCCGATCACACCCTCTTCCCCAGACGAGTCTTCCCCAGAGAACAGACACACAGGCTTTAGAGCACTTAGGATATCCCTTAAACACTAAGGTTCTGGGACACAGGGATCCAAGGGTGGCCCGTGGCAATGCCGACAGGCCAGACAGAACAGCAGAGAGGGCCCTGCAACCACAGCCCACTGGCTCAGAGACCCCCTCAAGGTGCGCTCACTTCGTGGACAATCCCTGGCAGACTCCTCCTCCAAGTCTGGCTTTCTCTCACCTCTCACGATGCCTGGGCCATTCCCCCACCATCTAGTCCAATAACAGCTCAGGCAGGCAGATGCATTTTAGCCTGAGGCTGAGAGGTGCCTGACTAAGAAGGGAACGTGGAGCCAGGGCTGAGACAATTAAATGAAACCCTCCTCCTGAGAGCTCCATAAAGCATGTTCCAAACATAAAGTTGGGGGTTACATGAGCCAGCAGCTTCTCTCCACTTCCTGGCATTTGACAGCTCAGCTCCCAATGAACACTGGCTTCCACCAGGCTTCCCAACTGGGCTAACTGGGTCACCCTGCTGTTCCTCCACAGTGAGGCCAGGGAGTCCAGGTCAGCATCGGGAACCCAGAGGATGAGATTACAGAATCTGAAAAGATGCTGAGAGAGATGAGAGTGGCTAGTCGGGCAAACCTCACATCTACCAGAGTGATTACTAAAAGCCCAACTGCAGGAAATAAACAGGTACTATGATAATGATTAATCAGAGGAAGGAGGTGATAGAGTGTGGCTGGGAAAGGCCTCTCTGAAGAGGTGCTGGTGGAGCTGAGATGCTTGGAGCTTGGAGAATAGAGGAAGAATTAGCAGCAAGGCACTTTGGGGGTAAGAACAAGGGTAGCAATTTTTAAATCCAAATTCCCTGAGGTCCCTAACAAATTATATCCCAGAAAGTGCTACAGTGAAGTCTATTTTAATTTAAGAATACAGGAAAGCTGCGGAGGGATCTTTGTCTTGCACTTCAGCAGGACTGTCACTTCTCCTGGGGACAAAGCCCAGTGTGAGAGTGTGTGTGTGTGTGTGTGTGTGTGTGTGAGAGTGTGTGTGTGTGTGTGTGTGTGTGTGTGTGTGTTGGGGGTGGACGGAGGGTCTCCAGTGTTGCCCGTTCCCCAGGCATCTGGGCCAGGATATGTCTGGGGAGCGGGGGCAGCAGCCACACCGCAAGACTCCCACCAAGTGAGTGGTGGTCACTACCCCTAGAACAGCATGCCTTGGCCTGCTACCACGTGGCTTCTCCTCCTTCTCTGACCTCACTCACTGCTTCTCCCCCAAAGTGCCTTGCTTCTAATTCTTCCTCCATTCTCCAGGCTCCAAGCATTCTCAGCTCCACCGGCACCTCTTCAGAGAGGCCTTTCCCAGCCACACTCTATCACCTCCTTCCTCTGATTCATCGTTATCATAGTGCCCATTTATTTCCTGCACTGCACTTATCAAAATCTAGACTTATTTTCCTTTTTCACATGTGACTGTTTCTCTAGCACATGTAAGCCCTGTAAGTGTGGGACTCTGTTGGCCTCTGTCACTTCTGAGCACCACTCTGGAACTTAGCCAAGTAGTATGGACTCAGTGATGACTGATCACCTGAAGACCAGCCTTGTTGGGCTCTGGGCAGTGTGTGGTTCAACTGGTCCCTTGCTGTTCAAACCCAGAAAAGCAGCCTTTGAGATGCGGGTGAGAGGACTCAGTGCGATCTTGCTTTCTCTCCGCTCCACTCCCCTACAAAACGCGGGTAGCTAAGTGTTGCTGTGGGGCTGAGGCTGGGATGAGCTGGTGTCACTCTGGCACTTTCAGCTGGGTTTCCAAGGTCACCATGGATCCACATCTTTTGTTCAGAAATGTCTACTCAAGGAAAGGCTGTGGGACATGATTGGTCATAGAGCCAATGTGAGGTCAGGGTGACTGGCCACTCCACCTGCCCAACCTGAACAGATGGAGGTGAGACAGGGAGCGCCCAGGGGCCCACTGCTCCACCCAGCCACCTGGCAGCTGGCTGGCAGCCCTTAGTGCTGGCAAGCCCCTGGATGCCTCCCTGACAACAGCCAGTGTAGATCTAGCTCGAGGGAAAATCTATTTCTAGGCCCCCATTCCTGGACACACCTTTCCCTACCATCTGCCTCCCCACAGCCAGGACTGCTTGCCTCAAATACTCCTATTTTCAGGTCCCTCTTCTGCTCACCTATTTTCCATGGCCCCAGCCTGCCTCCCCACCTGCTGCTGGCTACCTTCCGCCTTCTTCATCAAGCCTTACCTCCTGGGGCAACTGTACACCTGCCTTCCCATCTTAGCCCCAACGGACTCTGCCTTCCACCTGGCACTCCACTCAGGTGCCTCAAGAATTCTCCCCCTCTCTCCTATCTATCCCCCCATCTCCTATCTATCCCCACTTTCTCCAAGGCCCAGCTCAATGCCCCCAACTCCTCGAGGCAGCCTTTCCCAACTATGCTAGACCCCGCCCCCAGCACCTCAGCTTTGTGCGTGCCACAGAGCCACTGAGTGACAGCCAGCATGGGGTATCACAGGTGGGCCTCTCCTCTCCCCAGCTTTGGCACGAAGCCCCTGATCCCATGAGGTCTACTCCTGGGTCACCAAGGGGACTCTGACTCCAACTCTTCCTGACATACAGACAGGGGCCAAGAACAGCTGCCAAGCCAAGGCTCCAGAGGGACACTCAGGTCTCCAGCATGGTCTCCAGTTGCCATGCCCCATAGCAAGCTCCCTTTGCTGTACCTACCTCACAAACCATCAGGGCTGAGAGAATCCTCAGACGCCATGAAGCGCAACCTGTTTTCTAGCCAGGTGGGAAACTGACGCTGCAAAAGGGCAACTGACTAGCTGTGTGTTCCAAGGTCGGTTGGTGGCCGAGCTGCCCCAGTCCAGCCGTCTTAATGCCATGTAGTGGTGGAGGTTCAGTTGTTGTGTCCTACTCTTGCAACCCCATAGACTGTAACCCACCAGGCTCTTCCCAGGCAAGAATTCTGGAGTAGGTTGTCATCCCCTTCTTCAGGGGATCTTCTCGACTGGGGGATCGAACCTGCGTCTCCTTCACTGCAAGAGAAGTCTTTACTGCTGAGCCACCAGGGACGGAGCCACCAACAACTATCATGCACTGAGCACTTAATTCCTCTTGAACAAGCACACACTAACCCCACAGCTATGGGTACAATTAGCACCATTTTGCAGGCAAGGAGACCGAAGTTCACCTAGAACATTCAGGCAACTTCCCAGGCTCACCACTAGTAAGTACTAAATCACGAACTAAATCAAGATTAAAACCAGGCTTATCTAAGTTGAACCCATACTTTTCATTGCTAGGCTATCATGCAATCTTATTCTCAGAACCATCTCCAGCCAGGGTGACTAAAGCTGGGCTGAGGGCCCCAGATTGGATCAGAATGCTCACTTCTGTTCCTGACTGATGCTCGATGGCCGCTTGCCTTCCAGCCAGCTTCATGAAGTGGGCAACAACTGCCCCCCAGAGACAGCCTTGGAGCAGCATGGGCTTTGGAATCGCTGATCAGGCTGACATGGCAAGAACATGCATGTGTTGTATTTAGGAAGAGAAGCGTGTCAGAGATCAAGGCTTTCTGTCAGCTGGGACAGGGCCTCATGGCGGCCAGTTACCACAACCAAATATGGCTCACTCACCAGAACCAAACTCTTAAAAGGCTGTTGCACAGTTAAGAGTGTTAGTTCACTTATCTGTAATACAGACTGCAAGAAACTTGTCCTTCTAGAAACAGCCTATCCTCTTTATTTGGACATCTTTTCAAGAGCAGATTGGCAATATGAACTACTAATCAGCTGGCTCCTTAGTAAGCACAGAGTCTAACTAAAAGACATAGAGGATATATAGAAGAAGTCCATTTAAGACATCAGAAAATCTGCAGAAGTAGCCCAGTCTCACAATACAGTCCACTCATGCTCACACCAGTTAAGAGTTTAAACTACATAAAGGCAGGAACTGTATGGGTAGGCACGTAATCAGCATAGGGCCTGGGACACAAGAGCTATTCAAGAACTGTGAAATAAATGGATAAGTGAAGAGTATATACAGTGTATGTCTCACTTACAAAAAGCCTATGTAGAACCAGTTATAACAGTGTTCATGAAGAAATACCAAAGGAACAGAACAGGTACATCTTCAGTGTTAAAATGATTCCAACTCACAAAATATATGGCTGAAGAATGCATCATTTTTGACAACAAAAAATAATCATTAGGACATACAAATCTGAGAGAAAAGCTTATTAGTTTGTCTTATTGATAAAGATATTTGTCAAATAATAAATGGTTACATTTCATGGGAGGGAAAAAAAAAAACAAAAACCCACGTAGTATGTATCACTGTTCTCTTATACTCAGGAGGAAATGGATTCCTGCCTATATCACACAGTGTGGCATTAGATCTTAGAACCTAACATTCAGACTCCTGGTTCTTTGCTCTCTCTACTACACACAGCCATTAAATAAGTAAAATAGATGCAGCCAACATGTTTTCAGATAACTTACCTCCCTAGATGTCTTTTCTTTAAAACATGTACTCCAAGCCACTGATAAAGAGGTTGGAAAGGCACCCATGTTTATACCCTATGACATTTCTCCTAGACACAGCTGATTGGCCCAGAGTTGGGCACCTGATCCAAAGCCTGCCAATCCATTGGCTGGCCAGGAACCAATCAGATTAAAGCTTCAAAGTTTGAACCTGTAGAACCAGAGACCATCCTCAGTTGATGTCTATTATCTTGACTGGAAAATCTGGTCCTGACAAGCCAACATCAGGTGAATGGGCCACTGTTATGAGTGAACAGGAAGAGAAGGAAGCCTGGTCTGCAGTTAGGAGATCACAGCTGGGCTTTCAATCCACCTGGTACCCAAGAGAGGGAGAAGGGTAGCTGCTTTGTCTCCTGCCAGCTTTCTGGTTCCCAGTCCTTGTGAAGCTGGGGTGTCCTTCCCATCCTTGGGTTCTGGTGAGATTTTCCCGAATCCTTTGAGTAAATCTGAGTGGGTGTCTGTCCTCTGCTCACTACTCAATTGGGACTAAAGCACTGACTTTGGAGCGGACTGAAGATTCTCAAACTCCCCAAGGCTTAGTTTTCTCACCTATACAATTTCTCACTTCTATGGACCAGGAGCTCAAAATTTCTTGCCAATACAATACTTTTACCTTATTCCTATAGCTATATGCCTCCAAGGAAGTATTGTATAATATCTCCCGAGGTTATCACACTAGTGCCAGGAAAGAAGCAAAGACTCAGAGTAGGAAAGCTGGATCAGGGAAAAAACTGAGCATCTGCTGACTCATATCCCCACATCCCCTGGCTGGCTCCTAGTCCTGAGAGAAGGAAACCATCCTGGAAAGTTGGAGGCAGCTTTGCTTAACACAGAAATCAGAGCAACTGCCATCAAGATTCTGCCAGAAGTCAGACCAGATTTTGCCTGCTGGAAGGTAAAGCCAATGTGGTCTTTGAGGCGTAAGAATGTCCTACAAAGGGAGCATCTCAGGCTCTGTTGCTTATGTCAAGGGTGGAGGGCTTTTCAAGGATAAGACAAAAATGGCTGGCAAATCTAACAAAACTGCTGAGTCTTTCTGCTATTTTTGTCCCTGTAGACCAATGGAGAAAGAGAGTCCTTTTCTGGCTGGGCCCCAGGCCCACTGTTTAATCAAAAATTTTCCCCTGAAGTCACCCAAGTCCACCACTGTGGGCGTCTTTGACATCTATCCACTTGCATTCCCCAGAATATGCTTGTCCTTGGTGTTGGGAATTCACCACCCTTCTCAGATCCTCTTAGCTGTGGCTTATCCCCAAGCTCGACAATTAACAAGAAGAATTCCCACTACCAATGAGCACCATGCTGGAAGGAGGCACACAGAGCCATCCTCCTGCAACAATGCTCCAGGGAGCCTTGGCATCATCTCAGCCAGGCCACGTCTGTCCTTGACCTGCAGCATCGCCAACTCAGTGATGATCCCTCCTGGGATCAGCCCATTCTCACCCTCCCCCCACTTCCTCTGGAGAAGGGAGAGATCTCAGCTGTTGGGACTTTAGGAAAATGACTTAACCTCTTAACCTGTTACTTCAGACACAAAGTGCTTAAAGTGCCTTCTATCACACAGGGTTGTTCCAAGATTCCAGTAATGAAGTGCATGGCCTGAACCTGTGTTTACTATTTACTGACTCTGAAATGCCTTCCAGACACATCTCTCTTTAGATGAATGAGATTACAGAGTATGGGCACAACCACACCTCCAAAATCCCCTGGAGGCTGTGGTCCCTTCCAGAGGGTTCTGACAAGTGAGCAGAGACAGAGGTGGCTGGGTCCCTCTGTGCACACCCTATTCAAGGAGCTTTCAGCCAAGTAAGAAGGGGATACAGGAAGAGTCCTGGCTCCCAGAGGGCAAGGCCAGCCCCCAGGGGGCAGGGTGGTGCTAACTGGAGCTGCTGCCCCAACAATTTGAGTGGAAATGCCTCACGACGCCCACCAGTCCTAAGGTCAAAGGCGTCACAATTGACTCTTTGTCCCGGAGTTCAAAAGCCTCACTCACCACTCCTTCCAAAGCCAGTCTGCAGGATGCACAACACATTTCCCCTCCCCCACCATCCGACTCCTTGAACTGGGAAACCACTCTCCCAAGGATCTGCAGTTGGCCCTCTTCCTTTCTCCTCTTCACCCACTCAGTTTCTCCGGTTAAGCTGGTTTTACACTGGAGGAGGTCTCCTTGTTTCTGACGGCAACACAGTGTGGGTTTGTGTGGTGGACACAGCACTCCAAGGTCCTTGCATTCACCAAGGGGAGAGACATGAAGTCCAGGGAAGTGAGAAGACCATGTTCAGGGAGGCTCTGTCTACCTGACACCCAGGGCCCTGGGGCATCTCCCAGCCGTGAAGCGGGCTTGGGGAGGTCATCTGCTCCAGGCCCTGTTTCGGAGCACCCACGAGGCTGTCTCCATGTCACAGAAGGGGCAGCAGAGGCCCAGAGGGAGGAAGGAACCTAAAGTCACCCAGCAGGTGGGTGATGGGCAGAATCCCGCTTCTGGAGATGGCAGCTCCCTCAGAGGGTTGCTTTGGGGAGTCAGGCTGCCTGAGCCCCTCAGACAGCCATCGGGGACTCCTCAGGAGAGGAGTACCTTGCAGTTCCAGGTTTGCTGCAGAAGCCCCATTTTGTCAAGGTGCTCCCTCCTCCACTCCCAGGCAGGGTACTGGATGCGGGGTGACAGGGCACAGGGAACCAAGGAGTCTGATAACAGGCTGACTGCCTTTAGTAGGGGGGGGGTTCTCCTCTGTAGCCATCCTGGCCAGCGGCTGGTACCCAGGGACACAGGGGCTCATTGCTCCCCATACAGACATAGAGCTGCACTGGTGCCATGAGGCAAGAGGGTCCCTAAGCCAGAAATCTACTTCTGAGCAGCCCTGACTTTATATGGAAAAGCCGACACACCTTCCTTTGGGCCACGTCCCCAAACAAACATGTCTACGTCCTCAGTGGATGTCTCCAATCCCACCAGTAGAGAGCCCTTTCTCTGAGTCTTCAGGTGCTTAGGGTTCCAGAGCCAGGCCTCTCAGACATGCAGCTTCTGTGGGTGCGGGGAGGCGGGGCTGGTACTGTGACAAAGGCTGAAAGCCCCCTTCCTTCCATGCAGGAAGGGGACCAGTGTGGGCACCTGGGGTGAAGGGCCCAGGCCTTACCCTGGGGACAGTTGGGTGGGGACAACAGCTGCCAACCACGGCGGTGATGACTCCAGACACAATGGCAGAGCCTAACCTCTTGGAGGGGAACAAGCTCTGACGACTCCACACTGGGAGGGCCATGAGTCAGGTCTATGTTGGCATCATAGCCCTGTTCTTAGCACAGTCCCCAAGCCTCCTGCAGCAGCAGCCTAACCTCACCTCCCCCAGGAGGCCTGCTGGGATTTCCTCAAGTGTCTTTACTGCTACTTCTCTACTTGCTGCCCTTAGGCACATGAACCAGGGGCCCAAGAAATTCCTGTTCTGTTTTTGACTTCAGGTGTCTCACTTCCCCTCAGTTTTTCTGTGCCTCAGTTTTTCTCTCTATAGAGTGGGCACAGACATCCTTTGGCCTGTCTTGCTGTCGGAGCTTAAAACACTGGGAAGAAAAGCGTGGAACAGGGAAAGAAGAGCAGGCCCCTCCTCTCTGGGAGTGTCCTCCAAACACAACTCAGAGAGGCTCCAACACAAGCACGGCGTGGGGGCCTACCCCCACAGCAAACCGAAACCAAAACAGAACGCCCCAGGAACCAACTCAAGTGCCAGCAGGTCACCAGCAAGTTGACGATGGGGGTCCTGGGCCAGAGTTCACCCCGGGCCCTGCAGGGGGTCACACGGGCCTGCACCTCAGACTGCCAGACTCGGGCCCTCCTCACTCCCCCGAGAGACTCCTGCTGCTGAGGCACTGAGGCCCACTCGGTGAGAACCTGGGAACCGGCAGCCCCCGCGACAACCAATCTGCCTGGCCCATACAGGACAAAGCCTCAGTTCCCAATGACAGGGCGGCTGCTGTGGGACCCTCCCTGGGCCCAGGACCTAACTTCATCCCCTTGTCTGGGCCCTCTTCCCAGCTCAGCAGGGGGCAGTCAGCTCAGACACCAGCCAACCTCCACAGGCCTGGCCTTTCCTCAGACAATCCGCCGAGGACCCTGGACCCCACAGTGACGTCATGGCCTGCCTGTCCCACCAGCCAGCCAGGTTCTTCCACCCCTGCCTCATTCCCAGCCTGGACTATGGTCCCAAGGGAGAAGATGCTGTAGGATGCCCCCGAGCTGGGCACTATCTGCCCCTGGGCCTTGGAGGGCACAGGGTCCCTCCACACAGGCTGGACTGTGGTGCCTGTGCCGCCACCCTGGCCTTGCATTAACACAAGCCAGTTAATTACCCCGAGCGCTGGAGACATTCTTCCACCACCAGGCAAACTGCTGGCCTGCAGCCCAAACCAACAGGGGAAACTTCAGCCTCCTCGGCCCTCTCCCGGCCAGATGGAAATAACGTATAGCTGCAGAGGTGGGGGAGGAGGAGGGGAACAAAAACCAGCCGGGCTCCTGGTCTCCGGGCCGGCCAGCCAGCCGGGCACTCACCGCTCTCGTTCTTCTCGATGACATCCACCACCTCCCCGGCCTGGAGGCTCAGCTCCGAGTTCTCCTGCTTCTTATAGTTGGACACCACCACGTACTGTTCCAGGATCATGGGTTCGGCGTTGGTGTCGGCACCTGGCGAGGGCAGAAAGCACGCGGTGAGCCAGCGGCCGGCCATGGCCCCGCGGCCGGGGCGCCCCCTGTCCATCGGCCTCGGGGGAGGCTGCTCGGTCGCCAGCGCCGCTCGGAGAGGCTGCCCGCAGCCAGGGTTCGCAGCTCGCCGGGCCCCAAGGACAGGCCATATAGCAGGGCCCCACACCGGCCCGCTGCGCCGCGGGGACCGGGGGACATGGGGAGCAAGGGGGCAGCGGAGGGGGCGGGGAGCGGGAAGAGACAGGCAGAAATGAGACAGAAGCGGAGGGGACTCAAAGGGAAAAAGCCCGTGGCTGCGATGAACTAATCACGGTCAAGCACAAGGCAGAGGCAGTCGGAGGAGAGGCCCGGGGTGGACGTGGTCTCTCCAGACCCCTCGGCCACAGGGGTGCGAGGGGAGGGCCGCGGGCAGGCGGGCTGGCGGCCCATGGGGGCTGATTCTGGAGTAGAGGAAAGAGGAAAGGCCAGGCGAGGAGGAGGGCTCGGGGCCTCTCCCCAACCCCTGTAAACCCAGAGAAAGAGAGTCAGCAGTCCTCCCCTCGGGAGGGAGAGGGCGAGAGCGGGAGAGGACGGCTCCACGGCCGGGCCCAGGCGAGAAGTCAAGAGGGTTTGAGGCCGCCAATCACTGGGGTTTACTCGCAGCCCTTAAATAGAAACACATGAGACCCATCGAATGAGGAGCCGGGGGTGGAGGCAGGGGAAGGGGAGGAGGGCCGAGACTGTTTACTTGAAACCCAAGAAGAAAGTCCCAGCGCCAGCGCCGCCGCTGGAGAGCCCAGCCCGCCCCCCGCCAACTTTTCCTCAAGTTCGGCTCCACTCTTGCCCCTCGGGCTCACCAAGGCGCGGCCACCAAGCCGGCGGGCTTGGCGCCCAGGGACTGGCTTCAGGCTGTCGCCTCCAGCCCCGCTTCCCGTCGGGGCATCGTCTGGCCTGGCTGCCGCCCTCCAGCCACATGGAGACCGACGCAGCGTCCCTCTGCTTTTAAGCTCTGCTGGGGCTTGTGGTCAGGCTCCCGGAAGCCTCCCGCCGCCCTCTCCTGGCAGTTTCAGGAGCTTGAGGGGTCAGAAGGTGGGGCTCAGGGGGAGGAGGGCAGCAGGGCGGAGGTGCCCTGGAGCGAGCAGCGGCTCACTGGACTGGTAAGGCACTGGACCAGTGTAATGGGCATTAAGCAAACACCAGGCTGGAAGGTGGACAGACCCCGTGCATCCCAGCTTACTGGCTGTATGGCATTGAATGTCCAGCTAAAACCTCTCTGCACCTTCCTGTCGTCATCGCTAGGGTGGAGTGCGGAGGACCTAAGCACCTAAGACCACACGTGACCGGCTAGGAGCTGAAGGGATCCACGAACCAAAGACCCACTGGTCACCTCCTACAGGAAGCTTTCCCAGACCCCTCCCCTCTGATCTCCCCCGAAAAGGGAACTCCTGGGATACGTCTTAAACTACGTGTCTACTGCCCCACACATCTACCAATCTCCTGAAAAAAATGGCTGAGAGGGTCCCCGGGCTCCACACGGCCCCCTTGGTGCTTCAGCCTGCAGTTACATTCCCCACATGCCTGAGTCTAACTTGGCAAATGTTCTATGCCAGGCATGTACCCTGTCGCATTTTTATCCTCACAACAATCTTATTACCTTCTCATTTCACAAAGGACACCTCAGAGACCCAGAGCAGAGGCTTGATCCCGCCCACACAGCCTTCATGGAGAGAACCAAATTCACTCCGTGTTTTAAGTTCAAGCCTGTCTTGTTCTGTTACAGAACCGCCCCTGATTTGTTTCCAGACATCCCATTCTCCTCACAAGGAACCTCAACTTGATCCCACAAGACCTGGGGAACTTCTAAAGAACATGGATGCCCGAGCCCCGTCCCCAGAGAGGCTGATTTAATTGGTCTCAGCTAGTTTTTTTAAGACCCCTGCCCTACAACCTGTGGTTCTCACACACAGCCAGGGTGAGAAACACTGCTTAGATCTTTGGGTCTTTCCCTCCGAGAGGCTCTATCCAACCGAGGGCAGGGGGCGATGTCGGGGAAAGAAATCCACCTCCCCTGCCAATTTTCTCCCCTGAGTTGAGGACCCTGCAGCCCCGCTCAGCTCTTTGGAGAAGCAGGAGGGACCCTGTCCCAGCTGAGGCCTGCCACATGGCTGTGCACACGCACTACCCCAGGCCCCTCCAAAGCCAGGATTGGGTTTCAGGCCGAAATGCAACCAACAGCTGGGCAGCAGGGCCGGCCTGGCTCTGCACTCAGATGGGGCCAGCCTCTGTGCCTGCCCCTGCCAGCCGGACAGAGGCAGTGCTGGGCACGGGGCTGGCAGAGACCACTTTCCACTGTGTCCCCGGAGGGGAGGGGGGTTGCTGGCAGGGCACCCCACACAAAAAGGGCCAGTCCCCAGCCTGTGGGACACAGAGGCTCCCTTGCCAGTTTGTGGAAGAGGAAAACTCAAGGTACAAAGAGAAGATGGGAATTCTCCAGCTGGTTAGAGAGCTCCAAAGCCCCAAGAGCCCAGATGATGCTGACCATCAACAGCAAGCCTTCCTTACTGCCCACTCGGGATGCCCACCTAGCACAGATCATATTGCTGTCTCAGCGGAGCCTCAGAAGAACCCAAGAGTAGGCGCGTGTTAGCGTCCCATTTCACACACAGGCAGACTAAGGCTCATGAAGCAATTTTCTCAAGGTCACACAGCTGGGATCGGACCCCTGGGCCCACCTGACACCGCTGCTCATGTCCTGACCTCTGCCCTGCATGAGCCACTGCTCCCGAGGAGGGTCCCTGCCTCATCCAACCCCAACACGCTTGGCAAATAGTCAGTGCTTACTGAATTTGAGTATACTCATGGGAGAGAGTGAAGGACAGGGAAGCTTAGTGTGCTGCAGTTCATGGGGTCGCAAAGAGTCAGACATGACTTAGCGAACAACAACAATGGAGACTGGAGTGTGGGTTTCTTCTCCACTGCGATACCTACTGACCAGACCCACAGTGCCCACTGCAGGTAGGGACTCTGTAACTGTTGGGTGAAATGAACGAATGAATGAGCAGATGGTTGAACAAGGTGATTTAACGGCCTGCTTTGAGCCAATACAGATACACCAAGCAGGGCCTCACCTCCAAAATTTGGGGAAACTACAAATTCTGGAAGGCAGAAAAGGGGAGATGGGGAAACAGAGGCTGGGAGAAGTGAGGAGTGATGGGTTTGAGGCCAAAAGCTGTTTGAGAGGGTAAGCAGGGTGCCGGGGAATGGAGAGACTCACTTTAATCCAAGCCAAGGAAATCTGAGGCTAGCTTTCAAAGAGGGGAAAAATCCACCCGCTGCTCCCACCTCCACCCCACCCCTTGGAAAACTGGCCTGAGCTTTCTGAAGACTTGACACTCTGGGACACAGGTAGAAAAGTTAAGGAAATGTTCTCCAGGCATTTCAGAGCACTGAGGACAGGCAGTGGCCCGCAGGTTAGGGGACAAACGGATGGACACACAGACAGACACTCTGTCTTCCTGGCTGCCCCCCCTCCCCCAGCACACGCAAGCCCCCTGCTCACTCTCTCTGGCATCTGCTCTTAGGGTGTTGCCTCTTAGGGCTGCCCGGGCGGGCGTGAGCTGGGAGCAGGTATCCGGATGAGAAACCACTCGGCAGGCGGGCCTCTGGGTGATGTCATCCTACAGAGGCCGCTCTGGATCGCCTCCCAGCCCAGGCCTGGAAAATCGGGGGCTGAGGGAGTCAGCCGAGGGAGGGGGAGATGCAGTGGAGGGAGCCTCCTGTCTTCAGATAGGAAGAGTTTGGCAGAGGCATGGAGAAGGGGAGTACTCCTTTTAGAGAGAAGAGCCCCTCCCGGATTGGAAGGGGACTTTTCGCCAGCGTCTCCTCCTCCATCTCATTTTCGTGCCTTTCTCAGAGCCCCTGGCTGGATCTGCTGAGGCTCTGGCAGTTCCCCAGAGCCTTGCCCCACGCCTGCCTCACACCTGCATTTCTCCCGCTGCCACCTGGAGGGACCCCTGGCTCCTGCCTGATCTGGCTGCCGGCTTTAAGACTTATACACAAGGCTTTTGCCAAATCATGCTCCCACACCTTCAGTGGGTCCCTGATGATGAAAGAAGAAACGCTACATTCAAGCTCAGTCTTTCTTGACAACCTGAGCTCCCCAAGTTCCCTGACACACAACTCCTCTGACCCAGGCAACATTCAACACACCACACTGTTCTAGGCAGATTCTTACATCCAAGCCTCTGCTCCAGCTATGGCCCCTTGCCTGGAATGCCTTCCCCTTTACCACCCCCAATTCTGCCTGACCCTCCAGCAGCCCCTCAATCACTCAGCCACAGTGCTTGCACTAGATTTTCTTGTGGGGCACTGCTCCCCAACTAGACCATGTGGTTTAGACAAGGCTCGCCCTGATGTGCGTAGACAGGCACCAGGATTGGGGCCATGGGACACGGCACTGGACACAGTAATTGCCGAGAGTCATGATGCAGAAGCATCCAGCTGGGGTCTGAGGTCTGGTCCTGATTTGTCCTTATTATTAACAGCTCTGTGACCCTGCAGAGGACACGTAACCTCTCTGAGCTTTAGCTTCCTCATCCATAAACAGAAACAACAACAGTACCTACTCCGTGGGGTTGTTCTGAGCATGGTATGAAGTGACAGGGTTAATACCCTATGTAAACCGTAGACGGTGTTTATAAAGCAAACAGGAAACAGGAGATTTGGGGAGGAAGGGAAGGGCTTAAGTTCCTCTGAAGCCTCAAAACCAGCAGGTAGGTTAGGGCAAGGGCCACAGGTGCCGGGTGAAGTGGCCATGGCTCTGTCCCTTCTCATGCCTTTCTCAGACCTCACCTCCTGGCAGGCAGCCAGGCATTTGCCAGCTGGGCCCACTCATGGGTGGGTGCCTGCCTAAGCAGCTCAAGGCCCCTTATCTACAAGGGTCCCCAGCATCAGCCCCTTACCTCTGAATTTCCTGTTTCACTGAGCTTGCCAACATTCCAGATGGGGAAACCAAGGCCAGCCCAGAGAGACCTGGCGACTCGCCCAAGACTCCAGCCCTGGACCCCCAGTCTGGATGGTTTCTCCTGGCCCATGTGGCCTCCCCTCAGCCTTTCTCTCCAAACAGCTGGGCCCATCCTGAGAAGCCAAGCCCTACAGTGGCCCCACCCCCCGTTCCCCACACTGTCCATGACCCCCCAAACCCTGGGCGTCCCACCAAGGTCCCTTCGGTCCCTCACAACGGATTCCTCCCAGGCCGGCCTCCGCCTGCTGGCCTCTCCATAGGCCCTCGGGCAGCCAGGCCATACGTTTGGTGAATAAAATGTATTGCTGTGGGCCAAGTGGGCTCTGGCTCACTGGCTCAGGAGAGGGGAAAAAGGGCCGGGAGCCCAGTGATTAGCTCAGGCCGAGGCCCTTGTCACAGGCAACACCAGAAGGATGGCTGTAAGGGGCCTGGGACAGGCAAGGGGTCCTTTGCCTGCTGCCTCCTCCTCTGCCCCCCGCCCTCACCAGTATGTTCACTCCCCCTTCCCAGCCTACAGCTGTGTGAGGATGGGGCTGGCCCAACCCCTTCCCCTTGACCTCTGACCTTTCTGTTTTGGGCCCCAAACCTGAGCCTCACCTCTGCTCTCAGGTTTGGGCTGGGAGGGAGGGCCAGGTGCCACTCACAGAAATGGAGAGGCTTCTAGAAGACCTTTCTGGAAATCCCCATCCCCACCTGACACCACCCCCATCTCACAGCTGAGAACACAGCTCTCTAGGGTTTTCTGCCATCGTCCAGTAAGACAAAGGCAAAAAGCAAGCCTCTGACCCTGGGCCCAGCCGCACCTGGACACAGGGCACAAGCCCAAGTCCCTGAGGGCCATCGGTGGCCAGGCAGCCCCAGGTTCGGAAGGTCCCCGAGACCAGAGGCAGATCCAAACTCTGGATCCCTGGGGCACAGGGGCTGTGACTTCACCCCAGTTACAGGACTCCCCACCCCCCTCACTGGCCACTGTCTCAGCTGGAGTGTGGGGGCTCCAGCTCTCTGCCCGGGATTAACAGCCTGGAGGAGGCTCATCACCTTCAGCCGGCCCCCCTCACACGGGTGGATGGGGTGGCAGTCTCAGCACC
This sequence comes from Bubalus kerabau, assembly GCF_029407905.1. NCBI lineage: Eukaryota > Metazoa > Chordata > Mammalia > Artiodactyla > Bovidae > Bubalus > Bubalus kerabau. Next base: position 26,775,538 of record NC_073645.1, read on the forward strand.
GCCTGGATACTTTCTGTGTGCCAGCTCCGGGGAGATGCTGCTGAATCCGCTTAGGGCGGCTGGAGAGGTTACGTAACCCGAGACCAGGACGCGGCACAGCCGGGATGTAAACCCACACATTCCGGGTCCAGGGAGCATCTGCTTCCACACTGTGCTGTGTGGTCATCACCCCTCAAAGGGCTCCAAGGCTGGATCTGGGACCTAAAAAAGGGTCGACGGCAAGGCAGAGGGGAAGGCCAGCGGGAAGGACAAGAGCGGGCTGAGGAGACGCCAGCATGCTGACAAAGAGCTGCTACACATCACGGGGAAGCAGGCAGAATGCTGCCGGCGGGCACCGGCTCCCACGCCCACACGCGGGGACACACATGTTCACATGCATGCGCTCACATGCACACCAGGCGGTACCTGTCACGTCCTTCTTGGGAGACTCAGCCCAGCTGGAGAGCCACACTTCCGAGTCCCCCCCCGAGAGCAAGCAGCAGCAGGAGAGGAGAGAATCAGAGGAGGAGAGAGAACCGTTAGGCAGGCAGGAGGTCCACCGGCGAGTGGTTGCAGGCGCCGCATTGGGCCAGCGGCGGAAGGCGGGGGAGGGGAGGGGAGTGATTTCCTGGCCCTGGGACGGCTGCTGGGCGTGGGCCGGAGTGATTACTGAGGCGCTGGGACGCTGCCGGCCAGGACGGGGATAATGAGGTGTCTGCAAAACGCAGGAATCCTCTGGAGCACAGAGAATCCTCCACAATCCCAGCCTGGAATAGGGCCCGAGGGTTATCACTGCCCTGGAGAAGGCAGCCTGGACCTTCCTCTCTAGCCACGTGGGTGGCTGGCCCCACAGGGCCTGGTGGCTCCAAGGATCCTCACCAGGCCAGCAGGCTCGGCAGGCTGGGCCTGGAGCTTTAGCCATCAGGGCTGGAGAGCCCAAGGCCAGCCTCCAGCCTCTGGGCACCACACTACTGGGCTTCCATGTCTTGTCCAGCCCTTGCCCAAGCCCTGGTGGCTTAGATGGTAAAGAATCTGCCCGCAAGGCAGGAGACCCAGGTTCGATCCCTGGGCCAGGAAGATCCCTTGGAGTAGGAAATGGCAACCCACTCCAGTATGCTTGCCTGGAGAATTCCATGGACAGAGGAGCCTGGTGGGCTACAGTCCATGGGGCCAAAAAGAGTCGGACACGACTGAGCAACTCACACTTTCTTTCACTTTAGAAGACAGGCCCTGGCAGACTGGAAGGAAGCTTCATTTTAAAAAGTCCCAACTTCCCCACATCCTAACTCCAACCCAGAAGAATGGGGACCTTTAGAGACAAGAAAAAAGGAGGGCTCTTGTCCAGGCTCAGACAATCATGTGGGATCTGGGCCTCAGTTTCCTCATCTGTCAGATGAGGTTAAAAGTCATCCTCCTGCCAAGAGGAACAAAATCAAAGCATCTAAAATAACCAAAGATCATTAGATGTGAAGTAGTAACATTATGAGAAAAAAAGCTCCTAGCCTAATCAATGGTGTGAACATTTCTAGACTATCAGAGGGTCAGCGCATAACGCTGACAGTTTACCTATAGGATAAAGTGGACTGTTTACACTCGAGAGTCCTTGAGCTGGGTATGCCTCATTTGAGACGGGTGGAATCTGAGCTCAGACAGGGGAAGGAACTGGCCTAAGTTCCAACGAGGCCACAGTAGTAGAGCAGAAATGGAACCAGGTCTGGGACACCCCAGCTGGTGCTTCCTCTGCTGAACTGATCACTGGTTTCAAGCAAGAATAGCATTGGACGCAGTGGCTGCAGTGGGAAGGAAACGTGGAGATGCAAGTCTGAGAGGCAAAGCCTTGGACTGCTTGCCCAGCGCCAGCCAGGAGAGCAACCTGACAGATGGTTGTAATAGTCATCGCAGCAGTGACATGTATACAGCGCTGACTACACCAGGCATTGTGCTGAGCACTTTGCATATAGTAACTCATCTATTTTTCACACTAAACCTACAATAATAAGGAATTCCCTCCATGGTGCAAATGAAGAAGATGAACCAGAGAGGTTAAGTAACTTGGCCCAAGGTCACACAGCTAGTACAGTGTCCATCTCTTGTGGGGAAACCGGTTCAGGCTTCAGTTTGTAGCTATTCACCATTTAAAGCACCTGACTTTCCTTCGCTCAGCAAGCCACCTTCCAGTTGCAGGTGGACTCCCCATGTAGACCTGGGAGCCTGGCCCTTCCAGAGCTCACGGCAAAACCAACAAAGTGGGACTGTACTGGGGAGGTCTCTGGAGTCTGTCTGAATTTAAATCTAGGCTCTGCCCCTTTGATAGAGTCACTTAACCTCTCTGAACCTCTTCCCTGGGCATATCCCATGAGTTTGGTTCGGTCAGCTTTGGGGGAGCAGGAAAGTCAGACTCCTGGAGCTATGAGGATGAGAACCAGATGGCAATAAGATACTAGATGCACCAACAAGACGCTGGCACCCAGAGTTGCCTACCAAAGAGCCCGGATCAGCTGGAATGGGGGGGAGCGGGACGCTGCGGGAACTACACCCACAGACAAGCATCCTGCAGCCAGAGTCTCTTACTGGGCCTAGCAGCCAGAAGCTTCCTGGGATAGCAGGAACCCGGCTGGCCCAGCTTTCACACCCCAGTAGGGCCATGACAAGACAGATACACTCCAAGGCTCAAGGCGATCAACTGCTGTAGCAGAGTGGGTCCGAGTTCAGAATGTGGGGATTCATTGTCTGGAGCCAGATCTTGCTGCGCTATGACTTCTTGCCACTGTGCCCCAGATAAGGCCCAGTGGGCTGCCATTCAGTAAGGCCACCCTCACCCCCTTGGGGCAAGCCTAGTGCCAGGCCCCTCCCAGTGCCATCCAGCCCCACTCAGCCCTGGGGGAGCCAGCTAACAGGTTGCCCACACCTCTCTGCATCTCTGCTGGCTTCACTACTTTATGCACTTTCCTTCGGGTTCTTCAGGAGGAAATGTTTGGGAAGTGCTAATGTCTGTCTGTGAGCCAAGGGAAATCATCTGCCCTGAGCCTGGTGAACCCAGGAAGACATGTTCTGCTAAAACAGGTGGTCGACAGACTTTCTGCAAAGGGCCAGAGAGTCAGTATTTGAGGCTTTGTGGGCCATGTGGTCTCTGTTGAGACGACTCACCTCTGATGTTACAACCTGTAGAGGAATGAGTGAGCCGTGTGCCAATAAAGCTTTATTTACAAAACCACATGGTAGGCTGGGCTTGGCCTGTGGGCAGTGATTTGCCAACCCCTAGGCTAGGAGATTGGAGAAGGCAATGGCACCCCACTCCAGTACTTTTGCCTGGAAAATCCCATGGACGGAGGAGACTGGTAGGCTGCAGTCCATGGGGTTGTGAGAAGTCAGACACGACTGAGCAACTTCACTTTTCACTTGCATGCACTGGAGAAGGAAATGGCAACTCACTCCAGTGTTCTTGCCTGGAGAATCCCAGGGACGGCAGAGCCTGATGGGCTGCCGTCTATGGGGTCACAGAGAGACACAACTGAAGCGACTTAGCAGCAGCAGCAGCAGGCTAGGAGGTGAGGTTGTCAGAGAAGGGGAGCTGTTCCAAACCCCCAGGAGACAGAAGTGGGTGCTGCTGTGGACTAAATACTCACAAGGCCTTTGCCAGTTGGTTGATCTTTTTTAAATTGTCATCTTGAAGGGTCTGATGCCCTTCCAGGCCTCTGGGGCATGGGCATCTGGGCAGGCCAGGACCAGTGGACAGGAAGAGGTCCCTTAGCCTCTGGAAATGGAGACCCCATGCCTAAACATGGAACAACCTGAGCTCATGCCCACCCCCTCCCCCCTCAATAAGCAGGCCTTTCCTCTTTCCAAAGGAAAATGGGAAGCGGACCAGAAACGAGCCTGTCTTTAAAAAAAAAAAAAAAAGTCTTTTAAAAACGTGATTTATTTCCCAGTCCCCGAGATCCACAGAATTAATTCAGTTCCGCGGCTCCCACCCCTCTTTGCAGTGCCTTCTCTCCAGCCCACCAGAGCAAGCCCTCTCCCAGGGTGGGAAGGATGCTCCCACCTCCCACCTCATTACAATGAACAGAGGAGGAGAGGCCCCTGGCTCACAAACCCTGGCCCCCCAGCCAGGAGGCAGACATGGCTGCAGGCTCAAGGCTGGGAAAATGGCAAGATGAAGGGTCGGGGTGAAGGAGCAAGAGGCAGGCGCAGCCAAATGAGCAGCTGTGAGTGACACAGACCAACTGCTTCCTGTCCTCCCTGCTGTCTCTACGCCCCCATCTCTGGTGACAGAACCAAGGGCCCTAAGAGCAGAGTCATAGGGCCTGGTGGAAAGCACGGGGCATGTAACCGGGAATCTGCACAGCTGGTTTTGCTGGCTGTGTGACCTTGGGCAAGTGGCCTGACTTCTCTGGGCCAATCCGTAAAATCAGGCATTTGGGGCCCACCGATCTCCAAGACACTGGTTTCGTGTTCTAAGCTCTTCCAGTAGAAACCCACTAGTCTCCGTAACACAAGTGCACCACAGCTGAAACAAATCTTTCCAGAGAACCAGACTGCTTTTCCTGGGAAAACCACTTGAACACATGCTCAGTATATGAAACTCAAATGAAGTAGGCCAACAGTTCAGGGGGCACGTAAGACAAAGAGGAATTGGAGCAAGAATTTTTTAAAAATCTTGGTTCTTGCGCTTTCTCTGCCACTTTAGTTCACTGATTCTGGGCATTTAGCAAATCTCCAAGCCCCCTTTCCTTCTGTGAAATGATGATAAAAATATCTACTTCGTCTTTTTCTTTCCAGGGTTGCTTTAAGAGCAAAGCAGCCTAGTGCCTGTGAAAGGTTTCGGAGCAGGAGGAATTAGGCCTCTGGATACAGAAGGGGAGTGGGTGTCAGGGTCCCTCCTGAGGTCACCCCACAGGAGGTGGGGTCCCTGCCACAGCCACTCCTCCTGGCTCTCTGGCAGCAAGAATCCAGGCCCAGAGGAAATCAGGTGTCAGCAAGTCCTGACATTTAGGAGCCGAACCTGACTCGGGTCAAGTCCAGGTGGTTATGAGAAGTCAAAGAACAACACCACAGGGGCGCCCGACTTTACGGATGTTCCCCTCGAACACATGTACGCCCACGGACTACATTATGAACACCTGGGTAGACTTCAGTTAGGAGAGGGACTCCTATTGGTTTGTAATAAGGTTTCTTTTAATGTTGAGTAACTCCAGAGCAGTGAGATTTGGGTTCAGTTTAACCAAACCTAGTCTCCAACCATGCTTCCAGGAATTCTCCCCTGGTGTAGAGCAAGTTCCACCCATCCAAACTAATAAATCCAGAGTGGGCTGTGAGCCCAGGTGGGAGAGACAGAAGAACAGCACAAACTCCTTGGAGAATGAAAGCAAATCACAGGCTCAGGGGGACCAGGGCAGGGTCACCCGCCTTATCGGCTTACACGGCCCCCGCCCTGGGCTCCTGGGCCGGGAGGAGGAGCTGGACCCCTGCCAGGAGTGAGCACTCCACTGTCTTCTCTGCGTCTTTCCACTCTTCAGTATCTCAGCGTACTTGAACACTCAAGACCTCTCTCTTCGGGAACTTGATTGTTCGTACGGCACTGCAACCCTGAACGGATTTCTAAATATCTGTGGTATTCAAGTCTTTTCTCTGCTTTTGTACAAGGGAACTATACACACAGGGCTAGATTTCTAAAGTTTCCTACGGGCGCCACGTGCTTCTTTTCCCTTTTTGACTAGGCCACCAGGGAACTCAGCCACTGCTTTCAGGCCATCAACTAATTGTCCTTAGTTGCTCAGTCACCTCTGACTCTTTGTGACCCTTAGGACTGTAGCCCGCCAGGCTCCTCTGTCCATGGGATTTCCCAGGCAAGAATACTGGAGCGGGTTGCCATTTCCTCCTCCAGGGGATCTTCCTGACCCAGGGATTGAACCCGGGCCCCCTGTATCTCCTGTACTGCAGGCAGACTCTTTACTCTCTGAGCCATACTAGCCCTGTAATTTAATCGTAGAAGGAGAAGGAACTACTTTTTCACTAGGAGATCATATATCCCTGTTGCGGGCAGTGTCTTGTCGTAGGCATGAAGTAACTCAAACCTTTACCAGAGCCCTCCAGGGCTAACAGGCCTTCACAAAGAAGTAGCAGCTTGACCTACACGATATATGGGGACTGAAATAGGTCACCATGCTCAGAGCAGCGGAAACAGGCACGACAGTGTAAGTGGCATGAATGGCATCCGGAAAAAGCATGGCATGAATTAAGATGGCCAAGACAGAGAACAAGTAATAGCTCAAACATGACTTCCAGTCCAAAGTCACAAAGGTACAGGTTGGGGATGGTTTGTGTAAGGTGTGTGAGCTGCTGCCCGCAGGGGGTCCCTTTCTGCAGCTTGCTCCAGGGTGAGCGGCAGCCTCCAGCTCGTCCTCAGTGCTTAACAGTATGAACAGATCATAGCCCTGGACTGGAGGGGCACCGGTGCTGGTACAGTGACAGCCCAGCCCCTTGGCCCTGCCTCTGACGCCCGCAGCCTCTGACGCCCGCAGCCTCTGACGCCCGCAGCCTCTGACGCCCGCAGCCTCGAGGCCCGGCTGGCTTCAGGGCGGCGTGACATGCGGCCCGCCCTGGGCTTGGTTTAACACTCTTCTGTCCTCAGTTTGAGATGTTTAATAATTTATGAACAAGAAGCCCCATAAATTTTGTAGGTGGTCCTGCCCAAGGTCTGAGGGTTCTGAGCCAAAGAATTCTGAACTAAACAAACAAGGCTGGAAGGAGCATGTAGGGACTCAGGACCAGAGAGAAGAGTGCGTAAAATCACACAGCAAGTGAGTGGCAGGGCTGAGGCTAGATCAAACATACTACTTCCCACTTCTTTAACATGCAAGACCGTTTGATGGGCACTATCTAGTTTAATCCGATGACAGTCTGTACTTCACAGACACAGAAAGTGAGGCTCAAGAAAGTTAAGGTTTTCCCCAAGGCCCCACAGCAAGGAAGTGATGGATCAGACTGGAGCCCAGGCAAGCTGGTGGGAATGGGGAACAAAGGGTTATAAAAACGGGGGACCTCATTCTCTGGTTCCCCCACCACCACCACCGTGGCCAATGGCCAAGGGAGGCTCGCTTATTTTTGTTGGGCTTCCCTTGGTAAACACAGCCATATTCCTCTCATTTTGCTCTCAGTAGGAAGGGGCCTGCCTCCTTCCCTGGGACCCGCCTTTCCCAGAATCCAGAGTCCATGTGGGGGCAGCCCAGCCTGGGGCAGGAATGCACCACTAAACCGCTGGCCACAGAGCCAGGCGGTCAGAGAACAGTCTCCCAGCTCAGGTGGGGAATGGGGTGGGGTGGGGGGAGGGCGGTGCTGGAGCCATTCCAGAGGCCCTTGGGGACTAAGTCCAAGGACACCCACACAGAGGCTAAGGTTGGGTCCAGCAGAGAGAGCCCAGCTCAGTGGGTGTGGGCAGAGAGGCCAAGGCAGCTGCCCAGGGGGGCTGCCAGGCAGCCCTGACTCCTCCTTCCACCGTGCTCTGAAGACCCTCAGCTTTCTGGTTCAAGATAGGTGTTGCGGTCATCAGCTGCGCTGTGGGCAGACAGAGGGGTGCTGTGTGGGGAGGTCTCCTACAGCTGCTGCCTGACCCCATGGCCACCCCTTGGGGTGATGGCCTCCCCCTCAGCTTTCTGGCCCTCACCTCTCCCCACGCCAAGGCACTAGTGTGCATGGAAGACACAAACTCAACACTGTTCAGAGTTCCCGGATCCCAGCCACGCCCTCTCTCCCTGGGGTGGCCTGCCTTGGTGGTCTTCTCCCACTTACTAGGATATCCCCTCTCCAATTCTCCCACCCACCAGCTCCCCCGGCCAAAGCCGGTGAGAATGAGGCAGTAGCAACAGCAGAAACAGAGGCCCAGAGATGAAGTGAGCGGCTGCTGGGTCTCCAGGCCCCTGCCCCGCAGTCCAGCCCCTCCCCTGGCTCCATCTCCACAAGAGCCTGGAGAGGTAGCATAGACAGCAATGGACCCAGGACTGACAACACCATCCCAGGGCCACACAAAAAATGCAATGCCTTCTTTTCTCCAGACTGGACTTCTGCCATCAGATTATCAATGAATCCACTGCCAACTGTCTAATGAGCATTTGCCACAGCTGGAGGCTCCCAGCTACGACACATTGACTCTCCAGCCTCAGGAATGGGGCACAGATATTTACAATCAAATACACTCTTCCAGGTGTTCCTGACCGCTTCAGGAGTCATGGAGATTTGGGGGAGCCTGTTTGGCTCCCTCAGCCACCTGCCTGGCACGATTGAGGCTGCCACTCAAGTGAATCATTATTGTCCCAGGCTGCCCGGACCTGACCATTGAACAGGCTAGAGCCAGACACCGCAGGCAGGGCCCCGGGAGGGGATTCTTGGGGGTGGGGGGAGGGGGATGATGCAGCGGGGCTGAGACCTGGAGGCCTTGCATCTGCTGGACCCCACCTCTGGAGCAGGGCTCACAGTGACATCTGGCTGGACACTGTCAGGGGAATGTCTGGATAGCGCTGTGGTCCTATCAAGCATCGGAAGAGCAGGTGCTTCTTCAAAATTTGTTACGAGTCTCTCCAACCAGATCTGAAGTTCCTTCAGGGTCTTAACCCTCTCAGCCTCCTCACGGCACACTGAACACAGCAGGCGGTACATAGCAAGTCCCCAGTGGCTGATGGAAGGACGTCTACTCAGTGCACTCAGTCCCCAAGGTTTCGTGGGGAAAGTGAGGTCTGGCTGACCTCACTGCTCCAGGGCCTTTTTGATCCCCAGGGCCCTGCACTCCCTCTAGCCTAGGTTTTGGCTGGGGTGGCCCGAGACACATACAGGCATCCTCAGGCTGGGAAAGACCCCGAGCCTAGTTGGTGCCGCACAAGGTAACTCACGGGCAGGCCCCCAAGCCCGGCAGAACAGGCAGAACATCCCTGGAAGCTGCAGGCTTCCAGCATCTGCTGTAAAGCCCTTCAAAGAGATTTAAAAAAATTGTCCATGAGCAATATGGTCTATGGCAAGATGGATGTTGCAGGAAATGGGAGTCTGAGCAAAAACAACTGGCTTATCTATGATGTCTGGTGGGAGCAGGGCTCAGCAGAGCTCGCCACAGCCTCCCAGGGTGTGTGCCTGCAGCCTTAGGCCTCTCCTCACCCCCATCCCGCTCCTGCTCTGCGTGGGTCTGGACCAACCCCTTGAGCTTTCAGATGCCACGTAAACAGAGAAGGCTATGTGTGTGCACACGAATGCATGCATGCTTTCTCTTTCTCACACACACACACACACACACGCACACACACATAGTTTGGGAAATCCCCACATCTGGCTCTCACGTGACTGAGCTATGCCCAGGAGGCCGCAGCTGGGAGGGTCAGGAGTGTGCAAGCTCTCTGGGGGAGCATGAAGTTAACTCTTTGGCATCACAGCTCTGGGACTCCGAGGGAAAGCCAGGGAGGAGACCAGTGCTCAGAGAGCCCTGGCATGGCTCACTACGCAAGTGTGGGAAGGTGGGGCCACTTCTCAGGGTCCCCCTGGTCTTCACCTGTGACTGGAAAGGGCTGCTCTTTCTTTGTCCCTTTCAATCCTGGTCAACCATCAGCTGCGAGGGAGACCCAGTAGATGAAGATTCCCTCCCCACCAGAGACCCGTCTGTCAGTCAGGGATTTAATGAGCCCTTCCTAGTGCTGGGCCCCTGGCTGGGTGGGTTGTGGCCCTGGAATCGTATGGAAATGGGGCACGTAGCCCCCAGGAGACTACTGGAAGCCACAGTCCTCCTAATAATAAGGAACAGGTCAGAGGGGGCCTTTGGTCTTTGGGGCACGTTCTCTCCAACTTAGGCACATGTATTATTTTATAAATCAGAACTTTTAAAGCTTCAACAACTTTAGTGAATGAGTGACCAGCTGCAGTGGTATCTCTGAAATAGCACCACCCAGAAGGTATCGGGGGACATGGAGGACGCACCCCAGTCCAGTGGCGAGGACGTGGCACGCTCTCACAGCCAATGCTGAGCCTGCCCAGATGCCTCTGCAGGCTGCTCTCCCTCTCCTCCGGGCTGACTCATTGAAAACCTCAGGGAACCAGGGGTGGAAGGCCTCACTCAGCACCCCACCCCCAAGCAGATCTATGCCTCCCTGGGGGAGGCTCCCTCCATCACCCCGCCTCCCATCGTAGCACTCGGACATCACACCGTAACTGCTGTTTACTTTCCCATCTCCCAGACCCAACCAGGACCCAGGCCTCAGGATGCCCACCTCAACATCCCTGGGCTTGGACCACAGAGCCTGGCACAGAGGGGATCCTGAGATGTTCACTGGACAAAATTTACATGACAGCCACAGCCAGTGCCAGGGAGTCAGCTCTAGGTCTGGCAGGAACACCTAATCCTAGGGAGTCTAATACCAGCATCCATCGGGAAACTCACTTCTTATCAATCTAGCTAGCCCTTGAGGGTTCCCCCACCCCCACCTCTGGGAGAGCCGCCATGAGTGTCGGGGGAGCCCTGGGCTTAGAGCAGAGAGGGCAACCGAGGTCACTGAAGAAGTTGAGGAAGGGGCCCTCTTACTCAGAACCCTGTGACCAAATGCCAGGGATGAACTGACAGAGGGCTCTCAGAGCCACTGGGCTCCAGGCAGGGATGGTGTGTGGCCAGGCCATGCGGACCAGGAGGCAGGCAAGGAGAAACTGCCTGACCCGGACAGATCCGGGACAAAGGATGTTAAAATCTGCCCTGTTTGCAAGGTCTCCCCAGGGGAGCTGATGCCAACGGAGACAGTCTTAATTTGGCTTCTTGTCACTAGCTGTCATCACAGCTTTGCAAGGACTTCACCCTGCTGCCTGGAACAGTTATGTACCCAACCCTGACACACTGACCCAACATTCAGGGAGCTTAAGGTGGCCCAGGGCCAAGGGGGAGACCCCGGATAACAGGAAAGGCAGACGCCTATGGGGGGCTTTTCCTACACCACTGTATCCACTAGCCAAATGCAACATCAGGAGGAAGCATCTTGAAGAGGATGAGCACGGGGAAGTGAAGGGAATTTTTGACATGGCTCGGTTTTCCTGGTACAAGAATCCAGTTCTAATGCTAACAAAATCCATCTTCTTACCAGCTGCTTGGGTCACATGTGTCGATGACAAGATCCAGGGGGCAAAGCAGAAAGAGTTGGGGAAAAACACTTTTTTTCCTCGCAAAAGTCTAAGTTTCGCTGAAACGCTGGAAAATTTTTCTTTGCCGCCACATTTCAGGACTGACCAATTATAAAAATGTCACGAGCCAACTGAGTTACACACGCCACATTTCTGTTTCTAAACAAAGTAAAGTTCAGATCAGAAAAAGGTGCTAACACAATAAGTAATGCACATTTCCCCCGAATCTTTGTTTTTCCACTGGCTTTGTCGTTACTGGAAATGTTGCCTCTTTTGTCACATGTTTATAAACCAAAAAGCCCAAGCAGGGATTTGCTGGACCACAATGTAGGCGTCTCTTCTCCTGAAGAAGAAGACCTTGTGGAAACAAAGCTGTCCTCATAACTGCCCCCACCCCTCACCCCAGGGACATGGCCAAATGCACCCTCCAGGAGCAGCCCCATTGAGTCACAGTCCACCCTGGGGGTCCAAGCCTTCTGCCCCCTCACTCTCTGCCTACCCTGAATATGGCCATCAACCCATATGGATGACCCATCCCAAATTGAACCCAACCTGGATCTCAGGGTATACCTGGGGAGCCCATCAAAGCTGGCTGGTGTTTCTGGGTGCCATCCCTAGAGCTGCTTGTTTGGTAGATCTGGGTCTGAGGATCTGTGCTTCAACAAGCAGGCTCAGGACTCTCAGCGCACCCCTGGGCCTTAGCACATGCTGTCCCCTTCCAGACCATCTTCCCATCACCCCAGCAGGAGAGATCAGCTGACAGGCCTGAAGTCCAGAAAGAAGCTGAGCAAGCAGGATGGAGGGGATCAAGGCTACCCACCCTCGAGTTGCCTCACTTCCCAGGTGTGAGATATGTACTCCCAGGATTCGGGGAGCCCTCCCCTCCCCCACCCCTGCTCCGTGTGTCCAGGCCAGTAGGGCAGTGGGACCACACTGCCTGTGGCCAGACACACACTTTCTCCATCATCACTGCCACATAGGCTGGCGGTGGAACTGCCAAACCAATCAGCCTCCTTCATTCCCAATTAGTTGGCTTTGAACTCCAGGGGTGACATCAGGCTGGGGACCCAGAGCCACACAAATAAAAATTATTTAAAAACACCAGCCCGGGCGAGATGCGCCAGAAGGCAATGCCTTCACGAGACACGTTCACTCTTGGAACAGGCCGTCGGAGGGTGCCAGGAATGTCTTGGCCGTGTTCTCCAAGCAGCCTGGGCCTTTCTCCCTGAGGATTGATGGCTTGGGCAGAAAAGAAAGCTTTGGAAAAGGCTTGCTGATACACTCTCCCAGGTTTCCTTTCCAGACGCATCTCCTGCCCTCCCCCTCTTCCGAGCCCTTCATGTCTGCCAGGCTAGACAACCTCTTCTTCCCTCAAACTTTCAAACACATCCCAGACCCAGAGTCCTTGCTCAGACCGAGCTCTTCTACCAGGAGTGTCTGGCCCCCTCTCTGCTCATACCCACCCCTTCCATCCTCCAGCAAGCATCTCCAGCCCCTCCCTTCTTGGCTGGTGCCCCCCCCACCCACCTCAGCCCCTTCTGTTTGACTCCCATACATCACAACCCATCCTGGCCCTCATTCATCAATGAATCCCCAGCACATCCTGCTTTCTCAGTTGAGCTGTGACCTCCATGAGGCCAGGAACCAGTAATCACTTAAAAGAAATGAAAGCCTCCAGGGGAGGACTGAAAGCTGCAGTCATCTGCTTTGTCTCTGCCCCTCTCCGTCTGTGGCTGGTAAGCAGGGCCGGCCGGGGTCTGAGGGAGGCTGGCCCTACTCTGCGTCCTGGGGTGGGCTGGGGGTACATTTGTCCCAGGGGAAGACGAGGCACCAGAGGCTTTTACAGACCTGCTTTCTCTGCTTCACCCTGGCCCTCCTCACACCCCTGCCTCATTCCAGGATTTGGTGGGAGTGCCATGAGCAGGAAGCCAGGTTCTGCCTGCCCCTCCCCTTGGGAAGGCAGTGGCCCCTCTCTTAGTCACTTCCTCTGTCAAAGGAGGGCAGACTACCTTTTTATAGTAGTCAGAACCTACAGGCAGGTTTTGCTTTAAGCCAAATACACCATGAAAGTGAAGTCGCTCAGTCGTGTCCGACTCTTTGCGACCCCATGGACTGTAGCCTACCAGTCTCCTCCATCCATGGGATTTTTCAGACAAGAGTGCTGGAGTGGGGTGCCATTTCCTTCTCCTTATTAAAGACCAAATTCATACAAAGAGAAATGAAGTGATACTAGTCACAGCCTGCAAAGGGACCCTTTACCTCAAGAAGAATCTCTTGTGCCCAATGGGTTCCCTCTATAGATACCGCAGTGGGGTTGGGAGCTCTCTTGGGGCAGGCCCTCTCCCAGTCTGTGGAACTCCTGCCAGAGGTCTCCGGAGCCCAGTCCTGCTCTCTCTGGATTCCTCAGGTCTCAGGAAGGAACGGACTTCAGTGGAAAGAGGTTTGAATCGGAAGAACCAGATTTGAATCCTGTCTACTTGGCTAGGTGACCTTGGTGACCTGGACCTACCTCCCCTGGCCTATAAAAGGGGGATAAGACCACCTGCCCAGGTTATCAGGAGGCTGGCTGGCAACCATGAGATGGTGCACACACAGCCTTCCCCCTCTGAAAGGAGTCTCTCCTGCAGGACGTAAATGCCAAAGTCAGTAGTCCCTCCTGTTTAAGAGCTGCTTCTACTCAGAAATGGCTTAACCCTTGGTGTCTCTTGCACCAGACACTTCCCATGTATTAACTCCTATCCAAGCCTCAGACGACCTGTTGAAGTGCTTTCATTATACTCATTTCATAGATGAGCAAACTGAGGCACAGGGAAGTTAGGACTTGCCCAAGACCACGTGGCTGGCAGAGCTGGGACACAAAACTAGGTGTTCCGGCTCCAGAGCCTGTCTTAACTCTACAGAATATTCTGAGACTAGATTCTGTCTCCTATGAGGCCAGGGCCTTGGCTCACAGAATGAAAATTATGCTTCAAGCCAGTCCTTTTTAACTCTCAAATTCCCTTCCTTTCTGAACCTATCAATAATTAAAAGAACAACCATGGCGGCTGCTATCATTGGGAGCATGCTATGCGCCACCCCCTGCTAGTTCAATCCTTACCATTCATAGAGGCAGGCACTATTTTTACCCCCATTTTCTATATGGAGGCATGAGGTCGGAGGTCAAGCAGCTTGCCAGTCACAGAGCCAACACGTGGCAGAGCAGGAGCTCAGACCCCGTCTGACACCAAAACAGAAATTCTGAAGTCCAGGTGACACACTTCTCTGTCATCATACTACAGTAATACTGATCTCATGAACTCCATCCAGTGATGCAACCTGTGTGGTACTAAAATGGAAGCTGGGTGAGCTTGCCAAGGTTCCAAGGAAAAGCATAAAGTAAACAGGATTTCACGAGGAGCATCAACACTGACCTAAAAGAACAAACTTGCAATACACTTGAGCAACCTCATTTGCATTTAAATGAGCAGCAGCTCATCACAGGACTCTGGGGTGGGATGCGGCCTCAGACACAATCCCAGGGCCAGGATGATCCCAGAGGATCCATGGACGCCTGCGCCCCCTGGTGGAACTTCCTAGCCACTGGAACTGGAGCCATGCAACCTACTAGAAGGGTTGGGGCCCCAGTCCATCTTTTCAGGTCTGAAGAGAACGCCCTGCTCTCGGGTGTGGGGGGGGAGGGGGAGGGTGGAGGAGGTTGGGTGATGGGGCTCTCCTGCAGCAGTGCTCACCTGGGGGAGGCCAATCACCGACTGGCCCAGCCTACTGCTGGGCACGGCACAAAGCCCTCTAACTGCATCACACCCTCGAACCTTCTGCACGTTCCTGCAGGTGGCCGCTACTCCATTTTCAAGGGCGTGCCCATCACTCGGGCTAGACTACGATCCCCAGTTATCCAACCACACACTCATGCAGGAATGGCTCAGGAGGTATTATGCAGGGGTGATCAGGTTCAACATTAGCTGGCTTTCACAGATGTTACACTTGATACTCTGAGGGGCCCTGGGTCCCTCAGCTGAAATGCTTTAATGGGCAGAGCTGAGGTGTTACTGCAGAAGAAATTTCACCTGTGGACTGCAACCCCAGCCTGCTCTTGGGTTTCGGACTTGCCTGACTGGCCCACAGTTGCATAAGCCAGTTACTTGCATGAAATGTAATACACAGTGGCTCCTATGGGTCTGGCTTCTCCAGCTGAATCCGGCCAACACAACAGAAGAGGTGAGGGCATGGAGCTCCGGTGGAGATCTCCCCGAGGTCACGGGGCTGCGAATGGGACCCAGGCAATCTGGCATAAGCTACCCCACAGCCCATGCCGTCCTCCACTGCTGTCCTGGCCCCCTCATTGCTGGTCTCCCCTCCTTGACCATCTCTACTCACTGGTCACAAAAAACTGTTCCAAGAGCTAAGGCAGATCATGTCCCCTCTCCTCAGAACTCCTCAGTGGCTCTTCATCTCTCTCACCGTGAAGGCTGAAACCCTTAGAAGGTCTGACGCGGTCTGAGCTGCTGCCCCACTCCCACATCTCTGCTCTCCCCACTAACACCTTGACCTCCCCTCCACTCCCCCCCAGCCACAGGCCTCCTGGCCATGCTTTGAGCAGGCAGACCAGCACGCTCCTACCTCTGGGCCTTTGCACTGGTTGTGCCCTTGGCCTGGATGGCTCTTCCTTGGGTAACCATGCCACTTCCTTGCTTCCCTGTCCAACAGTACATTGTTGTCTGCACAGTTCATCACTAGAGTGGACTGCAAACCCCTTGAGGGCAGAAAGGCACATTCCAGTCACCTCAACACTACCGGCATACAGCTGGTGCTCAATAAGGGCAGCTGCGATAGCTGGTCTCCAAACAAGCTGTGCTGGGTCCTGCTCCCCAACCTGTGTGCAAGTGCTGTGTCTTGACTTGGCAAAGCCCCGGCTCTCTGCCCCTAATCACCAAAACTCCTTCTCTTTCCAGACAACATCCCTGACTTGAGGCCGCAGCAACTCTCCTTCCTGACCTGCAGTGTCATTTACACGCCCAGGCCTTCTTCTTGAATGGTGCTGCCATTCAACCAGCACCAGGGGTTCCTGCTACCTGTGCGGGCCCTGCGCAAGGTCTCTGCTTTCAAGGTGGTGGGACACAGGTAACACAAGAAAACCCACAAGGTAATGAGTGTGGTCAGTGACATGCAGGGAAGAAGCAGGGTGACCTGAGGGGGGCAGCTAGATAGTGGAGGATGGGGCAGCTTCTCTGAGCAGAAATCTTAAGGAGCCAGCCACATGGAAGAACAAGGAACAGCATTAAGGCCAGGGGGAACAGCAAATGCAATTACCATGTGAAGAGAATGAGCCTGCTGTGTTTCACGAATGGAAGGTGACGGGCATGAGAGTGCTGGGATGGGAAAGAGGGGGCAGGGGCGAGGGTAGAGCCCAGGGTGGGATGGTAGGCAGGGGCCAGAGCACACACTGCTGTCTGGGATCAGGGGTTTTTCTGGGTGGGTGGAAAATCCTTGGAATTTAAGCAGAAAGGCACATTCAGTTCAGTTCAGTTGCTCAGTCGTGTCCGACTCTTTGCAACCCCATGAATTGCAGCACGCCAGGCCTCCCTGTCTATCACCAACTCCCGGAGTCTACCCAAACTCATGTCCATCAAGTCAGTGATGCCATCCAGCCATCTCATCCTCTGTTGTCCCCTTCTTCTCCTGCCCCCAATCCCTCCCAGCATCAGAGTCTTTTCCAATGGGTCAACTCTTCGCATGAGGTGGCCAAAGTACTGGAGTTTCAGCTTTAGCATCATTCCTTCCAAAGAATAGCCAGGACTGATCTCCTTTAGAATGGACTGGCTGGATCTCCTTGCAGTCCAAGGGACTCTCAAGAGTCTTCTCCAACACCGCAGTTCAGAAGCATCAATTCTTCGGCGCTCAGCTTTCTTCACAGCCCAACTCTCACATCCATACATGACCACAGGAAAAACCATAGCCTTGACTGGACGGACCTTTGTTGGCAAAGTAATGTCTCTGCTTTTGAATACGCTATCTAGGTTGGTCATAACTTTCCTTCCAAGGAGTAGGCGTCTTTTAATTTCATGTCTGCAATCACCATCTGCAGTGATTTTGGAGCCCAGAAAAATAAAAGTCTGACACTGTTTCCACTGTTTCCCCATCTATTTCCCATGAAGAGATGGGACTGGATGCCATGATCTTTGTTTTCTGAATGTGGAGCTTTAAGCCAACTTTTACACTCTCCTCTTTCACTTTCATCAAGAGGCTTTTTAGTTCCTCTT
Organism: Bubalus kerabau; assembly: GCF_029407905.1. Classification (NCBI taxonomy): domain Eukaryota; kingdom Metazoa; phylum Chordata; class Mammalia; order Artiodactyla; family Bovidae; genus Bubalus; species Bubalus kerabau. Next base: position 26,792,910 of record NC_073645.1, read on the forward strand.
CACTTTCTGCCATAAGGGTGGTGTCATCTGCATATCTGAGGTTATTGATATTTCTCCCAGCAATCTTGATTCCAGCTTGTGCTTCCTCCAGCCCAGCGTTTCTCATGATGTACTCTCATAGAAGGTAAATAAGCAGGGTGACTATATACAGCCTTGAAGGACTCCTTTTCCTATTTGGAGCCAGTCTGTTGTTCCATGTCCAGTTCTAACTGTTGCTTCCTGACCTGCATACAGATTTCTCAAGAGGCAGGTCAGGTGGTCTGGTATTCCCATCTCTTTCAGAATTTTCCACAGTTTATTGTGATCCACACAGTCAAAGGCTTTGACATAGTCAATAAAGCAGAAATAGATGTTTGTCTGGAACTCTCTTGCTTTTTCCATGATCCAGCGGATGTTGGCAATTTGATCTCTGGTTCCTCTGCCTTTTCTAAAACCAGCTTGAACATCTGGAAGTTCAAGGTTCACGTACTGCTGAAGCCTGGCTTGGAGAATTTTGAGCATTACTTTACTAGCGTGTGAGATGAGTGCAATTGTGCCGTAGTTTGAGCATTTTTTGGTATTGCCTTTCTTTGGGATTGGAATGAAAACTGACCTTTTCCAGTCCTGTGGCCACTGCTGAGTTTTCCAGATTTGCTGGCATATTGAGTGCAGCACTTTTACAGCATCATCTTTCAGGATTTGAAATAGCTCAACTGGAATTCCATCACCTCCACTAGCTTTGTTCGTAGTGATGCTTTCTAAGGCCCACTTGACTTCACATTCCAGGATGTCTGGCTCTAGGTGAGTGATCACACCATCATGATCATCTGGGTCGTGAAGATCTTTTTTGTACAGTTCTTCTGTGTATTCTTGCCACCTCTTCTTAATATCTTCTGCTTCTGTTAGGTCCATACCATTTCTGTCCTTTATTGTGCCCATCTTTGCATGAAATGTTCCCTTGGTATCTTTAATTTTCTTGAAGAGATCTCTAGTCTTTCCCATTCTGTTGTTTTCCTCTATTTCTTTACATTGATCACTGAGGAAGGCTTTCTTATCTCTTCTTGCTATTCTTGGGAACTCTGCATTCAGATGCTTATATCTTTCCTTTTCTCCTTTGCTTTTTGCTTCTCTTCTTTTTACAGTTATTTGTAAAGCCTCCCCAGACAGCCATTTTGCTTTTTTGCATTTCTTTTCCACGGGGATGGTCTTGATCCCTGTCTCCTGTACAATGTCACAAACCTCAGTCCATAGTTCATCAGGCACTCTATCTATCAGATCTAGGCCCTTAAATCTATTTCTCACTTCCACTGTATAATCATAAGGGATTTGATTTAGGTCATACCTGAATGGTCTAGTGGTTTTCCCTACTTTCTTCAATTTAGGTCTGAATTTGGCAATAAGGAGTTCATGATCTGAGCCACACTAAAATGGACTGCAATGGGTGAATTTAACTCAGATGACCATTATATCTACTACTGCGGGCAGGAATCCCTTAGAAGAAATGGAGTAGCCATCATGGTCAACAAGAGTCCGAAATGCAGTGCTTGGATGCAGTCTCAAAAACAACAGAATGATCTCTGCTCGTTTCCAAGGCAAACCGTTCAGTATCACAGTAATCCAAGTCTATGCCCCAACCAGTAACGCTGAAGAAGCTGAAGTTGGACGGTTCTATGAAGACCTACAAGACCTTTTAGAACTAACGCCCCAAAAAGATGTCCTTTTCATTATAGGGGACTGGAGTGCAAAAGTAGGAAGTCAAGAAACACCTGGGGTAACAGGCAAATTTGGCCTTGGAATACGGAATGAAGCAGGGCAAAGACTAATAGAGTTTTGCCAAGAAAGGCACATTATATGTCCCATGTTTGGAGGAGTTCACTGTGTGGCGTGGAGAAAAATGTGGAGAGGCAACAGTGGGAGCAGACAGGCTGAGGGGGAAGCTGAGGTCCTCTGAGGGACGAAGGGGGCTTCTAACAGATGTGATGGTGGAAGTGGGACAAGGGGATGGGTGTGGAGGGCAGGTGGGCAGGTGAGAGGAGGGGAGGAGTCAGGGATGACTTCTTGATGCTGGGCTTGAGCAACAGGGTGGGTGGTGGGAGGAGGAAGATGCGAGAAGGAGCAGGTTCCATGGAGGGAAGGAGCAGAGATAAATTTGAGGCTACACTGTCTTCTGGGTATCAAAGTCTCCAGTCCTGCCTCCTCTGTGAGGCTTCCCTCTGTCTGAGCACTTTCTTCCTGTGCACTCCACCCTCCCCAGGTCTGCGTGGTAGTCCTGGCTCTGTGCTCCACAGGAGATCCCTCCAGGAGATCCTCCAAGGATGAACCGGGGCTTTGGGGACTACAGTGTGACGAGAGATGGCCAGGAAACAAGCGTTTGTGTTCTTTACACAAACATCCCTGACTGGAGTCACCCTGGGAAGCTTCGTGAGCTTCATCACAGAGCAGAGTGAAACTCCAAATATGAACTCAGACCCCCACTTTGCCACAGACTCCAGGCAGCCACCCTTGGAGACGTAGCTTCTCATTTGTGAAATGGGAATCCCATGAGCCACCATGCAACGTGGCTCTGAGTAGGAAACGAAGAAATAGATAATATAAAGTAGCCAGTACATAGTGAAAGTGAAGTTGCTCAGTCGTGTCTGACTCTTTGCGACCCCATGGACTGTAGCCTACCACACTCCTCCATCCATGGGATTTTCCAGGCAAGAGTACTGGAGCAGGGTGCCATTGCCTTTGCCAGAGGATCTTCCTGACCCAGGGATCGAACCTGGGTCTCCCGCATTGTAGGCAGACACTTTACCGTCTGAGCCACCAGGGAAGTCCTCCAGTACACACTAGATGCTCACTAAATAATAACAGTAGCTAGCACTTCAGGAGAACTGTCCAGGGTGCAGGCAGTGTTCCAGGCAGACTTATATATATAGAAGTTTATGTAATTTTCATTATAACCATGAGCTGTGTATTAGTCAGGATTCTCCAGATAAATAAAACAGAATATTGACAGAGAGAGAAAGAAGAGAGGGAGGAATTGGCTCATGTGACTGTGGGGCCTTGATGAGCCCACAGTCTGCTGGGGGTATGCATATAGGCTGGAGACTCAAGGAAGAGCTGCAGTTCAAGTCCAAAGGTGCTGGCAGAATTCCTTCTTGCTTGGGGGAGGTTGGTCTTTCCCTTAAGGCCTTCAACTGATGGATGAGACCAACCCACATTAGGGAGGGTAATCTGCTTTACTCAAGGTCCACTGATTTAAAAGTTAATCTAATTCAAAAAACATCTTCACAGAAACATCCAGAATAATGCTTGACAAAATATCTGGGCACTGCAGCCCAGTCAGGTTGACACAGAAAATTAACTCTACAAGGTGGTAAGAATAGTATCCCTAGTTTACAGAAGGGAAGACAGGCACAGAGAGGGTAGGAGGAACGCCCAAGGTCTGAAGAGCCAGACTCTAAACTCCTGCCGTCTGGCTCCAGAGCTGACTCTTTTAACCATGACAGTAAGTGGCCATTATCATAAGCACAGCAGCATAAATTAAATTTCTCCATCCATCCTTTTCCTGGCCTGAGAGTGGAAGGCAGAGAAACCGGGGAAGCTTTCCCTGGGTGGGGCCCTGCCTTGCTTAGGAAGCAGCACAGACTCTGAGGCTCAGAGATTGAGGGCTGGTAGGTTATCTGGGCCAGTCCACAACTCTACAGAGGAGGAAACTGAGGCTGAGAGTAGAGAAGGGACTCACCAGGGGGTCCCAGGGCTTCAGAAAGTGATGATGATGACAATAAATCATGCTTCTCCAGCAGTTACTGTCTCCTAGGGACTTTTCTGCATTAACTTCTTGAATCTTCTACATGTGAGACAGAGAGCATCTATATCCCTGTTTTTTTAAGGAATGAGGAAACTGAGGCAGAGAGGTCATGAAACTGGTGCCAGAATCTCAGCCCAGGCTCAACCAGTCACTGCATCTCTGAGGTTCGGGGCAAGTTTCTTGGGGAGGAGGGGATGTACCTGTGTGCTAAGTCACTTTGGTCATGTCCAACTCTTTGAGACCCTATGGACCATTAGCCCTCCAGCCTTCTCTGTCCATGGGATTCTCCAGGCATGAATACTGGAATGGGTTGCCATGCCCTCCTCCAGAGGATCTTCCTAACTTAGGTATCGAACCAGCGTCTCTTAAGTCTCCTGCATTGGGAGGTGGGTTCTTCACCACTAGCACTACTCCCAGGCTTGCCCCTCCTTCCCAGTTCCCCCACTTGGGGCTCTGGCTACAAGGGACCGGTGAGAAGACGCTGCAGTTTATGAGGCAGCCTCAGCCTCCTGTTCACGGAGGAAATGCCCCGCAGTACAGCGGTGTGCACACCTGAAACACTCCTGCCCATGTGACAGGCATGTGTGTGCATGTGTCTCATCCCACAGCTGGACACAAGCACACACGCCAACCCACAAATGGATACGTGCCAACACACTGGCACACACACCTAAACAAGTAAACATCCTCAAGAGCACACAACTATGAAATCCCACGTGAACACACACGACCCCCACACATACACATGCCCCCTATACAGGACACATCTTTCCTCATCCCACTTAACATATAAGCAAACACGGATACACACAAACCATAGGAAGCCACACAGAAACACACCATGCAATCACAGCTACCCCGATTCACAGCCCATCTTTCACACACAGGCATGTTCCTCTACTGATCCAGGGGTCAAAGCACCTAGACACAAGTACCTGCCCACAAGGTGAGCCGCTAATGTGAGCCATGGATTCTTCCACACTTCTCCCACCCCAGGGGCCAGAACCGCCCCCCTCGGCTGTCCACCCCCACAACTCACCACCCCCATAAGTAGGAATAACACAGATCGTTCCAATCCCTTCCCTACCCGGCAACTCCCAGTACACACTCATCCCTAAATACAAGGGACCACCCTCCCACAATTCACTGCACCCTGCCCACTTGCAGGTATTGGCCCAGTTCCTCCCCCCACCCCCCTGCGAGAATCCTGACCCCAGAGGGCAGCGCCCAGCACACAGCATCCAAAGACTTGCTCCGCAGCTCCCTGTCTCCACCTTCTTGGCAAACTCGGGGTGAGCCCTGGCACCTGCCGTGCCAATGCCGGGGCAGGTCAGTGCCCTACCACCCGGTCTCCGAGGGCCACCGCGCAGAGCCCCCACGCCCGCAGCGTGGACCAGGCGCTCACAGTCCAGGGAGGAGGGGCAAGGCTGCTCCTCAGGCGTTAGAAACTCACAGTCACTCGGGCACGATCCCCGCCCCACCACACACCCCCCAACGCCCTGCTCCTGGATCTCACCTTCTCACGGGGAAAATCCAGCATGTCTATTAACCCTTCCGTGGCTGCCGCACCGCGGTAAGGACCCAGGGAGAAATCCCAGCAGTGCCCAGCAGTCGGCCCCGCAGCCCCAGGAGGAGGATCCGGCTGCACACGTAGCGCGGATCTAGGGGGCTTAGGCCCCCCACTCTCCATGCACCCACTCCCATCAGCACCGGGGAGAACCCGAGGGACGCGGAGGGAGGAGGGGTTGCGAGTACCAGAGGTCTTAGGGGGCAGGAGCTGGGGATGGGGGCAACAGAAAGGGAGCAGGACCACGGGGCAAGCGGGCGAGGACAAGCCCTCAGAAAGTCCCCCGCAGGGTCAGAGCGGCGCGTGCACGAAGCGGGAGGGAAGGTTGGAGGGAAGAACGACCGGAGGCTCCCTTACCTGATTTCCTCTTGGAACTGCCGTAGTCTCTGAAAAAGAAGCAACAACACAGAGACATGGTTAGGGTCGTGCGGGGGCGCGAGACTGCTGCGCTGCGGCTGCAGGGCACTCGCGGGCCGCTGCTCATGTGATTCCCGCTGCCGGCGAGCCGCGCGCTCCGCAGCCGCACGCACTGCGCGCCGCGCCAGCCCGCGGGGGCCCCGCCTGCTCTGCCACCCCTCCGGCCGCGATCGGCCCGCCCCGCCCCGCCCGGCCGTCCGCACCCCCGCCCGGCCCCGCCCCGCCCGGCCCCGGCTCGGTGGGCCACTCGCGCCCTTTCGCAGGCACCTTCCCCCGAACTCCGATGGGGGAGGACGAGGCAGGTTTCCAAGCAGTTCATTAACAGGGAAACTGAGGCCCCGGGGAGTGGTCGCTAGAACCCAGGCCCTGCAGCGCACCGGGAGCCCGCTCCCCACCCCTGCCAAACTTCCCCTCCCAGTGCTTTGCCCACTCAGCCTTTAAAGTCACGATCGAAATGTTACCTCCTTCACCTGTCTTGCCTGACATCCTCCCCTTGCAGGCCCTGCTGTAATTATAGATTTGTGTGACCCTTTGAAGGAAGTCCGCCCCCACCCTAGACCCATGGGTCCCTGAGGTCACACTGTGCCTTGTTCCCTCCAACTGCGCCCCTTGGCCAGGCAGTGGTGATGGATGAATAGGGACTGTAGGCTTAATGCTGAAATGAAAGGCTCAGGCTGGGAACTGGGGGATTCAATAGGGGGTAGGCAGAGCATACTGCCAGGTATGGTGGCTAAACTTCCAGTGAGCACTGGGTTCAAATCCTGTTGCTAGAAATAACTGCTGGAGGACCAGAAGTATGTAACAGACTGTAGCCTGCCAGGCTCCTCTGTTCATGGAATTTACCAGGCAAGAATACTGGAGCAGGTTGCCATTTCCTACTCCAGCTGATCTTCCTGACCCAGGGATCGAACCTGAGTCTCCTGCATAGGCAGGAGGATTCTTACCACTGTGTAACTTGGGAAGTCTGTTAACAGCTTTACCTGCCCTGGTCTGCTCCAGCCTGGAGCCTGCTCTGCCCCCCAGCAAGGAGTTAACCCAGACTCAGCCACAGGCCCCCTCCCAGTCCTGCCCCCACTGCCTTCCTACCCCTGCTCCTGCCTTTGGCCCCTCCCTGCACCCTTGCAAAAAAGTAAAATGGCTCTCTGAGGAGGCCTTACAAATAGCTGTGAAAAGAAGAGAAAAACAAAGGAGAAAAGGAAAGATATACCCATTTGAATGCAGAGTTCCAAAGAATAGCAAGGAGAGATAAGAAAGCCTTCCTCAGTGTTCAGTGCAAAGAAATAGTGGAAAACAATAGAATGGGAAAGACAAGAAATCTCTTCAAGAAAATTAGAGATACCAAGGGAACTTTTCTTGCAAAGATGGGTACAATAAAGGACAGAAATGGTATGGACCTAACAGAAGCAGAAGATATTAAGAAGAGGTGGCAAGAACACACAGAAGAACTGTACAAAAAAGATCTTCACGACCCAGATGATCATGATGGTGTGATCACTCACCTAGAGCCAGACATCCTGGAATGTGAAGTCAAGTGGGCCTTAGGAAGCATCACTACAAACAAAGCTAGTGGAAATGACGGAATTCCAGTTGAGCTATTTCAAATCCTGAAAGATGATGCTATGAAAGTGCTGCACTTAATATGCCAAATTTGGAAAACTCAGCAGTGGCCACAGGACTGGAAAAGGTCAGTTTTCATTCCAATCCCAAAGAAAGGCAATGCCAAAGAATGTTCAAACTACCGCACAATTGCATTTATCTCACACACTAGTAAGTAATGCTCAAAATTCTCCAAGCCAGGCTTCAGCAATACGTGAACTGTGGACTTCCAGATGCTCAAGCTGGTTTTAGAAAAGGCAGAGGAACCAGAAATCAAATTGGCAACATCCACTGGATCATCAAAAAAGCAAGAGAGTTCCAGAAATACATCTATTTCTGCTTTATTGACTATGCCAAAACCTTTGACTGTGTGGATCACAACAAACTGTGGAAAATTCTTGAAGAGATGGAAATACCAGACCACCTGACCTGCCTCTTGAGAAATCTGTATGCAGGTCAGGAAGTAACAGTTAGAACTGGACGTAGAACAATAGACTGGTTCCAAATAGGAAAAGGAGTATGTCAAGGCTGTATATTGTCACCCTGCTTATTTAATTTATATGCAGAGGACATCATAATAAACGCTGGGCTGGAAGAACCACAAGCTGGAATCAAGATTGCCGGGAGAAATATCAATAATCTCAGATATGCAGATGACACCACCCTTATGGCAGAAAGTGAAGAGGAACTAAAAAGCCTCTTGATGAAAGTGAAAAGGAGAGTGAAAAAGTTGACTTGAAACTCAACATTCAGAAAACTAAGATCATGGCATCTGGTCCCATCACTTCATGGCAAATAGATGGGGAAACAGTGGAAACAGTGGCAGACTTTATTTTTGTGGGGGCTCCAAAATTACTGTAGATGGTGATTGCAGCCATCAAATTAAAAGATGCTTACTCCTTGGAAGGAAAGTTATGACCAACCTAGACAGCATATTAAAAAGCAGAGATATTACTTTGCCAACAAAGGTCCATCTAGTCAAAGCTATGGTTTTTCCAGTAGCCATGTATGGATGTGAGAGTTGGACTATAAAGACAGCTGAGTGCCAAAGAACTGATGCTTTTGAACTGTGGTGTGGGAGAAGACTTTTGAGAGTCCCTTGGACTGCAAGGAGATCCAACCAGTCCATCCTAAGGGTACATGAGTCCTAAGTGTTCATTGGAAGGACCAATGTTGAAGCTGAAACTCCAATACTTTGGCCACCTGATGTGAGGAACTGACTCATTGGAAAAGACCCTGATGCTGGGAAAGATTGAAGGCAGGAGGAGAAGGGGACGACAGAGGCTGAGATGGTTGGATGGCATCACCAACTCAATGGACATGAGTTTGGGTAAACTCCGGGAGTTGATGATGGACAGGGAGGCCTGGCGTGCTGCAGTCCTCGGGGTTGCAAAGAGTCGGACTCGCCCCTGCATGATACTGTGCCGCCAGCATCGTGGTGGGGTCCTTAAGAAGAAGTCCCTTCCTTTGGTTTTAGGGGGTTCTGCAGGGTCCAAGTTCAAAGCCCGATAAACTCCAGAAGTTGGTGATGGACAGGGAGGCCTGGTGTGCTGCAGTCCATGGGGTTGCAAAGAGTCGGACATGACTGAGCGACTGAACTGAACTGAACTGCACCCTTGCATCCACCAGTCCTCAGGGGAGCCTCTAAGACAGGTCTATTAAATGCTCAGGTAGGGCTGGATGGTGATCTATGTGGAGACCAGGGGAAATGATCGTTTCCCTGGGGATCAAAGAAAATGCCAATTGCCCAGCTTCAGTCGAAGCGAACTGGCAGCTAGGTCTGCTGGCTGGAAAGAGGGAGTCTACTGGAAGAAAGGACAGCAGGTTCACTGGGAAGGAGTCACCTTCATGGACTCCCCAAGACTCCAATCCTGGGAGTCTAGGGGGTTACCTGGGCTTTGAGGCCATTTGTTAAGCTTCAGGGTGCTTTGCCTCCACAGCCTAGGATGAGACCCTGTCTCCTAGGCTCGTAGGTTTCCCACAGAGGCCTGTGAATAGGAATGCTGGGGCTGAGGCCCAGGAACCTCCATTTCTGATACCATCCCCTCCCCCCTCCCACCAGCCCTCTTGTTTGAGAACCTCCTCAGTATTCCAAGCCTCTTTCAATCCTCACGTCCACACTAAGGAGGTTCTATCATCCGCACCTTACAGATGAGGTTCAGTGACCGCCCAGGGTCATCCAAGCTGGGGAAGGGCTGTGGTTTATGAGCTCCCCTGCCCCCATGAAATTGCGTCACGGATGGGGGATAACGGGGAACCTGCTGAATCTGTTGCCTTCAAAAGGCAGGTGGGAGAGTTCCCATTTGCCCCGGTCCCCGGCTCATCAGTCCAGGAAGGGCAGAGCCAGGGTCAGCTCCGTAGGGCAGAATGGAGATGGGGAAGACTCTGTGTAGAAGTGCCTGGCTGTGACCACTGAAGCTCTGCCGTAGGGAGAATTCCCAGCGAGGAGGAGGAGAGTGTTATATGGTGGCTACGTCCAGCCCAGCAGACTTGCATCTCCCAAAGAGAGACTTTGTTTCTCAGGCCTTATTGCCTGGTAGGGCCTGAGGAAGGGCAGAGAGTGGAGGGCCAGGATCAGCTCCCCTCCCCTACCCCACCACCTCCCAGCTGGTCCTGCAGGAGAAGCCTCTGGCCCGGGGACCACAGTGGCCCACTGCCCATCCCCTGGCGGCCAGCAGACCAGATGGGGGGCGTGGCTTCCTTGCAGTGATGGCCATTGCATTGTCCCCACTCTGTTTGTGCAGCTGCGCTGCCCATGATTCTCTTTGAGCTTATCAACAGCCCCCAAGGGGAGACAGGCAGGTCATTACCATGTGACGGGAGCATGTCGAGGCTCAGGAGTGGGAGACGAACATAGTTCACGGCTGCTGAGGCCACTCTGTGCCAGGCCCCCTCAGCGATTCTCAACCTGAGCATTCAACAGGGTCACCTGGAGAGCCGGACTTACAAGTTCAGATGTGGCCCCCACCCCTGAGCTGACGAACCTAGTGTCTGCATCTTGGACGAGCCCCCAAGGCTGCCCCAGTGTTGGTTGAGAACCCCAGGTCCAGCAGTCTCCGCTCAATCACTGAAACCCCTGTAGGCAGCAGCGGTGCCGGGGGCACTCCAGTCCCTGTACCACAGCCTCCACTGGGACTCTAGCCACCCCCAAGAAAATCTTGCTTAGTAAGAACAATGAGCTTGAGGTGCCAAAGAAGCTTCCAGACAACCCCTGGCCACTCCTCCCAACCCACCCCAGCCAGCCTGTCCTTCAACTACTGGATGAGCCCTTCCCTTCAAGGACTCCTGGGTCCTGTGGTCTCCTTTTTTGGGCAGGTGAGGACAGCAAAGCTTAGAGAAGCTGGACAACATGTTCAAGGTCACACAGTGAGTAGGTGAGGCTGGGAATGGAGGCTGGGAACCTGGCCTTCTCTGGGTCAAGACCAGATGCTGCCACGAGTGGGTGCAGGGGAGGAGGGTAATGCCAGCCCTGGGGGCCTGAGAAGCACATGGGTTAATGGGGTGGAGGCCAAGGCCCTGGCATGGGGGGCCCAGGCTGGGGCTGGATGGTGGGACTGGCAGGCCTAGGACTCCTTACACAGGGTCTGGCCTCCAGCCTGAGTAGGGGCGGCCCTAATAGGAAACCTCTTGGAGGTTTCCGGTTGGGCACCTTTTAGCAAAGCCATTTCATATTTTTAGCTGTTGAATGTGCTGAGAAGCAGCTTAGATATCCAGTGGCTGGGACTCCCCCATCCCTCACATACCAGGGCATGGGGCGGGGTGGGGAGAGGCGGGGATCTCCCACCTCCTGCTGTCCAGCAATCAGTACTGGCCTGGGCAGGACAGCAGACCCTCCGTCAGAGTCCAGTTTCTCACCAACTCAAGACCCCCTCCCCACCTCCCCTCCTTGCTCAGGCCTTGCCCAGAGCTGGTGCTGACAGCCCCCACGCCCCTGGCAATTCCACTCCTGGTAGGTCACAGTCTAGCCTGCTTCCGACTTGCTGCTGAATCACCATCTCCCGGGGAGTCACAGGAAGGGAGAAAGGGAGGGGAGGCGAGGCTGGCGTCTCCCTCTAGTGCCGCCAGAAGCTAATGTAATTGAAAAGGCCTCCCAGGCTGTCCTGACACGGCTCCGTCAGGCCACTTGGCCTTCTCTGCAACTGGTCCGGGGGTGACCAAGGCCACAGTGACCAACCATCCTGGGCAAAACTGGGACACAGGACTTTCAGAGCCCAAACTCGGAAGGTCACAGACAAGCCAGGATGGTTGATCACCAGATGGTGTACAGGTCAGGCCTGGCTGGAGAAAAAGGGTGGGGTTCCTCCAACCCAGCATCACACCCTTCCCTCATTTAAACAGGGGACTCCCCCTCTGCAGCCTATGTGATATAAACAGTTCACTTAGGATGTTGCTGTCTGCAGCATGAGGGAACGTGCTGGAAGCAGATTCCAGTTCAACTTTCTGCTACTTGCTAGCTGGGTGGTCATCGTGAGCTACTTACTTCCTTTACCTCCAGAACCTCTATTTCTCTGTGTACAGAAGGAGGAGAGTAACTGTAGCAACCCGTTAGGATTTGGGGAGCAGGAAACACACAGTGCTCTTAAAGAGGTTCCCATGGTGCCCGGCACAGAAAATGCTATAGAAATGCTTCTTTTCTCACCCCTGGCCCTGACCCCACCTCTGTTGCTACCCAAATGGCAAAGTCCTGTTTGAGCTTGGACCCTGCAGAACCCCCTAAAACCAAAGGCAGGGACTTCTTTTTAAGGACCCCACCACGATGCTGGCGGCACAGAACCACGCAGGGGCAAGTCCAGACTACTCTGCAGTTTCAGGCTTTTCAGACACCAAACCGGCAATGGTGGCTGTCAAGTGCCATCCACAAAGGGAAAGCCTGTTTGTACACACAATGTTTGAATAGGGCTCATCTAGAAACAGCCACATTTTCAAGGTGACACTGATCCACAGGAATTGGCAAACTCTGGACTCATGTATTGGAAAGCATCTAACCTCCAAGGAGCGGCAAATGCTCAGAGCCCTGAACTAAGCAATGATCGTGCTAAGGGCACTCAGAAAGGCCAGCTTTCCTTTTTGTTCTCTCTTTCATTTCTCTTGGTGAGACATGCTGTGCTCCTTCCCCGGACATTCCAGGGAAGGGGCTGGTGCTGGATACAGAAAAGAGGGAGAGGCTGCAGTGAGGGGGTGGGAAAGGCATTTAGCAGGTCCTGTGTCTGGGCCACCTGTTTTTGCACATGCTTCCCCTCCCTTTCTTGAACAGATATTTGCTCTAGAGTGGGCAGAGGTGGTGTTAATCCGTTTTATGTATGACGAGATGGAGGTCCTGAGGGCTTAAGTGGCTGGCCGGGGCTCATGAAGCTCCACTGACATCCTGACCCAGAGGGCTCCCCACGTCGAGGTCCACCGGGGACTGGGGTGCAAGGAGAGGACGCACGGGCAGGAGAAGCGGGCTCTCAGTGGGGAAAGGAGGCAGCCATCCTGCCAGTGAGGGTTCCCGGAGTGAGAGGCAAAGCCAGGAAGAGCCCCCGAGACAAGGGAGAGACTAGGAGAGAAAGCCCAGTCTGGAGGACCGGCTGTGTGGAAGGATGCTGAGTCCCCACCTGTGGCATTCTGAGTGCTGCGGGGCTGCGCCCTTCCCCGCCTACTGCCCCTTCCCCCCGCCCTCCCCCTGCACTGTTGCTCCTGTCAGCGAGTGCCCTGGCAAAGGAGGACATGCACGCACTGCCAGCCTGATGTTCTTACCCCCTGTCTGCTGGCTGACATTGGCTGTTTGGCCCAGGACGCCTGTCTGCAGGGCTGCGGCTGCTGGGAACCGCAGGTTGCCAGATGGCTGTCGGTGACCTTGAGAGCCAAGCAGTCTTGGGGTCGTGGGTGGGACCTGGATCATTGGATCATGGGGACGGTGGTGGGCGGGGTGATGGTATGCAGGCCTGGCTAGGCGAGTGACGTGGAGCCCTTGAGGTGTGCAGCAATGGTTCTGACTGCTGTTACTAACCAGTAAGCACTTTGTGGCTCCTGCAGGAGGCAGCCTTGTGAAGGCCTGAGCAGGTGTGGGAGAAATACGTGACTTGTGCTTCTGGCCTGCGAGTCTGGGGTGAAATTAAGGGAACAAAACTAGCTAGCGCAGTAAGAAAGGTAACCTTCTGAGACAGCCCATGCTGCGAGTCACAGGAGAGGTTACCCACCAGCTGCAGAGGAGACAGAGATCCCAGGGCTGTAGGACATCCAAGGTGGCCTCCTGGAGGAGGAAGCTGTGAGCTGGGCCTTGGAGGAGCAGAGGAGTTTGGATCCATGGAGAGGGTAGAGAGGGGGAAAGTTCAAGAAGCAGGAACAAGGAGCTCTGAAGAGGAGGAGTTGAACTACTGGGGAGTGTTGGTGAGCAGAGGGACAGGCAGGGAAAGGCCAGGTGAGGGGTGGGGGAGGGGAGACCAGAGCAGGGAAGGGTAGGGCTTTGAAGTCCTGCTCCGAAATCTGGAAGGTTTCAGAATGGAGGAGTGATAGGGTCAGGGCCTGGCTAGGGGAAAGCTTTTTGTTAAGAGGCTGAGGTGGACAGCTAGGGGGCGGGCAGGAGGGGCTGCGAGGACTCTGAGCCTGGATGTCCACACCCCCTCCCCACCGCCCATCCCCACCCCTGCCGGTCCTGGGCCTGGCTCTGCCCTTCCGTGGCCGGTAGACTTGGGCAAGACACTTCCAACTAGCGCTTTTTGAATGCCAGGTTGTGACCCGTGAGCGAGTTCTGAAACCAACTCGGTGGGTCCCCACCAGCATATTTAAAAGCTAAAACAGCCATCTCCAAACTTTTGGACCCCAGGGACTGGTTTTGTGGAAGACAGTGTTTCCATCGACAGGCAGTGGGGGGCGGGGGGTGTCTGCCACTCACCTCCTGTTGCACAGCCTGGGGGTGGGTGTGGGTGGTGGGTGGTGGGTGGGTTGGAGACCCCTGAGGTAGAAGAGGCAAAATGATCTTGTCACCCAGAGCTAAGATGAAATACGATTCGGTGAACCTTGGCTTCAGATGTCTGTCTACTCATCCCCTTGTCTGTCTGTATTGGATTGTGATGCGAAATTTCTGACCGTGGCAGAAAAAGGTTTAGAAACACCAACCAATTCTCAAGCCCTCAGTTTCCCCATCCATGTAAGGGGGCCTCTCTGACTGTCCTCAGGAGCTGTTAACTCTTCTTTGTAAAACCATAACAGTTAGACAGCGAATGTGGCTCCAGAGGCCGAGCGAGGAGGCTCTGGAGAGCTGGAGCTTTCCACCCCACGGAGCCCCAGCTGGGCTTCCGTGCTGGCTTTTGAGAGCCCTTGCACGGAATGGTGTTGAGGGGCAGCGACCTCTAGGGAAGACAGACGGCGGTTGGCGGGGGGCATGAAGCTGTTCTTTGCCCCCATGTGTGCCCTGGTCTAAATCATGGCACTGAGGGCCCTTGTGTCCAACAAGAATCCATCCTTTCTCCGCAGGGCCTGTTTGCTCCAGGGTTCTGAGAATGGGCCCCATTGTGCCATGTGGACAGTCCAGAGAGGCCGGAATTCCTGCCCCGGGTGAAAAAGCTGAATTCCTGGGGAGGGAAGAGGTCCCCCCCAACCCCAGGCTGTGTCCCAGAGCGGCCCATGCCAGGCGATCGCAGACCCAGAAACCTCCAAGGTCTTGTGCTAGTCACTTGAACGCCCCAGAGGGTCTCTGCTGCTGCTCTGTCCACAGCAGAAGGACAAAGCCCCATCTGTCTGTCTGTCTCCTCAGGAAGACTGGACTCACCACTCTGGCAAAGGCCCTGAGCATGTCTCCAGCCCAGGGACGACTCCAGGCCTCCAGCAGAGGGTTGGGAGTGTGAGCGGGCTCGAGCCTGGTCCAGATGCCACTTTGTGACAGAGGCAAGTTTCTTAACCTCTCCGTATCGTCATTTGTCAAAAGGGATGAAATTAGAGCCTACATCTGCTGTTGTTGTGGGGATCACCTGGGATCACATGCAAAGCTCTTAGAATGGCATCGGGCATGTGGGGCCTGGCCAACAGCCTGGGTTCACGAGAGGGGCTGGGTTTGGAGTGTGGGCAGCAGCCAGGGTGGAGGAAGTGTTGCCTGGCCCCTCACCAGCATGGGCTTTGGAGGAGCCTGGCTCTGTCGTCCGTGGTGCCAGCTCAGGACCGGGAAAACAAAGAGTGTGTGTAATCCCAGGCGTCCCACCCAGATGTGACTGACATGCAGTCCGTGGAGGAGAGGGAGAGTGGGGAACGGTGAAAGGGGCAGTGACGGAGTCTGTGATGGGGTTCTACCGTGACATCCCCGGAGAGAAGGGCAAGGAGGGTCTTCCATGTTTGGAGGCCTTCCCTGTCTCTCTCCAAGTGCATTTGTCTATCCATCCATCCATCTATCCATCCATCCACCCACTCATCTGTCAGTGTCTTAACTGAGCAGTTACTAGGGACACAGCCTTGCATCTGAGCAGAAGTGGTGGGAAGCACAGTTCTGCCCTCACAGGCCATACCATCTAGTTGGAGACACAAGACAAAAACCCAGCAAAAGAAAACATACAAGTCACCCTGTGATTAGGTGCTACAAGGCCTGGTCAAAAGGACATGTTGTGGGGATCTGCCCTGGAAAAGGGAGATCAGAGTGGGTTGAGGTGGGTGGGGAGGTCTACCCAGAAGGGGAAAGCCTAGAGCTACCTGTGAAAGATGGATATTTAGAAAGAGCAGAGGCAGGAAGGAAAGCTGGAGTGGAAGGGATGATGTGAGCAAAGATGCAGGGATAGGAACGGATGTGGGATCCTGCGTGTGTGTGTGTGTGTGTGTGTGTGTGTGTGTGTATGTGAGTATGTGGCCTCTGGGAGGCTGAATGCCTGGGGGGACAGGACATGCAGCTGGGGCTGGACCGCAAGCCAAGGAAAGTGGCTCAGACTTTAGAAGAAGGAACCCAGAGGCGATGTTTGTAACAAAAGACTTTCCCCTGGACAGCGGCGACACCAGCTCTGGGACTGAGAACTGGGTTCCCATCTGGTTCTGGTTCTCCCTGTTCAGGGGGCAGGATGGGGACTTCTTCAGGAGACAGAGACAGCTCCCAAGCTGCCATGGCCCTGACTGCAGAGGTGCATTGTTTTTGTGTGTGTGTTGTATGTGTGTGTGTGTGTGTGTGACAGACACTGGGGGCCCACTGCTGAGTACACCTCCGGCTTGCTCCTTGGCTGTGGGCCCCGCACTCCCCAGCCCTGGTCTAATTTGGAGCCGAGGTTGGAAAGTTGGGAGCTTGGGCCAATGGCTTCCTGCTTCCCACGGAGGCCCAGGAGCCCGTCCAAGGCCCAGCTGTGCCTGTTCCTACCTTGGCTGCTGTGGGAAAGAATGCTCAGAGGAGGGCCCCGGGCCTCTCCCAGGCGCCTGGCCCACCTGCACAGCCTGGGAGGGCAGGGGGTCTCGGAGCCTGCATGGTCACCTGAGACAGCGAGAGAACCGTCTCCCAGGTTTTCCAGAACTCTGTATCACAAATGCGTGAACACCGCGCACTCAGACGTGCCCAGCCCCTTGACAGCTGCTTGATGTTGTTCCTGGGGCAGGTGCCTTAGGCCCCTTTTACAGATGAAGCTCAGACAGCTTAAGTAACTTGCCTGGTGCCACACGGCTAGCAACGAGGAAGCACAGCCGTAGACTCGTGGTTGTCTGCGCCCACAGGAATCACTCGCACCCTCCAGCCATCTCTAGTTTCTCACAACCTTCCACGGCCTGGGGAGGGCCAGCTTGTTCAGAAAGCCCACTGATTTTTGACCTCCGATGGCCCCGAGTGTCCCAGTTTGGCCCCCGACACCTAGTACTGCCCTACCTGGAGCTGCCTGATGGAATTCCCTGTGATCACTGATGGGAAGGGCACCCGCAGTGCCCAGTACGGTGGCCACCGTAGCTGTTGAGCACTTAGGAGCTGCCTGATGTGATCCAAGAACTAATGATTATTATTTTTTTGACCACGCCATATAGTTTATGGGATTTTATGGGATTTTATAGTTTATGGGATTCCCTGACCCAGAATTGAACCCAGGCCCTGGCATTGAAAGCCCATAAGCCTAACCACCAGGGGACCCCCCCCCCCAAGAACTAAATTTCTAACCTTGAAAAAGTGAAAGTGTTAGTCACTCAGTCGTGTCCAGATCTTTGCAACCCCATGGACTGTAGCCCGCCAGGCTCCTCTCTCTGTGGGATTCTCCAGGCAAGAATGCTGGAGTCGGTTGCCATGTCCTTTTCCAGGGGATCTTCCCAACCCAGGGACTGAAGCTGGGTCTCCCAGCTTGCAGGCAGATTCTTTACCATTTGAGCAACCTAATTAAAATTAAAGACACCAAGCTGGACCACCCAGCGTGGGGTTCACAAGACCTGGGGGACAGCAGCCCTGTCTGTGCCTCAGTTTCCTTGACTGAAATAATCAGGGTGCTAGACTGGGCCCCACGTGACTTCTGCCCAGAGGCTTCCAGCTCCTGGCCCCGGCCAGGCCTGGGCCCTCCTAGCTGCTGGAGGGGCAGCCTGCGAGCCCTGCGTACCAGCTTCCCGCTCCAGCCCTCCCCCAACCAGCCTTCCTATCAGCACCGAACCTGCTCTCTCTCCTCTGGGTCAGCCTGGCTCCACTACAGCAAAGTCACCATTCAGCAGGACAGCCAAGGCAGCTCCCAGTGGGCCAGCCCTGGGCCACCTCCTCCAGCCTCTGCATATACTGACGTCACCAACAAGTCCCCGGAGGCCCTGGAGCAGGCGGGAGCCCTTGGACCCCAGGGCATGGTGGGAAGTGGGAGGGGGAATGGAGGGAGGGGGTCAGGCCACCCCACCCCGAGTGAGGCCTTCCTCTCCAAGGCGGGAGGGAGAGGCGTACTATTATTGCTACTGCTATTGTTATTATCTGTTATCTGTTATATTGTTATTATTGTTATTATTCTTGTTATTGGGCTTCCCTGGCGGCTCAGAGGTTAAAGCGTCTGCCTGCAATGCAGGAGACCTGGGTTCGATCCCTGGGTCGGGAAGATCCCCTGGAGAAGGAAATGGCAACCTACTCCAGTATTCTTGCCTGGAGAATCCCATGGACGGAGGAGCCTGGTGGGCTACAAGGGTCGCAAAGAGTTGGATACGACTGAGCGACTTCACTTTCACCACGGCTGACAAGAATGTCATGTTTTTCCAAGCATTCACATTATGCCAGGTACCAAACTAAGCTCGTGACACACATCAGCTCATTTGACCCTCATGTGTGGTAGGTTCTCTTATTTCTCCCACTTTACAGAAGAGAAATGGAGGATCAGAGAGGGCATGTCACTTGCCCAAGGTAACACAGCATGCGAGCCCAAGTGGCCTTAGTCTAGCTCTCAGATCATTCAGCATCTTGTGGTCGATAAGGACACCTATAAAATTCAGCCAGATAAGCTAGTTAGGAGTAGGTGGGAAGAGCAAAGAAAAATGAAGACACAGGGCCAGAAATACCAAAAGGACACCAAATTCTAGACACTCTGTTATCACAGCCTCAGCTCGGTGTGAGCACAGCTGTGAGGAAGAGGAAGCCCGACGTGACCCGTGGTGAGCGTCCATGACCGCCTGGGCTTGGAGGCACAATGGTTTCTGATCCTTCATGGCCCCTTGTCTGCTGCCCAGGCCACGTGCCCTGCCACTTCTCGGAGGCTCTGCAGCTGAAGTGAGCCTTCAGGGCTCCGTGGAGCCAGGACGGCCTGGCTGCGTCTGGGGCCAACTGACAGTGTCCACAGAGGCTGCTTCTCTCAAGGGAGCGTCCCTAAGTTCTGGGGACCGAGACACTGAGCTGACACTGTCCTGGGCTCTGCCTCCCTCTCTGACTTTTCTCTCCTTTCCCTCCTCCAGCGCCCGGCCCAGTGCTGATTCCCGACACCCCCAAACCCAGCCTACCACGGCACCCTCTCTTCTCCTTTGTAGCTCTTACTATTAATACCTGCGCTGCTTCCTTCCCTCCACTGTAGGCTCCATGAGGCAGGAACTGTGATGTCGCTCCAGGCCTCGCACAGGGCTGGGCACCGCTGGCGTTTGCTGAGTGAGTGGGCACAGAGCCCTGACGACTGGCAACCGGGCTAAGGGCTGCTGGCTGGTTCTGAGGGACTGGCCCGAGCTGTGCTGTGATCCTGAGTTGTCCCGCAGGCAGATCGTGGGTCTCTGCCCTCCCCTCCTTCCCTTCCCCTCCAGTAAAGCCCAGTGGAAAATGCCACTTCCTTCAGGAGGTCTTCCCCGATAATTATAGATGGGTTAGAATCACGTGGACAGAGGAGTCTGGCAGGCTACAGTCCATGGGGTCACAAAGAGTTGGACACAACTGAGTGACTACCACCCACCCACACACACACACACACACAGAGCAAGTGCGGGTGTTAGTTTGTGTAAAATACAAGAGGGCTAGAGCAGTCTCGATGGGCAGAGCCCACCTATGCCTCAGTGCGTTTTCTGTCCGCTGACGAGGATGGCCTGGGCCTCCCGTGCTCCGTCCTTTGTCTGGGCCATCATCCCGCCAAGTGCGTCTCTCTCCTCCCCCACCTGGCCACAGCATCTCACCACCTCCTTTGCCGTGTCCCCTGTGGGCCCAACCCTGAGAACAAGGTCACGTGTGAGCTCAGAACTACCATCTGGGCACGGTTTGACGTGCTCTGGGCTTCCCTGGTGGCTCAGACGGGAGAGAAACTGCCTGCAATGCGAGAGACCTGGGTTCAATCCCTGGGTTGGGAAGATCCTCTGGAGAAGGGAACAGCAACCCACTCCAGTACTCTTGCCTGGAGGATCCCATGGACAGAGGAGCCTGGTGGACTATAGTCCATGGTGTCTCAAAGAGTAGGACACGACTGAGCGACTAACACCTTCATTACTTTCCTTTTGATGTGCTTCAGGCACATTATTTCAAGTACCATTCTAAGAAGAAGGTTCTATCATTAGCCCCATTGTCAAGATGGGGAAATTGAGGCACAAAGAGCTCAGATCTGAACTGGGTGTCGGCTCACTCCTAAGCCTTTTCCATCTTTTCCATCACCATCTTTTCAGTCTCTTCTGGTCTTCTCATGCCACACCCACCCCCCCCAAACCCCCACCCCTGCCTAACACCCCTGCTTGGAAGGTGGCCTTCCCTGCCCACCTCCGCGCCCCCTCCCTGCAGGGGGGCTAGCTAGCTCCCTCTCCAAGGTCCCCTTGCCCTCCTGGTGTGAGCATCTACACCCAGCCTGCTTGACCATCTCATACTCAATGACTGTCCCAGGTGTACTGGCCAGGCCGCCCTGCTAGGAAGAGGACTGCAGGGTACTGGCCCCTCTTTGCAGGCCCTCCTGAGTGTTTAGCCAGGGTGGCCCTCAGGCATGAAGCAGACTTACAGTCATGGTCATCTCCACTCTGCTTCCAGAACCTCAGTGCTTAGTGACACAGGGTCTAGTCCCGGAGCCCACAGCCAGGGTGGGGTGGTGCTCGCCCACCTTCCCTGCAGCTGCACTTTCCTGTGATTGATTCCCTGCAGCAGCTCCACTGTCCAAAGCAAGAATGTGCCAGCGCCTCTTCGGTGCCAGGACTTGAGCTAAGTCCCGGAGACGGTGGAGGACAGGGAAGCCTTGGCGTGCTGCAGTCCATGGGGTCGCCAAGAGCTGGATAGGACTTGGCGACTGAACGACAATTATGTGCCAGGCCCTGGGGCTTGCAGCATTGAGTAAGACAGGACTCATCCCCCGCCCCAGGGAGGACAATGAACAACTGGATAAAGCCAAGTGATAAACTGGGTTAAGAGCTCTGAAGAAAGGGATAAGGATGCTAAAGTGGAGAAAGAAAGGGAGGGCTCTCGAGGAAGAGAGGATTAAAGGAGAACCTGAGGGCAGATGCAAAGGCTGGGGCAGGGCTGTGGGCTGGGGCAGGGGAGGGGGCTGGGGCGGGGGAGGGGCCTGGGGAGGGGTAGGAGGTGCGGGAAGGGGAGGGGCTGGAGAAGGGGAGGGGCCTGGGGCGGGGGAGGAGGTTGGGGAAGGGGAGGGAGCTGTGGCTGGAACAGAGACCAAGCCTTCCCAGTGGCAGGCCACAGGGACACTCCCGGAAGTACTCCTAAGCACAGGGAAGACCATGTGGGTGTTGGCACACAGGCCTTCAGGGAAGCTGTGTCCCCTGCTGTTTGGAGGTGGGTTGCGGGAGGGCACACAGGAGGAAGGGAGCGCCTGAGGAAGGCCCCGCAGTGGGTCCCAGCACCCGGTCGCCCCCAGCGTAGCTGTGCTGATGCTTCACTTGCAGCTGCTTGGCCTCTCCCGCCTCGCCTCACTCCCTCGCTGGTCTCGTCTCCCAAATAAGCTGCCTGGGCTCAGTCCCCTCCTCAGATCTACTGCTGGAGGATTCGGAACCAAGACTTCCATCTCTCTCTGCTCCCCCTCCCCACCTGCCCACCACGATTCCTGTGGCCACAACCCTGCCCGGCGCCCAACACACAGCGGTGGCTCCACCCAGACGTGCCATGAGCCAGCAAGGGGGTGACCCGTGTCCCCTGGATCCCGAGGCGCCTGCCCTTGGCATCGCGGGGCCCTGTGACTTCCCAGGTGCCCTCTCCTGCTTGTGGTGGGGGCTGGGGCACTCCTGGCTCTTAAGCTTGAATTCTTTGGCTTGGCAGGCGCAGCCTCCTCTAATCAGGAGCCCGCCTCTGCCTAATTAAATCAGACCTGGCCACAGCCCAGCTCCCACTTCTCCAGCTATTCCGAGCAGGCCAGCAGCTGGTCCCTCCTCCCTGTCCCTCAGCCAGGCCCCGATTTAAGTCTCCACAAGGACCTCCAGGTGTCCTTCTGCACCAGCACTCAGGAAGCTCTGGAAATCAGCTGGGGGAGTTTCTGAGCGATGGAAAAAACACTGGGCTCTGGGTCAGAAACCCTGGTGCCAATCCCGTTTCCCTGGGCGACCTCAGGCAAGCCACGCCCCTCTCTGGGCTGCAGAACCTCAGTGCAACGTGGGGGCCGGGCCAGAGGGTGTCGGTGTAACACTGGGCTCTGAAGGCTGGGACTGCGGGCAACCTTCCCCTCCTGCCTCTCTGTGGATGCAGCCGGGGACGTCCAAGCAGCCTCTCCCATCCTGGCTGCATTCATGGAGAGGCAGGAGGGGCCTCACTCAACAGCCCGTATAGAGAGAGCCTCTGGCCATGTGTCCTGGGTTGGGAGCAGGGAGTTCACAATGACTTAGGATTCAAGCTATGTTTTTTCTAGTAATCATACATGGATGTGGGAGTTGGACCATAAAGAAGGCTGAGCACCAAAGAATTGATGCTTTCAAACTGTGGTGCTAAAAAAGACTCTTGAGAGTCCCTTGGACTGCAAGGAGATGGAACCAGTCAATCCTAAAGGAAATCAACCCTGAATATTCATTGGAAGGACTGATGCTGAAGCTTCAATACTTTGGCCACCTGATGCGAAGAACTGACTCATTGGAAAAGACCCTGATGCTGGTAAAGACTGAAGGCAGGAGGAGAAGGGGGACGAGATGGTTGGATGGCATCACCGACTCAATGGACATGAGTTGGAGCAAACTCCGGGAGTTGGTGAAGGACAGGAAAGCCTGGCGTGTTGCGGTCCATGGGGTCACAAAGAGTCGGACACAACTGGGTGACTGAACAACGTGACAACTGGGTGCCTGGCTGGAGAGGCTTAGTCAGGGACTGGGGTCACAGCTACTGCCCTCAAGGTCAAAGTCAAGCCTCAGTTTGGTTGGGGGAAAGGAGACCTGCTTTTTGATGCTCCCAGAGCCAGCCTCACTGTGACCATCCTGAAAGGGGAGCTGGGCAGCACCCTCCTCTGAGGTCTGACCCCAAAGCAGGAGGCCCTCAGTGGACATGGGCTGGACTGGCCCTGACACTCCTAAGCCTTGCAGCTTCTCACCTGGGGAGAAGCCTGGAGTCCCCTTAAAGAGTCCCCAGGTGGGGAAAGTGCCCTCAACTGTACCTTCAGGGGCTCCCCACCCTGTGACCACAGCAACCATGAGTGCTGACTCAATTATTCATTCCTATGGTTGGATGAAAGGTCCCATCTTGCAACTTGGAAATTGTTGCATGGCCACAGCTCCTGTGTGGTTGTGGGGTGCAGACCTGGAGTGGGGAAGGATTTGGATTCAGCCTCTGATGCTTACCAGCTGAGAGATAACTCAACCAAGCTAAGCCTAAGGTTTCTCATCTGCAAAAAGGAGGCATGAACCTCACAGGATTATTGCTTGCTTGCTTCGCTTTAGTCGTTTCCAACTCTTTGCAACCCTATGGACTGTAGCCAGCGAGGCTCCTCTGTCCATGGGATTCTCCAGGCAAGAATACTGGAGTGGGTAGACATTTCCTACTCCAGGGGATCTTCCCAACCCAGGAATCGAACCCACTTGTCTTTCATCTCCTGCATTAGCAAGTGGCTTCTTTACCACTAGCGTCATAGATGGTTGAACAAGGTAGACCAAGCTTAAACATGCGGAACAGCTTCAGGGGTCTGCAAACGCCTGCCTGGATGGGGGTTGGTGTAATATCCAGTGCCGCCACAAGAGGGAGCCAGACACACACAGATCCCGTGAACTAAGGCACTTGAGCGACTGGACTGGACTGAACTGAACTGAACTGAAGGCACTGTAAGTGACCCAGTTACGGAGGTGCCTAAACTCCAACCTACCATAGACCCAAATACACGACCTGTGACGGGGGACGGGTCACGTGATCTCCAGAATGCCTGCCTCTTTCACATCTGACTTGCTGTGATTGTCTTCCCTTCTCACAGCCCTTAGCTCCCACTCCAGACCCTACTGGTTACATGCTTGGACTATTACAAGAGCCAACCGGTTTCCATAAGATCACACAATGTCAGAGCCAGGAGGGATCCCAGAGACCCCCACATTCTGCCCCCTCATCTGATGCCGAAGCGTAGAAGGGGTTAACGACTGCCCCAAATCACCAGCTGGACGCTGCGTGCCCCAGGCCCATCTCCTCTGGCCCAGCTCAAGCCAACACTCTCATGTCCAGGCAGACAGACTTTCTTTCAGTTCCTTGAAACGGCCCCAGTCCTGGCTCCTGGGCTCGGTCCGCCACCTCCCACAGCAGCGAGCCAGGCCTCTCCCCTCAGACCACGAGGCTCCCCAGGGGCAGGGCCTGGCCTCGCCCACTTCCGTGGCTTTGTGCCTCACACCAAGAAGATGATGAAAAGTGCTCAAATGAACCAGTGCTTCCTGCCTGGCCTCCAGGGCTGAAGACCTGGGTCCGAGGCTCAGCTCTGCCATGGACTCCCTGTGAAGGGGCAGGGAGCTGGCCAGAGGGCTGGCTATAATGCAGGGGCAGCAATTGCAAGGCAGGGGCACCAAGAGTCCCCCGCACAGGACATAACAGCAAAGCAGACCTCAGGGGCTTGGTGGGGGGTGCACCCCTCCAGCTGGAGCCTCCAAGGGTGCTGTCACCCTGAGAAGGACTGGGCACATGGGGCCTGGGCATCTGCACACAAGACCCCTCCTCCCGGGGCTGAAGTTTCAGGTAAACAAAGCAAGAACAAGCCTGAGAAAATAATGGGGACCCCGCCCCCTCCCCATACCAGGATACCCTTCCCCAGATGGCGCCTCCTGTCCATCCTGGCTTTGAGAACTGAAAGTCCTGTGCCAGGACTGACCACCGAGCCACCCTCCCCTCCTGGCCGTGGACCTCACACGCCCTTACTCTGAGCTGGCTGGTTTAGAGTCGGCCTCCCACCCGCTCGCCCACCCAGCGTGACAGACACACCCTCAGAAGTCCTCGTTTCCCAGAGCCGATGCCCCTTTCAAGTGGGTTGGATACAACTTCCTGCGGGCCCCTTCCTCCCACCTGCCCACCCAGGTTAAAGGTGGGCGTGGGCAGGGGCTCCTCACACAAAGTTCTGTGCTGTTCCAGCCCCTGGCCTCCTGGGGACCCACAGTCCTCTGTTCCAGCTGGCCCTCTCGCCCATCAGCATAAACAGGCTGTCTGTGCAGCTGCCAGAGGCAGAGAGGCTGGGAGGACAGTGTGGCCCGTGTCCCCAGCCAGACGGGAGCTGTCCCACTGCTGGGGGCCTGACCAGGACTCAGCAGAGCTGGGCACTGTTGGGTGGACTACCCACTCTAACTCCCAAGCCACTCGTCCCTTAGGGAGCGTCAACAGCATGGGTGCCTCAGAGGCCCTGGTGGCCATGGGGGGCCTGGTGGTGGAGGGGCAGCTTCACTTCACGGTTGGCACAAATCCTGGAGAGAATTCCTGGAGCTAAAAGGTGCTCAGAAGTCAGCCCAGCTCCTGCCTTCAGCAGGATTCCTCTAGTCTTTTCTGAGCAGCCACTGCACACCCAGAAGGGGTGAAGAGGGAAGGGGGAGAAGAAGCAAAAGTTCCTGTGGACAAAGCATCTGTGATGCCAGGCACCCCTAAGGCATCAGAGCCTGTGAACCTCACGACTATTGTCCCAAGAGGGTCCTGGCCTCGTTTACAGAGATCTGAGAGGTGAAGGGACTTATTCAAGGCCACAGGCAGAGCTGGGTGTTCTGGCTGTTGTCTCTGAGTTAGTTTAACTCAATTCAAAATTTTCACCTCGTGGTAGTAGCCTTGAGCCCTGAGTTTGTCTTCTATTTTCTTCTCCTAGCACGGAGCAGGTAGGTATGACTATGGAGAAGGTCACAGAGCTGTCAGCGGAAGCCTGGATCCTGAGATTGGGAGTCAGGCTCCCAAGTAAGGCTGATCTAGAGTTTGACCAGGATTGAGGTAGTGGGGGCTCCTGGAGGAGGCTCCCCTCATTCACAGGGCCATCCTGGCTGCACGGCCACCCACATGCTCCATCTTCCTGCTGGGTCCTGAGGCAGGGGTGGCAAAGCCCCTAAGCCCTGACACTGCTTCTCCCTGAGGAGGCAGCCCCTTCAGAATGGAGAGGGAGGCTGGGAGGCCTCTTCTGGGGTCTTTACTCACACCACCGCAGCCCCGGAGCGGCTCTGTCCTCTGCCCAGGGCCTCCAACTCTGGAAGCCTCGCTCAGCGCCCTCCACTTCAGCACCTGGGCCACCTTCACGAGGGGCCCAGATCCCAACCTAGCATGTGGCTCAGATCAGGTAGGACAGGCTCCCTCCCTTGCTAGCCTGCCGGGCCAAGGACACACAGCGGTGGCAGGGGGGTGGACCCTGGGCCAGACGGAGGCTGGCCATTGGGACAGGCTGGGGCAGGGACGGAAGGTCCCTCAGAACATTGGGCCATTGTTTCAGGCCACAACAGAGGGTGGCTCTGTGGCCCTGGGGCTGAGAACAAAAACCTGTTTAGCAAGGCCCTGTTCCTCCCATGCAATTTCAAGAATTTAACCAGGGTCTGGCTGGCTTCAGTGGGAGAAAACAGGCTGAGGGGACAGGACCAAGCCTAGAGCTGAGATGGGTGGCAGGGACCAGGAGCCCCTCAGTCACTGTGTGACCCACTGTGAGCTGCTGGGTGTGGGGGTTCCTGCGGCTCCCAGGCCGATGGGCTGGCAGCAGGCCCATGAGTGGGAGGTGATGAGAGGGGGCCCCAGCCCTGGCCTCTGTTCTCCCTGTGACATGGAGGCCAAACGTGTGCATGCCACCTGCCCACAGGCTCAGGCTGAGCGCAGAGGACCACCACTGTCAGAGCAAGAGGAGGCTGCACCCCGACTCGTGGCAGACCTGTCCTGGGGGTGGAGGGCAGTTCTCTTGCTGCAGTTCCCCCCAACCCAGGGCTGCCATGACAACGATGAGCCTGGCCTTGGGTGGTGCTGACCACGTGTCAGGCCTGTTCTGGCACTTTCCACGCGCCATCCTCCCCGTGGCCCCTGGAGGCAGGCACCGTCGTCATTCACACCGGACAGATAAGGAAACCGAGGCACAGAGGGGCCAGGGAACCCAGACCACCCAGCTCCAGGGGGCTGGGGAGTGCTGTTCACTCTGCAACCTGGACAGTGGGCCGTGCAAGTTTTAACCTTGTTAATCAGTCCTGACCTGGGTTCAGTCAACATTTACCAGGGGCCGGGCCCTGTGGAGGGTAGGGGTGGGCAGTCAGAGAATTCGGGTCCCGTGGTGGGGAGAGACATAAACAATGTGGTGTGGCTAGTGCCACAGCCAAGGGATTTTGCTGGGGGGCGGGGGGTAGGGAGTGGGGAGAGGGCTTCCTGGAATGTCTGAGGGCTGAGAAGGACAGGGGCTGGGATGGGTGGGGAGAGGGGTCAGGAGTGCTGTACGTGGAGGGGGAGGCTGGGCCTGGGCTTGGGGGCTGGGGACCGCAGGCTGCACCCCTGTGTGGGCACCTAAGGAAGAGGGCAGGGCCTGTGGGCCAGGAGGTGGGAGAGATGGGAAGGCGGGTCTCAGGCCCTCCGGCCTCATGGGGCTGCCCCTCTCCCACCCACGTTCTCTGAGGGATATGCTACATGTGGGGGTCTGAAGACACGGCTGCTAGACGGTCCTTTGAGAACCTTAGGTTCACTGTTTCAGTGATGGGAATCAAAACTTGAACAAAAAGAGGCCTTTGCAGGGTCATATGGTTGACTGAGTTGGGAGTCCAGTCCGGCAGCCTGGACTCCTGTTTCCATCACTGACACCATGGGAATCAGAGCTGAGGGACTGGCTGCCCGGAGGCTCCCTGGGGAAGCCAGGCCAGGGAAGCCTGCCTCCCTGGCTCACTGGCTCAGCACAGGGGTCTTGGGTGCTCAAACACGACTAAGCCAGGGACAGCTGAGCCAGCAGATGTGGCCCCAGGACCGGGTGGCCACGTGCACAGCCCAGCAGGTCATCTTAGGTTCTGGGGTGTGGCCTATATGGGGCCAGGCTCACCTGGTTGTCAGAGTCCACCCAGGACTCGCCCTGAGCTGAATCCCCGTGCGTTCCAGGGGTGTGTCCTTATCCCCCTCCTTCAGGATCTGATGACCAGGGCCTCTCCCCACCCCAAGCCAGCTACGCGGCTGCCCCAGAATCCACACAGGAGGTGGGGGTCACAGCACCCCCAGCTTCTCTTGCCAGCCCCCCTGCCAGCTGGGTGACCTCCAGGGAGCCATGGCAGCTCTCCGTGCAGTCACGTCACAGCCTACCGCCCATGGGGGACTAACACGGAGCCTGAGTGACACCACTCACCTGTCCTGCACGTCTCCTGCACACCTGCTCTGGGCACTGGCGATACCCTGATCAGAACGGTCCTGCTCTACCAGCCTGACAATAATGTGGGGAGGGAGCAGGGCATGTGGGAGGCAGTGATACATTCCCTGCAGGAAGATGAAGTCAGGACAGGGAAGCCAGTGCTGGGGATTTTAAGCAGGAAAGCCAGGGGCAGCCTTGCTGGGCAGCTGTTTGAGTCAAGATTGCAAGGAGGTGCGGAACCAGGCTGGGGGCTCTCCTGGGGAGGAGCTGAGTGTTCCAGGTGGAGGGGAGAGCCAGTGTGAAGCCCCCATGGCAGAACATGGCTGGAGGGTGCGAGAAGGGGCAGGAGGTGTGGCTGGAGCAGAGCCAGCTGGCAGAAGCAGCAGGTGCCACCAGGGGCAAGGGGGGAGCAGGCGGAAGGGCCTTGACTCTGAGCAACACCAGGGGCATGGAGGAATGTGACAGAAGAGGGACACGATCTGATGTACATTTTTAAGTGGTCGTTCCATCCTCTGTGTTGAAAATGGACCGTGGAGGGCAAGGGCAGAAACAGGAGAACAGTCAGGCCAGAATCCAGGGGAGGTAAGGCTTGCCCCCCCTACCCCCAGGGTAGCAGCCGGGAAGACGGTAAGACGTGGTCAGGGTTTGGGTGTATGCCGAAGGTGGTGCCTGAAGGATGTGGTGACAGGTTGGATGCAGGGGTGTGAATCTAGAATAATGCCAGGATCTGGGGCCTAAGCCAGAGCCCCCCGGAAGAGTTCAGTGCTGCTGAAGGACTCGCTAGCCAGTAGTTCGAGCAGAGGAGGGCAGGGCACTGGAGCGACCTTTGCATTCTTAAGCAGCCACATAAGAAGGCAGAACCACCATGGCCGCCAGTGCCAGGCTTACCAAACGTCTCTATAAAGAACACCCTTTCTGTGCGGGGCCCATGGTCTAGAGCAAAGGCTGGCAGCCCAGAGGTGGGCCCCGCTCTCCACCCACAGAAGCCAGCGAGTGGCCTGGGATCAAAGCCGAGGGGCTGGGGCCTGTTGCCCACCTCCCCCACCGAGCTGGGCTGTTTTGCAACCTTGTCTTCCTCGCAAGATGGAAAGGGCCACAGTCCCCCACCCCAGCCCCCTGAGCACTCAGAGGTCCCGCAGCAGCGCACTTGAAAGAGGCCGGGGTTATCTGCAAAATTCCAATTAAATCCACAGGCTTTGATAATTTGATAAGCCACTCCACAGTCGCCCCAGAGTCAAAATACGCTGTTACTCGATCCCGTGTTTATGTTTCAGGATGGAGGGGGGAGGTGTATGGTGGTCTGGGATGGTGCACGCAGTCCTAAGAGGGAGGGATGGTGCACGCAGTCCTGAGAGGTCTGGGATGGTGCACGCAGTCCTGAGAGGGAGGGCTGGTGCACGCAGTCCTGAGAGGGAGGGATGCAAACACTTGGCTGTCAGATCATCAGCGCGGGTCACCCTTGGGTCTGAGCTACGCT
This sequence comes from Bubalus kerabau, assembly GCF_029407905.1. Classification (NCBI taxonomy): domain Eukaryota; kingdom Metazoa; phylum Chordata; class Mammalia; order Artiodactyla; family Bovidae; genus Bubalus; species Bubalus kerabau. Next base: position 26,822,780 of record NC_073645.1, read on the forward strand.
CTGCACTGAACACAGGTCTCTCTTAGCAGGTCCTGGAGGCCGAGGGGGGCCAGGGTGGAGAAAACTGTAACTCTGGGGCCATAGCCGAACCCACCTCCTGACCCTCAGGCCTGTCTCGTGCTGGAGTGGTTCTGTTCTCAGGCCCTCTCTTGCCAGACGAGATGTGAATTGGCCCAGGCGGCCGGTACCACCTCAAGAAGAGGCAGATAACCCCTGTTGCCATGGAAACCTGGAGTCTAAATTGCCTTATGACTCCTCCCTGCAAAAGCCAGGCTGTAATCTGCAGAGGTGGAGTGTGCAAGGAGCCACGTTCCATTCTGTTCTACAACCTCCCATCCAATGGGCCAGAAGCACTGGCCGGGTTATCTCAGTACACGTGTCATCTCGGTAAGCCCCTGGACCGCCCCAGGAGTCCAGCATTCCTGCTTTTCAGGGATAGAAACACAGAGAGGCTGGGCAAATGATCTGAGATCACAGAGACTTGAGTGGTGGGTATGGACGCCAGAGCCTGCCCTGCAAAGCCATGCCTGCGGCCTCATGAACACATAACTGTCTCCCCAAGCCTGGTTTCCACCGTTCCTTGAGGGCCTTCCAGGGATGGGTAGAAGGCTAACCTATTGCCATTAGTCCATTTCCCTGGTGGCTCAGTGGTAAAGAATCCACCAGTAATGCAGGAGTTACAGGAGATGCATGTTAGATCCCTGGGTTGGGAAGATCCCCTGGAGGAGGGCATGTCAACCCACTCCATTATTCTTGCCTGGAGAATCCCATGGACAGAGGAGCCTGGAGGGCTACAGTCCGTGGGGTTGCAAAGAGTTGGACACGACTGAAGCAACTGAGCACACACGCACACATTGCCATAGTGTACAGGTGACATGAGACCAACTTATTTAGCTGACTGCCAGAGAGTGGGTGTAAGGTCACCAGTCAAAGGCGCGGTCGGCTGATTTTATGGCAATGCACCTGCTCCTTCACCCAACCAGTGACAGTCCCTCTGGGCACACGATCATGTGTGACTCCAAGGATCAACCCACCTGGGGAGGGACATCTCTCCCCGTGGAAGGAAGGAGAACAAGAGGCTCTGAGAGGCCAGCACAACTGGGGAGTGGCGGGGCCAGGTGGACCTGGGGACGCTGCAGCCTAGGATGGAGTCTGGGCACATGTGTGAGATTCCAGCATGACCTAGTGGGTCATCTTGACCCTGGCCCAGGGAATCCTGCTTCCAGAGAAGAAAAAAGACCCGCTTGGTTCCCTATTTCTCCCCAGCATGGAACATCGACCATCTCGGAACCATGAGGAATCAAAAGATTATGGTTCAAGTCTCATGCCTGTCCCATACCCAACTAGCTGTATGGCTTCTGGAAAATCCTCCTAACCTCATGAGCCTCAGTTTCCTCCTCTGCAAACTGGGCTACCTTGTGTGCAAGCTAAGTCGCTCAGTCACATCCGCCTCTTTTCAACTCTGTGGACTGTAGCCCACCAAGCTCCTCTGTCCATGGGATTCTCCAGGCAAGAATACTGGAGTGTGTTGCCCTGCCCTGCTCCAGGGGATCTTCCCGATCTAGGTATCAAACCCAGGTCTCCTGCATTGCAGGCGATTCTTTACTGCTGAGCCACTAGGGAAGCCCCCTGGGCTCCCTAAATCTATTATAAGATGCTACAGGTAAAAGCCATTTGGTGAACACTCTGCGTGCACTCATTGTTTTTGATAATAATTATAGGATCTGTTGCCAGATCCTATAATATAGGACCGCTGGGTTACTCAGCGGGCGAGGTTCGCCTGGGCAGCACATCCCCTCCTGGTACTACATGTCAGTTGGGCGCTCGGTAGTGTCAATAAATAAGAGCAACGACTGCTAATCCCATGTCTGAACGGCATGACCTTGTATTTTCTGTTATCTCGTCTGCTCCTGACAATAAGCTGTGAACCAGAAAGAGTTTGCACGAAAACCTGCTCCCCAGATGCGAGACACCCGCCCTTGCCAGGTCTGGGGTCTGAGAAGTGAGGAACAAGCCCTGGTCACAGGCGTCTGGGGACGCTGCTCTTCCTTCCTCTGGTCCATGCTTAGCCCGCTGGCCTGGCCAGCACTCCCTCCACTGCACCCCCACGTCTGGGGCCTCTCCAGGCCGGCCTCAGCATTGGCCTCACGGGACAGGCTTGGGCGAGCACTTACTCTTTTGGGGGGTTGACGTCCTCTGGTCGGGCCTCAAAGAACCGAAAGACTTCATCACACTGTGAAATATGGGGCGGTAGCCGGACAAGGGCCTGTGGAAAGATGGGAAGAAAGGGCGTTAGGCCTGATGACACTGGGAGCAGGAGAACCAAAAGCTAGGTCAGCTTGGCCAACAGTGACGGGGGGAGGCTCGAGGATGGTGCCGGGGAAGACATAGTGAACGGGTGCCACCAGCTACCCACCCACCACCCAGCCAGACAACTAACCAAGAAATGAACTAATCAGCTAACTAATGAAACAACTCTCCCTCCATCTATCCATCCATCCCTCCCATTGACTAACCAACCATTCCATTAATGAACTAACCACACAGTCAACTAATAAACCCGGCCCAGTCCAGTATGGAGTGCTGGGGGTGCAGGTGAGGTCAGGCAAAGCCCTGCTTCTTGGCCCGTCATTTAGGATGGAGAGAAGACAGTCAAAGCAATCAACCTGTCAACCATCCAGCCAACAATTCAACCAACCAACCATCTAATTAGCCAGTAACCAACTAAACAACTAGCCAACCAAATTAAAAAAAAAAAGGGGGGGGGAGGAGGCCAGTAAACCCTAGGTATCAGGGTCCTTAGGAACATATTATTCTGCATGAACCCTGAAAGGGTTCTCTCTTGCCCACAGAATAAGTCCAAAATCCTTAATGCCACAATCCAAGGCCTTTTCCCTCCACCCTCGTCCCCCACACTAGCCACACCCCAGCCTCATCAGATACACACAGCCTCTAAGTACTCACTGCACCATTATTATTTAATGACAAGTCAGCTGGTCATTCTACCAAGGACAATAGGGTGCTATGACAGAGTCTGATCAGACCTGGGAAGATTAGGAAAGGAGGTGGTTTTAGGAGAGTCTCTTTGAAGCTGATTTCTGAGAGACAGCTAAGAACTGACTGGTCAAGGGACTTCCCTCATGGTGCAGTACCTAAGACTCCACACTCCCAATGCTGGGACCAAGGTTTGATCCCTGGTCAGGGAACTAGTTGCATGTTGCAACTAAGACCCGGTGCAGCAAAATAAATAATAAAAATACATAAATATTTAAAAAATAAAATGATGAATTAAAAAAAAAAAAAAAAGAATTGACTGGTCAAGGTGAGGGTCGGGGGACCAAGTATGGTGGCTCTAGGAGCTGCCAGAGGCTGGGTGTGGTATGGTCTAACAGGGCCATACCCTGAATTGAGCCTGGAAGGAGCAGAATAAGCTGAAGGGTTTGGAAAGGCTTCTTAGAAGAGTGGGCAGGAGTTTGGCCCGAGGGGTGTGCAGGATTCGGGCAGGCGGGAGGAGGTGGGCATCCCCAGGAGGATGACTGTGCAGGCAGGGGTGAGGGGAGCTGTGAGCTGGTCGTTCAGGAGGGGTGAGAGACCGCTGCTGGACAGTGAGGGACGAGGGTCCGGGGTGGTCAGTTTCCTGCCAGCACAGATGCCACACCTTTCAGCTTGGGTATCTGGACCGCCGCTGACCCGGCCCAGTCCAGTGGAGTGGTGGGGGGATGTAGGGTAAGGCCAGGCAAAGCCCTGCTTTGGGGCCCCTCATTCAGCATGGAGAGAAGACACTGGGGTGATCCTTTAATACAGACAGACAGATGAGGTCAAAGTAGGGCTGGGGGACAGGGCCAGTCCTGGAACTTGGGCTAGAGCCAAGGGAAGAAAGACGGAAACGCTGGGCGACAGGAGTGTGAAGAACTGCTGATAAGGAGGCTCCGGAGCAGTGGCCAGCCAGAGGGGGCCTGTGCCTCCCCAGCCTCCCTGCACTGGCGCTGCTTCAGGTGCAGTGACCTGACTCAGCAGCTCCCCTGTGCCAGCCCTGCTGGGCCTCCATGAGTGTGGCCACTGGGAACCTCATGATGGTCCTCACAAGGGCAGATCTCACTCATGATGGTCCTCACAAGGGCAGATCTCATTCCCGTGTTCCTGAGGAGGAGACCGAGAGTCAGGGAGTCCACGTGGCCTGCCCGCGTGGGAAAGACCTTGCTAGAAAGGAAGTTCCATGCAGGCGGAGATTTTAGTCTGTTTTGTTGACCGCTGTGTGCCCAGATCCTAGAAGAGGGCCTGGCACTCAGTGAGTATTTGTTCAAATGAATAAATGAATAAGGCTCTGGTGTGCGGCCCTAATAGGACATAATAGAGGGGCAAGAAAAGCACGGGTGGCCTTAGGTTGCGTGACAGAGGTATAGTGCTCAGGAAGAGGGACGTGATCGTTTACTTCTTCTCTGAGCTGCTCAGGTAGTGATTCAAGTGTGGCATGGAGCACAGCGGCCTTTCCGGATGCCAAACCCACAGCCGGGCAAGAGGGGACAAGACCTGATCTTAGCAGGTAAGACACACTGCGCAACTCCCAGCTGTTCCTTCCAGAACCGGCGGTTTTCCAAGAGTCTCTAACAGATCGCATCCCCCAGACCAGGCAGGGAAAAACAAAAGAAAGAAAATTAACATTCAAAGAGCAACTACCACGTGTCAGGCACTGTCGTAGGACCCTCCAGTCATCCAACAGGCAGGGAGCCTTTTGGTGTATGCCCGGGTGGTACAGGCATGAGCCAGACACAGCGCCTGCCCCCACAAGCATACATCTAGTGAGGTAGACCCCGTACCATCCTGGAGGTACCCATCACTGCTTCCATTTATGGTGGGGACACTGAGGCTCCCGGGGGTGAAGCCACAACCAAAGTAAGTGGCAGAATAAAGGTCGGTGCTCAGACACAGCCTGGGCCGACTTATCCCTATCGTGTTCAAGTTTTCATTTAACACACATGGTATGTGCTGCTTTGTTCCCCAGGAGAGAAGGGTAGAAGGAAAGAAAAACGGAGGAAGAAGAGAGAGAGAGACAGAGAGATGGGGGTGAGTAGAGAAAGATGCAGACAGAGACAGAGATGGAGGGAGAGGCAGAGACAAAGAGAGACAGAGATGGAAAGAGAGAGAGAGAGAAGGAGAGAAAGGCAGAGACAAAGAAACACACAGAGAGATGGAGAGGGACAGGGAAACTGAGAGGCAGAGACAGAGAAATGGAACGCAGGCATGTGCAGAGAGCAAGGGCCCCTGGTGGCAGGGAGGCAGGAGGGGTCAGGAGGGAGCACTAATGGGCCGGGATGGGTAGGAGGGAAGCGTTCCCAACGACCCAGGCTGTGTGCAGAGTTGCTGCCAGTGTGACCTCCCTGACAGCAGAGGGAGGGGGCCAGGGCAGGCGCCCTCCCACTCGGGCGCAGAGCGGCCGCCTGGCTCCCCCAGCGGCAGCGGTGAACACAGGGGCTCTTCATACCGACAGAGACCGGCATTCTCAGGGCAGAGGACGCGTGGGCTGGAAGGGCCTCAGACAAAGAGGCCTTTCGGGCAAACCACTGCGGCATCTTTATTTAACAGAGAGCCCTGAGGGGAGCCGCATTGAGGGCTCGTCCTGATTTCAGGCTGACAAGAGGCTCTTGGCTCAGAGCAGCTTCCATCAGAGACGCCGCCAAGCCCAGCTCCGGCCAAGATCATTTGGCAGGAGCGCTGGGTGCTGAGCAGTCAGTCCCCAAGGCCTGGGCTGGTGATGACAACCAGAGCGGGGAACCCCCAAACCTAGCTCTTCTCACAGGAGCCGGTAGGGGTCAATCTGTGAGCACCTCAGGGGCATCACCCCTGGCAGACCTAAAATGCTGTCATTGGGCATTCAGCATGCACACCGTGATGAGGTGGTTAAGTCAGGGACTCAGGGCTAGGCAGACCTGAGTTTGAGTCCTAGCTCTTCTGTTCACAGGCTATCTGATACTGAATGCCTTGCTTGCCCTCTCCGGGCTCAGCACAATGGATCTCATAGGGTACCTGCCTATTAGGAGGTTAAATGAGATCGTGGATACGAGGAGCCTAGCACAGTGCTTGGCACTGAATTAACAGTAAAATTTAGGGACTTCCCTGGTGGTCCTGGCTTCCCTGGTGGCTCAGACAGTAAAGAATCTGCCTGCAATGCAGTTCAGTTCAGTTCAGTTCAGTTGCTCAGTCATGTCCAACTCATTGCAACCCCACAGACTGCATGCAGCACTCCAGGCTTCCCTGTCCATCACTAACTCCCAGAGCTTACTCAAATTCATGTCCGTTGAGTCAGTGATGCCATCCAACCATCTCATCCTCTGTCATCCCCTTCTCCTCCCACCTTCAATCTTTCCCAGCATTAAGGGCTTTTCCAATGAGTCAGTTCTTCACATCAGGTGGCCAAAGTATTGGAGTTTCAGCTTCAGCATCAGTCCTTCCATTGAATATTCAGGACTGATTTCCTTTAGGATGGACTGGTTGGATCTCCTTGCAGTCCAAGGGACTCTGAAGAGTCTTCTCCAACACCACAGTTCAAAAGCAGCAATTCTTCAGCACTCAGCTTTCTTTATGGGTTCTATCCCTGGGTTGGGAAGATCTCCTGGAGAAGGGAACGGCAACCTACTCCAGTATTCTCGCCTGGAGAATTTCATCAACAGAGGAGCCTGGTGGGCAATAGCCTATGGGGTCGCAAAGAGTCGGACACGACTGAGCGACCACAGTTTTACTTTCACTGGTGGTCCAGTGGTTAACAATCTGACTTGTAATGCAAGGGACAGAGGTTTGGTCCCTGGTCCAGGAACTAAGATCCCATTTTGCCCCTACTCCCACCCTTGGGGCTGCTTCTAACCTGCTCAGATTATTCCTCTTAGATCAGCATCTCGGAAGCTGGGAGTTCACCAATTGCATAAATCAGAGTATTTCAAATGCATGAGTTCTCTTTTTGAAGGATCTAAGCAGCAAATTCTTTTGAAATGGAAATAGCACTTAATTCGCAATTGCTGTTTAAGCCATTTCACAAGTGATCCTATTAAATTGGGGCCTCGGGGACATGTCACCCTCCTTGGAGGCTTCCTCTGCCTGTGTGTGATCTCTGCATCTTGTTGTCAGATACTGGCTGGATTCCCTCATGCTGGTTAGTGAAGACACAAAGACAGCAGATGGGGCCTTCGAGGGGCTCTTGCTCTGAAGAAGACGGACACACAGAAATTACCCGCTACGGAGGGTGGGTGTGCAGTGCAGAGCCTGCACGGAGTACTCAGGGTGGTCAGCTTTCCCTGGGGAGTGGGGAGGCTTCTGGGAGGGGGGCCTGGGAGCTGAATGCATGCCTAGGAAAGAGGCCAGCACAGACCAAGGGGTGGAGGAGACCTAGGGGAGTCTGGCTAGCTACGGATGGCCGCGCTTCTGCGGACTGGGCTGCAAGGCAGGGGGCCCACGGAACCAACCACAGAGGACCTGGCTGAGCCACTCAGCGGTTCTTATGGGCAATGAGGCTCCTCAGAAGACCTCTCAGTGGAAAATGGACACTATCAGCTTGATCCCAGGCTGGAAATGTTTGTTTTTTTTTTTTTTTCCATGGGTCTGTCTGGACCAGAGGAGATGAAGAGATGCTGCCAGCTGGGTTTCCTCCGAGCACCAGACCTCTCAGGAGGCATGAATGTGTCAGTCCTGGCTCTGCCTCAGTCTCCCCCCGTCAACACTGCTGGCCTGGGCCTGCCTTAGCATAAAGGACACAGGAACAAAGTAACCCTCCCTGTGTCCAGGACTGAGCTCGCCAGGCGCTGCTTTTGAGAAGACTGTTTCTGTTGCAACATGAATCTTTTTCTTTATTAACACCAGAGGTAATGATGGGCCATGGTGGGAAACTCTCACAGTGGGAAGGGGAATGGCTGGAGCTAAGAACCTCCAAGTAATAGCCTCAGTTTTTGAATCTGGAAAGTGGGGCTAAAAATGAATGTGTCTGGGAAATGCAGAGGGTTGGGAGGGGGGCGTTTTCTTTACTCCAACAGGGCTGATCGCCTTGTTGGGCTTGGAGTCCTTCCCTCAGTCAAATTCCAGCCAAGCTGTCATCCCTCCAACAATGGAAGTCCTTGATTTTGAAACCAAGTTGATGGTGGACTGCAGGATAATAGAAGGGAACTCAGCTTTTGGGGTAACAAAAAATTCTAGTTGCATTCACCAGGAAATGGAGGCTTGTATAAACAGTGATACATGGCAGAGGGTGGGCTGACTCTTCTCAAACACTCTTTCTCACTGTCCACCCCTTGGGATATTTATTTTATCCCATAGACAAACACTGCAAACATGTATTTCACACACAGGAATGGGGTACATGGAGTCATTTATGGGCTAGATTGTTCATCTGAGCCCCCAAAGTATAGCTCACGCTTGTTAGTGAGATGAAAGTCTTCAAATTGTTAAGGCCACAGAACTATTAAATATTAACCGTATAACCATTCTGCCCATTAAATTAATTTATGGGGTAACAGAAAAGCCTTTGGAACCCCTCTTGATAGACAGCGGCCCTCAAGAGCCACATAAAACAATCAGCCGACTGGCGCTTGGTAAATTTTCCGTGACGCTCATCCAATCTGCTTCATATATGTTTAAAATTAACACTGAGATCTGGGCTGTGAAACTGCCATCAGGTGGAGGTACTGGCTGGCCAGCGAAGGCAGGGAGCCCTAAGTCTAGGGGAGTCCACTGCACGGTCAGACTTTCCATATCTGAGTCCTGGCAGAGGAGCTGGCTATGCTGTGCACAAAGCCAGCTTCACAATCTTGGGCGCATTTGAATCCCCAGCAAATCCCAGACTCGGAGCCCATGCTCTCTAGCAGGTCCAAGGAAGATTCTGGCCAGCCAAGCAGAGCTGCCTAGGCAGGTAGTGGAAATCAAACTTTAGAGGTTCTGAGTAGCATGTCCAAGGACAGGTGGAAGCAAGACAGGCTGGCCATGGAGTGGACCGCACATGGCTCTGACTGTCCAGCCGGCTGCGGGGGTCAGTGATGCCAAGTGAAAGGCTGGACCCTGAGTGGCACAGACCGGACAACTGCGTGGCAGGGCTGTGACCTGCGAAGCCGGAGGGCAGTGACCACGGACTGCAGCTGGACTTATCACTAATGATCATTCCAAGGTCATTCCAAGGTCTTAGACAATCGGACCACAGATCCCAGCTTTCAAGTTCAGCAGAATTAAAGGTCACTTCTGCACTGCCCCACCCCCCTCTGCCATTCTCAGAGTAAATGACCGTCTCCAAGCCGCCTGGCGGCCTGGTGAACCCGTGACATTGCTCTTGTTGCCTGGCTCTGAGCAGTTCGCATCTATGCTAATTAGGTTAGGGGCCCCCCTCTCCTCTTGCAGACCCCAGTTAATGGTTTCCTAGCCACCAGTAGCACCACTGGGATCCCAGAGTCCTCATCCTGACTTAGGAGTCCTGTTCAAAGCCTGATCCCAGGAGATAAGATGTTATCACTTTCTTGCTCCAGACAACCCAGGAGATGGCATTTCCACGGAGCCCAACTGCAAATGCCCCGGGCTCCACAGTCTCAGGGAGGCCGAGGCTGATGTAAACCATAGGTCCCAGTGGCAAAAGGCTTCCTCCTGCCCTGTGCCCTTCCTCAAATAGCTCTGCCCATTTGTTTAACTGCTTGAGACAGGAATAAAGAGAAATAAAAGCGCAGGCTGCAGCCATCAATTTAACTGGAATTGGCGATTGCCCTTAAAAGAGAAAAATGGATATTGATCTGAAGAAGAGAAACTTCTAGCTTAAGGAAATTCATCATCAGGGCATCCTTTTACCTTAAGGCAGAAAAAGCGACTGAGCATAATTTGCACAGCCACAAAATTCAAACTTAGGATAAGGAAGAATATTTGGCAGTGCTTGCTTCTCCGTCGTCTTGGGAACACAGTTACTAAATTGGGCAACTAGGTTCTTATTTAAATATTTTATTATTGACAAGTACTCCAAATTACAAAATATTTATGCAGAAAGGAGCCTTATGGTAACAACTCCATGTAGGGACAGAACATTTCAGAAGTTACAAACACTGTGAGATACATTCTCCTGCTCAACCCCTTCATGAACCCCATGAGACAGTTATTTTTACCCCCCATCTAACAGATCAGGAAACGAGCTCAGAGAGGTATAGCAACTTGCCAGGGTCACACAGCTAGTCAGTGGGGCACTGGGATCCAACCCCAGCTCTTCTCACTCTAATACCAGCACTCACAACAAAACATTATCCTCCACTTGCTTCTCCTCAAGATTCTTGAGTCAGACTCCACAATAGTTTTCACTTAACTAGGAAATTCCATCTCCATTAAAAGCCAGTAGTGCCCGGTGATAACACGGAATTGCTTGGGTCTTGTAATCATAATAACAAGAAGCCAGCCTCCATCAAATGCTTCCTCTGTGCGGACACTCTGCGCGGCTGCCTTGTGCCGTCTGGTCACTGCATCCTCACGGCTACACTCAGCGAGGTATCAGTCTCCTTGCCGTTGGACAAGTGTGGAAACCGAGGCTCCGGGAAGTTCAGTAAGTTGCCCGAGTTCACACAGCCAGCAGGCATTCAAACCCAGGTGGTCTGGCCATCTAGAGGCCATGTTCCAAGGCCACCGAAGTGGCAGCCTCGCGTCCTCACTGCAGGGGTCCCAGGCTCTGGACAAAGTAGAAAGACAAATGGCTTCTGCTTCACGACCCTGCGGTCACTGCCTGTCTGTTTTGGGGCTTTGGCTGTTCTAATATACGTACATACGTGTGTGTGTCTATGTGGTAAGTGTTTTCATCTATAAACATGTGTACATGAGCGTCTGTATCTACCAAGACTTCTGTGTATAAACAATATGCATTTCAGATGATACTGAACCCGAGACTGATTCCAAAATGTCCCAAAGAGAATTCAAAGAAAGAGTTTTTCTGTATCCAGCAAGATGCCACACACGAAATCCTTTCAGCGGAGGTCCCTGCACAGAGCTCCCAAGCTGGTGGAAGTTATTTAAAGGAGTGTTTTGTAAACACAGACGCATACTGAAAGGAGTAGAGCCCACAGCCCTTGCGCCCCAGAGGCAGTCTAGTCCTGGGGTGACCCCTCCCTGAGGGACACCCACACCCACCCCTCTGGCCAGGAAACACTGGGCCTCAGGATGCACTTGCTAAACCGCAGCAGAGAGTTTTGAATGGACAACCCTCTTTTTTAGATGCACAGAATCTCTGGCAGGTGGACCACCCCTCCCCAGCCTCAGACGCCCTCTTACCCGGCAGTACTCATCGATGGGTTTCAGCCTCTTCACAGCTACATCCCGGATGTGGCTCCTCCGGAAGAGGATTTTGCCTGGAAGAAGAGAAGCTCATGAGCTGGGTGATTCTGGGTGAAGCTGCCATAGGAACCTGGGACCCCACGTTCCCTCTCCCTCAGCTTCTCAGCATCTTAGCTGGCCACCAAACACCCCCACCTCTGCCCGCTGCCAAGGAAACAAGAGAGGAGTGGTCACCTCTCCCTGGGGGCAGGAGGCGCCCCAGGCTGAGGGTCCAGGACCTCTGGGGTAGGTGAGGAGCCCCAGAGGCTGCCATCTTGACCAAATCACCTTGTCTGGGTCTAATGGCAGGATCCATGCCCCGATGTGGGTGCGGCTCTCAAGTGACCTCACGAATAAATGCAAAGGGTGGCCCAACCCACACGCTATGCTTTGTTTTCAGGCCCATCCCTCCTTGAGAAATCTGCCTTCGTCCCTGCCAGCCGGGCAGGAATTCCTATTCTTAGCTTAGGTGGGTGGCTATTTCCAGGGCAGGCACAGGCCAGTACAAGGAAGAGTGGCTACCCCAGCCCAATGGACCCCTCAGCTGGGCTGGTAGATCCCTCTACAAGTATGGGCAAGGCTTCTGGGAAATGCCAGCTCCCAAACCTTCTCTATTGGTTACACTTAGAATCTGAACTCCTCGGTCTGATGCGTAGTGGCCATCAATGTCCAGGTCAGTGCTTCCTTTTTAGAAGGCTTCCTTGATTGCCGAGCTGAGAGTAATTACCCTTTTTCCAAAATACCTACACATTTTGTCCAGTCCTAAGACACACACCACATTCTGCCATGTACTGCTGACATTCGTGAGCCCCCTCTACCAGGGGCCTGTCTGACTCATCTTAGGGCCCGAAGAGCCCAGCATGTGGTGAGGGGCTCTCCTCATGGCTTTAACAGGCATCTGTTGTCCCAAGACCACCCAGTTCCCCTCTGGAGACCCTCCTTCCTCCATTTCTAACCGTGTGGTTCAAGTGGAGCTGACAACACCCCTGTCAACAATGGTAGGCATCTGACCCAGTCTAGCTACCCAGAGTCACAGTGATTGGCTCAGAGACGGGCAAGAGGACAGGATCTGGACCAACGAGGGTCGGCCCTGAGACCTCTGCTGGTGCCCTCTTCCTCCCAATGTTTGCCCCCACACTTGCTAAGCTGGCAGGATGAAAGTCTGGAGCTCCTAGTGACCATCTCTATCCTTGCCAGAGATGGAAACAAACCAAGAGAAAGGATCTGAGCCTGGGACAGAGCTGGTGCTCACTAATTTTTCCTTTTCTTTCCTCTTTTTCTCGGCTGTACCATGTGTCTTATGGGGTCTTTGTTCTCCAACCAAGGATTGAACCTGTGCCCTCAGCAGTGAAAGCGTGGAGTCCTAGCCACTGGACCACCAGAGAATTCCTTCAGTAAATGTTTCCTGAATGACTAAAAAGCAGAGCCAAGAGATGAAGGGCAGACCCATTTGACATCATTTGAGCTGCTGGATACAGCTGTTCCTGAACCCAGGGTCTACCTGGGACTTTTCCCTTATATAAAACAATACAATTTTTTAACATTGAAACTTGTTGGAGATGTGTTTTAATCACTTTCATCTCATTTAGGAGTCCTACATGAGATGATTCCCATTGCAAGTAAACAAATATGTAGACTGCAGGTTAAGATACTTAAGCTTCCTCCACTGTCATCCATTGGTCACTACGTCATGTCTGACTCTTTTGTGACCTCATGGACTGCAGCCCACCAGGCTCCTCTGTCCATGGGACTTCCCAAGCAAGAACACTGCAGTAGTTATCATTTCCTCCTCCAGGGGAATCTTGACGACCCAGGGATCGATCCCACATCTCCTGCTTGGCAGGCAGGTTCTTCACCACTGAGTCACCAAGCATGAGCATTGTGTTGGTCTAGGCTGTCTCCCCAGAAGTAGACCCAGAGGTGAGGAAGTGAATGCAAGTTGTTTGGGAATTGATCTTGGGAATTAAGGCAGGTCAGACAAGGAAGCGTCACCCTGCCAGTTAATCACCCGATGGCGGCAACTCAGGTCTGTTGAGGAACTCGAGGCGCGTGTAGAACGCACTACAGAGGAATCCTCGACGAGGGCGAGGAGACTGGGGTGTTTACCACCAACGCCCTGCTTGTCTGAGCTTCTGAGAGCACTGCTTCACAGGCGCTCCTGGCCGAGGATGTTCCCATGGCTAGAACAAAGCTCCCAGTTGTCCCCGTGAGCAGACTCTGGCAGGCAGAGCGGGATGGAAAGGGGCCCTGGGGGCCCTGGAAGCAGCTGCTACGGTGCTCCCTGACTTCCCTGTCACCACAGGTACTGGTCACCAGCCCTTTTCCAGCCAGACTGCCGAGTACCTAACTCATTAAGTCGCGTGTGACTTCTTGCTCATTTATGTCCCTCACCCCTCCACGCTCAGCGTCAACCGGAGGCCCTCCAGTGGCTGCTTCCTCCTCTTTCACCACACATGCACTGAGCACAAGCCTGTGCATACAGCAGGCGTCCAATAGGCACTTGTTGATCCACGCACCTCCCTCCGTCTCTGATGCTCCCTCAAGCTCCCCTTCCTCCCTTTCTCACGGACGCCTGGTAGAGGGGCCGCGTCCTGGGCAGAGAGGTGACACTGTGCAGACTGGACGGTGTCATCAAGATAAATGGGCTCCTCCACGTGCTCCTTTTGAAAGGAGATACAATGTGATTTATCAAGACATGAGAGTTGACCGTCTTTCCTGGGGAGATGTCACAGAGTTGGTATTCCTGGCCTCTTTGTCTCCTCCCCTCTTTTTAGCTGCCTGTCGATCTGTTGCCTGAGGGCCATAGGAGTACACCTGTGCAGCCAGAGGGGATGGCGTGTGAGATAAACGCGCGGTGGGAGGAGACCCGCTCTCCAGACCTATGAAATGACAGGCGGCCCTGGGCAGGGTTCTGGGCCTTCTATCCGAGCAGGTTAGCTGTCAGGAGCTGGAAGCCACCCAGGCTCAGTGACCCCAGCAGCCCAACGGTACCCCACAAGAACCTGGAGCACTTGCTGGGAGGTAGAGCACCTGGAGGGGTGGGGACCAGAGTTGGCGGCGGGCTGGCCCCCAGACCTGGCTCTCTCCTGTGCTTCTTTCAAAGGAGGAAAAAGTAACTGATCCACCCTCCAAAAATAGCACTCCTGCTCTTTCTCATCCTATCACAGGACAAAAAAGAAGCAGAGAGATGGGAAGACAAACTAGGTCCCTCTTCTAGGCCTCCATCTCAGGGCTGGCCAAGCCTATGACTGGGTTTGGTATTCCTGAGATCTACAGATACAGATATAGATATAGACATAGATACATCAGATAGGACCTGATCCAGTTGCCAAGACAGAACCAGCAAAAAAAAAAAAAAAAAAATAGTTAAGGGACAATTAAGGCCTCCAGACGTGCAGAAATTTAGAAGAGAGGGCTGGGGTAGCCGAAACAAGAACGGGGCTGGGAGGGCTCCTCACCCTACCTTGCCCCTCAAGCCCACCCTCTGCAGTCATGCCTCCAGGCTGGACACCTCCCATCTCCCTCCCAAGGCTTGTGGGTCTGTTGCTCAGGTATAAAGTCAGAGGAGAATTTCTGTACAAGCCATTTCCCAGTTGAGTTTTTGGACTCCCAACAGGGCTTCCCTCCTTCTCACTGAAATCCTGACTGGAGCACTGACTTCTTTTCTTGGGGCCTTGGCACAGGCTGCCGGGAGTGAGGGAGGGGAGGGGGAGGGAGGGCAGATCTGGAAGGGACTCTACGGTCTTGACTTCTCTGTTAGGAATCCAAACCACACTTGGAAGGCCAAACTGGTGACCATATTAAAAGGGAGAGAAAGAGAAAGGAGGAGGAGGAACATCCCCATTAAGGAAGTCGGGTTCACGGGGCATTAAAGGCCTCTTGTAAATGTCATTCAGACCGTTTACGGCAAGGCCAGGAGAGGCCCCTGCCAGAGCCTTCAAAGCCAGGCAGATGCAGCCCCAGAAATATGATAAGCATCGTAAGGAAGATTACACCCAGGACCTGAGACAGACCTCAGGATTAACTCATTCCTGAAAGCAGAGAAGAGAGCTGTTGAGCCCAACAGGGTCTGAGCCTGTGAGCAGAGGCCCCTCTTCCTGCCACTCTGGGCTGGGCTGAGAGGGTGAGGGGCACTCAGCTGGAGTCCTGGGCTCAAGTCATGCCTGAGCGGCAGGCTGGCTGTGTGCACAGGCCCCTCCACACCAGGGCCTGTGCATTCTCATCTGGAGACTGAAGGGCCGGGCCTTGGTGGCTGCTCCCTTCACAGTCCTAAGATGCATGTTGGGGTGGGGTCGTTGAGGGGTGAGAAGAGGAGTGAGGGATAATAGGAGCTAGGTGGTTACTCCTGCCAAGCACAGGCTAAGAGTTTCCCATTGGGTTCTTTGACCTAATCCTCACCACTTTAATTTATTTTTAAATTTTTCTTGTAAGGTTTTTTTTTTTTGATATGGACCAGTTTTTTTAAGTCTTTATTGAATCTGTTACAATATTGCTTCTGTTTTATGTTGTTTTTTTTTTTTTTTTGACTGCGAGGAATACGGGATCTTAGCTGCCTGACCAGGGATTGAACCCATACCTGCTGCATTGGAAGATGAAGTCTGAACCACTGGACCACCAGGGGAGTCCCCGTACCACGACTTTATTAAAGCAACTGCTTTTTCTATCCCCACTCTGCCCAGGAGGCAAGGGTGGCTCAGAGAGGTTGAAGAACGTGTCCTGTCACACAGCTATTAAGTGGCTGAGTTGGGATTTCAACCTGGGGTTTTGGAGCTAAGATAGTGAGAGCAAGAGAGAAGGCAACAAATCTCCAAAGAATTCTTTGGGCTCAGATCATGTAAGGCGGTGAGAGCCACTGAGGATGTTCTCGCGTGTGTGATGGGAATGTGATTCACATCTCCTCCACACCAGGTGCTGGGCTGGCAATCTGGGGAGCAGCTGCCTTGGGGGCTGAGTGCGAATGAAGCAAGCAATGAAACAAGCACCAACTGTGGAGGATGCCCTGCGCTACAGGAGTCTCTGCTGACCAGACACAAGTGAATGAGTGAGTGGGTAAGAGTGAGCAAGGGAATGAGCAAAAGGACCAATGGACCAATGAGGCAGGGAAGGAGAGGTGACCCTAGTGGACTTGGGGAGGAAGAGCTCCCCGAAATGGCAAACCTCCCTGTCCTTTAAAGAGCCCTTAATGCCCCACCCCCATCCCCAGCCTGGCTGAGCAGGTGCCAGCCCAGTGGGAACAGGAGAATGCTCACCCTCATAAGCAGGAGGGCATCACATGGGGGAGGCTGGCTCTGCCTGACCCCCCACCCCCCTGCAATCTGGCCTGACCTTCTCACCATGAGTGTCCACTCTGGGCAGGGACACCCAGGTGGGCATTGACTCAGGTGGTCCCTGCATTTAGGTGGCAGAGTGTTTCTCCCACCCACACAGGATACCAGGCACTTAATGAAGCATCTTAGTGGCACTTGAGGGGTCTTAGTAGTTGGCATTTGCTTTTAAAGAATTAATTATTTCAAGGCGAGAGATGAGGACATGGCTCCTTCTCACCGGTCGGGAGAAGTGGTTAAAGAAAGGACTGAAACTTCTGAGAGCTGTTAACCCCAAGTTCCTCCTTGTGAAGTGTGGTAACCACAGGGATTCCTTGAGCAGGAGTTGGGGGTTCAGGCACATAGGAAGAGCAGAAACACCAGACACGGCACCCATGGTGGGGGATCCCCCACCCCAACCATGGGGAGCCTGCGGGAAAACTCCACGAACCAGGCATGTGTTCTGACAAATGGGCAAGTACCCGCTGCACAGGGGTAATGAGAGGGTACTGGCTACAGGGGAAATAGGAGAGGGCTGGCCTCGTGTGGTCTGTCCAGGCTGATCTATTCTTGGCAGCCTCTCCTCTTCAAAATCCACAGCATATATGCATGCATGAATATATCCTCTTATAACTCCCTCTTCCTTGCTATTTTTGTCATCTGAAATGCCATCCATCTACCCATCCCTCCTTCCAATCATCCATCCATCCATCACTGTCTTGATGGAGAGCCTGCTCCACTGATAACAGATGGGAGAGGCCCTGCTCTCAAGGTGTTTAGCTTCTAGGAGGGGAGGGGATGTGTATGGAAGGGATATAGTCTCTGATTTCCATGGAGACTGAGGAGGAGAAGAGCCAGCCACACAAAGCTCCAGGGCAAGAGGGCTCAGGAAGAGGCAGACACAGAGCAAAGATGGAAGATGGAAAAGAAGCCATGAGGAGTCTTACAAGCCACAGAAAAGAGTCCGGTTTTCTTCTAAGTGCCATTGGGCCTGCTGACCCAAATCCCTCCCTATATAAGGCTCAATTTCTATCATCTAAGGCCTTCTTCAGGAAGCCTTTCTTGAATGCCTGCCTCGCCCTCCTTTACCAGCCTGCTGGACCACTGGCAGTCACCCCACTCTTGCCCTCCCCTCCTGCTGTCATGGGGAATTTGCGAGGGAACTACCATCCTCAGGGGACCCCCTCACCTTCCCAGGGGTCCCTGATGCACAGGCCAGCTCCCCGCAGCCACCCTGCCCTCCGAGGACACAGGTGCTCCCAACCCTCTCTCTTCAGTGCAACCCAGAGAACTGGGGCATCAGAGGGACTCGCTTAAATTAGAGGGAGACCACAGGAGGCCCCAAGGTTCACAGACCACAGGACACAGAGTCCTCGTTTTCCACGAACATCACTCCTGCCTGTCTAATTGGATCTGAGGACAAAAAGGAAAGGAGAGTGACTCAGGCTCCCAGGGCTGCCAAAGCAAATGACCACAAACAACAGAAATGTGTTCTATCCCAGTTCTGAGGCCAGAAGTCTGAAATCAAAGTGTCAGCAGGGGCTCCCCTTGAAGGCTCTAGAGAACAATCCTTCCTCGACTCTCCCAGCTTCTGGGGCCCTAGGTGTTCCTTGGTTTGTAGCAGCATCACTCCAGTCTGTGCCTCAGCCTATGTCTCAAACCTCCCTCTGCCTTTCTCTTGTAAGGATACCTGTCTTTCGGTTTCAGTTCAGTTCAGTTCAGTTCAGTCGCTCAGTTGTGCCCGACTCTTTGCGACCCCATGAATCGCAGCATGCCAGACCTCCCTGTCCATCACCAACTCCTGGAGTCTACCCAAACCCATGCCCATCGAGTCGGTGATGCCATGCAGCCATCTCATTCTCTGTCGTCCCCTTCTCCTCCTGCTCCCAATCCTTCCCAGCATTAGGGTCTTTTCCAACGAGTCAACCCTTCGCATGAGGTGGCCAAAGTATTGGAGTTTCAGCTTCAACAACAGTCCTTCCAATGAACACCCAGGACTTATCTCCTTTAGGATTTAGTGCCCATCTTAAATTCAGGATGACCTCATGTCAGGATCCTCAATTTAATTACATCTGCAAAGACCCATTTCCCAACTAAGGTCATGTTCACAGGTTCCAGGGGTTAGGATGTGAACATATCTTTTGAGAGCTACTCTTCAACCCACTTACAAGGCTTATGAGAGAGTCCACAGGGCTGACCAGACACTTTAGAGAGTCTTGATCCCTACTTGGATTGTAATCATCCTGAGGTCAGGCATGACTTTCTCTACTCCCTTTAGCCCTGGCAATACTTGGCATGGAGCTGGGTGTAATGAATGTGGGTGTTGCCTGATACCCTTAGGAGGGATGGGGCAGTGTCTGGAGAGAGGGGGTCAAGGGTCTCTGGAACCTAAAATGGGAGAGACAAACTGCTAGTGTCTGCAAGCTAAGGGGTCCTCTCTGGCTCTGTGGGCTGGTGTGGCACCTTGGGGAGAAGCGACAAATTTCCCAAAGCAATTAGAGGAAAGAAGATGTGAGGGTTACTAGAGGGACTCCCCACCCTACCCAAAATGCCATGTATGAACGTTTGTGCCCCTCAAAATTCATGTTGAAACCCTAATGCCCACCGTGATGGTAATTAGGAGGTAGGGCCTGTGGGAGGTGACGAGGTCATGAGGGTGGAGCGTTCATGAACAGGATTAGTGCCCTTATAAAGGGGGCCCTGAAGGGCTAGCCCTTCTGACATGTGAGATGCAGAGAGAAGTCTGCAGCCTGGAAGAGGGCCCTCACCTGACCATGCTGGAACCCTGATCTCAGACTTCCAGCCTCTAGAACTATGAGAAATCAATTTCTGTTGTTTACAAGCCACCCAGGCTGTGGTATTTTGTGATAACAGCCTGAACAGATAAGACAGGGTGACGAGGCACAGGCAATGCCTATGGAGAGGAAAAGGGAATAATTAATCTTCTACTCCCCCAGCTCTTTGCAGGCTCACGACCTGGCGTGGGTCCGTGGGTGAAGTGGGTCAGGCCAGAAAACGAACCCTGTGTCCGACTGCCCGGCTTGGGTGCCTTGCACGGCTGTGGTGCTGACAGATTGATGAAGACAGATGCTCTTAAATAAAAAGCCTTGGGCGGAGGAGGACCAAGAGAACCTAATGCCTGAACCTGCTCAGGGCTCTTCCTTCACCACGAAAAACAACAAAAAACACCCCTCCTTCATTTTCATGCCTTCGATTTCAAAGGGGCTGATACTACTAACCCCCAACTCCAGGAGTAACCCCAGGGGGCAGGGACCCAGACTGCTCCAGGGAGAATCAGCCTGGGACTTCATTAATCATTCAGACCTGAGTACAAAGAGGCATCAGCTTTTCACTGGACAACAGGCTCTGGTTAGGGGAAAGAACACAGAGGCCCTGAAGGAAGGGCACACAACACGTGGAGGGGAAGAGAATGGAGAAACAAGCTCCCCAGGTTTCTGCAAGCTGATCCTGCCCTCGATGCTCAGCTGTTTGCTGACTGCAGCGGAAAGGCAGGCCCCTGCTTGTCTCTCCAGAGCTGTCCCTGAAGCCGGTATGCTGTCTCTGACCTGCTGCAGTCTGGGGACAGCTGGCCACCAGCTCACACCTGCTCTCAGCCTCTGATGTGGCCGAGATGACAGCCCCACTCTCTGCGGCCTTCTGCCTGGCTCAGTCTGCACTCTGCCCCCAAGCCTGCTTTTTACATGCTACACCTGGCCTTGCTTGCCCTTGACCCAGACCAGTACAGACAAAGGGCCCTGTGGGCTGGGGGAAGGCTGGGGTGAAGCCCAGATGCTGAGGCTGGATGCAGTAAGCACACACAAGTTCTGCAAGGACCTGGTCCCACTGAGGAAGGTCCACAGCCCAGGGAATCCTGACTCCATGCCCTGAGTTCTGGCTCCCACGAATCTTTCTCTTCTAAATCCATGCCAAGATCCCACCTTGGCTTAAAGTCTAGCATGGTAAGCATTTGTGGGTTTTGGCTGTCCGAATTTGTGCCTGTTTTCTTTGGAGGAATAACTTCTCCTTCATTCTCAGTCTGTGTGATTTTAGGAAGGCTCATCCTACCCTAAACTCCTGGAGTTACCAATTAGTATAGTCCAGCCACAGGCATGTGATCCAAGTTGGTCGAGTGAGAATCAGAATGGGACTTTGGTAGAACCACCAGAAAGAGAAGTGCTCCTTCTACAGGGGCTGCTAACTCATCAACTGTAAGTCCCAAATCGCTAGGAAGCATCTTTGCACTTCCCCATCACCATTTGGGGAAAGCCTGAGAATGAAGTCACCAGAGAAGAAAGCAAAGCTGAGAGCTAGAGAGACCCAGCCATGCCTGAAGCCATTACCCCTGAGGTTTTCAGTTAGGTGAGTCAATAAATTTCCACTTTTTTCTTAAACCAGATGGAGATGGGTCTAGTCCTTGTCACCAGGAGGCTCCTTTTGCAGGTGGGTCCAAAAGTTCATGTCAGTTTTTCTGTAACATCTTATGAAAAAACCTCCATGAATTTTTGGCCAACCCAATACATCTAGTTCTTTACATCATTTCAATACATCTAGCTCACACAACATTTACTGTTGTGTGATATGAGACAAGTCATAACCTAATTGAATCTCAGTCTCCTCAAACTGCAAAAGGGGCACAGTAATGTCTAACTCAAAGGATTATCATGAGGAATCAATGAACAAGTGTATTAAAGCATTTAACGTGGAGCCCAGCCCATAATAAATGTTGAACGAATGGGATCTCTTATGAGCCGACAAGTCCAGGTCAAGTAGGTGTGGGGTGGGGTGGGGTGGGGTGGGGCGGGGCTGGGGCACCACCTGGCCCGGCCCACCACCTCACTGGGCACGTGGGGTCCAGCACTACAGCGTTCCTTGTGCACCCTTCCACCTGGTTTCCCCACCCAAGGCCGAACGCTAACTCCCTTCAGCCTGTAGAAGCTTTCCTGATTCAAACCCTGCCCCCTAAACACACCGTGTTTCCCCCATGGCTCCGGTTTCTCCTCTTCCTCCATCCACCCAATTCAGAGAGCAGAGAGCATGACACAATGGAGGCAGGATTACTCTCTCCATCCGCCCACCTTGGGCACTCTGGGATGACTCACACAGGTGCGGCTGCCCCTCAGCACTCTCCGCCCCCGGTTCCACACACTCAGGGAAACAGAGTTACAAACTCCACTGGGGTTTTGTCACCGAGAAAAACCTTAACCCTCCTGCAGCCGCAGCACGCTTACAGTAAGAACCGGCATGCCGAGGAGGGAACAGTAAGAACCGGCACGCCGAGGAGGGAACAGCCATCTCCCAAGTTCTGGCGTGGAGGCGCCCACTCCCAGTGCAGTCCAGGCTGAAGGGAACAAAATCACTCCTCCACCCTCAGTGGGGCTGGGGGCGGGGGGTGGTTTCTGGGTGTCTGCCAGAAAGCAAGCACCAAGTCCTGGAGAATCAGAGGTTTTAACCTGACTTTACTGAACCAAATGGAATTCAAGGTTTTTTGAATAGTTTTATAGAGTTATGGGGCCAGAACAACTTTCTTCTTTATTTTCTATAAGAAAGCGCTTTTTGGGAAGGGAAATATAAGGGTTGCAAGGAGTTGGACACGACTGAAGCAACTTAGTATGCACACATAATATACATACAGCAAAGTGCATATGCATGTATAAAACTCAATGAATTTCACAAACTGAACCCACCAATATAACCAGAACCTAGGCCAAGAAATGGAGAAGAACTTCATGGCACAGGAACAGATTTCAAGTGGGGGTTTTTTGGTATTTCGGGACTGGCATGGATGTTAGACCTCTGGACTGGCATGGATGTTAGACCTCTGGACTAACAGGGTGGGTCATATCTGTTGCAGAGAGGGGACATTAACACATTTATTGACTTTAGTGATATTTAATTTTATTTAAAAATATATGCTTTATCATTTAATTCAAGTTGCAACAAATTTAAATGCACAGTGAATGTAGATCCCTGATATGAGGGAAGTGTGAAATGTGAACATGTTTGATTTGTTAATTGGCGTTAATTAGACAAGGAATAAATTACCTACAAGCTTAGCTATGGGAAGAACAGTGGAGAGAGAAACAAAGCCTTTGAATTTGCTGACTTGGAGAATACCCAGGGTAGTCTTTAGCCCTGACATAGGCTGGAGATATTTCATGAGCTATAAGGTCTTATTTTATTTATTTATTTGACAGTGCCAGGTCTTAATTGTGGCATATGGGATCTTTAGTTGGTGGCGTGTGGGTTCAGGCTCCCTGCATTGGGAGCTTGGAGTTTTAACCACTGGACTGCCAGGGACGTCCCTGTAAGAACTTAGTTTAGAGAAGCCCAGGTCTTATGAATTGCCTGTAAGGTAGCCGGCATCTCAGGATTTCCGACAGATAACAGCTCAGAGAAGGATGTTTGTCCCAATGGCGCCGAGGGTTGGCAGAGAATGTGGGCTGCCCCAGCTTGACTCTGGGAGGAGAGGGAACATTGCAAGGTGGCCCTAAGCCTCAGGGAACAAAGAGGTTTTGTACTAAATAGCATTTAAAGTGGCCACGCTGAGGACGAATGTCACTTGGGTACCACTGAGGTTCTCAGAGCACAGGCTATGGCCTCATTCAGAGCTGAGCTTGAACAGGGCTGAACGCACCCTGGCAGGTACTCGGTAAACCATGCAATACTTACTCCAGTGGTGGGACAGGTGGCAAAGGCCGAGGGCACTGGCCTTCCCAGCCACGCACGGTCACACTAGTCTGGTTTCACCTTTCAGCTGTATGTTTCTATTCTTGGTCTAGTGGAAACATTAAGAGAAACTAAAAATCTAGGACTGTTGAACTGCCAGCAGCAGGATCGGGGTGTGGGTTGTAGAGCTGAGAGGCCCAAGGTCTTTAAAATGTCTGTGTCCCAGGCACCTTCAGCTGCCTGAACATCGGGGTTCTCATTTGGCAAGTGGGATCACAGGGCTGGGATGTGGATTGGAAACAGCACTCGGGGCAAACGCAGTGCATGGTGCTGGGCACACGCGAGGAGCAACACGAGACACCTGCTGTTACAGAGAAGGACGAGGATGAGGCGTGACGCTTGGCCAGTGGTCCCCAATCTTAAGTCTGCTTTATTTCCAATTCCACCCCCATCCCACCCCTGCTCCTAGTCCTTTTTTCCACCCAGAAGCCCAAATATTTTTTTAAATGAAATCTTTCCTGGGACTTCCCTGGCGCTCCAGTCGTTAGGACACCACCCTTAACACTGCCAAAAGCGGGGGCTCAATCCCTGGTGGGGGAACTAAGACCCCGCATGTCACTTCCCAGCACACGGAGAATAAAATCTAAACTCCTCACTGCAACGGGCAGGATCTGCCTCTCTCTCCGTCTCACCTCCCCAGGCCAGCACCCAGCATGAGGGGATCTAATTAACACCACAAACACATCCAGAGCCTTCTCACCTCGGGCCTGAATGCCTGCCATTCCCTCTCCTGGGACAATTCCCGCTGCCCTTTGCATGGCGAATGCCTTCTATCCTTTGGGTCACCTCATTTCGAGGCCTTGGCAGACCACTCTGCCTCCCTCTCCCAGGGCTTGATTGATTCTCTCCTAGATTTCACTGAGATTTGTAGTGATCTTGTCAATTTACTTGCCTCTCTCAGTGAGATCCTATATGGGGTCTCCTTTACTAACTGTATCCTTAAGGCCCAGCAGAAGGACGGGCACTCAGTGGCCCTTGGTTGACATTTGCTGCTGCATAAGTGTGAGTGTGTGTGTTGACACACCTTTGCTCCAGACTGTCTCTTATTTTTACATGCACACACACACACACACACACACACACTAGTATACATAGCTCGCCCCACACACACTGGGGCCTGCTGGACCAGACCGGGGCCGCAGCAGGGACAGACTTACCCTCCAGGATCCAGACAGAGTGGGGCCAGAGAGTGTGGTTAGCTCAGAGCCCAGCCTCAGGGCCAGGCAGTCCCCCACTCTGTGTGGGTGTGGGTGCAGCGGGCGTGGTGGGCAGTGGCTCAGCACCCTCCCTCTGGGAGCCCGGGAATAAAGGGCCCTATTCAGCCCTGGCAGTCGCAGCTCCTCCCTGCCAGGGGAGGCTGCCCTCAGGAAAGGGGACGGTGGGATGCTGGGCAGTGCTTCCCGGCAGGCTCTCCCTGTGGCATGGCCCACAGCAGGGACGGAGGGTTTAGGGGGGAGCAGGCAGTCAGGGATCCAGGGCCTCTGGGGCTTGAAGAGACAGAGCAGAAAGGCCCAGCCAGACGAGGAGGCTGTGGGGCAGGCCAGGGCAGTCCTGGTTCAGCGGGCAATGCTGAAAGGCCTGGTTCACTGTCGATGCTCTGAAGTAGAGGAAAATCCCCAGGATGTGGAGGCCCATTGGATAATTGCCCCATAACCACAAGCCTGGCTGTGCCAGCCAGAGGGGTTCTTGTCTGGCATTCTGGAGTGGACACTGTTCCCAAAGCCGGCTTTTCTTGAGCTCTGGCTCTGTTGGTAGAACCGAGCCCAGACAATCAACTCTCTTCAGCAACCTCCTACCAATATCTTCCTGGATTCTATCACCTCTCCTGCAATCGAGATGAGGACGATATAAACAATAGCTCACATTCACTGAGTAGTTGGTGTGTACAAAGTACTGTGCTGGGTACTTTATATTTATTCTCTTATCTGATCTTCACATCAACCTATGATCTAGGTAACTGGGTCCCATCTTACAGGTAGGTAAACTGAAGGTCAGCAAAGTTGAGTGACCTGCCCAAGGTCACACAGCCAGTAAGTGGCAGAGCTGGAACTGGATGTGCCATGGTCTCTGTCTTTGGCAGTCTGAAAGTTCCTGGCCTCTTAATTCTTTAGCTGTGTTCCTTCTTTTCTGTGCATGTTTCCCCAGGTGGTACATCCCAACCCTACTCCACCCCATAAACATGGTCAGGATGCATCATTCACTCACTCACTAATCATTCAGCTTTCCCTGATGTGTGTGTTGACGGCGGGCTGGGACGTGATGGGGAACAGTATGCACAGCACGTGGCCCCTGCCCTCCCAGAGAACAGGGTCTGGGTGGGTACTGTGCTGCAGAGCAATCAGTTATGATGGGGACATACAAGAGGGTGACAGGCCTGAAAGGTGATAGGAATGCACCAGGTTAAGGGTAGGGAAAAGAATGTTCCAGGAGGATGGGAGAATGTGAGCAAAGGGCCAGAGATAAAAGAAACCAGCTAGGGTGAGTTCAATGTGGCTGGCAGATTGAGAGAGAAAAAGAGTGTATGTGTGAATGTGTGTGTGTGTGTGTGTCTGTGTATAAGTGTGTTGGGAGGTTATGAGATGTGGTACTTGGACAGACAATGGTAACAGGGGCTCAGTCACATGGACCACACAGCAGAGGAGAGCCACTGACATTATACATTTCAGAAACACAAGTTCCTGAACTCTTATGGCCACAGACCACAGATTACACCTGGGAAGACACAGTCCCCTTAGACCCTTCTGAAGCCCTTCTCCCTCAGGTTTGAACCCTGAGGGGGACGCACTTGTCTGGCACGTATAGCACAAGCTCAAACCTGTGTTCTCACCAGTATCTGTACCTACCACAATCCAAATGGATCCTGGGGGGTAAAACCAGGAGATCCTGGAGGTCACTGTGTCCAGCTCCCTCACTTTCTGAGGTCTAGGCTGAGCACAAAGAGGGCCATGTCTTGCTTGACTTCACAGAGCAAGTTAGCAGCCAGGCTGGGACTCGGCAGGACTTGGGCTGGCAGCCTGGTTCCAGGGTGGACTTTGTAGAGTCCGCACTTAAAATTTACATTCCCCAGAGTCCCCAGCTCAGCTGTTTTTCCTACTTCCAATTTTTACCCCAATCCTAACCCAACAACAAGCGCTGCCACCATTGACACCGTCTCACAGAACTGAGGACTCAAAGGAGCGTGTGGCAGTCTGCCTTCAAGGTAGTCCCCGGTGACTCTGGCCTCCTGGTCCTCACGCCTTGTATCGTCCCCTCCCACAGTGAAGAGGGCCAACCTGTGGGGCCAATAGGACACTTTGGAAATGATGGTGTGACTCCCAAGACTAGGTTAGAAAAGGCACTGTGTCTTCCTTCTTGATCTTGCTCTGGGGTCACTCACACTGTGAAAAGACAGCTGTTGCATTGTAGGACACTCAAGCAGAGGTGGACCTAGGAAGGGACTGAGGCCTCCTGTCAACAGCCAGCACCCGTCTGCAGGCCACCAGTCTGCAGTCTGAAGTAAGCCACCTTGCCAGTGGATCTTCCGGCCCCAGTCAAGCCTTCAGATGACATCTTGACTAAAAACGTCATGAGAGAGCCCAGGTCAAAACCATACACCTAAGCCATTTCTGAATCCCTGGCCTTAGAAACTGTGTGAGATAATAAGTGTTTATTGTTTTATGCTGCTAAATTTGGGGGAGTTATATTTGTTATGCAGCAGTAGGTTACTGATACAGGGCCTGGCACTACTTTTGAGAGAATGAGAGTCCCTGGGTTACCTGAATCAGAGATATTAGGGGTATTGACTATAAATGCAGATTCCTGGGGTTTACCCAGACCCTCTGAATTAGAGAGAGGGGTAAAAGTCTGCATTTTAAATAAACACCCTCCCCATGTGCCCCCTCCCCACCCACCACACACACAAGTGAATCTCATGTACCTTTTAGGCTTAGAAGCACTGAGCTAATCTAACTTACTTTACAGATCTAAAGAGGCTCAAAGAGCTGGTGGTTTTGATCTTTGTCACATATGTAAGTTGAGGCAGGCTTGGGTTGAGAATTAACACTGGATTTCTGGTTTGGTGTTTTTTCTACTTATTTCCTCCTTTGTCCATTCCATTTTGCGTTTTTTAAGAAGTGTAGGCTTTGTTTCTTTTTCTTTTATTTATGTTAAAAACACTCACAAAGCAAAATTGAAAGTCGCTCAGTGGAGTCTGATTCTTTGCGACATTCCATGCAGTTCTATACATTCTACAGAATTCTATACAGTCCATGGAATTCTCCAGGCCAGAATACTGGAGTGGGCAGCCGTTCCCTTCTCCAGGGGATCTTTCCAACCCAGGGAAGATCTGAAGAAACTGAAGCTCAGAGGTATCTTCTGACTTTGCCCAAGTCACATAGTCCTGGAGCTAAAGCCAGGTCTGACTCCAGGCACTGTTACTTTGCTTCATTGAATGCGCCTGGTCACAAAAAAAGATTTAGCAGAAGACGGGTACCAGGGCAGCAAACAATGAGGGCATTTCTAGAGCCCAGAAAGAGAAACGAGGCCCCAGCAACAAGTCTGAAGTATCCCAAGAGACATCAAGCAGACAAACAGGGCTTGCTCACTTCCAGGCCATCGTGATTTGTGACTGTCTACTGCTGGGCAGCGTTTGTGCCTCCAGATATTTGGGGGCAGCGTTATTTATAGGCCATGTTTCTATTTATAGTTTCACAGAATTTCTGCTCACCCTAGCTAGATTCCGCTCCCCCACCCCCAGAAAGGAGAGGATAAGAACTCTTTTACCAGTTGTGTCAGGGCAAAGGTGAAGGTCAAAGCCTTGGCTGTGTGTGCAGCCTTTCAGCAGGAGCTCTTCATGGGGAAGCATTCAAGACAAGGGGGCTTTCTACACTTTCTAGAGGAAATGGGGGTTGGGGGGAGGACACAAAGCTGGCCTTATACAGAGACAGCCGCATTCTGCCAACACAGTAGGATTTGAGGTGGGCCTAGAAGACCTCTATTCCTCTAAAATGTTTTCCCTTTGCATGATATTTCACCATTAGGCACTTGTTCCTTTGGTCTTAATGGCTATTAGATGACAAAATGTTGAGACTGTGTGTGAGAAAACCTAGACAGTATCAAGTCCAGTAATTTCACAGGTGGAGAAATTCGGGCTTACCGAGGGGCTACATACGACCTGTCCTCGTTGTGGGGGATCTGAATGAATAAGACGTGGTTTCTGCTCTTCAAAAACTTCAGTTTTCAAAATCCCCATGACCAAGGAAGAAGGAACTGAAGTTCAGAGGTATTTTCTGACTTGCCCTAAGTCACACACTGCTGGGACTAAAGCCAGGTCTGATACACAGGAAACCATCTCAATGTTGGAAGAGCCATCAGGCACAGCACAAGAAACTGTGGACAGCAAAGCAGGCTCAGAATTTCTTTCTAACCCAGTTTTATGAATGAACAAGTCAAACCAAGTGACATTTCCTAAGGTTCTATTTGGTGCTCCAAACGAAAACTTCCTGGTTTCAGGGTTACATAGAAAAATAAAGATAAAGTGGGATTTCTTTCTTATTTTTAGTCCCCTGTTGAACCATGGTTTGGAAAATAGTTATCTGTGACGATTGTCACTACATGGTTACTTTATACATTGATGTTTACAAAGCCAGCTGGCAGAAGTCATTCCTTCTGGGTACTATGCATGCAATTCCAGCATCGAACACTAGGTGGCTTGTTGAAGTTGGGTAGGTTAAGTGAAAAGGGAGAAAGTGTTACCTAGAGAAGACCTTAACTGTCAGAACAGTTTATCAAAAGGACACTGATCAACCTCTAACTGATATAATTTAAAAAACCCATAATATGAAACTTGAAACAAAATATAAAGAAATGCAAACACTCTGGTGTGGGTGGCATACCCTTTCTAGCCAATGAGCCTTCATCTGCAAAGTGTGGTTGTTGTCAAAGAGATGAATATAAGCACATGAAACCCTTTGCACAGTCTGACAAAAATATGTACTTAATAAAGAGTAGCTATAATCCTTACATAGAAATCTCTCAGTTACAACTGTTAATTTTGTTAAAAGTTCTAAGCCTACACATAGTTCCTCAGAAAGCTGTTTGCAACTTTTCTCCTGTAGCCAATTAGCATCCCTGGGCTACTGGGCTCACATGTGAACTCCTTCTGCAACAAGCCTTACTATTTAGAGAGAAGAGCTCTGCCCACTACAGAGATCTTACTTAAGCCATCTTCATCAATTACCAACTATTAAAGTTGTAAATTCGTCTTTCAGATCAGAAACAAGAAGCTGAGAGTAAAAAAACTTGCCAATCAGAGAAGGCATCAAATTACCAGTCACTCTTCTGGCTTGTTTTAAAATTTAGGTCTGCAATAAATGCTTTATAAAGAAGAGCAAAAGATACTCCTTTAGAATCTAAGTTTTTGTATTTTATTATTTTTTTTGTCTTTACCTTTTTGCTGGAGACTCCTTAAAAGAGACTCAAGCCTTTTCCCCTCCTAACAGTACAACACGACTGTACATGTAGACTCTAGATACCATGTTATCATCAAAACCACCAGTGAACGGTTCCTAGGCTAGTCTCTCCCATCTCCCATCTCCAGAGAGACTTTTGAAACAAAAACCTTAGCAATCACCTTGGCCCCAAACTTCACCCCATCTTCGAAGGGAGGGGAGAGTGTTCCGACTTACTGACGACAAAGTGTAGCTGGGGCTTGAGCACCCTTCTGGTTAGGCTGGTGATGGGTGGGGAAGAGGGCTGTGCCGTGACATACACCCCCAACCAACAGGGACCCAGAAACAGGCAGGCAATTCAGGTCTGTATAGGTATGTGAGATCGACGAACCAGCCCTCACAGGTGTGATGCCTTGTCTCCCATGCACCTCTACTTTAGATCAGAAATTGACTTACCAACATAGGGCCAGTGGTTTATATTATGTGAATGGCCTGAATGTAACCAAACACCCAGGAAGTGCTGAAGACAATCAGCCAGTCTACCGAAGGGCTCCACTGGACCTTAAAACAGTGCTTCTCCAGCTTTCCTACACATACAAATACCCTGTGCATCTCATTAGAATGCAGACTGTAACTTCGTGGGTCTGGCATGGAGCCAAGACTCTGCATATCTAACGAGGTCTCGGATGAAGCTTCGCTGCTGATCTGCCAGCTACATTTTGAACAGCAAACCTTGAAATGCACAGACCGCCTGCAAGACCTCACTCTTAGAAAGGAGCTGAGACAGCTCAGCCTTTTGTGTTGAGCCCCCCAAACTAGGACTCACCAAGTCACCATTAAGTATTGAGTGCTGGCTGTGTGCTTCATGGATAACATTTCATCTGATACTCTTAACAGCCCTGGGGGAATTTAACAGATGAAGGTCACCAGGGAGGTGCAGAGATGCAGCATAAGGCTAGCCCTGGATCACAGGCCAGGCTGTGGAGAGGTTGAAGTGAGGCCTCCAGTGCTGACTGACATGCAACACGCACCAGCTCCGTCATGGAAAAAGCACAGTTTTGGACAACAAGCACCCAGGTGTGAACCCAGAGGTGTTTGAGCCCAAAGCTGGTGTTTGGAACCACCACGCTCTGAGGCTGGCAGAGCTGAGGAGTCACACGGTATATCCTTCAGCAATGCAGCTTTGGAAATTCTCCCTGAGATCTGCCCCGTTCGTCCTCATTAAGGGGAAATCCAGTCCCTGGGCTCCAGCCTGGGGAGAAATAGAAGCGTGGCCCTTCTCCCTCCCTCCCTTCCCCTGAAGGGTAGACAGAGGCTAGTGCTGCCAGCCCCGTGCCCACCCCTTGCAGTGCCCTCGCTTCCTCCTAAGCTTTCTGAAGGTGCATTCAAGTGAACAGACTTCACCTTCAGGCCATGCCAGTCCCTCAGGCCCACTGTGGTCTGGAGGCTGGGCTGTCTGGCATCCTGGGGCCTCCACGGTGGACACCAGTCCTTGCAGCCGTGGAGGTGAAGGGGGAGGGGTGCTCTCAGCGCCCACAGCTCGGAGCCAGGCGGCCCCTGGATGAATGGGGCATCAGTTCCTATGGGCCTGGGGCTTCTCCAAGAGCTAGCTCAGTTCTCGCCAGGGAAGAGCTCTGGCTCAGGGCTCTGTCCTTGGGCTGGGTCCAGTTGGGGTGACCTTGAGCAAGCAGTGGAGGGGTCAGCCCAGGGACACCATGGACATCTGCCACCAGCACCCTTACCTCCTAAGAAGGGGGGCCCTGAGCTCCCTCTCAATGGACCTCAGTGTTCCTCCTGCACCACCAATACCCCACCACCCCTCCTAACCCCTGGGCCCAGAAGCCAGAGCGCCTAATGCCTGGAGGCTCCTGGGGAGAGAGGCTGGTGGTGGGACTCCCCAGCACAAAGCATCTTTCATACATGCCAGAGGCTTCAGCTAGCTCAGAGAGTGGGGGAAGCTTCCTTTCACCCCAGGGTGAAGTCCAAGGCCCGCGGTAGGGGAAAGGTCCTGGGAAAACTGGGTCTGCATCTCGGGCTGGGCTGCCCCCAGTACAACCTGCATGTCATCAGCCATTCTCAATCCCTCCCTCACCCCCAGCTCTAGTCCATCAGCGAGGCCTCCTGGCTGTTCCTCTGAAATACACCTCAGGCTTTCTTCCCTCCACGCCATTGCCCAGCCTGGGCCAAGCCAGCCTCCTCTCTTGCTGGCCCCATCCAGCCTCCATGGGTCTCCCCACACCACGCTCGCTCCTTTTCCCTTCTAGTCTATCCCAGATGCTCAGCTGAGAATCCTTTCAAAACAGAAATCAGATCATGGGTCCTCAGCCTAAAAACTTCAGAGATATCTCACCACACTGAAGACAAATCCTCACCCCTCAGGCTGACCCAGGACCGTGGCACAGCCTGGCTGGGTGTGGCAGCCACACTGAAGGCTCGATGACCAGGCTTCTCATGGTGCCCCCACCCATCCACCCACCCAGGGGCCCAGCACCTGCTTTCTTCTCCGACCTCAGCTGCCCTCTTGCTATCTCACCTGTATCACACCTGAGCTCAGGTAACTGACCTGGCATTTCCTGATAGTGTGAATTTCCTGATAGTGCCACTCCCAGGGCACACCTGACTGCCCTCTAAGCAGGAGTGAAAGGATGTGACCCTCAAAAAAGGATGTTTGGGCATGGGGTAAGCACAGCATTTATTTCTAGAGAGGAGGAGGTGGGGAGATCAGGAATGTCAAGGAGACTGGAAGTCACATCTCTCTGATGACTTTGCCAACATGCAAGATGACCCGGGTTGCTCTACCAAACTTCTAGTTTTCCGTGTGCAAGTTGCCACAGTGATGAGCAAGAGTTACAGTAGAGTCCAGGACTCTGGCTCCCTGCCCAGGGCACATTTTCCTGCACATTATATTAGGCAAGCTGACTGAGACCATGTAAACAATGCATTTCTGCTTAGATCAGAGGCTTCTTGTGGAAGATACCCCAGGATACAGTCCACTGGGGGCTGAGGGTTTGGGGTGGATGTTCAAGAGGCTGATTCTCTTCTAGAATTATCTCTGGACAAGAAGATACATGGCACATGGTAGCAAAGTGACCTGACTCCTGCCTTGGTCTGGAAATGAGGGAATGGCATGGGGGAAGGACTAGGGGGCCTGAGCCACACTGACATTTAAAAGTAAAAGGGGCCCTTGAGTGACTGCCTTCCCCAAAGCTCATTACCTCCAGGGAGACCTGGCTGCCGCGAAGCTCGCGACCCTGCTCTGTTATCCCGGCGTCAGGTCCAGAGATGCTCAGTCTCCTCCCACCTTTCTGCCCAGATCAACCATCTGGATCTTCAGCTCTTCAGAAAGGAGCTCTCTGCAGCTTCGCAAGAGACCGCAGGGAGGGCGGGAGCAGCAGAAAGTGCAGCTGGGGCTGCTCTGTGGCGCTGACTCAGCACAGAGAGGGAGGGTGAGCAGAGGGTGGCGCACAGGAAACCCACGTGTCCTGCAGCCGAGCTGCCCGAAGGAGAGGCAGGCTGGGAGCCCTGGAGTCTCTCCCTCGGCAGTTCACACGGTGAGTTCTAGGCACTGCATGCTTGCATCACTGTCCCAAACCGTGATTAACCCATTTGACAGATGAGAAAACCGATCTGGGAGGCCTGTGACTGGGCCACATGGCAGACCTTACATGCTGACACACGCGTGTGGAGCCCTCTCATTCCTGGGCAGCTCTGCCATGGGAGACACGCTGTAGAATCCTTGGTTCCACAACTCCTGTCTGCCTGGTTCACTGTGGCCATTCCACCCCAACACTTTCCACCTGCTTTACACACTTCCTGCTGTTCTTAAACATCCACACTCAGTCACACTTAGCCTGCTGGCCCCTCAGCCTGGCACCTGGGGCCCTGATCTGCCCGCGTCTGGCTCAGTTCAGGTGTCACCTCTGTAAAGCAGCCTTTTTGGATCACGTAAGCTCAGGGGCAGGGCTTCCCCTGTGGCTCAGCGGTAGAGAATCCCTGCAATGCAGGAGACACAGGAGGCAAGGGTTTGATCCCTGGGTTGGGAAGATCCCCTGGAGGAGAGCATGGCAACGCACTTCAGTATTCTTGCCTGGAGAATCCCATTGTCAGAGGATCCTGGAGTTTATACAGTCACAAAGAGTAGGACGTGACCAAAGTGACCGAGCATGCGTACACATATGGAGCCCCAGTGGCATGACCTGGCTGCTCTTCTTTCTGGCTCTTATCACTATTGGAAACTGCTCGCTGGTTTGCTTCCAGACTCCCCCTCTGGAAGGACAGCTTCCTGAGAACAGCAGCCCAGTCTACCTTGCCCTTGGCTATGTCACCAGTGCCTACAGCTGGGCCTGGCATGTAGTAGGTGCTCAACTAATACCTGTGGCAGAGACAAACTCGGAACACTCTTCCACGTAGCGTTCAGAATCAGATGCCGAGAACAGGCCCGGGAACCACCTGCCCCAGATTACAGAGTGACAGGATGATTTTGAGGGGTGGGGGCAGTAATTACAGCAAGAGAAGACCCAGCACTTCCAGAGGAAGTAGAGGAAAGTTGCTTTTAAAACAGCACACGGTGCTGTTCAGGCCTATAATCTTGTTGATCTTTTGGAAACCCTGGCATTACCAGCAGACCCTATTTTCCCTTCTGCATCACATAGAACCTTTGCCTTTTCCGGCCATCCCAGGTCATTGGTGGGGCTCAGAAACCTCTCAGGCCATCTCCCCTGGGGGCTGCAGCACCTGCCAGCATCTCTGAGCCGCTGATTCCCTCGCAGCCCTCCAGGCCCTTTGGGGAGGGTTTTCTCAGGCCTACTGGGGATCAGCAGAACCACCGACAGCCCAGGGAGAGAGCTGACTCTTCCCCAAGCCACAGACCAGCTCTAGCTAAACATATCCCTCCCCCTTGCTTCCTTCTGAGCTGGAACAAACACCGGATCTCCTGCACAGGGCTCTCGGGGGGCAGGGAGAGGAAGGACTCAGAGCCCGTGCTTGCAATTCCCCCAGCACCTACCCTGCATTGGGGCTCCAGACTGCCTCTTTACTAAGGGGCCAACATGTAAACTGGTGAGCAGGTACCGAAGGACAAAGCATACTTGCTTTCTAAAAATACACCCCTCTAAGCTCATGAGGTCATGAGGCTGCGGGCAGCCTGGCAGCACCTCTCTGATTAAGGTGATAGGCTCACTTTTCTTCCTAAGCTATCTAGCTTCTCCACGCCTCGCCAACTCAGGAGTATGTATACTGGTGGGTGGGACTGACTCTGATATGAAGGTGAAGGGGCTTTCTGGAAGTTCAGAGGCCAGCACCAGCCGTACAGAGACACAGATGGCTTGCAAGTGGGAGGAGACCTCGCACAGCCTTTGCCAAGCGAGTTAACCTCTTTCTGCTCTGCTGCCTGGCTTCTGAAGCCCCTTGGTCCGTGGTCGCAATGGTTTGCTTTTTACATCAGCAGCTACACATTCTATTTCACTCTGTAATGACCATTTCCTCCCCGAGAGCCTCCTTGGGCTGGCAAACTCAAGATATACAGGAAATCTATTCCAATCCCAGAATGGGCAACAGGAGATGGATTTTCCACAATAGTCTTTTAAAACAAGGCAGAGAGTTCCATGTAAACAGAAGGCTGCCCTGAGAGGCTGCTGACCCCATCGTGCTTGGCCCAGTGTCCTAAAGAACTTCACTTCTGTCCACTCCTCCCCAAAGCAGGAGACCTCAGAGAGATGTACTTGTGAGACAATTTTCTTTGGTTCTCTTGCATTTCTGTGTCTTGTCAACAAAGCACTGCCCGCCTTTTGTTCTAGATTATCTTTTCAAAGGTGCTTGTAGAGCAAACAGTTTTAAAAGACAGAGGCAGTGTCTTGCTCTGGAGCAATCAGCAGGTTTGCACAGAGCCTTGGGAGACTGGGACAGTCTCTCTCCAGAGCCAAAGGAGTAGGTTTGCTTACTGCCCCTTATAAAAGATGTGGGCTCCTTACGATCTGGTTCCTCTCCTACAATGTAATGCATTGCACGTGCAGGCATTGTTCTGGGCCCAAGGGGCCATGCCCTATGGGACTTGGAGGCAACGGGAGCTGATGCCAATGTGCTGTTGCTCATGCTGCTTGCAATGCCATCATGAAGCCTCCTGTCTCTGACCCAGGAGTCTCGTGTTTTCTGCTGGCATCCAGGAGTCTGGGGTAAGCTAATGTAATTGGCTTGAAAATACGGTAAAATCCCAGATCTTACTCTAAAGTCTCAAATCTGGTGGACTAGTGCTGCTCATACTGAGGTCAACACTGTTGACCAATCTATGAGTTTCAGGTCTGTTTCCTGCTTCCAGCAAACTCAGAAGAAGTCCCAAATTATAAAAATATACATAAACCAAGAAAAGAATTACTTTAATAAAAAGCACTCTCTACTTTGCAAAAGGGTTTATTATGTGTCTCTTTTACAAAAATAGCATTTAGGATACCTAAAAGATGATGTGATTTGTCCCAAAGAGAAAAATTTACACAGAAGTTTTTAGGAGTAAGCATTAAGATAAAACAAGGTTCACTCCTGCTTTCTGTTAGAGTTACGAATGCCAATAGGTCAGGATTGGGAGTGGAACTTCTCAGGGACAATTGTCAAACTGCTGTCTCCTCCCTAAGGATCAGCTGGCATGCTTGCTTACTAGCCCTCTCTACCTCATTATACTAAAAGTCAATTTCTGGAGTCTGTAATTGTAGATAACTGAGTCATCAATTTCCTGGGTTTGATAATGTACTGTTGTTACATAAGATATTACTACTGGGGAAGCTGGGCAGTGGGAACACAGCTCAGTGGCTATGTGATGACAGAAAGTGATGTGACCTGTCCTTAAATTGGGACTAATGCCACCTATCCTGTGGTTTGGTCATGGAATTGGAGGGGAGGAATATAGAGTGCCTAGGAGTTTTACAGGGCTTCCCAGGTGGTGCTAGTGGTAAAGAACCCGCCTACCAAAGCAGGAGACATAAGAGATGTGGGTTCAATCCCTGCGTCGGGAAGATCCCCTGGAGGAGGGGATGGCAACCCACTCCAGTATTCTTGCCTGGACAATCCCATGGACAGAGGAGCCTGGCAGGCTATGATCCATGGGGTCACAAGAGTTGGACACGACTTAGTGACTAAACCACCAAAGGTCTATGAGCCTCTGGACAGGAGCCTGCAGCCAGAGCACAGCAGCTGGCCTAATGCTCCAAAGACACCCCCAGAGCCCCTGCCTGGGCAGCAGAGACGCACATCACGTCCTGGTCACCTCTAAAGCTAAAGTCAAGGCACCTCTGGAGACCACAGGAGCGCCCTGCTTCCTGCCCTTGGATTCCCCTTGTTCTGAAATTCCAGGCAAGGCAAAGTGCTGGCGGAGCTGTTCCTGAACCTAGCTGCTGCCCTCCCGGGCTGCCTGCCGGAGCACCCAGTACTGGATTACCTCAGCGTCTTTGAGCACCGAGGTTCTGCTGAGTCACCGCCGCCAGGGCTCAACCCTGAGGAATCAGCAGGTGACTGCAGATGCCCTCTCCAGAGGCAGGGAGGTGGGAACAGGGTCTCCAGCTGGTGTCAGGTAATACAGTCTACCTGTAGGCATCCTGTCCGGGGCCCCTTACCAGCTGATGCTCCCACCCTGCGCTCTGTGGGTGTTGGCGGCTAAGGGCTCACAGCTTCTGTAGGGACACACCCTCAGCCCTCAAGAGCACCTGTCCACATTTCACACTGCTGAGAGAGGGGGCAGCTCATGATCATAGTGACTGGTATACTATTATGGGGAGTATAAACATTGTCCCCTAAGATGGGACAACTCTGGTGCCGTCCACCCTCCAGAGCTCCTCACAGGATCAGGCTGAGGCCAGACTTAGCTGACCCTGTACCTCGGCCCCTTGTCTTCCCCTGTCCTGTGCTGCTCCCCTCACTGACCCGGGATGTTTACCTGAGAGCAGTCCTCGGAAGTCATCTTGCCTAAGAACCCTCGTCTCAGGCTCTGCTTCCCAGAACCTGATCTAAGGCAGGCAACATTCATCACTGCCCTTCTCTGAAGCCCTCATATCTGCGGGAGCTCCTTCGATTCAGGGATGTGGGGTGGCTTGGGAACCCCCAGGCCCACTCCAACCCTTACTTGCTTGGTTCTGCGTCTCTTGTTTTTTTTTTTTTCCTTCAATCTTTTTCCTTCCTCTTCAAGCTAAGAACTGAGTCAAGTATGAGAGGGTTAAGGTAGCTCCTAGTGAGTGAGGGAAAAGCTAGTAACAGGGCCTGGGGATCTGAGGGTGGGATTCCAAATGTCCATTCTGAAGTTCTGGAGAGCAAGTGAGCAAAAGGGAAGATCTGGAGAGAGAGCTCCGCTGAAGGAAGGGGAGAAATGCAGAAACTCACAAGAAAAGGAAACTTCCTTCTGGATGGAGGGATGGGGTAGGCATGAAGGGCCAGTCAACCTCACTCCTCTAGACAATAACACACACAATGCACAGTATCCTCTCTTGGGGGCTGGCCGAGTCCAGTGCCTTCTCCCAGGAGTTGGATATTTTGGGTGGGGGTGGGGGTAGGAGGGAGGGGAAGTCTTTTAAATTAATAGCTGCCATTTATTGAGCATTTACTATGGGACAGGCACTGTGCAAAGTATTTCACATGAATTCTTTTGATCTTCACCCCAATCCTAGAAGAGGAACCTGAAGTTCAGAGAGGTCTCTATCCTGCAGCAGGAGGCTTTTGATGCCTTGGGCTCACAATGAGCTCCTTCTCCGTCAAAATTGGAATTTCAGGGAATTCCCTGGCAGTCCAGTGGTTAGGACTTGGCACTTTCACTGCCAGGGCCTGGGTTTGATCCCTGGTCAGGGAACTAAGATCCTGCAAGCCGAGTGGCATGGCCAAAAAAAAAAAAGGAATTTTTCAGGGATAGGAAGGGTCACATTCTGCCTTAAGTACGTCTATGATTAAGAAGTAGACCTTCCCTCTCTCTGAGCTTGAGGGTTCCTTTAGATGAAGGAAACAAACCCAGATCTCCCTGGATTCACCCAGCCACCCCAGTCCCTGGCTCTGGAGACTTATTCCTGGGCCCCGCACAGGCTGAGCCCCTCATAAACACCCAGTGAGTAATAACAGTGACGTGCTTTCTCCTTGGATCACTGGCCACAAGTAGGGGAGAAACTGGTTCTTCTTGATAAACAGGTAGCCTTCATACCCCGAAGCTGGGTCCACTCAGCAACAGGGCCCAGCACTGGCTTCCTAGGCTCTCGGACACTTGTGTCCACAGCATCCTAGCTGGGCTCCCAGGTCCTTGGTGGGTGGAGAATCTGACTGTACGGGAGCAACATCTAAGGTCCCTACAAACCTGGGTGTTGGATGTTCCAATCCCCTCGAGGCTCAGCGGAAAGCCAAGCAGGGTGCAAAAGTCCCCCATGTTAACTCCTGGGCTGGGGAATGGAGGCAGTCTCCTGCCTCCATGGAAGGGGCCCAGGGCTGAGATTCCTGACACCCTCACTGACTCGTTCTCATCTTGTCTGTTCTGTAGGGATTAGAAGTTCTTTTTTTGTAAGTAAATCAATTCTCTACAGCTTTAGCATTAGGCGGGGAGGGCAGGCAACAATGCCTGCTTTTGTCTTTCACTGATTTTGAGGATGGGGGTACACTTCTTAGAGAAGAACCACTCTCTGGGGGAGCTGTCACACAGTAGGTTTTCAAGTCAACAAGCAGGTACTAACCACAGGCGGGCCACGTGCCAGGGATTAATGAGACGCAGACCCGCTACTTGCAATGGCCCCACTGATCCCTGTCATCCTGGAGGCTGGCCCCGGGAGGGCATGGAGGGTGAAGACCACTGGAGGGCAGCTCCCCAGGAACCAGCCCAGCCCACCAGCCTGGGGAAAGACAGGGCATCGGAGAGCCAGCAGGCAGTACCACCCATGCAGTTCAGGGCAAAGAGCCCAGTTTGGGGCAGGAGACCAAGCTCACACCTCAGCTCTGCCACTTTGATGGTCAGTTACTTAACATCTCTGAACCCCAGCATCTTCATCCCTCAAGCAGAAATTATAATGCAGGCTTCAGTTTGGAGATTTGTATATGATCACAAATTTAAAAGCACTTTGTAAGCTATATATTCCTATACCAGTTGAAGACATCACAGTAATAGCAGGTTATGACACCCTGAGAAGGGTCCCTCTTGATTACACAACATAATCAATTGCCTTGAACATGCTCCAAAACGGTGTGATGGTTAACGGCCTTTATGACCAGACAAACCTGGGTTCAAATCCTCTCTCTGTCAGCTCACAGGCTGAGTTATGTAAGCTGGCAGGGCCTTGCTGGATAACCGTGCCAGGAGGACTCGAACAGGGTGGGAGGGAAAGTGTGCTCAATTTAAGGTTATCTGTGATTACAACGGGAGCCAGTGGAGAGTTCAGTCTGCAGATTTTCATCCTTTCATGGGAGAACTTGAGCTCTCTATGCTTTTTGTAAAAAGGACACCAAAGTCCCAGAGCTGAGAAGCTCCTCATAGGTTACACAGTCCGGGGCCAGCAGACGTAGGAGAGGCCCCTGTGAAGACAATGGCCTTCAAAATCAGGGACTTCCGATCCCCTGGGGGTTGTTAACATGCAGGTTGCTAGGCCCACCCTGAGCCAGAATTCTGGTGGAATTGCCAACCTTTTCTTGGCCTAGAGAATGCCCCTCTCCAGGGTACCCCCATCCCATCAGCAGGGACCATCCCAAGCTTACCTGGGAGGAAGGGGATGATTCTCTGCTTGGGGTCCTTCTGGCCACCTTCGATGGGAAACTTATCCAAAAGCTGCATCTGAGAAGCCAGACAGAGGGATAGGATTCAGAAGACTGGTACTACTCCGCTTCCCCGACTTCGCTCCACTGCTCCCGGCCCCACCGCCCTCACACGGATGAGCGACGCCTCAAATCCCTCATTTCACAGATGATTAACAAACCACATGGGGCATGAGTGCGCACAGGCAGAGCTCTCTGTGCATCAAAGTGGGTGCCTGAACCATCTCAAGGAGGCCTGAGGGTGCAGGAGGGGAGGTATCCGGAGATGCCCCGGAGGGAGGCCGGGGTAGGGGCCAGCAAGATTTCAGGCCAGGCTGCAGGTGGGATTTCCAGAGGCTTCTGTGGACCCAGTTTTTTCACATGTCATATGTTGGGTGAGCTCTTTAGTCATCCAACCCATCCCCCCCCCACCCTGGGCCAGGATGCGGAAGGCCCCACCTGATACATCAGACAGACCACCCACCTTCCAGAACCACTCTGCAGAAACAGACCCAGATGTTATTTTAATTGCAAAACCAAGTCTAGCCTCTTGTCCCCTCCTCCGTCTCCTACCTTCCCACCCTGAGGTCGCTGCTGTTTTTCCAGGGACAGACCCATTGGAAGAGCTTCCAGGGTTCTGGAAGAACAGCTGTTTTTTCTTCCGCTATGCTGGGCTGAAATTCTGTATAAACTGGAAAAACACACAGGAGACGGGATGGACGAAGCCACGGCCCCTGTGTGTGTGTGCGCGCGCGTGTGTGTGTGGTTAGCCTCCCTTCCAAGGCAAGGGAGGGTGGGAGGTGGAGCAGAGTGGAGAGCCGGACCCAACCCACTGTCCCAGCTGCGTGACCCTGGGCCAGGCTGCAAGCTTTTGCCTCATCGGTAAAATGAGGAAGATCCCTCACATGATGACTGAAAGTTCATCCCTTCTTTCTAATATTAATTAATATTTATTGAGCGTCTCCTTAGAGCACTGGGCACTTATAAAAATCGGCAGTAAAGAGATGAAGTTCCTGCCCTCAGGGAGTTTATATTCTAGTTGGTGAGACCACACAGTAACCAAATATGTGCTATGTTGTGGGGATACGTGCTATAAAGAAAAATGAAGTAGGATAAGGTGGTGGGGCAGAACAGGAAGAAACAGTGATTTTATATAGCGTGGTGAGGGAAGCCTCACAAATCAGATGGGAATTTGGCAGAGACCTGATGGAGAGGAATCGAGCCACAGTGGAGGGGGAGAATGGTCCAGGCAGGGGAAGAGCCAGTGGAGTGGAGGCTGGAGAGGAGTGCGCAGGGCTGGAGGTACAGGTAATGGCATCCAGGCAGAGGCGGATCATGCAGAGGACGGCTGGAGCTACAGGGAAGTGAAGGGGCCACACTGGGGAAACAGATCACTTAGGAGTCAACTGGGACCGAACTGCTGCCTTGGAGGTGGTGACATGTGGTCCTACGCTAGATTTGACGTGTGCGTGGTATGTGTGCATGCGTGTATGTGTGCACACATGCCCGTGTGTGCATATTCCCATCTAGCCACCTGCCTGCCCAGTTCTAACGCATGATTTTAGGATCCTCTCTTACACAGCCATAATCCAACACACACAGGCTATTTCGAGCCCACACGTGGAGGGTGGGTCGTTGTTGGATTCCGTTCAAAACAACACAACTACTGCACCGTTATTAACTTTCACTTCCCTGAACACAGACTACAATTCAACAAAAGCTGGCTCATGGGTTTTCAAACCCCAATGTTGTAAGTCCACCTCTCTACCATTTAATAGTTGCCTGCTACGTGCAAATACAGACAACAGACCTAACACTATAAACTTGT
Organism: Bubalus kerabau; assembly: GCF_029407905.1. NCBI lineage: Eukaryota > Metazoa > Chordata > Mammalia > Artiodactyla > Bovidae > Bubalus > Bubalus kerabau. Next base: position 26,865,100 of record NC_073645.1, read on the forward strand.
ACTTAGGATTTTTTAAATTAATAGATTTTCAAATAAATTCTACATGGAGTAGAACTCTTACTTTTTTCTCTCCCCATCCCCTCAGCCATCTTCTACTTTGTAATTTTTTTTCTGTATTACACAAGTAATTCATATTCATTGAGGGAAAAAACTAGAAATTACAGAAGCAGTAATTAGACTGACTCATTGGAAAAGACCCTGATGCTGGGAAAGATTGAAGGCAGGAGGAGAAATGGGACGACCGAGGATGAGATGGTTGAATGGCATCACCAACTCGATGGACGTGAGTTTGAGCAAGCTCCGGGAGCTGGTGACAGATAGGAAGCCTGGCATGCTGCAGTCCATGGGGTCATAAAGAGTCAGACATGACTGAGCGACTGAACTGAACCGACAGAAGCAGTAGATAAAAAAAGAGAGCAAGAGTCACTCACTATCCTTCCCCCTGAAAAAGCAACATTAATATTTGGGCTATATATCCTTTCCAGATGTGCATGTAGATAAAATAAGCTCATCCATGCATTATACTCTGTAATGGCATTGTCTCATGTCAGGATTATTTCCATATTAGCATTCTTCATTGTGACATAGAATTTCGATGTTTGAATGGGCCATGGTTGACTTACCTACACTCTACTGTTGGATGAGATGGTTAGATAGCATCACGGACTCAATGGACATGAACTTGAGCAAACTGCAGGAGATAGTGAATGACCGGGGAGCCTGGCGTGCTGTAGTCCATGGGGTCGAAAAGAGTCGGACACGACTGAGTGATCGAACAACAACTACTGTTGGGTATTCACTACTTATATGTAACACCAGAGTGAACATCCTTTCCATGTACCTATGTACACCTTAATACTTCTTCTATCCTTTGTTTCATCTCATTGAAATCTATGCAAATCTATAGGTGCCTTAAATCTCTTCTGGAAGAAGACTGAGGATAAATAGATGGATATAACTGACGTGCTATAGGCCAGGCCTGGGGCCTCTGAGCAGCAGCTTCATAGGATTTCTGAGAAATGGCACAGACAGGATGGGGAGAAAGGCAGGCCCGGCTCAGGGCCTGGTGTAGAGTAATTTGCCCTCATCAGATCACTTTTAACCTGAAAGAGGGAGGCTTGCTGTGCCTGGCAAGCCAAGAGACTTGCCCAAATTGCCCTGTCTCTTTGAGGCTTGCAGGAGTTAGGCTACAGAAACTTTAAGTTGCTTATCTGCTCTGATCTACATTTGTTCGCTGACTGCTAAATTCTTTTTCAGACCTAGGATTCTGAGATTCTCACCAACAATGCATAGGGAAGGTGGTGCCAAGAGAGGTGGGCAGGGGAAGATTCACACGGTTCTTCCTTTCCTCTCAAAACATTTGCTGTGTGCCTTCTATATGCCAGCCCTCTGTGAGGTGCTAGAGATGAGTTACATCACAGTTTCTACACCAAGGAGCTCATGGTCTCGATCTAGAGCAGGGCTTCACTGCCTTCAACACACATACAAAGCACCTCTGCCAACATGTTAAAAAGCAGGTGCTGATTCAGTGGGCCCAGGTAGGGGCCCGAGATCCTCCATTTCTACCAAGCTCAGGTGAGGCCGAAACTGCTGGCCCACGGTCACATTCAGCAACAAAGCTCTAGAGCTGTCTCATGTTGCAGTCACCACCCACATGTGGCTGTTGAAATACGGCCCATCCAAATTGAGATGCCCTGTAAGTATAAAATATGTGCCAGCTTTCAAAGACGTAGTACAAAACAAAACAAGTGAAATATCTCATTAACAATGTCTGTACTGATCGTATGTTGAAATGATAATATTCTGGATATGAAAGGTTAAATAAAAATACGCTTAAAACAATTTCACCTGTTTTATGCTTTTACATAGCTACTAGAAGAATTTAAATTCTACATATGGTTGATATTATATTTGGATATTATATTGATATTACATTATATACTATGGACAGGCTGCTCTAGAGCAAGATGATTCTCAAAGCATAGCTTAAAGTCTGTTCAAACCCGACGCCCTGGTGGAGGGAGGAGTCTATTAAAAATGCAGTTTCCTGGGCTCTGCCCAGAGGTCTGTGAAGCTTTGTCCTGGTGCTAGAGACAGACAAGCAAGTTCTGGAGTGATGGGGAATGGTGAGAATGTATGAACAGCATCCTGTGGGACCTGAAGGGAGAGGTCAGGGAAGACTTCCTGTAGGAGGTGAGGCCAGCTCTGTTTTGGCAGAGCGATGGTCATGTTCCCTGTGTCTTCCTTGCCAAGAGCAGCCTGACCTCTCCCCCTGGGTTCATGTGCCTCCTGGAAGGCAGGGATCATCTGATAGCCCCACAGATTTGAATTTTCCCTCAGAAGGCCTCTTGAGGATGCTAGGCAGCCGGCCTCTCTCCCACCTCCTCCTTCTGTTACAGCTTTTCCGCTTCCCCCAACTCTGTCTTAATCTGGGTCCCTCTGAGGCCAAGACAAGCCCATATAATTAACGTACTGGGTCAGTGGGCCCTCCCCAGAGCTGTAAGCACCCAGCTGACCTGCCGCTCTCAGGTACGGATCCCAGCGACACCTGTCATCTGATCACACCACCACTGCTCAGCCTCGGCATCTGTCCTCCTGGTCTTCTCCAGGGCTTACTGGCCACAGGAAGGCGACGCACTGCTAACCAGATGCTGGTGACATTTTCTCTGCCTACAGGTCACCTTTCAAAGAAAGCAAATCCCCTGGCTCAGACTCCAGAGTAAACCAAATACAGGCAGCCAGCCGAGTTTACTCAGTATGGGGGGCTTGCAAGACCTCACCGGGCATTGGCGTGGCCCGTGCACAGCACATCAGGGCTGGGGATGAATATCTGCCATCATGTGTAATACACAAGGTGAATGTCCCCCCACCTGGGGTCAGGTGGGCTGCAAAGTGGGTTCGATAACCTGTTGTTTAGTCGCTAAGTCATGTTCGACTCTTTTGCCACCCCTGGACTTAGCCCTCCAGGCTCCTCTGCCCATGGGATTTCCCAGGCAAGAATACTGGAGAGGGTTGCCATTTCCTTCTCCAGGGAATCTTCCCACCTAGAGATTGAACCCATATCTGCTTTGCAGGAGGATTCTTTACCTCTGAGCTACCGGGGAAGCAGAGTTGTATAACCTGGTGGGTGTCTAATTTGCAGGACAGGGGTCTGATAGAGAAAAGTCACAAGAAAGGAAAGCTGAGGGGGGCTGTCTGATGAAGAAGCTGCCCAGACCTTCCCTGGGGAGGAAGCCTGGGTGTGTGGGCCATGAGGAAGGAAGCTCCGCCCCTCAGAGAATACTGCTGCGGCCACCTTTTTGGGCAGGAAGTGGATTCTCCTGTCACTCCAGCAAGGGCCTGACTTGGGCTGGAGGAAAAGCAGGGCCCGTTGCCAGGGTCCCTCTCAGAGCAAGAGTGTTTGGCTGAGGAAGCCCTGAGCAACCACATCAGAGCTCTGCAGCGTGTGGAGGACGCCAGGCTGTTTATCTAAGGGGTGGATAGTGAGAGAGATACAGGACAGCTCGGCTCCAAGAGCCAGCCCCGGCCAGAGAAAGCTGATTCGGCAGCTCTCCCTGGGTAGGGCTGAGCAGCAATAAACACTGGGGAGGGAGAGGGGAGGGCCCCAGACCCAGCTGGGGCACATCTGTAACCCAAGAGTTCGGCTCCTCGCCCTTCCAAGTGGGTGGAGTTCCCAGCGACTCCAGCTCTGAGGCCCCAATGCTTATGACCATTTCCAGCTCAGGAACAAAGGGAACATTCGTTACTACAAGAGGCTGGTGGGTTCCCTGATCTAGGGATCCCCCTTATAAAGGGGCAAAGTCACCTCATCTCCCTGGGGATTCAGAGATCATGGCTTGTCTGTTCACCAGGCCCTGTGTTAGACGCAGGACCACAGGAAAAATCACAGAAACAGACAGGGACGATAGCGATGCATCATGTGACTTTTCTTAAAGTTCTCATCCTTCGTGGTCTGAAATGTACGTCCCCGTCCCTTCCTTCTTTGATGAAAGTATCAGGAAATATCTACACTGGGAAGCCCCTGACCATCCAGCCTAAGGTCACCCCTCCTCTCTGTGAATTCCAACAGTCCCCATTTCAGCACTTCATATAGTTTTTTTGAGATGTTTTGGTACAAGTTCATCTCATTGCCCTCAAGAGGAGGGATCCTTCCTCTTGAATAGTCTTGGTGCCTTTGCAGAAAACCAGTTCAAGATAGATGTATGGGTTTATTCCGGGACTCTCAATTCTATCCCTTTGATCTATATATCTAGCCTATGTCTGTGCCACTCCATCTTGATAACTGTAGCTTTATAGAAGTTTTCTTTTTTAATAGACTTTTAAAGAGAAGTTTTAGGTTCAAAGCAAAACAAAGCAGAAAGTACAGAGAATTCTCATGGACTTCCTCACCGAGCACATTCCCAGTCTCCCACTTCAAAATCCCAGACCAGAGCAGCTCATTAATTGCACTCGATGAACCTACGGTGACCAAGAACTATCATCCAAAGTCCATAGTTCACACTATGGTTTGTTTTTGATATTGTACATTTGATAGGTTTGGACAAATGCATCACGTGTGTCCACCGTGACAGAATCATATAGAGTAGCTTCACGGTCCTGAGAAACCTCTGTGCTCCACCGACTCATCCCCTTTCCACTAATTCCAGCAACCAATGGAATTTACCATCTCCATAGTTTTGCCTTAACTACAAGATCACAGAGTTGGAATCATACACTATGTAGTCTTTTCAAAATAGACTCTTTAATTTTTAAAATGTACAACTATGCATTTAAGTTTCCTCCACGTCTTCTCATGGCTTGATAGTTCATTTCTTTTTAACACTGACTAGTAAGATGCCATCCTGTGGATGTACTACAGCTTATTTACCTGTTCACCTACTGAAGGACATCTTGGTTGTGTCTAAGTTTTGGCAATTATGAATAATGCTGCTGTAAACATCCACGTGCAGGTTTTTGTGTGGACATAGTTTTGAGCTCATTTGGAGGATGACTGCTGAACTGCATGGTAAGAGTATGTTTCGTTTTGTAAAAAAACTATCTTCCAAAGTGGCTGCAGCATCTTGCGTTGTGACCAGCAATGAATGCAAGCTCCTGTTGCTCTACATCCTTGCCAACATTTGGTATTGTCAGTGCCTTGGCTCCTCACTATTCTCATACAGGTGTGTCATGATAGGATTTTGTAGATTTAATTTGCAATTTCCTAATGACAGACAATGTTGAGCACTGCTTCATATGCTTATCTGCCATCTATATATCTTCGGTGAGGCGTCTGTTAAGATCTTTATTTATTAGTCAGGTTGCTCATTTTCTTATTGTTAAATTTTAAGAGGTCTTTATATATTTTGGATAACAGTCATCTATCTGATACGTCTTTGCAAATATATACTCCCAGTCTGTAGCTTATCTTGTCATTCTCTTGATGTAGTAAGTTTTATGTGTTTTGAAACTGTTATTAACAGTGTTTGAAAATTTCATTTTCTAATTGTTTGCTGCTAGTAGCATGCATTGGGGAAGGAAATGGCACCCCACTCCCGTGTTCTTGCCTGGAGAATCCCAGGGGCGGGGGAGCCTGGTGGGCTGCCGTCTATGGGGTCGCACAGGGTCGGACAGACTGAAGCGACTTAGCAGCAGCAGCAGCAGTAGTATACAGACATACAGTTGGCTTTTGCATATTGAACGTGTATCCTGCAACTTTGTTAAAATCATTGATTGATTCTAATAGGTATTTTTGTCTTTTGCAGATTTCTTAGCATTTTCTACATAGACAGTCATGTCAGGAGGAAAAAAAAAGACCATTATATATCTTTCTATTTCCAACATGTATGTCTTGTCTTATTTCACTGGCTACAAGGTCCAGGACCATGCTGAATAAAAGAAGTAAAGGAGAACATTCTTGCCTTATTCCAATCTTTTTTGGGAGGTGCCATATGGAGTGGAATGCTGGATCTTAGTTCCCTGACCAGGACTGAAGCTGTGCACCCCCTGCAGTGGAAGCATGGGGTCTCAACAGCTGGACCATTAGGGAAGTCCTGCCTTATTCCAATCTTAAGAGGAAAATACTCAGGCTTTCACCATGAAGTATGATGATACTGGCAGGTTCTCTGTAGATGCCCAGGATAAGAAAGCTTTCTTTGATTTCTAGTTTACTTAGATGTTTTTTAAAAAATCATGCTTTTACTGAATCGACTGATGCATTTTTTCTCCTATATTCTGCCAGTATAGTGAAATATACTGATAGATCTTGAAATGTTGAACCAGTTTGCATTTTTGAGATAAATTCTACTTGGTTATGGTATAATTATCCTTTCTATACACTGCTGGACTTGATTTGCTAAATATTTTTAAGAAAAAATCTGCATCCACGTTCATGGTATTCTGATATTTTCCTTTCTTATAATGTTCTCATCAGGTTTTGATATCAAGATTATGCTCACTTTATACAATGAGTTAGAAACTATTCCATCTTCCTGAGTGTAAGAATGGTATTATTTCATCCTTGAATGCTGGATAGAGTTCATGAGTGAAACTATGTGGATTTGGAGCTTTCCTTGCAGGAAAGTATTTGATTATGAATTCAATTTCTTTAACAGGTATAAAGGCACTTAACATTTTTCTTTTTCTTGTTGAGTCAGTTTTGAAAAAGTTGAGTTTTCCAAAGAATTTGCCCATGTTGTCTTATTGGATTTAATGACAAAAAACTGTTACTAACACTCCTTTATTATTATTTCACCTGAAGTAGTATCTTCTCTTTCTCCTGATATGGGTAATATGTCTTTTCTCTTTTTGGTTGTTCTTAGTAGGAGTTTATCAATTTTATTAATCTTTTCAAAGAGCAGACTTGGGTTCTGTTAGTTTTCTTTACTATTTTCTACCTTTTATTTTATTGTTTTGTTCTCATAATATCTTTTCTTTTAATTAATTTAGGTTTAGGGTTTTTTTCTTAAAGTGAAAATTTAGATGATTGATTTTAAACTCTTTTAAAATTCAGACATATCATGATGATAGTTTTCTCTCTAAACAGTACTTTAGTTGTGACCCACAAATTTTCATATGCTGTGTTTTCACTATGTTCAATGTTCAAAATTTTTTTAAATATCCTTTCTTCTTTGGACTCATAGACCCCTTCCCACGCAATTCAACTGCGAAGTCAAGAAACATAACGAAAACTATACCAAGGCACATCATAAGCAGGTTACTCAAAAATCAGTAATAAAGAGAAAATTCTTAAAAGCAACCATAGGAAAAAAGACATTTTTACATGCAGGGGAACAAAGCTAATGATGACTGTAGATTTCTTGTTGGAAAAAAATGCAAATAAGAAGACAAGGGAAAGGCTGAGATGCCTGCGGGGGCCAGAAAGTCCTCTATCTTGACCCCAACCACAATTCTGCTTCACATTAGGGAACCTCAGCTACAAAGTCTATCCAGGTCCTCCACATGACACTAACCTCTTCATCTATCAGTTGGCGATCAAAAAATTTATCATCCAAAATGGGAAGCTACTGAGAGCGAAAAGGAACACTATTGATAATTATGTCAGGATAAAAGGTACAAAATAGGACTTCCAAGACTGTACTGGTTAATAGAGCCATGTAGTTACCCTAACTCTGAGTTCCCAGCACCTACCACAGGTCCTGGTATAAATGCTTGATGATAAAAATAAGATTTATTGAGAACTTAGTTTATGTTAGGCACTTGGTGGTGATTTAGTCACTAAGCTGTATCTGACTCTCTCGACCCCATGGACCCACCAGGATCCTCAGTCCATGAGATTCTCCAGGCAAGAATACTGGAGTGGGTTGTCACTTCCTTCTTTCCTTCTCCAGGGGATATTCGTGATCCAGGGATTGAATCCAGGTCTCCTGCACTGCAGGCAGATTCTTTACCGACTGAGCTACCAGGGAAGCCCAACGTATTAGTATTAGTCGCTCAGTCGTGTCCGACTCTGCAACCCCATAGATTGTAGCCCACCAGGATCTCTGTCCATGGGATTCCCCAGGCAAGAATACCGGAGTGGGCAGCCATTCCCTTCTCCAGGGCATCTTCCCAACCCAGAGATTGAACCAGGGTCTCCTCCATTGCAGGCGGATTCTTTACTATCTGAGCCACTAGGCAAGTGGTTAGGCACCTGCTCATCTCAATTCTCATACCAACTTTGAGGTAGGTACTATTAATACCCTATTTTCCAGACAGAGAAATGACCATACAGAAAGATTAAATAACCTGCCGAGAAAACAAGATGTGGAACTGGGATTTGAACCCAGGCAATCTGGCTACAGACACCGGTCTCTTGACTACCATAGTCTGAATGCATCAACTGAATGAAAGAAAGGATTCAGAAATTCTACCACTAGAGTTCCATTTCTATGAAATTTCACTGAAGGTGTAGGAATGATGCATACTTAGAAGATATCAATGTAATTTGCCACATCATCAGGTAAAGGATAAAAACTACATAATCATTCTTTGATAAAACTCAACACCTATTTATGATTTTTTTTCTAATGTGGCAAACAGGAAATGGGAGCAAACTTTCTTGATCTGAGAACGTTTACCCACAACACTCCTCAGTGAAGAAACACTGGGATAAAACAAGCATGCTCTCCACTACTTTCATCTGTTATTGGATCTATGCTGCTTCCCAAGGTATTAACACAAGAGAAAGAAATGGGAGGCATAAAGACAGAAAGGGGGAAAAAGTCAGTACTCACAACCAATAGAAACTTATATATAGACTACAAATATAAAAACTGAAAGGAAAAAAAAAGAACCCTCCAAAGATGCACGCCTTTGGCTCTTGAAGGGTTGTGACACCTTGATTAAAAAGGAACTAACCCCTAGAAGGTATAAGACACTAGGACTTGAAGGAGAAAGTAAGATGAAAAGTTGTGAAGTGTGGTGGTGATGGCCGCACATCAGTGTAAATGTACTTAATGCCGATGAACTGTACACTTAAAAAAGGTTAAAATGAGGGACTTTCCTTGTGGTCCAACAGTTAAGGATTTGCCTTGCAATGCAATGGACACGGGTTCCATCCTGGGTTGGGGAACTAAGATCCCATATGCCACAGAGCAACGAAGCCCATGTGTCCCAGCCACTGAGACCGTGCGCTCTAACAAAAGATCCCGCGTGATGAAACGGAGATCCCGAGTGCTGCAACCAAGACCCAATGCAGTCAAATAAATAAATAAAGATATTTGTTAAAAGTTATCATTTTTAAAAAGGTGAAATAAGTTTTATGTGTATTTTACCATACTACAAAAATGTTAAGATTGATGTTATGCATATTTTAGCACAATAAAAAAAGGAAAGAATAAGATACCAGGGCTCTACAGCAGAGAGGCGTCAGGACAATTCTCTCTTTGTCACCCCAGGAGCAGCCACACACAGAGCCCTGAGCACAGCATTCGAGTCTGGAGCCTGGGCTCCAAACGGCACTGGCTGCACAGTGACCCTATGCAAGGCACTTATTCTCATCTGTGCAATGGGGGAAGATGATGCAACTCACAGGGAAGATATGAGGACCCAGAGAAGATGCTGCAGGAGACATGCTCTGTACACAGAAAGGGGCAGCACAGCCATGACGCAGCCTGGCAGCTGCTCAGAGAGTTCCCAAGATAAGGAGAGGTTGTGGATGGATGGATAGGAAGGATACAGGCTCTCTTGCCAAACCCACTAGAGTCTTTGGAGTACAGACTCGACACCTTAGGTATCCCGGAAGCAGCAGCAGAAGAGACAAAGGGTAGAGAGGACCCCTCCACCCTGGCAAGGAGCTGCCTTCCTTGGATGCATTTGGTTGCTGGGGGATGGGCACAAGCCACACTGAAGACTCAGGGTGTTGGTACACACGCCAGCTTTGTGAGAGAGCCCATCCTGGGTTCCAGAGTCCTTAACAAGCCTAAGAAGTCGTCCTTGAACATTTTCTGGAAAGCGTGCAAGCTTTCATGACTTCAAATCCTTTCCCAACCAAGCCATTACCATGATGCTCCAGACACTGAATGGGTGGGATTCGGGAAGCGTGTACATTACAGTCCATGATGTGACTGGGAGCTGGGAAGGCCACACGGGCACAAGAGGCTTAGCCAGTAGTGTTAGATGAGTGCCAGGCTTCTGAGAGGCATAAAAAGCATGTGATGGGGCTCAGGGAAGCACAAGACTGGTATAGCTGGAGGAAGCAAAGCAGACTTCTCAGAGGAGGACACGTTAGATGTAGGGCTTGCATAAATGGGGGGCGGGGAGAAAGGGGAAGAGGGCATTCCAGTGGGAAAAATGGCCAATACAAAGGCTTGGCAGTGGGAGTTTCAGGACTGCTAGAGGAAGCACTCAGACTGGAGCGCAGTGACTTGTCATGAATTCCATGAAAGGCGGCCATGTGTTGGAGAAAGTGGTGGGATCTCGGGTGGAGGCCCCTGATCATTCATTCCAGTGATTTGGGGATGACCACACAGCTGGCCCCAGAGCAGGATACGGGCAGAGGCCCGGGGTCCCACTCCACAAGGATGGGGGCGGGCAGTCATGGCATCTGAAAGCATCTCGGAAAATGTGACGACGTGGAGAAGGAATCCATTCCAGAGCTCATCTCGAGGCTGGTACTGCATGTGGATGGAAACTCTGCAGGTGGGGATGGCAGGTGAGATGCCCCAGATGCCTGCTCGAGTAATAGCCCTTACTCACTAAATTGCTGTCTAAGTGCTGAGTCTGGAAACAGGTGGGCGCTTTGCTTTGTTGAGGGTCTGAGATGAACAACTCAGAGCAACAGAAGAGGCTTTGGGTACCACCAGGGCCCTCTCTACTTTCCCCCGACACCTTCCCACAGATGCTAAAGACATTCTCAATACATATTTAAAGACCACCGATTTGAAGGGAACATCAAATTGTCAGCCTCCCCAGGGAGCCCATACACCTCAATTTGGCCTTGCTTACCCCAAGGTCCCCTCTCCAGGAAGCACCAGCTTATCATCGTGTGCACAAATACAACACACTCTCAAGCAAGGGTTCCTTGATTCTGAGTCTGATTCTGCAACACTGATGCTAGAGGCGCTCCTGCCTTCCCAGAGCTGAGGTCTGGTAACTAGGGAGACCCATGGGTGGGGTGGTTCACAAGCTCACAAGTGCCCTGGCCTCTGCACCCACTATGAACAATCATGCAGAAGCAAGTGAAGAGCAGAAGCCAGGTGCTCAAAAATGATCCACGAATAGATCCTCCCCTGCCTGCCTCTCAGGGCTGTTACGAGAATCAGAGAAGATTAGAATAGTGAGCAATGATCGAGGCAAAACAGAGTGATTACTACGTGCTGCAAACCAAGTAGGTGCGATTCACCCTGTGTTTTATAGGCAAGGAGACAGGTGCACAGAGAAGTTATGTAACTTGCTCAACAACACAGAGCAAAGGAGTGATAATAGGCTAGAGTGAAGCCCAGGCCGTGGGGTTTCCCCAAATGATGCAGTTTCCCCTGGAGGCAGGGCAGCACAGAATCCCCCAAATAAAGGCACAAGCCCCCTTCCCTACATGGGATCGATGCCACTACTACAATTTATCTATTACTTTTCTTTGAGTCCCTTTCTGGAAAAACTTAAATAGTTATTTTTGTTGTATATTAGTTTCCTGTGATTGCTATAACAACTTACTACAGCTCAGTGCCGTAAAACAACACAAACTAATTTTCTTGGAGCTCAGGTCAGAAGTGCAAAATGAGAACTAAGGGGCTAAAATTCCAGGTGTCAGCAGAGCGGTTTCCTTCCTGAAGCTCAGCACGGAGACTTGGTTTCCTTGCCATTTTCAGCTTCCAGAGGCCAGCCATACTTCTGGGCTCACAGCCCCATCCTCCATCTTCAAAGCACGCCAATCTCTGCTTTCACTGTCACATCTCCTCCTCTGAATCTCCTGCGCCTCTTGCTCACCTGGATAATCGAGAATACTCTCCCCTTTCAAGATCTAAAAAGCTCCTTTCACCACAGAAGGTAACAAGCCCAGGTTCCAGGAATTAGAGTGGGGACATCTCTGTGGGGGAGCATTATTCAGCCTATCAAAAGTCACATCCAAAGCAATAATATCTATGAAATCATAAGTGTATTGGTGTGTGTGTATGTGTGTTTGTACACAAACTATATGTGTGTGCTGTGCTTAGTTGCTCAGTCGTGTCCGACTCTTGCGACCCCATGGACTGTAGCCCTCCAGGCTCTTCTGTCCATGGGGATTCTCCAGGCAAGAAGACTGGAGTGGGTTGCCATTTCCTTCTCCAGGGGATCTTCCCAACCCAGGGATGGAATCCAGGTCTCCTGCATTGCAGGTGGATTCTTTACCATCTGAGCCACCAGGGAAGCCCAAGAATACTGGAGTGAGTAACCTATCCCTTCTCCAGGGGATTGTCCTGACTCAGGAATCAAACCAGGGTCACCTGTATTGCAGGCAGATTCTTTACCAGCTGAGCTACCAGGGAACACTATGTGCAGACACACACACACACACACACACACACACACACACACACATACACACACACACACACACACACACACAAACATACATTCATATTCTAACTGGATTAACTTGCTAGGGTCACCACAACAAAACATCACCAACTGAATGGCTTAAACAATGGAAATACATTGTTTCAGTTCTGGAGTCCAGAAGTCTGAGAACAAGGTGTTGGCAGGGCTAGCTCCCTCTGAGGTCTGTGCGAGAGGCTCTGTTCCATGCCTCTCTCCTAGTTTCTGTGATTTGCTGGCAATCTTCAGTGTTCCTTGGCTTGTGGAAGCATCACCCCGTCTCTGGCTTCATCTTCACATGGCGTTCTCCCTGTGTGCCTGTCTGTGTCCAAATTTTTCCTTTTTATAAGGATATCAGTCATTGGATTAGGGGCCCACCAGCATGACCTCATCTTAACTAATTGCATCTGCAACAAGCCTATTTCCAAATAAGGTCACATTCTGAGGTGCTAGGGATTACAGCTTCAACATACGCATTTGGGGAGCACATAGACTTCACCCCCTAACCCTAGCACACATTGAAACAATACATAACTATGAAAAGAGAAAGAATTAGCCCATATATTACCCCAAAGCCTCTTCCTGTGCTCACAAGGTGCCTGCACAACGTTTTGGAAAATGTGAATAATAATAAACGGTACACAGCTACTCAGATCTGGATTCAAATCAGTTTCCTCATCTGCAAAATGAGGACCGTTGTAGAATCTGCCTGATGGGCTGGGTGAGAGGATTCGATGAGATAATGTGTGTCAAGTACTTGGCACAGAGCGTGGCACAGGCTAGAGGCCCCCACACGCGAGCTATTATGACCACCGCTGTCATCAGCATCACTCTTGGTATGGCCCTAGCCTGTATCCCCAGCGCCAGGAAAAGTGCTTGGGAACCTACAGCCCTGAGGTCACGGAGGCACAGAGCCCATGAGGCACAGACGGGTCTGGGAGGTGTCTGTGAGCCTCTAGGGGCCCCTGGGGAGCTGCCCAGCTGTTGTGCGTGGGCTGTTTGGGGAGGAGACCTCTGGCTTTCCCAGCAGTTCATTGGATGCCTGGGAGCTGGCTGGGATGTATTTGACATTAACGTGGTGGGGCCTGCAACACCCACAGAGAGATGCAGAGTGAAGAAGCAGGGATGTGCACAATGGCCTTATCCTAGAAAGTATCCAAACCAGAGGAGGCCCTGCCTCCCCCATGAAACTACATAGGGGGCTCCTTCCACACACCTCCACCACGCAGACCCACAACCTTTGGAAAAAAAGCACAGGGTGGGAGTCAAGGGCGGAGGGTTCCAGTTCCATCCCATCCTGGCTATGTGACACTGACTGGGTCACTTAACCTCTCTGGGATCCAGTTTTCTCATCTTTAAGGGGGCAGTGAGTGAAAACAGCCTCCCCACCGTGGTGTGTGGATTGAATGAGATTACACAGGTGAGCACAGTGTTTGGCTTACATACATGCTTGACAAATGAGGTCGCCCTTTCCAAGGTGAAGAAGCTCCAGTGGGATGATCTTCCTGTTCCTCCTCCAGCCCTTTCTGCTTTGAGGGAGCTGCTCCGGGCTGTCAGTCACACCCTGCCCTCACTATTGATGGCTGAAAGGACTTCAGGGTCCCTCACCTGTAACTTCACAGCCCAACGCACATGGCTCACGCTTCCCTGGACCAGGGAGGAAAGGAGTATTGCTAGAGAAGCCAAACACCTGGAAAGCTAGGGACCAAAGACTGGGTCAGAGATTCTGGACTCTGTCAGCTCTAGGCCCGGCTCTGAAAATGAGCAGACCTCCCCCAGGACTCACAGGGCCTGAGACGTGGTTTCCTGCCATGGAATTGGAGCTACACCCCAATCTCCTCCCAACACCCCTGCGCTGCTGTCTGGGTCCTCCTTCCTCTCACGCCCAGGAAAGCAGGGGGGCTGTGGGAGCCGGGTGCTGGGGCTGCAAGAGTGAGTATCGGGTGGTGTAAGAAGTTGGCTGGACAGTCATCTGACACAAGAAGGAAAAACTTGGACTTCCTCTTCAGGGCAAGAGGGAGCCCCTGGAGGGTGCTGAGCAGAAGGAACCATGTGAAAGTGGAATTCTGGAAAGACAAGTCTGCCCGGGACATGGGATGGAGCAGTGGGGAAAGAGACATCTGTGTGGGGATGAATTGCCAAAGAAAGCCTGGGACCCGTCCAGGGTGTCAGCGCAGACACTCCCCACAGAGAATAAGGTCACCTAAGGTGAGCCTGCCCACACTGGAGTGGCAGTTCCAGCGGGGTCCTGGCTAAGGTCACTCTGGTCCCTCCTGGGGAGAGGTGTCTCTCTATCCCCTAACCTCACCAGAGACCCCTCACAAGGTCTCAGAGCTGCCTGACACTTCCCTCTCCTGCCTGAACCCCTAAGGACTGTCAACAGAGTGAGAGGGGGGTTTCCCTGGTGGTTAAGAATCCACCTTGCAATGCAAGGGACACAGGTTCCATCCCTGGACCAGGAAGATCCCCACGAGCTGCGGAGCAACTAAGTCTATGTGCCATAGATACTGAGCCTGCACTCTACAGCCCACAAGCCCCAGCTACTGACATCCGTGCACTGAGAGCCTGTGCTCCGCAACAAGAGAAGCCACCTCAATGAGAAGCCCATGCACGGCAATGAAGAGTGGACCCCACTTGCCACAACTAGAGAAAGGCTACATTGCAGCAATGAAGACCCACCACAGCCTAAATTAATTAATTAATTTAAAAAACTAACAGAAAGAGGCCCGCAAGGAGGTGAGGAAGGAGGAAGGGGCCGAAGGAGGGCAGACCTCCACCTTCTCTGTCTGGCTGGACCACACCCCCAGCCCCAGTGTATCTTCATTCTCTCATCCTGATCATCCCTCCAAATGGCCCAGAATTGTGGTCTCCGACCAGCCGTGGGATCAAAGTCAGATCAAAGTCTGGGGCAAAGACAGCACATTCCTGGCAGAGATGAGGCCAGGACAGACCCTCGGTGGTCCTGGGCCCAGGCTGCTGTTCAGACAGTGAGATCTCAGAGCAGGTCCCATGGTGCTGCCTTAACCCTGCCTTCTGGGAAAGAAGCCACGTGGGACGCTCCCAGTGGACAATCCACGTCCTCGCCTTCCTCTCCCTCCCCTTCTCCACGTGTCTCGCTTCCGTATTTTCTTCTCTCTTCCAAAATGGTGAGGGTGCTTCTGGACCCCATCCTCACCTCTCCCCTCCCAGTCTTGTGTAAAAGGAAAACATGAAGAATGGGCTACAGAGGCTGAGATCACCGTGCAGAGTCCAGCTCTTCCCTGTGGCCTGGCCCTAGCAATATGGCACGCTCACTTCCCAGGAGCTTGACTCTCCCCTGCCTGAGTGACTCTGGAGCTATTGGAAGCCACTGGTGAGACCTGGGCTGTCGGGTGGACCTGGCAGAAGCCACACGGGCCCAGGGAGTGCCCAGGGGTGCTGCTGTAGCTGGTGCCTCGGGTCAGTCCCCTGCCCACCTTCCCACATCTTACTCTGTCAGACACCCCACAGCACAAGAGGCCAAAACACACATAAAACCTCTCCAAAGGTTCTGGTGAGGAGAGTGCTAAGCACTTACCATCCCTGATGTTGCTGTAATCTGCCTCCATCTGGCTGTTTCAGCTTTGAGCCCTTTGTTGGTTGTCAGCCTCCCGTGGGACACAAGCCCATTCACGACCTCTGCCCCGCCTGACCTCTCCAGTCTTGTGTCCTGCTACTACTGCGGGTCCCCACACACTGCATGCCCTGCCAGCATCCTCCTTGGATACAACATGCTGTTCCAGAGCTCTGTGCTTTTGCACATTCTGTTCCTCTCTCCTGGAATCCAATCCACCACCTCTGAGGCCTTTAGCCCTCCTTGACTCCTCTAGATTGCTTCTGTGGTTCAGTCACACTTCTAGAGCCGCACTTACTACTATATGGTAATGATTTGTTCATACATCTGCCTCCTTTCAAAAGCCTGTGAGCCTCTTGTAAGCAACTGTGCCCACTGCTCATCACAATGTCTGACACAGAGCTGGGCACACAGCTAGACTACATTTCCCAGCCTTCTTTGCTGGGAATTACAGTCATGTGACTGAATTCTGATTGATGGAATATGAGCAGGGGTGATGTGTACATCCATCAGGCAACCCACAAAATCTCCCTGCAATTTTTCACACTCTCTCCTCCCTCTTTCGCTGGGTGGAAACAGATGCATGGGGAATTGAGTCACCAGACAGGAGAGTCTGGATTCCCTGAGTGACTACTTGGAGTAGAGCTTGTTTTGGTCTATGACACGAGCAAGAAATAAACCTCCATTGTATTGAATCACTGAGAGTTTGTTACAAGGCAATTAACTTGTCCTGACTAATAAAAAGGAGCTCTAAATCAAGGTCTGTTGAACCAAATTGAAGGTTGGGAAAACAATATAAAATGCAGAACTCCCTCCCACTCCTAGATCCAATCTAGTCAGGCATTACTTTCCTACATGACCGAACTATTCCTGAAGCCAAGCCATCACCCCTTCTCCCCCTGCCCTGCCTACCAAATCACACATATAGTATTTAGAATGCCAAATGGAAGGACTGAGAAGGGTGGGGATTGAAGCTTGCCAGATGACCTGTGAAAGTCACAGGTGAATGAGCCCCAACTTGAGATCCTGGTTCCACAAGTTTGTAGAAGGCACACACAGGTACACGGTGAAATTGTGTGGAGGAGCCTCCTCCTCCCCACACAGGGCTCATGACACCTCCGATACATGACCATTTGAGCTCACAGGAACACCTTCAGTGACGAGCGCACCATCCCTCTGAGGCCACTCACACCCACCCTTGGCAGCCCCTGGGAAGTGCTGGAGCAGTGTTCTTCATCAGACTCTCCAGGTCAAATTCCCATCTGATCACAATGGACCATGGCTAAAGGGGAGATTGAGCACATTTGAATAGAAGGAAGAAACAGCAAGGGATGGAGAAGAAGGGCTTCAAATGTATCTTTCCAATACTCCCTGGCCTCACTACTCAAGCTGTGATCCTGAAACTAACCTAAGAGCTGATGGAAATGCAGAATCTCAAACCCCCGGGAGACCTGCTGAATTAGGACCTGCATTTAGACAAGATGCTAAGTAGTTTGTGTACATTAAAACTTGAAAGCCAGGAGTTTGCCACAAGGATTTTAGCTAATCTTTCTCCCCGCACCCCCCCACCGCCCATAAACCAAAGATATACTTTATTTCCACGCATAGACTTTTCTTTCATTTGGTATATTTCTTCCAAGACAAAAAAAAATTTTTATAGCATTATTTATTTTACAGAAATACACAAAAATATTTTGTGTAAGTAATATATATATACATGGTAACAAAACTTCAAATTCTTTCAAAATATAAGAGTTTAAACTGGAAAATAAAATTTTCCCCTAGAAAATATGACGTGTATTCTTCTGTCACTAATCTGTGTTATCCCAAAGAAAACGTTACTAAAAACAAGAAGGGAAATACGGAGCGAAAGAGGTACTTCAAACCTCGTTCCCATCCTCTCTCTTATTAGAACATGATTTTTTAATCTTTTATACAAAGATAATTAGCTATTTAATCATGCATTTCTTACAGATAAGAATATCTTCAAGTGGAAGATATTCTTGTTGAAACCTGTGATTCAGGATAAGCACAGGATTAAGAGTAGAGAAAACCAACTCTGTACTGAAAGAGGTAAAAAAGTCTCATTGCAAAAGTCATGTGGAAAAGGAGATGTGGCCATCTTTGGAAAGATCAACCAGAAGTATTTAAAAGAACATTCAACCCAAAATACATACTATTTTCATTATTAGAAAACTTGCTTTCATTAATCTCTCTCCCTCTCTGTTATATTCTCTGTTCTCTCATGTAAGACCTCCTGTTCAACAGATACTGACTCTTCTGGGTTGATCGTCTATAACTTTTCTTCCAAGTTTTGTATTTTAATCTTTTAGAAAATTTCTTTATCCCTCCCCCCAGACCCTCTACTGAATGTCTTATGTGGCAATGACATTTTTGATTTCATGTTTAGTATTTAGTATTTCACATTTAGTATTTCACTTTTAGTATTCTTTGCATATTTTTTCTTAGCATTATATTCTCACTTTCCAGATGCACCTTGTTCTCGAATTTGTCACTGTTGTTTTCTAGTAGTTTTAAAGTTGAAAGTTACTTTCTGTTCCAGCTAATCCTTACAAGTGTTCCCAATGGCAAGTCCAGTCTACAAGCAAAGACGGACGCCCACCAGGGGGAATGGGAGTTATGCAGCAGATCTCATCTTTGGCATGGAGCAGAAGGCTGCGGGTCTCTCTCGCCCATTCCCTTCTCTCAGTGCCAGCTCACCACACACCCAATCCATTCATTTGATGACAATTTCCTGAATATCTGCTCTGTTTCAGGCACTGTTCTAGGCACTGGGAAAACAGAAGTTGATGAACAAGCAAGATTTTGCTCTCCTCAAGCTCACATTACAGCAAGAACAAGACATAAACAATAGACAAAGAGTTAAGAAGATAATTTATCACAGAGATAAATGTCTTGAAGATAACAGAATGTGACAGTGTGACAGGTGCATCTGTGCTAAGTCGCTTCAGTCATGTTGGACTCTGTGGGACCTCATGGACTGTAGCCTGCTGGGCTCTTCTATAGGATTCTCCAGGCAAGAATACTGGAGTGGGTTGCCATTGCTCCTCCAGGGGATCTTCCTGACTCAGGGATCGAACCCAAGTCTCTTGCATCTCCTGCATTGGCAGGTGGGTTCTTTACCATGAGCGCCACCTGGGAAGCCCAGTGCAACAGGGCTGGGGGGCTTTCGGAGGAAGTGATCAAGGAAGGCCTGTCTGGGAGGTGCCACAGGAGGTCTGAAATCCTGAAGGAGTTGGCTGCTTGAAGACCTGGGGGAAGGGCATTCCAGGCAGTGGCAAGAGCAATGGCGAAGGCCCCAAGGCAGCACTGCACGGGTGCCCCAGGATCGAGCAGGTGATCTGAGAGCCAGGGAAGGAGGCGGCAGGGGACAGGTCTGGAAGAGCAGGTGGGTGGGGTAAGGAATTGGGAGTTCATTCCCAAAAGAAAGGAAGGCTTTCAGAAAGGTTATAAAATGGGGGTGTTATACAATCTGATTTATTTTTAGAAGGATCTCTAATGGGTGGGAAGACAAGAGCACAAGCGGGGAGATCCCCAAGAAGGTTGGTTCATCTGCCAGGTGGAATGTGATGGGGCTGGACCAGGGTGGGGGCAGAGTGGACAGAGAGGAAGAGTGCGGAGCTGGGCTCATTTTGAGGATGTGCAGACTTGTCTTTGAGCAGGATATGGACAGGGACGGGCCAGGTTGGGGGTGGTCCCAACTGGATTTGAATTCCTTTGGCACCTCAGGTACTCCTAACAGCTGCCCTGGGGGGCCCAAGCGCCCTGATCTGGCTGATGGCATCCAGGGCCAATGCTGGGTCACTGCTCTGATGACTCCCTTCCTGGTCACTGAGGTTGGCCATTTAGCCCACAGGAGGCAGCAATCATATATGAACGTGAGAGTTGGACCATAAAGAAGGCTGAGTGCTGAAGAATTGATGCTTTCGAACTGTGGTGCTGGAGAAGACTCTTGAGAGTCCCTTGGACAGCAAGGAGATCCAACCAATCCATCCTAAAGGAAATCAACCCTGAATATTCATTGGAAGGACTGATGGTAAAGCTGAAGTTCCAATACTTTGGCCACCTGATGCAAAGAGTTGACTCACTGGAAAAGACCCTGATGCTGGGTAAGATTGAGGCCAGGAGGAGAAGAGGGGGACAGAGGATGAGATGGTTGGATGGCATCACTGACTCGAGGGACATGAATTTGAGCAAACTCCAGGATACAGTGGAGGACAGAGGAGCCTGGCATGCTACAGTCCATGGGGTCACAGAAAGTCAGACATGACTTAGCAACTGAATAACAACAAGGCTTTTTCCCCCTTCTAGAGGCCCTTTAGGCCAAGGGTGTCCTAGTGTCTCTTCACAACTTGCAGAAGGGGAAGCAAGTGGGGCCCAGAAGAAAAAGAGAAAAGTCCCCGAAGCAAAAACTCGCACTCAGGCAGAGTTGCCAGGGGAGCCTAGACAAGCAGCCCATGCAGTGAGGCGAGCCACCCAGGCCAGCCCTGCCCTCCCCAGGCTCTGTGGCCAGGCCAGCTGGTTTAATGAGGCTTTCCTGGTGGGGAGAACCTGACTCCTGCCAGGGAACCAGGAAACGCAAGAGGAAGAGCTCCCCACGGAGCCCACCCTGGTGCCCAGCTGCAGGCTGCCGGTCCAGGTGGCAGTGCTGCTGCCGACCCAGGTGATGGCTTCCGCTCGCGACCTCATAAACTCGGCAGCTGCCCACTTAGCACCAGGTGCGGGAGGAGGAGGAAGGGCTGAGGGGGAAAGGGCTTGGCTGCTTGAGGCCTGCCGGCACCCGCAGCCCTCCCTGCCCAGCTCCGTCCTCCACGAAGCCGGGATCCCCCAACCGTGATAGGGGCAGGCAGTCCTGCCTCCACACCTTCACACACTCAGGGGTCCACACAGGTGGACTTCTTCTCAGTCCACCAAACCAGCCCTTCCCCTAGACCCACCTCCAGTTCCACCTTCTCGGTAAGACCCGAGGCAGGAGGACAGGAATCTAGCATTTATCAGACACCTCCTCTATTGGCACCATTTTATTTCTTGGAAAAAAAAGTATTTGATGTCAAGTATGTGAAGTGAAAGTCGCTCAGTCGTGTCCGACTCTTTGCAACCCCATGGACTGTATAGTCCATGGAATTCTCCAGGCCAGAATACTGGAGTGGGTAGCCTTTCCCTTCTCCAGGGGATCTTCCCAATCCAGGGATCAAACCCAGGTCTCCCGCATTGCAGGTGGATTCTTTACTAGCTGAGCCAAAAGGGATGTCAAGTATACCTCCATTTAAAATAAGCGTGTGAATACAATGTGGCAAAATGTAAACATGTGTTAATGAGAAGATCCACTGATATATTATAGTATTTTCTGCAGGATTAAAAAAATTCATAATTAAAAAAATAAACAATAGAAAAGAAGAGCTGACTGGCTGCAATGCAGAGAAGCAGCTGGAAGGGGCCGGACTGGAGTGCTGGGAAGCCTGGTAACAAGGCTGTGGATGTGAGGGAAGAATCAGGAGGGCTTGGCCAAAGGGCCAGGGGCAGAGAGGAGGGCTCTGCAGGGGTGAGAGATGGTGCAGTGACTGAGAGAGGGAAGGAGAGAGGAGGGGAAGGAGGAGGGAGGCACTTAGGTAGGGGCTGGGTGTGGAACAGGCTGAGCTGCGGGCATACGTGTGACTTATACGCGGAGAGGCCTCCAAGAGTCAGCCTGTGGTCAGCTCATGGTCATCTGTCTCCACCCTCTCAATCCCGCCCTGGACCCAGTGGCTGGCCCCTAGCAGGTGCTCAGCAAACACAGTCAGGTGCTCACCCCCACCTGCCTTCTAGCCGACGACAGAGGCTGGGCCCAGAGAACTTGCCCTCACTGAGAGAAGTGGCCTGGGGAGAGTGGAGCCCTGCCCAAGCTATTCGTGGTGTCCTATCTAACCCCGATCCCTGACAGCTGGTGGGGTATTTTGGGGACCAGCCTGACCCTGCAAGGGCCACTCCCTGGTCTGGGCAAATGCCCCCTGCTCAGCTATTTCTAGTGGGGACAGCAGCAGGGGAGGGTGGCCCTGGAGGAACAGCTAGCACAGGGCAGGAAGGGATTAGGGGAGGGAACGGAGAGGAGAAGACCCTCTGTCCAGCCAGAGAAGGGGAGGAGCCAGCCTGTGGCTCCTGCCCTCCCTGTGCCCACCCCAACCACAGGAACCCAGAGCCCAATTCTCTGGGCAGCCTGGGTGAGGGCTGTGAGCAGGCAGGGGGAAGTGGGGAGAGCCAAGCTGGCCATCATGCGTGCCCTCTGGAAGCAGGACCGCCCCCCCCCAACCAGGGTGTCAAGGCTGTCACTGGATTCTATACATAAGCCATCATCAGGAAAAAGGTTAATTTTGAGGCCCCAGAGTCCCTGAGAAGGGGAAGCAGCCCCACTCTCCACCACAGGCTTTTGCCCTTGGGGGTGCAGACTTGCCAAGCCCCCGCTCATTGCAGTCAGGTCTGACCCCATACAGACTAGGGCCAGGCCCTCACCTGCCCTTCTCCCACATGCCGGCTTGGGACCTGGCAGCATCCCCGAGGAAGAGATTCAGACGAGAGAGACCCAGAGACTGACAAAGACATACCAGAGCCAGAGGAAACGCCTCCAGAAAGGAGGCTGGGGAAAGGCCACAGCGATGAACAGAGCCATGCCCAGGGACAGGCCAAGACTCAGAGACCCTTGGGAGACAGAGAGAGAGAACAGACAAACTGGGGAAAGAGAGAGGCAGAGAGATTCCCCACTGGGGGAATCCAAGACTCAAGGGAAAAGGAAATGAGCAGATGCAGAGAAATGGACAATTTCTCTTGCTCTCACTCTTGGCCCAGCCCAGACCCTCCCCAGCCTGGGCAGGGGGTCAGGGCAGCACCCACCTCCAGCAGCCAGCTCAGCACCACCTGCTCTGAGGCGGAAGCCTTCCTGGCAAGTGAGGGAAAGGACCCCCCCTCCTCTCTGAGATGCTGGGGTCTCCCAGGCTGGCTCTGCAGTGCTCTGGCCCATGCAGGGGCCACATCAAAGTTACAGGTTAGAGTGGACAGAAGGGTTCAGCGTGTGGATCTCAGAGCTAGACTGCCGGTCTGGGTCCTGGCCCCTGCAGGCGGAGAGCGTGGTTTTGCAGCTCCATCCGTCCTCACCTCAGTTCTCAACTACACAGCCAGGAAACCCAGGTATTTCAAACTGATGCAAAGTGTCCCCTTAATTCATTACACGATGGATAAAATCTAACGGTTTTGAGTCCTCCTACGTGTGGTAGATTTCCTGGCCGGGATCCCCTGGTCCTTGTCCCTGCCCCAGTGCTCTGCGAGATGGAGGGAGGGGTGGGCAGGACCCAGCACACACAGAGAGGGCTTCCTCTCCACCCTCCCACTGAGGATTCCTCCTCACAAGGTTCCAAGATGAGGGGTGGAGCCCTGGGAATCTCAGGATAAAAACAACCCGGTCTCCTTGGGGAGCCAGCCGGGACAGCCTTCACCAGAGATGGAGAGCAACCGCTCCTTAGGAGACCAGACCGGCACTGTCTCTCTAAGAGTGAAGAAAGGCCGCTTGTCGAACACCAGAGCCTCCCAACTCCAGCTATACACCAGCCTCATACTTCCTGTTTGGGTGGATTTTTTTAAAGGTATATCTGAATGTGGTCCATTTAGCCCCAGGGACGCCCCCACACCCGCCCCATTCCTAGCCTCCGCCCCAGCAGCCCCCCCACACCCTCACTGAACTCAGCCTTCCAGCGTGGCTGAACCGGCCACTTTGTTCTGCTGGGCACCAGATAAATGTTCCCTACTTAGCAGACGGAGCCAGACCCTGGCTGGTGTGTGGGGCTGTCTCTTGGCCAGCCCTGGAGCACTTCTTTACTGCAGCTTGGGGGTGCCTAGGACCCTTTCGTAGCTGGGAAAATGTTTCCCCCGTCTGGGCTGGACAGGATCAGTGTTCACAGGGCAGTGATCGCCATCCTAGTGATGCTCCAGAGCTGCTCCAGGCTCAGCAGGAAAGGTTGCCTGTGTCTTGTCTCCTGGAAATGTCGTGAGGACTCTATGAGGCTACTTCTGCAATTAGAGTCATTAGCTCAGTCGGTAAAGAATCTGCCTGCAGTGCAGGAGACCCGGGTTCGATCCCTGGGTCAGGAAGATCCCCTGGAGAAGGAAATGGCAACCCACACCAGTATCCTTGCCTGGAAAATCTCATGGACAGAAAAGCCTGGTGGGCTGCAGTCTGTGGGGTCACAAAGAGTTGAGCATGACTGGGTGACTAACACTTAACTTACTCAGCAGATGAGAAGGCTGTCTCCTGGAGGCCAGTAACGGCTCAGTGTCACACAGCTGATAAGAGGTGGGGCTGAGGTCACACTCATGTAAGTCTGTCTGACAACAAAGCCTGAGTGTCCCACCACCAGGACAAACTGCTCCACTCAGAAAGTGGGGGAGTTGGTTCCAGGAACCCCATGGGCTCTTCTGGAGCCTGATGTCACCACCCAACTGTGAAGGTCTCTGAGGAACGAAAATCTTTTTCCTTGGCTCTAGCTAAAATTTGAATAAAAAGGAAAGAACTCCAAGTCTCCAATAACTCGTACAATGGCCTGGCCTGAGGAAATGGCCCTGAGATGCTGGAATGGCAGCCCCTAACATCACGTGGGGGCTGGGGGCCACCAGAGTGGTGGGGAGCCAGTGAGGGAATCAGTGTCGCTGGCACCTCTGGCTCACCTGGGGTCTGTCTTCCCGCAAACAAGCCCATAGCTCAGGCTCCCACAGTTTACCCTGGCTACCCCAGGTCCCCAAGAGGCAAAAGCAAAACCAGCTGCTGCTACTCGGGGGAGGGTGCATGGATGCTGAGAGCTCAGCAAGTCTGCTGGGATGCTCAAGTGGCAGGCCTGATTGCAGGGGTCCACACCAGGGGTTGCTCACTCATTCCATGCCTTCTGCCCTACCCTGATTCTCCCACCAGCTGAGAGCTCTGGCTCAGGCCAAGGCTGCCAGCCTGGCTTTTCCACCCAGGATGACCCCGACTTTTCCCCTTGGGATCCCTGTAACCAGGCCTTGTGCAGGCATGTAGCTGGCACTCCTCCAAGGTGCCAAGATTAATCTGAAATTCCTTCCTGTGGGAAGGGAGTGACTTGGTCACAGCTAAAGGCTTCACAGAGCAAACACGTACACACCACTCACCTGGCCACCACCATAGATCTTCCTTCCCTTCATTCTCCAGTTTGAAGGGGACATTTGCCCCCATCCATTTCCCAGCCAACTTTCCCATGGTTATACAAGAGGGGTCGATGGGGGTCTGGTAGGGGCAAAGCTGGGTTTTTCTAGGTCATATCTTGCAGCCTGAGACCAGAAGAGGAGGGAGGTGAGGGCGGCAAGGCCTAACATAATACCCAAACACACCCTGCCATGACACCCTCATGCCAGGAAACAAGGCACACACCTCAGAGCAGTCAGGCAGGTGGTGTGGCCTGACTCAGATGCTGCTTCTGGCAAAGCTGGGGTTTATCAGCCAATGAGAGAAGTGGGCAGCGGCAGGTAGGACATGGATTGAGCTTCAGGCAGCAGCAGGTTGGACCTTTCTGGGAGCCGGAGAGAAGTCTTCTGCTGAGCACAGGCCACTTCTCGCCGGGGAGAGTGAATGGTTGCCCTCCCCTGCGCTCCAAGAGCTCTCTTGATGATGCAGTGGGGGCTTCCTGCCCTCCTCAGCCAAAACAGAAAGAAAACTTCTGGAAGGGAGGCTAGAATTCCACACTGGAATGAGAACTAAAGCTACAGCACCCGAGTCCTAGTCTTGCTGACACTTTCGGCCCCTGTGATGTAGAAGAGCCACTTCCCCCTTGTAGGGCCTCATTTCCTCATCTGTCAAACAAAGGAAATGGACTACATCAGGGGGTGGCCAATAGTTTCATCTCAAGGTACCACTGCCAATTGATAGGTAGTGTCTTCCTGAAGCTATTTGGGGTTTTGTTTTTAGAAAGACTCTGAGATCCCAGGCTCCATCCAGATCAGTGAACAATGTCAGCCATTGACAGAGGATGAGAATGTACCATAATCGATTAGTGATGCCTGTCATGGGCACCAGGCCAGAAAGTGGCAACATGAGTGCTAGATATGCTATCTTCCTGGTAGATGATTTCTACCCTAATTCTCCAGCAGATCTGGTTAAAGCTGGTTGGCAAGCATGTACCTCCCATTTTATGATATTTGCACACAGCTGATTTCTCTCCCTGAAAGACACGTTTTCATCCACCCTGCAGGACAGTCACTGGGGGAGCAGGCAGCCCCCTCTAAGCCCCTCAGTGTCCACCCTCACCAGATTTCACCCAGAGGCTGTTCGTGCCAAGATTTACCATCTAGAGGACATTACAGCTTTTTTTTACAATTTTCGTCAATGTCTACATTTTCCCTTGCCATGTGACAATCCCACCTTGACCCTGAGAGAGGATGAACCCAGAGAACAAGGCAGAGGTGGCTCCCAACTCCTTTGTGGTTCCAGGGAGGGTCTTGCCAGACATGGTTTGGTCCCTGAGGAACTCCTCTGGAGACGTGTGCCAAGATCACCTACAGATCATTGGTCAGGAAGACGAATTCACCAAACACGTGCAGGTACCAAAACAGGCACTCACAGACCAAGTACTCATCTGTATAGGAAAAGATTAATTTCCCCAAGTCAGTTGCAGCATGGCGAGGACCCCACAGCTCTGGGCTGCTTCAGGCCTTCAGACAAGCCCCTCTCTTCTCTTTGCACCCTTAGGCTCTGCCCAGGGCAGGCGGTGGGGGTGGCTGACAGCATGCACCTGGCACAGATGTGCAGAGACCCTCTCCTATGTACCCTGCCTGCGGCCACCTCTCCCCATCTATCCTGGACCTGCAAGAACCCTCCTGTATAAGGTCATTCCTAAACCCATGGAGTTGGAGAAACTGCACAAGAAGGCATCATTGTACAAACCATGCAAATTCCATCTACTTAGAGCAGAAAAAAATAAACCCGCCTTCAAGTTTATAGATAAATAAATAAATCCGCCAAGCAACCCAGGAGTCCAACTCAGTGGTCAACGGCTTTCCATCCTGAGCTGGCCTGGAGATGCCACTTTCCCAGGCCTTCCCGCCTAACACTCCCTGGAGAACAGACACCCCACCGCACCCCCCCACCCCGCCCATCCTCACCCCTATGCTAGGCAGAACTGCCAAAGTGGAAATCAGTAGAGACAGAGAGGAAGCTGGAGTTCACCCTCAGGCCACAGGGCCAGATGAAAGGGAGCTGCCGAGGCAGAGCCAGCTCCTGGGGGAGGGGAGGCCAGCCACAGAATTCTCAGGAGCTATTCACAGGGCTCCCTGAATCCCCCTGTGCCCGTCAGGAATCTGAATGATGCCTCTTTCCAAGGGCAAGGAGAAACTGTTGATCAATTCTTACTTTCTAAACAGCTGTGTTTTCCTAACAGAGGAAGGTGGGTTGATAATTAGTTACACTTTGGACGTGAAAGAGTTATCTGTTAAACCCTTACCACCACCACCTGCCTCTCTCACAGACAGAGGCGGCAGACATAACTACTTCGTGAAAGTGAAGTATAAACTTCATTTGGTGAAAGTGAAGTATAAATGGGGCACAGGAAGAAACCTTGGCCTCCAGCTAGAGTGGGGATGTCCAGCTATTTTTCTCTTGGAGTTACGTTTCTGAGGACCTAACTGATGAAGGCTCAGCTTCTCTGTCTAGGGGTTTCACACCAGTCACTATTCTCAGAGCTTTCTTTACATGGATTGTCTCATTTCATTCCTTCTATCCTACCCATGAGGCAGATATTTTTATTATCCCCATCACACAGATGAGAAAACCGAGGTACAGAGAGGTTAAATAACTCACTGAGGGTTATATACAGCTAGTAAGTGATAGAGCTGGTCTTGGAATCTAACCTCTCTAGCCCTGGATTACCTACCCTTAACCACCACACTCCACAGCCATGAAGCTCTCAGTGTGGTTCATCATGACACAAGAACCACCACCCAAGCGTCTCTTGGCCCAATACACACATGTTCATGTGCTGTATGCAATATTTGAACACAGGATTCCAGTTTGACAAGATAATTTGGACACGTCCCTGGGGTTTGCTGTAATGGAGTCTAATCAGTTTCATTCCACAGGAATGATCTAGAATGCTGGTTCAGTAAATATGAGGTAATATGATTTTAATCATCATTTTCACTTTATCTTGTTAGATATGTTCTTCATGTTTATTTTTTTTAACCTGTGTGTTTTCTGTCCCATTATACTATAATGTATGCTATGGTTTTTCTAGTAGTCATGTACGGATGTGAGAGTTGGACCATAAAGAAGGCTGAACGCTGAAGAATTGATGCTTTTAAACTGTGGTGTTGGAGAAGACTCTTGAGAGTCCCTTGGACTGCAAGGAGATCAAACCAGTCAGTCCTAAAGGAAATCAATCCTGAATATTCACTGGAAGGACTGATGCTGAAGCCCCAATAGTTTGGCCACCGGATCCGAAGAGCTGACTCTTAAGAAAAAACTCTGATGCTGGGAAAGGTTGAAGGCGGGAGGAGAAGGGGACGACAGAGGACAAGATGGTTGGATGGCATCACTGATTCAATGGACATGAATTTGAGCAAGCTCCAGGAGATGGTGAAGGACAGGGAAGCCTGGCGTGCTGCAGTCCATGGGGTCACAAAGAGTCGGACATGACTGAGGGACTGAACAACAACCTCCACAAACACTGTAACGACCAGGAGAGACATAGTTTATTTTAGACCTCCCGCTTTTCCCACCTCCTCCCACAGGTATCCTTTTAATTATTATATATAAATGTTGTAAATAATATATGAACCCATTCTCCTTTTTTTAAAAAAGTAAAACATTACAAAGAAAGCTAAGATTCCCCTTTAACCAAGCCCTTCCTCCTACCCATGTCCCCAAACCTCTTTCAGAGATAACTCCATTACCAATTTGGAATGCATCCTTCCAGACCTTTTAAGAATAATTATGTATTTATTCTGTGTATGTATTTGTAAAAGATATATCTTGTTTTTGCATAACTACTGTCATACAATTTTTTGAAACTTGCATCGGTCATTCATTAACATTTCTTAGTGCTCCATCCACAGGACAATTTCATTTTTTTTGACTGCTGTACGAAGTGGTATGAGACAACAATTTACTTAGGCACCCTCTATGTTCCCATTTTTGCCGTGGCAAACAATAGGAGGCTTCCTGGGATAGGGAACTGATCTCGGTTAAGGTCAGTGTTCTTGTCTGTCTGGGGCCTGTGGGCAATCACAATGAGCCTCAGCTCATTGCACCGCTGGTTCTAGAACTGCCACACTAGGTGCTGGAACTCTCCAGAATCCTGGGTATAAAACTGTTCTTAGAACTTGGCAAGTTACCTCCTCCAGGCTTTAGTCTAGGGTCAATGATCTCAAACAACACAGGGCTTGCTTTGATGACTAAAAGAGCCGGCAAGAAAGACACCTCCCCCAGACACCTCTTCTACTCTCAAGTTGACCCCTGCACACACCAGGATCACCCCAGTTTGACCCGAGCAGAGGCCTGCTCTGGACACCAAACTAAACTAAAGTTCATATAAATTTAATGAATAGAAAAATGAGCATAGATGTTTACCAGTGAAATGATGGACTGGAAGTAGAATTCTAATTATAAAAATGCCGTGATCCTATGACTCTCCATACATTACATCAGAACATGTCCCCCGTCACATACACATCCCTCCTAAGGTCGGTTATTAACGATTCAAGGATTATAGTTTTCCTCACCCATCATTAGCCTGGCTTTTGGAGGACTGTGTGACCCTGGGTGGGTAAGTGGGTGGACAGGCTGGAGAGACGAATAAGGAAGAGAGATAAAAAAGATCTTCAAAATAGGTTAAGTCCTTTAGAGCAAACCTGAACAGCTTTCTTAACTCTATCTTCCAAACAGCGTGGGGGAGGCTAAAGGGCCTCTCCCTGGTCTGGTCAAATATTGATCCTGTGCACTCACTGGCCGGAGTTCAGACTAAGGGGCCAGCAGCACTATGGAGTCAATGTTTGCAGAGCAATTATTGCATCCCCGCGTCTTGTAATCAGATTGTGAAACAACCTTCGATGGAGCCGGAGCCTCAGAGAGCCTTCCGGTCCTTCCTCAATGGGGCCAGGCCTTGGAGGAGACACTTAACAGTGAAGGAGCTGTGCGAGGAAATTTACAGAGGCTGGAAATATGGTCCAGCGCCAAAAATAAGGCAACTTAAGAGCATCTGCAGGCCTTCTCCCTCCTCCTTCTCCCCTTAACTCCACCTCCACGTCCACCTCCTATAACCCAAGATCTTTATAACCAAACAGGCCTCCACATCAGACACTGTCCCCGCCGGCTCCCTCTGGGACAGGTCCCTTTCCTGGTCAGATAGGGCTGAGTGGTGAATTATTTTTAGAAGAAACCAATTTCCACTTGGAGACCAAGAGCCTCTCCTCTATCTGTTCCCAATGTGACATCTGAAATGCCCTTAGAAGCCCTCTCTAGTAACTGACCTGGTTTCCAGAAGAGGTGTTTGGAAGAGTTGTTGAATTTGAACTGTCTATGGATATGGCAAGTCATGGCGGAATGCAGCCTGCCTCCTGCTGCAGGGGCCCTGGAAGATGTTAGAGGACAACTGGGGAGGCCTTGGGAAGTGGCAGAGCATTCCTGGGTGGGCATAAAGCCAGATGGAGCCTGTTGCGTGTCCCAGATGGTCAGAGGCAGCCCAGACAAACAGAACCTCCTGAGATGATAGAAAAGTTCTGTATCTGCTGTAGAGCACTGTGCTCTAGAGCCCAAGAGCTGTGACTCCTGAAGCCCGCACACCTAAAGCCCATGCTGTGCAACAGGAGAAGTAACGGCAATGAGAAGCCTGAGCACTGCAACGAAGAACAGCCCCCGCGGGCCGCAACCAGAGAAAGCCTGCACAGCCGTGAAGACCCAGAACAGCCAGATAACCAAGTAAATGAAAAATTACTTAAAAAATTAAACTTAATTTTTAAAATTTATGTTTTTTAATTAACTTAAATGTAACTAGCCACATGTGGCTAGTGGCCACTGCGCTGTATAGCACAGGTCTAAAGGCTCCATATCTGGTGCTTCCCAGCGGGCAGGAGAAGGAGCTGGGCTCAGGGCGCAGCCTCCTGGGTGAGAAGGAAGGAGAACCACTGAGTCTGAAGGCTCAAGGCAGAAGACACAGGGAGAGAAGCTGTGGGGCAGAGTAGAGGGTCCTTTTCTAGTTCCCTTGGAAGGGTTTGAGGTGGGTGTGAATGACCAAGAAGGTGATCAGAATTGTATATGTACATTCATGCATGTCTGAAAGGATGTACAAAAGAAACTCTGATCCCCAAAATAAAGTATAAGAACTCACTGATTTGTCAGATAAACTAACTTCTTCAGGGAAGCCTGCTCTTCTAACAGAGTATAACGTTTCCCTAGAACATGTCTATAGTGCTTTTCTTTGCAGCATTTATCATAGTATAAAATAATATGTATGTATATTTTAAACTAAAACCTGTCTTCCCTCACTAAGCTGTAAGTCCCATAAAAGCAGTAACCAGATCTGCTTTTGCTCACCAATAAATCCCCACCCAGAGCCTGGCATCGTGCCTGGGACATAGAAGGTAGGCACTTAAGACTGGATGGATTGAGGATGGATGGATGGATGGATGGATGGATGGACATATGAAGAGCAGGCAGACAAGCAGACATAAATGAAAAAAATATGGCATAAGTTAGGGACACATTTTACCCCAATAACTATAAATCTCAAAAAGCAACCAAATCCCCTCTACCTGGAGTGGGGGTGGTTGGCTCTATCACTCTTGGCTTCCGTCACCAATCAAAACCATATGTGCATCTTCTTAGCTGCCCCCTCGCAAGAATGTTCTTTCCTTCCTCTCCATCCCTCAGCACATTACTTGTACCTCAATCTAGTATTCATTTCATCTATAGTGGATTTAATTGCTTAAAAGCCTATTTCCCCCATCAGATACAGACCTCTAGAAAGACAGGACCTTATTCTCAACTGAATGTCCCTCAGCCTGGGCCACTTCTGCTCTGCAAAAGTGCACATGTGGTGGAGGCCTTGCTTGCTTGCTAAGTCACTTCAGTTGTGTCCGACTCTGTGCAACCCCATAGATGGCAGCCTACCAGGCTCCTCCGTCCATGGGATTCTCCAGGCAAAAGTACTGGAGTGGGGTGCCATTGCCTTCTCCAGGTAGAGGCCTTATCAAAGGCCCATTCACTCCAGCCTTGGCTTCCTCATCTTTATACTTCCACCCTCATCATGCACAGTCAGCCTAAGGCTGCCAGATGTAGCAAGTAAAAATACAGGACAAAGGATAAAATATTAATCTCAGGTAAACAATGAATAACTTTTTAGTATACCTCCTGCAATATTTGGGATATAAAGTATATGATCCCCAGGAAACTCAGAACCATGAGGTAGTAAAGCCAGTTAAGCAGCTTTCCCCAGGCTGGCTTAGTCAGCCCAGGACTTCCAGGGTTCCAATGTGGAGCTCAGCCTACCAGGGGAGGAGCAGAAGGATTCTGAGAGCAGGCCCCTGAGGGCCACACCTCCATTCCCAACTCACTCCGTCCTGCCTGAGTGGCAAACTCCAGAGAGAGCCTGTGGGGCTCTGAACACTCTGACAGAGGACTGGGCACTGCTCGGCTCCTCAGCAGAGTGAAGCCAAGGGCAGGAAACAAGAAAGCAATACCGTGACAGGAGGTACTAAGCCCCCACACCCTTCAACCAGGCATCCCAGCAATCTTGTCACCATTAACACTGAGAAACGTACTAGACAACCATGTGTCAGGAGAAACATGGATTCACTCATTTAATCCTCACGACAACCCTACTGGGTGGGTACCATTAGAATCTTCATTCTACAGATGAGAAAGTGGAGAAGTTAAGGAACCTGTCCGGAGTTAGAGTGACAGAGCCAGCAACTGGCCCCAGGAAATGCATCCCCAGGGCCTCAGCTCAGAACTGAGATCTGAGAGCCACCAGTGACCAGAGATGGAATTAGCAATGCTGTTTATTCTTCGTCTTTTAGGAGCCGCCATATTAAAATCAGAGATCTTGATAAATGAGAAAGGCTTTCTGAAATGAATGCCACTATATGTCCTTATGTCAAGTTCTGAAAGATACTTGGTTGAAAGGTTAAATTCCAAAGAACCACCCTTTCAAACTGCATCTACAGGGTGGCGATGACCCATGTGGACAGGCCTGGTCATGCTCATGACTAGGGCCAGCGCATCACATAAGCGGCTTCATGCCATGTGTCCCCTCTCGACACACAGGAAATGAGCCCTCCAGGCAAGGGAGAAGTGGGGGGAGCAGCATTCCTTTCTTGTGAGATTCTGTAACTAGGGAGGGGGTGGGGGAGTAGAACAGAAAAGGGGGGAAGAAAAGTTCTGATTTGAGAGTTTCCGCTGGCTCTCAGACCCCTTCTGGCTCATCAATGAGTCCTTTCAGGGTTCCCTCTCCCCAACTAAGTGATCATTTCCTGTCCAGCACACTATACCCATTGAGGGGGTATCAGCAAATTCCAACAGTTTACACCAGAAGGACACAAGGAGACTGGACAGGAATTGATGAGGGAAGAGGAGGAAGTGAGAAGGGTAAGGAGTGGCTCGCAATCCCATATTGTCGGATTAAGAGAGGATTTGTAATGCAGGAAGCTGGCTCACCTCTGGCTCATCTCATAGGCAGAGCCATAAGGACAATGGGATAAAATCAAGTACTTGGAGGTAAACGTGCAAGCCTGGCATCTCCAAGATGACTCACCACCAGAGGAAGAAGTGGACCTCGGTTGTGAGGGCCAGCTGTGGATGTCCCTTCTTTGTGTTTTTAATAGGCCTAAACCAGGCTCATGGCCCTAAGGAAGAGTCTGGAAGCTCTCAGCTTCTGATAAACAGGGGTGGGCCTGCTAGTGGTCATGTTGGTGTTCATGCCCCTCCAGCCTCGGCTGTAATGATTGGTGCAGAGAGGGCACCTGATCTAAGTCAGGCCAATCAGAGTCTTGCCTGGGGTTTTTCAATTTAGAACTGGGAGAGAGGCAGTCTCTGCTGCTGGAAACCACAAGGTAGGAAATTTGGGAGCCACTGACTGCCAAACCGCTGAGGACAGTGCCCAGAGAGAAGCCAAGACAAGACAGAGGGAGCACAGCCTTGTTTCAGGCATTCTTGGAGCCACTGTCTCACTCTCCCTTCCAACCATCTGGTTGACTGCATAAGCTGCCCTGGTATATCTTTCCAACCAAGTCTCCGTTTCATCTAAGCCAGTTTGAGTGCGAAACTGTTGCTTGTGACCTAAAGAAGCCTAGCCAAATTAACTGACATCAAGGGAGGTGTCTACAGTGGAGCTGTGGGAACAATGTTACCATCCCCCATGTGACATGTCTGGGTATGGGAAAGAGACACACATATTATATATGCATGCAAACAGGACAGCAGAGCCTTATTCAGTCAGACAGACACAGTGGTATGCCCAGTTTGTGTCTGTAGTTGAAGACATTGCTTATTTTCTGTTTCAGTCTTTTCTGTGTGTTTGCTTTTCTTTGCCTACAATGATGTGGTGGCTTGTGTCTCACTCTGTATGTTTATAGACACATGTCTGCTCAGGCACACAGCACCCACGGCCATCTTCCTAGCCTCCGAACGCGTCAGGGTGACAAGGCATGACTGTTAACAGTCATGTTAAGAAGTCAACACAGCCCCAAGTGTCTGTCTGCAACATCCAAGACTGAGCTCAGCCCAGCTTGACTGCCAAGGTGCCCTCCTCCATCCCTCTGTTCTGCCTAAACTCTGACCCTGAGATTGCTGGAAGAGGGTCTCTGGATGAGCGAGGAATGAGACAGGCTAGCCCACCAGAGGCTCAGGCCACTTCATATGGAACCAGGCCCCACCTGAGCTCAGACTCACTCACCTGCAGGTCAAAGAACTTGCTGTACCTCCGGTAGATGGTCTGGGATGTGGAGTCGGACCAGGTCACGTTGATGATGTATACCTGTGGGGGACAGGTAAGAGAAGGTGAGTGGGTAACTAAGGCAGGGCCTCAAGCTGCACCGATCATCATTTCCCATGACTGTGGGTATTCCATACCAAGATCATTCTTTCTCTCATCTTTGTCCCCAGGGCTTTAGCATAGTGTCAGGTATACATGGATGCTACACACATGTCTAAACACATACACACACCTGGAAGGGTATTCAATAAAATGCTAAGGATGATTATATTAGGTGGGTAGGGTTACAAGTGGTTTTAATTTCCATCTTCTTGTTATGTACTTTATACAATGAACATAAATTTGGGCTTGTTTAAAAAAAATGTAAGTAGCTAATTTCCACTGATTCTCAAACTTTACGGTGAATGAGATCCTGCAAAGCATCTTCCAAAATCACAGATGTCAGAACCCCACCCTCCACAATTCTGCATAAGTAGACCTGGGTTTTGGAGGCTCAGCCATCTACATTTTCTTTTGTTAAACAATTTTTATAGAGCAGTTTTAGGTTCACAGAAAAACTGAGCAGAAGGTACACAGGGTTCCCTTCTATCCCCGCCTCCATACTTGCACAACCTCTCCCAGTATCAACACCCCTCACCAGAGCGGTATGTTTGTTGAAACTGGGCGTCTATGTTTTAAACAAACCACTCCAGCTGATTCTGCCTCAGTTGATCCTCGGAACCCACTCTAAACCTGCTTCAGGAGCCTATGAGCATTTCAGAGACGTGTGATTCATCCCGGTGTCCCTGAGTCTTAGCTCTGCGCCCGGCACAGAGTTCGTGCCTAGCAAACACTCTGCCCCATTGAATGACCACACTGGCCTTCTGGCTGAGACACAGATGTGCAGGAGGGAAGTTAGCGTGTGGAAGATCTGTAGACTTTTCTGAAATGAAGGCATTTCAGGACCCCATTCCCAGTGTCACCCCAGTTCCCAGTGCTCAGTCAGGCTCTGGACCACTGACGGCCTCAGGCCACCATGGAAGCCTGCCTGGCCCAGGAGGTGGGCAGGACTGCTGACCGGAGAAGACCCACACAATCTGGCCTATTGTTCGCACCATTTCTGTTCCTCTCACCTAAACCCCCACCAAAGACACGCCTTCCTGGGCGAGGCCTCGGTTAGAGGGAGGGTCCCCCACACAACCTCAGAGCTACTCCTCTGAACTTCCCCCGGTGCCTGCTGTGAGGTCTCCGACCCAGCATTAAGACATTTGCTCCTTCCGCCTTCAGAGCAGACCGGGCAGCTCTAGGTCCCTGCACCAGTCCCCTTGCCAGGATGCCCTGTCCATCCGAATCACCTGGGGAGCTCAGTAAAAATCCCTAATCCCGGGCCTCTGCCTGGTGATTCTGATTCAGGAGGTGTGAGGGGAAATCCACCAGAGAGGGGAACAAAGTAGCCAGAGAAGCCGGGGTCGTGAAAAGGAAGGAACGGGAGCGAAGAGGAGGTGCGTGCGGACACCCTGGCATCAGAGTGGTGGGCTTCACTGCCTGGAGCAGGGCTGTCTGATCTGCTTGGGCCGCTGTAATAAAACTCCACAGACTGGGTGGCTTAGACAACAATGTTTATTTCTTACAGTCATGGAAGCTGGAAACCCCAGATCAAGGTTCCTGGTGGAACCTGCTTCCTGGTCACCTTGTCGTACCTTCGCACGGTGGAGACAAGAGCTCTGGTTTCCTTCTCTTCTTATAAGGACACTAAACTCATCACTGGGGCTCTACCTTCATGACCACATCTGGACCTAATTAATTCTCAAAGGCTCCACCTCAGATACCATCATACTGGGGATCTGGACTTTAACATGTGGACTTAGCAGGAGGGATTGGGGGAGGCACGAACACTGAGTCCACAACAAGGGTTTTGCACACAGGAGTGTGAGGCTGTATGTTTGGCTGCTCAGTTCACAGCCAAGGAAACGAGCCCTGAATCTAGTCCCTTCTCCACTCCAATCTCTAAGTCACAGAGTTAGCCTCGTGCCGTGCGGAGTGTTTGTTCTGAAACGCACCCAAGGAGACAGCTATAAAGCAAAGCAAATACAGCTGAGTGTTGCCACCCTGAAATGGGGTATTTATGACATGTTTTATGTGATCCCAACAAGAAAGAACATTAAGTGAAAAGGCTGTCCCTGTCCTCACAAGCCCAAAATAAACTACTGACATAAATAAACATCCAGGGATATGCTTTACTTTATATCATATATAAACATGTATCTCATACAATAAACTGTAGAAACCATTTAGGTAATGGTTACTATGTGCCAGCACAGTGCAAAGCACTCATATGCATTAGCTCATTTAATCTTCAGCTCAATGAGGTAGCTACCACTGACACCCCCATTTTGCACAAGAGGAAGTTGAGATTCAGAGAAGCCAAATAACTTGCCCAAGGTCACACAGCTAGGAAAATACAGAGCAAAGGATTGAACCCAAGTCCAGCTGAGTTTAATCCCTATGCTCTTAACTACACTGGACTGTCTACCTATATGTAAATTCAGGAGCGGGGATATTTAATCACACTTCGTGATCAGGACTGAATGGCATCTTTTTAAATAAAGTTTTGGGTGATCTGAGAAGTCTGTACAACCCTTGAGGAACACGGAGGGAGGCAGACTAATTCTGAGAGCCTGAGACCAAGAAGAGACAGAACTTGGCCCAGACAGAAGTCAACAGTGAAGAATGCTACAAAACCAGACGGACACAGAGGAAACTCTCATACATAACCGGCTCCACCAACTGTGGCCGGATGCTCTGGGGTTTTTCTGGGGGTTATAGCCCACCCCATCCCCCCTGTTGACTTCCAGCTCCTTGAATCCCAAATTCTGCTGGCTACAACTGCCTTCCACCCACATCTCCCCTTCCTACAGACGTTATGCACAACACGCCAGAAGGAGGCCCCAAATGAGTGGGCCCTCTTGGAAAGAGCCTGCCCTCACTCGCAGGCCATCAGACAGCAGTCTTTCTCCCTGGCCAACCAAGCGGGACCCAGAGGAAGGGCTTAACTGGGCTTAGCATGACCCCTGCTCCATCCTCTCTAGTAATTAGGGGCTTCCCATCACCTCCCAGGGAGAATTAATCACAGGCTTGCTGGCTCCGGCAGCTGGGAGGCCCCTCCTTTTGCAAAGGAGGAACCTAGGACCTAGGATGGCGATTCGCCAGGGAAGAGGCACAGACTCTGGAGTCAGCCACTCTTAGGACCTTCCTTATCATGGCTGTGAGACCTCAGCCCAGCCTCTCAGACCCTCAGGCTCTTCCTCTGCTCTGTGCACACAGCCTCAAAGCTACCGGCCTGACCCACTATGGTGGTTTCATCGCAGGTGTGCTCCCCCTGTAAGTGGCAGAGCGAGGACAGGAGACCAGGCTTCCTAACTCCTAGTCTAGGACTGATCAGCACAGGACCAGGAATGCCTGCCGTTGCTCCTTTACTATTCAAAACGGTCGAAGAGTCAGAGGGCATTGTCGCTATCTAAGACTTGACCTGAACCCACAAGAAAAACTGGCTCTCTGGTGACTGTCCCTTGGACAGCAAGGAGATCAAACCAGTCGATCCTAAAGGAAATCAACCCTCTGTATTCATTGGAAGGACTGATGCTAAAGCTGAAGCTCCAATATTTCAGCCACCTGATGCGAAAAGCCGGCTCACTGGAAAAGACCCTGACTTTGGGAAAGATTGAGGGCAGGAGGAGAAGGGGTGACAGAGGATAAGATGGTTGGATGGCATCACTGACTCAATAGTCATGAGTTTGAGCAAACTCTGGGAGATAGTGAAGGACAGGGAAGCCTGGCGTGCTGCAGTTTAAGGGGTCACAAAGAGTCGGATACTGAGTGACTGAACAACAACTGGTGACTAGATGTGGGAGTGGGGAAATGAGCCCCCATTCCAGGTTATCCCAGACCTCTGGGACTTGCCAGAGCCTCCCACCCCCATGCCCAGCCCACCCTCCTGGACAAACTGTGTAAACCCTGAGCTAAAGAAAGGGTCAGAGGCCTCCCTGGAGGTAAGCCACGGATACCCTCCAGGCCCCTTTCCCTCGTTGTTTGCTGGTCTGCTTGCTTCCAAACCTCGATCATCCTAGATCATCAGCCCATATCATCACAATTCCAGCCCTGCTCCCACTGCCCCACCCCCACATCAGAGTTTCTCAAGCCCGCCTGAGCTGGTTGTGTGGGAAACCCTAGGGATGAACCGCAGAGAAGGAGCAGGTGGAGGGGAAGGGGACAGGGCAGAGGTCACTGGAGAAAGCCAGCTCTGTTTACTGGGTCTGCATCAGGGGCCCAGGTAAACCCTCCTCTGGCTGCAGGAGTGACCAGGATAAGGTTACCCAGCAGCCGGGTCTCAAGAAAGGTTTGCAATTAAACATTCTGCCTGCACGTACTTTACTTGGAGTCATGTTTCCCCGGGTGGAGTTTCCCTTCCTTCTGGATTAAAAAACGCATGGATTCTATTTCCCCATCTCTGGTCATTTCAGGCAGATGGCAAGCATCTAGGGATTGCGTTCAGCCTCCCCCAGAGAGGAAGCCCTAGAGTCTCAAGTTCACCTGCCACACTCGCCCTCCTCCACAGACGCAACTACAGAATCTCTGCGATGCCTCCGTTCCACCAGCCCACCCACTCTGGGGCCATCTTGGGTCGCTTTCCATCTGCTCAGCTCATTAGGCCCAGAAATGTCTGTGGCTTCCAAGACTTCCAAGTCCTGCTCCTTTCAACAAGGAAACACCCTTGATGCAATTCAGACCAGCAGCTCAGCTCCAGAGAACTGAGACTGAAGCCCAGCCCAGTTCCTGTGGAGGGAGGGCCATGCTCAGACCTGGACTGTGACCAATTAATGACCCAAAGCTATGGCCTAATCATTCCTAGAAGGCCTGGGACCTGCCCACGCTTAATTAGAAAGTGCCAGTAAGTACCCACTGCTCCCTTTGCTGATGAAAATTACAGTTAGAGGCAAGAAGCTAGGAAGTGTGGGGAAATCCTCTACTTGGGCACAGTGGCTCAGTTTACTGAGGAGGTCTTATTTTCCCTAAACCCCTGCCAGCTGCCCCTGGCCCTAGACCAAGTGGAAACCCAATGACAACCTTCCTTCACCTGCTCATACCAACACAGGGTGGGAATAGCTGGCGAAGACGAGGGCTGTCGCATATAGTTGTATAAGTTGTTTACTGTCCAAAGACTGCTTGGGACAAGTAGGGGCCAAAAGTTAGCCTATACTCTGCACCCCAAACTGTGCACCACGGCTCTGGGACGCAGGCACACAGAGAAAGGAGTCCCTCCTTCTAATGCATACAGAAATGTTTTAGCCAGGACACAGCACTGTGTCCCCTGGGTAGGTTGTCACTGCTTTCCAGGTCCCTTGAGGTTACAGTATCTCCTCAGGACCCAGTTCCTCCACTTTCCCAGATCTTCCAGATGAACAGATGCTTAATGTTTGGGACAGGCTGCTAAAGGTTATGGCCACAGAGGTCTGAATGAATACATTCCAACAGCCAGGAAAGGGGAGTTCTCATTTAGGGAGCTGATTGCAGCTCTGGCTTCCTGCTGGAGAAGTTCATCATGCCAGCCCACCTAAGGTACCAATTGGATCTAACCTTCTATTCAAAGGGCCCCATGTACTAAGTCCTATGACAGGCAGGGGAGTCTCAAATTAGAACGGGTTGATCCCCAAGATCCAGCTGACCCAGCAGGGCAGAGGATCCCAGGGCTGCCGCTCCCAAGGCAAGGGCTCCACCAATGCTGGGCTAATGCCCCTTCTCCTTCTGCCTGGGGCCCACTGACCCCCACTATTAAGTGGCAGAGACTCCAGTGTCAAAGACCCATCTTGATAACAGTTGGCTGCACCCAATTTGAAAGCCTCCCAGATTTCATCATCTGATGTGGGCCCACCAGCCTAGCAAGTCTGTGGTCCTCTCTTGCAGTCTGTTTCTCACAACTAGCCACTTACTAGCTCTGCCTTTGTTTATTACTTGTTGACTCAGGATGACCCAGCACTGGACACATGCTGTCACCCTGTCCATTTCACTGGGGTGACTATGTCCTCCCAGTCTCCCCATGGGTAGGAACTGTGTTCTCTCACCCCTCTGAGGTATCCCAGGCCTGGCAATCTGCTGGGCACCCTGAAATACGACTGGCTGGCTAATGACTGAAAACCTACTGGGTTTAAAGCACCAAAGGGGTCGCTAGCAGCAACACCTGGGGACTACCCCCACCTCCAGAAGCAAATTCTCAGTGGCCAAGGGGCAGAATATAAATACATAGGTACAAAAGCTTTGCCAACCCACAACCCTGCCAGCAAAATCATGTTCAATGGCCTGTGGCCACCTTGCTAACGTTTCTGAGCACCCTCAGGGTGTAGTCCTCTAAAATTCTGACATCTCCTCTGGAGTGGATGATTATTCATGGGGTGGGGAGGGTAGATGACGCTGCAGATTTGAGCAACAAGCAGCACTTAGAAGCCTGGACTTGGGGGCAACCTCCCCTCTAAAGCGCACACATGCACACATACACACACACACACACACACACACACACAGGTTCAGTATGGGTTCATGACCAGACGGTGGAGCCTTTCAGGCTTCAGACCACCCTAGCCAGGCTCCCTCTGGACCTCTATGGAGCAATCACAACATACACAGCAGGAGCGAACCCCAGAAAGGCTTGTGAGAGACAAGGAGTGTGGCCCATAGAAGGCTCCTCCCAGAACCAGGATCCAGCCACCCCTCCAAAACATGGCTGCCATGCACATGCTATAAACCTGTGCCAAAAGGCTCTCCTCTGGGAAAAGAGCTTTTCCCCTCCCAGTTTCATTGGGATATACTTGACATACAACACTGTATACATTTACGGTGTACGGCGTAATGATTTGACTTACATCCATCATGAAATGACTGCCATAATAAGCTTCACGAACATCCAGCATTTCATATGGATATAGCATCAAAGAAATAGAGAATTTTTTTCTTGTGATGAGAACTCTTAGGATTTACTCTCTTAACAACTTTCACATGTGATATACAGCAGTGTTAATTACATTTCTCATGTTGTACGTCATATCCCTAGCACTTACTTATCTCACAACTGGGAATTTTTATCCTTCATCAAATTCCCACTCCACCCACCCTTCTCTGGTAACCAGAAATCTGATCTCTTTTGCTACAAGTTTGTTTTTGAAGTAAATTGACCTATAACACTATGTTAGTTCCTGGCGCATAATATAGTGACTTGATATTGCTACACATTTCAAAATCATCACCACAATAAGTCTAGTTACTATCTGTCACCATACAAAGGTACTACATAATTATTGACAATATTTACTGCACTGTAATTTCATACCTATGACTCATTGATTTCTTAGCTGAAAGTTTGTACTTTTTAATCGCTCTCATCTGTTTTCTCCTCCCCTCACCCCCTCTCCTCCGGCCACCCACTTGTTTGTTTTCTGTATCTATGACTTTGTTTCTGTTGTTTGTTCATTTCTGTTTGTTAGATTCCACATATAAGTGAAATCAAGTAGTATTTGTCTTTCTCCATCCGACTGACTTCACTTAGCAGAACATGCTGCTGCAGATGGTAAAATCCCATTCTCTGTATGGCTGAGTAGTATTCCCTTATGTATACATATGGAATATATATACATATATATACACACATGCATATATATGGGCTACCCTGGTGGCTCAGATGGTAAAGAACCTGCCTGCAATGTGGCAGACCCGGGTTTGATCCCTGGGTCAGGAAGATCCCCTGGA
Organism: Bubalus kerabau; assembly: GCF_029407905.1. Lineage (NCBI taxonomy): Eukaryota > Metazoa > Chordata > Mammalia > Artiodactyla > Bovidae > Bubalus > Bubalus kerabau. Next base: position 26,907,928 of record NC_073645.1, read on the forward strand.
GAAGGGAATGGCTAACCACTCCAGTATTCTTGCCTGGAAAATTCCATGAACAGAGAGAGGAGCCTGGTGAGCTACAGTCCATGGGGTCGCAAAGAGTCTGACACGACTGAGTGACTACCACTTTCACTTTCATACATATATGTATCTCACACCTTCTTTATCTATTCATCTGTTGATAGGCACTTGGCTGTCTTGGCTATCACATATAATGCTGCAATGAACATAAAAGTGCATATATCTTTTCTAATCAGTGTTTTCATTTTCTTTAGATAAACACCCAGAAGTGGAACTGCGGGATCATATGGCAGTTCTATTTTTAATTTTTTGAGGAAACTCGACACTGTTTTCCAGTATCTGTACCAATTTACATTCCCACCAACAGTTCCTGAGGGTTCCCGTTTCTCCACACCCTGGCCAACATTCATGATTTGTTGTCTTTCTGATAACAGCCATTCTGACAGGTGTGAAATGACACCTCATTGTGGTTTTGACTTGCATTTGGGAAAGAGGGCTTTTTAAAGGGATGTGAAGGAGGGGATAGTCAGCAGGCTCCTAAACTGTATCAAACACCTTCAAGAATGTCTAGTGGGGATCCGTCACTCTCAGCACCTGCCATCATTTGCGTGCATCCCGGGCCTTTATTATTTAATTTGGAGGGCAGTGCATAGGCAAGAGGGTTTGGAGGAAGCTTCCAATAGCTGGTTACTCCATTCGTTCCTCTGCAACATGGGAAGAACCGTGGTTACCTCAGTCTGGGGGCTGTCTGAGGATGTTTGATCTACCCCATATCTCCCCATTAGAACAGAAGCTCCTTCAAGGCAGACCATGGCATTCTAACACCCAGCAAGACAATCTATACCTAAGAGGTGCTCATTTAATGTCCCCTAAGTAAGTGAAGGAACAAAGCAACCAGCCGATGTCGAGTGACATTAGTGCCTGCTGCTGGCTTTTGTGCCACACGACAGATGAGGCAGAGACCCCGACCTCCAGGCCCTCCAGCTCAGCTGGAGCAGCCAGACTCACGCTGACCAATCAAGCAGGGAAACCAGCTGGAGCGATGGGGTACCAACAAATGAGGCTCAAAAAGCACCAAAGGCAGCACTGGCATTGCAGAGGAGAAAGATGGCTTTTGAAGGCATTTGGTGAATTTTAGCTTCCACACTTCACTGCTGTGTGGGCCTGAGCGTGTGTCTTAGCCTCTCTGAGTGAGAGGGTCTCGTTAGCTCCAAAGTGTGGTTTATAATGGGAGCTTCCCATTCAATGTGATGACACAAGGTGGGGGCTGGCACATGGTGAGTGCCCAAGTGGACCTTAGCTATTTGGATACTCAGGAAGAGGGAGGGGTGAACTGACTTCTTTCCATTTGCCCTGAGACTTGAATCATGACACCAGGAATAGGAGCAGGAGGGGAGCAGGAAGTAAGAATCAGGGACACAGACGGACAGGAGCAGGGGAACGAACACACACACACACACACACACACACACTCTCTCACTCTCTCTCTCTCTCTCTCTCTCTCTCTCTCCCCCCTCACACTACTAATAACAAGGCCGGCCTGGGAAAGTAGAAGAGTAAAAATAGCTGTGCTGCCCAGGGCCAGGAGAACAATGGCCATCCTTGGGAGCACCCCACTGAAAGGATGGATGGGCTGTGGCAGGCCCCTCGGGGTCGGAGGCGTTTTTTCTTCTTTTTTTCATGTTTCCTGGAGAGGAAATGAGTGCGCAAAGTAGAAGCTAGCAGGATTGACAAAATTTACACAGACCTTTACAAAGATTCAGCTGCCGAAGCTCCATCCTTGCAGTCACCAGAGCTAGGACAGCAGGATGAGCCAGTTTTTTGGTTGTTTCTTTCTTTTTTTTTTTACAAACCTTTCTCTTCAATGCAGGAGCTTGTGGTTTCAGTAGGAATAAAAATGATAGCCATGCCCCTGTATTGATCACTTAACTGCATTCCAGGCTTTGCTAAGCACTTTATCTTGATGATCTCATTTAATCCTGACATTGATTCTGTGGGGCAAAGTGTTGTTATCATCTCCAGTTAACAAATGAAGAGACCCTGAGAAATAACAGATCTCCCTGAAGTTCCACGGGTGCGTGATGGAGCTCAGGTTTAAGTGCAGTGTTGACCCTGCAGCTTGACCACTTCTCTTTTTGATAACTACACCAGACTGCCTTGAGCCCAGGCGGAGCCCCTCGCTGTGACGATTTGCTCTTCAATCGGTTGCTTTACCTGTAGATGAACCATCGGTCAGTACTGAGGCCACCCACGTGGCAGCGGGGTAGTGAGACCAGCTTGGGGACCAGGGCTCTATTTTGCATGGTTCAGATGCAATCCAATCTGGCTACTGGAGAAGTTGTTTCTGTCTCTGAGCCTCCACTCCCCATCTGTAAAATGGGTGTGTAACACCTGCCCCCACCGTGAAGCTTAATGAGAACACAAGGGAAGCAACCACCACGGTGCTGGGGTCGCTGTAGCTGCTGGCCCCACATGACCTCTCCTCCCCATCTTCCCCTTCAAAGAGCCTAGCACAGTCTTTTGTGCTCTTGGAGTTTTTGCCTCTTCCCTAGAAGTTTCTGGACGCACCAATGACCCTTCCTGGGTCAAGAAAGGAAGGCACTGCAGCTTCTAGGGCTCTGGGTGTCGCCCCCCACTGCTTGCTCTCCAGAGTACCTGAGGGCATGTGGTTGGACCTCTGCACCTCCCTTCCTCTAGTCCCAAGCCAGCTTATCAGAACAGACACATCTGACCACCTTGGGCCAGCGGGTCCTCCGATGGAGAGGCCCAGAATAGGTGAGCATAGGTGTCTTGGGTAATGCCCAGGAGCTCAGAGAGGGTGGCGGGATGCCCGGGCTAGGAGGAGGAGGCTCTGTCTATGGTGGAAATTGAGAAAAATTCTAGATGTATATTGACATTCAGGAGCTAGAGACCTGGAAACCTTAAACAACCATATACTCGCTTGAACCCTGGAAAGGACCATGGTCCTGGGTTTCCAAGGGGTTTGGATGCAGCCCAGCGATCTAGGACCAGGCCGGAAAGGACGATTCTAGCCCCACATTCTCCGAAATCAACAGCTGACCTGGGCCTGCTGACCTGGACACACACATCCTGTGAACGTGCCCTGCTCTCCCGTCACACCCTGGGAAGCAAGCAGAGGTTAACACACACGGGTTGGTTTCCTCTTCCTGGGAAACACAGCAGCCAGGCAAGGCCAGAGGCCAGCGGATTCCTCCACACACAACCTGAAGGGGAAGTGACCCCACCGCTTCCTCCCCGCCATCTGACACACTCACACCTTCCTCTCTGCTGTGCTCAGCAAAGCTTGACTTCTGACACTAGGCGAACCGCTGTCATTAGGAATTCTGTTGCATGAGATAGAGGGGAACAGTCATTTTAGAGAGCATTTTAGCAATCTCTACCCCAAACCTGCATTCCCTTTGATACAGCAATTTTACTTCTAAGAACTTATCCACACAAGTGTGTGTATATGTGCATCTAGGCGTGTGTGTGTGTGTGTGTGTGTGTATTTATATATACATATAAAGATGTTCATGCAGCTTTGTTTGAAACAGCAAAAAAATAAGGAAGGTTGACAGTCTATTCGTTTAAAAAATGGTCAAATTATGAGTCATATATCTATTAAAGATAAGGTGGCTCTTTCTGTGTCATCAAGGGAAAATGTTCACAGTATATTGAGAAAATAAAAAATATTACAAAACAGTGTGTATACAGTAAGATTAGATTTATTTCAGGGCAGGGGGAGTTGTGTATGGGGATTTGTGCATATATATGTGTGTGTGTGTGTGTGTGTACATTTTAAAAATTTGGGAAAATGCCACAAATTGATGATCATGGTTATTTGGGTTAAGAAGAATAGAATAATTTCACTTCATACATCTCTTTATTGTTTTATTGGACTATGTTTGGCTTTCAAATTTAAAATGAGATTCCCATCTTTACAGAACAGTTGTGTTCTCTCAGCCTGTACTCTGACTAGTGTCAGCTCCTAGATATTCTGCCAACATCCAGTATGTGCTCACTCTCGGGGAGCTGAAGGGGATTTCAAGTTCAAGGTGGAGCTCTTGAAGCCAAAGTCTGCAACCCTGTCTACACATACCATCACCTGGAGTGCTTTAAAAACATAGTCTGTCAGCGCTACCCATAACATTTGAATTAGAATCTGGGAAGGCGGGGCGGTCACTGGTAGTTTTCAGAGCTCCCAGGTAAGTCTACAGGTTGTTACAGGTTGAGAACCACTTGTTGACTAAAAAAAGAAAAGCACAACTTAAGAGCTGCTAGTTTAGTTTTATTCAGAGTAAAATGAGGACTGCAGCCTGGGAGACAGCACCTCAGACAGCTCTGAAAAACTGCTCCAAAGAAGTAGGGGAAGGACAGTATATAAGCGACTCTAGTGAATGGAGCGGAGAAGGCAATGGCACTCCACTCCAGTACTCTTGCCTGGAAATCCCATGGACGGAGGAGCCTGGTGGGGTACAGTTCATGGGGTCACTAAGAGTCAGACACGACTGAGGACTTCACTCTCACTTTTCACTTTCCTGCATTGGAGAAGGAAATGGCAACCCCCTCCAGTGTTCTTGCCTTGAGAATCCCAGGGACGGGGGAGCCTGTTGGGCTGCCGTCTATGGGGTCGCACAGAGTCGGACACGACTGAAGCGACTTAGCAGCAGCAGCAGCAGCAGTGAAGGGAGGATACATGCAATCAAGCACATATTTTTCCAGAAGGTTTCTGCTAGTCTCATGAAGCTTTCTGCTAGTCACGAGAAATAGCTGTCACCCTGAAGGATTTTAGTGCTTTTCTGGATATGAGGAGATAGGAGAATTGGACTCGTAAACTCAGCTCCTGAAAACATCTAACAATCTAAACACCTGTTCTGTTAGTTCCGTACCCTTCCCTCCAGTCTCCACCTTGGACTCCTTTCAGGGGTTCTGAAGGTCAGCAGCTGCAGCAGCACATGACTTAATCCTTGTAGAGGTAGATGGCAAGTACCCATGGCAAGTGCCAACTTGGAGCTAACACACTCAAGGTGGACCTGGACCAACACCAAACAGGCCACCGGACTAGCTGAGAAAACACTCTTCAAGTAGCAGGCAGTGTCATAAGTAATGCGTACTAGTCAAGAGTCAGCTCTGTCTTCAAGAGATCCAGTTAGGGAGTTTGTATTTAGTGGTTTTTCTCAAAGTCCTGCCTCCAGTTTTCGAATGCACCGACTCAAGTGGGAGAAGAAAACAAGGGGACAGGGGTTCATCTGTTCTGAGCTGTGGCTGGGCCTTTGCTTCTTCAGCAGCCCATGGCTGTCCCCACCTCCATGGGGCCTGTATCAGCAACTCAGGGGTCAGAGTCCAGCCCTTTTCGGCTCCAGGAGGAACAGCTGAAAGAATTAGAGGTGCTAAGCCCAGAGAAGGCATTTAAGAGACACACAACAGCTGGTTTCAAATATTTAAAGGAATATCAGCACGAGTGGGTCAACTCCCAAGTATAACCCAAAGGAAGGTGGTGGACAGTGAATGCAAACCATAGAAAAGCGGGTCTTGCCCAATGTTGGGAAGAACTCGCCAACTAGGGCTGCCCAAGGATGGGACGGGCTGTCTTGTGAAGTAAGGGACCATCAAGGCAGAGATGAGTGACCACTTGCCTGTGATGTTGCTGGGAAACCCCTTTCCACTCAGCTCCCCAACTTCCAACTCCAGGAGGCCAGAAACACTAAGAAAGGTTTAGCAAAATCCACTGGGAATACAATTCCTTTAGCAAAAAGTCTTCCACTTGCAAAAAATCATCCTGAGCATCAGCTGAGTGTCAGACTCTGCACAAGGTACTGGCCATACCAGAAGTGACTCAGACAGTCTATCCTCATGGGGCTTCAGACACAAATACCATCATTTTTGATGGTCCAATAAAATGGAGTACAGTGACCAAAACTGACTTCAGGGGAGGTGGCTAAGTCAGACTGATGGTCAGGGAAGGCTTCTTTCAGGAGAAAATATTTGAGGTGAGATCTAGATGCAAAGAGAAAAGCACTACTTACCAGCTGGGGAGGTGGGTAGGATCTCCGTTTGATTCCATCCAAAATTAGAAGGGCACCCTACCTCACATCATATACAAAAATTAACCCAAAATGGATCAAATACCTCAGTGCAAGTGATAAAACTATACAAAAGTCTTAGAAGAAAACATGGGTGCAAATCTTCAAGACCTTGGACTAGAAAATGGTTTCTAAGATACGACACCAAAAATACAGTAAAGAAAGAAAGAAATAGAGAAATTGGATTTCACCAAGATTAAAAACTTGTCCTTCAAAGGACACCAGCAAGAAAGTGAAAAGATAGTCTAAAGAATGGAAGAAAATATTTGCAATCCATGTATATAAAGAACTCTTTCAACTCAATAACAAAAAGACAACACAACTTAAAAATGGGCAAAGGATCTGAATAGACTTTTCTCCAAAGAAGATATACAAATGACTAATAAGTACAAAAAGAGATGCTCAACATTACTTAGCCATCTGCTGCTGCTGCTGTTCAGTCCCTAAGTCACGTCTGACTATTTTTCAACTCTATGCACTATAGCCCATCAGGCTCCTCCATCCATGGGATTTTCCAGGCAATAATACTGCAGTGGACTGCCATTTTCTTCTCCAGGGGATCTTCCTAACCCAGGGATTGAACTCACGTCTCCTGTTTGGCAGGCAGATTCTTTCCTACTAAATCACCAGGGAAGCCCTTCCATTTAGCCATTGCTGCTGCTGCTAAGTCGCTTCAGTCGTGTCCGACTCTGTGCGACCCCATAGACGGCAGCCCACTAGGCTCCTCTGTCCCTGGGATTCTCTAGGCAAGAACACTGGAGTGGGTTGCCATTTCTTTCTCCAATGCATGAAAGTGAAAAGTGAAAGTGAAGGGGAATGCAAATCAAAACTATAATGAAGTATCATTTCACACCCACTAGGATGGCTATAATCAAACAGACAGATAATAATAAGTGTAGGCAAAAATTGCTGGCAAATCACAGGCAAAACTATCGTTTTTCCCGTAGTCATGTACAGATGTGAGAGTTGGACCATAAAGAAGGCTGATTACCAAAGAATTGATGCTTTCAAATTGCAGTGCTGGAGAAGACTCTTGAGAGTCCCCTGGTCAGAAAGGAGATCAAACCAGTCAATCCTAAAGGAAATCAACCCTGAATATTCACTGGAAGAACTGTTGCTGAAGCTGAAGCTTCAATACTTCAGCTACCTGATTTGAAGAGCCAATTCAGTGGAAAAGACCTGGATGCTGGGGAAAGATGGAAGGCAAAAGGAGAAGGCGGCGGCAGAGGACGAGATGGTTAGATAGCATCACTGACTCAGTGGACATGAATCTGAGCAAACTCTGGGAGACAGTGGAGGACACAGAAGTCTGGCTTGCTGCACTCCATGGGGTCGCAAAGAGCTGGACACGACTTAGCGACTGAAAACAACAAAAAGATGTAGAGAAATTAAAACCTCCATACATTGTTGACGGAATAAATTGTTGTAAAATAGTGCAGCTGCTTTGGAAAATAGTCTGGCAGTTCCTCAAATGGTTAAACATAGAATTACCATATAAACCCAGCAATTATATTCCAAAGTATCTACCCAAGAGAAATGGAAACTCACGTCCACACCAAAACTTCTATGCGAATGTTCATAGCAGCCCTGAATTACAAAATATTATATATATTACATCATAGCCCCAAAGTGAGAACAACCCAAATGTCCAGCAACTAATGACTGGATAAATAAAATGATATATTATAGCCATACAATGAAAAACTGTTAAGTAATAAAAAGGAATAAAGTACTGATACCTGCTACAACATGGATGAACCTTGACAACATTATGCTAAGTGAAAGAAGCTAGACACAAAAGACCACACATATGATTCCATTTCTACGGAATTCCCAGAATAGACAATTCTATAGAGACAGAAATAGATTACAACTAAGCATTTTTTTAAAATATTAGGAGGGAAATGATGTCAGTCTCAGTTAAGGAGTTCTTGCCAGAAAAGGCTCCATCTCTCCCTCCTTTCAGTTTGTCTAATTTCCCCAAAGTTCAATCAAGACCCACCACCTCCTAGAAGCCTTCCTGGGCCGCCTCAGCCCTGGGGCTCCCTCTGCCCCAGGGGACACAGCATACCTACATAGTTGTGGGTCATGTCATGACCATTAGTCTTGGAGGAAACTGTGACCCCCGTGGTACAGATCACCAACATTGGCACACAGTAGGTGTGTCTAGCTGATAAATGAGAAAGACTGGTTTAAAATACACCTGGTTTCCCAGACTCAGGAAGAAGAGACCAGGTTCCCTTCCAGTGATGACTAGAAAGAACCAAAGCCGGAAACATCCCGCTCTCTGCCTGGAGAGTTCGCTGGCCCTGGCAGAACCTGGCCTGCAGTAAAAGTTTCCCAGTCAAGCAGCAAAACTGGAAACACCATCAGCTCCTGTTTGGCTTCCAGGACAGGGAAACTGCACTTAAAATCCACTATTGCTGCTCTGATATTGGAAGCGTCCACAGAGGGTAATTGCAGAAATAGGTGAATCTGCTTACCTTCTCTAGAAACATGTTCTCTGCTCACACTCCTGACTCTGGAGTTTGGCCCAGCCTTCTTTCATCTGATCCCACCCAGCCCTTGCCCTCCTCCAGCCCTCTCAGACCCTCTGCCCACAGTCTTCTCACCTTTCCCAAAACCCTTAAGGGCACCCGTAGCTATAGCACCCACTTCAGCATCGGAGACCCAGATTGCTAATTTCATGTGTGATCATTTCCTGAATCCATTCCCAATTCTGTTCTCAACTGGGTCACAGACTTCTCGAAAGTGAGTGTTTTATCCTGACTTCCCTTGTTTTCCTATAATAACTAAGGACATTGGGCAACTGATTGATTTCTCTCTGACAAAATTCAGATCAGTCCTATAAAGTTTACTGCATGCTGAGCTCCTCATTTGACACTGGCAACCCAAAGTCAAATAAAATATCGCTCTGGTCCCAGAAGCTCCTGGACCAAGAGAAAGAGCAGCACTAATAGCTAATTTGCTGTGGAGGCCATATTGAGAGGGGAATCAGAGGAGAGAGGCACCAAGCCAAGACAGCTTTCTGGAGAAGGCGATGTTGAAGGTGGGGTGAAGGATGAAAGATGAGGAAGGTCAGCTGGGCAAAGAGGTGAGAGCCAGGGTGGTGGTGGCAGAAGGTGTCTTAAGCAGAAGGAAGGGCACAGACAAACACTGGGGGGTTGGTCTACCATAGCCTGAGCTGGGTAGAGGACCAAGAGCAGCTGGGGTGGCTGCAGCCTGAAGCCCAAGGGGTGAGTGGGAGGAGATGGGCAAAGAGTCCCTGGCTCTGAGGCTGGAGGGAAAGATGGGGGCAGGACAGAGTAGGAAGGGAGGAAGCCAAACACAGGTCAAGCTAAAGCATTTCTGGGGTGGGAAACTTGGAACAGTTTGGGATGGAAGAAGGACAGAAGAACAAGTGTGGGGAGATCTAAGGAGCAAGGGAGAAGATATGAGGATGGAGGAGCCCAGGAGGAACAGAGGGGTCCCTGAGCCAGGAGTAGGCACCAGCAGGCTGGTGATAAGAACCAGGGCAGGAAAATGGGGTCTGGGAAGGGATACTTGGAGACTAAGTCCTGCCCCAAAGCTTCTGGGACCCCAGAGGGATCAGAGTCAGGATGCCATGGCATGACTGGGAGAGAGCTCAGAGTTGGAAGCAGGGAGACCTCAGGTCCTGGCAGTGCCCGGGGCGCTTTGCTGCTCATTGGTGGACAGCGTGAAGAATGATGGACGTCTAGAGATGACAGAGGATAGTGCGAAGAATGGCGGACACCTAGAGGCGGTTGGTGCTGAAAAAGCGTGAGCAGCTTTGCAAAAGGAGAGCGACCAAGCACTCGGAATCAGGCTTTGTTTTATGCTCACTTAGCTCCCAGGCCCCAGATCTGACGGCAAACCTTATAAACCTCCTGTCCCTCCCCCAAACTTGGCTCAGAAGGCAGAGCCATTGGGGATGAGGGAAGAGGGTACCAGGTCACGTCTTCTGGGTCCCTGACCTGCTTTCTCCTTGCCTCTGCCTGCTGCGTGACCAGAGGAGACCCTGCTCTGCCGCAGCCAATTCTGGGACGTCATTTGCTCCCGGGTCCCCTCGGGGAGATAGTGGAGGGATCTGCCAAGCTGGCTAGAGAAAAGCTGCGTGCAGCGGCCAGGGAAGCCTGCCAGACGCTGCATCTGGCTCGGCTTCCCGCACCGATTCCCCATCTGGCCGAGGCGTGGAGGTGAGATGAGAAACACACAGTTGGCCTCCTCCCCCAGCGCCCCCCAAAGTCACGTCATCCAGGCATTCCCTCCGGGAGGGCGGCCCTCCCTCTGACCTCAGCCTGTTTCACTTGGCCAGAGCCCACCCCCAGGGAGCAGGCCCCCTCCCCACACCCACACTCACACCCAGGCCCAAGCAGGGCAAGGAGTGAGCTATCGATTCCAGCCCTCCCAGGCCGCACACCAATGCCCCCAATAAGGGCCCACCCCTCCCAGCCCTGTTTTTGCCCATGCCAGCTGGGCTGTGGAGGGTGGGGCCGGGGGTTGGGACGCTCGGCCAGGACACCGTGGGCCTGTCGTCTTCTAGCCTCTATGTAGAATCTCCCTCCAGCTTTAACCAAGGGGTTAGGGCTGGGGAGAAAAGACAAGTGAGTCCAGTGGGTGGTGTCCAACAGCTTCTGGTACTAAATCCTAGCTTTGCCTCTATGTGCTGCAAGAAAATTAGGAGGACAAATTATCTCATTTCTCTGAGCCTCCATTTCCTTGCCTGCAAACGGAGGGTAATAAGAGGACATGCCTTGAAGAGTTTGAGTGATGATTAAAATGCAAGCAAAGTGCTCAGCACACGCCTCGCCCACAGCAAACACAGAGCATTTGGTCGCTCATTTACTTCTTGGCTTCCTCCAAGGGCAGTGCTAGAGGAGGCTTAGTCCCACCAAGCTCCGCTGGCCAGCTCCAGATACAAGTGGTAAATCTGTTATGGTTATAGTGACTTCATCTGTCTTATTTATTTTGATAGCTACTTACGCTGGGAAATAGATGACTGACCTTTTCTGGGTGTTTTACATACTGTGCACAAAAGCAAGGTTAGTAAATTTGCTATTTGGAATACACTCACTAATGGGATGCTTCTTATGCAGATATAACCCCTAGAAGACCAAGCTCCCCAAAGAAATCCCGGGGCTCACACAACTACACACACACACACAGAGGTTCTTCCTTGGCATCCTGCCACACTCGCTACTCCCCTAATCCCAGAAGCAGTGCATCCAACATCAAGCCCCTCGCTCAGCTGTCCAATCATAAGCTCTGCCCTGACATGCTGGCCAGCACTGTGATGTAGAGAGAAGCAGCACTTTCACGCTCGTTAACAAAGAGAACCCTAGGAAGCTCAGAGCAAGCCCAGGGCAGCCACTTGGGTGGCGGCTGCATAGAGGCTCACCTCCAACTCACAGCCCCAAAGGAAAGTGACATCAACACCACCAAGCCCCCTCGGAGACTCCCTACCCACCCACCAGGGATAACCCTTTAAATCCAAATGAATGAGTTGAACCATCCAACAGAAAAACATTTAATGGGCCAAGAATGTAAGTAGGCATTTACCAAAAAAGAAATACAAGTGACTGAACCATCCACGGAAAGATACTCAACCTTATGCAGAATTGAAAAAGAAATCAGAACTCTTTTTCTTAACTGACTGCAAAACACTCAAGTTTGGTAGGTCCCAGAGCTGATGAAGGTACGAGGAAACAGACACGTCTCACACACTGCAGGAGGGACATGAAATCTTTTAAGAGGGCCATTTGCCAGTATATATCAAAATGAGAAATGCAAACTCTTTGACATACTTAGTTCCCCTGCTAGAAATTTATCCTGACTCACAAAATTTATCTTTGACTCATGAAAGTGTGTCAAGTTTTATGTTCAAGGGTGTTTGGGGCAAGATCCATCAAGTTGTTCTGGGACATCTTCAGAATTAAATACTTTGCAATGATCCCAAGAGCAAGGTCTTCTAGTTTTGCCCACAGAAAGGTTATGCCAAGCAAGAAGTAAGAGAAAACTACGGGAGAATCAATCCTTCTGCATAAATACTTGTTAAAGCAGTGCTGACTTTGTCTAAGAAGGTGTCATTCCTCATTCTGCTTTCATGGGTCTGGCTTTAACCACTTCCCTTCCAGGACTGCACGCCTGGTCCCGGTCAGCCAAGTGCTGCGATTTTTATGGCACCTGAGGAAGGGACAGGAGCTCCAAGCAGGGTCTATGCTGGAGGCAGCCATGTATACCAAGCTCAGGGGACCCATACACCAACCCTGCAAACAGGCACAAGGGTCATCCCCATCCTACAGAGAAGGTGCTAAGTTTCTGAGAGGGTAATAGATACCAAGCTCAGGGGATCTGTATGCCAGCCCTGGAAAAGGGCACAAGGATTGTCCCCATCTTACAGAAGATGATGTTGTTTCCAAAAGGGTAAGTGACTCGCTCAAGGTCACACAGTCAGGATGTACTAAGCTTGGATTCCAACCTCTGTGCTCTTTCCTACCTTGTGACAGCCTCGGACCTCACACTACACCTTGTGGACTCCCGGAGAGTTGAGGGAGCTTGGGGATGGGAGGCAGGAAAGAGGGTGCAGAAGCAGCTAAGCTGAGGGAAGCAGGTACAGCAGGCAGGGGCCAGGCCTCGGCCAGGACAGCCAAGTCAGGCCACTCAGCTTGCCGAGGCCTTACTCTTTACTGGTGTGAAAAGACATCTCAGCACCCACACTCCCTCCCTCCACCTCAGACTGCTACCCTAGGCTGTCCCCTGCCAGCTGGTGCCTACTCCCTGGCCCCTAGGAGGAAGCTCACAGGCCTGCGGGCTATTTTGAAAGCTGAAGCCTTGTGGAATGTGCCCATATGGCACTCTCCCACTGACTGTCAAGGACCAGAGGCCTGCCCCTTCTGCAGTACCCTGCAGAGGCAGAGAAGACATCCAGTGGGTCCTAAGGGCAGAGAAGGGCCTCCCTGGTGGCTCAGATGGTAAAGAATCCACCTGAAGTGCAGGAGACCTGGGTTCGATCCCTGGGTTGGGAAGAGCCCCTGGAGAAGGACATGGCAACCCATCCAGTATTCTTGCCTAGAAAATTTCATGGACAGAGGAGCCTGGAGGGCTACAGTCCATGCGGTTGCAAAAGGGTCAGACATGAGTGAGTGACTGAGCATGCACACATGCAAGGGCAGGAGAGCAGGGACGGAGTTTGGTTCTGTCAGTGGCTTTGGTCAACTCATTTCATCCCTGTGGGCCTCAGTTTCCTTGTCTTTGAAGTGGGAAGACATGAGAAAGGGCAGAGCTGGGATATGACTGCTGGTGTCCCTCCCCTCCCCCATCCCCAGCTTCTAAAATTCTCTGTTCTCTGGGCTTTTCTGTGGCTTGGGGAGGCTTCCTGTACACAGGCTGGGTCAAATGCAAGGGAAAGGGGACCTGGAGCCAGAGGCTGGGGTTGGTATCCAGCATGGTCACCATGGGCTCTGTGCCCTTGGATCTAGAAGTCCTCAGATTCTACAGGAGGTTCTGGGTACACACAGACATTCAGCAAGGCCGAGGCCAGACTGCCAGTGTAAAGGACAACCACTCACCCTGTCCCCACCCCCAGGCCCTGAGGCTCTGACACCATCACCTTCATGGACACAAATGGGAGTCTCAATGGAGGGACTGAGGGAGCAAGAGCTGTGCCCCCCAGGTTTCAACCACACATGGAAAGAGCCAGTGTCAGCCCATCGGGGAATCAGACTCTTAGGAGCAGAAGGGAACCCGAAAGGTCACTGAGCCCTGCCCTGCGCTTGCATCTGTCCAGCAGGGGCAGGGAGGTGATAAGCAAAGCAGTCTGTGCAATCTCTGGGCATCTGAGCGTCAGACTGTCCCTCCTTACACTGCTCTGAATCTCCTGCCTGCTGACTGCCACCCATACCTGCTAGCTCTGCCCCTGGAGCCACAGGGCTCAAATCAAACTCCTCTCCTGAAGGAGGGCGCTGCACAAACCCCCTCTTCAGGTGTCTCCTCTGTTCCGGGTGGACTGCCCCACTTCTGTTGCTCCCCATGACCAGCCTGTGTTCTCCTCCACCAGGCTCTCCTCCATGTACCCTGTCCTCACGCAGTGTGCACCTGGCCAGACCCACCCTCCCAGGTGCAGACAGACCAAGATGGCAGAACAGAAGCACGTTCTCACCACCTCCTTCCTCTAACTGTTCCAAACCCTGGCATTCTAAGCAGTCTAAGAACCATGAACTCTGTGAACGCGGATCTAGGGTTGGAGAGTCACTCACGTGGCTGTCTGCCGACCTCTCAGATGACCCAAACCCTAACATGTCACACTTCCTCTTCTACGAAAACCAAACCTCCTGCTACCAGCACTTGGGCCACTGGTTTCTATAATAAAAACAGGTTACATTTATGCCTATTTGATCCCAATCTTCTTCAAGGCATTTTTGGAAGCTGGCCTGTTGCCTGACACCATCTTTCTCCTTCCTCTCTGGGTTGCCTATAGATGTGAGCAGTTCTGTTCAGTTCAGTTGCTCAGTCATGTCTGACTCTTTGCAACCCCATGAACTGTAGCATGCCAGGCCTCCCTGTCCATCACCAACTCCTGGAGCTTACTCAAACTCATGTCCATTGAGTTGGTGATGCCATCCAACCATCTCATCCTCTGTTGTCCCCTTCTCCTCCCACCTTTAATCTTTTCCAACATCAGGGTCTTTTCCAATGAGTCAGTTCTTTGCATCAGGTGGCCAAAGGATTGGACCTTCAGCTTTAGCATCAGTCCTTCCAATGAATATTCAGAACTGATGTCCTTTACAATTGACTGGTCTGACTTCCTTGCTGTCCAAGGGACTCTAAGAGTCTTCTCCAACACCACAGTTCAAAAGCATCAATTCTTTGGTGCACAGCCTTCTCTATGGTCCAACTCTCACAACCATACATGATTGCTGGGCTTCCCTGGTGGCTCAGATGGTAAAGATGTGAGCATCATGACCTTAAAATCCCATCTAAGTCATGGACAAACACTTTGGGTCAGAAGCAGAGAGCACACCCCTGTGGCACACACCTTCTCAGGTCAGCGCTGACACACTCAGCTCAATTCTGGAGGAAGCTGAGAACAAGGAGGGGTGGGGTGTGGGGGGCTCCCAGATAAAACACAGTTGTATATAAAACAAATTTATTTCCAAACTGTAAGAGGAACTCTCTGTACAAAAGATTCATCAGCAGATTTGTTTGAAAAACAAGAAGTCCTCTTGAAAGGACTTCCCTAGCAGTCCATGGTTAAGACTCCACACTTACAATGCAGGGGTTGGGGGTTTGATCCCTGGTCAGGGGACTAAGATCCCACATGCCGAGTGGTGCAGCAAAACACAAAACTAGAACAAACAAACAGAAAAAGAAGTCCCCTTGTAAATTAAAGAAATCACAAATTGGCCTGTTTTGCACACCCACCATTTCATGAACTCTAGTCAGTAAAGATGCGAGTGCGTCCTCAGGTCTGACCACATGCCAGACTCCCATCCGAGCATTTCAGGCACAAAGGTCGTGTCAGAAACACTGTCACTCCCATTGTGCAAGCAAGGGCACCTGGGCTTTGAGAGGTCACATGATTCACCTAAGGTTACACAGATGGAAACCCGGATGCACGGCCAGGTCTGGTGGACTCCAAAGCTTCTGCCCTTTCTACTGGACGATGCTGCCTCTTGGGTTTCCCTAAACAAGGCTCCACTTGATTCTGTCCTTTCTCTGTACTGAGCCCAGAATCCCCCAACCAGGCTCTTCATGTGTTCTCTAGCTCCTTCTCGTGATCAGAGAGCTTTAGATCTACTGGGAACATGGCCAGCCTTTGAGCCCAGATGTGGGTGGAGCTGGCTCCTGACGCTAGGACTGTTTTCTCAGTGAGTCCAATGGCATCTGGTGCCCCAGGCATACTTTAGAACCTGGCAGCAACCTAGGCCCAACCCCAGGTTAGGAGAAAGTAGCATTCCTGGGCCTCACCTAACTACCTATACAATGGGAATCACAGTGGTAATAGGGAACTGCCCTCATGAGAATCCTGAAACACCTCCCTCCAGGCTACCCCATTGAGACTTTGTCAGTGCTGTTTGCTCTGCTTGGAACACCCTTCTCTTTCCTTATAAATTTGCAGGGCTGCCTCATGTTCATCTCATCCCATTCTATCTGAGATGGCTAGATAGCATCACCGACTCAATGACATGAGTTTGAGCAAACTCCGGGAGATGGTGAAGGATATGGAAGCCTGACGTGCTGCAGTCAATGGGGTTGCAAAGAGTCGGAAGAGACTGAGTGACTAAACAACTGCTATTCATGCTTCAGAGCATGCTGTTCCTATCCTAATCTCAGTCCACCCCTGCAGGTCCACGCATGAAGCTGTTCATAAAGTCGGTCTTCCCAGCCAGCCTGTAATCTCCTTCCTCTCCTGACTTGTAATTGTTTTGATTCATGCAGGAACTTGTAACACTTCAAAGGGTGCCTGGCACACAGCAGGCATTTAATAAATGCTTGTCGGATGAATGAAAGGTCAGATGAGAAAACAGATATGGGCATGCTTTCCTCAAGGACAGCATGGCTGAACCAGTGCGAGGGTTCTGCATGGACAGCATTAGGGAACTAGGAAAAGGTGCCTGGAGGGGGCTGGGGGTCAAGGACAGGTGAGTTTCTAATTGGGCAGGAAGTGGGGAGAAGCAGAGAGCATGCATGTGATCAAGGGATGAATCCAGTTCCTTCCCAACAAGGATGTCCCAGGGCTAACCAGTTATCCTGACAGGTCCACACCCACTGTGGGGACCACATTCATGAATTACCTGGGGAGCTCGGGTGGAGGAGGGATGGGGATCAGGCAAAGAAAATGTGCTTTGGAGTTCAATGTGTGAGGTGTTTTTTTTTAATTGAAGTATAGTTGCTGTACAATGTTATATAGGTTACAGGTACACAATACAGTGATTCACAATTTTAAAAGGCTACACTCCATTTATAGTTATTATGAAATATTAGACATGTGAGCTTGAGCCCAGATCCACCACCCATGAGCTGTGTGGTGTCGAGTAAGTGACAAAACTTCTCTGATCCTCGGTCCTGTGAATCTCACAGGGTTGCTGTGAAAATTAAAAAGAAGTCAGGGACACAAGGCACGTAGCACAGAGCCTGGCACGTTGTATGCACCCTAAATTCCTTCCACCCCCTCCTTAGAGCTCACCTGGAGTTTTTGCTACCAAATTGTCTTTCTAAAGACGAAGTGTTCACTCTCCACCTCAACTGTGAAGTGTTGAGGACAAGGCTGTTTCCTGGCCATCTCTGCACAGTCCTCAGACACAGGGGGCAGTGTTGAAAGACATGGGCCTAGGTGTAAACTCTGGGGTTTCCCTGATGGTTCAGGAGCAAAGAATCTGCCTGCCAATGCAGGAGACGCAAGTTCAGTCTCTGGGTTGGGAAGATCCCCTGGAGAAGGGCATGGCAACCCACTCCAGTGTTCTTGCCTGGAGAATCCCATGCCCAGAGGAGACCAGCAGGCTATAGTCCTTGGGGCTGCAAAGAGCCAGACAAGACTTTGTGACTAAACAACAGCAACAGGTGTAAATTACAGCCCTGCCACAGACCATCCATGTGACCGTGGGCAAACATTTCTATGCCTGCTGGAGCCTCTGTTTCCTCATCTGTTAAATGGAGTTAGCAAGAGTGGATGGTGATAGTCCTGCCTTTGTAGAGGGCTGGTGTGAGGCTTATAGTGAGGCCTGTGTTTACTAAGTTTTGAGAGACTTTATTTTTTTGGGCTCCAAAATCACTGCAGATGGTGACTGCAGCCATAAAATTAAAAGACACTTGCTCCTTGGAAGAAAAGCTATGGCCAACCCAGACAGCATATTAAAAAGCAGAGACATTACTTTGCCAACAAAGGTCCGTCTAGTCAAAGCTATGGTTTTTTTTCCTGTAGTCAAGTATTGATGTGAGACTTGGACTATAAAGAAAGCTGAATGCCGAAGACTTGATGCTTTTGAACTGTGGTGCTGCAGAAGACTCTTGAGAGTTCCTTGGACAAGGAGATCCAACCAGTGAATCCTAAAGGAAATCAGTCCTGAATATTCATTGGAAGGACTGATGCTGAAGCTGAAACTCCAATACTTTGGCCACCTAATGCAAAAAACTGACTCATTAGAAACGACCCTGATGCTGAGAAAGACTGAAGGTGGGAGGAGAAGGGGTTGATAGAGGATGAGATGGTTGGATGACATCACTGACTCGATAGACATGAGTTTGAGCAAGCTTAGGGAGTTGGTGATGGACAGGGAAGCCTGGCGTGCTAAAGTCCACGGGGTAAGAGTCGGACACAACTGAGGGACTAAACTGACTGACTGACACAGTCCCTGGCTAGAATTCAGCAAGTGCCAGAGATGGTGGTCATCAGCCTGGCAGGGCCCAGCATGGTGGTACAGGACACTGGTATCTTTGGGGAGGGAGAGAGGGAGGGATGTCTTTGTAATAGGATGCTGTGGTCCTCCATCAGCTGATGTAGACCATCTTGGCAGCCACACCTGGCCGGGGACGGGAGACTTGTGCTCAGGAGAGGAAGCTGGGAAGCTCGTGAGCATGTCGGGTCCCAAAGCAGCAGGAGGGACACGAGTCCGCTTTCCACACCCAGGAGTTCTTCCCAGTGAGTCAAGGACAACATTCTCAGGTTTAAAAAACAACATTTTCATGTCTCAAGTCTGGTGAGCAATTTTACTGCCGCTCCTCACGTGAGCTTCCCCCAGCTCATTAAAGTGGGCAGGCCAGCAGCTCAGCATTTGGTCAGCTTTGAAGCATCACCGTCCCTGGGGGACAGCCCTGAGATAACCCAGCCTAACTTTTTAATAAAAACAAGATGATTCCTGGTCTCTTTCCAATTAAAGTCAGGCCGCCTGGCCTTATGGTGCTCCCCCAGCTTCACAAGCTCAACCTGGCGAAGGGAGGTGGGCCAGGGAAGCCAGCGGAGTCTCATCACTCAGATATTCCACTTCAGGGTCAGGGACCCTCCCTGGCTGACAGCCCAAAGGCAAGGCCTCTGTTAGAGCCATCAGCCCTATCTCCCAGGGTCCATCTTCATTCCAGGCCC
Organism: Bubalus kerabau; assembly: GCF_029407905.1. NCBI lineage: Eukaryota > Metazoa > Chordata > Mammalia > Artiodactyla > Bovidae > Bubalus > Bubalus kerabau. The sequence continues at coordinate 26,927,104 of NC_073645.1, forward strand.
ACGAGGACTCTCTTCCTGTGAATCTGCCGTTTGGGTCTTGCAAGAACAAAGACTGTTTCTGTTCAGCACATCCTCCCCCTCCTCCTAAGCTCACCCCCAGGCCGAGTCACAGTTGGCCCATCGCTGGGGTGAGCCAAGATACAGACACCGGTGCGGTCGTTAATTTATTTCCCAGGTAAACGGTAGTCACAACTTCTGCCATAGCATATGGAAACACACACACACACACACACGTACACACTTTCTTCTCTCAATGGGGCAGTCACCCGTTGCTGCTCATGCTGTCTTGACAGTTCTTCTTCCTTTTGAAGTCTCCACCACGTCTTTTGCCCACTGAGTGGGACGGTCCACACGGTCGGGTTCTTATTTTGTTAACACGATGGAAATATTTGGCCTTTTCCATAATATTTAGCTCTCCTGATGCAATACATAGGCAGCACTTTTTTTCACGTTGTGTTTTCAAGGGACTGTTTATTTAATGGCAATCCGTAGGATACCACACACTACTCTGGAAGGCAAGTCCTGCAGGCAGGGGTGGAGGTGGAGGGTGGAGGTGGGGGGTGGTGAGCAGAGGAACCGTCTAAAATGTTGTGCTCCCCACCCCAATTCTGGGATACAAGCAGCTATCCAATCTTCTCTAAAGGGTGTAATTTATTATGTCTCTTTTAAGAGGCTCTCAGAGTTACTCTCCCAAGAACCACTCCACCCCAAAGAGCAATAAATGAGTCTAAAATGAACATGTGCAAGAGTAAGAGGGTAATGCCACTTTTTAAAGGGAGGATTCTGTTTGTTTGTTTAAATAGGTCTGGTTTGAGACTTTGAAAACAATGGATTAACATGTAATCCAGTGTCAACCACCCAACAAGTATTCACTGAGCACCTGCTAAGTGCAAAGCTCTAGGAACAGGAGTTGGAGGGGCAGTGGTGGGGAGGGGCGGTGGGGCGGCGGGCAGGCAGGCTCTGCAGAGACAGCGGGTAAGGAAGACCCTAGTCATCACCCTCCCAGAACGCAAAGAGGACCTGGAGAAATCAGGCAAACATATAACGTGTACCTAACATAGGACCTAAAGCCACATTTGTGCTTTGCTGGAACCAGGCAAGGTTGCAGACCTCAGTAATAGTCCACCCCAGCAACATAAGATGTCATAGAACAGGGAATTCCCTGGAGAAGCAGTGGTTAAGACTCCCCACTCTCCCTGGGGAGGGCTCAAGTTCCATCCCTGGCCGGGGAACTAAGATCCCACAAGCTGTGCAGTGTGGCCCAAAAAATAAAAAAGATGTCATAGAACAGTTATGATTAACTATCCATTGAAACATTCAGGCCAAAAGTTGGATAGTATTAGGTAGGGGTCTTTTTCCCTATAATTATCCCGAGCAAATAAGCCCAACTGATTTCTGTTTGCAAACAAGGCTACAGGCCACATTTTTTAAAGACAGTGAAATCCCAGACCTGGCTTTTGTGATGGGAGCGACATCCAGGGCAGGTCTGCAGTCCTACCCCCACCCATGGCACACACAGGTGAATGAAGCAGGACCTGTCCAAGGCCATTTCTGGGGCATTCACAAGAATGGTCCATGAGGCTTGGAGGCACTGGGCAAAGGGGGAAAACGAGATAAGAGGGGCTTATTCCGGATTAACTCGAAAAACAAAGGAGGTTTAGTTTTGAAAAGCTGGCTGAGTTCTTAAGATAATTGAGAAAGGTTTTAGGTTTCTGGTCCCATTAGTGAGAACTGGGTGGGGAATTGTAAAAAGAACTTTCATTACAGGCAAGGGAGACAGGCCAGGAAGGAATAACATGAAGACATTAAAATTTACTATGTCTTCCAATCTTGGTTGGATTGGTCCATGGGGGAGAAGCGCCAACAGCCTAGAAGACCCTCTCTGGAAAGGAGAGAGAAAAATCTACTCTTCTGAGTAATATCAAATGTTGGTGAGGGTGTAGGGAGATAGAACCCTGGTTCACTGCTGGGAGGCGAATAAACCGTATGTATAGCTGTTCTAAAAAAAACAATAGGGTGGTGCTTAAACTCCGTTTGTACATGCCTGGGCCCTAGTGATCCCACTTCTGGGTGTCCACACTGGGAAATCTGTGCAGAGTGAAAGGGCTGCAGTGTACAGGGATGTTTTTCTGCAGCAATGTTTGCAGTAGGAAGTGTTGGAGGTAAGCTAGGTGTCCATTAAGAATAGGGAGCCAGTTAAACAAAATGTGGTGGCTGACAGTATGGAACATCACACAACAGGCAGGAGCGATAAAGCAGACGCGTACAACAACGTGAATAGATCTTGCAAACATTGTATTGAGTAAAAAGGGAAACCACCCAACCAAACCTACAGCACAACACCATTTATGTAGATTACAAACCATACACACAAACAAAACAGCTTGTTTTCTAAGGATGTGAGTATTGTGCTCAGTTGTGTCTGACACTTTGTAGTCCCATGAACCAGGCTCCTCTGCCCACGGAATTCTCCCGGCAAGCATCCTGGAGTGGGTTGCCATTTCCTACTCCAGGAGATCCTCCTGACCCAGGGATCGAATCCCTGTCTCTTGCATCTCCTGCATTGGCAGGTGGATTCTTTACCACTAGCACCACCTGGGAAGAAGCCCCCTTCTGAGGACACATGGGCTTATGTTAAACGGGTTAGAGGGGATGCAGAAGGGGGAAAGGATAGGAGTGAAGATTAGGGAGGAAGAAGAAAAAATAAAAATAAAGCAGGAGGAGGGCATTGCAATGGGATGATGTGCAATAAACTGAAAAACACAATTAACTTGCTGCACCTGAGGGCAGAAAAACCAGCATGTGACCTACTCCTTGGGGCAGGAAAGGCAAGATACAGAGCTAAGGCCAGCAAGTATTGACGGAGGGCACATGCAGGGTCCTCCAGAGCCCTTATCCTAAGGAGTTTAGCATCTGGTGAGTAGCCTGGAGTGTAAGGACAAGGACCCTGTCTGCCCCTCCTCATCCTAAGTGTCTGGGTTAGGGCTTCACACATGATTGTTCAATTAATCTTGCAGAGGGAAGAAATATGTAAACCAGTAGTTATTACAAGCTAGGAGTGGAGGAAGCCCATCTGTCTTGGGTGGATTTCGATGGTCCTTTAGAAGACAAATCTGACATGAGGCTTAATGGATTTTAGCAGGTGAGGGGGCAAGTTCCAGGCAATGAATGGCTTTGGGGCAAAGGTGCCGAGAGAGATGCTGGGTGACCACAAGGTGACCGTTCTGGTTTTGGCTGGCTGCAGTGCCCTGCAGAAGCCCATCTAAACTGCCACGTGGTCTAGAATTAGGGTGATGGCGAAAGGAGTGCAAGATGGAAGTGAAAGGCTAATGAATCCATGAGACAGCGCAGAAGCAGACCTGGGCAGTAGTTCCAGCACTTCGCTCAGCATCAGAAGTTCCTGGAGAGCTTTGAAAAAGACATGGACTTTTGGTCCCACCCTCATGCCCGGCTACCTGAATCAGCCTCCAGGTTTGGAGCACGTGATCCCAAAGGAAGAAATTCTTCACCAGCTTCCCAGGTATATCTGGGAACCACTTCTCAGCAGATCACGGAATCCAAGTGAATGTCAGGGGAGATGTCAAATGTCACTCTCAGATTTTGACTCTGGGGATTGGGAAAACGGTGGTGCTGTTAATTTAAATACTTGCGTGGTCAGGGAGTAGGGTAGGGTGAGTGGGAGGGGACAGTCTGCCCTTGGGGAGAAGGTGCTGGCTGTCTGGAGCCAGGAGAAGGTCCTCCTGGGGATACAGATCTGCCCCGAGGTCATAGATTAAGTGGAGAAGAAGATCCAGAAGCAACAAAGAGTACAGAGAGGAGAAAATGGAAGCATAAGGTTTCATGACTGGACAGAATCTAGGGAAACACCTTTGTTTGGGAAGTAGAAAGGGGTTATCCCAGGAGATAAGAGGAATGATGAGAAGTGAGGAAAACCAGCACAGAGAAAGGCCACGAAGCCAGCAGCTGCAGTGGAATCTCACCCCTCTGGTGCTACCTTCACCTTCTGGGTCCACCCTCCTGACTACAACCCCCTAAAGGGGCTGAATTTAACTCAGACGATCCTTATATCTACTACTGTGGGCAAGAATCCCTTAGAAGAAATGGAGAAGCCCTTATACTCAACAAAAGAGTTGGAAATGCAGTACTTGGGTGCAATTTCAAAAACAACAGAATGATCTCTGTTCATTTCCAAGGGAAACCATTCAATATCACGGTAGTCCAACTCTATGCCCCAACCACTAATGCCGAAGAAGCTGAAGCTGAATTGTTCTATGAAGACCTACAAGAACTTCTAAAGAAAGATGTCCTTTTCATTACAGATGACTGGAATGCAAAAGTAGGAAGTCAAGAGATACCTGGAGTAACAGGCAAGTTTGGCCTTGGAGTACAAAATGAAGCAGGGCAAAGGCTAACAGATTTTGCCAAGAGAACGCATTGGTCATGGCAAACACCCTCTTCCAACAACACAAGAGAAAACTCTAAATGTGGACATCACCAGATGGTCAATACAAAAATCAGATTGATTATATTCTTCGTAGCCAAAGGTGGAGAAGCTCCATACAGTCAGCAAAAACAAGACCAGGAGCTGACTGTGGCTCAGATCATGACCTCCTTATTGCAAAATTTAGACTTAAATTGAAGAAAGTAGGGAAAACCACTAGACCATTCAGGCATGACCTAAGTGACAAATAGATTCAAGGGATTAGATCTGATAGATTAAAGTGCTTGAAGAACTATGGACGGAGGTTCGTAGCATTGTATAGGAGGTGGTGATCAAAATCATCCCCAAGGAAAGGAAAGATACACCCATCTGAATGCAGAGTTCCAAAGAACAGGAAGGAGAGATAAGAAAGCCTTCCTAAGTGATCAATGCAAAGAAACAGAGGAAAACAATAGAATGGGAAAGACCAGAGATCTCTTCAAGAAAATTGGAGATACCAAGGGAACATTTCATACAAAGATGGGCTCGATAAAGGACAGAAATGGTATGGACCTAACAGAAGCAGAAGATATTAAGAAGAGGTGGCAAGAGTACACAGAACTGTACAAAAAAGATCTTCGTGACCCAGATAACCACGATGGTGTGATCACGAACCTAGAGCCAGACATCCAGCAGTGCGAAGTCAAGTGGGCCTTAGGAAGCATCACTACAAACAAAGCTAGTGGAGGTGATGGAATTCCAGTTGAGCTATTTCCAATCCTAAAAGACACTGCTGTGAAAGTGCTGCACTCAATATGCCAGCAAATTTGGAAAACTCAACAGTGGCCACAGGATGAGAAAAGGTCAGTTTTCATTCCACTCCCAAAGAAAGGCAATGCCAAAGAATGCTCAAACTACCGGACAATTGCACTCATCTCACACACTAGTAAAGTAATGCTCAAAATTCTCCAAGCCAGGCTTCAACAGTACGACAACCATGAACTTCCAGATGTTCAAGCTGGATTGAGAAAAGGCAGAGGGACCAGAGATCAAATTGCCAACATCTGTTGGATCATCGAAAAAGCAAGAGAGTTCCAGAAAAACATGTACTTCTGCTTTATTGACTATGCCAAAGCCTTTGACCGTGTGGATCACAATAAACTGTGGAAAATTCTGAAACGGATGAGAATACCAGACCACCTGATCTGCCTCTTGAGAAATCTGTATGCAGGTCAAGAAGCAACAATTAGAACTGGACATGGAACAGCAGACTGGTTCCAAATTAGGAAAGGAGTACGTCAAGACTGTATATTGTCACCCTGCTTATTTAACTTATATGCAGGGTACATCATGAGAAATGCTGGGCTAGATGAAGCACAAGCTGGAATTAAGATTGCTGGGAAAAACATCAATAACCTCAGATATGCAGATGACACCACCCTTATGGCAGAAAGTGAAGAGGAACTAAAGAGCCTCTTGATGAAACTGAAAGAGGAGAGTGAAAAAGCTGGCTTGAAACTCCAGTTCAGTTTAGTTCGCTCAGTCGTGTCTGACTCTTTGTGAACCCATGAACCGCAGCATGCCAGGCGTCCCTGTCCATCAACCAACTCCCACAGTTCACCTAAACCCATGTCCAGTGAGTTGGTGATGCCATCCAACTATCTCATCCTCTGTCATCCCCTTCTCCTGCCCTCAATCTTTCCCAGCATCAGAGTCTTTTCAAATGAGTCAGCTCTTCGCATCAGGTGGCCAAAGTATTGGAGTTTCAGCTTCAGCATCAGTCCTTCCAATGAATATTTAGGACTGATTTCCTTTAGGATGGACTTGTTGGATCTCCTTGCAGTCCAAGGGACTCTCAAGAGTCTTCTCCAACACCACAGTTCAAAAGCATCAATTCTTCAGTGCTCAGCTTTCTTTATAGTCCAACTCTCACATCCATACATGACTACTGGAAAAACCATAGCCTTGACTAGATGGACCTTTGTGGACAAAGTAATGTCTATGCTTTTGAATATGCTATCTAGGTTGGTCATAACTTTCCTTCCAAGGAGTAAGTGTCTTTTAATTTCATGGCTGCAATCACCATCTGCAGTGATTTGGAGCTCATAAAAATAAAGTCAGCCACTGTTTCCACTGTTTTCCCATCTATCTGCCATGAAATGATGGGACCAGATGCCATGATGTTAGTTTTCTGAATGTTGAGCTTTAAGCCAACTTTTTCACTCTCCTCTTTCACTTTCATCAAGAGGCTCTTTAGTTCTTCTTCACTTTCTGCCATAAGGGTGGTGTCATCTGCATATCTGAGGTTATTGATATTTCTCCCAGCAATCTTGATTCCAGCCTGTGCTTCCTCCAGCCCAGTGTTTCTCATGATGTACTCTGCATATAAGTTAAATAAGCAGGGTGACAATATACTTGATGTACTCCTTTTCCTATTTGGAACCAGTCTGTTGTTCTATGTCCAGACTGTTGCTTCCTGACCTGCATACAGGCTTGAAACTTAACATTCAAAAAACTAAGATCATGGCATCTGGTCCCATCACTTCATGGCAAATAGATGGGGAAACAATGGAAATAGTAACAGACTTTATTTTCTTGGGCTCTAAAATCACTGCAGATGGTGACTGCAGCCATGAAATTAAAAGATGCTTGCTCCTTAGAAGAAAAGCTATACCCCAACCCAGACAGCATGATAAAAAGCAGAGAAATTACTTGACTGACAAAGGTCCATCTAGTCAAAGCTATGGTTTTCCCAGTAGTCATGTATGGATGTGAGAGTTGGACCATAAAGAAATCTAAGTGCTGAAGAACTGATGCTTTTGAACTGTGGTGTTGGAGAAGACTCTTGAGAGTCCCTTGGACAGCAAGGAGATTCAACCAGTCAATCCTGAAGGACATCAGTCCTGAATATTCATTGGAGGGACTGATGCTGAAGCTGAAACTCCAATACTTTGGCCACCTGATGTGAAGAACTCACTTATTGGAAAAGACCCTGATGCTGAGAAAGATTGAAGGCGGGAGGAGAAGGGGAGGACAGAGGATGAGACGGTTGGATGGCATCACCAACTCAATGGACATGAGTTTGAGCAAGCTTAAGGAGTTGGTGATGGACAGGGAATGCTGCAGTGTTGCAGCACTGGAGTGCTACAGTCCATGGGGCTGCAAAGAGTCAGGCACAACTGAGTGACTGAACTGAACTGAAAGGGGTTGCAGATTATCGAGGCTTAACCTTAAAGCAGAATGGAGTCAACTCTGTGGATGAACTGCAGCTACCTCCAACCTCTTATGTTACAGTCCAGCGTGGGCTATAGATCTGCCTTTTGTTTCTTTTACTATAGTTCAGTGGTTCTGATGCTGCACAGAATCATGCACAAGGCACCCTCAGCACTGAACTGGGAGAGCAATTTAAGGGATGTTCAATCCTCCTTGTTGGAGCCTGACCCACTCATCAGGTGTGGCTGCATCACACTGCCATCCCCTCCCGGTCTTCTAGTTTCCTTAGTCCCTGAAGTCCAATCCATCCTTCACACCACGCGTGCAGTTACATCTTTAAACACATCCTGGGTCATGTCAAGCAACACCTCCAGGAGCTTCTTGTGCTTGCAGGGAAGTCTGAACACCCAAGCATGATGCTCCAGCCCTGGGCCCCAGTCTCTCTTCATGCACCAAGGTCCCACAACCAGTCTCCTCAGGGCTTCCCATCATCTATTGGCTGCTGTGTCGCTGCCTTCCCCAGAATTGTCTTTCCCCCACCCCCACCCCCACCCCCTTCGTAGCCTAAGGAATGAGAGCACGAACTCCAGAGGCCAGGGCGCCTGGCTCTGATTCCCAGCCCACCAATCACTGACTCTGCCACCCTGGCTAAGACTCTTTCCTCTTTGGTAAGATGGTGATGCGATAACACGTCTACCTCCCAGAGTTGTGAGGATTAAAGGACAGAGAACCCAGAAAGCACTCAACAGCACAGGGCACAGAGTAAGCGATCCGCTGGACATACACATGTGCTCATGGGCACACAGACGCACACACGCTCCTGTGCACATCTGCTCTTGTATCTCCACAAAGCATTCATTTCATGCTCAGTGCTCTAATATATGATACATCCCACCCAAGGCACTGAACAGATAAGCTCTCCTCCCAGGTAGGGTTCACCCAGTGTGGTGGGCTCTGGGCTACTTTTTGTAATTGCTACTTTTGCTATTTCAAGAGTCACTCAACCAAATTCTGTGTTGGAATCAAAGCTATGTTAAGATGCCCCTATCTTTCTTGCCCTTTTAAATTCTGAGTTAGACCCAACTTCCATACCAATGACCAAGGCACCTGATTCTGAGTTTAATATTTTTCTTCAATAAATACAAAATGAATTTTTTTAATATGAATTATTGCTTTATGGTAACTTTGCAAAATCATTAAATAAACAAAGAAGGAATACATTTAAATGTTAAAAAATTTTAACTTTTTATTAACTTATCTTTTTAACTTGGGAATTATAATTTTTTACTTTGAACTTTTTTTGTTTTACATTTCACTGGAATATAAACTCCCTAGGACAGGGATTTTTGTCTGCTTTTATGTGCTATATAGTCTTGAACCTAGAACAATGCCTGGCACATAGTAGGCATTTAACAAACCTTTGCTGAATGAGTGAATGAACAAATGAAAAATACATGTAACATATAATAAATCCTTCTAGGCGGCAATCAAAATAAATAAAGGCTAAAATTTCAACATTTTTTAAATTAGAGAAACACATTATGGATAAAGTTTAAATACCTTGTTCTCCTCCCAGCCCCATTTCTCTCTCCCCATCTAGAAGTGGCCAGTTTCATGAATTTTTTTGTGTGTTTCCTTCTGATCTGTGTTTTTATACTTTTTCCACAAACATATGTAAACATGTATAAGGCACTATTTTCTTGGGAATAATTTTCAATTTATAGTAATGGTATGAAATTTAGATAAATAATATTTACATAAATGGTGCAAGAGATAATATTCTATTGCTTGCTTTTTCAATCAGTATTGTCCTGGGGATCATTCCAGGTTGACACTTATAAATCTTATTCCCATTAACTGCACAGAATTCCATCATATGAACATAGCATATTTATTTATCTATCCTCTTCTCCTGTGATTTTGTGTTATTCCAAGTGGCAGCCTTAATTCACAGAGTATTCCAGTTTTGTTCCTCCCCAGGCACATGGTAGGACTCTGCTTCCACCAGCAACATCTGAGGCTCCCCACTTCCTTATAGTCTAAACAACACTTGGTATTGTTCAGACATTTCCCCCTGTGCTTTCCAATAGGGAATCACATAATCTTTTGAACAGAACTGCTAAGTAGGGTACTCAGAGTACAGAATATACCAAATACTTGGGTTGACCAAAAAGCCCTTTGCATTGTGCCTTTTGCTTTTAAACATGACTTTAGCCTGATGCTCGGCCATAAATTGTGGACGGAGATGTAAGATAATACCATGTTCCTGAACTGATTCCACAAACATCAGGGATCCACAAGGGTCTTCATTGGAAATGTCACGTTCTCATTGTATGAAATTAGATACCGAAGGAATAGAAAAATGGATTAAATGTGGGCTGACCTACCTGTCCTAAATCCCAGACACTCTTTCCTATCAATGTTGCTTTGACAATGTATCCTACAAAAATAGTAGTCTAAGTTCCCAAATACACACACACACACATATATACATATGGATGTTTAGGGCACTACTATCTAAAATGGTGAAAATAAAAAAGTTGAAATTGACCTAAATGTTTATTAATCCTATAGTTTTTTTAATTATAATTTTTTTGCTATCTACTTCTGAACTGCCTTAAGAGTAAGATAATAAATTTCTATATAGCTGAAGATAGTTTTAGATGGGATTTAGTTACTTGCAGCCAAATGCCTCCTAACGGATCTCCAGTTTTGCACTGGACCAGCTCTAGCTAGAGGACAAACACATGCTGTCTGAGTCCATATACGCAGAGGACTCCAAAACACTTGGCGACTTCCCCGTCAGCTGCCCCCAAGAGGTAAGTCCCATGACCCCGTGTCTCAAGGGAGGAGAGCCTGACCAGGAACCCAGGGACTTTCACCAGAATGTGGTAAGGGGGCTGGGAAGTTAGTCAACATGAAAAACAAATAAAGATGCTGTGTTGTCTCTCTCCCCATCCCCTCCCGGAAAGAGAGTCCCCCGGGACAGATAAGCAAAGACTTTGCACAGTTTCCACCCTGCCCCCACGCTGCTGACCAGGCCAGAGGAAGTAATGGAAATAAACTCTAGGCACGTTCAACATTTTCCTACAAGATCCAGCCTCCACCAGCTTCAAAACAGGAGAGCAGCAGAGAAGAGCCAGATGCTCCAAAAGGTAGGGAGAGGAGATGCTCCAGGAGAACCTGTGCTTGGGGCCACAAGCCACCTGCCAAGGCTGTGGTGAGGCTCTGTGCCCTGGGCTCCTGGCCCAGCGCAAAAAAAAGAATCAAGCTTCTCCCATAAGCCATCAAAGGGCTGATGGTGGATGAACTTGGAAAGCCTTATATCAGTGAAAGAAAGTCAGTCACAAAAGTCCATATAGTTGTGGACTATGGCAGTCCAAAGTACGGCAGATTCTATTTATATAAAATGTCCAGAATAGGCAAATCCATAAGGACAGAAGGGAAATGAATTTCCAAGGGCTGGGGACCAGTGCGAGGGAGGAGGTTAGAAGTGATGGCTAAAGCATACTTACTTCTTGGGGTAATAAAAGTGTTCCAAAATTGACTGTGCCACAATTCTATTAATATAAACATACCCCAAACCACTGACCTGTGTACTTTAAATGGGTTGATTGTATGGTATGAGAATTATATCTCAAAAAGCTGTGCCCCAAAAAGGGGGGGGGGTGGGCTAAGAGCATCAATGTAGACTACCCGCAGCCGTAACACGAGGATGCCCTGCTCCCACTGTTTCCTATGTTTTTATCATTAATAATGCTTCGATGCCAGCCACCAGCTCTATGAGTCTGTGCTGCTTTTATTATCCCTGAAGCTCAAGGAGATTAAAATAATTTGCCCAGTCACGTGGCTTGTGGGGGACTCTGCCTCACCTGTAACTGCTGCACTCTGCCCCTCCGCCCTAATTCACATCAGCAATTGTTGTTGTTGTTCAGTCACTAAGTCATGTCCAACTCTGCAAGCCCATGGAATATATAGCATGCCAGGCTTCCCTGTCCTTCACTGTCTCCCAGAGTTTGCTCAAACCTGTACATTGAGTCAGTGATGCCGTATCAGCAGAGAGTCAAACAAGTCCACAGTGTTAACACCATAATAGTTTAACGCCTAATATTAATAGCATTGGTGCTGGGAATTTAATAAAGGATGGCTTTTGAAAATTTGGGCTGCTGAGGCTGCCTTGCCTGAATCCACCTACTTCCTAGGGTATAGCCTGGCTGATGTGTGGGGCACGTGGGTGAGGCAGAAGCGGCTCTTTACGGTTCTCAGGAATGCTGGCAGGAACTGTCTGCTCCTGAGGAGTTGTTTGGAGTCGCTGAGCTGGCTGGGTACCAGGGAGTCCTCTCCCAGCAGCTCAGGGAACCCAAGGGTATCTGAGCTCCATGAATGAGTCCCAGGACACATATCTGGGACCTCAGCTTCTGTGGGATTTCCCACTGGTCTGACGTGAGCTCTCATGGGTGGGAGCGGCCAGGCAAGCCCAGGGGCCCCACTGATTCTGTCTGCCAAGAATGCACACTGATGAAATGGCCACCCTCTGCTCCTTCCAGGAATCCAGGCTGGGGAGGCCTGTTTCTCTGCATGTCACCTTATTAGAGGTTAGATCACATAACAGATAACACAGACATTTCCACACTGCCCCAGCCACACACACCTGGACATGTGACTGGCTCACCATAAAACAGGAGGTGGACATTTGCTCTTGAAGGGTAAAACCAAGTATAAGGTTCCTTACTCAGCAGAAGTGTGTACCTACCCTCTCCTTGAGGCCCGGGGATGAACCCAAGGACTCTTGCAGCTTCCTCCCCACCCCTTCTCAATTCCTCCCTCGCTTCCTCAGTCTCTCCTCCATCTTCACCCCGCTCAGGGTCACAAGTCCTTCCTGGGATCAGGCCCTCTGGCATGTCTACACCAGTCTGGTTCAGGCGGCCCTGCCTCACAGCCTTCCTCCAAGGCCTCCGCTGAAGCCAGAAGTCACGCTCCTGAAGCAAGTACCCTAGATGGAGAGGAGGGCCCTTTCTGTATGTGCAAAGTACGGCAGAATTCCACTCACCAGCCCACCCCACATGGGTGGAGGGGGCAGGGGAGGGTAGACTTAAGAGGTTGGTCAGACCCCAGTTGTACCACTTAATAGCGCTGTCACCGTGAATCAGAGACTTAACCGTCCCCATCCCTAGTTTCCTTACCCATAAGACGGGAGTAATTCTATCTTTCTTCTGTGAGAGTGAAATGAGGTCTGCCAAACTCAGAAGAGGCACAGGAGAAAAGATAGTTATGGTAAATACACGTGAGAATCTATGAAACCATTTTATACTAAAATCTAAGTATTTCTGGACCCTTTAGCCTGATCATAAGGAACTTTCAAGGATACAAGATGGGCCCAGGAATATGCCTGATGAACAACGACCCAACAGCTTGTACTCCACATACACACACACACATACATAAACATACCACATCCAAAACACACACTACTCCACATACACACACACACATACATAAACATACCACATCCAAAACACACACTACTCCACATACACACACATAAACATACCACATCCAAAACACACACACACACATAAACACATACTCCCAAACACACAGATATAAATACATCACCCAGACATATCCCCAAACACCCATAACATACACACATACACAAGATATCCCCAAATACACCCCCCACAACACACCAACGCAGATACACGTGCACCTAACACATCCCTACATATATGTGCATTCCACACTCACTCATACACACTTCTTTTTTTCTATCTTCTTAAAGATGCTTTCACCAACTCTAAGGGTACCAAGTCTCACCACAATTTCCAACACTGTTACAAGAAACTGGATTACAGCAATAAAAACAACGGAGTGTCTTGCTCGCATATGTCACCTTGTACCTGAGCACAGAGGCCAGAAACTCTCGTCCCTACTTCCTCAGACACACACTGCTGACCTATGCTCCCGGCCTGACCTATGATGGATAAAGACACTAGATTTCTGTTTATCCGTAAGTCCCTTGTTTGTTTACTTCTGTCCTGAGACAAGTTTATGTAAGGTCAGATTCCCACGTTTCTAAGGCCCTGCTTCTCTTGGTCAAGTTTGCATTGACTGGGCTCCTTCTCTGATGAGGTCTGCAGAAGCTGCTGTATTGATCAAGAATTCTTCAGCCCTGCCCATGATGACTCACTGCCTCTTATTAACTTAAAAAAAAACCCTGGATCGCACAAGGATCTTTTCTGACTCTTCTATAACAAGAACCCCAGGAACCTCCAGAAAGACAGCACGGCCTGGGGAACTGAGTCTCAGAGGTTCTCACTCCGGCTCCACCACTTGCCAGCAGGAGGAAGCCGGCTATCACAGTTTGGGTTCATCCCAAAGCAGACCCTGAGACAAGGCCTTGGGTGCAGGCTGTTTACCAGGGAGATGATTCCTGGAACCCCCAAGTGAGGAAGTAGGGAAAGTGAGACCAGAAAAGGATAGAGGCTGATTGGTGTGGTTGTGCAGTCGCCAAGTTGTGTCCGACTCTTTACAACCCCATGGACTGCAGATGCCAGGCCTCCCTGTTCCTCACCATCTCCTGGACTTTGCCCAAGTTCATGTCCATTGAATTGGTGATGCCACCCAACTATCTCATCCCGCCACCCTCTTTTCCTTCTGCCTTCAATCTTTCCCAGCATCAGGGTCTTTTCCAATGAGTCGGCTATTTGCATCAGGTGGCCAGAGTGCTGGAGCTTCAGCATCAGTCCTTCCAATGAGTATTCAGGGTTGACTTCCTTTAGGATTGCCTAGTTTGATCTCCCTGCAGTCCAAGGGAGTCTCAAGAGTCTTCTCCAGCACCATAATTGGAAAGCATCAATTCTTTGGCACTCTGCCATCTTTATGGACCAACTCTCACATCTGTACATGACTACTGGAAGACCATAGCCTTGACTATACAGACCTTTGCCAGCAAAGTGATATCTTTGCTTTTTAATACACTGTCTAGGTTTGTCATAGCTTTCTTGCCAAGAAGCAATCGTCTTCTATAGAGGGTACTTAATGGGCATGTCACTGCTGTGGGCATCTGGGGCTCAGTCCTGCTGGGGATCCTCTGAGCCTCTGGCTAGAAATCACCTCCAAATTGTCCCAGTGGAGAGCAAGCAGCTGAGATATCAACTCCCAGGGATGATGGAATGATGGGATGACAACTTGCCTCCACTCCCTCCCCTGGCCTCCCTCAGCTGCACCTGCTTGGGTGGAGCAAGCTCCCGTGGCGCCCTGGCTGGAGGAAGCCCTCCCGCACAGAGGTGAGGTGGGGAGAGGGGACAGGGGGGAAGTGGGAGCGGGGAGTTGCCAGCACGCTGGAAGCCACTGCAGGGGAACTCAGGTGAGCTCAGGGAAGGGGGACGGGCACTGACGGCGTCCTCCACCTTTACAGTGCCTCTCCGAGCCTCTCCTACCTGTGAAACGGGCAGAGGACCTGCAGCCCTTCCTAGCAGGCCCCTCAGAGCCAGCGAGACCATTTGTGGGGAGTGGGACAACCTGGGACACCGCTGGTACCAGCAGGAGGCGCCGCCACCCTCTGTGGGGGCCACCCTGATGCAATACCCCCTCCCCCCAGAAGCTGCTCATGAGAGAGAGGTGTGGGAAGAGTGTGATTCAAGGTTCCTGGTCAGTAAGGTCAGGCTGGAGTCCACCAACCCCCACCCCCGGTCCCCATGCCAAACCCCAAGGCTGTTTAAATGGCCACCAGAAGGAGAGTGGCCCCGAGATGCTTTCCCCGGTCTCAGGTTCTCAGAGTGACCCTACGAGGAAGGCCTGGGCACAGTCAGCTGAGGAGTGAGGAGTCAACTGAGCTGGAGGGGTGAGCAGCTCGCTGGTGGCTGGGCTAGGAAATGATGGAGTCAGCACTGGATAACCCCCTCCTCTAGAACATGCCGTGACCCCCAACCCAGATGCCTCTATCACACACACCAGGTGGCTTCTCCAGGCTTCTCTATGTATACCTGTCAGGCCTGGATTGATGGGGAGCTGCCTACACCTGCCCTACCGGCTCAGCTGACAACAGGGACCCTCAGGGAGCACTAACTCTGCCCCAGGCACTGTTCTAAGTACCTTTATCATCATTATCTCATTTAATCCTCCCAACAGTCCTATGAGGATGGCACTGTTATTATCCCCATTTTATAGAAGAGGAGACTGAAGAACAGAGAAGTTAAGTGACTTGTCTAAGGTCATACGGAAATAAATGGAAGAGGGGAAACTTGGATTTAGGCAATCTGGTTCCAGGGTCCTGCTCTAAACTACTTTGCTACGTTCCTTTCAAAAGTGCAGCCTCATTCTCATCACTGTCTATCAGAAAGTGTTACCCCAAATGTTGGGAATGATACTGCCACTGACCTCTCTCCCGGGACAAGAACAGCATGAAGGAGACAAGACAGCACACTCAGCCTCCTTTTTAAAGATCAGGCTTCCAGGAAGACGGGGCAAATGCTCCATGCTGAGTGAGGGTCTCTTTTCTGGGGGCTTCATGTGCCCACAGTGGCATGTAGCACTGAAGTCAAACACAATTGGGGTCGAGGGCCTTTTTTTTCCTTTTTGAGAATGATAACTCTGGATGCTTTAATTGGGGCTCCCAATACAATCTTTCCACAAGGGAGGATAGATTGCAAGGAAGAGTCAAAAACACAAGAGTTTCCCGGAGTATGGAGCCAAGGCGAGCTGGCCCACAGGGAGATTGTGGAGATCACATGAAAGAACATCTTGGGGCTCACACATCAGCAGAGATAACTGGTCAACCCCAGGGGATCTGCCCCACCAGCTGAAGGCAGGTCATGGCCTCGGACTCGGTCTTCTTTCCGTTTCTTATATTACATCAGCAGAACCACTGCCAAGTAGAACAGAAATCCCAGCTTTCCTTGCTTATGCCTGCATCCTGCTTTATAACCAGTTCTGCCATCACCCCCACTCCCCACCCTTAGCCTTTCAAGTGGAAGTTCTGAACACAGGCTAGAAACAAAGCCAAGTGAACGGGCACAGCCGCGTGGATCCAACGCTTAGCAGAGGAGCCATTCTGTCAGTTCTCGAATGTGTGCCTGCAAATGACTCTTTTAGGGGGTGTTCTGTCTTATCTGTCAAAGGGAGCACACATTATTCCATTCATTGAGCTCTTATTCTGTGCTTGGCACTGCTCATCTACTCCTCACCACCAGCCTGGGAGAGGCGTTTATTACCCATGTTGTCCAGATGAGAAACTTCGGTGGGGAGGGCTCCAGTACCTCCCTGGAAGGCACAAATTTCCTGAGTGCTAAAGAGAGGACTCAGCCAGTCCAGCTTCAATGGCAGAAGCCAGACAGCACTGTACTGTCTTAATCCTCACAGGATGCCAGGATATAGAACCCATGACCAGATTTTTGTCATTGCTGTTTAGTCACTAAGTCACATCTAACTCTCTTGTGACACTATGGACTGTAGCCCACCAGGCTCCTCTGTCCAAGGGATTTCCCCGGCAAGAATACCGGAGTGGGTTGCCATTTCCTTCTCCAAGGGATCTTCCCAACCCAGGGATTGAACCCACATCATCTGCATTGCAAGTAGATTCTTTTACCACTGAGCCACTGGGGCAGCCCAGATTTTCACAGGGAAGGAAACTGAGGTTCAGAGTTAGGCTACCTGCCCGAAGTCAGCAGCTAAGCAGGAGAGCCAGGAGCAGAACTGATGTCAGAGTCTGGAGCCTGAGTTCTGTGATCACCATGAGCACCTGAAGGGCAGGAGGGGACAGTGCCAGCATGTGGCCAACAGGTCAGAATTGCCTGGGAGAGGGCATTTCAGGGCACACCAGCTGGCCACCAAGGCAGGCTCTGCAAAGTCCCCAGTGCCCCATGCCATTAAACCCAAAAGAGGCAGGGCCAAACGAAAGCCAGTGGCTGTTGACAGACAGGCAGCGACAGAGACGATGCAGCCAACAGCTGCTGTTTATTTTGGGGCCTGGGAAGAGAGGAAGGACTAGTTAGGGCCCAGCTCATTCCAACAATAAACCGGGCAGGGCAGATGGGGAGGTGCCCCCTCCCAGCTAAAGCAACAGCCCTGGCCACCTGCTGGGCTTTGCTGAGAGCTGAATGGCCTAGGTGTCAGAAACGTCTTGCCAGACGCTCTAATCTGGCCTCCACCAACTGACACAGTGCTCCCCACTCCACCCAGCCCCCCTCCCCAGCCCCAAGTGCTGGACTTGTAAATGGCCCAGGAAGACAATGGCACACAGCAAACCCACCCCCTGAAGTGTCAGGTTCCAGGAACAAATGGTTTTTCCTGTTTCAGGGACACAGGGGGCCACTCCTGCCTGCCACCAGTGGTCTCTGTTCCCTGACTTCTATACTTGATATCTAAGGTCTATGGACAACCTAAGCAGTGGCAAGACTGGCTGGCAGGATTCCCTGGAAGGCCAGGACATAAGATACAAGAGGCTTGTATCCCCATTGCCTGGCTCAGAACCCCAGGCCTGCCTCCTCCTAGCTTATGACCATTGGTAAATTAACCTCTCTGTGTCTCTGTTTTCTCATCAATAAAGTAAGGACTGTAAGAGTGCTTTTCTCATCAAGTTGTTGTAAGGATTCAATGAGCAAAGTGCTTTAACAGAATGACTGGCACATAATTCATGCTCCAAATATTGTTAGTAGTATGATTATTATCATCATCATCACCATCATCATCAATTAGCCTGGAAGTTTCCTTCTCACTGAACAGTGGAGGAAATTCCCTGGATATTACACATGGACTAAGCTAGCCCGTGATACAGGTGAACTAGAGACATCTGGTTCCTCATGCTATAATTCCACCTACTCCATGGATGAGAAAGGTTTTGGGGACTGGCCTGAGGATCTGACCACACTTAGACTATTATAAGGATGCATGCTTAGTCACTAAGTTGTGTCCGATTTTTTGCAACCCCATAGACTGTAGACTGCCAGGCTCCTCTGTCCATGGGATTTCCCAGGCAAGAACAGGAATATATACTTGACATTTCAAATAACCAATTGCTACAATTGTAAGTTAAAAGCTGTGGTTCTTTAAAAAAAAAAAGGAGTGGGGTAGGAGGAAGGGGCTTTAATAGAATAAAGCCTTCATCTACAGATTTATCTCATTGTTTGAGGACCTACTGTGATCCAGACCTTCCACTAGCATTAGGGAAGGGGTGTTAAAGACGGGAGGATGTGGGGGCTGCTGCCTTTGTAGGAGCTTGCCACCCTCGGGCTCCCAGTCGGAGAAACTGCTTTCAGCATGGTGGTGCCCTGCACACAAGTAGGTGTTTTTGGCCAGTTTCCATCTTCAGCAAGTCAAGAAGCCTTGCTGCTGAGCAGAGTACCCTGCTCGGTCTGGACCCAAACTGGATCCTTTACCTGTCTGACCTCGCCCCGTTGCTCATGCCCCAGGGCCATACCAGCCCCCTGTTCCTCCCTGAAAGGGCCAGGCATGGTCTTAGCTCAGGGCCTTAGCACTTGCTGTTCCCTCTCCATCAACCACTTCCCCTCCAAACATCTGCAGGCCTCACTTGTCCTCCTCCTTCAGATCTTATTCAAAAGTCACTACACACGGGGGCTGTCCCTGGCCAAGCTCTAAAAGCTAACACAGCAACTCACACCATGGCCGCCATCCCATCTCCCTCCCCCCGCTCAGTTTTCTCTACAACGTTTATCCCCCATCTACCACACTCCAGATTTCACCAATTTTTCGTTTGTTTATTGTTTCAGAATATGAGCCCTATCAGAATGTGAGCTCCAAAAGGGCAGGGATTTTTAGCAGTCTTGCTATGTTTCCAGTGGCTGGCACACGGTTAACATTCAAATGTTGATTGAGTAACTGAATGAATGAATTAGTATTAAAATGAATGAATAAATGAATATAAATAAGCATCAGATCAGAGTCCATCCCTCAACAAGCTTTTTAACCAGTCAAGACATAGGCTTGCCCCAAACTGAGAACCCAAGGTCATTCTTGGTAAGAGTTACAGGAGAGGTAAAAACAATAAACATTATAAAAATTCACAGACAGGAGACATTGTAAGATGAGAAGTCAAAGAAGCTTCTGAGAGTTGACAGAAACTAAGCAAAACCACGAAGCATGAGGACTTTCCTGGAGGTACACTGGCCAGGAATCCACCTGCCAGTGCAGGGGACATGGGTTCGATCCCTGGTCTGGGAAGACTCCACATGCCTTGGAGCAACTAAGCACCATAAGTATGGAGCCTGTACTCTAGAGCCTGAAAACTGGAACTACTGAGCTTGCGTGCCACAACGACTGAAGCCCAAGCACCCAGAACCTGTGCTCCATAACAAAGAGAAGCCCCTGCCACCACAGCAAGAGAAATCCCACACACAGGAATGAAGACCCAGTACAGCCAAAAAAGGAAAAAAACTAGAAAACAAAACAAATAAACCCAACCAACCAACAAACAAAAAAGAACCATGAAGGATGACCAAGTTAATAATAACAACAGCTGCCATTTATTGAAAAACTATCATGCGCCCAACATTATGTAGAGTAACAGCCTGGCATGCTGCAGTCCATGGGGTTGCAAAGAGTTAGACGTGACTGAGCGACTGAACTGATTCACATTTTACAGATGAGAAAGCTGAGGCCCATGGCAGAGAAGAAATGTGAACAAGTGTAACAAGGCAGTAAGAGTTTCAGAGCTGAGCCCATGGGGCAGAGGCGTTGGTGCTCTGCTCCCATCCTCATGTCCTCAACTTCCAAATGCTGACACCTGAGGCCCTCTCCAGAGCTGTCCAGTTGCCAGAGCCTAGTTTAACCAGAACAAGCCACAGGCTGAAAGTGCCGGGGAAGTAAACCACTCCCTGCTCCCAGCCACAGTGCCATGCTAGCCCCCATCCTCCAGGAGATGATGGACAGCCCCCCGCAGCTGGAGCTTCTGAAGGAGCAGGCTTTCAAAAGTGCTCTGGACAAGAGTCTGGGGGGGATAAAACTTTGAATCCCAAAATAGCGGCCAGACCTTGCTAGGGGTCCATTCTGGGTAGCAAGAGGCTTGTTATCTTATCCCAAATGCCAGCTCCAACCACATCATGTGTCAATGGAGGGGCTCGGGGGGAAGGTCAGGGTGGGCAGATAACCAGGGTTTAGTCCAGACCCTTGAAGTTTTATCAGGGACCCACGTGATGTGTTCCCTAGGCCTCCAGCCTCTCGGGAAGCTCTTGAGAGACAAAACCACTATAAAGCTTCAGGGCCCCAGCCTTCCAAGGGAAGGCCTGCTGTACATAACCCTTTGGGTTCACTTCCCTTCTTCAGCCCAGGGCAGTGCTCTCAGCTGTCTGTACCCCAACAGAACCACAGATCATGGCTGGGATTCCCAAGGGTGCATGAAGCAGAGGGAGAAATACAACCACAGAGACCAGAGTCTGATGAAGACCAGAGTGGGTAAAGAAAGACCCAGTGCAGCTAGTTTTTGATATGTGTGGATGTCTCCAGCTGGGGGCAAGGACAAAAGACTAATACTGCCAACTAGCCACCTAACCTTTGTGTGGCGGGGATGGGTGAGCCATCAGACCTGCACAGGCTTTGTCACTGCAGACATCTGGGTTCAAACCCTGGCTCTCACTGTTCAGGGCCATGTGATGCAGGGCGAGAGGCTGCCCCTCCCACAGGGATGATGCTCAGGGTGGCGATGGGGATTCCAGAAGACAGCAGATAAGAAGCCCCAGCCCCATGCTTGCACCTAGAAGGGCTCTACTCACACATTCTCTGACTCAACTTGCCCACTTCCCTTACCCGGGAGCCGCCACGTCCAGTGATCATGGGAAAAATGAGGCTGCTTTTCTCCAACTGCCAGTGAGTGATGACTAAAGTCAATAATTAACCCCTGCTTGAGACCCAAGTCCGGACATTGCCTATTACAGGCCTTAGCTCTGCAAGAAAAGGATCAGTTTGCCAACCTGCCTAGGCTTAGGCAAGCAGAAATCCCTGGGCAGCCCTGCCCTCATGGACGAGCGACTGGGTCCCTCCTGGGTGCCGGGGCCCTGTGCTGAGAGCCCGCTGAGTCCTGCCCAGGAGGCAGAATTCAGGAAAGAACTGCATTCTCTCTGAGCCCCACTGCCAGCACCATGCCAAGCCTCCCTCCCTGTTGTTACAAAGAGAAATTCTCCCACACAGGCAAGGCCCTTAAAATAGCCCTTTGGGTCTGGGCCATCAGGAAACGGAATAAAGCTGGGTCAGAATGGGGCCTACCATGAAAGAGTTCACAGAGCAGCCGCTTCAAACGCCAGAGACAATCCCTCAGTGCTCAGAACCCTCAGGTGGGCAAAGCCGCAAGGCAAGCCTTCTCCACGAGGAATACTACTCCCCAGGAGGACCCTGTGCTGAGCAGGGAGAAGCCCCTGCTACCCTGGGGCAGCACCCCGGATCCCTCTGGGAGAGGGACCCACATGTGAGTCATAGTGACAGTGGGACACAGGCATCGCCTAGGGCGAGGGGCCCAGCACACCTGGCCCTGTGCTTGACTAACAGTGCGACCTCAATTTTCTGAGTCAGTCTCTTTATGAACAAAACAGGGTTTAAAATACACACCCGCTCCATCCCTTACCCCACTTGCTCCGCCCTGAAGTTCACTATCAGCATTGGGCAGCACCCCACCCCCCCACCCCCTGGAGTGATCAATTTCCGCCAGGTCTGAAGTTCACACTCCAGGGATCCCAGAGACAGACAGGAGGGCCCCCACAGAACCCTGCTGCATAATTTATGCTGCACTGATACAGAGAGAGGAAGGGATCCGGCCCCCACCCCACCCACGCACTTCCACCCAGGCTCAGGGAGGGCGGCTTCCTCACCAGGCAAAGGAAATGACAGCAAAGGCTGGAGAGGGCTGCTGAGCGGAGGGCAGAAAGCCCAGCTGCTTCCACCTCACTAGCTCAGCCCCCTGGATGTCACCTCCTCCCCTCAGGTGACAGCAGGCAGAGGTGGCACTGGAAATAGCTCTGTATTTCCCATTCACAGAAACGACCAACTTGGAGAGAAGCAAAGTTCCCAGAGGTGGCTTTCTAGAGAACATCTTCACTAAGGGCCTAGAGTGGTCCTGAACTGACCCTGGCTACAACTGTGTGGATCACAATAAACTGTGGAAAATTCTGAAAGAGATGGGAATACCAGACCACCTGACCTGCCTCTTGAGGAACCTATATGCAGGTTAGGAAGCAACAGTTAGAACCGGACATGGAACAACAGACTGGTTCCAAATAGGAAAAGGAGTACGCCAAGGCTGTATATTGTCACCCTGCTTATTTAACTTATATGCAGAGTACATCATGAGAAACGCTGGGCTGGAAGAAGCACAAGCTGGAATCAAGATTGCTGGGAGAAATATCAATAACCTCAGATATGCAGATGACACCACCCTTATGACAGAAAGTGAAGAGGAGCTAAAGAGCCTCTTGATGAAAGTGAAAGAGGAGAGTGAAAAGGTTGGCTTAAAGCTCAACATTCAGAAAACTCAGATCATGGCATCTGGTCCTATCACTTCATGGCAAATAGATGGGGAAACAGTGGCTGACTTTATTTTCCAGGGCTCCAAAATCACTGCAGATGGTGTGATTAAAAGACACTTACTCCTTGGAAGTAAAGTTATGACCAACCTAGATAGCATATTCAAAAGCAGAGACATTACTTTGCCAACAAAGGTCCGTCTAGTCAAGGCTATGGTTTTTCCTGTGGTCATGTATGGATATGAGAGTTGGACTGTGAATAAAGGTGAGCACTGAAGAATTGATGCTTTTGAACTGTGGTGTTGGAGAAGACTCTTGAGAGTCCCTTGGACTGCAAGGAGATCCAACCAGTCCATTCTGAAGGAGACCAGTCCTGGATGTTCTTTGGAAGGACTTATGCTAAAGCTGAAACTCCAGTACTTTGGCCACGTCATGCGAAGAGTTGACTCATTGGAAAAGACTCTGGTGCTGGGAGGGATTGGGGGCAGGAGGAGAAGGGGATGACAGATGATGAGATGGCTGGATGGCATCACTGACTCGGTGGACAGGAGTTTGAGTGAACTCCGGGAGTTGGTGATGGACAGGGAGGCCTGGCGTGCTGCAATTCATGGGGTCGCAAAGAGTCGGACACGACTGAGCGACTAAACTGAACTGAACAGGCTTCTTGGGGCAGAAGTATGGCAGAGGGACCTTGTCTAGAAATTCACTTCAATCAGGAAGAGCTCCTTTTGGTAAAGCATCTCCTTCTCAAATGATGAAGAAACCAGACAGAGGGTTCTAGGACCCCTTCACACAGCTATTTTTGCTAGGCTCAGCATTTTCCAAAGCAGCTTTCATATCCACCCTCCCCTCTGCAAGGCAGCAGGCCAGAAAGGAAGCAATGAGCCCATTTGCTAGATGGGCAAATGGAGATGGAGTGGGGAAGGTGACATGTGGAAGGTTTCCCATCTTAAGGAGCCAACCAGCCAGGCCTCAGGTGGAATCTCCTTGGGGCTTGGTCTTCCCAGACGCGATGAGAGATCAAGGGCTGTGAGGCTGCTGTGGGGACAAAGTCAGCTTTGGAGCTGGCAGGCCTGGGTCAGCTTCTTAGCTGCATGGTGTTTGGCAATTCATTTTAAGCTCTCTGGACCTCGGCATCCTGGCCTGCATGAAGTGGATGTCGGTAGCAACTACATACTTCAGCACGCTGTTTTGAGAGTTTCCATGTAAAACTCAGCATGTAAAAAACATTTAGAAATGTTAGCTGTTATTATTACATTTTCCCTAAAGAATCAGGCTTACTGGAACATCTGACAATGGGGTGAGGGTTAAATAAACCAAGAGGTAGTCTGAAGCACTGTCTTTCTAACTAAAACCGGTTGAGAGAGATGCTGAGATAGAAGACAACGCTGGCCTGAAAGTTTCAGGTGACGCTGAGACTTTGGAGACATCCTGGGCTCCCAGCAAGCTGTTCAGCATTAGCCCCCAGACCCTCCGAGAACAAGGGTCTCCTCTCTTGCCACTGGGGTGCTTGAGTGGCAGTGCTGGGGACTGGAGATGGAAATGACCTCGCTGTGACATAAGGCCCTGGCAGTGGGGCCCTCCACGGATGAGGCCCAAAGCAGTCAACACCTCACTTCTTGCTGCCCCTCCACCACCCTCATTCCCCAAGACCTCTGGGGTGCAATCAACTTTTATGAGGCAGCCTGACCTTTCCGAGTAAGAGCTATAAACAGAGAAGGGCCAGGCTCTGGCCTGCCAACTGTAGAGTCCCCAACACACAGAAATGGTTCCCATCCCTACATAGGTAGCTCTGTTCCCGCCATGGCTGCAACAACAACCCTAGAGCCAGTTCTGGGGCTCACCAGAAGGACCCCACAGGGACAAGCGGGTCCTGTCCCCTGCAATCCTTGGGAGGAATGGAAGTTGCGGAGGTAAAGCCTCTAGACGGGTATGTGAGGCTCTCAACAGCTGGTCGCCCTTCCTCCCTATCCTTCCCGGCTTGGGTTTTGCCCATGTTTTCCTTGCATGTTCCACCTCCAGCACCTTTGCTTTTCCCTTTCTTGGCATGCCTTCCCCTCTTTTTCCCACCTAAATCCTATTCTTTCCCACCCAATCCCCAGTTACTCCTTGAGGCCCATCACGAAGCTGGCCTTCGCCAGTCAGTCTTCCCTGAAAAACTCCAGTTCACACAGAACTCCTTCTGAAGCTCTGAAAGTGAAACTGCTGGTTGCTCAGTCGTGTCCAACTCCTTGCAACCCCATGGACTGTAGCCCACCAGGCTCCTCTGTCCATGGAATTCTCCAGGCAAGAATACTGGAGAAGGTTGCCATTTCCTTCTCTAGGGGATATTCCCAACCCAGGGATTGAACCCAGGTCTCCCACATTGTGGGCAGATTCTTTACCATCTAATCCACCAGGGAAGTGGGTCTTAATATTAGTACAAATGCCTATGCAGTACTTAATATGTGCCAGCTACTGGTCTAAGCTCACATTTATCGACTCATTTACTCTTCACCATAGCCCTTCGAGCTAGGTCCTATTTCCCCCTCATTTTTGTTTGTTTGCTTGGTTTTGTTTGTTTTTAACAGGTGAGGAAAACTGAGGCACAGAGAGAGAAGGAACTTGCACCAAATCCCAGGGCAGTAAGTGGTAGAGACAGGATTCTGGCCTGGGGATAGCAGAGCCCAGGGACTCTCCAACAATACAGCCTTCCAGACACACATGTTACTCTCAGGAGGTGTGGCCCAGACTCCTTGGTTCCTTTCATACTCCTCACATTTGACCTGGCTCTAATGGGGAAGAAAGTGACAAGCTCATAGACTCTGGTGTCAGATGCCAGAGTAAGGATCCCAGCCCTGACACTGAATTACTCTAAGTGAGAGCCGCATAAACTCTCTGGGCCTCAGTTTCTACACCTGTAAAGTGGGGATTAAAACACTGACCTACTTCATGGGGAGGTTATGATGTTAAAATGAAATCCCCTCTGAAAGGTCTCTTCTGCACTGCCTGGCACATAGCAGGCACTCATATACTGGTTCTCTCCCTTCTCACTGCATCTCGACATCCTCACTGGATTCTGCTCAGCACCCACTGCTAATGTGAGCCACCTGGAGGCTGCTGGGGGCCTCCTTGTGGCCCAGTGTGCCTCCCTCCCTCCCTCCTGTCCTGACTCCACTACACAGAGCAGCAGCCGAAGCAACCTGGCCCAGGCAAGAAGTCACACACAGCCCTGGGAATCGCCTCCTGAAATGCTGATCACCCTCCTGGACTCTTCCGTTATTGTTGGCAATAGCCACGGCAGAGAACACCTCTGGCCCTGACTCAGAAACCGTTTCCAAAGCCAGAGTCTCCACCTCATTTCCCACACACACCCCTTGTCCTTCCTGTTCCCGGGATCCCTGTCTTCACCCATGATCCTGTTCCTGGACTCTCAGAACTCAAGAGGAGTAAGTGTGACTACCGTATGTATAACTCTATTACTTGTTTTATTTCATTTAATAAAGAGGCAAAAGAGAACAGAGTTGCTTGTTAGGCTTTTTCTGGCCAAGAAATAGTCTGGTCAGTGACTCAGGCTGAGGAAATTAGAAGGCAATTTCCAGGGACCGCTGTGCAAACCCCAAAGTCAGAAGTCCTAACAACACTCCTCTAATTCACTGCCTCCACCAACGATTAACTCATGCTGGCCTCGGAATATCTCTTTGGAAAATGCAGCAGCTGGCGCTTATATTTCTGGATCTGGAACCGGTCTCCAATGACATCAAATAGGTTTATTTTTCCCTTCCCTTTGCCTCCCCTCTGCCTGCCACCACACATGGTGATTCCAATCCCAATTTGTCCCCCCAAGCCCTCACTTGGCTGGCTCTAAAGAGGACCATGATAAATGGCTGACTGTGTTCCTTCTTCCATCAGCCTTGAAGGATGTGGTCGGTTGTTCCATGAGCAGGAATCTTTGTCAGACCCGTGAATCACCCCTAGATCACTTCCCTCCTTGGAGCAGGAGAAAAAACTGTTCTTATGTGTGTGTGTGAGAGAGAGAGACAGACAGACAGATAGTAACGAAACAGGTATGTGTGCTCTGTCGATTCAGTGGTGTCCAACTCTGCACCTCTATCAACTGTAGCCTACCAGGCTCCTCTGTCCATGGGATTTCCCAGGCAAGAATACTGGAGTGGGTTGCCATGCCCTCCTCTAGGGGATCTTCCTGACCCAGGGATAGAACCTATGTCTCCTGCATTGCAGGCAGATTCTTTACCCTCTGAGCCACCTGGGGAGCCCAAAAGAAAGAAGGGAAGAGTGCTGGCCCATGTGTGGCACTGACTTTGGGGCTGGGATCCTATATGACCTTGCCCTCACCTGTAGCACCTCTCTATTTCCCTCCCCCAACACATGTTCCTTCCCAACACACCAGGAAGCCAACACTTGGACAGCTCCAGGAAGCCCTCCAGGTCTGAACAGCTGCTCATTGTTTATCTGTTTCTCTTGTATATTGAGTGTTTTCCATGGGGCATGTAGCCCACTTTCCCATCAGACTGTGAACAGCTGGCCTTCCTTTTTGGCCTCAGTCTTCCCTTCTCTTACAGCTTCGCCTATCAGATTCTAAATGTACTCACGGGTTTCAGTGATAAGGAGAACCAGACAGATGCTAGTATGTTGAGTACCCATGATGGGCGCCAGGTACTTACTTCAGTCGTGTCCAATTTTTTGTGACCCCATGGACTGTAGCTTGCCAGGCTCCTCTGTCCATGGGATTCCCCAGGCAAGAATACTGGAGTAGATTGCCATGTCCTCCTCCAGGGGATCTTCCTGACCCAGGGAGTGAACCCACATCTCTTCTGTCTCCTGCATTGGCAGGGGGATTCTTTACCACTAGCGCCACGAGGTAAGGCACTAAAAGTAGAAGCTTTGCCCCCAAATGATCTCAGATCAATTTTCCAAATCCTTGTAAGGTTACAGGTGAGGAAACTGAGACCCAGAGTGGCTGGCTCCAGGCTGCTCACCCAGGAAGAGTCAGAGCCAAGATTCAAAACCTGAACTGCCCAACACCAGTAATTCTACAGTGGGACTGGCCTGAGAAGACCCTGTCCATACTGCAGCTGCACATCCTTCTTCCTGTGGGGCTGGATCCACAGTCTAAGGGCTTAAGGAAAAAAAAATGAAAGGCAGAGAAATGAATGGGTCTATGCCCAATTCCTAAAAATGTAGCTCCCAGGACCAAGCCCCAAATCTGCGATGCTCTAAACACACAAGAGAATGTATTATTTCTCCAGGGTGGATCCTTCATTTATCAGCTCAGGCATCACTGGAGAGCAGACATCATCTTGGGTTTGTTCTAATCCCCTGCCTCACAGTGACCTCCCCCCATTGCCTGTCACATGCTCTCCTCTGGGACACCAGGTCCCACATAGTGAGTGCATTCTCAAACACCCCCTGGGATTGCTCTCTCGTTGTCCTGTAATTCTGAGCCTGGTCTCCACAACCAACTCCAGTGGAGGAGAAGGGCCTCATTGTAGGTTTGTATCTTCCTCTGGAGGTGAAGTGACCTGAGTGGACCCACATCTCTAACTGGGAGACCCTGAGCAACTTCTCACCTCTCCACGTCTCAGCTCACCCATCTGTATTAAGAAACCAAAGACTTTGCATGGACTGTAGGAATCACATGAAATCTTACACATTGAGCATCTGGCACCAATGACAGTAACTGCTCACACTGGCTATTATTTGCATTCCCTGAAGAGTCCTGTAGAGGATCAGAACATTCACGACTGGTATTTATCTGAAATAAACAATCAGGAGAGGAAATGACTGCGAAAGCACAACGCCTCTCAAATCCAAACAAATAATTTCTTGTTTGCTTTAGATGCGCCAGCTCCTCTCCAACACCATATGACTTGACTTACACCTACACATGCGTGTGGGTGCAAAGAATGTGAACCGGAGCTCACATCCTCATGGAAAGTTGTCAAAGGTAACTGCAGTTTGCATCCAGCGCCATTAGGACCATTTGAAAGACAAGTGGTCTGAGGCCAAAGCCAGTTTACCTAAGGTCTCTCCAGGGACAGCTCATAACAGCTGAGAGAGGAGCCCAGCTCCAGGCATGGAGCCTGGTCTAAGCAGCAGCTGCCTACCTCCCCCAAACACTCCCCCCTCCTGCATCCCAAGCAAGGCCTTGGCAGAGAGGAAGGAAGCCAAGGGCTGACAGTACCACCCAAATGATGCAGGTCACCTGCCTGCCCTTTCATAAACAGGCCAAAACACAAGACCCTTGGTATCTAGGCGGCTCCACACCCATCCCAGAGACAAGCCTGCCTTTGGCTGGATGTCCTGAGAGGACCTCTGCAGTGTGTTCCCAGCATTCTGGAGCCGGCAGAGCCCCTCCTGCTTGGGTCCCAGGCCTCTCATCAGCTAGCTCCGGCTAACGTGCATATCCCATAAAGCTGCTCAGCTCTGCAATTTGCCAAACCACAGACTCAGAATTCACCGTCACCTCACCAGGAAAGGTGGGAAGAGGGCAAGCTTCTACAGTGCAGAACGGCTTCCAGGACATACATGACACAGGCGCAGTGTGTCCTGCCGGCTACCCACACCAAAGTGCCTTGGCCAGAACACTTGACCTTCTGGTGTGTGGTGTCGGCCTTGCAGAGGCCAAGGGAGGAGGTGACCCTAGGCTTCAGAGGCGCTGCCTCCCCGCCTCGCTCCTCCTGCCCTGTTGGCCCCATCGACACACTCTACTATCAGCCCCCTCTCCTGATGCATTAATGCCCCGCACATGCAGGAACCTCTTGCTATGACCAGATATTTGTCTTCCTCATCAACCCCAACCAGCCTTCTAGGGAACTTAGATGAACCCAACAAACGTGATGGGCAGAAGGCCAATTAGACCCAGGTGCTGTGACTCGCTGTGTCACAAGCGACTCTACCCCAACCGGTTCTCAGTTTCCTCGTCTGTAAAATAACGGGTGGAGTCTCAGGAGTCCTCAGGTCCCTGCCAGCTCCACAGTTCCATAATACACAACACTGTCTCCTTTAGCTGTTTTCCACAACCTGCGTTCAGGGCTCTGTATGCTCCCGTCTGCTCAGTGACATCACTCCCAGCCCACACATAGCATCACTGATTCTTAACATGGGAAGCGGACATGTCCCAGAAAACACTGTCCATGAAAAGGGAGGAAATGATCATGTCGATGGAACTGGATGGGACTTTTTTTTTGTATTTTTCACAGAGAACAAGTTATTAGCAATCTTAAAACCCCAAATCTTTCTTCCTTCTTGCCAGACCATTAATAGCTGCTTTTCAAAAGTGCTTTCTTAGTCAGAATCATGCCAATCATAAGCTACCATCTAATAAGTGCCTTATGTGCCAGGACCGCACTAAGTGCTTTGCATGGATGATCTCATTTAATTCTCCAGACAATCTTATGAAGTAGATACTACTATTATCCTCATTTGAAAAATGAGGAAACTGAGGTACATGGAGGTTCAGTAAATTGCCCAAAGTTGCACAGCTACTCAGTGTCTGAGCCAGGCTTTGAACGAGAGCCTCTCACTCAAAGCCTCAGCACTAACCACCTCTCAACACTCTCGCAGGGGGCCACTAGTCCCTTTAGCAAGGCTCCTGGCTAGTGTGTTCTACATCTGTAACCTTGGACATCACTGGTCAAAGCTAAGGTCTGATGTTTCACCTAAGATCCATAGAGAGTGCCATCTGTTGAAAGCAGTGCCTACCTTACCTGAGGACTAGAAAAGAAGCCCTAAAACTGCAACATTCGAGAAAAGAAGTTAGGAAGGCTGACTTCATAATAAGGGCTGGGATATGCCAATGGACATCTGCCTCAGAGGAGGGCGACCACATGGGAACCCAAATCCTCCAAAGACAGCTTTCTCAAAAGGGCAGGGCAGGGGGATGCCTGCTGGGCCAGTGATACAAAAGGATGAACCCTCCCACCAGCACCCACCTTTCCGCCCCCTCAGGAACCAGACTCCTTGGTTTACCTCCTCCCCAACCTGAGCCCAAGCTCATTTATTCCACTAAAAAGAAACCCGAAGATCAGAGCTATTGGGGATAAAGACAGAAAGAGTAGCCTGAGGCTGACATTAGCACAAATCCAGTCCCCTTCCAACAAGGAAATAAAAGGCAGAGATCAATGTGCTGTCTAGGGCAGCAACCCACAGCCTGTTTTAATTGTGAAAATTAATGCTTTGAGCATTCTAAATGCTCCTTTAAATGCCTAATTTGCAAATAAGATGCAGTCCTTGCTGTCTCTTCTGTCTCAAGAACAGGAGCAAAGCCGCTAGGACTGGCAGCCTCGGGAGCCAAGGACACCATTTACTTTCTAAGGTGGGAAAGATAGGAAGACGGGATGGGCTGAGATGAAGGGGCGTCGCGTCCTACTGGCCCCCAGCTCGGCTCGGTCAACCTTAGCCCCTTCTCATTAAGTCTGGGAAGGCAGGGGGAGGGGCAGCCGGCCGCTCCTCGGAGACCACAGCAAACATTTCCCTCCTCGTGTCGGAGACGGAGCATCACTTAAGAGGAAATGAACCCCGGTTAAGGGTCACGTCCAGAGGAGGGATAAAAGGAAAAGCCACAATTTTCCTCACACCGACAGACACGAGGGCTTTAAGAAGGAAATCAAAGCTCAGGGCTGAGGGTGGAGGTAGGGCAGAAGCGGCGGCTTCTCTCGGCCCCCCAGACCCAAGCCTGGGGAGACAGAGACCAGGGCACAAGTAGGAGGCTCGTGCGAGGCGTCCGTCCCCGGGTAAACCTCTGAAAGCATCTCGGTCTGCGTGCGCCTGAGCGACCCGAGCCCCCAGGGAGGGCCGGGAAGATGCTCTTTCCCAACGGAGCTTCCCAGCAAGGGTTTGAAGAACGTTCCCCCTACCATCCATCAATGCTCAGGCGGACAGATGACTTCACCGTTGTAACAGACAAGGGCAGCCACTTGCCAATTCCAATGCCAAAAAAAGAAAACGGGCGTGGGGCGGGGGGGGGGTAGGGGGGAGCAGCGGAGGAAGGTCAGAGAAGGCTTCCCTGGACATCACAGCCCTGCGAAGAGACTCCACCGCCAAAGGCTGCCCTGTAGGCGCTCAGCTCCGGGACTTATCACGGAGAGGGCTGAGGGGCCACCCAGGGGCCCTCAGGGGGTTCCTGGCCAGCCTCCCGCAGGGGTCGTGGGGGCGTACTCACATAGTGCTTGGAGGGGTTCCTCCGTTTCTCCACGTCCACCACGGTGGCATCTTGCACGCAGTAGGCGAGCATCTTCCCCCACGAAGCGAGTGGCGCCCCCCGGCGGCGTCACCTTCTCATCCCGGTCCGGCCCCGGCTCCTTGTCCCGCTTCCCGGGTCCCCGGGTCTCCCCAGCTACCTCGGGCCGGCGCGCCGCTGCCCGGGCTCCCCAAGCCCACAGGTACAGCCGCTGGACGGGGGCTGTTCAGAGGGCACGCGGGCTCCGTGAGCCCGGGCGGCTCCCCGTGGGCCTGCCGCGCTCCCCTTCCCTCCCGCGCCGCCGCAGCTCTCCGGCTCGCCCGCCCGCTCTCTCCGCCGCCCGGTGGGTCCGGCGGGAACTGGCGGAGCAGAGGAGGGGCGGGGGTGTGTCCCGCCGGCGAGGGGACGGGGCGGGGGCCCCGGAGCCTGCTGTCAGCGCGCTGGGGAGGGGCCGGCGGCGCCCCTTCTCTGCGCTCCGGCTCCGGGGGGCTCGGCGCTGACGGAGGCTGCGGGCGCAGGAGGCGGAGGCAGGGCCGGGCAGGCAGAGAAGGGAAGGGAGGGGAGAGAGGGGAAGCGCGCGGGGAGGGGCTCCGGGCCCGGGGGAGGGGCTCGGGGCGACGGGGAGGGGGGCTGCAGCCCGGCCGGAGAGGCCGGAGCGGGCCCGCGCGGCCCCACCGCGCAGAGAGCGCGGCCAGCGGCCTGGCGCGGCGCTGGGCGACTTGGCCAGGCACGGAAACTCGGGGTGGCTTCGGAGGGAGGAGGGGCGAGGGGGAATGAACCCAGAGCGCCCCCGCCCCGGCTTTCGGCCTGGGAGCGGATTTGTGCCTTTCGGCCCCCACCTTTACGGCCCCCTCCCACTCCTATCCCCCAGAGCTCTTTCATGAAAAGTAGTTTATTACCCCCACCGTTTTCGCTCAGGCCCTCCGAGCTGGAGACAAGGACTGGGGAAGTAGGCGGCATTAAACCTTTCAAGCCAGAGCCTCCTTTGATAAACCACCTGCCCCCCTGCGGGTCACAAAGGGTATATTCTCCCCGGAAATGTGATCGATCCACTGCCTGAGTCGCTTATCGATCTGAGCCTGGATAACCAATCTGTGATATCATTTACCAGTGAGGTTACAAGACGATAACACTCCTGCCTTTAAGCCTAAGGCTTCCCTGGAACCCTCTCCTCCAGGTCGGGGAGGAGGGAAGGGAAAATCCACCATTGGGTTGGGGACCAGCTCATCACTGGCCCCAGGCTCTGACTTTCTCACCACCTCTCCCTCTGGTTTAGAAAACCGACTGTTCAAGTCACTTGTCCATCCCTAGACTTGGGACACAATTACTATTTAATTCAATTTACACCCCAACCCCCCCCCCATCTGTTTCCAGCATTTTTCCATTCTAATTTCAAATATTTAAAGTAGTGTCTTCACAATTAATCTTATTGTTCACAATCACAATAAACTTTGTGACTGTGGAGCAATGCCAAGCATCTGAAATGGAGGCCAAGAGTTCTAACTGTGTTAATACTTTTTTCTCTGTACTGTCAGAACTCATGTAGATCCTAAGTTCTAAGACTGTTCACACAACTGCTTGGTACAGAGTAGCCTATTATCCTTCCAGCTTTCTTGAAGAAGGGTGCTAGGACACCAAAGGAAGCTGCTATCTAATTAGTTGACCTGGAGCAAATCACTTAATACCACAGGCATTAGAGTCATTTTAAAGTTTTCTGTGAAATGGGGGTGCTGAACTAGATGATCTTTTAAGACTTCTCCCTACATACATTCCAAACTCCTAGCAGTAGTTACTCCTTTGGAGACCATTTTGAGGGGGGGTTTTGTTTTGTTTTTCATAATTATCATGTATGGATATTGACATTTAAAAAATATTTTTTTTAATTTCTTCTCTAAAATTCTAGAAGTTTAGGCTTGATTGAGCACTTATTCTGTGCTCCTTTACAGGGCATTAAAAAACAAAAGAGAGAGAGAGAGAATTCAGGTGATGTTTGTGGAACTGAAGACTGAATCCAGTTGACAAATGCTTGTCCCTTCCCTCAAAGAGAAGAAAGTACACTCGAGAAACAGGGACACCATGAAGACAGTACGTAATAAAATGTCCATTGCATGCTCAGTTGTGTCCGACTCTGTGATCCCACAGACTGTAGCCTGCCAAGCTTCTCCGTCCATGGGATTATCCCAGCAAGAATACTGGGGCACTGGGTTGCCATTTCCTTCTCTAGGGGATCTTACTGACTTAGGGATCAAACCTGCATCCCCTGCTTGGCAGGCAGAGTCTTAGCTCTGAGCCACCTGGGAATGTCCATTATTATTGTTCTTCAGTTGCTGAGTCACGTCCGACTCTGTGACCCCAGGGACTGCAGCATGCCAGGCTCCTATGTCCTCCCCTGTCTCCTGGAGTTTGCTCAGATTCATGTCCATTGAGTCAGTGATGCTATCTAAACATCTCATCCTCTGCTACCCCTTCTCCTTTTGCCTTCAGTCTTTCCTAGCATCACGGTCTTTTGCGATGAGTCAGCTCTTTGCATTAGGTGGCCAAGGTATTGGAACTTCAGCCTCAGCATCAGTCCTTCCAATGAGTATTCAGGGTTGATTTCCTTTAGGATTGACTGGTTTCATCTCCTTGCTTCCAAGAGACTCCCAAGAGACTTCTCCAGTACCACAGATCAAAAGCATCAATTCTTCGGTGCTCAGCCTTCTTTAAGGTCCAATTCTCACATCCTTATATGACTACTAGGAAAACCATAGCTTTGACTAGACGGACCTTTGTCAGAGTGATGTCTCTACTTTGTACTATGCTGTCTAGGTTTGTCATAGCTTTCCTTCCAAGGAGCAAGTGTCTTTTACTCTCGTGGCTGCAGTCACTGTCCACAGTGATTTTTGGAGCCCAAGAAAGTAAAATTTGTTTCTGCTTCCGCTTTTTTCCCCTTCTATTTGAAATGCCCTTTAGGATTCCAGAAAATGGAGGCCTGGAATAATCCAGGAGAACTTGCTAGAGGAAACTGTCTGTGTTGTAGGGACTCTGTATGGTCTCTAAACTCTCTGGGCAGAGTTTAGAATACCTTGGACTACTCTGCCTCTTCTGAAGTCCTCCAGGCCGGTTGCACTTGCCCCAAGCTGTTCGACTTGTGCGTATTTGTCCATAACACATTCATTTCTTCCGAGAGTGGCTGGTGCACAGGACTGGCTGTAAGTTATCTCCTACTTCTTTGCACTCCTCATGTAGCAAACCTTCACCTTATCCACACTACTAGTCACTGTACGAGAATCTGTTGAATGAATGATCGGGGGAGAAGGAAAGGTGGAGTGAGGACACTGAAGCCTGAACCTGCAGTGACACACAGAGGGCCAGGAGGATAGTGTGCACCTGGGGAAGAGTCAGGGAAGGGAGTGAGACACAGGAAGAGGAAGCAAGAAGGAAGGGCGTAGGGGCTCCAGACCGTGAGAGATCTTGACACCAGGCAACGGGCTTCTGTATCAGAGAAGATGGTAGAAAAATCACTGTGGATGCTGGGCAGGCGTCCTGGGAGAAGAAGATCTGAAAGTGATGCCCAGTGCTGTGGAAACGAGGAGACCAGGCATCAATGCCTTGAGCAAGTCCTGTTCCTTGTGGGAGTTGGAGGGAGGCCTGGATAGACCCTCAGTGCTGAGCTCTGCAAGGAAAGGGCTGGGCTGTAGGAACATGGGAGGGCTGCTGGTAGAAAATCTAGACAACCCGTGGGTTCCTGGTCAAAAGATTCTTAACAGCACGCAGCCACTCTTCTTCTGTGGACTGCAAGGTGTTCTGGAAGTGCTAATGAAGCCTGAGAAGCCCCTAGTGAGGGGTGTTCAGCTGCTGGAGGGAAAAAAAAGGAGAGGGTTGGCTGTCCTGAGTCCCCTGGTGAGTCCAAGCACTCCCCCAAGAGGCACTGGTGGTTTCCTGCTCACCCTCCTCCTCCTGGATCAGGATTTGAACGTGGACCTGAGGATAAGAGATCTAGGGGAGAGAGGCAGGGTGCTTGGCTACAAGGTGATGGCCTTCTTCTGGTTTAAGAAACCCCGACAACCTGACATCTCCTAAATTCAGTGTCTTGAAGCACAACTTGAGGACTCCCCACTTCTCCCTGTGCTCCCAATTACCTCAGTCGGAGGGAGCAACTGAGCACCAGCCCCCACCCAGCCCCATGGTGCCAAGATCTCTGGGGACTAGTTGCGTAGAAGTTATCAATCAATACCTACGGGAGAAAATCTCCCTCTCCTGGGGCTATAGAACCAAGAGACTTTAAGTATAAAATGGTACAGACTCTCCCTTCTTCCCTGGGTACATGTCAAGCTTATGCAGACTTCTTTTCCAACAGTGCCTTAGGCATGCCTTTCTGCTCAACACATGTTTACTGAGTGCCTCGCATGTGCCTGGCACTTTTCCAGCAATGACTGACACTAGCTGAAGGCTCCTTGGAGACAAGATGGTGTCTCATTTGTTCAATGTCCGGCATGCCTGGTACATAGTAGATACACTGGGTGGTCTGTGTTGAAGACGTCTGCTCAAGGAGTTAGTAGTGCTGAAGAGGACTAGCTAAACCCCTATTTTGCCACCTCCATCCATGAATTGGGGATGACTCCAAGGACATAATATGAGTTCTAATGACAAAGTATAAAGTCATTTTTTTTTAAGTTTAGGATAAATAAGGGAAAGAGGACCCAAAATAAAGATACAAACTGACTGATACCTGAAAATCTGATTTTTCAGAAACAGAGAACTGTAGGATGCTTAGAACCAAATAATTTTCCAACTGGAAGGGATCAGAGAGTTTACTTAGTCCTTAATTTTACAGAGGCACAAACTGAGGCCAGGAGAAACTAAGCAAGCTGCCCAATGCCACACGGCTAGGGCGTACCAGACCTCCCATCTTTGTCCTTCACCACTCTCATAAGCCTATTCACATGCAAGAAGAAATCATTTAGAGCATTACAGATGCCTGCAGATCCAGAATGTTGCTCTCCCTTGACACTCCAATTCTCCATTCACACAAGCATCACAGGCTCCTTAGAACTCCCTCTCCTGCCTATTCCAGGCAGGATGCTCCTTAAGGTCAGGGACCATGTGTGTCTCCAAAGTCCCTTTGTGCACATGCAAATCCGATCAGCTCCCATATGCAGAGCCCAGCCCACCTCCTCTCCCGTGTAATCTTCATAACCACCTCAAAGATGACAACATACAGGAAAACGGTGAAAACAGTTAAATTACCCAACATTCATTTGGTTACTAATTGAAAATTGCCCTATGACAGTTCAGCCACTACTGTATTGAACCCTTATTAACATCTTTTAATTTTTTTTCAAACTTTGCTGTGCTTAGGTTGTGCATTCTAAACCAGTAAGAAGCAGGTGAGGGTCTGAGAACCATGGACTTGGACTGTGGCACCACCTTTTCCCTCCCCACCCTGACGACAGCACCCTGGCCACCTGCCACATACACCCCCAACCCAGCAGAGAGCCTTATACATGCCAGGCACTCAATGAATGCTTGTATTTTAAAATTGGATATTTGTCGACACTGCTGATGAAAGTGATGCCTACGCGCTGCAAAGAGTCACCCATCCTGGGTTCTAGTCCTACTCAACCACAACCCAATCTTGTGACTTTGAAGTCACTGCCCATCTCTGGGTTTCTGGTGGTAGTCTGGTCCCATGCACGCTCTAGGTTGGTAGACAAAGTGAGGTCTTATGGGTCTGAGACTCCGGGAGTTGGCAATGAACAGGGAGGCCTGGCGTGCTGCAGTCCATGAGGTCGCAGAGTGAGACACGGCTGAGCGACTGAACTGAACTGTAATGACCCAGAGATGTGCAAATTTTAGTGAGATTTGGAGCCCCCTCCTGGTCAAAGTGGTTTTAGCACCTTTAACTCAAAGCTGCTGGCCCTGCTCTGTATCCCTTTCTGTCCCTGACTGACCTCTGCCAGGAACAGGTAGGTGGGCCTGGTACCAATAACCTGCCAGTTTACAGACTATAAGCAGTCCAGGGTGTATATGCATCTCTCTTGATTTTCCTTGTTCCTTTCTCTCTTTCTTTCAAATCAGCCCTAATAAACAACTGTTTGGGGAGCGTCTTGAGAATGGTTCCTCCTGAATCTGGAGTAGACAGTGAGATCAACTTCTGCTTTCTCCAGAGGGGAGTAAATTACTGGCCAGACTTCTCCTCCCCTAGGTTGCTGGATAATGGGACCAGGATGAGACACCAGAATTGCCCTGTCTGCTTAGCCCTATTGTTCACTAATTGCAGCCGTAATAACAGGCCCCTCCTGCTTGCCAAACCACGAGGTGGTGGAAAGCACCTTTATTTGACTCCCAACACAGTAAGTTCATCAGCAAAATCTCAGCCAGCTTTTGTACAAGATGCCATTGGGAGTCTCAGCCTCCTGTCTCAGCCTTGACTCTGAGGGTGAGGGTCCTTATGCAGCAGAATTATTTGATAGAACCAAATCAAGCTGCAGCCTTAGCAAACGACCATTGCCCTGGAATACCAGAGAGAAATCTGCTGACTTGCGTATCCAAAGAAGCCAAGGACACAATTAGATTCACAACGGAAAAAAAAAAATTATTCCGTAACTCCAGACTACATCCCTAACACTGATGGGACATCTGGTCCCCAAACTAGCACATGGTGCTTTAAGACCTTCAGGGATGAGGGTGTGGATGGTCTATCTCAACTACTGAGCATGCCTTCAAGTATATTCCTGCCTGGTAGGGACTTACCAGCATCCTCTTGGTATAAAAGATCAGTGTACCTAGTTCCATTTTAACCATAAACCACCACAGATTTTCTTTTTCAAAATCCCCTGGATTTTCCAGAAGCCAGCAAACCCTGACTTGTCCATTGGATAACAAAAAAGAACCGGAAATAAAAAATCCGTTGGGGAATTCAAAGGCAGTTTCTTAAAATAACCTGAAGCCACAAATAACCAAAATTATGAGTCTGGTTTTGGTTTAACCGCCTTTTTTTTTTTTTCCTTTTTTATTCCAGTTCTCTATTGAGAAATGTTAGAAATTACTGATCTTTATCCTGTTTGAATCCACTTACCTATTTCAGGTGAAAGATCTAAGACTCTTAAAAGTGAAGTCTGGCTTCGGTAATGTCTTGCCCCCTCTGTCTCATACAGATCAGATCAGATCAGATCAGTCGCTCAGTCGTGTCTGACTCTTTGCAACCCCATGAATCGCAGCACGCCAGGCCTCCCTGTCCATCACCAACTCCCGGAGTTCACCCAGACTCACGTCCATCGAGTCAGTGATGCCATCCAGCCATCTCATCCTCTGTCATCCCCTTCTCCTCCTGCCCCCAATCCCTCCCAGCATCAGAGTCTTTTCCAATGAGTCAACTCTTCGCATGAGGTGGCCAAAGTACTGGTGTTTCAGCTTTAGCATCATTCCTTCCAAAGAAATCCCAGGGCTGATCTCCTTCAGAACGGACTGGTTGGATCTCCTTGCAGTCCAAGGGACTCTCAAGAGTCTTCTCCAGCACCACAGTTCAAAAGCATCAATTCTTCGGCACTCAGCCTTCTTCACAGTCCAACTCTCACATCCATACATGACCACAGGAAAAACCATAGCCTTGACGAGACGAACCTTTGTTGGCAAAGTAATGTCTCTGCTTTTGAATATGCTATCTAGGTTGGTCATAACTTTCCTTCCAAGGAGTAAGCGTCTTTTAATTTCATGGCTGCAGTCACCATCTGCAGTGATTTTGGAGCCCAGAAAAATAAAGTCTGACACTGTTTCCCCATCTATTTCCCATGAAGTGATGGGACTGGATGCCATGATCTTCGTTTTCTGAATGTTGAGCTTTAAGCCAACTTTTTCACTCTCCACTTTCACCTTCATCAAGAGGCTTTTTAGTTCCTCTTCACTTTATGCCGTAAGGGTGGTGTCATCTGCATATCTGAGGTTATTGATATTTCTCCCAGCAGTCTTGATTCCAGCTACCATAGTTGGTTCATTTCTTACCTGATAGACTATGGCAGGTTGAGGAAGACTTAGCTGGCTGGGTTTTCCCACCTAGGTGAATCTGGCTGGGATTCTGACTGGCATCTACAAGGTGTTACCCCAGGCAGATTACTATGATCACTTTGATTAATCTTACTGCCTAATATATAAATAGCTCATGTTTCAGTTGAGACTCAGTTGATTTACAAGTATTTGAGCTGAGCCGGCTGAAAAAAGGAGAAGGGGCTCAATTTCCAAGGCATAGTCCTATCTCATCCAAGGACGTCTGGACTTAGAGCCAAACCAGGAAGTAGCAAATCTTTGAGAACATGATACTTTCCTCCGTCTTTTATCTCTGCTTACGGGTGTGTCTGTTTTATCCTTCTTGAACTGCAGACTGCTTTTCTCTGCTACTTTACCCACATAGTAGGAGTCCTCTACAACCCAAATGTCTACCAGTCCCTTAATTTCAGACACTTGAGACTGGTTGCTTCTGTAGTCTAGATCCCAGTACCCAGGAGAAACACTCTGATTGGCCCAGCTTGGGTCATATGTCCACCCCGTTCCAGTCAATTATCAGGGGGTGGGGTCATGTAGCATGAGGATGACTATCAGAGCTAACCCACTGGACTGTGAATTAATTCAAAGAAAGAGGGCTGGTGCGAGTGGCTCCCACACCCCAAAACACCCCTACTAAATTATTGTTTACTTTTTCAAGGACATTATTCATTTATTTATTCACTCAATGAATACTTAAGTTACCAATTATGTCACCCACTTTATTAGGAACTGGGGCTACACTTGGGGCAAACCAGACAAAGTCCTTGTCCTTAGGGAGTTTTACACTTTTAAGGAAGATACACATTGTTTTATGAATCATCCAAATAAATGTCATATTATAATTGTGAGTAATGTTGTCAAGGTGGAGAAAACATATACTAAAGTATAAATGTTGGTCATCTCTGGGGGTAGCGATACAAAGTTTTAAAATTAATTTAAACATTAAAAAATTCTATAGTGTACATTTCCTTTTGGAGAAAGACTGAGTTTTAAAATTTGCCTTTTAAAAGAGTCATGATGGTTCCCTGGTGAAGAGGGCTGCCTGGAGGATAAGCAGGGGCATTTGGTGGGTTGGCAGTGGGATACAAGAGGCGATGACATTGACATACCCACACTACTACATAGACAATAGTTGGACTTCTCTGGTAGCTCAGCTGGTAAAGAATCCACCTGCAATGCGGGAAACCTGGGTTTGATCCCTGGGTTGAGACGATCCCTGGAGGAGGGCATGGCAACCCACTCCAGCATTCTTTCCTGTGAACAGAGGAGGCTGCCAGATTACAGTCCATGGGGTCGAAAAGAGTCAGACATGACGGAGGGACTAAGTGCAGCATAGCATATATAAAATAGATAACTCATGGGGCCTACTGTACAGCAGGCCTCTGTAATGACCTATATGGGAAAAGGATCTTAAAAAGAGTGGATATGTATATGTATAACTGATTCACTTTGCTGTACAGCAGAAAGTAATGTAACATTGTAAATCAACTATATTCCAATAAAAAATTTTTTTAATTAAAAAAATTTTTTTTTGAGTGTTGGCCTAATTAAAAAAAGAGAGAGATGATAACAGTTTAGACTAGGCTGACAGTTCTGGGTGGAGTGAAGAGAACTTTAGAAGGTAGAGCATCCTCTGTCTGAAGATATTGGTCAGGGATGAGGGAATCGGAGGTGCTGAGGACAATCAAAGGTTCTCAGCCTGCATACCTTGAGGGGATGATTATGCTATTTAGTATTCTGACTTTTTTAGCCTGCAATATACGGACGCTGTTCTAGTCAAGGTCAGAAGTTTCCTTTAGCTATAATAAAGATCATGATAATAATAATAGTAACAATAACAACAGTAATATCAGCAATTGTTTATTAAGCTCCTGTGTGTTGTGCCAGGCACTCTGATGAGTAAGCATTGTGCTTGTGTATTCCATACACGGGAATTTAATCACAAACAAGAATGCCCTCCCTTGTGGGGTTCACAGTCAAGGTAGAAGAAACAATGAATTAGATAAGAAAAAAACCAAGGCTTTGGGCCTCTTCAACTCTCTAGTATTCTTTAAAAATTTGTTGAGCATTTATTTAGTAAGGGCTGGAAGAAATAAATTTTCTATTAAATGTCCACTTTTCTCCCTGCATTGAAAGTAAGGCATTTATTATATGCACCGAAAGCAGTATTTTCTAAGTTGTCTTTTATTTCATAAGTTTTCATACCTGGATAATTCACTTACATGCTTGCTATCAGTAAAAGTAACTTACATGGATACAGCTTCAAACTCATGAAAGATATTTTAAAAGTTTGTTTTCATTTTAATGGAAATCAGATGTTTCCTATTTTTCTGGAGCTCTTGTTTTCCCTTTAATTTGGGGGGGAAGAGGAGGAAGTTTCTTAAGAGTTAACTTCTTGGGAAGTATATTGAACGGTTTGAAGTTACTTAAAACAAATCATTTCTTCCAAGAAAACAGCACTAGACCCGTACTGCTGCACGTTGACCTAGACCTTGAAGTCGGGGGGTGGGGGGGGGGAGTGACTACTGCCGCCTGAAGGGCTGTCTGATGGAAGGAGTCAAAGCCGGCCCAGCTCAGCCCACAAGGGCAAAGCATCCTGCAGGAATACTCCACAGAGATGGGAGGCGTTAGAGAGGAGGGGTTGTGAATTTCCCCTTGAGGATACTGTTTATTGTGGGAGGACCTAGACCATTTGTGCCAGGAGAGCCTTGGAAAATCCCAGTCTTTCAGGCCAATTTGTCTACCCTGCCTAATACAAGAGGGGTCACCACTGCTCAGATTTTTAGAAACAAAATGGAAAATTCTCCCTGATGGACAGTTAAGAAATAATGTAGATAAATGTCTGATGATTAATTCATGATATTACTGAAGCATGAAGGGACTTCCCTGGTGGTCCAGTGGCTGGGACTCCGTGCTCCCAATGCAGAAGACTGGGGTTCGATCCCTGGTCGGGGAGCTGGATCCCACATGCTGCAACTAAGAGTTCACACGCGCAACTAAGGCCTGGGACAGCCAAATAAATAAATATTCTTTTAAAAAAAGAAACATGAGAATGCCAGCTCATAAGGACAGAAATGTTGGTCTGTTTTTTCACCACAATACACCCCCTGTGCTGAGAACAACGGCTGACACATGACAAGTTTTCCACTAACTGTTCGCTAAACCAACAATAGTCAATATTTTCA
The DNA here is from genome assembly GCF_029407905.1 of Bubalus kerabau. Lineage (NCBI taxonomy): Eukaryota > Metazoa > Chordata > Mammalia > Artiodactyla > Bovidae > Bubalus > Bubalus kerabau. The sequence continues at coordinate 26,970,592 of NC_073645.1, forward strand.
ATTTGGGGGGCCATACAATCTCTGTTGCAGCTACTCAACTCTGTCTAATATACCTATACCATGACCCTGCAATTTTAAGAGAAATTTCACCCAAGAGAAATCTGTACATATGTCCAACAAAAAAATATGAAAGCATTTATAGCAGCACTAATCATAATAACTCAAAACTGAAAGCCACTCTAACGTCCACCAATGCTGAGTGGGTCAGTAGAGGTGTTATGTTCATACAATAGAATACTATACACCAGTGACAAAAACCAAACAACAGCTTCAGACAGCAAACTGGCTGAAGTTCACAGACACATGTTGAGCAAACAGAGGCAGGTGCAAAGGATATAGGCATATTATATGGTTTCATCTACATAATGTTCAAAATAGCCCAAGTTAACTTGTAGTGCTGGAGGCCATATAAATGGTTGCCTCTGAGAAGTATGAGCTGAGACGGGCACAGAGGACTATACTGGAAATGGTCTTTGTCCTGATCCATGTTGGAGTTTTGGCTGTGCCCTGGCATTGTACACTTGAGTGTATATATTTTACGACTTGCTATGTGGATTGTTTATGTCTCCACAAAGTTCATATGTTCATTTAAATAAAAGAAGGATTTAGCTAATAACAGATTTTCTTGATCCAGATAGAGAGTAGTTACTGGCAGTAATCTCTTTTCTCACTTGAAATGGTCATACCAGCTTCTTGCTCTGGCCTGGAAAGTAAAAAAGTAAATCTCACTGCCCATATTATTATAATAATTCAGAAATGTTGGAAAAGTTTTCAATGCAAAGACAGCACCTCAGCATCACTGAGATGCTGTATATAAAAATGCATTTTAAGAGTCTCTTCTTGGAGTTTTCCTTGGTGGCTCAGTGCTCAAGAGTCTGCCTGCTAATGCAGGAGACACAGGTCTGATCCCTCGTCTGGGATGACCCAACATGCCACAGAGCAACAAAGCCCGTGCACCACAACTACTGAGCCTGTGCTCTAGAGCCCGGGAACTGCAACTACGGAGCCCACACGCCACAGCTACTGAACCCTCATGCCCTACAGCCCATGTTCTACAACAAGAGAAGCCACGGCAATGAGAAGCCCACGCACTGCAGCTGGAGAGTAACCCCTGCTTGTTGCAACTAGAGAAAAGCCTGTGCAGCGAAAAAGACCAGTACAGCCAAAAATAACTAACTAAATAAAAATTTATTTTTTAAAAAAGATTCTGTCTTCTTGATGATGGCTAATGCTTGACGTATGGATCATATAATGACAGCTTAACCCTGGCACAGGCACTTCCTCACTTTCCCCCATCACTGTTTTCTCCCCATCTGAATGTCACTACTACATTTTTGCTAACATTTCACGGCAGGTTAAAAAAAAAAAAGATCTTTCTTTTGATAGCTTTTCTGAATGCAAACATGGCAGAGGAAGGTGGTGGAAAGAGAGTGACTCTAGGTTTGGATTCCCGCTCTACCGCTTTTCTCTGTGCAACTTTGAAAGCTGTTTCACCTTTCTAAGCTTCTGTTTCCAGTCTGTAAAATAGAGATAAAAATGCCTACCTTACAGAGTCACTGTCAGGTGAACATGAGATCAGTCAGGTATTGGGTTGACCAAAAGCTCATTTGGATTTTTCTGTGAGATGTCATAGAAAAACCTAAATGGACTTTTTGGCCAACTCAATAAAATGGTGAGCACAGTGAGGTCACGTGATAAATCCTCAGTATATGTTGACCATTATTATAATTATTAATATCATTTACTAAAATAAACACCATTTGTTCTCTGATCCCATTGGTCTGTAGATTGTCTATAACTTTAACCTTCAAACTTCAAGCAAGTTGCAAGTTGGAGTATTAATTCATTCAATGAGTATTGAGTACGGTTGGAACTTCCTTATCCACAGGGACAGAGGCCAACTCTACTGTGTGGTTTTACACATGGGACTTCAGCATCTTCGGATTTTGGAATCACCAGGTGTCCTGGTGCACAAGCTCGAATCTAGATTGCTGGGAGAAATATCAATAACCTCAGATACTCAGATAACACCACCCTTATGGCAGAAAGCGAAGAACTAAAGAGCCTCTTGATGAAAATGAAAGAGGAGAGTGAAAAAGCTGGCTTAAAGCTCAACATTCAAAAAATGAAGATCATGGCATCCAGTCCCATCACTTCATGGCAAATAGATGGGGAAACAATGAAAACAGTGAGACTTTATTTTCTTGGGCTCCAAAATCACTGCAGATGGTGACTGCAGCCATGAAATTAAAAGATGCTTGCTCCTTGGAAGAAAAACTATGACCATCCTCAGTTCAGTTCAGTTCAGTCCCTCAGTCATGTCTGACTCTTTGTGACCCCATGAATAGCAGCACACCAGGCTTCCCTGTCCATCACCAACTCATGTCCATCGAGTTGGTGATGCCATCCAGTCATCTCATCCTCTGGCATCCCCTTCTCCTCCTGCCTCCAATCCCTCCCAGCATCAGAGTCTTTTCCAATGAGTCAACTCTTTGCATGAGGTGGCCAAAGTATTGGAGTTTCAGCTTTAGCATCAGTCCTTTCAATGAACACTCAGGACTGATCTCCTTTAGGATGGACTGTCTGGATCTCCTTGCAGTCCAAGGGACTCTCAAGAGTCTTCTCCAACACCACAGTTCAAAAGCATCAATTCTTCTGTGCTCAGCTTTCTTCACGGTCCAACTCTCACATCCATACATGACCACAGGAAAAACCATAGCCTTGACTATATGGACCTTTGTTGGCAAAGTAATATCTCTGCTTTTGAATATGCTATCTAGGTTGGTCATAACTTTCCTTCCAAGGAGTAAGCATCTTTTAATTTCATGGCTGCAATCACCATCTGCAGTGATTTTGGAGCCCCCCAAAATAAAGCCTGACACTGTTTCCACTGTTTCCCCATCTAGTTCTCATAAAGTGATGGGACCAGATGCCATGATCTTCGTTTTCTGAATGTTGAGCTTTAAGCCAACTTTTTCACTCTCCTCTTTCACTTTCATCAAGAGGCTTTTTAGTTCCTCTTCACTTTCTGCCATAAGGGATCCAACCTAGATAGCCTATTAAAAATCAGAGACATTACTTTGCCAACAAATGTCCATCTAGTCAAAGCTATGTAGGGATGTGAGAGAGTTTTACTATAAAGAAAGCTGAGTGCCAAAGAATTGATGTCTTTGAACTGTGGTGTTGGAGAAGTCTCTTGAGAGTCCCCTGGACTGCAAGGAGATCCAACCAATCACTTCTGAAGGAAATCAGTTCTGAATATTCTTTGGAAGGACTGATACTGAAGCTGAAACTCCAATATTTTGGCCACCTGATGCGAAGAGCTGACTCATTTGAAAAGACCCTGATGCTGGGAAAGATTGAAGGTGGGAGGAGAAGGGGACGACAGAGGATGAGATGTTTGGATGGCATCACTGACTTGATGGACATGAGTTGAGCAAGCTCTGGGAGTTAGTGATGGACAGGGAAGCCTGGTGTGCTGTAGTCCATGGGGTCGCAAAGAGTCAGACATGACTAAGTGACCAAACTGACTGACTGGGTGTCCTGGAACCAATCCCTCAAGCAATCTGAGGAACAACTGTATTTACTCTATGAATAAGGTAGACCAGAGCCTTGCCCTCAGGGAACTTGCATTTCTATTGAGATTTGTGCATTAGCAAACTTCTCTCTGGGCAGAATGATCTGCAGTGCTTCCACTCTTCCCCAGTAGCTTGTTCTTTCTGTGTTCTTATTGCCCGATTACTAATCAGATCAGATCAGTCGCTCAGTCGTGTCCAACTCTTTGCGACCCCATGAATCGCAGCACGCCAGGCCTCCCTGTCCATCACCAACTCCCGGAGTTCACTCAGACTCACGTCCATCGAGTCAGTGATGCCATCCAGCCATCTCATCCTCTGTCGTCCCCTTCTCCTCCTGCCCGCAATCCCTCCCAGCATCAGAGTCTTTTCCAATGAGTCAACTCTTCGCACGATTATTAATAGGTCTTATTAATTAACAGCTCGAGGTTTCCTAAGCTTTTCCTTAAGAGTATGTTCTTCTCAAGACTTCATGTGCAATGTGTTGTTTATCTGTAGTACTGTACATTCATTTTCATCACCAGACTTTTTTGCATATGTTTTTATGAAAACATTAAGCTGTTCATTTTCCATGGAATGAATCGTAAAGCTTTGTTTTCATGCTCCACTGTATTTAGTCTCAAAATGGCATTGCTGCTTGGCAAGGTCTATAAAAATCAGGTGCAAAATTTACTACACAAAACATATTTAGGACTTGGGTAATTTTTATTGCCATAAAAGGTGACTTTTCCAAACAACTAAATATCATTTTTCTCTGTTGCCATTGAGTGGTTTTTTTTTTTTTTTTGGCATGAGCATTTTTGACAGCTTTGTGGCTTTTCCCTTTATAAGCCCCTGCCTCCTCTACTCTGGAATATTCTTTCAGTTTTACCTGAATCAGTTTCTCCTGAATTGTAATTCCTAAGACCCCAAATAAACTTGTTTCTTGTTTTGCGGCCTTCTTGGTCAACACAGTCAGAGATGTAGTCTTTATTCTGAGAGTGTAGCCCTTCCATGGTTTCAGTTGAAAGCTTGAGTTGTTTGCCAAAGCCCCATAACTTGGTAAGAAACCATCACCCCTGGGATGGGCAGTGGTTGAAGTCTCTGCTCCATCTCTTTCAGCCATCAACTGTTGTTTTCCCCTGGATTCCTTTGAGTCTCACTTGGACATGTACAATTCAAGAGTCAGTCTGAGGAGAATTTATACACATTTTGGGACTTCCTACTCTGTGACTTTCCTTTTCAGAATTTTCACCTCAATTTCCAGCCACTCTATTTGCAAACTCCTTCTCAGAATCATCAGGCCACTAAGCCTGTGATTTTAGTCTTTCAATGACCTCTACCCTGTGTGAGCTGATTGTGGTTCTCTTAGTGTGGTCCTTCAACCAGTAATTAGCATCACATAGGGAATGGATAAAATGCAAAATTTAGGGCGGCATCCCAGAACTAGTGAATTAGAAACTCAAGGTGGAGTCTAGCAATCTATATTTTAACGAGTTTTAGTTTGAGACTGACTACCTTAGTGGTAAAGCTATACGAACGTGGGTCTCACCCAGAGTGGTTCCCATCCTTTATTGTCTGGATGCTCTTCAGTACCAGCAAATATGAGGGGTTTTTTTTGTGGGGGGAGGGGTCCAGAATTTTGTAATATTATTTGTAGAAGGAATTAGCCTGAAACAAGCTACTTTGCCAGATGGGAATTTGGGCATTCACTTTGTCGCATATATTCCATACTGTATACTGCTTGATTCCCCCACTTCCAAGCACATATATCTTTGTAATTTAAAAAATAAATTTAAATTCTTTTAAATTGAGATTTGAATAAAATGTTTGTGAAACCCTGAAAGCACCTTATAGTTTTATAGAACACGGCTTGAAAACCTCTAGTTTAAACGGTGTTGTTTGACAGTATGGGTCAGGATTAGCCTCAACCATGCATAGGAGAATCTCCATAGCAACTGTCACCATAGCATCAAGCCTAGGAAAGAGGTGATAAATGAGCTTATACAGAGTAGGGGAGAATGTAGTGTGGTATCTTCTGGTCTCCCTTCCAGCAAATCCCAAAGACATGCCTGTACCTTTGTTGCAGGAAGGGGGATCCCCTTCCAGAGCCCAAAACTGGGCTCTTGTCTAACACTCGGAAATGAATTGTCCGAGGAGACACATGTGCTGAATTTTATTGGGAAAGGGCACCCAAGTGGAAAGCAGTAGGGTAATGGAACCCAGGAGAATGTACCACATGCCACGTGGCTCACAGTCTTGGGTTTTATGGTGATGGGATTAGTTTCTGGGTTGTCTTTAGCCAATCATTCTGACTCAGAGTCCTCCCTGGTGGTGTACACCTTGTTCAGCCAAGATGGATGCCAGGGAGAAGGATTCTGGGAGGTAGTCGGACATGTGGTGTCTCCTTTTGACCTTTCCTGAACTCTTCCGGTTGGTGGAGGTCCCCGTGTTCCTTACCAGGACCTCCTGTCGTAAAACAACTTATGCAAATGGTTACTATGGTGCCTGGCCAGGGTGGACGGTTTCAATCAGTGCGCTTCCCCTAACACCTTGATAGAGAAAGCCTGCAGGTAATGACCAAGTGAAATGACCTGACATTCTCCAAAGTGCAAAGGGTCTCTGCTCCTCAGTGAGAAGCAGGGACTCCCCCTCAAGAGGGAATTAACCCCTTATAACTTCAAGAAGAGGGAATACTTTCACAATACTGTCATTCTATCAGACCAGTAGAATGGAGAGAAAGTTCATCTAAAAACTCACTCTGGCTTCTCTCCCTTTCCCTGCCTCCACCCCCAGACAGACCCACTGGTATTTTATCCCCTGGGGAGCAGGCCCTGGGCAGTACTTTTCCAACTTTAATGTGCACTGGGGATCTTTTTCAAATGTAAATACTGATTTAGTAGGTGTTACAGGCTGAACTGCATCTCCTTCAACTTCATATGCTGAGATCCTAACCCCAGTATCTCAAATGTGACTGTATTTGGAGATACGGTCTTTAAAGAGGTGAGTAAAGTGAAATGAGGTCACTGAAGTGGTCTCTGATCTAATATGACTTGTAAGAAGAAAAGACAGATAGACACAGAGGAAAGACCGTGTGAAGATACCTGGAGACCCCGAAGAGACAGACTGTAGAAGAAACTGACCCTGCTGACACCTTGACCTTGGACTTCAAGCCTCCAGAACTGTGAAAAATAAATTTCCATTGTTTAAGCCACCCAGTTTACTTTGTTAGTGCCCAGTGGGGCTTTGTTCTGGCAACCCTAGCAGACTAATGTAGTAGGTCTGGGGAGGGAACTGTGATGTTACATTTCTAACATGTTCCCAGATGATGCTGATGCTGCTGGTCCAAGGACCAGACTTTGAGTAACAAAGATCTGGAGAATCAGGTTCCTTTTTGCTTGATGGCAGGCATGGTCAGCAGCTTCCCAAATCACCTTGCACATTGGAGAGGAGGACACTTTTTCCCCACCTCTTCTTTCTTTAGGATGGCTAAGGCAATTGTTCTCAGCCTGCTTATGTTTGCAGCACTTTAAAAAATATAGAGTGGCACCTTTCGGGGGATGAGTCACACGTTAGGTTATGTAAATGAATGAAGTGGGCTAGATACAACATAGGACCTGATGGATGCAGTAGGTAAATGGGGAGCTCACGCCTCACGTGAAGCGGGCAGATCTACACTGTCTCCAGTCAGAATCTGAGCTTGGTGCACCCAGATTTTTCAAAATTTCAAGAGAAGATAGAAATTTGGATTTTTATATTAAATCTCCAGAGTTTTTAAATGTTGGCAACTCAGTTAATTTCTTTTTGAAATGTGAAGCAAAGGAGCCCCTGAGGTCCTGGACAAGTTATTGATTTGTATCTTATTTTGGAAGTATACATATGTAAGGGCTTCCCAGGTGGCGCTAGTGGTAAAGAACCCAACTGCCAATGTAGGAGACATAAGAGATGCGGGTTAGATTCCTGGGTCAGGAAGATTCCCTGGAGAAGGACATGGCAATCCACTCCAGTATTCTTGTCCAGAGAATCCCATGGACAGAGGAGCCTGGTGGGCTACAGTCCATGGTGTTGCAAAGAGTTGGACATGACTGAAGCAACTTAGCACGCATACATATGTAAAAATTCATCAAACTGTAGGATTAAGATTTGCACCATTTACTGCTTTTAAGTTATGCCACAATAAAACACCTGCATCAGGGTGATACACATCAGCTTCAGATAGTCGTTACCTGTGGGAATGGAGGCAAAGCGGGACTGAAGTTGGCTTTATCTGTATTGTCAACGTTACGTTTCTCTCCAGAGGAAAACTGAAGCACAGGTGGGAAAAGAATAACAGCTGTCTCGTCTCAGTGGTATCTAGATTTTCTGCTTCATTATTTTCTGTATGTTTGGACTATTTCACCATTAAACATCTTAAATATTTACAAAAAAAAAAAAAAAAAAAAAACCAAACGCCGAGAATACTAATACTGCATGGGCTAACCCAAACCCCTTGGAGGTTACTGAAACATACTCTCTTGGTCTTCCTCTGGGACCATATTGTTGTTTAGGTAGGAATGTTCTCTGCCTTGTCCCAGATCTCCTGCAGCTTCAGGAAACACCTGCTCCCTCCCTGCCACGGGTGTGACGTGATGTCACCCCACCCACTCAACCCATATAACCTTCATCACCAGAAGTGGTGCTCAGTGCAGGCTCAGCTGGGGCAAAAATAAAATATAAACATCAACCTAAACCTGAAGACATTGTGTTGCGTTCCCAGTTCTGAGCCACCAGAGAACAGGCTTCTCTGATCCTGAAAGCAGTACAGCCCAGTGGTTAAGCTCACTGGGTAGAAATTTGGCTCTTCCACTTAAGTCAGATCAGATCAGATCAGTCGCTCAGTCGTGTCCGACTCTTTGCGACCCCATGAATCGCAGCACGCCAGGCCTCCCTGTCCATCACCAACTCCCAGAGTTCACCCAGACTCACGTCCATTGAGTCAGTGATGCCATCCAGCCATCTCATCCTCTGTCGTCCCCTTCTCCTCTTGCCCCCAATCCCTCCCAGCATCAGAGTCTTTTCCAATGAGTCAACTCTTCGCATGAGGTGGCCAAAGTACTGGAGTTTCAGCTTTAGCATCATTCCTTCCAAAGAAATCCCAGGGCTGATCTCCTTCAGAACGGACTGGTTGGATCTCCTTGCAGTCCAAGGGACTCTCAAGAGTCTTCTCCAGCACCACAGTTCAAAAGCATCAATTCTTCGGCGCTCAGCCTTCTTCACAGTCCAACTCTCACATCCATACATGACCACAGGAAAAACCATAGCCTTGACGAGACGAACCTTTGTTGGCAGAGTAATGTCTCTGCTTTTGAATATGCTATCTAGGTTGGTCATAACTTTCCTTCCAAGGAGTAAGCGTCTTTTAATTCATGGCTGCAGTCACCATCTGTAGTGATTTTGGAGCCCAGAAAAATAAAGTCTGACACTGTTTCCACTGTTTCCCCATCTATCTCCCATGAAGTGATGGGACTGGATGCCATGATCTTCGTTTTCTGAATATTGAGCTTTAAGCCAACTTTTTCACTCTCCACTTTCACTTTCATCAAGAGGCTTTTGAGTTCCTCTTTACTTTCTGCCATAAGGGTGGTGTCATCTGCATACTTGATTCCAGCTTGTGTTTCTTCCAGTCCAGCGTTTCTCATGATGTACTCTGCATATAAGTTAAATAAACAGGGTGACAATATACAGCCTTGACGTACTCCTTTGCCTATTTATGTACTCCTTTCCTTCCACTTAGTAGGTAGTTACATATCCCTGGGCAAGGGAGTCAGTCCTGGCCTCAATTTCCTCATCCATAAGGTGGGAATGATAATAGTATATACCTATTTAGGTTTATGTTAAGATTTAAGTTGGCTGGGTGGCTGGTGCATAATTGTTCAATAAAAGTTAACTTTCATAACTGTTAGTATTATTAAGTACTTCCACTTTACTTTAAACATCTTTTATATGTCATGGACTAAGTCTGAGGTCGGGCCACGATGTTAATAAATTGGTATCTGACCACTGAGTCCCAAAGGGAAAATATTTTCAATTGTGCTTCAAGTAGCAAATGTGATCAAGCTTTGTCATGCATAGGAAAGGAAAATCACAGAGGCTCCAGGTTGGTTCATTTACTGCTTGCCTCCAGCCTCAGGGCTGGGGCACCTAGCCCCTCCCCATGGATGGTGGTATTGCCAGGGCAACAGGGCTTGTTGATGCACGGGGTTGCTGTTTGGGGTTGGTTGCTCAAGGTAATCCTCCCAGAAACAGCATCCTGCTGGTGGCTCAGTGACCCAAAAAAGGGCTTCAGCAGTGACTAATATCGCTGCAAAGGATGCACACAGATCCAAGAAAATGCATTCCTTAAAGGGATACGATTTCAACTGCTTCTCAGTTGGTGCTTCTTTGCCTTCTTCAACCACAAGCATTAAGCTTCTCTGTTTGAAATTCTAGTTCTCCCAGGTGGCATTCTCCAGAGGGGCCGTTTTCTCTGGTAACTCACGGAGACTCTGACTACCTGGAATGGGGTAGGGAGGAGCTAATTAATTGCCTGTGAGAGTGTATTTCCAATGAGGGCCTTTCCTTGTACTTCAGGAGGCACACTCTTTAAGCGTTTCTGCTGAATCCAGTTGAGAAGGCCCACAGATCCATATGGTCGGAGAGTCGGACATGACTGAAGCGACTTAGCATGCACACATGCACAGATCTCCTGAGCCCTCTTGCCCTTCCATTAGCCTGAGACTCCTATGGTCTGTCCTCTAGAACCTGGGCTCTACTCCAGCCTTTCCTACCCTCCTTTCCTGAATCAATTACCCACCTTGGGTCTGTTGTATTTAGGTCTCTGACATCCGTTTGCACGTCACCGTCCCCATTCAGGCCCTTACTACCTTTCCCTGGATCACTGTAGTCATGTCTCTCTGGTCTACCTGCCCCTGAGCAATGCTCCTCCACTCTGCTGCCAAAATATTCTTTCCAAAATGTAAATCTGATGCCGGCTTTCGCTTTAAATCTTTAATGCTGCCCTTCTCCCCACCTACACACTGCTTCCAGAATAAATGTTCCCAGTAGTGTTAGAATTCTTTGTCAAGAAAAATCCAGAAAGCTAGACTTTGGTCAGGACTTTCCCCATCCCTTTTTTATTTGTAGAGTTATAGCATTTTACACATCAAAAAATTACAAAACATTGCAATAAGTCTCCTACCCACTTCAGCCCCCAATTCCATATCTGAGGAAGACACCCCTGATACAGTTTCTTCTGTCGTTTTTCAAACACATACACACCTTTTTTTTTTTTTTTAAATACAGATGACAGCCAATGTTTTTTTTTAATGTTGGTTTACTATTTTTACCAACAGGAAAGCATGGCGTGCTGCAGTCAGTCCATGGTGTCACAAAGAGTCAGACACGACTGAGCAACTGAACTGAACTGAGTATTTTTAAACTCTGAGGGTCAAACAAGACCATATGTATCCATGGGTTATAAGTCATATAGACATGTGCTTATGATCCACTCTATTTCAAGTGTCCTGGAGACAGGGTTGGAGCTTTGCCTTGGTATCCCCCTCTACAACATGGCATGATGCCTAGCATACAGTTGACAATAAGTACAATGCACTGGCCAAATCCACTGAAACATTTATTAAGCACCATTCTGTCCCTTCTGCTGGGTCTGTCACAGAATTCCAAGTGAACTGTGATGTGGGCAACCTCTGAGGGAATACATGGGAACGGTCAAGTCTAAGACCTCAGCTGGCTATAGGTTCAGAACCTGTCCACCTCCTATTTTTCCTGATTACCTGGGTCCACAACAAATGGACAGAAATGGCAGATGCCTCCTCACCTCGCCCTCAGGCTCACCCTGAGGGTGTGGTGTGTGGGCTTGTGCCCAGCCCTCGACAGAGTGCTGACACCACCATTCCCAAGCTGGCTCTTGTTCCCAGGAGTGGCGTGTCTACTTCTTGCCTTCCACCAGGTCAAGGCAAGCTGGGACTGGAAAGAAACCACACAGGCTGTTTGCTGACTCTTCCTGAGGCACTGGGCTGGGCTGGGCTGGGGCTGGCTGCTGGATGAGTCAGGCCTTTTCAAGCTTCTTCATGTTGGGAGAAGACTCGCTGCTCAGGTGGTTTGGGGCCTTCTCCTAGGTTAGATCCTCTCTGATCGCTTGCCTGTGGTCCAGGTCATGTCCAGCTGGTCACCATGCATGATGGTTGCAGAGAGGGTGACATTTTCAGTTCATGATAAGGTGGACCCCACTGATGATACATAACAAACTCATCATATGGCCCTCCCCATCTCCTGAGGCTGCGATTTCCAATTGTTTCCACAGTGACGCAGGGCAAGTGGTTTTTGTATGCAGGGTGCTCCTGCTAGAGTATTTGGGTTGGCCAAAAAGTTTGGGTTTTGCCGTAACAGCTTACGGACAAACCCGAATTAACTTTTTGGCCAACTCGATACTTTTTTTTTTTCCCCCTTCCACTCAACAGACCATTCTGGAATGCAAAAGCGGGTGGGGTGGGAATGTGATCTTGTTCTAAAATTCACCTTGCCTTGATTCTCACTGCAGTGCAGTAGGAATCTTACTCCTAAAACTCAGGGTGAGGGGGGCGACACATCATATGCCTTCTTTTTCTTTATTTCAAGTTAGCTGAGGCTTGGGAGCCCTCATTCTCTAGGCTGGAAAGAAAGTAATATTGGTGGTAATGGGGTGGGGCAGGCTCTCCCCTTCTCTTGGGATGCGTGAAAATACATCACATAGGAGGGTACATAAGTCTTCTGCTCATGTCCCCAGGGTGTTCCTTTAGAGAACGCTTACAGAAGCTTCCTTTCCAAGCTTGAGAATCTCGGCTGAGGCTGGGGATCTTAAGTCAATGCTTAAGTCTGCAAGAGACACTGCAAAATCTCCCCACAGAAGTCCTGCCAACCTGCCACCTGCCGCAGGCACCCTGGGCAGCACATTCTGGTCTGCCAGGCCTGAAGCCCACTCATCTCCAGTCCCTCCCAGGCTCCAGGCTTCCAGAAAACATAAGCCAGCTTGTCTGCACAAACAACTTCTGGTTTCAGCCTCCAAACCAAACCTCCTGGAGGCAAGGCTGGCTTCTTGCTTGGAAGAAGAAATAGAAGACAGGAAATACAAATCCCATGCTAACAGCTCAATATATTATTCTGCCACCAAATTTATATTAGAATAATCATTCACAAATTTCAGTACATCAGAAAACGGTGTACTTCTCACAGGTTACTTGTGCCACATATCAGTGCTTATGTGACACCACTGTTGCTCTGCTCTAAAGTAAAGCTAAAAAAACCAAAAAAGAAAAACAGAAGTGTTTTATGTCTTCACCCCTGCTTTCTTTCCTCCATTCACTGACTCTCCTCAGAACAAAACTAAAAAGCCTTCTCCCTGAGGATGCAATTTCCAGCCAACAAGATTATCTAAATGGCTGTTGCCCAGTGCCCCATGAACTGTACAAAACCTGGTCAATGATGAAAATGCAAGATCACCTTATTATGATAATTAGGCTATGCTGATTAAAGTGGAAGCATCATTAAGGCCATTTCTATTACTAAACCTATCTTCTCCACTTAATGAGCACTTTCTTAAAAACATCTTTAGTTTCTTACAGTTTATCTGACTGGGGACAGAGTCACTGAACCAGAGTTGAATGGCGTCTGGTTTATGAGAGGACTGAGTCTATAATATGGTGACTGGTTTTTAAAAGATTGCTGCCTTCATGTATTATATAACATTTGAGCAGGCATGTGTCCAAGCACTTGAAGTAGCAAATGGGGAACATTGAGGTTTGAGTTCTTCAGGATGTTTATTCCAGCTGTGTATTAACTAGGACCTCAGCGTCCGGCCTTGGACTGTTTCTGTGGCTGATACGACCAGGCCTCCCTCAGCTTCCAATGGAAGTAATGGCCAGTGTCCAGGGCAGAACTACATTCGTCCAGAGGTTGCCTGGAATGAACTGATGCTAGATGCCACTCATATCTAAAGAAGTAGAAATGCAAGCAAAACCTACAAGTTGTTTTTACCAATCAGATAGACAGTGATTAAAACTACTGATAGTATGTACAATTTTAATATGTACACTCTCAGTTGTGTCTGACTCTTTGCAACCCCACGGACTGTAGCCCTCCAGGCTCCTCTGTCCATGGGATTTCCCAGGCAAGAATATTGGAATGGGTTGCCATTTCCTTCTTCAAATATGCACAGTGTTGGTGAGCTTGTAAGCGAAGAGTAGGCTCATAAATAAGAGAAAATAGGACTTACTTCCCTGGTGGTCCACGGGCTAAGACTCCACACTCCCAATGCATGGGGCCCAGATATGATCCTTGGTCAGGGAACTAGATCCTACATACTGCAACGAAGAGTCACATGCCGAAACTAAGACTTAGCACAGCCAAATAGATAATAAAAATTTTAAAAATAAGTATTTTTTTAAAAAGAGAAGAGATAACAGATCAACCTTTCCAATGAATATTTTGAATTTTTAAATGTTCAAGACCTTTCTCCTGGTGGTTGTGTTAATAAAAATTTACCATACAGGGACTTCCCTGGTGGTTCGTGGTTAAGAATCTGCCTTGCAATTCCAGGGATGCTGTTTGGGGAACTAAAATCCCACATTTCTCTGGAGCAACTAAGCCCATGCACAACTAGAGAGAGAGTCTGTGCCCGCAATGAAGATCCTGCATACTGCAACTAAGACCCGTCACGGCAGCCAAATACATAAAAACAAAACAAAATAAAACTTACCTTACAAATATATGCAAACATATGCCAAAGAAAAGGAAAACGTACAAGGATGTTTCCTGCATAATTGGTCACAATAGCAACAAACTGGTGACCAATTAAATGTCTTTCATTAGAGGGTCTGGTTAAAAACCTTAAAGGATACATAAAAACGTTAAACATACAAAAGAATTATCTGACCATTTAAAAGAATGTAGTCAATCTTGCATGCCGAAGTGGAAAAAAAAAACCAAAAAACACCTGAATTTTAAGATATGTTATTAAACAAAAAAGCAAGGTGCATTTAAAATACTGACATATATTTTGGGCAAAATATTGTTATTTTTCTAAGTAGACATATAATCTAAAAAAAAAAGAGTACCTGGGAAGTGATACATCAGTTTTTCTCCTTTGTACTTTTGGATATTAAAAAAATTTTTTTTTAAAGAACAAGGCTGTGACAGGGACTTCTCTGGTGGTCCAATAGCTAGGACGCCATGCTCCCAATGCAGGGGGCCTGGTTCGATCCCTGGTCAGGGACCTAGATCTCACATACTGCAACTAAGACCCAGTGCAGCCAAATAAGTAAGTTGAAAAAAAGAATGAGGCTGTATGTATATAAAACCTGAAAGATTATCTGTGAGTGATTATATTTCCCCAGTGTGGCCACAGCAATACTCCCATTCTACGTGCACTTCTCAGACAGTTCAGTCGCTCAGTCATGTCCGACTCTTTGCGACCCCATGGACGGCAGCACTCCAGGCTTCCCTTTCCATCACCAACTCCCAGAGCTTACTCAAACTCACGTCTATTGAGTTGGTGATGCCATCCAACCATCTCATCCTCAGTCGTCCCCTTTTCCTCCCGCCTTCAATCTTTCCCCGCATCAGGGTCTTTTCCAATGAGTCAGTTGTTCACATCAGGTGGCCAAAGTATTGGAGTTTCAGCTTCAGCATCAGTCCTTCCAATGAATATTCAGGACTGATTTCCTTTAAGATGGACTGGTTGGATCTCCTTGCAGATCTACGTGCACTTCTAGAGCCTTGTTATTCCCCATCAGGGGTAGTTTATTCCTTTCTTCTGGAATCTGGGCGGCACTCGGTGACAGCCCTGACAATCAGAATGCTGCGGAAGTGACACTGTGCGGCTTCTGGGACTCTGCACAAAACGGCCGTGCAGCTTCCGTGTGGGATGTGCTCTTCCTTGGGGTGCCTACCCTGGAACCCTGCTGCCATGCTGTGAGGAATCCCAACCTAACTCACAGTTCATTGAGTACATTCAGAGTTGTGCAAACACCATCACTACCTAATTCCAGAAAACTTCTGTCACCCCCAAAAGAAACCCTGTGCTACCAACTCTCCGCCTGCCCCGACTAATCCATTTTTTGTCTTCATGGATTTGCCTATTTTGGACATTTCCTATAAATGGAATCATACAATATGTGGCCTCTTGTATCTGACATCTTTCACTGAGCACAATGTTTTCAAGGTTCATCATACTGTAATATTTATCGGTACTCTATTCCTTTTTTATGGCTGGTTAATATTCCATTGTATGAATGTATCACATCTGTTTATCCACTTATTAGTAGTTGGTCATCTGGGTGGTTTCCAGTTTCTGGTTATTAGGAATAATAGTGCTGAGAACATTTGCATACAATTTTTTGTATGGAAGTATGTTTTCAAATCTCTTAAATTCAAGTGCTATAAAATCACCTATTGATATTAAATGATATATAATACATAAAAATGACACAAAATACATAAAAAATTAAGTGATACTGAATAATAACAAATGATACATAATTTAAGTAATCATTCATTAGAGCAGCTTTCCTAAGAGCAGCAACCCTGTTCCCTCATAGTAATTCAGACATAGTATGATTCATTGGGTAGACCAGAAGTCACAAGATGGCACTATTTCAAGCCCAGGTTTTTCACTAACTTACACAAAGATTTCACCACATCAGTCTGAATTAATGAGACACCACTTTACTGTCTCTGTTTAAAAACAAAAACAAAAAACCAGGGCTATTTTGTGGTCTTCAAAATTCCTCTTTTGATGTTACAAAGTGAAAGCTATCATTTAAATTTGACATACAGGGAGAGGCTGGAGTCTCTTCAGGAATTTGGGATTTGATTTAGAATTCCTCTGAACATGGAAAACCTGGGACTGACCTGTTTGGGTTTACCTAATAAAAGTTCAATAAAAATAAGTCATTAAAAAAAAAATTCTGGATTAAGTAAAAACTCACTTATGTGGGAGTTTGGGATCACATTTAGAGCCTCCACCTGTAATAGACTATTAGGCAAATAAAAACTCTATTGCAAGGTTCTTCATCCACGGACATGATTTCCCTTCAGGTTGCTCTACTTCTCTCCCAGCGCCTGCTGCCAGCTTCTCCAGCAAGCCTCATCACCGTCTTCCTGAGTTTGCCTGTATGCTTCATGTAAATCTAGTCAGGAAACAATGAGATGCTTTTTTCCAGCAGTTGCTCTAGAGGCCACTTGTAGAGAAGAGATGGCACTCATAAAAAAGTGTGGATGTTTTCTCCAGTGGAAAATTACAAGTTTGCTTGGTTTTAATCCTTGGCACCAAGTTTTGGGTTCTTCATCACTGAACAGACTTCTTTCTGCTTGGCTTTTTCCCGGCCAGTGTCCTGGCACACTATCAGAGGGGGAAATAATTAGAAAGAAGTGTCTTATAGGGATGAGACGCACTGGGAGCTTACCAGATGGGGATAATCAGGAGTCTTCAAACAAATCCTTGACCAGACAGAGCACCATGTGTCTTCTCGCTTACGTTAACTATAGGCAGTGTTCCCGGCTCCTGAAATGTGTGCATGGAAAGGACAGGGGGACGTCTGCTCAGTTTCCCTCCTTCCCAGGGAGACCCCTCGGTTGCTCTTCAGTTCATGAGCAGTGACCCAACTGTAGCCCCAGAGAGTTTTCTAGGAGCTTTCCTCATCTCACTATGGAGGGAAAAGTCTCATTGCATTCTTGGTTCACTCATGATTTAGATTACGTGAGTGTGGGGTGGGGAGCGAGAGACAGCTTTGTTATTTCTGTATAATGACACTTGAGACTCTCCTGGTGGTCCAGTGGTTAAGACTCTGCTCTTCCAAAGCAGGAGGCACAGGTTTGATCCCTGGTTGGGAAATTAAGATCCTGCATGTTGCTTGCTGTGCCCCCAACTTTTTTTTAATTAAAAAGATGTTTGTGAGACAGTTGGGGAAGTGTATGATGACATATACTAATTGTAACACTACTCAAGTATAGATATGTAGTTAAAAAGCATCTGACATCTCACCTTTCAGAGGTAACAAGTGCGTCACTTTGGGGAGCATTTCTAACAATCTGATGTGCATAATTATTCATTAGAATTTCAAATAAACTTGTGAGCATTTGTGTTGTGCTTGTTCAGAATCTGACCCTGAGACAAGAATCAAAAAGGAAGCCATTCCTTTGGGAGATGCAGCAAAGAGTACTGGAGAGGGTAAAGTAAGACAGGGTAAGGCAGCCAAATGAGGGCGATTATCAAGTTACTGCTGTTGTGGGCGGATGGAGCCTAATCCCAGACAAACTCTGGGAAGTGCTGTAGAACATGAGCCTCAGATATATTTCATTGGAAGGGTGAGGGAACAGAAGTATTTATACCCCAGGTCCCATTGGCTGAAGCTGGTAGGTGTTAATTCTGAGTACTTCCAGCCTGAACTGGAGAAAAGTCCCCAGGAAAGAGAGGAAGCTCTTAGCAGGTGGAGGGGAGCCACACACACACACATAGTCGTGGTATCACTTGGAAGATGTGCTGGGCCCTGTTCTAGGTGCTGGGACACAGCAGGAAATGAAACAGAGAAAAAGTCTTGCTTTCATGGAGCATTCCTTCTGTTGGGGAGAATATAAGCAGGGTAAGTAAGAAACATACAGAGCGTGTTCCACGTGATGAGAAAAGCACTGTGGAGCGGGGCTGCTGTGCTCCGCTCCACAGTGGGAGCTGAAGAGGGGCCAGGGAGCAGAGAGGACAGTAGGAGCCCTGCCGTATTCCAGGCGTGGCGGTAAAGGAATGAGGTGCCATTATGCGCAGGTTGGACATGGGATATGAGAGGAGAGGAGTCAACGGGCTTGGCCTGAGCAACTGGGAAAATGGAGCTACCTCTTCCTGAACCAGGGAAAACTTCTGAAGGAGCACGTTTGGGGTCAGTGGTGGGTGGGGGCCTGGCTTTGGATATCTTACATTTGTGATGTCTGCTGGACACCTAAATGATGCTGTCAGCAGGAGGCTGATTGGAGGATCAGGAGTTCCAAGAGGTGTGAACTGGATGTAAACTGGGGTTTGTCAACATACAGATGGTCTGAGCCTTGGGACTGGTTGAGATTCCCATGGGAGCAAGCTAAACAGAAAAGAGGTCTGGGACTGAACCCTAGGAGTGGAGTGGTCAACTGTATGTATGCGTATACTTGCCACATTTATATGGATGGACACTCTCTTTTTAGAAACATACAGACACACACAGGGGGCTGCAGGTCAGTGGTATTATATAAATAGATTTGGAACTCAATTTTCTTCCCACTCAATCTCCCGGGGATACTGCTCCATGGCAACAGTATTTGTCTACTCCATTGACTTAATGGCTGCATAGTAGTTCATTGTGTACATGTACCCTAGCTAAGTTTTCCCTAAAGAGGAATATTTACCCCAGTTTTACACAGCAGTGGGCACCCTGGACACTCATTCTCTCCATCCTCTGTGATCACCTCCTTGGGGTTATAGCCCCCCTAGAAGCGGGGTGGTTGTGTGCAAGGATGTGTCCTTTTTTTTTTTTTTTTTTTTGGATGTGTCCTTTTTATGTTCCAACTCAAGACCCCTTCCTGGCAGCTCCAATAATCTGAGATGTGTTCAGCATGGAACAGCTGCTGATCTTAAGGAGGAACCACTGGGGTGTCATTCCAGGTAAACCTTGTTCTATAGGAACCCTTCTGAATACAGGGCACCTACCTGGGTAATAACTGCTAGAAACCGGGCAGAGGTTTGGGTCAAAGTCAGGAAAGTCCAAGACAGGAAGTCGTCTATCGGGACTCATTCCAGGACTCACACATGGAGCCACAGGCGACTTCTGAGTGTAAAACCACTGTTTCCACACAGAGCAGAACAGACCAGGCCTGCAGGCTCTCCAGTAGAGCTGCTAAAAGCTTATTACATCAAATTCTAAGGATGCAGCCAAAGGCAGATGTGCTTTTGTGAAATGACTGTAATTAACTCCAAATCTTTCCCTGCACTTGCTTTTCGCTGGCTGGATTTGTCATCGAGCTGTTAGAACAAGCCTATGCTGTACACCAGATTTCTTCCCTTTACCTGTCTTTCCCAGCAAAAGCATGACCCCATCACCTGTCTGGGCACATCCCGAGTGTTTGGAAGGTGTCAGGGTGTCCTGCACATTCAATGGTAACCTTGAAAATAACATCTATCACTGCCAGGTAATTGGCCGGCAGCCTCGGAGAACTTCAGGGTATTGAGACGATATGTTGAATTTAGTCAGTATCCTCAAGCACAGGGACATGTACTGAAATGCCATGTGATTCAGAAGGGAAAAAAGGAAAATGGCAAATACAGAGCCATGCCTTAGATCCTGTTTTATTCCCATCACTATAAACAATTCAACCCAAGACTGGACCCACTGCTGGGGTTTGACCCACAGAAATTATAGGTCAGCAACACTCATCCAGGGAGACCTAGTCCCCTACACCAGGGTCTTAACCACCAAGAGATGCCAAGAAAGTATCTGATAGTCTGAAGTTTTCAAAAGCATCTGAGCTGGTGATCTGTACGCTGTTCTGTTCCTGTTTCCAGGGGCCTTTACCATGGAAGGTCCCTTCCCACGGCAGAACCTCCATCCAGGCCAGCCACGAGAAGTTTCTTCCTCTTCTGCTCCGTGAGTGATGCTCGGTCCAGCCTAGAGTCCAATGAGGGTTTTCTTGCATGTTGTGGCTGAGAAAAGTCATTTTATCCCAGGATACAGCAGGTAGAAGTGAAGAGCTGATTCATTTGAAAAGACCCTGATGGAGGGAAAGATTGAAGGCAGGAGGACAAGGGCATGACGGAGGATGAGATGACTGGATGGCATTACTGACTCGATGGACAGGAGTTTGAGCAAGCTCTGGGAGTTGGATGGACCTGTGCTGCCTGCTGGCCTCTGCTCAGAATGCCGTGTAGTATTTCTCCGTGGTGCTGACGATGTCACTCTGGTCCTCCAGCAGCTCCAGCACCTGCTGCAGCACGGGTTCACTCAGGCCTGGGCTGAGGCTCAGGCGGGCACAGGCCAGGATGTGCAGGAAGTGGCAGCCCTTCTCCACGTCTGTGGGAAAAAGGGAGTTGGCGAAGCCTGGACACACCCGTCAGACCCTCCTCTCTCCCCTGCATCCTCTTCTCTACATGGAAGTCCTTCTCTGTATTTCCTGAATCAGAACCTGCAGCTTCATAAGACCTCCCCACCCGCTCGATGATTCTCCTGTACATTAAAGCAGGAGATGCACTGGCCTACCTTACTGATGACAACAAACTAAATTACCTGTTCTCAGGTGTGTGCCAGGGACCACTGCTCAGGGACACAGGCCTTCAGCCTTCCAGGATTCCCAATCAGTAATTGTATACTCATAACCCCGTGGGATTTTAGCACGTAATCATCTTTTTCTCTCAGGAAGTCACATGTACAGGTGCACATGTTCAGTGCTAACCCCCTAGCTTCGCAGGTGGGAGCCCTCCTGAGGTGGACAGCAGAGCCAGCCTGCAGCAGTCTCCTTATTCCTTCCGCAAATCCTGGACCATGGGACTGCAATGGTGACCTCTGGCCTCTTCTGACTCCTCTCTGCCTAGGCTTCCAAACAGTCTGTCTGTGGTGGCTGTGTTCGAGGAACTTCTCACCCTCTACCAGAACAAATGGGACCATTTGTGACAGTTCAGGGTGGCTGACTGCTTTCGTAGCAGAAATCAATCATTTTGCAATAGTGGTATTCATACTGAAGTTATGACCACTAGAGGATCATGAAATCAATTTAGTGGGTTGTGAACAGCATTCTTTTCTTACCAAACAGACTGAGGCAGACCAGAATATGAGATTACAGAATGTATTGCATTTTAGGTAGGATAAATATTAAGGTAGGCTAAATATTAATTTATATTTGATTATATATGTATATATATAGTTGCAGTAAAATGTATAATAAAATGATATAATTTGCTGGGTCATGACACAAAACTTATTTGTAACATTGAGTCAAAGTCAAACCTCATTCCTGGAAATCAACCCTCCCCAGTTTTCAGCACAGTCAGGTCTCTCACTGACATATGCCTAGCACTTGGCTCACTAGTGCTCTGCACAGTCACTGAACATTGTTTTCAGATGACAGAATGCTTTAGGCTCCAGGAAAGTCCTGGAGGGGTTGTGGTGATGGGCAACACATGGCTGTGGCTTTGGGCAAGTCACTGCATCTTCAAGCCTGGTTTTCTGATCAATAGGGAGTGGGACCAGAGGTGGGCGCACCTCTGAGGTCCTTCCCAGCTGTAAGGGTCAGGGCCGATCACAGGTAGTGGGCTAACAAAGACTTGTTAATTCTGACCTCTAGTGGCTACTCAACTCATTATTCCTACCAACCGGGGTTTACTGTTGGGAAACTCCACTGGTCTCCACATTTCCAGGCTGTTTCTTCAACATTTGTTCGATCAAAATTTCCTGAACACCTACTATTAATACATGTGCAGCACTAAGCAAGCGGGAACACGTACAGAGGGCAGATGGAAAGCAGACTCTGGAGTCCAAAGGACCCAAATTCAAGTGCTGGCTCTATGACTGGGGCTAAGTGGTCCATGTTTCTCATCCCGCATCCTCATGTATAAAATGGGAAGAAAAGCACCTGCTTCACCTCTGGTTGTGTTGATGAAAGGAGACTCACGGTGGGTGCTTCATCCTTGGAGAATTTACTTATCGTTATATTCATAACCTAAGAAGATGCACAAAATCTAGTCCATGCTCTAAAGAAGCTTCAACTTTTCCCAAGAGGAAGAGCTGATGATGATGGGTAGAGAAGGACACCAAGCAAAAATGGGTTTGCACACAGCAGAGAGGGAACACTGGGAATCCCAGCACTGCTCAGCTTGTAATCTTAGTTTTTATAAGACCTGGGGCTCAGGGCAAGGTGATGTATACGCATGTATGTTCAGCAGTGCTGACTACCCCAGAGGTCTTAAAGGACTTCTTCACAAAGGCCATTCTGTCATCTGAGGGTTGTGTAGCAAGGCTGTTCATAGAGGGGTCTTCCAGTCACAGGCGGAAAAGGACTGGCATTAGTTCTTTAAATGTTTACAATTCACCGGTGAAACCATTAGGTCCAAACTTTTCTTTGTTGGGAGATTATTTATTACTGATTCAATCTCCTTACTGTAGATCTATTCAGATTTTCCATGTCTTCATAATTTAGTCTTGGTAGGCTCTGTGTTTATAGGAATTTGTCCATTTCATCTGGTTATACAATTTGTTGGCATACAAGTGTTTATAGTACTTTTTTATAATCCTTTTTATTTCTGTAGAACCAGTATTGATGTCCTCATTTTCATTTCTGATTTTAGTAATCTGAGTTTTATCTCTTTTTTTTTTAGTCTACCCAGCTAAATGTTTAGCAATTTTGATGATCTTTTCAAAGAAGCAATTTTTGGTTTCCTTGATTTTCTCTATTGTTTTTCTATTCTCTATTTCATTTATCTGTGCTCTAATTTTTATTATTTCCTTCCTTCTATTAGCTTTGAGCTACTTTGTTCTTTTTTAGTTCCTTAAATTGTAAACCTATGTAAGTGTTCTTAGCTATAAAGTTCCCCTTTATACCCAGCTTTTGCTGTGTCCCATAAGTTTTGGTATGCTGTGTTTTAGTTTTCATTCATCTCTAAGTATTTTATAATTCCCCATGTGATTTCTTCTTTGGTCAACTGGTTAAGAGTGTGTTATTTAATTCTCACAAATTTGTAAAATTTTCAGCTTTTCTTCTGTTACTGTCTTCTAACTTCAAAAGATACTGGTCAGAGAGAAGATACTTTGTATGATAGCTATCTTTTAAAACCTGTTGAGAACTGCTGATGGTCTAACATGGTCTATCCTGGAGAAGGTCCCACGCATGCTGCTGTCAGGTGGGCTTCTGTGTGCACAGGTCAGATCTGGCTGACTTGTGGTCTTATTTAGGTCCTCTGCTTCCTTATCTTCTGTCCAGTTTCTCTATCCACTATTGAGAGTGGAGTACTGAAATCTCCGACTATTATCGTAGAACTATTTATTTCTGTCAGTTTTTGCTTCATGTAATATTCCGATGGTCTGTCACTAGACACATAACATTTAAAATTGCTATGTCTTCTTATCCAGCCTTTTATTAACATATAATATCCTTCCTTGGTTCTTGTAACATTTTGATTTAAAGGCTATTTTGTCTGATATTAGTATAACTGCCCCTGCTCTCTTCTTCTGAGACTCGCATAGCACATATGTTGGTCCATTTGATGATGTCCCACGGGTCCGTTAGGTTCTGTTCATTTTTCTTCAGGGCCCTGTTGATTCTTCTTCCTGTTCAAATCTGCCTTTGAATCACTAGTAAAAATGTTGCATTTCAGTTCCTGTCCTTGTCAGAATTTCTTTTTAGTTTTTCTCTTAATCAATATTTTCCATTTTATTCACCCATCATTTTCATGAGCATCTTTAAGACAGTTGTTTTAAAGCCACTGTGTAATAGATAAGCCATCAGGTCTTTTCCAGGGATAGTTTCTGTTGCTATTTTCCCCGTTCCTTTGAATGGGTCATAGTTTCCTGTCTCTTTGTATATCTTTCACTTTTAGTTGAAAACTGGACACTTGAATCTAATAATGTGGTAATTCTGGAGATTAGATTCCTCCCCTTTCCTGGTGGTAGCTGTTTTTTTGTTATTGTTTCTAATTTTTTTCAGTTGTTGAAGGCCGTCTCTGAGCCAAGAATAGCCTGAGATGGAAACCTAAGGTCTTCTCAGGTCTATTTCTGAGTCTGTGCCTTTTCCTGGGTATGTGAGGTCACTTTCTAATTTTCCCCATATATGCAGTTGATTTTGAATGTCTTAAGTCTTTCTTTTCTGGCTCCAAAAGGGGCAAAAAAAAAAAAAAAAAAAAAAGAAATGAAGGGTTTTTAAAAAGAAGGGTGCCAGTCTTTTTAAAATCCCTTGGAAGTCACCTCAGCTGTTGGGTGAGGCAGGCACAGCAATGGGAGGAGGTGCAACAACGGCCACCCACCTCTCTGTCCACAACTCTATGATCAGAAGCAGTAATGAGTGACCAGAGCACAGACCCCTGACACACGGAGGACTGGGCCCTTTCTGCCCACCCTAGATCCAGAAACACATGAACAGCTACCTGCTATGTAGTTGGAGGTATGGGATGGGCAGCTGCTACTAAGATTTGAATCTTGACTGGAAGCAAGCCCAATTACTGTCCAAACCTTCCTCTGGAAGTTGCCAGCCTTTATAGATACTCTAGAGTTCCAAAATAGCTATAGCAGACAGATGGGACTGCTGTCTAAGCGGAGGGAAGGGTTTTTGGTGTTTCTCACTCTTTCAGCTTCCTGAGAGTTTTATAAAACACCAGTTTATTTCATCCTTATAACAATCCACAATGTAGGTACCATTATTATCTGTTTTGCATATAAAGAAACTAAGCCACAGACTTACCAAAGGCCACATAGCTTTAAAGTGGCAGAACCGGGATTCAAACCCAGGTAAGGTGGCTCCAACAGCTTGCTCTTTACAACTATGCCACACGGCCCGTCTTTAGACAAGCCTAGTACCAGTACTTTAGGGACTTAAAACTGGCCCGTATTTATGATCCTGTCATTATTGTAGGTATACCCTTTGCTAAAATACTCATCAGTTCAGCTCAGTCGCTCAGTCATGTCTGACTCTTTGCAACCTTGTAAGTGACTATAAAGATTTTAAGTTCTCCTACCAATCATTGATGCTTTAGAACTGTGGTGTTGGAAAAGACTCTTGAGAGTCCCTTGGACTGCAAGGACATCCAACAAGTCCATCCTAAAGGAGAGCAGTCCTGGGTGTTCATTCGAAGACTGATGCTGAAGCTGAAACTCCAATACTTTGGCCACCTCATGTGAAGAGATGACTCATTGGAAAAGACCCTGATGCTGGGAGGGATTGAGGACAGGAGAAGAAAGGGGACAACAGAGGATGAGATGGCTGGATGGCACCACCAACTCGATGGACATGAGTTTGGGTGAACTCCGGGAGTTGGTGATGGACAGGGAGGCCTGGTGTGCAGTGATTCATGGGGTTGCAAAGAGTCGGACACGACTGAGCAACTGAACCAATCATCCTGTCAAGGAAAACTCAATTCTATGTTTTGTTTGAAAGGTTAGGAATGAACTAAAGGTTCAGTTGTTGTAGTTCAGTTGCTCAGTTATGTCCAACTCTTTGCGACCCCATGGACTGCAGCATGCCAGGCTTCCCTGTCCTTCACCATATCCTGGAGCTTACTCAAACTCATGTCCATTGAATCAGTGATGCCATCCAACTATCTCATCCTGTCACCCCCTTCTCCTCCTGCCTTCAATATTTCCTAGTATTAAGGCCTTTTCTAATGAGTTGGCTCTTCACTTCAGGTGGCCAAAATATTGGAGCTTCAGTTTTAGCATCAGTCCTTCTAATGAATATTCAGGGCTGATTTCCTTTAGGATTGACTGGTTTGAACTCCTTGCAGTCCAAGGGACTCTCAAGAGTCTTCTCCAACACCACAGTTCAAAAGCATCAATTCCTTGGCATTCAACCTTCTTTATGATCCAATTGTCACAGCCATGATTAAATAAATGGTCAAATATCTGTCTATCAATACATATAGTGAAATATAAAGACAGCTATTAAAAAGACAGGTACTTAATACACATACTGTTGCTGAATAACCTCTAGATTTAAAATATAATGTATAGAACATTGAGTATTATATGCTAAGCTTTATTTAGGCATTTTAGGAAGGATAAACTATACAAATGTGTTTTATAAATGCATATGACATCTCTAGGATACACCAGAAACCAATGACGTCTACTACCTTGGAAAGGGAAACACAGAGCCTGTGGCTTGGTGCTGGGAGGAAGTCTGACTTTTCTCTGTGTGTTTTTGTACTTTTTTACCCTATGCATACAACATTCCGAATAACTTTTTAATGTCATAGGTATTTCTTATGAAAAGGGGTGGCTGCAACAGACTCTAAGTCCCTACATGATATTTTTGTTGGCATCCTGTTATTCATGCTCCAGAATTCGTCTCCTGGGAGTTCACTAGTTTCAGGGAACTGGCTTATCATTTTTAGAGGCTCCCTTTTATAGACTGACTAGCAGAGCCTTGACAGACGCACTCATCAAAGCAGGACCTGGCCTGTCGATTAGAAGTGGATATAAAACCTGCCACTTTTTATAGACCCTCAGATCACCCAGGCTATTTGATTCTCTTAAGAAAGGTAGTGTGAATTGCCTTCATTTGCTTCACCAGGCCCTAGGATTACTAATCCTTTATCCACCCTGTTCCTAATACACATCCAAATAAGAATCTGGCCAGATGGCCTGGGACTAGCATGAGTGGAGGAATGTCACCTGGGAAGCAGCCTCCCCTCTCATCCCTTCTTGGTGGAAGAATAGCGCATTTCATTGCTCTAAAAAGCTCTTCAGTTGTGGACAGGCAGTTTCCCCTCAATGCAACTAAAGGATACTTTTCCTTCTTGTTCTGAATGAAGTGAACAATGGTTAAGAAACCTTGCGTCAAATAATAGATTGCTTTCAGTTTATTTTAAGAGCTGTTATCACACCACTCTGGGAGGTGACCTCATGGGTCCTCAAAGGCTAAACAGGGCTGCATACCATCACCACCAGGGCTGGAGACCTGGTCCTGCTCCACCCACTGACTCAGCCTGGAAAAGATCCAGGTCTCAGGCATATGTGGGCTTTCAGGACAGGAGGTGGACCTCTCTGGAAAGAAAGCAAGCAGGGGAAAGAGGCCTGCCTGTGCTCCTTAACCAGCCTTTCTACTCTTCTTTTGGCGTCATTTGTTGACATACGTCGACATTTGTTCTTAGCATATGTTTACAAAAGGTAGACTGTGAAAAGTCACCTTTAAGAGTGGTCAGTTTACACAAGATTTAAAGATAAGACAAATGCTTTATTTCTAACTTGTGTGAAAATGGCAATGTCTGTTGTCAGACTATCTACAATTTGAGTTTCTAACCACTAGGGGTTGACCTAACTCCACTAAAATCAACTCTTTTTCTAAACCATTTCTCTTGCAAATTATCAGGCTTCTAGATGACTGAATTATACTCTTCATAAACTGTAATGTCTAGAACCACTCCCAACACTGAAGGGCTTGATGGTAGAAGAGAGGAAAATGTCAGGTTTGGGTTTAGAGACAAGAAGTCAGAGTAGAACAAGGAATAACACAAATTTGGTGGTGTTAGTGGTAAATGCAGGAGACATTAGTGCCAATGCAGTAAATGCAGGAGACATTAGTGCCAACACCACAAATTTGGTGGTGTTAGTGCCAATGCAGGAGACATAAGAGATGTGGGTTCAATCCCTGGGCCGGGAAGATCCCCTGGAGGAGTGCATGGCAACCCACTCCAGTATTCTTGCCTGGAGAAGCCCATGAACAGAGGAGTTTGGCAGGCTACAGTCCATAGGGTCGCAAAGAGTTGGACATGACTGAACCAACTTAGCATGCACACAAGAGACTATGAAACCAGAAAGATGTCAAAAACTCCTAGCCTGACAACTTACCTCACTGTATCAGAGTCACCTGAGAAGTTTACTGTCTAGCCCCCAGCCCAGCCCCGAGTGAATCAGAGTCCCTGGGGCTGGGACCTGAGCGTGGTATGTTCATAAAAGCTCCAAGGTTGACTCTTAGATGTGGCCCAGGTCAGAACAACCATGCGAGGCTAACACTCACTTGAGCCAGGAGAAACCTGAGCCTCCGAGAAGGCAGGTGTCTGAACCAGTCATGCCTCTAAGCTGTTACTGGGAAAAGCCCTAGGTTTCCTAACCCTCCGTCCAGTGCTCTCCAGGAGGGAACATTTCCCCTTCCAAGACACTGGAATACATGGATATTACACCACTTACGATTTGGTTTCTGGCATTCTTCTTGAATGATCCGGTGGATCTTTCTGTGCAATTCTTTGTCTTCTCTCGTTACCTAAACAGGAAAAGAGAGTTTGGAGAGAAAGGTTAAGTGACAGAGAGGCTGTGTCACCTACCCTGCCAAATTAGTATTTAGGGTAGCTCCTAAAGATTTCATAACAATCATCATCCATTCACCATCAATGAGTGTGGTTTTCGAAATCAGACCTGTTGTCACGTCAGTTCTATCCCCAAGCAGCTTTCTGCTGTGTGTGACCCACAGACACATTCCCATGGGAGGTGGTTCACTGGGGCCAGGATGGAAAGAAAATCTGGAATCCCTTGCTTTTGAGGAGCAACTTTCTTCTTAAATATTTATAACACATTCATAAAATTTCTCTTATTTGTTATATTTTTGAGGGAGGCACAGTGATCAAATCCCAGGACTCTTTCCTCCTGTGTTTCTTCTTGGGTTTCACGTTCCTTCACCCAACCATAGGGAAAAACAACAGAAATAAAACTGTGAGGAAAAGCTAGGAAGAGAGTAAGTCTAGCCTATAAACGGAAACACTGTCTGTTCTCAGAGGCAAATATAACCTGGGTTCCTTTCTCAGCTAGCTCAGGTAACAGGGAAACAGCCACCAAATGGGCTTCACTATCATGTTCGGTAGTAAATCTAATGACAAAAAAAGAGAGAAAGGAATAAAGAAAGGAAAAGAGGAAGAAAAAGAGAGAAAAAAAAAGAATGGAAGAAAAAAAAAGAAAGAAGTGGGCAAACACATAACGTCAGGAATGCACCCTGGGCCGATGGGACGTGGGATGACCAGATTTAAGATGACGATACTGACAAGGACCCATCTGTGGACTCATGGGGTTGCTGGGAAGATTAAGGCAATGTGGGAGAGCTGCTGAAAGCTGGAAAGCACTAGACAGACAGAGGATAATGATGCCCCTGAGGCGATACCCTCAGGAAAACAGAAACCTAGGGCCAGGGTTGAGGTGGGGGCAGGGAGTGAAATCAGCAAAGTGGGGTGGTTCTGCTGAGGAAAATATAGGTATTATAGCTGGATCACCTCACTCCAGCTCAGACTGATTCACAGGAGGAAGTGCCCCAGCCCTGCCACACCTCAGCGCTGGATGGCTGCCCACATCTGCTGTTCCTCAGGAAGAGCTGCTTCCTACCAACCCAGGAGGCCACGCAGAGCCTCATGGGAGAATGCGACAGTGGGGGTGGGGGAGGGGGCTGTTAGGGTGAGCTGCCCCACAAGAGGTAGTCAACTTCCCTGCCCCCCCAAACTGCCCGCCCACCCTTATGCAGAACGGAATACCCTTTTCAAAAGTTACTGAAATAGTATTTAAAACATACCTTAATTTTTAAAAACTTTCTGAAAGAGGGGAATCACTAGAGTAAATCAACATCAAGAAAATGTCCTGTTAAGGAAGGCTTCCCCTCAGGAATCACACTGTAGAGAGTGAGGCTCCTGGGTATCCTCAGGGTTTTGCTCTGTCTTCAGGAGAATCACGTGCTGCTCAAGCCACATCTATGCTACTGACGTGGACATGGATATCACTGTCAGCTCTGTTCCTCCAGTATTAAAGTCAGGCAGTGGGAGGTGAATTTTAACTTTAAGTCTGAAGGAAATGGCAACCCACTCCAGTATTCTTGCCTAGAAAATCCCATGGACAGAGGAGCCTGACAGGCTACAGTCCATGGAGTCGCAGAGTTGGACACGACTGGGTGACTTTCATTCACTGAGGCAGGCAAGCGCTTGTATCCCTGGTGGGAATGGTAATTGTTACCACCTTTGGCAGAACCAAGCAGATTGTATTGACCCAGACCATAAAGGTACATGCCCTTTGCTCCAACCATTCCTCTTTTAAGAGTCAATCTCACAGAAATACTTACATAAGTCCACAAAAAGACAGACACAGCAGCAGTGTACTCGAGAACAGAAGATGGAAACAATAAAAAAGTCCATCAGAGAGAAGTGGTTAAATAATTGATGGCCAGTACCCATAAGATAGACTACCATACAGATGTCAAAAAGAATGAGGTGGACATCCAAGGACTCATATGGAAAGAGGCCTGTGCTGTGCTGTTCTGGTCTCCAAAAACTTACAGAGGGTTATTTAGAGCAGTGGTTCTCCACTGTCCCAAGGGATACTTGGCAATGTCTGGAGACACTAAGGTTGCCACAACGGGGCGTGCTGCTACTGCTCTCAAGTGGGTGAAGACCAGGACACTGCCAAACACCCTACAATACAAAGGACGGCCCCCCACAACAAGGAGTCAACTGGCCCAAACAACTGAAGTTGAGAAATCCTGATTTAGAGGATGATCACATTTTTTTTTTTTGATAACAGGAGCATATATTTAGAAGTGTGCACAAGAATGTACTGCCAAAAATGATACCAGAGGAAAGACAAAGGCCGGCTTCCATTCCTTATGTACCTCCTTAATGACTGACTTTTAAAAACAGCAAATAAGTATTCCTAAGTAATACATATATTTGCAAATGGAAGCTAAGGGAAAAAAAGTTAAGTTGCAGGTCTCTTACATAGAATAGGTTATCAAAACCACCATCTTTCTGGAAAACGAGTCCTTTTTCCTGCAGCAGCTTTACAGCATTCCTAAATATACTGTGAATTGCTCTGGAAGTGGTGTCATTCTTAAAACCCATCTGTAGGAAGGAAAAAAAAGAAGTCAGTCCCATCTTATAGCACTTGAGGGCAACTCCCTAGACCAACTGGTTATAAATTCACCCAACAGGCTTTTTATGGTAGAGTCAGAAAGATTCAGGTATGCACGGGCCTAGCAGGATAGTATTTAAGGAAGGCTGGGAAGTCTGCTCAGGCAGAATCACACTTGATAACTGTTCTGCTGCTGCTGCTACTGCTAAGTCGCTTCAGTCGTGTCCGACTCTGTGCGACCCCATAGACGGCAGCCCACCAGGCTCCCCCGTCCCTGGGATTCTCCAGGCAAGAACACTGGAGTGGGGTGCCATTTCCTTCTCCAGTGCAGGAAAGTGAAAAGTGAAAGTGAAGTCGCTCAGTCGTGTCCGACTCTTTGCGACCCCATGGACTGCAGCCTACCAGGCTCCTCCATCCATGGGATTTTCCAGGCAAGAGTACTGGAGTGGGGTGCCATTGCCTTCTCCAGATAACTGTTCTACCTCTTAGTTTTTTGTTTAATTAATTTAACTCAATGATAGGTAATGGAAAAATCAAGATGAAAGTCTTTAATTTTTTTATACAGAACAAAAGATTCTATACATATTGGCTCACTTCTTTGATAAAAATTGTTTTATCAATTTTAATATGGCCAATATTAAAATTTGTAATAATTTATTTACAATATTAAAATTTGTAAATAATCGAATTTACATATGGCCACAATTTTAATCAAAAAAGTGAGCCAATCTTTGGTTCTGTATAAAAAAAAATCAAAGATTTTCATATATGTATATATATTATATACATATGAATATATACATATAAGGGAAATCTACCCTGAATATTCATTGGAAGGACTGATGCTGAAGCTGAAGCTCCAATACTTTGGCCGCCTGATGCAAAGAGCCGACTTATTGGAAAAGACCCTGATGCTGGCAAAGATAGGGGGCAAGAGTAGAAGAGGACAGAGGGTGTGATGGCTGGATGGCATCACAGACTCAATAGACAGGAGTCTGAACAAACTCCAGGAGACAGTTAAGGACAGGGAAGCCTGGTGTGCTGCAGTTCATGGGGTCGCAAAGAGATGGACACAACTTAGTGACTGAACAACAATAATATAACTTCTTCCTAAGGACATTAAAGAATTTTATACACATTGAAATAAGTTAGAGATTCCAACACAGAGAGAGTATTAAATAGACTCCTTATTTTAAATAGAGGATAGTGAAGGCAAACAGAGGAGACCTATCTCTGCACAGGGGAGGGTCCATGGGCTGAAGGCAGACAGGGCCCCAGGGAAGCAAGAGAGGCACGAGGCTGCTATCAGGTTGCTCTCTCTTCAACTTCGGTACCCCTTCTCTTCTCTAAGTGTGCCTACAGTGGTTGCCAGGTCATCCTACTTCTTATTTCAAGGAAGCCACGTTTTCCACCATGTCCCACCATGGTTAATCAGATTGCAGGCTTCTTGAATTGGAGACTCTGTGCTTCATCTCGGCCACCTGCTCCCTGACACACAGTGGGCGACCAAGAAAATGTATGTGCCATCAGTGAAAAGAAATACCCTGTAGAGATAGGAAGTAGCTTTCTAACTATTCCACTAGGGATTTTCAGTTCCTTCCTAAAACAAAGGAAGTGGTGAGTAATAACTGTCCTTCAAGGTACATACCCATTTTTTTTTTTAAAGATGTGACCATTTTTTTTAAAGTCTTTATTGAATTCATTACAATGTTACATTTTTGTTTTTTTGGCCATGAGGCATGTGGGATCCTAGCTCCTCGACCAGGGATCAAACCTACACCCTCTACACTGGAAGGCAAAGCCTTAACCACTGGACCACCAGGGAAGTCCCCAGATCCATTTTTAATGTGAGAGAAATCTGTAAAGATATTAAAAAGATCAGAGAGCCTAAAAAAAGAAAAACATGGCAAAGCGAAGGTGAAGTCCTGCCTCTCTAATGGGAGGACCTTATGGAGGCTGTCTGGACAGCACCCACAGACGCTGAAACAGAAAGTGTACCTCAGATTTTCTATGATGTTCCCTCAAAGTGACAGGTAGAGAAAATGCACCCCCACGTGGCCTCCAGTATTGACAATTCCATCTTGAAAGAAACCTTTGCTTCCTAGGAGAGGCCTCCCAGACAACATAGTTTGAATTTAATAGATCCTGGCAACGTTTTACCAACGTGCTCTGCTGGGCTGAAGAGAAGAGTCTAACTTTCTTGATTACATTCAGAGTCGAGGTTTTTTTCCTCAACAGAACAGGCCTGGGGAACCTGGGCATTAGAACCTGGGTCTGAGAGTTGACAAACATTCCAGATAATGACAGCAACCATTCTCTGAAGGGAGAATAAGGTTGAGAAATACTTGATGACTCCCACAGGCAGAAAAGCTATCTGGGTGTGTTTAGAATAAACACCTCATCCAGTCATCCTCGGCCACATGTCTTTTTATTCAAGGGGGAGCTGGGGGAGAGCTATTTCTAATTTCATACATGAGTGCTCGTACTTAGGAAAAGCAATGATCAACCCAACACAGGCTCCCCTACCACAACTCTTCATCTTCAACAACTTCATCTTCATAATTCTAAGGTGATTCATCTTTAATAGAAAGATCCTAAGGGTTGAGTTTATTCCATCTCTTACCAATATAGAAGTAAATTGGAAATTGACTAGAAACGCTTTTACGTGGTTATTCCTGTCATTGAAAATGACTGTTGATTATC
Source organism: Bubalus kerabau (assembly GCF_029407905.1). Taxonomy (NCBI): domain Eukaryota; kingdom Metazoa; phylum Chordata; class Mammalia; order Artiodactyla; family Bovidae; genus Bubalus; species Bubalus kerabau. Next base: position 27,004,451 of record NC_073645.1, read on the forward strand.
CCCAGACCATACAGGAAGCCCAGTTCCTCCTCCCCGAGTTCAGTGAGACCGAGCAGCAGGAAGGGAGGGTGTGAGGCATGGGAGAGTAACAGCAGTTTCGGCTGTGAACCAGGGGGGTCCAGCAGAAAAGGCTTTCTGTAAATATCAACAACGTGTGAAGCTTCCTTTCCAAAAACATTCGCCTCAGCTGACCTTGGGACGTAATTCCCTGCTGGTTGTAAAGACATGGTCCCGAGGATAAAACCCCCAGTGGTCCTTGTAGCTAGTAGGTTTCCCTGGGCTGAGAGGTGTGTCTTTCTTGTCTTTTTCTAAAGAGCAGTGACAGACTCATCCCATTCAGGAAATTGAAACTGCTCAGAAACAAAAACAGTGAGTGACTGGCTGAACGGGCTGAGCCTCCGCAGGCCTCTCCTCGTGGCGGGTCAGGAACTGGGTGGATCTCTGAAGTATATATATAGTCTTCATTCCCAAACAAACTCAACATTTATCCAGCTGTCAAAGAAACAATGGTTTTGCAAGTTTGCTTATCATGTTTCTGGATGTGCTAAGATGGGCCACCATGGAAAAAAAGAAAGGAGGAAAACATTCAAAGCCACTCTTCCTACCTTCTCAAGTATAACATGATCACAACGATTTTTTGTTGTTGTTGTTAAGCTTTCATCTGTATGACTACACAAAGTGCCAAAGGATCTAGGGTTTCACTGTCATTGTGAAGTGTCTTAGGTCTCCCAGGCTCTATTAAACAGAATTCGATGTCATGACACTGACCTCCCCAACCAGAGCCATGTGAGAGAATAATTCATAATTGATGGAAAAATAGCTTCCAGAGACAAAACAGATATAGTGCCATATTCACTGCTTTTTAAACATACAGCACCGGGCAGGCACAGATTTTTGCTTTGAACATTTACAAAAAGATAATCATGCCAAAAGTCCCCTTTGGAATGTTCTGAATGGAGGGGCTTTCTAGTCCTCAGTTCTCCCCACTTAATTCTCGCAGAAGAGCTGGCTCACAGGAAGAATGGGGTCTTTGCTAAGCTTCAAAGTTCCCTTCTAAACATGCCAAGAGAGTGCTCAGAAGTCCTGGGAGGCCAAGTTGGCACTGAGCCTCCTCTAAATGATTGAGTGGAGGAAGGTCACCCGTGCTGTCAGTGGACAGCTGGGGAGCTGGCCCTGTGCAGAAGCCACGGCGGCGCAGAACAAAGCGACCAGTCCCGACCCACCCCACCTCGGTGTTTCCTGAAACGGTATCCCTCACCTCCGTGGATGAAACTGCGGGTCACTGGGCACACGGCCTGGTGCCAGGAAGCGATAATTAGGTTCATGAAGGAAACTGAGAAGCAGTGGTCGCACTCAGAAGGTGGGGATGGGGACTTGGTATCTGTTCCACCAGAATGCTGTTGTTGATTAGTCGCTCAGTCATGTCTGACTCTTTGTGACCCCGTGGACTGTAGCCTGCCAGCTCCTCTGTCCATGGGATTTCCCAGGCAAGAATACTGGAGTGGGTTGCCATCTCCTTCTCCAGGGGATCCTCTGGACCCAGGGACTGAACCCACATCTCCTGCAATGGCAGGCGGATTCTTTACCACTGAGCCACCAGGGAAGCCCTCCATCAGAATGGTGAAGAATAATCATGTTACCTTGCAAGGGTTATCACGCCAGCCCTGCTGCTAATGACAAAAGACTAGAAAACTCTGAACAGTCCAGGAATGACCAGACCCCTTATGGAACACATAAGAAAATTATGGTACACATAGTAAAAGATTATTACAGAGTGGCAAGTATGTTCACATGGCTGGGAAAGGACCTATAAGACACACACACAATGAAAAGCTACGTAGATAGAGTGTTTAGTAGGACACCATTTGTGTAAAAGAAAGGATACAACTACTTCTAGTTTATATGTGCAGATTATCTGCAGAAGGATATTCATGAGACTAGTAGGGGCACTTGTCTCTAGAGAAAGGGGAAGAGGAAGGAGGATGGGAAAACTAGATACTTTCAGGGACTATTTGGATTTTTATTTTCTATTTTATTTATTTTTGTTGCTTGTTTCCTTTTATTTTTTGGCTATGCAGCGAGGCTTGTGGGATCTTGGCTTCCCAATTAGGGACTGAACCCAGGCACTCGGCAGAAAAAGCTCCCAAGCCCTAACCACTGGACTGCCAGGGGATTAATTCCTGGGCTACGTGAATTTTTAAAACCATTCATTGTTTCTATCAACAAATAACTGTGGAGAACATACTTTATGCCAGCTCTGTTCCAGGCCCCCTTCTAGACAGCAAAGAAAGAGACAGACAAAGCCTCTGCTCTTGGAGAACTTAAATTCTGGTGGAGGAATAGGCAGCCAAACAAATAAATACCAGTGTTATCAAGAGATGTGGAAACAGGGTGATAACATGGTGAGGAAGCTAATGACTATTAAAGGAGAAGGTCAGGGAGGGCAAGAAGGTGACATTCAAGCAGAGATTATTCCCGGTGGAATAAATACATACAAGTTGCGTTACAACAACGAAAAACCTGAGGAATTGTGCTGAAAGGGAAAGCCTAAAAGCAAAGTCTCAGATAATTTTTAATTCCAGGCCAATAAGTAAAGACCAAACAACTTGAGTTCACCCTATAACACTATGGGTGAAAAAACGGGGATAGCTCTTTCTAGGACAAATAAAAAATTATTTGAGTGTTCCTTAAAATTTTTGTTTATTAACCAGACTGAATACAACTTGTTCTTTATTCAAACTCCTAAGACAGGACAAGTTAACCTTATTATGGAGAAGAGAGAGCAAGTCATTAAAAACCTTGGTTGAAGTTCAAGAATCATCTTGTTCAAAAAATAATTTTGCAAGAATAATCAGTTCTTCTCATCTATTTCCCCCTTCTTTGGCTCCTGCTGAAATTAAATGCCCATCTCAGTAAATACGAAGTACTATGAACCTTAGACTTTTTTTTTTTCCTACCCAAAGATTAAGCTTCATGAGATTAAGGAGGGGAAAAGGGCACGTCCATTCTCCTTTCAAATTCTCAGTGGTCAGTGACCTTTCCAGAACAGAATCAACATAACCTCTACACTCTGGGTACACCCTGTGAGTCTTAATGCCACAGAAACGTCTACCCACACTTTCCAGCTGCAGATCTGGGGCAGGGGCCTTGAATCTCACGTGGGCATACCACACTTACTTGCCCAGAGCAGGCGCTGTGAATCACAGGCTGGTTGGCAAGGGACAGAAGGGACTCCACAGTTTCCAACTCCTGCTGGTAAAAGGTTTGCACTCTGTTCTCCACAAGGAACTCTTTGGCCTTTTCACTCAGTAGACATGTGAGACTTTCAAGGTCCAGGGTGCCAGGATTGCTGCTGGGGGAAAGTTTCAACAAGACTTGCAGAAAACTTATGTCTGTTCCTTTTGAACGTGCATGAACCTGAAACGGGATCCCCAAGTGGCACAGTGGTAAAGAATCCACCTGCCAATGCAGGAGATGTGGGTTCGATCCCTGGGTTGGGAAGATCCCCTGCAGAAAGAAATGGCAACCCCCTCCAGTATTCTTGCCTAGGAAATTGCATGGACAGAGGAGCCTGGCAAGCTATAGTCCAGAGGTTTGCAGAGTCAGATGTGACTGAGCATGCACACACACACACGGCTAGCAAATGCCGTGTTATAAGGATGTGTGTTTTTCACAAAAGGGGCAACGCACGCAGTGAACACTGCACGGTTGTTTATAAGTATGAGGCAGCACCATGGGAACTGATATTCGTGATTGATTTAGAAAAAAATCAAACTGAAGAACAGTATGTGAAGGACAGTGACATTTTTGTCAAGAAGCAAATGACAACCCACAACATATGCAGGTGGATACGCAGGCTTGTGTGTGCGCAGAACAAACAAGTCTAACAGGATACACGAGGCGACCCTGCACAGTGGTAACCTCTGGGGAATGGTACTGAGGCGGGAGACAGGAAAATGGAGAACTTCCACTGTTTACACAGGTCTCTAGTTTGGGGATTTTTTAAAGTAATTTTTTGGAATATGTAATCTGTAAGTATGTTTATAAGATTAAAGGATACATGGTAAAGAGTTTCCTTTCCACCATCCTCCCAGCCCTCATCCGCCCATCCCCAACAGCCACTATGGCTATTTCTGTCTTCTCTGAGTTCTTTGAGGCATAGAGTTACAAACACACATATATTCTTACTCCTCCTGTTTATTTTTCCCTCCCTCAAAAAGAATCAACTCCTCTCTGGCTGAGGTATTGTTTCCTTGATCACAGTGAGCCTTGGTGCAGTTTTCTTCAGATTTCTTGGGGTTCATGGATCATCTGTGAGTGTTCAGTTCTTATCAGACTTGGAAAATTTTCATCCGTGAATTTTTCAAATATTTTTTCTCTGCTCCCCACTCCACTCCTTCAGAGATTCCAAATACACATGTATTTTCCTTCCCACCACCTCAGAACATCTGCACTGTTGCCTCCTTCATGGTACAGATGAGGACACGGAGGCATCTGGAGGGTGGCAGACTTGCCCGGAGCCCCACAGGGAGGGAGTGGACGGCTCAGGCCCACCCCAGCACCTGGGATCCCACAGGCTGGCCCACATCCACAGCAGTTGCAGTCCATAACTTACCTCAGTGCCTCGTCTTCCTTTAGGGCAGGGCTGTGGAAGGGCTGGTCATATACTTTCCTGTAGATGGCAGGCAGCTCCAGCATCCTTGCGATCTGAACGTTGCACACTGGGTCATCCACTTTATCTACGAGCCACGGAAACAACACTGAGATTAGTTCTTTCCCAAGTCCAGACTGCTGCTGGGGCAACAGTAAATGGGGCCCTTGGTGGGCCTTCTTCCTTATGGATGCCCAGGATCACATGGTCTAGAAGCACTAAACGGTCTCCGGCCATCCCATGAAAGGGGAGGCGATGCCCTGAGTGTCACAGACATGACCAGAGTAGACCAAGGCGAGGGAAAGCATACAGACATATTCACGCATCTGGTACAGTGGTGGATAACTCGGGCTGTCCTTGAGACTTCCAAGTGCAACCAGCCAGATCAGTGCAAAGGGCATGGCTCAGATGACAAAGGACTGTCATGCTTCCGATTAGCTGACTTCCTCAGTGGTGCTCCAGAAATCTCCCGTCATTTTGAAGACTATGAACGCTCTTCCCTAAATGGATTCACACTAAAAACTTCAAAGTATTTTAGAGACTCTACTGTTGTCCAAATAAAATGTCAGTCATATATGATAAATCACTTATTTTCTTTCCCAATTTATTTAAAGTTACTTCTCTTCAAAATAAATAAATGCTGATTTTCTTAAGGAATCATGTTGCAAATACAATTTTTTTCATTAAAGCTTTTTATTTAATTTTTCAGATTTGACTTTTTACTACATGAGCTTACTGGACACACACACAAAATAACAAGCAATTGGGCAGAGATACTGTATGCTTACAATAAGTTGTGGCATGAATCTCTCGCTCTCCTCTGAACATGCGGATGTGGCCTCTGACCCGGATAATGTCCCCAATTTCTAACTTTGCTCTCTGTGCAATGGTCTCTTGCAGCTTCTTAATCTGAGAGGTTAAGCTCAGCTCTCTTGCACTTGGAGCGGCTGTAGCTGTTAGGGTCAGAAGTAAAGAAGGAAATGATCACTCCACCATCTTTGGGAGAGAGCTTGGGGTAAGACAGACACAAGACATTTATTTATTCTACTTCTGACTGGTTGCTCGACTGTAGGAAGTCTGGGGCATCCTTCAAAATCCTCTACTGAATAAAAGGCATAAGCTGTAATTATCCAAAGGTCTGAGTGACAGGAACAGAGTCTGGTGGGAGGCTGGACAACCCAGTGTCCAGTGTCTTCTTTCCTCCCCCAACATCACCTGCGCAAAGGCCTGAGCTGAATTCTGTGTGGGTTCAGCTGGGTTTGCTGGCAACAGCTCTAAACAACCCTTGAAAGTGTCCTTGCAGGGAGACAGAATATTGGCCTGAGGGGAAAGGGGCCCAAGAGTCTCCATTTGCAGTTGTTTATGGGGAAGGCAAATCTGCCCAAGGCTGGTGTTCCACTGAGGTACTCAATACCCTAATCTCTCACTTCTCTTCTTTGTTGAGTAACTAGGCTGACTTCTTGCTCTCTCCTGCTCTTGCTCACTTACACACACACACACACACACGAACACTCACTCACACCACTTAAAACTATAAATTTAAGCAACTTCAAGAATTTGCCTGCCAACGCAGGAGATGCAAGAGACAGAGGTTCTGTCCCTGCATCCAGAATATCCCCTGCATGAGGAAATGGCAACCCACTCCAGCATTCTTGCTTGGGAAATCCCACGGACAGAGGAACCTGGCGGGCTACCATCCATGGATTTGCAAAGAGTCAGACACAACTGAGTGACTGAGCAAGCAACTTTATGGTGAAAAGAACCCAATGCACATTCAATTCTAAATAATTTCCATCACTTGAATTTACTTCCAAAATATATTAGTTAAATAATGAAAATAAGAACAACCATGAATGTTCAGGTACTGCCAGTGCTGTTCTGAAGACTTTATAACCTATCAGCACATCTAATCCTCACAACCACTCTTATTTATTATTAGCCCTATTTTACTAATGAGGAAACTGAGTTACAGAGACATCAAACAACTTGCCCACAGTAAAACAACTGGTTAGCAACAAAGTTGGAGTGTGAACTCAAGGCAGTCTCTAACCCCAGAGCCTTCCTGCTTATTCTTTATTCTCAGCTGCTTGCGCCATGAATGTACTCATATTTTCCATAGTTACAGCTAGTGTGTATAAACAATTTTGTGTTGTTTTCCTGTCTAGCATCACTTCAAATACACACATGTATCCACAGAATCTACACAATCCAGCATTTGAAATAACAACACAGCATTCTGGCATGTTCATACGCCACGGTTTTAGATAGTCTCATTAGATGTTTCCTCTTTCTGCTTTGGTAATTTTTTTTTGTTTTGGTTTTTATCACTAGCCCTGTACAGGGCTTTGAGGTCAGCACTTAGGTAATGGAGTCAGACAGACCTGGCTTGAACGTCAGGTCACTTCCTGTTAGCTGTGTGACCTTGGGCAGGCTGCTTAACCTCACTGTGCCTGTTTCCTCAGTTCTGTTGTGGATGCAACAGTCCCTCTTGCACGTGGACTTGTTGTGTGTGGTCTCAGTTAATCCTTACATCACGAGCTTAGCATAATGCCAGATCCACCACAGGAAACATTCAAAAAATGTCAGATACTTATGAAAAATGAACAGTTAGGCCCTCAAAACAAAAGTTTTGCTTCCCTTGGGGTCTTTCATTTTTACTGGATAGAAAAGGACAAACAGGTTTAGAGTTCATTGCATATTATCAGAATGTTTGTCAGAAAACAATCAATCACCATTCTCTTTTTACAAAGTGTCACCAGCAAGGCATGTAGCCTTATGGCTCCTACACTGGCTTCAGTCATTTGGGTTTTTAACACCTTAAAAAATACATAATGGTTCTATAGCATTTCATTTGCTTTTAAATTGCCAGACACACTATGTGTTTTTATATAAGATGATCTACTCTCTGCATTTCTTTATGCATAAGCCCTTCATCTCTTTTGTTTTTTTTTTTTTCCCTTCATCTCTTTTGAACATTTTATGTTTATTTCTGAAAAAAATGCAGGGAAGCTTTATCAATAATGGTGATTACATCCCTTCTCCACATTCCACTGCTTTTTTTTAATGTTTATTTGATTTCATTTTAATACATAAAAGTTTGAAAAAAATCATTTAATCTATCTTTTGTCACCAGTGATAGCTTTCTTTGCTGTAACAGCTAAACATATGTAAGAGCTTAACATAGATAGCCCCGTACTTATTGTGATAAACACATAACTCTATCTTCTTCAGGTTATTTTATGTAAGTTGCAAGACAGTGGTCACAGTTACCTCTTCTTAAATATTGTTATCAACCTAAACCAACAACATTTGTTAAATGCTTGCTTATTTCCTATTGTTGTATTATTTCTGCTTTGTCATATACTAGGGTTCCTGTAATGGAATGAATAATAGTCTACTGATCAAATTTTCTGCTTTTTAATCTAATACAACTGAGATAACCGTGGCTCTGTAACATACAAAGGCACTACTTTTCTATTAATACACTGACTATACTAAGGGAAAAAGCAACCCAAAGAGCTGGGAGAACTCTTGTAGACCAGTAACCAATAGCTTGGAATCTAGACACAATCAGCTTAATGTTACTCGACTTACTTGGTTTCTTCAGAAAATACCCGAGTATTACTTTTTAAAAGGTTATTCTGTCTGGGTTCCTATCTTTAAGTCCTCTTCTATTTAGGCTGAATTTTAAACATATTTATAAATTTCACTGCCATGATTCAGACGTTATAGGTAATAATAAATGATTCGTATAGCACTGTTGAAATGATCAGACTGAGAGCTAGTCTGAGAAAAAGAGGCTCAGCTTTCATTTAAAGGGTGAGCCAAATTGCTGAAAGAACGGCTCAAGCTGTGTAATTTAATGAGTATAATGAGATGGTTGGAGCCTGACAATTTCATTTTAAGTAGCCTATTCCACTCCAAAAGATAAATCCCCTTTAAAATTCTAATATTAAATGCCAAGCTTTCTTAACTTTTCTCATAAGCTGAGTCCAAATGGTACATTCAATGTGACATTTATAAGAGTTAATATTATATTTTTACATTGATACCAACTGGAACATGATTTTTGACTTAGACTAAATTTTGTTTAAAAAAAATTAGTCTTCAATGGCCACTTTCCAGCGGAAAGCTTTAAAACTGAGGGCAATTAAATTAAAAGGAGAAAATGGGCTAGTTGCGAACAATTTCAAAATATCACTTTGTATATAACATGATGAGGATCACTTTCAGGCTTTCTCCTTGTACCTTTACCCTCACTTTTTATTCTCAAAGCAATTTCTAATTAAGGCTACCAACTGTGACTACTCATCTATTGGTCTACTTACAGTTATTTTTAAAATCTCACTTTCAGTATTAATAGACATTTTATCTTAAAAGTTACTAAGAGTTACATAATATATCTGATGATATCATTTTTTTTTTAAAAAGAGTTGATTTTTAAAATGAAAACAATGTCTAAAAACAGCAGTGTATCAATGACAGCCCATGGACCAAATCCATCCACAATCTGTTTTTATAAATAAAGTTTTATTGAAACACAACCATGACCCTTTGTTTATGTACTACCTGTAGTCACTTTGGTGTTACAATGGTGATGCTGAATGGTTGAGATGCAGACTATGGGGCCCACAAAGCAGAACACAATTATTGTCTGGCCCCATATAGGAAAAGCATGCTGATCCTCAATCTAAAGACAGCACATTGAAACTACCCCTTCTGATTGAAGATCGTGACAATACAACCACAAACCTGAAAGTAATTTTAATACCCTGGACATACATGAAAATTCAAATATCTGATTGTTTCATAGGTTTATTTCATACCTTGTGACGTATCTGCATAAAAAGCTGTTGTCTCCCTTCATTTTTTTTTTAAATCTACAAAGCTTCCTCAGCTTAGTAGTACCACTGATACAAATGTTCCCAAATTAGGAAATGGGAATATCAAAGTTATATGAAAACAATGGCCAAATTCTAAATGTAAATACATCCAAAAATTAAGCAAAGGAGCATCCTTACTGGTCATTAGAGTCAAAGTAGGGAGATGAGATTCTAACAGGTAATGTCAAGGGGAAAAAAGAGAAGAAACTACTCCAAGCGTTATACATTCTCACCATGTATAACAGAAGGACATAGATAGTACATGTTAGATATCAGAGCTGGCAATATTTACTGAATAACCCCAGTGTACATGGCACCATACTGCATATGCTGCAAAAAGAGAGATACAAGAAATAAGCGAAATTTCCATTGCTTCTCTAGAACCAAAAATGATCACCACTATTGTATAATACATGTATTTTTTTAATATTATGAATTTAAGCACCTCATAAACTACCTAAGGACTACTAAAACATATTTAAGAAATTCCAAAAGATGTTTCAGTTATAGCCAATGAGTTCAATACAATTTTAAAGTTCTTCTTTAGTTTGTATTATTTAATGGCTAACTTCAAAGGAATCCTATCTTACCTTCTCATCAGTCTCAGAACTCCTGGCATGTCTATATGAATAAGCTAGAGATTTCAGAAAATCCAGATCATGCGAACACAGAAGCTAGTGGCAACCATATCAGGGCAAAGGCGTTCAAAAGAGTATTGGTCAAATGATACATCCAGAGCAAGGGGATTCTCACTTGATCAGCAATTAGGCTAAACCATCTTGACTTTTATAATAACTGGATGGTAAAAATGAAATGCTGAAACTTCTAGTTATCTATTCACATTCCTATAGGCTTAGGAGGAAATGAGCATCAAAGAAATGGAAGCAAGAAAAGCAATGGGCTCCCCTATATCAGTTTACAGAGCAGTCAAAGTTCTGGGTATAGTGCTTCAAGTTATCAGTGTAATTCACCAATGGATAAATATGAAAATTAGCACTACCGCTGTTCACCTGAGCTAGCTTGAGTTACATCTGTTGGCCAGCTGTAAAAGTAAAGTGAAGTGAAGGGAAAGTCACTTAGTCGTGTCTGACTCTTTGTGACCCCATGGACTATATGGACTATACAGTCCGTGGAATTCTCCAGTCCAGAATACTGGAGTGGGTAGCCTTTCCTTCTCCAGCCTTTCCCAACCCAGGGATCAAACCCAGGTCTCCCACGTTGCAGGCAGATTCTCTACCAGCTGAGCCACCAGGGAAGCCCCATAAAGTAAAGAAGCATGGCAAATAAAATTACCTGATGAGGATTTGGTATTATTCAGCCTTTTCCAGCAGATGCAGTTTATAACTCCAGTGCTATCATCCACTGCAATAGAAGTGTCAAAGAGTAAACAGAGACGTGGGCCATTACAGTGTGCAATAGCAGCCAGCCAAACTAAAAGATGACATTTTTCAATAGCCTGGTTAGGCAAATCCCTGATCAAACTTTTTTTCCACCCTTAGAAATAACTGCTTACCACACCCCAGTGGGAACTGATTCTCTGGAATGTCAATGTAATACATGAGCCCAGCAGAATGTAGTCAACGTTTCTCTTGCCCTGTCTCAAGGGTATTAACTTCTGCCCAGGCCTTATCACTGCAGGGGATGTAAGGAAAGCTAAGCATATCACAGACAGCCATGTTTTACTTTCATGATACAACATAATTATATCTTGGTCACACAAACAGTACTGGTCTGGCTTATTTTATCCACAGTGCAAAAGAAAAATAAAAGAATTTCCATTGTACTTGGATTTACAACTGCAGAGAAATTTAGAGATGTTTGATCAGGGATGGTAAGTGTTTCTCTTTGCGTAATTTCTGACAATCTCAGAACAGAGACTGATCAACAAGGGCTCAGTGGGCTTAATGATTTTTTTAAAAAAACCAACAGCTAGACTGTTATAAAAGCACACTATGTAATACAGAAGAAATACATGGCAAAATCTTTTTATTGCTGGTTTAAATCTGTGTTGAAAGCAGAATCTGAGAGGACTTCTTAAACTAAAATAAATTCTAGATGGATTTTATTTTATTAAATATAATACAGGTAAACTTCAGAAGATGAGAAGAAAATATGGGTGAATACTTTCAACCCTGGACTTAGAGTTGGTGGGGGGAAGACTTCTTTAAGCAGACCTGAAGATCAGAATTCATTAAAAAAAAAAATCTGATATATTTGAACAACTAAAAACTAATTCTGTATAGCAATTTTACAAATGATGGGGTTAATATCTTAATATATAAAGAACTCACAGAAACTAATAAGGAAAAGATCAAGACTATAAGAGAAAAGGTGGCAAAGAAAAAAAAATATGCCATTCATGAAAGGTATAAAAGTGACCAACAGACATACATCAGTATAAATCACTAGTTACCAGGAAAAAAGAAGAAAATTTAAATGATTTCTCAGCTACCAGAATGACAAATATTAAAAATACTGATACCCTCACATGCTGTTAGTAGGAATGTAAATTCACACCAAATTTCTAAAGATTAAGTTTGGAGATATGTATCAAATTTTGAAGTGTTTATATTCTCTTAGTATTTACTCCTGTAATGTATGATGATGAGAACAACAAAACAAATATACATAGATACATACATCTTATATAAAGCTATTCATTGTAAGATCAGTTTACAGTACTGAAAGTTGGAAATAACCTAAATGTTTGTAAATATGTAACTGGTTAAATGGCTACAGTCCATAAGGTCGCAAAGAGTTGGACAGGACTGAGCACACACACGCTGGTTAAATAAATGACAATGGCACGATGGACGAGAATACAAAGCTACAGTGAAGATCTACAGTCACTGCGGGCTTCCCTCGTGGCTCAGCTGGTAGAGAATCTGCCCGCAACGCGGGAGACCTGGGTTTGATCCCTGGGTTGGAAAGATCCTCTGCAGAAGGAAAGGCTACCCACTCCAGTATTCTGGCCTGGAGAATTCCATGGACTGTACAGTCCATGGGATCGCAAAGAGTTGGACCCAACTGAGTGCCTTTCAGTTTCACAGTCACTGCTGTTAAAAGTTATCTCATTGTAAAATAGAAATGATATGCTAAGTCGCTTCAGTCGTGTCCAACTCTGTGCAACCCCATAGATAGCAGCCCAGAAATTATATATATATATAGACATATGTCTTATATGTAATCTAATTTGCATAAAATATTAGTCTGTTTTGATAGAAATGATCTTAAGACACTAAAATATTTACAGAAGTTTCTTTTGGAGAATATAGAAGGAACCCCAAAGTCAATGTATACATTGACTGTAAGCTTAATTTCAGGAATATTAAAATGAGAAAGAAATATGCATAATAGCAATGAGGAAAGAAGGTATATCTATGTCTCTTCATATTGTGCTCAGTCATGTCTGACTCTTTGTGGTCCCATGGATTGTAGCCTGCCAGGCTCCTCTGTCCATGGAGTTTTCCAGGCAAGAATACTGGAATGGGTTGCCACTTCCTACTCCAGGGGATATTCCTGACCCAGGGATCAAACCCGTGTCTCTCACGACTCCTTCAGTGGCAGGGAGATTCTTCACCACTAGCACCACCTGGGAAGCCCCACTTCTTCATATTAGGAACATGTTAAAAATATAGGAAGGATGTTCACCCAAACACTGACACTGTTTTTGCCTGATTTATAGATTTTCACAGGAATTTTATGAAAATTTATTAAAATTTTCTCTGGCTTTAAATTTTATCTTATAATGAGTATCATTTTAAGAAGCAAAAAAAAAAAAAAAAAAAGAATAAAATGTATGACGCTTCTAGGCAACACTACTTTTCTGGCCAGTTTAAAACTCTTGATTTACCATGTTAAGTAAAAAAATATTAGCACCCCGAGCATTTGTCCTAGAAAAGTGAGGTCATTCTGGTCTTAACTATAGTCTCCCTGGATTCTAGGTCTGAGCTTGAGGTGCTGCCAGGTGCTGTGTGTGCTCAGGATCCCCCCACCAAACTCTCTGACTTCCTGATTTGTAACCTCTCCTGGCAGACCCTGTCCTGACACCCTGAGGTCTCACTGCTGGAAGGCCCTAGAAGGGGAGCATCCCTGCAGTGTTGGGCAGTCCTCCCACACTGGGCGGCATGACCTGGGCTGCTGACCTTTTGTTTCAGCCATGTGAAGAAATCGGACTAAGCAGGAAGCAAATCTAGCATATAGGAGTGGGGTGAGTCAGGAGGAACAAACAGGACCTGGGACAGCAGGAGTGGCCACCTGGCAGGCAGCCCGAGAGCCAAGCTGGGCCTAAGAGTGTCAGGGAGTGTGTAGCTCTCTCTTGAGCAGGCCTCACGAGAATTAAAGTCGCAGAAGTGTTTCTACTCTCAACTTTCAAATGCTTTTCATGTCCCCACAAACCACAAATGTGTCACACTCTCACGATATCCAGTCTAAGAGAAAGGGTTATTGGGGAAGAGGTAGCCATATCATCTTCATCTTTTCATAATGAGAAAAGGGGTTAGATGAAGCCCTTTTAGGTCAGAGACATTATATCTGGCCTAGTTCTACAGCCAGGACTAATGTCCTCAAATAGCCACATTTTGATCTAAAAATCAGAAAATTAAAAACCAGATGCAAGGACTTCGCTGGTGGCCCAGTGGTTAGATCTTCACGGTCCCAAGCAGAGGGCCTGGGTTGTTTGATCCCTGGTCAGGAGACTACATCCCATATGCCATAACTTAAAAAAAAAAAAAAAAAAAGATCCTGCATGCTGCAAATAAGACCTAAGCCAAATAAATGAGTTAAAAAAAAAAAAAAAAGATGCAGCTGATCTTTTGCGGGGAGGGGTGTAGGAGAGAGAAAAACCACATTTGAGTCATACAGAGACAACACAGAACACTGGAGTCAGTAAAGAGATTGGATCATCAGTGGAACCTTGAACAAATAACTGAGCTTTAGTTTTCTCGTCTATAAGATGGCAATAATATTTGTCCTTTCTACTTCAAAAGATTAGAAGGAGAACAACATGAAATTATGCATGTAGAAGTGCTCTGTAAACTGAAAGATACTAATATTTCATCACTGGTACTTGGAGAGGAAGTACTATAATGTCTTACAGATAAGGTACCAGCCAGCAGTTGAGAATGCTACAGGAACTTGGTGAATGTTTACTGAACTGTCTGGAGAAAAAGAGAACCAGTATCTTTGGTAAAATAAGGCAGAGAAGAGATCCAGGATGGGGATATATGACAAGATGATCTATTTTAGAGTTTAAAAGAATATATGTAGGCTGGGAAAAAGCAGAGGGTGTGAGAAATCTCCCCTCTCACATGTCATAAGCACAAGACAATCCTCCCCAGGAATATGAATATATGTTGGAGAAACTGTATCTGTAAATTATCAACCACACACAGACAGTCAAGGGGATGTTCTTGGTCACCTAGTTCAACTACCTTCTGTTTCTCCCCCAAGTAAAACAAGAATGCAAATCCAAGTCAGTACAACAAAAAGTGACAAAGTCCATTATAGCAAAGGTTTGGAATTCAAAGTTAAGCTTCCCACAAAACATTTAGCTTGGCCTCTCAACTATGAGCATTGTAGGCAATATACTAAAATGATGACATTAAATTCAATGGAAAAAAAAAATCAAGACCCGTGACACTAAAATCATATTCTAACAATTTGCTGGTGTTCAAACTATATAGAAACCCTTTATTTAGTTTCTGTCATCATAAGGGAAGGGAAATTTTCTGATATTCTTTATACCTTTGGGTACCAAAATGTTTTTTTTACAAACTGTTTTGGATATAAATCTTATAAATTATTTTTCCATCTCTCCCCGTCTTAAGTTTACTTTAATGTTAGTCTGGCCTTCTTACTTTAAAGGTTATCAATATAAACGTATATTACCATCGTCTGCTATTTATAGCTATGCCCCAGGTATCAGGTGTCTGTCCCTGATCAGCCAGTGACCCTGGACTGCATTTTAATTCTTCTGTCTCCCAGCTCCCCATCAACTGTCACCTGACAGTATTCGTCCGTATCATTCCTACCTGTTGCTTCATTTGACACTTAGTCCGTATTGGTGGCTGCAAATGGTTCCCGTTAGAGGCCAAGTACATAGAGTTTGTGAGAGACCTCCGCTGCTCTGAAAGGCTGGGGTTTCTTTAGATTCAATGTCCAGCTAAGTGTGGTCCTTCCGCATAAACTCAATGCCAGACACAATTGTTCTTACCTCCGTAACTGTAGAATGCCTCTTTTTCTCGCACTCCAATTACGGTTCCTAAGATATCCACCTGTTTTATTGGATGCCCATTGTAAAAAAATACACCTGAAATTAAAGGGAAGAAGAAGGCAAAGTCCATATAATGTATGATGACATTTTCTGCTTCAGTAAATGTTAACTGTGTCAGAAACTCAATGGCATGCTGCTTGCTAAAATTTCAGACGTAAGAATTGGCTATTGACCAATGCCAAGGCCTAAGAAATGCAGATGTCTTTTCCTCAAGGGTTATAAGTGAAAGTTTGGTTTTTAAGGAGCTTGTGCGAGTTCAGAAAAGAGAAAACCAATACTGCTAACTCCATCTGGTTAATCTCTCCACCTGTGACAATGAAATGCACCTCCCTGTAGAACTCTCATAAGGGGCATAACGACAGCCATGGTATTATGAGACCTGACACAGTACTTATATTTTGAGGGACTGGAAAAGGAAAGAGAGCGCAAACCACGAGAAAGGCTTCTTTGGCTTTTATAGGAAACCAGTCATCATTTCTACGAAATAGCAGGTTGTTTTTTTTTTAAAGAAAAAGAGAAGATAATTAGGTTACAAAACATGACCCTTTGGGGCCAGCAGATTACAACTCAAAAACTTCTCTTTTAAAAATTCTACTTCCAAAGCTTAGGCAACAGACAGATGCCAGCACGCAGGTTCCCCCCAGAGGAGAAACCTGAGAGGGAGAACCCTACCCACCAACAACTAGAGGCCTTTTCTGGACTCAGTGACAGAGACGGAACAGAGAGGGGGACTCTTGGCACTGGTGAGTCCCCCGTTCCCACCTGAGGCCCCAGTGCTGGCCCACCTCCTGGGGAACCCCCAACATCCTTACCTGAACTGCCTATTTGAGCTTAAGCTACCTGCACTGGGTTCTGGGGATTAAAATCTTCCCCAGCCTTTTTTTTTCCCCTCCCTATGACGACTGAATTCTTTACTTTCAGAAAGAGGCTATAAACTTAAACGGTGACTTCCTTTTCAAATACATACATGAACTGTAAACAAAGACTCAGTTATCACTTCAGCATTTGGCCACCCTCACCCTCTCTGGTTCTTGCCAAGCCTGCTCAGAGCTTATCTTCTCCACATCGCCTGTGGGGAGGGGGCCCTGCACTGAACCCTGAAGCCCTTCAGAAACCACCAGAATGACTTCGCTGATGGTTGTCTTGTTTCCCACATGGATACAGGGGCTGGGAACCTGTCACCTGTGGTTCAGTCCCCGGGTGGGAGATGGACAAGGAGACTCTGAGCCTCAGTCAGCCTGAGATTTTAGGAAAGGGAGACATGGTTTGAAGGTGTCAAATTTAGCCGAAAGAAGGGCCATCTCCCTAGCAGAGGCAGACTTCTAAAGATGACTTAGCAGACTGGAGAGCCTGTGCAGAGGGCAACCTTGGGGGCCAAGAGCTGAAGTGGCAGGGCCACATGGGCTAAGGAGCCTGGGTCCCTGCGTCGAGCCTGGGTCCCTGCGTCACTCCTGGAACAGAGTCCCTTCCCTCTAGGAACACCTGGATTGAACAGGGTTGAACTGACTCCACGGAAAATCCATGAACTCTCCAGAGTAGGGCAGTTCTTGAATGACTTCTGAGTTCTTACCATTGAAATCCAGTGATGAGCTGTGGGGAGACCCTCAGTCCCCCGGCCCTGCCTGCCTGCACTGACCAGACACAGAGGAGAGAGTGCGCCTTCAGAGGGAGCCAGGTCCCACAGGACCTTTGCTGGAAGGCTCAGGCTTCCTGTGGCAGAAGGGAAGTTTAAATGAGGGCGTGGGGCATGGCATCCTCTGCACCACCACCGCGCCAGGACACGCTCACACGCAGACAGGGGCCATGGTGGCGGACCTTGTTTTCATCCAGCTTTGCTGTAGGGCCGGATGGGGGTGATGGTGACCCGAGTTCCAGACTGGTCTCTGGCTGTGGTCAGCCCTTTCTGCTTCCCCAAATGCCCTGAACTTTCTATTTGAGTACTGAGCAGAGCTAACTTAGGGAGAACTCTCTCTTGGAACCTGACTGGCCTCTCCCTCCCCCAACCTAACTGAAGGCCGGCCCGGATGTCAGGCTTTAGAAACGGTGCGCTCCTGCTGCCACCAGAGATGCAACAACCCACCGGGCTCTGTGTGGTTGGCTGTGGCTCCCAGGACACCAGCAGTTAAGGGCAGAGCCATGGAGCCTTGTGGACCCCTGGAGGGCCTGCTGCCTGGCCCTGAAATGTCTTTCCAGCTGGCCTTGAAGCCATGAAAGCTTCAAACAAGCCCCAGGACTCTTTGGGTCTTCCTGGGATAACCTGGTATGTACTGCTATGGTGGTTTTTATAACGAAGAGTGGATATATTTTAAGAAGGGGAGAAGCGCCAGCCAAAAGGTGTTCCACCTGAGCTGAAGTACACGGAAAAGGCAAGTACATGGAGTATACAGGATTGACGACACAAAGCCGACCAAGACCTCAAGTCACCTGTGGTGGATGCCAGTCCTCTGACATTACCAACTCTGCATGGGGCAACACTTAAAAAATATCTGAACAGGTAGGCTTTTCTTGAAAACACACTGAAAAGAGAGCCCCCTAAACTTTCATCTCATAGACTGTCAATGCTTGTCTTCAAGGCCAAAGTCACTCAAAGATGCAAAATAACAAGGAAAAACATAAACGCAAGATAGAACAGTGAAGAACACATATAGCAGAAAATAACAGATGGTTTGAGTAAAATCACTCAGAGAAAACTGTTTGAAGAGGAAATACACTGCTTGGAAATAGAGAAGGAAGTTCCCCCAGTGCATAGAAACTCAGATGGTACACTTCAGAAGCACAACCTCCTCAAGGAGGAGGACATTGAAAAAGCAATGGAGAGAGCCACTTCCTTCTCTCAACACCAAGTCTCTTCTGTGAGAAAAGGAAATTGGATGGCAGCTCGAAGGACCGAGAGAAAGCCTGAGGAGTGAAGAAAAGAAAATCACCACCACAACAGATACTGGCTGACAATGAGTTTAACCTGCAGCCTTTGTGAAATGGGCCTTTCACTCCTGGTGCCTTTGCTCCACATGCAGCTCCCGGAGCCCCAACCACCTCAGGGGATCCATTGCCTGGATCGTCAGGTCCCCAGGAAGGAGGACGGTCATGCTGGGAGGGCTCAGGGAGCCAGGGTCACAGGCAGCTTTGATTCAGCTTTCACAGCAATGACCTGAACAGCCACACCCACTGCGAGACATCGGCCTTTATTCTCTTTTTTAAAAGCAACTTTGATTTATTTGTTGGTCTTGTTGTTGTTGTTCAGTCACTCAATAGTGTCTTTGAGACCCCCATGGACTGCTGCACGCCAGGCTTCAACTCCCAGAGTTAACTCACGTCCATTGAGTTGATCTAACTGCTGTTATTTAATTGATGCTACAAATACTCTTCCCCGGTGGCTCAGATGGTAAAGCATCTGCCTAAGGTGCGGGAGCGGAGAAGGCAATGGCACCCCACTCCAGTACTCTTGCCTGGAAAATCCCATGGATGGAGGAGCCCAGTGGGCTGCCGTCTGTGGGGTCGCTGGGAGTCGTACACGACTGAGCGACTTCACTTTCACTTTTCACTTTCATGCATTGGAGAAGGAAATGGCAACCCACTCCAGTGTTCTTGCCTGGAGAATCCCAGGGATGGGGGAGCCTGATGGGCTGCCGTCTATTGGGTCGCACAGAGTCGGACACGACTGAAGCGACTGAGCAGCAGCAGTAGCAGCAAGGTGCGGAAGACCTGAGTTCAATCCCTGGGTTGGGAAGATCTCCTAGAGAAGGAAATGGCAACCCATTGCAGTACTCTTGCTTGGAAAATCCTATAGACAGATGAGCCTGGTAGGCTACAGTCCATGGGGTCACAAAGAGTCGGACACGACTGAGTGAGTTCACTTCACAAATACTCTTACTGAAGTCTGATAGCATTAAAATGCCTAAGATAATATTTTTTTAAAATACATTATTCATTTAATATAATTCTTATAAATACATTATATCCATGTCATTGGGTCCTCTACAATTAGATAATATAAGCATCGTATTTTGATTCAAATAAAAGAGTCTCTATTATTTTATCCCATAAAGAAATTCAGAATAATAAAGACCATTTCTGTATGCTATGAGCTGTAACAAACCAAATCAAACCAAACCAAACCCCCAAACCTAAACACCACCACCACCATAGTCAAACTTCAGGACATCCTGTTAGTTTAACGCTAAATTCATAGGTTAATTTAGGGGAGCTGACAATTGGCAACCATTTTGCAAGGCAATTCTGATGCTGACTAGCCAGAGTAAGGTTAAACTTCACAGGTTAAGGGCAGAGTCTCCCGTAAGAGACTCACACTTCAGGCACCAGCCCCAGGTTCGAGGCTCCTCAGGCCGTGCACACTGACCAACTGGCTACAAACACCCTCCACGGCAAACTCAGGTCTGATACTTTCGTACAATGACACGCGGGACTCGGGAAGGTGCTATACTTAAGACTATAGTTTTATAATGAAGGGGACAAACCGGGACCAGCCAAAGGAAGAGATACATTGGACAAGGTCTGGGAGAGACTAAGCATAAAACTGCCGGGTCCTCAGGACAGATCGCCTTCACACATTGATGTAGGATTACCAACCAGGAAAGCTCACCCGAGCCTCAAGGTCCAGAGTTTCAATGAGGATTTCATTACACAAGCGAGACTGACTCAACCACTGCCCACTTGACAACTCAATCGCCAGTCCCCCTCCCCTCCCACAGGGTTGGATTGATGTCACCTGGCTCAAAACCAACCCTCTTAATCACTTGGTTGGTTTTTCAGGCCTAAAAGGCTCCCACCCTGAAACTACCTAGGGACCCAGCATGAGCTGCCTCATTAGCATAAACTCGTGGTTCAAGGAGTCCACCATGAATAACAAAAACACTATCGTTCCAGAAATCCAAAGATCTTCCAGGAGCCTCCCACAAAGGCCACCCAAATTCTTCATTATACATTTCTTTTTTTTTTTTTTTAAGTCATTTTTTGGTTAACTTTTGGTATTTTAAAATAGTCTTTGCTATTTAAGCATTTCTAAATTTTATGCGGTCAAAATAAAAGTTTTTTTGACAACCAAACCAAACACAACAACAGCAAAACAACACAAAACTAAAACCTAGACTAGTAGTTACTTCCCACCCTTCAGGATGCTATAGTCTACAGAAGCTCACTCTGTGAAATTAATGAATGACTTCTTCAACCATGAAGTTTTGAAACCAAGCAGGGCCCTGCAGGGGCCCTCCTGGGTACAAAAGCATTTCTGTGTCTTTTTTTTTGTTGTTGTTGTAGAAAAAAAGGTTTCAGCCTCTTAGACCTTCCCCGAATTCCAAAGGGCAGATTCAAGCAGTTACTAGTTAGGGGAGTGGGGGATGCAGAAGCAAAGCCCAAGCAGTCAAGAAACAATAGTGCCGCAAACAAAACAGACTCCCAGTTCCCCCTTAAGGGGTATACCTAACAACCTGATTCACACCGTTGAGTTCTTCTGCAGGCACTAAGAACCCCCACCCAGGATGATGGTAACTACAAGCTGAGTCCCCAGACCGGTCAGAACCAGGAGACTGAAGATTGCGATTCCCGTAATAGCAGCCTGTTACCTGACCACCAACTAATCAGAAGAAAGTCATCCACCCCATAGCCCTCATTCCAAATATTGCTTTTAAAAACTCTTCCCTGAAAACCACGAAGGGAGTTCAGGTTTTCTGAGCCTGAGATGCCTGTTCTCCTTGCCTTGGCCCTTACAACAAACCTTTCTCTGCTCCAAACCCCAACATTTTGGTTTCTTTGGTCTTGCTGTGCAAGCGGCACACAAACCTGGGTCTGGCAACAGTTTCGTTTTAAAAATGACATCTGAAACATTACCACCAGTGACATAACAAAGGTCACGGGGAGCAGTTTTCCATGATGTGTTAATACATTATAAAGTCCTTCACCCACAGGAAGAGTTTGGCCCCTGTCATGTCCCTGATACTTCCTGGAGCACCTACAGAAGACCTTTAAGCAAGACTGGCATTTGGTGTGAATTAATTTCTTCCCAAGGAGATGAGTTATGAAGAATACCAGACTGGTCTGAGAAACAGACAACAGAGAGGAAGGATGGCTGCCTTCCAAGGAAAAAACCAGATCATCTCCAACAATACTTAGAAAATAAAGGTGTGGTGAAAAAAATCTGTACAAAAGCCTTTGGTATAAGGTCATCCAAATATATTGGTACTGAGCATGGGAAACACACAAAACATGGTCTCATTAAAATTGTACATACTGGAGATTCTTAACCACTTCTGACTCATAGCTTGCTATTCATTCAAAATAGCAAAGAGAGTTTAATCAAACTTCTCAGATAGCATAATAAACACGTGAAGATTCATCCACAGCTATGTGAATTACTTATTATCCTAAACTGTATTTGCTATACTTGGAGGTATGAAGATCCTACCTTTAGTGACCACCACTCTGATTTTAAAAATGATTTCTAACTTTATAATGCTTTGTTGCTCCAGTTACTATGATTCGAGAGCCCATTAGAGGCCAGGCACTGTTTAAGAGCTGGGATTACATAGATGAACAAGGCAGAAGATGTCTTTCCTCTTGGGGAGTTTATATTATTTTGATTCTGATCTTGATTCTGATCTATTCAAACAAAACCAAACTCCACAAGAAAATCAGGCACAGTTAATCCTCTCTTTACAAAGAAGACTCTTAAGCTTTACAGGTGAGTCATATACCCATACCTAGGCCAGGTAAGTGGTTAGAAAAAGAAGCAAGGCCTAAGTTTTCTACCACAAACAGGTCCAGAGAAAAACAACTGAGCATTTTTAAATATGAAAGACCTCAAACCCAAGTAAAAACATTCTTCAGTACAAAGTTACTGCCCCAAACATCTATTTAAAAAAGATTTAGATTGTTTTGAACTTGCACAGAAATGAACTTGTCTGAGGATGCAGGTTAGGTCAGTTTCAAAGCTGCAACTGGAAAGGTTCTTCTAAGCCCCTAAGCCCCAAATTTCTGCAGCTTTGGGGGAAGGAAGGGTGGGGTACAGATGCAGCCCAGAGCAGTCACCTGGGTGACCAGCCACATACCTGGTACCTGGCCAGACTCCTTCAAGTCCAGGATGTCCCTGATGTAGAGTTTTGCAAAGGCTAGAAACACAGGATCCAAACCCCACAAGAGGGAAGGAGTTTCGTCTTCACACTGGCTGGAGTTAGACTCCATCTGGAGACTGGACTGTGGCTTCCAGCCAGCCCTGAAAAGCTCAGCATCTAGAGCCAAGATCTAGATGGGAGACAAAAACCAGGACGCAAAGCTGGTAACTTGGGTATTGAAATCGTCACGGCCCCTAAGCTGTTCCCTGGGCGGGCATCCCGAACTCTGGGAGGGGTAAACCCAGGGCCCCGGGCCTGTCAAACTGCGCGCCAAGGGCTTGAGGAAGGTGTTCCTCCAGTGAGGGCCCCTGAGTTCCTCAAGGCTTTTTCTTCTGCCCCACGGCAGTGTTTCTCCTTCTCCAAGGTACCCATTTCTAAATGGCTAAACACCAACTTTTCACTTGGGGGACATAAGGCCATATATGCGTACCCCGAAACAGCTTTAATACGCGGGTTCCAGAGAGGAATGGGCACCCTCGTGGCCAGACACGAGACGGGGCAGAGTGGGTGGGACCGTTTGTAGCTCGGCCCCTGCACCTTCTGGTGTTGGGGATGAGACTGAGAAAGGGAGGAAAAGGAAACGAAAAACAGACCCGGTCGCGGCCCCTCCCGCCGCACCCGCGCCGTCGGCCCACAGGTCCTCGGAGCGCGCATGCCCGGCTCGTCCGGCGCTCAGAGGCCGCGGGCGCCCAAAGCCTGGAGGCGGCGCCGCCAACCCCGCCCGGAGCAGAAGCACTAGGTCGAAGTCACCTCCTGTGCTCTCAGCTAAGGAGTTGAGGGGGTTGGGCCCGACACCCTCCCGCGCGCGGGACCTACCTCTGTGTCCCCGCCCAGGCCCTTCCTTCTTGCCGCCCGCGGCTCCGCCCCTTCCCAACGAGGCCGCGCCCACTCTGCCCGCGGCCACGCCCCATTTTGCACCCCGCTGCGGCCTAGCCAGGTGCTTATGTCCAGGTGGTGGCCGGCCTTGGCAAAGGCTGCGCGGGGCCCATTGCTTCTAGCAGCGACTTTCTTGAGCCTCCGCGGAATTGCAGAACCCAAATCTCCGAGGCCTGGAAGCTGGCCCTAAAACTCCTGCTGCCCAATCCCCGCCTTCTTAAGTCCCCCTTTCATCCCAACTTAGTGGTGGGACCCTGACCCACGACCTCCAAGAGGTTAGGACTGGGTCAGACTTTTTTGTTTCTTTCCCTGATATGTTAAATGAACAAATAAAGCAATACCAAAAGCAGGGTTACATTGTGGTATTTTAAATATTTATTTACACTTGATAAATGATTTACTAACACACCCACTCTTTGATACTATACAGTCTCACTTTAGATAATGTTGGTTCCTAAACTCCAGCTCTTGAGTGAATGTGAGGCCTTGGCTCTGCCAGAGGCTAGCCTTCTTTGCAAGATCATGACAAATTTTGCCTCCTTTGCTCCTATTCTGTGTGTACTCCAGAATGTTGTGCGTTTAAGACTTTTGAAAACTGCCATTTGGGTAAATTTTGGCCACCTTGATGGTACCAGTCCCCTGTATCCCCAATTAAAAGTGAGAAAAGATAGCTATGTTATTCTCCTAAATAAATAAGCCACATCATGACATTGCTTGAGAAAGCAAGAGGTCTTCCTAACTTACAGGGACTCTGTAAAATGGTAGAAGGGGTACAGGTCATGCTGGAAGGCCATGCCTACGGGAGATAAGTGGTGGCCAAAGAGATAACTGCCAAACTATTTAGCAGAAAAGGAGCTTCAAGCAGCTGGAACGGAAAATGTGTGTCATTGAAACAATGGCATTTAATTACATCCCTGGCCACTGAAGAAGCTAAAAAACAGAATCCTTGGTAAAGAAGAGCATTGCCCAGACTCCCCTGTGATGAACAGTTGAGTCTATCAAGATTAAGGTTTAATTAACAGAAGATACTTTTCTAATAGGGGGAGGTTCTCTTCAAGGAAGGACACCCAATATGAGTAGGGTAGGATGAGTGCTTCCAGCTGACTTGTAAGGTGGGGAAAGACAGGTTGGGTGACATTTCTGACTGCACACATCTGTCCCAGGGTGGAACTCGAGAAGAAAATCACTATTGAGTGCAGGCAGAGCCCAAGAAGATTTTAGGAATGACCCTTATGACTCTTATGGGTTGGGTGATAGAAACGAAGGCCCTTCAGGACTCCAAGCTTATTAATGACCTTGGGGATGGTCACATCCAGTTGGTAGGTGTGGCCCCATACCCAGGGACAGACTGCCCCTGAAGTCATCATTTACCATGAAAGGACTCCTGGGAGTTTAAGGATGTCCGTTTTGATCCGAGCTCAAAATGTAGAGTTGGGTGTAGAATAGAATGTTCTAGACTGTTGAAGCATCTGGAAGAGTTTGCAAGGATCCTCTTCTCTGTTCCCTGGAGAAGGAAATGGCAACCCACTCGAGTACTATTGCCTGGAAAATCCCATGGACAGAGGAGCCTGGTAGGCTACAGTCTATGGGATCGCAGAGTCGGACACGACTGAGCGACTTCACTGTCATTGTCACTGTCTTCTCTGTTATCACCATCAGGAGAGATTCCATGTTCCCAAGTCATGCTTACACGTGCAGAGGGCCTGGAGGACTCTTCAGATGGGATTCCACAGCACTGCAAAGCAGACATTTTAAACCCAACCATCAACACAATGCTAGGAACCCTTCTTATGACTTCTCAGTGTGAAATAACTTGGTTTTGTAAGCATTTCTGACAGACCAGACAATCCTTTCCAGAAATTGAGACTTTAATAAATTCTTTTAGAAAATGAGGGGATTGAACTGCATATCTTCTACCTCAAAGCACAAACCATATCATCTTAACTGTTTTCTACACCTAACAGGTAGAATAGAGTGCTCTCTTGCACATTGACTTAGATTTGAAGTTTACGTTAGTAGAGTAGCAGTTAGAAGTTTATAATAAAGACAGCTTATCAATGCTATTATGTTAATGTTATAACCCTGGGGGGGGAGGGGGTGGCATTTTGGGCCACTCAGCCTACTTTAAATACTCTCTGTGTGCTATGGGGAAGCACTAGAAATTTTTATTTCACTGGAGCAAAAAGAATAATATATTAAATAAAACAAGAGGCTAAATTGTGTGGCCTGACTAATAACTACTATGTGGGTTACAGGAGGTAAACTGGAAGGGAAGAGAAGGGGGCTTATCAAGTAAAATAATGTATGTAACCACTGGAACAAAATAAGCACTCAAAGTGTGTCCAGCTGTGATAGTGAATGATGATAACATCTTATAAGCACATATAAGCTGTTATCATCATTCACTATGGAGGGGGCATTTAGGCTGGATTTTGAGACTGTGGAGGAACGATTCATTCATTCATGAAATGTATTTGTCAAGCACTGTACTGGACACTGGTGGGTAAAAAGGAGATAAGACAGATTGAGTACAGCTCTCAGGGAGCTTCCATTCTGTTGGAGGGAAAGGGGAAAGACAGTAGATGAATAAATTAATAACATAAGTACAGATTGGTCTTAGTGCTTTGAAGGAAATTGGAAGTATGTTATGATCACTTATAATGGGGTGTGGGATCTGCTTTATATAGATCTGCTTTGATTGGATGAGAGGAGACCTGAAGGATGAGACAGAGTCAGCCATGAAAACTGCTAAGAGCATCCCAGGCAGTGGTCCAAGTAAGGGTGAATATATGGAGGTGGGAAGGGACTTCCCTCCTGGAGGAACGGAAGAGAGGATGGAGAGAAGAGTTGCATACGTAATTGGCACACGAGTAGAGGCAGATCCCAGAGGGCCTCACAGCCCATAAGAGGTTGGAATTTTATTCTGTCTCCCTGTATGTAAAAAGAGGGATAATATAGTGATGGGCTGGGAGCAGGGCAAACATGGCAGGATGGCACATCTGTGGGCAAGCCAACAAGGCAGACTGACCCAGGAGGGCAGCTAGCAGGAACAGGCTGGAAATCAAGATTGTAGAAGGGCTTGAATGAGGTTCTATTTTTCTTCCCTGTAAGCAATAAAGTGTTATCTACCAGAGGAATGATTTAACATTTTTTTTTTAATTGCAGAGGTTCCTGCTGAATCTAACATACTATGGTAAGGAACCCAAAAATATGTAAGAAGACTTCTCTACCCAATTTACTGAATCTATTCAAAAAATTGTGCCTAGGGATATTTACCAAATGATAATAAAAGACTAGAGTAAAAAAACCCTACTGGCTCTCTTGCTGGGGGCCGCACCTGTACCACTTGTCCTGCCTCCTCAGCAGTCTTGCTCAGTCCACCGCGATGTCACCATCTCCCTCTATCTGACGTCCCCTGGGCACATCCACAGGCTCACCTCTCTCTTTTAAGCTTAAGAAAATAGCCTCTCTGAAAACCCCAGCCCTTGAACTACTGTTCTCGCACTCTCTTGCTCTCTGTTCAAAGTTTCTTGGAAGAGTCATACATATTCCCTATCCACACTTCCTCATCTCCAATTTGATATATCATTGTTTGGCTCACCCTAACTTAACCTTCAGCTAACTCTACTCCAGCTCACCACTCCACTGAAACTCCTCTCCTAAAGTTAACAATTATATTCAAATTCTCAAATACAATGGTACTTTCCTTTCCTTATCATTCATCTTTTTTTCCTGATTTTCTAGCTTTGGATGATGAGCTGATTATATTCTCTTCCTACGCACCTTGGTTTCCTGGTATCCTTTTGGGTTCCCCTTCTACTTTTCTGTTGCTTCCTTAGCAGTGTCCTCTTCCTCTGTGAATCTCTTATGTGTTGATGTTCCCCAGAGTTCAATCTCCTTTTCTAAAAAACGTATCTATTTTGATTGTGCTGGGTCTTTCTTACTGTGCATGGCTTTCTCTAGTGTAGGTGAGGGGGTGGCTACTCTTCCCATTGTGGTTCAGTTCAGTTCAGTTCAGTTCAGTCTCTCAGTCGTGTCCGACTCTTTGTGACCCCATGGACTGCAGCATGCCAGGCCTCCCTGTCCATCACCAACTCCCAGAGTTTACCCAACCTCATGTCCATCGAGTCGGTGATGCCATCCAACCACCTCATCCTCTGTCATCTCCTTCTCCTCCTGCCCCTAATCCCTCCCAGCATCAGGGTCTTTTCCAATGAGTCAACTCTTTGCATGAGGCGGCCAAAGTACTGTAGTCTCAGCTTCAACATCAGTCCTTCCAGTGAACACCCAGGACTGATCTCCTTTAGGATGGACTGGTTGGATCTCCTTGCAGTCCAAGGGACTCACAAGAGTCTTCTCCAACACCACAGTTCAAAAGCATCCATTCTTCAGCACTCAGCTTTCTTCACAGTCCAACTCTCACATCCATACATGACCACTGGAAAAACCATAGCCTTGACTAAATGGACCTTTGTTGGCAAAGTAATGTCTCTGCTTTTCAATATGCTGTCTAGGTTGGTCATAACTTTCCTTCCAAGGAGTAAGCGTCTTTTAATTTCATGGCTGCAGTCACCATCTGCAGTGATTTTGGAGCCCCCCCCCAAATAAAGTCAGCCGCTGTTTCCACTGTTTCCCCATCTATTTCCCATTGTGGTGGCTTCTCTTATTTGTGGAGCACAGACTCTAGGATGTGTGGGCTTCAGTAGTTGCAGCACGTGGGCTCTGGAGTGAGGGCTCAGCTGTGGCACAGGGGCTTTATTTGCCCCTCGGCATGTGGAATCTTCCTGGACCAGAGATCAAACCCATGTCCCCTGCATTGGCAGGCAGATTCTTATCCACTGCACCACCAGGGAAGTTCAAGTCCAGTTTCCTGCCCACTTCCTTGTCATCCCGCGTCCTCTTACTGAGCAGCCTAATCCAAACCCATGGCTTCAACAGAACCATTGTTCTAGAGACTCTCCCCTCTTCACATCTAGCCCAGAACTCTCCTCAGCTCCACATCTGAAGTTCCAACTGGACTCTCCTGGGTACTGCAGACTAAACCTCTTGCCCCACAGTTCTGTCTCTCTCTTTTCTGTCATGTGAATATTATCACCACCTGCCAACCATCTAAATCAGAAAACTGGAATGTTTTATGGATATCTCCATCTCTTTCACCCTTAATGCAATTAATCACAAAGACCTGTCAACTCTGCTTCCTAGATATGTCCTCTTAATTTAGTCCCTCCTCCCTGCTCCTGTTCCCACAGCCTCAGTCCAGGCTTTCATCATTATTGCCTGGATCACTGCCACCACCTCCCAACTAGTCCTTCTGCCTCTAGCTGGGCCTCCCTCCAATTTATCACCTATGCTCCTGCCAGGATGATCCTTATAAAATGCAATTTAGACAATGTTTCTCCCTTGTCTGAAATCTTCCAATGACTATATGTAGTCTGCAAAATAAAGTTCAAATTTCCTTGTATTTCATACCTAGTTCCTCACGGCCTGGGTACAATCCAACTCTCTGGGCTGGGACCCCACCAATCCCTCATGGCTGTACTTTCTAGGTCGGCGTCTTCAATGCTGTTCCTCAAGACATTAATAAAAATCTAGACAAATGAGATTGAGAACAAAAGAAAATAGATTTCACCTCAGTAATGGGCACTGAGAATGTCCAAGAAATTGACAGAGTAGGTCAAGTTTGAGCACCAGACTCTATTATTAATAACATCTCAAGGTATTCAATTTGGGAAATGCTACTAAAGGCATCTGAACCAACTGAGAGTTCCTGGAATATGGAACTCTCTTTTGTTTCTCCCCTGTCTGCCTGATGCCATTCACCTATTAATTAACTTTTTGAAATGAACCCTATGTGCTAAGGAATTCTAGATACTAGGCATACAAACGGCAAAAAGGCTCTGAATAAGCTAAGCAAGTAAACCCATGAATGCAATATGTCATAATAAATGCTATGTAACTTCAGAGAATAAGGTGGGGGACCAGAGTTGGTGGGATTAGGAAACAGTAACGTTGCTTCCCCCTTTTTCACTTGGGTTATCTCTGACATAGTTGTCAGTTTTCACTTCATGTATTCTGAGTTCTAGTTAAGTGCACATCCATTTATAATTGTTAAATGTTCCTTACTACTCTTTTATCATTATGAAATATCCCTCTTAGTCTCGAGTAATATTTCTTAAAGTCTATTTTGAGTAATAGTAATATAATCGCTTCAGCTCTCAAATGGTAACTGTTAATGGAATATCTTTCTCCATCCTTTCACTTCCCATCTATTTATGTCTTTGCATAGGTGTGTCTTCTGTAGGCAGCATAGTTGGATTTTGCCTTTTTATCCAGCCTGACAATCTCTTCATTTTGATTTGAGTGTTTAGACATTTCATAGGTAATGTAATTATTGATATGGTCAGATTTATATTCATCATTTATCTGTTTTCTATAGCTCAACTCACTTCTTCATTCTTCTTGCTCTGTCTTGACTGGCTTCTTTTATGTTAAATATTTTCATTGTAACATTTAAATTCTGTTAATTTTCAAAAATAATTTAGTGTTTTAGGGATTTTAATATACATCTCAATTTTATCACAATCTACTTCAGATTAATACTAATTGAATTCTAGAAATATGTAGAAACTTTGCCTCAATATACCTCTATTCCCTTCTCCGTTTTTGGGCGATTATTGTCATATAGGGTACATCTATGTAAGTTATAAACCAGCAACACAACGTTATAATTATTGCTTTAAATAATTGTATGTCTTTTAAAGAAGTTGAGGCATAAGAAATAGATAACTGCAGTCTTTTATACTGGCCCATATAATTATCATCTCTGGTCATCTTCATTTCTTCCTGGAGGTATGGGCACTTCAAAATGAATGAGCCCCTTCAACGGTGGCAGAGGTGCTTTTGGTACTGACAGCCTGCTCTGTCTGGACAGAACTTCTAGATTGACCAACCTGGATCCAAGAACGGGGAAGGAAATGGCAGGGGCCACAATGCCACAGACTTCCATTTTCTTACCTGAAGTCGAAGCATGAGCACTTTTCAGATAATTGCGTGCCTTTGATCTATTCTCAGAGCGCCGATATGGTTGTTTTGGTCCATTCTTTTCTATTTTTAGGTCACACCTTGCAGAACGTGGGATCTTAGTTCCCCAGCTGGGAATCAAACTCACGCCTCCTGAATTGGGAGCACAGAATCTTAAACACTGGACAGCAGGGAAGTCCTGTTTTGGTCACTTTTGTCTAGTTTTCTGATTATGTTTTAGAGAGATCATTGCTGATATTCTCAATGATCCCAGCTTTTGGTTAATAGTAGATCAATCAGGCAGGATAAGGAAGCCAAGAAATAGGGGTAAAGGACTGAACCTTAGAACAAGGTCAGAAATTACCTAGTTGGAGAAAGCAGTTACTCACATTCCATCCTACTTTATGGAGTTTGAGAAGATGCCTAAGTCAGCAGAAGGCACTGTGCATACCAGTGCAAACCATTGGAGAACTTTCTGGAATGAGAAGAACTGGAATTGACATTAAGAGGCGGCTGAGGCTGAGACACTGTCTAGGTCCTTGCATTTAAAACAAGTAGCTCCTCTTTCCTGCATATGTGGTCTAATTTCACCAAAGGGGATCCAAACCTTAGGAGGATGGCCTCTGGAAAGCTGAAGACAGCATGAGGTAATGAGCTTGGGTTCAGCCTAGAGGGCAGAGAATGACTTCTCATAAGTAAAACTTGTGTCCCAAGAGCCTGGCTTGAGTGCATAAGAAATAATTTTGAATTTTGTATTTTAAAAGTCTGTATCTCAAAGAAAGGACAGTGGTTGCCAGGGACTGGGGGGAGGAGCAAAGAGGGAATTATTAGTGCATGAGTACAGAGTTTCAGACACGACTGAGAGCGCACGCATGCACAGTTTCAGTTTTGCAAGATGAAAAGAGTTCTGGGGATGGCTACTGGTGATGGTTACCCAACAACATGAATGTACTTAGTATCACTGAACTATACACGTAAAAATGATTAAGATGGTAAATTTTATGTGTTTGTTACCACAATTTTGAAAACTGGGGAGAAAAGCGTATATCTCAGGACAACGCTGGGCATGGCTGTGGTTTGCGGTATGTAAACTTACGTGACAGTCACCTGTGTACTACTTTATGCCTGGTCAATTAAGCCACAAATCTACAGGATCTGTTACCAAGGTTGGAGGTTCCTGGGCTTACCAGGTAGTTTATGAGCTAGATGGATGATTATGAATTGAACTCATAATGAGGTAAGTAAAAGCGATCCAATCTTGACTCTTGACCTTAAGTTTTAGGTGTACACCCACTCTTCTGAGCAAGCCCCAGAGCGCCACTCTGACTGATGACAGGTGTCTTTGCAGGGGCAGAGCTGGCAACACGACCACTTCCCTAGCGGCAACCAGCTACCAGAGAGCACACCAGCTGGAAAATAAACTATCCGTGTCTTTTCTTATATTTCCCTTCTTATTATAAACATTCTGCAAGGATTCTGAAGCATTTGGAACTAAGGATTACGTTTTGGAGAAACGGGATTAATAGTTAATAATAATAGGCCAGCATAAAATCATTAATAAAAACATCAAAAGAAATGAGAACTTTTTGGGGGGAGGATAGGGATAAATTAGGGCTTTGAGATTAGCAGATACACACTACTATATATAAAATAGATAAATGACAAGGACCTACTGTATAGCACAGGGAATTATATTTGGTATCTTGTGATAACTTATAATGGAAAGGAATCTGAAAAAGAATATATATATTATATACATATATAAATGAATCATGTTGCTATACACTGGAAATTAATACAACACTGAAATCAAGTATACTTCAATTTTAAGAAGATGGAGATATGCCATCTTTAAAAGTTTAAGAAATGAGAACTTTTAACACAAGACTTTCGTAAAAGCTTATAATCTTGATCAAATAAATTATGTACAGACATTAAACAAATTAAAAATGATGGTGTGTTTTCCAATTTCTTACTGTCAAGTATATATTATTTAATAGCAAAAGTCATTTTAAAGTTAGCATCCCTTGAATTTCACAAATGTGATGTTGAGTGAAACAAGCCAGATACAAAAGAGAGTGTACACCGTATGTTTTATTTACAAAAAATGTAAACCAAGTGTAAGTATTCCATGTTGCTTGAAGTCAGGATAGTGGTTATTTTTTGGGGAGGGTGGTGCCTTTCCAGAAGGAACCATGAGGAGCTTCTGAGGATGTGTGTGTGAGTGCTCAGTCGCTCAGTCATGTCCAGCTCTTTGTGATCCCATAAACTGTAGCCCACCAGGCTCCTCTGTTCATGGGATCTCCCAGGCAAGAATACTGGAGTGGGTTGCCATTTCCTTTTCCACAGGATTTTCCTATTCCAGGGATCAGACCTGGGTCTCCAGCATTGGCAGGTGGATTCTTTATCACTGTGCCACCTGGGAAGCCTTCTTCTGAGGATACTGGTCATTTAATGTTTCTTCATCTATATTTTATTTCAATAAAATATTAACAATTTTTTCATCCTTAGCTTTGAATTAATTGCATTTAAAGTTGAGAGGCATTAAAAAGTGAAAAGTTATTACATTATAAGACCCCACATTTTGTGTTATTGTAACTTGTGTAGAAAAATAGACCATTCTTAATGTTAATGTAATTCAAGTGATAAGATACAGACAACATCAGCCTTCACTTTTCTTAATTATTTGACATGTGCCTATAGGCTCAGGTAGTCATAGCATTTCATAATCATTATCATAAAGCTGGCCAATGGAATAGAATTTTGTTTCTGTTATCGATTTATAATTCTCCCCAGGGCGACTTTCAATCAAGGAAAAATTGAACTCCCCAATGATGTCAAAGACAGCATATTGCAGAGGTTAATTAACGAGTCACCCGGAGAAGATTGAATAGCCATTGTGCTGACATGTTCAAGAGCTAATCGGTTCTGATGATGTAATTTGCAGTAGTGCTTGATGCCTATTAGCCTGATGGCCGACAGCTGCTATGGACCCCGAAGATTAAAGTGTGAAGTATGCGGGATGAGTGCTTTCAATGGAGAGAAACTTACATAGAGCAAAGTGAATATGACCTGGTCATGCTGGTTATTCTACTTGGAAATCCTGCCCACTTCTTCCTTATTTATACAGATTGCTTTTACCAGGTCTAAGGCAATCTCAGCTCCAGGATCACATTATCCAAGACCACCCCAGTCAACACAGACGCTCTGTTCCCTGAACTCTTGTGAAACTTACAGTCAGAATTATATGCTTTAGCACTTCCTGAATGTTTATCATGTACCCTCAACTTGACCATAGGCTACTAAGGATATCTTTCTTTTCTGTATCTCTCACAGTGTAGAACCTAATGGTTGGCACAAAATTTAAATAAAAATAATTGGGGCAAAATATTGATAATTGCCTAAGCAGAGGGATGGTTACATGTGGATTTCTGCTACTATTCTTGCTGCATCTGTGTGTGTGGAAATTCCCTCAATAGCAGGGTTGACAGATTTAGCAAATAATAATGCAGGATGGCCCATGACATTTGAATTTCAGATAAACAATGAAAAATTTCTTCTTATTAATAATTTATATTATATTTTATTATAGAACCCATAATTTTTCATACTATTAAATTTAAGCATATAATTTATAATAATATTCTTGTATATATTTTATTAAACATTATTAGATGGGGAAACAGTGGAAACAGTGTCAGACTTTATTTTTCTGGGCTCCAAAATCACTACAGATGGTGACTGCAGCCATGAAATTAAAAGACGCTTACTCCTTGGAAGGAAAGTTATGACCAACCTAGATAGCATATTCAAAAGCAGAGACATTACTTTGCCAACAAAGGTTTGTCTAGTCAAGGCTATGGTTTTTCCTGTGGTCATGTATGGATGTGAGAGTTGGACTGTGAAGAAGGCTGAGTGCCAAAGAATTGATGCTTTTGAACTGTGGTGCTGGAGAAGACTCTTGAGAGTCCCTTGGACTGCAAGGAGGTCCAACCAGTCCATTCTGAAGAAGATCAGCCCTGGGATTTCTTTGGAAGGAATGATGCTAAAGCTGAAACTCCAGTACTTTGGCCACGTCATGCGAAGAGTTGACTCATTGGAAAAGACTCTGATGCTGGGAGGGATTGGGGGCAGGAAGAGAAGGGGACGACAGAGGATGAGATGGCAGGATGGCATCACTGACTCGATGGACGTGAGTCTGAGTGAACTCCGGGAGTTGCTGATGGACAGGGAGGCCTGGCGTGCTGCGATTCATGGGGTCGCAAAGAGTCGGACACAACTGAGTGACTGATCTGATCTGATCTGATCTGATATTTTATCTAGCAATCTGACTTTCTGGAAACTTAAAAACATAACTGGTGATTAGTCAATGGACTCAAAGAAGTGGGTGACAGAAGTAGTGCCTTTCTCTTAGACTGTGATCTGGTGTCACTTGCTTATTAAAAAGGCAGTTCCCTAGGGTCTCCTACCCAACCTTGGGGTGCCAAATCAGTATTTCCACTGGTGGGACTCTGCATTTGCAATCAGATCTCAGATGATTCTGATGCTATTGCTAGCCAACCTGATGCCTTTATTTTAAAACAGCCTGAAGTTTTTAGTTTTTCTGATATGATATTAAAAAAATTTATGAAAATGTTTTTAAAAAATAAATGAAAAGTTTAAAACATTTAAATTTATTATGTATTTATAATGTATATTTAAGGATGAGCTTTAAATATAAATAATAAATAAATAAATAATTTATTATTATTTGTTGGGTCTTAGTTGTGGCACATGTGATCTTTGTTGCAGTCCATGGACTCTCAAGTTGTGGAGCATGGGCTCCAGAGCTCACAGGCTCTGTGGTTGTGGCGTGTGGGTTTATTTGCTCTGCTGCATGTGGGATCTTGACCTGGGATGAAACCACTGGACCACCAGGGAAGTCCCTGATATGATCTTTTATTTCCTTGTAATGGTCTTATTTGAGTAACTTCTCTGTTTTCATGTCAAGGACTTGACTGAAGAGATACTAATTTTCTTGTACCATGACTCGGCCACTAAAGTTACAAGTCAAATGCTCTTACAAATATTCTAGTAGCCTTTTGTAGTTAAGCTCATCCTTAAATATTCATCAAACCCAGCATCTTAACTATGGATTTTTATTTTCCTGGAACTATTCATTATTATTGAGAAATATGTCACTGGCAAGTTTGCAGCTCCCGTTAGTATTTTCAGGGATTTTAGAGTATCAAAATATCCTGATTTGTTTGGGACTGTTCTAATTTCAGCATTGATGTTTGTGTGTCCTGGGAGGTTCCTCAGCCCTGGTTGCCCTGGCCCTCCTACCTGAGTAGATGCCCCAGTATACCACCAGATGCTCATGTCACAACTAGGGCACTCTTTTCACCAGTTGCTGGTAGTGTCAGCTTACAGTTGAGACTGTACTCAGGCAATTGCCTCACTCCAAATTATGGCCTGTCCCCAGGAGCTGTAAGCCATTGACGGAGCCCAGTCCTCAATTCAGGACATCTCTGATTGGCCATCCCTTCTCTGGAGATCCCTGTGGTGACAACTGAAGCCTCTGTTACAACTCCTTGCAATTCAACTTCTCCTTCTACACAATCCTGCTTCCCTAGCTCCCTTGCAGGGGCAACCCCTGCAGGCACTCCCTAATATACCCGCTACAGGCTGGTAATAAAAACCCCTCACTAGTGGTAGGTCACTCCAGTACTCTTGCCTGGAAAATCCCATGGAAGGAGGAGCCTGGTAGGCTGCAGTCCATGGGGTTGCTAGAGTCGGACACGACTGAGCGACTTCACTTTCACTTTTCACTTTCATGCATTGGAGAAGGAAATGGCAACCCACTCCAGTGTTTGCCTGGAGAATCCCAGGGACGGTGGAGCCTGGTGGGCTGCCGTCTATGGGGTCACACAGAGTCGGACACGACTGAAGCGACTTCACTTTCACTTTTCACTTTCATACATTGGAGGAGGAAATGGCAACCCACTCCAGTGTTCTTGCCTGGAGAATCCCAGGGACGGGGGAGCCTGGTGGGCTGCCGTCTATGGGGTCACACAGAGTCGGACACGACTGAAGCGACTTGGCGGCAGCAGCAGCAGTGGTAGGTAGTGGCGCTATTATTCCCAGGTGGCGCTGCTGCTGCTGCTGCTGCTAAGTTGCTTCAGTCGTGTCCGACTCTGTGCGACCCCATGGACAGCAGCCCACCAGGCTCCCCCGTCCCTGGGATTCTCCAGGCAAGAACCCTGGAGTGGGTTGCCATTTCCTTCTCCAATGCATGAAAGTGAAAAGTCAAAGTGAAGTCGCTCAGTCGTGTCCGACTCTTTGCGACCCCATGGACTGCAGCCTACCAGGCTCCTCCGTCCATGGGATTTTCCAGGCAAGAGTACTGGAGTGGGATGCCATTGCCTTCTCCTGCCAACCAATGCAAGAGATGTATCCCCTGAAGAAGGGAATGGCAATCCACTCCAGTATTCTTGCCTGGAGAATCCCATGGACAGAGGAGCCTGACATGCTACGGTTCATGGGGTCACAAAGACTCAGACACAACTGAAGCAACTTAGCATTAGCAGTGGTAGGTGGAATCACTGACAAAGTAGTGCAACTGTAAAACTTTGGCCAGCAGTGAACAGGAGTGGAACGCTAGTGGAAGGGAATGCACTGGAGGGAATGCCGCATCCCGGGCACCCAGAGATTCAGGGAAAGTAGTCATTTAAGGACAGTGGAATGGGTTTTACTGGCCGCTATCAATGTATTAGGGAGAGATAAGAAAGGCTGAGAGTGATTAATCACCAATTTGAGAGGCGAGATCTCCTGGGGCTAAGGCCTAGAACTTAAATTACAAGGTAGCAGAGCTCCAGTGAAGACAGAATTCTCAGTCCTAACAAGTCAGCTGGAGAAGGCAATGGCAACCCACTCCAGTGCTCTTGCCTGGAAAATCCCATGGACGGAGGAGCCTGGTGGGCTGCAGTCCATGGGGTCGGTAGGAGTCGGACCCGACAGAGTGACTTCACTTTCACTTTTCACTTTCATGCACTGGAGAAGGAAATGGCAACCCACTCCAGTATTCTTGCCTGGAGGATCCCAGGGATGGGGGAGCCTGGTGGGCTGCCGTCTATGGGGTAGCGCAGAGTCAGACATGACTAAAGCGCCTTAGCAGCAGCAGCAGCAGCAACAAGTCAGCTATGTCAAAGTCATGACCTTAATTGAAAAGGAATGAGATCCTGAGATGTGGGATGAGGACCTGTGGGTCAATGTCCTTGTAAATCTTGACTCTCCAGGTGTCCTCTGAATCCTTTGGCCTCCAGAATGGGCCCACTCTCCAGGTTAAAATTTAGCACTTCTAGCTTTTGAAGTTGATACAGAGATTTTTGCCTTATAAGAAAACACTTCCCATAGATATACACCACTGTGTATAAAAGAAACAATAGATTTACTATACAGAACATAGAACTATATTCAATATCTTGTAATAATCTATAGTGGAAAATAATCTGAAGCTGTACACCTGAAACTAACACAATATTTGAAATCAAGTAAAGTTTAATAAATAAAATTAAAAAAAATTTTTTTTCCTCAAAGAATCTTAACCTACTCTGCCACCTTCACTCTCCACCCAAAAACCAATAACTTGAGTTAAGTCACAACATAAGCAATGAGAGGAAAAAGACATTATGTCTCAAAAAGCTGTATTGGTAGAAGCTGGAAGAATATATAGAGAGCCTGGGTATATGTGGTCAAGGGGGGCTAAGAATATAAAGTTGGAGGAGGAAGAATTCATTCCAAAGAGAGCATTCACCTGTGACATAGGAGTTTATTCAGGCAAGAACCCCAGTTGTTGCCATCACACTGCTAGAATGACACTGGGAAGTTTGGAGAAAATATCTTATTAAATCAGTCTGCAGCATCAATGATAAGATATTAATCACACTAGGTGAGCAGGAAGTGCCAGTAAACTGAAGGCCTTGGTGAGATGCTTGTGCATCAGAGGGTGGGAGTTAAGCCCTACAAAGATCCAGGGCTCTCCTATATCAGTGAAGTTTTTGGGGGTGTAGAGGATGGGCTATGCTGGGACATGCTCTCCAAAGTAAAGGACAAATTTTCATTTCATGCCTTCCACTACTGAGAAGGAAACACAATGCCTGGTAGGTCCTTAGGGCTCTTCAGGCAGCCTTATCCACGCCCATGAATACTGCTTTGGCCCTTTTGCTGGTAACTAAGAATTGATGCCTTTGAACTGTGGTGTTGGAGAAGACTCTTGAGAGTCCCTTGGACTGCAAGGAGATCCAACCAGTTCTTTCTGAAGGTGATCAGCCCTGGGATTTCTTTGGAAGGAATGATGCTAAAGCTGAAACTCCAGTACTTCGGCCACCTCATGTGAAGAGTTGACTCATTGGAAAAGACTCTGATGCTGGGAGGGATTGGGGGCAAGAGGAGAAGGGGACGACAGAGGATGAGATGGCTGGATGGCATCACTGACTCGATGGACGTGAGTCTCAGTGAACTCCGGGAGTTGGTGATGGATAGGGAGGCCTGGCGTGCTGCAATTCATGGGGTCACAAAGAGTCGGACACGACTGAGCAACTGAACTGAACTGAAGAAGACTTCTAGGGCTTTCCTGGTGGCTCGGTGGTAAAGAATGCATCTGCCAATGTAAGAGACACAGGAGACCGGGGTTTGATTCCTGGGTCAGGAAGATTCCCTGGAGGAGGAAATGGCAACCCACTCCAATATTCTTGACTGGGAAATCCCATGGACAGAGGAGCCTGGGGGGCAACAGTCCATGGGGTCACAAAAAGTTAGACTCGACTTAGTGACTAAATAACTACAATAGCAAGACTTCTAGCTTTGACTGGGGCTTTGAAACAAGTCCAGAATGTGGTGACTACAGTCCTGCCTCTTGAACCTTTCTAGCCAGCAGACCAGTGCATTTGAAGTTGTTTGCATTGCCTTGA
This sequence comes from Bubalus kerabau, assembly GCF_029407905.1. Lineage (NCBI taxonomy): Eukaryota > Metazoa > Chordata > Mammalia > Artiodactyla > Bovidae > Bubalus > Bubalus kerabau. The sequence continues at coordinate 27,044,230 of NC_073645.1, forward strand.
AAACCCCCTTTCCATCACCTTCTAGCGTCTTCAATGAAGGGGTACCTCCCACCGCTGGTTCGAGAGGCAGTGGAGTTTCATGTTCAGATTCTTGTGCTACAAAATGAAGACTCTAATATAAAAGTTAAACCCCAGGCAACAGAGAAGCTAAATACCCTGGAAACTTTCAGAAAACTAGAGAAATAGAGCCCAAATTGGATTGGGCAGAGGGACCTCCGCAGACAATAGGTTGCACATCCAATTCCTCATTATGCGTATTAGGAAGGCGGGGAGGAGCTGTTCAAAAAGAAACAGCCAAATGAGTTATAAAAGGCAACAAAACATTAATGCTTTTCACAACTGTTCTCCAACAATTTGCATAGAAAATATAAAGGTGCTGCTAAAGCGTTAACCCCCGTTTCCTGACTGGGGGTAAAAATTGGGATCCTGATATAAAAATCATATTTCTCTGGATCTTCTCCCAGATACCAGGTGGCATCACTGTTGCCCTCCTCTGGCTCTGTTCCACCTCCCTGGGATTCTGTCTGGCCAAGGCAGCCAATACCCAGGACCCCAAAGCACCTGCTTTCTGCTGCAGATGCCCTTGCTGTCCCAGGGGCAGGGTAGCCCCTGCCAAGGCTGCCAGTCCCCACACTGCCACTGCAGCTGCTGTCCTTTGGGCTGTCAGTGCCCCACAGACAACCCAGCTAAACTGCCGTCACGGCCTTGACCTCCCTCCATCACGGCCTTCCCCTAAGACAGGAACTGAGCTACCCTGGGTAACCTAACTCACTTGTACTCAGCAGTACCATATGTAGTGATGTGATACCCAGAGGGGATCAGTTTTAAACACCCTTCCATCTGATCAAATTATTCTCAGTAATAATCATGAAACAGAACAAACAGTGATAATGGCCAGGAGAGAAATGCAGCAGGGAAAAGTTGCCTTTTTTGGTAGTTTGTATGTATCATAGGCCTGTCCTATAGATAAATACAGAAGGAAAACAGAAGGAAAGATTTTGGCAAAAGAAAAAGATAAAAAGAATGTTTTTAATTCCATAAACATATTTTTTCCATTTTATTACACATTTTTTCAAGCATAGAGCAAAATTGAAGAAGTTTTAATGAACATATACACCTAGCACATAGATTTTTACCAGTAAAAATTTACAATCTTTGATTTATCAGATAGTTACCCACTTATCTGTCTCTCTCTCCACCTATCAATCTTATCTTTCATATTTAAATAAACTAGTTTAAACTGGTGTTAGATTTACAGAAAAGTTGTAAAAATAAGTACAGAGCTTTGCCATATACTCTTACCCATTTCCTCCTATTATTAACAGCTTACATTTGTATGATACATTTGTTAACAAGCAAATTTGGAAAACTCAGCAGTGGCCACAGGACTGGAAAAGGTCAGTTTTCATTCCAATCTCAAAGAAAGGCAATGCCAAAGAAAGTTCAAACTACCGCACAATTGCACTCATTTCACACGCTAGTAAAGTAATGCTCAAAATTCTCCAAGCCAGGCTTCAGCAATATGTGAACCGTGAACTTCCTGATGTTCAAGCTGGTTTTAGAAAAGGCAGAGGAACCAGAGATCAAATTTCCAACATCCGCTGGATCATGGAAAAAGCAAGAGAGTTCCAGAAAAACATCTATTTCTGCTTTATTGACTATGCCAAAGCCTTTGACTGTGTGGATCACAATAAACTGTGGAAAATTCTGAAAGAGATGGGAATACCAGACCACCTGACCTGCCTCTTGAGAAATCTGTATGCAGGTCAGGAAGCAACAGTTAGAACTGGACATGGAACAACAGACTGGTTCCAAATAGGAAAAGGAGTTCATCAAGGCTGCATATTGTCACCCTTTTTATTTAACTTATATGCAGAGTACATCATGAGAAACACTGGACTGAAAGAAACACAAGCTGGAATCAAGATTGCCGGGAGAAATATCAACAACCTCAGGTATGCAGATGACACCACCCTTATGGCAGAAAGTGAAGAGGAACTCAAAAGCCTCTTGATGAAAGTGAAAGTGGAGAGTGAAAAAGTTGGCTTAAAGCTCAACATTCAGAAAACGAAGATCATGGCATCCGGTCCAACCACTTCATGGGGAATAGATGGGGAAACAGTGGAAACAGTGTCAGACTTTATTTTTCTGGGCTCCAAAATCACTACAGATGGTGACTGCAGCCATGAAATTAAAAGACGCTTACTCCTTGGAAGGAAAGTTATGACCAACCTAGATAGCATATTCAAAAGCAGAGACATTACTTTGCCAACAAAGGTCTGTCTAGTCAAGGCTTTGGTTTTTCCTGTGGTCATGTATGGATGTGAGAGTTGGACTGTGAAGAAGGCTGAGTGCCGAAGAATTGATGCTTTTGAACTGTGGTGTTGGAGAAGACTCTTGAGAGTCCCTTGGACTGCAAGGAGATCCAACCAGTCCATTCTGAAGGAGATCAGCCCTGGGATTTCTTTGGAAGGAATGATGCTAAAGCTGAAACTCCAGTACTGTGGCCACGTCATGCGAAGAGTTGACTCATTGGAAAAGACTCTGATGCTGGGAGGGATTGGGGGCAGGAGGAGAAGGGGATGACAGAGGATGAGATGGCTGGATGGCATCACTGACTCGATGGACGTGAGTCTGAGTGAACTCCGGGAGTTGGTGTTGGACAGGGAGGCCTAGCGTGCTGTGATTCATGGGGTCCAAAGAGTCGGACACGACTGAGTGACTGATCTGATCTGATCTGAATGAAAAAATATTGCCACATCTTTTTAAGCTAAGCCCATACTTTATTCAGATTTTTTCTAGTTTTTTCCATAATATCCTTTCTCTGTTCCAGGATCCTATTTATAATATTAGATTACATTTAGTGGCCTTGTCTCCCTAGACTCCTCTGGGCCATAACAGTTTCTCAGACTTTCCTTGTTTTCAATGATCTTGACAGTTTTGAGCAGTACTGGTCAGGTATTTTGTAGATTGTTCCCCAGTCTGATGTTTTTTCTCATGGTTCTCCTGGTGTTACAGGTTTTGGGGAAGAAGACCACAGAAATCAAGTCATTCTCAATACATAATGATCAAAAGTCCATGCTATCCACATGATTTATTACTGATAGTGTTCACTCTGATCACCTGGCCAAAGTAGTGTTTGCCAGGTTTCTTCATTGTGGGGCTACTTTCCCCCCTCCTTTTTCTTTTTTTCTTTCTTTTTCAATATACATATATTTTGGCCACATTGTGAAGCATGTTGGATCTTAGTTCCCTGACCAGGGGTCAAACCCTTGTCCTTTGCATTGGAAGCTTGGAGTCTTCACCTCTGGACCACCAGGGGAGTCCCCTTCCCTCTCCTTTTCATACTGTGCTCTTTGGAAGCAAATCACTTAGTGTAACCCACGCTTAACGAGTGGAAAGAGGATTATTTAGGATTCTTTTGTATGGGGGAGATTTGTCTCTTCTCACCCATTTTATTTATTCAATCATTTATTTATATTTGTATTATAGACCCTTGGATATTTATTTTATGCTTTGGATTAAATCTTTTTTTGCCCCAATTTTTCCAGCTTTGGCCTTTGGGAGCTCCTTCAATTAGCTTTGGTGTCCCTTTGATGTATACTCTTAGTTTTATTATTTTTATTTTTTTGCATGTTTCCTTATTTTCTAGCACTATAAGATGCCCCAGGCTCATCATATGTATTCCCAGACTCAGTCCTAAAATCAGTCATTTTTCCAAGGAGTCCTGGTTCCTTTTTTTATAGAATGGTGTCAGAAACCAAGATCTGGACACTGTGGCTGCTTGTTACTACTAAAATGTGGTTGTTTTAGGGCTACTGAGCCCTTTCAGCAGACAGAGCTAAGAAATACATGCATGTGTACTAACCTGCATAAATAACATATCTAGATATGTAAATATAGATTATTATATGTTATGTCATATATATATATATATATATATATATATATATATATATGGATACAAGTTTGGAGAAGGCAATGGCACTCCACTCCAGTACTTGTGCCTGGAAAATCCCATGGACGGAGGAGCCTGGTAGGCTGCAGTCCATGGGGTCGCTAGGAGTCGGGCACGACTCCTAGCGACCCCACTTTCACTTTTCACTTTCACGCATTGGAGAAGGAAATGGCAACCCACTCCAGTGTTCTTGCCTGGAGAATCCCAGGGACGGGGGAGCCTGGTGGGCTGCCGTCTCTGGGGTCGCACAGAGTCAGACATGACTGAAGCGACTTAGCAGCAGCAGGATACAAGTTAAATCTGTGTCCATCAATATCTACATTGAGATTATTAACATGAGTTCATACGAATGTCTCCCACTCTAATCCAAAACCACAGGGCTCATTCTAGCCTCCTCCCTTTGCTTATCTGTAACCTCTCTCACTGATAATGGGGAATGTGGCTCCCACCACTCGCCAGTCATTTAATTGTTCTCTCACATACACATAGCAGTTTTGGAACTTGTTCCCCTGAAGAAGCACCTTTACCAACCATCACATAGTGTGATGTACTGTTTCTTCTGTCTTTAGTCTTTCAGTTTCCAGTCATTTCCAAAGCTAGGTAGGTCGGCATCTCTTTTCCCCCATTTCCGTAGTGAGGATATATTGCATAATAGTGATACAGTTCGACTCTCTGGTCACAGGCTATATTCCATCCCAGGATTCTCCCTCTCTTTTAGTTGATTTTTTAAAAATTTGTATACATTACGGTTCACACATGTTCTGTAAAGTTCTGTGTTAGTTGCTCAGTCCTGTCTGATTCTTTGCGACCCCATGGACTATAGCCCACCAGGCTCCTCTGTCCTGGGAATTCTTCAGGCATAAATACTGGAGTGGGTAGCCATTCCCTTCTCCAGGGGATCTTCCCGACCCAGGGATTGAACCCAGGTCTCCTGCATAGCAGGCAAGTTCTTTACCATCTGATCCACCAGGGAAATTCCAAAGAAGTCACCCCCTGTCATGGAATTGAAGCCTGGTCTCACACGTGACAGGCGGAGATACCCATGTCTGCACTGGTGGCTCAGATGGTAAAGTTCTATGGGTTTCTACGAATGGACAGTGCCATGTAGCTCCCACTACAGTAACTCACAGAATAGTTTCATGGTCCTACAAGTCCCCTGTTCATAACCTAGTTGGTCCTTCTCTCTTCCTGAATCCCTAGCAATGACCGGTTATTCTGTTTTCCATCTCTAAAGAGTTTTGCCTTTTCCAGAATGTCAACTACTGTTCTGGCTTCTTTCACTTGGCAATATGCATTTAAGATTCACCCATGTTGTTCCATGGATGAACTCTTGTTCCTTTGGGAAAAAAAAAGGAAAAAGCATATGCCAATTTTAGTTCAAGCTCAATAATAAGTAATAACATTTTGAGACTTAATATCTGCAGATTGGTTAATGACTTCATCAAACTTGATCTGTGCTTCTTCATGTTCAAAGGACAGTACAACCTGATTTGACAATCTACCTACTCATAGTTGATCAAAGAACACTTTTTATTCATTTTAACTTTGAAAAGTTTCTTTCACATAAAATATGTGCACATTTCACAGAAAAGATGAAACCTTACCACTGTTAGAACTATAGGAAAAGATGTTCAATTTCACTCTAAGAGAAATGCATGTTAGAATCATGCAATTTATGCTTCTTACATGGCCAAAGATCAAAGAGTTTGATGACATAAATGTAGGTGAGAAGGTGAGAAAGAAAGAACTTCAATATACTGTAGATAGAAGTGTAAACTGGATTATCCTTTAGAATTATGACAATAGCTATCAAAATTACAAATGCACATGCCTTTTGACTCTGTATTCTACCTATAGGATTTTTTTTTTCTGTAGAGAAGCTTATCTATGTGTGAAGTGAGGTATGTAAAGATTATTTACTGTAGCATTTCTGTAATGGCCTGTAATTAGAAACAAGATAAATGTCCATCCATGAAGGACAGAATAATCAAATTAAGTCAAATCAGGTCAATTCAAATTACACACTGTCATTAAAAAGACTATATGAAAAGATCTTTCAGATATAAAAAGTGAAGAATGCAAGGTGCAGAACACTGAGTATAGTATTTGTACTAGGGCTTTTTAGAGAAATAGAACCAATAGGATGAATATACAGATAGATCAACGGACACATATGAGAAGATTATAGGCACTGGCTCATGGGATTATGCAGGGTATGAAATCCCATGATCTGCCATCTGCAAGCTGGAGAACCAAGAAAGTCGGTAGTGTGTGATTCCGTCTGAGTACCAAGACCTAAGCAATAGATGAGAAAAAACATTCTAAGAATATGAGGGGAATTTTTTTTATCGAGGATTGGGCCTGAAAGTCATCTTAGACCTTCTCTTTCTCTCCATCTACGTATCTATGCGAATCATCAAATCTGAGCAATGTAACTATCAAAAGATATCACAAATATCTCAACTTTCTTCCACAACTTCCCTGGTCTAATCTACCACCAGTCACTACCCCAGACTGGCAGCCCTGAATCCCTTCATTCTAACTTAGCATCCTTAGAAGTCTCTATTCTCTCTCACAGAACTCTTTATCTTCATAACTCTTGTCTATGTATAAAAATATTTATTGGTGTACTTGTTTGATTAATGCCTCTTTCCCCAACTGGACTATAAGCTCCAAGAAGTCAGAGAACATGTCTGTTTTGCTTATCACTATATGCCCAACTCAAACTTCTGTGTTGGGTAAATGAATGAACTTGATTATGGAACTCATTGAATAAACATAGTTGTGTATATAAGGGGAATACTTTATAACTGTATTGAGGAGAATATTATTCTGACAATAATATAAACTGTCAGAAGCAGCTGTGTATTTGGTCATGGAGGACAGTCTAGAAAAGACACTAGTTTTTGTCAGTTTCTGACTTCCGCAAGTGTGCCATGCTTTGAGAGCTGTTAGCCTAGATCCTCCAGCAACGTGTGGCTTCAATACCAGTAAAGTGAACAATTTTCCTTTTCATTGTTTCACTCTATTTTGCCTTTGTGTGAAAGAGCAAAGAGTTTCTTATTTGAAGAAGTGAGGTCAAAGAAGACTATATGTGTGTGTGTGTGTGTGTGTGTATACATATATATATATGTATATATTTTTTAGCAGCACCTCCCTTGCAAGTCTGTACAGGCTGAATATGAACTGGGTGGAGTTCATGGTGAAGTTTTGCTTCAGGAATTTCCTGAAATAACTCTCCACTAAAATTCGGCTCTCATAATTGAAGATTACATTGACCTCATGCACTGCTAGTGAACATTTAAAAATTTTCTGGGACTCAAAACCATCATGAAGAAGTTTCCAGCGAATTTGTTACCAGGTTTTAATGACCAAGAGAGCTTTGTACACATTTTTTCATGTTCCGTTGTGATAACTGTAATGCGTTATAATAATTTATGTGTCAGTCTTTCCTACCTTTGTTCTGTGCCCTCTTCAAGGACAGGAATATAATGGGAACTCCATAAATATGTCTTAAATGAATAATCTGACTTTAGTACCTGAATTTGCCTCTGGGAGGAAAATTTTATTCTAGGGAGAACAGTTCTAGTCCAATTCACCACTTATTAGCTCTGTAACTCTGGATGGGTCATTTAATCTTTCTTCATTTTCCTCCCTTTTAAATAATTATGAAAAATGTAAAGCTACAGAAAAATATAAAGAATGATACAATGAACCCAGTTAATTTCTATCTACCACCCAGTTTTTATAAAATTGTGATATTTTTATCAATTATAATGGAGAGAACACTATATATTTATCAAATCCTATTTCATTTTCCTCTTCCTGGGACACTCAAAAGAACTTAATTTCTTAGCCTCCTTTGCAGGCAGATTGGGAGCAGAAGACTAGTTCTACCAGTGGGATGTAAACAGATGTGATGTGTGTATAAGTTCCAAAGTAAGCATCAGTTCAGTTGCTCAGTTGTGTTCGACTCTTTGTGACCCCATGAATTGCAGCATGCCAGGCCTCCCTGTCCATTACCAACTCCCAGAGTTCACTCAAACTCACGTCTATTGAGCCGGTGATGCCATCTAGCCATCTCATCCTCTGTCGTCCCCTTAATTCTCTGAGCTCTCTTTCCTGCTGCAGAGACTGTGGAAGCCATGCTTTAAAATGGTAGTACTGGAAGATCTGGATCCTCCATGAGCCTGGGTGATTGATGTAGCCCTGAATGACTATACAGATCAGTGTTTGAGAATCTCTCTTGCTCTACGTCTTCATCGACATGGAGTTTTCTTAGCTTTTAAAGCTTTTCTGCCAGTTTGAAGATATGGAATCAGTGTTTTAAATTGCGTTCTGCTGATTATGAGTGATGCTGGAGAATGTGATGGCACCCCACTCCAGTACTCTTGCCTAGAAAATCCCATGGATGGAGGAGCCTGGTAGGCTGCAGTCCAATGGGTCGCAAAGAGTCGGACACGACTGAGCGATTTCACTTTCACTTTTCACTTTCATGCTTTGGAGAAGGCAATGGCAACCCACTCCAGTGTTCTTGCCTGGAGAATCCCAGGGATGGGGGAGCCTGGTAGGCTGCCATCTATGGGGTCACACAGAGTCGGACACGACTAAAGCGACTTAGCAGCTTAGCGGCAGCAAGCATCTTTTCAAATGCTTGTTTGTCCTTGAGTTCTTCTGAGACTGCCTGTTCCTTTGTGATGGAGGTGGTGGGCTTTTCCTTATTCTAGTGTTTTGTGGAAATACATTTTTAGTTTGGAAATTAATCTTTTATCAGTTACATTCACTGGAAATACTTTCTCCAAATATGTGGCTTATCTTTTTACTTTGCTTAAAATATTTTTGTTAGGTAGAAATTTATGTTTATTAATCTGCTGCTGCTGTTTTATGTGAGAATTCTTTCCTCTCTCATGGTTGTTAAGATATTTTCTGTATTTCTTTTTGAAAGTTGTAAAAACTTTTCATTTTTAAGCATTTAATCCATCTGTAAAAGTTTCTGAGCCTGTATGCATGTGTTTGTGTGTGTGTGTGTGTGTGTGTGTGTGTAGTAAGTTATGAACTTTGTTTTCCCATAAAAATACCCAATTTCTCAGGGCTATTTGTCTATTTTTTGGCCATGATGCTCAGTTTATGGGATCTCAGTTCCCCAATCAGTGATTGAACCCGGACCATGGCAGTGAAAACCTGGAATCCTAACCACGAGGCCACCAGGGAACTCCCTTCAAGACCATTTATTGACTAGTCTATCTTTTCAATTGATGGTAATACAATTTTGCCATATATCAAATTTCCATTTATGCAGGGTTCTGTTTATAGGCCCTTTACTCTGTTTCACTGGGCTATGCTGTCTTAATTGCTATAATCCTATAGGTCTTGATATCTGGTAGTTTGGATATTCCTCTATCTTGATCTTCATTACTGTCTCATCTATTGTTGAGCCTTTTTGTTTCAATGTAAACTTTGGGTTGAGATTGTCATACTCTACAAATAAGCTGAGATTTTTTGCTACTACATTTTCTGGTTAGTACCAATGATGCATAGAAATTCTATTGATTTTCATATGTTGATTTTGTATCCAGAAGTCTTTTGCCCTGATATCAATTATATGTAGACTTTTTAGAATTTATAGATAAGCTACAAACCATAAATAAAAACAGCTTTGGTTCTTCCTTTCCAGTTCTTATATTGTTTTTATACATTATTAAATGGAAATGGTTAACTTTATTCTTTATTTTAATAAAAATGTCTTTAATGGTTCACAAGTATTTGTTTGCTCTTTTTTTTTTCTCCCTATGCTGTTTTGGTGGGTATACTTAAGCTAAGGAAGTATATTCAAACTTTTTATGCTTCAGTCTCATTTGTAATATGTAGATATCATCACCTATTTCATCTGTTTTTTGAGCCTATAGTGAGTATTAAATGAGATACCTTCTAGAAAAGACCTTTGAAAATAGTACAGTAGTATATTCAAATGTTAGTTTGTGTGTGTGTGTGTATTTTTGTTCCCTGCTGTATCCTCAGCACCTAGAACATTTTCTGGGAAAAAGTTAGTGCTCAATAAATATGTGTTGAGTGATTGTGAAGGAAAAGCTAAAATTAAACAAATGTTTCATGTAAAGAAATATTTCCTTACACTGTAGCAGAGATGACAACAAGGGCATTCATGCTGCCACTCCCTGTACCAGTGGCAGAAGCCAATAAAATATCTCAGAATCCCTTCTGAACTTGATCACTGAAACTCAGAACCCGTTTCAACTCAGTGTTCTAGTCAGCCATTTCTAACCCATTGTAGTTGGCATATGAAAAAGAACTTGTTTGCCAGTTGTGCCTTAATAATAAAGCCAAACCAATAATATTTAATCTCTACTTGATTGGACATTTGGGACTGCTTGAAATAGAGGTTTAGTATTTACAAAGATAGAAATCCACAGGAGGGCTACATAGCAACCAGCACATAGAAATTCCATTCTGTTTAGTTGGTTTATTTTTCTCACATCTTTCTTCAAAAGTGTAATACACAATGATATCTTTCCCTTTTGTTAGTAAAATGCTTTGTTCATAAGTTTATCTTCATTATTATATTGCTAGCTAGAAATGAATTATGAGTATGATTTTAATAATTACCCTAGTTTTTAAAAAGTTTTTCTAGCAAAGCTTACTGAATCTTCTGTTTCTGATAGGTAGAAATTGAAGTGAATCATAATAAATCATCCTCTTGCATACAAGAATAGATAAGCACCAAATTTCCAAAGTAATTGCTTTATTTTATACATTTACCTGCTTCTCATAGGGCTTCCCAAGTGGCTCCATTGGTAAAGAATCTGCCTGCAATGCTGGAGACAGACTTGGGTTCGATCCCCGGGTTGGGAAGATCTCCTGGAGGAGGAAATGGCAACCCACTCCAGTATTCTTGCCTGGAAAAATCCCATGGACAGAGGAGTCTGGCAGGCTACAGTCTATGGTGTTGCAGAGAATTAGACACCACTTCGCAACTAAACCATCACCGCCATTGCTTCTTATCTATTTGCCATTTTCACACCTTCTCATGTTATTAATCTACAGTTTCATGTCAAGAGAGACCTGTTGTGCTTCTCTTCCCGAGCATTTCAACGTGTCACTTCCCTCCCACTTATCACAAACCCCTGACAATTTTTGTGCTAGAATATACAAAATTTGGTGCTTAAAAATAGAAATGTATGAAAAAAAAAATAGAAATGTAAGGTGTGTGCCCTGGAAGGACACGTTCATTTACTGCGAGGTAGGTGACCAGTGAAACACCTGAAAAAATCTGTGATTTTCCTGTGGTCCCTGATGCCTGTTATTTCTCACTTCTTGGTTCCTGGAGAAATGAACATGTTCCAACTTTGCACTCTGCTAGTGGGCTTTTAGGAAATGTATCACAACATTAAAAAAATTCAGATGTTATTTTCTCCACCAACCAAATTTGCCAAAATCAAGCCTGGAGTCTCTTATGAAAGATTAACATTTCAAAGCTAGCACTTTGCAGCAAAGGGCATATATCATTATTTTGTTCTAATCTGCAACCACCTGACAGGCTCAAGAAGCAATCATGGCTAAGAACCAGAATCTCAGATGTTGTATAAGTCATTGTTGCTTTCCAATTTAGATTTAGCTGATTCAAAGCTAGCAAGAAAGGAAATTTGCATGAGAGAATATTATATGAAAACAGAGTTCACAGTAGTATGCTTTATATATATATACACACATACATATGTGTGTCTATATGACATTAGGCAAATTAGCCAAGGCCTCAAATTTCCTCTTCTGGAAAATGGAGATAATAGCATCCATCTATCTCATAGGATTACAAAAGTGAAAGCGTTAGTCACTCAGTTGTGTCCAACTCTTTGCGACCCCATGGACTGTAGCCCACCAGGCTCCTCCATCCATGGGATTTTCCAGACATAAGATTATGGTAGGTGTTAAATGAGATAATCTATGCAAAGTGCACAGCACAGCACCTGGTAAGAATGTGTACCATAATATATAGCTTATGTAGCAGTGTATAATTATCCATTTTTTAGAGCAAAGGTTGGATAGATATAAACCTAAGTCTTAACAATGGTTATTTGCGGGGGCGGGTATTACAGGTGATTTCTATTTTCTTTCCTTTGTTTTGATACTATTTCTAAAATTTCTCCCATGAGTCTATATTACTTTTTTTTTAAATAAGAAGTCAGTGTCCCTTTTGTACTGACTACCAAAGTAGTTAGGAGGTTCTCACTTACTGGAATTATGGGGCATATAAATGAGTGTCTGGAACTGCCTGTGGTAGGTCATCATAATGGTCCCCAGTGAATCCAAGTGTCCATGTCCCCTTCAAATGTGATTTTGCTGCTCCTCCCATCAACAAAATGAGTCTAATTTTCCACCACTTGAAACTGAGCTGGCTTTGTGACTTGCTCTGACTAATAGAACGTGACAGAAGTGATGCTGTGTGAATTTCAGGACATAGATCTTAAGAGAACTTGCAGCTTCTGCCTTTGCTATCTTGCAACACTGAGATGCTTCATGCTGTGCAGACGCCCAGTTTAGCACACCTGGAGGACAGCCATTGGGCCCCGAAATGCAGCCAGCGTCAATTGCCAGACACGTGAGTGAGACCATCCTGGACTCTCTAGCTCCAGGCAAGTGGTCAGATGACTACAGCCACACAAGTGACCACAACTGAGCCTGAGAAGTAGACATCTATTCAATATACAAGAATGAGAGACACAATATAATATGGATATTTTAAATTGCCATGTGTTGGGTTGGTTTGTTACATAGCCATGGGTATCTGAAACGCTGCTCTTCATAGATGCCTAGGTTGCCCTACTTCATAGTGGATGCTGCAGAAAGAAGGGTTTTCTATCCAAACATATTCATTGCACAGTTGCAGAGAGTAAAAAAAAGTCTTATCTTTGCTTTGTTATCTGAAGTTAAGCTTGTGTGCCTGTGCCTGCTCAGTTGCTCAGTTGTGTCCAGCTCTTTGCAACTCCATGGACTGCAGCCTGCCAAGCTCCTGTGCCCATGGAATTTTGCAGGCAAGAATATGGGAGTGGGTTGCCATTTCCTTCTCCAGGAGATCTTCCTGATCCAGGGATTGAGCCATGTCTCTTGCATTGGCAGGTGGATTTTTTATCATTGGAGCCACCTGAATTTAAGCTTGCTGCTGCTGCTGCTGCTAAGTCGCTTCAGTCGTGTCCGACTCTGTGTGACCCCATAGACGGCAGCCCACCAGGCTCCCCCGTCCCTGGGATTCTCCAGGCAAGAACACTATTGTAAATCGATATGATTGTCCCTTAGTGTATGAAATTGAGGATTTCCTTAATCACCTATGCCAGGGGCAAGAGTGCTCATTGCCAGGCATCAGTGTTGGAAACTTTTGATAAACGTTGTTTCACTCTTAATTTCTTGTGTGTCCCTCATTTTTTCTGGGGCTACCCTGACTTGGGTATCAAGGGCCAAAACATTCATTCATTCGTTATAAGTTCAGTTCAGTTCAGTCGCTCAATTGTGTCCGACTCTTTGTGACCCCATGAATTGCAGCACGCCAGGCCTCCCTGTCCATCACCAACTCCTGAAGTTTACTCAAACTCACGTCCATCGAGTCGGTGATGCCATCCAGCCATCTCATCCTCTGTCATCCCCTTTTCCTCCTTCCCCCAATCCCTCCCAGCATCAGAGTCTTTTCCAATGAGTCAACTCTTCGCCTGAGGTGGCCTAAGTACTGGAGTTTCAGCTTTAGCATCATTCCTTCCAAAGAACACCCAGGACTGATCTCCTTCAGAATGGACTGGTTGGATTTCCTTGCAGTCCAAGGGACTCTCAAGAGTATGCTACTCCTTAAATATTTGTTGAGCACACTGAGACTGGGTGAAGCAATAAAGGAAAACAGATGACTTTAAGGCATGGTCACTGGTCTCCAGGACAGGAAGACAAGATATGCAGATAATGTTACTAGAAAGTAATGCATGCTACAGCACAGAGTGAATTACAAACAACTCATCCATCATATGAGTGTAGGGGAGGAAGCCTTCCAATTAGAAGGGTCCGGATTGGGTGTATAGGAAACATACTTTAGCCTTAAAGACTGAATTAAGAATTTGGTGGAGGTGAGATAGTAAACGTCCCTCTGGACAAGGAAATATTCACAAACAAAAGACAGGAAGGAGAGACATACAAGACACAAGAGAGGTGTCCAGGATACAAATTTAACTGAAGTGGAGGGTTCATTTACTGATTCATTTATTGATTTAACCAGTGTTTACTGAAGGCCTGCTAAGTGTCAGACACACTCTGTTAGTCTCTGAAGAAAATATCTCTGAGATAAATGGCAGGTGGCTCATCTCTAAAGAATCTGGTGTGCCTGCAGCAATACACCATTGTAGTGGATAGGATGATAAGTATCAAGGCAGATAAGTCTGGAAAAGCAGGTCTGAGGCCAAACTATTGGAAGACCTTGAAAGCCAGGATTTCCCCCCTGTGGTTCAGAGAAAGCTCCACTTAAAAAAAAAGAAGGAAAAAGAAACTTTCTTTTTTTCACATTAAGCTTTCTTTGAACAGTATAATAGATAAAAATGGAATTTTTCACTCTCCATCCTTTTCCTTATGGAAGCCCCAGGGTTCCTCTACAGTTTTAGAGAACACAGCTACAAAAATGATATTATTGTGCAGGCTATAGAGGCTTATTGAAATTCTGTGGTTAGAATCAAGAGAGTCACATAATGTATGTACAATGTCCAGTCAAAATAGATCAAAATTGTTGAGCAATTTACTAGGTAGTAGGTATCATATCTAGGGTTTCTTGTATATCATTTAATCTTTACCACAACCCCATCAGGATGGTTCTATTATTATTAATATTATCCACATTTCAGAAGGGACAAGGGGTGTTCAGAGGTGAAGTAAATTCTCCAAGTTGCTTAGAGGCCAGAATACAGTCAATGAGACCTCAGCTCTGTATCAAAGTAAAGCTGGGCATGAGGCCTCTAGGCTATATTTTCTCTTAATCTACTCATCACACATCAGACACTTGATTACTGGTATTTCTTAGTATTATCATTATTTCTAGAATACTTAAGAGGATAAGTACCTAGGAATTGCTTCATACCTTTGGATACTATCATTTTTGGATATATAAATTTAGTTAAGGCAGCTCCAGGAGATGGTGAAGGACAGGGAAATCTGACCTGCTGCAGTTCATGCGGTCGCAAAGAGTCAGACACGACCAAGTGACTGAACAACAAAGGCAGAAGAGTTAATGGCCAAGAATCACTAAGTTTAAAGACAACTTGTTCCAATACAGTAAATAAGATAGCAAATGACCCATTATTTACTATTCATTTGTTCTATTGGGGTGTTATACAGAATCATGAGATATCATCTCAGTGGGTTTTGAGGTACTTATAACCATTTTCTCCATAAAGAAAAAAAAAAAAGCCAAGAAAAGTACTAAGGATTGTATGGATATAACTCATAGTTAAAGAAATGTAATTTCAAACAATGAGTTTCCAGAGCTGCCAGGTGGAGTCGTTCAGCTTGGACAATGTGCAAAGGTGACTGACCAAGGGAGGAGCAGTGTGGAAATGGAGCCCTGAATGGAAAATTTTACACTCTGTTGTGGTCGGTGTGCATTTAGAAAGTTGGGGGTAGGGAGGGAACTTTTAAAATTCATTCACCCAGGCTGATGGACCAGCAGTAGCTACAAAAACTAACCCCAGATCCTACCTTGTTATTAAAAAGATTTTGGATGCTTAAAAAAATTTTTTTTCATTCACCCAGAAGGGACATCTTTTTAAAAATTCAAAGAAATGCATTCTACAGGTGTAAAGTAATATTTCCCACCTATTATCATTGGCAAAGATGAAAACCTTTTTGTTAAGCCCACAATTGGTGAGAGTGCAAGGAAAAGGGGCAGTCGCTTGCATTGATTTTAGGAATGTCTGGAATTTAAATTGGGACTGCCTTTTAGGAAATCAGTTTGGCAATATCTTAAATTAAAAAAAATATTCTCACAGCATTGATCTAGGAATTCTACTTCTATGAATCTATGCTTTAGATATACTACACAAGTGGACAAGGATAGCATTATAAAGTGTCCTTTGCAATATTTGTGAAAAAAAAACAAACAAACAAAATCAAAAACCCAGAAAACTATCTACAAATTTGTGTAGGAAAGTCTGATTAAAAAATTACGGGGACTTCCCTGGAGGTCCAGTGGTTAAGATTCTGTGCTTCCAATGCATGGGGTGTGGATTTGATTCCTGGTCAGGGAACTAAGATCCTACATGCCTTGCGGTGCGGCCAAAAAAAAAAAAAGGTATGTCTATATAGTGGTGTAATATGGAGCCACTAGGAAGAAATCTGTATGTACTAGTATGAAAAGATACATGAAATATATCTAAATGAAACCAATCAGATTGCACAACATTTTACATATTATACTCTCATTGTGCAAAAAAAAAAAAAAAAGGGAACATACATGTGTGTGTTTGTGGAGCTACAGGACATTTCTGGAAGGATATATGAACAATAGTTAACAAATTATTCCTTCTGGGAAACTACGAGAGTAGTGGTATGGATTTTAATCTTCCATTTTTTATTCTGTTTGGTTGTTTATTAAAAAAAAAAAAAAAGATGAAAACAGACAGGAGGCGTTTTGGGTTCCATGTTCACTGACCATGAGGGTATTACATAAGGGAAATAAGTCAGAGAAAGACAAATACTGTGTGATATCACTTACACATGGAATCTAGGAGAGCTGAACTCACAGAAGGGAACAGAAGGATGGTTATCAGGGTTGGAGTGTGGGGGAAAATGGGGAGATATTGGTCAAAGAAGTACATACTTTCAACTGTAAGATGAGTAAGTTCTGAGGATCTAATGTACAGCTTTGTGTATTATTATATCACACACTGCTGCTGCTGCTGCTGCTAAGTCACTTCAGTCGTGTCCGACTCTGTGCGACCCCATAGACAGCAGCCCACCAGGCCCCCCCCGTCCCTGGGATTCTCTAGGCAAGAACACTGGAGTGGGTTGCCATTTCCTTCTCCAATGCATGAAATACACTAGAAACTTGCTAAGAGAGTAGATCTTAAATGTTCTTACCACAAACAAGGAAATGGTAATTATGTTACGTGATGGTGGTGTTAGCTAGTGCTATGGTGGTAATCATTTTGCAATATGTATATATGTATATACTGGTCATACAGTGGATTTATACAATATGTCAATTATACCTACTACAGCTGGGAATAAGGGGGTTTGAGGGAAGCCAGCTGTGAGACAGAGATAACTGTGCGGCAAGTTTATTACTTGGCATGCACAGTTGTGTTCAGCTCCTGTGAAAGGAAAGGGAAGGAAGCAGGATTGGGCAGGAAGAAGGTGGGCTATGAAATTGTCTCAACAATACTCTCAACTAAGCCTTTTGGAATCTCTGGAGCTGGAATGGCTCTTCAGAGTTGTCCTGCATTGGAGTGAGAGGGCCAGGTAAGTCTTGATGTACCCGGGCATCAACCAGTCAATGGTAAGGCTGTCGTAGGAAGATGTAACCTTGGGAGAGGAAACTCAGTGGCTGAGTCAAATCTGGTCTCCTATCATGCAAAGGAATAAGTCTCCCAGTTATTTTATTTTTGAAATTTATGGCATGCTAGATCTTAGTTTCCTGACCAGGGACCGATTGAACCCGGGCCCCCTGCTGTGGAAGTGTGGAGTCTTAACCACTGGACTGCCAGGGAAGGTCCAGTCTCTTCCTTCTAAAGAAGGAACTGAGTGGTATATTTAACAGCGCTACCGTTGAAAAGAGGAGGGCATGGCAACCCACTCCAGCATTCTTGCCTGGGGAATCCCATGGACAGAGGATCCTGGAGAGCTATAGTCCTTAGGGTTGCAAAGCATTGGATACAACTAAAGCACCTTAGCCCACATGCACGCTGTTGCAAAACCCATTTTTCTGCAGGCTCAATTACATTTTGAATTTGTCAGGAAAACGCCACATAGTTAACCCTTTTATAGACAGCTGATCCAGCTAAGAATGGCCCTGGCTTTTGGCTCTTATTCCTCAAACCTTGCCTTCTTATATTAAAATATCGACCAACACCATATAATTGCTGGTCTTCCTGAGCCCTTAATTTCTCATATTCAGCAAATTGTAAAAGATGAAATGTCTTCTATATTAGAAGCATCACTTTAAAAACAAAACAAAACAAAAAAACTCTGCTTCTACCCACTCATTGCAGTGGTCTTAAATCCCCAGAATATGCTACCTGCCCTTGGGAATTAAGGGAATACTGCAAGCAGCAGCAGCAATGGCACCCCACTCCAGCACTCTTGCCTGGAAAATCCCATGGACGGGGGAGCCTGGTGGGCTGCAGTCCATGGGGTCGCTAGCAGTCGGACACGACTGAGCGACTTCATTTTCACTTTTCACTTTCATGCATTGGAGAAGGAAATGGCAACCCACTCCAGTGTTCTTGCCTGGAGAATCCCAGGGACGGGGGAGCCTGGTGGGCTGCCGTCTGTGGGGTCACACAGAGTCGGACACAACTGAAGCGACTTAGCAGCAGTAGCAGCAGAAGTAGTACACGTAGAAGTAATACTTTGACTACACAGAAATCCTCATTCTTTAACACAAATACTGTTTTATTGAAGCTGAAGAAGCATATCACCTTCCAGTGTTTTTATATTAATAATCAAGCTAGCTTGTTTTGCCTGTTCAATAAAGGGGCGAGTAATTTGAAAGTAATTAAGTTGGCCTGGTTTACAGGAGTGTACCACCTTCTAAATGAGTTTATCTGGAGAATCTGGATGCAATCAAAACATAATGGAACACAACCTCCCTTTGGGAAAGTAAATCATGTGGCTTGAGAGGAAGACAAAGGAAAGCTCTCTTGAAGGGAGCTTGTGCTTCTGAGTTTGTGGGTTTAGCAAGATCGGTTCTGGGGTTGGATGGCAATAATACTGGCTTCAAAGCAGTCTTTATCCTTTAGTAATTCCCTAATCCTTGTTGTTATGTGAACCAGCAAACATCTGAAAGGCAAAGCTGTAGAGTGGAATTAAGATGGTTTCCTGAGGCGGAGAGGTTCAGTGGGAGCAAAGAACTTGCAGGGTTCTGCTGGAAGCCTATATTTTGAGAAATTTAGTGAATGTCAATTAGAAACAAAACGTTCAATGAATCTCAGGATAATTATCGGTGCTGATCACAGGTATACAAACCACCAAAGTGGCTTCCACATTATAGAAAGAGTCACTAAAAGGGGGAGATCTCTCCCAGGGGTGACACGGAATTGAATGTGTTGGGAGCTTACTGGTTTGGAACTGGAGGCTGGAGGATTTACTTCCAACCATTTACAAAACGCTGAGAAAAACCATGTCTAAAACATTGGTCCACTTCAAAGAATGGAAGGTGTCATTGCCAATGGACATGATGGATGCATCGAAGCCCGCTCAGGTCGCCCCTGAATGCTACCATTTTTCTTTTCTATGAAAATAAATATTCAATGAACAAAGTTCTCAAAAGACCATTTCTTAATGTTTTGCTTAGGGACTCTGATGGTGAACTTAGTTGTATAGCCGTATATAAACCAGGGTTTATCATTACTATTACTAAGGAGAAACCCAGGAGTTGCCTTTAAATAAGATACAAGGTCATAATAATTGACTAAAATTACTGATTGATTGGATAACATCATTAAAATGTAATTTTCAGTTTCACTGAGGTGGAAAAAGCACAACAAATAGCACATATTTAAAGTGTACAGTCTGGTAAGTTTTGACATATAGATTCACCTATGAATCTGTCACCATAATCAAAATAATGAACACACTTATCACCCCCCAATCCTGCGCAAGCTTCCACGTGTCCCTGAGTAATTCCTCTCTCTCCTCATTCTCAACCGCCATTGGCATGATTTTTATCACTATGGTTTAGTTTGCATCTTAGTTTCCATGTACTTTTTTTTTCTTCTCGGTCTGGCTTCTTTCACACTGTTCAGTTTTTGAGATTCGTTCGTGTCATTGTGTGCATCTCATAGTCATTCCTTTTTGTTGCTAATTAGTATTCCATTGTATGACATGATGGTTAATTTTAGTGTCAACTTGACTGGGCTAAGGGAAGTCCAGATAGCTGGTAAATCATCATTTCTGGGTATGTCTGTAGAGGTGTTTCAGAAGAGATTAGCATTTGAATTGGTAGACTGAGTAAAGAAGATCCATCCTCACCAATGCAGGTGGGTATCATCCATCTTTAGAGGGTCTGAAAAGTGAAAGTGAAAATCGCTCAGTTGTGTCCGACTCTTTGTGACCGCATGGACTATGCAGTCCATGGAATTCTCCAGGCCAGAATACTGGAGGGGGTAGCCTTTCCCTTCTCCAGGGGATTGTCCCAACCCAGGGATCGAACCCAGGTCTCTTGCGTTGTCTGGATAGAACTATAAGGCAGAGCAAGGGTGAACTTGCTCTCTGAGCAAGAACATACAACATGTTAAAATTATTTTGTTTTCTATTAAAAAAACTAATTAAAAAGTAATCATAGCTTTCAACTTTTTTAAAAGTTGTAATAGAAGTCAATAGGATTTACCCTTACAATTTGAGTGTTTGCATATTATATGTGAGGCTGTTAGAAAAGGGGATAATTTGGGGTGGGTTGGGAAGAACGGAAACTTCTGCTGCAGCAGGGAGTAGAGGACTGTAGAGAGTAGACTTCTCAGGTGGAGGGACAGGGCATTAAGTCCATAAGAAGAAGGGAGACAGGAGAAATGGAATATAGAATCATAGAACTCGAGGCACAAAATTATTTAGAGGTCACCCAGTCGAATGTCTCATATTTGAAAAAAATGTCTGAAATGCCATGGGATAGCACAGAGCCTAAGACAATAGAAAAGATGGAAAGGGAATATGGAATATTCTTGATGTTTAAATGATGACACCTGAGGTCTATGTTAGAGGCCAGTGATACCATTATTTTCTAAATTATCTTTGTTAAAACCAGAAATGCCTTTGGGCTGATAGACTCATAGGCACTCAGCCTGGTTAAAAAAATGTGTGCTGGATTTCAGCCTTCTCCTACCCCTTAGGCAGTGTGCTTTCGTGAGGTATGCAAAAGCCACACAAGTGTCCTTCCCCAAGCCAAAGAGAAATCTGGGAACCAGCATTTCTAACTTCTTTGGTTTGAGAGGGAGCTGATTAGAGTCAGTGCAGTTTGAACATGAAGGTTCAAACAAAAAATAACTTTTCCAGCAATCAGGCATAGATCGGGGTGGCTAAAACTTGACAGTAAGGCCAGTGGATTGAATTCAAGGCACTGAGGATCTAGGGTAATAGTGGATTAAAGGCAGACTGGAGAACTCTATTTGCAGAGGTCAGGTTCCAGCAGAGCATCTGAAAGGCTAAAGAAGGATGATCACAAGGGTACCTGAGAAACTGGTTAGTATACTATTCTGAATGTAGCTGTTCAGTCATTCAGTTGTGTCCGAATATTTGCGACCCCACGGACAACAGCACGCTAGGCTTCCCTGTCCTTCACCATCTCCCAGAGCTTGCTCACACTCAGTTCCATTGAATCAGTGATGCCATCCAACCATCTCATCCTCTGTCATCCCCTTCTCCTCTGCATCAGGGGTCTTTCCCAGCATCAGGGTCTTTTCCAATAAATTGGCTCTTCACATTAGGTGGCCAAAGTATCGGAGTTTCAGCTTCAGCATCAGTCCTTCCAATAAATATTCAGGACTGATTTCCTTTAGGATTGATTAACCAATCAATCCTTGTAAGGAGATCAAGGAGATCTCTTGATCTCCTTGCAGTCCAAGGGACTCTCAAGAGTCTTCTCCAACACCATCAATCATCATCTCCAAAAGCATCAATTCTTGGGCACTCAGCTTTCTTTATGGTCCAACTCTCACAACCATACATGACTACTGGAAAAAACAATAGCTTTGAATATACAGATCTCTGTCAGCAAAGTTCTGTCTCTGCTTTTTAATACGCTGTCTAGGTTTGTCATAACTTTTCTTCCAAGGAGTAAATGTCTTTTAATTTCATGGCTGCAGTTATCATCCACAGTGATTTCGGAGCCCCCAAAATAGTCTGTCACTGTTTTCATTGTTTCCCCAACTATTTGCCATGAAGTGATGGGACTGGATGCCATGATCTTAGTTTTTTGAATGTTGAGTTTTAAGCCAACTGACACTTTTAAGCCAACTCCCCTCTTTCATCCTCAGCAAGAGGTTCTTTAGTTCCTCTTAGCTTTCTGCCATAAGGGTGGTGTCATCTGCATATCTGAGGTTATCGGTATTTCTCCTGGAATCTTGATTCCATCTTGTGCTTCTTCCAGCCCAGCATTTTGCATGATGTACTCTGCATATAAGTTAAATAAGCAAGGTGACAATGTACAGCCTTGATGTATTCCTTTCCCAATTTTGAACCAGTCCTTTGTTCCATGTCTGGTTCTAACTGTTGTTTCTTGACCTGCATACAGGTTTCTCAGGAGGTAGGTAAGGTGATGTGGTATTCCTATGTCTTTAAGAATTTTCAGTTTGTTGTGATCCTCATAATAAGCAGAAGTAGATGTTTTTCTGAAATTCCCTTGCTTTTTCTATGATCCAATGGATGTTGGCAATTTGATCTCTGGTTCCTCTGCCTTTTCTAAATCCAGCTTGAACATCTAGAAATTCTCAGTTCATGTACTGTTAAAGACTAGCTTCGAGGATTTTGAGCATGACCTTGGCTAGCATGTGAAATGAATGCAATTGTGTGGTAGTTTGAACATTCTTTGTCATTGGGATTGAAACGAAAACTGACCTTTTGCAGTCCTGTGGCCACTGCTGAATTTTCCAAATTTGCTGGCATATTGAGTGCAGCACTTTTAACAGCATCATCTTTTAGGATTTGAAATAGCTCAGCTGGAATTCCATCACCTCCATTAGCTTTGTTTACAGTGATGCTTCCTAAGCCCCACCTGACTTTGCACTCCAGGATGTCTGGCTCTAGGGGAGTGATCACACTATTGTGGTTATCCAGGTCATGAAGATCTTTTTTGTATAGTTCTTCTGTGCATTCTTGCCACCTCTTCTTAATATCTTCTGCTTCTGTTAGGTCTATAATGTTTCTGTCCTTTATTGGGCCCATCTTTGCATGAAATGTTCCCTTGGAATCTCTAATTTTCTTGAAGAGATCTCTAGTCTTTCCCATCCTATTGTTTTCCTCCATTTATTTGCATAGATCACTGAGGAAGGCGTTCTTATCTCTCCTTGCTATTCTTTGGAACTCTGCATTCAGTTGGGTATATCTTTCCTTTTCTCCTTTGCCTTTTGCTTCCCTTCCTTTCTCAGCTATTTGCAAGGCCTTCTCAGACAACTATTTTGCCTTTTTGCATTTCTTTTTCTTGGGGATGGTTTTGATCACTGCCTCCTGTACAATGTTATGAACTTCTGTCCATAGTTCTTCAGGCTCTCTGTCTATCAGATCTAATCCCTTGTATCTATTTGTCACTTTCACTGTGTAATTGTAAGGGATTTGATTTAGGTCATACTTGAATGGCCTAGTGGTTTTCCCCACTTTCTTCAGTTTAATTCTGATCTGGAGTTCATAATCTGAGCCACAGTCAGCTCCCAGTTTTGTTTTTGGTGACTGTATAGATCTTCTCGATCTTTGGCTATGGTACTCTTTTTATAGGGTTGTAGTACTCTTTTTATAGGGTTGTAGTACTCTTATTTTTAAAGTAAAATTCTGAATTATTTAACGTTGATTCAGTTATAGATTGCTGCTTAAGAAACTTTTCTGAAACGTAGTCACTTAAATTAAAAGAGTTGTTTATTTAGCTCATGAATGTGCAATTTGGGCAGGGCTCAGTGGGGAAGGCTTGGTTCTTCTCCATTGGATGTCAGCTGGGGTAGTTTGAATAACGTCAGGAGGATCTACTTTAAGATGGTTCACTAGCATGGCTGGCACATTGATGCTGGCTGTCAGGTGGAGCTCAACAAGGACTGAGAGCCTGGGGCCTCTCTTTCCTTCCATATAGTTCCCTCCACATGGGCCTCTCCATGGGTTGTTTTGGGCTTCCTCAGAGTATGGTGGCTGGGTTCCAAGAGTGAGTGTTCCAAATGGCAGGAAGAAGAAATTGCCAATTTCTTGAAGTCTGGGTCTGGAAATTTGCATAGTGTCACTTCTGCTGTATTAGTTAAGCAGTCACAGATCTAAGATTCAAGGGGATGAAATGTTGATCCTTCACCTCTTGGTGGGAGGAGTTTCAAAAAACGTAGTGGGTGTACGTTAAAACTATACAGGTAGAAAAATGCACCAACCATAAGGGCAGAGTTAAGAGAATTTTTTTGAGTTAAGAGAAATTTTGCATAATAAGTGTATCCGTGTAATCAGCAACCAGAAGTCACCCTCTACTCACCCCCATACACTGTCCTCTTCCACTCACTACTCTCTCAAAGGCAATCAACATCCAGGACTCTAATATTAAAGATTAGTTCGGTGTTTCTCAACCTCGGCTGGATAATTCCCTGTTAGGGGTGAGATGGGGAACTGTCCAGTTCATTGCAGAACGTTTAGCAACATCTTTGGCCTCTACCTACTAGATGTTAGGAACACCCCATCCCCTTATTGTGACAACTAAAATGTCTGTAAAAATTGCCAAATATCTGGGTGGGGGGCAAGTGAGATCACCCCTAGACCCTAGTTAAGAATCACTGGGTTAGAAGATATTATCTCTTCTTTATTATTTGTCTAAATCCCACTTAATCATCGAGAACATAAGTTCTAAGAGGCTTCATGTTTTTATTTTTTTATTATTATTATTAACTCTGTTTTGATTTCAACTGATTCCTCAGTCCCTAGGATACTGCTTGGAGTATAACAGAAAATTGAGACTATGTATTGGATGAAGGAATGAATGAAAGATAGCAATTCTGAATAGGAATTTAAAGACTCAACTCTACATGTGTTTATGCAGCTAAACCTTCAGTCACACATAATTTGTTCATTTTCATTAGAGATGCCATTTTGTGAAGTTCCCATGGATAAAAAGTCGAGAATATATATGCTTGTAATAAAAATCTATATTGGTTAATTTCTTCCTGCAGCAACAAAAAATATGGGTCACAGGAATAGACAAAAATTATAATCACCCAGACAAACAGGCAGCATCTCATGATAGTGTTAATGATTTACTGTAATAGGCCACAAAATGTGGTTTGTAATTGCTGTGATGGCTTTGTGAAACAGGAATTTGCAATAACAAAGTTTTCATTAAAACCTTGGGTGAGGCACTAGGTTCTAAAAGATTAGAAGAGGAAGAGGAAGAAATACGAGATGGTAACAAGGGGTTGGTAAGTTATTTCTTTACAGGAAAAACCTAAAAATTTCTTTTGGAAGACAGCCACTGACATTATTCTGAAAACACACCTTCTTCCCTCCAGCGTGTGACAGTGTGACGTCTTACTAGGTAAATTTCTAAAAGGTTATCCCAAGAAGAGTTTTCAGAGAGATTCTCAATGACTTTTGGCAGACATGCCCTTCTTTTTAAAATTCCTAACTGCATTTATTTACTCTTCAGTCAAAATTGTGTCAGAAAAATGGACACAATCACTAGTATACAAGGCAACTGAAGTTAGGGGTTTCATGAAAACAGAAGTTTGTAGTTGAGAAGGCTCTTAAAGATCATATGATCATTCTGAAGAGGCAAACTATAATACTGCACAATTTTGAATACCTTGGGTGTTATCCTGCTTTCTGGGTCATTCTGAATTACTTTATGTCCTTGAAGCCACCTCTGTTAAAAGTGAAACTTGTGTAATCCTCAGGGTGTAGGGTAGTGACTTGCCCAAAGAACTGGTTAATCACAGGAGAAGTATTATTTTAAATATATTTTACTTTTATTTATTTATTATTTATTTGGCTACACCGGGTCTTAGCTGGGACATGCAAAATCTTTAGTTGTGGCATGCGGGGTCTCGTTCCTTGACCAGAGATTGAACCGCCACTGAAACACCAGGGAAATTCCAGGACGAGTAATTTTGAGCCAGTCCTCAAAAGAATCCCACCCAACATATATCTTATGTAGCAAAGATAGAAGAAATGTAATACATAAAAGCATAAAGCAATAGATGAGCACAAATACTTCTATCATCAACCTTACAGGCTTGACTGACTTCACAGGCTTTCTTGCCTGAATAATGTGGCTAGTTAACGTCTGAATGAAATAAATTTGATATGGATCATTCAAATCCTTAAAGTTCAAAAGATGTTACGCTGTCTAGATTTTTACATTGGAATTTGAATACCACTTGTAAAAGAAGTATGTCTGTATAGTGTTTTTTTTTTTTTTTAATTTCCTAAAGATCTGAATATGTTAAGACTTGTTACGCTGTGAAATGCTTATGAGTCATTTCAGCAGAAGTGGCGAGGGATGAGGAAAGGGTGGGAGTGTAAGTGTAACAGTTCTGTATGACGCAGAAAGGGAGATGAAGGAGAAGGGAGGATATTTTTTGATTCCCTTTTTGAATAAAAAATAGCTTAAATCAGGTAATTTGTTTACTTTTAAAACAGGAAAAAATGACCAAAAATCTGGTTTGGATTTTCGTGAATGACACACAAACTCTATTTCAGGAGAATAATTGTCATAACTGCAGTTTGCTTTCTTAAAATATCTGAAAAAATTCCTTCCTAAACTGTAACTCCACAAGGATAGAAAAACATATTTATACCACAGAGTACTTGTACACAAAAGGTATTTGCTCCTTCCATGTAACTTCTACAGCAATATTTAAAGAACTTGGCAAATTTACTGCTTAAATTAGAAAAAAGGAAGGGAAAAGGAATTGACATGTAGTTTGCTTTCACTAGGTATAAAGTTTATTTTCATTCATTATCCGAAAAAAATATATAGAATATGACAGACACATTGGGCTAGATGCAGGGGGTGTAAGGATGAGCAAGACACAGTCCCTGCCCTCCAAGTGTTTTCAGTCTAGAGGGAGAAACATACACATACCTTTAGAGATACATGCTCACACACACAAACACATGTATCCCTATACACAACATATACACATTCATACACAAACATACCCAGCACCCCTCCACTTTCACACACTCATACACATTTATATGTAAAAATATTTATACACACACACACACACAAAGTTTGGGAGCTCACAAAGTGGAGACCATGAGTAGAGGACGCTTTCAAGTTACAAAGGGAAGGAGAAAGAAATAGCAGAGACAACAATCCTGTGAGACAGCTGTTACAGAAGCTCAGTAAGGATGAGGACAGAGTCACAGTGGAGTTGTTAAACGCTAAGGAATTGGTTTACTGAGATCTGCATTCAAGTTCGAGTCTTCCATTACTACCTTTGAGGCCATGACCATGCTATTTATATTTAACGCTGTCTCAGTTTTCTTCACTTTTACATGGGAGCTATCACAGAACCTACCTCACAGGGTTGATATGAGATTTAAATGAGATGATGCACGGAAACCACACAGAGCAGTGCCCAGCATGTAGTAAGCACTCCATATATATTGAGTTTCTAATTTTCAGTGGTATCCCTGCTGTTATCAGTGAAGATTAGTGATCTGGTAAATTGTGAAAATAGTTCTCCTCTTACCAATCTGTTAGTGAGTGTTAGAGACAAAACACTGGGTATTAAGTGAATATTATATATATGTATATATATATTTTTTCCACGTGGTCACTGTTTAAGCTTAATTTTTAAAGGATTAAAAATTCAAGGGAGCCAAATTATTTTTTACAGATAACACAAACATCGGGAATCCTAGTCATTACTGGGAAAATTGGAATCTGTCTAAATATCGTCTCACTTGGCATTATTAAATAATTTCTGTGGGTGTAGCTCCATGGAAAAGCTATAAAAGCTATTATTAACTCTCCATGATCATTTCACCAAAGTATATTAGTGAGGTTCTTGATCATCTCATTTATACAATAATGACAATGTCATTTGATATTATTCATTGATATGATGAAGCAATTTATAAAATATGAGGTAAAAGTGGCCATTATATACCTGAAAAGGTTACATCACCAGTAATGAGAGAAATGTCAATAAGAGATAATTTTGGACTATCTTGGCAAAGATTAAAAAGACAGATTGATGCTATTGAGAGTCTGGTAAAACTGACATTCTCATACATAGATTGTTAGTAGGAACAGAGAGCAGCACTCTACAATCTTTCTGGAGGCCAATTTGGCAACAGGTAAAAGCACTTTAAATTATGTTCTTTGAGTCAGCAGTTCCACTTCTTGAACTTTATCTTAAAGAAATATAATCAGACAAATACACAAAGATGCTTGTATATGCATGCTCACTGCAGCGTTGTTTGTAATGACAAAAAACTGGAAACCACCTAAATGCCTGCCAGTGGAGAAATGCTTCAATAAATGATGGTAGAGCTATATATACTGGGATTCTATGTCCCTGTTAAAAAGGATTAGATATATCTATTTGTGCTGGCATAGAAAAATGTCCATGATCCATATCAGATGTCATTTTATATTAAAAATCATATGCACAGAAAATAATTTGGTCATATTTTTTTGGTCATACATCTATAACTTTTTAAAAGTAGTTTAGTTTTGGTATAATTCCTTTCTCCGGGGGATCCTCCCAACCCAGGGATCAAACTTAGTTCTCCTGGATTGTAGGCAGATTCTTTACCATCTGAACCACCAGGGAAGCCCCAAATTCACCCACTGTAAGTCTACAATCCAATGATTCTTGGTAAATTTCTATAGTTTTGCAATCATTACCACAATCCAGTTTTAGAACCTTTTTATTACCACTCAAAGTTCCCTCCTGCTCATAAGGTTTTAACTCTTAACATGGTTAGGTTGGGGGTGAAGTTGGGTAGGGTGAAGGCAAGAGGGGAGAATTATAGACAGCTTCCTAGTTTATCATTTCTGCATCATTTGAATTATTTTACAACAAGAATATGCTATCTTTTAATTGAGAAAATGGTAAAGGTTTTTCTATTTTGAAAAGAACAAAAAAAGGAAAGACATATCCTTGGACCCAAATCTACTTCTTATAATTTATCCTAAGGAAATAATCAAATATGTGGAAAAGGATCTGTGAACAAAGATATTTATCAATGTTTTATCTGAAACAGAGAAAAGTTGTTATGTAATCTATTATATATCTCATGATGGAATAAAACACTAATCACTGAAATATGAAAAGCACAAGTTTCAAATCTTTATAGGCAGTATAATTTTATCCATGTAAAAAAAATTAATGTACAGCCAGAAGGTTCTGTTTGGAAATATGATGAAGTCTTGCCAATGGTTATCTCTAAATGGTAGAACTATAACACTTTTAATTTTTTTGTGTATTTCTTCATTTTCCACAATGAGCACATATTATCTTTTCATGTAAGCCACCTACATAAATGATAGCAATTGAAAATAGATTAATTATGGCATTGTTTTCACAGGTGTTTATGCTTGTCAAAACACAAAAGTATATAGTTTAATTTTATTTATTCCTTATAACGACTTATTCTTTAGTTTTAATTTTTATTAAAATATAGTTGATTTACAATGCTATTTTCAGGTGTACAGTGAAGTGATTCAGGTATATGTATATATATTATATATACATGTTCGTTTTTATTCTTTTCCATTATAGGTTATAAGACTATAAAAAAATATAGAGTCTTGAGAAACAAAATCACCATATTCCTCTTATTAGAAGCTGGGTTTTGTTATGTCACTTTGGGATTGGAGGGCAAAATGATTTGGTAGGGTTGCTGCTGCTGCTGCTGCTAAGTCGCTTCAGTCGTGTCCGACTCCGTGCGACCCCATAGACGGCAGCCCACCAGGCCTCCCTGTCCCTGGGATTCTCCAGGCAAGAACACTGGAGTGGGTTGCCATTTCCTTCTCCAGTGCATGAAAGTGAAAAGTGAAAGTGAAGTCGCTCAGTCGTGTCCGACTCTTCGCTACCCCATGGACTGCAGCCTAACAGGCTCCTCCGTCCATGGGATTTTCCGGGCAAAAGTACTGGAGTGGGGTGCCATTGCCTTCTCCGTTGGTAGGGTTACATAGCAATATGTCTTCTGCTCCAGATAACATTCATTCATTCATTCACGAGACCGGCTTACCTATCATATGCCAGGAATGTTGGTATAGTACCTGGATATCATGATGACTAATCAGCGACTGCCTTGGAAGTGCTCTCTTCTGAGGACGGAAAGGCACCATCTGACAGATCCTAGCCAGCGCCCACAGTAGGTAGTCTTCCACTAGTGCTGTACAAGGGGGCAGGTGACAGGTCAGGTAGTGGAGGCCTTAGTTGGCGGTTCAGATGGAGTCATGAAGGGTGATACCAGGATGATGGCTATGGAAGTGGCCAGAAGACAGATTAGCCTCAAAAGAATGCCCTAGTCATCACTTAAGAAGTGGGCTTAACTTTTATATATTTATGTCTATTTTACGTGCACATTTTTAACAACAGCCGGAACTGAAATTGAGCATTTACCAGCGCAGGCACAGTGCATAGGGATTTTTTCCATTGCCTTTACCCCTCGCCACAATCCCCAGATCTGGACTTTAAGGACCTTGACTTCATCATGAAGAAACTGAGGCTCGGAGAGGTTACCCGCCCAACGTCAGAGAGCTGATAAATTCTGGATCCTAAACAAACAGCCATAGCATATTCTTCCCTCCCACTCTATTCTGGGGCTCGTTTGAGAGCGAAAAAGTCCAGATCGGGGCAGCTCATCTTTCACTCTTTACACATTTTCCCAGATCCAGAATGGAGGCAACATCCGCTAGCACAACCAAGAGGGTCGTGCGCAAAGGGCAACTCCGTCAAAGTCGTGGACTGACAAGGATTTGGGGCTTGGAGGGCAAACCCCGGGGAACCATCAGCCCGCAGCCCGCTCTACGATCCACCTCGCACCCGGCGTAGGGCGCCAGCAAGCCTCTTTGGGCAGCCAACTTGCGGGACTCAACGCGCGTGCGCGGGACCAGAGTTGCCACCTCCGCGCGAGAGCGCGGAGAGCCGAGCGCGCGGCCGGGGGAGCTGGCGGGCGCGCTGCGGCGTCGGCGTCGGCGCGCGCTCCAGGCAGAGGCTGCGTGGGCTCGGGGGGGAGCGAGGCGGCGGCGGCTGCGCCCCAGAGCCCAGGGGACGCGCGGGCCTCGAGCCGCGGGAGCTGACTGCTGCAGAGGAGACCCGGGGTTTCCGGCCCGGGGTAGGAGAGCTCGGCCAGCCGACTGCTCGCCTCAGAGCCGCCAGCTGCGTCCCTAGCCCGGAGTAGCCGCCGCCCCTGGAGACTCGCTTTGACAAGGGCCTAACCGCCTCGGCCGCTGGCGTCCGGACCGCTCGGACCCGTCGGGCCGGGCCGGGTGGGGACGAACGTCCGGGCAGGTGCCGCCCCACAAGGGCTGGCCGGGGGCCAGGCGTTTAGCCGTGCAGCTCGCGGGCCGGGCTCGGCGGAGGGGCCGCCCGCGCAGCGCCCCCACCCCGTGGGCCGGAGGGGGAGTCGCGCCCCGCCTTCCCCCGGGACCGCCTGGCCGGAGCGGCGGGAGCCCGAACTGCCCGCGCCCGCCGCCGCCGCCCGCCGGGCTCGCGCGGGAGACGAGGGAGGAGAAACTTTGCCTCTTATTGTTTTTGATCCTTAAGTGTGAGGAACTCTGTTGGGGAGGAAAAATGTCCTTCTTCAATTTCCGTAAGATCTTCAAGTTGGGGAGCGATAAGAAGAAGAAGCAGTACGAACATGTGAAGAGGGACCTGAACCCGGAGGAGTTTTGGGAAATTATAGGAGAATTGGGCGACGGAGCCTTTGGCAAAGTGTACAAGGTAAGAGGGAGAAAAGGGAAGTTACACTTGAGAGATCAGCCGGCGGCCGGGAGTGGCACCAGGATTTCTCGCTCTCGCGTCCCGTTCCTGTCTTTGGGACCTTCTTTTGACTTCGTAAACGTACGTTGAAACTTTATTTAGGTTACCATCCGAGGAGTAGCTTAGACGTAGGGTTTAAGGTTGAACAAAATAGGGCCTGGATGTAGTTTAAAGAATGGTTGCCAAAGAGAGGCAAGGGATACAGTCTACTCTGTTAAAGGTTAAAGGAAATGAGGGTGTTCTTTGATTAAAAGGAGGGGTCTGTCTGGTTTGGCCCTCAAATGTTTTCATATCAGAAACTCATTATACTTTAAAGTGGATTTCTATTTTTCTGTGAAGCTGTTTGCATTCATTTAAAGTGGATTTATATTTTTCTGTGAAGCTGTTTGTATTCATATATATGCTTATACTAAAATAGTTCCCTTTGGGGGTCCAGGGTATGTATTTGGTTGTATCTATAGCTTATACATAACCAGTCTCTTGGGATGGGAGCAAAGCGATTGCTACTTGCAGACAATTCTTGAGTTGGTTGCTTGACAGCATACTGTAAAATGGAATGTAATTTCTGATAGAAAATTTCCAGAAGGAAACCTGCATCTGATACTAGTTTCTAAATATAATAAGCATTGACTAGAAATCCATTCCAGGGCTTAAGAAATTAAAAAAACACGCCCCCCCCACATATATATACACAAATATTTTTTATACCCAGATATTCATCTCAGTAGAAGGAAGTTTGCTGTTTTAGTCTGAGGGCATTTGTGTTAAATGTTTACTATCCTGTAAGGAGTATAGGAATGATGTCATTGGAATATTTTCATCTGAAGGGTGAGAGGTTTTTATGAGACAGTTTTTAAGGGGAAGGACCCACAGGGTTGCCTAGATGTGAAGTATAAATAACTTATGTTTAACTTACACGTAATTTGGCCCCCACAAAGTCCTGGGAGACATGCAGGTCACTAGTATCTCCATTTCATAGATGAGGATGCTGAGACACAGAGATTGTTCACATTCACACCAGTCACAGCCTAGATTTGAACTCAGCTCTTCTGACCCTGTGTTTATGATTACTGCTTTTTTTTTTTTAACTTAAACCTCTGGTGGTAGAAGTGATACCATTTTCCCTTCTTTCTAAGCACCATCCCACCCTGCCTTTACACTGGCTCGGACACATCTCAAAGCCCCGCCTTCTGAGTCTGAAATGTCTCCTCTCTTCTGTGTGCTTTCAAAACACGTTGTTCACATTGCTACTATGGCACTATTAACACACATGTTAATGTGTTTATGCTATTATGATAAGACCAGGGGCCAAATTATGATATACATTTGGGTTAATTCTATTGCCTTAGCGCATAGTGCATTTCTCTTTATATTTGTTGAAATGAAAGAATGTGTGTTACCTGCTTGTGAGTGCTGTTGATGCTCTTGTGTGCTGTGAAAGTTGGCAGAGTAAACTTCAGTACCTAATGTGGAGGTTGTGGATTTCAACAAGAGCTTACAGTATAGAAGTTTGGTGCTGCTGCTGCTGCTAAGTCGCTTCAGTCGTGTCCGACTCCGTGCGACCCCATAGACGGCAGCCCACCAGGCTCCCCTGTCCCTGGGATTCTCCAGGCAAGAACACTGGAGTGGGTTGCCATTTCCTTAGAAGTGTGGTAGACAGGGCTTTTAGTGCAGTGGGAAGTTGCTTCTGGGAGTTAAGAATTGTGTTTTATTGCTGGTTGTTGCAAACGAGCTTTGAGGTCTTGGACAGGACACTTAATGTCTCTGGACCTCCTCTTTCTTAGCTGGAAAATCATAGATTTCCCTAAATGTTTAGATTCCTTTACCCATTAATGTTGTGTGAGTATGCAGTTATCTAGGAAAGGCAGTAATAAATCCTCGAGGTATCTGGGATCTGGTAGTTAGAAGGCAGTAGGTGATTATGGGCAGTTTTCATGGTATAAATGTTTTATTGAATAGAAACAGTGTAGTATTAAG
This sequence comes from Bubalus kerabau, assembly GCF_029407905.1. Taxonomy (NCBI): domain Eukaryota; kingdom Metazoa; phylum Chordata; class Mammalia; order Artiodactyla; family Bovidae; genus Bubalus; species Bubalus kerabau. The sequence goes on from NC_073645.1 coordinate 27,078,028, forward strand.
ATACTGGCTCTGGAGTTGGACTGTATCTTGGCTCCCTCAATAGCAACCTCTGACGTTGGGTAAGTTACTTAATCATTCCATGTCTCGTTTTTCTCATCAGTAAAACTTACTCCTCAGTATGTGAGAATTAAAGGAAATAATAAATGTAAGACACGAAAAAGGGCTCAGGAAATGGCAGAAAATTACTGTCGTTATATTTAGAGCTTGAAAACGAAATATGGGATGGGACAGGAAGAGGGACCTAGGAAGATAGTAAAACCATTTTCTGGCACAGGCAGATTGTGTTGACATGCTAATACTCTGTGATTTAATTCTTTCATGACATTGCAAAGTGAATATGTCTTCCTATAGTGAGATACCTATTGAAAATTTTCTGAAAAATAAGAGCCTTACTCCATGTAGTTTAACACTGTAAGACTGTGTCAAGGATAATTTTTGTGGGCTTGGTATATATTTTAGTGTGATATTTGAAGAATGGGAGTTCTTTGCATCTTCTGTTTTTGTCTCACTATTTTATGCTTCCAAGGAGTAAGCTGGGAGCTTTTTAAAACAGAAAATTTAAAATGTAAACTTATCTCACTTGTTACGTCTTTTTCATAACCTCTTTTCCTGTCCAAGATTCCCTAGAAAATTTAAAAATTTATAAACTTCCTTCCGTGTAGGAGAAAAAGCAATCAAACCTTACAATGGTATGTATAGTGTGCAACAGAAAGCTGTTTCTGAAGTTGATTCCGACTATCATATGCTTATAACTGTTTGCAAAGATTAATTTCTAAACAGGCAATTGTCTTGTGTATTTAGTTTGTTTGAAACATTTTTTCATCATATAGTTGTATTCTTTCCACTTAGTCCTGCACTACATAGCTCTGTAACAGTTCCTTTCTTGCTTGAAAGATCTTCCTGATTTTAAATTTATTTTCTCTTTTTTTAATAGTATTATTTGACATATAAATGAAGATATGTAATATCCCTCACTTTTTTTTACATTTGGAATTCTGTTGCTTTTAACAGAAAAAAAAGAAGGAATGCCATAAAATGATCTGTTGAATTGAAGCTGGGTTACTGACTTGTGCTGGATGAAAAGTGATTCATTTTATGACCCAGATGGGCATGTGCCTTTTTTAAAAATAGTGAAACATATAATCATTATATTGAAAAGTACAACACATAGATGTACATTTAGCAAACAGTAATAAAGTGAACTCAATATTAACAACCGTCAGAGTAAAGGAATTCTGCCAGTATTCTAGAATCCTTTTCACCTCCTTTTTGAATTGATTCTGCTCTCCCACTAAAGGAAACCACTATCCTGTCTGTAAGTTATTCATTTCTTTGCTTTCCTTATACTTTACTACCTAGCAGTGTATAACTAAGCATCATAACTTTTGTGTGTACTGAGTGTATTTGGTGTCTTACCTCTTTCAGAATAGCTTTAGGTTTGTGAGATTTGTCTTTCTTATCACTAGAGCTATAGTTAATTTTAATTGTTGCATAGAATTCCAATATATGATTATATCACCAGTTATTTACCATTGTCCTGTTGGCTATATCAGTTGTTTTCAGTTTTTGGCTTTTATACTGGTGCATGTATGCATGAATTTCACCAAGACTAACTTAGAAGTAGAATTGCTAGGTTATAGGGTAGTGTATCTTTAATTTTACTAGACTATACCAGTTTACACTCCCACCAGCATCCTATGAGAATTTTCCTTGCTCTGCATTCTCTCCACCATTTGATATTGTTGGAATTTTTAAGTTTTGACAATCTGATGTTTAATTTTTCACTATGGTTTTAATTCATCTTTTCTCTGACTACTAATAAGTGTTTCTTTGCATAGGATTGTTAGTAACTTGGATTTCTTCTTTTGTGTTCAGTGTCCTGTTCATGTTTCTCTTGGATGTCTTTTTCTTGTTTGTTTGTTGTGTGTTCTGGATTTTAACCATTTGCTGATTATGGCTATTGCAGATACATTCTTCTTCTGTGCCCATCTTTTCATTTTCTTTATGGTGTCTTTTTATGAACAAGAAATTCTTGATTTTAACATACTTCATTTTGTCTGTTTTTTTCTTTTTCAGTTAATGCTTTCTGTGTTGTATTTGAGAAATTCTTTCCTGGGGCGCCCTTGCAGTTGTTGGATGGGATGCTGCCTGATTCATAAATCACCTAATAAAGCCAATTCGATTTTTGAATTAAAAAAAAAGGCGAGAAAAGTTTTCCTAACCTTAGATCATGGAGATAAACCGATATCTTATCTTCTAAGAGCTTTTATGATTTAGCCTTTAACATTTATGTCTACAACCTACTTAGTGAAGATTTTTGCAAATAGTATGAGGCAGGGGGTCCAATTTCCTTGTTTTCTACAGTGGGCACGCAATTGTCCCATGGCTCGTCATTGGGGGAGACTGTTCCTCACCGCTCTGCAGCATGTGTCTGTTTCTGGGGTCTAGTCTCTTCATTGATCTTTTTGTCTGTTTCTTTATCAGTTTTCCCCTGTCTTAATTAGGGAAGCATCAAAACAAATCTCTGCTAGAGAAAGACTTCCTTTTCCTCTTCTTCAGCAATGTCTAGTATATTCTTGGCCGTTAGGGCTTTCATGTACATTTTAGAATTAGCCTAACTGAGTTACACAAAGGGCTTCCCATGTGGCTCAGTGGTAAAGAATCCTCCTGCCAATGGCACCCCACTCCATTACTTTTGCCTGGAGAATCCCATGGACTGAGGAGCCTGGTAGGCTGCAGTCCATGGGGTCGCTAGAGTTGGACACGACTGAGCGACTTCACTTTCACTTTTCACTTTCATGCGTTGGAGAAGGAAATGGCAACCCACTCCAGTGTTCTTGCCTGGAGAATCCCAGGGACGGGGGAGCCTGGTGGGCTGCCGTCTATGGGGTCGCATAGAGTCGGACACGACTGAAGCGACTTAGCAGCAGCAGCAGCAGCCAATGCCGGAGACACAGGAGATGTGAGTTTGATCGCTGGGTCAGGAAGATCCCCTGGAGAAGGAAATGGCAACCTACTCTAGTATTCTTGCCTGGGAAATCCTGTGGACAGAGGAGCCTGATGAGCTACAGTCCGTGGGGTTGCAAAGAGTCAGACACGACTAAGTGACAGAGCCTGCACACACGCATGCATGAGTTACACAGAAAACCTGTTGTGCTTTTTTGAAGGAGTTTTATTGAATTTATAGATTAACTTTGTAAAAAATACCATCTCCATAATACTTGGTCTTTCCATCTATGCATCTGTTTTATTTCTAGATCTTTTAAAAAAATATCTGTCAATAATGAATCATAATTTTCGTCTCTAGAATCTTAGGAGCTCAGACTACTTTGGCAGTGCTTTAAATGCTTTGTTTTTGCTATTGGAATTTCCTCCTTGTTTTGGTTATGTACATCCTTCAGTAGTCTTCTGAGAAAGGATACATGGAAGGTTTATTTTTTTTTTAAACTAGGCCTGTCTGAATATGTCTTTATTGTAATGTCACACTTGATGTATAGTTTGGTTGTAGAATTCTAGTTCAAAAGTACATTATTCTTAGGATTTAAAGACTTTTCCATTCATTGCCTTTTGGCTTCAAGTGTTGCTATTGAAAATCCGTTGCCATTTTGTTTTCTGGTCCCTTGTGATCTTTTTCTCTTGATAGCTATTAGAATTTACATTTTTTCCTCTGTGCATGGTAATGTACTTTGACATAGGTATTTTTTTTCTTCCTTTCATTTTGCTGGGCTCTTGGTTAGTCTTTTCAGTTTAAAGACTCATTTTCTTCAGTTCTGTGACATTTTCTTGCTTTTTATTTGACATCTCCCTGCTCATCTAATTAAATGGCTCTTGTTGTGGTCTTAGGATTCAAGTAAAAGAGTTAAATGGACACTTAATTCTTTTACTTGACCTCTCTCTGGAGCATTTGAGACCTTTGACCATCATTTCCTTTAAAAAGCTGGCTTTTAGGTCACCATAGTCCTGAATTTTCTTGTACCCCTGTGTCTACTCTTCAGATGTTTTTGCTGGCTCTTCTTGCTCTTCCTGACTTTCAGTGTTGGGGTTCCACAGGGCTGGATTTAGGCCCTCATCTTTTCTTTTGAGAGCCCATCTTCTCCCGTGGCTTCAGTTACCATCTACATGCAATTTTGGTCTCTATCCTGAGATCTCCTTTCTGAACTCAGGATCTACCCATCGAGCTATCTATTAGAGCTTTCCACTTGAACGTCTCACTGCTGCTGCTGCTGCTGCTAAGTCGCATCAGTCGTGTCCGACTCTGTGCGACCCCATTGACAGCAGCCCAACAGACTCCTCTGTCCCTGGGATTCTCCAGGCAAGAACACTGGAGTGGGTTGCCATTTCCTTCTCCAATGCATGAAAGTGAAAAGTGAAAGCGAAGTCGCTCAGTTGTGTCCGACTCTTAGCGACCCCATGGACTGGAGCCTACCAGGCTCCTCAGTCCATGGGATTCTCCAGGCAAGAGTACTGGAGTGGGTTGCCATTGCCTTCTTCGTGAATGTCTCACAGATTCCTTAAACAGCAAGTAAAAAACATTGATTAATTGAATTCCTGATGTCAGTCCCAAATTTGCTTCTCCTGTGTTCCTCATTCAATAATTGACATCTTCATCTACCAATTGCATAGACCAGGGACCTGGAGGTCATTCTTAACATCTTCTACTTCCTTACCCCCCAGACCCAATCAATCACCAAGCCTGTTAATTTTACCAATAAATATTTCTTCAATCGGTCTCCTCCTTTCTTTCTTTATTGTTGTAATACTAGTCATAATTGCCATTCTCTCTTACCTAGACTACTGCAGCATTTTGGTGTATTTTGGGGCTTCATATAAATGTAATCATATGTGTGTTTTGTGTCTGGCATCTTTTATTCAACACTATGAGTAAGAATTCGTCTCTAGTTGTATGTAGTAGCCATCTCATCTTTTTTGTTCATTGTTCTATAGTATTGCAGTATATGAAGTACTAAAATTTATCCATTCTACTTTTGGTGGACTTCTGGATTGTTTCCACTTTTTGTATATTAAGAATAAGACTTGTGAATATGGTTATACATCTTGATGTACATTTACACTCATTTCTATTGGATATGTACCTGGGAATGGATTCTCTAAGTTATTGGCTACGTGTGTTTTAAGATTCAGAAGATACTGCCAGTCTTCTAAAGTAGTGGTACCAATTTATACCCCCATCAGTAGGGGTGGCAGTTTTCTGAATTGTTCTATATCTTCAGCAACACTTGCCATTATTATTGATACTGTTACTAATATTTTATGTTAGCCATTGTGGTGAGTGAGAAGTTTTATTTATATTTTCCTGATGACTGAAAAAAATTGAGTACCTTTTCATGCCTGTTGAGTGTATTTGGGTATTTTTTTCCAGTGAATTTTCCTATTTGTTGCTGATGAAAAAAATAACTTTATCAATGTATATAAAACACAGAATTCACCCATTCTATGTATATAATTTGGTGAGTTTTAATAAATTAGTACAGTTGTGCAACCATGACTGCAATCTAGCTTTAGAATCCTTTTATGACCACCTGAAGCTCTCTTGTGCCCATTTACAGTCAATTCCTGTTCCCACTGGGGTTTTATTTCTCTGATTACTAATGAGATTGAGTTTCTTTTTATATACTTATTGGCCATTTGGATTTCTTCTTCTCTGAAGTGCTTATGTTAAAGTCTTTTGGGTTCTTTTTCTCGTTGGCTTATGGGAGCCTGTACTCCCTGATACTAATCCTCTCAAGGTATATGTGATGCACCTTCTTTTCTCTTGCTTTATAGTATGTCTTTTGTTTCTCCTTATGATGTCCTTCTTTATATAGATGTTTCAGATTTTAGTGTAGTTCAGTTTATTAGCTTTTTATACATAGTTGGTGCTTTTTGTCTTCAGAAAATTTCCTTACCCAAAGTGATGAATTGTCCTTCTGTGTTACATTCTTAAAGTTTACGGTGTTGTCTTCTCTATTAGGTCTGTAATTAAACTGATGTTGGTTCTTGTCTACAGTATGAAATAGGGAGTCCAGTTTCATTTTTTCTATGTAGATACCTAGTTGTCTCAACACCATTTACTGAAAAGATCACCCTTTCCATATTGCTTTTCAGTGCCTCCGGCATATGTCAAATGTCCATATAGTCATGATATATCTCTCTGACATTCCTTATTTCTTTAGGATAAATTCTTAGAATTGTTAGGGCAAAATACATGATCATTCCTTAATGTTTACTGTGAAATTAACTCTAGAAATGTATAAACTTATCTTAAAATTAATTTTTAGTTTTGCAAAGAATTTCTATTGGTACGGAATATTAACTTATTAGGGATAAAGTTAGTCTCTTTGGCCATCACTCTAATTATTGCTCCTTCTCTTCTCTCGGTAAATGTAACTATTTGGTTTCTGTATCAACTATCATGGTTTCTTTCTTTCCTTTTTCCTTCTGGCCGCGATGCACAAGTTGCAGGATCTCAGTTTCCTGACCAGGGATTGAATCCAGGCCATGGCAGTGAAAGTCACCACCAGGGAACTCCCCATCGTCAGTTTCATGTATATGTTCCTTGATAGTTTTCTGTATACTTAACATATATGTACGTGGGTTATGCCTGTTTAAACAGCCTAACAATGGTCTATTTCTGTGCCTTTTTGTTCCTTGACCTTTTTCAAGGTTAGTTTTTATCCTTTTAAAAAATATTTACTTTTTCGATAGACAAAAAGAGTATCTGTTTATTTCATTTTCCATATCTTTGCTTTCTAAAGATATTGCCATTTTAAAAATAACTGAATTATCGATACTCTGATGAGCTGTTTGTTTTCTTGTTGATCTGCAAGTACATTTTATGTACTATGAAAATTAGCACTTTATCATAATGGTGCATTTATTTTAGTTAAATTAGTTTATGTTGCTTTTTTGATATAAAGACATAGTGTTCTTTATTTTACAAAATCTGTCAGTGTGTTTCTTTGCCTTTTTTCTTCTTCGCTTTCATGCTGAGAAAAACTTTCCCTACCCAGGAATTAGATATGTATTTATCTATATTTTCTTCTTGACTTTTAATAGTATAAAGAGTTTTAATTTTAATTTATCTGGAATTTAATTTTTTTCTGTGAATTGACATGAAGCTCTATTCACCCTTGTCGTTTAGTCACTAAGTTGTGTTTGACTCTTTTGCAACCCCATGGACAGTAGCCCACCAGGCTCCTCTGTCCATTGCATTTTCCAGGCAAGAATACTGGAGTGGATGGCCATTCCCTTCTCCAGGTTGTCTTCCCAACCCAGGGTTCGAACTCGCGTCTCCTGCATTGGCATGCAGATTCTTTACCACTGAGCCACCAGGGAAGGCCCTGTTCCACCTGAAAAAAAAAAAAAACCCTAAAATATATTTTATCTGTTTCTAAAAATTTGAATACTGTTCTTAAAATATTATATTATAATATATTATATTAACATAATATAAAATATTATATTATATTATGCAGAGTATAAAGACTATATAAAATATTATAATATATTATATTAATATATAAAATATAATATATAATATTAATATAATATAAAATATTATATTATACAGAGTATAAAGAAGACTGTATAAAAATAATACCTTTTAGGTTATATCTTTTAGGTAACCTGTTAACAAAAATTCAAGGGGATACTAATGTGGTTAGAAGGTTGAACAGTACAAAAATGATAAAATTGAAAAATGAAAACGTTTCCCACCAGTTTTTTTCCCCAAAGTCAGTCACTGTAACAATATCTGTGTGTCTTTTCAGATAAAATTTTATGCCTGTTTGAGCATATGTATGAATGCTTGTTTGTAAAGCTGAAAATATATTGACACACACACACATGTATATACAGATGAACTTAACTGCATATCAAATTGATAACATAGGCATACTGGAAAAGTGCTTGAAATGACTTTTGAGTAGAGTACTCTGACTAGTGGGATATATTTATTTATTTTTAAATTTATTTATTTTAATTGGAGGCTAATTACTTTACTGTAGTGGTTTTGTCATCCATTGACATGAATCAGCCATGGGTGTACATGTGTTCCCCATCCTGAACCTCCCTCTCACCTCCCTCCCCATCCCATCCCTCTGGGTCAAGACTAGTGGGATATATTTAAAGGATAAAAAGAATAGGAAAGAATGCTTGAACTTGATTAAATAGGTTTATTACTAGTAGTGATATTGATGTTATAATTCTGAAAATACTTTATATATACTATAGGATAGAACAAATTAGTTAATGTAGTTTTGTTTTAAGAACTAGGGTTATAACTGAGAGAAAGGGGTTAAAAGCTTGAAATGTAAGGAAGAACCCTGTGATGCTGATTTTTGAACTAGAGGTTTTAGTTTGAACTTACGATATAACACATTCACTTGTGTGCACATGTACACACATACAATCCGTTCAGTTTAGTCGCTCAGTCGTGTCCGATTCTTTGCGACCCCATGAATCAAAGCACTCCAGGCCTCCCTGTCCATCACCAGCTCCCGGAGTCCACCCAAACCCATGTCCGTTGTGTCGGCGATGCCATCCAACTGTCTCATCCTCTGTTGTCCCCTTCTCCTCCTGCCCTCAATCTTTCCCACCATCAGGGTCTTTTCAAATGAGTCAGCTCTTCACATCAGGTGGTCAAAGTATTGGAGTTTTCAGCTTCAACATCAGTTCCTCCAATGAACACCCAGGACTGACCTCCTTTAGGATGGACTGGTTGGATCTCCTTGCAATCCAAGGGACTCTCAAGACTCTTCTCCAACACCACAGTTCATCAGTTCTTCTGCACTCAACTTTCTTTATAGTCCAACTCTCACATCCATACCTGACTACTGGAAAAAACATAGCCTTGACTAGAGGGACCTTTGTTGGCAAAATAATGTCTCTGCTTTTATAATATGCTGTCTAGGTTGGTCATAACTTTCCTTCCAAGGAGCAAGCATCTTTTAATTTCATGGCTGCAATACATATATGCATATTCCTATTTTCCACCGACAAAGGCCTAGAAATGATGATAATTAATACTCCTAGCTCTGGGTTTCTAAATACCATTCCCCATTAAAACTAACCAGGACTCATTGAAATGTCTGATCCAGGTCTAAACTAGAGAAGTACAGAAGTGATAAAATTGAAAAGTGAAATCCTCCCCACTCCTCATTTTTTCCCAGAGAAGCCCGGGATATATTGTACCAGAAAGCTCAAGAATATGAGCTTTATGCTCATATGCTCAAAAAATCAAAGAATATGGTCAAAAATTAATGGGGACATGCCAAAGAATACAGGTTAGTTTGAACTACAAAAATATCAACAACAAAATAGTAACCTGCTAGAGGAATGCTAACTAGTTGGTACATAAAGACTGATATAATTCAAAAAAACTCATGCAACCATATGATAGTAATTCAGGCAAAAATTATTGATGGATACTAAAATCATTGTGTGAAAGAGTGTGGAGGAACAGGGTTTCGCCCCATAAGTAGAGTGATACCACCCCATATAACGCACCTTTACAGTAGAGAGAGCTGATGGATACCATCTTAAGTGATCAAACCTAGGGTTAATCAACAGTAGTAAGATAAGCTGTGTTTTCTGGTGCTACTCATTGGGAACTGTATAATCACCTAATGTTGTGGTTTTTATCAAAGATATTTAACCTGAATCTGATAATGAGGAAACAGACAAATCCAAATAGTGAGACAGTCTACAAGAGAGGGCTTTGAAAGCAAGGATGACAGAGTTAACAGTTGGTGACTCTGGGTGAGGGCTGTGTGGTTGGCCACTGTCTGTTTACATTTCTTTGTAGGTTTGGAGTTTTCAAATTAAAAAAGGAAAGGATCATATTTTTAAATACTGTTCTGCACAGTGCTTTATTTCACTTAACAGTTCTTCTTTTCACATTTTTTCTCCCTTTATATAGTCATCACTTTTCTCTTTCTATGAAAGAAGAAAGTAAGTCTCTTTTCAGAATGGGTAACTACTTCTGTATTATGCTACTGAAGTTACCTGGTGTTTATTAAATACTGCATTGTATTTTGTACTCAATACCACCTGAAGTCCAAATTCCTAGCATATATACATTTATGTTTTAAAAGAGGTAACTGAAACTTTGAATTGTAAAAATGGCTTTAATGTGCTGGCTTATCTTTTTTCCTTATAAAAATTTTAGTATTTGTGTTGAATTTCTTATCTTTACAGGAACTTGTTTTGTCCCTTTACTTTTATAATTTAACATTGAGAATGTTTGTGTGGTAATGATCTTCCTTACCATTTAAAAGCCTTTATTTTTCTTGAATTAATTTCCAGAGGTAGTATGTCTTTGTCTTATTTCTAAATATTTTTAAAAAATTCTTTTTGTGTTCTCATTTTTTCAGCCTTTGAACTATGTAACCCTTGCAAAGTCCTAAAGCTTATCTATCACAGAATTATAAAAAATGTTGCAATTTATTCATGCTGCTCAGAGTCAGCAAGTCCATGAAATAAATGGGAAAACTATGTTATCTGAGAATTGGTAAAACATTTTAGAAACTACTGATTTAACCAACATTAACTTATTATTGACATTCTGTTGTTAGTATCTTGACTGACCAATAACTAAGTTTTCCGTAAATAACCAGAGCAATATAAATAAAGTAGCATTTGGGAATATAAAGAGAATATAAAGTATATTCTTTTCTTTTTTGCAGAATTCAGGAAATGGCATAAAAATGTGTTCTTTTAAAAGCATTTAAATTAATTAATTTGGCCACACCACATGGCATGCAGGATCTTAGTTCCCTGACTAGGGATCAAACCTGTGTCCTCTGCGGTGGAGAAATCCTTTAAAAAAGGATATCTGTAATATTTTCCACCTGTTAATGGAAGTGTATACTGTATAGCAGATCCTCATTATATGCAAATTTATCTACTTACTAAAATCTATTTGTAGCCCCCAAACCTGTACATGCCGTACTTTCGCAGTTATTTGTGTACACGTGCAAAGCTGTATAAGATGTGAGTGCCTAGATGCCCTTGTTGCGTGCTGAGCTTGAACTTGGTAGTGCTCTGTCTTGTCTCACCTCTCATACAGAGAGGTCCGGAGGATGGAGACAGGAGGGGCTGTATACTGCAGTGCAAGAGGCTCCTGGTTTGGGACCCGTCGGATAGGGTTTGCTCTGGCACCTGTTGTTGGGACAGCCTCGAACAAATCACCTAATGTTTCTGAACTTCATTTTCTCTTTTGTGAAACAAACAGAATCTACCAGAATGAGTTGTTTGAGATCTAAGGTTATAGTCTGTGTGGGGGAATGTGTGTGTGTATTTCATCTAGGAGCAGTGGTTCAGTATTCACTAATTCAGGGTTTGTAGTGACTGTAGAACAAATGAGAATAAATAGTGGAAATTAACTGTGTATCTTTGCTAAGTTATGTTGAGTAATTTTATTCTTATCTGATATTCACTCTTATTCCTACCAAAATCTTATCTGGGTTCTGAGAAGGTCACCAGGATTAGCATGTAATATAAAACAGTTAATAGTATCTAAACAGTCTAAAACTATCTTCTTTCACTAGTGCTGTTTTTTTTCCCAAACTGCTCTTTGGAAATTTGAATATTTATTAACCAAATATTTAATACTACTGTGTCTTAGTTCTCCCATCTGTAATCCTCAGCTCCCAACACCCCTTTCTGTGGTTCTGCTTTGTGACGTTGTTCTGAGATTTTTGCAGATCACTGTTTCTGTCTTGCCAGGTGCTCACTTTTAGGTTTCAGAAGTATTGAACACTACAGGAAGGCTGCAAGGAGGAGGAGAGAGAGCCTACATCTTTCTGTTTCCTGTGGCTCCCTGTCTGCTTTGCTGTTACTTTGACCATCATCCTAGTGGAACTTCTTACCCCAGCAATAGCTGTCCCAGATTCAGTTTGTAATTTTTCTAACACTGACAGAGCTAGTCTTATCATAACCCTTACAAACACCAGCTCTGATTAGCTAGTCCTTTCTTCCTCAAAAGGTACCCTGGTCTCACAAGATCCCTCTTCCAAGTTCAGAGACTCAGCAGCAGCTGAGCACCACTCTCTCCTCAGGGATCTGAGTTTCAGCTCTGCAGAATCTTTTCCTCCAAGTTGCTGAGTTTGTGTCATTGCCATCTCTTTCTTCGGCGCCTGTGATTCGTGAAGATAAAAACATAGTGATTTTTAAGTGATCATCACTGATTTCTGAAAACTTTACCTATTGAAATTATAGCTCCTTTAAAATAACATCTGAGTGTTTATTTCATTCTTGTTTTTATTAACATTTGTTTAGTTAAAATTTTGTCTAGAATTTTTATGCTTTTAGGTAGTAGATGTGAGTGTTTCTTTTTAACACCTTATTTGCATTATGTTTGTTTAAAGTATGGTTTTGCATACATCAATTTATTTCAGTTTTGAATTTTAGAGTTCTCTCAAACCAAATTGTGATGAATATTTTCAATCAGTAATGTAAGAGGCACTATATTTTCTAATGTAAAATTTATTTATTATTTATATTAAACCAAATGGTACTATCGCTGACTTAATCAGTATATCCAAGGCAATGGAATAATGAAATTTGTTGCTACAAAGAACCTTAGAGATTATCTAGTATTAATTATTTTTCCTCTTTCATGCCATTCTATTAACAAGTGAAAGATACATCTTTAAAATCTCTGCTGCCATGGGTAGAGGCATGCAAAAGAAGGACGATTTTTTAACTCTCCTCACAATACCCTTGGTCTCTTACCACTGCTTGTATTTTATAGTGTTCCTTTTCAAGGACAGTTGCTCTGCTCTCTTTCTTCCCAAAGTGTTACATTAAAATGGTGAGAGAAGGACATTTCTCACTGACTTATTTCCTGACTTGGGGGAGGGTGAGTTCTATGTATTATTTTTTCAACTGAAATGTCTTTCGTAGATAACTTAATGCCATGTTTCACCCAGTTATGATAGACCTTCAGCTTTTGAACATTTCTGAAACTGGGATAAGTCCCGATTTATTGTTCGATGCCTTCATATTGTTCGCCAGGTAGCAGTTGTGGTATGTGTGTCATACATCGTGCGTTGTGAATGTAGTTGTATCTCTGGTATCATACAGTTGCAGCCCATTGATGTTTCAGTCAGTAAACCATTTAAGAATGTTGTGAAGAAAGAATGTGAGTCCTGGTTGTCATCTAAAAGCTTCTTTTAGCACCTGTGATAAGATGAGGAGAATGTCAGCATTATGATTTCAAAATAGGAGGTAGTTGGCGTCAAAGAAAATTTTCGAGACAGTAGTAGAGGAATACTTTTTAAAGAAATGCTGTATCACCAAAGCTTTTCGTGGCCAGAGAGTACTATTGTGTGAAAACACAGACATTAGATAATTCTGAGTGAAAAAGTGACTCATAGAGTTAAATGTGAAGAAGTGTTTTATTTTTCCTGTATTTACAAAGATAATATACAATAGCAATTTTTCTCTAGATCTATCCAAAAGAGCTCTTAAAAAGGAATGATGTGAAAATTCTAAATGACAAACTTCTGTCATAGTTTATTAGCAGTTTTTCTTTCTTTGCAGAACATAAGATAATGGGCTTCCCTGGTAGCTCAGTCACTAAAGAATCCGTGTGCAATGCAGGAGACCAGCTTTCAATCCCTGGGTGGGGAAGATCTCCTGGAGAAGGAAATGGCTACCCACTCCATATTCTTGCTTGGAAAATCAATGGACAGAGGAGCCTGGTGGCTACAGTCCCTGGGGTCACAGAGAATCTGACATGACTTAGTGACTGCACCACCATTCTCTGAACCCTAAACATTAGGGTTACTTTGTTAGTAATTAGCATTAATTTCTACCTCTGTTTTTACCTAAGGAGGTAAAATGAAGCGAAGTCTACTTAGGAGAATTCCCACATAGAGGCTTATACCTAGTTTAATTGTTCTTCCATCATCATCTCCAAGATTAGGTAATAGATCCCTAAGAAATATCCCATAGACTGATGTTTTAGTACCTTATTGCCTCTATAAAAATAATACATGTCCATTTAAAAATGTAAACAGTGTGAAAAATACAGAGAAAGTCAAAGGCACATGAAACTGCCATCCCCGGATGATGTCTTTACAAGTATTTCTTATATAACTATCCCTATGTAAAAATGTATGTGTAGTTTTTGTAAAATTGCATACCTTTCCTGCTTGCTGCTGCTGCAACTAACTGCTAAGTTGCTTCAGTCGTGTCCAACTCTGTGCGACCCGATAGACGGCAGCCCACCAGGCTCCCCCATCCCTGCTGTTTAGTAAGTTGCTTTCTTCCATTCAGCAATATATTGTGATTTTTGTTCTATCTTAAGAAATATTAATTGATTAGTCAATTAATTTTAATGGTTGCATAATTCTCCATTATAGAGGCATACTGAATGATTTAAGTAGGTTTTTGTTAATGGACATTTAGGCTGATTAAGTTTTCTTTATTATAAACAGTGCTTTGATGAATGTTTTCTGCATATATATATATATTTTATAAAATTTTCTCCTTATAAATTATTAAAATGGAATTGGGTATTTATTTATTTATTAAGACACTTATTACTAGCTTTTGAAAGTTTGCTGTTTTTTCTTCTAAAATGATAGATTTGCTGAAGTGATGGTAACATGCATAATGTTGAAAATCTCCTTTAAAGACCTTTGTGTGTGTGCTCAGTCACTGTCTGGTCCAGCTCTGCAACTCCATGAACTGTCGCCCACAAGACTCCTCTGTCCATGTACTTTTTTAAAAAACCTAGTTAGTATTTTATGATTTGATTCCTAACTTTAAAATAATGATCTTGACTTCTACTACACATTTGGAAACCTTTCCTTTGTAATAAATGGAAATGAGAAGTTACTCAGTTAAAGAAAGAAAATGGAAAAGTTAAAGTGCTAAAAACAATGAAAAATGATTAAACTGATGGAAATATAGGGAAACTGGGAAGGGTAATGATTAAGAAAAAGTTTTGGAAACAGCCTGGATTTGAATCTCAATTCTGCCTCTTAATTCTTCCTGACCTTGGGGAAGCATTTTAATCTCTCTAAGTTTATTTATCCTCCTTTAAAGCAGGAATGCTAATATATCATGGTATCATTTTGAGGATTAACTAATAATAGTAATAATTCCAGGTAACATTTTTGAATCCTTTTTACTATGAATGGCAGGCAGTATATTAAATGTTTATATGTATTTTTTCCCTTGGCAAATATCTGTTATATTAATTCTCACAAACTTGTGAGTTGTAAGTACATTTTATTGATGAAGAAGCTAAGTCTAAGAGAAGGATTTTGTAAGTTGCCCAAACAACGTAGTTATTAAGTGGCAGAATCAGAATTTGAACCCTAACAGTCTGATCCAGTAGAACCTGCAACTTGAAATTCTATCTGTATTAAGCACTTAGCATGTATCTGTTAATATTTATGTTTAGACTGCCTTAAAAAATAAATATAACAGAGAATGAGAAAATAAGCCACTGACTGGGAGAAAATGTTTACAAATGACATATCTGATAAAGCACTGTAATTCAAAATATATTAAGAATTCTTAAAACTCAACAGTTTGAAAACCTATGGTCTGATTAAAAAGTAACCAAAAGATTTGGGCATCTCACCAAAGAAGGTATTCAGATGGTCAGTAAGCATATGAAAAGATGCTCAACATCATCTGTCATTAGGGAGTTGTAAATTTAAACAAGGGGATACCACTACACACGTATTAGAATGACAGAAACCTCCACCAGCACAACCAAGTGCTGGCAAGGGTGGGGAGCAACAGTTTAGCGCAGTCAGTCACTCAGTCGTGACCGACTCTCTGCGACCCCATGGACTGCAGCACGCCAGGCCTCCCTGTCCATCACCAGCTCCTGGAGTTTACTCTAACTCATGTCCATTGACTCGGTGATGCCATCCAACCATCTCATCCTCTGTCATCCCCTTCTCCTCCCACCTTCAATCTTTCCCAGCATCAGGGTCTTTTCCAGTGAATCAGTTCTTTGCATCACGTGGCCGAAGTATTGGAGTTTCAGCTTCAGCATCAGTCCTTCCAATGGATATTCAGGACTGATTCCCTTTAGAATGGACTGGTTGGATCTCCTTGCCATCCAAGGGACTCTCAAGAGTCTTCTCCAGCACCACAGTTCAAAAGCATCAATTCTTCGGCGCTCAGCTTTCTTTATAGTCCAACTCTCACATCCATACATGACTACTAGACTATTGGAGCAACAGGAACTCTCAGTCAGGAGTCAGGAAATCTCAGCTGTTTGGAATGCAAAATAGTATAGCCACTTTCAGTTCAGTTCAGTTGCTCAGTCGTGTCCGACTCTTTGAAACCCCATGGACTGCAGTACACCGGGCCTCCCTGTCCATCACCAACTCCTGGAGTTTACTCAAACCCACGTCCATCCAGTCGATGATGCCATCCAACCATCTCATCCTCTGTCGTCCCCTTCTCCTCCTGCCCTCAATCTTTCCCAGCATCAGGGTCTTTTCCAGTGAGTCAGCCCTTCACATCAGGTGGCCAAAGGATTGGAGTTTCAGCCTCAACATCAATCCTTCCAGTGAACACTTAGGACTGATTTCCTTTAGGATGGACTGGTTGGATCTCCTTGCTGTCCAAGGGACTCTCAAGAGTCTTCTCCAACAGTATAGTTCAAAATCATCAATTTTTTGGTGCTCAAAAAAAAGTTGGACTTTATAGTCCAACTCTCACATCCATACATGACTATTGGAAAAACCACAGCTATGACTAGATGGACCTTTGTTGGCAAAGTAATATCGCTGCTTTTTAATATGTTGTCTAGGTTGGTCATAACTTTTCTTCCAAGGAGCAAGCATGGCTGCAGTCACCATCTGCAGTTATTTTGGAGCCCCCAAAAATAAAGTCTCACTGTTTCTACTGTTTCCCACTTTAGAAGACAGTTTGTCAATATCTTGCAAAACTACACATACTTTTACCATATGATCCAGTAATTCTGCTCCTTCGTACTTACTCAGAGAAGTTGAAAACTTAAATCCACACAAAAAGCTGCATGCAGATGTTTATAGCAGCTTTATCCATCATTACTAAAACCTGGAAACAACCAACATGCCTTCAGTTGGTGAATGAATAAACATGCCTGCTACATCTGTGTATCCAACTATTATTTTTTTTTTTTTTATTATTTAGCACTAAAAAGAAATTAGGTATCAAACCATGAAAAGATGTGGAGGAAACTTAAATGCATGTTACTCAGTGAAGCCAATCTGAAAAGGCTACATACTGTATGAAAAACAGAAGACTATGGAGACAGTAAAAAGATCAGGGGAGGGGTTAGGAGAAAGAGTGGGATGAATAGGCAGAGCATAGAGATTTTTAGGGCAGTGAAACTATTCTGTGTGATATTAACATGGTGGATACATATCATGTATTTTGTCCAGACCCATAGAAGGCACACCAGGCGTTCATGCTAATGTAAACAGTGCACTTCAGGTAATGATGATGTGTCAATAGAGATTCCTTACCTTTAACAAATGTACCACTCTGGTGCAGAATGTTGGTAGTGGGGAAGGCTGTGCATGAATAGGGAAGAGGTGTTTATGGAAACTCTTTGTACTTTCTGCTACGTTATATCTAGTTTGTGTACATTATATCTACTACTGTGGACAAGAATCTGTTAGAAGAAATGGAGTAGCCGTCATAGTCAACAAAAGAGTCACAATGCAGTACTTGGATGCAGTCTCAAAAATGACAGAATGATCTCTGTTCATTTCCAAGGCAAACCATTCAATATCACAGTAATCCAAATCTGTGCCCCAACCAGCAATGCTGAAGAAGCTGAACGGTTCTTTGAAGACCTTCAAGACCTTCTAGGACTAACACCCAAAAAGGATGTCCTTTTCATTATAGGGGACTGGAATGCAAAGTAGGAAGTCAAGAAATACCTGGAGTAACAGGCAAACTTGGCCTTGGAGTACAGAATGAGGCAGGGCAAAGGCTAAAAGAGTTTTGCCAAGAGAACGCACTGGTCATAGCAAACACCCTCTTCCAACAACACAAGAGAAGACTCTACACATGGACATCACCAGATGGTCGATACTGAAATCAGATAGATTATATTCTTTGCAGCCAAAGATGGAGAAGTTCTATACAGTCGGTGAAAACAAGACCAGGAGCTGACTGTGGCACAGACCATGAACTGTTTATTGCCAAATTCAGACTTAAATTGAAGAAAGTAGGGAAAACCACTAGGCCATTCAGGTATGACCTAAATCAAATCCCTTACGATTATACAGTGGAAGTGAGAAGTAGACTCAAGGGATTAGATCTGATAGAGTGCCTGAAGAACTGTGGACCAAAGATTCATGACATTGTACAGGAGGCAGGGATCAAGACCATCCCTAAGGAAAAGAAATGAAAAAAGGCAAAATGGTTGTCTGAGGAGGCCTTACAAATAGCTGTGAATAGAAGAGAAGCAAAAGGCAAAGGAGAAAGGAAAGATACACCCATTTGAATGCAGAGTTCCAAAGAATAGCAAGGAAAGATAAGAAAGCCTTCCTCAGCAATCAATGCAAAGAAATAGAGGAAGACAATAGAATGGGATAGAGATCTCTACAGGAAAATTAGAGATACCAAGGGAACATTTTATGCAAAGATGGGCACAATAAAGGGCAAAAATGGTATGGACCTAACAGAAGCAGAAGATATTAAGAAGAGGTGGCAAGAATAGATGGAAGAACTGTACAAAAAACATCTTCACGACCCATATAATCACGATGGTGTGATCACTCACCTAGAGCCAGACATCCTGGAATGCGAAGTCAAGTGGACCTGAGAAAGTATCACTACGGACAAAGCTCATGGAGTTGATGGAATTCCAGTTGAGCTATTTCAAATCCTGAAAGATGATGCTGTGAAAGTGTTGCACTCAATATACCAGCAAATTTGGAAAACTCAGCAGTGGCCACAGGACTGGAAAAGGTCAGTTTTCATTCCAATCCCAAAGAAAGGCAATGCCAAGGAATGCTCAAACTACCGCACAAGTGCACTCATCTCACACGCTAGTAAAGTAATGCTCAAAATTCTCCAAGCCAGGCTTTAACAGTACATGAACCATGAACTTCCACATGTTCAAGCTGGTTTTAGAAAAGGCAGAGGAACCAGAGATCAAATTGCCAACATCCGTTGGATAATCAAAAAAGCAAGAGAGTTCTAGGAAAACATCTATTTTTGCTTTATTCACTACGCCAAAGCCTTTGACTGTGTGGACCACAAGAAACTGGAAAATTCTGAAAGAGATGGGAATATCAGACCACCTGACCTGCCTCTTGAGAAATCTGTATGCAGGTCAGGGAGCATCAGTTAGAACTGGACATGGAACAACTTGTTCCAAATAGGGCAAGTAGTTCATCAAGGCTGTATATTGTCACCCTACTTATTTAACTTGTATGCAGAGTACATCATGAGAAACGCTGGGCTGGATGAAGCACAGGCTGGAATAAAGATTGCTGGGAGAAATATCAATAACCTCAGATATGCAGATGACACCACTCTTATGGCAGAAAGTGAAGAACTAAAGAGCCTCTTGATGAAAGTGAAAGAGGAGAGTGAAAAAGTTGGCTTTAAAACTCAACATTCAGAAAACTAAGATCATGGCATATGGTCTCATCACTTCATGGCAGTAGATGGGGAAACAGTGGAAACAGTGAGAGACTTTATTTTCTTGGGCTGCAAAATCACTGCAGATGGTGACTTCAGCCATGAAATTAAAAGAGTATTGCTCCTTGGAAGGAAAATTATGACCAACCTAGACAGCATATTAAAAAGCAGAGGCATTACTTTGCCAACAAAGGTCCGTCTAGTCAAAGCTATGCTTTTTCCAGTAGTCATGTATGGATGTGAGAGTAGGAGTATGAAGAATGTTGAGCGCCGAAGAATTGATGCTTTTGAACTGTGCTGTTGGAGAAAACTCTTGAGAGTCCCTTGGACAGCAAGGAGATCCATCCAGTCCATCCTAAAGGAAATCAGTCCTGAATATTCATTTGAAGGACTAATGCCGAAACTGAAGCTCCAATACTTTGGCCACCTGCTGTGAAGAACTGAGTCATTTGAAAAGACCCTGATGCTGGGAAAGATTGAGGGCGGGAGAAGGGGACGACAGAGGATGAGATGATTGGATGGCATCACCCACTTAATGGACATGAGTTTGAGTAAACTCCAGGAGTTGGTGATGGACAGGGAGGTCTGCTGTGCTATAGTCCATGGGGTCACAAAGAGTCAGACATGAATGAGCGACTGAACTGAATTGCACTGTACTTTCTGCTTAGATTTGCTGTGAACTGAAAAGAAAAAATAAAGTTTATTAAAAAATAATAATATTTATAAATAAAGTATGCATTGTAATTGTGGACATAATGATACTTTTGTTTTTAGGCTCAGAATAAAGAGACCAATGTTTTAGCTGCTGCAAAGGTGATTGACACCAAATCTGAAGAAGAACTTGAAGACTACATGGTTGAAATTGATATATTAGCATCTTGTGATCACCCTAATATAGTTAAGCTTCTAGATGCCTTCTACTATGAGAATAATCTTTGGGTAAGTATTTTTGGTTAATCTGTAGGAATAGCCAAAATAAGTTAATCGTCCTGAAGAGATTTATAAGTTGTGTAGATCTTTTTTTGGACTACCTCTTCTATTTAGTTACTTATGCTTCTTGAATGAGAATTGACCCATTGATGAGAGGATGATTAACAACATAGCAATATATCCTTAGCTTCAACAGATGTTTAGATGTGTATTTCAGAACACTTTGTTTCATGATTATTTGACATTGGACCGAAATGTAGAAACTTGGTGAAGAATTTTAAATTTCCTAAATAACGAAATTAGATTCCTTTTTTGTTTTGAATTAATATTTTTTTCCAGTTGGAACTTCTTTCTTTCTCTCAAGTCTTTTTTTCCCCCCAGTTCTTTTATTTATTTATTTGTTTTTTAATGTTAGTTTGAAGTATCTTATGTAAGTTTCTTAATTTAAATTTAAGTATTTAAATTTTTTTTAAAGTTTCTTTTGTTGTGGCCAGGTCTGTATGTAAAAATTTTATTCATTTTTAGAAAATGTTAGGCATAAATAAATATATAAATAAAATGTTAATATTTATAATAACCAGTCAGTCACTTGCTCTGCACCAATACTAATTTAATCAAGAGGACTTTTTAAAATGGAGTTTTAATTTGTCTCCTTGAAGGAATAAGCAAAGTATTACAAAAGAAGAGTAGATAGTATAAGCTGTACCTGGTTGCAAATCAAAAGACTTTTCCTTTTTTATTTTGGTGATGATAGGCAGGAGCTTGGATAAATCAGTTAATCTTTATCAGTCTGTTTACTCCACTGTAGGATAATAATGATCTGTCTCCCAAATCATTTTTCATATGATACAATGAATTTGAAAAACAACTTATTGTAAAAAATAAGCTCCTGTAAAAAATAAAGTGTTGTTCTATAGAGGAGAAAAAACTATGAATCTATACAATTTGTTAAGCTATGTAATTAAAAGCAACAGCTAGACAACTATGAGGGACAGTGGGAGGGAGAGAGAGACATGGATTAATTGAAGAATCATAAAAATACAAAATGAAAACTGTGATGAGGATTAAGAAGGAAAAATGCATGGTGCTGTGTACCAGGGAGGTTTGGGAAGGCATCCAGTAGGAAGTGATAAGTGAGCTAGTATCTGAAGCTTTTGTGTATGTTTTCCCCAAGTTTTTAGAAAACTAAAAGCAATCTTTCAGGATGTATTCCTGTTAGTTAAGTTAAAAAATATTCTTGTTCATTTAACTCACAATAGTTACCTTAAAAAAGGAGAGTATAAAGTCTTTGAGTGGTGAGGGCATGGATATATAATATGGCCCTTAATAAAAATTCTGTACCTGGTAATTTTAGAGAACCTGGGACACTGCAAGTTGTAATGAACCAAAATGCACATACTTCCACAGTGTGTTCCCTTTGTACTTTCTCAAATGTATAGCAACACTTGTAACTCTTTTTACAAAGGAAGTCTTTATGGTTGTTAGCATAATATTGTTTATGTAACTTAGGTTATTTGATAGCTATCTATTTATCTTTTTTGCTAGCTTAAAGGAAAAAGACTCAGAATCAGTGTGGTGTTAGACATGTGCTTTTTATTTGCCTGCAGATCCTCATTGAATTTTGTGCTGGTGGAGCAGTAGACGCTGTGATGCTTGGTAAATGCCATTTTGTTCCTTACATTTATATCTTAAATTATACTTTTAAAAAAGTCAGTGGATTTCAAACATTTATACATGTATATTTATCTTATTGTTGAGTAACATTCAGTAAGTTAAATCAGCCTAATTATTTTTGTATTCTTAGATGACCATGATAAAATTTTAAAATTAAATGTTGTTGCTTCCTGACCTGCATATAGGTTTCTCAAGTGGCAGGTAAGGTGGTCCGGTATTCCCATCTCTTTGAGAATTTTCCACAGTTTATTGTGATCCATACAGTCAAAGGCTTTGGCGTAGTCAATAAAGCAAAAATAGATGTTTTCCTGGAACTCTCTTGCTTTTTCGAGGATCCAGTGGATGTTGGCAATTTGATCTTTGGTTCCTCTGCCTTTTCTAAAACCAACTTGAACATCTGGAAGTTCATGGTTCATGTATTGCTGAAGCCTGGCTTGGAGAATTTTGAGGATTACTTTACTAGTGTTAAGATGAGTGCAATTGTGCAGTAGTTTGAGCATTCTTTGGCATTGCCTTTCTTTGGGATTGGAATGAAAACTGACCTTTTCCAGTCCTGTGGCCACTGCTGAGTTTTCCAAATTTGCTAGCTTATTGAGTGCAGCACTTTCACAGCATCATCTTTAAGGATTTGAAATAGCTCAATTGGAATTCCATCACCTCCACTAGCTTTGTTCGTAGTGATGCTTTCTTCACATTCCAGGATGACCTGCCTCTTGAGAAACCTATATGCAGGTCAGGAAGCAACAGTTAGAACTGGACATGGAACAACAGACTGATTCCAAATAGGAAAAGGAGTACATCAAGGCTGCATATTGTCACCCTGCTTATTTAACTTAGATGCAGAGTACATCATGAGAAACGCTGGGCTGGAGGAAGCACAGGCTGGAATCAAGATTGCTGGGAGAAATATCAATAACCTTAGATATATAGATGACACCATCCTTATGGCAGAAAGTGAAGAGGAACTAAAAAGCCTCTTGATGAAAGTGAAAGAGGAGAGTGAAAAAGTTGGCTTATAGCTCAACATTCAGAAAATGAAGATCATGGCATCTGGTCCCATCACTTCATGGGAAATAGATGGGAAAACAGTGGAAAGAGTGTCAGACTTTATTTTTCTGGGCTCCAAAATCACTGCAAATGGTGATTGCAGCCATGAAATTAAAAGACGCTTACTCTTTGGAAGGAAAGTTATGAACTAGACAGCATATTCAAAAGCAGAGACATTACTTTGCCAGCAAAGGTCCGTCTAGTCAAGGCTGTGGTTTTTCCTGTGGTCATGTATGGATGTGAGAGTTAGACTGTGAAGAAAGCTGAGCGCCGAAGAATTGATGCTTTTGAACTGTGGTGTTGGAGAAGACTCTTGAGAGTCCCTTGGACTGCAAGGAGATCCAACCAGTCCATCCTAAAGGAGATCAGTCCTGGATGTTCATTGGAAGGACTGATGCTGAAGCTGAAGAAACTCCAATACTTTGGCCACCTCATGTGAAGAGTTTACTCATTGGAAAAGACTCTGATGCTGGGAGGGATTGGGGGCAGGAGGAGAAGGGGACAACAGAGGATGAGATGGCTGGATGGTATCACCGACTCGATGGACATGGGTTTGGGTGAACTCCGGGAGTTGATAGACAGGGATGCCTGGCGTGCTGCGATTCATGGGGTCGCAAAGAGTCGGACATGACTGAGCGACTGAACTGAACTGATAATATGTGAAGAAAGTAATATTTGTGTTATACTTTTTAAAAAGTCATTTCATTGTATATAATCTTCAACAGTGACAGTAAAGGTATTAAAGGTACATAACCTGCTGATACACTTTCACTGTACAAAAATGCTTATTTTTTTACTTTTCGTTGTAGAGCTTGAGAGACCATTAACTGAGTCCCAAATACAAGTAGTTTGTAAGCAGACTTTAGAGGCTTTGAACTACTTACATGATAATAAGATCATCCACAGAGATCTAAAGGCTGGCAACATTCTTTTTACCTTAGATGGAGATATTAAGTTGGGTAAGTTTATTCTTTTAGATAAAACATTTGATTTTATGCTTTGAGGTTTCTCCCTATATGTCTGTTACTTAATATTGTTCTGTTATGACTCAAATATTAACATGTGAAACAAAGAGAATTACGTTAAAATATGTGAAACATGGAGAATTACTTCATGTTAATTTTTTAAATTGAGGCTTCCCAGGTGGTGCAGTGGTAAAGAATCTGCCTGCCAAACAGGAGATGTGGATTTGATCCCTGAGTTGGGAAGATCCCCTGGAGAAGGAAATGGCAACCCACTCCAATATTCTTGCCTGGGAAGTCCCATGGACAGAGGGGCCTGGTGAGCTGCAGTCGATGGGGTCGCAAAGAATCAGACACGACTTAGTGACTAAACAGCAGCAGCAATTTTTAAAATACTTCTTGGAGGGAATTCCCTTGCAATCCAGTGGTTAAGACTTGGTGCTTTTACTGCCAATGGCCTGTGAACTAAGATCCTGCAAGACTGAGGTGAGGCCAAAAAAAAAAAAAAACTTGGGCAAATAATTATTCATTAACTCCCAGAATTTCTAAGTATAGGCACCTAATATAAAGACTCTTTAAACAATAGGAAAGGATGGATTGTTATTTTTAAAAAGACACACTTTTAAAAGACTGCCTAATAATTTTTCCCTTAAATTTTTATATGTAGAATTAATATTTATAAATACATTTAGAAAATGACACATTATGTGAAACCATTTAGTTTTGTCTTCATTTCCAAAACTCATATCTAGTCATTTTCTTTTTCCATCTTTAGTTTTATATTCTATTTTGTAGATACGGTATCTTGGCTAAGCTCACAAAGTAACTAAGTATAAAAAAGATGCTAAATTAAGTATAAGGTTGAAAATAGTTTTTTTTTTTTTTTTGCACTGAGGGAATAAATGATAATTTCATAAGGAGGAATAAATACAGACTTTAGATGGGAAATTAATGAATTCCGTATATATACATACAGATAGAAGATACAGTCCTTTTTAAGTATCCCCAAGATATGAATTCGGAGAAGGCAATGGCACCCTACTCCAGTACTCTTGCCTGGGAAATCCCATGGACAGAGGGGCCTGGTAGGCTGCAGTCCATGGTGTTGCTAAGAGTCAGACACGACTGAGCGACTTCACTTTCACTTTTCACTTTCATGCATTGGAGAAGGAAATGGCAACCCACTCCAGTGTTCTTGCCTGGAGAATCCCAGGGACAGAGGAGCCTGGTGGGCTGCTGTCTATGGGGTCGCACAGAGTCGGACACGACTGACGCGACTTAGCAGCAGCAGTAGCAGCAAGATATGAATGAAAAAAAAAACCTCTGGTGATGAAGCCTAAATTTGAGTATTTTGGACAGATATTAAAAGGACAAAATATATCCAAAGGCCATGCTGATACCAGTGATCATAGTTCACTTTACTTTGTCATGACCTCTAAGCAGGTATACTTTGATATACTGCTGCTGCTGCTAAGTCGCTTCAGTCGTGTCCGACTCTGTGCGACCCCATAGACGGCAGCCTACCAGGCTCCCCCGTCCCTGGGATTCTCCAGGCAAGAACACTGGAGTGTGTTGCCATTTCCTTCTCCAGTGCGTAAAAGTGATGTTGCTCAGTCGTGCCCGACTCTTTGCGACCCCATGGACTGCCGCCCACCAGGCTCCTCCGCCCATGGGATTTTCCAGGCAGGAGTACCGGAGTGGGGTGCCATTGCCTTCTCCTTTGATAAAGTACTAAATTTTAACTTTTTTTTTGAGAAATACATACAGATACAGGAAACCACATTAAGGGTTGTGTAGCTTATTGACTTGTAGCTCTGTACACAATAGCTTTGTAATCACCACTTAGATAAAGAAATGGAAGTATGTCATGCAGCTTAGGAGCTGCCTCATGTGCCTCATCTCAAGTCACTGTCCTCTTCTCCACAGGTAACCTGTATACTAACTTTATAGTAATCACTTCTCTGTGTTTCTTTATGGCTCTATCACCCAATATTCATCTCTAGACTTTAGAGTTTAGACTTGTCCATGTTTAAAACCTGCTTTTTCTTTGAAGTCTCTTTTGATTTATGGGTCATACCCCCCTCCCCACCATTCTTTTCTTCTCTTTATGTTTTATCTATGGCATGCATTTTCATGGCATGCTTTCTCAAAGAAAGAAAATTTTAGTATGACCATAGTTGTGACCCTCCAAAGGCCCACTGATAGTACATGAACAAATATACAGTATATCTGTGACATTAAAATTTCATGAGGAGAGAGAGGATTGGGGAAAAATGTCTAAAAAGGCTCTTTAGGACAGGTGAAAAAATAAGTTGAGAAACACTCGTCTGTGGGACCTGAGCTGTTGGACCTGTAGTTTCTCTTTATCTTGTATTTTGCTGGCTGGGTACTCCTGATGACTTCAGTAAGTTCCTCTTTGTATGTCCCTCAATTTGCAGATAAATCCAAAGACTCTTTGGCAAGAGTCTGTGTGGTTTTGTATTCTATCATTTAGTAGGACATGGTATTTTAAGACCACAGTCTGAGTGTTAAGTATGCTTATAGTATCTGGACTGGCCTTCATTCTAGGCCCTTCCAAAGGACAGAGCAAGACTCTCCTGAATTCCAGCATATGTCCTATTCAAATTCATGTGTTAATTTTCTTCTTTTTTAAGGCTGAATAATATTTTGTTATCAGCATATGTATACACCACATTGGACTTACTCATTCATCCATTGATGGACACTTTGGTTGCTCCCACCTTTGGGCTTCTATGAATAATGCTGTTATGTACATGGGTGTACAGTATCTGTTTTGAGTTCCTGCCTTCATTTCTTTTGGGCAGATACCCAGATTGTATGGTAATTCTATGTTTAATTTTTTGAAGAACCATTGTACCATTTTCCACAGTGGTTGCATAAATTTACACTTCCATAGCAATGCACAGGGGTTCCAATTTTTCTACCTCCTTACCAGCACTTGTTATTTTCTGTATTTTTGATGATAACCATCCTACTGGGTGTGAAGTGATAGTGGGTGTGAATTCGTTGTGTTTATTTGCTCTTGCATTCCTCCTAGTTTAGTCTTTGTTTCTAAAATGATTTTTTATTTCTAATTTCTCTTGTGTTCTGTCACCTCATTCATGAGTTTTAAAATGCTGATATATCTTACTTTTTTATGTCTTATATCATATTTTAAAGTCTTGTAGCTTGTTTTGAAATAGTATAATTTTGATCTATTTTTGGTACATGTTTTCTGTAAGTGTTCTAAAATCTTATTTGAATATAGCAATATATTTTTGTATAAAGTAATACATGCCATTAAAAATAACTATATTTTTGAAGATTTGGGATGCTGGAATAGTTTTGTGTTGGTTGACATTTAAAATAATTGCACTTTATTTCATTAATTTATGCATATAGAATGTCTTCCATTTCTGTGACATTGTATTAAGTATACACAGATATTATAGAACTGTAGTATCCTCAGGAGCCATATATACATTACAATAACCAAATTTTTATTATCAGATCACATTCTTGCAAATGGAAATAAATATGTAAATGCTGTTTTAACAGACCAACATATATCTGCCACATTATTGTAAGTAGAACTGTACAGTACTTAGTAATGACCTTAATTTTCCCCCTTGCACAAGAATGAAGGTGGCTTCTTGTCCCTCCTTAGTTTATCGCCTGCTCGTAAGAGTACTTAGGGAGGTATGACTGTTGGCAGTGGACATTTGTGGTTTAGGTCTGGTTTTGGACCTCCTTTCCCAGTCATGTTCTGAGGGAAAAAAGTAAAAAGACTGCTAATGGGTTCTCAAAAAACATTGAAATGGAGTAAATACTGAGTTGACTGTGTGCTTAATCGCTCAGCTATATGCAACTCTTTGTGAACCCATGGACTGTAGCCTGCTCCTCTGTCCATAGGGATTCTCCAGGCAAGAATACTGGAGTGGGTTGCCATGCCCTCCTCCAGGGGAATCTTCCCAACCCAGGGATCAAACCCAGATCTCCCACATTGCAGGCCGATTCTTTACTGTCTGAGTCACCAGGGAAGCCCAAGAATACTGGAGTGGGTAGCCTATCCCTTCTCCAGGTTATCTTCCTGGCCGAGGACTCGAACTGGGGTCTCCTGCATCGCAGGCAGATTCTTTACCATCTGAGCTACCAGGGAAGTCCTCATAACACCATATTAGGAAGTGTAACATCATTCTGTAGGCAGTAGGCAGCTACCAAGGTGTTTTAAGCAGAACTACCTGGTCAAAAAAAGAAAAAAAACTATATAATAGACACAAATAATTAGAATACAGGGCAGAATTTCATGAGTTTTAAAAGTTCTACTGCCAAAGTATCACAGAGGTTAAAATTACATATATTATTAGTGATAGTAGCTGCCATTTATTGTGTGTATTCTGTGCCAGACCTTGGGGCATGAATACAAATACTAGGTCTTTGGGATTTATTCAGTTTTGAGAATTGTGGCATGTCAGATGAAACTTTAGGAGTGAAATGTATATGGCATGAGATAATTTATGCCGCAGTAGCAATTTTGTGTTGCTAAAGCAGTGGCACCCCACTCCAGCACTCTTGCCTGGAAAATCCCATGGATGGAGGAGCCTGGTAGGCTGCAGTCCATGGGGTCGCTAAGAGTCAGACATGACTGAGCGACTTCACTTTGACTTTTCACTTTCATGCATCGGAGAAGGAAATGGCAACCCACTCCAGTATTCTTGCCTGGAGAATCCCAGGGACAGAGGAGCCTAATGAGCTGCTGTCTATGGGGTCGCACAGAGTCGGACACGACTGAAGCAACTTAGCAGCAGCAGCATTAATGATCAAGCTCTAAGCTGAAAAGGAGAAAACAACTGATAAAGTTATGATGTTGCTGTGCCCTGTGATTTAAATCAGAAAACATCATTCCTGAGTTTTTTCTTTGTGATGTAATATTATGAGGAAATTAGCAAGACATATGCTGTCATTTGGGCTTCCCCGGTGGCTCAGCAGTGAAGAACCTGCCTGCGATGCAGAAGACGCAGGAGATGCAGGGTCGGGAAGATCCCCCGGAGAAGGGCATGGCAACCCATGCCAGTATTCCTGCCTGGAGACTCGCATGGACAGAGGAGCCTGACAGTCTACAGTCCACGGGGTCCCAAAGAGTCAGACACAATTGAGCACGCAGGCATGCTGTCATTTAAGGCTTCTTTGGTGTAATTTCTGTCTTTCACACTATAGAAAAACTGTCCTTCAATTTAATTGTAACATGTAGCACTACTGGACATTTATTTTGAAGTGGACAGAAGTGTTTTAAAATTACTATTTTTTTGGTCAGTTCTGGAGAATTTGTGATCTGAAGATGTATAAAGATGGTGGTATTAAGTGTATTAATGATGGAATCTTCTCTGTGGCAGTGTTTTTGTGGGGAGGGTGGAGATATGGTAGAAAGAGCGTGGTCAAAATTAGGGTGAGAGGGAAGTTACTTCTCTTTCCATTTTGTGTGCTTAGTCACTCAGTTGTGTCCGACTCTTTGCAACCGCATGGAGTGTATAGCCTGTTGGGCTCCTCTGTCCATAGGGATTCTCCAGGCAAGAATACTGGAGTGGGTTGTCACTCCAATTCTATTTTTCTTACCTTTTAATAACAGTGGTCTTATTAAAGACTTGATATGCTTTTCCCTTAAGTTGAATATAGCAAACTTTGCTTAAAAACTATCAGTAATACTTTTGTATGGTTATTTGTTTTAAGCGGATTTTGGAGTATCAGCTAAAAACACAAGGACAATTCAAAGGAGAGATTCCTTTATTGGCACACCCTATTGGTATGTATTCAGTTTTATGGATTTGCTGCATTAGTTTTGTCAGCAGTTATTATATGTTAATTTTGTCCACGTTTGATTATACTATCTGTCTTATGTGGTTTGTGGTCACCATTTTAAGTTAAACATCTTAATTTTCATTTCTCTGTCTTCATAGGATGGCTCCTGAGGTAGTCATGTGTGAAACATCCAAGGACAGACCCTACGACTACAAAGCCGATGTTTGGTCCCTGGGTATCACATTAATAGAAATGGCTGAGATAGAACCACCTCATCATGAATTAAATCCAATGAGAGTGCTGCTAAAAATAGCAAAATCTGAGCCCCCTACATTAGCACAGCCATCAAAATGGTAAAATATTCCTAAACAAAACTTTTTAAGAAGCAAAACTTGAAACTTTATTCTTCTAGATTTCCAAGGGTATTTAAACTTAGGTACATGGTATGAAGGTTGTATGAAATAGAAAACTGATACTCGTGTATTTTCGAGACTTAAGGATCATATAAACGTTTATAATTAACTTTCCCCATCAATTTGAAAATAGCAGTGATTGGAGTTCTACATGAAAAAGGATTTTCTGTGAGAAGCTAAGGCATATATGTGATCTGTATTTGTGGAGGTTAATATAATGGAAGAATTTTTGTGATTTTTAGTTTTCTTATGAACATTTGACTGTATCTCAATGACTTAAAACTATAAGCCTACTTACATACATGTGACTTGTATTTATAAATGAATGACTTATGAATAGTCTCATGAACTAGTTTTATGTTGAGTTAATACTATTACATACATGATAGAACTTAACCATGGTTTCTCATAGTTTTGATTTTAATAAGAAGAAAATAAAATAGAATGTCATTATTAAAATTTTATTTTGAAGGTCTTCAAATTTTAAGGACTTTCTAAAGAAATGCTTGGAAAAGAATGTGGATTCCAGGTGGACTACATCTCAGCTGTTGCAGGTAAAATAAGAGCAGTGTGACAGTGGCAAACCATACAGCTGTTGCGGCATCTCTTCAAGATGAACACACATCAGATCCCTTCAGTGTTCCTGTGCAAACACGGGATGCATTGTAGTAGTTAACATTTACTTTACAGACGTGTGGTCCCCTTCCTAAGAGGCATTTATTTAGCTTTTAAGTAATTTTTCCTATGCTTTTCTGATTCAGTTTGTGTTCTTTTCTTTTTGTTTAGTTATTTCCATTTTGTCAATCACTTCCATTCAGTTTCTTCATTACTAGA
This sequence comes from Bubalus kerabau, assembly GCF_029407905.1. Lineage (NCBI taxonomy): Eukaryota > Metazoa > Chordata > Mammalia > Artiodactyla > Bovidae > Bubalus > Bubalus kerabau. The sequence goes on from NC_073645.1 coordinate 27,109,307, forward strand.
AAACAAGTACCTTGGTGACAGGGGCCGTGAGCTAATTAATTTTTTTTTTTTTTAGTGTCTCTTACAATGAGGGTAAATGTTCAGTAATTATTGCTAACTTTAAGAAAAAATGGTGTTGAAGTGATTGAATAATTTTGTTTTATAGCAGGACTTGTTTGTAATATTTGAAATAAGATTTTTTTCATGTTTTATTTATTTATTTTAATCTTTATTTTATTTTTTTAATATAAATTTATGTTGATGTATGGCAAAGCCAATACAATATTGTAAAGTAATTAGCCTCCAATTGAAATAAAATTTTGTCAAACAATAGTACAGGTAGACAAGTAGAATGACAGATCTTGAAGCAGTTACTGTTCAGTTCAGTTCAGTTCAGTTCGGTTCAGTCGCCCAGTCGTGTCCGACTCTTTGCGACCCCATGAATCGCAGCACGCCAGGCCCTCCTGCCCATCACCAACTCCGGGAGTTCACTCAAACTCACATCCATCGAGTCAGTGATGCCATCCAGCCATCTCATCCTCTGTCGTCCCCTTTTCCTCCTGCCCCTAATCCCTCCCAGCATCCGAGTCTTTTCCAGTGAGTCAACTCTTCACATGAGGTGGCCAAAGTACTGGAGTTTCAGCTTTAGCATCATTCCTTCCAAAGAACACCCAGGGCTGAGTTATTGTACAACTCCTCCATTATAGTTTTTTAGGTTGCTATTTATCTGGAGGAAGAAGCAAGAAAAATTGCCTTTCTGTCTGTACAACAAGTATAACCTTGAAATGCATTTTCTCTTGTTTCACTTCCTCCACACTGTAAGACCTCAGTCTGTGCCAAACACTAAGTGCAGAGTACAGAGATGAATAAAATATCTTCTTACTCTTAAAAACATTAGAACTATGTAAAAAAAGGTGTTTATATTCACTTTTAACAGAGCTTTAAAGCTTTTTGTAATTATTGAGGTTTTATATGCGATGTAAGCATACTATTACTTTTTAAGAACTAGTAATTTATTTGAAACTTGGTTTAATTTTAATTTAGATTTTAGATTTTGAAATTTTCAGACATACAGCAGAGTACATGAAGCTATTACCCAGAAGTAATGTGTTATCATTTTTGACATACTTTTTTCAGATTCTTAAAAAACATGTGCAGATAGAGTTGCAGGCAGCTCCTATTCCTGTTCAGTTCCCTTCCCCACCGTCTTATCCCAGATGTACTATCATCTGAAGTTGTTTATATTTTTCCTATTTACATGTCAGTGTTTTTACCACACAGTAATGTGTTTTATATATATGAAACTCACTCCACAAGCATTTCAGTTGTTACTGAGTGAGCTCTTTTTAATGATCAAACAGCATCCTTTTGTAACCGTTGATTCCAACAAACCAATTCGGGAGTTGATCGCAGAGGCAAAGGCTGAAGTTACAGAAGAAGTTGAAGATGGCAAAGAGGAGGATGATGACGAGGAAACAGAAAATTCTCTGGTCAGTATTTAAAAAGAAAATTGTGTTTTGGTAATTTTTAGAGTTGAATTTTGAGTTACGATTGCATGTATGTCTAAGAATTAATTGATTGGGTGGTTGTTGTTTAGTTATTAAGTCGTGTCCAGCTCTTTGGCAACCCCATGGACTGTAACCCATGAGGCTTCTCTGTCTGGGATTTCCCAGGCAAGAATACTTGAGTGGGTTGCCATCTCCTTCTCCAAGGGTCTTCCCAATCCAGAGATCAAACCTGTGTCTCCTGCATTGGCAGGTGGATTCTTTACTGCGGAACTACCAAGGAAGCCTGATTTATTGGGTAGCAATACAGAAACCTTTAATTTAGAGGTGAAGATTTATTGAGTTTTATCCTTGCTTTCAAGTTTGCTCCTTGATATCCATTTTTGTCATATTTATTATGTGAAGATTTGTCAGTTCTTTAAATTATTTTTATAATTTTATCAGATTTTACTGAATAAAAATATTAAATCACTATATATATGAATTCATCATTTATATATATATATATACACACACATATATATGAAATATTGTTTTGGTCACCATCTTAAAATTACATTTTTAACACTAAAACTGTATAAAATCTTTTTTAGCCAATACCTGCCAGTAAGCGTGCCTCCTCTGACCTGAGTATTGCCAGCTCTGAAGAAGATAAGCTTTCACAAAATGCTTGTATTTTGGAATCTGTCTCAGAAAAAACAGAACATAATAATTCTGAAGATAAATTTAACAGTACAATTCTTACTGAAAAACCCACCAGTGATGAACCTGAAAAGGTTGTGGTGGGTACTGATGAACATGTTAATGATACTCATTTAGAAGCTATGGCTGAACTTCATAATAAAGCAGCAGTAATTGAGGAAAATGGAAGAGAAGAGAAGAGACCCAAGCTTGAAAATCTTCCTGACACAGAAGACCGTGAGCCAGTGGACATTAATTCAGTCAGTGAAGGAAAAGAAAATAACATAATGATAACTTCAGAAACAAATACTGAACAGAATCTGAAACCTGAAGAAGAAACAGATCAGGAAAAGCAGCAGATATTTGAAAATAAGATTATAAATTCTGAAGAAATTGAAGATACTACTGTCCAAGCAATGGATTTAGTTTCTGAAGAGACTGGAGAAAAAGAGGCAGATATTCAGGCAATTGAAAATGAACTTGAGTTTACAAAGGAAGACACCCAAGAGAAACTGGGAAAAGATGACAAAACTGAAAAAGATAGGATCAGTGATACAAGCAAAGTGATAGGAACAAAGGAGGCAGAAGATGTTGCTCAGAGGGCAGCTGAGAGCAGTGCTGAGGATGCTCAGCGTAGCGATGGGAAAGAAGTGGGTGACGTATGCCAGACATTAGCGATCAAGGCCACAGAGGGTCCCGAGGCTGGTGGTACTGAGAAAGCTTCTGTTGAAGAGAGAGTTGAAACTAATGAGACAGACAAAAAGTCTGTAGACGGTGAAGGTGAGGAACAACTAATCAGCAGTTCAGAGAACCGATTGGAGACCCGTGAGGAAGTCGGGACAAATGACGTTGAGATTACTGAATCAAGTGGCACTGAAGGAACAGAGGTCAGAAGTGTAGTGACTGATACTGACCAGAAAGCTTTAGAAAGTGAAACTCCTGATGTTCATAAAGCCACTACTGAGATGGACACAGAGCAAAAAGAAATTCCATGTGATGTGCCAGTTAAAGCAGAACCTCAAGTTACTGCTGCTCCACAGCCCAGTGAACCTCAGCCTGTTCCAATACCCAGTATTAATATCAATCCTGAAGATGAAGAAAATAAAGGAGAAACAGGTGCTTTGTCAAAAACTGAAACCATCTTACCAGAATCTGAAAATCAAAAGGAAAATGATACTGATTCAGGCACTGGTTCCACTGCTGATAATAGCAGCATTGACTTGAATCTATCCATTTCTAGCTTCCTAAGCAAAACTAAAGACAGTGGATCAATATCTTTACAAGTAAGTGTATATGGGTCCTTGTTTGGATTTGTCTTTGTCGTTTTGGCAGTTGAGAGTTTATGTAAAACTGATGGCTTTCAAACAAACCAACACTAAATCAGTGTAGTATTAACCCTATAAAATTCTTCAGGGCTATGAGAGCAATCAATTAAAAAAAAAAAACTAGAGAGATTCTGGATGTAATCGTTAAATTTTTTGGTAGTACCTACCTATTTTTGCCAACTCAATATAAATAGTATAATAAATTGCATACTGGTATTTGGGTTTTCCTACTGCACATCTCTTGGTATAATTTTAGCAAGAATCAGTAATATTTGAAAGAATAGAGGGCTTATAGGAATGATCTCTTTTAAAGAATGTTTAGGATTTAAACATTTCTTGATTTACTACTGGCCATGCAGATGACCCCTCTTAACTCCTCAGTCATAGCCATTTCTGTTGCTGTGTAAATGACTGTGGGAAAACCAAACCAAACACTAAAACCCAGAATGCTTGGAGCTGTTAGAGCCTAATTCTCCAGTCTGAGTGTGCTTAAAAAGGTAATCATTAGGGAGAGCTATGTAGAAGTATGGAGTGAGGCCAGAGAATCAGTGTTTGTAACAAAAGATCCCATGGAACTCGGACACAAGTGAGCCACAGACTGCTTAGAGACTCTGGATTGACAGGTGGCAGAAAAGCAGGAACTTAGAACTGACCTTAGGGATAGGACTCCAGGGCATGACTGATCCGCCTGCCTACATGCCCCAGATTATTACTACATGTATTGCTTAGATGGTCTTCAGTTTTCAGTTTATTTTGTTTCAATGCCTGAAATTCCATTTTTCTGAAGTTCATTTACAGACTTAATAGTTATAGTTAGCCTATCAAAAAAAAAAAAAAGCAAATATTTCTGTGAGAATTAAGGTGACATTAATTGTGGATGCTTTAGTAGAAACTGAAGAAATGGAGAATTTGGAGGTTACAGGGAGGTAGGTTAATTTTGGAGCATGCCCACTTTAGGTTTTAGAAGATGTCTGGATAGGGTGGCCATAGTCCAGAGCTTAGGGGAGAGCAGTGTGAGGATACTGGAAACCTCTAGAGTGGAACAGTAAGAGGGTGAAGACTGCAAAGTGCCAAAGACAAACTTAAAAATTCTAATGCCTTTTAAATGTAGTATTTTCTCATTCTCCTTTTGACCCCTCTGCTTTCTAACCATTTACACCTATCACAACTAAGTAATTATCTGTTCTCAGTATTTACATGTTTACCAGTGTTACATACTTCTGCTATTTCTCTTTGCCTTTAAAAAACATTTGGATACCAGTTGAGGAATGAAGAGTTTGGTCTTGATAAAGGATTTCAGGCAGAAGCTAGCTGGCAGATCTGGTGCTTTGGGTGGTGTGGTGGAGGTGCTGTCTTTCTAGTAACTCTAAAATCACTACATCTCTGACCCTGAAATGAAGGAGGGCTGGTGATATTATTATTGTTGATTAAATGAATTTTGAATCTCAGTTGTGGCAGTGTTTTAAAGTTATCTGAGAGCCTTTTCAAAATAAAAGCCTCAGCCTTTTCAGACTTGCTGATTTAGATTCTTTTGAGGGATGTGCCCCAGGAATTCATTTTTAATGGCATTGTAAGTGTTTCTGGAACAGAAAAACAGAGGTGTCTGAGAACCTACAATTTAAAAAGAGGAAGAAAGGATGGTTAACATATAAAGATTGTACTAATTACTCATTTTGTGAATTGGTCATTACCACTTGTGGCTAATTGTGATGTCGTATCATAAGAATTATACATGCATATCATCAAAATGCATAATTTTACTTGAAAAAGATTGATTTCATCTGTAAAGTCATGTGAAAATCAGATGAGGTGTATTTGGTATAACTGGTTTCAGAGATGTCTTACTGCTTTCTGTTCAGCTTTGTATGTGTAGTCTTCATAGCAGTTAGTTCCGTTTCTTGTTTTTGTTTTTTTAAGAATATGTTTTCCTTCTCTAGTATTCCCCATATAACGCCTAACTAAAATAAATCTTCCTCAGGAAACAAGAAGACAAAAGAAAACATTGAAGAAAACACGCAAATTTGTTGTTGATGGTGTAGAAGTAAGTGTAACAACGTCAAAGATAGTTACTGATAGTGACTCCAAAACCGAAGAGTTGAGGTTTCTTAGGTGAGTAGAGAAACAACGTGACTTCAGCTGGTTTTGTGACTTCTCAGGTCTCTGCAGAGTCTGAAGAATAGAGAAACGAGTAGTCTTGGCTAGTTTTGAGTTATTGTTTTATTACTTTTCCATTGGAAGAAAATGTTAGTTTTCAAGTTTTTTCTTGTAAAGCATTACTTCAATGGTGTAATTTTTGCTCCTCTTTTTCTGTTGTCACCGTTAAATTTTATCAGACGTCAGGAACTTCGGGAATTAAGATTTCTTCAAAAAGAAGAACAAAGAGCCCAACAGCAGCTCAATGGCAAACTGCAGCAACAGCGAGAGCAAATTTTCCGACGTTTTGAGCAGGAGATGATGGTAAAGTCTTGGAATTTTGTACCATTTTGTTCATAAAGAAATTTACTGCTTAAAAAAATCACTGCTGGAAGGTTTTAGAACTTCTTCTCTGTTTACTAGATTTCTCTGGCTTTGTGATGTGTTTTTGGCCTTTGTCTCTTTGGTGTTCTGGATGTTTTCTTTTTCTTTTCTTCCTGTTTTTGGCCATTTGCCTGACTTACAGTGTGTTGGGTGTCTTCGTTTTTCTTTGATTAAAATCTGTCGTGGAAACCTGGAATCATGAAGCTAATAGATGGTTTGCAAATGTCTATTGCTGGACAACTTTTTATTGCTAAAATTTTACCTCTCAGAATCCAAGATTTTAAGCTGCTCTAGAACAGTTGTCTTCAAAATCGGTTGAATATTAGAACTTCTTGGGGGATTTTTCAGAATATGCTTACCTCTCTGGCTACTACAGTTAAGCTTCCACATCCCTTTTCACAGCTGCTAGAGAAGCTAGTGCTGACTTATCAAGGTTAATTGTCACTGAGTCTTTAAATTTTTACTTTGTGTCCAAAGTTGGAAAAGGAATTGTTAACATGATATAAAATTTCAATAACTTACGTTGAACATCTAGCTTAATGTAGGTTAGAAAAAAGGATCATTTGAAATGTTATAGGATTCATGGTTGATTATAGTTCTTACGTTTTTTAAGTGGTAAGGATTGTTTTGTGTGAAGTTTGGCATTGCTGATGTCATTTTTTGGGTCCTAACTGAGAATTCCTAAGGAAATAATGAGCTTTTGTTTTCACAGAGTATTTTTGCAGTATATTCTGTTTTTTCAGAACCTTACAAAAACTGTGTTTCTCCTCTCCCCATATTTTCCAAAATATTTTACTTTTTAATTTTTTAAAAGAAAACACTCTTTACAAATAAGTACCTATGTCTAACATTGCAATGTTTGTTGAGAGAATAGCTTTATAATTCTAAAAGGTTTGTTTCAGTGAAATAGGATGTTTATTTTAAGAATTTTGATGAGGAAGAGTAAGTCTGAAAATGACAAGTAATGGTATGTTCTTAAAATAGACTTCAAATATGACCTTTGATTTATCAAAAATCATATAGGAAAAATATTGAAATTTTTCTTACTTTAGTATTTCATAGCAATTGGATATTCTTCTGGATTGTCTATAATTTTTGAATATTCTATACTTATATAATAGAAGAAAGTGTTTTTCTTATTAGAAAAAAATGAAAATGCTCATCTTTTTGAAAAATTTTAAAACATATTTTAGTGAATTTGACTTGTTCAGTATTGCAGAGGGTACGTATTTTATCACTAAGTTTAAATGCCAGTTATCAATATGTGCTCTTAGTAAACATTTTCAGTATAATAAGTTGATATGAGCATTAATGTTAAATGATCTTGAGCTACATCATTTTACAGAGCAAGAAACGACAATATGATCAGGAGATTGAAAATCTAGAAAAACAGCAGAAACAGACTATTGAACGTCTAGAACAGGAACACACAAATCGCTTACGAGATGAAGCCAAACGCATTAAAGGCGAACAAGAAAAAGAGTTGTCCAAATTTCAGAATATGTTAAAGAACCGAAAGAAGGAGGTAAGTGTAACTAACCCTTTTCAATGTACATGTGTTTAAGGAATAAAAAATAATACTTGTTAGTTAAGTGGCACTCATTAATTTTTTTTTTTTTCAGTCTTCCCAGCAGTCATGTAGGGTAGCAGTAAGGCCAGAAGTTACCTAATTTTACTGCCAAGAAAACTGGAGTAGAAAAGGTTTTAATGACCTTTTCAAGCTCACAAACACACATTAAATATCCAGCTAACCCTTGAATCAAGACTTCAAATGGAGTCTAATCCATTTTCCTTTTAACCTATCATTCCTCCTTTATTAATGCAACATTTAAGTCCTGACATAGTGATGTTTTTTTCAAGAAAACATGCAATGATCTATTTGCAGGTGGCAACAATATTTCAATTTAGTATTTATTTGCAATATTTAATTCATGCTTAAAAATTATTTTTTCTTGATTATCTTGAGTACCTTTCTCAGATACTGTGTCCAAAAAAAGCTGAATAACTTGAAATTTGAAATAATATCTCCAAGTTTATCAAAGTGTGAGATACTTTGAAGAATTACAGGTGGAAAATATCTGTAAAGTCATTTGACAAGAATGAATTTTTTCATTTTTCCTGAAACTGTTCCATATTGTCATAGAATCTGTTTTGTGGTATTATTTACTATTATTATTTTTATTATTGTATTAATGTGTCTTTTTCTTCCCCAATTAAAATAAAACTAAGAGAACTTTTACATACTAGCAGTTTTGAGAGATAATTTTATAATTTATTCTGTTCCTTTAGTGTAGGAGGAGAATTTATCTTTTAATGATATGAAAGACCCCTTGGACAATATTATGATCAGATTTATTAGTTTTGGAGCAAACTAACATCAACCAAACTAGGGAATACATTTTCACTTTTGTTGCATGTCCCCAGTACTCAGATTCATTGATTTTAACAATGAAATGCAGAAAATGGAATATCATGTTGGCTGAACTTCAGGATCTGATTTTAAAAGGATAGAATCAAATATTAATTGTACATTCTTTGATTTCTCTAGGTAAAGATGAGTGAAATGGTATATAGCCATTTGATGTGGCTTCCATTTCTAAAAATTACTGTTTTGTTACTGTTTATTTCATATAGAATTGCTTTATATACCATGATGTATGACTTTACTGAGACCAAATGTTAATTTTTCTTAAAACCATGGATAGTTTGATAGTTTTTATTAAAAGGTTGCTTTCTAATATCAGATTAAATTTTAAAAATTTTGTAGGTAAATATGTAATTTAATTTTAGAGATAAAAATGTTTCTAGTTATTGTTACTGTTTTGGAGTAGGAGAGGTTTAGCCATCAAACGTGTTTGAGATCATGATATGCATATTTAAAATAATTATGTATTTTTTTCCTTATTGCTAAACTTCTTGCATTTGGGGAGTCTCTTCTTTTTAATGGTGATTTGGTTTCATGAGAGATTACTGATGGGAAATTGTAAATACACTTGTTAAATCAAAATCAGTCTGTTTCACAGACCATAAATGGCATGTGGTGATTTGGAATCTGGTTGCTTTTGGTGCTTCTACTTATAAACACATGACCGTCTTTCATAGTTGGATTACAGATTTGTTCTTAGGTGGAATACACATCTCGGATTTTGAAGTGATTAAAAGAAGGAGCTCTAAAATACACTTTATTTTATAATATATTTATCTGGTATAATAAATCGTAGCATACTAAACTTATTTTTTGAGGGCTTTTATATTACAGATTTTAAAGTTGACAATTGATTTTGGCTTAATTTATCAGCAAAGGAGAATGTTATTCTAATTTAACCCCAAAGTTTTCAAATATGTTCATTTTTATCACACCATGTAGAAAATGGTGTTTTATAAACAAAGAAAACTTAGTGTGCATTTATTTCTCCTTTGTGTTATTCTAAGGCTTACTGTTGTTTTTCTTTTGATCTCATTAAGTGGATTTCATTTAGAATTATCTCATTGGTTTTATCAAGCCAATCATGAAATGTTGCAGTTTTATAAATGAATGGTGTTAGTTTTCCTTATATCCAGTATATCAAACAGTGTCAATAGACAATGTCAATAGATACGTTTATAATTTTATGATCTTTCAAGGTCAGTTGGGTTTATCACCTTTAGTTCAGCATCAGTGCTGCAAGTAATTCTTTACTGATCACCTTCGAATTTAAGAGAGAATGATATGTAGGGATAATTAAGCAGCTAATTAACCTTTATATGGTGTAATGTCCCTTTCTGCACTATGATTAAGCATGTTCTATCCTTTCATTTCTTTTTCTTCAAACTAACACCTGTGCTAATGCATGTTGAAAGGAACTTTTTAACAGCTTTATCTGACTTGTAGCTTGTCTGCTCACATAAATGCTTGCTGTGGAGAAAGTATTTTTCCCCACCTCCTGCATGCTTATACACTGTAGGTTATAAATGAAGTGGAGAGAGCACCCAAAGAGCTGAGAAAAGAGCTCATGAAACGCAGGAAAGAGGAGCTTGCACAAAGCCAGCATGCTCAGGTAACAGCAGCAGCTTAATGCTACTAAAAACAGAAAGCGGCATTATTCTCACAGCTCAATAAACCATGGTTAAAAGGGTAAATTCTGTACTTATTATATGATGTTGACATCTCCTCAGACAAAGGGTCCCAGGGCATTCTTTATGTAGTACTAAATTCACACTAATGGTGACATTTAAGTTGCTAATATGAAATTCAGTGAAATGTTTGGAAAGCTGACTGCAGATGAAGTAAACATGTATGTTAATGTATAATCCACTGTATTCTTATTTTAATCGTGATGGAAGCTTACATTTTTAAGTGGTAATGTCAATGTTTGATAGAAGACTTTTAGGACAGAAAAATATAGAGGGTGAGTATATAAGCTTTGTGCGTACAAAAAGAATGCATATTAAAAGGCCATTAATTTGGGAATCCTCTGTTGGCCTAGTGGTTAGGATTCTGGGCTTTCACTACTGTGGCCTAGGTTCAAGCCCTGGTTAGGGAAATAAGACTCCACAAGCTGGTAAATGATAATGTTAAATGGTAGATCAAACATTTATTACTGTTAAACTCAACAATATAAGCTACTTAAAACCATATTTTAAATACTAAGTATGTTCTTTTTGATTCAGAATCTAGCAGTTACAAAAATAGACAGTTGTTACCTAAGTAAACTTGATTTTAGGTTATGATAAGGCTGAACCTGTTAATGGGTAAATTTTTTACAAAACTAGATAAATTGGTATTTTCAACAGAGTTTTCTAGAATTACCTCACATTACTCTACGAGGTCTTTTATACTTGGGATCATCTTTCTTTTAATTAAGTTTGTACTCAGCCTGGAGGCAAAGAGAGAAATGAGCTCAGTTTGTAGTTACAAATGTTAATGAAAGGGAGAAGAGACATGGATTATTTATTATTTGTTGCTTTAAATTTCCTTTTTAATGTGGGTTTTTATATAATTTAAAAAGTTGGTTCCCAGCCTTTTGAATTTTATAGATTCATGAAAAGGAATATAGAAACCAACAGAAACCTTTGGGGACCATGACCAGTGCATTGTCATTAAAATTTTTTTTGTTATTTTTTGTCAAGGCAGGATATTTGAAACTGTCATTTACTTGTCACCATCATTTCAAACTAGGAATTATTTTAACACCATGAAAAATAAGAAAAATATCTTGGAACTTTAAAATTTTAATAAAATTAGGCTATTTAAATAAATTTAGTTTTTTTTTTTTCCCTGTGAGTCAAAATTTTGTCTTGGCAGTATGGGAATTGCTACAGGCACACCTCTTTTTATTGTTCTTCGCTTCTTGTGCTTTTGCAGTACTGTGGTTTTTTTTCCCCACAAATTGAAGGTTAATGCAACCCTGCATTAGGCAAGTCTGTCAGCACCGTTTTTCCAACAGTATTTGCTCGCTTCATGTCTCTCTGTTACCTTTTGGTAATGCTCACAGTATTTCAGACTTTTTTATTATTATTATATTTGTTATGGTGATCTCTGATCTAAAATCTTGGATGTTACTACTACAACTTACTGAAGGGTCAGGTAATGGTCAGCATTTTCAGCAATAAACTACTTTTTAATTTAGGTATGTATGTTTTTTTCAGACAGTGCTATTGCATACTTTATTTAATAGAATACAGTATAGCATAAACATGACTTATGTATTTGGGAAACCAAATAATTCATGTGTTTTGCTTTATTGCATGGGCTAGAGCTGAACCTACAGTATCTCCAAGGCACGCCAGTCGTCAGGTGATAATGCAGGCGCAGTGTTTACTGTGGGTCGTACTGATTTCACCTGTATGAACTCGTGTAGCCTCACAACGTAGGAGGTAGTTACTTGTATGAGCCACATGCTACAGGTGAGGGGACGAAAGCACAGGAGGGTGAATGACTCTCCAAGTTCACACATTTGGTTAATGGTGGAGCTGGAATTCTCATCTAGGCACGTTTGCCTCCACGTTTCACACACTGAACCATGTCATCCTGCCTCGTATTTAAGCTACCTGTTCTGTGCCTAGTCTGAACTCTTACTGGCTTGGCCCAGTGGTCGTTAGCCATGTCTTACTGATAGCTGAAGAGGAAGTCCTTCTTGGCCCCACATCTGTTTTTGGATAATTTCAGATTTCATGCCAGATAACAACAATTTGGTTTTGCCTTGTGAAGGGATATGGAGTTTAATTCCAAAAGGCAGTATGTCAGACTCTATTATAGAGTCAAAAGTAAGAATTTAGTGTTGACTGAATCAGGTGATCCAGTGCTTTAATAATACTTTAATAAAACTTTGTAGGTGATTTTTCATGTAGTTTGCGATGCTAGCCTGTATTTTCCGACTAAAGCTAAAATCAGTAGTAAATTTCTTTCTGTAAATTTAATGACAAATTTAGTAAATAACTGATTTCAAAAGTATTTATATTTAGCTACTGCTTTTGATGAAAATGCTGGATAACTGTATAGAGTCTAATATTTTAAACTTTTTAAAGACTATGAATAATAACCATATAGCCATGAAACTAGAATTCATTTGATAATCTAGTCCAGTGGTCTTCAGACTGTACTCCTAGGAGCTGTTGAGTTTGGAAGAAGCACATTGAGAATTCTTCAGAAATGAGAACAGTAGAGCTCTGTACCCCTACTTCCAGAGCAGTACCACGTTTCATCTGTTTTATAAACTGAGATTTTTTTAGGCAAATTTTTTAAAAAGAGAGTTCAGCTGGTTTAAAAAACAACAGCAGCAAACTATAGAGGTTGGAAACCACTGATCTAGTCCAGATCCTTCATTCTACAGGCCCTTTTGTTAACTGACTTGTTCCAGGCCTCAGGAAACTCAGCGTTTGTATACTTATTCTTGCCATTTACAAAAAGTCATTCAGCTCTGTTCTCACCTGGGAGGCGCGTTGTATTCTGATCCACAGGGCGTTGCTCAGGTCATGATTCAGTCTTTTCAGTTGTCATCTTGTGCAGTCTTCAACGCCCCAATGCAGGACGTAAGTCCCCCGTGCCTTACAGGAGGATGCCTTCTGTTTTACCTGCTTTTCTTTGGCTCACATGTGCCTTTTCACTGTTAGTTTCATTTGTTATGAATCTAAAAGATTGATAAATGACAATGTCAATAGTAATAACCTGACATGAACTTTTATAGTACAGTATTCTTTGAAGAGTATTCACAATTCTCACTGCCAACCCCCTAATATGGAGGTGGCGTGTACCCATTTTACAGATGAAGACATCAAAGCACAGAAGACTAAGTGATTTGCCTAAAGTTGCAAAAGAGATTAGTGGTAGAGCTGGAACTAGAACACTTCTACTATAGTGTTCTTTTTTCTGTCTACTCCACCACAGATTTTAATATGAGATTTTCATCTTTTTTCAAGAAATGTCTTCCCAATAGTTTTTTCTGTGTTTTTGCACATGTGAGAAATTGAATGAATGCTGTGATTAGATTTTTATCTTCGTGTGAAGTGACGTTCTGATTGCATATATGTTTATGTAGATACTTTAATTATGGTTATGGTCAGAAAAGCCATGTTAAAAGTGGTGATTTCAGTTCCATTTAGTTTTCACTATTCAAATTGTCCCATTATGAATAGTGGGTTGCTATTCTCCATGTTGTAGTTTTAAATTAAGTGTGGAATTCCAGGCTGTATTCTTTCTCACAGTTTCTATAGGGAAATGAGTAGCTTATTTAACACTATAATTTTGTTTGTGATGTTTGATATACACAACTGGAATAGATAGAATACAGCTTGATTTCAACCCCTTCTTCCCCCTCTCCTGAAATTGCTTATTTATCTTTATTATTGACAGCCATTGGATTCTATCGTTTTCTAAAAGAGTAAGCAAAATGTTATTTTATGATGAGAGGGAGGAATTAATGAATTACAAACACTTTTCTGATCATTACCATTTTACACTTTTCTTTTAAGTTAAAATGATCAAATTCTGTATTCAAATAGCCCCACATATCACAATTCTTCCTTATAGTTTCCTAGAACCCAAAACTGTATTTTTAACGTTTACAGTCATCGGACTAATAAAATTCCGTATCAGAATTAAAACTTGTACATTTAAAGGGCACTCATTTTACAATTTGTATGTCCATTTTGCAATTGTTACTCCTAGTGATAGAATTGATCTATTGTTATTTTATTAAAGTGAATGTAGTTTGTGCAGTCTTTTTGGAATGTAAGATCACTTTTCTTTTAGATCCTAAGTAATTTCTAATTACAGATTCCCCTGTGAATGTATTATACTCGGCTTTTGAAGTTAGAAACTTTAATGAAAGCTCAGTGATACTAAATCTTCATTTCTTTTATGATAATAAAATATATTCATTAGCATGTAAGGGACCCTTTGGACTTCCCTGGTGGCTGAGACGGTAAAGCATCTGTCTACAATGTGAGAGACCTGGGTTTGATCCCTGGGTTGGGAAGATTCCCTGGAGAAGGAAATGGCAACCCACTCCAGTATTCTTGCCTGGAGAATCCCATGGACGGAGGAGCGTGGTGCAGGTTACTGTCCTTGGGGTCGCAAAGGGTTGGGCACGACTGAGCGACTTTGATCTTCCCTGTAGCTCAGATGGCAAAGAATCTGCCTGCAATGCAGGAGACCTAGGTTCAATCCCTGGGTCAGGAAAATCCTCTGGAGAAGGGAATGGCAATCCACTCCAGTATTCTTGCCTGGAGAATCCCATGGACAGAGGAGCCAGGCGGGCTACAGTTTGTGGGGTCGCAAAGAGTCAGACACAACTGAGTGACTAACATTGCTGCTACTGCTAAGGGCTCAATAAATAGGAGTTAACTATGTTGGTGTTGAAGAAAGAGGACAGATAACTGTGATGGAAGTCAAATCTTAACCATATTGAAAATCAATATAAAGAATACCTAATGAATAAGGGACCCTTTTAGGTGTTTTTAAGCTTTAATGTAAAAATCAGCTGCATATATTTTGGCTGTGTAATCATCCACACTCTGCTTAATTATTCAAGCCCATAGCTCAGTAAGGCAGTTGGTGTCTTTGCAAACTTGGAAGATGAGGAAACATTTCCATCGTTTATGCGCCTCGGTTCTTACCTGTTGATCTGCGTTTTATCTTCTGGAGGAGCATGGTGCTAGTTGTGCCAGCTTCTAGATAACAGTCTTCGCTCTTTTTTCCCTCTTATATACTGGCCACTTCAGGGCATGCTTCTGCAGTTCTTTGTCATTCACTTTGAATCTTCATTTCTGGATCCTTTTATTCCTTGCTTTGAGTTCTCTGTGGTTTACTTTGGAGCTTTTGAAAGTATGTTACTGAGGGAAGGGGCCCACTATGCTATAGGGACTGACAGATAAAACCAATTTGGGACCAATAGAGTGGAAGCTCCTTGAAGGGAATGCTGTCTTTTATTGATTTTAGTAACCATGTAAGTCGTACAGACCCCAGCATTTATTAAGTGCTTGAAAAAGATTTTCTTTGAACTGAACTCTTACTTAATTTAGACAAATACAATAATATAACCAAAAATTACATTGACAAGAAATCACGTTCACTTTTTTAATGGCACTGGTTTATACAGGTGACCCTTCAACAATTTGGGTTTTGGGGTGCTGACCCTCCACGCAATCGAACATTCATGTAAAAATTTACAGTTGGTCCTCCACGTCACAGTTCCGCATCTGCACAGTCAGCCAACCACATAATGTTTAGGACATATTTAGTGGAAAAAATCCACCTTTATTTGGACCCATGCAACTCAAACCTGTGTTGTTGAAGGGTTCACTGTATTTACCTTTTTTTTTCACATAGGTACTTATTTGTCCAATCTTTTACACTTGATTTCTTTGTCTAAATGTAATATTTATATTTATGATAATTTGTACCAATTATTTTTGTCCACACATATTTTTTAAGTTATATATGCAAACTAATGATAAAAATACTGAACAAAATAAAATTTTTGATGTATCTGCAGGTTATATTGTTTATTAAACAAGTTTACATATAGAAATTTTATAGTGAAATTAGAGAATCAGTTTAATTTTTATTATAAATGATATTTACTGTAAGAAAAGAGAAGCTTGAACAACTTACTTTGTTATAACTGCTTATAGGATAGGATGGAGATTTTGCAGTCTTATTAAATAAATCTAATTAGCTTTGTAATAGTCATTGAGTTCTTTTCTTTTTTTGCTATGATAAAGTTATGTGACTGTAGTCAAGTTGGCATTTGTAATTTTTTTTGTATAAATGCTCAGCATTAATTTTATCTATGAAACTGACAATGTACATTGTGTCTTTTTTTAATGACACATAAATACATTTCTTGTCCGCAGTACAAAAGATCATAATCGATACAAAACTCTACTGGCAATTATACTTCTTAGAAACAGTTCACTAGTCTTTCTGCTGTACATTTGTATTCATGCTAAAATACAAATCACAATGCAGATGAGACAGCAGCATTTGTGACAGCAAATTAACAGGATGTCATGGATGGTGAGACCTGATTCTCATTTCCAGAGAATCAGTAGTAAGAGAAGCATCTTGAGGAACACTGCCAGACTCACTCTGCATTGAAGACCAGGCTGGTAGTGATCCAGATGCTGCCAGACTCTGTCCAAGGCCTGAAAAATGGTTCCAAAACGAATCCTGAGGTTTTATCATCTCTTAGATATACAAGAGAAGGGATTATAGGTGAAGTGCTGCTTCAACCCTACAGCTCTAAATCCACACTCAAATTGATAAGAATATCCCTTGAATTAATCACATGCTACCGTAACTGCCAAATGAGGGCTAGAGATCCAATTGATTACTTGAAAATTTTGCATTTCTTCAATATGAGTATTGTTCCTGTTCCATCCACAAATGTATAATCTAGCATAGCAACCATAAGTCCCTTTAACCTTTCCTTTCCTTATACAGTAATTGAGGGATTTTAAAAAAAGCATAAATTTGGCATTTGAGCAAATAGTATGTATTCAGTAAATATTTGTTGAATGAGTGACTCCCAAACATGTTGGTGGAATTCTCTGATTATAAGGAATTTTGTTTGTAGAGTTATAAAATGTAGCTGTCTTTCCTGTTTCTAGTTCCTGCTTCTCTAGCAAAGCATTATTTCTCACTAAGTCCTTAAAGTATGGCTCTTTTTACGCACAGGCTGGAGATACAGACACTGTCTTTCTCTGTTAGTATAGCCATGGTGTTGCTTCCTAACTCTGTTAATAGAAAAATACAGACTTTAAAATTCCAAGCTCCTGTTTTACTTGTTTGTTCTTTATTGCCTCTCTTCCTAAAAGGCATTCTTTTTCATTTTTATTGTAGCCACACTCTAGTGGATTGAATAGTCAGTTTTAGAAGGTGTAAGTTTATTTTTTTCTCAAAGATGTCAGCATATTGGGCATTTTAATCATGAGTAGTTTATATAGACTTCTTTTGTATGTATTATTCTTAGTAGTGAGTTCACAATATTAAATATGCTAGTACTTTCTGGTCTTGAGTTGGGTGACAAATACATGTTATGCCTATACTGTATAATTTTTAAATCTAGTTAACTTTAGAAACTTGGTTCAGAAATCTTGTTAATCACTGATACATACAGCCACATAGATAACTGGATGTTTTGCTCCATAGATACTTACTAACTGATGGTTAACTATGTCTATTAGGAACAAGAGTTTGTTCAGAAGCAACAACAAGAATTAGATGGCTCTCTGAAAAAGATCATCCAACAGCAGAAGGCAGAGTTAGCCAATATTGAAAGAGAGTGCCTGAATAACAAGCAGCAGCTCATGAGAGGTATATGAAATATGTGGCATATGTATATACATAATATGTCTTGAAACATTGCAGAGATATACTTGGAAATTATTTGAATGCTTTCTTTTGCTAGAGTGGTAGAGGGAAAGATAAAAAGGTAAATAAGAGGAATATACTTTATAAAATTCAGAACTACTGCAGGACATAGAATTCCTTTATGGCAATAGAAGTGAACAATAGAAGTGAAATAAACATATAATCCCTAAAACATCTTTTTGTCCAGGTGATGCTAGAAATATACCTAAGTAATTTTAGGTGTTCCTTATACCCTGTAATGGTATACTTAATTGGCTATATGATAGAATGGAATTTTAAGCACTTATTTCCTCGAACAAATACCTTGGGTATTTTTTCTTTCTCACTGAGATGATTAAATGGAATTTTAGTGTTAGGAGTGGGGCATTCTTTGTTTACAGGACATTAGAACAGAATGGAAAGTGGTAATGGATATTATCTTTACATTGGTAATATTTCTTTTATAGCTCAGAACGTCTTTTGTGTTTTAATTAGTGTATTAGAACACTTTTATGTAAATATTAAAACAAGGACCAGAGTACATTCGTGAAAAGAGCAAAGTGACATTTTGAAAATTACCTTCTCCTTCCAGCTCGAGAAGCTGCGATTTGGGAGCTTGAAGAACGACACTTACAAGAAAAACACCAGCTGCTCAAACAGCAACTTAAAGATCAGTATTTTATGCAAAGACACCAGCTACTTAAGCGCCATGAGAAGGTTAATGAAAAGAAATTTGTTCACTTTTTTGTTCATTTTAAAGTTTGCAGAGCTGTTTATTTTTGAAACTTATATTTTTTACAGAATTAAGTTTTAAGTATCCTTTCTTTTGTCCTAAAATTTATTTGATGAAATCTGGAGTAATTAATATATGTTGATCATTATTGCAAACTTCTTCTCTACAAATTCCAAGAAAGGTAACTAATAAACAGTGCTTAAAGACCTGTTACACATTATAGTCTTCATCTTGTCTCTCAAAGGTAGCTATTTTGGCTTCTTTTTAATTCAGATAATTAAAAATGTACAAGAGAGTTAACATAAGACTCTTATTACTATTAGCTTTGTTTTTCTTATAAATTTCTTTTTTTTTTTTTTTTTTTTTTGGCCTAATGGTTTACTGATCAGAGTGTAACAAGGGAGAGAATAATTTGGGGAACAACAGCAAATGACATGTTTGAGCATACTTGTGGGTACTGGGTATTAAATTATCTCAATATCACTGGATTCTGAAACTTTCTTAGGAAACAGAACAAATGCAGCGTTACAATCAACGACTTATTGAGGAGTTGAAAAACAGACAGACTCAAGAAAGAGCAAGACTGCCTAAGATTCAGCGTAGCGAAGCCAAGACTCGAATGGCCATGTTTAAGAAGAGTTTGAGAATTAACTCAACAGCAACGCCAGATCAGGACCGTGACAAAATTAAACAAGTAAATAAGCAGATTACTCTCTTCTTTTTTTAGGTGTAGAAGTTTTGGATGGTCTTTAGAAGGACCACATAATTGTGTTGTAAACATTGGGGCCACTTTGGGGTTGTTGATGTTCACCATGGCTCTGTACACACATGGCGTGTCCTAGCTCCCTCTTCTCCAGTGCTGGCCACAGAGAGCTGCTGTCTCCCATGCCCTGCACAAGATCCAGGGCTAGATAGACCCCAAGAGCGGCCCTGGGAATAAGGTGATTTGACCAGCTTTACAGTCAAACATACGGCCTCACTGTACTTCTGTAGTCACAGTTCCCCCACACAAATTAACTGAGGTCACTAAGCAGATAGGAGAAACAAGGTTTGAATCAGAAATCTCTCCCCACGTCCCTACCCCCACCAAAGCCACGATGTGGACTCCAGCTTTGTCTACATCAGTCCTAGCGTATTATTACTTGTAGCTTTAGTTTATTGTACTTTAAGCTTTGTTAAATTCCTTAATTACACTTTTGGAAGATGCAGAAATTCCATTGCCTATTAACCATATTTATCTTGTTTTTCTTTTTTATAGTTTGCTTCTCAAGAAGAAAAGAGGCAGAAGAATGAGAGAATGGCTCAGCATCAAAAACATGAAAATCAAATGCGGGATCTTCAGCTGCAGTGTGAAGCCAACGTCCGCGAGCTGCACCAGCTGCAGGTCAGCTCCAGGCCCGAGAGCAGAGCTGGCAGTAGAGGCAGCACCAGCAGCGCCGGTGGCTGCGTTAAGCAAGTGATAGGTACTCACAGTGCGCTGCACGTGGCCTGAGAGGATCCCAGAACTTAAAGGCTTTCTTTCCTCTGTAGACCCAAAGGAAGAGCAGTTTAGTATCAGGGGCACCTGTTGAGATTGCCTACAGCCATGATTAGTATAACCATGAAGCTAATTTATGATATAAGAAGTTGCATCTTTCAAAAGTACTATTGAGAATTTGTAGTGTATTTTGCAAAGAAGATGAACAAAGTTTTGAAAATAATGTAGGCTGTTTTGTTATGTTCTGAATTTTAAAATTCTTTTTATTTCAGGATAAATAGTTTATTTTCTTCAAGGTTTTTGAAAAAAGCGATCAATATATGAGAAATTTTCTCCTAATATATAATTTCTAAAATGTTTACAATTTCAGAGTAGTGTATATACATTGTGGATATCGTATATACTTGCTTAATTTTCTAGAGCAGAAAATAGTTTCTAATCCTGTGTTCTGGTACCATTGGATAAAATGCTTGCAAGGTGCCCTCTGAAGTGTCAGTTTTGTGAGTAAACCTTAGAATGGGAAATCAGGATCAAACTAGTTCTTTCTAGTCAAGTTCTTTTTATATGATAGGTAACAGATTTAGCCTCTAAACGTGCAAAAGTGAAACTATGACTCATTTCATAATTCTTGGTCCTTGGTTGTTAGAAGAGAATTTCAACCTCAGTAGTAGCTTTATGTTTGATGAATATATATATATTTTTATTTTGGAAGATAATTGTATTTGTGAAAAATTGCTAATGTCATCTGAAATTTTTTTAATTCAAACTTTCTTTTCAGAATGAAAAATGTCACCTCTTGGTTGAACATGAGACTCAGAAACTAAAGGAGTTAGATGAGGAACACAGCCAAGAATTAAAGGAATGGAGAGAGAAATTGAGACCTAGGAAAAAGGTAATTTTAAAAGCTTTAATTAAAATACACTTGCATTCGTCCTCCTAGCTGTTGGCTTTTTACCTAATATGTGTCAGGGACGGGAGACACAGAGATGAGGAGTCCAAGTCCCAAAGGTTCAGAATCTAGTTGATGAGCAGCTACAGATGAGTAGGAGCGTTTCTCTGAAGGAAGTACATGGTACAGAGTAGAGTAGCACAGTGTACCAGCAATGGAGGAGGGGAGTACTTCAGTCTGCCCGGGGAAGGCAGGAGGCGTGAGAGAGGAGGTGCCTTGTGAGCCAAATGAGGCCTGATGGATGAGTAAGAGCTTGCTGGAAGGACAGACCAATTGGAGTGGGATGGGGCAATTTAAGTACAGAGAAGAGAAAGAGTGATAATGATGTGTACAGGAATCACATGTGGCTCCCTGTCATGGTAGGGTGAGAGGCAGTGTGTGCCTGTGTGTAGGCATTAGGGACGGAGAGAAGGAAGGGATGACAGCTTAGTCTGGATGGGTGAACTGGAGCCAGATTATAAGGCTCTTACTTGCTGTGTTCATTGACAGTCTAGTAAAGTAAGAAAGGCTTCCTACCCCACAACCAGCTAGCCATCTTCCTTATGTGCACTTGACTCCCTGCTAGCCTGGCCCAGCTGGTCAACCATTTGAACTCTGTCTTTTCTATTCCTTATATGATTCTCTCTCTCAGCTTTCAAACTTAAACCTTTATTTTCTCTTGGGCTTCCTGCCTGCTACACATTTCAACCATTCCTTTCTTCCATTCATCCAGTCAGTTAATCAAGGAAATAATATTTAGTTCCTACCATGTGCTAATAAAACTTTCTAGAACTGACCAAGTGAGCTGATAGTGTGGCTTTTAAATTTGAATTTTGTTTATTGTTACGTTTTTGAATAGGTGGTACGTTCATGTGTTTCTGAATTCAAAGGGTACACATGGGATGAAAGTGAGAATTCCCTTCTCCAGTTCCTCCTTTCACTCTAGCTGTTGCTTTGAATTCCTCCCCAGTTGAACTGGTTGACAGTGGTCACAGTCCGGTGGCATTATCCACCTGTTATTCTTAAAAGTCTCGTCTCACCTGAAGTTTGTGACAGTCTCTTCTTTCTCTGTGCTTTTTTTTTTTTTTTAATCACTTTTCTTTGTCATCCAGTCACCTGAAAGGTAGACATTTCCCATTTTGCATTCTTACCTGTGCTCTTTGCATGATGATCTTACAGATTGTCCTCGCTTCAGCTGTGGCATATTTAAGGACAATTCCACAACTTGTATAGAATACAAATTCTAAAGTGATGGCAAGTCTGGGTTCGAGTCTCAATGCTGACACTGGTTAATTTTTTCTCTTAACACCTCTGAGCCCGGTTTTCCTCGTGCGTAAAATGAGGATGTTACTGCCTCCCTGATTGGCCTTGTTAAGACAGTAAACAGCTGTGTGTAAAGTACTTGTCAGTTCTTTACAGCACTTAAGATTTGGTCAGGATCAGTGAGTGTTTGTTATTGCTGTAATTTTATTGTTTTTATTATTGGTTCACGCTCTCAGTTCCCATGTCCCATCTGAATGTTCCATTCCTCCTCATTTTATTCCTTCCATTATCATCTCATCAGAGGTTTCTTTTTTAGATGACTGTATAAAATAGCTTCAGTGCCCACCTTGAACACTCCTCTGTCCCCTCACCTTTCTTTGTTTCTCTTCATAATATTTATCACCACCAGACACATTTCTTTATTGTTTGTCTTCTCTCACCAGAATGTGAGCTCCTTGAGGGCAGGGGCATCGTGTATCTGTTTACTCTTACATACCCAGCTCCTGGAACAGTTCCTGCACATTGTAAATGATCAATACATGCCTGTTGAATGTTATTCAGTGTTGACTAAAGATTGTAAACTCAGTGGAGGTAAAACTAAACTCAGTAACCCTTTTCATTCGTCTCCATCTCACCTTTCCCCTCTCTCCAGTCCTACCCACCATCGGGTGTTCTTCCCAATATTCCTGTCCTCTTAACTGACATCTAGGCTAGAAACCTGAATTATCTTTCATTTCCATCAGACCCCACATTCAGGCAGATAACAAATAATTTGGACTCTCATTTCATAATCTTTCTTTCCCTTTGCTGTCTTCCTTCTTAAAATTGTTAGTAATGTCCTAGAGGCCCGTCTGGCCTCTTGTTCCCCTTCCTCTCTCCGTCCTTGGCTGCTGTCACCAGTGTTTATCCTCAGGAGCATCTCTGATGCTGTCATAGTGGTATTGGTAAATCTTTAGTTCCATCAGAACAGAATGTAAACACCTCACTTGGACTTTGAAGCCTTCACGGTGCCACACTTTGGCCACGTCAGCCCTCCTGACTTGCCTCCCACTCGCCACCTTGTTCCCAGTTTCTGGTCCAGTGCTGGTTGTGATCACCATTACTCACAGCAGCTCCAACTTCCTGCCTCTGCATTGTGTCAGCTCACTCTCCCTGGGGTGTCTTCCCCATCCTGTCTGTCAAATTCTTATCTTTCCATTGAAACCAAGCTCACAGTCTTCCTCTGAGAAACTTTCCTGTGTCCTTCTGTCTTTTCCTGTACTTTGTTTTCTGCAGCAGGACTTCTCCTGAGTCACTTTGTCCATAAAGTAACTGATTACCTCAGATACTTAGCAAGTACTTAATATAGTTGTTCCATACTGTATGTAAAGATGAATCTGCCTTAGGTCTTATCTTTAATCTGTGGTTCAGTGTGGAAGAGAAGACATGCATATCAGTAATCAAAATAAAACGTAGAAAATGCTGAAGTTCCATGTGGAAGAGACGGATAGTAGTTAATAATAGGTGCCATCTGTTGAGTGCCTAATATGGGTTAAGTACATTATTAACACATTTAATCCTCACATAACAACCCAGTGAGGTAGATGGTGTTATCGCTGTTTCACAGCAGAAGAATGAAATGGTTCTGTGATATAGAGAAGTAATTAAAGTTTCATGTGGCTGAGCCAAGACTTGAACCCAGAGCTGCGCAGCATGTGGTCCTAGTGTTGAACAGTGTCTTCTTCGTTAGGATAACATACAAAGACTTTGGGGCAAGTAATTTTATCTTGACTGTTTCAGAGTAAATTCTGTTTGTAATACTAGTGCATTATTTCTTTTTCCCTTCCTTTTTAAGACACTGGAAGAAGAGTTTGCTAGGAAACTACAGGAACAGGAAGTGTTCTTTAAAATGACCGGGGAGTCTGAATGCCTTAACCCATCGACACAGAGCCGGATTTCCAAATTCTACCCCATTCCTAGCTTGCATTCCACTGGATCATAACAGAGGGAAGCACACTGTGGTTGGGTTTGGCTTTTTAAGTACGTCATTCTGTTCTCTTCATCTTTAGCTGTAGTCTATCAGAGAGCTCACGAAGACAATCACCTGCCTCACCTTCTCGGTGTTTTTTACTTGTTTAGTAACGATGGAGGGGAAGGAACTAAGACAGATGCTGGGCCATGTTGGCAAAGTAGCATCTCACAGTAATTCCCTAAGGTGATTTTTGTATATGCTCTTAAAAATTGTGTTATTTAGATACTGTTACCTGAAAGTTATTTAAAGAAAACTGTTACGTCATTTAAGTATTAGTAAATATCTTTTTACATGACAACTTCTCAGTGATGTCTAAAATCTATAATTGAAGCTGTCTACACTGTGGAGAATTGGAATAATTTTTTGGTAGCTCTCATGAAAAAATTTTGAGTTGCTCAAAATATGATATTGATTCAGTAAATAAATCTCTTATCTTTAAATGTTAGCATTGGACTCTTTTAAAAGAGAAAAATTATTTCAGTAATTTGTCTAAAATAATTACTTGTTTAGACATAAACTAATAATTAAGGGTGCTAGCTTTATTATATAAAATAGTGCCTAAAACACTAAATTTCAATTCAGTCTAAAATAGCATTTCCTCCTTTTGGTTCAACAGGGACAAAACACCCTTAGCATTAAGCATTATTGTTTTTTAAATCTTGCTCGTATTACCATTTGATAGAAGTTTTCATCCTAAAGTATAAGTTGGAAAGATGAAAAAATAAAAGGTAGCTTTTAGATGTCCAAATTGAAAATATAAAACTCACCAAATTAAAAAAAGATAGATTTAGCTATCTCAGCTTATTTCCTAAAGTAATACATGAGCTGGTTAAATGGCTTCTCCCATCTTAGCAACTTCTGTTTAAAATTCTGTCATAGGCCGGCAGGCTCTGAGTTATATTTATGAATATATTTTTCTGAAATTAATCTCAAAAGAGGCATTTGTTCAGAGTAATTTTGAAGGAAGAATTTAAATAAAATATTTAGGCAAATACCAGAAATGACTTTTTATTGTTTTGAGATAAAGTCATTCATATTTTGGTTTTGTTTTTTCCATGTTTAAATTATTTACATGATTTGAGTGGGAAAGTCCTAAAACCTTTATCCTGTGGCTGCTTGATATGTGTAATTATTAATGAAATGTTCACTCTAGTCCCTCTTGAGGGTTAGATTTTCAAGCACGTGTCAGGTCAAACAGTATTACAAACCATATTTTGAGGTTGTGAGACAGCACATTTGTAGATGAAGCTTGCTGCCTGCCGTTTGCAGCCTATTAATGAGTGCTAGGTACCAAATTGTAGAAATGTCAGTTTTTAGTTATGTTACAATTGAGGCTGGTGAAAAATGCAAATGAAACTTTGTGGGAACACTGATTCATGTTAAGAAAATGTAAATATCTGTAGCACTTTCTTACAGTTAATTTGAAAACTTTGAATGCTGAACCTTATTTTGTCAGTGGTTTATAGATGATTTAAAAATGCATGTGATTTTAATTTTGTAATTGTTTTGACAAGCATAATTTACTTGGACAACTTTGTAGGTAGCCTTAACTTCTGCCCAAGTTTGTTTTTTATATAAATATATATACATATATATATTATGTATGGTTGTAAATTCATACACTTATCACATGAATGTGTTACTGTATACAAAACTTTGAACGCTTTATTCTCAAATGCTGGACTGAAAAATGTTTTGAAAGCCTTTTAAAATATATATATATATATATATATATATATATATCTTTATAATGTTCAGGATGATGGAAATTGTTTATATTGTTATGATAGAAATGACAGTATACTGTTACCCAGTGTATTTAATGATTTATTTGAAGGAGAGGAAGAAGGTTCTCCTACCACTTCCTCCTTTGAGATTTTCAGTATATTGACTTTTTAAAAATGAATACTTCAGGCAGTAGACATTTTTTCAGTATCATTTAAGTGATATCCTATGTGATGAATGGCTTATGGCCCATAGTTAATTTGGTCTGAATATTTGGTTCTTTTTATTCCTTTCAACTTGACATTCAGAGAGTTGAATAAAGGAAAGAGGCTCAGAGTAGAAGGATTGACCCTCTGGTAAGTTTATTAGCAGCTCTTGTATCTCTGTAAAATTAGCCTTTGGATTCCTTGTTCACACTCGAGTTCTCTTTCAAAAATGACCAGACCATATTCATGTGGGAGCAGGACTACAGAATGATACATATGTAGAGGTAAAACCTTCATTTTAATACTTAGAGTTACATAAATCTTTTCAAAAAGTGTTTTGTTATAGACCATGCTGTTTGTGCCCATCTCTGCCCCCTTCCTGCTAGGCCCTGTATTCACATACAGAAGAGTGGTCTTTCTCTCTTCCATGAAGTGTACATAGGAGGTTGGGGGGGCAAAGATACCTTTGCAGTTGAAGAATACAGTCAAATCCATTCCTGATTTGGTGGTTTTGTTGCTGTGACAGAATGTGCTAAGAAATGCGTAAAAGCAGTTCTCCATCTGTGCCCCGTAGTTACTCAGCCTTGCCCCCGTCCCTGCGTGCTGTGGACATGCTGGCCACCACACTTCTGCAGGTCTAGTTCATGCAGCTCGTTGCACCAGGTTGCCTTTCCTAGTCCTGTCAATCCATGGTTAGGTGTGAATTGCTGAATTAGCTGCTATAACTCTATGGAGTCAGTTAAGCTTTTTCTTACCCTTTTCTGTGGGGAAGCTATAGGGTGGGTAAAGAGGAAATTTGGAGTGCTTATACCTTGCTGAAAATGTTAACACTTTCCTGTGACAGGATACAGCAAATTGTAATTAAATATAAACTAGAACCAGAGCTACCTCTAAGGAGTGTCTCCTCAAGCACAAAGCTCTCAGGCGCATGAGACTCACTGTCACAGAGGGCCTCTGACTTCTTGAGCGTCAGTGAGTTTCAGAAGTGACTGTCCTTTTGTACTCTCCTAGTTCCCTTGTAACTACAGTTTTCCCCATTCCACACTGTGCTGAAATGACAAAGACTCTTCTGAGAAGCCAAATTCTGTCAAATGATTAGCTAGAGATACTGTTGACTGAAGGAAAATGTACAACTGAGGTGGAGGAGGAGAGCTCTTTAGTTCCAGTTCTAATAGGCTTCTGATTGAATAAATCCATTCTTTTCTGGGAAATGATCTTTTATAGGAAATGGGATGTTTTCAATGCTTTTCTTAAGTTGAAGGCACAACAGTTAATGCCACTCTTGTTGGTACCCAATGGCTGACATGGTTTTGATACAGCTTTAAAACTTCTGCTGCTCAGCTTGGGGTAGAGTACTATACCAGTGTTAAATGTTGGCTGTAGCTTTTTGTGATCCTTCTCTGATTTGCAGTGTAATAACTCCACAAGCTACATTTTTCAGAAAGAATTTGTTTCAGAAAATGCCTCTTGTCTGTTTGGGAGCAACATGTCTTTTCAATCATGGGATTGACAAATGAAAAATAAAGTTATTTCTTAATCTACTTTGGGAAGCAGTCTTTTATTGAGACTCGTTGAAACTAGACTGTCCTGCGTGAGAATGTTTTGTAGCAGTTTTAAAAATCCTACCTGTATTTTAAAGCTTGCAGTTCTCCAGATCGTCTGACCGGGACAATCAGAGGTACCATTGTTCCAGAGTGTCTACTCACCACACATGAGTGTCCTTTTCACTGCTAACTTGGAGGGAGTGGCTTTTGTCAGGCAAACCTCTCCTTTGAGTGGTGCTTAAAATATTTCCATCAACATATGTGTATATATGTACCTCTCTTTTAATGTCCTTTTTTTCCCTTGAAATAGATTATTTTTCTCAAACATTTCACAAACCACATGACTCATTTCTGCTAAAAATAACCTGTTTTTTTTTCATCACTAATATGTTCTGTGAGAATCAGTAGACATTAGGCAGCAGCATCTGGCGAGTAGTCAGCTTGGCCGGAGGGAGGCACCGTGTGTCACTTTCTAATCCAGGAGCATTGCATACTGCAGAACTCATGCTTGACTTGTTTTTTTTTTTAATGAAACAAAAGAGGCTAAGACCCACTTCCATCCAGCTGAGGACGTATCTCATATCTGGGTTCTGTTCAGAGAAGTTAGCAGTTTGGGGCTTTTACCCTATTTCTCTTGGGTGTCAGATTCTGTGAAGACTTTTAGATAGCTTGGATTGGGTAAGTCTCAACTAGGACAAAACTCAAAAGTTTGGTTAATCAAGATAAGAATCATTAACGGGGATATGAATACTTGAGCTTCTAAGGCTACCATTACAAAAACAAATTGAGTCAAGCCTCTAGGTAAAACTAAAATATGAAAAAGGCACAATGCAGTCATTCATTATGCATAGTAAGTTTTCATTAGTAAAACGTCAAACTTAATAAACCAACAACTATTTTCTTTTCCTTCTTTGCCTCCTTTCCTTTCTTCCCCTCCCCGCCCCCCCCCGCTTTATTTATTTATTTTTTGGTTAGATAGATCACATTAAAACATAATGTTAAAAAAGAAAAAAGCCCTTTAATTGGAGATTTTGCAATCGAAACGACTCTTCATCTAACAGACCACATAAATGTTTATAGACATTGAAAAGTGCTTTCAAACCAACTGCACCCAGTCCCCCACGCGTTTCCTAGGTGCAGAGCAGGGGTGCTGGCTTCCCCGGCAGGCAGTCTGCTCTCCCTCCCCTCCCCTTCTTTCCTCTTTGCCCCTTGCCCTTCTCGTCCTGTCTGCCACAGCCTAGTTCAGGGTAACATACTATCAGCTCTAGTGTGGACCTACGGGACAGCATAGCTGCAATCAAACAAACTTCCTAAGTAAGTGGAAACGTGATACACAGTGAGAAATAACTAGGAGAAACCCTGTCACCACCTTCAAGGGAAGTAGATTTCTTAATGTTTTCAGTTGCGAGAGTTTGTTCTCAACCAGCTGATTCTGTTTGTTACAACTAGAGAATGCAGGGTAAAGAGGAGAGGGAGGAGCTGGGAGCACAGCCCTGCAACGTTAACCAAAACAGCCCCCTCGAGTGGTACTCCAATCCCATCTTCCAGTTTCTGGGCTTGTTTTTAAGGAAAAGCTGAAGGGCACCTGAAACAGCTTTTATGTATCTGGCTTTCCTAGGCTGGTGTTAAAAGAAGCCAAGGCGCTCAGGCCTGGACAGCAGGGAGACCGGCCTCATCCTACAACACCGCACGTGGCCACTCCCGAGTCCACCCTGTGAAGCTGTCTCAGACTGTGTGTCTTGGACTGAATTCTGCAGACATACACATTGTCCCAGACTAAGATAAGGGTTCTAGTTGACTATTTGCTGTGTCGGTAAGACAGTGAGCCTCCAGCTTTTACCCTCTGGAGAGGTCTTGACCTAAGTGCCATAAGCCACTGCAAGAACTGGTCCAGGGGGCTGCTCCACCATGGGTTGCTTATGGCTTGACGGCAATGCTCCTCCTCCTCCGCCCAATGTAGAATTGGTCACCTAGAAGTGGGCCAGTGAACAGGAAGTTAGGAAATGCCTTGCAGTCTCTGGGGACTTTCTCTTGGGTAATCACAGCAACTGTGACCACTGCAAAACTGGCTTGAAAGATGAACTCTTCTGTAAGACTGTCGATTGATTTAAATGGATTACCCCATTTCATTACCAGCCTGGTTTTCCCTCTCCTCCTTGCACTGACCCTCTCCTTCCTTTCCCCCTGGTGGTTCAGTTGATTGTTACACAATTGGCATTGTTGGCAGTGTCTCCTTGTAATAACGGGCATTTGCCTAAGATTTTCAAGCTTGCTGTGGAACATGCCGCCTGTCTCCCAGGCCTCCAGAAACCCACACCATAGCCGTGAGCCTTACCTTTGTCTCCTTTTTCTCCCTTGTGCCCTCGAGGACCTGGTGGCCCGGCAGGGCCCCTCTCACCTAGGAGGACAGTGGGGCATGGCTAAGTGGGGGCACAGTACAGGGCTCCTCCCCACAGGAGGAGCTGCACGCACTCCTCCATGGCTCTGGCAAGGGAGCTGCTTCCCACAGGGGTGGTTGTTCCACAGGTGGCTGTTTCAGCCACCACTTACCTTTGGGTCCAGGGATGCCCATCTCTCCCTTCTGCCCAGGGGGTCCTGGGATGGCTCCATAAGCTGCAAGGGGGAGAAGCGGGCCTTAGACTAGAGATCACCCTGGTGCTTGGCAAGTAAAGTGATTTGTCGATAATGGTAGAGTTTGGATTTGTAAGAGGAAAACAAAGTTTAGAATTTATCAGCTTTTTAGCATCTCATGTTAATGAGGTTTTTCGGAACTCTGGTTCGTGAGACTGTGCAGCAAGATAAGTCTGGGGAAGGTAAATGGGGGCTGCCCTTACTTCGGAAAAAGTCCATGAGGTCCTCAGTCACATTGCTGTAGGCGGAGAAGATCTTGCTGATGCCAGGGGGCCCCTGGGGCCCAGGCCGGCCTGGGGGCCCCTGCACCGTGTAGGCCATCCCTTGGAGCAGCCCCTGACCTGTGAAACACAGTGTGTGGTGGGCACAGGGAGTAGGGGTCACCGGCCCCCTCTTCAAGGTGGGAGCACAGGGCCCTCTGACTAACTCCCAGTACAGTTTTGACTCTCTTATGCAGCAGCGAGGAAGGAGCCCTGCAACTTCTTTTGTCTCCTGTGTTGATGAGCAGGTCTCCACCTCCAAGGGCTTGTATTGCAGGCCTTTTACTACTACGTAGTTGTATTGGTAAGCCACACGGGGAAAGGGCTTAGCCGCCAACCTTCACTCAGCCCCTTCCATAGTCATGGACACTTCTGAGAAGCACAAGCAAGAAGGGGAAACAGGACCCCCAGCTTCTCTGCTCCCTGCAGCACAGGTTGCAGTGCTGACTGGGCCGCTTGAACTAAGCTCGTCTTCAGTCCCGGCCCATCTGATGCCAGGACCACTGTCCTCCTTAGCGTGGAGGTGCTCTCATGCTCCCAGCCCCACAGCACTGAGGCTTCGTGTCCCCACTTACGCTGCAAGCTCTCCGACACCCGAACAGCCAGCTCATTGTAATCCAGACCTCTGGCAAAGCCGGTCCCGAATCTGCCATCACCGCCATACATGCCACCCTCGGCTGCGGCCCCGTAGCCTCGGCCCATGTCCATGCCAAAGGGTCCCCCTTCGCCCAGGGAGCCTCCACTGGCTCCTCCTATGCCCATGGAGGAGCTGTAGGAGGTGTCCCTACTGAAAGAGGAGGAGCTGCCACTCTGGCTGTAGGAGCTGTCTGTGGACAGCAGGCGGCTGTCCCCGGGGGGCCCCTGGGGCCCAGGGGGACCCGGGGGGCCAACGATGAAGCTACGCACATCAGGACCTGGGGGGAGGAAGCGGCATTACTGGGAGCTGGGTCTGGGGGAGAGGAAGAAGTGGGAACTGGGGTGGGGGGCTGGTTCTTGACACCCTTTAGCAGGATGTGAACTCGCACTGAGTAGAGTGTGGGCTGAGAAGAAGCCGGACTTCCCCTGCTGGGGTGGCTAAGGTGTTTAGCCTCCAGGCCCTTCAAACCCTGGCCACCCTCTCACAGAGAGAAGCCCGGACTGGGAGGGGACGGAGGAGGGACAGGGACATCAGGGGCACCTACTTGTGAGATAGCTAATCAGCTCACTCCGGAAGCTGTCACTGTTTTCAGCTGCGTATGTCGCCAGAGCTCCTGAGATGCCCGGGGGCCCTCTAGGGCCTGGGGGACCCGGGGGACCAGGAGGGCCTGGGATGGATGACAAGCCGGCAGCTGAGCAGGAAGCAAGAGACAGAGAAGGATCAGGGATCCATCGCCAGGACCACTGAATTCCCAGCCTGGGCCCCTCTAGAAGGAGGCAGAGGGAGACCCACACACCTGGGTCCTGGCTTCCTCCAGAGTAAGTGCTCCCCACTGCCCTCCACCCCCAGTCCCAAGCCTCATTCAACCCCCATCACATCCCCTCCCCCAGCTCTTCTGGGACTCAGAGCTCCCGGCTAGGCACCTGGTCATCTGCTGGCCCGAGCTCTCTCATGACTTTAGAGCACAGTCTCCCCACCCGCCCCCCCCACCCACCACATCTCTCCCTGCGGGGCTGAGAGCACTTCGCCTGCCTCACTCCTTACTCTGCAGGTAAGATGAGAGGTCCTCCATGCTGATGCTGGACCATGAACTGCCTGGGAGCCCTGGGGGCCCAGGAGGACCTGGGGGCCCAACGATACCTCTGAATTCAGACCCTGAGACACCGAGGAAGAGCAAGGATCAGTTAGGCCTGGACCGAGGGGCTCTGCCCTCCACCCTGAAGCACTTGATCAGATGGCCCTGATCAGCCCTACCTTGGAGCAAGGAGAGGAGCTCTTCATAGGATGTGCCCGGCAAGCCTGGGGGCCCTGGGGGGCCAGGAAGCCCGATGCTGACTCCAGTGCCTGAGGAACGAAATCTCAAGTTGTGATGGATGCAGGTCAGGCAGGGAAGGGAGGGTGGAAACACCATATCGGAGAGGAAGCCAGATGGAAGCCACTTGAATGGAAGTAGGGGCCAGGAAAGGGGTGAGGGGCAGTAGGGAGAGACTGGCAGAGTCGCAGGCGTGAGATCCTGGGCAAGGACACTGCAGAGGAGGGACTCTGAGGCTGGGGAAGAGTGCAGGTCAGCTCTCTCCTGCTGGGCGTGTGCATGTGTGCGTGCATGCAAAGGTGGGTGTGTGTCCAGAGAAGTGTGCATGTGAGTCGTGTGCACGGTCCTTGCAGAACAGTGCCCGGGGGACTCGCTCTGGCTTCCCTCACTAGGCTCCGTGACCTGCTCTGGGGCACAGGTTTGAACCACTCTGAATACCACCCCTCCTCTGGGTTGGGTGCAGCCTAGTGGGAGAGGGTCAGGGATGTCTAGCCCCTGCATGCCCACCCAGGCCCTCCTGCCCCCCTTGCCAGGGATGCAGACAACTCACTGGACATGTAGCTGAGGATGCGGTTGCTCAGCTCTGCATAATCCAGAGACTGGAGGAACCAATCTCCACTGGCTCCTTGTGGCATCAGGTACTGCTGTAGATACTGACGCACGTCATCTCCTGAAAGGAGAGGAGGCGCCATGGACCACTGGCCAGCTTGGCCTCCTTGCAGACCGGCCCGAGTGATGTGTGAGCTGGGACATTGGCAAGCTGCCAGTAGCTGAAGGGGTACCTGCTACACTCATCCCTCAGGGGGGAGATCTGACACCCTCTGTCCAGCTGACTGCTGGGAGTGAAGTGAGAGTGGCTCCTTGTCCCGAGGGACCGCCAAGTGTGCCTGATAAGTCAGCCAGGAGAGAGGGGCACCCTTCAGCCCCCCGACCCCCGCTGCCCCCCCAGGCAACTCACGCCGGAGCGCAGCCAGGATGTCTTCAGAAGAGATGGAGGTGGAGGATGTGCCGATGCTGTACCCGGAAGCTGTGGGGAAGGAAACCGGGTCACCTGCTTCGCTGGTACTGAAGCAGTGCCCTCATAACTCCAGAATCAAAGGCCTGGTCACCCAGCTGCTTCCCTTGGGGGGAAATGAATGAATGGGGCATTTGCAGGATATTTATAATTTCTATTTTTCTTAATCTGAACAAACCTTTTTTGGAAGCTAGATCCAGCAGCCTGATTACTATGAATTTAATATTGAACATCACATTCACAAAAAGGGCAAAGCAAACAGCAAATTAAGAGACGAGGCTCCAGGAATGACCGTGGACCTGGGAGGAGGCTTGTCATCACAGGGGTAGCAAGAGGCTTACTCTGTAAGTAGCTCACGACGAGGCTGGCCAGCTCGGAGTAGTTGAAAGTCTCACCGGTGATGGTGGTGACAGGCCCGGGGGGACCAGGTGGGCCTGGGGGACCCTGAACTCCAGACAGATAAGACCTGATACTGTCACCTGCCAACAAAGAAAGCAAGTCAAGCCTGTCCCCAAGAGGGCGCGTCTCCCCCACAGAGGTGACCTGAGCACTTAACCCACTCGTGGGCCAAGGCATGTCCAGCAGGGAGCCTGGACTCCCCTTGTTACAGATGGAGAAACTGACGCAGAGTCTGTGCTTGGCCCGGTGGATCTTGAGGGCTGTGGGCCAGCAAGACCCCAGTCGGTGACACATCTGACCAAGCTCTGGTGCCCATGTGTGTGGAAATCACGCCCTCACCTCCATGGAGTGTACAGGGATGCGGTCTGGGGCACGTACACGGGTGAATGTGTGTGTGTGTGTGCACACATGGAAAAGTGTGTGTGTATATGAGCCTCTACTGGGGCTCTATGTCCATGTACAAGTCTATGTGCGTGGGCAGGTGTGAGAAGATGGGAGTTAGGGAGCTCATGGACCTGCACTCTTAGCACACACCTGTGCACACACATACATATGCATGCTGCCCCACTCAGATGTGGGATACTCACTCTGCATGTAGTCAGAGATGTATTGCTGAATCTCCAGGCCAGAGCTGCTGAGGGAGCCTGGAGGCCCGGGGGGCCCTGGTGGGCCTGGCGGACCCTGCATGAACATGGTACTTGACGACAATCCCCCTGCAGGAGAGAAGGCCACTGAGTTGGTCTGTCCTCTCTGGGGTCAAACCAAGGAGCACAGGCAATGCCTTCACAGTCTGAGGAGAGAAAGTCTTTCTCAGGAGAACTAGGACAGTGGCAACGAGCTCCTAGGAGCTCTCCCAGGCTGAGTCCTCCCTTTCCTTCGACAACCTGTGCACTGCCCACACACCCCTCTTCACCCCCGCACCCCTAGCTCCCGAGCTCTGTTCTCGCCGTCACTGTCATCGGCGTTGTTAGTCATCTTTATCTTGCAGGCATCCTTGTCTCCCACCCCTGCTATCTTGTAACCTCCTCAGGGGCAGTTCAGAATCTAGCATGTAGAGAAAGTACCTCATTAACACTGAATCATGGATTCGTGAATGAATTAGTTAATTAATATCCTTATTGGCACAGTCAACCTCACTTGAAGACGGGGAGAAGAATTTTGGGCACCTTGGCGTCTTACCTTGAGAGGGCCCACCAGGAATGCTAGGAGCCCCTGGGACTCCGGGATCACCTGGAATCCAAAACAAGAAGCTGTTTGCATCGCCTCCTCCAGGAAGCCTCCCCTGGTTAAGCTCAACCACTCTATATCAGCTTGTGACTCAACAACTGTCCCATGTTTCTCAGTCTCATTTCTGGAATGATACCACAGCTTCCTTGGGCAGAGACTGTATCCCTCCAACCCCGTCCCTTTCTCCCTCCACGCTCTCCTTTCTTCAGCCTCTTCTTCCTCCCACGGCTGGAGCACCAGCAAGTAGTCCTTGCCCTCTCTTCAGGCTCTGGGAGGCAGCCTTGTTCCCACTCTCCACTGCCTGCACTGACCTTTGTCACCCTTGGGTCCCTGAGGGCCGGGTGGGCCTGGTGGTCCCTGCAGGTTGAGTCCAAGAGAACCGGAGCCTGGAGGCCAACAACACAGTGCAGTCAGTGGGTGGGAGAGGCTCCAGCAGAGTCTCTGGGGAGAGGCTCCAGTGGGGGGGACGGCGGTGCTCAGCACTTACCTGAGCCTGACAGCCCTGGGAGGCCTCGCTCGCCTGAGGGGCACAGCAGAGAGGGGACGGTCAGCTGTGCCCACCTCCCTCTCCCCATGCCCCACCGAAGATACCACCTCCCTCCCGAGGCTCCCTAAGACTTATGACACAGCTGGTCAGCACCGGCCCTCGGGCAGTACCTAGAGCTGCCGCACAGACACATGTGCACACACGCACACGCAGGCACACAATTCCCAACCACAGACACCCTCTGATCACTCATTTGGACCAAACCCCAGAAGCTCAGGGATCTTGGAAGTTCAGCCCCCACCCCCTAGAGTTGTTTGAGGCCAGTTCTCCTGTACCTTGGTGTCCTCGGGGACCTGGGGGGCCTGGCGGAGAAAGCAGACAGTTGTGAGACATGTCCCAACCAGATGCTGTGACTTCAAGGGGCCCGAGGAGGGGGCGGGACAGGGCTCTGGGCCCAGAGCAGACTCAGGGCTTGGGGCTCCCCACACCTCTGCTCCAACAGGACAAGGCAGAGGTGGACATGCTTTGCAGAGCTTCTGACCAACCCCCGGCCCCTGCTCCAAGCTGCTGAGCTCCTAATGGGGTGTGGCAGGAGAATGAAGACCTGCCCCAGCTCGTCCAGCCTTGTCCAAATTCCTCTGGCCACCAGCAGGCCAAACGGGCACACTGACTCCCGGGCCCCCTAAGACACTGCTCTCACCTTGGTCTCCCTTGGGGCCTGGGGGGCCAGGTGGGCCTGGAGGGCCAGAGAAGAAGGTCTCTGTTGAGGGAAGAAACAGTTTTGAGTGTGGACGCAATGATGTTTGTGAGGGAGCAGCATCTAGAACAGCACCAGTCGTTCTGTAGATGATCAACATTTGTCAAATGAATGGATGGATGGATGGTTGGTCGGGAAGTTGGATAGAAAAATATGTAAAAGTAAAGAAGGAATGAACAGCCTGGTGCATGGGCAGATGCATTTTCTGCGAGGGACAAGCCCTGGGCTCAAGTTTGCCCTAAACTTATTTCCGTATGCTTCTATGTTCTACGGTCAGCATTTATCTCATGTCAGGAGCATGTGTCCTGCCTGCCTTATCAGAACTGGACTCCCTGAGGATAGGAATTAGGTCTCTCCAATCAGCCAGAAGCTCCCCACAACAGAGTCAGCTGTCTCCCCCAGGCAGGCTACCAGGGGCTCTCAGGGTGGCTGGGCTGACATCAGCACCCTCCTTCCCTGCAGCAGGTAGCACGGCGTTTATGCAAACACATCCATGGTAGCAAGCCAGAAGGAGGGAGCATGGAGAGTAGGTCAGGAAGACTGCACGCCCGTGACTGCAGCGTGTGTTGGGGTTGGGGCTGGGGCCGAGGTGGAGAACAGGAGTGATTTGACGCCCCAGCATTACCTGAGCTGGTCAGGAGAGATCCCGGTGGGCCTGGTGGGCCTGGCAAGCCTTCCCCTAGATAAGAGAACCGCCCAAGACTTATCAATTCCAAGAGGTGGCCAGGAACCCTCTGCCCAGGAGGAGCAGCAGAGAAGCTCTTTCCTAAGAACTAGCTAGGAAGCAGCCCGGGCTCTGGTCCCATTGTCTCCCACCTACCCCGCTCTCACCCGCTGGGCCTTGGGGTCCTGGGGGGCCTGGAATGGACAGTCTTGTAGAAAAAGGTAAGGAAGAGGCAATGCTGAACCCAGGACCTTGCTTCCTCACTAAGTGCCTTGAGCCCCTGCCCTGTCCCCAAGATTTCCCACCTTCCAAAGATCCTGAGGTGCTCACCTGGTGGTCCAGGTGGTCCAGGTGGGCCTGGGGGTCCTCGTAAATCAATACCGTCTGTGGAAAGAAGAAGCCAGAAATGAGTAAAAGCTGTCATGAGACTGCTCTCTCTGCCAGCCTTACCCCTCACCAGGATCATCAGCAACTCTACTCACACCCCACACCAGGTCATGGGTCATGGTCTGGGACCCTCCAAGACACCCTTGGCTAGAGGTGCGTTTTGCTCTGAGCAGGGTGGGGCTGAGTGGCGCTCCCTGGTGGCTGTTGCCGGTGTGGCAGTGATGAGTAGGAGCATGGCTTCGGAGTCAGGAAGCCTGAGTTCAAGTCCTGCCTCACCACTGCTGGCTTGTGACTCAGGCAAGATCTTGAGCTCTTTCAGCCTCAGTTCCCTCTGCTGTAAACCAGAGGCCCAAGACCGGTATCACCAGGGCGTTGCACAGACTCAGTGGGACACCAAGGCACAGTGGCAGGCACATGGCAACCCTCGGACCAGGGCTGGCGTTGTCTTTGTTAAGGTGTCCGGGAGGACAGCCTGCAGCATCTCTGCCTGGGATCTTTAAAGGATGGGGAACAGGAGGACCCAGGAGTCAGCCCTGCCAGGCCAAGTCTGGGGCTGAGAACCCAGGGACCCCTGTGGCGGTTTTGGGTGGGGAGGTCCAGGACTCCTCTCATCACACCCGCAGGGGTGGGTGCAGACACCCCATGTGGCCCTGGTCCTCCTGGAATCCGAAGAAGCTCTCTGACAGCTGCGCCATCCCCTGTGACTCATCTCCATGGCTGATAAAGCCCTGCTGTTCTCTTCTCTCTCAGCTAGCACTGTGTCTTGGAGGAACTGGTCATCCTTACATTGGGGCTCATGATGACTCATGGGTGCAGCTGCCGCAGGCCCCCATGCACGGCCACCTCCCCCACTCCCACCCCCGCATCACCTGTCCCAGAGAAAACGGTGGTACTCACGGGTGGACAGGACCTCAGAGATGGAGCTGCTGCTGCCCATGAATAATTCGCTAGCCAGGCCCGGCTCCCCTCGTGGGCCTGTGGGGAGGACACAGAGTTGGGGGTCACCACTCTCAACAATCTGTCAGTGTGGGGCTGAGCTGAGGATGGGCGGGGCTGAGCCAAGTGTGGGTGGGGCCAGAGTGTTGGCTGGGAACCAGAAACACCGCAGGAAGAAATGGAGGATCTGGAGCCAGATGGTATTTTGGATACAGTCTGGATATTTGGCTAAGTTGCTGGACAGTGACCTGATTCTCAGGATCCGGTCACAAGAAGCCTGAGGCCTGTGAAAATTGCTAAGCTTGATCCTGACTCAGGAGCCTCAATCTCCCTTTCTAGGGGACCCTTACCTCCTCAGAAACATGGAAGGGTGTGGGAAGAGGTGTCTCCTCTGGCTGCTGAGGCCTTGCAAGGGCCTTGTGATGAGTTGGGGGGCCCCCTCGCCTCCCTTCCCAGGATGCACCTCTCTCACTTCATTTAAAGATGGGCGTATTTCCACCCTGGGAAGGAAGCTCTCCCCACAGCCTATGGTCATGCATTCTTTCAGAGCGACACATACCTTGCTGTCCTGGAAGACCAGCTGGACCAACAGGGCCTGGAAATGGGGTTGGGGAAGAATAGGTTTTACCACACCTTGAGGGTCAGAGTTCTAGAAGAACTGAAGAAAAGGCAGGTGCCTAGGTACATAAGTGGCTTCCTCACAAGGCATGGAACAGTGGCCCAAAGTGGTCAGCTTGCTTATTTGAAAGCAATAAGCAATTTGAGACCAGCCCTGTGGTCTGTTCTGGTGAGAAATTTCTCTGCCAGGCACTGGGGCCCCTGGGATGGGCAGGACTCTGACACTGTCCTCTGATGATTCGAGATTTCTAAACACCCACAGTGTCCCCTCTGTCACTGGAGTTTATCAGGAGAGAAGGCTGGTCCATACTTGCACTAGTCATGTTAAATAATGTATTTCACTTACACGCAAACACTTTAAATAATTGAAAAAGATATAAAAAAATAACATGCATTTTAGATAAATAGAAAAATATCACCCATAATTCTTTAACTTGTAGGCATTTTGTTTTATTTCCTTCCAACAGTTTTTTCTTATAAAAATGTAGTTGCAACCACCGAGCACACATTATTGAGTATGCTGTGCTAAGTCACTCAGTCATGTCTGACGCTTTGCGACCCCATGGACTATAGCCTGCAAGGCTCCTCTGTCCATAGGGATTCTCCAGGCAAGCATACTGGAGTGGGTTGCCATTTCCTTCTCCAAGGGATCTTCCCAACCCAGGGATAGAATCCAGGTCTCCCACATTGCAGGCGGATTCTTTATTGACTGAGTCACCAGGGAAGCCCATTATCGAGTATTCTCCTCTTTAAACATCTTTCCTTTAAGTCTTCCTATTTTTGTAGCCATCTCATTATTGTTGGACAATTTAGGGATGTTTGCTTCAAATAGACTCCTAGCATTTTTGTTGCCCCTGATGCATGTTATCAAGTTGTTTTCCAAGAGGAAACAATTTGAGGACAGACTCTTGAGAGGAACCTGGGCCGAACCCTGACTCAGCTACTTCTTAGCTGCATGGCCTTAAGTACATCATTTACCTGCTGGAGCCTGAAGTGGTGCTGTGGGGCCCTATGGAAGCAAAGCACACACAGGGCTTGGGATACTTGCTGGGAGTAATCAGGGCTCACCAGGCTGCCAGGGAGGGGCTTTCTCAGCCTCTTCCTATTCTTCCCCGGGTTCCAACCCAGGTTTCAGATTTGACTGAACGCTACTGTAGTCAAACATCAGCAAGCCTGATGCTGACCTGGGGCAAAGCAAGAAAACAGACTGACCTGGGGCTCCTGGAGGTCCCGGAGGTCCCATGGCTCCTGGAGGTCCCGGGGGACCTGGGACAGTGATAGTCGACGATCCCTCTGTAAACAGAAGGCACATTCAACGCTGAGCCCCACTCTCCTCATTCAGAGGAACAGGGACCAGGCTGGGCTGTGGGCCAGGTTGGGCCAGTACAACCTCTAAAATTCCCCACCCTCCTCCCTCTGACTGGCAGAGCCCAGCACTGCATTCTGCCCAAAGCACCGAGCCTGTAGATGTGGAGGGTGTGGAGACAGAGCCAGGACAGATGCCCAGTACCCTCTGCAGGGCCTGCCTACCTGAAGTCATGATCTTGCCTGGAGCTCCTGGTTCACCTGGGAGGGGAGGAAGAGGAGAGTGGTTCAATAAATCATTTTCAAGGCTTCTGATTGCATTTGAGACCCACTCCTAACTCTCAGGCTAAAGGCATTTGAATGAACTGAAGGGGAACAGGCAGGATGCATTAAGCACCAGTCTGTGCCCAGGAGACCCTGGAGGCCAGAGCGTCAGTCTTCTTGGCTCACAATAGCTTTTGGACGAAGCTGGGTCTCTGCAAAGGGGCTTCACTGGCAGGTGTTGGAGAGTGTGCCTTTTGATGAGGCCAGAATATGCCAATTTAGGAGTCATTCCCACTCCCATAGTCTATCTTCTCTCACCAGGGGCATCGAAGGCTCTTACTGGGAATTTCTTTAGGTGGAAAGAGTACTGAGAGGTCAAAGAGCAGAGGTAGTAAGCCTGCAGGGTTAAGTGTAGTTCCCATGCTCCTCAGGTGCTAATTCTCCAGGACAGGATAGGGGCCGTGCAAAATTAAGGTGGTGGTGGTGGGAGGTGGCGGTCTGTGGTCTGAGGAATCCTGAGTAAAGGTTAACAGATGTCTCCTCTGCCTTGTGTTTCAGAGGGT
This sequence comes from Bubalus kerabau, assembly GCF_029407905.1. Taxonomy (NCBI): domain Eukaryota; kingdom Metazoa; phylum Chordata; class Mammalia; order Artiodactyla; family Bovidae; genus Bubalus; species Bubalus kerabau. The sequence continues at coordinate 27,150,496 of NC_073645.1, forward strand.
TGAAAGGGCAAATGTGCATGGGAGACTTCCAAGAAGGGGGATGGCAGATTCACACTTTCTCAAGGCCATCTCAATGAGGAATCTCTGTGGACTGGAGACCCACAGATTCTAGAGAACCAAGAGAGTGAAGTAGAGGATGGAAAGGTCCTTGACTGGAACTTTCTTGTCATTTCCCAAGACCTGTGGGTATTCAGTCATCCACACACAGAGGGGTGATGCTGATTTCCCCCTTTGGGGGAGCAGAGGGGTGGTCTCTACTTGTGTCCTGCCAGCCCCTGGGGGTCAAATCTAAGAAAAGTACTTGAGTTATTTTTGTTGGAACACAATCCAGTATCAGATACAATGTCCACCTCTTGTGCACACTGGACAGAAAGCCACAGCCCCTGGAGAAAGGCAGGGGCCTCTCCTGGAGAATCCCAGGCCTCTCCCTGAGTAGATCTGTGGACCCGGAGATGTGTTTGGCCAGGATGTGCCTGAAAGAACCCCTTGGCCCCAACCAGTTGTTGGAAATAGTTTCTGGAAAGTAGGTCCCCACAAGGTGACGGTGACAGAGGCCAGCTCTGTGGAATGTCAGGGTTCAGGATGGTAGGCTCACGGGACAGAAGGAGAGGGCCGTCCCTGAGCAATGCCTGTCCTGGACTAGCCCAGGGGTGGGGGCGGATGCTAGCGTTGCCCTACGCGGTAGGGTCCAGTCCTGAGGATGCTCCCCCCAGAACTCTGACTTTGCCCTCTCTCAGTAGCTTCTGAGACCCTCCTGAATGAAAGCCCCCTCTCAGAAAGGGGGTGGCAGTGTCCCAGTTACACTGAGGTCTATGTGGATTATAAAACCTGTCCCAGGGAAGAGTCACACTACGGGGGGACCAGCCTAAGTGAGGGGATGGAGCACCCTCAGGGTGTTTTAGAGGTGGGATGGAAAGGCCTTCAGGGGTGGGGGCAGCATCCTTCCAGATCCTCCTTCATCAAAGGCTGGGGGAAACCCAGGCACCAAAGTGAGGTTCTAGATTGTGGGAAACAGAGTGGGGCTTGAAGATTCAGGGCTTAGTTGATCAGAAGAATCCTTGGCTCCTCAACCTCACAGCCTTCCTCTGAAGCCACTAGATGCCACTGTTGATCCAGGCTCTTGCCAGAGAGGGGCCTCCTGCAAAAATGACTAGTGACTGTCTAGTTTGTTTGCAAAGCCACTTACCTTTAACTCCTGGTCGGCCGGGGGTACCAGGAATTCCTGATGTGATTGAAAACAAGTGAGTCAAGATGATGAAGGGCCAGAAATCTCAGACACCCTGTGGTGGCACCTAGCACTGGGTCACCCAGCAAGGCCGCAATCACGCACTGAAACCTGCAGGCCCAGCTGACTCTGACTTCCACCTGGGCCCAGCGGCCCCTCAGGCAGCCTCTTGCTCTGAGCCCTTCTCCATCTCTAGGAAATGGGGCAACAGCTGGGCTGGAGAGAGGCAAAGGTGCATGGACCCTGCTGTGGGGGATCCCCTGAAGACTTGGGGAGTAGGGGAGGGGCTATATATCTGATATATCAGATATATTCCTATATATTCCTATATCTGATAACACTGCCTCTTGCTTTCATCCACTGAATTCCACCAGGAAGCATTAGAAACAAGTCCCTGTGTGCTGAACTGTTGGGAGAGATGTTGTTTGATTTTATTTTATACCTTTGCCTAATTTCCTTTAGGAGTTGGGCCTGGTGTGGTGACAGTTTCTCAGATCCAAGTGGGTGCACACCATCCAGCTATTGGACAGACTGGACACTGGGGCTGTCCCAGAGAAGCTGGGCCCTTCTGCGTGACATGACACCCACTCCCTGCTGAGCCATGGAGGATGTGGTCTCTGTGGGACTAACGGGACTTCTGAGCCTCCTCACAGGGTGGCGGGGAGTGTGTGTGTCGGTGGGGGGTTGGGGGTGGTGGTCCCTGCACCATAGGGAGCCAGGCTCAGGCAGACAGAATTTGCTTGTGATCTAACCTCATCTCTCCAGAATGCCTTTCTAGATTGTTCTGTGAGTATTTTTCCTGCCTAAGGTGTTTCTTCAGACTCAGTAAAATGACCTGAACCCATTCTTGCTGGAGGGTGAGGGGAGGAGTGGAAACACTCTGGTGACTGGAGAAGCTTCTGCAGAATGCCAGGGGTGGGAGTGACCCAATAACTCACCCTGAGGTCCTTGGGGTCCAGTAAGACCTATGCAAAACAAGACATGAAAGGAGAGTTGAAGGGCTGAGGAGCCCCTGCCTCAGCCCAGGAGCGGTGCAGGGAGATGAACCCTGTGTGTGGGGCAGCCGGACTCCAGGGTCCTCGTCACCCTCTGGGTGATGTGCAGTTCTCTGACCCACCGCTCCACTGGGGGATGGTCCTTAGCCTTTTTGGGGTCTCAGACCTTTTGGTGTCTGAGAGCTACAAACCCAGAAAGTTCACACACTCATTGACTCTCGTGTGCCCCCTAGGCTATCTCCTTGGCACTCCCCATCTGTGCACCCGCCAGAGGAGCCAGGGGGCCCCCTGCTCCTCACTGGCCTCAGAGGATTGCCATCTGCCCTATGGCTTTCCTGTTTTGATTTATTCCTCCTGCAGCTCTGGGGATCTTGCTCCTGTTGGGCCTTTGGTGGTGACCCTAACAGCAGCTTCTTTTCCCAGACCGGCGGCCGCTGGTGACTGTCCCAGCTATGGCCTGAGGAGGTCTGGAGGGCTCAGAGGAACCAGGAACTGAGTGGGTGATAAACTGCCATTTTTAAGACACTCCTTGACGCTTTCTAGAACTCCTTGCTTTTGGTGTTGTTTTTTTTTCCTGAGTTGCCAGTGGTGACTGGGCTGTCAGGACCCACAGCCATTATGCCCGGCTCCAGCCAGCATTTTCCTGATGAGCTTCTGGAGGAAAATGGACTCAGAAAGGTATACACGCACACACACACAGCATGGCCAGCTCCCTCTTCCCACTCTTTACCTGGCTTCCCTGGGTCCCCAGAAGGTCCTGGTAAGCCCCGGGTTCCCGGCATTCCTGGAAGACCTTGTTCCCCTAGAGAGAGCAGTGCCACATGGAGAGTTTTCCCTCTAGGCAAGCTGGCTGGCCCGCACCTGGGAGCTGGGTGCTCTTGGGGTTCTACTGAATAACTTGCCAGCAGATGGAAGGGAGGAAGTGGGAGAGACCCGGGCCTTGCATACCTCCCTGTGATACACAACCCCTGGCATTGTGATTGGGGGGCTGGGAGCTGCCTGCTGGGATGTGGATGGGGCTCAGAAGGGTAGGCGGGGGAGGGGGGAGAGTGAGGAGAGCAGCTCCGTGACCAACCTCTTGGGCCTTGATGTCCGTCAGGGCCAGCGGGTCCTGGGAAAGCAGATCAAAGCTCTTCAGTGACTCTGGGAGCTTCCCTGGGACTCCTCCTTCAACCACCCTACAGCCTCGCAAGCTGTCTCCTAGGTGGGGGAGGGGGAGCCCATGCAGCCCCTCCCGCAGCCATGAGACACAGAAGAAGCCCTGTCCTTGTCACACTGCTGGGCACAGCTTTCCCCTGTCCTCTGCTCCTAATGCCTCTTTTCCTGCTGAGAACTCTTTCATGGTGCACACTGCATGTCCCCCACAAGATGCTCAATGCGTGTTGGCCTGGAGGTCAGCGTCCTCTAAGATCTTGTCTTCTCTGCTGTAGGCATCATTCTAACCTCTGTCCAAAGTCATGTCCATCTGGGATCGCTCTTGCTTTTTGCCACCTCTCCGTTTTTCCTCACTCATATGGCTGCCTCTGGGGTTAAAATCTTCTTTTCTTTTTCAAACCATCTGAAGAGCCCCTTCCTCCCTCCTTCTGGTTGGAAGAAGCCTCTCTCTCTGCTGTTTCCTCAGAGCACCCTGTACCTCTCATGACCCTCGTCACCTCACACGAGCTTTATCTCCCCTTGAGGGAGGTAAAGCATCTTATTGCCCAGCACAGCATTCTGAACTCCGTCAGCACTCCCTAATAGTTTGTTAAATGAATGAGATCATCAAGGCACCACATCCCCATCAGTGGGGCTTAAACCCTTCTGGGACATGTTGCCAAATGCCTGGCCACCTGGGGGGTCTTTGGCTAACTTCCTTGTCCTGGCTGACAGGCCCCTCAGGAAGGGTCAGCCAAAGGGCTGAACTCTGCGATCTGGCTGTGAGACCAGCCCTGGAGTATCAGGGCTGTGCCTAGAATTCTGCGGGTTCTGAAGAACTTCAGCTCTTGCCCGTCCTCCCCAGGGGCCTGAGTACCTTGGAGGCAGGAACTGGGGGGTGGAGGGGGTGCGGAGGAGGGTGGCAGGGAAGGGGGTGGACCATGTCTTGCCAAGGCCCTCCACCCTCAGAGCAGTAAGAAGCTGTCAGAGACAGTGGCAGCTCTGTGAGCCCCAAAAGGATGCCCAGATCTAGGAATAGCCTGTAAGTGGAGTCTCTGCCAGGCATGGACAGATTAAACAGGAGACACAGCTCTAGACGGATCTCAGCTCTAGGGCCATGATGATGATGCAGCGACGCAGACCCATGGTGCCCGCTGCGTTGAGACACTCACCCATCGTTCCTTTAGCCCCGGGCTCACCCACGGCACCAGGTAAACCTTTCAAGCCAGGCTCGCCTGCAAAGGAAGTGGACTAGGTGATGGAGGAGCTTGACCATAATAGAGCATGCCACCCTGCCAGACACCCTGAAGCCTGCCACCTCTCTGACCAGAGGAACTTGGCATGCCAACCGGAGGCTGGGGACACAGCGTCTGCTTTCATTCTAAAGTCAGGCCTCCCACCCCTGGCAGCAGGCATGGACTGGCCCAGAGGCCACGCCTGGTGTGGAGGGGCCTGTGTATGAGTCTCATTTCCTTGGCAACAAAAAGCTACCTCCTGTGGCCAAAGCACTAGTACTATTTCCTTTCAATCGTGCAAGCTGGCAGGAGGTGAGAGGAGAAAGGGATATGAGTAGTGTAAAGGCAACTAAATTCTTCAAAAGAATCAGAGACAATCATAAACTGTCTTTTCTGTCCCAAACATATATTGCTGATGCTGGCTTATACTCCAGTCTAGATTGCAAGTCCTCTGAAGGTTTTTAGACAGAGATTCTATCTGACGCTTCTGTATTTTTTTCCCCCACTTACAGTATCCAATGGATTTATAAAAAGTCTTTAAAGTAACAGTAGATTCCTGTGTGGGACTGACCTGTGAGGCCTCGGGGTCCTTTCTCACCCTGGTCACCTGAAATAAACATGGGGTGGGGGGCAGGGGTAGAGAAAGCAAGCATCAGTCAGGAGCAAGGAAAAGAATTCACTCAGCAAGGGGGACCCTGGCTGCAGAACAGTTCCCATAGTATCTGGAAGCTGCCGTCAGCTGAATATTGGTGAGAACTCAGCATTAACAAAGACCCAGAAAGCAAGCTAGATAGATTTCTCCTGGGTCAGGGCCCACCTGCAAACTGACCCAGGCCTTTCTGTCTCACCAATGGGTGCTGGGGGTAACAAGGAGTCCAGTCTAGTGGGGACAGGCCTCAGGGCTGTGTCCTCGCCACTCCGAGGACCACCCGACTACAGCCCTGTGACGCCGGTGCTGCTTCCCCTCTCTGCCTCAGCAGCACTATCTGGGAGGCTGGACTAGAGTCTTGGATCCCTCCCAGCCCTAGGGTCTGGTCATCAAGACCCCGGGGCACAGTTCACATCTGGGTTCCCAGGCCGTGGTGATGTCCGAGCAGCAGCAGGAGCAACACACCTTTGGGCCCCGGTGGTCCCATGGGTCCTTTGTCACCTGAAAAGGAGATGGTCACCTAAGTGTGAAGAGCCTTGGTGGGACGAACAAGAAGGGGCAGAATCTGTGTCTGAAGTCAGGCTCCCCCACTGTCCTGACTGCCCCTTCCCCTCACATCACCTGTCAGCCTGCGCAGGCTGTTGGCATGTCCACCAGACCCTCCCTGTGCCCCAGACCTCCTTCTTGAGTGAGTTGCATCTCTAAGCTAATGTCCCCTCCCTCCAGCCCCTCCCCCCAGCTTACCTTTGATACCAGGGAGTCCCACTTCACCTCGGAGTCCTTGGGGACCTATAGAGCCTGCACACAGAGGAAACCACATGGGTGGATGAGTGTCCCCAGCTTTGGAAGGGATGGACATGCACATGGGTACATGCCTACATCCACACACACATACCTACTGGGCACACACATGCACAGACAAACACACTCCCTGGGGTAAAAGTCAAGCGCTGCTATTTACGGTCTCCTCCCATGTCCCCACTATTTCATCCTGGACTAGGTTCCTGGCCCCTGCGATTCCCAGGCCCAGGCATGAGAACCCCTTGTGGGGACCCTGGCAGAGACGCTGGACCGCAGGACAGTGTGGGCTGCAGCTCGAGACGCCCAGCACGAGCTCTGGCCCACAGGGATGAGGGGAGGCAGGCGCTTTGCTCAGATCACGGCAGGATGGAAGCCGCCTACTGGAAGGGCTGGAGGGTCTGGTGCCCCAAGTCGGGTAAGAACAGAGTCTCATGGGACCCACTGCACCTGACCTTAGCCACAGGAGACACACAGGCAGAAGTGAGCTTTGTGTCTCCAGGAGGCTCTCTTTAGAATTGCTTCTCTGGCTTTAAGAATGTTTGTTTCTCCATTTAACCGCCCTCTCTTTGCCTCAGAAATAGCATCTATTTTTGAGAAGAAGGCCACTGACCTGGGGGACCCTGAGGGCCAGGAGAACCGCTGGAACCTGAGGAGGACAACATGACAGTAATGATCAGATGGGTCATGTACAGGCCAGGACACTGACCCCATGCGGAGTGGCATGTGGAGGGGGTGGGGCATACACCCCAGGTGAGGGCTGCGCGTGTGCACCAGGACCCCAGAGTCGGCGGGTCCAGGAGTGACCCCAGTGTGAAGTCCTCCTTAGGAGGAAGCTGTGGCTGCCAGGACCAAGAGACCCCTTGCTCCTTCCCAGTTGAGCATTGGGGCTGAGGCAGGGGCAGGGAGGAGAGGGGACCAGCTGGACATCGCACTGTGAGAAGGCCCTATCCCTTGGCGTGTCTAGACAGATTGCTCTCAAATGTTTGCCTCTGGGCCCTAACTGGCAAAGAAATTGTCTGACTTCACCCACTTAGGGGCCACATAACAGGGTCATTGAACAGAGATGGAGGCATAACCCCCAAATTCACCACAGAGCCAAAAATACAGCTCCAATCCTGACACCCAGGGATTCTTTTCTGGGGAGGGGGACCCTCTCTGGGCCTGTTAGCCCTGGAGCTGTGGATTAGGGCTGTCTGGGATCCCAGTGCCTGGACCTCTGAGATCCTTCCTGGACATGGCAGATCTGGGCACTGTGTGGTCACTTGACTTACCTTTGGGACCGACAGAGCCTGGGACACCAGGTGGGCCCGGAATACCCGGTTTACCAGCATCCCCTGGGGAGAAATAAGCACTCTGAGAGGGTCCCTCAATTCAGTTGCCCACTCAGCCCATGTGGTATCATTTGCAGGGTGGAAAACACTTCCCACCCTGCTGGTGGTCTCGGATCCATTGGGCCTGAACCCACATCCCAGCCCATGCTCCTTTCTTAGACCACAGGATCCAGCACAGACCCTGGCTCAAAGCAGGTGCTCAGCTAATGCAAGTGAAAAAGAGAGGGAAGGAGAACCATGTGAGGAGGAAGTGTGGATGCAGCCAGTCCTCCCAGTGAAGGAATCGCCTCTTACCTCTGTCTCCTTTCTCTCCAAACCCAGGGGGCCCTGGTTCACCGCGAGGTCCCATGGGGCCTTCTCGCCCTCTCTGGCCCATGGGTCCCTCCATGCCAGGCTCACCTAAAGACAGAAATGCCCACCTCAGCTAGTCGCCAGCTAGGCAGCATCTTACTGGCAGGACACCTGCCTGGAGTCTCCACACCCATCTCCCTACTTCTCTCCCTCTGCAGCCCAGACTCAGTGCAGAAGTCAGAGAGCTTGAAAATGCAAGTGGATCATGTCCCATTTTTGCCCCAACCTGCAAACAGCTTTTCAGTTCACTGAGAATAAAAGCCATATCCTTGCAAGGTCTCCAAGGCCCCTCCCTCTTGACTCTTGGCCTCTTTTGAGGGCTCCAGACACCCTCCTCCTACTCCTCCTCCCCAAGCTCCTAGACCCTTGCCCCAGGCCTGTAGCTTCCCCCTCTGCCTGGAAGGTCCTGCTGGATCATCTTAGGCCTGCTCCCTCTCCCACTTCACATCTCTGCTCAAATGGCACCTTCTCAGCGAGGCCTTCCCTGCCGGCCTTATTTTCAATTACCCCTCAGCCCTTCCAGGCCCCTGGGCTCTATGCTCCTATTTTACCAGTCACTTCCTCCCTCTGTATACTTCACTTATCTATCATGTCTATTGTTTATCTGCACCCAAAAGTAGAAAGGCGTTCTCTGTTTTGTTCGCCATTCTCTCCCCAGCACCTAAAAGAGGGCCTGGCACACAGCGGGTACCTAACAAAAACATTTACTGAATGAATGAATGAGGGAATAAGTGAACAGAGAAGTGATTCTTACCCAAGTTGCCTTTCTGTCCCTTTGGTCCCTCTGGACCTTGGTGGCCCAAGGGCCCAGGGATACCTGCGGACACACAAGAATAGCTCAGCCTTGCTTTCCTCCCAGACCCCAGGAGCCAGGACCCATTAGTCCGCAACCCTAGCAGCACCCTCAGAGGCTACACACCTGGAGTTCCAGGGAACCCGCGGTCTCCTGTGGGAACGGAGAAAGAAAAGTCAAGCAGAGGACCCAGGCTGATCACCTAAGGGAGCCTCCGATGGAATTCAGGTAGGATGGCCAAACTACAATATGGGACGCTCAGTTAAGTCTGAATTGCAGATAAACACTGAACAAATTTGTAGTGTGTGGGACATACTTATAGTGAAGAATGAGTTATTGTTTATCTGTGATTCAGATTTGACTGCATGATGGTGTGAAATGAAAATATCTCCTATATTAATGAACAAGAAATTTCACAGCCATCAGCGATTTCTGGCCTCCAAATGTGAGTGAGGACTCCCCAGACTGTGATCCAGCAGATGCTGCCGCGCCCACGGTGATTGCTGAGGAGCTGGGGGGATGCAAGAAGCAAGGTGAACAAGGAAACAGGACTGAGCCCAGACAGCTGGGTGCACACGAAAGAAATGAATTCAGCGAGCCCAGAGGCTTGCCTGCTTCCATACACAGAGTGCTCACTTCCTTAACTGGATACCTGGTCTTTGATGTTCAGACCGCCTGCTCCCTTTGTTGCAAACTTGTATATAGCCTGACCCCCACTACCCCCTCAGAGCAGTTCTCTCAGAGATCCTGACGTGCTGTTTTCTGGGCTCAGGGTCCTAAACATTCCCACCAAACAAAGCAACTCTCCACTTTCAGGTTATGACTGTATTTTTCAGTCGACAATGGTCAGGATGGGTTCACAGCCTGCAAGCCGGAGCCTTGGAGAGTGGAGTGCAGAGGTGGAGGCCCAGAGTGTGCGTGGGGGGCAGGGAATCCTCAAGTTTGGAGGCCACCAAGTAGAGGAACCCCAATTCCTACACTGGGATCTCTTGAGAAGGGCGGTGAAGCTGAGAAGAGATGGGGTGACCCTGCCATCTCCAATAGCGATTCTCAGAATGGTCCGTGTACCCCTGGCCTTGGAACCACCTGGGCTGGTCCAGACCACAGGCCTCCTCAGGGTCCTTGCTGTGGGAAGCCCTGAGATTGGGCCAGTGACAGTCCTGCCCCAGAGGTGTAGCTCTGTTCTGTTGGGAAGCCCACACCTCCCCCACTCCCTGCCCCTTCCCCAAAAGCCTGAGGGTCTGCATGCTGCTCTGCAATTCATGGTCCTATGACAAGTGGGGGATGGCCAGGGAGGGTGGGAAGTGTGTTTTCTGGCACTTGCTGACTGCTTTAAACTGTCAAGCCTCACTAATATTTAAGGTAAAAATTTACGTGTTCTATTTACCTTTAGGGCCTTGAACTCCCATGTCACCTAAAATTAGAGAGACATGAAAACTGTGAGATGTGGTGAGAAGCCAAGGGCCATTCTCTCCTAGAGGTCAGTGGACAGCATGTAAATGACGTCCCATAGTGAGCTGGCGTGTGGCGTGGCTTCCTCTCCATCGCCATCGGTGTCTCCTGGGCTCGTCACTCGCCTCTCTTAGACAAAACTTTAGCTCCCTTCCCATTCTAAGATATTCTGACGGTAGAGCCAGTTCTCAGCCCTCCCAACAGATTCTGTAAGATCTTTCCACTGCTCATCCTTCAATTTGAAAAAAAAAAAAAAAAAAGTTTTCCACCCCCCCCCCATTCCCCCCCTCCAGAAAACTTGGCTCCAAGTGCAGGAAAAGGGCTCCATCCACTGCGATACCTTTAGGCCCAGGGCTTCCTCGGAGATTTCCTACAAGAGACAGCAAAGCCGGAGTTAGCTGCACATCTTCTGTGTCACACACACACAAGCACAACACACACATACCTGAAGGGGATCAGTGGCATGGTGGGACGAAACAGGCTAGGACTAGCTACCTGATTCTAAAGTATGCAGGTTGGACAACGCTCCCCAGCTCTCAAGTTTTCTAACCATAAAATGGGATACCAATATGGGTCCTCCCTCCCTCCCAGAGCTGTCAAGAGAGCTGAGTGAGGGGCGCTGGGGACTGCCCTAAACACTCCACATACAGGAGCCAGGACTGGGAGCTGTTGGCCTTTCCCCCTGTGATGTGCTCACCATTTTCCTGTTCTGCCATCAGCCTGACCTTCATGAATTGCCAGACGTCCTCCAGATTGTAGTCGTCAAGCTCAGATTTTCCTAAACCTTCCCCCAGCCTGGGCGCAGCCCCCTGCACAGAGTCCTGGCTGCTCCTCTCCATCTTCTCATTGTAAGACAAGCGGCCCCGCATTTTCTCCAGCTCCTCCACACGTGCCTTCAGTTTCCTCACCTCCTCGGCTGGAACAGACACACAGAGACAGCATCAGCACAGGAGCCTGCCAGCCAGTGCCCTCCTAGTGCTCCAGGGGAGGCTGAAATGGGGGCTCTGGAGTCCGTGGTGGCTTCTTCACGCTGGAGGGACATTTTACTGGAATATTTTTGGGGAGATAGTCTGCCATGGCTACCAGCAGGTTGATCTACTCAACACTGGAACTGAGCCTTGAAGAAGCCTGGCCATGGTGACAGAGCTGGCCCTCAAGTCTCGCAAGGGAGCTGGTGTGAGAGTCAATGGAACGTGGAAAGTAGAAAGGCTATGAGAGGTCTGGCCTGATTATTAAGGGCAGCCAGGTGCTTGGAGCAGGATGCTACTGGCATGGGGCCCTGGGCCCCTGAGAACCAGGAGCTGTCTTAGAGACCCAGCTCCACCACGGAGAAGTCACAGGACCTTGATCAGGGGCCTCCTGGAGCCCCAGCCTCCTCATCTGCAGGAACAAGGGGTCTGCACCCATGATCTTGGGCCCCTTGGCACCTGACACTTGGGATACTTGCTGGTTCCTGCCCTTCTGAACAGGCAGCAGGGAGCTGCCACACGTACCCAGAGCGATGAGGCCAAAGAGCAGCCCCAGGAGCAGTAGCCAGGTGAGCAGCAGGCCCAGCAGCCACTTCCACCAGCTGCACCAGGAGCCGCAGGGGCACCAGGCAGGCGCTGCCCCCCACGAGCCCTTGCCCCCTCCACCAGCGGCCCCACTGCCAAGGGCACCGCCACTGCCGCCGCCACCTCCACCACCACGGCGGTGGTCGTAGCCATGGATGTCTGTGGAAGAGAGGGCAAGGGTAAGGTGAATGCCGGCGGCTTGTGCCCCCCTCACTCCAAATTTTCCAACTTGTGGTGATTTCCTGCAGGCCTGAGTGAATATGAGTGGGCTTGCAGGTAGGTCCCTGTGGCTCCTGGAATAAACGTGGAGCTGTGGTGGCTGGTGCTGAGCAGAGGTCTGACAATCCTGGGCTTGAGCTGTGTGAGCCTGAGAAGGTCCCTTAAAGTCCCTTACGGTCCCTTAAGGAGAAGGTCCCTGTTTCCTCTTTTTATAAAACGGAGTTCAAAGTTGACCTTTCTTCATGAAATGGATGTTAAATGAGATAAGGCATGCAGCGTAATTAGCAGAGGATGTAGCAGAGAGCATCAGGGTTAAAATTCTTGATTATGAACATGGATCTGCCACAACCTCCTGCATTTTATTAAGCCCAAATCTGAATAATCCCCATCTCATCTCAGTTCACAAGGCTCTTTCTTTGTAATCCCCCCAGTGCCTAGAACTATACTCAGCACTTAAAGGGTGGCCAGGAGGCTTTTTCTTTCTTTTTAGTGAAAGTGTATTTTGTTTTTAATATCTAAAGTGGGCCGATACTCCTTGATTTCCTTCTCTCACAAGATTATGGGAGCAGGTGAGGAAGGTGTAAGGGACTGGAGATGTGTGTGATCTTAGGGTCACCTTGAAGGCGTGTGGGCAAGGGGAGGAGAGTGGTTTGTAAGACCCACCAGTAGCCCTGCTGTATTGCTCCTGCCATGTTGACAGATCCTGGACAGATAGTTGGCACCCAGGCAGTAGGCACCCAGACAGTGGGCGTTCCGCAGGTACAGTGTGACTGTGAGCATGTCTCCTGAGCTGAGCTCCTTCTGCAGCCCTGCTTTGGCCCCCAGCCAACCCCTCCACCGCCCTCCACCGCACTCCCTTTGAAGGCTTTTGGGGAAACTCTAGAGCTGGGGTGCTCATGTGTGCACTGGCTCCAGGCTAGGGGGCTGTTATCTGGTGCATTCACCATCGCCAGCTCCTCCACCCTGTTGCTGCGGGACCCGCAGCTCCTACTCACCTGCAGAGGCGCCGTTGCCCTTTGCAGTCACAGTCTTCACATCTCCTGAAAGAAACACCGAGATCACTGTTTTGGCTGTGCCCTTAAACTGCAGGAGCCCACAGGACGGTCCAGCCTGTGCGTAGACCTGGAGTGGGGCTTGAAGCAGGTGTGCCCCAGGGACCTCGTGGAACAGCCGTGTGCAGGAACACCATTAACTCAGTCCTCACGGATCTCATGCTGCAATAATTATGTTGATGAAGACCTGGCTTGGCAAACAGTTCACAGTGGGCAAAAATACACTGTAATAAACTTTTGTGACCTTAAAGCCCAAGACATTTTTTGGAGGACGTACTAGGGGTGACCATGGCATTCAAACAATAAATGTGCTTGTGAGAAATGACTCTTGATTTCTTGATTAAAAGGCTTTGCACACAGGTTCCTAACCTGAACTGGAAGGAAAAGAAAGGCAAAGATGGGCTGGGAGGAGGGCTGAGAGTGAGTCCCAGATGCTATACGATCACTGAGTTTGTGGGCGTGTGTGAGATTTTCTGGAAAAAGTGTTTACAGCTTTCACCAGGTTCTGAAAAGGGTCCTTTGGCTCCACAACCCAACCTCCACCCCTAAAATGTAAGGAACTGCTAATTTAGAAGACCTAGCTTCAGATAATCAAAGAAGAAACACTTAAGTATCTCGGAAAAAAAAAAGTAAAAGAAGACTTAGTGTTAGACCTTGAGAGGATTGTAATTGATTTCATTTGCATTAAAAAAACAAAAATGTTCCGTGGCTTAACTTTTCTCTTCCTTTATTAAGCTCCCTGAAATCCATGATTTGGAGAGATTTACAGGAACCACCGTGTGAAGAAATATGGTGATCCAGGACAGAATCCAGGTATTTGGGAAGAAAAAAAGCTAGCAAGTGGTTTGCAAAGCTTTTTTCTATGAGTTCTGAAAGTCATGGGAGGACTAGTAAGGGCCACAGGAAGTCTTTGCTTCCATGGTAAGCACACACGAATCAATAGGGGAGTTTGGGAAAATGCAGTCTCTGACACAGCAGGTCTGGGTTAGGGCCCAGGACTCTGCATTTCTAACATCCTCCTGGGTCTGATGATGCTACTGGTCAGGACCACACGCTGAGGTCTGAGGTCTCGGAAGACAGATCAATGACAGACGGAACGGCCAAAGTGGACAGCGATCAGATTTGCTCTTACCGTTAGCTTCTGACACTAGGTAGGTGTCGGTGTATGCAGCTTGTTTTTCCTTTTTTAGGGTGTCCTCTGAAAAAGAAGCTGTGCACACAACCCGTGATGATCCTGGATCTTCTCTCCCCACTCCCCCACCCACATCCTTTCCCACTTGCAAAGGTGGAGGTTGGCCTGGTAGGAAGAGGGCCCTGCTTTCCTGGGGTTAACCCCCCGCCCCAGTCTGGGCCTGTGGTCAGGTAACTTATTATTGCCCAAAGACCCTGTTCGGAGCTCTTTGCTGGAATTTTCCTAGCTTGTCTGCATTCAAGGCAGACCCCGGGACATTACTCAACAGACAGTTTTCGTTTGAATGGAATGACTATGGTTTCATCACTCAAACATCTCATACCACCTTGCTAGGACATTTGCCTACACTGCCTTTCTTTCAAAACCTGAGTCTCTTGGGCTCCCACGTACTTGCAGCGACGCTGGCTGGGGAGGCTGTAAAGACCTTCCCGCTGTCCTTGGTCATGATCAGCAGCTCCATCTCCTTCTTGGTGGGCGTGTTGTCCTTCTCCAGGATCAGGAATTTACAGTCCTTGTGCAAGAGGTCATCATTCTGGACATTTGTGGTGCTGGCTGGAGAGGAAAGATGAGGATGGAAAAGGTGGAGGGAAAGGAAAAGGGAAGAAGTAACCAGGAGAAGAAGAAAAGGAGGGTGGAGGAAAAGAAAGGGATAAGTGGGTGTGTCTGAGGGGCTCCTGCTCTCACTGACGCTGACAGCCATTACTAAGAAGCATCTTGGGGACCAGAGACATCTTCCCCTGTGTGGCTGGGCCTGGCCATCAGGAGGTTGGGTCAACATCTGAAGCACTGGGGGCTGGCCTGAGGGGCTGCCTCCCACCTGGACTCTATAGGATCTTCAGTGAATGGGCCAAAGTTGCTATGCCAGGCAGGCCCTTCTTTAATTAACTGGTAGGTTCATTTCTAATGGAAAGTCTCAAGTGTTGGCATGCTGGGGGAGCTTTTCCCGACCACTGCATCCAGCATGCACAAATCCCTGTCTCTACCACCTCACTATGTCTGTCCTTCAACTACGTGTCATTTTCGTAATTACATTGTATACTTTGTCCACTTGTCTGTTGTCTGCTTCCTCCACTGGAACTGTCAGCCTGGTGAGAATAGGAATCTAGCCTCTTCGTCTGTGTCTGCATAGTGCGTGCCTGTTTAGTCGCTTAGGTATCAGACTCTTTGCAACCACATTGACTGTAGCCCACCAGGCTCCTCTGTCCATGAAATTTTCCAGGCAAGAATACTGCAGTGGGTTGCCATTTCCTCCTTCAGGGGATCTTCTCAACCCAAGGATAGAACCCTCATCCCAGGGATAGAACCCTCATCCCCTGCATCGGCAGGTGGATTCTTTACCGCTGAATCACCTGGGAAGCCCCTGTGTCTACGCCGGGCACTCAGAACACTGTCTCACACAAAGCAGGTGCTTGGTAAACAGGTTTTGGATGGATAACTTGTTGAATGGAGGGAAACACACCAGGATCAGAGCAGCGGAGAAAACAGGCTACCATGTGTCATGTGCCCGAGTTGATAAAGATGCCACAGAAAGTAGGGAGGGTGTGGCAGCTTCCAGGGGGCACCCTGGCTCTTGTGGTGGGGGCTGGGCTGTGTGGGCCTGACCTTGGGCAGGTATGGAGGGTGGAGCTTCATGGCCCCCTTGGACAGGAAGGCCAAGGTAAGGTGAGAGGCACACCCAGCTGCTCACTCCTGGAAAAACCAAGAGGCCCTCGGGGTGAGTCCCATTTGTAGACCTCAGACCACCCATGGGTTATGTCCCCTCCTGCCGCATGTGACTAAGGAACAGACCTTCCTGTGTGCTGGCCTGCCTCCGGTAGCTGGCGACAGCACTTACCTGCAGAAGTGGACACTCCAGTGCTCACAGCTGTGGGGCTCTGGGGCATGTTTTTCTTCACACCATATGCTGCAAGACAAGAACCACTGAATGAGTGGGGCACGGGAGGCAGCTCCACCCCGTGTAGAAGCAGCTGACCTGCCCTGGCAGACAGGCAGCCTCCCCAGGGGAGAGGAAGATGATAGTGAACAATAATAATGAACAGAATAATAATGAATCATGAAATCAACTCTCTCCAGCCATGGGGACAACAACTTAGATGAAACTTTGTATGATATAATCCTCATCCTTGGAGGATTATTCCAAAGGCCACCTCCTCCATGAAGTCCTCCTAGACTCCACACCCCCTCCCCCCCTACACACACACATCTACTTCCCTTCTGAACTCCTACAGTACCAACACCTGCTTGCTTCATGCTTTTTTACAGGATCCCCAGATGTTTCATATGTGTGAGACGTTCACTCTTTGCGACCCCCTGGACTATATAACCTGCCAGGCTCCTTTGCCCAAGAG
Source organism: Bubalus kerabau (assembly GCF_029407905.1). Taxonomy (NCBI): domain Eukaryota; kingdom Metazoa; phylum Chordata; class Mammalia; order Artiodactyla; family Bovidae; genus Bubalus; species Bubalus kerabau. Next base: position 27,166,826 of record NC_073645.1, read on the forward strand.
ACTTTCTGGGCAAGAATACTGGAGTGGATAGCTATTCCCTTCTTCAGGAGATCTTCCTGACCCAGGGATTGAACCCAGGCCTCCCACACTGCAGGCAAATTCTTTAGCATCTGAGCCACCAGAGAAGCCCTCCAACTAAACAGTAAGCAAGTTGCGGGCAAAGGCTGAGGCTCATGCCTCTTCTGCCCTGCCTCCCCCAGGTTTGCACAGAGGGGTGCACTAGAAAGTCAGCCAAATGACTGATATGCAGTGACAGCGGGCAGTTAAGGACAGTGGTGAGACGTGGGGACACAGAGGACATACCCCCAGCAAGGCTCTCACTCACATCTGAGCCAGCACTTGACTGAGACTGGCATCTCTGGTCAGTGTATGGAGGGTTGTTTCTTTGGTGGCAAAGGTCAATTGACTTTTAGGGACATTTTGGTCCCTCTAATTCCATTGCTGAAAAGGGCTATTGTGAGCTATAGCTGCAAAGAAACGTTGCTTCCCAGCCCCTAGGCTCCAAACCCCAGTTACAGACCTGTGGAGGTGGCGGCCATGCCATGGGACAGGGTGGATGAGCTGGGGGCCAGATTGTTCTGCATGCCGAACACTGAGAGGAATTGAGGACAGGTGAAAGCAGGTACATAGATGAGGCCCTCTAAGTAAGGCAGCCAGCCCCAGGAGCCCCCTAAACCACTTTCACGATGAGTGCCCTTGCATATGACAGAGATTCTGAACCTTCTCAGTTCCCACACTCTTACTGACATGGTAATTTTTTAAACACTGCTTCTTCCCCCCACTGCCCCACACAGAAAATTCCTAAGCTCCATTTATTGAGTAACTTAGGTCCACACAACTTAATAGTAGTAGTTTGCATAGGGTCTGAGAGATGTTACGGTATGCCTCAAAAATTTCAAATATCCCAGGGGTTCCCTCCTCTGCAGGACCCTAGGGTGCCTTGGTACACAGCATGGGAACTGCAGATCCAGACACAATGGTTGAGGCACTAACAGGGAAGGACCCTATTTTTCCTTCTGACTCAAGCATGTAGAAGTCCCCTCACCCCCAGTAGTATTTCAAAGACTGGTTGGTTGTCTGTTTTTAACAGTGTAGAAGCTCATTCCTCCCTAGCTAACAGCTTCTTGTATTCCATCCTATCTGGAGTTTGAGGCACAAAATCCAACATCAGCCCACCCTCCTGAGTGAGGACTTTGCAGAGTAAACTAGCAAAGGCAAGAGGAAAAAAGCTTGAATCTGGTATCTGCTGGGTTTGTGGGACACTAGTTAATCGGAGGTGTTGAAATTAGAAGTTAAGAGGGCCAAGGAAAATAAAAACGCCCTACATCACTATGTGATATTAGTCGTGATATCACAGAAAGAAGGCAGATTCCTTTAACAAAAGAAATGGCTGATAACTTATTTACATATAGGCTATGATGATGTATGTGGAAATAGAGTGAATAAATACTTTAAAAAGATTATACATCTGCATTGGAAGCAAAGCAGTAACATTGTTTGAGTCCCCAAGGAACTACAACATTTAAGATGCAGTTAAGTTCTTTCTAAATTAACAATGCTTTCCACCTAAAAATGTCGCGAGCTCTGCCTCACTTAGTCCCTTTTCTTCCATCTCTCCGCCTCTCCTATTAGATAAAGGGACAGGCACAGAATAAGCACGTAAGTGCAGCCTCTGGCCCCCTTTTCCTTGGGGACTGAGCTGCGTCTATGATGGAGAGCAGGCTCTGGGCCTTCTAACGCAGCTCCTTGGTTATTGCTTCTGCGCTGCCATGTGTATGGAGGAAGTCCTCATGCTCTTGATCAGGAAGAACATCTTCCCTACAAACCATTCCATTTCCCTCACTAGGCAAGAGCAACCATTTTTTTCAGGCTGGCAAGCACTGACCTGAGGAGCTGGTGCTGATTCCGGGCTGCAGAGTTGCGGAGCAGGAGGCCATGTTATTTGGAACTCCAAAGACTGCGGGGGAGGGAAGAAGGTTGGTGAGAGTACATCCACACAGAACGGGGGCAGAGAAGCACTGGAAGAAAGGCCAGCATCGCACTGTGTTACACTACTGTTTTTAGGAAAACCTTGGGCTCCTGCTTTGCAGCATGGAACCAATCATTAGTCCATGGTGTGCCTTGGGTCATAATAGCCAGTGGGCAGTCGCAGGTTAGGGGGGCTTTGAATGGACATCGATTCCAGCCAAGCCCTTCTCCTTCATGACTGCTTCACAGAAAGGGCACTTAAAACCTAGAGTAGTTAAATAATCTCTCAAGTTCACACAGTTAATCCTTATATTTGTTTTCATGTTCTTTCTCATGATATAGATGTAGATATAGCTATAGATAGATACACTTTACCACATAGTCCTTTCCATAGGGGACCCACCAGAGGAATCAGCATAGATGTTGAAGTTCCAGTGAAAAAATCTTGGGCTGCTTGGCCATAGGAAGCCCTTCTAGGAAGCCATGGGGATGGCAAATGCTGGTGGGGCCATTCAGCTCCAGCGTGAGATGTGGAGGGGTCAGGACAGGGAGGGCTGTGAGCCGTGAGCCACATACCTGATCCTGCAGAATAGGCATTGGTGTTGAGCAGGGATGAGCTCTGGGTTGTGATGTTGTTGTGATAGGTGCCCATGGAGGACCCCGCCGGCAACGTGGAGGACCACACATGGGAGGGAAGGTTGGCATCCAGGATGGTTGTATCATAGGTGCCAGACACTGAAAACATACACACACCCCAGTGAGACAAACCCATTCTCAGTGCTGGGGGAGCCCAGTGGGCTTGGTTTGCCAGGACTTTCCCAGTGTAGCCCTGAAGGTCCCTACTCCTGGCAACTCCCTCAGTCTAAGAAAACTGCAGGAGCTGGTCATCCCACTTCTGTCTGAAATCTTGTTGCTGGTGAAAACCTGATCTCTTGGGTCAGAAATTCTTGTTGGCTCTTGATGAAATCTGAGGTAGGTAAATTTTGCTCTAGGGTCCACCCATTTCTCCTCCTAAGTCCCCCTCACCACCTCCCAGTGCACTGTCCCCACTAATGGTCTCTCTCTCTCTCTCTGTTGCTGACCCCCCTTCACAGATGCTGTGGACCTACGACTCCTTTATGGTAGAATTCCAGACAGCAGCGCAGGAAGGGAAGTCCTCAGTTCCGAGGCCACTCTGTACTGGTGGCAGCCTTCTCCTGTTGAACGCTCCTTAAACATTTCTTTGTGCCAACCAGGCTCGAGGGGTATGCTGTTACCCTGAGTGGCCTTGGGCGCATCTCAAATCTGAAACCAATTCTGCCTATTTGTTACCTGAGTGGGAGTTAGCCACACAGGTCACAAACTACTCTGAGGTTTTGGTTTTATATTGAAAAACAAAAGATCACTATCTCAAGGGTTTTTTTTTTGTTTTTTTCAGTAGTGAGAGGAAAGCTTCACCTCATATATAGCAGAACCGGCTTCTCCTCACCTCCCCCTAGGGACCTGCTGATTCATCTCTCTGCCTCCCACAGAACCCACCTTGCACTTGGCGGGCACATAATGTATGAGTGCTGAACTACACTCATCCTGCTTGTCTTCCCCTCAGTCTACCCTGCTCATTGCCTTTCCTCAGTGCCCTGTGCTTGGAATAGAGGCAGTACATAATAAATGTTTATCGGGTGACAGAAAACACTACAACTTTCCCCAATATTATTCTTTCGGGGAACCTGGCCAACACATTCCCAGGACATGTCAAGAATTTCCTGGGAGAATCTCTAGGCTCTAGAGCCAGATGATGGCCTGCACGTGAGAAGGCTGATGGAGGTGAGGTGAGGAGGATGCAGTCCACATTTTCACGCTGCAGGAAGAGCAATGCTCAGGGTTTTGCAAAGTCTCCGCTACATCCTGAAAAGCCTGCCCGGGCACGCCTGTCACCTTATCCCCTTCCTTCCACAGCAGCCTGGAGCTGAGGGGCTTACCTGACTGGGAGCTCGCTGTCACCACCTTGGTCTCCACGGTGCCTTTCTTGGGGATGGGGAGTGTGTTAGAGGAATTCCGGGTGGGGCTCACGCTTGCTGAGCGGCTCCCCTTGAGCAAACGTTTGACGTCATCCAATTCTGTCCCTGAAAGGAATCCCCCAGTTTTTCATTAGGCTTGGGATTCCTTCCCAAGTCCGTGAGTGGTGAACATTCACGGCACCCTGAGCCCTGGGGAGGATGAAAGCGTCCACTTCGCCTGCTGGGACATTTCTGGTTAGCCTTGTCACTTCTGCATTTTGCCAATTTATAGCACTGATTAACCTGGCACTTTGTAATGTTAATAGCCTCATAAATCTAGGGGCTCTACAAGGAGGTCAAAGTCCTCAGTAGATATTTCCTAATTAGACATCGCAGGGAAGATTCTGTGGCTGGAAGACCCTGTCATCCTGGATCGGGGGGAGCATTCACACCTGGGATAGCCAGAGAACAAGACTCCTTGAAATGAATGGTTCAGCAGTGGTCTCATCCCAGGCAGAGGCTGCCTCGGCTGTGGGGTCTCTGACTTTGTATGCTCTGAAGTGTCAAAAGGAATGTGTGGCCCTTAACTCTTAAACATTACGCTGCTTTCCTGTGAATTAATTTCCAGACCCACTGGCTGATAGGATTTGCCATGAGGAGATTCAGTGGAGTAAAACACGCTGTGCCTCCCAAGGTGGCAAAGAGAAGAGGAGGGTGGCGTTGTACAAGGGCACCGTGTGAGAGGAGGCATTTGCTGACGACACGTGCTGAAGGACCGCCAGGCACCCCCCCGAGAGCTCCAGACGGTGTGCTCAACAGCCCCCTCCCCAAGCCTGGAAAGACAGGTGAGACCGTGTCAGGCCTGGAGTTGGATCCCACGGCCCAGGCCCTGAGCTCTTGGGACAAGTCCCAGTCTCTGATTCCTGAGCCACCCCAGCCAGCTCTTTCTCTTCCTGGTCTTTGTTCTTGGCTCCCACCCACCCACAACAGGAGTGCCACACGGTCAACAGAGACAAGGGAATCCCTGACATCTGAGATAACCAAGTTCGAACTCTCACACTTCTGCCTTCTCTGGAAGGTGAGAAGGATGTCAGACCTCCGTGAGTCCCCTCCTGCTCCTTTTCCTTCAGGTGTACTGAAACTTCCTCCCATGTCTCTGCCCACTCATCTCGCTGAGACCTTCCTTCAGTCTCCTTTCAAGTGACTGGCTAACCGGGAAGACTCCTCTGGCCCTGACTCCCTCTGTCCCTGAGGTGTCATGGCCGGTGCTTTATTGTCTGTGAACTACAATGCAGCAGGGACCAGGACTTGCTCAGCTCCTCACCCCTTCACGCAGCCCTGGGCCCCTGTCACAACCTTAGACATGCTGTTTATGGCACGAGTAGCTGCGTGCACACAGCAGGAGCCCTGGACTCCTGGGTCCTTCCCAGGACGGAAGCACTTACAGCGGGTAGACGGGGACGCGCTCTGCAGTCGGACTCGGATCTCGCTCTCTGTACAGGGAAGAGACGGAACAGCTGTGAATGAAGGAGCTGGGCTCACAGTGCCCCACACTGAGCTCTGGGCTGCACATTCATCTTTGCGCTGCTCTGTGATCCGGGGACAGAAAACCTAGGTATGCTCAGGATGAGTGCTGCTTAGAAAGAGGTGTCCTCTCCTTACCCTGGATCACAACTGCGCTCCCCCCGCCCGCCCCCCGCCCCACCAGCCGCTGAGAGCAGAAAACCCTAGGCTGAGCCTGGAGGTGCCATCATAATCGGCAATAACCGACCCCTTTTCTAGGGCCCTGGAGAAGGAAATGGCAACCCACTCCAGTATTCCTGCCTGGAGAATCCCATGGACAGAGGAACCTTGCAGGCTGCAGTTCATGGGGTCGCAGACAGTCGGACACGACTGAGCGACTCAGAACAACTTCCTAGGGCCCACTCCTCTTTACCAGAACCAAGCTGCTCTCCTGTCTCTAGGGTTTCTCAGCCAATAGCAAGAGAATTCTAGTGTTTCCTTAGCCATCTTGGCCTCTTTAGGGCAGCAAGTGTGTGATTTAACATTCTAAGTTTCAACATCAATCAACTATCAAGTTATGCGTGGTTGGTATGTGCCTAACTTTTCAGGCCCCTGGGAGGCTTAGACTGGCCCTTATGAATGCCCAGGGCCTAGGAATTCTGCCTTCAGCACTGCCCTGACACACTCCTTGCCACCTTCACCGGATAAATCAAGGGCAGCTTTCTCCAGGACCACATTCCCTCCTAGGGCCTTATCCACAAGCAGTTGTGGAGAGTGCAAAACTCTCGCAGGGAACTTCGTCCCCTGGAACAATGAAAAACAGGGGCTTGTGCTTTTTTTTTTTTTTGCTGTGTAAATGCAATTACAGGACAATTTGTTAAAGTCACCCAGGAGACTGGACGTGAAATGAGATGTGATGCTAGCACCCTCAGACAATCCACAGCAGAGCGAACCACTCCACACGCTTGCTAGTCTGCTGTCAAAAACCCACCCTTCCCAAAGGAGACCCCCAGGTGCTACAGGCTCCTTGAGGTCAGAAACCATGGCTTATTCATTCTTTACTCCTCACTTTTCCTGGCTCATGTCTGGACACACGTTAGATGCTCAGAAAATACTAATTGGATGAATTGAACTGAACCCAGTGACAGAGATTACCTCGTGTTTGGCTCCGTCCTCTGGTTGAAGAAGATGCTGAGAAACAAAGAAAAGCAATATTAGGCATATATGAGAGGTGGCATGCTGAATATCTGTGACATGGAGGCAGACCTATTTGGGTGGGGGAGGTTGTTTTCATAGTGCATTTATATCCAGATAGAAACCTTTATGGATAGTGGATGTTTAATAAATGATGCCCACATGGCCAAAGGGAAGAGAAAATTATGTAAGCCCCAGTGTGCTTAGGGTGTTAAGTTAGCAAATGAATGTTAAATTGGCTCACACTTAGAATGTTAACTAAGGTAATCATGATCCATTTGGACTGGTTGATCACATTGATTAACTGTATCAAAAGACTCCCAGGTCTTTCCTTTAGTTTTTTTTAGAGACTGTCTTGGGTTTTACACTGTAAGCAAGTAAATAAATGAAATTATAATCACTCATATCATCAATTCTTATGCACAGTGGAAACCCAAGACTGTGGACTCAAGATTTAAGATCCCACCTAACGTGTCCCTTTAAGGCTGCTGTGGTAGAGGTGCTGGGATGTTTGATATTTGTGCATTCTCAACCCTACTCCCCTTTGTAGGAAGGTCTCTGTGGGTCCTGTGGAAGGGAAAAGTCTATGATTGTTGCCTGGCCTTAGGGCTTATCTGCCCAAGCCTGAGCCTTGTATGAGAAGCTTGCCATTTCATGAGCAAAGACTTTTGACGGCAAACTGATATATCTGACCATCCATCCCCTTAAGACGCTTTAGGACAAAGAGCCAAGAAAAAGAGGTCAGCAGAGGTCAGACTCTTCTAGAAGAACCCACTTAACTCATGATGTTCCCTCTCCATCCCTGCCAGGGTTGACCAACCATTTCTTTAGAAAGTAAGGATAGGACATACCAAATTCCTTCCGGGGATACTCGGGGGAAGAGTTGCCACTGGAGCTCCCTGGAGAAAGGACAAACAGGACAAATGGCCACTTAAACCCAAATAGCTTCCGAGAGAGTGGGTCCTTTCTGCACCTCTGCAGCCTGGGTGTTCAGCCCAGGATTTAAGCACATTATGCCCAAGGGACTTCCTTGTGGCACTTCCTTCTGGTCACTGATCTACTTCGGTGGGACGAGGTCTGAACAAAGAACAACTGTTTCATTTCCTTTTTGTTTTCACTTCCTCAACTCTGCCCTATGCAGTGCCGATGCCGATGACCCATCTCTGATCAAATGAACGTGCTGTCGGCACCAGCAGTTCTCTGACCTTGTGCGGCTTGTTCCGGAGGTGGGCCTTGTTAAATGAAGAGACCGGTGCTGGCAGAGCAGCAGGGTGCGCTTGTGGTGATCCCCTCCACCTGGCCTGGATTTACGGTTCTCCCTACCCTTGGCAGCCCTGGGTCACAATCATTTACTGGGATATCCAGAAGCAGGGTACTCCGCTTTTTCATCACCAGTACTCATCTCATTCACTATTAGACCCATTTGCACCTGGCTCGTCTGTTTTCCACTAAAACTCTAGATTTATGTAGATCACCAGGAATTCCAGTAACCTTAGGAGAAGACCCCAGATGTCTTCCTCTCACCTCCTCTTTCTTGATCATGAGCTTGCCCCCTTTCTCTCTGACTTAAATGGCATTGTAATTGACTCCTCCTTTGTGTGATCTGGCTCTTCTTTCTACATTTCCCCCAAACTTTATCTGTCTTCCCTTCTGCTTTTGAACTCTCTTCCCTGACAAATTCCTTCAGTTTTCCAACTTCTGCTAACAACCCTTTGTGGATAACCCCACACTAGGGGTCTTGCCTTGACTTCTTCCCTGAGCCCAAGTCCTGTGTGTCCTGTTGCCTGCGAAGTAGCCCCACCGGAAAGTCATGCCAGAGGCTCTACTTTAGGACAAAATAAATGAATTCATTCAAAGGATGAGAGAAGCTACTGAGGGGAGAGAGTAGTTCTTTCTTAAAGTCTGTGGGCCCGTACCTTCATATGTTCCATGGCGGGTGACATGAGTCTTCCTCTCGAAAGTTGAGCCTGGTGAGTTGGGCAGAGTGGAGGCAGGTGAATGGGCCCTCCTGTAACTGGAGGTGGAGGCATTGCCTCGCAAGCTCCCACCTACAAGTGGGGAAAGACATAGACCCTCAGAGCACTTCACAGGGTGACATACAGTTATACTAGGTACACGCTAGTATACTAGGTTATACGGTTATACAGTTATACAGTTATACTAGGTACACACTAGTCAGTCCTAATGAAGGAGGGCTCTGTGGAGGGGCCAGAGGCCTTCAGCAGAGCGTGACCGAAAGGGTGCTCAGAAATGGAGGTGGAATTACTGCTGCTGCCCTTTTCAAGAACCCTGAAAGACAAGGAGGTCCTTTCTGTCTGTAGCCAAAGTGCATGGAAGTGGAGAAGCAGGATGCTTCCTAAAGACCTGGCCTGTAATTGTAGACCACTGCTGGGTGCACTGGAATACAACCCCACATGCAAATATTTCTCCACAGGTAAGGACATATGCAGCTCTTCGGCAGCTCAGCTGTTTGCATATCTTGGGTCTTCTTTTTTCAGTGTCATTCCAAGATTTAAAAAATGACTTTGGACTCACAGACTTAGAGAATGAACTTCCAGTTGCAGGTTGAGGAGGGGGTGGGTAGCGGGAGAGAATGGGGAATGGAAGTAAAGGATTGTTAGGGAGTTTAGGATGGGCTTCCCTTGTGGCTCAGTTGGTAAAGAATCCTCCTGCAATGCTGGAGACCTGAGTTCGATCCCTCGGTTGGGAAGATCCCCTGGTGAAGGGAAAGGCTACCCCCTCTAGTATTCTAGCCTAGAGAATCCCATGGACTGTATAGTCCATGGGATTGCAAAGAGTTGGACCCAACTGAGCAACTTTCACTTCATTTCACTTTGGGATAGACATGTACACACTGTGGTATCTTAAATGGATAAGCAACAAGATCCTACTATATAGCACAGGGAACTCTGTTCAATGTTATCTGGCAGCCTGGGTGGGAGGGCAGTCTGGGGGAGAATGGATACATTTATATGTACAGCTGAGTCCCTTTGCATCCACCGGAAACTACCACAACATTGTTAATTGGCTATGCTCCAATATAAAATAAAAAGTTTAAAACGATAGCTTTAGAGGCAACGTGTGTGTATATGTGTTTTCCCTGCTTTGTTTGTTGTGTTTCAGTTGCAAGTTACCAGGAAATATTATTTCTTTGAGATCTACTGGGTCTGTGTTGGATGCTTGCCCAGTGGAAACTCACACAGTCTGGGGCTGTATGTCACCGGATTTCCTTAGCACAGTAACCTAATCCTTAAGTTTCTTTTGTTGTTTTGTTGTTACTAATTCAAATTGTAAACCCTCAGACATGGATACCCTTTTCTAAAAGAAATGACTTAAAGAGAGTTAGTAGTTCACTGGGAAAGGAGTCACCTCTCTAGGAAGGCTTCTTAATCATGTTATTTATATAATGACAACTGATCCCGTTTGAAATAGGCCTCACAGCTCTTTGGGGCATTTGGAATGGGTGACAAACAGTGGTAATGATCCCTCTCGCTGCCCATCTGTCCTTCCCCGGCCCCTCCCACCAGCAGGCACTTACTTGAGTTTATGTAGCCGCTGCTGCCATGCGTCAGGCTCTGTTTCTCCAGCCGGCTCCCTCCACCCAGAGATCCTGTTTTAGCATAGCCATTGCTGGTCCCCCCTTCTGCAGAAACGAGGAGCAGGGGACTTTACAAGTACACTCAGCAGCCCCTCTCACCCGCCTTCCCTGGCCGCTCACCCACGACCCTCTTGGTTTGGGGCCCCTTTCCCACTGGCACCACACGGATCTCATTTTGTTTGTTTTGGATACAAATGTCAAGAGCAAATATTCTACCCACAAGAAAGTTCCCAGGGTGGTTGCTGATTAGGGTAATTTAAATATTAGAAAAGACAGCAAGTGATGAAAACTCCTTGAGGCCAGGGCCCGGGTTGGACTTTTATGAATGCCTGGCCAGTGCCCTGGACCTGGCAGCCACTGGACGTGTCAGAGGGCCAAGTGACAGCTCTGTGAGGATGGTGTTTCACCTGGCAGCCCATCACGCTCCAACCTGTGTGTGGATGCGGAGGCTTCCCACCCCCTCCTGAATCAGGATTCCCAGGAGGTGCAGGGCTAGCTCGGGGGCTTGGATCTCCATTATAGAACCCACTAACCCCAGCGACCTCCTGAGAGAAGAGCAGATTCAAACAGAAGCCTGACTATGGTTCCCTCCTCCTAACCTAGGCCCAGGCTGGAGGAGATTTCTGGTATTTTAGTGTCCAATCAAATCTATAGAGACAGAAACCAGATTTGTGTATTTTAGAGGCCAGGGAGAGGGGAGAGAAGATGGAAATGTTCTAAAATCAGATTGTTGCCAAGGGGCCACACGACTCTATGGATGCACTAATGACCATTGAAGTACACACTTCAAACTGGTGGATTCTGTGGGATATAAGTTAAAGTCAACACAGCTGTTAAAAAAAAAAGATTTCCGATATTCTGGATTTGCTGGACTGACGAGTGAGAGCCCATGAGAAAGGTTACACGTGGAGCCCTTCACATAAGCCTTAGTGAGAAGCAAGTTCTCAAAATAAGTCACTTACTTGGTGGTAAGGATGTAAGTCTTGTAGTTACTGTTTCTGTGATGACTAGAAAAAGACAAAGAAAAGAGGAGATCTTACATAATGCATTGAAATTCCTCCACTTTGGCAAGGTCTCGCATCTTTCATAAGTTCAGCACATTAAATTAGGTTCAAGGTAGATTTTTATACACTTGTGCTTCAAGGGATTTGATCTGACCTTCTGTAAAAACATATAGGTGCAATAACAATGGGACTTAATGTACCTAGAAAATAGGTTTATATTTCTTTGGGACCAAAAGTAGTTAGGTACCCACTGATTTGAAAAATGAGTTACTGTGCATTAATATCTCTAATCTAACAATTAGATCTAGCCCAGGCCTGGATTCACCTTTGAAGGAGGGTCAGAACCTCAAGCCACTTTTCTCTGCACTGTCTCTTCTGAACAGTCACCCAGTCCAGCTGAGGCCAGTGCATCTTCCTGGCTGATTCCACTGTGATGTGGATAATGACCTTGAACTTCTCTGGGAATTTGGGGGTATCTCAAGGGCGCATAATTCATTCTAAAAACTTCAGGGCCATGCCTGAGTGTGAGGAGATGTATGAAGGAAGGGGGTTGATAAGTCACATTTGGTGCTTGGTGAAATCACGGACAGGTGGATATCCAAGACAGACTTGAGAATCAGTCCCTTTGCCTCCTGAAATGGAGAAGGTGCCAAGTGGTGGTGAGGCTATGGAGGTCATAAAAGTTTTTTGTGTTTTTTAAAAACACCAGTTAGAATAAACTGAGTTAGAATAAACTCTTGCCTTCCTGAATCACTCTCTCCTCTACAGCAGCATGGGGGGTGGATAGATTCTGAAACCATAACTGGGCCAATTTTGTGTTCTGACCGTGACCATCACCAACCACTACCTCCTTCTGGGTTGGACATCAAGGTGCCCCTATTTAGCTGAGCCCCCTGTTTTCTGAAATCACACTTCTCATGCATGTGTGTGCACAAGCCCAAGTGTATGCATATATGTGGTATGTATGAAGGTATGGCTCATGAGAAAGGAAAAGAAAAGGATGAAGAAGATGATGAAGGAGATGGTGGGGCGTCACTTTGTGTGCTGGCAAGTGCTCCCTCCCACATGGGTCTTACTGCTCCTACCCGTCACCCTTTCTTTCTTCACTCTGCGTGTTCCTATTAGTTTGGTTGTCTTAGCAGCAACACGGGGTTATTAAAGGAGCAGAAGCAGCATCACCTGCATAAAAGGAAATGGTTGTAGAGACAAAAATGGCAGCTTGATTTGAATAATAGTCCTTGAGCGTTCACGAAACCTCTTGTTGTGTGGACTTTTGGGATTCTATGACACATAAAAATAAATTATTTCTTAACTTAAGAGTTCCAAGTCTGTGGACGCAGAATTTTTTTTTATTTTATTGGAGATATATGAAAGTCACAGGATAGATGAAAGAGTTAGAGCTGCTAAGGGGACAGTTTAAATGTCTCTGAATTTATCATCTGGGCAGTTTCACACAAGACATGTGCCTGTTGTCAGTTTCCAGTGTAGATTGCAGCTGTGACAGCAGTGTGATTCCAGCTCTGCCCCAGTAATGGGGGTATTATTCTTTTGGATTTCCATCACCTTGTATCCCTAAATAAGAACACGATTGAATAAACTCTAGCAAATTCATTCAACAGGATATTATGAAATCATTACAAATGCTGGTTATAAAACCTGTAACATTGAAATGGCAATTCTGGTCTTTGAAGAAAAAATGGAACACATTTCAATTACAAGTGTATTAAAAAAAATCAACAAAAGCCTTCTTAAAGGACAAAATAAAGCCTATTTAAGAATACATTTAAAATTGTACAGTGAAAAAAGAGCAAAAAACTAAGAAAAAACTAAAAACAAAAAACATAAATAGAAAAAAACATACAGTAGTTGTGGTAGAATTAGGAATGAATTATTTACTTTTTCCAAATTTTTTACCACTTTTATAATGACATTTATCACGCTCTTACTTCTTTCAGTGACTTCAGTGCCATCGCGTTTGTTCTTCTGGGTTACATCCATATCATCGCCACCTACAGAAAAAGCCAGAAACCAGGACTAGCCATGTCCATTACCACCCCTTTTCATAAGTGTAGGTCCCTACTATTCAAGCTGAGAACTAAAACTGGATTCCCAGGATTCAAAGCATAATTCTTTTGTGTGCATATATTTTAATAAGGGTCATTCCCATTTCTTGTATTAGTTAGGGAGTAATTTAATAGTTCCAGCTTGGATCCTATTCTTTTGTACTGAGATCTTTTTTTTTTTTTTTTTCAGGGTCCAGTTGACCAGGTTGCACCCTGCTGAGCATTAAAGGTATTACATAGATCTGGCACCCTGACATTTGACTATAAAACTTCCACTTTTTGCCAAGTAATACAATATCTCCCAAAGCATGTGGTGCTTTCAGCTAATTCATTTTGATGTATCCCACAGTGTTCAGTGTTCTATACAATGTTCTGTGAATAGAAGACATTCATGCGTCATTATTTAGAGTTCAGATTTGAGAATGATGTTTGATGGGTTGAAATCAGGATACAAATCATTATGATGGTCATACTTGTGTGGAACTTTATACTTCACAACATGAAATTTTCTCTTTAACACAACAGCCCTAGTATGTTTCTTTACAGACTTATGTAGGAAAAAAACAACAAGAAAGTCAATGTAAAATCTATTGAAATATGTAGGAAAAGATTTGTACAAGTCATCTGCGTTCTCCCTTCACTCTTACTCTGGGCAGAAAAAATCACTGAGATCTTGTCCACTGTGTCCTGAAGCGTGGATGGGATGAGGCAAGGCTAACTGCAGGGGTGGGGCTGGGCTGGGCTGGGGAGGAGCACGGTTCAGGAAACCAAGGCAAGGATCCCTGTTCCAACTGGGTGCTTTTGGCTGTAGTCACCAGTCTCAGGCTCTGCAAGGACTTGAAACCTGGCTTTCCCTGGGGTTCTCTCTGCCCAACCTTCCTTTCCTCCTACTTGATCTTTTGGGTGCAGTTCAGATTGGGATTTTAGGATTCAGGAGCAAGCTACTCCCACCCAGGACACCCCTTTCTTGAAGATCTCTCCTTTCAGTCTTTTTCTCCTGCCTGGTGACTTTACGGTCTACTTATCCACTAGGTGCAATGGACATAGAGCCTACTCCCATCGTACTTTCAGGGGCCCACAAAAAATTTTTAACTTCTTTTTAAAATCCAACAGAAAAATGAACACACTCTAACTTGGATTGTATTCTTTCATGCAGTTTTTTGTCTTTTTTTTTTTTTTTAATGGAGGAAGGACATCCACAAAGGCAAAAGTATCTAGGTCGACAAAAGTCCTAATGCAGCCCGGGGTGAGCTCCCCACTGAAAATCAAGACCACGCAAGACCCACTGGTCAACTACCTGGTGGAATCCACCAAGATCCGCACAGTTAGCATCAGAGCCTGATCGAATGTGCCAACTCCGCTCACTGGGGTTTTTTAAATGCAGCTCTAGGCAAGGAATGAGGCATCATGGAAAAATTCCTGGCTGCAGCTAAGAAGACACAGAAGTTCTTTGCAGGTATGTTTCCCAGAGCCGAAGAGCAGAGGCTCCATGAGCAATTTAACAGTGGAGTCCAGCTTGATCACAGGGCCAAACCTGACTTGTGACTCTGTCTGTACTCCTGTAGGACTATGTCCCACCAATCTACATACAACCTGACACCCTCTTTGAAATCCACCGTTTAAGCCTTAATTGCCTTTGGCATCTCTGAAGCTCCCCCTCACCTCTTTTTTTTTTTTTTTTTTTTTTTAATTCATCATCAGCTATGAACCAGGAGGCATTTTGGAGATTAAATGTTCACATGCCCCTGGCTGCCAGTGGGGAGCCACCTAGCATGGCAGCACCTGAATTGTTATAAACAGTTCCTTTCAGGATAATATTTCATAACAACCTATGGAAACTTTAACTTTCCACAAGTTATCACTTATTACCATCCTTAAATGAAAGTTGCTGCCGGCAGCTATAAATTTGGATTGGCTGGGTCGTTTCCACTTATAGCCATCAAGGCAGACTGATGATAGCTCCAGTCCATTTGATAAGAGTCTCAGCGTCTAGGCAGCCAAACTGGCAAGTGTTTTCTTGTTCTTTCTGTACCTAAAAATATAACAAACATTTCTAGGTAGCCCCTATCTTTTTCTTAGGTACCAATGATGAAGCCTTAAGATCTGCAACAAAAAAAGCCAAGAGTTCCCTAACTTCCAGAGGGCACAAGGAGATAGCCTGCTAAGAAATCAGATGCCCCCCTCCAGAATGGGAGGGAGGGGAGCCCTCACTGGCCAGTGCTCTAGAGATAGAAGGGCCCCTGGGTGGATGAAGGTAGATGCAACATCTGTCTCAGCCTGGAGCTCCTACATGGCTGCATCCCATGGCCATACACAATGATTTCTTGGGCCTGAAATAAGGAAGGAGCTCTGCTGGCTTTACCCAGACCAATAGTCAGAAGTGGCAGGGATGTATCAGGAGACAAATGTCTTTCAACCAGAGCTGAGAGGAAATTTTCTGTGACTTATCAAAGCGAAAATGATGGGTTGAGGCACAAACCTGGATAGGGATCATCCCACGGGGCTACAGTTTTCCCACAGGATTTCCTTCTTAAATATTTTAAGTGCCGAGAGTTTTAAAAAAGTGTAACATAAGGGAAAGGAAAGTACATGCCCAGACTCGTGGCTGAGCCTGCCTCTCCCAGCAGTGCTTATCTGAACACCTTGCCCCAAAAGTACTACTTAACAAAAGCACAGTCAAGGAGCATAATTTTAAACTTCTGGGATGTTTGGGCCACTTTACTAGAACTGAGGATAAGCAGGTCATTCAAGTTCTCAATTCCAAAATTATGTTAATTTCCATTCATAGTTCTAAGGGGCTGCTTCGTGGTTATTTCATAATGTTCTTTTGAAGACATAAAAGTGATCCTGTGCCATTTTCTTATGTAAGAAAACGCAATTCAGAATCATTTTCCTACTTTTATGAGTTTTTTTCCTTTCCTCTTCATTTAAATGGTGTCGCATCCACTTAAAACTATTCCTATTGATGATGGGGTGTAACCCAGGCACAAACAAGGCCAAATTGCTGATACCAAGAGAAAACCATCTCAACCGACCTTCTTATAACAGTTCATGAAACACTTGGTCTTCAGCACAAAGAAGGGAACAGAGAAGGAAATGTTTTTCTATTTTAGGAATAAATGTCCCTATTCTCTGCTAAGGAATCACAGGTATCCTTATAGCTGTTGTTACTCCAATCTCTGTACACTTTACATTTTAAAACAACAATAAAATAACCAAAATGTGGGAAAACCACCCACTAGCTATTGCCCTGTTAACACAGACGGGCCAAGCAGTTTGCAGGGGGTATCAACCTATCAACCCTATCATG
Source organism: Bubalus kerabau (assembly GCF_029407905.1). Lineage (NCBI taxonomy): Eukaryota > Metazoa > Chordata > Mammalia > Artiodactyla > Bovidae > Bubalus > Bubalus kerabau. Next base: position 27,183,442 of record NC_073645.1, read on the forward strand.
CCCTAGGGTTGATAGTCTCAGAGGCTTCTGTCTCTACACCCCTCTGGCAAGCAATGGGTGCCCCCACCTCTGCATCTAGCATCCTCCATTTTCATAACCAGGGCTGGGGGAGCTTGGGCCCTAGCTTGGTGATTAAGCTGCTTGTTTATAGCCATGTTTGGTTAAATCCTGCTACCACTAACAATGGCAAATGAGCCAAACCAGGCAGATGCAAACTTCTTTTGGTCAGGCATAATTTTAAAATGTGGTTAGTTCTTAGGTCAGAGCGGTTTCAGCAATCTGGGTTTCTATCCAAGCTTGAAGCAAGACTCCTTGCTTTAAGTGCCCCCATGTTAACTCTGATCAGATTCGTGGGAGTGTTTTGAAGGGGCTGAGAGTAAAGCAAGCCTTCTCTGATTTTCAAAAGGGCTCCACTGGGGGCTGTACATTTAGTTTAGTTTCAACTTAGATTTGTGCCTTAGCTCTAAGAGAAAGCAGATGGGGGTAAGAGAAACGATTCCGCTCTCCAAACAGATTTCTTTAAAAAATCTCCCTACATTTTATGGAAAGAACAAATCCAACTATTAAGCTACTGATTAGCTGCTTCTCAAAGAAATGAGGCGCTAGAGGATTTGCAAACACTTCAAAAAAGTAAAGTGGTAAATTGTTAGTTAGTAGTTAATGTGGTCTGTGAGATACCTAAACTGGTAGTTCTCATCCCAAAATGAATTTATTTTGGTCTACATTGGCCTGTAAAATGTGACAGAATTTTTTTTTCTTGTTCCAAGTTAGACTCCAGGAAGTTCCTGGATTAACATATCATTTCAGATATTTCACTTTACTTTAGATTAGGGGTGGTAAGTGTAGAGTGTGATATACAGCCAACCCCTTGAGCTTAGTCAGAAGCTGCCAGCACAGACTCTGGGGGAGCACACTGGTGCTCAGGGGTTACTTCTAGAAACCCCCACTCAGCTACACTTTGATTTCTGAGCCGTTCTCTGCTATCAAGGGGAGAGAGGGAAAGTAGAGAAGGGTGGAGAGAGAGAAGGAGAGACAAACTGAGATTGAGAGAGAAGGAATTTTAAACTCTTTATATTCTAAATAAAACAGTTTAACACAAGTCATTTTACAATACTGAAAACAATACCAAAGAAATCTTGTCACCAGAGTTCACTTTATCTTCGCTGGCTTTTTTATTCTCTTTCCCACTGTCAAAACTTTCTTGTCCCTTTAAAAGACCTACCCTAAGTAGAATATATAAGTCAAACTAATCATTTATGATCAATTAATCACATCAACAGAACACTGGAAATTAAAGGATGTCATCTTAGATTCTCCGACAAACATTCAAGTTCTCAGCGGCAAACCTCAAATTAAAGTCTCACAAGAGCAAGAACCACCAAGTTCCTATGACTTACCTAGTTTGAGATGCTGAAGGAATCGGAAACAACTTTGAGTAAATGCCCCTTCTTTCTTCTCCTGACGTTTTCTTCTAGACTGTTTGCCGTTCCCACTTTTTTTTTTTTTATCCAGACCCAGCCAAGGTGTGTTAGAGCTGAGTGATCTTTCAAAAATGTTCACTTCTCTCCCCCTTGTTTCTTTCAGTTCTTTGCTTCCAAACAAGTCCTGACAAAGGTGTGTCGAGGTTTAAAGCATGACTCCACCCTTCCAATTATCTGACACTTGCAGGATTAAAAAAAAAAATCTGCCTCCAGGAATCAAACTTTACAGGAGGTAGAAAGCTTCTCCAGTTTAGAGCTATGGGATTAACCATTTATGGGCCATGGGAAAAGGGAACAAAGGTTCAGCATAAAGGGAATGACCTTTTATTACTCCTCCTTACCTTTTATAGCCAGAGAACTGCCACAGCTTGGTATTCCCCTCCCTCACTGCCATCAGTTCGGCTCAGTCCAGTCGCTCAGTCATGTCCAGCTCTTTATGACCCCGTGGACTGCTGCATTCTAGGCCTCCCTGTCCACCACCAACTCCCGGAGTTTACTCAAACTCATGTCCATTGAGTCAGTGATGCCATCCAACCATCTCATCCTCTGTTGTCCCCTTCTCCTCCCACCTTCGATCTTTCCCAGCATCAGCGTCTTTTCAAATGACTTAGTTCTTTGCATCAGTGGCCAAAGTATTGGAGTTTCAGCTTCAGCATCAGTCCTTCTGATGAACATTCAGGACTGATTTCCTTTAGGATGGACTGGTTGGATCTCCTTGCAGTCCAAGGGACTCTCAAGAGTCTTCTCCAACACCACAGTTCAAAAGCATCAATTCTTCGGCACTCAGCTTTCTTTATAGTCCACCTCTCATATCCATACATGACTCCTGGAAAAACCATAGCCTTGACTAGACGGACCTTTGTTGGCAAAGTAATGTTTCTGCTTTTGAATATGCTATCTAGGTTGGTCATAATTTTCCTTCCAAGGAGTAAGCATCTTTTAATTTCATGGCTGCAGTCACCATCTGCAGTAATTTTGGAGCCGCCCAAAATAAAGTCTTTCACTGTTTCCATTGTTTCCCCATCTATTTGCCATGAAGTGATGGGACCAGATGCCATGATCTTAGTTTTCTGAATGTTGAGTTTTAAGCCAACTTTTTTTTTTTTTTTTGGTAAATTCACATTTATAGTGGGAGATTTTAACACAACTCTCTTAGACACTGATAGATAAGTCAAACAAAACAATTAACAAACATGATATATTTGACAGCTACATTAAGAGAACACTACACCAAAAGACTCTTGAGAGTCCCCTGGACCGCAAGGAGATCCAACTAGTCCATCCCAAAGATCAGTCCTGGGTGTTCACCGGAAGGACCGATGCTAAAGCTGAAACTCCAATACTCTGGCCACCCCATGTGAAGGGCTGACTCATCGGAAAAGACCCCGATGCTGGGAGGAACTGGGGGCAGGAGGAAAAGGGGAAGACAGAGGACGAGATGGCTGGATGGCACCGCTGACCCAATGGACGCGAGCCCGAGTGAACTCCAGGAGATGGTGATGGACAGGGAGGCCCGTGAAGCCAACTTTTTCATTCTCCTCTTTCACTTTCATCAAGCTCTTTAGTTCTTCTTCACTTTCTGCCATAAGGGTGGTGTCATCTGCATATCTGAGGTTATTGATCCTTCTCCCAGCAATCTTGATTCCAGCTTGTGCTTCTTCCAGCCTGGCATTTTTCATGATGTGCTCTGCATGCTGCTAAGTTGCTAAGTCACTTTAGTTGTGTCTGACTCTGTGCGACCCCATAGATGGCAGCCCACCAGGCTCCAACCTCCCTGGGATTCTCCAGGCAAGAACACTGGAGTGGGTTGCCATTTCCTTCTCCAATGTGTGAAAGTGAAAAGTGAAAGTGAAGTCACTCAGTCGTGTCCGACTAGTAGCAACCCTATGGACTGCAGCCTACCAGGCTCCTCCGTCCATGAGATTTTCTAGGCAAGAGTACTGGAGTGGCTTGCCATTGCCTTCTCCGTGTACTCTGCATATAAGTTAAATAAGCAGGGTGACAATATACAGCCTTGACATACTCCTTTCCTGATTTGGAACCAGTCTGTTGTTCCATGTCCAGTTCTAACTGTTACTTCTTGACCTACATACAGATTTCTCAAGAGGCAGATCAGGTGGTTTGGTATTCCCATCTCTTTAAGAATTTTCCCCAGTTTGTTGTGCTCCATACAGTGAAAGGATTTGGCATAGCCAATAAAGCAGAAGTAGATGATTTTCTGGAACTCTCTCACTTTTTCAATGATCCAACAGATGTTGGCAATTTGATCTCTGGTTCCTCTGCCTTTTCTAAATTCAGCTGCCATGGGAATAGTCAAAATCCCAATGTGTGTGACTCGTGGTGTATCCAGGCTTGTGGGGGATCTGTGGTCAGGGTCTGAGCCTGAGCCCTAGAAAAACTATGAAATTGACAGGATTTATTTCTGAGATCTGTTTCCCCTATATATTACGGACAAATGCTGGTGGCTTAAACAGTAAAGAATCTGCCTGCCATGCAGGAGACCCGGTTCTATCCCTGGGTCAGGAAGATTCCCTGGAGAAGGAAATGGCAACCCACTCTGGTATTCTTGCCTGGGAAATCCCATGGACAGATAAGCCTGGCAGGCTACAGTCCATGGGGCCGCAAAGAGTTGGACATGACTGAGCAACTAACACTAACTAACTAACTCCCCTATATATACCTTTTCCCTCTTTCTCTGATTCTGACCCAACCCAGGTCAAGCTTACCTTAAGGAAACAGTGGTGAACTAATTCAAAGTAAAATGTTAATGACTGAAAATACAGAGTAATTTGGCAGCATAGGGTTCACTTTTTTAAAGTAACCAGATAAAGTAATACTGACCCCAAAGAGTGAAGTGAGGAACAGGATTTTAGGCATTTAGCCAGCTAATAATGGAAAGAGATACTGTTGGGGAGGGTTAAGGACCTTCTTGGCCCTCAAATCAGCATCCACGTAGTCTCCATACAAGCAAAGACACATATGAACTCCCAGAGGCCCTGTAACTCCAGGTACAACTCATAGGACCCTTAGACTTTTCTGGAGGGCCAATTTGCACCAATCTAGAAAGTTCTCATGAACACTGGATGGCATCTGGTTTTCTAGGACCCCCTAAAGATTACTTGAGACTCTTGGTATTGGTAATATGGGAAATCTGACCCTGGAACTCACTCAGGCGGTTCTTTGGAGCATAACATCTTCTTGGGACCCAGTGCCAGGTCTGGATTCCTTGATCTGAGGCATCACTCCTGGATCCTAGAGGGGAGTTGTGGGATTCTGGTAGCATAGTATCCATGCATGTCTGCACCATGCTACTGTGGGTACTCATACTGAGTGGATGAGTAGCAGACCACTAAGCACCCCCTATGGACTTCTCACTCATAAGCTCCCAATATTTCTGCACTGAAGTTGCTCATTTCAGAATACTTTCAATGGTCTAGAATGTGACACTATTGGGTTCTTGTCTCCTGGAATGTTCCTGACTTCCCTAAATAGTTACTCATGATGTCTGCTGTTCATCTCACGGAAGAGTATTGAAGAATCTGGAAGATGGAAAGCTTTCAGCATGAAATTAACATAACGCTGTCTCATTCATTCACTTATTCATGAATTCATGAATTAAACAAAGATATACTGGCTTTTTGGCTCTTATTTGAAGTCAGACATTGAACTGAGAATTCAGTGGCGAAATATAGATATATTTTCAGTTATTATGGAGTTCAGGGTCCAGTGGAGGCAGACAGGTCTTAAATGTATGAGTCTGCTAGGGCTGCTGTAACAAAATACCACTGGCCTTGCTAAAGAGAAATAGCAAGCCCCAGATGGAGTCATTTGCCCCAACAACACAGCAAACCAAGACTTAATTGCAGTTTTCACCTTTCCTAGGAATGGAATCTTTAAGTAGACAATCCTAAATTTCCTGATCAGCACTTAGGTAATTTGCATAATAAGAACCATGCCATTCCTTTTCCCCCAAAATAACGACCTGGCCTGAAACAATTCTTTCTCATCTTTTGCTAATAACATCCTCGCCCACCCTCCTCTGTCTATAAAAACCTTTCATTTTGTACAGCCCCTCAGAGAGCTTCTATTTATTGGACCAGATGCTCCTTGATTCTTGAATCTTTGAACAAAGCCAATTAGACCTTCAAATCTACTCTGTCAACTTTTTCTTTTTTAACAGATTGGTGGCAGCAGTGGGATCCAGGTGAACTTCTGAAGGCATTCAGAACATTCAGGCCTGGTGCCGCATAACCCATTTTGAGTTCACTCCTTTCTCACTGCTTCCAAGGGATGTTGGCGAGTTCCTCTCTGCTAAGCTATGCTTTTTTGCATTCAAGCTCCCAATCTAATTGGCTTTCCTCCTCAGGACAAGTTAGTTTGAGCACGTAGATGGTTCTACTCAGAACCCAACTGAACTGGCAGATGCTTCTGCCTGCAGCCCAGCCTCTAACCTTTCAGACCACAGTTGTCCAGGTGGGAAATCCAGCCCTTGGCTCTGTCCCTGGATTCCATACTGAACCTGCTGATAGTTTGGTCTGCAGTTCTGTTGTGAATCCTTCCTCAGGTTTCATGTTGGCAGCTGCTGCTGGTAACTGGAGCTTTCCATTTATGTGGAAGCAGATCGCAGGCCCCATTCCTTGGGGTTTGCTGGTCCAATTCTTTCCCCAGTCCAGGGTTCCACGGGAACTGATGGTGGTGCACACAGGGCTGTCTTCTGGCCAGGACATGTGAACATCTCTTAGTTGCTGCCAATACATTAAGGTGTTTGTCTTGTTTTGTGCAGATAAAGGCTACTGCTCAGTTGGTACCTGGAAAACCAAAAGAAACTCCTGTGAGGTTTTGTCACCAGATCCCAGATCCCATGTTGGGAACTACTGGTGGCAGTGGTTGTCCCCCATTTATCTGGAATCATTCCCCATTTTGGGAGATCTGTGGATTCAGTGCTTTCTCCACGCCCCAGATTATTAGTGTGGCTCCAAGAAATTCAAAGGCCTAGTGAAGAGCAATGGGATACTTTATATCTAAAGAGTTGTGTGAGCCACCTTATGGCACACTCATTTGCTTTATGTTTAACATCAATAGTCCTGGAATGGAAATTGAAGATGGTAAGATTTTACTAAAAACAAGCTAGAATCACAATGGTCATTATGAAGAAAATTTCAAACAGACAAGATCATTTTAAAAGTGACCCAGCAATCCCACTGCTGGGCATACCCACCAAGGAAACCAGAATTGAAAGAGACACGTGTACCCCAATGTTCATCGCAGCACTGTTTATAATAGCCAGGACATGGAAGCAACCTAGATGTCCATCAGTGGATGAATGGATAAGAAAGCTGTGGTACATATACACAATTGAGTATTACTCAGCCATTAGAAAGAATACATTTCAATCAGCTCGAATGAGGTGGATGAAACTGGAGCCTATTATACAGAGTGAAGTAAGCCAGAAAGAAAAACACCAATACAATATACTAATGCATATATACGGAATTTAGAAAGATGGTAACAATAACCCTGTATGCGAGACAGCAAAAGAGACACAGATGTATAGAACAGTCTTTTGGACTCTGTGGGAGAGGGAGAGGGTGGGATGATTTGGGAGAATGGCATTGAAATATGTATAATATCATATAAGAAACGAAACACCAGTCCAGGTTCGATGCAAGATACAGGATGCTTGGGGCTGGTGCACTGGGATGACCCAGAGGGACAGTATGGGGAGGGAGGTGGGAGGGGGGTTCGGGATGGGGAACACGTGTACACCTGTGGTGGATTCATGTTGATGTATGGCAAAACCAATACAATATTGTAAAGTAATTAGCCTCCAATTAAAATAAATAAATTTAAATTTAAAAAAAAGTACACTTAAAAGCAAGAGTTCCCAAATCAAACAGAATGAATACCTATTTTAATTAGTATGATGAAGCCTCTAAAATTTTTTGAAATTTCAAAACAGTTTCATTAAGTTTTGTTGTAAAAGACTAATGAAAAATGAAAGACACAGCCAGTATTTAAAACAACACCTAGGCCTCCCCCATTACACTCTTCTAGGAGTTCATCAAAACACTGGCCCAGAAATTGATGCTTCAGTTATAAACAATGGAAAGAGACACTGGAAAAAAGATTGTCCTCAAAGGCCCTAGGCAGATTCTTCAGCATCAACTTAGGTGCCCTGATACAGAACCCTCCCAAAGTTGACAAAACGCAGGGATTTTCTGGTAAACTGCTGCATTATTCCCTTAAACAGCCAAGGGGGAACTAAAGTTAAAATTTATTGGGTTGTTCAATACTGCCAGAAATATTCAGTTTGTCCCAAATGAAGCCGGACAAGATATTTGAAAGGATTTAATAACTTTATGATTAGAAATGTGGCCAGATTGGAAGCTGTTATTCAGGGCCTGCTAGGAATTTTTTTTCAAAGGGCTTTTCCCCTAAGCTAAATATATTGAGAGAAAGAGACATTCCAACCATAGGTGGATTGGTGCACCAATCCTTTTTTGTCAATTCTCAAACCTCCTTTATTCATTTCAAAATAGTTGTAGATATCGGGACATTAGGAACAGAATTGTCCGGTAAATATGCCCCCCAAACTCCATCTTGGAGAAAATTTGGATACCTTCTCTATGAATTTTCTACCCTCATCTTCTCTAGAACCTAAGAGCCATTCTTTGAAATACACATGTTTCTCATCAGAAAAAAAAATGGGGAAGAAGTATTTGGAAATTGGGAAGATTAAAAAAAAAAAGCAAAAACTCAAGTGTCTTCTCCACAAATATGAGTTGCTATAAGATCTCTGCTGGCATGTCTATGTGTGTCTATATGTACATGTTATGGATGTGTGATACTTTGTACCTATGGCTGCTATTACCAAAAATAATTTTGCAAAAGAGCTGTATTTAATTTGTTTTAAACTCAAGTGCTTATATAAACTAAGAGTTGGGTATTCCACAACTCTCAGAATATAGAGACTAACCCAAATGTTCTTTTTTAAGTTCATGTGATCTAAGATTAATCTTTCATAAATAAAATCTAGTTAAAGTTTGTTGGTTTAATTAAAACAGACATGTCTTTAGAGTTATCAGCATTAAATATTAACACTTTTTATTCTACATTTGTTTACAAATTTATCAGTAAGAAAAATAGATATGATGAAGTTCAAATAGTACAAACCACTTTTGGGGCCAAATGATTTAGTTTGGGAAAAGAGTTTATAAACATTTTAACAATTATATTTTCTGGCATATGTACTTAAAACTAACTTCTAAAATATTTTAGTAAATTGGAACCTTAGAGTTTTGGTAAATTAAGGTTAATGATAGAAATTCACTGAATAGAGTGTTTCAAAAAAACTAAAATATTATTTGTTGAACATAGGTTTATCTATTTTTGGCTTCTTTTTAGAGGAACTAAAGGTAAACTTGGTTCTGTTAGAAAACACGTCCTTTTATCACAGTGGAAGTTTACATTGTGAAGAAGCATGTTTTTGGAAATAATGAAACGTATTCACAAATTTGTCAATCTAAAGAATGCTGGTATAAGAGACAGTGCACAATTGTTTACATCCTAAATTTTCACTAGAAATTAAGGGTTTAAAATACTAACGTTATTAAAGCTATTGAAAACAAAAAGCAAAGCATCTCCATATGCCAGGAAAGTAGATTGTGTTTCTGGCTAAGAAAAGGAATGAGGATTGAAGATGCATTTTTGTTAAGAGGAAGTGAGAGTAATTTTGTCTAAACTAGAATATCTGTTTATTTCAGAGAAAGGGAAGAAAATGAAGGACAGAGTAAATGTATACAGAAAGAAAGAGAAAAAAAAGTATTGCACCTCATGTAATCAAACTGGTTAAAACCCAATTTTTACTATAAGGGTTTTAAAATTTAAAGTTTAACATCATAGTGTATTTATGTTAAAGTAGAACTTAAATTTTCTTTCATCTGCTAACTAAATAGTTAAGAATTGTTTTATATTGATCCATAATCCTGTTTAGACAAGTGTCCAACCCTTTGGATAGTTCTGACAAATTTTCCAAAATCAAGTTCCAAAAATGAAGTCTTTCTGATCTAGAAAAAACTTTGGGATTTTTCCCAAGGGCCCCTGGAACATCCCAAAAGATTTGTTAAACTAGTTAGACTTTCTTCATATATTAAATTACATGAGAAGCATTGCTAGATAAGAAGTAACATTAAGATTTTTTTTTCTTAATGTTGTGTCTTCAGAGGTAGATGCTGTAAGTGTTCCAGAAATTATGTTAAATTCCTGGAAGTCTAACGCACCCTGGTATAAAATGTCATCTGTCATCAAAATCGAGGCTCGCACTAAAAGGACTGGACATGATATCAGGGAAATTCCCTGGCTGATTTTCATGCAAGGGCAGCAGCAATACAATCTATAGCGATTGCGGCACTTGTGGGTGAAGCCCATTCTGCTTCTGCAGAAAATGACCCCTCGTTGCCTAACTTCGGACATTCTGATGTCCTTGTAACATGGCAACAGTCTGCTCTTGAATTGAAGACATTAAAATGGGTAAACAATGGCTGTAAATGAAATGAACAGAAAGGGCTGTGGGGGAAAAAAAGGCAGTGGCTTGGTTCTTCCTAGTTCCCTGACAAAATCCATTTTGTTTTCAAATTTCTTAATCCACAATAAGGAAAACTTTTTATTTGTCCCCAGAGGCCTCAGAACTCCTCCTTCTGGGTCCTTGGAGTGTATCTACCTGGACTTCATTCAGTTGTCATTTAGTACAGGTGATCAATATGTTTTTGTTGTTGCATGTATGGTTTCTGGATGGGTTGTAGCCTCCCTTCTTGCACCTTCATCAACAATCAGGCCAAATTTAATATAAACAAGTTAGCTTCACTGAGATTATGCTTGGGAAAAATATAAAGAGAAATATGTTTGTGCCTTTATAGATATTAGATTCTAGCCCTGTTAATTATCTTTGAGGTTTTGTTATATAAATGTAAACTAGACTGAATCCTGAATTCTTCTTCTGCTGCTGCTAAGTCACTTCAATCGTGTCAGACTCTGTGCGATCCCATAGACAGCAGCCCACCAGGCTCCCCCGTCCCTGGGATTCTCCAGGCAAGAACCCTGGAGTGGGTTGCCATTTCCTTCTCCAACTAGAATTCTTCTAGTTTCCTAGAATATCTGTCTGGGAGAAATATTTTTAAATTTCCCACCCTTCTGTTTTGGAATCACAAGAACAAAGATGGCCCTTCAATCACCTTGAAAGGGGCTGTGATGGGTCCTCCTCACTACCCAGATGGCAGTGAGACTACAGGACCTGAGCCTCGGATACACATCTCACAACTACAAGGACTACACCTGACCTGTGGTTCTGTACAGATGCTAGAGATCTCCAAATCTGACAAGGAAGAGCTGCCATCAAGTTAGGCTGCTTCCAAAGTGATAGATTAAGCTGCTGCCAAGTCGCTTCAGTTGTGTCTGACTCTGTGAGACCCCATAGATGGCAGCCCACCAGGCTCCACCGTCCCTGGGATTCTCCAGGCAAGAACACTGGAGTGGGATGCCATTTCCTTCTCCAATGCATGAAAGTGAAAAGTGAAAGTGAAGTTGCTCAGTCGTGTCTGACTCTTCGTGACCCTCGGGACTGCAGCCTTCCAGGCTCCTCCATCCATGGGATTTTCCAGGCAGAAGTACTGGAGTGGGGTGCCATTGCCTTCTCCGGCAGACAGGACTAAGAATCACCAATTTGGGAGATTCTCCTCACCTGAGACCTTCCAGCTTCAGGCTGAGATGTCTTCGTGGCCCCTCTGCTCAGGATGTTTGATGGGGGTGGACCCAGTCCTTTCTGTTGCTTCGACAAAGACCCACCCAGGGCTCACACTCTGCACTGTGATACCTTCCCAGATGCTGCAGCAGTGAGAACCCACCCTGGCCCAGGAATGAGAACTGGCAGTCCCAGTGAGGCCTAAGCACCTCCCTTGGTGATATGTCCTGGGGCTCCAGCGTTTTGTCCATGCTCTCCACTGTCCCTGGCTCTGATTTGGAGAGTGATGGACTGTGCTGGGCAAACAAGACATGCCCTGGGAGACAATAAAGATCTGCTCCCGTTCAGACATCCTCTTCCCTTCACCATCCAGAATCCCATGGTGATGGATGGCAGGAGGCCCCAGCCTCGGGCTGATGGCTCACAGAGAGGGCTGACAGCCAAAGACTGGCCAAAAACAAAGGGCTTTTTGACTTTCCAATCCCATTGAAAATCCTGGATGACTCCAGCAAGTTTGTTTCCCTAAAACTCACTCTCCTTGGGAACAATTTAAAAATCTCAGAACAGCCAAAGGGAGGCATGGTCTTGGGGCAATTAATGACCCCCACAACAAGCTAAGGCCATTTCTATTATATGTAAGTTTGTTGCTGCTGCTGCTGCTAAGTCGCTTCAGTCGTGTCCGACTCTGTGTGACCCCATAGACGGCAGCCCACGAGGCTCCCCCGTCCCTGGGATTCTCCAGGCAAGAACGCTGGAGTGGGTTATGTAAGCTTGTTAGTGAGAAAGAAACCACCGGTTGTTGCTGGCTCCTGCCGGTGCTCAGTTACTGTGCTGGGAAGGGGCTTGGGCTGTGCCAACTGCTCCTAATTAAGCCAGTTAAACGTGTCAGACTGCAGAATACCCAGGTCGGTACAGCTCAACTGGAAGAGAAATTAGGGTTCAGCTCTTAGCACCTCAGTTCTGCCCCACAGTTAGAGCACAGTTAGAGCTGTGGCCTTTCTCGCTCTAGCCACTTGCCTGAAATAATAGCAGAGGCCTGCTTTGATCCCAGCCTTGTGAGCAATGGTCCAAAGCCCCTTCCCACCACAGATAGATTAAGACTGCCTACTTAAACATGAAACCCTTTCTTCTCTTTCCTTTACTCTGATATTGACCTAGAAAGATGACACCCTCATTGGTATCTCCCAAGACACTGATAAGGGGAGTAACCTCTGAAATTTAGAGCAACTTTTTTTTCAGGCTAAGAGAAAAATCTCACCTACTCCTGACTTGAAGGGGCTCACACAACAGTTCTTACAAATGAATCCATTAACAGTGCCGCCTTCATGGAAGCAAGTTTGTGCCCCAACAGGATTCGCTTTTGTCTGTGGTTGTAACCTGTGAGTGGACCTATGGGTGCCTGAATGGCTGAAGTGCAGCTGAGCAGTGCCTCCTAGGTTATCTAACCATGTCCCTCACTATTCTGGAAAGGACTGACCAGGAGCTTTTTCCTGATTCACAGTTTCTGTCTTTAGCAGTGAACACAGCCTAGTTTTCTGATTAGAAGTAGACATAAGTGAGACTATGATCAGTAACCTCTCTGAAACTCTTTTTTTCTTAGTTCAGTTTTATTGAGATATAATCTACATACAGCACTGTATAGGTTCAAGATGCACAGATGAGAGACTTGATATTCACACATCATGAAGTGATTATCACACTGAATTTAGTGAATATCCATCATCTCACATAGATGTGAAATTAAAGAAATAGAAAAAATATTTATTCTTTGTGATGAGAACTCCTAAGATTTACTCTCTTAATGATTTTCATATATAACATATGGCAGTGTTAATTACATTTATTTTGTTGTACATTGAAACCCTAGTACTTATATATCTTATAACTGGAAGTTTGTACTTTTTGACTGCCTTCATTCATTTCCCCCTCCTCCTGCTCCTCACCTCTAGTAACCACAAATCTGATCTCTTTTTCTGAGTGAGTTTGCTTTTGAAATATAGTTGGCCAACACTATGTTAGTTCTTGGTGCACAATATAGTTATTTTGTATTTCTATACATTTCAAAGTGACCACCGTAAGTCTATTTATGCTACTGTATGAAGGTATGATGTAGTTCTTGACTATGTTTCCCACACTGTACATTTCATGTTTGTGAGTCATTTATTTTGTACTTCTTAATCTCCCTCACCTATTTCTCTCCTCCCTCTATCTTCCTGAGACCTTTCCTTAACCCTTGATGATAAAGCAGATTTTCTTGCTAAGCAATTAGCTTCCCAGCAAAAATCACTGGACTCTCTAGCCAAGTTTGTTCTTGATAATAGGATAGTCCTTGATTTTCTTTTAGCTAAGTAAGGAGGTGTCTATGCTGTGGCCAATACTACCTGAGGCACCTGGATTAGCACTTTGTGAGGAGTTGAAACTTGGTTACAAATGATTACTGAGTAAACAGGTAACTAATGAGACCCTACTCTATAGCTCAGGGAACTCTGAGTGAGTGGAAGTCGCTCAGTCATGTCCAACTCTTTGCGACCCCATGGACTATACAGTCCATGGAATTCTCCAGGCCAGAACACTGGAGTGGGAAGCCTTTCCCTTCTCCAGGGGATCTTCCCAACCCAGGGATCGCACCCAGGTCTCCTGCATTGCAGGCAGATTCTTTACGAACTGAGCTATCAGGGAACCCTGTGGTGACCTAAATGGGAAGGAAATTAAAAAAGAGAGGATATATATATACACACACACACACACACATACACACATGAATAGCTGATTCACTTCACTGTACAGTAGAAACTAACACATTGTAAGGCAGCTATACTCCAATAAAAATTAATTGAAATAAAATTTTAAAAATCACTGACCAAGCCACTTGGCTTAGAAATAACTCCTTTGATGATGTCTTTTTATTTGATTCTGATTGGTTTGGGTTTTGGGGACCAAGGCTCCAAAGTGAACTCCAAACACTGGGAATTGATCTATTTATAGTTATTGTAAAAATCCCCCAGTGCATCATATCCTCTCAAAAACTGTAATATATGTTCGCAGCCACTAACTGCCAAGCAAATTATCTCCCTAAGACTGGCATGTCAGAAAAGGAAAGAGAATGACCGATTTAAGGATTATGAACAGGGAACTGTGACCTGTGACTGTCACAGGGATTAAACCAAAGAGAAGGACCTCAGGATACCACACCCAGGATTAACGAAGCTGCAAGAACTACAGAGTGGTGGCCAAGAGTGGCACTAATGCCTTAAATTTTGATTATGTCTCTCAGTTAGAGTTTATCAAAAGGGGATTTGCTAAAAAAAAAAAAACAAAAAACAACCCAAACCATTTGTCCCATGCTAGCGTGCTAAGTTGCTTCAGTTGTGTCCAACTCTGCGGGACCCTATTGACTGTAGCCCACCAGGCTCCTCTGTCCACGGGATTCTCCAGGCAAGAACACTGGAGTGAGTTGCCCTGCCCTCCTTCAGGGATCTTCTTGACCCAGGGATCAAACCTGCGTCTCTTATGTCTCCTGCATTGGCAAGCAGGTTCTTTACCAGTAGCTCCACCAGGGAAGCCCCTTATTTGCCCCAGCAACAGCTATATCAGACTTAACTGCAGTTTCAACCTCTCCAGGTATGTGACTTTTAAACAGACATTGAAATTTCCTGATCAGCCCTAGTGAGGTAATCTGTATAAAAAGACCCTTGCCATTCTCTTACTCCCAACATAAGATGACCTGGCCTGGAACAATTCTTTTTCAAGCCAATAACTTATACCAGACCACCTGACCTGCCTCTTGAGAAACCTGCATGCAGGTCAGGAAGCAACAGTTAGAACTGGACATGGAACAACAGACTGGTTCCAAATAGGAAGAGGAGTACGTCAAGGCTGTATATTGTCACCCTGCTTATTTAACTTCTATGCAGAGTACATCATGAGAAACGCTGGGCTGGAAGAAGCACAAGCTGGAATCAAGATTGCCGGGAGAAATATCAATAACCTCAGATATGCAGATGACACCACCCTTATGGCAGAAAGTGAAGAGGAGCTAAAGAGCCTCTTGATGAAAGTGAAAGAGGAGAGTGAAGAAGTTGGCTTAAAACTCAACATTCAGAAAACTAAGATAACGGCATCTGGTTCCACCTCTTCACGGGAAATAGATGGGGAAACAGTGGAAACAGTGTCCGACTTTATTTTTCTGGGCTCCAAAATCACTGCAGATGGTGACTGCAGCCATGAAATGAAAAGACGCTTACTCCTTGGAAGGAAAGTTATGACCAACCTAGATAGCATATTCAAAAGCAGAGACATTACTTTGCCAGCAAAGGTTTGGTCAAGGCTCTAGTCAAGGCTATGGTTTTTCCAGGAGTCATGTATGGATGTGAGAGTTGGACTATAAAGAAAGCTGAGTGCTGAAGAATTGATGCTTTTGAACTTTGGTGTTGGAGAAGACTCTTGAGAGTCCCTTGGACTGCAAGGAGATCCAACCAGTCCATCCTAAAGGAGATCAGTCCTGGGTGTTCATTGGTAGGACTGATGCTGAAGCTGAAACTCCAATACTTTGGCCACCTGATGCAAAGAGCTGACTCATTGGAAAAGACCCTGATGCTGGGAAAGATTGAGGGCTGGAGGAGAATGGGATGACAGAGGATGAGATGGTTGGATGGCATCACTGACTCCATGGACATGGGTTTGGGTGGACTCCGGGAGTTGGTGATGGACAGGGAGGCCTGGCGTGCTGCGGTTCATGGCATTGCAAAGAGTCAAACATGACTGAGTGACTGAACTGAACTGAATAACGTACTTGCCCCCTCTCCTTCTGCCTATGAAAGCCTTCCATTTTGTACAGCCCCTAGGAGAACCTTATATTTACTGAATGGGATGCTGTTTGATTCATCATTGAACGAAACCAATTAGATTTTCAAATTAACTCCATATAATTTTTTTAAAAAAAGCTTAAACAACACAAATTAATCGTCTCCCAGCTCTCGATGACAGAAGTCCAAGATCAAGGCATTGGCAGGCTTGGCTCATCCTGAGGCCTCTCTCCTTGGTTTGCAGACAGCTATCTTCTTGCCGAGAGCTATCCTACCAATGAGAGTGCAGTCCATGGGGTCACAAAGAGTTGGACACGACTGGGTGACTGAATACAACAACATCTTTCTATCTTTGCATGGCCCTTTCTGTGCATGTGCATCTGTGATCTGTGTGTCCTAATCTCTTCTTACTATAGGGACACCAGTCAGATTGGATTAGGGTTTACCTAACAGCCTTTTTTTAAAAATTTATTTTAATTGGAGGTGCTTTACTTTACAATGTTTTGGTGGTTTTTGCCATACATTCACATGAATCAGCCATGGGTGTACATGTGTTCCCCATCCTGACCCTCCCTCCCACCTCCCTCCCCACCCCATCCCTCAGGGTCATCCCAGTGCACCTGCCCTGAGCACCCTGTCTCATGTGTTGAATCTGGACTAGTGATCTATTTCACATATGATAATATATATGTTTCAATGCTGTTCTCTCAAATCATCCCACCCTTGCCTTCTCCCAAAGAGTCCAAAAGTCTGTTCTTTACATCTGTATCTCTTTTGCTGTCTCGCATACAAGGTCATCATTACCATCTTTCTAAATTCCATATATATGCGTTAATATACTGTATTGGTGTTTTTCTTTCTTACTTCACTCTGTATAATAGATTCTGGTTTCATCCACCTTATTAGAACTGATTCAAATGCATTCTTTTTAATAGCTGAGTAATATTCCATTGTGTATATGTACCACAGCTTTCTTATCCATTCATCTGCCAGTGGACATCTAGGTTGCTTCCATGTCCTGGCTATTGTAAACAGTGCTGTGATGAACATTGGGGTACATGTGTCTCTTTCAATTCTGGTTTCCTCGGTGTGTATACCCAGCAGTGGGATTGTTGGGTTGTATGGCAGTTCTATTTCCAGTTTTTTAAGGAATCTCCACACTTTTCTCCATAGTGGTAACAGCCTTGTTTTAACCTAATTGCTTCTTATAAGGTCATATCTCCAAATATTATCACATTCTCAGGAATTGGGGGCTAGGCTTCAACATCTGAATTTTGAGAGGAGACAATTCATAACAAATTATCCACATAACAAACACAAATGTACCAATGTACAATTAAGAATATAATAACTACTATACAGAAGAATTCTGGATACTGTAAGAGAGCAAAAGAGGAGACATAATCTTAAAGGATACACAAGAAAGTGCTGCTAAAAAAGTGACACTAACCTGATGAAGGGAGAAAAGACGGGTGAAAGGAGAGATGGAGAGTTCTGGAATCTAGAAAAAGGAAAGAGAAGGCTCTTAAGTGAAAGACACATGGTGAGTTTGAGGAAAAGTGATGGAGCAATATATTTAAGTGCACCAATTGAAGGGAGGGTGGCAGTGAAAGAGAAGCTGGAGAGATAGGCCGGGGCCAGATCACACAAGGTCTCATGAGCTGTGGTAGGGAGGTGTTTTTTTTGATACTTTACAAATGTTCTTAAATTGACATTAGGGAATAACTCTATGCAGCCACTGACTGTTTGAGTGTTTATACCATTATGAGAAAAGAGAGAGTGGAACTAATCTTTCTAATATCTACTATGTGCCAGATATTTTACACACTTATTTTAACCTCTACAGTAACTCTTAACCTCTACAGTAACTCTAGGAGGTATATACTGTTATTATCTTCATTTTATAGCTGAGAAGGCTGAAATTCAGAGAGGTTTAGTCACCAGGCCAAAGACCTTACATCTAATAAGTGGCTCCAGAAATAGGTAAGGAGATGGAAAATAAGTTAATGATTGATCATGCCTACATGATGAGGCCTCCATAAAATCCCAATAGTATGTGATTTAATGAGTCTCCATGTTGGTGAACACATCTACGTACTGGGAGGATGACACGCCTCATCCTCCCCCAACTCCATGGGGACAGAAGGCTTTGCTCTCAGGACCCTCCCAGACCTCATCCTATCTATGCATCTCTTTATCTGGCTGGCTGTTCATCTGTATCTTTTATCATATCTTTTAACGATTGGTAAACAAAAATGTTTCCCTGAATTCTGTGAGCTATTCTAGCAAATAATCAAATCCAAGGGGAAGAGGATAATGGAAACCTCCAGTCTGCAGCCAAGTTGGACAGAAGTTGTGAGCAACCTGGGGGCCTATGACTTGCCATGGGCATCTGAAGTTGGGGAACCATCTTGTGGGACTGAGCCCTTAACCTGTGGGATCTGATGCTGTCTTCAGGTAGAGAGCATCCTCACTGATTGAATTGTTGGATATCTGACTTTAGCAGCACTGACTAGTGTGGGGAGAAAAATGCATGTGGTGTCAGGAGTGTTGAATATGGTAGTGGTGTGAGAGTAATGACAAACAGGAGGAGGACGGGAGGTTTCTGCACAGCGGCAGAGCCTATATTCCACTTGACTTTTGAACACTTGTGTACTGTATCTTAAAATATAAGTATGGCCATAGCTTTGAATTGAAATAGGCAGTATCGGAACAGGTCAGGCTGAGGGCAAGTGAAATAAGTTCTTAAATAAGAACTAAAATCATTGGAATAGTGGGGATATTTTCAGTCGACACCATTATGGTGCTGGTATAATTCATAGATGACTTTAGATAAAAGTCTATTAGGACTTGACACCCACAGAATCTATTATTCAGCTATAACTACTATATAAAACCAAACATGCTAACCAACCATAGGAATCAGCATGACAGGTTTTTTCCTTCCCTTGGGTTTCTGTAATAATACAGGTATTCTCCAGGGACAATGAAAAAGTCAGATCTAAAACAGATAAATCACAAAGTATTTCATCCAGGGTCCTCTGAGCTTACTCAATAGCTATGTGTATGGAGGTATGTGTGTTTGTGGTGTGTATGGATGCTCCCATCTACTCACATGTGCATGTGGATACTGTTTACAGAGTCTTGTACTAGGCACTTTGAGGAGAAGAAAATTAGAATTAAGTCCTTATATTCTAGTTACTCTAGGCTCATAGTTTATTGCGCTTGGCAAAATCATTTGCAGTAAGACATTATCTTGGTACATGGAGTAAAATAAACCTTATGTTCACCCACCACTCATATAACATGTCCCTACCATATGCTTGGTACTAAAATAATGGTCTTCTAAATGCTTTAACTTAAACCAAGAAGCAACAAAATTCTTGCTAAAATGAAGAACAAGATTTAGGAGATAGCAGTGACTAAGACACCGGAAAGGTGTTTCTTGTTCCTGCTCCATTTGGAGCTATGTTGATGAGTCATTTAATCAATTTTTTGATGCATCAGAAAGAAAATTTCCTTAAGAGGCAACTGAAAAGATATTCACCCTGCCCAGATTAACTACTGACTTCTAAATAGGTTGGGGAGGAAACAAGGTCTGTTAACATGTAGCCCAGACTGGCACCTGGTGACCGCTTTCTTCCCTCACTGAGTGAACAAGAGTGTAGGTGGCCCCCATCTTCCATGGCTGATGAGTTTCTGAAAAGTGATGTGTAAATCCAAGTTTTGTCATCAGGGCGGTGTTTTTGTCAAATGGAGAGTTACTACCTCACCAATCGTAGATTTCTCTTGATTTGTTTGGTTAAAAGGAGTGAACCCTATAGATGGATTTCTACCTAATCTATGAGCCTCTACCCATAAAACAGAAACACGTGAAAGTGACATGGCATTCTTATGACACTTTCATCTGGGGATCCTGAAGCTTTGGGACACACTTGCCTTGCATTTCTAGGAAACAACATGAAGTGAAATTCACTGAGAAGGAGGTGAAGTTCATGAGAAGGAGGTGAGAGAAGAAAGTTTTCTATTTAGTGAGACAATTTCAGTATCTATAATCATTGATTCAGCTCTTTTGTGGACAGTAAATCCACTAAATTTAAAAAATGAATTCCTACACGTTAAAATTAAAATGATACAATAATTATCTGCCACTGTTTGAGACTACCTTTCTAAGGCTAGAAGATCATAGTTCCTACTAGCTTTCTCTTTGGTTAGCAAGTGCTCCTGGATAATAAAACTTCCCTGTAAACAATTATGATAGCAGCATATGTCAGAGTCTATGGAGAGGTTTGGCTTTTGGAATGATGCAGCTAAAAAATAGTACCAGCTCCTACCCTTTACTATTAGCTTAATGTCTCCATCTGCTCTTCCTCTATAATTGTTCTTGAATTGTTCCCAAATTTTGTTCCTTGCTGCCTTTATTATAATAACAAAGCAACCTGGTTTCCTTTCTTCTAATTTCAGATCTATTGATTCTTTTATCCATTAAAAACTCACACTTATTTGTAGAATGAAAAAAGAAACATCTATTGAGGATCTACCATTAACAAGGTATTAGGTGTATAGATACCATTGAGAATGAGCTCTAAAACCTGCCCTCGAGACACTCACAACGTAAAGGAAAGATACATGGCTAAATTCACCACATGGACAAATAATTACAATATAGGGAAGAATAATTCACAAGAGAATGAAGAACTATGGAAATTCACTTCCAGCTGGGGGCAAAAGCTTCATGAAAGTGGTGTTATTTGAGCTGGACTTTGAAGGCTGAATGGTACTAAGAAAATGAGGGTGAGGATGGAATCAAGTACAGAGTCCAGCATGAGAGGCACAGACCCAGGAGAGAGTAGAGGACAGGAGGAAGGTGAAACATATTATGAAAAAGGAGTAGGTGGAGAGAGGTCTGAAGTATGGGTGTGGCCATCAGATCATGGGGAATCTGAAATGCCAGTCTGCAAGGCTCTATGTTGTTCCCTGGGTGAAGGACAGTTGTGGGAAGTAAACAAAATAAAATGATGAGAACTGGGCCAAAGATGGATTTGGTGATAGTGTAGAGTAAATAAAATAAGATAGAGATGGGAAAGTGGGGCTGATCAGAAGACTATGGCAGCAATAGTTTAGGTGAAAGACAATAAGGGCCTCAAGTTTAGCAAGGCAAAGGTGAAAAAGGAAATAAACCCAGGTGCATCACTGAGGCTAGGACAAGACATCTAGCGATTCCTGTTGAATGAGAGAGAGGGCAGGGCCTAGGAAGACGCTGAGAGTTTTCCAAACCAAACACACACCACAGCACCTTCCCTCCCCTTTCCTACTAAGTTACCTTCCTCAAAAGTCTACCTGTTAGAGCTTACATTTCAATGAAGGATACAGGAAAAAAAAGTCACTCTCTTTGGTTTGGATTCTTCTCTGTCACCATTTTGTCTATGTTCATGACCTAACACATTACAAATAGGAGGTTTTAAAAAATGATTTACTTTTCTGTCTTGGAAAAATGTAGATATTAAGACAATAGGATAATATTAGAATTTATTAACAATAGGTAATACATTAATAAGTGAAAAACCACCATGTGTTATGGCTAACACACGCCCTACTAAGTTATCTGCAGCTTGTTTCTAATAATTCAACATTTATAGGTAGTTTTACCAAAAGTCAGCAATGGACCAAAGAAAAATAAGTGACGTGTGGGCCTTAGCAGATGCTATTCTTTCATAATCAGAGAAAAATATGCTTGTAATCCAAAAGCTTCCTGCATTCATGGAAGAAATGAAAATCCTCTTGTCTGAGTGAGAAGTGATTTCTAGCCTTAGATTTGGCAGTGTTGACCTGCCCACCGTGGTGGTGTTAAGCCTTTCTAAGAACTGGGGAAACCAAGATATTTGCGCTTTATTTGCTCAGAAGTGACATGGGAGATATGTCAGAAGCATCAAGGGGATGAAAAGTTCCATGCTGCTCAGACAAAGATGTGCACTCAAAAGTGCATATAAGTAAGCCAGTTATTTAAAATTTGTATTAGGCTTGATCTCTATTGAGAAGCAAGAGAAAACAATTTGACAAAACAGCAGGAAACCATCTGACAGAGGGCTTTATTACTGCATTCTATTGGCTTTTAGCCCAAAGGTTTGCAAGGTCTGTGTCAGGTGATGAGCTTTCCTTTGTACTGTAGGCCATGATTCAGAAGATGGGTTTGGTTCTCACAAAACATGTCCCCACAAGGACTATCTTTGTTAAGATGAAGACCACACCCTATTATCTGGTTTGTGATTACCACTATTTTCCTCATGGGTATTAACTCCTGTACATAGACTCACACTGAAAATCAGATCTCACTGTCTGACATTATTCCACTGATTATCACATGCATCTGAGAGCTTCTGAATTATTGTTACACCAGTGGTTCCCATCTCATGTTTTGGAGGACCTGGTGCTAGAGCCATCTGCCAGAATCAGACGTAAGTCACCTAAGTTACATTCAGTAAAATTTGCCTTAAGTGTCCTATGAGTTTTGTCAAATGCATATAGGTGTTTAACCACCACCACATTCAAGACACAGAACAGCTGCATCATACCCCCAAATCCCTTGTGCTCCATTGTAGCCCCACTTTCCAGTCCCTGGTGACTGTTCATCTATTCTCTGTTCCAATAGTTCTGCCTTTTCCAAAATGTCCTGGCTTCTTTGAGTTAACAATTGAGATTCATCCATATCATTATGCACATCACTCCTTTGTATTTTTATAATGAACTAATACTACATTATTTGGATATGCAATTTTCACACATTCACATATTGATGGTCATTTGGATTGTGTCCAATTTTTGTTTAATTATGAATAAAGTTGCTATAATCTCATGTACAGATTTTATGTGAATTTAAGTTTCCATCTCTCTTGAGTAAGTATCTAGGAGTGGAATACTGACTTAGATAAATACAGATAATGGATAAGAAACTGGCAAATTGCTTTAAAAATTGTTTGTACCCTTTTGCATGTCTTCCAATAACATGTGAGAATTCATTGTTCTGCATTCTTATCAGTTCTTAGTATTGTCCATTTGTTTGATTTTTGCCATTCTATTAAGTGTGGAGTGGGATTTTATTATGGAGTGGGATTTTATTATGGTTTTACTTTGCATTCCTCTGGTGACTGATGATGTGGACCATCATGATGTGGATGGGTTTATTTACTACTCATATATCTTCTTTGGTGAAGTGTCTGTTCAAATCTTTGCCCATTTTCAAATTGGGTTGTTTTCTTATTATTGAATTTGAGAATTCTTCATATATTCTGGATACAAGTCTTTATCGGATAGGTGTTTTTCCAAATATTTTATCTTAGTCTGTGGCTAGAAGTGACATTTTATTGAGTTTCTTGGAAGTCCAAGTTATCTTTTTTTTTCTATTATATTATTGGAGACATGTGTAAGAAACCTTTGCTTAATCCAAGTTCACAAGGATTTTCTCATTTTTTTCCTAGAAGTTTTATTATTTTCAGCTTTACATTTATGTCTATGAATCATTTTGAGTTAATTCGTGTCAAGTGAGAGGTATGGATTAAGATTCATTTTTTAACACAAGGATGTCCAATTGTTCCAACATTATTCATTGAAAAGATCACCCTTTCTTCACTGAGTGACCTTTGTAAATTTGTCAGAAATCAACTATTCATAAATATGGTTCTATTTCTGAGCTTTCTGTTATAGTCCGTTGATCTGTGTGTCTATGTGATTTGTTTTTTTTTTAGCCTACTGATGTAATGGATTACATAAACTGATTTTTTTTTTTTTTTTTTTTTTTGTTTTTTTATTTTATTTTTTTTTAAATTTTATTTTATTTTTAAACTTAACATAACTGTATTAGATTTGCCAAATATCAAAATGAATCCGCCACAGGTAAACTGATTTTTAAATGTTGTATCAGGCTTCCATACTTGTTACTGATTTCTAGTTTAATTTCAATGTAATTGAGAGCAGACATTATATAACTTTTATTTTCAATTTGTTTAGGTGTGTTTATAGCCTAAACACACCTAAACAAATTTAGGTGTGATATGATCATGTAATTTTTTTTTTTAGCCTATTGATGTAATGGACTACATAAACCGATTTTTATGTATATGATATGTTCATGTGATTTTTTTTTTAGCCTATTGATGTAATTGTGATTTTTTTTGTTAGCCTACTGATGTAATGGATTACATAAACTGATTTTTAAATGTATCAGGCTTCCATACTTGTTACTGATTTCTAGTTTAATTTCATTGTAATTGAGAGCAGACATTATATAACTTTTATTTTAAATTTGTTTAGGTGTGTTTATTGCCCAGAGTGTGATTTATCTTGGTGAATGTTCCATGGAATCTTGAGAAAATGTGTATTTTGTTGTTTTTGGATGAAATAGTAGTCTATAGATAGCAACTATATTCAGCTGATCAATGATGTTGAGTTCCATAGTGTCGTTACTGATTTTCTGCCTGCTGAATCTGTCTATTTCTGATAGAGGAGTGTTGATGTCTTCAATTAGGATAGTTGATTCATCTATTTCTCTTTGAAATTCTGTTAATGTTTGCTTCATGTAGTTTGATGCTCTGTTAGGTGCATACACATTAAGAACTGGGAATAGCTACCCACTCCAGTATTCTTGCCTGGAGAATTCCATGGACAGAGGAGCCTGTCAGGCTACAGTCCATGGGGTCCAAAGAGTTGGACATGACTGAGCAACTTTCATTTTCACCTTTTTATAGTATTGACCTCTTTATCATGATGAAATGCTTTTCTTTACCCCTAATAATTTCCTTTGGTTTGTCTGCCAAGTGAATGAATATTCTGGTTTCTTTAAGTTGTTAGCATGTTATGTTGTGTTTCCCTGGTAGTCCAGTGCTTAAAACTCTGTCTTTCTAACGCAGGGGGCACTTGTTCAATTCTTGGTTGGGAATTTTCACATACAGTGCGGCCAAAAACAAAACAAAACAAAGTCTCAGTTGTTTTATTTTTCATCCATACTTTTAATCTATATGCATCTTTACATTGAGAGTGGGTTTCTTGTAAACAACAGAGTTGGTCTTGTGTTTGGTCCACTCTGACGATCTATTTTAATTGGTGCATTTATTTATTTATTTATTAAGATTCCTTTATGGACTATTTTTAAAGTCTTTATTGAATTTGTTACAATGTTGCTTCTGTTTTATGTTTTGGTGTTTTGGCCATGAGGTATGTGGGATCTCAGCTCCCCAGCCAGGGATCCAACTCATACTCTCTGCACTGGAGGGTGAAGTCCTAATTACTGGACCACCAGGGATCACTGACATTCAAAGTTTAATTATTGATATAGCTGTGATAATATCTATAATATTTTGTCACTGTTTGCTTATCTGTTACCTGTTTCTATTTTTTGTTTTCCACTCTTTTCCTGGTGTGTGATTTGTGATTTTGAGTATTTGATTTCAGTTTCTCTCCTTTCTTAGCATATTGGCTGTGTTTTTGTTTCTGCTTTTTTAAACTTTATTTAGTTGTTGCCCTGGAGTTTGCCATATACACTTACAACTAAAGTCCACTTTCAAATAATGCTCTAGCACCTCATGGGAAGTAAGAGTACCTTATAATAAAATAGTTCTAACTCCTCCCCCTGTCTCTTATGTCATTGCTGTTTTTCATTTAACTCACAAAAGCATACAGAAATGTGAATACACACACACAATGCACAAGCATCCATAATTGAATACATTGTTGGTACTATTTTGAACAAACTGTTATATATTAAATCAACTAAGAATAAGAGAAACAATGGGATTTTGTTGTAAGAAAACTGCATTTTTTTAGTATCTCAAAGTATACTTCCAGACCATGAGACATGCTAGATATAAAGAAGGTTATGTCGGAATAAAAAAAAAAAAACTAGTCAACTATTTAAGAAGTTATGAAAAACTAAGTATTTATGCAATTAATAGCTTCTAAATAAATAAAAATTAGGATTAAGGAGACATAAACCCATAACCCTAGTTGTTTAAACACTATTTTAATAATTGATAGAAGAAGAAAATAGTCTCTCAAGATATTTATATTTGAAAAACTTGTCAAGTTTACCAACATGACTTAAAGGACGTTTATAGAACACTATACCAAACAGTAACAGAAAACGTGTTCAGTTTAAGTATACAAAGAGCTTTCATCAAAAGAAAACCATAAGCTAGGCCATAAAACAAATCTCAGCAAATTTCAAACTGTACTGAAATACAGAACTTATAAAATATACTCTCTGACTATAGAAGTGTTAAATTAATCAGTATATAATAGAGAACAAACTAGTGGTTACCAGCAGGGAAAGAGAAGGGTGGAGGGGAAAATAGATATAGGGGATTAAAAGGTATAAACCACTATGTATAATAAGCTACAAGGATATATTGTACAACACAGGGAATGTAGCCAAAATTTTATAATAACGATAAGTATAACCTCTAAAAATTGTGAATCACTATGTTGTACATCAGTAACATATTATACATCAAGAACACTTAAAAAAATCAGTATCTAAAGGTATCTAAAAAATTCCTAAGTGTCTGGAAATCATACCATACAGTTTTAGTTTTATCTTCTTAAACTTTTAATTTTGTATTGGGGTATAGCCGATTAATAAACAATGTTGAGATAGTTTCAGGTGAACAGGGAAGGGACTCAGCCATAAATATACATGTGTCCATTCTCCCCCAAACTCCCCTCCCCTCCAGGCTGCCTCCACATAACGCTGAGCAGAGTTTCATGTGCTATACAGTAGGTTCTTGTTGTATACCATACAATTTTTGACCACTATTGTTTTCCTTCTCCCTACAGAACTTCTTACATTGCTTTGAAGGCAGATCTATTGGCAACTCAGTCCCTCAATTTTTGTTTGTATCAGAAATCTTTATTTCTCTTTCACTTTTGAAGGATAATTTTACAGAGCACAGAACTGTAGGCTCAGTTCAGTCACTCAGCCATGTCTGACTCTTTACAACCCCAAGGACTGCACGACAGGCCTCCCTGTCCATCACCAACTCCCAGAGTTTACTCAAACTCATGTCCATTGAGTCAGTGATGCCATCCAACCAGCTCATCCTCTGTCGTCCCCTTCTCCTCCCACCTTCAATCTTTCCCAGCATCAAGGTCTTTTCAAATGAGTCAGTTCTTTGCATCAGGTGGCCAAAGTATTGGAGTTTCAGCTTCACCATCAGTCCTTGCAGTGAATATTCAGGACTGATTTCTTTTAGGAGTGAAAGAAATCTCCTTGCAGTCCAAGGGACTTTCAAGAGTCTTCTCCAACACCACAGTTCAAAAGCATCAATTATTTGGTGCTCAGCTTCCTTTATAGTCCAACTCTCACATCCATACATGACTACTGGAAAAACCATAGCCTTGACTAGATGGACCTTTGTTGGCAAAGTAATGTCTCTGCTTCTTAATATGCTGTCTAGATTGGTCATAGTTTTTCTTCCAAGGAGCATCTTTTAATTCCATGGCTGCAGTCACCATCTGCAGTGACTTTGGAGCCCAGAAAAATGAAAGTCTGCCACTGTTTCCACTGTTTTCCCATGTATTTGCCATGAAGTGATGGGACCAGATGCCATGATCTTAGTTTTCTGAATGTTGAACTTTAAGCCAACTTTTTCACTCTCCTCTTTCACTTTCATCAAGAGGTTCTTTAGTTCTTCTTCGCTTTCTGCCATAAGGGTGGTGTCATCTGCATATCTGAGGTTATTGATATTGCTCCCAGCAATCTTGATTCCAGCTTGTGCTTCCTCCAGCTCAGCATTTCTCATGATGTACTCTGCATATAAGTTCAATAAGCAGGGTGACAATATACAGCCTTGACATACTCCTTTTCCTATTTGGAACCAGTCTGTAGTGGGTTTTTTCTCTCAACTCTTTAAATATTTCAATCCACTCATTGTATGGTTTCTGAGAAGTCAGATATAATTCTTATCTTTGTTCTTCCATAGGTAAGGTATTCTTCTGACTTTTCGGCATTTTTTTTTAAATCTTTTATTTTTTGTAGCTTGAAAATGATATGCCGATGGGTAGTTTTTTTTTTTTTTTTTTTTTTTACCATTTATCCTGTTTGGTGTTCTCTAAGCCTCCTGTGTGGGGTTTCGTGTATGACATGAATTTGGGGAAATTCTCAGCCATTATTATTGCTTTAAATATTTCTTCTGCATCCTTCTCCCTTTATTATCCTTCTTGTATCCATGTCAGATGTGTTGCACCTTTTGCAATAGTTTCACAGACCTATATTTTGCAGTCATTTGTTCTTTTTTGCTTTTCTGTTTTTGTGAAGTCTATTGATATACCCTCTAGCCCATAGACACTTTCCTCAGCTGTGTCCAGTCTATTAATAAGCCTGTCGAAGGCATTTTAAAATTTCCTTTATGATTTTTTCTATTATCTAGGATTTCTTTTTGGTTCTTTCTTAATATTTCCATTTCTCTGCCTACGTTGCCCATCTGTTCTTGCATCCTGTCTGCTTCATCCATTAGGGCCAATGGCATATTAATTGTAGTAGTTTTAAATTCCCAGTCTGATAATTCCAAAATCTCTGCTGTATTTGGTTCTAATGCATATCTGATTCTTCATATTGTGTTTTTTGCCTTTTGGTGTGCCTTCTAATTTTTTATTGATAAGCTGGACACGACGTACCAGGTAAAAGGAATAGCTGTAAATAGACATCTAGGTATGTGGTGGTGAGGGGTGGGAGAGGGGAGCGTTCTTTAGTCTTATGATTAGGTCTCGGTCTTAAAGTTTATGCCTTTGGACTGCGAACTTTACAACTATTTGGATTTTTTTTCTATCCATGTAAGTGGGACAGAATAGCTAGAGTTGGCTGGAGCTCAGTATTCCCTTCTCCAGGTCAGCTAGGCTCATGAAAATACTTCAGCAGGTTAGACTCTAGTTTACTAGTTTTCCCTGAGGGTGGGCCTTGTTAAGAATGAGTTCTTTGGTATATTTCAACATGATTCCTTTTTCCTCCTGCCAGAAGCCAAAGGGGATTTTTCCTCTAATATTTACTATGGGAATGAGGTCAAACCCCTGAAAGTTAATCTCACAATGTTATGGGGCTACCTATAACTGGGTCCCTCTGGAGTTTTCAACCCTTTGAGTTGTCCACAGAGAGTCTTTAGCAGTTTGCTGGCTACAGTTCAGGTTTTCCTAAACCAGCACCTGTTTCAGGGGTCGTTTCTGCTCATGAATCTCTGCTCCAGTAAAACATGACTCCCTCTGTTCACCTGACTCTCCAATCTTGGGGGCAGTGGTTTGCTCTGTGTTCTCTCCTCTCTTAGGGATCCAAGAAGACCTGTCGCTTTTTCAGTGTATTCAGACATTTACTTGTTAGGCCTGAATGTTGCCTCCATACATGTAGAACTGGAAAACCAGAAGTCTCTATTGTTTCATAGTCTCAGTTTCATTCATTTCTGCTCATTTATTATTTCCTCCCTTCTGCTTGATTCTAGTCTTTTTTTTTTTTTTTCTTTTCTGGCCACACCTCAAGGCTTATGGGATCTTAGTTCCTCAACCAGGAATTGAACCTGGGCTCTTGGCAGTGAAAGCATGGAGTCCTAACCATTGGACCACCAGGGCATTCCTTGCTTATTGTTTCTTAAGATGGAAGCTTACATAATTGATTTGAGATCTTTCTTCTCATCTATTATAACCTTTACAGGTTTCTACTGTGGCTCAGCAGGTAAAGAATCCACCTGTAATGCAGGAGATACAGGAGTCGTGGGTTTGATCCCTGGGTTGGGAAGATCCACTGGAGGAGAGTATGGCAACCCACTTCAGTATTCTTGCCTGGAGAATCCTATGGACAGAGGTGCCTGGCAGGCTATAGTCCATGGGTCACAAAGAGTTGGACACCACAGAAGCAACTGAGCATACACACACATTACATTATAATGTGTAATATAAACATTACTGCTAAATATTCTAAGTATGTACAGTCTCCCACAAATTTTGATGTATTGTTTTCATTTCATTTGAGACATCTTTTAATTTCCCTTGTAACTTCCTTTTTGACACAAGAGTAATTTAATTTTAAAATATTTGGGGGATTTTCCAAATACTTTCCGTTATTAATTTCTAGTTTTATTACATTGTGGTCAGAGAACATACTTGGTATGACTGCAGTTCCCTTAAATTTGTTGAGGTTTGTTTTATGCCCTGGAAAAAAGTCTTCCTTTATTAATGTTTCATATGCAGTTGGGAAAAAAAGGCTTTGAAACTGATTAAAACTTTAACCTGAATTTTTCTTAACCTCATTGTAAGGTGACTGGGGTCTTTCTGTGTGCCCTGCTATAGATGACCAGTACTTGTGTTCTGTGTCCTGGGAAAAGGCCTGCTGCTGCTTCTGCTGCTAAGTTGCTTCAGTCGTGTCCAACTCTGTGCGACCCCATAGACTGCAGCCCACCAGGCTCCCCTGTCCCTGGGATTCTCCAGGCAAGAACACCGGAGTGGATTGCCATTTCCTTCTCCATTGCATGAAAGTGAAAAGTAAAAGTGAAGTCGCTCAGTTGTGTCTGACCCTCAGCGACCCCATGGACTGCAGCCTTCCAGGCTCCTCTGTCCATGGGATTTTCCAGGCAAGAGTACTGGAGTGGGGTGCCATTGCCTTCTCCGCAGATCTCTACAGTGAGGGGAAAAGAATTGAAAACATCCTTGCTTCTCAGTGCCAACACTTGAGCACCTGAATAAACAGTCCTGAGGCCACCCTACCTCTGGATCCCTTGCATGTGCAAGCATAGACTTCCTTATCATTTAAGCCATTATGGTTATTGGTGTTGAAAGCATCCTCACTGATACCTAAAAATAAATAATAGTTTTCTTCATATATAGATACATAATAAGTAATAGTATTCTCTAAATATATGTAAATGCTATTGTGAATAATAAAATACAAATTCATTTTTAACATTATCAGAGTCAACATAGCCCTCTGGCATGGCCTAATTTTCCAACCAGTTGATTCCAAAAGTACAAGTATCATGATATAAAACTCTACAAAATATTTTGACCTCCAGAAGAGATATTTATATATCCAAGAGTTGAGAGTGACTCACACAAATGTAAAGGCTCAAATGTACCTCCCTCATTGTGAAGACCACACAGACACCTAGTTTTCACAAGTACCATGAAGAGATTAAACATTCTCAGAAGAACACTAGACTCTGAGATTAATTTTGGTTTAAAATGGACATGGTTCTAATATTAATATCATAAAATCTTGGAGCTCAAAGAGGTCTTAGAGATCAACCAACAATGATGCAAGTGAGAAAACTGATAATCAAATAGACTGACTAAATTGCTGAAGGTAATTAATGGTAGAGTCAGGACTAGGATACAGATCTTTTGTTTGCTTGTTCATGCTGTGGCATTTGAGAAAGTTGTTTAAGATGCTTTTACCTATCCTAAATACTGAGGAACTTCAAGAATCACGCCCAAATTTGTGGCCCAAATCTATGTTATTAAAATCCTGTGAAAGTTTTAACAATTCTCAGTTATGAGGTTAAACAGAATAATCCTGCTTTTGCTGACTTTTTCCACCCACTATTTTCTCTTGGAAGAAATGGGTTCAGATCTCCTTCATACTAACAGGTTATTTGAAAGGGCAGGATAATTAGTGTGGCATAAAGTCAAATATGTTGTATAAGGTAATGTTTTTGCCACTTACATTTATCAGACTGTATGCATTTCATCTATACTAAAATAACTGCATCAGGAAGAGTACCTGAAATGGGGTACTAAAATTTAATAATTTCTGATTATCTCAAATACTCCACCTCTCTGGAATAGCTAAAGAACTTAATTAAACTTTTCAATGGCAAAAAGGTAAAGATCCAAGAAGTGGTCCTTCTTTTTCCCTAGAAGCAACAAGAAGCAACTTTAACTTCAATATAAGTATTTCATAATAATCCTATGTAACTTTCAAGAGTATTATGAGGTTCAAGAAGTAATCGATTAACAATATATTACCATAACATAAACAACATTTTTTAAAAATAACATTTTAATAGGTAGTTTTGGAAGGAAGTCACCAATCTAAACTGAAAACCTGGGAAAACAAACCCAGACTGAAAAGAAATATCCCAGTTGATGGCTTGCCATATCAATTTACTATATATAGAAGCCTTGCCAATATTCAAGGCTGTCTGCTTTCTTAGGGATAACTCATGGGTAGAGAGTAAGGTTCTTGGCACAGGAAAAGCACAAAAGGGGACTTTTCCTTTAAAGGGATAAAAATGTAGCAGGTATGTGACCTTTGAGTTTCCATTTTTGGTTTGTCTGGGTTAACTCAGGCATCTGAGAAAGGACTGAGTGAGTTAAGTTGTTTACATGAAACTTAACTTATTCAATCTACCTATGAAGATTTTTTAGGTGAGGAGAGAGACATGAATGGAAGACGGAAGAAAGAGGAGAGTTTTCTCTGATGCTCAGACAAATGGGGCTGGGGGTGGTTCAGGGTGGGAGGGAACTTGCATTAGTTTCAAGATCTGATAAGTTAATACTCAAAGGGGGTTTTATCACAAAAGCTGGAAAGTCTGAAACAGAAAGTTAATTTCATTTGATCTCATACCACACAAAAGCTCCACAGTAATGATCTACTTGTACTCATAGTTCTTACAGCCCATCAGATTGCCAGCTTTATCATCCCAGAATACCCTCAGGCTTGTTCTAGGGCCCAGAAAACTCATGGGAAGAGATGTAAAGATATCATTGGCTATTTTGCAAAATCAGTATAGTGTTAAGCCTGACAATAAAGCTTAAGAACCTAAGCTTCTTTAAACTACTTGGAGAGAAGATCTTACAGGTAGCCATGGATTTCCTCTCCCCGTATAAAGGTGGAAACTGTTCTGCTACTCAGAGATCAGTACCCAGTTAGAGAAAGAAGAACACAAATCAGAAAAGCTAACATCCCATGGGTGAGACTGGGGAAAACAATTTGATATCGATTGAGCCTCAAGGGCCAACCTCAAGTTTAATGTCTATGAACACCATTCTGGCTGTTCTGCTTAATGAAACTGAGAGTCTGACTTGACCCTGTTCCCCTGCGGGGGGTACCTCTGGCCACTTGTCCTGTGTGTGTCTTCAGCATCTGCCCTTTTTTTTTTTTCTCTCTGTGTCTCGTAACAGTTGAATTTTCTTAAAATACTTTGTTTTTTTTTAAAGTCCTTGGAGAAATGGGCCGAGTTTTATCTTTTCACTGTATTCCTAATATTGTACACAGTGCCTGTAGTATAAGGGGCATTGAATAAAACTCCTTTCTCTCTCTCTCCCTCTCTTGCTCCCGATTAGTATTCACAATGACTCCTACTTACCTCCACAGATGCCCTGCTGCATTTAAACTCACCATGTTAAAAGCCAGACTTGTTACTTCCCCTGCTCTCTCCTCAGTCATAGTCGTGATGGTTTACAGGGCAGGTCTGTATCAGGCCCCCTGTGACTATTCAGAAAATATTTACAATGGAATGAGGAATGAAACAAGGAAAAAGAGAACAGAAAACAAGTATGAGGGAAAAGTAGTAAAATAAAGATGGGGTTCATGAAGTTAGAAAGAAAACGAAAGAGGGAAGAGGAGAGGAGGACAGTGGATGGGATGATGATAAGTATATTTTAGATTGTTTTTCCTCAAATTGGAAGGGATTGGATGCATCTAGAGCCCTCCACGGAAAAGTCAGAACACTTTTCCAGCTTAGTCCTCTTCCCTTCCAATGCTGTATTAACAGCTTCCAATTTGGGTTAGACTCTGAGACACACTCTGAGCGTGATGAGAGAAGTGACGGAGGGGCATGTTTCCATCTTTTAGCCATTCCTGTACATGCAGATAATAGGAGTCGTCGGGCCATTTTCTACTATGGAGCATGATTCTGTATACCAGCTGACAAAAATAGAAAAGGAGCTTGTTTCTAACCTCCTAGTTCTCAAGATGAAGCTCTGAAATGAAGCTCTGGGGTTGAGGTTCATTTGTTTTTCCTATGGGGAATGCTTCCCTATTTTCCCTTAAGTAGGTAAAGGGACAAGATCTTGCTTGCTCTCTGGTCCTGGAGTTTTTACAATCTTGTAACTTTTTGTGTGTTTTCTTTTTGGGTTCTGTTGCCAGCTTATTTTAAGTCTGATGTTCTAATCTCTTTGAATGATGGCATGTCATAACTGTAACCCCAAGACATTTTCAGGTAAAGGCAAGATGCAGGCACTCCTTGATTTTATTTGTGGGAGGTACGTTCTAGCCTACAGGGAAATGTGTAAGAAATATTCCGTCATTGTAAGGGGCTTGGTAAAATCATGCTGACATCAGGTAGTTTTGAAGGGTGCTTACAGCTATGAAAAGAGCATTTTCCAGAAAAATTATTTGTTTTCAATGTTGTTCCAAAAAGAGGCTTAAAGGACATCTGTGATTTTTCTTTTTTTTTAGACCAGTGAAAGCACCTGTCATAGCTTTCTTGGCAGGAAAGCCATGACAAATCTAGACAGTGTGTTGAAAAGCAGAGACATTACTCTGCCAACAAAGGTCCATGTAGTCAAGGCTATGGTCTTCCCAGCGGTCACGTATGGTTGTGAGAGCTGGTAAAAAAGGTGGAGCGCTGAAGAATTGATGTCTTTGAACTGTGTGCTGCAGAAGACTCCTTAGAGTCCTTTGGACAGCAAGAGGATCAAACCAGTCAATCTTAAGGGAAATCAACCCTGAATACTCATTGGAAAGATTGATGCTGAAGCTGAAACTCCAGTATTTTGGTTATTTTATGCAAACAACTGATTCATTGGAAAAGTCCCTGATGCTGGGAAAGATTGAGGGCAGAAGGAGAAGAGGGCATTAGAGAATGAGATGGCTGGACGGCATCACCAAAGCAATGGACATGAACTCGGGTGAACTTCAGGAGATGGTGAGGGACAGGGAAGCCTGGCATGCTGCAGTCCACAGGGACACAAAGAGTTGGAAATTGGACAACTGAACAACATTTCTAAGGCAGCTGCCTTTACATGCTGAGTTTCAATCTGTACACCCCAGATTTTTGGCATCCCTGGCAGAGGTTTTTCTATTGGAATAGAGAATTTCACTAAAATATGAATGGGTAAGATGTTGTGAACTAACAGCCTCAGTCAGCAATGAAGCAGGATGTGAAAATCAAAGGTGGTCCCTTTCAGGTGAGACCCTGGCCCAGAAACTTGAAGCATATTCTTTTTTGCAATCTTTTAAACAAAACAGTATGAGCACTCAGAGTTGCTTATTTACATGCTATAGACTGTATTAAGAATTTTCTGTAGGTTTCTAACATCAGTGAATACTAAAAACACAATTCCGCTTATTGCCTCCAGGTATGTTGCTCACAAGGCATTAGGCAACATTATTGATTAGGGCTCAGTACCTCCCCATACAACTCAAAAAGTTGTCCTAAAAATTTAGAGTTCAGAGCCAAGAGTTATTTTCATGTGAGAAGAACAGTGCATTCATTCTTAAGGCAGATGACATCCACCACACAGTAAATGAAATGAACACACAATTTAGTTTTAGATATTCCAGAGATCATTAACTCTGTGGATGGACCATATTTACCTTCGTGCAGTTTTAGTCTGCACGAAGACAGACTAAAGACAACATGGAAAGATATTCCCATTTGCATGCAGAGTTCCAAAGAATAGCAAGGAGAGATAAGAAAGTCTCCCTCAGTGACCAGTGCAAAGAAATAGAGGAAAACAATAGAATGGGAAAGACTAGAGATCTTTTCAAGAAAATCAGAGATACCAAGGGAACATATCATGCAAAGATGGGCACAATAAAGGACAGAAATGGTATGGACCTAACAGAAGCAGAAGATATTAAGAAGAGGAGGCAAGAATACACAGAAGAACTATACAAAAAGATCTTCAGGACACAGATAACCATGATGATGTGATCACTTACCTTCAGCCAGACATCCTGGAATGTGAAGTAAAGTGGGCCTTACAAGCAATGCTAGTGGAGGTGATGGAATTCTAGTTGAGCTATTTCAAATCCTAAAAGATGATGCTGTGAAAGTGCTGCACTCAATATGCCAGCAAATTTGGAAAACTCAGCAGTGGCCACAGGACTGGAAAATGTCAGTTTTCATTCCAATCCCAAAGAAAGGAAATGCCAAAGAATGTTCAAACTACTGCACAGTTGCATTCATCTCACATGCTAGCAAAGTAATGCTCAAAATTCTCCAAGTGAGGCTTCAACAGTATGTGAGCCATGAACTTCCAGATGTTCAAGCTGGATTTGTAAAAGGCAGAGGAACCAGAGATCAAATTGCCAACATCTGTTGGATCATCAAAAAAGTAAAAGAGTTCCAGAAAAACATCTACTTCTGCTTTATTGACTATACCAAAGCATTTGACTGTGTGGATTCCAACAAACTGTGGAAAATTCTGAAAGAGATGGGAATACCAGACCACCTGACCTGTCTCCTGAGAAATTTGTATGCAGGTCAAGAAGCAACAGTTATAACTGGACATGGAACAATGGACTGGTTCCAAACTGGGAAAGGAGTATGTCAAGGCTGTATATTGTCACTGTGCTTATTTAACTTACATGCAGAGTACATCATGCAAAATGCTGGGCTGGATGAAGCACAAGCTAGAATCAAGATTGCCGGGAGAAATATCAATAACTTCAGATATGCAGATGACACCACCCTTATGGCAGAAAGTGAAGAACTAAAGAGCTTCTTGATGTAAGTGAAAGAAGAGAGTGAAAAAGTTGGCTTAAAACTCAACATTCCGAAAATTAAGATCATGGCATCTGGTCCCACCAATTCATGGCAAATAGATGGGGAAACAGTGACACACTTTATTTTTTAGGGCTCCAAAATCACTGCAGATGGTGACTGCAGCCATGAAATTAAAAGACATTCCTTGGAAGAAAAGCTATGATCAACCTAGACAGCATATTAAGAAGCAGAGACATTACTTTGCCAACAAAGGTCCGTCTAGTCAAAGCTATGTATGGATGTGAGAGTTGGACTATAAAGAAAGCTGAGTGCCAAAGAACTGATGTTTTTGAACTGTGGTGTTGGAGATGACTCTTGAGAGTCCCTTGGACTGCAAGGAGATCCAACCAGTCAATCCTGAAGGAAATCAGTCCTGAATATTCATTGGAAGGACTGATGCTGAAGCTGAAACTCCAATACTTTGGCCACCTGCTGTGATGAACTGACTCATTGGAAAAGACCCTGATGCTGGGAAAAATCGAAGGCAGGAGGAGAAGGGGAAGATAGAGGATGAGATGGTTGGATGGCATCACCGACTCAATGGACTTGAGTTTGAGCAGGTTCTGGGAGTTGGTGATGGACAGGGAATCCTGGTGTGCTGCAGTCCATGGGGTCACAATGAGTTGGACACAACTAAGTGACTGAACTGAAACACATCTGAGAACCTTGCTGTTCCGAAGGCAGCTAATGGCATTCACTAGAGGACAGATTTGACCTCAGAATGGGGAAGCCTACTGGTATCTCAGTGACTTTCTCAGCCATACCTGAACCAACAGGTCATGATGTATCACTAGGTAAGAATTTTGTCAGTAAAGAAAGAGATGTCTATATATTTGCTGTTTCTAAATAAGATTTATGATCCGGTGGATAGAAACGACAAAGATGAGTAATAGAGGAAAAACATATAATTCATGATATTTTGAGAACTCACATAAAGCTTCAAGGAAACAAGTATAATATAGGAGACAATCCAAATGAACGAATGTAAAAAGTTCACCCTTGCTTTGCCGCACCTCAAATTTCGGTAACACACTGCTTGGTCATAGTGGTTGAAGACACTATATTATTGAATAGGTAATTATCATCATGTTTGTAGATATACAAGTAGGTAAAAAAGTGTTGAAAAATGGTTTTATTTTTCAATAAATTGAAAAATAAAATTATGGGGAATTCTAAATAATTCCCCATAATTCTCTCATTTTAATATTTTCCATGAAGAAAAATTTCATTAAACCTCAGGTCATTGCATATCAATCCAGTCCTTTCTGAAGTTCTAATTTAGAAAAATTAGTATTATAATGAGACTGTACCAGTGTAATTTTGGTATTATCTGATTTAAAATGTTAGTGAACCCATCCATCTCATGACAACAATGAGTTGCCTTGGATGTGATCTTTGACTTTCATTATTTCTATTTGGGTTTCATTTCTATCTGGGGATTGTGTTTATGTGACAAGTTTTTTGGTTGTTTCTGAACACCTGTGAGTATATCTGCTTTCTCTTCTTTCAGGAAATAATCAACACTCCCAGTATGTTGTTCTTTTCAATGACTAAAGAAGTGGATGTTTCTCTAATCCAGTATCCATAATTATATATCCAACAAAGTTCACTCTAAGGCCAAAATGCAGTCTTTAGATTTCCCCATTGTCCTGCATACCTGCTAGAAGCTACCACAATACTGCTTATCCTTAGTAAACTAAGGCAGGAAAGAACAGTTCTTTTCCCTTCCTGGCATAATGTTAGTCATTTCTGAGGCTCTGCCTTGGGGAATGTAGAGGGAGAAGAAATCTGCTGTCCAGATCCTCTCCAGGAGAGTATGATTTATATTCATATGGTAACATGTACTAAGCTTTTTGAGATGACTGTGCCAGGAGCAAGAGCATACACATCCTGTCCCAAGTCTTGTGTTGATTCAGAGCGTGACTCAGTGAACCTCACTGTGGGGACTGAGGATAGAATGGCCTATGGCAAGTCTTCCTTGAAAACACTCTAATAGAATCTTTCACCAGAATGTTGACACATCTAACTGCCAAGGACAAGTGGAAGGTAGGCTATCCCTAAAATTGTGGGCCTGGGAAGCAACTTCTTTTGCTCAAGTTCTTAACCCTAAAGCCTATACTTGATATCACCCAATTCAAACCAATGGCTAATGGCATAAAAAGAAATTTACATCCTATCAGGGAAACAGCTGTAATTAATATAGAAGACAAAATCAGTCAGCAAGGAGAAAGAATAATTATTACAGAAACTACATGAAGCTAAGAAACCAAATACCAACTTAAACTAAAATTAAATTTAAAATCCATTCAACTGTAGTGGTGGATATACTTTATTACACATTTGTCAAAGCTCATGGCATGTACACCCCAAAGAATGAACCCTCATGTAAACTGCAACTTTAATAATAATGTTTTAATACTCTTTCACCAATTGTAACAAATGCACCACACCAATGACATTAGCTACTAATAGTAGAGGAAATTATGTTGTTGGTGGGAAGAGGAAGTGAGCAGGCATCTGAGATCTCTTTGTAATTATTGCGCAATATCTCTGTAAACCTAAAAGTGCTCTAAAAATAAAGTCTATTCATACAAGTATTTAAACAAATTAAATATATATAGTATTATACCTTCCCTGGTGGCTCAGATGGTAAAGAATCTGCTTGCAATGCTGGGGACCCAGGTACAATCCCTGAGTCAGGAAGATCCCTTGGAGAAGGAAATGGCAACCCACTCCAGTATTTTGGCCTGGAAAATCCCATGAACAGATGAGCCTGGCAGGCTACAGTTCATGGGTTGCCAAGAGTCAAACATGACTGAGCGACTATCACACACATGTAGTATATAAAATGTAGCTAAGGTATAGAAGTGTTTGTTACCTTAAAACTAAGGATTTAAAAAAAATTATATATATATATATATATATATATATATAGTATATAAAATGTAGCTAAGACATAGAAGTGCTTGTTACCTTAAAACTTAAGCTTTTCTTATAAATCCAACTGAGGTCTGGGTTACAGAAACCTTGGTAAGAGAGATTGGTATTCCTTATTTTTTTCTTAGCATTTCAGATTCCATTTCACAGCAATGAAGTCAACCCTTGAGATAAGCAGTTAGCAAAAATACAAATAATTAAAATTATAATCATGACACATCCTTGAATGTGAAGCATTACTTGCAAAATGCAACTGGACTTGAACTGAAGTGTTTATCCAGGGCTTGCTTCAGTAGTATGAGTCTATGTGGAGAAACCTAAACTTGGGTCCCAAAATTCACGCCATGTTCTTTGAGCCATTTTATCTTTGAATAATGAGATTTTCAAATACTTTTCTTCTATGCCTCTGGATATACATGGTAGGCTTAGCAGGATAAACGTGCAAGAAGTAACCCTGCAGCCCCACCAAAAGATGAGGGCTGTTCAAGGCTACTCAGCAGACTGGTTTCCTGCAGTTCTCAGCAATCAGTCATGCCAGTCAATGCCTAGAAATGTGCTAGACTCACCTACTTGTCAAGAGTAAGCAACAGACAAGTTACTCTGAGACTCAGAGGAGTTCTGAGAGGAAGATGAGTCAAGATTTAATCACTGTGTTTTCCAAATTTGAGCACCCACCTATTCAATCATTAACTGTGAGCCTGACTGTTCTCTCCTCTTGAGGATGGCTGGTGAAGAGCACAGGCTAAAACAGGACATGCTTCTTTGACATTTCCCGTTTCCTAATCCCTATCCTTGGGATATCCTCCTATACAGTGACTCCAGGAGGTAGAGATGTACTTATTCATTCACAGCCTTTACCATAAGTAACAGAAATGTGTAACAGATCTTTTTCTTTTAAATTCTGTATTTGTAAGGCAGTGTTTCTCTAATATAAAAGAGAGTTAGGAGATGAAGGGTTGGGTTCTCCTTGGATACTTTAGTAAAGTCTAAATTGTGCCCTAAAAACCAGGACTCTAGAGCTTCAGACAAGGGGATGCTGGCAATAACAGACCATGTGCTTCTGCAAGTGGTGGAGCAGGGGGATGCCATGGTGATTTGGGGATTTCATGCTTTTTGCAGAATAGCATGAAATAAAATCACATTTAATTTTGGCACTAGGAGCAATAATATCAGCAAGAAAGTGACCAAATACATGTTTACAAGTCTTTAAAAAACTTATGAAACAATCATTTGTTAAATATTGAAGGAACATGTAAAACAAATCAATTTACTGATGTTTCTTCTTAATATGAATTTTCTACCTATCCATCCTGTTATCTGTCATCCATTAACAGATGCTGAAGTTTTAAGATGAGTATACAGAAAAAAAAAAAAAAACTGGAAGCATTCAATTCCTTATTTTAATTTTTCCTACATATTTAAAAATGATCACCCTAATTTTGATTTTACCTGTGAAACACCGCAGACCAGCTCATAGAACACTAATGTTCTATTGGAGCACAATTTGAGAAATTTTGGCTAAATGAAACCGATGAGAAAAGTTCCCTTATCAAGCATCTCTCTTGTGCTGCCCCTGCCACCTGCTTCCATCCTCAGCTTTCAAGTGGTGGCTTCAGGTAATCACTACCTCCACTGCCAGCACTACCACCTCCATCCTTGTGTTCAGGGTTACTGTCTGCCACATTCCATACTAAGCACTTCATCTGCCTCACTAGATTTAATGGAAAAGTTATTATTACCCCATTTTATATAGTATGAGGAAACACTTTTACTGAGAGCATGAGTTAACATGGATTATAAAGGCAGAGTTGAGATTTAAACCCTGGTATGTCTGACTCTACTATCCATTCTCTTTTTAACTGCTACCTATGCTTCCTTCATGACTCAATATACAGCAACAAGGGTGGAAAACAACAATCCATTGTATTTATAAGCCTGTCAATAAGCCCTTACGTCAGGTGTTCAAAAGTTTCTCAGTCACAGTCTATCACTATATTATTACCCAAGGTGTCTCTGTGTCCTGTAATTGGGTTTATATACTTACAGAATATATTTAACAGAATTAGTTACAAAAAAAAGATGTTGATTGAAAAGTAGGAAGGAAGATTCTATCTGGATT
The DNA here is from genome assembly GCF_029407905.1 of Bubalus kerabau. Lineage (NCBI taxonomy): Eukaryota > Metazoa > Chordata > Mammalia > Artiodactyla > Bovidae > Bubalus > Bubalus kerabau. The sequence continues at coordinate 27,225,261 of NC_073645.1, forward strand.
GTTGTGAAGACAATAACATATAGCTCAAATATCATTTTTTCCCATGAAGCCTTCCTTGACTCAACCTTCTGGGAACTCCTTAAACACATTCCCTGTACCCTTAGCATTTTATCTCCCAATTAAACCTCCCAAAGTCTGCTAAGTCTTTGCAGGTGCTGGGGATACAGAGATCAAAGACACAGTCCCTGATCTCAAATTCTCATGATGATATATGTATTATGAAACCTACTGGGTGCAGTAAAAGAGGAAAAGCATTTAACTTTAGCTAGATGAGTTGGGCAGAGGAGAACGTGGGTTAATGGGAAGTGAGACAGAAAGGAGATTTCAACTCTGATCCTAGTGAGGTGTGAGGAGAAATCAAACAGAAGGAGATGCACATGTGTTCATAGGCATGCTTGTGTGCAAGCATACACACGTGCCTGTGTTTTCCAGGCAGAAGAACCAAGTTAGATGTCAAGCAGGAGAGGAGCCTGGTCTGTTTTGGGAACTGCAAGCACATGATTCAAGAAGGCTTGTGTACAGGGTGTGTGCTGAGAAATGGTACCAGCTCAAATTGGAAAGGTATGTTTGAGTGATTTAGTGAGGAATTTGGATTTTTATCCAGAAGAGGTTTGAGTGTCACTGGAAAACTTAAACCTTTGGAACAATCGTGCTGGCAGTAATGTATAGAACAGATGGACCCAGTAAGTGAGATGCACAGAGAAAGCAGGGTGCAAGTCTAGGAGTCAGGGGATGTGCAGGCACCCAGGCTAGAACTTGGGCAGTGCTATTGATGCTGAAGAGGAGTGAGAGACAAAATATATTTAGGCAAATAAAATGAATAAATGGGACAAAATAAAAGCAATCTCAGTTTTTCAGATAAATAAAATTTACTTACCTTCTTCTGTTGTCCCTGAAACAACTCACATTTTTCTACTTTTTCCAGAGGTTGTACTATTGGTAAAAAGCACAGTTAGCAGAATGAATAGAATTAGTGTTCTTTGAAGCAGCCCAACACATATCCAAGCCACGCTCCAGCAATACATGAACCGTGAACTTCCAGATGTTCAAGCTGGTTTTAGAAAAGGCAGAGGAACCATAGATCAAATTACCAACATCCGCTAGATCAAAAAAGCAAGAGAGTTCCAGAAAAACATCTATTTCTGCTTTATTGACTATGCCAAAGCCTTTGATTGTGTCATTTCAATTCAGTCATTCAATCATGTCCGACTCTTTGTGACCCCATGAATTGCAGCAGGCCAGGCCTCCCTGTCCATCACCAACTTCCGGAGTTCACCCAGACTCATGTGCATCGAGTCAGTGATGCCATCCACCCATCTCATCCTCTGTCGTCCCCTTCTCCTCCTGCCCCCGATCCCTCCCAGCATCAGAGTCTTTTCCAATGAGTCAACTCTTCGCATGAGGTGGCCAAAGTATTGGAGTTTCACCTTTAGCATCATTCCTTCCAAAGAACACCCAGGACTGATCTCCTCTAGGATGAACTGATTGGATCTCCTTGCAGTCCAAGGGACTCTCAAGAGTCTTCTCCAACACCACAGTTCAAAAGCATTAATTCTTCGGCGCTCAGCTTTATTCACAGTCCAGCTCTCACATCCATACGTGACCACAGGAAAAACCATAGCCTTGACTAGACGGACCTTTGTTGGCAAAGTAATGTCTCTGCTTTTGAATATGCTATCTAGGTTGGTCATAACTTTCCTTCCAAGGAGTAAGCGTCTTTTAATTTCATGGCTGCAGTCACCATCTGCAGTGATTTTGGAGCCCAGAAAAATAAAGTCTGACACTGTTTCCACTGTTTCCCCATCTATTTGCCATGAAGTGATGGGACCGGATGCCATGATCTTCGTTTTCTGAATGTTGAGCTTTAAGTCAACTTTTCACTCTCCTCTTTCACTTTCATCAAGAAGCTTTTTAGTTCCTCTTCACTTTCTGCCATAAGGGTGGTGTCATCTGCATATCTGAGGTTATTGATATTTCTCCCGGCAATCTTGATTCTAGCTTGTGCTTCTTCCAGGCCGGCGTTTCTCATGATGTTCAATAACCTCAGATATGCAGATGACACCACCCTTACGGCAGAAAGTGAAGAGGAACTAAAAAGCTTCTTGATGCAAGTGAAAGAGGAGAGTGAAAAAGTTGACTTAAAGCTCAACATTCAGAAAACGAAGATCATGGCATCTGGTCCCATCACTTCATGGCAAATAGATGGGGAAACAGTGGAAACAGTGTCAGACTTTATTTTTCTGGGTTCCAAAATCACTGCAGATGGTGACTGCAGCCATGAAATTAAAAGACGCTTACTCCTTGGAAAGAAAGTTATGACCAACCTAGATAGCATATTCAAAAGCAGAGACATTACTTTGCCAACAAAGGTCTGTCTAGTCAAGGCTATGGTTTTTACAGTAGTCATGTATGAATGTGAGAGTTGGACTGTGAAGAAAGCTGAGCACCGAAGAATTAATGCTTTTGAACTGTGGTGTTGGAGAAGACTCTTGAGAGTCCCTTGGACTGCAAGGAGATCCAATCAGTTCATCCTAGAGGAGATCAGTCCTGGGTGTTCTTTGGAAGGAATGATGCTAAAGGTGAAACTCCAGTACTTTGGCCACCTCATGCGAAGAGTTGACTCATTGGAAAAGACTCTGATGCTGGGAGGGATCGGGGGCAGGAGGAGAAGGGGACGACAGAGGATGAGATGGGTGGATGGCATCACCGACTCGATGGATGTGAGTTTGAGTGAACTCCAGGGGAGTTCCTGAACTCCAGGGAGGCCTGGCGTGCTGCAATTCATGGGGTCGCAAAGAGTTGGACACGGCTGAGTGACTGAACTGAACTGAACTGAACTCTGCATAGAAGTTAAATAAGCAGGGTGACAATATACAGCCTTGACGTACTCCTTTTCCTATTTGGAACCAGTCTGTGGTTCCATTTAGTCCAGTTCTAACTGTTGCTTCCTGACCTGCATATAGGTTTCTCAAGAGGATCACAATAAACTGTGGAAAATTCTGAAAGAGATGGGAATACCAGACCACCTGTCCTGCCTCTTGAGAAACCTATAAGAGGAAAAGAGTTGTAAACATCAATGTATGTTATTTGTATTCACTAAAACTTGTGTTCAAACAAAAATCCCAAATGCTTCCCCATTTTCCCCAATTTAAACTGACAACCCAAGATTATATCATGTTTAGTACAGATGCAAGCAACCTCTCCTTCAGTTTGTGACCACAGCCCATTTCACTTGCAATTCACTGCATACAGCAACAAAATCAGCAAAGAAAAGATTTGGAAGGCCAAAGAAAACTCAAGTAGGTGAGGTCTGTGGCTTAAGAGCTTTACTAATTTAAAACTTCACCTATGGTAAAATGTGGCTTATCTCGCTTATAAGATACAATCAAGTTTGTACAATCTAATGATTATTAGAATACTATATCAGCCCTAAGAAAGTAAACGCAAATCTACTAAATTCATGTTTACATCATAAAACATTAATCATAAAATCATGAACTTCCATATCCTTTTTAGTCAGTTATATCAAAGGCTCTTAAGAACACGAAGTATGCATTTCTTGTTAAGGAGGAAATCATGATTTTCTCAGAATTTCGCCCTAATTAAGTGGGCTCAGGTCTCATGGTGTTTGATCTGCTATTTGGATCTCAAAACCCAGGTTAAATCTGCAGAATAATTTGTAGTATGGAGTAAACAAGCCTGCTGCTGCTGCTGCTAAGTCAATTCAGTCATGTCCGACTCTGTGAGACCCCATAGATGGCAGCCCACCAGGCTCCCCTGTCCCTGGGATTCTCCAGGCAAGAACACTGGAGTGGGTTGCCATTTCCTTCTCCAATGCATGAAAGTGGAAAGTGAAAGTGAAGTCGCTCCTGCAGCCTACCAGGCTCCTCCGCCCGTGGGATTTTCCAGGCAAGAGTACTGGAGTGGGGTGCCATTGCCTTCTCGGGTAAACAAGCCTAGTAATCGGTAATCTGTTATAAAAATTGTGTTTTAAAATACAGAAGTTTTGTTTTGCTTTTTTTTTTAAGGGCAAGAAACACATAGTAAAAATATCTCACTCCCTTCCCTTTCTCCTTCCCTCTCCTCCTACATAATTCTTGGCAGTCAATTTTGAGCTCTTGAGGACAGCTTCAGTTACCAGCATAGTGGTCCAGAAGAGCTTCCTGTAATATTAGCTTGAGTATTGATTGAAAGGTGATGCATTTGGAAGGTTTGCCTTGAGAACTGCTAATTAGTATTTGTAAATGTCCAATTTGAGTCTCATAGGTATTCTCAATAGTCCACATGTAATTCTTACCAGTAGTCTTTCAAATCTGTGGTAACATGCTACTTTCACTCCTTAAAATCGAGTGACTCCAGGTACTGGCTCACCACATCTTTCATATCATTAATATCCATGAACTTCTTTTTCTGAAATGGATTCTCTTCCTAGAGCTTACTTTGGGGACTTAATCCCATTCTGAGTGCAGAAGAATCTACCTAGATTGAGGGGAACAGTAAACCTGATTCTTTCAAACTATAAAAATGGAAAGTATTTATAGGGTTGTATTGGTGGGTAAAACTGGTTGATTGATTCATCCTAAAATTTAGTGACTGAAAATAAACTGCTATCCTTGTAGACAGTTATTGAAATGAAATAAAGTCAGGTTTACATACCTTCAAAACCTCAGGAAAATAGATTTGAGTGAAAATAATATGCACTGGGAAACTGCCTTTTTTTTTTTTTTTTTTTAAAGAGGAGCATCTTGCCAAAGATTCAAACTCATTACTTTTGGGGTAGCTTAATTGCACAAGCTTTATGCTAATTATTGTTATATTAAAATATTTGGCAGCTTAACAAAAATCTTAAACTTGTACATGCACGTTCAAAATACCCTGTTTCAATGGCCCAGAGTCAGGCTAGGAAAGCATTTCAGAGAATGCCAACCCATAGTAATGTTTGTTTTTTTTTTTCCTTTAAAACTGTGCAGTTTATAATTTATAATTTCTTAGGAAGTTGCTTAACAGATATGTATGTGATTAGTTGCTTGCCCTCCAAAACCCAGCTCCATGTTCTTTGGTATCAAGGGATGTTTCCTGCCAAATGACAGGCTTTCAAAAGTCAAGAAAACCATCTTTGCTGGTGAGTGTTATTCCTGCACTTGGTATGAATTTCACTCTCAGCACATCTTTGGCAGCATAAAGGTTGAGTTATCAATATCCAGCATTTATTAAAAAGGCACAGATTCACAAGTTATAAACAAGTATGTGGAAGAGAGTAAAAACAGTACAATAGAGTACTGTGGAATACTGACAAGAAATTAAGTAACTTTCTTGATGATTTAAAAAGAAGATAAAAGTTGGAAAGTGGCTACAAAGAAAGGATAATTTGACTCAGAATTCGTAACTTACAAAAAGTGAAAAATAACTGAGATGATATATATACTTGATAGTGGCTATAATAATAACCATAGTGACATATGGGGAAGTTTTGGGAGGTGGAAAGTTGGGAAGAGTTTGAGCTAAAAGTGTACATTGTTGAATGAAAAGTATTACCTGTCTTAATCTTCTGTTAATAAAGTTTAAATAGCTGAATGAAGTCTTGGAGAACCGTGTGAGGGTGAATATAGGCTGTATTCTATGTTCTTTTTCCAAGATCCTATCAATGGGAGGGATATATTTTGACTACAAAATATAGTGATATCATTTGCCAAATGTGGGTCATCAATATCATCATTAAACTTCATACATTATTTTTTGGAGAGCCACAGAAGTGTGATAGAGGTGGAGAGCTGGCTAATGTTGATATCACTGGCAAGCAGTGTAATTTAGACACAGTGTGGGGTTAGTGAGCACTAGCCATGATTTTGGAGGTGGAAGGGAGAGGATCAAGGAAAGGAAGAGATGCTTTTGTCAAGTTGTCTTCCTCACCTTTGACCATGCTTCTCCAGGGGATCCTCCCTGGGGAGTCAGAACTCATGGTCAGAGGTTCTGGCATTCAATGGGTTTTGTATTGCTCATAAATGTCCATGATGAAAATATAGGACATCTTATGTTGCCTTTGGGAGTGGTGGCAAAGGGATCAAGTTTTGGTCTAGCTCTTAGATCCTGAAAGAAAGTGAAAGTGTTACTCACTCAGTCATGTCTGACTCTTTGTGACCCCATGGACCGCAGCCCACCAGGCTCCTCTGTCCATGGAGTTCTCCAGGCAAAAATACTGGAGTGGATTGCCATATCCTTCTCGAGGGGATCTTACTGACCCAGGGATCGAACCTGGGTCTCCTGCATTGCAGGCAGATTATTTACTGTCTGAGCCACCAGGGAAGCCCTTAGATCCTGATCTGAACCAGAAAATTCCTGGTTATACAATAATCCACAGATTTACTCTACTGCTATAGATGGTGCTAGTGGTAAAGAACCCGCCTACCAATGCTGGAGACAGAGGTTCCATCCCTGGGTCGGGAAGATCCCCTGGAGGAGGGCATGGCAACCCATTCCAGTATTCTTGCCTGGAGAATCCCATGGACAGAGGAGCCTAGTGGGCTACAGTCCACAGGGTCACAAAGAGTCAGACACAGCTGAAGCAACTTACCATGCATAATTACCATCAAAGTTTGCCAAGATGTGGAAGAGCAGAAGCCAAAAAGGTCGACAGTGTCCTAGAACATGGTAGAATCGTCTCTTAACTCCTTATTTTCCTGGTACTAATACACATTCTTAAGGCATCCCAGGAGACTCAGTGGTAAAGAATCCACCTGCCAATGCAGGAGATACAGAAGATACGATTCAATCCCTGGGTCAAGAAGATCCCCTGTAGGAGGAAATGGCAACCCACTCCAGTGTTCTTACCTGGAAAATCCTGTGGACAGAGGAATCTGGTGGGCTACAGTTCATGGGGTCCCAAAGAGTTGGATACAACTTAGCGACTGAGCAACGGACATTCTTACTCCTCCATCTTAAAAAAGCACCACCAAAAAGAAATCTTTTATATTTTCAAGACTAAAACAGTAATAAGAGGTGAGAGTAGAAAACTGAGTTGACTTCTTTGTCGGCACTTCAACCAGATTTCAATACTGTGAAATTATCTTGGGAGTTGTTATCTCTCAAACTTCAGGTGGTTGAAGATGATTATAAGACATGTTTTGTTGCTTGAGGATTTGCTGACATCTATTGCCTTTTTTTCCCCTCTGAATAGATGTAGCAGTGACATTTCTGAGTTAATAAAGGGTCTGAGAAAGATGTGGCCTTGAGCAATACTTTTATTACCATTACTTTTCCACAATCTAGCTCCTCTGCCACGACCCTCCCACTCACCCACACCCTACCCCCTTCCTCAGTTATTCATCTAACCTGAATCACTCTATTCTTCTCCAAGAGAACACACCCCACTAATAGCAGTGAATCATAGACACTCTTACTTCTCTAGTCTCTAATGCACTTGACAAAATGCCAGATCTAATAGAATAAAAGGACAGGAACTTCATGTGAAAGCATCTCTTTAGGTTCTTGTTCAGTATACTACCCTCAACATTAGTTACCAGATGAATTTTATGGTTGCCTGGTGGTGAACAGGTTTTTATCATTGACCCTCCACACATCTGTTTGCTTGAAGTAGTCATTCTACTCGGTGAGGCAACCATTCAGGCATGCCTAATATCTAATTCAAGGGCTCTTCCTTCTTGAAGTTGAAAATAAAATCCTCTCTTTTTAACCTGATGAAAAAATGTTAAAGAGTTTACTCTCAAAGAACACCCTTTGATAACAGTCTTCAACGGTCTCTATAAGTAAATCAATTAAACATTACAGAATTCCATTTAAGATATCTAAGCAATAGCGAAAAGAAATAGAATTAGTTTCAAAAAAGAAATAATTAGTTTGTCAATTATTCAAAGGGAAATTTATGAGATAACAGCACACTAAAACACATCTTCATCACGGATAGGTCTATAGGATGAGACTTGAATTCATGGCAGGAGAAACCTAGAGTTTTTTTAAATCAATTTTTATTGGAGTATAGTTGCTTTGCAATGTTGTATTAGTTTCTGCTATACAGCAAAGTGAATCAGCTATATGTATACATATATTCCCTCTTTTTTGGATTTCCTTCCCACTTGGGTCACCACAGAGCACTGGGTAGAGGGGTAGAGCTCCCTGTGCTATACAGTAGGTTCTCATTAGTTATCTATTTTATACATAGTAGTGTACATAGGTCAATTCCAATCTTCCAGTTCTTCTCACTCTCACCTCCCCTCTTGTAGCCATGTCTGTTTTCTGTCTCTGTCTCTAGTTCTGCTTTGTAAATAAGTTCATCTCTATCATTTTTCTAGATTCCACATATAAGCGACATTGTACGATATCTGTTTTTCTCTTTCTGACTTACTTCACTCTGTATGACAGTCCCTAGAGGAGAGTCTTTCAACTTATATACCAGTGTCATAAGAAATATTGAACGCTAGTTGAGAGAATTTAGTAGACCCTCTTGTGAGTGTTATACAGTTTAACTTGTTCTAATGCACTTTATAAATCAACTTAATCATGTGGATTATATACATTTCTTCACCCAAGTGAATTTGAATTCTGGTTTTAAAAGTGTGTATTTATATTTTAATTGTTAAAAAATACCTATGGATACTGTGTCTACATGATATGAACTTTGTTGTCAATAAGAAAAGTCAATGGAATGGAATCTAGGTCATCAGAGGTGACTTTTAAGATTATTAAAGTAATGTTAAAAATTAAAAAAAATTAGTATAAAATTTTAAATTGTAGCTTAAAAGAGTGTATGTGTATGTATGTGTGCTTTGCTGTACAGAGAGACAGAGAGACTATTCACTATTCTCTTTTTGCTATTAAAAAAGAAAAAACCCACATAAAGGTTTTTAGGTTTATGTTATTATCTCACCAACAATAATCATAGACAAGAATGGACAGAAGCATTTTACCACACCCTGATGAATAACAAAGTGGTGAACAGTAGCCTTGGGTATGAAATTTAAAAACACACAGAGAAAGCCTGCCTTAGGTTAATATTAATTACTATCATCACTGAATTCTATTGCTCAAATTGTTATTTATGGTGGAGTAGGATCCTTGCCTTCTGGTTCTCTAGGGCAGGATTTTTCCTTGCCTGAAGTTTTAATACAATGAAACATACTATGTTTGAAACATACTATGAAACATACAATGTCATGTGTGGGAAACAACTACTTACAGGCCAGTAAACTTCAGGCTCTGAAAGACATGGAAATGATTGCTAGGCCTTATCTAAAGATACAATGAAAACTATAGAAGCTATAGTCCAGATCTCTTACAGTAAATTGAGAGTGAAAGGTCTATTTACACTTTGGTATGTAATGGGAGTAAGTAAAATGCAAACTTGTGCATGGGAAAATCGTTCAGTTCTAACAACACTGGAAATCAGAGATGTAGGTCAACAAATGCACATTTCTGAAATACAGGTTCTTCTGAGTACTCCTTCTGAAGTTCTTTGAAAATCTGGCCAAAACAATCCATTTAATATACAGGTTCATATACTAAGCAAGTCAGAACATTTGCTAGGCAAGATGTTTTCATTTATGGAGCCAGCAAAAACACAGTTCTAAGCTTAGGTTATAATGATAAAAGGGTTTTGGAGCAGCTGATTTTAGGGAATCATAAAAACAACCCAATGTTATGCCCCAAGGTGTAAAGAATATGCAGAGTGTGCATTGTGCTTCTAGTGTCAGGACAAATCACTCTGCTTTTTTCAGTGTAACTGATGCCAATGGATGCATAAAGGGAGAAATAAATGTACAGACTTGGATCTGTGGCTTAGCAAGCCAAAATCACAACTTCTCACTTTCATTTTGTAAATTCCTTGAGATTTATATAATTTTTGAAAATTTTAGAAGAATCATAATACATTATTTAACTATATGTGGCAGCTCCAAGTTTTCTGCTATTTATGGCTTACGTCCTACAAATCATTGCATCTTTTAAAAATCTGTGGCCTTTTGAGGGGAGATAAGGGATGGATGAAAGGATTATATGATGCATTCCTTTAGATCAATTAGAGAATAACTATATTGTGGTTCCTTATATAACAACTTTTGAGTGCTTCCTAGATACCTATTGCCGCTTTTCACTGCCTGTCCTGAATTCTCATTTAATTCTTCAAATCCTAGGATTGATACTATTATCCCCTCTTTATGGATGAGGAAGCTGAGACAAAGACACACTCCATTACAAACAACACAAAATAAAGGCGCTGGGATCTGAACCTAAGTAATTTGACTCCAACATTTATGTTCTTAATCACTGCATTAGGTGGTCTTCAAGTTCTGTAGATACATTCCACTGTTTAGCACTCAGTTATTCCTTCTGGGTCCTTGCTACTTCTAAGCCATTTATATCAGATATTAGTAAAAAGACAGTGTCAACGTTTAAAATGGCTATTCCTTAGAATTCAAAACACTGCCCCGCTAAAATTCCCAACTTCCACGTGACTCAGAAATTACTCAACTGTCTTTTCCCAAACTCAGTGCTCCACCCAATTAGTTCACTTTGTTGTTGCACAGCAACGGAACCTCGCTACACAGGAAACGAGGAAGGTTAGACCGAGGATGCCGCTGCCCAGTATTCAGCCAGGGTTTGGACCAACCTAATCTTAGTCATTGTTCTGCTTCCTGTATTGCACCCCAACGACTTTCCTTGGGCTACATTTTCTTTCAGATTTGACGAAAAGATTCGGAGCCAAGCTAAGAAATCTAAATTTTCAGGTAGATTCGCCAAAAGAAGGAAAACAAACAAACAAACAAAAAAAACCGCCCGTGGCGGGACAGCGGACTTTGAGGCAGCAGTCTAAAAGAAGCTCTACTGCATCCGCTGGGGTTCTTAGATTTCTAATGTGTCTATCAACGGGCTATTGACCCTTCTTTTTGTAGTCTTTGCCTTTGGAGTTTACAAGCTGTAAATATAACACACAGCGGGCCCGGAGTCTCTGGGTCCCATGGAGTCTGAAAAAAGGCCTTTGCTGTGGGGAGCGCGAAGAGACTGACGGGAGCCAGGAGAACAGGAGGGGCATTCTCAGGCGTCCTTTAGAAACACAAAAACCAGGAAGCAGCAAAGGAAGGCGGTATTAAAAAAAAAGCGAGGAGAAGCCGCGAAAAAAAGCGCGCCCCTCATGGGAACCGTTAGCTGCTTTAAAGCTCTTCCCAGCAAACGGCCGCGCGCGCAGTGCCCCAACTCTCGGGCGCTGGACAGCTCAGAGCCGCGCGTCTCGGTCAACTCGGCCAATCACGCGTCTCGGCCCTTCCGTTTCGTCCCGCCCCCTCGCGGAGTCTCGAGGCCGCGCGCGCGCGCAGTCCCGCCTCTCCGGGCGCTGGGCGAAGAGGAGCTGTGTGTCAATCAATCTGGCCAATCGCGCGCCTCTTCCTCTTCCCGCGCGGCCCGGCCTCTGAGACGCCGCCGCGGCTAGCGCGCTGTCTGTGCTGTCTGGGGATGGCTGAGGGAGGTACCGTGCGGGGTGTGGCGTGGGTGTCTGACAGTTGAACTTTTTCGGGGATCGGATGGGGATTTGAATACTGCTCCCTCTCCGCTGTCAAGGCACCTCTCAGCTCCACCTCAGGTTTTGGGTGTCTCGAGGGCTCGTGTGGGCCCTCTGTAGTGGCGGGAGGGGAGGAAGGGCTCCTCTGGTATTTTACCCTGTAGCCTTTGAGAAACTTGTCATTCCTTTTCACGGTCTCTTCGCTATTTAGTTGAAAACGATGCAGACAGGAGTAAACTTACCTGTGCTTGTGCTCCTTATTCCTCACCCCCAGGGGTCGTTAGTTTTAGGCACACAGCTTCTAGGAATTAGGGTAATGTAACAGGTCTGATTATGTTTATTTAAGTGGGATAATAGTGGGAAATAGAATGTGATCCATAATCAAGAGGAAGAGCAATCAATAGATAAAGGCATAAGATGAACTCAATTTAAAAACTAAACAACAAGCACTTTAAAGAAGTTATAAATATTTTAAAAAAAATTTTAAAGAAAATATTGGGCTTCCCTTGTGGCTCAGCTGGTAAAGAATCGCCTGCAATGCGGGAGACCTGGGTTCAATCCCTGGGTTGGGAAGATCACCTGGAGAAGGGACCGGCTACCCGCTCCAGTATTCCGGCCTGGAGAATGCCATAGACTGTATAGTCCATGGGGTCGCAAAGAGTCGGACGCGACTGAGCGATTTTCACTTAGAGCACTAAAAGATTTCAATTACATTTTCCCTCATTGTGAAACCGGCTTAATGAGATTAAAGAATTCCTGACTGTTATTCTCCTCCCCCTACCCCCATATGGCAGGTTTTGAGACTTTTATCATTATTTTATCAGTCAGTAAAAACAAATGGAGAGTTCTTTATATGAGATGCTAGCTGGGTAACTTGTCATGAAAAAACTAGTAGTCCCCATAATGACCAACAATCTAGAGAAGTAAACAGAAAATTGCACACAAAAAAGCAAGAATGAATCACAGCCAAGTGAAAGAAGGAAGTTACCTGGCTTGTTATATACAATAATTTGTTTAAAATTGAATATATAGAGGTGTGGGCGAATTTGATTTCTGTTTTGTGATTTTGTTTTTTAGAAGTAAAGCAAGATTTCAAGATGGAAAGTCCATCAAACTCGGCTTTGATGTTACCTAGCACTCCACAAGCTGGTGCCAATCCACCATCTCTCCATTCAAGTAGTTCAAGAAGACAAGTATGAAAATCTTAGTTCTTTCACTGGATGTATATTTCTAAGTATTGCAGTAATGGTGGTTTTAAGTCTACTGAACATTGTTAATTAACAGTGTGTAGGTTAATAAGTACAATTTTTATTAACAAATCATTTTAGGTGTTTCCTTTTAGAAAATGTATTGGACCTTCCCCTTAGATTTTCATCCTGACTCAATTATTTTCATTTATTTTCAGTTCAGGTTATTACAGCATTCCAAACAAAAAGTTTGATGTCATGGAGGTCTTTGGTGGAAAGATCTTTTTCCTTAATTTGTAACTAAGCACCTAACCATATCAGGCTTGGACTAATTGCTGAACAAATGTTTGTGATTACTGAGATAAGTGTCTCAATGATATTTTAGAAGGGTGCTGGCTTAAAAAGAGAATAAAACTTAGTGGTGCTTCCAGAAATTGAAAGATATTTTGTGATGGTTACTTTAGATATATGGAGACAGAAAGCCATCTAGTGGTGTCTGCCACAGAAATGTAGTCTTGATTCCTAGTAGATTTATTTATATCAAGAATGTTTTTCTTGATTGACATTATTAACGTTTGATGCATTTTTTCAGCCTATGAGTGCAACCCTTAGAGAACGATTAAAGAAAACCAGATCTTCATTTAATTCCTGTTACAGTGTGGTAAAACGGCTTAAAGTAGAGAGTGAGGAAAATGATCAGACTTTTTCAGAGAAATCACCTTCAACAGAAGAAAGCTGTTTGGAATTTCACGAAAATTTTAAACACATAGATAGTGAATTTGAAGAAAGTACATATTTGAAAGATACCTTCAAGAATATCAATGTTTGTGAATCTAAATCACTTGATACTGAGTCATGCAGTGATCTCCAAAATGACTTTATGAATGAGAATCTTGCCAAACATGAACTAAACAAAGAAAAAGCAAAATTGATGAAGCAGATTCAAGAGAAAGAAGACCTTCTTCGGAGGCTGAAGCTAGTCAAAATGTATAGATCAAAGGTGAGAAGAATTTCAGAGCCATTGCCTAATAATTTTTTTTGTTTGTTTTTACATAAATGGTAGGAAAGTATTTCAAAAAGAAAATACAACTTTATTTTACAATACTGAGAAATAAGCCAATTACCAAGAGACCTGGCTTCCAACAACTTTAACTCAAATATAAGTCATAGATTTAGAGAAGAGGCCTTAAACACCAGGTATACATTTTTGAAAGCTCCGGCCCACATTTAATATGCAGTTGAAGCTTTTCTCTCTAGTTTCCATCCCACAGCAGTATTAGAAGTTTCAAATGTTAGCTGCAAATTGCAATGAGAACAGAAGCAACAGTGACAGTGAAGAGAAAAAGGCTAAAACTGGGCCACAGAGTACAATAAAAAGTATTTTTAGTAATGATTTTGTGTTATTAAATTATTACCAGCAAATTATTAAAATAGAAAACAACAAAAATATAATAAATTTTAGATCTCGACCCAGGTGGGCTGAAGTGAATAGAATTTGGGCACTTGGAAGATGACCCTTATTTATCCAGATTATTCATTTACTGTAATGGCTCTTTTCCAGTGTGTAATCAATGATGGAATGCTATATCTTATTTGCTCTTTTGAATTTTTAGGATTTCTCTAAATACAACTACTTGAGTTTTATGAGATTGTGACACTGAAAAATATTAATTTGAATGTAATTTTTAAAGTATAGCTGTAGTAGAAAAAGTAGATATTTTTTAACCTATATTGTTACTTCTTTACATAGTTTTGCCTTATTTTTTTCTCTGAGGGTAAGGTTTTTACTTAAAACCATTTTTCTTTTTTCCTGGGTAGACATCCCATTCATGTCCAAATGTGTTATCCTTAACCTACTATTCATTGACTGATTTAACAACTTTCATTAAGTAAGTTAAAATAGGATGACATACATTTGTGCCTTTTTTTTGTTTCTGTTTCAGAATGACCTGTCTCAGTTACAATTGTTAATAGAGAAGTGGAGAAGCTGTAGCCAGCAGTTGCTTTATGAGTTGCAGTCAGCTATGTCTGAGGAGAACAAGAAATTAAGCCTTACTCAGCTGATAGACCATTATGGGTTAGATGATAAATTGCTACACTATAACAGAAATGAAGAAGAATTTATAGGTGTTTAATTCATAATTTTTTTCTCCAGAATATCTTTGTGAATGACAACTTAATTAAAAGATACTTATACATTTTAAAGGGAAGATATAAACCATTAGGGCTTGGAGAAAGGTATCCTGGTGAACCTGGATCAATTTAGGGCCTCTGTTATATATAAACAAGGTTCAAAAATGAAAATTTAGTGTTTTGAATAAATTTCCCAAAGAAAACTTGCCAGTTAAAGGTGAAAAAAAATTTTTTTTTTAATTAAATCATGTTAAGATAATTTAGAGAATTGTGGAAGCGAGTTTTAATACATTATTTTATTTATTGTGGTAAGATGTTTTATTTTAAATGTTCACTAGTCCATCTAGTGAACGTCTAAACGTAAACTTGTCTAAAAATAAACTCCTCCCGTAGGTTTATGCCTCCGCCTTGTTTTCACCCATTTATCACATGTTTATCTGGATGGTATAGCAGGTATTTAAACTCATGTTCAAAATTATATTAATTTCTGTCTCTTCAAATTTGTCACTTGTATTCTGTATCTCATTTAGTGAAATGGTCATCTATTTTTTATAAAACCACATATGCTCATTTTCCCACTTCAAGGCATGGTATACAGCGTCTTTTACATTCATCTGCCTTTACAATCATACCTGTGAAAAAGGTTAAAGTTAGCATATCTATTCCATTAATAGGCTTCCCTGGTGGCCTAGCTGGTAAAGAATCTGCCTGCAATGCTGGATACCTGGGTTTCATCCCTGGGTTGGGAAGATTCCCTGGAGAAGGGAACGGCTACCCACTCCAGTATTCTGGCCTAGAGAATTCCAGGGACTGTATAGTCCATAGGGTCGCAAAGAGTCAGGCACTACTGAGTGACTTTCACTTTCACTCCATTAACAGTGACTCAGCCAGAAACCCACCTTCACTGGGGGTGGTACCTAATCTGTTATCCTGGCCATAGACAGACATATGACCCAATCTGGCCCAGTCCTTGAGAATCTGAAACTAAAGAAAAGAAAGCCTGTCTCTTTGTGACCGGAGCGGTTGTATGTGAACTTGGAAGCAGAAAAGCTTGTGTGTTTAAGTGTGCCCTTACAGGGAAAGGCAGAGAGAGAACTCTGTGAGTCAGTGGTTTCTTGGTTCAGTCTTCTTGAGGACTTTCTGGGGTTTTGGGGCCGTTTTAAGGGCTAACACAGCTTTGCTTGGGTTTTTTTGTTTTAGTTTCCCTCTACCCCCAACCAAAAAAAAAAAAAAAAATCTTAAAAAAAAAAGTGCTTCCCTACTACTTGGTAAATAGCTATTACCCTAAGCTTCCCCCTCCACTCCCAAGTGCTCCTTTTTTTCAATCCAGTCCTTCCCCATGAGCCAACAAACTATTAATGTTGGCATATCAGGACTCTGCTCTTGTATGCATTCTGTTAGTGCCCATGTAACTCACCCTCCCCCCCCACCCCAATTCTTACCTTCTAGACATTGCCATTGTCACTGGCTTCTGTGAATCCAAGAGGACTGGCCTAGTCCTCACATGGGCCTTCCCTGGCTCTAGTTTTCCCAGATGGGCATCCCTGGGAAGCTATGTTGACCAGCCTCCACTGCTTCTTACTGCTCAGCCTGAGGTCCTAAGTGGGGCTGGGGAAGTGGCTTCCCTGGTGATGGTACTGGCATTTGACTGCAGCTGCCCCACTGCTGATTAGCACATCTGAAGTCACCCTCAGATGTCCACTTGGAAAAAGTACAGCATCGGTGAGACTCTGGTTTGGGAGAGTTGGGGAGGAGGTGGGGGTACAGTAAGGGGGATTTCTAAGGCATTGGCTGAGGGCTCCAGCAGCTCAGTGGGCGTTTCTACAAGTGGAGGGAGATCATGGAGTATGGATGGGGTAATGGGAGAGTTTGGGGCCTAGGGATGCCCTTGAAGCAGTCCCCTTTTAAATAATTTGTTAATTTCACCTCCATTTAATAGGATATATATTTTTAAAGAACTAGTGAATAAGAACTATTTTTATCCATTAAGATGAAAACTAACGCTTAGCACTTGCTTTGACCATATTTCTAAAAATATGTTAACTCATTTGAGTATTATAATTACCAAACACTCCAGTTTTAAAGACAAGGAAATTTTAAGATCAAGTGGTTATCCCAAGCAACCCAGCAACAGAGCCCATACTCTTAAGTCCTATCCTCAATACCATGTTATGTTTGACCCAGTTAATTATATTACTACTTGATAAAATAGATAATATTTTAAAGGGCTATAAAAATATGAATATAACTGCTGTTAGTTCAGCAGAAGCTGAGAAGAATCAGAGGGGATTGGGTTGCATGACCCATGTGACTTTCCAAAGCACCTACCAACAGCTTCAAACCAGAAGATGCCTCCTGTTGAAAGTGCTGCTATGCTACTAGAATTCATCTTGGGGGCAAGAGACTCGTGCTAATTTCCATTCTATCTATGCCACAAAGATGAGGCATTTAAGCAAAGAGCATTGCAAGATCACTCAGGGTGGACATTAAGAAACAGAAACCACACAGGTTGTTTAAGACCCAGCAATCCACGGAGCACTGTCCAGTGATATTTGTGGCCTTGACTAGTAGCAAATGGAGGCTCCAACAGTTAATTTAGGTGACATGGAAATGTTACTAATGGACACTACCATGCTTAATCAGCCAAACTGACTAGGACTCATTCTAGGGCTAAGAAGGGGAGTTGTCAAAATGATGCTGACTCTTATTTTTCTTACTATTGCCACTAAACAGGCGATCACTGAACAGGTGATCAATTATGGTATATCCTGGCAGTTTTTAAAACTTCTAAAAAATTTTTTTTCTAAATGTAATATTTTATAATTGCTCTCTTGGCTTTACCTACACCAGTGTACACTGGATATGGTATTGCAGATTAAACTTAACAATTAATTTACGAATTGCAGAACAATGAGACATTGATACCATTTGGAGATTTTGGTCAGTGATCCCGCTGATTATCACCTTGGAATGCAGTCAGTCCATAGGCTATGGAAAGGCAAAGCAGTTTTCTGAACAGTTAATCTCATTACTTATCATCATCTACATGAATAAAGCGATAAACTATTTCATGGAAATGTAAGAATTCCTATCACCAAATTCCTTCGCTTGTGGCTGTGTTTCTCTACACCAAACAATTCTCAAACACCATGTGGATGTCCTATAATACAGTTCAACTCAATTCTGACACATCTGGAGATAGCATCAGATTCCAGAAGATAAGGTCTCAGTCCCATAAGACTGCCCTCCACTTTAGATGTCAACTGAAAGCCCAGATTGTCAACTCTGCTTCTGACCCACTGGCAATAAATAGGTTCCTGAGACTCCTTCCTTGGGTTCAACTAATTTGCTAGAATGGCTCACAAAACTCAGAGAAACATTTACAAAATTACCATATAAAAGGATCTGACTCAGGAACCTCCAGATGGAAGAAATGCATAAGGCAAGGTATGGGAAAAGACTCAGAGCTTACTTGCTCTCAGCACTCTCTCCAAACCCTGTCCTTGTGGGATTTTATGGAGACCTCCATTACATAGGCATGATCAATTAAATCACTGGTCATTGGTGATCAATTTCCAGTTCCTTTACCTTCCCTGGAGGTGGGTGGGAGGGTGGGTAGGTGGATTGGAGGTTGGGACACAGTGTTGGTTCGGGCAACCAGCCCCCATCCTTACGTGCAGTCCAAAAGTCACCTCATTAACAAGATACCTGTACCTCTCTCATCACTTAGAAAATTCCTAGTGTTTTAGGATCTCTGTGCCAGAAATGGGGTCGAAGACCAAATATATATTTCTTATAAATCACAATATCACAAAATGAGAAAATGTGTTTTTTCTGTTTACTAAACTCTGTTGGGTGGGACACAAAGTTAAGTTCTGTTGTAATAAATATGAGATAAAGATGATTATGTCTAGAATGCTTACGTAGAAAATATCTTGTAATTTACAAATGATTTAGGGCTTGGTAAAAGTAAACCACTTTGTTCACATTGACAGCAGAGGGAATAATCTTTAACATTCTATGAATTTTTTTCCAATTATAGAGAAATGCTTAATGAAGAAAATGGGAAATACAGAAAAATATAAAAGATAAAAATCATAATCTCATAATGTTTCTGGTAATTTTATAAAATTAGAAATGGCAGTAGTGGCTCAGAATAATTTTTTGTCTTTAAGACTGTCCATACTACTACTGTGAAAATATTTTTGATTAAATTAAGAATAAAATAGATCTTGAATATATTCTGAGATAAAATCTTGTTCATTCTTGAATAAAAATAATTCATGTTATTTTAGACATTTATTCATGCAGGACAAACATTTTTATGATTAAGACTAAAATCAAACAATTTGCTATCAAAAATATGACACTAAGAGAAGATTCTACTTAAATTTTCTGATATAAGAGAAATCATTTTAACCAAATGAAATTATTTTTAAAATGATTGATTTGGTCTTACATTTTCCACAGTATTTTTACATTTGAACAAGAGCAGGAAATGTTTTCATTCTTAATCTTTCAACTTCAGCCTGTAGTATTGAAATCTGATCAGCTTGTTGTTTTGAAATTTTTGTTAACTTTTGTTGTCGCATCATGTTTTCGTATCGTTCTTTGGCAATCTTTTCACAGGTCAGTTTAGACCCTATCCCCAAAATGAAGAAGGAATTAGTTGAATTATTATCTACATTTTAAAATACAGAAACAGCACTCTGAAATAGTTAAACATATGGAACAAATACTGGTAGTTTTATAACCACTGTACAGATTTTAGGAATTCTGATTACTTTTAAACAAACAGACAGTTAATTAAAGAAAAAAAATCTTACCCATTGCATTACAGATGTCTTTTCTCTCTGAGACAGCCACCAGCTCTTCTCGTAAATTGCAACTTAGGGTATAATTTGCTATATCTTTTTGATTGCTGTACCTTCTCAGTTTTTTAAGCAGCTTTTTGCAGTTCTCCACATTCTTTTTGTGGGTCTGAAATTTTTGTTCCCAGGACATCCCACAAAAATAATTTTGAAAGAAAATATTTTATAAATATATTATTCTTAAAATTTAAATACATTGTCATCATTAAGATATCTTACCACCATACCCCTAGTGCTTAGCATAATGCCCACACACAGTAGGTACTTAAATTATTTGTTGAAAGATAGAATGGTCTGTTAATACACATTTTTGAAGAAACTTTATATATTTTTAGAAATGAGAGATTTTAAGAGCACAGCCTGGAGAGTACTTTGTTTCCATCTTATATATGTTAAACACTCAAAACTGAGTGCTCGGGCAGTTAGGGTAAAACAGAGCCTTTACAATGGCAAGGAAAAACTATCAACACTTCTACTACATAAAATCATAACCGAATGTGAAACAGGAAACTGACCTACACTCCAATAGCCCCAAAGGATAAATGTCCATTAACAGATGAATGGATGAAGATGTGGTACATATATATAATGGAATATTACTCAGTCATTAAAAAGAATGAAATAATGACATTTGCAGTAATATGAACAGACCTGGAGATTATCATACTAAGTGAAGTAAGTCAGACAAAGACATATCATATGATCTTGTTTACACCTGGAATCTAAAGAAAATGATACAAATGGACTTATTTACAAAACAGAAACATACAGGTTTAGAGGACAAACTTATGGTTACAGAGCTGGGGAAGGGTGGGGGGGGTGGAAAACAGAATGGAAGGTTGGGATTGAGATATACACAGTTCTATATTGAAAATAGATAACCAACAAGTGAAGTCACTCAGTTGTGTCCAACTCTTTGCCACCCTATGGACTGTAGCCTGCCAGGCTCCTTCGTCCTTGGAATTTTCCAGGCTAGAATAATGGAGTGGGTTGCCATTTTCTTCTCCAGGGGATCTTCCCAACCCAGGGATCGAACCCAGGTCTTCTGCATTGCAGGCAGACTCTTTACCATCTGAGCCACCAAGGAAAGCAAGAGAATAACCAACAAGGACCTACTGTATAGCACAAGAAACTTCACTTAGTATTCTGTAATAACCTAAATGGGAAAAGAACTTGAAAAAGAATGAATACATGTATATGTATAACTGAATCACTTTGCTGTACACCTGAAACTAATTATTCATCAACAATACTCCAATATAAAATTAAAATATTTTTTAAAGTCCTTCAGGCTATCACAATGGTTATGGTTGCAAAGACACTATTTAGGGACCTCTAATTACATCCATCCTAAAGGAAATCAGTCCTGAATGTTCACTGGAAGAACCGATGTTGAAGCTGAAACTCCAATACTTTGGCCACCTGATGCGAAGAACTGACTCATTTGAAAAGACCCCGATGCTGGGAAAGTTTGAAGGCAGGAGGAGAAGGGGACGACAGAGGAAGAGATGGTTGGATGGCATCACCGACTCAATGGACATGAGTTTGAGTAAACTCTGGGAGTTGGTGATGGATAGTGAGGTCTGGCATGCTGCAGTCCATGGGGTTGCAAAGAGTCAGACATGAATGAGCAACTGAACTGAATTACATCCTGAATATCATTATAAAAGACCAAGTTTTTATAGGTTCTATTTGGATTCATGGTTTGAAAACTATTACTTTGTTCATATCATTCACAAATACTGGAAATATAATGATCAATATCTTTGATTCCTACCTTATCTAAAACAGCAATAGTCTGCTCCATTATTCCAATCTGAATGGCAATCAGAGTCTCATAGTTTGGTTCATTTAGGTACTTTGAGAGGAAAAAAAGAAACCACAAAGTAAGTTTATTTTTCTCTATTTCTTCCAAGAGATACTTTTATAAAGATTATCTTAGTTTTGGAAGTTCTGTTTCTCATAAAAAACTTTGTGCCATAATCTTTACTCATGTTTAGTTATTGATGCATTCACCTATATACTAATAACTACCAATGCCTAGTTTATTTTCTCATCCATTCATTTATTCAACTCACCAGATATTTACTGTGTTTTATTTGACAGTGTCTCATGAGTTCCATATTAACAATATCCTACTAATAGTTAAAGATACTGAGGGAGATAACAAAGATAGATAACATGACCTAGACATCAAGAAGAGAATAAGTAATATGATACACTGCCAGAAGATACATAAGTGATATGCAAATTAAAAGGTGGTTTGAGATGGGCTATGATTTCTCTGAGCTTGGGAAATCAAAAGCCTTTATGGATTAGGTGGCATTTAAAGCAGACATTCAAAAGTAGATTCGGGATGTGAAAAAAATTGAGGAAAAATATTCCAGGTAGAAGAACCAGTATTGCAAAGGCACAGAGGTAGAATCCTAGAAAATATAATCAGTTTGGTTTGAAAATACTGGTGTGTAAAAGACTAACAGGGGGAATGAATTTGAGAAAGATTGAAGGACACTCAACACCACTTAAGAACTTGAAAATTCATTGGCCAGGTAAGAAGAGGAAGTTTAAAATAGAACAGAGTAGGAATGTTATTAGAGCTGAATAGGAATGTGAATCTATAGATGAGAGAGAGAAAAACCCAAAGTCAAGAGACTTGTTAGAAGATTGTTATAAAATACTAGAAACCATTGAAAAGAAAGAACTGAAGCAAGGTAAAGGCTAGGGGCCCAAAGAATGAGGGAATAAATGGATACACTAGGCAAGGCTTGGAAGAAAAGGGAAGGAGAGGAATCAGAGGACAGCAACTTTAACCCCAAGTAAATGGCTGAAAGAACAGAAATAAGCAAAATAAGAAGAGGTGCTGTTGGGAGATCACAGAAATAATGCTTGAGAAAGGTCAGGTTCAGAGAAGTGAGATTGGAATTGAATTGGAATCCAGAAAGCTTGGATGAGTCTTAGGAGTGATCATGGAAGTTAGAAAAAGAGAAGTCATCAAAGGAGAGGACATGGAAAGAAACACAGAGCTTAATCACTATACTTAAGAGGTAGAAACAAAAGAGAAATCAGGAAAAGAGGCAGAGTGATTTGACATGTTGGAAGAAATACAGGAGAAAGGAGGGATGATCAAAGCCAAAACAACAGGCAATGTTAAAAATGAAGATGGACCTCCCAGGAGGTCCAGTGGTTAAAACTCTGCTTCCACTGTGGGGGGTGGGGGAGTTTGTGGGGAAATGTACGTATGACCCCTGGTTGGGGAATTAAGATCGCACATGCTCCTGGCCAGAAAGAAAAAAAAAAGAGGGAGAGAAAGAGAATGAAGATGGTCAATGGTCAAATACTACAGGGATGGTGATGACTGGGAAAGGGATCACTCGATTTGACATTTAGGAAATTCCTGGTGAATTGCAAGATAGAACTATACTACTGACTGGGTCACAAAGAACCAGAAGCAGCAAATGTAAACTACAGAAGAAGAAACAGAATCCACAGTCACATTATGAAATACTATGCATAGGACATGCTTGACATCACAGAGCATCTTATTAAATATTGGTTGAATGAGTGAATACTTTAATGACTGAAATTAAAATTATATAGTGGGGCACAGGGAGAACTTACCTTTTGACGATCTCTTGAAAAAAACAGCATCTGAATATCCCAAGCCTTCTGATTTAGATCTTCCATTTCCATCTCCATCTTCTTATGTTCCCACTCAATCTGAAATATTCCTTTATGGACTTCTTTACTTTCCATCATGCTAGCAACTTTCTTTTGTCCTTGAGTCTTAAAAAAAAAAATCACACACACAACTGGCATTCGTATAACATTCTGCATTCAGAATAGTTGAAGCTGAATGCTTTTCTTAGAAAACACTTGGAATGCAGAGATAATTCTATCTTCTTTTAAAAATGTAGCAGACATTAAAAATTACTTCACGGGCACAATCTGATCATGATATAAAACAAGATAGTTACTAAACAGAAAGGATTATAAGATAATTTGAATGGCATAGCCAATTTACTTTTATGTCAATGATTAGGCAGGAATTCCTTCTGCCATCATCAATCTGTACGTGTTTGTACCCCTATTCTCCCATGCTTCTTGACACTAAAGATAAAGGACTGTAGTTTAACACACTAGGCACAACAGTATCTGGTTGGTAGCTAGTGAGAAAACAAGAAAATTGAATGGGTTAAGTATAATATTTAATCATTTGGATGTTCTATACTTCATTTCAAATGGACTACATGAAGTTCAGTAATATTTTCATATTTTCATGTTCCCCCAGATTGCTAACAGTGAAACTACTAAGATTCTAAAATAAATTTGTATGTGAGTTTCATCAGTTAACATTTTATATTTTTCCTCTCTTCTCCTTAGAGAACTTAGCTTTTTCAAGATCATTAGACGATGGACTACTACTGTTCTTAAAAAGTAGTAGTCTTTAAAAAGACTACTACTCTTTTTAAAAATTATTTTTATCTTTTGATCACTGCTTGGCCTCAATTCCTCGAATTTCTCACTTTCAATGATATTTTCTCTGTTTGCTCAGCCACCCAGCTCCCATGAACATACCCTTGATCTTGTCAACACCAGATCCCAAATCTTAAGGTCAAACATTTCTCTGCAGCAGTATCTCTCAAATGGGCAAAACATTGCCCCACCAGCAGACATTCAACTACATTGGGAGGCCTTTTGGCTGACACAACTGGAAGGGGAGGCATTGCTATGAGCATCTAGTAGGTGGAGGCCAGGGGTGCTTTTAAACCTCCACACAATACACAGCACATGAGCTCTCTCCAACAAATAACCATCCAGCTCAAAAGTCAATAGTGCTGAGGTTGAGAAACACTTCTGTCAAACTACTACATCTCCTCTCTGCTTTCCTTTCAGTCAGTTTTTTCATAAGATTTATTAATAGTCCTGGTCTCAACTTCCTCACTTCATATTATTTCTTCAGCCATTGCCATTTGAGCTCCTGAACCAACACTCTGAGTGTTGAGAACCATGCTCTTGTCAAGTAATTGATATAGTGCATGGTTCCCTCTTCCGTGGAACTGTTTATTTCAAGGTTTTTAAGTATATAGAAGATCAATATGGAAATAAAGGGTTTGAACAAGATCTAAGAGACATACACAGAATGCCTCACTCAGTACCAGCAGAATATACACTATTCTGTATTCTCAAATACAGACCATATGTTTAGCCATAAAATGAATCCAAATACATTTTAAAAGATGAAAACCATACAAAGTGTCTGATCTGACTACAAGGGAATGAAACTAGAAATCAATAACAGAAAGAAAACCTGAATATTTGCAAATATGTGGAGATTCAATCATATATTATTAAATATTCAATGGGATCAAAGAAGAAATCATAAGCAGTATTAGAAAATACTTTGAAATGAATGTAAGTGAAAATAGAACATACCGGAACTTATATAAATCCTTCTCAAACACTTAAGAAAAAAATTGAAAAGAAGGGAATACATCCAAACATTTTATGAGGGCAATATTTCCCTGTTACCAACTCCAGAAAAAGACACCACAATAAGAGAAAATTGTAGGTTGATATCCTTGATGAATATGGATGCAAGAATCCTGGACAAAATATATTAGCAAGCCAAAGTCAAGAATACATTAAAAGGATCATGCACACACACACACACACACACACACACACACACCCCTAGACATATGTTCAGACTGCTAAAAATCAAAGAGAAAATCTCAAAGGCAGACACACTACATTAAGAGGTACAAAGATTAAAAAGATACAGTAGGCATCTTGTCAGAAGTTCTGTAAGCCAGAAGGAGATGAACAACTTTAAAGTGAAAAGACAGAGAGAGAGAGAGTCTGTCAATCCAGGGAAACCAGTAAAATATGTTTCAATAATAGAGGTGAACCAAAGACAATTTCAGACAAAGGAAAACAGATTTCATTACTAGCAGACAATTCAACTAAAAGTTCTTTAAGCAGAAGGTATATAATACAAAACAGAAACTTCAATCCACACAAAGAGATCTCTTGAAATGGTGAAATTGAAGGGAAATAGAAAATCATTTTTTCTTTATTTTTAATCACTCTAAAAGACAACTGACTGCCTAAAGGAACAATAGTAATGCAATATGGGTTACGAGCAAGTAATACGTGTAACAACATTAGCACATAATTTCCAAATAGCCCAAAATTCCCAAATATTTGAAAATTAAATAACATACTTCTAAATAACCCATAGTAACTTCTAATAGAAAGTTACATGGGGAATTAGATAATATTTTAAGTGGAAAGAAAATAAAAATACAAACTATCAAAATTTGTACAGTGTAGTTAAAATAGTGCTTAGAAGGAAATTTTTAACATTAGATGTTTATATTAAAAAACAAGCAAGATCTGAAATTAATTATCTAAGCTTATCAAACTTATCATTAGGTGAGGAAATTGACTCTAACAAAATGATGGTATACTAGAATGAACATTTAACTCCATGGTCTTGAACTTCTTTTTACCTTAAAATTATCTGGGAAGCTTTTAGAAAATATATCCATGTCTAGAGGTGGGGCCTGGACACATGTGTAAACTTATTCAGGGTAGGAATCACCTATTGACTCAACTGAATGATTTCCCATAGAAATGGGGGAACATGAAAAATATTTGGCAAAGCAGGTGACATGTTTTTTTCTTTTTAAAAAATGCTAATTACCCGAATCACAGAATTCAAGTCTTCAATTATGATCTTGTTGATGAGGATTGCATCAGAATAATCCAGCATTAACTGGAAATTCTCCAGTTCTACCTGTCCTTGTTTAAGGAGGATTTGGATCGTCAAATTCAACTGGAATTTCACTTTCTCTTCCTGTAATCTAAATTGAAAAAGACTTCAAAATAAGTAGTTGTGAATATTTATATTCCAAATTTCACCTATCATTTGATATATACATTCAATAAAATATGATATAAAAATTGAGTATAAAATTCAAAATTAATTTTCCTTAAGCTGAAAGGAAACACACTGGAGATTAATGTGGAAAATATTTTTCCAATGACAAGCTGTCCTAGAGATCTCTGTGATACTTCTTTTCTTGAGGATATGGAATTATACTTGGGCTGCTTACAGAATGGTATGCACAGAAACACATTCATAAAGTTTTACTTCATGATTAAGAAAAGATTGATATGCTTTTGAACATAAGTGGAAAAAATCAGAGACACTACCAAAAAACAAATCTACTTTAGGTAGATTTGTTCTGACTTCATGTATTGATCTCTGATATTATATTAACAATGTTTAATCTGCATGCTACTTATCAAATCTATTTTTAGGTAATCCATATTCTTGCTTATCACCTAGATCTGAAAATGATGCTTAATGATGAATTTGGAGACATCAGAGAAGTATTTATCAATGTGGCTTTAAATATGGCCAAAAGTGAAGCAAGGACAGAAGACAGTATCTTAGTCACTCAGGAAAATGCAACAAGCTCCCCTGAAGAAAAATATTAGCTTATGAGGCATATAGATGGAAATTTCTTGGATATCTGCCTAAATTCCCACACTGTTTGCTTGGGTGGCTTGAGCCTAAAAGTACTTACTAGCAGAAACATATTCTTTGTATTTTTATGTGGAAGGAGATTAAAATAAAAGCCTTTCCCCAAACGTACATGTTTGTTAAGTAAGTCACAGGGATATAAGGTATACCATAGGGAATATAAATATAGTCAATAATATTATCAGAATTTTTTAGGATGACAAATGCTAATGAGGCTTATCATGGAGATCATTGAGTAATGTATAGCAATATCAGATCACTATTGGTGCATCTGAAACTCATATAAGTAAATCATACTTCAAATTCTAAAAAGGAAAAACATTGAAAAGTAAAACAAAACAAAACAAAAACAAACTTGATGGTTTGCAGTAAGAACAGGGAGCATGAAGGTAAATTTCATTCTGAAATAAGGTCTTACATAACAAAATGCACTTTCTCCAAGAGAAGCTATAAAGCATGAATAGGTAAAGTCAGTGCCAGCTGTAAACCAGTGAGTCAGCACGCTCCCCCCATGATAACACAACTTAATTTAGCCCTAGCTTAGATTTTGAAAACATGAATGTGAATGAAAGGTTCAAATTACAGGATGAGCTCATGGAACACTTTTTCAATTTCATGTTGCACCTTCTCATCATCCTCAGTTCTTCTCCGGAGGAAAGCCACCATTTCTATTAAGCCAGCAGCTTTCTGCTTTACCTGAAGAAATCAAACCACACACATCTCAGAACATATGGAGCTTTAGAAATAAAAGCAAACTAATTTTAAAGAACTTGAGAAATATACATCTTTTAACTTTATTACAAAACTTAAGTCCAACTTTCTAATAAATTAGTAAAAATTTAAATCCCTGCCATTATGTAATACAAGAAACTTGAAACTTACATGGCACATCCCATGAATAATTAGAAAAGTATCCCCCAAAAGTGTCAAAATTGCTTCTCACTGAAAGACAACAGGCATGCAGCTAGGATTTTCTTATATCTTATCATCTTAGACAAAATTTTACAGTCATAGATACTTCAACAAAAATATGACAGCCTCGCACATGTGGCACCCAATTTAGGGAATCTGGGGCAGTGGAGGCAGGGTGTGGTCAAGAAGCAACAAGAGGAAGGAGTCTTTTCCCAATTAAACACACTCTCAAATTGCTACTGTTTTTTTACATTAACAAAACATTCTAGCAAAACTATAAAGTTTGTTCTGGTTGGTTCTGGTGAAATATAATTCTAGTCTATGCAAAAAGAGATGAACACTACTCAAGACCAGAGCAGAAGAAGTTGTGTCTATAACAGTGTTGTCCTAGAGAAATGTCATGTGAGCCATAAATGCCAGCTCACAGATAATTTTAAATTTTGTAGGAGCCACATTACAAAAGTGAAATGAAACAGGTGAAATTAACTTTACTCTTTTATTTAACACAATATATCCAAAACATTATCATTTCAACCTGTAAAGAATATAAAAAATATTGGGACATTTTCCATTCTTTTTTTCATACTAAATCTTCTAACTCTGCCCATATTTTCCAATAACAGCATGTCTCAATTAGAACTGTCCACATTTATTTCGCATAAAAAATAACCATGTGTGGCTAATGGCCATCATTTTGGATAGTGGGTCTACAAGTAGGCCTGTACTTAGCCCTCAATCGGACTAAGGTTAATATTTTATTTCTTTATAATTATTATTAATATTACTAACTGCTACCCTAATGGGAAACCTAAATAATTAGCTTTTCTAGAAGGACTGACCACCATAAACTATATATTTGATACTAGCATACTAAGTGAAATGAAATAAAATAGAATGATAAAATGTTATATACTTTCTGTTCATTTTCCACTTTTGCTCTTCTGGTCATGCAGAAATGTTCCCAGACAGAGGTGTCCAAGCCTTCTGGCATATTATTAGTACTGTCCAAGTCATCCATGGCTTTCATTAACTGGTCAAAGGCATCCTTATTCAATTTCCCAGATCCTGGTCGCTCTCCAAAAGGCACAAGACTGGTCGTTTCTGCATGTATTTTGTGTTTGTGAATCCTGGTATTATCAATAAAAGCCCATCAACGTTTCATATTTTCACATACAAAACAATCACTGTTAAATAATATAACCTTTAGCAGAGGTGTGACACTGCATGGCACTTCCCTGTGGTTAGTGGGTGGATTACTCCAAAGAGAAAAGCACCTGCTGGGGCCTTTCGACATCTCTGGGATCCTCAGACATGACCGTAAGTGGACGACAGATGTCCCCCAACTGCAATCAGCACTGGAAGCTTTAACGGCACAAGAAAATGTCTCCCTTCTGGGCATTTTAAGCAGGCAAGTAAATGCCTGAGAGAAGTGCGGATGTTCCCTGGTTCCGGCCCACGCGTCCTCTGCTGATGCCTTTTTGCAGGTGGATAGCCTGGAATATGTTCAGCTATGCGCGCACCTGGAGAAGTGCCTCTTTTTTATCTACATTATGGGCTGGTTTTGTTTCCCGGGCTGCAGCTGGGAAGGGAAGGGTACTGAGATTTGTGCCAGCACTCACCCTCAAGGTCCTCACAGTGTGCTGTGAAGTTACTATAGTTACCCTCCTTTTCTAGAAGGAAGTGAGTCTCTGAGAGAAGTGACTGACCAAGGCCACAGGTCTGAAAGGTGTGGAGTTAGTATTTAAAGCTAATGCTGCTGGACAATACAGCTTATACTTTTTCCCCTACTGCCTTTCGATAGGTCTCACTTCTTTCTTCATAGGCATATATAACTCACTCCTTTAAAAACAGGGAGACCAAGATACAAGGTTTGTTCTAGGCTGAATATCTCAGGTTGCATATAATCTGTCAAAAGTGAGAGAATCAGTCTGTATCTTAGACACAGATAAGCCTTTGTGACAAACTCCGTGATTCCTACATTATGTTTGATTAAAAATTATGGAAATCTCTATAGGTAAAAATTTGGAAATTTGTGAAATTAATTGTTTGGTACTCTCAAGTATCAAAATCAGATATTTCAGAACTATGTTGATAATGGTTATTGTCAGTCATTCATACTGGCATTTTTCAAACTTTGTCTTGAACACAATCACATGAGATGCTCTGAGGAAAGGGTCTGGAAAACACTTTCTACTCTATTTCTCACATGGGATGCAAAGGCTACAGAAAGTTCTGAAATGTTCTTCAGCAAAGAAAATTATATATCTTTTTCAACGCTGTATTTCCTTAAACTTATTTTGTCCTGGAAGCCTTTTATGTGTAATTCCAATTCACACCGCAAGGGATGCATACGTGTTAGAACACATCTTGGGAAAAACAGTTTATAAATCTGTCTGCCATCTATATCTTGTCAGGAACTACTTTCATGTATAAAACAGGACCTATAATAGCACTATGATTACCTAGACACTTAATTTCTAAATAATGAAGTCATCAGTCTTCATTGTACTGTTAAGATATAATAATCTTTAAAAAACTGAGTTAAGATAAAAATACTTGGACATTTTCATGTAAATGATGTTACACTGAATATTATGAAATAATTTGGAGAAAAAGCTAAAATCTAATAACAATTTTTTTTTTCTCAGAAACATGATAGCAAAGGAGAAACAAACCTTGGTCGGCGTTTAAAAAGTTTGTAGAGTATATCCACCTGATGACTGGGAATTTCAGAAAATTCCTTTTTAAAGCTGCGATCCAGAACCTAAAGAAAAACATATCATTCCCAGGATTGCAACTTTGTTCAGAAGGCTTTTATCTGTGAAAATACTCGTTAAAATATCAATTGTATCACTTTGATTTTTAAAAATCCATGAATATTTGGTTTATAACATAGACTTGTTAAAGGGTGACCACTCACTGTGCAAGGATTTCACAAAGATTTACCTTGCAGAAGAAGCACCTCAGTAAACTAAAAATATTATTTCATATAAGAGGTCTTAGAAATCACTTAGAACTGAAGTGAAGTGAAAGTGAAGGGTTAGTCACTCAGTAGTGTCCAACTCTTTGCAGCCCTATAGACTGTAGCCTTCCAGGCTCCTCTGTCCTTGGGATTCTCCAGGCAAGAATACCGGTGTGGGTTGCCATTCCCTTCTCTAGGAAATCTTCCTGACCCAGGGTTTGAACCCAGGTCTCCTGCATTGCAGGCAGATTCTTTACTGTCTGAGCCACTAGGGTTTTATTTAGAACTGAAGTTTCACAAAATAATATTCATAAAACAGACAAAGTACCTCTATTTTGTTACATTCCATTCTATTCTTCTGTTTGCTTTTCTATCCTAGTCTTTTCCATTTATAAATCTGCTGGTCATAGCCTACTTAACTGATTTCATAACCAGCTAAGGGGGATTGCAACCTGAAGTTTGAAAGGCTCTAAAGTCTAGATGAGCTCTCTCTTTTTTTGTGCAAGAGAAAGTTTAAACCAGAGGAAAGTTTACAAACATTTATTTTACACAGTGATTTTTAGAAATACACAATGGCCTAGAATGGAGTTTACCCATAACTGAGAATTACAGTAGGAGAAAATTCTATGAGAAGATTAGATTGTATCCCTTTTAATCTTCCCCAAATCCAGGCAGCAGCAATGCTAGCACATTGGGAAGTGACTGAGGCAGCAGCTCTCACTTTGTCTTCCGCCAATAAGTTGTCATAGTGTTCCTTATACGTATCCAGGTCTTCTCTAGACTTCCGGATGGCCTCTGTGGTCTGGTTCTAGAATAACATCAGGAATAGAAGATTGGAACTGGAGAGTTTTCAGGATAAATACAAATATTGAGCATACTAAAAAGAACAAGGAATTCCCTGCTGCTGCTGCTGCTGCTAAGTCGCTTCAGTCGTGTCCGACTCTGTGCGACCCCATAGACGGCAGCCCACCAGGCTCCCCCGTTCCTGGGATTCTCCAGCCAAGAACACTGGAGTGGGTTGCCATTTCCTTCTCCAATGCATGAAAGTGAAAAGTCAAAGTGAAGTTGCTCAGTCGTGTCCGACTCTTCGAGACCCCATGGACTACAGCCCACCAGGCTCCTCCATCCATGGGATTTTCAGGCAAGAGTACTGGAGTGGGGTGCCATTGCCTTCTCCAGGGAATTCCCTAGTACAAGATTAATATGAATTGAAGTATCAATTACAGATAACATTCATAGAAGAAAGTAAACCCACTGGAGGCTTTGAAAGGACAAACATCCAATCACTTGTTTCAAAGTGTAGCCAGCTCTGTACATGAGTGTGTAAGTGACCAGGGAGCATACTACACCCTTGGCAGAGCAGTGTGGGTGGTGAAATTGCACAGGCTTGGGAGTCATGTGGGCCTGGGTTCTGAGAGACTGGATACATATTAGTAAATGGAGGATGGCCAGGCCATATATAAAAAAGAACTTGACTCACAGTCTGCAACCAGCCAGGAATTGAAACCACAACCTCTGCAGTAATTGTTCCCTAAACTGTCAGAACTTGGTCAATAACTTTCGGCTTTCCTAATTTTTGCCATCACTTTCAACTGAGGACCAACCAGGGAAAGCCAAATCTGCTTCCCAAACCAAACACATAGGTAGCCCAGGTTCTAATTAACTTGCTCCAGGCTTCCCCATGCCAACAACTCTTAATTAGGATACAGCTGAAGCCCTTTCTTATTTTCATTAAATGGCTTTCTCATCCCCCTGCCTGCCTTTGAGTGTCTGGAAAACACAAGTGAATATCATATGATACTTTAAATCATTCATTCATAAATATCATTTATTAATACTATTAATAAAACCTGACATCTTTTGAAAATTAGTGACAAGCATTTTGTATTCATTGTCTCTTTCATGAAACATATCTATTAGCATTTTAAAAAATATTACAGCTTTTCATTCTATAAGCTAACCCATTACTTACATATTTAGTGAAACAGAGTGCCAAATGGTCCAGAAAGAACAATACACCCTAGAGAAGAGCTTGAAAATAGCTTTAATGGTTATGTCTTGTCCAAGGTCCCATAGCCAGTCAGTGGTTAAAAGTCCCAGACAGGGAGCCAAGGAACACACACACATTTGAGAAGGAATGTAGAAAGAAAGAAGGGGCTAGGCAGGAGTATGGACTCTTGTCAAGTGGGAGCAATTGGTCAGAAACTACTGATACTCAGATATCAGACACTGTATTTACCCTCTCCTCCTGCTTCCTTGCAAGGTAGTTGTTCAGGAATGTTTCTCTAGAGCTTATTTCTTCATCCAACAGCAAAGAGAAAATAAGGTTGTTTATTTTCAATTCCTCCTGTAGAAATATTTTAAAAGGGGAAAAATGATCAATGTGCCCACCTGGGAAAGGATTTTCTATTGAGGGTCACACACTTGGCACTCACTAAGCAAGTTTATGACACACGAGAAAGAGAAATTCTTTTCAAGAAAAAGGGAATATAAACTTGCAATAACTACTCAGTTGTTTTTACCTTTTTTCAATTTTCATCGCAAGATAAAACATATACATAGGAAAACACATAAAACAAATGTATAGTTTAATGAGTTATTATTAAGACAAAACACCACTGTAATCACCACTCAATTCAAGAACTGGAGCTTAGCCATAGCCCTTCCATGTGCCCCCATCCTCATCTCAACTCCAATAATAACCATTGTTTTGACTTTAACAGTAATCACTTCCTTGTGTTTCTTTACAGTATTATTACCCAAATATGCATCTTCTGGGCACTACCGTATAACTTGTCTGTTGGAAAAACTGTCACATTTTGAAAGCCTATTATTATCCACAGGTTCTCTTTCAGCCCTTTCTTTCCCTCACATTTATTTGTAGTTATCTGTAGTTTCACCTAGTCTGAGTTTTGCTCACTGCTCACTTATGGTGAGTTCAACAGAGTCCTTTACCTCATGTGTTTCTTGAAAATTTGCAGCTGGGTCAGGGGACAGATCAGACCTGTGTCTTAAAAGACCATAGGGGACATGGTGTTTTTTGATCAGGAAACAGGTAGTGTCAAATTGTCTTTCTTTCTGAGACGTTAGCAGCTGTAGATCTCAGTGCTTAGGTTCATTAATCCTTTGAGAGCTGCAAAATGGTGATACTGTATTTCTAGCATTCCTTCTTCACTTATTAATTGAAATCCTTTCATAAAGGCATGCTTCTCCCTATCTGCTATTTGGTTACCTGGCAGTGTAGTTCATACAGAAAAGCAGAGTAAATTCTTGACACTTTCTCTTTATTAGTTTTTAGATAATAAACTGGAGAAGGCAATAGCAACCCACTCCAGTACTCTTGCCGGAAAATCCCATGGACGGGGGAGCCCGGTAGGCTGCAGTCCATGGGGTTGCTAAGAGTCGGACACAACTGAGCGATTTCACTTTCACTTTCATGCATTGGAGAAGGAAATGGCAACCCACTCCAGTATTTTTGCCTGGAGAGTACCAAGGACGGAGGAGCCTGGTGGGCTGCCGTC
Organism: Bubalus kerabau; assembly: GCF_029407905.1. Classification (NCBI taxonomy): domain Eukaryota; kingdom Metazoa; phylum Chordata; class Mammalia; order Artiodactyla; family Bovidae; genus Bubalus; species Bubalus kerabau. The sequence goes on from NC_073645.1 coordinate 27,259,902, forward strand.
TATGGGGTCACACAGAGTCGGCCACGACTGAAGCGACTTAGCAGCAGCAGCAGCAGATAATAAACTGGTTGTTATCCTTTGAAGGCATTTTTAAAAATCACAAATTCATTAACCTAATAAATTTGATAGGCTTAAATTAATTGCAATTGTTATCATTGTTGAATCTTAAATTGTCCCATTAAGGGGATCTTCTAAAGTGGACTCCTTTTGATAGTAGCCTTTAATAATTTCCTCATTGTCTTGTATGAAAATCTTCCCTGGTGGCTCAGATGGTAAAGCATCTGCCTAGAACGCGGGAGACCCGGGTTCAATCCCTGGGTCGGGAAGATCTCCTGGAGAAGGAAATGGCACCCCACTCCAGTATTTTTGCCTGGAAAAACCCATGGATGGAGGAGCCTGATAGGCTATAGTCCATGGGGTCACAAAGGGTCGGACACGACTGAGTGACTTCACTTATATGAAAGGATGTTTTAAATATGTCTTTTAAAAATAACAGCTTTATTAAGATGTCTTTCACAATCCATACAATTCGGTTCTTTAAAGTCTGTAGTTCAATGGTTTTTAAACTTATATTCTCAGTTGTGCAACCAACACCACAATTTTAGTGTATTTCAGCACTTCTAAAAAAAAATCCGTTAGCAGTCATTTCGCATTTCTCCCCACACCTTCCAGAGGTCTTCCTGCCTCCACCCCAAGGCAACTGCTAATTAACTTTGTCTCTATGGATTTGCCTCTTCTGGACATTTCATATAAATAGACTCACTCAACATGTGGCCCAGAGTGTCTGGCTTCTTTCACTTAGCATGCTTTCCAGGTTCATTCATGTGGTAGAATGTATTAGTACTTTTTATTGTTGAATAATATGCCATTACATGAATAAACAACATTTTATTTATTCATTTCACAGTTGGACATTTGGGTTATCTCCACTTCGGGGCCATTATGATTAATGTACTCCTATGACTAATGCTGGAGCACTCATTCTCAATCTCCCCCACCAACTACTATATGCACACATTCCCTCCCTCCTGGGCCTGTGACCATGTTCTTCTCTCTGTGGCCACAACTCCTGAGGAACAGCCCGTCTCCCATGGCTACAGGTCTTACTGGGTCCTGGGAATAGTGCCCTTCCCTTGCCTCTTTAGCTCTAGTCATGATACTGGCTTCCCATTACCTCTAGTCTCTGGGAGTTTCACCACTCTTTGCTGTTTCCCTTAACCCTGCCCATACCTCAGTTAGGAGTCCCTGCATTCCCTCTCTTAAATGTAACCCTTTCAGGGTATTTTTCCTGTTGGGACCCTGACAATACAGATACCGTCCAGGAGCTTCCTTAACTCCTCTCATCTTTCTTGGTTGATCCCCTTTGCTTTGGTGAGATTCATCTTCCATTAACTTGCAGAGAATGGGTGCTCAAAAATTTTTGAGACCTTGCATTTCTCAAAATATCATTACTCTCTTTTTACATTCAATTAATAGTTTGGTCTGACATAGAATCTGTTAGGAATAATTTTCCCTCAGAATTTAAAGGCTTCATTCTTCGTCTTCTTGTTTTTAAGTTATTGTATACTTCATTTACATTCTTATTGCTGAATCAAAGTCAGTCAGATTTTTCATCTGATTTTTTGGGTCATTCCACATATAGGATGAGCCCAACCCTTTGCCAGTTGCTGGAAATATAAGGATGAACAAGAGAGACTCAGTCCCTACCCTCATGGAGCTTAGTCTTGGGAGCATTAAAAAGTAACTCAATAAATTAAAATTCAGTTGTACTAAGTGATAGAAAGTAAAAGAACAGAATATATAACAGGAAGATCTAACCTAGTTGGGAGCTGACAGATGGGTAAATATAGTGCAGGAAGCAAAGAGGTTGGAAGACAGTATTATTGGCAGAGTTGGGAGCAAGGAGGTGGTGTGAACCAGGTGGCAGAGAGTGGAGCATGGCAAGTGAGGGGGCGGGTGGCACAGATGAGGCTGGAACAGGATGCAGGGCCAGCAAGTCAGGGCCTTCCTGCCAGACAGGGTGCTGGTCTTTATCCTAAGAAGAGTGAAAGGCCTTGGAGGCTCCTTAAAAGAATGTCATATAAGTGAAGCTTTTATTTACCTGGTTGACAACCATCTCTGCCTTCACTCTCCTTTCAAAGAGTCTTTTCAAATGTTCATCAAAATTCTGTGTGCCTTCTTGAATAGAATTTTGAAGTTTCTTCATTTCTGTTTCTAAAGACTAAAAGGAAATCAGCAGCAAAGTTAACATGTTGGAACATCAGATGTTCCTAGGGAGTGATTGTTTACATTTTGCCAAAAGGAAGGGGCAGGTGGAGGGCAGGCCTTGTGAGGTGTTCTGGGCTTCCCCTTCAGCCACAGATGTTACTCCTGGGTCTGTTATATTGTCTATCTACTTTTACATATGTTTGACATTTTCCATAATACAAAGGTTTTGTGTTTTTTTTTTTTTAATAAACCTTCAAAGGAGTCTTTTTTCTTTTGTAAATATAAGAGATGTATACAACACGTAAGACTACAGCGTGCATCTACGGGAAAATCCAGTAGAGAGGGGCAAACTGGTGCTGCAGGGCAATGGGGCAGATGGCTAGAGTGACAGCATTAAGCAGATGGATGGGACGGGACCCAGTGCATGGAGAGGAACAGGAGGCGTGGGTGGCTACAAGGCCATTTTACCCACAAGGAACAGAAAGGGAAGAAGGATATATGGATTCAAGGCGGGTGGGTGGGAGATGTGGTGGGAGAAGGGTAAGGAAAATCTCTTCTAGTTGCTCCTCTTCTCTGAGCGAAACCAAGGGGAGAGTTGAGGGTCAGGTGTCGGAAGTCCGAGGACAGAGGAGAGCACACGGCATGGTCCTCTAGGATCTTGCCACTTAAAGTGTAGACTACCGACCAGCAGCAGCAGCTGAACCGTGTGATTGCTCAATAGAAATGGAGAATCTCAGGGGGCTTCTCTGTCCTCAGAATGAAAAAAATCTGAATCTGAATTTTAAAAAAGATCCACCAGGTTAAACCAGGGGGAAATTGCAAGCTGGGGGGGATAGCATCGTTGAGCAGCTTTAAGAACCCAATAAAGACTAAGGTCATCAGAGTGAAACCATGGAGCATTTTTTCTTTTCTTTTTTTTAATGATCTCACAGTGATTTAATTTTTTAATTTTTCTTAATACTATGAGTGTGAACTATTATTTTTATTTAAAATAGCTAACATGGGGTCATTTCCTGAGTTTGGAGGCAATGCTAAGAAAACTATAGGTATTGCCTTCTTGCATTCCCACAATAGTACAGAAGGAAGGTTCCAGAATGGCCATTTTACAGATGAGGAGACAGGTTTTGAGAGATAATAACATTTCCATGAGCCACATTGGACGCAAACTGTCCAACTCCAAAAGCAAAACTTATAGTCACTTTGTTATATTTCTTCACCCATTGTATGGTGTGAATGCAGAGAAGTTGAGTGCTGGTTTAATCAAGGCTGACTTTTTACCAGGTGAGCATGGTCAAGGGGCAGGGGGTGAAGGTGTAGGCAAGAGACTATTTTACAGTGAAAGACCATGGAGTAAATGCCACCACTTTAGGCATCTGAATTCCGTTAACTTCTTGACATCTTTACTGCACTCAGAACGACTTATTTTGGATAAAATGCTAGGGCACTGTTAGAGGACTGCAGTGAATAAAAACAGGGACCAGTTAACAATAGGTTCAAAGTTGTTCATAAAATACAGCCTCTATAAAGCTGACAAACTGTCCTGCCTTGAATGATGGTATGATTTTACCTTCTTCACAGAAGGATAAATATCAACTTGGTTGTATACCATCACTTTTTACATCTCTATTAGAATTGTAAACAATTTCAATGTTGGAATGTTTCTTTATGATGGAAAGAGAAAAGTAGGAAACCTGTATTTCAAACATCTCAAATTAGAATTCTATTGATTGCGTCATTCTTCTTTCAAGTCTTTTCCTGGAAATTGAGAGCAAATACAGCAAGAGCCTTCAGCTTAAATTGATGGAGGCAAGAGACAGAAGTACCTTATGGTGCCTTGAACACACTGTCATAGGAGTTCATTAAACATCTGAAGAATGAATGAAGGATCAAATGAATTGAAATGATGTAAAATGGGAAATCAATAAGAACCTTCAATTTTGCTGTGTGTTCTTATTGTTTAAAATTGTTCTAAGTCTTTAAATTTATCTGCATTCACTTCCTCAAATTCTCTTGAGAGTTTAAGCTGAAACAACATCCTGAGGTTACTAAAGGCACTGAGAAAATGCCTTTTGAAATGTCATTTGAAAAGATACTGAAACAAAACCCTTGGTAACGTAGGCCATATTCTCTACTCTTCTGACCTTTCTATACTTATCTCTTTCTTCATTTAACTCCTTGACTTTTTTCTCATACTCTTTGTAGAGCTTCCTTTCCTCTTCAGACCACAAAGCATCAGGTTTTACCATGAACGGAGGCTGAGGAATCACCTGAAGAAATAAAGGAAAGCATCTAGGTTAAATATAAATGTAGCAATACAGTAAAATTCAGAGTTACTGTTACAGTTTTAAAAAAGAGCCCTTTAAAAGGGTATAGTTCTTCACATTGGTGAGACAATGACCTAACGCTTTGACCAAAGGATATGAAAAAATATTACAACTGTTTTTCTGTGACTTAAGCCAGGGTGAATAGTTTGGGATGAACCCTGATTCTGAGCTGACAAGTGCAGACTTGCAAGTTGATATCCTCATAGCTAGAGCTATGTCCGAGCTCCAGGGATACCTATATCAGGTATCAAAGGGCATGTTCCTTGGTGTATCTGGAGAATTACAGGTGAAATTTTATCCCTGCTTTCTGTAGAGACCAAAACCACTGTAGTTGCTTTTTTAGTTGTTCATTTGTTGGCTTTTTTTCAGATTGGAGGACAAGCCTGTGGTTTCAAACTTCTTATTTGCCTGGTACATGTTTATAAGGTACTGAGTGAAGTGAAAGTGTTAGTCACTCCGTCATGTCCAACTCTATGCTGCCCCATGGACTACAGCCTGCCAGGCTCCTCTGTCCATAGAATTCTCCAGGCAAGAGTACTGGAGTGGGTTGCATTCCCTTCTCCAGGGGATCTTCCTGACTTAGGAATTGAATCTGGGTATCCTGCATTGCAGGCAGATTCTTTACTGTCTGAACCACCAGGGAAGCCCTTATGAGGCACTGGGGGTGGTGTATTTATTGCTGTAGAATTTCTAAAATTTAGGTTCACATAGGAAAAAATGGTCATGTTTAAGTAGCTCGCTCCATCCCATTCCACCTTCCATAAGGATGGCCAGGAATCTCACCATTCTCAAAATGTCTTCCTTCTTGACTTCCAGAACTCCTCCCATCATGTCCATGAGGGCTCGGCGTCTTGAGTCAGGGCCCTTGGGAAACAGCCAGGGTCAGAGAGGGTCACTGAGACAGAGAGCACTCCAGTGGCACTAGGGACAGCCCCACCCCAATGTTAGATTGACTGTATTTAGGATTGGGGAGGGTGAGCAGTGGCATGCGTGGAGGGGAGAAGAAGCCACTGAGATTCCAGTGACCTCGGACCACAACGAATGCCCTAATGTGTCTCTCTGGTGGAGTACAAGTACAAGACTATTCAACCAAGTTAGGAACAAGTATCCCTAAAAGGAAAAAGGGTCTTAGGTACAACCAGAGAAAAACTGCATACCCGTGTCAGAAGCAATCGCTCCATTTCACGGGTCACAAGCAAGTCTGTTTTGGCTTTTTGCCACGGTTTAATATGTCTTTGAGCTGAAATCTGAAAGAGAAAATGTAGTTTCCTGCTGTTATTCTTACAAAACTCAAACCAAAGTTTCCTTCTACACACTGGGAGGAGGTTAGACGGAATTAGGGGGATAGAGGGAATACCCAGGTTTTGCCACCAATTTCCTATTTTGGAATGAAGATGAGATCCAAAATGAGAGAGTTAGAAAAATAGATGATTACTTTCAACAGGGACTGTTAGTGCTACTATTACCTCTAAGCAACACTTTTATCTTTTGCCCTGAAATAATCAAGATCGTTTCATGTGAGCAAGGGTATTCTCTTTGAATCACTTCTTATAAATGAAATACGGTCATATTTGAAATGTTCTCTTTAGGTATTTAATTGTAACTGTCTCGGTGCCAAACAGGTTTTAAGAAGGCTGTGCAGTGAGCCCCTTCCTCTGGAACGCACACTGTTGTAATGGCTACGTAATTACTGGAGCTCCGTCAGCCTCATTCCCGTGATGTGACCCAACCTCTATGGCTACAGGTGCTGGACCCAAGTTGGCCCAAGGAGCCCCTTTCCAGGCAAATCTGGACCTATGACTAAGAGATTATAGTTTGGACCAGATGCTCTCTAGAATATAGGAGATGTAACATAGAAACTACTAGAGGCCGCTGAAATGCAGACCGAAGTGAATCAAAAGATGAAGAAAGAGCACTTCTGGTCTCCTCACAAGGCTCTGGTATGTGGTTCCTGCTTCTTTCTAGGCTTGGTGTCCAAACCTTGTCTGGACTCCATGGGATTCATAAAAGAAATCCTCATTATTTCTGGGGCTATGTTAGCTGATTTTGTTACTTGTAACCAAGATTTCTACCTTATACAGTTGCTTGTAGGAGCAAAAACAAGAAGAATAAATAAGAGCCTGGAAAATGTCGTGAGAAAGAAGGCGAGAGATGATACACAGATAATCATACCTCACTACTTTCCACAACAAGTGTTCTCTCTGGCTTTTCACAGTCCTCGAATTCTGGTTGCCAGACTGATTCTTCCAATTGCAGATCTAAAATAATTTCTTTAATCCTTACATTTTTTTCCTTCACACGTGCAATTTCAATCTCTTTTTGTTTATATGCAGCATCAAACTCACTATTGAAAGCTGTTTTTACCTTGTAAATAATATCCTGAAATATCAATGTTATTATAAACACATCATGTATTATACCCTTACTGGCAACATGGGCCCACATTTTTACTTTTTATCCAAAATCATTTTACAAATTATACACAAGTTAATCTAAAATACTGTTTGCATTAAGTCATTTCTTGGTTCAGTAATCTATAGTGGCATCTGACCATGAGCAGGATTAAGGCAACAGAATAACTGTTACACCACAGTGTATATCCAGAAATGTATATTGTAATTCAGTGTGCAGGTATATTAACAAATGCTGAAGTGGATAATGGATATGTGGAGGCTCTTTGGACTATTTTCTCTACTTTTGTGTATGCTTTTTTTTTTTTTTAATCCATCATAAGAACATTTAAAAAGCAACATTCAGTATTTGGGCTTCCCTGGTGGCTCAGATGGTAAAGAATCTGCCTTCAATGCAGGAAACTGGGGTTTGATCTCTGGGTCAGGAAGATCAACTGGAGATGGGAATAGCTACCCACTTCAGTATTCTTGCCTGGAGAATTCCATGGACAGAGGAGCCTGGTGGGCTACGGTCCATGGGGTTGCAAAGAGCCAGACATGATTGAGCGACTAACACTCTCATTCAGTATTTAAGTTGGGAAATGTCTTTTTTTTGGAATCGTGTTTGGGTAGACAAGGTGAAGAGAAGATGGGTTGTAGAGGTTGTTTGGAGAAGCTCCCAAAGAAGCACAACCACGTACAATATTCTTCCTCTGTATGGACAGGTCATTTTTAACTAGAAAGGGAACCCAAGCTAGCTAGTTGGATCAGCCAATTACTAAGGTATCTCTGGTTTGGCAACTGCTTTGCCCCTAGCTCTACTGATGAGTAGAATGATGGGTCAAACTAAAAGTAGACTTTATTTTATCATCAGAGTTCAGTCTACATATCTATTCTACTGAAGATGAAACCAGTAAAGCGGGGTGGAAAATGGTCTTAACAGCTGGCACCAGAATTTCTCCTAGCCTGAAAATACTTTCTGTAGAGAAGAGGTTTTAATAAAGTGGCAGGAAGGTGGGACACTGAGGGCATAAGTCAGCAGAAGCTAAGCAACCAAAGAGATAACTAAACAGTTCTCAGAATAAATACATAGGAATTTCAGGTATTGGGGGAGATGAAGAAGAGAAAAAATAGGAAGAGACAGCAGAATAACATAGTAGGAAGTTAGAACTCAAATTGCACACAGGGCTGAAAGATTTTCAGGAACAGGGATGACCAAACATTAAATATCAAACCATCTGCATTGGTGCAATCTCAAGTTACTGGGTTTTCAAAAGCCTTCAGTTGACATGTACAGGTGGTGTGTTCTGAAGCTGACTTGTCCGGTTGAAAGCGAGGAGGAGCTTAGAGCCTGAAGGACACCATACCTTATCCCTGAGCCCCAGAACTTATAGAAATCTTAGAAAGGAAATGGTATTTCCCCAGGTTAAGGAGATAGATAAGCAATCACATCTTGATCCTACAAGGAGTTCCTAACTGACATCTGGGTTACCTAGAAGGTGTCATTCAAGGATTTCTTTTATCTTTGAGCTTCCCAAAGATCTTTGTAGAAAGATGGTTTGTGAACACCATACACAAAAATAAACTCAAAATGGATTAAAGATCTCAACATAAGACCAGAAACTATAAAACTCCTAGAGGAGAACATAGGCAAAACACTCTCCGACATACATCACAGCAGGATCCTCTATGACCCACCTCCCAGAATATTGGAAATAAAAGCAAAAATAAACAAATGGGACCTAATTAAACTTAAAAGCTTCTGCACAACAAAGGAAACTATTAGCAAGGTGAAAAGGCAGCCTTCAGAATGGGAGAAAATAATAGCAAATGAAGCAACTGACAAACAACTAATCTCAAAAATATACAAGCAACTCCTACAGCTCAATTCCAAAAAAATAAATGACCCAATCAAAAAATGGGCCAAAGAACTAAACAGACATTTCTCCAAAGAAGACATACAGATGGCTAACAAACACATGAAAAGATGCTCAACATCACTCATTATCAGAGAAATGCAAATCAAACCACTATGAGGTACCATTTCACGCCAGTCAGAATGGCTGCAATCCAAAAGTCTACAAGTAATAAATGTTGGAGAGGGTGTGGACAAAAGGAACCCTCTTACACTGTTGGTGGGAATGCAAACTAGTACAGCCACTATGGAGAACAGGGTGGAGATTCCTTAAAAAACTGGAAATAGACCTGCCTTATGATCCAGCAGTCCCACTGCTGGGCATACACACTGAGGAAACCAGTAGGGAAAGAGACACGTGTACCCCAATGTTCATCGCAGCACTGTTTATAATAGCCAGGACATGGAAGCAACCTAGATGTCCATCAGCAGATGAATGGATAAGAAAGCTGTGGTATATATACACAATGGAGTATTACTCAGCCATTAAAAAGAATACATTTGAATCAGTTCTAACGAGGTGGATGAAACTGGAGCCTATTATACAGAGTGAAGTAAGCCAGAAAGAAAAACACCAATACAGTATACTAACGCATATATATGGAATTTAGAAAGATGGTAACAATAACCCTGTATACAAGACAGCAAAAGAGACACTGATGTATAGATCAGTCTTATGGACTCTGTGGGAGAGGGAGAGGGTGGGGAGATTTGGGAGAATGGCATTGAAACATGTATAATATCATGTATGAAATGAGTCGCCAGTCCAGGTTCGATGCACGATACTGGATGCTTGGGGCTGGTGCACTGGGAAGACCCAGAGGGAGGGTATGGGGAGGGAGGAGGGAGGAGGGTTCAGGATGGGGAACACATGTATACCTGCGGTGGATTCATTTCGATATTTGGCAAAACTAATATAATATTGTCAAGTTTAAAAATAAAAAAAATTTTTAAAAAAAGATGGTTTGTGATGTTAGCCAGTGGAGGGTGCTCTTTACAAAACCTGGTGTCACAGAACCCACTCCACATTGATGAAAACAACTCTTGTCCATAAGCTCTGTTTAAAGAAAATGGAGCTAGCCATCTGCATGTTTCTCTGTGTACTTTAAGGACATCATTTGATTGGCATTAGATTTCAGTTTGAGCCTTTGCAGGACATTTCATGGAAAGTTTGAGGTTTTCAAAGATAAAGAAAAAATTCACCCACTTTCAGCAATATAATTTGGTTGATTTTCTCCTCTCTGGAATGAAGTTCCAATTGGCTTGACAATAAAGAGGTATGTACCCTAAAATCAGTACTCAGACTGCCAAGCATGTAATTGGGCAAGCTGTTATCTTTTACTGTGCTATCTTCTTCCTCTTCTTCATCCTCCTCTTCATGATGCTTTTTAACCAATGTAATTGCAGACTGAACCTCTACAATTTCTTTCCGTAGCTAAATATAGAAAAAGATGAAATGAGAGTTATGCAATAATAAGAATTCTCTACAGAGCAAGTTTGAGACAACTTAATTATTTCAACAAGTATTTTAAAATGTTAATTGTTTTGCCAGCAACTGAATTTAAAGTGATGGATAGTTCCTGAACCTGCTGAAGAGAAAGCTTCAGAAACTGATAAACTGTGGATAAATCATGAAACTAAAAAATGTTCTTGATAGTGTGTAATATTCATATTCTTCTGTCAGGATGACAGCTGCTTGTAAATATTTTGAGTCTTTCTTGGTACTTAAGCATTAAAAAATATACCTTCTCTTCATGTTTTACAGGAACGTATTCCCATAGGACTGTTATGTGTAGGCAAGAAGAATTAAGCATGCCTTCAATTTATGTTTCAGAAAAAGAACGAATGCAAAGTTCTGGCCGAAATGAAACTATACCAATTGGACAGCATTTTTAAGTGGTTTGACAGAGATTGTTGGGAGGGAAATGCTAGGACTACTTTAGGAAAACCATAAATCCCATCAAAACAGATTCTACTTCATCCCTGGCCAACTATCTTAAAATATAATCCCCAGTGATAAGAGATGATAAAAATGAGTTATGAGTGGATGAAGAACTCATGACCAGAACAAGAACAAACTCCCAGATATAATTTTTACAAGTATATCATCATATTTGAGGGATGGTCAAAGTTGTTAGGATATAGGTTCTAGACTTACTATTTAGATATAGGCTCCTGTATTCATTAGAATATGGTGTACATGTAAACAAGGACTACAAATACAAACTTAAACAATATCTAGACTTAAGTAGTATTCCAACTCAAATCTGTATGAAGGAAATACTGAAATAGAAAACATCGTATATAAACACACACATATATATTTAAAATTGTACTTTAAGACACTCTGTTTCAATCTTCTTTTGCTGCAAAACTCTCTTCAATTCTTTCATCTCCTCATCTGTGCGTTCTTTCATTGGGAAGTTCTCAACCACATAGGGGATGTGAAAGCACTTGGGGGTGAAAAAAGCAAAATGAAGAAAAATACATTTTCAGTACAATTATGTGTATCTGGGGCACTGTGGGAGATGTGTTCTCTGATTAAAACTAGTGCATAGGTTACCATCGTGCATGAGCAAAGTGGCTGATGGAAGTTCTTAAAACAGAGCAACGCATGCCATCAGTACTGGTGTAACCTGTGTAAGAAAATACTGTGCTTTTGTGCAAGACCTATTTCTAGAGCAGTGCTTCTCAACTGGAAGTGATTTTGCCTGCCCCTGTCCCCATCCTCTTCAGGCCCCCAGGGACGTTTGGCAAAGTCTGGAGATGGTTTTGACTGTCACTAATGGGCGTGGTGGACACTACTGGGGCCTAGTAGACAGAGGCTAGGAATGCTGCAAAGACCCTCCAATTCATAGGACAGCACCCATAACAAAGAATTATCCGGCCCCAAATGTGCCGTTCTCAAGAAACCCTGTTTTAGAGCAATACTCAAGCTCATAAATGTAGGGTGACCAATACTTCATGATCTAAACAGATGGCATATTTGAAAGTGAAAAAGGCGCTGTTAATAGCTACTCCAGGATCATAGGCATAAATTGGGACTTTAGGTTACCCTAGACAAAGAGAGAAACTGCGTTGGGAGGAATCTTAATAAAAAGGCACAAAAACAGCCCTTTAGAAAATGTGAAGCTAGACACAGGTAGAAATGTGAACATTATTAGATCTAGTTTTCAATCTGTGTGGAATGTGAGTGAGGTGGCTTTTTCGGAATAGACAGATATTGAGACTTGGATGCAGGTGGTGTCATAGAGGAAAGAGAGAAAGAGGTGTAAGACAAATCTTAAGAGATGCTGGTTTAGAAGCACATGGGGACCGAGCAGAGAGGGAAGAATAAGACCCAGAGAAAGTGACACACGGAGGCGGATTCAGCACGGGAAGGGGCAAGGCATGGTTTGCTTTCCTATGTATGGACTTTCCTGCACTTTTTCTTTTTAAAATTTTCTGCCATGAGACTTTCAATGAAAATTTTCTTGGCTAAGATGTACTTGAAGTTACATCTGTTACCTTAAGAGCTCGGCCTTTCACAGCCATTGAATTCCAGCATTCTTCTTTGATGATTTCAGCCAAATATCTCTTGGCTAGGTTTTGCATCTCAACATCCTTTCTTATCTTAAAGAACACAGAAGGGAAAAACAATGTTGAAAATGTGGCCTCAAGGAAAATAGCTTGACTGTAAATTCCTTAACCAGATGCACATGGAGGGAGTATTCCCTATCTTTGAGAACCTAAGGTTTAGTCTGGAGGCTCAGGATTCCCTTCCTTGAGGACCAGGGTGTCAACATGAACACCACTAAGGGCAGGCAGATCCTACACAGGAGCCAAGGCAGGTGTACGGGCCATTGCACAGCTGTGTTAGCTAGATAGCCATACACACTTCGCAGAGCTGGCTGGCTGGTGCAAGGCGGTGAAGCAAACCCACTGTGCCAAGTATTCTTGTTTTATTAGAAAGTTTGAAATAGCTAAAAATGTTGGCTTAATTCTTGTCAATGCATATCTGAAGGGCCAGTTTGTGACCTCTGTCTTGGGGTCTTTACTGTACTAAATTCTTTTATTTGCATCCACCTTGAAATGGACATTCTACTACTCCTGGGGATCGTACGATGCACTTTTTCCCATTTAGAAACATATGTTACCTTAATTAGTTTTTATCTCCTTAATTGACTCTATTACCTAATATTTAAGTGATGAAGTATTCTTATTTTAATAAAATTTACCAAAAGAGCTAGCCTGAAAGTGACACCCAACAATCTTATTTGTTAGGGTCCTCTTCAGAATCTTTTTTCAAAATAATTTTTTTTACTGAAGTGTAGTTGATTTACAATGTTGTGCAGACCTTTTTTTTTTTAAATTTCACTTTGTTGGAAGAATTATTAGAAATCTAGCTGAGAATAGTGTCTCCCAGATTCATTCATTCACTCATTTATTTATTTTTATTTTATTCATTGTCTGAACAAATACCATGTTTAATTTGCATTTTGTTTTTGATTTTGTCCATTGAGTTAATGACTAAAACAGTTTAAAATTACTTTTTCTTAAATAAACAGCTCTTTTGGCATATCAGTTGTCAGAATCTGATTTCCTTCCAGGCCCTTCCTTTACTATTTCTGAGGCTACTTGATCAACCCTTTCAGAAAAATATTAATACTGTTGGACAGTATTACTATTATGCATTAATTAATATTAATTAATGTCCACATGGTCATTATTGGGCTTTGGTCTTTTCCTTGTTGGTGGGATCCTGGCCAGAGCTGGCTAGTAGCCTGGTCTCTTTAGGACAGGGCTCCCTTGCTCTTCCCAGGGACAAATATTCTGCTCCCAGGTGGATTTATGGTGCCATCTGCTAACAGTGTTCTGTCCTGGACTGTCCGGTTCTACTATCACATCCAGTGTAGGGCTGATATCTCCTCAAAAGCCCAGAGTTCAGGAAAAATAAACAACATGAGAGAAATGAGCATGTGAAGAGCCTATCTCTGTACCAAAGTCTGAGTCAGAGGATCAAGGAAGCTCCTCCAGGGATGCCCAGGAATTTGATAAGAAACAAGGAGTGGGGCCTCTGGGGCAGAGGCATGGGTTGGAGTCGAGTGAGCACAGTGGCTGCATCACTGGTCAGGCGTCCAGAGGGGCAGGTTCACGGGGTCGAGCGGTCAGACATGAGCTTAAAGAAAGAAGCAATGAGAGGATGAGGATGGGAGCAGGCATCTAAGCCAACTCATTTTAGGGTGGTCAAGATGAATGGGCTGGGAGAAGCTGGTGGTATCCCAGGCCTGAGTGAGGCCAGGGCCAAGGAGGATGAGCCAGACACACGGTGGGCAAGACCAGGACTGCTTCCTGACTCTGACTCAAGTTGTATTCTCTTAACCAAGTGACTGAGTGTCTATGACTTGGTTCCCTTAAGTGAGGAAAACAATAACCTACCTTTTTGGGTTGTTACCACAATCAAATAACATTCAAAAAGGCCCTAGCTTGGTTCCTATCTGTTATAATAAGAAAAGGGGATACATTGCTAGTCTTCTCCAACCACTTTCACAATGGCTATAGTGTAGATGGTGCTCAAAGATTAGAAGAATCAGTGAGTACAGGAAGAATGATTTCAACTCTAATTAAGAAAGGGCTTACTAAACAAAAAATGTTTGAAGTTGGTTTCAGGTGGCTGAGGAGACTTTCAAAAATGTTCAAATATATGGCAGAAGATGGTTGGCATAATGTCATGGTGAAGAGACAACAGGTGTCTGGCTGGTCTAGATGCTCTTCTTCCCCATAACTTCTCTGACTCATTCCATTATATACACTAAGTTTGCTTTATTCACATTATGGTAGAAAAGTTTTATTTTATTTGCATTATTCTGGTAAAGTTCTCCTTCCCATTTTCTTTTTACTTTCTTTATTAAATCTTAATGGTGCTTAAATAAAGTTTTTCCCTACCTTTTCCACTTCTTGCTCATTTTCATTACGCAGCCTTTCCAGTTCTTCAAGATCCAGGCCAAATTCTTGTCGCTCTAATTTTGCAATATCATCTACTGCTTCATTTTCTTCCATCATGTCAAGAACCTGAATTTTCAAGTAGGAAAGGTTGGAGATGAGTAAACAGTTAAACTTTAAAGAGATGTTTCCTTGAGTCTCTTCAGACAGCAACCAATAAAAAATAGATTTTCTGTTTATCTAAACGTAACTGTCAAGCAAAGAATTAGGTTAGAGGGTTAATTCATAAAAGCTTACTTATCTAAAAACAACAAAAATATGTAATGATATTAAGAAATTACAGATATTTAGGTATGCTAATGGTATTCTTCTTAAGTATTTTCAGAGTTCTTCTCTTTTAGATACATATACTTAAATAATTAAAGGTGAAATGATATGAAATCCAGGATAGTTTTCAGAAAAATATCCTGGAGGATATTGTATATGTGCATGGTGAGAGGTGCATGGGAGAGGATGGGGTATATGTGCATGCTCAGTCACTCAGTCATGTCTAACTCTGTGCAACCCCATGACTCCTCTGTCCATGGGATTCTCCAGGGAAGAATACTTGAGTGGGTTGCCATTCCCTTCTCCAGAGGATCTTCCCGACTCAGGGATCAAACCCAAGTTTGATCTCCAGCCTTGGCAGGTGAATTCTTTACCACTGAGCCACCTGGGAAGCCCTAGTGGATGGTGTATAGGAAACATTATTAGTGATTAGATTTATTAGATTATTATTCCTTCTATTTATATGTATATTTGAATATTTCTATAATAAAAATATCTTTAAAGGTTTATAGCTTCAAAAGATTCAGAGACAAAGGACACATCAATTCAGTTCAGTTCAGTCGCTCAGTCATGTCCAACTCTTTGTGACTCCATGAACCGCAGCATGCCAGGCCTCCCTGTCCATCACCAACTCCTGGAGTCCACCCAAACCCATGTCCATTGAGTTGGTGATGTCATCCAACCATCTCATCCTCTGTTGTCCCCTTCTCTTCCTGCCCTCAATCTTTCCCAGCATCAGGGTCTTTTCAAATGAGTCAGCTCTTCACATCAGGTAGCCAAAGTATTGGAGTTTCATCTTCAACATCAGTCCTTCCAATGAACACCCAGGACTGATCTCCTTTAGGATGAACTGGTTGGATTTCCTTGCAGTCCAGGGGACTCTCAAGAGTCTTCTCCAACACCATAGTTCAAAAGAATTGATTCTTTGGTGCTCAGCTTTCTTTATAGTCCAACTCTCACATCCATACATGACCACTGGGAAAACCATAGCCTTGACTAGATGGACCTTTTTTGGCAAAGTAATGTCTCTGCTTTTTAATATGCTGTCTAGGTTGGTCATAACATTCCTTCCAAGGAGTAACCGTCTTTTAATTTCATGGCTGCAATCATCATCTGCAGTGATTTTGGAGCCCAGAAAAATAAAGTAAGCCACTGTTTCCCCATCTATTTGCCATAAAGCAATGGGACTGTGTGGATCACAATAAACTGTGGAAAATTCTGAAAGAGATGGGAATACCAGACCACCTGATCTGCCTCTTGAGAAATTTGTATGCAGGTCAGGAAGCAACAGTTAGAACTGGACATGGAACAACAGACTGGTTCCAAATAGGAAAAGGAGTACATCAAGGCTGTATATTGTCACCCTGCTTATTTAACTTATATGCAGCGTACATCATGAGAAACACTGGACTGGAAGAAACACAAGCTGAAATCAAGATTTCTGGGAGAAATATCAATAACCTCAGATGACACCATCCTTACAGCAGAAAGTGAAGAGGAACTAAAAAGCCTCTCGATGAAAGTGAAAGAGGAGAGTGAAAAAGTTGGCTTAAATCTCAACATTCAGAAAATGAAGATCATGGCATCTGGTCCAACCACTTCATAGGAAATAGATGGGGAAACAGTGGAAACAGTGTCAGACTTTACTTTTCTGGGCTCCAAAATCACTGCAGATGGTGACTGCAGCCATGAAATTAAAAGGCGCTTACTCCTTGGAAGGAAAGTTGTGACCAACCTAGATGGCATATTCAAAAGCAGAGACATTACTTTGCCAACAAAGGTTTGTCCAGTCAAGGCTATGATTTTTCCTGTGGTCATGTATGGATGTGAGAGTTGGACTGTGAAGAAGGCTGAGCACCTAAGAATTGATGCTTTTGAACTGCGGTGTTGGAGAAGACTCTTGAGAGTCCCTTGGACTGCAAGGAGACCCAACCAGTCCATTCTGAAGGAGATCAGCCCTGGGATTTCTTTGGAAGGAATGATGCTAAAGCTGAAACTCCAGTACTTTGGCCACCTCATGCAAAAAGTTGACTCATTGGAAAAGACTCTGATGCTGGGAGGGATTGGGGGCAAAAGGAGAAGGGGACGACAGAGGATGAGATGGCTGGATGGCATCGGTGACTCGATGGACATGAGTCTGAGTGAACTCCAGGAGTTGGTGATGGACAGGGAGGCCTGGCATGCTGCGATTCATGGGGTCGCAAAGAGTCAGACACAACTGAGCGACTGATCTGATCTGATCTGAATGGGACCAGATGCCATGATCATAGTTTTCTGGATGTTGAACTTTAAGCCAACTTTTTCACTCTCCTCTTTCATCTTCATCAAGAGGCTTTTTAGTTCCTCTTCACTTTCTGCCATAAGGGTGGTGTCATCTGCATATCTGAGGTTATTGATATTTCTCCTGGCAATCTTGATTCCAGCTTGTGCTTCTTCCAGCCCAGCATTTCTCATGATGTACGCTGCATATAAGTTCAATAAGCAGGGTGACAATATACAGCCTTGACGTACTCCTTTTCCTATTTGGAACCAGTCTGTTGTTCCATGCCCAGTTATAATTGTTGCTTCCTGACCTGCATACAGGTTTCTCAAGAGGCAGGTCAGGTGGTCTGGTATGCCCATCTCTTTCAAATTTTCCACAGTTTATTGTGATCCACACAGTCAAAGGTTTTGGCATAGTCAATAAAGCAGAAATAGATGTTTGTCTGGAACTCTCTTGCTTTTTCGATGTTGGCAATTTGATCTCTGGTTCCTCTGCCTTTTTTGAAACCAGCTTGAACATCTGGAAGTTCACGGTTCACGTATTGCTGAAGCCTGCTTGGAGAATTTTAAGCATCACTTTACTAGCATGTGAGATGAGTGCAATTGTGCAGTAGTTTGAGCATTCTTTGGCATTGCCTTTCTTTGGGATTGGAATGAAAACTGACCTTCTCCAGTCCTGTGGCCACTGCTGAGTTTTCCAAATTTGCTGGCATGTTGGATGCAGCACTTTCATATCATCATCTTTCAGGATTTGAAACAGCTCAATTGGAATTCCATCACCTCCACTAGCTTTGTTTGTAGTGATGCTTCCTAAGGCCCACTTGACTTCACATTCCAGGATGTCTGGCTCTAGGTGAGTGATCACACCATCGTGATTATCTGGGTCATGAAGATCTTTTTTGTAGAGTTCTTCTGTGTATTCTTGCCACCTCTTCTTAGTATCTTCTGCTTCTGTTATGTCCATACCATTTCTGTCCTTTATTGAGCCCATCTTTGCATGAAATGTTCCCTTGGTATCTCTAATTTTCTTGAAGAGATCTCTAGTCTTTCCCATTCTGTTGTTTTCCTCTATTTCTTTGCATTGATCGCTGAGGAAGGCTTTCTTATCTCTCCTTGCTATTCTTTGGAACTCTGCATTCAAATGGGTATATCTTTCCTTTTCTCCTTTGCTTTTCTCTTCCCCTCTTTTCACAGCTATTTGTAAGGCTTCCTCAGACAGCCATTTTGCTTTTTTGCATTTCTTTTTCTTGGGGACACACATTACAACATATATGACAAAGTATTAATATCTTCAAGATATAAAGAGCCCTTACAAATCAACCAAAACAACAAAGACAATATAATAGAAAAAAATGACTTCAGTTTCAAAATGGACTGAGAATGGGCTTTGCAATCTTCCTTTCTTGCCCCAATCCATAAAATCAAAAGAAGTGTATAATAAATCAATAAATCCAATACTGCAATCAAAAGAGGAAGAAAGAATCCTTCACAGCATGGAAATTGGTTCTGAAATATGAAAATCAGTTGGATCTGAATGATGCAGCATAGCCCTAGGGTCCATGGGACAGTATTCCGGCAAAAGGTAGACTGGGTTTATCGGCTGAAGTTAGATCTCCTACACATCTTCTTCCGAAGCTTCCTGCACTGTTGTGGTGAAATTACAACAGGGAATTTCAATTATAAAGATGAGCATGCAATAATCAAAAAAATAGATCTCCAAGTATTTGGGGTATAACAAAACCACTGAAGAGAGACAATAAATTTAATAAGCAGAAAACTTGTTATGCAGAGAAAAAGAGTTAATCAAGCAAGAAGAGTAGAATTTCACAGTAACTAGGGATGCAAAATATTGTCAATCATCAAAACAATTAAGAAATCATGGAACTGAAAAGTTTAATCTTCAAAACAAACAGAAAATTCAGTAGATGGGCTGAATAGTGAAATGGACACAGTTGAAGATATTGATCGGTAAAAATCAGTTAAGAATCCTCCCTGTGTATAACAAAGGATAAAAAGATCAAAGTGTAAAAGGAAAATCAATAACTGTGTGTGACATATCTAGAAGAACCTGTTACTAATATGACTTTAAGAAGAAGAGAATAAGAGAACTGGGGCCACAGTGTTTAAAGAAACAATAGGGAGAATTTTTTAAAGACACAATAAAGCATGAAAACTCGCGATTTAATGAATAACCCAGGACTAGAAACAGACTGTACGGAACAAGAAACAAATCCTAAACATTTCCAAAGAGGAAAAGAGTATCACAAAAACAGAAGAATAAGACCAAGAGACGAACCCATATCAGTGACACTGAATTCAAGAATACAACGGATCAATAGCTTTGGATCAAAGTTTGAAGTGGAAGAAAAACTTTGAATCTCTAATTCTATAGTCAACAAACCATCATTCAAGTGTGAAGTCAAAATAGAGTCATTTGTAAAAATTCAGGGACCCAGAAAGTTCACTAATACCTACCCCTCTGAAAGGATTATTAAGGATATACTGAAGTCAGAGGAAATTCTTACTAAGTCTAAACAAGATTTACACATTTTTAAGAGTTAAAAAAATACCAATTTAAGCTATAATTCTAACTGATACCAGTGAGACAAAGTGGGAGAAGCAGAAGATGAGAAAGTAAAAAGTAAGAACAAAGTAAGCACACCGGACTGTAATCTGGAGGGTAGATATGATATGACATGGGCTTCCTGGGTGGTGCTAGTGGTAAAGGACCCACCTGCCAATGCAGGAGATGTAAGAGACATGGATTTGACTGGAGGATGGCACGGCAACCCACTCCAGTATTCTTTCATGCAGAATCCCATGGTCAGTGGAGCCTGGCGGGCTACAGTTCACAGGGTCACAGAGTTGGACACGATTGCAATGACTGAGCATGCATATAGTATGACACACACTAAACCAGAGTTTCTCCAACTTAATGTGCCTCTGAATCACCTGGGGATCGTGTCAAAATAGATTCTTATTCAGGATATCTGGGATAGGGTTGAGATTCTAGGCAATGTCAATGCCTCTGTGCTCTATACCATTAAGCAGGAAGTCACCAGGTAATGTTAAAAAAAAAAAAAAAATAGTAAGTCAAGCACGTGGGTTAGAATTTGATTTTTTTTTTGGCCACACAATGCAGCATGTGGGATCTTAGTTCCCCAACCAGGGATTGAACCCTTGTCCTCTGCATTGGAAGCAAGGAGTCTTTAACCACTAGACCACCAGGGAAGTCCCATAGAAATGAAAAAAAAAAATAGAATTATGAAAAAAATATGAAAAAAAATAGTCCCAAAATGGTAAAAAAAAAAAAAAAAAAAGAAGAAGAAGAAGAAAGAAAGAAAATAACAATAATAACAAAAAATTCACAAGCAATCCAAACAGATAGGGAAGGAGAAATAAAAAAACTTGGAAATTAACAGAAAACCCAAAGTAAAATGGCAGGGATTAAGTTTAAACATATCAATAATTATAGTAAATGTGGCTAAACTCACCCATTAAAACTCTTAGATAGGATTTAAAGAAAGTAGTCCAGCTCTATACTAATTAGGGGACATAATAAAGTTGTAAATAAAGCAGTTGAAAAAGATATATAAATAAGAGCTAACAAAAGGAAATAGAGCAAAAATATTAATATAAAAATTAAAGTGTACAGTTAAAAACATCCAAAGAGGCAAAGATAAATATTTCACAAAGATAAAAGGAGCAATCTATCAAGGCAATCTGTCATGCACATTTTTTCATCTAACATAAATATGATAGAAATACAGGGATAAGTTGACAAACAGCTTATCACATCCTAGAAATCAGTTTAAATAGCAAAAACATAAACTTCACTAACACCATTAGATTGATCTAACAGGAATTTAAAGAACATTTTACCCACCTTGCCCCCAAAACCCAGAAAACAAAATATTCTTTACTAACACATGAAACACTCACAAAAAGTGACCAGGTACAAGGTCACAGAGATAATCTCAACAAGCTTTATTTACTGAGCATAGTGAAATAAAGTTCAAAGTTAGCAACAGAAAGATATGCAAAACTATCTATAAATAAATAAAAGACAAAACAATCTGGAAATAAAAAACAGAAAAATACATACATTCTTGTAGAAAACCCTTTGGTTGATATGTTCAAAATGGAATTAGAAATATTTACAACTAAGCAATAGTGAGAAAGTTGTATATCAAAATCAATGCAACGTAGTCAAAGTGGTACACAGTGGAATATTTATGGTCACATGCACAGTATAAGGGAAAAAACTAGGAAATAAACCACACTTCCAACTTAAAAAAGTAAAAGAGGAAAAATAAAACTGAATGAAGGAAGAATGAATAAAATTCTAAATTGATCAAATCCTAAATTTACAAAATGTATAGGTATAAAATTAAGTATAACATTATCTCAAAATAACAGAGTCAAACCAATAAAACCATACCTGATTCTTTGGAAATGTTAATAAAATAGAAATTCTGTTGGATAGGGTGATCAGGAAAAAAGATAAAAGTCACAAACATACAGCATTAAGAATAAAATAGAACTATAATGCAAAAATCAGAAGAGACTTAAAAAGTTGAATATTACATAATTTTATATTATACATTTAGACAAACAGTTTTCTAAGAAAATATAATTTACTAAATCTATACCTGAAAATAGAAAACCTGGTAAGACTGATAACCATAGAAGAACTTGAAACAATAGGAAAGAATCAACTCTGCTACAGACATCAGACCCAGATAGTTTTATATGTATGTGGGGGAGGGGAGGAGGGGGTTGTTTATCAAATCCTTTTTAAAGAAATGGAGAATTTCCATTTTATACAAACTATTCCAGAGAATGGGAAAAAAAGTAGAAAGCTACTCAAATCACTTGATAATGCTGTTCTAACTCCAATATCATAATTAGACCAAGAAAGTATATGAAAAATAGACCAATATTATTTATGACTAGAAATACAAAAATACTAATAAAACATTAGCAAGTTGAATCTGGAGTACTACTTAAAATGACCAAAGTCTATCTGAGGAATACAAAGAATACAAAACATCTGATAAATTTCACAATAAAATTAACAATAAAGCCTCCTATAAAACAAGGATATCTAACAGAAAAATAGTAGGCATTGCACTTAAAAGTTAGAAATGTTCCCATTAAGGTTAGTAGACAAGCATGTTCTGACCACTATTACATTAGAAGCCCTTACCATAAGATAAGAAAAAGAAATAAAGTAATATAAAGATTGATAAGAGACACATGACTTTCAGGAGATATTGATAGTCCACTTACACAATCCAAGAGATTCAACTGACAAAGCAATAGAACTAAAAAGAGAATTCAGAAAGGTGGTCATATACAAAATTAGTAACATTCATACCCAGTAGTATCCAGTTAGAAAATGTAATAGAAAATATTCCACCCACAAAGGATCTAATAAGAAACATACACAAAGTCACTTTTAGACTATGAAACTTCACTAAATAACTTGTTAAAAATTTGAAAAAATATATATATACTTATTGATATGTTATATATTATATAAAAGATTTATAACATTTATAACATAAATGTTAAATAATATATATAAACATATGTATAAAATTTCAGAGATGGCAAAGAAATTCTCCAAATCTGTAAGCAGTTATTCTCAATTAAGATGGGGAACACATGTACACCCGTGGCGGATTCATGTCAATGTATGGCAAAACCACTACAATATTGTAATTAGCCTCCAATTAAAATAAATAAATTTATATTAAAAAATAAAAATAAAATAAATCAGAGTTTTTTACAGAGCTTGACAAAGTGATTTTAAAATTCAAATAAAAAATTGTGCATAAAGAGGCCAACATTTTCTGAAAATGAAGAGCAAAGGGAGAATTACTTTTAAGATATAACCACATTTTATAAATCTATAGCAATCAAAATAGTTTGGAATTGGCTAAGGAAAGGATGAGTGCTCAATTTCAGAATACAGAGTATCTAGAAACAATTCCATATTCATGGGAATCCGGGGAGGCACTGCAAATCAGCAGGAAAAGGATGGCCACATTCAATAAAATGAATTGGTAAAAGGCAATGTTTATTTTAAAAAAAAGTTAGATCTACGCCTTAGACAAAACAGAAAAATATTTGGAGTATATTTGGCTGAACCACATAAAATAGCAATCTCTGTGGTTCAATCTAACAATAAGGGCCACCTCTAGATTTGCCCAATGCGTGCCTCCATGCTCTTTCCCTCTTCCAGTTGAGTGGGATGAAATCAAGCAAGGCAACCTTAGAAGCCATGTGCTAGAAATAGCAGTCTCTGTCAGCCTGGGGCTCTGCATGGAACAGAGTAGCCGCTGGCCTGAACACCCACCCAGAACCATGATATAGGGAAAGAAAGGAACTTTTCATCCCTATGCCATTATGTTTTTGGAGTTTGTCGTCACAGCTTAGCTGTGATATCACAACACTTACAGTTTTAGCGAGTGCTTTGATTCCTCTTTTTATCTCTTTCCTTTTGTTGGAAAACAATTTAACCTCATTTTTGATGGCCTGGAACGAAACAAGTACATCATTTAGATAAGTAAGAGATCAGAGATACACGTGTATGTATATAGATACACAGATAGCACTTCTCTAGAAAAATAAGGAAAAAAATTAAAGACTAATAATATAAAGTGTACATGAAGTAGTAATGATACCACTGCAATACTTTGCTTAAGTCTAAACTGTTGCTATGTAAGTGACCATTGAAGCAACTTGGAACTGAGGTCAATGATAAGGCCAACAGTAAGAAAACAGTGAAAAATTAAACAGAATAGTTGATAAAGGAAAACTAGTCTGCTATTTCCTTGGGTATTGAGCGAGAGCAGACTAAATCCGGACACAGCTGCCACCTTTGTCACCCTTCTGCACATCTGAAGCCACAGTGTCTCTTCCTCTGTTCCTGATCCACCCCTTCCATGTAAGCCAACCTTGCAGCGTCCTCTCAAATGTACTGCAACATGAGGTGTCACAGTTCATTCTTTGCTTTGGCACACCCGGACACTTTGCTTTGGTTTCACATTAGCCTAGGTATGGTGCTTAAAGCTCATATAACTTAATCTAGAAAGACTGAGCTGTGTTTGGTGTGCTTGCTTACTTTCAGGAAAGTTACACTTATACAATGGAATGCTCTGCCAAGCAGTATCTCCACTTTCTAACTTTCCAATGGGTTTTCATAGGAAATGAATCTACTTGACACACCTACAAAGCTTTATTTCAAACCTCTTTTATGTTTTATGAATACCTCTTGGCTTTTCTGTTGTATCCATGGAATTTCTTCTATATTACCAACTTTGACTAATTCCTCTTGTGATGAATCAGTGCTTAACTGCATATTCTCAGTTACCTTAGAAGAAGACAGATATTTCTTAAATTAAAAATTCATCAAGTTCTCCTCCTACCCTACTTCATTTCATTGCTTGAATCCCTCTGCACTTGTTGCATTAAAAAAAATGCTAATAAGCATTTTGCCTGCTCAAGATGTAATGCTTAATTTTATTCCTTCAAATCTGTCCTTATATCAGCCATGCCTCTTACTGAGAAAGCAACAATGATCACCAAATCACTCTTGGCCTTCTTCCTGTTCCTGTAGACCAGATGCTATGGCCTGTTAAGGCCTGCCCCACCATTTGTGCTTAGGATCTTAATCTTTTCTTCCTTTTCAAGGCCTCTGCATCACCCTTCTGTATCATCCATTTCTGCCTTCTACTGAATCTTTCCCAACAGTATCTAAACATGCTCTGGAACCTCCTGTCCCAGAAAAGCTGCTCTTCACTGACCACCACATTCCCTTTTAGCTGCCACACTATTTCTGTCTTCCCCTTTGTGGCAAAAAGTCTTGAGAGAGTTTGCGATGTCACACTCTGTTGGTTCTCCTCACTGGCCACTCCTCACTGGTTCTTCTTAATCTCCTTTGCCTCCCTGAACTCTTCTCCTGGTCTCTAGAAGTTGCTCTGTCTTAGTGCCCCTTGTACTTCTCACCATCCACTCTTCCATGATGATCTCACCTAGTTTTATGGCTTTAAATTCCATTCATATACCCTCGACTGTCAGATCAACATCTCGCATCCTGGACTCTGCCCAGAACATCTATACCATGGCCTACTTGGTATCTCGCTTGGATATGTTCTCATGCTAACAGTGTTCTAACAGTGTTCTCATGCTCAGTCCAGGGAACTGATTTTGGATTTTCTTCTTTCTCCCTACAGTGGCTCCCCCACCATAGTCTTTCCCTTTTCCATGAGTGGTACCTTCAAGTAAAAGATCTAGGCTTCATCCTTGAGTCCTTTCTTTCCCTTTCCCTCTAGGTCCAACTCATCAGGAGTTCCGTCCCCTCTACCTCTACAACCTGCCTGGAATCTACCCCTTCTCCACAACACTCTTCTACCTCTATTGCTGTTACCTGAGCTTTCTAACTCCTTGCTCTGTCTGCTTCCACTCCTATGCCTATCAGCTGCCTATCGAAGCAGGTGGAATCATATTCCACACAGCAGAAGCAATCATTTTAAAAAAAAGTGTAAATCAGACCCTGTAAATCCTTTGCTCAGAGCACTTTAATAGGTTCTCACTACATGTAAAATTATGTCCAAATGCTACCTGGTTTACAAAGCCCTTCTTTGCCTGTTCTTTTTCCCATTTCAAGGACCTCAGCTCCTACCACTCTCCCTCGCTCACTTCAACTGCACAGGCCTTTTTTATTTTTAGGTCTTCAAATGTACTAAGCTCTTTCTCCCTCTGCCCTGAGTACTTGCCCTCCCCCACACATCTGTACTTTTTTTTAAGTCAAGTCACAGACCTTCTCCTTGCAGGGGCTATCCCAGCCAGTACTATCACACCAACTCCTTTTTATTCAGTAAATAGATCTTGTTACTACCTAATTTTTCTTATGTATTTGATTATTCATTTATCTTTCTCTGCTCACCCCCAAATCCCAACTGGAATGTAGGCTCCATGAAAGCAGAAATTTTCCCAACTGTTTATGGCTATATCACCATAGCTTAGCACTCTGTAGGCCCTCAATAAACATTTATTAAATGACTGAGTGAATAAATGTCCTCTGGGTAGACACATTCTAAATAATGCACATGATCCAAAAGTACAGAGAGACTAGTTTGAACAAGCACCAGAATTGTAATAGATTTCTTTTTCCAGATAGACTTTGTACTATGGTTTTAAATTAGGTCTGAAATGTAATATTTGTGATTTTGCTTTGAGAAAATGTAGAATATTTTTCTCTTAAATGTAGTGCATGCTGTTTTTGAAAATCATGGGATATCTGGATAAAGAGGAATATTACTAAAATATCTGCTAAAACAAAACTATAATCTGAAAACATACCAATTTAGGAAGGAAGGAAAGAAATGAGGGAGGGAGGAAGGAGAAACAAAACTATATTGAAACTCAACTGCATGTTCAGATTCTGATTCCAAATCCAAGGATTCTCTTCTTGCTATACTTAAATAATCATTCTCCTCATCCATGATGGTCTTCAGGTAAGTTGTAAGTTGCTGGCTATATTCAAGAATATCATTGGCTAAGATTCCTCCAAACCGCCTATATTAATAAAAAGGAAAACACATAGGCTGCTGCTGCTGCTGCTAAGTCACTTCAGTCGTGTCCGACTCTGTGCGACCCCAATTTGAAAAAGACATATTTAGCAGTGATACTTATAGGTACCTATCCATTTCTACACAGAGAAATGTGTGGTCAATTCTCCACAGTGCTCTGAAGCTATTAGGACCCTGCTTCTTAGAGGACAGCACTCTCATGGGCTGCAGGACACAACAAGTTTCTTGATCTCCCTGGGGCCAGCTCTCCCCAGGCTGACTCCATGCTTTACCCTACAGGTCCTCTCTGCTCACCCAGCCTGGCCACTGCACAGAAGAGTTACTGCTCTTGTCGAAGCTTCAGAATATACCAGGTGCTGTGCTGCCTCACACTGTGTATAATCACCTTACCCTGTTCAGTCCTCATAGTCCCTGCCCCACACTGAAGCATTATTACTTCCACTCAGTACACCAGAGCATCTCAAACTTCAGGTATATCAGCATGGCCTGGAGGGCTTTTTAAAACAGATTTCAGGGCCCCACCCATAAAGATTCTGACTCAAAAATTCGATGAGGCCCAAGAATATGCATTTCTAATAAGCTCACAGGTGCTGCAGATCCCACCTTGAATAACATGGTTGTAGATGATTTAGAGGGGTTGTCAGGTGCCTAAGTAAGTTTTATTACTGTTTTGCTTACAGGAAGCACTATGAAATAGTATTTTTGTGGAAACAAATTGCACATTGATAAGTGGCGTCCATTGGCAGATCAAATAAGGTGACATTTCAAGTCCAGGGCATTACCTGCATGATCTCTATGCCCTGGCCATTATCTGTATGCTTGGCGATTATTTGTTTATTTAGAATTTTAGTTTTAGTCTAAGAAAAGTCTAAATTAATTTAACATTGTCTGATTAGGAAAGCAAAGTCTAATTAGGAAAGTACATCTGTATGCATGTACAGAAATGCACATACCTATGTCAGGTTTTTTAGGGATAAATAGGACTTTTAAAAATGATCTACTGTTCAGAGTTGTCCTCATTCCTTGTGTTCTTCCAACAGATGTTATGATAGGGAGGACTGATCACTTCATAGGTCTTAACTGTGTCTTTTTATTTTTTGTATTTTGATGCCTTGACATCCGGGGTCTTGTCCCTTCCAGGACCAGCAAGTCATAGAGATAGTAAACAACTTACCTGGAGCTCACCTTTCAAATGCAGACCCACAAGCCCACGACCCCAAGCAAATCCTCTATTGGTCTTTCAAACTTGGGGCCACTATTTTCCTCTCCTAGTAATCCCTGGGTCAAGTAGTGGACAACTAGCAGCAGCTCCTATGGCCCAGAACCCACTGAAGTTATCCAAACTAGCCAATCCTAAGCCTGGCTGCTCCTCACCATGGAAACCAAAATGAAGACTCTTGCCCATGTTTTCCCTGCTCCCTCTGTCTCCTAACCCTCCCTGGTTCCTCCCTACATGGCCCTCGCATAGCATGGCATCTTCCCTGGTCTTGGGATCATTAGTACAACAGTTGTTTCAATGGCAGTTGTCTCCAGTTATGCTGGCCCTGCTATTACCTAAATAATAACATCTGAGTTTTAAAACACCATATTTTGTGAGGTTGCTTACTGCAACCTGTACTTACCTCCATCTTAGGTTAACCAGTGTGTTGTCATCTCTCCCATTCACCAGAATGCTTTGTCCATCCATTGAAATTCTCACCGATTGAATCCCGCGCCCCTGGTGAGAATGACTCCGACACCGAGTAAATGTTTCCTTAATAGTTTTAGAACAAAGTGCAGAAATTACAAGTGCAACTTTACCACAGGGATTTTTTCTAAGGGGGTTACATGCACTTTTGCTTATGGATAAACCTTTTCCTGTTTGTTAACAGCATTTTAGTTGGTATGGAGTAGCCTCTTAGTAATACATAGAACTGAAAATTACTAACACAAAATCCATTCATCAGTATTGATTTGATCTCCTTTCTAGGTAATATGGAAAAAGAGGAATTATTGTCACCAGTAGGGAAATCAGATATGGAAAGGAGAATAGACTTGCTGAGAATGGACACTGCAGGCAAATTCAGATGTCTTCAAGGATTAAGCAAGTCCCCTCGATGTGCAAAGAGGCTGAGTGTGATGAGAGGAGGCGATGGGCACTGAGTGAAGAATGATGGAGGAGGCCACTTAAATCAGTTTAATTAGAACCCAAACACATCATTAGTTGGTACAGAGTGCAATGGTTTAAATTATTTGACCAAAAACGGATTTCTTTGTCACACTAGTTATCAACCATGATAGTTAAAAAAAATTTTTTTTAATTTTTGAATAGGGAATACATTCAAATGTTTCAAAATTTTAAAAAAACTATAAAAGAGTATGCAATGAAATCTCCTTCCTTCCCCTTCCCTGATACCTCCCAAAGGCAATCAATATAATTATACCTTAAATATCCTTTCAGAGGATTTTAATGTATATAAATAAATTTTTATACAAACAATTTTTAATATGAAGTAAAATATGTGTATTACACACTTTGCCTTTCTTACTTATTATAATAATATGTCTTGGGATTCTTTCCATATCATTGCATAAAGATTTCCTCATGCTGTATTACAGCATAATATTCCATACTTTATTTATGCATGATTATTTATTTATCCAGTCCTCTGTTGATGGACATTAGGTTGCTTTTACAAGCAGTACTGCCATGAATAACCTCCCATATGAGGCACGTTGCACAGAATCATCCAGAAAAACTCTGACATCTTGCTGTCATGCTACTGTCAGTTGTAGCACACATTTACAAACCATTTGAATATGAGAAAATGTACCAGTTTGCAAACTGTTCATTGAAAAATGATTTGTAAGACATTTAAGGTCTTCCCCTATATAATATGAAAGACTTAAATTGTACTGATAACCAGTACAACTTGATCTCAAAACCTAGAAAAGGGTCTTCCACCTGGGAAGAAGAAACTATTTTCATTTAATCAGAGATCTGAAAACAATGGAAATCAGAAGTGGTGGTAGGAGGGGTGACCCTGAAGTCCGCAGCGGTGGGGGAGGGCTCGTCCGGGCCACGCCCTGTGTGTTCTTCCACATCACAGGAAGAAGCAGGCTGGGCGTGGGGGAGGGTGGCAGCAACCAGGCCAGAGGCCCTCCAGGCCGGGGAGCTAGCAGCAATCGTCCCAGACTTGCACAGCAGTTCACTGTTTCCAAAGAAGTTCTGCATATACCCTCTCCTTGGCTCTTACCAGAATCTCACAGGGTGAGAATAAGCAAGGCCTTCCTAATATCGCAAAGGAGCAGTTCAGTGAATTTTCTCGCCACACAATAAGTGGTGATGGAGATGGACTGGAGCTCACCTACTGCCCCATGTTCCTTCTTTGCAGATCTCCTTTAGAGACTGCATTTCCTCCCTTAGAGACTCAAACCTTGGCACATAAATACAGCTAACGTTGAATGAAGTCAATAACACCATCAGTGGTAAATAAGTTATGAGTCAATTTACTTAACAGTTCCAATTCCTTTCCTAAGAGCTTTTGCTCCTTATATGAGATCAAGATGCAAATCCCATGACTGGGGGATAAAAAAAGGAGTTTACCAAAGTATGAATATCTCGGATACACAGAATTCCACATTTAGCTATTGTTATGAGCCACAATCCATGTGGAGACAGAGACAGCATTCCAGGTCCATATTGTTTGCTTTGTATTTTTTGGTATGGCTTAAGAATGTGAACACCACTATGTTCCTGCCAATCAAAGAAAATGACCATATTATAGAAAAGATCAGGGGAGTGGCACCTTGCAGTTATGCATATATAGTCAGATTCAAATCCAAAAACATTGTCATTGGAAATAAACTGATACATGATAAAGTGGACACCTGTATTTGCACCACATTTTAAAATCTCTGATTGCAAATAAATCTTCATTTCAGCCAACTAAGACAAGTCTCCTCTGTATATCAGCTACCATTAAAAATCCCAGCCTACAACTATCTTGATTTTTTTACTAATCCTTTTCAAATACTCCTATCCTCAACTCAAAATAAATGAGTCAATTTCCACCACCATCACCGCCCCCCGCCCACCACATTTCTCACGTATTCCCACCTTCAAACCTCTGCATGTGTTGTGACTTTTATCTGGAATGCGCTTCCCCATCCCATGCCCACCAATCTGGCTTCCCTCCCTACTTCAGGAACCCCACCTCCCTGCCAAGATTATACACAATATTTCTCATGTCTAAATCTGAACTATTCTTCACAGTCCAGTTCAACTATTACTTCTACCAGGAAGCTTTTCTTAAATCCTCCTTACTACAAACCATTCCTTCCTTCTTTGAATGTCTTTGTTTCAGACCTTGCTGATAATTGGCTACTCTAAGTGAGAAGGCTTTTGATTGAAGGATTTAGAAAAAGAAGGGTGATATAATCTGGGTCAGTGTGTGTAGCAGGAAATGATGCAATATGGAAGAAGTTTGAAGAGTATGATGAAAGGATACTAGAAACATAGAGGCATTTTGTTTGCAACTTTCTTTAAGACTCAGGTATAAAGTTCCATTGAAAATCATCAATGCTGTAGCTCCTGACCTCTGTAGAATGGATTTTCTAATGACAGATTTTTTAAAAATAGTTTTGAAAGTCACTAAACTAATATTGTGTCATCCGCGTGTTTATCTGACAAGTATGATGCATGTGCCACAAGTATGAAGTTGCTCAAATGTATTTTATGGTGAATTAACAAATCATGCTAATGTATCTAATTTAAAGAAGTTGTTTTACTATAATAAAGACATTCGTTAACTGGACTAGAGTGTTAAAGGGTGGATCATGTCTAATGAATACAATGTACCAATCTTGAGTGCTAAGAAAAATGACAGAATGCTTAAGTTTGGCATACTTTTTCAGGAAGAAGATAGCTGCAGATGTATGGCACTTGGTTACAGAAGCCATATATTCGGTTACTATGCAAGTTCAGGACCGCAGAGGACAGAGTGTGCTCTGTCTCATACACAAACTTATGAATGAATTCATCTCTCAGCCTCCCTCGTTCATCAGCAAAGCTTGCAGAAACTGTAATATTTGGGGAAGAAGATAGATAATTTGTACCATTTATTGATTTTATTTTTTTAATTATTATGACAACTATGAAAAGCAAAATAAAAAATTAAATGCTCAGTTAATATAGAGACTATTAGGGGATAAAAATGATTGGAAAACAACTTGGCTCCATTAGAAATACTTGAGTATTAAATGACTAACAGTAAGTAAATTATATTTTATAAGACTTTTGTTAATTTTATCAGTTAAGTAGAGACATGATGAAACTCATTATGGTCTCTGTTCAGTTCAGTTCAGTCACTCAGTCATGTCCAACTCTTTGCGACCCATGAATCGCAGCATGCCAGGCCTCCCTGTCTATCACCAACTCCTATACAGTCTTAATTAAGACATAAAAGTACCTTGAGGTTTTTTACTTTCTTATACTCTATAATTAAATATTTGCAAAATAGCTACCCAGATATATTTGTTATTTAAAACAAAGTGTCTATTTTATCAGACCTTTTTATCCAGAAAGCTTTCTTTATGATTTTATCAATGAAAGTAACTACATAGTAACATATATGAATCTGACTCTATATTTAAAGCTACAAAAAAGAGTGGAGAAGGAAATAGCAAGCCACTCTAGTATTTTTGTCTGGGAAATCCCATGGACAGAGAAGCCTGGTGGACTCAGTCCATGGGGTCACAAGAGTCGGACACAACAACAACAACAAAAAGAGACATCACAAAGTGAGAAATCAACTTACAAAAGTGACAGTTGATCCTTTTTTTCCTCTGATAATAAGATTTGTATGAATGACAGGATCTAGTGACAAATAGATTCAAGGGATTAGATCTGATAGAGTGCCTGAAGAATTATGAACGGAGGCTTGTAACATTGTATAGGAGGCAGTGATCAAGACCATCCCCAAGAAAAAGAAATGCAAAAAGGCAAAATGGTTGTCTCAGGAGGCCTTACAAATAGTTGTGAAAAGAGGAGAAGTGAAAGGCAAAGGAGAAAAGGAAAGATATACCCATTTGAATGCAGAGTTCCAAAAAATAGCAAAGAGAGATAAAGCCTTCCTCAGTGATCAATGCAAAGAAATAGAGGAAAACAACAGAATGGGAAAGACTAGAGATCTTTTCAAGAAAATTAGAGATACCAGGGGAACATTCATGCAAAGATGGGCATAGTAAAGGACAGAAATGGTATGGACCTAACAGAAGCAGAAGACATTAAGAAGAGGTGGCAAGAATACACAGAAGAACTTTACAAAAAAGATCTTCATGACCCAGATAATCACGATAGTGTGATCACTCACCTAGAGCCAGACATCCTGGAATGTGAAGTCAAGTGGGCCTTAGGAAGCATCACTATGAACAAAGCTAGTGGAGGTGATGGAATTCCAGTTGAGCTATTTCAAATCCTGAAAGATGATGTTGTTAAAGTGTTACACTCAACATGCCAGCAAATTTGGAAAACTCAGCAGTGGCCACAGGACTGGAGAAGGTCAGTTTTCATTCCAATCCCAAAGAAAGGCAATGCCAAAGAATGCTCAAACGACCGCACAATTGCACTCATCTCACACGCTAGTAAAGTAATGCTTAAAATTCTCCAAGCCAGGCTTCAATAGTACATGAACTATTCAATAGTACATGAACTATTCAGATGTTCAAGCTGGATTTAGAAAAGGCAGAGGAACCAGAGATCAAATTGCCAACATCCACTGAATCATCGAAAATGTGAGAGAGTTCCAGAAAAACATCTACTTCTGCTTTACTGACTATGCCAAAGCCTTTGATGGTATGGATCACCACAAACTGTGGAAAATTCTGAAAGAGATGGGAATACCAGACCACCTTACCTGCCTCCTAAGAAATTTGTATGCAGGTCAAGAAGCAACAGTTAGAACTGGACATGGAACAACAGACTGGTTCCAAATTGGGAAAGGAGTATGTTAAGGCTGTACATTGTCACCCTGCTTATTTAACTTATATGCAGAGTACATCATGAGAAACGCTGGACTGGATGAAGTACAAGCTGGAATCAAGATTGCCGGGAGAAGTATCAATAACCTCATATATGCAGATGATACCACACTAATGGCAGAAAGGGAAGAACTAAAGAGCCTCTTAATGAAAGTGTAAGAGGAGAGTGAAAAAGTTGGCTTAAAACTCAACATTCAAAAGACTAAGATCATGGCATCTGGTCCCATTACATTATGGCAAATAGATGGGGAAACAGTGGAAACAGTGACAGACTTTATTTTGGGGGGCTCCAAAATCACTGCAGATGGAGACTGTAGCCATGAAATTAAAAGACACTTACTCCTTGGAAGAAAAGCTATGACCAATCTAGACAGCATATTCAAAAGCAGAGACATTACTTTGCCAAGGTCCAGCTAGTCAAAGCCATGGTTTTTCCAGTAGTCATGTATGGATGTGAGAGTTGGACTATAAAGAAAGCTGAGTTCCGAAGAATTGATGCTTTTGAACTTCAGTGTTGGAGAAGACTCCTGAGAGTCCCTTGGACTGCAAAGAGATCCAGTCAGTCCATCCTAAAGGAAATCAGTCTTGAATGTTCATTGGAAGGACTAATGCTGAAGCTGAAACTCCAATACTTTGGCCACCTGATGGGAAGAACTGACTCCTTGGAAAAGACCCCGATGCTGGGAAAGATTTAAGGCAGGAGGAGAAGGGGACGACAGAGGATCAGATAGTTGGATAACATCACTGACTCAATGGACATGAGTTTGAGCAAGCTCCAGGAGTTGGTGATGGAGAGGGAAACGTGGCATGCTGCAGTCCATGGGATCGCAAAAAGTTGGACACAACTGAGTGACTGAACTGAACTGAGAGGAAAGTCCACATTTCACATAATTTAGCAGTCACATCAGCTTTACTTTGTAAGACACAGAAAAGGTTTTGGCCATTTTAACCTCTTCACATGTTAAAAGAAAAAAAAATGCTATCACTGGAAAAGAAAAAAAAAAAGCTATAGCAACTATCCAACTGGGTGCCCAGGACAGAATTGCTTGCTCACTTTTCTTTACCTTCTGGTAGTATTTTAGGCAGAGAAAATATTCCCAACCTGCTTCTTCTTGTTTCTGGAAGTGGGGAAAGCACCATCACTTCTACTATGTCTGTTTCCAAAGGAGACACAGTGGATATTTGTAAAATACCTTTGCCCATCTCTGAAAGCAAATGGAAATCAACACAAGTCATTGTTGATATGTTTATAGAAGCTTTCATATTTCTAGGCAAGATATCACATTATAGACCTGTCTTAACAAATCTTTTGATCCAAATCTACTTATTGGATATTTAAGTGATCTTTAAACCTAAGTGATAGAAACATTTTTTGATGAACAGATGGGGGATTCTCCTCATGAGATGTCTAAGTGGGCAGATTCAATCCAGCTGGGTGGGACTCAGCTTCCATCCAGCCAGAGGGGCCTCCAGACTCTGCCGGCTCTACCCTACCCAGCAGCGCCCACAAGCTCTGGCGTCTTGAATGTCCACTCCAGCCATCTGCCCATTCCCAGTACTGAATAAACATTTTTGCCACAGCCAAGGTATCGCAGGTGTGGTAGGAATACACTTGCTCTTATGAGTTTGTCCTACAGTAAGCCAGCGAATCCCACCAAGGGGGCCTTGCCTGGGGCCCACCTTGGATTCTCTCCAGCTTCACTACTGCCACTCCACACAGCTACTGCTCTGTGTGTGTCCACCATCTCGGGCCCCATCTCAGCCTCTCCCTCAGGTGTTATATAGGGTAGCCTTTCCTCTTACTGAACAGGAAGACAGAGAACATCTGACATAAACTTGACTTCAACTTTCTTATCCTGAATCTCACATTTTGTGTTCTTATCTTCCCTCTTCATTTCTTGACATTTTTAGGAATAAAATGTAACCCTTTTCATCTGTGATTTTGAGCCTACACCTCCAATATATCATTACACCATGTGCTATTAATTACCTCTTTTGATTTCCTTGGGTCTTTTAGGTCTTCTCCTATTGAGGCCTCAAGACTCCCCTATCTTCAGATTAGAATGTTCCTTCAACCCTGTTTCCCCACCAGTTACTAATTCTCTTTTCTCCACTGCAAACATCTGAGAGCAGAAATTGCTGGTTACCAACTTCCTTTTCTGACTGCCATTCCCACCTGAAACTCTGTCTCTCTGTCCCAAAGGAGTAGCTCTCCCTGGGCTCACATGGTGACTGCCTCATCCTAGCCCTCATGCCCCTGACACTTCTGCCACAGTCCACCATTCATACAGCCTTCCTTCTTCAAGCTCTTCCAGGTGCGGGTGACTCCCAGTTCTCTCGCCCATCTTTAGTTTTCTTCACTGCCTTGTCTTCTCTGTCTACAACTTCAGAGTAAGTAGCTTTTCCCATCCTATACTCTGAATGACAAGATATGTTAAAAAATGGAACATTTAGGCAGGACTGGTACCCATTCTGAGGTCAGCCATCAGTCCTCATCACACTCCATGCCATCTAATTTACATATCTAGGTTACCTGTTTGACCTCATTACACAGTTGGGTTTGCTTCAACTCTGTCTTAAACCATCTCATGAGCTTCCATGATTTCAAGATCAGAATTCCATCATTAAACTTTGAACTACAAATCTTCATTTCTGAATTAATGGTAAATTGTTGGGGGCCGGCGTGAGGCACTCCACCCATGGCAAAGGTCATGAGGAAGGAGGCTCGACATACGCAAAGGTGGGATCGAGCCTCAGGAGTCCCCCTGGAAATCCTCGAGCATCTACCCCCATAACCAGAGCCTGCCTACTTTACTACTTTGTGCTCTCACCTACACCTCTGACTTTACGGGGGGCTGTCCCCCACCACCTCTTTCGGAGAAGGAGTTAACCTAGAGCTCCAGTTAATAAAAACTCGGGCGTGACAAGAGTGTTTTAACCTATAAACTCCTCTGAAGGTTCTCTAGCCTGCCTGACAGGCTTGTCCGGCCACATGTGATTGCTCACAGCCTCCCAACTGTGAGAGGCACGAGATGCTTTAAACCTTCTAAAAACAGGTTCCTTAGAAAAGTGAGAAAGCTATTAGTATAAGTATAATGGGCTGATTAGAAATTGTATTGGTGAAGGGTTTTTTCATTTGTTGAGCCAATGTTTGTTGCTAAGTCTCCATATCCCCTGCCCTTACACACATCAATAAATATATAGAAGAAATAAGCATTAACCTTTGATATAAATCACGTTAGACCTTAGGCTAAGTAAATTCTTTCCTTAACTAAAACCCACTATACCCTCACCCTATAGGAATGTAACTTTATTTGGGTGGCGTCTGTTTTAAGAATAATCACCCCTGGAGAAATAAGTGTCCTGGTTGACTGACTGCTGTCACAAGGAGAGGGTCATAAATTGTCAGCAGGCCCCCCTGGCCAGAAGATGATGTAACATCCCTAAGACCTCTGTATACACTTGTATGAAGCACCTGACTTTGATAAAAGTCAGGACTGCTGACCCCACGTGACTTTTGCATAACATCTCAGTGTATAAAAGTAGACCATGGAAAAT
Source organism: Bubalus kerabau (assembly GCF_029407905.1). Taxonomy (NCBI): domain Eukaryota; kingdom Metazoa; phylum Chordata; class Mammalia; order Artiodactyla; family Bovidae; genus Bubalus; species Bubalus kerabau. The sequence goes on from NC_073645.1 coordinate 27,297,430, forward strand.
AAAGAATTGGGATCAGTTCCTCGAAAGACTGGTCTCCCCATGTCGCTCTCTCTCTCACTCTGGCTGAGTCTCCATCTGGAGCGCGGAACCCACCATGCTTACTAATTATGCCTGGGCTTCTAAGATCCGACCGGGGAGGCCTCAGTGTCTCCTCTCCTTCAGGAGAACGGAAGGACGCCTGTGGCCTACGTAAGTGGTGCAAACTTCTTGTCTTGAAGTTTTATTGGTCCCCCGTGTAAACCAAGCTACTCAGCCTCTTTTCTCCACTGAATTTTCCTACTGAGCTATCCTCATTCTATTACTCTTTATATCTTTGATGAATTAAATAATTAAATAGGTCGCCGACGCTGTCCCCGCTTCGAATACCCTGGATCAGCCGGGGCTGGACCCCGGCAGTAAATGTCTCCAAATGAAGATCTATTGGCTTCAACTCTACAGAGCTTGTCAGCTCACCCTATCCCTCAGCCTCCGTAACCTTCTTTTCCCTTGAGTTTTTACTTCAACTGATGACAGCACAAACTTCCACCATCTGGGTTAGAAACTTCAGAGTCGTTGCTGATCCCTTCCTTTCACATACAATCAATTATCAAGTTCTACCAATTCCATCATTCATAGCTGTCCACTCCTTCGCCTTTCCATGACTGCTGCATGATCTTGTACACTGTGGATAAGAGCACAAGCTCTGAAGCCAGACTTCCTGAGCTTGAGTCCTGGCTACCTGCGTGGCTTTGGACAAATACTTAACCTCATTGTGCCTCAATTGCCTTATCTTTAAACTGGGCATAACAGTGGTCTCTACCTCACAAAAGCTGCCTACAAGAATTAAATGAATTAACACACGCCAAGTACTTAGAATACTGGATATTACATGACAAGGACTCCTTCAATAAATGTTAGCTTTTGTTATGACTAACAGCATTTCTTGTGTAAGTTACTATAATGTTTTTCTGAATTTTTTTTATTCTGTTCTCTTGCCTTTCTTCTCCAGCCTTCACACTGATGCCAGAGTCCTCCTCTAAAAACCAAATCAAATCACACTAGTCCCATCTTGAAAACGTCTGATGATGTGTCATTAACTACAGAACAAAGTCCAGACTCCTTGGGATGATGTTCAAGACCCTCCACTTTGTTTCAAACCTTGTCGTCATGATCATAATCTGGTAAACTCATATACTGTTTATGCCAGACTTCTTACCATTCCAAGTGCCATTGCTCAAACTTTTGTCCTGAGCTAGAATGCCAACAAGCCCCATCCTCCACTACTTTAAATCCTTGGAAAATTCTCCTGCTCCGTATTCTCTGTGCCTCCTCTTCACCTCCACTCCTTTCTTCACACCTGAGAATTAATTACTTCTTTTCCTGAGCCTACACAGCACTCTGCTATTTCTCCTCCACTAAATTTCTTCCTTGACATTTTCATGCTTCCACAGGGCCTAGGTTCAGCATTTTACACTTAGTAGGCACTCAATTTTTAAAAATCAGTACATAGATTTGAAAATTTACATTTGGTATATAAAGCCAGAGATAAAAGTATTAGTTCTTATTATTTATCACCAAAGTGCTATCTCACCTTTCAGTTCTGTGGTTTACCTGGGCATTTGGAGACACATTACCTGGGCATTTGGGGACACATTTTTTTTAAAAATTTTATTCATTTATTTATTTTTGGCCACACCACATGGCTTGTGGGATCTTAGTTCCCCAACCAGGGATTGAACCTGAGCCCTCGGTTGTGAAAGCACACAGTAAAGATGTATGTAACAAAACTTTCTTTAGCTATCTTAATTAAATAGAGATCAAATATTATTTAAAAAGTTATTTCGGGACTTCCCTGGTGGTTCAGTGGCCAAGACTCCACACTCCCAATGCGGGGAGCCTGGTTCAATCTCTGTTCGGGGAACTAGATTCCACATGCTGCAACTACGGATCCTGCACGCCACAACTAAAGATTCTGGCGTGGCAACTAAGACCCAGCACAGCCAAATACATAAATAAATATTTTTTAAAAAGTATTTCAGGGATAAACCGACTCACCTTCCGTTTGCAGTAACATTAGAAACATTTAGCCATTTCATTAATTCATCAACTGATTCAAGAAGAGTTATTTAATATCAACTGTATACCAAGTAGATGTACCAAAACCTCTAAATATGATACAGGAATTCTCCTTAGTAACTCTGAATAGCTATTTAAATGTTCCTGTTTTAGAAAACATGCTACAAGTAATTGCTTCACGATGGCCCCATTTCCACAACTTTAAATTCTTTAGAATAAATTGACCAATATCTTAAGTTAATAAGCATTCTGTGGCAACTTTCCTGGCGATCCGGTGGTTAAGACTCCGTGCTCCCAGGGTAGGGGGCCTGGGTTTGATCCCTGGTCAAGGAACTAAGATCCCACATGCTGCCCAGATTGGGGAAAAAAAGAATTCAGTGTAAGTACCTATGAATCCAAGAATCTCAAATAAACTTGAGGGTTTGGCATTGATAACAAAGATGTGTCCTCCTGATGTTCCAACTAATATATACATTCCTCTCTGGTCATACCTAGAAAAGAAGAAATCTGATTATCAGATTCTACTTGTTTCACTAATAAGATGGTAAACAAATTTATTGAGAAATTTATTAAAACAAATTTATTTATTTATATATCCAACTTATTGAAATTGGATATATCTCCAAATTGGTTTTGGAGATATATCCAAAACCAATTATTCTTATGGTTTATGATTTTTAATATTATCAGACTTTAAGAAGACTGAGCACCGAAGAATTGATGCTTTTGAACTGTGGTGTTGGAGAAGACTCTTGAGAGTCCCTTGGACTGCAAGGAGATCCAACCAGTCCATTCTGAAGGAGATCAGGCCTGGGATTTCTTTGGAAGGAATGATGCTAAAGCTGAAACTGCAGTACTTTGGCCACCTCATGAGAAGAGTTGACTCATTGGAAAAGACTCTGATGCTGGGAGGGATTGGGGGCAGGAGGAGAAGGGGACGACAGAGGATGAGATGGCTGGATGGCATCACTGACTCGATGGACGTGAGTCTCAGTGAACTCTGGGAGTTGGTGATGGACAGGGAGGCCTGGCATGCTGCGATTCACGGGGTTGCAAAGAGTCGGACACGACTGAGCGACTGAACTGAACTGAACTGAACTGAAAAGGTAAGTGATTATACAAAATGTAATCATTACATTTTAGGCTAATATTGTTTCTAAATTGTAACTTATAAGTATATGGTCAAGAAGATTCACTAAAAACGGGCAACTATGTCATCGTAAGTGAACAAAATATGACAGTAAAGCTTTCTGATATTTCAGGTGGTCATAAGCAATTCTCGAATTAGATATGAGTGGAGCATTCCAATGCCCCTCAGTACCAGTCCTGGCAGAAAGAAGAAGAATGTAGCAAAATGTTTCTATACTTTGATCAAATTAGAAAAAGTGGGAAATGCAAATTAGGATAAGAGAGAAACATCTGAGAAAGGAGATGTGCCAAAAAAATGATACAGAGGAGTGGAATGTAAATGGAGAGAGATTATAGATCCTTCCCTACAGAAGCAGCAGAGCTCGTAGGAACAGCACAGATGGTGGAAACCCAGCTCCTTGCAGTGCTAGCTGACTAATCTTGGCAAATGCTTCTTTCTGAACCTAAGTTATCTCACTTGTGAAACAGGGACAAGCATAATACTTTTCTGAATGTTTGACAAGTGTCACATTCAATAAACTACAATGTGTGACAGCACATCAAGCTGTAAAGCAGGGCAAAAATGTCATTTCTTGTTAATACTTAGTATTATGATAAATTAATCAAAGATATAATAATAACAATATAATAAGTCTAAACTCAGTGGCTCTATGCTGTCTTCTAAAGAGTACAGTTTCAAAAAATTTGAAATCATCTAAATGTCTATCAATATACTGTCTTAAAAATTATGGAATGTATTCCATGTGATGGAATACTATGTAGCTGTAAAAAAAGAATGAAGGTCTTCATGTGTGGATAGAAGACTTTCTCTAAGATATACCACTAAGTGAAAAAAATTGTGGTGCAGAACATTATATATGGTTTGCTCCTGAAAGATGATGCTGTGAAAGTGCTGCACTCAATATTGCCAGAAATTTTGGAAAACTCAGCAGTGGCCACAGGACTGGAAAAGGTCAGTTTTCATTCCAATCCCAAAGAAAGGCAATGCCAAAGAATGCTCAAACTATTGCACAATTGCACTCATCTCCCACGCTAGTAAAGTAATGCTCAAAATTCTCCAAGCCAGGCTTCAGCAATACGTGAACCATGAGCTTCCAGATGTTCAAGCTGGTTTTAGAAAAGGCAGAGGAACCAGAGATCAAATTGCCAACATCCACTGGATCCTTGAAAAAGCAAGAGAGTTCCAGAAAAACATCTATTTCTGCTTTATTGACTATGCCAAAGCCTTTGACTGTGTGGACCACAATAAACAGTGGAAAATTCTGAACGAGATGGAAACACCAGAAGACCTGACCTGCCTCTTGAGATATCTGTATGCAGGTCAGGAAGCAACAGTTAGAACTGGACATGGGACAACAGACTGGTTCCAAATAGGAAAAGGAGCACATCAAGCCTGTATATTGTCACCCTGCTTATTTAACTTATATGCAAAGTACATCATGGGAAACACTGGGCTGGAAGAAGCACAAGCTGGAATCAAGATTGCCGGGAGAAATATCAGTAACCTCAGATATGCAGATGACACCACCCTTATGGCAGAAAGTAAAGAGGAACTCAAAAGCCTCTTGATGAAAGTGAAAGAGGAGAGTGAAAAAGTTGGCTTAAAGCTCAACATTCAGAAAACGAAGATCATGGCATCTGGTCCCATCACTTCATGGCAAATAGATGGGGAAACAGTGGAAACAGTGTCAGACTTTATTTTTCTGGGCTCCAAAATCATTGCAGATGGTGATTGCAGCCATGAAATTAAAAGACGCTTACTCCTTGGAAGGAAAGTTATGACCAACCTAGATAGCATATTCAAAAGCAGAGACGTTACTTTGCCAACAAAGGTCCGTCTAGTCAAGGCTCTGGTTTTTCCAGTGGTCATGTATGGATGTGAGAGTTGGACTGTGAAGAAAGCTGAGCGCCGAAGAATTGATGCTTTTGAACTGTGGTGTTGGAGAAGACTCTTGGGAGTCCTTTGGACTGAAAGGAGATCCAACCAGTCCATTCTGAAGATCAGCCCTGGGTGTTCTTTGGAAGGACTGATGCTAAAGCTGAAACTCCAGTACTTTGGCCACCTCATGCAAAGAGTTGACTCATTGGAAAAGACTCTGATGCTGGGAGGGATTGTGGGCAGGAGGAGAAGGGGACGACAGAGGATAACATGGCTAGATGGCATCACCGACTTGATGGACGTGAGTTTGAGTGAACTCCAGGAGTTGGTGATGGACAGGGAGGCCTGGAGTGCTGGGATTCATGGTGTCACAAAGAGTCGGACACGACTGAGCAACTGAACTGAACTGAACTGAACCCTATAAGAGCAAAAGCAATGACTCTGGAGCCCAATTGCCTGGGTTCAAATCTCAACATTTGCCATTTACAACATGTGTGATATTAATTGTTATTTAAATTCTTTGTGTATCATTTTTCTTATCTTTAAAATGGAGACAATAAGAATACCTATCTCACAAGGTTAATACAACTGAAGTTCCTGGTACACTCTAAGTGCTAGATACACATTCATGCAATTAAAAGAAAGTACTTATTTTTCTGCTTGTTTGTGAATAAAATATGTCCAATAAAAAGACACAAGAAACTAGTAGCAAGCTGTCTCCAAGGAGGAGAACTGGGTATTTGGGGATAACAGTGGGAAACTGTATTGTACTATATACACCTCTGTATTTCTTGAATGTAGAACTGAGTCAATATACTAATTTTCAAAACAACACATGTAAAATCTAAAAAAACTTAAAACTTCAGTGGAATTCTCAACAGACAGGCCTGACAAAGTTGCTGCCAGAAACAGGTGGTCCTTACAGGAGGTGCTGCACAGGTGATTCAGAGAGAAAGGCCTTATGAACTTCATGAGGGGATTCGACATCCCGGACGTCGAGGAAGTGGACACGGCCGTCCTCAGTCCCCACGGCCGCAGACAGGGACGATGGAGAGCAAGCCAGAACTGTTGCCTGTTTAAGACAGATGCAAAACAGAAATAGACTCACAGATGGAAAACCAAGGAGAGAGAGAGGGGGCAGGGCAAAATAGGGGTATGGGATTAACAGACATAAACTACTAGATATAAAACACATTAGCAAAAGGGCACACTGTATAGCACAGGGAATTACACCCACTAGTCTTATAATAAGCTGTAATTGAGTATACTCCACAAAAATACTGAAACACTATGCTGTTCACCTGAAAAATTAACACAATACTGTAAATCAATTAGCTTCAATAAAAAATAAAATAAAATAAACCCCAGCTTCACTGCACCAGAAAAGGAAGCCTGCTTTCCTACACTTGAGTTCTCCAGTTTATTTGAAAAACCCAAAGAACGAGAAGAGTGGCAAGTGTCGTGTGGTATTACAAATTATACACTCAACATTCTTTAGCTAATCAATCACATAAGAAGTCATAGGAATCTATATATCATACTCTTTTATCCTAAAATTGGAATGATAAAAATATGAGAAAATTGCCTGAACTTTAAACCATGGCTTCATTTTTATCCTTAATTGATTAGAAAATGATTATACCTGATAATAATGAAAAATAAAATAGGAAATTTAAAATATATTCCTAGCATCTTTTGGACATCTTTATTGAGTGTTAGTGATTTTTTTAAATCAGCATTCATCTGCTGGATAATAGTAGATCCTGGGATGCTGCTATAACTGAGGAAGACTTCAAAAAATAACCATATCATGGAGCACATGGCATGTCACCAAAGAAACGCATCACAGATTCCTGCTTATCCAACAGTCATTTACAGAAGATGATATCTAAGAGAACAAATTTGTGGTCATGATACTTAAGGAATCAGATTCATTTCTCTATAGTTTTCACTGACAAAGCCCACTGGGGTCCCCCAGAAAAGTCAGATGAAAACATTTGTGCTTTAGTCTAATTTCTCCTGCTCACAGGGTACGTGTGCAGCAGTCTTGTACCCAGCACTTCAGACAAGAGTTCTTAGTGTGAGACCGCTGCAACGCCTCAATTCCGTGGCTGTGTAGAGACGTACTGCCAGTAACACCTCAATTCAAGACTTAAGATGGCTGCAGGGGTGGCTGTGCACAGAGATGCTGCACCCAGAATTTGGATTTGAGGGGAGCAGCATGGCTGGACCGGCCCCATGACAACTCTGCGCTCCCCCAAGGAGAACTCTATAGAGCAGCCTCAGCCACTCCCTGTGACAAAAGTATGTGCTCTAGAAGGAGAGCTCCCACCTCTCCACCCTCTGATCAAAAAATAAGATTTTCCTTTGCTGTTGAACCGAACTCAGTATTGCTCTATTGGCACAAGAAACACCAGAGAGGGGGACCCCTGTAGGTAACATAACTACATTTTGGAGGCTGTTTTGAATAAACTAACAGAATGTTAGAAATGGAAAAGGTCTTAAGGTCATCCTTTTGCAGATTAGAAAGCAGAGGCAAAGGAAAATGTAGCAATTTGCCCCCAGGATCCCAAAGCTGATAACAACGCTCAGAGGAAAACTCAGGTGTCCTGCCTCATTAGAATGCAGTTTCTCCATTGAGCAGGTTTTCATTTTGTATTTTAAAGTGAATTTTCTGAGGCTTAACCAGGTTGAGTCTATTGGTATCTCAGTATGAAACTGGGAACAAAGTGGTGAGGGTTTGGGGGTTTTTTAGCTGAAAACCTTTATGGGAGCTCTTAGTGTGTGTGTGTGTATCTGTGTTTCCTCAACACAATCAGTTGAAATTACCCTCCATTCCAGGGCAATAGTTGACTAGGCTAAAAATAGACAGCAATATTTAGAGCGATCTTAGTTACCCTGGCAGGTAACATCAAGCGAAGGTATTAGTGTTTGGGCATCCTGCCATCATGATGCTAAGCAGGGTTCTCTGAGGACCACTACCTAAAATGTTCATGGAGAATACAGTCCTGGGCATAGGCAGGGCAATCTAGCCTCTGTACTGCTGGATCAACCCGCTTATCAATTCTCCAGAGGGGAGCAGTAATCTTCAGTAAGGAAAAATTACTGATTCTGCCCAACAAAGGCTGATCTACATGAATGTACATGCTTGGTTTTGAGCTCAATGAAGGGATGTCTGCTTAACTGTGACAGTTGCCCAAATCTCTCCCTTCTGGTCAGGGGAAAGGAAGATATTTGAAGCAGAAAAAGGGTCTTTTGATGGTAACTATATCCCTCCTTGGGTTTCCCTGGCAGCTCAGTTGGTAAAGAATCCACCTGCAATGCAAGAGACCCTGGTTTGATTCCTGGGTCAGGAAGATCCACTGGAGAAGGGATAGTCTACACAGTCCAGTATTACTGGGCTTCCCTTGTGGCTCAGTTGGTAAAGAATCTGCCTGCAATGTGGGAGACCTGGGTTCGATCCCTGGGTTGGGAAGATCCTCTGGAGAAGGGAAAGCCTACCCACTCCAGTATTTTGGCCTGGAGAATTCCAAGGACTGTATAGCCCAAGGTATTGTATTGGTATATGGGAAAGAACAAACTTTTCCTTGGTGGCAATTATTTCTGAAACCCTAGTGATTAATATCTCACTCATGCTGCAAATTCATTGTGGATTGACAGGATCTCTTTTCCCCCATGGTCTTTCAGGGAACAAAGCTGACAGAGGCTCCACCAATTAATAGGGGCTCGCAAAGAGTTGGACACGACTGAGCGACTTTCCTATCCCTCCTTAGCCAGGAAGTGCAAGGTAAGTTCTGATTATACAAACCCTTAGGTTTATATGTCTCTCATCTGTAAAAAGAGGTGCGATCAGATGAACTTTAAGATTTTTCTAGTTCTAGTAATTCTAACAGAAATGAATACATATAAACCTTTGCCACACTGATTATGGAGTCCATACATACTCTTTTAGGTAAGAATTTTTATCTTTACTTTTTAGGATGAGTTTACTTATCTCATTGAATTATATATCTTTTGCATCTTGTATCCTCTTATATGAAGTATGATGCTTCATCTTGCATTATTGAGATTTTAATTTACAATAGAGAAGGACTGTAACTTTTCTCCCTACTATCTAGATCCATATCTCATCAAGAATTATGAAATATAGAAAAAAATGATAATTTAAGAAAAAATAGCCTTACCTTTGTTTCTTGGTCTTTTTATACTTTTAAAACATTATTTTATGTGCACCATGACCATGGTGGAAAGAATGGTATCACCTTATGGTAGGTTATGCTTAGGTTTAGGTGAGCAAATGTAGTTTGCCACCCAGCATACATACACCTTCCTTCTGGAAAATTTCTTGAATATCTTTTAAGAAACCATCTCTCTTCTATTTTCAGTTGAGTGGAATAGATCTAAGTCTCATTTCCAAGGCTGATTTTAAGCCAACTAGCATTTCTCATGCCCCTGTCCACAGTGATTAGTTCAGGGGTGTTATTAAGATATTAGCATATATCTACTAAGCCTTCTGAAAAGGAGAAACTTTTCTCTTCCTCCTCCTATTGTAGGAGGTTTTCTTCCCTGATGATCTGATGTGAGATTGGTATGCGTGGCATTTGGGTATCACACGAAGTCTTAGATGAAATTAAGACGTAGGACACAGACAGACAGAAAGACGAGATCCTTGGTAATATCATTTGAGTTGCTGGATAAAGCCACAGCTGAGCCCAGAGAAGCTCTATACTTTACAGTTAATTGAGCCGATAGCCCACACTTTTTCATTTTTGGCTCAAGCTGGTTAGAGAGGCACCTTTCTTTCATTTCTAACTGATCTTCTTGAGGTTAGATGGGGCCACTTAACTAGTTACGGCCAAGGAATGTTTCGTTTTTTATTAAAAACACTTAATTGCTAGTTCAAGACTCTCCAGAACTCTTCTCATCTCATGGTGTACGTGCATGATCAGTCACTCAGTTGTGTCTGACTCTTTGTGACCCCATGGACTGTAGCCTGCCAGGCTCCTTTATGCATGGAATTTTTAAGGCAAGAATACTGGAGTGGGTTAACATTTCCTCCTCCAGGGGATCTTCCCAACCCAGAGACTGAACCCTCATCTCCTGCATCTTCTGCATTGTCAGGCAGATTCTTTACCACTGAGCCACGTGGGAAGCCCATACTGTGGTACTGAGGAGCTTTTAATTGGTGGAGCCTCTTTCGGCTTTGTTCCCTGAAAGACCATGGGGGAAAAGAGATCCTGTCAATCCACAGTGAATTTGCAGCATGAGTGAGATATAAATCAGTAGGTTTCAGAAATAATTGCCACCAAGGAAAAGTTTGTTCTTTCCTATATACCAATGCAATACCTTATGTTCTACCCTCTGGGCTGTGGAACATACTTTATACACAAGAATTACTCTAAACATATAAGGTAAAATACATTAATGTCTCTGTACCAAGTATTTCCACAGACTGTTGACATGTGAACACAAAAAGGTAAGTTGGATTAGAATTAAATATTTTTTAAAAATCCATTTATAAGGCACACTTACTTGGATATTCAGATAAATCCTGCTGACACAGGCACCATCCTCTATACCCCAAACACAAACTTCCCCTGACTGTGTGAGTGTCTGTAAAAGAAAGAAAAAACTCAAATGGAAAACAACACTGCTACGGGAGCATGTTCTAAATTTCTTTCTAGTATGTCAATCACTGATGATTTAAAATAAAATTTCATTTTATTTATGTGGATTAAAATTACTTTACAATCTCAATGTTAATACCTCTGATTTAAACAAATATTAACTATTACCTTTCAGTTCAGTTCAGTTGCTCAGTCATGTCTGACTCAGTGACCCCATGGACTGCAGCCTGCCAGGTCTCCCTGTCCATCACCAACTCCCAGAGTTTACTCAAACTTATGTCCATTGAGTCGGTAATGCCATCCAAACATCTCATCCTCTGTTGTCCCCTTCTCCTCCCACCTTCAATCTTTCCTAGCATCAGGATCTTTTCAAATGAGTCCATTCTTCACATCAGGTGGCCAAAGTATTGGAGTTTCAGCTTCAACATCAGTCCTTCCAATGAATATTCAGGACTGATTTCCTTCAGGAGTGACTGATTGGATCTCCTTGCAGTCCAGGGGACTCTCAAGAGTCTTCTCCAACACCACAGTTCAAAAGCATCAGTTCTTCAGCGCTCAGCTTTCTTTATAGTCCAACTCTCACATTCATACATGACTACTGGAAAAACCATAGCTTTAACTACACAGACCTTTGTTGTAATGTCTCTGCTTTTTAATATGTAAATTAATATGTAAATGTGTATTTAATATGTATTAAATACATATTAAATATGTATTTAATATGTAAAGTAGTGTCTCTGCTTTTTAATATGCTGTCTAAGTTGGTCATAACTTTTCTTCCAAGGAGTAAGTGTCTTTTAATTTCATGGCTGCAGTCACCATCTGCAGTGATTTTGGAGCCCAAGAAAATAAAGTCTGTCACTGTTTCCATTGTTTCCCCATCTACTTGCCATGAAGTGATGGGGCCTGCTGCCATGATCTTCGTTTTCTGAATATTGAGTTTTAAGCCAACTTTTTCACTCTCCTCTTCCACTTTCAAGACTCTTTAGTTTTTCTTCGCTTAATATGTGTTGGTATAAATTTTTTTGGTATTTATCCTTCTAGTGTTCTCTGAGCTTCCCAGATCTGTAGTTTGGTGTCTGACATTAATTTTGAAAAATTCTCAGCCATCATTACTTCAAACATTTCCTCTGTTCGTTCCTTCCTTTCTTCTCCTTCTGGTATTCCTGTTACGTGTATGCTATACCTTTTACAATTGTCCCATGTTCTTGGATATTCTATTCTTTTTGATTCTTTTTTTTTTTTGAATTTCAGTGTTGAAGGTTCTACTGACATTTCTTCAAGCTTATTGATTCTTTCCTCTGCAATATTCAGTCTATTGATGAGCCCACCAAAGGCATTCTTCATTTCTGTTACAGTGTTTTATATTTCTAATATTTCTTATTTTCTTTCTTAGTGTTTCCATATCTCTACTTATATTTTCCAATCATTCTTTCATGTTGCTCACTGTTTTCATAAGACCCCTTAGTATATTAATCATAGTTGTTTTAAATTTCTGGCCTGATAAATTACAACATCTTTGTAATTATTTGCAGATACAACAATATCTGAGTCTGGTTCTGATGCTTTCTCTGTATTTTCTAATTGTTACTGTCTTTTAGTATGCCTTATAATTTTTGTTAAAAGCTGGACATGATGTACTGCGTAAAAGTATATGAATTAAGTAGGCTGTAATATGGGGTTTTATGTTTATCTGGCTAGGAGTTAGACTGTGTTTATTGTCTGCTGTAGCTGAATGTGTCAGAAACTAAAACTGCCTCTAGGGTCCTCATTTTTGGTCTGAGATGTGCAGATTCTCCCATTGTAATCCCCCTGGGTGCTGGCTCCAGGGCTGGTTTCTACTTCTGGGTATCTGCTCCAGTAAGCTATGATTCTTTGCATCTGCCTGTCTGTCTCTATAATTTTGGGGGCAGTGGTTTCCCCTATGACCCCAATTCTCTGATGGGTCTGAGAGGAATGGTTGATTTTAAGTTTATTCAGCTTTTCTTTCCCCCTGTTGTAAGGTTCTTTACATGCTAGACTGGAAATCCAAAGTTCATCTTGTTCATTTTTCTTCTTTCACAGGATCAAGACTGAAAGCATTTTAAAGTAACTGCAATGTGATACAGTTTAAATTCTGTTTCTTGAATAAGAGGGAGTGAGTACATGATGTTGTGGATCAAGTATCTAAATTCTAAACATGAAAATCTTGTATTAAATTTTTAAATTTAATTCTTATCAGAGAATATCTGGAAGAAAAAGCATATAATCAGAATCTGACAACTGGAAGAACTCTTGAAAGTGAAGTTGCTCAGTCATGTCCGACTCTTTGTGACCCCATGGACTGTAGCCTACAAGGTTCCTCCATCCATGGAATTTTCCAGGCAAGAGTACTGGAGTGGGTTGCCATATCCTTCTCAGGGGATCTTCCCGACCCAGGGATCGAACCTGGGTCTCCTGCATTGCAAACAGGTGCTTTTACCATCTGAGCCACCAGGGAAGCCTGGAAGAACTCTTAAGTGTTACCTATTCCATAGTTTATGTATCTTTTTATTAATATTTGGTAGAACTCCCAAAATCTTAGTGGATTTGTTGATGAATCATATGGAAAGTGAATTATATTTCTTGAGATCAACTAAAGGTAAGCAGTTAATCATCAGAAAATTTTTTTCGTTTCTAAATGTATAAGGTGGCTTTTTTTTTTTAAGTAGATTGAATACATGTTTTATACATGGCAACTATTTCATTTTCATTTTCAGATGGGGCTGGATCACTCTGAAAAAGGGTAAACACTAATAGTTTAATGAGTGTTGACAACTCACTAGCAACGGATGTGTTTAAAGATATGGCTTGGAAAGCTTGGATGGTGAATACAAACAGGATGGCTCTTAAGATTTTAATTGCTTTGGTCATGTTCAGAGACTTAATATTATGAAGTCACAATGTGATGATGTCATTTTAACTGGGGAGTAGATCTAATGATGGAAGTGGCTGGCATTTCTACTGCATCTTCAAGAGTACACTCTGCTTCCTGTTTCCAACAGGTTGCACATGAATTTCCAAATCTCATCCTTAAATCCTATTGTGGAACAAAGACAATATTCCTTACCATGCAGAATTCATTTCCAGGTGTGATAAAGTCTGTTGCCTGAAATTTCCCATCACAAGCCTCTAGGACTTTCTCAAAGGTTGGCTCCTCACCAAAAGTATAAATAAAAATAGACCCCTGTCAATATACCAAAAAAGAAAAAAATAATGCATTGTTGTGTGTTCTGTTGAACAAATAGTTATTACATGTTCACTGTAAACAAGACACTGTGTGGGAAAATGTGATGGGAAAGTAGAGACAAACTCAGTAAGGCCCTGACCTTGAGGAGTTTAAAATCTAAACACTTGTTTTATTGATTCTTGCGTTCACTCATCAATTAAAATATTCAATAAGTAAGACTTCTTTTCTCCATTTCCAGGCATTTACTTTTTAGATTACAAAACATAATGAAGCACTTTTTCTTGACTTCAAAAACTATGTTTATTTATGCAGAAAGTTTGAAGAATGTAGAAAACCAAAAAAGTTGTTAAGATGAACTAAATTCTATCACATACTAGACCATGATGGGTACTAATGAAACTTTTAAATAAACTTTTGTGAAACTTGTAGAGGTGTGTCTGAAGCTGTTACTTTAAAACTTGTTTATCATTCTCAGGTTCCAAATTCACCTCTCCAAAAAAAAAAAAAAATCTATCCTGTACCTTATACATCTCTGCCAAGTAACTAACTATACTATGGTATGGTTACTAGCAATAAGAAGTCTGCTTTAAACTGATCACAAGTTCTTCACATTTACTTGAGTTAAACATGAATGTTTTTATTCTTGTTTATGTAAAAAAACACAACTCTGTAAAGTCTAAACTTAGGTAGGTATTTACTGATTTTACCTTTCATTCATTCCTTCAACAAATACGGAGTGGATACACTGTGCCAGACACAGGTCTGGATGCGGGGACTACATCAGAGGACGGGACAGGCAAAAATTCCCTGTCTTCACGGAGCTCACATTCTACTGGGGGATTCAGTCAATACATAACATATCTAAATAATATGTATTATAAGTTAAAGAGCAATAATTGTAGAAAGAAAACAAGATAAAGCAGGGAAACAGCATATGACATGGCAAAATAAGAGGGTAGAATTCAAACCTGAGTGTCCAAGAAACACTTTACTGAGAAGGTGAGTTTAGGGAAAAGACTTGAAGGAAATGAGGAAGGTATTCACGTGGACTCTGGGGAATGCATTCCAGACAGAAGGAGCAGCCAATGCACTCTGAGGGAGGAGAAGCCTGGTGAGTACAAAAAGCTTACATGATGGCCAGCATGACTGAAGCAGGGTGAACAAGAAGACCCGTGGGAGATAAGGCCAGGCTGGGGAGTGGAGTCCACATCATGAAGAACCTTGAAAAGCATAGTGAAGATTTTGGCTTTTACTCAGAATAACACAGGCAATCACTGGAGGGCTCTGAGTAGTAGAGATGCTTTTCTCACCTTGGCTACTGTGTTAAGTACACACATTTATTCTATTAAGTACTGAGAAAGTATATTAAAATCTGTTGAGATCATGACTTTGCTTTTCCTGGTCATTTTGTCATGTTTTGCTTTATATATTTTGAAGCTATTTTATTTGGTATGTATATATCTTAAAAGTTTATAGACTTCTAGTGAATTTAACATTTTACTATTCTAAAATATTAATAAACTCATTTATCCTTAGCAATGATTTTTGCCCAAAAGTCTTTTGTCTAATATTAATATATCTCCAAAGGCTTTCTTTTGGTCAATATTTGAATGATATATCTTTTCCTATCTTTTTATTTACTTTCAATTTTTAATTTGCTTTCAATGTTACTATATTTTTAAAAATTTACTTTCAATCTTATGCTTTAGATACGTCACTTGAAAACAGTGCATAGTTAGGTTTGGCTTTTTTTAAATCAAATATAATAATATTTGCCTTTTAACTAGATCAACTATTCTGTTTTGTTTTAATTGTAATTACTAGTATATTTGAGATTAAACATTACACTTTAATTTATGCTTCCTATTTTCTTCTCAGTTGTTGGTGTATCTTTCCTTCTCTTTTCTTACCTTCTTTTGGGTTGCTTTCTTTAACACTTCCACTTTGCCCCTCTATTATGTGGAAATTTCATCTGATGTTTCAGTTCTTTTATGGTTACCTTACAGGTCAGAACATGTATACTTAATTTATAAACATCAGAAGAACTTAAAACCTTTACTCTCTCAGATGGTGAAAGAATCTACCTGCCAATGCAGGAGACTCAGTTTTGATCCCTGAGTCTGGATGATCCCCTGGAGAAGGAAATGGCAACCTGCTCTAGTATTCTTGTCTGAAAAATCCCATGGACAGAGGAGACTGGTGAGCTGCAGTCCAAAGGGTTGCAAAGAGGCAGACACAGCTGAGTGACTAAGCACCCAGCACACTCCTTTCCCTCCAACTTCACGCTATTTTTGTTGTTTTACACAGTCAGTCTTCACTTACATTTCTCCACACATTTGCTACTGCTCTTCATTCTTTTTGCATCACAGTCTTTCCATCTGGGATCATTTTCCTTCTGCCTGAAGTACATTCTTTAGAATTTTCTCTAGTGATGACACACTAACAAATGCTCATTTCTAAAAATGTCATTTTTCATCCCTATACTGAAAAGTATTTTCCCTGGGTATAAAATTCAGTAATATCAACCTTATTTCACTAAATCAGGGGTCAGCAAACTTTTTCTATAAAGGGACAACCAATAAATACTTTAGGCTTTGCAGGCCATGTGGTCTCTCACAACTACTTAATACTATCATTGCAGTGTGAAAGCAGCCATAGAGGATACATAAACACATGGGTCTGACTGTGTTCCAGTAAAACTTTATTTACAGAAACAAGCAGGAGGCTGGTTTTGACCCAAGGGTCCACAGTTTGCTGATCCCTGAGCTACATGGAAGATATCATTCTATTCTTTCTTACTTATATTATTGCCAAAGAAGTCAGCTGTTAGCCTAATTGAAAGTCCCTTGAAATAATCTGGTTTTCTCTCTGACTACTTTTAAGATTTTCTCTTCGTCTTTAGTTTTCAACAATTTCACACTGGTAAGTCTAGGTGTAAATACATATCTTTTTATGTATCCTGCTTGGGATTCACTGCGCCTCCTGAAGCTGTAAATTCATGTCTTTAATCAGTTCTGGAAAATATCTCCTTAAATATTGCTTCTGTCTGACTCTCCTCTTTGGAATTCCAATCAAATACATGTTAGAGCTTTTCACTATATCATTCATTTCTCTTACCCTCCCTTCTATATTTTGTATACTTTCATCTCTTGGGTACATTCTGAATAACTTCTTCCAATCTATCTTCAAGTTCATCTATTCTCTCTTTGGCTGCGTCCAGTCTTCTGTCAGACATATTCATTTAATTTTTACTTTGTAAGTATATTTTTCTTTTGTATGATTTCTATTTGTGTCTTTCTCCCTTCTCTTAGGTTACATTTTTTATTGTTTTCTGTCCTCCTTAGATACTTCAAGTTTTTCATTTATTAAAACATCATTAACACAGTTGTGTTAACTTCTGGTAATTACAGAAACTTAAGTCTTTCCATATTTCAGTTTCAATTTCTTTCAGGCAAAAAAATCATTCAATTTTACTTGTAATTTATCTAAAATCATTACCCAATAATATAAACTGCTATTCCTGACTTAGGATTCTTCCTAACAGCATAATTCATGCGGGCATTTGATTTTATCCTGCATTTATTTCCCTCCCTTCTTCTCTTACAGAACCTATACTCTCCTTAGAGAACCACCCATTACCACAATCTCAGTTTATGTTTGAGTAGATGACAGAGGATGAGATGGTTGGATGGCATCACCGACTCAATGGACATGAGTTTGAGTAAACTCTGGGAGTTGGTGATGAACAGGGAAGCCTGGTGTGCTGCAGTCCATGGGGTCGCAAAGAGCTGGACATGACTGAGTGACTGAACTGAACTAAACCAAGATGACTCTACCTAGGCTCCAAGGTTAGACATGTGACCTAGGCCTGGTCAATGAGAGTTTAGAATCCCTCTGGACATAGTAATTGACCCAGGGGTAGAAAGGTGACCCAAGTTAGTACAATAAGTTCAGGTTACAGGACCTTTTTTTCCAGCTGGTATCTTTTTACTACGGTCACCAAGAGGATAAAAATATAAAACTGGAGTTTCAGGAGGTTCTTTTGACACCATCTTCATAGAAAGGGAGGAAGTAGAGAGGAAACAGAGCTAAGATATGGCAGAAAAACAAGGCTAGTAGCAACATGGGAGCGCCCAGATTTATATCAATTCCCTGTTTGCTTTCAGTTATATATGCACAAAAAGAAGAAACAAACACTCAAATGTTGCCTGGACATTTAAATTGGCTGATTTTTCATTTGCAAGCTAAAGAGTCCTGACTAGCAATGGATCATTATGCAGTACATTCTGCCCTTCATTCCTGTCATGCAATGATGATAATAATAATATCTGAAAACTTATCAAGAAATCACCATCTAGCATACCTTGTCTGTCTGAATCAGCAACATTCTGTAACTAGGAGAAAACATCAAATGTTCCACCGGCCTTTCAACCTCAAGAAAATCCTCTACTTTGTAATTTGTATCTTTAATAAGTAAAGAATACACAAAGCCATCCTAGAAACCAAAAACAATGAGAAAAATGAAGGAAATTAGTCTCAGTCCATGCATAGTATACTTTCCTCATCAAATCAGCTAAGATTTATTGATTAGCATCTACTGTTCATTTTTGGAAACATCTATGTTTACATGTTTCCTGGTCAATTTTTAATTTTATCTTTTTTTCTGACACATTTTCAATTACCTAAAATTTTACTAATCTCCCCTTTCTTTGAACTTCTTTAGTATTTATCACCTTACCACATTCTTCATGATAAAGGGCGTGGGGTAGATGAGGCAGAGTTTACCGTGTGGCTGGTATTCAGCAGTCTCCTGACTTCAAAGGACCTTAGCCTTCATGTATGTTCTTTAATTATTATTGTGTGCATTCTTAAATCTCTAAATGACTCAAAGGTAGGGAGTGTGCTGTTTATTTCCTTTGTATTCTCCTTTCTAGTTTTCACACAGTGCTAGAAACAGGGCAAGTATCCAGTAAAAATGGGTTGGTTAAATGTTGATCAGTAAATTGTAAACAGTTTTAGGTTAATTTAACTACTTTCAAGAGCAACTTAAGTTATTTTTACAGTAATGAAAAAATTTGGGGCAAACTTGCCATCATTTCTAGATTAGACCCCCTAATGACTAAGAGGTATTTGTGAGATGGCTTGGTTCAGACTTGGGACCTGGGAAAAAACGTGCAAGGTGCTTCCAAGCTCATTATCACTCTCCATCCCTTACCAGAGCAGACGCTCCAGGCTTCCCTTTAAACTAGATTAAAAAAAAAAACAACCCACCAAGGATGACTTAAGAAGGACAAATGCAGACTAAATGTAAAGGTAGTCCATTGCAAGGTTGGGGAGAGGAGATTATGAGCTAAATGCAGGTTTATGAGCTGCAGACTGCTTCCTGTTGGTGGAGCTTTCATTCTGACAGCATTTCGCAGCTGCCCTTAGGTTCCTAGAGGTGTGATCTGTGGCAAAAGAAGAAATGAAGCTAACAGTGTTTTGGGACAGCTACCAGTAGACCAGAGATTTTACTGTAGGTTGGCTTCAAACCTCAGCATTGATTACAACCACATGGAAAAGTAATATGGTCTGGCCCCTTTTCTTACTGAAGCTGTGTGCCCTAGAAAATGAGAGGAAGGACTTTGGAGGTTACCATGCTTGGGTTCCACTTCCAGCTTCTCCACTTACTGGTGGGTGAACTCTGGAAGACTTGACTCCTTTGAGTGTGTGTGTGTGTATGTTTTGGGGTGGTGGATTTTTAAAATTTTATTTTTG
Source organism: Bubalus kerabau (assembly GCF_029407905.1). Classification (NCBI taxonomy): domain Eukaryota; kingdom Metazoa; phylum Chordata; class Mammalia; order Artiodactyla; family Bovidae; genus Bubalus; species Bubalus kerabau. Next base: position 27,317,105 of record NC_073645.1, read on the forward strand.
TTTATTTGCAATAAGACAGACATATGATAGTTCACTATAATGTTTTCTATAATTTTGTATATATATATATATATATTATTTGCAATAAAAAGTTTTATAATAGCACCCCTGACAAAAGAATTTTAATTAATAAACTGACAGAACTTGGTATCACATATTATGGCTCATCATAGTAAATGGCAGCAAATAGAAATTTTGTATATTTTCTTTTTCCATTTGACATATTTTTTTAACCATTTTTAATTGAAGTATAGTTAATTTACAACATTGTGTTAGCTTCAGGTGTTTATATATTTTCTTGAAAGCAATTAATTTTGAAAAAAAAAATACATTACAATTCCAGAAGCAAGCACGCCTCCCTTCTGATACGCCATGGTGACTGGACTGATAAGATTTCTTTCAACTTTGGGAAAGAAAAACAAAGTAAAACAGGTGACACATAATTAAAAGTACCATACAGAGTAATTAGTCTCACTTGCTTTACTAGGACTACTCATTTCTTTGTAATTCCTTTTTCTACAGATCAACTTTCTATCAGAATATATGCTATGATGCCTCTCAAACAATAAAGAATAAAAGCTGCTTTGCAATGGTTACTGATGATAATGATTAATTAATGATTAATGATAAATCACACAAGTTTTTTTATGTTCTGTATCATCAGATCTATGGGAGTAACACTGTGGAATTATATAGTAAATATATTTCCTTTTTTAAGGAAACAAATTATCAGAGATTTTAAGAGGCCGGGGGGGAAAAAAAGACAAAAATTATATCATTATTAAGCTTTATACTTAAGATTTGCATATTTTATAGCATGTAAATTTGTACCTCAATAAATAAAACATAGTGGATTTTTAAAAGTAAAAATAAAACAAGATTTATAAGATCTTTGTTATTAATAAAATATTGTCCTGGGGGAACATCACAAAAAGCACACTAGCTTTTATGTAGATAAACTGCAAGAACTACAAGATCAAAGGCTCAGAGACACCTGCCAGACTTTTATTTATCACATACTACCTGCTCAGCATTTTGCCAGATGCTAAGACGCATAGTGCCCTTTCCTCCAAAGACTGTTCACCTCCCAGTAGCTTCTTCTCTTTAATCCAACTGCCACCAAAGTCTGTTGCTATGACTCCGGCCTAATCTAGATGCCTGCTGCTTATAGCTACTCCTTTCCTAAACTATGGATAATTTATGTCCGCAAGCACAGTTCCAATTGGGGTACATCTCCACTCAGGAGTTGATGTCATTCCACTGTCAGAGGGATTAGGTATAAACACCTTAGTCAGACATTCAAGGTCAGATGTGGTATCACTTAGATGTCCCTTTATTCCCACTATTTCTGCATAACACTTGATGCTCCAGACCAACTGGACAACTTCTTGTTTCTCAACCTTCCCTATGTTTTCTTGTTTACACAGACACCATTGTCCAAAATTTCACCTACCCTCATCTCTGCCTGTGAACCTATCCTTTAAGGGCTATTTCAAATGCCACCTACAACACGACTTAATTTGGCATTTTCCCCTCATCTGAATTCCCATAGAGCTTTATGACACTTTCCTCACATCTTGATTTTTCTGGCTGCAATTATGTGTCAACTTGTCTTATTCTCTTTAATAAAATATAAATACCTTGAGGCTGTTGATTATGAGATTATATATTTGCCACCTATATCAACTCAAAGGCACCAGTGTCCTCCACATTGAAGGACACTGAAGATAGAAGATAGAAAACATTTGTTTGTAAGTATTTTAATAAATGTATCATGAAAATGATAAGAAATAGTATATAGGATGGAATTAGTGAGCAATAAAAGACTATGTACAGGGACTTCCCTGGAGGTCCAGTAGTTAAGACTCTCAACTTTCACTGCAAGGGGTACAGGTTCGATCTTTGATTGGGGAACTAAGATCCCATATGCTGTGCAGTATAGCTAAAAAAAAGACTATATACAACTAAGTCCTAAATTGTATAAAACATCGCAAAATAGGAATTTGGAAATGAGAAATATTGTTTTATAATTCACTTTACAAACACAAAGAGGTGCCAATTTACCCTCTAGCAATCTCTGGGATTAAACTATAGAGCCAAAGTTGAAGTCATTGTTCCTAACTTTAGAGTTGATGACTAGTGGGAAAGACAGTCTTATTTAACTTATATGTAGAGTATATCATGCAAAATGCTGGGCTAGATAAAGCACAAGCTGGAATCAAGATTGCCGGGAGAAATATCAGTAACCTCAGATTTGCAGATGACACCACCCTTATGGCAGAAAGTGAAGAAGAACTAAAAAGCCTCTTGATGAAAGTGAAAGAGGAGAGTGAAAGAGCTGGCTTAAAAATCAACATTCAGAAAACTAAGATCATAGCATCCAGTCCCATCACTTCATGGGAAATAGATGGGGAAACAATGGAAACAGTGACACACTTTATTTTGGGGGGCTCCAAAATCACTGCAGATGGTGACTGGTACCCAGTTAAATTAAAAGATGCTTGCTCCTTGGAAGAAAAGCTATGACCAACCTAGACAGCATATTAAAAAGCAGAGACATTACTTTGCCAACAAAGGTCCATCTAGTCAAGGCTATGGTTTTCCCAGTAGTGTTGTATGGATGTGAGAGTTGGACTATAAAGAAAGCTGAGTGCTGAAGAACTGATGCTTTTGAACTGTGGTGTTGGAGAAGACTCTTGAGAGTTCCTTGGACTGCAAGGAGATCCAACCAGTCCATCCTAAAGGAGATCAGTCCTGAATATTCATTGGAAGGACTGATGCTGAAGCTGAAACTCCAATACTTTGGCTACCTGTTGCAAAGAGCTGACTCATTTGAAAAGACCCTGATGCTGGGAAAGATTGAAGGCAGGAGGAGAAGGGGATGACAGAGGATGAGATGTTTGGATGGCATCACCAACTGGATGGATATGAGTTTGAGCAAGCTCTGGGAGTTGGTGATGGACAAGGAGGCCCGGTGTGGTGCAGTTCATGGGGTCGCAAAGAATCAGACACAACTGAGCAAATCAACTGACTGACTGGGAAGGACCATCAGGCACAGGAGGCATTATATTTTGATAGAGGATGAGGCTATAACAAAGATGTGAGTCTGATGGAACCCCAGATGGGGCACCTGAGTTTGCTTGTAGGTTGGAGTGAGGACACAGAGGCTCTACAATGGATAATTCCACTAGGTAGAGAGGAAGACATGGCATCCTAGACAAAGGTAACTCCCAATGCCAGGAGGCAGAATTTAGAGAGAGTACAGAAATGATGAGAACTTCTATGAGGCTCAAGTGGGAGAGCTGAAACTGGAATGACAGGCCAGAAGAGAGACTTATTTTTTAGAGAGCTGAAGGATGGCATTGTGAACATAAGATCAGAGGGTGGCCCAGGCCTGGAGAGTACAGATGAGAGTAATGGGAAGAGTGAGGTGAGGGGAGTGTGGTGGGCTGTGGTAGGAAAGCTGAACCTAATGGCTCTACTTTCACAGTGGAGTGTGAGTCAGGGAACAGGAGAGGGAGTATATGAAGACATGTAGATGGGGAAGACTTGCTGTAGGATGTGGTGTTTGAGCTGCAAACTGGAGGATTCAGAGTGAAAGGTGACAAGGGAATGAGCTGGCTGTGAAATGTCTGTGAAATGATGGGAAGAAATGACTGGCTAGATCAGAAAACTTATACTGGGGAGTAGTCAGAAATAATATTAATGGTGCAGGTAAGAAAAGATCAGAGAGGGCTTGAAATTAAGCCATAGTCATCCTTGAGTTAAATGTGGAAAATGGTCTTCAAGAAGGGCAGTTTGGCAGGGATGGGATGCCTGGTTTGGGTCAACTATGGATTGAGCTCAATGAAATCAGCTCTATGGTTGCTGCAGAAATCAAGGTGTGAAAGAATAAGACGAATTAGAGTGGAAAGTGCATTGGTCAGGTTGGAGAACTTGCCCTGGTGACTCCCTTCTCAAAGTGTCTACATGCAGCTTCACACAAGGTGATATTGGCTTCTCTGACCCAGGCCAACTCTGATGGGACCAGGAGTGGACATTTGATCTAAGGAGAACAGATCAGATTCTCTCAGAAATGCTAGTGAGCCCACGGAAAGTAATTTTCAAGATGGCGGTTGGTCCTAAAGGAAGGTCTCGTGGAGAAGAGTTACTGTGGAAGGCAAGGAAGGGCATATTAGCTGATTAAACAGGCATATTATGAGGAGGGCTTCCCAGGCGGCACTAGTGGTAAAGAATCTGCCTGTGAATGCAGGAGATGCAAGAGATGCAGGTCTGATCCCTGGATGGGGAAGACACCCTGAAGTAAGAAATGGCAGCCCACTCCAGTATTCTTGCCTGGAAAATTTCATGGGCTGAGGAGCCTGGTGGACTACAGTCCACGGGGTCACAAAGAGTCGTACAGAACTGAGCAACTGAGCACCTATGTATGCAGAAGGATACAGCATAGTAAGAACTTGGACTCTGAAGTCTTTTTGTCTGGGTTCAGGTGTCAGCTCTATAGTTTACTAGTTATGTGAATTTGGTCATGTTTCTTAAGTTCTTAATGCCTCCATTTCTTCATCTATATCATGAAAATAAAAATGTATTTCCTTATGAACTTGTTTTAAGGATTATGTGAAATATGTATATAGAGTGAGAGTAGAAAGTCTAGAGCATAGAACACTTAATATAGGTAGCTAAAAGAAACATCCAGAGGACTTGGTAACTAACTAGAGGATAAAGAAGAAGGAGGAATCAAAGACGTCTCTAAAAAGAGAAAAATATGGAACAAAACATCCATTGTCGAGTGGAAAACCATCACCAATGGCTACACTTCTGGGAAGATGAAACAAAGCAGTTTCTTACCCCTTGGTGGTCCGTCTTCTATCTTATTAAGCACAGTTACCTTCAGGGTTTCTCCATTAACCATTAAAAGGTGACCCTCTTCACAGCCAATGTACAGGTCACTTGTTGGAGTCCAGCAGTGCATAGTCGGGTGAAGCAAAGAATACAGATCATCTTTAGGCTTCAAGGGAAGATTTAAAACCTTGTGTTAAGACAACAGTCATGGCTTAAGAGCCAGAGAAATACTCAACAAAAACAATTTCCAAGATGAAAACAAATTAATATGTGTCTACATGCATTTATTGGTCCTGCCCTTTGCCCAGAGCTAAATGAACTTCTTCCTGCTCCATTTCTCTCTCTACATTTTAATACCCTAGGAAAAATATTAGGGGTTTTTGCCAACACATTGAGAGTTCTAGTGTCATAGGTTTTTTGCAGAAGTCTTGAGTAATAATTTGTATGCTGTTTCTTGGTGGACTTTTTGATATCTTGGATCTAAGAAAGCCATTGTTTAGCGAAAGTCACCCCATTTGACGAAGATTTGGGTCAACCTTTTCTCTCCTGGTTCATGGCAGGGGGCATGAATGTGAGTTTTCTATGGAGTGGTTGGCCTCAACCCTCTGCTTAGTTCTCTGTAACGGAGAATGAGAAGAGGACCCCTGGTCTGGTTCTCAATGCCTCTCTCGTTCATGAAACATCCTACCTGACTTTGATTCCATGGAAAACTCAGAGAGAAATGCACAAAATCTATGGGATGTACCTAGAAGAAAAACTGGCCTTGGGAACTAAAACTAAGGGTCTATGGCAATTTTTTCCTGTAAAGGACTAAGTAAAAAATAAGCTTTGTGAACCACATAGGTCTCTGTTATATCCCTTTCTTTTTTTTTTTAAACACTTAAAAAAATGTAAAAGAACAGTCTTAGCTTGCTTGAAGTCACATAAAGGCAGGTGATAGCTTGCTGATCTCTGCCTTAGATGATAATATCTCAGTGTTATGCCCCCTGTAGCTTTAAACACTCTGTCCAGCCGGGGAGAGGACACTCCCCCTTTCTGTCCACACAGAGCAGGCCTCCTTGTAAGTCCTGGACCACCTGGTTATCTTCCCAGAGGTAAAATATTTTGGACACGTGCCCTCACCTCTGCCCCCAGAGCACTGATTAAGATTCTGAATTCAGGGTACAATAAAGTAACATAGCATGGCATTCTTTCCTTTCTATTTAAACAAGTCAAACATACTACACTTTACTTTTATTTATCTATTTACATATTTGTTTATAACAAAACATTTAGTACTATCTGAGGGTTTTTTTTAATGCTATACTATTATTTAGAATTGCATTAGCTACAATATAACGTCTTTGTTTTCTTTAGGCATCCTTATAGCCATAGGAACAGAAAACATTTTTAATAAGCTAACGGCCAAGTTAATAGAATTCTTTGAGAGATCCGTATTTATTTCATTCATTTATTCATCCATCTACCAAATATTTACATATCATGTACTGTTCTAAGCATAGGGATGTAGCAATGAACAAAACAAACCAAAAAAAAAAAAATATATATATATATATATACCCTCATGGGACTTAATCTTGGTGAGGGAAAACAGAGCAAAAATAAATTAAGGAAAAAGAATTATATATACATACATAAATAAAATATTATGTGTTGAAAGTGCTGTGAGAGAAAAATAAAGCTGGGGAAGTTGTAATAGGTCTCATGGTTGGGGAATATGGTAAACCCATATAAATAGCCATTTTGTCCATTCAAAACTTGACAATGCAGGCCACCATTGTAATAAATACTCAATTATTTAAATAGCATATACTGCTCTTTAATTTAGGAAAGGTAAAGCAGTTGTAGCTCTGCCAAAGTAATTATTCTACTGGATTCCCAACTGATACAAATTTTTGCATATTAGTATTTCCACAAACATTTACTGGGTGTTGATTATATACCATGTATGGTACCAGAGAGGTCTCTTGTATTGCTAAGATTATCCTCTTCTCAATAGGACAATCACCTATTGAGGGAGAAGTGGTATCAACAAACATCAGAATCAGAAAACATGGTAGTTTATAGCAGAAGAGTATTTAAATATTACAAGAGAACCTACAAGAAAGCACTTTGTTCTTCCTGATGGAGTGAAGGGAATGCACAGAGAACTGTCATTTGAGATGGACCATGAACTATTAAAGCATAAGTCCTTCATGTATAGAAGCGCTTCTCATTATAAGTTTTTAAAGACCAGGTCATCTTGTCATCTTTAATGTATGGCTGGTCTAGTTCATGCCCTCACAGCCTTGAATCCTTAGGAAATAAAACTTGAGCCACAATTTGGCCACCCAGTGGGCATAAAAAATGGACAAAATCACTCAAAAGGATTAAACTGTGGCTGATCAATGACATTTTTGTGGTATCTAACTGAGATTTGACCCAGAGGGAAAAGAGTTAGTGACTATCATTATTTAATCTTCATAATTTAAAAGTTCCCTGGTTGTCTTGATCACATTTGACTATAAATCACAAAAAGAAAGATTCTTTCCTAGTATGGCAATGAACTTGAAATTTTTTTAAAAACCACACATATCTGGTTCTCATAATGTTAGTGAACATATATGCCTCAGAGGGTGAGGATTAAAACTTGGAATTTTCTTGCCTTAGTATATTAAATAGTACTGTGTGCAGTTTTGTTTAAGATAAACCTGGGCTTGTCTTCCTATTATTTTCTTTCATCAATAAATATGTTCTGTGCCATTTAAAAATGAATGTGATATTACATTGTATAAGCAGAAAGAATAATTTTCAATTATGGAAATTGAAAATTTTAAAAGAAAAGGTGCCGACAGTGTTTAAAAGTATTTGTTGCTAACACCATATCCTTGCTCAGTCCTCTGGAATCAAACATTTTGATCACTTGAAGACCAAACATGAAATACTCAAGCCCAACTTAATATTGCTTTAGAAAATGTAAGCATCTGAATATGTGTCACAATACTTGGGCTTTAAGAGGAATTTCTATTTAGCAATTTTTTTTTCAAGGTTGATGGAAAAAGAAAACTGGAAACTTCAGATCAAATTTACTATGTTGGATACAATTTCTGCCCAGATAACATCTGCCTTTGATTTCCCCCATGCTATTACTGGATACCATTTCTAATGCCCCAGATAAGTTGTGTAATGTGATGCCTGCCCATTTAAAGACCTATTATGTGCTTTTCTACCATTAGCTACAAGAGAGATAAGGGGACTATTTAATATTTGTAATTTTATAAAAATCCACATTTGTCCATTTTTAAGACTTTAAATAGGTCAAATCCTTACTTATTTCTTTGCCATTGGTACTGGGCCACAAGAAATTTCATTCAAAGGAATAGAATCAAGACATCTGAGATCTAAGTTTAGTTACACTTTCACTCGTATAGATATTACTCAATGTGTTAGCAATTTTTTTTCACCTTATTTAAGATGAAAGAATTACATAGTGGCAAAATTGACTTCTAATTTAAATGTAAAATAAATGGCTTAGTAACAGTCTCTGTATAATTTAGAGATGTCAAACTTTAATATTAAATTTCTGTTTTCAGGAAAAAATTGAAATGTACTGAGTTACAAAAGTCCTAGGAAAGAAATATGTCTGTTTACTATGAGCATTAAAAAAAAAAACCGGTAACTCCATATTTAAGTATTTAAAGAAGGCATTTCTGTATTATTAAAAGTATAGGCATTTCCTGTACTATTAAAAGAATTAGCTATTTTCTATAATTTGAAAAAGTGAATAATTGTCATCCTTTAGAGGAAATACTAAGAGCATACAATCTTTTCTCTTACTTGACATTTTTTAAATGATAAGAACAATTGCCTGAGTTTTAAATGCTCTATGTAGGATCCATGAAGTTGGTACACAGGGTGAATGATGGGGTTGAAATAGTTGAAAATATGGCTTCTTTGGTATCAAAAACTAAACATAGAAACATATTTTCCAGTTGTAAATCTTGAAGGCTGACGTGTTTGTTTTTACTCTGCTGCCCCACTGTGGCTGAGTGTGGTTGCATTTCCAAGGCTACTGCTGCTAAGTCACTTTAGTCGTGTCCGACTCTGTGTCACTCCATAGACACAGCCCACCAGGCTCCCCCGTCCCTGGGATTCTCCAGGCAAGAACACTGAAGTGAAGAACCCCAGGGTTAGTAGAAGGAAAGAAATCTTAAAACTTAGAGCAGAAATAAATGCAAAAGAAACAAAAGAGATCATAGCAAAAATCAACAAAACCAAAAGCTGGTTTTTTGAAAGGATAAATAAAATTGACAAACCATTAGCCAGACTCAACAAGAAACAAAGGGAGAATCAAATCAAATCAATAAAATTAGAAATGAAAATGGAGCGATCACAACAGACAACACAGAAATACAAAGGATCATAAGAGACTACTATCAACAATTATATGCCAATAAAATGGACAACGAGGAAGAAATGGACAAATTCTTAGAAAAGTACAACTTTCCAAAACTCGACCAGGAAGAAATAGAAAATCTTAACAGACCCATCACAAGCACGGAAATTGAAACTGTAATCAAAAATCTTCCAGCAAACAAAAGCCCAGGTCCAGACGGCTTCACAGCTGAATTCTACCAAAAATTTAGAGAAGAGCTAACACCTATCCTGCTCAAACTCTTCCAGAAAACTGCAGAGGATGGTAAACTTCCAAACTCATTCTATGAGGCCACTATCACCCTAATACCAAAACCTGACAAAGATCCCACCAAAAAGAAAACTACAGGCCAATATCACTGATGAACATAGATGCAAAAATCCTTAACAAAATTCTAGCATTCAGAATCCAACAACACATTAAAAAGATCATACACCATGACCAAGTGGGCTTTATCCCAGGGATGCAAGGATTCTTCAATATCCGCAAATCAATCAATGTAATACACCACATTAACAAAATGAAAAATAAAAACCATATGATTATCTCAATAGATGCAGAGAAAGCCTTTGACAAAATTCAACATCCATTTATGATCAAAACTCTCCAGAAAGCAGGAATAGAAGGAACATACCTCAACATAATAAAAGCTATATATGACAAACCCACAGCAAACATTATCCTCAATGGGGAAAAATTGAAAGCATTTCCTCTAAAGTCAGGAACAAGACAAGGGTGCCCACTTTCACCATTACTATTCAACATAGTTTTGGAAGTTTTGGCCACAGCAATCAGAGCAGAAAAAGAAGTAAAATGAATCCAAATTGGAAAAGAAGAAGTAAAGCTCTCACTGTTTGCAGATGACATGATCCTCTACATAGAACACCCTAAAGACTCCACCAGAAAATTACTAGAACTAATCAATGACTATAGTAAAGTTGCAGGATATAAAATCAACACACAGAAATCCCTTGCATTCCTATACACTAATAATGAGAAAACAGAAAGAGAAATTAAGGAAACAATCCCATTCACCATTGCAACGGAAAGAATAAAATACTTAGGAATATATCTACCTAAAGAAACTAAAGACCTATATATAGAAAACTATAAAACACTGGTGAAAGAAATCAAAGAGGACACTAACAGATGGAGAAATATACCATGTTCATGGATTGGAAGAATCAATATAGTGAAAATGAGTATACTACCCAAAGCAATCTATAGATTCAATGCAATCCCTATCAAGCTACCAACAGCATTCTTCACAGAGCTAGAACAAATAATTTCACAATTTGTATGGAAATACAAAAACCTCGAATAGCCAAAGCAATCTTGAGAAAGAAGAATGGAACTGGAGGAATCAACCTACCTGACTTCAGGCTCTACTACAAAGCCACAGTTATCAAGACAGTATGGTACTGGCACAAAGACAGAAATATAGATCAATGGAACAAAATAGAAAGCCCAGAGATAAATCCACGCACATATGGACACCTTATCTTTGACAAAGGAGGCAAGAATATACAATGGATTAAAGACAATCTCTTTAACAAGTGGTGCTGGGAAATCTGGTCAACCACTTGTAAAAGAATGAAACTAGAACACTTTCTAACACCATACACAAAAATAAACTCAAAATGGATTAAAGATCTAAACCTAAGACCAGAAACTATAAAACTCCTAGAGGAGAACATAGGCAAAACACTCTCTGACATACATCACAGCAGGATCCTCTATGACCCACCTCCCAGAATATTGGAAATACAAGCAAAAATAAACAAATGGGACCTAATTAACCTTAAAAGCTTCCGCACATCAAAGGAAACTATTAGCAAGGTGAAAAGACAGCCTTCAGAATGGGAGAAGATAATAGCAAATGAAGCAACTGACAAACAACTAATCTCGAGAATATACAAGCAACTCCTACAGCTCAACTCCAGAAAAATAAATGACCCAATCAAAAAATGGGCCAAAGAACTAAATAGACATTTCTCCAAAGAAGACATACAGATGGCTAACAAACACATGAAAAGATGCTCAACATCACTCATTATCAGAGAAATGCAAATCAAAACCACTATGAGGTACCATTTCACACCAGTCAGAATGGCTGCGATCCAAAAGTCTACAAGTAATAAATGCTGGAGAGGGTGTGGAGAAAAGGGAACCCTCTTACACTGTTGGTGGGAATGCAAACTAGTACAGCCACTATGGAGAACAGTGTGGAGATTCCTTAAAAAACTGGAAATAGAACTGCCTTATGATCCAGCAATCCCACTGCTGGGCATACACACTGAGGAAACCAGAAGGGAAAGAGACACGTGTACCCCAATGTTCATCGCAGCACTGTTTATAATAGCCAGGACATGGAAGCAACCTAGATGTCCATCAGCAGATGAATGGATAAGAGAGCTGTGGTACATATACACAATGGAGTATTACTCAGCCATTAAAAAGAATACATTTGAATCAGTTCTAATGAGGTGGATGATACTGGAGCCTATTATACAGAGTGAAGTAAGCCAGAAAGAAAAACACCAATACAGTATACTAACGCATATATATGGAATTTAGAAAGATGGTAACAATAACCCTGTGTACGAGACAGCAAAAGAGACACTGATGTATAGAACAGTCTTATGGACTCTGTGAGAGAGGGAGAGGGTGGGAAGATTTGGGAGAATGGCAGTGAAACATGTAAAATATCATGTATGAAACGAGTTGCCAGTCCAGGTTCGATGCACGATACTGGATGCTTGGGGCTGGTGCACTGGGACGACCCAAAGGGATGGAATGGGGAGGGAGGAGGGAGGAGGGTTCAGGATGGGGAACACATGTATACCTGTGGCGGATTCATTTTGATATTTGGCAAAACTAATACAATTATGTAAAGTTTAAAAATAAAATAAAATTAAAAAAAAAAAAAAAGAAAAGAAAGGGAATGGGTCTTGGAATTCTTGAGCCCTTGAAGGTCTGGCCAACTTACTGGGGTCTAACAAAATCCTATGACTCACAGGTGAAATAAACAGCATTTTTAAAGTTAAAAAAAAAAAGTGAATCAGCCATAAGAATACATGTATTCCCGCTCTCCTGAGCCTCCCTCCCACTCTCCCCAATACCATATCTCCTGACTACAACATTGACCGCAGACTTGATGATAATAACTTCTTGTAGCTGCATGTGCTTAGCTAGCCTGGTTTGTCCCTATGCTCTTTCTTCTGCAATAACGATATTTTTCAAACTTTTTTCAGAAACGTTAAGACATCAATAATTTTATTAAAACATGATAGTTCAGTTAAGTGGAATGATGATACTAAAAAAAAAAAAAAAAAAAAGAACACTGAAGTGGGTTGCCATTTCCTTCTCCAATGCATGAAAGTGAAAAGTGAAAGTGAAGTCGCTCAGTCGTGTCTAAGTCTTAGCTACCCCATGGACTGCAGCCTATCAGGCTCCTCCATCCATGGGATTTTCCAAGCAAGAGTACTGGAGTGGGGTGCCACTGCCTTCTCCAAGGCTAAGACTTGTACTATTAACAGGAATTAGTTACCTTCTGTAATCAGGAAAAGTGAGTAATTGTCATCCTTTAGAAGAAATACTATAAGCATACAAATTTTGCTTGCCAGAGACTTTTTCATAAACCAATTATCAGACGGAACTATTTGAAACACTCTGCAGTGGTCAGAAGCATTTGGGAACCTCTACTTCCGTTCTCCTTGGCTTGGAGCTTTCACACAAGTGTTCACACAACGCAGGTTCCAGAGCCGCAGTGGAATCCAGCTTCTTACTTTCACCCCAAAGACCCTGCAGGTGTCACTCTCTGCCCCGGGCCTCCTTCTTGACCATCACTGTGCCTTACTCCCCAGCTCCCTGTTCACTGTGCTTCAGCCACAGGATTCTCTTCTCAGCGCCTCAAGAATACTAAATTCTCTTCTCGCCCCAGGGCCTTCGCACGTGCAGTGCCCTCTGCCTGAACACTCTTCACCCTGCTTATAGCAGGAGGAATGCCCCCTAGTCCTTCAGTCATCCCTCCAGAGGCCATCCTTGAGCAACCTGTTGATCTCTCCCTCCCTTCCACCCCCATCTCCCATTTATCCTGTTATAACATTTGCCACGTTTTGTAACGATTTACTCTATCTCTTTACTTTTGGTACTGATGTCGTTGTCTCTGTCTCCCTAATGGAATGGATGCTCCAAGAGGTAGGCCTATGCCTGGTTGGTCACCACATGACCCTGTTGTCTAAAACTGTGACTGTTATACACAAGGAGCTTGATAAGTATCTGTTGAATGAAAAAAAAAATGAGTAACTGTTGGCAAACTCCCTTATGAAACTTTCTTCCACTGTTTTCCAGGGCCTCATTCTCTCCTGGATTTTCTCCTATTTCTGTGACTGCGCCTCCTCAGACTCCACTTCTTCCTTCTGTCTTTTGCAGACATTTTCCTCTCTGGCTCTCTTCCCTGACACCCTCTCTCTCCTTTCCCTCACCCCCTACCCATTCCTCCACCCCATGCCCCATGCTCCCACTATCCTCTCTGCAGTAATGACTGTAACTTATTTCATCTCCAGCCCTGCCTTCTCTCTGACACTAGGTCCACGTTGCCCGCATCCACCTGGCGTCTCCACCTGGATGCCATCCAGCACTCCAAAGTCAGTATGTCCAACTCTGAAATCACAGCTGGGCCCCCTGCTTCAGTTAGCAAGGGCCATCATCTTCCTAGTCACTCAAACTCAAACTCAGAACTCTGGGGCCTTTATCTCTCATGGTCTCCAGGATTAATCTGTAATAAAAACCAGGAAGATCCTCTCTATCTTGCCTATCTCATGGGATGGTCATGAAAGCCAACAGGGACAAGGAGAGGGTCCAGGTCATTACCCTGAAAGTTTCTGCCTCTTCACCCACGAGTCCGGCAATGGCTGACACAGGGAGCACAGGTCCATAGACAGGATCCTTGGGCAACGACTGGGGAAAAATGACATCTGTCTCATTAAAAAATGATCCATCTTCCAAAGGCAGTTTTACTGACCTGTAGGGGCAAAAAAGACATCAGAATAATCAGATTAACAGAAATTAGTTACTGATAGAACTGCTTCATATAAGTGGTAAACAAAGTGGGAAGTGTTACATCTTATTAAAAAAAAAAAAAAAAACTAACAGAAACCAGATAAAAGTAAAAGAGTAGATTTAAAACTATTTATCATAAAAGAACCGGAGAAGGCAATGGCACCCCACTCCAGTACTCTTGCCTGGAAAATCCCATGGATGGAGGAGCCTGGTAGGCTGCAGTCCATGGGGTCGCGAAGAGTCGGACACGACTGAGTGCCTTCACTTTCACTTTCACTTTATCATAAAAGAACAGGTAATACACAGTCATGAATCAAGTACATAGGGATTTTTCAAAAAGTTAAAAGTTAGTATCCAAAGCAGAAATTGGAAACTTGAATGCTGCCAGGGGTTAGGCTAGTGCTGTGTGATCAGGTGGGACTGTGGCAGATGGGAAAGTATTTTCTCTCCTGTGAAACAGTGGAAAAAAAAAAAAATATATATATATATATAGGGTCTCTGCCTAGTTTCCGGGCACAGAGTTCCTGAAACTCTTATAAGTTCCTAAGTGCATTAGGAGCTTCTTTTGTTCTATTGAGGCGATTCTGGGCGGGCTCCTGAAAGGCTCCTGAATGGGTACTGCTCACCAGAAAGACCAAGCCATGACTAGAGGCTTGGAAGTTTCAGCTTCTACTCCCATCTTCCAGAGAGAGCAGAGGAGCTAGAAATGGAGCAAATAATTGATCATGTAATGGTAGGGAGTCTGGAGAGCTTCCAGGTTGGTGAACACATACACTGGGAGGGTGATGCAGTCTAACCAACTCCCAGAAATGGGACAGAAATTCCTTCATTCAAGACCCTCCAAGCCCTTACCCCATGTATCACCATCTGGCTGCTCATCTGCATCCTTCATCATATCCTTCAGTAAACTAGTAAACGTCAGTAAGTGCTGTCCTGAGTTCTGTGAGTTGTTCTCGCAGATTAATGTAACCCCAGGAGTGGGTCATTGAAATCTCTAATCTGTAGCTGGTTAGTTGGAAGTACAGGTAACAACCTAGTCTGAAGTTAGCATCTGAAGTGGACGGGGGAGGGCAGTCTTGTAGGACCGAACCCTTAGCCTGTAGAATCTGGTTCTATCTCTGGGTAGAGTGTCAGAATTGAGTCAAATCATAAACACCCAGCTGGTATCACGGAGAACTGTTTGGTGTTGGGGGGAAAACTAACTCCACAAATGTCAGAAATGTGATATTCATTGTGAGAGTAAAGGAGACTCATGAGGAAGAAAAACACAGCAGGGAAGAAGCAGGCTTTTTCTGACAAAGAAACAGAAAATCTAAGAATTTTTTCTCTGTACACACCTCCTAAAGCTGGCAGGTGCCACTCAGTTCTAACCAAGAGGGTTTGCTGAATTGTGAGAATTTTGATTTCAAAATTTTAAGAGAATATCATAATTTGGAATTGATGAGAAATTTCTCAAATTTTAAATATTGGTAACTAACTCAAATAAAAACACGTGGACCAAAATTAACATATATGTAGATTAAACTCAGCTACCTTTACAACCTCTGGTATCAGGAATTTATTTTCAGATTTACCATATATTTACTTTTAAACTATAACATGGTTATAAAGATGAGTTTAGAGAACTCATGGCTTTATGTGTTAAGTTTAAAACATCCTTGGTTCTGTTTTATGAATGATGAATAATTTTGAAAAACCATCATGCAAAAATAGTATTTACCACTCAAATGTAAGGCTTAACTAAGTATTTTCAAATCCTGCTTGTTTTCTGATCCAGGACAATCCACTTACTTAGCCTCTCATTTTATTTTCTTATAGAAAAATCACAACTCAACATTCAGAACTAGAGAAGAATATTCAAGAGAAACAAAAGAAAATGCGATAAATTACTTGCCTGCCCTGGCAAAGATCTGATAGAGGCATTATCCACTTTATGAAAAGGTACAGTGTTGTCAACTCTGCCCTGAGACAGATTTGGCTATTCAATGGATTCTCTTAAAAATGAAACTGAGACATAAAGAATACTGAGGAGAAAGAAGTGCCTCTCTTAGGGTTCTCCAGCTTGAAAACTTTATTAACTAGGTTTACATTTCTCTTTAAGAAGGCAGGTTTTCAAAATCTGCAACTTCAAGAATGTGCATGTCCAATGTCTCCTTAGTCTTTGACTTTGGGGAGTGTGGAGAGAATGGTAGGCTCAGGACCACCTTAAGTCTTTGAACTCTTTTCAACAAAGGTACCATGATCATCAACTATCACCAGGACGTTGGTCTTTTAACTTCTCTTTGACCCAGTCCTATCGAAATAGGCAATTCCATGACTTCACTACATGCAACGACCCTCTTGTTTATAGACAATGTGGCTGAAGATATGATCTATACATTTCCCATATCTAAAATGTTCTTAGTTTTGAGATTTCAATTGGGTATCAAAATAATAGGTACAAAAAACATGATCTTTTAGAAATACATGTATATTTAATACAATAGGCATATTTTGAAATGGCAAGAGTAAATACAATTTTGGAAAATTAAACCATGTTGTGATAAGGTTGATATTTAAACTCAATGGGAAATCAAGTTAAAGAGAGTCCCTTCAAAATGCAACCAACAACTCCAAAGTATGGGAAAAGATGTTTTAAGATGTGTGTATAAAGCCATTTAATTCACCAAATCGACCCAATCCCGTTACATGAATGCAAACAAAAATCCCCACTTTGCTGTGTTGTAATGAAGTCTCTTACTTTGCTTTGAGATAATGTTCCTGGTTACTTCTTTCGATGGTCCACACAGTTACTGCACTTGGACTTGACAAGCACAGCTGGTGCCAATTCATGGGGTTAAAAGTCATCTGGCTCACATCTATACCGGGTTGTGACTTCCTGCACAAAATGACACCTGATTCCCAGTTCCTGAGACAAAATTGAGTTTGGTGAAAAATAATTCATTTGAATTTCATGTCTTGAGAACATATATCTAATTATTGGGTTGGCCATAAAGTTCATTCAGGCTTTTCCATAAGAGAGAATGAAAACCTGAATGAATTTTTGGCTATTCCCAAAACTTGAAAACAACTTACATAACTTGAGAATGTATTATTTATTAATCTATTATCTTAATATCAAGAGTAAAATAATTATGCTTATAATTATAGTGTACCCTCCTAGGAAAGCAAGACAATTATTTTAAAATATTACTTTGCAATGTGCTACACTAAGGCTGTTTCATGCTCCTTATCAAATTTGGATTTGACCCATTTATATCTAGAAAGTGGAAAGTACCATCACATGTGCTGAAAAGTTTAGGTGCCTAAATCACTTAGTACTACCGATGAGTACTCCTTTTAAGTTGAGATGCCCTGTATGCACTGATGCCAGCTGATCATTTACTGAGTTTTAAAAATCACAGTAGGCTTCCCAGGTGGCTCAGCACTAAAGAATCTACTTGCCAATGAAGGAGATGCGGGTTCAGTCCCTGGGTGGGGAAGATCCCCTGGAGAAGGAAATGGCAACCCACTCCAGTATTCTTGCCTGGGAAATCCCATGGACAGAGCAGCCTAGCAGGCTACAGTCCACGGGGTCTCAAAGAGTCAGACACGACTTAGGGACTAAACCACTACCACCTGTCCCTGGAAGAGCCCATAGGGTTATGCTCGGTTACATTGTTTGGTTTTTGCCCCTTTAACAACAAACAAAAATCATAATACTAGTACTTTAAAACAGATTAATTCATTTACCCACTTGAGAGAATATCTTGAATGCCTATCATGAGCAAGGTCCTTTGCTAGATAAAATAAACAGAAGAAAAATTCATGTGAGCTGCCCCCTCACAAGGAGCCAGAACTCACTCAGGGTTGTGAATTGCAAACTAGAACTAAATCGTGTGGAGTTCACCCTGTCTCTTGGCTCCCTCCTGCTTCCACCTCCTTCCATCCCCATCACAGAGGTCCCATCCATCACATTAACTAATCTCTTGCTGGTATCACTGATTCCCTGGATTGTTTTTATTTTCTGCCTCAGATGCCTGGGAAAACACATCAACCCTGGATGGATATGGCTGAAAACCTGAGCTGCTGAAACAAAAGAACAAATATTACAGGACTATGTGTGTCGGTGATATTATGAATTCATGTTTACCACCAACGAGGACCCTCAATACAACCTCCAACCCTCCTTTGTTTCTCTGGTTGGTTCTCTTTCCTATTCTCTAAAGTGCTGATTTTTAATATTCTCCATTTTCCTTAAGGCTCTAACTCCTCCAGTTTCTTCTTACTCTCAGTAAATGGGCTTGACTTCGATGAAGAAAACAGAGGTTATCAGCTGACAATTCCTCCAAATTTCTGAGATCGAGTGTGACAACCTGCCAAGTTCTGTATCATTCTTTCCTTATTCTCTTCTGTTACAATGGAAGACATATCCTCCCTTTTGCTTAAGGCCAGTTTTACCACCTGTGTTCTGGACCCTACAGGTCTTGACTTCTTAAGAACTTTAGTTTACCCATTATTCCTTCTCTTTTGCACCTTTGGGCTCTCCCTCTCTCCTGACTCCTCTCTGTCAACCCTGAAGTGCTCATCTGTACCATCTTTTAAAAAAATCCCTCCCCTAATCTCACACTTTAATGTCTCTCTTCCCTTGGAGCCAATCTCCCTGAGTGAGTTGTTTAAACTCACTGCATCGTCTTCCTTATTCCTGTTCTCCCCTCATCACAGGATATCTGCACCCCATTGCCACCATTCCACTGACATAGATATCTGTCTCCCATCTGTCTGTCTCCAAGATCCACTGACATCTACCTTCATCCCAAACCTGGCAGGCTCTTTTCAGTCCTTGTCTAACTTAACTTCTACAGGACTGGACTCCGCTCACCACAACTACCTTCTGGGATGACTCTTGGACTCTCTGTCAACAAAGCTCTTATGTGAAACCCCTAACTGTCAGCCCCATGCTGTTTCTGGGCCCTGGATAACCTGTTCTGCCTAGCTGACTTGGTGGCTGTCTAACTGCATAGGCTTCAACTGACTTCATGGGCCCACTTTGCTTGCACCTCATCTCATGCCTGCTCTACACACCCAGAGCCTCAGGTTGCACTAAGTCTGAAAGTGGAGCAGAGTTAATATCCTGTGCAGGGGACTTTTGATTGATGGGGTAACAGGAGTGGTGGGCAAGTTCCCGTATCTTCCTCTCCCCTTCCCAGCCCCTTGTGTCACGGCCCAGGGACTGTCCATGTTCACAGTATTCCACACGGCCTCTCAAAAGACCACCTGTGGGACAGAGCAGCTAAGTGGTGCCCAGTAAATTAATGTGCGCTGACATTGGCTCTCTTCCTTCCCTCCCTCCCTCCCCCTTTCTAGCTTGCCTCCTTCCTGAAACTGTACTCTCTCCTAAAGAAGGGGCATGTGAGTTTCTGCCTCAGGCTCTGCTTTCTTCAGAATTCAGGCTCAGGTGCGTTCTGGAGCCTCCATGCCCCTGTCCGTCCTCGCTCCATGACTGCTCCTTCTGAATGTCCTATGCAGCCCTTTTCCCCTTTCAGCCCCTTTTATTGGTGTTCCTCTAGGTTCTGTTCAAGGTTCTCTTGTAGGTGCTCTATCCACTTTCAGCACTCTGACTACTAATCTAACAACTCCCAAGTGTTAACCTCCTCCTGAGCTCTGGTCCTAGCTATCTAGGATAGAGGCAAACTGCGTCTCTCAAAATCTATTCTCCATTTCTCCTTGCTAGTAACAGAATCCCCTAGTTTTTAACCAGGTACATGGTCACCCACAGTGAGGACCATATTTCCCAGCATGCTTTGTAGCTCCCTGTGGCTTGTGACCAAGCTGGCCAGTGGGCTCTAAGTGGTAGTGATGCATGCAGTTCCCACGCTACGTGTCCAACAAAGGTTTGTGCTCTCCCCATTATGCTTTTCCCTTCCATGTGGCTCCCCAAAATATATGGCTGGTGCCCCACTTTAGACCAGAGATGAGGGTAACACCCTAGGAGTGTGAGAACAACAGAATAGGGGAGACAGATCCCAGACACCGGTAAGCCCCCAGATCAGCCACAGGCTGCTCATACCCAAACTGCTACATGGGAGAAAAAAAACTCCTGTCTTGTTCACGCCATCTCTTTAGGGTGATTTGGGTTTCTGTAGCAGCAACTGAACCTTAATCCTAACTGATATATCAACGGCCAACTAGACATCACCATTTCTTTATCTCAGGCACCCTCAACTCAGCTTGTCCCAACTCATCTTCCCCAATCGCCTCTTCCAACCTCCCTCCACCCAGGCCTTCTATATCTTTCTGAAAAGCATCATCATGTCCCCAGGTTTCCCAAGTCACAACTCTGGGTAAAACCCTCAACTGTCCCTCTCTCTCAGCATCATGCCCAACATTCAGTCAGTCACCAAGCCCAATGGTGCTGTCTCCTAAACACCTCCCATATATCTCCACTTTCCTGCATCCTATGCTTACTATTCTAGTCCATGCCACGACTATCTCTCATCTGGACCACCAAAGCCTCCTACTTGATGTTCTCTCCTTGATGTGACCAGAAGATCTTTATATGCAGACTGATCATGTCATTTTCACATCCCTGGTAAAAGTCCTTAATAGACTCCCATTGCTTCTATGATAAAGGATGTGCCAACTTGCATGACTTATACTGAGGATGAGTATCCTTTTGCATTAATTATTAATAACATACCCCTTTCATTCTCACAAGTGTCCAGATTTGGATGATAAACCCCACGGTCCCATATTTACAAGGCTGATCACACACTGGCCACACACTGTCCCTTTGGTCTTGCCTCTCATGGCTGGTCTCTTGTTTACATTATTACGACCTCTTCATTAAATCTTCAAATTTGCCATATTTTCTGACCTCATGACCTTTGCGCATGCTTTTTCTCTGCTTAGAATCTTCTTCCTTCTCCTCTTCACAAATCTCATTCCTCCTCATCTTTTAAGCATTGTTATGGATGGATTTGTGTCTCCCACAATTCATAGGTTAAGGTCCTCACCCTCAGTATCTCAGAGTGTGACCTTATTTGGAAGGAGGGTCTTTCCTAAATGAAATGAAGTCATTTAGTGTGGCCCGACTCCAATATGATTAGTGACCTTAGAAAGGGGGAAATTAAGAGACAGATATACAGACAAGGAGAACACCATGTGAACACGAGGACAGTTATTCACAATCGGGAACAGATTCTCCCTCACAGCTCAGCAGGAATCAATCCTGCTGACACTTGATCTCAGATTTCTGCCCTCCAGAACTGAGACAATACATTTCTGTGGTTAAACCACTCAGTTTGTGGTACTTTGTTAATGGCAGCCCTAGACAACTAAAACAATCATTAACAGGTGAGTGAGTAAACAGATTGTGCTATATACCATGGAATACAAAGGAATGAACTATCGAAACACACAGCAGAGTGGGAGAATTTAAAAATAACTGTGCAGCATGGAAGAAGTCAGATTAAAAAAAATAGTATATAATGTATATGCAATTCTATAAGACGCAAACTAACTCAGAGTGAGAGAAAATACACCACTGGTTCCCCAGGGGTGAAGGCAGGGAAGCAGTGGTGTACAGGCATGTGTGCCCAATCACACCGTCACAGCCGACTCTATGAGGCCCCATGGACTGTAGCCCACCAGGCTTCTCTGTCCATGGGATTTCCCAGGCAAGAATATTGGGGTGGGTTGCTGTTTCCTTCTCCAGGGGATCTCTCCAACACAGGGATCAACCTTGAGTCTCTTGCGTCCCCTGCATTGTCAGGTGGGTGCTTTACCCTGGGAAGCCACATGTATGTGTGGCATACCTGGATCTGAAGGAAGGATCTGAAGGAGCACAGGAAAACTTTTGGAGACAATGGATATATTCATCATCCTGGTCATGGTGATGGTTTCATGAATAAGTCAAAAGTCATCAAGTTGTATATATATAGTTTGCTACTGCTGCTGCTAAGTCGCTTCAGTCGTGTCCGACTCTGCGCGACCCCAGAGACGGCAGCCCACCAGGCTTCCCTGTCCCTGGGATTCTCCAGGCAAGAACACTGGAGTGGGTTGCCATTTCCTTCTCCAATGCATGAAAGTGAAAAGTGAAAGTGAAGTCGCTCAGTCGTGTCCGACTCTAGTGACCCCATGGACTGCAGCCTACCAGGCTCCTCCGTCCATGGGATTTTCCAGGCAAGAGTACTGGAGTGGGGTGCCATTGCCTTCTCCAATATATATAGTTTATTATACATCAATTATATCTCAGTAAAGTTGTTTTATTTTTTTTAAGTTACTCTATATAAACTAAATGTTCTCTGAATCTAGAATATTACATTCTCCCATGAGAAATGCTGATGTGTGTGTGTCTGTGTGTGTGTGTGAGAGAGCACTCAGTGATGTCTAACTCTTTTCAACCCCATGGACTGACACCCACCAGGCTCCTTGGAACATTTCCATGGAACTTTCCAGGCAAGAATACTGGAGTGGGTTGCCATTTACTTCTCCAGGGGATCTTCCCTACCCAGGGACTGAATCCAAGTTTCTTGCTTCTCCTGCATTGGCAGGTGGCTTCTTTAACAGCTGAGTCACCACAGAAGCCCCGAGAAAAGCTGGTATGTAAGGGGTATTCTCAATCATCGTTGGAACATTCCATATTTCACCTTAATAAGACAAATTTCCCCCAGAAGGAGTCTATGTTATGGATAGAACAGTGAGTGCATCTTTGAAGGTGGCCACATGAAGTGACCCAGTAAAGACCAGACATGAGTCTTATTAACAAGTATTTTCTTTACAGCTGGAAAATGGGGTATGATGTTCTACTCTCTGTACATATAATTGTTCTAATGTCCCTAAAAATAATTACTTCAAACTGAGCTCTAATATAGAGACATCTTAATTTCAACATTAGTGGAAAATATAAAATAATTCAAAGGTATCATATGATTTAAGAAAAGATAAAACTTTATGTAATTATCCATGTATTCTTTACCTGACAAAGGAATTTTATAACACATTAATAAGAAGAGAAAGACAGTAGTTAATCTGTTAGCTTTTGCCCTGCCAATTTGCTGCCTGAAAGTGGTGATTAAGCCAATGATTAGGACTTTTATTTTTTTCACTTTTCCTTGTTCCAGATTTTTCATGTAGATGTCCTTTGATACAATCTAGAAGGATACGATTAAAATGTGACCCAATGAAAAGAATTCTGCAGGAGGCTGCAACTTACCAGAGGGCCAGTTCAAATTCTGGAAGGGAGGAGTAACTAGCCAGGTAGGTGCCACAGTAACTGAAGGAAAGTAAAGTGTAGTCTAGGAGAACGTTACCTATAATATAAAAACCCATTATAAGGATGTAATCATATTCAGATTAACTATAGTCTTATACTTTAATTTCCCTTATTTAATAATTTTTACATAATTCAAAAGCTTTGGCCCTTAGAATAAGAGATGTCTTGACTGACATCTAACACTATTAATAGAAAGTTATGAGCAAAGTTAAGATCCATTTTTAAAAGATTTTAGAGTGAATTAAGCCATGAGGTCGCTGTCTTGTGACTTCAGCGCAAAACTGAGTACACTGCACCATGCACGTCCCCATGTGACTGGAAATGGCCCAAGAATAAATACACGAAACATGGTAATTAGAAAAGTTATTCATTCAAACAACTTGAAAAACCTTGAAGAGCTGCAATAATTCTAGTTTGCTTCCATGTCTTTGCCCTGTAGGTCATATCTGGCCCTTAGCTTAATATCTTTCCGTCGTTAGAACAACTAAAAAAGTTCTTTTCTCATTTGTACCTGCAGCTGAAGAAATGAAACATGACTTTAAAAGTCTTAGCAACATGTTTAAAATGTGCACAGTGAGGATGCTAATACAGGGAAGTATGTGCTTCTGCCTTCCTTATATGTGGGGCTCTGGTCTCCCCTCCTTTAGCTGCTGCTCCTCAGTGTGGCCCCACAGATGCAAGCTTTGCCTTCTATGTTTGTCTTCTTCACATTCATGTCTTTGTATCACTTTTTAACTCTACCTTCAACAACAATAACAAAAATGTTATCAATTTAACACTCTGCTTAGCAATTATAAGCTTTTAAAAAATTGTGACCTTGATACGCAGAAAAACTTCATCTCAGTTTAAGAAACTCTTTTAAATGAATGTTGAAAAATAAATAAAATGCATATTGAGACGGAAGACTTAATGCTTTTGGACATTGCTAGTCTTGTGGTTTTGACAAGTTCTTTTTCCACTGCTCTATCAGAATATCTGAAAATACTTGGTCATATTTGTTCAAATATTTCCCTCAGTTTGTTATCTGCTTTTTAATTTTTATGGTATTTTAGATGTTCACAAGTTTTAAATTTGTATGTAATCAAAAATATGTTTAAGTTGCATTCTTTATGTGAAAAGTTCTTCTCCATCCTCAAATTATTTCAATTTTCCACCACATATTTTCTACTTTTCGATGGGTTTGTTGTTTATCATGAGCTCTTATTTTTGTTTGATATAAGTTCTGGTGTACAGTATATAACAACGAGTACGTAACTTGATACTTTTGTTCTAATAAGTTTTTTTAACACCATCATTGAATAATCCAGATCATCTATTGTGTGTGTGTGTGTGTACATGTCTGGGAGCATCTTCATCATATACTTAGCTTTATAGATCCTAGAGCCCGGCCCCAGCCTTCAACTCTTCCACTGATGGAGTGATTCCTACACCAATGCCACAATCTACCTGTCTACAGCACCATTATGCTAAGAGGGCCCTTGGCCTTGGCATCAGGGTCTTTCAAATTATTCTCATTCTCTACTTTTTGTTCTGGAAGAACATTTATTTAAGTACTCCTGGCTCTCCAAAACATGATAAACCTATGATTTACATTCTATGAAGAATATGAGAAATATAGTTATAATAACTATAATTTCATGCAGAAATATGCCTCTTTATGTTTAAATAAACATAACCAACCAGTCTATTCTGAAGGAGATCAGCCCTGGGATTTCTTTGGAAGGAATGATGCTAAAGCTGAAACTCCAGTACTTTGGCCACCTCATGCGAAGAGTTGACTCATTGGAAAAGACTCTGATGCTGGGAGGGATTGGGGGCAGGAGGAGAAGGGGAAGACAGAGGATGAGATGGCTGGATGGCATCACTGACTCGATGGACGTGAGTCTCAGTGAACTCCGGGAGTTGGTGATGGACAGGGAGGCCTGGCGTGCTGCGATGCATGGAGTCGCAAAGAGTTGGACACGACTGAGCGACTGATCTGATTTGATCTAATCTGATGTTTAAATATTTTATATCAGTGACTTTTATGTTTTTCTTCATTGAGGTCAGTCACATTTCTTCCTTGAAGCATTCCTAAGTGTCTAAATCTTCCAATTGCATGGATATTTATTTTGAAATCAGCATCTTACTGGCATTATTTTATTAGTCTTAGTATACTATTATCTATTAACTCCTTTTCCATAGTCATAATTTTTCAGTTTCATATTTTGTTGCATTGGCTGGAAACTCCAAGTTGGTTTTAATATTAGTGGTAACAACAGGTATCCTCAGTGACTTAGTCCTAACTTAACTGTAAATGCTTTTAGCGTTTCATTATTTAACATGAATGCTGGCTATTGGTTTGAATTAACTTTCATTGCTTGAACAGGGCAACAGACAAATAATAAAGCTTGGGGAAATTTTAAAGAAGAAGAGTAGTTACATTCATGTACTGGCATACTTTGGAGATTCTGGGTTTGGCTTCAGACCAGTGCAATAAAGCAAATATTGCATAAAGAAAGTCACAAGATTTTTTTGGTTTCCTAGTACATATAAAAGTTATATTTAAACTATATTGTAGTCTAGTAAGTGTGCAATAGAATTATGTTTTTAAAATGTACGTTTCTTAATTTTAAAATATTTTATTACCAAAAGATAGGGCTTCCCTGATAGCTCAGCTGGTAAAGAGTCTACCTGCAATTCAGGAGACTCTGGTTTGATTCCTAGGTCGGGAAGATCTGCTGGAGAAGGTATAGGTTACCCACTCCAGTATTATTGGACTTTTCTGGTGACTCAGACTGTAAAGAATCTGCCTGCAATGCGGGAGACCTGGGTTAAATCCCTGGGTTGGGAAGATCCCCTGGAAAAGAGATTACCAAAAGATGCTAAGCATCATTTGAGCCTTTAGTAAATAACAATCTCTTTGCTGGTGGAGGCACTTGCCTCGATGTTGGTGGCTGCTGACTGACTGGGGAAGTGATTGCTGAAGGCTGGGTGGCCGTGGCAATTACAGTAAGACAACAATGAAGTCTGCCACGTCAAAGTCTCTTCCTTTCATGAACGAGATCTCTGTAGCATACAATGCTGTTTGATAGCATTTGACCCAGTGTAGAACTCCTTTCAAAACTGAAGTCAGTCTTCTCAAACTCTACCATCACTTTATCAACCAAGTTTATGTAATATTCTAAGCCCTTTCTTGTCATTTCAACAACCTCATAGCATTGTCACCAGAAATAGATTCCAACTCAATAAACTACTTTCTTAGCTCATCCATGAAAAGAAACTCCTCATCTGTTTAAGTTTTACAATGAGACTGCAGCAATTCAGTCACGTCTTCAGGCTCCACTTCTCATTCTAGTTCTTCTGCTATTTCCACCACATCTGCAATGACTTCCTACACTAAAGTCTTGCACCGCTCAGTCATCCATCAGGGTGGGAATCCACTCCTTTCAAACTCCTATTAGTATTGATATTTTGACCTCTTTCAATGAATTACAAATGTTCTTAACTGCATCTAGAATGGTGAATATTTTTTAGAGGTTTTCAATCTATTAATACTTTGCCCAGACCTACTAAAGGAGTCACTCCCTATGGCACCTACAGTCTTAAAAAATATATTTCTTGAACAATAGGACTTGACAGGAGAAGTTACTCCTTGATCCACAGGCTGCAGAAGGGATGTTGTGTTATCAGGTATGAAGCAACACTAATCTCATTGTACATCTTCATCAGAACCCTTGGGTGACCAGCTGCACTGTCAACAAGCAGTAATATTTTGAAAGGAATTTCTTTTCTGAGCAGTAGGTCTCAATAATGAAATATTAAATTATTAAACATTAAATATTTTACTGAATATTAAAAAATTTAGTAAAACATGCTGTAAATAGATATGCTCTCATCCAGGATGTGTAGAGTAGAGATAACAGGATTTGTAGAGTACAAACAGTACTACACATAGTAGATTTACCATAACTTTTAAGAGCTCTAGATTTTCAAAATGGTAAATGAGCATTGGCTTCAACTTCAAGTCACAAGCTGCATTTAACCCTAATAAGAGTCAGCCTGCCTTTGAAGTTTTGAAACCAGGTACTGACTTTTTCCTCTATTTCTTTGCATTGATCACTGAGGAAGGCTTTCTTATCTCTCCTTGCTATTCTTTGGAACTCTGCATTCAAATGGGTATATCTTCCCTTTTCTCCTTTGCTTTTCACTTCCCTTCTCTTCACAGCTATTTGTAAGTCCTCCTCAGACAGCCATTTTGCTTTTTTGCATTTCTTTTTCTTGGGGATGGTCTTGATTCCTGTCTCCTGTACAATGTCGTGAACTTCCATCCATAGTTCATCAGGCACTCTGTCTATCAGATCTAGGCCCTTAAATCTATTTCTCACTTCCACTGTATAGTCATAAGGGATTTGATTTAAGTCATACCTGAATGGTACAGTGGTTTTCTCCACTTTCTTCAATTTCAGTCTGAATTGGCAATAAGGAGTTCATGATCTGAGACACAGTCAGCTCTCGATCTTGTTTTTGCTGACTGTATAGAGCTTCTCCATCTTTGGCTGCAAAGAATATAATCAATCTGATTTTGGTGTCGACCATCTGGTGATGTCCATGTGTAGAGTCTTCTCTTGTGTTGTTGAAAGAGGGTGTTTGTTATGACCAGTGCGTTCTCTTGGCAGAAATCGATTAGCCTTTGCCCTGCTTCATTCTGTATTCCAAGGCCAAATTTGCCTGTTACTCCAGGTGTTTGACTTCCTACTTTTGCATTCCAGTCCCCTATAATGAAAAGGACATCTTTTTTGGGTGTTAGTTCTAAAATGTCTTGTAGGTCTTCATAGAACCATTCAACTTCAGCTTCTTCAGCATTACTGGTTGGGGCATAGACTTGGATTACTGTGATATTGAATAGTTTGCCTTGGAAACCAACGGAGATCATTCTGTCATTTTTGAGATTGCATCCAAGTACTGCATTTCAGACTCTTTTGTTGACTATGATGGTTACTCCATTTCTTCTAAGGGATTCCTGCCCACAGTAGTAGATATAATGGTCATCTGAGTTAAATTCACCCATTCCAGTCCATTTTAGCTCACTGATTCCTAGAATGTTGATGTTCTCTCTTGCCATCTCCTGTTTGACTACTTCCAATTTGCCTTGATTCATGGACCTAACATTCCAGGTTTCTATGCAATATTGCTGTTTATAGCATCAAACCTTGCTTCTATCACCAGTCCCATCCACAACTGGGTGTTGTTTTTGCTTTGGCTCCATCCCTTCATTCTCTCTGGAGTTATTTCTCCACTGATCTCCAATAGCATATTGGGTACCTACCGACCTGGGGAGTTCATCTTTCAGTGTCCTATCTTTTTGCCTTTTCATACTGTTCATGGGGTTCTCAAGGCAAGAATACTGAAGTGGTTTGCCATTCCCTTCTCTAGTGGACCACACTGTGTCAGGACAGAAATGGTAGGGACCTAATTGAAGCAGAAGATACTAAGAAGAGGTGGCAAGGATACACAGGAGAACTGTACAAAAAAGATCTTCATGACCCAGATAATCATGATGGTGTGATCACTCACCTAGAGCCAGACATCCTGGAATGTGAAGTCAAGTAGGCCTTAAGAGGCATCACTACAAACAAAGCTAGTGGAGGTGAAGGAATTCCAGTTCAGCTATTTCAAATCCTGAAAGATGATGCTGTGAAAGTGCTGCACTCAATATGCCAGCAAATTTGGAAAACTCAGCAGTGGCCACAGGACTGGAAAAGGTCAGTTTTCATTCCAATCCCAAAGAAAAGCAATGCCAAGGAATGCTCAAACAACCGCACAATTGCACTCATCAACTGGTGGGCTGCCATCTATGGGGTTGCACAGAGTCAGACACGACTGAAGCAACTTAGCAGCAGCAGCACATGCTAATAAAGTAATGCTTAAAATTCTCCAAGCCAGGCTTCAGCAACACATGAACCGTGAACTTCCAGATGTTCAAGCTGGTTTTAGAAAAGGCAGAGGAACCAGAGATCAAATTGCCAACATCTGCTGGATCATTGAAAAAGCAAGAGAGTTCCAGAAAAACATCTATTTCTGCTTTATTGACTATGCCAAAGCCTTTGACTGTGTGAACCACAATAAACTGGAAAATTCTGAAGGAGAAGGTAATATCAGACCACCTGACCTGCCTCTTGAGAAACCTGTTTGCTGGTCAAGAAGCAACAGTTAGAACTGGACATGGAACAACAGACTGGTTCCAAATAGGAAAAGGAGTATGTCAAGGCTGTATATTGTCACCTTGCTTATTTAACTTATATGCAGAGTACATCATGAGAAACGCTGGGTTGGAGGAAGCACAGCTGGAATCAAGATTGCTGGGAGAAATATCAATAACCTCAGATATGCAGATGACACCACCCTTATGGCAGAAAGTGAAGAGGAACTAAAAAGCCTCTTGATGAAAGTGAAAGAGGAGAGTGAAAAAGTTGGCTTAAAGCTCAATATTCAGAAAACAAAGATCATGGCATCTGGTCCCATCACTTCATGGCAAATAGTTGGGGAAACAGTGGAAACAGTGTCAGACTTTATTTTTCTGGGCTCCAAAATCACTGCAGATGGTTATTGCAGCCATGAAATTAAAAGACACTTACTCCTTGGAAGGAAAGTTATGACCAACCTAGACAACATATTAAAAAGCAGAGACATTACTTTGTCCACAAAGGTCCATCTAGTCAAGGCTATGGTTTTTCCAGTAGTCATATATGGATGTGAGAGTTGGACTATAAAGAAAGATGAGCACTGAAGAATTGATGCTTTTGAACTGTGGTGTTGGAGAAGAGTCTTGAGAGTCCCTTGGACTGCAAGGAAATCCAAACAGTCCATCCTAAAGGAGGTCAGTCCTGGGTGTTCATTGGTAGGACTGATGCTGAAGCTGAAACTCCAATACTTTGGTCACCTGATGTGAAGAGCTGACTCATTTGAAAAGACCCTGATGCTGGGAAAGATTGAGGGCAGGAGGAGAAGGGGACGACAGAGGGTGAGATGGTAGGATGGCACCACCGATTCAATGGACATGGGTTTGGGTGACTCCGGGAGTTGGTGATGGACAGGGAGGCCTGGCATGCTGCAGTTCATGGGGTTGCAAAGAGTCGGACATGACAGCAACTGAACTGAACTGAACTGACCTCTTCTCTCTGTATTAAAGTCCTAGAAAGCATCTTCTTGCAGTACAAAGCTGATTCATCTAAATACACTGAAGATCTGTTCCATAGTCTAGCCACCTTTATTAGCAAGATCTTTCGGATGACTTCCTACAGCTTCAATATCAGCACTTGTTGCTTCACCTTACACTTCTATATTATGGAGATGACTTCTTTCTTTAAACCTCATGAACCAAAGACTGATAGCTTTGAATTCTTCTTTTGCAGCTTCCTCAGCTCTCTCAGTCTTCATAGAACTGAAGCGTTAGGGCCTGGCTTTTGAATAGGTTTTGGCTTAAGGGAATTTAAGGCTATTTGATTATACAGATCATTAAAACTTTCTCCATATCAGCAATGATGCTATTTTGCTTTCTTATATCTGTGTTCACTGGAGCAGCACTTTGAATTTCCTTTAAGAACTTTTCCTTTGCATTCATGACTTAGTTAACTATTTGGTGCCAGAGGCCTAGCTTTTGACCCCTCTTGGCTTTTGACATGTCTTCTTCACTGAGCTTAATTATTTCTAGCTTTTGATTTAAAGGGAGAGGTGTGTGACTCTTCCTTTCACTTGAACACTTAGAGGCCTTTGTAGGGTTATTGTGCTACATGCTCAGTCATTTCAGTCGCGTTTGACTCTTTGAGACACTATGAACTGTAGCCTGCCAGACTCCTCTGTCCATGGGATTCTCCAGGCAAGAATACTGGAGTGGGTTGCCGTTTCCTCTCCCAGGGGATCTTTGCTACCCAGGGATCGACCCACATCTCCAGTGCCTCCTGCATTGCAAACAGATTCTTTACCACCAAGCTACCAGGGAAGTTATTAATGGCCTAACTTCAATATTGTAGGGTTATTAATGGGCTTAATTTCAATATTGCTGTGTCTCAAGAAATAGAGAGGCTTGAAGAGGGAGAGAGAGACAGGGGAATGGTTGTTTAGTGGAACAGTCAGCACATAACAAAAGATTTAGAGATTAAGTCTGCCATCTTATATGGGTGTAGTTTGTGGCACCCCAAAACAAATACAACAGTAACTGTATTCTATTGAATAGGGCACTGATCACTATAACAAATATAATAATGAGAAAGCTTGAAAAATTGTAATAACTACTAAAATGTGACACAGAGACATGAAGTGAGCAAATACTAATTGTTAAAATGGTGCCAGTAGACTGGCTCAATGCAGGGCTGCAATGAACCTTCAATCTTTAAAAAATACAGTATCTATAAAGCACAATAAAGCAAAGCATAATAGAACAAGATATGACTGTAGATAGTTCCCAATGCATGAGTCAGGGTTATGTTTTAAATGTTGTTTTACTTTGTTGAAAACACAGATTTCCCACAAATAAAATATTAAATGATGAATTTCTTGGCATTATCCAAACACTTCTTTCACCAAAAGTTACTGAATTAAGACGCTACAGCCTCAAGCCTTCCTGAGCTTTCTGCCCAAGATATGTTACATGAGGGAATGGTTACACTGGGGCTTCAGTAGATGTGCAGTAGGCCAGTCTGGGACAGTTGTGTCTATGAATGAGTTAATAATAACTTAAATGGTACGAAACATTGATTGACATTGTATATATGGCATACGGAGGAAGAAGAGGCAACCCACTCCAGTATTCTTGCCTGGGAAACTGCATGGACAGAGGAGCCCAGTGTACTGTCCATGGGGTTGCAGGAGTCAGACATGACTAAACAACATTATATATACACATATTTTCATATACATTATATATTATGCAATTATATATGTTATATATAATTTAATTTGTTAACAGTAGATACTATTATCTTCATTTTGTGCATAAGGAAATTGAGGCTCAGAGACTTATCCTTTAGAAGTTATATGATATCCATTCAGTTAGATTTTCAATAAATCATAAGGAAAGAAAATATTGTTCTGAAAAAGGTTTACAAACAGCATTTACTGTTCTAATAGAGTATTCTAATCCAGCACCTTTCAAGTTTAATGTACATATGAATCACCTAGGGAATCTGGTTAAAATGTAGATTACAATTCAGTAGGTACGGGATGAGAGCAGAGTTTCTGCATTTACAACAAGCATCTGAGGTGATGCAATGTTGATTGTAAGAACCCATATTGAGTAGCAAGGCTCTAGCCTACTTAATTAAATTCTCAGTGATCACCCTGTTTCCTTCCTTATAAATGTGTATTCAAAAAAAACCAAAACAAAACCCACCAAAACTGAAAAAACCTTTCAAAAAAAAAGAAAACCTTCATGTATAAGAGCTAGATCTGGTCACTCTTAAAACAAAATCTTTCCATCATGTCAGAGGAAGGGTCTTGTAAGATACCTTTTAATTTGGTCCTTCTGGTTAATCCAGGAAAGTTGTATATGTATATGAGTGGTCTTAGCCGTCGATCAGAAAAAGCCACAACTTCATAAGGAATGTTAGTTGCCACGACACCCACAATTCCATTCATACACTGGAGTACAGTTCTTTTCTTGGTTTCAATATTGATAAATATTACAAAATTCCCAGAAGGGTAGCAAATGGTGCTGTCGTTGACAAAATGAACATTCTGCTTGGGGAATCCTTGCACCCATCTTTGGGGGAAAAAAAATAGGTCACATCAGTAGAATAGAATACATTTCAAATACTTTTTCTTTCTTTCTCTTTTAAACAAAGCAAACAATAGATCATGAACATTTTTGAAATTCATCTATTCTCTTTTCACCCCCTTTCTGCCCCAAACCATCTCTCAGATAAAAGAACACAGAAGATTGCTGTGAGACCAGTTCCAGTTCAGGCAATAAAGAAACTTAAGTGAAGACCTAAAGTTCCACAGGTCTTGAGAATCTTCTTCAGAGAGTTTTCTAGTGAAGCACAACCTCTGTTCAAACCTCAAAGAAAATCTTCCTTCTGAGAAAATCTCAGAAGGATTTCTGAGGTCTTGTATGCATGGAAAAGAAAAAGTAAAAACAAGAGAGAGCAAAAAGAGCTTGATCCTAATAGAAAACAGGTGCATCCTCGGCCTTACCTTTAAAACTAGTTTTGATTTTAAAAATAAATGTTTAAAAAAGCTTTAAATAAGATAGCCTGGATCCACCTGAAACTATCACAAGGTTGTTGATCAGCTATATTTCAATATAAAATGAAAAGTTAAAAAAGAGAGAGAGAGAGCCTGCTTAGTGGTTCTGAGCCAAATAGGAAAATTGCTTCTTTACTAAGATGGAGTATGTGCAGCTATATTTTAGATCTAAAACTAGAGATAAATGCATAAAGTAAAAGAAGTAAGTAGACATGA
This sequence comes from Bubalus kerabau, assembly GCF_029407905.1. Lineage (NCBI taxonomy): Eukaryota > Metazoa > Chordata > Mammalia > Artiodactyla > Bovidae > Bubalus > Bubalus kerabau. Next base: position 27,351,118 of record NC_073645.1, read on the forward strand.
ATGAAAAGGTTAGAACACAAAAGTAATATACTTTTAAATAAGGAGTGTGTGGTGAAGTGTTAAGCTAGAGGAAGAAGACAAAGATGAGAGTCTGAGATGAGGGGAGAGTCTACCTCTATTTAAATGTTAAAGATAAGCTTAAAGATGATGGAGAGGACCAGAGGAGGACACTGGTTCGGACAGAAACTTCAAGGGAATAGGGAGTACAGCCAGGACCGGGGAAGGATGCTGTGTGGAACACAGTGCAAGTAACACTCTAGAATGTGGAAGGAAAGCAATACCAATTTACACCTGCGCAGCGTTTTATGTTTTTCAAAGGCCACTACAAGTGCAAACAAATCCAGAGTCGGTGGGTAGGAGAGAGAAGGAAGGGACCGATGGCCCTAAGTACGGAGAAAATCACCAAAGACCATTAGGATGGAAAGAGGGCTGTCACCGGGATGGGTGTGGGCGGTGGGGAACATACATGAAAGGAAAAGATTATTGAAGGTAATAGCCAGAAAGAGGAGGCAGAAACGAAGAGTGTAGGAGAGCAGTACTGGGTAAGACAGCGGCGGGGTCGGGGGTGGGGGGTGAGTCTGGGGGAGGAGCAGGGAGGAGTAGAAAGAGATGAAACTGTTGTCATTGAATAAGGAAATGAGGGGAGCGAAGTCACAGAGAAAGGAAGTCTGAAGGAAGGCGTTGGTGGCTGAAGAAGAGGTCGAATTTGTGGGACGGCAGGTCTACAGGACAAGAGGAAGCAAAGGGTAAGGAGAGGTTGTAGTTCTGAGGGAAGAATTTCCGCGAGAGGAGTCAGTCGCAGGGACGCCGCACCTCACGGACAGAGACGCGCCAAGGGCGACGTTGTGGACGTCATCTCGCTCCCTGCCTTGCGCCATGGCCCAGATATTTCTCAGCCGGCCGGGGGCAGCCAACACCTGGCCCAGGCCAGGGTCTGCAACGGTTACCCTAAGGTCCCTGGCTGCCGGGCTGGCAGAGCCGCCACTGTTTACACCGTATCCGGGATACCGTAACTCCTGCGCCCATTGGTTCTGCCCTTTCAGCTTCTCTCTCTTGAGCCAAGTGGATTGGTGAAAGCGCTGAGCTGTCTCAACCAATGGGAGAGAGGAGGGCGAAACAAGGGGCTGGCCCCAGGGTGGGTGCTGGAGTGATCCAGCGTCGGACAAGTAATTACACAAATAATAAATAGAAATAGCAGGCTTTAATACTGAGTGCTGACCGTGCCAGATGTTATTCCAAGGGAGGTTCAAATATTATTTCATTTAATATTCAAATCCTCTATCAGGCTTATTTTGTAGAAAAGGAAAGCAGAGTAAGAGAAGTAATTGCCCAAGTCTACAAAACTGAGAGGGACCTAAAGCCAGATCGAGTCTAAGTCTAGAGTTTCAAACCTTTGATTACTAATTACATACTCTAATATACCCTCCACTATTTCAAGGAGGCATACAGCTTCTGGAAGTAACGGATCAAAAGATTCGCAGTTTGTTCTTGCTTCCTCCCTTCCCTCTTTTGCCCTCCTCCCCTTTACTTCTGCACTCCTTCCCTCCCTTCTGGTCCTCTTTCTTCCCTTTACGTCTCTCCTTCTCATCTTGCCACCTTCTTGTCTTCATTTCATTCGCAAATATTAATATTTACTGAGTATTACTGTGCATTGTGCTAGTCGCTTGGAACAAAATAGTGAGCAAACCAGATACAGTTCCTTTCTTTGTGGAACTTAGAAGAACTTCCTTCTTAGTGGGGCCCAGCGAGTTAGGAATAGACATCCATTTCATTACATAAAGGTAGAATGGTAGATTGAATTAAGAAGAAAAGAAAAACGATATTATGAGGGCTTATGGTATAATTCTCTCCTGGTTGCATGGGCAGTGTCAGAGCTGATTGCTGTGTGCATGTGCTGTTTTCATTGAGATTTAAAGGATAAAGAGTGATGGCTGAGGGGCAGGGGGTGGGGAAGGAATAGAGGACAGTTTTTTAAAAAGTATCAAGGCAGGACAACAGATGGTAAGAACTGGGAAGGGCAGTGTTATTGAAATAGAGGAAGGTCAGTAGAAAACACTGAAGGCTGGAGAAGGAGCAAGGGACAGGTAAAGGCCAAGTTGTGAATGCTGGTCTTTATCCTAAGAGCCAGGGGAAGACATTGCTGCTGCTGCTAAATCACTTCAGTCGTGTCCGACTCTGTGTGACCCCATAGATGGCAGCCCACCAGGCTCCCCTGTCCCTGGGATTCTCCAGGCAAGAACACTAGAGTGGGTTGCCATTTCCTTCTCCAATGCATGAAAGTGAAAAGTGAAAGGGAAGTCGCTCAGTTGTATCCGACTCTTCGTGACCTCATGGACTGCAGCCTACCAGGCTCCTCCGTCCATGGGATTTTCCAGGCAAGAGTACTGGAGTGGAGTGCCATTGCCTTCTCCGGGGAAGACATTAAACGGTTTAGAGGAATGACAAGATAAGATTTATGTTTATAAAAGATCATTCTGGCTGGAGGATTATCAATTGGGTAGGAGAGTGAGGAGAATAGAAATAGGAAGGTCTGTTAGGAGTTGATTTCATGATTCTAACAAGGGAAGCAAAGCAGGGTTGTCAAGCTGAGCACTACTGGCATCTGGGACTGGATATGGGGGTAAGTCTCATTGCAGGATGTTTAGCAGCATCCCTGTTAGTAGCACCTCTACTGTTGTGACAATCAAAAATGTCTATGGGGACTTCCCTGGTGACTCAATGGTAAAGAATCCGCTTGCCAATGCAAGAGAAATGGGCTTGATCCCTTATCAGGGAAGATTGCACATGCTTCAGAGCAACTAAGCCAGGGAGCAGCAACTACTGAGCCCATGTGTGACAACTACTGAAGCCTCGACACCTTGGAGTACAAGCTCTGCAACAGAAGCCACCGCAATGAGAAACCTGTGTACTGAAATTAGAGAGCATCCCCCACTTGTTGCAACTAGAGAAAAGCCTGAGCAGCAACAAAGATCCAGCACAGCCAAAAATAAGTAAGTAAGATAATTTTTTAAAATGTCTTTGGATATTGTCAAATGTTCCATTGTGGAGGGGGGCGGGGCAAAATCACCCCCAGTTGAAAGCCTGCGTGTTTAAAATATTTTTAACACATTGAGGAGGCAATGTGTTAAAAATATTTTAAAGGTAAAAACCTATGTCAGGACTTCCCTGGTGGTCCAGTGAAGAAGACTCTGTTCCTAGTGCAGGGGGCCTGGGTTTGGTCCCTAGTCAGGGAACTAACCCCACATGCTGCATCTCAGAGTTTGTAAGCCACAACTGAAGACCCCACATGCCACAGTGAAGATCAAAGATCCCGCATGTTGCAACTGAGACCTGGCACAGCCAAATACATAAATATGAAAAACAATAACAACAACAGCTATGGGCTTTGGTGATGGATTGATAAAGAGGGGTAAGAGAGAAGGAAGAATCCAGGATGCTCCTGGGAGTCTGATTATCACAATCAGAGATGGTGATGCACTTTGCTGACATGGGATGAGGAAGGAGTGGAGCTATGTGTTTCTGCTCTGAAGAATTTCTTTGCTGAAATGTGAGTGCCAAACACAGGTGGTTCTTGGTGTTAAGGGTCTGCACTGATTGGCTGACAAAATCCCACATTGCTGAGCCACTGAGAGAAGTGGCTTGGACAACAGTCAAACTTTCTTCTTAAGTACTTCTTAGGCTCGGGATAGTTTCTGTTGCCACTCCCTCACTAGTTGACTCATTTGTGTTCCATCAAGCCCTCCCTACACCCCCACCCCACCCACAGAAAACACAATATTCATTTAACTACAACTTGAGCATTTTAAAGCCATCACTAGAAAAGAAGGTGAAGAGGCAAATCTTGCTACTGCTCCCAGAGTAAATGGCAGGTAGGTGAGGCAGAAGGTGAGAAGAAATGTGAACTCTAGGAAAGAGATACTGATCTGGGCTGGAATCAGCCATGACCTGGGAAGTCGAACCTGCCCTTTGCTAGAGCAAAGGAGAAACTGAACAAAATCAAATTGAAAAAGCAGTGGAAAAGCATGTCTTATCTCTGCAATCTGACTGGGTTTTAGATGAAAATGGAGGTCTCTAACTGGGTTTCTGGGGAATATCTGTGGCTGGTATTCAGGTGGAGATGCCGTGACCGCTACACCGTGCAGATCACAGGAAGAGGAGTGCTCTTTCTTTCTTAGTCTGGAAGGTGAAAGACAGACTATCCCAGAAAATGGACTTGGAGGGACAATTGAGGAAAATGGGTGAGTTCTCACTGTGAATGATTTTTGATATTAGAAATAAAATCTAAGACCCATAATTTTTAATCTAATCAGTGATGCAAGGAGCAGCCCTGAGCTTCCAAAGATGATAAGAAGTGTGTTTCACCATTTTTAGGAAGCGTGCAATCCTCCTAAACCCACTTTAGCTCTTTCAACTTTCTTTCCTTGCAAATCTCCATCCCATCATCACTAGACCAGTCCTGGACAGATTAAGCCTAATCCTCACCTTGAGGTTTTATCCCTTTGTAGATCTCAGCTTGTCTTAAAGGTCAAAAGAGCAAAGGTCTATTCGAGTTTATGGAGCTCTAAAACCCAAAACCTGTCCAGAACCATCCACAGGAAAACAAAACAACAAAGGACATTTATTTTCCAAAAAGAGTTCATCTCACTCCCAGCTTCTCAGCTTTTCTTGGGTTGTAGCCAAGCTCTGTGATATCTGAAAGATGACTTTTCTCATCTCGCTAAAATGTTCACCCATGAAGTAGGTTTTCTAGGATCTTTAAACATGGAAAAAGATTATACAGCATATTGGAAATTACTCCATTTATTAAGTAAACGTATCAATGACCTTCTGTATATTAGACAAGTATTTGCTTTTTGTGAAAGGCAATGTGTACAAGAAAATTGAGAAAGCAACATGTGAGCATCATTTCTCTGGATAGAAAGATGTAAATAATGAAAGTTTTTACAGTAAAGGTAAGCAGTTGCAACAGAGAGTATCTACTTATTTTCCTGTAATTGATCCGTCTTATAGTAGTCATAATAAACCTCAATTTATTGAGTTCCTACTATGTATTAAGAACTTAGTAAAAATTGAATCCTTCCAACAACCATACTGCAGAAGAAACAGGCTCAGAGAGGGTGAGTTTAAGACTACAGTTTTCACATGTACTGCAAAGGCGCCTGCAGTGGGAATATTGGCTGTGATCTCCCTCCAGGCGCCCAGGCTGCGGTAGTTGGGTCTCCCTTCTTGGAGAGGGTGGGGAATCCGCCTGCGCGCTGGGTCGGGTCGCCCAAGGGCTTCTGCGCTCAGGTTTCCTTTCAGCGCCCGGGCAGCGCGGGTCCCTGTGCACACAGCCCAGGGCGGGCTGACGGCTGCCCCACCCTGGCATTTCTGAGAAAAATAGGGGAGGGGCGACCGACTTCCTGGTTGAACTTTGAACTCCATTGGGAGCTCGGCCTGTGCTGCGCTGCAATGTCCGGCGGAACGGTCAGAAGCCTGGGGAAGGGTGAGGCTGCCCTCCGCGATCTGCAGCGGGGATCTGGGCGACCCTCGGCCGCGGGTCGGGGTGCGGCTGAACCTCCTGGGAAGGCACCCGTCCGGGGAAAGAGGCCGGGGCCGCAGCGCACGGGACCTCTCCACCGCTGGGTCCGGGGAACAGCTGGAGGCTGGGGGTCCCTGCCACTCTCTGGGTTGTAACTGCGTCCGCTTCTCCCCGCAGGAAGCGCGCCCCCGGGGCCCGTCCCCGAGGGCCTGATCCGTGTCTACAGCATGAGGTTCTGTCCTTACGCCAAGAGGACGCTCCTGGTCCTGAGGGCCAAGGGAATCCGGTGAGGACCAAGGAGGGGGCTGCTCCCCGATTTGGCCATGAACCAGCTGCTGAGGAAGGCCTCAGTGGGAAACTCTGGCAGGACCCCTTTACTGCAAAATAAACTATTTTCAGCCTTTCCGAGATAGAGCAACTTAGGGATCCTATCCCCGAGGTGGGGGCGGGGGGCCAATGCCACAGACTCCACCAGTCTGGGACAGTCCCTTTAGATTAGCCATTTTATGGATAAGAAAAGCTAGACCTCCAGTAAAGCTCGTGGTGCGCAGAGATCACAGCAATTGTACTCACAAGCAGTAGCTCTTTGAGGTCTGGCAGATCCCTGAGTCGTGCTATATTGCCCTATATCCCAGTCTAGAGTCCTGCCCTTGACTCTGGGTAGAGTGCTGAGTTAATTGTACTGAGCATATTGCTAGAGTTTGGGTTATTGGTTGAAGCAAATAAAGTGTCTATGCCTAAAAATTCATGCTTTGGGGAAGCCACACAGCAAGGTTATTGACATAGGCATTTTCCACAAGAAATCTGCAAGTCATTGGCTTTTCTCTGACACTGAAGAGCCACTGGAACCTTCTCCCTTAGAGTGACCTTTGGAATATGTTGAACAAACATTAGATATATGTGGTGTGGAAGTTTTAAGAGATAGTTTCCATTCCAAAGAAATTTTCTATCTATATGCTTAGAATGTATAAACTACTTTTAGTCTTCTAGGGGGAGAATTAAGCAGGCAATTCCTTTTCCCTAAAAAAGGTAAGATATATTCCAAAGGGTAAAAAAAAAACACATTATTTATCAATTAGTCATCACTTCAGTAAGATTTCCATCATATTCTGGGTGAAACTGATTCTGAACACATAGTAAAATATTCAACATTTAGTAACACTTATCAAAACATTGTCTTATCTAAATATCATAATATTTACTGTATTAGTCAGAATCTCTTGTTGCAATTAACAGATATCCAATTCAGTTGGATTGAAAAAAGACATATCTTGTGCTCATACAATTGAAGAATCTAGAGTGTAACTCCAAAACTAGAGTGTAACTCCCACTCTCTACAACTAGAGAAAGCCTTTTCACAGCAACAAAGGCTCAGTGCAACCAAAAATTAAATTAATTTTTTTAAAAAGAAAAATTCAGCATTAAGACACAGCTGGATTTGAGGGCACCAAGTCCTGGGTGAGTGCCCCTCTGGACTTCTAGGTTGAAAACAACCCTATCTTACTGGCACAGTTTTCCAAAGGGAAACGGGATTGATTTACTATAAAAATGTGTGTATGGTGGGTGAAGGGTGGTAACAGCTGCTGGGCAGTGCAGACAACAGAGGTCTACTATGTTCATGGATTAGTTTTTAGTCCCAGGGGACTTTGATTAGAGTGGTAGCTGACTTTACTATGGGGCTTCTCAGGTGGCACTAGTGGTAAAGAAACTGCCTGCCAGTGTAGGAAACTTAGAGATGCGGATTCGATCCCTTAGTCAGGAAGATCCTCTGGAGGAGGGCATGGCAACCCACTCCATATTCTTGCCTGGAGAATCCCTATGGACAGAGAAGCCTGGCGGGCTACAGTCCTTAGGCTTGCAAAGAGTCAGACATGACTGAAGCGACTTAGCATGCATGCACGCTGACTGTACAGCATTATCAGTTCAGTTCAGTCACTCAGTTGTGTCCAACTTTGCGACCCCAAGGACTGCAGCATGCTAGGCTTCCCTATCCATCACCAACTCCCAGAGCCTACTCAAACTCATGTCCGTTGCATCAGTGATACCATCCAACCATCTCATCCACTGTCGTCCCCTTCTCCTGCCTTGAATTTTTCCCAGTATCAGGGTCTTTCCCAATGAGTCAGTTCTTCGCATCAGGTGGCCAAAGTACTGGAGTTTCAGCTTCACCATCAGTCCTTCCAATGAATATTTAGGACTGATTTCCTTTAGGATTGACTGGTTGGATCATTATAGAATCTACTAAAGCCTGGTTTTCTCTGAAAGGCACATCTTCCAACTTGTTGCAGCAGGTATGTTACCCTGTTGGCTCATCATGCCAGATTACCAAAATGCATATGTGTTCTGAGAACCTTATTACAAAAACCCAGAATTTACCTTTTCTTTTCATAGTATGAAATTTCAGAAATCTTGATAATTCCTTGGCAGAGAGCCTCATTATTCTTGCAGTGGCTTGTATATGAGTGTACAGTAATCTGTCAGCAGACAAACCCTTTAATACATACACACAAACGCCACTGTTCATTCTGGCTATTCCTTTCTTTCTATGGGAGAGAGGGTAGGATTGTGTATTTAATCCTCAAGCTAAATGATTTTGTAGCTACTCAGGTGGATGGGGATAAAGGAACAAAAGACGTTGGGGTGTATTATTTCTGAGTAACTAATCGGTTCTATTGAACACTTTTCCAGCTTTGACAATGATATGGACCTCAGACCTGACTTTAACAATTATATGAACCTTCCCTTCCTCTTGTTTCCCCTAAATCTTTCAGGCAGGACAGAAATCAGATCTAAAAATGATCAATATAGCTCAGACTTCACCTGTTTCTTCTTTATGGGTTTATTTAGTGTAATTTACTCATATGCCATTTAAAAAAAATCAATGCATGGAAATTTAATCTGAAAGCTTATTTTGTGGATGAATTTTTTGGATTCCTTAATATTCTTGTAAAAATTGATGAACTTTCTATTCAGATTAGCAAAAGAAACTGAATTTTATTAATACCATGTTGATTCCTTTGTAGTGAGACCTGAACAAACTCAATTAGTTGGCTCAGATATTTTTAGTCCCAAATGGAATATCTAATTGACAATCTTGAAGAATTTCCACTTATTTATTCAACCAATGTGTGTTGAGTACCTATCCAAAAATGTTTATATATCCTCATACCATTTGAATCTATTTAAAACTTTGCTCATTTACATGTTTGTTTATGAATATGACCAAGACACACAAGCACATCACTGCTTTCATGGAGCTTACATTCTAAGGAGGTGACATAACAAATATGTAATTAAGTTAGCAAAGTAATTTCAGATGCATATCTTAAGTTTAATGAAGAAAGTAATTCAAGAGATATAAAAAAGGCCAGTGTGGTCAGATCATAATGACCAACGCAAAAGTCATAGGAAACAGATGTGACAGGTAACCTAGGGCCAGATCACATGGCATAAAAAGGGGTTCAGAGTTTATCCGCATTGCAGTGAGGAGCAATTGTAAATAAGCAGGAGGGTGGCCTCATTCAACTTACCTTTGTATATGGAGAGTGGGGACTGCTCAGGTGGCTCAGTGGTAAAGAATTCACCTGCCAATGTAGGAGATACTGGTTCAATCCCTGTGTCTGGAAGATCCCCTGGAAAAGGAAAAGGTAACCCACTCCAGTATTCTTACCTGGGAAATCCCATGGACAGGTCCATGGCCATGGGGTTGCAAAGATTCTGACACGACTTAGCAGCTGAGTACACAGGCACGAGTAGAGTGACTGACTGTAGGGAGGCCATAGTGGAAGCAGACGGGCCAATGGGACTACCGTAGAGGTCCAGGTGGCAGATGATGTCTTGGACGAGGTGGCAGTGTTAAAGCTGAGAAGCAGATGAAGCCAGACTGTGATTTGAAGGTCTAGCTGACAGGTCTTGGTGATCTGTGCGATTTGGGGAAGAGGGGGCAGGGGGAAGGAATCAAGGCCACGCTGACTCCAAATTTTGGGGTCTGATCAGCTAAGTGGGTGATGAGACTGTTGACATTTTATTCAGGAATACAAGAAAAATGTTACTGTCTTCACTGTCTTTTATGTGAATGTCTTTTATGAAATGGAAGTAGATGTGAAGAAGCTACACAGATGGAGCCCAGGGACAGAGAAATAGAAACTAAGGGAAAGACGTTACACAAGTTGGAGGATGGAGTGAGGAGATGTGACACAAATCGAGTTCCAGAAGGAGAGGGTAATTTTCTATAGTTGATAATCTGTAAATCCTAAGAATCAGGAAGATGGGTTAATCACAGACACTGGAGGTTGGGAACCTAGATAAATCACAGCTCAGGACACGGGAGGGACTGACATCTAAGCAGCAGCTGTAGGAACTTTCTGATGGTCCAGTGTTTAGGGACACAGCGACTCCAATTCCAGGGGCATGGGTTCCATCCCTGGTCTAGGAACTAGGATCCCTTGTGCTGCTGGGCGGGCAAAAAATAATAGCAAAAGGCAGCCTGAAAGGAAGAGGTGGAGTTAGAGACTAAGACTTACTGCTTGATGCCTCCTGGTTGGGGGGAGATGATGTAGTTCAGAGGGAAGAAATGCATAAAACATGCTTTTCCAGTGGTTGTTAGATGAAGGCTGTAGCTACCAGGATGGTTGGCCTAGCCCAGAGAGAGTGAGGGAGCACTGCAGAATCCCAGTTGTCACGTGAATAAATCCTAATTTAATGCCAAAAAAAAAAAAAAAATGCATTTCTTCCCTCTGAACTACATCATCTCCCCCCAACCAGGAGGCATCAAGCAGTAAGTCTTAGTCTCTAACTCCACCTCTTCCTTTCAGGCTGCCTTTTGCTATTATTTTTTGCCCGCCCAGCAGCACAAGGGATCCTAGTTCCTAGACCAGGGATGGAACCCATGCCCCTGGAATTGGAGTCGCTGTGTCCCTAAACACTGGACCATCATGTGTTTTTCAGGCATGAAGTCATCAACATCAACCTGAAAAATAAGCCTGAGTGGTTTTTCAAGAAGAATCCCTTAGGCCTAGTGCCGGTTCTGGAAACCAGTCTGGGTCAGTTGATCTATGAATCTGCCATCACTTGTGAGTACCTGGATGAAGCATATCCAGGGAAGAAGCTGTTGCCAGGTGACCCCTATGAGAAAGCTTGCCAAAAGATGGTCTTTGAGTCCTTTTCTAAGGTGCGTGTTTAAGCAATTTCAGCTCCTATTGAAAATGTCTTTGTTTTTAAAGCTGAATCAGCGCTGTCACTCTAGGTTCAGTGATTTGGAAGGGAAAGAAACAGGATTATGCTCTTGCCAGCTCGGACATGTCCTGTGCACCCTTTCATGATCTGAATCCTTTTTACTTTCCTAACACTTTATATTCTTGTCATGCTGAAATTTTTCCCAGACTTGCTACCTTCTGCTCTAGTCTTTCTAGAAGACTCTTCCCCCTTCTCACTTTGCCTGGTTGTCTCAGGTTCTCTTTTGTGCAGTCTGCACTCCTGTATGAGTGGAACCATAGAGGCTGAGGGCTGACTATACTGTGCCAATTTATATAAGGGGGTTGAGCATTCAGATTTTCCTATCTGGGGGCGGGGTGTCCTGGAACCCAACCCCACCTCCACCCCTACCCTGCCACCCCCAGCAAACACTAAGGAACCACTGTACCTGTCCGGAGACTGCTGTCTTCCAGAAGCTTGTTAGTGCCCAGCTCTGTGTTCCCACATGTGCTAACTTTCCTCTGTGGGGACTGCTGCCTTCTTATATGTAAGTTGTATGCCTGTGTGTTGTATCAGGGCTGTGAGCTTCTGAGGAGGAGGGCCGTGTTTCCATTACTGCTGGCTCACTGCCTAGGCTTGTCACCAGCCCTGCCACTTCTTAGCTGTGTGACTCTAAGCAAGTTACTTATTATTTACCTCTGTACCTCAGCTCATGTATAAAATGAGTATAATAAGGGTTCCTGTGTCACTGAAAAAAAATCAGTTAATATGAAACACCTGAAGTCCGATACATGGTAAACACTCAGTGTTAGCTCTTGTTCTTCTAGCACAGTGTTTATCTATGAGCATCTCCTGTGTGTTGGCAACAGCTCCTTATGGGCTGAGTAATGGCATTCCCGTAGAAGAACTTTCTGTGTTTGAATTAGCATCAGTATTAATTCAATTAGATTAGTTCAAACAATTAGTATTAAAAAAGAAATGACCAACAGCAGACAATGTGAATAACCACATCAGGTTATATCTATATAATGTCTGTATAATTCTGTTAGTTCATTAGGATATATGTCAGCATAATAGGAAACATCTTGTCTCTAGGGAAAGAAATGGTAAAAAAAAAAAACATCTAGAAAGTGAGACTTGTAGGGAGAACATATTGTTTAAGGAAACACTGAAAATGGAAAAACCAGTGGAGAAGGAAGAGGGAATTGGCTGGCTTAGCAGAATGAGAGTGAAAGAATGCTAGAGATTTCCACTGTTGAAGATGATAGACAGGGAATATGGTGTTTACAAGAAAGATATTGGAGAATTAAAGAATCATAATACTGAGATTCCTTGTACTGTCTAGAAAGAAAAGGCGCTAACAGCTGGAGACGCCCACCGTTTCTTCCCTGCTCACACCCAGAGAAGAGGTGGGCTTAAGTACCACATGACCCCATCCCCCTGACCACAGCTCAGCAAGCCAGAAATGCCCCCAGCTGTACCCCAGACCAATAATTATTTTCCTGAGAACTTGGGAATGAGACACAAACTAAGACAATAAAGGTGTTGAGATTTTGGATCTGTATGTTTATATCACCGGAGACCTAACAAACCAAAGACACACACAAAAAGAATTTTTAGGGAAGCAGAGGTTAAGAACATTGCAAAGGGAATTGACATTTGGCAAATAATATGAAACAGACATTCAAGGAGAAGCAGAGATGAAAGACCATCCAGACCCAGATGGAAATGTAGAAGGAACGGCTGCCTGCAAACCTTCAGTTCCAATGAAGGCAAGCTGTACCAACATGGATAGGCTTTCTGGACATTCTCCTGTACTTTTACAAGGGCTTGTTTACTTACACTGGGACAAGTGGATTTCTGTCTCTTGCAGTGAGACAATACCAAAGACTGAGCATTAAAACACAAACACCTCCACCACAAGCATTAAAGCATCTGCAGCTACACCTGTCAAGTCTTCAGGTTGTCAACCACTTTGAGCTGTCTTCTCATGGTTGTCCCAAGGTAGAGATCAGGAAAATCTCCTTCCCAGCTCTCTTTGCAGCTGGTGCCAAGGCCTGGGACCTAGGCTCTTCCTCTCACATGCACACATGCTAGGGTTCAGTTCAGAAATGAGACATGTGGAGAAGTAGGCATGGGGTGGGGCACCAGTTCTGCTGATGAGAGTGACTGGTGGCAGAGCTCCTGGCTTTCAGGAGCTGGAGTGATTGCAAGATTCAATTCCAGCCTGGCATCACTAACTTTATAGTCCAGCATCTGGCAGGGGCACAAACTGTAGCACTGAGTGCTCAGTTCACTGGTGGCAAAGAATGCTTCCCATCAGGTCCATTTCCAGCATGATTTTGGAATGGTCCAGTTCAGTTCCAGACCTGTTTGTTCCGCCTCTCAACAATTCAATGAGCAACAATTCTATCAGTGTCCTTTCAAGGTATGTTTGACTCAAACTCAACAAGATGGCTTCTCCTAATAGCTCCTTATAAAATCTTGACTCTTACAGCATCTTAGGCCACAAAACTGTTTTTAAGATCAGTACCCGACCTCTATGAGTACAGAAACTAAAGTTTCCAGAACACCCTGACTCTGGGACTATAAGGGTTCTGTGGTGCTTTTATATGAAGGGGCTGATATCGTTAGCTTCACACTGATAAACTAAGAAATTTTTCTCTGTCTAGGTACCATCTTTGATGGTAAGCTTTCTTAGAAAGCAAAATAAGGAAGATTGCTCTGGCCTAGAAGAAGAACTGCATAAAGAATTCAGCAAGCTGGAGGAGGTAATCAACCCCTTCTTGATTTTATGGGAGTAATACATGGTATCCATCTTTTTCTTCTATTCTTTTTTTTAATATTCCCATCTCCAAAATCACTTTAAGGTAATTAGCAATAACACCAAAAAGGAAATTTTAGTTTACAACAGATAGCTATAAGCTGTTGTGTTTAGGATATAAATGAAAACACCTAAAAATGTTTTGTCATGGACTTGCTTTTAGAACATTTTATTGCATTGACATTAAAATATCAAGGAAAAATGTCACCCACATTTCCACAGTTTGTCACCTGTTTTAATTTTTCTATGCTTGTTCTATGTATATTTTTAAACATTCAGATCAGATCAGATCAGATCAGTCACTCAGTTGTGTCCGACTCTTTGCGACCCCATGAATTGCAGCACGCCAGGCCTCCCTGTCCATCACCAACTCCCGGAGTTCACTCAGACTCACGTCCATTGAGTCAGTGATGCCATCCAGCCATCTCATCCTCTGTCGTCCCCTTCTCCTCCTGCCCCCAATCCCTCCCAGAATTAGAATCTTTTCCAATGAGTCAACTCTTCGTATGAGGTGGCCAGAGTACTGGAGTTTCAGCTTTAGCATCATTCCTTCCAAAGAAATCCCAGGGCTGATCTCCTTCCGAATGGATGGGTTGGATCTCCTTGCAGCCCAAGGGACTCTCAAGAGTCTTCTCCAACACCACAGTTCAAAAGCATCAATTCTTCGGCGCTCAGCCTTTTTCACAGTCCAACTCTCATATCCATACATGACCACAGGAAAAACCATAGCCTTGACTAGACGGACCTTTGTTTGCAAAGTAATGTCTCTGCTTTTGAATATGCTATCTAGGTTGGTCATAACTTTCCTTCCAAGGAGTAAGCGTCTCTTAATTTCATGGCTGCAGTCACCATCTGCAGTGATTTTGGAGCCCAGAAAAATAAAGTCTGACACTGTTTCCACTGTTTCCCCATCTATTTCCCATGAAGTGATGGGACCGGATGCCATGATCTTCATTTTCTGAATGTTGAGCTTTAAGCCAACTTTTTCACTCTCCTCTTTCACTTTCATCAAGAAGCTTTTTAGTTCCTCTTCACTTTCTGCCGTAAGGTGGTGTCATCTGCATATCTGAGGTTATTGATATTTTTCCCGGCAACCTTGATTCCAGCTTGTGTTTCTTCCAGTCCAGCGTTTCTCATGATGTAGTCTGCATAGAAGTTAAATAAGCAGGGTGACAGTATACAGCCTTGATGTACTCCTTTTCCTATTTGGAATCAGTCTGTTGTTCCATGTCCAGTTCTAACTGTTGCTTCCTGACCTGCATACAAATTTCTCAAGAGGCAGATCAGGTGGTCTGGTATTCCCATCTCTTTCAGAATTTTCCACTGTTTATTGTGATCCACACAAAGGCTTTGGCATAGTCAATAAAGCAGAAATAGATGTTTTTCTGGAACTCTCTTGCTTTTTCCATGATCCAGCGGATGTTGGCAATTTGATCTCTGGTTCCTCTGCCTTTTCTAAAACCAGCTTGAACATCAGGAAGTTCACGGTTCACATATTGCTGAAGCCTGGCTTGGAGAATTTTGAGCATTACTTTACTAGCATGTGAGATGAGTGCAATTGTGCGGTAGTTTGAGCATTCTTTGGCATTGCCTTTCTTTGGGATTGGAATGAAAACTGACCTTTTCCAGTCCTGTGGCCACTGCTGAGTTTTCCAAATTTGCTGGCATATTGAGTGCAGCACTTTCACAGCATCATCTTTCAGGATTTGGAATAGCTCAACTGGAATTCTATCACCTCCACTAGCTTTGTTCGTAGTGATGCTTTCTAAGGCCCACTTGACTTCACATTCCAGGATGTTTGGCTCTAGGTGAGTGATCACACCATCGTGATTATCTGGGTCGTGAAGATCTTTTTTGTACAGTTCTTCTGTGTATTCTTGCCATCTCTTCTTAATATCTTCTGCTTCTGTTAGGTCCATACCATTTCTGTCCTTTATTGAGCCCATCTTTGCATGAAATGTTCCCTTGGTATCTCTAGTTTTCTTGAAGAGATCTCTAGTTTTCTTGAAGAGATCTCTAGTCTTTCCCATTCTCTTGTTTTCCTCTATTTCTTTGCACTGATCGCTGAGGAAGGCTTTCTTATCTCTTCTTGCTATTCTTTGGAACTCTGCATTCAGATGCTTATATCTTTCCTTTTCTCCTTTGCTTTTCACCTCTCTTCTTTTCACAGCTATTTGTAAGGCCTCCCCAGACAGCCATTTTGCTTTTTTGCATTTCTTTTCCATGGGGATGGTCTTGATCCCTGTCTCCTGTACAATGTCATGAACCTCATTCCATAGTTCATCAGGCACTCTATCAGATCCTAACCATAATCAGAGCATAAATCATTCGTGTTCTTTTTTCTACTTAATATTATATAATAAACATTCCCCGCCACAAAGAGATGCCATGAATTAGACAGACACTTGGGGAAGCCCAGATATGGTTTACCTGCTTTGCAGAAGAACTGCCATTTGGACCTTTACACGAGAATTCCTCTTCCATTCACACTGAGCGTTAGGTTTTTACTGAGGGAAGACACAGTTCCTGTTTCATATGGAAATGCAGGCTTTTATCAGTAAGTATGAATTTTGCTGTAGATTATTTCAGAAACCCTTTTTTTTTTCCCATTAAGAAAGTTCTATTACTCTCTCTCTCTCTTTAGTCACTAAGTTGTGTCCAACTCTTGTGACCCCATGGACTGTAGCCTGCCAGGCTCCTCTGTCCATGGGATTCTCCAGGCAAGACTACTCGAGTGGGTTGCCATTTCCTTCTCCAGGGGATCTTCCCAACCCAGGGATCAAACCTGGGTCTCCTGCACTGCAGGCAGATTCTTTACCAACTGAGTCTTGAAGTTTGCTGTTTGTTTTTTTTTTTCAAGCCATGAATGAGTGTTCAATTTTATTGAATGCTTTGTCTGTTTCTATTACATCTTTTCAAATGTTCATAAAAAATTTTTCCCTTTAAACTGAAGAGTATAGTATAACTAACAGATTTTTCTGGTGTTGAACTATGCTAGCATTACTGGCATAAAACCTAATTGTTTTAAATGGTTTTCATATATATTCTAAAATTAGTTAATATTTAAAGAATATTTGCGTATTTGTTTATATAGTAGATTACTTTGTTCTAATAGTATCTTTATTTGGTTTTATATATCAAGGATATTCTCACCTCATAAAATGAGTTGTTACTTTCTCTGGATGTCTAAGCTCTGAAACCATTTGATATGTTTTGGCTATTTCTGTAAAATATTTGAGTCTGGTGTCTTTTATGTGGGTAGAGTTCAATTTTTAATGGTAATTAATTTGGGGGGGTGTTGTATTTTTTCTTAAATCAATTTTGGTAATTTCTATTTTTACTGAAAATTGTCCATTTCATCTAAGTTTTCATATATATGGACATGAAGATGATCATGTTTCCTGATTTCAAAAAATCTCTGTGTACAACTATAGTTGGCCCTGAACAATGTGGAGGCTGAGGGTGCTGACCCTTTGAGCGGTAGAAAATCCATACACTTCCTGCTAAATTTGGGGTTAGTTGGGAGGCATATAAGTTTCTTCCCATCTGTGCTTATAGACTCCCAGTTAAGGACGAATACATTTCCATGTTTCAGGCTGCTGAGAGGTTATTTCCTTCTGACTGAAGCTATAATACTTACTTTATTATGCACAATATAATTACCAGTCATTACAGTTTTAAGGACAGCCCCAAACAATATTGATTCATTGTACCGTTCTGAGTAATAATTCAAGGTACTCTGCTGAACAGTATGGGAGGTAGAAAGTGAGAGGCAGTTCATACTATGCAGATGGTTAATTTGGTGGTAGACCAAAAACATACTCAGGTAGGTATAAACAACCTATTTACAATGCAGAATATTATAAGGGCCCTGAAAAAAACTATATCTTATAAATGGCAAAATGGTTTGGTGTTAAATAGCTAGATAATAATCTCAGTTCTTATCTTTGTAAAACCATAATAACAATTCACCTTCTTAAATTTCAGGCATACACTTTTGTGCTTTGTTTTCAAAGAATTTTACTTGGCATCTGTTTAATAATTAATCTAGTTATTTCCAATATATTTTAAGTAAACTTTTCTACTGAAGTATTATATGCAGAGATTTACCCAAAGCGTAAGAGTATAGCTTGATGAATTTACAAAGTAAACACAACCATGAAACTGGCACCCGTATCAAGAAAGAGAATATTAGTTTTGAATGATTTTTGTACTTCATACAAATGGAATCATAATATTCACTCTTTGGGGTCTGACGTCTTTCATATAATATCAAGTTTCTGAAGTTCATCTATATTGTATGTAGTTAGTTCATTCCTATACTTTGTATAGTGTTCCAATGTATGCTGCTGCTGCTGCTGCTGCTAAGTCGCTTCAGTCATGTCCGACTCTGTGCAACCCCATAGACAGCCTCCTCTGTCCCTGGGATTCTCCAGGCAATGTATGACTACTGCACAATTTATTCATTTTAGTCCTAATGGACAGTAAACATTTCCACTTTGGGGTTATAAAATAGTGCTGTGATGAACATTCTTATACCTATGTTTTAGTGACTATATGTTCACATTTTCAAAAAGTAGAATAACTGGGTTATAGAGTATGCATGCACTAAGCTTTAGTAGACAATGTTAAAAAAATGGCTAAACCAATTTATACTCCTGTCAGCAGTAGGTCCACAGAGTTACTAATTTCATCTTGTTCCTTTTAGCCATTCTGATGGATGTGAAGTGGTATGACATTTTCATTTTAATTTGCATTTCCTGAATGACTCATGTAGCTGAGCACTTTTTCAAATGATTATTGGCCATTTGGAACTTCTCATTTGTGAAATTCAAGTCTTGCCCAAATTTCCGATGAATTGTTTGCCTCTTTCTTATTGATTCCCAGGAGTTCTTTCTATATTCTGAATACCAGTCCTTTGTTGGGTACGTGTATTGCAAAGTTCTTGTATTCTGTGGCTTGTTTTACTTTTTTCCCCTTTCCAGTAAAATAGACTGTTTTGCATTATCCCAAACCAAGAGATTCTAAAGCTTAAAATAATCAGACAAATCCCAACTTGACGATGTCAGGGCAAAAGTTGCTACTGTCACTTACTTGACTTGCCTTACCAGATGCAGAAATAAGAAGTATTCTTATGCTGTTTAATGTTCAGGTGCTGACTAATAAGAAGACAACCTTCTTTGGTGGCAATTCTCTTTCTATGATTGATTACCTCATCTGGCCCTGGTTTGAATGGCTAGAAGCCTTGGAGTTAAATGAGTAAGACATTTGAATATTTTTTTGCATAATTTAAGATAATGATAACTGGAATTGTATATACTAACCTTTTTATGGACAAAATTAATGTATCTCATCAAGTAGATTAATGGGAGCAGCCAAAAGAAGGATACTTTGACTTTCCAGGGCATGTCCTATACCTATACTCATGATTTTCTCCCATCTCTGGGGGTGGGCAAGGGTGGGGAGTTCCATGACAGGTAGTAAAATATTTGAAAAATGATTTACTCCTTCCCTCTTGGTTAAAAATCCATAAGGATATACATTTTCATAACGATGTCAGGCAGGATTGTGTGACTAATGCCACCTCCCATTTACCAGCAAGAGTCCCACATTGTTATCCAAACTCCATGTTTTGAAGTTTAGCAGCCACCTTAGCTTACTCCTACTTCCTAGAGCTTACAGTTACCATTAGTCACAATCTGACCAGAGAGTAATAAATATGTAATGTTCTTGGTCGTCTTTCACTTTCTCATTTAAAAAAAATATCAGTCTCTCAGTTTGGACAAGTTCTTAGGTTAACTGAGCAATTCACTTCACTCTAGTTTTAGATTCCTCTTCCACAAAACAAGGACCTCTGCAATATCTTCCAAATCTCATATTTTATGGTTATGCATATCTTAAAGAAATATTTCTAAAGAAATATTGAAAATATTGAAAAGATTAGAGGAAAACAATATGAAACTGGCAAGTTACAGGAGCATTTGCAATGCCTTCCTACTTAGCCTTGTTCATCCCTCCATTCTTTCCATCTCCTGCAGGTATGTAGAGCACACTCCAAATCTAAAGCTCTGGATGGCATCCATGAAGAATGATCCCATAGTATCATCCCTCCCCACCGATGTGAAGACCCTTCAAGGTTTCTTCAACCTCTACTTGCAGAACAGCCCCGAGGCCTGTGACTATGGTCTCTGATGGAGACAAGAGTCAGCAATGAAGACATAGCTGATACTTTGCTTCACTAATATGAATAATACCATGCTTTTATTTTACCAAGTGTTCTCATGTCTTATTGGATCACCTTCTCTGATTTGACATCAAATTTGGCTATACTGTGGGCTTTCCTTAAGACCCTCCTGCAGAAATATAAACATATTTCCTGTCTCAGAATGCTCAAATGACTCTAAGGGCTATCACAGTCCATGCTGATAGACTGGATGATAAACTGCAGTGCACTTATTCTTAGGGCTGATCATGAGCTGACCTCAGACTGTTCCTGTGCTTGCCTCTCATAGCTGATCTCTTGTTCACATCATTATGATTGCTTAATTAGATCTTCAAATTTTTCTGACCTCATGGCTTCTGCATATGCCTTTCCTCTGCTTGGAATCCTCTTCCTTTTCCTCATCACAAAGTTCATCCTTTAAGTATTGCTATGAATTGAATTTTGTCCCTCTAAATTTGTAGGTTGATGTCCTCACTCTCAGTATCTCAGAATGTGACTGTATTTGGAAGTAGGGTCTTTATGAAATGAAATGAAGTAATTTAATGTGGACCTACTCCAGTATGATTAGTATCCTTATAAAAAGGGAAATTAAGAGACAGATACACACAGAAGGAGAACACCATGTGCACACGAGGACAGTTATTCACAATCAGGAACAGATTCTCCATCATAGCTCAGCAGGAATCAACCCTGCTGACACTTGATCTCATACTTCTGGCCTCCAGAACTGAGACAATAAATTTCTGTGTTTAAGCCACTCAGTTTGTGGTACTTTGTTAAGGCAACCCTAGCAAACTAATACAGCCATCAAAAGGTGAGTAGGTAAATAAACTGTGATATTTATCCATACCATGGAATAGAAAGGAATCAACAAGTAAAACACAGCAGCATGGGAGAATTAGAAAATAACTGTGCTGCATGGAAGACCCCAAAATAGAGTATATAATGTATGTTTAATTCTTAAAAATGCAAACTAACCCAGAATGTGAATAAGCACATCAGTGATTCCCTGGGAGTGAGGGGCAGGGCTTAGTGGTGTACGGGTATGTGTGGTGAGAGCCAATAAGGAAGGACCTGATGGAGCATGGAAAAACTTCTGGAGATGATGGATATATTCATTATCTCGATTATACTGATGCTTTTATGGGTAAGTCAAAAGTTATCAAGTTGTTTATATACATATAAAGTTGTTTGTGTATATATATATTCATGCAGTGAATTATGCATCAATTATATCTCAGTAAAGGGCTGGAAGAAGCACAAGCTGGAATCAAGATTGCCGGGAGAAATATCAATAACCTCAGATATGCAGATGACACCACCCTTATGGCAGAAAGGGGAGAGGAACTAAAGAGCCTGTTGATGAAAGTGAAAGAGAAGAGTGAAAAAGTTGACTTAAAGCTCAACATTCAGAAAATGAAGATCATGGCATCCGGTCCCATCACTTCATGGGAAATAGATGGGGAAACAGCGGAAACAGTGTCAGACTTTATTTTTTTGGGCTCCAAAATCACTGCAGATGGTGACTGCAGCCATGAAATTAAAAGACACTTATTCCTTGGAAGGAAAGTTATGACCAACCTAGATAGCATATTCAAAAGCAGAGACACAAAAAAAAAAAAAAAAAAAAAAAGCAGAGACATTACTTTGCCAACAAAGGTCTGTCTAGTCAAGGCTATGGTTTTTCCAATGGTCATGTATGGATGTGAGAGCTGGACTGTGAAGAAAGCTGAGCACCGAAGAATTGATGCTTTTGAACTGTGGTGTTGGAGAAGACTCTTGAGAGTCCCTTGGACTGCAAGGAGATCCAACCAGTCCATTCTAAAGGAGATCAGTCCTGGGTGTTCATTGGAAGGACTGATGCTAAAGCTGAAACTCCAGTACTTTGGCCACCTCATGCAAAGAGTTGACTCATTGGAAAAGACTCTGATGCTGGGAGGGATTGGGGGCAGGAGGAGAAGGGGATGACAGAGGATGAGATGGCTACATGGCATCACCGACTTGATGGACATGAGTTTGAGTAAACTCCATGAGTTGGTGATGGACAGGGAGGCCTGGCGTGCTGCCATTCACCAGATCGCAAAGAGTCGGACACGAGTGAGCGACTGAACTGAACTGTACTGAACTGAAAGTTGTTGTGTTTTTTTTTTTTTTGGCCGATTGAGGGATCATAGTTGCGCAACAGGGATCAAATCTGTATCCACTACAGTGGGAACATGGAGTCTTAACAACTAGACCACCAGTAAACAGTAAAATTTTTCTGCACAAACAGTAAAGAAATTCTGCATAAACTAAATGTTATTCTATGAATCAAGATTGTTACATATTTCCATGAAAAATGCTGGTATGTAAGTATTCACAATCATTCTTGGATTGAGAATATTAAATATTTCCCCTCAATAAGACAAATTCCCCCCAAAGGAGTTTATATTATGGATAGAACAGTGAATGCATCTTCGAAGGTGACCACATGAAGTGATCCAGCAAAGACCAGACGTGTGTCTTATTCACAAGTTATTTCCTATACAGCTGGGAAATGTGGTATAATGTTCCACTCTCTGAACATTTAATTGTTCTAATGTCCCTAAAAACAGTTACTTCAAACTGAGCTCTAATATGAAGACTATCTTAATTTCAGCATTAGTGGAAATAATGAAAATAATTCATAGATACCCTTTTAGGAAAAGATGAAACTTTATGTACTTATTCATGTATTCTTTACTTGACAAAGGAAATATTATAACACACTGATAAGAAGAGAAAGACAGTAATTAATCTGTTAGCTTTTGCCCTGCCAATTTGCTGCCTGAAAGTACTGATTATATTAAGCCTTATGATTAGGACTTTTATTCCTTCCATTTTTCCTTGTTCCAATTTCTCATGTAGACGTGCTTTGATTAAAATCCAGAAGGATAAATTAAAATTTGACCCAATGAAAGGAATTCTGCAGGAGGCTGCAACTTACCAGAGGGCCAGTTCAAATTCTGGGAGGGAGGAGTAACTAGGCAGGTAGGTGCCACAGTAACTGAAGAAAAGTATAGTCCAGGAGAACATTGCCTATAATATAAAATACAATGCAAGGATTTAATCATTATGTTCAGGTTAACTATAGCCTTATAGTTTAATTTCTTTTATTTAATAATTTTCACATGATTCAAACATATTTGCCTTGTGCAATGTCTAGGCTGGTTTCTTACACTATTAACAGGAAGCTATGAGCAAAGTTAAGATCTGTGTTTAAAAGATTTTTGAGTGAACTAAGGCCATGAGGTCACTGTCTCATGACTTCAGTGCAGAATTAAGCACACTGCACTATGTATGTCCCTGTGTGCCTTGAAATGGCCCAAGAACCATAAAATATTCCATAAATATATGAAACACGGTAATTAGAGAAGTTATTCAACAACTTGAAATACACTGGGCAGTTGCAATAATTCTAGCTTAATTGGATGTCTCTGTCCCTTAGGCCATATCTGGCCCTTAGCTTAATATCTTCCAGTCCTTAGAACAACTATAAAAAGTTATTTTCTCGTTTGTACCTACAGTTGAACAAATGAAACTTGACTTTAAAGTCTTAGCAACAATGTGTTTAAAATCTACACAGTGAGGATGCTAATGCAGGGAGGTGTCTGCTTCTGCTTCCTTGTGTGTGAGGCTTTGGTTTCCCCTCCTTTAGCTGCTGTTCTTCACTGTGGTTCCATAGACACAACTTTTGCCTTCTCCTATGTCTGTCTTCTTTACATTCAATTCTCTATTGCTCATTCTGCATATTTTTAACGGCCCTGTTCTCTGCATTTTTACACTTTTCACTTTAACTGAACGTACTATTCCACTAAACTTTATAATTTATTGGGTTTATGTAGCATAGTCTGATCAATAAAAACAGCTTGTATTTCCTGAGCATCCAATGCAAAAATAAATATAATTTCTTGTTGGACAGAGGCTTTAATGGAATAATTTTCTATCCTTACTAGACAGACACTTCCTCCCATAATTGAAGATTATTAATTTTATATTTTCTTTACATTTATTTTACAAAACACAAGACTTTTGAAGAAAACACACACACACACACACACACACACACACACACTAGCCATCCAGAGAAGAAAAACAAATGCTCCTTATTTATACTACAAAATCTGATAAATTTGTTTTTGTTGTTTTCTTGTGTTTTTACTTACAAAAATACATTTTTTTTTTGTTAAATATAACTTTGCTTTTTATAGCTATAATAATCATGGACTAAATAAATAACCTACATAATAATTCATTTTAGAAATGGAACTTGGATCATATATTCCATGACTTCTATTGAGTTTTTTTTTTTTTTGCTTGTTTACCTTGAGCATTTTATCATTAATAATTATTCAAAAATGTGAATTTTAACATTCGCATAGTACCTCTTTATGGGATCTTAAACTTATTTAACCACACACAGATTACTGGAAATTTAGGTTGCTTCCAATCTTCTGCTATTACGACAGTGCTTTTAATTCGTTTGCACACAAATGTGTGGCCCTATTTCTGATTATTTCCTTTAAACTGAATAGTTCTTGAAGTGGATATAGAGTAGATATTTATTTTTCGGAAGCTTGTATGAATTCATACGCCCACCATTAGGAAAGGAGCGCTCCCAGTTTCACTGCACCCTGTGCTAGCAAATATGAACTTTAAAAGAATTGTGACTTTGATAAGTAGAAAAACCTCACCTTTGTTTAAATGACACTTTATAAAATGAATATTCAAATGAAACATTTTTTATGTTTTTGGTCCTTAGTAGTTTTGTGGTTTGGGTGAGTTCCTTATCCATTGTTCTAATGAGGTATCTTTTTTATTATTTCATAAATGGTCTGAAAATATTTTGCCATATTTGTCCCAAATACTTTCTTCAGTTTATTATTTGCCTTTTAACTTTTCATGGTATTTTCAATATTCATAGGTGTAAAATTTGTATATAATGAAATATGTCAATCTTTCTATTTCCACTTTTTTCCTTTGTGCAAAAAGTCCTTCTTCAACCTTAAATTATTTCAATTTTCTACCACAGTTTCATCCATTTTTCAATAGGTTTGTTGTTTATATTCTCTCTTGCTTTTGTTTGATTTATGTTTTGATACACAGTATAACATAAGGACTTAACTTGATACTTTTGTTCTAATATTTTTCTTAACACCATTGTTTAATAATTCATATCATCTACTGTGTATGGGTATCATTCTGGGAGTGTCTTCTTCATATACTTAGCTTCATGTATTCCAGAGCCTGTCCTCACTCTTCAATTCTTTCACTGATTAAGTGACTCCTGAACCAATCCCACACCCTATATGATTACGGCACCATAATGCTAAGGAGGGCCCTCTACCTTGTCATATTCTCTTTCAAATTATCCCCATTCTCTACTTTCTGTTCTTCTAGATGAACCTTGAAATCATTCATTTAAGTACTCCTGGTCTCTAAAACATTTGATAAAACTATGCATTTCTTTCTGTAAAGAATATCAGAACTACATGTATGATAACCAGACTTTCCATGCAGGAGTATGTCTCTATATGTTTAAATATTATGTCAGTGATTCTTGTAATTTTCTTCATTAGAGTCACTCCTAAGTATTCAAATCTTCTAATTGCAAGGATATTTATTTTGAAACCAGCATCTTACTGAGCATTCTTTTATCAGTCCTAGAAGATTATTGTATTATCCATTATCTCTTTTCTCCTAGCTATAAGTTTTATATGTTCATATTTTGTTGCATTGACTAGAACTTCCAAGTTGATATTAAATAACAGTAGTAACATTGTGTATCCTTGATGATTTAATCCTAATTTTATCATGGATTCCTTTAGCATTTAATGATTCAACATGAATGTTGGCTACTAGTTTGAATTAACTATCAATTCCTTTGATAAGACTATACCAAGTAACCAAACTGGGAGTATTTTAAAGATGAAGAGTAGATACAGTCCATATAGAAGCATATCTCAGAGATATTACAGGTTTGGCTCCAGACCACAGGAATAAAGTAAATATTGCTATAAAGTAAATCACACAAATTTTTTTGGTTTCCCAATACATATAAAAGTTATGTCTACACTATAATATAGTTTAAATGTGTAATAATATTATGTTTAAAGAAATCATTTATACAACTTAATTAAAAAAATACTTTATCTCTAAAAATAATAACCATCAGCTGAGCCTTTAGAGTCATAAGCTTTTTGCTGGTGGAGGGTCTTGCCTTCTTGTTCATGGCTGTTGACTGGGGTTGGTGACTGCTAACGCGTGGGGTGGCTGTGGCAATTTATTAAAACAGGACCACAATGAAGTTTGCTTGATTTACTCACCCATTCATGAATGATTTCTCTGTAGCATGCAATTCTGTTTGTCAGCATTTAGCAACAACAAAACCTCTCTCAAAACTGGAGTCAATCCTTTTAAACCCTGTCACTGCTTTGTCAACTAAGCTTATATAATGTTCTAAACCTTGTGTTACCATTTCAACAATTGTTATAGCGTTCTTTCTAGGAGTAGTTTCCTTCTCAAGAAAGCACTTCCTATGCTCAGCAATAAAAAAACAACTCTGCATCCATTCAAGTTTTATCATGAGATTGCAGCAATTCAGTCACATCTTCAGGCTAAACTTCTAGTTTTAGTTCTCTTGCTATTTCCACTACATGTACTGTAACTTTCTCCACTAAATCTGGAACCCCTCAAAGTCATCCATCAAGGTTAGAATGAATTTCTTCCAAACCCGTTAATACTGATATTTTGACCTCTTCCAGTGAGTCATGAATGTTCTTAATGACATCTAGAGCAGTGAACCCTTTCCAGAGATTTCCAATCTACTTTACCCAGATCTAGTAGAAGAGTCACTACTTATGGCAGCTATTGTCTCACAACATACACGTCCTAAATTATAAGACTTTAAAATTGAAATTACTCTTTGATCTATGGGCTGCAGAAAGGATGTTGTGTTAGGACATGAAAACAGCATCAGTCCCATTGTACATCTCCATCAGAGCTCTTGGGTGACCAGGTGCATTGTCAATGAGTAGTATTTTGCAAGGAATCTTCTTTTCTAAGCAGTAGGTTTCAATAGTGAGCTTAAAATACTCAGTAAACTATGCTGTCAACAGATGTGTTGTCATCCAGGCTATGTCGTTCCATGTATAGAGCACAGGTAGAGATTTATTATAATTATAAAGGCCCCTGAACTTTCAGAATGTTAAATGAGCACTGGCTTCAACTTCAAGTCATGAGCTGCATTAGCCTCTAACAAGAGAGTCAGTCTGTCCTTTGAAGCTTTGAAGCCAGGAATTGACTTTTCCTATCTAGCTAGGAAAGTCCTAGATGACGTCTTCTTCCAATATAAGGCTGTTTTGTTTACACCTAAAATCTTTTTAGTGTAGCCACTTAGTTAGATCTTATCGATAACTTGCTGCAGCTTTCTGTATCAGCACTTCTTGTTTCACCTTGTACTTTTATGTTATGGAGATAGCATCTTTCTTTGAACCTCTTGAGCCAACCTCTGGTAACTTCAAACTTCTCTTTTGCAACTTCCTCACCTCTCTCAGCCTTCACAGAATTAAAGACAGTTAGGGACTTGCTCTGTATCGGGTTTTGGCTTAAGAGAATGTTAAGGCTGGTCTGATCTTCTATCCAGAAGAAATATAAAGTTTCTTTATATTAGCAATGTAGGCTTCTCTGGTGGCTCAGATGGTAAAGAGTCTGCCTGCAAAGTGGGAGACCCTGGTTTGATCCTTGGCTCAGGAAGTTCTGCTGGAGAAGGAAATGGCAACCCACTCAAGTATTCTTTCCTGGAGAATCCCATGGATGGAGGAGCCTGGAAGACTCCTGGGGTCGCAAAGAGCTGGACACGACTGAGCGACTTCACTTACTTACTTATATCAGCAATGACACCTTTTCACTTTTGTATCATTTGTGTGTCCACTGGAGTAACACTTTGAATTTCTTTCAAGAATTTTTCTTTTGCATTCATTCCTGCCTAACTATTTGGTATAAGAGGCCTAGCTTCCAGTCTGTCTCAGCTTTTGACATGCCTTTCTCACTAAGCTTAATTACTTCTAGCTTTTGATTTAAAGTGAGACACATGCAACACTTCCTTTCACCTGAACACTTAGAGGCCACTGTCATGTTATTAATGGGCCTAATTTCAATAATGTTGGGTCCCAAGGAATAGGGAGACATGAAGAAAGAGAGACAGGATAATGGCTGTTTGATGGAACAGTCAGAACATACAAAAAATTTAGAAATTAAGTTTGCCCTCTTATATGAGTATAGTTCATTGCCTCCCAAAATGAATACAATGGTAACATTGAATATCAGTCATCACCATAACAAATATAATAATAAAAAGTTTGAAATATTATAAGAATTACCAAATGGGACAGAGTCACGAATTGAGCAAATGGTGCCAATAGATTTGTTCAGTGCAGGGTTGCCACAAAAAAATTAAAAATGCAATATTTGCAAACAATAAAACAAGGTCTGCCTGTAGACATACCTTGTATTGCTGCAGGGAGGAAGCCAATTCTGACTCCATGTTGGAAAGTGTCTCTTTGACTTGCTTTTTCATTGCTTTTATTATTATAATCATACTTAATGGCGTGCCTGGACGACCCTGCTCCTCTGCTTGACTGTAAACTAAAGTGCCTTGGTTCAGCTCATGGAGAGAAAGTTTGTCCCTTTCTACCTGTGAAAGGAGAGATTAACACACCCCTTCCAAAGGCAGGCCATTCCCTTGGAGATGTTTTGCAAGACTGAACTCCCTTTCAACTTTACTTCCCCACTGCATCACCCTCTGTATTCTGCCTTTTGACTTTAGTTCCTCATTGCTTCTTTCTCTCTGATCTATAAAAGAACCTGGCATCCAGACCCCAATAAGATGGTTATTGTGAGGCTCTAGCCTGCTATATGGCACCCCACTCCAGTACTCTTGCCTGGAAGATCCCATGGATGGAGGAGCCTGGTAGGCTGCAGTCCATGGGGTCTCGAAGAGTTGGACACGACTGAGCAACTTCACTTTCACTTTTCACTTTCATGCATTGGAGAAGGAAATGGGAACCCACTCCAGTGTTCTTGCCTGGAGAATTCCAGGGACAGGGAGCCTGGTTGGCTGCCGTCTATGGGGTCGCACAGAGTCGGACATGACTGAAGCGGCTTAGCAACAGCAGCAGCAGCAGCCTGCCATATTCTCTGTCAGCTGGCTTTCTGATTAAAGTCTCTTCCTCCCCGCAGCACAACTAAGTGACTGCACAACAACACTGATTGACATATTGTATAAGTGACATATCATACATGGTATTTATATGTGTTAACATATATGTTAATTATACATAATACATAAGGTTATATGTTATATATATAATTTCAATTTTCTCAGCACAGTCTTGACAGTAGATACCATTATCTTTATCATAGAAAAGGAAATTGAGGCTCAGAGACTTATCTTTAGAAGTTATACACATCTCTTCAGCCAGATTTCAATAAATCATCAGGAAAGAAAAAAAAAACTGTTCTAAAAAAGGGTTTTAAACAGCAGTTAGTGCTCTAGTAGTGTTCTAGTCCAGTGCTTCTCAAGTTTAAAGTGCATATGAATCAACTGGGGAAATATTGTTAAAATGCAGATTCTGATGCATAGGTCTGTGATGGGAGCAGAGTTTCGGCCATCCTAGGTGATGCAATGTTGACTGTAAGCAGACCACACTTTGAGTAGCAAGGCTCTAGCCTACTTAAGTAAATCCTATGTGATCAGCCTGATTTGGTCCTTAAAAATGCTTATTACAAAACAAAAACAAAAACAAAAACCCAACCAGTCAAAAACCCCCCAAAACCCTACATTTATAAGAACTAGATTTGGTCACATCTTTAATACAATCCTTTGGTCATGGTAAAGGAAGAGTTTTGCAAGATACCTTTTAATTTGATCTTTCTGGTCATTTCAGAGGAAGTTGTATATGTAGATGAGGGAACAGAGCTGCTGGTCAGAAAAAGCCACAACTTCATAAGGAACACTAGTTGCCAGGATGCCCACAATTCCATTCATACACTGGAGTACAGTCTTTTTCTTGATTCCAATATTAGTAAGTACTATGAAATTCCCACAAGGGTGGCAAATGGTGCTGTTCTTGACAAAATGAACATTCTTCTCGGGGAGTACTTGCACCTACCTAGGAAAAGATACAATCGCCATGAATAAAATACATTTTAAATACTTTTTCTTTTTTTTTTTTAATAATGCAAGTGTCAGGCGAGTGTATGCTCCTCGGTTAGTCACAACAAAGATTTGCAGTGACGGACATTAAAGCCCTCAGCGCGTCACAGCTCTCGGGTCTTGGACAGACCGTGTTATAGCTCTTAGACAAATCAGTGTTACAGCTCTATTTTATTTAGAAGTTAGCAGGAGAATCCATCCTCAAAGTGTGAGGGCATGCCAACCCAAAGACAAAAGAGTGCAGGAGTGTGCCAGCGCTGCCGTGTGGTGGGGGGTGGGGGAGGGCGGGTGGAGAAAGAGAGAGAGAGAAAGATGAAGAGCATACCCACGCTGAGGAGCGAGAGAGAGAGAGAAAGCGCTTTGGCTCCTCCTTTTATATATTTTTCCTCCCCCTGGGCCTGCCCTATGCAAATTGGGCTTAGCCAGGAGTGCCGTTTGTTCTACCTAAGGTCTTCACTCCGGTCCTCGGACCTTCCTTTGTTCTATTTTCACAGGTTTTTCCCTTCCTCGTCTTTTAGCCACCGCCATTTTGGACTCCTTTTCCCTATTCTAACTGCCTAACACAAGCAATAGATCATTAACATCTTTGAAACTCATCTAGTCCCTTTTCACCCCATTTCTGCCCAAAACAATCTCTCAGATAAAAGAACACAAGAGATTGCTGTGTGTTCTGAACTGGACAGTTACAGTCCAGGCACTATAGAAACTTAAATGCAGACTGAAAATTCTCTAGGTCTCAAAAGCCTTCTTCAGAGAGCTTTTCCAGTGAAGCACAACCTCTGTTCAGACCTAAGAAAATTTTGGAAGGATTTCTTAAGTCCTGTATACATGGAAAAGAAAATGTGAAAACAACAGAGAAAAGAGCTTAATTCTCAAAGAAAACAGGGTGCATTCTGGGCCTTACCTTTAAAATTAGTTTTAATTTTAAAAATAAACTTTAAAAAGCAACTTCGAATAGGACAGCCTGCTTTATGGTTGTAAGCCCAGTAGGAAATTTTGATTCTTTACAAAAAATGAGCGCGTGTGGCCATATTTTAGATTTAAAACTCAGAGATAAATGCAGAAAGTAAAAGGAATAATCATAGGACATGGATGAAAAAGGTGAGAACACAAAGGGAATATATTTTAAAGTAAGGAGTGCGTGATGAGTGTAAGCTAGAGAAAGTAGAGTCTGAGAGGAGGGGAGAGTCTACCTCTATTTAAATGTTCAAGATAAGCTTAAAGATGGTGGAGAGGACAAGAGAAGGACACTGGTTTGGAGATAAACTTCAAGGGAATAGTACAATCAGGACCCGTGGTGGATGCTGTTTGGAACACAGTGCAAGTAACACTCTAGAATGTGGAAGGAAAGCAATGCCAACTTACACCTGTGCAGCGTTTTATGTTTTTCACATGCACTGTTAAGTGCAAACAAATCCAGAGTCAGTGGATAGGAGACAGAAGCGACTGATGGCCCTAAGTACGGGGAAAATCACCAAAGGCGGGAAACAGCTGTTATTAAAGTGAATAACATTGAATAACTGGACGCGCTGGGGATGGGAGTGGGGAGGGGCGGGAGAAAAGTTACAGAGAAAGGAAGTGTGCAGGAAGGCATTGGGGGTTGACCGGGAAGAGGTGAAATTTGAAAGTGAGCAGGTCTAAGAAGCGGAGGGAAGGGAGAGGATGTAGTCTGAGAGAAGAATTTTCTCAAGACCAAACTGAGCAGCGAGGCCGGGGACGCCGCACTTCAAAGACGTGACGCTGTAGGCCTCGCCTCTCCATGCCTTGCCCCAAGGGCCCTGTGTCTCTCACCCCGGCCAGGGGCCGTGAGTCTAACTGATACTCGGAGGCCCGGGATTGCCCCCAGCTTGCAGACGGGAAGCCTTCTCTGTTTAGGTTCCCATGACCCCTGCGCCCATTGGTTCCGCCCTCTCGGCGGCTCCCCCTCGAACCAAGCCGATTGGTGGCAGCGCTAAGCTGTCTCAACCAACGGGAGAGCGGCGAGTGAAGCAGGGGGGCGGGCCTTCAGTGGGTACGGCAGTGGTCCAGCTTAGGGCAAATAGTTACAATATTAGTAAATAACGACAGTCGACTTTAACGTTGAGTGCTGACCGTCCAAGCGCCGGTGCAGGCATAATTTCATTCACTATTCAAATCCCCAATTAGCCCCGTTTTACAGGAAAAGAAAGGGAGGATAAGACAATTTCCCCAAGATTACAAAGCTGAGTAATTTACAAATTACAAAGCTAATTTAAAAGACTTTAAAGCCAAGTCTGATATGCAAAACCTTCAATTAATGTACACTTTGTGGTGTACGCTCAGCTATTTCAAGGACAGACAGCTTCTGGAAGTAACTGATAAGACAGGTTCGCAACTTGCCTTACTTCTAACCTTCCCTCTCAGACCGTTACTTGCCCTTTCTTCCCTTCTTTCTTCCCTCTCCTCCAATCCTCCCCTCTTCCCTTCTTTAGGGCTCACCTTCCTGTCTTGCCAAATTCTTACCTTCATTCCGTTGAGAAATGTTTATTGAGTTTCTCCTGTGCATTCTGCTAGTCAGTTGGAACTGTAGAGGGAAGTACTCAATAAACCAATCTATTCTAGGAATAGAAGAGGTTTTTTAAAAGCCACAGAGGATGAAAGGCTGGGAGACAGATTCAGTAAGCACTTGAATTGTGTTCCACCAGACAACCAACCCTGCTCACACCTTGATATGGGACATCTAGCCTCCAGAATTAGAATAAATTTCTGGTGTTTAAGTCACTCAGTTTGGGGTATTTTGATAATGGCAGCCCTAGCAAACTAAGACAGGCATGGAATCATAATCAAACTCAGGCAGGAAGGCTCCAAGATGGATGTGTTTATTAATTACCACAGTCTGCTGCTCCAGTAATAGAGCTAATAAAAAATAAAAACGCACCCTGCCTCTCCCTTCCCAAATAAATGGAACAGTTCAGTTCATTTCAGTCGCTTAGTTGGGTCCGACTCTTTGCAACCCCATGGACTGCAGCACGCCAGGCCTCCCTGTCCATCCCCAAATCCCTAAGTTTGCTCAAACTCGGTCCATCAAGTTGGTGATGCCATCCAACCATCTCATCCTCTGTCATCCCCTTCTCCTCCCACCGTCAATCTTTCCCAGCCATCAGGGTCTTTTCAAATGAGTCAGTTCTTCGCATCATGTGGCCAAAGTATTGGAGTTTCAACTTCAGCATCAGTCCTTCCAATGAATATTCAGGACTGATTTCTTTTAGGATTGACTGGTTGGATCTCCTTGCGTCCAAGGGACTCTCAAGAGTCTTCTCTAATACCACAGTTCAAAAGCATCAATTCTTCGGCGCTCAGCTTTTTATATAATAATAAATAAATGGCACAGTAGTCAAATAAAACATTGACTACTCTTTTCCAAAGAGAGTAGGAAATAGCAATCCACTCCAGCATTCTTGCCTGAAAAATTCCATGAACAGAGGAGCTTGGCAGGCTACAGTCCATGGGGTCACAAAGAGTCAGACACGACTGAGCGATTGAGCATGCACTCTTTTCCAGTATATTTATTATGTGCTCTGGAAGCCCCTCTTTCCTAATTAAGAGGGGGCTGAATGAGTGGATGACCTGGCCAGACAATTTTCATAGACCTATAGACTAAATCCACTAACCTACTTGACTCTGAGCATGTACCCCTTCTAGGGCTTCAAAATCCCCATAGTTAATAGATTTTTGAAAGCAGCATCATCCTTCAGATATTAGTAATATCTAAATTTGTACTGTTTCCTTTGGGTTAAAATTAAAAGGATGTGTCCTAAGAGTGACAGTAGGGACAGCAACCCTCCCAGTAGTCATATTAAGTTAGTCCAGACAGAAAAAGGGAAAAGCCTCTCCAGGTGGCTTCACGACTGGCCCTGGGCTATGGAAAGGAACCTTGGGAGAGCATGTTCTGGAATCTTGAGCAAGCACTGGAGTCCAGGCCACAGGCTCTGAAGTATTGGAAGCCTTGGGGTGGGAAGGGCTGCAACTAAGTCAGAGCCACGTGACTGCGGCCAGAGCTCGCCTTCCGCCGCCAGGGCGCCGGGCGTGGGAGGTCAGGGTCTGGGTGGAGCGTGGATCCACTCGCTTACAGAGTGAAGGGCACCATCCTTCGGGGTCAGGAAAGGGCTCTGAGGATTTTGAGCGTCATTTGTGCATCTCGATATGTCAGCACCTCTTGGCCAGCACGACGAACTCTGGCACAATCGCCACCTGAGATGTTTTAATTAAGACTTAACCCCCACCAAACCCGGAAGGCCGGCGCTGCCTCAGGGCTTACGGGGTGGCGTCCGGCCGTGATCGCCCACCAGGCGAGCGGGCTGCGGCGTGTTCCTTCTTGCAGAGGGTGGGGAATGCAGCAGAGTGCGGGGCAGGGCCGCCCCGGAGGGCTTCTGCGCGCGGGTTTGGTTTACTTCTGGTAGGAAGGGAGGGAGGGAAAGAGGGAAGGCGGGGCGATCGACTTTTTAATTGGCCTGCAAACCCCTGCGAACCCCGGTGCCAGCTTTATCTGTGCGGCGGCGAGATGTCCGGAGGATCAGCTAGGAGCCTGGGCAAGGGTGAGACCTGCCGACCGTGATCCGACGCGTGCTGGGGGGTGGGGGGTGGTTCTGCTCCGGAGCCGAGCGGCCTAGGAGACTTCACATTCGCGGGAAACCGGCCGGATGCTGGATGTCCGCACTGCGGTCCTTGCTGTAACCGCGTCCGCTTCTCTCCGCAGGAAGCGACCCCCCGGGGCCCGTCCCCGAGGGCCTGATCCGTGTCTACAGCATGAGGTTCTGCCCGTATGCCCAGAGGACTCGCCTGGTCCTGACGGCCAAGGGTATCCGGTGAGGACCAAGGCAGGGGCCGCTCCCAGCCTGCCCGGAACCAGCTGCTTGGGGAGGCTTGGGTAGCCCGGGGGCGGGGTATGAGAATCTCTGATAGGGTCCCCACAGCTTTCTTTACTGCCAAATACACTATTCTCAGCCTTCTGCGGGGTGATAAAGGCCTAGTGGTAAAGAACTCGCCTGCCAGTGCAGGAGACATGAGACTCGAGTTGGATCCCTGGGTTGGGAGGATCCCCTGGAGGCGGGCATGACAACCCACTCCAGTATTCTTGCCTGGAGAATCCCATGGACAGAGGAGCCTGGCGGGCTACAGTCCATGGGGTTGCAAAGAGTCATACAGGACTGAAGCGACATGCATAGAAAGCTATGAACTCTGTTCCCCTGGTGGGGAGTGGAAGGAATGTCACAGACTGCACCAGTTGAGGACATCTCATTCAGATTAACCTAACGGTTTTATGGGTCAGCAAAGCTGGGGCTCCAGTAAAGTTGGTGGTATGCAGAGATCACTGGAATGGGAATCACAGGCAGCGGCTCTTTTAGCACTGGCACATCCCTAAATCCTTCTGTACTGCCTTCTCCTTCATCCCATTTCATTCACGTCCTATTTATCTATATTATTGTTTGCATTTATTCTGAGGATATAGCCCTTTCCTGAACAGTGGGTGATTTACCCTACTACAGAGTCCAGACCTTGACTATCCTACTGGTAGAGTGCTGAATTAACTATATGGTGCATTTTCTTATAGCTTGAGTTTTTGAATAAAATAAAGTGTCTCTGTCTTAAGATTCAGATTTTCGGAAAGCCCCACAGAAACTAGTTATCTACAGGAAATATCCAAGTCATTGACTTTTCTCTGACTTGAACAGCCATTGGAACTGCCTGTCTTCCAGTGACCTTTGGGATCTGTTGAACAGACATCAAATACCTGTGATGTGGGAGTTTAAAACATAGCCCCCATTCCAAAGAAGTTTTCCGTCTATATGCTTAGAGTTTTAAAATTAACTTTAGCCTGCTAGAGGGAGAATTAAGCAGGCAATACTTTTCCCTAAAAAAGTAAGCTATATATTCTAAAGAAAAAAAACAAATTATTTTTGGATTAATCACTTCAGTAACTCTCGTGTCTTTAGATGAAACTGATTCTAAATACATAGCAAAATATTTCACATTTAGTAACATTTATCAATACATAGCAGATATCCAATTCAATTGGATTGAAAAATGACATATCTTGTGCTCATACAACTGAAAAGTTCAGGATCAAGACAGCTGAATTTGGAGGCACAGAGTTCTGGGTTAGTGCCCCTCTGGAACTCTAGATTGAAAAGTTTATCTTTCTGGGACAGTTTTCCAAAGGAAAATTAAAGTGATCTTATCATAAAAGTGCATGTATGGAGAGTGAAGGGTGGTAACTGTTGCCGAACAGTGCAAACAACAGAGGAGCCTGGTGGACCACAGTCCATGGGCTTGCAGAGTCGGACATGACTGAGCAACTAACATACTATGTTCATGGGTTAGTTTTAAGTCCCAGGAGACTTTGATTAGAGAGGTGGTAGACTTTACCACATGATAGAATCTACTAAAGCACGGTTTTCTCTCATCTTCCAACTTGTTGCAGCAGGTATGTCGCCCTGTTGGCTCATCATTACCAAGATACCAAAATGCATATGTATTCTGAGAGCCTTCTTTATTACAAAAGCCCAGGATTTACCCTTTCTTTTCACAGTATGAAATTGCAGAAATCTTGATTGGCAGGGAGCCTCATTGTTCTTGCAGTGGCTTGTATCTGAGTATACAGTAATCTGTCAGCAGACGAACCCTGTAATGCATACACACAGATGCCAGTATTCAATCTGGCTATTCCTTTGTTTCCATGGGGGAGAGGGTGGGGTTGTGTATTTAATAGTACCTCAAGCTAAATGCTATTGTAGCTTCTGAGGTGGATGGGGAGAAAGGAAACAAAAGATGTTAGGGTGTATTATTTCTGAGTAACTAATCTGTTCTATTGAACACTCATCCAGCTTTGAAATGATATTGATCTGGCTGTAGCAATTATATGAAACTTCCCTTCCGCTTATTTCCCCCAAAATCTCTCAGACAAGAGAGAAGTTAGATCTAAAAACAATCTTAGTATAGTCTGGACTTCACCTGTTTCTTCTTTATGGGTTTACTTAGTGTGATTTACCCATGTGGCAGTTTTAAAAAATATCAATGCATGGAGATTTAATCTGAGAGCTTATTTTGTGGTTGAATTTTTTGGATTCTCTAATATTCTTATAAAAAATGACTAGCTTTCTATTCAAATTAGCAAAAGGAATTTAATTTTATCATATTGATTTTATATAGTGGGTGTGGACAAACTCAATTAGTTGGCTGATTTATTTTTGCGATTAAGATACATCTTAGTCCCAAATGGAATATCTAATTGACAGTCTTGAAGCATTTCTACTTATTTTTTCAACCAGTGTGTACTGAGTACCAATCTGAAAATGTTTATATATTTTTTCATAGCATATACATCTATTTAAAACTTTGCTGACTTACATGTTTGTTTATGAATATGACCAAGACACACAAGATCACTGCTTTCCTGGAGCTTATATTCTAGGGAGGTGACATAACAAACATGTAATTAAGTGAGCAAAGTTATTTGTTACATATCATCAGTACAATGGAGAAAGTCATTCAAGAAATATTGAAAAAGGTAATTGTGGCCAGATCATAATGACCAAACCAGAAGTCATAGGAAACATGTGACAGGTAAGCAGGGGCCAGATCACATGCCATGGGAAGGGATTTAGAGTTTATCCTCCCTGCAGTGAGGAGCACTTGAGGGCTGTAAGCAAGCAGGAGGGTGGCCTCTTCCAATTTATTTTTGTAAATGGATGTGGAGAAGGAACTATAGGGAGGTCACAGGGGAAGCACAGGGGCCAGTGGGACTGCTGTAGAGATTCAGGTGGCAGGTGATGTCTTGGATGAGGTGGCAAGTGTTAAAGCTGAGAAGCAGATGAAGTCAGACTGATGTGAAGGTCTAGCTGACAGGTCTTGCTGATCCAGGTGATTTGAGGAAGAGGGGGCAGGGGGAAGGAATAAAGGCCACGCTGACTCCAAAATTTGGGGTCTGATCAGCTAAGGGGGTGATGGGACCAATGACATTTTATTTAGGAATACAAGAAAAATGTTACTGTCTTCACTGTCTTCTATGTTTTTCAGGCATGAAGTCATCAACATCAACCTGAAAAATAAGCCTGAGTGGTTCTTCAAGAAGAATCCCTCAGGCCTGGTGCCGGTTCTGGAAACCAGTCAGGGTCAATTGATCTGTGAATCTGCCATCACTTGTGAGTACCTGGATGAAGCATATCCAGAGAAGAAGCTGTTGCCAGGTGACCCCTATGAGAAAGCTTGCCAAAAGATGGTCTTGGAGTCCTTTTCTAAGGTGCGTGTTTAAGAAATTTCAGCTCCTATTGAAAATATCTTTGTTTTTAAAGCTGAATCAGCGCTGTCACTCTAGGTTCAGTGATTTGGGAGGGAAAGACAAACAGGATTATGCTCTTGCCGGCTCTGACATGTCCTATGAGCTCTTTAATAATCTGGACCCTGTTTACTTTTCAAAGTTACATCTCTTCACTCTTCTCCTAATACTTTATATTCATGTCATGCTGAATATTTTTATTTTTCCCAAACTTGCCACCTTCTTCTCTATTCTTGCGAAAAGACTCTTTCTCCTTCTCACTTTTCCAAATTGTCTTCAAGTCTCTTTCATGTACAGTACATGCCATTCAGTGTCCTTTTAAGATATATTTGATTCAGACTCACCAAAATGGCTTATTTGCAGCTTATAAAATCCTGAACAGTATAGCAACTTTGGTGACAAAACTGTTTGTAGGATCAGTATATAACCTCTGTGAAGAGGAACTCGTGCACATATCAAGTGTATAGAATACTCTGACATGGACTGTGAGGGTTCTATCCTGCCTTTATGTGACAGGGTCAGTATGGTTAGTCTCACCCTGATAAACTAAGACATTATTCTCTGTCTAGGTACCACTTTTGATATCGAGGATTCTTAGAACACAAAATAAGGAAGACTGCTCTGGCCTAAAAGAAGAATTGCATAAAGAAATCACCAAGCTAGAGGAGGTAATCAATCCCTTCTCCTTGATTCTTATTGGATTAAGTGATATATTATACCCACACTCATTTCTCCTCTTTTCTTCATCTCCCATCTCCAAAATGACTTTAAGGTAATTAGAAATAACATCAAATAGGAAATTTTAGTTTACAACAGATAGCAGCTCTAAGCTGCTGTATTTAAGATACAAACCAAAATACCTAAAAATGTTTTGTCATGGGCCTGCTTTTAAAACTTTTTATTGCACTGACACAAAATATTAAGGAAAAATTTCAACCAAATTTCCATAGCTTTACACCTGTTTATGTTTTTCCATGCTTGTTTTCAGTCCTTGAACATATATTTAAAACGTTAACATAACTATAGTCTGAACATAAGTCATTGTGGTTTTTTCCACTTAATATTATACAATAAACTTTATGGAAATAAAGTTATTTTATACATTAAAACTTAAAATTATATAAAAATGTTTATTATATAATGAACATTTCCCACAAGAGTCTGCCATTAGACACGCTTGGGGAAACCCAGGTGTGTTTTTCCTCCTTTGTGGGAGAGATGCTATTTGGACCTTTTATGGGATTCTCTTCCATTCACACTCAGCCTTAGGTTTTTACTGAGGGAGGACACAGTTCTCGTCTCATATGGAAATGCATCCTAACCTTTTATCAGTAAGTGTGATGTTTATCACTCAGTCGTGTCCAACTCTTTGTGACCCCATGGACTATAAACCACCAGACTCCTCTGTCCATGGGATTTTCCAGGCAAGAATACTGGAGTGGGTTGCCATTTACTGTAGATTTTTTCAAAGCTTTTTTTCCCATTTAGAAAGTTCTATTACTAGTTTGCGAATATTTTTTAAAAAGTCATGAGAGTGTTGGAGTGTTTTGTCTTCATCTATTACATCTGCTGAAATGTTCACTGAATATTTTCCCTTTAATCTGGTGAATAGGTATGGTAGCACTGACAGATTTTTCTGGTGTTGAACCATACCAGTATTACTGTGTAAAACCCACTTGCTTTCAATGGATTTTCATATATATTTTAAAACTAGTTGATATTTGATTATTGCATATTTGTTCATAAAAGAGACTACTTTGTTCTTATCATATCTTTGTGTGTTTTTTTTGTTGTTGTTGTGGTTGTTTGTTATTTTGGCCATGCCAGGAGGCCCCGGGCAATGAAAGCACAGAGTCCTAACCACTGGACCCCCAGGGAATTCACTAGTTGGTTTTTATATCAGGGATTTTCTCAACTCATAAAATGAGTCCCGTTACTTTCTCTGGTTTTCTAAGTTCTGAAACCATCTGATAGGGTTTGGCAATTTGTGTAAAACATTTGAGTCCGGTGTATTTTATAGGGGTAGAGTTTTTATCAGTAGTTCAGTTTCCTTAATGTTAATTGATTTTCAGGATTTTTGTATTCCAGTTTTGTAATTGGACTGTAATGAATTGTAATTCATTTGTAATGAATCAGTTTTGTAATTTATATTTTTCTTTAAAGTTACATATTTCATATTCTCATATATACAGACAGAAAGAGAATCATGTTTCCTGATTTAAAAAAATCTCTATGTACAACTACAGCTGACTCTTGAACAAGGTAGAGGTTTAAGGTGCCAAGTCCCCAAGCAGTAGAAAATCCACATACTACCTACTAAATTTGGGGTTAGTTGGGGGACATATAATTTTCTTCCCATCTAATTTCAGACTCCAGGTTAAGGACTCATACGTTAAAGTGAGTGGCACTATTTCCATGTTTCAGGCTGCTGAGAGAGTATTTCCTTCTGACTGAAACTATCATACTTAATTTTACTTATGCATAATAGAATTACCAGGCCCTACAATTTAAGGACAGACCTAGACAATATTGGTTCATTGTACAATTCTGAGTGCCTAGTAACTGCAAGGCACTCTGCTGAACAGTATGGGAGGTAGAAAGTGAGAGGCAGTCCATACCGTTCAGATGATTGGCTTGATAGTAGACCAAAAATAAATACTCAGGTAGATATAAATAATCTATCTACAATGCAGGATGTTCTAAGGGCCCTGAGAAAAATCATGGATGTTTTATAAAATGCTTTGGTGTTTATTAGCCAGATAATATTCTCAATCTTCTGTTTGCAAAACCATAATTTTAATTCACCTCCTTAAATTTCAGACATATACTTTTGTACTTGGTTTTCAAAGAATTTTACGTGGCATTGTTTAATAGTTAATCTAGTTATGTCCAGTTTATTTTCAGTAAAGTTTTTATTGACGTATCATATGCAGAGACTTACCCAAAGCGTAAGAGTACAGCTTGAATTTACAAAGTGAACACAGCCATGAAATTGGCATCCATATCAAGAAACAGAATATTAGTTTTGGATGATTTCTGTACTTTGTACAAATGGAATCATATAATATACATTTTGGGGCCTGACTTCTTTCATACAAGGTCAAGTTTCTGAGATTGTGTGTGTTGTGTATAGTTCATTCCCATTCTTTGTATAGTGTTCCAGCATATGACTACTGCACAGTTTATCCATTTTAGTCCTGATGGACAGTATTCTTATGCTGTTTAATATTCAGGTTCTGACTGATAAGAAGACAACCTTCTTTGGTGGCAGTTCTCTTTCTATGATTGATTACCTCATCTGGCCCTGGTTTGAACGGCTGGAAGCTCTGGAGTTGAATGAGTAAGACATTTGAATATTTTTTTGCATAATTTAGGACAATGATAACCAGAATAATATATACTAACCTTTCATATAGACAAAAATTAATGTATCTCATTCAATTGACATGAATGGGAACAAGGAGACAGGAGGAGAGTTGGCCTTTCCAGAGCATGTCCTATACCTACATTCTCCATTTTCTCCCATCTCTGGGCTAGGCAGGGGTGGGGAATTCTGTAACAGGTAGTAAAATGTTTGAAAAGTGATTTACTTCTCCCCTCCTGGTTAAAAACCCATAAGGATGCACATTTTCGTAAGGACGTCAGGCAGGATTGTGTGACCAATGCCACCTTCCATTTACCAGCAAGAGTGCCACACTGTTTCCTGAACTCCATGTTTTGAAGTTTAGCAGCCACCTTGGCTTACTCCCATTTCCTAGAGCTGAAAACTGCTCAGTTGCTATTAGTCATGGACTGACCACAGAGTAATAAATATGTCACGTTCTTGATTGTCTTTCACATTCTCATTTTAAAAAGCTATCAGTCTCTTAGTTTGGACAAGTTCTCAGGTTAACTGAGCAAGTCACTTCACTCTAATCTTAGATTCCTCTTCCACAAAACAAGGACCTCTACAATATCTTCCAAATCTCATATTTTATGATTATGCACATCTTCAAGAAGTATTTCTAAAGAATGCTTTGAAAAGATTACAGGGAAATGATATGAAACTGCCGAGTTATAGGAGCCTTTGCAATGCCTTCCTACTTAGCCTAGTTCATCCCTTCATTATTTCCATCTCCCACAGGTGCGTAGACCACGCTCCAACTCTTAAGCTGTGGATGGCAGCCATGAAGAAGGATCCCACAGTATCATCTCTCCTCACTGATGTGAAGACCTTTCAAGGTTTCTTCAACCTCTACTTGCAGAACAGCCCTGAGGCTTGTGACTATGGACTCTGATGGGGACGAGTCAGCAATGAAGACATAGCTGATACTTTCCTTCACTAATACGAATAATACCATGGTTTTATTTTACCACATGCTCTCATGTCTTATTGAATCACCTCTGATTTGACACCAAATTTGGCCATACTGTGGGCTTTCCTCAAGGCCCTCCTGCAGCAATATAAACACATTTCCTGTCTCAGGGTGTTCATATGACTCTAAGGGTTCTATCACACTCCATGCTGAAAATTTCTAAGTCACCTCTAGTGAGAGCTGGAAGTCAATCTGGATTTTTAACTGCCCATAGGACATTTCCACATGGATACTGTGTTGTCATTTCAAGAGATGCCCTTCAAAGTTTGTATTCTAGGTTCTGAGTTAAGAACTTCTCAATTCCTCATTCTTTCATTTCCATGTCTGACTCAGTTTCACGCCTTTTATACAACAGTAATAACTGCTGTTGCCACTTAAGTCCAGACCCACATTAACTTCAAAGCCAAGTGACTAGGTGGTCTCCTATTGGCTCTCTCAGGCTTCAGTCACTAACCCTTTCAAAATCCTTCCTACCAAATCCTATGCTGCCCAGCACAAAAAGTGTTCCATGTATATAACTAAATGCTGAGAAGGCCACATCCATTCTAAAGCTGGATGAGTAATTCAGAAATACTAATGTCTTTATACACTTCCATAGCTCATTGGGCTTCTCACCATTCACTTTCTATCATCACATCACCTCCATGAGAAAGTAGGTCCGGAGAGCATCATTTCATTCTACAGATGATTCAATTAAGGTCCTGAGGTTAACTGAAGTCTTAAGATGCCGGAGGAAAGCGCTGGAGCACATACCCAGTACAGGGCTCTTATATCAGAACTAGGGAGCGGGCTTTCGACCTGCCCTCATACTCTTTTAAAAGAGTGCCTAGCAATCCCCTAAGGCTCACCCCTGGATTTCCGATTCGGTAGGTCCGGGTGGGCCCAGAAGTACACATATGAAATGGGTCTTTCGTCCTATGGTGATGCAGGCGACCTGGGGGCCGCACCCTAGGAGGCAGCAGCGAACTGATTTGACTTCACAAAAGGTCTCCAGCCGTCCACCTCCGCCGCCACCAATGCCCACGCTCCGAGCTGACCCATCTCTGCTGCCGTCCGCCTGCCCCACCCAACAAGCCCGGGTCCGCTGCGGGCGGACTTCAGTCGGATGTAGACCCGGGCGCTGAGGTGCCACGACCAGCCGCTATTCGGCTTCCACTTTGGCCAGCCACATACCCGTTGGGATCCAAGATTCCGGTACCCAGGAGCCTGTAACGCGGCCGCCCATTAGCTCAGCTTTCCACCGGAGCGCTTCCAAAGGCTTGGCGGATTGGTGAAGCTCCGGGCGCCGCGGCCAATTGGCGGATAGAGTCGCGTTCTAAGGGGCGGGTTCCGCCGGTGCCCCGCCTCTCTCTCCGACCACCCCCCCCACCCCGACCCCTCCCCCCGACGCCCCCCCACCTCCCCCCGCCCCAGCTCCATATTAGGTTCCGTTTGCCGCGCGCCGGGAGGTGCCTCGGGGGCGTCTGTCATTTTGCCTGCACCGGGTGGGTTGCTTGGGCCTGCGTGGCATTGAAGGGGAG
Organism: Bubalus kerabau; assembly: GCF_029407905.1. NCBI lineage: Eukaryota > Metazoa > Chordata > Mammalia > Artiodactyla > Bovidae > Bubalus > Bubalus kerabau. The sequence continues at coordinate 27,395,281 of NC_073645.1, forward strand.
AGGGGTTTGAGGTCAATTCTGAAACTTGAGATTTTTCATGAATTTGGGGACCCAGAATGGGATTGCCGATTTTTAATTTTGCGTAACACTTTTAGACGAAAGCCCAACTGTCTTCACGAAAGTTTCAGCAAAGATTTTAACATTAAAAAAAAAAAAAGCTACTCTGAGAATAAGAAACAGGTCTTTAAAGCGAATACCTTTAACTTAAAGGGGGGAAAAGTCCTAAATCTAGGCCCATTTGAAAAAGAGCCTTTTTCCTCACTTGTCTAACTCTTTGAACTTGGTGAACAATAGTGGAACTCTCAGTAACATAATCTGTCATGTAAATCAAGCTTCTGAAATATTAAGAGGAATGTCTTCCAAGTTCTTCCACTATCCGAGATTAGTATGACAAAACAACTTTGAAAAATTGCAAAATGCAAACCCCATTTCCTCTCCTCAAAACGGAGACTCATGTAAATAGAGTGAAAAGATTATTTCTGTGGTGGCACTTTTTTTCCTAGAAAGCTTAAGACATCTTCACCCAGGACTGAAGATCTCCACATTTTCAAAACAGATTCCATCATATTTCAGGTCTCTGGAAACCAATTTGGAGTAGGTTTAATGTAGCCTAATTACCATTTATTCCTTGCTTGAGTGACTCAGTATAATAGAGGTGTAAACATGATATAATAACAAACAAGGGAAATTTACAAAAGGATTTCCAAGCGGTACTTACTGAGTCTCAATGAGAAAATAGGATTAAACTTAAATGTCACAATTAAAACCTTTCTAGGGTAACCATATTGTTCAGTGGTAAGATTAAAAACTGAAATGTAACCTGCAGCATTCAGCCCATTTAATTGTTGTTAAATAGGTAACTGGTGAAATAAGCGTTCTGAGTTGAACTTTAATTCTGATGTGCAAGGCAAAGCTCAATCGCAGTGCATTTTATCTTTTTGGATATAAAATCAGAATGTACTATACTATCAAAAATGTGTCCTTATTCACTAGGATTAATCATTAATTTTGAAGTAGACTAAACTCTTACTATACTGAGGATAGCCACCTGAATAATTGCATTTGATACTCAAAGCCCATCGAGTAGGTACTTAGTGTTCTCATTTAACAGGTGAGGAAGATGAAGATCATAGAGGTTAGATAGCTTGCCTAAGTGCCAAGGTCAGGGTTTGAATATAGTGCCAAGTGAGAACCTTGACATAATATTCCTTCCCTTCAGAGGAAAAACATTCCACTCCTTTGTCCATTCTCCCCTGACTACATCAAATAGACCTTCACCCCATGACTTCCCATATATTAATACAAGTATACGGTTGACCCTTGAACAACATGGGTTTGATTTGCAAGGGTCCATGGATACCTGGGTTTTTTTCACTGAATATATGCTACAGTACTACATGGTTTGCAGTTGGTTGAATCTGCAGGTGTAGAAGCACAGATGTGAAGGGCTGACAGTGGTGGACCAGTGCCCTGAAATCTCTAGTTGTTCAAGGGTCAGCTGTATTTTTAATAAACAATATTTACCAGCTCTTAGAGTTGGTTTTATTGAAAAGGTGGGAATAAGGAGACACAACATGAAAATACATTCTCTTCTAGTGTAGTAGAAAGATGGACCCAGGAACCTTTTACTTTTCAAATGGAATCCTCAGTTTGGTTGCTAATCCAGTCATCATCAGTGTATACCAGGGATGGGCAAACTAAAGCCAGTGGGTCAAGCCAAGCCCACTGCTCATTTCTTTGCAGTTCAAGAGCTAAGAATAGTTAGGGGAAAACATTTCAGTGAAGAAGTATAATTTATAACATGTGAAAACTACGTGAAATTCACCAAGAGTGAGTCCTAATGCAAACTAGACTTTGGGTGATAATGATGTTTCAATATAGATCCATTGATTGTAAGAAGTGTACCACCTTGATCCAGGATGTTGATGGGGAGGCTATGCATGTGTGGCGATAGGTTGGTAGGAAACTTCTCTATATTCTGCTAAATTTTTCTGTGAACCTGCTCTAAAAAGTAGTCTGTTAAAATATACCTGTATATGAAATTCAAACTTACTATTCATAAATAGTGGTTTATTGGAACACAGCCATGCCCATTTATTTACATATTATCTATGGCTATTTTCACCTTACGAGGGTACAGTTGAGTAGCTGAGACAAGATGGCTTGAGAAGCCTTAAAATGTTTACTGTCTTGACCGTAACAGAAAAAGTTTGCCCATCTCTGATATAGATTAAGATTCTAGATGGAGTGACTTGCCCTGGAAATCAAACTTTCAGGCTTCATAAACCTCCTCTCACCTCTTACTAGTTATCAGGCTTTGATCAAGTGACTTAACCTTGCTAGTCTCAGTTTACTTATCTTTTAAAATGAGGTAAGAAGAGAATCCTTGTAAGATTATTTTAAGGATTTAGTGAGTTAATACACGTAAAGCATTAAATACATGTTAGTATAATCTACTTTGAGTTTAGAGAGTTTCACATTCCTCATATGGCCTTTCCCTTTAGAATCTGTTTATATGAAGTCAACTATTTGAAATACTATACTTCCTTTATGTGAGTGTCACATTTACCTGATCAGGAGTAATTTCCTTGTCTACCAGAAGCTCTCACATGACATGGGTATGTTGACTGTTTCTTTTCTATGTACCGGTCAGTTCATTTTAGTTCAGTCGCTCAACTCTTTACGACTCCATGAACTGCAGCATGCCAGGCCTCCCTGTCCATCACCAACTCCCAGAGTTTACTCAGACTTATGTCCATTAAGTCGGTGATGCCATCCAACCATCTCATCCTCTGTCGTCTCCTTCTCCTCCTGCCCTCAATCTTTCCCAGCATCAGGGTCTTTTCAAATGAGTCAGCTCTTCCCATCAGGTGGCCAAAGTGTTGGAGTTGCAGTTTAGCATCAGTCCTTCCAATGAATATTCAGGACTGACTTCCTTTTGGATTGACTATTTTGATCTCCTTGCAATCCAAGGTGCTCTCAAGAGTCTTCTCCAACACCACAATTCAAAAGCATCAATTCTTCGGTGCTCAGCTCTCTTTATAGTCCAACTTTCACATGCATACATGACTACCGGAAAATCCATAGCCTTGATTAGACGGACCTTTGTTGACAAAGTAATGTCTCTGCTTTTTAATATGCTGTCTAGGTTGGTCATAACTTTCCTTCCAAGGAGTAAGCGTCTTTTAATTTCATGGCTCCAATCACCATCTGCAGTGATTCAGGGTCAGAGCAAAGGCTAGTTAACCCCTTTATCTCATGTAGATGGAAGAGCTATCCAAGTGACCTCTGTATTGCTGGGCTGTTGGCAGTATGTCCTCAGTAATTAAAAAGGGTCTGCTCTGAAATGTATACTGGGAGTTGAAGAGAGTGCACAGATTTGTCTCTGCCTCTAGATGTCTGGTTTCCTATTCATTACCAGTTTTTCACAACTTGAGTAAAATCTCATAAATAAGGCTGGAACTAGAGTAGTGAGGACATAAAATTAAAGGAGACACTTTAGGGTCATGCAAGATCTTAACACTAAGTTTTTCTTCTTATCTGCTAGATGATGAAAAAGTTTGGCCTTATTTTATAATTTATTTAGGCTGGGTCTTCATTGCTGCATAGATGGCAATCAGGGGGTTACTCTTTATTTGCTGTACCTGGGCTTCTCATCGATGCGGGCTCTCCTTGCCAAGCACAGGCTCTAGGACACATGGACTCAGTAGTTGTGGTTCCCAGGCTCTATGGCACAGGCTTAATAGTTGTGGCACATGAGCTCAGTTGCTTCTGGGCATACGGGATCTTCCCTGGTCAGAGATCCAAGTCCTGTCCCACTGAGCCAGCAGGGAAATCCTTGGCCTTATTTTAAGATAAAGTACACTCATGTACAGAGTATGGACAGGGGGGAGGGCTTAGAATGAGAAAGAAAACGTTAGTGTCACCCTGGTCAGTTTGTATTAAACTCCCTTGGAATAAGTGAAATTCACATGCCTGTTCTTCACCGATTCTTGATGCAGAGAAAAGACCGCGCAGGATGTTGTGAGTTCAAAGCAAGGGGTACTTTTCAGGTTTGTTTGTTTTTCCCACTCCTGCTACACTGGCTTCTGAATCTGGGGCTCTGTCTCCTCAGGTTGAATTATCTTAGCTGCCGTCCTGGATCACTTCCCTACGACCCCGACACGGCCCTGTTGCTCCAAAGTTGCATTTGGAGCCAGCGGGGCTCGCCGGAACCTTGCTGTCCTTGGACCCTGCGCCGGAGGCAGCAAGCCTCACGGCAAAGGCTGTGAGCGTTGGTCGTTGCGCAGACGCCGGGAGAGCATGACTGACGACGCGACCAGGACCTTGGGGAAAGGTGAGAGTCCTCTTGACAGTTGTCCGCGGGCTGGGGGTGCCGGCTGGCTGGATGTTGGCTCTGGAGGGGCGGTTGCCGGTCCTTGGCTCGCAGATCAGCGCAGCGGCGAGGAGGATCGCGGTTCCTCCGCAAAAAAGACACGTGCAAAAAAAAAAAAGGTGTCCTCTCTGGGGCCCGAGAGGCGGAGGACCGCGGCCCTCGTGGGGGTCCTGGGAAGGCGAGTGAGCCCCTCTCCACACAGAGCTAATCCGCCTCCCCGTCCCCCCTCCACCCGCAGGGAGCATCCCCCCAGGGCCGGTCCCTGAAGGCGTAATCCGCCTCTACAGCATGAGGTTCTGTCCCTACGCGCACAGGACGCGCCTGGTCCTCCGGGCCAAAGGCATCAGGTGAGCGGAGGGAGGCCCCATAGGTTCACTATCTGGGGGTCCCCGCTTAGGTGTCACAGGCTGTCTGTCACTTTCTTGTGAGACGAAGTCAATAAACGGTTAGCAGAGGGCAGGTGGGTTCTTGAGTGGGCCATCCTGAAATGCAGAATCAGGTCTCTGCAGGAAACTGTTAGGACCACTCGGAGTAAACTGAATGATGCTCTGGTGAGCTGGGTTTCTTCCCTAAAGTTTGTGAAAGAGCGGACCGCGGAGGCTACCGAGGCCTTCTCTGACAGCTCTGTGAAATGCAGCCCAGACCCCACCCCAGCTATATTCAGGTCAGTTCTGTTCCCTTTATTGCACTAACAACGTTTCCTTACTTATCTGTTTTTCCTCCACACTCCCCAGCCTCACTTCCATTGCCCCTCCCCCAACACCCACGCACCCACACTCACACACACACACTCGCACACACACTGTCTCTCTCTCTCTCTCTCTCTCTCTCACACACACACACACACACAAATGTATGTTCTTGAAGGCAGGGACTTTTTCTTATTCATGGGCTAGAAGAGAACCTGGCCAATAATAGGCGCTTAAAACTACGTTTTGAATGAATGAACAAATAGTTCCAAACAAAGAAATAGGAAGGACTGCTATCAAGAGGTTTCCCACACACCTGAAAAATGGGTGCACACTGGTCATAGAAGTAATTTTGCAAGACGAGCTCCTGCAAAGGAGGTCTGGATTTTGAAGGCAGAGCAACTTTACTGCAATGGGGGAGGCTGCAGGGAGCCAGCTCAAAACTAAAGTGTTACTTCAGCCTCCAGTGTGTATCATTAGGGGATGACTTTGGAGTTTTGTGTTATAGAGATGCAGAGACTATTACAGAGACTTTAAAAAAAAATTATATAATTCTGCTCTGTGGAGTGTCTATGGCTTTTTTCCAGGTTATTCCCTCTTGCTCAATTCTAGTTGGCCCAAAGTTTACTTTTTTAAATAAAAAAGAAAAATAACAATAGATTGATGTTTTACCCACAGTGATGAAGTGGCAGCTTGAGAATTGATGGAAGTCCTTCTTTAGGGCAGAGTTTCTCACCCTCGGCACTGCTCACATTTGGGGCAGATGATTCCTGGTTTTGTGTGTTTGGTGAGGGGGGAGGAGCAGTTCTGTGTGTTGTTGGATATCTTGCAGCGTCCCTGGCCTCTGCCAATTAGGTGCCAGTAAAATCCCCCTCCCTCCAGTTGTGGCGAACAAAAAATGTCTCCAGATATCAGATTTGTACTTTCAAACTTGAAAATGTAGTAAAATCTGTGGTGCCGTGGTTAAGCTTGTGAGCTCTGAGTCAGAGTGCCTGGCCTTCCATCTTGGCTCTGCTACTTCCTGGTGGGTAATATTAGGCAAGAGATTGAACCACAAGGAGCCTTATCTCTCAGAAGGGATGTGTTAAATGATTTCTTTGCCTTCCTTTGTTTGCACCTCATCATGATTCCCTAGTTTATCTCATGGGAATCATGGAGAGCGAATGGGATAAGGCATAGAAAACACTGAACACATCCTACTGTTGAAGAATGATGTTGTTATGTACTTTTCTTTGTACAAACCTCAATTTAAAAAACTTGTTGCAAATTTTAATTTTATAGATTGATTGTTTCTGCTTTCAAGGTGAGTGTCTGGGGATTTCCCTGGCAATCCAATGGTTAAAACTCTGTGCTTGCGCTGCATGGGGCACAGGTTTGATCCCTGGTCTAGACACTAAGATCTCACAGGGGGTCTTTGCGCACTTTGGGGGGAAAAAAAAAAAGATAGGTGTCTGCCTAATCCTCTCATTTTTGTTCTGTCCTGTTTTCCCTTTGCTTTATAAGACATGAAGTTATCAACATTAACCTGAGAAACAAGCCTGAATGGTATTTTACAAAGCATCCTTTTGGCCAAATTCCTGTCCTGGAGAACAGCAAATGTCAACTGATCTATGAATCTGTCATCGCTTGTGAGTACCTGGATGACGCTTACCCTGGAAGGAAGCTGTACCCATATGACCCTTACGAGCGAGCTCGCCAAAAGATGTTATTGGAGCTGTTCTATAAGGTATATCCATTAAAAAAAAAAACAAAAATACTTAACACTCTATTTTACTTTGTATGTCTTTCTCAAACTCCAGTCCATTTTAAAAGTCAAATCATTGGTGAAATTGATTTGTTTTAATACCTGTGTGTGCCTTAGGAGGATAACTCGTGTGGAATTATAGTAAAGCTGTGACCTCTGATATTAAAGGTTAAAGTCTTTGCCAATAACTACTTTTCCAGAATGAGCAGTCTCAAGAGTTATGATTATGGCATAGTTATGACTGTGTAACTTGAGACAAGGAATATTGAAAGAGTGGAAAACTAGTGATACTTTGAAGGCGCTATTTCCAAGGTCTCAGGTGAAAAAATATTGGGGTGTGAAAAAGGCAATGCACAGAAGGAGATTGCCCTTTATGGGGAACAAGAGTGTCAACTGCCCAGGAAATGTGAAGAAGAGAGAAAAGGGGACAGCTGTTGATATTGGGAGAGAATGTGATGGAGAAATTTTATGATAGCTTTTTTTTTAAAGAAACAAAAATGACTCAATGATATTAGTGACTGATGTCTACTGAGCACTAGCGATGTGCCAAGCATTGTTCTAACTATTTTATAAAGGTTAATCTATTTAATCCCCATCACTGCCCTCATCAGGTCCCACCCTTTAAGGTGGGTACTATTCTTGTGTCCATTCTTCAGATGAGAACACTGAGGCTTAAAGAAGGAAAATGCCCCACCTAAGATTGTAAAGTATGGAAATAGTTGAACAAGTAAGGCGTACCAGAGAGCCCCCTTTAAAGCACCTTGTTTACCAGAGTGCTGTGACAAGTGGATTCCTGAAACCGCAGAGATGGCCATCAGGTGGCACTGTTGACAGAGTGACAGAGCTCTGGCTGCGTTGTCAGGCAGAGCAGGAGCACGGAGTGCCCTCGGACTTCTCTGCTCAGAACCTGTGTCCTCCGATCAGGTCCCACATTTGACCAAGGAGTGTCTGGTAGCATTGAGATGCGGGAGAGACTGCGCTGATCTGAAGCTGGCCCTGCGTCAGGAGTTCTGCAACCTGGAAGAGGTAAAAACGGGGCCCTCTCCTGGCCAGATGTGGTGGATAAAGTGACGCAGGTCCACACCCTGGTCACCCTGACACCCTCCGCTTTCACAGACTTATATACTTCTCCTGTCAGACTTTGATAAGTTCAACTACTGGTCATCTGACTTGTAGGTACTTGCGCTCCACTGACCTCCTCTGGAATTTTTCTTGAAAATCTGCCTAGGGGTAGGGGAGGGCATGTGATGAACTTCTTCCTTTCCCAGAATCACCACATTCCTGACCTATCTCTGCATGGGTTCTGTAGCTTCTGCTTAGGAGTCCAGGGTCAATATTGGTTAGGGATTGTGTTTGGCTTCTAATATTGAAGGCAATATTGGTACTCCAGTACTCTTGCCTAGGAAATCCCATGGATGGAGGAGCCTGGTGCGCTGCAGTACATGGGGTCGCTGAGGGTTGGACACGACTTAGCGACTTCATTTTCACTTTTCACTTTCATGCATTGGAGAAGGAAATGGCACCCCACTCCAGTGTTCTTGCCTGGAGAATCCCAGGGACGGGGGAGCCTGGTGGGCTGCCGTCTATGGGGTCGCACGGAGTCGGACACGACTGAAGTGACTTAGCATAGCATAGCATTGATTTAAAAACTTATAAGGATTTATTCTGTCACACACATACGCACACACCTAGAGGTACAGTAGTATAGGGCCGTTTTGATGGCTTCTTTATGAAGTTAGCAGGGACTGAAGTTTTTTTTTTCTCTTCCTGTTGTGCCATTTTCAGTGTGAGGCTTACATCCTCAAAATAACAAAATAGCTGCTGGAACTTCACCTATCACATCCAAGTTCCAGGTTATAGAAAGGACAACAGAAAGGAAAAAACTGGCAAAGGGGCATACACCTTTAAAGGCTTTCCTAGAAGTTCTGTCCAATGATTACTTAAGTTTCATTGACCAGAACGTAGTCATTGAGTTACAAGTATCTGCAGGGGAAGTTGGGAAATTTAATCTCTTAGCTGGGACCACCTTGCATAAAATCAGAGTTCTGTAATTAAGAAAGAAGGGGGAGAAACTTCCCTGGTGGTCCAGGGGCTAAAACTCCATGCTCCCGATACAGAGGGCTCAGGTTCTATCCCTGGTCAGACAACTAGATCCCACATGCCACAGCTAAAAATAGCTCACATGCCACAACCAAGACCTGAGCAGCCAAATAAATAAATGTTAAAAAAAAAAAAAAAAAGAAGAAGAAGAAGAGGAAGAAGGGGCAATGTCTATGGGTAATCTTTGTTACCAGATCCTCCATGTATCTAGCAGTAATAGGGCTACTTACCCTGTACCTCTCTTATAGTCTGGAAGGTGGTCCTTTGACTTCCTTTATCTTTGTTCTACTGCTGCTGCTAAGTCACTTCAGTCGTGTCTGACTCTGTGCAACCCCATGGACTGCAGCCCACCAGGCTCCCCTGTCCCTGGGATTCTCCAGGCAAGAACACTGGAGTGGGGGTGCCATTTCTTTCTCCAATGCATGAAAGTGAACAGTGAAAGTGAAGTCGCTCAGTTGTGTCCGACTCTTAGCGACCCCATGGACTGCAGTCTACCAGGCTCCTCTGTCCATGGGATTTTTTCCAGGCAAGAGTACTGGAGTGGGGTGCCATTGCCTTCTCCGTTATCTTTGTTCTAGAAACTGATAAATTCCCCTATGGGTGGGTTGTAATTCTTTGGCAGCCAGGGAATGCTATTTTTATCCCCTTAAAAGAAGGCTGATTACTAATATTCTTCCATCTGACTTTGTGAAGTGGAAGCTGTTAAATTTATTTACAGTTACAGCTGCCTGTCTTAGATTTATATAGTTTCACCATTTATGGATTCAGCATCATGTATAAGAAGTGTCAGCCTTTGGTCCTGAGAACTCAGACTGCGGTCTTAACTCTGAGGAGGCAAGTAGGGTGAGGTAGAAAGAGTCTTGGCTCCTGGGCTTGGCTTTATGGGATTCCAGAACCTTCATCAAGGTTCTGGACCTCTCTGTGCCTTTGTTTCCACATTCATAGAACGAAAGAGTCTTTTAAAAGGTGTTGATCAAGTGTTTTAAAACCTTTTGTTCTCTTTGACAAACCTCCCCAAATTCTAAATGAAGTCTTTTTGATCTCTAGCTAACTTTGGGGTGTTTCAGAGGGCCCCTGAAACATCTCAAAGAAAGATATTAATGAGGCTTATTTGATATTTTAAATAATGTGGAACACATCGTCAAATACGTAATGATAAACTTTCCTAGGTTATACTGTATGGACAAATTTTACTCATATAAACATTCTACAAGCTAATGAAATTCCTAAAATTCAGATATGGCCTGTATGTTGTCAGTCATAATTCTGGTTATTATCTTAAAATTTTGTATGTCACAGAAAAATAAAATTTTCCCCTTCAAAAAAAAAAAAAAATGTGTGTTCACAAGTTTTGCAGAGGGACGGCCCAGTGAGAGGAGGTCTGCTAGTGGTTTTAGAGCCTGCTTCAGCCAGACCAGCCCTGCTTTCGACACTGTTTAACAAGACATCTAATAAGCTTGAATTTGAAGAGGGAGGGGGACCTTGCTTTGAAAAAGAAGTTTGATAGCTCTTGCCCATGGAGAATTTTTATGGTCTTTATTTTCAAAGATTAGCTGAACTGATTTTATCATGTCTGGTTACCTTCTTACAAGTTAAATGCTCGGCCAGGGAAAGGAGCCTTGAAACAAAATCTTTTAAATTCAAAGATAATTGAAAACATACGTTGACCTATCTCCTTCCTACTCTGCATTTGAATGATGGATGAACTTTGAAAATTACAGATTGCTAAGTAAATGTATAATATTACAATGGAGGCACAGCTCCTTAGTTTGGGTTCTTCCAGGGAAGTGAGCCTGTATTTTTGTGCTTGGCATGATGCTAAAGTTGCTTTGCATACTCCTCTTATTTAATCTTGCCAATGACCCTCTCAGATGTAATAAATAGCATCAGTGAAATTCTGGCTAGTTAAGGGCTGCTGCTGCTGCTAAGCCGCTTCAGTCGTGTCTGACCCTGTGCGACCCCATAGACGGCAGCCCACCAGGCTCCCCCGTCCCTGGGATTCTCCAGGCAAGAACACTGGAGTGGGTTGCCATTTCCTTCTCCAGTGCATGGAAGTGAAAAGTGAAAGTGAAGTCGCTCAGTCGTGTCCGACCCTTAGCGACCCCATGGACTGCAGCCTACCAAGCTCCTCCGTCCATGGGATTTTCCAGGCAAGAGTATTGGAGTGGGGTGCTAGCCAGGGCTAATTAAGGACCATTGAGTATGCAATATTGTTCCAGATTTGAATTGGGTTTTGTCCCAGAGAATGTTAGTAGGAATTGTAAGTACAACATAGGTAATATCAGAATCTGAAAGATGCCCACTGAGCTTGAATTATTTGATACATTCCTCTCAATACCAGTATATTGACTCTAGGAGATTCTAGTGAAATTGAAACTTGTCAGAATAATTCTAATAGAGGTGTTTTCTCTCTATTAATAGAGATGATGTGTACAATTTTTTCTCCATGGTTTTGTACAATCAGGATTTTCTGTGAGTTGAAAATATCTTATGGATTATCTTGAGTGATAAGCAACTCAAGAGACCAGTGTATAATGGTCCATGTTATCCACAAGCAAACAGGTCAGTTTAAGTTGGCAACCTTATACTCTAACGTTTTCTTCTTTTTAAATAAATGCCGGTTGACTTTTACATTTTTCTTTCAAACAAGTATCATCAAAATTGAAGGTTTATTTGTGCTTGTTATATAAACTCATTTTTCCATGTTATTTTTATAGGTCTTTGAGATACATTTTTCTGTTGTTCAGTTGCTTAGTTGTGTCCGACTCTTTGCGACCCCATGGACTGCAGAGGCTGTCCTTCACTATCTCCCTGAGTTTGCTCAAACTCATGTCCATTAAATCAGTGATGCCATCCAATCATCTCATTCTCTGTCACCCCTTTCTCCTCCTGCCTTCAATCTTTCCCAGCATCAGGGTCTTTTCCAATGAGTCGGCTCTTCGCATCAGGTGACCAAAGTATTGGAGCTTTGGCACCATCCTTCCAGTGAATATTCAGGGTTGATTTCTTTTAAGATTGACTGGTTTTATTTCCTTGCTGTCCAAGGGACTCTCCAGAGTCTTCTCCAGCACCACAATTCTAAAGCATCAATTCTTCAGTGCTCAGCCTTCTTTATGTTCCAACTCACATCTGTACATGAATACTGGAAAAGCCATAGCTTTGACTAGATGGACCTTTGTCACCAAAGTGATGTCTCTGCTTTTTAATATGCTATCTAGGTTTGTGATAACGTTTCCTCCAAGTAGCAAACATCTTTTAAGTTCATGGCTTCAGTCACCATCCACAGTGATTTCGGGGCCCAAGAAAATAAAGTCTGTCACCATTTCCATTTTCCCCCCATCTATTTGCCATGAAGTTATGGGCCTGGATGCCATGATCTTAGTTTTTTAATGTTGAATTTTAAACCAGCTTTTCCACTCTCTTTTTTTACTTTCATCAAGAGGCTCTTTAGTTCCTCTTCACTTTCTGCCATTAGGATGGTGTTATCATCTGCATATCTGAGGTTATATGCACAAATGTAAATAAACTCCTAGAAAAATGTCTGCAGAGACTCAAATCAGACTTCTGCTGGTGCCTCCTACTGGAAGGGGATTAGTCTGGGGGTGGGAAAGAAAAGTGGTTCAGAGCAAGGATAGGAAGGGAGAGCCTTTGCCTTCTATACTGCTTTCTGTGTTTGAATTTTTTTTTTTAATAATGAGAATATTTTTCTCTATTATATGTGTAATTACTAAGATGGAAAAAAATAACTTTTCATTCTGCATAATTTGCCATATGCATAAGCCAGAATTATGTATCCAGCACACTCATTAGGGTTATTTAGATTGTTTCAGTTGCTTATCATTATTAATGATGCCTCCCAGAAACAGCAGCTCCTTTGCATAAAAAGCCCTTTCTCTGTTTTAAAATATGTCCTTAGGCCAGACTTCCAGGAACAGAATTACCAGATCAAAGGGTATGACCATTTTAGAAGCTAGAGCTGGATGTTGCTAAATTGCTTCCCCCAAGACTTGTGCTGTACACCCCCCACCCTCTGAGTGTCAAAAATGCCCTTTGAACCAATCCCTTTTCACTGTTGGGAGATTTCATTTAAAAAGATACTTGCCTGTCTTGAGAAACAGTAGTTTCTCATAGTTGCTTTAATGTGTATTTCTTTGATAGTGAGATGGTATGTTTTCCCCAAAGTATTCCATTTCTTTGTGTTTTATTTGTGCAGATGGTCTGCTACCCATCTGTTTGTCAAGATCTTCCTGATTTTCCTTGTTAATTTTTTTAAGAGTTCTTTATATGTAAAGGATATTGGCCTGTTTTTAAGATACATTGTTTTAACTTTTTGTCATCTTTGTACATATAGAAATTTAACATTAAAAATATTGTGTGATCTTTCCTGTTGTGATTTCTTCCACTGCTTTTGTACATAGGAAATCCTTTCCCCCTTCAGAAATTTGATAAAATGCTTTTATATTTTCATCTACCACCCATCACTTTAAAGATATTTGATGTGTCAAGCCTTGCCCCACTAGCTTTCCCCCACTATTATCTTACAAATATATTGCAACAAAAAGAATTAAACCTATGAAAGGGATTCCAGGATAGAATTTTCAGGGTGATCCTTTGATCACCTGCCAAATGTTGACAGGTTGCATTCTGAATCTTCACAGGAAACTCCTGGTTGTAAGTGGTGACCAGCAGGAGGGGCGTGTTTGGCACAGACCCTGCTTCTCAGGCTTCTTTCCAGAGAAGTGGGGTTTATGTATACTCTAAGTTTGTTCTGTATCCTTGGTTTGTTTTAAAGGGAATCCGTTAATCTTCATTAGCTCAGCCTCAGCTACAGTATGTCAGTGGAGCAGACACCTGAAATTTGAAATCTTGAGAATCTTCTCTTATCTTGTACGAACTCAAAAGATATCTGCCCTGGAGTGGATTGGGTATTTCTGCTTCTGGTTAGGGTCTGCATTGCTGATGTAACAGCAGGTAGCTTTGTGTATTTTATAGGAGGGGACTGGTTCTGCTTCATAAGAACTGTTTCCATCAAGAAAAACCGCTTCCTTCCTCCTCCAGCCAGGCCAGAGCCAGCATGCTGTCCTGGTTAGAGCCAGGAGACGTCTCTGTGTGCAGGGCAGGTGGTGCATTAAGGCCACAAGTGCAGTTATTGACGCTGCACTTGAGCGCCCAAGACTGTAGACTGATGATTCTTAGGATGTCTGGTTTGAGGAAGTCTGGGCTTCTCTTAATAATCTTGTCCCTCACAAAAAATTTTGCAGATTTCCTTTTCCTCCTTGGTGAACATCCTAGCTGGAGAGCCTTGGCCAGTGCGCCTCACCACGATGGCCACGCGGGGGAGCCCAGAGCGCTTCTTCCTTCCACGTGCACTCTAGCAGGAACCTCTTTTTGTCCGCCTGGGGGAGCCCGAGAGGCCTTCGAGGCAGATAAGCGGCCCTCCCAGGGTTCAAGTTCAGGGGTGGAAACAGCGTACTCAGGTGTCACCAACCAGTCTCTCCCTCTTCATTTGCATGCTCATTCCTTTTTCCGAGTCACATCCAGAAGCAAGAGAAGGATCTGTAGTCATTTTTCAGTGAACTGGAGAAGAGAGAAATTGTAAAAATAACGTTTTCTACTATTCCAGAACGTCAAATGGCTTTTTCCTGAAATAGCTCACGTCTTAATCTGAATGGAAGATGTGTTAATACATTAAGGAAATCCTAGGGCTTGAAGCTAGAGGCTCAGTTTCTTCCCCAGGCCATGTGTGGCCTACTGGGAATGCCTAGGGCCTTGGTGGAAAGTATCTTCTCTAAGAAGGCCATCTTGAAGGGCAGTATTTCTGAGAATGAGAAAGTCCATTGTGAGAAAAGTTATTCAACATTAAGAATGACTAATATCACTATATGTGACAGGCAGGTGACAGAAATACCGCAAAACAGTTTTTTTTTTTTTGTTTTTTTTTTTTAACACATTGGCTATTAGCATAGCCACTGCTCAGTGGGTGGAGGCAAAGCTGCAGCTTCGTGTTCTAATGACAGAACATTTAGGAAAGGTAAGACATAGGAAATTAACACTGTCATATTATTTTACTTCTGATTGTCCTAAATTTGTCAAGATGTGGGAGTTGGACCATAAAGAAGACTGAGTGCCAAAGAATTGATGCTTTAGAACTGTGGTGCTGAAGACTCTTGAGAGTCCCAAGACATAAAACCAGTTAATCCTAAAGGAAATCAGCCCTGAATATCCATTGGAAGGACTGATGCTGAAGCTCCAATACTTCGGCTACCTGATGCAAAGAGCCGACTCATTGGAAAAGACTCTGATGCTGGGAAAGATTGAGGGCAAGAGGAGAAGGTGGTGAGAGGATGAGATGGTAAGGTGGCATCATCAACTCAGTGGACATTAGTTTGAACAAACTCCAGGAGATAGTGAAGTACAGGGAAGCCTGGCGTGCTGTAGTCCACGGGGTCGCAAACAGTTGGACACGACTGAGGGACTGAAGAACAACAACAAAAGGGACTTAGTTTAAACTGAGAATACGGAAGAACTATTTTAAGTCAAGTTTCCTGAAGACTGTCTTATCCATGGAATGAGACAGGAAGGAGAGAATTTTGAAAAGCTCTTTTGCCATGATTGTATCTCACCTCTCCATCAGTTAGTTGCCTGACTGAGAGAGAATGAGAAAGAGGAAGATTGCTAGGCGGGGGTGGGGAGAGTCCTCACAGGGACTCTCAAAGCTGGGCTGGTCCTTGGCAAAAGGAAAGAGGGTTTCGGGGTTTGCTGATTCTGAGCTTGTTGCTGATACTTAAATTTAAGGAACAGACAAACAATTCACAAGAGACTTGGGAAAGCCTCTGTGATTACAGTCCTCATACATACATATTTGAAGTTGACACAGGGTTGACAGTAGTCTGGGACTTAGGAGAATGGTGTCTTTGTCTTGGCTCTGGCACGAACCAGAGAGCCCTCTTACTTCCCTGGGACGGAGTTTCCTTCTCTCTAAGCAAGAGTGTCTTCCACACAGGAGACAAGAATCAGTTCACTAGCATGCTTTCCTCTCTGCTTGAATTGCCAGGAAACTCAAGTCAAATTCAAAGCTTTATTTATTAAGGAACTCTGCAGGAGCCTTGGCTTGATATCTCGAGACCATTTTCCTTCCTTATTTTAACCTTATGTTCTTTTATTTTTCTCTTTCTTAGCATGTTATGATTTTTCATATTTAATATTTTAGTGTACACATTTTTATACACTGCACCTCCAATCCTTTGTCTAGTGAGCATGGTATAAATAAATGGAAAAATGGAAGGGGAGTTATGCTAGATGAATCCAATATCTGTGTTGATTTGTCCTATTTGGGAATGAGAACTTTTGTTTTAATGTAAAAATTTGATAATGTTGAGTGGCCAACACATGAAGTTCAAAAAGCTCAAATAAAAAAGGAAAATATGATAGAAAGACAGTATTGGGATTTGAGAGAGCCCATCAGAGAGCTCTGCTCTTCCTTGCCTTAGTTTTGAATTGGCTGAAAAATAAGGCTAAAGAGGAAGACATGTGGAGACTATGGTATCCCCTTTATTACAGATAAACTGGATCCTGGAGAATGGGGGGGGGGCACGACCACAACAAGTGAGGTTCCTTATGTGGCCCCTCCCTCCCAGTAATGGGGCAGTGCTAGTCAGAGGCAGGGCCCCCTCTCCAGGGGCTGAGCCCTAGAAAGCTTAGAACAGGGAGTAGCCTGTTCTAGGCTGAGAGAGGCGGGGCTGTTCTTCCAAATCCTCCAATCAGATGAGCCGCTGGGGTACTCCAGGGTTGCAAGGAGGGCGGGGCTATGTGTAGCCTGGAGCACAGACCCTAAAGGAGATGGAAGAAACCTCAGAAAAAGGGTAGAAGCATTCACCTAACCAAATGGAAGACGACTCCAAGCCTTGGGTCTCCTTCTTTGGGACTTAATTTGATATTTGTATTTAGTGCCTATAAATACATTAGCAGATGGATTAATTAACTTGCTTTTGCTCTGTTTAAACTTCCAGATTCTTGGCTATCAGAACACCGTCTTCTTTGGCGGAGATTGTATATCCATGATTGATTACCTCTTTTGGCCCTGGTTTGAGCGGCTGGAAGTATATGGAATAGCCGAGTAAGACATTAAGCTGTATGGTCATAGATTCCGAGGGTCACACTGGGTAGCAGTGCTTCAAATGATCTTTGTGCCATCTGTCCTCCTCTGGACATGTTTCACGTGAATGTGGAATGTAGAGTTTTAAACTGTGTGCTTCCTTGTTCAAAATGCACCTGTGCTCTTGTGCCACTAACTGCGGACACACACTTTATCCATGTTGCTGCTGCTAAGACTGCATCCCAGAGCCTCCCTAGTGTTTCAGAGCCGCTGGCTGTCCTCACCATGCATCCAGCATAGCCGGGGGTGAGTGCAGAAGCAGGTGGACAGTCTCAGTCATAGGGTTTTGGTGGCTTGTCTGCAGCTCCGTTGGTGGCCCTCTGTCTGGTCCTGCCGTGTCACCCTGTGGACCTCACATCCCTTACAGGGCACCTTAGTTACCGGAGGAATCTTTCCCCAGATAGGCATACCCTTACAAAACAAATGATTTTAAAGTAATATATGCTTGATATCAGAGAAACAAAATGGCCAGCCATATACACCACAAGAGTGTAGGGATGCTTAAAGTAGAAGAAATTGCCCTGTAGACTCAGGGAGACCACACAGGGGCCCCGGACAGACATGTGCTTTGTTTCCACGACACTCACAGGAGAACTTGAACTTGCGCTGGCTCTGCTCTCATACCCGCTGGTCACATGGCGGGTACTGGACTATTCTGGTGTTGGGGAATGCAGTCCTGCCGAGGTGGAACTGCATCTGGACATTTATAATGCACATGCTTGAGTTTACCCAGGATTCATCTTATGAGCTCCTCACTTAGGGCAGGTCAGATGTCACAGACTTGGATATTTTAAACCATGTCAGAACATAAACCTCGCCAAAACCTGTCTCCTCTGGGGACAGAGCTTGAACCACACATTAGGAACCCTCTCCTCCTTGATTTTCCATTAACAAGTTTACCGTCTGGGCAAGTCACTACAGATCCGAGACCTACACGTCCTGATCAGTCCCTGAAAGGGACTCCATTATTTCAAGGTTTCATGATTGTTTTACTCATTTCTTTAAAAATGTGTTTTTGAAAACTTTTTTTTTCAATCCCCCAAAAGTAAGATCTGAGAATGACTGAAGAATGTGTCTTTTTGTTGGTAAACAGTGAGAAACAGATACCTTATTTCCCCAGAGCACTCAGTCCACAAGTATTTTAACTGCAGGGTTAAAAACAACAACTTTGGTGATTCTAAAGACACACAGCCATGTCAAGTCAGATTTTCCTCCAGTAAGTGACTGTGCTCAGTTGATAGGAAGGTAACTAAGATAGCTCTGTTGCCCCAATAAACTCATCCCTTGTAGCTTGTAGTCTAAAAAGTGACTTGCGTCCCCCTTCACCTTCAGACCGGCTAACGCTTCTCTCCTGTCCTGCAGCTGTGTGAACCACACCCCCACGCTCCGGCTCTGGATTGCAGCCATGAAGCAGGATCCCACAGTCTGTTCTCTGCTCACAGATAAGAACACCTTCCTGGGCTTCTTGAATCTCTATTTTCAGAACAACCCCGGTGCCTTTGACTACGGGCTAAGTTGCTGAGCCTTGCAGTCCACCCCTTCACCACCCAGAATTCCCAAGCCTGTCGTGATTCTGCACTTCTTTTGGTGGGGCAGTCAGTCTCTCTTCATTTTCTTTAAGGTTCCAAATAAACGTGGAGACAGAATCATTTCTGATAATCATTTTATGACTCCTCTAGCCCATAGCATCCAGTCATTTTCTAGAAATCTCAGTGTTAATGTCCAGAGATGTTTAGGGAGACCGTGTGCCTCCCAGCTTGATGACCTTTGCCCCAGTTTGACCTCCAGGTTATTGGTGCTGATGCTGATGCTGAGGTTCAAGGCCACCCCATCGCTGATGCTGTCACTACAGATTGGTACCCTGCATATCCTCCTGGTGAGAGAGATGAGAAGGAAGAAAGCACTTCAAGTCCACATACTCTCCATTTGGCAGATGAGAGCTGCAGTCCTTGTGGGCGTGCATGAGTCTCTCTCTGGCTCCGACTTTTTGGCTGTGGGCCTGGGAGACACCGAGGTCTTGTGATGGAAAGAATTCCAAAGCAGGAAACGAAACACCCAGATCACCCTGGACTAACGACGTCAGAATATCACCGGTGCTCTCGGTGCTCAGAATGGCTCACAAAATGTTCTAGAGTCGACATCCTGCCTTAAAAAATTACACATACCCTAAACCCGGTCCCAGGCCAAGGTCATTCTGTTGGATTTGCGTCACAGATGCTTTCAATTCACCCCAACACATGCCCCTGACTGCCTGTTGTGTACCAAGCCTGGGCCACGTGAGTGACCAAGATGACAAAGACACCAGAGCTCCTGATCTCTTCACTTATCCTGGTTGAGATTTAAACGTAGAGCTTTGGAGCTGCTTGCCTTGTAGTGGGAAGGCTTCTCTTTTTAAAAAAGGTTGTTTAAACTGAAGTACAGTTGATTTACAATGTTGTGTTCATTTTAGGTATGCAACAACGTGATTCAGTTATATATACAGATTCTTTTTCAGATTCTTTTCCATTATAGATTATTACAAGATATTGAACACAGTTCCCTGTATTATATAGTAGGTCCTTATGGTTTATCTATTTTATGTTTAGCAGTGTGTATCTGCTAAGGCCATACTCCTCATTTATCCCTCCCGCATTTCCCCTTTGGTAACCATGCTTGTTTTCTATGTCTCTGAGTCTGTTTCTCTTTTGCAACTAAGTTCATTTGTATTGCGTTTTTAATTCTATACATAAATGATATATAGTATTTGTCTTTCTCTGTCTGACTTACTTCACTTAGTATGATAATCTCTAGGTCCATTCATGGTGCTGCAAATGGCAGTATTTTATTCTTTTTATGGCTGAGTAATATTACTCATTACTCTCCCTTGGTGGCTCAGTGGTAAAAAAAATCCATCTACCAATGCTGGAGACGTGAGTTCGATCCCTGGGTCAGGAAGATCCCGTGGAGAAGGAAATGGCAACCCATTCCTGTATTCTTACCTTGGAAATCCCATGGACAGATCTAACATAACAAAATAACATGACAGGCTACAGTCATGGCATTGCAAAGAGTCAGACAGCACTTAGCAACTAAACAACATGTGATATATATATATATATATATCACATCTTCTTTATTCTAAGTGTCCACACTTAAGTTTCTTCTATGTCTTGGCTATTGTAAATAGTGCTGCTATGAATATTGGGGTGCATGTGTCTTTTCAAATTAAGAGTTTTCATTTTTCCCAGATATATGCCCAGGAGTGGGATTGCAGGATCATATGGTAACTCTATTTTTAGTTTTTAAAGGAATTTTCATTTGTTCTCCAGGGAAGCCACACCAATGTATTGGAATGCTTCCATTGGGCAGGCATGGCACCTCGGCGGGCTCTGTCCAGATGTGCCCTCCTCCAAAGATGATAAGGAGCCCCAGAGGATGGCCAGGTGTGACGACAGGTGCCTTAGGAGTGGAACAGGCCTGGCCAACACCATTTTATCTCAGGGTCTCAAGATCAGCCTGTGATCATTTGCTTTGTTCACATGGGATCTTTTCCCAGCCTCTAGCCACGCTGAGACCAGGCAGTGGCAGGAGTGATGTGGAGCAATGTTCAGACTTGTTAGTGCCCACGGAGGAGCTGTCTGCTACTTCTGCCTCTGACTCAGCCCAAACCCACCCATTACTCTCCATGTCTCATCCTGACCTGGCCATCTGCTGCCGCTGGGTGGATTTTGACTCATGTAAATAGTTACCAGTGTGACTCCGTGCCAGCTGGACAGAGTGAGCCAGCTCGGGGAGGTAGCCAGTCTGCCAGAGCAGGCACCACGTGACCGGGCAGTCTGCTGTGCCATCTGCTCAGGATGGGGTGCTCTGTTGCCATGGCACCCGAGCCAACGCAGAGTGAGGTCTGCGAGTCACATTTCCTTGGGATGCTTGCTCGGCTTCCGTGGCTCTCCTGGGACTCAGGGACTGATCATCTTTGCAGGTGTAAATCCTGTGTGCTGGCCAGCATTTGGCACGGGACTGAGACTGCTGTTGAGACAACAAATAAAGGCCTGTTGCTGGATGGCTAAAACCAAAGATATTCTCTTCTGAGGCTCCACGTGCTAATTTAGAAAGCTTAGAGAACCAGGAAATAAAGGATGGAGGAGAGTGCCCATGGGGAAGTGTGCAGGTTGGGCCTTCCACGACTTCCTTCTCAATCCTTTATGTCATCTGTCTGACCACAGAGGGATCTGAATTATCGACCTCTGGATGAAACTAGGCACATTTAGCCTGGAGAAAATAGACAATTAAAATAAGGCTCCATGAGGAGCTTTCAAAATAACCACTTATTTTATTGGTGGGGTAGGGGAGGTAGAAATAATACATCAGGGTTAAAAAAAACTTCAGTGAAAGAGAAACAGGAGGTTGTGCATCATCCCATGTCCCAGAGAGAACCACTTTTGACAATTGAAGAATATCTTATAAAAGCATGTTGAACTGTGGATTTAAGGTGAAATTTGTTCTCTATGTCCAGCAAATTAGAAAAAAGTAGTTTAAACCACCACACTGAAAGAGACTCATTGTCATAGATGATGTTAATATCAGAGCTTATGATCAGAGGAGTCATGTGGACTTCTTTTCTTCATGGTTCTGGACAGAAGCCCATCTGGGCTGAGTCCAGTTATATCCTGACACAGTGTAGGGGGAGTGGTCAGGATAGCTGGCCATGGTTATGGTGGTGGGTGGGCGGTGGGGATGGTGAGTAAGGGTTGCTTGAGATTCCTTCTAGCTCTAAACCTTTCTGATGGAGGACAGCAAGCAGAGTGGCTGGGTTAGAGTGGATTAAATCTAAACGGTCAAGTCCAAGGTGGAGCATCTTCACTGTCACAGGGACTCCCCTCAGGTACCTCCACATTTCTCCACGTTAGAGCTTTGGTGGTCGGGGTTGGGGTGGGGTGTTTCTCTCCCTTAAGTTCTCACCTCGTTGTACCACCTGGTCCACATCTCCTCTGTCGGAGTCAATGGTCTTCATGGAAGGGGACATCACCGCTCTGCCTTAGGCTCCTCTGTGGTTTATGTCAGCTTGGTTCTGTATGTTATCAAAAGTTATACAAACAGTCAACCATCCAGCCCGAGGGGCTTCTCACTGATTAGCCTTCAGCAACTAGATTTTCTCTTGCAAAGTTCAGATAAGAATTCTTTGGGCAAAGAGGTGGTATACCATAGAGGATAAGAAAAGGCCTGTGTGGTCAGATGAATGTGTTCAGATTCTCACTCTGCCATTCACTAAATTCCATGGGCAAGTTGCTCCAGCTTTCTGAGCTTTAGTTTCTTGTCTGTAACACGGGACCACTAAGGACCTGTTCCATAGGGCTGTTGAAGAATGATGGGATCATCCATGTCAGGACTTAGCATCTGCCAGGGAAATGCTCAGTGAATGGACAACAACCCTAACACCATGGCGAGCGAGGCTTCTGCGGATGGTCAGTCATGAACTCTGAGTTCATTCTCCCAACACTTCGCCGAACAGGATTGCACACAGCTTGATCCATGGTTTAGAGTTGTTTTCGGGTGGCTTTGGGGCTTACCTCATAGCTCAGTTGGTAAAGAATCCGCCAGCAATGCAGGAGACCGCGGTTCGATTCCTGGGTTGAGAAGATCCCCTGGAGAAGGGATAGGCTACCCACTTAAGTATCCTTGGGCTTCCCATGTGGCTCAGCTGGTAAAGAATCCACCTGCAGTGTGGGAGACCTAGGTTCAATCCCTGGGTTGAGAAGATCCCTGGAGAAGGGAAAGACTACCCACTCCAGTATTCTGGCCTGGAGAATTCCATGGACTATACAGTACATGTGGTTGAAAAGAGTCGGACACAACTGAGCGACTTTCACTTGGGTGTGTAGGTTTAATCTCAAATGCTCCCTTCCCCCATTCCCATTCAGTGCATCCAAAGCCTGGTTTTAATATCGTGCCTCTTGGAATCTTTCCATGTTGCTGATGATGGTAAAATAAATACTCTCTCCCATGTTATGGAGGAGTACTCAGAATCCTGCTTCTCTACCCTCTTGAAACATGTTACCACCTTACACGGGTGAGAGGGTTAGGGGTTTGCATGGCCTGCCCAGCTACCAGACAGCTTGGATGTTGCATGGAACACAAAAGCAGCTGGGACCGTGCTGTTAATGGAAAGGATGATTACCACGTGCTCCAGGCAACAACTGTGGGCTACTCTGCCGTGTCATTTCCTCCCAAGGATCCATCACAACCAAGAATGCCTTCACAGACAGCAAGCGCCCCCCAGCCTATTTTGTTAGTAGCAGACAGCCTCCCAAAGGGCGTGGTTGGAGAGCAGCAGTCAGCTCACTGGCTTGGAGCCAGTGGGAAGGAGCCATTCACAGGCCCATCTGTCGGCCACTCAGGACAAGCAACTGAGGCAGGCTCTGTGCTGCCTGCCCTGGGGAGGCTGAGTGCGGCACCCCTCTGCCAGCAGCGCAGGACTGAGGGCTGGGAAGCAAGGAGGGTAGATGTCTGCTAGCAGGGGTGTGTGTACTAAGTCACTTGGTTGGGTACAACTCTTCTGCGACCCCCATCTGCAAGGCTCCCCTTGGAGTGCATTGCTATGTCCTCCCCAAGGGGATCTTCTCAACCTGCGGATTGAACCCATGTCTCCTGAATCTCTTGCATTGGCAGGGGCATTCTTTACCACTAGTGCCACCAGGAAGCCCCCAGACTTTGCTAAATCTGGGTTTATACTTCCAAAGCTGTGGAATATTTCATTTATACTTCACGGGTTTAGGAAAATCTCTCAAAGTATGTGTGTGTGTTTCTGGGTATTTCTGTCAAAGGAGCAAAGTACCAGGATGAATACTGAGGAAACTTATAAATGATCAGAGCAGGAGATAGTTAAGAAATTCTATCCTGAAATAAGTATTGGCCATTCATGTGCTAAATAGAAAGGCCCCCTTGGGGTCTTTATCTGGGACACTGTCCTGGTAATCTGCTGGCAGCAGGGGGTGGGGTACACACAGTCTTCCCAGGTGCAGCGATAGGGGCACTGCTGAGCCTGAAGCCAGGGGAAGAGTTAGCTGAGGCTCTGCGGAGGAAGCTCTCATCTAAGACTGGCTTTGGGTGTATGGAGGAGGGAGCTCAGGGTAGAGTTAGACAACAGAAAATCTTCCATTTACTGAGTGCTTGCCTGCCATATGTCAGGCACTTTACATATCCTAGTGATACCTCACAGTCTTTGAGGTAACTGCTAATTACCCCCATTTTACAGATGGGTAAACTGAGGCTTTGAGATGAAGTAACATGTCCAGATGTCACATGGCCAATAACAGGCGAAGTCCAGGTTTGAATGCAAGAAGTGGACTCCAGATGCCATGCTCTTAACCTCTGCACTTCTCTGCTCCCCCTTCACCCATACCCACTTGCCTCCTGCCCTCCTCTAACTTCTCCTTCTGCTTACCTCTCTACACTGGGAGCTCTCTGAAGGTAGGAATAGTGCCTCACTTAAATTTTTACTTCCTAGCAGCTAGCACAGTGCCCGGCATGTAGTAGTGATAGCCACTCAGTGTTTTGTAAAAGGGCAGACGTGATTGGATGGATGACAGAATGAAGGGGTGTATGGACGACATAGAAGCCTGCACCCGCTTCCAGGGGCTGCTTCCAGGAAGCTGTCATAGCTGATTCCCCTCTTTGCTGTCCAGAAGAGCACCTGATCTCCCGAGAAACAGGGATGCTCTGCCTGGGACCCTCTCTCTGGCTCTACTGTTTCTATGCAACTGCTGGTCTAAGCTCTGGTTGTTCTGCAAAGGGACCAAGAAAGCAGAGGAGGCAGAGAAGCCAAGCACAGTGCCCCGACACTACGGGCAAGTGCAATTTCTGAGCATGCGCCTGGCCCTCAGGTAGGTGTGAAGGAAACAGGTCCTGCAGGTCCCGCGTTGTGTGCTGAGGGAACCCAGGGAAGACAGACTCATGTGGGGAGAGTGGGTACTTAGGGACAGCCTCATCATCAGTGGGGGAAACACGAAGTAGGAATTTGGCTGTAAGGAGCCCTCCTAAGGGCAAGGGTAATAACCGCTGCTGTTTTTGTTGTTTATTACTCATCAAGCCCTAGGCTAAGTGCTTCCCATGTGGCCTGTTCACTCAGCCTTCTCAATGACTCCACGAGATGGGCAGCATTATTCCCAATTTGCAGAAGAGATGGAGGCAAAACCATGCCTCATAGAAATTAGTTGACTTGCTGAGCAGGACGTGGCACTGCTGGGACTTGACCACAGAGCCCAAGCTCTTAGCCCCTGTGCCATCTGCACTGTCTGGAAGCTCAGTCCTATTGGTTCTTGCACGGCTTTGTCACAGAAATCTGGGTCTCCCAGGGGCAGAACCTCACAGTGGTCCTCCAGTTTGAGCAGACACATGGAAAGGGGCCAGGGGGACCTCCCTTCCTGTCTCTCTGGTTCCTTGAACACTCAGCTAAGCAATTTTACTGCTTGAGGTCTTGTTCTGTCCTGGAGGGGTGTGGCTTCAGTAGCTTCCCTGTCTGAAGGATTACAAAATACTGTGAGGAGACAGATGTGTGGAGAGAGCATCTCAGGAATTCTTCTGGTGGGAGCTGTGTCGTCAAGAGGGCTGGACGCCACCCACCTCTCTGGCCTTGAATCTGGCTCCACTAAAGTTTTTGCTGTTGCCTCTGCTGGCCCTGATTCTGGGGGTATCAGGAATTGGGGGCATGTATGGGTTAACTCCTGGTCTCTGACAAGGGGCTCTTGGACCTGTGGTTCAACTCCTGGGGGATGATTCAGCACCAGCCATGCCTTTTGGGAGAGATCCAAGGCCATTTTTAGCCTTTGGAGGTCCAACCAATGTCCCAAGAGACCTTTGGTCTAACATAGCTCAGTCGTCTCCAGCAATAGGTGAGAAATGAGGCTTGGGGGCTGTGTGAGTCATCTCCGGGAAGACAGGCCCAAGGGAAACTTTTAAGAAGTGGCAGGAAGTGGGTCTCTGCTTTCTATTTCTATTTCAAATAAACTGACCCTAAGAGAAATCTTAAATATTACTGATCGGTGGGTTTTAAAGAGACAGATGTGACTGAATTCTTCCTGACTCCCTATCCCCACCCCACCCCCGGCCTGAAAAATCTCACCTTGCAACTTCTAAGACCTACCTGTTCTGATCTAGGAAAAAAGAAGTATCTTTGAACATCACTGAGATTTATGTGGTTCCATCTTGGTGGGAGAGAATTTGTTGTTGACAGTTATCTTCTGCTCTCTTTGTGGGGCTGTAGAGAAACACCAAAGGGATAGAAAACACCACTGTCATCTCTAAAGCAGGGTTCCTCATTGTGCAGGAGGAAATAAACCCGCCCCGGGGCTTAGATGAATTTAGCACAGGCATTTGGTGCTGGACCGACAATCGCATGGATTTGATTTTCTTTGGGGAGGCTCTTCACATTTTCCTGTGTAAAAGGACAAAGGGTCTCACTTGCACTTTGTTTTCCTGGCAGCTGGCACAGGGCCTGGCGTATACCAGTGATAGCCACTTGGTGTTTTGTGAAGAGCCAAATACATGAACACGTGACTGGATGAATGATGAAGAGATGTGTTTGTCTTAACAGCTCAAACCCTAAGCTGATCCAGCTGCTCATATTCCTGTCTCCCTGCACAAGCCTCAGAGCCATATTGTTTCACTTTCAATTACTTACCAGCCTTCATTTTTCTCTGGCTTACTTTGTGGACGTTGTTCTTACCTTCCTAAAAGACCCAGTTCCTTGGGGAAAGAGCCCTCCCCTTGTTTTATATTTCTGTTCCCTACAGATCATCTGACCCAGGGTGGAACACAAGCTGTTACTCAGTCCTTGGTTAAAAAATATGCTCTTTCCTCACTCCAGAGTCATGATGATTAAATCAATCCCAGAATAAAGGGGTTATTCTTAAGATGCTTGGTGGTAAATCCATATGCAACAAGTTGGTGAGTACAGATTATAGCAATTATTAGCAGAGGTTCACCTCAAAGCAGGTTTAATACAGAGATGTTCACTGCAGTGTTGTTTAACAGCAGGAAAAAAAAAAAAAGTGAGGATACTTAAGTGTTTCTCAGGGGAGGGTGGGTAAATTAGGGTACATCTATCACACAGGGTGATAGCCAACAGCTATTTTAAAGACGAAGGTAGATCAAACAGTCAAAAAAGATGTCCAAGAAAAGTTAAGATGCTGTGGTACAATTTACGTGAAAAAGAACAAAAGGCAGACTTCCCCTGTGGTCCAGTGGTTAAGATTTCACACTCTGAATGCAGGGGGCATGGATGTGATCCCTGGTTGGGGGGAGCTGGGCGCTGTATGCAGAAGAATGTGGCCAAGAAAAAAAAAGAACAAAAGGGATGTATCGATACATGTGACACATACACAGAAAAATGTGCTTCCCAAGTGGCGCTAGTGGTGAAGAATCTGCCTGCCAATGCAGGAGACGTAAGAGAAGTTCGATCTCTGGGTGGGGAAGCTCCCCTGGAGGAGGGCATGGCAACCCACTCCAGTATTCTTGCCTGGAGAATCCCATGGACAGAGGAGTCTGGGGACGGCTATAGTCCAAAGGGTTGCACAGAGTCAGACACAACTGAAGTGACTTAACACGCATGCACGCACCCACACGGAAAGATGTTGGAAGGATACACAAGTCACTTCCTATTCATTAACACTGGGAGAAATGGGTTGAGAAGTCAAGAGTGGGGGCTTTTATCTGTTATTTAATTTTTTGGTCAGTGGCTGGATTTTTTAATAATGACTACATTGTTTTTGTTTAAAAAAACAAACCATGAGTTAGAAAAACAAGCTATCTTTGGATGGCAAGGAAAAATGTTAACTCTGAAAGATGTCCCTCCAGGGTAGTGGGAGAGGGTGAGGCAGTGAGGCAGGGGAGGGGACAGGGGAGGTGAACTGAAGGCCCATACTCTGTCACTAGTTCTTGGCTCTCTCTGCTTGTCATCCACTGGCCAAACCAAACAATCTTCCGGCTCTATCCCATGGGCAGAGACCAGACAGGGCATGAAAACGCTCTGAATCACAGTCTGCAGAATGACTTCAGTTAGAACTTCCAGGACATTTGCTGACTGCTGCCACCAAACCCACTCTGGAAGGGTGCTTGGTGCACAGGAGGGGCAGCTTAAATGTTGCCTGTGTCCATGGTGCTTTCCTGAGGGCTTTCCTGGGGGCTCACAAAGTAAAGAAACTGCCTGCAATGCAGGAGACCCAGGTTCAATCCCTGGGTCAGCAAGATCCCCGAGAGGAGGAAATGACAACCTACTCCAGTATTCTTGCTTGGTGAATTCCATGGACAGACGAGCCTGGCAGGCAGAGTTGGATATGACTGAGCAACTCTCTCTCTCTCTCACACACACACACTCACACACATGGTGCTTTCCTGCTCTCACTCCATGGTTCTGGCTGAAATGCTTTTCCTGGTCAGTCCTGCCCAGCTTTGAGAAACAGTCTCCGGCAGTGCCTGACCGTGAGGCCTTCCCTAATCCTCCAGTTATCAGGGGTTCTTGGACTTCCAGCATCACCTGGGGAACTTGGCAGAAGGCAGATTCCTGCACTGAACTCTTAGAGACTCCACTGAAGTCTGCTGTGTGGCCCAGGAAGTCGCCTGCCAGTGATAACCAGACCTGACCTGCCAGAAAGGAGTGCTCACCAGCTTTGCCTTCCGCATCCTCTCTGCTTCTCATACTAGTGTATTCTCAGAAGCCTGTGGCGTGCCAGATTCCCCTTGGACCACAGATCCCAAGCAGGCTCCTTGGCTTCTACCAGGTCTGTGTTCTAACCGTTTTGGAAAGGAAGTGAAAAGCCATGCTCAGTCAACTAGGGGGTATCATCGGTCACTTGAGGGCGCTTTAGGAGCCTTACCTGGGTGCCCTGTAGGTTCAAGTTGGTGTCTGGGCATTTGACCTAGCTCTTCATGTTATTCTGATGACAGCCTTGATTACAAACCAGTGCTGGTTTGATTACAAAACAGGTTCTCAACTTAAGCTGTGCTTTGACAAGGTAGAGAGAGGGGCTGGGGTTTTGAGGAGGGAGGAGGGGTTCTCCTTCAACCTAACCAACCTTGTGGCTTCAGGCCAGCCCTACTCATTTCACTTGCCAAGATGCACAGAAAAATTCCCGGGCATTTGGCATAGCGAGTGAGCAGACACTGGGTACAGTCTAGCATCCTTGGGAAGAAAAGAGATTCCTTGGAGAAAGTTGTCCTTAGTGAAAAGGCCTAAGTGCCCCACAGGCCTAGAACTCTTCTGTTTAGAAGGCAATCTGTTTTCTTCAAGCCAAAAGCTTCATGTTACTCCTAGGCCCCCACACTGTCTGCACACAATCAGCTGTGTGAAACATGGTTTTGTGTTGAAATCCACCCTATAGCTGGCTTTCAAAGGCCCTTTCTGAAACTCTACAGGCTGCCTCAGAGATGGGCCAGAAATACTCTATTTTGCAATTTTTAAAAGTTTTCCAAAAGCATAAGAATAAAAAAGGGAGTGAAAGCTTCCTCTTGTCAATAGGAAATCCACCCTCTCCCCAGCTCTGCCCTGGGAAGCTCACAGATTTCCTGAAGTTAAAAACAAATACTGTGACCAGTTTCTACTCCTTGCAAGAATTTAATTCTTCCTTTAATATAAATAAGGCAGCATGAAACACCAAGAGTCCTGCTGCTTCCTGCTTCAGAAGCAGCTTTGGTGCATAAAAGATCCCCATTTCCCCGCTGAGTTGTTGTCTCTGTATAAACAAGAGGCCAGAAGGTAATTTTTCGGTGAATTTTCTTCTGGAAGCAAAGGGGAAGCTGGGGGAGACTGAGGCTTGATCTTGGCTTAAGGAGACTGGTTTTTGGTCACTGGGGTCTCTTCAAAGTACATCAGATGAGGATGAAGATCAGAAAGTAAAGGCATGGGTGACAATAAATAAGGAAATTCACCCCAACTCTGGTAATGAATCCCCACAGAATGGATGCTTAGGGTTATTGCTGGAGACCATGTGGGCCTGGGGAGGGGCAAGCCCAGGTGCTGCTCAGTCTAACCCCAGCTCACATGGAAAGCTTCCTGCAGCTTCCTACAGTCTGTAATGCCTCATCACAGCTGAGCCAACCACTGCGAATTAACCCTGTCAGGCAAACTGTCCATCTTCTGGAAATTTCCAAGGCTAGGTGAGAGCACTCCTGGGGCAGAGACAGGATCTTTTCTTCGTTCATGGTAAGCCCGACACCCCCAAGGAATCAGGCATGAGTCTGGGAGGTATGGGCAGCTTCAGCCCTGGAGGGAGAGTTCTGGGGAAGGAGCACTCATCCTTGCTTTCTGCTTGGCCCTCTGCAGGGTGACTGAAGCGATGCCAAGAGAGGAGCTCCCAGAGGGCCAGTGAAGCCACAAACGGAGGAGGGAGCAGCTTCAAGCCCCCCAAGCCAGGCCTGGAGGCGGAGGCCAACGCTGACCACAGGCTCTGTGCTTGCCCCGGGGCCGTGGCCCAGTAGTGCCAAGGCGCCCTCCCTGAGGCTTGTGGGCTGTGCCTATAGTCTGTCTTCATGTGTCCCAGTCAGCCAAGGCTCTGTCATGCTCTTCAGGTGTTGGTCATCTGTGTGGCCAGCAAAGCCCATCCAGAAAGGGGGGTTCTGTGCAGTGAGGGAACCCCACTGGAATGAACCACCAAGGGAATGTGGGGGTCTGCATGTGGAGCTGGGATTCCACAACAGATCTTGCTTGCAGGCACCCTTGCCCTAAGAATGGAACCCTGAGGGAAACCCAGGGCAATGGCATCCCTCATCTCTATGATCTTCTCTGAACTGGGCATCTTCTCTGAAGGCCAGACTTCAGGCTAGACTCCAGCACCCCAGGTACCAGGCTCTGTCCTTCACCCCAGTCACCCTGTGAGTGCCTTCTTTCTCTCTCATCTTTCGCCTTCAGTGCCTCTACCTCCCAACATACTGGTGGCTGGAGAGACCAGCTGTGGAGACAAATGAGAGTGAGGAGCCACTGAGCTTGTACCCACATGGTATGTGGCCCCTACTGGGTCTAAAACGCAGCATCCAAGGGGAAGGGGCAGAGAGAAATGGGTGCACCCTGAGCGAGATGTGGAGCTGAAACAACGGCCAACTTCAACTTCTCTCTGCCAGGTACCCACTTCTGTACAACAGAGACGTTAGCCACTTGGGCTGCGAATCTGTCTTTTCTCCAAACAGTATAAAAATGGCAGCCACAGTGGGGATCCCTATAGTGCAGGCTATGGATTGAACGCTGCAAATACCCATATTGATGCCCACTGTTTGGCTGCAGATGCCTGCGGCCAAGGGTTACCGGAAAATCAGGGTGCAGGGTCTTAACTTGGGTTCCTGTTAGCATTCCTGTAGATCCTTTGTTGATATTCAAGTAAAGACTGGACCTGGGATATAAAAAGAATCACACCCAAATCGCTGTTTGCATTGTCCCGTAACTCAGAATCCATTGAGTTCTGTCATCATCTTTGTCATTGGTAGTGATCCACAAGTCAGCTGCAAAGGATCAGTCCCTAAACCCAGACAATAGCGTCAACCGGCAAATCCCAACGGCATGAACGCAAACCAGCTTTGGCTTGGAATTCCATTTCCTCTGTGCTATAGGGTCTGGCTTCCCCGGCAGGCTAAGCCATGCTAAGCCATGGCACCCTATAAAGCCTGCCATCTTCCCAGGACAGGGCCTGCAGATGCCCCCAGGGGTGTGAACGCACAGGATGCCCTGTGTCCTGGCCCTCTGGGTCGTGGATGCTCTACAAGATGACAGTTTTCGGGGGCAGGCTGGCATGGTCTGAGGGGATATGGAGGGAGTACTCGCTAATGAGCGCTGGGGCATTCTTGAGCATCTCATAGAAGGAGTCCACTGTCTTCCGGTAGAGACTTCGCTGTAGGACGAAGGGCCGGAAGAGGTTGAGAGGCTCCGCCCTGCGCACGGCCTCAGGGAGCCCCATGGCCTGTGGCACCTTCCGGTTGCCGATGAAAAAGTGCTGGAGCTTCTTCTCCAGCAGGCTCTTCTCCAGGAAGCAGAGCAGCTCATGGAGACGAGCGTCGAGCTGCTCGGCTTTCCAGTCGGCAGGCCGCCTGGCGAGCAAGAGGTGCAGAAGGGCGGTCTTCAGGTGGTAGTTGCCCAACCCGCTGGGGCCAGTCAGGCGGCTCTGCTTGGAGAGCAGGAAGGAGGCGATCTGCAAGCAGCTGAGGTGGCAGGCGCCCTCGGGCAGCGCCTTCGAGGTTACCCTGAGGAAGTGGCGCTCATAGACAGCGAAGGACAGAAGCCAATCGGTGCTGGATGCCCGGGTTCCCCCACCGGGTTCCCGGGCAAGGTGGGAGACGAAGTACAGGTCGGAGTCGTCACACTGGATCACGGGAATCAGGTTGAAGGGCATGAACTTCCCCGAGCGGAACCTGATCTTGAGGGACCCTGGGGTGTCCAGCTGGCCAAAGGCCAGGTCGAACTCGTACTTGTGCTCGATGCGGTGCCAGGCTCTGGTGAGGGCGGTCTGGAACCACTTCATGACGCGCATGGTGTCCAGGTACGGGGAGTTGGGGGCGCACAGCGGGTCTGCTGCCTTGCTGCCGTGGTGCACCACGTTGTTCCTGCCGTGGAGGAGACACAGCATGTCTTCTCCAAGCTTGGTCTTGCCGCAGATACAGCCCAGCGTGTCCTCGTCGGCCCGGACCACCTTGATCTGGCCATAGCCCTGGCGATCCAAAGGCACGGAGCGGCTGGAGCACCAGAGCTCTGGGTGGAAGTGGTAGGGCTCCGGGGGCATGAAGGGTACGAAGAGGTCGCACAGCAGAGGCTTGTTCACCTGCCAGTTCTCGTACATGCTGTCCACGCCGATGAAGTCCTCCACCTCCATGTCCGAGTCCCGGCTGCACAGGCTCCTCAGGGCTTCCAGTAAGTCATCCACGAAGCCTTCCACAAACTCCCGGGTGCGGGCGGCATCAGCTGTGGCCCCCCGGATGCACCGCTCGTAGAAGTGGTCGAGCGTGGCCCTGTTGGGCAGGGTGAGGCCCCGGAGCGGGGCGCCCTCCAGGTCGGGCAGCTCGTCCT
Source organism: Bubalus kerabau (assembly GCF_029407905.1). Classification (NCBI taxonomy): domain Eukaryota; kingdom Metazoa; phylum Chordata; class Mammalia; order Artiodactyla; family Bovidae; genus Bubalus; species Bubalus kerabau. The sequence goes on from NC_073645.1 coordinate 27,428,365, forward strand.
CATCCGAGCCCAGGCATTCGGGCGAGGGCGCGTCCTGGTGGTCTTGCCGCCACACCTCGATCACCAGGAAGAGGATCATGCAGAGAGTGCTCCACAGGTCCCAGGCGGTGCGGCTCTCATTCTGCTGCTGGCCCTCCTCCGCCACCCGCTCCAATGCCTCTTTCTCGGCCTCCTTGTCGGCTGCCAGCCGCGCCATCTCCTCCTCCAGGCGCAGCTGTTCCAGCTGCAGCTTCTCCTGGTGCGCTTGCATCTGACGGATGATCTCCTCCTCGTTTTCGGGGACCGTGGTGTTCTCTCGCGGGAATAGCAGTGGGTGGTTGATGATGGCCGTCACCACCACGAGGCACACCCGGAAAAGCCCTAGAGCCATGGCGGCAGCTTTCCTGGGAACAGAGAGAGAGACACGGATGGTCACACCTAGCTTTCCTCAACACTGCTCACTCCCTTGTCGTTCCCTCCCACGGAGCTCCGCCCCACCCAACCCACAGCACAGCCTTGTTGGGAACAAGAACCCTGAAGTCCCACCCCAGCATCCTGGCTAAACTACCACAGTGGTGGACCTGTTTCTGTCTGCCCAAACAGTCCTCTTTCTGGGAGCAGCACCCACTTCCCCTGGGAACTGAATCTTTTCTACTCCTAGTACTCATGATTTGGGAGGGGATGAACCTACCCCCCAGTCAAGGGGTGAGGATATAACCCAGGCCTGACTACTTCATACTCCTCCTCACCCTGGCAGTGGTTGTTTCTGGATGAGTTTATGACCTGCTCTGGCCACCAATGGGGAGAAAGGCTCACCCTGTTGCCTAGGGTAGCTCAGGGAACCCTGAGGGGTTACACCTGCTATTGGCTCTCTGCTGCTGCTGCTAAGTCGCTTGAGTCGTGTCCGACTCTGTGCGACCCCATAGACGGCAGCCCACCAGACTCCCCCGTCCCTGGGATTCTCCAGGCAAGAACACTGGAGTGGGTTGCCATTTCCTTCTCCAATGCATGAAAGTGAAAAGTGAAAGTGAAGTCACTCAGTCGTGTCCGACTCGAGGGACTCCATGGACTGCAGCCCACCAGGCTCCTCCGTCCATGGCATTTTCCAGGCAAAAGTACTGGAGTGGGGTGCCATTGCCTTCTCCGATTGGCTGTCTAGCTACCTCAAAGGGAGATCTGCCAGAGAGAGGTGCCAACATGGACCCAGCAGTGCCTGAAGCCAGTACCTCTGGACTTTGTAGTCATATAAATCAATACATTCCTTTTTTATTTTGGCTGCACCGCATGGCTTGCAGGATCTCAGTTCCCTGAGATCAATAGGAATTGAAACTGGGCCTGGCAGTGAAAGCCCAGAATCCTAACCACTAGGCAACCAGGGAATTCTCAATATATTCTCTTTTTGTTTAAGTCAAGTTTCTTTTCTAACACTTGAAACCAAAATAATACTGTATAAGACATCCTTTCTTCCCCCTCAGTGAATGGCTGATTCCTCGGTATAGTATATCCTAGTGGTTAAGAACAGAAGGGCTGGGTTCCAAAGCCTACACAGCACGGTGAACAGCATGTTTACTCAGCAGCAGCTGAAACAGTCTTGAGCCCTTATATACCCCCAATGAAAACCTCTCACTCTGATCGGAAGACTCCACCCCAAATTCAGACACTGTTCTCCTGGCTGATCCTGATCTTTCCCCGGACAATCTAGGGAACAACCAGAGTGACTGAGTCATTGACTTTCCTCTCACTAGTCATCTGAACTTCTAACCTGACTTCTTAATTGTGAAAGGAGATGTGACATTCCTCCAGGATTTTTAGGTCTCAAGTGACTTTGGGGTAAGGACTAACCCCTTATAATACTTGCTATTCAGACTGTGCAGCTGCAACATCCCCTGGGAGTCTGTTAGAAGTGTAGAATCTTGGCCCCACCCCAGATCCACTGAACCAGAATCTGCATTTTAATACCATCTACATTAAAGTCTTCAAAGGACTATCTCACATCATAACCCTTATATTATACCCTCTCTTTCCCCTGGCTGGAATCTTGGGAAGTATCAATTGGCCTTTTTGGCATTTGCCCCACCCACTTCCCATTGGGGACCTCAGCTAGGAAAGCAAATGGAAAAAGGAGGTCATTGCTGGAGAACCAAGAGCCCCCATCTCTGCCCCAGTGCATGCCAACAGACCTGATAGGAGCCCCATTCCCTGACCTTGAATTTGCACCCTGAAAGTCACATGTGCTGGTTCTTACCCTAATGGTACCAAGAAGCAGGTATCTATCAGTAGGTTAAGAACACCTCTGGATGGCATCACCGGTGCAATGAATTTGAACTTGGGCAAACTCCAGGAGATGGTGAGGGACAGGGAGGCCTGGCATACTATAGTCCATGGGGTTGCAAAGAGCTGGACACGACTGGGTGACTGAACAACAACACCTCTGCAGGTTCTACCTGGCAGTGCCAGGATGTAGGTAGCCTGAGTTTTCACACTTGGGCAAAACCTACTGCTCAGAGGTGACCCTTCCTCATTAGCAGGAACCAAAAGTGTTGGGGTTGGGGAGGTCCAGCAGCAGCAGAATTCAGTGTAGTTACGTTCAGGCCTAAGAGGTGAACTCTGAGACACTTACGCATTTCCACTTGAGAAGTCAATGGAGGACAGGAGACAGTGGAGGAAGTTGGGCTGGGAGAGAGGTAGGGTGAGGAAAAAGTGCAGGGGGCAGCCAGCCAGTTTCTCTGCCCCAAGACAAGGAGCAGTGTGCAGGATAATTGCATGAACAGGCCAGCCCTGGTTTCTACATTAGAGAAACATCAGTGGAAGATTTGACCAGGGTGGTCCAGGATAAAATTGTAAGGCTGGCTGATAAACATGGATCAGAACTTTAGGATAAAGGTGTGGAGTACTAGTAATAGAAATGACAACCCACTCCAGTATTCTTGCCTGAGAAATCCCACGGACAGAGGAGTTTGGCCGGCTACAGTCCATGGGGTTGCAAAGAGTGAGACACGACCAGGTGACTAACACATACAACAGACATACAGGCAGCAGTCAGTCAGGAGATAATTTGGGCATTTTGAGGCCCTAAAGGGCCTGTACTACAGATGGCCACATTTGGGCACAGGCAGGCCCTGACAAGTCACAGCCAAAGTCTTTGGCAACACCTGATTCTTGAGGTCAGTTTCCAGGGTAGGATGCCACCAGCTGGGGAGTGGGGTGCCATCACTAAGTCCCATAACTGGGAAGTCCTCCTCTTCTCTATCCAACAGCTTCCACAGGGGCTCCCTGTGTATGTCCTCATGCCTGCTACAAGATGATGTGCTAAACTAGGGCAGGCAAGTTTCAAAACTCCAAATCAGCTAGAGCAATCAACACTGTGATGAGAGGCTAAGAGGATGGACTCTGGACTGGGTTAGCACCAGCATGTGCACTACTAGATATGTGACCTTGACAAACCATTCAACTTTTCAGAATCTCAGTCTTTTCATCTGTAAAATGGGAATAATAATACCTGCTGTTGTAAAGGAAATAATGCACAGAAAGCACTCAGCAAAATGCTTGTGTGTTAGTCACTCAGTTGTGTCCAACTCTTTGTAACCTCATGGACTACAGCCCCGCCAGGCTCCTCTGTCCATGGAATTTTCCAGGCAAGGATATAGGAGTGGGTTGCCATTTCCTTCTCCAGGGGATCTTCCCAACACAGGGATCGAATCCAGGTCTCCTGCATTGCAGGTGGATGTTTAACATCTGAGCTACTAGGAAAGTCCAAAATGCTTGCCCCTGAGCAAATTTTCCTATGAAAGGTTAGCTGTGATGGGATGGGACTAATAGATGAACCTGCCTGCAGGGGTCTGCAGATGCAGTGGGACGAACAAACGCCCCTGCAGGGGATGCAGGCAGCCACAGAACACTAGCAATAGTAAGGTTAACAAGACTCAAAAGGAGCAGGAATCACAAAGGACCCTGGGCTGTAGAGAGAGGCCCAGGTTTGAACCGTGACTCTGTGCTTTGCCGAGGGGTCGTGGGTGCGTCACTTGGCTTCTCTAGGGCTCCACTGCTTTACCTGTGAAATGGAGCTAACAGCAGGCCGTCCTTCAGGTTAAGCAAGACCATCCAATTCAGGTGCTGAGCAGTGCCCAGCATGGGGTAAGCACATTACAACACCAGCTCCTTCCCCCTTGGCCTCTAGGGGCTTATTATCTTACCTGTCCTGCACACCAACCCTACGCAAGTCCCAGGGGTGTGGAGGAACACACGCTCAAAAGTGCTCTGAAAGCACAAAATGCTTCCCTAAGCCTGCTGTTCCTCGGTAAACCACTCCATCCACCCTGCCCCCCAGTAACGGCGGGTGGGGGTGGGGGCAGTGGGGCGGCGAAGCCTTCCGTGCCTTGGATCCTCCTGGAGGTGGAGTTCCCTCTGACTCACTTCTAGTTTAAACCACCTCCGCCCTCCTGGGGATGGGATGGGCTCCCAGCTGTTGTCTTGCTCCTGATACCCTTTGTGCAGGCTGGCTTTGCCTGTGGCGCCTAAGTGATGGGGAACAGGACGGAGCTGCTGAGTGCGCACTAGGTGGGGCTGGGTTAGAAGCCTCCATTACTTCCCCTCCCCAAGCCAAGTCACAAGAACTCTGCCCCAGGGTCCTCAGGGGTCAGAAGAATGAGGGAGAGAATCTGGATATTGGGACTTTTGGACACCACAGGGGCAGGGCAGCAGCTAGAACCTCTCACAAAACTGTGGATATATGCATGCACACACGCGCGCGCACACACACACTCCTCACCAAAGGGTCCCTTTCCCCCAGATTTAAGTATTCCACCTCTGCCTTGGCACAAATCTCTTACCTCTGCAAGGCTGCCCCATACAAGTAGTCTGAGACATCCAGCTGGGTTCAGTTTTGAATATAAACCTGGGTCACTTGGAGGGCTTTTGTGGGTCTGCTTGCCAGGAAGCAGGGAGGAAACCTGCTGAGTTCCTCTCCACCCCCGCCCCTGCCCACAGAGCGTGGCAGCCCATGCAGGTCACAGCTAAACTTAGCCTGGCAAATGTCCAGGGTCACTGGGGCTGGGGCGGAGCGCTGTGTGTGGTCAGCCCGGACCAATGGTCTACTCAAACCCTTACTCTGAGCCTGGCTGGAAGCTCCAGACCCTGGGGGATAAATCTAAGACCTCCCCTTCCTTCTGTGGGTCCCTCACTTCCACATCCCCCAGGCCCCCGAGGCACGCCCACCACAGCTTAATCCAATAAATGCCACTACGAGTTGGTTAATAGTGGGACTTCCCTAGCGATCTAGTGGTTCAGACTCTGCCCTCTCAATGCAGGGGCATAGGTTCCATCCCTAGTCAGGGAACTAAGATTCTGCATGCCACATGGCCCCCCAAAAATAGTGATACACTTCATTTTATCCAGCCCTCACTAGGATGTGGGGCTTCCCTGGTGGCTCAGATGGTAAAGAATCTGCCTGAAATGCAGGAGACCTGGGTTCGATCCCTGGGTCGGAAGGATCCCCTGGAGGAGGGCATGGTAACTCTCTCCAGTATTCTTGCCTGGAGAATTCAATGGACAGAGGAGCCTGGAGGGCTGCAGTCCATAGGGTTGTAAAGAGTCGGACATGACTGAAGCAACTTAGCCCTCACGTGCAAACCTAACACAGTGGAAGCAGCTTGGGCTTTGGTGGAGGCAGTCAGAGCAGCTTTCTCAGCCTAGCTGTGCCTTTTCTAGTTGTGTGGCTAGAAAATTACTTCTCATCTTGGGCTTTGGTTAACCCACCCGTGAAACAGGGGTAACACCCACCACTTAGAAGGTTACAGGGGTTGCTGTGAGCAGTGCCCAGCACATCCAAGTGAAGTAAAAGTGCTGGAATTCTCCCGGCAGGAATACTGGAGTATGGTGCCATGCCCTCCTCCAGGGGATCTTCCCACACTTAATAGTGTGCAAGGAACATGTTGGGTTGCTACAGGGCCCACAAAGATGAGGATGGCATGATCCTCAGTAGTGAAAACACTACAATCCATGCAAGAGGCAGACAGAATGAACAGTACGCTACAGCATTGCAGAGGGAGTTTCATTGCTGTTCTTTGTGGGAACTTCTTTATCTGTAAATCTTCTCTGCGCCCATCGACCTGGTTCCATATCCACCACGCCCCTTTCCTTCCAGGCAGAATTCCAACAACAAATCGAGAACAGCAGGAGCCTGTGTCCAGCCCTATAAACGTGTTCATCAACACCGGCCTGGCTCTGTCACCCACCTGCCCTCACCTGGGGCTGGCTGACTGTGGCCTCAGCAGTGGGGGTGTCTTTCTTAGCAGCCCAGCAGCCAGGCCCTTTGCCTCCCCGGGACAGTGGCTCCAATGTGGTTGTGGCTCAGCATCCCTAACATCACTTGGAGATGTGTTAGAAAAGCAGATTTCAGGTGCAGCTCCAGACCTACTGATCAGAAATTCCAGGGGTGGGACCAGCACCTCTAGGCGGTTCTAATGCCCACTCCAGTCTGAGACCCACCCCTTCCCAAGCCAGGTAGGCTTCTAGGGAGGAGGAGGGTGGGACTCCACAGCGTCCCTGCAGCCCAGATCCTGGCACTCGCCAACGGTTTGCCTCACACCTAGCCTCTCAGATGCAATTAGCTCTGCTAATTACCACGGCAGATGTAGCTCAGGCCCCGGCGTCATCTTCAGAGCTGAAAGAACCTATGTGTCCTGACAAAATGGAATAGGGAGGTGGGCTGATGGCAGGGGAACGCCCTGACAGCCCAGGTCCTGTGGGGTTACTGGAGTCCCTTTCCTGTTGCTTAGGTTCTGGGCCTCCCAAGAAAGAAGTGGCTAAAGGAGACCCAAAGTGTCCAAAGTTTGGGCTGAACCCCTCCTGTGTCCCTGGCCTTGTGCTGGAGTTTCACAGTCCTGGCCAATGAGATACATGTCGTTAGGGGGAAATAAACCCACAAATTTAAGAAAGTCAGAATTTAGAGCAGTACTCATCTAAGCCCCATTTTACAGATGGGGAAACTGAGGCATCATGAGGCGACACACTTGACTGGGAGAGTGGGTGAAGGTGGAAGTGGTCCAGGTGGACTGTGGACCCTCGCAGGCAGAAGAGGATTAGTGAAAGGTGATGTTTTCATTAACAGCTAACAGGAAGCTAATTACTCTGCGTGTGTTTTGTCATTATATTTTCAGAACACCAGATAGGTGGTTGTGGCATCCCTATCTTGTGAAGAGACTGGTGGTCAGGGAGTTTCACTGGGTGGCCTCCAGTATTTCCTGGACTGCAGTCTGTGGTGAAGCCTGCCTTCTTCTCTCTGCTTTACTCCTTCCATCCCCCCAGGGGATGATAGGAAACCTCCCCCGCCTGGTGACCCTCCCTGGCTTCCCTGCCAGTGGTGATCACCAAAATCATCAGGTTGGCTGACCCCAAGCTTCCTAGGCCTTGGAGAAACTGGACTATAAGCAAAGAGAGGTGGAATGCAGAGTGCGAGTTTGACCCCGAGTCTTGGTTTGCAGTTTGGGCCCCTGGAGCAGGCTGTCTCCAGCAGACGTATGGTCTGTCTGTCTCATGCCCGATTCCACTCTTCTCTCTTGGCAGAGGCCACGTCCCATGCTGGTGTCTGACCAGCTTCCCTGCTGTTCAATAGCACCCACCATTCAGGGCCGGCTCAGGGGTCCCCTCTCCGGGGAGCCTGCCCTTTTCCAAACCCTGTGGGTCAGGCCACATCCCTGCTCTTTACTGTGTGGGTTTACGCTGTGTCCCTACCTGCAGTGCCAGCAAAGGCTCGAAGCTGAACATCATCTGCATCCCCACCCCTACCTCCTCCAGGCACCACACACGGGGCTGGGCACCTGCAGGCACCCAACGTGTCAGGGGGAGTTGGCTTATCACCTACTTGGGAGGAATGGCCCGTCGTGTGAGTGATGGGTCTCCACACATTCCTTCCTCGCCGCCTGACTCTGGGCCAGGGGACAGACAGACTCAGCACAGATGGTGCCATAAGGGCAGCGCTGCAGGCGCTGGCTGCTGCCTTTCAGGACGGGACCCCTGCTGGAGAGGAGAGGTCCCACCCAGGCAAGACAGACAGCCTCCATCACTGCATTTCAGGCTGGGGTCTCTTCACCTGCACCCCGCAACCGGATGGGGGAGGGGAACTTCAGGGAGAGGGTGAACAGTTCTAGGGGTGGGAACTGGGTGCTGGCAGAGAGGGAGGGGGCGGGCAAGGAAAGAGGAAGGAAGAGGACCAAAATTAGTTGAGAAAGTGGGTAGAAAGGGTACAGTTTTGGGTCCCCAGGGCTTCCTCTTTTCAGTGTCTTTGCAACACCCCTACCTTCCACTGCATCACCTTTAACTCCTCCCACTGGTGGGCAGGATCTCCTTCTTGGCCCCAGCCTGCCACTTCCTCAGACCTGCCACTTTTGTGGCCACTGGGCTCCTTCCTTTATCTCTTTTTCGCCTTCTTGGGGGCAGGAGTGGTGGTGATGTGGGGCTGGAGTGGGGAGGGGACACTTCCCCACTGTAAATGGCTCAGTGCAGGTGCTGGACAGTTGGGCCACTCAGGCCTTCTCTGGGGAAGCCACCACACTGCATGTTCTATGCACCCAAAATGGCATGATCTTTTCTGTTTCCTCCAAGAGAAGCCAGAATCTGCATTTGACCAACATCTCAATTTTACTCTGCTGTCCACTCTTTCAAAAATTCTTTGAAATCCATGTGAGCCAAGTAAACTGTATCAGCGGGCCACCCAGTCTGCTGCCCCTCACATGCCTCCTCTCCCTGCCCACTGCCACCCCCAACTCCCCACCCAGCATTCCACTCAAGGCTGCCTGTGATCCCAGGACTCTCCTCACTTTTCCCCCTCAGCCACACCGCCACCTGCTAGCTAGAGCCTTTGCATCTGGGACTCCCTGAAATACCTCCCCCCACCGCTCACCCCCGCTCAACTTTTCACTCCTAGTCCAGTGCTGACCCCATTCCAGTGTCTTCCCATCCGCCCCAGCAGCCACCCTCAGTTAATCCTAACCAGCCGGTGCCTGGGGCTTGCATGCGCCTTCCCCACGGCCTCTCCAGGGACGAGAAGGAAAGAGAGTGACCGTGTGGTCTAATGGGCGGGCACTGAGCAGCACTCAGATTTCAGTCCAAGGCCTGTGGTTCCCAGGACCGAGAGCTGCACCCTCACCACCCCTTCCTAACCCAGGGAAACGCCAGGGGTCAAGACTGGCCCTGGCCCTGGTGGGGATGGGGGAGCAGGGCAGAACAAGGGAGAGAGCAGAGCCTCCACCCCAATGCCTGGGGAGGTGGACTACCTACGGACGGGCCCGTGGGAACTGGACACTGGCGGGGAGCAGCCTTTCCACTGATGGGAGCTCTGCTGTGGCCGCACGTGGCTACACTGGCCAGACTCCTTGAGGGAGGCCACTCACATCCGCCAGAATGTGGAGTTTCCACCAGGCCCACTCTCATAAAAGGGAGGCGCTTCCACAACGCCACCAGGATGCCAACCGCATCCTCTGGACTGGGGTCAAGCAGCCGGCCAGCCTGGGTGCAGCAAGTCCAGGTGCAGTGGCCTGGACTCTGCCCAGATGGATGGGACAGCCCACATCCCTCCTGTTCCTGCTCCTCCACCACATCCTATGCACGTCCCTCGGCCAGCAAGGGATGGACAAGGCAGGGAAGCCATCAGTCTCCCAAGAAGGACAGGGCCTCCTTCTGTCCAGCCATGCTGCCTGACTTCCCCACCACCGAGGCCCTGAACCACAGGGCATCATGGAAAATCACAGCAAAATTCTTGGGATGGAGAGACAGACAGACAAAGGCCTGGGGTCTCAGAGGCTAAGGGATAACAAGGAGGCTGCAGTCACAGAGACAAGGAAGGGCTCCCCTGGCAGCCCTGAGTTGGGGCCCACACCCTCCTCTCTCATTCATCCTTCCCAAGGCTCCTGGAATACAAGTTACTGCTGTTGAATGGTACACCTCAACAGGACAAGTCCATGTGCTCATACCCAGACCCTGTGAATGGGCTGTATTTGCACAAAAGGTCTTTACACGTGTAATTTAATTAAGCATCTTGAGATGAGACACTTCTCGATCACCCTGAATGCAAAGACAACTGTCCTTCTAAAGAGACAGAAAAGGAGAAAACAGACCAAGAGGAGAAGGTGGAAGATGGAGACAGAGGTTGGAGTGATGCTCCATAGCCCACAAACGTCTGGAGCCATGAGAAGCTGGAAGAGGCAAGAGAGGATTCTGCCTTAGGGCATTTGGAGGGAGCGTGGTCTTTGGAGTACCTTGATTTGACTTTTGGCCTCCACAGCTATGAGAGAGCAGAATCCTGTTGTTTCAAGCCACCACGTTTGTGATCTTTAGTTACAACAGCCCTTAGGCGGCCAATGCAATCTCACAGCGCATCCCAGCTTGGCCACCCAGCTTCCCATTTCTGCTGGTCACCAGCAGCAAACCAGCTATCACCTGGGATTCCAAGTGTAGGATGCCACACTATTGGGCATGCCACACTCTCCCTCCTGGCCAGGTATCGTCCTTTGGAATCAGCTCCTCTGAGCTCTCCCCTAATTCCCAGCCACCTCAGGTAGCCCAGGCCCTGGAGGTCTCCCTGCCCCACTTCAGGGAGATCCTGTGTCCATGAGACACAGGTCTGAGCTCTAGTTCAGTCAGGGGACCCCCTTTGTTCCCCTCCCTCCTGCGAGGGCCACTTCAAATTATCTACTGTCCTCTCAACACCTCCTAGACTTACTTCCCCACCATTCCCTACAACGTCCACACCCAGCCCCATCGTACAGTGCTCACAGTCAGCTCATTTCAGAAACCACTTGCCAAAGTCTTAGGGATCATCTCTGCCCCCAACTTGAGACAAATCCTTTTCTTGAAGGGGACAGATGAACAAGGGGAAGAGACAGCCTATTTACTAATCCTCTCAAGTGTAGGCGGGCATCTGGCACCAGTGTAGATGGTGTCTCCAGAAATGTGACCCAAGTGGGGACCCAACAGAGACCTGCTCCTCAAGGCTTTGTTCTTGGCTCATCTGCCTGTGCAGCAGCTCCATTTCCCAGGCAGGAGCCCAAGGCAACGAGAGGTTGAGCAATTGCTCAAGGTCACACAAGTAGGAAGAGAGCAGAGGAGCCAGAGGCCTGTGCCAGGCCTGCGGTTCTGGACCCTGCTGTCTTCCCAGTGGACCCAGGCTGCTGCTTCATCACAAGGAGCTGTTGGCCTGAGCTCTGGTCGTATCTCACTGCCTTCCGTGGTTGGGCTCCTCTGGGGTCAAGGCGAGCCTGTGTGCCTTGACACTCTGCAGAGCACCTGGCAGAGACCATATGCAGGGCCGTCTGCTCACTGTGCCAAGGACATGGCGACCCTGGGGACCCACTGGCTTACACCCTGCATATGGAGACACTGCTTTCTAAAGGTGTCTATAAACACCCTCCATGCATTTCCTACAGCAGGTGTGTACCCAAGGGCTTCCCTTGAAACCCAGTTCCCACACCAGGTTTCTAGACTTGAAGTTACAGGGTTCGTTTTAACAACAGAAGTGCAGTACTAACCGTGTCCCACAGCGAAGCAGTCCTTCTGACTGTCAGACATTGGCTTGGCTTAAACTGCAGTTTCTGGGAAGTCTCCTCTGCCCCTGGGCCCCATCTCACTCCCAAGAGCAGCTGCCCGGAGGGAACATGAACACTCACTTTAGGGTGGCCACACCAGGGCTCCCCAGACTGTCTGCTGTCTCTCCCTGCATCCTGTGTTTTCTACACCCCAGGCCTCCAAGCACAGCAGCAAATGCTCAGGGCAGACCCCGCTTTTGGGACACGGAGGGCAGTCAGCAGCAGGGGGTGGGAAGCAGGCTCCAGACCACAGCAAACACACAGGCTTAGGGGAGGGACTCAAGGGGGTGGAGCAGGAAGCTGAGAGTAAATACAAAGGACAACAAAGGGAAGGGAAGGGAAGGCCCTCCCACCCACCCACTGGCCCCTCTCACAGCTGCGTAGGGGATGGAGGATTAAGCAGATTGTCAGTGGCCCACCTTCTCTGGGTTGGAACAAAGAGCCCAGCTCAGGACCCACAAGAGATGGGCCCCAGGGGCTTTTCTGTGGCCACAGAACAGCCAGTTCCCCTACTCCCCGCCTCTTCCCTCTCCCCACCCTCCCCACTGCCTCTGACTTCAGGCTTAGAGGGGTACTGGCCCCCACCACAGTGAAATCTCAGGCGGTGTTCCCACCCTGGTCCCCTGAGGCTTGGGCGTACCTGACACAAGGTCCGGGCCCCAGCTGGGCTGGGAGAGGGGGAGAGAGGTGGGGAGGAAAGGAAGCGCTCTGGGCCTCCTACACACACACACACACACACACACAGTCACGCTGCTCCGTGACTGCAAAGATCTAAAGACCCCTTTCATCTTAATAAAGGGGAACAGTAAGAGACTCAAAGGCAAGAAGGAGGCCAACCCAGCTGTAAAAAACATAAGAGCTGCGGTTGGCCCTCTTGGCTGGGCTCTCCGCTGCAGGGACCTCCCTCACTAGGGCCAAACCAGTCAGAGCAAACCAGTCCTCCTCCTCCAGGGGGACCTAAGAACTGTGAGAAAAACAGCCCCCAGAATCACCCAGGAACACAGTCACCCTCCCTGTGAATTACACAAAACCACCATCTACAACCACACGGTTTTCCAGCCACAGGGTTGGAGCGATGACATTGTTGTGAGGATGCCCACGCTCTCTGTCCTAGCTTCTACCCCAGGCTACACCTGGCACACAGTAGGTGTCCCAGAACCAATTCAGGTGCACACGGGTCTGGCTGGGATACGCTGCAAACTGTCACTGATACTGCCAAGCTCACCGGACATCCTGCAGCCCCAAGGCCACCCAGAAAGAAACAGCCCAAAGATGTTCAGCTCAGGAGGGCTTAACACTTTGTAGAGGCTTCCTAGAGAAGGGCCAGACTCTGGAATCAGAGGCCTGGATTTGAATCCTGGCTCTCCCACTTGCTATACCAATAGCACCTACTTCATGGCATGGCAGTCACATGGTCGTGCTCCGTAAAGGACATTGTTACTGGCATTGGTATTGGTGAGGAGGCCAGGTCTCCGTTTTGATCTGTTAAATCCTGCTGGGTGCATCTTAGAGACTCCTCTGGGCAGAGGTAAGATGGCCTACATTCCTGCAGCAACCCCAGAAGCCTGGGGACAGGGGAAAGTTGTCACCTCTACCTCCTGTTTTCTTCTAAAGGCCCCAGGGGCTGCCACCAAGGGACAGCAGGAAGTTTGGCACCTGGGAAGTTCACAGCTCCCTGCCCTGCCCATCTGGCAGCAACAATGAGAGCTCCTCCACCATTTCTGAGCACCTAGAAGGAGAAACCAGTGCTGGTCTCTGATATCTGGCATTAAAGGTGCTGCATGGATTGCTTGCTGAATGAATGAATGAAGTCAGGACTAGGAAAAGAACCTCACTGCATTCCCTGGAGGAGGAATTTGAAATGGGAGTGGAGTGGGGCATCCTGGATAAAGTAAATTCTAAGTTTTTTTTCCCCCTGGGAGGCACCCTGCCATCTGAAAAGCAAAGTAAAGCCCTAACAGTGGTCAGTGCCTTGGGAAATGTGAGCACACCCCTTAGGACAGACCACAGCCACTTTAGGTCTGTACAGCCTTCTGCTAACTGCAGGCTGGCTAACCACCACCACCGACCACAATGACGTCCCAAGAATGAACTCCGACACAAGTTATCTGACCCTCAGCTACCTCTCCCCTTGACACCCACCTCCTCGCTTGAGGGCCTTGGAGAAAAGGAAGACAAATGAAGGATGACAGGGTGAGATGCAAATCAGGCAAGGGAAGAAGCAGAAGAGCAATCCTCGGTAGAGTGACAAGCAGCTTGGTCTCTCTGGAGGACACCAGACAAGCTGCAGGGCCCTGACACCCAGGGGAGGGCTTAGTAAACAGCAACTGATACGCTCCATTTATTGAGATTCAAGCATGATGCAAAACACTTTACTTTGCTATATCATCCTCACAATAAACCTCAAAAGGAGGCACAGAGAGGGGCGGCCACCCACACCAACATCACGGAGCTGGGATTTGAACCCAGGACTGTCCATCTTTCAAGCCCCTGGTCCTTCCGTGATACCGTGCTGCTCAGTGACCTGTGAAACATCAGACATGCATCTATGGGCTTTCCTTCCCTGTACCATTTAGGGAAACTCTCTTGCTCAATGTGCTCAGTCGTGTCTGACTCTTTGCGACCCCATGGACTGTAGCCCACCAGGCTCTTCTGTCCGTTGGAAAAACAGGTGACAATTTAGGTGAAATGTGGGCATGATGCAAGGAGTCAGACTTAATGAAGCTATGATGCTCCTTCCATCCAGAGATTCTGGGTGTGTGACCCCGGATATCTGAGATGGCTTTTCAGTTCAAAGGATGGGGAAGCCTCCTCCACAGTGCATGGGGAAAGAGGACTGAGGTCTCTTGAGACCCTGGGCAGTGCATTTAGGGGTGAGGCAGTAGGAGGAAAAGGCATGGATGCATGGGGGCATTCAGAGGAGGCACACAAGGGTGGAGCCCAGGCATCCCCGCTCTCTTCCCCTCCGGCCCAGGCATGCCTACCTCCTCAGTGACTCTGAAACAAAGTCAGCAAACAAAGGACCTTTTCAGGAACTCCAGGCGGGTTCCCAGACTGCTACTAAGAAGGCTATTGAAACAAGCTCCCAGGAGAACTGTTTGTTATGAGCACGTGGTTTTGCATCAACCGGCTGGGCAATTATGAGGACAACGCCTTCCCTGTGGTTTGAGGCAGGGGTAGGAGACCCTCCTGCATCCGTGCTGCAGGGAAGTGACCTGGAGGGAGGAAGCCCAGGAGAGCTACAAAGGGGAGCCCCTCCTCCTAGGCATAGCAATGGTCCTGCTGTGCTATTCACCTGGAAGTGAGTCTGTTAAACACTGTGGGTTTTCAATTTTCTCCTTAGGAGTTCCATCAGAGGATCTCAAGTGTACTGAGTATTATCTGCTTCTGATTGTTACTGTCCCCATTAAACAGACAGAGAAACTGAGTCCTGTGTGTCAATATCACAGAGGAAGAGAGGACCTGGGGTTGGCGGTCTGCCTGTTGTCCTCTCACCACTGACACTCAGACTTTGTCAGATTCTGTCCTTAGGCAGGACACCATGGACACCCATGGCTGTCCTCGCTAACACCACTCACCAAATCTCCAGTATATCTCAGACACCCTCAGATTCCTACATAAACTGCTGGGGAGGAAAGCATTCCACAGGTCTCATGTAACCCACTTAGACTTCCACGGGGCATGCCAGAGCTGGGTGAGAGGCAGACTCAGAGACCTTGTTTCTATTTCCAGTTGGTAGCCACCCATGGGGCAGTGGATTCTGCACAATCTTCCTCTCTGTGCATCTGATCACAAGGCCCCATGAGGCTACTGAAGCCCCAGCACAGTGTCGGGCACTTTGTAGGTGCACAGTAAGAACATAACTTGTTCCATCAATGAATGAAGGTTCTCTCTTAGGTCAGCCTCCCCAGGAAGGAGGCCATGTTTCTTACTTTCCTTTAGGGGTAGGAGGTGAAGAAGAAGGGAAAGCCCCTCTTCTGACCTCCCCATCACTACTCCTGTCTGCTCTCGCCCTACTCCCTTTGTGGACTGATTCAGGTTGTAGAAGGGAGGCTCAGAGCCATGGAAGCCACAAGAAGCCCCTCAGGAGGCATCCTTCTTGTTCTGAGTTGCAGCTCAGAGACCCAAACAAGAAGGCAGCTGTCAGTACTTCGGGCCTGGAGCAAACCCAAGGCCCAAAGACCCTCCACCAAAAGGCTCATAGCCCAGACCTCGGACTTGCAGCCTTGCCCTCTTCCCCTAGCCCATCCTGAGGAACACACCTGCGGATGTAGCACTTGCGGCACTCCTTCCCTTCAACATGTGTCTTACAGTTGGGTGGTTCTCGTTCCTCCCAGTATAACTTAAGGTGGAGGTGTCTGTTGCCTTGGGCAACAGTGATGTCACTGGTGAGGTGCTTCCATTCTGCTGATGTCATGGGGTGGGCCATGAGGATGAAGGGGCTTAAGCTTCCTACAGGAAGACATCCCAGGTTTCAAACTGCCCAGGTGGACCCTGTATACCTCGTGGGCACATCCAAATGATCCTCTTCCTGTCCCAGAAAAACCTCTCCCTCTCTCCCCTCTGGGTGCCTGTTCAGGCCATGCCTCATTTCCCTCTCCTAGTGTTGGTGGAAAGGTCTGGATGGGTAGCTTTACCCTCAACTCTGAATGAACCCCACACCAGGGCACCAATCTCCTTTTCACCATCTGGGAGAGTCTGGGTCCCTGTGGCCTTGCCCTTTGCCCAGAGCTAAGAGGAGGAAGCAGTGGGGAAGCGAGGTCCCAATCTGGCAGAGAATGATGATCTTCCATTGACCTCCCCTGTCTTTAAGTGCTCATACCAGCCAGAGACTGGTCTGCACCAGGCACCATCACATTGGCTTATAAGCAGACCCTGTGCGGGGTTGTCCACATTTTACTAATGACAGAACCGAGGCTTGGAACAGTCAAAGCACTTGCCCAACTCCTGAGCTCTGGAGCCAGGACTCAACCCAAGCCTGCCCTAAGTCAAGGTCAATGTGAGTCATACCTCCTTGGCTCTGGGGCACCTGGAGGCTTATGGCTTTAAAGAAGAGCCATGAGGGGGCCTGGACAGAGACCAGGGAGAACCCTTTAAATCCAAAGAGGCCAGCTGGGCAGGCCAGGTGGTTCAGACAGCCAAAGCAAGGACTTAGGACTGTATCACCCTCATGTTCACACTGGGGCTGCAGTAAGTGGTCAGTCCTGGCTCTTCCAGTTCGTTGAGTATCTGTGTTGACTAAGGACCATGTTTCTTTGCTCTGTACTTGACTTCTTGTTGACCCATCCAGGCCACCTGACCATCTCCTTGGTTTGCATTTACCCCTGTGGCCTGAACCTACAACCCTGAAATTTTATAGTAGTTATTTAACTTATGCAAATACAACTTAATGTAGCTGGGAGCTACTATTTAGAAAGCACTAAATGAGATAAGTAAATAAAATAAAAAATGCTAAATTATGAAAGAGGACAGGGAGACATCCTACTGGCAAACACTGCCCTTGAGGGACTGGCTAAGGAGATATACATAACATATAGGACTGCTGATCTACCTGGCAGGCATCTCTCCATGGGTGATGGGGCCATAGAAGCAAACAGAGTCCATGCTATTGGACCACTGCTGCCCCTGCCCTCTGCCTCCCCTGACCTGAATCCAGTTTTGCCAAGCACAAGTTGCCTTCTGATTTTTAGTTTCCCATGTGGCTTGCCCAGGACTCAAGAAGCCAGTATCACTGGCTCTACAATGGTTACAAAGTCTTCTTGCGAATTAATATGCTAGCAATTTTATCTGTACACTTTGTAGTGTACAAGAGCTCTCTGTAGATGACTCAGTAGCTCAAGTCCAAACTGCCCTGAAAATCGTGGAGACAGGGTTTCTGAACATGTGCAACTAAGAGCCAGATTCTGGGGCAGGTCACACGACATGGGAAATCGGCTAGGCACCAGTCGTCCCTTTCCAAGGCCATGATGAATTTCCCATTAGCTGAGAAGTCTATTTTGTTTAAAATACTGTCTACAGATAGTAGATAGTAAAATGCTCTGTTCCAGCTAATTAAGTGCTGTAATGTATAGGGTGAAAAATAAGTGACCATATATACGGAGCTGTGAAATACAGTTTTGGAAAGTCTTTCTGGATGAGTTGGGAAGGGCGTTTGCAGAAGAGCAGCACTGGACAGGGATAGGGGCTGTAGAGCTTGCAAGTGTCAGGACAGCGTGTTCAGATGCTTTTTCCATCCTCCATTCCCTCAGGCATTCTCTGCCCAGGTCAGGGACCCTGCATGGCCCTTTTCCTCTGCACCACACCCAGGCAGCACTTACTCATCAGCCTCAGGACAGGCCCCAGACTGGATGTGCGATGTCACACTGCCCAGTGATTAAAAAGGAAGGACATCTGAGGCTTGGGCCAGCCCTGCCTTTCTTTCCTTTCCTTCAGCTGCCAGGTAAGTTTGCCATCTTCCTCCATCTGAGCTGACAGTGAGTTTCCTTCCTCTGACAAAGAAAAGAGCAATCGCTCTTATCTTTTTCTCATGAGGGGCCCCAACTAAACTAGCTTTTGAAACTTCACCTGCTTCTTGCTCTGTGAATGCTCAGTGACTTTCAGGCTTCTGAACACCATACCTCTCTGTGACTGAGTTTCCTCAACTATAGAATGGGGATACCAATACCTATGTCACCGGGCTACTGAGAAGATTAAATGAGTTAATACAGGCAAAGTGATTTTGGGGGAAAAAAAGCCTGGCAAATGTTAAGCCCTCGAAAATTGGTTATCAGGCTGCTGTGTACAGTTGTATGGGTGGTATACTGCTCAAGAACACCTGGCTGGGAGAGTGGAAAGGATGAATCAAGCTCACATGCCAGCTTGCACAGCTATGTGCCTTGGCTCTGTCCACCCAGAGGAGGCCCCTGTTTTCTAAATGATACCAAGGTGCCATCTTCTTGTTAAAAGGAAGTACCTTATTCTAATTCATGCAGATGATGGAACAGGCTAGCAGCAGTCTTGGAGGTTATTATTGTCAGCTCTTGGCACTCTCTTGGGTACATCCCTTTCCCCAGCAAGACAAGATTAGTCCCAGCCACAAGTAAGGTCCTGCTCCTCAGGTGTCCAGCACATCTGGAGCCCTTACCCCTCCCTTAGCAGGCTCGTGGGATAAAGCTTTCCCCAAGGGCCCCCAGGGCTGCTCTCCAATTGAGGGGACTCTGCACCCCAAACATGGAGCCACAGAGTCTTGGACTCTGGAGGGACCCTCTCCTTCGTAACTGTTGATGGCCACCTGTCTCCTGCCAGTGATGGCAACGCCTTAACTACTGAGGTGCTCCAGTTACTGTCAGCAAGTTCCTCCTTATTTCTGAGTAAGTAAAATCCATCTCCTGCTTCTCCCACCCTGTGAATCTCTAAGGCCAGACACAGCAAGTCTCCTCCTTCTCTTGAGTGACAAAGTTGGAAATTCCTGAAGGCCAGAGCCACCTTCCCCTAGGTTTCTCGTCTCTGGAGGAAATACTGCCAGTTATTCCCTTCTCCCTGACAAGAAACACTTTCCCAACTCCCATGGCATTCCACCTCTCCCCTGCGGACAAGTGAGAACAGGGCTGTGCACTCCAGCCCTCCACCCAGAGATATGTCTCCTCCAGACAGAATCCTCCATCTTTTTCCCTTTATTGATCCCAAGGGGGTCCAAGAAGAAAAAAACACAAGACCAGGTTCCTCCCAGACAATACCTTCTCAGGTGGGCAATTTTGCTAGAAGCCTCTACCAGAAGTTCCTCCACTTTTTGTCCTCAGATAAAAAGTTCACCCACAAACCCTCATCTTTGTTCCTGTCATGCATGCTGCAGGAGCTGGGAGGCGTTCTTGGTGACAACTTCTGGGCTGATGGCATGAGGTTAAAAGTTCAGATCCTTGCCACCCGAAAGTTGGAGCTTGAAACTGCTGCATCTTTGAAAATTACCGAGCTGGAGGACGGCACTTGCAGAAAATGCTTTCCATTGGAGAGTCAGCCTAACCACTTTACGGTTACCCACAAGTGGAAAATGTGAGGGCAGGACGGCCTGGAGCGGCAGCAGCAGCACACAGGGAATTAGCAAACAGTGAGAGCCACTTCAGGCACGTAGGCTGGAGGGAGGACTCAAAAGCACAGCCCATTATGCTATAAAGGAGAGGTGAATGGCAGCAATTCTACCTGTGCACCAGGCCTTTTTGCAAGGCTGGCTTGGACCTGGGACTGCACCCTGCACAGGTTTGCTTTACCTGGCAGCCACTCAGCAGCAGAACTAGTTTATGAAAGGGAAGAACCCTGGGTCAAATCCAAAAGAAGAACCTCCCCACTCCCTCCTCCCCACCAAAATAGGACTCTGAACTGATTTACATTCAAAAGGACAGGGTCCAGGATCCACCAGTACTTGGTACTCTTCTAGTTTTGGGGAGCTGGGGGTGGGGGGAGTATAAGGAGGGATGGTTCTCACAGCTTTCAGAGGAGCAAAAGGCAAAATGTGGTCCCTGAGGGGTTCAGTAAAATACTTGCCCTTCCTGGGACACAGCACTTTTGTTTTTAAAGAAAAGGAGCGTTCTGGATGTGAAGCCCAGTCCTGGGGCATCCGAGTTCCTCCAAATCGCAGCCAGGAAGTTGGAAACTCTGGGAAAGGGTCTGGGATGCTACTAGAGGTCAGGTGGAGACTAGCAGCAGCCCCAAGAGAAAGTTCTGCTCGGCGTGGGGTCTCCTTCACTAATAGCCCAGAAAGAGGAAGCGGCGGGGGCTTTATCCCGCCTCCAGCAACCTCATGGCTTCACTACGTTAAACCTAGAAAACAAAGACTTCATACCTACTCTCTCTTTCCAGGAGGGGAAAGGAAGTATGGAAGGGAGCTAGTTAAGAAGCAGGGCGACTCAACTACTCTTTCAGCTCCAGAGCTCCGCTCACACGGTCCAAAGTAACGGATCTTTGGGGCGGTAGAAACAACAACCTGGTCCCGCTTCCGGCATCGCGGTGCGGTGAGCCGGGAGGAGGGGCTGCCGCTGCGCGGGGCTGCAACGGGCAGCGCTCACTGGGGTCTCCGCGGCCGGGAAGAAGCCAGAGAGGAGAGGCCGGGATGCAGGACCCCGCACGGCGCGAAGAGGGAGAGGGCAGCCTCTCCCCCACCCGCGCCTGTGCTCGGGCGCCGTACCCCAGTCCCCCAAGTCAGTCCCAACCCGGGGGGCCGAGTGGGCGCGCCGCTCCAATCCGCCTCCATCTCCGGCGCAGCTCCGCCTGGTCCCTCTTCTTCCTTCCAACCCACGAAATGCTCCGGGAGGACGCAAAGCCTCGCGACCGCGGGCCCGGTACTTACCTTCGGCTTCGGTTTCCGCTCCCCGAGGCGGGAGGTATTGCAGGAGTCCCGGCTGCGCTCGCGGGTCCCGGGGGCCCCGGAATCCGCTGTCTGGCCGCCGCTGCGGCTGAGCTTCCCGCCAGACAATTAGAGGGACGGGGGCGGCGATACCTCGGCCGGCTCCCGCCTTCTGGCCCCCATTCGCCGGGCTCTAGAGAACTTCAGAGTTACTCATTTCCTAGATGTCAAAGAAACTTTTCCGCCAAATAAGAACAAAACACCCGCCTCTCCTCCCTGCCTCGGAGGCTCCTTAAGGTGGACCGTGAGGGTTAGGGGGCGGCTGATCCAGGGTCCGCCGCGGAAATCTGCGCATCGACCACCCCAGAAACTCCATAGGGGCCAGCAGAACTGGAGGGTGATCGGGCAAGACGGAATCTGGCTGCTGGATTTAAACTGGAGCGAATGGACAGGGAGTCAGGAGAGGACGCCCTTAAAAGTCTGTTTGGGCGGGCGGAAAGGAAGGAGTTAAGTCCCCGCACGCCTACACTGGGTTTTCAGCAGCGCGTTTTACAAGCGGTGGAATTCCAGGGGCCACTTATTTTGTCCTTTGGAGGGAAATATAAGTCGAGACACAACGCCGGTCCCTTTTTTCGACTTCTAAGTGGATTAAAATTGCTCACCAAATTCTATGATAATTGAATGCATCTTTGCCTTTTCCTGAGTAGGCACAAAGGAACATCATTACTAAATACTGTCATCTGTAGAGGGCGCTTTAGTGTCCAAAGCATGTTTACAGTAGGGATGTTAGACCACTATTTTAGAAGGAGGAACTGAGGCCAGGACGGACTGTAGTACCCTGGTCAGACTTGATGGGTTATGAAATCCACAGCCTATTGTCTTCACTTTGTGACTTGCCTAAATTCCACAGCTATTAGAAGTGGCTGGGAAGGGCTTGAATAAATCCTAGGTAAGTGGCTTTGCAGGAATTAAAGGCCACTGAGGGTACATTGGGGGAAATTATGAGAACACACTGGCTGAATGATTATCACCATTGCCACTGCTGTTTGGTTTTAGATCACCTTCTTCCTCTCCTCCGCAAGCCAGCCAAATAGCTTTCACAGTCGCCTGGAAGACATTAGGCTGAGTCTGAAAGATAAACAGGCAATGAGAACAAGTTCTAAAAATAGATCCCCTGGCCCTTGGCCCAGGTTACTCTTGTTTTCAAGCTTCTGCTGCTGCTCACAGTTCTTTCCTTATATCAGAGACAGTTATAGTAGAGTTTTGGAGGGCTGTTGGGGAGAGGTGAGGAATGGGGTGATCTGTGGAAACCTTCCTGAAAGGGTGGTGATTTTGAAAATGTCTGCCAGTTGGATGGGTGAGGTATTCACCCACCACCCATCCCCCGAGTAGGGGGGGGAAATTACTGGGAGGTGGGGACCCTGGACTGAGCACCACTACCTTGCCTTGTAATCCTTGGGGTAGAAATCAGGGTTATATCATGTACGGTAGAATGCCGAGAACAGTGCTTGAATGCCCTCTGGGATCGTCCTATAAGCAAAGTTGTTTCAGCGTTTTCTAATGGTGGTTTCTATTTCCTGATGGGGCAACAAATCTGTTACATTTGTTTTCCTTTCAGACCTGTTGATTTCACTCTCCGCGACCTCATGGTCACCTTCAGCACCCCTCTGTTCTCAGCGTTAAGTCCACTTTCCAATCTAGGCACATGAGTCGTTCATGAACTGGCCTCTCTTAATACTTACCTCACCAAGCACATATCTCGTTCCATTTTCCACACCAAAATTCTTGTAGTTCTTGGAACTTGTGCTTCTCCGAATGTGATCTGAGGTTTGTTTTCCCCCCTTGGATGTTCACATGGGCTCTATCTTCTGTCTGCAACCTTCACGCCACCTTTTCCTCCAACCTATCATCCCTGATGTACACACACTTTTTTTTTTTTGCATGGCTAATGTGTGCTTAGTCTTAAGGTCTCCGAATAGGTGATTTCTTCTCTAGGAAGTCTTCCTTGAACCCTGACACCTGGGTTAGACACTCCCCTCCCCCATGTAGTTTCCACAGCACATTGTGCTTATTCTAGAAAGGTTTTTTAAAAGACAGGAAGGTACAGGGATTTCCCTGGTGGTCCAGTGGCTAAGACTCCAAGCTCCCGGTGCAGGGGGCCCTGGTTGGATCCCTCCTCAGGGAACTAGATCCCACATGCCACAGCTAATAGTTTGCATGCCACAACTAAAGATCCTGAGTTGTTGTTTAGTTGCTAAATTGGTCCAACTCTTTTGCTACTCCTCCCATGGACTGCTGCTAGGCCCCTCAGTCCATGGGATTTCCCAGGCAAGAATGGGGTGGGTGGCCATTTCCTTCTCCAGGGGATCTTCCCAACCCCAGGGATCAAACCCGTGTCTCCTGCATTGCCTGGCAGATTCTTTACCACTGAGCCACCAGGAAAGCCCAAATTAAAAAAAAAAAAAAAGATCCTACAGGTTAAAAAAGAAAAAGATCCTGCACGTCGCAATGAAGATTCCTGCGTGCTGCAATGTTGGGGGCCGGCGTGAGGCACTCCGCCCATGGCAAAGGTCATGAGGAAGGAGGCTTGACATACGCAAAGGCGGGATCGAGCCTCAGGAGTCCCCCTGGAAATCCTCGAGCATCTACCCCCATAACCAGAGCCTGCCTACTTTACTACTTTGTGCTCTCACCTACACCTCTGACTTTACGGGGGGCTGTCCCCCACCACCTCTTTCGGAGAAGGAGTTAACTTAGAGCTCCAGTTAATAATAATTCCTGGGCGTGATAGGAGTGTTTTAACCTACAAACTCCTCTGAAGGTTCTCTAGCCTGCCTGACAGGCTTGTCGGGCCACATGTGATTGCTCACAGCCTCCCAACCGTGAGAGGCACGAGATGCTTTAAACCTTCTAAAAACAGGTTCCTTAGAGAAGTTAGAAAACCATTAGTATAAGTATAATGGGCTGATTAGAAATTGTATTGGTGAAGGGTTTTTTCATTTGTTGAGCCAATGTTTGTTGCTAAGTCTCCATATCCCCTGCCCTTACACACATTAATGAATATATAAAAGAAATAAGTATTAACCTTTGATATAAATCACGTTAGACCTTAGGCTAAGTAAATTCTTTCCTTAACTAAAACCCACTACACCCTCACCCTATAGGAATGTAACTTTATTTGGGTGGCGTCTGTTTTAAGAATAATCACCCCTGGAGAAATAAGTGTCCTGGTTGACTGACTGCTGTCACAAGGAGAGGGTCGTAAATTGTCAGCAGGCCCCCTGGCCAGAAGATGATGTAACACCCCTAAGACCTCTGTATACATTTGTATGAAGCACCTGACTTTGATAAAAGTCAGGACTGCTGACCCCGCGTGACTTTTGCATAACATCTCAGTGTATAAAAGTAGACCATGGAAAATAAAGAATTGGGATCAGTTCCTCGAAAGACTGGTCTCCCCATGTCTCTCTCTCACTCTGGTTGAGTCTCCATCTGGAGCGCGGAACCCACCATGCTTACTAATTATGCCTGGGCTTCTAAGATCTGACCGGGGAGGCCTCAGTGTCTCCTCTCCTTCGGGAGAACGGAAGGACGCCTGCGGCCTACGCAAGTGGTGCAAGCTTCTTGTCTTGAAGTTTTATTGGTCCCCCGCGTAAACCAAGCTACTCAGCCTCTTTTCTCCACTGAATTTTCCTACTGAGCTATCCTTATTCTATTACTCTTTATATCCTTAATTAACGTGTAATTAAGCAGTTGTTCCCTGACCCTCGCCTATGCCGTCTCTCCTTCGAATACCCTGGATCAGCTGGGGCTGGACCCCGGCACTGCAACTAAGACCTGGCACAGCCAAGTAAGTAAAGTTTTAAAAAGACATATTTTAAAAAGACAGGACTGTGCAAAGATTCATCTTCTGGGAATGTGAGGGGCCAAGAATTCAGCGAACCTCTGCTGAATACAGAAATGCTGGGTCAAAAATCAACAATTGAAAAAAAGAAAGGGGGATCACTAGGTGTGAGACAGGAAGAAGGAACTCAAAGGCAAATAGGGTTATTTGACATGAATATAAGCACAAATGGCTAAGGACTGGGGTTGGTACCCACACAAACCTTGGGTTCTAGAAAAGCAGAGATCTGGACTTGAGACTCCTGCCTAAAGCTGACACCCTGGGAAGGATCTTAGGAGAAAAAAGTCTCCCACTCATCCAGGGCCACACCAAAGAAGTTTGTCGTTTGTGTGGGGCCTCTGGATGAATTTTAAAATATGTGCTATAGAGACTGAAACCACTAGCCTGCCTTTGCCATGATTAGTTGTGAGGTCCCAATATTACCCATGTGTTGAGAGAACCCTGGAGTCCAGAAAGAATATAGAAGCTGATTCCAAAGTGATGAATCCCCCCAGTCCTGTCAGAAGCGAATGCAAAACACAATTTTTTTTTTCTTGATCTCTGACAGATAAAAAACTCCCATTCGAGATGAGTTTATAATAAGAAATTATAAACTCAACTAGGAAATGAACCACATGAGGGCCTGGATCCGTGATAAGCAGGAGAGTTAGCTCCTTAAGAACTTGAGGCAGTAGAACAACTTGAAAAAGACTAAAATAGTTATGTTCAACATAATTACAGAGACAGAAGGATAGAACATACCACTATGAAAAAATAGGGCAGATTTGGAAAAGTATAAATATAATATTTAGAAAAATTTTAGTCATTTACATTTTAAAAGCCCTCAAGGGCAGAATTCTTTTTTTTTTCTTAAGTCAATGGTAATATATCCAGCAAAAATCCAATGAAAATAACTCATTAAAAAGGGGAAAATAAAAGTAACACACAAATTTCACTTGTGAATACTGTTTTATAAATTCTTAATAAAATATTAACACAGAATTCCGTAGCACATCAAAAGAATATTACATCACAAATAGATCAAAAATGAAAAACTGAAAGACCATCACTAAGATCTGAAAAGCCATTTGAAAAAATTCATCATCCAAACACAGATAAACATTTCTGTAGTATGATAAAAGTAGAGAGTGAAATTCTTCTCCAAAGCCAATATTATGCTTAATGGGAAATGTTAAAATTAGTGCAAGATGAGAATGTCCTCTCAGCACCCCCCTCCACTTTTTTAGATTTGTCAATTAGGGATGTGTTAAGTTACAAGGACTAGATTCAGTTCAGTTCAGTTCAATCGCTCAGTTGTGTCCGACTCTTTGCAACCCCATGAATCGCAGCACACCAGGCCTCCCTGTCCATCACCAACTCCCGGAGTTCACTCAGACATGTCCATTGAGTCAGTGATGCCATCCAGCCATCTCATCCTCTGCCGTCCCCTTCTCCTCCTGCCCCCAATCCCTCCCAGCATCAGAGTCTTTTCCAATGAGTCAACTCTTCGCATGAGGTGGCCAAAGTACTAGAGTTTCAGCTTTAGCATCATTCCTTCCAAAGAAATCCCAGGGCTGATCTCCTTCAGAATGGACTGGTTGGATCTCCTTGCAGTCCAAGGGACTCTTGAGAGTCTTCTCCAACACCACAGTTCAAAAGCATCCACTCTTCGGCGCTCAGCTTTCTTTATACTCCAACTCTCACATCCATACATGACCACAGGAAAAACCATAGCCTTGACTAGATGGACCTTTGTTGGCAAAGTAATGTCTCTGCTTTTGAATATGCTATCTAGGTTGGACATAACTTTCCTTCCAAGGACTAAGCGTCTTTTAATTTCACGGCTGCAGTTACCATCTGCAGTGATTTTGGAGCCCAGAAAAATAAAGTCTGACACTGTTTCCACTGTTTCCCCATCTATTTCCCATGAAGTGATGGGACCGGATGCCATGATCTTCGTTTTCTGAATGTTGAGCTTGAAGCCAACTTTTTCACTCTCCTCTTTCACTTTCATCAAGAGGCTTTTTAGTTCCTCTTCACTTTCTGCCATAAGGGTGGTGTCCTCTGCATATCTGAGGTTATTGATATTTCTCCCGGCAATCTTGATTCCAGCTTGTGTTTCTTCCAGTCCAGCGTTTCTCATGATGTAGTCTGCATAGAAGTTAAATAAGCAGGGTGACAATATACAGCCTTGATGTACTCCTTTTCCTATTTGGAACCAGTCTGTTATTCCATGTCCAGTTCTAACTGTTGCTTCCTGACCTGCATACAGATTTCTCAAGAGGCAGGTCAGGTGGTCTGGTATTCCCATCTCTTTCAGAATTTCCCACAGTTTATTGTGATCCACACAGTCAAAGGCTTTGGCGTAGTCAATAAAGCAGAAATAGATGTTTTTCTGGAACTCTCTTGCTTTTTCCATGATCCAGAGCATGTTGGCAATTTGATCTCTGATAGATTACCTGACTATAATTTTATGTGTGTCTAAGACAAGAAATTAAACAAATAGGGCTTTATTTTTCTCAAAGGAGAAGTCTGTATATAGGCTGCTTTTGTTCAATACCTTCCCAGTTTTGGGGCTGGTCGAAGGTTATGCATATTTACTGTTTTGCTATTTATTGCAAAATTGTCCTCCAAAGAAGTTTCACCAATTTAGACTCTCATAAAAGCGTGAGAATGTTTGTGTCCCTGCATCTTTTTCTGCATTGACTATTTTTTGATTTTAATTAGTTTGCCTCTTTTATAGGTAAAAAAGATCCGTGTCTTGCTGTGCATTTCTTTAATTACAAATGGGGCTAAACAGAACATTATTACTGACCATTTTGTTTGTGAGCAATCAGTAATAACTTTACCTGTTTTTCTGTTGACTTCTTTTGTGTGTGTGAAAGTAAATGGATTTTTTTTTTTTTTAATGATCTTTGGTGCTAAATGGGGCTTCAAATTCCACAGTGAAAGGTGACTTGTGATCAACCCCAGAACAACTGCAGGGCAGCCTCACACTATACTTCACAGTCAGAAATGTTGGAAACAAAAAAGCCAAACAAACGGGGACAGGTTTCCCGTTCACCCCCAGCTGTGGTTATTCCAGTGTATGGAATAATACATGACAGTGGAAGAGACAGGAGGCCAATGCTGGTCCTGCAGGGTCGCATGGACGGAAAGAAGAGCTTTTCCCTTGATTTGGTCAGTCTCTCACCATCCTGATTCATCTGTGCATGCAGTTTTGAGAGATAATAACAAATTGGCTTACATTGGTTTTTTCTCTGAAACAGGCTGCTTTGCTGAGACCTCAAAAGTGTCGTTGAACAGGAGAGATGATTTGCACTTGCTTTCCTCAAGGTTTGTGTTGGGAAACCACTTCCCATCCCTTCTTGGAAAGTTGCTGCCAGCAAGGCCTTTGGAGATCTTTTTACCAACAAAAGTGAAACCAAGAGAATTTAGGTCACGTACTCAAGGTCTCACTATTGGCTGGTGACGGCATGCCCGTGTACGTATTAAGTCGCCTCAGCTGTGTCCGACTCTTGGCGATGCTGTGCACTGTAGCCCTCCAGGCTCTTCAGTCCATGGGATTCTCCAGGCAAGAATACTGGAGTAGGTTGCCATTTTCCTCCTCCAGGGGATCTTCCCAACCCAGGGATCGAACCCGCGTCTCTTATGTCTCCTGCATTGGAAGGAAGGTTCTTTACCACTAGGGCCACCTGGGAAGGCTGCATAATAATAGCTAAAATTTATACTCTGTGTTAGATGTTGCTCTAAACACTTCACGTATGATAACTTGTTTAATTCTCCTAATAACCGTAATAGGTATTGTTGGAAAGCCTTGGTGGTTCAGCGATAAAGAATCCACCTGCAACACAGGAGACTCAGGTTTGATCCCTGGGTTGAGAAGATCCCGTGGAGAGGGAAATGGCAATCTACTCCAGTATCCTTGCCTGGGAAATCCCAAGGACAGAGAAGCCTGGTGGGCTCTAGGTGTCACAAAAGAGTCAGATATGACTTAGCATCTAAACAACAATAATAGGTATCCTTTGCATTCCCATTTCACAGGTAAAGAAACAGAGGCCCAGAGAAGTTAATTAACTTATCCAAGATCACACAGCTAACAAGTGAGAGTCAGGAAATTTGCTCCAGAATCTTGCCTTCAACTACTTTGCTATGAAGAAGTAAATCCCCTTCAAATGTATAAATACACTGAATTTCCTCAAGAATGGGATTATAGTAGAATGAGATTATAATAGAACATTTTCCCAACCTTTTTTGAAAATACATTCTACCCCAAAATGTGAATACTCTCACATACAAGTACTTTACAAGTGAAAAACAGTCACCTTAGAAACAATCCTTATGCTTACTACATGTAATAGACTCTGGTGTATTCCCTCTTCTGTTTCTCCTTGCATCTCTTATCGTTTTTTGAAAAGAGAAAAAAAAAAAAAAAAACACAGGCTACAACTCACTCAAGAGTCATGATCCATGGTTTGGAAAAAATACCTCTTTAAACTGATCTTCTGGTTCATATCTCTAAAGCTGTTAGTGGTTTTACTTGTTAAGTTTCCATCCATACACACCACTTGGAGTGGGAAAGACTGTCAGATAATTTCTATCGAGTGTATTTCTGGTCAGGAGGTATTCATTGCTCTCCTTGTAGTTAATGTCTGATGATGGGACATGAATGCTTTAAGACAAATCACCGTGCCATTACCGTAGAAAAATCTTCATTCCCTCATCCATTCGTTCATTCAACATGTGGGCACCTACTATATGCCAGGCATTGTGCTAAATCAGGAGTTGGCAAACTCTGGCTGGCAGGCCAACTCCAGAGTGCCACCTGTTTCTGTAAATAAGGTTTTCTTGGATCACAACCAAGCCCATTCATTTATATATTGGGCTGCTTCTGTGCTTATGGCAGAATGAAAATAGCTGCTACAGAAAATGTGTGGCCTGGTGAAGATTTCTTAATCTGGTTCTTTATAGACCTAGTTTGCAGATTATGTGCTAGATTCTAGAACACAATGGTATTCTAGGCTGGTCTCTACCATCCTGCATGTTTGCATTGTCCTGTTTAGCTTATGCTGTGTTTCAAGTTCCTTTGGTAGCATTGGAGGGGGAGTGTGGAGGTTTTTTGCCTCCCTTGCACTGCCTCAGAGAACACCTGCTCACAGTAGATGCTCAGCAGGCATTTTTCATTAGTGAAACTGTTAGATAGATTTGGCAGCAGATATTGGAAATAAAGCAACCTATCTACAGGGTGGAAAGAATTTATTCCTCTAAGATAGCAAAGAGTTTCACTTTACAGATGCTTATCTTCGCTCAGAGAAGCAAATTGTAACTTTTGTTGAGTGCCTACTGTGCATGGAACCCTGTGGATAAAAAGAAAAGCCTTGGTTCTTTGACACTTGCATCAGAGATGGGAAGAGAAATGAGATCCTTAATATTTCTATTTGAGGGCCTAGTGTATACTTGGAGATGATTTTATTTAATTACCTTAGAATCTTAAATGTTTATGTTCCAATAGCTTTTAGCTAGTCACTAATCACTCCCAAGAGTGATTGCTGTGTGCCTGAGTGCAGAAGCTGATTCTATTTTTCTTTTCTTCCTTCCTCTCTCTCCCTCTCTCCATTCCATCCTTCTTTCCATTTTTCCTTCCTTTAACAAACTTTCTGTTTTGAATGTCTCTTATGGGTCAGCACCATAGATGTATTAGAAAAGACTGGTCTTTCCAGACATAGATATAAACACATGATTACAATACAGTACATTGATGGAGGGATGCTCAGATTTTCTAGTAATACAGAGAAGGTGTGCCAAACAGGGGAAGACTTCCTTGGGGAGGTGGCACAGAGCTGACTCTTGAAAAAACTCACTGGACAAAGGAGACATAGGATATTCTAGACAAGGCACCAGCACACGTTAAGACTAGATGTATGTTGAAAATACGATGTTTTCAGGGGATAGTAGAAAACAAGAGCAGTGGCCCATCATCAAAGGGATTTGTGCCTTGATTTTTTTTTTTTTTTTTTTTGCTTACAGTTTTCTCTCTTAAGGTGATTTAAAAAATTCTGTTTATTTACTTATTTACTTCTTCATTCATTTAGTGTATTTGGTTATTTGTAGTGGGAACAGGTTGTGTGGATCGATTCGGTCTTTTTCAGCAAGTCGGTTAGGTTAGCTGGTTGGTCTATGTAAATCTTCACTAGTTTTAGGTAGGACATCAAACTGCAACCTTGGACTGGCCTCTTGGGCAAGAAGCACCCCCTGAGTGAGCTAGCTTACCTATCCAGTCACATCCAGAAGGAACTTGACCCAGTGGGAGAGGGGCAGTTAAGATGACTGGGTTGTGACAGTCTCCTTGTAAAAATGAGCCCAGGCAGTGGAGATTGCACGCTGCTTCCACCTTGTGCCCGACCTTTCAATCTTCCTAATAAATCTGCCTGAGCTTTGCTGCCTCCTAGGGTATCAAGAGAGGCATTTGTATGAAGACCCTTTGGGAATCGATGTCAAAATTGCTCAGCAAATGTTCTGTTAAGTTAGGTCTGCAGCAGTGTGGAAAAGAAGCAGATTAAAGGAATAAAATATGGCCCAAACAGTTTCGGAGAGTACTAGCCAGCTGGGACTCTGTTTTGTCATTTAAGGTGAGCATGGGGTCATCTGATAAATGATAACAATTTTCTGTAACACGTGGGCTTTTAATCGTCCCAAAAGCCTGGAGGAAAAGTGTTAGCTCTGATGACTGGAGCAGTTTTTCCCATGTTGTTTGCAGCCCCAAATGCAGTGTTTAGATCTCATGGACATTAAATCCAGCGACATCACAATGCCTGTGCAAACAGGACCTGTGTTGGTCCTATTTTGTCTTTTTCTTTTGGTGGGGTTGGGTGGGCAGATAAATAGTGGAAACTTGCTGCTTAAACAAATAAGGTGAATTTGTTAGGAGGATGCAAAATATCTGGCAGAAGCCAAGAGAGCAGGTGTGCTGGGCCCCCTCAGGGACTGCACCCAGCATCTGAAATGGCATCAACAACCAAGGGAGCCCCTCCCCCAATTCTTCCTTCCTCTCTTGAGCCTGTGGAATCCCCTTCTTGTTCATTTATTCTTCCCTTTATGCAGCCTGCCTTCTCTGCCTCTTTTGGGTGGCACGTACTCAGTTCCAGGCTCCAGAATGAGCGACTTGCAACTTTTGGTCCTAATTATAAATTCCCAGGAAAGATAATGGGTCACGTGGGTTAAGTCTCCACTCCTGACCGTTTCAGCTATGGCCAGAGGTGGAGCAGGGAGGTGGGAGGAATATATTTCTGGATGGGGATTCTAGGCTCCACAGACTCCCCCCAAATTGCTTCTAGGAGCTCTCTGATCCATTGGAGGAGTAGGTTTCTTTTAGGACACAGTCATTTTGTATTGCAAGCTGGAATTTCCATGTGGAGGCGCATATCCATGTTTCTTTCTGCTTTTCTGGAGTTTCACTTCATAGCCTTATGGAATGCTGTTGAAAAGGTGAGCACTGTGTACGGAAAATGCTGCTTTTATTACTGAGTCACAGCACACAGCAAGTCCCAAGGAAGCTAAACAAGGGGCGCTATATTCAGATCTCAAAGCTATGGTTTCCCATAGTCATGTACAGATGTGAGAGTTGGACCATAAAGAAGGCTGAGTGCAAAGAACTGATGCTTTCAAATTATAGTGCTAAAGAAGACTCTTGAGAATCCCTTGGGCTGTAAGGAGATCAAACCTGTCAATCCTAAAGGAAATCAACCCTAAATACACATTGGAAGGTCTGATGCTGAAGCTCCAATACTTTGGCCACTTGATGAGAAGAGCTGACTCACTGGAGAAGACCCTGATGCTGGGAAAGATTGAAGGCAAAAGGAGAAGGGGGTGGCAGAGAGATGAGATGGTTAGATAGTATTACCAACTCAATGGACATGAATTTGAGCAAACTCCAGGAGACGATGGAGGACAGAAGAGCCTGGAGGGCTGCAGTCCATGGGGTTACAAAAGAGTTGGACACAACTGAGTGACTCAACAACGATATCCAGGTTTAAACTTTGCTTTGCATATGTATTACAGATCATGATCATACATTTAAATTATTTAGCAGAGCAAATGGGTACATCCTTTGCTGTCCCGGGTCCTAGAGTTTATAGCTATGTCTCTGCTAGTCTTCCAAAGGCTCCACATTCACCCAGATCCTCATATCAACATTAATGTCCACGAGTCCCTGTTATGGACCCCACCCTTCCTGGAGCAGGATTTTTGCATTTTTACCTTGGTATCTGCCAGGTGCTATTTTCCACACTTGGGATTCTTTCTCTTTTCCATGTCTCCATGTATCACTTACAATCAAGTTTAAGAACCACATCTACCATGTACCTTTCCTTACTAATACCATCCATCCTTCACAGGTCCTCCTTATTTCAGAACTCATTCAATAGTCATTCACTTAGTAGTTATGTACTGAGAGGCGTGATGGCCGTTTGTATTAGTTTACTGGGGCTGCCATAATAAAGAACCACAGACTGGGTGGCTTACAATAGACAATAGACATTTGCTCACAGTTCTAGAGGCTGGACATCCCAGATCAAGGTGTCTGAGGGTTTGGTTTCTCCTATGACCTCTCCGCTTGGCTTGCAGATGGTTGCCTTCTTGCTGTATCTTTCATCTGTGTGTCTCTCTGTGTGCCCAGATTTCCTTTTCTTTTAAGAGCAGGAGTCAGATTTGGCCATTAGGGCCCACCCTAATGGCCTCATTTTAACTTATTCACCTCTTCCAAGACCTTATTTCTCAAATACGAGGTACTGGGGGTTAGGGATTCAACATATGAATTTTAGGGAGATCCAGTTTATCCCATAACACCAATAGAGACAGGCTGAACAAGAAAGAAAGTGATACCTGTTCTCTTGTTGTTTGACAGCCTGGTAGAAAAGATGAAACTGAGCAGGACCCTCCTGGGTACAAAAGCCTATCTCTCCTTTCTTAATTGTAGGAAAAAGGCTTCCGACTCCTAGATCCTCCCTGAGTACCAAAGGGCAGATTCAAACAGTTACTAATTGGGGAGTAGAGGGAATGCAGAAACAAGAGAAACAATATCAGGGCCATAAAGCAGGGTCCTAGTTCCTCCTCAAATGGTATACATAATAATATAAAGTATCTCCTCTTGAGAGTCCCTTGGACTGCAAGGAGGTCTAACCAGTCCATCCTAAAGGAGATCAATCCTGGGTGTTCTTTGGAAGGAATGATGCTAAAGCTGAAACTCCAGTACTTTGGCCACCTCGTGCGAAGAGTTGACTCATTGGAAAAGACTCTGATGCTGGGAGGGATTGGGGGCAGGAAGAGAAGGGGATGACAGAGGATGAGATGGCTGGATGGCATCACTGATTCGATGGACATGAGTTTGAGTAGACTCCGGGAGTTGGTGATGGACAGGGAGGCCTGGCGTGCTGCGATTCATGGGGTCGCAAAGAGTCGGACACGACTGAGCGACTGAACTGAACTGAACTGATCTCTTCTAGGGTATCCACCCGTGTGGGAGATGGTAACTTCTTTCTAAACACAATCAGGAGGAACCTGGACTGTTTGGAACCTGAAGGTTGATGATTGAGATTCCTGGAATACCACCTTTGTTACCTCATCACCAACCAATCAAAAAAAGTTCACACACTTTGTAGCCTGCCCCTGACCCCCAAATCATCAGGGAGTTCTGGCTTTCTGAGTGCGGTCTGCCCATTAAATAAGGAGACTCTGATATTTCAGTTTGGCCTCACTGTGCATTGGGGACATGAACTTGGGTTCAACAACAAGGACAGATATGAAACAACTATTTCCATGAATCCATAGTTAATTACCATTATGGGATGGTCCAAGAAGCAGAAAAAGAGGTACTTGAAAAGGTAGTGCAGTGTTGGGGGCAGGTCAGGAATGTCCTCTAAGTTAGATCTGAAGGAAGGATGGGTGGCAGTCAGCCAGGTTGAAGAGGGAAGGTCGATTATTCCATACTGGTAGCAGGGAAGAACATGACATATACAAGGAATCAAAAGAAGACATTGCAGCAAGAAGTGAGTGGTGGGAGAGGGCAGCAGATGGCTGATGGGACCAGATTACGCAGGATGTTCTGTCCTGACAATGCTTACTGCATCGTGTCTTGGACTGATTTTTATGCGTGGAGGAGGGGGGCACTGCATGTTTTACTTCCCCTTCTGCTCCTTTAGGGAGGGGAGACTCGATTCCTTCATAGTCTCCATGGTGTGAAGGGATATAGTAGGTGCTCAGTAAACACATTAAGTGGGTGTAATGAGAACTGAGATTGACGGAAGCACTCTTGTCTCAATTAGGGGCTGACCCAGTCTGGAGAGTTTCTCCCAAAGGCTCTAGAAGGTGAGGACTTTTGGTAGTACGATGCCACCTAGTGCTCCTTTTAATTACAGCAACAAAGGGGAGCCTGGTAGTGAGTAGTCTTCGACTGTAATCTGGAAAATTGGGACACAAAACATTTTTTTTTTTCATCAGCATAAATTAATTTGTTGAGCCACCCATCCTCTCATTAACTCATCCATCCTTTTTGATGTCCTCCTGCACCTCTTTCCTGTGAATTAAAGATGTCATGTTCTGTCCACCTCCAGTGGTTCCCTGAGTGTCTGTGTTCTGTCTTTCTGTCCCCACATGATAAATAATACGCTCAGGTATCAGTGTCTAGATTCTGTGAGCACTCATAGTGCTTTCTGTTGACAGAGTCTGTTGTAAATGACACCATCACATCATGTTAGAATTAATTGTAGGTTTTTCTTTCTTTCTTCCCCCCAAAGCCAAAGGGCAGTGACTTTGTCTTACTCACTGCTGTGGCTCCTATGGCCAGCCTTGGGAGCTGTTGTTCTGTAGTAGTTGCTTAAACAAAGTGTTTTCTGCACTGAACTGCTGCAACCTTGGCAGGCCATCTGCTTGTGAAACTGTCCCATAGGCAATTCCCAGGCAGTGGGAAGACACATTGCTCTACAAGTGACCCCAGTACGAGATACGGGTGGCCAGGGCCCTCTAGGTCTTACTTTATGGCGGTGTACCTTTAACAATGTTATTATGGAGTTTCTCTGGATTATGGTGGTCCCACGAGCTGGTCCCAGTGTTTTAATCAAGTTTTCTGTAAACACAAAGCAGCCTGAGTCATGTTTCCTGCTCCATCTCCGCCTCATTTCTATTAACTTGGCTTAAAGTTTGGTTCAACCTGCTTCTCCAGCTTCATGTGCCACCTCTTTCACTATTTCCCTGCGTATTATGGCTCAGTCATATTTTGTTCTCTTTGTCCACCAGATACACAGTCTTTGTTCATGAATGAGATATCATTGTACAAATGTTAATTTCCCTCTAATTAATTCATAAATTCAATGAAGTTCCAATTAACACTTGTCATGAGGAATTTGAAAAATATCCTGAAAACTTATATGGGGCAATAAAGATTCATGAATAGCCAATGCAATTTTGACAGAGCAGGGAGGCATGTTCTGTCCTTTAACTATGATGACTGGCTACAAAATTATAGTAATAAAGCCTTGTGGTGCTGACACAGGAATAAACCAGAGAGTTCAGAACAGACCCATCTATATTTGGGGAAGATGTTGAAAAAAGGACTCACTCCATTGCGAAAAATAAAACTGGATCCTTATCTCACACCATATACGGATGGATTAAAGAACTAAATGTGTAAAAGGAAAATTATTAAGTTAACTGGGCTTCCCTGATAGCTCAGCTGGTAAAGAATTCACCTGCAATGCAGGAGACCCTGGTTTGATCCCTGGGTTGGGGAGGTCCACTGGAGAAGGGATAGGCTACCCACTCCAGTATTCTTGGGTTTTCCTTGTGACTCAGCTGGTAAAGAATCCTCCTGCAATGTAGGAGACCTGGGTTTGATCCCTGGGTTGGGAAAATCCCCTGGAGAAGGGAAAGGCTCCAAATGGATTGAACTAGACATGTAAAAGTAAAATTAGTAAGCTAATAGAAGAGGATGATAGAGAATATGTTTATAACCTTGGGATTGAGAAGGACTTATTAAATTATACTAAAAAGCATAAAGAGGATGAAGGGCTATAAAATTAAAGATTATTCTTCTACAAAGGATATCACAAGCAACATGGCCAGTCTTTGAAAGTAATTAATGTCTAGATGTTACAAAGACCTCATGCAAGTCAAAAAGAGCAATAGAAAAATAGGCAAAGGCTATAAATAGACAATTCACAGAAGGGGACCCCAAGTGGCTTATAAATGTACGAAGAACTGCTCAATTTCACTCATAGAGAAATGCAAATTAAAACAATGTGCTGACATGAATTCCATGACACTGACACAAATTAGGAAACTGGCTAATTAGATGAATCAGTATTTGTAAGGCCCTGAGAATAGTATCTGACACTTAGTAAACACTATATGACTATTTATGAATAAATAAACCACTGCATGCTGGTAAGGATGGGAGTAGGGGACACCCTGGAATGTGGTGTAGGGCAGCAGTTCTGGTGTGCCATCTAGCAGTACTGGTGAAGTCAAGTACCCAGGGCTTCCACCAGGCTACTAGGCACCTTTGTGCTATTGGAAAATACTGTCCACCACAGTCTGAATTTGAAGAGGGCATACCCTCTGGATAATCACAGCCTGAAGATTCATGGCTTGACTAAGGAACAAAACTTTGGTGGGAAGGAAAGGACATGTCTTCCTCCAGCAGAGCACATGACATGGGCAAGAGGGTGGGGTCTGTTTTTCAGCCCCCACTGGCTGGCTGGCTGGATGCATCTGTGCAGGACAAGTTGAATATGATGGCCTCGTGCATCCCCTTTGGTTTTAACAATTTCACTCCTAGGCATATATTTCAGAGGAGTTTGTTCATAGGTCCATAAAAGACCACTGACAAGGAAGACCATAGCTGCACTGTTTATGATATTGGAGAGGTGGAGCCAGCCTTGGTATCCAGCACTGGGGGGCTGAACGTAAAAGGTAAGGATGTCCAACACAGAAAGCAGTGCCACAATAAGAAGCAATGAACTGGGATTACAGCACCCACAAAACAGGGACAGAACCTTAAAAAGATTGCTGAGTGAAAACTAGAAAACAGGATGATCCTTAAAGTCCAATACCACTGTTACAATTAAAAACATGCACTAATGAAAATGCTATACATTTTTTCAAAAATATATACCCAGGCACGTGCGTGCGGGCTCAGTCGCTTCAGTCGTGTCCCAACTCTTTGTGACCCTATGGACTGTAGCCGGCTGGGCTCCTCTGTCCATGGGATTCTCCAGGCAAAAATACTGGAGTGGGTTGCCATGGTCTTACCCAGGGGATCTTTCCCATCCAGGGATCCAACCAGCATTTCCTAGGTCTCCTGAATTGCAGGTGGGAGCCACGGGGGAAGCCCATATACCCAAGCACAGTAGCATGAATTCCTATGGAGGCTAAAGTTGAGGTGTGGGGAAAATGAAAAAAAAAAGGAAACAAGAGAGAGGTCTTTAATTAAAGAGTTTAATTACTCCAACCCTGCACCTGAAGTCTAAAGGAGTGGAGGAGGAGGGGCAGGGAGGAAGAGAGAAATCAGATACCAGGCAGATTTTCAGGACGTGGCTCCACGTATTTTTTCAGGGTGCCTCAACCTTTGCACCCTATTTTCCTCACCACAAGTGACTAGATCCTTTGGGGGCAGGGTCTGTGTTTCCTCTACCTTAGTTCTCTTCCCCCTACCCCCTCCACCCTATGTCTTGCACACAGTAGCTGCTTCTCAAGGGCTGGAATTGACGCGAACCGAGACTATTTCCTGCTCCCGCGACCGAGTCACTTTGTGACAGAAGGCAGAGGGAGACTGCCGGGCTTTCCTTCATTCAAACCCTCTGATCCTCATCTTCTAAGCGTCAGTCCTTGGTTCTCCATTGCCGGCTCCCGGGTCTAATCCCGGGTTTCAACCCGAGTCTCCTTGGTCTTGGGCGTTGCTCACTTCTGCACACCCCGGGACTCCTCCCAGCCGCTCAGAGACACCGCGGCTCATTGCCCTGGTCCCGCCCCATTTAGGATGCACACGCGACTCTGAGGAGCACAGCCCGGGTGCCCGCCTCGGAGGCTCCACCCCTTTCGAACCTTCGCTAGCACCCGCAGAGGGCGAGGCTGTTGCCAGGAGACCGGGGGACGCGCGGAGTGCCGGGTTTCTGACCCCCTTCCCAGCCTGCGGCCCAGTTTCCGCGGTGTCCGCAGCTGCCTCTGAGGCCACCCGCAGAGCGCGCCAGGATGGCCGAGGTCAGAAGTCAGCGCCCCCTTCTCTGTCGCCTCTCCTTCGACCCCTCCCCGTCGTCTCTCTTCTGCTATCCCGCGTCACATTCAGCATCCTATCCCCACCCACAACCTCACTCCCTACTTCCCCCTCCTCCAGTTCCCCTTGGCGCTGGGTCCATTATTTCTTGCCCCTCCTTCCATTAGGTGGACACCCCCGCCCCCCACCTTGTTAAACTCACACGGTGCAAAGTGCGGTAGGACTTTTATAAGTCTCCCCCCCGCCCCCCCCCCCCCCAACACACACACACACACACACGACAGGCCCCCACTCCTAGATTTTGAGTCGAAAGGTGAAACCACAGGACAGATACACAGAAATATTGATGTCTTGCTGAATGGGGAAACCTGGAAGAAGGCTTCATAAATATCCAGTGTCACCCTTATTTCCTGGCCACGTCGAACCACGATTCCCTATCAGCTGATCACCCATTACTCGTTTCAGCCCATCACTACTGCCCTGTGCTGTCACTGACCACTGTGTTAGTATCTTATGCCCTCCTTTCACTCCTCGACTTTGTGACACACTCCAACTTCAGCCTCACTGATGAGAGGTTATTTCTGCAACTCTTTAGTGACCCCTCGCCTGTCCATTGTTGTTGTTCAGCAGCTAAGTCGTGTGGGCCTCTTTATGGCCCTGCGGACTGCAGCACACCGGGCTCCCCTGTCCATCGGCCTGTCCCTTAGCACCCTCATTTATAACCTGGACAACCTCAGATCCCTGTCCTTACTTGCCAGTCCCAGTCCTCATCCATTATGGCCCTAATTCAAATCCTTCATCACTCCATCAGAGACCTCCCCAGTCTTTCTCATCACATGGTCAGTCCCAGCCAGGATCAGTTACATAGTTTGTGGGGTTCAAGGAAAAATGAAAATGCAGAGTCTCATGTTAAAAAAAAAATTAACAGGTTTGAGCAGAACAGTAAACCAAGGGTGGAGCACATCTTAGCAAGGAGGCTCCTGCAACTGAATAGTTCACACACCCACGAAGCCAGGCCTGATCCCAGCTTCTTTCACTACCATGACACCCCTGCTCTAATTCCTTCTTTGGTCTCCTTTATACCTTTCACATCCCTTCATCATTCCATCTCCTCCACACCTAGTCTGCCCTTGCAAATTCCATCTTCCTGTGGTCAACAACTCTCTCTCCTTATACAATCCCTCTTTATGCTCCATCTTCTTCCCTCTCTAGTCTCCATCACTCTCATCCATCCTGCCAAATGTCTTTCTTTTTAAAAAAACTTACTTTTAATTGGAGGATAATTGCTTTACGGTGTTGTGTTGGTTTCTGCTGTACAACAATGTGAATCAATCATAAGTATACATATATCCCCTCCGTCTAGAGCCTCCCCCCTCCCACCCCCTATCGCACCCCTATAGATTATCACAGAGCACTGGGCTGAGCTCTCTGTGTTAACAT
Source organism: Bubalus kerabau (assembly GCF_029407905.1). Classification (NCBI taxonomy): domain Eukaryota; kingdom Metazoa; phylum Chordata; class Mammalia; order Artiodactyla; family Bovidae; genus Bubalus; species Bubalus kerabau. The sequence goes on from NC_073645.1 coordinate 27,468,825, forward strand.
CAACTTCCCACTAGCTATCTATTTTACACATGGTAGTGTATACGTGGCATTGATACTCTCTCAATCTGTCCCACCCTCTCCTTTTCCCCTGCTATGTCTACAAGTCCATTCTCTACATCTGTGTCTCTATTCTTGCCCTGCAAATAGGTTCATCAGTACCATTTTTCTAGATTCCATGTTTATGCGTTAATATACAATACTTGTTTTTCTCTTTCTGACTTAGTTTACTCTGTATAACAGGCTCTATCTTCATCTGCCTCAGTTCACCTGACTCAAATTTTCTCCTTTTTTGTGGTTGAGTAATATTCCATTGTATGTGTGTACCACAGCCTCTTTATTCATCTTTTGATGGACATATAGGTTGCTTCCATGTCCTAGCTATTGTAAATAGTGCTGAAATGAACACAGGGGAACATGGATCTTTTTGAGTTACGGTTTTCCAGGGTATATGCCCAGTCATGGGATTGCTGGGTAATATGGTAGTTTTATCCCTAGTTTTTTAAGGAATTTCTATACTGTTCTCCACAGTAGCTCTATCAATTTACATTCCTACTAACAGTGCAAGAGGGTTCCCTTTTATCCACATCCTTTCCAGCATTTGTTGTTTGTAGATTTTTTGATGATGGCCATTCTGACTGACGGAGAAGGCAATGGCACCCCACTCCAGTACTCTTGCCTGGGAAATCCCATGGATGGAGGAGCCTGGTGGGCTGCAGTCCATGGGGTTGCTAAGAGTCGGATATGGCTGAGTGACTTCACTTTCACTTTTCACTTTCATGCATTGGAGAAGGAAATGGCAACCCACTCCAGTGTTCTTGCCTGGAGAATCCCAGGGACGGGGGAGCCTGGTGGGCTGCCATCTATGGGGTCACACAGAGTCGGACACGACTGAAGTGACTTAGCAGCATTCTGACTGATGTGAGGTCATACCTCACTGTAGTTTAGATTTGCATTTCTCTAATAATGAGTGATGTTGAGCATTTTTTCATGTGTTTTTTGTCCATCCAAGGCCAAATTTCTTATCTTCAGTGCCCACATTCATTCATACCTCTTTCTTCCCATTTCCTCCTCCTGTTCCTTCTAGTTCTTTAATTTTTCCTTTATTTCCTTTTCTACCCCCACTAGTCCTCTTGGTTTATTTCATTCTTCTTCATTTTCCCTATGTAAGCCCCAGATATCAATACTATAAACTAATTATTTCCTGTCTCTCTTCCCTTTCATAATCTACTGTCATTTTTTCATCTATTTTTCTTTTCATCTGACCTCAGTCAAATTTTCCTCACATTTGCTTTCATACCCTGGAGAAGGAAATGGCAACCCACTCCAGTACCCTTGCCTGGAAAATCCCATGGACAGAGGAGCCTGGTAGGCTATAGTCCGCAGGGTCACAAAGAGTCGGACACGACTGAGCAACTTCACTTTTTGCTTTCACAAGTCTTCATTTCCATGCAGCCTCATTTTCCACTGCAGCTCTCTTTTTCTTTTCCCTTTTCCCCACTATTCTCAGCTAATAGTACACACCCAAATCAGTGTTGTATGAAGGAGCATCACAGCTCCTTTCTGATCAGTTCATGTTGAAATCCTGCTTCTGAAGTAGATACTATTATATGCTATAACAGTGTACGGAGAAGGCAATGGCACCCCACCCCAGTACTCTTGCCTGGAAAATCCCATGGATGGAGGAGCCTGGTGGGCTGCAGTCCATGGGGTTGCTGAGAGTTGGACATGACTGAGCGACTTCACTTTCACTTTTCGCTTTCATGCATTGGAGAAGGAAATGGCACCCACTCCAGTGTTCTTGCCTGGAGAATCCCAGGGATGGGGGAGCCTGGTGGGCTGCCATCTATGGGGTCGCACAGAGTCGGACATGACTGAAGTGACTTAGCATAGCATAACAGTGTAGATACCAACTGGTTATTGGTCACAGCTAAAAGATTATTTTTGCTTTGCTTTGAATTGCAATATATTTTAAAATGACAATACAAACAAATTTCTTTTGTTCATAAAAGTTTCTCTACAGCTTTTTTTCTTTGATATTTTCCCATGCCTGTGCTAAGTGCCAGGTGCACAGGGAAAACCTTTCTTGTGAACAACTCTTTAGGCTAGTGATCAAGTGTTATGTTAATACCGTTTCGTTTCAGTTCAGTTCAGTTGCTCAGTCGTGTCTGACTCATTGTGACCCCACGGACTGCAGCTCGCCAGGCTTCCCCTATCTGTCACCAACTCCCGGAGCTTGCTCAAACTCATGTCTATCGAGTTGGTGATGCCATCCAACCATCTCATCCTCTGTCATCCCCTTCTCCTCCTGCCTTCAATCTTTCCCAGCATCAGGGTCTTTTCCAGTGAGTCAGTTCTTCGCATCAGGTGGCCAAAGTATTGGAGTTTCAGCTTCAACATCAGTCCTTCCAATGAATATTCAAGATTGATTTCCTTTAGGACTGACTGGTTGGATCTCCTTGCAGTCCAAGGGACTCTCAAGAGTCTTCTCCAACAGCACAGTTTGAAAGCATCAATTCTTTGGTGCTCAGCTTTCTTTATAGTCTAACTCTCACATCTGTACATGACTACTGGAAAAACCATAGCTTTGACTAGATGGACCTTTGCTGGCAAAATATTGTCTCTGTTTTTAATATGCTGTCTAGGTTGGTCATAGCTTTTCTTCCAAGGAGCAAGTGTCTTTTAATTTCATGGCTGCAGTCACCATCTGCAGTGATTTTTGGAGCTCAAAACAATAAAGTCTGTCACTGTTTCCATTGTTTTTCCATCTATTTCCCATGAAGTGATGGGACCAGATGCCATCCATGATCTTTGTCTTTTAAATGTTGAGTTTTAAGCCAGCTTTTTCACTCTCCTCTTTAACCTTCATCAAGAGGCTCTTTAGTTCATCTTTACTTTCTGCCATAAGGGTGGTGTGTCATCTTGATATCTGAGGTTATTGATATTTCTCCTGGCAATCTTGATTCCAGCTTGTGCTTCATCCAGTCCAGAATTTTGCATGAGGTACTCTGCATTTAAGTTAAATAAGCAGGGTGACAATATACAGCCTTGACGTATTTCTTTCCCAATTTGGAACCAGTCTGTTGTTCCATGACTGGTAAATACCATTTACAGGGAGGGAACCAAGAACATGGTGGGCTGCTGTCCATAGGGTCACACGGAGTCGGACACGGCTGAAGTGATTTACCATGCGTGCATGCATTGGAGAAAGAAATGGCAACTCACTCCAGTATTCTTGCCTGGAGAATCCCAGGGATGGAGGAGCCTGGTGGGCTGCCGTCTATGGGGTCGCACAGAGTCAGACACAACTGAAGCGACTTAGCAGCAGCAGCAGCACCATTCCTTAATATGAGTTTTTCTTCTTTGTGGAATTGCTGAATTGTGATCTTTGCAATAATCTGCTTTTTAGTCAGGAAGAAAACCTCTGTTGAGTTTAATGTTAGTATTAATACTAACGTTATACAAAGTGTTCTATAAACATGCTTGTGACTCCATATCTGGCTTAAGATATAGACTCTGTTTTGCTTGCGTATCATATTTAGAAGTGTGATCAACAGTACAGGTGTTTTTGAAGACCAGTAGCATGTCGACTTTCTCTATGTTGGAAAAGACGGGTTTGTCAGGGCAGAAGGTAAACTAGACAACTTACCCAAAGTCTGCAGGGTGAATCTGAATTGTACTTTATTATTGGGATTAGAGATTGTGTCAGTTAATTTCTTTGACAAGCAATAGAGGTTTTTCTTAAAAAAATTATTGGAATATAGTTGATTTACAATGTTGTGCTATTTTTGGGTGTACAGCAGAGTGAATCAGGTATACAGATACATGTAACCACTGTTTTTAAGATTCTTTTCCCATGTAGGTCATTACATTGTGTATTGAGTACAGTTCCCTGTGCTGTACAATAGAGGCTATTAGTTATCTATTTTATATATGGTAGTATGTATATGTTGATCCTAATCCCCCAATTTATCCCTCCCCTGCATCTATTCCCCCCAATAACCGTAAGTTTGTTTTCAACATCTGTGATTCTATTTCTGTTTTATAAATGGGTTCATTTGTACCTTTTTTTTTAGATTCCATATATAAGAGATAACATATGATATTTGTCTTTCTCTGTCTGACTTACTTCACTCAGTACAACAGTCTCTAGGTACATCCATGTTGCTGCAAATGGCATTATTTCATTTCTATTTATGGCTAAGTAATATGAGTCATATTCCATTGTATATATGTACCACCTGTTTTTAGAATTTTTAGTATTGGAGTTTAATTGCTTTGCAGTGTTAGTTTCTGCTGTACAACAAAGTGAAATAGCTGTATGTATGTATACATATATCCCCTCCCTCTTGAGTCTCCCTTCCCACCAAGTCTCCCTTCCCTCATCCCACCTTGTACCACATCTTCTTCATCCATTTCTCTGTTGATGGACATCTAGGTTGCTTCCATGTCCTGGCTATTGTTAACAGTGCTGCAATGAACATTGGGATGCATGTATCTATTTGAATGAATTATGGTTTTTTCCAGATATATGCCCAGGAGTAGGATTGCTGAGTCATATGGTAGCTCTATTTGTAGTTTTTTTAAGAAGCCCCCATGCTGTTCTCCATAGTGACTGTAGCAATTTACATTCCCATCAACAGTGTTAGCAATAGTTTTGATTTTAAAGCCTGTTTTAGTGGAGATATCAAAGCATAATGTTACAAACATAAATAAGACCTTTCAAAACTTATCAGTTCTTTGCTCAAAAGGTTAAGTGGTTACCTGGCTTCCAGAATAATTTGCTCTATATTCCTCAGAATGCTATTCAAGGTGTCCAGTCTGTCCCTAACTCCCTGTCTAGTCTCCGTCCCTCTCCACATCATACTTCTTTAGCTAATTTGAACTTCTTAACCAATTTCAAATCACGGATACCTGCTTGGCCCTGAGTCTTTGATCAAGTTTTGCCATGGGCCAGGAATGCCCTTTCTCTTCACCTCTACCTGTGAAAACTCCAATCTCCCTTTTATGCCTGCTCAAATGCCACTTCCTTTATGAAATTGGCTTTAATTCTTGCTGCTGGAAGTAATTCCATCTTCCTATAGGTCCTCATAGAATTTTGAATCTATTTTATGGCAGGTATCAAACTCCATGCTTCTATTTTCTGCATACATACTGCATCAGCTCTTAATGTACACATTTCCTATGGGAAGGCTGTTTATTCCTTACTTTGGTATCTCCTCCAGCCTCTTCATTCCAACTTATATACTGAAGATATTCAATCAATATTTTCTGAATAAATATATTAACCATACTTATTCTTTATTATTATTATTATGCTGTTTGTAGGGCTTCCCTGGTGGCTCAGAGGTTAAAGCGTCTGCCTCCAATGCGGGAGACCCTGGTTCGATCCCTGGGTCAGGAAGATCCCCTGGAGAAGGAAATGGTAACCCACTCCAGTATTCTTGCCTGGAGAATCCCATGGATGGAGAAGCCTGGTAGGCTACAGTCCACGGGGTCGCAAAGAGTCGGACACGACTGAGCAACTTCACTTTCACTTTACTGTCTTGCCCTTTGTAGTAATAAACAGGTGTATTCGTTGGCTAGGGCATCTGTAACATAGTACCACAAACTGGGTAGCTTACAGCAGAAATTTATTATTTCACAGTTCTGGAGACTAAGAAGTCTGAAATCAAGATGTCTGCAGAGCCATGCTCCCTCTGAGACTATGAATAAAATACTTCCTTGCCTTTTCCTAGCTTTTGGTGGTAGCCAGCCATCCTGAGTTTTCCTTGGTGTGCAGTTGTATCAGTTTAATCTCTGCCTCCACCTGTCGCATGGGTTCTTGTGTGTGTGTGTGTGTATCTGTGTCCAAATACCTCCCTGCCTTTTTTACTGAGATATGATTGACATGTAGCATTGTATTCGTTTTAGGTGTATAACATAATGATTTGATATATGTGTGTGTGTGCTAAGTTGCTCCAGTTGTGTCCGACTCTTTTTGATCCCATGGACTGTAGCCCACCAGGCTCTTCTCTCCATGGGATTCTCCAGGAAACAATACTAGAGTGAGTTGCCATGCCCTCCTCCAAGGGAACTTCCCAGTCCAGAGATCGAACCTGTGTCTCCCGCAGCTCCTGAGTTACTGGTGGATTCTTTACCACTGAGCTACCAGGGAAGTCCAAGAATACCGGAGTGGGTTGTTATTCCCTTCTCCAGGGAATCTTCCTGACCCAGGTATTGAATCTGGGTTTCCCACATTGTAGACAGATTCTTTACCATCTGTGCCACCAGAGAAGCCCCCTTGATTTATGTATACAGTTTGAAGTCATTATCACAATAAGTTTAGTTAACATCTATTACCCCACATAATTATAAAAATTTCTCCCTTATTAGAAGGACACTAGTCATATGGTATTAGGACCCACCCTACTCCAGTATGACTTCAACTTAATTGTATATGCAATGATTCTATTTCCAAATAAAGTCACATTCACAGTTACTGGGGGTTAGAACTTCATCATACCTTTCTCTGCTGCTGCTGCTGCTAAGTCACCTCACTCATGTCCTTTCTCTAGGGTACACAATTCTGCCCACAGCACTAGGGAAATATGAATTCTTATATAACTAAATCCAGGTTCTCATCTAAGTCAGACTTGCTTAAATTACATCTATATGCTTTTATTTTAAATAATTTGCTGCCCAGCTAATCATGGAAAGCAAATGTGGAGAGAGCCCATGACCATTGCCCACGGGGCATTTCAAAATTCTTGTGGAGATGAACTAGGCTAATTTTTAAAGGGGTAAAAATGATGGAATATTTTAAAATAGAATACTCTACATTCTGTACAGGTTTCATTGTAAGTGTGATTTCATGGTATCTATGTTATGTCTGACCTCAGCTGTGGCTTCCCTCTGCGGTCCTGGGGATGGTAAGAAGCAGGCTTGAAATAATCATAACAGCTCTTAAAATTTATTGAGTACCTACTGTTTGCCAGGCACTTGGCTAAGTATTTACCATGAATTAGCCCATCTAATCCTTAGCACTATGTGAGAGGAAATATTAGGAAATATGATTATCCTTATGCTTATGTATACATATATGCAGAATGCTTATGCTCATTCGGTCCTGTCTAACTCTTTGCAACCCTATGGACTGTAGCCTGCCAGGCTCCTCCATCCATGGGATTCTCCAGGCAAGAATACTGGAGTGGGTTTCCATGTCTTCCGCCAAGATATCTTCCTGACCCAGGGAACAAACCAGCGTCTCCTGAGTTTCCTACATTGGCGGGTGGATTCTTTACCACTGAGCCACCAGAGAAGCCCACGTATATGCAGACCTTCATATAAATCACCTGCTTATCAGTAGCTTTTATTTTGCTTGTACAAAGGTCTTATTCACGGATAGTAACAGTCATTCCTGAATAGTGATGAGGTAAATATTGCAATCGTCATTCTTATCTTTGACTTTTTGAACAGGAAAAGACTGAAAAGCTAGTGCTGGAGGAAACTGCATATGAAGAAATCGAAAGGGATTTTCAGGAGGTTCTCAATGAACTTTCAGGGGACAGAAGTTTGGAGAAATTTAGGGTTGAATATGAGAAGCTTCATGCTGTCATGAAAAAGTCTTATGACAATGAAAAGCGTCTGATGGCCAAGTGCAGAGAGCTGAACGCGGAGATCGTGGTTAATTCCGCAAAGGTCGCCACTGCCCTGAAGCTCTCTCAGGATGATCAGACCACCATCGCATCCCTGAAGAAGGTCAGTCATCTTCTAGAAAAGGAACCACGGCGAGCTGCCATAAATGCATCCCATCTTTAAAACACCATCCTTTCATTATGTTGGCAGCTCTGGTAGTAAAAGAGTTATTAAGTAAAAATTTACATGATTTATGTATTCATTAAGCCTAGGGAATAATGGAAATTTTGAAAATTTTATGAAATTTTATGAAAAATAATGAAAATTTTCATTTTCAAAGAAAATAATTTGCTTGAGTGAATTTCACTATGTAGAAAATAATGTAGAACCTTACTGACTTGGTTCTAGGAAATACTGGGTTAGCAAAAACATTTGGCCATAAGTAAGTACAATATTAGGAATCTCAGTATCTCTTGTTTGAAGAAAGATAAGTATTTAAATACCTTATGGTGATTGCTTGTTAAAGATATTTTCATATTCCTATTTTTTCCAATATTTTGGGAGAGGTTACCTTGAGAATTTCCAGATGGTAGTTTTTATGATCTTTTCTCTTATCACCCTTTTGCTTCTGCAATGATTGTCCCAGTTTCTCATAATGGGAGAATAGGGATTCAGTCTGGAGGAGTGGTTATTGAGGAAGTATGGCTTTATTTTACACTTTATTTTTTCATCCTCAAGTATGTTACATTGTTTTGAAGGTGAAACACAAACGTTCCTTGTGGATTGTAGGGTGATAAGAGGTTAAGATATTTTATAATTGAAACCCTAGTGCTGAAAAATAATCACAAAATGTTTAGATAATTCCCTTGATATCATACAGTTAAACATACCCCAATTTTTTCAGTGTCCTTCTCTCTCTATTGTTATTTTCTTCTAATCTTTGCAGGAATACCAATATAAGAAGGCTTTAAATCATTTTATGATGAGAACTCCCTCCCACTTTTTATTGTAAATTAAAAAACTGAAAATTAAAGTCATGAATTGACTAAAATATAATTGGTGAAATTGCTTCAGACAAGAACTTCGTATAATCATATTTTCATTTAAGTATCTTTCTTTTGTTTTGCTGAAAATAGTACATATGGTTGCTACAGAAAAATCTATCCCATGAACTGACATTTTGTTTTGAATCACTAAATTATGTGCTGCAGTTACCCAAGAATCATCTCTTTCTAATGTAATGGGACGAATTTATTTAATTAAATACTTTATTCCACTCATTTTATTCCTTGTCACATGAAAGTAAAATATTTTCACCTTAAACATATAGATTCTTATTTGTGTAAAAGGGCTCACATTCCACTTGATGAAATTTTGCAAGAAAATTAAGTGGCAGGGCAAAACTCAAGTCTGTTGCAACATTTACTGTCCTTCATCCATGTACTCTAAAGCCTGTGATTCTCTTTTAAGTATTTCTGTTAGTATTCCACATTGCATTCAGAATAGTATTGCTTTTCCCCTATAAGCATTCGATGAGAAGGCTAAGCTTGGGTTTCTGGAAATGGGAATTATCAAGGCTGTTGTGTACAATTAGGTGACAGTCAAGGCCTCGTTTCCATGGATAGTGCTAAAGTTCACATTGCCATCCAGGAGCTCACTTAGGGCCTGAGAGCAAAACATATTTTTAGTATGGAATCTATGAAGAGCTTCACATTTAGGACTTGGGTCCAAGACCATTCCTTTTTTCCTTTTTTTTTCTATAAAATATCTGGACTTGGAAAGCACATAAACTTTCATTTTAGGTTTTGTGAACATATCTTAACATCTTTATTAGAAATAATCCCACTAGTTCTAGCAACTCTTGCAGTATGTGAACCCTGTAACTACATTCACCTACACAAGAAGAAATACCCTTTGCCAGTTTCCATCTTTAAAACAGCTCTTCAGTATTGACTAACTCATGCCAAACAATGCAGTAAGTCAATATACATTTAATACATAGTGTATAAGGTATAATCTTCTGTCCCTATAAATAACTTCTATATTGTACTTGTTTTATTATTCTATTTATTCAATTTATGTTGCATCTGGAACCTAGTTTGGTTTTTCTCACTGATATCCCACGGCTCATCTAGGAAATTGAAAAGGCCTGGAAGATGGTGGATTCAGCCTATGATAAAGAGCAGAAGGCAAAGGAGACGATTCTTGCCCTGAAAGAGGAAATAGTGAACCTAACCAAACTAGTCGAGCAAGGGTCTGGACTGTCCATGGACCAAGATAGCAAGTAGGTCATTTTACTTTTGCGGAGGCCTCCTTCTTCAACAGACAGCCTGGGGCTTGCTGGTTCTTTGTGAATATAAGACACTCCCTTGTTGGGTTCCCAGAGATAGTTTCTTGTCTATTACTGTTTTTTTTTTCTTTTTAATACTCCCTTTTTCCACACCCAAGAAATTCATTTTTTTCTTTTTTACATAAAGGTATTCTTTTTTTAAACATTTATTTATTTATTTGTCTGCTCTGGGTCTTAGTTGCAACATGTGAACTCTTTAGCTGTGGCATGTGGGAACTGGTTTGCTGACCAGGGATCAAACCTGGACTCCCTGCATTGGGAGTGCAGAGTCTTAGCCACTGGACCACCAGGGAAGTCCCCTCAGGACTAATTTGTGGTTATATCAAACTTCTGGCTCTATAAAGTCAGTGATACAGTTTGAAAATCAGTAAAGATTTTAAGTTTATTTCTATGAAACTTGTATGGAATGGAAATGGCTGACTTTCTACTCAGATTTCCAGTGCCTCCCAAACGTCCTTTGACCCATGACTAGCTGTAACACCATCCTTCCTACTTTCTCAGGTTCTAGGCCAGAAAATAGTTTGCTCTTCACACCTGTTACCCCTCCATCCCTTAAAGTTTTGTCTTGTTGACTCAGTCTTCTAAGCATCACTTCATTCTTCCCCTCCTCCCCATCACCACTGTGTCCCCCATTCTCTGCAGGATTTGGCAGCAGACTCCTAACTGTTCTCTCTGCCTTCAAGGAGACATCTCCCCTCTTTACCATCTTCCATACTAGCCTTATGCTCCTCAAACATGTACTACTGCATGCTTCCATTGCCAACACGTTGCACCCTTGACAACTACCCATTTCCAAAGGATAAAGACCAAAGTCTTGAACATACAAAGCCCTTTGTAGATCTGCCCCAGTCAGACTTGCTAGACTCATGTCCAGCAGCATCATGCTTGCCCACGTCTCTGTGCATTTGGCCATACTGTTCTCAATGCCATGGATCTCTTTTCTTCCCTTCTCCACGCAGTAAACAACTATTCATCCTTCAAGACTCATCTAAAACACCATCTTAACTCTATCACCATCAGCTTCTCTATTCCAGCCTTGTCCCTAGCCCCAGACCTAATGACCAGGCAGAGGAGTCATTGTGTTCCCTGTTTTCCATAGGACCCAATAATTCATGCTTGTGTGCTCAGCTCTGTCTGACTCTTTGTGACCCCATGGACTGTAGCCTGTCAGACTCCTCTGTCCATGGGTTTATCCTGGCAAGAATACTAGAGTGGGCTGCCATTTCCTCCTCCAGGGGATCTTCCCGATCCAGGAACTGAACCCATGTCTCCTGTGGCTCCTGCATTGGCAGGCAGATTCTTTACCACCTGAGCCAGGTGGGAACCCTGTCATAGGACCCAATGTTTCCCTCAAAGATGGCACTTATCATGTTGTACTTAAATGATTTGCACTTCTCTGCCCATTAAGCTATAAACTCCTTGAAGGGAGAAAGCTATCTTGACCTTTCCTCTATGAACCTAGCACTCTTCAGGGCATGCAAAACCTTGCATTAATTAATGAACCAGGAATGAGCATGCACTTCCTTAGGCATCCTCGACAATGTTTACCTGCTGTTTAGGTTTCCTATGCTTTCTAGATACATTTATCCAATGTTGATAGATAGTTCTAAATGCAGGAGGGAATAGGAAAAATAAACAGAAGATGTGTTCATAATGACTCTGTTTTCTTGTTAAAGAAGAGTAGCTATTGAAGAGCAACATGAGGCAGCTGATTTCGTTAGGAGGAGTTTTAATGAAAATTAGAACATGATGAGTAGGAGAGCTGATGAAGGAACCCAGCTTGCATTTTATCTTCCACAGTGTACTTAGATGTAGCGGTCTATCTTTGCAGTAACCTTAGAATTCCAGGTCGTCTTTTTGGAGAAGAGTTTGCAATTTTGAGGGTTCCTTATTAAACAATCATATCAAAGGATGGTCAGTACATGTATCCAATCACTGTGTTCCAATAGTCATTTGATGACTGTCAGCTACAAGCATCTTAAATGCAAGTTCTCTGGTTCCTTAGCTCTAAAGTAGCTGCCTTGTTCTAGATGAATTCTGCTGTAGTGGTCTTATCAGACAGATTTTCTACTTTCAAAATGCTAATTCTGAAGAACGTCATGCCAAACCATATGCAATTGTTTTTGAAATGCTGAGGTAACTGGTTTACAATTTATATCAATAAATATTACTGCATACCCTCCTAAAAGGCTTCCCAGGTGGTAAAGAACCTGCCTGCCAGTGCAGGAGACATAAGAGAAGCTGGTTCAATCTCTGGGTCGGGAAGATCCCCTGGAGGAGGGCATGGCAGCCCACTCCAGTATTCTTACCTGGAGAATCCCATGGACAGAAGAGGAGCCTGGCAGACTGCAGTCCATGTATCCACAGAGTCGGATACAACTCAAGTGACCTAGCAGGCATGCGTTCACCCTCCCAAAACTGGCATCACTAATAATTTTCCAAATTTTGTTCTTGGGAACATTTTATGCGGTATGTCCCTTTGGGAGAGTGAATGAATGAATGAATGAATGAATAAAAAACTGACTGTGTATTGTTTGCTTAAGCTTTTGCTTCATTTTAGACTTTATAGCTGTGGTTATAGCTCTCCAGTGAATGTATTAAGCAAATAATTTCCTAAATTGACATCTCCTTAGGGTTAATTACAAGAGCTAATAATAGCTCTTGTTAACTATAGTTTTATTGTAACAAATTCAAATACAACAGGAATATGGGAAGTCAGAGGTAAAAATCAGCCTGTCAACTCTTCCACTTTAAACTTCATTCCTCAGAGATAACTGGTTATCAGTTTGGTACCTAATCTTGATATAAAAATGCCTATAGCACACACACATGGACTGTGATTGCCTAAAAACAAGAAAAGGGATCATATTATGCGTATTATTACTGGAACGTCTTCTTTTTCCAGTTAACAACTCACAAATAGCTCCTGTGTCAGAGATAAAGATCTCTCTTTCACACTTGAACAGTGTTGATCCTTGACCGAAAGTCTTTCCCCTGAAAATGAGTTCAGAGGATGATAAACAGGATCTCTGAGCAGATGGCTGTGGCTGCTAAGTCTGACTCCCATGTTCTTCTTTTGTAGTATCCGGGATTTGCTGAAGTTCAAAGAAGAAGTGACAAAGGAGCGAGACCAGCTGTTGTCAGAAGTGGTGAAATTGCGAGAGTGCTTAGCTCAGACCATTGAACAGCAGCAAGAAATGGAGCGGTCCAGGGAAGAGGCAGAGCAGGCCATCATCCAGGTCTGTTCTGAACACGGAGAGAAAGATGAAGAAACATCACCTTCCAGAAGGAGCTTTTGTCCTTCTCCAGTCTCCCTTCCCGTCTTGTTCCTCTCTCTGATTTACCCCCCTGTTCCCCAGATGAAGCATCCATGGTTCTGCTTGTTTCTGTGGTTGGTTTTTGCAAGAGCAGTTTTACTTGAGTCATTCTTCTCAATAGCCTTTGCCTGAGAAGTCACCAAGACAGGCACTGCTTACGTTTCTGGCCCAAGACGGTGTCCCCTGTGACAGCCAGGATGCCCTGCCTCTGGGGATGGTGGAAGCAGTTCCCCCGGGCTTTCTCCTTTGTGAGGAAGCCATCTATGAATCCTTCCATACACTTTGCTATAAAGCCAGGGGTCAAATAGATAGTACACAAATGCAAGCTTCAGGAGAATAACAGGAGACTCCTTCGAGCCTGAGATAAAATAATGACTTTTCACAGAACTTGGCCATCATGATAAAACTATACGGTACTGTGTTTAGCAATATCCAGGACTCATGGAGAACACATTTTCATATTTAGGGTAGCTGGCTACATTTTACTTTGTTTTTATCGATGGAGAGTTGGATGAATTCTTTCCATGTTTGACCTCCCTAGAACTCTGGACTTCCATATTTAACTGGACTTTATACCTCTCTTTGTGGATTTGTTCCCACCATCAGGGTATACATTTGGTGCCGAGGCTCTGAAAAACAATACAGAATATTCTTGAAAAGGTTGAACAGTGGGGTTCAAAGATGACTCTCCTACAGGAGAAATACTACTAAAATATCACTGCCCTGAAAATATCCGAGAGAGGGAGAAGCTCAGCTTGTTGACACTCGTCCTAGAGAGGGGTTCATCTCTTCCCCGCCTGTCCTTTCTATGCCCATAGTTCCAACAAGAAATCCAGCAACATCAGAATGAAGCTTCACGGGAGACCCGGAAGAAAGAAAAACTAGAGAAGGAGCTCAGGCAGATTCAGATGGACATGGACAGCAGGCAGACGGAAATCAGGGCGCTGCAGCAGTACGTGCAGAAGAGCAAGGAGGAGCTTCAGAGGCTGGAGCAGCAGCTGAAAGAGCAGAAGGTGGGCTGGGCAGGGCTGCGCCGTGGGGCCTGGCCAAAGGTGATTCTTGAATTTCCTCTGGAAAGCAGCAAATCCCTTCACTGTGGATGTTGATGGATGTTGGTAACACAGCACGTAGCGCTGTGTTTGGTCTTTGAATGACTCTGATGGTAGAGATGTCCTCCCCTGTCCTATGCCCTCTCCTCCCCCACCCCCCGCCCCCGCCACTCCAACAGGTTAATCTCTTTTTACCATTTTACTGATATATAACATAACACAAAGAAAAGTGTATAAGTCACAGGTGTACAGCTTGATGAATTTTCTGCCCTTGAACACATCTTGGTCACCTGTATCCAGCCTTGGAGAAACAGCACTGCAAGAGCCTCCTCTTTTTGCGCCCCCTCCCAGTCACCCCCTCCCACAAAGGTCAGCTCTCTTCCGAGTTCTGAGCAGACATTAGTGCTGCCTGCTTCTGTACTCTACAGAAAGGAAATCATACAGGAAGTACTCTTTGGTGTCTAATGTCTTTCTCCTCATATTGTGTTTGAGATTTATTTATGTTATTGCCAGTTATAGAACCACACTGTCTAATGTGGTAGCTAACCACATACGGCTATTTACATGTAAATTATTTAAAATCAAATCAAATAAAAAATTCGGTTCCTCAGTCGCAGCACCATTTCAAGTGCTCATAGCCACATGGGACTAGTAGATACGAGAACAGAGAACATTTAGTTCATTGCACAAAGTTCTATTGGACAGAGCATTCCAGCCTGTAAATATAACATGATTTATTTTTAACATGGTTATTTTGAAGTTTCGAGTTTGGAAAACCACACACAGTCTTTATGAGTTCTAAATATCATACTTTTCTAACATTTCCTCTCTAGTAACTGTTTAAGGTAACACAAATACTAATCTGTCTTTTCTAATTTCTTAAAGAATCAATTCATGTAATTTAAAAAAGTCATTTTTTCAAAGTATGTCCTTTTCAGAAGTTTCCAAACTATTTTTCAAGCCATCCAGCATTTTTCTACTTAAAAAACTAGATATTAGAGCACATTCATTTGTCAGTTGCTTTATTAATTTTACATAAAGCCAGAAATCAAGTAGATAATATATGATGTGCAATATACATGAGAAAAATATGAGGCTTTTTTTGAGCATGAAAACCTTTCTTTGAGAGGTTTTTGGTCATCGTAAAACAATAGTCAGAACCCATGGAAAAGCTTATTTAGTCCTTATTGATGGGAAGTTGGATGGATTTTTTCTGTGTTTAACTTTTGCTTGAATGGAAGTTATTGGAATAAGTGTTTTCTAAACTATCTTCTCCCCCTTCCCCCCCCCACCCCGCTTTAACCTTTTTGATATCCCTTCATCTCCCCAGTATTTTCCCAATAGAAATGACCTCCCAAAATATGTGTGTTTATAAATATGTATTTGTGAAACCATATCTTCTTAGGATAGTCAAAGTAAGGAAGAGGAAAATCAAACTGACTCTGAAGTCAGGCAGTTATAAATCATTCCACTACTGTTCTACAGTTTTGACTTAAGTTAGATTAAGGAGAATTGTCTCTTGTGTTGGTGTTTAGTGAAAGGTTCTGTTCATGAAAGTATAGGCATGTTAATGCAGGATTTGCTTCTGAAGATGTAGCTTCTGAGCCCCATAGCCGATAAAGCCTGCTTGAATCTCTAGCTCATTTGCAATGATTATAGCGATTGTTGTGTATGCGAAGCCTGCCAAATGGCAAACAGGCATTAAAATATTTATCCACCACCTGTGAACAAGGCTTCCCAAGGCTCCCAGAAAAAAAAATTGTGCTCTCTGTGTTATTCATTAGAAGGCATCATTTCCCTCAGCCATTTAACAGTCATCATATTTGAGTGCATTTGTGCTTTCACTGGGGAGCAAGAACCATTTCTGCAAAGATGAAAAAATGGGTGGTTGCCTTGCCTGTCCCAGGAAGTCTGCCTGGCCTCCTGTGTGGGTATGCAGCTCCTGTAAAAGCATTAACCAGCTTGTTCTGCATCTTTCAGATACTCAACGAGAGAGCCGCAAAGGAGCTGGAGCAGTTTCAGATGAGAAATGCTAAACTTCAGCAAGAGAACGAACAGCACAGTTTGGTTTGTGAGCAGCTATCCCAAGAAAACCAGCAGAAGGCGTTGGAGCTCAAAGTAAACACGGAGTGACATATCTGTTCCTTTGGCGTGCCCTTTTTCATTCCCTAGTAGTGTAAATACAGGTTGATCCATGCTGTTGGGAGCCCTTGGCTGCATAACCTGCATTAGCCTTGGTCCATCAGAGGCAGGTGTAAACCTACAGTGATTGCTTGATGCCCAGAAGCAGTTTAATATAATAGCGTCCATTCTTACAACATTGCAAAGCTGATTCTTGGTCATATGATTATGCAGATATTTTCCAAAGTGAGCTCAGATGTTCATCTCTGTAGTTCAGCCTTGCAAGTTACCAGCAGCCCAGAGCTAGAGACCATTTACACATGTGAGTGACAAAGAAGTCAGATTATATTTCACTGCTTGTATGGAAGGGGAGGGTGGGGGGTGGACTGGTACTGTTTGGTGTCTACTTTTAGGACTGCAGAATCATGGTTTTCACTTCTGTCCAGTGTAAATTTCAAGAATGGTCTCCCTTCACTGAAGAGTGCTTGCAAATTAAGTTTGGATAACCGTTTTATACTTGGATACATATTGTCTGCCTACACGCTTAGCAGAGTGGCTTTATGTTTATCAGCAGTTCTGAAAAATCCATAAACCTTATTCTAGTATTGTTAGAACACTGGGCAATGACTAATCACAAAAATCCATTGATTCGAGTAGTAAATCTTAACAGTTTTTTTGTCACAGCCCCTTTTGGGAATCTGATAAAAGCATGTGTGTGCATGCATACACACATACATACATACACACACTTACTAATATTTGTACATCTTATATATTATTTTGCATGCAGTCTTAGAAATTTTTCTGAAGTATCACTATGAGGCCTAGATTAATGACTACTGAATTAGAACATTTTATTTTTTAATTGAAAGGGATCTTAGATGAACTAATTTGGACCCCACAGGATCTGAGACTGAGGAACATTTAAGCAGTCCAGAAAGGCTTGACTCACTGTTCTTTATGAGAATGCTCCAAGTTAAAGCAGAAATGAAATGACTACTGAAGGCAAAATAATGTATTAGCCCCTAAGGTGAAATTAAAGTAAAAATACTTAAGTCAATAATTCTCTCCTTTGGTAACGTGCATGGGGCACCTTGAAAGATGGAGTATTTTGTTATCAGATCCTAAACCTCTGGGATTCTGTTTCTAGCAGTGCTCTGAGCATAACATGCCCAGCTAAGTTCAGTCTCTTCATTATCAAAACTGAGGATAATTGCCACTCTTTATTTGCAGAAAATCAACTAGTTTCTAAGAATGGCAAATTTTTAAAAAAATTCATAAAACTTGAAGTCCAGAGACAAAAATCTGGTGCTTTGCTTTGCTAGAATTGTCATTTTGATACCTTTTGATATCATGTAGACTTGCTCATGAATGCCACCCTGTCCTTCTGTCCATATGGACAGTCATAAACTAATGTACTCTGCAGAAGTAGATGTTTTTCTGGAATTCTCTTGTTTTTTTTTTATGATCCAACAGATGTTGACAATTTGATCTTTGGTTCCTCTGCCTTTTCTAAATCCAGCTTGTACATTTGGAAGTTCTCAATTCACATACTGTTGAAGCCTAGCTTGAAGGATTTTGAGCATTACTTTACTAGCATGTGAAATGAGTGCAATTGTGCAGTAGTTTGAGCATTCTTTGGCATTGCTTTTTTTGGGATTGGAATGAAAACTGACCTTTTCCAGTCCTGTGGCCACTGCTGAGTTTTCCAAATTTGCTGGCATATTGAGTGTAGTACTTTCACAGCATCATCTTTTAGGATTTGAAATAGCTCAACTGGAATTCCATTGTCTCCACTAGCTTTGTTCGTAGTGACGCTTCCTAAGGCTTCATACTCTAGGCTATCTGGGTCTAGGTGAGTGATCATACCATCGTGATTATCTGGGTCGTGAAGATGTTTTTTGTGTAGTTCTTCTGTGTATTCTTGCCACCTCTTCTTAATATCTTCTGCTTATGTGAGGTCCATACCATATGGCCTTTATTGTGTCCATCTTTGCATGAAATATTCCCTTGGTATCTCTAATTTTCTTGAAGAGATCTCTAGTCTTTCCCATTCTATCATTTTCCTCTATTTCTTTGAAATTGTTCACTTAAAAAGACTTTCTTATCCTCTTTACTGTTCTTTGGAATTCTGTATTCAGGGTGTATCTTTCCTTTTCTCCTTTGCCTTTCATTTCTCTTCTTTTCACAGCTATTTGTAAGGCCCCCTCAGACAACCATTTTGCCTTTTTGCATTTCTTTTTCTTGGGGATGGTTTTGATCTCCGCCTCCTGTGCTGTGTTACAAACCTCTGTCCATAGTTCTACAGGCACTCTGTCTATCGGGTCTAATTCCTTGAATCTATTTCTCACTTCCACTGTACAGTCATAAGGGATTTGATTTAGATCATACCTGAATGGCCTAGTGGTTTTCCCTACTTTCTTCAATTTAAATCTGAATTTTTCAGTAAGGAGTTCATGAGCTGAGTCACAGTCAGCTCCTGGTCTTGTTTTTGCTGACTGTATAGAGCTTCTCCATCTTTGGCTACAAAGAATATAATCGGTCTGATTTTGGTATTTACCATCTGGTGATGTCCATGTGTAGAGTTGTCTTGTGTTGTTGGAAGAGGGTGTTTGCTATGACCAGTGCATTCTCTTGGCAAAACTGTTAGCCTTTGGCCTGCTTCATTGTGTACTTCAAGGCCAAACTTGCCTGTTACTCCAGGTATCTCTTGACTTCCTACTTTTGCATTCCAGTACCCTATGATGAAGAGGACATCTTTTTATTGGTGTTAGTTCTAGAAGGTCTTGTAGGTCTTCATATAATTGTTCAACTTCAGCTTCTTTGGCATTAGTGGTTAGGGCATAGGCTTGGATTCCTGTGATGTTGAATGGTTTGCTTTGGAAAGGAACCGAGATCGTCCTGTTGTTTTTGAGACTGCACTCAAGTACTGCATTTTGGACTCTTTTGTTGACTATGAGGGCTACTCCATTTCTTCTAAGGGATTTTTGCCTACAGTAGTAGATATAATGATCATCTGAATCAAATTGCCAAAATTCACTGGATCATAGAAAAAGCACAAGAATTCCAGAAAAACATCTACTTCTGTTTCATTGATTAAGCTAAAGCCTTTGACTATATGGATCACAACAAACTGTGGAAAATTCTTAAAGACATCTTATCTGCTTCCTGAGAAACCTGTATGCAGGTCAAGAAACAACAGTTAGAACCAGACATGGAACAATGACTGATTTCAATTGGAAAAGGATTACATTAAGGCTGTATATTGTCACCCTGCTTATTTAACTTACATGCAGAGTACATCATACAAAATGCCAGGCTGAATGAAAAACAAGCTGGAATCAAGATTGCCAGGAGAAATATCAATAATCTCAGATATGCAGATGACACCACCCTTATGGCAGAAAGCGAAGATGAACTAAAGAGCCTCTTGATGAAGGTTAAAGAGGAGAGTGAAAAAGCTGGCTTAAAACTCAACATTTGAAAAATGAAGATCATGGCATCCGGTCCCATCACTTCATGGCAATAGATGGGGGAACAATGGAAACAGTGACAGACTATTTTTTTGGGCTCCAAAATCACTGCAGATGGTGACTGCAGCCATGAAATTAAAAGACGCTTGCTCCTTGGAAGAAAAGCTATGACAGACCTAGACAGTGTATTAAAAAGCAGAGACATTACTTTGCTAACAAAGGTCCATCTAGTCAAAGCTATGGTTTTTCCAGCAGTCATGTAAGGATGTGAGAGCTGGACAATAAAAAAGGCTGAGTGCTGAAGAATTGATGCTTTCAGAGTGTGATGGTGAAGAGTCCTTTGGAGATCAAGGGGATCAAACCAGTCAATCTTAAAGAGAATCAACCCTGAATACTCATTGGAAGGACTGGTACTGAAGCTGAAGCTCCAATACTTCGCCAAGTATTCACCCGATGCGAAGAGCTGACTCACTGGAAAATACCCTGATGCTGGGAAAGATTGAAGGCAGGAGAAGGGGACGACAGAGGTTGAGATGGTTGGATGGCATCACTGACTCAATGGACGTGAGTTTGAGCAAACTCTGGGAAATAGTGAAGGACAGGGAAGCCTGGCATGCTGCAGTTCATGAGGTTGCAAAGTGTCAGACATGACTGAGCTACTGAACAACAAGACTAATGTACTCGAGGAAGGGGACAGTGACTTTTCTATTGTATGTAGTTGTTCCACAGTGGCAATGTGGATCCAAAAGACCAATATTTTACAGCATGTTAATAACCTACAAGAGAGATCACATTGTGAGTCTGAAAGCTGGTAATCAATACAACATTTGTACACAAATTTCACACATTTATGATGCATACCACTCGGCATTCTTATATTATATGATTCAACGATTTAGTGGTATCTTGAGACATCAGGTGTCTTTTTCATTGTTTTTAGCTCATTTAACCATATATTTTATTCAGAGACTAGAGTTTTTCAATTTCTCTCAAAAACTACACAGTGTGTGTTTTGATTTAACCCCACAGAATAATTCAGCACTGACCTAGAAAGAATGTTCTTCTATTGATTCTGAGTTTACCATCATCCAGTCACCGGTCCTTTACTGACCAAGTATCCCTGGTAATCCTCTCTCACTAATTACAGGCCAAAGAGGAAGAAGTCCATCAGATGCGCCTTGACATTGGGAAGCTCAACAAAATCAGAGAACAAATCCATAAGAAATTGCACCAGATTGAAGATCAAAAGGGAGAAGTGGAACAGCACAAGGAAACCCTGAAAAATCAGATCTTGGGACTAGAGAGAGGTAAACCAAGAATCATTTTGTGTTTTGTTTTTATTAGATTATAAGCAATTTCATTGGTGACTTATGTCTTTTGACAACTCCACGCGTGTAAGCACAAACCATGCGGAATGAATTCAGTGAAGCAACATTGAAACTAGTAAGTAGATAATATGGAGGAGACATCATTTTGTATACCTTGAACTTTCTTACCTTAAAAAACTCTTCAACGGATTATATTGAGCCCAAAGTATTGCTCAGTATTTGTCAATGGAGTAAGGAACAGTAGGAGACATAAGAGACGCTGGTTTGCTCCCTGGGTTGGGAAGATCCCCTGCAGGAGCAAATGGCAACACACTTCAGTATTCTTCCCTGGAGAATCCCGTGGACAGAGGAGCCTGGCTGGCTATGGTCCATAGGGTCACAAAGAGTCAGACACTACTGAAGTGACTTAGCACGCACGTATACTCTTAAGTCTGGGTTCTGCATGATCTTTCCTTCAGTTTTCTTTTTCACAGAAGATGCAGGAGAAATGAAACTTGAATATTCCCTATGAGCAGTGTATGAGACAATAGTGTACCCAGAATCAGCAAGACAAAAATAAGTGGCTTCCAACTCCTTTCCTCTTACCATATGGCAAATCCCTGTTCTACCCAACTATCACTGTGACCTGTGGAGGGAAAATTTAAGTGCCACAGGAGGCCAGGTAGTATAGAAACATCATTAAGGATACAGATTCTGAAGTCAGATGTGCCTCGGTTCAGATCCCACCTCCTTCTCATTTAGCTTTTGGGGATGAAATGGCTAATATCGAAAGGACTGTGCCTGGCATGTAGTAAGTGCTTACTAAATGTCATCTATTATTATCCAGATATATTAATGCTTATAAAAGTAATGAGAGAATGCTATCCCCTCCTGAAAAAGAATATAATTAAAAATATGGCATATACTAGTTAAATATGGTGTGGTAGAAACAGCTCGGAGACTTGGAGACAGAGGGATCGGGATTTGACTTCCGACTGCACCAGAAAATGTGAGGCAGGAACACCTCACTGAACTCAGCCGTAACTCACTGACTGAGATGACATACCCAGAAGCATAAACATGTACATTGCCTCCCTAAAAGTTAAGTAAAATCTAGATCTCTAGATAAGATTATTAGAAATATTTGTCACTAAAGTCTTTGAGAAGTGCCAATATATTTCCTTCTAAGATATCGGAAACAATCTTTTACTGAGGCACAGTTGCAGTTGATCATTTCTCCACTTACGTACTCATTCAATACATTGAGTCCAGACTGTGTGCAGGCATTATGTTAGGCATTGGGTGCCTGGAGGTTCCTGCCCTCAGGATGCTTACAGTGTAGCTTATAATCTAGTGTAGTTTATAATCTAGTATCTTCAATGACAGATACACACACACAAAGGTAGAACTGGTAGAGCACATTTTGTAATTGGCTTAGTGAATTTCAAAAGCATTCCCATATTAAAACTTCTGTATTTTTGCAGGCAATAGTTTTAAGCTGCCTGCAGAAAAAATTTCTCCATTAACTATTGACCTCAGTTCTTCATTCTTAAATCATGTTTAAAGAAGTCATCGTGCTCTCTCTTCTGGTTATTTTGTGGATCTCGTTAGCATCGTTATTTCTTCTTAGGGAGCACTTCCTTTTGATGTGTCCTATCAGACAGGGGTATTGCACATAATGGTTAGGAGCACGAGGCCCCCATATGTTATGATTTTCTGCCACAAAATCCAAGAAGTGAACTGAAAAATTGCCAGAACTAACAGGAGTTCAACAGGGTGGCAGGTTATAAAAGAAATATATAGTTATCAATGGCTTTCTTTCCTACAAAGAATCAGTTACAGTGTATGATGGAAGACCCCCCTTTCACAATAGCAACTAAAGTAATAAAATATCTATGAATAAAGTTACCAAAATATCTGTAAGGCCTATATATATAAAACACTACAGAATTCTTTTGAGGGGTATAAAAAGGAAGACTTGAAAAATGGACCAATACACCAAGTTCCTGGATGAGAAAACTCAATATGGTATAGATATAAATCTGTCCAAATTAATCTGCACATTTAATATCTCCAATAAAAACTTCAGAGAGTTATGTTGCTTGGGACTTGAAAACTGATTCTAGGGTTCCTCCAGAAGAATAAACAGGTGACAATAGCCATAAAATTCTGGAAAAGAAGAGTGAGAAGGGAGCATTAGCCTTTACCAGGTGTTTAAATGTATTATAAAGCTTTAGTAATCAAATAGTTTAGTGAAAATGTGTGAATAAACAGATCAATGGAAAGGATTGGAAAGGCTACAAAAAGACCCGTGATTATCATCTAAGATAAAGGTGTTGTTTCATACCAGTGTGCAGTATGGATTATTAAGAAAATGACAGTAAGACAATAAACTACTTTTTGGGAAAAAAGTCAAGGTCAAATGTAGGAACAGTAAAGCCAAGATGGAGAGATTTAATGAAATTAAAACTATTTGTTGTTGTTGTTGTTTTTTAGCGACAAAAGACTCTATTGCTGTTTAGTTGCTAAGTCGTGCCCGACTCTTTTGTGACTCCATGGACTGTAGCCTGCGAGGCTCCTCTGTCCATGGGATTTCTCAGGCAAGAATACTGGAGTGGGTTGCCATTTCCTTCTCCAAGGGATCCTCTCGACCCAGGGATTGAACCTGTGTCTCCTGCATTGGCGGTAGATTCTTTACCACTGAGCCACCAGAGAAGCCCCCAAAGACTCTGTATAAGAAGACAAATTGACTAAAACATTGCCAAAGAATTAGTATCGTCATTATTAATATATATAAGGTGCTCTTTCAAATTCACAAAAAGGTAAATAATTCATGAGAAAAATGGACAGAGGGTTAATGTGGACAATTTGAAAAACAGAAAACAAATAATTGATTGTGAAACATGAGAAAGTAGTCGACCTCACTACCAATCAAAGATATGTGAATTAAATATAGACATACTGGTTTAGGAAAAGCTATCAGGTTGTCAAAGATCAAGGAGAATGGTAATAACTGTTCTAGTTTGGCTGTGGATTTAAACTGCTATTAATTTTTGGAGAGAAATTTGGCAGCTGGAGAAAAAGGTCTTTAAAAAGAAAATCACTTTTGGTTCAAGGACTTCCTCTCCGAATGACCAAATGAGCAGGAACTTTCATAAGATTATTGCTTATAATTGCAAAACAAAAAAATAAAAAGAAGCAATTTAAATGTTAAGATAAGGATTGGCTTAATAAATTAAACATTTTTATACAGTGAAATATGAAGTCTTTAACTGTTCTGATGTAGATACACATTTATATTATAGAGAGGTATTTATTTGTATTGGTTAGTTATAAAAGCAAGTTACAAGACTGTATGTGTGTTATGGCTCCCTCTTGGTGTATGTGGTGTATAAATATATTTATATACACACATGTATTTGCATAGGAAAATGTCAGGAAAGAGGCACATCAAAATCTTAAGTAGATTCTGATTTTTTAAAATAAATTTGTTTATTTTAATTGAAGGACAATTGCTTTACAGTATTGTATTGTGTTGGTTTCTGCCAAATATTAACATGAATCAGCCACAGGTATACATATGTCCTCTCCTAGATTCTGATTTTTTAAAAAAATTTTCCCTTTAGTTTTTGGAATTTTTTTTTTTTCAATTTCTTCCTGTGTTTCTAATTACTTGTATAATAAAAAATATTTCAGGAGAGCAAGGACTTTGGGGGCTTCCCTAGCATCAGAGTGGTAAAGAATCTGCCTGCCAGTGAAGGAGACATGGGTTTGATCCCTGGGTCAGGAAGATCCCCTGGAGAAGGAAGTGGCAACCTACTCCAGTATTCTTGCCTGGGAAATCCTATGTCTGGAGGAGTCATGTAGCCCTCCAGGCTACAGTCCATGGGGTCACAAAAGAGTCGGACACAACTTAGGAACTAAATAACTAGGACTTTTTTGGAGTCAGAAAGACCAAACTCCCAACCTTAGCCCTTGGCTGCAGACCCTTGGTGTATGGGTCTCTAAGCCTCAGTTTCCATCTCTTTAGTGGGATGGGAAGACTTACCTCACTGAGTTATAATGAAGATCACGTACCACTCAACAGAAAGCAGTTTTATAGCTACAGATAAATATATAAAGCAGTTTTCATGCCACTTTGGCAGATTCTTTCTTGGCAGGCTCTCTTTATATTTATTATTGTTTTTCTCTCTGGTGATTTAGAGGTGGAGGCCTCAAAGAAACAAGCAGAACTTGATAAGAAAGCAATGGATGAGCTTCTGAGAGAAAGGGACATATTGAATAAGGTGCGTTTGTTACAGTAACACTGGTGAATAAATGTCTTTCTTTAGTGCTATAACATCTGCCTATAACCGGTTGCAAGGGAAAGAAAACTCTGAGCCAAACAAAAGTAGATTAGAACTAATAATAGTGCTCAATTGTCCTCTACGCAGCTGTGCACATCTATGTTCACTGGCTGTGAATTGAAACCACAGTATCACCTGTGAGCACAAAGGCACTTTGAAGAATTATCGTATAAACTAGCAGGGGATTTCAGAGAGTCTTGTGGTTTCTGTTCCTATTGCTGATGTCTTATTTGGCATCTAAGCAGTTGATCAAGATTTCTGATTTTAATATCTATAATTTGCAATTTTGTGCCAGTCCAGAAAATACAAGTGAGTTCTAATAAACTTTAACTTTTAGGTGTTTAAAGGATGGCCGGTTGGCCATACCAAGAGTCTCTAACCTTTCCTCCATCTTTTCTGGAGTGTTGGAGGCCTTGGTTTCTGCTTCTGGTGCTTATTCCTCCTAGTCTTTGAGCCCAGTATGGTCCAAAGCTGAGGGAGAGGCTGGGGGGAGCTTGAGGCTTACAGACCTCTCCCTCACCCCCCTTTCCTCTCCTGGCCCCTTCCGGAGGATTACCTCCATTGACAGTCACTCTGAGGAGATTAACTACATTCACAGGTCTAGGGTATGTGTTCCTGCTCAAGAATTCCCTCCAGGGAGAATGAAGCATGAAGCGATGTGCCGGGTGTAGAGTGGGGAGGCTGCTTCCACAGCAGACAGCTTGCTGGCTTTTGGTCAAGAGAGCTTTATCTTATCAAAGAAGATACAGCCTATATTCATTCATTTCAATTTTTTATTACTTTAATATTTATTATTTTAATTTTTCTTTAGGTTTCCCAGAAATGAATAAATGTTAACGAAGTAGATTATCCTGTAGTTTAGAGCAGACTAGGGAATCTCAGAAAGGAGTAGAAGATTAAGTATCTTTACATGCTGATCACTCCTTCAGAAAGTCATTAATTTTTTTTTTTGCATAATCCTAGAACTGTGCCTTTATTCCATAGATTTATAAATAACAAATATATAAATAACAATATATAAATAATAATATAAATACTATTGTTGGAGTTAGATTAAAAAAATTTTTTTGTAACATATACAACATTTAATCCATTTATGTTTTGTATGTTCTGGTAAACCGCCTTTGGATTTTCTGCCACAATAGGACACCTAACACTTTAATTTTACACTTATTTGTTTAATTTGACTACATCAGCTTGGTCTTGAGGGCAGGTACTATTTTTTTTTTTTTTGATTTATATACTGTTTATTCTGAATCCCAATATAGATATGAACTCAGAAGTACAAATTAAAATCATATAAAACTTCAGCACTTCATGCACCACCACTACTTCCAAATGTTTGCATCCTTTCCAAACAGTCACCATTGAAAATTCAAATTTTTTTCAACAAGGCAGGTACTTTTTAAACCTTTTTTGTCTTTCCCAGCCATTGCATCCTTAGTGCCTGACAGAGTGCCTGCTCCTCTGCAGGTGTGCAGTCAACCTTTATTGATAATACATCCTTTCCTCACTGACTTGGAATGCCACCTTCATTCAATGAATGACATAGTTTTGACAGGCAGCAATGTTCATATATTTGGTTCTCTCAGTGTTGTGTTGAAGGGACTTTATCTTTCATAGAGCAAATGTTTAATTCAGTACTTGAAAGTAAAGTTGACCTTTTCCATTTTTCTACATCATCATCCGACCAAGGTTTCATGTCCTTTTTTTTTTTAAACCAATTTATATTCCAGTGGTTTTCAGTCCTGACTGCAGGTCTGTATTGGTTAGAGATTTGGGAAGGGATTACGAAGTGCTTCGTGGAACCCAGGGGGCTTTCCAGGTGGCTCAGTGGTAAGGAACCTGCCTGCCAGTGTAGAAGATGTGGGTTTTATCCCTGGGTTGGGATGATCCCCTGGAGAAGGAAATGGCAACCCTCTCCAGTATTCTTGCCTGGAACATCCCGTGGATAGAGGAACCTGGCAGGCGACAGTCCATGAGTTCACAGAGTCAGACACGACTTAGCAACTAAGCAGCAACACAGAACCTAAGGATAGAGCTGGGCCTCAGGAACGATGAAAACCTGGCCTTTCACTCTTGGGATGCACAGAAAGCCCCTCCCTCCACCACTAGACTTCCAGCTGAGTCATGGCTTCATTTCTGTCTTTCAGTGAAATCATCTCTCTCTGTCTCTGTTTCCCTGTCCAAATGGCAGAAAAAAAGCTATTGCCAATAAACAGCTCCTGAGTTTACATCTTCTCCTGAGGTACAAAAATCTAGAGGTTCTATTTCGGAAGTCTCTGGGTCCATTCAGCTGTGGCTATAGAAGCAGACACGCTGTGGTCCATCACGAGCATGGCTGCAGAGTTGCACTGTATTAATTCTGTGTTCCAGAGGAACAACCTGACTTCTTGCGCAGCCAAACCAAGGCTATTGTAGTAGCATCAGAAACCACCAGGGCAGCTTCCCTGCCCTCCAAAAATGTACGTGCCAGGGTCCCATCCAAGATCCACGGAATCTCTGGAGTTGGGATGTGAGCATCTGTGTGTGTGTGTGTGTGTGTGTGTGTGTGTGTGTGTTTAAACAACCAGGTTCATTCTTTTTTAATGTAGTAAAATACACAGAAAACAAAATTTGCCAGTAGTGACATTTTGTACATTCACAATGTTGTGTAAAACATCATGAATCTAGTTCCAGAACATTTTCGTCACCCAAAAGGAAACCCTGTACCTATCAGGCAGTCACACCCCACTTTTCCCTCCTCCCATCCTTGGAAGTTACTCATCTGCTTTCTGTTTCTGTGGATTTGACCATTCTGGATATTTATATAACTGGAGTCATACCATATGTGACTTCTTATGTCTGACATCTTTCACTCAGGATAATATTTTCAAGCTTCAACCATGTTGTACTGTCTACTTCATTCCTTTTTATGGATGAGTAGTATTCCACTGTATGGATATAGCACATTTTGTTTATTTATTCATCCAGTTGATGAACATTTGGGTTGTTTTCCCCTTTTGGCTTTTATAAATAGTGCTGCTGTGAATGTTCATGTACAAGTTTTTGTTTGAACATGTGTTTCAGTTCTTTTGAGTAGATGGCCAGAAGTGATGTTGTTGGATCATATGTTAATTCTGGCTGCCTGTATTTTTAATAAGAAGGTTTTTATTTTATTTTGTAGTCAAAGCCTGTGATACATAATTAGGTTCAGCTGTTCTAACTTCACACGTGAAAGACTAGAGTTGGAATAGAGATTGGTTTTGGGGTCAGCCAGCTCGGGATTCACATCCCAGCTCTGTCACTCCCCTGTTGTGTGAACTTGTGTGTGTGTGTGTATGAGCTCAGTCATGTCTGTCTCTTTGTGAGCCTATGGACGATAGCCTACCAGGCTCCTCTGTTCATGGGATTCTCCAGGAAAGAATACTAGAGTGGGTTAACATGCCCTTCTCCAGGGGATGTGCCCAACCTAGGGATCGAACCTGTGTCTCCTGCTCCTCCTGTATTGCAGGCAGATTCTTTACCACTGAGCCACTGGGGAAGCCCATGAACTTGTAGGCAAGTAGCTTATCTTCTCATTCTCAGTTTCCTACCCCTAATACGGGAGCAATAAGGCCCACTTTCTGGGGATGTTGTCTCTCAGTGCCTTTTTATGTGTGTTTATAATGCTCTGTGCAAAATTAACATAGCAAGCTTTTAGTAATCTGTAGAAAATATGATTATTTTTATTCATCTCCCAAACAATGCACCTAATTATTTTAGGATTAAGGCAACAAGTAAACTTAACCCAAAACCCACAAACATTTTTTGGTGCTGTCCTTATTTTCAGAATATGCTTAAGGCGGTCAGTGCAACCCAGAAACAGATAGACCTGGTAAAGCTCCATGAACAAGCCAAGAGGAATCTGGAGGAAGAAATCCAAAACTACAAAGAGGAAGCTCAGAAGCAGAGAAAGATCATCTTTCAACTGGAAAAAGAGCGAGATCGGTACATCAATGAAGCCAGTGACCTTACCCAAAAGGTAAGCTAGTCCTCCATGGTATGGGTCAAGCATCAGTGCATTATTTCTGATTGCCACACATTGTTGCAAAGACAGATTATTCAGATTGCAGCTTGTGGTTCAAATGCTTTAAGATAGTGGGCAATAAGCTCTGCTAGCAAATCAGCTACTGCCCATATAGAGTAAACAAATGCTGATTAGATATTTCAGACTGTAAGTTTGGAGGAACACAA
Source organism: Bubalus kerabau (assembly GCF_029407905.1). Classification (NCBI taxonomy): domain Eukaryota; kingdom Metazoa; phylum Chordata; class Mammalia; order Artiodactyla; family Bovidae; genus Bubalus; species Bubalus kerabau. The sequence goes on from NC_073645.1 coordinate 27,498,617, forward strand.
ATGCATGTGATCAGTCCATCCCTGGCAGGACATGTCTTCCTTGTAAAAGATGCCCCGTGATCCTCATACCCCTGGTTGGAAGCATTGTAAAACAGCCTATTCCTCTTGCAACTTGATCATGTAAGAAGCTCCACTGATTGATTTACTGACCCTGAGAGGACTAGTTGTCAGTTCAGGCACTCATGTTCTCTAGTGTGGCTAAGCTTGTTAGCCTCTGTATCTGTCAGATTAAGTTGTAGCAAATACCCTCAGGTCTCAGTCGTTTATAGCAACAGAGATCTATGTTTTGTTCACATTAATGACCTTTGAGGGTCAGCCACAGCTCTGCTTCACGTCCTCTTCATTGCAGATGGACTCTGTTGGAATGTGTTGGCCTCTTATAGAGGGAAAACTGTGTAATAGTGAACCTTTGATATGCTCTCAGAGCTTCTGCTGGCAAAGGAAGGGTAAAGGGTCAGTCCACTCATATTTCATTGATCAAAGGGAGTTACGTGATCAAGCTTGATATCCTCGGGCAGCAGTGTGATTCTACTAAGGGAGGGGCCTTACCTGGTGAGACAGAGACTATATCTGAATGTATAATCTGTTGTAACCTCCTAAGTCTTCCTTCTGGCAGTCAGTCTCCCGCCACTCCTGGCTGCCATCACACTGTCAGAGTTGTTCAAAATTCCAATGGAATCTTATTATTACTCCCAGCCTTACAAACCTCAGTCATCTCTCAGCAACCTGGGGCAGTGCTTCCTAACATTCTTTGCATCACAGCATTGTAGAAAATAGCATGTCTACAGTATGTGGGAATGAGGGGGATGAGCCTGTGCAGGGCTGGAGGGGCTCACCCAGGGATGCTAGCTGCCCAGGTCCCACCTGGCCCACCTATGGATAGAGTGAATCAGTGTTTTGTTACATACCTGTAACCCATGCAAGACACAGCAATTCATATATTCTGACTTATACAACAGAGGCTAAGCTCTTTGTTTTATCTGGAAAGCCCTTTCCTCCCCCTTCTCGGAATGAAAAATTCTTATTCATGCTTCAGTACCCAGATCAAATGCTCATGTCTGGGGTCAAACCTATTTTAACTCCTTAGGCAGAGCTAGTCACTTCCTACTTCATGGGTTTGTTGATATCTCTGGAAGAGCTCTTACCATCTTCTAGTGTACTTATTTATTTATACCTTTGTTTGTAGTGAGCTCTTGGCAGCAAGGACTTTATCTTATTCTTCTCTTCATTTCCAGCACATAGTAAATGCTTGTAAATAGTAGGTACCAAAACTGGGTTGAACAAATAGATAGATGATGAGTGATAAAAAGAAGATTGCTGTCACTGATTTTAAAATAGGATTGTGTGTTTCTTTCCTTATGAAGGAGAGATACTGGCACCAAGTTTTGCTGGTAACTGGTTTTCACAATTTCTGATGTTTAACTGCACAAGGTTGCATAATGTCTCACCTAAATAATTTAAGCACAAGTTCTTAAAATATTATTTATCAACTATAATTTTTCTCTCTTACTTAACTCCTGACAGCGTGTATCAGTTGCTACAGCAACTTGAGTCACTTCTGGACATCTTATTAAAAACATGTATATCTTTTTGACACTTTCTCATATTTCTTTCTTTACTGTCACACGCACACACACGTACCTCATTCCCACAAACAGAAAGCTCCCTTTCATGTATCCTATTTATAGGAAGTTGAGGAATAATACCAAGGACTGGGGGAAGATGTCATGAAACTGATATTTTCATCTCCTTCTAAAGTGGGTTGTTCCAAGTTTATCCTTTTGACCCCACAATTTCTTTTGTAAAAACTGAGTATATGAAGAATAAGAATGCACAGATTTTTATAAAAGAATATTCTTCAAAATAAATTGTGCAAATTTGCCATGTGCCATTAAAATCATGTGTTTGAAAAATATTTTTTAAATGGGGAATATGGTCACAATATGAATCTGATAAGAACAAAATGCAAAATTATTTATATGGTTTGACCTAAATTTTATCTGTGTGAAGACGAAAAGGATTGGGGTCATTATATCATGGGGTGGGTAGTGAAAATTAAATGAGGTAATGTCGGTAAAGTATTTAGAATGATCTCTGGCACATAGTAAATGCTATGAAACATTTCATAAATAAGCAAGTAAATAATTAATTTGTAGATAAACAGCCCAGAATTTTTGCTCAAACTGGCATTTGAATGTAGCTATTTTCAACTTCTTGTTAAATGTCAGTAACAGAGGTGAAAAGTTTTAATGGCATCAAACACTAAGGTTGACATAAGGCCATGCTACAATAGAAGAAAAGAGATTGGATGAGAATTTTAAAGCCAGTAGAGGTGAACTGAGGAAAATCCACCTGGCCCTCAATTCACAGTCCCTTGAACTTGCTTGCAGTTGGGAAGGAGAGGGGCAGTGGTGAGCAGGAAATGGGGGGAGACAGGAGAAGATGAGAGAGTAGGCTGGGCTCTTCTGGGAGACAGGACCAGTTCCCAGGGCAGGAATGACCGAGGAAGTGCTAAGCATGGGACCTCTGATGGTCAAGTTTAAGTTCTTTACTGTGCTCTGTACCTGCAACAGTGACAGCCTGCATCAACCCTGTGGCTGGATTGTGCTTTGTCGGGGTAGGGACGGGGTGATGAGGGATGTGGGACATGAGGTAACACACCTAGGAAAGGAACCATATGTGCCAGAGAAAAGTGCCAATCGAGAATCTGGAATTCTATTGAAATAGGAAATCAAAGCCACAGTGAATAGGAGAAATAGAATTACTCTAAGAATATTCTTAGAGATACTAGGTGTCATGTTGGGCTCCCTAGCACACAAAATGAAGATTATAGATGTTCTGTTGTTGTGGTTAAGAACAGTGTGACCCCGGTAGGATAGAGGACTATCATCTGGGTTATAAGTCCAAGATGACATTACTTCTAAGACAAAACAAAGATAAAGAAAGGAAGTGATGGATAAAATAAGGACCAGTTGTAAAGAGACTAAAAAAAATGCAAACCTCAAACCAACCCAAAGCAAGCAATGGTAGATTTAAAATCCACATTGAAGTTAGTAAGCTAATAAAGAAAGAACTGATGTGGAAAATGGAATCAGTGAAGTGGAGTGCAAACTTGAGTAGTTCTCTTAGAATGTTCAGTTCAGCTTAGTCACTCAGTTTGTGACTTTGTGACCCCATGGACTGCAGCATGCCAGGCTTTATTGTCCATCACTGACTCCTGGAGCTTGCTCAAACTCATGTCTATTGAGTTGGTAATACCATCCAACGATCTCATCCTCTGTTGTCCCCTTCTCCTCCTGCCTTCAGTCTTTCCCAGCATCAGGGTCTTTTCAAATAAGTCAGTTCTTCGCATCAGGTGGCCAAAGTATTGGAGCTTCAGCTTTAGCATCCGTCCTTCCAATGAACATTCAGGACTGATCTCCTTTAGGATGGACTGGTTGGATCTCCTTGCAGTCCAAGGGACTCTCAAGAGTCTTCTCCAACATCACAGTTCAAAGGCATCAGTTCTTCAGTGCTCAGCTTTCTTTATGGTCCAATTTTCACATCCATGACTACTGGGAAAACCATAGCTTTGACTAGACGGACCTGTGTCAGCCAAGTAATGTCTCTACTTTTTAATATGCTGTCTAGGTTGGTTATAGCTTTTCTTCCAACGTTTTCTTCATACTCTTAGAATACAGGTGGAAACAAAAAAAGACAAAAATGATCAAAGAGAGGATAAGAGATAAGGACAGGGAATAAAAAGCATCGTATAGGTTGCTGGTCTCTGATGGAGGAACTGAGCCCCAATTCAAAGATGTAACAGAAAATATTTTCTGGAGATGAAGAAAGAACTGTATATGCAAATTGAGCATGTTTGTGGCAAAATCAGTGACAGGAGAAATCTCATAGACTTGCTCTGGGAGAAAGTTGTATGTGTGTATGTTGTTTAACCCACATAGATAAAGAAAAGTATTCTCTGAGAGTTAGGCAAGAAGAAAAAGCTGAAGTCTAGTTCCTTTTTTTTAACAGGAAAAAGAGTAGAAGGTAATGGATCAACATGTGAAAACTAGGTATTTCTGAGTAGTAGGGATACGGATCGTTTTTAATTTACCTCTTGTGTGCTTTTTGTGTTCTTCAAATTTTCTGAAATGAATATATATTACTTTAGTATCCTGATCCAAAGAAAAAATACTAAAAAACCTTGCCCTTCAGTCAAGGACCAATAAAACCTTAGAGGAGCTTTATTTAAAATGTTTTCTAATCCATCTGTACTTGGTTCCCCTCTCTGGCAGGTGAAGAAGTCTGATGTTATTACAGTATCTGCGTTTCTGAGTGTGCCTCATGCCATTTACAAGTTCCTCGAGGGCAAGTCTTCTTGAGGTCTTTATGTTACTTATTCATTAAATAGGTATCCAAATATATTTTGAAAGGGTGAACGGAAAGCATAATTAGACAACTGAATCAACCAGTCAAAGACTTATTTTTAGGTATCTATATTAAATTCTTCTTCAGTAATCTGTTATCCCATGAGGTCACAAAGTGGACATGACTGAGTGCCTAAACTTTCTTAAACTTATGGGTCTGCTCGCCTTTAAATTCTTTTGAAATAGGTTGCCATGATGGACAATGTTATCTTAACTATCGTTGGCAATTTTAGCTGGCCTGATCTCCTCTTCCTTCTGGGCTACAAAAACAGTGTCAACATTTGCTTTCTGATTCTTTTTATTTAGAAGGAAAAAAAGGTGAAATCTAAGCTGCTGAAAGCCCTACATTACATTTTATTAATTTGACTTGGCTTTTGCAAATGAGAAAGAAGATCCCTTTTTGTGCCAGAATTGGATGGCTCAGAATCCCAAGCCTTTCCTTATGTGTTTGTCTCAGTCAACATGTGCCATGATATTACTGCATAATAAACAACCACCAGGTCTCACCGGCATGCAAAAACAAGCACTTCTTTCTCACTCACACACCTGCAGTTCACAAGGGTCAGCTGATCTGGGCTGAGCTTGCCTGGGCTTGGCCTGGGGCTGTGGGTTGGGTCCAGATGTTCTCTGTGTGCTTCTCATCCTTCAGGATGTGTACACTGTTCTCATGGAGAATGGAAGGAATGCAAAGGACAGACCCAACCATGCAAGCACAGTTCATGGGTCTCTACTTGCCTAATGTTCTCTGACATCCCATCAGCTATGGCAAGTCACGTGTCCAGGCCCAGCCTCAACAGCAAGGGCAAGTAGACTCCTCTCATAGAGGTGGTGGGAGCAAATATTCATGGAGCCATGACAAGCTACTATAGTGTTTCAGCACTTATAGTTGGACTTTTTTTCTTCTATTATTGGAGTATAATTGCTTTGCCATGTTGTGTTAGTTTCACTGTACAGCAAAATGAGTCAGCTATAGTGTATATATATCCCCTCCTTCTTGAGCCTCCCCCTACCCCATTCCATCCCTCTAGGTCATCACTGAGCTGAGCTCCTTGGGCTACACAGCAGCTCCCCACTAGATATTTTACACAGTATATATTCAGCACTTTTTATCTTCATGGTTTTTCCTCTGGTGCAGTATAAATTTTATTATTCAGCTAAATTGAGATGCACCAAGAGTGGCATTATAAGTTGTGGTGGTTTAGTTGCTAAGTCGTGTCCAATTCATGTGACCCTATGGACTGTAGCCCACCAGGCTCCTCTGTCCATGGGATTTTCCAGGCAAGAATACTGGAGTGGGTTGTTATTTTCTTCTCTGGGGGATCTTCCTGACCCAGGGATCGAACCCAGGTCTCCTGCACTGCAGGCAGATTCTTTACCGACTGAGCTATTAGAGAAGCCCAATTATAAGTTATGGTCCACCATATTTACTCTTTTCTAGACTTTTATAAATTTTAGGTAAGATCTTTCCTAGTTAATGATTAAAACTGGGGAACATTCTGCACATTATGCATTTGGCTCATTTTAGGACCCCCTTCTTTTTCATTCTAAATATTAAACTTCTAGCTATCCCCTCCCTTTTCTTATATACTGAAAAGCATTTTTCACAATGAATTCCTACTGACAAGTTTCTTAGCTCCCTGCTTATTTGCCTTATAACAATGTCAAACAAAGCTCTCGTAGACAGAGGTTCCAAGAAATGAATAATAATGTGCTTTCAAGGATTTAGAAGTAAGTGAGGATAGCAGAAGTTGATCAAAGAAATATCATTCACTAAATAGGTACTTCATAATAAAACGAAGTTTCTGTATTTTCAATATTAATTTGAAGTTTTTAATACAGAGCATCTTTAATAGGGTAGAACTCTGGAGAGAGCCTTCAAGGGGACATACACAAATTATAAGCTTTTCATGTTATAATGAAATAACTGTACTATGGATCTCTCTTTTCCTGGAGGAGAACAGAGTGATCCATAGAAAAAAACCAAATTGATTTTTTAAGTGCTAATATTATATAATATCACATAATGTTAACATACCATGATAGTCTATTAACATTTATTAAATGATTAAATTATGATATGCCTGGTACTTATATTATGGTATAAATATAATTTTTCTCACTGTTATCCTCATTATAGCTCTCCTAGGCAGATATTATAGCCTTCATTTGTAGCATAACATGTTATTAAAAACAGATAGAAAAATAGATATGCCTCCCTGAATTTGAGATAGAGGATAAAATAAGAAAGCAAGACAAATAGAGAAGACTTAAAATTTCACATGACTGGGCACAAATTTTTTTTTTTTTTTGAGAGTGAGTTTTCCAGTTTTATTATGGAAGTAAAGGCATTGTCAGCATTCAAGCCATTGACACCAAGTCAGAAAAACTTACTTTAAAAGTTTATTGTACTGATATTTCATCAATTGCAAGTTAAAAGATTCCAAATTCAATGACCTACTTTCTCTTCCTGCCTTAGTACATATGATGTTTTGACTATGGCTGCAGATTTCCTGCACACATTATTCATTTTTGTCTCACTATTATTTCTATTGGCAGGTTGTTTTAACAGGAAAGGAAAAGGCAGTAGGTTATAAACTGAGCCTGTGCCCTCAGAGTGCACAGTAAGCATTTTCTGGTCTCCTCTGAAGTAGGCCTCCACATGCTAGCTCACCAACCCTCTGGCTGTAATAGAACTCTATATTTGGATGTGATTTATCTCAGAGTTGGTTTGAGGTATCTAAAGTATAATCAATTAATTAAGCTCCAGGCCCATAGCTGGCATTCTGCATTCTCTGATATATCCATTTAAACTGGGAACATTTTGCTGATGAAGGGTTTTGTGTCTACCTAATACTCCGCACATTTTATGAATTTTCAGGATTTGAACCTCTATGTGACAGTGGTTTGAATGATTTCCCTCAAAACAAATTGAGTCCCAACACTTGGAACTAAATTGCTTTGTGAATTCTTTTCCCTTTGTTTCTATACTTTAAAAATTTTTGCTGTCATTTAAACAAAATAACCTTTGATCTTTTTGGTATCATGATGGGTTCCTATTACTCCCAGCTTCAAGAATCTGGAAACAAGTTAGACTTTGTTTACTGTTGTTTGCAAAAAGATGAACCTGGCTAGCTGGGTACCCACTCCAGTGTTCTTGCCTGGAGAATCCCAGGGACGGGGGAGCCTGGTGGGCTGCTGTCTATGGGGTTGCACAGAGTTGGACACGACTGAAGCGACTTAGCAGCAGCAGCAGCAGCTGGGTCCCCAGAAAGAAATGCCCTTGGTTACATCTTTTCTCTGGAAAAATTCTGTCTGTGCAAAGGATTATCCTTACTGTAATATTTCTCAAAGTGATTGAACAAGCAATTTTTTTCTTTTCTCTGATGTGCTGCTTGATATTCTGAATGCTGATGATGCTGTTCAAAGTATTTTCAATCTATTCATTTCCCTGACCCTAAGAAAGATGGTCATGTCCATAGAAAGGCTACATTTGGGGCTAAGATAGTGTCTTTCTTTAAAAAAAATCAAACAAGTAACAGATCCAGGAATGGATACCTTATTTAGGTTTCCCATTTGTTCCTAACTTAAACATTTTAGTTGCTAGTGGTGGTACCTTAAAAGGCCACCTGCTACTCATTTTCAAGGGATAGATCAAAGAGAAGATGGAAGGAGTGAAATGTCTTTTCATTTCAGATCTACCCACATGCCTCTTCTGCAGGCCTCCTCTTCTCAAGTTTTCTAATTTTATTCCTTCAAGTCCCCTAACCAACAATGCAAGCCATTCATCACTGAGTCGGTATATATTCTTACCTTGGGCCATTTTCTTTCCACACAAAGTGGGTGATGTAAATTAATAAAAATAAAACAGCAAAATAATATAAAATACTTTGTACAAGGACTTCCCTGGTGTCCAGTGGCTAAGACTCCACGCTCCCAATGCAGGGGGCCTGGGTTTGATCCCTAGTCAAAGAACTAGGGATTCCCTGGTGGCTCAGAGGATAAAGTGTCTACCTGCAATGCTGGAGACCTGGGGTTTGATCCCTGGGTTGGGAAAATCCCCTGGAGAAGAAAATGGCAACCCACTCCAGTACTCTTGCCTAGAAAATTCCATGGATGGAGAAGCCTGGTGGGCTACAGTCCATGGGGTCACCAAGAGTTGGACACGACTGAGCAACTTCACTTCACTTCAAGGAACTAGATCCCACATGCTGCAAATAAAAGATCTGGCATGCTACAACTAAAGAACCCATGCCACCTTGAGCATTGAGGATCCACGTGCTGCAACTAAGGCCTGGTGCAGCCAAATAAATGAATGAATGAATATAAAAAAGTACTTTGTGCAACTCTAGTTGCATAAATGTAAAAGATTGCTTAAAATAGATATTTTTCTTGAAAATATGTACACACATCAAGGCTTGACTCAAGGAGAAGTAGAAACCATAGAAAGATTAATAACCATCAGTTCAGTTCAGTTCAGTTCAGTCGCTCAGTCGTGTCTGACTCTTTGTGACCCCATGAATCGCAGCACGCCAGGCCTCCCTGTCCATCACCAACTCCCGCAGTTCACTCAGACTCACGTCCATCGAGTCAGTGATGCCATCCAGCCATCTCATCCTCTGTCGTCCCCTTCTCCTCCTGCCCCCAATCCCTCCCAGCATCAGAGTCTTTTCCAATGAGTCAACTCTTTGCATGAGGTGGCCAAAGTACTGGAGTTTCAGCTTTAGCATCATTCCTTCCAAAGAAAGCCCAGGGCTGATCTCCTTCAGAATGGATTGGTTGAATCTCCTTGCAGTCCAAGGGACTCTCAGGAGTCTTCTCCAACACCACAGTTCAAAAGCATCAATTCTTTGGCGCTCAGCCTTCTTCACAGTCCAACTATCACATCCATACATGACCACAGGGAAAACCATAGCCTTGACTAGACAGACCTTTGTTGGCAAAGTAATGTCTCTGCTTTTGAATATGCTATCTAGGTTGGTCATAACTTTCCTTCATGGAAGCCACCAAAACATCTGAGAGAGAATTAGCTCCAGTGTTGTCACTGGGGGCCTAATTATTTTAGAATTGGGTTCCTTCAAACTTTTAAGAATCAGATAATTCCCAGGCTATGTAAATTTTTTTTCTGTATATGAATTTAGAAAAATGTATTATATATTCTTGGGGGTATTTTTTTTTATGTTGGAATTTCTGTATTTCATTTATTTTTCTCTTTTATTAATTTATTTTTTATTGGAGGATAATTGCTTTACAGTGTTGTGTTGGTCTTAGGGGTAATATTGATTGGCATTACTTTACTGACCTAACCCATGCCTTCTGCTGTGATAGTGAACAAAAACTCCAGGCCTTGGAGAAAGCTTGGGGATGAATGGGTCCTTGGGTGGGATGATCTAGGAACAAGAAGGAAGAGGTAGTTCTCACAAATTATGTAAATACCAAATATTAACTTCTTCGATAAAATGTTTATGGCCACCCTATTACCCAGTGTTTAATTCTCTCATAACACCCTGTGCATGTCTCAGATTAGTGGTTGTATCCATTCCTTGATTATCATTTTACAGTGGAGTCACTCACTAGGAGTGAATTTGAGGGTAGGGAATGCATCTTATTTTTCTTTACATCACTGGTGCTTTTATAGTGCCTGCTATAGATGGGCCCTCAATGCATGTTCAGTGAGTGAATGAATAAGTAGGCGAGTGGTTGAATGAATGAACAAAAGGGTACTCAGCTCACTTTATGAAACTAGCAGAAATCTTGATATTAAAATAGAACCAAAAAGGAAACTGTAGACTTAGGTCACTTATGAATATGTATGTAGGGTCCTAAATGAAATTCTAGCAAACCAAATTCAACAGTACATTAAAAGAATCATCCAGTATGACCAAAGAGGGTTTATCCTGAAACCACAAGGATAGTTTTCTATTAAGAAAGCTATTGCTGGGGGTATGAAAATGTAAAATGTTACAGCCATTTTTGAAAGCAATCTGCTACTGCTAAGTCACTTTAGTTGTGTCCGACTCTTCGCGACCGCATAGATGGCAGCCCACCAGGCTCCCCCATCCCTGGGATTCTCCAGGAAAGAACACTGGAATGGGTTGCCATTTCCTTCTCCAAGGCATGAAAGTGAAAAGTGGAAGTGAAGTCACTCAGTCATGTCCAACTCTTCGCGACCCCATGGACTGCAGCCCACCAGGCTCCTCCGCCCATGGGATTTTCCAGGCAAGAGTATTGGAGTGGGGTGCCATTGCCTTCTCCGGAAAGCAATCTAGCAGTATCTATTAAAGTTAAAAATATATATGTCTTTTGAGCCACATACTCCTCTTCTGGGAATCCATCCCAACAGAAGTAAAAGAACAGGTGCATAAGAACACGTGTATAAAATGTTTATTGTAGCATGGTTCAAACTGGCAAAAAAATGGAAACCAATGAATGCCTGTCAGAGGGCAGGGGTTCACCTGCACTGGAGAATTCCCACAAAGTATAAAAAGCAAGGTGCATAAAAATATATAAGAGGATCCCACTTTGCTGAAAAATAATGACCAAATTCAGAAAGCAAAAGGAAAACAAACCCCTGAATCTGTATATTCACTAGTTGGCTAGCTGTGAACAACATTACTTCTTTTGACTTCAGTTTCCTTATTTGTAAAATTGGGATATGATAATCCCCACTCCAGTACTCTTGCCTGGAAAATCCCATGGATGGAGGAGCCTGGTAGGCTGCAGTCCATGGGGTCGCTAAGAGTCGGACATGACTGACCGACTTCGCTTTCACTTTTCACTTTCATGCATTGGAGAAGGAAATGGCAACCCACTCCAGTGTTCTTGCCTGGAGAATCCCAGGGATGGGGGAGCCTGGTGGCTGCCGTCTATGGGGTCACACAGAGTCGGACACAACTGAAGTGACTTAACATAGCATAGCATAGCAATGCACATCTATGAGGATTTTTGTGAAGATTAAATGAGTTAATACCAGTAAAATCCTTGGTATATAGAAAGTACCTCAGAAATATTAGCTATTATTATGATAATGACATTAGTAGACCTAAATAGAATATGCAGAATTCAAAGAAAAATATGGAAGAACACATACTGGGTCGTTAACCTGGTTTCTTTCTATGTCAATGAGGCACTAATGTGGGTGGAAGGGAGAAGAAGGTTCAAGTAAATAAGAAAGAGAAGTGAAGTCGCTTAGTCATGTCTGACTCTTTGCGGCCCCACGGACTGCAGCCTACCAGGCTCCTTCATCCATGGGATTTTCCAGTCAAGAGTACTGGAGTGGGTTGCCATTTCCTTCTCCAGGGGATCTTCCCAACCCAGGAATCGAACCCAGGTCTCCTGCATCACAGGCAGATGCTTTACCGTCTGAGCCACCAGGGAAGCTAAGAAAGAGAAAATAAATGTTTATTTCCCATTTATGCACTTATTTAGAATTACGGCATATGGGACTATGAATAAAGAAATAAAATCAGAATACTTGTAAAAGAAGACATTTGTTACTAAGTATATCAGATCAATAGAACTGAGAGTGTAGTGCAAAATAATATATGCTAAAAAGACAGTTATTAAAATTTGATTCCATCCTTCCTTAAATATAAATCTAAGAAAACTTTGAAAGATATTGGATTTCACTGGTGGCTCAAATGGTAAAGAATCTGCCTGCAATGTGGGAGACCTGGGTTCAATCCCTGCATTGGGATGATTCCCCTGGAGAAGAGAATGGCAACCCACTCCAGTAACATTGCCTGGAGAATTCCATGGACGAGGAGCCTGGTGGGCTCTGGTCCATGGGGTCGCAAAGAGTTGGACACGACTGAGCGACTAACAACACTTCTTTCACTATTTAAAGATATAAAGGGACATATATTAAGCACCAGGCATCATTAATTCTGTTGGGGAAACATTAGAAGAGGGTTTCTTAGAATATATTTTCTGGAGTACTAATTCTACAAGTAGAGTAAAAGGATTCGCTACTGCAATGACTGGGGATCGGGAACATGATGCTCACAGGTATCCAAAACCTTATTATAATATCACCATGACAAAGAGGTCCTGTTTGACCTTTAGGTTCTAGGTAAATCTCTTCATTCGATGAAGCTTCCCTGGCCGTGTTACTTCAAGTGCATCCCCTTCCTTCTTTCTCTGTCATGTTCCTCTGTTTATTTCCTTCAACTGCAGTCATTAATTAAGAGAATTCCACTGAAATGCAGTGAAATATTCTTAAGAATTTTCTCCTGGTGTGTTCTAGCTGTTAAAGTATAAGCTCTATTCATTCAACCAGTTTTCCTTGCAAAATTTTTTTTCTTAAGGAATTTTAGAAGAAGTTTGTCCTTAGAAAAGCAATTTCCATGGTCATTGCAGCTAAGAGTCATGATGATGTCATTTCTACTGTGTGGATTGCTTGTCGAGAAGCATTGGCTCACGGTGGAATTCTGGGCCTCGGTTTTCCATACTTGCAAAAAAGAGGCAGGTACTTCTGCATCTCATCTTGCCTCAAAGTGTTTTGCACACAGTAGAACACATGTTTTTATGAAGTCTTTTGGGTTTCCATGATGGGAGTGAGTTTGACATTGGTAAAGGTAGCATTATGATTGCTATCAATGTCAGAGGTCACTTTTCTTTCTTGTGGTTAACCTTATAAAGCCACGACTGTGGCCAAACAGCTAATCTATGTCTTACTCTTCCTAGTGCTTTGTGTTAAGATCTGTTTAAGCTTGTGTTTTTTTAAATTCCTTTCCTTTTTTGGTGGGTGGGGTGGGCAAGAGAGGCTTTCAGAATTGAAAGAATTTATTTTCTGTTCTGTTTTGTGATCACAGAATAACTGTGCTAAGTGAGCAGAACGGTGCTGTAGATAAAGTATATGTTTGCCCCTAATCAGCTGGGCTGAGCTTCTGTGTCATACCACAATAATTATAGCCACAGTCAGATTTTCTGATTGCTGGCATTTCTGCTCGCTACCCTGAGATGCAAAATCTGTTTGTCCTGAACCAATAACCACAGATGGGCTATTTAACCATCTTTATTACTTCTTTCTCCTCCAGGTCCTCATGAACATGGAAGACATAAAAGTCCGTGAAATGCAGATTTTTGACTATAGGAAAAAAATCGCTGAATCAGAGACTAAATTAAAACAGCAACAGAACCTGTATGAAGCTGTGAGGTCAGATAGGAATCTGTATAGTAAAAATCTGGTTGAGGCTCAGGTAAAAGAATATATTTATGTCTTTACATTTTGCTCCCTTCCCATGCTGGGTTTAAAGCAGTTTCTGTTATTCTAATAGCAGAATTTACAATAGATTGAGAAAGAAATCAGGGAATTCACCTGAAAGAAAAGATCAGTTTATGCAGAACTGTCAGATTGTTTGAAATGGAAATGACACAACTTGATCAGATGTGAAGATTGAGGCCCTGGTTTTAATTATTATGTAGAATTGCCATTCTTCTGTTTCTCCTTTTTAAAACTGCTAATAGCTATCATGACTCAGAGGGGAGCAGCATAGTCTTGTCATTTAAGTGCAGAGTTTTGCTTTGTAATTTTTTAGTTAAAAATGTTTGTTGTGATTCCAAATTGTCTCATACAGTGAGGAGTAAAGTGTGTGCATGTGTGTATGTGTATGGCATATTCATTATGTATTTTTACATCTATCTCATGAAAATATTTGGAGAGTTAATGCTATGAAATACTTTGAGGTCTATGGGCACAAGATACAAAGATACCCAGTTGTAATCGATCAGGAAATCCTTGTTTTAAATGAATCTCCCTTAAAAGCTCTTGACTATGTATTGAGCTTCTATAGTGGATGATGTCTATTTAATTCACTTTCAAACACATCTCCTTTCATTTTGTTAGGATGAAATAATGGAAATGAAGAGAAAATTAAAGATTATGACCCATCAGGTAGATCAATTGAAAGAAGAAATCTCAGCTAAGGAGTCGGCACTTGTGAAACTACATCTGGAGCAGCAGCGCATAGAAAAGGAGAAGGAAACGCTGAAGGTACAGACCTTACAATAAAGGCGGTGGACCAGTTGTCAGTCCATTAGACCCACTGGGGCCAGGCTCCGTGCTCAGTGAGGATAGCCGGGGGTGGTGGGGGGCAGGGAGAACAACCAAAGCACCAGGGGGATGCACTCCACCACCTCGAGGTCAGTCTTCCCTACAGGGAGTGCTCCCAGCTAGACCGGGAAGGGGCCAGTGGAGATGCTGAGCTCCTAGATTGCCTGTGCTGGTTATCATGGCATCAGTGGAAGAGAACCTAGGAGGTCAGCAGTGCCCAGGAAGTCCTGGAACTTTCAGGCTCACTACGATCTCTTTGCATTTACAACTCAAGTCCAGCCTTTTGTTTGCACTCAACCCTCCCACACTCCTCCCCGGGACTTCTATGAGACAATGCTGGCAGAATCCTTTGTGCCGCTGCCCTGATACTTATTTACTTCATGTGCACGTGCTGTTTCTGCCCCCGACAGTTGTCTACCAGGTGTCAGACTTTGTCCTTACTTGTTTGGCCCTCAACTGGGTTCATGGATCACCTTACTTCTGTGAGTCTAAGAACTTTGCAACCACTCCTCTAGGGAACCACCTTTGTCTTCACACATTGCTTAGATATATCCTTTTAAATCTACAAATTTAGAACATTCTAGGTCTTCTAATATAACATAAAGACTCATCCCCCAAATATATGCCAAATAATTATACCATATCAAAACTTTGAATTAAATACTTTTTACTATACATATTCATTAAACCTAATGAATTTCCTAGCCAATCCTGTAAATTTCCCTTCTAATCCATTTGACCAAAGAATTTAAAAAGAAACTTCTAAGAGAATAGTGCCACTTTTATTTTTTTAAATGTGTATGTTTATGAGCCATTTGCAGAAACTTCTATAGCCAGTGAAAGACTGAATTTCTGCACATGATTATCTTCAAAGATAGTTCCTATGTTGAAAATGAATATGTAGCATTGGACAGATTTAATGTCAAATTTCCTTGATTCTATGATGCTGTAGACTGAAATACGAACTCTCAGTTTAACAATAGGTTTTGTCAACTTAATGATAGGTCTTCATGGAAATAGAACTACTACATTAAATTAAGTTAAGGCACATGAAGATGGAGAGAAATTAAAATGTAATGAAAGTGCCTTTACAATAAAGATATGGCAACTGATATATTTACCTAAGACTTTCATCTCCTCACTCTAGCTCATGATAGAAAAAAACAGAAAATTCCGTACTAAAATTTATTTAGATATAAAGAAACATAACTATATATTCTAAAATTTGAAAATACCTTGCATCTTTGCCCTTATTCTCCTTGTTTGAAAGCATATTAATAGTTTTATAGGAGGGTGTTTGTTCCACCTTGGAAGTCTATGGTGGGATGGTATTTATTTATCATTGGCTGAATCAGAAGAATCTTATTGCAAACACTGCTTCACTCATAGGCCTCATGAACCCATGTTAGCAAGGCTTCAGTGTAACTGGATTTGGTACATCATCTCTCCCTTTCAGAGGATGACATTGATCCTCATCTCTTACTTTCCAAGGAATGCTCTTTTCAAAAGATTAATTATTGCTGCATAATGGGGTCCAAGGAAGACAAAGTCCTGCTTTAGAATAAGCAATGTCCTATGCAAAAAGGGATTATTCCTGATTCCTTAGTTGGACTTTGGTTAATATTTGTTTCAGTTACACCCTCCATCATTAGACGTCTATACATATAGCTCCAAAGAAGCATCATAATAAAATAAAGGAATAAAGTTTATAATAAAATAAAGTTTAAATCATAAACTTTATATTATTTTAATCATAATAAAATAAAGTTTCTGTCTCTTTGGTCCTGTGCCAGCAGAGTTGGCAGCTGGTGATTAAGGGAGATGATTAAAGGGCTTCTGTTCTAGAAAGTCTGCTCCAAATGGTGAATCCTAGGTCTGGATAGCTTTGTGTCATCGATTACAGGAAGATGATTGCTTTGGACTTACTGTGAAACTAGGATGCCTTTTCCTCAGCTTTTCCCATTAAGGCAAGAATTAGGAACAGAGAAAAAGGCTGCGTCCTTGATTTATTATTTGAGGTTATCCAACGGTGACTTGCAATGGTGCTTTGACTAGATAATTTTGGCCTATCATTAAGCCCATTTGACATCCTTTAGAAAAATATGACAGCTCAAATGTTGAGTTTCAGCCTCTTAACTTTTTCAGCCTCAAAGATGAATCACATTTACAGAGGTCTCTGAATTTCATGCATCTGAGCTTTGCAAACCAAAACCCTGGAGGAAAGGGCAGATTGTTTTTTTTTTTTTTTTAGTAACTTTACTCCATGAGAAACATGTAGCTTATTATAGTGAGTTATACAAAGCTATGTTGGTACATAATCCCTCCCGGAAGGGCAAGCCCTAGCCTGTTTGGTAGACCATGAGATGCTTTTTGACAGGACAACCCAATTTATTGCTTCTCCAAGCCCACGACAAACAATTGTCCGTAAGAGATCATCCCCATCCTCATTCATCACCGCCCCCCCACCCCCCCACCCCCGATAGAAAAGTCTTGCTTCTTCCGTGTTTCTTTTTCAGTTGCTGCCAGGCTCTACAGACTCCTCAGGATTCTAGACATTATCAGCACATGATGGTTATGACAGGATGTCAATGGTTCCTTGTAGATGTTGCTGCATCTGTGTTCATCTGCCCATTCTGTCCCCGTCTTGTTTCATCAGCACTAAAGGGGCCATCTCATGTTGAGTGTCTGCCTTCCAGTCCTAACAAGCTCTCAATTCTGTTCATCACCACCCCATCATCCCACATCAATCTGACAGCACTTTGATTCTTGGTGAATAATTCAGCAGCAAATTCTCTGTGTCCAGAGCTCAGCGTCACATTAGCAGCTGGCTTCAGGGCACCGTATCCTTGTACTCAGTGGACTCTCTAGAGCAACATGGATGGGAACTGTTGGAGGGAGGGGGAGGGAGAGAGGGAGAAAGCCTAGTTATTCTCATGGTTAGAAGACTTCAGATGGTCCTATTTATTTTGCAGGATATAAACAGATGATCTCTGTGAAACCCAGTGAATTTTGGGATACCGTATGAAGGGGTCAAACTCCCTCAAGTATGCTTCTTTTTTAAGAAATTTTATTTATTTATTTTTGGCTGCACTGGGTCTTCTTGCGGCACAGGGCTTTGTGTAGTTGTGGCGAGCAGGGGCTACCCTCTAGTTGCTGTGCGTGGGGCTACTCTTCATTGTGGGGCCAAAGCTTCTTGCTGCAGTGGCGTCTCTTATTGAACATAGGCTCTGGGGTGCACGGGCTTCCGTAGCTATGGCTCCCGGGCTCTAGATCACGTCCTCAACAGTTGCTGCCCACAGGCTTAGTTGCCCTGCAGCATGTAGAATCTTCCCAGATCAGGGATCAAACCTGTGTCCCCTGTGTTGGCAGGCTGATTCTTAACCACTGGACCACCAGAGAAGTTCCCAAGTATGGTTCTTGAGATATGATTTATGCCCACAGCCAGATTGGGTGATACACACGCCATGAACACCTATCACAAAAGTGTATAATTGTAGAGGTGGTGACTGAAGAGCATGTCCTGCCATCGTATTACGACTTTATGCCTCGGGTCCCGTCTAGAATGTTGCTTGATGAGCTTTTTTGGGTGCACGGTAGTTGTTACCATCTTTCCTGGATGAGACAGCTCAGATTTACAACTGCTAGATGCATTAGACCTAAGGTATTTTGTTGATGTTAACATTTGCTGCCAACATCTAATGCCACATCTTGTTTACAGCCCATAAATTTATGACATAAGGAGACCACTCAGAATTTTGATATATTAGGGAAAAAAGCACCAAGCAATGCCAAACACATGAATGGTTTTACATTTCAGACAGATACTTTTACACACCATTGATTGCATTTTAATAACACAGCAGTTTCATTTTGTTCTGCTGATGGATTCTGATCAGCTCTCGGCACTTAGGAACAGGGAAGTGAATGCTGCACATCTGGGAAAATAAAAGTTTTATTAAAGAAAGCATGAGCCAAACAGGTATTTTATTGCTGTCTTCGCTGTCACCTTAAATGATTATAGAAATAGAAAGGCTGGTTCTTGACTCTCTTTCCTAACAGGCAATCCCCCCAAAGTGGTAAATACAATACCAGACCAGATCTTTTCTCACTAAGTGTTTCCCTTTGCTTATCCCTGGACCAACCTATATTTCATGAATGAGCAAACAAAATGTCATAAAGGAAACCCTGTGTTTTATGGTAGCTAGCTGCATTTAGTTTGTGACATTACAGGTCTATTGCTAGGTGTGTGGCGTCTTGTACTGTTAGGATAAATTTGAGCTATGGGATTAATGACTCGTGGTCTTCATGGATTAGAGGCAGGTGGCAACTAGAGTTGGGTTGGTTCATGGGCATTCACTTGCAAATATTTGGTTTTCTGTCATCCCTTTTGTGACATATCTGGGTGGGTGAAGGTGGGGGAGCCCAACTCTTCCTTGAAGGAAAAAGTTACTACTTTTTCATTTTCACATGTTGACCTGCAGGCCATTGAAAAGTTGGAGGCTTAATATTGTCTTGTCCTCTCCCTTGTGATTTCAGGTGTGGGTGAAAGCAGATTTCTTCCTCCGTCTTTCCTTCTTGTGCTGACCTGGCTGTGATACCACCTGTCCTTGTATGGGCATGGAACCTCGAAGCTGTATTCTTTTTTCCTCTAATATGATTAACTCTCTGGCTCCCAAGTGCATACTCTCCACGGCCCATGGTGTACAAGGCCCTTCTCAGGTTGCCTCAGCTCTTTTTCCAGGCTTACTTCCTGCTGTTCCCTACCTAGTACTCCAACTCAGCCACATTGGGTGTTTTGCCATCTGGTAAACACACCAGGTGCTTTATAGTTTGCATGCCTCTGTTCACGTGAGTCTGACCACTGACTGCTTTCCCCCAGCACACACATCTCCCTTTTAGAAATAACTGTCAACTTCCAATGCCCAGGCTTGTTTTCCTCTCTAATCCCCAGGAAGAAATAGGGACTCTGTCCTGTACTCCCATGTCCTTCTTCACAGTAGAGAGCATTTCCACACTGTAGAGTGGTTGGTTATGTTTGTCATCTCCAGTGGGTGGTAAATCCCTCACGTCTTACTCATCTTCTGTATTTGACTTGGAACTATTGTATGGTGATAGCAAAGGAAACAGAAACTCTGGAAGAAAAACTCTAGGCTGGAATCTCAACTTTGCTTCTTATTAGCTGTGTGACCTTGAGCAGGTTGATTTGCTCTACTTTGTCTCTAATTGCATTTGTGAAATTGGGACAAGAGTAGCTAGGCACAATACTTAATATCATGCCAGAGGTGTTGTAAGCCACAAATATACTTAAGGATTTGGAGCAAATGTGTCCTGTGATGAGAGGAATTTTCCTTCTGAAACTTACGAGTCAAAGCATCCTTTCCTTGCTTCTCTTAGGATTTCCATGTAGCCTCAAGAGCCTCAAGATCTGAGTTCTTCCAGGAAGCCTTCCTAAGTGCTTCAGTCCTCTGACCTCCTGTGGCATCAATTCACTATCTGTGTGACAAAAAAATCCTGAAACATTATTGCCTGGACTTGTTAATATTTGCATAATACTTGTATCTCTTATCTTCTTATCTAGATTGGAATCATTTTACGAGTAAGATCTATATATCTTTTTATACTATAACATCTCTTCTGTTCCATCAGGATGTTTTATAAGACAGTTGTTTGGTTGTTATCTTTATTAATTTACATTTTGCTTATAATAGACTTTATCTCTGCAGTTGATATGCTGATGATATTAGGATTGTTATAGGAGCTGATACATACAGATATACCTCCGCCCCGTCCTTCCCCCACCATGCTCACCCCCCACATCCTTCTTTGTACTATTTGTGGATTCTCCTCATGTTTATCTGGTAAGAGAACTGCTGTTGAATACCAATGAGGGTCCTGCTATACTGATATAGAAAAATGGTGGAAATCCCTCAAGGGCACAACTCATAGAATAAACATGATCACCATAATATGCATTGTTGTTTCTTTACAGGCTTTGTGTGTGTGTGTGTGTGTATGTGTGTGTGTATATATATGTGTGTTAAGCTTTCTTTGCTTGCGAGGGTGATCAAACCATGCTAAACGAGACATCACAAGGAAGTATAAGAAGCACACTATCCATCTAAATCTGGGCCCTGTCGACCTGGTTTGTGCTGTTACAGAGTGAAATCGGTCTGTGTCTTTCACTCGTTGTCAGGCCGAGCTGCAGAAGCTGAGACAACAAGCCCTGGAGACCAAACACTTCATTGAAAAGCAGGAAGCCGAGGAGAGAAAACTCCTGCGAATTATAGCAGAGGCTGATGGGGAGAGGCTGAGACAGAAGAAGGAATTGGACCAGGTAGGAAGAGACCACACCTCCCCAGACCTGCAGATTCTATCAGCAGACACAATTGTTTGATTCAGCTCCTCACAAAACCTCATTCTTTTCTGAGCTCTTCCATTGAGTCTCTCGGAACAGCCCCAGAGGCCCACTTCCTGTTGATTAATTATGAAATATCCATTCATTTATTCTGCTCCTATTTACAAGCACTTCCTGTGTGTCACCCACTCCTTTAGGCTCTGGGGATATACTGACCAACAAGAAAATAAGTTACCCTGCCCTCAGGGGGTTTACATTCTAGCATAATATCATTGTTGCATATAATTACAATGAATAATTACATAATTTTGGGGGTTAGAAACTTAAATGCTTTCAGAGATCTAGCAGGTTAAAAAAAAGACATTGGCTTGTGCAAGACAGTGAAAGTGAAAAGTGTTCGTCACTCAGTCATGTCCGACTCTTTGCGACTCCATGGACTGTAGCCTGCCAGAGCTCTCCCCATGGAATTCTCCAGGCAAGAGTACTAGAGTGGGTAGTCAGTCACTTCTCTAGGGGATCTTCCTGACCCAGGAGTTGAACCCAGGTCTCCTGCATTGCAGGCAGATTCTTTACCATCTGCGCCACCAGGGAAGCGTGTGGTACAAGACAGTAAGGAGTGGTAGAACTTGGCAAGAGCTTGCCCACCCTAAAGATGTTCAGATTTAAACACATACAATAACATGTTGGAAAAAACCCATGGGCCATGGAGTATTATTATTAATAATATAATTTGTTGTACTCTTTTCAACAAGACTGCCAACTCTTGTGGGAGGAGTCCAGTATTGGCTGTCTAGCAGGCTATTTTCAGTGCCTCACCTACTGAGTGCCTAGCACATACGGGCATTGGATGGGCGTTCACTGATTCTCGAATGCTGCTGCTGTAATGAAACGTGGGACGTTTTGTCCCCCAGTGGCCATGCCCTGCCCTACCTTTCTAGGTCATCAGCGAGAGAGATATCCTTGGGTCTCAGCTAGTTCGGCGCAATGATGAGTTGGCTTTGCTCTACGAGAAGATCAAGATTCAGCAGTCTGTGCTGAATAAAGGCGAGAGCCAGTATAACCAGAGGTTGGAGGACATGAGAATCCTCAAACTTGAGATCAAGAAGCTTCGCCGGGAGAAAGGGATTCTTGCCAGGAGTGTGGCCAATGTCGATGAACTCAGGTAATAGAAGACCCCCTCGGAGGTGAGAGCATAGCAGCCTATGGGGACCTCCTAAGGACCTTATGTTCCTCCTATTGGTAACTGAAGGTCTTTTTTTAAAAAAGATTTATTTGGCTTTGCCAGGTTTTAGTAGTTCCTTGACCAGCGATCAAATCTGGGTCCCCTGAGTTTTAACCACTGGACCATCAGGGTAGTCCCAGCCATTGAAAGTCTTTTTCTGGTTGCATAAAATAATTTTTTATGTTGAGATGATTAGCAAATAATAAGAACAACTTTTCCATAACCCATAGTCTACATCGTGTCCATTCTATGTCACAAAAAATGAATTCATTTCCTTTCAGGGGAACGTAAGCAAGTGCAAAAGTGTTTTTTGAAAACTTTATTCTGGATTTAGTGAAAGAAATTTCAGTTAAATCATAACCACAAAGTAGTTACAATTCAGAAAAAAAATTCCCCCAATGAGCTCTTTGGAATTTCTTTAATAAGGCAGTATGCAAGAGACAGAACATCAATATTTAAATTGAATCCTGGTAACATTTGCACATCTTTTTCTTGGAATTACACAAAGAATGAAAAGAGGGGGAAATTTTAATTTTGTCACTATTTGAAAACTCTGTTTCCTTAGAAGGCAGCCAAATTTTACATCTCACTCTTGATTTATCTTCCAAAGCTTTCACTTGGGCTTAGTGCGCCTTCTTCTTGCTTTAAATCTTACATTATACAAGCTCTGCTTTCCCTTTGGGAAAACATCACCATGTTTTATATGGGCAATTGCAGGAAACCAAATAATAGGTCTGGTGTTTTCTCAGTAACTATCTTATCCTCCACAGACTTGTAGATGAACAGTATCCTTGGCCACCTTGGGACAAGGACACAGTCTGGATCTGCTTTTTAAATTAATTGAATTAGATAGTTTTGATATTTAGACGCAGTGAATACATTCGAGAATAGCAAGGGAAGTTGCCACCATCAAGAATAGATCAATACTCTCTTTTTTAAAGAGTTGTTCATATTTCAGATGATGAAAGTAATACAAATTCATTGTAGAAAATATGGGGCATGCAGAAACAATGTAAAGAAGGGATTAGAAAATCACTCATAAGTCTCCTATCCAGAGATACCACCATTAACATTTTGGAGGCAATTGGATTTACTCTAAGATGCTATTGAATGATCTCCAGGACCATAACTAAACTTGCCTGGCGGCTTAGTTGGTAAAGAATCTGCCTGCAATGCAAGAGACCTGGGTTCGATCCCTGGGTCTGGAAGATCCCGTGGAGAAATGAATGGCAACCCACTCCAGTATTCTTGCCTGGAGAATTCCATGGACAGGAGAGCCTGGTGAGCTACTGTCCAAAGAGTTGGACATGACTGAGTGATTAACACAAACTTGCCAGCCATGTGTTATTTTTATTACATATGTAAAGCACCAAATTCTACCCATTCTCAGTTTGTTGATACTAGATTTTATCTGTATAGTGGGAGGTGCATGTTCAGTCGCTCAGGTGTGTTCGACTCTTTGCAACCCCATGGACTGTAAACCGCCAGGCTCCTCTGTCCATGGGATTTTCCAGGCAAGAATACTAAAGTGGGTTGCCATTTGCTCCTCCAGGGGATCTTTCCAACCCAGAGATAGAACTCTAATTTTCTGCTTCTCCTGCATTGGCAGGCGGATTCTTTACCCTTAAGCCACCTAGGAATTCCTTATAAAGGAATTTAATAAACTTAATAAAGATATTGGAGGCAAGCGGGCATGAATTCCAATCTCAGACTTGCCACCTACAAGCTGTGTGATCTTGGGCAAATCACAACTTATTTGAGCTTTAAATTTGTTAAACACGAAAATGTAACGTGCCTAGCACAGAGTCCGCTGCAAAAGAAATCATCAATCATAGTTCCCAATACCCTTGCCCTTCTCTGCGGATGACACTCTAGAAAATAGTAGTATTAAAAATATGCTTTTAATTCTGAGCAGCTTTTTCTGAGCTCCCTGTTGAGTGAGCATTATGCAGTTAATTCTAATGGTTTGTCTTGCTAATGAGGGGAAGTTGTATTATTGGTTTAAATGAAGCAATTAAGTAAAAGAGATGGCTTGGCATTAGTAATCTGCACACTTGCAGCAGACGAGGACAGATAATAATATCCTTCTTGCCCGTGTCAACCTGAGTGCTTGCCTCTGCTCCGCCTCCCAACAAAACGTCTCGTTCAATAGACTGGCAGCCGGTGGATGGTTGTAGACTATGGTCACCTGTTAACTAGAGATTTGAGAAGTGTATTTGAGCCAGAGCTAATTCTTCGGGGCTTTTTCAGTCACCTGTGTAGTTGTGGAACATGAGACAAATGATCACTCCTATTTCAGTATTTTTCAGTACTGGCTGCACATTAGAATTACCAGCTGCTGCTGCTGCTGCTAAGTCGCTTCAGTCATGTCCGACTCTGTGAGACCCCATAGATGGCAGCCCACCAGGCTCCCCTGTCCCTGGGATTTTCCAGGCAAAAACATTGGAGTGGGTTGCCATTTCCTTCTCCAATAGAATTACTAGCAGAACTTTAAAAATCTATGAAACCCAAGCCTCATGCTAGACCAGTTAAAGCAGAACTCCTTTGGGGGTTGGTCCAGGTAAAGGCATGTTGTCATAGTTCCCCAGGTGAGTCCACTATGTTGCCAGGGTGGTGATACACTGTCTTAATGGATGTCAGGTTTCACCTGAGCCTCAGTCGCTTGCATTGCAGGGCCATACCTCATGGTAGAACATAGCTTGTTCTCTCGCTGCTACTGTAGAAGACATTTAGAAACATGGAAAAATATATTGAAATCCTCATGATTTACCCTTTCCCTGTTCTTTCCATACACTTCTAAAATTCCCTGGGTATCAGGAATCAGTTCCTGGCACTTTTTTCCCCCCCTAAAGCTAAAGCTGAAGTTAGCCTTCTGCAAGAATTGGTATCACCTGTGTCTTGCCTTAGGAGGCTGGTCTCAGTGTTCCCGAAGTCTCCCTAATCCATCTCTTTCTGTAAGATGTAGCATGCACGAAACCATGTAAAGAAAGGATACTCAAATACTGGGCAGAGAATTTGTTTGCTAAAGAAAGTTTGACTTATTTAGGCAGGAGCTTTTTCACACGCAAAGAGAGTTCCTGAAGGAGAGGACGAGATGCCGAGCCTTGGAGGAGGAACTGGAGAACCCCATGAACGTGCACAGATGGAGGAAGCTTGAGGTAACATTTGAGAGAGCCTTCCTCCCACCCCCCAAATCTCTCTCTACCCTACCTGTCTTCTTACCTAAAGCGCAGGAACAAGCACAGTTTTATTTAATCTGTGCCATTGTCACCCAAAACGTGAAAGACTGGATCAAATGTAAATTAGATTGTTCCAGATGGGTTTTGTTTTTAAAAGCCTTTGCATCCTTTTATTTCCCAAAAGGAAGCGCGGCTTTTAAACTTGCCCTCTTTTCAAAGAACTAGAATTGTGTTCATCAGACTTCTTCTTTTAGGATCTGGGGACACAGCCAAAGTCCCTTTGGAAGATGATGGATAATAAACCTCTTATTTTATTTTATGACCTCCTGAGATTCATTTCCACCAGCAGATAACAGTAATAGAGAAGCTCTGCTTATTCAATAAAAAGATGCCCATCTCCTCTAGAAGTACCCAGTAATGTGGGTGCAAGAAGGGGCTTTGACTAAGTTAACAGTTGGAGTATTGGGAGAATAGGCGTATGTGATATAAAAAGGAGCAAGGAAAAGGAGAAAATCAGCCAAGTAGGTTTTTGTTTTTCATTTTTATTTTTCCTTTAAATGAAGAAAGCATTAAGGATAATGCATTATAAATTGTTATGTAAACATGAGGCCTGAATTTTAACAGTGTCCAGTCTTGCCAAGTGAATGTGTATGCCAAATCTATTTCCAAAATATGGATATCAATTGGCACTGCTTAGTATTTCTTAAGCAAAGTCATAGTCAGTGGAATATCTCCTGCCTTTTGGACCCTCATTTATTCCTCTTCAAATGCCAAGAGTGGGGTACTTTACTAAACTAACAATAACATGAATATGTCTGGGAAAGAGAGATGAAAACTGTAAATTCATTTACTGTCACATTAGTTTATTCCATGTGTTTTCAAGCAGATCTTTTAAAATGTCCAATTCCATGTCAATTTATATTAAAAAAATTGGAAAACAGAGATTCTGGGAAGCAGTTGAAAATATTTAACTGCTAGATTAATTCCAAATGTCAGTAGTTGAAAGTGAACCTTTGGCTCAAGGTCTAGAGGACAAATTATCAATGTATAACAGTAGATCTTGCTTGAATTGTACACAGATAGTTATTGAAGGTGCATCAGAGCTTTACAGATTGATAATGCCTTTTGAAAGCTAAATGCCATGGTCGTGTCCTGCTGCTAATAATTAGCAGACTTCCACATCCTGGGAACTTGCCCCATCGTAGGCTGTAATGAATCTTCTTGTTGATAATGAGGAAAGGAGAACCCTGAGACTGAATGAGTTAGGGAACCCTGTCTCATTCCAGTGTAAACAAATGATGGTAGGGAAAACCTCAGAGCATAGTAATTAAGAAGCCCGGGGTTTAGAACCAGGCATATCTGGGCTTGAGTCCAGCTCTGACCTCTATCAGCATGGGTAAATGACCTCCTCCGAGCCTCAGTTGCCTTATCTGTAAAAGGGGAAAGTCATACTGTCTAACAGGACTGTCAAGTGACTAAAATTTGATAGTGTGTGAAAAGCACTTAACATAGTGTTCAGATGGTGCAAAGAATCAGGTATTAGGCCCAGGAGCTGCCATCGCTGCTGCTGCTGTTATTTCCCCTGGTGGAATAAACATACTAACTTTCCGCTTACAGGCTCACTAGGGACAACAGAGACAACACTAGCCAAACATCAGTCTGTTCTGATGACTGTCTCATCTGTTGTGCAGTGCATTTTGTTTTGTTTGCCTTGTTTCTGATTCTTGTCTATCTTGGGTCTATAACTTTGCCATAGATTTTAATAGAACAGTAATTCTGTAGGGACCTCAGTGCTCTGAACCTGATAATCTCAGCTGCTTTATTTTTTTCCCCTTGAATAGGCCAGTGACCCCAGTACCTTTGAGCTGATACAGAAAATACATACACTGCAGAAGCGTCTCATCAGCAAGACGGAAGAGGTGGTCGAAAAAGAGCTGCTCCTCCAGGTACCACTTCTGTTTTCTGTGCTCATCAAACAAGCCTATTTCCTTAGCCCCATCATCTCCAGTACTATGTTTTTAGAGCTAGACAGTTGGCGGCGTTGCATGCCCCATTTTTAACTGTAGATGGCAACAGGGACTCACACACAGAGAACAAACAACCTGATTAATTGGTCTTTTATGCTGCCATCACTAATATTTCAAGAATTCTAGAAAATTAAGTTCAAAGCTACATCTTCTGCCTTGAGTAATGTGAGCTCCCCTCCCCCCAACTTCTCTGTAGTTTTGTTAGATTCTTTTAAACGCTTTTCTTCATATCTTCATATAATGTGAAATGCCATGACTTTGATTTTGAAAACTAGCCTTCACATAGAGCACAAATGTCCTCTTGAAGGTTTGTGAGAGCGAAATGGAAGAAAAGGTATCTTTTTGAAGATTTTATGTAGTAAGTTATTCTGAAGCAATCAACAGTGGTAACATCTTTGTGTATCTGTATCTTTGCAAGTACCAGTTGTCACTATGATCACCATTATCATCATTGTGCCAGATACGGTGCTGGTGGCTTGACCCCCTCATCCTCCCTTCCTCTGCACAGTTCTGGGGAGATGGTGGGGTTTGTCATTCCTAATCAGTGAACGAGAAAGTTGGACCCCAGGAGTTTGATTATGGATAAAGAATACAAGCTCTGGTGTTAAGTGGCCTGGCTTGTAATCCTGCTTCTGCAAAACTTCTGTGTACCTGAAGTTCTTGATCTGTATTATGGGACAATACTAGAACCTGGAAAAAGGATGCTATTGGGACATTAAGGGTGTGTAAGACTGATGGGTCAGAGATGCATTTGTGGTCACTGCAGCTCCTTCCAGGAACTAAGCGCTCGTGGTGGTGGTTTGCTCAGTTGCTTTGGGCCTTAGCTTCAGTGTTTTATGGTGTAAAGCCACCTGAGGTGTTGGTCTGGCGCTCTCAGCAGGATTTCATTTTCTTTCCTAAGATGAACGGCTCCAAGTAGTAGTCTTCCTTAAGCGCAGCCAGCTCTGCAGCTCCGGTGTGCATAGATCTTACCCAACACCCTCAGCCTTACACCCCTGGGACTCTGTCTCTTCTCCCAAGATATAAGGGTGTGTTTCTTGCTGGCATTACATTCCTTCATTCAATTTAATAACATGCCCAGGTACTCTTCTATCTAAGGATATTGTACTGGACAAGGAGACAAAATGCACATCATCATGGAGCTTGTATCCCAGTGAAGAATAAGAAGGGAGTCGTTAGACATTTTGCTTCTTGCGGTTAGACAGGATCCTGAGATATTAATAGTTTTGAGCAGTGGGTTGTGAGCAGGTATCTCACCTCCTAGCTGAAGCATTTATTTGTTGATACAGGACTCTAGTGCTATCTTTTCCTGCATCCTAAGCACATACAGAGAGAGGAGCCACAAGATCAGAACAATCTGGAATGTCAAGCCCCTTATACTGGGGAGGGAAACCTGTTCTGGAGAGACCCCAACCCTATAATGGACTTTGTAGGAACGAGAAATAAACTTTTACTGAGTTAAGTCACACATAGAAAGACTGATGACTCAGGAACCCCCTCCCTGACATTGTGCCTTGCCCTGTCTTGTACACTCACAGTGATGCTCTTGGTCCTGACTCCCCAGAAGTGAGAAGAAAGCTCCAGAGCTTTGCTCCCAGCCCCTATCTCTGATTCCTGAGGGCAGCCCAATATGGGGGAAGTCTGTGGTTCTCCCCTGTAATAAAATTAAGCAGCACTTGGTAGATAATTCTAGGATATAAGGCTACTTATTCCCAGGAGTTTAACCATTGAACTTCAACAGCTCCCTGCAAAACTGAGTAATCCAATGCGAGAAAGACCATGGCTTCACTCTGTGGGCAGCACAGAACCTAGCACGTAATTGTGTCAACAGAATTCATTTATCTCCCTTCACTTTACCTGCCCTCAGTCATCCCCTCAGGTTTCATCACTCTCATTCCAGCCCCCATGTGGGGAAAGGGTGGCACTTCAGTGTCCTGGGTCACTATTCACCACATAGCAGCCACAGGAGCTCCCTCCTTCCCCGGGGCTCTCCATAGGCTGGCCTCACACAAGGTGTGGGTCTCTGCTCATTGTTTTCTCTGCAGTCAATGAAATCTGAATGTGGGATATGTGTTGGATGATATTAAGAAATTAGTGTTGATTATATAAGGTGTAATAAGAGTATTATGGTTATGTTTTGTAAAAAAAAAAAAAAGCCTTTTTCATATGAAAGATGTACTGAAGTATTTACAAATGAAATGATACGTAGTCTGGAGTTTATTCTGGAATTTTCCAGTAAAGAAATGAAGGAAAGGGAGAAGCGATGGGAGACATGTGGATGTGGAGATGGAGGATCAATGAAATAAAATTGGCAAGATGTAAAAAAATAGAAGGGATGTTGAAAGGAGGATTGAGTTTAACATTATGCTTGACATAAAAATTGCCAATTATTATTTATCATTCCAAAGCCCATAATCTTAACCACTGGGTTATCGTTACTAAAAGTAGGAGCTTCTCTATATGAGCAGTGGGTACTTGGCCCTCTTATTTTACATTTTGCATTAGAAGAGACATTTTCCCTGAAGCTGAGTGCACAGTGAGTGGCCAACAGGGATCTTTTACAGACGAGCACAGGTAGTTAAGAGGATAGACTCTGGAGTCAGAAAAATCTGGTCTTGGATCAGTTCTAACAGTTTCTATTTCATGACTTGAGGAGAATTACTTATATTCCCCCAATTTTGGCTTTTCCATTTGTTTGTTGTTGTAGTTCAATTGCTAAGTTGTGTCTGACCCCATGGACTGCATCATGCCAGGCTCCTTTGTCCTCCACTCCTGCTCAAATTCATGTCCATTGAGTCAGTGATGCTATTCAGCCATCTCATCCTCTGCCACCCTCTTCTCCTTTTGCCTTTAATATTTCCCAGCATAAGAGTCCTTACAAATGTCCTTACGGTTCTTCCCATCAGGCAGCCAAATTATTGGAGCTTCAGCTTCAGCAACAGTCCTTCCAATGAAGATTCAGGGTTGATTTCCTTTAGGATTGATTAAATGGAGATACTAATGCCCAGTTTCATTATGGGAGGAAGATACTCCCGTCTGAATACACGACTCAGAGGTGCTATTGTAAGGATAATGAGTTAGTGCATGGGCACCAGGGTCCACGATCCAGGGTTTGTCCTGTGGCTCCACCAGTGCCAGCCAAAAGCCACATGACTGAGGCCAGGTAGCTGGTAAGTGATAGAGTAGGGACTCAGTCAAGGCCATCAGCTCCAGCGCCCATGCTTCCTGTCACCTCATTACCCGGCCAAAAGGAACCAAATTTTGTGTTTTGCCAGACCTCTCTATTGGAAGCTTGTTTCATACTTCATTGACTGCTCTAACCTTTTCACTTCCATCTACGTACTTTGGATTCATTCTGTTCTTTTTCTACCTTGTTAAGATTGGCGCTCAGCTCATTAATGTTCAGCCTATGTTTCTACTATAAATAAGCATTGACAGCTGCAAAATGTCCTTTAAAAACTTTAGTTTCTTCCCACAGGTTTTGAAAAGTGGCATTTTCATTTTCATTCAGTCCTAAATAGTTTCTCCTTTGAGAGTAAGTCTTAAAATATCCCCTATTTCTGTGGATGGCAGAAAACATCCACTATTTAAAACATCTACTATTTCGTCTATGGTAATCAGAAGTACAAATTTAAATTTCCAATATATGCCTTTAAGCTGCATGCATGCCATGTCACTTCTGTCGTGTCCGACTCTTCGTGATCCTATGGACTGTAGCCTGCCAGGCTCCTCTGCCCGTGGGATTTTCTTACCTATTGTTTACTGTGACTGCTGTCTTTCATTCATGGTGTTCATGGTGGACTTTTTCCTTTTGTGTTGGCTTTTGGATTATGAGCTCATTTTCGGAAAGACTTTATTTATAGAACTTGGGAATGGTCCAGGTTAAGGGGGTATCCTTTCATTTGTTTCTGTCAGGTGCCCTAGGAAATATCACTTACTTTGGATGATTTTTTGTATTAGATTCTCACTTTGGGTAACCCAGTTAATATATATCAGAACTCTGAACTCTTATGATTGAAGACCCATGGATACAAATTCTTAGGGTAGCCATTTTTTCCCACCCATAACCTGGGAGAGAGAGTTAGATTTCAATGTGGTCTTCCTTTCCTAGTGGATGAATTTCTTTCTGTTGTTTCTTTTCACTGAAGGTGTAACTCTTTTAAGTCCCTAACTTTAAGTGGAGGAGTCTCCATGGAGTGGAACTGCCCACTTCATGCAGGCTCAGCACCTCATCATTTATCCTCTTATGGCCATTCAAATCCAAGCCCCTTGCTCAGTAAGTCTGGCCACTTGTCCCAGTCAGCCCCCCACGGGAGAGCTGCAGTATCTGTTTACTGTTCTAATGTGCAGTTCACCTTTTAATTTTGACACTTGAAGATCAAACTACTTGCAACTGCCATTTTGTGATCGAAAGGATGTGTTGTTTTTTTGAGCAAGTCTAATGCTTTGTAGACTTTAGTTTTTGCATTATTTAGTATGCCATAATGCCATAAACAGAAATTTCTCATTTATTCTAATCCCTAGTTTTCTCATCCACAAGCTGAGACCCACCCACAGAACTGAGTGTAAATACTCATACAGGGTGGTCAGAGTGTTTAGTTACCGTTATCATTATGATGATGATTATTAATATTATTAACCAAAAAGCATTTTTTCCAGGTCTCCAAAGTTTAATAGCCTGCCTCACTCCCCTCTGGCCAGTTCCTCATTTCACTTGTTTTTTTCCGATGACCTGGGCCTGCTGTGAATTTTCTCCCAGAGCTTGAGCATCTGCAGAAAACAAGCCTCGTTATCTTGGTGAAACCCCAGGTGCTCCACAGGCTTTGACAGTTTCTCAATTTCTCCTGTTTTATTAAATTATTAGAGAGGTTCTCTGAATACACAACAGAACATTTTGCAGTTAGGAAGATTTTTGGTTGAATTCTTCTGAGTATCAGAACATTTTTTAAATGACTTTCATTTGTTCCAGGGTGCTGAAGAGCCCCTATCATGTCCTGGCAGCAGACGTAAAGGAAGTCTATTTGCCCCCAATAACCTGTGAGTTCTTTGAGGAAAGGCACTTGTTAATTCATCTTTCTAATCCGTGTCTGATATAGTACCAGGAACATAATAGGTGCTCAATAAAGATGGACAGGCTCTTTGCCTGGGCATCTCCTATCTACCTTTTAGCATGTGTGTGTGTGTGCTAAGTTGCTTCAGTCATGTCTGACTCTTTGTAACCCTGTGGACCATAGTCTTCCAGGCTCCTCTCTCCATGGGATTCTCGAGGCGAGAATACTGGAGTGGGCTGCCATGGAGTGGGTTGTGATGCCCTCCTCCAGGGGATCATCCCGGCCCAGGGATCAAACCCACGTCTCATGTCTCCTGCACTGGCAGGCAAGTTCTTTACCACTGGTGCCACCTGGGAGACCCAGCGCTGAGCTTGAATGCTCATTCCTCAGGAGTCCCTCTTCGATCTCTAGGTTAGGTTTCTTGGTACTTGACTTTGCTTTCTTACCACTGTCCCACTTGTAACTAATGAGATAATTGTAACTGTGTGCTTAATGACTTTCATGCTTGACCATAAGCTTTGCAAAGCAGTTCCCGCATCTGTTGTAATGATTATTTCATCCCTCACAAATATTTGTTGAGTGACTGATGAGATACTGCCAGACGGTGGTTCTCTAGTAAGTAGTGTGTGGCGCAGTCATTTGTGTTCTGTCTTTGAGCTACGAGAGGTTACGGGAATTATTCTTCCTGTTGCCTTTGCATTTTTGTTATTAACTTCTAACTTTGCAGGAGCCCGGGATATACTGTGGTTTATGAATCAATAAACTTGATGAGAACTGCTTTTGCGTGCTGAGGCAGGCTAATTCATGCGGTGCGCTCAGATTTCTCCCTTTGTTCAGGGTGAACGTGGACATGGTTCTTGAACTTGGCTTTACAGCGTCTGTAAGTACAGAAGTCTGTATTTTGCCAGAACTGGAATCTAAAGCATGGATGGGAAGGCTTGTTTTTTCTTTTCCCACCAGGCTACCTTCCCCCATTCAAGGAAGTGAGGGCAATGCAGGCCTTGCTGAGATAGGCCTTCTGCTGCCCTCTCCTTTCTGTTTTTGCTCCATTTGTTTCTCATCTCCAAATCCCTTGGTAGTAATGATTTCTTTCTTTCTTTCTTTCTTTTTTTTTTTTAAAGCATCTGCAGGATTAGGTGGGCATATGTGCCGTGAGTAACTGCTGTCTGTTACTGGGGTATCATTACATCATCATCATCATCACATCAAGAAGGGATTCCAAATAATGGCATAAGTCCTGCTAGCATTGGATTAGGAGGCTCTGATCCCTTGCCAGAGGCACTTAGAAACACATGTATAGCAGCTGGGACTCGTTTTGTCCAAGTGTTTAGCTCAGATACCCTCACCTTCAGGGCCAGACAGGTAACAAGAAAGAGCAAGGTGAACTTTGTGTATCATGATCATAAGTGGCAACTGACAAGAGGCCTGAGAATGAGAGTCAGAAGGGAGTGGTGGGGACTACAGCACATGGGGGGCTTTGGGTCCCCTCTCCAGGAAGCAGCTAACCTCACCCCAGCTGATTACAGGCCCACGTCATCAAATCTTTAATTTTTTTTCAAGAATAGTTAGATATATGGATTTTCATGTTCACTATACTGAGTTTAAAATATTGGCAACTTTAAGAACATCACCCAGGCCTCCCAGAAATATATTAACCAACCACCCTTGACCCATAGGAGGCAGTTTTCAGCCTCTAGCTTCAAGGCCTGGGGGAGAAAGAGATTTAAAGGAGCACCAGCAGCACGATCGGCTTTACTTATTTCAATTTCTTTGATCTAGTACATTGTTATGATTTCTTGATGGAAGTACACAGCGTGAGAATCAAGGGAAAGAGGAGCCGGGGAGAGAGGAGTTGGGGGAGGCTGCGGGTTGTGCAGTGATGGACGGTCAGAAGTGAGTGAGGCTGGACTCCTCGGAGGAGGTAAGCCCAGACACAGAGAAGGTAGGGTGTGTTTTGTGGGGGCAGCTGTTGGTGGGCTTAACAGAAAATGTCTTCTTAAGATGTCGTTTCCCCTGCCGCTAATGACTCTACCTTAATTTCATTTTACAAGCTTTTCTGAAACAGAAAAGTGTTTTCTGAATCAAAGAAGCCAAGGGCTGCTTCCTGCCCCTCTCGATGCATGGGCAGCAGATGGATGGCAGGCATCCACTCAGCTAACATGTCAGGGCCCTGGGGTACCAGGGTAAATGAGACAGATGTAGTCCTGGCCTTGACAGCCCTCCTGGTTCTGTAACCACAGGGCAGTGTGACAAGTCCTGTGATTCTGCACAGGACTCAGTGCGACTCTGAACAAGGCTCTAGGGTGGCTGGAGGTCACAGTTTGGGTTCCTCTAATCGGAGACCGAGATGAGGGCTGGGGTTCTGGTGGTTTGGGGGGTGGTCCCATGAAGTGGGAAAGAGGGAGCAGAGCGTGAGGGAGGGGAGGAGGAAGAGCCAGTGCAGGAGGGAGAGAGCTGGTCACCGCTGTGGACATCCGCGTTCTGGTGACGCTGGTGTTCCTCTGAGGAATCTCACTGGAACTGCTGCAGAACCGTCCCGTCAGAGGAAGAGAGGCTGGTGCTGTCCATTCTCTCCCATCCCCCACTGGTTGAAGGTTGCCCCGGCAATATTGGGTGGAATGCCTGTTGGATTATTGTGTGACATATAAAAATGATATGAAATTAAAATTTCAGTGTCCACAAATCCAGCTCTCTTGACACATAGCCACGCTCATCCACTCCTCTCTTGTCCATGACTCCCTTTATGCTACCACAGCAGAGCAGAGTAGTTGTGACACAGACTATATGGCCCATAAAGTCCACAGCAGTTACTCTCCAGCCCTTGACGGTAAGGATTTCCTGCCTCCTCCTAGAAACCTTCATCACTGGAATCCAGAACTGAGCCTCTCAACACTGTTCTATGACACCTCCTCCTAAAGCCACTAACCATCCCATTTCTGTGACTGCTCCCTCTCCCCGATTCCAAAGGAATTGTTCAATTATTAATGAACTGCCTTAAGATGTGGAAGGTGAATTCTGACATCATGTCCCAGTCGCTGGTGGTGTGACGGACACCAGCCATGATTCTTGCCCACTCTGTTAGTGGATAGCTAAGTGAGCACTCGTCCCAAACAGGGCTGAAATTGTTGAAGGTACTCCCGGCCTAGAGAGACCAAGGCTCTGAAAGGCACAGTGTGAGCTGAAGCTACGGACTAGAAGCCCATCTGCAGGCTTCTGCTCTGGTCTAACATCAAACGGAAGATGAATAAAGTGAGGGAGAGATACCTCCTGCAGAGCCTCCCATCCTCACCAGAGAATATCTAACATGTTGGGGATGGTGGCAGGGGCTTCTTTCCCAGTGCGCTCCTGGGGGCTGCTGCTTCCCCGGCACCTCTTCCTGGAACTTCCCAGGGAATTCCTGCTGTCTGGCATATGCTGCTCCACGTCAGGGAGCACGGAAGGAGCAATCGGAGATAGATTGTTCAGAACACAGGAGGCTGATGCTGTACACATATCCATGTGGGTGGCCTGCCGGGCCCCATATACCTCTGTGCACCTGGTTTGTCTGAGACAGCCTCAGTGCGAGCGCTTGGAGAGGGTGGCACCACAGAAACCATTAGTGTCTGGTGGGCACATTATCAGAGTGCCTTCCATATATCTGTCTCAGTCATTCCCAAATGTTCCTCTGAGGATTGGGAAAATCTATATGTTTCCAAACATTCTTTGGTCTGTAATGCAACGAGCACAGTTCAGTTCTGTCGCTCAGTTGTGTCTGACTCTTTGCGACCCCATGGACTGCAGCACGCCAGGCCTCCCTGTCCATCACCAACTCCCAGAGCCTACTCAAACTCATGTCCATCGAGTCATTGATGCCATCCAACCATCTCATCCTCTGTCATCCCCTTCTCCTCCTGCCTTCAACCTTTCCCATCATCAGGATCTTTTCCAAAGAGTTAGTTCTTCGCACCAGGTGGCCAAAATATTAGAGCTTCAGCTTCAGCATCAGTCCTTCCAATGAATATTCAGGACTGATTTCCTTTAGGATAGACTGGTTGGATTGCCTTGCTGTCCAAGTGACTCTCAAGAGCCTTCTCCAACACCACAGTTCAAAAGTATTAATTCTTCAGTGCTCAGCTTTCTTTACAGTCCAACTCTCACATCCACACATGACTACTAGAAAAATCATAGCTTTGACTAACCTTTGTTAACCGAGTAATGTCTCTGCTTTCTAATATATGTCAATAAGCACAATGTCTAGCATAAAGTCAGTTTTATTTTTCGGTTTTGGGGACCTCTGTTTTTCCCATGTCCTTCTTTCTTGCCTTTGGAGATGTAAGATGTTATTTTTTGAAATGATAGTGTTTGTATTTATTTATTTTTGTGCATTCCTTTCCTCTATGAAATGACTGGTAAGAGCTCCTGACAGTTCCCTGGTTGTCGAGCATGTGGGTCCTGGAGCTGGATGACTGGAGTTTGAATCTTGGCGGTGCCACCAGCTCGTGCGAGGGTGCTTAGTTGCTCAGTTGTGTCCTACTCTTTGTGACTCTTTTGGACTGTAGCCCACCAGGTTCCTCTGTCTATGGGATTTTTCAGGCAAGAATACTGGAGTGGGTTGCCATTTCCTCCTCCAGGGCATCTTCCTGATCCAGGGATCAAGCCTGTGTCTCCTGTGTCTCCTGCCTTGCAGGCAAATTCTTTACCCACAAGCCTGCCACCAGCTCAGAAACACTAATTCAGTTTCTGCATTTGTTCAGTGGGGATAGTCATGCCCATCTCACAGCATTGCTGGGGAGATTATGTTCATATATGTAAAACATTTAGAACAACCCCAGACACAGAGTAGACACTACATTACCTATTAGTCTTTCTCTTTTTCATGTCAAAACTTAGTAAAAGAAGATGCAAAATGATGCTTTCAAGATCTGGGGAGGGGACTTATTCAGATCCAAGAAATCTAAAATCAGAAACTACTTCTCTATCTCTTAAACTTTGTAATGACCCCATTTAACAGGTCAAGAAACTAAAGTTCAAAGAACTTTATGGGTCCTCAGAAAATGCCTCTGCCATTATTGGCAGCCCTCAGAGAAAGGGCAATCGTGCTGGTTGTCTAGGACCCATTGGTCTCCTTTATGGGAGCAGGATTTTAATATGCAGATGTTTTGGTCTTTTCTGAAAATTGTGTTCAGCTTCATTTAAGGTAAATAAGTTTCTCAGCTTGTGTCTCTTCACACTCGCCTAGGTATACTTAATGTTCCCAATTATCAAAGCCCTTTTCATATTCCCTCTCACTAGTTCTCTATAAATGTGCCAGCAATAACTTCCTCTAGCATTAGAGTCCTGCAAGCTTTAAGAGTTTCTTAAAAAGAGATTGGCTCTGGTAGACTCCATTAGGCAGATGGAGGTTAAAAACCAGTTTATACCTTCAACCATAAGTACCTTAAACACTTGTGATTTCAGCCAGCCCAAGGAAATACACAGCTGACTGGTGGGCTAGACCTTTGATTGGGTTAGGAAGGGTTTTGTTCATGTTATGTGATTTGAAACAAGTAGTTTTCGTAAGGGGCTGACTTGATCAACTTCTTTCTCCTCACCCCTGTTTCATCTTAGTATTGAGTTAGGGTTGAGGCATTTCAAAAATGTCAGAAATCCAGAGCAAAGCAAGCCTGATTCCAGAGATTTCATTAGCAAAGAATGGACAGACAGTAAGTCTGTGGTACATACTGAGGCTCTTCTCTCTCCTCATGAGAATACCTTCTACAGCCACGAGAAGAAAGGGACTTCTGCCCAACTTCCCACCCATTTCTCTAACTCCTGCCAAGACTCCTTTTCCTCCTCACACTCATCCCCCTAAGACTGGAAAGGGGGCATTACTCATCTTATTGGTCATAGCCTGAGACTTGGGCCACTTGTTGCTGATGGGCCAGGTTGTCATATGTTAGATAGCTCCTGCCCCTCTGCTGAAGCTCTCTTGCTCTTCCAGTTTCTGTGTCAGAGGTCAGCAGGCCAGAGCAAGACCCACCATGTTCACCATCCATCTCACTGTATCTTCAATTGGGTGGCTAGGCTTCATTGTGTCTGCTCTGCCTGATCACTTAAGATTCAAGAGAATATCACAGCCCCGACAATTCTCCAGCCCAATGGACAAGAGAAGCCTTTCATAGCATATGGTATAGGTGATATCAGACAGAAAAGCATAGTGATTAAGAGCTCTGACTCTTGAGCAAATAAAATGTGTTAGTCTAAGCTTACTCATAATACCACGTAACCCCAACCAACTTAATTTCTAAGCCTCAGTTCTTGATTTGTAAAATGTAGGTTATAATAATACCTTTCGTATTAAGTTTTTGTATAGATTAATCAAGGCCATTTTTATCATCAAGTACATAGCCTCATGCTTGCAGTGAATGAATGATACCTGCTAAATATCATAGATTGTACATGGGATGTAGATTTTAGAAGGATTTCCAAACTACTAGCTTATAAATGGCTTAATATAACTCAATATTTCATAGGCACACTCACTTTGGGAAATAAAACAAAGTCATTTATTAGATTTTGATTTCTTCAGTTGGCAATTTAGGCTGGGCTCAGCCAGCCAGTTCTTCTGTTTGGCTTGCCAGGACTCACTTGTGTTTCTAGAGTCAGCTGGCAGGTTGCTAGGAGCTGGTTAACTTAGATGGCATAATTCGCATGTATGGTGCTTGGCAACTGGCTGGAGTGATGGAGTGACAGACCACATGTGTCCACTAGGCTAGTCTAGGTTTATTCTCTTGAATAAACTGATATCAATTTCCGGATTACCAAGAGCAGCAAGAAAAGACAAGCCCCAACATGCAAGTGCTTTTTGAGCCTCCATTTATGTCATGCTTGCTGGTGTTCCATTGACCAGAGCTAGTCACAAGACCAAGCCCAGAGTAAATGTGGGAGATGACTAAGATCATGAGACATGCAGCCATTCTTGAAACAATATACCACAGTCTCCTTTCTTTGGTATATCTAAAGGGGAAATACTTTGTATTTAAGCATTCAAGTGGTACAAGATTTCTTTTTTTAAATCCTTTGTCAGATATGGTATTTTAATATGCTTGGCATCTGGTTGCTATCCTTGGATTTGAGAAATCCATTGCTGACATGTTTTTCTTTTCTTTAATCTTTTATTCCCTTTATTTGGGAAATTATAGTTTGCTGCAGGACATAGTTCTTTTTATAGGAGAAACATCTGTGATGTCATAATGGAGCACGTTTCCTCAGGGATATGCATTTATCCCTATGCATTTGGAAACATTATCTGTAATCCATTTGTTCATTTCTATTTTGGTCTCTAACTTCATATTGAATAAGAGCAAGTATGTGAACCAAAAACACATAAATTGATAAGTTAATCTTTTAAAAATGTTTATAGTTTTCTTTTGATTTCTAGTTATTGAGCTCTGATAAGGCAATGTTTTTAAAAAATTCAAGAAGAATTGCAGTAATATGGCTAGTAACTGAAAATGGAAATAGATTACTTAGAGTTAAAACAAAACATTTTCAATAAAGAATTTCTCAATGGAACATTTAAGTTCTTATTGAATATGTACATAATTATATCTTACTCCCCAAACAAAACAGATTTCCAGTGATAAATGTTTCTGGACAGCAGCAAGATTCAATTCAGTGCATTTCAAGATGCAGATTTATTTGTGAAATTAGAAGAAAATAGTCACCAGCGAGAACCTGGGGGAGTCCTATCTATCTTTAGCTGTTATATTGGTGTTTCACCCAGAAATATCTCAGAGATAGAGGTGCTTCTTGCAAAGATGAGGAAAAAAACTGCAACTGGAGCAGAAATTAATTTGTATTTATAGTCCAAATGCCTACATGAATCCTTAATCTGCTTTTTTTTATGATTTTAGGGGAATTTATAGAATCATTTAGATTGGAAGAAATCTCCAGTGGGTCATCAAATTCCCCCTCCTTATTATGGCAGCACTGATTTTATTATCCTTAAAGCAGCTCTGATAGATGGGTGTCAAGTCTGGCTCATGTTTCATGCATTTAAAAATGTGTATTCCCTACCCTGAGTGTATTTAATGTGGAAGAGACAGACCAGGAGCTGCCTATATGCCCAGGAGACTTTTTCTGAGTTCCTAACTCACAGTCTTCTCTGGAATTGATGCCAAATATGTAGTATAATAAGCATTATATTGACGTCATCAAACCCAGTTTGCTTCAGGCTTCTGACAACTGGAAACACTTTCCTCAGTGTGTTTAGGGACCCAGCTGTGCTCTCTCTTCTGAGAAAATAACAGAAGATCATTCATTCCCTCTTTCTCCTTTTGTCCTGCGTACCTCCAGGGACCAGCAGTCCCTCCCCTCACCCCCTAGTTAAGCAAGCCTGCTTAGACCAACTATGAGCCAAAAGGTGTTTTGAGGGTATCTCTAATATCTGTAGAAGTTTGTGAGACACAAAGAAATATAAGATGTGATTCTTCCTTGCAAGAAATTTGTATTCTACTGGAGAAGATTCCTGAGGTATATCTGGGAAGAAATGAGACTGGTCTCTACGAACAGTGAGTGTCCTTCATGGTGCCACTTAGTGAAGGATACCCAATTGTGCACAATCACATTGTAATAGATCCCAACAAAAGTGAGCGCCCAATTATCCAGTGCAGACATGGTATAGGACAGTGTACAGTAGGGTGTGTGTTCTTTAAAGCCAC
This sequence comes from Bubalus kerabau, assembly GCF_029407905.1. NCBI lineage: Eukaryota > Metazoa > Chordata > Mammalia > Artiodactyla > Bovidae > Bubalus > Bubalus kerabau. The sequence goes on from NC_073645.1 coordinate 27,539,589, forward strand.
TGTAAGTGCCAAAGAGGCAAGAGCAGGGGAAAGTAATAGGAACTAGCTTCCTCAAGGATGAAGAGGATGTGACTGGGTTGGATTTTGACATATTAAGGTGACTCATCCAGCCATTGCCTAAAAATATGTGTTGAGAAAAGTTGGGGTTGCAGTTGAGAGTTCAGACCTGGTTTTTGAGTTCTGATTTTGCCAGTGGCTGACTCTGTGACCTTGGGCAAGCAACTCACCCTCTCAGAGCCCCAGTGACTCCAGCTCTAAAGTGACGAGAATAATAGTCCTTGGTTTTTAGGGCTGTTGTGAGGATGCAATGAGAGAACGCATTCCAACTGCTCAGGACAGAGCTGGACACACAGGGTGGTAAGAGCTAAGTGTGTGTGATGGTGGTGGGGGGCGGGGGGTGAAAGAGGCACTGTGGAAACACAAGGCAGGGAGGTGATGGAAGGAGTCCTTGAAGTAGGCATATTTGGAAACATGTGAAAAGGGCACATCAGGCTGAAAGAAGATGAAGAGTCAAAGTTCTGGGATAGGAGTGAGGATGCTTGGGTTTTGGAGATGGGCTGAGTAGCATGGACCCAGAGCTGGTTGTTTTGTGTTGGGGAGTGCCTTGGATAAGTTGGGTGGGGGCAAATTATATTGTCTTAGACACAAGCATAGGCATTAAACTTGCTCCAGCAGACAACTGTAGACTCTAATTGTGGTACTGACCACAACTCTCATGGCAGAAGTTATGGGTTTTGAATGTCTGTTGAATTATTGTGTGTCCAATCCCTAGATGGATCCTATATTTTATGTATTATTTGTAATACTCACAATAATTTTTATCACACATGCATTAGGCCAGTTTTACAAATGAGGAAACTGAGGCTCAGAGTGATCAAGTAATATGATCAAGGTCACAGAGCTAACCAGAGGAAGACTTGGGGCTCAAACCCATTCAGTCTGGAGTGAGAGATGAACCTTGTATTCTAGCCCAGATTGGTTGGCCTTCCAGGCATACATTCTATAAGATATTAACCAGTCAAGAGTGTGACACAGTAAGGTGATGAGAAAGAAAAACAGAAAGGGACATGAATTATGGACTGCAGCTGAAGGAGCCCCTAAGAGATGATTGTAATCTGGGCCCAAATTCCTGAGGATATTGGCAAGGGACAGGACTGGGGCTGGGGAGAAAGGAGTAAATCCATGAACTCTTTAAAAGGATCAATTTATAGGACTTGGCAATTGAATGCCTGGGCAGTAGAGAGGAGAAGAGTTAGAGGTGGCTTTCAGTTTTCCATCCCTGTCAGTGATAACTCCCAGGTTGATGCAGCTGGCTGCGGCCTTGGGGCCTGTTGGCCGCATCTCATCCATCCTGCTGTTACTCTCCCATGATCTCCCCCATGTCCCCACCCAAACCCAGAGCTGCCCAGGCTGAAACTTGAACCACGAGTCTCTTTAAATCTTAAACAGAAGATGAAAACAATACAAAGCAAAATAGGAAAGAAACTCTATGTCATAAAAAGGCTGCAGATAGTAACCATCACAGAATAATGAGAGACTCCAGTAATCCTCTCCTCCCACTTTCACTTTTCCTGATTGTGCCTCTGGTGGGCATTGGCAGCCAGGGTGAAAAAATCTTTACCTTCCTCCAGGGGATCTTCCTGATACAGGGATCAAACCTGGGTCTCCTGCATTGCAGGCAGATTCTTTACCATCTTTCCCTCATTGTGTGTTCCAGTTGGTTACTTCCAGCATGTTGGGAAACTGTTGATTTTTGCATGCTTATTTGTATCCAATCTACCATACTACAAGGGGCTTCCCTGGCGGCTCAGATGGTAAAACATCTGCCTGCAATGCAGGAGACCCGTGTTTGATTCCTGGGTTGGGAAGATCCCCTGGAGAAGGAAATGGCAATCCACTGCAGCACTCTTGCCTGGAAAATCCCATGGACGGAGGAGCCTGATAGGTTATAGTCCATGGGGTCGCAAAGAGTTGGACATGACTTCACCTTCACTTTCACTTTACCATACTACATAGCTTCTCAGTAAAATTTCCAGGGTTTTTAGGTCTTCTTCTAAGAAGTGATGACTTTCTTCTTCCTTTTCAATAATTATTCAATTTGTTTTAATTTCTTGACTCACCACTTCGTTTTTGATAGCTATTAAAAAAATTAGTTGGAATAGGAAAAACACTGTTGATTTTTTTGAGCATCTGTAGAGAAGGCAGTGGCACCCCACTCCAGTACCCTTGCCTGGAAAATCCCATGGACGGAGCGGCCTGGTAGGCTGCAGTCCGTGGGGTCGCTAGGAGTCGGACACAACTGAGCGACTTCACTTTGACTTTTCACTTTCATGCATTGGAGAAGGAAATGGCAACCCACTCCAGTGTTCTTGCCTGGAGAATCCCAGGGACGGAAGCCTGGTGGGCTGCCGTCTATGGGGTCACACAGAGTCGGACAGGACTGAAGTGACTTAGCAGCAGCAGGAAGGATGGACTATAAAATCATAGAGGCTAAAGATAGAGTGAATGGCCAGGAGGCTACTGCAACAGGATCACAATGTTATGATGCCCAAGGCAATTGAAATGAAGGAAATAGTCACAAGAGAAAATGGGCTGGCCTTGTTATTGTGGTCTGGGCGTAGAAGTTGACTTTTAGCCCTCAAATCCAAAGTCTGGTAATTTAGAGTCACCAGGAACTTGACTCTGTTGTTAATAGAGTTTGAAGCTTATTGCAATCAATTCATTTGAAAAGAGGTGAGAAGATGGAAATTAGTTAGAATTCTCAGTTTATAAACTGCTCCATGAATGTGGATTTAAAAGAAATTAGCAGGTATTTTAATTTTCTACAATATTGCCATGGTCTGACTCTTAATCTACCTAGAGGCAAAACATTGCATAATATAATTTATAAATGTCTTTTCCAGTTGACAAAGCCATTTTCCATATATTGTCTCATTTTGTCTCCAACAACTCTGAGATAGATGAAGCGAGAAGATCTAACATTTGCTCAGCAAGTTACGGTTTGCAAAATTCTCCCACCTACATGACCTCATTGAATGCTCACCCTCACTCATTGCTAATGTGCACCCAGAACGCTTATCTAATTGTAGTTTTATATATGCAGACTTTCTGTCTTTGAAAGTGAAAGTCCCCATGGAGAATGTCCAATCTTGCCTTGTCCATACACGGAACCCCTCTTCATTTCTCAAAATCTTGTTCAAGGAAGACATTATCTTTGCCTCTTCCTCACAGGAGAGGGTGGAGTGGCGGGAAGCTGAGCAAAGTAGCTCAGGAAAGGAGAGCTCCGCCCTGTGGCCCTGGAAGGGGTGTGTGTGTAGAGGACAGCTGACGAGAAGTTCCCTTGGCAATGCTGAGGGTTGTGCACACTGATGTGGTCTTATCACCTTTTTCTTTCCCCTGAAGTGGAGCCAGTGGAGAAGATAGTGTGAGTGTGTGTAGTGTGCAGTTTAGAGGATGATGTTTCATAAGCAAACACACGTACATGCATGTAGAGGCTCCCATTCTGCAGCTCCTCTCACTTCCTTTGATTTTAGGAGAAGGAAAGGGAAAGCTCATTTGATCATTTGCAGGATTTTCAGTGGAGTGTATATGGTTTTATAATGGAACTCAGAGCTCATCTAGTAGAGGCCAAGGGAGAAGAGAGTTTCAAAGACGGGGTAGGTCATCATTGTTGGTGTTTTTAAGAGTAGGACAGAGGGAAGGATGTGGCCACAAGGTAGTTGCCCACTGGTGCCCTTTAAGAGTCCAGTTCTGGAGGTCGCTGGGCTTGGAAGCCTGGCCACCAGGGGCTCAGAAGGGAAGAGATGTGAGAATGGAGGAAATAGACTTGGGTTACTTGTGTAAAACATTTAGTTATGAAGGATTGGGGGGAAATTTTTAAAAATATACATATAAATTGTTATGAAAAATTTAAAAACATTAATATAAACTGTTATAAAAGATTTAAAGAACTTAGAAACACAGAATAAATCATGCAACACTTCTGACCTTTTTTGTTGCATCTCCAAGTGTAATGGAGTGACATGCTCTTTCAATCCTTGGTAAACATTTTAGAGAGAAAGGGTGAGATTCATTTGCATGTCAGGCCATGAGAGCAGAGAGTGAGCCCAGAAGAAGGACAGGAGAAGATTCAAGGAAGGCACGATGTATGTGTGTGTGTGTGCTGGGTGTGTATGTGTGTGTAATATGTGTGGTTTTTGTGCATGGGTGTATTTAGTGTGATGTTAGTCGCTCAGTCATGTCTGACTCTTTGCGACCTCATGAACTATTGTCTGCCAGGCTCCTCTGTCCCTGGAATTCTCCAGGCAAGAATACTGGAGTGGGTTGCCATGCCCTTCTCCAGGGGATCTTCCTGACACAGGGATCAAACCTGAGTCTCCTGCATTGCAGGCAGATTCTTTACCATCTGAGCCACCAGGGAAGCCCTGGGTGTATTCTACATGCATTTATTTATACACACATACTGGGAGAGAGGATGAAGCCATCCAGCTCTTCATTTGTCATGGACAGGAAGGAAGAGAACATTTATTAGCACTGATGTCTTGTGATGAAGTTGGGGTCTCTTAAGACACCTCTGTCTGTTCAGATCAAGTCATCTGCTGAGAGGGAGTGTGACCAAGGTGAAATTGGAGTCCTGGGGTCCGGAGAGGCTGCGGGGGAGGTGACATCTGGGTGTTCACAAGAATGAAAGTGAGAATTGCTAAGCAGAGGAAGGAAGCAAGTCACCGTGCACAGCTTGACTTAGTAATGGCCCTGCTGGGTACGTTCATTCTGTAGTGGGCTCTGGCAGCACTGGGTAGTGTTGGGCAGAGGTCAAACTGGGTGTATGCACGGTGGGTGTGCAGATTGGGGAGGAGGGAATTAAGAGTGCAGAGGGCATTGGCAAGTATTTGACTCTGGGTAGAGGGAGGGGAAGCAGGACAATACAGCCAGGAAGAGGCTAATGGGCAGTGTGGAGCAGGAAGGTTGAGTGACAGTAGGTTCCCAGGAGGGTAGAGAGCAAAGGAGTGAGAGAAATAATAAGTGAGGAGCCTGCATTCAGAGAGGGGAACGTGGAATTGGGGCATTTTAAAGCCTGCTCTTGGATTAATGACATTCACATTAAACTGGCTATGGAATTTCAGGTATACTATTTCAACTGGATAAAAGCAAAGCACCCCCCGCCCACGCCCCCAACACACAAAAACACCAGTGCCTATAGTGGTATATCAGACTCTATTTCCTGAATTTGTTTATGAAATTTTCCTTGTTACTGAAGCATCCCTTAGTGTCATTTCTGAAAATCACTGTGTCTCCCAATGGCACATATTTGGAGAAGTCTCAATTTCTCTTTATACAGACTGTTACAGATGCTCTCTGGCTTATGAAATCCTTCCATTTCTACAAGGTCTAAGTAAAAGATGGCTACAAGGTACATTTTTATACCATGCCTTACTTTTATTTTATAAAATGTGGTCTTTTAATATGTTTAGCTACCTGTGTTCCCTGGTGGCTGAGATGGTAGAGAATCCTCCTGCAATACGGGAGACATGGATTCGATCCCTGGGTTGAGAAGATCCCCTGGAGGAGGGCATGGCAACTCACTCCAGTGTATTCTCACCTAGAGAATCCCATAGACAGAGGAGTCTGGTGGGTTACAGTCCCTGGGATGGCAAAGAGTCAGACACCACTGAGCGTCTAAGCACACAGCACACACCTATGTTGACCCTTAGCCTAGCTTTGGCTGGTTTGGACAGGATATTAAGTATAAACTTAATTTTTTTTTTCACAACCTTTCCTCTTTTCTGCCTGCTTGAGAGGGTTCTGCTTTGCCCTCTCACTGTCAGCCCCTTCTCTGCACTTGGAGGAAAGGATCTGTCCTTGTCTGACTGGTTTTCTCCCAGCTTTTGAGATACATAATCATGATCTCAGTGAAGGAGGGAAGGACAGACAGCACATGAGTGAAGTTTTTCTAGGAATTGTTGGGTCAAGAATGTGAGAATAGCTGCCGATTATGAGGGAAGGGGGATTTTAAGAACTGATGTAGATAATATGTCCCCTTTGCAGTAGTTGATACCAAGGAAGTTGTGAAGTTAGTCTGAAATGACTTTTTATGACTTGTAACTTTCCTGGCCATGGTACTCCTCTGTGACTGAACCTCATGGGTCTTAGTATCAAGAGGGCCTCATTAGCATCATCACTTTCCAGTCAAAAATAGACCACATTAAAAAGAGAGTAACCCTGGGACCACTGAAATAACATGAATTCATATAGTGATGATCCATGGGACAACTGTATTTACTACATTTTGGGCTTCCCTGGTGGCTCAGATGGTAAAGAATCCACCTGCGATACGGGAGACTTAGGTTTTATCCCTGGGTTGGGAAGATCCCATGGAGGAGAGCATGATAACCCACTCCAGTATTCTTGCCAGGAGAATCCCCATGGACCGAGGAGCCTGGCCGGCTACAGTCCATGGGGTCGCAAAGAGTTGGACACGACTGAGCAACATGGCACTCAGCACACGGGACAACAGAAACATTAGAAGACTGGCAACAAAATGCCGTTTCATTCCAGCTGTTGCTTTCCATGTTACATTCTTACCTTATGATCTTCTTTTGGAAATGAATCTACTTTGTATTACAGAACTTAATACAAAATTTTCCACTTCCTTAAAATTTTATTAAGTGCTTTATAGAACAATTTGCGTAAGGTCTGATTTTCCGAGTTGTCGGCTGTGCAGCAAAATGACCTCATATTTTTTCATCTAGTTTCATGTCATTATTTATATAAAGAGGTGATGGTTTGCATTCGGATTAGGCATATGTGAAAAGTGAACATGTTTTTTTCTCCCGCAATTTTAGATCTAAAACAACATTGTTTTTCTATTTCATTGCTGTCCAGTAAAAATGTAATGAAGCCCTATCTGTAACTGTGAATTGTCTAGTAGTTTCAATAACAAGATAAAAAGAATCAGGTGAAATTAATTTTAACAGTATACATCTTTCAACCCAATTGATCCAAGATATAATTTTAACATGAAATGTGTTTTAAGTTATTAGTGTGATATTTTACATTTTGGGGCTACTAAGTTCAGAGTATCTTAGTATGTATTTCACATTTTTACAGCACATAGCAATTCAGACAACCCACATTTCAAGTGCTTGATAAGCCGCATATGGCAAGTGGCTACTGTATGGATTGGCATCAACCTGCTTTATGGCCACAGTTACTCGAATGTTAGCATGGCTGCTAAATTCTTTCTGATTCACTGAGTATGTTTACATAATCTGAATTTGAGGGAGAGAATTATGTAGTCATTTAGGTGAATTAACCATTCATTCATTCTTTTCATTCATTTACTCTTTCACTCGCTTTTGTTGATATACTTATTCATTCATTCGTTTAGAGTCCTATTTTATATCATAAATTTTAAGAAATATTGCAAATATAGAATAAAATAAAAGTGAATTTCTATATATTCTTGGTAGGTGGGATATGCTCTCCTTTTTTTCATTTGGAGAAAAAATGTTAATGCAGAAAAATAGAGTGTAATAGAAGAAAAGAACTCACTACCCATACAGAATGGTAAATATTAATGTTTTGTCACATTTTTTTGAGAGGGTTATTATAAAAGGTTTATTATATTATAATAAACCTAACATAATGTACCTAATAAACCTAATACAAACGTATTATAAAAAGTTTATTACTCACATGATGAGGCTTTTGGGGGAGATCAGAGTGGCTGTCAAGCACATCCAAAAATGGCCTGTGAGAGAGCAGTGGCAGGAAACTTGGTTGGGGTTTTTAGGGTGGTTGCGGTGAGACCGGGGTGCACATTTGTTTTTGATTAGAAGATAGAGTAGATTTTTCACATTGAGTGAACACCCCTTTGTACCCTTTCAAAGTTCCATTGTTTTCCCTGCCTTTCCTAGAGGCAACAACTATCATGAATTTGATGTTTATTTCTTCAGTGTGTTTTTATGCTTTTACTACAAATTGATGCATCTACACCCAACATAGAGAATTGCTTTCATTTATACACATAGAGTACATGTATTACTATTCATTTTTGTTTTTTTCCTCCCCACTCAACATTGTATTTTGAGAAATATCCATGATGAATCACATAGATGCTCCAGGTAACTCTGTTGTATATTTCACTGTTATTTATCTACTATATTTATATCCTACTGTGTTTAATTTTTTACAAGGCACATTTAGTTTTTCCCCCAAACGTTCACTACTGTGAATGTATTTCAGTGAGCTTTCTTATACAAGTCTCCTGGTACACCTAGATGAGCATCCCTCTAGGTTAAGTACCTAGAGGTTGGGGAAGAACTTTCTAGTATAATACCAAAGGAAGAAATCACAAAAGAAAAGTGATAGTTTTCTCTGAAAACACTTTAAAAATGAAAAGACAAAAAATAAAAAAAGATTTTCAGCAAATATGGCAGAAAAAGCATCGATATCTTTAGTATATAACAAACTTTTGTAAATCAATTTGGAAAAGATGATCACTTCAATGAATAATTTAATAGAGATCATAAGTAAGCAATTCACAAAGGAAAAAATATGAAAGGTTAATAAGCATATAACAATATGATTAACATTATTAGTAATCAAAGGAGTGAAAATTAAAAAAAAGAATAGTTATCCTTTTTTCCTATCAGATGAGCAAAAATGATAAAAGATTGAATATACTTAGTGCTATTGAGAATTTGGGGGTAATAGGTACTTCTGTATACTGTGGGTGGAGCTTGATGTAAATGTTCTAGAAGAGTATGTCAGACTTAGTATTTCTACTTTTTTAGAAATTAATTCAGGGAAAATAAGTCAGTTGTATAAAATGTTGTACTGAAGATGTAGTGTATGTAGATATTTCAGTGTTTTTTATACCATATATAAAGTTAAAGATGGACCAGTGATGAATAATGTATCATGAACTGAAGAATATGACTAAATCAATCCAAGGCTAAAATACCCAAGAGCATCGTGATAACACCAAAGATGCAGTTAATTAGAGGAAATTAGAAAATCCTCCTAAGGAAGTTACTTTGAGCAGAGTCTTAAAGGATAAGGTGTTTGACCAGGGATTGAGGTGGGACTAGACTTTCTGGAGACAGGAGTGGCCAGAACAAAGGCATGAAGGCTTAAAAGAATCTGGAGGATTAGGGAGTGACAATGATTTAGCATGGTGGGCTCACAGGGAACCTGAAGGGGAGCAAAGACGGAGCCCTCCATGCTCTGAGCCCATCCTGTGATGTCATGGTTCTATTTTTGCTTGGAAGCTGTTATTAGGATTTAATCACAAAATCTAAGTTACTTGGAGTTATTTCAAACTCGAGTATGTAATTCCATTAGAGTATTTCTTATTTTGATATTGAGTTGGCTTACTCAGAACTATGTACTTTCTGAAGAATTTTCCACGTTAGCAAGATATCCCTGACTACCTTTCACTGGGCACACAGCATGTTTTAATAACTTGGTTGTGTAGGGTGCTTTATGCAGCTCTACATACAGCTGCTCTATTCTCCCCTGATCTCTCACTCCCTCTGGTTTGGCTGGTGGCTGAGAGTAGTGGAGGGAGGTTGTTTGGCAGTGGATTGGAAAGAAGCCAGGAGTGTGTGGGTCCAGGCTTGGAGTCACACTTGCCTGGGTTAGAATCCTGACTCTGTAATTCATAGGTGTGCTTGTGCAAGTTACTTAGCCTTGCTGAGCCTCAGTTTCCTCATCTGTGAAATGGAGCTTGTGTATGAGGATTACATGCATAGTGTCTGTATTTTTCAAAGCTTGTGATACATGCTCAGTAAGTGTTAGCTAGTATTATAGTGACTATTTTGTGAATAACTGGAAGCATCCTATCTTTTCCTATTAATCCCCAAGGGATCGTTTATAGGATAGGCCTAATTAATTTTTTTATGGTTCTAGGATTTCCTTTTTATTTCCTACCTCAGTGGCACTTTGGTGAGAGGAAGCTTGACCTTCATTGTCTGGCCTGACCCTTCACCCCCAGGCTTTAAGGAGAAGAGATTAGGAGGCCCTAGATATGTGCTTGATTAAAGCATGCCCCTGCAAGAGATCCAACCAGTCCATCCTAAAGGAGATCAGTCCTGGGTGTTCATTGGAAGGACTGATGTTGAAGCTGAAACTCCAATACTTTGGCTACCTGATGTGAAGAGCTGACTCATTGGAAAAGACCCTGATGCTGGGAAAGATTGAGGGCAGGAGGAGAAGGGGACGACAGAGGATTAGATGGTTGGATGGCATCATCAACTCGATGGACATGGGTTTGGGTGGACTCTGGGAGTTGGTGATGGACAGGGAGGCCTGGCGTGCTGCGATTCATGGGGTTGCAAAGAGTCGGACATGACTGAGCAACTGAACTGAACACTGTCTTTAGAAACCAAAGGTTTAGAAACTAAAGGTTCAGGCAAGCTAATTCAGTCACTCTGAAAAAATCACTAAGATGCAAGGATCCCAGAGAGAGAGAGAGAGATCCAGGGAAAAGATACATATAGACCCAGACAGGTGGCCTTTGCAGATGAAACCCTTGAGTGCTTGGGAAATTATATATATATATATATATATATATATATATATATATATATTCTTTTACCAGATTATTTTCCCTTATAGGTAATGATAAAATATTGAATATAGTTCTCTGTGCTATGCAGTAGGTCCTTGTTGGACATTTATTTTGTGTACAGTTGTATATATATGTTAATATCAAACTCCTATTTTACCTTCTTCCTCCTTTCCCCTTTGGTAACCATAAGTTTGTTTTCTATGCCTACAGGTCTATTTCTATTTGTATATAAATTCATTTGTATTATCTTTTTAGATTATAAGCAATATCATATGATATTTGTTTTTCTCTGATTTACTTCAATTAAGTATTATGATCTCTAAGTCTATCTATGTTGCTGAAAATGACATAACATTATTTTATTCTTTTTTATGGCCAAGTAATATTCCATTGTGTGTGTGTGTGTGTAAATACCACATCTTTATCCATTCATCTGTTAATGAACATTTAGGTTGCTTCCATGTCTTCAGTTCAGTTGCTTAGTCATGTCCGACTCTTTGCGACCCCATGAATCGCAGCACGCCAGGCCTCCCTGTCCATCACCAACTCCCGGAGTTCACTCAGATTCACGTCCATCAAGTCAGTGATGCCATCCAGCTATCTCATCCTCTGTCGTCCCCTTCTCCTCCTGCCCCCAGTCCCTCCCAGCATCAGAATCTTTTCCAATGAGTCAACTCTTTGCATGAGGTGGCCAAAGTACTGGAGTTTCAGCTTTAGTATCATTCCTTCCAAAGAAATCCCAGGGCTGATCTCCTTCAGAATGGACTGGTTGGATCTCCTTGCAGTCCAAGGGACTCTCAAGAGTCTTCTCCAACACCACAGTTCAAAAGCATCAATTCTTCGGTACTCAGCCTTCTTCATAGTCCAACTCTCACATCCATACATGACCACTGGAAAAACCATAGCCTTGACTAGATGGACCTTTGTTGGCAAAGTAATGTCTCTGCTTTTGAATATGCTATCTAGGTTGGTCATAACTTTCCTTCCAAGGAGTAAGCGTCTTTTAATTTCATGGCTGCAGTCACCATCTGCAGTGATTTTGGAGCCCCCAAAAATAAAGTCTGACACTGTTTCCACTGTTTCCCCATCTATTTCCCATGAAGTGATGGGACTGGATGCCGTGATCTTAGTTTCCTGAATGTTGAGCTTTAAGCCAACTTTTTCACTCTCCACTTTCACTTTCATCAAGAGGCTTTTTAGTTCCTCTTCACTTGGTGGTATCATCTGCATATCTGAGATATTGGTATTTCTCCCAGCAATCTTGATGCCAGCTTGTGGTTCTTCCAGCCCAGCGTTTCCCATGATGCACTCTGCATATAAGTTAAATAAGCAGGGTGACAATATACAGCCTTGATGTACTCCTTTTCCTATTTGAACCAGTCTGTTGTTCCATGTCCAGTTCTAACTGTTGCTTCCTGACCTGCGTACAGGTTTCTCAAGAGGCAGGTCAGGTGGTCTGGTATTCCCATCTCTTTCAGAATTTTCCACAGTTCATTGTGATCCATTTTCTGGAACTCTTTCGCTTTTTCGATGATCCAACGAATGTTGGCAATTTGGTCTCTGGTTCCTCTGCCTTTTCTAAAACTAGCTTGAACATCTAGAAGTTCACGGTTCACGTATTGCTGAAGCCTGGCTTGGAGAATTTTGAGCATTACTTTACTAGCGTGTGAGATGAGTGCAATTGTGCGGTAGTTTGAGCATTCTTTGGCATTGCCTTTCTTTGGGATTGGAATGAAAACTGACCTTTTCCAGTCCTGTGGCCACTGCTGAGTTTCCCAAATTTGCTGGCATATTGAGTGCAGCAGCTCTTGGAATTTATGTTTAAATAGATGAGTAGACAATTCTAGTGGGTTTCAACACTTGTCCTTGTTGACCTCAACCATATTTAATGCTATCGAACACTTTCTACACTTTCTTCTTCTGTTATCTCAGGGCTCACAAGTTTGCTGATTCTCCTTCCTTGCTGACTGTTCTTCTCTCTTCTTTCTTGGCTCTTTTCCCTCTTTTCTGCTTCCCTAGATGGTCGCCATTCTCTGAGGCATATCTGTGAATATTGCTTTTACTGCCTTCTCCTCCGAGGATCTTGTTCTTAATTAAGGCTTTGATTTTCACCTTTATATAGATACAGTCTCAGAGGCTAATCTAGACTCTGCTGCATTTTGGATTCATATTTCTTAATACTTGTTGGTCAAGAGGATGTCCTATTGATTCACTTTTTAAAACTGAGCTCATCATCTTCCTGAATCCAGCTCTTCCCATGGTTTGCATGCACATTTTCATGGTGTGGCAGTTTTTCCAGCTATGAAGAGGCTTAAAATACCAAAGTCATGTCTAATTCCTCCATTCTCCTCCTACTATGTCAGTAAATTCCATCTTCAGATGATCTTGCATCTGTTCCTAGCCTTATATTTTGCCCCCAGGCATCACCTTGATTTAGGTCCTCATTTCTATTATCTTAGACCTGTGTTCTTCAAAGTGGAGCACTTGAGAAAATCTACTAAGTTTTGGAAGAAAATAGTAGAATTTATACATATATACATATACATAGTTTAATCTCAGTCTTTAAAATGCTCTATTATATATATATTTTTTTATCTTGTAAATAATTTGAGCCATACATATACACAATATAAAAATATTGTATAAATACTATAGTAATAATATATTAATATTATTAGTGATTTCTGCCTATTATGTTGAAAATATAGTCATCTGCCTGTCACTCAAGACACATCAATCCTTCTTTTTACTCTAGTAAGTTTGCAGGCGTTCATGTTCCTACTCTTTCCCTTTATACCTTTGCTTATGTTTTTCTCTTCTTTTACTCTCCACTTGCGGTAAGAAGCAGTACATGTGTTACTTAAGAGCAAAATGGATATATCTCAGTTTTTGAAATACTCTGTTTCATTTAGGTTCAGATCTTGGTTCTGCCACTTTCTAGTTGTTTCATTTGGCTAAGGCACTGATGCTTTTGAGCCTCAACTTTCTCATCTAGCAAACAGGAATAATAACAATCAGTTCTCAGGTTTGTTTTGATGAGTTATTGAAATAACATACGTATTGAGCTTAGCATCATGCCTGGCACATCCATAATACCTATTCTGTAAATGGGAGCTGCTGCTATGGCTTATGATACCCTTTTTCCAATTTTCTTTGTCTGATTCTCCCAAATTGTGAGATTGTGCAGGAAAGTGAAGGTTGTCATAATGTAAATATGTTCACTAATGAGCTTGTAATTTATATGACTGTTATTACTCAGACCTCCTAACCAGCATCACGTGACTAACTCCTACCCATCTTGACATCACTGGTCTCTCTTTTTCAGTAGAATTGTCCAGTGTTATTACTACCCAACAGAAAGTGCAAATACGATGTAAAGCAGTTGTTAAGTAAAATTGTAAACTTTATAAAAGATGTCAATTCTCATGAAGTCAATGCAAGAGCTACTAGGAAAATGATGCAATCACATACAAAAGATGAATCAGTATCTGATAGAAAAAGAAAATTTAACAAGTAAAGTATAGATACCTCAAAAGAATGTTTTATATCAAAGGATTAAGGGATTTGGGAGGAATTAATGAGGGCTTTGAATATTTCTGCTAAGGGAAATCTTTTAAAAATAACTGGTTTGAGTACTTAACCAAGATACAAAAAGCATTAACCATGAAATAAATTATGGGTAAATCTTACTAAGTACATTAAAATTAAGAATGCCTGCTCCTTTAAAGAAGTCAAAGAAAGCAAGTCACAAGCTCTGTTTATCTTTATATATAAAATATATTAAAAATCATAAGTCAATAAGAGAAAGACAACTCAGTAGAAAAACAGGAAAACTATGTATGTGAACAGGCATTTCTCAGAAGAGGAAACACGAATGATGAATAAACATGAAAAAAACGTTCAACTTTATTTTCTAAGCAGAGAAATGAAATATAGAACTACGTTGAGATACAATTTTGCGATTTCTAGAGAGATAAAAGAGGTTTATCTCTTGCTCTGTTATAAATCACCACCTATTTCACAGCTTAATGCAATATAGATTATTTTATAATCTCAGTGGACCAGGAGTGTGGGTATGGCTTAGTTGAGTACTGTGCTGAGGAATACCTGGTGACATCAAGTAATGGCAAGGATGTAGATCAGTGGGGATTTTTACACAATGCTTTGGAAAATTATTTTACATGGTCTTACAAAGTTGAACATTCATGTGTCTTGGAGATGCAGCAGTTCCACTTTTAGTTCTATATGCTGGAAGCACGTGTACTTCTGAGCTAGGGAATATGCACGAGAATGTTCCTAGCTACACTGTTGGTCAAAACAAAAACCTTAGAAACAGCCCGGATGCCCACCAACAGGAGAATGAATAAATTGTAGAATTCTCATTCAATAGAACATCAGGTGAACTGCATGAACAGAAACACATGATGACATCAACAAATCTTAGACCCATCATGACGAATAAAACAAGCAAGTCAAAGGAAACTAGGTAGGCTTGGATATGTTTTTATAAAGCTCAAAGCAAAACAAAATTAAAATAATAGGTATATGATAAAACTCTATGAAAAAATCTAGGGAAGGATAATAGTGAGATTCAGAATGGTGCTTACCTTGACTGACGGTAATAGTAGTGTCATCACAGGGATGGGACAGGAAAAGGAATATACTGATTTAGGTACTGCTGCTGCCGCTAAGTCGCGTCAGTCGTGTTTGACTCTGTGCGACCCCATAGACGGCAGCCCACAGGCTCCCCCGTCCCTGGGATTCTCCAGGCAAGAACACTGGAGTGGGTTGCCATTTCCTTCTCCAATGCATGAAAGTGAAAAAATAAAGTGAAGTCACTCAGTTGTGTCCGACTCCTAGTGACCCCATGGACTGCAGCCCACCAGGCCCCTCTGTTCATGGGATTTTCCAGGCAAGAGTACTAGAGTGGGTTGCCATTGCCTTCTCTGGATTTAGGCACTAATGATGTTCTATTTCATAAAGTTGGGGATTGATTAGTCATGAGCATTCAGTTTTTTATTATGCTTTGTAGTTGTATATGGTATTGATATTCTTTTGTATGTTTGTTAAATAATAAAAATTTAAGAAAACGGTGTATTGCAGAAGTCAGATATATGAAGTTAAATCAAATTGTGCTATAAAAATGTTAGTTATGTTAAAAAACCCAATCATTTAAATTGATTTTTGTTCTAGTAAGTAGTATATCATTACGATTAAAATATAAAATATTAAATAAGACAAGATAAACTTATTTTTATGAGTTTTAGATGAGTTTTTCAAGGAGAAACATCTCATTTGAATCTTCTTCCTTACTATTTCCTATGAAAAATGATCACATTTCAAGTGGATGGACTTCAAGTGGCTTTAGCTATTAAATTTGTCCTTTGATAGTGAGGCCCTTCTCTAATTCATGAATACAAATATTGCTGCTACTAATACTATGACCAAGACCAATCTGAACTATTGATATTTCCCTCTCTGTGGTCCACCAAATGAAGCTCATCTCTGCCTTTGAACCTACTCACAAACTGCACACCACACCTACCACCTCTCTGTAGGCCTGGCATTACTGTCTTGCTTTATGGCTTATTGTTTGTTTTTCCTCAACTGAATAGTAAGCCCCTTGAACTTTTTGACCTTACTTGTCTTTGTATGTATGACACTGGCATAATCATATGCATGTGATTAGTACTAATCACGTGTAGTGGTAGTGGTACTAAATAAAAACTTGTTTGGCTTGAATTTATTTAGACCTGTTTCATTACAAGCTTTAAGAAAAGACAACACGATCATTATGTAACATGTGCTAATTCTTCACATACATTAAGTTGCTAGGTAAGGTACAAAGGTATAACAAGCCAATAGTCGTGGTAATAAAGTTAAGGCTGCTCTAGACAATTATATGCTTTGTACCGCTGCTGCTGATAAATCGCTTCAGTTGTGTCCGACTCTGTGCGACCCCATAGACGGCAGCCCACCAGGCCCCGCCGTCCCCGGGATTCTCCAGGCAAGAACACTGGAGTGGGTTGCCATTTCCTCCTCCATGCTTTGTACAGGTCTTCTTAAACATATATTTGCATCTGGAAATAGAATCCCTTGTGAAAAGATCTCTCAAGAAAGTTTGTGTTAAAGAAGAAGGAAAAAGAAAGTCTGCATTGCTCATATCAGAAAGCAATAGAAAGTATTTTCTATTGTTACAAAAATGGTGAAGGTTAGTGCATGCAAATTTCTCCCATGCCTCATAAAACACTTAATCATCTACATCTGAAGCCAAGAACCACTGTGTAACCAAGTGGTTCCATGCTTATAAGGAAGTCAGCTGTGTAATTCTATTTCATCCCCAAATCTAGCATCTCCTATCCTCTCCAGGGGGCTTTACTACTTCATGACATCATAAACAAGATAGGTCCAGAGTTCAGTTTAGCTGACATTTTTGTTATAAACCTAATAAACAAGAAAGCCCCAAGGTATCAGCCATTATTTTTTCCTTTTCAAACGCTAGATAGAAATGTAATATGTTTACAAAGTTTCTAATTTATTTTCCTACTAATGAAAACAGGCATTCCTAGATAAATTAGGCAGTGTTCTGGAATGCCTTTATAGAGAGAGGGAAGCAATTTTGTTTAAAAATTTAAATCTGGCTTTAGTCTTTTGTTAAAAATTGTGGATGGGGGTGGAAAGATAGAAAAGGACTGAAGCCAAGCAAAGAGGCAAAAGTGTATTGCATTTTTAATTATGGAAAAGAGTGATGTGTGCAATTAGAATTTCTGTGTTTAAGGAGGTTGTTAAAAATGTCAGCACATTATTTAGTTGAGGACTGTAGTTAAGAATTATGCTTGCATTTTCATTCTTACATGTATCAGTATGCACGTGCACATACAAGCAAAATTTTCAGAATTAAGTGAATACATTTGTGAGCCTTAAGAATTAAAAAAAGTATTTGAAACAACTTGCACTATCAGGAAAGCACTGTAAACATTTAACTAAAAGATCAAGTGATTTCCTCAATTACATACAATATACACAATGAAAAGTTTAGCTCAAATCTATGAAACTTACAGTATTGGCTCACAGTATTGAATTATATACAAGCTCTGTTTACAGGAAGATGGTACCCAACAGCCTAATTCAAGTAAAAGTTCTCAACATAAATATGCTGCTAAGTTGCTTCAGTCGTGTCCGACTCCGTGCGACCCCATAGACGGCAGCCCACCAGGCTCCCCCGTCCCTGGGATTCTCCAGGCAAGAACACTGGAGTGGGTTGCCATTTCCTCCTCCAATGCGTGAAAGTGAAGTCGCTCAGTCATGTCCGACCCTCATCGACCCCATGGACTGCAACCCACCAGGCTCCTCCGTTCATGGGATTTTCCAGGCAAGAGTACTTTCCATGTCTTCTGCTTTGCCTCTACTGGAGTGGGGTGCCATTGCGTTCTCTGCAACATAAATATATCTTACCTCTATTGATGTGTCCTACTAAAATATGATGGGCATAGTTTGCTGACAATATAAATTATAAGCAACAAAATTACTGAGTACCTCGAATGTGTCTAGATTAGTAGTAGGGTTGAGAGGGAGCTTTAGAGCAATCTGTTGTGGTTCTGACCTTAAAGCCTCATAACTCAATTGGGAAGAAAGAATGGACTCATAAAGATTAAATATTGAAGTAACACGAATGGCATCTGTTGACATTTTGGAAATGAGATTTTCTGTATACTCAGTGAAGTAGGCTTTCTCGGAAGTAGTGGTTATGGGATTAAAAAAAAAAAATCAACTTTGTCTGGAACCCATTGAGTGAGCAAGAGTGAAGGCAAGATAGGTATCTCTTTCTTGGAATGGGTGTCATCTAAACATCTGAGTGGGTGCTTTTCACCCTGGCGGATGTAGATAAGTGTGTGTATTTGGATCAGGAGGAGAGTTGCTTCTTGTGCATGAGTGAGTTAGTCCACGGGGTGCAGTAATTATTCCCAACGCTCGCCAAAGCAAACTGATGAATCCAGGGTGAACAGAATCAATGTACTGGCATTTGCTAAGCTCAGATTCAGATTAAAACAGAATAAATTAGTTCCTCTTAGTCAGTTGTTGCCTCAAGTAGGTGAGCTGAGGAAGAAGAGCATTAAGTTGCACACTGAGTGTGAACTACCTTCTATTTCAGCTGAAGAGGCAAAGCAGAAGACATGGAAAAGAAACAGTGCATGCAAAAGCGTAGCTCGGTGGGGAAAGGAGTTCTGTGAACAACTCAATTTATTCCTCTAATTATAGCCAGAATAGCACTGACTCTTATTTGCATAGACTGTTCAGAACAGAGACTTTTAATTTATTATTAGATGAAATACAAACACCTGAAGTCTGAGTGGTTCCATATCTGGAGTTTCCAATATGGGGTTCAGACTGTCACCATGTAATGACATTGTTATTTGAAGCTAATACTGTAATTAATTTCTTACCACTGTACTCAGCCAATATTGACAATGAGCCATGCTGGTATCCAGAATCACTTGGCAGTGATTCTTGCAGCAAAAGAATCCATAAACATATCTTACAGTCTGTCCACCTGAGAGACTGGGATGTTTAGGAAGAGAGCATCGTTTCAAGGATGGAAGTCGTATGGTTAATGTTATGCTCAGCCAAAGAGAGGGCTAGTCTCTTGGTGTTAATAGCTGAGCTTTTTTTCCCCCCCAATATAACTGTGCATAAAATAATTTAAAGCATGAAGCATGCTACAAAGTAATATTGATGTGCATTAAGCACAGACTCTGAATAAATAAAGAAGTGCCGACCTGAAGATGTGATCTTTTGTTGGTGGGGAAATAATAAACTATTTATGATTTTCTTATGATGTTCCATTGGCATATGGCACTTCTAACCCAGTGACAAATTAATTGACTTGGTTTAAAAAGAAATGGATGTGGCTTAATGAGGAAGGACAGGATATGTATTACAAGGCAGCTGGTTCTTCCACTGCTGGCTTATGGAGACAATATACATCGGACAGCTAATGAGTCTCTGTTGCATAAGATAGATTCTCTATATAATAGAATTGCATGCTTTGTCTCTAAATGGGGTTATTATACACACCATTGCACAATGTTTGAAGAGCTTGGTTGGCCCTTGTAGAGGGTTAGGAGAGAAATAAATTGGAAAACAATCGTACTTAAGACCTTCAATCCGTCAAACACTCCATGTTTATCTAAATTACTAGCACGTTCTCCCCAAATACAAATCTGTATGATACACATGGCTAGAATGTTAATGCTGACCAGACTTCACGTTGGTTTTATCAAAAGCTAGGTTTTCTGTTGTAAGCATAGACCCAAGTTCATGCATGTTGAAGCCTGGCAGCTCAGCTCCTTTCTACCACCAAGCTCCATTCCCTCTTCTACTGTCTTCATCCTGAAATATCATTTGGTATTCTTTCCACCTACCATGAATGCACATGTCCTGGGTTATTTCACTCTCAGCACTTTTTGACTTTGAATTCTCAGGCAATTTTCATGATAATTCACTCAGTTTCTTCATTTCTTCTCCACACTTGTGGACCCTCACTATTCAGTCACTCAGTTATCCTTTAGAATAAACCTATTTCATTTTACAGCACAATAAAACCCCAGGAAGTTACAGAAGACAGGACAAGTGGCAACATCATCCAATCTATGTATGAAGATTGCATGTCCTGTCAGAGGACATAGCAAGGCCTGTCCAGATGGGTTGGGTCAACAGAAGGGGGAACCGAGTCATACTCTGACCTCTAATTCCCTCTCACCTGCTTTGTACCTGGCTCCATTCTCCTATTGGTGTTATTGTGTTGTTGTTGTTCAGTCGCTAAGTTGTGTCCGACTCTTCTCAACTTCATGGACTGTAGTATGCCAGTATTCCCTGTCCTTCACTATCTCCTGGAGTTTGCTCAAATTCATGTCCATGTAATCGTGTAGCCTTTAGGAATTCTGTAACTCAGTCTGACCCTGATTGGTTATGTTCAGGGCTGTAACACGTCTTCAAGCCCCAGAGGAGGTGTTGCACGGGAACAGTGATCCTTCAGTATATTGTGATGAGGTTTTTGACTTGTCAAAGGAATCACACATACCACTCATTCCTGTTGACCTTGTGATTCTCACCTGTGAGGTGAGGAAAAGATATTCGCTCCTTGAAGGCTTTTCTGTGACTCATTCCTTCTTCCCTACCAGGAACAATTGAAAAGAATTATGCCTGTGAAACGTTTGAGGGTTCTTGGAATAAGATGACCTTTTTCGGTTTAAGACATTATTATACTCCAAACCAGATTGCTCCTCCTCATCACTGGGAGATTCTTTACTTTTCAAGTCTTCCTGTACTCTGGGTATAGAGAACAGTGAGATTAAAGAAACGGGCAAAACAGTTTCATGGGTTTCCCCACATATTTATTACCCTCTCCAAATTGAATCTTGAAGTCTTGTCAGACGTGTTATTTTTCCATCAGAGCAGGTGTTAAGTGGCTATAGAAAATAAACTCACCTCCTGATATCTTTCTCATTGCTGGCTACATCCATTTACTGGGAAGGTTATATTGTGAGGTGTGACAGGAGGTGTTGTACAGCAAAGGAAAATAACCACTTTGTAATTCTATTTGTCCAAGTTTTCTTTTTTGTGCTGGCTTTTGGGTTTCCATGTCATTTGTGGAATTGTTTCTTAAATGGTAAGTATTATTTTGATATTTGTTTCTCTAGAAGCTTATTGCCGTCTGACTAATTTTTAAGTTGAATACACTCTTGTGAAGGTAGAGTCATGTTATTTGTAATAAATTTTCTATAATTTGTCCAGGAAAAGGAAAAATTAAAACAAATCTTACATCATCATCAAATAATCTGTTTTTTTGCCAGAGAAAATAAATGTCATCTAAATAATAGGTAAAAGAAAATTCACTAACCAGTCATTTGATGACAATGTCAGATTACTTAGCTCTAGGTAAAAATTAGTTTCCATTTGACTGAATGTTTCATTTAATGAGATGGCTATTACTTATATTTTTTTCCTTAAACATAATTAATTACCTTAAGGAAGTGAGCGGTAAGTACAGAGACAAATGAGTAGACACATCAGTCTTTATCAATGTTTGTTCACATGAGTGCAGTTTAGAGAAATGGGAATCCAGAATTGAGATACCTTAGAAATAAATCTTTGCTCCTATGTAATAGCCTTAGTTCAAGGATTTGAAAACATGTTACAAGCAATTAAACTTCAGAGCGCAAGTGGGAATTCTGCATTGTTTATTGGTTTAATTAAGTCATAGAATTATGATTTGCTTTGGAGTCCTAGGAAGTCCTTTCCTTTAGTTCTACAACTTTGCATATCCTAGTTTTCCTGGATTTCTACTACTCTCTCAAACCAGTTCCAGATCTCTTTTTTTCCTATGTCACGTTTCTTAAAAGACTCTCTTTCTGTTACTTCTGACCTGGTCTTCGGCCCCTGTGACCTTTGCTCCCCATGTGTTACGCCTGCCTTTCTGATCAAGGTTGCCTGGTCCTCACAGCCCACCCCAGAGGCCGTGTTCAGTCTTCTGTTCCTGTTTCTTCTCTTGATATCTTCTCTTTGATATCACTGACCATTCAAAGCATTCCTGCCTTTTTAGACATCTTTTTTACTCTCCCTCATTCTCTTTCTCTGGGTCTCTCTCACTTACCCACCCCTTCTATGCTAGTTTTCTCAAAACTCTGCTTGCCCTGGCCCTCCCTGTAAGCCATCCCAGCTGATGGATCCATCTTCGTGGCTCTGGACAAGAGCCATCTCTAGATCCAACATGCTCCCCAATTCTCAAGTCTGAGAACTTACTTTCAACTCCTCGTCTAGATATTCCCACAGGGCTTCAACCTTAACATTTCAGGAACCCACTGAAGGTCAGCAGAGAATGTAGTAACAGTTCCCTGCCCTCTCTCTCTATCCTCCCCTGTCCCAGCCTCTTTGCCTCTATTGCCATCACCCTCCAGACTCCGAAGTGTCCATGTTAAAGACTCTGAGGTCCTCTTGGCTCCTGTTCCTTCTTTCCTCACTTGTCTGGTCATTCACCAAATCCCCCTGGTCCTACCTCAGAACTCTCTTCACATCTACCCACTTCCCCATTCTAGCAATCTTGGGTCCAGCTTTCTTCATCTTCTGCTTGTACTGAGGCTTATTCTGTTCTCTGATTTCCTGCTGGAGTTATTCCTCTGAAAACAAACCCAGACATGGCTCATCCTTGGCTCCCAGTTGCCTAAGGATGTGGTCCCAAACCACATTGCCAACCTATACACCCAGCCTTTGCTCTCTCTTCTCCCCTCACCTTCCCAGTACACCTGCTGAATTGGACTTCAGTTCAGTTCAGTCCCTCTGTCGTGTCCGACTCTTTGTGGACTGCAGCATGCCAGGCCTTCCTGTCTATCACCATCTCCCGGAGTTCACTCCTTTAGGTCTTACATTTAAGTCTTTAATCTATTTCGAGTTTACTTTTGTATGTGGTGTGAGAAACTAGTTTAGTTTGATTCTCTTGCTGGCACCCTGTCCAGTTTTTCCAGCACCATTTATTGAAGAGGATGTCTTTTCCCCATTGTATATCCTTGCCTCCTTTGTCATAGTTTAATTGACCATACAAACATGGACTTACCATTATCTCTCCTTCTAATCTAAATGATAGATAACCTTTCTGGGTAGATAATTCTTGATTGTAAGTTTTATCCTTTCATCACTTTGAATACATTGTGACACTCCCTTTTGCATGCAAAGTTCCTTCTGAAAAGTGAGCTGAAGTTCCCAGGTATATAACTAGTTGCTTTTTTTCTTGCTGCTCTTAGTATATCCCTATTATCTTTAATTTTTGCCATTTTACTTGTAGTGTATCTTGCTGTGGTCCTGTTAAGACTGATTGTTTGATACTACTCCCTGTGCTTCCTGGGCCTGGTTGTCTGTTTTCTTTCCCAGGTTGGGAAGTTTTCAGCTATTATTTCTTCAAATATTTTCTCTGCCCCTTTCTCACTTCTCCTTCTTGGGACCCTTATAATGCAATTGTTATTAACTTGTTGTTATACCAAAGTTCTCTTAAACTAGTACTCATTTTTTTTTTTTAATTCATTTTTTTCTTTTTAGCTTTGGTAATTTCTACTACTCTGTCTTCCAGTTTATCATTCCTTTGTATTATCTAATCTGCTGTTGATTCCTTATGGTGCTTTTTTTTTTTAATCCCAGTTTCACTTTCGTGCTTTGGAGAAGGAAATGGCAACCCAGTATTCTTGCCTGGCGAATCCCAGGGACAGAGGAGCCTGGTGGGCTGCCGTCTATGGGGTCGCACAGAGTCGGACATGACTGAAGTGACTTAGCAGCAGCAGCAGCATTATATTCTTTGTCTGTGTTTGGTTCTTTATATTCTCTAATGCTTTGTTGAAATTTTTACTGCATTCATCCATTCTTCTATCAAGTTCAGTGAGCATCTTTATGATTATTACCTTGAGTCATTTGTTGGATAGATTGCTTATCTCCACTTCCTTTAGTCACGTTTCTGAGGTTCTGTCTTGTTCTTCCATTTGGAATATACTCCTTTGTCTTCTCATTTTGCTCAGTGCTCTGTGTTTGTTTCTATGTGTTAGGTACGTTGGTTATCTTTTCCAGTCTTGGGAAAATTGTCTTATGTAGGAGATCTCCTTTGGGACAACACACTCCCCTCTGGTCACCAGAGCTGTATGCTCTAATGGTACCCCCATGTGGACTGCAGGTGTCCTGCTGTGTAGCAGGGCTGACTGCTGTGGGCATGCTGGTAGGTGGGGGTGGTCCCTGGCCAGGCTGGCTGTGAGGCCATTCCTCATGCGGTGATTGCCAGTCCCCTGGAGGGCAGGCTTCCCATGTGGTTGGCTGCACAGCCTGGGGATTGCGAGGCTGCTGCCGACCAGCTGGTGGGCAGGGCCAGGACCCTCTATGGCTTGACACTTGACTGGATGAATCTACGAGTGAATGTAATCAATGTGGAGCTGAGAAGGACCTTAGGATGATCCCAAATCATCCTGACCATGCTGTTAAAGTCACTGTCCTTGTCTTGATGGGACTGCTTATCTCCACTTGTGGTTATGCTCTCCACCAGGAAAAGGAGAAACTGTATGTGGAACTAAAGCACATCCTGGCCCGTCAGCCTGGGCCCGAGGCCGCGGAGCAGCTGCAGATCTATCGCCACACACTGCGGGAGAAGACCAAGCAGCTTAAAGTAAGTGGGAGCCTCTGCGCCTTCCTAGCTGAAGGATGGCCACACTCTGGGGAACACCCCTGGACAAGTCCACCGCTGTGGCCCTAGGAGCCAGTCTCCCAAAGGCTGCACTCCATTGAAATCAGCTTTTTTAGTGCTCTAGTCCCAGGCAAGCCTCAAAGCTACCCCTCTGCTCCTAGACTAATAGACTCCCACAAAACAGGTAGACGAACAAGTGGAGAAACAGTTGGAGAGAGGATGATGGCAATGGAATGGAAATTTGGGGAATAGGGTTTGTGTGGATTATCTCAACATGATTTGGATGATTTGCATCTCCCAAATATTTTAACACTCCGGCCCACTGAAGCAGACCACTGTGTCAGAGCAAGTTTTTACTATTCATCTACCTGAAATAAATGTACACAAAGCACAGGCCACTCTCCTGTCCCCAAGGGCCTTGCTTCAGGACTATTTAAATAAGTAGCCATGAAGGGGAAGTCAAATCATTTTAGGATTCTGTTAGCATAAGTTCTCTTCTAAGTGACACAAGAACCTTAGCTGGGGCGATGGAATGTTTTATAATTACACATTTTAAAGTTTTCTCAAAAACTGTGTGTTCCCACTCTATTTTCAGCTTTACCTCCTAAAAAAGTACTTAGATATTCTTGGCATGCTAGGGAAGCCTTCTACACACACATGCACAGACTGTAGCATATGCTAGCTGAATTCTGGCATTTACCTGCGCAACGATGGTAATAGTCATTGCCTTTCTGCCTGGGGTAAAATAGATGCTGTGAGACAAAGAGAATGTTGTAAAATCACATCCTTTTACTTTAAAAAGGCAGATGAAACAGAAGTGTAATGAAAGCATTAATTTTCAACTTACCAGTCTAAGCATTCGTTTTACACGAGTATCCTGAGACATAATTTGAGTTTTGCAAGAGGCATAATCTTTTGATTATTTTCATCCCTTTAAACAATTGAATATAACAAGCAAAGTAAAAACTTATTTTCTCAGAAGTTGGGTGTAGATTAGAAAAGCATATGTTTCTCTTTACACTACTGTCAGATAGGCACTCTTAGCAATGGGTTGCATTCAGTGGTTCATAGGAGGATTTTGTCGCTTTAACCCTTTATCTCAGGGTGTACAGATATTTTCCTCTGAATGACATGTGACCCCTAGTGGAAGATTCAGCAGTGCATAGTACCAAGCCTGCCCATCAATTTGTCCTCATGATCTGGACTCTGTTAAGAAATCCCACATTCATTATTTGGAAACAAGGTCTTTGTTCCTAAGTTCAGTTCAGTTCAGTCGCTCAGTTGTGTCCAAGTCTTTGCGACCCCATGAACTGCAGCAGGCCTCCCTGTCCATCACCAACTGCCAGAGTCTACCCAAACCCATGTCCATTGAGTCGGTGGTGCCATCCAACCATCTCATCCTCTGTCGTCCCCTTCTCCTCCTGCCCTCAATCTTTCCCAGCATCAGGGTCTTCTCAAATGAGTCAGCTCTTCACATCAGGTGGCCGAAGTATTGGAGTTTCAGCTTCAACAGTAACTATTAAGGCAAATCTTCTTCCAACATGAAAACCATTTTCTCTAGCTTCTGATAACATGGTCAGAATCCTTAGTCAGATAGGATAGATAGAATCACAACAGTTAAGAGGAAGGAATTCAGAAGCAGTGTGTATGAGTATGTGAAGTTGCTTCAGTTGTGTCCGACTCTTTTCAACCCTGTGGACCACAGTCTGCTAGGCTACTCTGTCCATGGGATTCTCCAGGCAAGAATCCTGGGCCAGGTTGCCATGCCCTCCTCCAGGGGATCTTCCTGACCCGTGTCTCTCACATCTCCTGCATTGGCAGGTGGGTTCTTTACCACTAGTGCCACCTAAGACACCTGCTCAGAGGCAGAT
This sequence comes from Bubalus kerabau, assembly GCF_029407905.1. Lineage (NCBI taxonomy): Eukaryota > Metazoa > Chordata > Mammalia > Artiodactyla > Bovidae > Bubalus > Bubalus kerabau. The sequence continues at coordinate 27,566,245 of NC_073645.1, forward strand.
GAACACTCAAAAGATAAAGATCGCCTTTTATGTGAATATTAAAAGATAGAGAGCTAGAGGAAAGACAGTTGCATCTATTACATGTCCCTTACAACGATAGCCTCCCCTTTTCCCCCTTGATTTTTGTTGGGGGCACCCCTCACTTTAGCGTCCTTACACATCTGTTTAGATGAGTAAATGCCTTCTTTTTTTGTCCAGCCTGAAACCAGCAGCATCTACTGAACACAACAGAGCAAGAGGCAGAAAATTAGGCTTCCTAACACAGCCCCTCACATGTAGTACCCTCTCCCATGCATACGTCATAGCCCTCTGCATCTTAGAGGTAAATAACCCAGTGCTCCGATAAAGAGAGAACCTGTGAATAGTCCCAAAGGGTGCAGTAAAGAGGTGATTGACATTCAGCAGAACGACAACCTTGGAAAACACATAAATTGAGTGCCTATTTAATGGTGGTGGTGGCAGGATGATTCTGAATAGTTTTTACAATAATCCTTGGATGAATCACACTGCCTAGTAATGACTTTTCTGAACATTTTAAAAAAGGCTTTAAGAAGCAATTTGATAGTATTTGTCTGGGAGTTTTTCTTTTTTGACTCTCAATATTCTTGAGTGCATTACACCATTCATATGTGTGAGCCTGTTTGGATGTGCCTGATAGCTCTCCTTTTAAGCAGAGGAATGAGGTTTCATTAAGTTGGTCATTGGATTATGAGTCTTCAGAACGTTCATCAGATTTTTACCCAGATACAGACCTTGAACTAGTAGAAGCGTGCAGATTAACCATTAAATCTGGGCATGGTTTGGTATTTCTAGCCTCACCAAGGTAAGCGGCAGCAGATTAAAAAGATTTTTCAGAAAAGGATATTGTCTCACCGTGTATCTTCTGTTAATGCTGCTTTATTTGTCATACTAGGTTTTGTCTTCAGAGCTGAATATGTATGAGTCGCAGAGCCAAGAATACAAGTACGAGATCGAAAAACTTAGCAATGAACTGCTGAATTTAAAGAAGAAATACCTGGCTCAGAAACGTAAAGAATACATTCAGAAGTAAGAATTAGTCAGATGTTCTAGGTTTGTTGTGCCTTTTAACTGCTGATGAGAAAAATAACTGTGGACAGCTACAGAGTCACAGACCTCAGTGGGGTAAACAAAGTCAGGGATGAGCAAATACCTTTCTGCAGGGTCACCCAGTGGGTTGTTGTCAGAGCAAGATGGGGGTCTTGTCTGACTTCACCCCTCCTTAGGACCCTAACAGGGATCCATTAATATCAGCTCTCTGGTGGACCTCCTGTGGAGCAGAGGCAACCTAGTGTGATATTTTCCCCCACGTTGTTCTCACGGTTTGGGGCTCTGCCTGCAAAGGAGGTTCACAGTCACCGTGGCATGGGCTGAAGCACACTCACATTTAAAACCACAGGTAATTTTGTTAAGAGGTCTGGGTTTGCTAAAGCTGTGCTTTCTAATAATGTAGCTCAGTTTAGTTCAGTTCAGTCGCTCAGTGGTGTCCGACTCTTTGCGAGTCGGACACATGAATCGCAGCATGCCAGGCCTCCCTGTCCATCACCAACTCCTGGAGTTCACTCAAACTCAGCTCCATCGAGTCAGTGATGCCATCCAGCCATCTCATCCTCTGTCGTCCCCTTCTCTTCCCGCCCCCAATCAGAGTCTTTTCCAATGAGTCACCTCTTCGCATGAGGTGGCCAAAGTATTGGAGCTTCAGCCTTAGCATCAGTCCTTCCAAAGAACACCCAGGACTGATCTCCTTTAGGATGGACTGGTTGGATCTCCTTGCAGTCCAAGGGACTCTCAAGAGTCTTCTCCAACACCACAGTTCAAAAGCATCAATTCTTGGCGCTCACCTTTCTTCACAGTCCAACTCTCACATCCATACATGACCACTGGAAAAACCATAGACTTCACTAGATGGACCTTTGTTGGCAAAGTAATGTCTCTGCTTTTGAATATGCTATCTAGGTTGGTCATAACTTTCCTTCCAAGGAGTAAGCGTCTTTTAATTTCATGGCTGCAGTCACCATCTGCAGTGATTTTGGAGCCCCAAAAAATAAAGTCTGACACTGTTTCCCCATCTATTTCCCATGAAGTGATGGGACCAGATGCCATGATCTTAGTTTTCTGAATGTCGAGCTTTAAGCCAACTTTTTCACTCTCTTCTTTCACTTTCATCAAGAGGCTTCTTAGTTCCTCTTCACTTTCTGCCATAAGGGTGGTGTCATCTGCATATCTGAGGTTATTGATATTTCTCCCAGCAATCTTGATTCCAGCTTTTGCTTCTTCCAGCTGGACCACTGTAATTATGAGCAGTTCACACACACATAATTTTCACCTATGTTTTAGATAAACTGTTTCTGAACCATTTCTCTGTCTAGTGTCTGACTTCTATATCTGATGTAGGGTATCAGCATGGGAAGCCTTTCTTCTAGGAGATGATATTGCACATGTCAGGTGAACATTTTGGGTTTCAGGATGGCTATATGCCCAAGAACAAATGTTCTCTTTGTTATTGTTTTCCTAATCCTGGGGTGAACGAGGGGACCCAGATGAATCTGTAGGTTTGAACCTTGGCTGTATGGCATTGCCCAAGTCATAGAGTTCATTCTGCAGGGGCTCACACTGGGAGTTGAAAATCAGGCTTGGTGTGTCATCCACATGGACGTTTCAAGGACATGGTGAAAGAGGGTCTGAATACATCCCCTATGATTCATTAGTGGCAAATAGCTATTTAAAGTAGCTAGGTGCAAATTATTTGCCAGTAAAAATCCACCCTTTTTGTAAATCAGAATATCCCCTCATTCCACATTTAGATGACAGTTCCTGGTTTCCTTTGGCCTTTTGATCCTCCCACCACACACACACACAGTTTTCTGGACAAAGAGAACATACTGACTGACAGAAGGATGCCCCTCTGATAGCTCAGTTCAGTTCAGTCGCTCAGTCGTGTCCAACTCTTTGTGACCCCATGGACTGCAGTATGCCAGGCTTCTCTGTCCATCACCACCTCCCAGAGCTTGCTCAAACTCATGTTCATCAAGTTGGTGATGCCATCCAACCATCTCATCCTCTGTTATCCCCTTTTCCTCCTGCCTTCAATCTTTCCCAGCATCAGGGTCTTTTCCAAGGAGTCAGTTCTTTGCATCAGGTGGCCAAAGTATTGGAGTTTCAGCTTCAGCATCAGTCCTTCCAATGAATATTCAGGACTGATTTCCTTTAGGATGGACTGGTTGGATCTCCTTGCAGTCCAAGGGACTCTCAAGAGTCTTTTCCGATACCACTGTTCAAAAGCATCAATTCTTTGGTGCTCAGCTTTCTTTAAGGTCCAACTCTCATATCCATACATGACTACTGGAAAAGACAAAACTTTGACTAGACGAACCTTTGTTGGCAAAGTAATGTCTCTGCTTTTCAATATGCTGTCTAGGTTGGTCACAGCTTTTCTTCCAAGGAGCAAGCATCTTTTAATTTCATGGCTGCAGTCACCATCTGCAGTGATTTTGGAGCCCCCCAAAATAAAGTCTGGTAGCTCAGCTCCTCCCAGTGGCCCATCCACTAGAACTGCGCTGCCCCAGGCAGTATGCCACTTGTGGCTATTTAAATAAAGTGAATTACAATTAAATCAAATTAGAAATTCAGTTCCTTAACTGCACTAGTCGCATTTCACCTACTTAGTAGCTGTATGTGGCTAGTGGATGCTGTATCTGGCAGGCCAGGTACAGGGTTTTTCTACCATCATGGAAAGTTCTGGTACCCTGCTCTAGACTCTCTGCTTTTGCCTTGATACTTATTCCTTGTGACTGATCTCTCCAGAGGGCGTCAATGGTGGTTCCATTTAGTTGGGATCCATAAACTGGAGGGAGACAGAAAAATATGAGTTCTTAGGAGGAGAACAGCAGGAAAAAAAAAAAAAAGATTAAGGAGCTGAAGGAAAATATGACCAGGCAAGAACAAAAGTGCTGAGATGGTTTAGACTGAAAGGAAGAAGGCTGAAGGGAGTCATTAGGATGGTCTATAAATACATTAAAAAGATCATGTAAAGGAGACATTATTCCCGTTAGTTGGCTTAGATCAGGCCAGAAGCATTAAGCTTTAGTTCCTTTGGAGAGGAAAATTTAGGTTATTTGAGGCAAGAGAGGGCAGGAGGAGGGGGGCCTTGCCTGCATCTAACAACAGTCAGGAGGTAGACAAGTTGTCAGAGTACTTGAAGGCGTCTTCTTTGCGGGATCCACTCAAGGCTGAAGCTTTTGTCCTATTTATGGAGGATGGTTTTTATAATAATGAAATCAATTCTGCTAAGAGACAGCTGAATTGATGAACCAATCCTCTGCAGATTCTTTCCAAATGGAATAATTTAGAATAATCTCTGTGGATATTCTCCTCACACATACTCTTTATAAAATAGCAACTCATATCATTTTTACCTTTTTGCTTTTTTTTTTTTTTCATTTTTCTCAAACACCATTTTTTCATGCTCCAATCCTGACCTATATACCCCCACCCACCTATCCTTGACTCCCCTACTCTATATCCCAGGCTGGCCTGGAGTCTGCAGTACAAGTCAGATTGTTTTGTAAAAAGTAGAGTTCTCTTCTCTGAAGTAAATCATTTCTAGTAGTCAAATCTAATTGGTTTTAATCTTAGTAGTTTGCTCAATTTTTATTTTGAAAAAGGGACTCCAAAGATGTTTTCTATAAGACCCTAATTATACAATAGGTAATCTATATAAATTTAAGATACTTCTGCAGGAAACCTGAATGTGTGTGTGTGTGTGTGTCTGTGTGTGTGTGTGTGTGTCTGTGTGTGTGGGGTCATTTAAAGAAGATCTATATAGAAGATATACTGTAGATTTTAGGGAGTTTCTTCCTTTATCTATTGCCAAATGTACTATCTTATTTATATTTCCCAGCTTTTCCTGTGTTTTAAACTATTTCTAATAATAACTGCTTCTTATCTAAAGTTATAGAAAAATTTGTATTTTATTAATGTCCAAGTTTGATGAAAATGCCCTGTGTGTGTATGTGTGTGTGTATGATAAATATTTATAAGTTTCCACTGAAACTGAGACTTTTATAAAAGTTGATAAATGATGAATTAGTCATTATAATTGAGCCAAGAGAAAGATTCCTCTGACTGATCTTTGGAACTAAACAAATGCTTTATAAAATAGGAAGATGATTACAAGTCAGGAGGCTCTGGGCCCCAGCGCTTGAGCTATAATGAGGCCTTCTGTCTGTATTTAGATCAACATTAGGAAGGCATGTTTAATTGTGTCTTTCCCTAATTCTATGTGTTATCAGTAACACCTAATTACATTTAAACCACCACCTTGTCTCAAACTGGAAGCTTTGATCAAAGCAGTTTTTAGTGGTTAACTCACCCTAAGAACTTAACACCCATCTTAGAAGAGGAAAAAGATGGTAAGAAAGTTAACTCTCAGCTCCTCTCTTACAGAAACAAGGACAGAATAAGCATGGAGGACACCTTCTCAATGGCCAAACCAAGTGGCCCTCGTTTTACTGGGGGTGGATTTCCCCTCAGCAAGTCATCCAAGGCGAAGTCCTAACTTGAAGCTGCTGGCTGGGTCCTTCTGAACAACTCATTGGAATTCACTGTGAAACATTTTGGAGGAATCTCTTTGAAATCCCTTGGATCATGACATTCAGGGAAATCAGTCCTCGGATTCCAGGATGGAAAGAAACGCAGAACTATTATAGTCCTGTACATAGAAGAGTGATGACTTTCTATTTAATCCACATGGATATTAACAGAGTGTAATTAAATCTATTCAATCAGGTTGAATTATATCAATTCAACCATTGCATGAAGCAGATCTTTTGTTACTACCACATTGATTTATTTTGCAATGCACCACATCTAGATACTCCGTGTGGATGAAACTTTCAACCCTAATTTCTCTGCACAGACACTGGTGCATAGATTTTATATTAAAAAAAAATTTTTTTGAAATGCAGTGCATTCTTATTAATAAGAATCTATTTTAATTATTCCTCATTAACAAGTCATTGATGAGATGAGAAAGGTGGACACTAAACTATTTAAAAAGTGTTTTGGGAGTGATTTCTATGTGGAATTTCTTTTCAGGCCTGGTGTATGAAAACCTATTCCAAAAAGACATACTAATAAATACTTCATCATAAAAAATAAAAAGAAGCCTTGTAGCGATCTCAATCTTTGTTTTGGTAGAATACGTAAAGTTTAAAACTGCTGTGAGAAATGTTTAACACAAAGATGTGACTCAGAGGACCAAGACTGTAAAATGAGGGGTTTGGGCTGGTATCCTCTGAAGAGCTGTCCTTCCTAGACCTCACATTTGGAGAGCAGAGTTACAAGGGACAGAGAGCTGTTTGGTTTCCAGGCTACAGGCCAGCATTTTGAGTAACTAAATCCATTGTTGTTTTCTTTATTTTGAAACCACAGTTAGGTGGGCATCAGTTCAAAGTTCCCCTGTTTAGAGTGTTCAGTGTTGTGGGACACCCTGGCCATCTTTCTCACAATAAGTTGACCTCTGTAATTTTTAAAAAAATGTTTGATGGGTAAGTAGCTCATGGATAAGCAAGGATAGTATAAGTGGATAATTTCATTTCATTCATCATGAGGAGCAGGAGACTTAAGGATCCCAAGATGTTTGTTTAGATTATCCACAGAGGTGGGAGTTTAGAAGGATCTAAAATCATGTTCTTCTGTCCCTCTTGGTTCACCACCAGAAGTAGACCCAAGGCAATGATGGCCATGAAAGTGATTGATTCTGCAGTGATCCCAGGAAACAACCTAAGAGTGGGGACGTGGGACACCAGGCTAAGACACGAAGTCAAGTTCTGCAGTTGCAGACTTTTGCTGGACCTTGCAGGGTCTCTGAAAACAATGTAATCACATCTCAGAGTTGGTCCCATCAGGGTGAGGGAGCTGGGGTATTTATACCCTCAGGCTTCCAGTCACTGACCAAGGACTGCTCTGGAGGGGTTCTTTTGGTCTTCCCTGCTGGTAGGCAAAGCAGATCTTAGACAAAGAGGTGGCAGTTGCTGACTGTTGGAAGCAAAAGTGGTTAAGTGCTAGGGAACTGAGTCAGGCAGCATCATCCTCTGCTGCTTCTCCTACATGATCCCAATTGAGATCTGCAGATGGAAATCAACCTCCAGGGTAGCTGGTGACCCTGTGATGAGCTGTGATCATCAGCAATTTGTTATACCACATGGGAGCATGAGGATGGTTACATACACGAGAGAATTTGCTTAGAAAACCTTAAACCTAAAGAATCACGATGAGGGTATTTCTATTTTTGAAAATCACAGATGCTGTCTTCCCTCAGAGCTGACCAACTGTATGCTAAGTCCCCTGTGTACACACCCTCAAGTTGTGAACTTTCAAAGATGTGAACATGTGTTCCTTCAGCATCAGACATGAGTGAAATTGAAGCTTGTCCTCTATCTCCTATTGCTGACAATCCTTCAGCTTTACCGTCTCCCAGCTCCAGTTAGTAACTCTTCTTGCCTGTTCACTTGATGCCAATCCCTGTATGCCAGCTCTTGTACTGTACTACTGTACTTTTCAAGGTACTGTAAGATTAAAAATGTTTTCTTTATTTTTGGTGTTTGTTTTCTATGTATTATTTGTGTGAAAAGTATTATGAACCTACTACAGTACAGTATCACATAGCTGATTGTGTTAGTTGGGTACCTAGGCTAACTTTGTTGGAATTACGAACAAATTGGACTTACATATGTGCTCTTAGAACTTGTTGGTGTGTAGGGGACTTGCTGTATTCTGTTTAGACAGAAGACTTTTGCAGGTAAGGTGAGGTAAGGCAGTTATGACATGTACCGCCTTGGAGGATTTTCTAGCTATTCAGGGACATTTTGAAGTATAGCCGTAACCAACTTCCTTCTGAGCCCTTGGGTGGCTTTATATTAGGTTCACTTCTCTAGGGATGGGGCTTCCCTTGTGGCTCAGCTGATAAAGAATCCACCTGCCATGCAGGAGACCTGGGTTCGATCCCTAGGTTGGGAAGATCCCCTGGAGAAGGGAACAGCTACCCACTCCAGCATTCTGGCCTGGTGAATTCCGTGAACTGTATATATAATCCCGTCACAGAGAGTCGGACACAACTGTGACTTTCACTTTCACTTTCTCTTTCTCTAGGGTCATGGGGTCTGTGATTCTTGTTCTATCGCAGTGTGGCAGAGACTCTGGAGACAGAGGCCAGGTTCAAATCCTGGCTCATTATAGCAACTGAATTGAAGATGAAATGAGTTAATGCTTAGAACAATGTCAGGCACATAGTAATTGTTCAGTAAGTATCTACCATTATCATTAGGTAAGAAATATCTTGTTTTGAAATTTGAGAATAACAGTTATTACATAATACTTCACTATATCAGTTATAAAGATGATTCTTTGTTTAGAGGGTGAATGGCATTAAAATGTCTGGAGGAAGTTATATTTGCTCATGTAATTTATAGTTTAGTATCTTGCAGAAATGCCATATTGGGGATTTCATGAAAACATCTGTTTATTTTCCTTGTAGTTTTGATCTGGGGACAGGTCCCTCACTTTCAGAAGTCAGAGCTTCCAGAGGGAAAGACCCTGGTGGCCTCTTGCGGCCACCTTCTTGTTTCTGTCCATGTATGGAGAAGGTCAGCCTCTGCTGATGACCTCTGATCTTGGTCCCATCAGCTGAGATCACGTAGGCTCTGGGAACTGACACAGCAGCTCTGTAAGCTCGCTGTGCTTATGTTCAAGAGGAGGAAGAGTAAATTAAGGCTAGCAAAGGGTGGGAGGTGCTGCTGCTGCCTCTCATTCACTGTGCATCCTGGCAGCCCAGGGTATTACAAGCAGTAACTATTTAGGTACAGGTGTTGCCACTGTAACTACAGCACGGAAATGAGCTATTAAAAACACTGAGATTTGCAGATCATTAGAGATAACTGTGAACTCACAGTGGGCTAAGGTGCTTTTAAAATCACAAATTTCAGTTGCACTGTAAAGCAACATTAGGAGATTATACAGTAGCGTCATGTTTACCCTGGGGTTTTGAGCATTTCAGAAAGGAGTCCTGTTGCTAAACCAGTCATTGACTCTCCCCTGGGCTGATGGGGAGCTGGTATGGTTTCTCTGTTGATGGAGAGAGACAGGATAAAGGGGACTCCCTGGTCATTAGTTGCTGATCATAGCTTCTCAGCAACTGCTGTTACAGCCAGGGTTTTATTGTGCTTACCTCTGAAGAAATTGCTCAGAGCAAAGGTGTGTTGCTGTGATAAGCCATAGAGATGGAAGTGGCCGTGCTAGGAGGAGACGGCAGCAACTCTCCTTGTGATGGGCTATACTTTTGCTATAAAAATTTATCCAGGGTTGATAACTATTGTTTGGTTTCCTGGTTTGCTCAACCAGATTTTGAAGTTTGACCTAGGCCAAGATACCCATCAGAAAATACCATGTCACGACTTTAGAGCAGAATGGCATTGCAGAGCCTAGACAATTTGAGGAAAGATATTCTCTCTCATGGAGAAGGCAATGGCACCCCACTCCAGTATTCTTGCCTGGAAAATCCCATAGGCAGAGGAGCCTGGTAGGCTGCAGTCCATGGGGTCGTGAAGAGTCAGACATGACTGAGCGACTTCACTTTCATTTTTCACTTTCATTCATTGGAGAAGGAAATGGCAACCCACTCCAGTGTTCTTGCCTGGAGAATCCCAGGGATGGGGGAGCCTGGTTGGCTGCCGTCTATGGGGTCGCACAGAGTCGGACACGACTGAAGCGACTTAGCAGCAGCAGCAGCATTCTCTCTCATGGGCTTCCCTGGTAGCTCAGCTGGTAAAGAATCCGCCTGCAATCCAGGACACCCCGGTTTGATTCCTGGGTCGGGAAGATCCCCTGGAGAAGAGATAGGCTATCCACTCCAGTATTCTTGGGCTTCGTTGGTGGCTCGGACAGTAAAGAATCTGCCTGCAATACAGAAGACCTGGGTTCATCCACTGGGTTGGGAAGATTCCCTGGAGGAGGGCATGGCAACCCACTCCAGTATTCTTGCCTGGAGAATCTGACAGAGGAGCCTGGTGGGCTACAGTCTACGGGGCTGCAAAGAGTCGGACACAACTGAGCAACTAAACACAGCACATTCTCTCTCATAATTGTATGGAGACCTAGTTGTAATAGGAGCAAAGGGAGGGCATTTTAGAATTTTAAAATGGTAAAATAGTTTAAAAATATATCTCACTATTTTCTTTGTAGTAGATAGGAAGTATTTTTATGGCATTATCCATTTTTAACTTCTAATTCAATGCTGTTTTAGTATACCATTTCTCATATCTATTATTTAAAAGTTCCATTAGGGTTTTGAGACCCATTAGAATTTTATAACAGTATGAAATGTGATATCAACAGGTATACCATTTTTCTTTTTTATAATTAAAAATAGATTTCCTCCCCTAACTTTAAAGTACCTGATTAAAATACAGAATAGAAAGTTAGAGAATAAGCAAAAGAAGAAACAGGGCATCAATAATCACACCACCTATTGATAACTATTGTTTTCCTGGGCTAATACACATTTCATTCACCTAGATTGACTGTACCAGTTATTCTTCCTGTCATCTGTTCTGACTAGTTGGTGCTTGTAATTCTCAATTATTAAATGTTTTGAACATTACCTTTGAAATACTATTATTTTATAATTTTGAATGTGTCTTTCTGGACATCTAAAATAAGTATATACAGATATATTTTGTTTTTAAAAATCAGAGATACAATTGAGATACATATAATGAAAGACCTATTTTAAGTGTATAGTTTGGTAAATTTTGACAAATGCATATGCCCAAGTAACAAGTATCACAATTATCGATGCCCCCACCACCCCAAGAATGCCCTTATGTCCCTTGGCAGTCAATATTCACAGCCCCATACAGCCTAAGCAATGATGGATCTGTTTTTCCATCATATACTAGTTATGTCTTTCTTAGATTTCATATAAATGGAATCATACAGTAGGCACTCTTTTGCACCTGCCTTTTTTCATGTACTTTAATGTTTGTGTGTGTGTGTGAGAGAGAGCGAGAGATTCACCCACGTTGTTTCTGTCAGTAATTCATTTTTATTGCTGAGTAATATTCTGTTATATCAACAACACAATTTGTCTATGGATTTACCAGTTGATGAGGATTCGGGTTATTTCCAATGTTTAGCTATTATGAATAAAGTCTCTATGAATGTTCATGTTCAAGTGTTTATGTGAACAAATATTATCATTTCCCTTAGTAAATAAGAAGGAATGGAAATGCTGGATCAATTCAAGGGTTTTTATTGTTCAGTTGCTCAGTTGTGTCTAACTCTTTGTGACCGCATGATTACAGCCTTCCAGGCTTCCCTGTCCTTCACTATCTCCCAGTTTGCTCAAACTCGTGTCCATTGAGTCAGTGACGCCATCCAACCACCTCATCCTCTGTCTCCCCCTTCTCCTCCTGCCTTCAGTCTTTCACAGGTACACATGCATTTAGCCTGATAAGAAACTGCCAAACCGTTTTCCTGACTGACTGGGCCATTTTACATTCCTACCAACAATGGGTGTAAATTCTAATTATTCCAATCTTTGTCAATATTCAGAATTTATTTAAGCCATTCTATTGGATATATAGTGATATTCCATTGTGGTTAATACTTGTATTAGTATTTTCCAATGATGACTAATGTTAAGCACTTTATTCCATGTGGTTTTGGTCATTTGTATGTGAAGAGTCTTCAAATCTTTTGACCGTTTAAAAAATCTTTTTATTAGGTTGTAAAAGTTCTTTGTATCTTCTGGATAAAAATGTTTATAAGATATATGCATTGCAAATATTTTCACTTGGTCTGTGGCATACCTTTTCATTTCTTAATAGTGTATTTTGAAGAGCAGACCTTTTGTATTTTATTGAGGTCTAATTTATTCTTATTTTTCTTATGTAGTTTGTACTTTTCTTGTCCTAAGTAATTTTTGCCGACTCTAAGGAATGATTTTTATATGTTTTTATCTAGAAGTTTTATTACAGTTTTAGTTTTTATGTTATATTTATGGTCCATTTAGAGTTAATTTTATGTGTGGTGTGAGGTTAGAGTAGTGGTTCATTTTTGTTCCATATGGATATCCAGTTGTTCAGCACCATTTGCTGAAAAGACCGTCATTTTCCATGGAATTACCTTGGCATATTTGTATTAATAGAAAATCAGTTGACTTTATTTGAATAGTTCTAATGTGAACTTTGTTCTGTGGTATAGTGCGATATGTATCTATTTTGATGACAATAAGTTTAAGTCTTGAAATTTAACAGTATAAGATCTTCAACTTTTTTCTTCTATAGATATCTTTTAAATGTTTTTGGATTTATCTATATCTATATACACCGTAGAATCAGCTTAGCAGTTTCTACAGAAAAACCTGCTGGGAATTTGGTTGAGATTGCATTGAATCTAGAGATCAGTTTGGGGAGATCATTCTGACAATATTGAGGCTTTCAATCCACAAACACGGCACATGTTCCCACTTATTTAAATTTTCAATCCATGAACATGGCACATATCCCCATTTATTTAGATTAAAATTTTTTTCTCAGCAGCATTTTGTAGTCTTCAGTGTACAGAAATTGCACATATTTTGTTAAATTTATGCTTAAGTATTTTGCCATTTCTGATGTTATTGTAAATGATGTTTTGAATCTTATTTTCCATTTGTTATCAGTATGTGGAAATACAACTGACTTTTGTATATTCCTTTTGTATCTGAGGACAGTGCTAAACTAATTTGTTTTACAACTTTTTGGAAATACTTAGAGTTTTCTACAGATGTAAACATGTTTTCTACAAATAAAGACAGTTTTTCTCTGTTTCTAATCAGTATGCTTTTCATTATTTGTTTCTTTGTTCATAACCACCATACTTGCATGGCTAGGACTTCAAGTATTTGTTAGATTAAAGTGGTGTAAGCAGCATCTCTGCCTTGTTCTTGATGTTAGGAGGAAGGTTTGATCTTTCATCATGAATTGTGATGTTAGCTGTAGGATTTTCATAGATGCCTTTTCTTAGGTTGAGGAATTTCCCCTCTATTGCTTGTTAGCTAAGTTTTTAATCATGCATGGATACTGAATTTCATCAATGCTTTTTCTGCATGTACTGAGTTAATCATACTTTTTTTCTCATTTATTTTTAGGGAAGCCCCTATTTATTTTCTTAACATGGTGAATTACTTTGACTTTCAAATGTTAAGCCAACTTGCATTGTTTGTGTGAACCCCACTTGGTCATTTTTATACATATCATCATCTTTATATGTTGTTGAATTAGATTTTATAACATTTTGTTAATGATTTTTATAGCTATGTTCATCAGGGTTATTGGTCTGTAATTTTCTTATACTATCTCTGTCTGTTTTAGATTTCAAAGTTTTGTTGGCCTCACAAACTGAATTGGGAAATGATCTTTCTCCACTATTTCCTCAAATACTTTGTGTAGGACTGATATTATTTCTTCCCTAAATATTATACTTGATATAATTTTCCATTAAAGTTCTCTGAAATCACAATTTTTCTTGTGGGAAGGTTTTACATATATATAGGGTTATTTGGGGACTTTCCTGGTAGCTCAGCTGGTAAAGAATCCGCCTGCAATGCAGGAGACCACGGTTCGATTCCTGGGTCGGGAAGATCCCCTGGAGATGGGTTAGGCTACCCAATCCAGTACTCTTGGGCTTCCCTGGTGGCTAAGATGGTAAAGAATCTGCCTGCAATGTGGGAGACCTGGGTTCGATCCCTGGGTTGGGAAGATCCCTGGAGGACGGTATGGTAACCCACTCCAGCATTCTTACCTGGAGAAACCCCATGAACAGAAGAGGCTGGTGGGCTAGAGCCCATAGGGTTACAGACATGACTAAGTGACTAAGCACAGCACAGCACAGCATTATTTGGGTTTTCTGTTTCATCTTGGTTGCTTTTGATAATTTGTGTCTTTCAAGGAGCTTGTGTATTTCATATAGGTTGTTAACTTTATTGACTTAAAGTTGTTCAAAATATTCTTTTACTACCCTTAATGTTGCCAGGATGCAAACAAATATTCCTTCTTTTATTCTAGATACTGGCAATTTAAATCTCTCCTTTTTTTCTTTATGAGAGTCTATCTAGGAATTTATCAATAAACTTTTATTGATATTTTCGAAGAACTTGCTTTTTGTTTTAGTTGTCTCTATTGTCCATTTTTTATTTAATTGATTTCTGTTCTAATACTTAGTATTTTCTTTCTTCTACTTTGGGTTTGATTTTATCTTATTTTCTCATTCTTTTATGGCTTCTTAAGGTAATTGGTTTTAGCTCTTTCCTTATTTAAAATCTAGCATTAGAGCTATATATTTCTGTCTAAGCTCTGCTTAAAATGCACCCCACGTTTTAATATGTTCTGTTTTCATTATTATTCAGTCTGGTTAGTTTCTGCTTTCCTGTGTGACTGTTTCTCTGACTCATGGACTATTTAGAACCATATTTTTTAATTTCACAAACACCTAGGTGCTTCTTCAGGTATCTTTCTGTTACTAATTTTTAATTTAATTCTGTTATCATCAGAGAACGTGTCCTGTATGCTTTGAACCATTCCAAAATGATTGCGATTTGTTTCATTGGCCTGGAGTATTGACTATCTTGATAATTGTTTTATATGCCCTTGAAAATAATGTATATTTTGCTTGTGTGGGGGTGGAATGTTGTGTAACTGTCAATTGGGTCAAGTTAGCTTGCTAGTGGTGTTCAAGTCCTGTCTTCTAAATTGTTACTGATTTTCTTTCTACTTGTTCTATTGATTGCTGAGAATGAGTGAGAAAGCTCTAAACGTGGCTGTGGCTTTGTCTGTTTAGCCTTTCACGGTTGTCAGTTTTGATGCTTGTATTTTGAAGCTTTGAAATTAGTGCATAGACATTTAGGATTTTATCTTCTTGATACATTGATCCTGTTATTATCATAAAAATCTTCTCTTTGTATTCCTGGTAATACTGAGTATCTCAAAGTCTACTTTGTTTAATATTAATATAGTCATTCTAGTTTTATTATTATTGGTGTTTTTATATTATAGTTTTTCACATCCTATTATATGTAAGCTATTGGTATCCTTATATTGGGCTTGCCAGGTGGTGCTACTGGTGAAGAACCCACTTGCCCATCCAAGAGACTCCTATAAGAGACTCGGGTTCTATCCCTGCGTCGGGAAGATCCCCTGGAGGAGGGCATGGCAACCCACTCCAGCATTTTTGCCTGGAGAATCCCACGGACAGAGGAGCCTGGCGGGCTACAGTCCATAGGGTTGAGAAGAGTTGGACACAACTGAAGCGACTTAGCATGCACACATCCTTATAGTGAAATATCCCCACCATACTAATAGATAGCATGTAGTGCAATATTGCTTTTTTTCCCATTTAAGTTCAGTATGGAGGGCAATCTAGCCCTTTTAATTGGAGGGATTAGACCAATTACATTTAAAGCAGTTATCAATATTGTTTAGTTTAGGTCTGCCATATTTCTATTTGTTTTCTATTTGTCTCATCCATTCCTCTTCACCTGTCTGCTTTTGCACTGTTTCTTTTTATCTTTGTTGAGGTATAATTGACAAATGGTAAGATATATAAAGTGTATGCAGGATGGTTTGGTATACATATTCATTGTAAAAGGAACCCCCACCCCTTTGAATTAATTAACATATTCATCATCTCACATATTTACCTTTATCTGGGAGGAGTAGTGAGAACATTAAAGTTTTACTGTCAGCAAATTTCAATTATATAATACAGTGCAACTATAGTTACCATGTTATACTTGATTTCTTGGACCTTATTCCCCTTATAACTGAAAGCTTATACCCTTTTACCAACTTCTCCCTTTGTTTATTGGTATATGTTTTCTGGTACATATTTCTAGTTGTGAGTCTGTAAATATCCTTATCTTTATTCAACTGATATAGTGTATCTTAATTGCACTCATCTCACAGGCTAGTAAAGTAATGCTCAAAATTCTCCAAGCCAGGTTTCAACAGTACGTGAACTGTGAACTTCCAGATGCTCAACATGGTTTTAGAAAAGGCAGAGAAACCAGAGATCAAATTGCTAACATCCACTGGATCATCGAAAAAGCATGAGAGTTCCAGAAAAACATCTATTTCTGCTTTATTGACTATGCCAAAGCCTTTGACTGTGTGGATCACAATAAACTGTGTGGATCACAATAAACTGTGGAAAATTCTGAAAGAGATGGGAATACCAGACCACCTGACCTGCCTCTTGAGAAATCTGTATGCAGGTCAGGAAGCAACAGTGAGAACTGGACATGGAACAACAGACTGATTCCAAATTGGGAAAGGAATACGTCAAGGCTGTATATTGTCACCCTGCTTATTTAACTTATATGCAGAGAGTACATCATGAGAAACGCTGGGCTGGATGAAACACAAGCTGGAATCAAGATTGCTGGTAGAAATATCAATAACCTCAGATATGCAGATGACACCACCTTTATGGCAGAAAGTGAAGAATAACTAAAGAGCTTCTTGATGAAAGTGAAAGAGGAGAGTGAAAAGTTGGCTTAAAGCTCAACATTCAGAAAACTAAGACCATGGCATCTGGTCCCATCACTTCATGGCAAATAGATGGGGAAATAGTGGAAACAGTGACACACTTTACTTTTTTGGGCTCCAAAATCACTGCAGATGGTGACTGCAGCCATGAAATTAAAAGATGCTTGCTCCTTGGAAGAAAAGCTATGACCAACCTAGACAGCATATTAAAAAGCAGAAACATTGCTTTGCCAACAAAGGTCCATCTAGTCAAAGCTATGGTTTTTCCGGTAGTCATGTATGGATGTGAGAGGTGGACTATAAAGAAAGCTGAGAGCTGAAGAATGGCTGGTTTTGAACTGTGGTGTTGGAGAAGACTCTTGCGAGTCCCTTGGACTGCAAGGAGATCCAACCAGTCCATCCTAAAGGAAATCAGTCCTGAATATTCATTGGAAGGACTGATGTTGAGGCTGAAACTCCAATACTTTGGCCACCTGATGCAAAGAGCTGCTTCATTTGAAAAGACCCTGATGCTGGGAAAGACTGAAGGCGGGAGAAGGGGACGACAGAGGATGAGATGGTTGGATGGCATCACTGACTCAATGGAAGTGAGTTTGAGTAAGCTCTGGGAGTTGGTGATGGACAGGGAGGCCTGGTGTGCTGCAGTCCATGCTGTCTCAAAGAGTCGGACACAACTAAGCGAGTGAACTGAACTGAAACCTCATTCAGTAAATTTCTTATTTCAGATTTTTTCAGCTTTAGAAGTTTCATTTGGTTACTTTTGTATCTTTCATCTCTTTCCTCTTTATGTTCGTGCATTCTTTAGGTACATTAGCTATTTTTATTTTTACCATAGCTGTTTTGAAATCCCTGTCTTTTAATTACATTGTCTATAGAATTTATGGCTATTTCTACCGACTAAATTTTCTTCTGGTTTGGGTCACATTTTCCTGCATCTTTGCAAATCTGGTAATTTTATATTGGATGTTAAATACTGTGAGTATTACACTGTTGAGTGTCTAGATTGTTGTCTTTAAAGAGTATTCAACTTTGTTTTGGTAGATATTTAATTGCTTGTGAATTACCTTAGAGTCTTATTCAAAAATTTTTTTTCAAATAAAACTTGTTTTTAGACTTATAGAAAAACTGCAAGAATTGTACAAAGTGTTCATTGATATGTTTCACCCAGATTAACCAACTGCTATGATTTTACTACTTTAGCTTTATTCATTTATCTATTTTTTTTCTGAACCCTTTTAAGAGAGATGCCTCTTTACTCCCAAATGCTTCAGAATGTATTTCCTAAAAACAAGGAACTCTGTCACATAACTCCAGTAAAATCAATCTTAGAAAAATTAACACTGTGAATAATATTTTCTAATCTAGAGACTGTATTCAGATTTCGTATATTATCCCATAATTTGGTCATACAATTTTGGCAGAATATCACAGAAGTTATGCTGAGTTCTTCTCATTGCAACACATCAGGAGACAGTCATTTCCCTTCTGATTACGTTAAGTTTAATATTTTGCTGAAGGTGGTATCACTGTGTTTATTTTGCTGAAGGTGGTATCACTGTGCTTCTCCACTGAAAATTTATTCTCCAACCCATTGCAACTAACATATATACATGCTGCTGCTGCTGCTGCTGCTAAGTTGCTTCAGTCGTGTCCAACTTTGTGCGACCCCATAGACGGCAGCCCACCAGGCTCCCCCGTCCCTGGGATTCTCCAGGCGAGAATACTGGAGTGGGTTGCCATTTCCTTCTCCAATGCATGAAAGTGAAAAGTAAAATTGAAGTCGCTCAGTCGTATCCGACTCTTAGCGACCCCATGGACTGCAGCCCACCAGGGTCCTCCGTCCATGGGATTTTCCAGGCAAGAGTACTGGAGTGGGGTGCCATTGCCTTCTCTGACATATATACATATATATGTATAAAATAGATAAATAATTTGGGACTATGTCAATATTCTTTCCTCCTTAAATTTTACCCATTAGTTTTAGCACTATTGATGATTCCCTCCTGAATCTATAGCGGTTATAATATTTTGCTAAATGGTGATTTTCTTATTCTATCATTCCTTCTCCATTTATTAACTGGCTTTTTACTGGAAGAAAGAATGTTTCCTCCCTCCTGCCCTTCTTTTGCTCTCTTTTTGTCCTAATATTTATATTTTCAAATATTAATACACACATGATTATAATAAATATAACAACTTAAAAAAGAACTAAAAGCTTCTGGTGTCTAAGCTCTTTGACAAAGTGACTATTTTCATCAATTGTCATTGATACAGTGACAATTGAAAGAGTATTTAGTCATCGGTATGTATGTTTGAGTTTATACTGTATATAATTTTTTGTGCTAAACACTTAGAAAATGTAACAATGTCCTTATAAATTTTAGAATTTTTGCATTTATCTCCTCTTCACTTTCAAGTTCCTTTACATTTTTTCCCCTGGCTACCCTTTCCCTCTTTTATTCTATCAAGTAAGAGAGAATGTCTCTACTTTTTCTCAGAGGCTAATTCCATCTCTGCCCACAATTCAATTCCCTTTTATGGCTTATGGAATCTTGTAGGTAGACAGGATGACATAGTGGTTAAGAGCATAGAGGGTTTGGGACCACATGGACTTTTAACTTGAATCCATAACCTCCCAATTATAGCTCTTTGAGCTCAGGCTAGTTAAGTAGCCTCTCCAGACTTTGGACTCATTTATAAATTGGGGATAATACAATACCTATCTCATAGAATTGTTATGAGGGTTACAGGAGTCCATTTGTGATATTTGCACAATGCCTGGCAATCATAAGTACTTAGTCAGTGTCAGCTTTTTATTTTTATTTTTTATTTAATCAGTGTCAGCTTTAATTACTATTATCTAAAAATCATCTCCTTGCTCCCAGTAATAGTCTGGAAAATTTTAAAATATTGTTCCAAATGGTGAATTGAATGGGTAATAAACATTATGAAAAATATATTACTGTTGTCTGAATGAATATAGTCAAGAATCCTCAGATTATGAAGCCTTCTGTTTTGCTGTTTAAATGAGTGTTATAAAATCGAACACCTATTAAAGTATATTGTGTCAATTTCATCTCTTTCACATAAGCAATTAGTTTTCTTACAATTAATCTGAGACAGAATGCCAGGGATTCTTTCCTCTAGTTCTAGAATAACCTTGTTTTTTCTATTTAAATTAAGATAATTCCTTTCCTCCTTCTCATTGTGATGGTGCAAGGGAACTGAATAAGTACAATATAACAATAACAGTACTAGCTATCATCACAAAGGCTTTCAATGACCCTAATGCCCAGGCCACACCTTAGAATCTTTGGGAGGGGAATCCACATTCTCAAACCTGGTTGCTATGGGAATCATTTGGGGAACTTTCAAAAATGCTGATGTCTGGTCCCTCCCCTAGAGACTCTGATTTTATTGGCCCAGGTGCAATGGGGGCATCAGGATTTTTTTAAAGCTCCCATGTGGTTCTGCTGGACAGCCAGGCTTGAGAATGACTGCTGTACACATACTATCACCTCCTTGAAAGAAGTCTGTCTTCAGACACACTTGGCCTCACCAGTGAGAGGAGGCAACCTCTGGGGTCCTGGAGGTTGATTTTCAGAGGCAGGACTTGAACTGATATGCCTTTTTGCCTAGTCCGATCATATCCTTCCTCATGTAATTGAGATTTTTCTCCATTAAAAATTTTTTTAATTTATTTTTGGCTGTGCTGGGTCTTTACTGCTGCATGGGCTTTTCTCTAGTTGTGATGAGCAGTGGCGACTATTCGTTGCATTGTGGTGGCCTCTCTTGTTGCTGAGCATGGGCTCTAGGGCTCACCGGCTTCAGTAGTTGCAGCACATGAGCTCAACAGTTGTGGCTCCTGGCCTCCAGAGCACAGGCTCAATAGTTGTGATGCAAGGCATATGGGATCTTCCCAGACCAGAGCTTGAACCCATGTCTCCTGCATCAGCAAGTGGATTCCTTACCACTGAGCCACCAAGGAAGCCCTTTCTCCTCCTGATGGAAGCACAAGCTCATGGCCATCCCATTCTCATACTATTCAAACTGACCCAGCCTTCTATCTCTTCTTATCCTCATTGTACCCTCTGAACTCTGACCTTTGGTCAGCAACTTCCAACATTCTCAACCTTTTAGTCTGAGTAGACTTCCCCTTCCTCCTCTCCTTGACCTAAGGGAGCTTTGGCTCATTTCTTGCATCTCTTGAGTAGAGACTTTTTCTTCTTACAGCTCATACACTCCATACACCACTTCAGGTTGAGGATAGGGGGGAGGCATCATCTTTGTTCTGCCTTTCTACTCTAATTTCTATTCTTTTCTCCTTCAAACTATTAGTGTGTTTGAAGTTGGACCATCCTGCGGTATCGTCCATCAACCCTTTGAAGTTCATTCATCTACACACCCACATCCTAGGCACTCTCCTCATGAGTCTGCACATGCCTTGGATACTGGCTCAGTGTGTTTTTTTCATGCCTATTTCTCTCATTGCTTCTGGTGATGTCAACAGCTGTGTGGATGACCCACACAATGTGCTGGGCTCTCAGTTCCTTGAGATCCTCACATCCAGTAACTTTTCCTCCCTTCTGCGTCAAGTCACCATCCAATTATTCCACTTACTATGAATTATTCCAATTATTTATAGTCTTGAAGTCTTGATTTTAAATATTCTTTTTCCTGCTTTTCCAAAAATATGCTCCAGAATAACTGATGCACAGTTTTCGTATATCACTGAGCCCTTCAAAACTTAGACGCCACTACTTTGTTATTACTTATCTCTTTTCCTCCTTTCCTTCCATATGACCTACAATGGACTGGCAATGCTCCTAGTGTGAGTATGCTCCTTTTTTTTTTTTTTTTTTTTACCAACCTTCCTCTCTCCTTACCTTCTGATTTTAACTCATGGCATGTTTCATACCTAATTGAGAATGCCATACTTTCTCCACCAGCCAATCTAGAAATTCACTTAGAGCTTTGTCTATCTTTACTTCCTTCCATTAAGAGGTGAAAAGTATCCCCACTTCTTTAGAAGGTCAACCTCTTTTCTTGTGTTCTGGGTCTTATCTCCTCACTTTCTCAAGAATATGCTGTTTCAGCAAGTTTTATTAGCTCTCTTTTGCAGAGATGCTTACTCCTTGGGAGGAAAGTTATGACCAACCTAGATAGCATATTCAAAAGCAGAGACATTACTTTGCCAACAACGGTTCATGTAGTCAAGGCTATGGTTTTTCCTGTGGTCATGTATGGATGTGAGAGTTGGACTGTGAAGAAGGCTGAGCACCGAAGGATTGATGCTTTTGAACTGTGGTGTTGGAGAAGACTGTTGCGAGTCCTTTGGACTGCAAGGAGATCCAACCAGTCCATTCTGAAGGAGATGAGCCCTGGGATTTCTTTGGAAGGAATGATGCTAAAGCTGAAACTCCAGTACTTTGGCCACCTCATGTGAAGAGTTGACTCATTGGAAAAGACTGTGATGCTGGGAGGGATTGGGGGCAGGAGGAGAAGGGGACGACAGAGGATGAGATGGCTGGATGGCATCACCAACTCGATGGACGTGAGTTTGAATGAACTCCAGGAGTTGGTGATGGACGGGGAGGCCTGGCGTGCTGTGGTTCATGGGGTCCCAAGGAGTCGGACACCACTGAGCGACTGAACTGAACTGAACTTTTGCATCATTGGTCAGTCCTACTCTACAGGATCATCCTCATTCACTTTTAGATATTTGCTAGCATGGCCCATTAGAAACCAACAACCATCTTCCTTGATTTATCATCCTCCTTCCACTCATATCCCAGTAGTTTTTCCAGAAAATCTTCCTGAACCCATTATCTATCCTTGGTCCCATCCACTCTTCTACCCTTTCCAATCTAGCTTCAGTTTTCAGCCACCCCTGTGGAAACAGTCAAATCAGTAGAAACCTCCCTGTCCTAATCTTATACAATCTCTCAACAACATTTGACCCAACCAGTTACTTCCTCTGCCTTTAAACAATAGTTTGTAGATATGCCTCTAATATGAACTTTTCTAATATTTCCCTCATGATTGGATTGAAGTTATAGTTTTTTTTTTAGGGGTGGGGTGGGTGGGTGGAGAATACCACAGAGGGGAAGTGCCCTTCTAATCCCTTCATGTCAAGAGGAACATGGCAGGCATGTAACATCGCCGATGACATTCACCTTTATCATTTGGTTAAGGTAGTGTTTGCCAGGTTTCTCCACTGTCAAGTGACATTTTTCCCTTTCTGTACTCTGGTTTTTGGAAGTGAATCACTAATTCTAGTCTGGTGCAACCTCAATCCGAGAAGGGATGGTAGTAATTAAATTTTACCAAGGAAGATATCCCTGACTCAATGGACATGAGTTTGAGTCCATTCTTGTCACAAAGAATTGGACACAACTGATCACACATGCAGAGTCTTGAATAAGGAATTAGTTTGGTTGAAATTATTTAAAAAAGAAAGCATCCAGGTAAATGCAAATATATGCTCTCAGCAAGACACTTAACCATTTCTGCAGGCCAGTGTATAGGACATTTCTGCAGGCCCGTGTATAGGGCATTTCTGCAGGCCAGTGTATAGGGCAATACAAATAAAAAGAGACTCCAAACAGTGTTTGCCATTGTCATCTAAACTACCATGCCTCTGGCTCAGAGAAGAAAAGTTTTTAGAGAAGTGAATTCCAGCTTGTGTTCTTGTGATTTCAATCTGGCTGGCAGATGTGTTTCATTTGGCCTACATGATGTTTAAAATTATTTTCTGATTTGGTTGTCAACTTTCAGAAACTGGGAAATTTGAAATACAAACCCAGATTTTACGCTTCACTTGGAAATTTGGGAACTCCGGCAGCACTGGATCTTCATTTAGTTATGACAAATTTGTGTGGTGCCAAGTCATTGCTCGTCCCTTTGGATGAGCCGCTCTCTGGTTTCCCAGAGTCCCACATAGCCCTACCTACTGTGACTTTTGTAGTTTGAGCCCAACGCTCTTGCTGGGAGGGATGATATTGCTGTCTCTAGCTAGGTGAGGGGTTGCTAAGTTATAAGGGGAGTTGCTGTATACTGTGGAGTCCCTGAGCGTATGACCACAAACAATGACAAGTTATAAGAGACAACCTCCAGCAAAAGGAAGACAGAATGGCCTATACATGTTTGCAGTCTGTCAATGCAACAGGTTGCCTCAAATATGACCCTCTTGACCTCAAATATGGTGACTGTTTACATCTGAAGTGTTGAAGCAGAGTGAGGAAGATCATGTATTAGGCTATCAGAGAATGTGTTCACTGAAGAAAGCTCCAGCAGACACATTGGAAGAAGCCCTCCCAACTCCAATATTGAAAGTAAAAGTGTGAGTCACTCAGTCGTGTCCGACTCTGTGTGACCCCATGGACTGTAGCCTACCAGGCTCCTCTGCCATGGGATTCTCCAGGCAAGAATACTAGAGTGGGTTGCCATTTCCTCCTCCAGTAGATCTTTCCAACCCAGGGATGGATCCTGAGTCTTTTATGTCTCCTGCATTGGCAGACAAGCTAATACTAGGGCCATCTAGAAAGCCCAAATAATTTGTATAACCTCATCTAAACAAAATCTGCTAAAGATAGAGTCTCAACGTTTTGTTATGGGGTCAAATACAGACCGAAGGCAGTGGGGTTTTTAGTTTAGATAGTTAAACCCTTGAGTGCTAGCTGCGTAGTTTGTTACAATCTGAGATTGCTCCAGCTTTGCCCTGAGTTTCATGGTCAGTGTGGGCTGCCTTCCTAGCATTACCCCCTTTTATGTTATTGCAGGAAGTTAAGTGGTTTGGTCTAAGGACGTTTATGATCACAGATGTGAAGATTTGCCTGAGGATGTCCTTAGCCTCCGTGACACTCTTCATCTGTGAAAAAGCCTGGGGAAATCATTCAGAAATTAATTTGGGACATTGTGTTACCAAATCAAGACAGGTAGAACACACCTGTCCATCAGGTGGGCTGTTACCCTAACAGTGATAGAGACATTAATCTCCTTGGCATCACTAATGTTTGCAATGAGAAAGACATGCTTGTAGCAGCTAATTATATCTCCCTGTTTTAATTAACACGTGGAATGACAGTTTTGTTCACACCTTGTTTTTTTTGTGAAGAAAGAGGGAAAAGAACAATTTTGTGCAGTTCTTTGAAGATTTAGAACAGGAATCTTGGCTCTTGTACTCACCAAATTTCAGGATCAAAGAAGAAAAGGAGAGAACTATTCCTCTTGTGCTGGCTGGCTTAATAGAAAAAAAAAAATTAATGACCTTTATCTTATTTTGGTTCAGACATGTACCTGAGATATGATTTGAAATGAGTTTCCTCATCTCAACTCTCCTTGCTGAAGACCTGGAGCTTCATGAATATCTCACAACAGTAGGGAACACCGCTCAGTACGATTTGACACCGGGACTGCTTTCTTCTCCAAAGAACTGTCACGTGTCTTTTTAACTTCTATAGATTTAAACAGGATTTATACTTCATGAACCCAAGTGTGTGTCCAAATCCTCTTGTTATTGTAAAGAATAACAAGACAAAAGCCACACTCTCAATAAGCCAGTTCTGTTTTCTATAAACCTCTAAAGAGAGATTTGTACTTTTCCCAGTCTGAGAATTAGAAGAAATAAACCAGGTCTGGCCAGCACCCCTCCCAGAAAAGCCCCGTCTGGGAACAGGCCCCGGGGCCCTGTAACTTTCTGAGCACTAATAGGAAGGACTTGGCAAATAGTGAGAGTCAATTTGTCGCTCCTTCTTCTTCTTATGTTTATGTTTGTCTTTCTGGAACACTTGGTGTGTCATGCTGTTATCTAGTCAGAGGCATTTTTACTGTTTCCTTATGGGATTTATAACCTCAGGGTTTATTTCCCTACTGATGTTTAGCGCTGCATTTTAGAATTATGCCTACCTGACGCCTCAGAAAATTTCCTCTGAAGAGGTTGTATTTAAACCAGAAATGGCCAGATTCACCCTGAACCCACTGCTCAGCCGCTGCTCTCTATGTGGTGGAAGGATTCTGTAAATTGATTTTACCCTTTCGGAGTTAACTCTACCTTCTATTTTCCTTTTTCATTTGACTTTTTCTCACTTGGCATCCCTTTCCATTGCCTGCATATTAATAGAGTTGATGCAGAAAATGTGGCTCCTGAGCACTGCACAAGCTTATCACACGTGCAACGCCTGAAAATGTGCATGCTACATGCAAACATATTTGGGGCCTGACAGGGAAGGACACACAGGGTTCATGGAAGGGATTCAGGATGGAGTCAAGACAGGCTTGGGTTCAAGTCTGGTTCTTCCAGTTACTAGTTTTAGTCATTGATTTCCTACCTTCTAAAATACGTAAGGTTGTTGTAAAGGGACTACTTGAAATAACGCATATAAATTGTAGGAGATGAGTAGGAAATGTTAGCTTATTTCTGAGTGATGGCTGTTTTCCTTGGAAAATATATCAGATTCAGGGTCCATGTGAATATTATGAAACTTGGTGGTCAATCATTTAACGGTTTCCTATCTGAGAAGCACCAACATCCCTTAAAACTTGTATTCCTTATCTGACCAGTAATCCTACCTCCTTCAACATGAGTCTGGATATAAAAGTTTCAAATACTTTTGACTGACTGCTGCTGCTACTGCTGCTAAGTCGCTTCGGTCGTGTCCGACTCTGTGCGACCCCATAGACGGCAGCCCACCAGGCTCCCCCGTCCATGGGATTCTCCAGGGCAAGAACACTGGAGTGGGTTGCCATTTCCTTCTCCAATGCATGAAAGTGAAAAGTGAAAGTGGAGTCGCTCAGTCGTGTCCGACTCTTAGCGACCCCATGGACTGCAGCCCACCAGGCTCCTCCATCCATGGGATTTTCCAGGCAAGAGTGCTGGAGTGGGGTGCTATTTGACTGACTACCATGTGTATTTCCATACCTGTGTGACAAAGGACTCCATGAAAAGTCCTGTGCCATACCCAGGCACTTTGATCCTATTCGAAATATTATGATCTAAGTTTAAGCTATTTCAAAGGCCTAATAATTTCCACTTTTATTCTTAACATAGAAATAACTCTTTATGCAGCCCCTAGCCCCAGCTGGAACATTTCTACCGCTGTTCCCAGGAAGGTCACATCCCTTTCATGCTCAGGGTAGACAATCACTGATTACATCAAGAGGCTACTCTCTCATGTCGATGATAGAAAATACACTGGCTTTTACTTAGCTGCTAATGAGTAATGGCCCTGTGGCCGGCCGCTAATGTGGCCAGCCACCACAGGGCTATTGTGAGAAGGCAAAGACCCTTTTATCCTCCAAGGCCTTGGGTGCTGCCTTCAGGTTTTGCTAAGAAGAAACTGGCTGTTAGGTCAGCACCCCATGAGTAGTCCAAGACTCTGAAAAGACTTGCTAGACTAGCATGGTTGAGCAACATTATTTTTATCAAAAGACATAGCTATTGTCTTTCAGTGAGATGGTCAGCCTGGTCTCTCTTTAGTAGCAAAGTTGACTTGGGAAACCGGTTTAAGTCCCCGAAGTGTTGCTTGGTGAGTGTAGAATCAGAGTAATGAGACTGAGAGGTTTTCAGCATGATTTCTTTTTCTTTTTTAAATTATGCAAGCAATACGTTTTTTATTACAGGAAGATTAGAAAACATGATACAAAAAAAAAAAAAGCCACACACACCATTTGGAGATAACCATTTTTAATATTTTGATGTATAACCTTCCATACTTTTTTATTTCTCCTTTTTGAGACTTGCAGACTCTAAGGCTTGGGTATAATTCATTCTTTTAGAGACTTAAGGTCCTGCAAGAGGAATTGTTTTCAGATTTTATTTTGAGCAGGGACAAGAAGGGGAAGATCTTGTTCCTGTAAAACCAACTTTTTTGCCAGAAACGTGGATGGATAGATGGATGGGTGGGTGGATGAATGGATGGATGTGTTGCAGGAAAGGGGACTCCCTCCAGGGCCTGAGAGTGGGCTTTTGTCTGATACTAAGAAATGAACTGTCTGAGGAGACCTATATACTGACAAAGCAAGAGACTTTATTGGGAAGGGGTGTCTGGGCAGAAAGCAGCAGAGTAAGGGAACCGGGGAGAACTGCTCTGCCATGCGGTTCACAGTCTCAGGTTTTATGGTAATGGGGTTAGTTTCCAGGTTGTCTCTGGCCAGTCATCTTGGCCTCTATTTGGTCTGACTCAGGGTTCTTCCTGGTGGCGATTGAATCTCTCAGTCAAGATGGATTCTACTGAGAAGGGTTCAGGGAGGTTGGTAGGACATATGCACCAATGTCTCTTCCCTCCTTTTGGCCCCTCCTGGATTCCCGTGGTTAGTTTTTGGTGGCAGCCCCATGTTACTTACCAGGACTTTTATTGCGAGACAACTCACACAAGTGGCTATCATTGTGTCTGGCCTAGGTGGGCAGTTCCCGTCAACGTTTCCTTAACAGATGAATGGGTGGATAGATGAGTGAATGGGTGGATGGATGGGTGGGTGGGTGGAAAAAGGAGAGATGGATAGATTAATGGATTATTTGGAGTGAAGACACCTTAATTTAACCAGTAGAGTGAATTTTGAATTTGGATAACTTTCTTTGGGTGGCAGAGTTTTGTTTACCAGCATCCTGTCCTTGGGGGAAACTCCTCTCCTCCTATTCAACGTGATACACTTAATTATTAAAGATGCTGTATATATTCCCTCTCTCTCCAGATAGTATTGCCACAGATGACCCAGTCTGAGCAAATTTATTGCAACCCCTTGGATACAACAATTGGTCCAGGAAGTGGGCAGGTGATCCAAACAGTGATGATCAGAGTTTTTCCTGGACTTGATGTATGAACACAGTGTCAAAATATTTCCTTATACTGAGATAGCTCAGTGGGGGACAAGGGCAGCCTGTTCTTGCTGGCCATGTGGCAGAGAGCTTGTCTGAGAGCTGGTGCCAGCAGTGCAGAGATAGACCTGGGAAGAGAGGAAGAGGGAGCAGGAGAAGTTAACAGGGAGGAAGAGGGACACACACTCACACAGACACAGACACAGACACACACACACACACACACACATACATACTCACACACACACAGGCAGGTGAGAACACCCTCTCATCAACGAGTTGACATCATTCAAGCCCTTGGGTCCAGCCATCCTTAAAATTCCCAGTTATGTTAGTCAACTGAAATTTTCACTTTTCCTTGGGACTTCCCTGGTGGCTCAGACGGTAAAGCGTCTGCCTACAATGCAGGAAACCCGGGTTTGATTCCTGGGTCAGGAGGATCACCTGGAGAAGGAAATGGCAACCCACTCCAGTACTCTTGCCTGGAAAATCCCATGGATGGAGGAGCCTGGTTGGCTACAGTCCATGGGGTCACTTTTCCTTAAGCTACTTTAAATTGTGCTGTGCTTAGTCACTCAGTCATATCCAACTCTTTGCGACCCCGTGGACTGTAGCCTGCCAGGCACCTCTGTCCACGGGGATTCCCCAGGCAAGAATACTGGAGTGGGTTGCCATGCCCTCCTCGAGGGGATCTTCCCAACCCAGGGATGGAACCCAGGTCTCCTGCGTTGCAGGCAGATTCTTTACTGTCTGAGTTGGTTTTGATCAAATATAGCCAAAAGTCATAACTACTTCTCCAGCAACTTGGGGACAGGGGCCCTGGCTCACATAATCTCTAAACACACGGCCTGGCTCTCTCTCCTTTTTTTTTTTGTGTGTGTGTGCTCAGGGTGTAACTTTTCTTCCTTTCATTCTGCCTTGAAAACTTCAGCTCCCAGCTCTGAATTCTCTGTGGCAATGGGCCCATATCCTTCTGGGAAAAAAGGAGCCCAGTGTCCTTTATGAGATGAGCATAAGGTGGAGAGCCCACGACTCCTCAGACAGCTGATGGGGTCAGATGGGTAGGGCAGTCTGGTTTTGATTAATATGCCTATAAAATGGAATTCTGGGACTGACCTCCATTCAACTCAAGCAACACAAAGATAATTGACCTTTGGAAACTGCCTTTGGCAGTCTTTTATTATTTTTATAGGAAAGTCCTGCAAACCAATTACATCTCACAATGGGCCTTTTATGGTGCTATTAGTTTAATGCAGCTTTCAGAGAAATTAGTCCTCAGGGAGCCTGAAATTCTAGAAAAAAAGCCCTCCATGGACTTATTTGACTTTTGGATTAGCAGGAAAGATGGATTGGTAGCCTGATATTCCCTATAGTAACTTTTGGCATTTCGAGCCATCTGACCAAGGTACCACGTTCCCATTTTGTGCCCCTGGTGTCCACCCCAAGCAAAAGGAAAAAATATAAATTAAAAAAAAGGACAAGCTGGCTCTTTAAAGAATTCAGTCTACAAATCAAAGGGGGTTTATTCCTCCCTCAGCCTGAGGTTAAAGAAGAATGGGAGTGAGAAAATTGAAATAGCACTTGTGTTTGAAGGTCTGGGTTTTCCCGAACGTGAAATCACAAATGTCCGTCTCAGAGTCTCATGCTGGCTTCTGCACCTGTCACACCCTGACCACCATTATTTGTAGAGTGACAGTTCTGGGGCCCCCGTCACAGGGTCAGGCAGTAGGTCGGAGCTGCAACAGAGGAGGCAGCGTCTCAGGAAAATCATCCAGCCCCCAGGTCAGGAGTCAAGGGTTCGGGAAGTCCTGTCCTGCAGCCCCACCCTGCTGAGCAGAGTATAGGAGGGAGGGAAGCTAGAAGATGCCCTTCCGTGTCCTGGGGTCTGGGCCCAGGCTCATCTGTCAGCTCATCCCTAGGACACTGAAGGGGCTGCAGAAGGGTCCATGTGGGGCAGAGAGCCGAGGGACTTGCCCCTGGGCTGCTTCCCAATCAGCCCAACCTGGAGCCTAGAAACCCCCACCCCTGCCTGTGCCAGTGTCACCTGGTCGCCAGTGCGACTTCACCGGGAGCTCCCAGTCTTCTGTGCCCTTTCAGCTGGAGGACTTGCACTGCGTCCTTACATTCCTCCCCTCCCACTTACTGTTTACTCTAGCTCTGACCTTGTTGGTGCTGCTCACCTGGCCCGGGCCCACCCGGCCGGGGCTCTCTTCTGCGGGCCCCGGTGACTGTCTGCCGGGGCTCCCTCCCCGGTAGGAGGAGCTTGCTTAGCCTGAGCAGGTGGGGTGGGCTGGCAGGCTGGGAGTCATCTCCTATGGAAGCAGCCCTCAACTGTTCCTGTGAAGGTGTTGATGGGCTAAGACCCCAACTCCCTAACCTCCAGAGTGGGACAGCTCCTGAGTTTGTTGTGTGTTGCCGCTGGGAGTTACCTGAGCAGTTGGGCCCCAATTGCGTCCAATGGTAAACTTCCTGTTAACACGCCCGGTATTCACTTCCTTCCTCTTCTGTCTCGGTTCTCCAGCCCTTGCTATTACTTCCGAGTCACCCCCAGAGCCTTGTCTCAGAGCCTGCTCAGGGGCTGGCAACCTAAGCCAGATCCATTTCCTATTTCGTCCCCGACTCCCTCATCACGAGGCTAAGGTCCGCGGTGGCCTGTCCTGTACTGTTTTAGGCTCTTCTTGCTCCCTTCTTTACCTTGAACTCATGTGATGTCTCAGGGCATATCTACTTCAACGTCCTCTGAACAATGACCTAAGCCCTCCCAAGGCCCATGTGGCCAGTGTTCCTCTGGTTTTGGCCCAGTTCTTGAGTGGAAGAAGTGGAGTCTCATTTTAAAGGGAGAAAGAAATAGAAAGAAGGAAAGAAAGAGAGTGCCTCCCTCTCAAGGCGGGGCAGAGAGGGTAATGCAAGGACCGCACATGTCTCTGGAGGAGGAGCAGAGCCTGGAGGAGCTGTGTCCACCACCCACAGGGGCTGCCCTACATTCTTTGGATCAGATTCTGTCCTGACCCTCATACCTACCAATGGACTGTCTTTATTAGAAAGTGAGGTTGGGCCCCGCTCTTTTCCACCAATTAACTTCTCCTTTTGGAAGCAGCAATGTCTTGCTAATAAAGCAGAAAGCTCTGGCTGCAAGCTCTGCTTGTGTGACGTGGGGCAAATTGTTTAATCTCACCATAGCTCAGTGTCTTCGTCTGAAAAATGAGGCTCATCATGTCCACCTCATAGGATAGTTTCGAGGAGTAAATAAGACAATGTGATGAAGTGCTTAGCGGAATGCCTGGCATGTAGTAAGAGCTCAATATCGCTGGCTGTTATTATTAACCTGGCATGTACTGCCTGGTTTTGTTCATTATCTTTTGATATTTTATCTCCCTGAAGGCAGGAGGCATGCGGTGGCATCTTTCTTCCTCGTGGTGTGTACAGTGTGTATATAAAGGAGGTGTGTAAAAAGATCCATGGGTAGGGACCAGGTAGACTAACATCCTGGCTGGCCTTTGCTCTCCTTGACCTTTCCAGCGTAGGGCTTCCTGGGGATCCAAAGGCATGTAAAGAGGTGGTTCTGGCTGTGGCCATAGCTCAGTCTTGTCCCTGCATCCCTAAGGATGCAGTCTTGCTATGATGAAACTGTGTCATGGGTGGCCCTCCCTCATCATGTTCAGAATCTAAAGACAGTGCAGGGGCTGGGGCCCCAGGAGAAGCCAGGGCAGCGCTGGGGTGTTTTGGACTCTGAGGTGCAAAAGTGTTTAAGCTGAACGCGCCACTTAAATAACAGCGTTATCTGCTGCTCCCCCTTCAGTGTTCCAGACAGATAAAGATAAAATAGCCGAGGTAATTGTGGAGATGGAGTGTCGCTGGCAAATGATCTGAGCACAAAGACCATTTCCAGAGACAGATGGAGTGGAGGCTCCGGTAATTTTTCTCGAATCATGTTTAAAGTGGCACAGCCTGAAAACCAATTCAGCAGGAGTGCCGCCCGGGGGGTCCAGGGCCACCTGAACTTTGAACACATTAAAGCCCAGTGAAGCTCATCGGTGACAAAAAAAGGAAGCTATTCCCCAAATAGCTCAGCATTGGGGTGGCCTGGCGAGGGAACCTGATGATCACCCCTGGGACGTTCTACCCACACAGTGCTGGATGCCAAGCGCTGATGTGAAATTACCAGTGCATCTGGCTGTCTAAGCTTGGCTTGATTCCAGGGCTCAGAGAATTGAGAGTGCAGCTCTGGGTGGGATCAGCTGAGCTTGAGAGGCTTCCTTGTTTGTAATTTGGTAGGTTCAGGGGCATGAAGGCAACAAATTTCAGGAACCTGTGCTGTGGTGTTTAAATGTGTCCTTGGGCCCAGAGCCAGCTCCACAGTGCAGGAAGCACCTGGGGACTTCCCTCCACTCACTGTCAACCTGCTGACGCAGGAAGTAATGAGATCTGAAGGTAAAAGGACTACAGCTTACCAAACGCTTTGCAGACATTAAAAACCACGTAGAAAGCTATCTGGGCTTCCCTGGTGGCTCAGATGGTAAAGACTCTGCCTGCAACGTGAGAGACTCAGGTTCAATTCCTGGGCTGGTAAGATCCCCTGGTGAAGGGAGTGGCAACCCACTCCAGTATTCTTGCCTGGAGAATTCGATGGACAGAGGAGTCTGGTGGATTATAGTCCATGGGTCTCAAAGAGTTGGACACGACTAAGTAACTAACAAACACAGAAAACTACCTAATGATTTGGGGGGAAATTCATGCTGTATCTCTAAGGGGAAAAAGCAGACTGCAGAACAGCATGTAGGTATGCCCCTGTGTTTATTTTAAAAAATAAAATATTTAAAAAATATTTTAAATATTTAAATTTTAAATATAAATTTTTAATATTTTAAATATATTTTATAAACACATAAAATTTTATATATATATAAAATTTTTAAATATAACAAATTTTATATTTTAAATATTTAAAATATTAAAATTTTATATAAAAATTTATAAATATAAAATTTTATATTTTAGATACATTTAAAATATTTAAAATATTAAAATTTAAATATAAAATACATATACGCACACAGACGCCAAAAAAAACATGACTAAAGAGACAGCTGAAATATGTTATTTACAAATTTTCTTTACCTCTAAATCTTTCTACAGTTTCCAAGTTTTCAACAATGTGTGTGTATTTCTTTTGTAATGAGTGAAAAAGATATTAAAATCATATCCTATGTTCAAATAGTATTTACTGTTTTCAGTGTTTTTTGTATACATGGTTTTGTTTGATCCCTAGAACAGTTCTGCAGATTAGGTAGAACAGAGATTCCCACTTCGCAGATGAGCAGACTAAAGCGCTGAGTAAATCAGGGGCTTAAGTAACGTGATACCTGGCTTTTAAGTCCCTGAGCCAGGGTTCTAACTCAAGTCTCTTGTATTCAAGCTTTAGTGTTCTTCCTACTCTATATTAGGAGTTTGAGGATAAGCCAGTGGACAGTATCTTGCCACCTCATAATTGAGATCCTAACTCTTGTCACTTTCCTGGGACTCCTACCCTGATCCTGCCAGTGAGACCAGGTTCCTCTGTTATCTGCTCTCAGGACCGAGTCTATTCTTTTCTATGTTGTCCAGTGCAGTAGGTACTAGTCTCCTGTGGCTATTTAAATTTGTATTTAAGATAATAAAAGTTAAATAAAATTAAACATTTGATTCTTCAGTCACATTAGTCACATTCTAAGTGCACGCCCGCCGTAGGCATCTGTGCTGTGTCCACACGTATCCATCATCTCAGAAAGATCTGGGCAGGCTGTTCTGGATGGCTCATCATCCTCGATGATGATACATTTATTTGCTTAGTTATTATTTGGATTCATGTCTGTTCTCTGCATGAAACTGTAAAGTCCGTGAGGGCAAGTATCGCGTCTGACTCGTTTCCCTTCTGGATCACCAGTGCCGTGACTGCTTTTTAAAAAAATTTTGTTTTATTTATTATTTTGCTGTGCCAGATCTTAGTTGCAACATGTGGGATCTTTTTAATTTATTTTTAATTGGAGGATAATTGCTTTACAATGTTGTGTTGGCTTTTGCCATACAACAACGTGAATCAGCCAAAAGTATAAGTATGTCCCCCATCTCTTTTTTTTAATTTATTTTAATTGGAGGCTAATTACTTTACAATATGGTGGTGGTTTTTGCCATACATTCACATGAATCAGCCATGGGTGTACATATGTTCCCCATCCTGACTCTCCCTCCTACTTCCCTCCCCATCTCATCCCTCAGAGTCATCCCAGTGCACCAGCCCTGAGCACCCTGTCTCATGCATCAAACCTGGACTGGCGATCTGTTTCACATATGATAATATACATGTTTCAATGCTATCCTCTCAAATCATTCCACCCTCACCTTCTCCCACAGAGTCCAAAAGTCTGTTCTTTACATCTGTGTCTCTTTTGCTGTCTCACATATAGGGTCATCATTACCATCTTTCTAAATTCCATATATATACATTAATATACTGTATTGGTGTTTTGCTTTCTGACTTACTTCTCTCCGTATAATAGGCTCCAGTTTCATCCACCTCATTAGAACTGATTCAAATGCATTCTTTTTAATAGCTGAGTAATATTCCATTGTGTATATGTACCACAGCTTTCTTATCCATTTGTCTGCCGATGGACATCTAGGTTGCTTCCACGTTCTGGCTATTGTAAACAGTGCTGCGATGAACATTGGGGTACACGTGTCTCTTTCAATTCTGGTTTCCTTGCTGTGTATGCCCAGCAGTGGGATTGCTGGGTTGTATGGCAGTTCTATTTCCAATTTTTTAAGGAATCTCCACACTGTTCTCCATAGTGGCTGTACTAGTTTGCATTCCCACCAACAGTGTAAGAGGGTTCCCTTTTCTCCATACCCTCTCCAGCATTTATTGCTTGTAGACTTTTGGATAGCAGCCATTCTGACCTGTGTGAGATGGTACCTCATTGTGGTTTTGATTTGCATTTCTCTGATAATGAGTGATGTTGAGCATCTTTTCATGTGTTTGTTAGCCATCTGTATGTCTTCTTTGGAGAAATGTCTGTTTATTTCTTTGGCCCATTTTTTTTTTTTTTCAAGTTAAGGAATTTAGCACTTTTTTTTTTTTTTGAAAAAAAATTTTGAAAAAAAATTTTTATTTTATTTTTAACCTCAAACACTGTATTAGTTTTGCCAAACATCAAAACGAATCCGCCACAGGTATTGGGTCACTTATTTTTCTAGAATTGAGCTGCAGGAGTTGGTTATATATTTTTAAGATTAATTATTTATCAGTTGCTTCATTTGCTATTATTTTCTCCCATTCTGAATGCTGTCTTTTCACCTTGTTTATAGTTTCCTTCATTGCGCAAAAGCTGTTAAGTTTAATTAGGTCCCATTTGTTTATTTTTGCTTTTATTTCCATTACTCTGGGTGTCCCCTCTCTCTTGAACTTCCCTCCTACCTCCTCTCCTAAGTGAGATCTTTGATCTTAGTTGCAGCATGTGGGAGCTAGTTCCCTAATCAGGGATCAAACCCAGGGCCCCTGCATTGGGAGCGTAGAGTCTTTGCCACTGGGCTGCCAGGAAAGTCCCCCTCATCTGGTCTTTATACACAGAAGTTGTTTAATAAATATCTGAGGAATGCTTTCTGCTGCTTTAGGATAGAGTCCACATGTCTTAGCATGGCTTCTAGGCTGTGTAAAGCAGTCTGGCCCCTTCACCAAACTCCCTCAAACACTCTCTTCTTTGTCTTCAACCATCCAGTTGTCCCAGATACCTCTCAGTTCCTTGGATATTTCATTCCTCTTGCCTTGCAACTTCACAATGCTGTTCCCTTTGCCTATAGGACCCTTCCCCTATCTCAGCTTCTTTTGGATGACTTTCTCATCCTTCAAGTCCAAGGGTTAAAGGTTAAAATGCCTCTTCCTCCAGGCAGCCTTCCCTGGCTCCCTGAGTCTAGTTTAGTGGCTTCTCCTCCATGCTCTCAAAGTACCCTGAATTTCCACCCCTATCTTAGCATACTGTAATGTAATGGCCGCTTAATATCTGTATCTTTTCAGCTAGATCATAAGCCCCATGGGGCAGAGGCTGTGCCTCTGTTAGTCACCGTTGCCTTTTGCCTAGAATCTGTGCCTGGCAAAAAGTAGTCAGTCAGTCAAAAATATTTATTGGGAACCCCCTACATGTCTGGACCATGCTGGGCACTAGGTTTATAGTAGTGACAAGAAAGAGTTTGTTCTCACCTTTAGGGGCTTCCCCAGATTTTAGAGCCTTGCAGAATGTTCTTGAAAGGATAAAGGACTAAAGCTGTGTCTAATAAGAGTGGCCTGTCCCGGGAGGGAGGTGGTGACTCTTTTGACCCTGGAGCTATGGGAGCAAAGTCAAGTGATGATACAGGAGGGGCCTCTGCACTTTCTGGGCTCCAATCACTAGGGCAGTGTTTTCCAAGATGGGGTGCTGGGGAGATTGGGAGAGGCATCTCCCATGGTACGTGTACTTAAATAACTTGAGGTCTTTTTGTGATTTTATCCCCATCCTCAGAATCACTGCCAAGGTGTTTCTGGTAATAATAACATTGCTTATTACACATTACCACATGTCATTTAGAACACCACCTTTGCTAAAAACTTCACACACAAAAACTCATCTCGACCTCTAGATCCTCTACAAGGGTAGCAAAATGATCATCCCATTTCACAGAAGGGGACACAGAAAGGTAGAGCAATTTGTCACGGTCCCCAGCTAATGAATGGTGGAACCAGGACTGGAACCCAGGTAGTTCGTCTTCTGGTATGCACTCTTAAACACTGAGCTAAAGCCTAATGAAAAGACTGAGAGCCACTCAGGTAGAGAGTTGGCTCCAAACTCATAGATTCCCTTCATCAAGAGGATCGTGTTCTTAGCTTACACTGGTTGGGAGACACAACTGCAACTCATGACAATATTCAAGAATATTCCAAGAATGTTCCAAAGCAGGACACAATCCATTGCTCCATCTGGAGGGCCAGACTGTGTGAGACCAGGTGGGATGGAGGAGTAAGGAGAGGACTGGGTGTTCTGGGACAGGCAGGGTGAGGACACATGAGGACCTGATGTGAAGTTGATCCAGAGCTTGGGGGCTGGGAAAAATGGGGTTCCCCTGCATATTCTAGAAAGAACTTGAGCCCCTCCTTGTTAATCCATCACGGAGTTATTGAGTACCTACTCTGTCCAGGCACTGTGCTGGCTTCAAAGTGCATAATGTGAGTAAGAAACATCCAATCCCTGCCCGCGTGGAGTCTGATGAGGCAAATCAGTTTATTGAGCAAATGAGCGAACAAACACAAGGGGAGATAGATGATCTAAAGGAAAGAACACATCTCTTCTGGAACACATAACAGAAGTATCTGATCCCAGCTGGTCGTGAGTCGGGGGAGGAGATCAGGGAAAGCCCTGCTTCTAAGAATTGTTTAAACTGAGATATGGGTGATAAGTTGAAGCTACTTGGTTAAAGGGGATGGCCAAAGGGATTCCAGGTAGAAGGTTCAGCATATGCAAAGGTTCTGTGGTAGGAAAGAGCATGAGAGAGTGCAAGAAGGTCAGCTTGGCTAGAATGTAGAGCCAGCTGGAAGGTGGCTTACTCTGAAGGAGAGAGACTGGGACCAGAACACACAGGGCCTGGATGGATAATGACCATATATCCTAGTTTTCTGGAGACAGTTCTGGTTTGCTTCAGTTTCTGCAGAAAATTTGGAACAGGGTCTCCCCTTACTCCAAATGGTTTGGATAACAGAGTATATAGTCACCCCCTTAGGTTGTGTTAAAGATTTCATTCTTATTCTGAAATATGGTAAGTCACTATAGTGTTTTCAGCAGAAAAGATCCTCCCCTGACGGTATCAGGTTCAAGTTTCTCAGATGAGTATCTGGCTGCAGCAAGGAGAGCAGACTGGCGATGGGGGCCAAGTTTGCAGAGAGAAAGCCAGTTAGGAGGCAGTTTCTATAGTGATGGGTGAAGAGTGGTCTTTCATTCCCAATGGTGAGGACTGCTCCCTTCCACTTCACGCCCACTCCAAGAAAGTTCCTGAATTCAAGTTTAAAATAGTTATAGAGAAAAGGGAGTGCTCTTGCACTGTTGGTGGGAATGTAAATTGATACAGCCACTATGAAAGATGGTATGGAGATTCCTTAAAAAACTAGGAATAAAACCACCATATGACCCAGCGATCCCACTCCTAGGCGTATACCCTGAGGAAACCAGGGTTGACAAAGACACATGTATCCCATTGTTCATTGCAGCACTATTTAGTATTTAGCTAATGCAGCACTATTTAGCTAGAACATGAAAGAAACCTAGATGCCCATAGACAGATGAATGGATAAAGAAGCTGTGGTACGAATACACAATGGGATATTACTCAGCCATAATAGGAATGCATATGAGTCAGTTTTGATGAGGTGGATGAACCTAGAACCTATTATACAGAGTGAAGTGAGTCAGAAAGAGAAAGATAAATATCATATTCTAACGCATATATACAGAATCTAGAAAAATGGTTCTGAAGAATTTATTTACAGGGCAGCAATGGAGAAACGGACATAGGGAATAGACTTATGGACAAGGGGAGAGGGGAGGAGAGGGTGAGATGTATGGAAAGAGTAACATGGAAACTTACGTTACCATATGTAAAAGAGATAGCCAACGGGCATTTGCTGTGTGGCTCAGGAAACTCAAACAGGGGTTCTGTATCAACCTAGAGGGGTGGAATGGGGAGGGCTATGGGAGGGAAGTACAAAGGGAGGAGATATATGTATACCTATGGCTGATTCATGTTGAGGTTTGACAGAAAACAACAAAATTCTGTAAAGCAACTATCCTTCAATAAAAAAATAAACAAAATAAAATAGTTGAAACTTTGCTTGGGTTTAGGATGCCCTGGTGTCTTGTCACTTGTGGCATGCAGCAATTGAATGGGTGGGAGCCCTAGTGGGATTCCCTGAAAGGCCAAGGATGTCCTGCCTGGTCTGGAGAAAGCAGACATAGGTGACCCCATATGTCACCCATGGGCCAGCCAGCACATGGCAGAGGGCTGGTCATCAGTTGTCCATCCAAGTTCCCAGCTGTAGCCATAGTATCCATGCCAGGGCTGCTGGATGGACATTGTTGACACAGGAGATTTTGGTTGTTGGAGCTTGTTTTCTGAGATCCTGTCTTGGATTTCAAGTGAGGTACCAGAGTTTGAGAGGGATGCTCTGAAACCCACTCCTCTGTGGTTACTCTCTCTCCCTCTCTGTCATTTTCTCGGTCTCTCTGGAGCTTCTACTTTGTTTAAAATCTGTCTTAAAGTACACTTATTATTCTTTCTGCCAGCCTATTAAAGCTGCCTGGGCTTGACTGCTTTTTCAAAGCATCTCAAGTCTTTTCTCTTGGTTGGTGAAATGAAAACACAATTATTCTAGTGGAACATTTTACGTTAGATGCAATCTAAGAAAACGGCTTACAGAACCAAGGGCTTATTCGGAAGCAGCTAGGGTTTGGAGGAGAGATGGGGGAAGGAGAGCTGCGGGCAGACAGAGCACATTCTTGGATGATGGGGTGGGGCGCACAGGGGGAGCCAGGGCTATAGATGCCTCATGAAGTTTAGTGGCTCCGGAATAAGTCAACGTGAATTGATGACCCTTTTTAGTGCTCTTATCCCCTAGGATTTTATTTTATATTTTTTAGTCCAGAATCATGCAGCTCTTTAACAAGGCACCTCTCTCTCTTCTCCTTTTATTTCCCCCTATCCCTCCTGCTCTTAATTTTTGTTTTTTCTTCTACTTCATGATTTTACTGCTTTCCCAGGTCTAACCAGGGACTCCCATTTCTCTGACACCCATCTGCTGTGCATCTTTGGGTTGTGTGTGAACTATCAGAGCAGGAAACAAAAGCTTCTGGCTTACCTCCTGCTAAGTGCTGGGGCTCCAGTAGCCGGGAGTGTTCAGCTCAGCCTGTCTCTAACAGGACGTGGAGGGCAGGACTCGCTCTGAACAAGGATGGAGGCCCGTGGGGTCATTGTGCAGCAGTTTCCCCAGCTGAACCAGATACTTGCTAACTCTGTGTGATGCTGAGTTAATGCCAAAGGGAGTCTCCTCCAGTCTTCCCACCTCACAGGAGGAGAAATGGGAGTCCAGGGAGGTTGACCTGTGGGAGGAGGAATTCACACCCTACCCCCACCCCCCAACCCCCCTTCCCACCCCGCAATGCCAGACTTCCAGCCTAATTCTCTTTGCCAATTGAGGGAGAAACAGAGTCTGGAGGACAAAACTGCCCCACCCTCTTCTCGTTTTAAGGACTTCATGGTATGCCACGGGACCCATGTTTTCTGTCTTCTTACAGAATCAGGGGCCAATGGAGGGTTAGAATTTGGCTGGGAGAGTAGCTAAGAATGTGACGCTAGACCAGACACTGCAGATGCCCACAGGGCCTAAGGCTCCTTTAAAAAAGCTATTTTCGTATCTTGTACAGTTTTTCATTAGTGATAACTGTCCTTGGGTGAGCTCACCTTTCCCATGGACTGTGGTTTATTGGCTTGGCAAGGGTGTTAGCAAGTCTGGCTGCGGCTTTATTCTCTCTCCCAGCTCTCAGAGAAGTGCTCAGCCCAAGAGGACAGCCCAGCCTGTCTCTGTGGCGGCCAGAGGGCTGGCAGCAAGTGAGGAGCAAACATGGAACAAAAGTTGCTCCATTTCCTTCCTTCCTGTCCCCTCTGGGCATTAGAACCCCTGGGGCACAGATCCCTCCAGGCTCTGTGCCCTCACTCCTGTCTTCTCCCTCTGGGATGACTAGGATAAGCCTGCCACCCCGCAGACCCTGTCCCTACTTCACTCCAAGCCCTGGCATGGGACCAAGTGCATGGTGGGAGCTCCGCCCCCACCTGCCTCTTTGTTTATTATAGTCAGTGCATGAGCTGAAGCCCAATAGAGACGATCTTGTATTTTCATGAAGGTGGTACATTTCTTTTTTTTTTTTTTTAAGGCAAAATCAATTTATCTTAGAGCTCATATATTTGCTAGGAATGGAAGTCCCCTGGAGTTAAGTAAGGGGAAAAATATTCTAAGGCAATGGGCCTGCTGGAATCCAAGTAAAATCAGGTCAGTTAGGCCACAGGACAGGTGGGAAGCAGGCTGCCCCCAGGACTAGAGCAGCAGTAGAGCTCCCTGACCTTGCATTCTTGTTTCTTCATGAGTGTGATCCAGCTAAACCCCTCTTCTGATCTGCTCCCACTTGTAGCTGAATCTCAGCTTTTCCATTTTAAATTCCCAGCAGTGGCCGATCAAAGGCCATCATTTGGTCAAAATGGTCATTTTGGACTGAATCAGCTATGGGCAGGGTGCCCCGAATGCTTGGTGCCCCTGAAGACTGTACTGTATTATCATTAGCTGTACTATCATCATAGCTAAGATTAGATCAGAATGCCCAGAAGGGCTGAGGTCATCCTTTTCAATGCTTGTCCCCAAATGCCTCTGCTTTAAATTTTTTAAATTAAAAAAAAAAAAAAGAAAAAGTAATTTAATTAAAAATCACAACGTGTACTTGCTGGTGCTGAGGACAAATGATCCCTCCTCCACAGGTCAAAAAATGAACTTTGGAGGAAATCAGAGTGAAGAAAGCCAGGTTTCCAACCTGCCAAGAAGAGGGGACATCAGGGTTTAGATCCCAGTCCTGACCTTGGACTGTCCTAATTTCTTCTGGAAAAAAAATGATGGTGACAATGTAGAATGAGGATTATATGAAGCTGGGATAGTAATGCCTCTGTCTTGAAGTAATTAAGAGAACCTGGGACAGTGATTAGCACAAAATAAATGCTCAGTAAATGGTGACTGTGATCATCAGCTCCTGAAGGCCAGAATCACACCTCAATCTAAATGCAAAATGCAGTTATTAACTGAATAACTGATCACAGCATGGCCTGACGAGAGCGGAAAGTGGCTTTCGTGGAATGGACTTGGTGAAAGAAGAGACAGACAACCTGACTAGTAGAATAGAAGTTGGCAGAAAATGACTGCTGCAGGTTTTCAAAAATGCAAGTGAATATAACCAATTTGTTAATAAAAAAGAGAAAATGGAATCAAATAAAATGCTTTGCAAAAAAAAAAAACCCACAAAATAAAAAAAAAGACTAGAAGACAGAGATAGGATCAAAGAACAAGGGTATCAGATAGAAAACAGTAGCAAATATGATAGATATTAATCCAGTTGTATCAATCATCAATTTGAATAACAGTAGTCTAAATGCACCAATTAAAAGACAGAGATAGTCAGAGTGGATCAAAAAAGGTGAAGTGCATGTTGTCTATAAAGAAACCTACTTTCTTTTCTTTTCCTTTATTAAACTTTTAATTTTGTATTGGAGTATAGCCAGTTAACAATGCTGTGATAGTTTAGGTGGACAGCAAAGGGACTCAGCGATACAGATACATGTATCCATTCTTCCCCAAATTCCCCTCCATTCCAGGTTGCCACGTAACATTGAGCAGAATTCCCTGAGCTATACAGTAGGTCCTTGTTGAAAAAATCTACTTTTAATATAAAAACACATGTATATTAAAAATAAATGGATGGAGAAAAACTGACCTAGCTAACACTAATCTTAAGAAAGCAAGAGTAGTTATTTTAATCTCAGAGCAGCTTTCAAACTAAGGAAATTTAGCAGGGTTGAAGAAGGACATTATATAATAATTAAGAAGTTGATTCTCCAAAAAGAAGTAGCATTCCTTAACAACTGCTTCATAACTTAATAGAGCAGCAACCCACATGAGGCCTAACCCAATAGTATTGCAAAGAGGAATAGATGACTGCACTATCAAAGCTAGAGACTTCAACACTTCTCTATAAGAAATGGACAGATCCAGTAGGCAGAAAACCAGTAAGGACAGAGTTGATCTCAACAGCACGTCCAATCAACTGGAGAGGAAATATATATACTACTTCATCCAACAACAGCAGAATACAGATTCTTTTCAAGCTCACACAGAACATTCACCAGACAGACCATATTCTGGGCCATAAAACAAACCTTGACACATTTGAAAGAATAAAAACCACACAATGTCTGCTTTCAGACCACACTGGCTTTAAACTAGAAATCAATAACAGAAAGATACACAGAAGTACATGGAGACTAAATAACAACTTCTAAGTAACACAGGATCATAGTAGAAGTCTAAAGAGAAACTTAAAAATCTTTTCAACCAAATGAAAATGAGAACACAGCCCTAACAAAATTTGTGGAATTCAATGAAAGAAGTACCTAGAGAGATATTTACAGAATTGAGTGCATATATTAGAAAAGACGAAAAAGTAAAATCTATCAGCTATGTGATTCTAGGAAACCTATGAATTTATAAGAAACTGGAAAAAGCAGAGAACATTAAATCCAAAGTAAGCAGAAGAAAGAATAAGAATTAGAGCAGAAGTCAATGGAATGGAAAACAGGAAATCAATGCAGAAAATCAATGAAATCAAAAGCTGGTTCTTTCAAACAATCAATAAAATTGATAAACCTCTAGTCAGGCTAACTAAGAAAAAAAGAGGACAGAAATTACTAACATCAGAAATGAAAAAGGGAATATTAATATACATCCCAGGACATTAAAAAGAATAGCAAAGCAATACTATAAACAATTCAAGTGCCCCCAAATTTGATAACTTAGATAAAATGAACCAATTCCAAGGGAGGCACAATTTGCCAAAATTCACACAGGAAGAAATAGACAGTCTGAACAGGCTTGCATCTATTAAATTACTTGAACCAATAATTAATAACCTTCCAAAACAGAAGCACTGGGTTCAGATGGGTTCACTTAAGGATGGAATTGTACCGCTTCTCTACAGTCTCTGTCAGAGGAGAAGCAGAGGTGACACTGCCTAACTCATTCTGGGAGGTGCTGTTCAGTCGCTCAGTTGTGTCCGACCCTTTGTGACCCATGAACTGCAGCACACCAGGCTTCCCTGCCCTTCACTATCTCCCAGAGTTTGTTCAAACTCATGTCCATTGAGTCGGTGATGCCATCCAACCATCTTGTCTTGTCATCCCCTTCTATTGCCTTCAATCTTTCCCAGCATCAGGATCTTTTCCAGTGAGTCGGCTTTTTGCATCAGGTGGCCAAAGTATTGGAGCTTCATTTAGCATCATTCCTTCCAATGAATATTCAGGGTTGATTTCTTTTAGGACTATTTTGATCTTCTTGCTGTCCAAGGGACTCTCAAGAGTTCTCCAACACCACAGTTCAAAAGCACCAATTCTATGGCACTCAGCTTCCTTTATGGTCCAACTCTCACATCTATACATGACTACTAGAAAAAGAATAGCTTTGACTATATGGACCTTTGTTGACCAAGTAATGTCTC
Source organism: Bubalus kerabau (assembly GCF_029407905.1). Lineage (NCBI taxonomy): Eukaryota > Metazoa > Chordata > Mammalia > Artiodactyla > Bovidae > Bubalus > Bubalus kerabau. The sequence continues at coordinate 27,611,019 of NC_073645.1, forward strand.
TGCTTTTTAATACACTGTATAGGTTTGTCATAGCTTTTCTTCCAAGGAGCAAGTGTCTTTTAATTTCATGGCTACAGTCACCATTCACAGTGATTTTGGAGCCCAAGAAAATAAAGTCTGTCACTGTTTCCATTGTTTCCCCATCTATTTGCCATGAAATTATGGGACCAGATGTCCTGATTTTAGTTTTCTGAATACTGAGTTTTAAGCCAGTTTTTCACTCTCCTCTTTCACTTTCATCAAAAGACTCTTTAGTTCTTCGCTTTCTGCCATAAGGGTGTCATCTGCACATCTGCAATAGTCTGAGGTTTTTGATATTTCTCCTGGCAATCTTGATTCCAGCTTGTGCTTCATCCAGCCCAGCATTTCACACACATGTCACATGTACTCTGCACAGAAGTTAAATAAGCACGGTGACAATACACAGCCTAGATGTACTCCTTTTCCAATTTGGAACCAGTATGTTGTTCCATGTCTGGTTCTAAATGTTGCTTCTTGACCTGCATACATGTTTCTCAGGGGACAGGTCAGGTGGTCTGGTATTCCCATCTCTTTAAGAATTTTCCACAGTGTGTTGTCATTCACACAGTCAAAGGCATTAGTGTAGTAAATGAAGCAGAAATAGATGTTTTTCTGGAATTCTCTTGCTTTATCTATGATCTGATGGTGATCTCTGGTTCCTCTGCCTTTTCTAAATATAACTTGAGCATATGGAAATTCTTGTTTCAAGTACTGTTGGAAGATTTTGAACATGACCTTGCTAGCTTGTGAAATGAATGCAATTGTGTGGTAGTTTGAACATTCTTTGGCGTTGCCTTTTGAAAGTGAAGTCGCTCAGTCGTGTCTGACTCTTTGCGACCCCATGGACTGCAGCCCACCAGGCTCCTCCATCCATGGGATTTTCCAGGCAAGAGTACTGGAGTGGGGTGCCATTGCCTTCTTCATTCTTTGGGATTAGAATGAAAACTGACCTTTTGCAGTCCTATGGCCACTGCTGAGTTTTTTAAATTTGCTGGCACACCGAGTGCAGCACTTTAACAGCATCATCTTTTAGGATTTGAAGTAGCTCAGCTGGAATTCCATCACCTGTACTAGCTTTGTTTGTAGTGATGCTTCTTAAGGCCCACTTGACTTCTCAGTCCAGGATGTCAGGCTTGAGGTGAGTGATCACACCATCGTGATTATCAGGTCATTAAGACCTTTTTTGTATAGTTCTTCTGTGTATTCTTGCCACTTCTTCTTAATAACTTCTGCTTCTGTTAGGTCCATACCATTTCTGTCCTTTATTGTGCCTATCTTTGCATGAAATGTTCCCTTGGTAGCTCTAATTTTCTTGAAGATATCTCTAGTCTTTTCCATTCTATTGTTTTCCTCTATTTCTTTGCATTATTCACTTAGGAAAGCTTTCTTATCTCTCCTTGCTATTCTTTGTATCTCTTTTCTGATGGGTATATCTTTTCTTTTCTCTTTTGCCCTTTGTTTCTCTTTCTATCTCAGCTATTTGTGAGGCCCCCTCAGTCAACCATTTTGCCTTTTTGCATTTCTTTTTCTTGGGAATGATTTTGATCACTGCCTCCTGTACAGTGTTACGAACCTCCATCAATAGTTCTTCAGGCACTCTGTCCATCAGATCTAATCCTTGAATCTATTTGTCACTTCCACTGTATAATCGTAAGGGATTTGATTTAGGTCATACCCGAATCTGTGAGATGGTGATCGCCCTAGTTACAAAACTAGACAAAGACATTACAGGGAAAGAAAACTACAGACCATTATTTCTCATCAACATAGATGCAAATATCTTCAACAAAATATTAGCCAAGAGAATCCAACAATGTTTAGAAAGAATTATACATTGTGATCATGTGGGAAAAAATATTTTCAAATGACACCTCTGACCAAGGACCTTTATCTGAAATATGAAAAGAACTCTTAAAACTCAGTAATAAGAAAAGAAATAAACTGGTTTTAAAGCAATTCAAAGATCTTAACAGACACCTTACCCAAAAGATATATACAGATGGCAAAGAAACATATAAAAAGATATCACACTTCATGTCATCAGAGAAATACAAAATAAAACAACTAAGAAATACCACTCTACACCTATTAGCATGGCAAAAATTTACATTGATAATACCAAATGCTGGCAAGGATGTAGAGCAACAGGAATTCTCATTCTTTGATAGGGGGAATGTGAAATCGTATAGCAACTTTAGATGACAGTTTGACGGTTTCTTATAAAACTGAACATACTGTTAGCTCATTATCCAACAACTATGCTTTTTGGTAATTTACCCAAAGGAGGTAAAAATTTACATTCACACAGAATTCTGCATACAGTTGTTTATAGCAGTTTTATTCACAATTGCCAAACTTTCAAGCAACCAAGATGACCTTTAATAGGTAAATGAATAAGTATACTGTGGGACATCCAGAAATGAGCTATCAAGCCATGAAGAGATGTGGAGGAAACTTGAATGCATATTACTAAGTGAAAGAAATCAACCTGAAAAGGCTACATCCTGTATGATTCCAAGTGTAGGACATTCTGGAAAAGGCAAAATTATGGAGACTATCAAAAGTTCAGCAGCTGCCAGGAGGGACATAGGAGGAGTGCATAGGGACATAGGAGGAGTGCATAGGTGGAGCACAGAGAATTTTTCAGGCAGTGAAAATACTCTGTATGACATCATAATGATGGATACTTGTCATCATACATCTGTCCAGACCCATTGAATATACAACACTATGAATGGACCATAGCGTAAACTATGGACTTTGGGTGATGATGATGTGTTGATATAGGCTCATCCAGTGTAACAAATGATATACCTCTCTAGTAGGAGCTGTTCATCGTGAGAGGGGCTATGCATGCGTGGGTTCAGAGGGTCCGTGGGGAATCTGTACCTTCCCTTCAATTTTGCCAAGAACCTTAAAGTGCTCTAAAAAATAAATGTCTTAATACAAGAAATATTAGGGACACTATCATTGACTAATTCATAAGAATCTCAGGGATAAGCTTGGGGAATTCATTTTTCAAAAATGTTGCCTGAGTGATTATAAAATACAGTCAGGAGAACATCACTGGTCTTTAAAAAATCTGAATTTGCTTTAATTTTCCTTGATTATATTGATTTCCTTAGGTAAACCAATGAACTTCCAAGGGTCTGGTTTTCCTAAACTTCTAGGTATTGTAAGAAGATTATCTAAATAGGGACTTACAAGTTGGTATCTTCTAATTGGTTTGTCTTATTAGTCAGAAATATGTTGGGGTTTCTAATTTCTTACTGAGAAAGGAAAATGAGATGAGTGGTAGGAAGAGTCCTCACCATTGGCCAGTCTCTTGCTGAGTATCCAATGTCTGTGACCTCCATTAATTATCACAAGAACCCTTTGAAGTGGGCCCTATTTTGAGGATAGATGTTAGTTATAGATAGAAGAACACATGGTGAAGTAAGTCTCCAGACGTTGGCAGAAATGCTGGGAGAGGTGTGGTTGGGAGGCAGACTCCTGTGGCTCAGACAGAGCCTGGAAGGTAGGGAAGAGATGGAGCCACCTTTTAGGAGCCCAGGGGGTGTTTGCTCAGCCCTCCAGATTCCCATCCAGAGTCCCATCCAGGTGTGAGGAGAGCACAGTTGGCTAATTAAGCTGAAAGTAGCATTGAGGAGCCCAGGGAGGAAATCAAGACATCTGTTCCCCACAGCTCATCAACTCGCTCCTTTGTGTTGCATTTTTGTAAGGATGAGCCCCCCTCCTCCTAGTTGATGGTCAGCACTGGGGGCTGAGTGAGGACAGTTAGCAAGGAGCTGTGAACTTTTTATTTTTACTTTTTACTTAACATCTACCTTGGTGGAGCCGGTCCCATTTCTATTTGTGAACAGCGTCCATAACCGATTTTCTCTGAACCCAGTGGACACAATTTACAGCATCTTCCTCACCCCTACCCTGTCTTCCTCCCTGCTTTATTTGTTTATTTTTATCCTGTAAGGAGAGGGACTCCTACTGCCCCATCCAGGGGGAAATCAAGGCCATGATCTGGGCTATCAAGGGTGATGAACAAAGTGAAATGCTAATGAAACCCCTGCATGTGGCCTCAGGTGCCTGGATAATGGATGCAGGCATCATTCAGCTCTTCTCAGGGACAGCTGGTGCAAAAACCAAAGGGAGTTCAACATCATTGGTTTCTTTGGTTTGTAGTAAAGTCACTTTGATGCGTATATTCACTAACATTCAGTGTGTTCCTAGCCCCCTTCTGTCACCTGTTTGGGGCCCGAGAGAGGAGGCCAGAGAAAAGGTAACTAACTTTTGTATAGTGAACATATAGAAAATACCATTCAGTGAACCATAAGTTCTATATCTTCTTATTTGGGTTATTGTTCTTAATAAAAGCTAGTATTTACAGAGTGCTTCTATCTTCTAGCACTAATCTAAGTACGTTTTAATTCTCATTTATTAAAAAAAAATTTAAGTATAGTTGGTATATATTATTATAAGTTACAGGTATACACTATAGTGATTCACATTTTAAAGGTTATACTCTACTGTTATTATAAGATACTGTCTATATTCCTTATGTTGTACAATATATCCTTGCAGCTTATTTTACTCACCCAAGAGTCTGAATTTGCATCAGTTCTGTTATTTCAGAAAATGTTTGGCAGTTCTGTTCACTGTTGTGTTCCCAGTGCCTAGAACAGTTGCCTGGCTGGTTAATTGTCTGTTGGATGGGTGAATTTCTGCTCTTCTGCTCAACTATAACCTTTAGGCAGGGCTGTCCAGGCAGGAAGGTGGTGCAGCCTCCAGGGGGCCGTCTATCCATGTCTGCCCCAGCACCCCTGTGCCCTGTGAGACTCTCCCTAGGGCAGGTTCTAGACCTGAATTTTCTTGCTTGTAGTATATCTTTCAATGTGGAAGATGTGCAAGGAAATAAGGATATGCAAATGAAATAAAAGCTCACCCAAGCTTTGTGAATTTTAATCTTCAAAAATACTTGGAAACCACTATAATTTAATGTTTCCAACAAGGTCCAGAAAGTGTACAAATATATTTATTAAAACTAAATCAGTTTTTCACAATCAGTAGGCTTCTGTGATGTCCTGAGTCACGACACTTCTTAAGAAAGATACATTGAAGGAAATGAAAAAGAAACCTTTAATTCTTTGTGTAACCCAGTGTCCATCACACCTGATCATTAGGGGAATGGACAATTTTTGTTTGTTTCAGGGTTTCCTTAAGCTCTGTGGTTGGCTGTTCAGATATCCCCATCCTGCTTGGACCTGTTCCTCTCTGAGTCTGTCCACTGTCTTTTTCTGGACATCATCTCTCTCTGCCTGCCTGGGTTCCCTTGGTGCTCCCTGGGAAAACCAAGGAATAACTGAGGAGCCTAAGTGCTCTCCTACTAGAATGAACAGTGACTTGTGTTCTCCCAGCTGTCTTCTTGAATGGAATGGTGGAATCAGACACACTCAGTTTATACTTCTAGCTCAGTCATGAGCTGGGTCAGCTTGGGCAAGGCGTTAAGCCATTATTAGTATTGTTTTTAAAGGTTTTTAAAATATTTAGAATTTTAAAAATTTCTTAAAAGTTTTCATGTGCACAATAGGAAACCAAAAAAAAAAACACGAGAAGCAAAACACGAAGTCATTTGTAATCAGTTTACTGTTTGATATGTCCTTCTAGGTCTCATTTGTGTACTTTCACAACTAAGCATCCATTTGTCTATAGTTAAGATCACACAGCTATTGTTTTTTTTTTTTTTAAATTTTATTTTATTTTTAAACTTTACATAACTGTATTAGTTTTGCCAAATATCAAAATGAATCCGCCACAGGTATACATGTGTTCCCCATCCTGAACCCTCCTCCCTCCTCCCTCCCCATTCCATCCCTCTGGGTCGTCCCAGTGCACCAGCCCCAAGCATCCAGTATCGTGCATCGAACCTGGACTGGCACCTCGTTTCATACATGATATTTTACATGTTTCAATGCCATTCTCCCAAATCTTCCCACCCTCTCCCTCTCTCACAGAGTCCATAAGACCGTTCTATACATCAGTGTCTCTTTTGCTGTCTCGTACACAGGGTTATTGTTACCATCTTTCTAAATTCCATATATATGCATTAGTATACTGTATTGGTGTTTTTCTTTCTGGCTTACTTCACTCTGTATAATAGGCTCCAGTTTCATCCACCTCATTAGAACTGATTCAAATGTATTCTTTTTAATGGCTGAATAATACTCCATTGTGTATATGTACCACAGCTCTCTTATCCATTCATCTGCTGATGGACATCTAGGTTGCTTCCATGTCCTGGCTATTATAAACAGTGCTGTGATGAACATTGGGGTACACGTGTCTCTTTCCCTTCTGGTTTCCTCAGTGTGTATGCCCAGCAGTGGGATTGCTGGATCATAAGGCAGGTCTAGTTCCAGTTTTTTAAGGAATCTCCACACTGTTCTCCATAGTGGCTGTACTAGTTTGCATTCCCACCAACAGTGTAAGAGGGTTCCCTTTTCTCCACACCCTCTCCAGCATTTATTACTTGTAGACTTTTGGATCGCAGCCATTCTGACTGGTGTGAAATGGTACCTCATAGTGGTTTTGATTTGCATTTCTCTGATAATGAGTGATGTTGAGCATCTTTTCATGTGTTTGTTAGCCATCTGTATGTCTTCTTTGGAGAAATGTCTATTTAGTTCTTTGGCCCATTTTTTGATTGGGTCATTTATTTTTCTGGAGTTGAGCTGTAGGAGTTGCTTGTATATTCTCGAGATTAGTTGTTTGTCAGTTGCTTCATTTGCTATTATCTTCTCCCATTCTGAAGGCTGTCTTTTCACCTTGCTAATAGTTTCCTTTGATGCGCAGAAGCTTTTAAGGTTAATTAGGTCCCATTTGTTTATTTTTGCTTTTATTTCCAATATTCTGGGAGGTGGGTCATAGAGGATCCTGCTGTGATGTATGTCAGAGAGTGTTTTGCCTATGTTCTCCTCTAGGAGTTTTATAGTTTCTGGTCTTAGGTTTAGATCTTTAATCCATTTTGAGTTTATTTTTGTGTATGGTGTTAGAAAGTGTTCTAGTTTCATTCTTTTACAAGTGGTTGACCAGAGTTCCCAGTACCACTTGTTAAAGAGATTGTCTTTAATCCATTGTATATTCTTGCCTCCTTTGTCAAAGATAAGGTGTCCATATGTGCATGGATTTATCTCTGGGCTTTCTATTTTGTTCCATTGATCTATATTTCTGTCTTTGTGCCAGTACCATACTGTCTTGATAACTGTGGCTATGTAGTAGAGCCTGAAGTCAGGTAGGTTGATTCCTCCAGTTCCATTCTTCTTTCTCAAGATCGCTTTGGCTATTCGAGGTTTTTTTGTATTTCCATACAAATTGTGAAATTATTTGTTCTAGCTCTGTGAAGAATACTGTTGGTAGCTTGATAGGGATTGCATTGAATCTATAGATTGCTTTGGGTAGTATACTCATTTTCACTATATTGATTCTTCCAATCCATGAACAGGGTCTATTTCTCCATCTGTTAGTGTCCTCTTTGATTTCTTTCACCAGTGTTTTATAGTTTTCTATATATAGGTCTTTAGTTTCTTTAGGTAGATATATTCCTAAGTATTTTATTCTTTCTGTTGCAATGGTGAATGGAATTGTTTCCTTAATTTCTCTTTCTGTTTTCTCATTATTAGTGTATAGGAATGCAAGGGATTTCTGCGTGTTGATTTTATATCCTGCAACTTTACTATAGTTATTGATTAGTTCTAGTAATTTTCTGGTGGAGTCTTTAGGGTTTTCTATGTAGAGGATCATGTCGTCTGCAAACAGTGAGAGCTTTATTTCTTCTTTTCCAATTTGGATTCCTTTTATTTCTTTTTCTGCTCTAATTGCTGTGGCCAAAACTTCCAAAACTATGTTGAATAGTAATGGTGAAAGTGGGCACCCTTGTCTTGTTCCTGACTTTAGAGGAAATGCTTTCAATTTTTCACCATTGAGGATAATGTTTGCTGTGGGTTTGTCATATATAGCTTTGATTATGTTGAGGTATGTTCCTTCTATTCCTGCTTTCTGGAGAGTTTTTATCATAAATGGATGTTGAATTTTGTCAAAGGCTTTCTCTGCATCTATTGAGATAATCATATGGTTTTTGTTTTTCAATTTGTTAATGTGGTGTATTACATTGATTGATTTGCGGATATTGAAGAATCCTTGCATCCCTGGGATAAAGCCCACTTGGTCATGGTGTACGATCTTTTTAATGTGTTGTTGGATTCTGATTGCTAGAATTTTGTTAAGGATTTTTGCATCTATGTTCATCAGTGATATTGGCCTGTAGTTTTCTTTTTTTATGGGATCTTTGTCAGGTTTTGTGTTTTTTAATTTGAGGAAGAAATTCTGGAATCTAACCTTCAGAGTTGCTTTACGAGGGCCGAGTCCACTGACATACCCTCGCTGACAACATGCTCCAGGAGGGTCTGGGAGTACAGCTCTAATTTTAAAATTGTCTCTTTATTTTAAACATTTCTGCAGAGTTTGCACGATATTCTAGTCTATTCATGCCTGTTTTGCTATCCACTGAGCCTCTCTGCCCCACACTTCTTTAGACAGAGAGCTGACATTCCAGGATGATGGTATATTGTGCACACCCTGCAAAGCCCTGTGACGTTTGCCATCAGCCACCCGTCCCCACCACCCACTCCCCTTCCAAAGGCATGGGTGTCTGAGGCAGCAAGCACAGGGCCTGGTGATTGGTAAGGCTTCCGTAACATTGCTTGAAAACAACCTCTGGAGTTCAGGCTGAAGAGATCAGCAGGTAAAGGGCTCTTTGGAGAGCGCCCGCTTGCCCTTCTCCTGCCCGGGGACATGCTGCCCTCTGCTCCTTCACATGGCCAGCCTCCCACTCCCCCTGGAGCCTAACACTGGCTGCTTATTGAGTCTGTCAGCATTTCCTCCGTGGAGCTCAGACTGACTAATTAGTCTTCCCCTCCTGATGACTGAAGCCACAGGGCATAGACAGGCCAGCACTTTTCCACAAGGCATCTGCTGAGGAAAGGCACAGCTGAGCCCTTAGGCTGGTCTTGTCAACTCTGCATCTATGGGTAGGTCTTTTGTATGGGTGCCTGTGAACGTATGTGTCAGTAGATGTGGGAATATACTCCCATGGCTTGAGGGCTATGGAGTGTGAGTTCTGCTCATGGAGCCAGTAGATATTTTCCTGGACAGTCAGGGCTGATTGGCGCTCTTGGAAAGACTTTAAGTCAATGATTCTCATCAACATGGAGGATAATTTAGGGTGAAGCTGGCACTGGGTAACTGAAACTATTACCCTCATTTTGATGCAAATTTTATTATTATTATTTTTTTGCCATCTAACTTGGGCTTTTGGTTTCAAAGAAGTCATGATCATTCCAAAAAAAAAAAAAAAGGTCAGGATGGATATCAGATGGTTCTTTCTTTCTCTTCACATGCATTTAATGTGAGTTTCCTCAGGCCATTGCAGCCTAAGGTTTAAAGTGGGTCAGGTCATCAGTAATCCTCTATGCTTTCCTAGCTCTCACCCTCTCCTGCTAGTGCGGAACCCCGATCCTTTCCTAAAGCCCCTCGGGTGTTCCTGGTGTGTGCAGGAGGTGTCCTGTGAGAGCTCACAGGGGAGCTTGGTCAGCTGCTGCAGGCTTCTGCTGTGCGCTGCTGCCTCTGCGCCAACTGTGTGTGTCTGTCTTTGCTGGATGTCACCACATCCACAGGGCACTGACCCTGCTCCCCACCTCTACCCCATTCCCCATGGAGAGCCTCTGTGTCCCTCTGCGAACACATGCCCCCGCCCCCCGCGGTGTCACTAAGGCTGCAGGGAACTTTGGAGGTGCTCATGCATGGCGATCCGGGCACAGTTGGAGGGAATTGCTATCTCCATGCTGTGCTTCCCCAAAACCATCCTGCCCTCAGCTGCTGCTTAAAGAGTGGTCAGGCATCAAGCATTTCAATGTTTATTTAAGGTCCTCTCTTCCCAAGGAATCAGGATAGCGTGAGGTTAGAATCTGGGCAATGGGTTCAAACTGACTGGAGTTTAAAACCTGACTCTCCAGTTCAGAAGCCGTCCATACTAGAAACATTTCTTTCCTTCTTTGAGCTTCAACACCTCCATCTGTGCAACAGAAACAGAGCAAGACCTGGTGGCTCAGATGGTAAAGAATCTGCCTGCAATGCGGGAGACCTGGGTTCAATCCTTGGGTCTGGAAGATCTCCTGGAGGAGGAAATGGCAACCCACTCCTGTGTTCTTCCCTGGGAAACCCATGGACAGAGCAGCCTACAGGCTACAGTCCATAGGGTCACAAAAGAGTCAGGTGTGACTGAGTGACTGGGCACACAGCACCTGACTTGGGACTGTTTAAAGGCTGAATAAGATAATGCATGCATAATTCAGTGTATGTAGTGATGCTTGTAATGTTAGTAGATCAGTTCAGTTCAGTCACTCAGTCGTGTCCAACTCTTTGGGACCTCATAGACTGCAGCATGCCAGGCCTCCCTGTTCATCACCAACTCCCGGAGTTTACTCAAATTCATGTCCATTGAGTTGGTAATGCCATCCAACCATCTCATCTGTCATCCCCTTCTCCTCCTGCCTTCAATCTTTCCCAGGATCAGGGTCTTTTCAAATGAGTCAGTTCTTCACATCAGGTGGCCAAAGTATTGGAGTTTCAGCTTCAGCATTAGTCCTTCCAATGAATATTCAGGACTGATTTCCTTTAGGATGGACTGGTTGGACCTCCTTGCAGTCCAAGGGACTCTCAAGAGTCTTCTCCAACACCACAGTTCAAAAACATTCATTCTTCGGCTCTCAGCTTTCTTTATGGTCCAAATCTCAAATCCATACATGACTACTGAAAAAACCATAGCTTTGACTGGATGTACCTTTGTTGGCAAAGTAATGTCTCTGCTTTTTAACATGCTGTCTAGGTTGGTCATAACTTCTCTTCTGAGGAGTAAGCATCTTTTAATTTTATGGCTGCAGTCACCATCTGCAGTGATTTTGGAGCCCCAAAAAGTAAAGTCTGTCACTGTTTCCATTGTTTCCCCATCTATTTGCCATAAAGTGATGGGACCAGATGCCATGATCTTAGTTTTCTGAATGTTGAGTTTTAAGCCTACTTTTTCACTCTCCTCTTTCACTTTCATCAAGAGGCTCTTTAGTTCTTCTTTGCTTTCTGCCATAAGGGGGTCATCTGCATATCTGAGGTTATTGATATTTCTCCTGACAATCTTGATTCCAGCTTGCGCTTCATCCAGTCCAGCATTTCTCATGATGTACTCTGCATATAAGTTAAATAAGCAGGGTGACAATATACAGCCTTGATGTACTCCTTTTCCTATTTGGAACCAGTCTGTTGTTCCATGTCCAGTTCTAACTGTTGCTTCTTGACCTGTATATAGATTTCTCAAAAGGCAGGTCAGGTGGTCTGGTATTCCTATCTTTTTAAGAATTTTCCACAGTTTGTTGTGATCCACACAGTCAAAGGCTTTGGCATAATCATTAAAGTAGAAATAGATGTTTTTCTGGAACTCTTTTGCTTTTTCAATAATCCAACAGATGTTGGCAATTTGATCTCTGGTTCCTCTGCCTTTTCTAAAACGAGCTTGAACATCTGGAAGTTCACAGTTCACGTACTGTTGAAGAATTCTCCTGGCTTGGAGAATTTTGAGCATTACTTTACTAGCGTGTGAGATGAGTGCAATTGTGCGGTAGTTGAACATTCTTTGACATTGCCTTTCTTTGGGATTGGAATGAAAACTGACCTTTTCCAGGTATAAATTAGCTAATAGGCCCAAAGGATACAACACAAGGGTTGGGCAAGAACAGGGCCCAGTGACAGATTCTACATTATCAGCAGAATTAGGCCTCAACTTTCATCTTGAGGATTTGCTATGGGGTTATTTTTCCTTCTCTCCCTCTTCCTTTGTGTTGAGCTATTTGCTGTATATATATGTCTATATGTGCTGTGCTGTGCTTAGTCTCTCAGTCATGTCCAACTCATTGCCACCCCATGGATTGTAGCCCGCCAGGCTCCTCTGTCCATGGGGTTTCTCCAGGCAAGAATATTGGAGTGGGTGGCCATTCTCTCCTCCAGGGGATCTTTCCAACCCAGGGGTTGAACCCAGGTCTCCCACATTGCAGGCAGATTCTTTGCCATCTGAGCTACGAGGTAAGCCCAAGAATACTGGAGTGGGTAGCCTATCCCTTCTCCAGGGGATCTTCCTGACCCAGGAATCAAACCGGAGTGTCCTGCATTTCAGTGGATTCTTTACCAGCTGAGCTACCAAGGAAGCCCCATATATGTATATATATACACATATTTGTGTGTGTATTCCAACATATATGTACACACACTTATAATTGCAGCTACTGAGTGCTTTGACTCTGTAGTTTAAAAATCTCCCCATGAGCAGGTATGTAGCACACTCTGTGAGAAGATACTGATGAAGGACTTGGCTCCCCAGGCTCAAGAAGACTTATCTAAATGGGGCATTAGCGAACGTGGGCTCAGAAGATCTAGTCTGAGAATAAAAGCATAATCTAGTTTATCATGGAAGAGAGAGGTTTTCCAGAACAGTCTGTGAGAGCCAGTGCAAATATACTGATGTTCCCTGAAAGCAGGAGAACATCTGCTGAACTTCAGCAGACCCATTTTGGCTTCAAGTTTCTTGTCATTGAGCACGGTTTTATTCCGTTTACTCCCCCAGTTCCTCTGCCAAATGGCAGAACTTTATACCATTTAAATGACCTATGATGTTAATTTAAGGAATTCACTGGCTCAGGTTAATAGCAAACCAGACAAGACAGGACTTTGGTTTGGGGTGTGGGATTTTGGTGTCTCCTGGGGTTACTGGTGTTTTGGAGTCTTAAGGAGACTAGGTTATGGGATATAAAGACCACCTATGTCTCTTCCTACATTTTATTCTGCCTTTGCCTGACGCTCAGGTGCTGACCTACTTGTGGAGGTTGACAGTTCTGACTGAGGACTGGTCCGAGTTGAGAATGGTCCAGAGACATGCGTGTGTCTTCTAAACCCATTTCCCTGCACCAGACTGATGCCGCCTGGCTGCTTGATGCTCTCCTGTAGGCAAGCTAGATGAGACAGGCCGTGGTGTATATGGCATATATGCCATGCTGTATATGCATGTCCTTTGGTTCTATGTGCAGTTCCATTCCTTCTCTCTTATTCAAGGAAGTATGTGGGTAAGTGTTCTGAAGAATCCTTGAGAAAATTCTATGAAGGACTTTAAATCCCTGGCAATGGCCATGTGATGCGTTTTTCCTTTCTAAAGGGTACAGAGGATACTAATAAATTATGACCGCTGTTCTTAATCGAGGTAACCTGAGGCTACTGCATCCTAAAATTTATATGCCTGTCTGCTTTGAGGGAGAATGGAAAATCTATACACATCCTATGCTTGGGTTTCATGTTTCAGCAAAATTTTACACATGCACATATATGGGCACATGTGCTCACATACACGTATAGATTAAGAAAAAGTAGCCCCTTTGTACTTTTATTTATTTTATTTTTAATTTTTTTCACTGTTTTACTTTTATTTATGGATGTGAACAATTATTTTATTTTTAAATTTTTTTCACTTTTATTTTACTTTTATTTATGGATGTGAACAATTATTTTATTTTTAAATTTATTTTTAATCGAAGGATAATTGCTTTACAGTATTGTGTTGGTTTCTGCCATCAGTCCAGTTCAGTCACTCAGCCATGTCTGACTCTTTGCGACCCCATGGACTGCAGCACACCAGGCTTCCCTGTCCATCACCAACTCCCAGAGCTTGCTCAAACTCATTCCATCAAGTCAGTTATACCATCCAACCATCTCATTCTCTGCTGTCCCCTTCCCCTTCTGCCTTCAATCTTTCCCAGCATCAGGGTCTTTTCCAATGAGTCAGTTCTTCCCATCAGGTGGCCAAAGTATTGGAGCTTCAGCTTCGTTATCAGTCCTTCCAATGAATATTCAGGACTGATTTCCTTTAGGATTGACTAGTTTAATCTCCTTTCAGTCCAAGGGACTCTCGAGAGTCTTCTCCAACACCACAGTTCAAAAGCATCAATTCTTCAGCCCTTAGCTTTATTTATGGTCCAATTCTCACATCCATACATGACTACTGGAAAAACCATAGCTTTGACTAGATGGACCTTTGTTGGCAGAGTAATGTCTCTGCTTTTTAATATGCCGTCTAGCTTTGTCGTAGTTTTTCTTCCAAGGAGCATGTGTCTTTTAATTTTATGGCTGCAGTCACCATCTGCAGTGGTTTTGGAGCCCCCCAAAATAAAGCCTGTCACTGTTTCCATTGTTTCTCCATCTATTTGCCATGAAGCAATGGGATCGGATGCCATGATCTTCATTTTTTGAATGTTGAGTTTTAAACCAACTTTTTCACTCTCGTCTTTCACTTTCCTCAGGAGGCCCTTTAGTTCTTTGCTTTCTGCCATAAGGGTGGTGTCATCTGCATATCTGAGGTTATTGACATTTCTCCCAGCAATTTTGATTCCAGCTTGTGCTTCATCCAGCCTGGAATTTCACTTGATGTAGTCTGCATATAAGTTAAATAACATAAATAAATTCATGTTGATGTACGGTTTCTGCCATGCATCAACATGACTAAAGCAGAATGTTGTACTATAAGCTCACCATGGAGGGTGCTTTCCTTTAGAGGCCCATAATCTTTTCCCGGGAGCCCCAGTTTGACTGTCCACAGGAGCTGTAGAGAGGACTGTTGTGTGAGTCAGACTGTGATAAGACACTGGAGCACAGTGCACATTGCACATCTAAAGGCAGTAAAAGTCAAATTGTAAAAAAACCCACTGGCCCATATGGATGGCTTCTTCTGAACAGGAAGCCACCAGGCTCTCAGCCCCTGCCTTGTCCTACTGCTGGGCACCCCTGGCCTCTTCTCCCCTGTTTTCTCCCTCCTCTACTCCAAAGCTGGATGTTTGCAGGGTTCTGATTCTTTCCAAAGTACAGTTGCTCTGCTCAGTTAGGCTTTGAGCTCTTCAAATGCTGGGGCAGACAGATGTGGACTTAAATTTCATCTCCACCGATTCCTGGCCATGTGGCTTGGCTATGAAATCTGAACGTCAGGCTCCTGATGTGTAAAACTGGAACGTAGTATTGGGTTGGCCAAACGCTTCATTTACATTTTTCTGTAAGCTGCTATGGAAAAACCTTTTGGGCCAACCCAATATCTTCTTCATGGGTTATTTAAGAAAACAATGATAATATAATTCATTTAACACAGTGTCTGGCATATTACAGGGCTTCCCAGGTGGCGCTAGTTGTAAAGAACCCACCTCCCAACGTAGGAGATGTAAGAGACGCAGATTTGATCCCTGGGTTGGTAAGACCCCTTGGAGAAGAAATTGGTGACTCACTCCAGTATTCTTGCCTGGAGAATTCCATGGACAGAGGAGCCTGGTGGGCTAGAGTCCATGGGCTCACAAACAGATGTGACTTAGCATGCATGCCTGCTGACATATTACATGGGTTTAATAAATGCTAGTTATTATTGCTGTTATTAATATTTACCATTCATTCATTCATCACACGTTGTCCTCTGTGTCTGTCCATCCCTGTTCACTGACTAACAGCATATGTGAACAGAATGAATCTAGTGAAAGGGAACAAATTCCTCCTGAGGTCTTGGGACATGGTATGAATTAGCACTCATCTACCTGGGTCAAAGGGAGGATCAGGCTTGGAGTGTCCAGGAGGGAGCTGGGGTTTGGGGAGCAGGTATCAGGTAGGGTTAGCTAGCAGGGGACTGGGCTCACTTGGGTCCTTGACTTCATTCTCAGCTCCCCCATGGGCTACTCTCAGATCACAGAGGACTCTTTATATCCATGCATGGTCAGGGTCACCTCTGCACACCTCTGTGCCTGCAGGGGGGCTGTCTCTTAACCCTGAGCCTAGGTTTTGGAAGACAGAGATGATGGCCATTTAAATGCTCTGAGGGTTTTCAACCTCTTGTCTATGCTCATGGAACCCCCAGGTGGACTGGGGCCGGCCAGCTCTTGTGTCTTCTGTCGTGTCTCTCACTCCCCTGCATAGACTCCCCCAGAACCGACACCAGGGGCAGTGCCCGCCTCCTTCTGAGCAGCCTTCTCTTGGCAGCTTGACACCTCTATCTTTACCCTTCCCTCTTTTTTCTTTCTCCACTAATGATTTTTGTAGTTAATGAGATTTCCACCCCTGTACTCTAATTACATGACTCTGGGGTCAGTTCAGCAACCATCCAGCTCTTTGTTTATATACCACTGGGCTTCTCAGCTCTTCCTCCCAAAGCCCTTCTATGACCCCTTTATTTTTCACTGCTGCAGCAAAGTATGTCTCAAAGTAGATGGTTATTTTCCTAATAAGGTGTCTCCATAAGTGAAGACACACTGCTGTCAAATGTGAATAATTAATAAAAATATTGTTGGGATCCTTGGCCTTAAAAGCAAGTATTTGGCAGCTCAGTTAATGCTCATCTGAAGATGTCTAATATTCTGTGGGGCTTTCTCACTGTTAAAATGGAACCTAACAATGGCTGCTAGGAATAGTCCCTTCTTGTCAATCATATTGATCACTCACACTGCATGTCAATCAATTGATTAAGTCCTTCTTGAACATTTGTTGAACTCAGTAGTGTGCTGTTTTCTCTAGGGAAGTGACTAGGGGAGCTCTAAAAGAATAGATGCTTGCTCCATCCCAGGGTCTCTGAGCATCCAAGGTTACCCACCAGACTCTGCTGATATGTAGACAGGGTTGAGAACCATGACTCTGGGGAAAGAAAGGAGACTGTGTTTTCCTCACCTTCTGGAAGCTTAATGGTATTCAGAGAGTTTCTGTTGTGTGCTCCGCAGTGCTGGGCACTCTTACAATTATTATTTCACCTTCTTAGTTCTTTATCTGGACTGAACTCCCTAAATTCTAAGCACAGATGCAGATTCTGAGGCTCAGCATCAAAGTTAGACAGTCAGGGAGTGGCAGGAATAGCCTCAAGCCTAAATCTCTCTGGCTACAAACCTCATACCTTTTGCACCCTCTCAAGCTATTTATACCAGGAAAAGACACAAGGCCATGTATAATAAATGCCACATCCTTGATTCTGGTTCATTTAGAAGAAGAAGAGGGGGAGATGAGTACAGTTTGGAGAATTCAGCCATGATTTTGCTGAGGAGGAGAGATTAAAGCGGGACTTGACAGATCCCTGTGATGAACTTGGAAAACATAAACAATGCTTCTTTCGTTCCTGAGCACAATGAGAGCAATTTCCTAGGTCTTTCTTATGTTTCATTATAAACAGGTGTGTGATGTGGGGAAGACGGTGGAGGGAGTGGACAACTTACAACCCAGGCTGGGCCTCCTTGCATCTGTGATCCTCTAGGGGGTTGTCTTCGTCCTGGTCTTGCAGGTTTAGAACTTTCTGTATGGGCCAAGCATTGAGATTAGGCGGTATGAATTTGCTGTGGGTTCGAGACCTGTCATGGAGTGCTGATGTGGATATTTACAGCAGAGGGCCCCTCCAGCTTCATGCACCTGCAAGGGACATTGCCTTCTGGGGTGGGTGGGGAGCAGTGCTTGAGAAAGCCCCTACCATAAATCTGAATATTGCCTGGGGACTCCAGAAGAAAAGCAAAGGGAGTTGTATATTCACCAGGAATATTGCCTCCTATTTAACCTGAAGATACTTGGGCTTCATTCAGAAGTGTCTATTGTTAGAATGAGACTAGGCACTCAGCTGGGCAGGGATACCTCAAAGCATGATTTCTTTTTTTTTTTTTTAAAGCGTGATTTCTTTTGCCTTTCTGAACTTCATCCGATACGTTACGACAGCTTAGTCAAGGCCATGTGTAATGAAGCTTATCTCCTTCATTTTTAAATCTCCTTAGTAGGTTTTTATTTTTATTGTGGTAAAATTAACCTGACACCAACTTACAATTTTAACCATTGTTAAGTGTACAGTTCTGTGACTTTAAGTACATTCACATTGTTCTGCAGCCATTACCATCATCCATCTGTAGAATTTTTTAATTTTCCCTAGCTTAAACTCTGTACCCTTGACATGCTAACTGTTGGTTTCCCCCTTCCCCAGCCTTTTGCAATTTTTATTGGATTTGAGATACCTGAGGAAATATCTCAAGTATATAGAAAGCTGACTTGGGAGGGTATTTAAATAGAATCCTAGACCTCCCCTTCATAGATTCTGACCCTGCAGGTCTAGAGGGAGATCTGTGAGCCTGAGTTTCTGTGATTCTGATACAGGAGGCCTGTGGATCTTAAAGTCTGAGGATGTTCAGTGGATCCTGATCCATCCACTGACACCCCCCGGCCCTAAGAGCCCCCTTCCACCTAACACTCCTCCTTGACTAGTGAGTAATCCCTCCCTGGGCAAGGGATCCAGGGTTATGATTCCTCTCTCTTCTCTCTAGACACTCCTTGGTTTCTTTCTGGACACATAGGAATGTCAACTTCTGAGGCTTTGAAATATTTATCCTCTCTTCTCTCTCCTTTACAACCACTTTGCTGAAAGGCTGTCTTTTTGACAGCCCCTGGAGAGCTGTAGTATGGGATAACTTAAGAGGACTTAAGTATTTCTATTGACTAAAATTTGGGATAATTCTAGGAAAATCGGAGCTCCTTGAGTATACGTGTACAGATACAGATGTTCACATTTATATATCTACTCTGTTCAGTCACTGGTTCTCAGAGTGGGGTCCCTGGCCCAGCAGCCTGAGTGTCACCTAGGAGACTGCTGCAAGTGCAAGTTCGTGGGCCTCATGCCTGACCTACTGAAACACTGGCATGAAGCCTGGAACCCTATGTTTGAACCAGTCCTCCAAATGGCTCTGATGTGTGAGAACTGCTGCTTTAGATGCATTGTCTAATTGAACCCTCACAAGAACATAGAGAGAACCTCCACCCAAGAAAAGACAAGGAAACTTAGCAAGGCTAAAGATAAGAGAGTTGACTATATCCCCTCAAAAATCCCGGTGCCAGCAGATCTGGAGACTCTGGGGGTCCTGGGAAGGGTACTCTTTTACAGCTCCTTGCATTTCTAGCCAGCAACTGCTACCTAGAGAGAAAGGATCCCAGGCCTTTGCAAATACAAAGGACAAAGAGGGCAGAATTTGCAGATGGGAGTAAAAGGCTTGGTGTCAGGGGGCTGTCTGTGCAAAAAGCAGCCAGGAAGCATCTTTGCACACAATTTCCCCTGTCCCGCATTTAGCCGGCTGGCCTGCTCCAGAGGGAAACCTTGGCTTCCTTTGGCGTCAGCAGCTGGCTGTGCTCTGCAGGAGGTGCGGCAGCGTCATCACTCAGGGCAGCGTGAGGGGGCACAGGAGGCCAGCTGTTGGCGCTGGACCTGCAAAGATTGGTGCCATTTGGTCTCGGCTGTTGCTTCCCATGACCCCAGGGAACTGCTGCACTCGCAGCTTGTAAGCCAGCTGTTTGGGGCGCCTCTGAGCAAGCATAAAGTCCTCAATAGCTGTTTTTCTTATTCCTTCAAAGTTTGCTTTGATTAGCATGAAGTTTGCTGATGGAAAATCAACGTGTCTTTCTGACTCTGGGTCTGGCAGCAAGGCTGCGGGGCATTGGACTGTTGTCTTCCATTTTCTCCTGGTCCAACCTGAGGTTCAGATGAGCAGGGATGAACTCAACCACCAATTCTCAGGGGCTTCTGCTCTAGGCTGGGTAAGGTTCTACGGGGTAGGGACACAGTACGCAGACAGATCCTCCTCTCATGGAACTTGCCTTCTAGAGGCAGAGACTTCCTTGTTTATTTGTGATAGATGGTATGAAGATAGTGAGACAGAGAGATATGGTATCATGTGTCCATTGCTGTGTGATGTGCCATCCTAAGACTCTGGTTTAGAGCAACACTTATTCAAGGTGAAAGTGTTAGTTGCTCAGTCATGTCTGACTCTTTGAGACCCCGTGGACTATAGCCTATCAGGGTCCTCTGTCCATGGAATTCTCCAGGCAAGAATACTGGAGTGGGTAGCTATTCGCTTTTCTAGGAGATCTTCCCAACCTAAGGATCAGACCTGGGTCTTTTGCATTGCAGGCAGATTCTTTACTGTCTGAGCTATTAGGGAAGCCCTATCAGGACTGAATTCGTCAGGGTGGCTCTTTTGCTTAGCTTACTGATAGTCCCTGTGTGTGACTGCATTTGGTTGACAGGTTGGCCATGTCTGGCATTAGCTAGATCAGCTGCCCGCTTGCCGGCTCACCATGTGGCTTCAGGCCATCTCCTTCTGCCTGTGGCTTCTCCACCTAGGATATCTAGGAAGAGGCCTGGATTTCTTACACAGGGGCCCCAGCCTTCCACAAGCACAGAAGCAGAAGCTGTCAGGCCCTCTTAAGGCACAGCATCACCTCTGCCACATTCTTTGGTTAAAACAAGTCACAGGACCAGCCTAGATTCAAGGGATTATGACTGTAGAAGGTACAGGTACCTGGAGGCATGGTGGACTGGGAACCGTCATTTAAAGGGCTATCCCAGAGACCGAGATGAGAGGGTGGGGGGGTCACACAGATGAGGTGCACATGGGGATGGTAGGTGGGTTGGTGGGGGCAGCCCTCTCTGAAGAAGTGAGCTTTGGACTGAGGCAAAGGTCTGGGGGATGAGCATTCTGGTTAGCACAGTATGACTTTCTCTACCATAAAAGTGCCTTCCTCACCTTCTGCTTCCCAAATGGAGCTGCGTGAAGACCCCCTTTATTGACAGGGATGGGAAAACGGACAGAAGGAACTGGAGGGAGGAAAATGAGGTGCTTCACAGTCATGGAGCCAGTCATGAGTCAGCCAGGAGGGACTAGGAGAATAGGACTGAGGGAATGGCCTGGGGACAACATCCCAGCTGGCTTCCTGAGCGCTTCTAGAACGGATGAATGGAATATGGGGCGTCAGCTCTGAAGAAGTTCTTTGCATTCTTTCGGAGGCACCAGTGTTGTGGCAGCAGCTGTTGCTTTGCTTCTTGGGAGGGGAGACCTCTGTGGAAGGTTCAGGAATCGTTTTCAAATGTCAAGTGTCTTGACAGGTGTCTGAAAACAGCTCTTAGGGCTTTTTTTTTTTTTTTTTTTGTAATAGTACAGACAGAATCAAAAAGGATTGAACCAGTTCTTTCTCTGAATATGATCCACAGACCAGCTGCCCCAGAATCCCTGGTGAGCTTGTTAAAATGCAAATTCTCAGTCCCAATTTCAGACAGATTGATCAGAATCTGTGGGAGATAGACCCTAGGACTGCACATTTTATAGATAGCTTCCCCCCACCCCCAATGATTCACATGTTCATAAAGGCTCAAGAAGCACTGCTTTAAACTTCCATAACCACAGACAGTTACAAGTGAATTGCTTGGAAATGACATAGAGAATCATTCTTTGAACTCCAGCTCAAATGTTACCTCGTCCAAGAAGCCTTCCCCAAATTCCTTGAGATGAACCTGCTCGCATGGGTACTGGGGTGCTTAGTGCACATCTTTGAGATGGTCTGGTGGCCCATCCTTTACTCTTGGCAAATCAAGAGCTCTTGTTGGTGGGAACAGAAGTTAGAAGGCTACAGGGGGGTTGTCCTAATTTGTTAAGAAAAGGTCTCCTTCCCTACTCATGAAAGTGGGTCTTACAAGCAATTTCCTGGGCTCTACCTCCTGGTTCAGTTGGTCCTGGGAAGGAGTCCAAGAGCTTCGTGCGCTAGAGAATACTTCGTGCAATCCACTCCATCTATGAATGAAGACTTGAGTACCTAAGAGGCAAGGTGACTAACTCAAGGGCTTAAGGCCAGCTCAGAGTGGTACCCAGGTTTCCAGAGTCCCCGTCCAGTGCTCATTCTTCACATCCCAAGCTGACTTCTTCCTTCAGGTAATGGACATTTTGGTTTCATTTAGAAATTAAACCCTGACCATTTTCCTGCTCTCCTCCTATCTCACTGTGCGGTGTGGAAGGAAATTCGCACCTGAAGCAGCTCTTCCTTTGCTGTCCTCGCTCAGGCCGAGCTAGGCGCAGAGGCAGGGCTTCTGCTGGAAATGTCCTGAAGAACACCTGGTCCCCCGGCTCCAGCAGGGACAGGCTTCCTCTGCCCCAGACCACCCCACTTCATTTTTCAGCCTGCAAATCCCATTTGGTGAACATCCCCTGGGGCTCCTTGCAATGAAGGTCAATGGCTGCTAAGGGTGCCTCCCACTTCTTTGTGGGCAGCAAAGGGCTTGGGGTGGGATTTGCATATTGCTAATTACCATTGATTCCAACTTCGGAGAAAAATCATTGATCCGTTTATAACTTACTGTAATTTGCAAAGCAATTACCTTCTGGCATCTTCTTTCTTGCTAAAAATGTGTCATTATTTTTTTCTTTGAAAGAAAAATGATCTGGGTGTTATCCACGAAGGACCAGGCTCTCTGGTGCCTGAAAATCCTGCCGGGCTGGAACCTCATAACCTTTAAATCTCATTGGGCACCCACACATGGTGGGTGTGCAATCAGTCACTGGCTGAAAGAAGTGATTAGAAACACTGTGGGGATCTGCTGGGCCATAGGACCTTCCTGTCTCCTCTGATGGGTGGTGCAGCGGGGCAGGATAGAGCCTCTGGGAGCAGACTGTCCAGGTTGGAATCCCGTCTCTCCTCTTCACTGCCTTTGTGACTTTGGACAGACATAGCTTTCTGTACTGGGCATTTCTTGAAATGGAAAGGCTAGCAGTACCTTGCTCCCTAGATTTGACATAAAGATCGAATGAGATGATGTGGGTAGCGTGCCCGGTCCATGGTAAATGTTAAATTAGTGTTCGTGATGACCTTTTCTTGGTTTGACGAGTTGTTCATTCTGATTTGATAGGTGAATTGTCATTTTCCGACTGGACACCCAGCAGACAAAAGAAAGGCTCTCTGGTGTGGACCAAGGGTGTTGGCAGACAGAGGGCAGTGAAGTTTTCTGCATGCATGGTGGGAGGCTCTCATGGTGGGGGATAGGCTCTGCCAACCTGCCTGAAGGAATCTGAGTGGTGGGAAAACAGGGGTACCAGAGGGTGTGAATCTGGGGAAATGGGACTTAGTGGAAAGAGTCATAGATGTGGGAGTCAAAAGTCCTGTGTTTGAGTGATGGTTTTGCACATACTGTGTGATCTTGGGCAAATCACTCCACATCTCTGAGCCTCAGAGGGAAGATAAGCATCCCGGTGCCAGTCTTACAACCAGGGTCAGGATTAGAGTAAGGAGAGTCAGGTTTGTACCTTGGGTGCAAAATTTAAGCAGGAAGGGCACCAAAACCTCAGTAATCAAGATGAATAATATTTTAATGTAACATTAAAAAAAAAAAAAAACCCTAACCTGGGAAGAGACAGTCTTGCTTGAACTCATCAAATAATGGAAAAAGAATATCCATCTCCAAATGTGGCACTCCACCAGAGACTGCATGGTCCCTTACTCATCTGACAAGGGTGGTGTGGCGAGCAGAGCAGGGACACAGACCCAGGTGTCCCTGGGTCTGAAATCCACAATATTGTGACAGAGCTTCCCTCATTTCATCAGTCCTACTCGTTATGCAAGAGAATTGTGTGTAACATGTTTCTTCTGATAAACCACCTGGAGGGGGGACGTCTCTCTAACTATTCAACACTTTGCATCACTCTCAGCACTGAACAATGTCTTGCATATGGCACACACTAAATAAGAACAAATCAATGAATCCTCCTTCTAATTTTGAACTCTTTGGTCTGCTTGACTAATTCCATCTCATTCACTCATCTTAATAAATTTAATAAAGATAAAGGGAACCCAACCAATGCATCCCATTCTGCTCATTTAGACAGCCCTGAGTGGGCAGTGGGGAACATGACCCTCTCTTGAGCAGCCCTGTGTGGAAAGTGAAAGTGAAGTCACTCAGTTGTGTCTGACTCTTTGCGACCCTGTGGACTGTAGCCCGCCAGGCTCCTCTGTCCATGGGATTCTCCAGGCAAAAATACTGGAGTGGGTTGCCATTTCCTTTTCCAGGGGATCTTCCCAACCCAAGGATTGAACCTGGGTCTCCTGCGTTGTAGGCAGACGTGTTATCCTCTGAGCCACCAGGGAAGAACTTCTATCTAGAGAAGTAGTTCTCACAGCATGGCTGGCACCCAAGGGCAGCATTAGTACCACCTGAGAAAGTTCTTGGGCCCCATCTCAGGGTCTACTGAACCAGGAGGTAGGGCCCAGGAAATTATGAGTGAGATCCACTTTCACGAGTTGGGAAGGAGGCCTTTTCTCTCCAGATTAGGTCAACATCCCTGTAGCCTTCTGATGCTTTTGGCTTGTAGGGAAAGTGTCTATTTTCTAAGGATTTACAAATGACTCCCTCTATCTTTCTGGCCTCTTGGACACCTCCCGCCCTTCCCACCCTAGTTAGTGTGTAGAATTTGTAACTTGCTTTTCTTTTTTCTTATCTTGATAGTATGGACATCCTTCCAAGTCAGTATTTATAGATTGATCTCATTCTTTTATTTTTAACAATTCATATAATTAAGATTCATACAATTTTCACACAACAGTCGGATGCAAATTCTATTCAAGTCCCCATAGACTATAAACTAGGAGACAATGGAACACATCCAGGGACATAAAACAAGGTGCAAACATTTCATGGTCTAAAGGTATTGAAATCATACAGAATCTGTTCTCTTATCACCATGGAATTATGTTAGAAATCAGTATCAAAAGATATTTGAAAATAGCCCATATATTTTCAAGTGCAATGTGATGTTTACCAAGAGAGATCTTTGACTTAGCCATTGAAAGCCTCAGTAAAGTTAGAAGACTGAAAAAACAGAGGTTGATTGCAGAGAAAAAAACATTAAATGAGAAATTAATATCAAAGATAGTTAAAAAGCCCCATGTATTTGGAAATTAAATGTCCACTGTTAAATGATGGGTGTATCTAAGAACCCATAACAAGGTACATATTTGTAATGGAATGAAAACGAACAGAGAATCTACCAGAATTTGTTGCATGCAGCTGAAGCTGCTCAATGCAGCTGAATACAATGTGGAATCTTGAATAGGTATGAAAACAAATAACTGACACACATAAAATTTTGTGAAATTTGAGCAAAATCTGTACTTTAGTTAATACTGTTGTTCATAGCTCAGTCGTGTCCAACTCTTTGTGACCCCATGTACTGCAGCATGCCAGGTTTCCATGTCTTTCACCATCTCCCAGAGTTTGCTCAAACTAGTGTTCATTCAGTCAGTGATGCCATCCAACAATCTCATCCTCTGTCATTCCCTTCTCCTCCTGCCTTCAGTCTTTCCCAACATCAAGATCTTTTCCAATGAGTTGGATGTTTGCATCAGGTGGCCAAAAAGTATTGGAGCTTCAACTTCAACATCAGTCATTCCAAAATAGTAATAAAACAATGAATATGACTAATACTGTATCACATGTTAACTTTCTGTTTTTTATAGTCTTTTAAAAATTTATGTATTTATTTAGCTTTGCAGGATGTGGATTTTGGATGAGCTGGAAATAGAACCATTTCCTTCTAGCCCGGAGTTGCAGGGAGAGAAGGTATGATACAAAAGAACTTTCTCTGTTTCTCCAGGCTTAATGCTGTGCTCAATTGTCTTTAATTTTCTTGTCAGAAGAGACAGGTTAAATATTATATCTCCTTCGCCCTCTGCCAGCATCTCCTGGCCTGCTAAGCTTGCGCTGTAGTTAAATACATTTTAGCGGCAGCTCTTTTGTTTCTTTTCTTTTAAAAGAGCCAAGTAAAGAGTAAACATGTTGTTTCTTTGCTTTCCCATTTAAGTAAATCTCTCTCTTTTTTATTTCTAAAAGTCTCTTCGCTCTAGTGGATTTGGTGCTTACATGAATCCCATCAACTCTTAATGCATGCATTTTTGGAAGAAGCATTAGAAAATAATCCCTCTGCCTCTTTCACTCTGCCTGAGCCCCCAGCTAGTCTAGCTAAAAAGCCATTTCTGCATAAAAATGCCATCATCCTTGGTCAAACACATAGCTGAGAGAGTGTTTGGTGGTTAACTTGTAATTGGTTAATTTGTATTATGCGAGTTCCATTCCTCTCTCTGTTGACAAGGGCAGCTTTGTCTACCAGTAGCACTGCCCCATGGATGGAAATGTCCTGCATCCCTGGTGTCCAGTATGCAGCCACTGGCCACAAGGCGAGCACTTGAAATATATGCCTTGTGCAACTGAAGAACCATTTTCAGCTTTATTTAATCTTAATTCATTGAAATGAGAAAAAGCCATATGTGGCTTTTGTGGACATGCAGGTCTATGAACAAGATCACTCTTGATTAGAAGGGAATAACTCCTGCCCCCTCCCCCGTGTGCTGCTCTACAGACCACCTTGAACGCCTGGCGAGGGCTTACATATCTCCCTGAGGGGAGTGGGGTGGGGTGGTTGGCTTCCTGAACTGCTCCAGACTCCTCTTCCACCAAGCACACCACTGCTCTCAGCTCTCAGTGGTCCCGGAGTACATCTGGTCATAGGGGGGATGGTAGGTCCCACAGCAGTGGCAGAGCCTGAGCTACAGGTGGGGAGCTCTTAGACTGTCAGTTCAAGTCCTGAGACCACAAGACCCTTGAGCTCCTTCCTTAGCTGCTTGGGGTCTGTTGGTCCCTCTTCTTGAGCACAGGTCCACTGATGAGCTGGACAAAGAGCAATGGATCAGAGATGCTTTGCCTCCTAGGCTTGAGATGCTGACATAACCAGGGGAGCCGGTGTCAGGAGACAGGGTCCAACAAGGAAAACAGACTCTGTGAGTTTTTACAACGCTGGACAGTGTAATGTGATGGAAAAGCCTCAAGCTGAAAGGGATGGTGAGGTGACCCAGAGATTAGCAACCACAGGGTGTAGTTGCCCCCACCCCCCACCACACACAACCCCCGATCAGGCTGGAGGATCAGGCTGTGTCTCCTTCCTCCCACCCTCCAGTCTCCTACTAATGTTTCCCATTGGGCCAACCCAGTCGGAAGCCAATTGACACAGGAGTCTGGGAAAGGTTCCCCCAAGTATTCTATTACAGAGGACAGAGCAGGAGAGGGGTGAGGACTGGCCCAGAGTCTATGTGAGTGTGTTTAAAATATGAGCCCTTACTGTTTCGCCAGTGCACAGTTATGGGGGGCAAGAACCATTCCCCTGCTTCCTGCCCAGTCTTCCCCTCCCCTGGTGCCCCCGCCCCTGGTGCCCCCTCCCAGTTCACAGCGCACTTTGGAAGGACTGACACTGAAGCTGAAGTTCCAATACTTTGGCCACCTGTTGCAAAGAGCCAACTCATTGGAAAAGACCCTGATGCTGGGAAAGGCAGGAGGAGGAGGGGACGACAGATGAAATGATTGGATGGTATCACTGACTCAATGGACAGGAGTTTGAGCAAACTCTGGGACATAGTGAAGGACAGGGAAGCCTGGTGTGCTTCAGTCCATGGGGTTGCAAAGAGTTGGACACGACTGAGAGACTGAATAACAACGCAGCACGCCTAGATGGAGTGTCGGGGTGTTGATGGACTAGTCCTCTTAGAAAGGATGCTGTAGAGTGGGGTTAAACAATGGTGGTGATTCGGGCTTGAACTACATTAAAATTTTTTTTTTGAGTTATTTTTAATTAAATTTTTAAAACTTGATCACAGTTAAAAAAATCACATAACATAAAATTTACCACTTTAGCCTTTTTTTAAAGTTCAGAGGCATTAAATTTATTCACACTGTTGTACAACCAATTTCCAGAGCTCTCTTCATCTCACAAAACGCATCCGTTCTCCCCCAGCTCCTGACAACCACCATGGCGCTTTCTGTCCTTATGAATTTGACTGCTCTAGACACCGCTGAACTGAATTATTTTTGAAGTGGCTGCCAACCTGGAGATTCTGTGGTTCAGGCTCAGAAGTCTATGTAGTACAATGTCCCTGTGATTTAAAAACAAAACGAAAAAGAGCATCTGGGTGAGATTGGCGGGGGTGGATTCTTCCCTCAGAAAAAGACAGAAAGAAATTCAGAAAGGCCTGATGCTGGCAGGGTAGGCTCCTTCTGTGTGGAGTTCTCCTGGTGGGTGAGCGTCATTCCTGTGAGATCTAAGTCTATTAGATTGCTGCCTTTAACCATTAATAATCCACTAGCCAGGATTATTGACCAGAAGAGTGGAAGAGTGCCCAAGGTACCTAGTGATTGTCTGGAGTTCCAGACAATTTCTCTAGCCCCATGGTGGAGCAGACACCCAGTCTCCCTTTGGATCAGTCCCCTTACGCGGCTCAGTTGCCCCAGCCCACCCATGCTTGAGCCCCCTTTTCTGCCTGCTGGTTCAGCAGTGTGACAGGTGGTTCTGCCTCACTGACTGTGTCTGTGACTGAGGTTTAGGACACGAGAGTGAATCTATCCCAGGTCCACCTGGTTTGGACGTGTGTAAAATGCTTGGTTTTGTTACTGTTGGTTGGTTGCACAGTATTCATAGCAGCTTTATTTGGAATAGTCAGAAGCTCTGTGTAGGAAGAATTCTAAGATTCCTGGCCCTTAGGATATATGTGCCTTTCCCTAATTATTCAAGAACTAATCTTGCTATGCCTGTGAAGTGACTTTGCAAATGTTGGGAAGGTCTCAAATCAGTTGAGTTTAACATAGGGAGATGATCAGGTTTAGGCTTGACCTGAAGCACACAAGCCCTTTAAATTTGGATCTAGAAGTCAGAGACTGGAGACATCAGAGATTTGAAAGGTGAGGTAGGAGATTCAAGCATGAAAGTTTTTCCACTGTTGGCTTAAAGATGGAGGGAGCCATGTGACAAGGAATGAAGGCAACCTCTGGGGGCCGAGAACAGCCCCTAACTGATAGCCAGCAAGAAAACCTAACTTGAGTCTTACAACTTCAAGGAGCTATTTGACAGTGGGTTTGTTCTCAGAGGCACCAAAAAGGAATGCGTTATGGCTGACACCTTGACTGCAACTGCGTTTCTCAGAGCAGAGAAACCTGGCCACCTGGGCCTGGCCTTCAGGCCTGCGGAACTAAAAACAAACAAATAGATATTGCTTGCAGTAGGTAAGGTGGCAGTAATTTGTTATGCCTAAAATGTTTAGTTTTCAATTAAAGTAAGAGACTGGATTTAGCATGAAGTTCAGCTCTCTTTAAGTAGAAAGGACTGTTGTCTACTACCTAACTGAGTTCTTAAATCATCATTACAGGGTATGCAGTTTGGATATGGATACAATTAATTATATAGTTAATTGTAGAATTAAAACTAATTCAATCTATGAGGAAATTGAGTCCCAGTGAGGATGATTGACAAGCCCAAAGCCCCACATCTTGTTAGTGCCTAAGCGGGGGCTGGAGTCTAGAAGTCTCCTGAACTCAAGCCTGATGCTCTAGTTACATGCCCACATTCCTTTAAAACTATTTTGAAGTTTCAGGAGTCTGTAGGAAGGGCAAGGTATGGCTGTCCCTTCCTGGGCTTTTTCTAGAGGCATTAGGTGCAGCTAGAAGGCAAGCAGGGTCCTTGGCCTGTATGGGGAGCCTGGTTATCTTGACTCCATTCCTTGGTGGGGAAGCCACCACCAGCTGCAGCTACAGGAGGCTCTGGGCAGGTGTCTGCAGGAGATGTCGCGAAGGGACCAGGTGCTGCTCCAGTTGGCACCTGCTACCTGTATTTCTAAGCCTGACAATGAAGGTGCTCACTGGCAGAAATGGGTGGAGGCCCAAACAAGGGGTCCTTGAGGGAGGATTTTCAAGACATCCGTTCTCGTCTGTTTTATTCAAAGAAATTCCTACACTAGACTGTCCCTGTTCCAGGTGATTGTGGGGGACCTGAAATTAGCCCCAGGCCATGGCTTAGATCTGGGCCCTGGAGTCTCAGAGATGATGGAAGTGGGGCTTTCAGGATTTAAGCTGGGATTATTGGGAGTGAAAATATGGAGGCTGGGCTCCCTCCTCAGACATGAGTCCACAAGTACCCACATCGCAGGTTCTGACCCACATAGTGTTGCTCCTTGGGGGCTCCCTTTATGTGCCTCAAGAGCCCCGGAGTGCTCCAGCTGGAAAGGACCTGAGAGATGGATTAGTCCAACCCTCTCGCTGTGCAGGAGGGAAACTGAGAGTGCTGTGGGGGGGTAGGTGGAGGGGGGCCAAGGTCACCAGATGGCAGAGTCAGGACCCGAACCTAGTGTCCTGGCAGATGGAAGACAAGCAATCTGTTGGGGAGAAGCTGCACTTCTGAAAGCTGTGGGCAGCCCTGTCTCTGTTAGTCTGGAGACAGACTTTTAGACACGCCTGTTTATTTTGACCTACTTACTGAGAATCTGCAGTCTTTTGAACATGGAACCCACAGACCTTGTTGAGAAACAGGTTGAAATCAGTAACATAGACCTGTAGATAGTTAACACAAGGAGAATGGATTTGCCTAGAGTAGATTTGGTGTCAGACTAATCTGCCTGGATTAAAATAGAACTCCACCAGTTACTAGCATATGACTTTGACCTACAATCCTACTGGGCTCCATTCTCCTCATCTATAAATTGGGGATTTTAACAGTTATAACTACCTGCTACTTAGAATTGTTGTGAGGATTAAATGAAGTCATTTAACAACACCTGGCATATTAGGAACACAATGCACTGAGTAT
Source organism: Bubalus kerabau (assembly GCF_029407905.1). Classification (NCBI taxonomy): domain Eukaryota; kingdom Metazoa; phylum Chordata; class Mammalia; order Artiodactyla; family Bovidae; genus Bubalus; species Bubalus kerabau. The sequence continues at coordinate 27,641,651 of NC_073645.1, forward strand.
TAAGTATGACGTGTGTCTTATTTGTGCAGGTCAGCTAATTGTGAATTTGCAGTGATCTGCCTCATTTAACTTATCAGAGTCATTTGATTTCTTTGTGGAAAATACTTATTATAGTTAAATGCAAAACTCGGCAGCGTTCACCATCCCCTCTTACCTCCAAAGCTTTCTGAGGTAGTGAGATATTTTAAACAATTATCAAGTAATTTATTAAGCACCGTCACCGAAAGGAGGTGGTGAGGGACAGGGAGGCCTGGCGTGCTGCAGTCCACGGGGTTGCAAAGAGTCAGACACGACTGGGTGACTGAACAACAACAGTGTGCTTGGCTCTGGGTTAAAGTCTATCCATGCAGTAGAGAAAGGGAAGACTTGGTCCTTTCCTTAAGAAATTTGAACTTGCTGGGGGCACTCACTGCATGGCGGCACAAGACATATCTGAATATGTTCTGCCCTGCGAGAGGTATGTGCTGCTGTTTCAGGGGTGGGATGGGGTTTGGTACCCAAGTATTTCTATTAGCTTTTTAAAAATACACTTTTAATTCTTAGACCACTTTTAGACCTACAGAAAAATTTCAAAGATAGTAATACTCCACACTCAGTTTGACCTATTATTAAAGTCTTACATTAGTACTGTATGTTTGCCCTATGCAATGAAACAGTATTTATTATTAACCGAAGCGCATGCTTTATTCAGATTTCCTTCGTTTTCTGCCTAACGTCCTTCTTCTATTCAGGATTCCATCCAAGGTGCCTCATTTAGTCCTCACGTGTGCTTTGGCCCTTCTTGGTTGTGACAGCTCCTGACTTTCATTGTTCTGATGACCTTGACAGTTTCAAGGGGAACTGGACAGATGTTTTGTAGAATGTCCTTTGGGGAGAAGCTAACACAAGATGCCTTTTTCTGATGGACTGAGATTGAAATATGAGGCTGCTGGAAAGAGACAGTTTCTCCTTCCCACATAGTAGACAGAAGGATGTAGACGTTGGAGGAGGGTTGACTGATGAGGGCTGCAGAATTAGGGATGAAACTTGGGTGGGGTAGACTTAAGGTTTGGGAAGGAAACTCTAGACCAGTGGTCCCCAACCTTTATGGCACCAGGGAAAGATTTCATGGAAGACAATTTTTCATGGACCCAGGGCATGCAAGTGATGGGGAACAGCTGTAAATAAAGATGAAATTTTGCTCACTTGCCTGCCACTCACCTCCTGCCATGTGGCCCAATTCCTAACAGGCCACGGACTGGTACTGATCTGTGGCCAGGGGATTGGGGACCCCTGCACTAGAGGGACCATCCTGGCATTTCCTCAAAGACATAGCCTATTTCCTGATGTGGCATTGGTAACCACATTTTGGAGAACGTGATGGCAATGAATTTCCTCACACTGAACTTGTTAGAAATGTGTGTGTCTCTAGGGTGGGCAGGACAGGAGGTCCCTAGCTGGGGCTCAAAGCAGGCTGCACTGGGCTTGGCATGACCTGTGGGCTAAAGCTCAGAGGAACAAGTTGCTGAGGGCCTGCAGGCAAAGGCATTAATTAGGAGGCTGACGGCTTTGGCCTCCTAATGTTTGGGGTGTTGCACTGGTTGTTTCTACATTATTTACTTTGGTATCTCAGTCAGTAAAGCATCTGCCTACAGTGCAGGAGACGTGGGTTTGATCCCTGGGTCAGGAAGATCCCCTGGAGAAGGAAAAGGCAACCCACTCTAGTATTTTTGCCTGGAAAATCCTATGGACAGAGGAGCCTGGTGGGCTACAGTCCATAGGGTCTCAAGAGTAGGACATGACTTAGTGACTAAACCGTATAACATAAGCAAGCGAGAAAACTAATCAACCTGCCCCTCCAGCCTTTGGGTTCAGCTTGGCTGGAATAACTGAGCTTGTGGAGGAGGAAGGAAAGTCAAGATTCAGGGTTAGTTTGAAGGGACTAAGGGGCCAGAGAAATCTCAGGATTAGGTAATTCTATCTGTATCCACACATGCATCCATCTACCCATCCCTCCCTCCATTCACCCTTCCTCTGTATGTGTGGGCAATGGGCAGGCCGTGGTTTCAGCATACAGGGAGACAGTCTTTACCTGGCCAGTCCAGCAGGTGAGTTTTCTCACCCACAGGCCCCTTCTGCCTCTACAGTGAGCCAGTCAAACACCTCTTGTTTGAGTTTTCACCCTGTACCAGTCTTGTGCCAGATCTCAGAAGGGATCCACAAGAAGATTAAAGACAGTCCCGTTCTTGTAATTACAGAAGAAACTGTCCCTGTAATTGAGAAGAGAGCACGTCCACTCTGAAAACAGAAGGTGCAGTTGGTATACAAAAATATTTAGTGACCCGTCTATAACACTTGTCCTTTTCCAGCAAAGGAGGAAATGGGAGTGAGGTGGGGGTATTTGGGATATGATTATTTCTATTGCTGAGAATAAGCAGTGACTGTTAAAAGCCTGTCTTCAATTCCAGCTGAGTCCACTGCAGGCTCCATGAGAGCATCTCTAGGATGTCTGTCATGACACGGTGCCCTGGTTTCATCCTTACATGAACTGAGACTTCCTGAGATTGTTTCTCTGGTTGTTGCATGAGCCCAGACCTTCTCTTGGTCTGACACCTCCTGGGGCAACTCCCTTGTGAACCAGGGTCTCTGAGGACTTCCCCATGGCCCCAGAGTGCTGTAGTGGCCCTGCCAAGCAAGGCCTCCCTGGGTTTTCTTGGGTTCCCACGAGAAGCCCAGTCTGACCCCTGAAGGGAGCATATACTTCTGCCGTGTTCATGACTTAAAATAATGAGGCAGTTGTCTTAGCAAGAGGAGGCAAATAAATCACTTGGAAGGGTTTTTCACAGGTCAGCAGGTTTGGGACTCGGATACATTAAGATGGAAAATTGCTTTTCCTTCTGAGAGGGGGGCTGGGGATGGGTGGGGTATGACTTGCGCTTCCCTGTCTAGGTCACTTTGTCCCACTTCCCAGAGCCCTTCCTTGGGACAAGTGGGGAGTCAAAGGCTCAGCACACCCGGTCACTCTTGACCCTGAAGTCTGTCACACACTAACTCTGAGACCTCCTGCCACTCCTTACTGCCCACTGCAGGGGCTTTCTCTAGCTCACCACTCAGGGTCTACTGGTCTTTTCACTCTTCCCTCTGCTCCTTCCATACGTGTCCCCATTTCTGTCTTTGCTTGGGTTGGCTCCTCTCTGCTCTGAAGAGTCTCTCATCTCAGCTCACCTCCTCCCAGAAGCCCTCAGGGATCTCTCTTCTATAGACATCGACACTTGCCTTCACCCCTCACTGTGGACCTTCTCCTTGTGCTCCTCAGGTGGTTTTGGTAGCTGTCCTCTCCCTCCAATGAGGCCAGACTTCCCTGAAGACATGGAACTTGCCTTAACACCCAAGAGCCACTAGATCTGGGGTTAGACAGGTCTGTCTTGTGCTTTTATGACAGTTCTTTTCACTTTCTGCCTTGTGGGGTGGGGGCAGGATCCCATTAGGCACAGAGAATGAAATTTGGAGTCTGGATCTGGGCAGTTCTGAGTTCTGTCACTTTCCAGCTTCAGGAACTTGGAGAGGGTACTGAACCACGCTGAGGCTCCTTCTCCATCCATACAAGGGGAACAAGTTCAGTATTATCTCATCAGATAGCCGTGAGGACAAAGTGCTAGGATGCCTGTCAGGTACTTAGGACAGCTCCTGGCGGCTTCCTCTGCACACCTTCCTGGCTGGCACAGTTCTACTTCAGCTGATTAGTTAAACCAACTGATATACTCACAGGCCTGTGTGAATGAGTCCCTCCTGTTGGAAGAACTGAAGTCTGGGTCTTCCAGGGCCACCTGTGGGTGAAGCATCTCCATGTGGGGGTGGGACTCCTGGCCTCAAGCCATGAAGCTACCTTGTGGCTCTCAAATTCTCCTTCCAGGAGTCTGCACAGCTGAGGCAAGGCTAGATTTTCTAGTAATACCTTCCCAAGTTCTCAGGGTGTCAACAAGATGAAGAGAACTGAATAGTGATGGAAAACAGCAGAGGGTTTGAGTTTGATGCCCACGGCACTGGTACGCTGCCCCCAGCTCTTTCCCTACTGGGTGGAGGGACCCAGACCATCCGGGGTCAAAGCCGGGCTCGGCTCTGTGTAAGCTGTAGGAGCTCAGGCAGGAGGCTATGACGTGCAGTCTCTTCATGTGCACACTGGGAACACCACAGCGTGGGCCTCAGAGGGCATGTGCCTGTGGCCACAGTGAGACAAGGCAGGCTTGGTGCTCGCTCAGCACAGACAGTGCATGCTCATGAATCAGTCCCTTGTTATTAACAAATGAGATCTGGTTTCCTCACCTTCAGCTGTGGCTTCCCACACTGGGACCTCTCAGCTCCTGCTTTCCCTCTTCAAGAACCCCTTCCCAAGACAGCTCTGCCTTCAGGAGCTGAGACTGAAGAAATCTAGGCTTCCCATCCTCAGGTTGATACCCAAGAAGACTTTCCCTAACCCCAGGGGCCACTCATACCTCCTACTCCAGCCCAGCCTCCTCCACAGGTCCCCTCAGGATAAGCCCTCAGGAATGCCACATGGTAATCCCATATCCCTGTGTTCCTTCGGGGGGAGGGCTTGAGATGGGGAAGAGGAAGGAAGAAAGAGGGGTGTAAAATCATTCTGTTATAATGTCAACAGCCTTTCCTGCCATCTGGGACCCAAACAACACCCCTTACTGCAGAAATGCGTCAATCTCTGGGCTTCTTGAAAAAAACAGAGGCACTTAGAACAATGTGCTGTGAGCTGTAGCCACAGGGGTGAGGGGCCCACTGATGGCTCCTCCTCACAGCTACCCCCGCTTCTGAGTGAGGCAGTGTTTATCCTCACAACTCCAAGGGCTGAGTGCTGCCATCATTCCTGTTCCTCGGGTGAGAGAACCAAGGCATGAGAAGACCTGACCCTTAAGAACATCATTCCTCTGCATTGCTTTCAGGATGGTTACCTATACCCTATTTGAAAGGAAGGGAAATCATAGTTCAGAAACTCAATGACACCTGCCCAAGGACACACAGTTAAAAACGAACAGAGCTGTGTTAGGATGCTGGCTGCCTAGCTCTAGCCTACCCTGGTTCTGTTTCAGAGTCACGATGGTCTGCTCGAGCCCCTGAGCCCTGAGGCGGGTGAGTTGGGTGGGTTGGGGGTGGGGCGCTCTAGTCTGGTTCTCCTGCAGGGTCTGCAGGGAGATGCTGATGCTGGCAGCCTTGGCTGCTGCGGCTGAAGATGAAGAGGATGCGATACGGGGCCAGCCCCAGCCTGGGCGTCCTGCCAGAGTGGCTGACACTAAGTTGCATTTTGTCGTCTGCTCCCTCTGCCTGATTTAATACAACCTTAAATAATAATGGGGCCGGGGGGAGGGGGAGCAAGGGAGAAACAACCCAGCCAAGATTCTGTGTAACAATCTCATCAGGCCTGGCGTTTTCCCTTTGCTACTCGAAGAGCAATTTCTCCTATGATGTAAACATTTTTTTTGATGATGATTCCAGGCTGAGCAGCACCAGGAGCTGCTGCTCGATGTTTTCCTCCAGCTCCCTCTGGTCCTCAAATGGAGGCAGAATGGGGCCTGTAACCATGGCAATTCTCTACTGTTCTTCTTCCGTAAACCGTAAACATAGGGGAGTCTTCATTATGGCTTCTTCAAGGAGAAAACAAAGCTTTCCCTGACTGGGGCAGGGCAAGGTGGCAGGCAGAGGGGAGGAGAGGAGAAGAGACATCTTAGATTTTTTGTTTTCTTTTGCCATAGAGATGAATTGCCTCAAATTGGCTCAGTCCAATGCATGGTTCCAGCAATTAAAAAAAGATGCAGCCCCAGAGCCAGGCACAAAGGAGGTGCTTCTTAAATGTCTGTTGCAAGCTGGAAGGGAGGGAGACAGGGACAGAGTAGTGTGGGTGAGGGGACAGGATTTGAGGAATCACAAGGAATAAGTTGGGTGACCAGATGGGCCCATATTTTGAAAGGGTTTCAAGTTTTGCTGACCTATCTAATAGGTTTCTTGAAAGAGCAAGATGATGTATGGATTGTCCTCCCTGAAGGCTGGCATGGCGTCTTATCTTGCTTGTATTCCCTGGGCTAGGTACCTGGTCTCTGAATTGTCAGCATCAGTGTTTGTTGAATAAATGAAGGAGTGGGCCAAATTTTTAGACTTTTTTGAAGGTGTACTGAGGATTCTACTAAGGATAATTGTCCTGAGGATATAGATTGATGAAAGCTATGAATTCTTACTCCAAAATTGTAGTCATGAAAGCACGCATTTTATTGGTTATTTCAGGGTGCTTACAGACTTACTCATCACCATCCTTAGACTTCACAGTGAGAATTCCTGGCTGCATTAACCTCTAGATGACCTTGAGCATTTGTTAGTTTGGATCATCAGCAAGAGAAGGGTCTACTATGCTGCCTTGGTTTCCCCAAAGTAATTGAGAACAGATGGATCTGAAGAGGTAATCTTGCTCCTAATTTCCAAGTTTTGGGAAGACAATCATGTTTCACCCAAACTCTTTGGAGCTCAGGGGCTTCACAAGAAATTCCACTCTAGACATCTACAGACAGAGAATTCAGATCCTCTTCCAGGGAAATGTACAAAGTGTAGACCTTGACCTGAAGCCTCTCAGCAAATTTACGTTGTCCTTGAAGCTGCCACATTAGTGCTGTCCTTGTGGTTTTGTGTTTCATGTGGTTTTGGTGTTGCAAACTGGTTCTATTAATTTCCCACAGTCATAAGCCACACACCTGCACACATGGGCAAACATCTCTTATCTATTCTGAGAGTCTGAAAGACTGCCTGATCTTTAAGTCAGGGTACTGTGTCTTGTTCATCTTTGGATCCCCAGGGCTTAGTAGAGTTCAGGGGTCCTGATGCAGGTCTTAGTTTAGGTGACTTCTAGAATTCTCTTCAGCCTGATCAAGTTGGGAACCCAACACCCCCTGCACCCTTAGTATCCAGTACTATGAAAGCAGTTTACAGTATACAAGAACACATTAGGCATTGTCTTTGATCTTGGATTTCTTGTTCTTGACTGGAGAGCTAAGAGTCCTTGTTTTTAAATCCATCAAGATCATTCTTGTACCTAAGATATTCCCTCTCCTGTAAAGTATTTCTTGACTTTCACAGACAGAACATGTCACTGCCACCCCAAGTTCTTTGCTTCATATTCCAGTGTTAACCTCTTTATGGACTTACCTCTTTTTTTTTTTTTAGGTTGTAAATTTCTGGAGGGAAGACTGAATGGAGTTCAACTAGGTATTCCATGGTGCCTTGCATATGGTAGAAACTCAGCAAATGTGGGGCTTGGTGAATAGCAGATACTTTACTTATTATGGGGAGGGGATTACCCCTCTCTATATCTGTTCCCCATGCTGTGTCACTTTGCAGTCCCTCTCACAAAGGTGGATTACATGTCCCTGCTCTTCAGTGTTGGGCTTGGCCATTGGACTTGCTTTGGCCAATAGGATACTAGGGGGAATGATGCAAGCAGAGGCTTGGGATGTGCTGGTGCAATTGACTTGCACTCTTGTGCTGTGACCATCACTTGACTCACCCCAACCCCAGGATAAGAATGAGAAACACGTGAAGCAGCACTGCCCAGCCAACCTGCTGAGTGACACATAAGTGCCTATTGTTGGGTGCCCGTGGGATCGGGGTGGGGGCGTGGTTCATTCCTCAACAACAGTTGTTTAACACAACTGCTAACCTAAAATATAGATTGAGAAACATGGAAGGCTTTGAGGTGAGTTGTTTTTAATCTTTTAGAAAGAATGAAACATTGACAAGTGACTTGAAGTGGTTGGTTGTTCCCCAAATGTAAGACTGAATGGAGGTGGAGGAGGTGTAAAAATTTTCCCAAACATCTTCCTCTCTTTACCGAGTCTGTTGCTATTAAGACCTGAATGATGACAGCTCTTGTGGGAGGAAGAAAGAAACTGAGCTTCTTTGAAGAGCAGTACTTTCCCCCAGAGTTACAAAAGGTGTTGTTTCCCACCCCTGACTTCCGTGAGCAACTCTGCAGCATAAGATAATGTGCGCGTGCACGTGAGAGTGTGTGGATCTCCAATAAAGTCTGACTTCAGTGCTTTTTAGAAAATTGGGCTTTCCCATCATTCTGTCATGGGGTTTCCCAGCCAGCTCACTGCATTACTAGCGGCAGAAGGGATGATGGGACACAGGAGGTGAGGGAGCCTAATGGGGTTTCCATGCTTGTCTGTGACCTGAGGGTTTTCACACTGTGCACTCTCTTCTTCTGGAGCATCGTGATGGCCATGCCTCTCATCCGCTTCTAATGCACAGCCGTTCTTCTAGGTACTGGCCTCCCTGAGTGCCTGCTGGTCCCCCGGAAGTTTTCACACTGCTGTGTCTTTTCTCTCACTGCTTCGCTCACCCGGAGTTTCCTTTCTCAGTGCCGGCTGTAGGCATCCTTCTCACCTTTCATGTTCCAACTCAAATACGATCTTTATTGGGAAGACTTCCTTAAATAATCTGTGGGATAACATGTTGTTTCTATGTTACAGTCCATGTCTCTGCACTTATTTTCTTGGCTGTTTTTCTTTCTAGGTTGAGTTTGGTGTCTTGCAGTGTCTTTCTATCTGAGGTCTCCCATAAGTAGTTACTGGTGTCCCAACTATAGGCAAGAGAAGGTGGGGTGCTTACATGGAAGGTACTGATTGTCTGGATGAGGAAACCACAGACAGGCGCATAAAATGCCACGAAGAACAATCAGCAGTGATAGAGACGCGAAATGGTGCAGTCACAGTGGAAAAGCAATATGGTGGTTTCTCAAAAAATGAAACACAGAATTATTGTGTGCCCCAGAATCCCACTGCTGGGTATATATCCAAAATCATCAAAAGCAGGAAATCAGATAGGTATTATACACCCACGTTCATAGCAAGATTATTCACAATAGTAAAAATGTGGGAACAACCTGTGTCCATCTATGAATGAATGCATAAACAAGATATGGTTATACATGCAATGAAATATGTCTCTAAAAAGAAGGAAATTCTGATACATGCTACCAGATGTATGAACCTTGAGGACATTATGCTAAGTGAAATAAGCCAGTCACAAAAGGACAAATATTGTATGATTCCACTTATGAGGTATCTAGAGTTATCAAGGAGAAGGCAATGGCACCCCACTCCAGTACTCTTGCCTGGAAAATCCATGGACGGAGGAGCCTGGTAGGCTGCAGTCCATGGGGTCGCTAAGAGTTGGGCACAACTGAGCAACTTCACTTTCACTTTTCACTTTCATGCATTGGAGAAGGAAATGGCAACCCACTCCAGTGTTCTTGCCTGGAGAATGCCAGGGACAGGGGAGCCTGGTGGGCTGCCGTCTATGGGGTCGCACAGAGTCGGACACGACTGAAGCGGCTTAGCAGCAGCAGCAGCAGGGTCATCAAGCTCACTGAGGCGGAAAGTAGCATAGTGGTTACCAGCAGCCAGAGGGAAGGGTTATTGTTTAATGGGTATGGAGTTCAGTTTAGAGTGATGACAAAGTTCTAGTGATAGATAGCGGTGTGGTTGTACAACCATGTCAAGGTACTTAATGCCCCTGAACAATGCACTTTAAAACTAATTAAAATGGTAAATTTTATGTAATCTGTATTTTATCACAATGAAAAAATGAAAACGATAGCAATGACAAAAATTTAGCATGTACAAATAATGGTCTGTATACAAATTGGTTTCAGGCTCAAATGTTTTTGGCAGGGATGCTGAGGTGGGTTTAAAGAGTGGGGGTTCCAGCAGGAATGTATGAGCTCTTTGGATTCTGCCTTTGGGAGAAATGGGTGAAGGGTCTTCTGACATCGTGTCTCTTTGATTGGAGGTTCCTTACTTGAGTCCCAGAGGCTGACCACCAAGGACCACTCAGCTGGAGTCCTCCATTTCCCAGGTGGGTCTGGCCAGTGTGAAGGGCCAGCAGGTGGGAGGAGAGCAAGAGGTGGATGAGGTCAGGGACTCTCCTGCCAACGTGGCAGTGACTTTGGTCCTTTACTGCCATCACATCTGCGTATGAGCAGCATATGGGAAGAAGGAAAGAAGAGGAAGGCTTCCTATAAGTTTTTCACATATTTCTGCTCCATTTCATGTGGTCAGAACCCAGCTGCCTGGGGAGACAGGGCATATAGGCTTTACTCCTAGAGACAGTTTGTGGGAATAAGTGTCAGAATTCTGTTTCTAAGGAAGAAAGCAGGATGGATAGTGGAGTCCCTGGCTGGCTCTGCCATGGAGCTGACCAGAGCCCACTCATGACTGGGGTGGAAAGGGTCAATGTGCCTTCTTTCCTCTCCCACTGTTGGGTATCTAGGCTTTGTCTGCTGGCAGAGTCTTAGCCAACTTGGGCCCCTTCTCTGTGCTGCATGTAGAGAAGGTACCACATGCCCCGCCTCACAGGGAGAAGTTAAAGAACCAGAACAGATCCATGTACAAGCATTTTAGACCAGGAAGCTGTAAGTCCAGTTTGCACGCTTGTTTCTCCCATCTCTCAGTTATCATGGGACATAGGTTGCTATGGTGACAAGATGAGGGAGGGTCTGCTTTCACTTATACATAAAACTTCATAAAGTTTCCTCTGAGGAGCTGGACTCCAGATAAGGCAAAGCCTGCCCCTGGGTGCCAGAGGGCTTGAAAAGTTTTCCCAGATTTCTGTTCACCAAATGGATCTTGCAGGAAGCCAATGCTATAAACTGAGTCCAGAAACATCCCAGGAAGAGGAACGATTCAGTGCAAATCCTAAAGAACTGGAACGGGCTGAAAGAGCACTTCTGCTTTGAAGTTGAGAGTGGGCACAAGGAGAGAGGTGGTCAGGACTGCAGCCTAGGAACCACTTCCCACCCCTCTTCTATCCCTGCCCCTCACCCCATATCTGGCCGTCTGCACTCAGCATTGGAGTGCTGGTGGGGGTATAGGCTCTGGCATCTCCTGGACTTGAGTCCTTCCTCTATCACTTTCTAGTTATATGACCTTGTGATAATTTCTTTCACTTTCTGAGCCTCGGCTTCCTCATCTGTAATAAGTAGATAGCACCAGATTCAGAGGGAATTCCATGAGGGAATGCACACAACATGCTTAGCACAATGTCAGACTGGTGGCTATTTTAACTGGTATTTCCAGATGAGGCTTCCCAGGTGATGCTAGTGGTAAAGAACCCACCTGCCAATGCAGGAGATGTAAGACAGGGGTTCATATATGGCCACACCACCCTGAACATGCCCGATCTCGTCTGATCTCGGAAGCTAAGCAGGGTTGGGCCTGGTTAGTACTTGGATGGAAGACACGGGTTCAAACCCTGGGTCGAGAAGATCCCTTGGAGAAGGACATGGCAACCCACTCAAGTTTTCTTGCCAGGAGAATCCCATGGACAGAGGAGCGTGGCAGGTTATAATCTACAGGGTTGTAAAGACAGACATCACTGAAGCAACTTAGCACATGTGCACCCATTTCCAGGTGACCAAATTTCTAAGCACTTCAGTGTGCAGAGAGTTACAGTCTTTGGGGTAGAATTAAAAAGCACCCCGGGAGTGAGGAAGGGGTCAGGTTGGAGGAGGGTGCTGTGGCAAGCAGGTAAGGGCACTCCTTTGTTCCTGAATTATTCATAGAAATAGGCTTTGAATAATTGGAGGCCATTTTTCATTATCATTATTTTCCAGAGAAATGACTCCATTGCTAAAATCTCAGGCGAGGAGGTACACCCAATTCGGCTTAGATTGCTTTCTTAAAAACTGCTTAGGGATGGCCCCAAACCAGCGGCTCATGTGGGGAGGTATGAATGCAAGGGTGGATAATCCCTGCCTTTTTGATTACTTCCCAAAGTGAAAGAGGAGGGGGGAGAGGGAGAGAGAGGGAAAGGGGAGGGAGGGGTACGAGGTAAAGAGGGAGTGGGTTGAAAGGCAGGCTCTAGAATATGTTCAGTCGCTCAGTCGTGTCCAACTTTTTGCGACCCCATGGATTGCAGCACGCCAGGCTTCCCTGTCCTTCACTATCTCCTGGAGTTTGCTCAAACTCATGTCCAGTGAGTCGGTGATGCCATCCAGCTATCTCATCCTCTGCCATCTTCTTCTCTTTTTGCCCTCAGTCTTTCCCAGGATCAGGATCTTCTCCAGTGAGTTAGCTGTTCGCATCGGGTGGCCTCAGAGGGAGTAGGGTTGAGAGGCAGGCTCTAGAAGGATCTGACAGATGTGAAGTCAGCCCGGATCAGGGAGTGGTTCTGTGAGTCTGTGCCTGCTGGGGCTCTGAGGAGCATGTCTTCCCATCTGTCCCTAACCTCCCTGCGATATTTTATCCCCATCCAGGTATAGGGTATTGAAACGGGGAAGAGCTGCTCCACCACAGGATGACCTTGGGCAAGCCCTGTTCCTGACTCCACGCCCCAGTTTCCCTTTCTGAGAAATGAGGCTGGGAATGTGTCTTTTGCAGAATTGTTATGAGGGTTGAATGAGATAATGGATGCGATTTACCCAGCACTGTGTGTGAGTTACAGGAGGTTTATAACAGCTGTTAGAAAACCTGTCTCTCCATCATTGAGTACTTCTCGTTAGAGACCTAGTCCTCGGGGTTCAGCATTGATCACCCCTTTTCAAATGCAGAGGCAGATGCCCTTGGTAAGGGGCATGCCTTTAATCACAATAAATTACTTATCTCTGGGGCTGGAAAGGCCACTGGTTCTTGAGTGTGTTGTGGGTGGGCAGAGAGGTGGCAAGGGGAGGGGAGGCAGAGAGTGCCGAGGGAACAGGGAGAAGGTTGGTGAAGGCCAGTGTGAAGAGGCACACGCACCGCACACTCCAGCACGTGCACACATCTGCCTGCTCTGAGTGTCATGAAGCCTTCTTGAGCCCTCACCTCTACCCGCCGGCTCTAGCCCGGCTGAGCCCGCTCAGGGCAGATGCATTCATACTGGACGGATGAGACATAAGTAGAGTGTCACATGTCAGTATCTGGGAGCCTCCCTTAAGACAGCTGGCACATGCCCTTGGTTGTAATTTAATTGCCATCTGGGAGGTTTGTGGGGATTGCATCTGTCTGTCTAATGAGTTAGAAGCTCTCAGCGAAAGAAATACTTCTTCTGTGTCACGGTTCCCCCACCCCGCCCCACCCATCTTGCCCAGGGTCAAGCACAGGGTTCTGGGTGTCATTAGCCTGCCGTGCTCCACAAGCTGTTGATTGATGGCTGGCTGGATGTAAGCAGATACCACTTAGTGACATGTTTTGAACCTAACTGAGAATTCATCCTGGGGACCAATCTGAGTGGAGAGAGCCTAGTGCTGAGGAGAATAAATGAACCAAATTTGACAAAGGAAGATAAGCAGTCGCCCCACTGCCAGAAGAAGCCCTGTACCTGGGGATCAGTTTCCCTGTCTATGTCAGTTCTCTTCATTCCATTCCGTGTGATAACTTCTTTTCGAAGAAGAAGAAGAAGAAGAAAAAGGAGGAGGAGAAGGAGGAGGAGGAGAGGCAGAAGAAGAAGAAGCAGAAGAAGAAGAAGCAGAAGAAGCAGAAGAAGAAGCAGAAGAAGAAGAAGCAGAAGAAGCAGCAGCAGCAGAAGAAGCAGAAGAAGAAGCAGAAGCAGAAGCAGAAGAAGAAGCAGAAGCAGAAGAAGCAGAAGAAGAAGCAGCAGCAGCAGAAGAAGAAGCAGAAGCAGAAGAAGCAGCAGAAGAAGAAGAAGCAGCAGAAGAAGAAGCAGAAGCAGAAGCAGAAGCAGAAGAAGAAGAAGAAGGAAGTGCCGTATGTGTAGTAACACCGGTCTTGGCCATTTGGTGTTGTTCCCAGAGGGCAAAGCCTCAGGCAGCAGGATGGATACGAGGGAGGCAATAACCTCCTTAGGTCCTTTCTGGAGCCCCTGCTCTAGAAAATCACACAAGGGCCTCTGTGCTTGTGGTTTGTCTGGTGTGGGGACAGGGGTCAGCTCTGACTCGGCCAAATGAGTGCCAGCCCTGGCACTTGTGAGCTCCAGACCTGCAGTAGAGCTGCTTATTGGGGACGGGAGTAACACTCACTTCAGTGATGTTCCTGGGTAACCCTGAGGAAGCCCGTGACAAGGCTCTCCACTGCGGAGGGACCCAGTCCAGACAGCCAGCTAAGATGGCTCATCAAACCAAGTGGACATCTGAGCCTACTGGACCATTCCTCTGCAGGGTAAGCAAAGATCCTTATGAATCCATTCATTCCATCTGCGCAGATTTTCTTCCCTGTGATTTGCTTGCTGGCTTTGGCCAGTAATTTCCAGATATGCCTCATTCAGGGACAGAGATAGAGAGATAGGAGATGAGAAGAGGGAGATGAAGAGAGGAGATTATGTGAGTGTATTTGCTGTGTGGAGTGACTGTGGACGAGGGCTGGAGGAGGCATGGCAGGGACTGCAGAGAGCCGCTGAAAGAGCGCATGAATCCTGTCATTGTAAGCGAAGATTAAACAGTGGAGAGAATGGGGCTTCGCTGTAGCCACTGGATTAACAGCTTGTAGATTTCAATAATCAGTTTAAAGTTGAGTTTATCACTCATGCCAGGAAATGTGGCTCTTTAAGATGAGCTACGCCATTGCTGCTGGAAATGGTTGAAAGTCAGGGAGGCAATTTGCAGCCTGAAGATGCTGCCTCTCAGAGAAGAATCACCCACCCCTGCAGCAGCAGCCCACTGGAACAAGAGATCCTGTCAATTCCCTAAGACCATGAATTTGAGTTGAGATGCCCTGAGAGCAGGTAGATGCTATTTCTAAAGGTGAGTGGGATGAACTGGCTCAAGAAGCCGCTGCAGTGCCCCACGGCCAAAATGTAAAGCTCTAAACCTTTGGCCAGAAGACTCAGCCTTTGCTTGGGGCCTCCTGAACCCATTTACGGCCCCTTCCTAGGTGCTCCTTCTTATAGGCCTGTCCTAAATCCCAGCCCCCATAATTCTTGATCAGCCTTCCTACCTAAAACATTCATTCTTTTCCACCTGTCTAAACTAGCCCACTCACCAACTCCAAATAGAAAATAGATGCCTCCACTGAAAGGTCTCTGAAGCCCTCCTCCCTCCCCAGATGGGAAGACATGCCCCTGCTCCTGTAGGCCCCAGCACATTTTCCTTGTTATAATAGATAGGTCATTGGAACATGACCCCTGGCAGGTTGTAAGCTCCAGAGGCACACAGCTCATCTGGGCTTCTCCATGTGTCCTGTGGCTTGTACTCTGCTTGGCAGAGTAACTTGCCCATGGCTATCACATCAGATACTATCTATTTATCCTTGACTTTCCCATTACATTCTTTCACCTACTGTAGCCAACTCACTGTCCCACAGTATACTGTGAAATTTCACACTTCTGGGCCATTCACTGATTCATTCATTCATGCCTTCTTCCTTTCATCATGTATTTTTTGAATGTCTACTCTGTGCCAGACTACTCTACTTCCAAGACCCAGGGGTGAGCACAAGACCTATGCCTGGCCAATCTGAGCATTCCCTTTTCTTAGCCACAGGAATGGTTACAGATGGGCAAGTGACACAGGTCATCCCACTGAGACTCAAATCTAAGACTCCTTCGGGAACTTTCATGTACTTTCCTCTGGAGTTGCCTAATAGCAGGTATCAGCCTGGAGCTGCTGGGGACCACTCATGAATAGTGGGAAGATAGTCCCACCAAGGAAAGCAGATCTGGGAGGCAGAGAGTTAGAGATTCCTGGGGACCTAGATCAGTCATGCCTGACCCACCCCTGGACTTCAGTTACATGTGTCAGTCAGTCAGTTCCCTTTTCTGCTTAAGCCTGTTTAATCTTGACTTCTGTAACATTCAATCAGTGTTCTCACTAGACTAAAGGCAGAACATGGGCCTTTATGGATAGGAAAACCAGTTCTTTGTTTTACTGGCTGTTCTATACCTGGGTTTAGACTGTCTTTGCTTTCTTGCTGCCAATAAAGTGGGTGGATGGGTGATGGGTGATGGTAGAGGAGTTGTTGGCTTGTCTGTTGTCATCTGTGCCTGGCCTTCAGGCCCCACTTGGTTGTAACTTCCTGCTCTGTCTAGAAATGAGCCTGAGATTCTTGCCTTAAGAATACTTTGGCCACCTGATGCGAAGAAGACTCGTTGGAAAAGACCCTGATGCTGGGAAAGACTGAAGGCAGGAAGAGAAGGGGATGACAGAGGATGAGATGGTTGGATGGCATCACCAACTCAATGGACATGAGTTTGAGCAAGATCCGGGAGTTGGTGATGGACAGGGAGGCCTGGTGTGCTACAATCCATGGAGTCGCAAAGAGACGGACATGACTGAGCGACTGAACTGAACTGAGCCCGAGATGGGTCTCCCCTCACATCTCCTGGAGTTCATGCATTAATAGCACACACAGATTGAATGATAGGTGCTGGATGATGGAAGCGAACTGGGACAGAGGTCACAGTTCACCCTTGTTCAGCTTGATTAATATTTAGGTGTTGCTGCTGCTACTGCTGCTAAGTCACTTCAGTCGTGTCCAACTCTGTGCAACCGCATAGACGGCAGCCCACCAGGCTCCCCCATCCCTGGGATTCTCCAGGCAAGAACACTGGAGTTAGTGGTAGGTCAAATTAGGATTTGAATATTAACAGAGTGTTTTGGTATCAGATATCTATATTTGTCATTCCTGTTGTTGTTTTTATATTGAATTTTACTTTGGCTGCCATTTCACTTGTGCCCCTTGAGATCCTGAGGTCCCGTCATTGCCCCAGGGACTGAGAATGTTCCTGCACATTTAACGAAGTCAGCAACAGGTATATTTTTAGTTGGCTTGTTTGCATCTGTTCTCTCCCTCTTCCTTGCCTGATTGACACCCACTGGATGAGAGTCACAGGAGCATAGTTTTGCCATGGGAGCTACAGGTTACAGCAGCTGGCTCCTCGGCACCCTCTGATTGTGTCTAACCTGCACAGAGGCATGGAGAGTTCCATTTCTCTTAGCTTGCTTGATTCCTCTCTTCAAATGACCATCAAGGAGGTGAGCTGGCCTTATGGACCACCTCTCCATGGCTAGTGTATGAGAGACCCAGGATGCTCAGCTGTGCCCATTACTGTACCCCCCAATGCCCAGTTCAGGCTGGACAGCCTGCCTGAGAGAGGTGTTTCCAGATTGTGCCTGTCTCTGGCTTGGAGCGGCTTCTCAAAATGTTTGTTGTTGTTGTTCAGTCACTCAGTCATGTCTGACTCTTTGAGACCCCATGGACTGCAGCACACCCGGCTTCCCAGTCCTTCACTCTCTCTCTCAGAGTTTGCTCAGACTCATGTCCATTGAGTTGATGATGCCATCCAACCATCCCATCCTCTGTCACCCCCTTCTTCTCCTGCCCTCAGTCTTTCCCAGCATCAGGGTCTTTTCCAACATGGGTAATATTCAATACAGCCCTGCTGTCTTCTGGAGCTCCCTGGAGCCCTTTGCCAGTGGCAGAACCAGGGAAGCAGCTCAGTGTCCTGGCATGAAACAGATGGTACCTTCATGGGGGGGGGATGGAAGAGAGTTTAATAAAGGGACTGTTCACAAATGTAGGCATGTTTGAGGGAGCCATTCAAGGATGGGAAATATCTCTGGATTAGTAACAGCAAGAAACTTACCACACTCACCCCCCACCAAGACACAAAGCACTTACACACTCCAAGAAGACTGAAGAAGGGGCACCCAGCAGAGCAGTGGTTTTTCAGCAGAGGAACACAGCTATCACCAGCCTTGGGCTGGGCTGTGAGGGAGCTGGAGGAATGAGGAGCCTGACCCCTCTCTCCTCCCACCCTCTGGTGACTTGATCCTTCTGTTGGCTGAACCCAACTAGTAAGGGAGTCTGATTCGCTGTACATGGATGCCAGCCTCCTGGGGGCACTATCTAGTTTTCAAGTGTTATCTGCTGTTTCAGGCGGGGGTCCCTAGGACAGAAGGAACAAAGCCACCCATGGTTCCTTCAAGGAGAAGTGGGCAGGCAGGGCACTGTTTAAGATGCCCAGGGGGTCTGTGCATGGATGCCACATGGGATGGCAGGAGACAGATGATCTGCCAGGCCCCTCCCCATGCCAAGCTTGGCCTTAAGCCTCATGGGAAAGAGATGATGCTGTCAGGATTAGAGCAAAGTCTGACATAGCTGGACTTCGAATTATTTGTAACACTTACAGATGCCCCCTCTGAGTAAAAAGTAATGCATGTTCGTTGCAGCCAAAGGACACAGAGACCTGCAAAGGAAAAGCCAACTCCCTCCCCCAACCCCACCCCCCAGACAAACATTAGCAGTTTGGTGTATGTTATTCCTTCCTTTTCTCTGTGCTCACTAAAAATATATTTAAATGTTTATAAAATATAAATTTTTTTTTTCTTCAAAAATAAGATCATAGGATGTGCATAACCTACAACAGTTTTTTCCACTAAAAGTATAATATCACCCTAGGTCAATCAATATATATGGCCCCAACGCATCGTTTTTAATTGCTTCCTATAGTACTTTTGCCTGGAAAATCCCATGGACAGAGGAGCCTGGTAGGCTGCAGTCCATGGGGTCGCAAAGAGTCAGACACGATTGAACGACTTCACTTTCACTTTTCACTTTCATGCATTGGAGGAGGAAATGGCAACCCACTCCAGTGTTCTTGCCTGGAGAATCCCAGGGACGGGTGAGCCTGGTGGGCTGCTGTCTATGGGGTCACACAGAGTCGGACACAACTGAAGTGTCTTAGCATGTCATAGTATCCTTATATAAAGATTTTTTGAGGAAATCACACTTCCCTTTCAATTAGCCAACACAGAATTCTTGGTGACCTACGAAGTCAAATTACTATAAAGATTGTCTTTTGGTCTCTAAGTATTAATACTCCTGGTCTAGTTAGGGTTGTAACTTCTGGGCATGTGACAGAACTTATATTTCAAGATAACCCATAAATGGCACCTAGGTGACTTAGACTCTGGACACTTTAGAGAAAGTTGTTGGACTGAGAAGTCCTCGAGGGTCTCACGCGGGAGCAGCAGAGGGGTGACGTGAGCTGGACTTTAGAAGAAGGAGACAGTCACTAGCACAATTTTAAGCACAGGTGGCAGCACCAACTGGGGCTTCCCTGGTGGCTCAGTGGTAAGGAATCCACCTGCCAATGCAAGAGGAATGAATTCAATCTCTGGTCAGAAAGATGCCTTGGAGTGGGAAATGACAACCTACTCCAGTATTCTTGCCTGGAGAATCCCAAGGACAGAAGAACCTGGCGGGCTACAGTCCATGGTCATCAAAGAGTTGGATACAACTTAGCGACTAAACACCACCACCAGCCGCCACCACCAATTGGTGGCTGACAGAAGTGTTATGTGGCAGAGTCTTCCGGTCCTCTGAAGTAGGGGGACAGCTGCCATGCGTAAGTGACACTGTTTAGATGCAGACAGAGGCGCTCGTGTCATTCCAAGCTCTTGAAATCTGGTTGCTTTTCTCCAAATAGGTTAATCATCCCTCTAGCCCAGAATTCTTTCACACTCTTGATTTGCAGAACACACTCTTTTTATTGAAAGCTCGCATGTCAGTTCGAGTCTTGTCTGTGTCTGCACAATCATGAGTTTGAAATACGGCATGTTTCTGTTAATGAGATTTGACGTGATGCTTGTTAGCCAGTGAACAGCACGGGGCTCCGCGGTTCTGTGTCAGACCCCAAGGGCCTCTTGGTCCAGGTTGCCATAAGCTTCCTGCAGAGGGAGAAGGAGCCCCTACTCTCTGGGTGGAGCAGGAGGGCAGCTGGGAAGAGTAGGCTCCCCTCCTTCTGGTCCCACACCAGGGTCATTTGCCTTTGTGCCTGCCTCTCTCAAGTGCTATTCCCTTATCTTGGCCATTGCCTCCTTTCTCTCCCCTCTCCCGAATCTATGAAGGCATCTCCTGGGCTTCCAGGTGGCCAAGCATTCTCTCTGGCTCCCCAGTTGGGCCCCTCCCCAAGGCACTCTGGGAGTGTCTTCTCTATATTTTCTCTTAAGTTTCTGGCCACCTCATGGGGACATGGCCCCCAAAGGTGCTTGTCTAGGGCGGCCGGGAGAGCCCCGGCACTCTCCGATCTGGCCTCCATTCATTTCCCAGAGCTCACAACTTGAGGACACAAGCTTTCTAGTCAGACCCCTGCCCCCAGCTCTGAACTCCTTGAACGCACTGTAATTCCTCACCCCTTTACCTCTCTGTTGCTGTAACTTTGGACTCTTCCAAGGTTTGGGGTATAACTATTCACCGTTCATCTCCAGGGCAAACTTAGTGCTTTAAGACTCTTCATTCAAAAGATTTGAGGAATCATTACAAACCCCAGTGAGGAAGAAAGAGACATACAACTTGATACTATCCCCTTTAAATGGGAGAAATTCCCAGTTATGAACCATATGGGGAGGCAGATTCTCACCTTGAAGAGGTGGTGCTGGGAATTGCTTTTCCTCTCCCGGCACTCTCCGAGCTGCTGAAATATCTCCCCTCATTATTGGGAGCCTATATGAAAGCTGGTAAACTTTTATTGCAGGCATATTATAGCTTGACTTTAAAACATTCCCCCCACCCGCCCCTACACTTGGCAGCACTGAGGGATGGATTTCATATGAAATTTGCAACTGTCATTCAGGCCCTCTTTGAGCAGGGAGGGCAGTGGGGGATAAGTCTGGGAGCCCCCAGGGCCTCAGACAGCCTCCTCTGCCCCCAGGCCCATTCCCCTCGGTGTCTGCTTTTGCTGAGCCTTGCCCTCTCCATGGGACTTAACAAAGGTCACAGAATTACCTGCACAGAAGGGAGAGAGAAGGTCTTCAGGATGAGAGAGTGGTTCCCAGTCATTCCCCATTTGGGTAGCTGCATAGAAGGCTCTGGAGAGAGCTGAGAATGGCCAGGATGGCCCGGTTGAAATGGGAAGGTGTTGAAGAGGAAAGGGTCCACCCTCTGGACTCAGAGACTCACAGAAATGAGCCCTCGGTCCCCTTAAGTGACTCAGGGTTTGGAATCTAAGGCAAATGGGAAGTGGGGAGGGGCAAGTGTGGGCTCTGATGTTAAATTATTCTCGGTTGTCATCTTGGTGTCCACACTCATCAGCTGCATCTCCCTGGGCAAGTGACATCATTTCTCTGCCCCGAGACCTCTCATGTTTTAGTATAAGTAATATTCTATTGGAGAGGAGTAATGAGGACTAAACACAATAACATTTGCAAAACTCCCAGTGCTGGGCCTAGCTTAAAGTAAATGCCTGATTGATGTCGAGCCTCTCCTTGTATTTGATTCAAGCTGCTTCTACTGCAGTCATGGTTTCCCTCTCTCATTCAGTTCTCAGTGGTCCAATCTTGTTGTTTTCTATGGAAATATGTCTATCAATTGAAGTGTTATGTCTCTTGCAAGGCCAACTCTAAGACTCCATAGTTCTCTATTAACTTTTCATAACTGTTCAACTTTTTTCTTCTCCTTTTGCCTTTTCTTGATGTTTTCTACATTCTCTAGCTAGGACTACCCAAGCTCTCCCCCAAAGGGTTATCTGAAATAAAGGCCGAAGTTGACGTTCAGGATAATAAAAGGATGATTCACATGTCTTAAATATCCCTTATATCCAACAAAGTTGGGTGCATAATGGTAAAGCATTACCCAGTCCTGCCTAAAATGATTCAAACTGGTCTCTAGATCAGAGGTCAGCAAACCACAGCCTATGGGAAAAGTCCATCCCTTCAACTTTTCTTGTAAATAAAATTTTATTAGAACACGGTCACACTCATTTGTTTAGAAATTGACTATGGATGCTTTTGCATTATGGGCCTTCCAGGTGGCTCAGTGGTAAAAAAAAAATCTGCCTACCAAGGCAAGAAATGTGGGTTTGATCCCTGGGTTGGGAAGATCTCCTGGGGAAGGAAATGGTAACCCACTCCAGTATTCTTGCCTGGAGAATCCCATTAGAGGAGCCTGGTGGGCTACAGTCTATGGGGTCACAAAGAGTCAGACGTGACTCAGCAACTGAGCGTGCATGCCTTTGCATTACCACGACAGAGTTGAGCAGTTGCAACAGAAATTGTATGGCCTGCAAAGCCTAGAATATTTACTATCTGACCCTCACAGAATTTTGCTGACCTCTGCTCTAGGTCATCTTCTGTTGATGTGTTCCATGGCTCCTGCCTCAGTTTAAAGGGGGCATTGAGGAATTAACTCTGCCATCCATTAGGTAAGCTCACCTGCTGAGTTACTCATTTATGAAGAAACGTTGCATATATATTGCATGACTCATATGTTGAGTAAGCATTTTAGGCAGTTTGGGCCTATCCTGACAAATGAATCTTAAGACTTATTTCAAGGATAAGGCCAATCCTGGATGTGCCTAGGAGGGTGAGAAAGATCTGAAAGGCAGTTAACTCGGCTGTCATCTGTCCCTGATGCTGATCACAAGCACTGCTTGGGTCCAACACCTTAATAAATAACATCTTATGTTTGTTAAACATGTAACTGTTTCAATAAAGGTCCATATAGTCAAAGCTATGGTTTTTCCAGTAGTCATGTACAGATGTGAGAGTTGAACCATAAAGAAGGCTGAGTGCCAAAGAATTGATGCTTTCAAATTTTGGTACTGGAGAAGACTCTTGAGAGTCCCTTGGACTGCAGAGAGATCAAACCAGTCAATCCTAAAGGAAATCAATCCTGGATACTCATTGAAAGGACTAAAGCTGAAGTTGAAGCTCTAATACTTTGGCCACCTGATGCGAAGAGCCAACTCATTGGAAAAGACCCTGATGGTGGGAAAGATAGAAGGCAAAAGGAGAAGGGAGCAGCAGAGGATGAGATAGTTAGATAACATCACTAACTCAATGGACATGAATTTGAGCAAACTCTGGGAGATAATGAAGGACAGAGGAGCCTAGCATGCTGCAGTCTGTGGGTTGCAAAGAGCCGGACGTGACTAAGTGACTGAAAAACAACAACAATCATTGTTTCATAGGACTCTAATATATGTATATATGTGTTTTTCCACTTGATTCTACTACCATTTTTGAGAGGTATGCTCTGTTTTGTATATGTTAAAGGCAAGACCTGAAAGTGTTTCAGGACTTTTTACACACCATGATTTATCTGTATTTTCACAATTACAGCCTTATTTTCAACCTCTCATTAAGCCTCATTCTGCTTTGCATGCAGATCTGGACAGACAGCCTTTGAGGAAATGACAAGATCTTTGGCTTTATTCTGGCATTCATCTTGCCCAGATCTATGCTTGACTCAAACTCATTAAGTTTTGGGCCAGGCCCTCCGCTACTTTCTTTCCCCTGTCTGCCATCCCTGTGAGAATTTGCCTTCTCGTGCTCAACTTCTTGCCATTCACTCAACTTCTTGCCATTCACTTAACATTGGACAACTTGCCTTCTAGGTAATATACTCTCCAGACAGTAATGAAAGTCTTCAGGTAATTTGTAAATGTTCATCTTCTTTTATAATAGATAGTTGGGAGGTTAAGGATATTTTGAAGAGAAGCAACGTGGTCTTTAAAGTCCCATGGAACTCAGCTCCTGACTTTCCATTTTGAAATATACTTCAGGGTCTTTGGACAAAGGTAGGCATGCCATTTTTGCTTCGTTCACCATATAGCTAAAGCCATAGCCTCACTCCCAGGGCCCTTGACTAATTCTTCTTTTGATAGTTGCATGTAATATTCTGCCACATGCAAGTGCCCAGGTGTGGAGCAACACATGATTATATTGCTTCCTTTAATAAAACCAGCTGTACCCTAGTGATGGGGCTATAGCTGTCTCATAGAGTGCCAACAAACAGTTACTCAGCATAACAGATTGAGGTAGGTGTGGGGAGAAGACAGGAAAACCAATCAGCAGATCCAGTAACCAGAATCTTCCTTGAGTTATAAAGAAGTGAAAGGGTCTTTAGTGATCACATACCTAAGTTCTCCATTTTAATAGTGAGAGAGCTGAGGCTCTGAGAGCAGAAGTAACTTGTCCAAGGTCTTTCTGGGAGTTAGTGGCACAACAGATATTAGAATTTAAGACTTCCAATTCATCTTATGCAGGTAGTTTTCTAAGGGTTCAGAGACAGTGTCTCAAGAGACCCTTCAGGAGGGAAGGGGATGATGGGACCAATTTTATCTGTTTGATTTATTTTAATGGGAGTATTTTGCTCCCTAAAATGATTTGAAAGTCACAGTAGCAAAACATGCTGACTCTTGCTTGGAGGAGATTGAAAATCCTTAAAAGAAAACTGAAAAGTCATTATACAATTGGCTTCCATTGACTGTCTATTGTGTTCCATGCACTTGATGCTCAGTGGTTCACTTAATCTTAATAATATTCCTAGGAGGTAAAAGCTATGACCTATTTTAAGTGGGGAGACTGAATATCATGCAGTTTAAGAAATTTGTCCAAGATTCATATTTGAAAGTAAGTGGAGTAACTGGAATTCAAACTGAGGTCTTTCTGATTTTTTAAAAAAATTTTATCTGAATATAATTGATTTCAGTTCAGTTCAGTCACTCAGTTGTGTCCGACTCTTTGCGACCCCATGAATTGCAGCATGCCAGGCCTCCCTGTCCATCAACAACTCCCTGAGTTCACTCAGAATCATGTCCATCGAGTCAGTGATGCCATCCAGCCATCTCATCCTCTGTCGTCCCCTTCTCCTCCTACCCCTAATCCCTCCCAGCATCAGTCTTTTCCAATTAGTCAACCCTTTGCATGAGGTGGCCAAAGTACTGGAGTTTCAGCTTTAGCATCATTCCTTCCAAAGAAATCCCAGGGCTGATCTCCTTCAGAATGGACTGCTTGGATCTCCTTGCAGTCCAAGGCACTCCCAAGAGTCTTCTCCAACACCACAGTTCAAAAGCATCAATTCTTCTGTGCTCAGCCTTCTTCACAATCCAACTCTCACATCCATACTTGACCACTGGAAAAACCATAGCCTTGACCTTTGTTGGCAAAGTAATGTCTCTGCTTTTCAATATGCTATCTAGGATGGTCATAACTTTTCTTCCAAGAAGTAAGCGTCTTTTAATTTCATGGCTGCAATCACCATCTGCAGTGATTTTGGAGCCCAAAACAATAAAGTCTGACACTGTTTCCACTGTTTCCCCATCTATTTCCCATGAAGTGATGGAACCAGATGCCATGATCTTCGTTTTCTGAATGTTGAGCTTTAAGCCGACTTTTTCACTCTCCACTTTCACTTTCATCAAGAGGCTTTTTAGTTCCTCTTCACTTTCTGCCATAAGGGTGGTGTCATCTGCATATCTGAGGTTATTGATATTTCTCCCGGCAATCTTGATTCCAGCATGTGCTTCTTCCAGTCCAGCATTTCTCATGATGTACTCTGCATATAATTAAATAAGCAGGGTGGCAATATACAGCCTTGACGTACTCCTTTTCCTATTTGGAACCAGTCTGTTGTTCCATGTTCAGTTCTAACTGTTGCTTCCTGACCTGCATACAGATTTCTCAAGAGGCAGGTCAGGTGGTCTGGTATTCCCATCTCTTTCAGAATTTTCCACAGTTTATTGTGATCCACACAGTCAAAGGCTTTGGCATAGTCAATAAAGCAGAAATAGATGTTTTTCTGGAATTCTCTTGCTTTTTTGATGATCCAGCAGATGTTGGCAATTTGATCTCTTGCTCCTCTGCCTTTTCTAAAACCAGCTTGAACATCTGGAAGTTCACGGTTCACATATTGCTGAAGCCTGGCTTGGAGAATTTTGAGCATTACTTTACTAGCATGTGAGATGAGTGCAATTGTGCAGTAGTTTGAGCATTCTTTGGCATTGCCTTTCTTTGGGATTGGAATGAAAACTGACCTTGTCCAGTCCTGTGGCCACTGCTGAGTTTTCCAAATTTGCTGGCATATTGAGTGCAGCACTTTCACAGCATCATCTTTCAGGATTTGGAATAGCTCAACTGGAATTCTATCACCTCCACTAGCTTTGTTCGTAGTGATGCTTTCTAAGGCCCACTTGACTTCACATTCCAGGATCTGGCTCTAGGTCAGTGATCACACCATCGTGATTCTCTGGGTCATGAAGATCTTTTTTGTACAGTTCTTCTGTGTATTCTTGCCACCGCTTCTTCATATCTTCTGCTTCTGTTAGGTCCATACCATTTCTGTCCTTTATCGAGCCCATCTTTGCATGAAATGTTCCCTTGGTATCTCTAATTTTCTTGTAGAGATCTCTAGTCTTTCCCATTCTATTGTTTTCCTCTATATAATTGATTTACAATGTTGTATTAGTTTCCACTGTACAGCAAAGTAAATCAGTTATACATATACATTCATCCACTCTCTTTTTAGATCCTTTTCCTTTATAGGTCATTACACAGAGCATTGAGAAGAATTCCTGTGCTATACAGTAGGTCCTTATTAGTTATCTAGTATATTTTATTCTGATTTTAAAATGCATTCTTTCTTTTTATATTATTAGATTATCAAATACCTTCAAGTTTATTGAGAATATACCCTAAGGGACCACAGACTCAGCAGTGGCCACAGGACTGGAAAAGGTCGGTTTTCATTTCAATCTCAAAGAAAGGCAATGCCAAAGAATGCTCAAACTACCACATAATTGCACTCATTCACATGCTAGTAAAGTAATGCTCAAAATTCTCCAAGCCAGGCTTCAACAATGTGTGAACCGTGAACTTCCAGATGTTCAAGCTGGTTTTAGAAAAGGCAGAGGAACAAGAGATCAAATTGCCAACATCCTCTGGATCATCAAAAAAGCAAGAGAATTCCAGAAAAACATCTATTTCTGCTTTATTGACTATGCCAAAGCCTTTGACTGTGTGGATCACAACAAACTGTGGAAAATTCTGAAAGAGATGGGAATACCAGACCACCTGACCTGCCTCTTGAGAAATCTGTATGCAGGTCAGGAAGCAACAGTTAGAACTGAACATGGAACAACAGACTGGTTCCAAATAGGAAAAGGAGTACGTCAAGGCTGTATATTGTCACCCTTCTTATTTAATTTATATGCAGAGTATATCATGAGAAACGTTGGGCTGGATGAAGCACAAGCTGGAATCAAGGTTGCTGGGAGAAATATCAATAACCTCAGATATGCAGATGACACAACCCTTATGGCAGAAAGCAAAGAATTAAAGAGCCTCTTGATGAAAGTGAAAGAGGAGAGTGAAAAAATTGGCTTAAAACTCAACATTCAGAAAACGAAGATCATGGCATCTGGTCCCATCACTTATGGCAAATAGATGGAGAAACAGTGGAAACAGTGACAGACTTTATTTTTTGGGGCTCCAAAATCACTGCAGATGATGACTGCAGCCTTGAAATTAAACAATGCTTGCTCCTTGGAAGAAAAGCTATGACCAAACTAGACAGCATATTAAAAAGCAGAGACATTACTTTGCCAACAAAAGTCCATCCAGTTAAAGCTATGGTTTTTCCAGTAGTCATGAATGGATGTAAGAGTTGGACTATAAAGAAAGCTGACCACCGAAGAATTGATGCTTTGAACTGTGGTGTTGGAGAAGACCCTTGAGAGTCCTTTGGACTGCAAGGAGATCCAACCAGTCCATCCTAAAGGAGATCAATCCTGAATGTTTGTTGGAAGGACTGATGCTGAAGCTGAAACTCCAATACTCTGGCCACCTGATGCAAAGAACTGACTCGTTTGAAAAGACTCTGAGGCTTCAGCAATACGTGAACCATGAACTTCCAGCTGTTCAAGCTGGTTTTAGAAAAGGCAGAGGAACCAGAGATCAAATTGCCAACATCTGCTGGATCATCAAAAAAGCAAGAGAGTTCCAGAAAAACATCTATTTCTGCTTTATTAACTATGCCAAAGCCTTTGACTGTGTGGATCACAATAAACTGTGGAAAATTCTGAAAGAGATGGGAATACCTGACCTGCCTCTTGAGAAACCTATATGCAGGTCAGGAAGCAACAGTTAGAACTGAACATGGAACAACAGACTGGTTCCAAATAGGAAAAGGAGTACATCAAGGCTGTATATTGTCACTCTGTTTATTTAATTATATGCAGAGTACATCATGAGAAATGCTGGACTGGAAGAAGCACATGCTGGAATCAAGATTGCCGGGAGAAATATCAATAACCTCAGATATGCAGATGACACCACCCTTATGGCAGAAAGTGAAGAGGAACTAAAAAACCTCTTGATGAAAGTGAAAGTGGAGAGTGAAAAAGTCGGCTTAAAGCTCAACATTCAGAAAACGAAGATCATGGCATCTGGTTCCATCACTTCATGGGAAATAGATGGGGAAACAGTGGAAACAGTGTCAGACTTTATTGTTTTGGGCTCCAAAATCACTGCAGATGGTGATTGCAGCCATGAAATTAAAAGACGCTTACTTCTTGGAAGAAAAGTTATGACCAACCTAGATAGCATATTGAAAAGCAATATGCTTTTTTGTTGACTTTGCCAACAAAGGTCCATCTAGTCAAGGCTATGGTTTTTCCAGTGGTCAAGTATGGATGTGAGAGTTGGACTGTGAAGAAGGCTGAGCTCCGAAGAATTGATGCTTTTGAACTGTGGTGTTGGAGAAGACTCTTGAGAGTCCCTTGGACTGCAAGGAGATCCAAGCAGTCCATTCTGAAGGAGATCAGCCCTGGGAGATTTCTTTGGAAGGAATGATGCTAAAGCTGAAACTCCAGTACTTTGGCCACCTCATGCAAAGGGTTGACTCATTGGAAAAGACTGATGCTGGGAGGGATTAGGGGCAGGAGGAGAAGAGGACAACAGAGGATGAGATGGCTGGGTGGCATCACTGACTCGATGGACATGAGTCTGAGTGAACTCAGGGAGTTGTTGATGGACAGGGAGGCCTGGCATGCTGCAGTTCATGGGGTCGCAAAGAGTCGGACATGACTGAGTGACTGAACTGAACTAAAGCTGGGAAAGATTGAAGGTGGGAGGAGAAGGGAATGACAGAGGATGATGGCTGGGTGGCATCACTGACTCAATGGACATGAGTTTGAGTAAATTCCAGGAGTTAGTGATGGACAGGGAGGCCTGGCTTGCTGGGGTTCATGGGGTCGCAAAGAGTTGGACACGACTGAGCGACTGAATTGAACTGAACTGAACTCTAAGGGAATAATTGGTGTAAAGAGTCAAGTGTCAGAGGGTATTGCTTTCTTTAAAACATGAGGTGCTACCTTAGACCAGGCCTAGATGACGTCCGTAGGACAAACTGTACACGCAGGGGTCACGGTCACTGAGTGGGCACAGGGGAGACATGTGTAATGAGATGGGTCTAGAAGGAAGGGGCAGGGCAGGAGCCAAAGGCAGAAACTAACCGCTAACTTTTATTGAATATGTAGTGTGTACTGGTGGCTTAGATGGTGCCTGCAATGTGGGAGACTCAGGTTCAATCCCTGGGTCAAAAGATCCCCTGGAGAAGGGAATGGCAACCCATTTCAGTATTCTTGCCTGGAGAACTCCATGGACAGAGAAGCCTGGTGAGCTACAGTCTATGGGGGTCTCAAATAGCTGGACATGACTGAGTGATTGACACTTTCACTTTTTCACCAAGAACTCACTTATGCATTAGCTCTTTTAATCCCAAGACACCCTTGTGGTATAGGCGTTATTATTACTATCTCCCTTTTATTGATAAGGATCTTGTGGTATAGAGAAGTTAAATAGCTTGCTTTAGTTATTTAGTTAAATAGCTGAAAAGTGCCAGAGTTAAGATCTAAACACAGGTAGTATCACCCCAGAGCCTGCATTCTCCATTTTTTCTTTTTTTTGTAGAGTTTACAAAAGTAGGACTGTGAAATAATAAATATATGGAAAATATCCATGACTCTAAAGCTCTATTTGAGGCTTTCTCATCATACAGGATGATATAACACTTTATACTACACATCTCTTTACTCTCTGCAGAGCATATTAACTTTATTGGATGGGTTGGAGGTGGATAGGGTCTGTGGATTGGCTGGCCAGGGCCTTTGGAGGGTGCTATATGAGAGGGAGCATCTTGACCCTGCAGAGTGTTAGCCCTGCTCCATAAAGCTTCAGGCAGGGGTCCCACCCCATCTCTTTAAGCCTTATTTTCTGCTTCTCTCCCTCTGTGGTTTAGCATTGAATGTTGGTACCACAGAATTTTCTTCCAGAATAAAGGGGCCCCAACTTATTCACAGCCAAACCAGACCTGAGTGAGGATTTTGTTTCTAGAGTAAGTTTTCTGAAGTCATAGTCTGATAATTTGGGGTACCAGCCTAGTCTCACTGGGTCAATCTGGGGAAGTGGTTATGGACCTCCATTATGGATCTGGGGTCTGTGTTGTTACAGACCTGGCTTCAGTCCTTCCTTGTTCATTTGGTCAATCATTTATTTTTTTTTTTTAAAGGGTTGGAGTGTTCCTTCTGAGCCTGGTCCTGTGTGAATGTATGCAGGAGATGGGGCAGGGGAAAGATCCATCTCTGGCTTCAAGAAGCTTCCAAGTCCATTGAGAAGAGAAGGCTCCCACTAGAAACAGTTGATCTACATCTGGAGCTTTGGAAAAGGAGAGGGTGAGAGGAGAGGGCACGGTGAGCTACTATATAGCACAGGGAACTCTGCTCAGTGTTAGGTAACAACCTAAATGGGAAAAGAATTTGAAGAAGAGATACATGTACATGGATAACTGATTTACTTTGCTATATGCCTGAAACTAATGTGACACCATTAATCAACTATACTCCGATATAAAATAAAAAGTTAAAAAAAAAAAAAGTGAGGGGCGAGCTGCCCAAGAGTGACAGGACCCTAGCTGCCTATCCAAACTCCATCTATCCTGTGTCACTCAGCCCAAAGCCTCTCTTCTCTCTGAAACCTCTGTGCTTTTGTGGTTATGTAGATCTTTCCCCTCTGTTGGCTCAGCAGCATTTTTTTGTTCTCTTACAAGACTTAGCATTGTTCTTTTTTTGACTTTTTTTTTGGCATTCCTCATCTGGACTGTGGCAGAGCCCACTCTTATTCCCATCTTCTCTACTCCCTAACAGTACTTTAAAAAATTCATTGTGGAGCTGAAGCCCCGGAGAACTTGTTAAAATGCAGATCTGAATCCAGTTAGTCTTGTGTGGATCCCAAGATTCTGCATTTCTAACAAGCTCCCAGCTTATCCGATGCTGAACCCAATGGTCATGGACCCTCATTTGAGTAGCAAGGTTCTACAGTGTTAGACATAGACAGTACCTATTAAGTGAACTTGGTGATGTATTTAAGTGGTTAATGGGGGCATGTTATAATGGGGGCTTCCTTTCTCTAGGTCTCTTTTTACCTATAATCCAGAAAAGGAACTTTTTAGGCTTGACAGATGCTAAGGCTTCTGTACCCCCATTTTCCTCTCCTGTATTCTTAGCTGATATTGAAGTTAAAGATGGTATTCTTTCCCACTGAACTTGGAAATGTCCTCTTGAGAAGGATTTTCTCAATATAGTGCCCCAAAGATTCACTTTTGGTCCAACAGAGTTGGCTTGAGGATGAATCCTGCCTGCTACCCTGGCTAAGATGTGCCTTAAAGGCGTCTTCTAATGGAATGATTTGGAATGTGTGGGGAAGCTGGGTGCTACACAGAGATGCTCCAGAATCCAGTGTCCACTCTGGGAGATGAAGACTTTGCTACCTTCAGAGCCTTTCATGCTAGAGAAGCCCCACAGTCTGGGTTTGGGAAGTGAGAAGAGGGGCAGGAAGATGGAGAAGAGGTGATGGACGGGAATGATGAAGTCAATGATTCTCCCTTCTTACACTGTTGGTGGGAATGTAAATTGGTGCAATCTCCATGGAAAACAGTATAGATTTTCCTTTAAAAACTAAGACTAGAATTACCGCATGATCCAGCAATTCCACTCCTTGGCATATACCTCGACAAAACTCTAATTTAAAAAGATAAATGCACCCCAGTGTTCATAGCAGCTCTATTTACAATAACCAAGACATGGAAGCAACCATCAACAGATGAATGAATAAGGAATATGTGGTATATATACAATAGAATATTATTCAGCCACAAAAAAGAAAGAAATAATGTCATTTGCAGCAACTTGTATGATGGAGAAATTATTATACTAAGTAAAGTAAGCTAGACAGAGAAAGACAAATATATGATTCCATATCTAAGTGGGATTAAAAAAAATGATACAAATGAACTTATTTGCAAAGCAGAAGTAGGCTCACTGACAAAAAACAAACTTACTGTTAACAAAGGGGATGAGGAAGGGGAGAGAGATAAATTAGGAGTCTGGAATTAACATAGGCACACGTTTGGAATTAACATGGACAGATTACTATATATAAAACAGATAGCAAGGACCTACTGTATAGCCCAGGGAACTATATTCAATATCTTATAATAAGCTATAATGGGAAAGAATCTGAGAAAGAATATACATATCTATATCTGAACTGCTTTGCTGTATACCAGAAACTAACACAACACTGTAAATTAACTATACTTCAATTTTAAAAAATGATTATAAAAAAAAGTCTGGTTCTCAGCCGAGAGTGCATATTAATAATAGAATCATGAGAAAGCTGTAACAAGTAGTGATGCCTGGAGCCACTCCTAGATACTACATTTAATTGGTCTGGAATAAGACCTGGGCATCAACATTGAAAAATCTCCCAGGTGAATCTAATGTGCAACCAGGGCTGAGAACCACTGATTAAGCCCATATGTTCGTGCTCAGCAAGTGGCAAGGGATCAAGGAGCTGGGCTCACTTTCAATCCTGAGCTCCAGGAGAAGCAGAGTCCTGACCTCCCTCCCCTAACTCACCACTCCAGGCCTGGGACCAGTAAGCTCGTGGAAGCAGCTCCAGTTCAGGGAGCCTTGTGGTTAGAACTGACCCTGTCTCCAGAGGCCACAACAAAGGTCAAGGGTTTGAGGAAAGATAGTGCCTTCCAGGAGAAGGCAATGGCACCCCACTCCAGTACTCTTGCCTGGAAAATCCCATGGACGGAGGAGCCTGGTGGGCTGCAGTCCATGGGGTCGCCAAGAGTTGGACACGACTGAGCGACTTCACTTTCACTTTTCACTTTCATGCATTAGAGAAGGAAATGGCAACCCACTCCAGTGTTCTTGCCTGGAGAATCCCAGGGATGGGGGAGTCTGGTGGGCTGCCATCTCTGGGGTGGCACAGAGTCAGACATAACTGAAGCGACTTAGCAGCAGCAGCAGCAGCAGCAGTGCCTTCCAGCCACCTTTTTTTGCTTAAAATGGATCCATCCTCAACAAAATGAGGTAAGGTAATGCCTTCTCAGGTGCCATACTTTCTTGAGGGAATGTTGCTGTTATTATTGCTATTGGCTCTAGGTTGGCTTTTCTCCATGTCTGAGTTTTCTGTGGGGACCTCTTCTCCTTCCTGGTTGAGGTAGAAGGCCGCCCTAGTCATCCTCATCCTCCCTTGAACCCCACCCTTGAGTGTTGCCCTTCTCTTCTCACTTTCCTCCAGACACACACACCCTGTCTCCTCCATCTCCCAATCCTGTCGGCTCAACTGTTTGTTCCGATGAAAGACTGAATCACTGTTAACCCACCAAGATGTAGATGACTGATTCCTGCTCTCTTGGATTTGAAGAGTCTGCTCACTGTCCTAAAATGCTTTTAATTTGTGGGATTCCAGATCATGAATGAGGAGAACGGGAAGCATTTTCACACTAGCATTAGGGGAGATTGGGGGGGCTTTGGGGGGTGGGGTGTGGATGGCATTCCTATACTCTTCTGTGCAGATGTTTCCTCCAAAGTGAGGATGAGGCATTGCTTGAGAACAAGCCAGATACCTGAGGAGGAACAGTTCGTGCCTCTTCCCTCTTTTAAAAAAAATGACAAAAGGGGGTCTGCTTTAGGCAGCTTCGGCATATTTCTAATTTTAGTGCCCATTTGTAACCAAGACTTTGACCTTCCAAGAAGACTTGATTACTACATTCATAATTCATTGGCAGCCTGTCTAGTCCTGATTCAATGATTTCTCCAGTCAGGGAGAGAATCTTGATCCTTTAAAAACTGATTTTTCACTTTAGAAGAGCAAAAGCAATTAGTTTTATTTTTAGCTCAGTTAAGCAAGAGCCCTAATGAAGCTGAAAGGAGGTTTTTTCTCTTCTGTCTTTCCCCTGAGGTGCTTTGTAGGATTCAGCCTAGACGTTGGCCCGCTGTTCTGCTGGGTCTGGGTGAGATGCTTGTTGCTGGTGGAGGAAACCTGAGTGCGGAGTTTGTGAGGGTGGAGGGTGGTTTTCAGAACTTTGTACTTGGCCATGTGTTTCCCGAGGCTGAGACTCCTACCTCGACTCTCGTCATGAAGGTGGGGGTGGAAGTGTGTGCAGGGCGAGCTTGGCAGCCTTAGTCCCTAAACTCTATGTTGTATCTGGAGTTCTTGGCATGAAAGGCGGAGAATAATAGCACTTGGCATTCAGGTCCTTTGTTCCAACGGTACTGGCTCAACTTGCCATTCCCAGCCTTGCCTCCCACCAGCTCCCCTGCACAGGCCCCCAGTCTGGCCAGAAGGGTTTACACATGGGCCCCCAGCAGGACCACACATGTCTCCCACCTTTCCTTCACCATACCCCCCGCCCCTCCACCTTTCCCAACATTCTGAACTCCCTTTCCTCTGAATTCCTGGGAGTCCACTTGGGCCTGTAAGTGTGAATTCCTAGCTAGTGTTGGGCATGTGCAGTCATTATAAGCCACAAGTGAATCTGATCAGGCTTATTAACCCATTCAGACGGCTGCAGGGTCTGGAGGGGAGAGGAGTGGTTGGCTTAAAACAGGAAAGCTGACTGCAGTGTGAACTGTGCTGACCTGCAGAGCACAGGCCCAGTCTAAAGGCTGGAGCCATTCTTCAGCTACAAAAGACGGCTTTCATGCTGAGCTTCTGGTCTGGTGTTGTCAGATTTCCTATTTTTCAAGAGCAGCTGGAAATCCAGAGTTTAAAATGTAAAATCTCTTAATTTTTCAATGTTGGAAATTTGGGTTTCTTTAGTACCTGTGTGGACCAAATCCCCATGTCTTGGATCACCATTTTGATTCCTCAGCTTTAGGTTTTAAGAGCAGAACCTATAGACCCCAGCTGAGAGCCACCATTTTAAAGCATCTTTGAGCCCCCTCTGCCTCCCAGTCTTATAGATCAGGCAGAAGAGCCGGCCCTACATGCAACAGGCTCAGAGTGGTCCAGGGGGTTCCCAGTTACCATAGGGACCTTCACAGGTCCTTTGGGCAAAGCCAGCATTAACTTGTGGCCTCCAGCCCAGAATTCTTTCCATCAGTTTCACACAGAATGTGTGGTGTGGGGTCAATTTTTGTAGCATCTTTACTGTTGAATCTTAACAGCAAATGAGGAAAACGCTCTTCCTTTGGAACGAATTAGATGAGAGAAAAGAATATAAGACTTCATTTCTGTTGACTTCTATGTCATTTTTTGTGGGAAAGATGCTACTAAAATTGAGCATTGAAAAATGCTATTGAGGCTCTGCTGTGTGCCGGGCACTGTGAAGCCACAGGGCAGAATGAGCCACTCCCAGACCTAGTCTCTGTCCTTGGCAGGCTTAGAGTCGCCGTCTCTGGTCACGAGCTCCTAGAGCAGAGACTTGGCCGCAGTCAGCTGTTCGTGTCTCCTGACCCCCAGCCCTCTGCCCAGCACATCAGAGGGACTTAGCAAATTAAAGACATGGCAACCCAAGTGAGGGACAGAAGAGAGAGGCAAAATAAGGCTTCCAACTAAAATACGAGACTGCTTCATCTTGATCTGAGGATGTTCCTTCTCGTAGGAATCAGATTTTGGCATCCTTATCTCTTGGCGAACAACTGCTTGTTGTGACAGACTAGTGTCTTGAATTGATAACTGAATGATACACAATTATTCCAAGTGACATTCCCTGGAAAACCTGAGATGTGGCTCGGGGAGGGAGGGCAGGTGCTCTAAGGGTTAAAGGCTATGGTTCATGCGCTTCTTCCAGGTCTTTCTCTCTTTTCCCCATCTTCTTACTTTATCCTGACTGCAGCCCCTAAGATATTCCCAAGGAAAAACGGAGCATTGCTACAGGTTCCCTATGTCCGGTGCCTGAAAAATTGCCTGCCATTCTCAGGGAGAAGGTGTACAAATTGGACCCCTGTGGAGGCCAGCTCAGGGTGTTAGATGAGCCTCCGACAGAGGATGTGAATCTTGGCCCCAGGTTTCTGTGAAGGATGGTGGGGCTGACAAGCCGACATCAAACATGCCTCTGTTCTGGGGGAGCCATCACTCACCCCCTGCACTCTGGCGGCACATGCTAATGAGGGCCAGCTCGTATACCATCCCTGCCAGAGGCTGGGGGTGGGGAGGGGGTGCAGCCTCCTAGCAGATTGGAAAGAGAGCCCTTGGGGTTGGGAAGGAGACGGCAGTTAGCTCTACCCCCTCTCCTTTCTGGTAGTCCCCATCTGTAGCAGCCCTTCTGTTGTCCGCCCCTGACTCAGTTTCCAGTCACCCATCCTTCCTGAGGCATGGACTGCTTTCTCAAAGCATGAAGAATTGCATGTGTGAGTCATTCTCAGTGGCTTTTCTGTTTTCAGGAAGACCCCAGGCATAGGACAGATTCTTAACCTCAGGACTGACTACCCACTTCAGGCACCTGCTAGGAGAGGGTCTCGAGAGAGCCCTTGTGAAAACAGAGGTTCCCTTTTTATCAAGGGTGGTCCTGTCAGCTCAAGGGGCACTGAGGACAGATGATGACAATGACGATGACACGGTGGCTTCCCTGGTGGCTCAGACGGTAAAGCATCCGCCTGCAATGCAGGAAACCCAGGTTTGATCCCTGGGTTGGGAAGATCCCCTGGAGAAGGGAATGGCAACCCATTCCAGTATTCTTGTCCGGAGAATTCCAATGACAGAGGAACCTGGTGAGCTACAGTCCATGGGGTTGCAAAGAGTCGGACACGACTAAGTGACTAACACACACAAGTGCTTGCCGTGTGACAGAACTATTAAGAGCTTTGCATGTGTAAGCTCACTTAATTCCTCCCATGAGCTCTGTGGTAGGCACTATTGTTATTCAGAAAGTGAAGAAACTGGGGCTCAGAGAAGTTAAAAAGAACTCACCTTTGTAGCTAAGAAACATTCTTGGGACATGACCCAGAAATCCTGCCTTTCTGTAATAACGAATGTCGGGGCTTAGTCTGCTCTAATGCTACTTCCTGTGTGAAGCAACTGCCAGTCCCCGCCAGTTCCCCAGTGATGCAGAATTGAAGGGAAATGACCTAAGGCTTGACTTTGAATTCCCATCTTGGACACTTAGAAGCAGCGTGATCTCAGGCAAATTTTATAACTTTTCTGAGATTGCGTCCCTCTGAGGTTGATGGGAACAACGTCATTTGAATAGCTGTGTGGGTTAAGTGTGTGAAGCCCATTTAACTGGCTCAGCTGTGCTACTTGAGCCCCCAGCACAGGTCCGCCCATCCTCGGCACATGGTGCTACCCCTTCTCTTACAGGCAGCCTTCCTCCTCCATCTTGCTATTTTATGCATATGCGTGTCTTCCCCATAAGGCTGAGTATCTGGGGGCAAATTCCATGTGTTATTCATCTTTGAAAATACTTCCCTTGGAACTTGACTTAGTTGACTAGAATTGGAATAATAATAGCAACCAACTTTTATGAAGTGCACACCTCATGCTATGCTCCATTCTAAGTCCTTCCAACCGCCTTGCTGTGTGGTCCTGTTGTGATGCTCATCTCTGTATCAATAATTGAAGGAATTATGACCCAGATAACTCAGATCTCTGACTTGGGATCCCCCCCATCAGCAGGTGGTGGAAGCTGGAAGTGGACCCAGGTGGTCTGAATCACAAGCCCTTAATCACTTGCCTGTGAGACCTTATCCTTTCCTCCAATCCCCATTCCTTTTAAATAAAAAGTTTCAAATGAGTGGAAACTCGAGGCTCCCAGAGGGTGAGCTGCTCAAGCTACGTCACAGGGCTAATTCGGTAGCCAGGCTGGGGCTGGAGCGAGCTCTCCCCACTGCCAGCCCAGTGTTCCTCCTCGGAGGTATGCCCTGTCATATGGTGCTGTGATTAATTGGGAGAGAAGCTGTAGGTGGTTGACATTTTCCCAGCCTCATCTGCGTTTGCTGCCCACACGCCAGGCCCTGAATGTCAAAGCCCCCCACGCTGCTTTGCCCGGTAGGGGGAGGAGGGAAGCCCACTCACTATTATTAAGCAATTAAAAATAAGGGCTGAGCAGATGTGGGGCGGCCGCCTCTCCTGACGTGTCGGGCAACAATTTAGCTGGCTCCTCTCACTCACGCTGAGAGACATTTAAGCAGCTGCTCTGAGCATTCAGGGGAGGCGGCTCTGAGCACTGCTGAATCAGTACCTTTCCAGCACAGCCTCCCCAGCAGCCTGCCGCCGGGGTGGGGTGGACCCTGGGAGAAGCCGGGGCTCAGGACTGTGGTCAGTAGTCTCCAAAACACTGTGGTTTTCTCATTATATCCGTAAAGAGAGACAGGGTCTGAAAACTTTCTCTGGGTCCTTGGGTCTGTTCCAAAGGCTGATGCATTCCTTACTCCACTCCCCTACAGCAGTCTGGAACCTCAACAGTCAAGTTCATGTCAGGTTGGGCCCAAATCATTTCCTATTTTTCATTTCCACCTGTAACGATGAGCCCAGGACCTAATCTACTAGAAGAGGAAATGGGGACTGAAGTGGGTCAATCAATACCATGGTCTGATTGTTTCAAAATTTTTATGTTGCAATCCTAACCCCAAGGTGATGGTATTAGGGGGTGGGGCCTTTAGGAGGTGATTAGGTCATTAGGGCAGAGCCCCGATGAATGGGATTTGTGGCCTGATAGGAGAAGGCAATGGCACCCCACTCCAGTACTCTTGTCTGGAAAATCCCATGGACGGAGGAGCCTGGTAGGCTGCAGTCCATGAGGTTGCTAAGAGTCGGACATGACTGAGCAACTTCACTTTCACTTTTCACTTTCATGCATTGGAGAAGGAAATGGCAACCCACTCCAGTGTTCTTGCCTGGAGAATCCCAGGGATGGGGGAGCCTGGTGGGCTGTCGTCTATGGGGTTGCATGGAGTCGGACACAACTGAAGTGACTTAGCAGCAGCAGCAGCAGCAGGAGAGGCCTGAGACATCTCCCCTACCCCCTCTGCCAAGCGAGGTTACATGGGTAAGATGGCTGTTTATGTATCAGGAAGGAGGCTCTCGGCAGATATAGACTTCCAGCCTCAAAAACTGTGAGAGACATTTCTGTTGTTTAGAAGACACCCAGTCTATGGTTAGTCCAAGGGCTTCCCTAGTGGTTCAGACAGTAAAGAATCTGCCTGCAGTGCAGGAAACTGGAGTTTGATCCCTGGGTCAGGATGATCCCTTGGACAAGTGAATGTCAACCCACTCCAGTATTCTTGCCTGGTGAATCCCGTGGACAGAGGTCCATGGGTTGCAAAGAGTTGAGCCTGACTGAGCAGCTAACTCTTTCAGTCCATGTTAGTTTGGTTATAGGAGGTTGTGGTTATAACCCATTTGTCTGAATAGGTTG
This sequence comes from Bubalus kerabau, assembly GCF_029407905.1. Lineage (NCBI taxonomy): Eukaryota > Metazoa > Chordata > Mammalia > Artiodactyla > Bovidae > Bubalus > Bubalus kerabau. The sequence continues at coordinate 27,681,046 of NC_073645.1, forward strand.
ACAGTTGGTGAAAAAGGCCTCCTTTGTGTAAGACCTAATGCTCTTGATAGAATCTGGCCTTGGTACTTAGAAATGAGAGCAGAGGATGGTCTCCACAATTCTTTCCTTTTAGATACTTCCATATCTGATGAATTGCCTTTTTCCATTCCTTTAAAATGTCTGTCACATTGATCCTGACCTTTGCTTTCTGCATGTTTATGGCTGGATACACATCTCGTGGATGGAGAAGAAGCTAGGCCTCCCAGTGAGTCATGGGAGGGGGTTCAGGCCCTTCAAAGAAGGTTCACTTATTCTGTGTTGTAGAAGAAAGACTGGAAGTGAGTCACTCCCCACTGCTCCACAGTGCGTGATGCTGGGGTTTCCAATACATATCTACTGAATGAATGATGCTTATAGACGGGGTTTGTGGGAAGTCCTTTATTTTTTGCTACCTGCAATTGATAATGACAAGATTTCAACTTCACTAATACTACAGAAATATTGAGTATGGCTTGATGGTGTGAAATTTATATAGTGTAAGTGGAAAAATCACTTGTTTTAGAGTCAACATATACACATGCACACACTCATACACACACAACTTGGAGCACCCCACTGCCATCTAAAGTGATGGAAAAAAATGTTAAGCACAAGTTGGGTCAGAGTTGGAATCAGGACATGGAAGGGGGAATAATTCCTGTGAAATGCTTACCCCTGCATGTGGGGCCCCAGCAAACAGAAAGGATAAGTGGGTGGTTAGGCAGATTAAGAGAGAGTAAGGCCCTCCCAAGTGGGTTAAGGGTTTGACCAATGAGACTAGTCCTCCAGGTTCCTGTGTCAGGACATAGTTAAGTCTATGGGAACAAAAATTTCAGCAAACTATGGGCTTCCCAGGTGGTAAAGAACTATGGGCTAGTGGTAAAGAACCTACCTGCCAATGCAGGAGACATAAAAGACACAGGTTCCATCCCTGGGTCAGGAAGATACCCTGGAGGAGGGCACAGCAACCCATTCCAGTATCCTTGCCTGGAGAATCCCATGGACAGGAGCCTGGGGGGCTACAGTCCACAGGGTTGCACAGAATCAGACATGACTGAAGTGACTTAGCAAGCATGCGTCCAAGATGGAATATCTTGGAATTTCAGCAAGAGCCCGCCCTCCATTGGTCATCCACCTCTGAGCCCAGAAGCTATTGGCAGCCATCTAGGTCTCCTTTGGGTTGGGCTTGGGTATTCCTACCTTTGTAACTCTAAAGGAGCTTGAAAGATGTATTTCCCCTCTCTCTTTCCAGATAAATAGAGGTGAGGAGAATAAGGAACAGCCAACACATCTTTTTAAATCTTTTATATTGAATTTTGGGCTTACAGAAAAAGTTGCAAAATGGTACAGTGTCCATGGAGAAGGAAATGGCAGCCCACTCTAGTATTCTTGCCTGGAGAATCCCATGGATGGAGGAGCCTGGCAGGCTGCAGTTCGTGGGGTTGTAAAGAGTCAGACATGACTGAAGCAACTTAGTATGCATGCACAGTGTCTCCGTGTACCAGTTTCCGAACATCCCCTAACATTAATGACTTCCATAACCTCGGTGCAATGATCGAGACTAAGACATCAACCTTAGCACAGAACCATCTCTGCTGATATCCTTCTTGGGTTCTGGGGTCCTACCCAGGACTCCACATTGCATTTGGTTGTTTTCCTGTTCATTTTCTGTACTCCCTAACAATTCCTTAGTCTTTCCTTGCCTCTTAAGACCTTGACACTGACAAAGAGTGTTGTGCTGAGGGCACATCTTCACTTCTGTGCAAAAATACCACTTGTGCATTTTTGCCAAAAATGCATAGCCTCAGTCTGATCATGAGAAAACACCAGACAAACCCAAACTGAAAGACAGTCAACAAAATGCTGGCCAACCAATACTTCTTGAAAAAACCTTGAGCCTCTGTTTTGGACTCTATTGGTCCCCCAGTAGGGACCAGTGCTTGCTCTGGTAGAAAAATAGGACACTGAACTGGAATTTTAAACACGATGTCGTGAGGGAGAGGGCGTGCTTCCGTGTGGCTCTGGCGATAGTCCTGAGCGGTTGGAGCTGGGGATTCTGGTGTCAGTTCCCTCGTGTCACTCAGAAGCCTCCCAGATGCCTTTCTAAGATGCAGTGATACCTCCTCTGCCTCTCCCAAAGACTGGACTAAAGACTCAGTGAGATTATGTAGAGGGGCTTATCAATTCTCTTGGGATGATTCCCAAGAAGGGACTGTTATTTCTAAACTTCACTGGGGACACAGAGAAATGAGAAACTGGTAGCTCCAGGTAGGCTAGAACCTTGTCAACTGGTCAACTCCCAACTTTTCCCGTGTGTGTGTGTGTGTGTGTGTGTGTTAGTTGCTCAGTTGTGTCCAACTCTTTGTGATCCCATAGACTGTAGCTCACCAGGCTCCTCTGTCCATGGAATTCTCCAGGCAAGAAAACTGGAGTGCGTTGCCATTCCCTTCTCCAGGGGATATTCCCGACCCAGGGATGGAACCACTTTCCCTTATTTAGCTGTAATCTTCCTGGGGAACCACGACGGAGAGGAGACAAGAAGAAATATACCAAATTTATAACCCTAACTTTTTCTAGAGGGAGGTGACCTTTACAAGAGGTCCGAAAAGGGGAGATCTTGTAGAACTTTATATATGATATATTCTCATATGATCACCTATTATGTACTGGCCAGTATTCTGGATGCTGGACTTTTGTCAATGAACAGAGCAGGCTAAAATCTCTGCTCTGTGGAGGTAACATGCTGGAGGCGCAAGGGGCAGACACTAAGAAAAATAAGTAAATACAGCTATGCTTTGATATCCACGGGGATTGATTCTAGGACCCTGGTAGATATCAAAATCCGTGGATGCTGAAATTCCTTGAATAAAATAGTGTAGTGTTTGCATATAGCCTATGCACATCCTCCAGTGTACTTTAGACCATTTAAAATGAACATAGTTGCCAGGTTATGGCAAATTAAAGCTTTGCTCTTTGGAACTTTCTGGATGTTTTTCCCGCCAAATACTTTAGAACAGTGGTTGGTTTAGTCAGCAGATGCAAAACCTGAAGATAGAGAGGGTTGATTGTAAATAAGTAAATGTTTGGAGGTGATGGAATGCTATCTGTGAATTAAAAATTAAGTCAAAATAATCCTGGATAAAATTTATGTTGGGAGGTAGACAGTCTCTGCTAATAGGCAGGGATGGTTATAAAGTAATGAATAGCATATATTAGGGGAGGGAAAATGGGTGTTGCCAAATGTCTCAACTGCCTGTGTTCTCATTTAAAGTTTCAAATTGGACTCCTCCTTTCTGTAATTAGGCAGTGCATGGAGCTGTTGAAATTCATAACTTTGACCTGGGAAGATGCCTCCTTATCATTCTCTCTTGGTCCCCAGCATCCAGCGGAGGAGATGGACGAACGGAAGAGCACAGGAGTAATTCGCTCTCGGAATACTAATACCAAGATGATAACTGAGATATGAGTTGCACACATCATTTGGGGGATCTTTGATTAAGCATGAAGAAAACTTGTAAGTGTAAAATACACACAAGACTGTTGATCTATTAATAGCCGGAACGGGTGTTTGTGAGAGTGCGGAGGCCACAGTGCTGAAGTGTGGGGTGAGCAGGTGGTGGAAGGCTTTGCATACCTTGGTTGTTGGCTTGTAGAAACCAGTGAGTATTGCTCTTGTGGTTGGAAAAAGAAAATCTAAGGAAACACTTAAACAAATGAAGAAAGCAAGGAAGATATTAGGGAATTTCTAAGTCTCCATAGTTTATGTATAATTTTTCTTCAGATTATTTATTCATTCAGGCAAACACTGATTCTTGTCTTCATGCGGCAGATAGTGGTAAATATCAAGGGGTGAGGGCACATAAAGGTGAGTGAGATTTGATTTCTACCTTCCAGTAGCTTTGTTTTTTTAATAAACTATTAAAAATTCAAAAATTGATTTATCTGGTTTACTTTTTCTTTTTAACTAAGGTGAAATGTACACAAGATAAAAATGAACCATTTTAAAGTGAAGGATTCAGTGAAATTTAGTACATTTACAATGCTGTGCCTTTACCACCTGTTTGTAGTTCTACGATATTTTTATCACCTCCAAAAGGCAGTTAACCTCCATTTCCCTGTCCCCTCCAGTCCCTGACAACAAAGAATCTGCCTTCTGTTTCTTTGGATTTAACTATTCTGGATATTTCATATAAATGGAATCATACAAGATGTAATATTTTGTGTCTGGCTTCTTCGGCTCAGTATAATGTTCTCTGGGTTCATCCTGGTTGTAGCATATATCAGTACTTCATTCCTCTATATGGCTCAATAATATTTCATTGTCTACATATGTCACAATTTTTTATGCATTTATCCAGTGAAGAACATTTGGGGTTCTACCTTTTGGGTGTTGTGAAATGGTGCTGTTATGAACATGGGTATACATATATTTGTTTCAGTACTTGTTTTCAATTATTTTGGATCTGTATCAAATATCCATGTCCAAATTTGAAGGGAGTTACTTATTTACATTGTAGCTCTAATTAATTTTTTGAGTAACCACCAAACGGTTTTCCACAGCAGCTGAATGTTTTACATTCCCACCAGCAACGTACAAGTGTTCCTATTTTTCCATATCTTCACCAACATTTGTGATTTTGTGTGTATGTGTGTGGTTTTTTTTTTTTAATAACTATCCTAGTGGGTGTGAAGTGGTATCTCATCGTGGGTTTTGTTTATAATTCCTTAATGACTAATGATGTTGATCATCCCTTCGTGTGTTTGTTGCTGCTCATTTGTATATATTCTTAGAGAAATGTCTACTCAAGTCTTTTGCCCGCTTTTTAATTGAGTTGTTTGTCTTTGAAAGCTATTGGATAAATAATCTACAAATACTCTTTCCTGTTCTGTAGGTTGCCTTTTCACTTTCTTGATGATGCACTTTGAGGCACAGAGTTGTACAATTTTGAAGTCCAATCTATTTTTTTCTTTTTTTGTTCATACTTTCATTGTCATATATAGGAGTCTATTTCTAAATTCAGGGTCTTTAAGATTTATCCGTAAATTTTCTTCTAAGTATTTTAGGTTGTTGACACATTTTGAAAATATTTGTATATGACATGAGGCAGAGGCCCAACCTCATTCCTTTGCTTTTGGATATCATGTTGTCCCAGCATGATTAAAAAAATATATTGAAGTATATAGTTGATTTACAATGTTGTGTTAATTTCTTCTGTATAGCAAAGTGATTCAGTTAAATATATATATGTATTCTTTTGTGATTTATCACAAAGTATTGAATAGAGTTCCCTATACTGTATAGTAGGGCCTCGTTTATCCATTCTACAATATATACAATAGTTTGCATTTGCTAATGTCAAACTTCCATTCCTTCTCTTCCCAACCCTGCTCCCCCTTGGCAACCACACATCTATTCTCTACGTCTGAGTATATTTCTCTTTTGTAGATATGTTCATTTGTGTTGTTTTTTAGATTCTACATATAAGTAATTTCATATGGTATTAGACTTTCTCTTTCTGACTTACTTAGCTTATGCGGTAATCTCTAGGTCATTCATGTTGCTGCAAATGGAATTATTTCCTTAGTTTTTATTGCTGTGTCATAGTCCGATGTGTATATATGTATATACGTGGCACATCTTCTTTATTCATTCATCTGTTGATAAACACTTAGGTTGCTTCCGTGACTCGGGTATTGTAAGTAGTGCTGCTGAGAACATTGGTGTGCGTGTATCTTTCTGAATTAGAATTTTCATCTTTTCCAGGTGTACACCCAGGAGTGAGATTGTGGGATCATATGGGAGCTCTATTTTTAGTTTTTTAAGGAACCTCCATATTGTTCTTCACAGTAGCTGCATCAATTTACATTCCCACCAATAGTGTAGGAGGGTTCCCTTTTCTCCACACCCTTTCTAGCATTTATTATTTGTAGACTGTTTTGATGATGGCCATTCTGACTCTGTTTTAGAAAAGGCAGAGGAATCAGAGATCAAATTGCCAACATTTATTGGATCATTGAAAATGCAAGAGAGTTCCAGAAAAACATCTACTTCTGCTTTATTGACTATAACAAAACCCTTGACTGTGTGGATCACAAACTGTGGAAAATTCTTAAAGAGATGGGAATACTAGACCACCTGACCTGCTTCTTGAGAAATCTTTATGCAGGTAAGGAAGCAACAGTTAGATCTGGACATGGAACAACAGACTGGTTCCAAATAGGAAAAGGAGTATGTTAAGGCTGTATATTGTCACCCTGCTTATTTAACTTATATGTAGAGTACATCATGAGAAACACTGGGCTGGATGAAGCACAAGCTGGGATCAAGATTGCTGGGAGAAATATCAATAACCTCAGATATGCAGATAATGCCACCCTTATGGCAGAAAGTGAAGAAGAACTGAAGAGCCTCTTGATGAAAATGAAAGAGGAGAATGAAAAAGTTGGCTTAAAGCTCAACATTCAGAAAACTAAGATCATGGCATCTGGTCCCATTACTTCATGGCAAATACATGGGGAAACAGTGGAAACAGTGACAGACTTTATTTTTGGGGGCTCCAAGAATCAGTGCAGATGGTCACTGTGGCCATGAAATTAAAAGACACTTACTTGTTGGAAGGAAAGTTATGACCAACCTAGACAGCATATTAAAAAGCAGAGACATTACTTTGCCAACAAATGTTCATCTAGTCAAGGCTATGGTTTTTCCAGTAGTCATGTATGGATGTGAGAGTTGGACTATATAAAGAAAGCTGAGGGGAGGAGCCAAGATGGCGGAGGAGTAGGACGGGGAGAACACTTTCTCCCCCACAAATTCATCAAAAGAGCATTTAAACGTCGAGTAAATTCCACAAAACAACTTCTGAATGCGGGCAGAGGACATCAGGCACCCAGAAAAGCAACCCAACTCTTTGAAAGGAGGTAGGAAAAAATATAAAAGACAAAAAAAGAGACAAAAGAGGGAGGGACGGAGTTCTGTCCCGGGAAGGGAGTCTTAAAAAGAGAAAAGTTTCCAAACACCAGGAAACCTTCTCACTGCTGAATCTGTGCCGAGCTTTGGAAGCACAGAGGGCAACATAAAAGGGAGGAAAAAAAAAATAAACAATTAAAAATCGCAGATTGTGAGCCCTACGGTAACTCCCCCAGCAGAGAAGCAGCGCAGACGCCTGCACACGGCATTAGCAAGCGGGGGCTGGGCAGGGAAGTGCGGCGTGGGCTGTGTCCCTTAGAGTAAGAATTGGGCCGAATGTCCTGAGCGCTATCTGAGCGAAATAATTTGGGCTAGCAAACCAGACTGTGGGATATCTACCACGCGAAAAGCCAGCCCTAGCCTAAGACACTGCCAGGCCCGCACACAGAACAAAGGACTGAACAGAGATAGCCGGCTGCAGACCTTCCCCCTCCGGTAACAGGCAGCCAGAGCCGGAAGGGGGCAATCGCAGCCCCAGAGAGACACTATCTATAAAACAGTAAGCAGGCTTCTTTGCTAACTAAAACTTCTTGGGGGTCTGGACGGTCAACATCTGCCTGAGAAGGTGCGCCGGTTTTACACCCAGATAACCGAGTGGCGGGGAGGCGATAAGTCGCATCATTGGTGCCCGCCAAACACCTCATCACCTGAGCTGCTCGGATCTGGGAAGAGCACAAAACGCAGGCCCAACCGAGTCTGCGCCTCTGAGGACTACCCGAGTGCCTGAACCTGAGCGGCTTGGACCTGGGAGCTCAGCCCAGGGCCGGCCTCTGATTGTTCCCGGCGGAACAACCTAGAGCCCGAGCAGTGTGGGCAGGGAGGCTACACGCGCCGTGAGCGGGGGCAGACCCAGTGTGGCTGAGGCACTGCGAGCGCACGCCAGTGTTATCTGTTTGCAGCATCCCTCCCTCCCTCCCCACAGCGCGGCTGAACAAGTGAGCCTAAATAAAATAAAAAAAATAGTGTCCGCCACCGTCCCCTTTGTGTCAGGGCGGGAACCAGACACTGAAGAGACCAGCAAACAGAAGAAGCTATAACAGAGGGAAACGCCTTGGAAGCTACAGGCCATAGATTAAAACCCTGTGGTTACTACGGATTACATAGGAAGGGGCCTATAGATCTTGAGAAATATAAATCGGACCAAGGAACTAGCCAAAAATGAACTGAACCCACAATACTCACAACAAAACCAGAGAAAGACCTAGATATATTTTTACTATTTTTATGATCAATCTTTCTTTCTTTTTTTTTAATTATTTTTTTTAAATTTTAAGTCCTCTATTGTCCTTTAATTTTCACTTTTATAACTAGTACTTTGCAAAAAAAAAAAGACCCTTTTTTTTTTCTTCTTCAGCAAACTTCATATATATATTTTATAATTTTTTGACCGTGTTTTTTTTTTTTTTTTCTTTTTCTTCTTTTCTTTAACATTGTATTTTTGAAATTCCAAACTCTACTCTAGATTTTTAATTTTAGCCTTTTGGTATATGTTATCAATTTTGTACCTATAGTTTTTTTCATAATTTCTGTGACTTTTTTTTCCCTCTGTTTCTTTCTCTTCTTCTTTTATATAACATCGTATATCTGCAATTCCAAACTCTACTCAAGATTTTTAATTTATGCTTTTTGGTATTTGATATCAATTTTGTACCTGTATTTTCTTTATAATTTTTGTGACATTGTTTTTGTTGGTTTGTTTGTTTTCTCTCTTTATTTTTCTTCTTCTTTTTTTTTAACGTTGTATTTTTGAAATTCCAAACTCTACTCTAGATTTTTAATTTTTGCTTTTTGGTATTAGTTATCAATTTTGTACCTGTAGTTTCTTTATAATTTTCGCGACCTTGTTTGTTTTTCTTTGTTTGTTTCTTCTCTCTTTCTTTTCCTTCTTCTTTTCATTAACATCGCATTTTTGAAATTCCAAACTCTACTCTAGGTTTTTTATTTTTGCTTTTATGTATTTGTTACCAATTTTGTACCTTTAAGAACCCAATCTTCAGGACCCATTTTTCACTAGGGTACGAGATTACTGGCTTGACTGCTCTCTCTCCCTTTGGACTCTCCATTTTCTCCACCAGGTCACCTGTATCTCCTCCCTAACCCCTCTCTACTCTACCCAACTCTGTGAATTTCTGTGTGTTCCAGACGGTGGAGAACACTTAGGGAACTGATTACTGGCTGGATCTGTCTCCCTCCTTTTCATTTCCCCCTTTTATCCTTCTGGCCACCTCTGTCTCCTGCCTCCTCCTTCTCTTCTCTGTATAACTCCGTGAACATCTCTGAGCAGTCCAGTTGTGGAGTGCACATAAGGAAGTGACTACTGGCTAGCCCACTCTCTCCACTATTGATTCCACCTCATCTCATTTGGGTCACCTCTAACTCCCTCCTCCCTCTTCTCTTCTCCATGTAACGCTGTGAACCTCTCTGAGTGACCCTCACAGTAGAGAAACTTTTCATCTTTAACGTAGATGTTTTATCAATGGTGCTGTATAGAAGGAGAAGTTTTGAAACTACTGTAAAAATAAGACCGAATTGGAAGTAGGAGGCTTAAGTCCAAACCCTGACTCCAGGGAACTCCTGACTCCAAGGAACATTAATTGACAGGAGCTCATCAAACGCCTCCATACCGACACTGAAACCAAGCACCACACAAAGGCCAACAAGTTCCAGGGCAAGACATACCAAGCAAATTCTCCAGCAACAAAGGAACACAGCCCTGAGCTTCAAGATATAGGCTGCCCAAAGTCACCCCAAAACCATAGACATCTCATAACTCATTACTGGACATTTCATTACACTCCAGAGAGAAGAAATACAGCTCCATCCACCAGAACATCGACACAAGCTTCCCTAACCAGGAAACCTTGACAAGCCACCTGTACAAACCCACACACAGCGAGGAAACGCCACAATAAAGAGAACTCCACAAACTGCCAGAATACAGAAAGGACACCCCAAACTCAGCAATTTAAACAAGATGAAGAGACAGAGGAATACCCAGCAGATAAAGGAACAGGATAAATGCCCACCAAACCAAACCAAAGAGGAAGAGATAGGGAATCTACCTGATAAAGAATTCCGAATAATGATAGTGAAATTGATCCAAAATCTTGAAATTAAAATGGAATCACAGATAAATAGCCTGGAGGCAAGGATTGAGAAGATGCAAGAAAGGTTTAACAAGGACTTAGAAGAAATAAAAAAGAGTCAATATATAATGAATAATGCAATAAGTGAAATTAAAAACACTCTGGAGGCAACAAATAGTAGAATAACAGAGGCAGAAGATAGGATTAGTGAATTAGAAGATAGAATGGTAGAAATAAATGAATCAGAGAGGACAAAAGAAAAACGAATTAAAGAAATGAGGACAATCTCAGAGACCTCCAGGACAATATTACACGCTACAACATTCGAATCATAGGGGTCCCAGAAGAAGAAGACAAAAAGAAAGACCATGAGAAAATACTTGAGGAGATAATAGTTGAAAACTTCCCTAAAATGGGGAAGGAAATAATCACCCAAGTCCAAGAAACCCAGAGAGTCCCAAACAGGATAAAGCCAAGGCGAAACACCCCAAGACACATATTAATCAAATTAACAAAGATCAAACACAAAGAACAAATATTAAAAGCAGCAAGGGAAAAACAACAAATAACACACAAGGGAATACCCATAAGGATAACAGCTGATCTTTCAATAGAAACTCTTCAAGCCAGGAGGGAATGGCAAGACATACTTAAAATGATGAAAGAAAATAACCTACAGCCCAGACTATTGTACCCAGCAAGGATCTCATTCAAGTATGAAGGAGAAATCAAAAGCTTTTCAGACAAGCAAAAGCTGAGAGAATTCTGCACCACCAAACCAGCTCTCCAACAAATACTAAAGGATATTCTCTAGGCAGGAAACACAAAAATGGTGTATAAATTTGAACCCAAAACAATAAAGTAAATGGCAACGGGGTCATACTTATCAGTAATTACCTTAAATGTAAATGGGTTGAATGCCCCAACCAAAAGACAAAGACTGACTGAATGGATACAAAAACAAGACCCCTACATATGTTGTCTACAAGAGACCCACCTCAAAACAGGGCACACATACAGACTGAAAGTGAAGGGCTGGAAAAAGATTTTCCATGCAAATAGGGACCAAAAGAAAGCAGGAGTAGCAATACTCATATCAGATAAAATAGACTTTAAAACAAAGACTGTGAAAAGAGACAAAGAAGGTCACTACATAATGATCAAAGGATCAATCCAAGAAGAAGATATAACAATTATAAATATATATGCACCCAACACAGGAGCACCGCAGTATGTAAGACAAATGCTAACAAGTATGAAAGGAGAAATTAACAATAACACAATAATAGTGGAAGACTTTAATACCCCACTCACACCTATGGATAGATCAACTAAACAGAAAATTAACAAGGAAACACAAACTTTAAATGATACAATAGACCAGTTAGACCTAATTGATATCTATAGGACATTTCATCCCAAAACAATGAATTTTACCTTCTTCTCAAGCGCACATGGAACCTTCTCCAGGATAGATCACATCCTGGGCCATAAAGCTAGCCTTGGTAAATTCAAAAAAATAGAAATCATTCCAAGCATCTTTTCTGACCACAATGCAGTAAGATTAGATCTCAATTACAGGAGAAAAACTATTAAAAAATCAAACATATGGAGGCTGAACAACACACTGCTGAATAACCAACAAATCACAGAAGAAATCAAAATTTGCATAGAAACGAATGAAAATGAAAACACAACAACCCAAAACCTGTGGGACACGGTAAAAGCAGTCCTAAGGGGAAAGTTCATAGCAATACAGGCACACCTCAAGAAACAAGAAAAAAGTCAAATAAATAACCTAACTCTACACCTAAAGCAACTAGAAAAGGAAGAAATGAAGAACCCCAGGGTTAGTAGAAGGAAAGAAATCTTAAAACTTAGAGCAGAAATAAATGCAAAAGAAACAAAAGAGACCATAGCAAAAATCAACAAAACCAAAAGCTGGTTCTTTGAAAGGATAAATAAAATTGACAAACCATTAGCCAGACTCATCAAGAAACAAAGGGAGAAAAATCAAATCAATAAAATTAGAAATGAAAATGGAGAGATCACAACAGACAACACAGAAATACAAAGGATCATAAGAGACTACTATCAACAATTATATGCCAATAAAATGGACAACGAGGAAGAAATGGACAAATTCTTAGAAAAGTACAACTTTCCAAAACTTGACCAGGAAGAAATAGAAAATCTTAACAGACCCATCACAAGCATGGAAATTGAAACTGTAATCAAAAATCTTCCAGCAAACAAAAGCCCAGGTCCAGACGGCTTCACAGCTGAATTCTACCAAAAATTTAGAGAAGAGCTAACACCTATCCTGCTCAAACTCTTCCAGAAAATTGCAGAGGATGGTAAACTTCCAAACTCATTCTATGAGGCCACCATCACCCTAATACCAAAACCTGACAAAGATCCCACAAAAAAAGAAAACTACAGGCCAATATCACTGATGAACATAGATGCAAAAATCCTTAACAAAATTCTAGCAATCAGAATCCAACAACACATTAAAAAGATCATACACCATGACCAAGTGGGCTTTATCCCAGGGATGCAAGGATTCTTCAATATCCGCAAATCAATCAATGTAATACACCACATTAACAAATTGAAAAATAAAAACCATATGATTATCTCAATAGATGCAGAGAAAGCCTTTGACAAAATTCAACATCCATTTATGATAAAAACTCTCCAGAAAGCAGGAATAGAAGGAACATACCTCAACATAATCAAAGCTATATATGACAAACCCACAGCAAACATTATCCTCAATGGTGAAAAATTGAAAGCATTTCCTCTAAAGTCAGGAACAAGACAAGGGTGCCCACTTTCACCATTACTATTCAACATAGTTTTGGAAGTTTTGGCCACAGCAATCAGAACAGAAAAAGAAATAAAAGGAATCCAAATTGGAAAAGAAGAAGTAAAGCTCTCACTGTTTGCAGACGACATGATCCTCTACATAGAAAACCCTAAAGACTCCACCAGAAAATTACTAGAACTAATCAATGACTATAGTAAAGTTGCAGGATATAAAATCAACACACAGAAATCCCTTGCATTCCTATACACTAATAATGAGAAAACAGAAAGAGAAATTAAGGAAACAATTCCATTCACCATTGCAACGGAAAGAATAAAATACTTAGGGATATATCTACCTAAAGAAACTAAAGACCTATATATAGAAAACTATAAAACACTGGTGAAAGAAATCAAAGAGGACACTAACAGATGGAGAAATATACCCTGTTCATGGATTGGAAGAATCAATATAGTGAAAATGAGTATACTACCCAAAGCAATCTATAGATTCAATGCAATCTCTATCAAGCTACCAACGGTATTCTTCACAGAGCTAGAACAAATAATTTCACAATTTGTATGGAAATACAAAAAACCTCGAATAGCTAAAGCGATCTTGAGAAAGAAGAATGGAACTGGAGGAATCAACCTACCTGACTTCAGGCTCTACTACAAAGCCACAGTTATCAAGACAGTATGGTACTGGCACAAAGACAGAAATATAGATCAATGGAACAAAATAGAAAGCCCAGAGATTAATCCACGCACGTATGGACACCTTATCTTTGACAAAGGAGGCAAGAATATACAATGGATTAAAGACAATCTCTTTAACAAGTGGTGCTGGGAAATCTGGTCAACCACTTGTAAAAGAATGAAACTAGAACACTTTCTAACACCATACACAAAAATAAACTCAAAATGGATTAAAGATCTAAACGTAAGACCAGAAACTATAAAACTCCTAGAGGAGAACATAGGCAAAACACTCTCTGACATACATCACAGCAGGATCCTCTATGACCCACCTCCCAGAATATTGGAAATAAAAGCAAAAATAAACAAATGGGACCTAATTAACCTTAAAAGCTTCTGCACATCAAAGGAAACTATTAGCAAGGTGAAAAGACAGCCTTCAGAATGGGAGAAGATAATAGCAAATGAAGCAACTGACAAACAACTAATCTCGAGAATATACAAGCAACTCCTACAGCTCAACTCCAGAAAAATAAATGACCCAATCAAAAAATGGGCCAAAGAACTAAATAGACATTTCTCCAAAGAAGACATACAGATGGCTAACAAACACATGAAAAGATGCTCAACATCACTCATTATCAGAGAAATGCAAATCAAAACCACTCTGAGGTACCATTTCACACCAGTCAGAATGGCTGCGATCCAAAAGTCTACAAGTAATAAATGCTGGAGAGGGTGTGGAGAAAAGGGAACCCTCTTACACTGTTGGTGGGAATGCAAACTAGTACAGCCACTATGGAGAACAGTGTGGAGATTCCTTAAAAAACTGGAACTAGACCTGCCTTATGATCCAGCAATCCCACTGCTGGGCATACACACTGAGAAAACCAGAAGGGAAAGAGACACGTGTACCCCAATGTTCATTGCAGCACTGTTTATAATAGCCAGGACATGGAAGCAACCTAGATGTCCATCAGCAGATGAATGGATAAGAGAGCTGTGGTACATATACACAATGGAGTATTATTCAGCCATTAAAAAGAATACATTTGAATCAGTTCTAATGAGGTGGATGAAACTGGAGCCTATTATACAGAGTGAAGTAAGCCAGAAAGAAAAACACCAATACAGTATACTAACGCATATATATGGGATTTAGAAAGATGGTAACAATAACCCTGTGTACGAGACAGCAAAAGAGACACTGATGTATAGAACAGTCTTATGGACTCTGTGAGAGAGGGAGAGGGTGGGAAGATTTGGGAGAATGGCACTGAAACATGTAAAATATCATGTATGAAACGAGTTGCCAGTCCAGGTTCGATGCACGATACTGGATGCTTGGGGCTGGTGCACTGGGACGACCCAGAGGGATGGAATGGGGAGGGAGGAGGGAGGAGGGTTCAGGATGGGGAACACATGTATACCTGTGGTGGATTCATTTTGATATTTGGCAAAACTAATACAGTTATGTAAAGTTTAAAAATAAAATAAAATTAAAAAAAAAAAAGAAGAAAAGCTGAGCGCCAAAGAATTGATGCTTTTTTTTTAATTTCTAATCTTTTTTTTTTAAATATAAATTTATTTATTTTAATTGGCGGTTAATTACTTTACAGTATTGTATTGGTTTTGCCATACATCAACATGAATCCGCCACAGGTATACACGTGTTCCCCATCCTGAACCCCCCTCCCTCCTCCCTCCCCGTACCATCCCTCTGGGTCGTCTCAGTGCACCAGCCCCAGGCATCCAGGTTCGATGCAGGATACAGAATTGATGCTTTTGAACTGTGGTGTTGGAGAAGACCCTTCAGAGTCCTTTGGACTGCAAGGAGATCCAACCAGTCCATCCTAAAAGAGATCAGTCCTGAGTGTTCATTGGAAGGACTGATGTTGAAACTGAAACTCCAATACTTTGGCCACCTGATGCGAAGAGCTGACTCATTTGAAAAGACCCTGATGCTGGAAAAGATTGAGGGCAGGAGGAGAAGGGGATGGCAGAGGATAAGATGGTTGGATGGCATTACCGCCTCAATGGGCATGAGTTTGGGTAAACTCCAGGAGTTGGTGATGGACAGGGAGGCCTGGTGTGCTGCGGTCTATGGGGTCACAAAGAGTTGGATATGACTGAGCGACTGAACTGATTCTGACTTGTGTGAGGTGGTACTTCATTTTAGTTTTGATTTTCACTTCTCTAATAGTTAGCAATGTTGAGCATCTTTTTATGTGCCTATTGGCCAGTTGTCCTTTTTTTATTGTTTTTTTTTTTTAATTGACCTGTTTGTATAGTTTGGAGATTAAGCTCTTGTTGGTCTCATCTTTGCAAACATTTTCTCCCATGCCATAGGTCGTCTTTTTGTTTCATTTGTGGTTTTGTTTCCTGTGCAGAAGCCTTTAAGTTTGATTAGGCTGCATTTGTTTCTTTTTGCTTTTATTTCCTTTTGCCTTGGGAGACTGACCTAAGAGAACATTGCCCTGATTTATGTCAGAGAATGTTTTGCCTATGATCTCTTCTAGGAGTTTTATGATGTCATGGCTTATATTTAAGTCTTTAGCTATTTTATTTTTGTGTATGGTGTGAGGGTGTGTTCTAATTTTATTGCTTTTCATGTGACTCCAATTTTCCAATACCATTTGCTAAAGAGATTGTCTTTTCTCCATTGTGTTTTCTTATCTCCTTTGCTGAAGACTGATTGACTGTAGGTGTGTGGAGTTATTTCAGAGCTGTCTATTCTGTTCCATGGATTCGTAGTTCTGTTTTTGTGCCCAAAATATGCTGTTTTGATTGTGTATGTTGTTATACTTATGTTTTCCACAGATCTGTTAGGCTCTGTTCATTTTTCTTCATTCTTTTTTCCCTACTCCTCAGACTAGATAATTTCAGTTTACCTATGTTCAAGTTCACTGATTTCTTTCTTTCTTTTCTTTTTTTACTAAAATCTATGATTAAAACCCTTTAGTAAGTTTTTGGTTTCAGTTATATTATCAGTTCCAGAATTTGCTTGGCACCTTTCTGTGATGTCTGTCTGTTCCTTTTGAAACCTACCTGTACTGAGTGTCATGGACAATAAGAATGCACACAGGTCATGGTTGCTTTTGAATTTTGATAAATGCACATGGCATTGGTACTCTTTTTTGAATGGCGACCACAGTCCAAATGGATGTGACCTCTGCGGCCCTGATGTGATACAGCCTGAAGGACAGCTAGGTGCCCCCTGACCTCTGGTGGGATGAGCATCCATCTAAAATTACAGCTAAGCCTTTGCTAGTGTCTCAGGAAGAAGCACCTCTTTATAGCTGGTCATGAGCCTTTAATATATTACCCTTAAATCATTTAAAACTGGACCAGCCTGAGCAGCAGTGAATATGCCAGTGCAGCTGGGAGCAATCTTGGGCAGGCCCAGCGAGATGGCCGAGATGATCTAATACATCTTGCTTCCTCTCCAACAGTCTATCACCCCGCCTCTCTCCTCCTTATTAAACCAAAGCTCCCCACTCACAGGAAATAAAACTGCTACCTGATATTTATATATCTTCAGAGTGTAGTGTAATTCAGAAACCAGGGAGAATGGTTTAAAACTATTTATTGAAAAGGAGACTGTTTCTTGCATGAAATAATCTTATTGGAAAAGTTACCTTATCACATCCATGGCACTCGGAAAATCTAGATCATTTGTAAAGCAAAGGGCACCACAGAAATTGATTTTTGTTGGCATGAGGTTGGTCTTTGTACTTTGATTAGTGGCTTGAAGCTGGTGAGTCATGTGATGGTTCTGATATTTTGGGGGAGGGTATTCAGACTGAGATCATAAGCCTTTTTGACCTTGACTTTGAGCAGAGTATTGCGGGAAGTCTTATGTCACCCCTAAGTCTCTGGCTGTTTGCAACCTTATGCTATCTTTTGGATTAATCTCTTGCATTAAGCAGGCCTCTTCCCTCCCTCACTGTGGCATTCCTAGACTCTACAGTTTTGGATGGTTTTGTAACATCTACAGGGGAAAGCCCACATCCATCATTCTAGCCTTCTTGCTCCTCTAAGCTCTGACTGGATCTGACTTCACTTCCAGCCTTCTTGCTCTCTTGCCTCCATGGTGTGAACCCTCGGCTACCTTCACCCACTCTCGCTGCTCAGCATACCTGTGGGCACATCTCACCTACTTCAGGATTCATGCTTCTGTGTGGCCTGTGTGCTCTGAGATATCTACTTCTTTTCCAGGTATGTGTCCATGGTGGTCTCAGAAGCTCCACCCTACCCCCTGTTGCCTACCAGTGGAGCTTCTCAGCTCTCTACGAGCTCAGTATCCTCTGAAATTGACATTGTACCTGCCATCAACTCAGCATAGATCAAGTACCTGAAATATCTCATGTTGATGGTGTGTACATTGACCTCATGGAAATTCAGTTTTACCTGCTGGAGAGAGGGAGAAGAGGAAAAGGGAAGGAGAAAGATGGGAAGAAAGATTTTGTGTGTGTTAGTTGCTTAGTTGTGTCTGACTCTTTGCAAACCCATAGACTTTAGCCTGCCAGGCTCCTCTGTCCGTGGGATTTCTCAGGCGAGAATACTGGAGTGGGTTGCCATTTCCTTTTCCAGGAAAGATTTTACCTACCCCCAAATTTATATATTGAGGCCCTAACCACAACTTTTGGTTTTTTGGAATTTGACTGTATTTGGAGATAGGGCCTTGAAAGAAATGATTAAGATAAAACGAGGCTGTTTAGGTGGGCTGTAATCCAGTCTGACTGGTGTCCTTACAAGAAGAGGTAATTAGGCAGACATCTGTAAGCCAAGGAGAGAGGCCTCAGGAGAAACCAAATCTGCCAACACCTTGATTGTGAATTTCCAGCCTCCAGAACTTTGAGAAAATAAATTTCTATTATTTAAGCCACCCAATCTGTAGCATTTTGTTCCAGTAGCCTGAGCAGATTAGTACACTTACTGCCCTCTCTAAATTAGTTCTCCCAAAGCAGAACCATCTCCTACTCATCCAGGTTCCCCAGGGAGTTCACATGCAGAAGCTGTCTCTGGCTTCTGTGGTCACTTGAGATATGGTCATCCAGGGAAAGAGGAGAGAACCAGAGAGAAGAGGCTTGGAGAAGAGGGTGCATCCTCTGTTTACACGGATGGAGGAGGGGAGCAAAGCCAGAGAGGCTGAAGAAGAACCAGGAGAAAGGTCTCAGAAGCTAAGGAAAGGGTTTCAAGAACAACAGGGAGATCATCAACGCCAAGTGCTGCAAAAGGTCAAGCTGGACAAGACATGAGAAAAGGCTTCGGGGTAGGTAGTTAGATGGCAGGTGGGTGAACCCAGGGAAGCAGGGCTGGTTTGGTTGCCAGAGGTGAAAACGAGAGTGAATGGTGAGAGAATGTTGAAATGGCTGTAGACCACAGGTTCTTCGTCTTGACCCTACTGACATGTTGGACTGGTCCTGGCTACGGTGGGATGTTTATCAGTATCCATGGCCTCAGATCATCAGATGTCATTAGCAACCCACCCACCTCCGGCTGTGACAATCCCGAAGGTCTGCAAACATTGCACAACGTTCCCTGGGGGCAACATTGCCCCCCAGGGAGAGGTTGAGAATCACTCTGTACACTGGCCTTCTTCCAAATTAGTTGCCCTGGAGATGCTCCTGTGAAAAAAGGCTGCATGGTCATTGTCAAACACGGGTGGACAATGCTGACGGAAACAGGTTCAT
This sequence comes from Bubalus kerabau, assembly GCF_029407905.1. Classification (NCBI taxonomy): domain Eukaryota; kingdom Metazoa; phylum Chordata; class Mammalia; order Artiodactyla; family Bovidae; genus Bubalus; species Bubalus kerabau. The sequence goes on from NC_073645.1 coordinate 27,700,326, forward strand.
CTGTAGGAACGCTCAGAGCCTTATGACATCAAGATGCACTGTAGCTCTCTTTCACACTGTGAAAGACTAGCTTGGAAGCAGGGATACCTGAACATTTTTATAGGACAGTGTTACATGGACCACAAGGAGTGTTCTGGCGAGTATACTTTGGGAGACACTACTACAGACAGTATTTAGGGGAAGAAGTGACCTAACGTGCCCACCATCACTCAGGTAGTCAGCCCTGGAGGGCAGAGGGGGACCTAGACTGTTTCTGCTGTCAATCCCAGCGCTTCCCTCTCCACTGTTCACTAGGAGCTCACAACCCCTGCCGGCCCCATCTCGCAGCACAGGGTGCCTTCACCCCTGACTCCGCATGGGCCAAAGCTGAGATGGTTTCCCTTCACCTCTTCTCAGGCACCCAGAGGGCCTCAGGCTCTCCACAGGTGGGTAACATTTGGGGGTCTCTCCAGCTCATCAAGTCAGGGTGGCTCTTAGGAGTGGGCTCCAGCGGAATCTGTAGGCTCGAAGGACCCGAGCATCTGAGCAGGAAGGCTACGTCCCCACAGGGCTCTCATTTGGATGGGGCACCATCGGGGACTCACGGCATGCTCTGTGACAGGGCTGTTCTGTTTGCCACCAATGTTTACTGAAAGCCTTCTCTGTGGGGTCTCCCTACTTCTCTCCCTTTCGATTCTCTCTTCTAGCAAAGACAGGGGTTCATTTAAGAATCTGTCAGACTCTGCCCAGCAGCACCTTCTGTTTTGTTCTTCCCTCTGCCAAGGGCCAGCCAGAGCCCCATCAAGGCAGTGATGTCAGGGAACAGGCACTGACAATGAATGAATGAGTTCTAAGCCAAAGTTCTGAAAGAAGAGGGGCATCCAGCCTGGATTTTTCTCTCTCTTATCTTATGGGTTGGCTTTTAATGAGGGATTGCTTTTTTGCTCTTTGGGAACTTTATTTATTGTGTGTTCTGTGTGGCAAGCACTATTTGAGGACAGAGGGGAAAGCAGTGAGGATGAGGGTTGAGGGCGAGGCAAGGGAAAGTCGAGGTCTTTTGAAAGCATAGATTGCTTCTCAGCAGCTCCCAGGGATGAGCCCTCGGAGAGTCAGGGTTCACTGCTGTAACTTCCCTCCATTATGGACAGAGAGTCCTCTGAAGGCCTCCGCTCTGTGTAGGGGCACCCCAGGGTGACCAGCTCAGAGCACCTGCTTGACTCTGGGTGATGCATTCAAGGTGAGTGCCACTCTGCCTTCTGAGGCAGCACCTCCAGGTTCCTGGCCTGCGGATCAGAGCACCCTGCAGGGAGTCCTAAAACAGGCCTTCTCCCCAGTGTCTCTGTCAGACGCAGAGAGGCAGCTTGACAATTCTCCCATCCATCCGTGACAAGCCATTGGTACCTGTGCCTGGGGTGGACTTCTGATCTCAGCATGGGGCTTACTGATGATCCGAAGTCTGCCGTTCTCACCGAGAGCCAGCGGGACACGGTCAGATCACTGTTTGAACATGACAAAGGGATGATCCGTGCTCATGCTTATCCCGTGGTTTCAAAGGCAGCTGACTAATGTTTAAGAGCGCAGAGACATTACAGAGAACAAACGGTCTGGTGGAGACTAGAAGCGATGGGCACCACCATGATTTGCTACCTAGTAGACAGACTTTATTTTATTTTTTATGGCTCAGGTGCATAGCTTTAAAAGACTCCAAAAGTGTAGGTAAGATTTGGAAAGTCTCAATTGTGCTCCACATTTGTGAATTAGTCCCCTATGCTGGTGACATTTTTGTAAGAAGATGGTCTCCTTGTCATCACCAGATTGTCCCTTAAATTAGTTGAGGCCTGGGGGCCTTAAATGAAAAGCAAGAAATTACAACGCAGCAGATTGAATTTAGGTTCATGTGCTGTGTTTGAAATACATGAGCGGCTGTTGAAAACATAATTTTAAATGAATAGTGGGTTCCTTATGCAGCACCCCCAAATGTCAGATTATTTGCATTGAAAGCCCAGTTTCCACCCAGTTAGTGCTGTGAAAAGAAGGTCTTTCTGTCCCTTAACCATTACCATGGCTCTCTGTCCAGGCCAGCTGGACCTGGCAGGGCCACCCTGGAGCCTGTGCTGATGCCCGTCCACCTGCTGGAAACTATTCCTAAATTCCTAAGTCAGACAAGGCAGATCTAGCCCTTTGGGGTTCCATCCCCCTCTTGGCCATCAGCAAGAGAGGTGCTCAAGGAGGTGTGAGGACTGGAAATCTTTACCAGCCTAGGGCTCAGGATCCTCCCTTTCTTCCTGGTCCGAGTCTCAGGGTGCTTGGAAGGCAACATTAAAGCCTACCGCTTCATCCTGCATTGTCAGTGAGGCTGTGCTTTCTGGGCAAGGGTCCACTCCATCATGCAGCAATTTTTAAGCCTGGATGCATATCAGGGGGCTTCCCGGGTGGTGCCAGTGCACAAGAAAAAGAGATGTGGGTTCAGTCCCTGGGTTGGGAAGATCCCTTGGAGGAGGGCATGGCAACCCACTCCAGTGTTCTTGCCTGGAGAATCCCTAAGGACAGAGGAGCCTGTGGGCTGCAGTCCATAGCGTTGCAAAGAGTCAGACATGACTGAAATGACTTAGCATGCACACATGTGTATTGGGAGCTTTGGAAAAATACTGATGCCCAGGCCCTTACCCCTAGAAAGTTCAATGTAATAGCTCTGGGATGGGTCCTGAGGACTGATTGTGTGTGTATGTTTGTGTGTGTGTATGAGTACATAAGCTTCTCAGTTTATTCTAATGTCCAACCAGAATTAAGAACTGTTGGTTTGAGGGAAAAGGTTATCCATTTTCACTGTTAGAAGCAGGCATATTTTCTTTATTCAGTTTAAGCAATGTGATGGGCAGACAATGCAAAATTAGCTGTGCAGAGAGCAATTTCAAAACTCTAGGCACTTACGACAAAGTGAGCCATGACCTTTTCCCACTGTAGTCAAAATAAGAGAGATGAAAAAGCTCAGGCTTACAGAGGACAAGAATAGGGTCTTTAGGAGCTTGGGCAGGACTAGAAAGTAAGCAGCTTCAGAGCTAGAGGCTTGTAGAGTTGCACACATTTCCTCAAAATCAAATTCATTTATTCCTTCAAATTCACTCACTCTCAGTCATGCACTGCCTATTTCTTAAGTACCTGTTGGTGTCCAACAGTTTAATAGGTTCCAGGGGTGCAAAGATGAATATTTTAAAGTTAGGGGCTCTAGACGTATTGGAAACACAGGAGATTAGGGTTAGTTTTCTTAATCACAGATTCTTGGCTTTTCATCTGGGCAAATGCCAGAACCCAACATCTGCCCTTGAATTTCCCCAGGACGGTGACAACACCACCCCACCCCCAACCACCCCCCCCCCCCACCACCTTTCTGCCTCACCACTTGCAACATCTTGCTGCTGACGTTTTCTCCAGGACATTTCTGTATGACGATGAGTGGCATATGGGCACCTCTTTGTCAGACACACATCACCCCCAATCCATCCTCCTCCCCATCCTGCCTGACTCATTCGGTGATTCCAGAAAACTCGTATGAATAGCAAGGGTGTGGGGACAGGAGAAACATTTAGAATATATCAAGGTTGAATGCTGGAATACACACACACACACACACACACACACACACACACACACACACGCACGCACGCACACGCACACATACATACATATATTCAGTAGATCCAGTACTCAGTCTCCATCTCATGGTTACTTCACACTTACTTGGGTGGTTGGGCTGGGGTTATTACCCTTATTTTAGGAAACAGGAATCTGAGACTCAGATGCTGGCTGGAAAGGATTTTGATCTGGATTCCTCCCCCTGTGGATGGTGGATACATATATATATATCTACCATAGAGATCTATCTAACTATCTATCTATCTATCTATTTATCTATCTATCTATCTATCTATCTATCTATCTATCTAGGATTGGTACCTGAAAGTATTTCCCTCCCCAGCTTGAAGCTCCCCGTTGTAGAGACCCCAGAGCAGCCTTCTCCTTCTCCAAAAGCAACAGAAAAGCCTACCACCTTATGGGCACATCTCAGCCGGCTAACTAGCTGTGACCACAAGAGGGCACCAAAAGAGTTTCCATTACTTCCGCCTGCCTTATTTTTCTGCTGCGTAGTGAATAGGGACACGGTTAGAAAATACCGTGAATTTAGAAAAAGGGATGATGTTGGGAGGTAAGGCTTAAGCCTCAGGTAGAAAACGTGACTGGAGAGCAGAGATGATGCACTTAGTTTCTGCTTTGGTTGGAGAAGTGGGCAAGTGCTACTGGGCAGTGTAGATGTCTGATCACTATCAGGACGACTGTGAGCACGCGCCCGGGGAATGCTTCCATTCTTCCTTAAGAAGCACAGGAAGTTGAAGAGTAACGTATAATATATGAAGGAGGCATTTGTTCACGGAGAGTATGGTAGGACGTTAAGCATGAAGGGTGAGCTGAGGATTAGCAGGACTACGTGGATCACAGGAGGGAGTCTGGATTTTATTTCAAGTGCTGGGAGAATCACTGGGGACATCAAGCCAGGGAGGGAGTGGTGTGACTTGTTCCACTGTCTCCTCTGGAGGACGGGAAGCTGGGGCATGGGCGTGGATACCTCAGAGAGGCCGATTCCGGAGACACTGGGGTGGGGAAGAGAGCACGTGCACGCGGGACCTCTGTGGGAGTCAGAATCTGCAGGATTCACTGGTGGATGGTCAGGGGGATGAGCGAGCGCAGGCCATCAAAGATGACGCTCCCGTCTGGGTCTGGATCTGGATCCGTGCCCTGGCTGGGTGGGTACTTAGTCCCTTAGTCTCTTAGTCGTGGCCAACTCTTTGTGACCCTATGGACTGTAGCCTAGGCTCCTCTGTGCATGGGATTCTCCAGGCAAGAATACTGAAGTGGATTGCCATGCCCTCCTGGAGGGGATCTTCCAAACCCAGGGATCAAACCCAGGTCTCCTGCACTGCAAGCAGGTTCTTTACTGACTGAGCTACTAGAGAAGCCCTGGCTGGGTGGGGGTGAGATTTATTGTGGAGAAGGGCTGTGGGAGGGTGAAGCTGGGCAGAATGTGGGGCTTATGGCTGACCCCTGGGGTTGCAGACAGGGCTGCCAGGTCCTCTGATCAGAAGGTTCTGGGTGGTTCTGGGTGCAGGGAATGGGGGCTGGAGTGTGAGTAAAGGCAGGACAGAAGGTCCGAGGGGCTCATTAGGGGCTAAATGTGGTCATGAGCTGAGGATAAAGAGGCTGAGCGAGGGGTCTTATTGAGAGGAGAGACCTAGCTGGAGGGAGGAGAGGGGTGCAAACAGAGTGAGGCAGGTGGCTGTAGACTGACAGGGAGGTCTCCCCAAGGATAGATGGGGAACCTAGGGAAACCTTCCTGGGGCCCTTTCGATGGGCAGTGTTCTCTGTCCTCCTCCCAGACTGGCCCTTCTGGGGCAGAATAATCTCACATGTAAGCACTTGAAGAGGGGTCCGGAAGCAAAGCTTTGCATCCGCATCTGATTTGTTCTGGATGACCAACCAGGCAGCTTCGGACAGAGCAGGGATCCTTTTGGATGGTGATGAATTCTAACTCAAGTAGGTGCTAAAATGCTGAACCTGCTTATACTTCAGAAAAACAGGGTGTGAGAACAGGAGGCCTAAAAGGAGGAAGCCAGAAGTTATTTCTGGGCCCTGAGATTTGCAGAGTGGCTTCAGAAAAAGGAAGGCAGAGAGTTGTTCTGTTCAGACAGAAAAAAAAAGCCTAAAAAGAAAATAGGATGGGAGATTATGTGGAGATGGGTGTATTAGGGCCTCCTTAAACCAGGCCCTGCTAAAACCTGTCCAGTCAGCAGGAAGGACACATCCATGGGCTGCCCAGGCTCACCCTGTGTGTCTGGTGGAGTCTCTGTTGCTCTCCATTCTGCAGAAGTCTGCTGGCCTTTGTTCCTTAATGTCTGTGGGTGAGGAATAAAATCAAGGTCCCCATCAGAGCCTGGGCCCTGAATGGCCCTCTGAGCTCTTAGCTATCTTGATCCCCTGAGTCAGTGGTGCTGGCCCTACCACTGCAAGGGTGATTTCAATCTGCCCATCTCAGCTCCTTTCTTGGGTGGTTATGGGGCGGCTCCTTGTGTTCTTCCTTTGCCTTATCTTAAATCTGTTGGGGAAAACCACAGTCAGAAATTGGTGACTCAGGCAAGTAAAGAGTCTGTCTGTAATGTAAGAGTCATGGGTTTGATCCCTAGGGGGGAAGATCCTCTGGAGAAGGGAATGGCTACCCACTCCAGTATTCTTGCCTGGAGAATCGCAAGGACAGAGGATCCTGGCAGGCCATAGTCCATAGGATCACAAAGAGTTGGACATGACTGAGCGACTGACACTTTGACTTATCCTGAGAACACTTGGTAAGATGTGAGCAGGAAGCAGACCCTTGGGAAGTGGGAAGTGGATTTAAGGTGCTGTTTCGAGCAGGGAACAGGGACTGGGATAGGGGCTCCAGAGGAGAAAGCAGAGCCACTGGCAGCTTCCTAAAGCGTCAAAAAGCTGGGGTGTCCTCCGTAGGTACCTGGGAGGGCTGTCCTCTCCCTCCTTCTAAGGTCACCTTGAAGCAGGCTGTGTTTTGCCCACCTGAGTGGGACAGAGATGGAGAATGAAGAAGGACAGAGGCATTTTGCACCAGAAGGATGCCCCAGGGACTCTAAATAGCCATCCTGTAGCGATGTCGGCTGCTCCCAAAATAACGGAGTGCACACATCACTGCAAAAGACGTTTTTCAGGAGAATGTCATCTCCGTTCAAGCTAGCTAGGGCCATTGTGTACCCAGAGAGGAAGCAAGATAGATAAATATTTGGGGGAATGAGTGTGTGGGAGAGATGAGCTGTCAGGGCGAGTGAACATTAGGTAGAATGGATTGCGTTTTCTTTCAGCTTTCCCCTAGCTCAGTAACAAGATCGCTCCTGGGTCTGGATTTCCTGGTACGAATCTCTCCAGTGCCATTCATATTCATTGAGTTCCTTCCAATCAGTGTCACCTGGGGAAGGAAAGGTGGGCAGAGAGCAGGGGAGCACATTTCCTCTGGGGAAGCGGGGAGGGAGGTGGGTCTTGCCTTAAAGACTCATGATCTGTCAGTTGTCCCAACATTAGACACAGAGCAGACAGGTGAAGGGAAAGAGTGTGCAAGTCAGTGAAAGTGTCAGCTGCCCAGTCGTGTCTGACTCTTTGGGACCCCGTGGACTGTAGCTCTCCAGGCTCCTCTGTCCATGGGATTCTCCAGACAAGTATGCTGGAGTGGGTAGCCAATCCCTTCTCCAGGAGATCTTCCTGACCCAGGGATCAAACCTGGATCTCCCATGTCATAGGCAGATTCTTTACCGTCTGAGTCACCAGGGCCTGTGCATGTCAAGTGCTCCTTTTATTTAAAGGGCACGAGGAGTTGAGAATGTTTGAGTCAGAGCGTAAGTCTCAGACACATGGGGGATTTCAAACCATTTGTTAATCTTTGTCAGGTAACCTTTTGGATCCTTGCTAACTTTCCTGGCCTGGCTGTTTATTTTCTTGTTGCTGGTGTTTGGTCACTAAGTTGTGTCTGACTCTTCCAAGTGCACCCCGTGGACTGCAGCACACCAGGCTCCTCTGTCCATGGGATTTCCCAGGCAAGAGTACTGGAGTGGTTTCCACTTCTTTCTCCATTGTTTATTTTATTGATGTCTAATTCACACACCATAAAATTCACCCACTGTGCATGTACAATTCAATGAGTTTTAGTAAATGTAGAGCGTTGTACAGCTACCCCTGCAAACCTGTTGCAACACAACATTGTTTTCATCATCTTGTTTCTCTGATCACCTCCCCAGATTATTAAAGGAGATTGTAAGGTTTGGACAAAGCTGCACAGCCATTCTTGGGAGAAGAGTGAACCTAAGCCATGGAGGTGGTGGAGCAGCATGGATGGAAAGGTTGCCTCTGGGAAGGAACAATGTGTGTGGACCTCATCGCAGGAATCATCACATCAGCAGTAACTCAGTGAGCTGGGCGGCCTTGTTATTCCCATTTTACAGATGGAGAAAACGGAAGAGGTTGAGTCGCTTGTGCAAAGTGTCACTGCCAGGGAGTGGCTGAGCTGGGATTTGAACCCATACCTGTCTGCCTGCAGAGTCAGCATGCTCAAACTGTTATAGTGGGGGACACTGAAGACTCCAGTCTAGAGCATAGACTGAACTGTAAGATGATGACCTAAAATGCATCAGATCCTGACTGCACACTCAAAACCTCTAATTCTGTGACTCTTATCCAAGTTGTGTCTATTAAAGAGGAAAATGAGCTTCTGCCCCTAATTGATTCTAATTCTCCTCCACCCCCCGGGCTCACTGTCATTTTGGCCACACTTGGAAAGATGAACACTAACCACTAGACTTTGCTCTCTGAGGATCCTGCTCTGACTCTCAAGCAGGAGAAGGCACCCGATGTCTGGTTCCTTCGCCTGTGCTGAGGAATAAAGGAACCTGAAAATACACTGCCATTTCAAAAAGAGCCTGCCTGCCACAAAGGTAATAGTGTTTGATGATGCCACTATCTTTCTTTCTCCCTTTCAAAATCAATCTTTAGATGGTCGGCCTGAAAACCAGGAGCCACCATCTTCTAAAGGTATGCCAGGGGTTAGAAACAGGATGCTACACAACACTTAGCATGTGAAATATGAGTTATCTGTGCGGGCATATATGAAAAGAAAGGAAAACCTAACAACAGCCGTCCTGTTGAGTTTTGAAATGTAAATGTTTGCTAATGGTTTGCCGAAGAAGACAGCTTCACTTGGGCTGAGAGCTGTGTGTAAAGAAGCATTAAAATGCATCATTTGCTCAGGGCTAAAAGTCATCAGCTTGTGATATTAATGCCCTTTAAAAAATAATTTGTCGGCATGAAATCAGAGCATGCCTTGTGCAAAGCATTGGCTCTTGTCAATTTCCTCATGGATCTACTGAATTGTAATTGCATTTAGATCTTGCCCAGAATGAAAGAGTTCTCTCTCTCTCTTTTTATTTTTAATCTCCACCTCTTTGTGTGTGCGTGCATGTGCATGTGTGCGTGTGTGTGTGTGTGTGTGTGTGTGTCTGCTGGAAGAGAGCCAAGGAGGTTAACTAATTTCATCTAGGGTAAAGGACCCCTGCCCTGCAGGCTGGGAATGTGCTGGTCAATAGATGGTCACAGGTTTTTACTGCTGCTCCTTCTCCATCCTCAGCCCACAGTTTCCCAGTAGGGCTTATGGGGGTGATTGCTGGGAAACGATAAAGGCTTAGGGGCTTCTGTGACGGCATCCATACAGATCGGCTAACTTTATTAAGGCTGCTCTGGCTACAAGTGACAAAAAGCCTCCTCAAACTGGCTGAGGCAGCAACAGAGGACATAGGAGTGTGACTCACGGTGGCCAGGGACCCAGGGACAGGAGGTGAAAGTTTATCACACCTGGAAACAGGCTCAGTGGTACCAAGACTCTTATCTCTCTGGGGAGTGTCTGGATTGGGCTGTGGCCTCAGACTGCTCCTGGCATGGGGGCTGCATGGTGGTGGGGGGTGGAAGGGGGAATAGAGGGGCAGATGAAGAGGTTGATTCTACGGAGCACCACCTCATCTGGAGCAGCCCCACTTCTCCTGCGGCATGCAGTGGAAAATGCCATCTGAGATAACTATTCTGTTATGAAGAAAGAAATTGAAGATGACTGGGGCAGTTAATTCCTTGGCCTCCTCACTGATGCTATGGTTTTGATGCATCAGCCTCCAGGAGATATCCGTGAAAAGCCTTACAGTGACATAATATGAGCAGCAGACACCTGCCACACCAGACGGTCACGTCTCCACTGTGTGGTCATTTGTGCCGCTGCCCCGAGCACCTCTGAGGTGGTGACCTCCCGTGAAGTGCTAGGGTGACACAGACGAGTCACAGCGTCGGCTATCACGGTGCTTCCTGTCTAGTTGTGATTCTGGAAACCTGCGTGTTCCTAGGGGTGAGGTTTATCACCTAGGGCAGCTAGGCTTTTCTGTTTTCTTTCTTAATTTTTTTTTAGCAGATTCCTTAAAATATACCCCCGAGTCAGGGAAGATCCCCTGGAGAAGGGAATGGCTACCCATTCTGGTATTCTTGCTTGGAGAATTCCGTGGATAGAGAAGCCTGGTGGGCTACAGTCTATGGGGTCGCAAAGCGACACGATTAAGCAACTAACCCTTCACTTTCAAAATATGTATACACATGCATTTATTTGATTCATTCTCTCAACACATGTTTATTGAGTGCCTATCAGAAGTTCTCCTATCTGTGGATGGAGCAGTGAACAAAATAGAATCCAAGCCTGCCCTCATGGAACGTGTGACCTTGCTGGGGAGATGGTAGCGACTGCTCTGTTTTTGGTCCCATTGGTTAGCTGCTGCCTCTCCCACTCTTCTCACCAGTAACAGAGGACCGGGGTCATTTCCCTCACAAGATCTAGTGTGGATCCTTAGCCAGCAAGTCAGTCCCATAAGTAGATCTGATAGGCTTAAACTAGTGATTCTCAAAGCGTGCTCTGGGAACTCCCATGGGTTTCAGAGATCCTTTCAGAGGGATATGTGAGCTCACATGTGTTCTTGTGATAACAGGGAGGTATTTGTCTTTTTCAGTCTTTGTCATAAATGTGCAATGGAGTTATCCAAAATCTACATGGTATGTGGTATCAAAACAGATTGAAGGGAGAAGCAGAGAGATGATAAGCTGTCTTCTATGAAGCCAGCCATTACCGAGACCTGCAAACTCAGAAAACAATGCCGTTTCATATCACTAAATTTTGGGGGGAAAATACAGTTTTTATAAAACACCTAATTTATGTTAACATGTTGTAAATTTGGAGAAGGAACTGGCAACCCACTCTGGTACTCTTGCCCTGGAAATCCCATGGACGGAGAAGCCTGGTAGGCTACAGTCCATGGGGTTGCAAAGAGTCAGACATGACTCAGCGACTTCACTTTCACTGCAATAACTTCATTATTATTTTAAAATCATTAATATCTTTTTAAAAAGTCTCACTTTTAATTTCTAATGCAGTAAATACCAATAGATGTAATGGAATAAGCAAAAGCTCTTGAGGATCCTTAATTTTTAAAGTGTGACGTGGTCTTGAGCAAAAAGTCTGACCACTGCTAGTTTAGAGGCAATGGGTATTGTGCATGCACAGTGTAATGATCGTGTAGCAGCAATGGAAGTTATTAAAAAGATATTAAAGGGGGAACGATAGGAAGACTGAAGAATCAGCCTTGGAAAACCAATATCTCCAGGAAAACTAGGAGACCTGTGGTTTCCAACAGCCTGGTGAGGACAGAGGCATGTGTGCTGGACACAGGTGGACATGGGGTTTACCCTGCTGCTAGAGACTGGAGTCCCGCTGCCATTCTGGAGACCTTGCGTCCCCAGGTCCTGGGTGAGGTCTGGTGTGGGTGCATCTCCTGATGGAGCTGGGGTCACCTGTGCAAGGTCCAGTAGCCTGGAGCCTAGCGGAGTGTGCATGACTCCAGGTTCCTGTAGAGGAAATGGTGCTTTCTTACCCAAGAACGCAGTGTAGAAAGTGATGGGCAGCCAAAACGTCTGACCATTTCCCTTCAGCAGAGCATGTTTCCAAGATTCTGTTTGTTTCCAGAGCGTGTTCCTGGGGCTCTGGGTACCCTCTCTAGACCCTGAGCAGTAGGGGAGCTGTAGATCAGGGCAGTCGTGTGTTACCAATTCTGGTTCCATCTCCCAGGCACTTCTGTCTCTAAGCCTTGGTGGTTTAGGGTTGTCGTCTTTGTGTGTGTGTGTGTGACTGGATGAAAAGCAAGGTGCATGGAATACAGAAAAAGGCGAGGAGAATCTTGTACACTCCTGGGTCTGCCTTCTTTCCTAGGTGAGGAGTGGGGAGGAAACAGTATAGTGCAGGAATTAGGAGCTATTTCTAGAAAGAGCAGACTAGGGTCCCGGTCTTGGGTCTGAGCTTTGCTTCCCTAGAGTTTCTGGGCAGGAACCACGTAGTCATGTCAGGGAGCCCTGAGAGGCAGAAGGGAGACAGAAGAGCTTGCTGTACCAGGGCTCTTCATCCACTTAGCAAAGTAGGCATGTTCTATGCCAGCAGTCCCCAACCTTGTTGGCACCAGGGACCAGTGTCATGGAAGAAAATTTTTCCATGGACTGGGCCGGGTGGGGTGAGGTTGGGATAGTTTGGGGATGGTTCAAGTGCGTTGCATTTGTTGTGTACTTTACTTCTCTTATTATTACATTGTGATAGATAATGAAATAATGATGCAATTCATCATAATGCAGAATCAGGGGGAGCCCTGAGCTTGTTTTCGGGCAGCTAAATGGTCCCATCTGGGGTGATGGGAGACAGTGACACCTGAAGGGTGTTGCTATGTACAGGCTACTCTGTAATCTCATTGCTGTCACTGCAGAAAGCCCTGCTTCACAAAAATCGGATGTTGGAAGTGGAAGCAGGCTTTTCAGTGCTTTTGTGGCAAGCTCAGGATATTCCGCTTTGACTTTAATCTGTGGAGATTTGACGCTGTCTCAAACACACCCTAAACCTAACCCTAATCTGCTGTGTGACTCGGTTCCTAACAGGCCATCAACTGATATTGGTCCATGGCCTGGGGGTTGGGAACCCCTGTTCCATGCAGCTGTCTCCACAATGCTCTCTCTCATCTGGTTTTTCTGGTTCAGAGCAACAGGTAGGCTTATGGAGGGGTAGGAAGAATTTGCATGTGGCTTGAGATGTAATGAGCTGTAAGACTCTCTCCCTTTACTGCCACCTGCCAGAGCTTTCCAGCTGCTGCTGCTGCTGCTGCGGCTGCTAAGTCGATTCAGTTGTGTCCGACTCTGTGCAACCCCATGGACGGCACCCCACCAGGCTCCCCCGTCCTTGGGATTCTGCAGGCAAGAACACTGGAGTGGGTTGCCATTTCCTTCTCCGATGCATGAAAGTGAAAAGTAAAAGTGAAGTCGCTCAGTCATGTCCGACTCTTCACGACCCCATGGACTGCAGACTACCAGGCTCCTCTGTCCATGGGATTTTCCAGGCAAGAGTACTGGAGTGGGGTGCCATTGAGCTTTCCAGGGCCAGTGCTAAATCCCTTGTGGTGATCAGGGAGCTTGGGGTGACCCATTTGTTAGAGTTGGTGATCAGGGCAGTTGGAGGTGGGCAGGAAGGTGAACCCCCCCTCCTACTAGAAAAAGGCAGTTACTAATAGAAGTCCCAGAAGAAAATCATGGATGAGAGGGTCTCATGGGTGCTGGAACTTGGGGACAGACAGCTCTCAATAGGAGTAGCAAGGCTGTGGGCTACTAGAGGGTGGGCACCTTATCTGACTGCTTCTCTGACGCATGGCAGAGTGTCTCACAGGGTGAATGATGGATGAATGGATGGCCACAGCATACAGGGCACCCACCCAGTCAGGCTTCTGGCTCCTGCTTCCCCTCCCAGGACCCTCTCCCTCACCCAGTGAACTTACGCTAATAATACCTGGTGTTCAACCTGCAGGAAATTGCCTACTTAACCAGGAAGCCCATGAAGATGTCCTGCTGAATGTATTCTTTTTCTCAAGGGGGTTTGAGTTTTTAAAGATGATAGTGAAGAGAGGGCAATGCTTTATCCAGGTTGGTAATTTTCTAATGCAATTTTCTCTACCTGTTTCCTCAAGATTTTAACTAATGTTCTGTAAAACTTTTGATTAAATCTTTTGTCAAGTGAATTTAAAAAACCTTGGCCATATCTGCAGCTCTTTCCTGAAGATTGAAAATGTACATCAGTGTACCAAAGGCTCTGAAACATCTTGTGGTTTAAAAATAACCTGTTTAATTGAAAAAAAAAAAAAAAACACAACAGTATTCTTGAAGTAGGGTTTACATGCAATAAAATTTGGTCATTTTAAGAGTGCAGTTGAATGAGTTTTGATGAATGTATATGCTTACTAACCAGTAGAACAATCAAGATATAGGACATTTCCATCAGCCCCGAAGGTCACTCATAACCCTTTGTAGTCAATCTGTTTCCCCAGCTCCCAACCCTTGGCAACCAGTGGTTTATTTTTCTTTAACTATAGCTTTGCCTTTTCTAGAGATTCACATCAATAGAATTGACAGTAAGTAGTCTTTTGTGTCTTTGGTTTCCTCCCCTTAGCATAATGCTTTTTGAGGTTCAATCCTGTTGTGTGTGTTGGAAATTTGTTTACTGCCAAGTAGCAGTCCATTGTATGGATGTATCTTTGTTAATCCACCCACCAGCTGATGGACATTTGGGTTATTTCCAGTTTTAGGTGGTTAAAAAGAAAAGTGCTGTGGATATTTGTGTACAAGGGCTCCTGTGGACATACATTTGTTTCTCTTAGGTAAACACTTAGGAGTGGAATTGTTTCATTTGATTTGCTCTTCTAAGAGGAAACGCAGCCCCTCCCCATCTCTGTCATCTCTGGTCTGCCCACAGTGGGGGAGCATCGACTCTGGTCTGGAGCCAGGCTCTGAGTCCCTTCTCGCTGCTTCAGCTCTGAGTCCCCTCTCGCTGCTTCAGCTCTGAGTCCCCCTCGCTGCTTCAGCTCTGAGTCCCCTCTCGCTGCTTCAGCTCTGAGTCCCCTCTCGCTGCTTCAGCTCTGAGTCCCCCTCGCTGCTTCAGCTCTGAGTCCCCCTCGCTGCTTCAGCTCTGAGTCCCCTCTCGCTGCTTCAGCTCTGAGTCCCCCTCGCTGCTTCAGCTCTGAGTCCCCTCTCGCTGCTTCAGCTCTGAGTCCCCCTCGCTGCTTCAGCTCTGAGTCCCCTCTCGCTGCTTCAGCTCTGAGTCCCCTCTCGCTGTTTCAGAGCCCAGACGGGACGGAGCCTCTGTTGCTGCTGTCACGAACGCCAACATTGTCATCAGCAGATGGTGGAGGAGAGAGGCTAATTGAGAACTCCCATAGCATAAAAAACAAAAACCAGCCAAAGGAACCCACAAGGGAACTGACAGCATTATCAGGCAAAATAAAGGAAGCAGCACCTGTCCCTGCCAGAACCGGAGCTGGGCTGCTGGGGAGGTGGCAGCTCCCGGGGGTGAACCTTGTGGGGAGGCGTTTTTCACCCCTCTCTGAGGGAGCTGACAGCTCGTCACAGGCTCCCACCGACCTCACCTGAAGAGAAGAAGACTGCAAGCGTTGGACCAGGGCTAGACTTTAAATGCTTAGGGAGCGACCCAACTTCCTTTTGTTTACTGTTGTCAGATTATCATTACAGACTCTTGTGATCAAGCTTGTTGATCAACACAGTAAGAAAAGCCACGTCCCGTATCCCACCCCCTGCTTTGTGTGGGGCGTGTACGTGGCACCACCTGGGATAAGCATATGTGGGCTGCCAGCTTCTCTGATGTGAGGACTTGGGCTGCGGGAGGCACGTGCCATTTGCAGTCAGAACCAAGAATTTAGACTCCTTCCCTCCCACTTAGCTCCACTTGGCTCTCAGGCCACGTTAACATCTGGAGAAGAACAGGGAAGAGACAGCTGTGTTTTGTAGCCGCCTTTCATGGGCATTCTGGGGTTTTTTGAAGAGAGCACAGATTTCTGGACTCAGACAGACCCAGGTTCCTGTCCTGGCCCTGTCACTGGCCAGCTGAGGCCAGGCCTCTCTCCGGTGACTTAGTTTCTTTGTCTTTAGAGTGGTGTTGGGCGGGGAGTATGCCTGCTTCTGTGGTGTTGAGAGCAGTTTGTAAGACACAGCATTTCCTGTGGATAAATGAGTGCCCAGGGGATATCAGGTGGAAATAGCAGATTGTAATCCTGAACTCCTGGGCCCACCCCCGTACATCCTCCCCCCAGCAACAGTGTATACCTGGCCAGGAGGCAAGAGAAAGAGGGGACGGAGGAGAGTGCTTGGGGGAAAAGAACCTGTGGTGAACCCCCTCTTCCAAACACCACACTCAGAATCCTGGAATCCGAAAACCCCAGGCTAAGAAGTTGCCTCAAAGGTCCTTTAGTCAACTGTCCACTCCATGCTGGAGGTGGTTTTTCAAAGTCCGTGCTGAATGGCCCTATGACTTTCCCTGGACCATCTTCAAAACAGAGCAGTGGGTGAGACCAAGGTCTCCATCACTTTCTCATCCTCGACCTTGGGCTAGGTCCTTGCCTGCTCCCTGCCTGGGTTTCCTCATCTGTAAAATAGGAACGCTGACAGTACAGACTTAGGCTGCTGTGAGGATGAGGTGGTCTGTATAAAGGGCCAGAAGTGGCCCTTGGTGAGAGGACCCCCTCAATACACATCACCTTTAAAGACTTGCCTTACTGTGTATGATGTTTTCGGGGATGAAGACTTGATATGGCCAGTGATACCCACACTGCCCCCCTGGCACCTCAGGGTAGCTTTTGGTCCAGGAAGGGAAGGTCTCCCTGTTCTACTTGAAATTTCCACTTCAGAGAATCTATTTATTATCCTCCTCCTCAGGCTTTCAGTTTTTCGTTTTTGTTTTTTCCTCCCTTAGAGAGCGATTATCTGTCCTCAGGGTCTTTTCCTTGGTTACAAGGAACACCTTATACCCAAGAGATTATTATTCAGTTCAGTTCAGTTGTGTCTGACTCTTTGTAACTCCATGGACTGCAGCACGCCAGGCTTCCCTGTCCATCACCAACTCCCAGAGCTTGTTCAAATTCATGTCCATCAGGTCGGTGATGCCATCCAACCATCTCATCCTCTGTTGTCCCCTTCTCCTTCTGCCTTCAATCTTCATCAGGATCTTTTCAAATGAGCCAGCTCTTCACATCAGGTGGCCAAAGTATTGGAGCTTCCGCTTCAGCGTCAGTTCTTCGAATGAATATTTAGAACTGATTTCCTTGAGGATTGACTGGTTTGATCTCCTTGCTGTCCAAGGGACTCTCAAGACCCCAGTTCAAAGGCATTCATTCTTCGGTGCCCAGCTTTCTTTATGGTCCAACTCTCACATCCATACATGACTACTGGAAAAATCATAGCCTTGACTAGACGGACCTTTTCTGGCAAAGTAATGTCTCTGCTTTTTAATATGCTATCTAGGTTGGTCATAGCCTTTCTTCAAAGAAGCAAGTGTCTTTTAATTTCATGGCTGCAGTCACCATCTTCAGTGATTTTGGAGCCCAAGAAAATAAAGTCTGCCACTGTTTCCATTGTTTCCCCATTTATTTGCCATGAAGTGATGGGACCAGATGCCATGATCTTAGTTTTTTGAATGTTGAGTTTTAAAGCCAACTTTTCCACTTTCCTCTTTCACTTTCATCAAGAAGTCTTTTAATTCCTCTTTGCTTTCTGCCATAAGGGTGGTGTCATCTGCATATCTGAGTTTATTGATATTTCTCCTGGTATCTGGATTCCAGCTTGTGCTTCATCTAGCTCGACATTTCACATGATGCCTATTATTAGCTCAAAACATATGAAATTGCCATTTTGTATTTCAAGAGCTCCTGAATGTCAGCCAGTTCATATGGTCTCACGTAACATGAAGTTGGGCTTCCCTGGTGGCTCAATTAGTAAAGAATCTCCTACAATGCAGGAGACCTGGATTTGATCCCTGGGTTGGGAACAAACTCTGGAGGAGAGCCTGGCAACCCACTCCAGTATTCTTGCCTGCAGAGTCCCCATGGATCCTGGAGGGCCGCCATCCATGGGGTTGCAAAGAGCTGGACGTTACTAAGCAACTAAACACTGCTGCTGCTGCTAAGTCACTTCACTCGTGTCTGACTCTGTGTGACCCCATAGACGGCAGCCCACCAGGCTCCCCTGTCCCTGGGATTCTCCAGGCAAGAACACTGGAGTGGGTTGCCATTTCCTTTTCCAATGCATGAAAGAGAAAAGTGAAAGTGAAGTTGCTCAGTTGTGTCCGACTCTTAGCGACCTCATGGACTGCAGCCTACCAGGCTCCTCTGTCCATGGGATTTTCCAGGCAAGAGTACTGGAGTGGGGTGCCATTGCCTTCTCCAAACTAAGCACTGCACAGCATCAAGTCACAGAAGCAGCACTGCCTTTGGGATTTCCTAGTCACTTTGGGCACCTGATTCTGGGCCCTATCCCAGATCTGAGTGGGTGCCCAGGAATCTGCATTCCTAATGGTCCACTGATACAGTGGAAAAGATCCTGGCCTGGGAAACAGGACATCCAGGTTCGAGGAGCCATCCTGTGTCTGGCTGGTCATGCAACCTTGGGCAGTCACTTTATGTCTCTTGGTCTCAGCTCTGTTACCTCCACACAGAAACCTCCAGAAGATGATCTCTAAGATCACTCCCAACCTTGACCTTCTATGGTTTGTGAAATATTTATTGGGTGTCCACTAGGATCCAAAGGTCACCAAAAATTACAAGGGATTTACACTTGTTGGGGAGATCCAAAGCCATGAGATGGAGCAATATCACATGGAATATAATACAGTATGATGATGGAGGTGATTTCACTCTGGAATCAAGGGTGAGCCATAAATGCCCATTACTGACATAGAAACTCATAGGAGGATGGGGCAGGCTTCCTAAAGGAAAGGTGGAGGGACTTCAGCCAGGCTTTGGGCTGAGAGAAGGAAGATCACCTTACTTTCATTTCTCTGGGTATTCCCAGCACACCAGCTCCTAAACTTTCCATAGCCTTGAGTTACTTCATTTTTTCATTTACTTATTCATTCATCTGTCTATTCATTCACTGTATCCATAGATACATGTTGGGTGCTTACATATAGTGAACAAGGTAAATCAGTTCTGGCCTTTATGGAACCTAACCACATAATGGACGGATCCAACAAAAATGAACACACAACTCAAAGCAGGAGATGCGGCACGAATGAAGATAATTGAACTAGGGTGAAACAATAGTGACTGTGGTATCTTGGGCTGGGGGAGGTCAGAAAAGGCTCTCCAAGGACGTGACACTGAAGCCGAGATCTGAAAGTCAAGAAGGAGCCCGCAGGATCTTTCAGAGAACAGAGTGCCCTAGCTAGAGAAAACTGCTAATGCAAAGGGTCCATGGTGGGGATTAACTGGAAGAAAGAAAAGCCAGGTAGTGTGGGGGGAGTGAGGTGGGAGATGGGCGGGTGGTACAGATATATCTGGTGAAGCAGGCAGGGTCAGAATGTAAAGGGTTTCATAAAAAAGGATAAGGATTTTATGGTTTATTCTAAGTGCAACAGGGAACCACTGAATGGCTCTAAGTAGAGGAACATAATTTGACTTATATTTTTGAGAGATCTCTCCAGCTACAGGATGAAGAATGATGGGAAGGAGGCAACAATGAGAATAGGAGGCTGGGTGAGGTTAGTGCCGTGGTCCAGATAAGTGATGGCGATGGTGTAGACTAGAGCAATAGCTGAAGAGTGGGGTGCAGGTGTTAAATACTCAGGGTGGGGAGAGTGGGATAGAGAGATGCCAAGGTAGGGGAAGGTCTCAGTCTTTAAAGCAGTGTTTCTCAAAGTCTTCTTCCTGTCCTCGAGGGGGTTGTTGTGTACGCGCATCAAGAATGTAAACACGGTGTCAGTTCAGCAGTGATTCTTGTCTTGGTTTCCCTTGGAAAGTGAACAGCACATTGTTGCTGGAGGAATGTGGGGGACATGCTCTCCTCTACCGATGGACACAGGATTTTTGTGTCCTGATTATTCTACAAATCCTGACTGTGAGGGAGGGTGGCTGCCCAAGTGATAGGCACCATGTATAACTACAGCCCAATGTGACCTATTGAATGCTCATTCTTGCTATTTTGACCCCCAAAGGACATTTTGATTCCATGTTTATAAATAAGATCATTTTAATCGGAATTTAAAAAAAAAACTATTTTTGTCCACACTCTGTGTCTCATATAATCTTAGGTCCATCATCAAAGATCGAACCCAGGCCCTTGACACTGAGAGTGTGGAGTCCTAACTACTGGACTGCTAGGAAATTCCCCAAATTTAGCTTCTTGATCATCTTTCGCTATCCGGTAATATCTAAAAATTTCCAATAATTTGGCTTTCATTTCCATTTCATTATGAGAAGTTCTATTTCCAATATATTGTACAATAAATACATATTTGATTTATTATGCAGGTGTTTTTTTGGACCATTTCAAATGTTAGTTCTTGCCATAATAATTTTATTCTTTTCGGGTCCAGTTTTCTCAGGGTCAATTTTGTAAATCTAAATTTGGTCAAGGAGATAAGACTCTTCAGTTGTATTTTAATTATAAGGAAATTTATCACGTGCAGCTTGAGCTCCTGTCAGTTTTACTTTCTGCCCTTTTTTCCCCAGTTCTAGTCACTATAAATTGAGGAGAGTTAATAGTTGTATTTGTATTCCAGCTCGTCTACGAGGATCTTGCCGGCTATTGTCTCAGGTATACCAGAACTGTTCATGTACCTCAGCAGTCCCGGTGGGCCACGAGTATCCAGGCCCTGGAGATAGGCTGACCGGTTACAAGCCCCGGCTTCACTGCCTTCAAGCTGGGTGGCCTGGGCCTAGTTTTGTCACCTGAAAATTGGAGTGATGGTGGGAGTGTCCACTACGTAGGTTTCTGCTGCAGTGAGATTCAAAATGATGAATGTGCAGCAAGCACTTGTCACTCTGCATCAGTCAATGAACCCCATTCATTGTTCTGGTGAAGGCAGGATCTAACCATGTGTCAGGAAGGCCAGAGTGGGTGCAGGGTATGTCAGCTGCCCCACGTCCCCTTGATATCTTTTTCCTCTCTTTTACTGTCAGTTTCCATCACCCTCAGAAGCCTCTTGGGCTCTCACTCCCATTGAGTTTTTTCCAAATGGGATCTACAACCTGCAACAGAGTCAAGTGGAAATTCTTTAAAGTGCAGACTTCTGTTGAGCTAGAATCTTTTATTTCTGGCCCATAAATCTGCATTTTAACATAGTCCCAGGTGTTTCTGATGCACACTGGGATATGCAAGAGATTTAGACCCTTATCCCTAGATATCCTCTATGGCTGAAGAGTAATCTGCTCTGCCTGTCAGACCAGGTGTCCCACCTTCAAGGTAACCCTGAATTGCTCTCCACCTAAGGTTTTTAGCAATAGCTTCCAACCTGGAAGCACTCAAGAAAGGCCAGAAGAACTTGACTACCTTTCCAGGGCTCCTAGGGTCTGAAAGCTACCATCTGTGTCAGATCCATAGGCTTCATCTTACCCATAATTTTAATTGCTGCTGAATAGAAGCAATTCTATCATTGTTAGCTTTCTAAGGTATAGTCCAACAAAATTATCAATGAATGTTCTGGTTTCACATCAATGGTAGTTTATTGAATGGAAAACAAATCAATGTACCCATATCCAGTATGAATATATCTGAGGTTCACCCTCTCGATTTGCAACCAGTCAAATTTACAGTGCTTACAACAGAGGAGTTTCTGGTCCCATGACCCACCAAGGACAACGTGGATTCTTTAGAGGGTCAAGTTGGCAGACAGGGAGAGAAAATGTTTGACAAGGTGCTATGTTCTTTGTCTCTGTGTAAGGCTGACACTGCTAATCTATTGCTGCCCAGTTCCCATGAACCTGATGGACAGCCAGAGCTGATGCTTTACATGTAATACTTTACCTGTAATCATACTTTATATGTAATCATCTTCTGCATCAGTTGGTAAATAGCTGCTGCTGGAGGAAAAGGGGATGACAGAGGATGAGATGGCTGGATGGCATCACTGACTCGATTGACGTGAATTTGAGTGAACTCCAGGAGATGGTGATGGACAGGGAGGCCTGGCGTGCTGCGATTCATGGGGTCGCAAAGAGTCGGACATGACTGAGCAACTGAACTGAACTGAGATTATTTGCTTGGACCTCCCATAACTGACCTAGCAACTGAAGAGTTAACATCCAAACTATCAGGGGGCCAAGAAGAGCTGATTGGTGGGTTGTTAAATATTTTGAATACCCCCCTGGGGAACAGTTTTACACTCTTTCTCAATAGAATACTCCAGGCAGTCATTACCAATTGATCAAAGTTGGTAGTTAAGATAAAATTTATTTACCATCCAGGGATTACGGTCTTATCTCCCCCCAGGGTATTTGGTTTTATACAGTGTGCTCTGGAAGTTAAAGAACAAGGCTTCCAGGACTGGACCTCTAATGCTGTAACTTCAAGAGCTGGACGTGAATGAACCTGGGGGCTGACAGCCTCACGTTTCCTTCTCTGACCTAGACTGGTTTTGACCCTTGAGCGTGAGATAGGGTTATAGAATGTACCTCAAACCTCAGCCCTACCAAGGCTTCCAGCAGAGCAGAGACATCTCTTCCAGGTCTGCATTCAGACTCAGCATACTCCAGTGTAGAAGCCAGGACATCAGCAGTTTCTCTGAAACACATTTTGATTTTTAGGGGAATGAAGGGACCTGTGCTGCCTATAGATGGCAAAGGTAGCTTAGCATCTGAACAGTGTAACTTATGCCCTTAAAAATCCTATGTAAAAATAATTCTGCCATATAAATCATTTTTCTTTTCCATAAGTAGCAAAGTGCCCCCTGGTTTTAAAATGAATATAGTCATGTTATCCCCAGTGACAATCTGGGAAAAAGTAGAGCTGCTATGAAGAAAAGAACTCATAGGGATATGAGCAGAGAGGACACGAGATGGTACCTTTGGCATAAATGACCATATATGAATTAGATGGTCCATGGGAAGAACCCCATGAGGGCTGCTGGTACTGTTGGAGTGGGATGGGTGGGAATAGTTACTCTCTCCAGGATCTCTTTGTTTGCATGAAAGACTTAGAGTTGACACAATCCCCATTTCATCAGTGAGATGACTGAAGTCCAGAGGGGTTCACTGACTTTTCCAAGATCGCACAGCCTGGCCAAGACAGATGCAGTATCAATAGCATCCTGACCGTGCATTCTATTCACTTAGACAACATGGCAAGGTAATTTATCCTTTTCTTGATAACCCAGAGGTATCATTAGGAACACTAATTACCATATAACATTGCAATATAAGACTGACTGGGGTATGTGGGTCTTGTTGCTTCTATACTAAGGGGGCTTATTTAGTGCTATTTTGGGGTCTCGGTACTTTTTACATCTGTCTTCATTATCATCAATCTCTCATTGTGGCTACTTCAAACAAATCATCTAAAGTCTACCCCCCCTCCCCAACATTGTTGATTGCAAAAGTACAACAGCAATTTAATTTTACATAATAACACTCCCAGCATGGCTGTTGGTGATTTCCCCAGTTCCATTTGCATTCTTCACATTTTCAGCATCTCTCTCGGGCACTGCAGTGTTCTTGGAGGAAGCCTCTCAGCATTACGGAAAGAGCAGGGTTCAATCCCGCAACTAGCAGTGAGACTGTGGGAAAGTTTCTCAGCTTCACTGAGCCCTGGAATCCCTTGGTCTTTCAGGAAGAATGTGAGGTTCAAATACCTGCATAGAGTTGTCTTTTAGCAAAGTCTAGTTTCCTTTCTTCATTAGAGGCCTGTTCTACCTTTGCCTTTTATTAGGGTTGGTTATGGGCATATCTGGAGAAGGTGATGGCACCCCATTCTAGTACTCTTGCCTGGAAAATCCCATGGACGGAGGAGCCTGGTAGGCTGCAGTCCATGGGGTCGCTAAGAGTCGGACATGACTGAGCGACTTCACTTTCATGCATTGGAGAAGGAAATGGCAACCCATTCCAGTGTTCTTGCCTGGAGAATCCCAGGGACGGGGGAGCCTGGTGGGCTGCCATTTATGGGGTCGCACAGAGTTGGACATGACTGAAGCGACTTAGCAGCAGCAGCATGGGCATATCTGTCCTCTTTGGTAGAATTCAGGCTCCTTGAGGTTGGTGACCTTGTTTCCTAAATCTGGGTTCCCCCCTTTCCCGCCTCTCCTACCACCACACTTGCTAGGCTTGATTGCTGTTTTTGTTGGCTCAGTTGCTAAGTAATGTCTGACTCTTTGCAACCCCATGAATTGCAGCACACCAGTCTTCCCGTCCTTCACTATCTTCAAGAGTTTGCTTGGACTCATGCCCATTGAGTTGGTGATGCCATCCAACCAACTTATCCTCTGCTACCCTCTCTTCCTTTTGCCTTCAATCTTTCCTGCATCATTGTCTTTTCCAATGAGTTGGCTCTTTGCCTCAGGTGGCCAAAGTATTTGAGCTTCAGCTTCAGTCCCTCCAATGAATATTCAGGGTTGATTTCCTTTAAGATTGACTGGTTTGACCTCCTTGCTATCCAAATGACTCTCAAGGGTTTGCTGTAGGCTCTCCATTAATGCTGGTAGAATGGAGAATATTGTAGGTCAGTAAGTTCTGTGGAATGGCTGTGTTGTCTCCTGCAGGCTCAGGGATACAGGCCCTGGGGAGGCCTTTTCCTCTTTTCTGTGTCCTGGGAGGTATAGTTCCTGGAGCTCTGACCTCCACATATGTGGGACGCCTCAGAAAGTTTTGATGCTGAAAACTTGACCTCTGTGTACCGGTGCCAAGTCAAATCTTAGAAAAAGAGTTTTGGATCAAATAGAAAGGAATAGCTTTGTTGCTTTTCCATGCAAAGGGGAAAACAATGGGGTCATGCCCTCAAAAACTGTGTGCCAACCCAGGAGGATTTGGTGAGGAGTTTTATAGCAGTGGTTCAAGAGTAGGCTTGCTGATGGGGATCAGGGTGTGTATGGAGCCTGTGTCCCTTTAATCTGGTTTCAGCATTCTGAGGAATGTCTGTGATTCTCAGAATTATCAAACTGTGACCTTCTTTCTGGAATGTAGAATACTTCCTCAAATATTTAACATCATCCATTTGTTGGGGGTTTTAGTTCTGCAGAAGAGTTCAAAGACATTGTTATGTGTATCCCTTGAAGTGGAATCAGGGTCTTGTCCTAAGGCTTCTCTATTATCAGATAGGCAGATGATACCACTCCTATGGCAGAAAAGAAAGAACTAAAGAGCCTCTTGATGAAAGTGAAAGAGGAGAGTGAAAAAGTTGGCTTAAAAGTTAACATTCAGAAAACTAAGATCATGGCATCTGGTCCCATCACTTCATGGCAAATAGATGGGGAAAGAGTGGAAACAGTGACAGACTTTATTTTGGGGGGCTCCAAAATCACTGCAGATGGTGACTGCAGCTATGAAATTAAAAGATGGCTGCTCCTTGGGGGGAAAAAAAAAAGTTATGACCAACCTAGACAGCATATTAAAAAGCAGAGACATTACTTTGCTAATAAATGTCCATCTAGTCAAAGCTATGGTTTTTCCAGTGGTCATGTATGGATGTGAGAGTTGGACAGTAAAGAAAGCTGAGCACCAAAGAATGGATGCTTTTGAGCCGTGGTGTTGGAGAAGACCCTTGAGAGTCCCTTGCACAGCAAGGAAATACAACCAGTTCATCCTAAAGGAAATCGGTCCTGAATATTCATTGGAAGGACTGATGGTGAAGCTGAAACTCCAATCCTTTGGCCACCTGATGTGAAGAACTGACTTATTTGAAAAGCCCCCAGTGCTGGGAAAGATTGAGGGAGGGTGGAGAAGGGGACAGCAGAGGATGAGATGGTTGGATGAGGATGAGATGTTTGGATGGCATCACCGACTCAATGGACATGAGTTTGAGTAAACTCTGGGAGTTGGTGATGGAAAGGGAGGCCTGGCGTGCTGCAGTCCATGCAGTTGCAAAGAGCTGGACACGACTGGCTGAGCGACTGAACTGAACTGAAGGGATTGTCTCTTGACTGCCCCTCCCTTGTTTCGGCATCTCCTCCCTTCCTTGATTAGCAATTGTTTGAAACTGCCCTTTGGAACTCTGGAAGGTCTTGGAGACTGAAGCCTATTTCCTACAATCAAGAAACAGGGGACACAGAAAAGTGTCCATGCCCAGGAGCCCCACAGGGTCCTGCTTGATTTTCTTATGATCTCTCTTTGGAAAGCGGCCCCATGGCAGAGAGTCCTTCTCCTCAGGGAGAATCAGACTCAGAGGACTGATTTCAAAGCGCTTGTAAAATAAGCCAGGCTGCTCCTTCCCTGGGGGCACAGCAAACGGCAAGGAAGTCTCCAAGGCAGTTAGTAATGACTTTGAGGACTCTGAGAGTTTCTTAGGCTTCAGCCAGTCTCTTCATTCCTTAGCAGCAGGTTTAGTAGCCTAATCAAGAGCCCTGCCCATTCTATACACTGCTGGTTGTGTGGATGCAGAGGGGGCTGGTGGAGGGACTGAGATGAGGCAAGAGAAGCCTCAGAAGAGAGCTGAGAGAGCAAGATTGGGGACATTCCAGACAGAGGGAGAGAGAGGAGTCTGCTGTGCTCCCTGCACCTGGGTTCCTCAAGATGCTGCTCTTGACAGCAAACCTCCTCTCTCCTCCAGTCATTTCCAGTGGGCTTTCAGTTGAGTTCAGTCACTTGGTTGTGTCCTATTTTTTGCAACCCCAAGGACTGCAGCACACCAGGCCTCCCTGTCCATCACCAACTCCCGGAGCTTGCTCAAACTCATGTCCATTGAGTCGGTGATGCCATCCAACTATCTCATCCTCTGTTGTCCGCTTCTCCTCCTGCCTTCAATCTTTCCCAGCATCAGGGTCTTTTCTAATGAGTCAGTTCTTCACATCAGGTGGCAAAGTATTGGAGTTTCAGCTTCAGCATCAGTCCTTCCAATGAACATTCAGGACTGATTTCCTTTAGGATGGACTGGTTTGATCTCCTTGTGGTGCAAGGGACTCTCAAGAGTCTTCTCCAACACCACAGTTCAAAAGCATCCATTCTTCTGTGCTCAGCTTTCTTTACAGTCCAATTCTCACATTCATACACGACTACTGGAAAAACCATAGCTTTGACAAGACAGACATTTTTCAGCAAAGTAATGTCTCTGCTTTTTAATATGCTGTCTAGGTTGGTCATAGCTTTTCTTCCAAGGAGCAAGTGTCTTTTAATTTCAAGGCTGCAGTCACCATCTGCAGTGATTTTGGAGCCTCCCAAAATAAAGTCTGTCACTGTTTCCACGGTTTCCCCATCTATTTGCCATGAAGTGATGGGACCAGATACCATGATCTTAGGTTTCTGAATGTTGAGTTTTAAGCTAGCTTTTTCACTCTCCTCTTTCACTTTCATCAAGAGGCTCTTTAGTTCTTCTTCACTTTCTGCCATAAGGGTGGTGTCATCTGCATATCTGAGGTCATTGATATTTCTCCTGGTAATTTTGATTCCAGCTTGTGCTTCATCCAGCCTGGCATTTCGCATGATGTACTCTGTATATAACTTAAATGAGCAGGGTGACAATATACAGACTTGATGTACTCCTTTCCCAGTTTGGAACCAGTCTGTTGTTCCATGTCTGGTTTTAACTGTTGTTTCTTAACCTGCATGCAGATTTCTCAGGAGGCAGGTATGGTGATCTGGTATTCCCATCTCTTAAAGAATTTTCCACAGTTTGTTGTGATCTACAGAGTCAAAGGCTTTCAGGACCCATTATAAACAGACCCCAGCTAATTTCTTCTTTGAATAACCTATGGGTCATGTGGCAGATTTCTTGAGAACCAGAAGCCGTGTTTCCATTCTTATCTCCCCACTTATGCACACTACAGGGTGGGGCAAGGAAGAGATGCTGGAGGGCTGGTAGGTGATGTTTAATGACTGATGAGCTTGGGTGGCACCAGACTGGGCATGGAGATAGTGTTTGCCCACAGAAATGACAACACTGCTTGGACATTTTAGGGACAAAAAGCCTGTATATGTGTCTATTTATGAGTCTGGTCCCTTAAACATATCATTTATGACATAGTTTGCAGTGGTTTTGCAAAAGAAAATCCATTTGAATACAGTATTCTCAGATTGCCCTGTTCACTTAGTAATTAAGATATATTACCCTTGTAGATTACTTGAGCCTTATAGTTTTTGGGTTTTCAGCTCTCTCCAAAGCTCCTCCAGACCCCTGCCAAGGAGACGTGTGGGGAAGGTTGTAAATGCCTTTGCTGCATCTTTCTGCCTAAGTATTTGCAGCAGATTTTATGGAGCTTGTAAATAGGAACTGATTTTCTTTTACATATGTGAGTCAGCCTTATTTGGGTCTAAAGTGGACTTTATGAACCTGCACGGATTAGAATAAACACTGCACCCAGCAATCAGTTCTATATTTTGTTCTTAAATAGGCTAGGCTTTTTTGTAAGTGTGTATATGTATGTGTGTATATGAGAACTGAATATTAAGAAAAAAATCAAGTGTGAATACTACTGGCTTATGTGAAGCTGACTGATCTGAGGATGGGCCTGGGAGAATTCCTGGCCAAGTGGAGCCACAGCCAACAGCTAAGGGATCTCTTTTTCCCCTGGAAGTCATTGTTTCTTTACCTATTAAATGGATAGCATGGGTCTCCACAAAACCCTAGGATGGTTGTGCAGATCAAAGGAAGCAGGAAAGCACAAGGCTCTAGCAAAGTGCTGGTGTCTGGCTGGGACTCGGTAAATACCTACTACTCATGGAATCTCAGCCTGGAAGGGACTGGAAGTTTCTGGAGGAGAAAGACTTGTGTCTTCTGCTGTGTCCCTGACAGTTTCCAGGAAGTCTAGGGTCAAAGAAATAATAATAGGTTTTTACATTGAATGAAAGTATCAAAGTCCTGCTAAAGAAAAGCTCCCATTCAAAACTGTTGTCCTGGATCATGATCAGTAATAGAGGAGTGAGATAGGAGGGATGGTAGAGGACAGGGCCTCTCAAGCCAGACTGCTTGGGTTTGTGTCTCAGCTCAGGCACTTGAGGAGCTATGTGACCCTGGACATGTCATTTAGCCTCTCTGTGCCTCAATCTCTTCACCTGTAGGATGGGTATAATCAATACCAATGTTCTAGTGATAGTGTATGGACATGTATTATAGTTACAGATGTAAGTAAAATGCTTAGTGTGCCTGGCACACAGTGTTATTATTATCATTATCTTTATCTGTATTAATAGTGGTTAAAAAAGGGGATTTTGTTGATAGAGAGACTTGGACTTGAGTTTTAGCATTGCCACTTACCAGCTTCATGACCTTGGATAATTATTCAACCTTTCTAAGTCTCTGTTCCCTCATCTGTTATTTGGGATGTCTCTTCTCCTGGGGTTATTAGGAGCATCAAATGAGATAAGATGTTTAAAGTATTGAGCCTTGCGCCTGTCATAGAAAAAGCACTTAATCAATGTTATCTATTTTATTAGCACAAGAACTACTTGAATTTAATACCATTCATTCAACAAATACCAATGAAGCTGGTGTGGAGTGTAGGCCTGGTATGGAATGAGGTTTCTTCCTTCTCTAATGAGGGAACATGGACATCTTTTCTGTTTTGGATGAATATTTGCTTCTTCCATTGTAGTTAGAACATTGTAAGATTGCACGAAAAAATCTGGAGAAGAGACTAAAGGTGGGGCAACTTGAAGCCTCAAAAGGCAGTTTGGCTCTGAGAATTAGTGCTCTCGTGGGGAGACCCAGGTACGAAGCAGTTGCATATTAGGAACCTGGGACCAAAGCCTGTGGGGACTTCCAGGGTGACCACCCATCCTGGTCTTTGCCACCTACTGGTAACTGTGTCCCCCTTCACTTGAAAACTCCTAAGTTAGATGTTAAATTATCCGATTCCTCATACTTGAGCTACTTAAGAGAAACACCCCCCTGTATCTCAAAGGGGTGTGGCTGGAAGCACCAAGAGGCCCTGTCTGACTTTGGGAAGGCAGCCTGGCATTTTGTTGGGTCGAGGGGGTGAGGGGGCTTCTCAGGTGTGGTAGGGGAGGCCACAGGAGGGGAGACCATGGAGAACCCATTTCCTTCCCTCACCTGGAAGCATGTGGATGTTTCCTTTTTCCTCTCTTTTTCCAGGTCAGCACACATTATGGGAACTTTGTCATCTTCCTGGATTCTGAAAGTGAGTGGCTACTTGCTAGAGGGAGAGTGGTGCAGAGAGGACAAATTAAAATGACAACAGAACAACAAAAACCCATATAAAATAAATAAGCCACTAGCTCCAAGGAAGAAACTTCTGGGCTTAATTTGCATCCTGTTCTCTCCTGATTGTTTGTTGCCAATGTTGTCATTGGGGGAAGGGAAGTGGTTGCTGGAGGGGTGCTCGCCTGCCCAGCTCTTGAGTTCTCACTTCTGCTTTTCAGCTCAGTGATGAGGACAGCCTGGATGGAGGGGGATAGGACCACAGGAGAGGAGGCATTGGCTAAATGTTTTAGAGCAGTGCTCACTGAGACTCTTGTTAAAAAATAATTACATATAAATAGCAAACTAGAGATCCCCCAAGATTTCTGCAGTGCTGATGTGTTACTTTTAGTAGCAGGACAAAAAAAAAAAATAGTTGTTGAAGACTAATAAGATCCCCTGGAGGAGGACAGGGCAACCCATTCCAGTATTCTTGCCTGGAGAATCCCATGGACAGAGGAGCCTGGTGGGCTACATTCCATAGGGTTGCAATGAGTCGGACACCACTGAAGAGACTTAGCATGCATGCATGCAAGATTAATAGTAAAGCTTATATAATAATAACAGTGTGCCAGATTTTCATCAGAGTCTTTCACATGTGTTTACTTCTCTAATCCTCACAGCAAACCTCCAAGTTGGCCATATCATCATCCTCTGTTTCCAGATGTGGACCCTGAGGCATAGAGAGCTTCAGTAACTTGCCCAAAGTCATATGTCTGCTCAGTGGCAGAGATTCTACCTGGGCAGCCAGTCTCCATAGCTAAGTTCTTAAGCAAACTCTGTATCACCTTTTGGGCTGAAAGTCAGGCTGAGAACAGGAAACTGAGGCACAGAAAGGTGAGGCTTAAGTTACACAGCTAGGAGGTGGGAGCAGGACCCAAGCTCAGCTGTGCCACGCTCCAGAGTTGTTAATGCTTAACAGTTATTAATGCTTTTTCTCTTTCTCATTGGGTTCCCCAAAGGATTGTTGTGAAGGTCAAATGAGACACAGCACATGGTACGTAGGTGTGTTTGTATGTTAAGCTGCTTAGTCGTGTTCGACTCTGTGTGACCCAATGGACTGCAGCCCGCCAGGGTCCTCTGTCCATGGGGATTCTCCAGGCAAGAATACTGGAGTGGGTTGCCCTGCCCTTCTCCAGGGGATCTTCCCAACCCAGAGATTGAATCCAGGTCTCCCACATTGCAGGAGGATTGTTTACTGACTGAGCCCCCAAGGAAGTCAGTTGTAAAGTACCAAACAAGCTGTCATTCAGACACTAGATCTGAAGACGGGGGGAAGACACTTTCCTTGTGTCCAGGATGGCTTAGGCAGAGGCTGGTGGACAGAAACCTGCACGCTGGCAGCAAGTGGACCCAGCAGCGGAGATATAAGGCGTGAAGGGAAATCGGGTGGGGTCCTAAAACCAGGCAGGCTGGAGGAGGGGAGTGTTCCTCTTCTAGTGCTAGATGATCGAGCCAAGAGATCCAGCCCTCTCTCATCTGTGCCCGTGGCTCAGAGAGCCCAGGGGTAATAAAGCAGCATCACCATCGGGGACAATGACAGCAACTTTCTTTTAGCCAAAGACATTCGATCTTCTCCCTCTCACCAAACTGTCCTTTCTTCAGGCTGTTTCCAAGCCTCTCCCCAGGTTATGAGCTCTTTGCAGGCACCTCTGCAGTGGGGTCCTAATTTGCATCTTATATGGACATCTTTATCTTGAGCTACAGGGCTCCTCTGAGATGCAATCTACCTATAGAAACACACTTACTGTGGATCTTGAAAGTGGTACAGAGACTGATGGCTCCTTCCCTCCTCCCTTCCAACCTTTCCCCCCTCACCCCCCCCACCCCCAGTTTTCCCAAATCCTGGCACCTGCTAAAGGCTCAGTTGTTTCCCAGGGGGGCACATATGCCTGTCTTTCTCTTCAGGCTGACTTATTGTACACGCCTTTCATCTGCTCAGAATCTGATTTAAATATGAACCCATAGAGCCCCGAACACCCAGCCCTCAGAAGAGCTGTAACTTTGTTATATTTTATTTTGCCCAATCACAGCAGTTATCTTACTCTCCTCTGCTCGGCAAGGTCCTGTCAAAAGAAACTAAATGACAACCTTTGGAAAGAGAGCAACCTTAATCACGTGAAAGTAATTAATTTTTAATCCACCACCCTGCAGCTGTCCCCTAGTTATTTGTGAATATGTATCAAGCCCAAACTTTGAAATTTTGATAATTGGCTTCTTGTCATTTCATTATTTCTCCTTCTCTTCTGGGTCTGATATGTGTGAAAAGTTTCCCAAGAATATATCCAGTAAGTGCATCCTAGACTGAAAGATAGGCACAGTTAAGTGCAGTATAGTAAAGCATCCGTTATTCGCCTATTTAATGAATGTTATTTGAACGTTTTCATTGTTTCAGGTACTGGATGAGGTGCTGGTGACGCAGTAATAAGGAAGGTCAGCGTCTCTGGCCTCACAAACATACTGGCTAGTGGAGCAGAAGTCAATGAAAGAGCAAATAAAGGCATTTTACACATTGTGATAAATTCTGGGAGTGCAGCAAGTGGAGATATTATGATACAATATGGCCGTCCCAGTACAGAGCATGGTGAACTGATCAATGTCTAGTTTCCAGAAAATATAATTCTCTGAATGCAGCCTAAAACTGCATTTGTGTTGTTTCTTTTTTTATTAGCCACCTTACACTTTTTTATCTGCATTGAGCCAAAATAAAATTTTTATTATACAAAGTATTTTCAGTAAATACTTATTATACAAAGTAACTGCAGCAAATGTGTAAAATAGAAAGAAGAATGTGACCTGTATTATCACCACTGAGAGTTACTGCTACCTTTTGTATCTTCTTTCTATTAATAACTATGTTTATGTATGTGTCTTATAATTTTATAAACTGGTTTGATCCACTTAAGAAAATGTTACATGTTATTTCCCCTCACGTCAGGAAGTATCCTATATTATCATCCATAGTGGTGACATCATATTGCACTGTGTGGTCAAGCGAAATACCTCATCTCTTTTGGATGCGAAGCAGTTAAACCAGGTCTTCCTCCTTCTGTACTTGTGTAATTTTTTTTTCTAACCTAAATGTAGGACTTTACATTTTTATTAAAAAATCATATTGTTGCTTTTAAGATAAATTATTAGTCTTTTATGATCTTTTAAGTCCTGATTTCATTAACCAATCTCTCCCAGGTTGATACAATTTTAAAATCAGTAAGGATCAAAATCACTGATACATCATTTTAAGTAGGATAGAGCCTCATAGCATTCCCTTGGAAACCCCCCTACAGTTACTCCATTGATCAAACACTGTTTAGTTCTGATCAATTAATAATTTTAGCTGTACTATCCTGTGGCTTGTTTCTCCATTGGAAAATAAGAACTTTCAAAAACAAGAAAAAATACTGCCAATCACTTTACCATTTGAATTCGTTATGTCTGTCATATTCCCTTTTATGCTCATCTTATAATTTTATTAATGACAGAAGATTGGTTTGGTACTCCTTGTTCTTTTTGAACTCATGCTGTTGTTCTGGAGGAAAAGAAATTGGTCAAATACTAAAATCCAATTCAAATTCCTTGTCATTCTTGAATGTATAGATTGGGCTTAAAGGTCTTAATCTTGATACATTCCTCAATTTGGAGATTAAAACTATTTTTTTCAGACTAAGGTGTTTGTTATTGTTGTTTCTCTTGTTATATACAATTGCTGGTGAAAAAAATGGGACTAATTAGTTCCTTTAAAAAATATTTAATTTAAGAAATGAACACATTTTTCTAATGTGTTAAAAAACCAACTGTTTAATTTTTCCAAGGATTAAATACAACTCACTGGACTGTAAATAATAAAATTCATTAAAAAATCCAGACAATTTTTCAATTTCTCACAGTCCTTCAGAGAGCATTCCCTGTGGCTTGGCATTCTCATCTTTAAGTCCTGTAAGCACTCTTCAGTGTAGCTCAGGTGGGCCAAGCAATGTGGACTCACTCAAGGCAGTGGAGAGCTTTCTTCCATCTCCTCATTTATCTCAGATTTCTGAGCCCTGAAAAAACATTTGTTCTACCCTCTCCATACGATGTTTACTTTTCTTGAAATGATAGAGGCAAAATACAAGTGGAATAATTAGTTGTGCTTTCTACTTCCTCTTCCAATAATATCATCAGCTTCAAATATGGAACCATTTATTTCCTCTCTCAATTGAGAGAGAGGAATTTGCTCATCTTGAGATTCTCCATGGTGCCCAACACAATGTCTTACTTGTTATGGGTGTATTAGGTAGAACCTTTTTGGGTGCAAAGGATAGAAATCCAATACAAACTTTCTTAAACCAAAACATAGAAACACACACAAACCTGTGTGTGTGTGTGTGTGTGTGTGTGTGTGTAGGGGGGTTGTTTTCAATGAGGTCTAAATGCTGTGTTTAAAGCAATGGCTTAGAGTACAGAAATTCTATCATGGAGGTGCTGAACACAAAGTTCTACGACATGTTGGGAGTTATGAGCAAAAGAAGTATTAAACTGAATCCCCAAAGTATAAAATGTAGCCAGGTCTAGACACCATGTTGTATCTGAGTAATTTTTGTGCCAATAAATGATATCAGGATTTAAAAAAAAAATAGAGTGTTTGATATATATATATATATTGAATTGGCCAAAAAGTTTTTGCCATCCCAATGTATTTCAACAGCGCATTAACTTAACAGTAACTGGATAAACAGATGCAAATTATAGCATCAGGACCTGGATTCTCTCTCCCCATTTTTCCTCAGTGCATTTCTCTTTGATTTTACTCAGAGTCTCCCTCCAAGTGGAAATTCCAGGCTTGCATCTTCACACCTTTAAGCTGTGAGAAAAACAAATTCTTTCTTGATTGCTCAAAAGTCCCAGGATTAGCTCTATTTGACCTGATTGGCTTCAGTTCAGTTCAGTTCAGTTGCTCAGTCAT
Organism: Bubalus kerabau; assembly: GCF_029407905.1. Classification (NCBI taxonomy): domain Eukaryota; kingdom Metazoa; phylum Chordata; class Mammalia; order Artiodactyla; family Bovidae; genus Bubalus; species Bubalus kerabau. Next base: position 27,735,067 of record NC_073645.1, read on the forward strand.
GTCCGACTCTTTGTGACCCCATGAATCGCAGCACGTTGGCTTAGATTAGATCATATGCCCATTTGTCAGTCAATCAGTCATCATGGCCATGAGCATGGATGCTGATTGGCCTGACCTGAGTCACATGACTCCCCAGGGTACTTGGGATATAATCTGCTCTATATAAAGGGCAGGCTTCCCAGGTGGCAGAGTGATAGAGAATCCTTCTGCTAATGTAGGAGATGTAGGTGAGGTGGGTTCAATCCCTGAGTCAGGAAGATCCCTTGGAGAAAGAAATGGCAACCCACTCCAGTGTTCTTGCCTGAAAAATCCTATAGACAAAGGAGCCCAGCAGGCTACAGTCCAGCGGGGTCACAAGGAATCAGAACTGAGCACTCACACAGGCATATAAAGGGCAGTGGGAGAGTGAGGCACTGGCTTCCTCCAGAGGAAAATCTGACTATCATTGTCAGAAGAATTAAGGAAGGATGAAGGGTAGGTAAAAAATAACACAGAATCATGACAAGTTTTTCAACTAGATACTTTTTGAAGTAGCTAATTAGTCTTATTTTTTTCTACCAATGATTGTACATGACAAAGAGAAATAACAACAAAAAACCTTGTCTGAAAAAAGGTTAGTTTTAATCTCTAAGTGGAAGAATAATAATGAGATATCAGGATTAAGACCTTTAGGTCCAACCTATATATTCACGAATCATAAGAAATTTGAATTGCGTTTTGTATTTGACAAATTATTTTTTAGTATCTGACCAATTTTTTTCCCAGAATATACGAGTTCCTTTTTCATTTTATGAATTTCCTGGAAGCAAATGCAATACTTCCTGCTGCTGCTGCTAAGTCGCCTCAGTCGTGTCTGACTCTATGCGACCCCATAGATGGAAGCCCAACGGGCTCCGCCGTCCCTGGGATTCTCCAGGCAAGAACACTGGAGTGCGTTGCCCTTTCCTTCTCCAATGCATGAAAGTGAAAAGTGAAAGTGAAGTTGCTCAGTGGTGTTCGACTCTTAGTGACCCCATGGACTGCAGCCTACCAGGCTCCTCCGCCCATGGGATTTTCCAGGCAAGAGTACTGGAGTGGGGTGCCATTGCCTTCTCCGCAATACTTCCTACTATCTGCCATTTAAATAAAAGATTTCTTTTAACTAAAAGAAAATTTGTTACAAGACTACCGTATACATGGCATCACCAACTTGAAGGACGTGAGTTTGAGTGAACTCTGGGAGTTGGTGGTGGACAGGGAGGCCTGGCATGCTGCGATTCATGGGGTCGCAAAGAGTTGGACACGACTCAGCAACTGAACTGAACTGTATACCTCAGAAAAGATAGTCTCCCTAGCTTATGGTGGCCTTGGTAGAGAGTTGGGGGGTTTCAAGGACATTATCATATTAATGCATTGCTCCATAGTTTGATACTACCCTCTATGGTGCAATCAAGAAAAGGAGGCTGGTGCTCTGATGATAAGGTCATCTGAGATAGCCAGTATCCAGTCAGAGAAACAGAGTACATACTAATACTCCGTACAGTTAGTCAACAGAAGGAATTAAATATGAAGAATAGATTATAAAGGTGTTGGGAGAGTTGAAGAGTCAAACAGGACCATGAGGCAACCCAGAGATAAACAGAAGCAAGAAACCTCTACAAACTTTAAGATATAGACAGTAAAGGGAGAAGATGGTATGACCAGAGTCAGAGAGCTGGAGTTCAAACTATTCAGCAGGGTCTGGGTCTACAGTAGACTGCCTGATGGGAGCTGGGACCACAGAGGAAATGCTAATCAAAGCAGAAAGAAGGGGGAGGAATACTCTGACTTCTCCCTCTTTTCTGCCCAGCAATCTCCCAACATTTTCTCTCATTGGCTAACCCAGAAGGCAGCCTGCAAGGAAGTCAGAGAAATGCATTTTTCCTGGGCAAAGGATAGGAATGCATCTGAGACAAAAGGGACAAATGGGTGACACATGACCTGGAGCAAGATATGAAGCTTGAGGCTGTTTTCATGTGGAAAATTAACAGCTTTATTCTTGATTCATTTCTTTTCTGTAGTAAGAGGATTTGAAGCCTTTCTGCTTAGAGGAAAGAGAAACTCATATTTGCTGATTCTGGGCAAAGGACAACCATGGACAATGAGGATTGAAGAGTAGAAGGAAGTGGGGGTTTTGCAGATGAAAGAGTTAAAAGAAAATAAAGTGATTCACTGGTGTAGGCAAAATCTTGGAGAAGCAGTGGGGAGGATGGAGACTCTCCTTCACAGAGAAAATGTAGGGGGAGAAAGAGAAGAGAGTGTTGTCTATGGCATCTGGATCAGATGGGTCCTGCTTGCTACTTCCCAGCATTGCTAAAAGTGTGTGATGTATCTGGACTGTTGAAACCACAGACTGCCTTGCAAAAGGCCCCTGAGCCCCAGGCATAGCATGAAACTGAAAGAAGACCATTAAGAGGGTCATATTTGGAGGGATCAGAAGTCATTCTCAAAGGGCAGATAACGATAGCTGACCCTTCTCTGGTTCTGTGGAAGATTTCATTGGTTGGCTCCTCACCTGCCTAGGGAGAAGTGATCAGTAGAATCACTAGATCCTGCTCTCTTCTCCACCTACCAAGTGTGGGCATAGCCACCGCCCAAGAAAGTGAGGCTGCAACTCTGAGTACTTAGTGTGGGTACCGAGTTTGTATACTGTGAGTTTAGGTACTGAGTTCAGATAACATGAATACCGAATTGCCTAAATCTTGTTAGCTTCTGGGCATGGATAACAAGAGTTGAGATAGTGGTAGAATCCTAGTATTTCAATATTTTAACAGCTGGCACACTCGTGTGTCCTAATTGAATAACACCTCTGCCTATAGTCCTCTCTTCTCTAGGAAGACTTGGGGTATTATGGTCACTCATAGACATCCTTCCAGATCCCAGGTTGCTCTGTAACACAGTTGGGGCAGAATTCCTTATTGAGATTTCAATTTGTCCTTTTTATTGTAGTTATAACCCACAACACAGCTTCCAAGAACACAAAACATAGACAAAAATTTGAGTTCCTTTGCCTCAGGAGCTTTTGTGCCTGCCGAACTACAGCAGACTTTTCCTTTGTGTTTGAAATCTCAGGCTTTCTGAGACCATTTGTGTCTTACACAACTGGTCCAGGGCTGAAACCAGTGAAGAGCTATGTCCCATATGCCCTGAGCAGTATCATTGTGTATATGTATCGTGTGTGTGTGTGCACGCACACACAATCATGCTCAGTCATGTTCAACTCTTTGTGACCCCATGGATTGCAAGCCCACCAGGCTCCTCTGTCCATGGAACTTTCCAGGTAAGCATACTGGAGTGGGTTGCCATTTCCTACTGCAGGGGATCTTCCCAACCCAGGGATTGAACCTACATCTCCTGCGTCTCTTGCATTGGCATTTTAAATCTGACTGTTTTTAAATTTTTTAAATGAAGAAATTCTGTATACAAACCCAGATTTTAAGATTTTCCCAGAATATTGAGTGCCCAGTCCATATTGGCTCTGCATTTTAAGGGCCAGCAATGACCTTGTCTGCTTTAGAACACCTGGATGGTTAGCTACAATCCCTATAACTCTGTCTTGTCTTCCTCACCGAGACTTGAGAGTCAGTTGCCGTTTTATAATCTCCCAGCTGGTAGATACCACTCATTTGTCCAGGTACCTGCTGAACATCCTCTGGGGATGTGGGAGAGAGTTCAGAGCAGAGTACTGATTGAGTGACAGGCATCAGCAGTTTTGTATCAGCACTGGGGAGTGTGGCTGTCCCCTCACGTCTCCCTGTACTGAGAGCTGTGATGAATCCCATTCTCCTCTCTGCAGGGCTGGATTAGTGCAGTTTGCTTCCGTGCGCTCACAAGGAAGGCCTTCTCTTTGTTTTGTCATTGTGTGAAGTTGCACATCTGAAATGATGTGGTGATGATTTTTCAAAGAGCCCCAAGCACAAAGCTCAGTATTTTTTTTTTTTTTCCTTTAAGGCAGCTGTTCTAATAGTCTGTCTCCTGTTTCATGGAATATGAAGGAGATGATGGAGCCACCACAGATTTCTGAGCATCAGTTAATCTTCCTGTGGGATATTCTGTTGTTATTCAGTCACCCAGTTGTGCCCGACTCCTTGTGACCCTATGAACTGCAGCCCACCAGTCCTTCCCTGTCCTTCACCATCTCCCTTGTCTAGTAACTTCCTAAGCAGTCTCCCACATTCTGCTTTCCTTGTGGACTCCATCCACTAGCTTCAGGGTCCTTTTCCCAGCTCCTGGGGCTATTCTAGCTACACTCACTCTTTCACAGTCTGTTTCTGTGTCTCTATACTTTCATCTGGTGGCACAGTGGTAAAGAATTCCACCTGTCAGTGCAGGAGACTCAAGAGATGTGGGTTCAATCCCTGGAGTAGGAAATGGCAAACCACTTTAGTATATTTGCCTGGAAAATTCCATGGACAGAGGAGCCTGGTGGGCTACAGTCCATGGGGTCCCCAAAGAGTCAGACATGACTGAGCACGCATGCACACACACACACTCACTCTTTAATATGGCTTTCTAGACTCTTCCTGCGTAGTCAGCTTCATCCCTCCACCATCATGTGCTCCTCCCAACTTCCTGAATACTCTGTTCTCTGCTCCTCTCTAGACCTCTTGCATATTCTGGTCATTTAGCCTGAAGTGCCCCCCCACTTTTTTTTTTCAACTTTGCTTCTTAAACTCGTGTCAAATTCCTGTATTCAAAGCTCCCCTTAAATGCTGCTGCCCCCTTCCAAAGTTATTTCTGGCATTTCCAGAAGCATCACAACATTTTGGATCTCTGTCCCAGCACTGTCCCTAAATTACAGTGTTCATGATGCCCCCTCCAACCCTCTAGTCCAGAACTCCATAAGGGCAGAGGTCCAATACCCTTAAAGAGAATTTGGACAGAAGGGAAATGAGGTAAGTCTTCTGAGAGTTAAATTATAAAATCAGTCTATTAGGCCAGAAAAGTTGGATAGAAAGACAACTTAAGTAGTCAGAATGATTTCTGGTTCAGAATGTGATGTGATGGAAACTATCTTGAAAACAGCATTCAACAAACTGTGATCTGGGGGTTGGTGGGGACAGAATTCATTGTCTTATTGTATCTTTCTCTGGGTGGTTTGCATCATGATTTGCAAAGTCAATGTTCTGGGAAGTCCTGTAGTAATGAACCCCTTTAAATTTTGCTGAATCTAGTATTTTTGAATTAACACGGCTCTTTTATTTTTCATAGAACGTTATGAAATGTAATTTCTTTTTAGAACACTATTAATATCTGCTGGGCTAAAGAAATACTGTACCAATCACAAGGAGAATTGTCTGTATTAAATATGGAAAAGGGACTATCAGATGGCTGGATGCCATCAGTGTCCATCCAAAGGCCACATGAAGGGGCTGATGTCTTGGCCCAAGGTCTGGGCTGTTGGGTTCTGGCAACTGGTGGGTAGTTTCCAGGGAGGTGAAGGCAGCGTGCTCCCTTGACCTGATACCATCAGATCATTTGAGTCAGGTAATTACTTTCCCTTATTCTCACTTTACACTCACTAGATACCTGATTATACTTTATTTTCCAAAGTAAATTTCTTACATGGAGGAAATAATCTGGTCTGAGGACAGAATGTTGAACCATTTTGCAGTTTTATTATGATGGTAAATTGTCATTCTGGCTTGCACATCAGTCCTTTGTGACCTCGATTAGTGAGAGAGTCCATCCTCGATTTACTGAGTCATTCTTAGTGGAATAAAACAAAACCACATTTTAGAACCTGAGAGGCTGTGGATGATATCCGAGCAAAGTGAAGACCTAGCATTCATGAAGCACCATTTCAGTTACCTGTTGTAATAAATCATCACTTTGTGGCTTGAGTCAAGAACAATCATTTTACTGTTTCATACTGTTTCTGTGGATCAGAAATCTGGAAAGATTCAGCTGAACAGTTCTGGCCTGGATTGTATTTGAACAATGACCAGAGAAGTTGGGGGTTGACTGGCATTTCTCTCTTTTCATATCAACTCAGGATCTCCCCACATGTTCTCTCCATGTGAACAGCTCATGGCTTCCTCACAATATGTTGTTCCCAGGGCTCCAAAAGCAAGGTTCTCAGTAAACTAGGTGGAAGCTCTAACAACTTAAAAATTTTTTTATTAATTTAATTTTTTAAATTGAAGCATAGTTGATCTGATGTAACCTCGAAAGTCACGTCACCTCCAATTGCCTGCCATTTGTTACAAGAGAGTCAGAGGTTCATCTAGATTCAAAGGCAGGGGAAATAGACTCCCTCCTTTGATAAGAAAATGCCAAGTGCAGTGGGAAGTAATATTGTGCCTTTATTTGAGAAAATACAACTTGCCACAAGCACTTACTATATTCAGTGCCACTGCTAAATATCCCACCCCCAACATACACACGTATGTATTCCTCACAATAAATCCATGAGATAGTTCTTACAATTCTGCATTTTTATAAATGATGAAACTGAGTCTTACTGATGTTAAGTAATCTATCCAGGGACTTGTTGTTGGTTAGCTGTAGGGTTGCATTCTTAAACAATATGCTCCCCAATTCCTGAGGCACCAAGGTAAATGCTACCTGGAGAGGTTCCTGGCAGCCTGGCAGCCAGCCTTCCCAGTGACTCCCACCTTGCTGTGCGTGCTGAGTGTGGTGGGAGGATAGTTCAAAGTGACTTCTCCCCTAACTGCATTTCTCGACTTGAGCCCTGAGGGTCTTTTCCTCAGTGGAAACCTTATCTACTTCCTACCACCTCTGCTGCTGCTGCTGCTAAGTCATGTCCAACTCTGTGCAACCCCATAGACGGCAGCCCACCTCTGGTCACCCCTTTATGAAACCAGAAAATGAAGGCTACAGAGACTTGTCTATAAAGTTTCCAAGCTGCTTGTTGACTAGATAAAAATGTCCCAGTGTTACTGACAGTGTTGGTTCTCTGCTCGGATGTCTTCGGATCCCCTTTTACCATTTGTGAAAGTGAAAGTGTTAGTCGCCCAGTCACGTCTGACTCTTCGTGATCCCATGGACTGACTCACCAGGTTCCTCTGTCCATGGGATTATCTAGGCAAGAATACTGGAGTGGGTTCGATGCCCTTCTCCAGGGAATCTTCCTGACCTAGGGATTGAACCTGGGTATCCCATATTGCATGCAGATTCTTTACCATCTGAGCCACCAGGTAAGCCCTTTCACCATTTATGGTCCCCCCCCCCCGCCGCCCAACCCCTTGTCCTTTAGCTCCCAATAGATCCTGTGGCTCCTTTTCAAAGACCTGCCCTTGGCCACCTGGCACTCATTCTGCTCAATCATATGAGAAGGTAGAAGGGCCTGGGAACTTATGTGCCACCAGCGCATCCTGAGCCAGTGACTGCAGGCTGAGACTATGAGATCCTAGCCCCCCATCCTCTGGTTGGGATAAGTCCCAGCGGTGACTTACACTCATGAGCATCCCTCCGGGATCATGATGAAGCTACCTTCCATGGGATTTTTCATGAAATTATGCCCTTTTTTGGCTTCTTCCCTGTTCTTCTCCTGTCTCTTCCACTTCTCTGGGAGGATCACCTATAAAAATCACTCAAAAAGTCAGCTTCTAGAGAACCTGAGCTAAGTCACCTAGGTTGGGAAAGGAGAGAGGGGGGAGGAACTAGAGGAACTTCTTTAATACAAGCCCTGTGTCTCTCAAGATGCTACAGGGAAGCTGGGCCAGCCTGGCCTTTCTCATAGTCCTTCAGAAAGTACACCTGCCTTCACCCCCAGGCCAAATGACAGCAGCTGGCTAGGCTGCCAGTCACAAGCGCATGTTCTGGACTGGAGCCTCTCCTTAGCTCTCCACCTAACTTGCCTTCTCTCACCCTGTTCAATGGGACAAGTCCCTCTGGAATGGAGCTTGAAGGGTGGTCATCTAAGGAAAGTTGTTCCTAACACCCTCTCCCTCATACCTGACCAAGGTGATACTTGATGGGACTTGTTCAAAACCTGCCACCAATCCAGGGTTGGAACCACATTGAACTGTGAGTTAGAATGATTGAACTCTAGTCCTAGCTCAGCCCCAAACCAGCTCTGTGATTGGTGTTTTCTCATCTGCAATGTTGTCTCTGAGATCCCTCCAGTTCTAAATGTCTGTTCGCTGAGTATGACACGTTCGATGCCTCCCAACAGTTTATAATCTTGTTAGGGAGACCTGACACAATTAGAGGGCTGTATATGACAGACTGTAGTACAAAGCTGAAATCAGTCCAATTAAGGAGGAAAATGTCTGGTGTAGAGAACAAGTGCGGCTGATTAGTATGGGAGGGTTTCTGTGGGGCAGAGTCTTTAGGAAACGGTTGAAGGAAGAGGTTGAGAAGGGCCTTAGAGGTTGACAGTGACTTGGATGGGATTAAGGGGAAAAGAAGCCACCATAGTCCTATGCATGTGATTGTTACCTGGCTGTGAAATGAGGATAGAGGCGAGGGAGGGCAGAGAATGCAATCCTGGTTATCATTTAATTGCTATTCCAACTCAAAGTGATTACAATACACACACTGCTCCAGTTATAATATGCTAGTTATTTACAAGACTGTATTTCTATTCTCCCAGGCTTAACAAACATCATTGGAAAGCTGACATTCAGAATTGCCTTTTCCGACCCCCTAAATTTTAATTAAAGTAATTATGTTACTAACAGAAGCTGTAATTTATCTTTTCCTTGCGTTTACAAAGAGGAGAGAGGAAACTTTGGCCAAACATATTTCAGCTGTATATTTTGTCTGATTTGTTCCTTTTGTTGGTGGGGATCAGGAGTGGGTGTGTCTCTGGTCTGGGTGGTCCAGAGACTGTATTGCTCATTGCTATCTCCTCACTGCTATATAGAGGGCCCTGTTCAGGCTGTTTGGAGTAACTTTGCCACTGAGGGCCTTAAAATGGGTTGATCTGTGTCATTCAGAAGCAGCATCTAAACTAAAGGACAAACCTATCTTCTGACAAAACCCTTTTAGCACAGGACTCTGTGTGTGTGTGTGTGTGTGTGTGTGTGTGTGTGTGTGTAGGTATGTGTTTTAGGCACTGATGGGAATAAAGACACTCTGATTTAGCTGAGAACTTTCCATGCAATTAATTTCCTCCAGACTACAGCAGGTGCTGATGGGAATCACTGGGCAGGTCTGCTTAGTAAGGACCCATCCCCAGATGTAAAGCAATCCAATGGAAATAATTACACCAGGTCAATTAAGCAGAACTCAGACCTCCTCCTGTTAGCCTGTTAGAATTTTTTATTTCTGTGAGCCAGGTTTGCTCAGGTAAGCTGCTTTATATCTCTGGAAAAGGCGACCTCTGGGCAAACATCACTGATTTGTGTGGTGGTTGTTATTGCTAAAGAAGGTGGTCCCACTTCTCAGGGAAGAGTTCTTGGCCTCATTCAGGCCTGGGCTGGAATGCTGGCCCCAGTACCTAGGAGCTCTGTGACCTTAGGCGAGTTACATAACTCTCTAAACCTTAGTTTTCTCATTTGATAAGGGGGTGTGAAAGGGCCTATAACCCCATTCTTTCATGAGGATTAATTGAGAAAATGCTGGTAAAGTTCTGAAAAAGGGGCCTGAATATAATAAATGCCCCATGAGCTGCAGCTACTGTTATTATGATGAATTATTATCAATGGGAAAAAATAGGTATTATTATAACTGTGCCACCCAGGATGATCCAATGGAAAATCTCTGTAAAGTCTAGCATGTGAGCACAAGAGTTAATTACATTCAACTTCCAACATGCAAGATTCAAAGAAACCAGTAAGTGAGTCTAGAAAATGGAACAATTAGGGGGTGATGTAAGGGCTTGACAAAAGAAGGAACACCAGAATTCAATGAATTCTAAAGACCTTTGGCTGCACTGACCACCAGTCCATTTATAGATTACCGATGGCCTGTCACAAAGGCTGAGAGGGAGGCTGAGAAACTAAGCTTTGGGGACCATTGTCAGGTTGAAAATGAATCAGAAATGAAATGACATCACCTTTAAAATGATAAGGAGACTCAGTGAGAAATGCAATCTAACTGACAAAAATTCAGGGTATTTTTTTTTTGCCCAGTAATAGTATTTATTGAGAGCTTACAATTTGACAGAAGCATTTCTTAGTGCTTTGTGTGGATTTCTTATTTAATCCCTACCATAACCTGGAAGGTTGGTTCTATGATTATCTCAATTTTACAGATATATAACCTTTCAGGGATGTACTTGCTACAGAAAATGGAAGGCCACCGACTTCTTGGAGGCCCCTTTAAGCCTGGGCAAGCATGGACCCACGGAAAAGCTCACATGTAGGATAAAGGGCTTACTTAAACACTGGCGAATTTGGATTTGGTTGTATACATACATTCATTGAAGATCTATTACTCTGTGCCAGGAACTGAGTTTGGTGTTGAACATACAAGTACAGTCACTCAGTTGTGTCCAACTCTTTGTGACCCCATGGAATGTAGCCCCCTAGGTTAGGGTCCTCTCTCCATGGATTTTTTTCCAGGCAAGAATATCGGAGCAGGTTGCCATTTCCTACTCCAGGTATCCTCTCAACTTGGGGATCGAACACGCATCTCTTGGGTCTCTTGCATTGGCAGGTGGATTCTCTACCACTAGCGTCACCTGGGAAGCCTGTTGAACATATGATGATGAATAAAAGTAGGTGTGATCAGCTTCTGGGAAGACGAAGTAGCTGTAATTTCCTTATGCTTCCTGCTATGTATTAATACAACAAACCACGTGATATTATATGTAAAATAAATATAATAAGACTCTGAAATATGGAAATAAGGCAGATCAGCCAGGGACCTGAGACTCAAGGAATGATGGGGTGAGATCCCTGGATCTTCTTGCCTTATGTGTCCCAGACATGGAGATGAAGAAACAAGAAACCTGGAAATACCAATAGGCAAAGACAATAAAAAAAAATCCTCCTCTTTCTAGCCAAAGGACCAGGAAAGATGAAGCTTGGCAAGACAGAGAACTTTTAGACAATGATAGGTCTACTGTGTCCAAACACCACTAAAGAAGCTGTGGCTTCACTTCCACCTAGACTTGCAAAGGCTGACTGAAGACCCTAGACTTGCACCCTTTTGTGGTATTAACATGGTGCTCCAAGCCCCTGCTACAGTTATGTTAGAGGAAGGCCAATATAACAGGAAGCCAAAACTTTGATCTACTCCAGGTGGTAATGAGGCTTCCCTCATCCCTATCTGTGATGTCAGTAGAAGCCATTTCTGCCCTGACCCTGCTGGAGTGGTGTCAGAGTATGCCTAGTGGACAGTCAGGACTTTAACCTCTGCCCAGGGGTAATGAAGTCATATCTCACCTCCACATTTTTGTGTTAATGGAGGCCACAGTGAAGCAGTAATGAGCTACAGTCCTACTCCTCCTAGCCAGAGAGGTATCAGTGGAGGTTAGCTGGGGATAGGGAACTCAACTTTTGCCCAGCCTCACACCCCACTAGGTGTCAATGGAGGCCAAGTAGGGAATGTAGACTCATACCCTTACCTGGCAGTAACAAAATGATATCCCTTCCCCTTCTGCCAGAGCTATATCAGAAGAAGCCAGTTAAGACAGGGGTTCAAATAAAATTCAGTCTCATATATAATATTCATAATTCCAGATTTCAGTGAAAAAAACCACTTGTCACACTAAGAATCAGGAAGTCTCAGATTGAATGTAAGAACACAATCAGTAGACGCCAGCACTGAGATGATGGGGAAGTTGAGATTCTCTGACAAAGACTGAAAAGCAGTTGTAAAATACTTCAACAAGTAATAATAAATATGTTTGAAAGAAATAAAAACGTAGAAAGTTTCAGCAAGGAAATAGAAGATATAATGAAGAAACAAATGGAAATTTTAGAACTGGAAAGCATAATAATTGAAAAAAAAAACTTCCTCAAAGGATAAATTCAACAGCACAGTAGAGTTGACCGAGAGAAGAATCGCTGAACTTAAAGGTAGAACAGTAGAAATTATCCAACCTGACCAGTAGGGAGAAAATTGAAAGAAAAATGAACAAAATCTCAGGGGCCTGTGGGACTGTAACAAAAGATCTAACATTCATGTCCTGGGACTTAAAGAAGGAGAGAAGGAAAAAAGAGGAGGATAGAAAAGTACTCACAGAGATGATGGCTGAAAGCTTCTCGAATTTGGCAAAGAACATACCTACATATTCAAGAAGCTGAGTGAACAGTCAGAAAAACAGCACAAAGAAATTCACAGCAAAACACATCACAATCAAATGTCTAAAAACTGAAGACAAAGAAAACTCTTGAAAGCAGCAAGTGAACTACATTAGCTATAGGGGAAAAACACAATTCAAATGACAATAGATTTCTTATCAAAAATCATGGACATCAGAAAGAAGTGACATGGCATTTTTTCAAGTGCTGAAAGTGAAGAAATGTCAACCCAGAAACCCATAGCCAGTGAAACTATCCTTAAAGAATGAAAGGAAAATGAAGTCATTCTCAGGTGAAGAAATGCTAATAGGATTTATTACTAGCAAACCTACCCTAAATGAATTACTATAGGAAGTACTTTATTTTAACACTTAAAGAATTAAGACCAATTCTCCATAATGTTTTCCAGAAAACAGAAGAAGAGGGAACATTTCCCAATTCATTTTATGAAGTTAGTATTATCCTGATACTAAAATCAAACAGTAACAAAAAAGGGAGGGGGAGAACCACAGACCAATATTATTCATGGAGACAGAAACAAAAATGTTTAGCAAAATATTAGCAAATAGAATTCAGCAATATACAAAATGAATCATATACTATGATCAAGTGGGGTTTATTGCAGGCTTCTAAGACTGCTTTAATATGAGGATATCAATCAATATCAATAGATTAAAGAAGAAAAATCAACTGATCATACCAATCAATGCAGAAAAAGCATTTAACATGTGAATTCCTGTCTGTCAAAAAAAGAAAAAGCATTTAACAAAATTTAACACCTATTTGTGATTAAAAACTCAGAATATTAGGAACAGAGGAGACCTTTCTCTTTGATGAAGAGTACTACAAAAAGACAACAGGTGAAATTGTACTTATTGGTGAAATACTGAATGCTTTCCCCCAAGTTCAGAAACAAGGGAAGGATGTATACTCTTACCACTTTTATTTAGCACAGTTCTACAAGTTTAATCCTGTGCAATAAAGTAAGAAAAGAAAATAAAAGGCATTATAGACTCAGTTCAGTTCAGTCGCTCAGTCATGTCTGACTCTTTGGGACCCCATGAACCACAGCATGGCAGGCCTCCCTGTCGATCACCAACTCCTGGAGTTCACCCAAACTCATGTCCATTGAGTCGTTGATGCCATCTAACCATCTCATCCTCTGTCGTCCCCTTCTCCTCCTGCCCTCAATCTTTCCCAGCATCAGGGTCTTTCAAATGAGTCAGCTCTTTGCATCAGGTGGCCAAAGTATTGGAGTTTCAGCTTCAACATCAGTCCTTCCAATGAACACCCAGGACTGATCTCCCTTAGGATGGACTAGTTGGATCTCCTTGTAGTCCAAGGGACTCTCAAGAGTCTTCTCCAACACCTTAGTTCTAAAGTATCAATTCTTCGGTGCTCAGCTTTCTTTATAGTCCAACTCTCACACCCATACATGACTACTGGAAAAACCATAGCTTTGACTAGATGAACCTTTGTTGGCAAAGTAATGTCTCTGCTTTTTAATATGCTATCTAGGTTGGTCATAACTTTTCTTCCAAGGAGTAAGTGTCTTTTAATTTCATGGCTGCAGTCACCATTTGCAGTGATTTTGGAGCCCCCTCAAAATAAACTCTGACACTGTTTCCCCATCTATTTGCCACGAAGTGATGGGACTGGATGCCATGATCTTAGTTTTTTGAATGTTGAGCTTTAAGCCAACTTTTTCACTCTCCTCTTTCACTTTCATCAAGAGGCTCTTTAGTTCTTCTTCACTTTCTGCCATAAGAAATAAAGCTATCTCTATTTGCAATATGACATGATTATTTACTTAGAAAATCCAAAGGTATCTATAAAAGTAATCCTGGAATAAATAAGTTCAGCAAGGTGACAGGATTCAAGTAAAAATAGAAACATTAATTGTATTTCTATATGCTAGCAATGAACTCATGGGCACCAAACTTTTTTTTTTTTAATTCCTTAGTTTTATTTATTTTTTAAATTTTATTTTATTTTTAAACTTTACAATATTGTATTAGTTTTGCCAAATATCGAAATGAATCCTCCACAGGTATACATGTGTTCCCCATCCTGAATCCTCCTCTTTCCTCCCTCCCCATACCATCCCTCTGGGTCGTCCCAGTGCACCAGCACCAAGCATCCAGTATCGTGGGCACCAAACTTTAAAAATAAATGCTATTTAGGGAGTTCCCTGGCAGTCCAGGGTTTAGGACTTGGCACTTTCATAGCCATGGACTGGGTTCAATCCCTGTTCCAGGAACTAAGATCCCACAGGTTACATGGAATGGTCAAATACACACACACACACACACACACACACACACACACATTAAATATTGTTTGCTGCTGCTGCTGCTACTAAGTCACTTCAGTCGTGTCTGACTCTGTGTGACCCCATGGACACCAGACTCCTCTGTCCATGGGATTTTCCAAGCAAAAAATGGAGTGGGTTGCCATTGCCCTCTCTGAAATATTGTTTATAGTGACTCAAAAAAGAAATATTTAGGTATAAGTGTAACAAGACATGTGCTAGACTTTTATGCTAAGAGCTACAAAATGCTGATAAGAGAAAGCAAAGGAGACATAAATAACTGAAGAGACATACTGTGTCCATGAATGGGAAGACTCAATAATTAATATTAAAGAAATCTGTTCTTCCTAAAGTGGTATACAGTTTTAATATCAATTCAAAATCCCAGCAAGATTTTTTTATAAATATGCACAAGATTATTCTAAAGTTTATATTAAAAATAACAGTTTACATCAAAAGTATTGAAATAGGTAAAACAATTTTGAAAAGAAGAATAAAGTGGAAGATATCAGTCTATCTGATTTCAAGATAATATATAGCTGCAATAATGAACTCTGTGTGGTATTGGCAGAAGAATAGGCAGATTTGATTGATTAGTTGAATAGAACAGAGAACTCAGCCCCACACAAATATGCCCCACTTATTTTTGATGGAGGTACAAAAGTAATTCAGTGGTGGAAAGATAGGTTTTCAACAAATAATGCTGGAGCAACTGGATATTTATAGCCATACAAATGAACCTCAAACTATCTCATACCTTATACAAAAGTTAAATAAAAATGAATCATGACACTTACATGAGGAACCTAAAATATGATGCAGATGCACTTATCTATAAAACAGAGGACAGACTTGTAGTTGGCACAGGGAAGAAGAGGTGCAATAGGGATGGACTGGGAGTTTGGGATTAGCAGACACAAACCATCCTATGTGGAATAGATAAACAACAATGTCCTACTGTATAGCAGAGGGAATTATATTCAATACCTTGCAACAAACCATAATGGAAAAGAACATGAAAAAGCATGTTCAGTTCCGTTCAGTTATGTAGTCGTGTCTTACTCTTTGTGACCCCATAGACTGTAGCACGCCAGGCTTCCCTGTTCATCACCAACTCCTGTAGCTTGCTCACGCTCATGGCCATCGAGTCGGTGATGCCATCCACCCATCTCATCCTCTGTCATCCCCTTCTCCTTCAATCTTTCCCAGCATCAAGGTCTTTCCCAGTGAATCAGAAAAAGCATGTGCATATATGTAAAACTGACTCACTTTGCTGTACAGCAGAAATTAATATAACATTGTAAATAAACTATACTTGAATAAAATAAATTTTAAAAATGGATCATGAACTTAAATGTAAAATGTAAACTGTAAAATGTTTAGAAAAAATCATAGTAGAAAATCTTCAAAATCTAAGGCTAGGCAAAAAGTACTAATGACATTAAAACTATGATCCATAAAAGAAAAAGTGATAAGTTGGACTTCATTACAGTTGAAAAGTTCTGCTCTGTGAAAGATCCTGTTAAGAGGATGAGAAGGCAAGCCATAGACTGGAAGAAAACATTTTCAAACGACATACCCAGCAAGAGCAATCAAGAATACATACAGAACTTTCAAACCTCAACAGGCAAACAAACTAATCCAATCAGAAAATGGGCAAAAGATATGAAGAGACATTTCACCTGAGTGAACATGCAGATGACAAACAGGACATCAAAAGATGTTCAACAGCATTGCCATTAGGGAAATGCAAATTAAAGCCACAAAGTGATTGTATTACCCACCCACCAGCATGGCTAAAATGAGGGAAACTAGATCAGATCAGATCAGCCGCTCAGTCCTGTCTGACTCTTTGTGACCCCATGAATTGCAGCACGTCAGGCCTCCCTGTCCATCACCAACTCCCGGAGTTCACCGGGACTCACTAAAGACTCATGTCCATCGAGTCAGTGATGCCATCCAGCCATCTCATCCTCTGTCGTCCCCTTCTCCTCCTACCCCCAATCCCTCCCAGCATCAGGGTCTTTTCCAATGGGTCAACTCTTCGCATGAGGTGGCCAAAGTACTGGAGTTTCAGCTTTAGCATCATTCCTTCCAAAGAAATCCCAGGGCTGATCTCCTTCAGAATGGAATGGCTGGATCTCCTTGCAGTCCAAGGGACTCTCAAGAGTCTTCTCCAACACCACAGTTCAGAAGCATCAATTCTTTGGCACTCAGCCTTCTTCACAGTCCAACTCTCACATCCATACATGACCACAGGAAAAACCATAGCCTTGACTAGACGGAACTTTGTTGGCAAAGTAATGTCTCTGCTTTTGAATATGCTATCTAGGTTGGTCATAACTTTCCTTCCAAGGAGTAAGCATCTTTTAATTTCATGGCTGCAGTCACCATCTGCAGTGATTTTGGAGCCCAGAAAAATAAAGTCTGACACTGTTTCCACTGTTTCCCCATCTATTTCCCATGAAGTGGTGGGACTGGATGCCATGATCTTCGTTTTCTGAATGTTGAGCTTTAAGCCGACTTTTTCACTCTCCACTTTCACTTTCATCAAGAAGCTTTTGAGTTCCTCTTCACTTTCTGCCATAAGGGTGGTGTCATCTGCATATCTGAGGTTATTGATATTTCTCCTGGCAATCTTGATTCCAGCTTGTGTTTCTTCCAGTCCAGCATTTCTCATGATGTACTCTGCATATAAGTTAAATAAAAAGGGTGACAATATACAGCCTTGACGAACTCCTTTTCCTATTTGGAACCAGTCTGTTGTTCCATGTCCAGTTCTAACTGTTGCTTCCTGACCTGCATACAAATTTCTCAAGAGGCAAATCAGGTGTCTGGTATTCCCATCTCTTTCAGAATTTTCCACAGTTTATTGTGATCCACACAGTCAAAGGCTTTGGCATAGTCAATAAAGCAGAAATAGATGTTTTTCTGGAACTCTCTTGCTTTTTCCATGATCCAGTGGATATTGGCAATTTGATCTCTGGTTCCTCTGCCTTTTCTAAAACCAGCTTGAACATCAGGAAGTTCACGGTTCACATATTGCTGAAGCCTGGCTTGGAGCATTACTTTACTAGCGTGTGAGATGAGTGCAATTGTGTGGTAGTTTGAGCATTCTTTGGCATTGCCTTTCTTTGGGATTGGAATGAAAGCTGACCTTTTCCAGTCCTGTGGCCACTGCTGAGTTTTCCAAATTTGCTGGCATATTGAGTGCAGCACTTTCACATCATCATCTTTCAGGATTTGGAATAGCTCAACTGGAATTCCAACACCTCCACTAGCTTTGTTCGTAGTGATGCTTTCTAAGGCCCACTTGACTTCACATTCCAAGATGTCTAGCTCTAGGTCAGGGATCACACCATCGTGATAGAACACTACATGCTGGAGAAGATTCTGAGAAACTGGATCCCTCACCCATTGCTGGTGGGGATGTAAAACAGTACAGCCACCCTGGAAAACACTTTGTCAGTTTGTTTTTAAAAAAAAGGAAAAAAAACTGAATATGCAACCACCCTGCTGCTGCTGCTGCTGCTAAGTCGCTTCAGTTGTGTCCGACTCTGTGTGGCCCCATAGACAGCAGCCCACCAGGCTCCCCCATCCCTGGGATTCTCCAGGCAAGAACACTGGAGTGGGTTGCCATTTCCTTCTTCAACGCATGAAAGTGAAAAGTGAAAGTGAAGTCGCTTAGTCATGTCTGACACTTTGCGACCCCCATGGACTGCAGCCTACCAGGCTCCAGGCAAGAGTACTGGAGTGGGTTGCCATTGCCTTCTCCAATGCAACCACCATGGGACCGAGCAATTGTACTTTAGGCATTTATTCCAGAGAAAAGAAAAATTAACCTTCACAGAAAAACCTGTACATGAATATTTATGGAAGCTTTGACCTTATAACCCAAACCTGGAGAAAACTCAAATGTCCTTCAATAGGTTAAACAGATTATGAAACATCCATTCCATAGAGTACAACCCAGCTATATAAAAGGATAAACTATTGACACAAACAAATAACAACTTGCATGAAGCTCCAGAGGATTAGGCTAAGTGAGAAAAGCCAATCCCAATATGATTCCATGTATATAACATTCTTGAAATGACAAAGCTACAGTATTGAGAACAGTTTAATGGTTGCCAGGGGTTAAGGAGAGATTGGAGACAGGATGGAAATGGGAGTGGCTCTCAAATGGCAACTTGAGGACCCTGTGGTGATGGAAATATTCTGCAGCTTGACTGTTTCAGCATCAACATGCTGGTGATGTTACAATGTACTTCTGTAAGATGTTACCTTTGGGGGGACCTGGGATCCCTTTCTGTTATTTCTTACAACTGCATGGAATTCTACAGTTATCTCAAAATTAGAAGTGTAACTAAAAATATGTATGATCCTTTTGCTGATGGGGTTTACAGTATTCTGGAAGAGAAAAGCATTAATTTAATCTCTATACAAACACAGCAGAAATTCAACTATGCTTGCCTGCTCAGTTGCTTGTGGTAGTGTCTGACTCTCTGCGACCCTGTGGACTATGGCCCGCCAGGCTCCTCTGTCCATGGGATTCTCCAGGCAAGAATACTGGAGTGGGTTGCCATGCCCTCCTCCAGGGGATCTTCCCAACCCAAGGATGGAACCCAGGTCTCTTGCATTACAGGCATATTCTTTGCCACTGAACCATCAGCAGAGCCCAAATTCAACTATAATAATGCTTTAAAGAAGAGGCAGATAGTCCTAGGAAAGCCTGTAATAGGCAGGGTGGGTGACCACATAATTTATTGCTCAAACTGGGACACTTCTGAGAGTAAACAGGGGTACTATTACTAATTAGGCTGGGAAAGTGGCCTGAGCTGGGGCATGTGGTCATGCTAAGGAGAGGGGAAGGGGCTCTTGAGGTCAGGGGAAGCTCCCTGAAGGAGGTGAAGGTTGACCTAGGATCTGAAGGAAGGTGGAGAGTGTACTAGGTGGGCAGGGAAGGGATGAGCAGCGCCGGCAGAGAACCTGCGGCAGAGCGAGCCTGGGCCCCTGGGCACAGGAGCAGCGCAGGGAACACCCTGCGTGGTTCTCAGTGGGGGAATCTCACCTGGACTCTGGTTTCTGTGACCTCCCATGTGGTCTCTGCTGGGTTGTAAACCACATGTTTGTTTTGAGGCTATATTTATTTTCAGCTCTGCTCTCTCTGCCACACTTGAACAATTTCCTCAGAACTGCCAGCTCTCTTAGGGCTGGGGCTGGCTCCTGATTCTGGCTCTGGGATGAGTGAAAGGGTCATGACCCCTGAGTGTGGGGGCGGGAGGACCACAAGCCATCCACCATACATCTTCTGGTCTCATCATCACTTCTCAAGCAGCCTCGGATCATCCTTGAGGGTTTCCTGTCCTTCCAGGTGATGCTTCTGAGCTGCAGCCTCATCTCTCTTTCACTGTTCAAACTCTGGGGGGCCCTTCCCCCTTGGTTTCTCCACCCAGACCACTCTTTCTTGCTTCTCTTGGACCCAAATTTGCTCTAAGAGAAAATCTCCCAGTCCTCCCTCTTCTTAGCTTTGGAGGGTGGGTTTAAGTTCTCTGAGCATTGGGGGTCTGGATCTGACCACCTCCCAGGACTCTGGGAGGAGGTGGGGTGCATGCCATTGTTCAGAGTCACAGCATGGGGGTAGCCCCTGAGGCCTTTTGTAAGAGGTAATTTGCCCTCTAATTCTGCAATCTCATCATGGGAATAAAAGCTTTGACTTCTCAAGAAAGAAATGATCATTGGGCAGATGGAACATATGTTTTGGTGGGGATGAAGAGGGGAATTAGAGAGGGGAGGTAAAGAGGGTCTAATAGTAATTTATAAAGTGCTACTTATGTGTCAGGCACTATTTAGGCATTGTCTCATTGGATCCTCAAAAACTCATTGAGATAGGAACTATTGACATCTACAGATAGAGAAACTCAGTGTCACACAGCTAGAAAGGCAGAACTCGGATTTGAACTTGTTTGGATCCGGAATCCTTGCTTGCCCACTGGACTCTCCCAGGAAATCATGTCCCATCTCCAGGACCTGAAAGCTTATCTGTTTAGTCTTTTTCTCCCCAATATTCCCACTACCACCATCCAGGGACCTCGTCTCTCTCTCCTTTTCTCACCCTTCTCTTGTCTCCTCTTTGCTTTTCCATTTCACCTCCAGTCCTATTTTCTTCCCTGCTCTCTGGGCCTGAACCCAACAGTGGTATCGCTGGGGGACAGGACAGCTCTGCTGGGATCTCACTGTCACTGCTGCCTGGAGTTTCACGTGGTGGTCTATTCCCCTTGTTAAACTTGGTAAGCATCTGCTGGTATCTTTTTAAAGGCAAATATTATACTCCCCAGAGAAGGCAATGGCACCCCACTCCAGTACTCTTGCCTGGAAAATCCCATGGATGGAGGAGCCTTGTAGGCTGCAGTCCATGGGGTCGCAGAGTCGGACACGACTGAGCGACTTCACTTTCACTTTTCACTTCTATGCATTGGAGAAGGAAATGGCAACCCACTCCAGTGTTCTTGCCTGGAGAATCCCAGGGACGGGGGAGCCTGGTTGGCTGCCATCTGTGGGGTCTCACAGAGTCGGACACGACTGAAGCGACTTAGCAGTAGCAGTAGCAATTATACTCCCAGGAAGGGGACATTAAGACATCAACATTGAAGGATGAATTAGATGCTCTTTCTGTATAAAATTCTTTGGAGAGCACAGAACTATTAGTCATGGGAAAAGAAAGGGAGGCTGAATGCCACAAAGACTTTCTCTAAGCAAATACTGGAGAGGGCAATGGTACCCCACTCCATACTCTTGCCTGGAAAATCCCATGGACGGAGGAGCCTGGTAGGCTGCAGTCCGTGGGGTTGCGAAGAGTCGGACACGACTGAGTGACTTCAGTTTCACTTTTCACTTTCATGCATTGGAGAAGGAAATGGCAACCCACTCCAGTGTTCTTGCCTGGAGAATCCCAGGGATGGGGGAGCCTGGTGGGCTGCCGTCTATGGGGTCACACAGAGTCGGACACGACTGAGGTGACTTAGCAGCAGTAGCAGCAGCAGCAAGCAAATACTGGATTCTAGAAATCTGAAATGGGGGTTGTCTTGGATCCAGTCTAAAGAGACGCGCTCTGTAACTACGTGGATGTCACCTACAACAGCAGGCCACACCTTTCCTTTTATGTCGCTCTGTAAGTTTGCTTGTTGCTTCCTTGTATGTTCTTTCCTTTAATTCTCAAATTCAGTGAAGTGGATTTTCTTTCCTCTGTCATAACCAGGAGACTTGTTAAAATTTCTTAGCTAGCACTGGGAAAGCCAAGACTACATTTTAAATCCTTTCATAGCCTCATCTCAACCTCTCCTAGAAAATTCCCTGCCTTTCTACTGTGAGATATTTTACTTCAATTACTCAGATCTTCTTTCTGTCTTCTGTTCATTCATTCAATTACTCTTTTATTCATTTTACAAGCATTTAAGAAGAGCCTGTTAGGTTCATTAGGCACTAGGTTAAGCTCTTACATATATCATTCATTGACTTCTCAAAACCACCCTGTGGGGATAATGTTAGAATACCTTCTTTTAGAATGAAAAGCTGAATTATGTCTAATTGACCAATGCCCCAGCAGTGGTGCTGTGAAATCCATTACCACATTAGTGCCCAAGCTGTGTTTCCCAGAGGCTGCTCCAAGCTAGGGCCAGGTGTGGCATGGGTACCATGGCAGGCCTGCTTCTGGGAGCTAGAGAACTCCTCAAGGAGTGACTCCGACTTGAGACTCCCCTCTGTCTTGCCACACTTTCTAAGAATGCACAGTAACCAAGATTCTTTCACCCAACTTTCCTTCTTCCCTTCCCTCTTTCCTCCATGCATCTTGGGCTGGTGGCTTTCTCAGCCACTGCTCCTGGCTCCCTCTCGTTTCCCCTTACAGGGCTTGCAGGTCTAATCCTGTTGTGTCATCTGCTTCTTGTAATACCTAGATCAACACACTTGCCTTAAAAAATACATGCCTGGTCTTTGTGGCTAAGGTCAGAACTTGGGTCAGGAGGCTGAGGTGGAAGCCTCCTGGTCCCCTTGTCTAGGATGCATCCAGCAGGATGCAGTCTGTTCTGAGCTTGGGGGCTTGTGAACTGACCCAGGAGCACTTGGTAACACAGCCCACTCTTTAGAAAACACTCATTTCCCTTGCTTCAGTGATGCCATGCTCTATGGATTCCCCTCCAACCTCTCAAACTGCGCTTTCTCAGGTTCATATGCTTATTCTCCTGGCTCATCCTCTCACCAGTGCCAAGGGTCTCATTTGGAAGCTTTCATTTTCCATGTTGTTTTACAGAGACCACCTTTTCTTTAAGAAAGACAGCATTACTTTTAGAGCAATGGGGAGAATAAAAAAAAAACAAAACACACTTTTTCCTTCAAACCTTCTTTCCCAATTGCATTCACCTCCTTAGATTTTTGCCCTTTTGCTCTTTTCTTTTGGAGGCATGACTTTGGGGAAAATGTTGACAAAGTTGCTGATGACTTTCTGTAGCTTAATGGGTATGTGCTTTCCTGGATGTTGTTCATTTCCCACTGTTGACTTGACTTCTTCAAACCTGAACTCGCTACTTGAATGCACGCCTGGAATTCACTGACTACCATAATCACTTCCTTACTAGGGGGTGCCATTTAAAGAAAAGAACACCACCAACCAAATCACTAACCTCTTCTTAAATTGCTAGGCATGTTATGGGAGCCATATGTTCTGTGAATATCAGCTACCAGGTTAGTCCTCATGGTGTGTGCTTGGGTGGGAGGACAGGTGATGCAGCAGAAAGAGCACAAAGCTTTGGAGCCAAATAGACCTGAATACAAATATTTTCTAGGGCATGTTATGTGATCTTCCTGGGATAGGAAGACAGTAGAGACCACTGTGCAAGAGCTTAGCCCTTATGTCAAACAGATCCGGATTTAAACCCCTAGTTCTGTCGCTCACAAGGTATGCTACCCAACCTGTCTGAATCAAAATTTCCTCATCGGTAAAATGGGCATAAAATACTGGCCTCCACAAGATTATTAAGAAGAGTAAGGATGTTTATAGCCAGACTTAATAAAGCACTGTATTGGTACCACACCTTGTTTAACTGCTGTATGTACATTAATTCATTTAATCTTCACTACGGTTCCAAACAGGAAAAGGAGTACGTCAAGGCTGTATATTTCCACCCTGCTTATTTAACTTATATGCAGAGTACATCATGAGAACTGTTGGGCTGGAAGAAGCACAAGCTGGAATCAAGATTGCCGGGAGAAATATCAATAACCTCAGATATGCAGATAACACCACCCTTATGGCAGAAAGTGAAGAGGAACTAAAGACCCTCTTGATGAAAGTGAAAGAGGAGAGTGAAAAAGTTGGCTTAAAGCTCAACATTCAGAAAACGAAGATCATGGCATCTGGTCCCGTCACTTCATGGCAAATAGATGCGGAAACAGTGGAAACAATATCAGACTTTATTTTCTGGGGCTCCAAAATCAATGCAGATGTTGATTGCAGCCATGAAATTAAAAGACATTTATTCCTTGGAAGGAAAGTTATGACCAACCTAGATAGCATATTCAAAAGCAGAGACATTACTTTGCCAACAAAGGTCTGTTTAGTCAAGGCTGTGGTTTTTCCAGTGGTCATGTATGGATGTGAGAGTTGGACTGTGAAGAAAGCTGAGTGCTGAAGAATGGATGCTTTTGAACTGTGGTGTTGGAGAAGACTCTTGAGAGTCCCTTGGACTGCAAGGAGATCCAACCAGTCCATCCTAAGGGAGATCAGTCCTGGGTGTTTATTGGAAGGACTGATGTTGAAGCTGAAACTCCAATACTTTGGCCACCTCATGCGAAGAGTTGACTCATTGGAAAAGACTCTGATGCTGGGAGGGATTGGGGGCAGGAGGAGAAGGGGACGACAGAGGATGAGATGGCTGGATGGCATCACCGACTCGATGGACATGAGTTTGAGTGAACTCTGGGAGTTGGTGATGGACAGGGAGGCCTGGCGTGCTGCGATGCATGGGGTCGCAAAGAGTCAGACACGACTGATCGACTGAACTGAACTGAACTGAAGATTCTATCAGTAAGAATTTTCACTATCCCTATTTACAGATGAGCTACTGAACAACAATAGAGGTGCGAAGAGGTTAAGTAATTTGTTTAAAATCACACCATTGGTGTTTGGCATGGTGGAATGTGAACACAGAAATTGAGCTCCAAAGTCTGAACTCTTAAATCACTCTGCTGGAATGCTGATGGGTCTTTACCACACATTTGGTTCAGAGTTATCTCATCATATGTTAATGCTCATCATTACCATCACCATGACCACTTCCTCATCACTGCTTCACCTGTATACATTTTTGCTTCTCAGTCTGTTGATTGGAACTGAGAAAAATGACTTTGTCAGAATTAAATGAAGCAGTGGGCATAGAAGACCTAGAGCCTGATGTAAAGAAAGCCTGGGCTAAATGTCAGTTTTCAGGTTGTTCTTTCCTGCCTTCTTTCCTCTGCTTTTCTTCTTTCTTTTCCACTTTCCCTCATCATAAAATTTTTGGTGCCTTTTGAGGCAAGATTCCTAATGTACTACCTACAGCTGTGACCGCTGGCAGACGGTCACCTGTGGTAGGGAACAGTGTTAGTCAAATCTCCGCGTTTTTGCTTCTTTAGAAAGTATGCATATGCTAAGAACAAAAGATCAGTAGTTGCAGCAGAAGTGTTATTATTGACATCCACCTGTTTTATCTTTTATTGCACATTTATTGAGGGTCAGTGCTTTGCCAGGTTTTGGGCCAGGTGCTTGAAGACAGAGCATTAAGCAAAACAGACAGTTCTTGTTTTCTGCACAGTTCTTCCTACTATTGTGTGAAGCCCTGATTTCAGTGGTCTAATTGCTTTCATCTGCATTTCAGGTTTTGCTTTATAATCATTTCCTCCGTAGAAATCCAGAGTTACAATGTGGACTGTTGTTTTGATGTTCATCAATTAATTAATTTCCTATTTAGTTCTTAAAAGGATATGAAGTGGCTTATCAACAATGCGCAGATATAGTATGACCAAAGGATATCAAACAATAAAAACAAACAGTATTTCATAAAAGGGGAGAGAGGATAAAGATCTTGTTCTGAAGACTGTTAGAGCAAGTGAACATGATACTCAGCCTGCCTAGTGAGACAAAAGGAGGACAGAGTGAGAAGACAAAGCCATTTTAAGAAAGCCTTTAGGAGATGTTGGCATGTCAGCTTCACAGGAGAAATCCAATTTTTTCCTGGCTCTGAGTTTTATGAGGAATTTGTCTTTAGATCCTCAAATGAGTGCTAAACATGTTGTAAAGTATGAGAAATGCACATAATTGCGACGCTTCCCTATATGTGCCAGCTGTGGGTGCTGGTGGCAAGATATTTGTTAGATTATTAAGGGGCTGGAAGACTGTGTGTGAGCATGTGCACGTGTGTACATTTGTGATGGGAGAGAAAGTGCAATTTCCCTGAGTGTTATTTCACTGTGATGGTTAAAAACAAACAAACAAACAAAAAAAAAAACAAAAAGAAGCCATATTAGGGTGACGTTTAAGGTACCCTCATGGATAACTTATAGCAAACGCTTTATTTTCTCCAGTTGTTTGTAACAGGCTAGAAACCCAGAGGGAAAATGTATTCCTCATGAGGGCTTCTTTGCTGTCCCCACTGGGACTGGGTGAGGGCTAATCTTAGCTCCCAACCTGCCTTTCTCAGCTGCAGTAGGGATTACGCCAGCAAAGGACATGGGAGCCCTCTCTTTTAAATTCCAGATAAATATTTAACAACTCCCATCTTAGAGCAGGAAGACAAAGAATTTGGTGATGATGACGATGAAGATGATGCAGTAATGATAATAATGGATACAGTATGAGGCATTATGGGATAGTGGGGGCTGGGTTCATGGAAGAGCTGGCATTTAAACTAAACCAGAACAGAAACTGTGGCAGAGGACAGATTACAGGCTTAAGACATTAATCAAGTTCCTGGAGGTGAGGGAATGCCTGGAGCGTTGGGCACCATTCTAAAAAGTTTGGACTTCGTGGCCAAAGTCGACAATCGATTTTTGAGGAGAGCAATCCGTGACATCATCTTCCTTCTGTTTAAGAGAGTATTTCCGCCAACAGCATGGAGCTTGGAACTGTGCTGTCTAAAACGATAGCCATTAGTCACATGTGGTTACCGAGCACTTGAAATGTAGCTAGTTTGAGCTGGGATGTGCTATAAGTATAAAATGGGACTTACCTTGTGGCTTAGCCAGTAAAGAATCCATGTGCAATGCAGGAGACCTGGGTTTGATCCTTGGGTTGGGAAGATCCTCTGGAGAAGGGAAAAAGCTACCTACTCCAGTATTCTGGCTTGGAGAATTCCATGGACTGTATAGTCCATGAAGTTGCAAAGAGTTGGACATGACTGATGGACTTTCACTTTCATAAGTGTAAAATACACACTGGGTTTTTGAAGACTTAGTACAAACATATGTAAACATACTTCAATACTTTTTCTGTTGATTATAAGTTTAAATGAAAATATTTTGGATATATTTAGCTCATTGAAATATATCATTAACATGAATCTCATTAGTTTCTTCTTACTTCTTAAAATGAGGCTACCAGAAAATTTTAAATGACCTTTGTGGCTCACATGTTTACACTGGACAGCACAGATGGACAGTGGAGACGTTGGCTTGGAGAAACAAAGTGCTGAAGAGCAGGAAGAGACCAGAAACTATAGCAAAGTCCTACAAGAGATGATGAAGTTCAGATCTAAGGCAGTGACCCTGGGAACAGACAGAAAAGGACAGGTAAAAAGGTTTTTTAAATGGGACTTTGCAGTGATTTTCCTGGATGTGGGGATTAAAAGAGGGAAGAGCTAAGGTTACATGTTAAATGTCTAGTCTGCATAACTGAGGTACTGGGGATGGCTTTTAGAAATTGATGTGGATGGTTTTCAATGTGGACATGCAAAAGGGAATTTGGATAGGAAGCACACAGGAGAGGACGGAGTAGGGTTGTATATTCAGGAGTTAATGCACTGGTGATTGTTGAAGCAGCACAGAAATGGATGAGAACGTGGGGCTTACTCATGGAGAGCAGGTGGAATGAGAACCAGGTACAGAGAACTGGGGAGATGATGGAGATTGAGGCTCCACATTTAAGATGTGTAAGGAAGAAGAGAGGCTGGCAAACGTGACTAAGGTTGGTCAGAGGGAACCCGGAAGGACCTGGGTACCATGCAGACTAAGGGATATCTTTCCAAACGGAACACATTTGCAAATGCGCGAAGCAGAGGCTGCTGGGCCCGCTGTCTCAGGGAGCCACTGGCGGTGTATGTTGGGATGGGGCTTTGATGAGTCACCTGAAGGCAGATGTCAGGTTGCAGAAAGTCCAGCAGAGAGAGGTTGGTGAGGAAGGAGAGACCTGCAGAGGTCTGGACACTAGAGAAGGCTGTTGGGAAATGAGCGGCTGCAGAGGGAGGGGCAGTACAGCGCACAGGGCAAGGATTGTTAGGCAAGGGGTGAAGTAGGGAGAGACAGAAGATAGGAGAGGCTGTGCTAATGAATGGAGAAAGCCAAGAGGAGGGACTGGTGCAGGAAAAGACATGAAAATGTTGCATCTGGAGTCTTTTATCCATTTTTTCCCAAACAAATATTTCATAGCCACATATCCACAAGTCCACCTTGAGGGTGGGACCTTTCTGTGGGCTGCATCTGGGTGGGAGAGAAAGAGGAGAGACCCCAGCTTTGCTCTTGCAGACAACTGCCCTCCACGGGGGACCGGAGAGGGCTTGGACAGTCCACCTCCCCTCTGGGCCTGGGGCTTGGAAGGCCGGACCCTCCCTGGGCTATGTGAGCCTCTGGTCCGGCATTCCTACCTAACAGTCCAGACCCAGCCCTTCCATTCTGACATCTACCAGCTTTGCTCAGAGCCCAAGCAGAGGGGAGGCTTCCCATCCCCCCCGCAAGCCCAGAGCTCCGGCTCCGGCTGCAGTGCCAGGCCTTCCCCGGCAGGGGCGCTGGGAACCTGCGGATTGCCGGCTCGGGTCCAGCGCCTGATTCTGAGCCCATCTCAGCCTTCAGTGCCGGAACTTTTCTTGGGGCGGCGGATCGCCGTGGTCTTTGGAAACCCACAGACTCCAAGGACCAGTCTTATTCTGAGTGGGACGTACGTGGTCATCGGTGTGGTTCTCTGGCCTAGCCTCCTCGGTTCCCAATTTCTATTTCAGCTCCTGGCGGACGGGCGTTAAAGCAAGTTCACAAGGGGTCTGGTGGCGGCTCCTGGGAACCGCAGGTTGTCTCCATCCTTGGCAGGCTCTGATCCCAGGCGCCTCTGTCCTCCGCATCCCTTTTGACCCTCCTGTGGCTCTCTTTTCCCTCTTCTTTGCTCTCCCCTTTCTTTTTGCACCAGTATTTCGCCTTCTCTCCACCACTTCGTCACCTCCCCGCTGTCTCCGTCTTTGTCTGCAGCCCCCCTGCCCCTCCGCCCTTTTTAAATCTTTCCTTCCACCTTTCTTTCCTTCCCTCTCCTTGCAGCCCCCTCACCCCCGCTTTAACCGTTTCCCACAAGAGAACTCTGTTATCGATTCCAGAAGACTCCCTCCATCCTACTCCTTTCTTAATAGCCCCTCCTCCCGTTCCACGCATCTAGGTCTTTTCAACCCCTAGAAATTCCCGGAGCTCCTCGCAGCAGCCGCTGCTATACTTCTTGCCCCAGGGCCTGTAAATTACATCTTCAGGTTGTCTTTGGGTCTAGCTTCCTCTCTCCAGCTCACCCCGAGTCTCCCCTTTCCTTCGGTCGGGAAGAGTCCCAGCCCAGGCTGAGTTCCACGCGGCCCGGCTGTGCTTCTGCAGCTGGGGACAGTGGGGACTGATCCCCAAGCCTGCGCGGCGCTGGCCGGGACCCTCTAATTGGCAGCCCGACACTTTGAGAGAACAACTGAGCCCTTTTAGTAATGAATCTGGGGCGATGAGGGAGCAATCTCATAATCGCAGGCGGAAAGATGGGCTCTCGTCCTCCGGGTAGGAGCAACCGTTCTGGACGACTGTCTTTCCCCAGCTCCAGCTGGGATCCTGGGAAGAAGACCTGGCGAATCGGGGAGGAGCTGGCAACCCCCAGACCGGGCTGCCAGAGCCTCCTAGTTCTCTCCTCCAACCCTCCCTGAGGTTCTAGCAACAATCAGCTTACGTCCATAGGCGATGGGGGCCTATGGGTGAGCGGGGCGCCTTGGAGGAACGGGCGGTCCAGAGCCGCCTGCCTTACTCTCAATATTGCCTTTCTGACGACTCACAGGTTCATGGAAATGCAAACACAGCCCGTGCCTGATCCACACGTGCCCACAGCCCGAGCGCACCCCTCCCTGCCCCACACTGCATTGCTCACACTAACACGCACAGATACGCGTGCAAACGCGCACGCACAGAGTCGCACGCCCCCGCACACCCAGGCACCCCTGGTTCAGCCAGGTACCCCCACGCCGGGTGCCCGCCCGCCAGCCTCGGGCGCACCCCTAGCCTCCCCTCACGCACGCGCACGCACGCACTCCCCGCGCCCCCGCACCGGGCGGAGGCACTGGGTAGAAGTGGGGGTGGCGGGAAGGATAGGCTGGGGAGCCCGGAGCGGAGTCCCCAGTCCATCCCGCGCTCGGCTTCCGCAAGCTGCCTCTCTGCACGAAGACTCCGGGCTCCCCTTAGGCTCCCCAACCTGAACAGTTGGCGCTGAAAACACTTTATTCCTCCTCCTCCCGCGAGAACCTCCCCCCCCCTCCCCGCAACCTTCCCTGCGCGCCATCTCCCGCCCCCACAGCATGCCCGAAGAGTAACCCCCCTAAACGCGGCCAGAAGCGGCTCCCAACTCTTCGCCGAGAGCAGGTTGGAGGCTGGGTTTCAGAGAGACTCCGGACTGGGGTCCGTCGCCAGCCTCTCCTCCTGGATTGGGGTTGCTTTTCATATTTTAAAAGAGGATTTTCTTATTACCTTTGAATACTCCTTTTGACAAAATTTCTGGAGCAGCTCAGCGGGGAAGATTTTGGGGGAATCTTGTTTTAAGAAAATGAAAAAGCACCTACGGGGTATTTATTAATTTTTCTCGGGTTTTGGAATCACCCTGTGGAAGAGAGAGCCAGCTATCGAGAGCCAGGAGCGAAGAGTGGAGAGGACCAGCAAGGCGCACCAGGCCGAACCACCTCCTTCCCGGCCGCCCCCTCCCCACTCCCCCGACACACACTCATTTTGCTCGCTCGCCGGCGCGCGCAGCGCACACCCCCCGCGCCGGACCCGCACCTCGGCGGGCGCCACACACTTGTCAGCCCGAGCCGCGGCAGCCGCAGCGGGATGGAGGCGGCGCGCACCGAGCGCCCTGCAGGCTGGCCCGGGGCGCCCCTCGCCCGGACCGGGCTCCTGCTCCTGTCGACGTGGGTCCTGGCCGGCGCCGAGATCACTTGGGACACCACGGGCGGTCCCGGGCGCCTGGCGGCTCTGGCTTCGCGGTCCCCGGCGCTGCCTCGTCTCTCACCGCTGGCAATGGCAAGCCAGTGGCCGGAGGAGCTGGCGACTGTACGGAGAGGCACCGCACTGGAGCGCCGGCCGGGACCAGAGCCGCTGCCCCAGCCAAGCAGTGGCAGCGGCGGAAAGAAGCAAGGAGAAGCCGGAGGGCTGTCTCCAGCAAGCTCGCGGTGGGGACCGGGCATCTCTACTCCTGGCAAGCCTAGCGGCGTGAGGAGGAGTCGTCGGGCGCAGCCCCCCAGTGCCCTGGAACACGGGGATGCCCGGGCTACTGTCTTAGCCGATGGTTCCAAAGGAAGCCGCTCTCTGGCCAAGGGTCTCCGGGAGGAGGTGAAGGCACCACGGACCGGGGGTTCAGCGGCTGAAGAGCTCCGGTTACCCAGCACCTCGTTCGCGCTGACCGGGGACTCGGCTCACAACCAAGCCATGGTGCACTGGTCGGGACACAACAGCAGTGTGAGTATCCACCCGGCTGCGGAGCTCACTGTCTCCCGACAGCAAAGGAAAATGGGGGGTGGGCTGGGGTGGGGTAGAGGGGGCGGGAAGGAGGGGCAGATAGTTGCCCTGGGTTGAGGTGAAGGCAGGAGCAGGGGGCTCCTCGACTTTTAGTCTGGTGCATCCCGCTTTCCCCATGCCCCCAACAGGTTAGCGGAGTTTGTTATAAGACTCTGTGAATTTGTTTACCGGAGACCCTAGGATTGGGGCTGTCTGGAGGGAAGAGGGGAAAAGAGGTGCCTTATCGGGATCCGTGATCACTTTCTCTGGTGCCCGGCTTGGGGAGTCAGTTGTCCTGTGAGGTGTGGGTGTGCGCGTGAATTCTTGGGCGGGGAAGTATACTGATTTGGGGAAAGAACCGCTGGACAGGCTGGCTGACTCCTGCGACTGCCCGGGGTTCCCCTCTCTCCTCCAACCACAGGAAAGAACCAGGAGATGGTGCCATTCGGACTACTCCTGCCCGCCCCACTTAGGATGCTGCCCTGGGCCCCAGGCACACTTTGTTCCAGTCTTAGCGGGAGGCTGGGCCAAGTTGGCCCAAGTCTGGGTCTTGCTTGACATCAGCTTTCCCCTTCAAAACCCAGGCAGCTGCCCTGCAAAGCTATAGGAGAGGCAGGGAAAAAAAAGTTTAAAGTGTGAAGTGAAATTCAACACTCGTCCCGCACCCTTTGTTCTCACGCAAACAGAAGCACACTTAAGTCACTGAGCACATAGTCGCCCCTGCCGCTGCGTCCTGCCACTGCACTCTCGCCGAGTCGAGTTGCGTCCCGGGGCTTTCTACGCGCCTCTCCACGCCGTTCTCTCGGCTGCCAGGTTACCCTGGGAAGCTGCTGTACCGACAGGTGGCGCCCTGGAGTCCACTCCGGCGGCTCCAGACGCTCTGGGCACCCGCGGCGGGCCTTAGGGCGCAGAATACAGTCTACCCCGGCAGCTGCTGCAGCCCTCAGCGCGTGCCCGGAGGGGCTCCCCACCCCGCCCCCAGCTGGCCGCCAGCGCTAGCAGTCCAGCCCAGGAACCCTGCGGAATGGCTCCGACCATTTACCCCACTCCCCTGCCTTCCTCGGGCCCCACTTCAGCCAATCCTGCAAAAACCCTTTCCTAGTCTCTGGCTCATAGCATCAGATCAGAACCGGGGCTCTGGGCGGAATCTGGAGGATGGTGGATGTCCCTACCTGCAGCTTTGGGGAACTCACTCGATGGGAAAGCACCGCCTCCACTCCCTTTATATTTCTCTTCGTGACTGACATTAAAGATTTCCCTAGGAAATTCTCGCCTTATTTTAACGGCGCCTGGGGGGGTGTCGCAGGGGTGACTAGTGAGTAACAGGAAAGCGAGGAGTGCTTAGAGAGGGGCTCATCAGCAATACCGAGCACAGATTTCCTTGTTCTTATAGACATACAGCACCAAGCAGGCAGCCCAACCTGGGTTGGAAGCATCTGGGCAGAGCAGCTCCTCAGCAGCGCGGTGGTGGCTTCATCTCAGTGAGGGCCCCCCACAGCTTCAGAGTGGTCAGCTCTGAGCTTAGGGGGTGGACATGTAGGAGGTATGGGTGATCGAGGACTTGCAGGTGCTGGGAGGATTGTGTGTGTGTGGCAGGGGGAGGTGGAGAGAGAGAGACAGGGAGACTTGTAATTCTCTGACAGCAGGGTTTGTGACTCTCAACTTCTCCTGGTTTGAGAATGAGCAATCGCGTGTATGTGCATTATTTTGTTCGTGTTCTTACTCAGTGAGGAGGATGGACTGGATGTGTGGAAGCAAATGTATCCCTAGGAGGAGGAGGAGGTGGAGGAGGTGATGTCCTTCGATTTTAGCGTGCCACACTGGGACGATATAAATTCACTCTGTTGAAAGAGTTCTCTTAGGTTTCTGCTTTTAAGCATCATTTCTGTGTGTTGACAAATTCCCTGAAGATGGGACATTAGAGCATGCTTTCTGCAGATAGTAGTCACATGTGCATGGCCTTCTCTGACCATCTTCAAGGAAGTTGTACAGCAGAGGAAGTGAGGGGGCAAGTCTGGCCCTATACCCTCCTGGGAAATGGCTCTCCAGTTAAAAAGGTGGGTCCAAAGGGCCTGAGGAGCGGACCAGTTGGCCTTGGAGTTCTTAGCGACAGCGATGAGATTTGGGCAGTCCAGGAATACCCCCTCGGGGGTTCATTGGCTGTGCTCCTGGCCAGACTTACTGTCTGAGCAAAGGACATGGCAGCACAGGTGAGTGTGGGGACCCCATGTGTCTCCTCTCTCTGCTCCAGAGAAGGACTGCCTCTTTAGACCATGCCTCACAGGCACTTCCAGTGGAAAAGGCTTCCTCAAGGGTCAGTCTGTTTTGCCCTGAGGAAGATGAGCAAACAAGCTAACCTAGCCCTGCCTCTGGGAGACTTTAAGGAAACAACCCCTGGCGGGGAGTAGCTAAAAAACCAGTTTCTGTGACATTACCCAGTCAGTTTCTTTCTTTCTTTCTTTTTTTAAATCTGATCAATTGCTTTCTCCCCTCCTCCTTTCCTGAGGTCAGCAAAAGAAGGTGCTGTTAGAAAAAAAAAAAAAAAGCCAGGGTAAAGAGTGATGGAGAGGATGTTCCTTCTGGAAGGTCCCTTCATCATTGGTTGGAGAAGTCCTCAAGACAGAGAACATGGATCCTTGTTTCAAGCTCTTTTGGCACGAAAAGAAAATTCAATCTTCCCTTCTGACTTGAGTGTTAGCTATGTCCTTCTCCAGGAAGGCCACCAGTTAACACATTGTGGGGCTTGCTGGTCTCCCTCAACTGCCTCTGGTGGACCACATTCCTCCTGTGAGTTCCTTTTGGAGGAGAGTTTCCAGTTACTCCATATATCTGAAAATTGAACTCTACTGTGGCCATTTGTGGTCAGGCATGAGGAGATGGCGGAGAAGGCAATGGCACCCCACTCCAGTACTCTTGCCTGGAAAATCCCATGGACAGAGGAGCCTGGTAGGCTGCAGTCCATGGGGTCGCTGGGAGTCGGACACGACTGAGCGACTTCACTTTCACTTTTCACTCTCATGCATTGGAGAAGGAAATGGCAACCCACTCCAGTGTTCTTGCCTGGAGAATCCCAGGGACTGGTGAGCCTGGTGGGCTGCCGCCTATGGGGTCGCACAGAGTCGGAGACGACTGAAGTGACTTAGCAGCAGCAGCAGCAGCAGCAGCATGAGGAGATGGGGCTTCCCAGGTGGCTCAATGAGTAAGGAATCTGCCTGCAATGCAGGAGACGCAGGAGATGTGGGTTCAGTCCTTGGGTTGGGAAGGTCCCGTGGAGGAGGGCATGGCAACCCACTCCAATATCCTTGCCAGGAGAATCCCATGGACAGAGGAGCCTGGTGGGCTACAGTCCATAGGGTTGCAGAGAGTCAGACAAGACTGAAGCAACTGAGCGCATATGCACGCACATGAGGAGATGGATATGCAAGTGAAGGGTCTCCACCCCCTTCCCCACATGCCCAGCATGTGCCCAGGGTCTGAGAGTCTCATTCCAGGCTTGAGTCACATATTCACTTTGGTCCCAGGAGGGGCTGGCATGACTTGGTGGGCAACAGAGGAAGTGCACAGCAGGTTTGAGTCAGGAGGAGATGGAGTCTGGGTTCCCCTCTGGCCTTTCTTGCCTGCCAGATATTTCGGGGGGAGAGGAGAGTGAGCTTGGGCTTGAAGCCTGTACTCTGGAAGAGTGATTTGCCTTTCTCTTTGGTTGTCTCCAGCTGGGATTCTGGTGATTAATGGGCTAGAAAGTGTTTCACAAACACCCAGAGGGAGTCCAGACCCTGGGGCTTACAGGGATACAGAAAATCATATCAGCCTGCTCTTCTCTTTCGAAAGAAGAAATACGCCTTCCTGCTTGGTTAGTGAGTTGGCAAATGACTCTGGAGATTGGGAGGCTGTGAAGATAACAGCCCACTTCCCAGGCCCCCTGAGCATTATAAAGCCTTGATGGGGGAATCCCTCATTTGTTCACAGTGCTGGGATCCGAGAATGCTGCCTCCTCCCGTAAATTGATCCCCATGCCTTTCCTGCGGTTCACTCAGTGTGCTGTGCTGCAGTGTGTCTGGTTGGGATGCCTTGCCAGATAGTCTTTAATTCGTGTGCCCAACGCTGCACCTTGGTGAAGAGAAATGGGAAGATGCTGATAACTCGAGGTCCCTATCCTGCCCTGAGCACACCAGCAGGTGGAACACCCAGATGCTCCCAGGCATGGTTTCATGCTCTTAACTAATTCAGCTGGACAACGCTCTAAAATATTTACTCCTAATGTGCAAAATAGTGACAGATTTGATCGGATTAATTGTGTCTCACTCACTGGAGCATCTAATTGTGGCTCCCAAACAGATTTGTCAAATAGCTTTTGGCTGGGATGTCTAGCCTTCTCGTCCCCGCTCACCGTACCCGTGTCACAATATCTTAATGCATTTTGTCTTCTCAGAGGCTTAATAAAGAAGCCTGCCACTGGAGCCATTCTTCAGGGGTTTGCCAAAAAGAATCTGTTTTTAATTAATATTACAAGGGAAGCCATCTCAGGGGAGACAGAGCTGGGAAATGCAGTGGGACAGAGCAGCACTAATTGCTCCCGGTCACTCACTGTCAGCCTGGGGGTGGGCGGGGGCAGGGGGGAGCGGAGTGGTCACACACAGGCTGTTTGTCTGCTCTGCATTTTCTCTGATGGCCCAGTTGGTTGGTTACAGGGCGTGATTTGCTTCTCAGATCCTGCAGTGATTTCCAAGGTGAGCAGAAGTTGCAAACTCCTTAATTGGGAGGCCTGATTTAATGATTGCAGAAATGCAGTGGTTGGAACTCGCTTTGTAGTTGGCAGAGAAGGCACACAGGAAGTGGCTTCTCTGATTGTGTTGGATTTAAGGGGAGGGGATGGTGACAAGAAGGCTCAGGGGGCAGAAGGGAGAACTGCTTCTTCCTCTGGCTGGGTAAATCTCTTACTGTAACTGGGGGAACTTTGGAACTGGATTCTCTGTGGGCCCTGAATCATCCTACAGGGCGCAGAGAGGTGTGACAAAGCTGGATGCTGAAATAGGAGGTTGTGTCCGAAGGGTTTATCCAAGGCCAGGTACTCCAGGGCCTGGGGGCTTGATTTAACTGTCGATTTCCTGCTTCCTTTGACCTCTTGGCTCACTTGAAGTGTTAGTTGCTCAGTCGTGTCTGATTCTTTGTGATCCCATGGACTGTAGCCCACCAAGCTCCTCCATCCTTGGAATTTTCCAAACAAGATTACTGGATTGGGTTGCCATTTTCTTCTCCAGGAGATCTTCCCTATCCAGGGGTCGAATCCAGGTCTCCCGTGTTGCAGGTAGACTTTACCATCTGAGCCACCAGGGAAGCTCCTGGCTGGCCTGAGACACTTCCCAATGAGGAGAAGATGTCAGAGGATTAGTTTGCAGCAAGTTTGGGGGGAAGCGGTCTTGTGAAGTTGGAAAGTGTAGCATGCCAGTGCCTAGTGGGCCACTTTGGGTAAGTTTCACTGGTACTGTGGGATAGATGGCCTTCAGCTAACCTTGGTTTTTCCTCTGGGTGGTGGGTTACTGAAAGGTCTGGATGCTGCCCTGACTTCATTGGTAGAGAGTGGAGACAAGAGATCTCTGCCTTGTGTGCAGTAGAGAAACTCAACGGGGTTTGACTAAGTCAGTGACTGAGTGAGTCCCAAGTCTCATTGAGCAGAGGCCATGAAGGAATTGGAAATCCTTGTCCCTTGGGATAGCAATAATTTTCTCAGGTTGTTCATAACTTGACAGCTGCTGTATCCAGGAGCATTTCATCCAGTAGGTCTCCATTCTAGCTTGAGAGACTTTAGCTTCTTGACTTTGAATTTAAAGTCCTTTAGCCTGGCTTTCAAGGCCCCTCACTGCATATGTCCTGGGCCTGCTTCTCCAGCTCTGCATCTGACTGTTCCCTGATAGACCCCTTCACTCTAGCCAAGGCAGTCCTTCATTGTCCCCATCCCCTTCTTCATTCCAAGCCTTTGCTCTTGAGGTCTTCTCCACTCAGGATACCCCTCTTCCTCTATGGAGACACACACATTACTTACGGTTCAGTTTAAGATCCAAACATGATTAGAACCTTTCCTAGAAGCATTTATTTTCCTGTTTATAGGATTTACAGAGTGTACCACACTCTTGATTATATTTAGGTTATCACTTGGTTATTTTATGAGTGTTTCGAAGGTGAGGGATGAGGGCTGAAATACTTGCTGCAGCACCCCACGTCCCACACCTACTGTGAGTTCTGCTTTTTTCACATGTTCTTTGTGACATGTGGTCCAGTGCTTGGCACATAGCTCAGTCCGTACTTGCTGAACTGACCCTGGGAACTGGACAGTGCCCTAGCTGGTCGGGGAGGACAGCTGACACTGTTTCTTAACAGCACTGGGTTTACACACTTGGTTTATTATTTTATATATGACTTTTAACAGAAAATGTTGAGACGTCTCTACCCCACTTAATGAGAGGATGGAAATAGGTACTAGTCAACAATCCTGGCTTTTTCTGTATGTACTTGAGAGATCAGATGGACTCACATAAGATATTCAACCATTTGCCTAGTGTTCACTGGGTGTGTGGCATGGTTCTGGGGAGGACTGTGATGGAGAGACAAAGAAGGATAAGACGGCATTTGCCTCAAGGTCCTTCTAATGTGCTTTGGGTATGAGGCTGCTCTTCTGTAAAGTTTAATAACACATGGCAACAAGACAGATGCCACGGGGTGATGTTTGATTATTTGTCAAGAGATCGTTTCAGGCTGTGAGCTCAGAGGAGGTGCTGTGGGCACCTTAGACCAACAGGATGTCAAGGCTGGCTGTGCTCTTGGGAACGGTCTTCATCACATCATTCAGCAGAGAGATGAAGGGTATGAGGCTCAGACAGAAACATGGCACCCTACAGGGGGGACTCTCTCCTGGTCTTTCCTTCTATAGCTGTCCTCCACTCACTCCTGCTTCTCTCTCTCTCTCTCTCTCTTTTTTTTTTTTTTTGCTTTTACAGACCATTTTCTGTTATATTCACTCAAGTGAGGTAGGGTGCTGCCCATTTTATACGTTGGATAGAGTGAGGCGTAGGATGAGTACACACAAGGCTAGCTGGAGAAACTGAGGAATAGATTCCTCCCTCTTGCTCCCTGGCTGTATCCTGTGGCCACCCTGCCTACCCACCGCAGTGACTGCAGACAGTAAGGACCAGCTCCTTACTGGGAAGTCTGTGTCTTACTAACCATTGTTAATGGGGACCTCTTGTGAGACACCTCATCATTTGAGTTAGTGAGTGAACCAAGTCTGGTTGCATCACCAGGAACATTTTGCTTGTTTGTTTTGATCAGTGTAGTTTGGGTTTAATTATTTATGGAGATGCTGTTCTTTATAGTATGCTAATAAATGTGCTATAGTAAATTTCCAAAAAGTAATGGAGTCTGAGAACTTCAGGATTGCATAAGTACTTCCTGGTATGAACTCCTTGCTGGTGAGCAGAGGAAACCATCCCTACTGGGCTGGGGTGAGAGGACCTGGAGCACAGTAGGGCCAGCCGTTCAGGGCTGTTGGTGACCAAATCTGTGCCCTTTGGTAAGCAGGGGCCTGCTACTTGACCTGTGCTGGAAGAAACCTACCTTAGGGGAAAAGCTGACCATTGTTATATAGGATCATCAAGGCTCCTGTTAGGTTGTAGGTTATTTAGCCTGGATATGACTGTGTGACTTGTGTGAATGCATACTTGAGAGTTTTCATCATGAATGCAATCAGGATTATACTTTTCATTATATACTAGGAATAGAAGTAAACTAGGAGCAAGAAACAGCCATATAGGAAACAGGAGCATAAGTTCTGAAGCCAGATGCCTAGCTTTGAATCCTGTCTTTGTTTCTCTCTCTTTCTTGGGTTAAGTTTAACTTACTCTTTTTAAAAATTAGTATAAAGTTGCTGTACAGTATTATATAAGTTACAGGTATACAATATAGTGATTCACAATTTTTAAAGGTTACTTTCCATTTATAGTTATAAAATATCTTCCCTGT
Source organism: Bubalus kerabau (assembly GCF_029407905.1). Classification (NCBI taxonomy): domain Eukaryota; kingdom Metazoa; phylum Chordata; class Mammalia; order Artiodactyla; family Bovidae; genus Bubalus; species Bubalus kerabau. Next base: position 27,774,580 of record NC_073645.1, read on the forward strand.
GTTGTATAGTATATCCTTATAGCTTATTTTATATCTAATAGCTTGTCTCTCTTACTCCCCTACCCCTATCCTCTTACTCCCCTACCCCTATCCTCATCCTCCCCACTTCCCTCTCCTTATTGGTAGCCACTCGTTTGCTCTCTGTATCTGTGAGTCTGGTTCTTTTTTGTTAGAGTTACTAGTTTGTTATATATTTTTATTTTTTTTTAATATATTTTAAAATCCTACATATAAGTGATATCATACACTATTAGTTTTTCTCTGACTTATTTCGTTCAGCATAATGCTAAGTCCACCTGTGTTGCTGCAAATGGCAAAATTTCATTCTTTTTTTATGGCTGAGTAGTATTCCATTGTGTATATACACATACAGACACACACCACCATCACATTTTCTTTATCCATTCATCTGCTGATGAACATTTAGGTTGCTTCCACTTCTTAGCAATTGTAAATAATGCTGCTATGGACATTGGAGTCCATGTATCTTTTTGAATTAATTTTTTGTTTGGTTTTTGATATATGCCCACGAGTGGAACTGTTGGGTCAGAAGACGGTTCTATTTTCAGTTTTTTGAGAAACCTCCGTGTTGTTTTCCGGAGCGGCTGTACTGATGTACATTCCCACCAGAAGTGTAAGAGGAGCCCCTTTTCTTCACATATTGCCAACAACTACTTCTGTTCTTTTTGATGATAGGCCTTCTGATAGGTGCGAGGTGATATCTCAATGTGGTTTTGATTTGCATTTCCCTGATGATTAGCGATGTTGAGCATCTTTTCATGTGCCCATTAGCCATCTGTCTGTCTTCTTTGAAGAAATGTCTGTTCAGTTCTGCCCATTTTTAGGTTGGGCTGTCTACCTCTGTCTCTTAATAGCTCTGTGATGTTAGGCAAGTTGTCACCCTCTCTTGTCTATTTGTTAAATCCATAGAAGGAGTGATAAAATAGTACCTCCCACAGTGGGCTGTTTTAAGAATTAAATAAGATGCTGTGCTTAGCAAAGTGTTGAAAAGAAGCACCTGACCTGTAGTTAGTCCTCCAGATATTTAATTGGTTTAATTGTTATTCTTATATTGGATGGGGCTTTCTCTTCATTTTCAGAAGGAAACATGGAAGCAGAGAAAGGAGGTAGATGCCCAGTTTCCCAGTGAGCTGATCCCTAAGCCTCGGCTAGAACCTAGTTCTCAGTGAGGCACTTGTTCAACTGCCAGCCATAGTCCACGTCCCGACTCAGACAAGTCTGCGTTATCTGCCTTCTGTGTCATACGGAAGGGGAGAGAGAGAGAGAGAGAGAGAGAGAGAGAGGGAGAGGGGGAGAGAGGGAGAGAGGGAGAGAGGGAGAGAGGGAGAGAAGTGTGACTGGCTGGGGACGTGGCTGCTTGAAGCTCATACTCAGAATTTTCTTAGAAATGATTGGAATCAGATGGGTAGGGTCAACTTAACGATTGCACTAATAGATAACTAACAAGTAGAACATTTATTTCAGGGCTTTCATTGAGTGGAGTTTTGAGAAAGGCATCCAGAAAGATGCAGAGTAGCTTCTCTTGGCTTGGGCATCCGTGATTGTACCTCACAGCTCATCATGGAAGACTTCCTGCAGGAAGTGAGTGAAACGTGTAGCTTTAAGAAAAGAGGACGCAGGGCTACTGGAACTGGCAGACAAGGAGAGTCTAGAGTGCCAAAGACTCATTCCATCCAAGTCATGGGGTGGACCTTGATGCTCTGGGTTTGTTTTTCCTCTCTGTCTCCTATCTCTGCTCTGTGCCTGGCATGAGATGGGAATATCTGTGGCTGGAACTTGTTGCAGAATATCTGTAGCTTCTTTCTCAGAATTATCATATTGGCCAAACCCGTGAATAGTTTGTTGTGATCCACACCCATCGAGGTGCAGGCTTGAATTCCGTTTTTTGTCTGCACCCTGTGCAGCAGGAATGGGACCTGAGATCCCTACACAGACACTAGAGGGAGTGTTGCCCTGGGAAAGAAGTGAAAATAAGTAGAATGAAATAATAAAACAAATACTGCATGAGGAATTGTTTCAAAGGAGTGAGGAAGAGCCGTAGTAACCTTCGAGTTCATTGTGGGAGGGCTTGACCCCGTAGATGAACATTTCATTAACAACCAAGGAGTTGAGTCCTGGGGGGCTGATCATTCAGTCCCTTCCTGCAGAAAAAAGGGTATGGATGTTTTGTAAAATGCATCCATTTTGCAGTCCATTCAACCCATAAATGACTCAACTAAAACTCTAGATATAAATTAATCCAGAAGTGATGCTCAGGCTTGGTTCCCCCATCTCTTCTGCATTTTCTGACTTGGTGCCCCTCACTTTCTTGTGTATGGTGGTCAGTTAATAGAAGCTTACTGAGCTGAATGACATGAATAAATTCTTAAATACGTAAAACTACCTGGGTAAAGAATGACTGTCTTGGGAATGGGGAAGAGTCTGATTTCTTCTTGCTGCCTCCAGGCACAGAATCTACCCGCTGAGGGGCATCACAGTCCTCTCTCCCTGGTTCTCAGGCCCCACACACCTGACTCAGTCCTCTCAAAGCCTTCTTGGCATCTATGGTAAGGGAGGCAGTTTTTCTTCCAGATGGTTAGAATCAGGTTAAAGATCACACTGCTGCATAAGAAATGAACTTTTTCCTTTTAAAATCTGTTCTCAGTGGGAAATGGAGAACAATTACAGAGTTGAACATTTTTTTTTTTTTTTTTTTGCAGTACTCAAGCTGCTGTATCTGAATGTGATTACACGTATGGAGGGAGCTTGTTACAATTTGGAGACGGTGGTACTGGAGATGCAGAGAAGCTTGTGTGCTAGGCTAGTGGCAGGTAGAGGAAAGAATCTTTAGAGGCAGAAGAGTTACTTACATCACTATGTTGTTTTCAATGTTATTCATGCTTGAAAGAAAACTTTTCACTGGATGATTTCTCAAAACTCAGATTTTTTTTTTTTTCTCTTATGAGAAGGTACCCAAGCAGCAGTGATTCCAAGTAAGTCTCTGAACCTTAGTTTCACTGGCTGTAAGATGGGGATAATCCTGAACTTGTAGGGATGTTGTGAATCTTATAGGTAATACTGTGAAGGGGTAGTGTTATAGATATTACACTGGTTAAAGATGTGAACTCTCATTATCACTTAGGCAGGAGATGGGGTGGATTGAGTGTCTGTCCTTTTGTAGCAGATCTGTTGGTACTCTCCTCTCTGCACCTGCCATTGGTCTGTGAATGGGACTGACTTCTGACCACCAGCACCAGGGACTGTGTGCTGCCTGGAGCTTCGATCACACAGGCGCAGGTTGGAAGCAGGGGGTTGATTTCTATCAAGAAGTAGGGAGCTGCTGCTGCTGCTAAGTCACTTCAGTCGTGTCCGACTCTGTGCAACCCCATAGACAGCAGCCCATCAAGCTCCCCCATCCCTGGGATTCTCCAGGCAAGAACACTGGAGTGGGTTGCCATTTCCTTCTCCAATGCATGAAAGCGAAAAGTGAAAGTGAAGTCACTAAGTTGTGTCCGACTCTGAGTGACCTCACGGACTGCAGCCTACCAGGCTCTTCTGTCCATGGGATTTTCCAGGCAAGAGTACTGGAGTGGGGTGCCATTGCCTTCTCCAGAAGTAGGGAGCAGCCACCTGATAATGACTACTGGAAGTTGGTGGGTAAATACCCCAGCTCCCTTTCCCTTTGTGGTGGGGTAACTCTGAAGCTTGTTTCCTACACTATCTCCCAGAAGCCATCACTGGGATTAAGTGCCAGATGCTCGAGGTGGTAATTTGCTTGTTTTATTGGCAACCTTCCCATTGCGCTCTGCTGTCTCTAGCTCAATCAGTATTTCCTCGGATCACCTCCTAAATAAGTTACATTTGACCCTTCAGTAATGTGGGGATTAGGGGCATGGCTCTCCATGCAGTTACAAATCTATGTATAACTTTACAGTTGGCCCTCCGGTATTCAAAACTCCATGTCTGTGGATTCAACCAAGCACACAGATCCTGTGGTGTATGTTTACTGAGAAAAATCCAAGTATAAGTGAACCCACGCTGTTAAAACCTATATTGTTCAAGGGTCAACTGTACTTGAACTCAAGGCTTTGTTTCAGAATATGTTTCTGGAGGAAAAGGAACTAATACCTTTAGTTATTTCTGAGTGTGTTAGGCTGGGTCTTCAGTGAAACAGAACCAATGGGATGTATTATCTCTCTCAAAGTAAATCTTTTTATATATTTGTATATATCTGAGAGATTTAAGTAAGGAATTGGCTGATACTGTCATGGAAGATGAGAGTCCACAGCCAGCATTAGCAGCTGGAAATCCAGGAGAGCTGATCCTGTAGTTCCCATCTGAGTCCATGTCTGAAGGCAGGAGGAGGTTGGTGTCCCAAATTAAAGACAGACAAGGAGAAAGAATCTCTTTTTACTCAGCCTTTTCATTCTATTCAGGCCTAGAGGGGGTTGAATGAGGCCCACCCTCGCTGGGAGGGCAATCTGCTTTACTTAGTCTACCAATTCATATGCTAAGCTCCTCCAGGAACCCCTTCTGTTCAGTTCAGTTCAGTTGCTCAGTTGTGTCCGACTCTTTGTGACCCCATGGACTGCAGCATGCCAGGCCTCCCTGTCTATCACCAACTCCTGGAGTTTACTCAAACTCATGTCCATTGAGTCGGTGATGCCATCCAACCATCTCATCCTTTGTCGTCCCCTTCTCCTCCCGCCTTCAATCTTTCCCAGCATCAGGGTCTTTTCAAATGAGTCTCCTTCACAGGCATGTTAATATTTTGTTGTTGTTTTTGTTCACTTGCTCAGTCCTGTCTGACTTTTTGTGACCCCATGGACTGAAGCATGCCACACTTCCCTGTCCTTCACCATCATCTGGAGCTTGCTCAAACTCATGTCCATTGAGTCGGTGATGCCGTCCAACCACCTCACCCTCTGTCATCCCCTTCTCTTCCTGCTTTCAGTCTTTCCCAGCATCAGGGTCTTTTCTAAGGAGTCGGCTCTTTGCATCTGGTGGCCACATATTGGTGCTTTAGCTTCAGCATCAGTTCTTCTAATGAATATTCAGGGTTGATTTCCTTTAGGATTGACTGTTTTGATCTTGCAGTCCAAGGGACTCTCAAGAGTTTTCTCCAATGCCGCAGTTCAAAAGCATCAATTCTTTGACACTCAGCCTTTTTTATGGACCAACTCTCACATCCATACTCGACTACTGAAAAAACCACAGCTTTGACTGGATGGACTTTCAGTATATTGTTTGTCAAATATCTGGACACCCCACCACACTGTCAGGTTGACACTTAAGATTATCCTCAAGTGTTTCCCTTACCCTTTTAAAGTTCTGCATCCGGCCCCACCATGGTACTGACTCTGTACCGAGAGGGAGATAGAGGCACTGATCATGGTTCTGGGAGGGTCTTCCTTTTGGGTTGGCTCCTTCCACAGGGAAGGAGCCCAGGTTATGCTGAGTGGCAAGAATATGGTGTTGGGGGTTTGAGGAGGGGATGTGTACCTCCAAATTAGCTTTCACTGTCACTTCTCAGAGCTAAGGAGCCCCACCCCAGCCCAGGGCATAGGCTGCTGCTGCTGCTGCTTCTTTTTTTAATAACAATGTTGTGATAGTTTCAGGTGAATAGTGAAGGGACTCAGCCATACATATACCTGTATGTCATGGACTTGTTCTTCATGATGTGTTGTTGTTGTCCAGTCACTCAGTTGTATCTGACTCTGTGACCTCATGGACTGTAGCCTGCCAGGCTAGTCTCCCTCATATTTGGACCCATAGCTGCTGGTGCATGATCTCTGGCCTAGGAATAAGATGTGATTCTTTTTTTCTTGGACTTTGTCAAGATTTTGGCAGGAAGCAGCTGAGCTTACAGTTGGTATCTCCCCATCTGAGATATCCTTAGTGTGGGGCATCTTGAGAGTCTGGAAAGAACACTGGCCTGGGAGTTGGGATGTGTAGCTGCCTTCTGGTTTACATTTACTCTCTTCTGCAAGTCACCTGTTTTTTAGGTGTAAGAGAACGAAGACCCTTCCAGGTGTAGTAGCTTATTTATCTGTGAATAAAACAAATTTTCATGTGTATATTAGTAAGGAAGGGGTCTAGAACTATGATTTAAAAAAATTGGAAGATGCTTTTTTAAACATGTATAAATTTGGTCTTATCCAAAACAGATATACTTTCATTCATTCATCCATTCAATAACTTATTTGCTTAGTGTGATGCTAATTAAGTTACTTGCTTATTCTGGGATCTGGTTTTCTTATCTATAAATGAAAGAGTTATGCAACTCTTGATGCAGACCCATATCACCACAAGCTAGATGTAGTGTCAGGTCTGTCACTTCTTTACGTGTGAAATGGGGACAATGCTATTTGCTCTGCTTATGTCACAGTTAAATAATGAGCTACTGCAGCCTTTTGAAAAGAGTACTTTTCAAAGCGCTGTTAACAGGGGCAATGTGATCTCATGGTGTTAGTTCACATCACCTCTCCTTCATTCTTTGAGTAGCTGGAGGTCCTTATGCAGCAAATTTGAAACCACACATTTCTTTTGCCTTCTCCCATATCTCCCAGCACAAATGAAACACTTTCATTAGCATGCATACCATGCTGCTAAACAAAAACAAAAGCCTTGAGATTCTTATTCCAGGCATGATGTACAATTTATTTCAAGTCACATCAGATATCATAAAATTCTCAGATAGGAGTGTAATTTGATGTCTTTTGAAAAAATAGCATTTGTTCCAGGACTTGACCTGTATTGATTGCTTTATACTTTTCAGATAATATGAAGTGTTTGGGCGAGTGTCTACTATATACCTAATGATGCAGGATGTGCAGAAAAGTGTATGATGCTGACTGGATACCCCACAAGTTTATGGTCTTGTGTGTGGGACTCACATATTAGACAAATATTGCAAAGAAATATGTGAGATCATGTAAAATCTGTGCTAAATTTGAGCATTCTTAGGAAATACACTGAATGTAATCAAGACCGCAGTAAATGGAAACTCATAAAATGTTTAAAATATTATGATTGTTTTATTATCTACAAAAAAGTTCAGTAGCATGATTAGAAATAGATGCAATCCTAATGACTAAATCTGCGTCCCTCGATGAGAATGTTCCCCATAGGAAGACAAAAGAAACATCTATTTTTTCACCATAGTGCTAAGATAGTCCAGCTTCTTAATTGTATCATTAATGGATATTCTAATTTGAACTGATTTCTTTCTAGGCCTGTCTCCTTGTTGTCATCTTGATATTTCTATTTATTTCTACTCCTGGATTGGTGCCTCTGTTTCTTGAATTCCATTCCTCTTTTTTTTTTTTTTTTTTTTGGATTACATTTCATTTTTCTGTGGTAGATCTTCAAGTGTTCTTTCTCAGAGAATGAAGAGGAATGTCCTGACTTGTTCCTGTGTCCTGACATACATATTACTAGGTTCCTTTTAACTCTCAAATGATCCCGCCTTGGATGGTATATTATATAGTCACCCAGTGCTTGAGTGATACTTTTATTTTCATTGTGGATATGTCTAAAATTTATTTTTATCTCACATGGCTTTGATGGCTCACCTGGACATAGAAATGTAAGGTCAAAAAAACTCCCCCTGGGTCTTTGACATTCTTAGGGTACTTGCTGATTCTGCATAGTTTGCTGTTTTTGGATGATGTGTGTTTTCCCCCTCAGGGAGCTGATGAGCATGGGGAAAGGGAATGCCTAACATGGGACATCATGGCTTTGTTCCTATTGTTGAGGCCCAACCCTTTAAGGGAACCTCATGCATTAAAACCACATTTATACAAATCAGCAGCGTGGTGTGGGGAAATTAAATTCTCTTTGAAGCAATTTGCCATAGACACACTATCTGAATATCTTTAATGTATAGCACAACCAGATGAGGTAGTCTTCAGTTCAGTTGCTCAGTTGTATCCGACTCTTTGTGACCCTATGAACCGAAGCACACCAGGCCTTCCTGTCTATCACCAACTCCCAGAGTTTACTCAGACTCATATCCGTTGAGTCAGTGATGCCATCCAACCATCTCATCCTCTGTTGTCCCCTTCTCCTCCTGCCTTCAATCTTTCCCAGCATCGAGTCTTTCAAATGAAAGTTCCAATGAAGTTCTTTGCATCAGGTGGCCAAAGGATTGGAGTTTCAGATTCAGCATCAGTCCTTCCAATGAATATTCAGTAGTAGTATATATTCAGATATATATCAGCCAGTATTCCTTTAGGATGGGCTGGTTGGATCTCCCTGCTGTCCAAGGGACTCTTAAGAGTCCTCTCCAACAGCACAGTTCAAAAGCATCAATTCTTCAGCGCTCAGCTTTGTTTATAGTCCAACTCTCATAGCCATACATGACTACTGGAAAAACCATAGCCTTGACTAGATGGACCTTTGTTGGCAAAGTAATGTCTCTGCTTTTTAATATGCTGTCTAAGGTTGGTCATAACTTTTCTTCCAAGGAGCAAACATCTTTTAATTTCATGGCTGCAGTCACCATCTGCAGCCATATTTTATTTAAAAATAATTAAAATAGCTTTAAGAAATGTTGTTGATATTCAACAGATATTTGTGGTGTGCCGTCTATGTGCCAGGTGCTGCTGGGCTCTGAGTACATAATGGTGAGCTCTGAAGGAGAGGTTCATGATACTGTCAGAGGTTCACCAAGGACATTTACCTGGGAGAGGGCAGAGAGGCAGAAGCAGATGAGCACACTCAGTTAGATGAAGAGGAATGGGCAGAGTGTCTTGGATACCCAGCTTCTGTGGCATGAGGGACTGGGGTTTCTGAAAGGAACAGGAAGAAGGACAGAGTGACTGGAGCAGAGGGTTTGTGGGCTAGGGGCTGGTGGGAGATGAATCGAGATAGACAGGCATGGGTTGGACCAAGAAAGGCGATATAGGCTCAGTGGAAGGAGTTTATTCTTTATCCTAAGAGCAAAGGGGTAAGCCTTGGGAATGTTCAAAGTAGGAGAGTGATATAATTAAATTTGACCACCCTGTGGGTTGAGTTTCTGAGGTGGTTCAAATGGTAAAGAATCTGCCTACCAGTGCAGGAGATACAGGTGGGAGATGCAGATTCATCCCTGGGTCGTAAAGATACCTTGGAGGAGGAAATGGCAACCCGCTTCAGTATTCTTTCTTGGAAGATCACATGGACAGAGGGGCCTGGCAGGCTACAGTCTATGGGGATGCAAAAAGTAGGACATGTCTTACCAACTGACTGACTGACTGATGGGTTGGAGGGAGAAAAGGCTGGATTCGAGGAGACCAGAGTGTTGCAATGGCTAAAGAGGATGGTGGCTTGGGTGGTGGCAGTGTAAGTGTTGAGAAGAAACCAACTGAAGAACTATTTAGCAAGCGTGATTGGTTGTGTTGTTGGCTTCTCTCTCTAATTCTTCACTCTCTCTCTAACTCCCTTAGTGTTGGGCTTTTGCATTGCCCTTTCTTTGTGGGTGGGACCTTCTTCCTCATCTTCTAACCTTGAGTTTGGCCTTGTGACTTGCTTTGGCCAATAGAAGTACTGCTAGTTCTAAGCTTAGTTATCAGAAGGCATTGTATATCTACCTACCTGCTGTCTTGCACCTCTGCAGTAGCCATGAGAAAAACATGCCCAGGTTGGCCCACCAGTCCTGGGTAGAGAACGGGAGACAAGTCGTCTGTAGCTACTTCCATCCAAGCCCAGCTAGATCAGCCCAGCCCAGCCCTGCCCAGCCCAGCCATGGGCAGCAAGACTGTCCAGCCAAGCCCCAGCTGCCCTGTATACTTTTGAGAATAAATGACTGTTGTGAGAATAAATGATTGATTTTTTTTTCTGAAAAAGATTGAGATTTGAGTGATTTGTTCTGCAGCACTTTTGCAGCAAAAGCTGATACAGCAGATAAAATCAAGAATTTGATAGACTGGATGCAGCAAACATGTGGGACCATGACTACAGGGTAAAGGGAGGCTTGCTTGTATTTCAAGACCATGAACCTCATACATGTTCAAGGCTATACTTAAGTGTGTCTTTTTGGTGGTTTCCTGCTACTCACCTCTCTTTATAGTTCGTGGCTTCTTTTCCTGGAGCTGAATGAAGTAGGTCAGATTCATGGTTCAAAAGAATTCATCTTCCACTCTTTTTCTTTCTCCTTTCTCACTCTCTTTCCAACAGCTTGGTGAGATTGCAGCAGAATGTGTGAGCTGAGCAGTCCTCAGGTCCTTCCATGAGGGCTTTCCAGCCTTGACACTCAGTGTATTCTGGATAGAGTCAAAGTCAATTTCTCCTCTAGCCAGAGAGATGGAGTTTCACTTAAACAGGGGAGTAATGTGGGGCCAGGGATTTTCTTGGTCTTGATGGATTATTTAAAATATATTCTGATAAAATATTTAGCTTTTAAGCAACAAATTTAATACAGGGAATTGTGTTTTATTTATTAATGGCAGTTGCAAGGAGATTGGTAAGAGTTGTGCTAAAGTACACTGTTGTGATTTTGCAAAGTATAGTAATTACTGTAATATTTTGTTGAATTATTAATACCTACTATGCCTGCAGGAACATATGCTTCTTCAGTCGAATGGATTTCAAGATTGCCTTTTCCCTCTTCTGGTTTTGTTTTGTGTTTTTCTTTTCTTTTTTTGCACACTTATGAATTTTTAAAGAAACGGAGTTGGGGCAGAGCTGATGATATGGTATGAAATACCACTATGACAACCATGTAACTGAACATAGGCAGGCAGTAGAGAAGCATTGTTGCTCCTTGATGATCCCCTGCCTCAGCCAGCCTCTTCACAGTTTGGACTGAGGGATACTGAAAGAATCATGTCTGGGATAAAATACTTCTCAGTGGGCCTTTTCAGGAGTGGAGGTAAGGAGAGAAAATTTTGGGGAGGTCATGCGTGTGTACATGTGAGTGTTAATGTGCACATGCCTTTAAACAGAGCTGATCTGACCTGGAGATGGAGTTGGCAGATTTTTAGGTGGTACTAGCATCCTTTATTAGTTATTTCAACAACTATTCCTTAGTGTCTATTATGGCCTCAAAAGAGATTAATGGGGATGATGATGGTCATAGCTTAGTGGTTGTATGAACAGGCTCAGGCTGCAAGAGGACTCTGGATCCAAGTACAGGGTACACTCAGGGGCATCCCTTTTGCTTGTGACTAAACTGGAACTGGAAAGCCAGTCTCCATATCATCTTCTACCAGCTTTATGAAATGGTCCAAATTAGTCAACATGGAGACTCATTTTCTCATCTGTGTAATAGTTGGAGGGATCAAAATGAAATCATATGTTTGAAAGGGCATTATAAACTATATACTTCCAGACATGTGAGAGAGTGCTGTGGCTACCAGATCATAAGAAGAGTTGCTCGTACTTGTGATGTGACTTTGGGAGGCAGAAGAAAGGATTCTGTGCTCAATGATTTTTTTTGGCAGGGGCAGAAACTTGACAATTTGAGTCATTCCTTTGGGTTAAACATGGTCCTCTCCAAGATTCTCTAAGAATATAAATAGTTCAGAGGTCATATTTTAAAGCTAGAAAGAACACTTAATGATATAACCATGTCCTTTTCCAGGTATAAAAAATATGGCTAAGAGAAACTGCTGCTGCTAAGTTACTTCAGTCGTGTCCGACTCTGTGTGACCCCATAGACGGCAGCCCACCAGGCTCCCCCGTCCCTGGGATTCTCCAGGCAAGAACACTGGAGTGGGTTGCCATTTCCTTCTCCAAAGAAAAGCTGCAGAGTGTTTAAATTCACCAAGATAGTGGAGGAACCCATACTAATGTCTATCTAGCTGATTCCTAATCCACTGATCTTTTTTGGCACCTTGAGGTTCTTGTTTCCCATTAAGTTCTTAATACAGTCTCGGGCTTCTTTCTCCCAGTAGGATGGAATGAATAAATTAGATGACTTATGGGGAGACAGAAGCTGGGGTGCTTTCGGTGGCAGAGTCATGCTTAGGTAGATGGACCTCACCTTGATTCTTAGCTCCATCACTGACCAGCTCTGTGACTTTGGGCAGTTTCTTTTCTGAAACCTAGTTGTCTCTTTTATTTAGCTGAATTATAATCCTTATTTTGCACACCATTGTGGGGATTTGGTGAATGTGAAATGTTTGACAAGGTGTGTGCTTGAAAATGGGGGTGATTGTTAGGTGATAAGAGGTCCTGAGATTAGCTTGGTCTGCCTCCTGGTTGGGGCTTGCTGGGTGGCTCAGATGGTAAAGAATCCACCTATAGTGCAGGAGACCTGGGTTCAGTCTCTGGGTCAGGAAGATCCCCTGGAGAAGGGAATAGATATCCACTCCAGGATTCTTGCCTAGAGGATTCCATGGGCAGAAGAGCCTGGCGGACTACAATCCATGGGGTCACAAAAAGTAGGACACAACTGAGCGACTAACACTTTCACTTTCACCTCCTGGTAGATCTGCCTCCTGAGAGCCCTTTTCGCCACTGTGAGGATGTGTGTTTTAAGGGGAGGAGAAAGATGCCACTTCCCTTCCCCAGGGTTGGGGGAGGAGGGACTCATGAAATGCTCCAGCAGAGAAAAGCCCTGCACAGTGGGAAATGATCTTGTAATGGCTAGAGGGGTGAACTAAGACTTATCAATAGCCTTCTCTTTCTCTTTAATCTCAGATTCAACCCTATTTAAATTTTTCCTGAAGGGAATGGAAATGGTAAGAGGGTAGAGATAAATGTCTTTAAAGAACGGCTGAGGATGAAACACTTGTGTCCACCTGCTGCACAGCTCTGTTTGGTGGAACTCTCTCTTACAGTCCCCCCTTCTTGTTTTAAATTTAAGTGGCTTCTTAAAAACAGGCTTTTAGAGAGAATTTATCCTGCTTTTAACAAGTCTATCCTGAGTCCTTTGTGAATGGATAGGACCCATTGTTTCTTGTGAATTTTAGTATTTAAAGTGGGGTTACCCTATGGGTTAGCACTTGAGTAGAGGATGAAATTTCCAGGGGCAGGAGGAGATCTCAAATGCCCCAGAAAGTGAAGTCACTCAGTCGTGTCCGACTCTTTGCGACCCTATGGGCTGTAGCCTACCAGGCTCCTCCGTCCATGGAATTTTTCAGGCAAGAATACTGGAGTGGGTTGCCATTTCCTTCTCCAGGGGATCTTCCTGACCCAGAGCCCCATCAGCCTCTCAGGCCTGGGGGCTGGATCAGTGTTTATTAAAGAGAAATAAGAAAAGAAAGTGATGTTGGGAAAACCACCCTGGCTCTTACCCTCCCCTCTGCCCAGCACTCTCCATGTTCCTCACTCTTCCTGCTCTGAGAGAACCTTCTGATACTAGTCCTTTATTCTTCCCTTCATTTTCCTGAGATATGTGCATTTTATTTGATTTCCCCAGCTGGAGGTATAATTGACAAATAAAGACTGTACATACTTAAGGTGTGCAGTATCATGTTTTGATGCACATGTGCATTGTGGAATGATTACTAGGATCAAGCTAACGAACAAATCCATCGCTTCACATAGTTACTCTTTCTATGCTGCTAGCAAATTTCAAGTATACACCACGGTATCGTTAACTGTCCTCACCATGCGGTACATTAGAACTCTTAACTGAAACTTTGTATTCTGGCCAACATCTCCCCATTTATCCCACCTCCTAGCCCTCAACAACTACCATTCTACCCTCTGGTTCTGTGAGTTTGGCTTTTTGAGAGTCCACATATAAGACAGAGCATACGGTCTTTGTCTTTCTGCGCCTGCCTTATTTCACTTAGAAAAAAATGTCCTCCAGGTTGCAGATGGTAGGATTTACTCTTTTTTTAAGGCTGAAAATTTTTTTGTTATATATAAATACTACATTTTCTTTATCTACTCATCAGTTGACACTTAAACTGATTATCTTCTCTGAATTCACTTTGGTATCTGAGCAAGTAGGCTTCCCTGGTGGCTCAATGGTAAAGAATTTGCCTGCAATGCAGGAGGAGTCTCAGGAGATGCAGGTTCAGTCCCTGAGTTGGGAAGATTCCCTGGAGGAGGGCATGGCAACCCACTCCAGTATTCTTGCTGGGAGAATCCCATGGACAGAGGAGCCTGGCTGGCTACAGTCCATAGGGTTGCAAAGAGTCAGGCACGACTGAAGCGACTTAGCATGCATGCATGCATCTGAGCAAGTGTTGAGACTTGCAGTTTGTTTCTCTCTTCCGCTTTCTCCTACCCCATCCCTAACACTTCTTTTCTCTCCTCTCACTGCAGGGGCCAGTGGAGCTGAGAGATGGGCTCTGGAAGCTGCTGGCCACCCCTCCTCCTTGCCCTGGGTCTGTTCTCTTTCCACCAGCAGGACCTCTTGCCTGTGCCCTCCTCTCTACTGTGAGCTCTGTGCAGGAGCGGCCTCTCCATCATTAGAGGAAGCAGTGGGGTTCTGCTGTAATTAAAGCAAGCCAATGGGAGGAAGCAAAGCAGAGCAGGGAAAAAGCAGCCACCAACAAAACATCTCATTTCCCACACAAACTCCTCAACAACTGCCGTCTATCGGCTTTCATGGGAACCTGCTTCCTTTAAACACAGCAAAACGAAACCCCACAGGATGGTGTGGAAAAAAAGTTATCCTCAGGCTGCTAGAGTGGAGATTTAGTCCTTTTCCCCACTCCCTATCCTGCAGAGCAAAACGATCAAATGTTAGAATCGAAAGAGACCTCAAAGGTTATTTAGTTCAATTTCTTCCCCAAGACTGGGGTTACCTTCATCACCTGCTCCTCCTAAGATAGCATCTCTGACACATTGTTCCCTGCCTCCCACTCTTCCCAGCTCCCTAAATTTGCTGGACCAAAGCAGAGGCAAAGATCGAAGGTACTTTACTAGCAGAAAACTGGCCACCTAAGCCTGTCGTCATTTATGGCACTGGCTCCGGAAATGTCTAATTAATTCATTTATCCAATTAGCCCCTTGCTCTCTGAAATGCTTTTTCTTGGTTGCTGGGCAACTGGGATAGACTTTCAACACATGCATGCTGCTGGTGAATGAACCATCAGTTTTTTCCTTCACCCTGGCACCCCCACTTTTCTTTCTCCTTTTATTTGTCTGATGCACAGTAATGAAGAACATCTCCACCAATCTCCAGTTTTCTCACCTTCCCCAGGCCTCTGGATATGCTTGCTGTCTGCCTTAACACATTTCTGAAGGTAATTTTTAAGCCAGACATTTGTCATGGACGAGGAGAGTGACAGAATATACAGGTACACAGAGATGTGTTTGCAAAATAATGGAATTAGCCCCGCTCACGCAAGACTTGAGGAGAGCTTAGCTGGTACCTGGGACCTGGCCAAGGTTATGCTCGGAAGTGTTTGGGCAGAGTGGGGAGATTGTCTTCTGGTGATGTGGCATTAACAAGGGCAGTGGTTCCATTTGTCTTTATGGCTTGCCCTTCCTGGGGAATTGTCATCCGTCTCCAGCCTACAGTGCATTGTGTGCACTAACCAGGAGGCAGGACTGCAAGAGAGACTGAAAGAGACATCAGGAGGGCAGTACAGTGCCTTGAGGAATCATCCTTGAAACATAACATGCTCTTGTTGCAGGATGTGGAAGTGCCACATGCTGCTTCAGGGAGTTAGAGTGTTAGAACTGGACTTTGAGCTGAGGCTTCCACCCTTTTCTGTCTTTACAGATGAGAAAATTGGAGGATAAACCTTCCAGAGGATATACCATTTGCTTGGTGTCTCAGAACCAGAGTTTGGGGCTCCAGAGTCCCAGGCCTTCTCATTGGACTACCCTGCTCCTCTTTGATCTTATTAAGGAAACTTTGTCCATGAAATTAGTCACTGGAATCACCAAAACTCAATTTTAAAAATTGACTTTATTTCGAAGTTGGCAGTGAAGATTTGCAGAACTCAAGGGTCTTGGTTCTTGTTCCCCCATCCACCTGGGCATACATCTATTGCAGAGGCTGGAGAATGTTTTCAGTATGAATAAGGAATGGTTCTTGCCCTCAAGAGCCCCTGCTTGTAGGGGAGGAGATGGCAGTGAAGGAGGGAGGGACTCCTTCTTTGAAGGAATTATTCAGAAAGGAGGATCTGGGCCGTTTGACCAGAACCCAGATCTTATAGTTGAGGGGGCTGTGAGGGTAGAATGGGGGTGAAGGACATTCTTTGGCCAAGAGGGCAGCATGGGCCAAGCTTCGGAGGCATGAGAGATTATGTTTGGGGACTGGAGAGTGGCCTGGAAATAGGGCCCTCAGGCCACTTGACTTTCTCTGAGACAAGATAACTGGCTAGTTGCTGCCCTTACTGACATCTGGAAAGCATGGCCTCCTCCTATCTAGAATAATAAGCAAGCAGTTATCTGAACTACATGCATATGTGGGTATAGGAAAGCATATGTCAAGTTTCCTGGATGGATATGACTTCCCTTTGAATTTAATTCATAAATAGTGATGAAGGTCATAAAAGTACATGCGCACGACACATGTATTTAGCTACTGCTGTGGACCCATCTTGCCAGGTGCAGAGCATTCAGGAGAACCAGCTGCCTAGAGAAGGAAAAGGGAACTCTGTGGTGGCTAAAGCACTGACTCCCAGAGCCTACTGTGAGACCAAGGGAAACTTTTAATTGAGAAGAGCCCTTTCCTTGGCACTTACAATTGTGTCAGTCACTCAAGCTGTAATTTCAAGGGATACGCACAGAGGGACCTGGCCTTGACAATGAGCACCCTGACCACGCCTTTCCAATGCGACCAGTGCTTCTGTTCTTGCAAGCGTTGCTCTTCTGGGTAAAGGTATCCTTCTTTCAGCTGTGCAGACAAGACCGGGCTTATTTTTGCAGAACCTGGGGATGGCATTACAGGATGCTCCTTTGAATAAAATCTCCTCTGAGAATTTTCTTAATAAGATGATTTGAGTTCCTCTTAGGAATTAAGCTGACGTTGGCTGCTGTTTTTCTGGTAAGACTTTTTACTTTCAGAATGCATGCTGGGCTGACAATCACCATGGTCTGGTTTTGGAGCAGTCAGACTCACATGACAATCGAAGGCTCTGGCAGGGAAGAGTTGGTAGCTTTTTACTCAGTAAACAGCGCAGTGGGCTTTGGTGGATGCAGCCTCTGTGAGCTTGGGTCTTCCTAGACCAGAAGGTGGAGTCTTCGGTAGTTGCTGCTTCTTGTTCGTTCCTTTTTTCTTTGGCGAAACACGATTCTTGTCTTAGTGAGTTCTGTTAAATCCATTCTTTTCCAAATGGGGCTGCTATTGTGTGGAAGGGATTGGAACTTTCTCTCCCTCTGGTCATCCCTTGCCATCCCTCGGGTGATTCGGTTTCCCATTTTCTGAGATGTGTCCACGGGCTTGTCCCCCACCCCCACTTATGTAAGGAGGCAGGGTGCATCTGGTGCCAGATTTCATTCAGCCCTGTAACAATCCCCCCTTTATGACATCACTGCTCATCACCATGGAAACAGTCCCGAGTCACAGAGACTGGATTGTAGCATCATAGCATCAGACAGGACGAGGGGGAGAGGAGAGGAGGGAATTGAGACTGTCTGGAGAGATGAAATTCCAATAAAATACCATGTGATGGCAGGATGTGGGATTTTTCTGTTTGGATTCTTGCACAGAAAGTCTAGCCATGGGTTGCCAGAGTAAACCTCATCTAGGATAAGGAGGAAGAGCTGTTGTGGCATGTGGACTCCAGACTCTTTGTTCTTGCTCAGTAATAGGTGAAGTTGATTAAATTTAATGAGTGCTCTGCTGTATTTTATATGTATTTCTCATTTGAGCCTCACAAAATCTCCATGCACCACTGGATCAGAGAGGTTCAGTAACATGGCTCAGATTACTTAACTGGAAAAGGCAGAGCTGAGATTTAGAGGCAGAAGTTGTGGTCTGTGCTCTCATGAAGCTTACATTTTGTGTGTGTGTGTGTGCATATGTGTGTGTGTATTGGAGACAGTTATTAAGTAAATAAAATAGAGTTAAAATTGTGCTACAGGTAACATGAATGCATGGTGCTTCAGTGAGGTGGTTTTGGCGAGTGAGTAGAAACTGACTTATGTTCATGTATTATGAGATTTGGAAACATGGTTCTGCATATAAGAGGAAGTGAAAGTCACTCAGTCATGTCTGACTCTTTGTGAGGCCATGAACTGTAGCCTACCAGGCTCCTCTGTCCATGGAATTCTCCAGGCAAGAATACTGGAGTGGGTTGCCATTTCCTTTCTCCAGGGGGTCTTCCCGACCCAGGAGAGAGAAGACATTCTCCTCTGATATAAAACATCCCTGGCTTGCCCAAGGATCAGGCTAGAGTATCTCCTGCAGAATAAAGGAGTAGTGGCCTTTTTTTATAGGAGAAATAAATAATGGCTAGATTTTGCATGATTAAAAAATACTCTCTTTCAGTTAAACTCTGGCTGATAAATGAATGAACAAGTAACAAATGAACATTAAAAGGGGAAATCCTCAAGGAGATGGTCAGTCATGTTTAATTCAACAGCTTGTTTCTTGTTGTGGTTTGCATGGTTCCCAACAATTGAGATTGCCTGTGGTAGTCATGTGGTCTGGCCATATATTCTCATAGTGAAATTGGTCCAAATCTGTAGGACTGATTAGCTAAGTCCTTCTCAGTGTTCCAAGGGCTTTGAGGGCTTCATTACGGATCACTTCTGGGTGCTGATGTCTTGGTGCACCCCTCCCCCTGGCAGATGGATGGGTCTAAGGAAGCCCTTTCCTCTGCATTCCTGCCACCCTAGTGGGCTGTCAGGAGTGCTGGTGCCCTTCATTGCACCCCTGGGACTTAGAGTGGACAACTCTCTGTTTGGTCTTCTGAGTTGAGGTTGCCCATCTTGGCTGAGCACCTTACTGGTTGGAGCTCTGCTGTTATACTTTTGCAGTGGCAGGCCTCCGTGTATGTGTCTGTGCATGTGTACAGATTTTAATTAGTAAGCCAAATGAAGGGCAATTTACAATCCAAGCTTGTTCTTTCTAAGACCTAGAGGATGCCAGTCTAACTGCTAATGTGGCCCTTCTGGACCTATGCTGTTGATTCTCTCTGAACCATTTATGACTGATTGGCACATACAGAACTAGTGGCTTTTTAAAAAGTCATGCATGGAGAGTTGTATAATGAATTAGTTAAGATCACAGACTTGGAAAAGACCCTGATTCTGGGAAAGATTGAGAGCAAGAGAAGAGGGTGGCAGAGGATGAGATGGTTAGATAGCATCATTGACTCAATGGCCATGAGTTTGAGCAAACTCTGGGAGATGGTGAAGGATAAGGAAACCTGTCGTGCTGCAGTTCATGGGGTTGCCAAGAGTCGGATTTGACTTAGTGACTGAACAATGATAGACTTGGGAGCAGCATACACTGCAGCTTGGCCTCACTTGGTTGGGCCTCTTACTAGCCAGATAATCTTGGGCCATTTACTTATATTCTTTACATATAATGTCTTCATTTACAATGTTGGTGTGAATCTTAGTTCCTGCCTCAGAGTGTTGGGGTTTAGATTCAGTGAGATGTATCTCTAACATCTGATTATGATGTCATTCTCATCAAAATCAACTGTAATTAAATGGGCCAAATGTACCCTTTATGTTTTCCCCCAATAACTTGTTAAATAAACACTTTGAGCTCAGCGCAAAACTTTGGCTGTTACCCAGATCACATCTAGATTTTCTCAAATTTTGAGTTTGAAAGATCAGAATAATTGGCATTTTTATTGTTCATCATTTTCAGGCACCATAGGTGAAGAGGGCCCAGGAAGTGTAACTCCTGGTATGGAACTGATTTCTGAGAACTTTGTCAAATAACAGAGATATTTTCTGGAGTGTAACTTTGACCTTAGCACTGGAGGAGCACATTACACAGGTATAACCTCTGCCTCTAATTGCGAGCAGTTCTGTTCACATGGAACTGCCAGTGGGAGAATCCAGCCAGCGGCACGTGTGAGGTGACATGCACACACTGACCATATGAGAGGGGCTAACCGGGGTTAACCACTCAAAACTAGCTCTCTGACCTCAGGAACTCAGATCATCTTTTTATATCCTCAGATATAGAAGGGAGAAGATAGTGGCTACTACATCCTTTAATTTTTTTTATTGATGTGTAATACACATGCACTAAAGTGCACAGATTTGAATAGTACATCTCAGTGAATTTTTTTTTATGTGTGATTACACTGATGTTACCCCACCATGTAAGTGAGATCAAGATATAGAACATCTTTAGCATCCCAGACAGCTCCTTCATTTCTCCTTCTCATCAAGAGCCTCTCCCCATGGAAATAATCAATATTTTGATTTCTATCAAGATGTGTCTGTTCTTGAAATTCACGTACATGGAATAATGTGTGGCAGGCAGCCTCTAAGAGGGGTCCCAATCATCTCTGCCTCTTGATAATCATGCCTTTGTGTGATGTCCTCCCTTGGATGCGGGCTGGACCCCGAAGCCTGCTTCTGATGAATAGGATATGGCAAGAGTGATGGGATAGCACTTCCAAGATTATGTTCCTCAAGGCTGTGACTTGCATTTTGCCTGTACTCTCTCTGGTTCTTCTAGTTTGCTCTGACAAAACCAGCTACCATGTTGTGAGCTGCCCTCTGGACAACAGCCGGTGAAGAACTGAGGCTCGTGGCCCAACAGCCGTAGAAGTGAGCCTGGAAGCAGATATTCCTCAAGTTGAGGCTTGAGATCACCATAGTCTGACTGACACCCTGATCAGAGCCTTGTGAGCAGCCCTGAGCTGGAGGACTCAGCTAAGCTGTACCTGGATTCCCAACCCACAGAGTGGATACAATAAATATCTGTTATTTTAAGCCACTGAGTTTTGGCCTAATCCATTACATAGCAGCACATATGTGATATGTGTAGTATGTTCTGGTTTTTTTTCACTTAACTTTATGTCTGAAATCTATCCCTATTTGACATATATACCATTATTATTTAAAAAAAAATTGTCTAGTATTACAATGTAGAAATGCACCCAATTTATTTACTCATTCTATAATTGATGGACATCTGGTTGTTTCTTTCTTCTTCTTTTTTTTTTGATTGTATGAACATTCTTGTACATCTTTTTGGTGGATATGTATGCTCATTTCTCTTAAGCGTATGCCCGGGACTGGAATAATTGGATCATAGAATTCAGTTCAGTTCACTCGCTCAGTCATGTCCGACTCTTTGTGACCCCATGAACTACAGCATGCCAGGCCTCCCTGTCCATCACCAACTCCCAGAGTCCACCCAAACCCATGTCCATAGAGTCGATGATGCCATCCAACCATCTCATCCTCTGTCGTCCCCTTTTTCTCCTGCCCTCAATCTTTCCCAGCATCAGGGTCTTTTCCAGTGAGTTAGCTCTTCGCATCAGGTGACCAAAGTATTGGAGTTTCAGCTTCAGCATCAGTCCTTCCAATGAACACTCAAGACTGATCTCCCTTAGGATGGACTGGTGGGATCTCCTTGCAGTCCAAGGGACTCTCAAGAGTCTTCTCCAACACCACAGTTCAAAAGCATCCATTCTTCGGCGCTTAGCCTTCTTCACAGTCCAACTCTCACATCCATACATGACTACTGGAAAAACCACAGCCTTGACTAGACAGACCTTTGTTGGCAAAGTAATGTCTCTGCTTTTGAATATGCTATCTAGGTTGGTCATAACTTTCCTTCCAAGGAGTACAATAGACTTTAGTAGATACTATCAGACAACTTCCCAAAGTTATGCCAACTATACTCCTTTGAGCAATGTTTGATTTGCATTTGCGCCACTTCCTTGCAGAGGCTTATGTGGTGATATTAACATATCTCATGTGGTTTTAAATTTGATAACTGATGGGTGTTGATCATTTTTTTATATGTAGCATGGCCATTTAATATCCTTTTCAGTGAAATGCCTCTTCAAATCTTTTTTCCATTTTATGTTAAATTCTGTATTTTAAAAATGGAGTTATGGGAGCTCTTCATATTCTGGATTTAAGTTCTTTGTCAGATGTGTTTATTGTAGAATATCTCCTTCCAGTTTGTAGCGTCAGGTGTGTTTATTGTAGAATATCTTCTTTCAGTTTGTAGCCTGCTTTGTTATTCTGTTACTGGTGCACTTTTTATAAAGGGATGCTCTTAATCTTAATGAAGTACAATTTATCAGTGTTTTAAGCTTATAAAATCTTTGCCTGTTCCTGTATCAGGAAGGTTTTAGTTTATGTTTTCTTTTACACGTTTTACTGTTTTAACATTCATCTTTAGGCCCATAGTCCATCTGGAATTTCTTTCTTTCTTTCTTTTTAATGTGCAGAATTCTGAAGAAGGAGGTCAAATTCATTTCCTTTTCTCATATAGAATTTCAAGTGACCTAACACCATTTACTGAAAATATATCTTTGTTGCAAATCAAGTGTCTTTATTTGTGAATTCTCTATTTGGTTCTGTTGGCCTCTTTTTCTATCCTAACACCAGTGCCACACTGTCTTAATACTGTAGCTTTGTAATCCATCATATTATTTGGTAATTTAATTTTGTCAACATTTTGTGTTTTCTTCTTGGCTCTCGGCTCTTTGCATTCCCATATATATTTTAGAATCAACTTGCCAATTTCCACCAAAAAAGCCTGCTAGGATTTTTGGCTAGAGTTATCTTATATCAGTTGGTCATTTGGATGAAAATTGACATTATTTGGTTTTCCTTAATTTCTTTCAGCAGTGTTCCACAGTTTTCTGTGAAATTGTCTTGAAAATCTTCAAATAGATTTATTCCCAGGAGTTTGATGCTGTATGATGCCATTTTAAGTGGAAATTTTAAAAACTTTCATTTTCTGATAGCTGATTGGTAGTATTTAGATTCTTTTGGATTTTCTTTTCAACCATTATATCATTTGTGAATGGGTGTTTTGCTTCTTTTATTTACATCCTTTAATTCACTTTTTTGTCTTATTAACCAAATTATAACCTCCCAAAAGTATTGAATAGAAGTGGTAATAGCTGACATCTTTCTCTTATTTCTGAATATAGGGGAAAAGCTTTCAGTATTTCACAGTGAATCACTGTGTTTGCTGTAGGTGGTTATATATACCTTTTATCATATTGGGGTAAAAAAATCTTTTTCAAGTGTAACATTTTATGATTGTTTTTGAATGTATCACTTTTTAGTAAAAACTAATATATAGAAGGGAATGATAATGATGATAATATGAGTAAGAATAAGAGAGACAAGAGAGAGGAGGAGATGAAGAAGTATGCTAAAAAGGAGACGAAGAATTTCCTGGATGCTTCCTGTGTACCAGGCACTCTGAGGGTTGTAGGAAGTTATGATCAACAGGTCACATGGCTAATCCAGGCTGGAGCTGAGTGAGAACCCAGTTCTCCTGGGAAGCAGGAGAGAGCGCAAACGAAAAGGAAGACCTGTGAGGAAGAGAGCAGTCATTGCACAGTCCTCCTAGGGCCTCTGTCTTTACTGTGTCTCTTTGTATCTGATTTTTTTCTGTCTGTTTTTCAATCGTTATCTTAAAAAAAAAAGTATTTATTTTGGTTATGCCGAGTCTTCATTGCTGTCCTGGCTTTCTCTAGTTCGGGCGAGCAGGGACTACTTTTCGTTGCAGTGCACTGGCTTCTCACGGCGGCGGCTTCTCTTGTTGTGGAGCACAGGCTCTGGGGTGCACGGGTTTCAGCAGTTGCAACCTGGGGGTTCTAGAGAGCGGGCTCAGTAGTTGCGACGCACAAGCTTAGCTGCTCCGTGGCATGTGGAGTCCTCTCGGATCAGGGATCGAACCTGTGTCGCCTGCATTGGCAGGCAGAGTCTTAGCCACTATGCCACCAGGGAAGTACGCTCTATCTCAGCCTTGATCTTAATCTTGGACTCAAGCTCAATCTCATTCTTCTTCCAGTGGAGAATGGTGGTGGGTACCACCTTTCCTCCTCCATCAGGTGATGTGAAATCCCTTTTTCTAGACTCCTTCTTATTTTAATTCAGTTTTGAGATGCCCATAACATAATACCAGCTTACCTGGGTCACTCAGATCGCAGTGTCTGGGGCGGGAGATGAATGGGCATGGCTGGTGCCTCCTTGGTGCCTCCGTGTCAGCTCTCTGCGAATAATGGCCATCCAACAGTTAGTGGTACACACAGAGTGAGATGGCCACGCTTCAGGCTGAAGTAAAGCTGCAACTTCCCTCCGCATCCCAGACAAGCCCAACTCCTGTGGCGACAAGCCAAGCTCATCTCCTGTGGGCTGAGGTCTTTGTCTCAGACTGACCTAGGGGCGTCTGTATGCCATGAAGTGCTGTGTTGCCTGAGCCCTCTGCAGCTGGCCTGGTTCTCCTATGGGTTTTGCTTTCTCTTTTGCAAAGTCTATCCTGAGGCTATTGTTTGGTTTTCTGGTCCTGACTGAATTAGGATGGTTTCATTTTTGGTGAAAACAATAGAAAACAATCACAAAAAAGCGCTGAAGAAGAAACAGAATACAGAGGGTTTTTTTTACTCTTTGAAGGATGAATGCAAACATGTTTTTCAGTGTTTTAATACGCTCAAGATGCTCCCTCTCACATTAGCCAACCTCTCACCACCTACCCGGGGAAAGCTGGTGTGTTTGTTATGTATGTGTGTTAATTGTTGAGTTGTGTTCAACTCTTTTGGACCCCACAGATGGTAGCCTATCAGACTCCTCTGTCCATGGGATTCTCCGGGCAAGAATACTGGAGTGGGTTGCCATTTCCTTCTCCAGAGGATCTTCCCAACCCAGGGATTGAACCCAAGTCTCCCATGTTGCAGGCAGATTCTTTACCATCTGAGTCACTAGGGAAGCCTGATTATGGTGTGGCAGGAGTTTACTGGGGGAAGAGGCTGAGTTTTGGGCTAAGAAGTTGCCTGCATGAGGGCTCCCGAGCCATCGTCACCATCAATGAAACTTGAAATACCACTGGTCCCCAGGGATGGTCATGAGGGCTTGGTGCAGGGGTGAAGTGTGGTGGGAATGAGACCATTGTTATCACCTTGCTTGGTACAGGTGACCCCAGGGCTACAGCCAGTTTCCTAAGAGTGGCCAGTTGTCTCTAAGCATGACCTTCTGGGGAAAGTGTGGCTCGTTTGATACTATCCATTCCCCGTTCCTGAAAACAAACCATGCAGTGCGTGTGTATTTAGCAAAAAGGACCACTGAAATTGCTTTCATTGCTGAGATTTTCTACTTTTTTCTCTCTTACACAACACTTTCAAGAGGGATGGTTCATGACCAGGCATTTGTTTAGAGCAATAGGCACTCTTATGTCCTAGGAACATTCTAGGAGCAATAGAATTGATGTCAACGGTAGACACAACACGTGCATGGTCTGAAAACAGAAAATTGTGAAGATGCCAAAATTAAATCTCTTAACTGAGGATAGAGCCCTTGAGAATAGATACTTTGAGAGTAAACAAGGAGGAACCTCAGCATTTCATGTCTTCTGCCTCCTGCCTTCAGGTGGTGCTGTGCTACAATGACCTGCTGTTAAGTCACTTCAGTCGTGTCTGACTCTGTGTGACCCCATAGACGGCAGCCCACCAGGCTCCTCCATCCCTGGGATTCTCCAGGCAAGAACACTGGAGTGGGTTGCCATTGCCTTCTCCAACAATGACCTGAGGTTTTAGTAATAAGTCTTGTTAAAGTGAGGTGACACCTCATATTTGGAGTTGATTAGTTGGGTGGCCTAGACCTAGTGCACACAAGTTACTTCCCAAGACAGAGAGCAGAGCTGCAAAGGCAGTTACTAAACGAATTCACACAAGAAAAGCTCTTACACATACCTGGTGCATAGTAAGTATCCCGTCAATGTTAGTGTGTATAGTTATGATTGCTGGGCCATGTCTACAGTGGTGCCTGCAGGTCTGGATGCCCAAGATAAATGAGAATATCACTTGCTGAGAGAGCAGGATGGGGGAAGGACATTGGAATCCTCCTGTAAAAGAAACGGTGGAAAATATTAGCTTCATTTAACCTGGGAAAGTGATGACTTGGGGGATGGGAGCACCAAATATTTCAAGAAATTCTATGCAGACAAGGAAAAGAATTGTTCTTTAGAACCTTAGAGGGTAGAAAGTAGACTGGAGATGAGAAATTGCAAGGAGGCTGATTTTGTGGCACTTTGAGGAGGAACTTTGCCTGGGGGAAGACATAGGTGGAGTCTAAGGCAGCTGCAGAGGGGTGTGTGGAGGACTTTGGAATGTATCTTCCAATTTCCTTCTATGGTATAAATGAAATGTGATGAAACTGGGTTCTCTTGCTTGTGGAGAAGGAAGGAAAAGCTGTTGGAGTGGCCCATGTGGGCCAGCCGTGGCTGCTGAGAACTTTATCTATCTTGAAAGAGAAAGGAAGGATCCATCATTTATTGAGCACTAACTATGTATCAGGAGCATTGCCGGGTTCTTTCTTTTCTTTCTCCCCCTTCCTTCCTTTATTCCTTCATTCCATTATAGGCTATTGTAAGATGTTGGGTATAATCCTGTGTGCATGCTAAGTTGCTTCAACTGCGTCTGACTCTTTGTGACCCTTTGGACTGTAGCCCACCAGGCTCCTCTGTCCATGGGACTCTCCAGGCAAGAATACTGGAGTGGGTAGTCATGCCCTCCTCCCTGAACCAGGGATCCAAGTCGAGTCTCTTATGGTTCCTGCATTGGCAGGCAGGTTCTTAACCTCTAGTGCCACCTGGGAAGCCCATAATTCCCTACACAGTAAATCCTGGTTTATGTGTAGCAGTTTGTATCTGTTAATCCCATACCTCCAATTTGTCCCTCCTTCTTTCCCCTGTGATGACCATAAGTTTGTTTTCTAGGTCTGTGAGTTTGTTTCTGTTTAGTATATACATCCATTTGTATTATTTTTTAGATTCCATTTATAAATGATATAGCATTTGTCTGTCTGTGACTAATTTCACTAAGGATAATATTCTCTAGGTCCATCCACATTGCTGCGAATGGCAATATTTCACTTTTTAATGACTGAATAATATACAGTGTGTGTGTGTGTTTGTGTGTATCATGTCTTAATCTCACTGTCTGTTGATAGGCACTTGGATTGCTTTCATATCTTGGTTATTGTATATAGTGCTGATATGAACATTGAGGTGCTTGTATCTTTTTAAATTAGGTTTTTGGTTTTTCCATATATATGCCCAGTAGTGGAATTTCTGGATCATATAGTAGCTCTGATTTTAGGTTTTTAAGGAATATTCATATTATTTTCCATAGTGGCCGAACTAATTTACATTCTCACCACAGTGCCCAGGGGCACCCTTTTGCCAGATGCATTCTTTACATCACTGGCTTGTCTCAGAACACCTTCAGTTCAGTTCAGTTCAGTTGCTCAGTTGTGTCCGACTCTTTGTGACCCCCTTGAACTGCAGAATGCCAGGGCTCCCTGTCCATCACCAGCTCCTGGAGACCACCCAAACCTATGCCCATTGAGTTGGTGATGCCATCCAACCATCTCATCCTCTGTAATCCCCTTCTCCTCCTGACCACAATCTTTCCCAGCATCAGGGTCTTTTCCAATGAGTCAGCTCTTCGCATCAGGTGGCCAAAGTATTGGAGTTTCAGCTTCAGCATCAGTCCTTCCAATGAACACCCAGGACTGATCTCTCTTAGGATGGACTGGTTGGATCTCTTTGCCATCCAAGGGACTCTCAAGAGTCTTCTCCAACACCACAGTTCAAAAGCATCCATTCTTTGGTGCTCAGCTTTCTTTATAGTCCAACTCTCACATCCTTACATGACTACTGGAAAAATCATAGCTTTGACTAGATGGACCTTTGTTGGCAAAGTAATGTCTCTGCTTTTTAATATGCTGTCTAGATTGGTCATAACTTTTCTTCCAAGGAGTAAGCGTCTTTTAATTTCATGGCTGCAATCACCATCTGCAATGATTTTGGAGCCCAGAAAAATAAAGTCAACCACTGTTTCTACTGTTTCCCCATGTATTTGCCATGAAGTGATGGGAACAGATGCCATGATCTTCATTTTCTGAATGTTGAGCTTTAAGCCAACTTTTTCACTCTCCTCTTTCCCTTTCATCAAGAGGCTCTTTAGTTCTTCACTTTCTGCCATAAGGGTGGTGTCATCTGCATATCTGAGGTTATTGATATTTCTCCCGGTGATCTTGATTCCAGCTTGTGCTTCCTCCAGCCCAGAACACCTTCAGGCGAGCGGTAAAGAAGGAAGAAACACTCAGGCAGCTGAAATGACAGTGCCTTTCTTCATCTTCTCCTGAAACTCTGTGCTCTCAGTTGGGTCCTTTCCCACCAAGTCCACTTTTTCCTCATCTAAATAGATGACTTCTGGGTAGAACAGCCCTATTTCAAACCCTTTTGGAACTTTCTCTGGGGGCTGGCAAAAGCACACACTTTTGCCTTGTCAGCTGAGATTCCTGCAGAGTCCTCACCCAGGGCTCCCGATCACAGTGTCTATTCTTCCCCTTCCCTTGGTAGAGAATTCCAGAAAGCCTTCTGTTGACCTTCTTTTAATTGCCAATAATTATCGATAACCTAAGATATGCAGATGATACCACCTTTATTGCAGAAAGTGAAGAAGAATTAAAGAGCCTCTTGATGAAAGTGAAAGAGGAGAGTGAAAAAGTTGGCTTAAAGCTCAACATTCAGAAAACGAAGATCATGGCATCTGGTCCCATCACTTCATGGCAAATACATGGGGAAACAGTGGAAACAGTGGCTTTACTTTTTTTGGGCTCCAAAATCATTGCAGATGGTGATTGCAGCCATGAAATTAAAAGACGCTTACTCCTTGGGAGAAAAGTTATGACCAACCTAGACAGCATATTAAAAAGCAGAGACATTACTTTGTCAACAAAGGTCTGTCTAGTCAAGGCTATGGTTTTTCCAGTGGTCATGTATGGAAGTGAGAGTTGGACTATAAAGATAGCTGAGTGCCAGAGAATTGCTTCTTTTGAACTGTGGTGTTGGAGAAGACTCTTGAGAGTCCCTTGGACTGCAAGGAGATCCAACCAGTCCATCCTAAAGGAGATCAGTCCTGGGTGTTCATTGGAAGGACTGATGTTGAAGCTGAAACTCCAATACTTTGGCCACCTGATGCGAAGAGCTGACTCATTGGAAAAGACCCTGATGCTGGGAAAGATTGAAGGTGAGAGGAGAAGGGGATGACAGAGGATGAGATTGTTGGATGACATCACTGATTCAATGGACATGAGTTTGAGTAAACTCTGGGAATTGGTGATGGACAGGGAGGCCTGGAGTGCTGCAGTCCATGGGGTTGCAAAAGTCTGACATGACTGAGCGACTGAACTGAACTTATTCAATTTATATAGCCCAGAGTGATAAATATTCATGCATAGCACAGTACATCCAACATTTTAACCTTTTTGTTTTTGTTCAGTATCTAAGTCGTGTTCGAGTCTTTGTGACCCCATGGACTGCTGCATGCCAGGCTTCCCTGTTCTTCACTATCTCCATGAGTTTGCTTAAAGTCATGTCCATTGAGTCGGTAATGCCGTCCAACCATCTCATCCTCTGTCGGCCCCCTCTCCTGTCTTCCATCTTTCTCAGCATCAGGGTCTTTTCCAATAGGTCTTTAACCTGTTGTGTTTTTTTAAATTAAACGGAAACATTCAGTTAAATTCAATAAAAGGGAAAAAAGGGAGAGCATCTATATGTAGCTATTTTAGTCTTGCTGTGGGACTGGGTGGGAGGCAAATAGGAAATGACCCAAATGTCATAATATTCTATCTGAAAGTTCCCTAAGGAGACACCTGAAACATCTGGACCTGCCCACCCTTGTTCATTTGTGCTCACGTCTACTTATTAACTCCCTCAGCACAGAGTGCCTTTCCATGGGATGCGAATAGACTAAACAGAGCTTCTGCAGCTCACAGCCTAGTCCCGGATGAGACAGACACATGATCAGATGTGCCAGGGTCACCAGGGAAGTGTAAGGAACGTGTGAACTCTGGCGTTCCCAGAGGAGCACAGAGGACTTGCCAGCACAGAGATGGGACCCCCATCAGGACCATATCGTTTCCTAGTCCTGCCTCCAAGGCGTCTATTCTCAGCGTAGTGAGTCTGACCTTGGGGCAGGTCCTTGAAGGACTCGAGTCAGATTGCTGCGGTTCATATCCCAGCTCTGGCTCTTACCATGAATGAACATGATCCTGAGTGAGTCATGTAACCTCCCCATGCCTCAGTTTCCTTATCTGTATAGTGGGGATAATCACAGACCGCACCTCGGAGTTGTGACGGCTGCACCAGCGTGTACCTGCGAGGTGCGGAGACACGGCTGAGCTGAACTGCATGACCTTGGCTGCTGTTGCTGCTTGCTCAGAGGCCCTGATCTGTGAATTCCTGGGGCTTCCTTGTGCTGTCAACCTCTGGGTTCTCAAAAGGTTCTTGTGAAGTTTTGCAGTATGAGGGGGCAGGCACACCATGGGGGTGCTTGGTTGCGAGAACTGAACCCTCCTGAGAACCTACTTGAGAGCCTTCAGGACACCTTCCAGAAGCCAGCACGCAGGTCAGGGAGACCAGTAGGGCAGGCACCTTGGCAGTGGAAAGGGAAAATAGCAAACCCTCCTGTGACATCCCTGCCTCTGATGGATTGCCTCTTTCGTGGGAGGAAACCTGCTCACACGTAGGTGTGACAGTGTGACACACACTGCACCCCGTGGGTGTGTCCCCGCTTTACAGTGGGAACTAGGAGCTCTTCCTGTGTAGTGCACATGTGAGGAGATGCTCCTGAGCCCGGTAGGGATTTTCTCCAATAGAGCCCCTTTCCAGAGAGGGTTTTTATTTTATTTTTTTAATAGCCAAGGAGAGAGAAAGCTCACCGTCACCAGAGGTTCCTAGCACCTGGCTCCCTGTCTCTTCCCATTTGAGCCACCAGGGAAGCCCCTAGCCCTGTGTGGCTTTTAACAAATCACCAGCCTGAGTCTAGTTGTGTCATCCATCATGAAGGGATTGATCAGATTCAAGGCCCCGTGACTGGTCCTTGTCACTGCCCTCACTTCCTGCTTGCTTCCCTGCTTCATTTGATCCAGCAAACACTGAGTTCTCTGCTCCCCAACACATCAGCAGAGCTCCTGCCTCAGGGCCTTTGCGCTGACTCTTCTGCTCTCTGGAAGGTGCTGTCTCCAGCTAGCTGCATGGGTCACTGTCTTATCTCCTTCTGGTTTTTGCTTAAAGTTACTTCTGACTGAGGACTGCCCTTGCCACCCACTCTAAAATTATGCATCTGTCTGATTCAGCTTCCTTCCCTGCTCTAGTTGTCCTCCTTGTAACTGTCTTGCATATTATATGTTTTACAAATTCATCTTATTTATTGTCTCTCTCGTCATGAGAATGCAGTCTCCATGAAAACAGTTTTGCCTGTTTTGTTTCCAGCTCCCACGTAGTGCAGGGGAGGAGGATCCTCGAGGTGGGGAAGCTTAGCAAAGCAAGGTGGGAGAAACACTGTGATTGCAAGCTCTCCGGCTCCCCTTTATCTCCTGAGCTGTGAAAAGAAATGGCCTCTCCAGAAGGCAGTTTGTTTACTTGGAAGAAATTCTATTTGCTGCCAATTAGATATTTGCTGAATGAATGAATCCGAGGCCAGGCCCTGGGGCTATATAGCCTAGACTCCTCCACTTAGCAGCTCTCTGAACTTGGGCCTGTTCCTTAGCCTCCCTGACTTTGGTTTCCTTTCTTGTATAAAGGGGATAATGGTGTAATTACCTTGTAGGGTTGTTGTGAGGAATCCATGTGAGGCTGAAGAATGACTGAATCTAGTGAGTGTTCAACAGGCCAGCGGTTATTTTTTTAATGCGCTTTCAGGTCTGATATTTTAATTGCAGGCATAGGGACCCCTCCTTGATGGAACTTGGGTCAAGCATTCGAGAAATGACTCTGTAGACATGGGTAAGATGGAGGCCTCCTGCCTCCAGTCTGCCCTGGGAGGGAGGGTGGGGGTTACTGGACAGGTTGCACGGGGAAAACTGCATCCACTGTTTTTATGTTTCTTTTGCCTGCCGCCTCCAGCCCTGGCCCACCTTCCACACCTCTGAGCCCTTCTAGAAACGTCCCAATGCCTGGCAGTTTGGTGTGGCTCTAAGCAATATTTTAAAAATAGGGGGCACATTGGCTTTGGTGGGCAGAGAAAACGTTCTTTCTGGTACCAGACTGTCCTGGGCATGGCCGGACTTAGCGTCCCTGCTTCCAGCGCGTCAGGTCAATGTCGTTAGTGTTCTCCCTTCCGGCTCCTCATGTCTTCTAAGAGATGGCACCACCCCCAGTGAGACTCACTGGAGTTGAGGTGGAGAAACTTTGTTGATGTTTCTGCCTCTCTGGGATTGGCTGACCCTTCTCTTGGCTGACCTTTTGCTGCTTATGGTCAGGGGTCAGTGAGGTCCAGCAGCCCTGGGGTGAGGAGCGGGGAAGTGCAGGGAACTCGGGAAGGCAATGCATACGGAGTGAAGCAAGGTAAGAGCAGGCAGGGCAGGGGTGCAGGATCTCTCTTCAAGGGCCGTGGGCTCTGATTTCTCTTGTAGACCCTTGTTAGCTTCTCAGTAGTGAGAGGAGTCAGGCAGGAGGCACCGCTGTCTGTATGGAAGGCAGGCTCTGAACAGCGTCTGGCTTCCCCAGGGGCAGGCAGACAGGGGCTCTGTAGGCATGCTCTCTGGGTCTCAGCTGTTTTAGGGGTATCAGTAGCAGTAGTGAGTCCCTTGGGGCTGGCACTAGGAGTTCAGGTGAAAGAGCTGCCAACTGCTGCAGACTCAGACTGCAGCGATGGCAGCCTTACTCACCCCCTGCACCAGCCTCCTGGATGAATAAAGTGACGAGTAACCAATCCTCGTGAGCTCTGGAACACCCACACTCAGTAAATTGCAGAGATGAAAAGCTGAGGTCCCCACGGGGACATCTGTACCTTGGTATAACAGCCTGGAAGGTTCAGGAAGCTTGCGAGGGAGCCAATTGAATTCAAAATGCCACCCACCTTTTCCTTCTCCCCTATGCTTTCATTCCCCACTTCCTCCCTCCTTACCCCTTCCTAGCTAGCCTGTCTTTTTCCCTTTCTCCTCTCTCCTTGTGTTTAATCCTTCACTGTTCATTATGGGAAAGACCCAGGCTCCCAGGAGGAGCCCCATGTGGTCAGTGGTCTAAGAATCACAAACCCACCTCCCTCAGTTCTGCATACATTCAAACATCCATCCACCTGTTCATCCATCCGCCCACCCATCCATCCATCCTTCATATACCCACCCACCCACATGTCCATCCATCTACCCATGTATCAATCCATCTATCCACCTGTCTACTCACCCATTCCTCCATTCCTTCAGTCTCCATCCATCCTCCAGTTTCCCACTTACCTGTACTCATTCATCCATTCATCCATCCAACCAGCCTTGCCAAAAATCTTCCATCCATCATGAGAGTTTTTTCTCCCCAGCTGGACAGTAAGCTCTCTCAATTAGAGCATATGACTCAAACTTTAAAAAAATCATCCAGCCAGTCTGGGCTGGAGGATAAGGTACTTCCCGAGACACTTGGAATGTCTCTGGGTCCCTTGCCTCTTCCTGCTGCCTCCAGATAGGGTTTGGCTGGGTGAATGGGAAACCCCTTTCCCAATACCAAATACCAGTGATTGAGCTTCCTTTCATGGTGAAGATCTTTATTATTAATGCTTAACAGAGATGACTCTAAGTTCAAATGTCTGGTAGAGGTCACAGCATACGTAAGTACACACCAAGTGTGAATGACTGCTGGCGTTCTTCCCTGAGTGTGGCTGTGCACTGAGAGCAAGGGCCAGGAGGGAGCCCCGGGCTGTGAGTGGGTGGGTACCACAGAGTAGAGCGTGGAAGGAGAAGTCTCTTGGGATTCTCTGGCTAAGTGATTCCAAACCGAGGTGTAGTAACTGAGCAGCTGAGCACACAAGAACTCTTTGGCTCACTGATACCTCCTGTGTGTCTCAAGACGTTGGTGGGGAGCTTAGGGCATAGGCTCTGAAGTTTGATTCTGATGTGTCCAATCTTAGCTCCCACTTTTCTGGCTGTGTAGGCTCAAGCAAGATCTGAGTCTCAGCTTCTTCATCTGAAAAATGGGGATAATAATCATACTGATCTCATAGGGTTGCTGTGAGGATTTGATGAAATAAGACATGTACTTCTTTTTGCACGGTGCCTAGTACCTAGCAGCTCAAAAATGTTAGCTGTCATCACCGACATCATTGGCATCATCGTCATCATTTGTTGTTTCAGAGAAGAATTTGGAGCAAAAGGAAAAGGAGTTTGCCTACCTGAACCATCAGTCATTGCATTGCCAGATTTAGCAAATATAAGTCCAAATCAATGTGTTGTTTATCTGAAATTCATATTTAACTGGTGTATTTTATCTTTAGGTCTTAACCAATTGAACCTTCTAGAAGCAGGATCTGGATCCCCTAGGTCAGTCCCAGAAATAGGGAGTTCTTGGAAGACATGGGAGCCAGAGAGGCAAGGGGACCTGTCCAGGCAGAGGCTGTGTGTGTGTGTCTGTTTATGTGTATATGTGTATATCAGATCAGATCAGATCAGTCACTCAGTCGTGTCCGACTCTTTGCGACCCCATGAATCGCAGCACACCAGGCCTCCCTGTCCATCACCAACTCCCAGAGTTCACTGAGATTCACGTCCATCGAGTCAGTGATGCCATCCAGCCATCTCATCCTCTGTCG
This sequence comes from Bubalus kerabau, assembly GCF_029407905.1. Taxonomy (NCBI): domain Eukaryota; kingdom Metazoa; phylum Chordata; class Mammalia; order Artiodactyla; family Bovidae; genus Bubalus; species Bubalus kerabau. Next base: position 27,809,175 of record NC_073645.1, read on the forward strand.
TCCCCTTCTCCTCCTGTCTCCAATCCCTCCCAGCATCAGGGTCTTTTCCAATGAATCAACTCTTCGCATGAGGTGGCCAAAGTACTGGAGTTTCAGCTTTAGCATCATTCCTTCCAAAGAAATCCCTGGGCTGATCTCCTTCAGAATTGTGTGCATATGTGTATATGTCTCTGTGTATACATACGTGTGTATATGTGTGCACATGTGTGCTGTGTATGTATATGTGTATGAGTATATGTGAGTATGTGTGTATAGGTTTGTGCGTATGTGTGTGTGTGTAGGGGGCACTTGGGGGAGGATGCAGATGTGTCACAGAAGCTGCATGCTTGGTGGATGTAGAGGGTCTTGTGAATCAGAGCGTGCAGACTGGGCACCTGGCAGCAGGCCGTGGGCAGGGAGAGTAGCAGCGTGCGTGGAGAGACCACGCCGTAGTTCCCAGCACTGGGGACTCAGCGCAGGGGACAGCTTCTGTTTTCTTCTTGAGAGAAACAGCCAGGGCACTTGGAGCTCTCCCAGCCCGGGGGGTGTGTAGCCCCTGCTCCAAACCCTCCTGTTCCTGCTCTTTTCGCCTTCTCCCTTGTCTTCTCTCCTTTCTCTCTTGTTCTCCTTCTCTCCCGAATCCCCCGCTTACCAGCCTTTCTGAGAGAGTTGGTGTGGGTGGGGCTCTGACGCATCCTTATCCTTGGGTACCTGCTGTTCCACACCCACGGGCTTCTGCCCCGCCACGTGCTGACCTGTCACCTCCCCAGCAAGGCGGGCCTTTGGCAGCAGGGCCCTAGGTCCCCTGCAGTGAGGAAGTGCCCCATTCTGAGTGTGGCTGGGAGTGGCCTGTTACCCAGTGTACATTTTTTTGCTCCATCTATTGAGGAGTCTCCTCCTCCTTCCTTCTCCTTGCCTTGGCACACAAGACTCTTCATGATTTAAGCCCTTGGATCTGGTTTTTTTTTTTTCTTTAATGTGGACTGTTTTTAGACTCTTTATTGAATTTGTTACAGTATTGCTACTGTTTTATGTTTTGTTTTTTTTTGGCCCCGAGGCATATGGACTCTTATCTCCCTGACCAGGGATGATCGAACTTGCACCCCCTGCATTGGAAGGCGAAGTCTTAACCACTGGACTGCCAGGGAAGTCCTCTTTATCTGTTTCTTGCTTCACCTGTCATCACTCCTTTCCTACCACCTGAGGCTCCAGGAGCTGCTTGTGGTGCAGGGAAGCTCTGTGTCCCTCACCCCTCCAGCTCTTTGTACATTGTGTTTCTCCTGCTTTGGCAAAATCCACTCATTTCTCAAGATTCAGATCATGTACCTCCTCCTCCAGGAAGCCCTCCTTACCAGCCAGTGCCTGGCCACCTTGGCTTTCAGGGGCTCTTTCCCTTCTCATTTTGGTTCTGCTCACTTTGTTCTCTGTTATCTTATGAACTCATGGTTGGTTGTTTGTATATCTGTCTCTTCATCCAGATAGGAAGTTCCTTGAATTGTTTAATTGTTTTTGCCTTAGGCCCTTTGCACATGCTGTTGGTACATCATGAACACCTACATCCTCTCACTGTTCGTGAGACTGACCCCACGTCATCCTTCATATGTCAACTTAAATGTCACTTCATCAGAGAAACCTGCCCTGACTCTCCTTCCCCTTAGAGGATTATTCTGTTTAATACCCTGTTTCCTCTCACAAGAGTTTATTACAGCTTGGAATTTAATTTCTTTCTTTTTCATTAGTCTTCACCACTGGATGGTAACTCTTGTGAGGCAGGGGACTTGTTGCTGGTTCTCCGTTGCCCCCCACTTCCCAGCCCAGGGCCATTTGTGGATAGGCTGCAGAGTGAGGTGTGTGGAAACAGTGAAGGCCTGGAGCAAAGGAATTATGGATCAGGACTCCCTAGGTGTGTTTAACAGAGAAGAAGGGCTGTGGGGGCTGATTCTGCTGTAAACCCTACCTTGCCAGCTTGCATATGGCTGTACTGGTTAAATTTGGAGCAGATACTTCCACTCTGTGACATCATCACATTCCCTTCTTTTGCATGTTTTAGTTTTCAAGTGAGTTTCCTTGGAATTCTTCAGTTTGGTTGCTGTGTGGCCAGTGGAAGGGATCTTTGGACAGTATGTGTATGTTTGACAGGAGCAGCTACAGTGTCTGGGTCAGCTCTGAGTTCCCACCCTCCAAGGAGGGGCTGGAGTAGCTCTTATCCTTTGCCTGAAGGTGGGAGAGTCCTTTATAAATGCCTCTGCCCGGGGGTGGCAGTACTACAAAGGCCTGTTCTTAGTGGTGAAGCCCTTCGCTGGCCTTGGGACTCCTTGGGGCAGGGGATGGGACATGAATTCGAGGATCCAGTCCTCTGTAGCCTGGTTTCTGCTGCTTTGCTTCTCTGAGGAGGGCAGACTCAGAAGTCCCATCCCAGGAGCCCCCATTAATAGTGAAGTCTGGCCACTTGGGTGGGGCCCAGGGAGATGATCTGCTCAGGAGTAAAATTCATGGAGAAGAAATTCTTTGCCCAAATCACAGGGTTGAGGCAGGATTAGAAACCAGGTCTTGTCTGGGGTGCTTTGCCGTCATCAGAGCTGGACGGACCCTCACATAACCCGTGTTAATTCAGAGGTGTGTGCATCCGTGCAACAGGAAGTTTATTTTTGTTCTCGCTGTACAGAGCTGAGTCTTTTCTTCTTTTGTGTCCCTTCTTCTCCCCCTTCTCACCTTCCTGAGAACACTGAATGAAGGCCAAGTCTTGGGTTCCAGGATAGAGGGTGGGCAATAGCTGTTTCCCAGTGATCTGTGATCCAGACAGTTACTGCCCACCCTGGGTGTGCCTGTAAAGGCCAGGCAAGATTTGTGCTAAGAGTTCTACCCTGTTACGGATGACTCCATGGTTCCTTTACGAAACAGAGCTCCACGTGTGTTCAGAGCACTTTTTTTTTTTCAGATACAGATCTTAAAAGGCTGTTTCTATGTAGCTAATCTTTTGAGGGGTTTCCTGGAAAACTCTTCTGCAGGGTGCAGGTGTGTGATTGCCGCTGGCTCTAACCACTGGGTCCTTTAGAACGATGTCAAGGGAGATGGGCTTGGCCAGCAGCCTATGGGCAGTTATCCTTCAGTGCTGTGCCACTCTGACATGCAGTGAAGGATGGAGAAGGAAGGATTCCATGGTAACAACGCTGGAAAGTCCTAGCTCCATAGTGTCATAGCAACCAAATGGAGGAATTCCATCCACATAGTGACGGGGGACCCCTGGACCTGTCAGACTTGGGCTGGCCCACTGCATTAGCAACCAGGCTATGATGTAGTGGTGGTGGGTGGAGAGTGAAAATGACTAGGGTGGGAGGGTTGGAAGTTGTTTTGTGTGGGTTTAGAAAACTAAAAAAATAAAAAGAAACAGAAATAGGGAAGGCTCTGCTGGATCAGTACCAATAAAAGAGAAAAAAAATCACATCCCCTAGGATGTATTTCCTGATTCATCCTCCTCCCCACTTGGGCTGTTTAGTTTTCTTATTGCTTGTCTGGTCTGGAGCAGTTGACCTCCGGCTTTGGGACAACGCTCACCTATGGTTTTCCTCTTCTCTCTTATAACTTCTTTGTTTCTTTCTGCTTACTTCAGATATGGAGTAAATGCTACAGGAACAATCGTTGACTGCTCTTTTCCTCACCCTGTATGTCTTCATTGCGTGGCTTATGATGTTATCTCGTAGGTCCATTTTGCAAATAAAATGGTCTCTGGTGTGTGTGTTGGATTTCACCTTTATGCTTGACCTCCCATTTTGGACAAGTGTGTGATTTCTCACCCTGCAGTGTGGACACATGATGACATTTGTGAGCTGATTGTAATTTGATTTAAGGGCAGGTGCTTGGCTTTTGCAGCTGGTGTCTTTTAGTAACCTGGCAATCTTTATGAGGTGGGACCACCTCTATATGGGGCTGGAGGAGGAGTTGAGTCTTCATCCACCTTTCTCATCATTTGGGGAAGAGCAGGGGAATGGAGGATATGGGAGGCCTTAAAGAGAAAGAAGAGAAGGAGGGATGGATGGCAGAGGAAGGTCTGTGTCTGCAGCAGCAGAGAAAAGAAATCTGGGCATTGGCTTTCCAGAACCAGGTCTGGATGAAAGGTGCTTCAGGGGTCAAGGGCAGCTTTAGATGCAGAGTGTCTCTGAAGCCTTAGGCCACAAGGTGGATAGAGTTGGATGTGTATTCACAATGAGCTCCTGAAAGGTTGGCCCATGGCTAGACCTCTCTATATCCTGTGGCACCTGAACATGGATGGGCACCCATGTTTGGATGCCCCATATTTATTGAATGAGTCCTAATTCTTATTCTTGTCAAAATTGCACTCTACCTGATATAACAGAACCTCTCTCCATGGATTGCTGATCCCCAGGGACATCAATAGACTACACATTTCCAAGTATAATAAGGGTTTGCTGACTGTGAGTGACTATTTGGGACATATGGAGCCAGGGAATGAGGAAATTAAAAAGAAAAGTCATGATGATGTAGACTGTAAAGTATAACTATATTTTAGCGGCCTTCAAACTTTCAGTTCAGTTCAGTTGCTCAGTCATGTCTGACTCTTTGTGACCCCATGGACTGCAGCACGCGAGGCCTTCCTGTCCATCACCAACTCCCAGAGTTTACTCAAACTCATGTCCATTGAGTTGGTGATGCCATCCAACCATCTCATCCTCTGTCATCCCCTTCTCCTCCCACTGTCAATCTTTCCCAGCCATCAGGGTCTTTTCAAATGAGTCAGTTCTTCGCATCATGTGGCCAGAGTATTGGAGTTTCAGCTTCAGCATCAGTCCTTCCAATGAATATTCAGGACTAATTTCCTTTAGGATGGACTGGTTGGATCTCCTTGCAGTCCAAGGGACTCTCAAGAATCTTCTCCAACACCATAGTTCAAAAGCATCAATTCTTCGGTGCTCAGCTTTCTTTCCAGTCCAACTCTCGCATCCATACATGACCACTGGAAAAACCATAGCCTTGACTAGACGGACCTTTGTAGGCAAAGTAATGCTGTCTAGGTTGGTCATAACTTTTCTTCCAAGGAGTAAGTGTCTTTTAATTTCATGGCTGCAGTCACCATCTGCAGCAATTTTGGAGCCCCCAAAAATAAAGTGTGTCACTGTTTCTCCATCTATTTGCCATGAAGTGATGGGACCAGATGCCATGATCTTCGTTTTCTGAATGTTGAGCTTTAAGCCAACTTTTTCACTCTCCACTTTCACTTTCATCAAGAGGCTCTTTAGTTCTTCTTCACTTTCTGCCATAAGGGTGGTGTCATATGCATATCTGAGGTTATTGTTATTTCTCCCAGCAATCTTGATTCCAACTTGTGCTTCATCCAGCCCAGCGTTTCTCATGATGTACTCTGCATATAAATTAAATAAGCAGGGTGACAATATACAGCCTCGACATACTCCTTTTCCTATTTGGAACCAGTCTGTTGTTCCATGTCCAGTTCTAACTGTTTCTTCCTGACCTGCATATAGGTTTCTCAAGAGGCAGGTCAGGTGGTCTGGTATTCCCATCTCTTTCAGAATTTTCCAGTTTATTGTGATCCACATAGTCAAAGGCTTTGGCATAGTCAATAAAGCAGAAATAGATGTTTTTCTGGAACTCTCTTGCTTTATCCATGATCCAGTGGATGTTAGCAATTTGATCTCTGGTTCCTCTTCCTTTTCTAAAACCAGCTGGAACATCTGGAATTTCAGCCAGTTGAAGCCTGGCTTAAAGAATTTTGAGCATTACTTTGCTAGCATGTGAGGTGAGTGCAATTGTGCGGTAGTTTGAGCATTCTTTGGCATTGCCTTTCTTTGGGATTGGAATGAAAGCTGACCTTTTTCAGTCCTGTGGCCACTGCTGAGTTTTCCAAATTTGCTGGCATATTGAGTGCAGCACTTTCACAGCATCATCTTTTAAGATCTGAATCATCTTGAAATCTGTTTAAATATGCAGCTTCTCACCCAAACCCTAGAGATTCTGACTCAGCAGTCTTGGAAATCTGCTTTTTAAAAATTATTTTTATTTGAGTGTAATTGATTTACAGTGTGTGTTAGTTTTAGGTGTACAGCAAAGTGAATCAGTTATACATATACACAGTCTTTTTTAGATTCCTTTCTCATATAGGCCATTACAGAGTGTTGAGTAGAGTTCTTTGTGCTATATAGTAGACCCTTATTAGTTATCTATTTTGTACATAGTAGTGCATATATGTCTATCCCAATCTCTGAATTTTTCCCTCCCCACCCCTTACCCCTGGTAACCATAAGTTTTTTTTTCTTCTATATTTGTAACTCAAAGAATGGAAACCTGCATTTTAAGCAGGTTACCTGCATTTGTGACAGGTGTCTCTGGCTTGGTAGATTCCTTTTATCATTGAATTCAAGAATTCTTTTCTTCCCTTCCTTTTGGTGGGAAATGGCTGTTCTTACTGCATAAAAGATCAAATCTGAATGGTGAGCTGCAGACCAGAAACTACCTTTCTCTGAGATAGAGGCTCCAAGTGGGTAGGTGTTTGGTTTGGGTAGGCAACGTGGCATTTGTTCAGTTGCTCAGTCATGTCCGACTTTTTGTGACCCCATGGGCTGCAGCACGCCAGGCTTCCCTGTCCTTCACCATATCCTGGAGTTTGCTCAAACTTGTGTCCATTGAGTCGATGATGCCATCCAACTCTCTCATCCTTTGTCGCCGCCATTAGGGAAGGAGTTTTGGAGGAAGGAATGCCATGTTGCCACCCAAAACCATGTCTTGCACTGGTGATTTGATTTCTCTGTTGCCACACCCTCATTTCTGGAATGTGGATTTTATCATAGCTTGTGCAGTAGATGCTGGGCTGCATTGTGAAGACGTGCCCTTTCAGAATGAGTCTTCATCCCCCCAGCTTCTGGGAGTGTTGGCAGCTGAGTCCTTCTTAGAAATGGCCCTCAGCCTGAGAGCTGCCTAATTCAAGGTCATGCCCGCTCCCTTGAGGTAGGCTGTGTCCATGTCAAAGGTGTAAAGCCCTGCCCTCCTGATGCAAGGGGAGATAACTCCAGAGCTCCTGGGGCGGGCTGAGGGAGGCCCCTGTTGTGGCTGCGTCATCCCACTTTTCATGGAGAGGGGGCTTCATTTCCCTCTGCCGAGTCCTGCAGCCTTCCCTTCCTATGGGTGTTCATCTTGAGCTTCCCCTAAACTACCCCTGCCCCCCCAAACCCTCCTGCATGCAAATCTTGGTTTGTAGAGACCTAGGGTCTTAACCTAAGAACACCTGTCTTTCAATAATTACTTGAGATCATTGATATAAGTGCTTAGTGCAATGCTTGAAAAACAGTAGGTCCTCTGTAAATGTAGCTTTCATTTTATTAGCTTTAAAACTTTATAAAATATATAGCTATAAAATTTCAAGGAAGTTTTCTGTATTTGGGGAACATATTGACTACACAGTCATGATCGGGGCTCAATAAATTTCAGTGAAAGTAGGAATGCTTTGAGCTATGAAGGAAGCCCTCCTGGTGATTCATGTCAAACTTTGTTATAAGATGTGATCTGTGATATTCAGATCTGCTTTGTTTCCTAGAATTTTATCATTGCGGGTCTTTAAAGTTTTGCTGGAAATCATAGGCTCTCTCTCTCAGACTCAGAGGATGAATTTATGGTTGCCCGGGGGTGGGGGAAGGACAGGGTGAAGGGATATTTTGGGAGTTTGGGATAGACATGTACACGCTGCTATGTTTAGAATGCATTACCAACAAAGACCTACTGTATAGCACAGGGAACTCTGCTCACTGTTATGTGGAAGCCTGGATGAGAGGGGTGTTTTGGGGAAAATGGATACATGTATATGTATGGCTGAGTCCCTTTGCTGTTCACCTGAAACTATCACATTTTTACTTGGCTATCAGTTCAGTTCAGTCGCTCAGTTATGTCCAACTCTTTGTGACCCCATGAACCGCAGCACGCCAGGCCTCCCTGTCCATCACCAACTCCCAGAATCCACCCAAACCCATGTCCAGTTGGTGATGCCATTCAACCATCTCATCCTCCGTCGTCCCCTTCTCCTCCCACTTTCAATCTTTCCCAGCATCAGGGTCTTTTCCAATGAGTCAGCTCTTCGCATGAAGTGGCCAAAGTATTGGAGTTTCAGCTTCAACATCAGTCCTTCCAATGAACACCCAGGACTGATCTCCTTTAGGATGGACTGGTTGGATCTCCTTGCTGTCCAAGGGACTCTCAAGAGTCTTCTCCAACACCTATACCCCGATACAAAATAAAAAGTAAAAAAAAAAAAAAAGAAATCACATGTTTTGTGGAGGACCTTCACAAAGATATTTTCACATTTAGGAAGAACTTAAACTCAATGTTTTAGTGAGGAATTAATGAGGAAAAGAAGTGTTGTATATCTAGTAGAAGGAAGAGGGAATGTATTATCCTTCAAACTGGGTCTTTCAGTCTTCCAAATGTGTGTGTGTGTGTGTGTGTCTGCACATGTGTGTGTGCCTAAGAGTGTATTTGTGGTTTCTTAGTGCTGGAGTTAAGGAGCTTAGGTGATGGTTACCAGTGGGAATGGTTATGCTGCTAGAGAAAACAGTGTAGTACACCATTTAAAAAATTGAAATACAATTGACATATAACATTACACTGACCCTCGAACAGTGAGGGTTTGAACTTTCCTGGGTTCACTTATCTGTGGATATTTTTCAGTACTTTAATACTATACAGTTATGTGATTGATTGAATCTGCAGATGCAGAGTAACCATGGATACAGAGTGAAAAGTGAAAGTGTTAGTCACTCAATCATATCTGACTCTTTTCAACCTCATGGACTGTAGCCCATCAGGCTCCTCTGTCTATGGAGTTCTTCAGGCAAGAATACAGAGGACTGACTATAAATTATATTCAGATTAACCCCCACATTGTTCAAAGGTTAACTGTATATTAGTTTCAGGTGTACAACATAATGATTTGTTACTTGAGTATATTGTACGGCGATCACTACGATAAGTCTAGTTAATAGTGACTAAGCACAGCACAGCACATACATAGTTACAAGTTTTTAGTATACCATTTTAAAATAACATCTTTGTTGGATAATTATAACAGAAGTATAACAGGAATGGAAAGAAATTCAACATTACTGAAATGTATAATATAAAAAGTGAAAGGCTCTTCTCCATCTCTGGCTCTCAACACAAATTCCATTCCTCCAGGGTAACCACTATCACACATTTAGGACATGTAACCCTCTACTTTGCTCTACACATGTATGATCATATGTATACAGATTTATAGCAATATATGTGTGTGTATATGCATGTATATATACTGAATAAGTAAGATCCTATTATTGAAATGCTGGGCTGGATGAAGCACAAGCACAATCTAGATTCTCCCGGAATCTAGATTGCCGGGAGAAATAACAATAATCTCAGATACACAGATGACACCACCCTTATGGCAGAAAGTGAAGAAGAACTAAAGAGCCTCTTGATGAAAGTGAAAGAGGAGAGTGAAAAAGTTGGCTTAAAACTCAACATTTAGAAAACTCAGATCATGGCATCTGGTTCCATCACTAATGGCAAATAGATGGGGAAACAGTGGAAACAGTGAGAAACTTTATTTTTTTGGGCTCCAAAATCACTGCAGATGGTGACTGTAGCCATGAAATTAAAAGACTTTTGGTCCTTGGAAGAAAAGCTATGACCAATCTAGACAGCATATTAAAAAGCAGAAGCATTACTATACCAACAAAGGTCCATCTAGTCAAAGCTATGGTTTTTTCCAGTAATCATGTATAGATGTGAGAGTTGGACTATAAGGAAAGCTGAACACTGAAGAATGGATACTTTTGAACTGTGGTGTTTGAGAAGACTCTTGAGTCCCTTGGACTGCAAGGAGATCCAACCAGTCCATCCTAAAGGAAATAAGTCCTGAACATTTGTTGGAAGGACTGATGCTGAAGCTGAAACTCTACTACTTTGGCCACCTAATGCGAAGAACCAACTCCTTGGAGAAGACCCTGATGCTGGGAAAGGTTGAAGGTGGGAGGAGAATGAACGACAGAGGATGAGATGGTTGGATGGCATCACCGGCGTGATGGACATGAATTTGAGTAAGCTCCTGGAGTTGGTGATGGACAGGGAAGCCTGTCATGCTGCAGTCCCTGGGGTCACAAAGAGTAGGACATGACTGAGAGACTGAACTGATTATTAATTCTACTGGGTATTGCCTTTTTTCACTTACTGTAGTTGAGTATCTTTTCAGATCTGCACATATAAATCTACTTCATTCTTTTCTGCTTGTGCATAATACTCTCCTGGCTTCCCAGGTGGCGCCAGTGGTAAGGAACCTGCCTGCCAATGCCAGAGATGCAAGAGATGTGAGTTCGATCCCTAGGTTGGGAAGATCCCCTGGAGAAGGAAATGAAAACCCACTCTAGTATTCTTGTCTGGGAAATCCTATAGACGGAGGAGCCTAGTGGGCTACAGTCCATGGGGTTGCAAAGAGTCAGAAATGATGAGCTGTACATGTACACAATACTCTGCTGAATGCTTGCAGTAAAATTTATTTAAGATGACTATGATTGGTGGATATCTGTGTTGTTTCAAGATTTTCAATATAGTAAGTAAAACTTCAGTGAATAGCCTTTGTTCAAACCTTTGTTCAAGTACCCATTATACCATTTAAACATATGATCCTCAACTTGCACCAGTTTGAATACACAATAGGGGCTGAGTCATCAATGGCTGAATGGAACTGAAGGCAAAGTACATCTTGAGGAGAGATTATAGATGCATGACTCTCCTTGGCACACAATTCGGCACTGATTTTTCAGAAGATATTGAACATTATGAATACATCTGGACAAAGATTCTCTGCTGTCCTTCTTGGTGAAAGTTTGTTCTGGCCAGATTGTCTAGGTCCTGCTGGCCATTCCTTTTTATGTCATGGAGAACTTTTCCTGGTGGTATGCTTTGCCTGTGTGCTGAAGATAGGGTAATCCTTTTCTTCCTTTGTAGTTTTAGGGTATGGACTTTAATCTGAGCCCATTTGCAGATTATCACAGGGCTGCTGCCCAAGTCTGTTAAAATGTTCACAGGTGTTTCAGGCTTCACACAAGGAGGCTATTCAAAGAGAACAGGAGCATCACCCGGTGCTAAGCGTCCAACATGTAAATAAGCATCAGAAAGGATCCTCTGTGAAGAGTTAATTTTCAGATGCATCCAGGACACTCTCAATGACATAGTAGGTGATCTAGCCCTATTAGTGTATCTAGTGAAGGGTCTAGTTAAATGATGCTGTTCAGTGTGTTCACAGTCCTGTCTGTGGTTTGATTCCTTCACCCAGAAGTCTGAGCGAGCCCAGTGTCTCCAGTGTCTTCTAATGGAGGTCGACTTTTAAAGGGTTTTGTGCACTGTGTTGCCTCGCGTTCAGGGGACCTCAAGTTCATGAGGACCATTAACTGGAGCAACCCATGGGTGATGCAGTTGTGGAGCAGGGCAGGCACTAGTAGCCCCATTTTATTTATTTTTTAATTTTATTTTATTTTTAAACTTTACATAATTGTATTAGTTTTGCCAAATATCAAAATGAATCCGCCACAGGTATACATGTGTTCCCCATCCTGAACCCTCCTCCCTCCTCCCTTGCCATTCCCTCCCTCTGGGTTGTCCCAGTGCACCAGCCCCAAGCATCCAGTATCGTGCATTGAACCTGGACTGGCAACTCATTTCATACATGATATTTTACATGTTTCAATGCCATTCTCCCAAATCTTCCCACCCTCTCCCTCTCCCACAGAGTCCATAAGACTGTTCTATACATCAGTGTCTCTTTTGCTGTCTCGTACACAGGGTTATTGTTACCATCTTTCTAACTTCCATATATATGCGTTAGTATACTGTATTGGTGTTTTTCTTTCTGGCTTACTTCACTCTGTATAATAGGCTCCAGTTTCATCCACCTCATTAGAACTGATTCAAATGTATTCTTTTTAATGGCTGAGTAATACTCCATTGTGTATATGTACCACAACTCTCTTATCCATTCATCTGCTGATGGACATCTAGGTTGCTTCCATGTCCTGGCTATTATAAACAGTGCTGCGATGAACATTGGGGTACACGTGTCTCTTTCCCTTCTGGTTTCCTCAGTGTGTATGCCCAGCAGTGGGATTGCTGGATCATAAGGCAGGTCTAGTTCCAGTTTTTTAAGGAATCTCCACACTGTTCTCCATAGTGGCTGTACTAGTTTGCATTCCCACCAACAGTGTAAGAGGGTTCCCTTTTCTCCACACCCTCTCCAGCATTTATTACTTGTAGACTTTTGGATCGCAGCCATTCTGACTGGTGTGAAATGGTACCTCATAGTGGTTTTGATTTGCATTTCTCTGATAATGAGTGATGTTGAGCATCTTTTCATGTGTTTGTTAGCCATCTGTATGTCTTCTTTGGAGAAATGTCTATTTAGTTCTTTGGCCCATTTTTTGATTGGGTCATTTATTTTTCTGGAGTTGAGCTGTAGGAGTTGCTTGTATATTCTTGAGATTAGTTGTTTGTCAGTTGCTTCATTTGCTATTATCTTCTCCCATTCTGAAGGCTGTCTTTTCACCTTGCTAATAGTTTCCTTTGATGTGCAGAAGCTTTTAAGGTTAATTAGGTCCCATTTGTTTATTTTTGCTTTTATTTCCAATATTCTGGGAGGTGGGTCATAGAGGATCCTGCTGTGATGTATGTCAGAGAGTGTTTTGCCTATGTTCTCCTCTAGGAGTTTTATAGTTTCTGGTCTTACGTTTAGATCTTTAATCCATTTTGAGTTTATTTTTGTGTATGGTGTTAGAAAGTGTTCTAGTTTCATTCTTTTACAAGTGGTTGACCAGATTTCCCAGCACCACTTGTTAAAGAGATTGTCTTTAATCCATTGTATATTCTTGCCTCCTTTGTCAAAGATAAGGTGTCCATATGTGTGTGGATTTATCTCTGAGTAGCCCCATTTTAAAGATGGAAATCTGAGGGTTGGAGTTTCCTGGCTTATGCAGAGTCATACTGGACCAGTGATCAGACTAGGATCTAAGATCTAGACTTCCTGTTTTGTATGAGATTTCCTTTCAGTCTCTTTCTACGAATAACCACAGGATATCTCAAAATTGTGTCCACACAGTCTGTGTATGCTTACATACATCACTTTGAGCACCAAACTAAATCTGTATGTGCTAATTCCTGGGTGGTAATTTTTAGGATTTTGTTTTGCCTTTGATTGTCAACAGGCCTTGACTGTGTCTCCACCATCACAGTGAACCATCGTCACTCCCGTGGTTCAGCCTATTGTTGGTCATTCTCTTTAGCAGAGGTACCCATATACCCTCCTTTGTGTCAGCTCTCCCAAATTAGCTACAAGCCTTTTAGGAAGAAAAAGGAGTAGTTTCAGTATAAGGCAACATAATTAGACTTCTCATTGAAAAAATGTCTACTGAATGCTTACCTTGTGTGACTCTGGACTGGACAAAGGGAAGGATACCAAGCTATGGAAGGAATTGTCCCTGCCTTGGGGAACCTGCAGTCTAGTTGAGAAGATGGGAAGACAATTAAATAACACAGGGAAGCATGCCGTTGTTTATCCATCATGGGCCATGAAAGTTCTCCTTTCAGTATGATTTTGGAGAAAGTGGGGTCACTGAGGTATGAAGGAGACAAGGAAACAGCATGGGTCTTTTTATTCTCACAATAGAAGGGTTTTGGAGGCTGGGTAGCACTTGGATGAAGGGAATGGGAAAAGGAACAGTCTTCTGAGATCTTTTGAACTCCAAGTGTTTGAAGTTCAGTGAGAACTGTTGGGTCATTGTAAGCAAATGTGATCCATCTTGCTGCTTTGAGTCCTGTTTATTAGTTTTTAGAGTGCTGAAATCACAGGTTACTGGGACCCCTTTGCATGGGAAAGACCCAAGGGGTTGGGTATAAAAGGATAAGAGCCTGGACTCCCAAACTATCTCATAGGTGGATCGTTTGGGCTTTAGCTTTGGTCTCTGATTACCTGATCATCATGCCTACGTTTTCATCATCATTATCACTACTGGACATGTGTTCAGAGTTCTTGAGGGAAGGTCTTGGTGGTGTAGAGGGAAGACTTTTACTCAGGAGCCTCCTCAAGACTGTGGAACTAATTATGCATATGGATCACTGTTCTACCAGGTATCTATAAATGTCAGCTAGCAATCAGGTACACACTCAGAGATGAGAGAGTTAACTGGGCTAGGATGTCTAGTACTGTTTCAAAGATGACATAAGACCCAACTGATTCTTGAAGAGAAGCTAATCTTGGGATCTCTAGATGAATGAGTGGAAGGTGAATGGATCAAGAGAATTGTCTGTTCAGATTCAAAGCAGCAGGAATGTAATAGTCTGTCTGGGATAAAGTGGACTGGTTTTTCTGGAAGGCAGGGTGCTTGTGGATATCAGATAGGGGGAGCAGAAAGGGGCTTTAATATGGGAGTCTTTCATATCATTTTAAAGGCTTTAAGAATTTGGGTGCAAAGTATTAAGAAGTTATAATCAAGAAAAGCAAATAACAAAGATAATCAGGAAATTCATGATTATCAGAAAAAAGTAAGAGCTAATAGATTTTTAAAAACATAATTAAAAATTATTTTAATTGGAGGATAATTACTTTACAATATTGTGGTGGTTTCTGCCATACATCAACATGAATCGTCCACAGGTATATGCATGTCCCCTCCCTCTTAAAGGATGAGTGTTTTACTCATTAGGGTAATTTTATCTGAATGAAATATGAGCTTTATTCTAGAACTAATGTATTCTGAGATACTTACAAATTATTTTCTCACTCAGTTCTAAATGAAAGTGTAATAAATACCCATTCACGCGGCTGTTGACAGATTGCAAACATAACATGCCATGAAACAGAACGAAGTGAAAGTACTGCTTTAGGTGCTTCAGATACAAGAATGGTTGGGCAGATGCCGAGCTGTGATTTCAGGGGTGGGATGGTTTGCCTGAGCCACCCACAGCCTATCCCTTGATCCCTTTGTGAAGGTAAATGAGGTGACTTGAAATGTACATTCACCATACTGGTCAGGAAGCTTTGGGTGGAAGCTACATAAACTAAACTCAAAATTAGTTTAATCCAAAGTATTTAACCAGAATAAAAACTTAACCTTAATTAAGGGCTCTGGAGTGGATGTGGCTTTCAGTTGAGGTTAGATCTAGTGGTTCAGCGTGGTTGAGTCTGTCTTTTCCTCTCTCTTCTTCCAAGTCTGGTTTCCTCATTCTCAGCTTCTTTGTTTTGTAGGAGGCACTCTCCATGAGGTAGGAAAGATGGAATTTTAGAGCTTGCAGTGACTGAAGGAGAGATAGCCTCTCTGTTCCTTCCCCTCTTGGTTCTCTTCTCCCTTTCTTTATTTTTGTCTATGAAAAAGTTGCCCATTTGGTTTGTGTGTCCGTCCCCCCCCCCACTTCTGATGGACCTCCTTATCACAATAAAATAGAATGAGAGGAACAGTTTTAAAATGGAAGGGGTGTTGGCCAGACCAGAGAGAGATATAGAGAGACTGGGAGAGGGTGAGGGAGAGGGAGAGGTTCAGATCAAGGTGGTACCAGATGATGCTGGCATCTTGAGGTGGGATTCTTTGATCCTATGGCCTTAGATGTTCTCTGCTCTACACTGTGAGTCACGGATTTCATCTTAGCCTGGACTGCAGCAAAGGATGTGGCCATCAGAGACAGGGACCTATTGGATCTCACAGTCAACCACAACCCTAGCCCTTTAAGGCTTGAGAAAGTGACTTAACCCTTTGAATTTCCATCCCAATTTCCAGAAAAAGTTATTCATCCTGGTAGAAAGCAATAATTGCTTAGCCTTTGGAGGATGAAGATGCTGAAGTTCCTTTCTTAGAATTTACCAGAAAGTTTTCTTCTTGCATTCCCATACTTGGAATAAGGTGGGAGATAAGTTGATAGGTCATTTGCCCTTTAATCTCTGGCATTTTTATACTGCATCATGTTTGTATTTGCTGAGTTCCACCTCCCTGGAAAACAACCTGGGCTTGCAGAGCATACACGTAGCAGCTGTTTAGCATTTACCTGAGAAAGTCTTTTAAAAAGCTCATAATGAATGCTGTCTTATGCATCCTTTCTGAACTGCTGGTTAGGAGGAGGCAGATAAGGGGTAGAAGATGGATATGATCTTCTTCATTTAATAGTTGTAGGAAAGTAAGGCACAGGGAGCTTAAGTGGTTTACAAGGGAATATCAGTGGCAAAGTCTAAAGATAGAAAATCAGTTCAGTTCAATCACTCAGTCATGTCCAACTCTTTGCGACCCCATGGACTGCAGCACACCAGGCTTCCCTGTCCATCAGCAGCTCCTGGAGTTTACTCAAACTCGTGTCCATCGAATCAGTGATGCCATCCAACCATCTCATCCTGTCATCCCCTTCTCCTCCTGCCTTCAATCTTTCCCAGAATCAGGGTCTTTTCAAATGAGTCAGTTCTTTGCATCAGGTGGCCAAAGTATTGGAGTTTCAGCTTCAGCATCAGTCCTTCCAATGAATATTCAGGACTTATTTCTTTTAGGATTGACTGGTTTGACCTCCTTGCAGTCCAAGGTACTCTCAAGAGTTTTCTCCAACACCATAGTTCAAAAGCATCAATTTTTTGACGAATTTGAAACTAGTCTTCCTAACAATTGGTCTTTGTCATTTATGGTTCCAATATGCTATTCCCTTTCAAAATAGTAGCATCTTAAACATTCCACTTTCACTGGAGAATCCATTCAGATCCATTGGTGAGCCCAAAGGATAATAGCCAAGAAATCATTTAATGAGATCTAGAGCATTTTACAAGGCATGCTGAGTTTCCATTTATTGTAGCGTTGCATTCAACATGCACTTTTCTTATTTTTTTCTTTTAAAATACAGTAAAAAAGTTTGCTTCCTAAGCTTCTCCACTGATTGCTGATCCTAAATATAGTCAAACTGAAGGGAGTAGGTGTCTGGTTCAAAAGCTCAGGCAAGAGTAGATGTTATTGACAATAGGCTTCTAAGTATCAAGGATGTGAGACTGTGGATTTTATTTTTTGGTGTCGGGTAGAAAAATGATGCTGCCAGCTCTTTGAACATCAGTAATATTTTATTTCATTTCTTCTGCTGCTGTTGATTCTCATGTTGTTATTTCATGAGTCTATACCAGGAGCTGGCAAACTTTTTATGTAACAAGGCAGATAGTAAAGATTTTTGGTTTTGTGGGATATAGGGTAGACTACTTGACTTTGCTGTTGTAATGTGAAAGCCCCCATTTACAATATGTACATGAATGGGCAAGCCTTTGTTCCAGTAAAACTGTATTTACAAAAACAGATACCCACTCCAGTATCCTTGCCTGGAGAATCCCATGGACAGAGGAGCTGGGCAGGTTATAGGCTGTGGGGTAGCAAGAATTGGACACAACTGAGCGACTAAGCCCACACACACACAAACAGATGGAGGGCCAGACTTGGCCCCTGGGAGTTGTTTGCAGATCCTTTGTGTACACAGTCTGCTGGAGTCTATGTGGACTCCTCTGCCTGGACACAGCTGTACTTTCAGTATTTCTATAGCCTCCATCATGATCCATTTCCTTTTCTGGCAGAGTTCTGTTACAGGATTCAGTTTTAAGTGGTATTTCCAAGAACCCCTTTTCCAGTGTCTTAATTCCCATCTTAAGAGCAGTGGATCTTGGACTGGACTTGGGGGCCTGATTTCAGCTCTGCAGAAGCAAAAATCTTCCTGTTCTATTGGTGGAACATGCTGGAATATGGTCTAGTAAAATGGCACCAGAAAAATGTTGATGGAGTCCTCGAATAAGGGAGCCTAAGCAAATTGCTTCACCTGAATGAGTCTATCCTCAACTGGGAGAACATCCACCTTGCTCACCCTGCAGAATGGTTTTGAGGATTACCATTCATTCAGTTTCTCTGTACTGAGCACCTGCTTCTCACTGTATCTTTTTCTTGGCATTGGAGATGTACTGGGCTTCCCTGGTGGCTCAGGGATGGTAAAGATGGTGAACAATCCACCTGAAATGCAGGAAACCTGGGTTTGATCCCTGGGTTGGGAAGATCCCCTGGAAGAGAGCATAGCAACCCACTCCAGTATTCTTGCTTGGAGGATTCTCGTGGATAGAGGAGCCTGGTGGGCTATAGTCCATGGGGTTGCAAAGAGTCGGACACGACTGAGTGACTAAGTGCAGCACAGGTAAACCACATGCTTACCAAGTTTATCTTCAAGTGATCCAATTCATTAGCTCCAATACTTTGGCCACCCGGTGTGAAGAGCCGACTCATTAGAAAAGACCCTAATGCTGGGAAAGATTGAGGGCAAGAGGTGAAGGCAGTGACAGAGGATGAGATGGCTGGATGGCATCACTGACTCAATGGATGTAGTTTGAGCAAGCTCAGGGAGATAGTGAAGGGCTGGCATGCTGCAGTTCATTGAGTTGCAAAGAGTCGGACATGATTTAGGAACTGAGCAACCACATAGAGAAAACTTCGTGTTGATTGATTTTACATGAGTTTAGATTTTGCTGACCTTTTAAAACAAAGATTGTCCCAAAGACTGAGGGGACATTTGGTCTCTTTATTTAGAAGTTGAACTCTCAAGAAAGCCAGTGGAATAGTGGCTTAGATCAAATGATAAAGGGTGAGGGCAGGCAAAGAATGAAAACAGAATGTTTAAGAGTAGCCTGATGAAACTGCTTTCTACCAAACCTCACTTCTGAAGGAAATCAAAGAGATTTTCTGCTCCATCTGGGCTATAAACCTTACAATTAAAGTCAGCTAGTTGAGGGTAAAAATAAGAGTGTAGGAGGATTCATTTTGAAACGTTGTCAGCAACCAACTGGAAAAAAATAGCAGCTACTCTGATTACTAGGAAAGTTCTTGGAGGGTGTAGAGGTGTATCACATAATCTAATCTCCCACCTATTTCAGTGGCTTTTGGGTGGTTGGATAAGCATTACAGTTTAGAAGGAAATAGCACCAGCGGAAAAGAAAATAAGACAGTTATTTTCAATTCTGGCTCTTGTTGGCCAGTGTGAATTTATTGTTGGTCAGATGTGATAGCCTGTCCAGGTTCATTTTGATGGTATTTGCTGAAGAATAAGTTTATGCTCTGCATTGGCTTGGAAGTCAGAGGTGGGGTAGAGGTGTGTGTGTGTGTGTGTGTGTGTGTGTGTGGTAGTGGTGGTGGGAGAGGGGTGAATGGGACCGAAAGCAGAGGCAGACCCAGTTCTAACCTTCTGAGGATCAGATTTCTGGAGCGTGTACATAAAAAAGCTGTGTGCAGTGTGATGGATCCACGTCTTCATAGAGTGACAAGATGGTATGTTCTACGAGTGCAGATCTTAGTACGGTGCCTGGCAAACAGCAAGTGTGGAAGGAATCACCTTTGCTGCCACATGTTCAGTGTTCCAACCAAACCAACTCACCTGGAGTCCCACACATGCAGCACATGCCTTACGGGTGCTGCTCTGTGCGCTTGGAATACCTTTCGCCTCCACTTTGCCTTCCGAGCTCTTCTTCAAGACTATACACACAGGTTCCTTCTCCCTGAAGGTGTTTCCTTTTCCTCTTTCCTTCTTCCCCCCGTAAGCCTGGTTGAGATTCTCCATCTTCCCCCTCCCTCTCCTACTCCGCATGCCTCTCTCACAGCCCACATCACTGGATTGTGGTTGTTTGTATCTTACGATGGAGACCAGTTATGGAGACCAGTTGCTAGTAATTGAAACATTTGTCTGGCATTTTGAGGAAGTCACAAAAAATAAAGTTCATATATCCGCTGAATTTATTATTTTAACTGAAAACTGAGAGCTGTATGTTCATTGATCCATTATTTGATATAGGCAGGCTCTGTCTTATATTCTGCTGATTAGAGTCCTAGATCATGTTTCTCTTTAAAATCATACCTCTAATACATTATCTATAATTTCTAGTTTCTAATTTTTGTTTTTCATGATGTGTGAAGACACCGGGAAAGCCATTCAAAGATACTAGGTTCTTCCCCACATCTAGTATTTTTATTTTTATTATTATTATTTTTTTAATTTAATTTTCTTTTTCTTTTTTTTTTAATTTAATTTTATTTTTAAACTTTACATAATTGTATTAGTTTTGCCAAATATCAAAATGAATCCGCCACAGGTATACATGTGTTCCCCATCCTGAACCCTCCTCCCTCCTCCCTCCCCATACCATCCCTCTGGGTCGTCCCAGTGCACCAGCCCCAAGCATCCAGTATCGTGCATTGAACCCGGACTGGCAACTCATTTCATACATGATATTTTACATGTTTCAATGCCATTCTCCCAAATCTTCCCACCCTCTCCCTCTCCCACAGAGTCCATAAGACTGTTCTATACATCAGTGTCTCTTCTGCTGTCTCGTACACAGGGTTATTGTTACCATTTTTCTATCCTCCTCACATGTAATTAACCTGTATTTTTTTTTTTTAGCATGAATCAGCCATAGATATACATATGTCCCCTTCTTCTTTTTTTTCCTTTTATTTATTTATTTTTTAATTTAATTTTATTTTTAAACTTTACATAACTGTATTAGTTTTGCCAAATATCAAAATGAATCCGCCACAGGTATACATGTGTTCCCCATCCTGAACCCTCCTCCCTCCTCCCTCCCCATTCCATCCCTCTGGGTCGTCCCAGTGCACCAGCCCCAAGCATCCGGTATCGTGCATCGAACCTGGACTGGCAACTCATTTCATACATGATATTTTACATGTTTCAATGCCATTCTCCCAAATCTTCCCACCCTCTCCCTCTCCCACAGAGTCCATAAGACTGTTCTATACATCAGTGTCTCTTTTGCTGTCTCGTACACAGGGTTATTGTTACCATCTTTCTAAATTCCATGTATATGCGTTAGTATACTGTATTGGTGTTTTTCTTTCTGGCTTACTTCACTCTGTATAATAGGCTCCAGTTTCATCCACCTCATTAGAACTGATTCAAATGTATTCTTTTTAATGGCTGAATAATACTCCATTGTGTATATGTACCACAGCTTTCTTATCCATTCATCTGCTGATGGACATCTAGGTTGCTTCCATGTCCTGGCTATTATAAACAGTGCTGCGATGAACATTGGGGTACTCGTGTCTCTTTCCCTTCTGGTTTCCTCAGTGTGTATGCCCAGCAGTGGGATTGCTGGATCATAAGGCATGTCTATTTCCAGTTTTTTAAGGAATCTCCACACTGTTCTCCATAGTGGCTGTACTAGTTTGCATTCCCACCAACAGTGTAAGAGGGTTCCCTTTTCTCCACACCCTCTCCAGCATTTATTACTTGTAGACTTTTGGCTAACAAACACATGAAAAGATGCTCAACATCACTCATTATCAGAGAAATGCAAATCATAACCTGTATTTTTTAGTGACTCACCTTTATCAAATCTTTGCAAAACATTCAAATAACTATTTATGGAGACATGGATTTTAGGGTACTCTTTTCTGTTGATTTACATACTATTAATTAAATAATATAATAACAAGTATGACAGCTATACAGTTTTGAGAACAAGCACAGTTAGCTGTTGCAAACACATATATTGGCTGATGGGAGAAGCAATGGTTGAGTGATAACATGTGACTCATTAGGTGGGCATCACAGAATGGAGAATGGCAGTTAATCCAGCAGGTTGGTTAAGCAAAACTCAGTTGAGGGAGCATATACTTGGCATATACTTGGTTGCAGAGAAGGCAATGGCACCCCACTCCAGTACTCCTGTCTGGAAAATCCCATGGATGGAGGAGCCTGGTAGGCTGCACTCCATGGAGTCGCTAAGAGTCGGACACGACTGAGTGACTTCACTTTCACTTTTCACTTTCATGCATTGGAGAAGGAAATGGCAATCCACTCCAGTATTCTTGCCTGGAGAATCCCAGGGACAAAGGAGCCTGGTAGGAGGCTGTCTATGGGGTCGCACAGAGTCAGACACAACTGAAGCGACTTAGCAGCAGCAGCATACTTGGTTGAGCTGGTCCAGTGGCTGGTCAAACATATATTGAATAATTTGTTAAATGGATGTGTGAACAATCCAGTAAGAGGAGAGAATTTTGATGGATATGAATTTTTCAGGATCACTGATGCTTGAACTCATAGTTGGGCATCTCCTCTATCTATAGGGAAAAGTGTGTTAGTTGCTTAGTCGTGTCTGACTCTTTGCCACTTCGTGGACTGTGGCCCCCCAGGTTCCTCTTTCCATGGGATTTTCCAGGCAAGAATACTGTAATGGGTTGCCATTCCCTTCTCCAGGGGATCTTCCCAACCCAGGGATCAAACCCGGGCCTCCTGCATTGCAGGCAGATTCTTTACTGTCTGAGCCACCAGGACAAACTAGCTATAGGGATGCTGGGCCCAAATCAAAAGGCCGGAACTTTCTCTACTGTTTGCAGAATATAACTGTGAAGAGATATCTCTCTCCAATGAACAGGGCACAGATTTCTGGATGAGCCTGCCAGCTGGCTCCCCAAACCCCTGCCCTACCTTCTGACACAGCTGCTGTCTTGCTGATGAGCAAACGATAAAATGTCTCCTGTACTCCCTTAGGGACCCTCCTTGCCATTGCTTCTTATTTCAGCCGCTTCTACTTTGGCTCTGAAACCTGTGAAATGTTCAGGGACTAGAGTTTCTAGAGAGATAGACCACTGAAGGATGTCATTTGTATTAAAATTCTGTATATGTAAATCCCTTTAATGAATCTGGCTCCACTGCAGCATATGGTACGTCAGCTGGCAAGTGGTGTAGTGTATACATCAGGGCCCCATTTCTGGTGTAGTCCCTTTTCCCTGTAGATAATTTTACCTTACCTGTATGGAGACAGTAACAAGAAACTGACACACATGCATACGTATGTGCACTTTATTTTTATATATACATTATGTATATATATATATATATATATTTACTGTATGTATTTACTATATACCTTGTATATAAAGTGATTTTTTTTTTCCCTAAGCATGAGACAGATTAGTGTGGGCACATGGAAAATTGCTGTGGATATAGGGTCTGCTATTGCAAAGGAAGGATTATGGAGAGAGAGAGAGACTAAAGCTGTGTGTGTGTGTGTGTGTGTGTGTGTGTGTAGTGATTAATGAATTAATAGAAGGAAGATCTGTCTGACCCATGGCACCAAGACAGGCCACTCAGGGGCTTATCCACTAAGTGATGCAGTCTGAGGTTGGATCTAAGAAGCAGAAAATTTGCATGATGCAGTGGCTAAGAGCATATATCCTAGTTGCAGATAGGTGTTGGGTTCAAGTCCTGGCCCTGGTACTTAACTCACTGTGTGTTCAGGGAATGTACCCTATTGCTTCCTTTTTAGTTCTTAATAAAAGAGTAATAGGACTGCCTTCACTGAGCTGGTGGGATGATTAGATTTTTATTTGGAAAGTAATTCACACAGTGCCTGCCAAATGGTAAAACACTTTAAAAATGTGATCTTCTCATAAATATTCATTGTACTTCAGGACAGCACAATCTTGTCCTGCTATTGGGGTGTTTCTTTGGGTTATTTGCGATCAGAAGGCCTTTATTGAACCAGACTCTCGCTGATTAACACTGGGTGGCACAAAGTGTAGTGCTGGGTACTTTGGGGGTCGGAGGATCAAAAAAGTAGATTTCAAGATTGCTGTGATAGAGGTTTGTAATATAATAGGAGAGAGGGGCCTAATATCCCCAGAGGAAGACAGAGTCAGTCAGAGAAAACGTATACATGACTGTCACTGATGAGCTTCCATCCTGAGCAAGGATCGAGATGCTTTGGCCAGTTTGTTTCCTCTGCTTTTAATCATTGAGATTCTTAACACTCAGGGGCTGAGAGCTGCTGAAGAAGTAGCCGCTTCATGCTGATTTCAGAAACCAGACTAGAACGCCTGTTGCTTCCCCTCCCCACTGCCCAGCCCAATGCAAGCCTGTTCTGCTTTATCCCTTCTATTAGGAAGGATTCATCTATGACAGTCCTGAGACCTAACATCAGACGCACTTGGGATGCTGTTCTTTTATTGCTGACAAGGTTGAGACTTTCCACGTGAGAGGGGGTTGAGACGAATGAGTTTCCACTGTATTTATAGAAACTCAGTGCAATATCTCCCAAGGTATAAATAGAACAATGAAGTGTTGACAAAAGGGCTGGTTTTTCTGTAACTGTGGAAACCCTGCAATTATTCCTAGAACTATACTTATTGTTTATCTGCATCTAAATTTTAATAAACAGGGCTCTTGCTGCTTATTCATGAATTTTCAAATGGAAATATATCTCCCATTATTATCCCCTCCTTGTGAGTCAGGCCCCAGCTTGCAAATTTGCAGCTGAGTAAATAGAGGGAACATTAGCAGCAATTAGATAATTGGTGCCCTGGATAAACCCGCCCACAGCTGTGAATGAATATGGGCCCAGCCAGTGTCACCTGGTGCGGTCTTTGCGTCCCACCATAGCCTTTGCACTTGAGCATAGAAGTTTACCAGCCCAAGTCCTGGCCCCTCCTCTTCCCAAGAGGCTCAAGGGAGCAAAGTAAGGGAGTTTCCCTATAGTTCACGTGAGCCATTGTGCAGTGATAGATGTGTGGCTAGAGAATTTAGTAAAAAGGGGAGAGTGAGTCCACTTATCTTTGCTCCACTGGTTGCTAAATTGCTTATGATAACTTGTTTGGTGCATACAGCCAGCAAAAATTAATGCTTGGATTCTAAGCTGGGGAAAAGGTTTTGTTCTGATTTATGCTTTTTGGTAAATCCCTCCTGCCCAGCCCAAACTTGCTAGCTTTGAGAGGACCATTTTTTAAACTCCATCATCAGTTTTCTTCCCCGCCTCTGAATGACTTGGGTTTCCTTTAGTCACCATATTTTTAGTGGTTCCCAACCTTTTTGGCACCAGGGGCTGGTTTCATGGAAGACAGTTTTGCCACAGACTGGAGGGCGGAGAATGGTTTTGGGATGATTCAAACACATTACATTTATGGTACACTTTGTTTCTGTTATTATTGCAGTATATATAATGGAATAATTTACAAGTCATCATAATGCAGAATCAGGGGGAGCCCTGAGCTTGTTTTCCGGCAGTTAGATGGTCCCATCTGGGGTGATGGGAGACAGTGACACCTGAAGTGTGTTGCTATGCCCAGTCTATTCTGTAATCTCATTGCTGTCACTGCAGAAAGCCCTGCTTCACAAAGATAGGATGTTGGAAAAGGAAGCAGGCTTTCAGAGCTTTTGCGGCCATCTCAGAATATACGTCAAGGCTGTATATTGTCATTCTGCTGATTTAACTTATACGCAAAGTACATCATGAGAAATGCTGGGCTAGAGAAAGCACAAGCTGGAATCAAGATTGCCGGGAGAAATAACAATAATCTCAGATACACAGATAACACCACCCTTATGGCAGAAAGTGAAGAAGAACTAAAGAGCCTCTTGATGAAAGTGAAAGAGGAGAGTGAAAAAGTTGGCTTAAAGCTCAACATTCAGAAAACTAAGATCACGGCATCTGGTCCCATCACTTAATGGCAAATAGATGGGGAAACAGTGGAAACAGTGGCCAACTTTATTTTCTGGGCTCCAAAATCACTGCAGGTGGTGATTGCAGCCATGAAATTAAAAGACGCTTACTCCTTGGAAGAAATGTTATGACCAACCTAGACAGCATATTAAAAAGCAGAGACATTACTTTGTCAACAAAGTTCCATCTAGTCAAGGCTATGGTTTTTCCAGTGCTCATGTATGGATGTGAGAGTTGGACTATAAAGAAAGCTGAGCGCCAAATAATTGATACTTTAGAACTGTGGTGTTGGAGAAGACTCTTGAGAGTCCCTTGGACAGCAAGGAGGTCCAACCAGTCCATTCTAAAGGAGACCAGTTCTGGGTGTTCATTGGAAGGACTGATGTTGAAGCTGAAACTCCAATACTTTGGCCACCTCTTGCGAAGAGCTGACTTATTGGAAAAGACCCTGATGCTGGGAAAGATTGCGGGCAGGAGGAGAAGGGGACGACAGAGGATGAGATGGTTGGATGGCATCACCGAGTCAATGGACATGAGTTTGGGTAGACTCTGGCAGTTGGTGATGGACAGGGAGGCCTGGCGTGCTGCGGTTCATGGATCGCAAAGAGTTGAACACAACTGAGTGACTGAACTGAACTGAACAGAATATTGTGTTTTGACTTTAATCCAGAATGTGTGGAGATTTGAAGCTGTTTCAAATACATCCTAAACCTAACCCTGACTACCTGCTGTGTGGCTCGGGGGTTGGGGACCCCTCCCTGTTTTAATTTTTCTTTATTTGGGAGGATTATATTTCTCCTGGATGGAATAGGATGCCTTTTCCAGCTCATTCCTTACTCCTGTCCCTCAGGCAATCATGAAGCCCTTTAATTGCTGGTGACTCCAGGGAAACAGAGTAATATCACAGAGGGAGAGTGACAAGAGGGCTTGCCCATCCCTTCAAATCACCATGATGGAGACACATTGGAGTGCAGTGGGCTCACCCACCCATCCTCCTCCTCTGTCCCACCCTGTCTGGCCTGGGTCCTCACTTTTACTTTGGAGTTGAGAGCAGTTCTGTCTAGACCTCCAGTCTCTCACTCCTGTCTCCCTGGATGCTTTCCTAAGTCCCTTCTTTCTTTCTTTCTTTCTTTTTTTTAAATTGCGTACACCTTCTGTGGGTTTGGAAGGAGGGGGATGCGGTGGGAATGGGGTATAACAAGAGTGGAGAGGTTTGGGTTGGGTGTGTGGGTCACTGAATGAGTCACGTGGAATCCATTAGTCTCTTAGGGATCACTCCAGGCCATCTCACTGTGTCCCCCTTAGAACAGGAATGTCACAGTGGGTCTTGAACAGAAAGGCTCTAGGAAAGCTCCAAGAGAACTATAGGCCCTGATGAGATTTCTTGCCAGACCTATTCTGTGTTTTGATATGTACCATCCCCATTTATAAACTTGAGAGAAATTACTTTTATGTTTATTATTGATATCATTATTTTTAACCTTTCTGGTATTAATGGTATTGATATAATGACAAAAATGTATTTTACATTTTGAGCACCTACTTTGCTTTATGTATCTGTGTGCATGCTAAATTGCTTCAGTGGTATCTGACTCTGTGCGACCCTTAGCCCACCAGGCTCCTCTGTCTGTGGGATTCTCTAGGCAAGAATACTGGAGTGGGTTGCAGTGCCCTCCTCCAGGGGATTTTCCCTACCCAGGGATGGAACCCGAGTCTCTTACATCTCCTGTATTGGCCGGTGAGTTCTTTACCATTTGCCTCACCTGGGAATCTTCATGTACAATTATACATTATTTAACAATCCAGGAGATTAAGTTTATTATCCATATTTTATAGACGAGGAACTCAAGGATCAGACAAGTTAGTATATATCCCAAGGCCACACTGATAGTAAGAGGCTTATCTAATTGTAAAACCCATATTCTCAAATACTGTGCTAAATGGTAGAACTCAAGTCATTTGGGGTAACAATTAATGTCTGATTTCTGGTCTTGAGAATGAGATGTTAACTGGATAGCCTGCATTTTAGGTCCTTAAGTCATAATCATTTGCACATTTTGGAGAAGACATTACAAACACAGACTTGGGTGGCAGTGGTTGCTGTTGTTGCTTATGGTGGTGGTGGTCGTGTATTTTTAGTTTTCCTTATTTTTTTTTTTTTTTACCTTTCCTAAATCTTCCCTTCCAGCTAGAAACTAGTTTTCCCAATGCTTCCCTCTTGGTTCTCACTGCTGCCAACACATCAGATGTATCAACCACCTGAAACTGGGCTGCAGGGGTAGAATTTGTTTGCAGACATTTTAATTTCCCTGGTGATAAGAAATTAATTTTGTTGCAACTCTTTAACTTTCTAATTGAATGATGGAATGTTATGGCGTGTGTTTTCCAGATGAAGGCAGTCAGAGTCTTCCTTTCCACCTGAAAGAACTGAGTTGGGACCTGGGTTTGCAGGTTCCCTTTGCCCTACAACCCAGCCCAGCCCATCCTTCTGGGCTTGAGAAAAGTCATTTGGCAGAAGGGTGTCAACTCTGCAGTCCTGCCTGGAATGCTGGTGGTCATGTCTGCCAGGAGAGGACCTCTGCTTCTTTCATTCACTGAGCAAATATTTCTTGAGCACCTCCTGTGTATGTGTCAGGCACTGTTCTAGGCTCAGCAGAGAACAAAACAGGTGAGTCTCCCTGCCTTTCCCTTGGGGAGGAGGCAGATGAGAAATTAATGAGCAACTGTCATGTAAAATTCTATGAAGAAAAGCAAAGCAGGATAATGGATGCAGAGTGTTGGAGGATTTAATTCAGAGGGTGTCTCTTGGGAGGTGACAGCTGAGAAAAGCCTGAATGAAGTTGGAAGAGCATTGAGCCGGAGGGAACAGCAGACCCATGAGGTTTATCTCTGGACCAAACTACTTCACTCACACCCCATTTAGAGCAATGAGTTGACCCGACTCAGATCTTCTGTGGCTGCTTTTTCTTGTGCTCATGCAGCTTCCTCCAGACCAGGTCCTTGGGAGACTGTTTGTGACAGCGGGGTCTCCCTTTCACAAGAAGTTGATGAAGAAGTCAGTATCACCACCAAAAGGCAGCATGTGAAGCACAAGGTGACAGCAACATGTCTGCCTCCATTGACTTCAGTTCAGTCACTCAGTCGTGTCTGACTCTTTGTGACCCCATGGACTGCAGCACGCCAGGCTTCCCTGTCCAACACCCAGGACTGATCTCCTTTAGGATGGACTGGTGGGATCTCCTTGCAGTCCAAGGGACTTGCAAGAGACTTCTCCAACACCACAGTTCAAAAGCATCAATTCTTCGGTACTCAGCCTTCTTCACAGTCCAACTCTCGCATCCATACATGACCACTGGAAAAACCATAGCCTTGACTAGACGGACCTTTGTTGACAAAGTAATGTCTCTGCTTTTTAATATGCTGTCTAGGTTGGTCATAAAATTTCTTCCAAAGAGTGTCTTTTTATTTCATGACTGCAGTCACCATCTACAGTGATTTTGGAACCCTCCAAAATAAAGTCAGCCTCTATTTCCACTATTTTGCCATCTATTTTCCATGAAGTGATGGGACCGATGCCATGATCTTCGTTTTCTGAATGTTGAGCTTTAAGCCAACTTTTTCACTTTCGTCAAGAGGCTCTTTAGTTCTTCACTTTCTGCCATGAGAATGGTGTCATGTGCATATCTGAGGCTATTGGTATTTCTCCTGTCAATCTTGATTCCAGCTTGTGCTTTATCCAGCCCAGCATTTTTCATGATGTACTCTGCATATAAATTAAATAAGCAGGATGACAACATACAGCCTTGATGTACTCCTTTCCCAATATGGAACCAGTCCATTGTTCCATGTCCAGTTCTAACTGTTGCTTCCTGACCTGCATACAGATTTCTCAAGAGGCAGGTCAGGTGGTCTGGTATTCCCATCTCTTGAAGAATTCCACAGTTTATTGTGATCCACACAGTCAAAGGCTTTGGTATAGTCAATAAAACAGAAATAGATATTTTTCTGGAACTCTCTTTTTCTGTGATCTAGCAGATGTTGGCAATTTGATCTCTGGTTCCTCTGCCTTTTCTAAAACCAGCTTGAACATCAGGAAGTTCATGGTTCACGTATTGCTGAAGCCTGGCTTGGAGAATTTTGAGCATTACTTTGCTAGTGTGTGAGATGAGTGCAATTGTGCAGTAGTTTGAGCATTCTTTGGCATTGCCTTTCTTTGGCATTGGAATGAAAACTGACCTTTTCCAGTCCTGTGGCCACTGCTGACTTTTCCAAATTTGCTGGCATATTGAGTGTAGCACTTTCACAGCATCATCTTTCAGGGTTTGAAATAGCTCAACTGGAATTCCATCACCTCCACTAGCCATTGGCCTATAGACGGATTTTATGAGTAGATGGAACACACAATGTGGGGAGATTAGAAGTCCCCAGAATCATTCCCTGAAAATGTTGACTAATTTCCTATTATGTGCTAGTGCATGCGTGCATGCTAAGTTGCTTCAGTTGTGTCTGCCTCTTTGCGATCCAATGGACTGTAGCCCTCCGGGCTCCTCTGTCCATGGGATTCTCTAGACAAGAATACTGGAGTGGGTTGCCCTGCCCTTCTGCAGAGGATCTTCCTGATCCAGGGACTGAACCTGCACCTCTTACATCTCATGCATTGGCAGGAGGGTTCTTTACCACTAGTTCCAGTATGGGCTAAGGCAGGACTGTTTTGGGTTTTAAACACTATCAGCAGTCATTTAGTATTATTATTATTTATTTTTATTAAGCAAATATTAGCTATTACAATTGAGTACTTACAGTGTGCTGGACTCTGTTCTAAGCACTTTACATGGATTAATTACATTAATCCTCACAACATACCTAAGAAATAGATTCTTTTATTGCTCATATTTGATTGAGAAAACACAAGCACAGAGAAATTGATAATTGATATACCCTCTGAGTGTCCTATGGATGTGAGAGTTGGACTGTGAAGAAGGCTGAGTACTGAAGAATTGATGCTTTTGAAGTGTGGTGTTGGAGAAGACTCTTGAGAGTCCCTTGGACTGCAAGGAGATCCAACCAGTCCATTCTGAAGGAGATCAGCCCTGGGATTTCTTTGGAAGGAATGATGCTAAAGCTGAAACTCCAGTACTTTGGCCACCTCATGTGAAGAGATGACTCATTGGAAAAGACTCTGATGCTGGGAGGGATTGGGGACAAGAGGAGAAGGGGACAACAGAGGATGAGATGGCTGGATGGCATCACTGACTCGATGGACATGAGTCTGAGTGAACTCCAGGAGTTGGTGATGGACAGGGAGGCCTGGCATGCTGCGATTCATGGGGTCACAAAGAGTCGGACACGACTGAGCGACTGATCTGATCTGATCTGATCTGAGTGTCGTGTCTGGGTTTGGAACCTGGGCGGTCTTTGAGTAAACACATACAGTTTACCATGACATGGGACAGGCACCATGGGAAGAGTTACAAGCAAAGGGCTCTTGACCATCCTCATAGGAGAAAACGGAGGCTCAGAGAGCCAAGCCTCCAATTCAAGGTGACATAATTGGGCAGCTGTGCAGAGGCCAGAATTTAACACAGGTATCTCTGACCTGAAATCTGTGTTTCTCACAGCTCTTCTAGGCTGGCCCTCACATGGCAGCCCAACTCAGGCCACACCCACTGTGTAGGGTGCAGCCGTGACCTAGGCCAGTGGCAACCTCGGACAGGTCTCCATCATCGAGCTGTGCCTCCTCTTCACCCCAGCGATCCTCCAGAAATTGGGATCCCAGGTTAAGACTGTCCTTGGGGATGACCGTGGACTTGTACTGGAGGTGTTTTGGAAGCATCATGGGCTTCTGAGCTCAGAGAATCTCTCTCAAGTCCGGATCCCCAGGTCTGGCTCTTGGATACTTCATGGTTCAGAGATGAGGGTGTTTGAGCCAGGGTGCTGCCTTGTGAGTTCTGGGCTTAGAGGAGATGAGAAGGGAAGTGGGAGGGAGCAGATCTTTGTGTTTCATCTGCTTTCCCAGGCTTCTTGTGATGGGCCTGTCATGCAGTTCAAATTGCCAAGTGACCATTCATGGCTAGGTTTTTGATCTCCCTGCATCTCCTATACTTAAATTCCCCCTCATTCTTACTCTTGTGGCTCTTCCAGTAATAACAATCATAAAATAGTAACAAATCAATTTGGGGAGTGCTTCCCATGTCACAAAGCACTTTTCATATGCATCATGTCCTTAAAACCAGATAACAGGCTTGTGAGATAGCATTATTTTACTCCTCTATTAAAGATGAGGACGTGGAAGGTTCAGAGAGGTTGTTTGTCCTGCCAGATGCCACACAGCAAGTACTGTATAACTGTGCCAGAATCCAGTCCTAGTCACTTGACTCTCCCCCTCCACTTTGCTTCATCACCTCTTCAAACAATTGGTTAGTGTGTTTAATGGCTGTCTGTCAGTCTAGCTTTGGGTGGCTCAGAAGGTAAAGCATCTGCCTGCAATGCAGGAAACCTGGGTTCAATTCCTGGGTTGGGAAGATCCCCTGGAGAAGGAAATAGCAACCCACTCCAGTACCTTTGCCTGAAAAATCCCATGGACAGAGAAGCCTGGTAGGCTACAGTCCATGGGGTCGCAAAGAGTTGGACACGATTGAGCGACTTCACCACTTCACCACAAAGACAAGCTTTTGAAATCAAATGATTTTGCTGCTGAATGAAAACATTTGCATAATGCAGTTTTCTAGGCCACCCTCATATATGGTTCTCTGAGCTCAGTAAGCCTGGTTGGGAAGGGCTATAGAGGCTGAGGAGGGAGAGGCTGTCTTCCTTGTCCTAGGTGAATTGGTAGCAATCCCAGAGCCTGGTGGCATGCTCCTTGCAGGACGAGTGGGTTTAGGGGTGTAGGAGACAAAGGAAGCATCTATTGTGCCATAGGAAACCTTCCTCTCTGAGAAGATGCCCACAGCTGAAAGATGACTGCTACCCTGCTGTGTTCAACCCAACACTTTCACAGTGTTCTTGGACCCTGAGTAACCTAAAATCCCTGGAGGCCCAAATTGATTCATTCATTCAGTGAAATCAAGCACCATGTGGTGACAATATAACAGTTATTAAAACAGCAAAAACCCTGGCCCCATGGAGTTTCCTCTCTGGTGGATGATAGTCAGCTAGAAAGTATATTCATCATACAGCATGTTAGAAAGGGACAAGGGCTGTGGAGCAAAAACAGAGGAAGAGTGTGGGATGTGTGATGGGTGGGTATCCAGGGAAGGGTTTTATCATCTCAGCTCCCTTTCCAGCACTGTATGTCAATTATTGTGTTATCATTTCAGCATATAATCAATATAAAATATTAATGCTGTTTTTATATTGTTTTCTTCCATACTAAGTCTTTGAAATCTTGTGTGTATTTAACACCTGCAGCCCATCTCAGTGCTGACTAGACACATTTCTTGTGTTCAGTTAACACACATGGCTATTGTATTGAACAGCTCGGATCTAGAAGAGTATCTTTCTCTAAATCCCCATTCTTTAATTTCTTCATCGATAAAAGTGTCACTTGGTTTTGTGTGTCCTTTGTACTTGAGTGTTCAGTGTATATGTGCCCACATGTGGGCTGGTTAATTTAGGTTTTAGGTTTTTTCAGTGTGGTGGAATGTAAGTAATTTGAGGCTGGACCTGCATCCCTTTACTTCTGTAAAGGTAAGCTTGTTGGCAGCAAGAAACCGTGGGAATTATACTCATATTGAGATTGGAGGAGTGTGTTTGCATGTGTGTTGGGGTGAGGGAAACACATGAAATTGGATCTTAATGTCCTTAGGGCTGGGGAAGTCATGTCTCACAAAAGATCTCTCTTTTCCCCTCTTGTGTGTAAGACAGTGTCAGAAAGATAATCATCCAGCTGAGCTCTCTGCACAGAGAGGTTTTTAGAGTCGCCAAGCCTGGCAGTTCAAGCCAGCAGAGGCCAGTTTACCTCCCTCAGTGCTCAGTGGCTCCCAGTTCCAGGAACTCCTGCAGTGTGGAGAGCGCCTTCCTCTTGGGGGCTCTCAGAGCACACCTGGTCTGGTCCTCTCCCGAGCACTTGTGCCTGGTGTTTCTTCATGGCTGTGAAGGCACTTGCTGGCAAACAGAGTTTTACTTTCTTAGACAGTCTGTTTTTGCTGGGAATAAAAACCACACATATTCATCCAGACTCTTGCTTTCTGCAAATGTGAGGTGGTAGAGGCGGGGCGTGGTTTGAGAATGACAGCTGACATGTGCATTAGAAACTGTGGAATCTGATGTAACTTAGAGCAACTATTTTCCATGTTTTGCATATAAATGGCCTTAGTATCATCCTGCTACACACTTCCCCCAAGACGGACTCTCCCTTGGGCACCTTTCTGAGAACTCACCTTGATTCCTTCTCTCCTCTAGTTTGCCAGGTGGACTCCTGCCCAATTATTATTCCCAAATTGCCACTCCTCTGGTTGCCAGATGGACTTAACGTCCATCTCCTCTGACTAGACTTTGGAGTCATCTGAAGCTTGGCTTCTATTCACCTTTCGTCTAGGTGGGCTGCCTTCCCTCTACTGAGAAAGCTTTGCCTGATCCCTTTCTCCTGCAGAGAGCATTTCCCATTGGGGGTTACCAGTTGTCTCAATTCTCCTGGGCTGTGGGACTTTCAGTGCTCAAGCTGGTGAAGTCTTGGTGAACCAGGATGGGTTGGTCATCCACCCCCTACACCATCTCCATCTATTGGAATTCAGCCCATTTTAAGGGTCCTGCCCAGTTCCCTGCTGGGTCTGTGAGCTCCAGTATTTGTCTGTATATTCATGTGGCACTGATATTTATAGTGTCTTTTGTTATAGGTGTTTGTGTTCACTATTGTCTCTTCAGCAAAAGTGTGAATAATTGGAGACAAGGGTCATGTCTTATTGCTTTGATCGTTTGGGGACAGGGCCTTTTGCAAGGTAGGTGTTTGGATCTCGTTTGCTGAATGAATGAATGGAGAATGAATTATATCCTTGAAGTGAGAGGATATGTCATAATTATGCTGGTGGATTTTTTATTAATTTCAAAGTAATAAACGTCCATTTTGTTTTTACAGAAAAATGTGTAAAAAATAGAAAGGCAACACTCATGTTCTTAAAAACCCACTATCCAGAAATAGCTACTATTAATATCTTTTTGCCTGTCCCCCCAATGTCTCCTCTTCCTCCTTTCCATCTGTCTCTCCAGTCATCTTCTATCTTTCTGTCTATATATTGTTTTAAGATCTTATGTACATATTATTTTGTAATCTGATATTTCCCTTTACAATATATCATGAACATTTTTCTCATGCAATCAAATATGCTATGATCAGAATCCTTAAAGGATATATCCTTATATATCATATATTTATCCTTATATATCATCTGTCTATCTACATCATTCCATTTGTGGCTGTACGAATAGTTGTATTTTTTTTTAATCAATCCCCCATTCTTGAACATGTAAATGTTCTTGAAACAAATCTTGAAACAAAATTTGTTTCATAAATTTTGTTCATGTGGCTTTGTCTTTTTTTTTTTTTTAAACCATCTTTGATTATTTCCTTGAAATCCTTAGGAATAGAATTTCTGAGCCAAAGGCTTCTGAGTGATTTTAAAAGTCAGGGTGCAGCTTGTAGTTCTCAGGTTACCTCTGAAAGAGAAAGTGAACAGTAGAGGTTATACCTGGCTTAGATCTCAACTTTAGCCATGACCTTGTGCTTCTAGTGGTTTTCTTAGACTTGAACAATGAAAGTTTGAGGGGACTGAGTTCTATTGCAGGACTGAGAAAACCCAGTCAAGGCTGAGAATTCACTCTGTTTATGGTGGATCTGGATGTTGGGAGCATGTGTACCTGAAATGATAATATGAAGATGGCTGGAACCAGAAAAGGATTTGGGAGCCAGGTTAGAGCAGTGTGAGGAGTCAGACTAGGTCAAATCAGGTCACAGACCCTTGAATTTGGGATTATGTTACACTGCACATGAGGACCTTCATACAGTGATAAATACCACCCCAGGCAGGAAGCCTTTTACACCTGTCCTACCAGAAGTCAAGGACTGGTTTCTGTGATGGGGCTCTCTCGAGGCCTGTAGGCTCAAAGAATGTCTCAATATAAGCCCTGGAAAATCCTAGTATCTGGCTGATCTTTCCTAGCTCCAGCTTGTCTGAGCTTAGCAAGTGACAGCAGAAGTCCAGGCTCAATGGAAGACCAGTCCTGTGGGTCACAGGCCTGGGGTAGATCAAGACTGTTAAGAGTGGGCCACCAGCCCTGGTGATTCAATTAGAATAAAGCTCCATCTGCTTAAAATGAGCTCAAGTCTTTCGATTTCAAAAGATCCCATCCCAGGTTAGATGTCAAATATTGGTATAATACAATATTGCTGGTGATATTTGAGGAAATCATTGCAGAGTGGGAATGTTCCAGAAGGAGACAAGCAGTTATTCATATTTTCAAAATGGTCTGTATAAGGTAGTTTACAAATTCATGTGCTAGTTGAAAGTCCTGGGCAAGATTCTAAAATTGAGTATTTAAAAGAGGGATTGTGTAACCTTGGAAAAACAAATAGTAATTGCTAGGAATAATCATGTGCTAACTGAGGAGTGAGTCTTTTTTAGCTAACCTCTTTCTTCTTTGCAGTAGGCATGGTATGTCCTGATTTCAGTAAGGCATTGAGAGGCCCCTCAGAGTACCTTGGGCTCAAGGCAGAGGGCTTTGGGCTGGATCAGTTATTCATGGAATGGTATGCTCAGAGTATGTTTTTTTTTTTTTTTTTTAATTTAGTTTTTTAAATGGAAATATAGTTGATTTACAGTGTTGTCCTAATTTCTGCTGTATAGTAAAGTGATTCAGTTGTACATGTATATACATTCTTTTTTAAAATATTCTTTCCATTATGGTTATATGTGGAATCTAACATGTGGCACAAATCAACCTATTTACAAAACAGAAATAGACTTGGAGACATAGAGAGCAGACCTGTGGTTACTAAGAGGGAGGGGGAGGAAGAGGAATGGACTGGGATTTTGGATTAGTAGATGCAAATTGTTAACATTTGGAATGGATAAACAAGGTCCTACTGTATGGCATAGGGAGCTGTATCCGATCTCGGGGATACTTTTTAATGAAGCAGTTCTTAAGCCAGAGGCAGGTTTCTAGAGTCAGGAGGTTCTAGTCTTTATCCTGTGTTGTTAACATTTCCTTTAATCAATGACAAAGAAAGATGGGAGAGATAATAGATATGTTGGATGAAAAGATTCAGATCTAAAATGATTAGTTCAGGCTTGGAAAAATGAACCTGATTTAACTTAAAATGATGGTTAATAGGGTCATATGCTGGGTTTTAACCTTGCATTAAAAGAAGTGAAACAGCTGTACAAGGCCAGGAGGGGGAGGTTTGACTACTTGTATTTCAGAAGATATAATTTCAAGTTCAATATGTGTCAAGTGGCATGAATGGAACTACAGAACCTGTGATGAAGCTGGAAAAAGTCCTTCCCTGTCACTGGTTCTGTAACACTTGGAATGAGGTGGCTCCTTCTGGGCACAACACTTGTGAGAGAGATGAAGGGCTGACAGAATGCTAGAGGACAAAGAACGTGGTGACTTCCCAGTCTGCCAGTGACAGGCTATGTGGACCTTGGGGAATGTGTTAATCTCACTGAACCTCAGTTTCCTTATCTGTAAAATGGAGCAATAAATAGCTATCTCTATCACATTTTGTGCGAACAGTATACTTCATGAACATCAGTTAGAACAGGTCTTTATTCAGACTTACTGCTTGGCACATCTTGGACTTCTTTTTGTTGTCCCTGCTATAGGAGAGTGGTCAAGATTCTATGAGTTGAAATTCATGTCAAGCCCAGATTTGCAGTCTGGAGAAGAGTAGACTTGGAGGCATGAGAGATGAACAGGTACTATCTGCCAGACATTGTTCAGAGGGCTTTACTTGGATTATCTTATTTGCCCTTAGCCCTGTAGCTTAGGCAACATTTTTTTTTGGCATTTCACAGATAAGAAAACCGAGGCTTAAGGAAATGTGTTTAGACCAAGGCTCCATAGCTAGGAAGGGATGGAGTTGATTTGGAACCTGACCTTCTGCCTCCCTGTCTAGACTGCCATGTTGCATCCCTTGCATTCTAGAGTACTGATACTTGGCAGGGTGTCAGGGGGGGCATGCTTTGTGGTTAGTGGAGAAATCCATCTGAACTGGGTGCCAGGAGAGTCTGAGTCCAAGACCAGCTGCAGACAAGCTAAGTCATATCTCTCTAGGCACCTCATTGGCCTCCCAGTTTCCTCACCTGTTTTCCTCAGCTGCCCTTTAGGTGTTTTGCTAGACAGTCAATAATATCCTTTCCAGATAGAAAAAAAAAGTGGTGAGTCCAGCTATCTGTTTTACCCAGTAAAAGGGTGATCCCAGGGTCAAGGGGCCAAGACTGAGTTGGATGTGGTATGTTTTCATCATGATTGGGATGGCAGTGGCTAGATAGGCTTTGAGTGAGTTGAGTGCATTCCCAAGGCAGCTGGATGCTGTCTGGTTATCTGGTAGAGCACCCCCTTTATCCTCCTTATTCCTTGGGTCCTGCTTAGCTGACAGCATGGGAAAGAGGCCTGGAGGGGGCTTGGAGAAACATTATCACAATCCACATATTCATTTCTGCCACCATAATAAGTGGTCCATGGGAGCATCATGGCAACCTTTTCAAAGGGTTTTCTTGGGTCCCAGCCAGAGACAGAGATGCTAATTGATGTATCTTCTTAGTCTGTGTCTTCATTTACTGAGTATTGTTTATTTTGGGAGAAAGAGCAGGGCTTGGGGTCTAATCCTAAACCATCTCCTTCCCAGGAGTCACTGCTCAGGATTTTTCCAGAAAAGGCCACCTAGTCCCTGAGCCTTTCTCAACTCTGGCACTAGGAGCCTCAGTTTCCCTGTCACCTTTCATCTTATGAACATTCCAGCCTCTAGGAGTTGGCTCCCACTGTTTCCCCACTGTGATCCCTTACACTTTTGTAGTTTTCCAAGTCTTACCCTGGAGTCTTCCCTCTTCCGTGGACCTGCCCAGGTCACTAAGTCTGTACAGACTGGCTGAACTGAGTAACTGAAGGGCAGGGACATTCCTGTATCTAGAATGTGGCTGGCACTCTGAAGATGCTCGGTAGATATTGTAAAAGAATGAATGAGAACAAATGAAGGGATGAATGCTGGCTAGCACCTTTTAGCCCTTCAGAATTCCCTGGTTGCTTCATGTTGGTGCTTTACTGATGCTGTCTTCAGGATGTGGGCTCAGAAGTCAGAGGCCGAATTCAAATCTTAGCCCTTCCACTAAGTTGGGTACATTAGTTAAATTCTCTAAAACAGTTTCTTCAACATTGGGGAATGTCTCATAGGGTTTTAAGGAGGTTTAAATGAGAGAATGAACATAACACTCTCAAGTAGTTGCAACAAGCGCTCGAGAATCCTAACTTCCTCTAGTGTATATATCAGGAGGGCAGGACCCTGACTTATATTACTACTGCTGATTTGGTGTTGCCTTGCCCCTTGGTGAATCCATCTTGATTGCTTACTGGATAAGGACCCTAGGGGTCATAGACAAAGAGAGCAAGAAGGGACTCTGCATAGGGGTCTGATACACTTGTAATAAAATAGGATATTGTTTTGCTTTAACAGTATTGGGCTAGCTCAGAGGCTTAATAGCAGACGTTATGGCTACAGAGAGACCCAGAGGAACATGACGTCAGGGCCATTGTTACATCAGTGTTCTCTGTTGTCTCGGAACACAGTGTTCCTAAACTGTGGCACTTGTATTTGAAAGGCGAATCATTCACTCCAGGAAGACACTGCTTTTAAAGATGGTATTAGATGCCTGTGAGACAGGAACACAGAGAACCAGCTCCACTGCAGGAAGTTAAACACGCCTAGTGCCAAGTATCTCTGCGGGGGCCCCTGGAGGAAAGAGGGTATCAAATTACTAGAAAGATCAACTCCAGTCTCAGTGTCCTTAACTTCGGATCAACCTCTGCTTTTGCACACATGCTGCTGTTGGCTGCTGTTTAGAAGCCTTTATCTTGGGCTACAATGTAATATTGTAGAGCAGAGATATTTCTCC
This sequence comes from Bubalus kerabau, assembly GCF_029407905.1. Lineage (NCBI taxonomy): Eukaryota > Metazoa > Chordata > Mammalia > Artiodactyla > Bovidae > Bubalus > Bubalus kerabau. The sequence continues at coordinate 27,848,799 of NC_073645.1, forward strand.
GTTTCCCTGAGAATAAATAGCTGTGGAATGAGCAGGACACACAAGGAAGAAGGGTTACAGCAGCACGTTGACACCCAGAGGGGCTGTTGAGCCGGGAAGCTTTGTGTAGGCGTTCTGCTCACAGCCTGGTGTAATCAGAATGGAGGTGGGTAAGGGGTCGGGGTGGTGGACCCCATGCAGGCGGGGCCTACAGGGGAGAAGAAGAGGCCCCTCCAAGCCCTATTTCTGGCTCTAGTGTCTGAAGGTTGAGGGGCTGAGCAGCAAACAGCAGAGGAGAGAGCCCCGGAGCCAGAGTGGGGGCAAGTCAGGCTACCATCAGCCTGCAGTAAACAGGCTGATTAATTAGGGATGAATTCAATTTCCCTACAAGAGCAGCTATGGACTGGCATGGGCATCTGCAAAAGAATAATAACAGCCCTTGAACTTACAGAAGGTTTTATGCTTCTGAAGATGCTCTGGAGTCCATGAGCTCCTCTGCTGCTCCCAGGGGTCCTGACGGGGAGGGCTGGCACTGCTGCCCACTCAGCAGAGGTGTGGAGGGCAGAGGGCTTGCTTAAGGCCACGCAACTATACCCTGAAGAACTGGACCCGGTGCCTCCCTGATTTCTATAATTCATTCATTCATTCAGCAAATCTCTGGCACATTTCTGGTGTCAGGCATTGATTTAGGTTTAATAAATATGGAGATCTGAGGCTTGCCTGCAGATAATCCCAATAGTTTATGCATTTCAATAAAGCAGCTTCGCAGTGTGCCCCATCAGTTTCTCTTGTGAGGCACCGGACTTGGTGCTTTGTGGTCATGTCCAAAGGTTTTGATTTTTTCAATCCCTGTTTTGTAGTGGGGGAGGAAGAGAGGAGCCCCCTCTTTTGAGTGAGTTTGCAAAGCTAACACCATTTACATGGGGCTGCTTTTTGTTTTTAGCATCTCCTCAAAACCAAAGGGGGCTTCCCTGATGGCTCAGTGGGTAAAGAATCTGTCTGCAATGCAGGAGACACAGGAGACATGAGTTTGATCCCTGGGTCAGGAAGATCCACTGGAGTAGGAAATGGAAACCCACTCCAGTATTCTTGCCTGGAAAATTCCATGGACAGAGAAGCCTGGTGGGCTAGAGTCCATGGGGTCGCAAAGAGTCAGATGTGACTGAGCGACTAAGCACACAAAATCAAAGGACTGGGGCTGTGATGTCCCCTCAGTGATGCCTAGATGAACGTCTGTCCCCAGACAGATTATCCATTTCTTAAGGATCCTAGTATCTTGCTCATCTTGGCAGCCTACTTTCGTGGCTCTCACTACAACAGTAGGCTCTCAGCATATACTAACTGGATTGAGTTGGAGTACAAACATTACTGTATTTAAGTTCATGTCTCTCTCTGTGTGCCTGTGCACATGTGTGTGTCTGTATGAATATGCATGTGTTGGGTTGGCTTAATCTGAAGTGTGGAAAAAAAGTGTTTACTGCTGTAGTTTGTTTTTATGGATGCTAGAAAGATCTCTCCCCTAGAAATGTATTTTTTTCCTAGTCCAGCATGCAATGATAATTATATCATTAGAAATATACTTGTTTATTATGAGGACGAACATCTGCAGTTCTGTGCACTTGATGTGAGTTAGTCAGTAGTGTTTTCTTTTAGCTCTAGGAGCAATCACAGCAGTGAGCGTATCCTGCAGCCCTTGAAGGTGAAGAGGAGACACGAGAAGTAGAGAAAGTGGAGAAAGTTGAGACACAAATGGCAGGATGGTTCTTCGTAGTTCAGTTAAGAGCTGACCGTGGTCCTATCTTCCCAGGTAGATTGAAAGAGCTTCAGAGGCAGAGTATGCATTTCTCCCTAAGAAGCAAAATTATTAAGAAGCCAGAGCACAAGAGACCCCGTGCCTGTGCACAGGACCCCAGGAAGATCTATTGTTCAGTGTGTGGGTTGCACCTTCATGCAGGCAATGATGGTCTTAGCGATCATCACTGTGAGAATGACACCTGAGGATTCACATGTGGGCAGAAGGGTTCACCTCTGTTAACTCTCTCCATTGCCTCTACTGATCCCACTCAGGACCCTTTGACAGGAGAGATGACATTCTTCAATGGAAAGTACATCCATAGGCTTTGAATGAAGCTGCTGCTGCTGCTGCTAAGTCGCTTCAGTCGTGTCCGACTCTGTGCGACCCCATAGACGGCAGCCCACCAGGCTTCCCCGTCCCTGGGATTTGCCAGGCAAGAACACTGGAGTGGGTTGCCATTTCCTTCAACAATGCATGGAAGTGAAGTTGCTCAGTCATGTCTGACTCTTAGTGACCCCATGGACTGCAGCCTACCAGGCTCCTTTGTCCATGGGATTTTCCAGGCAAGAGTACTGGAGTGGGGTGCCATGAATGGAGCTAGCTGGGTTTAATCCCAACACAGGTATTTTTGAGGCTTCCCAAGTGGTGTTTGTGGTAAAGAACCTGCCTGCCAATGCAGGTAGATGTAAGAGATGTGAGTTTGATCCCTGGGTTGGGAAGATCCCATTGAGGAGGGCACAGCAACCCACTCCAGTATTCTTGCTTGGAGAATCCCATGGACAGAGGAGCCTGGTGGGCTGTGGTCCATAGGGTCGTAAAGAGTCGGACACAACTGAAGCAACTTAGAACACACGCACACAGGTACTTTTGAGCTTTATGACCTTGACTGAATGATTTAACCTCTCATCATCAGAGATAAAAACAACAGTGACCTTGTACATGTTATAGGAGTGTTAAGTGACATAACATATATGCAGGGTCTGTTACTAACTTATTAATATGCCTGGCAAGTTAGATTTCTCTTTCTTGAGACTTTTTTTTTTTTTAATATATATAGTTAGTAGAAGAATCTGCCCCTTTAAGGTTGTTAGTTTTAAAAAAGTCTTTCCCCAGAAAGGGTGGAGTACAAATTTAAGAGTTGGTGAAGAACATCAGGAAAGAGCAGGGCTCCCAGAGGGGGCTGTCCCCCTGCAGCTCGCCTTTCACTTGGCCCTCCTGCCTGGTGAATGTCTGCGGCGGGCAGGGGGCCCGGCAGCTCTGGTGGAAGCTGTGCCACTGCATTGTTCTTGGCACTTATGCCAGCCATTCAGGGCTCTCAAAAAATTGGCTTAGGAAATAGTTTGAAAGTTATTGCTCGGGATTCAGGAAACTCCAGGTGGTTTTTGAGAGCTGCCCCGAATGCAGCCGGAGATGTATCCTCAGCTGTTCATTTTCAGGACTTTCATTATTTTTCATGTTTATTTCTGGCTGGAGCCAGAGCTGGGGTATTCATGAGCTTTCACTGTCTGCTTTTTTTTTTTTTTTAAACCCATCCCTTTGTTTCTTTGGGAGAGAATGAAGCTTGCTCCCCAAGCCCCTCTGCCCCACTGTAGGGTTCAAGGAAACTGGCCCTTGTAATTGTAAATTACCTATGAAAAAGACAAAGCCTTCAGCTCTCTCCCTGACTAAAGCTTCAGAGATCAGTGGTGATGGTGGAAATTAATGAAAGCCACAGCTGAGTTTCTGGCCTGTTGATGACTGCTGAGATTAAAAGACAGCAATTGAAGCTGGCTTTGGGGATGAGCATCCCAGTAAGGATTTCTTTTTGGGACACAGTTATTACATGTGCCACAGACTCCAGCCAGGCCCCAAGTTTCTTGAAACCAGTTTTGATTTGCTCCCTAATAATGTTTTCTTTTCTTTAGAAGTGTGGCCTCTAATCTGACCACCCCCTCCCTCAAGGAAAAATACAGTCTTTGAAACACAATACAGTCGTAGCTCAAAGCCAAGTCAAATACGTCTTGCTTTCTCTGTTTCTTCTCTTTAATAGCAGAATGAGGCTTGGTTGAACTCATTTTCTTTTTCATCTTGGCTTATCCCCTTGGGCTGGTGTTAAACAGCTGTCATACTTGGGCTGCCCAGGAATCCACTTATGAAACCAACCAGTCAGCCTTCCTAATTGTCCTCCTGTGACTGGACTAAATTGTCATCTTAATTTTTCAATGCTTGAGTTCCTGGGCCTCGGGCCTGTGAGTGTCATTTCTGAACATGGCCAGTCATTTGCCCCCAGCCAGACCCTCCTGTGAATTGATAGGGTGGAGCTGAGACAGCCTGGAGTTGGGGGTCTGACTTCAAATGAAGAAGGAGGAAAAGGAATAAGGCCACGGGAGTGGGGTGAGCTTGTGGAAAACAAAGCTATTTCTTGTTCGTGTGGAAGGGTTGTTTTCTTTATAATGTTCCGTATCTTCCTAAGAGAAGTAAACGCCCAGGTGTAAAGAACACCCTCTAAGTGGGGCATGCCTGTACCCGGGCAGACACATCCTGGCACCTGTACACATGTATCTGGTTGCAAGTGAGGGCTTCATTCTAGAGAGCACACTGATGCTTCATTATTCTGTCCAGATTTAGAAACATATTTTAAATTGACATTGATGAATTCAGCATTCATGTTTTTGGTTATTATTGGTGGCATCCTGAAAGAGCTTTGGCATCATAGTAATTTTTATGACCTTGGTGATTTTGTAGTTTATTCTGTTAAATAGTTGTTATATTCTCTTTTGGGGAATGAGTCCTTCTGAAGACTGTTTCCCTTGTACTGTTTGCAAGGGAAATTTTTCTTTTAAAATGTTCCCCTCTCTTAGTCTTCTTTTGGCTTTTTAAATTGGAAACTTGCTTTACTATTTGTTGTCTTTCTTGCTTGGTGTTCAGGCTTTTAATGTGATGATTTTTTCTTTGCTCACAACTCATCCACACATCTGTAACTCATCCCCGCGTCTGTAACCTTTGACAGCGTTTCAGCCCAGGCACTCTCCAGAAGCAGGTTCATCCACCCCACTTGCACTGACAGGCATCCTCATGTCTACTGACTGCATTGTGCATTTCTGGTTTGCAGGCTGGGCAGTATCCTTGTGATTGCTTTTCTCCTGTGCTCCATTCTGGTGGTGTTTTCTTCCCTTATTTTCCAAGTTTCCTTCTTTGATCACTTCTTATTTTCTGTTTCAAGAGTTTCCTTTAGTCCTTCTTTTGTAATAGGTCTACTGGTAAAAAAATTTTTTTCTTAGTTTTCTTTTCTTGGAGAATGTTTTCAATTACCCTTTCATTCCTAAAAGATATTTTTGTTGGATAGAGACTTTGGGGTTGACAGTATTTTATTCTTTCAGCTCTTAGAAAATATCATGCCACGTTTCCTGGCGTCACTCACTTCTCATGAGAAATTCACTGTCATTTAAATGGTTTTTTCCTTGTAGGTAAGGTGTTTCTCTTGCAACTTTCTAGATTTTTTTTTTCCCTATGTCTTTAGGTTTCAGAAGTTTGTGATATGTCTTGGTATGTGTTTCTTTGGGTTTATCCTATTTGGAGTTTGCTAAGTTTTTTGGATCTTTGCTGCTGCTGCTGCTAAGTCGCTTCAGTCGTGTCCGACTCTGTTCGACCCCATGGACTGCAGCCTACCAGGCTTCTCCGTCCATGAGATTCTCCAGGCAAGAACACTGGAGTGGATTGCCATTTCCTTTTCCGATGCATGAAAGTGGAAAGTGAAAGTGAAGCGGCTCAGTCGTGCCCGACTCTTAGCGACCCCATGGACTGCAGCCTACCAGGCTCCTCCATCCATGGGATTTTCCGGGCAACAGTACTGGAGTGGGGTGCCATTGCCTTCTCCCTTTTAGGTTTGTGTCTTTTTGCCAAATTTGGGAAAATTTTAGTCCTTATCATTTTTGTGGTTAAAATATATCTTAGATTAAAAAACTAAATGATTATAAAGCAAATATTAATAATCCCCACTACCCCTCATCCAATACGTATATACTCCTATCCAATCCCACCTTCCTTTGGTAACCAGTAGTAGCATTTTGGTAAGTTTCTTTTTTCCCTGTCTTTACTGAAGTGTATATAATTGGTATATGAAACACTGCACATAATTAGTTTATACAGTTTGGTGAGTTTGGGCATATGTATATACTTATGGTACATCACCACAATCTGGGAAATAAACATATTCATCACCTCCAAAGGTTTTCTTGCATCTCCTTGTTTAATGGCGGTGGCTAAAAGACAAGGAAGGTCAAAGGAAGGTCCAAGGACCAGACTGAAAACTTCAGGCAGAACAAACAGCACTCCTGGCTAAGCCCAATTTGCATAGGGCAGGCCCAGGTGGAAGAAAAGACATATAAAAGGAGGAGCCAAAGCGCTTTCTCTCGGACTCTCTCTCCCGCGTGCATGCGCGCGGGCTCTCTCTCTCTCTCTTTCTCCCTCCCCACGCACTTCTCCACTCCCTTCTCTTCGAGTCTTGGATTCTCCTGCTATCTTCTAAATAAAATGGAGCTGTAACACTGAAAAAAAAAAAAAAAAGAATACAGCATGAGATCTGCCCTCTTAACACATCTGTAAGTGCACAGCACCATGTTGTTGACTATAGGTACTGTGTTGCATAGCAGAACTCTGGATCTTGTTCCTCTTGTGTAACTGTAACTTTATACTCATTGAGATACAGCTCCCCATGTCATCTTCCCCCATCCACGGGTAACCACCTTCAATTGTCAGCTTCTCTGTGTTTGACTATTTGAGGTGACTTGTGTAAGAGGAACCGTGTGGTGTTTCTCCTTCTGTGACTGACCTATTTCACTTAGCTTCATGTCTTCCCAGTGCATTCCTGCTGTTGCAGATGGTAGGATTTCCTTCTTTTTTAAGGCCCAATTCCGTTCCACTATAAACCACATTTTCTTTATCCCTTCATCTGTTATTGGACCCTTGAGTTGTTTCCAAATCTTGACTATTGTGAATAATGCTGTCATGAATATGGGAGTGCAGATATCAGTTTCTAAGATCCTCATTTCTTTTGGATACAGACTTGGAAGTGGGATTTTCTGGGTTGTACAGTAGTTTTATTTTAATTAGTTTAATTAATTTTGATTTTTTGAGAAATCTCTGTACTATTTACCTCAGCAGCTGTACCACTTTACATCCCCACTAACAGTGGACAAGTGTTCCAGTTCTTTTTCATAACCTCACCAACCCTTGCAATCTTTTGATATTTTTTAATTTTTAAAATTAAGCATCTGCCATATGCCCATAATCAAGGTTGGGTATGGAAAAACCGTTTTTCTTCAAATGGCCTCTCCACTCAAGGGTGTCCTGCTCTGGGGTGAGGGGGAAGTTAAGCTTAAAGTTCGAATGGTATAGTCGGAGGCAAGGCAGCAGATGTATTGTGAGGCATTCACCTTGTGCTGGGTTCCTTGACCAGTGCCTCACCACGGGGGTGGGGAGTCCAGCAAGAATTGGGTGCCTTATAACCTGTGTCCAAGATGTTCTCTTCAGTACGTCAGTATTATTGAGAGTGGGCTCTCAGGAAGTGGTGGATTCGATTCTCACTTCCTGAGAGGGGATGAGTTTGTTCTGAGCTGTCTCTGTGCTGTCCTAAGTCCCTTTGAACTCATGAGCCTGCTTTGGTGAGGTAGCAGGCTAGGGCTGAAAACCACAGGAAGCCTGCCTGGTCTGGACAGATGTAGAAGTGGAGGCTTGGAAGAGAGGTTAGGGAACAGGACAGTGAGAAGCATACTTTATTCAGGCATAAAGGTTAGGGCTCCAAGAAAAGGATCTCAGAATGGGCTTGCTTAAACCTTCATTCATTCATGGTGATGATAATGATGCCAATAATAATAGTAATAAATTCTGATCATGATGCTTTCAACATTACCCGTTTCATCACCTCATCTGATCCTCACAGCACTGTGAGGTAGATATTATCATCTCCATATTACAAATGAAGAAACCAGCTCTTAAAAGCTTGATGGGCTTGTGCATGGTGGCTGGCAGAGAGTGATGGGGCAACCTCCTCATGCCAGTGAAAAGTGAAGAGAAAGTGAAGTTGCTCAGTCATGTCCAACTTTTTGTGACCCCATGGACTATAGCCCGCCAGGCTCCTCTGTCCATGGGGATTCTTAAGACAAGAATACTGGACTGGGTTGCCATTTCCTTCAGTGCTCCCCTTTGCCCATTTCCACCCTGAGGTCTAAACTCAAACCCTAAAACAGTCTTATTCAAAAAACCCCCCAAACAAAAACTGAAAACAGTCAGAGCTATCTTTGCATCCCCTTCCCTATCTCACTCTTAGACCTCTGACATACTGGACCTGCCTGGGGGATATTTATTTATGCCCGTGCTTTCTGTCAAATGAGATTCCTAGCTATAATAGCACATTTTCTATTATAATTATGGTGATCATTATCAATTATAATAACACTGCTTTTCTATTAAAGCACAAACCATTTGCTGAGAATAGTGAAGTATTTACTTTTTCTTATTAATCCTTACAACTATTCTATGTTATCTCCACTGTTACAGATGAAGGAGCTGAACATTAGAGAGATTGATTGACTTGCCTAAAACAATACACCAGCTAATAAGGGGCAAAACTGGGGCTTCCTTGCTGGTCAGATGGTAAAGAATCTACCTGCAATGCGAGAGACCCAAGTTCAATCCCTGGGTCAGGAAGATCCCCTGGAGAAGGGAATGACAGCCTGTTCCGGTACTCGTGCCTGGAGAATTCCATGGACAGAGGAGCCTCTTGGGCTGCAGTCCATGGGGTCACAAAGAGTTGGACACAACTGAGCAACTAACAGTTTCAAGGGGCAAAGCTAGGATTTGAAACCAGATCAGATTCCAAGCCCAGTCTTTAACCCCCAAATTCAATTTCCTCCCACATTGATGTGTTCTAATGCTGTGTTTGCAGAACTTGAACTCTGCCTGCACCCCCAGAATGAATCATTCTGAGAAGGGAAAGACACTTAGAATCTTCTTCCTGCAATGCCTCTCTTGACTTTTGCTTTCAGCAGGCTGCTACTTTGCCTGGGATCCCTTTTTAAGGCTGTGCTGTCTCAAGATGTGAGTGGTGTGTTAAAACTGAAGACTCCTTGTTCACTTCACAGGCATTAATCAATGGCAAATTAGAATGGAATTGATATATGCATATGACATGCACATTAATTCCAAATGTGTTTATCATAATTAGTGCTATTACAATGAATACCAAAGGAATCAGGAAATGATTAGCTACACTTAGTATTTGTTACGGTTTGTTTAAAAAAGTTAAACATAAAATTAGTTGTGGTTTGAGGAGTGATGTTTCATTTGTTCAGTGAACATGGCTACAAGCCTTTGGTTTTTGTGACTTGAGAGGTTTCAAGGGGGCTTCCCATGTAAGATTTTACAGTAAAATAAATTAATGAGTCTATCATCCTCAATTAATGATGTGGTTTTTCTTTTTAATCATTAGTGTCTCCTGCTGCTAAGTCACTTGAGTCGTGTCCAACTCTGTGTGACCCCATAGACGGCAGCCCACCAGGCTCCCCCGTCCCTGGGATTCTCCAGGCAAGAACGCTGGAGTGGGTTGCCATTTCCTTCTCCAATGCATGAAAGTGAAAAGTGAAAGTGAAGTCGCTCAGTCGGGTCCAACCCTAAGCGACCCCATGGACTGCAGCCCACCAGGCTCCTCTGTCCATAGGATTTTCTAGGCAAGAGTACTGGAGTGGGGTGCCATTGCCTTCTCCTAGCTGTTCCCTATTGTCACCCCTGCATTGAAAAGTCTACTAACTCAGAAAGATGAAAACGGACGAGATAGAAAAGTAGATCATAAAATGTAAAAGAGAAGGCAATGGCACCCCACTCCAGTACTCTTGCCTGGAAAATCCCATGGACAGAGGAGCCTGGAAGGCTGCAGTCCATGGGGTCGCTAAGAGTTGGGCACGACTGAGCAGCTTCACTTTCACTTTTCACTTTGATGCATTGGAGAAGGAAATGGCAACCCAGTCCAGTATTTTTGCCTGGAGAATCCCAAGGACAGAGGAGCCTAGTGGTCTGCCGTCTATGGGGTCGCACAGAGTCGGACACGACTGAAGCGGCTTAGCACCATACTTTTAAAAGATATGTTGCATTCACTGGGGGTGGGCTATTCATATTTATTGATCTCTACTGTGTTCCGGCACTTCATTTGTGTGATACCCATTTAATCCTCAAGATGATTCCCTAAGGTGAGTATTCAAGTGAGAAGATCAAGGCTCAGAGAAGTTCACTTGTTCACAGTCACCCGTGTGCAGGCATTCCCCTCTACGTCTGACGCTTGCTCTGCTGAGTGCGGCACTTCACCCTAAGTGACTGAAGACCTAAACTTGTGAAGCTAATGCCGTGAGTGTGATTCACTGGGAACCTTGCTCCGTGGTCCTGTGGCTCAGCTGCACCAGGCATCTGGCTGGCCACGTCCCAGTGGGGAAAGTCGTCAGAAAGAAGACAGGAGGAAAGAGAACAACTGGTTTAGAACAAGCTCAACTCTGCCAAAGGACCAGCTGCTCAGAGCGCTTGTCCTGACATGACTTTTGTTTTCAAAGGATGGCCTTCTAGAGAGGTACTAGGTCACCTTGAGGAGTCCATTCATACAACAAACATTTGTTGAGCACCTCCATATGCTGGGAATTCTTCCCAGCCCTAGTAAGGCAGGTGAATAGCGCAGTCATATGTGTAAATAGCTTATATTGTAGCGGGCGGAACAGACACACAGATATTTCCAAAGTGCTGTGGGAAATCTGTGATAGAGACACAAGGTCCCTAGAGAGTTCATGAGGGGTGCTAACATACCTGGAGATTGTAAGGCAAGAAATGCTTCCCATGTGTGGAGCGTAGGTTATTTCTCGAAGATTAGTGAATGCATACTTAGTGTAAGATATTGCACTGAATATACTGTGCCCATAAATAGACTGTGCAGACGTGTTATGACTCTGTGTGTATGTGTGTGTACATGCTTGGGCATGTCAGACTCTGTGACCCCATAGACTTTAGCCCCCCAGGCTCCTCTGTCCATGGAATTTTCCAGGCAAGAATACTAGAGTGGGCTTCCATTTCCTCTTCCAGGGGATTTTCCCCACCCAGGTATCAAACCCACGCCTCTTGTGTCTCCAGCATTGGCAGGTGGATTCTTTACCACTGCACCACCTGGGAAGTCCTGTAACCCTGGGCACCATGTTTTATAAGGGAGGTGTCACTGGGACTGTTCTCAGCACCCAGCACAGTGCCTGGCATGTAGGGAGCATCAGGAAAAACCTGCTGAGTGAATGAACAAGTTCACATGGATAATGTCAGACAACTCCTGCCAGAGAGTTTCCTCTCTTTGCCTTTACGTTTCTGCACCAAAAATGCCAGCATCAGCAAGAATGCAGTCAGCTTGCAAGATGGCCCACTGCCATTGTTAAGAGCACTGGGTTTGAAACCTCCATCTGCCACTTTTTAGTCATGAAACCTTGGGAACATCCTTTACCTCTCAATCCCTGAGTTTCCTTCTCTTTAGTAGCTCCATGTCACAGAGTTGTCATGGGGGTGAGTTATGCACATAAAACCACGTGGGGCAGTGGCTAGCATATAGGAAGCACTCAGCCAGCGTTGGCCCTTATTTTGCCACATAATTTTGATTAAGCTTCTAAGAAAAATATCTATCTTGGAAAATTCTGGCTATTTTCTGATTTTATGTGGTCTGAGTCTAAAGTCTACATCTCTTACGCATCTTGAAGATACATTTCGCTAAAATGATTCCATAATCTCTTTCCTAAGTTCCATTCATTCTGTTCTAACACATTAGTAAACTATTAGATCTTGTTTTGGTTGTTTGTATCCATCAAAAGCGTCTATAGCCATAGGCGAGGCCAGGCTGATGGTGTAACTGGCATTCTTTCTCTTCATTTTCCTCAGTGTGTTGGTTCTGTTTTCATTTTTAAACTAAAGGCAACAGAAACCATCTGGAATTCACTTAAGCAAGAAAATGAAAATCACTGGAAAGATAATGTAGTACTATAGGCATTTCAGGGAGTGACCAGACTTGAAAAAAAGGGTGGGGATTAAGCAAATCCAAGGCTTCAGAGCCAGGGGTTTGCAAGCCCTCCTTCCATATCTCCACCAAGAGTGTAAATAAATTCCTAACAGACCCTCAGGAGAGAGAAGCCAGTTTTTCCAGCTGTCCACTCATGGTGGTCAGGTGTCCACCATGAAACCTGTCTGCTGTGGTCAAAGGGGCAGGGTTATGCGGCAAGCACATGACTGCAGGGAGACCACCTCATGATGTGGGCGAGGTAGTTCCCAGGGAAAGGGAACCTGGGTATATAGCATGTCTACTACAGTTGGAAAGCAAGGAAATCAAACCAGTCAATATTAAAAGAAATCAACCCTGAATACTCTGAAGAAAGACTGATGCTGAAGCTGAAGCTCCAATACTTTGGCCACCTGATGCAAACAGCTGACTCATTGGAAAAGACCCTGATGCTGGGTAAGATTGAAGGCAGAAGAAGAGGGTGACAGAGGATGAGATGTTTGGATGTCATCACTGATTCAGTGGGCATAAACTTGGGTAAACTTCAGGAGATGGTGAAGGACAGGGAAGCCTGGCGTGCTGCAGTCCATGGGGTCGCAAAGAGTCAAGACACGACTTGGTGATTTAACAACAATTGCAGTTGATTTGTGTGTAGCCTGAAGTGTTGTAAATTTACGTCTTGTTTTCTGACTCTGAGGAGCTCACTGCTCAGTCAAGCATGGTTACTTAGCACTTGCATGTACCTCACTCTGTGCAAGATATGGCTGTGTGTGTATGTGTGCATGCACGTGCATGCATGGTGGTCACAGAGAAATGTATTTCAGGGACCTTGTCCTTTAGGAAGTTATAGTGCAAGACCAGAACCAGACAGATATGACTTCATTAATTTGAACATGATTGTGTTTTCTGTGTCAGCTGTTTTCCTAGTTTCTTTTCTCCTAAGCTATTTATATCTACCTCATATTTCATGCTCCTTAAAAAAATGGGGCATCTTTGGCTCAAGTAGTCAATATTAAAAGTGGATTTTAAATGGGAGCATATAATACACTGTGCAGTTAGTGCTTGTTGTATGTCAATAACTGAACAAATCGATTATTTCCTCTTTTTCACTGACTCCTCCAAGCCCCTTAAGTGGGAGGCACAAGGATTATCCTTATCTCACAAATGAGGAAGATAGGGTCTTGGAAAGAAGAAGTAAGTATCTCAAGATTACACACTTAGTGTGAACCGAACCAAAGCAGTTGAACTCAGCTTTGTTAACCCCCAAACCAATGCTCTTAAGTATCGATGCTGTGGTATCTTAGCTTTCAGTTTTATAGGATTTAGTAGATTATAAATTATTTTGCTGATTTTTATATATTTGATACTGTCTGTTTTCTTTCTTTGATTTCCACATGGAAAGATTTTTTGTGTTTTAAAACATATCTTCGTTGGTATTTTCTGAGCCTGAACTAATTATAGGTCCCTTGCAAAGAAATGAGAATGAATATTGTTCTTTGAAAATCAGAAAATGACAAAAATTACATTATTACATGGCCATATAACTTTATTTTGTCTTGATCAGCATCAGACATAGTTTTTAAGCAATGTATTTGAAAATGTGTTCAAAGGCCAAGTGTGTGTAATATACACAAATGGGTGACACTGACCTAAAATAATCATTTGGAAGGCCAAAGTTTAGAATATTTTATAGTTAAAAATACACAATGGCAAGAGTGAGATTTTTGTAAATATTAGGGCAAAGATATTAAGGAAGTTATGGATAACAGGGAGAAAGCAGAGCACATCAGTTTCCACTTTAATTTTGCCTTCTGGGTCAAGGTAAATGTCTGGACTCAGTGGTGTAGAATGAATATGTGTAAATGAACATGGAAAAATGAGAAAAGCCATGTAAGGTATGTGAAGAGACTGGTAAAATATTACATTGATTTAAATAAATCCAAGTCGTCTATCATGGAGCATTTTTATGCCAGTGCTCTGAAAAACATTACCTTGGAGATCACTGTTAAAGACTGACTAATTTCAAGCATGAGCTAGACAAATGTCAGATGATGGATGTCACACTCTGGAGCAGTGGGCCTGAAAATGACCACAAGCAAGATTTAGAAGGTTATATTAAAATAATGAGGAGGGTTTGATGATAACCAGGATGCTGCGAGGGTCTGATGCAAGCAGTCAATTTTGCTTCTTTTGTAAGGGTCAATAATCTATTACGTGAGGAAAAAACATGAGCAGAAAAGATCTCAGGAACATATTTGAACAACCTCCTTGTGATATTTTTGTGATTACTACAGATTTTTAAAATTTGTTTACTTATTTTAATTGGAGGATAATTGCTTTACAATGTTGTGTTGGTTTCTGCCATATAACAACACCAATCAGTCATCAGTTTAGTTCAGTCACTCAGTCGTGTCTGACTCTTTTCGACCCCATGAACCGCAGCACGCCAGGCCTCCCTGTCCATCACCAACTCCCGGAGTTTACCCAAACTCATGTCCACTGAGTCAGTGATGCCATCGAACCATCTTATCCTCTGTCGTCCCCTTCTCCTCCTGCCTTCAATGTTTCGAACATCAGGGTCTTTTCAAATGAGTCAGCTCTTCGCATCAGGTGGCCAAAATATTGGAGTGTCAGCTTCACCATCAGTCCCTCCAATGAACACCCAGGACTGATCTCCTTTAGGATGGACTGGCTGGATCTCCTTGCAGTCCAAGGGACTCTCAAGAGTCTTCTCCAACACTGCAGTTCAAAAGCATCAATTCTTCAGTGTTCAGCTTTCTTTATAGTCCAACTCTCACATCCATACGTGACTACTGGAAAAACCATAGCCTTGATCATAACTGTATATACACACACACACGCACCCTCCCTTTTCATCCTCTCTTCCACCACCCCACCCATCTCATACCTCTAGGTCATCACAGAACACCAGGCTGGGCTCTTTGTGTTATATAGCAGCTTCTCACTAGTTATCTGTTTTACATATGGCAGTGTATATATGTCAATGCTACTTTTTCAATTTGTCCCACTCTCTCCTTATACCACTGTGTCCACAGTTGTCTATATCAGCATCTCTATTCTTGCTGCAAGTAGTTTCATCAGTACCATTTTTCTAGATTCCATGGGTGCATGCATGCTAATTAACTACCCTTCAGTCATGTCCAACTATGCGACCCCATGGACTGTAGCCTGCTAGGCTCTTTTGTCCATGGGATTCTCCAGGCAAGAATACTGGAATGGGTTGCCATGCCTTCTTCAAGGAGATCTGACCCGGGATCAAACCCACATCTCATATATCTCAAACCCGCATCTCATATGTCTTCTGCACTGCAGGTGGGTTCTTTACCACTAGCGCCACTTGGGAAGCCCCTAGATCCCACATAGATGCATTAATATACATATTTTTTCTCTTTTATGGATTTATATTTGTATCTAATGGAAACTGTTCAAGCAGTTGTTCTCAAGGGATATTGACCATGGTTGTAAGTTAACCTGGAGATCACCCAGTAGTGGGCTGTAAGCTGCTGTCCTTGGTCCTGCCCTCTACTCTGCCTGGCATGTAAGCTGCTGTCCTCTGTCCTGCCATGGCAAACATGCAGGCATCGTTTCCCTCAGCTTGGGGAAGATACTGGTGGCAAATTCATCCAAAGTGCAAATAATACAAAGGCAGGAGAGACAGTGAATACTAAGACAGAAACAGGATATAAAATGATATTTATAGACCAGAGATCTGGGCCAACTCTAACAGAACAAAATGTAGCAGGGATAAATGTAAAGTTCTACAAATCCCAAAATTAAACTGCACAAAATCGGATGAGGGAGATGTTTCACAGAATTAGTAGCACGAGTAAAATATTATCAAGTGGCTTGAAAAACAGTAAGCTTATGGTTCACTATGAGTCGACTCTGATATAATAAGCCAGAAAGCTCATGAAACCTTAATCTCTGTTATAGATGTATAATCTACAGTGAGAATAGGGGTGATTTCTTTGTACTGTGCACATTTACATTTGGAATATCGTGTTTGTAATGGTTCCATTTAGAATAATTTTCCTATTTTGGTGGATACATAATAGGACATGGACAAATTAGAGGACATGTAGGAGGAAAACCCTATGTCCAAACTTCAAACCCGTCATATAAGGGATATTTGAAGAAACAGGGGATTATTAATATAGAAAAGAGAAAGAGAAGGCAAAGAAGAGCTATGATAGCAGCCCTCAGATGTTGTAAGTATCAAATACAAGAGCTATTAGGATTGTTTAATATGGTATCAAATTGCAGAATTCATGCTTATCTCTGGTAGCCATAGGGAGACAGATTTGGGTTCAAAATAATGAATACATTCCAAATAGAAATGCCTGGTCATGAGATGAGTTTTCTTGGGAGGTTACGGAATTTCTGTTATGGGAAGTTGCCAATCCTGGGTTGGAAGGCCACATGGGGTGAATCTCAAAAGACATTCCGGTAAGATTACTGATGTGTCCTGCAATGTGGGGACTAAGAATTCGAGTGACAGGGACTCTCAACACCCTGTAAGAGTTATGCTACCATGCAATCAGGGAGACTAATTAGGAGGCTATTTCTAATTTTCCAGGTGATACAAAATGCAGCAACTGAATGTAAAGGTTACATAGATGCAGAAGAAGTAGGGTATATCTATTTCTCCAAAGCCCGTATAAAGCAGAAAGTAAATAAGATGACTGTAGCTTTCTGTGTGATCTAGGGCAGATCATTAAATGACTGTGGTCTTTAGCTTCCTCAGCTGTGAAATGAGAGGCAAGAATCAGAATCTCTTTCATTCATTACATCCTGGGGTGAGAACAAGCTACAGTAATCCTGTTTTAGGGAAAGTGCATTTTCACTTCTTTGACTTCCCTCTTAAATAATGTGAGATGAGGAGGGACCTGAAGGTGGCTCCTTCACAGGTAAATTCACTCATATTCTGGAGTGACTTTATACAAAAATTGAAATCTCACCCTTCACGTTTTATTCCGTTGAACTAAATCCTCATCCTCTTTCTTTAAAAATGTTCTCATAAAAATGCTAATGGAAGGTCCCCATGTTAAACTTCAATTGATAGAGAATTAGGTTTTTCATTAATTTCCTATACAAGTTCCAGCTAAACACAGGATTTTAAGAAATTGTTGGTGTTAAGGAAAGGAAAGATCATTTGCGAGCATGAGGACGTTGGGTTGCAAAGTTAAGTAAAGTTCAATAGTTGGCAAATGTAGGGGGATGAAGAATCACCATAAGCCTTGTTTTTTTTTTTTTTTTTTTTTTTTTAAAGTTGAAGAACCTCAAGGACACATTTAAATTGTTTCACTGTGCTGTGGCCTGGGCCTGCTCTCTGGAAGGATCACAGATTCATTTAGTTATCCTTTTCCTTTTTTTTTCCTTTTCCATTTCTTTGAGAATAAGATCTCAGTGGTATTAGGTGTGTTCCATTGTGATTATTCTTATATCTGTTCAGTGATTGAAATATACTTTCCTTTCACTAGTACTTGATTCCTTTAGATGGAATTAATTACTCACATTTGAATATTTCATATTAAAAATAAAAGCTCATAATGTGGAATGGGGCAGGATATAATAATGAAGTTTCTCTTGGGTTTCTGATAGTTACTGTAGACTTTAGAGAGGTTATATATTTTCCATTGATCTTGAATGCCTATACTGTTCAAGGGGTTCTCAAGGCAAGAATACTGAAGAGGTTTGCTCTTCCAACAACACAAGAGAAGACGCTACACATGGAACATCACAAGATGGTCAATACCCAAGTCAGATTGATTATACTCTTTGCAGCCAAAGATGGAGAAGCTCTATACAGTCAGCAAAAACAAGACTGGGAGCTGACTGTGGCTCAGACCATGAACTCCTTATTGCCAAATTCAGACTTAAATTGAAGAAAGTAGGGAAAACCACTAGACCATTCAGGTATGACCTAAATCAAATCTCTTACAGTTATACAGTGGAAGTGAAAAATAGATTCAAGGGATTAGATCTGATAGACAGAGTGCCTGAAGAACTATGGACAGAGGTTCTTGACATTGTACAGGAGACAGGGATCAAGACCATCCTCAAAAAAAGAAATGCAAAAAAGCAAAATTGCTGTCTGAGGAGGCCTTACAAATAGCTGTGAAAAGAAGAGAAGCAAAAAGCAAAGGAGAAAAGGAAAGATATACCCAAAGAATAGCAAGGAGAGACAAGAAAGCCTTCCTCAGTGATCAGTGCAAAGAAATAGAGTAAAACAATCGAATGGGAAAGACTAGAGATCTCTTTAAGAAAATTAGAGATACCAAGGGAACATTTCATGCAAAGATGGGTACAATAAAGGACAGAAACGGTATGGATCTAACAGAAGCAGAAGATATTTAGAAGAAGTGGCAAAAATACATGGAAGAACTATACAAAAAAGATCTTCATGACCAAGATAATCACAATGATGTGATCACTCACCTAGAGCCAGACATCCTGGAATTTGAAGTCAAGTGAACCTTAGGAAGCATCACTACGAACAAAACTAGTGGAGGTTATGGAACTGCAGTTGAGTTATTTCAAATTCTAAAACATAATGCTGTGAAAGTGCTGCACTCAATATGCCAGCAAATTTGGAAAATTCAGCAGTGGCCACAGGACTGGAAAAGGTCAGTTTTCATACCAATCCCAAAGAAAGGCAGTGCCAAAGAGTGCTCAAACTACTGTACAATTACACTCATCTCACACACTAGTAAAGTAATGCTCAAAATTCTCCAAGCCAGGCTTCAACAGCATGTGAACTGAGAACTTCCAGATGTTTAAGCTGGACTTAGAAAAGGCAGAGGAAGCAGAGATCAAATTGACAACATCTGCTGGATCATTGAAAAAGCAAAAGAGTTCCAGAAAAACATCTATTTCTGCTTTATTGACAATGCCAAAGCCTTTAACTGTGTGGATCACAATAAACTGGAAAATTCTTCAAGAGATGGGAATACCAGACCACCTGACCTGCCTCTTGAGAACCTATATGCAGGTTAGGAAGCAACAGTTGGAAGTGGACATGGAACAACAGACTGGTTCCAAATCGGGAAAGGAGTACATCAAGGCTGTATATTGTCACCCTGCTTGTTTGACTTATATGCAGAGTACATTCTGAGAAACGCTGGGCTGGAAGAAGCACAAGCTGGAATCAAGATTGCCGGGAGAAATATCAATAACCTCAAATATGCAGATGACACCACCCTTATGGCAGAAAGTGAAGAAGAACTAAAGAGCCTCTTGATGAAAGTGAAAGAGGAGAGTGAAAAAGTTGGCTCAAAGCTCAACATTCAGAGAACTAAGATCATGGCATCTGGTCCCATCACTTCATGGCCAATAGATGGGAAACAGTGGAAACAGTGACAGACTTTATTTATTTTTTTTTTTTTGGACTCCAAAATCACTACAGATGGTGACTGCAGGCATGAAATTAAAAGATGCTCACTCCTTGGAAGAAAAGTTATGACCAACCTAGACAGCATATTGGAGAAGGGAATGGCACCCCACTCCAGTACTCTTGCCTGGAAAATCCCATGGACGGAGGAGCCTGGTGGGCTGCAGTCCATGGGTCGCCAGGAGTCGGACACGACTGAGCGATTTCACTTTCACTTTTCACTTTCATGCACTGGA
Source organism: Bubalus kerabau (assembly GCF_029407905.1). Taxonomy (NCBI): domain Eukaryota; kingdom Metazoa; phylum Chordata; class Mammalia; order Artiodactyla; family Bovidae; genus Bubalus; species Bubalus kerabau. Next base: position 27,868,262 of record NC_073645.1, read on the forward strand.
GAAGGAAATGGCAACCCACTCCAGTGCTCTTGCCTGGAGAATCCCAGGGACTGGGGAGCCTGGTGGGCTGCCGTCTATGGGGTCGCACAGAGTTGGACATGACTGAAGTGACTTAGCATAGCATAGACAACATATTAAAAAGCAGAGACATTATTTTGCCAACAAATGTCCATCTAGTCAAAGCCATGGTTTTTCCAGTAGTCATGTAGAGATGTGAGAGTTGGACTATAAAGAAAGCTGAGCGCCGAAGAATTGATGCTTTTGAACTGTGGTGTTGGAGAAGACTCTTGAGAGTCCCTTGGACTGCAAGAAGATCTAACCAGTCCATCCTAAAGGAAATCTGTCTTGAATATTCATTGGAAGGACTGATGCTGAAGCTCCAATACTTTGGCCACCTGATGTGAAGAGCTGACTCATTTGAAAAGACCCTGATGTTGCGAAAGATTGAAGGCAGGAGGAGAAGGGGACAACAGAGGATGAGATGGTTAGATGGCATCACAGACTCAATGGACATGAGTTTGAGTAAACTCCAGAGTTGATGATGGACAGGGAGGCCTGACGTGCTGCAGTCCATGGGGTCGCAAAGAGTCGGACATGATTGAGCAACTGAACTGAACTGAACTGAATGCCTACAGACAGCTGTTTGATTATTAATCAACCTTGGAAAGATCTTGCTGGTGGGATTCAGTGAGAGTTTTTTCCTTTAAACCTTCATGGAAACAGGGAGTTTGACTCCAAAAATAGTTTATTAAACTCTTTCTAGCAATTAAATGCTCAAGCAAGAGTATGTTCACTCCATTGACTGACCTTCCTTTAATTAAATGCTGTACCTGGCTAGGTATCTTTTAAGAATCTGGCATGGACTATAGACAACCATGGGGAATCTATCCAAATATGATTTGCTTGGTTCTCTCCCACAGAAAAAGGTTTAGGGCACCTTCTAATATTCTAAATTAAGAGTGAGGAATCTATTTGATGGATGGAACCAGGGCCACCTTCACTGTTTGAGAAAGGTTAAATGATATTTACCAGCAAATTTTCTTGCCAAGAAATAAGTGATCTACATTCATGTAGAGTGACTGGGTTGAGTTATGTCAAGAGGAAAAATTAAATGCTGAAGTCTTTCACACCTTTCCTTTAAGGCCAAATTCTGAAAGGTACTCTGAATACTGAATGTATGTAAAAAGCAAGAACAGAAAGAATACAAGTGCTTGCTGAAGGAATGCAAGTGTTTGCTGATAGCAACACTTAGTTTTAGTGAAGAACCCATTTCCTAATACTACACAAATGATTAACCGTGATAATACAAGTATAAGAACCATTGTAATGTGCAACTTTGTTGATTTTTTGGTCTCTATCCCCTTTGTTCCCTTTGCTACTGCTGCTGCTAAGTCACTTCAGTTGTGCCAACTCTGTGCGACCCCATAGACGGCAGCCCACCAGGCTCCCCAGTCCCTGGGATTCTCCAGGCAAGAACGCTGGAGTGGGGTGCCATTTCCTTCTCTAATGCATGAAAGTGAAAAGTAAAAGTGAAGTTGCTGAGTCGTGTCCGACTCCTAGCGACCCCATGGACTGCAGCCTACCAGGCTCCTCTGCCCATGGGATTTTCCAGGCAAGAGTACTGGAGTGGGGTGCCATTGCCTTCTCCGTCTGTTCCCTCTAAATGTGGCTTTTAAAGATACTAACTTTTATTACTTTGTTGTAGACATTTTGAAGGACTTTCTTGCACGATCTTATTTTCAAGTATGACATTGTCCTTGGAGTTTGTGTTATGGTCTCATGTTATGAATGAGGCTGCATCATTATGACATTCTCCAGAGATCAATGATCTAAAAATCCAAGGCTGTAGCAGTGGAATTCTGTGCTATCATTATGGTGACTATATTTTTAAAAACCCCAACTGTACTTTATTCTCATTGAGAATTTATGAATGTGAAATGATTAAATCATACTTACATCCTAATACAGAGCTTTAATTTGATAGACCTAATATGATTTAGTGACATTTGGACTGACCAGACTGTCTGACTCTCTTTGTGGGCAGTTTCTATTTACAAAAGTTCTGCCACAGGTCCGGCTCTACACTGCTAGTTTTGGGAGTGTTTTGTGCTTAAAAGCCTACAGCAGCTTTCTGAAGAAACTTCTCTTACCCAGAAGTTAATTAACTTCTGCCCCACTTTGCAGTATATAGTAGAGGTGAGACTTCAACCTAGACCTGCCTGACTCAAAATCACATTACACAGTGTTTCCATTTGTTTACCAGTCTATCTAATAGGTTGGTTACTTTAGAGTCATCTGGGGGCTCTTGTTAAACTTCAGATTGTCAGACTCCACCCAAGACCCCCTGAATCAGAATCTATATAGCTGTTGTTAGCTCTCCAGGTGATTTGAACGTGTGGCCAGGTTTGGGTCCTCTGTGCATTATCGTCTGCCTTGGATGTAACCCTGTAGAGCAATGGTCCCCAGCCTTTTTGGCACCCAGCATCAGTTTCACGAAAGACAAATTTTTCTGTGGATTTGGGATGGTGGGGATGGCTTCAGGATGATTCAAACACATCACATTTATTGTGCACTTTATTTCTATTATTATTGCATCAGCTCCACCTCAGATCATCAAGCATTAGAGCTCGGAGATGGGAGACCCCCTACTGTAGAGAGAAGGACTTTTTCTGTCTTATACCTATCAGCATATTTTAGAGATAGAGTTCAAAATAGTGGGGTAAAACTCTTTTCTTGTGGCATTTCTGGTTTTAGGTGCTGTAAAGGGAGAAGTCAAGAGACACTGTAAGATAGATAAGCTTCCCTGGGCTTGGTGGTGAGAGCAGTGTTTGGGCTCATGGCCTTGTTCCTATACATGTAAATTTACCCAGGGAACGGTTCCCATCCAGACCACTTGTAACTTGGGTTATTCAGAGAGGAATGAAACTGATTACAGAAATCAGTCTCTGCTGGGGCCCCACCAGGCTGGACCCTGACCTCCATGCCCATGTATTGCCATCTTGTTTATTAGCATCAATAAAGATTTATTCCAATCATTAGAGGATGGCAATTTGAACCACTGAATTATACTCTTTTCCTGCCAGCTCATTTACTCATTTTCTCCTTTTCCCGAAGCACTAAAACGAATCCAGATGGAGTCACGGCAGGATGGAGGGGGATGCCAAAGAAAAAATTAAATTAGAAGAGGTGCTATTGAAATAATCTGGCTGATCTTAGCGGAGATCTGTGGCTAATGCATTCTAGGTGAACTCATTCTGGTTGACCCAAAAGAGTATCATGCCTCCCTGTGTTAGTGTATAATAGGGAGGTGAGAAGACAGCAAGAGGATAGATTTATTTGGAATTCTTGACAAATAACGGAAACCTGACTAGTTATAGGACACATTCAATTGCTTGTGCCTTTATTCTGCAAGGAGATATGCTGATTTCTTGCTGTGTATCTGAGAGTTGCCCATATGTGAATTTTCTTCAGAAGAGAACTTGAGACCTACTATTAAGGACTTTTGAAAATTTAGATCAATATTAAGATTGCATGAGAGTTAAGTAAGGACATAAGAATTGGACAGGAAATACTATCGAGACAAAACAAGTGCTGCAAAAAGGAAGTGGTAAGGTAGTTAAGGAGAGCCTGGATGAAAAGACTAATCCTAAAGGTATAGGATTCAATCTGAAGCTTGGGTTTCTGAGGTGTATTAAACTTACAGGGGAAGTGAGGATATTTAGGATGAGGAGGGTGGGATGGAAGAAAACCTAGAAGCAGAGGTGTGCTGGGGACTTTGGCAGATAGTCAAGCCATTCATCCTGTGTTCACAGGGAACATACTGCTGAGCTGAGAGACATATGGAGTTTTTATTTAAGAATCTAGAATGATACTCCTTTGCCTTTTCTCTGTCATCTCACTTTGTCATATGGAGTCATAATAATCTGGGTTCCTGTCTGTCTTCCTCCTTAGATTGAAAGTCAAGAGCAAGGACTTTTTTTTTTTTTTTTTTGACTTTCAAGTACTGTTACTTTAACTTTACACACAGCTGGGAAGTAGCATGTACCCTGGTAGTGTGTGGGGACTGAGCAGAGATCTCTCTGGATGAAGGTGAGGAACCAGTCTCTCCTCCCTGTCTTGTTGCCTGCTGCCTTTAGGACAACAGCCAAAGTGGCTTGCTCTTCTGTAAAGTTACTAGGTTGTTATGTAGCTCCTCATCAGTGGGTTAGAGGAAGCCAAGGTCACTCTGAACCCCATAGTACTCTTACTGGAGTTAGGTCATCAGTGTATCACAGAGGAAAAGGACCAGTGGTGGGCAGACATTTATTAAGGATCTACTTCCACGTATTCTTATGTTAAATACTATGTGGTTATATAAAAGACGAATGTATAGGATAATGTAAGAGCTCTGTCTTTAAGATATATAATAGCATATTAGACCCATGAGATTCCCATACATGAATCCAAAATTAACAAAAGGATGTCTAGATTAGCTAGGTTACCTGCTGGGGGTTTGGTTGGTTTATTTAATTATTTTAATTTTGTTTTTCTTTTTTGATTGTGATATAGTTGATATACAAGGCTTTAGTTTATTTTTATCTATAAAGTTGGACTGGATGATTCTAAATACCCTTTGGGCTTGGAATTGACTGAGGGCTCAAAGAGTTCAGCGGGTAACTCACTGTGAAGGGCTGCTGCTGCTGCTGCTGCTAAGTCGCTTCAGTCGTGTCCGACTCTGTGCGACCCCATAGACGGCAGCCCACCAGGCTCCCCCGTCCCTGGGATTCTCCAGGCAAGAACACTGGAGTGGGTTGCCATTTCCTTTTCCAATGCATGAAAGTGAAAAGTGAAAGTGAAGTCACTCAGTTGTGTCCGACTCCTAGCGACCCCATGGACCCACCAGCCCACCAGGCCCCTCCGTCCATGGGATTTTCCAGGCAAGAGTACTGGAGTCGGGTGCCATCGCCTTCTCCGACTGTGAAGGGCAGGTGATGCTTGTTCAGCATCTTCTTCATAAACAGGGTTTCCTGGTGGATAAGTGGGGTGGGGAGGGAAATAAGATGGAACTTGGAAGGTACCAGGAGGGGTTTGACTGGAAGAGGAGGAAGCATTCCAAGAGTGGAGAGCACCAGTGAAGAGTTGGAGGCTGGAGATAGCAGGCAGAATGGAACATGCTGTGAGTCAGAGTGGACCTCACCTGGCACCAACCCTCTGAGAGTGGGCAGAGTGATACTTTTAAGGCAGATCCCTTAGGAGCTTAAGCACCTCAGTTTCCCAAGTGGCTGGCAGTGCATTGGCTGAGCCAGGATGTTCATGTACTGTGCTGGTACCTGGGGAATCCTTCCCAACTTTCAGGTTAGTGATATCTGGAACTCAGTGCTGAGGACTTGACCTCCTAATAGTTCCACCTGCTTTCAGGATCCTTCCTGAGATAGTGTCTTGGCTTCTAAAGCTGGAAGGTTTGAATCCACGTTCAAGAACAACTTTTATACCTTCACACCTCTCACTCACTCCAGCACTGAACAGCTGCTGTTGTCCAGGGTGAGGTGTTGGAGCCCAGTGACAGTTCACAATAGTTTGTGCCTGTTCTGTCCAGGTGGGTCTGCCAGAGGCCCAAATGGTTTGTCCCCACATCACGTGGCAGCAGAGCCCAATTACAAGTGACCAGGGGAGTGACAGACTTAATTTTATGCAGTTAACACCTAACCCTTGGTTTTCTTGGCAAAGCAAAGGCATTGGCCTTTTGGCCTCTGCTGGTCTGCTCAGCAATTACCCAGTTATTAAAACTCAATAATTGTCATTAGCTCTCGTCCTCTGGGCCTGCAGAGTCCCACTGCAGGCTGCTTTGCATCTCATTTGCAAAGCTCTCTGAGGCAGGACTGGGCACGCTTGTCCTTCAGACCCCAGGCAGGTGCAGCAACAGAGCTGGCTTCCGGGGCCCACTTTCTCTGGCTGGTTTTGCTCTTAGAGATTGCGCCTCTTGTTTGCACTTCAGCTCTGGCTGCACTGCCTATGTGTCTGTGTTCCTGTGTGTTTGGAGGGCTGCAGCTCATTGTCAGGAGAATCGACCTTCCTCTTGCTTTTTCTGAGCTGGCTCTTGCTTTGTGGTGGTGGTTTGAAATTCAATTTGGTGGGATGCGTGGACTCTCTCCATTTCTTTCTCTTTCCCTTTTTTCTTTCGCGTTTCTCATCTCTGAAGAGATTTCTTCTCTTAAACTCTGGCATTAAAGGGAGGCACTTTCATTTTCTGTGGGCAAGGTCTCTCCACACAGGTGTCTGCCTGCTCTCTTCACTGGCAGTTGTTTTTTTCCTGCCACCTTGATGCTGATCGTGGTTGTCTGAAGTACAAAGGGAAAGTTAAGATTACAGGTTGTCCTTCTCTTTGATTGTATTCTTGGCTGTACCTTCTCAGTTCTTTGCGGGAAGAACTCACATTAGGCTGGGATGTGGAAGCAGGAGAATTCTTGGCCCCAGAAATAATATAATTACTTCTTGGACTGGATTGTTTGGGAACCTCAGCACTAATGAATGGATTGAGACTAAGCCCCTGGAACAGACAGGTCCTGGTTGGGGATAAAAGGTCTGAGATCTGTGTTTTGAGGCAAAGAAAATTCTGGTTAGACCTATGTGTATATGTATTCAGAAGTCTAATTAGACCCTGGGTGTGATTGCACTGTTCCATTGCAGTGGCTATGATATTATTTGATTTTTAACTACTTCCAGAGGGCAATGAGCTTTACCCCTGATTTGTTTCTGATCCTTTCTTTTTTTTTTTTTTTTTGATTGAGGTTAACCACTGATGGTTGTTGCACCTTATCCTTATTGTCTTGACTCTGGACTCATTCATTTATTCCTTCTGTCACTCAGCTCTTTGATAAATGTTCATCAAGGGCTGCCAGGTATAAAGTACACTACAGCCTGGAACCATTGACCAAGACAGCAAGAAGGGTCCAACCTTACACTTCGCAGATGAGGAAACGGTGTCTATTTCCTCATCTGTACAGCCTGTGTCCAAGGTCCAGGCTCTGGGATCTCTTATCTCCTGAGTGTCCTGGACCTCACCACTTTAAAATGATAGCTCGGCCTCAAGGGGCTTTTAAGCTGTTAAGAGAAACAGCCTGGTACTCAGGGGACTGTGGGTGTGAACAGAGCTCACATCCATCCTCCAGGTCTTCTCCCGGGTGGCTCCTCAAAGCCAGGGGCCTGTTGGCTTTGTGCTCCCTGCTTAGTGGCCTTGGTGGCGCTAGTGGTAAAGAATCTTCAGGAGACACAAGAGATGTGAGTTCGATCCCTTGATTGGGAAGATGCTCTGAAAAAGGAAATGGTCATTCACTCCAGTATTCTTGCCTGGAAAATCCCATGGACAGAGGAGCCTGGTGGGCTAAGAACCTTAGGATCACAAAGAGTTGGACATGACTGAGCATGTGTGTGCATGTGTGTGCACACACACACACGCACACACACACTCTCACACTCTTAGTGGCCTGACAAGGCTAATATGCCTCCATAGGGTCCCCGGTTGGATCCCAGACACGTCTTCATCCTACAGAAGCAGACCCTGCTAGGGAAGCTGGTTTCCAATCTGAGGTTCTGCCATGGGTTGAATTGTATCCTCCTAATATATATATATATATATATATATATATATATATATATATATATGTTGAAGCCTGAATCCCCAGCACCTTAGAAAGTGACCTTATTTGGAAATAGGGTCATTGCCAATATGATTAGTTAATGTAATGTCATACTGGAGAAGGTGGGCCCCTAACCCAGGATGACTGGTGTCCTTATTGAAAGGCAGCTTTGGACATAGAGAGAACTCCATGTGAAGATGAAGGCAGAGATCAGAGTGACGAAGCCCAGGAACACCCAAGGTTGCCAGCAAACCACCAGAAGTGAGGGGAGAGGCATGGGACAGATTCTCCCTCCCAGCCCTCAGACGGAATCAATCGTGTCCACACCTTGATCTTGGTCTTCTAGCCTCTGGAACTGTGAGACAATATATTTCTATTGTGTAACCATGCAGTCTATGGGACTTCGTTCTGGCAGCCTGAGCTGACTAATCCAGGCTCCATGTGCAGAGTGTGTGTGTGTGTGTGTGTGTGTGCGCGCGCGCACGCTTGCTCCACTTTGAGAAGGGAATGTGTCACCCAGAGGGAGATGGTGATGGAGGGGCTTCATCTTCCTTATTGCCCATCCAGCAGTGTGGAGGAGTTTGGGGCAATATTTAAATCATTAGCCTGAGATTTTGTGGAGGGGTTATCTTAGTATATATTTTTAGTACGTTTATTACATATGTTCTTTTTATTAAAAAAAAACTTTTTATTTTGTATTGGGGTATAGCTGATTAACAATGTGATAGTTTCAGGTGAACAGCAAGGGGACTCAGCCAAACATGTTCTTGTATCCATTCTCCCCCAAACTCCCTCCCATCTGGGCTGCCACATAACACTGAGCAGGGTTCCCAGTGCTATGCGGTAGGTCTTTGCTGGTTATGCGTTTATTGCATGCGTCCTTTGGTCCGGAATACCCTCAGGCCAACTCAGATATCACCTTGAGTTGTCTTTTCCTCCTTCCAGGCTTGGGTGGGTATTCTCTGCTCTCCTTCTCCAGAACTTACCCTGCTGTCATTTAACCATTTGTGCTGCTTTGCTGGGTCACCAGGTGCTCCGCAGAGGGCCTGGTGCTATCCTGGGGAGCCTGGGCTGCTGGCTGACACCGCGGAGGCCCTTGTGCTGGGGACACTTGTGCAGAAGAGGGCCAGGTAGACACACAGGATGTTGCTGGATGGGATCATGTCAGATCATGGAGGGTTCTATGAAGAAGATTGTTTTTGTTGTTTATTCACTAAGTTGTGTCCCCATGTCCCCAAGTCGCTAAGTTGTGACCCCATGGACTGCAGTATGGCTGGTTTCCCTGTTCTTCACCATCTCCTGGAGTTTGCTCAAGTTTGTGTCCATTGAATTCATGATGCTATCCAATCACCTCATCCTCTGCCTCTCTCTTTTCCTCCTGCCTTCAATCTTTCCCAGCATGAGGGTCTTCTCCAAAGACATGGCTGTTCGCATCTTCTTTGTGAAGAAGATAAAACCCAGTAATGTACTAGAAGGGGGCAAGAGGCAGTTGGAGATGGGACCGTCAGGGAGGCCTCTCAGATAGAGTGATTGCTGAGTGAGACCTGTGAGCACAGGAGGAGTCAGCTATGCAAAGACCTGTGGGAAGAGAGTCCCAGGGGAGGAAAGAGCAAAGTCTGGAGACCCCCAGGAGGGAACGGTCCTGGTGTGTTCAAGCTGCAGTGGTTGGAGAATGGCTGCTGAGCAGGAGAGTGTGGGTGGGGTTGACAAGAAGGAGTAGACTCCTACTAGACTGAGCTCACGTGGAGAGGATTCTGTACCTTTGTCGAGACCATATCTAACACACAGTCAGTGCTTTACACACACACACACACACACACACACACACACATGCTGAAGGAATGACTAAACACCTGTATGTACACATGCTAATAAAAAAAATCTCTAAACAGTAACACGTTTATCTAAGAATTGCTTCTCAGGCAAATGCTACTATCCAGGCTGCATCAGGAAGCAATAAATAAATAATCATGGTTCATAGATGTCATACATCTATGAGCTCAAGGTCATACAAGTTACACAGCCAACACTGCCTTTGGCCCTCGCTTGGAGCCTATTAACTCTCTTTTTACATACTATTGTAATGATGTTGGTTGTTAAGTTTCCCAATTCCTAGCAAATTTAGAGCAATGAATTATCTGGGAAGCAAGTAGGGGTGGGGAATTGACACTGAAGGCAAACAGAACTCATCGGTGTGAAGCAGTTATTTTGGGGGCAAGCAGCCCTAAGCGTGATGGTAAGCTGGGACATCATGTATTAGAGCGGAGTGAAAGTACAAGCTGTTTACAATGAGGATTCTGAAGTACATTTTGCTTCATGTATTTTGTCTGAGAAAACAGGGAAGTAGGTACCATTCTAAAATTATTTGCATTTGAAATGGTTAAAATTCAAAACCAAATCTAATGCTTAAGGATAAGCTTCATTTATCTGGAAAAAATGTACATCTATGGAATTCTACCTCCTTGAATGATGCCACATAAATGAAAATGTGATTGTTTAGCCCTTTGATCTTCAAAAGCCTTAGTACAAGTGGTAGATGATTTCCTGCGACCTCCCAATCAGAGCCAGGAATTATTATTTCTGTTTTTTCCCTCCCTAAGAGTCAGGTAGAAAATGACGAGCAAACAATGACATTATTACAGTGGTACTTTAATGGGTGTTCAGGGTCTAAAAAGTCAGCTGAGGCACCATATGAAATATTCATGAGTATTTTTCCTTTTTCTCGCCTTTCCCTTCTCCAGTCACCGGAGTGAAAACATCCAGGACAAAAGTTCTGAGTACAGGAATCCTGCAGAAATGGCTCCTGCAGGCTTGTCCCTGACCTTTTGGGGGAGGGACGGATAGACAAAGCTGTTCCCCTCCAGTTCCAATGTTATCCTGTCCCTTATTGGAGATACTAAATTTTGGCCCACACCCCAGACCTACTGGATGAGCAACGAGGAGGAGGAGAGTTAGACCAGCAAACTGTGGTTTAATAAGCCCTCCAGGTGATTCTGATGCATGTTAACTGTGAGAGCCTCTGTTGTATGTCTCCTGAATCTTTATTAGAACTATAGACAGTTACAGGACACAGCTGCACCCAATCAACACTTGTTGATTAAAATCTATTAAGGAGTACATTTTCATGAAGCAGGCTATTTTTTTCCCTCTTTGTGACAGGATTTAGTGCAGAGTACCTTAAAATAGAGTTTCTTCTTGCACACTGAGTCATGTGGCTCACAAATATTCAAGGATCTAACACTTAATGTTCATTCAGCTGTGCAGAAATGTACCATTATATGAAAGAAAAGCACAATGACATTCATTCAGTTGTTCATTCAATAGATATGTATCGCTGGCTAGAACCTCATGCTAGGTGTGAATAATGTTTTATTAGTCTGTCTTTCCTTGTAATGGTGGTCAGCATCGCTAAAGCACAGACATGGACATTTGTGCTTACTCTGTCACTTATGAGCTGGGTCATCTTGTGGGAGACCCAACTTCTCTAGACTTTAATTTTTCATAGTTAATTAATATTTACATCGATATTTCTGCTTTAACTGATACAGGATAGCTGTCAAAAACTTCTAATAAGCATCATAAAGTGTTACTTGCTCAGTTGTGTCCAACTCTTTGCAATCCCATGGACTGTAGCTCACTAGGCTCCTCTGTCCATGGAATTCGCCAGACAAAAATACTGGAGTAAGTTGCCATTTCCTTACTCCAGGGGATCTTCCCAACCCGGGGATCAAACCTGAGTCTCCTGCATTGTGGGTGGATTCTTTACCATCTGAATAGATACCTTCTCATTACAATCAGAGCAAAAATAAGGAAAGCTTTTACACTTTCTGTTTTTTTAGTAGGTGGTAGTGCAATGCTTGGGCTTCCCAGGTGGCGCTAGTGGTAAAGAAGCCCCCTGCAATGTAGGAGACATAACGAGACACTGGTTTGATCCCTGGGTCAGGAAGATCCCCTGGGAGTGGGGCATGGCAATCCACCCCAGTATTTTTGCCTGGAGAATCCCATGGACAGAGGAGCCTCGCAGGCTACAGTCCATAGGGTCACAAAGAGTTGGACATGACTGAGATGACTTAGCAGGCCCAGAGCAATGTTTCTCTCATTTTAATGTGCGTGTGAATCACCTGAGGATCATGTTAAGTGCAGATTCTGAGAATTTTGAGATGGAGGAGATTTTGCCTTTCAGCCAGCTTCCGGGGAGGCCGGTACTGCTGGTTCATAGGCCATACATTGAGTAGTGAGGCTCCGAGAGTCTGGCTGGTGCAACAAAATAGGAAAAAGAAAGGAGGGGCATGAGACTTGTAAAGGAAATCACTTGCAAAAATGATTTCCTACTTAAAAAATTTATGAACCACTAAAACTGCTAAGAATTTAATGCTTTATGCATTTACAAGGTGCCCAGCTGTCTGGTGAGGTAGTTTTGAGAGTAAAGTGATGCTGCTTTGTAAATCATAAAGCATTCTAGAAGTTTAAGCTAAAAAAGCAAGGACTTACTAGTTTCTCGGAGCACAGCTAATTGGGCCTGCATTGCCTGGCCCCATGGGGTGGGGTGGTCTTTTTTTCCTGTCCAGAATTTTTAACCAAGTTCATCCAGCAGGTTCTAGGAATGTATATTTTCACTTGTTTCCTCTGTCCTTGTCATTTCCTTAAGTAGATTGTCCACACTTTAAAGACAGGGGACTTCTTTGACTTCTTTTGGCAGCATGGTGAATAGAAGGAATGACAAATAGATTTTATCTAGCAGTCAACTCTGATTGATTGGCAGGGCTTCCTGGAGTCTGAAGGCTGAAACTCTTTGCAGGCCTAAAGGCATGAGTGCTACGATCGATTATTGATGTCTGCCTTTGACAGAGGACAGGGTAAGTGGTGGGCTGGTCCTTAAAGCCAGATTGACTGAAGTTTGAATCTCTACCAAGAATCAGAGACCTTGCCAGAAATTCCTCTCATGGAGCTCCGGGTCCTCCCCGACTCCACCTCTCTTTCCTTATGGCCCCATGGAGCCTAGTCTTTTCTATCTACCTTAGTGACACTCCCACCATCTTCTGTGATTTCTTTCTCTATAGATTTGGACAGAGAGGAGGGCAGTCTCCCCAGCTCCACTCTTCCTCATAAACCCCATTCTCTTGTGGACCCATCTCCTAATCTTTCTGTGGAAATAGAGGAACAATGACATGAAGCAGTTAAGAGGTTTATGGACCCTTACAAAACCAGAGAGTCATGGAGCTAGTCTCTAGTTCCTAAATAGGTCAGAGGAATTTCTGAACCTCTGTCTCCTGATCTGTGAAATGGAGGAGAATGATCTTGATGTCTCAAGGCTGTTGGGAGATTGAGTGGTGTGTAATGAATGTATGTGGGAATACCCACCCCAGTGGGTGGTGCACAGCTGGCATTTAGTCAATGCTGGCTCCTTCTAGCTGACACTTTGCATGCAATACACACTTCTTTTTTTAAACAGTGTTGACATAGCATGAGGGTTATGTCTAGACTTAACATGGAGTCTCCGATAACCTTCATACATGCTATTGGATGGGGAGAAAGAAGGTCTTTTTTAACGAAAACTTCCAAGACTCTTTCTCTGTGCCAGCTGTAATTCAAAGTGTATTATAGATATCAATTCACTTAGTTTTCATAATACCATTGTGAATTAAGTACTGTTTCCCAGATAAAGAAGTAACCACTGAGATACTAAGTATGTTGCCCAAGATCCTCCAGCTGGTGAGTGTCAGAGCTGGGGTTCCCACCTAGGGAGGATGGCTGTGCAGTCTGTGTTTCAGCCACCACGCCATGCTGTCTCACCTAGCCCTGCGAGGTTGGACACCCTAGTATCCACAGCCATTAACTTCCCATTTGAGTTCACAGGTGTTAGAGATTTGCTTTGTTTCCTGGAGGATTCCTTGTCTTCTGGAATTTCTGGAAGCAGTACTTCTCCTCGATTCTGGTGTCATCCTGCGGATTTCAGGAGAAATGACCCAGGAAATAGTCCAGATGGGAGAGAGGTGAGTGAGATGAAGCCTGGGGGAGGACCCCCTAATGCTGTAAAGTCAGACCAGAGAGAATCTTGAAGGTGAGATGTGGTCTGATTGTCGTGGCATCCATGAGTGGAGCTGAGAGTGGTCAGGAGAGTGCTGATGGAGTAGATACTCTCCCCAAATCTGGTCAGTATTTGCCTCCTTAACCCAATGCTGGATCTACACCCCAACTCTCGTGTGTGGAGTGGTGCTTTGTGGGCAGTGAGTGAAGCAGCGTCTTTACATGCCTTTGTTCTAGTACATTGCATTCACAATGCTTGTTCACTTGTCTATGTCCTGTCTGAGCCATGTGGGAGGAGCTGGGGCTGTGTCATCTTGTCCCCTCTTGCATGTCAAGCACTGGAATAGGGCAGGGCTGCTATATGAACCATGAATGAATGAATGATTGCAGGAAGGGTGCTTCATACCTCTGACTGTTGGAGGAGGCTCTCCTCCTTCATGGTGGCAAGTTGAGCGCTCACCTTGACTTTCTCTTGCTGCTGCTATAGGGACCATGATGGAGTCAGGATTTGGGGAGGTCACTGGTAGAAGGAGGAGTAGATGCTGCACAATGGGATCAAGAAGTTGTGGGGCCGTAATACATAAAGAACATAACTCTGCATTGTGACTTGAATTATTTGCTGGAAGGTGGCTACTTCCTTTCTGTACTTTCCTCAAAGGAGTGTCTTTGCTTTTTGTGACATGTTCTCTCATTATTCCATCTATCATGACTGCCTGCATGGGTTTGATGTAATGTCAGTCAGTCAGTCAGTTCAGTCGCTCAGTCGTGTCCGACTCTTTGCAACCCCATGAATCACAGCACACCAGGCCTTCCTGTCCATCACCAACTCCCAGAGTTCACTCAGACTCATGTCCATCGAGTCAGTGATGCCATCCAGCCATCTCATCCTCTGTTGTCCCCTTCTCCTCCTGCCCCCAATCCCTCGCAGCATCAGAGTCTTTTCCATGTAATGGAAAAAACATCAGAGTCTTTTTGATGTAATGTAAATACTCCCTATACTCCAGTATTATGGGTAAGACCCATTATTTCCTAGGTAACGACTATCAGGTTTCTAGTTTTTCTGGGTTTAGAGGAAAAATGCAAAAAGTGGCCATTCCTTGGCTTCATGTTCTTCAGTATTTTTGGAGAATAGTGTCCCTGGGTCCTCCCTGACCGCTGATTAAATGTGATTCTGACTCTCAACATCTTATTTCCCAACTTAAGTGTAAGTCTGCAGAGAGCTGGTTCCATGCCTTGTTCTGACACAACCCAGGATTTTTACAGAGAACATGATGCGTAAATACTTGCTGAGTTAATGGGCAATGTTTGTATACTTCCTCTGCTCTGAAGCAGCTAAGAAAATGACCTTCCCCAGGGGCTGACAGGGTTTGCTTTCTGAATCACTGAGTAAATGAAAAACTCTGAGGAGCTTCGGGATCTCAGGCCTACACCCTTGGCATGCTTGATGAAATCCCACCTTGAGATACAGGTGAAACCCTATCTGCCAGCCCTGCAGAAATAACACCTTTTGTAATGCTGTGTCCAGAGGACTTGCCTGTGGCAAGCTTTTAGGTTCTGCTCTGAAAGTTGAGTGTCACTACTTCTCTTTAGAATTGTGGCCCTAGGGGTGGTCCTAAAATGGTGGAGGAATAGGACGAAGAGACCACTTTCTCCCCCACAAATTCATTGAAAGAACATTTGAACACCGAGCAAATTCCACAAAACAACTTCTGAATGCTGTCAGAGGACATCAGGCACCCAGAGGCAGCCCTTGTCTTCGAAAGGTGGTAGGACAAAATATAAAAGATAAGAAGAGAGCCAAAAGTGGTAGGGATGGAGATCCATCCTGGGAAGGGAGTCTTAAAAAAGAGAGACGTTTCCAAACACCAGGAAACACTCTCTCTGGCGGTTCTAGGTGAGCCTTGGAATCTCAAGGGGGCAAAATAACCAGGAGGAAAAATAAATAAATAATTAAACCCCACAGATTATGTGCCTAACAGCAACTCCCAGTGGAGCAGCAGCCCAGACGCTCGCATTCCCCACTAGCAAGCGGGGGTCTGGACAGGGAGGAGCAGGCTGTATTGCTTAGGGTAAGGACCGGGCCTGAATGCCCCGAGGGCAATCTGAGGGAGCTAGCTTGAGATAGCAATCCAGACTGTGGGATAGCTATCCTGCGAAAAGCCCTAACCTAAGACACTGCCAGGCCCACTCACAGGACAAAGGACTGAGCAGAGCTAGCCAGCTATGGACCGGCACATCGCCCGCTGGAGACATGCAGGCAAGGGCAGCCAGAGCTGGAAGTGGACAATCGCGGCCCCAGAGAGGCATCCTATACCAAACTGCAAGCAGGCTTCGTTGCTAACCAAGACTTCTTGGGATTCTGTATGGTCGACATCCGCTGGGAGGGCCACAGCCAGAGATCAGCTCCCCAGAAGAGACACAACGGCACACCTGAGAAGGTGCACCCGTTGTACACCCAGAAAACCGAGCAGCTGGGACGGGGGAGGTGATAAGTAGCAGCCTTCAACTGGGGGTGACAGCGCTCGCCAAGCACCTGGTCACCTGAGCTACCTGGACCTGGGAAGGACACAAAACGCAGGCCCAACCAAGTCTGCGCCTTTGTGGAGTACCCGAGAACCTGAACCTGAGCGGCTTAGACCTGGGGAGTGCATGCAACCAAGGACCGGCATCAGACAGTTCCCAGCAGAGCAACCTAGAGCCTGAGCAGTGTAGACAGGGAAAGCACACACACCGTGAGCAGGGAAAACCCCTTGTGGCCGAGACACTGCGAGCACATGCCAGTGTTATTTGTTTGCAGTGTCCCTCCCTCCCCACAGCACGACTGAACAAGTGAGCCTAAAAAAGTGTCCACCACCGCCCCCTTGTGTCAGGGCGGAAATTAGACACTGAAGAGACCAGCAAATAGAATTGTGGCCCTCTCCTCTTTCATTTTTAAAAATTATTTACAATAGTAGAACTTGGCTGTAATATTAAAGATGGTCATTAGGCGCCACCCTCTGAGTCATTTTATTACTCATGACGAGCCCATCAAAGTGCATGGCATTCCAGGGCAGGACAGATTCAGGGAACTAGCACCAGGGGTTAAACTAGATGAAGCAGAATTAGCACTTACATCAAATGTTTTCTGAAAATAAACCTCTAAATATGTTCTCCTTGACCTGGCTCGGAACTGTTATTTGAGGAGAGCTTCTCCAGGTGTGACTCAGAGAATTGCCTCAGAATTACCTGCCTTTTTGTTATAATTATGGTTGCCTGAGCTCAGAAGCAGAAGCATAGAATCTGAGTCTGTTGGGAAGGCACTCTGAATCCACGCTGTTTTACAACCTCCCCAGTTGATTCTTATGTGCATTAAAGTTTGAGAGTCATTTAGTGCAGGCTGTCTTCCTTCTTCTAGGGGAGGGAAGAAGGCACACTGGATTGGAGTTAAGTAGTGAGGAGGTGGAGAACAGGCAGTTTTTGAGAACTCTGAGAGTGTTATATTAAAAAGCTCAGCAGCCTACTTTTTCTGTTTGTAAATTATATTTTATAATGCAAAGAATATTTAAAGAGAAGTTGTGCTTGAGATGGGGCTAGGGGAAGTGAAAGGAGGAGAGGAGCTCTTGATACATAGGAAGGAAAAAAAATTTTTTTGCTTATTTGATTTTCTGTTTTGTTCGACACTGTGGTCTCCATGGCCACCAAACAGCATCTATATAATAAGTCATTGGGGCACTTGAAGGCGATGGTGTTTAGTTCTCTTGTGGTGTTTGTTAACCATTCAGTGCTTGTTGAAGCTTCTGGTGATGGAGAATTTGCTATTCAGGAGCTTCATGAATCAGGAGTCACCTCTTGCTCCCTCCAATCCAATTTTCTATGCAAGAAGCATCTTCTTCTCTGCCTAATTGGAGGCTCTCCTGCTCCTGAGTGACACTGGAGTGACCTGACGTGGAGGCAAAATACGAGTGCACAAAGCATGTAGATAAGTGTGTAAGGACTTGGGCATAGAGGAGGTGAGGGCCGAGGGCAGCTCGTAGATTCCTACTGACTGTGCAAACAGAATCCACACAGCTTGAGAGAGTGTCTCAGCCTAAGGAGACACTCAAGTGTGGAACCTTGACCCTGGGCTTCACTTTGTCACTTCCTTGCTACCGCATCTCCTGCCTCCCTCCCTGCCCGGCTTCCAAGCCTCCCCGCTCTCCCGTTCTCCTGAGTGACAGGAGGGTCAGAGAACCACTAATTTACTTGCAGTTAAGGAAGTGGATCTCTCAGGGGGCATGAGAAACTCACCAGGAATGAGGGAGTCACCAGCTGCAGGCTTTTTACTACTCCACCAGGAAGAACAGAGAGAGTGGGAGCAGTGACACCCCGGGGGTCTCTCCGTTGCCACCAGCATATAGCTAGAGGGAAACCCGGGGTGAGGCCAGTTCACAGAACTGGCTCCAGAGGCCTCCCTGGGCACTGTGCCCACAGGGTTGCTGCCGGCTGTCTCTACTTTTGGAAAGATTTTTAGAACATAAGTGTCTGGTGGGGTGTTTGGAGTGCTGCCATGGACATTCCTACCCCAAGGAGTGATGCTGGCCATGGTCCTTGCTCTGGGGAGTGTGCCCAGGTGTGATGAGATGCCTGCTGCAGAGCTGGGGCTGGCTGTAAGATTCAGCACCTAATGGGAGAGGCTGGCAGGCATTACCGGGGTTCCGGTCTGGTGCCTAAAGGGAGCGGGGGCAGAGGGAGGGGTGGCGTGGTCCTCCAAGACAACTTGCCGGAACTGAGGGAGGTCCACCAGGAACTGGAGCCAGCCTCCAGCAGGGCTGGGATCTCTGGTCAGAACCAGAGGGGTTTTTGGCTGCAGGGGTCTGAGGTAGGGCTGCGAGAAGTAGCCACTGATTCCGAGTCTGATTCTGTCCATGTGTGTGACCTAGGATAGGATTGCCCTTCTGCCATCTCAGTTCCTTATCTGAAAGATGAAGGGTTTGAGCTTGGAGAGCCCTCGGTCCTCTAGATTTTAAGAGTTACAGTTTGGTCAGATGGTTTTTCTTTGGGGGGCCATTTGGGATAATGATAATGCTGGTAATAATATCACCAGTTGGGGTAAGGATTGTTACAAGAGTATTAGCTGCCCCATAGTGAAGCTGGCTGCCTTATAAGGTGATGAGCTTCTTATTTTTAGGGGTAATCAAGCAGCAGTCAAAGGATTCTTTCTGGTGATTCCAAGGTAATGTCATAAGAACCATCTGATTATTAAAAAATTGATTCCTGGACCCTACTTCCAGAAACTCTAATTTGACAGGCTTGGGATGGAACCTGGGAGTTTACCTGAGGTCTGAAGCCATGCACTTCTGTAGAGAGAGCAAGTAAATCTGGGAAATACTGCACACTAGACCCTTTGTTCTCAAGTGGGTCTTGTGAAGTTCACAAAGCAGAGAAGCCAAATAAAGGTTCTGGGGAATCTGATGGAGAAGGAAGCAATTTGATTTTGATTAACTTAGTGTTTCCAGCAGAGAAGACAATGGCAACCCACTCCAGTACTCTTGCCTGGAAAATCCCACAGGCGGAGGAGCCTGGTAGGCTGCAGTCCATGGGGTCGCTAAGGGTCGGGCACGACTGAGCGACTTCACTTTCACTTTTCACTTTCCTGCATTGGAGAAGGAAATGGCAACCCACTCCAGTGTTCTTGCCTGGAGAATCCCAGGGACGGGGGAGCCTGGTGGGCTGCCGTCTGTGGGGTTGCACAGAGTCGGACACGACTGAAGTGACTTAGCAGCAGCAGCAGCAGCAGTGTTTCCAGAGTGGAGTGTGGGACTTTACTGGATATGGGAGGAGAGGAGTACTCCTCTAATGAAGCTGCAGAAGCACTTCCATGGATGCAGTTTCCTAGTAATTACGTTCAAAATAGTAAAAAATGGGTGAAATTATTTTTAATAATTTATTTTACTTAACCTAATCTATCCAAAATATTATTTTAACGTGTAATCAGCATAAAGTTATTGAGATATTTTTTGTCCTTTTTTCCTACTAAGCCTTCAAACTCT
The DNA here is from genome assembly GCF_029407905.1 of Bubalus kerabau. NCBI lineage: Eukaryota > Metazoa > Chordata > Mammalia > Artiodactyla > Bovidae > Bubalus > Bubalus kerabau. Next base: position 27,887,913 of record NC_073645.1, read on the forward strand.
GGTACAGATTTTGGGACTGGCCACAGTCCAGACGTAGCTGGCGGGAGCCCTTTTGGACAGTGCTCATCTCTGAGATCTGTGTCACGCCACCTATGGTCCAAAGGCCAGCAGCATCAGCGGCACCTGGGAGCCTGATAGAAATGCAAAATCTCACACCTGAGCTATGAATCGGAATCTGCGTTGAGTTATTGGAACGAGGATATCCCCTATTCCTATTTACTAATCCCCTATTTCCGGGGATTCTGTACACTGTAATGTTTGAGAAGCTGTGTTAGGTGACTTGCCTTCTAATTCCAAGATTTCCTGTTTCTCAAATTCTGTGAGCATACAGTTAGCTAATAAGCACTGCTGATGTGAGAAGTGGGGACCCCGTGTGCAAACGTGGGTGCAGTTTGGCTCAGGCCCCTGACCTCTTGGGGCCCTTGGCCCTGACCCTGTAAAGGGGCCCTGGGATCCCTGGGTGGAGGGCAGACACATCATATCATAATGAACGGGTTGTAGTTTGAATCTTGGTGCTGTCAGAGTGCTTTCCAGGGAGACCTGGTGTCAAGCAAGGCTTTCCTGAAGAAGCAACATTTAGAATGAGAATTGAAGGGGCTGAGAGCTAAATCAGTAAAACAGCATAGTTGTGAGCCTGGAGGCTTCTGGAAGGAGCTGAGGCTGGAGAGGTGGCAGGGGTCAAGTCCTGCCAGTCCATGGAGGCATAGCTTTTCGCCCCAGCACACCTCTCTCCTGCACAGCATCGTGTGTGTTAATCTGTCCACATCCTCCTGATCGGGCCGTGGGCTCCTCGCAGGCAGGGCTGCACCCGGACACCTCTGATTCCTCCTCAGCAGCAGTGGTGGCTGGTGCCGAGTGGCTTTGGGAGCTGAAAGTTACATTTTGGGAAATTTTGTGAGCTGGTTAATGCACATGGATGGTTTGAAATTGGCCACGATGACAATATTTACACTATGGAAATTGGTGAATGCTATATAAATCAGGGTTCTTATTTTTCCTCTCAGTGAGCCTGTGTTTAAACATTTCCCAGCACACCCCTGCCAGCTGACTCAGGGTTGGGCATAGGCATACAGAGCAGGAGGCAGCAGCGGGGGAGAAGCTGGAACTCAGAATTGGGAGACGGACACCAGCTGTGTGTCGCCAGTCAAGTAACTTAGCCTCTCTGAGCTCAGTTTCCTTATTGGTCAGATGGAAATTCTGAGGCAGTTTTGAGAGGCTGGCTACCAGAAATGTGTCCCACGAAGCGTCGTTGGTTCAGGGCAGACAAACCAAACCAGGCTGGTTTCTCCTATCTCTCAACAACTGGAAATACCCACTCTCTTTTCCTTTTGCATTGTTTTTGATTGTTCTTTAAACTTTTTTTTTTTTTTTTACTTTGTAATATGATATTCTCTGTGGTGGTTAATTTCACAAGCCATCTCCCACCCTTTCGAAAGAAGGTGGCATGTATACCTTCCTGTACAGGGTAAACTCCAGGAATAATTGTTCTGTTGGCTTATGTCATCCCTCCCCCTCCCCACCCTGGCTCTCAGTGCTCTCCGTTGGAGATCATTCTTTCCTTTTAACTAGACAGACTGGCCCAGCTTCTCCATCACAGCAGGACAAGGGCTGTCCTTCTCCTTGGAGGCTCTCTGAAACTGATGGCTGCATCTTGGAGGCTGCACTGTTACCCCCTGGCCTCTGAGCGGGTGGCAGTGAGTAGCGGCCCCTTCTTTCTCTGCAAGCTGTGCTGATATCAGCGTATCCTTGGGAAAAGAGGAAGACAGTCCTGTGCCTTGAAGGGTATCTGCTGTGTGTTGATTATTTGAGGATAATATTTCTGGCCATGGGGCAAACGATGTGGGAAATGGCTTTTGCGGGTGATTAAATGCTGGGGTGGTGTGGCAGCTTCCATCTGTGGCTGTGAGTCCCAGTCACCTGACCACAGAGAAATCTGGCCAAGAGTCCATCTGTGAGCCTGGATTCTGAGGGTGGTGGGCAGTGAGCAGTCACACCCAGGATATTTAGAACTTCCCTGTGACTTAGACGGTAAAGTATCTGCCTGCAACGTGGGAGACCCAGTTTTGATCCCTGGGTCCCCACTCCAGTATTCTTGCCTGGAGAATTCCATGGACAGAAGAGCCTTGCAGGCTACAGTCCATGGGGTCACAAAGAGTCAGACACCACTGAGCCATGAACACATTCATTCCCAGGGCACAAAGGGAGCCACGAGGGACCATTCAGAATTCTGGTTCTTCATTGCTTCACCTTGACATGCTATGATATTGAGCCAGTCATTTTCCATCTCTGCCTCCGTGTACCTTTCTTTAAAAGAAGGGTGGGCTTGAACTAGGTGATCTTCTAGCTGAGGTCCCCCTCAGCTCTGAGGTTCTGTGATTTTATGAACTTCATCAACAAGCAGAGGCATTCCTATTTAGGCTTGTTTTATGTTCTAATTCCCAAGGACATATTTCTAATGGACTGTACTCCAGGGACTCTAATTATTTCTTGTTAGCCAAGAATAATTTTAACAAGCAACATAAGCTGTGAGGAGCCTGGTCTGCGTGTGTGTTCCATTTTAGAGTGTTCTGGGAATTGAGTTTAACTCAACAAGCATTTATTGAACGTCCACTATTGGGATGAAGTATGGTACACTGGAAGCAACATAGGAATTTGAGTCGGAAACCTGGATTTTAATCTGCGATTTGCTGTTTGTTAGCTCTGGCCTTGGGCATGTACTTAAACTCTCTGTGTCTCAGTTTCTCCACCTATAAAATGAGGAAATAAAGAGTCCCTTCCTCTTTGAGGAATACATGAGAGAATGAGTCTAGAGCCTATAACATATCATGCTTGAGACACGGAAATGCCGATAATGTGCCTCCTTTCGCTGTTAGGTGCCAGGCTTTGATTAGGTATTAGGAACACAAAGATACATGCAGGTCAGGGGTTTCTTGCCTGCAAGACACTGTCTGAGCTTCAGGCAGACAGACACCCAGTCTGTGATGGGGCATCCATCAGCACTTGGGATACGAATGCAGGGATCAGGACCTCAGAGTAAACGTGTTCAACTTCTGGAGTCACGAACACTAGCCAATGGCCAGTGTGCTCCTGGTGATAAGAAACAGAGACACAATGCAGCAAGACCAGCTCTGCAAATGCAGGATGACAGGCTTCAGTGCTACCTCGGGCTTGGGCATGGCATTAGGCCATCTCTGTCTTGGCAGCACTGAACTTGAAGTCTTTGGGACAGAACAGCATCGGTGTCCATGTTTCCAGTGCTGGGCTGGCACCAAGGTGGTGTGGTGGGCTTCTTTCTACAGGTGAGAATATACAGCCCCTGAAGCCAGGAGTTGCTGCTTAACTGGGAGACAAGGTATGCTCACCTGAATAGCAAGAACCTAGAGGCAGAGATACATCATGGCTTTTCCGACCCCGGCAAGTGCACGGTCATGTAGCCCTTTCCCTCCTGGCAGTCTTTCCTTCCTGTTCTTTCATAGAGTAATTAGATATTGAACACTTGCTAGTGTTGTATGGTACGGGTCTTTGAGCAACTGAACCTGGTTCTTGCCTGTGGACGCTTCTAGTCTGAAGGGGAGGCAGACATATAAGCTACTGTGCTCAGCAAAGTGTTGTAGGTACTAAGGATGCTGAGACAGAGTATGGGAGCCAGGGTCGGGGGGTACGAGGTGACGGCATGCCTGGATGTGCGGGGCATGGGCTGCACCAAGGTGGATGAAGGAGTTCATGGAAGCCCATGGTGGTCCGGGGAGGTCTTCTGGAGGAAGAGGGCTCTGTGCTATTTCTTCAAGTCTTCTTTCAGGCCATAGAGTACCAACACTCCCCAAGGTTGGGGAATTCTCCTGTCTATTTTGAATTCTTTCTGTTCATCCTGCTCGAGTGTTGCCGGACAATGCAAGGATAGTTGCTGTTGGCATGAAGCCCTCATCTAAAAGTCAGTTGCATTTGCCTTTTGAAAATCACACATTTTTGCTTAATAATTTGGGTATTTTTGTTGTTGGCTGCTTTTTAAAAACTTTTCTTTCTTTTTCAGGTCACACTCTGCTCATGATATAAGATTAATTTGAAATGGAATTAACTGTGTTCCATGCAGGACACTCTTGCCAAAAACTTATATCAAATGTAGTTTGCAGGGAAGGTTGTCTTTTTATCTTTTCTTAAAGGGCAGTCCAGGATCCAAACACATGCCCGCCTCTAGAACCAGCCTGTTCTTAGGTCTTTCTACAAGATTGCTGTCTCAGCTCACCCCTCTTTGAGATCCTGGAGCAGGCAAAACTGTAATAATCTTACATCTCAGGCCTCATAACTTTTCTGTATGGTCTTTGCTGAAGGTATCAACTATAATAAAAATAAAAGTACCTGGGCTTATTCCACAGCAAAGGAAAAAAAAAAAGAGTAAAGCCTTGCAAAGCCCTTCATAGTTCCTCTTTGTTATATGGCAGTGGAGACAGAGAGGCAGAGAGAAAGACCTACAAGGTCGGAGAGAAATGGGGGTGGTGGGGAGTGGGGCTGTTTCTGGTTCATCGCACGTGCCCAGGTCACAGTGATGAGCCCTGGGTGGGTCGGTGGGACGAGAATTGTACACTTGTGGTGCCCAGGTGCTAACTACCCAGTGCCTCGTCCTCACTTGAGCTGACCAGAAACCCCACGTCTCTGCAGGCAGTGACTTTGCTGTCATAACCATTCTTTTTGCCATCACCCTTGCCCTCATCACAGTGGTTTCCAACCAGAGGCAATTTTGCCTCCCAGGAGACTTTCAGAAATGTCTGGAGACATTTGTCATAACCGAGGGGAGAGGGTTACTGGTATCTAGTGGGTAGAGGCCAAGAATGCTGTTGGGTATCCAGCAGTGCACGGGACAAAATCCCAGAAGAAAGAATTATCTGGCCCCAAACATCGGTCATGCTGTTGGTGAGAAACTCTGTGTGTCTAATTTTGTGTGTAAGTGTGTGTGTGCGGCAAGGAGTTGTATTTAAAAGAGACAAGAGTTTCACTGTGACTGCAGGGAGGACGCTGATATTATTTTGGGGGTAAACAGTTGTTATTGTTTAGTTGCTAAGTCATATATGACTCTTTTGCAACCGCATGGACTGTAGCCCCCCAGGCTTCTCTGTCCATGGGATTTTCCAGGCAAGAATACTGGAGTGGGTTGCCCTTTCCTTCTCTAGGGGATCTTCCCGACCCAAGGATCAAACCCACATCTGCTGCATTGGCAGGTGAATTCTTTACCATTCAGTCACCATGATTAGGCTCCTGTTTCACAAATTTGCCCAAGCATCTAAATTATACATCTAGTTTGTTAAAAGATATATTCCAGGCCCCACTCAATGTAGACTTAGTCAGAATCTCCAGGATTGGAAATTTTATTGCTGCTCTGTTTCAAAGGTGATTCTGACCCAGAACCCATTTCGATACATAGTGGGTTAGGTAACAGTATTGGTCAAATATTTATTTTTGCCCATTCAGATAAATCTGAATCTTAACCTCAGCTCTGCCATTTGTCAGCTGTGTGACCCTGGACATGTCACTTCCTCTCTGAGCTGGTATTATCTCATCCTCTGAAGAGGGACAACCACATCCATCTCAGGGTTTGCAGTGAGCATGAGTGAGATGAGGTGTGTCAAAGCTCATGGGGGACAGTGGGTGTTCGGACCTGTCTGACACGTAGACTGTGTTGGATAATAAGAAGACCTAACAGTCAACAGCCGCTTACCATCCAGACATCATGTTCAATGCTTTTATCATATCTTTTCTATGTAGCTTCATAGAAACCTCTTTTTTTTTTTTTTTAATAGCTGGGGCACTTTCTAGGTACTCTAAGGGTGGTAGGCTGAATACTAGCTTCCCTCCCAAGATGTTCATGTCCTTATCTCTGGAACCTTGTAACATTACCCTACATGGTGAAAGGGATTGTTGTTGGTGTAACTGGGTAAGGATCTTGAGGTAGGGAAATTATTCTGGATCATCTCAGGGCGGGTGATATCACAAGAAAGCAAGAGATGAGAGGAACTAGGAGATGGGACTCTGGAAGCCAGAGGTTGGAGTGATTTGAGGAAGGGGTCATGGACTGAGGAGTGCTGACAGCCTCCTGAAGCTGAAATAGGCAGGGAAGAGGTTTCTCCCCTGGAGCCCTCAGGAACCAGCCCTGCAAGACCCATGTCAGGCTCCTGGCTTTCAGAACCTTAAGGGAATACATCTGTGTTATTTTTAAGACTCAAAATGTGTGGTCATTTGTTAGAGCAACCATAGGACAGTTACACACTTAGCATGGTCTTCTATCCAGAAATTCTTAAAATTTTTTTATTAAAATAAATTTTTGTTGAATTAGAGTTCATTTACCATTTTATACTAGCTTTGAGTGTGCAACATAGCCATTCAATAGTTTTATGGGTTGTACTCCATTCAACAGAGAAGGCAATGGCACCCCACTCCAGTACTCTTGCCTGGAAGATCCCATGGATGGAGGAGCCTGGTAGGCTGCAGTCCATGGGGTCGCTCAGAGTTGGACATGACTGAGTGACTTCACTTTCAGTTTTCACTTTCATGCATTGGAGAAGGAAATGGCAACCCACTCCAGTGTTCTTGCCTGGAGAATCCCAGGGACGGGGGAGCCTGGTGGGCTTCCGTCTATGGGGTCGCACAGAGTCAGACACGATGGAAGCGACTGAGCAGCAGCAGCAGCTCCATTCAAAGTTATTACAGATAATGGCTGTATTTCTCTGAGCTCTGTCTATACGCTACGCTACGCTACATTAAGTCACTTCAGTCGTGTCCGACTCTGTGTGACCCGATAGACGGTAGCCTACCAGGCTCCCCTGTCCCTGGGATTCTCCAGGCAAGAACACTGGAGTGGGCTGCCATTTCCTTCTCCAGTGCATGAAAGTGAAAAGTGAAAGTGAAGTCGCTCAGTTGTGTCCGACTCTTAGCGACCCCATGGACTGTAGCCTACCAGGCTCCTCCGTCCATGGGATTTTCCAGGCAAGAGTACTGGAGTGGGGTGCCATTGCCTTCTCCGGAGCTCTGTCTATACTATATCCTTATTGCTTGCTTATTAATATTTTCTACATAGTAGTTTGAATGTCTTATCTTAATCCCATATCCCTGTCCCCATCTGATAACCATCAGTTTGTTCTATCTGTGAATTTGGTTCTGTTTTGCTATATACATTTGTTTTATTTTTTAGGTTCCAGCTGTAAGTGATAGCATAGCGTATTTGTATTTCTCTGCCTGGCTTATTTCACTAAACATTACTCTTCAGGTCCATCCACATTGTTTCAAATGTAGAAATTGAGTGGTAAAAGGGAGGTCAGACGTCTGACGTCTAACTGGTTAGAAGAGAAAAATACACAACTGAAAAAGCAGGGGGATTTACATCAAGGAGCAAATACTAACATTGGAGAGAAACAGTTGAGAATAAGAGGTTCCTTCCCATCTGGTCCTGGTAGTCTGGGGGAACCCCCGGGAGGAAGCGGGAAGGCGGCTGGGCCCTTGACGTGCGTGTGCATCTGATGTCTTGTAAAGACGTTGTGGTTTCTTGGAAAGAAAACCATCTCTCTTGCCCAATGATCCTTTGACCCTTAGATGCTGAGCCTTCCATCTGATCTCCTGCCCTCTCCTCTTCCCACATGTCACAGTGGCTCCTGCTGCTGGCTTCTGTCTCCCCTGTGACTCTGATTAGGTAGGATAGCATGTGAGGTCCCTCTTCATTTGCCGTCTGTGCCATGCAAGCCTCCACTCTCCCCAGCCTCCACCTGCACTACCCCACATCAATTGATGGGCTGTGTAAGTGCTGACTAACATGGTTATTAGAAGTATGAATTATTTAAGGAGATGTGCACATCATTAACCTGTTGTTCATTGGAGGAAGTCTTGACAGGCATATTAACCTTAAGCACAGTGCAGTTTTACTTGTGGGAAGGAGGAGGGAGGCAGGGGTGGGTGTGGTACAGAGAATTGGCTGTATTGTGCAGCATTGGAAAGAGTTGCCCTGAGAAAAGAGGCAGATTAAAAAAAAAAAAGCTGAACGTCTTCTGAGAACGGAGTATTTTTGGCTCCAGGACACTATGAATTGGAAATGCAGGAGAATTAGCACGTCACACGTTCAGAGGCATCTGTGAGCGTATGTACCAATATGATCACTGTAATTATAATAATAATAAATGTTCTGTCGTGCTGTGACTTATGGAGGTCACCCTGAGATGAGAGAGAGAGAGAGAAGAGGAGGGATGGAAGAGAGCGAAGTTATTAATAAATCTTAGGCCCAGCCCCTCCATGTTCTCACCTCTTTCCCACACTGAACCCTTCCCTGCATAGTCCCCTCATCCAGACTGGTGACATGAGCCTGCTTGGTTTAGAGACATGAGCAAGCCCTCGGTCACTGACCTTCTTTCCAAAGGGGCTATTTCATTAGATGAGGAGTCCTGTTCTGCTTTTGGTCCCTGTTTGGATCTGGAAGGGCTTCTGAGCCCAAAGCAGATTTTCCTTTTGTGGGGTAAGGAGATTTGAAACTGGATCTCTGGGTGCGATGGAGATGAGAACCATCTCTGCTGGAATCTGCTGTGCTCAGGCTCTGAAACCAGTTACCTTTACGGGGAGGCCAGGCCAGAGCCTGCTGAGATGGCGTCAACCAGGGTTGCCTGCAGCTTTTGTCAGTCATCAAACGTTTGCTAAATGTCTGCTGGGTGATCCTCATCTTGCGGGGACACAGAAATGTCAAATAAGGCTTCTGTTCAGGAGCTCACTGCCTTCTTAGGGGGAGAATAATAACACATTATAGAATATAGAATATTCTAGCTATAGACTACTGCTGTGACCAGTGCTGCTAGGAAGTATATTGTTCTCTAACATCATAGAGCAGTTTATAATTTTTATGAAATATATTGCATAGCTTTCTCTTATGTGCATACCACTGTTAGCTGGACTTCCCTGGTGGCTCAGTGGTAAAGAATCCTCCTGCCAATGCAGGAGACTTGGGTTTGATACCTGGGTCAGGAAGAAACCCTGGAGAATGAAATGGCAACCCACTCCAGTATTCTTGCCTGGAAAAATCCTATGGACAGAGGAGACTGGCAGGCTCTAGTCCATGAGATTGCAAGAATTGGGCACGACTTAGCAACTGAACAGCAGTAACAACCATTATTAGTAGCAATGAATGGAGAGCACTCTTATACCAGTGAGATATATTTTGGACATAGAATGAGTATCACTGGGGATTACAGAGCACAGAGCTCTAGAAGCAGCTGTGGTAATACTAATATCTAACATCAGGATGTTTTATAGTTCATGTGTGTTCAGTTGCTCAGTTGTATCCTGACTCTTTGTGACCCCATGAACTCTAGCCAGCCAGGCTCCTCTGTCCAAGGAATTTTCCAGGCAAGAATACTGGAGTTGGGTTGGGTTGCCATTTCCTACTCCAGGGCATCTTCCTGACCCAGGGATCGAACCTGAGTCTCTTGCGTCTCCTGCATTGACAGGCAGATTCTCTGCCACTGCACCACCTGGGAAGCCCATCTTTATATCTCACGTGAACTTCTCAATGGTCAAGTGCATCCCGGAGAAGTTAACTAGCTTGCTTATATCACAGCTGATAAGTAGAAGAGCTGGGGTTTGAACCCCTTATGATGCTGAGCCCAGGACTTTCCCCACCCACCACAGCTGCCTGCCCCGTGGAATCGTGTGTATTCCTGTGCTTCCCGGTGCCTTATACTTCAGAGTCCTTCTACATCAGTCACCTCCTTTGATCCTCACAGAAAGGCAGCATATGAGGAAGAGCTGGGTTTATTCTGGGCCTTTCAGAGGCACCAGCTTGTTGGAGGATATAGCTTTGAGTGACTTGTCAGCTTATGTGTGAGGAGGGCATCGTGACTCCTGGAGAAAATGCAAAAGTCACACACACACACACACACACACCAAAATAAAAAGATGAAAAACATATGGAGCAAACAAGACAATAATAGAAAGTGCAAACCTGAGGAACTTCTGGCTGTCACTGTGCCTCCCTCGTTGCCAAATATCAGATGCCCTTTCCTACATTCCCAAAAGGCTGAAGCTGAAGCTCCAGTACTTTGGCCTCCTGATGCGACGAGCCAACTCATTAGACGATATCTTGATGCTGGGAAAGATTGAGGGCAGGAGCAGAAGGGGGAGGCAGAGGATGAGATGGTTGGATGGTACCATCGACTCAATGGACATGAGTTTGAACAAACTCCAGGAAATAGTGAAGGACAGGGAAGCCTGGCATGCTGCAATCCACGGGGTCACAAAAAGTCAGACGTGACTGAGCAACTGAACGACAATAAGATATCCTTTCCTAGATTCCAGAAAAGCAATAGAAAATTCTGACAGGTTCACTGGGTGCCCCTGTTTCCTCCTGCTAATCATCAGGCCCAGGTTGGCCATCTACAGCTATGCTATGCTTTGGCATTAATCAGGGCGGGTCTTCCTGCCTCTTTCCTGGTCCACTGGGTCTGTCTCACTTCTCCGCCATCACTTGTCTCCTTCAGGTAGAAGAACTGAGATGGAATAAGGATACAGTTACTGAGTTTTGCAGACACAGTGCCAGCTTTGTTTCTTTGTGTATTGTGAGGTGCAGGTGTGTGTTTGTGCCTGTGGACCCACACACACACACTCACAGGGATGCCTCCACACTCAGTAATCTGGAGCAGGGTCTGCCATCTTGCACATGGATCATTCGTATTAGCAGTTCCAAGGCAGCTTTATTATTTTAAGCCTCTTTTATGATATTTCCTGTGATTGGCAGTCGCTGTCATATTTCTGCCTGATACACACTGAGCCTGGAGTTGTTGACTTGGTTTTGGGATGTGTCACCTGGCTGTCTAGCATCGCTCACCCACGTCGAGCCCCACACTGTTCATTTCAGCTGGCCTGCTTCCATCAAGAGGAGGCAGGAGCTCGGGAGCCAGATGGGATGGGCAGTGATTGTGGTCACTCTTCTCTGGGGCTGTGTCTCTTCTCTAAGAACAGGCTTCCCCACGCACCCTGTTGCTAATGACAGGGAGGACAGGGCAGTGCTAGTGAGACTTTAAGAAGAGATTGCAAAGATGTCTAATTCATCTTTCACATGAAAGATTTGCAGTGACCTTACAAGTGGTCATCAGCTATTCTTGGATACTTGCAGAAATGAGGTGATCACTGCATTCCAAGGCAGCTTGTTCTCTATTAGCACCCACCTCAGCATGCAGGGAGACGGGAGGCATGCTGAGCTCACCCAGGTGTGAACCTGGGTTCTGCTCCTGACTCTCTTACCCGGAAGCTGGGACCTCAGGCATGTGTCATTGTCTGTCTGGGTCTCAGTTTCCTCTGGTTGTGAAGTGGGAGGGGGGAGGGACTGTGTTTCAGATGGTGCTCCGAGCAGCTTGGGGTTTCTGGAAGGTTCTTCAGGGGCTGCAAAGAAGGTTGAAATGGGGGTTAAGTGTTGGCAGGGACACAGTCATGCTAAAAGAGAATTGTTATGATTTTGCATTTTGTGTTTTTGGCTTTGAATAAATGACTTTTATAGATAAACACATTAAAAAAATAGAGGATTCAAGGTTCTTTCTAGCTTTAATTTTTTATGGTCATGGAAATCTGTAAAAATTACCATGAGGTCTGTTTGGTAAAATAATACTACTGTAAATCTATTTTACAGAAACAGTTCAAACCCCTCTTACAAGATAACCTTCCTACTGTCTCCCATCTTTTTAAAGTCCGCAAGGGCACATTGTGATTATTGCATCAGAGAGAGCCCTGGCCAGAACAGTAAACTGAAAGAGGTTTGTTCTGATGTCCTCTTTCCTTACTTTCTTTCCTATGTTACTTTCTTTTCTACTCTGAGTCCCTCTGTGGTTTCCCATTCTCCACAGACCATTGGACCCAGCCAGCTCTCACAATTGGGAAATTCTCTGATTTTCTTACCCTGCTTATGAAGCATTAGCTGAGGATGTTTTAATAGCTTCCAAAATATTTGGCACTTTTGAAGCCTGAAAATCCAAACCTGTTCTCAAAAAAATGAATGTCTAATGATGGAGTCTGGGGTTCTAAGATAAATTGCATCCCGGAAGTCATGGTTTGTGCACAGCCTGCTCTCCGCATCTTCAGCTTCCCCACCTCTTCCTCTGGGTGTGTTTGCCTTAGAGGTATATTTCCAATTTTGCCTTACAGAAGTGTTTCCAAAAGTAAATCCCCCAGAATACTAATCCTGAAGGCTCTGAGATAAAAGGATTCTGCAGCCAAATGCCTTTGGGAGAATGCTGGGTATTATGTTTCTCTCTTATAGATTCACAGTGCACCCTGATCTATTTCAGACTCTGAGAAATCCATCATGGAGGAGTCCCGGTTTATCTTCGTTTAATCCAGTGTTTCCCAGACTGTTTGACCACAGTATCCTGTTTTCCTCTAAGTAACAGCTGTTAACATCCCTCAGATCTGATGTTCCCCAGGACCCAGTGGCACCGGTTCTCACTGTGGGTGATGTTGCTCGCTGGGGGACTTTTGATACAGTCTGGAGACGTTTGGGGGCTGTTACAGCTAGTGGGGAGAGTGCTTCTGGCATCTACTGAGTAAAGACCAGGGATGTTGCTGTTATACATCCTAAATGCACAGGCCAATCACCGCAATAAAGAGATATCTGGACTCAAATGTCCATAGGGCTGAGGTGGAGAAACTCTGTTCTAGAGATCAGCAAGGATCAGGTCTGTTTAAATGCAGGGCAAGATGCTGTAAAATCTGATACTCAGCCAGGCATTTTATGATGAGGGATGTTTACTGGACAATGCAGAAGGAGATGCACCCAGGTAATATTTCCCTAACACCACCGAACAAATCCAGAGCTGAGCACTCCTCCATGCCCAGAGGAAGCACTCAGCTCCCCCAGTTCCCCGGTGTGGGCAGAGATGAAAGACGCCTTCTCACTCCTGAGCTGCTGGGATCTGAGCTGACAGGGCGCATCACCTGTTCTTGTCCTCCCTTCCAGAATCGAGCGATTTAGCACCATTATAGGATGAGCCTATTTTCCCAGCTTGCAGATTGTGGTTTATTTATTTCTTTAATCTTGCTCCAAGCTTCTTTTCTTTTTCTTGAACCGACAGGGCTTGGCTGCACTTTTTGGAGATGTTGACTTGGTGGAAGAAAATGTGCTTGCTGTCAAGCACAAGAGCATTCCTGGGACTGAGCTTCTTTAAGTCCCGGTGATTTATGTGTTTCCATAAAGCAGAGCAATGATGCTTGTTAGTCAGCAGAACTCACACCTGCAGCCTCCCCTGCTCCATTCCCCCGCCCCACATCAGGGAGGGCAGAAGACTGCTCCGTGCTTTCTGATTCTGTAAGTCAGTGAACAGCAAGCACTTTGGGGATATGGATCCCTTTGAGAATCTAATGGAAACAAAGGAACTTCTTGCAGAAAAATGCATACAGATGCATATATACAATTTTGCATGTGATTTGAGGTGGTACATGGTGGTCTGTGTTTACAAACTCAGGATTGGACATGCTTCATTTTGGGGACACTCCTTAGAGAGGTGGCTACTTTTGTGGGTCTGCACTGAGCCTCATCACTGAGGTGTACAAGGAAAGGAGCACTTCAATTCCTCACCTCAGAGAGCTGCTATTCTTAAGGAATCATAATTTAACAGAGTAAGTTAGTAACGCCTATTGTTTTAGCTCATTCATTCATTCAACACGTATTTATTTTGTTTCCGAGGAACTAAATACCACCTACTGGGAATTCAAAGATGAAAAAAACGCTCTTCTTTCTCTTAGCAATAGGGTATATAGGAAAGGGCACTGGCCTAAGGTCCAGCTGCTGGGATGGAAGAATTGTGCAGGGTTGGCAGGGTCTGCTTGATGCCTGGTATTTTATTCTGGACTCACGCTTGACCTGAGAAGCACTTTAAGAAATCGCCCCAAACCTTCCAGGGCCCCAGGGCAGCACTGCCCATTTTCCCTTTTCAGTGTCCTCTTCTGAGCTGAATCCACTTGAGTGGCTTCCCGTAGTTGTTATAGGCAAAGAACAGAGGGCACAGGGTCTCACTTTGAAGTTTTAGAAATTGGCTCACTGGTTATAGTCCACAGCCCCACAGCTCCTACCAATATATTTGGTAGGGGTTGAGGCTGTCTTTTCTGATCACATGTCCTTATTGATGGAGCTCACTGATGTGTGAGTCTTTGTAGAGGGAGAACTTTGCAGAAAGATGAACATCTTTGCAGTGAATCATGTTAATGCCAGTTACCTCTGTTTCCTGTATCGTTTGGGCTCCATAATGAATCTAATAAAATGCTTAGCTTCCTTCTTTCTGGCTAGGACATGTACTCTAGGCATTCTGGGAGGAAGAGGAGTTGATCTGTTTGTTTGAGCCGGTGAGTACTTTGAACTCAGCTACAATGCAGCCTAGCCATCTGACGCTCTCACAGGACAGGCAGGTGGGGTTTCTTTTTCCAGAAACAACGTGTCTGCATAAGGTTGTGATGTTCTTACCTGAAGAGGGGCAGTGAAGTCCACAGCAGTTGAATTCAAAAGAAGAAATCGCTTTTCCATAATTGGTACCTTTTCATTCTCTTTTTCAAAATGCCCAGCACCACTGCTGCGGCTCTGAATTCCCAGTGAACCTCAGGGTAGGGAAAAAGACCACACGGAAATTACAGTTGTAAGCAGGTAATGAGAAGCAGCTACAAGCAGGCAGCTCTCTGCCTGTGAGAGTAGGGGTTAAATTACAGATTCACATGGCTCCATTTTCTGCTTTCAGTGTAGCTGTCGAGATCTCAAACTGAGAAGCCCATTGCTGCAGCCTGGGCAACTTCCTTGCAGCTTTTGTGTCAAGAGAGATTTATTATTCTTACAGGTTCTCCTCATAGCAGCTCCCTCCAGATGGGTCTTTGGAGGGAAGATTTCATTTTGCTAAGAACCACAGCTCTGCAGAGACTTTGTTCTGTCTCTCGGGTGAGGCTCCTGAATCTGGGTGAAGAAGGTAGAGAAGTTGAATCGGGCAGTAGCTGCATTGAAAGAAATGAAAATGGAGCCAAAAGACCATTTATTGCTGCATTATGGGAACATAAGACTGGAACAATAACCATAATGTCCATCAGTTGGTAAATGGCTAAATCAGTTATGGTCCATCCATAAAATAGAATAGTGTGCAGCTGTTAAAAGGAATGAGGAAGATTTGTTTCCACTGATAAGGACCGGTCTCCATGATACAGTTTTTTAAAAAAGTTTCAATACATTGTAGATAGCATGTTACCATTTGTATAAGAGTGATCTCTAAATATGTACCTTACATCTACAAGGGTGATTTCTGAGATGACTTATAAGAAATTTATAATTTTTGCCACTAGGGAAGGATTTTATTGAGAGACAGGGGAAGCAAGAAAGCTGGTTGTAGAAAATCCTTTTGTGCTTCTGGATTTTCCCCTCCTATATGCATGTATTACTTTCTCAAAAATCACTTAAAGCTAAAAAATGATTTTCAAATCTAATAATGCTTAGCAAGGTTTGCTTTTGGAAGGATGAGCAAATTGTGGTTTGAATGTGACTAACCAAAGCTACCCAGAAATGAAAAGTTGTCTCCAGGAATTCCCATTATTGTGTGGGATTTATCACTGCTAATGATAAGTAAGAACTAGAACCTGTCAGGTGAGGTACGATTTTACCTTCATTTATGGGAATGAATTGAGTACATTATAGTCCACATAAATTGCATTTATACCACACCAATTTGTTATGTGCCATTTATTAGAAGCTCAAGCTTCCTTCCTAATGACATCATTGTTTCCACCACCCAGGCTCACTGCCTCTTCTGTCCTGCTGTTTTTCAGCAGGTGTAGGGTGGGTGGTCTATTTCTTGGGAGCTCTCAGAGTTTCTTTCCTGTGAATCAGGGGTCAAAGAGGTAATACAAATGTTTGGAATGGCCAAGTCAGAGGCGGTAGAAGTGGCTAGGTCTTTGGCAACCAGAGTGGCATGCCCCTCTTGGATCAAATTAAGCTTGAAAAAATCTGCAGGTCATATCTTTTCAAGGTCTGGGGGATTCTACATTCCCTTTGCTAATGATTGACAGAAGCCTTTCTAGTCAGAAAGCATCCTCCTGGGTGTTGATGTAGAGTCCATAGAGGAAGGTTGATCAGATAGCCAAGAAACAATCTGATTTCTGCCTGTCTGTGCATTCTGCCCCAAGTTATTGAAGAGGCATCTTGTTCTTGTATTGGACACCAGATTCCTAGAGATTGAGGACTTATTCACCTTTTAATCAGGGCAGAGATGAACATATCTTGCCCTGGGCTGTTCTTCAAAAACTTACATCATGCAGGGTTTTACTGGTTTAAAACATTGCAACTGGGAGGCTTTCTTCTCAGGGTATATTTCTGTGACAGGAAAAGTGAAAACTAGAACAAGATTGCTGAGAAAATGAAATTAACAAAGGAAATCATTCTTAGTACAACATGTATTCAGAATAAGAACTTGATAATCATTAAGAGCATAATGATTGCCCTTTGAAAGTATAGTAAGCGGAAGTGAGTACTTTAGATGGTCCTGCTCTGAGCCTTCTGCTGCCTCCTCCATGTAAAGAATATCTGGCTCTGTGGCTTTGGGGGTGATGTTCCTTCTGTCTGGCTTCCTTTGACTAGTGGGAACCTTGGCTGTCCCAGTGGCCAACTTTGTCAGATAATTCAGGACTTTCTCCCTTATCCTGTCTCTTCTTAATGGTTTGGTGTGACTCAAGGGATTCTGTGCCAATGCTGCCATAACTCTCCTTGGTAGCTCACCCATACAGGAGCTTTTCCCTCAGAACAGGAGATCAAGAGTCCGTCCAAGTTCCATATAACACTGCTTCTCCCTCCCGCAGAAGACCAGTGTGCAGACTAAACCCGAGAACCACACGCAGTACTAAATAACACAATGCAGCAGACAGCAGTTCCTATAAATTACTGAGAACAATGCTGAAAAGACAGTGTAAGGTGCATAAATTCAAGTATTTAGCCAGAAGCCCATTAACTTAGGGTGGACAAGAAGAAAATTAACAAACCACTTCCCAGTAGGAGTTTGCAGTGGGTGGGGAAATAGGAGAGGGTAGCAGAAAATAGGTCATACTGGAAAGAAGTCCAGGGGAAAAGAAAAAAGGACATAGATCCTTTTCAGGACTGTGTGAGAGAAAACCCTAAGGTCTTGAGTTGTAATCCCCAGGTAGACTGATTACCATTGGAGGATCCACCCGTTGCCTTATTGGCACAGCTCTTCCCTATCTTTGCAGTCTAATGGTTTACTCATTCAGTGGCTCATATGCCACCTCCTCCATGAAGCCTTCCCTGATGTTCCAGATGAAAACAGCTTTTTCTCTTAGGATGTAACCCTGTTTCAGTACTCATCTCTTACTTCTGACCCTTTATGGTGGTTATTTGTGTCCATGTTTATATAAGATCTCAGAAGGAGGGGATTATGACTTGGTGAGCAACAGTTTAGCAACTGTTTTACTGAATGTTTATTATATACCACTCCCAGTGCTAGTGGGGAATACTTTACATGAGAAAAATGTGGTCTTAGCACTAAGGCATTTACCTTTAGGAGAATCATGTATGGGTCTTTGCACTATGTATGTGCAATCCCTATTGAGTGAACGAGACTGAACTCTCTCTGACCTGTTTTAAGGATTAGGAAATTGAGGTCCATGACTACTTGACCTTCATAAGATGACATTCCTAGTTTGCATAAAGATTGAAACTCAGGCAACTGTTTTATTGCTTGATTTTATAGTCTACAAACAACATCATTCCCTTGGCCAGTCATCTCATAGATGAATAAGTAGGGTTTGGAGAGTCTGGCAGTAGCCCTGGCCCCTCAACATTGGGTATGGAACTCCTGTGGTGCACTGAGAACTAGAGAAAGGACGTGCACGAGCTATTCAAAGCAAGGCCAGTGGAATGGAGGTATGTCTGAGAAAGGCTAAGGAAATATTGAACCTGTGGAAGGAAGGAGGAAGCCCATGGTAGAGTGAGAGAAATGAGACTTGGGCTAGGTAGATCTTTTTTAACTGGTTACTTTGCATTTGGAACTGGTCACTGGAGGCAGCATGGACTCAGAGCTCTGCAAACAAATCTATGGGCATCCCAAATTAGTTTAAATTGGTCCCTTGTCAAACTTGAAAGCCAGACTTTGCTTTTCTTGGTTGCTAAGCTGGTCAGTTAGAACTAGAATCTATCTCAAGAAGCCATCTGATCCAGTCCCTTGCCTTCATGCCAGTAGGATATTATCTCCATTTCAGTTCAGTTCAGTTGCTGAGTTGTGTCTGACTCTTTGCAACCCCGTGGACTGCAGCATGCCAAGCCTCCCTATCCAACACCAGCTCACAGAGTTTACTCAAACTTGTATCCATTGAGTTGGTGATGCCATCCAACCATCTCATCCTTAGTGGTCCCCTTCTCCTCCTGCCTTCAATCTTTTCCAGCACCAGGGTCTTTTCAAATGAGTCAGTTCTTCACATCAGGTAGTCAAAGTATCAGAGTTTCAGCTTCAGCATCAGTCCTTCCAATGAATATTCAGGACTGATTGGATCTCCTTGCAGTCCAAGGGACTCTCAAGAGTCTTCTCCAACACCACAGTTCAAAAGCATCAATTTTTCAGCGCTCAGCTTTCTTTATAGTCCCACCTCTCACATCTATACATGACTACTGGAAAAACCATAGCTTTGACTAGATAGACCTTTGTTGGCAAAGTAATTGTCTCTGCTTTTAAATATGCTGTCTAGGTTGGTCATAACTTTTCTTCAAAGGAGCAAGTGTCTTTTAATTTCATGGCTCTACACATGGACATCATCAGATGGTCAATACCAAAATCAGATTGAATATATTCTTTGCAGCCAAAGATGGAGAAGCTCTATACAGTCAGCAAAAACAAGACCAGGAGCTGACTGTGGCTCAGATCATGAACTCATTTGCCAAATTCAGATTTAAATTGAAGAAAGTAGGGAAAAACCACTAGACCATTCAGGTATGACCTAAATAAAATCCTTTATGATTATACAGTGGAAGTGAGAAATAGATTCAGGGGATTAGATCTGATAGACAGAGTGCCTGAAAAACTATGGATGGAGGTTCGTGACATTGTACAGGAGGCAGGGATCAAGACCATCCCCAAGAAAAAGAAAAGCAAAAAAACAAAATGGCTGTCTGAGGAGGCCTTACAAATAGCTGTGAAAAGAAAAGTGAAAGGCAAAGGAGAAAAGGAAAGATATCTCGATTTATCCGGTGACTTAAGTGAGGCTCAGAGGGGCTTAAGGGTCTAAAACCATTCAGAAGAGATCACTGCTTGGTGGTAGCCCAGCGGTGATCCTCAATGTGCAGAGTGACCATTTCATGAACATTCTTTCTGATGAAGGCGCTTCATTCAGTTGAAACTCAGGTCCTCAGGGACTGACTCTAAAGCCACCCCTTTGGCCTTCAACTTGGAGCATGGGAATGTTGGTGGCTAAGCCTTTGAATTCTGGCTGCTATGTTTGGGTAATGCAGGAGGACTTCGAGGGGGGTGCCCATGCTGGTCTGAGAGGGTCTGGGGCTGGAGCAACCACAGATGCACAGACTCCAGAGTGTCTCCTTAGGCCTTCTCTCTTTATTCATAACACATAAGCTCTTCTGTTGATAACTGATGGATCATCCAGAGTTCTCTAAAACTCTGGGAAAACTGAAGATCTTTTTGAATTGGGAGTCTTTTGGTGGCTGTGGTCAGAATAGATATTTATATTTTTCACACCTTGTTTCCATAATACAACCAATGATGAAAATATTTTGTTGAGGCCAGAGTGTTATATTTCTGTTTAAGAATCAAATAAGAAAGAAGGGAGGGAAATAGATCAGAGGCATAAGTGTAGAGGGAAGCCTGGACTAGTGTCTACATTCCCTGTAAAAAAAATGCTCATGTTTGGGGAATGGTTCTGATGTGAATTAAAAACTCAGGGATCCAGAAAGTCTGAGTTATCCTAAAACATCATGGGCCTGTCCTGTTAGAGTTATCTGGGCAATAGGGCTCAGTGGGAAAAAGAGAATGTGTGATGGAACCTCCACACTCACACTCCTGGGGCTGCCTATTTATCCAGTGTAGCTTGATGTTATTTATAGTCTCATCTTCCTGTGGCATGTGGTTAGTTCTTCTTCTCAACTGCATCCCATTCTGCTTTGCTTCACTGGTTAAGCAGGTTAATTACTTTGTAAGACCATTTGTTCCTTGAAGGCATTGAGTATTTTATTTCCCTTGGATTGCATGTAGCATTTATGCTGTTCCTGGCAGTTAGAAGAAATGCAGTGGATGTTTAATACTATGGTTTCTGCAACAATTCTTGCTTTGGAAAGTGAACTTCTAAATATTCTTGGTATCAGAATGGCTACAGTTCTTCAGTTCAGTTCAGTTCAGTCACTCAGTCATGTCCAACTCTTTGCAACCCCATGACTTCAGCACGCCAGGCCTCCCTGTCCATTACCAATTCCTGGAGCTTGCTCAAACTCATGTCCATTGAGTCAGTGATGCCATCCAACCATCTCATCCTCTGTTGTCCCCTTCTCTTCCTACCTTCAATCTTTCCCAGCATTGGGGTCTTTATAATTAGTCAGTTCTTCACATCAGGTGGCTAAAATATTGGAGCTTCAGCTTCAGCATCAGTCCTTCCAATGAATATTCAGGACTGAGTTCCTTTAGGATTGGCTGGTTTGATCTCCTTGCAGTTCAAGGGACTCTTAAGATTCTTCTCCAACACCATAGTTGAAAAGCATCAATTCTTCGGTGCTCAGCTTTCTTTATGGTCTAGCTCTACATCCAGACATAACTACTGGAAAAACCATAGCTTTGCCTAGACAGACATTTATTAGCAAAGTAATGTCTCTGCTTTTTAATATGCTGTCCAAGTTGGTCACAGCTTTTCTTTCAAGGAGTAAGTGCCTTTTAATTTGGTGTCTGCAGTCACCATCTGCAATGATTTTGGAGCCCCCAAAAATAAAGTTTCTCACTGTTTCCATTGTTTCCCCATCTATTTGCCATGAAGTGATGGGACCAGATGCCATGATCTTAGTTTTCTGAATGTTGAGCTTTAAGCCAACTTTTTCACGCTCCTCTTTCACTTTCATGAAGAGGCCTTTAGTTCTTCTTTGGTTTCTGCCATAAGGGTGGTCTCATCTGCGTATCTGAGGTTATTGATATTTCTCCTGGCAATCTTGATTCCAGATTGTGATTCATTTAGCCTGGCATTTTGCATGATGTACTCTGCATATAAGTTAAATAAGCAGGGTGACAATATACAGCCTTGACGTACTTCTTTCCCAATTTGGAACCAGTCTGTTATTCTATGTCCAGTTTCTAACTGTTGTTTTTTGACCTGCATACAGATTTCTCAGGAGGCAGGTAAGGTCACCTGGTATTCGCATCTCTTTAAAAATTTTCCACAGTTTATTGTGATCCACACAGTCAAAGGCTTTAGCATAGCCAATGAAGAAAAAGTAGATGCTTTTCTCGAATTCTCTTGTTTTTTTCTATGATCCAGCAGCTGTTGGCAATTTGATCTCTGGTTCCTCTGCCTTTTCTAAATCTAGCTTGAACATCTGGAAGTTCTCAGTTCACATACTGCTGAAGCCTGGCTTGGAGAATTTTGAGCATTACTTTGCTAGTGTGTGAGATGAGTGCAATTGTGCAGCAGTTTGAACATTCTTTGGCATTGCCTTTCTTTAGGATTGGAATGAAAACTGACTTTTTCCAGTCCTGTGGCCACTGTTGAGTTTTTAAAATCTGCTGGCATATTGAATGCAGTTCTTTCTCAGCATCATGTTTTAGGATCTGAAATAGCTCATCTGGAATTCCATCACCTCCACTAGTTTTGTTTGTAGTGATGCTTCCTTCTCTAAACTCCTACAGTTTGTAGGTTGTGCATTATCCTTTTTTTTTTTTTTTTTTCCATTTCTTCTAGCTTCAGTAGAATGTGGGATCCTTGGGTCTTCCACAAGGGCTGCGTCCCTACTTTGGGACTGAATGATTTTTGGTTGACTTAAATCCCAAGTTTTATATCTTAAAAAGGAGTTTCAGGGCTTCCCTAATGGTCCAATGGTTAAGAATCCACCTTGCGATGCAAGGGACACCAGTTCAATCCCTAGCCTGGGAAGATCCCACATGCCATGCAGCAACTAAGCCTGTGCGCCATAATTACTTAATCCTGTGTGCCTAGAGCCTGTGCTCTGCAGCAAGAGAAGCCACCACAATGAGAAGCCCCAGCACCACAACAAAGAGTAGCCCCTCCCACTTGCCACAACTAGAGAAAGCCCACACTCAGCAATGAAGACCCAGCACAGCCAAAAATAAAGTAAATAAATAGATAAATCTTTCTTTAAAAAAAAAAAAAAAGCATTTCACGGTATCAGTATCTTGTTGGGGCAGATGAGGAGAGGAGCCTTGGAACTTGTGCTCTAATATAGATAGATATAAAATGTATATGCATATATGATGTATGTTTTTATAAATGCATATGCATATGAGCATATATGTTTATGAATATATGAACAAATGTGTTATATATATACTCTGCATATATATTTTTTTCTCTTTTAGTCCTTAAAACAGATTTATAATAACATTGCTAATATCTCTGTTTTTGAGAGAAAAGAGATTCCTATCACTTTAGAAGCAAGTTACTTTGAATGTCAGACAACATAACCCCATCACATATGGGTGAATTTTTTTTTTTTTTTACCTCGAGTAGCTGAATAGGAAGTTGAGCTCTATATACAATAAACACAGGCTCTACAGTTAGAATAATTAAAATAATGAGTCTGCACTCTCATTCTTGCCCAAGGTCACAGAGCCAGTAATCTGTGAACCTGTTATTCAATCTCAGGTCTGCCTGATTCAAGTGCTTCTAGTCCTTCCTGATTGAAAGGGAACAATAATGGAAGGCTGTGTTTAGGAATTTGGATTCTGCACCACAGGTGACCTTTGAATGCTTGATGAGGGGCCAAGTGTGAGATTTGACAATATATTTCATTAGGACATTCTTGTTGGAAGGTTGAGAGATGGGTGGGAGGCTGTGAGAAGGAAGTAGAATCAGTTAAAATCCATGGTATTACAGTATTCCAGGTAAAAGATGATAACAATCAGGATGGAAATTGTGGGAACACAGAGGATGTGATAAATTATCATTGCCAAGGTAGTGTTGTTAGGACTTAGCAATGATTAAGTAAGTTTGGGGAACAATTTGATCAGTAATATGACTTTAAGGTTCCTGCTGACACTGTTAACCCAAACACGAATGCAGATAGAGGAACAGGAATTTTCTTTAGCAAAGGTGAGGGAAGGAGAATATGTATGATTTTGACATGTTATGATTGAAGAACCAGTGGTTCACCAGGGCTTCCCTGGTGGCTCAGTTGGTAAAGAATCTGCATATAATAAAGGAAACTGCCTGCAATGCAGGAGACCCAGGTTCAATTCCTGGGTCAGGAAGATCCCCTGGAGAAGGAAATGGCAACCCACTCCAGTATTCTTGCATGGAGAATCCCATGGACAGAAGAGCCTGGCCGGCTACAGTTCATGGGGTTGCAAAGAGTTGGACATAACTTAGCAACTAAACCACCCCCAGTAGTTCAAACGTTTGGAGGTTTCAAGAAAGCAGTTGGGTTATAAAACCAAGGAGCAGAAGGGCACTCTGGATGAAAGAGGGAGTTTTTGGATTCATTGGAAGTTAGGTGGTAATGAAGCAGTCAGAGTGGATTCAATTTCCAAGGAATAGAGTATGGAGAGAAAGGGACGGTTGAAGATGGGACTCTGGCAGTGACAACAATTTAAGGGGGTGCAGTGAGGCAGGTCAGCAGTGACAAAGCTGGAGCAGTTGCCCACAGAGTGTTAGAAATGCAAGGACTGGGCCTTTGGCTCATCTCAATTTCCTGGCCAGAGAAAAGTAATATGCAGTTCTGTCTAAAAACTTCTGAGACTTCCCTGTCAGGATCACTCATCCCTGAATTTCTGAAACAGTCACGATTCCAGATTCTTTGTTCTGTTGTCAGAATTCACGCCCATATTTTTGTCAGAATTTGTGTCCAGGTTTTTGGTCTGGAAAATGTTGTACATGTATTGCTCATCAGCTCTATGGAGTGAAGCATACGATATTCCCCAGTGCCCTGACTTTCCTTCAAAGGCTGATGGTTGGGACATTTTCTTTCACAAAGCCAAAGTGGTAAAGAGCCAAGTGGCTGCTGTAGATGGGAAGGATGAATAGAAATACAGGGAGTTCTGGGGCTCAGAGTAGATGTCTGTGGCTTGAGGTGAAGAGTCTTTTAGAAACCCAGAGGGGAAATAGCTACAGGAATCCAAGGGGAAGGTGACATGAAGAGCCTCCATCAGAATGACTTAAACAAAAGTTTAAGGAGGCGATGTCAAGGTAGATTGTGTGTGTGTGTGTGTAAGAGAGAGAGGTAAAGAGGTGAGAAGGGGCAGAAATTGATTAATTATTATCCAGCATAGCTGAAGAGGAAAAGATTTGGAAAGTTACTTCAATAGACAATACATACCTACATATCTTATTCAGGTTTTGCTGCCAGGACAAGGAGAGTCCTGGGGTAACAAGAGGATTCAGGAGGGGCCACTCTGATGCTGAATTCCCTGGCAAATACACTGTCCTTCTGGATGTCATAGCCCAACACCCACTTTGGGCTTAGAGAGGATTAAGAGCTTGCTTTTCTCTACCCTCAGGAAGGCTCTTGATGGG
The DNA here is from genome assembly GCF_029407905.1 of Bubalus kerabau. NCBI lineage: Eukaryota > Metazoa > Chordata > Mammalia > Artiodactyla > Bovidae > Bubalus > Bubalus kerabau. Next base: position 27,912,624 of record NC_073645.1, read on the forward strand.
CTCAGTGGGGGACATGGAGATGCTTAAAACACACCACGGTGGGCCTGATGTCTGAGAACAACATTCGCAGGCATATCAGACCTAATTTCTCTTTTTGTAAAAAATATTTTGAAATCCCCGCTTTACAGTACGGAAATGAAATTCAGAGAAAATATAAACTGCCTACCCACATAATTAAAATCAACATAATGCCCTAACTGTAATATAAAGGAGAAATAGATGGATAGAAATTTATAACAAAACAGTGTGTGTTTCGCTAAATCCTGAGGTATGACTGTGCTGGAAAGTTTAACGACATCATCACAGAATCACCATGAAAAAGATGGCTACAAAATCAGTCTGACACAGGTATGTGGTATTGGAAATTCAAACACTATAAATGGTGTTTCCATTAATTATGATGATTTTAAAAAATGATGCATAATTTGGGTAAGTTCTTTATGAAACAAAAGGCTATCTTCCCTCAACCTATAAGGTAGTTGTATACCTAGAAAATTTAGTCTATTGATACTGTACAAAAATATTTTCTTCTTATAGACGAAAAGAATTTAGGCTCTGGGCTTGGTTAATAACCAACAGGGTCTTCCCTTCAAGAATGTCTGGTGACTGTTTTCTATTCAGGGATATGGTATAATTTTTCCATGATACAGAACAGTATAGAGTGATTAGCTTTTGTGCCTCTGTCCACTAAGTCCAGTATTGCCCATCTCCCACCAAATTTTCAAAATGTCTCCTAAGGGTCAGTAGCTCTTCTGTTGGAATCATTATTTTAGACTTGGTGGGATCCAAAAAGACTCCCATTTCTGCTGCGAACTGAAGAACTCCAGTTATTCTGTATGATTAATGCCTGGTACCACTGAGGAGCTGTCCATGGTCCTGCTTAGTCTTTGATTACTATGAAGTGAAGTGTTAGTTGCTTTGCGGCCCCATGGACTGTAGCCCACCAGGCTCCTCTGTCCATGGACTTCTCCAGGCAAGAATACTGGAGTGGGTTGCCATTCCTACTCCAGGGAATCTTCCTGACCCAGGGATTGAACCTGTGTCTCCTGCACTGGCAGGTGGATTCTTTACTACTGACCCACTAAGGAAACCCTGATTACTATGAATTTGGTTAATTTCAAGTCATAGTTCCACTATGACCCTTGTTTTATTATGGATTCCTGATCCAAGGCTCTAGTTACCAAGTTTAGTTTTACCTGCAATAAGAATTATGTCTGCAACAGCCAGGCCAACAGCTAGATCTGGCCCTGCTTTGGACTGAGAACCCTCCTGATCAGTGATGTTGCTTTGGCTCAACCTTATTGGTGTTATCAAAAGGAGGGCAGGATATTTACTTCTAAGATGTTTCACTGAAAAGTCATTAAAGAAGGATTTAACTAGTTGTCTACCTTTTAGCTGGGTAGAACGCAGTTGTTTTCTCGGATTTGGATTTAGTAGGGTCTGCGATTTCCATAGCTGGTTCTGTATTTGTGAAAAGCCTGTCAGTGTGATGCTTTCTGTAGCCAAAGTGCTTAACCGTATTTCCCAAAATGTGATACTTGTAGGCGTTCATCTGGTACATGGATGTGACAGTAAGTAACATTGGCTCATTTGGTGAGATAATTAATCCTTTCTCAATGTGCTTTCAATCCCTTTAGGATATCAAGAAGAAAATCTCAGTTTGGGGCTGGTGTGTCTTTAACACCTTTCTAACACTTGATAATCTCTTATTTTAACAAAGAAAGGGCAGGCTTCAGGCTCAGAGCCCACAGCAGGGGACAGTATTGACTAGACTTTAATGGCCATGTTTTCTCTGCTTTGTAATTATTTTCATGATTACTCCACATTTATGGAAGGTGATCCTGATTTTCCATTTTGGTAGTAATACCAAATTTTCTTTCAAAATCAATTAATTTTAGTAAAAAAGAAGAACCAGTTTAAAGAAGTATATTTAGCACAGGTGTTACACAGATGTAGTTTGAAAAGAAGGTGGTGTGTGGTAGAATTGAATTTTAGGAAGTATTGCCATCTTGTATCAGTTGAGGGGCTGGTGCCTGGGTGTAAAACAAGTTCAGGGACAGAGGCAAGCCATACTCTCAGGATATTGGCTGGTTGTCAGTCCATTAAATTACTGGTTTCTTACACAGACTCACTCCAGATTATTTACTATTCTTGTTGCTGTCTTTGTCTCTGGGTAGGGAAGCAGCATGTTAATGCCTCATATAATCGGTGATGGATGGCCCCAGCCTGTCAGTCTCTGACACTTTGAGTGTTCAGTAATTTCATTATCTCCCCATTTCTCTACTCTTTGCAGCCTAGCACTTATGACAGGGTGGCATCCATCCCTAATGACATGGGATGGGCTGAGATTCCCAAGAATCATTCTGGCTTAGAAGAGGCAAATTTCCATGAAAGAAGGCATTTCCCATTCCACACCCACTCCCCCCCAACCCCACCCCCGGTCTAGAACAAAGCAAGAAGCTGGACCAAGAGTATTTGCTTCTGTAAAAAATAAAAAGAGAAAAATAAGTAGCCTAAGTAAGAAGTCTGTAAATTGAAACCTTTAGTGACTAATGACAATGATTGAGGTAAATGTTTTCTAACTCAGAATGAAGCTAAAAGTGTTTTTTCCACCAAATATGTTTTTGTAAAACAACAAATCTCAATGTAGATCAGATGCCCACCAAATAAATAAAATCAAAGGAGCTGCATTTGCCATTGGTTTGATGGAGCCAAGCTGTTTGCTAAGCCAACCTTTGCCAACTTTTCTTTTCTGAGAAAGCTCTGAATCAAACCTGATTTAAAAAAATATATAGAGAGAATCTGAAAATGTGTTGGCTGTAAACATTCGACTAATTTCTATGTGCCATATGCATTTATCTCACCTAGTCTAAATAACAAACTGTAACTTCAGAGAGCTTAAGCCTCTGAGAGTTTAAGGTTAATGGCTTGAAGTCACACAGCAAGCAAGGTGAGACAAGGATTGGAATTTCATATCTCCAGCTGTTGTCTCTACATCCAAAGTCAATGCATTTTGGACTTAGTTGCCTTTTTCTAGCCTGTGTGTAAATATCCCCTTCTCCCTTTAACTGTAAAATTCTCTCAAAGACAAGAGAAGATTGTCACTTGGGAGACTGCAAAAAAAATCATCTTAGGTATTTTTTAAAAAATAAGAGAATGAACATACACAGGTTTCTGAGTCCCAACTCAGATCTATTGAATCAGCATTTCTAAAGGTCAGGCCTTATCTTTTAAAACAAACTCAGTTAGTGCTTATAGTCATCAGGAATGTTTGGGAAGCAGTGCATAATCTCATGGGACAATCCCGTGGCTGATATTAGTTGATATTAAAAATATTCAGTGACCAGGGAAAGGTTGTGCTCTGCCTAATCAGAAAGGACCTTTGCTATAGTTGAAGTGGAATCTTAGAGATCCTCTCATGCCAAGCCTTAGTGACTTAGTTATAGGATGTGAGTAAAGCTGAAAGGTCTAAGCAGCATGTCTGGATGGTAGCTTGGAGCAAAAGCTTTTAAACTAATGGGGCTGAGAGTATGTCAATATTTTAACTGGTGTGGCTATACCAGTGAGTTCCCATTGAGTAGCAGCCCTGGTAACCTTCATATAAGAAAGTATAAGCAAGTGGTAAGGGCTTCCTTTTCTATAAATTCCGTATTTCTCAAAATGTTGAGCCATCTGCATGTGAATCACAGGGAAGCTCTTTTTAAAATGCAACTTTGAAACCACTACACACCTATGAGAATGGCAGAAATACAACACGCTGACAACGGCAAATGCTGGCGAGGATGCGGAGCAACAGGAACTCTCGTTCATGGCTGGTGGGGGTGCAAAGTGCTACAGCCACGTTGGAAGACAGTTTGGCAGCTTCTTACGAAGCTAAGCATACTCTCACCATATGATCCAGCAATCATGCTTCTTGGTACTTAACCAAATGAGTTCAAAACATATGTCTACCCAAAACCCTGCCTATGCACGTTTATAGCAGCTTTGTTCATAATTGCCAAAACTTGGAAGCAACCACGATATCCTTTAGGAGGTAAATGGATCAACAAACTGTGGTACATCCATACAATGGAATATTATTTGGCATTAAGAAGAAATGAACTACCAAGCTATGAAAAGACATAGAGGAACCTAAAATGCATATTACTAAGTGAAAGAACCCAGTCTCAAAAGACTACATACTGTATGATTCCAACTATATGATGATTTGGAAAAGGCAAAACCGTAGAGACAATAAATAGATTGGTGGTTGCCAGAGGTTAAGGGGAAGGGAAGAAGAAAAGATTTTTAGGGCAGTGAAAGAATTCTGCATGATATTATCATGGTGGGTACAGATCATTACACATTTGTCAAAACCCAGTGAATATATAAAACCAAGAGTAACGACAAGCTATGGTTTTGAGGTTAAACTGAGTCAATCACTGAAGGAACCTGAGTATGTAAATTTCCTTCATCACTTCTGGTTCCCCTCATGGCTGTGCTGATCATCCCCTCATGCCTTTACTATGAAGCCTTCCCTGATTCAGCTAGCCAGGACTGACTTCTCCGCTAATTTTAGAAATTAGTGACTCTTTTATTACCTCCCTTCACCTCGTATTCATGTCTTTTCACTTCCTTTAGCATACAGAGGCAGCTTTAATGAGGTGGTGAGGGGTGTCATCAGATGGCCTGGGTTCAAATTTCATTTCAACCATTTGTTGGTGTCAGCTTGGGAAGTCACTCAGCCTGTCTTCCTCATCCCAGGCTTCCTCATCTGTAAACATGGGGGTATTAAGAGGGACTGTCTCATATGGAGCTTTAGTTAGGGCAGATCAGCTTGTATTATTCTTTTTCCACTTTCCCTGCTCCCTTGGAAGAAGATAGAGTAGGACAGAGGATAGGCTCTGAAACCTTGAGGACCTTTGATTTTGATCTTAGAAAAATTAACCTTTTCAAATCATAATTTTCTCATTTGTAAAATGAAAGAAAAAATGCCTACTTTGTTATGTAATTCTGAGGGTGAAAAATATCACCCCTGGCTCTTCCAGAACAATTTTTCCATGTCTATTGTCACTCATGCTGCCATAAACATGCCTGTGTGAATGAATGAATTACGTATTGCCATGCAGCACAGAGGGAATCTTTGAGGGTAAGAATCAAATCTGTTGTGAACATAATTTTTACATCTTGGAACTTTCATCTGGTCATGTTTGTTTTGAAGCAGAGCCTGAAAGGAGCAACTAAAATGTTAAGGGATGAAGTTAGTTCTAATAGCAAAATTGTACGTGAATTTACAAATATGTAGAAGTTTACAGAGTCATTGTGGTATATGTCAAGGGCAAGCTTCAGACACACTTAAAAAATTCAAAAGTTTTACCACTTCTGATGGTCTTAAGTTTAAACACTGAGAAGAATAGACTTTACAATGATTTTGAAAGATCCTGGCTTCTTTGATGCTAAAATGGGAATTGTATTCTCTGAGATCTACTTCCCATTGCCGGCTCACTAAAGTAATTGCTCACATTCTCTCTTTTCACTCTATTATATTTTAAGACATTTTAAATATTTGGGTGAATCATTCTTCTTGGTAATTAGATGTAGTATTAGAATAGCTCTTATATTCCAATGTATTACATTTCCTTTATATACCTCAACATCATCATTTTCAGTAATGACCTAGTATTTAATGGTGGTTTCACAAAGATTATGGATTCCTGAAGCCAAGAGAGGGTGTTGGAGGACCTCACATCTCCTTATTCTGCCTTTGCTTTACAATTGGATCATCCAAGAGGAGAAAATAGGAAAGAAGAAAAACGAAAACAGCCTCAGCAGAGATAAAACCTTATGGGGTTTCTCAACATCCTGTAATAGTTCTTAGAATTGAGATGGCACTTTTCAATCTGAGCTGATAGATCACTTTCGGATTTAAAGAACTAGATACTAGGCTGTGGTTTCCCCCAGGAAGTAATAGCTTGGAGAATAGCTTGGAAGCAGCAGTGTCAGGAAATGGAGAGTGAGCAGGACTGTGAAATCCTGGTTCCAGTTCTGAGGAGCTGAGGGAAAGCAAAGGCAAGAAAGGAAGTCTGTGCTGTCATAGCCCGGTCTAAGGATCCAGTTGGGATCTGTTGTGCCTCTTCAGAATATTTTTCCCTGAACAATGAAGCATAAACAGAATCTGCTACCATTTAAAGCTGCTGACAACTTCTGAAGGTCAAAGAGGTAACCATTTTGGTTTTAGGGCTGGGAGTCATGTGCTCAGAGAAGATCTTGGAGGTGGATAGGAGGCACCAAATTGAGTTTTTGGTGCCTGGACCTGGTTAGGTCCTGCAGACCTGGCTAGTTAGATCATTGGCACCTGTTACCATGGTACCCAGAGTACTGAGGCTTGAACAAGATGGAGATTTCTCTCCCATGTCCAGGAGTTTGGTGGTTCAGGGAGGGGAGACGACTCTGACCACATCGTCATAGAGACCCAGACTTTGTGCATCTTGTTGCTTTACTGGCCTCTCTGTCTTTCCCACATGCTCGAAGCTAGCTACTACTATGTCCGTATTGGTGGTGAAGAAGAGAGCTGTCCATTTCTTTTTGAGGAACTAACTCAGAAATTGCACATGTCACTTCCACTCTCATTCCCTTGGCAGAAAAAAGAAATAACTTAGTCTCATGATCACTTCTAGTTGTAAGGGAAGCTGGAAAATAAAGTTTCTAGCAGGATAAAGGCTAAAATGTGGAGGGAGGGTCTCCAGTACTAAAAGGAAGAAAGGGAAGCACGTTGCTGGTGTTGTTACAGATCTCGTCCCTTATTCAGTCAGTGGCCATCTAATTCTGCTGTCACATCCCTCCGAGTTCCTCACATTCCTCACAGAAGCTACCTAAAGGGGAACAGAGAAGCTGTGGGATTGAACCTTCAGGCTCCAAACCCCTCCTCAAATACCTCATCTTGATTTTACTTTTTTTTTATGCTTTGGATTTTCACATCAGTTTCCTTTAAAGAGAGATTTCCTAGGCTAAAATATTTCTGGAAACCTCTACAGTAAGCACTTTTAATAATCCTATGCACTACCCATCACTAGCAATTTTTCCCCTCTACCTCATCACCTCTCTCCCTTTCTGGGTGTCTCTGGGTTGCTGTTTGTGAAGAATGCATTTCTGTTCCCCTGTGAGTCCCCAGGCTCATTTACTCACTCAGGCACTTACTGCAGGTGAGTGACCCCATTTTTGCTTCTGGATTTTCTTGAAAAGTAGTATTTTTTTCCTCTTAATCCTTTTCTCCTCCAGCTCTTCCTTGGAGGGTCCTCTGCCTCCTTCAGGACTCAAGGTCTCCCTCCTTGACTAAATTTACTGCTGTCACAGAGATCTTCTCTAACTCCTGGCTAAAGCCTGTTTTAAACTCCAGGGAAAGAGCCATTATATAATTATTTACCACCCAATGCTAGGACCCAAATCAATGCCAAGAAATTGCTTTGGGATGTCAGTCCCCAGGTTGCTGGGTATACATCACCCATTTATTTCTAGTTATCTGGTTACCTTGTAAGGGTAAAGTGTTCTTCTATTTTAGTAATGATACTTTGAAATTGCTTAGTGCTTTCCAATTTCCACAGCTTTATTTTTTTCTCCCCACATAGAGTATCTCATGTGATTCTAACAAGCACCTGGAAGGTAGGATTTTCATCATCCTCAGTTTAAAGATGACTACAGGTGGTAATCAAAGGTCAAGGGACCTGGCCCAAGGCCTCACAACTGCTATGTGGCAGAATCAAGATTTGAGTTCAGTTCTTTCAACCTCACCCTTCATGTATATGAACTCTTGGTAATATGGATTATAGAAAGGATAAAACAGGATGTTGAACGTTTCTTTCATGGTCCTTGCTCCAAAGGAAGAGCTCAAAGTAAATTTTAGTTTCCCTCCTCTATTATTATACCTGATGCTTTTGTAAAGTGACCTCACTTACATTATTTCATATACTGTTATAGCCCTGGCAGTGGACAGGGGTGGATACAGCTCTGGATACAGAGGCTAAAATAGATGAAGTGACTCTACTGTTGTCATATAATTAACAACAAAATCTGAAGCTTAGTGCATTCCCTTTCCATGAACTGCATCATGGAAGCGGCGCATTAATGCATATCTTTTCAATGTTGACTTTCAATCTTCAGATTGTAACAGAGATCCAATCTTCTCTCTACCGGAGATCCCGGTAGAGATAGGATACGATTTGAACACTGATATCATTTCCTGAAGCCAGAATAGAGGCCAGATCATATGAACTGGGCAAATTTATTTGATTTCTACCGGAAATGGGCAGAAGGATAGGTGTGAGCTTCTTGTGTGCCTTAGGAAAGGTCTGAGTCTAGACACTCTGCAGTTTCATCCTTTCATCTGTACATTGATTTATTCATTATTCATTCATATAAGTAGGGTTTAGATAAGTAGACACATAGGGAGAGACAGACCCTGAGTATCACCCTTAGCTGGTTCTCAGGTGCTATGTGGAACTGTTTTCCAGAAAGTCCACCCAGATGTAATAAGCAACCTACTCTGTGAGTGATCAGGGGCTACACACTTTGGTCTTTGCCCTTCAGTTTCTTACCCTTGAATGTAAGGAAAGTGACACGTATACACAGAACTGATACAACTAGAATGTGATTTCTTTATAGAAGAAGCAGAAATGAAATTGTGCCAAAGCACAGAGGACAATGAGATTAATTCCAGTGAGAAGGTCAGGGGGAGGCTTTCTGGAATAGGAGCCATATCAAGAGGGAACACGAGCAAGGCTCAAAAGAGGAAAATGCAAGGAATAGTCAGAAAAATCTCAATTTTCCCAATATTGTTTCAGAGTGGTTTTGGCTAGAAGACATTGGTACCAAAGATGAGTTGGGGTCCATTTCAGGAATTTTGAAGTGGGCTGAAGAGTCACCCTAAGTGGGTAGGGCTTCTCTTGGAGCAGTAGGGAATAAGGGGTAATGGGAGGTGAGAAGGCTCTAAGATTGAAACCAGTCACAATCACTTTCTTCTGGAGGGTGGAATTTGGGTCAGGGAGTACACAGAGAGGACCTAACATGATGGATGAGCACAATGCCCTTCCTTCTAGCTGACACTCCATTCCCATCACCTTCCACCCTCCACATGGCCATCATCCTTCAGTTTTTGCAGCCCAGGGCACCCCCCTCTCTCCATGCTCTCTGCACCCTCACCCAAAACTTCTCTCTCTTCCTCCTGGTCCCTCTCCCCTCTCACCATTCAACCTTTTCTTCCTCTCTCTTTTTCATGAGTAAACTTCAGACTTTTTTTTTAAGCCTCTGTCTCAGATACCCTGCTTGTCTTACTGCAGATATCTCAGTCTTTATTGTAAAGGCCATTGAATGTGGGTGGTAGTTGGGAAAAAAGCTATGAACATTTGCAGAAGAATATGATAAATATTTTTTATCACTTTTAAACTTCTTGTAAATTAGGTCAAGTTGTCTTTAGCTTCTGGGTGAGGGAACTGAGGTATAGAGAGGCCAAGAATCCTTGCTAAGATCGCACAGCTAGTTATTAGTAGCATTAGGAATCTAAGCAAAATATTTGTGACTCAATCTCATGCTAGGCATTTCTTCCATTTTAGGCTGTTTCCTCTGAGTCAATTTCCTATGTGCCCAGAGGGTTAGTCTAGGCATAGAGAGGTGGGAAGCTTAGTTACAAGTGAGACAGTAGGATTATGAATAATAACCTCAAATAACAGCAGCATGATGTCTCTGACTGGCTAATGGTACTGTCAGCTCTAGAACGCTCTTCAGTAGCAGTGAAACTGGAATGGTCTTGCCGGTGACACTGTAAATCAAACCAAGTATTTTGGAAAGCAGCATGGTAGGATATACCCAAAGCTATAACATGAATAATGACCTTTGATTATGATTAAGTAATATCACACATTGGAATTTATCCTAAGGACTTGTCTGACAGTGAAAAGATGCTAAATGCATGAAAAAAAATCACATTTTTTAAAAAAGGAAACATACTAAGGTATGTTCCCTGATAATAATAGTGATCATTATGAAGACTTTAGGGTTTCCCTGGTGGCTCAGATGGTAAAGACTCCATCTGCAATGCAGCAGACCTGGATTTGATCCCTGATTGGGAAGATTCCCTGGAGAAGGGCATGGCAATCCGCTCCAGTATTCTTGCCTGGAAAATCCCATGAACAGAGGAATCTGCTGGGCTACAGTTCATGGAGTCACCAAGAATTAGACACGACTGAGCAGCTAACACACACATGAAGACTTTAGTTAGGGCAAAGCAGGAGTATGACAGGTTAGGTGAAAATGCAAAGATAGCTGAAAATACTATGTGTACTTGACCACAAGTCAGGGCAAAGGTGTACATTTCATCTTACCAGAAGAGAACATAGGGATAGAAATAGGAAGGGGCTAGTGTGCTTATGTGGAGAAGGCAATGGCACCCCACTCCAGTACTCTTGCCTGGAAAATCCCATGGGCGGAGGAGCCTGGTAAGCTGCAGTCCATGGGGTCGCTCAGAGTCGGACACGAATGAGCGACTTCACTTTCCCTTTTCACTTTCATGCATTGGAGAAGGAAATGGCAACCCACCCCAGTGTTCTTGCCTGGAGAATCCCAGGGACGGGGGAGCCTGGTGGGCTGCCATCTATGGGGTCACACAGAGTCGGACACGACTGAAGCGACTTAGCAGCAGCAGCAGTAGCTGTGTGCTTATGATGCTGGGAAAGATTGAAGGTGGGAGGAGAAAGGGACGACAGAGGATGAGATGGTTGGATGGCATCACCAAGTCAATGGACATGAGTTTGAGTAAGCTCCAGGTGTTGGTGATGGACAGGGAAGCCTGGCTTGCTGCAGACCATGGGGTCACAAAGAGTCAGACATGATGGAGCGACTGTACTGAAGTATGCTTATGGATATTTTTTTTCTTCCTGAAATTGTCATTGGTGTGCTGTGGTTTTCATAATGAAACATATGGAAGAAAACTAAGGGTTTAGGGTTTGCTCGGAGCTGTTGAGATGAGCTTAGGTCTCCCTTTCCACGTTGGATGTTGACAAACACTTGAAAAGTCCTCTAAACCTCAGGCGCTTTTGGGACAGATCCACATTCCACACAGCTGACATCCTACACCTTTTATTCTTCTTGCATTCTGAACACCTCTGTGAAAATCTCATATCATATGCATTCCCAGGAAGCATTTTCAGACACTCTGAATTGTTGCCCTTGAGAAACTATCTCCCACTAATAACCTTTTAGCTAAGTTTCCTCCACAAAGAGTGTGTATCTGTGAAAGAGAGAAAGTGAGATGTGTGTGTGTGTGTGTGTGTTATGTGTTTGTTGCTCTGTTTGGTGTTTGGAGACTTCATTCTACCACTATTTATTCTTTCAGCCTCAGCTGATGGCTAATATAGAACAAATTCTTTTTTCAAGTTACTTGGTCCATAGAGAGGCTTTAGGGAATTCACAAATATCCTATTATTGAGTAGAAAATTTTATGTGAAGTGGAGAAAATATTTATCATTTAATCATTTTCTCTAAAAGCTCCTCTTTGAGGCTTTAAATTTAAGAGAACTGAATTGAAGTCATCATGGCAAGGACAGAAAGAGCTGCCTAGACTGGAAGGAGGAGGGCGATGAGTAACCTTCTGAAAGTTCAAGAATCACATGTTGGGAACATCTCCAGTTGTTTTGGTGGGAAGCAGTCCCTGTCCTCCAAATGCTTTCTCCATCTCTTCTCTCTCTCATTCTTTTTTTCACTTGAGGTTGATTTTTATAGCTGAACTTTTTGAATATGAGGGTGACAGCCCACAAGTTAAAAACATTCTGTGGCTCCTAACACTTGCTGCTCTCCCAGCTTGTAACAAATGGATTTATAGCTATTATTCTATAGAATATGATGCATGATGAGGTTGTCCTCACACAAGAAAAAAAAGCCTTCATAATTTACCTTCAAATCGGAGTTTGAGTGATGCTGGGAGGCCCAGCTCTGCCATGGTGTGAAATGGATTCCCGGGAAGGGGTATGGCTCAGTTGTCTGACCTTTACAGCATATTTAAATACATATTCTGGTGTTTAGGGTAGTAAATAATGCAGCTAAGGTTATGTGCAGAGGAGAGCGGAGGGAAACATTTGCAGCAAAGCTGTGGGCTGCCCTGGCAGGGAGACAGGCGCTTGGCTTTGAACTGGATTTTGGAATCTGGGTGGGGGAGTGACAGCAAATATTTTCCACATGGATGCCAGCTACTTTGGCACTGAAAGGACTAAGAATCCCGAGGCAGAAGTTGGTTCTGTTGATTCAGGGTAGGTTTTGCCTTTGTGAGCTGGTGGAAAGTGCATGAGTGGATTTTCATTTATTTGTTTCATCCATTCAACAAGCATTTATTTAGCACCCACTGTGTTGTTATTGTTCGGATTGCTCAGTTGTGTCTGGTTCTTTGTGATCCCATGGATAGCGGCACCACGCCAGTCTTCCCTATCCTTCACTATCTCCCAGAGTTTGCTCAAACTCAAGTCCATTGAGTCGATGATGCTATCTAATCATCTTATCCACTGTCACCACCTTCTCCTCCTGCCCTCAATCTTTCCCAGCATCAGTGATTTAACATATTGTATATTGGGTACTGTCTTATGTGCTAAGGATGTGAAGACCTTGCCCTCTGCCTTCAACTAGCTTACAATAAAGATGGGTGGGAATGAGTAAGTTATGATAATGTACAATTCAGTAGAAGCATGTATGGAACACAGAGATAACATATAAGAGGGACTGATTAGAGGGACTGACTAACTCTACTGAGGGCTCAGGGAAAGCTGAAAGTATGGGGGTAAAATATGGCTTGGGTTTTAAAGGATGGATAGGAGTTCACTCGTGATAGATGGTGGGGTATGACATTCCAGAAAAAGGAAAAAGTATGTGCAAAGGCCTGGAAGGAAGAGAATTATTAGACACGGGTGAAGATGGTTTGCTGTTGCCTTCATGTAAATAAGATGGTGGGAACAGTCAGTAGATAAGACGACTGAGGCCCTTTATAAATGGGCACTGTATGATATATTATTAAGGAAAATAAACATTTACTGAACACTTACATTATCCTAGGTTTTCTTTTAAGTACCTAGATAAACTCACTTAATCCACACAGCAACCTCTGAAGTAGGTAGTAGCATTATTTTCGTTTTATAGTCAAGGAAACAAAGGCTCAGAACAGTAAAGTGACTTGTCAAAGCCACACAGAAATGAACTGATGGTAACTTGAAAAAGTGTTAATAATAAAGACCAAGAGAAATAAATGGATTTGAGAAGTATTTAGGTGGCAAAATCAACAGAACTTAACGATCAGTTGGATATAGAAGAATGTGGAGGAGGACAAGGAGGGACTTGAGGATGATTTATAGATTTTCATCACTTGTAATGAGAAGGCTAGTCATGACATTCAGAGAGTATTAGAGGTCCTGGGAGAAAGAACGTGAATTATTTAAGAATGTGTACCTTTAAGATACATAAATAGAGATTTAAAAGCAGAAATGAAAGTCCATTTGTCATTCATCTCCTGACACTTCATAGCTTAAGAGAACATTTAATTGCTTTAGGATTCTGTGAGTTGGCGGGCTGGGCTGGGCCAGGTTGTTCTGGTCTTGGCTGAGCTGGGTGGCTCTGTTCCTGATGGGTGGCTGGCCCTTAGTCCCGTCCCCAGGTAACCCAGGGTGTTCTCACGGGGGCCAGGCAATGTTCTTAAGGAGCATGCAATGTCTGGAGACCTGGGCCCGGAACTGGAACACTCTTCTTCTGCCATAGTCTTCTTGGGCATGCAAATCACAAGCCACCCCAGATTCAAAGGCTGGAGGGGTAGACCCTGACTTGTGATGGGAGAAGCTGCAGGTCACAACTGGAAGTGAGCCTGGGTACCGGCAGGTGTGACAGCTGGGGCTGCTGCTGCAGGCGTTTGGCCATAAATGCGTCCTCCAGGGTAGCAGGTCTACTTCATAGTCTCAGATCGCATCTCCACTCCTCCGCCTTCCAGCTTTCACTCTTGTCTTGCTCATCCTTGTGTAACAAGCGTTATCAGGTGGTCTGTTGCGGAGGCTGCCACTCTGCGGGCTGCTGTGAATACAGAAGTGAACGAAGCATACTCCCGGCTTAACTTGAGGTTAAAGGAAGTTGTGGTTCTTTTAGTGGTGAAGTTACTGCACATGTCCCCAACCCTGCCTGGTGTTCTTCATCTGACATCGTCCTGATGTAAGGACTGTTGAAGCCTCAGTCCTCTGGGACAGAGGCTGCTTCCTGTAGGTGTGCAGGGAATGTGTCACCCACCAGTGGGATGGGCTATTTCTGAACACGCTTCAGAGAGAAAGCACGTTTTCCTGTAAGCACAGCCATATGCCACATCTTGAATGTTAAAATTTAGCCACCGCTGAATCATCTAGAGATGAAATAAAGGTTATGAGTTTTTTTAAAGTAGAAATAAAGGCCTTTAAGCTCTATTTTTATAACTTCCTTCTGATTATAAAAGAAATGAGTATCTATTATAATAAATTTTAAAATCTGAAATGTATGATGAAGGAAATAAAAATCACTTATTGCTCATGAATGGTTATATCAACGTACTTGTGCATTAATTTTGTAAAATATGCTTCACACTTTATATAAAAAATTTAATTTAACATTGTCATTATATAGACTGTACACATATGCATATATTTAAAAAACATTTGTTAGTATTATGTATTATTTTATAGAGTGTATTTTGTACTTGACACTATACAGTGACACATTGTATACAATATTATAAAATAATGTTATGGAGATGTGATTTTATCTTATATGGAAATATCACAGCTTAATTAACCTTTCTCTATTGTGCAGTATATACAGTGTTACAGATGGTTTGCTACTATAAATAATGCTGATATGTCCTTCCTGTGGGCATCTGATTATTTACTCTGGACATAGTCTTAGAAGTAGAAATACTGGGCTGGAGGGTATAAGCACTTTTTAGAAGATTTGTAATAGATACTAAGAAATAGTTTGCAGAAAAGTGCCATAGCAGTTATAACCTCATTTTCTGAATTTTCTTTGATTCAAAACCTATCTGGGTGGCCATTATGGAAACTTTCCCAGCAAGCATTTGTTCATTGTTTCCTTGACTCAGTCATTCATTCATTTATTCAACAAACATTTCTAGAGAGATAAAGCACCCAGGAGGAATAGGAGGAATAAAAATGTTTAAGGTACTTACACAACTTTATGCATTTGTCAAAACTCATAGAACTGTGCACCAAAATAAGTTAATTTTGCTGTATGTAAATTAAAAAAAAAAAAACTTTTAAAAAATGACTAAGACATGCCCATAGCTCCAAGGAACTTAAAATTCAGTGAAAAAGATACGACATGCCTATGATAATTACAGCAGAAGACAACATGTTAAGATACCATCGAGGAAGGGAAAATATGTGTCGGCATGTTTTATGCCCTAGGAGCTGGGCCAAGTGTTTTACACATTCTTTCCTTTGTTCATTTCCTGGGAATACAAAGATGAAGAGCCAGAGTGCCTTTTCTCTAAGAGACCCCAGCAGCACGAGAGTCAGACCTGCAGTTACCACCAACATGGTAATTATTGTAACATGCATACATAAGAGGAAAGTGTCTGCCTGGGGGAGTTGAGGTTAAGAGAGAGTTTGATGTAAGACATGAAAGAAAAATAGCCTCATTTACTCCTCACAAGTGCCTGGAAAGGCAGGGGCTTCATGCTTGGTCTACGGGGGAAAAAATTGAGACTTTCAGAGGTTCGGAAAGTGGCCTGAGGTTATCCAGCTTAGAAGTGGAGTCACAGCATCCATCTGGATCTGTGCTCACTCTCCCAGTCACTGGATGTCTGGAGAGGCACCGGAAGTTGGGATGAGCCTTATGGAGTGAGGAGAAGGGAGAGCTGGAATGACCGAAGCACAGCATCTCCTGGGAAGAGCTGTGGAAACAGAGCTTTGGGTAGGAGACCTGATGTTCATTTGGGGAGTGATGCAGGGAGGTGATGGGGAGCCAGATGTCAGAGGGCCCTGCGTTCTAACCTCAGGACTCCAGGCCTTAGTTGGCTGGTAGATAAGCCATTGATATTTTGAGAACAAGGGAGTTGCCTGCTGGGAGGTGTGCATCAGAAAGGATTA
The DNA here is from genome assembly GCF_029407905.1 of Bubalus kerabau. Classification (NCBI taxonomy): domain Eukaryota; kingdom Metazoa; phylum Chordata; class Mammalia; order Artiodactyla; family Bovidae; genus Bubalus; species Bubalus kerabau. Next base: position 27,928,748 of record NC_073645.1, read on the forward strand.
ATCCCAAAGTGACACCTTCAATGATTAGATGAGGGGTAGGTGGAGACCCCGTTCCCCTTGGAGAGCTCTCCTGCTTCCAAAGATGGCATTTCCATGTTAAAGAAAGGAAGCTGGTGCAGATAGGCTGGTGCTCAGTTCTTGACTCATTAGGCCCATTCCTAGTTATTCCAGGGTTTTGTTGGCTCTAGCAATTCTTTGGTCGATTCAGTCACAATAGTAGAAAAAACTCTGACCTAGATTTTGTTATATTCTTTCAGTTAAAATAGCAGATAAACAAAACCTCTCTGACTCAAATATTATTTCCTTTCTACATTCTATCTCTACTCTCAGTTTGCAATTCCAAAAGTAAAAGGTTTGTTTTCTTAAATAATAACAGCACTCAATGTTGAAATAATCCAGTGAGTGATGTAGTGGTACTAGTACAGTAAGGATGGGAAAGAAGGGGACCTGAGACGCCCAGCCCCCAGCCAAGGCTGTTCTGGTGGGAAACAGCTTTCTCTCTTTGATGGTCTAGCTTCAGCTCAGGCCCGTAGGTGGCTTGTGGGCAGGGGTCAGGTGAGGTGGTAGCAGGGAGCGCTGTAGTGCTCCCTGGGAATCGGCTGGGAAAGGGGAGCTTGTAGAGCCTCCCAGAGGATGAGAAGAGTGGTATTTGGGGGAAGTATGGGCCAGTTCAACTTCCATTTCCTTTTGATGAGGGTGTTATAGGTGGGTGGTGGGTATCTGAATTTTATGTCTCTGTCTGGCAACAGAGGGAAAAGCCCATCTCTTTCTTTCCTACAGAACCATGATTATATTCACCTCTAACTCCAAGACACAGATCCTTGGTCTTTAGCTCCAAAATCATCCTTAGGATAGTTTTCTTTTTCCATGTCCTACACGGCCTCTGCCTGCTTCACCACCTTCTTAACTCCAGCTCACACTTATCTGCCGTGCTCCAGCCTTGCTGACTTCCTTTTTGATTTTTACCCCAAGGCATTGAGTGTTTTCAGCCTGAGTCTTCACCACTAGTGTTCCATGTGAGTTCAGTGATTTTCCTTCTTTCCTTCTTCAGATGGCTAGCTACTTCCCATGATTCATTCACCGTTTCAGTTCAGTTCAGTTCAGTTGCTCAGTCGTGTCCGACTCTTTGTTACCCCATGAATTGCAGCACGCCAGGCCTCCCTGTCTATCACCAACTCCCGGAGTTCACTCAAACTGATGCCCATCGAGTTGGTGATGCCATCCTGCCATCTCATTCTCTGTCGTCCCCTTTTCCTCCTGCCCCGAATCCCTCCCAGCATCAGAGTCTTTTCCAATGAGTCAACTCTTCACATGAGGTGGCCAAAGTACTGGAGTTTCTCAGCTTTAGCATCATTCCTTCCAAAGAACACCCATGGCTGATCACCTTTAGAATGGACTTGTTGGATCTGCTTGCAGTCCAAGGGATTCTCAAGAGTCTTCTCCAACACCACAGTTCAAATGCATCAATTCTTTGGTGCTCAGCTTTCTTCACAGTCCAACTCTCACATCCATACATGACCACTGGAAAAACCAAAGCCTTGACTAGATGGACCTTTGTTGGCAAAGTAATGTCTCTGCTTTTCAATATGCTATCACTGTTTAGAAAGAACATTTCTGACCTCACAATGTGAAAGATATAAAGATATATATTTATTTTATAATTCAGAGAACATCATTATAATTTGTAATTACATATTCACTTCTTTGACAAGGGCAGTGTATTTTTTATATATATTAATTGTGTATATTTATATAGACATATTTATGCTTCCCTGGTAGCTCAGTTGGTAAAGAATCTACCTGCAACGTGGGAGACCCCAGTTTGATTCCTAGGTCAGGAAGATATGCTGAAGAAGGGATAGTCTACTCACTCCAGTATTCTTGGGCTTCCCTGGTGGCTCAGCTGGTAAAGAATTTGCCTGCAATGTGGGAGACCTGGGTTTGAACCCTGGATTGGGAAGATCCCCTGGAGAAGGGAAAGGATACCCACTCCAGTATTCTGGCCTGGAGAATTCCATGGACTGTATATTCCCCAATTCCATGGGTTCACAAAGAGTTGTACACGACTGAGCCACTTTCACTTTCACATGTATTTATATATGTGTGCTCAGTTGCTTCAGTTGTGTCTGACTCTTTGGACTCTATGGACTGTAGTCTGCTAGGCTCCTCTGTTAATAGAATTTTCCAGGCAAGAACATTGGAGTGGGTTGCCAAGCCCTCCTCCAGGGGATCTTCCTGACCCAGGGATCTAATCTACATCTCCTGCATTGCAGGCAGTTTTTTTACTGCTGAGCCCCTGGGGAAGCCTACATATATTTATATGTATATACATACATTTATATATATATATATAATACACACCTGACTCAACGGCTGGATCATAGAAGAGGGTTCATTAATATTTACTGAATGGTCAAACCTGAGGCATCCCATTTCTGTGTCCTCATCAACACGTTTCCCGGGTGAATTGGGTGTGAGCACACCACATATCCTCGGGTTAGGGAAGCTTTCTTCTCTTCAGGGTTGACTGTGTCAGTCCTTTCTATAATCCTTGGCTCTTTCCATGAGTCGAACTGATGGCCCCAAATGAGAATATTCCACTGATGATGCTCTGGGTAGGAAGAAATTTCATTAAAGATAAATAATTCATCTCTGAAACAAAATTAGTAATCAGGACAACAGCATTTTGATGGGTTTGCTGAGAAGATAATTTTCTTCTATCATGGTCACAAACATTTTGGAAATCTTAAGTTATTTCTTTGTACATGAAAATTCTCTCACTGATAAAGTGAGAGATAAAGTATATTTAGGGGAGTCAATTTTTTTTTTTTTGGTTTCTAGAATTAATTTAAGAAAACTTAAGATTATTTTTCACTGTGTTCCAGAGTAACTTTGCAACTTACCAGGTAGAAATTTATATGTGTTCTTCTATCATGGTCACAAACATTTTGGAAATCTTAAGTTATTTCTTTGTACATGAAAATTCTCTCACTGATAAAGTGAGAGATAAAGTATATTTAGGGGAGTCAATTTTTTTTTTTTTGGTTTCTAGAATTAATTTAAGAAAACTTAAGATTATTTTTCACTGTGTTCCAGAGTAACTTTGCAACTTACCAGGTAGAAATTTATATGTGTTCTCTCCCATCTTAATCATGTAACACTCCACTAGAACATCTTGTATCTGAATGGCTTCCAAGTTGCTAGTTCTTCACTGCAGTGGGAGTGGCGGTGTTTTGAATGTCCCAGCATGTTGGGGAAGTGGAACCTAGTTTCCTTTAGATTGGAGATGGGGTTCAGAAAGTTCTCTTTCTGCCTAGCTGCAATGAGGTGTGTCACTTGCTGTATTCCTTCCTTTCCATCTTTCTGCTCTCCTTTCCCATTCCTAGGACACATACTACCCCAAATAATCAAGCAAGACCCTTCTCAAAAGCCAGGCTTTTGTAGTGACACAACCTCGGCTGCCCTAGACTCAGACTCTGTGTTTGAGATCGATTTGTTGTTAATCGTCATGCCTCTGCCTTGGCAGGCATTCTTCACTTTGCCTGGAATTCTGCGCTCATCCTATTCTTCCACCACCCTCCTCCTTTCCATCTCTCCCTCTCCTTAATCATCCTCTGGAACTCAACCCAGATATCACTCCTCCTCCTCCTGGAAGTCTGACCTAATTGCCCTTCTCTGTTCACTGACAGCACCTCATGCTGCTGCTACTGCTAAGTTGCTTCAGTCGTGTCCGACTCTGTGCGACCCCACAGACGGCAGCCCACCAGGCTCCCCTGTCCCTGGGATTCTCCAACATGAACACTGGAGTGGGTTGCCATTTCCTTCCCCAATGCATGAAAGTGAAAAGTCGTGTCTGACTCTTACCGACCCCATGGACTGCAGCCTACCAGGCTCCTCTGCCCATGGGATTTTCCAGGCAAGAGTACTGGCTAAATAACCTCTATTAAAGACATCCTCTTTTGATTACTATTTTGTGTTCATGTATCTAACTCACTAGTTGTGAAATACTCTGGAGGAGGGCAGGACTGGGTCTAATTTATCTTTGCATTACTAGGGAATACTAGATGCTGCTTATTAATTAATGGATATGGAAAGCATTTTATTTGTTTCAAGCCCTATGCCAAAATAAAACACAGCAAGTTGCTTATTTGTAGTGAGATCCTATTTTTAAGTCTCTAACATTATTATAGCTTTAAATACAGTTGATAATTATGGTTCTTCCTTTTCTCTTCCTCTTCATCATTGAATTCTAACTGATAATCCAGTCTGTGAATGAGAACTTCAGAGATGCTCTCTATGGATACACTTGGAAGAAGAGGGAAGACACAATCCTTATTTATCAAAAGCCTGCAGTCTGAAGGAGGAGGCAGGACAGACAAACAATATTAACAGACGAAGGATATGTGTACACAGTTATTGCTGGTGCGTCTGCTAAGCCTCAGGGATTAATAATAACTAACCACAGTAGCAAACAATAATTTAGAAGTTGGTCATTGGGTATCCTGGAACATAACATACTTGAATACAGTAAGCTATAAATAAATAAAGGTTTCAAATTACGATTCAAAGTATAGTCATCTTGATCCTAATGATCAAGATGTTATTCTGATTATCACTTCTGGCCATGTATAAAGGGAAATATATTAGCATTTCCCCAGTTACATGTTAGTTAGATCTCAGGCAAATCAATGCATAAAACAGAAACAAATTTTCAGTACATATATGTGTGTGCATGCTAAGTTGCTTTAGTCATGTCTGACTCTGTGTGACCTTATGGACTGTAGCCCACCAGGCTCCTCTGTCCATGGGATTCTCCAGGCAAGAATACTGGAATGGGTTGCCATTTCTTCTCCAGGGGATCTTCCTGACCCTGAGATCAAATCTGTGTCTCTCATATCTCCTGCATTGGAAGTGAGTTCTTTACCACTAGCGCCACCTGGGAAGCCCATATATATAAATGTGTGTGTGTGTGTGTGTGTGTGTGTGTGTGTATACCTTTATAGAATGTAATCTCATTGATACCAAACACCAGCTTATCAGTGGATATACATATCTGCATATAGCTCTAATAACCCTGAATGCACTCTTTGGTCTAATTTGTAATTTTAAGTATGTTTCTACCTTTTCCACCTGTTTTAAAATAGACCATGTAGCTTTAATTTTTAATTTGTAATAGTAATGTGGAATCCATCATAGAATATGCTACTAATTGCTTGAATATGTCTGTGCTATTGGGTATTTAGGTTAATTGTTGTGTGTGTTTTTGTTTCTTTTTCCTGTGATGGAGAGCAGTGTTGTGAACATTTCCATACAAATAGCTTTTTTTCTTTTTCTTCCTGAATGCGTTCCTTGGAATATAAGAGTATATTACCCGAAGTGGAATTAGCTGGGTAATTGCATAAATAGCTTTGTCATTTGGCTAGAACGCTCTCTAGCAGGCTGGGCCAGCATCCCCAGGAGAGTTTGTGTGCTCAGTCATGTCCTACTCTTTGCGACCCTGTGGACTGTAGCCCGTTAGGCTCCTCTGTCTATGGGATTTCCCAGGCAAGAATACTGGACTGGGTTGCTATTTCCTCCTCCAAGGGATCTTCTCGACCCAAGTATTGAGCCTGCGTCTCCCGCATATCCTGAGTTTGCAGAGACTACGAGAAGGCACCTAGCGAGCTGAGTAGCTCTAGGCCCACCCACTCTCTCAGCTTACTTACAAAGGCCACTCCCAGGGCCTTTAGCCCATCTTCTGGGAGAGCAGGGTGGGTGCTGGAACCCATGTACCCAGACCCTGCTCCAGCACTGCTTGTCCGAGTGGCCCTCAAGCAAGCGACTCAACCACCTCTCAGCTTCCATTTCCAAATCTGTATGATGGGGGAATGATAACTAATTAATCCTAAAAGGTTCTTGTGCATTAACTCATTCCAAGTGCTGAGGCCAACCCAGACAGAGACAACTCAGTACTGCCACTGTCAACTGTTATCACTCAGGTTGGTGTGTGTTGAATTTTGTCTTCTGGGTTCAAGAGGGTATTCTTATACTTTGTAAATTCAGAATTAATTTCCGCTAATTCAAGTGGGACCCCAGCTTTTCAGAAGAGAGTTAATTTGCTCTTCTAGAAATCTGCTGAAGATGGTCTGCCGGGCACTTGCTTTTCTTCCCTTCTAAACTACCTGTTCTGTGCTTTCAGGCATCTCTGTCTCTCCCTGGTGTCCATAAGCACGACTTCTGGTCTTGGACCATCAGGTGGTTATCCTTTCCAATATAAGGAGAAACTACCAAACTTCCTCACTTTGCTAGTTGTTTTACTTGTTCTTGTATTTGCTCTTTCCCTGACAGCTTGTTTTCACATTATAGGAATGACAGCTAATTGAAGGCAGGGAATTGGTAATTTAGTGGATTCCCAACTGTGCCCAGGGGACCAGGCAGGACCTGGTTCTCCAGGTCATCTTCCAGACCCACCAGAGATTTTTAAAAACCACATTGAGGAAAGATCAATGGCCTTGAGGTCCCACCTGGACTTGAGTCTTGACTCTGCACTGTGTAGCCTGGGGGAGATTTCTTAGCTTCTCTGAGCCTGAGCTTCCTCAGCTGGATGAGGGGGAGAACAGGCCTGAACTTGGAGGGTTTCTCTGGAATATCTTCTCTCCTCTACCTCTTAAGAGAACTGGGACTTTCTGGAGCTAATTCTAATGCCAGCTAACATTGCCTAACTTCCTTCTATGTGTTAGATGCTAGGTTCTGATTGACAGTTTTCTTCTTTATTCCTCACGGCAGCCCTATGAAGGCTGCGTGCCTGTGTGCAGAGGCAGAAAGGGAGGCTCTTGGGATTAAATAACTTGCTCAAGGATATGCAGGAAGTGGTGGTGTTGGATGTAACCCAGGATGTAAGCAAACCCAAGAATGTTTACTTTCTGTGATTTAGGGCTTGACTACTACACATTGGGGCTTCCCTGGTGGCTCAGATGGTAAAGTGTCTGTATGCAGTGCGGGAGACCCCGGTTTGATCCCTGGGTTGGGAAGATCCCCTGGAGAAGGAAATGGCAGCTCACTCCAGAACTCTTGCCTGGAAAGTCCCATGGACAGAGGAGCCTGGTGGCTACAGTCCATGGGGTTGCAAAGAGTTGGACAGGACTGAGTGACTTCAATTTCACTTTTCACTTTCTACTATACATTTAGTTTTTTGGGTAATTCTTCTCTGTTAAATAATATCTATCCCAGGAGCTCATTAACCACCTGTGACTTTGCTCCTGCCTTCATTCAGCCAACTTGTTTGTTGAGTATCTCTTTCATGCCAGTCCCTGGTCCAGAAGCCAGGGTACAGCTGTGTCATGATGACGGGCTTACCTCCTCCAGACTGGCTGTGGGAGAGCCTAGGACTTAATCCTGAGAACTCTGTCCTCCTCAGCATGCAGGGGGCCTCTGCAGACCTTGGCTGCATGGTGGGGGTGAGCTCCTCTGGTGGGGCCGTCCACTCTTCAGCACAGGATGTATCATCAATGGTGGCTTGTAGGTGTCCCGTGGCTGCATCCTGCCATGCTGGTTATCTGATGTGACACTTCTGCTGCTCAGGGCTGGATTAATTAGAGGCTACTGGAGAATTTGAGTGAGGCTCATATCTGAGAAGGGAGGCTCCTGGCTGAACCAGAGATCTTGACTGCATAAAGGCCAGGGATTCATATTCCTTGTTCTGGGCCCATTGGGAATAAAAATTAAAGTCATTGTAAGACTTCCATCACCTTGGCCCTACTCTGGTATTTCCCATACCCCCCAGCCCCAGTATCTTCTGGAAGGACTGCTCATGTATTAATAATTCTCGATTGTCTTGAGTTACTAGAGTTCTAGAAACAAATCCAGTTTCCCCAGAGGCAGTGTGTCCTCTGGCCTCCTCTGGAGGCTCCTGTAGGCAGTTAGGTCTGTGTGGGAACAGAGCCCTGTAGCAGCCTGCAGCCCAGACAGTTGCTGAGGAAAGGCCTCCCCCAGGCACAGGTCAGCCCTAGAGGCACTCAGCTGTCAGAGTCGCAGAGCAGCCAAGCCTTCAGCTTGGGTACCAAGATGTCACATTGCCCAGATTCTAGGTGAGCATCTCTGTATGCGCTTTCATGGACCCGTTTCCCTGCCTTTGGGTGCAGTGTGTGTCCATTGCCCCCAAGCCCAGAGGAGGTTTGATTTCTGCAAGAGTCAGTCAGGTGCTGCCTTGGCTACAGGCATGGCCTGTGAAAGGCAGATGACGAGTTCTAGCTCTCAGAGATGTTACTCAGTGTAGAAAGGGTGGGATCCAGAATCTGTGTATTTGTAAGTTGCTCAGATGAGTCTGATTCATATGGTCCCCAAGCCACACTTAGAGAGGTTCTTACATATTATGTGTTGTACACAGGTACGTGCACACACGCATGCGTACATCTGCTTCTCTCTTTCTTTCTGATGCTCTCCCGCACATTCTCCCATCCCAAGCCTTCCACTCGCTCACCTGTATTAGTGCACTCCCTGCCTCATAGGCCTACAATACCTGAGAAGCTTGTGGCATGTTTTAGGTATCGGGCACCTGCCAGCTGGTTGAATGACATCTCTGCTGTGATTCTGGGTTAATTTCTGCTTGAAGCAGAGCTGCACACCGTCCACCTGGACCCTTTAGAGTCCTGTACAGTGATAGTAGGCACACCCCTTCCCTTTCCCCAGGTCACCTCCTACTCACAGGGAACCTATTCTCTTGAGTCAGAGTTCCAACTTTAGAAGAAAAACCAGAGCCTGAGCCCAGGTAGGTGGCCTGGAGGAAGAACCTGAGCGTGGGGTGTGAAGCAAAGTTTAGGGTGGAGCTTAGGTTTCAGGAGAGTGGAGAGGTGGCCAGAATTGTGGAAGGAGTGTCAAGTTCTCACTCCTGAAGAGCTGAGCTTGCTTAAACAGCTCTGGAAGCCCACCTGCCAGTTCCTGTGTCTTCCTTAAGCACTGAGCTTGGAATAAAGAGTTGGCTTGAGGTTGACTTTGTGGTCCTCTCTTGAGGATTTCATTGGGTTTACTTTGAACTTAGTCTTGCAGAGATTCAGCAAAGGTTCGAATGTACCCCAGCCGCCTTGGGAACTTTAGTGGCACTGATATTGCTGAGTTAACTGATGCTCTTAATCAGGAAGGAGGTGGAATATAAAACATTGGGAGGGAACAGGGCTAGATTTTTCAGAGGAAAGAATATACCAGCACTACCATTTATGTATTGTGGGACTTTACTTAGTTATTTAATCTTTTAAAGACTCTGGTTCAGGACTTCCCTGGCAGTCCAGTGGTTAAGATATCACCTTCCAATGCAGGGGGTGTGCATTCAACCCGTGGTCATGGAGCCAAAATACCACATGCCTCATGGCCAAAAAACAAAAACATAAAACAGAAGCTACATTGTAACAAATTCAATGAATACTTTAAAAAAAACTCTGGTTCATCCCTGAAAAAAATTGGCAATAGGGGTAGTCACATTTCATAGGGTTTTGAGGATTAAAGGTGAAAATGGATGTGAATATTGACTTCTATTTCTATTATTATTATTAATTGAAATGTGTCAGTTGACTACTATTTGTCCTATATTTACTTGTTAACAGATATTTTAAGCGTCTATTATGTATCAGGTAGGGTTATGTTAGGGTTTAGTTAGTTATTTTAGTTTATTTATTTATAATACTGATTAAGAGGCTCAAAACTTGCTCTCAACATATTTCATAATATATAAAGAAAATAAAATATCAGTAATACAATTCAGTGAAACATTGATGTAATATTAGGATGCATTGCTGCTAAGTCACTTCAGTCATGTCCGACTCTGTGCGACCCCATAGACAGCAGCCCACCAGGCTCCATCCCTGGGATTCACCAGGCAAGAACACTGGAGTGGGTTGCCATTTCCTTCTCCAATGCATGAAAGTGAAAAGTGAAAGTGAAGTCGCTCAGTTGTGTCCGACTCTTAGCGACCCCATGGACTGCAGCCCACCAGGCTCCTCCGTCCATGGGATTTTCCAGGCAAGAGTACTGGAGTGGGTTGCCATTGCCTTCTCCGAGGATGCATTGAGGGACATATAAAAGAATGAGTAGCAGAGTCCGCTGAAAGAGTCATGGTAGGCTTTATGCAAAAGATAACTTTAATTTGAAGCTTAAAATATGAGAGTAGTGTTTCAAGTATAATAGTTAATAAAATATGTGGGCTGAAACAAAAGGAAGATTTATTGACTGATGTGACATAGAAGGTAAGAGGTCAATAGCTTCAGGTCAGGCTTGATCCAGCAGCTCAAATGATATTATCAAGGAATTAGGTTCCCTTAGTATTTCTACTGGGTTGTGCATTGTTGGCTAATTTTACTTTGTCTTCCTTCAGCAACTTCAGAAGCTCCCTTCAAGACAGCAAAATGGTTGTAGTTATTCTAGAACTCATTTCTTTATTCAATGTTATCAAAAGAAGTGGGGTTGTTAGGATGTTTCCTGAAAGAGGATGGTCCTCTCTCCCAGAAGTCCCAGTAAGACTCAGGCTGAATTTCATTTCATTTCATTCTAGTTAGGTAACATATTTTTTTCCCCTAAGCCAACCACTGTGCCATAGGAGTAGAATAGAGCCAAACGGAGTGTACTCCTTCAACTTAGGATGGGTCAGTGCATGGTCCATACCATCTGAACCACGTCTTATCATGGGGAGACTTGCCTCCTCAAAGTGATATTGTTCCCATGAGGAGAGAGCATGGATTCTGGGCAGCATAGAGAATCTTTTTGTTGCTTAGTCGCCAAGTCATGTCTGGCTCTTTTGCAACCCCATGAACTGTAGCTGTCCAGGCTCCTCTGCCTTGGGATTTTCCAGTCAAGAATACTGGAGTGGGTTGCCATTCATTTCTCCAGGGGCTCTTCCCAACCCAAAGATTGAACCTACATCTCCTGCACTGGCAAGTGGTTTCTTTACCTCTGAGCCACTGGGGAAGCCCATAGAGAATCTGGCTATCTATTATACCAGTAATTTGGATGTGAAAAAAAGCGGGGGGCAAGTGAGAACAGAGTATAGTTGAAGAACAATTCTTAGCTGAGAATCTCTAGAGCAGCACTGTTCCACAGAGCTTTGTGCAATGATGGAGATATTCTGTAATCTACTATTTGCAGTATGGTAGCCACTGGCCACATGTGACTGTGGAGTGCTTGAAATGTGACTAGTGTGACTGAAGAACTGAATTAGTAATAGTTATTTTTTAAATTTAAGTGATTGCTGTGTAGCTAATGCCTATAGTGCTAATTGGAAAGCACAGATCTAGAGTCTAGATAGGGTTGTGAAAGACGATTGACAGAGAGACAGAGAGAGAGAGAGAGAGAGAGAGAGAGAGAGAGATAGAAATAAATAAAGCCAAAATGCCCTGGTTATATATTATTTTGGGGGGATAATTGAAAAAGTTTCAGAAATAGTTTTCTCCATTCTGTGGTTCAGAGTAATGCAGAGAGTAGAAACGAAAGTAAAGAGCTAGTGACAAAAAATGAGGATAGAGACCTAGGCTGGACAAGGTTGAGAAGGCCTTTGTGCCATGCTGGTCACTTTACATTCTACCCTGTAGGCAGTAGGGAGTCACCGAGGATTTGTAGAAATGACATGGTCTTACTTGCTTGTTGGGAAGGCAACCTGGCAACTTGTGGAAGAAGGACTTGTGCAACTAGAGACAGGGATACCAGTAAGGAGGCAGATAAAACAGAGCTCATGAGAGAGGATGAGAATTTGAACTTGGGAAGGAGTGGTAGCCATGCATGGAAGAGGGAGATACAAAAGTAGGGGAAGAGTAATGGAGTGGATTTGCATGTGGTGTGCAGAAGAATATAGCAGGATTCCTGGACTTTTGGCCTGGACAACAGAATGGGTGATCATGCCCTCTTTGAGATGTGGCATTCCCAAAGGAGGGGGCAAGTCTGAGTGGTTCTTGATGAACATGTTTTAGGGCAGGTGGTATTTAGTGTACCCATTGGAAGTTGGCTGATAGGGTCTTAATCTATTCTCTCAAGGAGTTTACATTCTATCTATGGAAATTAGATCTACATAACTTAAGTCATTAGAAAACTAATTCCACATGCATAATGACTGGAAGCCTTAAATGCTGCACATGTTTTATGCCTGTGTTCCAGGTACTTTTTCTGCATGACAAACCACCCCAAAATTTAGTAGTGCAAAAGGAAAACATGTTCATGAACATATTATGTTCATGATTCTGTGGGTCAAGGGTTTTGACAGGGCACTAGGTAAACCTTGTCTGAAACCTCCACTGGAAGGAGCCAGAACTGAGGCTGGCCCAAAAGTGGGGGTTGCAGGCTCTGAAGTTGTCCCTGCTCAGAGTTGGTGGCTGATGCCTGCTCCCCACTGGGTCCTCAGCTGGGCTGTGGGCTGAAACACTGTGGCCCCTGTGTGTGGTGTTTCCCACTGTGGACCGGTTTGGGCATCCTTACACATGGCATTGGGACCTTGAGAGTGACCATCCTGAGTGCACAAGCTAGCCTTGGAGGTCACTTAGCACCACTTCCCCTCTACTCTGTTGGTTAAGGTAATAACAAAGATAGGTCTGCTTTCAAGGGAGGGACATGAACTCCCTCTACCACTCAATAGGAGTGTTGAGGTCAAATTGTAAGATAAACATATAGGATGGGAGATCCCAGGAAATATGTTGACCATTGATGGAGAGATGAGTGGGGACTGGAGTAAGGAGGGATGGCTTTCTGCTGGGGGTGAGGTTGGAGCTGACACTTGAGGGTAGGTAAGGGGATGCTGGCAGGGAGAGAAGGATACATGCATGTTGTTGGTGACAGCAGAAAGGATTTCTGTTTCTTTTGGGGCTATGCAGGGACAGAGGAGCCTGTTGGGCTGCTGTCTGTGGGGTCGCACAGAGTCAGACAAGACTGACGCGATTTAGCAGCAGCAGCAGTCAGTGTTATTAATGGTGAGGGCAGCTGAATAGGCTGAAGAAGAAATCCTACAATGAGATAAAACCATCTATAGCAAATGGCTTCCTTCTAGATATCCATTCAACATATTCCACATCAAGTTTAAAGATCCTTGTGTCCACCCAGGTTGCTCAACCTTGTTAAAATGCATGCCATCTCTCTTTATTTTTCCCAGGATTTTTTGTTGTATTATGGAATAAGAAGAGCCACTGTACCATGGAATTATAAGTCACAGAATTTTTTGAGTTAGTGCAATAAGTAGTACACTAGAAATCACATTAAATAAAATGCTTACTTGCCTTTTTTCCCCCTCCCACTAGATTGAGAGTCTCTGGAGGAAAGCAAACAACTGTGTGTAACCTTTTCCAGCTTGTGGAGCAGAACCAGGCACATAGTAGATGCTTAGCAAAACATTATTTGGAAGGAATAATCTTCCAAAGCAGGGGCTTCCCTGGTGGCTCAGTTGGTAAAGAATCCACCTGCAATGCAGGAGACTGGGGTTTGATCCTTGGGCCAGGAAGATCCCCTCGAGAAGAAAATGGAAACCCACTCTAGTATTTTGCCCTGGGCAATCCCATGGACAGAGGACCCTGGAGGGCCACAGTCCATGGGGTTGCAAAAGAGTTGGACACGAGCAACTAAACCACCACCACAAGATTATTTGGATGAATAACCTTCGTTCAAGCTTATGCGAAAGTAGTGCTGAACATCTGGGCACTTTCATGCTGCCTGAGTCTCACATGGGGTCCAGACTTGTTTCTGCTCCTTATTTTACATTCCTTCTCGTTGTCTCAAGGTCCAACCCATTCCTCTGTGCTCCTTATTCTTCTAGAGCAATAATCTGATCTGGCTCTGATTTCTGTTTGTGTATCTGATGGTCCCTGTCCCAGAACTGAAGCTTTAATTTTCGAGCACACCTTGTGTGTGGAAGGAAGATTGTTTAGAACAGGGTCAGCACACAAAGAGGCTGCTGGCTCCTTTTTCCCTTTTCCTTGGCAAGCCTCTCTGACCTGACTCTTCTGCTGTAGCTAAGATATGTGAGGAACTTATTTTTTTACAGAGATATTTTGTGAAAGATAAATTTCTCAGGACTGTGGCCATGGATTCTTAGCCAAAGGAATGACAAGGAGATATGATCAAATGTGTGCTGGTGAATCAATACAAATAAATTGTGTGTTCTTTGTTATTATGTCCTAGGCTACACACAAGAGGGCTCTTAAATCATCCACCATCAGCCGTTGGAGGTTCTGCTCCTTTCCAAGGTGTTATATGGAGACGAAGTCCAGGCTGGTGTTATTTTAGGCAATCCAGATAACTTTCTAGCGGGAATATTGGTTTGGCTGCTAGAGGAATGTTGGCCACTACAGGAGACTGGAGGAGAACAATTCTTCTCTGGGTCTGGCATGGCCCTGATTATACCCTAAATATTTTTTACCTCTAATGTCTGGGATTTATGAGCATTCTCTTACCTGAATGGATGGCCCTTTTACTATATGATTTAGAACCCTGGGGTTTTGATCAAGTGCTTGTCCAGGAGCTTGAACGGATTAAAATCAACACCCCCTCCTCATTTCCCACCTCACAAATGCTACAGTGCTTCACCTGTTAGGTCTTGGTATTTGACTGCCATGGTCCATTCTCTTGACAACCCATGGGTAAGATCCAGGCAAGCAGTCTGCCAAAGAAGCTCAAGAGGTAACCAGCTGTGTGAGTGAAGCCAGGAAATGTTAATCGAGGGAAGAAGATTCTCAGAAGCTCGGGCATTGAGCAGATAGTAATTAACAAACATGCCCTTCAGTCCCCTAGGCAGATGAGCAAGAAAAAGGTGAGGCACAAGGAACAAATTGGTCATAAACATGTTTCCAACAAAGAGAGAATGCATAGGTGCAGGGAAATAAGCTGAAAACCCATTCAACCAAGCAGGGGCATGAGAGGGTTAGGCCATGGGAACATGTTAGATGGTCCTCCTGAAAGTGCTGGAGCTGGATTTCAAGCCCAAGCCTTTGAATTAAAATGAAGCACATTAACTTCTTGAAAACATCAGAGGTATCTATGACTCAATGCTTTTTTATTGTGCTCTGTTTGCAATTTTTAGCAACAATTTTCCTAGGGCTCCCACCCACTACTTTCCCTGTTTCCTTTTCTATCACCATTGTCTTAGTTCAATTCTCTTATCTCTTATATTGCGATATCCTTCTCACCTGACTTTCTGTTTTTCATCTTCACTGATTTACCCTTCATATTCCTGACTGTTTGATTTCCAAAATGCAGTTGCCAAATGATTTTTCACCTGCTCAAGCACAGTAGACATTTGTGTGTTATTTCCTGAGAAGAGTTGGAACTCTTTAACCTGATGTACTAGGCAGAATAGTGTCCTCCCAAAAGATATCCATATCTTAATTTCTGGGACCTTGGATTACATAGCAAAGGGGAGTTAGGACAGTAGATGGAAATATGGCTGTAATCAGTTGAGTAAAAGATAAAGTGAGTATCCTGGGTTATCTGGTTGGGTCTAATGTAATCAGAAGGATCCTTCAATGGGGGAGAAGGAGGAAGAAGAGTCTGAGTGAGAGTGATGCAATGTGAGACTCAACCAGTCATCGCTGGCTTTGAAGATGAACGGGGACCAGGAGCCAAGGAACACATATAACCTCCAGAACCTGGAAAAGGCGAGAAAACAGATTCTCCCTTAGAACCTCCAGAAGGGATATAGGAATACAGCCCTGCCAACACCTTGGTTTTAGTCATTGAAACCCATTTTGGACTTCTGATCTCCCAAGCTGTAAGATAATACATTTATGTTGTGACTCTTGAGAGTCCCTTGGACTGCAAGGAGATCCAACCAGTCCATTCTGAAGGAGATCAGCCCTGGGATTTCTTTGGAAGGAATGATGCTAAAGCTGAAACTCCAGTACTTTGGCCACCTCATGTGAAGAGTTGACTCATTGGAAAAGACTCTGATGCTGGGAGGGATTGGGGGCAGGAGGAGAAGGGGACGACAGAGGATGAGATGGCTGGATGGCATCACTGACTCAATGGACGTGAGTCTGAGTGAACTCTGGGAGTTGGTGATGGACAGGGAGGCCTGGCGTGCTGCGATTCATGGGGTCGCAAAGAGTTGGACACCGACTGAGCGACTGAGCTGAACTGAACTGAAGCTACTTTGTTTGTAATAATGTGTTACATCCAATTGGAAACTTACATACCTAGTAGTTAAAAGAATTGTCTGACTCCAACCTGGGTCTCCATCTCCTTCTCCACACACCTGAGGCTCTAACCTCAGCAGACCCCCTGCCCTGCCAATTCCCACCCCGAGCCTGGAACATGACAGGAAATTTCAGCCCAATTGAGTCTTCCCATGCTTATCCTTAGCCTGAAAAGCTCATTGCCTTCTTCACCTACTAAATTAAGCCAGTCCAAATAGTACTCTTGTAAAAATTTTCACACAGGGTAATCCTCTACATCATCCCTGTTAGGAAATCACTATCACATATCAACCTTGCAGGTTTAGTGTGAAACTCCCGTGAGACAAAAGGTGAAACGACTTACAACCAGGTGCAAGTCAGAGTGGTTGCAACTTTCACTGAAGGTGGTTGTATAAATGTGTATCTCTGGTTGCACTGAAAGTGTCAGGAACGTTGTGTCCTTCATCCTTACATCCTCCACAGCATTTAGTATGGTACACTGACCATAAGAGGGCTTCCCAAGTGGTAAAGAATCTGCCTGCCAACGCAGAAGCCACAGGAGGTGCAAGTTTGATCTCTGGGTTGGGAAGATCCCCTGAAGGAGGAAAATGGCAACCCGCTCCAGTATTCTTGCCTGGATAATCCCATGGGCAGAGGAGCCTGGAAGGCTACAGTCCCTGGGGTCACAAAGTGTTGGACACAACTGAGCTACTGCACATGCACACACTGACCATGAGAGACTATGTAGTAATGTGTCAGGTTGAGTAGGAGATAGGCTGTGAGAAACATCAGATCGTGGGATTAGATGGTAGGTCATTCATTCCACCCTTCTATATGGGGAGTCTGGGACGTGTCAGGTACTGTCCCAGGTGCTGAAGATATTGTGAAAAATAGGACAGACCGTTGTGTTGCCCTGAGGCATTTTACAGCCTCCTCAAATCCCTACTCTGGGTCTCTTGGGCTGTTAGCTACTTCCAATCTGGGGACTTTCTTATCCCTTGAAAATCCCCTTGGTTCAGCAGCTACAATGGTTTGGCTGAAAGCTCTTTCAGTTCCTGAGCTCTAAGAGGGAATGATGCCCCTTGACAGGAATGGTGGAAGGAAGGAGAGTGTGCATTCCTGTAGGCAGGAAAAGCAGAGACAGACTCTGAAATGGAAAGTGACAAGTGGGTAGGATCACACACTAGGCAAAATGGACTTGATGGGCCTGTGATCTTCCCATTGCTGAGGCTGTCAATGCATGTCCACTCAAGGTAAGCACCAGCACCCAGGGAGTGCTCCAGGCTTTCATCTCTACATGAGTGAGAGGCCTGGTGAAATTGCTCTTTATTTTCTGAGCTTCGAGTTGTCATCACTAAAGAAGTGACATGTTCCATTTTGGGGCATGCCATTTTCCTACTCGGGTGGGCAAATGACCTGGTTTGCTCAGAGATGAACCTAATGTGTACTGAGGCCTGACCATGTGCCTGGAACATAATTCTAATCCTCACATAAATCCAGTGAAGGGAATGATACTGGCTTCATTGTCCAGATAAGGACACCGAGACTCCATGGGGCAAGCTACTTGCCTTAGGTCACACAGAGAGTAAATGGCAGAGCCTGAACTCTACACTAAGACTGTCTGGGTCAGAGCTTTTGCTCTATTACCAAGGTAACAGATTGCTTATATTTTCCTCTGTACTGATGATTATCTCTAGAAGTTTCACGCCAATGGCTTTGGAGCCACGGTTTCATCTTTTGTCTGTTTACACCTGTTGCTGACCTTGGCTTCCTCATGAGAGTAGTGCTGGTGGTGGTTGGATGGAAGGCGTGATGGACATGTAGGAAGGTGTGAGCTCAGAGTCCTAGTTAATGGTACACTTTGAGCTAATGAACTCTAGTTCTGGTGATCTCTCATCATGAAATACAGACATTGGCAGGGAATTCTGGGGTCATTTGGCCCCACCCCCTTACTGGACTGCATGCTACCTAAATCATTTCTAAGAGATGGCTGTCTCCTTCCTTTTCAGTGTCTCTTAGGAAATGAAAGTGAATGGATTTTTAATTCATTTTTAATGGCTCATTACACAAAACCAGGACAACCTCCCACTACTCAACAGCCATTTTTCACAAGCTCCTAGTTTCAACAACGCTGCATTCTGCTTCCTTGATCTGCCACTTGCCTTGTTCAGCTGCCACATGCTGCAAAGTGGTTTCTTAACAATGGTCCCATTTTAATTAGGGATGACTAATGCTAAGTTGCGTCAGTCGTGTCCGACTCTGTGCGACCCCATAGACGGCAGCTCACCAGGCTCCCCCGTCCCTGGGATTCTCCAAGCAAGAACACTGGAGTGGGTTGCCATTTCCTTCTCCAATGCATGAAAGTGAAAGTGAAGTCACTCAGTCGTGTCCGACTCTTCGCGACCCCATGGACTGTAGCCTACCAGGCTCCTCTGTCCATGGGATTTCCCAGGTAAGAGTACTGGAGTGGGGTGCCATTGCCTTCTCCTAATGTCTATTAATTTCTCTATCTCGTATCCCTTTCTTGAATCATATAGGAATAGACAAACCTGTGTTTGGGTGCTGACTCCTACCTCTCCCCAGCAGCATGGCCTGGACAGTTTCTTCATCTGGACTGTGTGGATGATGATAGCTGCTCTTCACTGTGGTTATGCTTATTGCCTGTGTAATGCACATAGAACACAAGCACAGTGCTTGGCATCTTGTAGGTGCTCAGGATATACTAGCATTGCCACTGCTACCTTTTCTGTGTTTGTTCTTCTCTTGTCTAAATTACTCAGTCATGTTTCTGGCTGTAGACATACTGTTTTCTTTCATTTACGTCCAGTCAGGTATAGGTATATATCTTTGTCATCTTTAGAAGTCCCTAAAATCGCTCTAAAACTTAATTTGGTCATAGGGATATCCCCGGTGGTCCACTGGTTAAGACTTTGTCTTCCAATGCAGGGGGTGAGTCTTCGATTCCTGGTTCAGGGGTTAAGATCCCATATGACTTATGACCAAAAAAACCAAACCCTAAAACAGAAGCAATATTGTAACAAATTCAATAAAGATTTTTAAATGGCCCACATCAAAAAAGTCTAAACAAACAAACAACTTCATGCAGTCATATAGGAAGGTTGCTTTCACAATCTTCCCTCCTTGGCTTTGTGTTCCTTTTGTTTTATCCTCTGGACCTTCTTGAAGTTCTTTCACAGTTGCTTTGAATTCTTCCTTTTGGGGAGATTTGGCAGACTAATTTATCCAGGAAAAAGATACTTTTGAAAAACTACATGAGATACTCTAGAAAGAAGACATCTGGGAATGTCCACTTCCACCCATCTATTATGACCTTACTTATGCCTCTCATCCGTTATGAGGACATCTTGATCACCCCAGTCCAGACTCATTTTCTCCTCCCTTGAATGCCTATGGCAACACTTTGAATTCACTGAATGCATCATATCTCTGTTGGCTAATAGGCAGCATGCTAATGAAGAGTGTGATAATACTCTTGTAGTACAATGATGAGAAAAATGATGTCTGTCCTCAAGGAGCACATACCCTTATGGTGGAGATACCTATGCAAATAGACAATTATAACCCACTGTGAGTAGCATAGTGGAAGTATGTGCAACAAGGCAAAGGAGCACGGATGGGAGCGGAGATCTGTTCTGTCTTGCAGGACAGGTAAGACATCAGAGTGTTGATGGTATTTGAGCTAGGCCTTGAAGAAAAGGATCCTCACGTGAAGAGTGAGAGAAGAGCTTTCAGAAGACAGAAAAGAGCTTGTGTGAATGTGCGGGAGCATGGAACAGGGAGAAACATGGGTATTCTGATGTGGCTAGAAGTTAGATGTTGTTTTGTGAAAGTGGCTCTAGAGGGGGGTTACAATGTCAATTGGGGCCAAGTTGAGAAAGACCTTTTATGCTGTGCTGGGGAATTTGATCTGAAAGGCGGCCTGGAGCCACTATAGATCTTTTGACAATGCATAGGCAATGGAATTCAGCCTCTACTTTAGAAAGGTCATTCTGGTGTAAGGATGTAAGAAGGGGGAGAACTTAAGTCAACTAGTTATTTTGAAGGCCCCTGAAGTCAACTAGTAGCTAATCCAGTGGTTCATCTTCCTTGAACATGAGGTGTCAGCAGCATTTCACATGGCCAATCACTCCTTCCTTCTTGAAACCCATTCTTTGCATGGCTTCCAGAACACACACTCCCCTGAGTTTCCTCTAAGCTCGCAGACCATTCTGTGTCAGTGAGGGTCCCCGACTCTAGGTATTTCTAGAGAGAAGTCATCAAATACAGGAATTGATTGCAAGTGTACCAGCAAGACTGGAGGAGCAAGAAGGAGAAAATGTAGTGGCTCAACTCTGCAGAACTATTAACCCCCCTGCCCGGGAGGAAGAAGAGCAGTACAGAGGCCAAGGGTCTCTCCCATTGCAATTCCTGTGGGTATGCTGAGCTGCACAAGGAGGGCCCAGGGACCTGCCTCACATGTCACTGGGACCCAGTGTTGCTGCTGGTGTCCTGTTGCCTACAGAAGTGTGCAGGGAGTAGCTTCTCCTTTGTCTACATGTCCGCACAAGTACCCCTCGCCCCACTGGCAGAATCAGAAGCCACATGACAGGAGGGTCTGAGAAATACAGTTCTCAGGGTCCTGGTTATGTTCTATAATTAGGCAGGAAAGTGGGCTGAGCCGAGAGTAAACAGCAGCACAGTTCACGCCTTTAGCTACTGTGAGTGTACATCTTCATCCCGTTTGTAAGTAGCCTCCTCTTTTCCTGTTGGTTCACTGGTAGCACGTGAAGCTCAAAGTTGCTGAGTATTCAGTTCAGCTTCCAGTTCAATGGGACAGGTGTTCTCTGTTAATTTATTGACAGAGCCAAAAGTTGTGGGGACGTGAATAAAACATTCTGTGATGGTTTATGTCAAGGAACAATGAGAGGAACACTCCCACTTTTGTCCCTTGGTTCTCAAACCTTTGTATCAGAATTTTGGTTTATTTTCTAGTTACATTCACATCCTAGAAGATAGCACCACAACCTCACACAGTGCTGGCTTCCAGCTAGTACTTGCTGTTGAATCTTTGAAAGTCCATTCAATCAGTGTATCAGGTCAGCTGCTTCTGGCTGATGAAATTTGCAGGAAGACCAGCAGATTCCATCAACATGTCCATGACCACACTTCATTTGCTGGGAAATGTGTTCCTTTGTTAGATGCAATTGTGTGGGAATCCATGAGAGTGAGTAAGGTGCTCAGAAATTTAAAAATTTTGATTCTAGTGTATTCACTGCGGGCAAGGAAAAGCAAGTTCAAGGAGAAGAAATTGCTTCCTCTATGTGATAGGAGTGAGACGGTGCAGTCAACTTGCCACCAGGTGCCATATTGAGTGTTGGTTTCTGAGGTTGTCAGGTTGGGGACTCAGCAGTACTGATGCCTGTGTCAGCTTTGGCCAAGGGAAAGTGAAGTGAAAGTTGCTTAGTTGTGTCTGACTCTTTGTGACCCCAGGTACTGTAGCCTGCCAGACTTCTCTGTCCATGGAATTCTCCAGGCAAGAATACTGGAGTGGGTAGCTGTTCCCCTCTCCAGGGGATCTTTCCAACCCTGATATGGAACCCAGGTCTCCCAGATTGCAGGCAAATTCTTTCCTGTCTGAGCCACCAGTACATGGCAAATGTAGGCAAAGGTTCTATCTCTACCATAGTAGCCACTGTACACAAGAGCCCATGGAGCAGATGGGGGCATTTTGGAGAGAAAGGCTTACTGGCCTCAACAGAAAGCCATCTTGTTCCATCTACTTATTGAGAGATTCTTCTGTAGTAAGTACCATTTGGTGAATATTTATACAGGACACTGATACTCACTGTGCCAATTTCGAAAGGTTTAAAGCACATACTGGTTTCCCTTCTTCATTTCCCTGATCTCTCAATGCTGAAATGCCCCAACTTTCAATCTTTCTCTCTCTATTCAAACTCCATGTCCTGGCAATCTAACCTAGTCTCATGTCTTTAAATACCATCTAATCACTGACAACCTAGTTATGACCAACCTAGACAGCATATTATAAAGCAGAGACATTACTTTGCCAGCAAAGGTCCGTCTAGTCAAAGCTATGTTTTTTCCAGTAGTCGTATATGGATGTGAGAGTTGGACTCTAAAGAAAGCTGAGGGCCGAAGAATTGATGCTTTTGAACTGTGGTGTTGGAGAAGACTCTTGAGAGTCCCTTGGACTGCAAGGAGATCCAACCAGTCCATCCTAAAGGAGATCAGTCCTGAGTATTCATTGGAGGGACTGATGCTGAAGCTGAAACTCCAATACTTTGGTCATCTGATGCAAATAACTGACTCATTGGAAAAGACCCTGATGCTGGGAAAGATTGAAGGTGGGAGGAGAAGGGGAAAACAGAGGATGAGATGGTTGGATGGCATCATGGACTCAATGGACATGAGTTTGAGGAAACTCCGGGAGTTGGTGATGTACAGGGAGGCCTGGCATGCTGCAGTCCATGGGGTCACAAAGAGTTTGGACACAACTGAGCAACTGAACTGAACTGAACTGAATCACTGACAACTCCCATATTGATATTTTTAGCCTGGACTCTCTGCCCTGAACTCCAGACTCATTAATCCAGCTATTTGACTCATCCACTTGAATTCTCTTAGGCATCTCAAACTTAATGTCCAAAACTAAACATCTCAACTTTCCTCCCAACCTCCTTCTGCTGTGGTCTTTATCTCATAAAACGGCACCTCTATGCTTCCAGTTACTTAGTCCCAAATCTGAAGGTCATTTTGGACTCTTCTCTTTTATTCACACCCCATATCCAAATTTTCACCAAATCTTCCTGGCTTTACCTTCAAAGTATGTTCAGACCATGTTTCTTTTCCTGTCCATGCTTGTTTGGGCCATTTTCACCCGGATGGTTACAACACAATCCAAATTCGAATTTTTCCCCACCCTTCCTTTCTTAACACCGCAACCGGAGTCACCCTGTGAACACTGAAGTCCTCTGATATAAACCTCCAGTAGCTCCTCGTCTCACTCAGTAAGAGCCAGGATCTTCACAGTCCTTCACAAGTCCCAGCAAGATCTAAGCCTCCCCAAATCTCCCGGACTTCATCTCCTTCTGCTCTCTCTTGTCTCTCAGCTCCATCCTCATTGGTCCTCTTGATGTTGATTGAATATGAAAGGCCTCAGCATCTTTGCATTTGTTGTCTCTTACATGGCTTCATCCCTCATCTCATTCAGGATTTTGCTCGAGTGTCAGTTTTTCATAGTTTTCCTGGGCTCCTTTTATTCTGCTGCAGCTGCATAGCCCTGAACTACCCTGCATGTTAGGACTTGCTCTTCTCCTTTTGTTTATCCACCTGCCCCTCCCCACCCCCACCCCTTAACACTCACCATCATCTGACTACTGTGTTACTTACCTTCCTGTTTGTTTATCTTCCTTGCCAGAATGTAAGCTCTCTGAGGGCAGAGAAGCTGGTTTGTTTTCCTCACTGCTGAACCCATAGCCCTTGGCCAGTGGGAAACATTCCATGCATATTTGCTTAGTGGGTGAATGAAAAAATTATGAGAATCAGAAATTGGATGATTCAGTGGACTATCATACATTTCAGAAGATTTTGTGTTTGTTTGCTGTATGTGGGATGAGGGTGGGATCAGGGGTCATGCTGAGGTTCTTTCTTTTTTTTTTCATTTTTTTTTTCTTTCTTTCTTTTCTTTTTTTTTTCCTTTTTTTAAAAATTTTTTAACTTTACAATATTGTATTGGTTTTGCCATATATCAACATGAATCTGCCACAGGTATACACGTGTTCCCCATCCTGAACCCTCCTCCCTCCTCCCTCCTCCCTCCCCGTACCATCCCTCTGTGTCATCCCAGTGCACCAGCCCCAAGCATCCAGTATCGTGCATCAAACCTGCACTGTTTAAACACATGTCCATTGAGTCGATGATGCCATCCAACCATCTCATCCTCTGTCACCCTCTTTGCCTCCTGCCCTCAATCTTTCCCAGCATCAGCTGTGGACTACCAATACTCAATTTCTGTTCCCTGGGGGAAGTGCCCCATGAGTTGGGATGAGGACTCCAGGATTTAGACACTGCTGAAACTGAAAAATATACTCTTGTGTACAGTCCCTGAGGAGTATGTTTTAGCATCCTTACTACATTACCACTGTTGATCACTTTCACTAAAGGCCATGGTCCCTATTTTAATTGGCTGGAAACAAAGAACTATCAGGTAGGGGCAGGAATGTGGTGGTGAGACATGAGGGGAACTTCAGGGGGCATGTATAGAACCTGATGGATTTAAAGACACCAAGGTTTCAGGAAGGTTTAATGAACTAAAGTAATTTTCCTTCAGAGTAAAATTTTACAGGCATTAAAGGTCCTCACTTCGCTGAATGTGCTCACGGGCGAGAGCGTCCTAGTGATTTATGAATTTGCAGATTATGCATTATCCTTTCAGAGGACAGGGCTCCCCTGGGGCTTCCTGCCTTCCTTCTGAAGCTGAAGCTGAGTAGAGGAGCCCAGAGAACACACCACGTCTGATTTGTAGCCTCCTGTATCACAACTGGGGTCTAGAACGTGTGGGTATTTTTCAGAGGGAGCTTAGCAACTCGAGTATCTGAATCCTCCCCCCCACCACCCCATCAAATAAGGATAACTTGGAAGCCTTGCCTCCTGAAGAATAATTATCATACTAATAACTCATATTTGCATTGTACAGCTTCTAAAGCAGGTCAACTTTCCTTATTTGATTTGATTCAAAAACCCTGTGAGGTTGGCAGGGGAAGGAGAATCATTATCCCCATTTTAGGAAATTGGAACAGATTCTGAAAACGTAAATAAGTTGCTCAGGCTCGCCCAGTAGCATATGGTGAGACTGGGTTTTGAGTGCAGCCCTCTAGTTGTAAGTGCTCTTTCCACGCTGCCAGGAGAGCCCCATCAAGGAGGCAGAAGGCTGGACCCAGTGGGTCCTGGCTTCACGAAATATGTAATCTTACGAAAGGAAGAGCCATTTCTCTTCTGATCACTTTATCACCAAGAATCTTATGTTGTGTTTGGCATAGGTAGGAATAGAAGAATGAAAGGGAGAGGGGATGTGACAAATAAAGACATTAGTTACTGGCACTGCTGCTGCTGCTGCTGCTGCTAAGTTGCTTCAGTCGTGTCCGACTCTGTGCGACCCCATTGACGGCAGCCCACCAGGCTCCCCCGTCCCTGGGATTCTCCAGGCAAGAGTGCTGGAGTGGGTTGCCATTTCCTTCTCCAATGCATGAAAGTGGAAAGTGAAAGTGAAGTCACTGAGTTTTGTCTGATTATTAGCGACCCCATGGACTGTGGCCCACCAGGCTCCTCCGTCCATGGGATTTTCCAGGCAAGAGTGCTGGAGTGGGGTGCCATTGCCTTCTCCAGTTACTGGCACTATGTGTGTCCAAAGACCAAGTAGTTGGCTGAGGGCTGGTCTGAGCATCTGGGGGCAGTAGAAGTCATTAGATTCATAGAGACAAGAAGATGGGAGGTGGATGGTCAGCAAGGGCAGCACCAACTGATTTTGTCAGAGGCAAGCCATGTTCCTTATGGTCAACTAATTATATGAGTCTCAGTATTCTTGCCTGGAGAATCCCATGGACAGAGGAGCCTGGCAGGCTGCGGTTCACAGGGTCACAAAGAGTCGGACATGACTTGGTGACTAAACAACAGCACCATATATCAGTTCAGTTCAGTTCAGTCACTCAGTCATGTCCCACTCTTTGCAACCCCATGAATTGCAGCATGCCAGGCCTCCTTGTCCATTACCAACTCCCGGAGTTCACTCAGACTCATGTCCATCGAGTCAGTGATGCCATCCAGCCATCTCATCCTCTGTCATCCCCTTCTCCTCCTGCCCCCAATCCCTCCCAGCATCTGAGTCTTTTCCAATGAGTCAACTCTTCACATGAGGTGGCCAAAGTACTGGAGTTTCAGCCTTAGCATCATTCCTTCCAAAGAAATATATACATACACAGTAAGTCTCTTGTTATGCTTTAGTAATCTAATATACATTATATATTAATATTATATATGTTTTGTGTTTATACATATTAAGTCTTTTGTTATAGTATAGTCCCTCTATGTAAACACCCTCTTCATTTTTATCAAACTTTATCAACCCATAGTTGGTGGTAGGTTGGACTTCCTGTGTCCCTCATGCATGATTCTATCATCCTTTGTGCCGTCTTTCCCACCTTTGTGCAGCTTGACTGTGTCTCCGAGTGGCTGGTGCCCCCTGACATTGCACTCAACACATGACTGCTCTTGCCTCTAATGGCCCATTCAGCTCTACCTTCATGCTGTCTTTTCCACCAAGCAGGGTGAAAATGGCACCTTACCACCCTGCTTTCTTCTATCTACTGCTGTCCAATTAAAACATGAAGGAAAGAAAGAGAGGGACGGGGAAATAAAGAGAGAGGCCAGACAAGCAAGGGAGTGAGCTTCATTTCTCTATATCCAAATTCTTGATACTTTGAGTTCATATAATCTTTAATCTAGGATTAGATTAAATAATATAATCTTTCCCTCATGAAGACTTTGCTGACCACATTTTCTGATTTAATTGCTTCCTCCTTTCAACTCTTATAGCACATTATCTGTACCTCTCAGATACATTTATCTTCTCATCCCTCCTTTTATTGTCATTCATTTATAATTCATTCACCGGACCATGGATAGCACCTGCCATGTGTCAGGTGGTGTGCTAGGCATTGGGGATGCAAAATTGAATGATACCTGACTTGTGACCTCAAAGAGGTCACAATCTAACAGATGAGACATATGGAGATGTCACATTAATCCAAATTGATAAAAACTATAAGAGATGTATGAGCAAATGTTCTTCTGGAGATTGTGTCTGATGCTAATTTAAGGTTATATGTGCCTGTACACAGGAGCTTTTATTTAGGTGGCTTTACTACTCTGTGTGTGTCTGTATGTGTGTGGCTTATATTAAGAGAGAGGTGCTATTTACTCATGAATAATTCCAATTTATTTGAATTTCTCCTCTGTCTAAAATTCCCCTAGCATTATAGCCTGTTGGTCACAAAGGACATTTTTTTTAATTTATTTTTTTTATTGAAGGATAATTGCTTTATAGAATTTTGTTGTTTTCTGTCAAACCTCAACATGAATCAGCCACAGGTATACATATGTCCCCTCCCTTGACAAAGTCTATTTGACAAACCTGGGTCTCTCAACAATTTGTCTTGTCATTTCATTACACATCTCTGTTTCCTATTTCTTTCTCCAAAAGCAAAGAAAACAAAAGTTACTTTCATCTGTGGGCCTTGAGCTCTGGATCTTTCTCTGATTCCCTGAGTTCAGCAGGTGTCTAATTCACATAAGAGGAGCTCAGTAAATATTTGTGGAATTCATGATTGAGTGGTAAACTCTTTGAAGGCAGGAATGTGTTTTTCTCCATTCACTTTGCCTGCTCATTGCCTTGCACACAAAAAGCTCACATAAACATTTGCTAAATGGAGGATGCATTGTATTAGAGCAGAACAAGCATGGATGGCAGAGTCTCATAGCCCTGGGTGGGAATGCTGACTTGGTCTCTTGCTAGTTGTGCACATTGGGGAGCAGACTGCTTAACTCTTAGGACTCACTTTCCTCATCTGTAAAATGGAGTGCTAACTATATTATATCTTCTCAGTCTCGACAGTTTGTTGTGAGAATTGAGAAGCACCCAGTGTAATATTTAGCACATAGTAATGGTTCAGTTAATCTTTGGTCCCTGCTTTTTCTTCTTTGAATTGGACTGGCACCTCTCATCTGGGGACATCTGCTGGAGAGGAGTCATGTCAAGCTTTGCTGTGGACCCCAGGCTAGCTCCTCCATCCTTCTTCATCTATCCACTGGTGACACTCACTTCTTTCTGATCTGAGTCATCTCCCAGGTAGCCTGGGGCTTGTTAGTGGGTTTTCTGCATCTGCTTTCGGTTTTCTTCCCTGGTAATTCCCTTCTCAGAGCCTTTGGAAGGCTTTGATTGGTGAGAGAAGCAAGGGTTTGGTGGGCTTTCTTTCAGTCTTGGTTTTCTTTGCTAGGCACAGGATATCTTGGGCTAAAGACTACATTATCATCTCTTGGTAACTTTATTCTTGTCCTTCTATGCCGGCTCCAGGGGAAAGGAAGCTTCTGCTCCTAATTCTCTGTTTGGACCTTTCCTCTGGAGGAATGCCTGGGTGATTTTGTTGGGAAGCATCCTCCTCATGCATCGCCTATGACCTGTTTTCTTTGTCAAGTTCAGCTCAGTTTAAAGGCAGGAATGCTGTTCTAGATCAGGAATCCACCACACTGGAAGCCAGTGTCACTGCAGCCTGAACTTGGGAGAGGAATCATGGTGTGATGGAGTCTTTCTCAAAGCTTGGTCCTCTAATAGCCACAGGAAGATTTCTGGGTCCTCCCCAAGACTCACCAAGTCAGACTTGCAGGCAATCTTCATTTAGCAGGCTCCCCAGTGACAGTTAGGCTCCAACTTTGCTCATAACGTGGGAGGAACAGTGCCCTGGGCCCTTGACCAAGGCCACACATTGTTGGAACTTTAACTTGAGTCACTTTGTCTCTCTCTGTCTGTTTCCTTGTCTGTAAAACAGGGATAATAGACTGGATTGACACCATCCCCTTCTGAAGACTATGCTTTACAGCTAAGACACCATTATCTTCCACTGACTCAAAAATAATGATCTTTGGGAACCTTTGATGTACTGAGCCTGTCTCTTTGGAGAAAGGAGTAGAAAACGTGAAGCCTGCCTCATGGTGTTCAGAATCGAGCTGAGAAGGCAGATCCTGTGGCATCCAGAAGCTATCTAGATAGTATTTAACTTTGTGGCAAATTATGTAATGCAATTTTGAATGTGATAGGACTTCAGGCTACTTGAGGGAGATGGATCCTGAGCTGTTTCTTGAACAAAGGTAGACACATTCAGGCAGTAATGAAAGGACTGTTCACAGGCAATGACACCACAAGACAGCTGGAAAGAACGAAAGCAGAGACGTGAAAATGGATTTCCTTATCTGCAGCACCTTGGGAACTTGGATTGTTAAAGCAGAGGGCAGTTTCTTGATATCTATGGAAAAGTGCCTGGAGACAGTATGTGGGTCAGACTATGGGGTGCCTTACATACCAGGTAAGGAATCTGGATTTCATCCTTAGGCAGAGGATCCAGTAAAGGCTTCTAACCAAAAACGTATGTGTATTAAGAAAAAAATTGAAACTATCTATTATGAAGGCAGAAGTAAAATTCATGGAGTTGTGGAAGGATGTATTTATCTGAATCCTCTGAGAAGTAGACACCAAAAAGAAATTAGATATGTAAGAAACATAATAAAGACTGAGAAGATGGAGGGAGGGAAGGAGAGTGGTCTAGTTCAATTCAGTTCAGTCGCTCAGTCGCGTCCGACTCTTTGCGACCCCATGAATTGCAGCATGCCACACCTCCCTGTCCATCACCAACTCCTGGAGTTCACTCAGACTCACGTTCATCGAGTCAGTGATGCCATCCAGCCATCTCATCCTCTGTTGTCCCCTTCTCCTCCTGCCCCCCAATCCCTCCCAGCATCAGAGTCTTTCCTAATGAGTCAACTCTTCGCATGAGGTAGCCAAAGTACTGGAGTTTCAGCTTTAGCATCATTCCTTCCAAAGAAATCCCAGGGCTGATCTCCTTCAGAATGGACTGGTTGGATCTCCTTGCAGTCCAAGGGACTCTTAAGAGTCTTCTCCAACACCACAGTTCAAAAGCATCAATTCTTCGGTTCTCAGCTTTCTTCACAGTCCAACTCTCACATCCATACATGACCATTGGAAAAACCATAGCCTTGACTAGACGGACCTTTGTTGGCAAAGTAATGTCTCTGCTTTTGAATATGCTATCTAGGTTGGTCATAACTTTCCTTCCAAGGAGTAAGTGTCTTTTAATTTCATGGCTGCAGTCACCATCTGCAGTGATTTTGGAGTCCCCCAAAATAAAGTCTGACACTGTGGTCTAAGCACTGGGTAAAAATGCTGATAGAATGAGAACAGCTCTGGGTTCTTAGAAGTGTTCTCAGATTCAGTTGTTTGTTAGACCTTCTATTAAGTAGTAGGACTCTAACCCTCAACATCTCTTTTTTCTCCCCTTATGGGCTTTGCACTTTTTGGAAATTGCTTATGCTAAGTCACTTCAGTCGTGTCCGACTCTGTGCCACCCCATAGACGGCAGCCCACCAGGCTCCCCCGTCCCTGGGACTCTCCAGGCAAGAAC
The DNA here is from genome assembly GCF_029407905.1 of Bubalus kerabau. Classification (NCBI taxonomy): domain Eukaryota; kingdom Metazoa; phylum Chordata; class Mammalia; order Artiodactyla; family Bovidae; genus Bubalus; species Bubalus kerabau. The sequence goes on from NC_073645.1 coordinate 27,959,121, forward strand.
ACTGGAGTGGGTTGCCATTTCCTTCTCCAATGCATGAAAGTGAAAAGTGAAAGTGAAGTTGCTCAGTCGTGTCCGACCCTCAGCGACCCCATGGACTGCAGCCTTCCAGGCTCCTCCATCCATGGGATTTTCCAGGCAAGAGTACTGGAGTGGGGTGCCATTGCCTTCTCCGGGAAATTGCTTGGTGCCCCAGAAAGCTTGATATCAGAAGACACTCAAGTAGTCTGACTTGCTCCAGCAGACACTAAAGGGGTTCTGACCTGTTTCTAGAAGAACATAGTTTTGAGTTTCTCCAGAATTTGGGATGGTCTACATGTAGCCACTCATATTTTTACCTAGTGACTGTGAAAGAATGATCTCGTCAATGAAAGCAGTAAAATGAAGAGAAATCTGGTGTGTATGCATTTGAATTAATTTAACAAATCGGAATTATTGGCACATTGCTAGGCATTTAGTTGGAGAAGGTTTGGACAAGTCCTGTCTCCATTAGCCCCCGAATTTAACAACTGAGGAAGCAAACGGGAAAGGCATGGAGTGCAATACTTTGCATACGATACATGCTCCTTGCTTTTGTGCTGTGCTAATAGTGTAATAGAGTGGGAGCGTGTGCAGCCCTTAGCACAAGGCTGCTTCTGGTTGCCATTACCTCAAGACCCATTACCAGGCAACGGTTAGTTATCTAATTACCTGAAGACCTATGGGAGGTTAGAGTGGCAGTTAGAGGTCCCGCTTAGCCATTGGTCAGCACCACAGTTGGCCCCTCCCCCAAGCAAGCAACTGTCAATGAGCGACTCTTGGTGGTTCTACTCAGCCATTGGTTGGCACCACAGTGGGCCCCGCCCACAAGTGGCCAGTTGTCAATGAGCAACTGTTAGTAGGTCATTCAGCCAACTGTCAGTGGAATGGTGGTCGTCAGGTGGAGAGTGAGGTAAGAGTTGGATCCAGCCTTCTCCCTTAGTGCCTGCCAGCGCTCCTGGTTGGGGGTCAGCAGGGAAGCTGGGGAGGGGGGGGGGTTCCCAGGGAACAGCCTGGGAGCTGTGTCCTGCAGGGCTCCAGAGCCCTCGCTGGGGACACCCATTGGCCTCATCCCAGGCCTTGAGGTGACCATGAACCCTCTCCCCCATCTCCACCTCTGCGACCTAATGGCAACAGCTGTCCACATTGGATGCAGTCTAGGACCTGCCCCCGCCATTGGGGTTGCCTGAGGAGCTAGAGGACCAGTTGGGTTATGGGTGCCTGGCTCCCTCAGCAATGAAAGCTGGGCAGGGTCTGGTGACCTGGCCCTGAGGGAGTCGCTAACAGATCTGCCTCTTAGTCAGGACCGGGACCTCAGAGGGCAAAAGCTGTGCCGTTTCTTGTCAGAATAGAGAATAACATTCGGTAGAGATTTACAGGAACATCGTTACCTGACCATGACCTGACCTCAAGAACAAAGGATCTAACACCAGAAAGTTTGCCACAACTAACCACACCCTTTCTTCACCTTTGCTAGAAAAGCTAGGCTTTGCTGAAAGCTTTTGGCGAGTTCAGAGTTTTTAGGGCATAAGCCACCTGTCTCCTTGCAGGGCCCAGCAGTAAACCTTTCTTCTGCTCCAAACTCTGGTATTTTTGGCCCCATTGTGCGTCGACCACACAAACTTGCGTTTTTGGTACCAATAGGTCAGGTGGTTTGGTAGATTCTACTGTTCTTAAAATAGTTGTGTCTTTGATGTTCTTCTTGGGTTGGCTGTTTCTTTCCAACCTACGATTCCTCATCACAGGACAAAATCTGGGAAGAGACCTAAAGAACCCTCCAGTCATAACCTTGCAGAGAAGTTGAAGGTTCCAAGTCAGGTTTTTCAGGGACTCTTTCTGACCCATAATGGGGTCATATCCTTGCCTCTAATTTTTTCTTAGTTTACATAAAAGAGATGGAAATGGTGCTGACCGACCCCATGGGGTGCTGGATGAGAATAAATCTCAAAAAATGAGTGTCTTGTAGTTGGTTAAATGCCATAAAAATGTTCAATATAATGGCTGATTATTTTTCTTTAATCTTAAATGGATACCTAGCATGCAAAAGCCCCATCTTGGTAGCAGAAATTCATTATCTTGGAAAGAGTTTAATGGCTGCTGTGCAAATGAACTGGAGGAAGTTAAATTGTGGAATGGGAAGGAGTTGAGAAAAGTGAAATGAGTTGTGCATTAAATTTAGATAAACACAATTATGTGTAACTGGATTATCACGTGTGCAGGCAAGGCAGGCGCTGTATATTAGGCACCTGTGTTTTGATTAAAATAGATTCAGGTGCATGCACTTTGCATCCTTGTAGATATGGGATTGTGCCTTAGCCACTGTCCAGGTGCATGAGGGGGCAGCAGGGAAATGGCTGAGATCCAAGTCCTCAGCTGTAAAAGTTTAAGGGGACTGGGAGTAGTCTAGCCAATGGAAGTTCATTTCAGAAAACTGCTGACCCTATTATGGGCCATCCAGCTGTTTTTCATGTGCAGCTTTCTTCTGGGTTTCTTTTAACTGGAGTCAGGAAAGTGGTCCTGGAGTCCGGTGGAGTCTAATGTCTGCTTACTCCATGGATGGGACACAGAGAAAGACAGACAGCATCAGAGAGCGTTGGCAGCTGGGCTTGCTTGTTGTTCAAGATTTTATGGTTGTGAGGTGCTAGCGGTGGGGTGGGAACATGAAATCTCTTTGAACCCCTCTGTAGACAGACAGAATCAGGCCCAGTTCTTTCTTACCCTTTTAGGTCCACGTCTGTAAGTCAGAGTCATCTCTAGATCAAAGGCAAGCCCATCCTCTGATCTCTGGGTGGCCATCTGAGTGAACAGAGCTAGCCAGCCTGTGCCTGACCTTGAAGGAGGACAGATGTGGGGAAACAACTGTAGATATCCAGTTAATCCCTGTTGCCACGTTTTATTTCAAGTGCAAAGCACTGTCAGGATTAAAATAAATGCTACCAGTTATGAGGTAGCATTAAATTAATAATTTTTCCCCCATGCTTGATCCTATAATACCCCTCAACTCAACAGATAAATGCTAAGTCCTCCTCTGGGTGATTTGAGATGCAATGAATATTGTTGCACAAACTAAAGTTGACTTCCTCTTTTTTTCCCCCTCTCATTCCTCTCCTGTGCCCTTCCCTGCATCCCTCTCTCAGGTTATACTTATCCTGACGAAGCTGTATGACTTCAACCTGGGGAGCGTGACAGAGAGCTCACTTTGGAGGTAAGTGGATTAGAGGTCCTTCACTAGCTTCTCTGGTTGGGCTCACGTGAGAAGCACCAACTGAGCAGCTGGAGAGCATGTTTTGAAAGGAGCAGAAGATGCTCCTCCTCCTGGATGCCCACTTTAATGCCCCGGTGGCAATGATGGCCTCTATCTGTGAATTCCTTAGCACTCTGCTGATCTTGCTTGGGGCCCGTCACACATTCTCCTTGGCATTATGGTTGCTTCATGTCTCCTTTGGCTCAACAAACGTGAATGAAAGATAAAGAGATCAGAGCATGTCTGATGCAAGAGGAAACTGTGGATAAGGGAGCCTGATATAGGAAGGATGCTAGCCTTGGCATGAGTCTTGGCCTAAGGACTGTTTCTTGTCCTTTGCTGTGACTCTTGAGAAGCCTGTGCTTCTGGGCATAGACACACATGAGAATTGGATCTGTGTGATGACTTCTGTGGTCCCTAGCCTTCCTGGACTCCTTCTTTCATAAAATAATATTAAAAATATATTTTACAACTACATTGGAGTAAAAACAAATATATTAATATTGTATATTAAAACTTGTTTTCAGCCTAACATGTTCATTCTTTGGTTTTGACTTTAAAAGAAATGACAGCATTTTTGTGAACCCTAGGCTCTATGTCTCTGTACCTGCTGAATAAATCAGCCCTGACAAGAAGCCGGGATGGGGAGAAGGATGTGAGTGGATTAAGCCAGAGAGGGCTTTAAGGAAGCCATGAACCTGACAGTTTCTCTGGACAGGAGACACCACACACTCACTCTTGCACACACCTCCTCACATGCAAGTTCACTATTCCAGCTATGCTGCTGGCAGTCGCAGAGGGCCCCAGTGAGTTTCATCAGCCTCTCTGAGTCGGCGCTTCATGCTCTGCTTATTACATCCGTGGGCCTCAAGAGGGCTGTGTGTCTATCCTGTTTACTCTGTCATTTGTAAACACTGGAGAGAACACGGTCACAAAAGGCCATTCACTTGGTGGTGTCTTTCATGCCAGCGCCTGTCCTGAGGGTCTCTGGAGTCTTGGAGCAGAGGGCTCTGGGGCATGAGTATCTGTGAACCTGGCTGCTTCTTTATCTGACCTGTTTGCAGAGGACCAGCCAGAGCCTCTCTCCTGGGAGGGGAGCAGTCACAGCATCTATTAAATATTTAGGGGTTAATTGCTCATATCGGCGGGGCTTGCCTTCATTTGCACAGGATGTCCAAAACCTAATTTGGTGCTCAGTGGAAATTGGCAGAGGTATAAGTAACCAGGCTGCCTCTCGTAGATGAAAGCATGCCTCTTTCCACTCACACAGGACTCCTGGGGAACGAGAGCCTCAGAAGCCATCCCCTCAGGCCCTATCATAGTGATGCTGTGGTGATCCTTTAAGCCTGACTCCAGTGCTGTCTGCTTGGTGCAAATAATGAAATAAGCCAGAGAATCCTGTCCTTATAATGAGAGACAGCTATACCTGGCAGCCCTATCATATTTCAGGAAAGGTTTGGTAGTTCTAAGGGTGAACCAGGCAAAGCCAGGGAGCCAAGGCCAGATGCTTAATGCTGGAGGCCCAGTAAGTGATAGAGTGTGTGCCCCATGGACATAAGAGTCAGTATATTCACTAGTGTGTGTCAAGGACAGCAGATGGCCGAATGGCCCTAAGGGCACCCTGATGTCCCATTGCTAGGATTCAAAATCTAGGTTGTCCACCTAAAGAGCTCTGTGGCTTTGGGCACTTTATCTAACTTCTCTGGATCAACTTTTGGGGATGCTGGAATCAAGGACCACAGATTGAGTGGCTGCAAACTGCAGAAATGTGTTCTCTTCCAGTCTGAAGGCCAGAAGTCTGAAATCAAGGTGTCTTTGGGGCCCCCTCCCTCTGGAGGCTCTAGAGAGAATCCTTCCTCACCTCCTTCAGCTTGTGGTGTCTGTCAGTATTCCTTGGGCTCCATTATTGCCCTCTCTGTCTTCTCCTCTTCTCTCCCTTAGAAGGACACTTGCCAGTGGACTTAGGGGCCAGTCCCATAATCCAGGATGCTCTCATTTTCAGATTCTTAGTTTAATTACATCTGCAGAGATGCTCTTTCAAGGATAATTCCATTGTGGGTTCTAGGGGTTAGGACGTATTTTGATAGGGGCAGTGCCACTCAACCCACTTCGCTCTCATAAATCTCAGTTTCTCTGAATGTAAATTGGAGACAGTACAAATCCCACTTTTGCTCCAGCCACATTGTCCTTGCTGTTCTTCGGACAAGGCAGCATCTTCCTCAGGACCCTTACACTTGGCTTTTCTTGGGTCTGAGCTTCTTCCTCTCTGCTCACCTCATCAGTGAAGCCTTTGTCTCAGGACTTGGCATTTCATTACTGGGCTGCATTTTCCTCCCTGGAACCTGTCACCGTCTAGCTGCTAAATATTTACTTATTGATTTATTTATATTCAATCTACACCCACTAACATCTAAGCTTGTAAAGATAGAATTTTTTTTTTCCATTTTGCTTCAGAGCTGTATCCTCAATATCTCAAATAGTATCTGGCACACAGGAGGTACTTAATAAATGTTTGCTTGATGAATAAATTCATGGATGGACTGTAAGGACTAAATTAAATATTAAATGTGCAAACATTTAGGACAGTTACATGTGGAGAGTGCTCAGTTAATTGTAATAATTAATGATTATTGTAACCCTGTGTATTTGTGTAGTTTTGTTTGTAAGAATCCAGCAAGGCAGGGATCCATGGGATGGAAACTGTAAGTGCATGCAAAGGGTTGTATTCCGTGCTGTCTAGGAATTATCACAGACCTTCCAGGGTGTTGGCAGGGGGATAGGGAGGGGAGAACAGTGATTTATGATGTTGTTCCTCATGCTGACTGGGGAGGGGGAATTGGAATAGCAGTTTCTACCTAGTTGGAGATGTTACTTTGTAAGAAAGATTCTCTGAATGGCTGTTGGAGTGATGGGTGAGCTACAGTTTGGCAAATGGAAAGTGGAAAAATGTCCCTCACACAGGGCAAAGGCCAGGCAAGGCGGGGTTGTAGGAGATAAGGGGACCAGGAAGGAGGCAGGGAGAGCAGCTGGGTGCTGGACTAGGTAGGGACGAGGGTGGGAGGACTCATCAGGTTCACAGGAGGGGCCAAACCAATGGGGGTTACTCAGCATAGACTGTAAATAACAGAGTATATATGGTGTGACCCTTCAGGGATTTGAAACAAGCTGGTAGATGTTATAGGCATTCCCTATGGATACGCGTTATGCAAATATGTATTTGTGTTATCCGGAGGGTTCACAGGTCCGATAAAGCCCAGCTTAGGAACCCCTGCAGAGGGGGCAGTTGAGAAAAGGGACTGATCCTAAACTTTGTGGAAACTTTCCAGCTTCCTGGGCCCTCACCGTGTGTCTTCTGACTTCTTATTGTTATCCTTATCCCTAAGGATCCGTGCCCCTATCCTCTTTTCTCTGCCGTTAGTGATGTATTTTACAGTTAGAGCCTAGAGCACTGTGATGTTCCTTACTAATACAGTGAGCACAGAAAAGAAACTAAATTAAACACACACCTTTTCATTTCTGTGATTTGGTCCAACATGCTTAACTAAGTTGAAATTGAATTTGGTGATTCTTCTTCAATTTTCTGTACAGCAGAGGCGCCTGGAGCAGCGGCTGTCATGACAAGATGATGCGCCCCGCCAGGTTGCAGTATGACATAATTATTTGTCTCACTGAATTAATAATTCAGAAGCCATCTACTTCTACATAGACAAAAGGCTGTTTAAAAGCAATCTGTAGCATAGCAGTAGTGTGTGTCCTTGGTGACACTCTTTCTGGAACGCCTAGGTGCCATTATACTGGGGGTGGTCAAAATATTTTCTCTCCACCAGCACAAGAATGGGTGCATAAATTGGTCATTTTGCACAACCATCTGTTGGCATCCTTTAGTCAAAGGACATTTTACATATGGAGTGTCAAGCCTGTAGAATTAATGAGGCTGGGGAGTGACTTTTTAAAAAGACCCAGGGATTTGTTTTTAGGGTGTTTTCAGTCCATAGTGTGTCAAGCCTGGAGGTTGTCCATCTGTCAGGAGTGATACTAGAGACCGACTCTATCAGACTTTATAGAGGCCAGACCCAAGGAGGAGCGATGAGTCCAGATCAGGAGGCTCAGATCTAATCAGCTTCCTCCTCATCAAGGTAATTAAAAGTGAAGCTCTGGGACTGATGGCCTGGTTACAAGTCCACATTCCTCCACCGAGCCACTGAGTCATCTTGAACACGTTCCTTAACCTCGCTGTGCCTCTATTTCCTTATCTGTACCATGAAGGTTATATCCACGCCTACCGCATAAGGTTGTTTTGAAATTTCATTGAAATGAACTATGTCCACTGCCTTGAAAAATACCTGCCCTGCAGCACCTATGCATGGGAGGTGCTCGGAGAGAGTTAGGTGTCATCGTACGATCTGCAACTTGAGCTGCTTCTCTCTGTGAGTTCCTATACCTGAGCTGTCTTGTTCTATCTCTTGTGAGAAACTTGAGAGTCGGGTATCACTGGGCTCGATTTACAGATGGGAACATTGAGCATTGCAGAGGTTAAACAATATGCCCCAGATTGTGAAACTAAGAAGTAGGGGGATCCTACTGAACCCTGAGCCTGTGCTTAGTCCGCCTGTGTGCTGGCCCTGATGCTGGGCAAGAGTGGATTCATGGACTCCTCCAGAATAAGATAATTTTTTATGACTAGAAGATTGGGATGATATGGAAAGTGGAAGAGGGAGAAGTTCCCAGAGTGGGAAAATTGCCCTCAAGTGGTTGGACTGGGATTTCAACTTCTAGGCTAAAATATTCCTTCTGTAATTGAGATGGATGCTCTCTAGTCCAGCACTGTCTGATTAGAAATATATAGGAGCCACATAATTTCCCAGCAGTCAATAATGTGAAAAGAAACAGTAGAGATTAATTTTATTAATAAATTTTCTTTAACCTAGTTATATAGAACTATCATTTCAATAGACAATCAATAAAATTATTAATGGGCAATTTTGCATTAGATTTTTGTAGTAAGTCTTTGAAATTGAATGTGTATCTCACACTTAAGGGCATATCTCAAGTTTACATACAAAATGCAGCCACAGTTTGTTTAATAGTTAAATATGGCTGCTGGATACCACAGTGCCCAGTAGAGGTCTAGTAATCTCTCTTTCAAATATTATCAGTTCATTGGGTGAGGTGGGGGTGGGAGGCAGGAAACTTTTTTCACCATAGAAATGCATATCTGTTTCATCAAAGGACAAAATGTAAAAAATTCCACCTGTTCTGGAAGGAAATTATTTTATAATGTTATGCTACTTGGAATATGGGAAGTGTCAAGGGCTAACTTGATCCATATTAAAACTCTGGTCATCTAAAATGAAACGAGGGCTGTGGAAATCTGTCCACAGAAATGGAAAAGTTGTCACCAGAACTCCTAGGTCTTTGAACTGTGATTCTTGGTAATTCTGAAATAATCATGACTATTGACCCTAGAGTTGAAGAGACTTGGGGTGAGAAAGGATCATAGCAAACATTCTCCTTGAGCCCCAGAATCTTATCATTGCAAAGATAAGGACGTGAGTTCAGGGAGAGGAAGACACTTCGGCTGAGTTTCTTGGATAAGAAGTCTAAAAGTGTTCCCTGGCTCCTCTATTATGCAGAGCAAAGTAAGTCAGAAAGAAAAACACCAATACAGTATATTAATGCATATATATGGAATTTAGAAAGATGTTAACGATGACCCTATATGCAAGACAGCAAAAGAGACACAGATGTATAGACAGTCTTTTGGACTCTGTGGGAGAAGGCAAGGGTGGGATGATTTGGGAGAATAGCATTGAAAGGTGTATATTATCATATGTGAAATAGATCTCCAGACCAGGTTCGATGCATGAGACAGGGTGCTCAGGGCTGGTGCTCTGGTGATGAACCTGAGGAATGGGATGGGGAGGGAGGTAGGACGGAGGGTCAGGATGGGGGAACACATGTACACCCATGGCTGATTCATGTGAATGCAAGGCAAAACCCACCACAATATTGTAATTAGCCTCCAATTAAAAATAAAGAGGGTTCCCTGGCTCCTGATCTCCTTCCATGAACACACACATCTCCTAAATGGAAACCCTGGAACTGGATAGACAGCCCTCTTCTTTTTTCTTTCCTTTTTTTTAATTGAAGTATAGTTGATTTATAATGTTGGGTTAATTTCTAATGTATAACAAAGTGACTTGGTTTTATGTGTATATGTGTATATATATCTCCTTTTTCACACACTTTTTCATTATGGTTTGTCAAAGGATATTGAATATAATTCCCTGTGCTATACATATGACCTTGTTTATTCTATGTATAATAATTTACATCTGCTAACCTGAAATCCCACTCCATCACCCTCCTCCCTCCTTTTTATACCCCTTGGCAACCACAAGTTTGTTCTCTCAAGTTTGTGAGTCTGTTCAGAGAGTCTTCACATCTCCATTGTCAACTGAGAATAGACCATTGTTGCATGGTGTGCAGGCATCATACATTCAGAGACTGGTCATATTCTCACTTATTCCTATGACAGTGGCATGTAGCACATGCTTTGGTGTCTTCTTCATGCCCCTCTGCACACATGGATCTGTGCATCTCTGCTGAGCTTGGTGGCATTCCTGGTCCTTGATTTGGGAGCAAGTGTGCCACTTTTCTTTGGAAATGGTCCCTGTGAAAAGACTGATTAAGCCACTGCTTGAGGTTTTTGAGTCTTTAGTTTTGAATATAAGTCATGGTAGGGATTTATGTTTTGGACTGGCAGATTGCTTCTTGGACTCAGTTCTCCATGTCCTAAACATTAACACTTGGATTGAAGGTCCCATTTTATGGAGGTGGATGAGCTAGCAGGCAATCCCCCAGCTTCTGTCTGTCCATCCCAAGCACTAGTCTCTGGCAAAGGTCTGTGAGTGGCCAGCTTCTGACTGGGTGTGAGGTCCCCACGCGAGGTTTCATCTGGAATTCCTATTGGATTAGGGGTCCTCACAGAGCTAAACAAATTTGCAGTTTTCTGGGCATAAGAGGAACCAGGAATCCTTTGCAGTGGATGGTCCCCTGGTATTGCTACTTCCCCTCAGTTTCCTCTTCCCCTCTTGCTCCATTTCATCCATCCCCAGCCCGGCAGTGTGAGAATCAATATGCTCTTGGAAAAGCAACAAGTATTCTCAGCCCTTCCTGCTATGTGCTTGGTCTCAGGGCCCACACAGCAAGGGGACTTCAAATCAAGGGGCTCCTGGTTAGGGTGTTTATGCGCCCACTTCCTGGGCACATCCTCCTGGACACCTTCCTACAACTTCCTGAATACCTTCCCTCTCCTTTCTCCCTGGGCCGGGTGCCTCTCCTCTGCTTCCCACTAATGTCTCATCCTTACATTGTGTTCCCAGCCTGGAAGCCCAGAACAGGGACCAGTGCCCTTTCTGTTTCTGGATCTACACTGTCAGCACTTGGGCTACACTAAGTAAAAGCTGAAAGAATTGAACTGACGTTCCAATTGCCCCAAACCAATCCCAGCCCCAGCCTTGCCTTGTCCTGTTGCTCTCCTTGTATTGAGTTGTCTTATCCCCCTGCCACTGGGGAATCCTGTGACTTTTCATCTGCTTTGCAAGCTGTTGTCTGGACCATTTATTTTCTCCTCTAATTGTTCTGTCACTGACCTTTCTGGGGGATGCGGTTTTTTTTAATAGAAAGTGGAGACCTTTGAATTTATTAATTTTTTTGTTTGCCAAGAAAACCCTGATAATAATTGCCAAGACTTCCCAGAAGTTATTAGTTTACAAATTTTAATGACACTCATGATTTATTTATGTACTTCCCTCCCTCTACAGCTGTTCATCCCAATTCCTTAGTGGAATTCCTGCTGAATCTGACTGAATTAATGGAAACAAAACTGCAGAGTGGAATGACATTTTTTTTTTTTTTTTTTGGCTAGGCTGTTAATTAAAAGCTTTCCATCCTATTCGCTAGGCTCTTCATATGTGAGGTCCTGAAGACTGGGTGGATACAGGCTGTGAAATCCTCCCTCTAGAACTGGGGTCTTTTTCTGTTTGTTTTCAGTGGTAATGAATCTGGTGAAAACTCCTGTATTGGTCACAGAGAGTTCAACTGAACAGATATTAATTGAGCATTCATTATGTAAGCAGCCCTGTGCTCATTGCTGGGGGATGCAGAATAAGTATGTCGTGATTGCTATCCTCAAGGAATGTTTAGTTTGGTTGAATGATAAGATTAATGCATACAGGGAACAGCGTCAGGCATATACAAGTATATATAGGTACATGCAAAACACATTGTATTCTGTGATGAGTGGCCCTACTGTAGAAGTACTTACATTTTTATTATTATCACACCTCACTCTATGAGGATGTAAAGCAATTCTAGGAATGAATTAGAGGAATGATTAATGCGGTTCATATATTTTGTTTTGCTGTTTAATATAAAATGTCTTATTTCTCCATTCAGTTAAGTTCAGTTCAGTTGCTCAGCAGTGTGACTCTTTCTGACCCTACAAACCGCAGCACGCCAGGCCTCCCTGTCCATCACCAACTCCCGGAGTCCTCCCAAACCCATGTCCATTGAGTCGGTGATGCCATCCAACCATGGCATCCTCTGTCGTCCCCTTCTCCTCCTGCCCTCAATCTTTCCGAGCGTCAGAGTCTTTTCAAATGAGTCAGTTCTTCGCATCAGGTGGCCAAAGTATTGGAGTTTCAGCTTCAATATCAGTCCTTCCAATGAACACCCAGGACTGATCTCCTTTAGGATGGACTGGTTGAATCTCCTTGCAGTCTAAGGGACTCTCAAGAGTCTTCTCCAATACCACAGTTCAAAAGCATCAATTCTTCGGTGCTCAGCTTTCTTCACAGTCCAACTCTCACATCCATACATGACCACAGAAAAAACCATAGACTTGACTAGATGGACCTTTGTGGACAAAGTAATGTCTCTGCTTTTTAATATGCTGTCTAGGTTGGTCATAACTTTCCTTCCAAGGAGTAAGTGTGTTTTAATTTCATGGCTGCAGTCACCATCTGCAGTGATTTTGGAGCCCATAAAAATAAAGTCAGCCACTGTTTCCACTGTTTCCCCAACTATTTCCCATGAAGTGATGGAACCGGATGCCATGATCTTAGTTTTCTGAATGTTGAGCTTTAAGCCAACTTTTTCACTCTCCTCTTTCACTTTCATCAAGAGGCTCTTTAGTTCTTCTTCACTTTCAATGAAACTAAATTTCTCCATTAGGATACGAAAATTTTCAGAGGAAAGACTGCTTCATATGAGAACTTGTAGTTCCCATAGTTCTCAGAAACCCCTGGTCACAGATGGGATAGTGCATGTGTAGTGGTTAAAGGTTCTGATTTCAAATTGCCTGGGTAGAAATTTGAGATCTACTGCTTGCTAACTGTACCAGCTTAAGCAATGTCTTCATTTCTCTATGTCTAGGTTTACTTATCCATATAGTAAGATGACAGTAAGACAGATCTCATGGAAGCTTTGTGAGGATTCAGTGAGATAATGCATGGAATGCAAAAAATGCATGCTATTTAGTTAGTACTTTATGTAATAATTATTGTTTGTTCGTAGGCCCATATCCTCCTAGCCCAGCAGCTTCTACCAGCTCCGGAGGACAGTTGTGCTAATATTTTTTAGGAGGTTGGGGTGCAGGACATACCTAGAATCCTAAGCATGTGGGGCCTGGAAATGTTACATTTCTTTTGAGAGAATGTTCTGGAGTCTTTTCCTTCAGATATTCATCTGTGCTTGGCACAAGGGGGATGTTAATATATTACATCATCAGCTACATCAGCTATTGCTGCTGATTTGGGGTGTAGGATGCAAAGCACAATCCGATTTAAGTTCCCTTAACATAGTGTTGAGTTAACTCATTCGTTGCTGGTTATTTTCTTTTTACTGCAACTATTAAGGGATGTAAGCCTCTTGAAGAGCTTTCTTACCTCCTACGTAATTAATATGGAAGGCATTTTGGGGTCATCCATGTTTCTCAAATTTGGTGTATCCTCAGAATTACTTGTGGACTGTGTTAAAAATCTAGATTCCTGGCCCCTAACCAAGGGATTCCAGTTTGGTAAAGCTGGAGGTTACTCAGGAAGTATACTTTTAAAAGCCCCATGATTGTTTTTGTTTTTCAGGTAGGACTGGGAACCACTGAGCTCAGAGGAAGCTTGGGTTCTAGGCCTGTCTCAGTTGCTAATTAATCAATTCATGCCATCTTCTATTTCCTCATAAATAAAGATATTAGATGAAATGATCTCAAGTCCCTTTCCACTCCAGGTCCACAGATGCTGTCAACCTGGGAAGTCAAACAAGAAACACACACAGGATTTATGATGGCCAACAGGTACCTTTTAGGGAGAAGGCAAAGGCACCCCACTCCAGTACTGTTGCCTGGAAAATCCCATGGATGGAGGAGCCTGGTGGGCTGCAGTCCATGGGGTCACTAAGAGTCAGACACGACTGAGTGACTTCACTTTCACTTTCCACTTTCATGCATTGGAGAAGGAAATGGCAACCCACTCCAGTGTTCTTGTCTGGAGAATCCCATGGACGGAGAAGCCTGGTAGGCTGCAGTCCATGGAGTCGCACAGAGTCGGACACGACTGAAGTGACTTGGCAGCAGCAGCAGGTACCTTTTATGAGCTAACATTGTGAGCACAGCCATCTCCCTTAAGGAAAACTAATGTGCTGTTCATGGACAGATAGTAGCCAGGGGGCAGGTGTTAGCCAGAACACCTGCTCTAACTACTGAATTTAAATTCATTAAACATAAAGAGCATCATCCAAGCTATAAACTTTTTGCTCCCCCAAAAAACAGAATGAGAAAAGAGTTTGCCCTGAATATTGAAACCTTAGACATCTTAACTTTGCTGGAGAATAGGGCAGTGTGAACACTGGAGAAACAGATCTGGTTTACTGATTTAATATTTTCCTATTTATTATGGGAAAAAGGTTTCTTTTTATGGCCTAGTCTTTTTTCTTGCATCTTGACATGTGTAAATCTTGATTTTTGTCCAGTGGCTGAGAGAACGCAATCCTTTTGTACGGATTGTGCCTGTTGATTGTTATTTTCTGTTGTTTTCCCTTCCCTCCAAACGTGGTGCTGTTTTATCACGATCATAAATAACCTCACCATTAGGAGAAGGGGTGTGAAATTCTGCCCGTCCCTCTCCTAACCCTGAGCTCCCTCTCATTTTCTCAGCAGTAGATTCATTAGCCTTCTAATGAAGTTAATAAGTAAACAGGATCAGATAGTTCCTTCTAAAATAACATTTATAAATGGATTTTTTCCCCCAACTCTCTCAGGTAGTGCCTTAATTTTTTTCCTGCCAGATGTCCACGTGTGTAAAACTATGATGGGTGGGCCCTTGGGATGTGATTTGAAGCCCCCCCCCCCCAATAAAGGGAAAAATTTCAATTCACACAGAGCCTATCTATTTTCAAGTTTATAGGAGAGTGAATTTTTATATACTCCATTCCTGCTTATATATTGATATATAATGACTATAAAGATTAGGTAGTCAAGCTTTCATAGTTACTTTCTCATCCTTTGGAAGCCAATTACTTTATTGGACATGGACTGTAAATGTCATTAGGAGGCTCTTGGCAACTTCTCCCATGAAGACCACTATCCTAGACTTTATCTGGAGAGCCATAAACTGGTTAAAAAGACCTCTTGTTTATGTTAAGTGCCTGTGAGCTTTCTTTTCAGAAATTGCTGAACTTATAAGGGAAGCATTTCACTGCTTACTTTTGCTTCCAAATGGTTTGTGCCCAAATTCAAGCTAAAATTTGAAGTCAGAAGGAGAAAGACAAATATCTTATATTAATGCATTTATATGGAATCTAGAAAGATGGTGCTGATGAAACTATCTACAGGGCAGCAGTGGAGACATAAACATAGAGAACAGACTTGTGGGCAAGGAGGGGAAGCAGAGGGTGGAATGAATTGAGAGAGTAGCATTGGAACATATACATTACTGTATGCAAAATTAGATAACCAGTGGAAATTTACTGTATGATGCAGGGAGCTCAAATGTGGTGCTCTGTGATAACCTAGGGGTGAGATGGGGTGGGAAGTGGGAGGGAGTTTCCAGAGGGAGGGGACATGCATATATCTATGACTAATTCATGGTGATGTACGGCAGAAAGCAATACAATATTGTAAAGCAATTATCCTCCAACTAAAGACAAATTTAAAAAAAAATAAGGCAATACATAGTTATCTTTTAAAAGATCTCCCTTTCAATGGCTCTAATATCTTAAATTGGTATAATATTTGTAGTCATTGCCCACATGAGTACATAGCATGTCTCATGTTTCTAGGAGGAATGGGAGGCCTGTGTAATTTTACAGATGGATTAACTCAATTTCTTGAGTAGGTTGGTGGTCAGTGATTTCAAATCTGGTACCCAGATCTAGGTCTCCAAGTTCTCAGCAGCCTCATGATCTTGCTCTTTCATTAGCAATCAGTCTTTCCTGGCCTTTCCAGCTCAGCAACCATTCACATTTATTTCATAAGAGATCTATGACCAAGGGACTACTTTGGGGACCAGAAATGGGTTTCCTTGGACACTTGTCTCAGTGATTTTCATTTCTGGTTGTTCATGAAAATCACCAGGGAAATACAAGAATGTCCAGTTTCCTGGGCCTTATTCCAAATCTACTGAATCAATTTCTGGGATCAAGATCTAAGAACTTATGGTTTTAAAGAGCTCACCACTTGATTTTGATATGACCACTGACCTAAGAGACTTCATAGCTATTTTTATTTTTTAAATGCTTATGAAGACTTATTTTTCAGAATCTTCTCCCCAGCCCTCTTGCCCTCTTACCCATTTTTCCTTCTGGCTGGCTCAGAATGACAAATGCAATCATTCATGCAAAAATACATAGTTGTACCCTCATCTTCATAGATGACAACCATAAAGGTTAGTAATTGGAATGAGCTTTGGCACTTTCTAGTTAGCTCACATTCTGTCAGCATCAGGCTTCTTAATTGGACAATTAACACTCATTTCAGAGATTGGTGCCATAGGAGAATGGTTATAAGGTGATGCTCTCCATGGAGTTGTGTTGAGATAAATCTGTAAGGGTGAGTTGGCAGCTGCAAGTCTAGGCTTTCTGAGGATCAAAAAGTGCAGCAAATGGGGGATGGTTTTCAGGCAACTTTGAAAGGCTTTCTATTCATACTTTTTGTTTACAAGCAGCAAAAATCATCACTGGCTTTGGGCCACATATAGGATTTATAGGAAACATACTGGTATAGCTCAACATTTGGAGGAAGAAATAACAACAAAACCACAGGAATAGCAAAATCCTAGGCATCTCAAGGGACCATAGGATATCATGGATCTGTATATTTCCAGGCACCATGACAACTGGTTTTACCCATTCCAGTAGATGGTCTGCTGCTGCTAAGTTGCTTCAGTTGTGTCCGACTCTGTGCGACCCCATAGATGGCAGCCCACCAGGCTCCTCCACCCCTGGGAGTCTCCAGGCAAGAATATTGGAGTGGGTTGCCATTTCCTTCTCCAGTGCACACATGCATGCTAAGTCACTTCAGTCGTGTCCGACTCTGTGCGACCCTATGGACAGCAGCCCACCAGGCCCTTCTCCTCACAGGATTCTCCAGGCAAGAATACTGGAGTGGGTTCCCATTTCCTTCTCCAAGTAGATGGGCAATAATAGCTTTTTATGGTTTTAATTTGCATTTCCCTGATAGCTAACGATGTTGTACAAGTTTTCATGTGCTTTTCCTTCCATCTGTATATTCTCTTTGGTGAAATGTCTGTTTGTCTTTTGCCTTTTTTTTTTTAAACACATGAGGAAATATGATTGAAAATAGACATATTTAATGTATACAACTTGATGAGTTTGGAAATAAGTGTATATCCACAAAGCCATCTCCATAATCTATGCCATAAACATATGATCTCTGAAATTTTCCTATACTGCCCTCTTTATTTTTATTTTCTGTGACTACAACATTTAACATAAGATCTACCCTATGCCATCCTCAGTGATCAATGCAAAGAAATAGAAGAAAACAATAGAATGGGAAAGACTAGAGGTCTCTACAAGAAAATTAGAGATACCAAGGGAACATTTCATGCAAAGATGGGCTCAATAAAGGACAGAAATGTTAGGAACCTAACAGAAGCAGAAGATATTAAGAAAAGATGGCAAGAATACACAGAAGAACTGTACAAAAAAGATCTTCATGACCAAGATAATCACGATGGTGTGATCACTCAACTATGGCCAGACATCCTGGAATGTGAAGTCAAATGGGCTTTAGGAAGCATCACTACGAACAAAGCTAGTGGAGGTGATGGAATTCCAGGTGAGCTATTTCAAATCCTGAAAGATGATGCTGTGAAAGTGCTGTACTCAATATGCCAGAAAATTTGGAAAGCTCAGCAGTGGCCACAGGACTAGAAAAGGTCAGTTTTCATTTCAATCCCAAAGAAGGCAATGCCAAAGAATGCTCAAACTATGGCACAATTGCACTCATCTCACACGCTAGTAAAGTGATGCTTAAAATTCTCCAAGCCAGGCTTCAGCAATATGTGAACCGTGAACTTCCAGATGTTCAAGCTGATTTTCGAAAAGGCAGAGGAACCAGAGATCAAATTGCCAACATCCAATGGATCATGGAAAAAGCAAGAGAGTTCCAGAAAAACATCTACTTCTGCTTTATTGACTATGCCAAAGCCTTTGACTGTGTAGATCACAATAAACTGTGGAAAATTCTGAAAGAGATGGGAATACCAGACCACCTGACCTGCCTCTTGAGAAACCTGTATGCAGGTCAGGAAGCAACAGTTAGAACTGGATATGGAGCAATGGACTGGTCCCAAATAGGAAAAGGAGTATGTCAAGGCTGTATATTGTCACCCTGCGTGTTTAACTTATATGCAGAGTACATCATGAGAAATGCTGGGCTGGAGGAAGCACAAGCTGGAATCAAGATTACTGGGAGAAATATCAATAACCTTGGATATGCAGATGACACCACCCTTATGGCAGAAAGTGAAGAAGAACTAAAGAGCCTCTTGATGAAGGTGAAAGAGAACAGTGAAAAAGTTGGCTTAAAGCTCAACATTCAGAAAACTAAGATCATGGCATCTGGTCCCATCACTTCATGGCCAATAGATGGGGAAACAGTGGAAACAGTGGCTACTTTATTTTTATGGGCTCCAAAATCACTGCAGATGGTGATTGCAGCCATGAAATTAAATGACACTCCTAGGAAGGAAAGTTATGACCAACCTAGACAGCATATTAAAAAGCAGAGACATTACTTTGTCCACAAAGGTCCATTTAGTCAAGGCTATGGTTTTTTCAGTGGTCATGTATGGATTTGAGAGTTGGATTATAAAGAAAGCTGAGTGCTGAAGAATTGATGCTTTTGAACTGTGGTGTTAGAGAAGACTCTTGAGAGTCCCTTGGACAGCAAGGAGATCCAACCAGTCCGTCCTAAAGGAAATCAGTCCTGAATATTCATTGGAAGGACTGATGTTGAAGTTGAAACTCCAATACTTTGGCCACCTGATGTGAAGAACTGACTCATTTGAAAAGACCCTGATGCTGGGAACGATTGCGAGCAGGAGGAGAAGGGGATGACAGAGAATGAGATGGTCTATAGCATCACCGACCCAATGGATATGGGTTTGGGAGGACTCCGGGAGTTGGTGATGGACAGGGAGGCCTGGTGTGCTGCAGTTTCTGGGGTCGCAAAGAGTTGAACACGACTGAGTGACTGAACTGAACTACCCTCTTAGCAAAATTTTAAGTATACAGTACAGTATTGTTAGTTGTAGCTCTGTGCTGTAGAGTAGATTTTTATGACATAATCATCTTGTATAATTGAAACTTTGTACCCTTTAATACCTCCCCACTTCCCATCTCCACCAATAACCCTTGACAGTCACCAATGTACTCTCTGCTTCTTTGAGTTTCACTATTTAGATTCCTCATGTAAATTGTATTAATACTATGTAGTATTTATCTTTCTGTGTCTGGCTTATTTCATATAGCATGACATCCTTCAGTCTCATTCACTTTAAGGCTGGATAATATTTCATTGTACAAAGGGTAGAAAGTTTCACATTTTTAAAATCCATTCTTTTGTTAATAGACAATTAGGTTGCATCCACATCTTCATGGTTATGAATAATGCTACAATGAACTTGGGAGTACAGATATCTCTTTGATCCTTTCAATTCCTTTGGATATATACCCAGAAGTGGTATTGTTGAATATATGGTAGTTCCATTTTTAATTTTTCAAGGAACCTTGTTACTCTTCTCCATAGTGGTCCTAGCAGTTTACATTCCAACCAATAATTTGAGTGTTCCCTTTTCTCTACATTCTCAGAAGCATTTTTTATCTCTTGTCTTTTGATAACAGCCATCCTAACAGTGTGAGGTGCTATTTCATTATCGTTTTGATTCATATTTCCCTGATGATTTGTGATGTTGAGCATATTTCCATGTATAATGTATATCCTCTTTGGAAAAATATCTGCTCAATTCCTTTGCCCATTAAAAATTTTTTTTTGCTCTTGAATTGTAGAAGTTCCTTATATTTTGAATATTAAGGCTTTATCATGCTGATATATGGTTTTAAAGTACTTTCTAGCATTCTGTAGGTTGCCTTTTCATTTTGTTGATTGTTTTGTGGTGAAGAAGGTTTTTGATTTGATGTAATCCTGCTTATCTATTTTTGCTTTTGTTGCTTACGCTTTGGTGCCATATGCAAGAAATCATTGCCAAGGCCAATGTCAAGAAGTTTTTCCCCTTTTTTCTTCTAGGAGTTTATAGTGGTCTTACATATAGGTCTTTAATCCATTTTGAGTCTTTTGTGTGCGTGTGTGTGTGTGTATTCTTCTGCATGTGATATCTAGTTTTGCAACACTATTTGTTGGAAAGACTGTCATTTCCTCATTGTGTGTTTTTGGCACCTTTGTTAAAGGTCAGTTGACTGTGTTTGTGTGGGTTTATTTCTGGACTCTCTATTCTAATTCCATTGGTCTTGTGTTCAGTCGCCAAGTTGTGTCTGATTTTTTGCAACCCTTTGGACTGCAGCATGCCAGGTGCCCCTGCCCTTCACCATCTCCTGAAATTGGCCCAAATTCATGTCCACTGAATCAGTGATGCCATCCAGCCATTTCATCTTGTCACCCTCTTATCCTTCTGCCTTCAGGGAAAGTCTTTTCCAATGATTTGGCTCTTTGCATCAGGTGGCCAAAGTATTGGAGCTTCAGCTTCAGCATCAGTCCTTCCAATGAGTATTCAGGGTTAATACATGCCTGTTTTTTTGCCAGTACCTATTGTTTTGAATACTGTAGCTTTGTAATGTATTTAGAAATCAGGAAGTGTGATTCTTCCAACTTTGTTCGTTTTGTTCAAAATTTCATTGGCCTTTCATTGGCTTTTCAGGGTCTTTTATGGTTTTGTATGAACTTTAGAATTTTTTTCTATTTCTATGTAAAATGCCTTTGGGGGTTTGATAGAGACTGCATCAGGTCTGTAGATCATTTTGAGTAGTATGAACATTAACAAAATTTGGGGTTATAGAAATATAACCCCAAATGGGGTTAGAAAGATATGTTTAGAAAATATGATTTAGTGTGGGAAAAAAGCTATAGGCAAGGATGATCTATTCTGAGACTGGTGTGACATTCTTATTGCTTTTTACCTCCATCCATCCATCCATACACACATTTGCTTCTGTGCTTATTTATTTGCTTACCTTTATAGAATGCCCAATGATCTAATGGTATTTATGGATCAGGAATGAGGAAGGCAGGAAACTGAAATTTAAAATCCCTTTGCCTGAAGGAAACCAGAAACTTTCTCTTCATACCCCTGAGTGTCTGACTGGCTTTCAGCTATATAAACATAAGTTCTATATCATTGAAGTTAGAATCCAATGACTGGCTTATCAAGTTGGACCTGATGAAGGGCCATCAGGAGCTAGGCATGCCTTACTGGCTTTCTGTACTCAGACAAAGTTCAAACTTTTGCATTCTGGAAGCATGGGGCAGAGGAAAAAGGATGTGATTGACTGCCTAAGATTATTATTCCATTTCATAACTTACTGTTGGGGATATGGAAGACTGGATAGTAACGATGCAAACTGCAAAGAATTTGGAATTGGACCAAATTCTGATTTACTCTCGTGCCTTATATTGGCATTCTCTTTTAAAACATCTGCCTGAATTCTCTAGGACTTGAGAATAGAATTGTTATACAAGATTTTGTGTGGCCAACAAGGAAGAAACAATAAGCCTCCTAAGCTTCTATTTTTGTTAATAGTTTTTACATATTTAAATTTTCATGCAATAATTTCAATAATAAAATATTTTTCAAAACTTAAAAATGAAGAGTACTATAAAAATACTATATACAATCCTGTTTAAAACCATTGTTAAGTTTTAGCATATATACTTGGCCATTTTTTACCTATACAATTTTATATAATTGTGATTTTCTTGTATAAACAGGTTTGTTTCTTATTTTCATAAAACATTTGACTAAGCATTTTTCTGTGTTATTCAAAATGGTTTGCAAACATAATTTTAATGTTTACATAATAGTGTATTATATTGCTTTTCTGTAATTTACTTAACTATATTCATTTCTCTATTTCTAGAGATTTAGATTGTCTTATAGTTCTTCACTATTTAAAAATTTTGCCATGAATATCTAGATACATAAAGCTTTGCTTTTGTCTGCATTTTAGATGATTTTCTTAGGGTAGACTTCTAGAGGAGAAATTATAAGTTTCAGCACATTTGAGTTGGTTATGAAAAAGGTGTATTTCTGAAACTCTTATGCTGAAAAAGAAGCCTCTGAAATTTAAAAAGTTAATACAGTTACAGGGTGCATATATATGTATGTAATATGTGAATATTGCATATATGTTAGTGTGCCTAAATTATTATGTAAAATTATTGGAATAAGATTGGGTAGTAAGATCCTGGGAAGCAATGTATCCCAGTCTCCAAGAAGGGTATACATGTCCCTTGCTCACTGAGCATATTCAGGCCCATCTGCATTGATAAGATGAAAATAGCAACCACAATAAGTAGCTATTCATACTTAGCACTATGTGTCAGGTACTGATTGAAGTGCTTTACATATGTTTAACTCAGCCTTATGAAAATTTGGTTAGGTAAAGAGTGCTGTCATCCCCATTTTACAGCTCAAGGCCAGAGAATTTAAATGACTTTCCCAAGTCATGCACTTAGCAGATGGTAGAGCTGGGATTTGGATCCAAATGCTTGGATGCTAGAGCCTGTGCACTTCATCCTAGTCTAGACAGCCACTAAGGATGACCTGACTGAGGCTGGAAGTTGTTATAGAGGTTCCAACCAGTCTAAGATTTATAATGTTCTTAATGCAAGATCTTGGTGCAAGATTCATGTGGACGAGGGAGACTGGAGGGAGTTCCAACTGGATTTTACCTACAGCTCCTCCAACTCAGGGTATGATCTGTGATGGAATCATCAAGGGTGGAAACACTGGAGGGCCTAGTCTCTTCCTTCCTGTAAAGGTTTGAAATAGGTCTCATCTCCACAATTTTATTAATAACCCTTGAGGGACTTGCTGAGCAGAAACTTATATGTTCTGTTCTGTCTTTCCTATTATCTGTACCTGCTTGCCTATATGTTCTTGAGAATCACTGTATGCAGAGGTTGAGAGCACAGACTCTAGTGCATACTGCCAGGGTTCACATCTCAGCTATTTCCAGCTGTGAGATTTGGGCAGTAACTTCTCTGGGCCCCACTTCTGGGCCCCACTTCATCATTTTCTGAAGTAGGAGTGACGACGCTACCTACCTCACTGGGCAGCCGAGAGCCACCGTGAGTTACTCGTGGTGAAGCGTTTGGAAGAACACGGGCTCACAGCACATGCCCTCTGTGCGTGTTCAGTCTTGGACCACTCTGCCTTTTGTCCTCATCCCTCAATCCAGTCTCCTGCCTGCCAGGGCTTATTTGCGTGTTTCCCAGACACGGTCAGCAGATACGTGTGGGGTGTGCCACATGCGCGATTCCATGGGTGGAAAGGGAGCAGAGAGGCCTGCTGCCGGCTCCTTTCCTGCTTTCCTCCAGTGTGGAGGCAGACAGTAACCCAGGATTCTCCAGAGGGTGAGAGAAAGCATGGCTCCATGAGGCACTGCCATGGCAGGAGCTCCTCCAGGGGGGAAGGATCGTGGAGGGCTTTCCTAGGGCCGCTGTAACAAATATCACAAAGTAGGTGATTTAAACCCCAGAAATCTATGCCTCATAATTCTGGAGGCTGGAAGTCTGAGAACAAGGTATTGGCAGGGATGGTTCCCTCTGAGGTCTGTGCGAGAGGCTCTGTTCCACGCCTCTCCCCTACTTTCTGTGATTTGCTGGCAGTCTTCGGGGCTCTATGGCTTGTGGAAGCATCACCACCCCGTCCCTTCCATCATGCTTACATGGCCTTCTCCTTATGTGCATGTCTGCATCCAAATTTCCCCTTTTTATAAGAATACCAGTCATATTGGATTAGTCCCTCTCCCCTACTCTAATTTGACCTCATCTTAACTAATGACACCAGCAACAAACTTGTTTCTAAATCAGGTCACATTCTGAGCTACTGGGGAGAGGACATGAATGTGTGCATCCTTGTGGCGGATATAAGTCAACCCATAACATCTGGGAGGTGCCCATAGCTGGGGCTGAAAGATGAGGCAGAATTAACCAGGAGCTGAGGGGTTGGAGAGGAGCGAGCGGAAACATTCCAGGCAGCCCTGTGCAAAGATTCTGTGGTGGTCGGGGGCTTCCCTTTTCAAGAAGCCAAAGTAAGCCAGTGAGTGAGTGAGGAGTGGCCTATAAAATGCAAGGAGGTGACAGGCGGCACACCTGTGGTGTCTGGTCGGCCGTTTAAAAACACGGGTTTTACTTTGGGCATACGGAAGATAACTAGAAGGCTTTAAGCAGGAGTGTGCCATCATTTAATCAATACTTTGTGTGTGCACTCAGTTGCTAAGTCACATCCGACTCTCTGCTACCCCATGGACTGTAGCTCACAAGGCTCCTCTGTCCATAGGATTTTCCAGACAAGAATACTGGAGTGAGTAGCCATTTCCTTCTTCAGGGGATCTTCCTGACCCAAGGATCAAATCCAGGTCTCCTGCATTGCAGGTGGATTCTTTACCACTGAGCCACCAGCGAAGCCCTAATGAATACTATTATTATTGGAATTTTCTTTAATTTTTTTTTATTACTGATTTTGTATTATTATTGTGAGTGGAAGTTTTTTCTTTGTTTTGTTGTTCACTTGTAATCCCTTATGCATTTTTCTTTTTATGCATTTTGTGTGTTTATCTATTGGTGGATTGTTTGCCTTATCATTTATACATCTTTTAATACAATATATAAATGGAAAACATTGTTGAATCTTATGCCAATATTTCCCCCATCCTGTTTTTTCCTGTTATCATAGTTTTGCTTTTCATGAACAAGTTTTACATTTTGTAAATAATCAAATCTGCTAATCTTTATTAAAAAATCACATTCCTTCTTACTTTTATTAAGATTGAAGAGCTCTTACCTTTTTAATCTATTCTTATGAAAGAGCACATCCATCTCTTATTTAGGAAATGTGTGCTAAAAATGGTTGAATAAGCTGTGACATTCAGTTGGGGAAACATATGCTTGTTTTGTGCTCAATTATCTCATCTAGTCCTTCACCAAAATTTATGAATTAGGGACTATTATTACTTTTCTTTTTTGAAGGTGGGGAAACTGAGTTTTTAATAAAATGTGTAATCTGCTTAAGTTCACACAGGTGATTTTCACTTTTAACCAAGAAGAACAGACTCATGACTTATTTGTAACTAAGGAGTTTTTCCACTACAAGCTTCGAGTGGTATCTTGGGTGGCCTTCCCCCTATCACTTCAGAGCTTAGTACCCACTTCACAGATGGAAACTAGGAAGTTCCCAGCAGAGAAAATGCTTCCATAGATTTTGTTCTAGCCAGGGTACTACCTCATTTCCCAACAGCCCTGCCTTTATTTATGCCCTGTCTGTCCTGGAATTCCCTTCTCTCTCCTGCTAACCACTTTCAGGATGTATGCTCTGTTTTGTTGAGCACCCTAGCCCGGCACTCTCTTCTCTCTTGAGTCCCTTAGAATCTACTTTTCTACCCACTTACCTGCTACTTGGTCTTACCATGTATGGCTTCCTAAGACCACCCACAGCACTTGGCTGTGTGCTCTGAGTGTCTGTGTGCTGAATAGATGTCTTTTGGGTAGTCAGAGGACCGGGGTCCACCTGGGTGTACTTGATATTGATATGGGTCTATTGAAAACCTGGCTGCGTCCAGTAGCCTCAGGTCCTGCAGCGACTCCAAGTGCCAGGCAGCCCCCGGCAGACATTAGGTTCTTGGTGCATCTTCTCCTGTCATCACCGGCTTTGTAGTAGCAGTGTTTTCTGCTCTGGAGCCTGTCCTTTGTCAGTTAGATGGTGTGGGATGGGATAAATGGATATTTTGGAGTGACAGCATGTGTTGGAAGCCAGCCAGCTGAAAACTGAGCATGCCACACACAGCATGCCACAGTTATAAAAATTCACTGGCCATTTTGAGGCAGTTTCCAGATTGTTTCATCGGGCTTGACAAAAGGAAAATTTCCAAGAGAGTGGGGGATTAAGTGGGGGCAGTGTATGTTTAGGGGCTGTTTTCATATTTGTTAAGATATCTGAATATCTGCTGTGCACCAGGAATAGGTACTTTCTGATATTATTTACAATCTAAACATCTTGATGGCAGGATGTGTGGAGAGGTGTGGGGTGTAGTATGAGCTGAGCAGGATGGTCTCTGTGTATGGGAATGGAGTTCTGGGTTTGCTGTCTTGCTCAGAGGTGTCAGGAATTATTACATGTTTATAAAAGTCTTAAGTTTAAAATTTTTAAAATAGACTTTCCCCTGCTAGGAATCTGCAGGAGTTGGGAAGTGCTTAGTGTTTACTGCAGCCACGGCCTCAGAGCCCTAGCAAGCGTGGCCTCCACTGGCTGGATGCAGCACAGAGGGACCTGTCCAGTCTTGGGCATCTAAGCAAACCTCAGTGACATTTCATACACATTGGTACCAAAGCCACATTCAGTCCCTTCAGGGTTCAGCTCACTCCCGTGGCCAAGACATCCTGGAGTGGTGATACATCTTGGTATTAAGCTCCAGGAAGTTTGTTGATAAGGATCTCACTGGGCTATACTATCTTTCATGCCCTTTGGTGTATGTTATGATGGACAGCCTCAGCCCGTGAGGGCTGGACCAGGGTACTCCCAACATCTTTGCATCAGAGATATTATTGGACATATCATTTTGCTCCTCATTGTCCACTGTTACAGCATCAGTGATAAAATATGAATGCACCAAGTTTTTCTAGACCTTAAGAGCGATTAGTGGAGTGGTAGTGAATGCCGCCCCATCTCACCACAGGCAAGCTGGTGCTTTCTCAGATGCTTTAGAACAAAGCATCCTTCTTCCTGCCTGGGGAGTTCACATCTGTCTGGAAAATACTGTCATTTTCCTTCTGCTTCCAGTTGCATTTTTTGCAAGTCTAGTTCTTCTTCACCTTTTATTTCTTCAATCTGAGCATCTCTTCTCCAGAGAGATGTTACTTGTCCATCCTCTCTAAAAGAGGTTTCAGATCTGGCCTCTTAGTGTCTAACAATTCTAACTATTATACAACTTCATTTTGTACAACATAATTTGATTTTATGTCTTATGTAGCTGTTAATTATTTTACTTTTGTGCTACCTTTCCCACTGAACAGAGATTCACTGAGAGCAGCAGTGTGTTTGTATCGTACAACATTCTCTCTCACTTCCAAGCATTGTACTTGACATGTGATGGGAACCATGTGGAGGGAGGGAAGCAAGAAGGGAGACAGGAGGCAGAAGCCAAGGCAGACAGGTTGACATAAGAT
Organism: Bubalus kerabau; assembly: GCF_029407905.1. Classification (NCBI taxonomy): domain Eukaryota; kingdom Metazoa; phylum Chordata; class Mammalia; order Artiodactyla; family Bovidae; genus Bubalus; species Bubalus kerabau. Next base: position 27,986,360 of record NC_073645.1, read on the forward strand.
TCTCAGCTCTCTGGATGGCAGTTCTTGATATAACTCCTCGTAGATCTCTTCCTTTATACATTCTCTCAACTAGATTGCTGATACTTCCTGTAGGAGAAAAATATCTCGTTAAGCCTTCCCTCCTGAAAGTGAGATTCAGAGAAAGGAAGTGACTTACTTCATGTCACTTGGTTGGAGCAAGACATTGGACCAAAGCTGAAACCAGCACACTTTCAGATGGAAGGCAGACAACCCTGTAAGGTCTTAGGAGTCCAGTCTTTAGGGGTTTGTGACTAAACCCTTTGCTTTTGAATAGAAGTGGGAAACTGAAGACATGGAGGTAATCAAATGCTGGGGCTTTCACCCAGGAGAAATCTGTGGGTCTGAAAGGCCTTTCTCTGAGAGGATCTTGGCTTTTTTTCTTTTCCCTGAAGTGAAGCTACAAGCTGAGCACAGTGCACCTAACAATGAGAAAGTCAGGCTCTGTCTTGGAATTGACCAGGTTGCAAGGCTCCTGCATCTTGCACCTTCTCTGCGGGCCTGTGCTCACACTTAGAGGCTGACTGCACTGCTCCTGTCCTTGGTCACGAGTCTTTGTGGGAGGCAGATGTGTAGCATGAGTGCATGCTTACTCAGTCCCGTCTTACTCTTTGTGACCCCATGGAATGTAGCCCGATAGGCTCCTCTCTCCATAGGATTTTCCAGGCAAGAATACTGGAGTGTGTTGTCATGCCCTCCTCCAGGGGATCTTCCCAACCCAGGGACTGAACCCGCATCTCCTGCATTGCAGACGGATTCTTTACCACTGAGCTGCCTGGGAAGCCAACAGATGTGTAGGGATCAAACAATAGTTCTCTCCTCACTTTTGACATTCATCAGCTTGTGGTTGACACCTCATATGTATTATCCCTGAAATTTGAAAGGGGAGGGAGCAAGAAAATACATGTAAAATATAGCTAAAACAGTGAACAGTGAATTTGAAAAGAAGTCTGAGAAGGAAGAGGGACACAGTGATTGGTGTTTTCTTTTGAGGGAGTTTGACCTAACTTCATCGTTACTTACTTGAGGCAGAGAGATCTGATCAAGAAGAAACAGATGCAGATTAAGGCAAGGGAGACTTATATAGTAGAAGTTCATGGAAATTATTGTGGAAAGCAACAGATATTTAAAACATGTAAAAAGATATATACTTCCAAAAAATTTTTTATCTCATCATGCTGACTGCTCTTTCAGGATTGGATTTATTGATCCAGGAATTCTTTAGAATAACCAGAGTTAGGAACAGTCATGACCAGCTGTGTGTGTGTACTAAGTTGCTTCATTCCTGTCCAGCTCTTTGTGACCCAATGGACTGTAAACCTTCCAGGCTTCTCTGTCCATGGGATTCTCCAGGCAAGAATACTAGAATGGGTTGTTATGCCCTCCTCCAGCAAATCTTACAGACCCAGGGATCAAACCCATGTCTCTTACATCTCCTGACTTAGGAGGCTGGTTCTTTACCACTAGGGCCACCTGGGAAGCCCATGACCAGCAGAATTTGTTATGTTTACACCTTGAGTCCTTGAAGTTAGATCAATCTAGATGCTTTCTGCAGCCATGTGAAAGAATAATTTTGGAAACCTGAATCTGAACACTGCACCTCAGTTATTCTCTGTAAAATCATGGACAGATTATGTAACCTCTTTAATCTTCATATTCATGTCCTCATCTGGAAAACAGGAACAAAGTTTATTTCATGGGGCTAGTGGAGGTGATGGAATTCCAGTTGAGCTATTCCAAATCCTGAAAGATGATGCTGTGAAAGTGCTGCACTCAATATGCCAGCAAATTTGGAAAACTCAGCAGTGGCCACAGGACTGGAAAAGGTCAGTGTTCATTCCAATCCCAAAGAAAGGCAATGCCAAAGAATGCTCAAACTACCACACAATTGCACTCATCTCACACGCTAGTAAAGTAATGCTCAAAATTCTCCAAGCCAGGCTTCAGCAATATGTGAACCGTGAACTTCCTGATGTTCAAGCTGGTTTTAGAAAAGGCAGAGGAACCAGAGATCAAATTGCCAACATCTGCTGGATCATAGAAAAAGCAAGAGAGTTCCAGAAAAACATCTATTTCTGCTTTATTGACTATGCCAAAGCCTTTGACTGTGTGGATCACAATAAACTGTGGAAAATTCTGAAAGAGATGGGAATACCAGACCACCTGATCTGCCTCTTGAGAAATTTGTATGCAGGTCAGGAAGCAACAGTTAGAACTGGACATGGAACAACAGACTGGTTCCAAATAGGAAAAGGAGTTCATCAAGGCTGTATATTGTCACCCTGTTTATTTAACTTATATGCAGAGTACATCATGAGAAACGCTGGACTGGAAGAAACACAAGCTGGAATCAAGATTGCCAGGAGAAATATCAATAACCTCAGATATGCAGATGACACCACCCTTATGGCAGAAAGTGAAGAGGAACTCAAAAGCCTCTTGATGAAAGTGAAAGTAGAGACTGAAAAAGTTGGCTTAAAGCTCAATATTCAGAAAATGAAGATCGTGGCATCCGGTCCCACCACTTCATGGGAAATAGATGGGGAAACAGTGGAAACCGTGTCAGACCTTATTTTTCTGGGCTCCAAAATCACTACAGATGGTGACTGCAGCCATGAAATTAAAAGACGCTTACTCCTTGGAAGGAAAGTTATGACCAACCTATATAGCATATTGAAAAGCAGAGACATTACTTTGCCAACAAAGGTTCATCTAGTCAAGGCTGTGGTTTTTCCTGTGGTCATGTATGGATGTGAGAGTTGGACTGTGAAGAAGGCTGAGCACCGAAGAATTGATGCTTTTGAACTGTGGTGTTGGAGAAGACTCTTGAGAGCCCCTTGGACTGCAAGGAGATCCAACCAGTCCATTCTGAAGGAGATCAGCCCTGGGATTTCTTTGGAAGGAATGATGCTAAAGCTGAAACTCCAGTACTTTGGCCACCTCATGCGAAGAGTTGACCCATTGGAAAAGACTCTGATGCTGGGAGGGATTGGGGGCAGGAGGAGAAGGGGACGACAGAGGATGAGATGGCTGGATGGCATCACTGACTCTATGGATGTGAGTCTGAGTGAACTCCAGGAGTTGGTGATGGACAGGGAAACCTGACGTGCTGCGATTCATGGGGTTGCAAAGAGTCAGACACGACTGAGCGACTGATCTGATCTGATCTGATCTGAATGTGAGCTTTAATTGAAATAATCTTAAAGTGCTTATTATAAGTGACTGTTCATTGATTGTTTATTTTCTTTCCTGTCAACATTTTGGGAAAATGTGGCTCTAATGCTTGGGGAGTTCATATTTTCTGAATTGCTCTTTACTAACTCGGGTGCTTCCCCCACCCTAAGTCTCTCTTGGAGTATTTCAATTTTGTACATGGACCCACACCACTAGTTCCTTCTGTAAACTTTAATATGAGAAGAAAAAAAAAAGGATTTAGGAGGGTTTTGTTGGGTTGTCTAGAGTTATTGGATACCATTCTCTTGGGAGGTTTTAACATTCTTGTTTTATTCCCATTTAGCACATACATTCCCAGCAACCTCCTTACAATGTGCTGGACACAGCGAGGCAATAGGGACTCCTGGCAGGGGTAGAGAAGACAGATACACCATGTCCTTGCTCTCATGGAGTGGACACAAGAGTGAGGACAATAGGAAGTAGATGCATAGCAGTGATAACTGAATACGGTGAGCGCCACAGGGGTGTGTGGCCAGTGGGTAGAGGGGAGGAGTAGTGAGGGGACCAAATAAAGAATGTTGTCACCATCAGTTTCTACAAGAAGTAGTTGCTAGTGACTGCATCAGCTGACCTTTAACACACCCTGAAAGAAGATCAGGGTGGAGGTCAGGAATGAGGTACTCTGTGTTCTGGAAAAAACTGGGAGAATAGGCCTTCAGATAGTAATTAATACTTTCAGGAGAAAATTTTATGAATGCAATTTCATGCATCTCATACCTAGAATACCTCTAAAATCAGTCACAGAGACATCTGCTCCTCATGACTAGCAGTAACCTTCTACCAAGATGTGTGCTTGGTTGCATGTATCCTCTTCACTAAACTCATATATATTGGCCTCCCCTCTTACCTCTTTGGAGCACTTCCTCAGAGCCATCTGAGAGGCTGTCTCCCAGGCTGTAGTCATCAGTAAGCCCCAAATAAAACTGAACTCACAGCTGTCATGGTGTGTGTGTGTTTTCAGTCAACAAGGGGCACTTTTATTAGAATGGTCAGAGATGACCTCACCTACAAGAGGGGCTGGGACTAGGATGAGACAGAAGAGGCAGGTGAGGTGCCCAGGGCACATTATTTAAGGAGGCATTCACTTTTAGGGTCCTGCATGGGCCTCCTTACATTTTGTGCTCTAGACACCCTGCGTGCCTATCTCCTGCTGGTCCCAGCCCTGCCTAGGGGTTGACATTTGAGCTAAGACCTAAAAGCTAATGAGCAGACAAGCTTTCAAAAAGCTGCATGCTCATCAGCTAAGCATGTGAGTGAAGATTGCTTTTGCTGTGGCTTATTTCAGTGTGGTGCAAAGATAGCTGCGTAAATCCTGTAATTGCCAAAATTGACCCATCAATGTTAAAGACCCTTTTTAAGTGGATCATTTTCTTCCTTTTACACAGCCATCAAATGCAGCACTAATGAGGGGTGGTATTCATCTTGTTTTACAACCCAAGCTTCTCTGAATTCATTAGCTCGCAGGGATCTGGCCCTGTGTGGTTCTTAGAAACACCACCCCGCTGCCCCCGCCCCATCCTAGTCTCCTCTTTTCATATATGGTTGCTTTTAATTGCTGAGGAGCCTTGTGGTTCAGCCTAGGTGGTTCCATCCATTTTTTCCTTTACTCTAACTTCAGAATGCTCCAGGGGCTTGTTCTCTGACTGAAGGAAAATGTCTTGGCTGCTTTCTTGGAGAAATATCTCTTTATAAATAATATGTGCAGCTAGAGATCATTAATTAAAAGCAAACCAGTGATATTAACACATCATTGAGAAATGCCACATTGCAGTGTTCTAAAACTATGAGGAAAGTTCTAACTCCTGAGCTCTGTCTGATGTCTTACTCTGTCTGATGTGAACTCGGTAGGAGTTCATCCCCCAGTAGAATCTCCTGCTGTTGTAGAGCTGTTTTCTCATGGGACTGCCCACCTCCCATGCTTCATGCAGTTTGCCAGGGATGCTCACTTGCGTCTTTCACTTCATATAGAGGTCCCTTTAACCTGGCTAGTCCATGGCCATGGCTTCCAGGACAGAATTTGCCCAAACAGTCCAGCGATCTTTCCCCTGCCTCTGATTTCCTGATGGATCTCTCAGGCCCTTCTAGGCAGTTCTACCAGCAGTCTGTCCTCAAACCTGAAGCAGAACATACCATGTGTCATATTTGAATGTGTTAGATTGAATGTCTGAACTCAGATCTGAGTTGGGATATCAGGAAGCATGATCACCACACATATTGTGTAGTTCTGACTGCCGCAGTGCTCTTGCTTGGCCTCCTTATTATTAGCTGCACATCCTTTCCCATTGTTGGATTTTGGTGTCCTTATCTGCAGAATGGGCATAATGATAAAGGCATCGACTACATAGAGTTGTTTTCTGGAGTAAATAGGGAGTTCTTGTTAACACTGCCTGGCACATCAAAAGAGCTCTAGAAATGCTATAGATTCTTGTCATTGTTATAGTTGTTGTTAGTGTTCCTATTATTATTATGGTTTGATGCATAGTAGATGCATATTCTAAGTCTCAATAACTCTCAAAGGATGGCATAAATTTTACCCTATTTTTATCTTTCAGATAAAATATGTGTAAACAAAAGCACTCAAATCAATTACTATTTATTTTTTTCCATATTGATCCTATCATCTGCAACTCTCCTTCCTGGCCAATCTAAATACTTGGGAAAGAGAAGCACTGAGCCACCTTTAGTAAGTGGCAGTGAATGGGAGCCATTCATTCATTCATTCATGCATGCATGCATTTATTGAACACATATTTGTTAAACCCCACTATGTGCCAGGCTCTGTGCTGTCTCCCTGATGAAACTGATGGATCATTATTATATTTAATAAATATTTTTGTTCTTTAAAACTATAGTAATTCAAAGAAAAGTAATACCTATAATTGCTGTCATCTCCTGGGACCTCAGCATGAGGGAAAGTTTTGAGAGAGACTTTAATGAGGTAGTGGGGAAGGTGTGAGGATTCAGGCTACCTTTGTCCTGGGGATAGCAAAGGGCATAGGACAGCTGGCTGAGAGGGCAGACCTCAGAGTGACCAGAGGAGCAGAGGGAGAAATAAGTTCATGGTGGAGAGGGATAAGCTGGCCATAGTGGAGATGGTGTCTGCCATGTTGAGAGTGGCCCTGCAGGGCTGTGCCCAGCTTGATTTGGATGAGGCATGCCTGTCCCACACCCATCTCTTCTAGCCACTGCTCCTCTTACCTCCCCTGGATGTTTGACTTGGAAGGAATCTTGCAAGGAGCCCACCTCTAAGGCATCCTTTTGACTGTATTGCCGGCCTGTCTTCTGAGCAGCTTATATAGTCACAGGCCAAAGAATTTAAGGCTGCTAACCCTCAAGGAGCCTAGAGACCAACACAAAGCACAGGAGTGAGCAGAGATCAAGGTGAGCAAAAACAGCTCTGCATGCTCAAGGGATCCTCTGCGTTCTTAGGGACAGGAGTAGTCAGAAGAAGTGAGCCAGTGTTGGCCAGAGGAGTAAGAGGATAAAACAATAGTCGCATCTATTGAGAGATGACTATGTGCCATGTGCTGTTCAAAAATTACATGTAGATTAAGTTCTCACAACAGTCTGAGGAGGTGACTACTCTCGTGATCCACATTCTGCAGATAAAGAGATAAAGGCACAGAGATGGCTTCACAGAGAACCCCGCTCCAGTGTGGATTAGGCCTTGCTGGATGGCTAGGATTTAATTATGAAAGAGATTGGTGAGAGCTTTCCAGGAAGGGAGGGGGAAAGACATGCAGTCTATGTATGTCATCCCCTTAACTAAACTGGTGATGCCAGCTGATGTTCAGAGTCAGGATTCTTTGAAGGTGCAGTGTCTTCAGTAGAGTTTGGTTACTTTAGAAGTGTGGGGTCCCTGCTCTCAGCTCCACTGTGTGTGCTGGCTGCGGGCCTCTGGCAATGCAGGTGGACCCTCAAGTGCAAATCGCCAGGAAGATAAATGAGAATTGGCAGCTGTATTTAATTATGCAGCCTTCTGCAATGTGCCTACAACAGACATTTTTCTTACTGAGAGTAATTATTCTTACCGTGCCCATCTGAGTGAGATTATACTTTGGTAATTGGTTTTGAATCCTTGATCCATTTTTATTTGAGCCATCTTGCTGGAATCCTTTCTATCAGTGTTTGTGAGCTGAAGCCCAGATGCGCCTGCCCCTAAGACACAACTGAACTGGAATCTTGCTTCTGCTCTTCCTGGAAACCTAGGGGAGGGGAGTGTGGGGAGTACCCAGGGATGCGCAGACTCTGGATTGTGGGATATGCTTGCTTGGCACTCTCCCACCCTGCTGAGAGGTCTTTATTTTATTCTTTTGCCTCATATTTCTGATGAGAGTCTTAACTGATTGGAACACAGTTGTACTTTAGGCAAGGAGGTGACTTCTGCTCTGTCCCACACTAACTGCTTTGCTCACTGACCATTTGATTCAAATTAAAATCATTCACATGTAGCCAGACACTGGTCTACGTGGCTGAATAAAGCAAAGTTTATACACTGGTCAGCCACCTCCTTCTCCAAGTCTCTGTACCCAAATATGTCATATAAATATAACTCCTGCATGAAACGCATAAGATGCCATGAGCAATGCATGTGATGGTAATTGGTAAAGTGCTCTTAAATTATGTGTTAACTTATAAATGGCAGAGATTGTTGCCAACCTGGCCTGAACTCCAGCAGTGACTCCTGTGTGACCTTGGGCAAGTTGGTTTTCCTTCCTGGATTTTGGCTTCATTGTCTGGAAAGTGAGGGGACTGTGTCTGATGATACTCCTGCTTAAGTATTTTTGAGAATATATCTGCAAGTTAGGGTCTTTTGTCTGGACAAGAAAATAGATGATTGCTTTTCAAATTGAGTGTCCATCAGTATCATCTGGCCATGACAGACCACAATCTCGCTAAGATTTCTACCTTCTCACTCCTATCCTCCAGGGACTCTGGTCCAGTAAGTGTGAAATTGGACCTCAAAATCCTCATACTTCTGCAAAAATCCTAAGAGGTTAGTCCATAAGTCATCGTTTGGGAACCCCAGAAATAGAAAAATAATACAGGAGTGAAGGAAACAGCTAATCACATGGACACCTCCTTTTGGGGTGTCTGGGTTTCTGATGAGCGTCCTTTCTTTAGCTCCATTTCTTTGTGTGCATCTCATGTGCTTGCCCAAATGCACAGGCGCACGCCCACTCCCATGCACTATTACCAACAATATGGGTTGAAAAGTTTGTTTTCTGAAAAGCACAATATGCTGGAATCTTGGCAGAAAGAAAATTGTGTTATGTGCTGAAAGCACCATCATTTGCCTTGTGTGAGAGCTTATGGCTCGAATGGCTTGAAGGACTGATATTCTGTTTGCAGAACGTGATTTATAATCACATGCACACACAGGCACACAGACACATACACTTGAGTATGCTCCCACACAACAAATGTGGTAAGAAAAAGCAAAGAAAAATCCAAGGAATCTGTGCCCTCTGCAGCAGGGAGCAGGGGATGCCAATGTGTCAGTCATTTTCACAAGAAGGGCTGTTGCTTCCTGTTTTCAAAACTAAAAGAAAATAGAAAAACGTAGCAAGGGCTTCTTCTTCTGAGGCAGAAATGCAGTAAGGTGGGTGGAATGCTTGATGTCTTTTTCTCCTAGACCACTTTCCCTCTGTGGAATAAGACCCCTGGCTTTCCGTTCTTCCTTAGTTGCTGGGAATCCATTCATTCCTAAATAACTTGACAACCTCCACTTACTCCAAGGTGCCCCCCACTGAACAGTATAGGTTCTGAGCAGTGAGATCCAGTTCTGAGCACAGAGTAGAGACAGTTAAGAGCCCCATTTGACTTTCACCTGACTGTCTTTAGAAGAAGTACTGTTCTGCCTATTCAGAAAGAAAGTGTGCCTGAAAAGTAATTTCCTCCCTTTTTTTCTTTAGAGCAGAAACAATTGCTTTTTGCAGGTAGGGCCCTAGCATTCTCTTTTGGATGCAGTAGTCATACATTCACCGTTTGCAGATGCACAGTCTCTCATTTTTATTATAATTGTGGCATATCTTTAATTTGCATGGCATAATGCATTTAATCCATAATTCTAAAATATGTGACTAGCCCTTGGCCTCATCCTGCTCTCCCACCACAGAGGCAGCTTGGTGTATTTATTAATTTAACTTTGTACAAGCTAACAGATTGCCATAAAGGAAAACAGAATTTCTCAACCAGTTCGGCTAATAGCTGTGTTCCAGCAAAGGGCCCCGTGGTACGTGTTGAACAATAACCACCTCTCTCCAGCACTACTTGCGGCTTCTAATTGAATTTCTATCCCGTGAATATCATGTTGCACCTATTCATCTGCTCCACTAAGTCTTCCGATATTAAACAAGTTCTTCCAGGTTATTACTGTAATACAAATACTGTTAGACAGTTGACTTGCATTAAAAATTCACTGCCGTGGTAAGGTGAACACAGCAATGGGAGCTTATCCTGAACAAGGCCATGCAAAGAAATCACATTAATAGGGGTGAGGATGCCATGGGCTTATCTCATTTGCTTCCTCCAAACCTTCCTTCTTTGTTTGAGTGAGAGCGTTTGGCCATGCTGACAAATTCTGATAAACGACAGAATACCAGACATTTCTGTATAGTTCCTGGTTTGGATGTAGGTATCTGCCATTCTGATCTGCCACTGAGGGGCACAAACATCCTGCTGAGTTTCTCTCTTACCTCCATTTACCCTTTGCTATCTTGTCTCCAGCACACACAGGTCTTTTCTGGTGACTCAGACGGTAGGGAATGTGCCTGCAATGCAGGAGACAAGGGTTGGGAGATTGATCCTCTGGGTTGGGAAGATCCTCTGGAGGAGGAAATGGCAACACAATCCAGTATTCTTACCTGGAGAATCACATGGACAGAGGAACCTGGTGGGCTACAGTCCATGGGGTCACAAAGAGTCAGACATTACTGAGCGACTAACACTCCAGCACACGTTGCCATTCTGGTTGATGTTGGGAATATCTGATGCTGAGGGCTATTTTAACTATTACGAGAAAGATTTTAAAGGTCTTACTGTTCCCTGGACTGTGTATCTTGGTCCCTTTCCAATGTTTATTACCTATACTTTTTGACTATTGTAGGCTGGCTAATTCACCAAAGTTTGGGGGCATCAAAACTGGAGGCCTTCTAAAACTCCCAAGAGGTAATTTTCTTAATAAATGAAAGCAGACCTGATATGTAATTCAGACAGGTGAAATTAGGAATGGCTACTGTCTATTCCACCTCTGTGAAAGTGTCATAATGGAGGACAACTACTGCCTACTGACCCTTTAGGTTGTAACAACCTCAAGTCTGCTTTGCCATGTTCCTTCCCATGTCCCTGGTTACAACTCTCCTTCTCATCATTGTCCCTTAATATCTACCCTCTGTGATGACTTCTCCATTCATAATGGAAGTCACTGGGTCAGTGCTTTGACCTCATAGTCTTAGCTCTCTCTTTCAGCTATCTGCTAGCATTACCAACTCTTGGTTCTCATCATCATTTGGAGCTGGCTTTTTTATAATAATGTGAACCCTGAAATTTGCCTCTCTGATCACATTCTCTTTCTTCTACAACTTTCTCATACTTTTATGTCTGCTGAATTTGTGTTTTTATTTGAATACATGATGTCTTTTATTTTTTCAACTCCTCCTTACCTTCAAGTTCTCAAGGCACATGGCTTATCATGCTTAAGACACTGTCTTCTTCAAAGGCAAGAATCATGTTTTCAACATACACAGTACTTTGCTTAAAATAAATGATCAATGAATGTTTGTCAATATGTAGATTTTTTTCCCCAGAAAGTCAAGAACATTTGACCAATCAAGAAAATTATACCCTATCTTGTATTTTGGGATGTACATTGGGTCAAGATGCCATCTTGGCATGTAAACCATTATTTGCACTTTTTTTTTCACAACAGTGGTCTACATGAACAGTCAATCTTGAGTTTAAGTCCTGGCTCTGCCACAAAATAGCTGTGTGACCTTGGGCAAGTTACTCCTCTCAGCTTCAACTTTCCCATCTTCAAAATGAGGCATGTTTGGAACCTGGCTCTCAGAGACACATTTGTAACAATTCCAAATAATTGCCTTTGAAGTTGAATTTTTTTTGTTTTTTAGGATAACATTAGGACAGAAACAGGTATGCCTCTTTAGATACATTTGTGTAATTTAAAAGAATGTCATCAAGCTTTTGGGTTCTCTGTAGCACATGATTATCCATAAAGGAGATGCAGTGTCCTTCCTGAAATCATTATGTTTAAAATCTTTTTAAGTGTGTAGAGGGATGGGATGGGGAGAGAGGTGGGAGTGGCGTTCAGGATGGCGAACACATGTACACCCATGGTGGATTCATGTCAATGTATGGCAAAACCAATACAATATTGTAAAGTAGTTAGCCTCCAATTAAAATAAATAAATCTATTTAAAAAATAAAAATAAATAAAATCTTTTTAAGTGTGTAAATAATACAGAAGCTTTGGTCTTATGTATCTTAAGTACAAATATCTGCACATTTTTTGCACATTGGATTAAAGTTATTTCCATCAGCAATAGACATCAGTCTGTTTTTAACCTATAGTAAAGATTTTCAGACCAAATGTTTATGTTTTTGAAGTATATTTCATCACTGGCTACAGTTTTAAATGGAACTTGACTACATTTTCATAGCCATAAATGGAACTATAAGTGCTGTTCCAATTCTGAAGCATGAAACTTCTTTTTAAATATTTCTTTAAGAATATAGTGAAATATTAATACCAACAGTTGTTTGACTTATGTCCTGTAATAAAGTATTAATTCTTTTAGAATGTACTATCTTCCAAAAATGTCTATTTTTAAAATTTATTTTTTGTTGCTAGGATTTTTTTAAAAAGATACATTAATTGCATTTTCTAGCTCATTGCATTAACACTTATTGTGAGATAAATTTTATTTTTTAAAGTAGTGTATGTGTTATGCCCAAGATTGTAGGATGAAGATGGTACCTTTTTAAGAAACTTATTAATTGGTAAATGTTTAATTTAGTTTAAGACTCATTTAATTTCTTTTCTTAAAAGTTAATTATTTTCTCCTAAAAGTAGTCCTATCACGGTGTTTATATACTATTTATAGAAGGGGAACTGATTGTCGTTCCTAGACTGTTTTAACCAAAGCAAAGGAAAAGTAATTTAACGTCTTGTGGATGGCTACTTCAGCAAATCATGTTTGAGGTCTTCATTTTTGTGTGTAAAAGAATATATGCTGCTGTCATTCCTGTTTTCATTTTTTCCTAGCGACCTGTCACATACCTAGCTTTCTACCCAAGCGCATTTTCTATACTGTCTTCATCATGGTTGCAAATTCCCCGTGTGGCACTAACCCTCATTCAAACCACATAGTCACAGCGGTACCCCAGAGACAAAACTTCATTATCACCACTTTATTTGCATCATGTAAATATGTGTCATTTGTCCTATTTTGCATAAGAAATATATTTGTGTTGTAATTAAAAAAAATGACACATGATGATAGGGTCCACCTTGTAAATTAATTGTGTTATTTACATTAATAAATATTTGTAAAGTGGTTAGCATAGCTCTTGGAACTTAGTAAGTTCTTTAAAGAGTGTTAATTGTTATTACTAGAAGTCACTGACCTGCTCAGTTTTCAAATCAGGGTTTGCCTAAATGCACCTCTGAAATTTCAGATTCAGCTCTAAAGTGTTGAAGATGTTTGAGTCTATAAATTGTGGCTGAGACCCAGCTGCTCTAATGAAATTCCTAGTTAGTTATTGCTGCTGGCCTGCCCACGTCCATGAAAAAATAGATGGTCTCATGAGCTCAATGGCGCATATTAGAAATGTTTCCAAATTGTAAAACTTACATGCCTGTCTGAGTGAATAAGTGCCAGGCTGAGGGTCAATGCAGAACTTTACAGTGGACATAATTATTAGTGTTTTTGAATTTCTAGACACTATAACAGTGATGGGAACACTTTAGAATGGCTAGACTAACGTGGCAAAAGGAAAGTGGCTGTTTTTCACACAGCACTGCCAAACATACACCACAGACTCCTCAAGTTTATTGGGGAGTTCTTGAACCATGTCTTTTCTCTCTCATTAGTATTACTCCATGCATCAAGGTCAAATGCCAATAAGTAGCAGATTGTATTTCTCACCTTAATGTGGTTGTTAGACCTGACATTTCTTAAGAAAAACAGCAAAGCTGCTGACGAAGGAAGATGTGGCTTCAATTGTTTTAAGTCACAAAGAGCAGGCAACATCCCTGAAAGGGAGTGTATTCTAAGGATTGTAATCATCTCCTATTGTAACCAGTTTGTCCTGGATAACATTAGCATCGGATGTTAGTTACTTGCTTTGATTTTCCTGGTCACTGGGGAGTGGTGCTTATTTTCTTAAGGTTATTCTTTGTCTTTGGGTTTCTGCATTTTCTTGTACCTATTAACAAAGCAAGTCAGGTTCTAAAATATTTTTTTAGTTATATGCCCTTCAAATTAATCTGTCGAATGATAGAAATTGCATGTCAATTAAAAACCTGTTTCTATGAGCATGATACCAGAGACTCCAAAAGGCCTTCAGGTCCTTTTAGAAAATAATAATACTTTCAGTTTGCTGTAGAAGAAAGAGCCTGAGTTGGAGGTTAGGAGGCTTGGGTAGAGCTTTCCATGGCTCTGACCCTTGCAGATTGTGGAATGAAAAGGATGCCTCCTCTGAATGCCACACAACTCTGCATGGCAGTTGAGTGCTGGCGTATAAAATGCACACCACACCCCAGTCCAGGTCTAGCTGTTCTAATCACAGTATCTACAATTTCTCAGTAACTCTAACCCCTGCTTCACCACCACCACCCACCCCCACCATCCAGCATGCCCTGTAGTTTCCCACATTATTGTTGACCCTGAAATGTCTCTCATTCCTTTGTCTTTTTCACCTTCTCCATCTTTCAATGCCTAGCCGCACTTCTTTCCAACCCTTAGTGATATGTGTGACCTTGGACAATCTTATTGATCCCTCATTTCCTCATCTATAAAATGGAAACAATTTTATCATGCCTTTTATGAGGATTAAGTCAGTAGTCAGTACACAAGTATTTGACTCATTATAGATATTCAATATAAATAATTTCCTGTCACTGTTAATTTAGCTTATTGTCATTTATTCCCTCAAGTCTTGTGTGTAGGGACCTGGACTGGGCACAGGGGATAAATTATGATCTGAACACATCTTCAAGAGGCCCAGAACCAAAGAAAGAAAGATGTTCACAAGTAATTTCAAGGCAAGACCTTATAAAGAAATGCTATATAAGGGGCAGAAAACAGGCTAAGAGAGGAGAGGAAGGCTAATTATACAGGGAGAGGGCAAGAAAATCTCCTGGGAAGGAATCAGATGCCACACAGGATGTCCTTGCTGTATTGTTATCTACAGTTTCCAGTTTCAAAAGGTAATTTTGTCATTATCATTGACTTTGAAAGTCTTCTATAGTCTCTGTGTTATAAAGTTAGTTTTCTTAAAAAGAGGTCTCTTTGGTAATAACATTTATATTTTGACAATTTTTTGCTTGTTTATAACTTGCCATTTTTTCAGAAAGGACTTCAGATGACCTGATAGTATCTTGACTGTCATCAAGATAGTCATGTTGAATCTAGCTTTTAAAGAAATATACACAGTTTTTTCAGTTACATATGTTCATGAAATTCTTTTGTCTTTTTATTGGGCACTAGCTTAGGGACAAGGATATACAGCCTTGGAGATTTCCATGGAGAACTGTATTTCTTTATTTACTTTACAAATATGTTGTGCCTACACTCTGTTGCTGAAACTGGGCTGTGCTCTTGGGGTGATGTTAGACAGAGTATTCATGGTATGCCCCTGGCAAGCCAGTGTGCTGGTGAGGGAAGCATGTAAAAATCAGGTAAATTAATAGGCAATATAATGAAAGCTGGTAGTAAATGCTGTGAAAGAAATGAAAAGTTACTTTGATAAGGAAACGGATGTGGTTGTGGGTAGGGCTGTGGAGAATTCCATTATATGAACATTTTGAGCAAAGGACTTGGTACTTGATGTTCAAGAAGATTTACTTAAAACCTATGAAGAATTTGAACTATTGCCTCTTGTGTTTCTCGTCTTTAACTATAAACGTCTGTGTGTGTGTGTCTCTGTGAGTGTACACATGTATGCATTATTTAGGAAAAGATGTTCACAATAGAAAAGGATGAGGATTCTCAATTAAAATGGTTAAACAACTTATTTTATATAATATCATGAAATATTATGAGACGGTTTAAGTGATTTGACAAAGGGTTTTAAATAATGATAAAATACTTTTGTAAAAAAATTAATAAAACCATATGGGTTAGAATGTAAATACATAAAATTTGTCTTCCTCATTTTCATATTTTAGTCTCTGTGGAATACACTCTATGTGTTACAACTGTCAACAATTTTCATACAGAGAATTGGAGGGATTTACACAACCTGTTGGAAGTGCTTGGGGCAGGGGGAACTGGCCAGAGATGCTACCATGAAACCCTGACTGCAGCACCATCAGTTCAGTTCAGTTGCAAACGACTATTTGCGACCCTATGGACTGCAGCACACCAGGCCTCCCTTTACATCACCAACTCCCGGAGTTTACTCAAACTCATGTCCATTGAGTTGGTGTTGCCATCCAACCATCTCATCCTCTGCTGTCCCCTTCTCCTCCCACATTCAATCTTTCCCAGCATCAGGGTCTTTTCCAATGAGTCAGCTCTTCACATGAGGTGGCCAAAGTATTGGAGTTTCAGCTTCAGCATCAGTCCTTCCAATGAATATTCATGACTGATTTCCTTAGGATGTACTGGTTGGATGTCCTTGCTGTCCAAGGAACTCTCAAGAGTCTCTCCAGCACCACAGTAAAAGCACCAATTATTTGGTGCTCAGTTTTCTTTATTGTCTAACTCTCACATCCATACATGACTCCTGGGAAAACCATAGCTTTGACTAGGCAGACCTTTGTTGGCAAAGTAATTGTCTCTGCTTTTTAATATGCTGTCTAGGTTGGTCATAACTTTTCTTCCAAGGGGCAAGCATCTTTTAATTTCATGGCTGGAGTCACCATCTGCCAGTGATTTTGGAGCCCCCCAAAATGAAGTCTGTCACTGTTTCCATTGTTTCTCCATCTATTTACCATGAAGTGATGAGGCCAGATGCCATGATCTTAGTTTTCTGAATGTTGAGCTTTAAGCCAACTTTTTCACTCTCCTCTTTCACTTTCATCAAGAGGCTCTTTAGTTCTTCTTCACTTTCTGCCATAAAGGTGGTGTCATCTGCATATCTGAGGTTATTGATATTTCTCCCGGCAATCTTGATTCCAGCTTGTGCTTTATTCAGCCCAGCGTTTCTCATGATGTACTCTGAGTATAAGTTAAATAAGCACGGTGACAATGTACAGCCTTGACATACTCCTTTCCCGATTTGGAACCAGTCTGTTGTTTGATGTCCTGTTCTAACTGATGCTTCCTGACTTGCATACAGATTTCTCAAGAGGCAGGTCAGGTGGTCTGGTATTTCCATCTCTTTCAGAATTTATTGTGATTCACACAGTCAAATGCTTTGGCATAGTCAATAAAGCAGAAATAGACGTTTTTCTGGAACTCTCTTGCTTTTTCCATGATCCAGTGGATGTTGGGAATTTGATCTCTGGTTCCTCTGCCTTTTCTAAATCCAGCTTGAACATCAGGAAGTTCTCAGTTCACATACTGTTGAAACCATGCTTGGAGAATTTTGAGCATTACTTTACTAGTGTGTGAGATGAGTGTAATTGTGTGGTAGTTTGAGCATTCTTTGGCATTGCCTTTCTTTGGTATTGGAATGAAAACTGACCTTTTCCAGTCCTGTGGCCACTGCTGAGTTTTCCAAAGTTGCTGGCATATTGAGTGCAGCACTTTCACAGCATCATCTTTTAGGATTTGAAATAGCTCAACTGGAATTCTATCACCTCCACTAGCTTTGTTTGTAGTGATTTGTCCTAAGGCCCACTTGACTTTGCATTCCAGGATGTTTGGCTCTAGGTGAGTGACCACACCATCTTGATTATCTGGATCATGAAGATCTTTTTTGTATAGTTCTATGTATTCTTGCCACCTCTTCTTAATATCCTCTGCTTCTGTTAGGTCCATACCATTTCTGTCCTTTATTGTGCCCATCTTTGCATGAAATGTTCCCTTGGTATCTCTAATTTTCCTGAAGAGATCTCTAGTCTTTTGCATTCTATTGTTTTCCTCTACTTCTTTGCATTGATCACTGAGGAAGTCTTTCTTATCTCTTCTTGCTATTCTTTGGAACTCTGCATTCAAATGGGTATATCTTTCCTTTTCTCCTTTGCCTTTTATTTCTCTTCTTCCACAGCTATTTGTAAGGCCTCCTCAGGCAACCATTTTGCCTTTTTGCATTTCTTTTGCTTGGGGATGGTTTTGATCGCAGCCTCCTGTACAGTGTTATGAATCTCTGTCCATAGTTTCTGGCACCCTGTCTATCAGATCTAATCCCTCTCGGAGGGCACAAACAAAACTTTGTGTGCACTAGGACCCAGGAGAAAGGAGCAGCGACTCCACAAGAGACTGACCTTGACTTGCCTGTGAGTGTCCAGGAGTCTCTGGCGAAGTCGTGAGTTGGTGGTGGCTTGCTTCAGGGTTGGGAGTGCTGACTGTAGCAGTGTGTGCATGGGACATTTTGAAGGCGGTCACTATTATCTTCATTGCCTCCACCATAGTTTGGCCCCAGGTAAATAACAGGGAGGAAATACAGCCCCACCTATCAACAGAAAATTGGATTAAAGTTTTACTGAGCATGGCCCCACCCATCAGAACAAAACCCAGTTGACCCAGTTTCAGTCAGTCTCTCCCATCAGGAAGCTTCTATAAACCTCCCATCCTTCTCCCTCAGAGGGCAGAGGAACTGAAAACCACAATCATAGAAAACTAACCAATATGATTACATGGACCACAGTTTTGTCTAACTCAATGAACCTATGAGCCATGCCTTGTAGGGCTACCCAAGACGGACGGGTCATAGTGGAGAGTTCTGACTAATGTGGTCCACTGGAAAGGGAATGGGAAACCACTTCAGTATTCTTGCACCGAGAACCCCTTGAACTGTTTGAAAAGGCTATAAGATAGGACACTGAAAGATGAACTCTCCAGGTTGGTAGCTGCCCAATATGCTACTGGAGATCAGTGGAGAAATAAATCCAGAAAGAATGAAGAGATGGAGCCAAAGCAAAAACAACACCCAGATGTGCCTGTGACTGGTGATGGAAGTAAAGTCTGATGCTATAAATAGCAATATTGCATAGGAACCTGGAATGTTAGGTACATGAATCAAGGTAAATTGGAAGTGGTCAAACAGAAGATGGCAAGAGTGAACATCGACGTTTTAGGAATCAGCAAACTAAAATGGACTGGAATGGATGAATTTAACTCAGATAATTATTATATCTACTACTGTGGGCAAGAATCCCTTAGAAGAAATAGAGTAGCCATCGTAGTTAACAAAAGAGTCCAAAATGCAGTACTTGGATGCAGTCTCAAAACCGACAGAATGTCTCTCTTTGTTTCCAAGGCAAACCATTCAATATCACAGTAATCCAAGTCTATGCCCTGAGCAGTAATGCTGAAGAAGCTGAAGTTGAACGGTTCTATGAAGACCTACAAGATCTTCTAGAACTAACACCCCCAAAAGATGTCCTTTTCATTATAGGGGACTGGAATGCAAAAGTAGGAAGTCAAGAAACACCTGGAGTAACAGGCAAATTTGACCTTGGAGTACAGAATGAAGCAGGGCAAAGGCTAATAGTTTTGTCAAGAGAATGCACTGATCATAACAAACACCCTTCTTCCAACCCCACAAGAGAAGACTGTACACATGGACATCACCAGATGATCAATACTGAAATCAGATTGATTATATTCTTTGCAGCCAGAGATGGAGAAGCTCTATACAATCAGCAAAAATAAGACCTGGAGTTGACTGTGGCTCAGTTCATGAACTCTTTATTGCCAAATTCAGACTTAAATTGAAGAAAGTAGGGAAAACCACTAGACCACTGAGGTATGACCTAAATCAAATCCCTTACGATTATACAGTGGAAGTGAGAAATAGATTCAAAGGGATTCTATCTGATAGAGTGCCTGAAGAACTATGGATGGAGGTTCATGACATTGTACTGTAGGCTGGGATCAAGACCATCCCCAAGAAAAGGAAAAGCAGCACCATAATGGATATTTTTAAGGGCTCACTCTGAAATGATGACAAACATTTAGGAACCTCTGGGAAACGCCAACCCATGCCATCAGTTTACATCGGCAAAGTTGCTGGTTTTCATGGACAGCTGCATGTTGCAAAAGACTGCTTGGGACATGTTTTTCCCAAGACTTCTGCTGCACATTGGGACTCCTGAGAGTCCCAGTGAGAGTTTTAGGATAGGTAGACTATAATGGATCAAGCTTATATTAGTTAACATATTGCTGCTGTAACAACTTATCACAAATTTAATGTCTTCAAACAACAAATGTTTATTATGTTCACAGTTCTATGGGTTAGAAGTTGGAGACAGATCTCACTGGGCTAAAAGCAAGGTCTCCACAGGCTGCATTCTGTTCCAGAGGCTCAAGAGGGGCAGCGGGGCATCTGTTTCCTTTTTTTCCAGCTTCTAGAGGCTGCTTGTATTTGCACTCATCTCACACGCTACTAAAGTAATGCTCAAAATTCTCCAAGCCAGGCTTCAGCAATATGTGAACCGTGAACTTCCTGATGTTCAGGCTGGTTTTAGAAAAGGCAGAGGAACCAGAGATCAAATTGCCAACATCCGCTGGATCATAGAAAAAGCAAGAGAGTTCCAGAAAAACATCTATTTCTGCTTTATTGACTATGCCAAAGCCTTTGACTGTGTGGATCACAATAAACTGTGGAAAATTCTGAAAGAGATGGGAATACCAGACCCCCTGATCTGCCTCTTGAGAAATCTGTATGCAGGTCAGGAAGCAACAGTTAGAACTGGACATGGAACAACAGACTGGTTCCAAATAGGAAAAGGAGTTCGTCAAGGCTGTATATTGTCACCCTATTTATTTAAGTTATATGCAGAGTACATCATGAGAAACACTGGACTGGAAGAAACACAAGCTGGAATCAAGATTGCTGGGAGAAATATCAATAACCTCAGATATGCAGATGACAGCACCCTTATGGCAGAAAGTGAAGAGGAACTAAAAAGCCTCTTGATGAAAGTGAAAGTGGAGAGTGAAAAAGTTGGCTTAAAGCTCAACATTCAGAAAACTAAGATCATGGCATCCGGTCCCATCACTTCATGGGAAATAGATGGGGAAACAGTAGAAACAGTGTCAGACTTTATTTTTCTGGGCTCCAAAATCATTGCAGATGGTGACTGCAGCCATGAAATTAAAAGACACTTACTCCTTGGAAGGAAAGTTATGACTAACCTAGATAGCATATTCAAAAGCAGAGACATTACTTTGCCAACAAAGGTCTGTCTAGTCAAGGCTGTGGTTTTTCCTGTGGTCATGTATGGATGTGAGAGTTGGACTGTGAAGAAGGCTGAGTGCCGAAGAATTGATGCTTTTGAACTGTGGTGTTGGAGAAGACTCTTGAGAGCCCCTTGGAATGCAAGGAGATCCAACCAGTCCATTCTGAAGGAGATCAGCCCTGGGATTTCTTTGGAAGGAATGATGCTAAAGCTGAAACTTCAGTACTTTGGCCACCTCATGCGAAGAGTTGACTCATTGGAAAAGACTCTGATGCTGGGAGGGATTGGGGGCAGGAGGAGAAGGGGACGACAGAGGATGAGATGGCTGGATGGCATCACTGACTTGATGGACATGAGTCTGAGTGAACTCCTGGAGTTGGTGATGGACAGGAAGGCCTGGAGTGCTGCGATTCATGGGGTCGCAAAGAGTCGGACACGACTAAGCAACTGATCTGATCTGTATCCCTTGGCTAATGATCCTTTTTGCCAGTGTCAAAGGCAAGAATGGCAGATCAAGGCTTTCTCATCCTCCGTTACTCTGAATCTGCCACAGCTGGGTAAAGTTCTCCTCTTTTAAGGACTCATCTTAGGTTGGGTACACCTGAATAATCCAGGATACTCTCCTTATCTCAAAATCTGTAGATACATCTGCAAAGACCCTTTTGCAGGTGATGAATTCATGGATCCCAGGAATTAGGGCATGGACAATTTATGGACCATTATTCTTCCTACCACAATGTACATGCAAAGGATGGTAGGGCTAGGCCATTACTGTCCTATCATCTAGCATACACATTTGTCTAATGTGCACAAAGTTACTTCCTCTAGTTGGACACAGCCCTTTGGTAAAAAAAAGACAGTGTGTGCATGTGAATTGGAGAAATTCCTCTAACCTTAACCCCAACCCTGTTCCACTGAACAGGTTCACAGCCTGCCTAGCAGAACATACACTGGGCCCACTCTCCCTTGGCACAGTGTCCTTAACCTGCTGAACACTATACAGAGACTGTAGGCAAGGTCAAAAGGTGGAGACATCCAGAAAAAAGTGTTCAAGTCCAGTGAATTTTACCTACTACTTCTTTCTCAGGACAGTGAAGGTTGTGGTGGTTAACCAGGGTGATACCCTGGGGCAGGTGAGGAGTCCACAGCTCAGATCCTTTACCCCAGGGCCCAAGCCACCCTGAATTCACTCACTCATAGTTCATCTATACTTTTGAATAATTTTATATCACCTCTCCAACCAGGCTGGAAGTTCCTGGAAGGTGGCATGCCTTCTTTCTCTTCTTGCATTCACTGTAGCTCAACCTCATTATT
The DNA here is from genome assembly GCF_029407905.1 of Bubalus kerabau. Classification (NCBI taxonomy): domain Eukaryota; kingdom Metazoa; phylum Chordata; class Mammalia; order Artiodactyla; family Bovidae; genus Bubalus; species Bubalus kerabau. The sequence continues at coordinate 28,008,459 of NC_073645.1, forward strand.
AGATACTTAATGACATTGGTGGCCTAAATGAACCAATGGCTGAGATAAAATGTGGTGGGACTTGTTAAAGACTTTTGAGACTTACCAACACACTCTGTCTTTATCTTTTTCTAATGGCAACACGGAGAAAAATGTGTCAGACCACAGAGCTTATCTTCCTTCCTTAAACACTCCTTTTCTCTGTGAGATTTTTCTTCCTCTGGTTTGGCTGCTGCATACTCTCTGCCTTTCCTTTCCTCTGTCAAAATCTGCTAGCAGTTACTGAGTCTATCACTGTATCCTTTCAGGATATGTGTGTTTGATGCTTAATTACAGAATTCAAATTTTTGCTTTGTGTTAAAAGATTTGTCAGAGCAGGTGGGAAGAGTGTTCTGGGGTCAGGGGCTTCTTGGTGCCTCCAACACCTATCCTTGTGATTGTCACCTCCTCCCCCAATGCTTCTAGCAGCCTTTCCCCTCCACACTGCCCCTTCACCCGCCGTGGGGAGAGAAGCCTTCCTCCAGAACACTGAAGCACAGTCTCCAACCCCTTATTAGAAACCCCATTTTCCACTGCCTGGCCTCCCTGCTTTGCTCTGTAATATTGTAATGCAGATGAGCAGAGAGGTAGCTCATGTTGATGGGGTCATTACTAAGCGAATCTCCAATTACATGCTGTCCATTTTGCAGTGGTAATGTGAGGATGTGAACCACAATTGGATTTCAAAACCACATGTTTGTCACTCTTCATACAGGGGAGAAAGAGATTAATATTTTAAAATTCCTGACATGGTTCTGTGTATCTGACTTGTTAAAATATATAATCTCTGTAGTCTGAGAGATAATGCCTTGAAGTTGAAACTGTGATTATTTATTTGCTCCAACTTCAGCATCATTTATGCAGCAAAGTATGAAAAAAGAGTTACACTTCATAATCACATCACTAAACCCATTTTTAATGCAGATTTAAATGGATAGCTGCTAGTTTACTGGTCCCCCTGATCAGTATAAACACACAGAGGTTTAGCAACTGTGGAGCTGTGTGCAGAGTACAAAAGTGATTTGAATATGGGTGGGTGCATATAGATTGTAGTTTAATCGGCCAAAATATTTCTACTGATCAATTACTATAGCATTGTGATATGTAAATTTTCCCCTTTTAAACCAAAATGACCTGCCTATTTGTGAACTCCAGCTCTGTTCTTTGCTGAGGGAAAGAAGTGGGAAAGAAACGTTAAAAATGCATAGAGCAATACTTTGTAATCAGAATATTAACATTTTGATTGAATTGATGGAGCATTTAAATGGAAATATTCAGATTCAAAGACCAAGCTTGGGAGGGAACCTACAATATGCAGACAGATTCTGAGCCTTTTTCCTTGATTAAGGAGAATTCTTTTAATAGAGAAAAAAGTAACAGACTAAAGAACTTCATGTTAAGAATGGAAGGATGGGCAGTGTTCACTTTTTCAGTTGCTTATATATATATATGTGTGTGTATGTGTGTAAGTATGCACATTGACAGCTATAAAGGCAGAAGCTTTGCTTCACTGGCAATTGAAGAAGAGTGTTGTAGTTTTGTAAAAACAAACAAACAACAAGTAGAGTAGCGTAGCAGAAAGGTTATGGAATGGGTTTTATCATCAGAATGCATGGTGCTGGATGCACCTGAATGCCAGATCTACCTCCATCCCTAGCTTGCTCTGTGACCTTGGCCAAGCCACCACACTGTCTGGGCTCAATTTTTCTTATTGGTAAAATGGGAGCATCAATACTTATCTTAAGGAATTCATATGTTTTTCAGGTATATTTAATGTGATAAAAGCTCATTGCCTCTTCAGCAGTCAGCAGGTATCTCTGTTTCCCATTGGGAAAAAAAGTGAGTTTTTTCAGATTCCATATGGAATCTGAAGCCACAGGTGATGCACAGTGGATGCACAATGGAATTTGGTAGGTAGATTTCCCTTTGAAAATTTTAGGTTCTCCTTTGAAGAAGTTTAACAGATTACTGTCACTGATTAATACCCTAGTTTTGTAGAGTTAAAGGAAAAAATAATCTGAATTTCCATTTGCAATAAAGTGTGGAGAGAGATCCACCTGATTTACTTTCCATCTCTGCTTTATTCTCAATCTGACCACTCATGGAATGCCCAGATTTATCATAAAAGTGGTTCCCAAATAACTTTTTTCAGTTTGGCTTTGATGCAAGATTGAAAGTGTGACTATGTCCTGAGTCAAAAGAAACCTCCTGGCTTCAGACACTCTTGGGCAAAGCTTAATATTTGGAATGGGAAAGGAGAAATGAGTATGAGAGCATCAGCTAATGAAGCAAGTATCCTCAGAATGCTATGATTTTGCAGGGAAATCCTGATGAATATGACCTCATTGTTTGTGATGGTAAAGAGCATGGCCTCCCAGAACTGTAGAATTCTACAGAACCATTTTATGAATCAGTATACTGAAGCCTGAAGAGAAAAAGCCCATTGGGAAATGTGTTCATGGATCTGACTCAACCCTCCTATTTAGAGAAGGAGCATCCAGATCAAGATCATGCTCAAGATCAAAAGCATCTCCCTTGTCCATAATATACATTGTGATTTGTAAATTTCCTTGGACAATCTTCCAGTTTGGTGCTGCCTAGTCCCAAACTATAGTTGCCTGTAATAACCTATCCCAATAGCCCCATCCACTGTCCCCTCCCAGCCACAGCCTTGAATGAGAGAATCTTTGCCAATATCACAAAGGCCAGTGAACAGTTGGACTAGAGAAAAGAATGCTAATTTGCCGTTTCATTGTCACACATCACTTACCCTGTTGACCCGTCTCTTCTACTTCAAAGATAATGCTGCTGATTTACAGTGAAGTCGAGAAGAAAGCATTGGGTCCTCAGGAGAGCAACATCACAGAATCACAGGGAGGAAGGACACACATTTTAAGTTTACAGGTGGCTGTGCCATCTGCTTGGTTCATCCTCAGCAGAAAAAGGAGAAGCTTCCTTTATCTGCTCCAGATCAGAACAGTGAGTGTGGGCAAGTTTCCTGGACCTCATTCAAGTTGCTTGCCATAGGGCCTGGGGAGCCCAAGAGTCTCCACTTTTGGGTGAGTGGGTTTGACAGCAGAGGCAGGGCGGGAGTCTATGGGAAAGAGTTGCCTAATTAATCATAACCTATCAGAGCCTGTCGACAGACATAGTCTCCGAGGTCTTAATGACACCCCTCAGTGATGTTAAAAACCAGCTTGGTATGACTTCATTTTCTTAGAGACACATGATTGATCTGGCTATTGGTGAATGGAGACACAGCGGCTTCTCTCTGTAGACAGTGTCATTAGATGAGAAGATTAAGTGCCTTTGCGCAAAGGCTATGAGAAGACTGTTAAGGATTCATCGGCAATGAAGGGAGGATAAGAAAACTCTGAAATATGTATTTTTAAAAGCAAAACCTTAGATTCTACCTCATTTATTAGTATCATAAAAAGCTTGGTGGAGAATCTGAACTGAGAAAAATGGCTCTTTGGGTCAAGTCTTGCTGAGATATTGCACAGAGCAGCCAACTGGGGCAGGAATCTGTGGGGGACATCTTATTTCTCTTTTTTAAACTTTTCATTTTGTATTGGGGTATAGCTGACTAACTAACAATGTTGTGATAGTTTCAGGTTAACAGCCAAGGGATTCAGCCATACATATACATGTATCCATTCTCCCCCAAACTCGCCTCCCATCTGGGCTGCCATGTAGCATTGAGCAGAGTTCCATGTGCTATACAGCAGGTCCTTGTTAGTTATCCATTTTAAGTATAGTAGTGTGTACATGTTGATCCAAAACTCCCAGAAATGTCTTATTTCTTATTGGTGATCCTACTAAGCATTAGAAGACTCTAAAAGGAGACAGCTTTTTACTTGGAGCTTCTCAAGTATTAGAGAGCCAGACTGGGGCAACTCAACTTCTATTCCTCTGAGAAAACTGGGAGTTGTGTTTGTTACTGTAGTCCCTGAGACCAATGCTCCACTATCCCGAGCTTCCCTGAACTTCTTAAAGAAGGCATGGCTTCTTTCCTGTGAGCAGCCAGTAATTATACCTTAAGTTCCTTCTGTATATGAATCACAGCAGGGACCAGCCTCTACTTTTGTAGATCCAGCTGCCCAGTTGGGGATAATGCTGCTGCTGCTGCTGCATCGCTTCAGTCGTGTCCAACTCTGTGCGACCCCATAGACGGCAGCCCATCAGGCTCCCCTGTCCCTGGGACTCTCCAGGCAAGAACACTGGAGTGGGTTGCCATTTCCTTCTCCAATGCATGAAAGTGAAAAGTGAAAGTGAAGTTGCTCAGTCGTGTCCGACTCTCAGTGACCCCATGGACTGCAGCCTACCAGGCTCCTCCGTCCATGGGGTTTTCCAGGCAAGAGTACTGGAGTGGGGTGCCATTGCCTTCTCCGAGGGGATAATGCTAGCACCACTGAACTATTAAATGCCTAACAGCAGGCCATTACTGTTGACTTTCAGATTGTTTAAATGCAGTAGTACGTGAAAATCCCTGGAACAAGTCCTGGCACAAGTGAATTCCCAATAAAAGTCGGTTGCTGTCATAATTCAAGAGTATATAAATTTGAAGTCAAATATTGCAGAATCAAATATTCAGAGTAGAACAAATGGATAAATCAGAACAGATAATAGAGGAGGGCGGAGCCTGTGGTCAACAGGAGCATTTACATTCCCCCTGAAATCATTCAGGTTCTGATTTTTAAATACTTCTTGGCAGGCTAAATCAAACACAATCAGGAAGACTTAGCCCATAAGCTTCCAGTTTGCAATTCCACAAGTGATACAGATCATCAGAAAAGAGAGGAGGTATTTAACACAAGTATGCTTTGATGACTTAATTATTTAATTCATTCCTCAGACACTGAGGGCTACCACCTGCTAGGTTACCCTGGGTCAGATAAAAAGATAAATGAGATGTAACAAGTGACACAAAGCAATCTAACATCTAGGATCTGCAATGTAAAAACCAGTATGTTCTATCAGAGACCTTTAAATACTGTGAAGTTCAGAGAGAAGCTAGGATGGTGAACTTTGGATAGCAGATCAAGGAAGCAGTCATCAGATTTTGGGAGAAGGCAATGGCAACCCACTCCAGTACTCTCGCCTGGAAAGTCCCATGGATGAAAGAGCCTGGTAGGCTGCAGTCCATGGGGTCGCTAAGACTCAGACATGACTGAGTGACTTCACTTTCACTTTTCCTTTCATGCATTGGAGAAGGAAATGGCAACCTGCTCCAATGTTCTTGCCTGGAGAATCCCAGGGACAGGGGAGCCTGGTGGGCTGCTGTCTATGGGGTCACACAGAGTCGGACACGACTGAAGCAGCAGCAGCAGCAGCAGAAAGATTAGAAGTAGAAGTTAGGAAAAATAATCAGGTGATACTGTATGAGATGCATGTAATAGGTTGGTCTTAGAAAACAAGGACTAGGGTCCATTGGATATAGACAAGAGGTGACCTTTTTGAGAACTAGAATGGAACAAAATCCATCACACTTAATGGGACATTTAGGTATAAGGAAAAGAAAACATTTCCAAAAAGAAGTACTGAATTCCTATAAGTATCAGTTGAGGAAAAAGAAGGTGCCCATCAGTAAAGCTCTCCAGAAAATGGTTCCATATACATTTCTGCTGCGTCACTTCAGTTGTGTCCGACTCTGTGCAACCCCATAGACGGCAGCCCACCAGGCTCCCCAGTCCCTGGGATTCTCCAGGCAAGAACACTGGAGTGGGTTGCCATTTCCTTCTCCAATGCATGAAAGTGAAAAGTGAAAGTGAAGTCGCTCAGTCATGTCCAACTCTTAGCGACCGCATGGACTACAGCCTACCAGGCTCCTCCGTCCATGGGATTTTCCAGGCAAGAGTATTGGAGTGGGGTGCCATTGCCTTCTCCGAGGTTTTCTTTCTTCCACATTCCTCCACAGATCCTTGCTACTAATCATAGTACACCTGCACTAGGTACTTGCCCAGCGCATCTCTTGTATTTCTTGTTTGTAGATTTTCTAATTCTATTTCTTCTGTTTCATCAAAGTTGGTAGAAAATCAGGAAATTGTAGATGGACTAGTAGTAAATTTCCAAGTCAGTATTTTAACAGAGCTGAGAATCCCCCAAGTTCTGGGAGCTGGGAATACATTGAACAGGCTAATCTCTGCTCTAAAACCCGGACCATGCAAGGGACCTGAACTGCTGCTTGCCCATGCAGGAAGCATCATCACCACGTTCCATTATGGACGCTCACAGGCACAGCCAATGCACTGCTGTCTCCTATGGAAACAATGTCTATTATTGGACATTTTGGAACCAAAACCGTTGCCTTTATTAGGGTCATGTAAACAAAGATCTCAAGGACAACAGATTTCAGTTTATGCTGCCAAGGAGACCTAGATTTCTGAGGGCACACACTTATGTCTCAAGTGCCCAAGAAGCACTTTAAAGATGTTCAAAACATTTCTTTCTATCCCAGAGACCCTGCTGTACAGGTGGTCCTTGTGGTAATATGGTCTTTAATACTGAGCAGGATTTTATTTTTTAAATTTTGTTGGACTTAGAAAAAAGGTTAATGGTCATCATCTTTTAAAATACTTGCAGGTTATTAAGGCTTAGGAGAAAAGGTTCTCCCTCAAAAATAAAATGCATAACCAAGAAATTACTTTTTAGTTTGTTTCTTTCTACTTCTCTTCCACTCCCATACCAGCCTACTTACATGAAGTGTTTGCTATAAAGCAGATGCTCCATCAAATTTGACAGAACATAAATAGGATGGCTATCCTAATATCCTGGGAAGGTTTTGAATGCAACTTAATGCAAAAGTATTTCAGCTTTAGGATTTCTACTTTTTTTCTCAAAATTCCCAAGAATTTTTCTTAGTTCACGTGATATGAAGTGAAATAGCAAAGACAGCAATGTCAGCAGAATAGTTAGAAAAGAGAGAGCATAGCTATAACTAGTCTCTGTGACAGGTGATTTGGTAATGTTCAAAGTAAAGCAAGAGCCTCAGAGTCAGAAAAGACATCACAGTTCTTCCTCCTGTTTAACAGACTGGGAAACTGAGAATTCAGAAATATCAGGCGATGATCTCATAGATTCCTAGCTAGATAGTAGTTGTGTCAGGATGTTTATGTCTCTTGGCTCCCTGTTCCATAGTCTTTAAATACATCGTTATTTTTTTTTTTTCCCTAGTAAGAATTACTTGATCCGGAGTTTTATATAATGGATTGGGGGTGGAGTGGAGGCTTTTATTTTGGGGATTATGATACATAATGATTGGTCATCCCTGTATGGAGGCAGCAAAATCTATTTGGATCCCCTCGTTCTCATCAGCAGTCCCAAAATTCTTGTTCAGATATGGCTTCTCTCTTTTCAATATTCTTGGAAATTGAATTTAAATATCTTTGTCACAACGATAAATGGTGAATTCATTCCACTTACTTTATGGATTTAATTTTATATATATTTCCATTTGTTCAGAATAGGCACCTGCACAGAATGTGCCCTGGCACCATATAAGTAAAAAGTTGCATATATTTGTGTATATGTATAGTGTATATTTTATACAATAATGTATGTATATATGGTGGTGGTGTGTGCTCAGTCGTGTCTGACTTTGCGACCAATGGCTCCTCTATCCGTGGAATTTTCCAGGCAAGAATACTGGAGTGGGTTGCCATTTCCTTCTCAAGGGGACCTTCTCAACCCAGAGATGGAGCCTGGATCTCTTGTGTCTCTTGCATTGCAGGCAGATTTTTTACCACTGGTGCCACCTGGGAAGCCCAAAAAGCTGAATTCATTCTGATGGTGGTGTATATATGTACATTTTTTCTCTAGATATAGATTAGGAATTATAATATTTTTTGCATTAGAACTCAGGACAGTAGTTAGGTATCAGCTAGAAATGACATGTCAGATAGAGCCTGTTTACTGTTGTGCTATTTGTTTAAAATAATATATAAAATTTGTAAGATAGTGGAGAAAATATTTCTTCCTGGATTTCCTGAATTAAAATGTTAACACTTTTATCTATGGTGATAGCTTTCAGTCCTGCTTAGAGTTGTTTTTTTTTTTTTTTCACAGTTTACCCACCATCTTCTTGGCCCAACTTTTTGAGTAATCTGATTGGAATTTGTAATATATGATTTTTTTTTTTAACTTTCGTATCTGTGAGCTTAGGAGATGCAGTGCAGGTTGACAGCAGAATTTTTCAAAAGTAATATTTAGGTGGGGACATCTGAGTAATCCTAGATATTCAAATTTCTTCATTTTGCAAGTAATTTAATGAATATGTCCCTAAACATAGTAGGGAAAATTATTTATTTTAGAGTGTCTGTTTTATAGGAATTTATGATTTAGTTGGGGAGCTAAAATTCACATAAGCAGTAATTATATGCAAATGGAAAACCTCTATGAACAAATGGCATAGACACTTTACTGTTTGTAAATGCTAACGGACTTCAGAGTAAGAAGCAGTCATTACAGACTGAAGTGCTTGGGAAAGGGAACTTGGGTGGGAGCAGCTTGAGCTAAGGCAGAAAAGATGGCTAGGAAAGAGCAGGACATGGAAGTCATGGAGGGTATTCTAGAAAAAGATTCGGCATGAGAAAAAGCTTGAATCAGAAATGAGCATGGCTTTGTGGTTACTTGGACTCACTCATTCCTGCTGGTGTAGAGAGGGACTGCAGAGGAATAATCAGAGACATGGTTACAGACATGGAGGTCGGAAGATGTAGGTGCTAGAGGGCTTTAAAAGCTCCACCAAGGAGCTTAAGTTGCTCCTGTAGGCTTGTGACATGGAATGCAGCCCCTAAACAAGAGTCCAGGGATAGGAAGGGCTGGACTTGCCACTGTGGGTTAGGCGATGGGTGCTTACCTCAGCATCCTCTCTGCTCCAGGAGCTCCAAGTGGTAATGGTAATGTTGATGACATGCAGCTTTCATTCAGAAAATTACCTAGATTTCATGTGAACTGAATTTTTTTCAAATGGTACTGCTTTTGAGAGTTGTGCTTATATCTTCTGAATCTGTTACCTTATTGTTTTACTTGTGTTTCTGTGTATGTTTTAAGCTCTGCTGCTTCTATCATGATGTACAGTGGCCAGATCTGCATTGGGTGTACAGGTACAGATGCTTGCACATTTAGTACAAGCCAGGCTATCTCTCCTATCTCCTGTACCCTCCCAGCAACATGCAGAGGAGTGAGCCCATGGAGACAGCCTGAGACCTGTATGAGTGCTATTAAGAGTTGGGAGTTTAAAAAAAAAAAAATTGGGAGTTTATGCCAAAATTGAAAAAGACACATACATCCCATTGTTCACTGCAACACTATTTGCAATAACTAGAACATGGAAGCAATATAGATGTCCATCAATAGACAAATAGCTAAAGAAGTTGTGGTACATACACACAATGGAATATTAGGTAAGGTAAGGTAAGTCACTTCAGTCGAGTCCGACTCTGTGCGACCCCAAAGACAGCAGCCCACCAGGCTCCCCCGTCCCTGGGATTCTCCAGGCAAGAACACTGGAGTGGGTTGCCATTTCCTTCTCCAATGCATGAAAGTGAAAAGGGAAAGTGAAGTCACTCAGTCGTGTCCGACTCTTCGCGACCCCATGGACTGCAGCCTACCAGTCCATGGGATTTTCCAGGCAAGAGTACTGAAGTGGGGTGCCATTGCCTTATCTGAATGGAATATTACTCAGCCATAAAAAGGAACCTATTTGAGTCAGATCTAAAGAGGTGGATGAACCTAGAATTTATTATACAGAGTGAAGTAAGTCAGAAAGAGAAAGATAAATATCATATTCTAAAGCATATATACAGAGTCTAGAAAAATGGTACTGAAGATTTTATTTACAGGACAGCAATGGAGAAACAGACATAGAGAAGAGACTTATGGACATGGGGAGAGGGGACGAGAGGGCAAGATGTATGGAGAGAGCAACATGGAAACTTACATTACCATATGTAAAATAGATAGCCAATGGGAATTTGCTGTATGGCTCAGGAAACTCAAAAAGGGGCTATGTATCAGCCTAGAGGTGTGGAATGGTGAGAGAGATGGGAGGGAGGTTCAAAAGGGGAGGGGATATATGTATACTTATGGCTGATTCATGTTGAGGTTTGACAGAAAACAACAAAAGTCTGTAAAGCAATTAATCCTTCAATTAAAAAATAAGTTAATTAATAAAAACAAAAACAAAAAAAGAGTTGCAGGTTTATGGTCATCTTTTCTGAGATGGTTGGGAAGCTATGCTTTTCTCCAGGCCTCTTTTCTTCTTGCTTACAGCATTGAGACATCATAGATTTCTTTTAGAGAGCACCGTAAAACCGTTCCCCTCACTTTCACTTTTTAGAGTCTCATACAATTGTAACACTTAACCTCTTTTAAACGATTTTACTCTTTTATTCTCTTAGTACTGAGAATAAAACTGAGAATTAAATGTTGAAATCAAATCCATAAATCCCAGAGCAAAGTGACAGTCTGGGTGATTGGGCAAAGAGACTTATGTGCTGGTTGATACCAAGAATTGAGCTGAATTGTATTTCCCTGCAGAGAATCAGACCTTGTAGTGTTTAGTGAGAAATGTGAAATGGAGGAGGCCTTGTTTCATGTTTCTCTAAACTTGTATTCTACGTATACCACCAGTGCAAAATAAAGACGCCCATTCTTGTTTCTTTGCTCTAATCACCCCTTCAGCACCTGCTCTTTTCTCTGTGGTGAGTCAACTTGAATACATGGAGTGGTAAAACCTTATAAGTGGCAGGAAATTTGGATACTACCTTTATCTAAGCTCAGAAATTATATTTAAAATACTAAATCAATCAGAGTAGACAGAGGCAATAGGGTTGGAACAGGGTGATGAGGCACCATGTGGTACAGATGTGCCTCTTGTACAGAATTGTGGGAAGATCTTGGGGGAGCGGTAGGGATGGTTGGGGATATTTAGGGGCCTTGGGAAAATCATTAATTTACCAAATTCCATTATTTTAACATTATTATGTTTGAATATTAGCCCTGTTTATGCCTTGTTATGCTTTATCTATTTTGAAATTCTATTAGGAGGTGCATAAACATAGGATTGTTATGTCTTCTGGAGAGATTGACTACTGTGTTATGATATAATGGCCCTCTTAATCCATGGTAATATTCTTTACTCCAGAACCTACATTTCATGATAATAGTAAATCCACCCTGGCTTTCTTTTGATTGGTACATCTTTTTCCATTATTTCCCCTATCATTAGCTTTTAACCTATTTGTGTCCTTAAAGTATTATCAGTCAGTCAGTTCAGTCGCTAAGTCATGTCCGACTCTTTGCAACCCCATGGACTGTAGCATGCCAGGCCTCCCTGTCCATCACTAACTCCTGGATTTTGCTCAAACTCATGTCCATTAAGTCAGTGATGCCATCCAATCATCTCATCCTGTCATCCCTTTCTCCTCCTGCCTTCAATCTTTCCCAGCACCAGAGTCTTTTCAAATGAGTCAGCTCTTCACATCAGGTGGCCAAAGTATTGGAGTTTCAGCTGCAACATCAGTCATTCCAATGAATATTCAGGACTGATTTCCTTTAGGATGGACTGGTTGGATCTCCTTGCAGTCCACGGGACTGTCAAGAGTCTTCTCCAACACCACAGTTCATAAGCATCCATTCTTTGGTGCTCAGCTTTCTTTATGGTCCAACTCTCACATCCATACATGACTACTGGAAAAACCATAGCCTTGACTAGATGGAACTTTGTTGACAAAGTAATGTCATTACTTTTTAATGTGCTGTCTAGGTTGGTCATAACTTTTCTTCCAAGGGGCAAGTGTCTTTTAATTTCATGGCTGTAGTCACCATCTGCCAGTGATTTTGGAGCCCCCCACAATGAAGTCTGTCACTGTTTCCATTGTTTCTCCATCTATTTGCCATGAATTGATGGGACCAGATGCCATGATCTTAGTTTTCTGAATGCTGAGTTTTAAACCAACTTGTTCACTCTCCTCTTTCACTTTCATCAAGAGGCTCTTTAGTTCTTCTTCATTTTCTGCCATAAAGGTGGTATCATCTGCATATCTGAGGTTATTGATATTTCTCCCAGTAATCTTGATTCCAGTTTGTGCTTCCTCCAGCCCAGCGTTTCTCATGATGTACTCTGTATATAAGTTAAATAAGCAGGGTGACAATATACAGCCTTGATGTACTCCTTTCCCGATTTGGAACCAGTCTATTGTTCCATGTCCAGTTCTAACTGTTGCTTCCTGACCTGCATAGAGATTTCTCAGTGGCAGGTCAAGTGGTCTGGTATTCCCATCTCTTGAAGAATTTTCCACAGTTTGTTGTGATCCACACAGTCAAAGGCTTTGGCATAGTCAATAAAGCAGAAATAGATGTTTTTCTGGAACTCTCTTGCTTTTTTGATGATCCATTGGATGTTGGCAATTTGATCTCTGGCTCCTCTTCCTTTTCTAAATCCAGCTTGAACATCTGGAAGTTCATGGTTCATGTACTGTTTAAGCCTGGCTTGGAGAATTTTGAGCACTACTTTACTAGCATATGAGATAAGTGCAGTTGTGTGGTAGTTTAAGCATTCTTTGGCATTGCCTTTCTTTGGGATTGGAATGAAAACTGACCTTTTCCAGTCCTGTGGCCACTGCTGAGTTTCCCAAACAGCACTTTCACAGCATCATCTTTTAGAATTTGAAATAGCTCAACTGGAATTCCATCACCTCCACTAGCTTTGTTTTTGGTGGTTCGTCCTAAGGCCCACTTGACTTTGCATTCCAGGATGTCTGGCTCTAGGTGAGTGATCTTCTTTCTTCTGCTTCTGTTAGGTCCATACCATTTCTGTCCTTTATTGTGCTCATCTTTGCATGAAATATTCCCTTGGTATCTCTAATTTTCTTCAGTCAGTGTAGCTATGAATTTCATTTCTTCTGTTATAACCCTCATAATACATTGTTATTATTTTTGCTTTAAGCAATCATTTATCTAACAAGGGTATGTAAATAATAACAAAAACTTATATTTATCCACGCATTTACCATTTCCATGCTCTTCATTCATATAGATCAAGATTTCCACGTGGTACAGCATTTGTTGTTGTTGTACTTAAAAATATTGCTTCACTTCCTTGTCATTTACATTATTTCTAACAGAAGATCTGCTAACATCTGTATCTTTGTTCCTCTCACTGTGACATACCCTTTTTCTCTCTTGCCTGTGTCTTTATTATTGGTGTTAAGCAATCTGATTATGATGAACTTTGATATTGTTTTATTCATGACTTGGGATTTTTTTGTGTCTCTTGGATGTTGCTTTATAGTTTTCATCAATTTTTGAAAATATTCAGCTATTACTTCTTCAAATGCGTTTTGTTCCCTGCCTCTTCAGGAACTCTTAGTTACACATGCTGTCCTCCAGCACGCTGATGATGCTTTCCCCCGATTTTCCTCTTGTGTTTCATTTGTGCAGTTTCTGTTATTATGGTTTTACTTTCACTTGCCTTTTCCTCTGCATTGTCTAATTTGCCATTCATTCCATTTAGCATACTTTAGGGTCAAACATTACAGTTTTTCTCTCTGAAAGTTTGGTTTGTATCTACTTTTTATTTTTTGTATGTATATAATTAACATATACACTTCTTCCTCTAGCTTCTTGAACATATGCAATATAGTTTTAATAACTAATGTCCTTATTTATTCATTCTATAACTTGTATCATTTCTGAGGTGGTTTTGAATAATATTTCCAACACTAGTAGTAGTGACATCTTAGATTGGCTAATTTTTTGTTTTTGTTGTTGTGGTGGAATTTCCTGTGTATCGTAGGGTATTTAGCAGAATCCCCGTTTTCCATTCACTAGACGCTAGTAGCATCTTCAGTCTTGACAGTTAGATGTTTCTCATCATTGGCTCATGTTCCTTGATTGCCAGATTGGAGAGTGTAGGAAATCACCCCTAGTTAAGAGCTAGTAGTTTAGATTGGTTAATGTTTCTCTTCATTATGGGCATGCTTTTTCTCTGTTTCTTACAATGCCAGATAATTTTTATTTAGTGCCAGATTCTAAGATTTTTGTCTTACATGTTGCTAGATATTTTTGAATTCCAGTGAATATTGTTGAGCCTCATTCTGGGACACACTTAAGTTACTTGCGGGTGTTTGAATTCTTTCAGGTGTTAATTTTAAGCTTTATAAGCTGGGATCAGAACCTCATTTTGTTTAGGATTGATTTTGCCCCACTACGAAGGCAGAACTTCTCTGAGGTATTCATTCCACGATTTATGAGGGTTGGCACTCTGGCTGGTGGGCACAGTGACGGTTACTGACGTTGTGTAAACATCTAGGGAAGCACTAGCGTAAAGAACCTGTCTGCCAGTGCAGGAGAAGCAAGAGACACAGGCTCAATCCCTAAGTCGGGAAGATCCCCTGGAGGAGGGCATGGCAACCCATTCCATATTCTTGCCTGAAGAATCCCATGGAGGAGGAGCCTGGTGGGCGGCAGTGCGTAGGGTTGCAGAGAGGTGGACATGACTGAAGCGACTGGACACAACGAGCTTCTGGGTTTGCTCCTTCTGGTCCTTTCAGGTGATTCTTTCTCCATCCTTTGGTTTCTTCATTTTCATGAACCAATGAACCACTCAGCTGAAGACTTGAGAGGTGGGTGCTCTGCATCACTCTAGAGTTCTCTCTGCTTCTGCAGCTGTCTCTTCTCTAGTACTATTTTTTGCAAATTCTAGGTACATTTGCCTGGCCAGATCCCCCATTTCATCAACTCAACTCAGGGAGATCACTGGGCTTCATATGAATACTTTACTTTGCATATAACCATATAGCCTGGAAACTTTTTCCATGCAGTGATCCAGGGCAGTTTTAAGACTTACCTCATTTGTTTCCAATCTCTTGGGGATCCCTGGTTTTTGTTGCCTGTTGCCCGATGACTTGAAAGTAATTGTTTTGTTTATTTATGTTACTTTACAGTCATTTCATGTGAAAAGGTAGATTCAGTTCTGGTTACTCCATCATGTTCAGAATCAGTAGTGTCTATTCCTTAGTTTGGAGAAGGCAATGGCAACCCACTCCAGTGCTCTTGCCTAGAGAACCCCAGGGACAGGGGAGCCTGGTGGGCTGCCACCTCTGGGGTCGCACAGAGTCAGACACGACTGGAGCGACACAGCAGCAGCAGCAGCAGCATTCCTTAGTTTATACTCTTAAATCAATGTCCAGAGAGGTGAATGGTACTTAAGGTTTATTCAACTAGTCTAAAGGCAAAGCTGACTTTGGATCCCAGATTTCTTTCTTCCATATTTTTCCTCTTTTAGTCATTTTACACTCTGCAACTGTTACCTCCAAATGTAATTATTTGGCCACTGGATCTTTAATCGTCTAAGCTTGAAATCCTAGACAGAATCTCATGGAATTCCTACTTCTTTGATTCTTGTTTGTCAAACACATGTTTCTGTAGCCAGGGTTGTGATTCTCAGGAAGAATATGCAGACGGTGTGTCAGCCTGAATATTTCGTGAAGATTCTTGTTTTAAGTTTTACAGCTTTGTTTGATGTTGTAAAACTATGTGCGTGTTGTTGATGTGTCCCTTCAAAAAATTTCAGTTTGATGTTTAGGATATATCCATTCAGGGTTCTGTCCATCACTGTTGCTAAGAAACTTACATTTTAAGTATATAAAAAATGTAGTAAAACTGTGTTTAAGGAGAGGCATCAGGGTAGTTGTGATTGTTATTTTGCCTAAAGGTGCAAAATGAGATTATGTCTTATCTACAAGTTCTTGCCAAACCAAGACCAATGAAAACATCTCCATTGTGATTGACTGTGTCCTTTCTATAAGCTTGTGCAGGCAAAAACAGAAACCATAGTTGAAAAATACTTCACCCCACATAGAAAACATATAAGGCAATCAATACATGTTATTTTCTCCAATTTTGTGTCATCCCAGTGTGGAACATGAAACTGGACAACAAAGGTGCTTCTCTCTCCCTTGTTCACTATGCTCTAGCCTTACTACCTCTGTTTAATTCCTTAAACTGGTCAGCCTCTTTCCTGCCACAGGACCTTTACACATGCCATTTGCACTGTGATGCTTTTTCTTCCACACTTTGCATGCTTTTATGCTTCAGATCCAGCCTAAATGACATTTCCTCTTAGAAGATATTGCCCCCTACTGGTCTCTCTCCCTAGTCCTTCTTCATTTCTTCAGCATCCTTCATAATCTTAGCTTTTGAATTTGTTTATTATTATACTGGCTTGTTGTTTTTATTTTAGATAGTGAGACTGATGAGGTCTAGGATCTTATTTTCTTTATCACTCCTGGAGTGGTTGATTTAGATGATGAGACAATGGGAAAATGTGTGGTTTCCATTTGTTGAGATTTGTGTTTATAAATAATGTCGTAAAGGCTGATGGAGATACTCAGTAGGAACTTGTGGAATAGAATCACCAAAGGCACCACTGGGTACAAAGCATAACCTCATTCTGGGTATAGAGCAATTGATGGCAATGCCATCCAATCCCCACACTGTCTGCATTGTCAGCTCTGGCAATCAGAACAAGGTAGGGCATAGTTCACTCCAGCTTGATGGCACTATTTGTGTGATTTTCTGGTTATCAGATTTTTTTTTTTTGGTTATCAGATTTTATCAATGCTACCTACCAGTTGTTTCTAATGCCTCTGACACGTGACACACCTTGTGTCCCTCTTGTCTCCTTTTGTGTCTTGTCCCATTTTGGTTGCCCAGTCTCCTGGTGTGAGGCCTTTAACAGGTGCTTCTGTGGAGTCTGTTTCTCTGAATTAGGGCTCCTTTCCTTCCAGGCACCCAAGACGCCTTGCCGTACCTGCTCTGCATGCTGAGAGGAGCCAGCAGTTTCCATGGCAGGATGAATGGCTCTGTGCTCCCTCCAATTATTTCCTTCTCAGGCAGGCCCTGTCAACTTAGCAGTCTGGTCAGCCTTCTGCTCTTCAGAGATGCTCCTTCACCCATTCTGATAAAGACTTTGGGTTTTCTCCCATGGCAAATTTATGCCTTTCCTCCCGCACCTGTCCCCTCCTCCCTTCTTGCAACACTCCTCCCCGACAAATTCATTTCATTGTTTAGCTACATCTACTCCTCATCAATAAATTACTTCTCCTCACTCACCTGGGACCTTCTGTTTTATTCGCAGATCTTTTGGGGGTCTTGCTCTTAATTATTTGATCTGCTTACCAACGTGGCTGCCTCCCTGTTATTTGTCACGAACTCTGGTGTAGTCTCCTTTTTTTCATCCACCCTTTGCTTTCTTATCATTGTTTTACACACTTGTAACTGTCAAATCAGTTCAGCTTTATAAGCCACAGGTCCTCTCAGCAGCAGCATTTCTCCCAAATGGTCATGGAGGAGAAGAGAGAAAGCGTTGCTGTTCTGCATATTGTCCATTCATCAGATGTCATCAGGCAATTACTGAGATTCAGCTGTGTGGAGCCCCTAGAGTTGGGGTGAACAGTGATGATGGAGGGTGACACAGAATATTGAACCAGAATTATAGCTTATAGTAACTAGAAACTGTGAGGTTAATGACTGTGCCTATAACTATGCTGTAGGAAGGTAGCCTGGACACCACTGTGAACCCTGGGCTGAGGAGAAAGATGTGTAGAGGTGGGACAGAGATCTGGTGGAGCATTACAGCTGCCCATGCAGCCCATCCTGTTAAACTTCAGTTGTTCAGAAAGAGAGAGAGAAGGACCAATGCAAGAGAGATTTCTGAAGCACAGTTAACAGGACTTGACAGCGATTAGAGGAGAATGAGGAGGAGAAATTGTCATGATGATTATAAGCTTTCAGACCTGGGAGGGTTTGGTCCCATTACAGAAGTGGGGAATGGAAGAGGAAAAGGAGGGAGGAAGTGGGGAGGGGGAACAGTGTTATGGTGGAGGAGTGCTGAGCTCAGTTTTAGCATCCTGGAACTGAAGTGCCAATGGCTCATTGCACAGCATTTGGAGATGTGAGACTGGAGTTCACAGGAGAGGCTGGAGCAGGAGAAGTTGTGGGAGTCCTCCAAACAGAAGTGGCAGGTGAGCCAGGAGAGCAGCTGTATGCGTATTAAAAGGTAGCTGGTACTGCAGGCAGCAGGTGTGGAACCCTAGTGTCGTGTGAGTAGGTCCTCTGGGCTGTGCACACTCAGTGGATTGAGCCCCATGGCCAGGATCGTCAGGGAGGATTTTCTCAAAGAGGTGAACTTTCCTTTGCCCCACTGTGCCACTTGTATCCTTTTCCATGCTTTTCAATCCCTTTTCATATCTGGCCACTCTTTTCCTTTGTATTAATCATCTTTAGCCTCAGTGTTTTCCTTTTTTCTGCTTGTCATCATTCTGAAAGGGGAGGGTAGAGCATGGAGGAAGTGAAGGCGTCCAGTGTAAACTTGTGTTTGTTCCTACAAGGCAGAGAGTGATTGCCTTTCTGTAGAGCACGCTGAGCAGCAGAGATGGAATCAGAAATTTCTGCTTATTTCTCACTAACATGGAGAAGGAAAATGATTGAACAGAAGTGTAGTAGAGAGCTGTGTGTACTTTGCCTTCCCGAGAACCCTCATGTGCTGTGCATCCTCTTTACTTGTCCAGAAGACTGGTTGCTCCTACATCTCTTAGCCCTCACCCTCCTTTCTGGTCTGTTTCTCAGTATCCCTTTCTCTGGCCTGTGCTGGTATAGAGAAATGAGTCTGTCCTTCTCAGCTGAGCTCATCAGCTGCTCTCATTCCCACTACACTACATTGTGGCTTTTCTGGTGAGGGAAGGGCTCCCTCTGCTCTCTGCATGCAGGCCTCCTCACCCGTACACGCTTACACATGTGTCAGAGGAAGAGTTTGGGATGCGCTCTCTGCCTACTAGCTTTGCCAAGACCATTGAATTAAGCAGGCAATTTCCTCTCACTTTGTCTCTCTGTAAATTTCCCAACCATATGGTATGAGAAGAGTTTTTGGATTATAAATAAACAACACTGCTCATAAATCTCAGGGTTTTTGTTTTTCTCTCCAATGGGAATAAATAGAAACCATTGATTTGTAACTTCAGAAAAATGTGTTGGAGAAGAAGATAATGTCTCTCTCTCTCTATGGATATAAATATTTTCCCCCCATTTCTCCTTATGCAGAGTCGCTTTTTTACTGAGAATCATCTCTCTGGCTGGGTTCCATTTATATTTTTATTGCTGCCATTTTCCAACCTGGAGGTAAACTGTTGCTTTAGGCAACATGAGTTTAGCCGCATGGGCCTGGCCAGATTGCACTGGCCAGATGGGTTTGGTGCATCTTTTCCCCTGTAGGGGTTGTCACTTCCCCTCTTCACAGGACACATGCTTCATCCCTGGGCTTGTGGCAAAGAAAGGGAGGTGGTGGATGCTTCCCGTTCACTTTGGGAAGAACCCCAGCTTGGGCAGTCTGCATGTTGGTCCACTGGGTAAGCTGCATCTTGGCCACTCTTAACGTGCAGGTCTTCTGAAGGCATGAAGGAGCACAGCATTTAGCAGCCCTTTTCTTTGCTCTCCCACTATTAAAGCTAGCACAAACCAGATGAGCATTCTAGCCACCAAGGACGAAGTCCAGGATGGTGCCCTGGGACTGGGGTGGTTCAGGCAAGGCACACTCAGAGAAGGCATGGCTTGAAGTATGCGTGCAGATTTTGGTCTAGGAGGTAAGCTGAGTGTTGGTGCTTCTAGGTCAGCAAGCTGTTAGGGAGCTAATAGTGGGGACGGGGCAAGAAGGCAGGGGCCAAAGGCAGAGGTCAGCAGACTGTAGCCCATGAGCCAAATCCTGCCTCCCTCCTGTTTTATGTGTAGCCTGTGTGCTAAGTACAGCTTTCACATTTTTAAATGGTTGAAAAACAGAAGAATATCGAATTTTGAGTGGAGTAGCCCCACTCATGCCTGCCAGCTAACCTTTGGGGACACAGATTCAGATACCTGCAGCCTACCCTGACTTCTTACACGCAGTTCAGCTCATTCATTTTCATGGAGGTGGAGAATAGAGGGCAAAATCTCCCTGGTTACACATATGTTCCTTAGCACCATTGAGGAGGTGATTTAGGATTGGGTTGCAATGGCCTCTTTTTAAGTCATCTGCCAGTCTCTTTGGCTCAGAGAAGAATGACTTGTGTTCTAAAGTCAAGCAGACATGGTTTCAAATACCCACGCTGCTTAGCAGACATGTGAACTAGAGCAAGCCACTTGGTCTCATTGAGACTAGTTTTTTTTTTTTTTTTCCCTTTCTTTCTAACGAACATTTTTTTTTTATCGTGGTAAAAATATACATAAAATTTACTACTTTAGACATTTTAAAGGCATAATTCAATAGCATTAAGTATATTTACAAAGTTGTACAATAATCACCACTACCTATTCCCAGAACTTATATAGATTTTATTTATTTATTTTTTTAATTTTATTTTTATTTATTTTATTTTTTAACTTTATAATATTGTATTGGTTTTGCCATATATCAACATGAACCCGCCACAGATATACACGTGTTCCCCATCCTGAACCCTCCTCCCTCCCTGTAGCATCCCTCTGGGTCATCCCAGCGCACCAGCCCCAAGAGCACAGGTTTCTAACTGCATGGGAGATCAAGTTTGTTGAATAATTTTATTATTATTATTGGGTCAGGACACTTAAATTCTACTCTTTTAGCAAATTTAAATTGTATAACACATTATTACCAGTGGCCATGATATTAGATACTCAGACTTTAAAACCTTTCAGTCTTAAAACTGAAAATTTGTGTCTTTTTGCAAGCCTCTCTCTACTCCTTCACCTACAGCCCCTGACAACCACTATTCTACTCTATTTCTATGATTTTGATTCTTTTATTTTTTTTTAGATTCCACATGAAAGTTATATCATGCAGTATTTGTCCCTGACTAGCTTATTTCAGGAGAAGGCAATGGCACCCCACTCCTGGAAAATCCCATGAACGGAGGAGCCTGGTAGGCTGCAGTCCATGGGGTCGCTAAGAGTCGGACGACTGAGCGACTTCACTTTCACTTTCCACTTTCATGCATTGGCGAAGGCAATGGCACCCCACTCCAGTACTCTTGCCTGGAAAATCCCATGGACGGAGGAGCCTGGTGGGCTGCAGTCCATGGGGTCGCGAAGAGTCGGACACGACTGAGGGACTTCACTTTCATGCATTGAAGAAGGAAATGACAACCCACTCCAGTGTTCTTGCCTGGAGAATCCCAGGGACGGGGGAGCCTGCTGGGCTGCCATCTATGGGGTTGCACAGAGTCAGCCATGACTGAAGCGACTTAGCAGCAGCAGTAGCAGCAGCAGCTTATTTCACTAATACCCTCCAGCTTTATCCATGTTGTCACAAATGGCAGTATTTTTTCTTATTTAAGGCTAAATATTGTTTCATTGTTTACTTGTGTGTGTGTGTGTGTGTGTGTATATGTGTGTGTATATATATATATATGTATATATATATATATATATACATATAAAATCAAATGCTGATGGCTCAGACGGTAAAGAACATGCCTGCAATGCAGGAGACCTGGGTTTAGTCTTCAGTCAGGAAGATTCCCTGGAGAAGGAAATGACAATCCACTCCAGTATTTTTGCCTGGGAAATCCCATGGACAGAGGAGCCTGGTGGGCTATAGTCCATGGGGTCTCAAAGAGTTGGATATGACTGTGTGACTCACACTATATAATATATATGTATATATATCTGTGTGTGCGTGTGTTATTGTTGTTGTTTAGTCACTCAGTCATGCAGAGGATGAGATGGTTGGATGGCATCATTGACTCAATGGACATAAGTTTGAACAAACTCCCAGATATAGTGAAGAACAGAGCAGAGCCTGGAGTGTTACACCTCATGGGGTCGCAAAGAGTTGGACATGACTTGTGACTGAACAGCATTCTTTCCCTTAAACATAGTCATATGACTGAATCCTGGCCCACAGAGAGAGAGGCTGGGAATGATGGATGCCACTTCCATTCATGGTAAAAACAATTCTCACTCATTTCTCTTTCCACCAGTTCAACTGAGAATTCCTAATACATCTAGAAGATAGCAGAATTTTGATATAAGAGCCCAGGTTTCTGAATCATGGTGCAGACAAGAGCGCCTTCCTGCCCGCACCTCACTGCTCGTCTGTAATAGACTATGAAGTGGATCAGAAGTACACTAGCATAGTGTTAAGTCACTGACATGTTGGTGGTGTTTGCTATTGCAGCTAATGCTTCAATGTATATACTCTCTGGAATGCACATGCAGCCTTTCTATTCCTATATTCATTTTTGTTCTCTAGCCAGAATGTCTTTTTACTATTCCCAAGATGTACGGGATCTAGCATAGTGCCTGTCACACTATGGGCATCTGATAAACATCTGTTGATTTCTGGGTCAAAGACTGAAGCCCAGCTTCCTATAAAATGCAAGCATGCTTTCTGTTAGATCTTAGTTTCAGAGGAAATATACTTTTGGGGGTGGTTCTCTACTACAGGATTTAGTATACAGCTCTTAAACAGAGAGTTCAGCTTAACTGGAACATTAAAACTAACTTTAAATGTATACACAGCCGTTCAGGGAGATTCCTACCACATACAAGGAAAGTCCAGCCATATAGAATTCTAGATGTGTTAGAGCAGCATTGCAGATGGGCTCCATCCAGAGGAAATGGTTCTAGGCCAGGATATATGAACTTGAAGAGAATGTAAGGGCCCAGAGGTTTTCCCATTCATATTCAAGTGCTTAAAATAGAAACAGTCTATCTTTCCTTCACTTTTAGAAAGCCTCACCTAGCTTTTCTTTCATGCTTTTGCACCTCTGATGAATTGTAGGACTGATGTTGAACCTCTGGAGTATGACAGCTCCTAGGCTATCTGCTGCTTACACAAAGCAGGGCAGAAAATAAAGGGGAAGTGATATTCTCAGATGGAAGTTGTACAGAGGCAGAGGACTGTAGTTGCCCAGTATTGTTTTCTTTCATGCATCAACTTTGTTGGATATCTCGCCATCATCTCAACGCTAACAATCACAGTAATGATAGAAGGCAATTGCTGAGAGTTACATGCTAATAAGCCTTAGGTTAAATTTAGCTTAACATTCCCTTTAGGCACCCATCAGCTTCAAGATGTGATGACTTCCTCCAGAGGTCACCACTTCCTACATCTGGGATGGCCAATAACTGGCTGGTGTGGAGCACAAAATCCTGGCCCCTTGCTTTAGAGTGGGTCAAGTCTGTGGAGAGAGTTACCCATTGGAGCCCCCCTGTGGATCAGGCTTTACCTGGAACCTGAACCCCGATCTTGCCTCCCTCTCTTCCATTAGGTTTTGCCTACAAGCATTCTCTCAGTCAGGGCTTCCCTGAGAGCTCAGTTGGTGAAGAATCCGCCTGCATTGAGGGAGACCCTGGTTCGATTCCTGGGTTGGGAAGATTCCCTGGAGAAGGGATAGGTTACCCACTGCAGTGTTCTTCAGCTTCCCTTGTGGCTCAGCTGGTAAAGAATCTGCCTGCAATGTGGGAGACCTGGGTTTGACCCCTGGGTTGGGAAGATCTCCTGGAAAAGGGAAAGGCTACCCACTCCAGCATTCTGGCCTGGAGAATTACATGGACAGTCTATGGGCTCACAAAGAGCCGGACACGAGTGAACGCCTTTCACTTTCAGTATTCCCTCAATCATTCTCAAGCTTCTGCTGCTGCTGCTAAGTCGCTTTAGTCGTGTCCAACTCTGTGCAACCCCATAGACGGCAGCCCACCAGGCTCCCCCGTCCCTGGGATTCTCCAGGCAAGAACACTGGAGTGGGTTGCCATTTCCTTCTCCAATGCATGAAAGTAAAAAGTGAAAGTGAAGTCGCTCAGTCATGTCTGACTCTGCGACCCCATGGACTGCAGCCTACCAGGCTCCTCCATCCATGGGATTTTCCAGGCAAGAGTACTGGAGTGGGTGCCATTGCCTTCTCTGTCTCAAGCTTCTAGAGCCAGTCTTAGGCTCTGGTTTTAGCCAACTGAGCCTAGGATGTTTTTCTGTTTTCTCAAAAACACTTTATAAGCTGTTCCAGAGATGTCAGCTCCACTCTTGTTTCCGTCTGTGGTAACACTATTCTCTTAGGCACTCAGGTTTGGAATCTTGAAGTTGTCTTTACGTTTCTTCTCCTTCATCTCTGCCCCAAGCGAGTAAACACATTATGCTTCTTCTGTGTCCCTCTTCATTTCTTACACCCTGCTGTCATCAAGCTAGTGAGATGGATTCCTAATAAGTCTTTCTACCTCTAGAAGAACATGCTTCATCAGCCCATCATATCCATCAGCGACCAATTAGTCTTTCCAAATGGACTTCTATTATGTCTCTGCCAGATTCTAGAACCTTGGAGGCCCCTGTTGTTTGTAAGATAAAGTTCAAGCTCTTTAGCAGATATTCAAGACCCTCTACCAAATCTTATTCTACTTATAGAAACTTATGCTCATTTATGCCTGTGTAAGAACATTTCTTTCAGATCAGGCTCATTTCCTTCTGAGCACTGGGGAAGCACACTAAACCAAGCACCGCACAGGGTTATTTGAGAACTCAGTGATAACTCAGTGAGGAAAAGTGCATAAAACATTTATCACAATGTCAGGCTTATTATATGTGTTTATATATATATATAATATATATATTATATTAATATTAATGTATTATATATATTATAATATATATATTATTTTCTGAAAATATTCATGTGTTTTAGGTTCCAAGCCTTTATCTTCCTCTGGACTCCTGATTCTCCATCTTTTCCTTCAAAGCTCACCTCTTCAATAAAATCTTCCTTCCTTTTTCTCTGAGCCCGCTAGCACTGATGAATATCATTATCTGCATCATTTTCATCATTACCATCATATGCCATCATCAATATTAAAAACCTAAGTAATAATAAGCCTAGGCTTCCCAGGTGGCACAGTGGTGAAGGATCTGCCTGCCAATGCAGGAGATACAAGAAATGTGGGTTCAGTTTCTGGGTTGGGAAGATCCCCTGTAGGAAATGTCATCCCATTCTAGTATTCTTGCCTGGAAAATTCCATGGACAGAGGAGCCTGGTGGGCTACAGTCCATGAGGTCTCAAAGAGTCAACGTGACTGAGTGACTGAGCACACACACACATATAATAAGCCTGACATTGTGATAAATGTTTTATGCACTTTTCCTCACTGAGTTATCACTGAGTTCTCAAATAACCCTGTGCGGTGCTTGGTTTAGTGTGCTTCCCCAGTGCTCAGCAGTAAAGAATCAACCTGCAACGCAGGAGCCACAGAAGATGCAGGTTCAATCACTGGATTGGGAGGATCCCCTGGACGAGGGCATGGCAACCCATTCCAGTATTCTTGCCTGGAGAATCCCAAGGACAGAGGAGCCTGGCGGGCTATAGTCCATAGGGTGGCAAAGAGCCGGACGTGACTGAAGCAACTGAGCATGCCCACTTATAGATGTGTGTGTGTGTGTGTGTGTGTGTATTAGTCACATTCGACTCTTTGCTGTGTCTCCGACTCCAAAATGTGTTCATTTAACAACACTGTTATCCTATTGAATTTGTTCTAACTGCTTCCTACTCATTTGTCCTTTATTCATTTATTTATTGAAAATAGTGATTGAGGGCCAAGGGAGTGGATACTGGGGACTTAGTAGGACCTTTGTCCTCACAGAGTTTTATCTAATTGCTTTTTTGTATCCCTTTACTAATTGTCCCTCTCTCTGAGCTTCTGCCTCCTCTCTAATCTTTCCAGGAGAGGGCTGTATCAAAATTTCGCTGATACCCTATGTTATTTTGCCTATCATTTCATGATGGTTCAGATGTTGTGTTTAAAATGACACATATTATTTTCCCTTGGCTTCCAAGACTGACTCATGCCATGCTTCCTAGTTATTTAGTAAGAAAAGATCTTGTCTCCCCAAGACCACATGACACTTTCTGAGAGCATTCCTTAGTTGTCTAGATTAGGTGATCCATAGACTCGTAGACGTTTGGGAAGCTGAACACTTATTCTAGGGACATGTCTGACCTCAGGCAGTTTTTTGCAGGACCTCAGTGGCCCTTGGTGATGACAGATTTGCATCCTTAGAGCATAGATCTGCATTTTGAAAGCAAGCAGAAGCCATTTGGAGCTTGATCAGATGCACAGAAGTTTGGAGATGGCAGGACCTTTGAGATCATTGATTTCAACCCTCTCATTTTATAAAAGAGGAAAGTACTCAAACTGTGGATCATTGTTTTTGGTTAGAAACTAGGAGTGTCGATAACCACAGGATTCTGGAAACCCAGTCGACCATAACTTATGGGACTTGCTGAAGGCTGAAGTTTGAGCCGCTGGAGATAGTCAACACACAGTGTTGCTGCCAGTCCTAGTATTTGTTAATGGGCTGGGAGGCACTGTTCCCAGCCTGGCCTCTGTCCTCTGTCAGCATCTTGACCTGACCAACTGAGCACTACCTTTTCCCCAGAGAAGCAACCTGTGTCAGGAAACGTACTGAGTTCCAGAGACTCCTAGGGGACAAGAGCTTGAGGAATCTATGTGTATGTTGAGAGGAGTAGGCTGGCTTCCAGAGCTAAGACCCATATAGGCTCTCACACGGATTGGCAGTGAGTGTCTGTTGGTACAAAACACCGTCCTTTCTTTCCAGTGATGCTTTTGGCCTGGGCTTCTGCAACCTTATGTTACAAAGACTCCAGACCCAGGTGTCTGGGATGAAGTATTTTCCTGTTTAATAGATTGCTTAGGCTCTAGGCAGTGCCTAGCTTCATTTCATGAAATCCTTCTTGTTTTCCAGAGGGGAAATAAGGGATGGTGATGAGATGGTTTTTGGAAGGAATGGAAGTATATCCAAGAACTAAGCTGATTCTTGCACTGTGCTTTATGTAGATTTTCTCACTGGATTCTCTCAACAACTCTGCCTGGTATCAATTGTCATGCCTGTATTAGAGACGGGGAAAGCGGGGCCTGGAGAGCTAAGGAAGTGTGCCACTTTCATATTGCTAGTAGGTGGGAGGATGGGAATTCCAACTAAGTTTTGACTTCAAACACTCTTGTTTTTAATACTTGTGTAGTACCTCCCCTTAGGAATGTCTTTGGAGTTCCCCTGAAAGGATGAGTCTGTGACATCTCTCCTCTGTGACACTTCGTGGGGCTCAGTCTCCACTGCTGCCAGTTAGTAGCCAAGCACCAGAGTAGCGTGCATGGGATCTGGAATCTGTTGACCAAGGTTCAAGTTTCAGTGTTGTCATTTGCTTTAGTCACTTAACCTTTCTGAGTCTCTCTTTCCTCATTTTTATGACAAAGATAAAATGTCTATGTCAAAGGGTCCTTGTGAGAATTAAATAAAATATCTCAAGAGAAAGTGTTCTGTGTAAAGTACCATGCAAATGTTAGTTCCTTAAATGCCACAGTGACTTAGAGCAGCTCTCTTCTGAGAAATCAGTCATTGAGCCCAAGTGTGTGCCAACGACTTGATCCCCGACCTCAAGAAGCTTATAGTTTGGGTGGGGACAAGAGACTATGAAAATGAGAGGGCCAAATTGTAGGCCAAATTGTTCTGCAGTTATATAAAAGCAGTAAAGAATCAGAGAAAGGGAATATCACTGAAAGGTTAGATGAGAAGGCTTTATGCAGGAGATGGGATTTGAACTTTACAGGGTCGGGTGGAAGAAGAATGAAGTGAGAACATTTGCAAGAAGTCCATAGCTTTTATTAAAATTAGAAACGATCTCTTGGTAAGTTGCAGTCCTCCTGGGACCCAGTTGTTTGGCATAGAGCAGTTCTCAAAGTGTGATCCTGGGAACCCTGGGGAATGTCCATGACCCTATCAGCAGATTAATGAAGTCAAAGCTATTTTTAAATGATAATAAAATGTTATGGGCTTAAAAAAAAATTCTCATTCTCAAATGTACAGTGGAGTTTCTAGAAGTTGTATGACATATGTGATATCATAATGATCAAGCACAGATGTAGATATAATCCAACTGTTTTCCATTAAGTGAGATATTAAGGGACTCGGCACAAAATGTAAAACAGTGCAGTGCTTTCTCACTAAATTATTTTTGCTTGAGAAACTCTAGTTTCTTTATCATAAAAAAACTATTTATTACTTTAAAATAAATTCATAAATATTGTAAAATTTTGCCAGATGTAATTTCTAAAATTGCAAATTTGTGAATGTAATGTATGAATTATTTTTTAAGAGTATGAAGGAGTCCCAAGTCATAAAAGTTTGGGGACCACTGTTAAAGACAAAGCATTTTACTGTGAAGGCAGGATTAAGGGCTTATATTTTTGCAATACATGTTGCCACCACACCTATGTCTGGAGATTTTAAAACAGTTATGCCCAGTGTTGGCCAGTATTCAGTGAAACCGGCGCTTCCATGTACTGTTAGTGGAAGTGCAGATTGACCAGCATATTTATGTCATATAGAATATTTTATAACAAGAATGTTAATGATAATTTTTACCCTTTGAACTAATAATTGCACTTACACGAATGTACTTTAAGGAAACAAATAGAGATGCACATAAAGATTTATGTAGAAGAATACACACTAAAGTTATTTAATGTAAACATTTGGCCAGAAACCAACCATCTGACCAAGAAGGCAGTTAAAGTAATTTATGATACGTTTGTACACTGAGATGCTGTAAGGCTTTGAAAATTATTCTGGAAGGCTATGTAGCAGCATGGGGAGACATTTAAAATGTTAAGTGGAAAAGTAGGACAGCAACCTGTATACAGAGAACGACTCCCAATTTTGTAAATATACACATACCCACAGATTAGAGGAAAAAAATACTAAAATATTAAGTGGATTTTTCTTTGTATAGCATGGCTATAATTGATGTCTGTGTTGCACATTATTCTTTTCTATATTCTATGATATTTCTATCATTGCTTTTCAGTCCTTTTATGTATATTCTAAAAATACCCTAGAGTATGGCATTCATTTGCCCTAAAGCCATGGGCACCAGTCTGATGAGGCAGTCCATGTCACCTGGACTTAATGAACCCTGCCTCGGGTCTCAGAGGAGCGTTTCTTTAAGGGCCACAGGATGGTTTAAGAAATACTCTGTGACTTGGGAACAAACCCAACTTCTGGCTAATTGCTTATTTTTCTTACTTAACCTTTCTAAGGAAAGCTTTAAAAAACTGAGATTGGTTTTCAAGCCCTACAGCTCTGATCTCATGTCAAATGCATTTGGAGTGTAGAATGTGCTCAACAGGGCAATGTTTAAATAATATACAGGGAGCATAGCCATTAACATACAATTCTTTTAGAAGAAGGGATAAGTGAGATTTCAGATTTCTGGGCCCATGAGGAGATGGAGTGTCCATGGTTCCTGAGATCCACTCTTGGGTATCTGGGAATTTCCTCTTCTTCCTTGGGCTGGGCAATGTCAGGTGCTGGCATAACTTTAGTCTTCTTTCTTCCCCAAATGACCAGTAAGATAAACTGATAGAACCAGCTCTGCCTGAAGGAACATCTGCTTTGCTGTTAGTATCTCCCAGGAGAACCTTTCACAAGCAGCAGGGAATCTGAATGTGACTATTTCAGTCCCTGGAACACATTTGCTCAGCCTGAATATCTAAACTGCATGGCATTATTCAGCATGCATTAGGGGTTAAAAGAGACAGCTCCTTGACCTCAGAGGACTTATTCTCTCTGGAAAAAGGAACCTCATGCACAAAAAGTTAAATAATGACATAAAACAACAGCAGAGGAGAAAAGAGGTGTATCCCTAGGGAGTAGGTACAGTGCTCCCTGAGAGTGATGCTGATGCTGAGTGCTAGGAAACCAGAGGCAGGAAAGATGAGAGGCTTCTCAGAGGAAGCAAGAGGAACCACTGTCTTCTCTACAGGGCTGGTTGTTCAGAGAAGAAATAGACCATTTTGACAGATTAATTAATGCCTTGAGTGCTTACCACATAGAAGACATAATGCTTATGCCAGAGAAGAAAACGATTTACAAATGAATGAGGCACAGAGTTTAGCTTCTCCAGGGTAGAGGGATGGTCTGAAGGCTCTCCATGAGTTCACATCTCTCCATGAGGCAGCTACCCATTTTATCCTGG
Source organism: Bubalus kerabau (assembly GCF_029407905.1). Lineage (NCBI taxonomy): Eukaryota > Metazoa > Chordata > Mammalia > Artiodactyla > Bovidae > Bubalus > Bubalus kerabau. The sequence continues at coordinate 28,038,524 of NC_073645.1, forward strand.
GGGTTTCTAGTTGTGCACAGATAGACATAATTGCGTGCATGTCATAGGGACTCAACTGGCTGCATGTAATTTTAAAGGGAAATGGTAAACATCTACTCCCCAGATAGAAATGCCTTGCTAAAACTGTCCAGAACCTTCTAGTTTGTGCCTCATTATTTTTTTCCCCAGGAAAACTTGCTGAAAAAAAGTGAAGTCTGTTTTCCCTAGACTTTAATTTCTACCTGCTGGAGGCTATCTCTGATTATGTGTAGCAACTCCTCCATCTTCCCATGTGCCTTATGGTCGCTGATTGCTTATATGGTGGGGATGAGATGGCCTTAGCCTGCCCACTGGTGCTTATGTAACTACAATTTACCTTCTATTTGCTAAGAGATGTATGAGACAGTTTCTCCTCCAGTGATCACATTATTGTTCCACCATGAGGTCTCCCAACAACTGACAGTGAAGTGAACTGCATGATATTAGGGCTATTTAAGCTTCATGGTAATCCTGTGAAGGCGGTATTTATATTCCCATTGAGCAGCTATGAAATAGGAGACTTATGTAATTAGTCTAAGGTTGCACAGGCTGGATTTGAAACCAAATCTGCTTGACTCTGAAACGAATCCTCTTATGGTTATGCCAGGGCTGTCTTTTTGAATGCAAATGCTTATCTATAATAGAGTTCCTCACAGATGTGTTAATTTACTGATCTGCCTTGTAACTGTTCTGTAACAAATCACTTTATTGTGATTATTTTTAACTGCATGAGTGATATATGGATATATTTTTGTTTTGAAAACATTATAACATTACAAATAAACTCTAGTTCTTATAGCCAACCAACCCACCCTGGACCCCTAATCAGAGGTAACTTCTATTACCATGCATTTGTGTTTTCCTCTAGAAATTTTAAAATGCACTTGGATACACACTTCTAAACCGAATGGAAATATATTGGTTTGTTTTGTCTGGGTACACTGTTTGTGTCTTTAATGCATTATTATTCAGCAGACTTTTTCATTTAGTCATGTCTTAGAGATGTTTCTAGGTCAATAATCTTGATATTACCTGATTCTTTAATGCTGTTGTATAGTGTATGTGTATGTGTGTTGTATAAAATACACTATATTCATGTGAATAAAGGTACAATCAATGGGATGCCACCTCCTCTCAGAGGTCTGCTCATGCTGTTTCCTTTCTCTGGAGGACTTCTTTCCTCCCTTCACCCATTATGACACAAACTGGCCTCTTGGCTGATAGTGTTGAGGTCTTTTGTCATTTTGAGTCCTCAGAATAACAATCCAGTAACCCTATTTTCTGAACTGAGATTCTTCAGTGAGAATTGAAGTGTTCATACTTCAATGGGAAAGACCAAAGATCTGAATGTTTTGTCTAACTCCCCACACCCCATCCTTCCCTCCGAGATCTGAGCTGGAACGGTACTGCTGGTGGGTCTACATTTTATTTTATATAAACTATGAATTCTGCATGATCTGGTCTGCAGAGTCAGGTAACCTTCAATTCCCTGTACTTGGAGCACTATGATGGCTCTCTTTCAGATAGCCAGGGCAGGAGAACATTAATTATTCTGTATCATTGTGTCTCTCTTTGTGAAACGAGATAATGAGGCTGTGGAGTCGGATGACATGAAGAATTGTGGAGAGCTGTGTGAGCTTCCGCCTGGGCTTCAGCCTGTCTATGGTTTTTCTGAAGTAGGGGATAGGGCCAATACCCACATAGGAGGGAAGCTATTTCAATCACTTGCCTTTGGCTTGAAGTCCGAAATTAGTTTCCTGGCTGGTTATTTGTGGTCAGGTTGGGCTTCTGCCACTGCAAAGACATGAATTAATGTGGCTTTAGGCACTGGCCCTAAGACTGGGAGTGGAACAGGCCAGAGGGGAGCATCAGTGATTTTCCCATTTGGATGGTAAAGACTCTCTGGGCAGCCATGGGTCTGGAGCTGCCCTGTGGAAACTCCTGACCTGCCTGCAGAGTGGGCTGAGGTTCACTGCACACTGGAGCCCTCATTGCCTCTGGTGTTTGACTGCTGACTGTTCTCAGTGTAGGGTAGCTCAGTGCAGCACACTCAGGGGGAATGGCTGGGGGTGGGGCACGTCCCTGGGTCTGGCACTGGGAAGCATGGGCCCTCCTTTTGATTCCCCAGCAGCTGGGCCATAGTGTATTTTCATGGCACAATTGGAAACAGTAGCCAAAAATTCCTTAATGATTAATTGGGCATCCGTGTGCCTCACCCCTTAAGAGTAAGGAGTTTATAAATCAAAGGAAAAAAACAAGATGATTGTCCTTGAGAAAAAGACAATCTGGGTGAGTAGTCATAAAAATGACAGCCATACACATTTATGCACAAGGTTTATCAGATGCTAAAGTAAGTTTCTCACCATTCTCTATGGAGCACTTACAATAGCGACCCTACTGTTCAGAGAAGTGAAGAGCGCATGGTCTAGTTTGCCCAGCCCTGGGTATAGTTGTCTTTGCCCTGCTTCTGTCTTCCTTGTTTTCTCTACTTAGTGCTCTGCACTTTTGGAGTTTCAGAATATATTTATTTTATTTGTTATTTTTCTTTTAAGGAGCTTTTAGTCATTGCTGAAAAGAGCACATATGTATATTCAGAGAATAAATATGGAACTTCTAATGCTGTTGATATATTCAGAGGAGAGTGTGGGCTGAAGTTGTAGGAAAAGTCTCTGCGATGTAGTTAGTACTAGAACTGGGAGTCAGAAAGGAGGAAATCCGGACACTTGCCAGCCGTAATCTCATTGGGAGAGTGGGAAAGGGGAGGAAAGGGGGCAGACTACACACACCTGAGTGCCAGGCTGAGGCAGACACTTAGACCTGATGGCAACCAGGCAGGGAATGGTGAGACAGGGCATCAGATACCTTGGCTGAAATCTTGGGAAGCTGTCTGAGAGACAAAAGTGAGGTGGAAGCCTGGCTGTTGGTAGGGATGGTAGGGGTTGATATTGCAGTCAGCTAGACTAGTGCCCCACAAGTTATGCCCTGCATGCTCTTGTAAATATGCTTTATTGCAACACAGCACACCCATTCAATCGGGTATCCTGCTTGGCTTGTTTTGAACTACAAGAGCAGAGCTGAGTAGTTTTGACAGAGATCATCAAAACCGAAAATACTTACACTCTGGCCCTTTTACAGGAAACAGCTCACTGCCTGTGCTAAACCGCCTCATAAGTGCCCCTGACTTGGGTGCAGCAGAGGGCAAGCCCAGTATCTAGCACATAGTCAACACCATAAAACAGAACAGACAGATATGCATGAAGAACTAAGCAACGTAAAATAAAATTGCTAACAGGAAAAGGAACTATCAGGACTGAGGTGGTTTACTAATTTTAGATAATATCACAGAGAAGGGAGTCCACCGAGAAGATGAAAGATGTATAAGAGAATCAAAGGTGAAAGACTTGATATTTCATAGTTCCTTCTCAGGGACAAGCCTTGGAGCGGGAGGGGGGAGCTGAGGAGCACAGGTGGCACACAAGGGGCAGGCAGCTGGCAGGATTAGGAAAGCCGTGCGTCTGCCCATCCTGAACATCTGGTGGCCCCATAAGAACTGGCAGCATGCCCTGCAGAGCCCTCTCACCTCTGGCAGGAACGTGGTGCTGGGAATGCAGAGTGGGCTGGGGTGGAGGTTGGGGGGTGAGTACTGAGCTCCAGCTCAGTTCTAATGGGAAGCCGACTTGGCTGCGTTGGCTGGAAGTTTTTCTTTTCTGTTCTTTTACTTTTAAAATAGCAGCCCATATGTTTGTTGCCAGCAGCCTCTCCACTAGAAGCTCATCAGAGAAATGGGAGCTTGCTGGGTGGATGAAAGTATACTATATTCACAACTCAGCTCTGGAAATTGTCATTGAGAAAGTGGCCTTGGGTAGCTACCTGGGTTATGACAGGTTAGGTTGGTGAGGTACGGCGGTGCTCCCAGAGTGTACTGGCCCACATGGAGGTCTTCTGGAGGCTTATCAGGATGGGACAGGAGCTCCTAAATAGTTAGAGGGCTCAAACCAGGAGTCCTGGGGGAGTTGAAGAGGGTAGACATCTAGTCTACCAGTGAGCCTGGGGTACCTGGGGAGGAGTGTGAATAGTTGGCAGCTGGGAGGCTCAACCTGACAACAAGCAGGTCCCTGGGCAGGGTGAAGCCACAGAGCAGATGACCAACAGTGATGCAAATGGGAAAACAAGAGATGGTTGAGTCTTGAGGCCAGGACTCAGGGTCCAGCTACTAACTGGATTCAGTTGCTCTGGAATTGAAGATTTTGGACACAGAGAGAGCTGGGACAAGACTGGTCAGGAGCTGTGAACTCAGACCCTGGCAATAAAGAAGGACTCAGTTTCTGGAGCTGGAGACTAAGGGAGTGTCTCTTTGAAGGTACAGCCCCCTTAGAGAAAAATTTGTCAATAACCAGCAGAGAAGTTATGTTTAGGGTATGAGAGTTGTGCATGGGGTATGAGTTGTAATTTCACATCAAGATGTCTCTGGAAAAGACTTGTGTAAAAATGGTGATTGAAATATTTATCATAGCAAATTTTAAAAGACAAAATATTTATCAGAGTTTGAAAGGATAAATAGACAATGGTTTATTGGTAAACTACAATGCTCCACAGCAGTTAAAATGAATGGATTATGGCTAGGTGTGTCAACATGCATAAAATCCTCCAAACTGAATGTTGGACAAAATAAACTAGCTGCAGACCATATATCCTGTGGGATAACATTTATGTAAATGTAAAAACACTTGAAAAGATAATCAAGTATTTGTGTTGATGGACAACACATACATCTAGTGGTAGATTTATGGTTGGCATCTTGTAGTTTTCTGTGTGTTGAAAATAATTCATAATGAAAGACAACAGAAGAGCAAGACACACACACACACACACACACACACACACACACACACAGCAGTGGAATAACCTTCTGGAACTGGAGGAATCTGAGCAGAGACACAGAAGCTGGGAGCGCTGTGGCTGGGCACCTCTCACATGCTGCCTGCCAGGTTAGCTGTGTGTTCTGAGCTGTTCCAAATGGTAACTGGCCCAGGGCCCAGCCCATGGCAGGTGCCCAGTGCATGTGTGGCATCTCCAGCTTTCTGGACATTTCAGCTTTAGGAGTTTAGCATCAGGATTTGGGAAGTTAGCTTTAAAATAGGGAAATGAGCCTGCTTCCTCTAAGTGACCCTGCCAGCAGATGTCTAGAGTCAGGAGGTGAAGGATGATCTGCTTTTTTGTCAAAGTGACTTTTCCAGGCACTGCTGGCTCTGGCAGCGGTGCAGAGGCTTCTGCCAGCTGCCCCTAGCCCAGGGGAAGGAAGCCCACCACACTCTGTGGTCAGCGCAGTGTGCAGTGACCATGCTAGAAAGGACAGAGTCCAGGCCTCCTTTGGTCCAGGGCCCACTGGCTCCTTGAGGCACCCTCACTGAGTGAGACTTGTGTCTATGTGCCTGCTTGAGCAGCCGCTGCCCCAGAAGCGAAGGAAGCTGAGCCATGGCATATCCTTTGTTGGGAAGCTCCTACCCTCAGCAGCCACTTTTGGAAAAGAGCAAAGTCAATGTGAGTTGGTTGTGCAGCTTCCAGAAAGAGAGACTATGCGTCATGTTAAGTACACTACCTTTGATGAGGGTTATTTGGATTCTGGAAGGAAGTCTGTTGTGACATCAGTCATGAAAGGAGACCTGAGAATTTAGCTCTTACAAGCAAGATGTTTACTATATATAGCATGAAGAAAAGTCGTTAGTTGGAAACAGCTTAGCACTGTGTTGGTGGGATAATAAGATTTAAAGTCCAGAAGGGGCCTTATGATTATCTGAGTTAAAACTCTTGTGTTGAAGATAGAATGGGGCTTGGCAAAGATTCTCTTCTTGACCAGGCTCTAGTCAGGATCCTCTGAGCTCTTTTCACCTAGGGCCAGTCCTTAGGTATGTCCTCAAGAGCCCATTTTTAGCAACAATCCTGCTAAATGAGTTTAGCCAGAATCCCCACCACCCCTCACAATATCTCATTGCACTCCATATCTGATCGAAGTCCTCATCTCCAACCATAACCCAGGTGACATCTGATGACCCCAGCCTGCCTTCAGCAAGAATCTTGTCAGTCAGCAAAGAATTTCCATACCTTCTTAGTAATGTTCTATCCACTGATTTCCCACCCTTCTCTTTGGCTTTAAGTTCCTACATTTTCCTTGGTGTATTTGAAGTATGGCCTAATCTCCCTTCTCTATTTCAAAACCTCATTACTGTGGTCCCTATACCTGTTGCAATAGTCCTGAATTATGTCTGCCTTGCCATTTTAAGAAATGTCAGGGTGATTCTTTCTTTAACAGACATAGAGAAGACATTTCCAGGGTAACACTTTGAGTACATTTCAGAGTCAGTTCTTTACTCTAGATTCCAAGTTCAATGTTCTTTCCCCACCTGGTGCTATCTTTGTGCCTTCAGGACTGTAGAATCAAGAAGCAGTTTGTTCTATAAAAATTTTTTATTTGTATTAATAAAAATATACTATTGATAGTCTCTCAAGATTATGATATGTCTTCTCCCCTGCCCTGGGTAGGATAGGAGATCAGAATGACTGGTCATTTAACCTTACTTCTCGTGTCATTTAACCTGATGCTAGATCCTTCCCTGGTACCAGATGCTAAAAGACTTTACCATTCTGCAAATTGGGCCAGCATCTGAAGTATCAGGTATGTTTTCTAGGTGTGGCTCTCTGTTGAGTTGTCCTTGGACATCAGCAGGTGTTTGAGAACATGTGAGTAGATTTAGACAGATTCATGTATTCATTAACCCTTGAAAATAAAAACAAAGCAAAACAATACAGTAATCAGTAGATTTTCAGCACACTTAGTACCATGTATGGTGCAATGCATTGGGCCATTATAAGAAATGGCTTTTTGCTCTTGGGGAAGTATAGTTGAGGAAAAAGTTACAGAATAAAAATAGTATGATCACAACAATAGGATAAACACTAGAATAGTAAAATGTGTGAGGTAGTACAAGCACACGAAGGAAATGGAGATTAATTCCCCAGTGAGAAAGTTGGAAGGAGGGTGATAATAGAGTTGAGAATAAAGATTAGAGAGAAATTTACTAAGTAAAGGAAATAGGGGGTAGAGATAGCTCAGACAGAGAGGAATGCTGTGCCACAAATGTAGGCAATAAAAATTCAGGACATTCAGGAGCTGAATGAGGCTGGAGAGGAAGGGGCAGAGGAGCCAGTGGCTGGAAATGGGTCTAGTAAGGGAAGTTACACCCAGACTTTACAAGACTAAGCTTGAAAGATACAACTTCACTGTGGGTAGGCAGTGGGTGATTACTACCAGGGAGTACGGTGGACAGATCTGTGTGGTTGACATATAGCCTGATGACAGCATAGAGACTGGTGGGAGGGGGAGAAGTTTGAAGAAAAGCATCTGATTGGGGGATTGTTGCAAAAACGATGGTGCACTAGCCACTGCATTGGAATGAGCATGAGACGATCAGGGTCTCAGTTATTTAGGAGATAGAATCATTAAGACCCGGAGACCGAGCTGGGTTCGAGAGATAAAGGCAAGGATTTCTCTCATCGGCAGTGATTCCTAGTGCCTAAGGTAGACAGGAGACAGAAGATAAGAATTCAGTTTTTGGGGGATGCTGATTATTAAAGTTAGCATAACCAATGACCATGTGGGGCCTGTAGCCTAAGGAAGGATTAGAAATACTGACGTTTGTTTATTCAGTAAATGTGCCGAGTGTGCATGATGTATAAGATGTTCTGTACATTTTGAAAGAAGACATGAAGGTCCTTTGTATTTTCATTTATGTATATTTATTTTATGACGTTTCAGAATGCCTACATCCTGTTAGGAAGTTTCCAACATGTTGTATTTTTTATCCTCGTAAATGCCCTGTAAGATTAGATTATCCCCATTTTTTTGAGTAGGAAATTTGAGGCTCCAGCAGGTGCAGTAACCTGCACTTGGTCCTGAAACCAGGGATCTGCCCATCTAAGAATGAACTAGAGTTTGCTGTGCCCCAAGTTCATGCTCTTTACTCTTCCCATAGCCTTCCCTGAATTTCCTTGTCCTTGAGGACCTTATGTTGTGGCGAGGGAAACAGAATATAAGGAAACTAATCACGACAATATCAGAAAATCAAAGAGTACATTTCATGCACAGTATGTGCCTTGGGTGTACAACAGATGGGGAACTTTGTACTTGTGCAGAGGAGAAATGAGCGGCAACCAGGGAGAAGGCCAGTGAAGCCTTACCAGAGGTGAGGGTGGGTAATTAAGCCAGGCCTGGGACACTTGGCTTATAAAGCTAAGCTGTGGGCCAAGGCAGAAGCAGATTAAAGTTAGAAGGTGGGTAAATCGAGGGAGATTAGATTAGAAGGTAATCAAGGAAAAGGCAAGGGCAGGTAGTTACTGTTACTAAGAGAGCACAGGGCCAGAGTTGGAATGCAGGCACCCCTGGGGTCACCTGACCGTAGAGATGGTGAGTAGTCCTCTGTGGCTTCCTGAAGTTCCAATGGGAGAGATTCCCTGAGTCTAGCTAAGGAAGGTGATGGCAGACAGAATGAGAACCTGATGATACAGGTCCTGAAAAGGGAGGGAGGTGTGTGGGGTGGGGGTGGGGAAGCGAGGCGGGAGCAGCAGGAAGCTTGGCTTCTTGAATCCACTTTTGGGTACTGGCTGTCCCTCCTCCATGGAAAGGAGAGAGGCGGGATGGAAAGGAAGGAGCCTGTGGATTGGTTGGCCTGCCTTTGTTCTCAGAGCCCTGGCTCGTGGTCTTGGTCAGAGCACCCAAAGGAGGAACAGGTAGCCAGCAGGAAATTGGCATGGAGAACGAATGGTAGCTGCTCAGTGTTGCTGGCTCTTCCCCCTAATCCACCATTGCTCCTGTGGGAAGGAAGCATCAGACTCTGCTGCGTGTGGGTGGGGTTGGCTGTTGGATCCCATGAGGCTCCTGGATGCAACACTTCCTGCCCCTCTGAGGGTCTCCTGGTTTCAGGCTCAGTAGAGGGGCATGAAGGTGGTTGTACCTCAGGAGAAGGTCTGGCCTTTCTCCTTATTGTTCCCCCAGCAGGGACTCAGGCCTCTCCCCACAGAGCTCTGGGAGGATAGAGGGCTGAGCACCAGAGGCAGCCTACCTCCACAGTTCCTGTCACCGCACCACTTCACAAAGGGCAGGAAAGTAGGTCTCTGAGAAAGTCCGGGAACAAAGGGGAGCAAGCTTAGGTAGTAAGCAGATGCATTAGTCTAATTGCTGTTCTAAAATTAATGGGGCCTTTCATCTCAGAGGAACACTTTCTAAGCACTCATGTAATTTGGGAACAAAGATTCAGGTTGGGGTAGAGCTGGGCTCCCCTGGAAGCACAATCCCCCATTTGGTAAAACAATCTTTTCCTTTCTTTCTTCCTCTTTTACCTGCAGATCAACAGATTATGGCACCACCTATGAAAAGCTGAATGACAAAGTGGGTTTGAAGACTGTCCTCAGTTACCTCTACGTCAACCCCACCAACAAAAGGAAGGTGAGAAGGGGGATCATCGGGTCCTGAGCACTCCCTGTGGACTGGCAGGGAAGCCAAAGGCCAAGAGTTAAGAAAAAGACAGTAGCCATGGAGTCACTTGCAGAATGTCTATTTTATATGTCAAGAACACCATAGACACTAATTCAGACAACTGCCTTGAGATAGTAGTGGCAGTAATAACAACAACAATGGTAAAATGATGTAACTATTTTAGGAGCTTCTCTGTGCCAAGGAGGGCTTGTGCTGTGTGCTTTATACACTGTATCTCATGTGTCCTCACAGTGAATCTCTAGGGTACAAATGATTACTATCCCCATTTTACAGAGGAAGAAACTGAAGCTCAGAGAGTTTAAGTAACTTTCTAGCCTAAAGCCAGACAGTAACAGATAGTATGGTGATTAACAGATCTGGGATTTGAGAATGGGTTGGCTTGACTCTGGGTTTCCCAGGTGGCGCAGTGGTAAAGAACCCACCTGCCAATGCAGGAGACATGTAAGAGATGTGGGTTCTATACCTGGGTTGGGAAAAATCCCCTGGGTGAAATTGTATAAGGTCAGATTTTGCTCACAGAGACCTCTTGGAAGAAGAGAGCCTGGGTTCCAAAGAATGATGGATGATTATAGTAAATAAGTGCTGTATGATCTATTGGCTGTGGGGAGATGTGATCTTTCCCAAGCGAGGGAGGCACTCCTATTCAGAAACTTAGGCAGGCCTGGCCCCAGTAGATACCCCACAGATACGAAAGGCCATTTTAGGGTTTCTAATTTGCCAACAAAGGTCCGTCTAGTCAAGGCCATGGTATTTCCAGTGGTCATGTATGGATGTGAGAGTTGGACTGTGAAGAAAGCTAAGCACTGAAGAATTGATGCTTTTGAGCTGTGGTGTTGGAGAAGACTCTTGAGAGTCCCTTGGACTGCAAGGAGATCCAACCAGTCCATCCTAAAGGAGATCAGTCCTGGGTGTTCATTGGAAAGACTGATGTTGAAGCTGAATCTCCAATACTTTGGCCACCTCATGGGAAGAGTTGACTCATTGGAAAAGACCCTGATGCTGGGAAAGATTGAGGGCAGGAGGAGAAGGGGATGACAGAGGATAAGATGGCTGGATGGCATCACCGACTCAATGGACATGAGTCTGAGTGAACTCCGGGAGTTGGTGATGGACAGGGAGGCCTGGCGTGCTGCGATTCATGGGGTCACAAAGAGTCAGACACGACTGAGCGACTGAATTGAACTGAACTGAACTGAGCGACTGAACTGAACTGAACTGAACTGAGCGACTGAACTGAACTGAAGGGACTGAAAATGGCATTGCACTGTCCAGCTCTCCCCTTGTCATCTGATTTTTACTCCCCAGTGGTTTTGCAGACCTTTTCTTTAGCGAGGTAGGTGCAGGGGTGATCTTCAACCCATTGTTCAGGTGTCCCTGATTTCTGATTCCAACCTGGCAGAGTCCAAGCTGTGACCGAGAACAATGATTGCCAGTGCTACTCAAAGCAGAGCAACTTGGACTCAAACCCTTAGCATCATAACCCAGAGCCAACCCTTCTCCTCACTCCCACCTAGCTATCCCCAGTGAAGGGAGGAGCAGAATTGGTGACTGACTCCTGGCTCAGCATTGGTGGCTGTTGTCCAAAGATCCAGCAGCTCCAGGGGTGCCCACACCTGGGAGTGTGCCCACCAGCCAGGTGCCAAAAAACTGATAATCAGGATGACTGCGTACATGCCTGTTCCTGGTTTTAGCTGAGTGGTTTCTCTTTTTTAATCACAAAGGGTTGTCATTTTTCCATTTTTCAATATTGTTATTTGAATTATTGAATGTTAGACCTGGGAAGGATCATAGATTTCATCTGAACAAGCAGTTATTGATGGTTTTTGAACTGCAACTCCTCAGCAAATATGTCTAAAGCTCTAGATCTCCTCTTAGACACATACCACACCCCCACACACAAAATTTTGCTAAGAATTTTTGGATGTTAATGAACACCCTTAATTCCATCTCTTGGCCCAAGATGTCCATGGAGTCTTGTTTAAGAATCTTTCATGTATAACAATAGTCTCAATTTCCAGATGAGAAACTGAAGCCAGAAAAGCCCCCAAAGCCAGGTAAAAAAAAGGAGCCAGAGTAAGAGCTGAGGGCTCCTGATGCTCAGTCCAGGTTTTCTAGCTTCAGACCATGTTTTGCTCCTTTTCCTTCCATATGGTCATAGCCCTGGGCTCTAAAATTGATGGTTTAGTCCTGACCTGGGAGCTTGAGGCAGCTTGCTTCATGATCTGGAATTTAAGCTCAGTGCCATGTCCATGATGGACATGTGATTAAACTTGACTGAATCAAGTCAGCCATAATCCATCTCCACTCTGCCTTATCCTTATATTAAGAAGGAAGCTGAGTGCAACGGAGGACAAATGTCCTTCCCATGTTGCTCAGATAGTCAATGGCAGGATGGATAGTTTGTTTTTGACTCTCAGCATAAAGCTCCTCCCACCCACACAGTGACTTGGGGTCAAGTGAAATCACAAGAAGTGTCTGCACTCTGGGAGAAGAAAGAAGTAGGTGTTTGACACATGTCAGATGTCCTTCAGCAATGATCTCTCACCTGTGTCTGGACCACAACAAAAGTAATCATATCTTCATGGAGATGATAGATCAGCTATCTTTGTAAGGGTTTTGCCAAGGGGCATATGAAGAGTCATGCCTGTTTGCATCCATTCTGGTAGTCATCTGTCGCATATGTTTTCCATTAGACTCCTACTCATAACATATCTTTCAGTCTTCTGCCATTTTTCTCTACTCCTAGTTTATCTCTTCTTAGTATAACCTACAGGTGGGAGACAAAGAGAGGATAAGACAAATGTTGAGGGTTAGAAAGAACGTAAAGCTAGGCTTTGATGCCCACTGGTGGAGAAGGCACCTCCATTTCCCCATCCCAGAGATGATGTTCAGACCATGGGCTCTCTGGAGCAATTTCTCAGAGGAATTATTGCCCAGTTAACAAATGTTAAGCCAATTATGGGCTTCCCAGGTGGTGCTAGTGGTTAAGAACCTGCCTGCCAATGCAGGAGACATATGAGATGTGGGTTCAATCCCTGGGTCAGGAAGATCCCCTGGAGAAGGGCATGGCAACCCTCTCCAGTATTCTTGCCTGGAGAATCCCATGGACAGAGGAGCCTGGTGGGCTATAGTCTATACGGTTGCATAGAGTCAGACATGACTGACTAAGCATGCACACACGCATATGTTTTAACTTCGTAAGGAACTCCCAAACTCTTTCCAAAAGGCCATTTTGCCTGTGTTTTCAGAGAAACACCACCAAAACGCAGTTAAATCCCATGTAAGAGGCACTGCCACCCAGAAAGCTAAAAGTGCAGATATTTTCTGCACTCAGATCAGGAAGAGACCAAAATTGGCTAGTGCCATGGATTTGCTGGTTTATTTATTTTGGAACTAGCCATAGAAATTGACTTCATAAGGAGACTGAGTGATCCTGAAGTGCTTTCTGAATCATCCAAGGAGGGATGAAACTAAATTCTGTTTCATTTTATTGTTCAGTGTTTTTGATTGTATCCTGAGCCTCAAGATGTTGGCAATGCACAATCTAAGTGGTGACTTTCTCTTAACCAGAATGTTTAAGTTTACTAGACCTACGCTTCTCAAGCCACTCAGGAAAAATGATAGATATAAATAAAATACCCTTGTATGCTTCTTTACTGGTCTAGTGATGTGTGGGTCATTATGACCTTGTAATGCAACTTTTTAAAAAGGTCCTGTCTTACATGTATCTCAGAGTTTAAACCAGCGGTCATCTGAATTCTCATCTGTCTCAATTAAGCAAGATTCTTTTGATTCTCTCAGCATTCAAATTATCTGTAGCTCCCGATGTTCATCAAGCGGCTAATGGCAGTAGTCTCTAGCAGATTTTTCAGTTAATCTTGTTGAAGTAGTGACTTTTCACCTAATGAGTTACTTATGTAACAGATGGCTACTGCTTTCGCTGGAGGCTGTGAGTGCATCAGAGTTCTGTCACCCTTAGCAAGACAGTAAAGTATGCTCATATTTATATAGTTGTTCCCAAAGCTAATTGTTGATGTCTTAATACTTTTTTGACAACATAAAATTTCTCAGTGTAGAAAGCTAATAAGCTATTAGGTTGAAAGTAGAAATGTTGATGTGTGTAGAATCTCCTACTAGTATTAATCTTAGCATTAATTGAGCATCTACTGTGCTCAGATTCTTTTTAGGATCGTTATCTGTATAAATTGCCAGTCCTCCCAACCACTTTAGAAAGCAGGCAAGATAAGGAAAGAGCCTCTCTGTAAATCACACCATGCTTGTTATACTTGTAAATGGTGAGTCTTCAAGAGTCTTCCCAGGTTTATTTATAAATAAAGGTTTATTTGGGGGATGAATTAGGAAACATCTGGCAATGCTGCTGCTGCTGCTAAGTTGCTTCAGTCGTGTCCAACTCCGTGCAACCCCATAGAAGGCAGCCCAGCAGGCTCCCCCGTCCCTGGGATTCTCCAGGCAAGAACACTGGAGTGGGTTGCCATTTCCTTCTCCAATGCATGGAAGTGAAAAGTGAAAGTGAAGTTGCTCAGTTGTGTCCAACTCTTAGCGACACCATGGACTGCAGCCTACCAGGCTCCTCCATCCATGGGAGTTTCCAGGCAAGAGTACTGGAGTGGATTTTCATTTCCTTCTCCGTCTGGCAATGCTAGACTTCATTAAAAGTGAAAATGAAGTTGCTCAGTCGTCTCCAACTCTTTGGGACCCCACGGACTGTAGCCTACCAGGCTCCTCCATCCATGGGATTTTCCAGGCAAGAGTATTGGGGTGGGTTGCTGTTTCCTTCTTGAGGGGATCTTCCCCACCCAGGGATCGAACCCAGGTCTCCCACATTGTAGGCAGATGCTTTACCGTCTGAGCCACCAGGGAAAAATACTCCCTTAAGGAAGCTGCAATTTGGACTGCTGCTGCTGCTGCTAAGTCGCTTCAATCATGTCCGACTCTATGCGACCCCATAGACGTCAGCCCACCAGGCTCCCCCGTCCCTGGGATTCTCCAGGCAAGAACACTGGAGTGGGCTGCCATTTCCTTCTCTAACGCATGAAAGTAAAAAGTGAAAGTGAAGTCGCTCAGTCGTGTCCGACTCTTAGCAACCCCATGGACTACAGCCCACCAGGCTCTTCTGTCCATGGAATTTTTCAGGCAAGAGTACTGGAGTGGGGTGCCATTGCCTTCTGCAATTTGGACTAGTTGTACCTAAATAGAGTATAGATGCGAAATGCCGGGAACTACTTGAGTTGAAGTTGTTCTAGGCCATCCTGTGGTGGCCTCAGCACTGTTTTAATGGCATTGATCTGCACTAGTTGTATTTGATGTGATTCTGCATTTCTTGCTGTTTGCCTTTCTCTGATCATTTCCTGGGTGATGTCTGAGCCTGGCACTTTGAGCTTGAGGACCAGTGCATTAGTTTCTGATCGTGTGTCTGAGGCTTGCCTCTGGAGGAGCCCTCTGTTCTGGTGGCATCTGAGCTCCAGCTCACAGCCTACCCTTCGCTTTGTAGGAGATAAACATCCCTGGGTTCCTGGAACTCATTACTGTCAGCTGACTCTGTCCACAGACCCATGCAGAATGACACATGTCAAGGTTAAAAGCCTGCATTTACTGGCACTGTGCTTCGTAAAACAGGCTGAAGTCTTTGTGCCTCAACAAGAGAGGGGCTCAGCTATCATGGGTGTCTATTTAAGAACAAATCTTTGAGTGAATGGAGAAATGCAGGCGGGTTATGGCCTAATTGCTCTGGTTCGAAAGCGGCTGCCACCTGCAGATTTGGAAACAGTGTTTTGGAAACGACAGAGAGCACAGAAAGTCCTGACTGCCAGGGAGTGTGATCAAACTGCTGCAGGGTAGAGGTGTGTGTGCCTGTGTGTGGGGATGGAGTGAGGGGGGTGTGGGAAGACGGTAAGCACTGATATCAGAAGAGAATGAGGACTTTTTAACACTGAGCTCCTAATAAGTTCTGGGCACTGGGCTAAGCTCATTTCTACATTTAGTTTTTAGTTTCTCTCTTAATCCCCTGAGCCCTGGTAGTTTTATTCCCATTTGGCAGGTGAAGAAACTGAGGCTCAGGCAGATGAGCCATTTGCTTTCTCTAAAGTAGCTGGTAAGAGGGGGTTCAGGATCCCTGCTCACCTCTGTCTGACCACATAAGCCATGCTCTCTACTCTGACCTGCTTCAGCTTGGCTGCCCCTGCCACAGGTACAAAGACCAGGTTGCTTTCATTCCTGGATGCGTAGTAACTCTGTTGCCTGGAGCTTTCTGCCCATTACTGTTAGAGGATTATCAGTTTCTTGGAAGAGGAGAGGAGTGTTAGATCTTCCTTTCCTAATTGATTTACCAGTGAGAAGGATAATTACTTCCAGGCTACCCTGCAGAAATACAGTGGGAATCACCACTCACATTTCTCTGATGAGCCGGCCATCTCTGTCAAGCTGTTAAGAGGCATTGTGTGTCTGATCAGATGTTGGTTATTTCCATGTCAGCCTCTCAATACAGCAGCATAACCCTGAGCTCTCTTTGACACAATGGAAAACCTTCAAACAAAACACAGAATCTTAAAATCTTGCACCCCCTGCCTTCCCTGACCATGTCTCCTGAGATTGCTGGGGGGTCAGGGAAAATCAGTTCTAAGGTAGTATGCTTTCAATTCACAGATATTAAAATCTCTTACACGAAAGCAAAGCAAAAGAAGAATGCAAAAAAAAAAAAAAAAAAAGAAGGATAATTTTAGGCTATTAAACCATCTGTTAAGTGTCTTGCTCTGAGCAAAGTATTTTGGATGGGAGGTTCCTGCTTTCAGAAATATGGAGTCTACTCAGCCAGACAGGATGTGCACAGAAAACAGCTGCATGCATAGACCTAGGGTCTCAAATGTGAATGCAGACAAGGGCCAGACAGATAGTGCCCGTGAGAGGTGTGGGCTAGGCGGGGACTGCCGTGGTAACCTGGGCTCCTGGTGACCGTCCTCATGTGAGGAGAAAGGCTCAGAGCAGCCGCACCGTCATTGTCCCTGTTTCCTGATTTCCTTAAGAGATTTTTCTCTGCCTATTTTCTTATAAATTTATTTTGAAATGTTTTAGATAGGCTAGGATGTGGAGTTCAGTGTGTGGGACCTGGCAGGCTGTCCCCAATTTGCTTGAATCCCTTGGACCCAATTGGCCTCATGTGTCATATTCTGAGTAGTAAGTCTCCAGATAAAAAGCTGGTATTTAGTGTGGTCCTTGGGGCAACAGGATAAGGATGACACATGGAAGGTGCTCTTATTGGGGCCCTGCGGTGCTGCTTTTATGATCTGTGTGAGAGAGAAATTAAGCTGAGCAATGCTCACAGAGCACTCCCTTCAACTCAAAGGACTCACATAGTAGGTTCTGCAGTGCAGAGGGACCTTTTATATCAGGTAAGGTAAGACCATTAAGACAGGCAGAGGAGGCAGAGATCTTCTTTACAGTCCTGGTTCTCCACTTGGGTGACTGAGTGTTCTTGAATAAGTGAGCTTCTTCGCAGAGCATCCATTCCCTTATTTGTACAGTGGCTAGGGTGGGTCCTGAACTATTTGAGGCTCCTTCCTGCTTAGATGGTCTGGCTGGCCACCATTTGGACTATGCCTCTCAGAGGGCTACACGGTGATATGTGACGATCTGTGGACTTTGGGTTTGGTGGCAGTCAGGTGGGTAGTCCTTGGAAGGTGTGATCCCCATAACTCTTGGATTTATGGCCATGTATTCAGGAAGATGCCCTAGAGAAGGGAATGGCTACCCACTCCTGTATTCTTGCCTGAAGAGTTCCATGGACAGAGGAGCATGGTGGGCTATAGTCTGTGGGCTTGCAAAAAGTCAGACACGACTGAGCGGCTAACACTTTCTCTTCATTGGCCAGCTAAGCCCTGTCATTCAGGTCAGGTCTTCTGAAGTCAGAGTTCCTTGTTCAGAAGGTGGCTGATTCCCTGCAACAACTGTCTCTGCTGGTGGAACTCAAAACGGTAGCATCTTCCATGGCACAGTTGAGGAGCCCCATCAGCATGAGCTGATGCAATTCCTATGAGCATCACTTTCTCAGCTAGGCATGCACAGCCCTCCTCCAGCAGGAAAGGGAGCTGGAGAAGCTGTCTGCATCTGTTCTGGCAACCCAGGGGCGAGGATACCGCATATCAAAATAGCAGGCAAGGGAAGAGCTCTTCTGTGGCATACTTCTTCCATCATAGCCACCTACTTCCTGCAGTCTCAACCAGGCATCTCATCTCTGTTGACCCTGATTTCTTCCTTCAGAAGAAGAAGCATAATAAACTATATTTAAAAAGCAAATAAGAGAAATCCCTCTTAGAGCTAATATTTGTTTCTGTTTCCAAAGAATCTAAAAAAGAATGGATATATATATATATATATATAACTGAATCACTTTGCTATACACCTCAAACTAAAAACACACTGCAAATCAATTATACTTCAAAATAAAATAAAAATTTAACAACAGTAATAACTTAAAAAACAAAAGTAACAAGTGTTTATGGTAGTAATAAAATGGCAATAATAATGATGTTGATGATAATGATGATAAGAAGGTGAAATAGCAGCCAGCAGCTTTTGAGAAATTTCACTATGTGCCAAAATTATTCTAAGTGCTTTATATAACGGAGAAGGCAATGACACCCCACTCCAGTACTCTTGCCTGGAAAATCCCATGGACGGAGGAGCCTGGTAGGCTGCAGTCCATGGGGTCGCTAAGGGTCGGATACGACTGAACGACTTCACTTTCACTTTCACTTTCATGCATTGGAGAAGGAAATGGCAACCCACTCCAGTGTTCTTGCCTGGAGAATCCCAGGACGGGGGAGCCTGGTGGGCTGCCGTCTATGGGGTCGCACAGAGTCAGACACGACTGAAGCGACTTGGCAGCTTTATGTAAATTAACCCATTTAATAATTCACCAACAACTGTATGATGTTGGTACTATCATTAGTCCATTTACAGACAATGAAAGTTTGACACCAAGAGGTCAGTGACCTATTCAGATTTGATTGCTGATGGTCACTTACCTTGGTCTAATGTGCTCAGTAACTCACTTTTACTCATGCTTAATTCTTAGACTCACTGTGTATCAGGGATAAAAGGGCCCTCAGAGACTGTCTAGGAAGGCTATCACTAAACAGAAGAGACCACTTGCGGACTTGCCCAAGGTCATGAAGTCATTTGCAGCAGAGCCATGTTCTCTGCCAAGCCCGGGAGCTCTTGACAGCTAGAGAGCACAGATCTGATGGAGAACCCTGACTGGGTTCCACGGTGGGTGCAGGTGGGGAGCAGTTGGGAATATGTACTTCCTACCCATCTCAGTCAGTGCGTGTTACAAACTATAGGCTTCATCCAAATATCTATAGCTTCTCACATCTCTGGTCTCGAAGCCTGAGGGATATCTCAGCTGGAATTCTGTCTCAAATGAACCTGAATGAGAAATCAAGGGTCTGGAATCCAGGCTGCCTCTAGCATGTTGGAAGCACACAATGGTTGAAAAGTGTGCCCAAGGCAAACAGTTATCAGAGAAATCAGACTGGGTCCTTCAGGGCAGAGTGTCAGGAAAAAAACAGATCGGATTTCTGGTTTAGGCCTCTCTCTGCAGTAGCTGGGGAACTTTGACCAAGTCACTTAAATTGCTTGAGCCTCTGTTTCTTAAGCTGTAAAGTGGGGATAAAAGACTGTTTACTTGTCGCCTCCTCCTAGGACCATAATTAGAGTAAAATGAGAAAAGTGTTATTGTTTTGGAGGAAACCAACTACAGAAAAGGACCCCTGAGAAGAAGCTGCCCCCAGGATCACACCCTGGAATCCAGGCGCCCCGTGAGCCAGCCGCAGGGCTCCTGGACCTCCACTGCTGGGCTGCCTGCTTCCTGGCTTCTGTAGGGAGGAAGCAGACCCCAGAACCCTGGTTTTTTGAAAGCCTCACATCCTGCCGTGTTCAGGAGGCACACCACCACCTGTGTTTTTTTCCAATCATCTTCCCTGTCTTTTAAAACCAAATCTGCTGCCTGACTGAGAGAGATTGATTATTCTGCTGATGGAGAGAAATGGTCCCACTCTTGTTAATTCACAACCAGCTCGTTTTTCTTGCCTCATAAATTAACAGTTACTGAGAGGCTAGAGCAGTGTTTCAGGAGATGAGTTTAGGGGAAAATGTGTGAAAGGAAGGAGTGAAAAGAGGAGAAGAACGGAACTTGGACCAAACTGTCTTCATTTATAACTGATTCCAACTCCAAACCTTTCTTTTCTCGGTATGTTCAGAAAAAGAACCAGAAAGTAGAACCCCAAGAATGAAAGTGGCTAACTTCAGGGACTGAGAAATCAGAATAAAGGAAAGAAGAAATCAAAAGAGAGGTGAATCAATGAGGGGAAAGACACTGGTTTACAGGTTTCCATTTGCCTTTGTAAGTGTGACTCAGCGATGGGGTGGATGTGAAGTGTGGTTCAATTCAAGCTAATCACTTAAAGGAAAGGAATCGAGAGTGATTCTTGGAAATTCACTCTTTAGTCACAAAGTCCCTTTCTCAGCAAATATATGCATGTGGTCCGCTGTATAAATTACTGCAGTGTGCTCTAGCCAAAATTTTATTTAAAGGCTCATTAAAATGATTACTAGTTTTTTTTTTCTTTTGCATTTTATTTGAAAATGGGAAGAATATAAACCTATAGCCTGGCTTCTCTCCAAAGTGCCCTTTGAGGTTTGCATTGAGTATATCATATTTTTTAAAATAAAGATGTGATTTGTACTAAGATTATTCATGCATTTAAGAGGAATAATAAAAATTAGCTCTTTACTGTACTTCATCATGATTTATGTTTGCCTAACCTGTTTTTTTTTTTTTTTTTGTAATTTTATTTTTATTGGTTTTGGGTTTCTTTAGATGCATATATGCATCTATGTGTGTATAGAAGATGTTCAACAAAGAACATTATGCAAGCTTTAGAAATAACTGGAAGAATTAATACTGTGCCAGACTTGAAGAAAGATGCTATCCTGTGGCATAGTCTGAGCCAGTGAAAGATAGAGGTGCAAATCAGGCAGACTTTTGGAATAAAGCTTGGGATTTGAAGAGAGAAATGACAATCTCATAGGGGAAAGAGGGTTTGGAGGTCTTTAGAGGCATATTGTGTTTAGCAGTGGCACGTCTGGAGAGGGATGGGTGGGGCTAGATGTTGTAGACCCGTCGAAACTCAGCAATGGAGTTAGAACTTGGTGCAAAGGGCATGGGGAACAATAGCAGGCTTCTGAGCTGGGGGCTGATAGCAAGAGAGCTGCACATGAGAAGAACCTCTTGGGCTGATGAGGTGCCCATGTCGGGCATCCTACTCCATCTCTTCTCCCTGCCCTGTCCTCCCCGGACCTTCTGGGTATGTTTCTGAGCATCACGGACAAGAGACAATTTTGCAGAGAGTCTGGGAAGCCAGGGCGATATATTCTTCCTAATGTTCTGATGCACAGTTACATAGCAAATGGGTCTCACTGCCCCTAAGGTAGAGATGCCTGGGACAAAAACAGCCATCACCACCAGTGAAAGAGATGACTATCGTTTTCTTTCTTGGTGAGCTCAGCCAAGCAGAGAGATTGCTCCCGGCACACGTGCCTTGCCCGCAGCCTGTCCCCCCATTACCAGCCCAAGGTCAGAATGACAGACGTCAATGTTCAGCACACGCTCAGCTGGCAGGCATGTCTGGGTAATGAGGGGCGAGCATCCTGGGATCCTCTGGCTGCCAAATAACTCCAGGGCAGATTTGGAGGATGCAAAGCCCCACCCCCGCAGTTGGGGTCAGACCAGCCAGTGCACATGAGACACTGACCTCAGTGACGAACGGGCACCCAACTTGTGCTGGCACCTCCATGTGGAGAGCCCTGGGTGCAGGAGCAGACATACAGCCTGTCCCTCCACAGCATGAGTGTAACCCTGAGGAATGGCCCAGGATGTCTTATGATGACCAAACTGAGGAAAGAAATGAACCAGAGAGGACAGAGGTGCGAGAAATGTAGATGACTATCTCCCAGCTGTCAGAGAGGGTCAGAGTGCAGCTTGGTTTAGAAACTTACTCACTGTTTCTGTTCCTCCCTAGTGCCCAGCAAGGAGCTCTGATATGGAGAAAAGGGCTTCAGAGTACACTCCATGCCTGGCTGTGTGACCTTGGATGCACTGTTTACCTTCTCTAAACCATAGCTTTCTCATCTGTAGATGGGGCTCACAATGGGGTCAAAAAAGCAGACCTAAGAATGAATGAATTTATATCGAGTGCAAAGAGTAGATGTTCAACACTGCAACCCCCTTCCACCACCACCCCACTTAAAGGAACCTCAATTTGGCTTCCCGTCTGCTCAGCGATGTCTCCCAGTTTCCAGGTAGCCCATCTCTGATAGCTGATTTTTTCATGGGAAAAGGAATCTCTACCTGTCTCAAGCCAGCATTAGGCAAAGTCTGTTCAACTTCCAAAACAACAGTAAATGTTGTCCCTTCTGCATCCCTTCTATTTCTCCCTCTATCCAGCCACCTGTCTTGTGTACTTTCTCACTGATCCATTGATTGCTTCTATCTCTCTTAATGGAGTATAAATTAAAAGCGATGGTTGCCAGCCTTGGGCAGTATGTGCAGAGCAAGTTTCCACCCATTATTACCCAAGCCCCATTAGGCACATAGAGCTGGTGAAACAGGGCTTTGCATCCAGGTCGGCCTGGCTCCAGAGCCCCAGAGAGCCCTCCAGCGTTGTAACCCCACGGAAAGCCATCTCCATCTGTGCAGACATGCACACAGTCTCATTGCTCCCTCTTGGTGGTGTACAGATGATCTGTCTCAACACTGCGTCTGGGGAGCTCCTTGCTTTGTGGGGGCTCTGTGCCAGGCCCAGGGAGCACATAGGCACTTCAGGCCTGGACCCCACACAGGCAGAGATTGTATTTAAGTGGAACTTTCATTTAGGACTGAGACTTGGGAGAGAAGTGGGTGGTGTAAGACCTCAGGAACTGCAGTTATGGCAACAACTGCTAGAATGGAAAATTATCCCCATTTTATGAGAAAGTTGGGAAGGCAACAGAGTGAGAATGAATGTGGGTGTTCAAAGTGGGAGAAAGAGAGAGAGAGAGAGAGAGAGAGCACATTGAAGCAAAAAGACAAAGGTCTTGCAGCTGCAGAGAGGCCAGTCCAGGCTTCAAACCCAGATTGTCCAAATTGGAAACATGAGCTCTATAATACAATGGCTTATTGGCCTCCCTTGGCTTAGATGGACACTCTGACCTTCCAGAATCATCTCTTTAACACATCTAAAATAGTGTCGATATGCTGTGCCATGGCCCTGTGCTAAGAAGTTATGGAAAACATTTCCTGCACTGAGGAGAAGTCAAGGAGTGCAGGGGTGCTGAGTTTCCTTCAAAGTCAGACAGACGATAAACCAGGGAGAATGGAGTGGCGTGTCACCTGCAGAAGATGCCTGAGCATTCAGTAGTTCCCAGGAGTGAGCTGCAGGGCTCTGCTCTGGCATTCCCACGAGGAACCCCCATAGGGCGAGGCTGGCTAGTCCCTAGGGGGCTGTTTGGTCAAGAAGCCACTTTGTGCAAATCCTGGCTCTGCCTCTCAGCAGCTGGTGTCTGGGGCACATTACTAACCATTTCTAAGCTTCTATTTCCTCATCTGTGTAATCATGATAATGCAAGTACCTACCTCATAGGCTGAGAGGAGGAATAAATGAAAAATACTTGCAAATGCTTAGCCAGTGACTGACTCCAGGTGTCAAAGTCAGTAAGTCCTACTACTATTACTCTTATCATTTCCCTGATGTCAGGACAACTGATGCCTATGAACAAGGGGTAATCCCATGCTGGGGCTGCCCATTGACAAATGGCCCTCATCCTAGCTGGGTACTCAGGGTCTTCTCAGGCATCATGTGATCAGTTTGGAGCAGTGCAGAGCTAGTAGGTGACCTGAAGGTTCAAGCCTCTCATCAAACTGATGAAGAAACTAAGTCCCCATGAGAAGACTCTCATATACTCAAGGTTACCCAGGTTCTTAATGTCAGAACTAAGGACTTCCCTGGTGGCTCAGATGGTAAAGCATCTGCCTGCAATGCAGGAGATGAGGGTTTGATTCCTGGGTTGGGAAGATCCCCTGGAGAAGGGAATGGCACCCCACTCCAGATTTCTTGCCTGGAGAATCCCATGGACGGAGGAGCCTGGTGGGCTACAGTCTGTGGGGTTGCAAAGAGTTGGACACAGCTGAGCGACTCATGTTTTCACTTGCACGGCTTTGGACATCAGAGTCCTAGCTTCAAGCCCAGTTCTCTTCTTGTGAAGTGGCACAGAAGACACTGCCCAATGCCGACAGATCTAGGTAGACAGGTGGCCAAGGAGGATGCAGACAACTGGGAGCTCTGAGGTTCTTGTGTGTCCAGTAAACTTAGAGCCTGCAGGGCACTGGGATCAGAAGGGGCCAAGTCAGTCTTTCAGACCAGGGTCACTCAGGTGGAGAGTCTCCCAAGGGCAGCTGGCTATGGGTAAGGTCCTCAAGGTCATCTTGGACCCAGAGCAGGCCAAGGCAGAAAAATCAAAGAGTCTGAGACAAGGCTGAACCAAGAGGGAAAAGGTCCAAGTTGGAGAAAGAAGGTGTGCTACAGTCAGAGGGTGAGAAAAGACGCCTAATGGAGAGACCAACCTGAAGGGAAGAGAGCTGGAGGAAAGGGGTGCAAGGCAAGCCTGGGCACAGGCTCCTGAGACTGTGAGGTTATCAGCAGCCTGTTTTCATGGGGGTCCTTTTCCCTTGTTGGGGGATGGTAGCAGGAGAGGCACTTGACTGATTAAAACAGTCAAGCCAGGCCAGACAAGAAGGACGGACACAGAAGAAGAGTAGCAGAGAGATAGGATGCAATTATCCAAAGTGGTCTTTGGCCTGAACCTCCGATCTTTAATCATCCCTGGGGAGACAGTGACAGGAGATATATGCATGGACAATTTCCTGACGCCAGTCTGGACCTTTGAAGAGGAGTGAGTTGATGTCAGAGCAGACTCTTAGCACACGGGTTAGCTCCAGAAAGTCGGCTTGGAATGATAAAGCACTGGCTTCCTGGTCTCAGCCGCCCTGCCTTGATCCCAAATCACAGTGCATCAGCATTCCATAGCTCAAAGGAGAGCAGTCTTGGAGATGCAAGGTTGTAAAAAGTTATTTCTTAAAGAAGATTTCCTCAACAATAATAGCTTCATGACGCGGCTGTCTGGAGAGCCCATCTTGCCTCCGTTGGACCCTAAGACAGCTATAAATGGTTTAAAGTACTCTGCATCACCCTCTCCTCTCAAGCAGCTATAAATATGCTTTCCTTAGAAACCCCCAGCTGCTTGTGTATGAACTCACGCATGCTGAGTTTACTCTGAACTCCTCAGGTGAGTACTTAGGGTCCGAACCATCAACCTCTAGAAGTGATGGAGGGAGAGGAAGTGGTAAGGAAGCAGACTCTTACCCCAGTCATCCTTTCAAAAAATGATACCAGTCAGAATGTGTCATTTATTTTTAGGAATTGTCACTTTGATCATGGCATTCCTTACTCAGAAACTTCCATGACCTGCTCAGTATCACTGGGCAGAGGTCTATACCAATGTGTGGTTTACCTTTACAGGTTCTAAGCTCACCTGTCCACGCTTCTTTGTCCTGCTCAACTGCATCAGTTCTTTGACCTGGGACAAGTTTTTAAATGTGTCAAGAACCACTGGTCTAGTTGGAAGAAAGAAAAAAATCATTTATCTATCGAATATGTTGGAGTGTGTTTCTTGTGTCCCTGGCCTTTGCTTTCATGGAGGCTTGTCCAGGAGGGTGATAGATGCTCTGGGTCACAGAGGAAGGAGGTGCTGGCTCTACCTGGCAGGGCAGGAGGGCTCACAGTGAACCTAATATTGAAGCCAGGTCAACGCATCAGGAAGGGTTTACTGAGGACTCGTGGTGGGGGTGGGTTACAGGGGGTTTCTGGGCAGAGGAAATAACATGCGTGAAAGCTTAGATATATGAGAGCATGAAGTATGTTCAGGAAGCCCCAGGAACTTTGCAGGGGGTAGACTGAAAGCCCATGTGAGGAGGTGGCAGAGGAGGAAAGAGAGGTGGTAAAGTGCCCGAGTAAGGGTCTCCTGTTCTGGGCTAGGTAGTGGGGTGTTTTGTTTTGTTCTTAACAGAATACAGAGTAGGGTGTCATTGGAACAGATCTGTTGCTTAGAAAGGTCACTCCGGGAGGTAAGGGTGAAGGATGGTGAGATTGACATCAGCGTCCAGTATGACAATGCTTTATAAAAATTATCATTAAAATGATTGCTATTATTGAAATAATTATTTAAAAGATTAGAAGTCATCTGAATGCCCAACCATGAGAGATTTATTAGTCAATTAAAATGCATTAGTGTGGTAGAATATCATGTAATAATTAAAGATCAGGTTTGTTGATATGAAAAGTTCTTCATTATATATTAGAAAAAAAGAAGTTATGGACCTATGTATTTGAAATAGAGCAAGTGAAACGCTAGTGACTGACATGGTGCTCTGGGCAAGGGATGCTGAGGGCCTGGACTCCTGCAGTGGTGGAAGGTTGGAGAGGAAGGTTGGCTTTGAGAAGGGCTAAAGACATGGAGTCAACTCAACTTAGAGTTTATTTGGATGTTGCAATACAAAAGATTTTAGGGTGGTTCTCAGGATTTCAGCTGATTAGATAAATGAGTGGGGATTGGGGATATTAATTAGACATGGATGAACTACAGAAAAAGAACAGGTTTTGGGCAAAAGATAATCAGTTTGGTTAGGGC
This sequence comes from Bubalus kerabau, assembly GCF_029407905.1. Taxonomy (NCBI): domain Eukaryota; kingdom Metazoa; phylum Chordata; class Mammalia; order Artiodactyla; family Bovidae; genus Bubalus; species Bubalus kerabau. The sequence continues at coordinate 28,064,892 of NC_073645.1, forward strand.
ATGTTGAGCTTGACCTCATGGAACATCCAGGTATGAAAGTTTTTAGGCAATTGGATTTATGGGTCTAGATCTTAGGAGACAGGCTTATACTTAAGAGCACACATAAGTCTTGGCAAACAAAGATGAATTCAACAATAAAGTATGTTTGCAGTTCTGTTGTTGAACATAGGATTAAGAGCAAATAAACCCAGTTTGGCATCAAAAAAGCAGACATTTATTAAAAATTTACTCTGTGGTTAGCACAGTGCCAGGCACAGGAATCACCAAGATGAACAAGACTCAGTCTTTGTCCAGGGAAACATATTACGATAGAGGTGTATTAAATGCTTTGGTAACAAAAGAGGAAGTGATTAAGTCTACTGAGAGTGGTTAGTAGAAGACATGGAACTGAGGTCATGTTTGACTTAAGTTTTAAAAGATGAGTGAGTTTGTCAAATGGATTAGTGGTTGTAGTTGAATTTCACTTTAGAAGGCATGTTGTAGAAAAAAGTAGGTATTAATTTGAATCCCAGGAAGCTGAATATTAAATCCATTAGAAGCTTTCACTATAAAATTCAAGTTCCATTCTATGTGATTGCTAAAACTGAATACGTGTTTTGTAAGCCAGTTTAAGTTCTCTCTCACTGAAGAGCTCATGTCACCTTCACTTACCACGAGGCAAAGCAAGCATTGAATACCTGAATACAGATGGTGCCTGTGATATGTTTTCCTCCTGTTCATCACAGCCAAGTCAAGCATGGGTTTTGGATGGACAGCCCTTCCCTAAGCTCCAGGCAGATGCCCCCGGTTGCTTTAATAAGAACGGGTGAATGCACCTTTTCTCACCTCCCAGGGGGTTATTGAAGGTCACTTAGCAAAGTGGTGGTGGGATCCCACTGCTGCATGTACCTTGCTGCACCACCAGGCACTTCCAAATGATGCTGCCCACATGTTTGGTTGCTCTCCTTTGGCAGTGCTTGTATGTACTTCTGCCTTGAATTATGAGGCACAGCAGTAAGGACCGGTTCACATTTGACCACCAGTGGGGATGGAAGCCAGCCAAGTGGTAGATGCTTGACCTGGTGGAGGATGACTGAATGGCAGAGTTTGGACTTCCATCTTACCCTTTGATTTTGCTACATTTTACTGTGTTTTCTGTACTTCCAGGGCTTCCTGTGCTCCGGGAACCCACTCAACCTCAGCTTGCCTCTTTCTCTACTGCTATTAGTGCCTTGCATTTTTGACTGGGAAATAAATACAAGGCAGAGACCAAACCTTCTCAAGCTGATATGACTCTCAGTAGTTGGCAGGTAAATTTATAATCTGAGACTAGGCTGTGCTTTGACATCTTGCAATCAGATGGCATTTATTGGGCAGGGAGGTCTGTTTTCCAGGGAAAAATATGATGTAAGTTAATTTGCTTTTATGTAGTCCCCACCCTGTTCAAAATCTGCTAGCCACTGCACATTGCTTCAGGATTCAGGCTAACGTCCATAGCAAGGGATTAAAGCTCCTCCCTCACCTGGTGACTCAGATGGTAAAGACTCCACCTGCAGCATAGGAGACCTGGGTCAAATCCCTGGGTCAGGAAGATCCCCTGGAGAAGGGAATGGCTACCCACTCCAGTGTTCTTGCCTGGAGAATTCCTTGGACAGAGAAGCCTGGAGGGCTACAGTCCATGAGGTCGCAAAGAATTGGACACGACTAAGCGACTAACACACTTACCTGCACCAGATATTTCCTCCTGCCCACTCTTCTACCCTCGTAGAATTCAGACATGCTCCACGTTCCCTTTCGTTTCTCCAGCAGGTCCTGTGCTTGGGCTCACTATGTCTTCTTAGAAGTTCTGCCCGTGCTCTCTCTCTACTTACTTGGATTCCAACCATCTTCAGGGCCCCGTGCAGAGTCATCTCCTCCTTGAGACCTTTACTTATCAACTCACCCAGTGTTTCCTCCTGCATTGACTGGCCTTTCCACTTTACATACTGTTTTTAATGTTTCTATCTGTAGAAACATGGCTAGCTCTTTTGGGGCCCGGCCTGAGTTTTCCCATTCCTGTACCCGTCAGAATGCCTGATACAAGGTCTCCAGTTCTCAGAAAACAGCATTCATGTTGCTGCCTTGAACAGAAACCATGGTGCAGGTGTTGAGGACATTTCCAGTATAGCTGGATCCCAGTCACATGTCGATGGTTCTCAGCCTTTCCCTGGGCATGGCCTGTGGAGAGTTAACTAAGCAAGAGGTCTCTTGCTTCAGGTTTTATCTCTTCCCTATCTGCTTTCCTGATCCAGATGGCACCTGAGTTGGGCTGCTTCATCCTGGACTCACCTCCTGTGTTCAGCCTTCTGCTGGCCTCTCCTGTCATTGCATCGGGACTAATGGCTTCCAGCTGTTATAGCTTATGATCTTTCGCCAGCATCCTCTGCCAGAATCCAGAGCCTAGCACCTTCTGCTGGGGGGAGAGAGACGAGGAAGGGGAGGGGAGCATTTGTGGTGGAGTTGATTACTCCCTCCCTACTGCTTTTACAGCATTCTGTTTCTCCTCTCCTAGCATAAATCTCCCTGTAGTTTAGCCATTCACCTGTCTGTCTCCCCTGATAAACATTGAAGACCCCCAGGGCCAGAACCAAGCATTATCTGTCCAGGCTTCCTGGTACCTAACACGGGATGGCACTGCACTGATATTCATTTTAACTAAGCTGAAATTCATAAGCCATTATGGAGTGAAAATAACCTCAGGAAGTGCCCAAACAAAGCAGATGAACCATCCAACTTCATATCACATTCCTGCTACTCTTTGCAACATACCCTGCAACTTTAGGGGACATCTCTGTCCTTTGGGTGGAAGTACCCCTGGGGAAGAAGGAGGTCAAGGCAGGCCAAACCATCTCTGAGGCTCGGTGAAGTGACTGCCCACACCAAAAACCTACTTAGAAAATTAATTTCCTGGTCAGTTTCCACAGTTGACCCTGTTCCAAACTGTCCAAAGAAATACAGGCATGGATTCCCCTTGTTCCATAACACTTGGAGAGTAAAAGATAGGAAACCTTAAACATATAAAAATTTGTTTTCATTGAAAAATGAAAAAAGAAACTGGGGACTAGAGCCCTTAATTACTACAGTTATTGATCTATTTCATATCAGTTATTTCAGGCTCTCTCCCGCCTTGGGTCCTGTAAAAATGCTGGCTGTCACACAGCCCAGGGAAGGGTGGGAATGGCTTTAACGTCACTTGGTGATGGTCTTCACTACACTTGGCCCTTGACAGGTGTCTGTCTGGCCCATTCAGACGTGGCTCCCTCCAAAGCCGTCTTCACTCCCTCTGTGTTGAATCAAGTTGTGCACACCTTCCCAAGGCTTCGTTCATAGTCTATATACAGTGAGTAGTCACAGGCAACCCTGTGTGAGTATCTGCCATTCTGAATGTTGTTTATCTGGCTAAGAGAACAACAATTCTTCTTACTGTTATTGAAATAGACTTCAGTGATTTGGACTTTTCTCTTTTCAACCAGAGTACCAAAACTTCAACAAATCTGACTAACTTCCCTGGACTGGTCTAGGCCTTGGAGAAACAAGCAAAGATGATTTTAGCACTGACTTCCAAGTACAAGCCTCTTTCTCTTCTCACTCTGGCTCTGAAACACGGTAACAAAAAAGCTGTGAAGTCTCCTTTGGGGGAAAAGAGAGTCCAGTACTTGGAAACCAAGTGCTGGCTGCCTGTCTGGGAAAGTTTACGTGGGGAATTGGGACCTAGCCTTTGTTCCAGCTGATGAGTCTGGAGCGTTGAGAAAGAAGACAGTGTTTCTGTCTTAATAGGTTATCCTGCTGTGTTAAATTCTCAATAAATCACCCTACTGCAAGGACAGGGATTTTCTTTTCTTTTTAAGAGATAAAAACATATTGTATTCTTCAGAGAGGCAGTGCTGAGATAGGGTGAAAGTCAATAAGATCAGACTAAAAGATCAGGACTCAGGAAGGAGAGTCTGACCAATGTGGAGGGAATCTGACCATGGGATGTGTTGGAGCATTTTCTGAGAACTCTTAGGAGTCAAATACCATAGTTTCTTAGAGAAATTGTTGAAATATTTTGGAATACTGAAAATTTGAAGAGCCCAGTGTCTATTGGAGAAACTGAATCAATGATGAAAAATCTTCTCACCAAGAAGTCACCAGGCCGAGGTGGCCTCAGCAGTGAATTCTTCCAGATGTTTGGGAAGAAACAAAAGGAATATTAGAGAAATTCTTCAGGGAATAGAAAAAGGTGGATGTCTTTCCAGCTCATTATGAGGGCAGCATAACCTGAATATCAAGACCTGAGAATGACATTAAAATAAATAAAAAATTACAGATTAGTTCCTCTTGTAAACATAGATGCAAACGTCTTTAACAAAGCATTAGCTAATTCAAGCCAGCAAAATATAAAGAAGATAATATATTATACCCAAGTTGGGTTTATTTCAGAAATGCAGGGTGATGTTAATATTAAAAATGAAACATAATTCACAATTACATAATAAAGGAGAAAAATCATATGCTAATCTCAGTTGATGCAGAACAAATATTTGATAACACTCAACACTCACGGGGTTTCCCTGATCGCTCAGTTGGTAAAGAATCCGCCTGCAGTGCAGGAGACCCTGGTTCTATTCCTGGGTCAGGAAGCTCCGCTGGAGAAGAGATAGGCTACCTACTCCAGTATTCTTGGGCTTCCCTTGTGGCTCAACTGGTGAAGAATCTGCCCGCAATGTGGGAAACCTGGGTTCGATCCCTGGGTTGGAAGATCCCCTGGAGAAGGGAAAAGCTACTCACTCCAGTTTTCTGGCCTGGAGAATTCCATGGACTATACAGTCCAGGGGGGTCACAAAGAGTTGGACAGGACTAAGTGACTTTCACTTTTCAACATTCTCAACACTCATTCGTATCAATAACCCTTAGCCAACTAGAAAAGAGAATTTCCTTACTATAATGAAGTGTATATATATATATATATATATAAATCAATAACACTTAATGGTGAAATTTTTAATGTTTTTTCCTCTACAATTAACAATTGAATAGGATGCTCACTTTCTCTTTTATTTGGCTTTATAATTGAGGTTCTACCAAGTGCAAAAGATAAGGAAGAAATGAAATGTATGAGGTTTGAAGAGAAGGAAATGATAACGTCATTGTCTATGTATTCAAGAGAGTCTATAAACAAACCACTAGAATTAATAAGTGAATATGGCAAGATCACTCAATATAATGTCTTTAGTGTGTGTATATACCATTTTTCTATATTTTATATATTTATATAAAATTCTATGTGATGGTAAGCAAATAGAAAATAAAAATATTAAAAAGGTTCTGTGTAATAGCATCAAATAATATCTGATAAATGAATAGGTAACTATAATGAGGTAATGAATAGAGTGTAGTACACAGTGAACAAGATTTTGATACAGAAGACTGTGAAATATTGCTGAGAGAAAATAAAGGAGACTTAAATACATTGGAGATAAAAATCATGTTTATGAATAGAAAGACTCAATATTATGAGCATGTTAATTTTCTTCCAAACTCATCTATTAATTCAAAACAACCCCAATAAAAATTCCAGTGTACTTTTTCTGTAGAATTTGACAAACTGATTCTAAAATTTACAGAAAAATATAAAAGGCCATGAGTATATAAGACAATCTTGAAAAAAAACACAAAACACTGGAGTAATTACACTACCAGATATCAAGACTTATTTAAAGTTGCAGTAATTAAGACAATATGATATTAGCACAAAGATAGAAAAATAGACCAATGGACTAGAGCCCAGAAATAGACACACACACACACACACACACACACACATATATATAGTTTCTTGATGTATAACAAAAATAACAGTGAAATGCTGTGATAAAGAGGATGTTCTTTTTTTAAAAAATGTAACTTGGTCTATTGAATGTCCTATTATTTTTAAAAGAAGATTCTGAACTCCTATCTTACTTCTACAAAGAGTCATTCCTGATAGATTACAGATATAAATGTGAATGTTGAAATCATAAAGCTTCCCAACATTATTGTTCATACCAATAAAAGCCACCATCTAGAACCAACTCAAATGTCCACTGACAGAAAAATGGACAAATAGGTTGTGGAATATTTATACAATGGAAAACTGTACAGCAAAGGAAAGAAGAAATCACTTTGATAAGCAAGCAACAAAATGGGTTAATCTCATAGAATGTGGAGTCATACAAACAAGTGTAGTTCTGTTGATACAACATTTTATTTTATTTTGTTTTGTTTTGTTTTTGTGAGTGAAAGGCTTTTTTTTTTTATTTTATTTTATTTTTAAACTTTACATAACTGTATTAGTTTTGCCAAATATCAAAATGAATCTGCCACAGGTATACATGTGTTCCCAATCCTGAACCCTTCTCCCTCCTCCCTCCCCATACCATCCCTCTGGGTCGTCCCAGTGCACTAGCCCCAAGCATCCAGTATCGTGCATCGAACCTGGACTGGCAACTCGTTTCATACATGATATTATACATGTTTCAATGCCATTCTCCCAAATCTTCCCACCCTCTCCCTCTCCCACAGAGTCCATAAGACTGTTCTAGACATCAGTGTCTCTTTTGCTGTCTTGTACGCAGGGTTATTGTTACCATACAACATTTTAAAAATGCTCAAAACTAATGAGTGTTTGTAGAAGAGGGAATATGGGTTACTTTTGGAAGAGAGTGGGCACATGGTGGTTTTCTGAGTGGCTGCTAAATGTTCTTTTTGCTTATGTTGAAAGTGAATATATATAGCACACTCCCCTATGAAAATTCACCAGGCTGCACCCTAATGATCTGTGAACTCTGTGTATATTGACTTTAATACTTTACATAATATTATTTTGTGATGTTAAGGAGACATTTTGATTTAAAATGAGGAGCATGGCTGCTCTGTTGAGCAGCACACAGTTTTTTGAAAACATTTGCCACACATACCTTTTCCCACCAAAAAGGAAAGGGTGTTTGCTCTGTGCTGTGTTTTATCTTCACCAGTGAATCCTCAGTCATGTTGGGAAAGTTGTGTGGCTTAGGAGACCCAATTTGGGGCTATGGGAATGGGACATTTTACAGCTATCCAGTGTGGTTTTTAAGACCCCTAAGCTGGCATCAGGCAGACTTGAGTTTTAGGTGCTACAACTTATTATTACCAGTGTTATTTGAATGAGTAGGTTGAGTTCTGAAAACTTCAGAATTTTTGTCTGTGAAATGGGAATAATATTAATACTTACCCTCTAGGGTGTTGTTATGAAATGAAACAGCTCATGAAAATGCTTCACACAGTGACTGGCATTTCATATGTACTCAAGAATTGACAGATTTGGTGGTGGGGACCACAAGTTCTTTATATACTACTGGCTATGAAGGGAATAGGGGGCTGTGTAAGACGCCTGTAGGGGATTGAGAATAAACAGTTGCAAACCTTGGACTGCCAGGCTGGTTCCTTCTGCTTTCCTGCTCAAGGCTCCTTTCCCCTGCTCTCTCTCCTTAGGAACCCCCTCCCCCTGCCCCACTCCTCTCCTGTTTCACAGCAGTTTAGTAAATTCCAGCCACACTGCCCCCTGCCTGGGCCACATGGTCCCTCCCTTTCTTTGAGTGGTAGGTATGGTTATAAAGGAAGCAGTCTGTTTCTCATGTATCAGCAGAAACCAAAATCATTTGATAAATACTTTGTGGTATTTAGACAATCACTGGGCTTTGACGTGGGAATGGGACATTCAGAGTTCTTTGTAAATGCTGGGAGCCCTCTTCTGCTCAGAGGTGAAGTTGGCTGCAGATCAGTAGCTTTTCTTACTCCATGATTTCTCTGTTTCCCCTAGCAACGAGCACTCCCACGTCCTGGGATCACACAGCCCATTATCCTTCCCCTCTTCTGCGGGAGAACCAATCACATGTGGCCCAAGAAGTGAAGGCATCAGAGCAGCTTCTCTTTGTTTGGAGTTGATAGTTTTATCCTTTCTTGGTGGGGTTTCTGCATCCTAGAGAAACTGAAGCCCTCTCTCCCTCTGAGCTCTCCACCTGTCCCTTTTGTGTGGGAATAGGTGAAGGCAGATGTAGAAGAAATGAGGATTGCAGGGAACAGGAGCCTGTGTTGAAGCCAAACTCACTTCTTGGGGTGACAGGTTGGGGTTGTCTACAGCACCTGGCATGGGAGGTGGAGAAAGGTGATGGCCGCTCATGTTTTAGAAAAAGCCACGGTGTGGCCTGTTGAGGTTAGCACTGATACTTAGTCTAATATGCTACCCCCTTCCTTACCATCACATTGCTTTTTCTTTAGGTCACATGTAAAGAATTCCTCTGTTTCCTCTTCCAGGAGGGAATGTGATTGACCAAGGAAAGGCTGTTGGAGAGAGGTGCACTTTGAAAAATAAAGGTTCTCTGGCAGAGACGAGCAGTATGATCCATGCTTGCTGTAGTTTTTCGTGGATTGGGGAAAGTTTTTCCTTCTCTATCAGTATTTGAAAGAAGAACGGGTACGATTTGGAATTCCGTACTCCAGCTAGGACTGAGGGAGGAATAGGAAATGCTGGGTTTTAGAAAGAAGAGCTTTGTCTCTCTCCTCTTGAGGGAGGCTCAGTGATTCTAGAAATACCAAGGCTCTCTCGGAACAGGGATGTCGTCCCTCTATGGACAGTGAGGCTTATGCACTTAGTAACACGTCTATCCCATCAACTCAAGAGTTGTCTGCCCCATTTGCTTGCTTACCAGGACCCACTTCCTGACCCAACGCTGTCTTTTATGGTTTTTAAACACCTTGAGCATAAGCATTTGGAAAATAAAACTGCTTTTGTCTAGACACCAGATCTATTTTTGTCATTGTAAAAGTGAGTGAGAATGTTTAAAGAACTCCTTATAGAGAACTCCCAGCAGGATAAAAAATGGACTTGGCATTAAGAAACAAATAACACATATATAGGCAGCATGCTTTTCCCACATGGACATTGTCCACCTCTCTGACTGATCCAGGATACTGACCCCTATCCAGCCCTGTCCCGAGTGCCCCTGGGTTCTGCTTACTCCCAGAGGTCAGCTGTGTTCCCCCTTAGCATTTAAGTCCATCCCCAGGGTTCTACTGTGCCTGGTGGAAGTCACAAACCACAGTGTGCAAAGCCCAAGAATGAGGACTTTACCAAATTAGTAGATCATTACCAATAAACTGAGATGTGGGTGCATCATACAAGATAAAGAAATCAGCATCAAAGATCTGGGAATCCAAATTCAGATATTACATGACATCCAACTGGACATGAAAACTGTAGAGGCTGGGTGGGTATGGAAGTGATTTATATGGAATGGGCAAGGACAGCGTGTGCAGTTCAGTGGAGTAGAAGGAGGGACCTCTCATGAAAGAAGAGATCCAGCTGGGAACTTAGTTGACGTGGATTAATTCACTTCACGACGAAGAAAACTAGGCAAGGAGAAAAGGCAGCCTTAAGAATGGGAGAAAATAATAGCAAATGAAACAACTGACAAAGAATTAATCTCCAAAATATACAAGCAGCTCAATACCAGAAAAATAAATGACCCAATCAAAAAATGGGCCAAAGAACTAAACAGTCATTTCTCCAAAGAAGACATACAGATGGCTAACAAACACATGAAAACATGCTCAACATCACTCATTATCAGAGAAATGCAAATCAAAACCACAATGAGGTACCGTCTCACACCGGTCAGAATGGCTGCCATCAAAATGTCTGCAAACAATAAATGCTTGAGAGGGTGTGGAGAAAAGGGATCACTCTTACACTATTGGTGGGAAGCAAACTAGTACAGCTACTATGGAGAACAGTGTGGAGATTCCTTAAAAAACTGGAAATAGAACTGCCATATAACCCAGCAATCCCACCACTGGGCATACACACCAAGGAAACCAGAATTGAAAGAGACACATGCACTCCAATGTTTATTGCGCACTGTTTACAATAGCTAGGACATGGAAGCAACCTAGATGTCCATCGGCAGATGCATGGATAAGAGAGCTGTGGTACATATACACAATGGAGTATTACTCAGCTATAAAAAAGGAGATGTTTGAGTCAGTTCTAATGAGGTGGATGAAACTGAAGCCTATTATACAGAGTGAAGTGAGTTAGGAAGAGAAACACCAATACAGTACATTGTGCATATACATGGAATTTAGAAAGATGGTAATGGTGACCCTATACGCAAGACAGCAAAAGAGACACAGATGTAAAGAACAGACTTTTGGACTATGTGGAAGGAGGCGAGTGTGGGGTGATAATGAGAGAATAGCACTGAAGCATGTGTATTACAATATGTAAAGTAGATGACCAGTGCAAGTTCCATGCATGAAGCAGGGCAATCAAAGCCAGTGCTCTGGGACAATGCAGAGGGATGGGGTGGGGAGGGAGGTGGGAATGGGGTTCAGGATGGGGGGGGCACATGTACACCCGTCACTGATTCATGTTGTATGGCAAAAACACCACAATACTGTACAGTAATCAACCTCTAATTAAAATAATTAATTAAAAAAATTCATTTCATAGCATCTTCAGGGTGCCAAGCCTGGGGACACAGTAGTTAAAATTTTAATATAGCCCTGTCCTCATGTTGTTGACTTTCCAGTTTTGTGTCTATTAGTGACTTTCCTTTTCTTTGACCTGACATGCCTCATGAGTCCAAAGAAAGAGTCTCTAATGAAAGAAACCTCATCAAGAGGAAGAACACATAGGAAATGAATGAGTGAAAATCAGATTTGCCTCTTAGGAGTTAATAAATGGGACAGACAACTCCATTACTGTAATGTTGATTGTTCATAGTTGTGTCTCTATGCAAAGTATTTAATGATAGCCCACTCTTCACCCCGTCACATTTGCTACCACCCTCATTCCTGCCAACCACCCACTAAATATTACTTTGTCAAGGAATGCAAATCCATGCTAATAGTAGCCCAGCTCATTCAAGCTAATTTGTTGCAGAAAGGACCACCATCCAGGATACAAATGCTTTAATTAGTCACCACTTGGGATCACACCCTTCCAGGTCTTCTTCACATTATGAATAACCAAGCTTTGACAGTTAAAGTCAAGTTTTTTTTTTTTTTTCTTGCATGTTTAAAACATCAGCAGGTTTCTTGAGCACACATAATCCCCACCCCACTCCAGAGGCAGAAAATTGAGAGTTGGCTTTATTTAAAATTGCTATGTTCACTTTGTTTCCAAATTGCTATGTTTTCCACAGATACTATATTAGTGTTTGGGTGTCAATGGGGAGACACGGATGGTGGAAGGAGCTTTTTTGCTTAGATGCCGTAGGGAAAGTGAAATAGTTTGGAAAGTAATTCAAGCCTGGGAAGTCAGGCTTTTAGTTGGAATTGGCAGTTCAGGAAAATGATAGATGAACTGATTTATTTTTCCCAGTAAGACAGTGAAACATTATAACAGAGTAGGCATTCTCTAAGGGGTTCAAAGTATAGCATATTAAGAAAATAAGTATGACTTCCACCTTCTACTTCTTAGGGAATTTGATGCTATCTCTTGGAACTTCTTTCAGCCTTTCATAAATACATTCTATTTTTATTCCATATACTTATGTAATAAAGAGAACCTTAGAGCAGTCATCTGTCCTGGTCCAGGTTTGGGGCCTTTGTTCACTGTGACTTTTTTGAACAGAACCAAATGTATACTTAAATTTGTGTTCCCTTTAAGAAAACCCACAATATAAATATTTTGAATTTTAAAATAGGTGGGCTTTGAGTGTGTGTGTGTGGAGGTTGGAGCGGAGGAGCAAATAGTGAACTTACTGGGCAATGCCTTGGTATAGTTCACTGTGGATTCACAAATCATTAGCTACATGGCAGAGAACCTAAAAGAAACTTTAAGCCAGTGGAGGAATAAGATTTGACTTATGCATTTAATTTTTTATAATTTTTATTTTAGATTGGACTATGGTTTGTAATGCGTTAGTTTCAGGTGTACAATAAAGTGATTCGAATATACACATACTATTCTTTTTCAAATTCTTTTCCCATTTAGGTTATTTATTACAGAATATTAAGCAGGTTCCTTGTGCTATATAGTAGGTCCTTGTTGGTTACCTGTTTTATATATAGTAGTGCTATGTGTCAATCCCAAACTCCCAGTTTATACACAAGTTTAGTTTGTGTGCAGTTTTTGTTTAAGCTGCATGAGACCACCTGTACAGGTGTCTGTTACAGGTGTGAGTTACAGTAAACATTAATATAAGATTTAGAGGTAGAAGCCAGGGCAATAAGAGATGTAAAGATGGAATAAAAATAAAAGCAACAACAAGCAGAGTAGAGAAACCAGGGGTGCTCTGGGCATCCCCCACCTTTACACACTGTGCTCTCTTTGCAACACTCTCTGTTTCCTGTTAACTTTCTATCCCATTCAAAACGTCACCTTTTGAAATGAAGCCCTGTGTGATCACTACTCACAGCCAATGAGATACTGCCTATTGCCTTTTTTGACACCCCTCCCCCCAACACACACACACCAAATACTGATTTTAGACTAGTATACAATAATAAGTTTAAGAGTTAAAAATATCAAATTTTTGTTGCTGCAACATTGCCTCCTAGCTGTATAATCTTATATGTTTCCTCAAATTGCTGGACTTTTCTCTGAAAACTGGTTAATAAAGAATGTTAATTCCTAGAGTTCTTGTGAGGGTTAAGTGAATGCTGCATGTAAAAAATTCTTAGCATACAGTTTGGCACATTGCAAGAGCAAGGAATATTAGCTATTATGATTGTGATTAAAATTTTAAGGCTATTTTTATAGATCTGGTTTAGTTACAAAAATGTTTTATAAATCAGTTTTGGAGAAAACCCGCTGGAAATTTCCATTTGAAATAGCAGAGCTAGTTTCAGTGCTTGGGGAAAAGCAACATTTTTCTTCAGCTCAGCCTGGAGAAATGGTGTCTTGGAAAAAAATGTGGGCTTGGGAGGTTTATGTTTTACCTGAGAACTTCAGAATCAGCATCTCCAGAGCATGTAGCATGGGATGCAGATGGTCTTCCAAAATTTCCAGGTGATTCTTATATACACTAAAGTTAACATTTCAAAATTGATATGTAAATACTGTTCTGTCAGTGGTCTCATAACTGAAAGGTTGGGTCTTAAATATAAACAATTTCAACAAAGTAATAGTGTAATAGGAGTATCTTAAGTGGAATGTGTTTTTGAAGAAAGTCTGCTTTTTGGACCTTCCTATCTACAGAGGAATAGCTGTTCCTTTACTGAGCCCTTCAGACATCTACAGAGGATACTAGCAGTATTTCCATTTTCTGGTTATTTTTTATTATTTACAGATAATTTACTTTTTAGTCCTCACTAATTCTACTCACTGTATTCTTTGTTTTGCATATTCCCTGTGAAATGTCTCACACATAACAGACCAAATTCTTACTACTTAGGACTGCATGTCCCCTGTGAGATTGTATGTTTCTTGAGGGTACAAACCATCTTGCTCAGTCCCCAGTCTCAGAGGCACCTTTCACCTGCCTTGCATCAGTTCAGTTCATTCTCTCAGTCGTGTCTGACTCTTTGCAACCCCATGGACTGTAGCATGCCAGGCTTCCCTGTCCATCACCAGCTCCTGGAGCTTGCTCAAAGTCATGCCCATTGAGTCGGTGATGCCATCCAACTATCTCATCCCCTGTCAGCCCCTTCTCCTCTTGCCTTCAATCTTTCCCAGCATCAGGATCTTTTCCACGGAGTCAGTTCTTTGCATGAGGTGGCCAAAGTATTGGAGCTTCAGCTTCAGCATCAGTCCTTCCAGTAAATATTTAGGACTTACTTCCTTTAGGATGGACTGATTGGATCTCCTTGCAGTCCGAGGGACTCTCAAGAGTCTTCTCTAACACCACAGTTCAAAAGCGTCAATTCTTCGGCGCTCAGCTTTCTTTATAGTACAACTCTCACATCCATACATGACTACTGAAAAAGCCATAGCGTTGATTAGACAGACCTTTGTCAGCAAAGTAACATCTCTGCTTTTTAACATGTTGTCTAGGTTTGTCATAGCTTGTCTTCCCAAGAGTAAGAGTCTTTTAATTTCATGGCTGCAGTCACCATCTGCAGTGATTTTGGAGCCCAAGAAAATAAAGAACAGTCTACATATCAGAGGTGGAAGGTCAGACATGGGCAAATTGAATCAGGTACAATATATAGATTCATGATTATCTTGACTCCTGGGCAAAGCTGGCTTTTGATGTGAAAGCTTATCTTGGTGAAGCCACATTCCGGGATAGTCTTATCATTTAGACATTCCTCCTTCTGTCTAATCTTGACAACCAGAAGGAAGTTCACTGTTGCCTATTGTTGAGGGGCTAACAAATTATGCTCAAAATTTTATGTATGTTATCTCATTTATTTAACACCCACTCAAACCAACAAACCAACCCATAGTTGTTATTATTCGCTTTTGCACCAGGTTCTGAGAGCTGAGAGAGTTGGCCCCACAATGATGTTTGAATCCAGGGCTGCCAGATTCTATGTCTAGTGTCCTTTTGTGACTCAATGCTTCTAAAGTGTGATTCCTGAACAACAGCATCAGCAGCATTTGAGAACTTCTTAGAGATGCAAAATCTCAGACCTCCCCCACTAAATCCCTGAATCACACTTTGTGGTGCGGGGCAGCAATCTGTGGTTCCACAAGTTCTCCAGGGGAGACTGATAAACACTGAAGCCTAAGCACCACAAGACTACACCACTTATATCTCAGAGTCCTTACTTCCTCTAAGTCCATGTTAGTCAAGGTATGGTCTGTTAGACCTGGACGCATTGGCTTAAGTTAGGAGCTTGTTAGAAGTACAGAAAGAATCTCATACCCATCACTATACCCATTGAACCAGAGTGTGTATTTTAATACAATCTTTGGTGATCCATGAACATATTCAAACTTGAAGTTCACTGCTCTCAACTATATCTTTTTCTCCCCTTTGACTTAAATTGGCCCTTCCTAGTCTAGATGTCCAGGATCCTTAGGGTCTGCCTTAAACCATGGGGCAGGAACAAAGGCTGAAAGTCCTCTAGCTTTCCACCTTGGAACTGAGTTGAGAGCTATGCTTACTCTATTCTGATCAAATTCAAGTTTGCATTCCCACATCCTTGCCTCTCTAGCCTAAATGAATTCACACAGTGACACCAAATATTATGTGTTTCCCTTTGATGTCACCGTAAGCTAGTCATGACAGCCAGGGAGTAGCTCAAGTTGTGTTAACATGTTGTAAATTAGCAGGATGGCAACTATTGCCTATTAATGAGGAGAGAAGCTGGCTAATTCCTGCTCATTTCTAGTCCAGAAACTAAATGTAGAAAGCAGCTCATTGCTCCACAGTTGATGCTAATTTCTTGCCAGTTCTGTAAATGGGTGATGTTTAGAAAGCTAAAAATGTAGGCTGTTTAGCAGGGAAGACAAAGAGTTATAAGGGGGGCAGTTTGGGGATCCCACCTCTGACAGGTGAGTGAGAGTCACTCAGTCATGTCCAACTCTTTGCAGCCCCATGGACTATACAGTCCATTGAATTCTCCAGGCCAGAATACTGGAGTGGGTAGCTGTTCCCTTTTCCAGGGCATCTTCCCAATCCAGGGATCAAACCCAGGTCTCTCGCATTGCAGGCGGTTTCTTTACCAGCTGAGCCACCAGGGAAGCCCTGTGACAGAGTAGTGGGGGTTAAAGACTAGTCAGAGGAGGATATTAATCATTGCTGCCATGATTCCCTTGCTGTGGTTGGTTCTGCCCCTGGGCCACCTTCATCTCTTCTGCAGCCCTTGGTTTCCCATTGAGTCCAGAAACTCTAACCCATTGTGCAACGGATGCCTCAGCATTTCATGCTCCATTTTAATTTGTGAGAGCCCTTCAAACTTTCCATGGCCACCCCCTTAATACAGGGCTATCAGACACTAGAAGTTTACTTCTTTTCTGTAAGAAACTGGAGGAAAATTGATATTCTTGCTGCAGACACTCTAAAGGGGAGATGCCAACACGTGTATGCATTAGAATAATCTCAGTGTTTGTCATAAGGTCAGTTCAGGGGTCTGCTTCCTGAGTCCGAAATCCCAATTTGGGGTATCTGTGGTAGAATGTAGGAAGATGTAGTGTTTAACAGGGGTTTCAGAGGATTCAGATGGTCTTTTCCATGGTGCCACTGTTGGCTAACAATTATATCATTGACAACTGTAGGATTTTAAGAAGATTACTGTATCTTTCATGTGCTCTCAACTATGTGTTGATATAGTTGTGATTGATGATCATACTCTATTATAGTTTTCTCAGAGTTAGTTAATTATTATTTTACTCAGATATAGCTATTAGCATCTGCAACATACCAGATACTATGCTGAATGCCAGGGATAGAAAGGCAAGTCAGGTGTCACTGTTCTCAGAGATGTCACAGTCTGCTAAAGACACAAACATACAGAGTAATAGATGACCATAAGCAAGCTAACTCATATAATAGCAACAGGACATAGGATTCATGAGTGTCCAGAGATGGGAACAGTGACATAAGTTAGTTCCCACTGTGTTCTGACAGTTCTCTATGTTGAGTTCTATAGGGGTATCTACAGCAAGGGGAGACACGAGTCATAGGGAATTCTTGGCCAAATGGGAAGGGCAGGGCTATGCTAAAAATGTCCAGCCTGATGGAGAAAGCAGATTCAAATATTCAACTAACTGATTTTCCTCTGACTGATATGAGATTTGGTTTCCACTAAAGTAAAAATAAAAAGAACTGTTAAGAAAATTCATGCTGCCAAAAGAGAATCTCAAAGGGGACTCTGGGAATTTGTGTCATTTCCAGGAAATATAGTAGTCCTGTTATGAAAAGCTTAGAAGAGACGTGGTTCAGTCCATTGCCTGGAGGTTTGAAGGCTATCTGTCCCATTTTTCATTATCCAATAATAAATATCATAGTGAAAGTCACCTTTAACACTTAAATATTGCTAGGATTTTATGGGATTGAAATGAATGGACTGCCATGGTATAGAAAAGCCATATGGATGAGGTGGTTTTATAACACATGCTTCATAAAGCTATATAAAGCAAGCACCTGCACTCCATCCTCTAAAAAGAGAGCATTCATGCATGGTGTTTAGGCATGAAGGAGCCTCTGCTTGTTAATTAAATCTGTTGGTAATGTTAATTTTCAAGAAATAGGAAGAGGAGGCTTGAGACGATTCGAATGGGATTTGTTCCTGGGAGTGGTCATCAGCCTGGAACTGTTACTTACATCAGCAGGACACATGAGTTCTTCATGTGGATTCTTCAGCCTGAGCTGCAGTTGGGCATCGTGGGAAGAAAGCAGACCAGTGCTGAGACTCACAAGCCAGTCGTGGAATCAGGGTTAGTGTAGCTGTTCAGGCTTTCCTCATGGCAGTGGGCTGTGGGAGCTGTTTAGACCAACTATATCATTATTATTTTTCATCAAGGAGAGGGGTTTGTTAGGCGACTAGTTACTTTACAAGCCAGATGGGAGTCAGTTTTGTGCTTACTAGTAACTTTGGTTTAGTATTGTCATCCTAGTTTTTCTTCGCCTGCCCAGGGGAGACTGGAGACAACCAGTGCTGCCCGTAGCTCTTTTATTGTATTTTTATTGAGGTGAAATTCACATAACATAAAATTAACCATTTTAAAATGAACCCTTCAGTGACATTGAATACCTTCACCATACTGTACAACTACCACCTCTATCTTGTCCAACACATTTCATCACCGTCCCCTAAACCCTGTAACTATTAAATTGTCACTTCCTGTTCCTTCCTAGCCAGTCCTTGGAAACCACCAACTTGCC
Organism: Bubalus kerabau; assembly: GCF_029407905.1. Lineage (NCBI taxonomy): Eukaryota > Metazoa > Chordata > Mammalia > Artiodactyla > Bovidae > Bubalus > Bubalus kerabau. The sequence goes on from NC_073645.1 coordinate 28,082,690, forward strand.
TATCTCTAGGGACTGGCCTTTTGTGAGTATTTCATACAAATGGAGTCATACGATATGTGACCTTTTTTGACCAGCTTCTTTCACTAGCATAATGCCTTTGAGGTTCATCCATATTGTGACAGGTTATCAGTACTTCATTCCTTTTTATGGCTGAGTAATGATCCATGTTGGAGAAGGAAATGGCAACCCACTCCAGTACTCTTGCCTGGAAAATCCCAGGGACGGGGGAGCCTGATGGGCTGCAGTCCATGGGGTCGCTAAGAGTTGGACGCGACTGAGAGACTTCACTTTCACTTTTCACTTTCATGCATTGGAGACGGAAATGGCAACCCACTCCAGTGTTCTTGCCTGGAGAATCCCAGGGACAGAGGAGTGTGGTAGGAGGCCGTCTCTGGGGTCACACAGAGTCGGATACGACTGAAGTGACTTAGCAGCAATGATCCATGTATATGTACCAGAATTTGCTTATCCATTCGTCTGTTGATGAATGTTTGGACTGTTTCTGCATGTTTTAGCTACATTCTGTGCATAGTGCCACTGTGAGCAGGAATGTACATGTATTTGAGTGTCTGGTTTGAATTTGTTTGGATATATACCTGGGAGTGGAATGTAGGTATATTATTTGTACAAGTTTTTCCTTGCCTCAGTGATGAGGGTGGTCACAGGGTAAGACAGCACAGCTCTGGTGAAGTTGAGGGGGGGTGACTTTATGGGGCTCCTAAATGGAGGGGCCTCAGTTAAGAGAATATTCCCATTCATCTCTGGTCCCCCTTCTCTGGACAGACTTCTGGGTGCAGGAAAGCCCTTGGACTGATGCTTTTGAAGTACACTGTCAAGGGCATTTTCTGGCCCTGCGCTGTGGAATTAGAGCTCTTTGAAAACCATAGCTAGAAAAGCTGGGGAAAAGTGAAGAAAGCGAGCCGAAATGTAATTTCCTCTTTAATACAAACTGTCATTTAATCTAATGTTATAGAAAATGATTAGATCTTAAAAACCTATAAATTACATTTGACAACTCTCCGGCCTGCCTCTGCTCTTGCTTGGCAATTAGACACCACAACAGTGGGCTGTGGCTGAGAGGAGCGCTCCTGGTGCCGTTTGTTTATTGGCTCTTAATGAGAAGCGATTAATCTAAATCACCATAGGGGTGGATCCTTTGCAAGCTTTGGAATCTGAGGTGGCAGTTGGACCTTTTGACAAATGTGCTGCTTCATCCTTAACAACAACTTAAAGTTTGTGAGGGTGTGTGTGGTGCTTTCTTCCTTGGAGCTATGGGGAGAGAACACACACACAAGCTCACACACGTGCACACACATACACAGAGTTGCAGTCACTGGGGCAAAATATAAAACTACAACCTTTGGACATCTCCATCCTCTCTCCGCTTCAGTTTTTCCTCTCTTGCCTTTACGCACTCTCCCCGACTGCAGCAGCTGGGTCTCCTCATTATGCTGTTACCTGGGAGACCCTCTTCTCTGCTTATTACTGTTATTGTGCCTCTCTCCCCCCTGCCTGTCTGGGGACGCCCAGCACAGGATGATGATCATCACAGAGAATACCTGCCCGGCAAAACTGCTGCCTCTTGGTCCCCTCCCTTCCTGCTTCCTGTTGGGAAAGAGAGGAAACCCCACCAAACAACCCAAGTCCCTGAAAACCCAAAAGGAAAAGAAAAATACATTCTGCCAAGGGCTCTTTTGTTTGGGAAGAAAGGGGTCAAATTTGCAACTGGTGGGGTGGGAACCAAAGCAGGGCATGGGGTGGGGGGAGTTGGGGGTGGTGGTGGACAAAGACCTAAGGAGTCTCTCCAGATCTGATTCCTTTCTGCTCCTGTGTTGCACTCACTCTGTTCCCTTGCTGTGTCCTTTCGCTTTCCTTCACGTGTTACCAATACAGAACAGCAAGGACAGAGCTCTCAACTTGGGAAAGCAGGTTCTGAGTTTGAGCCCCGTTTTTACAGATGTGTAAACCAGATGTGACCTTGGGCAAGTTGCTCATCACAGGCTCCTGGTTTCCTTGCCCCTAGAAAGGGATGTGGTTGGCCGCCTGGAAAAATCCCAATCCCTGGACTGTTTATATGTTAGGTTACATGATAAGGGGGGATTCAAATTGTAGGTGGAATTAAGGTCGTTCATCTGCTGCCCTTAAAAATTTGTACTGTCACTGTGGCTTTATTTCCCCTTCCTGTCTGGAAACTGCCTGGCTTAGGATGGTGATGGTTACAGAGAGTACCTGCCTGGCTCAGTTGCCAGGGGAGTGCTCTGGAAAGGTCCTTAAAAGTGGTGTGGACAAAGACTGTCCCTGCCATATCAGTAAGTAAATGCGGTTGTGACCATCAAGCTGCTGCTGTCAACCCTGGCTGTGTACCCTGAAAAGATTCAGGTAGGAGAAAAAACAGGATACTGGCCCTGGAAAGGCAGGGTTCATCTCAAAAGAATGATTTCAATGAGCCCAGACTATTGCATCTTCTCATGTATAGAATAGCGCTAAATTCATTAAGGTGAGATGTTTGAGTTTTCTTTAATTAACAGTAGTCTTTTGATGTTCTAACTACCTGGTTTTGCTGCATAAACTGCTTTGCATCCTGGCTCCTGGCTTGCCTCTTCACAGCCATCCCTCAGAGCTATATGAAAGAATGCGTCCTAGGCCTAAGTCCTCAGCAATTTCACTGAATAAAACAGAATTCTCAGCTTTTAGGTTGTGCTTTTTTTAGTTGATAGTTTGTAAGAGGGAAGAAGAGTCAGGGTGTTGTGATATGAGAAAGACTGGACTGGCCATTGCTGGCTTTGCAGATGGAAGGGGGCTTTGAGACCAGGGTTGGGAGTAGCCTGTAAAAGCTGGACAAAACAAGGGAGAAGAGTCTCACCCTAAGCCTCCAGGAGAGAAGGCAGCCCTGCTGACACCTTGACTTTGGCCCAGTGAGACCCATTTTGGGCATCTGACATCCAGGACTGTTAGGTAATAAAATTACGTATTTTTAAGCCATTAAGCTTGTGGTAATTTGTTTCCAGCCACAGGAAGCTAATAAAGTGGGTAACAATACCAGCCCTGCCTTCCTCAGGGAGCAGACTGAGGAGAAAACAGCTGTGGAAGGACTTGGCAAAATATAAAATGTGATGCCACTCAAAGGCCTCGATATGAACTCCACTTAAAGGTGAAGGAAGGCAGAGCAGATGTCTTGAGCTAGAGGTGGAGATCACAGATCGAGCGCCTCCAGCTCCTTGCAGAGCCTGGTTCTTTTTCACTTTCACTCTTTCTGGAAGCTCAGTGTCTCTGGTCTGAAAGACTGGACCCAGTGCCTCAGTTGCCTCTCTTAGGATGGCTCCTGCGCTGCTGAGGGACAGTGAGACACCACTAGCTGGGACACACTGGCTTTTAGGTGGTCCACTGGCCCCAAGGGCTGCTCTTCAGAAAGTCACCTTGCTCCCTGTGGATCACATCCAGCGTTTAGCTGTTTGGGAGCCGGTTCTATCCCTCAGAAGCATAAATGGTGATGGGGGTGAGGAGTTGAGTTCTAACTCGTGTTCACATGCTTCTCATTCTTGTTGGGTAAAGTAATTAGCCTGCAATTAAAATAAATTAATTAATTTTTAAAAGAGAAGGTGCTCTTGGAATGGAGTGATTTGTTCCTGATGCTAATGAAGCTCTCCATAGCATAGTTTCTTCCAACTAGATCAGGACATAGGACATTTCCAAGAGTATTTATTCCCCTACTTGTTTTCCTTGGCATAAGCTATTACTTGTCTTGCCTCTTTTAACAAGAATAATTATTCCCAAATTGCTAATCCCAGTAGGATTAAGTCCCTGAAAATTGCATAGGTTTTGAAGGCTTCTAATAGGAAGAATTCAAGATCTGTTGGGAAAAATAGTTTGGCAGGTTTCCCTATTTTTTTTATAGTGTTCCCAGAATGAAATACTAAAGCTACCATACTAGATAAATACTGTATCAATGACAATCTGCAGTTTTAAAATTAGTCATAATGAGTACTATGCAATTAATTTCCATTTACCATCCCTTGTGCATTAGAGTGTTTTCAGAATCTTTCTCACCCATGGCTTCAACAAGATGCTTATACATTAGGTGTGTTTTGTGGTAGATGGTAGATAATATGCAGGCTGGTGAGCATATTTTCTTTATCTCTTTATATAGTCATTGCCTTTCTGATTTTAGAATTTTGAACAGTGATTCTTAACCCTGGGGCCCCACTGTGGTCCCAGACGTGCACAGTAGCAAGTTGGAGGCTTGAAACAATAACTAATGTGGATGATCTTAATTCAGCTAGTTGGATATTTCTCAGGATCTTCTCCAATACAGCTGGTTATGATTGATGGCTGTGTAAACACTGTACCAAATCCTTTGCCTTCTAACCTGTGTCTCAGCACCCTCCCTCTGATCTCAGGTGTGCGTGTCTGGTTTTGCATCTTTCTTTAGTGTTCCTAAGATGGAGAAAGACCAAACAAGCAGACCAAAGACCCTCAAATCAAACCATAACAAAACATTAAAACAGTTTGACAGAAGGAATGAAAATGACTTCCAACCCAATCTTACAGATTTCAGGTTTGTTTTTTTTTAATTGTGAAACTTTTTTTTTCTTCTCTTCCAGGGATAAAATTGCTTTCTTAAAAATATTGGAATTAAACATCTTGCAGAAAAATAACATGGCCATCAGTTTATTAACTAACATGGCCATCAATTTATTAACTGATCTGTATTAGACTTTGACAAGAGGAACCACAGTGACAGATTACTGCCCTGAGAAATCGTTGCCGCAGGTGGGGCTGGGGTGGGGTGGGCTGCCAGCAGACAGTGCTCTCCATAAAGATTTGCTGACTGTTCTTACTGAGATGAAGCCAGCTTCTCTGGCCAGGGAACTGGTGAACCACAAATCCAATGTAGTAAACGTTTGGTCAAGCAAACTTAGAAACTCTTGAATGACCTTCACTCACCACACGTCAGATATTTATCATGTGCTTCTCTGAACCCCAGAAGGACCAGGGCATGTGACATTCTCTGTTTTTCAGGAACTTAACATCCAGATGGCACAGTGAAATGAATACAAGTGAAACAAAATTTAACTAAGTCAAAATATATGAATATATTTATAACTTTTCACATATTTTAAACATGAAGCCATAGTTCACTGTGACAATGAATTTGGCAGTGGAGTTAGTGGAAGGTAGAGATCATTCTGCTGAAGCATTGGAGAAACTTCATGGAAGGGAGAGAGTTAAAATGGGCCTGGAAGGAAGGTATGGACGAGGGAAGATGCTGGGCTTTCTAGGTAAGGGAAGAACATTAGCAAAGACAGGAATGTTAGAGGAGTGGGCATAGTGATTGGGGGGAAAAAAAACTTTTAGGGAATTCTTGGGTAGGGTTTATGGCTATGATGTAGAGATCAAGCTTGAGAACAGCACAGGAACCCACTTATACGATGTTTGAGGTGCCAGACTTGATTTTCATGACCTGTTGAGGGGACTGGAATTTCTTATGGTGAGGAAACGCCATGGTCAGGATCAGAGCTGTGCTGGGGGGAGCCATCATGCAGTGCAAAGCAGGTGGATGGTTTAGAGCGTGGGTGGGGGCGGACACCAGGGATTCCTGCTCCAGAGAGATCAACTCTCCGAGCTGGGAGGTGCTCTTGTTGCTTCTGCAGTGAGGTACGCTGTCTACCTGACCTTCACCCAGGCCTGTTCTGCTCTCAGAACAGTGGTCACAGTGTGCACACCTATTTGTCCAGGTTCTCAGTTTTTCCAAGGCCAGACAGTGGTTAGCATAACTCTGTTGGGATTCTTGAAAGGGTTAGTGGGAAAGAGTGAATGTGTGAGTGTGTGTATGTGTGTATGAATATCTGCGTATGGGGAGGAGCATAGAAACATTTCATCATTATAAAGGTAATTGCAGAATATTAGAAAAATAGGAAAGTGTAAAGAAAAAAATTACTCATGATCATGCTGCACAGGAATAACTACTGTTAAACATGCAATGAGTTTTTCCTTCCAATTCTTTTGTGCATATATATGGCATGAGATAGAAACCATTTTTAACAAATTTGCGATTATGCCTCATATGTTTTCAGCCTGCTTTTTCTGCACTGCTTCCACATATGATTATTTTTCACATTTCATAAAACTACTTGAATTCTTACTTAATAGCTGCATAATATTCCATTGAATGGATTTAGCCTACTTTAATTATTCTATCAGATATATGAGTTATTTCCAATGCTTTATTTTTATAAATAACACTGAGATGAACACACAGGTGCATAAGCCTTTTATTGGGTCCCTGATGGTTTCCTTGGACAGAGTCCTAGAAGAGAAATTATAGGGTCAAAATTATGAATATTTATGAGTCCTGTTCCCTCCTGCCACATTGCTTTTCAGAACAGTCATGCCAGTTTATACGTGCATCAACACTGACTGGCTGCTTCACTCCTCTGCCTTTGCCATGGTCACCAGCATCCCCTGCATTGCTAGATTCAGTGGTCAGTTCTCCAGATTTCATCCTACTGAACTGTCAGCTACATTGAACAACTGTGTCAGACACAGTTGAACAACTCTCTTTTCAGATATACTTTCTTCCCTTGGTTTCAAGGTGTTGAGGACACAACACACTCTGGGTTCTCCTCATTCACACACTCCATCTCTGGCCCCTCCTTACCTCTTTGACTCTTCCAAAGCATGCTAGAACCCAGTTCTCAGGCTCTTTTGTATCTTTATCATGTCTCCCTGATGTCCAGATTCATATTTTTAAATGCTGTTCGAACACTGATGTCTCCTAAATTCTTATCTGCAGGCCAGCTCCATCTCCTGAAAATAAGCCTTGTATATCTACTGTCCCTTTGCATGGCTATTAAGCATCCAAAACCTAGCCTTTTCAAAATCATACTCCTTATTTCTACAGCCTGCAATCTACTCCTCCCATGAGCTTTCCTGTCTCATAAAGGCCAGTTCTGTTTTCCCGCTTATTCAGACCAAAAATCTGCCTGATCATTTGAGTTATTTCTGATTTTTGATCATGATAAGCAACACAGAGATGAACATACAGGTATACAAGTATAAAGCTCTCTAATGCACTGTTCAGTTTCTCTTACTCCCCACAGCTCATCTGTAAGAGGACTTTTCCTTTATACCCACAGACGGACCGCATCTCAGTAACTGAGCTGGCCCTGTGTTGACAGTCTCGCTCACTTGGATTCAGTGGCCTTCTACTGGTCTCTCTGATTCTTTCCTTGCTGTTCCCTGCCTCTCACAATGCACTATTCAGCCATGGTGAAAGGATCAAAATACAAGCCGTAGGCTCCAGTGCCTAGCTGGAAGCCCACCAATGCTTTCCACATCACTGGGATAAAGCCAGGGTGCTTGTATCACTTACTGCCCCCCACATTCAGCACTCTGCCACCTTTGTTCAGTTCTAGCTCTCTGGACTCCTACATCCTTTCTGAAATGTCACCTTCTCAGTGAGGCTTCTGCCGCCTTTGTTCAGTTCTAGCTCTCTGGACTCCTACATCCTTTCTGAAATGTCACCTTCTCAGTGAGGCTTTTCCTGACCCTGCTCTTCACGCTTCAGACCCCCACCCCACTACTTCAGCACTTCCTGTCTCCTTTCCTGATTTATTTTACTCTAAAGTACTCATTACCATCTGATAAGCTATATATTTTACTTATTTACTTATTTTCTGTTCTTCCCTCACTTGGATGCAAGCTTTCTGAGGGCAGGATTTTCATTTGGCTTGATTACTGCTCTTATCCTGGACCTTATAGTAGAGCCTGGCATAAAGTAAAGACTGGAAATAATGGTTGAATGAATAGTGTTTATGTCCGATTAGTTTTTAAGTTTTCTTAAACCATTGTTTCATCTCATTTCATATCTAATTTCATGTTTTAAATTGTGGTAAAATACACATACCACATAGTTTAACATAACTGTTTTAAAATGTGCATTTCAGAATTGTTAAGCACATCCACATTGTTGTGCGGCCAGTCTCCAGAACACTTTCTATCTGTAAAACTATGCCCATTAAGCAACTCCTAATTTTCTGTTTCCCCCCAGCTCCTGGCTGTAATTTTTTTACTTTCTCTCTTTATGAATTTGACTAGTGTAATTACTCTAGTGGAAATCATATAGTATTTGTCTTTTTATGACTGGTTTATTCTATTTAACATAATGTCTTTAAGTGTAATCCACATTGTAGCATGTGTCAGAATCCCCTTCCTACTTAAGACTGAATAATATTCCAATATAGGTATATACTGCTGCTGCTAAGTTGCTTCAGTCGTGTCTGAGTCTGTGCGACCCCATAGGTGGCAGCCCACCAGGCTCCGCCGTTGCTGGGATTCTCCAGGCAAGAACACTGGAGTGGGTTGCCATTTCCCTCTCCAATGCATGAAAGTGAAAAGTGAAAGTGAAGTCACTCAGTTGTGTCCGACTCTCAGTGACCCCATGGACTGCAGCCTACCAGGCTCCTCCGTCCATGGAATTTTCCAGGCAAGGGTACTGGAGTGGGGTGCCATTGCCTTCTCTGAGGTATATACTACATTTTGTTTATTCTTCCATCAGTAGACACGGGTTGCTTCCACATTTTGGCTGTGGTTAATACTAATAATTGAACATGGGTGTACAAATATCTCTCCAAGATCTTGCTTTCAGTTCTTTAGGCTATATATCCAGAAGGAAAAAGCCTGGATCATATGTAATTCCATTTTTTATTTTTTGAGGAACTATGATACTGTTTTCCAGAGCAGTTACACCATTTTAAATTCCCATCAACAATGCACAAAGGTTCCAATTTCCTTAAATCCTCATCAAAAATATATTTTGTATTTTTTGGGGGAAAATGTTTATTGAAGTCCTTTGCTCATTTTTTAGTTATTTTTTATTGTTGTTGATTTTGTTATTTTTATATATTTTTTCCTGATTGACCTCAATGATTGTTGCTTTACTGGTGATGCTTGAGTTAATTTCTGAAGGATAAGTAGAAATATACTTAATATAATGGGTAGGGCTGAAAACAGAGAAGGCAATGGCACCCCACTCCAGTGCTCTTGCCTGGAAAATCCCATGGATGGAGGAGGCTGGTAGGCTGCAGTCCATGGGGTCGCTAAGAGTCGGACACGACTGAGCGACTTCACTTTCACTTTTCACTTTCATGCATTGGAGGAGGAAATGGCGACCCACTCCAGTGTTCTTGCCTGGAGAATCCCAGGGACGGCAGGGCCTGGTGGGCTGCCGTCTATGGGGTAGCACAGAGTTGGACACGACTGAAGCCACTTAGCAGCAGCAGGGCTGAAAAGGTGGGGAGTCTAATCTTGGCAAAGAGAATGGCATGTATAAATGGTAATGAGTGAAAGGGACATGCACATAAGCATAAATATTCATTGATGTTCCATCTGAAGAATGTATATGTAGTTTACATATTTTCCCCTAAGTAGGATATATATAATATACACGTGCATATATGTGTATGTATATATATACACACACATATATATCCATACATACACTTATAAATGCACAAATATGGTAACAAGTCTTCTCAATAGCAGCACTATTGACATTTTGGCCTAGATAATTATTGGTTGTCCGGTGTTGTCCTGTGCATTTTAATTATTTAGCAGCATACCTGGCCTCTACCCACTAAATGCCAGTTACTCTCGACCCTACCCCGCAGTTTTAACAATTAAAATGTCTCCAGGGATGGGAAATGGATGAAATAAGTGAGGGGTTTCATAGGTACACAGTTCCAGCTATAAAGTAATAAGTTATGGAGGAGGTGAAGTACACATGAGGAGCGTTGTCAGTAATACTCTAATAACTTTGTATGGTAACAGGTTGGTATCTGGTCTTACTGACGCAATTTCAGAATGTATAAAAATATAAATCACCATGTTCTACACTTGAAACTAATATAATATTGTATGTTAATTTTGATTTAATAGAAAAAAATGTTTCCATGCATTGTTGAATATCCCCTGGGGGCAACCCCTTTTCCTGCCAGCTATAATGTCTGCTATAAGAGGAAATGTTAGAGAGGTAAATAGATAGAGGGTGGTTTGGGTGGATACTGGTAGTATATTATTATATTGTGATTAAGAGCCTAATCTGTAACAGGCTCTATTTGTGTGTAAACCAATATTCAACTACATATTGATTATGTCAGTAGGTTTAGGGGTCAGCCTAAAGAATGCCTCTTATACTCTTTGTGAGCTTATATTGATATTATTGTTATTTCTTACTGAGCTCCTAAGAGTCTCCCATTAGGACTCAATTATACAGGAAATTATAGCATTTCTCCTTTTCTATTCAGAGGAAGTCTGCTTACTCCTATTCAGAGACTGTTTTCAAAGCATTGAACTACAATTTGTTTCCTTTGCATTTCTGGAAACTCTGGCAGAGTGAGAGGCTGAGAAACCTATAGCTTTCATCTCATTTTGTAGACCATACACAGGAGAAACAGAGTATGGCAACTGAATAAAGTTAACATATTCATTAATTTTATAATTTGAGTGCTTTAAGACTTACACAGCAGCAGGAAGGTAGGCATTCTAGAAAGATTTCTGGGGAGAATTTTATCATTTCCAGTACTGATTTTGATTGATTTACACACAAACAAGCTTTATAGGCTTTTGAAAATCTAAGTTAATGAAGCAAAATCTCTGCCTGATTCATGACTTCCACCTGTGTCCCTTGTAATTTGCAACCCAGCATTAAAATTAGGGCCACCATTATTCAACTTTACCAGGAATTTCCTACTAAAAGATAAAAGGACCATATGTATATTGATAAACTCTAAAACTTATTCATCTCTAATCTGAGGTACAACCCATGTACAGGGAATAATCCAATTCAAAGAGATAGGTTGTATGAGGTTCTTACTCCTAAGGAATGTTTAGTTATGTTCTTACCCGTAAGGTATGTTTAGTTACTTCATGGGCCAGAGCCTCCCACTGAAGAGATGAGAGTGGTCATTCAAAGTGCAATTGTATTTACTGAGTTGACAGTTATTTACTGATTGGTGTTCATTTTGGTGGTGTTTTATATTTGGTAATAGAGTGTGCTTTTCTTAAAATGTTGCCAGGAATGTAAAATGCGTGTAAAATAAGTGTAAAATGTAGTTTTGTTTTCCCCCCATCCTTTCACATTTTTTTTAAAAATTGTGATAATGCACAATGTGAGATTTATCCTCTTATCAAACTCTTCCAATTGTGCAATGCAGTATTGTTAACTCCAGGTACAATGCTGTTCAGCAGATCTCTAGAACTTGGTTATCTTGCAGGCCTAAAACCTTATGCTCATTGAACAGCATTTCCCCTATACCTATACCCCCACCACTCATCCCTTAGGTTTTTATCAACAAAATTCTGGAACGAGGGGTGTCGTGACAGAGGCAAATAATACCTAAATCTCCAGCCTGTTTGGCATTACTTCTGCCTTTGCTGCTGCTGCTGCTAAGTCACTTCAGTCGTGTCCAACTCTGTGCGACCCCATAGATGGCAGCCCACCAGGCTCCCCCTTCCCTGGGATTCTCCAGGCGAGAATACTGGAGTGGGTTGCCATTTCCTTCTCCAATGTATGCAAGTGAAAAGTGAAAGTGAAGTCACTCAGTCAGTCGTGTCTGACTCTTCGCTACCCCATGGACTGCAGCCTACCAGGCTCCTCCGCCATGGGATTTTCCAGGCAAGAATACTGGAGTGGGGTGCCATTGCCTTCTCTGACTTCTGCCTTTAGTTATGTTCTTATTCTGGGTAATTTATAGATAAACATTCATGTTTATTTAGCAGTTGTGGCCCTATGCTAAGCTCTTTAATCATTATTTCATTTAATCCTTTCAATAGCATGGTGAGTTAAACATGATTATTATCTGTATTTTTCTTAGATGAGGTAACTGATTGGAAAAACTGGGTAATATCCTCACTTTTACACATAAAATAGCAGACTGGAGATGTGAACCCAGGACAGCTGCCCCAGAGCCTATAGCATTGATAACTCTGTTCATGTTTTAAAGACCCCCTTCTCTTCCAGCATATGTGTATACCCAATACATATCTTGTATCAGGACAAGCTGGATAAAGAATCAAAGCCAAACTGAAGCAAAAGCCAAACAAAACAAAACAAAACAAAAATCTCTAGTGGGAACTCTTTCCTGCTCATTCTATCAAAATTACATAAATACAGAATTCACAGATGTCTGAACCTGTATTGCCATAGGCTTTCTACATATACACCTACAATTATGGATTCAAAGGCAAGGGTTGTAAATTTCTTTGTAGGATGAAACTCTCATAACTATGCCAAGAGTCACATGCCTATATCACAAATTTAGTCCACAGACGATATTTAATGTGAGTATAATGTATTTGGTAACAATCTCATTTTAAACATTTGAAGGAAATGTGTGCACTCTCTATGTTGACAAAGTACTTACTGCTTCTTGTCTTGCTTTATCTGCTTTGCCCTCTTAGCTTACCTGCTTTGTCCTTGTAGGCTTTTCTTTACCTTTGAAATCCCTGCTTCCCAGTAACAATTTGGGTGGACGTGGAGTGATTTTCATTATATATGTAGGTATAGAAGTTGTTATGTAGAGTCATACAAAATATACATATTTTACTTTGAGGCTTAACTTCTACTGAGGCTTTGCTTTCTGATTCCATTTATGTTAATATTATGGTTCCTTCTTTTTCTTTTTTTTCACTTTTTCTTTTTCAAGCACTAACATTCTGCTGTCCCTTTGGATTCCTATTCATTTAATTCTTCATGTCCTCTTGACCAAAGTTGAATGAGTCAGAGAAGGAAAGGGGCTTTCCTGAAACTGCTTTTTTTGTGTGTAGATTTCTTGTTGTTTAGTTATGAAGTCGTGTCCAACTCTTTTGTGATCCCATGGACTGTAGCCCTCCAGGTTTCTCTGTCCATGGGATTTCCCAGGCAAGAACACTGGAGTAGGTTGCCATTCCCTTCTCCAGGGTATCTTCCTGACCCAAGAATTGAAGCCACGTCTTTTTCATTGCAGGCGGATTCTTTACTAGTGAGCCAGTTTCTTAAAGATGCTTAAAAAAAGACTAAAAAGCTGCTTCTCTGACTTCCCCTTGTCCCTTGGTAAAGATGACAAAGTGCTTTTCCAGATGTAGCAAAGCATTAGCATTAGTATGTGTGTGTGACTCAAGGTGGTGCATTTGAGTCAGTTAGAGGGGGTAATCGGCAAGTTACTTTCCTCCTCTGAGCCTGTTTCCTTACCTGTAAAACACAAATAATGATCCATTACATAATTTGTTTGAGGTTTCAATAAAATATCCTGCAAAATACCCAGCGTAGGTCAGAAATCTAAAACATATGGGTTTCTACATCCCTCCTTCCATTCTTCTCAGACACTAGATTGAATATAGACACTGCCAGTGATATCAAAGTATATAAAAGGATTTCAGAGAAAGATTGCAATAAAAATGTACTCTTGCCAAAAAGGGCCCCCTAAAACCAGCTCACAATGTCAGTACACCTTATATATAATTGCTTTTCTGTACATGTGTATGCATAAATGTGCCACAGAGGTGTACGTGTAAGCATATGTGTGTACACATACATGTAACGTTTGTGTTGTGTGCAGATTAATGTGCTTTGTATATGCAAGTATGGAGTGTGTGTATAGGAAGAAACAGGGCTAGAGGAAGAGAGTACATTGCACTAGATATTTGATGGTAACCCTTATTGTAACTCATGGTATATAAAATAAAGTTCATTTATGATGTTGGTCTTATCTTCTAATTAAAATCATGGGCATGAAACTTCTTTATACCTGCATAAAAGAAGCAGTTTAATTTCTCTGCACCAGGGGAGAAATGATTTCATTGCCTGTTATGTAGCCCATCAGTACTTGGTGAGAAGTGAGGGAGAGTAGTTAGGAAAGCCTCATTCTTTCCCAGTATATTTGTCCTTGCAGTCTTCAAGGAGTGTGGATGCATCCTCTGAGGTTTTTTCAAGGTCAGCAGGGGTGCTTTTCCCAGTAGTCCTTACCCTTCACAGTACCAAGGGAGGAGACAGCTATTCTGTCTACGAATCTAAGAGCTTTCGTCCTAGATTATTCACACATGAATTAAAAAAAAAAAAAAAAGAAACTAGACTGCCTATACTGCATCTATTTCTCAAAAATTTGCTGATAACTAGTAATAACTTATTTCAATGAAGCCAAAGCAAATATTTGAGAAAAAGAAAGTAGGTTTGTCTTGGAAGTTATACAGGAACAAAAAAGGAAAATGGCTATGAATCTTAGCAGTTAAAGGCATTGAATTTGTGTAAAGCTTACTTTATAATACTGATATATACTATTGGTAAAATTTTAAAACTCTACTCTTCAAGAGTTTCATTTTAGAAGCATAAGGAAATGTTTCTTTGACTTTACTTGGTACTTTGGACCCCATGGTACATACTGTGTGTAGCTGTAACCCTAACAACTAGTGGCAGTACAGCCCAAGACAGGACAAATTACAAGAGGAAATAAACTCATTTGCTCATTAAGTCACTTAACAAACATTAGGAACTCAAGGAAGTTGGGTTGAGCTGGATGATAAAGGTCAAAAGAGCTGCGCTAATGATGGAGCGAAACAAACACAAGGGGCAGGTTATGTCGACCCATTTGAAGAATTTAGGATATAGGAAAATCAAAGATAAGTCACTGAATGGTTTTAGATTATTCTGGCCACAGTATACAAAGGGAATTGGAGGAATACTGGTTGAATCTGTGAGATGGACTAGGGGTATCTTACAGGAATCCAATACAGAAATGGTCACATTTCAGACTAACAGAACCACAATGGGCAGGGAGAGAATGGATCTGATTTTAGAGTTAATTAGTAGGTAAAACATGCAGAGCTTAGAGACTAATTAATTATAGGAGGTGAATGAGAAAGCAGAGTTAGGGATGAACCCCGGGCATTTAGCTTCACATGGGTGGCTGGTGGAAACCCTCACTGAACCAGGGAACACTAGGGGTGGGGACAACGGCTTGGTTGAAGTATCCTGGGACATGCTGAGTTTTAGGTCTTGTGGGATATTCAAGCTGAAGAAAGTGCCAGAACACTTAGTGTTCAAGTCTGAAACTGAGAGGAGACCTTAGATTAACTTTTAATTTATGAATTGTTGCCAGAAAAGTGGTAATGAAAAAATAAATAAAAATGAGAGTGGAAGAGGTCACTGAGGAACAATATATCTAGTGAAAAGAGAAGGTCAAAACTGAGGGTTGAGCAATGGTTATACTATAAGGATAATCATAGAAAGTTAAGTAATCAAAAGAGGTAGAAAGGAAAACCAAGATAAGTATGGTGTTACAGAAGCCCCTGGAATAAAATGCTTCCAGAAGGATGGAGTTGTCAGTGGCCACAAAGACTGCAAAGGGTTTAACTAAGGGAAAGATAGGTCTGAGTGTCTACTGGATTTAAATACTGAAATGTCACTCACACATTTAGTGAGACCAATGCCACTGAGGTCCTATGAGTAGAAGACTTTTGACTCCTGAGAGGTTGATAGTAACCATAGCTATCACTTGTCACGAATATGCATTATGCCAAGCATTCAAAGCCAGTTCTGGTATCATCAGACTCAGTTATTGTTGAGGAAACTGCGGCCTCTAGAAGTTAAGTAATGCTCCAAGGTGACAGTATGCAGAGAAGTGTTGAGACCTGGACTTGCTGTCTCAGATGTCTGCTCACTACACCACTCTGTGCATTCGGCTTGGGAAGGACAGACTTTCTTGAGCATCAGTATTTGTCCAAAATGGCCTTCGAGATTATGTGCTTTGGAAAACAACTAGAGCAAAGGGATCATGAAACCACCTAAATCAATTAAATCTCTAAAACTGTTCAGAAGGAACAAAACAGTGGGATCTTTTTCATGACTTAAAAGCAAGAGAGTGATGGAGAGTGATGTGGAGAATTGACAGAGGGAAGACGAAAAGACAGAGGTGTGATGATCCCAAGGTCAAGGGACAGAGGACCATAAGAATAAACTTCCAATATGTACAAGTATAAATATCAAAAATGAAAGTATTTAGAAGATGGACATCAGAAAAATGAAGCCTCATTTGTATGCAGACCTAACCTTGCACAGTATTTTAGCTCAATTCACCAATAAAGGACTGAATCAGGAAAAAAAAAATACCAGTATTTCATCTAGAGACCAGATGCCCTTTTCTGTGCTGTGATATATAAGTAGAAATGACTTTATATTTATGCTTTAATTTCTTGTATTTATTCTCTGCTACTGACTCTGTCTATATTTTCTTCTCTTTCCTTTCTTTAGATCATGCTTCTTAGTGATCCTGAGATAGAGAGCAGCATATTGATCAGCTCAGATGAAGGGGCAACCTATCAGAAATACCGGCTCACCTTCTACATCCAGAGTCTGCTCTTTCACCCCAAGCAGGAGGACTGGGTACTGGCCTACAGTTTGGATCAAAAGGTGAACACATTCTGTTTTCATTCACATCCTGTCACCCAGGTACCACCCGTGAAAAGCACTTGCCTATTTACTCAGTCCATATACACGAGGGTATTCAATGACATTGCATTGTTCCAACTACATTGATTGTGTCTGCAGCATCTAACTTTCCTTTTTTAGTCTTTAATATCAAAATATGCAGGCGGGTATATTTCATTAATGACAATGCCATTTGTCATTTCACAGGTTTAAGATGGGTTTTTGTGTGATTTTACTCATTTAACCTTTAAAACAAACCCTGTGCTATAAATGGGAAATGTGTATTCAAAATAATTTTATGGAGACTGAAGTAAGCAAAGGTGCAGAAAAGCCAAGGTACTTGTTCCAAACCACTCACCTGGTAGCTAGAGGAGCCAGAACTTGGAAGCTTATTGTCAGACTTCAAGTCTAGGCATATTCTATCACACCATGCTGTCTTGAATTGGAATATACCATTGTTCTCAGTTTAGCAAAAGGAGGAAAGCCTCAAACATGTCCATCTCATTGTTTTCTAAAAGTACATTCAAGATAGAGTACCCTGATAAGTCCTCCCCTTTGAGCTTCAGATCCATACCTATATCCAGCTGTGTACTTGACTTGTCTACTATATGTCTCGGAAGCCTTTCAATTCAACATATTCCAAAGATGAACTCTTGATCTTCCCACATCTAAGCTGGTTCTCTTCCAGTATTTCCTAATTGTATTCATTCAGTTGCAAAAGTCAGAAACCTAGGAGGTAGCCCTGATAGTTCTCACAGTATGTGTTCATCCTATAACTTGAACTGTGTATTTCCCAAATGTAGATCTTTAGATTTCATGCCTTTGCTTAAATTCCTTCTGCATCTTCTCTTTGCTCACAGATTAGTCCAAAGTCATCAGTAGGCTGCAATAGCACCCGCTTGATCTGGTCCCTCCTTCTCTCTTCTAACTCACTGATAGTACTTTAATGACCATCTTCAGTCCCTCCCCACAGCTGTCTCCCTTGCTCTCTTTCCTGGGCCTGGGGTCTTCCATCCAGTAAAACCTCTTCACTGTCAGATCTCAGACATCACTTCCACAGGACATCGTCCCTAAGCTCCCTGACAAAGTTAAATCCCCCTTGATGTTCTTTCTTACAAGGCTATGCACACTTCCCTTCAGAGTACCTGTCATGGTTGAGATTTTCCTGTTGATTGATGTGCACTTGGCATCATTTGCATTTCTCTCTAGATTGCAAGTTCCAGGACAGCAGGGTTGTGTCTACTTTTACTCACTGTTGTAGCTCCAGTCTCTAGGACAGTGCCTGCCATTTAATAATGATCAGTAAATATTTGTTATATTTGAAAGTTTGGACTTCCATGGGCGTTCAGACGGTAAAGAATCAGCCTGCAATGCGGGAGACCTGGGTTCGATTCCTGGGTTGGGAAGAGCCTTGGAGGAGGGCATGGCAACCCACTCCAGTATTCTTGCCTGGAGAATCCCCCATGGACAGAGGAGCCTGGAGAGCTACAGTCCATGGGATCACAAAGAATCAGACACAACTGAGCTACTAAGCACAGCACAAATATTTGTTAAGCAAAAGAATTAGTGGATGGATGCATTGCTATGGTAAGGAGCCCTTTATAGTTGATCAATTTATATCTATGAGAAGAGAATTTAGATTGTTCTTTGTATTTCCTGCTTTTTCCAGAACCTTAGTATAGTGTGTAATGACAAACTATTATGTCACAATGTTGTGGAATCAATCAATGAAAGGGGATGGATGCTTACGAGTACTGTCTACATAGAGTTGTTTACAGAATAATGTTGTTGAAATAGCTTCTTGTCTCTGTTCTCTCAAGTCCTGAAACAGTTGCTCCTCACTATATGTTTGAATCTGTAATTTGTAAATGTGAGTGTGTGTGTATGAGGTGTCAGCACCTTTAAACAATAATTTCAACATAACCTTTATATCTCTCATTAATAGAGCCTCAAGGTGGGCATCAGGTGCTAAATGCAGTCCCCTAAGGACACCCGCATGACATTTGCAGAGCAAAAACCATTGCAAATACATTTCTTTCATGGCATCAGGTGGATATCGTATGAAAGACTTAGCCAAATGTCAGATAGTCTCTGTTTAAATGCTTAGTATAGCCAGGAATTTTGAATATGTGTTGAAAAAAATAAATCATTTAGATGTTATTAAATGGCTGTATGATAATTTATTTAGCTGAAACTCATAACTCTTAAACCATGTTTTTATTTATGCAGAGACAAGCTAGGTTAGACAAGCTAGGCAGCAGACATCTCATGCCAAGAGGTTGATAAACCAAATGCAATATAGAAGTGTTCCTTTTCTCCAGCTCCACAGCACTGAGAACATCTACAGCATTGCTCGTGAAGTACCCTTACAGATATAATGCATTCAAGATAGTTTCTGACTCGGTGGTTGCTTTTTCACCTGGTGAAAATATTTGCAAATGTGGCAGTGGGCTCTGATGGATTTTCCTAACCACACTGAACATTTCTGGATGCATTCTTCCTTAAGTTCTCTTTCTTGTTGACATCTTTTGTGTGAAGTGGCTGAATGTTCTTTAGGTCCATAAAGTTTCTAACTGGTGCCCTGACACTCTTTTAAATAAATGGTATGAGAAGGCTGATGATGCCCCCCGCAACATTTGTAGAGATGCCATAAAACATCATCCAGGCATTCAGGTTACAGCAGAGTTTTTCTTTATTTGGGGGTGATTCATTGGTTTAGAGTCAAGGAGAGGGATGCTTTGGAGCAGCAAATGAAGATGCAAGGGTAGCCGAGACTGATATACAAACGTCTCGTTTCGGACTGTAGCCTTCTCTGACATGCATGCATTGAGGCGCGGGCTTCTTCCAAAGAGAATGAAAAGTGCTTGTATTAAGGTAACTGCAGCATCAAAGGGAGATGTTTGTGGTGAGGAGAGAATCGATGCTTCCATTATTGTGCCTTTGATGAAATGCACTAGCAATTTCTTTGGAATCTGTAAGGCTATCTCTTTACGTTGTATGTATTACAAAAGACCTAATTGAATGATATTTTAAAAGGACAATATCCAATTGCTCTACCTTCCAAATTGCTACCCCAAAGCTGCAGGAAACTTGCCAGGAGCTCTCACTCAATAAAGGCACTGCTGGAGAATTAAGGAAATACCTTCTGGATAGAACAAAATTGTGTCTAGAAATTGAGAGTGCACATAATCTTGTGTTCATTGAGATATTGGTTGGCAGCTTGTGAATCCCCTGGGAAACTTGGCTACCTTGTGCTGGTCAGGGCCAGGTTGGCGGTGAAAGAGAGCCAAGCCTTCCAACTTCCAAAGCGATGAAGGGGCGTGGAGGTAGGGCAAATGCACCTTGAACTTGACCCTGTGGGAGGATCATGCCTCTCCAATTCCGATGCGTCCCAGTCTCACAGAGTCTTTCTGTGTCCTTCTCAGTGTGATGTGGGCCTTTGATCAAGTCCTGTTCTGCCTATACTATGGGTCCTATTACCTCCTATGCCAGCTCCCCTCTGCCTTACAGATTCTCCTGCCATCTTGCATTTTAACATTAACTGACTCAGTAAAGATGAGATTCTTTCTTGTGTACAAGAATCTTGGAGATGTTTTTATAAGAATCTTGGTGGTTTAAAAAAAGCACAACAGAAATAATGTTATGGTTGACCAAATTGGAAATAATAAAAGAAAAGCTACTCCTCTCTTCTCAGAACCAAAGCTCTAGAACATCTTAGGGCAACTGCGTATTTACCAGTTATTTAGAAGGCAGGATTCTCTTTTGCCTCCATCAGACTGTTTCCTTGCTAACGACTGAAACAACTCACTTTGTGATATTTTGAATTAGCTGGAGGGCTCAATAATCTTACTCAAACCGAGAAGTTTTGAAAAGATTTTGTGATAGGTTTTGAGGACATTGCAGTCCTTTAAAAAGTTAGGTGTTACTCTCAGAGTTACAGAAAGCTGATGTTTAAAAACAATCCCTCATTTTGACAAGGAACTCAGTATAGTTTTTTGAATGGGCACATGCTCATGTATTCACAGATGCATACAACCTGGACACAGAGATGCAGAGATGTAGAGTTGATAATAGCTGTTTTCCTGCATGAGAGGTGGGATTGCAGGGCTCTCTGTTACCATTTGTCTTCTTGGCAAAATGAAACTTTAGCACACCTAGCTGGCTTTGGCCATCAGAAATGAGAATCTCAATGGGATTTCAGACATGATTGTTTTTCAAATGCTTCTGGGCTAGACTAGTCTAGAATGGCCTGAAATTTCAATGTAAAAACCACTTTCTGAAACACTGGCACACATAATGAAGGGTTGCTATATGGTAATTGGGAGGGAGGGGGGTGTGCAGCTATGGGTGTCTTGTTTTTATTGCTGGCCACCCACCAAGCTCAGTAGCAGCTGACAGAGTGACAAGCTGGTTAAGAAACTGATGCCATCTTGGGAATTGTTGTTTAGTTGCTGCGTTGTGTCTGACTCTTTTGTGACCCCATGAGCCTCCTCTGGGCATGGTCACTGGTCAAACAGGGTCTGCAGTGGAGGGGATGGGCTGCCACACGTGAGCAGGACACTAGTGCATTAGGGTGTATCTAGTGTGTAGAAGGCCTGAAAACTCAAAGGGAAGTTTAAATTTGTACTTCTGGAATGCTGGTACAAATGAAGACGTTTCTTTCATTTATATTCTCATGAAAACCCTCTGATTAGAAATGTAATTGTGCTCAGAGCCTTCAGGATTAGCAGGAGAAGGGAATTTTCCTCAGCAGCCTTGACAGAAAGGCTTCATGGCTCCCCAGCTGGTGAGGATGGCGCTGTGGGGAATTACCTTGGGCTGGCTGTGGTGTTGAAGCCTATTCCCTTTGGAATAAGACTGGGACAAAAGGTACATTTTATTTTAGAGAGAGACACTGCGTTTTCATTGGGTCCTCTTTCATGCCTATAAAATCACTTGTGTATCACTGAAGAGGAGAAAGGAAAATCCATAGCCCCACTCACCTAGGGTGAGCCCACACTGCTCTCACAGATGTCTCATCCATACAATAGAAATATGCTGTCTCCATCACCGTAGAAACACCAGTTTCCAGGAGGCCACTTTCCTGAAGGTGAACACAGAAACAGTGGACTGAGAGAGAACAGCCCTATTTTGTATTAAAAAAGATGGCACAACCACCATGTTATTCAGATGTGAGCATTAACCTATTTGAGCTGAGTTCTGAATGACAAAACTGATTTAATGCACAATATTAACTTGCATTCAGTGAGGGTGGATGCAGTGAGAATCTCTAGTCTTCGCAACATTGCTCTAAGGATGCTGGCTCAAAGGAACAGACTTCAGCAGAAGTCTTTATCTGCCCAGCCTGCCTTTTCTATACAGTGTCCCGGACTTCAGGTCCCTGCCTCTGCCTTCCAGGTGTCCCTTTTGGTAACCTGACACCTTTCGGTCAGGAAAAGAACATTTGCTAAAGTAATTAATGGACGATGCGACATATATATGTATTAAGAAGGGTATACAGGTGTTTCTTCTCAACAACACCTTTCCTGAAGCAGTTATGCTTTCATGATAGAAATTCCGGTGTGGTAATCCTTTGGTGAAAGAGGTGACTATAGGAATAGGAATAGGAAGAGGTGGGCAAGGGCTTGTGTGATGCAGTCTCTTCTGGTTGCATGTAAGCTTCTCTGTGTTCCTCCGCCCCTTCCTGTGTGGAGTGACCTTACCTTCACATATATGCTGGTCCTTTGTGCTCACACTGCTGCCCAGTGTCCCTAACTCTCATCCCTTTGCCTAATTCTGACCCTAGGTTTCCAGTTTTCCAGTTGAATCTAGGAGTTCTTCTGCTTATTCCTTTCTTTGCAAGCCTCTCTGGGCTTATGATCTGGCTGATCTAACATGGCCAAATCTCCTATCCTTCCTCCATTCTCTGCCTCTACCATGACCCACTCCTCTGGTACCTGACCTTTTAAAGTCAGGGTCAGTCTAAATGTTTTAAATCAAAGTATAATATATATACAGAAAAGTACACATATCATGAGCTCAATGAATTTTCATAAACTGAATGCACCTATGGAACCAGCACCCTGATCAAGAAGCATAACATGATTGGAATCCCAGCAGCATCCCTCTTATGTACTTTTTCAGTTATTACCTTCCACCCCAAGTCCAGCTGCTATCAGTAGGGTCGTTTTTAATGGCTGGCTAAACTGGTGAAGAAATAGACTCAAGATGAATTCCTTTGAAGAAAGGTTGGAAGATAGCAAGTGAGGTAACCGACAGAGAAGGAGACTTTAAAAATATTGGCGTTAAAGAATTAGTGTAAGCCAAAGGCAAGAATTCATTGACATTCAATAAGTCTAGTTAATCCAGAGAATTCATAAGGAAACTTTCCAAAGATGCTCATTTAAAATTAATAAGTTTTAATTTAAATATATTTTCCTTTCTGTGCCATAAGGAAGACACCTAGTGTTGACAAAGTTTCGGTGAAACTCATATTCTGAAATTGTACTGATGGTCATGCAAATGAGTTTTCCTTCCTGAAAAACATCTTGGCAATGTATCAGAAGACAAACATGTTTTCATAACTTGATTCAGCTACTTTACTTCTGAGACTGAACCAAGAGAATAATACCCAAAAGATTTAGGCATAATAAAATTTATCAAAATCACTCATAAAATCTGGATAGAAATTTGCTGAGTGTTCAACACTAAGGGATTTTAAATCAGGGTATATACATTTGCCCGAATATTATGCAGCCATTAAAATGGTGATTATGATGACCATGTAGCAACATGGATACATATTAATATCTATTTTGTACTTGTATATCTCATAGACATTATATATATATATAAATTAATACATGATTCATAGAAAATTAAGTAGTATGCTTTGAGTATAAGTATGCAGCAAATAAAAGAAGGAAGGAAGGAAGCAAAGAGGGAAGGAAGAAGAAAAAAATTAAAAATGGTAGAAGATATTGCCAAATATTACTTGAGTTCTGTTAAGATGATGGTATTGTTTTTAGGGTTTTTTTTTAATGCCATTTGTTTTTTAGATTTTGTATTATTTTGTTAGATTACTTTTATGATTCAATTCAGTTCAGTTCAGTTGCTTAGTCATGTCTGACTCTTTGCAACCCCATGGACTGCAGCACACCAGGCCTCCCTGTCCATCACCAACTTCCAGAGTTTACTCAAACTCATGTCCATTGAGTTGGTGATGCCATCTAACCATTTCATCCTCTGTTGTCCCCTTCTCCTCCTGCCTTCAGTCTTTCCCAGCATCAGGGTCTTTTCAAATGAGTCAGTTCTTCACATCAGGTGGCCAAAGTATTGGAGTTTCAGCTTCAGCATCAGTCCTTCCAATGAATATTCAGGACTTATTTCCTTTAGGATGGACTGGTTGGATCTCCTTGCTGCCTTGAA
Organism: Bubalus kerabau; assembly: GCF_029407905.1. Classification (NCBI taxonomy): domain Eukaryota; kingdom Metazoa; phylum Chordata; class Mammalia; order Artiodactyla; family Bovidae; genus Bubalus; species Bubalus kerabau. Next base: position 28,106,556 of record NC_073645.1, read on the forward strand.
TGTTTAGTCCCAAATATAAGACAGTGATATTTAAAAAAACAGTTTAAGTGTGAATAAGGTCAATTTAGGTAAAATCACTTTAAGTTATAATTTAACTACATTTTCAAGAGGTGGTGTGGTGTAGAGGAAATTTTCCCTGGACTGGGAATATATAAAGTCTGAGGATTTTCTTTTCTTTAGCTTTGCTTCTCACTGTATGGTCCCTTTTTAACTGTGAAACTCAAGGAACTATGTTTTTTTCTAACAAAAAATATTCTTTTTGGATATAACCTCAAGCCATATTATTTACAACTCAGTGATAGATATAGGTTTTATTATTTAGAAGCACCCACTATAGTTAGATATTAAGAAAGTGATTTCTTCTGGTGGTTTTTCAGATGAATTTTGTGACTATATCCTAAAATTGACTTGGCATTTGGTTATTTGATTTGACAGCTTTAATGGAAACAAATACTCTGGAGCCAAGAGGTATAGACATGTGCAGTGAATTGGTATTTGTGCTCAGTAACTCTTATATTCCTCATGTTATGTTACTCAGTATTGAGCATGTAAGTGCTTCTTGGAAACAGAGCAAATATGTCCTTAGGTATCCCTGTGTATGGGCACCAATGGGTGCTTTTATGTACATGGTTACATTGAATTCTCACAGGAATCTGCCAAGTGGGTATTGTTATTTCCAAGTTATAGGTATGTGACTCCTGAAAGCAGTATCCATTTGCTCAAGGTCACCCCGACAGTGAGGGCACTGGCCTGCTCTCTGCATCTGGCTGAGACCCTCAGCTATGACCATCACACCTGACTCTGACTAGTAGATGGACAGACTTTCCGCCACCTGGGGCAGAATCCCATAGGGGCCAGTTTACACTGAACCTTAGCCTCAGAGAACGCTGTACTAGCGACACAACAAAATCAGCCAGGCGGAGACCAGACCCTCAGAGGAGTCCAGGCACTGCTAGCACACGCCTCAGCTGATGTCACTTGCCAAGGTGGCGCCTTGAACAGGAAAGTCATCAGACTGCTTCCTGATAAGTCATAGGGCTGAAGAATTTCCCCCTGGCAGAAAATAAACAACAAAGCAGTTTTGTGTGTGTGTGTCTCAGGTTTCATGCAGTTTTGCTCACTTTTCCCATCCATTTGCTCCAGTGTTTGAGTTAACATATATAGATGAAAAAAGTCTTTGCCGTTCAAATAGGTAATACTATAATCTGGTTTTTTTAAGGAAGTTTATAGAGACATCTTTAATATGGTAATGAAGATAGAAGTTGAAATCATTTAACTTCATTTACAAACCATGAATATGTATTATGCTTTAAATGAAAAGAAAGGCTAAAACAGATATAGTGTTTGTTCAGTTTGCTAAAGAGAAGACAATTTGTCAAGATTTTTTCCCCAAAACTCAAGCAATATGCAAATATAGGAAAATCAGACCCCCATGTTAATTCCATGGCATGATGAATATTTTTATAATCCTAATTAGTACCAGTCATTTAGTCTAGCAATTTCCCCCAATCTAACCAATTTGAAATTAAAATAGATGCCTTGATTACAAAACTCATTAGCAAAGAAGCACCCTTCTCACTAACCAGTTCATTTAAAATGCACAAACTGAATGAAGTGTGGAATACTTGTGTTGTCAATTGGCATAAGTGAAGTGAGTCTTAATTGGGACCATTGTGAAGTATTTGTATTGCTGCATGTTTCATTGCAGTATAATATATCATTCATTAAATGTAACAAAAGCAGCTTTTAAATGGTTTAATTAAGCGAAGTTAGTGTGCTTAGTAATTTTTATAAAGTCTAATGTCACAATTGTTTGCATTTGGAGTACTGATAGGTATTAATGTCAGGAAGATGAAGTCTGACTCTGCATTTATCACTCCGATTACGCAAAGAATGGCAGGTTTAATGTCAGAGGAGAAAATTAAATTATAGAACATTGACTTCTTACTGAAAAGTACCCACATGCATTTTGTCCTTGTGCATTTGGACATGGAAACTCCAGAAAGGCCTGATTTATGGCTGAGAATGGAGAGGAAGTGCTGAGGACTTGGGAGTGAAATGAAAGGAGAAAATAACAGTTGGAGATTTTTTTTTTTTGGTAATTTCTTTTTTAATTTTCTTTTTTTAATGAAGGGAGGAAGTAGTAGGTGGAGGGAAACTCTATCCAATATATTTTTGTCTACTCAAAAGAGCAATAGAGATGCGCAACACTGCGGATTGATGTTCCGTCTAAGCCAAATGTGGGAGTGTGAGAGGAGGGGGAAATTGGCTTTGGACCAGGGAAATACTGGAAACAGGGCTCTACAGAAGTCCTGAACGGGGGCCAGATAACAATGAGTTCAAGGCTGGTTTTTTCAGGGACAGAGACTGTTGTGAGTTGCAGCCGTGGCAGGTTTATAGGTATAAGACAAGCACAGAAGTCACTTTCTGTTGTTGCTTCTTCTCTGTGCAATCCAGGTGTCAGCTGTTACCTTGTATTTATGAAATAGTTCAACCCCATATCAATAAGGATGGAAAAGTCAGCCATGTCACTGATTTCCTTGAAAAATCTAATTTAAACAGTCCTGCCCATATCCATTTGGTGTTTCCACTGTAAAGGAAATGGTCCCATTGACCTCTGATTCCAACATTTGCATTTCTTTGCTGGAGGGCTTTCTCTGAAGCCTTTTGAGGCTACCCAATCAGCCCTGGGATTTCTTTGGAAGGAATGATGCTAAAGCTGAAACTCCAGTACTTTGGCCTCCTCATGCAAAGAGTTGACTCATTGGAAAAGACTCCGGTGCTGGGAGGGATTGGGGGCAGGAGGAGAAGGGGACGACAGAGGATGAAATGGCTGGATGGCATCACTGACTCGATGGACGTGAGTCTGAGTGAACTCCGGGAGTTGGTGATGGACAGGGAGGCCTGGCGTGCTGCGATTCATGGGGTCGCAAAGAGTTGGACACGACTGAGTGACTAATCTGATCTGAATCCATTTCTATAGCAGTGCCATGGAATTAACATGTAGGAGCAGCCCTCAGCCAATGACCAACAGAATTTGGTGTAGAGATAACATAGTTTCTTCTCTTCTCATGTGGAACAACTCCAAAGAGTTTTACACTTTTTTTCCAGAATGTCCCAATGGAATGAAGTTCTAGTTGCTCAGAGTTAGCTGACTTTATAACATATCATTTCTACACTCCATTGGTTATAATTTCTGTGCTCCCATGCTATTTCCCAAACACACCACTTAGTTCTTATCTCAGTGTCTGCTCCTGGGGGAACTCTAACCAACTGTGACAAGCGTGTTGTGATTTTGGTAGTGGTATCTGAAGATTTCTAAAGGGAAGGACAGGGGACACAAGCAAGTCTCCTTTGACATTTCTGTGTTCTTAAGTCCCTTCTGGGCTGTGCCACCCTCTCATTTTCCTCATTGTTGTTAACCAAATAATATCCTCTCCCCCAACATAATGCCCATCTCTGAATCCTCAGACCTGTAAATACATTTCCATAAAGGGCAAAGGGGGACTTGGTGGATGTGATGAAATTAAGGACCTTGAGATGAGGAGGGTATCCTGCATTACCAGGTGTGCTCAGGGGTTTGGTTTTACAAGAAGGAAACAGAAGAATAAGCATTTAAAAAGGAGATGTGACAATAGGAGCAGATGTTGAAATTATGCTTTCTGAAGATGGGGCCACAGGCCAAGGGATGCAGGCAGTCTCTAGAAGCTAGAAAAGACAAGGCAATGGGTTCTCCTCCAAAACCTCTGGAAGGAAGACAGCCCTGCTGACACTTTGGTGTTAACCCTGTCGGACTCATTTGAACTTCTGACTTCCAGAAATATAAGATGATAAACTTGAGTTGTTGTAAGCCACTACCTTTATGGTAGTTTGTTACAGCTGTGAGAGGAAGCTAACACACTCACTAACCTTCCCCCAGCTTCAGTGCATCTTCTGTCTGACAGCAGGCAAAATCCTCTAGTTACCTGGCTCTGCTTCCTGGAAGCCCAGGTATCCAGAGTTCCAGACACAGGTCATACGTTTGACTTCTCTTAACATTGTTCCAGAGAAGGCAGTGGCACCCCACTCCAGTACTCTTGCCTGGAAAATCCCTTGGATGGAGGAGCCTGGTGGGCTGCAGTCCATGGGGTCGCTAAGAGTTGGACACGACTGAGTGACTTCACTTTCACTTTCATGCATTGGAGAAGGAAATGGCAACCCACTCCAGTGTTCTTGCCTGGAGAATCCCAGGGACGGGGGAGCCTGGTGGGCTGCCGTCTATGGGGTCACACAGAGTCGGACACTACTGAAGTGACTTAGCAGCAGCAGCAACATTAATCCATGCCATCTTGAAATAAGAAAAGTTCCTCCAAAGAGGAATTACAGTGAAAAGAAATACAAACCTGTTGCCCATCTTGTCACATATTGTATTAGTGTACAGTATCTGCTGTAGTAAAGTACCACAGACTGGGTGGCTTAAAGAGCAGAAATGTAAGGTCTCACAGTTTTGGAAGCTGGAAGTCTTAGATCAAGGTGTCAGTGTGGTTGGTTTCTTCTGAGGATGTTGTCCTTGGCTTCTTGATGGCTGTTCTCTTTGTACTTCAGGAAATCTTCCCTCTGTGTGTTTCTCTGTTCTAATTTCCTCTTCCTATAGTAACATATTTCTTTAGGGCTCACTCTAACTCTTTAAAAGCTTCATCTCCATATATAGTCATATTCTAAGGTACTAGGATTAGCATTCCACAAATGGATTTGGAGAAGATACAATTCAGCTGATAAATGCTTGTCCAGGTTACTAAGTGATAAAAATCTTGTGCTTTGGGTCTGTGCTGACCTGAAGAGTTTCCTCTGTGTAGCACGATTGCTTCTGAGGCAAGTGGAATGTAACCAGCCACCAGGAAGAATGTGTTAGGAGGCTGGGGTGGGAAGTTAAGGAAGTAAGGGTGGGGTTTATCCCTGGAATGAAAACCAAATGCTCATGAGAGTTCCTGAGACTAGTCAAGAAGGTCTCAACCCGGTCTTTGGCTTTGACTCTGGGTTAGGGAATCATGGAAGGTATGAGAGGAAAGATGGTGCTCAGGCCATGGAGAATATAGGGGAACAGTTTGAAAGAAATCTCTGCTAGAAACTTATTTTTGAGAATCATGGCTATTTGCTTGTATAAGCTAGATTTGTTGTGTTTGATTTTTGGTTTTGATGTCTAAGATTTTCATTTTCTCTTTGCATTTGAAAATGTCAGTAGATCTCAGAGAAAGAGGTTTAAATGACCTGAAGGTGTTGCTGAATCGTATCCAACTCTTCACTACCCCATGGATTGTAGCCTGCCAGACTCCTCTGTCCACGAGACTTCCCAGGCAAGAATACTGGAGTGAATTGTCATACCCTCCTCCAGGAGATCTTCCCAACCCAGGGATCAAACCCACGTTTCCTGCATTGCAGGTGGATTCTTTACCACTGAATCAGCAGGGAAACGTACACATCTTCTTAAATTCGTCATTGTAATATGTTTCTCCATAGCTTGCAAGATAAAGTCAGCTCAGCAGAGAGATCATTGTAATTTGAAGACTGTCTCATTTTCTAACCCTTTCCCCAAGTCTTTTGTTCACTCATGTAATAGGGAAATGTATCCTCTTGGTTCAGCCCAGAATACCTTGGCATAGATACTTCCCTCTGGGAGTCCTTTTCTCCTTTTTTATCTAGTTATCTATCTCTATCTTTTACAACTCAATGCTTATATGACTTCTGAAATAAAACTTTCCCTGGACAACCTTATCTATGGAAATATAACTATCCTGACTTTTAAGAAAAATTTAGAAAAAAAGCTATTTTAATGTTAGCATACTGGAAACATTTTGATTTTATGGTTTTACATACTGTAAGTACATGAGGGGTGGAGAGGCCAAAATGCTTCTGAGTATTTAGGACATCCAAAGATCTTAAGTTTTAAGTCCCTGGACAAGAGATAAAGAAGACCTGAGTTAAGATAATAATTGTGGAGTGGAAAAGAAAGGAGACAAATTATAGAGGGATTTGAAAATAGGAGCAAACTTGATGATTGTGTAGTAGTTATAGGAAGGAGGGGTGCCCGATAACCCTGATGTGACAGGGATCATTGATCTGATGGTCTAATTGCCTTCAAAAATATCTAAGGCCATAGGCTGTGCCCTTAGCACATTTCTTTCCTGACCAAGGAGATACTTGTTTCTCAAACACACTGAGTGCAGGGGGAAGGCCCTGGTGGGCGTTGCCACCAAGGTGTAGCATGAAAGGGACAAAGACCTTCTTTAGTGGTTGCTTTTCTGTTCGGCTGCTTTTCTGACATTTTGCCCATTGCCTCCCTTGGCTGCACAGAGCACTGGAGGCAGCATCCAGCAGTATCTGTCTGAGAAAGTTATTGAAACAGTCTTTTTAAAATGAAGACTTTCTGATTTGAAGCGCTTGGTAGAGATAGCAGGGATCGTAATTCAGAGCTTTGTAATAAGCAGCTGGGAAATGAGTGAGGGAGAAAAGATTCATTAACTTTTCTCTCTTCCAGTATTGTTGTACTAATATTGGATTTGAGTGTTTTCATAATTGAGATGCTGGAAGGTGGCTGAGGTATCTACTGTCTCCTTTTTTTTAATCTCAGGTAAGGATGGTTTCTGGAACCTTCTAGCCCAGACGCTCCAGCCCTTGAAGGGAGCTTTCCAGTTTAACTAGTAGATCATTACCCTTGATATAGTCTGTTTACCCTCAGGTTTTTACAATCTCTTCCCTTTTTTGATGCTGAGAAATACCACTTTAAAAATCAAGTAAACAACTGATATTATTCATCTAATCACCATTACAGGTATCACAACTTAATCATTAAAAATAACTGAAAAGTATGCCATGATGTATGTCTTTTTTTTTTTTTTCCCTCCCAAGTAACTTATTAACTGATACCAGGGCCTAACAAATTCTTACAAAGATTCATGTTTTCAGTTCAGTCCAGTTCAATTCAATTGCTCCGTCGTGTCTGACTCTTTGCGACCCCATGAATCGCAGCACGCCAGGCCTTCCTGTCCATCACCAACTCCCGGAGTTCACTCAGACTCACGTCCATTGAGTCAGTGATGCCATCCAGCCATCTCATCCTCTGTCGTCCCCTTCTCCTCCTGCCCCCAATCCCTCCCAGCATCAGAGTCTTTTCCAATGAGTCAACTCTTCGCATGAGGTGGCCAAAATACTGGAGTTTCAGCTTCAGCATCCTTCCTTCCAAAGAACACCCAGGACTGATCTCCTTTAGAATAGACCGCTTGGATCTCCTTGCAGTCCATGGGACTCTCAAGAGTCTTCTCCAACACCAGAGTTCAAAAGCATCAATTCATGTTTTAGAATCTTGAAATAATTTTTTTCTCAAATGAATATTGACAGAATAAATGGGAAAATGAAGAAAAGCTTAGAGAGCAAAAACTCTCTCATATTTTTTTTTTATTTTTAAACTTTACATAACTGTATTAGTTTTGCCAAATATCAAAATGAATCCGCCACAGGTATACATGTGTTCCCCATCCTGAACCCTCCTCCCTCCTCCCTCCCCATATTGAAAGTATCAACAACCTCCTCCTTAATCACCCAGATAACAGGTCAGAGATATTATAGTCCACAAGTACTTATTGAGCACATACTGTGTTCCATGACATAGGGATGCAATAATGAAGGATACTGATACTATCTCACCTGTCATGGACAGAGAAGCATTGATGAACGGAGTAATTGATGGCAAAGATGATAAGTCTACAAAATAGAGTTGTAGGTATTGAATCTTTTCCCTACCTTCACTGCAGGCAGTTTCACTGCATAACTAATTGACCAGAAGATAATTTGCTGTAAAAGATAAAATAATGAAAATAAAAGAAGGGCATTAAAAGAACACAATGAAACATGGAAAAATAATAAAATTAGCAAAATATTTTATTGTGAAAAATGAAACTATAAAAAATATTGAATATATTTAAAATGTGTATACTGATGGTTATCATCATATTTGGGTGTATCTTAGAGAAAACTACAATTAATTTGTTTCTCAAAGTTGATTGTTAAGGCTTCAGGATCTAATGTTGGACATAAATTCTTCATGATACAGAAAAATCTGCTGTAAAACTCTTCAGATTTCCCTGGAAGGAAAACAGAGGAGGGATGCTGTTATTTTTCATCAATATGTGTAATGTACATAACTGGCAGAACATATGTGGATTTCAGTTAAATGTTCCATCACATGCCCAGTCATATTTCAGCAAATCATCAAAGCCAATTTCCATATCGAATGCTGAAATTCTGTTGGCATCATGTTATGCACTAACAAATAGCAAAGAATTTTTATCATTTTCAAGAAACTTAAGTTCATCAGGAATCGCATAACGTGTCTTTGAGGGGGATAGGGGGAGCTTGATTTTTCTTCCTTGCCTTCAGTTTCTCGTGTTGTGTGATAAAGTTGGTAAAGATGACATGAGTGAACAAGCTATTGTATCTAAATCAGCCAAAGACTCCATAATTAAAGCTCCCAAAGCCTGTTGTGAATCATAAGCAACCTCTTTTTCATTTGCTGTAGCTTGGTTTGACGAGTGGGAAGGTGGCTGGGTTTCCTGAAAGATTTGCAGACTGTTTTGTTATCATTTTCTAGTAGTGTACAGACTTGCTTTATACTCTCTTGCCTCACACTTCCTGTAAGTTTTCTTAGCGCCATATTTCCTAAGACCAGAGTTGTTATCCACTAATTTAAGGGCATCGTGTCCACTCATCACAGTATAGACCATATGAGACCTAAAATTTATATAATATAAAAATAGGAGCAGCATGTCAATGATAAAATGAAACCAAGTTGCCAACCAATTATTTTATCTTTTATGTCAAAATTGCTTTTCAACTAATTATTGTATTGAATAGTTGTACTGTGAAATTGCTTGTCCCAAAGGTGTTTATGGCTTGTCCCAAATGCTAGGCACGACAAAAATAGAACTCTACATGGTTATGAAAACATATTTAGGGAAAAGGTCTGAGCTAGTTTCAAAAATGGTTTATTTGGCATTTGAGGAGTGATATCTTGAAGATATAGATATTGAAGAGTTAAGATGTTCTTCTGGAGTTAAGCATTTTTAAGTGCTCATAAACATTATTTAAAGTAAAACTAAGGTCAGTCTATGAATTGCTTTCAGATGTTTATAAGCAACTTTATTGAGGCATAATTGATGTGTAATAACTGCACACATTAAACTGTACTAATCTGATAAGTTTTGACACTAGCATGCCCATGTGTTCATAACTAGAGTCAAGAAAATCAGCATATTTATCACCCCCTTATGCTCCTTTGTTATTCCTTCCTCCCACCCCTCACAGTGTTCACAGTTGGGGATTTGCTGACAGTAACTATAGGTTAGCATACATTCTCTAGAATTTTGTATAAAGGGAACAGAATGTACTCTGTTCCTGCATGGCTTTCTTCTCTTATCATAGTATTTTGAGATCCATCCATGTTGCACGTATCAGTGGTTTATTATTAGTTTTTCTGGGGAGTATTCCATTCTATACCAAAATCGGTTTATCCATTCACGTATTAATGGATTAATCTAGGTTTTGGCTATTGTGCATAAAGCTGCTATGACCACTCCTGCATACGTTTTGCACAGATATATGCTTTTATTTCTCTTGGACAACTACTTAATACTGCAATGATTGGATCATATGATAGCTGTAGGTTCAAATTTTTGTGAACATGCCAAACTGTTCTCCAAGGTCCTCATGCCATGTCACATTCCCAAGAGTAGAACATGAGACTTACAGTTGTGCCACCTCCTCATTAACACTTGTTGTAATTAATTTTTAATTAATGAATTAAATTGAAATATAATTGACAAAATATTATGTTAGTTTCAGGTATACTGCATGATGATTTAATGATTTGACATTTGGATATGTTATGAATGAACTTTTCAGGTGGCACTAGGGCTTAAGAACCCACTTGCCAATGCAGGAGACATAAGAGACATAAGAGACCCAGGTTCAATCCTTGGGTGGGGAAGATCCCCTGGAGGAGAGCATGGCATAAGCTCCAGTATTCTTCCCTGGAAAATCCTATGGACGAGGAGGCTGGCAGTTGTGTCAGCTTGCTCAGTTGTGTCTGACTCTTTGCAACCCCATGGACTGCAGCACACCAGGCCTCCCTGTCCATCACCAACTCCTGGAGTTTACTCAAACTCATGTCCATCGAGTCGATGATGCCATCCAACCATCTCATCCTCTGTCGTCCCCTTGTCCTCCTGCCTTCAATCTTTCCCAGCATCAGGGTCTTTTCAAATGAGTCAGTTTTTCATATCAGGTGGCCAAAGTATTGCAGTTTCAGCTGTGATATCAGTCCTTCCAATGAATATTCAGAACTGATTTCCTTTAGGATGGACTGGTTGGATCTCCTTGCAGTCCAAGGGACTCTCAAGAGTCTTCTCCAACACCACAGTTCAAAAGCATCAATTCTTCGGTGCTCAGCTTTCCTTATAGTCCAACTCTCACATCCATATATGACTACTGGAAAAACCATAGCCTTGACTAGATGGACATTTGTTGGCAAAGTACTGTCTCTGCTTTTTAATATGCTGTCTAGGTTGGTCATAACTTTTCTTCCAAGGAATAAGCGTCTTTTAATTTCATGGCTGCTATCACCATCTGCAGTGATTTTGGAGCCCCATAAAATAAAGTCAGCCACTGTTTCCACTGTTTACCCATCTATTTGCCATGAAGTGTTGGGACCAGATGCCATGATCTTAGTTTTCTGAATGTTGAGCTTTAAGCCAAGTCACTCTCCTCTTTCCCTTTCATCAAGAGGCTCTTTAGTTCTTCGCTTTCTGCCATAAGGGTGGTGTCATCTGCATATCTGGGGTTACTGATATTTCTCCTGGCAATCTTGATTCCAGCTTGTGCTTCTTCCAGCCCAGCATTTCTCATGATGTACTCTGCATATAATTTAAATAAGCAGGGTGACAATATACAATCTTGATGTATTCTTTTCCCTATTTGGAATCAGTCTGTTGTTCCATGTCCAGTTGTAACTGCTGCTTCTTGACTTGAATACAGATTTTTCAGGAGGCAGGTCAGGTGGTCTGGTATTCCCATCTCTTCAAGAATTTTCCACAGTTTGTTGTGATCTACACAGTCAAAGGCTTTCTGGAACTCTCTTGCTTTTTCAATGATCCAATGGTTGTTGACAATTTGATCTCTGGTTCCTCTGCCTTTTCTAAATCCATCTTGAACATTTGGAAATTCACGGGTCATGTACTGCTGAAGCCTGGCTTGGAGAATTTTGAGCATTACTTTGCTAGTGTGTGAGATGAGTGTAATTGTATGGTAGTTTGAACATTCTTTGACATTGCCTTTCTTTGGGATTGGAATGAAAACTGACCTTTTCCAATCCTGTGGCCACTGCTGAGTTTTCCAAATTTGCTGGCGTATTGAGTGCAGCATATTCACAGCATCATCTTTTCAGATTTGAAATAGCTCAACTGCAATTCCATCACCTCCACTAGTTTGCTGGTAGTGATGCTTCCTAAGGCCCACATGACTTCACATTCCAGGATGTCTGGCTCTAGGTGAGTGATCACACAATTGTGGTTATCTGGGTCATGAAGATCTTTTTTGTATAGTTCTTCTGTGTATTCTTGCCACCTCTTCTTAATATCTTCTGCTTCTGTTAGGTCCATACCATTTCTGTCCTTTATTGTACCCATCTTTGCATGAAATATTCCCTTGGTATCTCAAATTTTATTGAAGAGATCGCTAGTTCTTTGTACACTTTGGATATTAACCCCTTGTTGGATATATCATTTGCAAATATCTTCTCCCACTGAGTAGGCTGCCTTTTCATTTGTTGATAGTTTCTTTGCTTTGCAAAGACTTTTTAGTTTGATATACTCCCATCTCGGAGAAGGCAATGGCACCCCACTCCAGTACTCTTGCCTGGAGAATGCCATGGATGGAGGGGCCTGGTGGGCTGCAGTCCATGGGGTCGTGAAGAGTCGGACATGACCGAGCGGCTTCACTTTCCCTTTTCACTTTCATGCATTGGAGAAGGAAACGGCAACCCACTCCAGTGTTCTTGCCTGGAGAATCCCAGGGACGGTGGAGCCTGATGGGCTGCCATCTATGGGGTTGCACAGAGTCAGACACGACTGAAGCGACTTAGCTGCAGCAGCAGCATACTCCCATCTGTTATGATTATTTTTAAAAAATTTTGATCATTCTAATAGGTGTGTAGTGATGTAGTGATTTTAGTTTTCATTCTCTTAGTGACTAAGGATATTTTGATCATCTTTTTGTGTGCTTTTTTGCTTTCTATATTATTTATTTGATGATATCACTGAGAAAATATTTTGCCTATTTAAAAATTCAGTTGTTTTTGTCTTATTATTGAGTATTGAGAATCCTTCTGTATTCTGAAAGAAAGTCCTTTATCAGATATAGGATTTCCAGATATTTTTCTCCCATACCATAGGTTGTCTTTTAATTCTCTAAACAGTGTCTTTCAATGAAGAAACTCTTGTCACTTTGATAAAGTGTAATTTTTCAGTTATTTGTCTTTGGATCATATTTTTGGTATAACATCTAGGAAATCTTTGCCAAAGTCAAGTTTACAAAGATTTTTCCTCTGCCCTTTTGTACATGTTTTATAGTTTTAAGTTTTATATTTAGGCCTTATGATCTGTTTTGAGTTAAATTTGCAGATGATGCGAGGTATAAGTCAAAGTTTATTATTATTGCATGTGGATGCCAAATTATTCCAATGCCACTTATTGAAAAGATCATAACGTCTCCATTGAATTGCCTTTGAACTTTTGTCAAGAATCAGTTGTCCATATACATACAGTTATATTTCTGGACTCTATTCCATTTCAACCATTTATTTGTCTTTTTGACACCAATGCTACAATATCTTGATTATTGTAACTTTATAATGTCTTGAAGTCAGGGAGTAAGTCTGTTAAAGTTCTTATTTGTCAAAGTTGTTGTCATTCTAGGTACTTCAAATTTCCATATGAATTTGAATATCAGCTTGTTGATTTCACCTCTCCAGAAAAAGATTCTGGAATTTTTTATTAAGATTACAGAAAGCCTATAGGTCAATTTGAGTATAATTGGCATTTTACATATATTTAGTCTTCTGATTCATGAACATATTATCTTTATTTATTTGGGTTTTCTTTAATCTAACTCAGCAATATTTTATATAAATATTTTATAGGTCTTGCATCTCTTTTTGCCAGATTTATCCCTAAGCATTTCATAATTATAATTTTTAAATGGTATTTTAAAATTTAATTTTTGATTCTTTGTTAGTTTATAGGACAAGTGGAAAGAAAAATCAGTAAGGATATAGAATTAAACAACACAGCAACTTAGTCTAACTGATATTGATAGAATACTTCATCCAACAAAGCAGAATACATTCTTCCCAAGAGCACGTAGAATACTTACCAGGATTGGCCATACTGTGTTCCTCTGTGACTGAGCATACTTTGTACCTCTTCACTTGTAAAATAGAACTATTTTAACTAGTTTCAGAAAAGTAAAATTACCTAGTGTAAGAGAAGATGCTGTGAAGCTATTAAAGGGACTTTGAGAGAAAAGAATTAGTAATAGAGAAAAAAAAATCCTTACTACTAAAATGTAACTTTAAAATGTCAGGTAAATACAAATTTCTGCCCTCACATCCCAGTGAAGAGATGAAAGGAAATACTTCAGTATTTCAGTGAAGAAAGATGCAGCCAAGGTGTGTGGAAAATGAAAAACGTGGCTTTTTTTCCAGAGATGGTCCCTGGAAACTCAGATTACCACACAGAGAAGATATTACAGGTGATAAAAAGGCTAAGTAATCTTGTGAAGGTGATTTCTTCTTGACATAGTTCACCTGGAGGTTGGGAACTGTCTGTATTAAAATAACAAAGGCTATTTGAGTGCATCAGTTCTTTACCATAAACTATCCAAAACCTAGAGATAATCTTTGGAGAAGGCAATGGCAACCCATTCCAGTACTCTTGCCTGGAAAATCCCTTGGACGGAGGAGCCTGGTAGGCTGCAGTCCATGGGGTCATGAAGAGTCAGACACGACTGAGCGACTTCACTTTCACTTTTCATGCACTGGAGAAGGAAATGGCAACCCACTCCAGTGTTCTTGCCTGGAGAATCCCAAGGACAGGGGAGCCTGGTGGGCTGCCGTCTATGGGGTTGCACAGAGTCGGACACGACTGAAGCAACTTAGCAGCAGCAGAGATAATCTTTAGTTTTGCCTTTTATCAGCTTCATGTAGACTTTCAGTTTTGTTTAGAATTTAGTATGTGTGCTTTTCTATCCAACTCTGTCTCTCTTGGTGTGAGACTTGGACTTTCCATCAATAATCATATCAAGAAATCCAGTCTTGATCAGACAGTGACCTGTCTTTATAGTCATAGGGAACAACCCTTTGTTGATGCTTCCAATCTCTGAGAGGAGAGAGCACATCTGGAGCTGGAGGTGGGAGAGGTATATGTGTGCTTTTTGTTTTCCGGGGACTGTCCCTTAGGGATTATCTCTGCAGTAATTAAAATCTGGGATACATAGTGTAGCATGTAATGATCTTTTCTTCAATGTCTGTTTCATGTGTACAGTTTGGCTCTGTAACAAGACCCTCATTTTCTTATGCCGGAGGTTGCTTTTCCATTCTACAAAACTTCACTGAGAACTTGAAAAGTTGAAATAATTGTATACAGTGCTTATGTGGATATAATGATGAATCAGACTCAGACCTTCCCTGAAGTAGCTCAGTCTAATGAGAGAGAAAAAGTAATGAACTGTTAATCACATATGTTGACATAGGAATCTAAGAAACTAATGACTTTCTGAGACCACCAACAGGGAAGGGATTGTGGAGACTACAGAATATTGGGGGAGGGAGTTAGCTGGACTTTGAAGGATGAGGGAGATTTCACCAAGGAGGGAAACCCACTGGGGTACTTCTTAGGTACTTGACACATGCTTGGTGACAGATCTGTTATGGAAAAAGGCTCAGTTAAGGAAACAGTTTAGAGGACAATTCATAATTAATAGTCAGCTGAAAGTTGACCCTCTTGAGGGACACAGAGTTAGGCTCTGGAGAGAATTGACTTGGACTCAAAAAACCTGGGTTTATAACTCCATGCTTCTCTTTTTTCCCAATGGTGAGACCTGGAGTATGTGACTTTACATTTCTGAACTTACTTCATTCTATGTAGGTGAGAATCCTGATATAAAGCTCATGGGTGTTCCATGAGAGTCCTGTGGGTAAAGGATTCTTCAGTTCAGTCCAGTTCAGTCGCTCAGTCATGTCCAACTCTTTGCGACCCCATGAATTGCAGCACGCCAGGCCTTCCTGTCCATCACCAACTCCCAGAGTTCACTCAGACTCATGTCCATGGAGTTGGTGATGCCCTCCAGCTATCTCATCCTCTGTTGTCCCCTTTTCCTCCTGCCCCCAATCCCTCCCAGCATCAGAGTCTTTTCCAATGAGTCAACTCTTCGCATGAGGTGGCCAAAGTACTGGAGTTTCAGCTTTAGCATCATTCCTTCCAAAGAAATCCCAGGGCTGAGCTCCTTCAGAATGGACTGGTTGGATCTCCTTGCAGTCCAAGGGACTCTCAAGAGTCTTCTCCAACATCACGGTTGTGCTAAATCCTTTTTCAGTGTGAGCTCTCTGCTTGGCCCTGCAGTCAACCAGATGACACTGATCTCCATGTGATTTGGCCTCTGATTGTCCTTATCCTTCTTGGCAGGTTTTTTTTTTTTTTCTGTTTGTTTTCTTATTCTGCATTTTTAAAAAAATTCTTTTTAGTAATATCTTGAGTTTTAACTTTTAATTCTTTTAACTTTTTAATTCTTTTTAGTAATATCTTGAGTTTTAACTTTTCTAGGACTTCAGAGGATATTTTCTCTTGAGTGAAGTTACCTCCCAAGGTTCTTTGATCCTTCAATCTCCTTAATGTCTATTTGTCTAGACTCAAAAGTAGAAAGGCCAGAGGTCTTAGGCCAAGGGGGCCACTTGGGCAATAGTTGGATAATAGGACCATATATCAGTAAGGAGTTTCCCAGGAGAAAGCATCAGCCCTTGGTTAGCATGAAGTGTGGATGGCCGTGACTGGGCTATCTTTGCCCCTTAAGCCACAAGCTGGGATTCTGACTCTATGCATCAGGGCCCATGTTCTCTAATCACAGGGTTGAAGACAGCAGAGCTTGATCCAGCTCTTTCTCATGGAAATATACACAGAGGAGGGAAGTGATGACAGCGTGGGAACTATGACATTTTTAGCATTTCAGTTGTGCCTGTGTCACTTGGTGCTGTTCCTTTGGATTGCATATATGAATGAGTACTCACCCTCTGTTATGAAACTGGAAAAAGGAAGAGAGGGAAAACACTCTTATTATCATTTATTTAATTAAATTCTTTTAGTTTTCATTAATACTTCTAGATATAGAATTTCTTTTATATATTCTCATTGGTAAATATTTTTGCAGTGTGTTTGCTGCAGCTTTTAACCTTTTTTCTTTGCCTTTTATCTTCTTAGGGTCTTCTCATAGAATCTGTGAGCTGGACAGGTCTTTAGTCCAGCTCCCAAATCCTTTGTATATTAGCTCTGATAGCAACCACAGAGCTTCTGTTTACACATTTCCAGTTTCAGGGAGCTCATTTTCTCAAAGCAGCCAATTCTGGTTTTGGAGAATTCTAATTATTAGCTAGGGCCTTATCACATTAAAGTAAAAATCTACCTCCTTTACTCTTCTATCTACTGGAAATAATTTCTCTTTTGGTACCACCTCATTCAAACACTATTTTCCAAAGCTCAGAAGTCCTCTTTCTCTCCTTGTGAAAACCATTCAAATAGGTGGCACAGCTTAGTACTTGCTCCAGTTACTGTTGTCCCCTCCAGAGTGAACATCTCTTGCTCCAAGAGTAACTTCTGAAAACCCTGAATGTAGCCCTATTATATAATCAGGGATCAGGAGGATTCATTCTTCCATGGTCCAACTCTTGGCCTTTAAAACACACACACAAAGTTTGGAAGGATGCTTTCCACTCCTAGCTTGGGGACCCAACCCATTAGAATCCACTAGTGGCACTGAAGATTCCTCAAGTGGCTCCCTGCTCTATCCCACTAGCTCCTTCTCTCATATATATTTTTTAACCACATGGCTACTCTCTTGTAAGCAGATAGATTTCCTTTCCCTTGAACTGCCTGCCTCTGTCTTGGTCCCTGGTTCTCCATTATTGCCTTGAATTCTTTTATTCCTTTTTTTGCATTGGTGTAGGAATGCAAAAGTAGGAAGTCAAGAAACACCTGGAGTAACAGGCAAATTTGGCCTTGGAGTACGGAATGAAGCAGGGCAAAGACTCATAGAGTTTTGCCAAGAAAATGCACTGGTTATAACAAACACCCTCTTCCAACAACACAAGAGAAGACTCTATACATGGACATCACCAGATGGTCAACACCGAAATCAGATTGATTATATTCTTTGCAGCCAAAGATGGAGAAGCTCTATACAGTCAGCAAAAACAAGACCAGGAGCTGACTGTGGCTCAGACCATGAACTCCTTATTGCCAAATTGAAGAAAGTAGGGAAAACCACTAGACCATTCAGGTATGACCTAAATCAAATCCCTTACAATTATACAGTGGAATTGAGAAATAGATTTAAGGGCCTAGATCTGATAGAGTGCCTGATGAACTATGGAATGAGGTTCATGACATTGTACAGGACACAAGGATCAAGACCATTCCCATAGAAAAGAAATGCAAAAAAGCAAAATGGCTGTCTGGGGAGGCCTTACAAATAGCTGTGAAAAGAAGAGAAGCGAAAAGCAAAGGAGAAAAGGAAAGATATAAGCATCTGAATGCAGAGTTCCCAAGAATAGCAAGAAGATAAGAAAGTCTTCTTCAGCGATCAATGCAAAGAAATAGAGGAAAACAACAGAATGGGAAAGACTAGGGATCTCTTCAAGAAAATCAGAGATACCAAAGGAACATTTCATGCAAAGATGGGCTCGATAAAGGACAGAAATGGTATGGACCTAACAGAAGCAGAAGATATTAAGAAGAGATGGCAAGAATACACAGAAAAACTGTACAAAAAAGATCTTCACGACCCAGATAATCATGATGGTGTGATCACTCACCTAGAGCCAGACATCCTGGAATGTGAAGTCAAGTGGGCCTTAGAAAGCATCACTACGAACAAAGCTAGTGGAGGTGATGGAATTCCAGTTGAGCTATTCCAAATCCTGAAAGATGATGCTGTGAAAGTGCTGCCCTCAATATGCCAGCAACTTTGGAAAACTCAGCAGTGGCCACAGGACTGGAAAAGGTCAGTTTTCATTCCAATCCCAAAGAAAGGCAATGCCAAGGAATGCTCAAACTACCACACAATTGCACTCATCTTACATGCTAGTAAAGTAATGCTCAAAATTCTCCAAGCCAGGCTTCAGCAATATGTGAACTGTGAACTTCCTGATGTTCAAGCTGGTTTTAGAAAAGACAGAGGAACCAGAGATCAAATTGCCAACATCTGCTGGATCATAGAAAAAGCAAGAGAGTTCCAGAAAAACATCTATTTCTGCTTTATTGACTATGCCAAAGCCTTTGACTGTGCAGATCACAATAAACTGTGGAAAATTCTGAAAGAGATGGGAATACCAGAACACCTGATCTGCCTCTTGAGAAACCTGTACGCAGGTCAGGAAGCAACAGTTAGAACTGGACATGGAACAACAGACTGGTTCCAAATAGGAAAAGGAGTTCGTCAAGGCTGTATATTGTCACCCTATTTATTTAACTTGCATGCAGAGTACATCATGAGAAACGCTGGACTGGAAGAAACACAAGCTGGAATCAAGATTGCCGGGAGAAGTATCAATAACCTCAGCTATGCAGATGACACCACCCTTATGGCAGAAAGTGAAGAGGAACTCAAAAGCCTCTTGATGAAAGTGAAAGTGGAGAGGGAAAAAGTTGGCTTAAAGCTCAACATTCAGAAAATGAAGATCATGGCATCCGGTCCCATCACTTCATGGGAAATAGATGGGGAAACAGTGGAAACAGTGTCAGACTTTATTTTTCTGGGCTCCAAAATCACTACAGATGGTGACTGCAGCCATGAAATTAAAAGACGCTTGCTCCTTGAAAGGAAAGTTATGCCCAACCTAGATAGCATATTCAAAAGCAGAGACATTACTTTGCCAACAAAGGTTCATCTAGTCAAGGCTATGGTTTTTCCTGTGGTCATGTATGGATGTGAGAGTTGGACTGTGAAGAAGGCTGAGCACCGAAGAATTGATGCTTTTGAACTTTGGTGTTGGAGAAGACTCTTGAGAATCCCTTGGACTGCAAGGAGATCCAACCAGTCCATTCTGAAGGAGATCAACCCTGGGATTTCTTTGGAAGTAATGATGCTAAAGCTGAAACTCCAGTACTTTGGCCACCTCATGCGAAGAGTTGACTCATTGGAAAAGACTCTGATGCTGGGAGGGATTGGGGGCAGGAGGAGAAGGGGATGACAGAGGATGAGATGGCTGGATGGCATCACTGACTCAATGGACGTGAGTTTGGGTGAACTCCGGGAGTTGGTGACGGGCAGGGAGACCTGGCGTGCTGCGATTCATGGGGTCGCAAAGAGTCGGACATGACTGAGCGACTGATCTGATCTGATCTGATGAGTCAATTTGGTGGTAGCACAAAGAACAGTCTTCCTAAAGCTCAGGTCTGTTCATGGGCTCCTTTGCTGAATGAATGAATAAACTATAACAAAAGCAAAAATAAATGTCCCACACAAGGAGACAAAGGCAGACTTTTGGAAGCAATATTTAGGATATAGAAGAAAAGAGGGTGGGAAAATTGAACCTGTTGAATACCTGATATATACTAAGCATTGTTCTGTTTTACTTATACTAGTTTAAATATTCTAGCCTCTTTCTGACTCATTCATTAATTCCATTAATTTCAGATATCATAGAGTTTTATTTGTGTGTGTGTGTATGTGTTTTGGGGGTGGGAATTATGTATGTGTTTTAAGTAATTAGTTCATCTTCACATGGAGTTTTCTATTCTGAATTCTTAGGAGGTTCCTTGGCTTGTAGAATATCCCCCATAGGTGGTTTTGCATTTGCCTCTGTTTGATCCCTTAGCATATGAATGGATATGCCGTATCTATCTATCTGTATGTCTATTTGTCTATCTCTCATGCAGGTCATATGAATTCAAACTCCAGATCCATAGCAGTAATTAGCCTGTGATTTTGTTACCTTTGGTGGCTATTCCCACACACCCTAATCCAAGACTTTGATCAGTAGGCAATTTGTTGTTGCTTGTCCAGACACTGACTAACATATTTTAAGGCTCTGTCTCATGTCTGATAACATTGCAAACTTTTAAAATGGGCTGTTTCCAACTATTTACCTTGTAGGATACAAAGATTTCTCTTTTCCTTCAATAGGTCTTAGAACCCACCCCTCAGTTCCAAGAGCCTGTATTTACCATTGATCATGACTGAGACAGCTCCTGATTATAACTTTTGAGTTTTCAGTTTGATTTTGACACCTTGGAATTTCCTTCCAACCTGGGAAACTATTTAAGATTCTGAGTTTTATTTTATTTATCATGTAAAAAGTCTTGTTAAGAGATGAAATACCATCTAGTTATGGACTATTTCTCCTATATAATCTTCAAACTAACCTTCTGAAGTAGGTATCGTTATGTTGATTTTGTGGATAGTGGTATCAAGGTTCAGGATGGTTAGGTTAGTTTTCAGAGGTCACTAAGTAACCTTAGTGGGCAGTAAGTAGCAGAACAGAGATAACAGCAGCCAGCCAAGGAGACAAAGGAAGAATGTTGAATGTTCCTGAGGCAGGAAGAAAACCAGAAATGCACGATGCCATAAGGAAGGAAAGAGGTTCAAGGTTTCGATGAGAATCAAATGCTGTTAGGGGGATAAGAGCTGAGAAAGCCATTGGGTTTGGAGATTTTCTGAACAGAACAGATTGTATCTAAGTGATTTTTTGAAATGTGCCTGGAGGGCAGGACTCTGTGGTCTTGTCCTCTTCCTTCAGTACCACTTAGGAAGAGGCACTAAAGTGCTTTTTGATGGTGATGGTGATTATCCAAAATTTTCCCTGAAATTGCATTTGCCATTTGAAAATTTATGCAAAAATATGGATTGGGTCCAGCATTATGCTCACTCTTTGAATATTCTTTTTCTTTGAAAAGTTGCCTGTAGAATCCCCTCAAGGGAAAAACATTGAAAGGAAGGATGGGCTAGTGACAGGCTGATTAGAGGGGGCGTTTGCCATAACTCCAACCTTGCAGGGAGATGTAGAACATTGTTTCTTGAACAAGTACAACACATTGGGCACTGCGCTAAGCTCTTCATACTCAGCCTCTCTTTCCACCCTTTGGGGAAGGGCCCTGTTGTTCCCATTTTAAAGATAAGATGACTAAGGTTTTACAGCATCAATAGACTCAACACACCCAAGCTAGAAACAACAGAACTGGGATTCAAACAGAGGCTGCTCAGACTGCATGCTGAGGTGTCTTAATTTTTCAGGTCCCAGATAGGATATAAGTGGACTCTAAGTGCATTTTAAAAGTTCTCTAGGCACATGGAGAGATACATCCACCAGAATCAAAATGAGAGATCAGTGCATTCCAAATTCTCCTCCAGACACTCAACTGTATGCCCAGGTAGGGACCAAGTGACCAATAATTTATGGCCTCTGAATCTGGCCACTTGTTTTTCCTTAAGAGCAGACAAAGCCTGAAAGGCTGCAGGCTGAGTAAGGGGTCTTCATCATGACAGAGGAGGGGAGACCAGGAGACCCTCCTTGCTTCACATGGAGCCATTTTCGACCTCACTGAGGTGGCAGTTCATTTATTTATTCATCCATTTTACAGACATTTATGGGATCATCTTAGTTATATAACCCCTTATAGAGGATAGCCTTGTGAAGACCCTGATGTCAGGAAGGTGGGGATAAGGGTTTATATCTAAGAGAGTGAATGGAGTGCCTCCCGTAGGTCAGGTACTAAGCTAGGTGTAAAGACTCCAAAATGAGTAAGGTAGTGAAGAGGTCAGCTGTTCCATACAGTAGTCATTACTCAATAAGGCTATAAATTACTTACAAATAAATAAGATTAAAAAACCCACTCCCCAGCTGCCCTTGCCACATTTTGTAGTTCTCAGTAGCCACATGCAGCTGGTACCCAGCGTATGCGTTAGCACAACTGTAGGCCATTCCCACCATCATGGAGTGTGCTATTGGACAGTATCAGTGAGAAGGAATGTTGGCTCTGGAAACAGAAGGCCTGGGTTGGAACCTGGCCTTGTCGTTTAGCAGCTGGGAATCTGTGTGTGTCCTTGAGCACATTTAAAAAATATCTCTCTGCCGTTCTTCCTTTATCTACAAAATACAGAATATAATTACCAACAAAATAGGGAACATCTTAAGAGTGCTCGCTATGTTTTAGGCACCATGGTAACTGCTTTATTTGATTATTACTTAATCATGCAACCACCCTAGGATATAAATGCCATCATTGCCATTTCATAGATGTAAAGGCAGGGACAGAAAGCAGCTCTTTAATAGAGCTGGATGTGAACCCAGGATATAGAATCTGTGCTCTCAATCTTTTAAATTCCTGACAAGTGCATCAGTCTCATAGTGATGTTGGGAGATTCAATCATTTTACTCCATGGAGATCTTAGCATCTGACTGGCATAGAGGGAGAGCTGACAGAATGTTAGTTATTATTATTCTGGCCTTCAAAGAAGTTAGAAAAACTCGAATTTGTATTCTCGTTAAGAATTTGGTACTGTGCTCTCCTTGTGAGTGGAAAATAGAAAAAAATAAAGCAGGAAAAAGACCTTGTGGAGACTGGGACCCTTACCCCTTGTTCTTCCCCACTATGGACATCTCATTCCCCTCCTCTGCTTTGGTTTCCTCACCTAGAACATGTAGGGTTTACTAGAGTGTCCCTGGACTCTTGTTTCCTTTTCTAAATTCTCCGATTCCTTGATAAATGGGGCCTAATTTGCATTGCACAATTACAAGTCATGTATAAATATTAGCTTATGCAGCTGGTTAATCACTTAATGTCAGATAAACGTGCAGAGCAAGGTCTTAATATGTTTACATAAACTGTACAAACTGCTTTGTCATTAATTGTGCTTACCCAGCATCCTAGCATGAGTGGGCAGAGGTGGGAATCCAGGCTGGGCACCTGTCCCCCACACTGTTCCTACTGCCCAGGCTCTATTTGATGCCGAGGGCTCCCTCCCGAGGAATTGGGAGCTGGGGTTTGGAAAATGTTTATCCAAACAGTGTGGCCCTCAGAACTGGAGGCCCATGAGGCATTATCTCTGTCTTCAGACAGCCAAGCACCTCCAGGGCACTTCATTTCTCATCCAGTCATGGAAAAGATGGGAATTACTGCTTGTTTACACGTGGATGTCAAAACTTCTTCCTTCTTTTTCTTTTATTCATCTCTTTAAGTTTTACCACAGGAGATCCAGGACAATTTCAGGGCAGTTATGGGAAATTTCTCAGGTGTGATAAAGATTCTCTGGGTTTTTGTTCCATTGATTTTTATGGGACTGTGGATGGCTGTAAAATCAGAGTGGGCATGGTACAGTGGGCTGCCCGACAGCCTGGGCTGTGCAGGAAGATGGGAGGGGCTGGGGCCAGAGCAAGATGACACCAAGAAGGGGTGTGCTTTGACCTTGCAAAGGTTCAGGCCCAGAGGAGGAGGTTGGCCCTAGCTAGAATTCCAGTGAGAATGGAGAGAAGGGACTCTTCAGAGGGGTGTACAGCATGAAGGGAACAGGCCAGCACAACAAGGCCCTAAGACCAGCAGTAGGAAGCAGCCATAGGAAGCTGTCAGACCTCACAGCCTGTAGGAGCAAGCACACTTGAATTCCTGGAGTGAGCTGAAGTGGCCTGGGGCAGCATCCAACAGCTGAAGTCATAGGAGAGGGAGCGCCTGCTGAAAATGTGGGGCCAGGCAGGCAGGAAGGAAGTGGGAAAGACAAATCCTGCCATCTTCATCTTCCGACCTGCCAAGCTCCTGCAGGTGCCTTCCTTTGGCTGAATCCACCTGGAAGGTGAGGAAGCCAGGTGGGCTGATGCAGTCCACGTGGGTGGGCCCTGTGAGATCATAAAACAGGCCAGAGGATGGCAGAAATGGTATTTTAAATACCATTTATGGCTACAGAGGGAGGCCAAATGGTGACCTTTCAGCATAGACAGACATGCACAGTGTGTAGTGTGTGAGGTGGTGAGTGAGTAAAGGTGGAGAACTTGAGAGGTGTGGGGTAATGACCAGGAAGATGAGGCTTGAGCTTAACAAGTCTCCTCACTTCTTCTTCCATTTGCAATTGACTACTTTCTAAATAGACCAGCATCAAATACTAACGGAACTGCTATGATGTAGGGGCAATATGGAAAGGGCATCTGCTTGGAATTAGACTTATGTTTTCTTTTAAATCTTGGTCTAGTTGCTTATTAGCAAGGTGGCTTTCAACCAGTTATTCAACTTTGTCATCCTCAGTTTTCATGCCTGCAAAGTGGGAGTAATTTTGTAAACATCACAGTATTGCTATTACATTGAAATTAGATAATGAACATAGGACACCTATCCAGGAGTCTGATGTTCCTTCTTGTATTAATTCAACAATTGCACCCTGTGGTGGATGGGATTAGACCATGAGCTTGCATGCAGAGGGCTTCTCTGGTGGCTCAGATGGTAAAGTGTCTGTCTGCAATGCGGGAGATCCAGGTTCAATCCCTGGGTTGGGAAGATCCCCTGGAGAAGGAAATGGCAACCCACTCCAGTACTCTTGCCTGGACAATTCCATGGACAGACGAGCCTGGTAGGCTACAGTCCATGGGGTTGCAAAGAGTCAGACACGACTGAGTGACTTCACTTTTCACTTGCATACAGATAACCGATAGTCCAATTGAAGGAGGATATTCATTGTGGTATACATGTAAACAAATATGGAATGATACAAATTGTCATATCTAATTCTATTAATAAAGACATATGTGCACAGACTTATACCCAAAATGTTAAGAAGGCAAAGACCAATGTGATGTGATTACTAGGGAAAACTTTATATTGGGGATTAGAGAAGTCCTTTCTGAGAAATTAGTATGAAGACTGAGATTTGGAAGATGGATAGAAGTTATACAGCAATGCCAGTCAAAAGTGTTCAGTAGGAGGAGGAGTGAGGGGTGGCGGGGAATTATATGGAAGAAGGAACACTATATCTTCTCCCTCACTGGCTCCTCCTTATCAGAAGCCTTTATTGATGCTACCTCATCTTTCTGACCTCTTAAGATACTGAAGAGCCCTTGGGCACAATTCTTGTACCTCTTATGATCTTGTACCTCTTATTATGATCTCAGGCAGGCTCATGATTTTAAATACCATTTATTTATCCTAATTATTAGCCCAGATTTCTCCTCTGTACACCAGATTTGTTCATCGCCAACTGCCTACTTAACTTCCCAATATAGGTATCTCATAAATGGGCCAAATATTCCATCCTAAAATAAGCATATGGTTTCTATTCATTCCCCTTCACAAATTTGCCCCTCTCACCATTTCATTCTTCCAGATTTTCAGGGAAAATACTTTAGAGTCTTGGAGCTTCTCTTTATTTCATATTCTACCATCCATCCCTAAGCAAGTCATCTTGGCTCTATTTCTGAAACGTATCTAGAATCCCAGTGCTGCTCATGCCCTCCTCCACTGCTCCAGTCTGCTCTGTGGCTCCATCATCCCGCCCTCACATTCTCTTCCTTTGTTGTCCACCTACCATCAATTTTGGCTTCATAAAGCAGCCAAATGATCTACTAAATGTAAGTATTATGTCATCCCTGATTAAATATCTCCAAAGAATACAAAAATACTGATTCAAAAACGACACATGCATTATTTACAATAGCCGAGTTATAGAAATGACCTAAGTGCCCCTCAGTGGATGAATGGGAAAAGATGTGGTATTTATACACAATGGAATGCTACTTATCCATGATGACAGCATGGATGCCTCTTGAGGGTATTACACTAAGTGAAATAAGTCAGATGGAGAAAGACAAACATCTTGTGATTTCATTCATATATGGAATATAAAAAAAAACTAATGAACAAACAGAAAAAAGTCATGAATACACTAAACCAAAGAAAAACAAACATTAAGGTATAGATAAGAGAGCAGTAGTTACTCGAGTTTAAGGGGCCAGTGGAGGGAAGGCTGAAATGGGTAAAGGGAATTGACATATGTGATGATGATAGACGGAAATTAAATTTTTAGTGCTGAGCATGATATAGGGTATACAGAAGTAGAAATATAGTATTATACGCATGAAACATATAATGTGATAAACCAATGTTACTTCAATTAAAAAAAAAAAAAAAAACACAAACTCCAGTCAATTCCACCTCACTCAGTAAAACCCTTAAAGTCTTTCATGGCCCGGGCACCATATGTAGTCTTCCCTGTGTGCCTGCCCATCCCCTGCCCTGGGCCCATCTCCGTCTCTCAGAGTCCCCATCACACAGGCTTCCATTGCCGAGTACAATCCTAGCTCAACCCTCTTTTCTGTCACTCTGTTTGGGTTGTAGGGTATTCACTTGACTTAGGTTCTCGTTGCCTTCAAGTCTCTGCTCAAATCCTATCTTTTAAAAAATGCCTTCCCCAACTGCCTTATGTAAAATTCAGGTTCCTTTTCGGTTTTGCACAGACACAGCTTCATCTTAGCATCTACCACTTCATATTATAAACACTCTTTCTTTTATTTATTTATTTTTTGCATAGACTGTGTGTACAGTGGAGAAGATCCTTGTCCCTTTGTGAATCACTAGTGCCCAGCATATACTATATACCCAATAATCAGTTCTTGGATGAAGGTCTGTATTTTCCTGATATCCAGTAGAAATTCCCCATGGAGACATTTTTTTTTTTCCCATCAGCAGTCCTGAATTTATTCCAATCTGGATGAACTTGAAGGCTATAATAGTATTATGGGTGCATTTATGCTTCTGATGTATTTTTGAACTATCCTTTGGTACCTGAATCATGGTTTTTGTTGCATTTGAGTTATCAGAAGAGGCTTGTGGTGACTACTTTATAGCCAGTGTGTTTTTAGAGGGTGTTGTCCATCTTGTTGAACGTTACTGACAGAGTAATGGTGAGTAGTTTTGAGAAGTTCGGATTGGATCAAGTTGTGACTGCATAGTTTTTCTTTTTTCTTCTTCTTCTCTTTTCCCTTGAACTCTAAGGGGAACTATAAACATAGACACATGTTGTTTTGTATTCTTGTGTCTAACACATGTTTATTGAGCCCTTGTTATATACTAGGTATTGTGCTAAGTGCTTCCATGTACTTTTTATACCACATTTATCTGGTGAATTGGTAATTTTTTTAATTTTGAAATTGAAGAATTAAAAATAAGTCATAGAGAAGTATGTGATTTGCCTCTATACTGAAAGCTAGTGAATGCCAGAGCCAAAATGACAAATTGACTTTATTAGAGGAATCTGAAAAAGAAAGAGGAGCTTTAATTGTGGAAAGACAAATTCAAGAAGCAGAAGAACATACTAGAAATGTCTATTAAGGCTTTTCAGTTCAGTTCAGTTCAGTTCAGTCGCTCGGTCGTGTCCGACTCTTTGCAACCCCATGAATCGCAGCACGCCAGGCCTCCCTGTCCATCACCAACTCCCGGAGTTCACTCAAACTCATGTCCTTCGAGTCGGTGATGCCATCCAGCCATCTCATCCTCTGTCGTCCCCTTCTCCTCCTGCCCCCAATCCCTCCTAGCACCAGAGTCTTTTCCAATGAGTCAACTCTTCGCATGAGGTGGCCAAAGTACTGGAGTTTCAGCCTTAGCATCATTCCTTCCAAAGAAATCCCAGGGCTGATCTCCTTCAGAATGGACTGGTTGGATCTCCTTGCAATTAAGGCTTTTAGTGTTACTAATAATAAATAATAAATACTGAGGCACATGTGAAGATGTGTTATTTAGGATCTCTGCCCTCAAGAAGCTCACAATCCAGGTGGAGAGAAAAAGTATTCAAGAGGTGCAATATTTGCCCTAAAGAAGAACAAAAGGATAAACCTTCTTCTTTGTAAAAAATCGCAGTGAGATAATGTATCAGCATGGAAATGTATAGATGTATGTTGAGGAGACCTGTCAGAGATTATGAGGGAATGAATACAGTTGCTCTATTGGGGTTAATTGACTAATAACTGATTTTTTAAGATCTGATATTTTATGATGGCATTTTTCTCAGTATGTTTGAGAAAAAGGCAGGAGCAACAGTGAAATAAATGCTGCCTTTTTTCATGCTGCTGCAGAGCCCTCACAGGGAAGAAAACTAACCATTCTCCTATAATCATAAATAAAACTCCCTTTTCTCTGGTTTCCCATTTCTCAGTTTATGAAAGAATATTTAAGAGACTATTAGAATTTAAGAATTAAATGGATGTTGAAATATCCCCTCTAATTACAGATAAAGAGACTAAAACCCAGAGAGGTTCCAGGATTTGTTCTAAAGCTGGTCAGGACTCATGGCAGAATCAGAGCAGCCACCTTTCTGCCAACTCTGTGGTGGTGGAAAGAGCACCAGCCTTGGAGCCAGAGGCATGGGTCTGGCACATCTCTGCTGTTTTCTGTACCACCTGGGTACCTCATTCACCCTCTGCCTCTTTAGTTCCACAGTCAGAATGGGAGGTAATAACACTTCACAAGCCCTTTAGGAGGAGTTCTCTATAAACCATAAAGTCACATGGATGATGGGAGTGTTAGCAATATCCCTGTCTCATCTTTTGAAGATTGTAGAAACTGTCTAGCATCTGCCCTTTCTCTGTCTGGTTCTGTGTTTCTTCTAGGGGTGAAAGATGCAATCTCGGTGAGACAACAAGATGAACCACCTAAGGGTTTTGGAAATAAACATTGTTTTTTCAGAAGAGACCTATGCAAATTGATAGAGAGCATCTCATCACAATGAGCCACAAACTCTGAAGATTATCTGCCTCTTAAAAGCTCAAAAGATCAGGGAACTATAGCTTTAAGTTGCACTCTGGCTGATGTGTGAGTTTCCACTGCACTGCCCTAGCTTCTCTTGCGTTCAATAAACATGAGGAATTGCACTGTAATAGCAACCAATGCACCCAGACACACACTTTAATTAAAGGAATACATCACACAATAAAGTGCATTTAAATGAAAAATCTTTCCATTGGAAGTACACTTTCTTTCTTTCTTTTTTTTTTTCTTTCTTTCCGTGGTACTTTCCTGATCTTTAAACACTTCTAAGAAGACAGTAAGGGGAGGCTACGGTCAGGGTGAATCTTTAGGGAGATGCTGGGGATTATGGCTGCCTTGGTTCAAAAGGAGTGTTGGTTAAACCTTGTATGGTGACAAGCGGTACAAACAACATCTAGGGTGGCCGCACAGGTACTGAGATGGAAGGAGTGGAACTGTGCATGCTGATATACTTTTTCAGGATTTCTTCATATCAGGAGGAGGAGTGATGGCTAGAAAGGGGGGAAGGGCAAGTGAGAGAAATAATTGAGATTGCATATTGTAGATATCTGGACTGATGATTATACAGAGGTCTGGTTGCTGCTGTTCTTTGGATAGAAAACCAAGCTAAAGAGCCATCTGCCTCTCCCTGTGCTAGTTATGGTATTATTTTCCTTATTGACTTTATTGAAAAATATTTTCTGTCTAATAAACCACACTTATTTAAAGTACACAGTTCAATGGGGTTTGACAGTCATAAGCTCCTATAAAACCACTTCCAAGAAGCAGAGCATTTCCATCACCTCTGCCAGAGGTGTCTCGTGCCTCTGTGCAGTCCATTCTTCCCTCCACCTGTGGCCCCAGGCCAGCACTACTCTGCTTTTTATCACTGTAGATTAGTTTGCATCTTACACAAATGGGGTCATACAATGCCCGCTTCTTTTGTGTGCCTGGCTTTTTTCATTAAGCACAGGGATTCTCAGATTCCATCATGTCACTGTGCATATCAGTAGTCCATTCCTTTCTACTGCTTTCTATTGATTTTGGTGTTTTAAGGTTAATACAATTCTTAAACCTTTAAATGGCTATTCTTGCTGGTTGTGTACTTGGGAAACTCTCTATGCATATCTGAGCTGAGATCATTTGTCTCCACATTTTAGGAATATAGACACTGCTCTAGTGACCAACAGTGGTGGTCAGCATGTTCCAATCCAGGTTGCACAGTGAGAGATTGAGGCCAACTTCAGACGTGACTGAGTGATTTCACTTTCACTTTCCTCTCCTTACCTCCCTCCATTCCAGTTTCCTTTTCTCTCTTTTTTTTTTTTTTAATTTTATTTTATTTTTAAACTTTACATAACTGTATTAGTTTTGCCAAATATCAAAATGAATCTGCCACAGGTATACATGTGTTCCCCATCCTGAACCCTCCTCCCTCCTCCCTCCCCATTCCATCCCTCTGGGTCGTCCCAGTGCACCAGCCCCAAGCATCCAGTATCGTGCATTGAACCTGGACTGGCAACTCATTTCATACATGATATTTTACATGTTTCAATGCCATTCTCCCAAATCTTCCCACCCTCTCCCTCTCTCACAGAGTCCATAAGACTGTTCTATACATCAGTGTCTGTTTTGCTGTCTCATACACAGGGTTATTGTTACCATCTTTCTAAATTCCATATATATGCGTTAGTATACTGTATTGGTGTTTTTCTTTCTGGCTTACTTCACTCTGTATAATAGGCTCCAGTTTCATCCACCTCATTAGAACTATTCAGGGCACAGTGACTATGTCCCAGGCACTGCTCTAGGTACCTGAGTACATTAAGGAACAAACAAAAAGCAGACAAAAAATTTCTCCCATCATGAAACTTTCCATGTGTGTCAAATTAAAAATAAAGTGCTATATTTATTGTTATTGTTGGTTTGTATAGTTGGCCAACTCTTGATATACAGTTGACCCTTGAACCATGTGGGGGTCAATCCGTGCATAATTTATTGTCAGCCCTCTATATCCTTGGTTCCTCTTATCTGTGAATTCAACCAGCCACTGATTATGTAGCCCTCCCTATGGTATTTACTATTGAAAAATATCTGCATGTAAGTGCACCTGGGCAGTGCAAACCTGCATTGTTCAAGGTCAACTGTAGTTGGCTAACTATCATTGGAATTGGTCTAACAATAACATGTGTTGTTAATTATTGTCATAAGTGCTATAAGGAAAATAACATAAGAAAGATTAGGGAGAGTCAGCGTGGGAGAGCTGCAACTTAAGGTGGTCAAAAGAGGGCTCCTCAAGACAATGTGAGAGAAGCAAAGTTCCAGAGCAGAGATTCCAGTCAGTTCTGTGGATATCCAGCATACCATTAATGCCTAGAACATGATCTCTTGAATGTGGGCAGGCTTTTAACAGCACTGAAAGGACAGAGCCTCTTGACACCCATTCTTGAATTTTCCAAAGCATTTGCCTCCCTTGACCTAGGTTCTTTCCAGTTCATTTGGGTTCTCTATGGTTTTTGGCTCTAGTGACTGAATTTAGAAAAGGATGTGCAGTAACTGGAGTAGGTTGAGAAAACATACATGTTCAAAGTGAAGGAAAAACATGCTTAAGAGGAGATCTGAATTAATTTTTGGACATTGAATGGTTTGGTGAAAGCTTGCCAATTTTTTTTTTTTTTCCAGTGAATGTCTTTTTTGTATTGAACGATTGACAATGGTAAAGGTTCTGATGAGGAAGTATGTAAGTGCAGGTGAGCTTGGGTAAATAGACTTGATAGATACCTAAATCTATTAATACACAAATGGGAAGGAGATGAGGTCCCTCCCTTCCTATTAAGATGGTAACTTGATAAACTTAGAATCATTCCCTTTAATAGACCTAAAAGACATTTTAGTCTGCATTTATAATCTATCCCTCTGGTCTTGGAGCATGTTAATGCCAGAAGTTCAATCATCTTTTCCTCTTTTTACACTCAAACATCTATAAGGTTGATTTTCAAGGTCCATCAGTTTAATTACATCAGCCTGTTGGATCTTACTGTCTCAAGAGGAAAAAACTAGACTAGTGGACACTATGCAAATGTATGTTGATGCACTTTCATGAGTTGTAAACTTCAAAGGATCCAAAGAGCTATGGCAGATGGTTAAAATCTTGGAGTTTGCAACCAGACAGGCTTGACTGCAAGTTCTACCTTTACCCTTGATCATATCTCTACTAAATGACACTCTGTAAGGAGACTGTAAAGCACCTACTTCATAATGTGAAGATTCAGTGGGATAAACTGAATCCAGCAGCATATGCAAAAGAAAATGTATTATTCTAAAATATAATTTATTTTTAGGATGCAGTATCATTTAATGTTAGAAAAATGAAATTACCTGTATTAAAGGTTTAAGGAGAAAAACTACATTAACATTTCAGTTGACTCATGAAAATTCTTGAATAGAATTCAACATCCACTAGGATTTACAAAACAAAAACAACAAAACAAACAAAAACTTTAGCAAATGTGTAGAAGATGAGTGCTTCTTTAACATGATAAAGATTATCAATAAGAAAGTGTAATAAATGTTATTTTAAATTGCTAAGTATTAAAAATATTTCTTTTAAAATCAGGACTAAGACAAAAATGCCTACTTACTATGCCTTTGAATTAGTGTTGCACTGAGAATCTTAAGCATCATAATAAGAAAAAAAAGTCATCCTTTGATAATATGATTCTCTACATTTAAGACTCAAAAAAAACTACAATTTATTAAACTTAATAAATCTTATCAATATCAAATGGATTTTTATTCCTCCACAATAATTAGTTAGAAAACATAATTAAAAACATAATTTATACTGTGTAACATGTTTCACTTTCAAATAAGAGTAAAGTGCAAAACCTTTATGGAGAAAACTTCAAAACTTTAAAAGAAAGCAAACTAAATGGAAAAATATACCATGCACATTTAATAGAAGTCTCAGTAGCATAAAAAAGGCAATCTCTTCAAGTTGTTTTGTTTTAATATAATTTGATCAAAATAACAACATATGCTTGTAGAAACTTATTAAGTTGATTTTCTAATACATGAAAAACAGCAAAGGCCTCAAAATAACCCAGATTCACCTAAAGGAGAATAAAGTGTATGTTGTTGGGTTATCAGATATCAACAGTTTCAGTTTTATTCTGTGTCCCTGTTCAGTTTATACATGCATACACACACACACACAAACACACATACATACATACACACAGAGACATAGGCATATTGACGAGTGGTTACAGAATATAGAGCTCAGAAAAGATTCATGCAAAACATATGGCAAATTAATAATACCAGTGTTGGCAAAACAGAACAGTAGGTGTAGAATGAATTGTTTAATGATTATGGCACAACTGTTTATTCAGAGGAAATAAATATATTTGGATTTGAACTTCTTAACATACATAAAAATAAAATTCCAGATGAATCTAAGAATTAAATGTGAAAGAAAATATTAACCTTTAAGAGAAAATTCTGAAAGTCTTATTTTACACTTTATTATAGAAAAGGGCTTCTTAATTAAGACCCTAAAAATGCTAACCTAAAAATAAATACATTCAAGTTACATTAATTAAAGTTCATAATAATGAGGAATAATTTTTCACTAATAAATACCAAAAATGGTATGTGAAAATACAAGCCACAAACTTGGAGGAGATATTTGCAATTTTTGTAATATCTCTATCAAAAGATAAGGATCTATTTTATATAAAGAAAAAGTGCAAATTTATAATTGAATGACAGGCAAATTAACAGAATAATTGCCAGAATAAATGACAAGGCATAACATTTAAGGGGATACACTAATGGAAAATAAACATGAAAAAAACGCTCGACCTCATTAGTAATTGGTGCAATGCTAATTAAGATGGCAATAAGATAGCATTTAATACCAACCAAATGGGCAAAATTATGACACCTCATCATTTCAAGTATGAGGGTGGTTGAAGTTCATTGGGAATCCTAGTGCATCCTGGGTAACAGCTTAAATTTGAATAATCACTTTGGGAAACAGTCTGGCAGTAGCTTTGACACCAACTACATGCAGAGCCTATGACTGAACAATCAACTCCTGGTGTAAACCCTGGGGAAACTCTTGCCAGGAGACACACACATGAATGCTCATACATAATTGCTTTTTACAGCAAAAAACGCTGGAAATAAGTATCCATCAATAGGCAGATGGACAAATGAATTGTGTTATACTCACACAATAGAATATTATTCAGCCATGAAAATCAACAAACTAAAAACTGCATTGAACAACATGCATGGATGGATCTTGGAAAAATATCCTGGGTAGAAAACAAATCCTATCAAAGTAGATTTTAAACAGTAATGACTTCATTTTTAAATTTCAGAAAGAAACACTGCCTAACAATGTTGTGTTTAGAGTTACATATTTATGGAGTAGAATTACTTCTAAAATCAAGGGGACAATAAAACTCCAATTCTGGTGACTGCTTACCTTTGGGGTTCAGGGGGAGCACATAGATAGCTTCAGTGCAATAGGTGAGGTTTTTTGGTAGTAGGGAATCACAGGTGTATTTATTCTGTTGTGCTTCAAAACTTACATTTATGTTATATAATTGCATATTATAAATATTGCATATTTTATAAGAAGAAAATATTTATAGGACTTATAAAAAAACTGAGAAATAGCACTGGGAAGAAACTGTAAAGCGAAATAAACTTAGCACCGTGTATTTGACTGATTGCTGTCACTTTTATTATTGTAACTATTTTTGTAAGTAGTCATCAGTTTTTTTGTGCTCCCTCATATAAATTATTATCATAAAAGATAAACCTTCTGAGGGCTCTATCATATTGTCTGGAAGGTGGACTCTGACTGCAGCCAGTGATATTCCTGTCTGCCACTCCAATTTCTTGACATCCCTGGTGAAAGTTGTTTTTTCTCTTCACTCAGCATGCTTGCTCAAAGGTCAAAAAATAAATGTTATTTCAAGTTACGGTGGGGGTGGGGCAGGGAAAGTTGCATAAAACAACATATACACTGCTATTAATCTTGAAAACTGTCTCAAGGAAGAAATTTTTGAACCAGTTTGACTCTTGAAATCAGGAGAGCAGTGTTCTCATTTGGAGAACAATATTTTTAACAATGACTTTGATGTGGTACTAGAAATTGCATTATATCTCATTTAAAGATTAAGTCGCTTGTTTTTTTGTGCTGGTAATATTTTTTTTCTGCCACTTCTGGATAATTATCAAGCTTATTTGTTGTAATGAAAGGGGCTTTTTTGAGAGAGCCCTCTGCTTCTTCTGCTGGTCTCTGCATGAAACCGTTGTACTGCTAGGGTGTGTGTAGCCAGAGGCAGGGTAGGGGCAGTCGTGGTGGCGGTGGTAGAAAGGTCCTAACTTGGATGAATATAGGGTTCCAAGAAGCAGTCAAGCAATAGGAAGGTAGTTAGTCACTGCTGTCTATGGGGTCGCACAGAGTCGGACACGACTTAAGCGACTTAGCAGTAGCAGTAGTCACTTCTAACTACCAGAAGTGAAATGAAGAGTCTTTGTAGACTCAGGGGAGGAAAGAGGATAGATTAACCAGAAAGGCCAGTTGGATCAGCCAGGCAGCAAGAGGTTGCTAGGTAGTATAGCTTACTGGTTAAAGCACGGATTTTAGGTTACATCAGTTCAGTTCAGCTCATTCGCTCAGTCATGGCCGACTCTTTGCGACCCCATGAATTGCAGCACGCCAAGCCTCTCTGTCCATCATAGTCCAGTCTAAAACAAAATAGAGGAAGCAGTCATGGACTTTATGGCTCATGTTATTATTACTGATGCTTTTGAGAACAGAACTACAGAGATAGTAAATATGAGAAGTTTTAGCACACAGAATGTTGCTCAATAAATGCTTCATTTGAGAAAACACCACACACACACACATACACACACACAGAAGTCACTCAGTCGTGTCCGACTCTGCAACCCCATGGATTGTAGCCCACCAGGTTCCTCGGTCCATGGGATTTTCCAGGCATGAATATTGGAGTGGTCCTCTTTAATTTCACTTGTCTCACAAGGATGGGTCCTTCTCCGTTAGATTCCACTCTTCATCTCCTTAAGCTTTGTTCATTCATTTGTTGAATTTGGCGTGCAGCTGTTTCCTACATGAAATCATGAGGCCCCCAATAAGCAAAAGCTGCACTGAGATAATTTTTTATATTCCCTTCAGTGCCATATAAAAATGTCATTAGCCAAAGCACAGCAAACCAACCTCTAAGAACTGGCCTTTTGCACGAAGTATTCACTGACTAGCATAGCCTACAGAACATACAGACTTAGTTTCTGTATGATGCAGTGTTACCTATGGATATATATTGTATATAGTAAGGAATATTTTGTTTGGAAGTGATGAAATCCCATCTCAAATTGACATAAGCAGATGGAATTTGTGGAGTTAGTAGGTATGACATTCAAGAGAAGATCAGATTTCAAGTGTGATTGAGTCTAAGAGATCAAAACATGCTGGCAGCGCTCTTTTCCTGTGCCTTTCAGCTCTTCTTTTTTCTGACTGCATCTTTGTTCTTGAGAAGTAAGCTTGCCCCACAGAGTGGTGGCCAGCAATTCCATGCCTCTGTCCTAGTCTCTCACAACCCTGGTGGAAAGAGTCTCAATATTAGCTCCAATTGCTTCTGGCTGTGCCACATACCTACCCCAAAACTAATCACCAAGGCTATTACATTTGGCTTAGGTCTAGATCACATGTTGACCCTGATATCCAGGTGAGAATGGGGGAATAGTCACACACAAATCTCATGAACTAGTTGGAGGACAGGTGGTGCCAGGGAATTTCAGAGTTACTGGAAACTGTACAGATGAGCAGAGTAGCAAAGCAACAGACACAAGTCTTTTTTTTTTTTTTTAAGTTTCTTTTTTTTAATATAAATTTAATTACTCCTTGGAAGGAAAGTTATGACCAACCTAGACAGCATATTAAAAAGCAGAGACATTACTTTGCCAACAAATGTTCATCTAGTCAAGGCTATGGTTTTTCCAGTAGTCATGTATGGATGTGAGAGTTGGACTATATAAAAAAAGCTGAGTGCTGAAGAATTGATGCTTTTTTTTTTTAATTTCTAATCTAATTTTATTTTTTTAATATAAATTTATTTATTTTAATTGGAGGTTAATTACTTTACAATATTGCATTGGTTTTGCCATACATCAACATGAATCCGCCACAGGTATACACATGTTCCCCATCCTGAACCCCCCTCCCTCCACCCTCCCCATACTATCCCTCTGGGTTGTCCCAGTGCACCAGCCCCAAGCATCCAGTATCATGCATCAAACCTGGACTGGTGATTCGTTTCATATATGATATTATACATGTTTCAATGCCATTCTCCCAAATCATCCCACCCTCTCCCTCTCCCACAGAGTCCAAAACACTGTTCTATACATCTGTGTCTCTTTTGCTGTCTCACATACAGGGTTATCATTGCCATCTTTCTAAATTCCATATATATGTGTTAGTATACTGTATTGGTGTTTTTCTTTCTGGCTTACTTCACTCTGTATAATAGGCTCCAGTTTCATCCATCTCATTAGAACTGATTCAAATGTATTCTTTTTAGTGGCTGAGTAATACTCCATTGTGTATATGTACCACAGCTTTCTTATCCATTCATCTGCTGATGGACATCTAGGTTGCTTCCATGTCCTGGCTATTATAAACAGTGCTGTGATGAACATTGGTCTTATATTGATTTGGCATTTTTCTCTGCTACATTTGGAGGTTATTACATGTGAGGCTGTATTTTCCTCTTTTATCTCTT
Source organism: Bubalus kerabau (assembly GCF_029407905.1). Lineage (NCBI taxonomy): Eukaryota > Metazoa > Chordata > Mammalia > Artiodactyla > Bovidae > Bubalus > Bubalus kerabau. The sequence goes on from NC_073645.1 coordinate 28,144,453, forward strand.
CTAATTTTGAAACAGAATATACAGTTTTGATATAATACAGACTCAACACAGTTGAGTTGAATTGCTTCTCTTGGTAGAGTCTAGAAGAGCCATAGCTGTTCATCTAGATTCTCCCTTGACTAATTACTGTTACTATGAACTCAGTTTCTTTCTTCTTCTCTCTGTATCTTAAACTTCTCTTCATGAGAGCACCAAGGAACTATTTAATTCTTCCACCTTACCTGCTGAACTACAAACTTAATTTTGTTTCTTTTCTTCCCTTGTTCTACCAATGCCCCATACATTCTTCCTGTTGCTTAAGTCTGGGGCTTCTCTCCCATGTCACCCATGTTGAAATCATTGTATCGTACTCTCTTCTCATTACCTTCGCTTCTTTTCTATTGCCACTGTTACCACCTCAGTTTCTGTCTGTTTTACAACACCTATAGAGGCTTCCTAAGTTTTCAGATGTCTTTCAGTGTCTCTACCTGCTTCCTATGCACTGACCTAAGTTAAAATTCCTACAGAATAACATATTTGATCATTCTTTAGAAGTCATCTCTACCCTTTCCTCATTTTACAGGTAATACAACTGAAAAGAGATCAAGATAACCGTGGAGTGTCATGAAGTCAGGGTGTGGTATTGTGCATATGTCATATGTCATTCCCACACAGAGGAATAACCAGTTGTTCTCCATTGCTCATATTTTGAGTTAGCATTCGTGTCTTCCATTCTAGACTGCACCTTCCATCTCTACTTTTCCGCTTCATGTACTTCACATTCTAGACACATATGGGTTCTGTTCACCTCTGTAAAATTTCTTGTTCTGCCTCTTTCTCTCCCTTCTCTTACCTCTCCAACCCACATGCTAATCCTTGAGCAGATGCCATTTTCCCAAGTGCTTCCTTTAGTCATCCAACAGAAAGTGGTCATGCTACTTCTGAGTCTTAATATTCCTTCATCCTTTCATCTAATACCAAGGGTAGCTATTTATCAGGTGTGTACTTTGTGCCACATCCTGTGTCAAGCCCTTACTTATTCTACCTTGCTCAAAGATGCCCACTCCTATGTTGTATCTAATAACCGTGCTGGAGTTAATCCATCTTGTCATCTTTGTTACTTTCGCATTACTCAGAATAATACCCAGCATGCAGGAGATCATCAGTGGGCATCTGTTGAATGGATGAAAGAGTCAATAAATGAAGGAATGCAATTATTTCTAAATTAAAGATCAGCTTGATGCAGGGGTCCATTATTCCTGATGAAAATGGCAGATGATCTTTCTGTTCTATGTCAGAATGGGACTGGTTACCATAGAAATGCATTCCTTTCTCTTACCTGAATTTTGCAGAAGCACCAACAACTTGCATTTCAATGTCAAGGCCTTAGAGCTCTAATATTTCTTGACTTCACCTAACTCAGGTGACTAACGTGAAAGTGAAAGTCGCTCAGTCGTGTCCAGCTTTTTGTGACCCCATAGACTATACAGTCCATGGCATTCTCTCGGCTAGAATACTGGAGTGGGTAGCCTTTCCCTTCTCCAGGGAATCTTCCCAATCCAGGGAGTGAACCCAGGTCTCCTGCATTGCAGATGGATTCTTTACCAGCTGAGCCACAAAGGAAGCCCAAGTGACTAAACCAGAGCTCAAATTTGCTGTCTTGGAAAATCCACAATTTTGTTTCAAATACGTTGTATCCATGGTCTTATTGCTGTACCAGACAGCTTTCTGGATCTGCTATTAGAATCCACAGGGTTGCTCATACTTACTTGTCACTGGATGTCTAGGATATGGGATTTGCTCTTTATGGAATGAGAATTTTTTAAGACAAGGGTCTCATAAAGTTTGACCATATAAGATAGTTTCTTCTAAATGAAATTGCCAAATCTTGAATGGCTCTCCCTTGCTGTCAGGGTGAAGTTCAAGTTTGTAACCACAGAATTCAACCTTTATGCAGTTTATAACATATATGCATTACCCTCTGCTTCTTTCTGCAAACCCTATTCATTGGATGTATCTTGGATACACACTAAGTATGGGAATATCATAGAAATAACAGTTTTGGACTATAGTAAATTAGTGTGAGCATGCTCTGCTTAGAGATAGTCAAACTCATTAAAGAGCTGTTTTAGCAAACAAACAAATAAACCAAAGCAACTCCCTTTCCTCCCCCAAAACTCTCCACGTGAAGTAGCAAAAGCTGGATTTGGATTACAGAGTTGGGGGCAGGGCACCTGATCTTCACCATTTCCCTCATCCTCTTTATGCTGTCCTGTCACTATACCGTTGCTTATGTATGAGTTTCTGCCCTTGCTGAAGAGCTACCAGCTCAGATGTCAGTCAGTCAGAAAGCATCTCCCTTGTCTGAGCTCCCATTACACTCATCTGTACCTCTGTTACTCCAGCACATAATATCCAACATTGTAGTTAATTATTGCAAGCAACGCATTCCCCCAGGAGATCATATGCTACTAGAGTGCAGGGCGTGTGTCTTAGACATCCATATGTCCAAAGTGCATCACACAAAGCCTTGTCATTAAGAGAGTCTTGGGTAACACCCATTGGCTGGTACTTGATCCATCAGCGTGTGTGTACACTAAAATAGAATTAACCAACCAGTTGCATGACTATCTCTCTGTGCTGTTTTACAGAGCTCAAACACTCTTTTATTTTCCCACCTGAACTCTGACACATTCTCATTTTAATAATGAATAATTCTAATAACCGGTAATTGTAATAATGTTCCCTGAGATGGGATAATTTCAGTTGACTCACTTGACATATCTATAAACACACTGGATAATATAAAATGCATCTTTGTGAATTTGCGCTTAATAATGTTAGGAAGCACTAGGCTTTTGTTTGATTTGTTTTTCACGGTGTCCCCAATCTGGTTCAGAGCTTACAGTTAAGAGAAAGTTGGGAGACATTTATGTTTTCCAATATGTATAAGCCAATTTGTATAAGCTACAAATCATAATGTATAATTCCAAATATATGAAATTCTGGAAAAGGTAAAGCTATGGAGACAGTAAAAAATCAGTGGTTTCCAAGGACTAGGGAGAGAGGAAGGATGAAAGGGTAGAGCACGGAGAATTTTTAAGGGCAGTTGAAACTATTGTGTGCCACCAGTGGATATATATCATTCCTTCTACATTTGTCAAAACTCATAGGATGTACACAAAGAGTAAAAACAATGAGCTTTAGTTAATTATAACCAATGTACCGCACTAATGCAAGATGTTAATAATAGTGAGAAAAAGAGAGGCTGTCTGGGAATTGCCACCTGTTTTTCAGCAACCATTGCTCCAGAAAATTGCTCCAGAAAATAATCAGTAATCATTAATTTGAATAATTAAGACACTAAAATATCCCAATTGTCAAGAGATGACTTCTTAGATATTTTACCTAAAGCAATTCTTTTTGGTCAACGTGGGAAGTTAGAGAAAGGCCATTGCAAGGATTTCTATGGTTAAGGAGATGGAGAGTAGACTGCTGCTGCTGCTGCTGCTGCTAAGTCGCTTCAGTTGTGTCTGACTCTGTGCGACACCATAGACGGCAGCCCACCAGGCTCCTCCGTCCACGGGGTTTTCAGGCAAGAGCACTGGAGTACAGTGCCATTGCCTTCTCCAGGAGAGTAGACTAGGTAAGCCAAAATGACAGTTAATTCCCTTGAGTACTTTTTCCAAACATAGAACTTTTAAAGCATTTATTTCTAAGATGTCATGATCATTAAGTCTGTAATAAAAATACTTTAGAAGAGACAGGATTAAAAAAAAATAATAGAGCATCTGTGGGTAGTTAGTCCAAGAATGACCTTGTATTTAAAATGCTCCTTGTTCTACCACCCAATGAAACATATTACAGTTCCCTCTCTCTGCCCCATTCCAGGTTCACTTCTGGTAGGAGCACTGGGATAAGCTATTTCTACAAACTCTCCTGTTGAGTGAAGCACGATCATGGAGTTGTCACCAGTTTCAAATTGACAGAATAAAAGTGAAACCAAAGCTAGTAGATAAATGGGTCTATTTGTTTTTATTTCAGTTACTGGTTTCATTTTTTTATTATTATTACTGTGAGTAAACAAGGGCTAGAAATAGAAGTCCATATGCAGATTTATTTTTTTATTCTCCCGATTCCTGTCTGCTGGCTGCCATTCCTGAAATTGCTTGGCCCATACTGGTGGCTGCCTCTAAGCTCCTGCCAGAAGAAAAAGCAGAGCGTTCCCAGTGTTGGAGAGAGGACAGTTGCGCCGGGGCCACTTTTCTGACTCAGGAAAACAGCCCCTGGTCTTTCCGTCTTTGAGACTGATGGATTGAGTCTTTGTTTTTGGTGCCGCAGCTTTTTTTGCGTGCGTATGCCTGAGGCTGTTAGCAGAAAGCTGTTTGTGTCGGAGGCTGTGTACCGTGCCATCTTGGCAATTCTGTGTTTTCAGCATTTCATCAACGCAAACAGTAAGATAAATTGTAATTGAGGCTGCCTTTCTATAAATCATGCCACAGAGAATGAGCACATCCAAGTGATGGGTCCAGTAGGAACTTCTGTCCCTCGCCTGGGGACAGTGGTGGTGGGAGCGCAGTATTGGAAAATCAGTCTGAAGTATCTCGGTAGTTGATGAGCAATGCTGCTGCTGCTGCTGCTAAGTCGCTTCAGTCGTGTCCGACTCTGTGCAACCCCGTAGACGGCAGCCCACCAGGCTTCCCGTCCCTGGGATTCTCCAGGCAAAAACACTGGAGTGGGTTGCCATTTCCTTCTCCAATGCATGAAAGTGAAAAGTGAAAGTGAAGTCCCTCAGTCGTGTCTGACTCTAGCGACCCCATGGACTGCAGCCTACCAGGCCCTTCTGTCCATGGGATTTTCTAGGCAAAAGTACTGGAGTGGGATGCCATTGCCAGTGGGGAAGAAATAGAAAATAAATTCTAAGTTTCCTGGCAAAATTATGAATGCTGAACACTGATAGGACTGGGAGAGCAGCGGGCAAACAGTAATAAATTAGCAAACCATAAAATCCAGTTTCAAATGAGAGGAGGTGCTCACGGGCAGGGTAGTTCCTGTGTGCTTACCTAGGCAGACAGGAGCTGGGCAATCTCCAATTCAAGGAGTAGCCAGCCTTCCCTTTTCCTCATTATTTTCATTATTGTAATTTGACCATATCATGACAACACTGTTGGAATTTAGTGTTTTTGGTGCAATAATGTTAAAATCAAAAATAAAACGGCATCTGTATATTTGGCTATGTGATATACAGTGGCACAAAACTAACCTCTGGGCGAGCGCTCATTGCATAGCCCCTTGTGTAACTGGTTTTCCTCAAAGATTATACAGACTGTCTTGTTCTGGTATCTTCTGATATAGCTGAGAATGCATTTGACTGTTGGTTGTCCTTCACTGTTCTTTGAGTACAAAATGTCAACAATGGAGGGGTTTGGGGCCACTTTACCATCAGACAAAAATATAATATGCCCATCCCTGGGTTCACAGGGTACTCCTGCATGGTTCCAGCCCTGAAATGCAAAGTTTTCATGAAACAGGATAGGGGCAGGAGAAATGGCGAAGAGGGGATCAAGTCTTTACCTAACCCCTGTCTTAGCTGTCTTATGTTTCAAGGAATCTGAGTTTTGCCTTGTTCATTCCCCTTCAAGGGGGGCTTCAGCATTCTCAATATCCACATATTTTCATGCTTCTGGACTAGAGTAAAAGTTGCAGGCATTATCTAGGAAAGAAGTGGTCAAGGAGTGTGTATAAAAGCGTGTGTGTGCGCGCGCGCGTGTGTGTGTGAGCAATAAATAGAGCCATTTTCTAAAGGTAGAACTTTCAGACAGAATGTGTAACAAAACAGCCTGTGTGCCTGGTAACATTCTTAGCTATCATGGGGTTAGGAACCTCTGCTGTGGGAGTGCAACGGTTTCATGGCTTTTATATTTTCTTTGTTTATTTCCCTCTTGCATTGCTACCATAAGTTCTTTTTGAAAATTCTGGCCTCTACCAGCTGAACTGTGGGGTCTAAGGGAAAGGATTGTGTCTTTCAGTTTGGTCTCTGTCAGCACTGAGACCAGAGAGAAAGATAGAAACATACTCAGAGGGAAAAGAATATGGCTTTCAGCAGAGCTTTTCCTCAAGAGAGCTTTTTTCCCCTTGCTCAAACTTTGGAGGAAATTGTATTTTGTTTGGTTATGGAGGCATTTCCCTTGCTTGAGGACTTTGAGTTTTGTTGGCATCTCTCTCCAAAGGTTGCTCTTGGTTACATATTAAAGGCAACAAGCTCAGCAGGTGAATGAATGAACCTGGGGTTCCAGTTCTGGGAGCTGAGGCTGCCCTCTGAGCAAGGAGGCATTTATGTGCCACTTGATGTCATGGCAACTATTGGCCTGCCAGGGTTCTCAGGAGCCTTTTTTCCGAAGAGAACTAGTAGAAATTTAATCAGCAGCTGAGCTGTAAACTCTTCACTATATTTATGAGACTAACAAAGTCATTATTTCTCTGGTCTTTCTTTGGATAACTTGGTGTTTCAGCAGATTAGGATTTTTGAATCTCCAGTGTTCTTTCTGTGTTGCTCTGGGCATTGCCTGTCATTCTCTGGTTTTAGAACCTTTATTGCAAAAAAAAAAAAAATTATTAACAGAATAATCATCTGTTTACTTGTCTGTTTCCCCCATAAAATTTTGAGCTCCTCCATGGAGGCTGTATTTTGTTTAAGCCTATCCCCTGGAGAAGGAAATGGCAACTCACTCCAGTATTCCTGTCTGGAAATCCAATGAGCAGAGGAGCCTAGCTGGGTACATTCCATGGGGTCACAACAGTCAGACATGACTTAATAACTAAACCATCACCACCATCCCTAGTAATTAGCAGAGTATCAGTTCAGTTCAGTCACTCAGTTGTGTCCGACTCTTTGCAACCCCATGAACTGCAGCACACCAGGCCTCCCTGTCCATCACCAACTCCTGGAGTCCACCCAAACCCATGTCCATTGAGTCGGTGATGCCATCCAACCATCTCATCCTCTGTCGTCCCCTTCTCCTCCTGCCCTCAATCTTTCCCACAATCAGGGCTTTTCCAATGAGTCAGCTCTTCGCATCAGGTGGCCAAAGTATTGGAGTTTCAGCTTCAACATCAGACCTTTCAATGAACACCCAGGACTGATCTCCTATAGGATGGACTGGTTGGATCTCCTTGCAGTCCAAGGGACTCTCAAGAGTCTTCTCCAACACCACAGTTCAAAAGCATCAATTCTTCAGTGCTCAGCTTTCTTTATAGTCCAACTATCACATCCATACATGACTACTGGAAAAACCATAGCCTTGACTAGACAGACCTTTGTTGGCAAAGTAATGTCTCTGCTTTTTAATATGCTGTCTACGTTGGTCATAACTTTTCTTCCAAGGAGTAAACGTCTTTTAATTTCATGGCTGTGGTCACCATCTGCAGTGATTTTGGAGCCCAGAAAAATAAAGTCAGCCACTGTTTCCCCATCTATTTTCCATGAAGTGATGGAACCGGATGCCATGATATTAGTTTTCTGAATGTTGAGCTTTAAGCCAGCTTTTTCACTCTCCTCTTTTACTTTCATCAAGAGGCTCTTTAGTTCTTCTTCGCTTTCTGCCATAAGGGTGGTGTCATCTGCATATCTGAGGTTACTGATATTTCTCCTGGAAATCTTGATTCCAGCTTGTACTTCCTCAAGCCCAGCGTTTCTCATGATGTACTCTGCATATAAGTTAAATAAGCTGCTGCTGCTGCTAAGTCACTTAAGTCATGTCCGACTTTGTGCAACCCCATAGATGGCAGCCCATCAGGCTCCCCCGTCCCTGGGATTCTCCAGGAAAGAACACTGGAGTGGGTTGCCATTTCCTTCTCCAATGCATGAAAGTGAAAAGTGAAAGTGAAGTCACTCAGTCATGTCTGACTCTTAACAACCCCATGGACTGCAGCCTACCAGGCTCCTCCATCCATAGGATTTTCCAGGCAAGAGTACTGGAGTGGGGTGCCATTGCCTTCTCCGGTTAAATAAGCAGGGTGACAATATACAGCCTTGGTGTACTCCTTTTCCTATTTGGAACCAGTCTGTTGTTCCATGTCCAGTTCTAACTGTTGCTTCCTGACTTGCATAAAGATTTCTCAGGAAGCAGGTCAGGTGGTTTGGTATTCCACAGTTTATTGTGATTTACACAGTCAAAGGCGTTGGCATAGTCAATAAAGCAGAAATAGATGTTTTTCTGTAACTCTTTTGCTTTTTCAATGATCCAGCAGATGTTGGCAATTTGATCTCTGGTTCCTTTGCCTTTTCTAAAACCAGCTTGAACATCTAGAAGTTCATGGTTCATGTATTGCTGAAGCCTGGCTTGCAGAATTTTGAGCATTACTTTACTAGCGTGTGAGATGAGTGCAGTTGTGCAGTAGTTTGAGCATTCTTTGGCATTGGAATGAAAACTGACCTGTTCCAGTCCTGTGGCCACTGCTGAGTTTTCCAAATTTGCTGGCATATTAAGTGCAGCACTTTCACAGCATCATCTTTTTGGATTTGAAATAGCTCAACTGGAATTCCATCACCTCCACTAGCTTCTAAGGCTGACTCGACTTCACATTCCAGGACATCTGGCTCTAGGTGAGTGATCACACCATTGTGATTATCTGGGTCGTGAAGATCTTTTTCATACAGTTCTTCTGTGTATTCTTGCAAACTCTTAATATATTCTGCTTCTGTTAGGTCCCTACCATATACCATTGGGTATAGCAGAGTATACCCAATAGGTAATTTATACACATTTGTTGGGTACCTATTACTTCTTTATAATTTTCATTCTTCTCTCTCTCTCTGTCACACACACACATAAAAATCCAAAGAATAGTTAAGTTAATGCATGCAACTCAACCCCCACCCCCCCACATACTCTTTCCTTTTCCAGACTGGAATTTTAATAAATGACATTCCTTTCTAAAGGCTCAACATTTCGGAATTGTCTCTTTCTCTCAAGCTTGGCTCTAGTACAACAGAAAATCATGTAATGTCTACCTGCAAAATATATCCTGAAATGATCATTTCACTCATCTTCCTATACTACTCAATTGGTAGGAGTCCAAAATTTTTGAGTTGTCTGTGATGCCTCTTTTATTCTCAGATCTCACAACTGTACTATCACCAAATTTTACTGGTTTATCTCCAGAATATTTTGCAAATCTCTCACCTTCCCAATTTCACCACTCACAGGCTAATTTAAGGCAATGTCCCTCTTCCCTGAACCACCTCAATAGTCTCTTCTCTGTGGTTCCTCCACTTTCTGCCAATGCTCTTTAAAACTTTAATCAGATTTATGGCAGATTGTTCCGGAAATGCTTCCGTACACTTCCATCATGCATGTAAGACCCCAGATCCTATTAAAGACAGACATGCCTTATACATGAAGTCCTCCCTGCTTCCTCTCTGACTTTGTCTCCTGAAGCTTCTCTTCTGTGCTCACTGTTCTAGATACACTGGGCTGGATTGTTCCTCCCACATACCACCACGTTCCCACTTCACGACCTTCACCCTCACTCTTCTTCCATCCTAGGTCATGCTTCAGATGTTCATATCACCTGCTTTTTCATTTAATTCAGGTTTCTGGCCAAATGTTAGCTATTTGGAGTGGTCTTCCTTGACCGCCTTCACAGAAATAGTACCGCTTGTCTTGCTTCATCCCATTATCCTGCTTTGATTTTCTTCTTAGCAGTTATCTTTGCATGATGTTAGACAGCTGATCGTCATTGATTCAGATTCTGAATATGTGAATTCATCTACTCAGTAAAATTCATTTCTAATCCCCAAATCAATACTCATAATTTTGGACATTTGGAAACCTGTGCTGAGTGGCAAAAAAATTGAGTCACCTGATACGCATGTTCCCAACAGAAGTGGAATAAGGCAATGCTCTGCCTTCTTGTTGAATTCTCGGAGTATAAACAACTGTTTTGTGCCATTTTTGTGTGTGTATTTTTGTGCTTTTCTTTGGTGGTTTCACTATTTACAATGGAACCCAAGCAGAGTACTGGGGACCTGTCTACTGTTCATAGCACAAAAGGCTGGTGACCCCTCATATCATGGAGTTTACATAGTAGCAGAAACAAATGGGCAGCAGGTGGGTAAAATATGTTTAAAATATATCTTCGCATGTAGGATCTTATTTCAAGGATTGAATCCCCACTCGCTGCAGTAGAAATGTGGATTCTTAACCACTAGACCACCAGGGAAGTCCCAGTATTTATTTTTTAACAACTGTGTTTTCCAGCATCTTGTTCTTTGCTGAATCCTTAGAATGTAGAACCACGCATGGTTGAGATGAAGTGTTCACTAAATTACTGAGTGATTCAATGGATGAAGATAATTAATGAAATATTATCAAGAATGTCTCCAGAAAAAATTTTGACAAAAATTAGTTTTGGCCTTCCAGACATCATTTTAGTAGGCATGGATCATGCTACCCCTAATCTTACCATAACTCTGTAAGACATGTATTCTTAGAACTGCCCTACCTCTGCCCATGGAAGTAACCTGCCCAAGCTCATGCTGCTGTCTGGATCAGAAGCTCCACATTTCCATGTTGTGAATCTTGGCTTGTGTGTTTATTGAGCACACGGGCCATGGAATCAGACAGCCTGGATTAAATATGACCTCTACACTTACTCTGTGTTTTCAGACCAGTGACTTAGTTCTCTCCAAAGCTCTGTTTTCTGTTCTGTAAGATGATGTTAACTGGAATTCCTCTCAGGGTAGTTGTAGGGTTTAAACACACTGATGCAAACCTAATCCCTGACATATAATAAGTGCTTGTTGGACATTAGTTGTTATTTTTATCATCATGTACTTCGGGCTCTTGGTGTTGGAAAAATAAGATTAAAGGGTGTGCAACCAAGGTGAGGGGCACTCAGGATAAAATTTCTCTATTGGGACCTCTTAGCCCATGTGGAAGATCAGTACCTAAGAGCAGTGGTCAGCAGAGGGTTGAATGCTATGTTAGACGTTGCCAGCCATGTGATCTCTGTCGCAACACTCAACTATAGACAAATGAACGTGGCTGGGTTCCAGTCAGACTTTCTCTGTGAAAACATGTGGATCATGGCTTGCCAATCTATGCCTTAGACCAGTAGTATTCAACCCCGTTCACACATTAGAGTTACTTGGAGACCTTTAAAAATACCTTTGCCTAGCTAGTCTATTCCTAGAGATTCTGATTTAAGTTTTCCAAGATGGGGCCCAGGTATTAGTATTGTTTAGAACTTTTAGGCAACTCTAATGAAGAGCTGAGAACCACTGACTTGGGTCACTAAAGCCAAGAACAGAAAAGCATCAGAGCAGTTGCTGGCTTCTGGCTCTATCCCAGCTCCTTCCTCACTCATTTTAGGACCCAGGGATTAGCATTTTTCTGTGCACTCTGGGAAAAGGTTGACTAGACTGTGGTAAGTCCCCTTTGCTTAATGCCCAGATTGTATGACTTTTGGATCTAGAAGGAAATCTAATTATCTGTGTAATAAATGCACTGTACTTTCAGGGCACACAGTCCAGCTGTTACTGTGCATTTTAGCTGGGGCTATGCTGTTTGCTGTTTAATTGTGTTCCAACACTGGCAGTTGGACAGAATCATTTTGAGTGGAAGCAGTCTGCCCATCTCCTTTTCCAAGGCTCTGGTTTCTAGGATGGCGCTAGAAGTGGGTTTCCCAGAAGTCACAATGTGTCAGACTTGAGGACAAATCACTCTTCTGTAATGGGCCACAGAGTCATGGTGACACTCCTATTTCTGAGGAGCTCCAAATATTCAGCTGGGCATCATCTACCTGCGATGAAGGTAGAGGTTGACTGAGACAGCCCAATGAGCTTAGTTGCAAATGTCCAAGCTCACATAAGAAAGATCTAGAACAGAGTTTCTCCATGTATCATTCCTCGGCATTTATGTTAGAATCATCTAATATCTTGTTAAAATGCATATTTTTGGGCTCCACTCTTGGCTCTCTGAATCAGAATTTTTAGGGGGTGTGCAAAATATACTTTTTTTAACAAGACATCTGAGTAACTTTGCAATTTGAGAGCTGCAATTGTGGAGAAAGCTCTTCGTTATACTTATATAAGAACATTGAGATTGAGCGATTTAAAGTATTCTTCAAAATAACTCAGTCCATTGAGAAAGCCAAGGCCTGTATCAAAGTTTTGTGGATCAGGTAGTTAATGTTGTATAACCAACTCTCCCTAAACTTAGAAGTTTTCAACAGTAAACCTTCATTATGACTCCCACCTCTGTGGATTAGTTGGGTGGATTTTTTTTTTTTTTTTTTTTTTTTGTCTCAGCTAGATTCATTCATGTGTCCATGGTCCACTGTGGCTAAGTTCATCTTGGGTGGGCTTTCTCTTCTAGTTAGCACTCAGCTGGCTGTATGCAGGTCTGAGATGGCTGTAGACTGGGTTCTGTTGTATGTGGTCCTACATCCCCTAGCAGGCCAGCCCAGCTTTGTTCACCTACAGTGGCAGCATTCTGAAAGATTGGAAATGTTCACAGCTTCTTAGGGACCATGCTCAGAACCAGGACCATCATTTCTACTGCATTCTGATGCCAAAACACGGGGTGAAGAAATAAAGACTAGTTCTTGAAGGGAGGAACTGAGAATCCTTTTACAAAGGTTTTAGAAACAGGGAGGCTGAATGAATTCATCAGAGCTGCCACACAGTGTCCTGGCCTTTTCAACATTTGAGTACCTTTGAAAAATGGTCCTCTGTCAGCTTTTACAAATGTTTAGGGAACATCATAAATGAATATTCCCTTGGGTTCTCTTCCATGATTTTGCTCATAAAATAAGAATCAGAAATCATGAATCTAAAGGGACCTAAGAACTCATTGGCTTAAACCCCATCTGACACTTTAATTTTCTGATGGTATCACTTTAATCCAAGTGCTCATCCATTTTCTACTTAAACACATCCAGTAACTCCCTGGAGAACTTGTTGCCATGCGAGACAGCTTCTTTCAGCACTAGGGAGTTCTTTCCATTAAAATATTATTTCTTATGTCAAACCAACACTTACTTCTGTCTAGATCACCTTCTGGTCCTGCTTCTGCCCTTTGATACAGCGGGAGAAAGTCTCATTGTCCTTCCACAGAACAACTTTTCCCCATATTTGAAAACAGTTATAAACCTCTTTGCCCCTTGGTCAGGTTTTTGTGTCACAAACCCAAGTTCTGACAACTTTTCTAGGATAGAGTTTGCCTTGGTCAGTTTTTTGTGTTGTAAACCCAAGTTTCAAAAACTTTCCAAGGAAAGAGTTTGAGTTCTCTTACGATTCAGGTTGTTTCCTTGATAACATTCATTTTTCAATGGGAGTATATGTTTTGGAATGAACACTGGTTTTGGAATCAGATGGCTTGGAATTTACTTTGGGATCTTGAGCAAGTCCATTACACCCATGGGGCCTCCATGCCGTCCTGCAGGAAGTAGGGAGAGAAATAAACATATAACAGTATTTATTTTGAATCAGTCAGGCTGTATATAAAAATACCTGTCAGGGGCAGATCCTCCATAAATATTGGTTTATTTTTGTCTTTATTATTATTTTTCTGAAAGAATACTTTGAAGTACACACTATTATTCCCTTTAGTGTCTTGAGTTTTAATGAACTCTTAGATTTTCTGGCCACATATTAATACTAATATCATGAACATTTTTAAATAGTCCACCTGAAAATATATTTCAAATGGTGTTTCATATGGTAGGTATAGTGAAGTCTTCATCTCTTTCATGTTGAAAGCAAGTATTATTGTTTTGATACTTAAAGAAAGCAATTTAAATTAAATGACCTGAAACTAAATAATAATAATAATATGTTCTTCCCATCTCTTTTAGATTCAGGTTTTGGGGAAAGAAAAACAAATTTGAACTTGGAAGAGTTAAAGACAAATTGAATGTAGTGAATAGCTAGGAAAATAAGTGATAAAGAGGATATTAATTGTAAGATGTGATGTGAGACCAAAGTAGATGAAGGAGAAAGAACACAGGTGCAAGAGGAGGGTTGTGGGTCAGAACAAATAAAGTCTGTTAGAGGAGGAATATCAACATTTGTGTTCAAAAGGTACTGCTTAAAATGAGATGTTTCTGAATCATAATGCATAAAAATGAATAGAATCTGATTGCAAAGGAAAATGGTCAAGAGAATAAGACTATGGAGACAAAAGAATAGATTTTGGTAAATAATATGTGAATTGTTTACAAGATTTTCTTATATGACTGTTAGCTCAGAAAATACTCTTCAGCATAAAAGAGGATAAAATGAATTGTGAAAATGATTTGTAAATAAAAGTGCTGAATAGATTCAAGGCACAGTGTCATTCATGCATGGTATACCCAAATGAGCCATCATTCCTGTGAGGTTATGTGAACTTGTTTTGCTCTTAGATTAAGCAGTTACCGCCCCCCCTGCCCCGCCCCAAAAGATAATACAGCACAGTAATAAGAGCATTGGGTTGGGAGTCAAGAGCCTGGGTTCAGATTCCAGCTTCACAACTAGCCAGCTATGTGTCACTAGACAAGTCATGCAGGTCTTCTGAGCCTTAGACTCTCCATGTGTAAAAAGAACTGGGCACTCTCAGCAATAAAAGTATTATTCTCTGATTCTGTGTCATCAAGCAGCTCAGTAGAAGTTTGTTTACAGGGATCATAATTTCAGATGGTTTTCTGTCAGCCAAGGGCCTCTAGTTTATTTGAAGAGGTTGCCTGAAGTTATGGTGCATTAAGTGAACAAATGACCAGATTAATGGTTGGATGGATTACATAAAAGCAATTTGAAAGCTTATAAGAGAAACCCATTACTACCATTTCCTTCTCCAGGGGATCTTCCTGACTCAGGGATCAAACCTGTGTCTCTTACGTCTCCTGCATTGGCAGATGGATTTTTACCACTAGCGCCACCTGGGAAATCCCTAGATTCCTGGTGGAATGCTTTATTCCCTTTGGCCATTAGAGGTGTTCTGATGAAAAACTCTGGAAAGCATTGTCTTAAACTGTGTATAGGACATCCTGTGCTTTCCTCACTGACTTCTTAGAGTAATGAAACTTATGAACTTGCTTTTAAAAATAGTCCTTCATTTTTGCTGTTGTAATCTTACCTCTTTTAAGTTTCAAGGGAGGATGTTTCAAATTGGATAAGAAAAGTGTGTATCTATTTACATCTCTCTGCTTTCATAGCCTGCACTCTCACAGCCCATCTTCAAGTCTTCATTTTATTCCTCACACTCACTCTTCTGGAATTGTTTTCTCCTCTTCTTCTTGAATCTTTTACATGACCTTGTTCAGCTCCTTTTCCATCTCTGCTTTCTCCTTTGAGATGTGACAGCTAAACCAATGTACGCTGATCCACAGCCAAATGAATTTTACTTTTGTAAGAGGATGAGATAATGTTTGTTTTATTTCCAACATCTTTTCTAATGTCCAGAAATCTTCACCTTTGTTAGCTGCAATGTTTTGGGGGGAACTTATCCTTCAGGCCAAGTCCTACTCATCTATTCTGACTCAGCTCCTGGCCTAGTGTCAAGTCCAGCAGAACTGACCACTCCTTCCTTTGAGTTCTCCTAGCTCTCCTCTGCTTCCACGGGCAGGAGTCTCCTTGTGTCATGATGCACTTAGTTGTTGCCACATCCATCGTATCTTCCAGGCTTTGAATTTCACAGGATCAGGGAACCTTGGGTTGCCTGGAGAATCCCATGGATGGAGGAGCCTGGTGGGCTACAGTCCACGGGGTCTCAAAGAGTCAGACACGACTGAGCGACTTCACTCACTTACTCACTCACTCACTCACTCAGTACTCAGTTGACATTAAATAGATAAAGTGAAATGGTTTGAATTAGTTGATTACAGGAAATATTTATAATAATTTTGAGATTCTTTTATTCACTTCCCCAGTGGCTCAGATGGTAAAGCATCTGCCTACAATGTGGGAGACTTGGGTTTGATCTCTGGGTCAGGAATATCCTCTGGAGAAGGAAGTGGCAACTCATTCCAGTACTCTTGCCTGGAAAATCCCATGGATGGCGGAGCCTGGTAGGCTACAGTCCATGGGGTCGCAAAGAGTCATACACGACTGAGCAACTTCACTCACTTTATTCATTGGTGGCATCCAGTGTTCAAGAGTAAATAAGCCCAATGTAAGGGAATGCATCTTATAATCTAGACTTGTAGAAATGGAATGGGTGGGACTTCAAGGTTATATTGTCAGATAAATTATAGGATACACAATTTAATTTGATTTTCACATAAATAACATTAAAAAATAGGCATATCCTTAATGTTACATGGTGTACAGTTACACAAAATATTTGTTCATTTTTAACTGAAATTTGAATTCTCTGGGACTTCTATATTTTTATTTGATAAATCCAGCAATCCTACTCCAAGGTCAAATAGTCCTACTCTCTCCTGCAGGCCACTCCAGTATTCTTGGGCTTCCCTTGAGGCTCAGCTGGTAAAGAATTCGCCTGAAATGTGGGAGACCTCGATTCGATCCCTGGGTTGGAAAGATCCCCTGGAGAAGGGAAAAGCTACCCACTCCAGTATTCTGGCCTGGAGAATCCCATGGACTATAGGCGACCCCATGGACTATAGTCCATGGGGTCGCAAAGAGTCAGACACAACTGAGTGACTTTCACTACTGCAGGCAGTTGTAAGTCCACACTAAGATTCAGTTCACAGATTGGCAGTCCTCAGGCAGCACCTGGTCACTTGGTTTAAAACATATCTTATTTGTCCTGCGATACATTTTAAATTTTTGCCAAAATTGAAAAAAATATGGAAATTTCCCATTAAAAATATCAGAATTTTCAGGTTCTCTTAAATGTTGTAAAACCTGAACACATTGGCTTAGCATTTCTGTCCAGCTAAGGAGTAACTGAGCCCATTTTCAGATGGAACATGAGCTCTCAGGACTACCTGCTTCTCCCCAGGATTGTGGGGAAATGTCACCTGCCGAACATCACATATGGTGTTTTTCTTAGAGTTAAGAGGAAAGTGATAATGCTCAAAATTCTCCAGCCAGACTTAAACAGTACATGAACCATGAACTTCCAGATATTCAAGCTGGATTTAGAAAAGGCAGAGGAACCAGAAATCAAATTGCCAGCATCCACTGGATCATCGAAAAAGTAAGAGAGTTCCAGAAAAACATCTGCTTTATTGACTATGCCAAAGCCTTTGACTGTGTGGATCACAACAAAATGTGGAAAATTCTTATAGAGATGGGAATATCAGCCTACCTTACTTGCATCCTGAGAAATCTGTATACAGGTCAAGAAGCAACAGTTAGAACTGGGCATGGAACAATAGACTGGTTCCAAATTGGGAAAGGAGTATGTCAAGGCAGTATATTACCACCCTGCCTATTTAAATTCTATGCAGAGTACATCATTCAAAGTGTTGGGCAGGATGAAGCACAAGCTGGAATCGAGATTGCTGGGAGAAATACCAATAATCTCAGATACGCAGATGGCACCACCCTTATGGCAGAAAGCAAAGAAGAACTAAAGAGCCTCTTGATGAAAGTGAAAGAGGAGAGTGGAAAAGTTGGCTTAAAACTCAGCATTCATAAAACTAAGATTATGGCATTTGATCCCATTACTTCATGGCAAATAGATGGGGAAACAATGGTAGCAGTGACAGACTTTATTTTGGGGGGCTCCGAAATCACTGCAGATGGTGACTGCAGCCATGAAATTAAAAGACGCTCCTTGGAAGAAAAGCTATAAACAACCTAGACAGCATATTAAAAAGCGGAGATGTTACTTTGCTGACAAAGGTCCGTCTAGTCAAAGATATGGTTTTTCCAGTAGTCATGTATGGATGTGAGAGTTAAAGAAAGATGAGCACCAAAGAATTGATGCTTTTAAACTGTGGGGTTGGAGAAGACTCTTGAGAATCCCTTGGACTGCAAGGAGATCAAACCAATCAATCCTAAAGGAAATCAGTCCTGAATATTCATTGGAAGGACTGATCACATCAGATCAGATCAGTCGCTCAGTTGTGTCCGACTCTGTGACCCCATGAATCCCAGCACGCCAGGCCTCCCTGTCCATCACCAACTCCCGGAGTTCACTGAGACTCATGTCCATCGAGTCAGTGATGCCATCCAGCCATCTCAACCTCTATTGTCCCCTTCTCCTCTTGCCCCCAATCCCTCCCAGCATCAGAGTCTTTTCCAATGAGTCAAGTCTTCGCATGTGGTGGCCAAAGTACTGGAGTTTCAGCTTTAGCATCATTCTTTCCAAAGAAATCCCAGGGCTGATGTCCTTCAGAATGGACTGGTTGGCTTTCCTTGCAGTCCAAGGGACTCTCAAGAGTCTTTTCCAACACCACAGTTCAAAAGCATCAATTCTTCGGCGCTCAGCCTTCTTCACAGTCCAACTCTCACATCCATACATGACCACAGGAAAAACCATAGCCTTGACTAGACAAACCTTTGTTGGCAAAGTAATGTCTCTGCTTTTCAATATGCTATCTAGGTTGGTCGTAACTTTCCTTCCAAGGAAATGATGCTGAAGCTGAAACTCCAATACTTTGGTCACCTGATGAGAAGAACTGACTCATCGGAAAATACCAATGAGCTGGGAAAGATTGAAGGCAAGAGGAGAAGGGGATGACAGAGGATGAAATGGTTGGATGGCATCACCAACTCGATGCACATGAGTTTGAGAAAGCTCTGGGAGTTAGTGATAGACAGGGCAGCCTGGCGTGCTGCAGTCCATGGGGTTGCAAAGAGTTGGACACGACTGAATGACTGAACTGAACTGAAAAGATAGCCGTAAGAGTGTCAAGGGTTTCAATAAAAATGTGAAAAATCTTCTTTGGTAAGCAAAGAAATTTCCTTAGTGCCTTAAGTGCCAGCAAAATGAGCCTGCCTCTAAAGAATACAAGTAATGGTCCTGTTTTTCTTATACCTCCCCTCACATATTCACACAACAGACTTGAGAGCATTTGAGTTCTTGATCTCCACTAGAATGTAAGATTCCTGACAGCAGAGACTTTTTGTCATTTTGGTTCACTGATGTACCTTAAGCCCATGGATCAGGACTGGCTCTTAATAGGTATTTGATCAATATTTGTTAACTGAAGAAATAGATGATATGAACCATTTGAGAGAGAGAAAACCTTTGTGGCTAGAAGTCTTCAAAAAGTGAAGAAAAATGTTGCCATCTCCAATAGAATGGCATAACTAGGTGACTCTCTCTCTCTCTCTTTTAATAAATACGTCTATGGTGTAGATGCCTTGTACCTGCCAAGGGCAGAGGAAAATGGTTGCTGAGGACAAAAGTTCTTGTCTCTGTTCCCAGAGCTTAAAGGGACATTAGGTGGAAATATCCCCTCTGTAGAAGGAGCCAGGGCACATACTGGAAAGTGCTGTCTCTTGTTATGAGATCCTGGTTTCTCTCCTGTCTCCTGCAATTATTGCCACAACCCAGGAAGGGTGGGGGAGGGAGGGGGGGCGGTTTCCTGTAGCCCTTTGTAGCCCAGCTAAGCCCTCCCACTCGTTCTGTGATTACCAAGGAAATAGATACAGAGAACTTATTTTGAGCAGAAACCAGTCTCATCTTATTAGAAAGATCAGGCTGTCATGACCACAATTCAGCAGAATGCTATATAAACTATATGAGTTTTGAAGAAAAAAGTCAGAACAGTTACATAGTAAGTTTGAGTTTGCCTATAGACTAGAGCTTTTGTGTAAATGTATTCCAAAGCATCCTTCCCTGTACATGGAAGATCTGCTGGCTCTAGGGAATCTGGCTGGAATACCAAAGGCTGCTATAAAATGTGTGTTTTGTTGCTTCTTCTGATTATGTCTGGTTACTGCCATATGGTTATTATGAATTCAAATATATTCTTAGAAAATACCCTTAAGGGTGTGGTAAAGATACACAGGACAGAGAAATATAGGCAAATTAGACTTTGGCTTTCAACCACAAACAATCTGGACCTAAACAAAACTTCTGGCCTTACAACTAAATATCTAGTAGTGGAGACAAGAAAACAACAGAGAAATGTAACATAATCTGTCATTATTACCCCTAGTATCAGGTGTAAGAGGCTGCTATAGTAAAGTGTCACAAACTGGATGTGCTGGGGCAATAGGAGTCCACTGTACTGCCATTCTGGAGACTAGAAGTCCAAAATAAAGTTGGTAGCAGGATCATGGGCCCTCTAAAACCTATAGATGAGTCTTTGATTCTCCCTGTCTTTTGGTAATTTGCCAGAAGTTTTTGGCATCCCTTTGCTTGTAGATACATCACTAAAACTCTCTGTCTTTACGTGGTCTTCTCTCTGGGCATCTTCTTGTCTTCCCTCTATGTCTGTCTGTGCGTCCAGATTTCTCCTTAGGAGAATACCGGGTTAAGGCCCATCCAGCCTGACCTCATTTTAACTTGATTACATGTGCAAAGACCTTATTTCCATATAAGGTCACATTTTGAGATACTGAGGGTGAGAACTTTGACAGACCATTTCAGGGGAGGAGGAGGATGGGGCATAATTCAACCCATAACCTCCTAACACAATCATATTATTCTTTGAACTTAAGCTTTCTGTATACAACATGTTGTTCTTCTTAAGGAACATTCCTTAACATTGCTTAAATTGCCTTTTTAGTTCTTCAGCTATCAGATGCTTTTCCCTGGCAGGCTGATGTAATTAGGAAACGAATAACTGAATCAATAAGGAAAAGAGCGTGCTCTTTCATATTTTCCAGCTGTGCTGATGATTCATTTAGGTCGCTGTGTGTGTTGCTACTGAATATGTGCTTGTTAAGAGAGATGAGACCATGTCATATAGTGAAAGAAGGGAGAGAAGAGGATCTGGATTGTTCTTTGGTAAAAGTCAGGAATGACATCATTGCAGGAAGGGGACATCATAAGGCTAGATATGGAGAACACAGTCTCATATGTAACTTTGTATAAACAAGAATGTTTTAAATATATTTGCTGTTTGGAAAATACATTTTATTTTAATGTTGCATGAAACACTTTGGGTGGAAGCCACGCAGAACTATATAAACACTAATATGTTGCCTGTCCTAGGAAGGATTCACCACTATCTGTGATAATCTCTCTGAAATACCACTTTATGGAAAATCCCATATTGCTCTGTCTAATTCCACCAGTTCCCTAGTGGAAAAATTGCAATTTTAATCCTTGGCCTTTTGAAAAATAGACAAATATATACATTATAGATAGAAAATTATTATAAAAATAGAAATAGAAGAAAGTATAAGTTTATATTACTATTGAAGTATAATATGTATCTATTTTTAAAAAATTTAAAAATGATGGGAAACTTTAAAAAGTATGTAAATTACCCATCATTCCACAATTCAGAGGTAACCACTGCTAATATTTTAGCATATTCTCTTCAAATATATTTCAAGATATGCAATATTTTAAATATAATTAGCATCAAAATATGCATGTTTTATAACATTTTAAATAATATATTATGAGCATTTTTATATTACTAAAAAATCTTTTAGCACCATCTATTGAATGATTGCCTATGTACTTTGTCTCTCAGTGTTAAAGCTTTTATTCTTTAAATTACTAAAGTAATAGATGTTTGAAATGATTTTTAAAAATCCCGGTAACCAAAAGAAGACAATATCAATTGCTCACAATCTTACCATTGCAGAGATAATCAGTATTAATATTATGACATATAATTCATAGCAGTGTAATTGTCTGAATTTCTGTCTTCCACTGTCCATGATATTTTTCATCTTTGCAATCCCAGAATTTAGTTCTGTGCTTAAAGCATAGTAATTGTTGGAACACTTTTAGTGAATGAATGAGTGAATGAATGAATTGGAGAGGCTGCAAAGATCCAGCGTGTGGGAGAATAAAATTCGTTTCAGACTCAGCAACTTACTGTAGATTGAGAGACAAGGTAGATAACCCAAGACCCTTAATGAATTGGAGCCAACTGTTTCTGTTCATTCAAATCAGCCTTGAGACAGAGAATTCAATTTAGTTTTTCTCCCATCAATCAAAATGAAGAGCTGAAAAAGCAAAACCAGAGATGGGAGGCAGGAAGTGGAACAGGCTTAGATGAGGAGATCGGCAGCTGAGCTCTTGCTCTTTCTGTTGGGAAGAGCATGGGATGAGAGGAGTCATGCTTCTCCCAAGAGTATGCCCGAGCAGGAGCTGTGGGGGGTTGCATTCTGCCATGTGCAGGGTCCCCTGTGATGGAAGGGCTGATGATTTCCTGGGGGATTAAGATTCCAGTGGCATCAGTGTGACCTTCAAGGTTTTTCCCTGACCTGTCACTAGGTTTTGCAGCAGAGGAAGACACAATAATGCTGGGTTTATTTGAAGGAATTTGGGGTTCTACTTTGTCTGTCTGGAATCTGTTTTGACAGAGAGTCTGGTTGATATCTTTGGATAGAAGGCACCAATTGAAGTCTCTTCTATTTTTAATTGAGAAACACCTGTCTTAAGTTTGAGCAATGCCATGAGAAAGAGGGTGATCACATTTCTTAAAACCCTGCATGGGATACTTGGTCCTTGCAATAAATTATGTAGGTGTATTCTTCCCAATGGGATGGTGGGGTCCTCACAAACCCTCTTCTTCCATCCAAACACCTCTCCAATATACGGATTAGATCTGATTAAATATGATACATGAGTGGCTGAAGAATTATGGACGGAGGTTTGTAACATTGTACAATAGGCTGTGATCAAAACAGTCCCCAAGAAAAAGAGACACAAAAAGGCAAAATGTTGTCTGAGGAGGCCTTACAAATAGCTGAGAAAAGAAGAAAGGCAAAAGGCAAAGGAGAAAAGGAAAAATATACCCATTTGAATGCAGAGTTCTGAAGAATAAAAAGGAAAGCCTTCCTAAGTGAACAATGCAATGAAAAGGAGGAAAACAATAGAATGGGAAAGACTAGAGATCTCTTCAAGAAAATTAGAGATACCACAGGAACATTTCATGCAAAGATGAGCACAATAAAAGATAGAAAAGTATGGACCCAACAGAAGCAGAAGATATTAAGAAGAGGTGGCAAGAATACACAGAAGAACTATACAAAAACGATCTTCATGATCCGGATAACCATGATGGTGTGATCACTGACCTAGAGCCAGACATCCTGGAATGTGAAGTCAAGTGGGCCTTAGAAAGCATCACTACGAACAAAGCTAGTGGAGGTGATGGAACTCCAGTGAAGCTATTTCAAATCCTGAAAGATGATGCTGTGCAAGTGCTGCACCCAGTATGCTAGCAAATTAGGAACATTTAGCAGTGGTCACAAGACTAGAAAAAGTCAGTTTTCATTCCCAAAGAAAGGCAATGCCAAAGAATGTTCAAACTACCACACAATTGCACTCATTTCACACGCTAGCAAAATAATGCTCAAAATTCTCCAAGCTAGGCTTCAACGGTGCATCAACCAAGAACTTCCAGATGTTCAAGCTGGATTTAGAAAAGGCAGAAGAACAAAAGATCAAATGGCCAGTATCCGTTGGATCATAGAAAAGGCAAGAGAATTCCAGAAAAACATCTACTTCTTCTTCATTGACTAAAATAAAGCCTTTGACTGTGTGAATCACAACAAACTGGAAAATTCTTAAAGAGACGGGAATACCAGACTACCTTACCTGCCTCCTGAGAAACCTGTATGCAGGTCAAGAAGCAGTAGTTAGAACCAGACATGGAACAATGGACTGGTTCCAAATTGGGAAAAGAGTATGTGAAGGCTGTATGTTGTCACCCTGCTTATTTAACTTATATACAAAGGGCATCATGTGAAATGCAAGACTGGATTGAATCACAAGCTGGAATCAAGATTGCTGGGAGAAATATCAATAACCTCAGATAGGCAGATGATACCACCTTTATGGCAGAAAGCAAAGAGGAACTAAAGAGTCTCTTCATGAAGGTGAGAGAGGAAAGTGAAAAGTTGGCTTAAAGCTCAACATTCAAAAACTAAGATCATGACATCCAGTCCCATCACTTCATGGCAAATAGATGGGGAAACAATGGAAACAGTGAGAGACTTTATATTTTGGGGCTCCAAAATCACTGCAGATGGTGACTGCAGCCATGAAATTAAAAGACACTTGCTTCTTGGAAGAAAAGCTATAACAAACTTAGCTGCTGCTGCTGCTGCTAAGTTGCTTCAGTCGTGTCCAACTCTATGCGACCCCATAGATGGCAGCCCACCAGGCTCCCCCATCCCTGGGATTCTTCAGGCAAGAACACTGGAGTGGGTTGCCATTTCCTTCTCCAATGCATGAAAGTGAAATTGAAAGTGAAGTCACTCAGTCTTGTCTGACTCTTAGTGACCCCATGGACTGCAGCCCACCAGGCTCCTTCGTCCATGGGATTTTCCAGGCAAGAGTACTGGAGTCGGGTGCCATTGCCTTCTCCATAACTAACTTAGACAGCATATTAAAAAGCAGAGACATTACTTTGCCAACAAAGGGGCTTTGACTATAGTTTTTTTTTTCCTTTTTTTAAATTTTATTTTATTTTTAAACTTTACAAAATTGTATTAGTTTTGCCAAACATCAAAATGAATCCGCCACAGGTATACATGTGTTCCCCATCCTGAACCCTCCTCCCTCCTCCCTCCCCATACCATCCCTCTGTGTTGTCCCAGTGCACTAGCCCCAAGCATCCAGTATCGTGCATTGAACCTGGACAAGCTATGGTTTTCCCAGTAGTCACGTACGGATGAGAGAGCTGGACAATAAAAAAGTGAAATTCCAAAGAATTGATGCTTTTGAACTGTGGTGTTGGAGAAGACTCTTTAGAGTTACTTGGACAGCAAAGAGATCAAAGCAGTGAATCCTAAAGGAAATCAGTCCTGAATAGTTATTGGAAAGACTGATGCTGAAGCTGAAACTCCAATACTTTGGCCACATGACATGAAGAACTGACTCACTGAAAAAGACCTTGATGCTGGGAAAGCTTGAAGGCAGGAGGAGAAGGGGACAAGGATGAGATGGTTGGATGGCATCACTGACTCTATGGACACAAGTTTGAGGAAGCTCTGGGAGATGGTGAAGGACGGGGAAGCCTGGCGTGCTGCAGTCCATGGGTGAGCAAAGAATCGGATACAAGTGAGCAACTGAACAATAACCACAAAGGTAAAGACAGATATAGATGAATGGATGAATAGGGAGGCAGACAAATAGACAGTTTCCATCTGCTTTTGGCTAGAAACTGCCATCATGTCCCTTACTTCTCTTAAAAGCTCCCCAGAACCCAGCCCGAGACCTTCACCATATTCATACCTTTGTTCTTAGTGTCTCACCCGGGAAAATCTTGATCTAACATACCTCTTTTCCATATTGCCTATTGCCAAAGGCCTAGCTCAAAGTGCATTTCTCCAAGAAGCCTCACTGTTCCATTTCTACCCCAATTTATCTTTCCTATCTCTCATTTTCTAGTGTGTTAGCCTTTGCCCCATTTTCCTCTTTGACATGGTTCAGCTCAGGTCAGTCACTCAATTGTGTCCAACTCTTTGCAACCCCATGGACTGCAGCACCTGGGCTTCCCTGTCCATTACCAACTCCCGGAGCCTACTCAAACTCATGTCCATCAAGTCAGTGATTCCATCCAACCATCTCATCCTCTGAAGTCCCCTTCTCCTGCCTTCAATCTCTCTGAGTATCAGGGTCTTTTCAAATGAGTCAGTTCTTCACATCATGTGGCCAGAATATTGGAGTTTCAGCTTCAGCATCAGTCCTTCCAAGACTATTCAATACTGATTTCCTTTAGGATGGACTGGCTTGGTCACCTTGCAGTCCAAGGAACTCTAAAGAGTCTTCTCCAACACCACAGTTCAAAATCATCGGTTCTTTGGCATTCAGCTTTCTTTATGGTCCATCTCTCACATCTGTGCATGACTACTGGAAAAACTATGGTTTTGACTAGAAGGACCGTTGTTGGCAAAGTAATGTCTCTGCCTTTTAATATGCTGTCTAGGTTGGTCATAGCTTTGCTTCCAAGGAGCAAGCATCTTTTAATTTCATGGCTACAGACACTATTTGCAGTGATTTTGGAGACAAAAAAAAAAGTGTCACCATTTCCATTGTTTCCCCATCTTTGCCATGAAGTGATGGAATCAGATGCCATAATCTTAATTTTCTGAATGTTGAGTTTTGAGCCAACTTTTCCACTCTTCTCTTTCACTTTCATCAAGAGGCTCTTTAGTTCTACATTTTCTGCCATAAAGCTGGTGCCATCTGTGTATCTGAGGTCACTGATATTTCTCCCAGTAATCTTGATTCCAGCTTGTGCTTCATCCAGCCCAGCATTTCACATGACGTAGTCTGCATATAAGTTAAATAAGCAGGGTGACAATATACAGCCTTGATGTACTCCTTTCCTGATTTGGAACCAGTCTGTTCCATGTCCTGTTCTAACTGTTGCTTCTTGACCTGCACACAGATTTCTCAGGAGGCTGGTAAAGTGGTCTAGTGTTCCCATCCCTTGAAGAATTTTCCACAGTTTGTTATGATCCACACAGTCAGTATGCTTTGGCTTAGTCAATAAAGCAGAAGTAGATGATTTTCTCGAACTCTCTTGCCTTTTTGATGATCCAGTGGATGTTGGCAATTTGATCTCTGGTTCTTCTGCCTTTTCTAAATCCAGCTTTAACATCTGTTAGTTCACGAAGCCTGGCTTAGAGAATTTTGAGCATTATTTTGCTAGTGTGTGAATGAGTGCGATTGTGCGGTAATTTGAACATGTTTTGGCATTGTTTTTCTTAGGGATTGGAATGAAAACTGACCTTTTCTAGTCCTGTGGCCACTGTTGAGTTTTCCTAATTTGCTGGCATATTGAGTGCAGCACTTTCACAGCATCATCTTTTAGGATTTGAAATAGCTCAATTGGAATTTTATCACCTCCACTAGCTTTGTTCCTAGTGATGCTTCCTAAGACCCACTTGACTTCACATTTCAAGATGTCTGGCTCTAGGTGAGTGATCACACCATCATGGTTATCTGGATCATGAAGATCTTTTTCGTATAGTTCTTCTGTGTATTCTTGCCACCTCTTAATATTTTTTGCTTCAGTTGGGTCCATACTGTTTCTGTCCTTTATTGTGCCCATCTTTGCATGAAATGTTTCATTGGTATCTTTAATTTTCTTGAGGAGATCTATAGTCTTTCCCATTCTATTGTTTTCCTCTATTTCTTTGCATTGATCACTGAGGAAGGCTTTCTTATCTCTCCTTTCTATTCTTTGGAACTCTTCATTCAAATGATTATATCTTTCTTTTTCTCCTTTGCCTTTCATTTGTCACTTTTCTCAGGTATTTATAAGACCTCTTCAGACAACCATTTTCCTTTTTAGTATTTCTTTTTCTTGGGGATGGTCTTGATCAATGCCTTCTGTATAATGTCATGAACCTCCATCCATAGTTCTTCAGGCAATATGTCTATCAGATCTAATCTCTTGAATCTATTTGTCACTTCCACTGTATAATAATAAGAGATTTGATTTAGGTCATACCTGAATGGTCTAGTGGTTTTCCTTACTTTCTTCAATTTAAGTCTGAATTTGGCTATTAGGAGTTCATGATCTGAGGCACAATCAGCTCCCCATCTTGTTTTTGCTGACTGTACAGAGATTCTCCATCTTTGGCTGCAAAGAATATAGTCAATCTGATTTCGGTGTTGACCATCTGGTGATGTCCATGTGTAGAGTCATCTCTTTTGTTGCCAGAAGAGGGTGTTTGCTCTGACCAGTGCCTTCTCTTGGCAAAACTCTGTAGCCTTTGCCCTGCCTCATTTTGTACTCCAAGGCCAAATTTGCCTGTTATTTCAGGTATCTCTTGACTTCCCTACTTTTTCATTCTAGTCCCCTATAATGAAAAGAACATCTTTTTTGGGTGTTGGTTCTAAAAGGTCTTGTAGGTCTTCATAGAACCATTCAGCTTCAGCTTCTTCTTTGACATGGTGGAACTGTATATATATTTGAGGGCCAGATGTGGTTGCCCTTTTAGCTTCCTGAATAATTAAATGTGGTCGAGTGCTCTTTAATTTATGATGTAGAGCTGCTGTTGTTGTTCAGCCACTCTTTGTGACTGAGCTCTTTGTGACTCTGTGTCTGACTCTTTGTTACCCCATGGACTA
The DNA here is from genome assembly GCF_029407905.1 of Bubalus kerabau. NCBI lineage: Eukaryota > Metazoa > Chordata > Mammalia > Artiodactyla > Bovidae > Bubalus > Bubalus kerabau. The sequence goes on from NC_073645.1 coordinate 28,172,559, forward strand.
CAGTATGCCAGGCCTCTGTGTACCTACCTCACCATCTTCTGAAGTTTTCCCAAGTTCATGTCCATTGCATCATTTTATTCACTACATTGGTGAATGAAGAAAGAGACTCGGAGCAATGGGACAGTAGTTTTGCCCATTTTTCCATGTGCAGAGTTGGACACATATAGTATCTGGCACTTCCTGGGTTGGGAAGATCCCCTGGAGAAGAGAGTGGCTACCCACTCCAGTATTCTGGCCTGGAGAACTCTATAGTCCATGGAGTCACAAAGAGTTGGACATGACTGAGCAACTTTCACTTTCACAGAGTGAAAGCCCAGTTTGAATAAAAACCATGAGAGCTGGTGGAGTTGCTGTGGTATAGTATTAAACCTGGAATCAGCTCGATCAGCTTGGGTATCCTGGCTTTCCATATTGTTGCTACAGTCCCTTTGTAGAAATGAGTTTCTGTGTTTTCAGTATCTTTCAGTGTCTTCAGGTTATATATATATATAAAACATCACACAAACATATCTGTTAATTACTAGACCAAAAGAAGACTTCAAAAATGTAGTTCATGGTGACAATGTTCAATGAATATTTGGTGAATGAAACTGAAATGGGACCAGGCTTCTCCAGGCCCCTCACAACTTTTTTGAGATTACCAGAAGTTCATACAAAAGTTAATTCTGTATGCACTGTGAGATTATGGGCTCACAGTTTACAGGTGGAAACGTTGCCGGGTGTGGTACACTGGAGAGCACTGTGGGTCAGCAGCTACCTGGGATTACGTGTATGGCCTTCTCCTGACCCCATTCCCATAAACTTGAAGGCCACCTACTTCTGCCTTACTCAGTTTCCCCATTTGTAGATGTTTGTGGAAAAGTGTAAACATGATGGAATTCTCAGTATAAATTAGGCATTGTGATTCCATGGAAGGAGATGTGAGCTAGGGCCTCCAAAAACCTATATCCTATTGATAGTTCATTTGACCAAAATGTCATTTCTCGAGGACTGTCTCATTAAAACAGCTTTGTGTGTTCTTTGGTTATGTACCAGGCATTGTGTGACCACAAAGGTGAATAAGGCATGATCACTGCCCCTCTATTGACTCTCCATCTAGGGAGGGGAGAGCTAACCAGTAATGACTAGGTGTGAACCGCTTCTTGGAGGCAGGTAGTATGGACAGCAGTGACACTGTGAGGAAGTGGTTAACTGTGCCTGAGTGGGTCAGAGGATGTCTGACAGCAGGGCTTTCCATTAGTAATAATTGTCTTGCCTTCCCTTCCATGTCCTTGTAAGGCTAAAAGGTATGTGAAAGAGCAACACTGTCAGACACTAATAATAATAATACATAAATAATAATAAACATCATTATTGTTCCATTATCAGTCACATTCAGATATTATACTTTTAGGTATTCAATGAAAAATGAACTCCACACTCCTGGTGAGTCTCTTACAGGGATGTTGAGTTTTCCCTTTTGTGTTATAAAGGATCAGACTCTGCATTCATAAAATAAGAGAATGTGTGATCTGAGTCATTTGGCCTTGCAGAGGGTTGTTTTTTTTTAAATTCCAAAGTCGTGGGGCTCTTCTGTTGTTGCTGTTGTTTTTTCTCATTCCGTGAGTTGATACCTGTCTTCACCTACCTGTTTTAGTTACTGATTTAGGTGATGCACATTTAGTGAACACTTTGTATGTATTCAAGGAGTATAAATATAATTAAATAATACAATCAAATCTGAAAGACATGCTATATTTTACCCATGATAAGTGCTCGGTGGAAATCAATGATGAGTGCAGTGCATTGAAAGGGAAGAATAGTGAGTGGGCTAAAGATCAGAAAAAGCTCTGGGGAAGAAGCCACACTTGCAGTGGCCCTGCATGCACTCTGAGGCACAAGAGTGGTCTTTTCCTTGCCATCTTACACAGACATGAGAGCGTGAATGAGCCTGATACCTTGAGTGGCATTGAAAGGTCCATTTCATTTAGGAAAGATTGATAAAGTAAGAGATAAAGCTGAGAGTACAATATTTTGCTTGTAATATTGGCTCAGGTATCAGCTGATGAGCATTTTTACCCATGTGTCTTATTTTTCCTATGAGCACAGAATCTACCTCTTTCTTATCTTCTTATCCATCAGAGTGTCTTTCATGTAACAGTTGTTCAGTAAATATTTTAAAAATTAGTGTTGCTGAGTTATTTTAGATATAGCTAAAGACTTCATGGAATTTGAAGAAAATAGGAAGATATAATTTTACTAAAGGTTTTACCTCTAAAAGTGGGACATGGATGGCATCAGAAATAGTTTACACTCAACTCAAAAGCCTTAGTTGGTTGGGTATATATTGAGCTAGAAGACCCCATGATAAGCGTAGCACGGTCATGTTCATAATATTTTTATCTGGATAGGATGCATGTCTACTTGAGTGTGTTAGGCACTCTGGTGGGTTGGATTGTTCATCTCCAGAAGGATGGCACATATCTTTCTGTTAAACAGTGTCCCTTGACGCTTATGCTCTGCTCACTTCCTTGTTTTGCAGCTCTACAGCTCCATGGACTTTGGAAGACGGTGGCAACTCATGCATGAACGCATCACACCCAACAGGTTTTACTGGTAAGCCCCATCCACAGTCTCACCACTCTCTGGGACAGGAATCAGGCAACATGGCACTCTGGCAATTCCTGAACACCTTCAGCACTTGAGGTCATTGTGTGTCCTAGTCCTTTGCTACTCAGTTTGGTTCATGGACTGGTAGCATTAGCATCACTTGGGAAGTTTTAGAAATACAGAATCTCGGGCCCATTGAAACTTATTAAGCAGAACTCTGCATGTAGTATAATCCCTGGTGATTTTATGTGCACATTGAAGTAGAAGCCCTGGGCTAGACAGCTTCTTGAGAAGGTCATGACTGGGTGCTCTTAGCTATGTATTAATCTCCCCTCTTTTAGTAAGAAGTAGATGTTTTTTGAACCTATTCTGAAAAGCAAGCATTTCCTAAAACATACTATGAAGAACACTAGCAGTGCTTCTCCTTCCAAAAGTGTTTCTGCGGTCACATAATTTTAGGTAACAGTTATCCAACTCTGGCCTCGTGGAGACTCAGGATTCACATTAGGATATTAGAGCCTCTGGAGAAATGCAGAGTAAAGGAAGCTGCCAGACATGAAGCCACAGATTCCCAAACGCACTGTACTCTAGAATCCCTTTCTCATGTCATACCTGATCATCCTTTAGAACAACTTCTGTGGAGCACATTTTGACAAGTTTTTCAAGGAGTGAATACATTTCAGCTGGAAAATTAGCCTTTTCCCCTATTCAGAAAGTGTTGTTAACTGGTATTTTTTATACATGAATTCTATTGTTAATTTGGTTGTAGCAGAGTAAACTTGGTTTGGTATAAGGTTTACTTTTTACTCTTCCTAGCTATATGAAATGCTTCTAACATGTATCATGCTTTCATTTCTGCAGAAGCAATGGCCAAATATATCTAGGAATGTATGTAGGAAGTATATACCAAAGTGTATAATATGCTTAATTATGTGCTTAATTAGAAATAGAAACAAAATTAACAGTACTTAAAAGTAGTACCTATTCCATGTCTCATATTAAATACCTTAGTTCAGCTTCCTTAAAGAGTCATGAGATGACCCTTCATGCCTTCCACAAGGTGGGGGTGGTGTGGGGGGGCAGTGGGGGGATGTACATATATGCTTCTTTGAACATATGTATATATATACAACCATGCCAGCATCTTTGGAAGCAACATTTCACCCTATCCCCTCTGCACCTACAGAACTATGTTCAGAATTAAAATGATGATTGCTGAAGCACACTGTAAAAATCAACTATGTCTTATTATATACAAAGTCCTTGGAGAAAAAAGGGAACCGGTAGTACTGCTTTACCTCAATGCCTGGACTATTCCCAGTCATTTTTCCCTTTGCAGACCAATTATTATTTGTTCTATAACTACTATTTCAATTATTATTTGGTCTGTATTTAGAATTATATTAAGATTTTTTCAATAGACCGAGACAGAAAAAGGAAATATTTGTTTTTCTGATGTGCTAGTTATATAATTACTGCCTTTTGCTCAGCTAGGATGGACCAGTTTCTCAGTGTCAGTTCAGTTCAGTTCAGTTCAGTCGCTCAGTTGTGTCCGACTCTGCGACCCCATGAACCGAAGCACGCCAGGCCTCCCTGTCCATCACCAACTCCCGGAGTTCACTCAAACTCACGTCCATCCAGTCAGTGATGCCATCCAGCCATCTCATCCTCTGTCGTCTCCTTCTCCTCTTGCCCCCAATCCCTCCCAGCATCAGAGTCTTTTCCAATGAGTCAAGTCTTCGCATGAGGTGGCCAAAGTACTGGAGTTTCAGCTTTAGCATCATTCCTTCCAAAGAAATCCCAGGGCTGATCTCCTTCAGAATGGACTGGTTGGATCTCCTTGCAGTCCAAGGGACTCTCAAGAGTCTTCTCCAACATCACAGTTCAAAAGCATCAATTCTTCGGCATACCATCACTCAAAAAGAAAGTGGAAAGTGAAAGTTGCTCAGTCATGTCCGACTCTTTGCAACCCTGTAGAATAGTGCATGGAATTCTCCAGTCCAGAATACTATAGTGGGTAGCTGTTTCCTTCTTCCAGGGATCTTCCCAACCTGGGGATCAAACCTACATCTCCCACATTGCAGGCGGATTCTTTACAAGTTGAGCCACCAGGGAAGCCCACCCATCACTCAAAAGTCCCTCAAAAAAAAAATAAAATAAAATAAAATAAAATAAAATAAAAAAACCCTCTGCTATTTCTGAAACAAATTCTTGAGATGGTAAGGCAGTTAGCTGACTAGGAAGTCAAGTTGATGAAGAAGGGAAGTACAGTAGACTGGATAAGCCTTGTGATCATTCCTGAAGGAAATTAAATTAAGTGGATGAAGGGTAGCATTTTCCTATTTGCAGAGGGCAAGAAGGGAATGTTCCAGATTCTGTCTGCCTTCCCCCTTCCTTTATAGAGCAAAAAGAGTAAATCCCCAGGTCCTGATAATTATGTTTCATTTCTTTTCCACCCTGTACTTCTTTCATATATACCCCCATGGGGAAATATAAAAGTTAGTGCCTGTGCTGGCTAGTCAAGTAGTAGCTGAAAATTCCATTTTTGTAATTACCACTTCTCTGTTTCTGATATATAATTGCCACGATTATTCTTTTAGGTGTCACTGGAGTTGTAGAGAAAGAACTCATTTTACATAGACCTTTTTTCCCCCATTGATAGAATCATGATTGTAGAAAGCTCTTATGCTGAAAAGACTTGGCTTGTATGGGTTAGGTGTGGAAATATCGACTCGATACCTCCTTGAGAAAAGACAAAGTGTGCATTTGTCAGGGTATAGAACACAGCTTTGGTTAAGACAGAGCCTCTTGGGGATCTGGTCTCTGCATCCATATAAATGGGAACAGTATTCTTCCTGTTAACTTCATATAGTTATTGAAAGGACAAGATACCATCCTTTCAGAATTGGACTCTTGGCAATTTTATTTCTCTGTTTCAGATTTATAATTTGTCAGTTATATCTTTAAGTACTATATTTATTAGTAGTTCTGAATTTATTCAGTTGCTCAGTCATGTCTGACCCTTTGCAACCCCATGGACTGCAGCCTGCTAGGCTTCCCTCCTGTCCTTCACCATTTCCCAGAGCTTGTTCAAACTCATGTCCATGATGCCATCCAACCATCTTGTCCTCTGTCGTCCCCTTCTCCTCCTGCCTTCTATCTTTCCCAGCATCAGGTTCTGAAGACCATAACACGTAATTGATTTGTCATTTTTTCTGGGATCCAGAAAATCCTATGCCCGGTGAGACTTTTCCTGTGTACATCTAGTAACAATTGAATGGGTCCGAGAAGCCACATCTCAACCTAACTTTATTTTCCTCGCTCTTTCTTGAGTCTTGATTTTTCTGATGTCATAAAAACAAGACAAATCAACAGCCAAAAGCCTTAAAACTGCTTCTTTTTGGAGGATGATGCAGAGTGAAGTGGTATTGGGGCTGATAGGGACACATGGAGGGAAGGGCAGTCATGCCCAAAACAAGAAATTGAAGTAAAAGACTTATCTTGCAGTAAGTAGACAAATAGAGTAAACATGCAACCCAGACGGAATATTGCCCAAATATTGTTGTCTATAATTTGGAGATTTTCAAATTTCTAGGGATAGATCCTTCATGAATGCTATAGGTTTCTTCTCCCATACTGCCTTCAGTTGGTGGGAAGTAGCAACCTAGAGGGGACCTGTGGGGAAGAACACTGTGATACAGAAATGATTTCTGCCAAGGGTGCAGAAGAATCAACCATCTATGATGATGATCAGTGTAATGGCTGTGAAAATGCATCAAGAACTGTAAGGGGTATCATGATTATTCATTTCCTCCTTTGTGGCCTACAATGCCTATGAGTTAGACAGGGCATGGGCCATACTTTTCCCATGGGCAATAATATTAGCATTAATAATAAAAGATTCACTAGAGGTAAAATTTTCTTTATGAATTCCAGATGTTCTAATGCCATCAAGAAAGGTCACCTAGGAATCTTGTACTATTGAGTGACTCCACCATCATGCCCTGAGCATCAGACTGACATGCAAACTCTTTTATGTGTGACCCTTTCACTCATTTGATATGTGGTTAACAGGCAGATTACTAGCCCTGTCTTATGCTCCTATTCATCACCCCAGTTGCTTTAGCAAGTTTAGTTTGCAGGGAGAACACAGGAGTAGCTAAGTACCCTACTGTAATCTTTCTCTAGTCTCTGCCTGGGCAAGGGTATCACAGGGAAAGGTGGTTTTTGGTTTAATAGCCTACTGAGCTGCAAATGAATAGTACCTCCACTCTTCTGTTGGGAGATATTTAACAGGCAGGTACATTCTGCAGTGGGACGATTGTTTTCATTGCACATCCAATTTGAATACTTGTTATGGTTCACAGCTTTACCTCGGTGGCCCCTCAGTCTCCCTAGGTGTTCACCGTCCTCTGGCTTCTTTTCCGATGAGGGGACAGGCATCCTAGGCCTTGCTGAGTTCTCTGTGTAACTGGGCTGGCCTCTAAGTGCCTCTGATCCCTGATAGCTTTTGTTTGTGTAGTATCATGAACAAGAGAAAGAATGTCTCCTATGTCTCTTTCTTACTGACTTCCCCTTAATTGTTCTCTCTCCTGAAAGACCAGGGTCCCTTTGTTTTTCCTTGATGTCACTGCAGGAGAATGTTCTGATAAAGTAATACATCCAAAGCTGCCAGGAACTTAAATTCTTACCCCTTTTCTGGGGTCTTTGGGCTGTAAAATGGACTGGTCTTTAGAGTAGAAGAAAAAAGAAAGCCCTATAAGTAGTCAACAGGTGTGGAACAAGCTCTAGATCAGCCTACTTCAGGGCGCTCAAGGAGAGAAGGCTCCTGATGGATGGCTCTTTGAAGCTGTAACAATGCCAGGCTGCAGGCTGAGAGTGGCTGGCATGCAGGGACAGCCAGGATGGGCTTCACATCGCTACTGTCCTTTGATTTAATTTGGCTTATTCTTTGTAGATTTCTAATGATGGTTGTGCCAGCAGCTTCTATTTTCTTCTTTCAGAAAGGTCATTAGGGAGGGTAGGAAAAATGTAAAAGCAAAACATGTCTCGTCTGGTGTGTAGAACTAGAATGTCCTAGGAATATATCTTTTAAAGAAGAAAGGAAGGGTATGGACTAAAAACTCCTTTCATCACAATATTTCCTTTCCAATCTTCCATTGTTCTTGTTTTTTCCAGTCTCTTTGTATGCATATGCTCTTTTATACATAGCTTAAATATTTTGCACATCAATTTGTATAATCTGCCTTCTCCCCTTTTAATGTTCTATTATAACAATTTTATGATATTATAAAATCTTTACAATCATTTTAATTGTCTATGCAACACTTCATTATGTAAAGAGACATACTTTATAACACTGTTTTTATTGACCATTGGAAATTTTCATATTTTTCATTGTCATAAATAACAGTTTAATATTTTATGCATATTTCCTTAATATCTTGGACAAGTGTCCTTGGTAGCCCAAATAAAAACTTGTGTTTTTTCTCAGTCTCAACAGAGTGTCACATTCAAAGGGAATGACCAAAATTCAACACTGAAGCATTTTAGGGAAATAACGTTTTTTATTGAATGTTTTCTTAAAAGAGTTGCAAAGAAGCATCACATCACACAGCATACAGTGAGTCTTTATAAAACTTCCTTTGTCCATATCTAACAGTCCAAGATCCTGATCATCATGGTAGTTACTGTCTCATCTTTTCCTTCTCTTTCCATGGGCTCTAAAACTATTCTCAGTCACAGAGGTTCATTGTCCACAGCATGGCCCCTTCCAGAGAATACCTTGTATCCCACACACCTTCCTCCCCAGGTATCATCAGCTTTTCTTATATAGAAAAGCTCATCTCACCATCTGTCACTCTTACCCTTCCCTCCAGGAAATCAATCTTTGCTGCACAGCCCTTAGAAAACGTAGGAGGAGGAGCAGGTGATTGTTAGAGTCCAATAACTGGTTTAATCACTACTAAAAGAAGAATAATTACATCAAATATATACATTTTGAGTATCTTTAATACCTTTCTTTAAAAATGTCAATTGTGTGCTGTTGTATGTTCTCACTTAAAACATATGCAAGTATGAGTCTACTTATAATTAATATTGACTTCATTCTTGGGGCAGGCAGCTTCCAGATGGTCCCCAGTGCCCGCTGTCTTCTGGGCACCTTCTCATTGAGTTTGAGCTCCTTTTAGTAACTTGCTTCTCGTGACTAGAGCATGGCACAAGTGAAAAGATGACACTTCAGAGATTCATCTACAAAAGTTTTTGTCTTAGAGACCTTCTTGTGATTGCTTTGTGAGCTGCCCTATGGAGAGGCCCATATGATAAGGAACTGAGGGAGGCTGCAGTCAGTGGTCAGTGAGGAAGTGAGGGCCTCAGTCCAACAGCTGGGTTCTAGCAAGAAACGGCTGAATCCTGCCAACAATCTTGTGAGTGAGCTGGGAGGCAGGTCCTTCTCCAGTCAGGCCTTCAGGGGAGAGTGCAGCTCTGGCCAGCCATCAAGCCTGTGAGAGACCTTGAGACAGAGGCACGCAGCGGAGTCACACCCAGATTCCTGACACACAGGACTGTGAGACAATAAACATTTGTTGTTTTTAGCTGCTAGGTTTTCTAGTGAGATTGTCTGAACTTGTTTCATTCTATTCTGTTTTACATTCTGATGGCATGATTTTGCTCTCTGAGTATACTCTTTGATGCCTGTGTGTGTTTGTGTGAGGGTGAGTCCAGTGTGCAGATTCCCATTCAGAGAAATGCTAATCTCACTTACAAAAATCCCGTTTATCTCAGTCCTAGGCTTACCTAGCTCAGCCTAGTAGTGGCTGTGAGAGTGGAAGACAGAGCAGAGAAGCAGGAGGTGAAAATGGGACATGATTACCTTGAGATAACGTGGCTAGTGAACCCTCTTACATCTTGACTTCAATTTAAACTCTGAGATCTCACCTGTTCTGGAATGTGTTCTGTGTTTTGCTTCAAGGATAAGCTCCTAAACTATGGTTCCTGAGGAACTGCATGGCGAGTCATCCTTTGTCTGTTAATACATTACTCATGACAGAAGGAGAGTTAAGGGATAGGCAGAATGGCCTGAGATTGCTTCCTGGAAAATCAAGGTCTTTTCAAACAAAGTTACCATTATGGGCGGAATTTTTGAGGCAGCCTCTACAATTTTGCAAACACAGTCATTTGCAATCTCGAATAATGGGATTTAGGCATCGACCTGATAGAATCAGATTTAGAGGCCCTTTGCAAACCAGGGTATGCCACAAATAATATTTAATTCAACTTTCCCTTACATTTTTTAAATGGTGCAGCAATTTAAAAATGCATTACATTCAGAATAATACACGCAAGGTCAGAAGGGGAGATGTGAAAGCTCAGCTCTCAAGGAGAAATCAGTTTCTACTTTGCTGATAGGGCCACCCATATGCTGTATGTCTGGTTGCATCTTGGCCTTGGAAGAGCTATCTTAGTGCTGAGAGCAAATGCAGCGCTTGAAAGCTATTCATGGTTCTCAGCCCGTGCACTGAGGAAAACAGAAAGCTCAATCAAGACCTGTTGGACTCATTCATAATTATCCTAAGCACAGATGGGTTCTATGAAGGAGGGTAAACAAGGAGATGTAGGTACTTCTAGACTTAACGAACTCTTTGCTGTGAAGAGAAGGTGTCATATTTGACCCTGCCTTGGGAACTCTGAAAAGATTTGTGTGTCAAGCAGAGAAGTCAAACACTGAATTAGGTAATGTATCCACTTACCTAATCCAGTCTATGAAAAATTCCAAGATAGAAATGGGAAACATAATTTCTTCTTTTCTCAGCTTCTTGGATGGTTTCTCTGGAATTAGAGACACATGGCTTCCAAATGCTTCTTCCCCCCCATGACTATGTGGAAAACACGAGAAATAGTTCTTCAGCTCAGAGAAAGGGGAATCTCACTGATAAAATTTCAGAGGGTATGAAATGTGATTGTTCTCACAATGGGTGAGATTTCAGAGGTTACTATCCTTTGAGGAGAGGCCAGGAGAGACCCACGTGGAGTAAAGCACTTAGACAGCTCTAATCTTCCTGAAACTCAAATTGTCCATTTAGAGCTTCTTCTCTCTATATGAAGAAGTGGGGACAGTGGACCACTGATAGTAATGAGCTGTGTTTAGTGGCCTTGACTAGGGAATCTGAGAATTGGAGGGTCAAGGAGAGGTCTAGAGAGAAAGGAAAGAAAAGGATATTGAGCTGAGCAGCTCAAGGAGAAAGTATCCAACTGAAGAGTTGAAAGTGAAAGTGAAGTCGCTCAGTCGTGTCCAACTCTTTGTGACCCTGTGGACTGTAGCCCACCAGGCTCCTCCGTCCCTGGGATTCTTCAGGCAAGAATACTGGGGTGGGTTGCCATTTCCTTCTCCAGGGGATCTTCCTAACCCAGGGATCGAACCCGGGCCTCCTGTATTGCAGGCAGACGCTTTATACTCTGAGCCACCAGGGAAGCCCCAACTGAAGGGTTGGAGGTTGTTTAATATGCAGGTTGGAGACAGTGTGACAGGCAGGAGGAATCACCCTTTTCCTCACTGAGGAAATCTAAGCTTGCTCTGTTTCTGGTTGGGTTAAGAGTGTGTATTAACCTGAGGCTACCATAACAAACTGCCCTAGAACTGGGTGTCTTCAACAGTAGGTGTGTATTTTCTCCTGCTTCTGGCAGCTGGGAGGAGATCAGGGTACCAGCATGGTTTCTGGAGAGAGCTCTCTTTCTGGCTTGTAGACTTCTATCTTCTTGCTGTGTCCTCTCATGCTTTTGCCTTTTATAAGGACACTATTGCCATGAGGAGGACTCTACCCTCATGACTTCATCTAACCCTAATTACCTCCCAAAGGTCTCCTCTCAAGATAGCAATGCCTAGCATTGCCTTAGGATCTGCCTGCAATGCAGGAGACCTGGGTTCAATCCCTGGGTCAGGAAGATACCCTGGAGAAGGGAATGGCACCCACTCCAGTACTCTTGCCTGGAAAATCCCATGGACAGAGGAGCCTGACAGGCTACAGTCCATGGGGTCATAAAGAGTTGGACATGACAGAGCAACTAACACTTTCACTTTTACATTAGAGGTTAAAGCTTCAACATGTGAATGAGGATGAGTTGGGAGTGGGGAACACAGTTCAGTCCACAGCTTGATAAAGCAGGGAAGACATTGAGAAGAAATGCAAAATTTCCAGAGAACTTCTCACCAAGACGAATCCTGGAGCAGAAGTGCCTCAGGCTTGTAGGAATAGATGGGAAGGCAATACTGAAAATACAAAAACAATTTTTAAAAGGTACAAACACAATATACTTCTTTTTTTCTGATTGTAGCATCAACAAAAGCTTATTGTAGACATTCAAGAAAATGCAGGAAAATAAAAAGAAAATAATTACTTCTAATTTCACTGCCCAGAAGACATCACTTTAAAAAAATCAAGTACTTTTCCATAGACTTTTCCTTTATTATAATGTAGTATAATTTTCAATATACTTGTTTGACAATTGAAATCATGCTGTTTATGAAATTTTGTATCTTATTAAAACATACTTGAAGATTTTCCTGTACCATTCTGTACTCTCTCTAAACATAATTTAAAATTTGTATTATTTGAGTTGTATTTTAATTGGTGGCTATATAGTAATTTAATCACTCTACTATTATTTTACATTGTTCTTGCTTCTAAACATTTACTATTAAGGAAGTTACTGGAATGTTATTTTGAAAGCCTCTAAGTAATTATCTTTCCAAGGTTGGTTTATTATGATTTTTAAGGATAGACTACCAAAACAATATATATAAATATTAGCATGCCAAATTGTTCTCTGGAAAGTTTATACCAATTTCCACTCGAACTAGTGAAATGCCATTTCAACACCTCATAAAAATTTAATTTAAAAAAGTAATCTAATTTAATATGCAAAAATGGATTTCCCTTGTTTTAATTTGCATTTCTTATCAGACTGGTGAGCTTAGACAAGTTTTCATGTATTTATTAGCCATTGTATTTCTTTTATGTGACCATCTGTTTTTGCTTCTTCTTTATTATAAGTTTTTTATATAGTCTCTCATTTTGTTTCAATGTTGTCTCCAGTTTGTTCTTTGTATTTTAATCGGCTTATGATGTCAAACATACTTTTAAAAAAATTGCTCAAATCTTTTTATTTTTTCTGCTATATCTCCTCTTACTTTATGTGTAGATTATGTCCTCAACTGTGATCATGCAACTGTTAGCTGGAGTTTTCTGATTTGCAGCGCTCCTTTATTAAACAGTGTATATAATACATATATATTATATATTAGATTATATATATTAAAAGACTGTATTCTCCCATATTATGCTTCAGAAATCTCATACTGATAATTGTCTATTTCATCTTGTGACTGTATTGTAATTTAATCATTTTATAATTTTTTTATCCATATTTTTAGAATTTAGATGGATAGATATTTTTAGAATTTATAGGATTTTAATTTTTTTTAAGTAATTAAAATCTACTGAACATCTTCCTACTTAATTCTGTGCCCATATTTCTGACTACTTTCTCTGATGGTCTCCTGCAGGAGAAACTCTGATCAGAAGTTAGGGACCACTGAGGTTGGTAACATTTGTCAACAGCCTTTATCCTGCTGGGTTGGTCAGTCCTCTGTGCCCTGAGCCAGACCAGACCGTGTTTAGTGATTGTTTGTAACACAGCATAGTGCCTAACTGGGCAAGTCTCCTCTCTTGCAAAACGTAACAAAACATAAAACAAAAATAGAACCTTTTCTTCTCTTCCCAAATATTCTTGGGCTTATTTTACTCATCTGTCCATCAAATAAATTTAGAATCACTTTGTCATGTTTCAAAATGTCCTGCTTCCCCCCACCACTATAAAGCAGCTATTTAGGTTATTGGTTAGAATTGTGGCAAAGCTATAAATTCATTTGGCAAGAACTGAATGTTTTTCAATATCCAGTTTTCATTTTTGGCCATATGGTTTGTATCTCCTTTTATATTACTTCTTTGTTTCTCAGTAAAAATTGTATAGTTTTCTTTATATCAGTCTTACATATTTCTAGTTAATATTATTTCTAGGAATTTTCACTTTTGGTATTATTATAAGTAAATATATTTTGTATGTAACATCTTTATCAGGCTGGCATGACTGAATTTGGTAACCAATTCAGTTAGAAGTGTATATATAATTTGGCATCACTGACTCGATGGACATGAGTTTGAGTGAACTCCAGGAGTTGGTGATGGACAGGGAGGCCTGGCGTGCTGCGATTCATGGGGTCGCAAAGAGTCGGACACGACTGAGCGACTGATCTGATCTGATCTCTAATCTGATACATATAAGAAGTGTATCTATAATCTATAACCAACAGAGGTATATCTGTAATTTGCCTACATGCATATTTAGTTGGTGCCCTAAGATTCTTTATATTATAAAGAAAATGCGTTTAAGATTTTTAAGTGATCAAGAGAGTGTGATATGACTACAGATTCATTCCTGTGGGAGTTTAGGAATTAAAATAGGAGGAGAGCTTTGCCCTTAATAGCTGTATGAGATTGGGCAATGGTACTTAATCAGCTGGTGTCCTTTCTGGCTGGTGGGACATCAGTATACCCTGCCATTGCCTCCTGGCTAAATGTCAGTCTTTTTAGCTTGGAATATCGTAAGTGCTCAATAAATATTAGATAGAAAATTAATAATAAAACAACTTATGAGAAGATGATTGGAAGAAATGACCATCTGCATTAATTTAGTGGCAGATAATACTTAGCATCTCTTTGAAACTGAGCAAGGTTGAATGCATCTGCATATCTTATTTTTATTCTATGTTCAAATCCCATTCATTACCTAATAGTCAGTGTTCATATTTCTGATCTGTTTTCCAGCTATCAGGATATGTCTTACTATTATATTTGTTAAAGATATTTTTAGAGAAAATATTTCTAGCTTGATGTTAATAAAATTCATAAAACCATAAGCTAAAGATTGCATTGTATCTTATCCTGTGTACTTTAATAGATGTGATGCAAATGTTGAGACATGTCCATGCAGATTGTGAATGGAACATGGCTAGAAATGGGAAGCACCAATAGAATATGAGTAAGAAATGTCATGATTGCTCAGAAGTTGAAGAGCCCAGGTTAGTCTGGTATACCAAATGAAGGTTTCTTAGAGAAAATGGGATTAATGAACCTTGAAGAGTGGGTTTACTTGGCGAGTAAGAAAGGGAGACAGGTTTTCTTGCAAAGGGAAGCTGATTGGAACAAAGCTGAAGTCACGGGATATTTGGAGAGCAGTTAGTATATCTGCTGAAATAGCGTTTCTCAACCTCAGCATCTTTACCATTTTGGTATGAATAATTATCCTGTGCATTCTGAGAGGTTTCGCTGGATCCTTGGTCTTTATTCCATAAATGCTTACAGTATCCCTCTAGTTGTGAAAACCAGAAGTATCTCTAATATTCTGACACTGCCAAATATTCTCTGAGGGGCATCTTCACCCCTGACTAGGAGTCACTGTGCTAGGAAGATAGGATTTGTGTTGAGGGGCAGTGAGAAATGAAGCTGGACATATAGACTAGATTCAGACTGTGAAGGGCTTCAAATACCCGGTAAGTGGTTTAGACATGTCTCTCTGGCTAATGGAGGGAATTCATCTTTTGTGCAGGGAAATGACATGATATTCATATTTTATGAAGATTTATTAACATTTGGCACTTTCCTTGCGATGCTTAAGTGCATTCTGCACAACTCTCTGTCAATAGATAAGCTACTGATTTTTCTCAAGACAGATGCAGCTCCTCTAACGTATCTTGATCCCAAGTTTCCTTCTCTGGTGGAAAAAGTATGGAATTGTGAACTTTAAAAAATATAAACCTAGTATGTATTCTTAAATAATTCATTTCTGTTTATACTTTAATCATACAACAGCATTATAGATTTTTATTGAATGATGCAATCACTTTAACACACATTTTATTCTTGTACTCTTCTAATTTTTGTACACATGAAAGTAATTTTTCACAAAAATATAGTTGTAATAGGTTTCCCCATTTATGTCTTTTTTTCACTTTTTCCTAACCTAAACAATTTTCTGTGTATAGGCAGAGTATTTATAATTATTATATTCATGGTGGCAGAGTATCATACTGAATTAATAAACTCTCTTTTATACTAATGAAATATGGAAAAGTTAGAGTGGAAAGGACCCTAAAAGATCCAGTGATTTTGGTCTAGTGTTCTTGGAAGTTCTAAGAGGTGATTCTATCTCTAAGGTGATTAGACATCTAAGAGGTGATTAGACCAGGACTAATCACCCTGGTCTAGTGATTTCTTCACTAGTGCTCTTGGAAATTCTAAGCACGTTCTGATAAATTGAGTTCAGTCACTCAGTTGTGTCCAACTCTTTGAGACCCTGTGAGCTGCAGCACGCCAGGCTTCCCTGTGTGTCACCAACTCCCAGAGCCTACTCAAACTCATGTCCATCATGTCGGTGATGCTATCCAACCATCTCATACTCTGTTGTCCCCTTCTCCTCCCGCCTTCAATCTTTCCCAGCATCAGGGTCTTTTCAAATGAGTCGGTTCTTCACATCAGGTTGCCAAAGTATTGGAGTTTCAGCTTCAGCATCAGCCCTTCCAATGAATATTCAGGACTGATTTCCTTCAGGATGGACTGGCTGGATCTCCTTGCAGTCCAAGGGACTCTCAAGAGTCTTCTCCAACACCACAGTTCAAAAGCATCAATCTTCAGCACTCAGCTTTCTTTATAATCCAACTCTCATATCCATACATGACTACTGGAAAAACCATAGCTTTGACTAGATGGACCTTTGTTGGTAAAATAATGTCTCTGCTTTTTAATATGCTGTCTAGGCTTGTCATAGCTTTTCTTCCAAGGAGCAACTGTCTTAATTTCATGGCTGCAGTCACCATCTGCAGTGATTTTTAGGCCCCCCAAAATAAAGTCTGTCACTGTTTCCATTGTTTCCCCAACTATTTTCCAGGAAGTGATGGGATTGGATGCCATGATCTTTGTTTTCTGAATGTTGAGTTTTAAGCCAACTTTTCCACTCTCCTCTTTCACTTTCATCAAGAGGCTCTTTAGTTCTTCACTTTCTGCCATAAGGATGGTGTCATCTGCGTATCTGAGGTTATTGATATTTCTCCCAGCAATCTTGATTCCAGCTTGTGCCTCCTCCAGCCTGGCATTTCACATGATGTGCTCTGCATAGAAGTTAAATGAGAAGGGTGACTAATTGCCCCAGGAACTACCTGATACACAGAGAAGCCTTAGGAGTGCTTAGTGATCAGTTCTTTGGCTCCATCATTTTTACTCAGTCAGAACTACTCAGCTTCTTAATGTTTTATATATTAGGCTATGCATAAGATTTATTTTGAAGATAGAAGACCATTCAATAAAGAAGCAAAAATATTTATAAAATCACTGATCTAGATTGATCTTTTCATTTTCCACAAGCTGCCTACTGGTGTAATAGTCTAAAGGTTATCCTTCCTTAGTGCTGCACCACCCTGAAGTGTTCAGTCCTGTAGTGCAGACACTTACTGAATGGTTAAAATTTTGCCAAAGTACCTAAGTTATTGTGCTAATGAGGATACTGTCTGCTGACCCTCCACTCTATCAATGGGCTCAACGTATTTTGGTGAGAAGACAAAGGTCCACATTCACATGGAAATGATTTTGACGAGTTAAGTGATAATTCATAGAGCCAGATGTGAGAGTGGGTGAATGACTGGTGACTGAATTGGAAAAAAATGTATACTTTGATTTACTTGGTGGTAAATGGCACTGAGCCTAGGTGTTGTGACTACACCCTAGCTTGTTTTGTTCTCAAAGTGAAAGTGAAAGTGAAGTCGCTCTTTGCAACCCCATGGACTGTAGCCTACCAGGCTTCTCTGTCCATGGGATTTTCCAGGCAAGAGTACTGGAGTGGGTGGCCATTTCCTTCTCCAGGGGATCTTCCCAACCCAGGGATCGAACCCGGTTCTCCCTCATTGCAGGCAGACGCTTTACCCTCTGAGCCACCAGGGATGCTTAAAACAGGAAATTCCTTTAGTCAGTTAGGCTTTTTCAGCTGTCAACAAATTGCTTTTCAAAGGCAGCAGTTTTCCTCCCATGTACATGTTTGTGTATTTCTGAATCCAGCAACTAACGTATGCTACCACCTTGATCCCCTTTGTTTACAAATACAGTGAGGGACAGAACTATCATTCAGTTGCTCAGTTCCTCCCAAATCAGAACACATTCTCCACCTTCAGGCCTCTTATTTGAATCTGCTCTTTGGAAAGAGGGTCTGGATGATGGATTAAGGGCATGCCCCGCCCCTTTTCATCTCCCCACTGGCCAGCCGTGTCATGTTCAGACATTCCAACCTTTTCCCTTCACAGTGTTGAAGACAAGCTGTCAAGTAATTTGGGCAGAACCATGCACAGTGGAGGCAGAGAGAGAGAGCCCCAGGGGGATCTCTCGCTCTGCCCACTAAGCATTTCATATGGATGTGGGGAGACTGAAGCGTTGCAAAGGTCAGACCCTGGAGTGAGTCTGATCTATAAAAAGCACCAAAGTGTGCAATAATTGCCAAGGAGCTGGGCCAGAAGCACTGGGGGATTTAAAATGGGTGGTCATGCACTTGTCCAAGTGATGCTGGGAATGAGAGGTCCCGGATCCTGAGTCATAACCTTCCTTAGCATCACCGCCCCCCTGTTTAACATGTGTCACTAAAAGAAGTGGCAGCAGAATAGAGCAAATAGAGTTGGGTTTTATGACTATTTTCTACTTTCATGGAAGAAGAGATTTGAAACATGAATGACATAGTAAGGGGAGTGACGCTATGTCTCCTTTTGTAATTTCTTTTCTTTTTAATTCTTTTAATATGAGATTTCTTAGGATTTTCCAGAGCTGAGAGAAACTCAATACATTAGGAAGAGCAAACCTCTGACCTGTGAGGTGTAGTGGAGAGAGTCTGAGAAGGAGTCAGGGCTTCTGAGTATAATTCTATTTCTGCCACTGGGTAGTGGCCAAGCCTGGGGTGCTCATGGGATTCCTGTGACTTTCTGCATATTAATCTGTAAAATTCAAAGAGCTGAAGGTCTTGAAGGTTTGGTTCCATGCTTTCTTCCTAGGCATCAATGATCCTCTTGCAGCCTGAGTGTTGATCTCCAACGTTAAGTGGTGGCAGGAAAGGAGATCCCGTCAGTCCTCTGACAGAGCTAATTTTGCTTCTCAGATGGTAGTCATGGGAGAACCTGAAGTGCATTGACCTAAGCTGCTTATTTAAGCACAGATTCTTGGGCCCCACCCTGAAACCCTCAGTTGAAATCAATAGACCCTGGCCTCAGGTATCGCTGTTTCAGCACTCTTTCCCAGCAGTTTCTTTGTATATTAGGTTTAGAAACCAGAGGAGTTCGTTAGGAAGTGGTTTTGGAAACAGAGAGGTTTGGTAGTGGGGTCCTAGGTGTTGCGCTCTGAGTCCTGCAGACTGGGGTTGCCAAAGCTCCCTTACCAGACCCTCTTTCCTTTCTCCTCAGTACTTGCCATCCGCAGTGAAAGAGTAGTTACAGCCAGTGGAGACATTGCCACCTCCAGGCATCTTTTAAAAATGCATACAGTCCCTGCTAAATGAGATAATATATTCAAGTGTGCTTGAAAGCTGTAAGGCATTATTAAAATGCTTTGTAACTGTAAAGTGCTATATAGATGTTCGTCATTATTAAAATAATGCCTCTAGTTTTTGTTAACACTGTGGCATAAATGAGATTATGGATTTTATCTATGTCCATTGTACTTACTAAGGACTTCTATTCAAGAGACTATTTGGACTCCCTAACTCTGTGCATCGTGTATTCATACAAAGGACATCTCATATTATTCTTTTAATATGAGATTTCTTAGGATTTTCCAGAGCTGAGAGAAACTCAGTACATTAGGAAGAGCAAATCTCTGACCTGTGAGGTGTAGTGGAAAGAGTCTGAGAAGGAGTCAGGGCATCTGAGTATAATTCTATTTCTGCCACTGGGTAGTGGCCAAGATTATAGATGTGGGTTATTGTTTCAATGCTTAATTATCTCTTAAGTAATAGAATTGTACTTCTAAACTCGCTGCCATTTAACTTTATGATGCCTTTTGACTGTACACAGCAGGTACTTTTTCAGCCTGGCTGTGGCTCATCTATTTGACGTGTGTTGACAAGATTTAGCAGATGTAACACAGCAGAAGCTTTAAAGGCCTTCCTGGTTGGGGCATGTGTCTTTTGCCTCTGCCATCCCCTGGTAGCTGTGACCCTCTCATTCCAGGTTCCATAATTAACAACAAGAGGCACACTACACCTGTACCTCTGTGCAGAGCCCAGCTCCGCCCCAATCGCTAGTTTGGAGCAGAGCCTTCTATGCAGCCCAGTCTAGACAAATTCCCCAAGTATCCCCTGGATGTATGAGCAAAATATATCATTGCTGTTGTAAGCCATTGCATTTTAGCATGGGTTATTGTGCAGCAAAACTACTGATACAGTAGAGCAAAGAAAAGTTGTGACAAATAGACAAGTGCCTGGTACAAAGGACAGTGGTGAAGTGGCACAACAGAGGTACCATCTGAGATTACTGTGGCCAGGGGAAGTGGTATCAGTAAAGTCTTCATGGAGGAGGTGGCATTTGAGAGGAGCCTTTACAGATGGCTTCATAGGCAGACCTATGTTTGTGCTTATGGGCCTTCTAGTGTGACGTAACAAAGGCAATGGCACCCCACTCCAGAACTCTTGCCTGGAAAATCCCATGGACGGAGGAGCCTGGTGGGCTGCAGTCCATGCGGTCACTAAGAGTTGGACACGACTGAGCGACTTCACTTTCACTTTTCACTTTCATGCATTGGAGAAGGAAATGACAGCCCACTCCAGTGTTCTTGCCTGGAGAATTCCAGGGACGGGGGAGCCTAGTGGGCTGCTGTCTATGGGGTCACACAGTGTCGGACACAACTGAAGAGACTTAGCAGCAGCAGCAGCAGCAGTGTGACATAATGGTGGCATTTCAGGCAGAGAAAGGAGAAGGAGAGTCTGAAAGTAGGAGAGCATAGGGTGTGTTTAGAAAATTGTTAATAGTTCAGTCTATCAGGAGGTTCAAGTTCTATGCTCATGAGAGAAGAGATGCCGATAAGGCTGGGAAAGAAGATTAAAGTGATAACTTAGAGATTTTAAATGCTAGGTTGCAGTTAATACAATTGAAGGGCTCTGCTCAGTGATGGGCATACTCAGATTCAGCCTTTAGGAAGGTCATCCTTGCAGTGGGATGAAGGGCAAGTCATAAAAGGGAATGCTGGGGACCAGGTGGCCTATTAAAAGGCTATTACTGGGAGTAGCAAATACTGGAAAGAGGAGATGGAACTTCAGGAAATTCTGGAAGATGTGCTTTGCAATTAAAAAAGAAAAAGAACATCTTGAAGAATAGAAAATTAATCTAACTCCATCTTCCATTCTAGAATGTTGTTTCCTGTCTTTATAATATCTAAAAACTCAAGTTCTACTTGGAAATAAATCAACAAGTTATAGTGACCACAGATTCAAAGACTTTACAGATACCTTTTTAATGAGTATTTAAATTCAGCATGATAGTTGCACACTTCATGGAAAACCATACTCTGGACTTGGGTGTAATTTCCCCTCGTGTAAAAAGGCACTGAAGCAATATTCTCTGTTGTTTTTGTATTTGTTTTTTGTGTAGTTTTTTTGGGGGGTGGATGTTATAGGCAGTGCTTCCTTGGCAACTAGACTTTGAGTCAGGAATTTGTGGCAGGAGGTTTACTGGAGCTCAGGAGTAACACCCCATTGAGGGGTGAGGGGGAGCAGTGTTGGTCAGGGAAGACGTTTACTGTGAGGTAGGTGCAGTTGCTGATCCCATGAGAGCTGTGGAGCTGGGCTGGCCCTTCAGAGATGTCCAGCCTTGAGCCAAGGAATTGAGCCCTCCTACCTCACATTGACCGTCCACAGATGTGGGCCACCACTGGGGAAAAGTGTGACCTTGGTGAAGTGCTGTCAGCTGTGTTATATTCCAGACAGTGACTCAGCTGGGAGTCACCAGCCATTCACACTTCTAACACTGGGGAGTGAATGCCTGAAGAGGGTGGGGTCTAGATAGCACACCACTGTATCCACTACAGCGGGGGCACAGAGGTTACTCCAAATCCTGTCCTTGTTCCTAAAGGGAAGTGAGTTTTGATAATAATAGCAGTAAATAACAAGGCAGTCATAAACAGCATTGTGAAATAAGTAACAATGATAATCAGAAATTATCATTTATTGAGGGCTTATGCTAGGCCAATAATGTGCTTCATCCATGGCCCCTATTATTGCAGTTTATCTGTTAACAGGCATGCAGGCAGAACAGTGCAGTGGACCAAGGTGGGTCCACTGACTGACTGCAGACACCCAGGTTGGAGTCATGATTGTGCTGTATATTAGCCGTGTGTTCTTGGGCATGCAGGGCCTCAGTTTCTTCCTTTGTAAGATGAGATTAGTACCAGTAGTCTGTATGGATGAGTGTTATGAACTAGGAAAGGGTGGAGATGATCTTTCTGGGTTAAAATCCCACACTGTCAAGTTTAATTTTTGGTACTTGTGAGGATAGGCCAAAGATGGATGCCATAGCTGGGACCTTGCTCAATGAGAGGGTGTTTGGCGTTTGTGGAGTGGGAGGGTCAGGGCTAAGAGGGCTGTGTGATGGCAGGAGACTGCTGGAGATGGTTAGCTCACAGGGTCTACATGCCTTTCCCACAAAAACCCTGCCCCTGAAGAATGAAACCTAGGGAGTCAACACTTTGTTCTTTTGTTTTGAACATTAGCCGTGGTTGTCTGAGGGAGTTCCATGTTTTCTAACTTTCCCCCATGCCACGGAATGTGTCTATTTGTTAATAAATGCTTTCATTCAGCCCCATTATGGCTCCAAGCTTCTTTGGACAGTTTTTGATGAAGATGAAGACGTTTTAGGCTCAGAAATCCACCCTGGTTATAGAAAGAGGCTTGTCACTGCTGGTGTGATTGCTGGACTGGCAAGTGGGTAAGACCAGAGGGAAACAGCCGTGGGGGGAGGTGACCACGGAGAAACTTACTGTTGTATGTCATTAATCACTAATTGCTGAATGATTTTATTATACAGCAGCCATAAAATATCACTTGAGATTTTACAGCCAGTTCTTGCTTTAAGAAAACAATTTCTTATGTCAAAATGACTATTAAATTAAGTGATTCCATATTAAACATCCTTTGGACTCCAGATGATTGATGGGGGTATGTAATGAATAAGAACATTTCCTTCCACGTGCTCAGAAGAGATCAGCAGTCATTTCTGAAACAGCCATCGACCTTGGGAACCCAAGTGAGACATACTGGTTTCCAAGATACACCTGGACAATTAAAGCAGAAAGAGTCTTGAGAAAGCAGACTTAGCTTACAGATAAGGAAACTGAGGCCCAGAGAGTAGAGACTCACTACGACTCATGGTGTAGACAGTGGTGCCGTGACATTGTTACCTCATACCATGGTTACTCTTAATTACATATTGTTCTCATTATTCCCAGTTGGACTAACTGTCCCCATTTTATACATGACAAACCGAGTATTGGAAAACTCCCTTGTCATTACCCCAAGCACAGCCACTTCTGAAATAGATTGTGTTGCCTTCCAATGACACTGACTTGCATTTTGCCCTAAATTTGCTTGTACATGTGCTAGGTGATGGTAAACTCAGTACAGTGACCTAAAACTAAGTCATTTTGGCCTTTCCAACTATTTCTAGTGAAACATTCACGATTTTGGATTTGAAGTACTCTGGGGAGAGTGACTATATACCAGCCACAATCCCTCCTTCAAAAGCTTATAATCAACTGAGAGGCCTGATCATCAGGTGTTGAATGCTTCAGTGTTCACCTGTACGATCTGGATAATCTGTGCCTCAGGAAACTAAAGGGTGGGGTAGGTCTCACAGGTGGTGGCACTTGAGCTACATCTGGTGAGGTGAGGTCTAGCAAAGCCAAACGAGGGAGAGAGTTTCAGCCAGAGCCACAGCAGGAGCTGAAGGTTGGAGACTGAAATAGGGTGATGTTTTGGAACTTTGCACTTTCAGAAAGCTTTGCACTTTCTGAAGCACGCCAAATACACCTTGGCCAAGTAGTATGCCAACTGATTGTGAAGGGCTCATGACCTACACAGAGGAGTTGAAATTCCTAGAACTCATGTTGTTTTAATGTTTATCTTTGCTAATTTTTCTCATCAGCTGATCGTTTGCACTTCTCTCTTCCCCCATCTATATTGTAAACTTGCTCGGCAGAGGTCTTGCCAGATAGTTTATCCCTGTATACATTGCCTCACACTGAAATAATTAAAGAAATAATTACAAGAAGGAGAGAAGGAAGAAATGAATTGGTAAAATGCCACTTGAAATAAGCCTGGAGAAGTTGCTGGGCATGAAGAACTAAGCTGCCCTGGAGAAAGCTTGGCTAGGCTCAGCTCTGAGCTCTCCTAGCGCCCCTGTGGTGGCAGTTCTGGGCATCCTGCTAGCTCCTGTAGTGCCTGCAGGTGGCCCCAGAGTGCCACCCTAGCATGCTTCGATACTCTGATGAATTCTTTCAACAGACGTGTTCATTAGCTGCTCCAAGCCAAGCACTATGCTAGGCACCAGGCTATGATGGTAGGCAAAACAGACATGGTCTTTACCCTCTTAGTCTTCATAGCCTAACAGAGAAAACAGATGGTAATGAAATGATCAGATAAAGATGTAATTGCTTACTCTAGTAAAAGCAGTGAAGGACGAGTAAAGGTTGTAATGTGAGGGTAAAACCGAGAGACCTAAGCTAGTCTGGGAGTCTGAAAAGCCTGCCTGAATTGTGTACATATAACAAGGAACCCGAACTTGTCAGATAAACAAATATATTTAAAATCAAACTATGTAGGGTGCAGGGAATGAGGACTCTTCGTGTAGGGGTCCATCTTTCTTGATCTCTGCGTGAGTGAATATGAGAGATGCAGTAGTTCTGGCTAGCATCAGTCCTAGCCTGGCTCTCTCGCAGTGACATTCTATGTTTGTGGTTAATTGCCTCTTCCTCATACATTTCAGCTTTCTTATGTACATGAGGAAGTTTTTACCATCATCAGTGCTACTCAGAGTATAGTCCAGGTACCAGCACTGGTCCACAACTGCTACTGATTTGTGATCAGACAAGTAAAGATAAGCACATTCACTGTGAATCTTCCAAGACATACGGCAGTTTGATGTTCTGTGATTTTTTTTTATTGCATTTATAAAAATATCATTTGGTAATAGTTCAGGAAAATCTATTCATTCACAAGTGGTTTGAAAACCAACTCTACATGATGTCCTCTGAGGACCCTTCTGGCACTTAGAGCCTTTGATTTTAATTGGATGAGGGTAGAAACTTCTAGATCACTGTTATAAAATATCCAATGTGAGTTTTAGAGCCTGGAGTTGAGTGATTATGAATGAGAAGATGTTATTCTAGAAAGAACTCTCCTTCAGCTAGATCTCTCAGACATTAGCCAGGCCAACTCCAGAGTAAAGAAGACATGATATCTCTGGAGGCGGGAGTTGGTGGTTTAAGAAGACAGTCACAACATGTCCTTTTCTGGCAACGTACTTGATTTCCAGGCCAAAGCTCTAGTCTCAGAGCTAACTCAGAGCATCTTTTCAGAAGAGGTTAGAAGTAAAAATTTTGAAAAAATCCAATAAACTCAAATGACCCAGTATGTTTGCTCTTTCTTAATCCATTTCACTCCCATCTAACTGCTCAAAAGCTACTTGGATTTATAAATGGAATTTAAGAAGTGAGTAGTTTGAAACATAAGCAATTTAAACTTTGAAGAGTAGCTCCCATGAAGCAAGGTAAAGGTACTTAAAGGATTTCTATTTCCCAAGACCCTGGAAACACAACGAATTATAGTGTCTCTGTTTAACTACTGTTATGGATGGTCCCCTGGGTAAACATTGTGCTTTATAAAAAGCCAATACTCAGAAAAGGTTTTTAAAAATTAATATTCAGGACTCTTCCAGTGGAACCATCCACTGCTGACATTTTGTAACCATGTTGCACAAAAGACCTGCATTATTACTAAAAAGCAGCTTCTCCCTGCTGCCCCCTGAAATTTTCCCTGTGAACCTCAATTTCTTGGCTCTCTTCTCCAATGCTTCAGGGCATGGGGGATCTATTCTAGACTTATGGTCTTGCTAGGAAACAGTGGACTTGAGTAAGTTGAGATGGACAATAGAAGGGTCTAGGTTTAGAGATTGAAAGAGCTGGTTTGGAAGAGCTGGGGATAAATTAAGGACAGCCTGGGGTTTCATCTCATTGGTCACAGAAGGCTACTTTTTCCTCTCCAGGAGCAGAGCTGGCATGGGCTTGTGGATTTGCCACCTCATGTTCGGATCATTACTCCTAGAGACCTAACTGGCTTTGTCATTATTGTCTGTCATTCATTTGGTAGGCACCACTGCATGTCACTCCATTCTTCAACAAAGAGAATTACAATAGCTCAACACCAGCCATGACTTGCTTCCTTCCACTCCTATTTGATTAGCCAAACAGCCCTTGCTCTTGCCACAGAGTGTTTTTTAATTTACTGTTCTGATGTGGATTTGTTCAACTCTCTACCATGCCTTCACCACTCGCCTTCATTCCTATCCTTCCCTGTCCCTTACTTTCAGCAATCGTTGAGCCTTCTGTTTCACCAAAAGCTAGAGATGACTGAATATAAATACATCCGGCTTTCCTTTGCCCTTCTCCCTGAAAACTTTTCTCTTTCTCTGTATTTCTCTGCTGTGTTAACAGTACCTTCTTAGTGAACTTAAATTTCAATTACACCTTTAATCCTGTCTCTTCCAACCTGTTAGGAGTTTTACTTCAGCAGCTACTCTCTGGGTCCAGTATCTTCAAACTCTTTATTCCCTTGCAGTTAAGAAGATCCTTAATTCTCCTCTATCTAAGAAAAAAAAGGAAACAGAACTGTCCTTTCCACTCAAGTGACTTTTCTATTTGACTCTTTTCTCCATTGCCAAATTTTATGAAACTATGTATAATTAATGAGTGTGGTTCCTCATCTTCAAATCACCTTTAAACCCACTCAGTCAGGTCTCTGCACCACTACTCCTTGGACCATGATCCTTGGGGAGCTCTTAGTGTTGAATCCTGTGCTTTCTTTTCATTCCTCATTCTTCCTCACTTCTGCAATATTCTCACTGGTGTCAGCTTCCTTCTAGAGTTTGTCCTTCCTTGGTCACTGTGATTTTCTTCTGTTTTTTTTTTTTTTTTTCTTCTGTCTTTCTGACCATCCCATTTTTGTATTTTGTTGGCTCCTCTTAATTTGGGGACCCCACAAATGTCAATCTTCCCAGGATGTCCTCACCATTTTATTGTTTGCTTTTAAAAAGATTCATTTCCCCCGAAAAGCATACCCACTATCTTCAAGACGGTTAGTTCCTATAACGATTACCAAATCCTTCCCCTACTCTACGCTTTCCAGAATTTTGTGCTTCCCATGTCCCACTTAGACATCTCTACCCTGATGTTGTTCAGACACTGAGGGATAGCCCTAGTGAGATATTCCTCATAGACCTCAAAGCCCAAAATCTCCATGACAGAACATACTGCCTTCCTCCCTCCCCCAAGTTAGTTAAAATCATTCCTCTTGAGTTCTTGAATTATCTTAGTAAGCAATCTCACCACCCATCTTTTCCAACATGGAAATTTCAAATCACATGGACTCCATTCATTCTCT
Organism: Bubalus kerabau; assembly: GCF_029407905.1. Lineage (NCBI taxonomy): Eukaryota > Metazoa > Chordata > Mammalia > Artiodactyla > Bovidae > Bubalus > Bubalus kerabau. Next base: position 28,199,934 of record NC_073645.1, read on the forward strand.
CAGTAATCCCCAGCCTCTTGAACCCATGCCAGTTTACGATACTTATAAGATTTTTTTTTTCAGCTGCGTCTTTATCATCCCAATGGGCATTTAAAAAAAATATATATCCTCATCATCTTTCACCTAGACCAGCTTCCTTTCTGTCCTCTCTGCCTTCCAGTTTTGCTCCTCTTGAGTAAGAATCTTAATGTTGCCTTGTAAGTTTTGAAATGCAGACAAAATGATGTTATCCTTTTGGTTAAAAACTGCTGTTGAAATTAAAAGAAATATGTAAAAGAATTTAAAATAAAAATGTAATGACACCCTGGTGAGTCATGATTACATACGAAGTGTGTCACAAAAATTTTGTGACCAATAATAAAAACTGATGTTGATGAGTTATCACTTCTTCGTTTTTTTTTTTTCTTCGGTAAATTTGAGGCAATCCAAGGTTACCAGTAACATTACGTCATTCTTACACACTTGCGCTCCTAAATGAACAGAAATCAATTGAGTGACAGCTAATGTGTCCCCAGTCATTTCTGTCTTACTGCCCATAGTAATCTGCCATTTTGGGCAAGCCAGAAAGAGATGCTATAAACATGAATCATTGTTGGGCAGTATTTTACTAAAGATTATTTGAGATAGTCTCAAAATCAAGGTGTACCCACCAGATTGTGTCTTATGTGATAAACCTAACCAGGGAATCAAGATTGAGAAAAACTAGCCTAGAGATTTGCCTGGAGAATCCCAGGGATGGGGGAGCCTTGTGGGCTGCCGTCTATAGGGTTGCACAGAGTCGGACACGACCGAAGCGACTTAGCAGCAGGAGCAGCAGCAGAGATTTTTTTATTGAAGTATAGTTGATTTACAACATTGTGTTACCTTCAGGTGTATACCAAAGTGACTCAGTTATATATATATATATACACACATACATATGTGTATGTGTGTGAGTCACTTCAGTCGTGTCTGACTGTTTATAGCCCACTTGACTGCAGCCTGCCAGGCTCCTCCATCCATGGGATTCTCCAGGCAAGAGTACTGGAGTGAGTTGCCATGCCCTCCTCCAGGGGATCTTCCTGAGCCAGGGATCAAACTCGTGTCTCTTATGTTTCCTGGATTGGCAGGCAGGTTTTTTACCACTAGTGCCATCAATTCATGTCTGACTCTTTGCGACCCCATGGACTGCAGCGCACCAGGCTTCCCTGTCCATCACCAACTCCTGGAGCTTGCTCAAATTCATGTCCATCAAGTCGGCCATGCCAACCAACCATATCACCCTCTGTCATCTCCTTCTCCTCCTGCCTTCAGTCTTTCCCAGCTCGTTGGTCTTTTCCAATGAGTGCTTCACAACAGGTGGCCAAAGGACTGGAGCTTCAGCATCAGTCCTTCAGCACCAGTCCTTCCAATGAATACTCAGGACTGATTTCCTTTAGGATGGACTGGTTGGATCTCCTTGCAGTCCAAGGGACTCTCAAGAGTCTTCTCCAACACCAAAGTTCAAAAGCATCAATTCTTCAGTGCTCAGCTTTCTTTATAGTCCAATTCTCACATCCATACATGACTACTGGAAAAACCATAGCTTTGACAGACGGACCTTTGTTGGCAAAGTAATGTCTCTGCTTTTCAATATGCTGTCTAGGTTGGTCATACCTTTTCTTCCAAGGAGCAAACATCTTTTTAATTTCATGGCTACAGTCACCATCTGCAGTGATTTTGAAGCCCAAAAATAGTCTTTCCCTGTTTCCCCATCTATTTGTAATGAAGTGACGGGATTGGATGCCGTAATCTTAGTTTTCTGAATGTTGAGCTTTAAGCCAAATTTTTCACTCTCCTCTTTCACTTTCATCAAGAAGTTCTTTAGTTCTTCTTCACTTTTTGCCATAAGGGTGGTGTCATCTGCTTATCTGAGGTTATTGATATTTCTCCCAGCAATCTTGACTCCACCCTGTGCTTCATCCAGCCTGACATTTCTTATGATGTACTCTGCATATAAGTTAAATAAGTAGGGTGGCAATATACAGCCTTGATGTACTCCTTTCCCGATTGGGAACCAGTCTGTTGTTCCATGTCCAGTTCTAACTGCTGCCTCTTGACCTGCATACAGATTTCTCAATAGACAGGTCAGGTGGTCTGGTAGTCCCATCTCTTGATGAATTTTCCAGTTTGTTGTGATCCACACAGTCAAAGGCTTTGGCGTAGTCAATAAAACAGAAGTAGATGTTTTTCTGGAATTCTCTTGCTTTCTTGATGGTCCAGTGGTTATTGGCAATTTGATCTCTGGTTCTTCCGCCTTTTCTAAATCCAGCTTGAACATCTGGAAATTCAGGGTTCACGTACTGTTGAAGCCTACCTTGGAGAATTCTGAGCATTGCTTTGCCAGCGTGTGCTGCTGCTGCTGCTGCTAAGTCACTTCAGTTGTGTCCGACTCTGTGCGACCCAAGAAACTGCAGCCTACCAGGCTCCTCTGTCCCTGGGATTCTCCAGGCAAGAACACTGGAGTGGGTTGCCATTTCCTTCTTCAATGCATGAAAGTGAAAAATGAAAATGAAGTTGCTCAGTCGTGTCTGACTCTTCGTGACCCCATGGACTGCAGCCCACCAGGCTCCTCCATCCATGGGATTTTCCAGGCAAGAGTACTGGAGTGGGGTGCCATTGCCTTCTCCATTGCTAGTGTGTGAGAAGAGTGCAATTGTGTAATTGTGTGGTAGTTTGAACATTCTTTGGTATTATTGCCTTTCTTTGGGATTGGAATGAAAACTGACCTTTTCCAGTGTGTGTGTGTGTGTGTGTGTGTGTGTGTGTGTGTATAGTTTTTCAGGTTATTTTCCCTTATAGGGTATTACAAAATAATGAATGTAGTTCTCTGTGCTATACAGTAAATCTTTGTTGGTTATCTACTTTATATTGAGTAGTAAGGATCATAGGTAGCACAGTTTTAAAGAATCTGCCTGCCATTGCAGGAGATGGAAGAGATGAGGGTTCAATCCCTGGGTCAGGAAGATCCCCTGGAGTAGGAAATGGCAACCCACTCCAGTATTCTTGCCTGGAAAATTCAGTGGACAGAGGAGCCTGGTGAGCTGCAGTCTGTAGAGTCAGAAAGAGTCAGACACGAATGAGCATACACACACATATATGTTAATCCCAAGCTTCTAACTTCCCTGGTGGCTCAGAGGTTAAAGCGTCTGCCTGCAATGTGGGAGACCTGGGTTCAATCCCTGAGTCAGGAAAATCCCCTGGAGAAGGAAATGGCAACCCACTCCAGTATTCTTGCCTGGAGAATCCCATGGACGGAGGAGCCTGGTGGGCTACAGTCCACAGGGTCGCAGAGTCGGACACAACTGAGCGACATAATTTCACTTCACTTCTAACTTAACCCCCACTTTCATCTCTGGTAACCATAAGTTTGTTTTCTCTGTGTGTGGATCTATTTCTGTTTTGTGTATGAGTTCTTTTTTATCATTTTTTTTTTTTTGAGATTCCAAGTATAAATGATATCATATGATATTTGTCTTTGGCTTACTTCATTTAGTGTGGTAATCTCCAGTTCCATCTATGTTGCTGCAAATGGCATTATTTAATTCTTTTTATGGCTGAGAAATATTCCATTGTGTATATGTACCATATCTTCTTTACCCATTTATTGCCAATGGCATTTGAGTGGCTTCCATGTCTTGGCTAGCCTAGAGATTAAATTCCAAACCCTTTAACATGGTGTAGACTGCCTTCTCACACCAAATACTTGAAACATCTTTCCAAACTCACATTCACCTACTGACTTACACTCTACACCTATCACTCATCTCATACATATCAGGAGATCATTTACCTCCAGGTCTTCAGTTATGCCTTCCCTTTGCCAGGATAGTGGAGGCGGAACATTGCAGTTCCAGACAAACTACTTAATATCTCCTAAAATTCTGCTCAAAAGTTACCTAACTTTTGAAACCACCTGAACTCTTTGCCATTTTATTTTCAGACATGTTAAGGGGTTTCTTGAGCTAGGCATCTTGGCTTCTCCATTAGAAAAGTTCTAATATTTTGTGCCATTTTTCTAAGCCTAAGTTTCTTTATCAACCTAACGATGATAATCATGCTGTTCTCTACCTTATAGAGTTACTGTGGAGATGCATCAGGTAATTAACCACGCCTGGTTGGGGCTGGGTATCTTCTGCAGTCCTTTTACAGGTTCAGGTCGGTTAACGTCTGCAGCTCCTTCAGACAGTACATGGTAATACTATGCTCATCTGGGATCAGCCTCACTTTGCATCTCTCCAAAGCACCTTAAGTGTGGAATAAATTAATTTTCAGCATGTTAGATGCAGTCTCAAGGTAATTTTCCATGATTCTTCCCAGCAGGGAGGCTTTGAAATAACATCCCTCTTCTAATTAGTACTATGTACTATGCTGTGCTCATCAGCAGATGGGATTTATCCTTGCACATTTGGACTTGACAGAGGTCAGCCCTCAACTCTCTCTACATGTCCTTGTGTGCTCCTGACAAGCTGGCCTCTTTCCTTTCCTTCTTTCCCAGCCCTTCTCATCATACCCTACCTCTTAGTCTAGCCAGATCCTTAGCTCATTGGCTGAAATTAATTATGATATCAGGCTGGAGTTTTGAGACTTGGAAGGACTTCATTCTCTGTTTAGATTTCATTTCTGACCAGAGTCATCAAGCTGTCCCATTATCAAAGATGCCATATTTACTGTCCCCAGACAATAGAGGACATGGGAACAGGGACCTTCCTAACCTTTTCTCTGCCCCTTAGAGCCATTCTTGGGTTCAGTTCCATTAAAAAAAAATAATGTAACTAGGATTAATAGCATGAACATTTATTACTATCACTAGCATCTTTGCCTTTCATGTCATTATTAGACCTCTTTCACAGAAGAGAAAACTAAGCTTGAGAGGTTAAGTAAGTAGCCCAAATTCACACAGAATCCAACCTAGGCTTTACTCCAGAGCTGAGATATTAACCACAATTCCTATACCACGTTTCTGTGTCAGATGGTTATCTCCTTCAAGGTTATTTTCAGATTCAACAGGAAGGAGATTTCTGGATCAAATAGACCTGAATCAGAAATACCTGACATCTTCACAGGAGGGGAGAAATCCCAGGACCTTTGTCTAAGGGCTTCCCAGCCTGTGATCGAGGAGCTTCACATCATGTCTTTCAATGGAAAACCTCCATCCCCAGCCCTTTGGAGAACCCTGCATAGGAGGGAGGCAGCCCGTATTTTCTCCACAAACCACAGGACCCTTCCTTGATGGTTACACAGGATGATCTCAGCAAAGCTGACAAGATGTTTCCATATTTGTTAAACAAGAACCATTTGTTTAGCTCAGGAGCATCTGTTGAATAAACAAGATATCTGATGTGCCATTTGCTCATTGGAAATTAACAAACCCTTTAAAAATGGCAATTTGTCAGGAGTTATATGAGGCAGAATTCATTCTCAGCAAGTGCACAAATTGAAACTTCCTTCCTGGGTTTTCTAGAATCCCCCAGAGCTAGTTGTGCAGAAAAAGTTCAGTTTAATTTTGCCATCATTAAGGAAAATATGCAGACATGTTGGGGGAAGTGAGGCAAGTGTCCTGTTTAGGAAATGAAGGACCCTGGAGAATGTGTCCTCCAGAACAGTTGGTGGGAGCTAGCCCCCTTCTGGTTTGTTTTTCCTTTCAGAGAATGTATGTCCTCTGGTTGGGAGGCACTTTTTTTTTTCTTTTTCTTTCCCCTTCTTCCATGCTGTTTCCAAGAATCATTTGGTAAACTTGTCATTAGCCAGCATCATTGCTGTATGTGGCTACCTGTGGGAAGGGAATGGAGGAGGGGAGGGTTTAACTTACTATAAGAATAAAGGAGATAAGGAAAATAGTGAAATGAAAAGGCTGTCACATCTCTTAGGGATGTAGTGCCTACTACTAGAACACTGGCTAAAATGAAGTCTGAGTATAATCCTATTTTCCCCATGAAACACAAGTGATTCACAGTGTTGGCCCATTTTGAATTCATCCTTGAATGACCACAATGTGCTGGCCCCAGGTGCCCCAAGCAGAAGGGACAGTGAGTGATAGTTAGCATTTACCAAGTGCAGGTGCCACGCTAAGCACATCACTGGCATCATTTAGTTATATGCCCACAAACCTGTTCTGTTACTCCCATCTACAGATGAGGAAACCAAAGCTTAGAAACAGGTAGATATGGGATTTAGACTCATACAGTCTGGATTCCCATTGATGTGGTCATGATGTTGTATTGTCTCTGTTAGTCTGAAGAATCAGGGTCCCTGGGATGCTAGGTGTGAAGACTGAGTAGGGCAGGCTCCATGCTCAGGAGCCCTGCTCTGGGCCAGAGCAGAAAAATATTCAGCAAGATCTTCCTGAGATTCCTGGGAAATGTTGGCTGCCTTGAGGCTGATAAGCTGTTCTTTGGTGCTTAGTCACTTAGCCATGTCAGACTCTTTGTGACCCCATGGACTGTAGCCACCAGGTTCCTCTATCCATGGGAATTCTCCATACAAGAATAGTGGAGTGGGTTGCCATGCCCTCCTCCAGGGGATCTTCCCAACCCAGGGATCGAACCTGGGTCTCCCACATTGCAGGAAGATTCTTTACTGTCTGAGCCACCAGGGAAGACCAAGAATACTGGAGTGGGTAGCCTATCCCTCCTCCAGGGGATCTTCCCAACCCAGGAGTTGAACTGGGGTCTCCTGCATTGCAGGCAGATTCTTTACCAGCTGAGGTACCAGGGAAGCCCCGATTTTTGCTGGATTACAATTCAATTCTTTATTTAGAGGGTCTTTGTGGGTGGGAGGGTCTATTGAAGCAGGCAAGTTCTCAGGCTTTATATAAGTGAGTCCCTGTGGACTCTAGTTAGAAGCTAAGGAATTAGCTGACTCTGGGCCCAGAGCAACTTGCTGCCTCATCTCCTCACATTAGCCCTCTTAGCAATTGATCTTGTAAACTTTCTGAATCAGAGAAATTAAAGATGAAAAAGGGCCTATTAACTGATGTTGCTCCAGCCCTGGACTAAGCAGAATGGCTCCCAGGAGAGGAATTCAGAGCATCTGGTTCAGTTTAATTGTAATTGTCCCAGAGGGTCTGACTTCTTGCTCTTCCCCCAGGCAGCCCTTCTCCAGGCCGGCAGATGCAGGTGTGAGTGATGTCTCAGAGGAGTACGCTGTCCTGTGCCAGCGCTCTGAGTCCTCACCTCGGTCTCAGTTTCCAGGGCTTGGGAGTTTTCATGTGTTGCCTCTGGAATGTGCTGGGGCTTTGGGGGTAGATGAAATAGCTCTAACTCCTAGATAGAAGCTGGTGATTTTACCTGTTTCTCCTCTTAGCCAGGAGATGTGCCTCCAGCAGTGTCTATGCAGGTAAAAGGGAGTGTGGGGGCTTGGAACAGAAGTGGGAGTCAAAGACTGACAACACACTGGGAAGACCTGGCATGAGTTGTTGAGTGTTCCTAAGCCTAGGAATGTCTTACTATTAAAGCCTTACTATCACAGACTTTGATCCTCACAACAACCCTTAGAAGTAAGTATGTTATTATTCTCTTAACAGAGAAGGGGATTTTGAGGCTCAGAGAGGTCAGATGAGTGTCAAGGTCACATAACTTGGTGGGGGAGCTAGAATCAGAGAGAGCTTGGGCTGCAAAGCCCCCTCTTGTCCCTGCTTATTAGTGAAATGCACTGAACAAGATAGAAATGCAGAAGAGGAAGAGACAGGAAGGGACTGGTGCTGACTTTGAGTTGAAATGGCTGATACTCAGATCAACCAGGTTTAGTGTCCTGAACTGGGAAGCCTGGGCATGTGGCATGAGCTCTCTGTGCAGGTCTCAGGTGCAGAGATCTTACAGTGTTTGCAAATCTGTTAATACGTAGGCTGTGTTCCCTTCCAGGCCTAGGAAAGCGGGTAATTCACTCATATACCCTCTGCTTAGAGAGTGAGGCTGCTGGGCAAAGGTGTTCAGTGACTGATCCTTGCATCTTAAGTGCAACTGGTTGGCATTCATTGGCTCTGCTGCCCCTCCCTAGATCTCCTCACTTGTTACTGAAGGAGATCTTTGATTCTTTCAGTTACTTTTTTTGGGCTGCTATTGGCTGAGGGTCTGGACATTGCCATGAGCTGCTGGTGGTTGATTTTAGATCCCAGGATATTATTCAGGAAGGGCAGGCCTATGTAGATAGATGAGTGTCTTGGGTCCTGGCACACATGCAGGGTGAGAAGCGTGAGTGAGACCCCTGAATGTAGAAATCAGAGAAGTACAGAAAGGGAACTGGGGATCGGGGATGGGGGTGGGAGGGATCATCAAAGAACTGCCTGTGCCACAGTTGGTCCCCAAGTTGTCCCTAAAAGAGTTGTTTGAAGGAACAGGAGACTGTACACTTTTATTTTCCACCCATCCATGCCTGTGTTTCTAGGATTAGTTTGATCTGTGTCACTCTTTGGGACACATGCAGTAAAAGGAAGCTCTGTTGAGGTTAACTAATGGGATCATTTGAATCTTCTCTCATCTCCTTTTCCAGCTGAAGAATCTTGGGTAAGCCACTTAAATCCTCAGGATCTCTATTTATGCATTTATTTTTTTGGATCATGCGGTAGCTCTGTTTTTAATTTTTTGAGGAACCTCCATACAGTTTTCCATAGTGCTGGCAATTTAATTCCCAGCAACAGTGCAATAAAACTTTCTTGTTTTACATCCTTGCCAACACTTGTTATTTCTTGTCTTGTTGAAAATAGCCATTTTAACACGTGTGAAGTAATGTCTCATTGTGATTTTGCTTTGTGTTTCCTTGATGATTATTGATGTTGAACATCTTTTTGTATACCCTTTGGCTTTCTTTATACATTTATGCATTTTCAGTTTTGGGCAATACATGCTTCATAGATTTCTTGTTAGAATTAAATGATGTAATGATGTAAAGAAATGAGGTGCCTGGAACATTGTAGCTGATAAACATGTGTTGGCCATTTTCTCACCTCCCTCCTCCTTTCTCCAGTGGAGAATGGCAGGCTCCATGGTACATCATAGAATGTCCTCCAGGGCCGAGTCCAGTGGACCTGGGTTTAAATCTGAGAGCTGCCACTTATTAGCTGTGATGACTTAGACAATCCACCAACCTAGCTCCTCTGAGCCTGTAGTCCCTGGCTAGTGAAATGCAGACAAAAATTAGAAGTTTTGATCATTGGTTGAACCTCATGATTAGGTACCAGCTTTATGCTAGGAAGTGGATTCACCATGGTGGACAAAGCAAGGCCCCCTCCCTTTAGGAAACGTACATTCTCAAGGAGAGGCAGGCATTATTCAAATAACCACACCAATTATTATGTCTTAAATAGTATCACACACAATGCCTCATATCACAGGGACCATAGCATAGCACACACATACTAGCTATCAGTACCTGAGCATCAGTGATGCTGTGGTTACTGTCTTCTTCATGAGGGTCCCATGTGATTATAGCCTCTTTCCTCACATAATTTCCTGTTGTCTTCCAGACCCATTTATACACATGAACCCATGTGTATAAAGCAGAGACCCTTTTCTCTAACTATTCCTTTCAGCCCCGGTTAGGTCTGGCACAGCCATTAATTAGTAAGGCTTTCCCATGAAGTGGCTGTCTTTGTAGGCTCTGAGCAAGCATGTCCATGCTACCATAATGTACCAGAATGTGTGCCCCTAACAGTCCTGAGGCAAAGATCAGGAATTTCTGTTTTTATTCTCTTCAGAGCTAAGATACAATTAAAAATGTTACCACAGTAATTGGCAACATCCATTAACTTGATGAGAATTGCCAGAGGCAGCACATTTTTCCCCCCTTCTGCACATTATTAGTCTATAAATATACCTGGTTCCTTTCTCTTTCTTCTCTAGAATTTCTACAAAATATCCACCCAAGCTGTCTCCTTAATGCCCTTTGCCTTTTAAAATTAACTCTCTCAGTTCCTCCAGTACTTCCAGTCCATACCACACAATCTTGCATCTAATTACATGTGCTGATGTACGGGGAAGCAGCTGGGGAAAGCCCACAGCACTGAGAGCTCTGGGCTCAGAGTCAGCAGAGTCTGGTGGGAACCCCAGCTTCACCTGGTTATCTTGAGTGACTTTGGCTTGCGGTTTGATCATCTGCAAAATGGGAACAATACCTGCTAGGAATAAAACAGTGAGATTTCAGGAGGATGATGGGAAGGTACTCTGTAAACTCTTGCGTGTGGGGCCCTCCAGATCACTGGTCACCAGCAGTAACTTTGTCTTCCTGCTCCCCCCTTGGTCTTCTGGTCCCCATAGAGGTGCAGGGTAGATGGGATTTGGTGGCACAAGACTGTTGAGAAAAGCCCTCTTCAGCTGCAGCTGCACCCTGCCAGTGGCTAGCAACACCTCAGGGACCTTCCCAGCAGGAGGTTCCTCTCCCTTCTGATGCACTCACTTGATTAGAAAGATATCCCACCCCTGCCTCAAAGAAGTAGGGCAGAACAGGATGGAACAGGGGCAAAGGAAGAGCTCATGTACCTCCATCCTCCACAGCCACAGAGCCTCTCAATGCCAGAGGGCAGAGGGGGAGGGGATCCTGGCATCACCCACCCCACACCTGGCAAGCCCTGTGATTTTCAGAGAGAGGAACTGTGCCCAGAGGGGTCAAGTGGCATAGCCAAAGCCACAGTGCTAGACTGTGACCAGAACTAAGGTCTTTGCCCCAGCCCAGTGCTCTTTCTCCTACACTCCAATGCAAGTTTTCCTTAGACACTTTTGAAAGGTTGTTGTTGAACCATGTAAAGATGCTGGGATTCTTGGCCTCCAGAGGAGAAGAATTCAATCTGGGGCAAGAGACGAGGCTTGATCACTCAGAGCTTTTGTGTAATAAAGTTTTATTAAAGTATAAAGGAGATAGAGAAAGCTTCTGACATAGACATCAGAAGGGGGCAGAAAGAGTACTCCCTTGCTAGTGTTAGCAATGGAGTTATATACTCTCCAATGAATCCAAAGAATGTCTGGAGGTTGTAAAGACCTCACCAGACCTACTCCCATAATTTACATTTTAAGATAACAGGATTAGCCAGAAGGTTTAATCCAGAGACTATCTTCAGGCAGGATACATTATTGTTATACAATCCTAAGGAATGTCGAGGAAAGAAAAGTTTGTCCTTTCTTCCTCTTTGAGAATTCCAGACCCCTCTCTCCTTGGGGACCCCTAGACTTCTTATCAACCTGCCTAGGAAATGACTTTCTACACAATCAGTGGTATTCAGATGAGTGTATGTATGTGTGCACATCTTTGTGTGTGTCTGAATGTAAGATGCCAGGAACCATTGGGAATATTCTCTAAATATATGCATATGCTATTTCATGTTCATCAAGACAAAACAAGGAAGTTTTAACTCTTATGGAAAATTATAGGTTTAGAGAGGTTAAGTAACTTGCTCAAAGTCACACAGCTAATAGATATAGAGCTAGGATTAGGACCTAGGGCTGATGATTCCAAAGCTCCTAACCACTGGACATAGAAGAGACAAGTTCTTGTCCTAAAAAAAGACTATGGGTTAAAAATAATACCTAGTGTGATCAGGCAACCCCAGTAAACACTGACTGTGTCATCCCAGACTCCAGTTTAGGAAATGTGGGGCAGTGAAACTTCTTTTTTTAATAAGATAATGTGATTTTTCTCATTAAAAAAATTATTTACTTTTAATTGAAGGATAATTGCTTTACAATATTGTATTGGTTTCTGCCTTACATCATCATGTGTCAGCCATAGGTATGCATATGTCCCTTCCCTCCTGAACCTTCATCCCAGCTCCTACCCCATCCCACTCCTCTAGGTTGTCACAGAGCCCTGGTTTGAGTTCCCTAAGTCACACAGCAAATTCCCACTGGCTATCTATTTTACATATGGTAATCTATATGTTTCCATGCTACTCTCTCTATTTGTCCCACTCTCTCCTTCTCCAGTCCCCCAGCCCGCAGGGAGACTTTTGTTCCTTCCTAATTGTCTTTGAGCTGTTTCAAATCCTAAAAGATGATGCTGTGAAAGTGCTGCACTCAATATGCCAGGAAACTTGGAAAACTCAGCAGTGGCCACAGGACTGAAAAAGTCAGTTTTCATTCCAATCCCAAAGAAAGGCAATGCCAAAGAATGTTCAAACTACTGCACAATTGCACTCATTCACACGCTAGCAAAGTAATGCTCAAAATTCTCCAAACCAGGCTTCAACAGTACGTGATTGGTGAACTTCCAGATGTTCAAGCTGGATTTAGAAAAGACAAAGGAACCAGAGATCAAATTGCCAACATCCACTGGATCATCAAAAAAGCAAGAGAGTTCCATAAAAACATCTACTTCTGCTTTATTGACTATGCCAAAGCCTTTGACTGTGTGGATCACAATAAACTGTGGAAAATTCTTGAAGAGATGGGAATACCACACCACCTTACCTGCCTCCTGAGAAATCTGTATTCAGGTCAAGAAGCAAAAGTTAGAACTGGACATGGAATAACAGACTGGTTCCAAATTGGGAAAGGAGTACATCAAGGCTGTATATTGTCACCCTGCTTATTTAACTTACATGCAGAATAAAGCATGCAAAATGCCAGGCTGGGTAAAGCACAAGCTGGAATCAAGATAGCCTGGAAAAATATCGATAACCTTAGATGCACAGATGACACCACCCTTATGGCAAAAAGTGAAGAAGAACTAAAGAGCCTCTTGATGAAAGTGAAAGAGGACAATGAAAAAGTTGGCTTAAAACCCAACATTTAAAAAACTAAGATTATGGCATCCGGTCCCATCACTTCATGGCAAATAGATGGGAAAACAATGGAAACAGTGACTGACTTTATTTTTTTGTGCTTAAAAATCACTGCCTGTGGATGGTGATTGCAGCCATGAAATTAAAAGACGCTTACTACTTGGAAGGAAAGTTATGACCAACCTAGACAGCATATTAAAAAGCAGAGACATTACTTTGCCAACAAAGATCTGTCTAGTCAAAGTTATGGTTTTTCCAGTAGTCATATATGGATGCGAGAGTTGGACCATAAAGAAAGCTGAGCACCAAAGAATTGATACTTTTGAACTGTGGTGTTGGAGAAGACTCTTGAGAGTCCCTTGGACTGCAAGGTGATCAAATCAGTCAATCCTGAAGGAAATCAGTCCTGAGTATTCATTGGAAGTATTGATGCTGAAGCTGAAAGTCCAATACTTTGACCACCTGATGTGAAGAACTGACACATTGGAAAAGACCCTGATGCTGGGAAAGATTGAAGGTGGGAGGAGAAGAGACGACAGAGGATGAGATGGTTGGATGGCATGGCCAAGTCGACGGACACGAGTTTGAGTAAGCTCCGGGAGTTGGTGATGGATAGGGAAGCCTTGCGTGCTGCAGTCCATGGGGTTGCAAAGAGTCAAACACGACTGAGTGACTGAACTGAATTGAATTGTTTTTATTTAACTGATCTCTATTCTTTATTATATATTTATACCCTATTTCTCTCTCAAATTATATCCTACCCCACTTTCTAACCCCTCCACTACCTCTGGCTCCTGACCCTCATTTTTCTGCTGGGGTCCATGCTGGATACCCAAGAAGCATTTGGGAAGTTTCAGGTATTGGCTCAGGACCTCAGTGAATGAGGACATGAGAGGATTCCCACAATGCACTGCCATTTGGGGGTCACACAACACATGTTGTGATATGTTAAGCATATCCCATAGAAACCAAAAATAAATAAAGATAAAGCAACATTCTTCAGTTGTTCTAAGTTTTAAAAAATTGTATTGGAGTACAGTTGATTCAGTTGTCCCTGGTGGCTCAGATAGTAAAGAATCTGCCTGCAATGTAGGAGCCCCAGGTTCAATCCCTGGGTCTGGAAAATCCCCTAAAGAGGGGAATGGCTACCCACTCCCATATTCTTGCCTGGAAAATCACATGGACAGAGGAGTCTGGCAGACTATAGTCCATGGGGTTGCAAAAAGAGTCAGACGTGACTGAGCGACTAACATTTAACTTACAGTTGATTTGCAATATTGTGTTAGTTCCTGCTGGACAGCAAAGTGAATCAGTTACACATATACATATATCCTCTTTTTTAAAAGATGCTTTTCCCATATGGGTCATTACAGAGTATTGAGTAGCGTTCCCTGTGATGTATGGCTGGTTCTTATTATCTATTTTATTATACACAGTAGTGTGTATATGTCAGTCCCAATCTCCCAATAAAACATTTTTAAAAAGTATAGACTTTTCTAAGTAGCAGTTTATAAAAGATGTTTTAATAGAAATTAACTTCTAAAGAAATAGAGTGAATGTACCTACAGAAAGACAGGAATTTGTCCAATGTTATGGAATGTCACAGATTTTAGTTTGCAGGAAGCAATTCATAATTCCTGGCATGGTGGCTTTTCACTGACTTCAGATCCTTTCTTATTCTGTCTCCAAAGTGGTCTCTTATGACTACTGCTCAGTATTCTCCTCCCCATCATGTCTATTTGCACCATCACGCCTTGGGCCATATCATCCCTCTCTCCCTTCTGACTTTCCAATCCCACACATTCTTCAAGCCTTCTCCTTGTTTCCCCATCGCTGTGAAACCCTACCTGATCCACTGCACCTTTCCAATAAGACTGAAATTCCCTCTGTGTGTTACCCCATAAATACCTATTAAAGGTACTCTCAGGAGATAGGTAGTGGGATCTGAGAATGAACATTCCAAAATCTAATGGCTGGGAATAAGAGCATTGCATGTTCTTTGCAGTCCCTCTACAAATGAGGCAATGTGCTTGGTCTGTTTAATAGGATCAAATAGTTTTCTATGAGCAGCCTTTCCTTAAGCTGTGATCATATGACATGATCTTGTTTTCTAGAGCTATGCTAGTCTATAGCCCATATGTATGTAGAAAACAAATGGGCTGTGTGGTAGACTGGTTGGCAGCTTCCTAAGTGCTCACACATAGTGAGTATTCAGTAAGCACTTGCAAAGGGATTACTGGTTATAGTCCTAGTAGACCAGCTGTTCAGTTGCATTCAGGGAAAACCTCATGGATTGTCATTATATTAGCACAATCACAAACCCCAGTGACCAAAGCTTAGCTTCAAATTGCTACTGCCAGCATGAGCATGATATTAGCTATGGTTCACTGAGATTCTTCATTTGAGTTCAAACTCCTCATCTGTTGCAAGTGACCTCCTGATGTGTGTATGCCTTGTCCTGAAAATAGTTCATGTGACTGCTGAATTTCATTCTAGCCATTTAGAATTTAGAAAGGTATTATATTAAATTAGACCATGTAGTTTCTCTTTCCTTCCTTCCTCCCTGGCCCTTACCTTCCTTCCTCCTTCCTTCCCTCTCTCTTGCTGTTCCTCCCTCCCTCCCTTCAATACTGCTTCTCTGGTAAGGAATGCTATACTTATGTCCCTGGATAAACCTGTATCTTCTTATATATCTTTACATGTTATGAAAAATACTTAGTCTACCACATGAGATGCTCTCTGATATTTCCATTCCATATTTTATAAAAAATAATTGGGATTTGATCCACTAGATGTATTTTACAATCCACCAGTAGAACATAGCCTATTGTTAGAGACATAGTGATATAGTAATCAGTAGCCCTTTTAATTTTCTGGGAGCACCAGAATGCTGAAGGAACAGTAGCTAACCCTTATGTCCAGAAACGGCTCTGCACATGCTGAGCAACTTTTAGAGAGCATATTAATGATGATTCTGGGTATGGGAAACAGTAACTAATTTTGTTGTTGTTCACTTGCTTAGTCATGTCTGACTCTCTGTGGCCCCATGGACTGCAAAGTGCCAAGCTTCCCTGTCTTTCACCATCTCACAGAGCTTGCTGAAACTCATGTCCATTGAGTTGGTGATGCCATCCAACCATCTCATCCTCTGTCTTCCCCTTCTCCTCCTGGCTCAATCTTTCCCAGCATCAGGGTCTTTTCCAATGAGTCAGTTATTCGCATCAGGCGGCCAAAGTATTGGAGCTTCAGCTACAGCATCAGTCCTTCCAGTGAATATTTTAGGTTTAATTTCCTTTAGGATTGATTGGTTTGATCTCTGTGCTTATTGAGAGAGAGAGAGAGATAAAGAGAAAGAGAGAGAGACATTATTAGAATCCCAGAAAGGGAATGCATTTAGACCTCACAAAGGTCCCTATCCCATAACCTCACAAAGTGCCTTCTTTCTTTCTTTCTTTTTTTCTTCTCGTCTCTGCTTCTCTCTTCTTTCTGGCTGAATAGTTGAAGGTGTCCAAGACAACTTTCTCCGAGTCTCATGCTACAGTTTCTCAAAGCAGTCCTAAAGTCTGGGAAACGTGTCTCTGAACCAGCTTCGGTGAGGATCTACCCTGGTCTAATCGGCTATAGACAGGAACAGAGCCATGTAGTACAACATGGGCATAGGGTTCTACACCTAGAAATCTGTGGATCTGGGAGGAGCCAGCAGTTGACCGAGGCAGGGATTATTGTGATGCAGAAAGAGGGTTCCCAGAGTGCCCACTAGAGGAGCTGTATTCATTTGAGCTAGATAAGATCCCTGGGTTTTTGTGGCCCTAGTGTTTTCAAAGGATGGTCGTGCATTTGCCAAGCAAATCACAGATGACTGTGTTTGACAGATCCAATATTGCTTTGAGGATAAATGGTGAAAATAACAGCATAATAATGGAAAATGAAGACTTTATTTACTTAATTGCCTAGAGATTAATTAAACAGATGAAATCTGTTCCACCATATTATGGAACCGTTTTCAACATTTATCCTAAACATACTGTTGGGGTTATTACTACTTTCATTTCTGTGTTCATCTTTCTACTCAGGCGATATTTAATAATACAGAGCAAGAAGGCACAATGGTAGGTGCTAGTGGAAAAATAATTTAATCAGATCTAAATTGTATCTTTAGGGACAGTACAATAAAGAAGGAGAAAAAAAATTGAGGTACACAGATAATTGATGGTGGCATAAACGAATTATGTATGAATCTGAGATCCATCTCTTTCTCACTCTGTACCAATGATTAGGCAATTTGCCATCTCAAAATTTTCATTTCCTCATCTGAAAAAATTATACTGCCAATTTCAAAAGTTTGTTTAAGAATTAAGAGAGACAACATATTAAATTAATAATAAAAGGGGCCTTTCCTGAAGGTCCAGTGGTTAGCACTCTGTGCTTCCACTACAGGGAGTGTGGGTTCGATTCCTGGTTGGGGAACTAAGATCCCACATGCCACATGGCCAAAACAAAGATGATAATAACATTTTTGGTACATTAGATACTCAATAAATATTACACTTAAAAAGTATTAGTTCCACATAATGTGAGCTGTATATTAGTAAGCATTACATAGAGTTAGTTGTTGATGTATGCCTCTATTTGAAATGTTTACATGCATTTAGTTCTCATAAAAACAATGAAAAGGGTGCTATTATGATATCCCCAGTGTGCAGATTACAAAAATGCAGCAAGGAGATTGAGTTAATTGCCTGTGATCCCAAGGCAACTGAGTGATGGAGCTGAGACTCTAACTCAGAGTGTCTGATTCTGGAATGTATGCTTTTAACTACCCCACTGATATATAAAAAGGAAGGGATATTTCAGCTTGGTTTGTGAAGGTTGCATTTCAATCTCTAATGAGTGATTTTCAACTCTGACTGCACATCCTTATCACTCACGAGCATCTAAAAGCTATTGATTCCTGGATGATACTCCAGGGTAGTGGTTCTCAGAGTGTGTTCCCTGACCATCAACATCATATGTTTTATGTGTTTGCTAAGAATGCAAATTATTGAGCCCTACCCCAGACCTCTCAAATACAAAACTCTGAGGGCTGAGCCTAGCATCTGTTTTAATAAAAAGATTCTGATGTAGCTAAAATGTGAGAGGACTATTGCTCCAGACCAATGAAACCAGAATTTACGGGATTGGGACCTGTGCATTAGTATTCAATATTTTTAGAAAGTTTCTCATGGCAATATAATGTTTAGTCAAGATCAGGAGGCTTTCATGGAATGTGGTATTGAGTTGTACCATAAGTGGGGATGGAGAAGGAAATGGCAACCCACTCCAGTGTTCTTGCCTGGAGAATCCCAGGGATGGGGGAGCCTGATGGGCTGCCGTCTATGGGGTCGCACAGAGTCGGACACGACTGAAGCGACTTAGCAGCAGCAGCAGCATAAGTGGGGAATATGCAGAAGGAAATTTCCAGGTGGAGGGTCAATTTGAGCCAAAACACCAAGGACGAGAATGTTGGTGGTGTGAGCTGGAGAAATGTGTTGAGACAAGATTATCTTGAAATTTAACAGTCTAGCAAATCATTTTGTCAAGCATTTGTCCTTTGTCCCTCCAATACCTCCCTGATGCACACACCAATATCCAGTGTTCTTATTTCTGGGGAAGATTTTTCTCTAGAATTCACATCCACAAGGAGAGAAAAACACACCAGAATTTTGCTCTGTCACTTCCTCACGGCAGCCCATGTGCTACAAAGAGGCTGTCCTGAAGTTCTGAACTGGATTTTAGAGCCACGTGACACTGGCTAATAACTGTGTGTCTTTGGACAGTTGTGTGAAGCTCAGTTTTCTCATCTGCTTAATGAAGGGACTGAACGAGATCATGGGCTCACAGTTGCGCCCAGCTCTCTTGGGCATGGTTGTCTGGGTGAGCCATTCCTGATTCCTGATAAGTTCCTGTTTGATCTATTGCACACGTTAGAACTTGGAGACTGTATATGAACAGAGAATTCAGTTGCTAAAAATAAGTTTGAAAGCCACTTGTCCTTTTCCAGGTACTTCCATCAGTAACAGCTGCACTTCCGTCGTAGCATCTGTGAGCATGTGGTTCTGACATAACATCTGTGAGCATGTGGTTCCAGGCGCCACATGAAGTTTCAGTTTCTTCCCTGGAGGCTTGGCTGTGGCTTCTTATGTCCTTTTGTCCTCTGTGTCCTTGGTCCTTGCTCAGATCAAGAACTCTCAATTTTGGAGAAGAATCCCTATCTTTCCCCTTTAGGATTTCAAATGATCCTGTGTGCTGATGCTGAGTTTGGTAATTTTTATAAAACTAAATATTGTAAAGGTAAAAAAAAAAAAAAAGAATAAAAAAAATAAAGATATCTTTCTTTCACTGAAAAAAAAAACAAAAAAAAAAAAACAAAAAAAAAACTAAATAGCCCCAGGAGGAAACCACTTCACACGTTACTCAGGTCTGTGTAGATTCTTTTCTGTTTTCTCATCAGTTGAGTAATTTTCATGATAAAAAATGATCTGGGACATAGACAGGAAACTGAGATCTTGTTTGAGCCTAAGAAAAGTTTTCTTTAAGACCCAAAAGTGAGCTCAGGGCTTACTTGGGGCCTTATGAAGTTTTGCTTGAGTGAAAGTGTTGTAATCATTTATTCAAAACATATTTGTTGATGGTCTACCAAGGATGTTACCAAGGATTAAAAAAAAATCGAATCCTACTTCTTTGAAATTTGTATCTAAGTAAAGCACTGGTCATAACAAACTCTCTCTACCAACAACACAAAAGAAGACTCTACACATGGACATCACCAGATAGTCAACACCAAAATCAGATTGATTATATTCTTTGCAGCCAAAGATGGAGAAGCTCTGTACAGTCAGCAAAAACAAAACCAGGAGCTGACTGTGGCTCAGATCATGAACTCTTTATTGCCAAATTCAGACTTAAATTGAAGAAAGTGGGGAAAACCACTAGACCATTCAGGTATGACCTAAATCAAATCCCTTATGATTATACAGTGGAAGTGAGAAATAGATTTAAGGGACTAGATAGACAGAGTGCCTGATGAACTATGGACGGAGGTTTGTGACATTGTATAGGAGACAGGGATCAAGACCATCTCCATGGAAAAGAAATGCAAAAAAGCAAAATGGCTGTCTGAAGAGGCCTTACAAATAGCTGTGAAAAGAAGAGAAGCAAAAAGCAAAGGAGAAAAGGAAAGATATAAGCTTCTGAATGCAGAGTTCCAAAGAATAGCAAGGAGAGATAAGAAAGCCTTCCTCAGTGATCAGTGCAAAGAAATAGAGGAAAACAATAGAATGGGAAAGACTAGAGATCTCTTCAAGAAAATTAGAGATATCAAGGGAACATTTCATGCAAAGATGAGCTCGATAAAGGACAGAAATGGTATGGACCTAACAGAAGCAGAAGATATTAAGAAGAGGTAGCAAGAATACACAGAAGAACTGTACAAAAAAGAGCTTCACGACCCAGATAATCATGATGGTGTGATCACTGACCTAGAGCCAGACATCCTGGAATGTGAAGTCAAGTGGGCCTTAGAAAGCATCACTACGAACAAAGCTAGTGGAGGTGATGGAATTCCAGTTGAGCTATTTCAAATCCTGAAAGATGATGCTGTGAAAGTGCTGCACTCAATATGCCAGCAATTTGGAAAACTCATCAGTGGCCACAGGACTGGAAAACGTCAGTTATCATTCCAATTCCAAAGAAAGGCAGCGCCAAAGAATGCTCAAACTACCCCACAATTGCACTCATCTCACACGCTAGTAAAGTAATGCTCAAAATTCTCCTAGCCAGGCTTCAGCAATACTTGAACCATGAACTTCCAGATGTTCAAGCTGGATTTAGAAAAGGCAGAGGAACCACAGATCAAATTGCCAACATCCCCTGGATCATCAAAAAAGCAAGAGAGTTTCAGAAAAACATCTACTTCTGCTTTATTGACTATGCCAAAGCCTTTGACTGTGTGGATCACAATAAACTGTGGGAAATTCTGAAAGAGATGGGAATACCAGACCACCTGATCTGCCTCTTGAGAAACCTATATGCATGTCAGGAAGCAACAGTTAGAAGTGGACATGGAACAACAGACTGGTTCCAAATAGGAAAAGGAGTACGTCAAGGCTGTATATTGTCACCCTGCTTATTTAACTTCTATGCAGAGTACATCATGAGAAACGCTGGGCTGGATGAAGCACAGGCTGGAATCAAGATTGCTGGGAGAAATATCAATAACCTCAGATATGCAAATGACACCACCCTTATGGCAGAAAGTGAAGGGAACTAAAAAGCCTCTTGAAGAAAGTGAAAGAAGAGAGTGAAAAAGCTGGCTTAAAGCTCAACATTCAGAAAACCTAGATTATGGCATCCAATCCCATCACTTCATGGCAAATAGATGGGGAAACAGTGGAAACAGTGTCAGGCTTTATTTTTTGGGCTCCAATATCACTGCCGATGGTGAGTACAGCCATGAAATTAAAAGACTCTTACTCCTTGGAAGGAAAGTTATGACGAACTTAGATAGTATATTGAAAAGCAGAGATATTACTTTGCCAACAAAGGTCCATCTAGTCAAGGCTATGATTTTTCCAGTGGTCATGTATGGATGTGAGAATTGGACTGTGAAGAAAGCTGAGCATCGACAAATTGATGCTTTTGAACTGTGGTGTTGGAGAAGACTCTTGAGAGTCCCTTGGACTGCAAGGAGATCCAACCAGTCCATCCTAAAGGAGATCAGTCCTGGGTGTTCTTTGGAAGGAATGATGCTAAAGCTGAAACTCCAGTACTTTGGCCACCTCATGTGAAGGGTTGACTCATTGGAAAAGACCCTGATTCTGGGAGGGATTGGTGGCAGGAGGAGAAGGGGACGACAGAGGATGAGATGGCTGGATGGCATCACCAACTCGACGGACATGAGTTTGAGTGAACTCTGGGAGTTGGTGATGGACAGGGAGGCCTGGCATGTTGTGATTCATGGGGTCGCAAAGAGTCGGACACGACTGAGTAACTGAACTGAACTGATAGAAGACATACAAGGGCAATTGCATAAGTGATGTGATTAAACCATGCAAAGCAGTGATTCTAGGACTTGGCTGTGCATAGAAATCATCTCGGAGTTTAAGACATGCAGATGCCTTGATCCAACCCCAAAGGTTTTAATTTCGTTGGTTTGGGGAGGGCTTCAAGACTCTGGATTTTCCAAGGTTCCCCAGTTACTCTTTCAGGCAGCCAAGTTTGAGAATCACCAAGGTAAGGAAGCAGATAAAGTTCTTCTTTATCTGCTGGAGGGAAGGATGCTGCTGGAAGGAAGAGGCCAACTAAGCAGTGAAGGAACGGTAAGAGGTATCTGGAGAAGAAAAGGGGCAGGGAGAGTGTTGGATACAAGGGCACTGCAGGCAGAAGGGATAGGAGTCAAGACAGCTGGGAGCTGCTCTAGATGGAGAACTAAGTCAGTCAGTCTGTCTAGTTCTGGCCTAGTTCCTGTGTCATCTTAGACACAAGTCCATTGCTCTGTGCCACAGTTTCCCATTCACTCAAATATAACTAATGATAACTGTTCTCCTTACCTTAAGTGTTTTGCTTTAAGGTCAAATGAGATGAGGAAAAATTAAAAGATAGTATATTGATGACCATTAAGCAAAAAATAAAGCACTAGAGTAAAAACCTCTTTCATTTAGCTTCTTTGGGGAAAGAACTATTTCACATAAATGAGCCTTGTCTGTTGCTGAGCACAGGCTTTCTCCAGTACAGTGAGTGGGGGCTATTCTCTAGCTGCAGTGCTTGGGCTTCTCATTGCAGTGGTTTGTTATGTTGTGGAGCACGGGCCCTAGGGCGTGGGGCTCAGTAGTTGTGGTACACGGGCCTAGTTTCCTGGCAGCGTATGGGATCCTCCCAGACCCGGATTGAACTCATGTTCCCTGCACTGACAGGCGGACTCTCAACCACTGGACCACCAGGGAAGCCCACATAAATGAACTTTTTAAGTAACTGAAGTTTAGCTATTCAACACAATGCTGCTGCTTCTGCTAAGTCGCTTCAGTCATGTCTGACTCTGTGCGACCCCATAGACAGCAGCCCACCAGGCTCCCCCGTCCCTGGGATTCTCCAGGCAAGAACACTGGAGTGGGTTGCCATTTCCTTCTCCAATGCATGAAAGTGAAAAGTGAAAGTGAAGTCGCTCAGTCATGTCCGACTCTTTGAGACCCCATGGATTGCAGCCTACTAGGCTCCTCCATCCATGGGATTTTCAAGGCAAGAGTACTGGAGTGGGTTGCCATTGCCTTCTCCATTCAACACAATAATCATTAACAAAAATCATTTTATTTTTCCTAACATAGGTCATTTGCAGCCCTATTTTCTTAAACTGAGCTAACTGATATCATTAGTCCTCTGCTTCCCATTTTCTCTGCCTGCAGCCTCTTGGCACAGATGTCAGATAGTGAACTGTGATATAATAACAGTTAGGGCCTTAGGACCAGAAGATGCATAGTAGATTTATGGTGTGGAAGATTGGGTTTTGGGTTCTTTGGTCTGTTTTTCATAAGTTTTCTCTTTGTCTTGCTATCTGGGTACCAGCTGTTGATTCTCATTGTTTTAATTTGACTTTTCCTTTCTAACTTGCTGCCTCTTATCTATTTAGAACTGAAAAAAACAGAAAACCAATCTTTGAATGAGACTGAAAATAAGAGTAGAAAGACTAAGTGTCCAATTTTGCTGCAGAGAGTGGGTTATGCGATGTCTTTAGTATGTGAATGTTTTCATGTCTGTGTTGCCTTTCTAAGCTGACTTTCTGGGTCCTACTCTCGCCTGGCTATCTTATGCAAGACTGGGCTCTATATGTGGAAGGTTGGAGGCCCACAGGAATTAGATTGTAAAGATTTCTCAGCCTTCCTTTTTCTGGCTGTTGGCCTTAGAATTCTAAGGTTCCCCATTCCTACCACCAGAATTGTGTCCTTGTCAGACCAGATATTGAATATTTATTACCAAATATTTATTGTTTACAAGGTAGAGGTAAGGGAAGGCAGATAGGTCCAAACTCAGGAGGGCAGGAGTGTCTGGAAGCAAACAGCCAGAAGGGAGGTTTAACCACTTTCCCCAGGGAGAAGAAAGTGGTATGGACTATGGCACCTCAGGTGGAAAGGAAGTCATAGAAATAGTCAGGTGCGACATGGCAGAGAGTCAGTGACAGAAGTTTAGACCAGCTTTACTATGGGGCACATTATTCTGTGCTCTTTTTGTTTCTATGTTTTTGAGAGTTAGTGACTCCCTGGCAGAGCTCCAGGACACCTGAGTTGTAACCATTACACGTGGCAGCTGCCAGAGGCCACCACTCTGCAGGGCCTGGGAGTCATCGTATTCTGTGGATCCTCAGTATAAGACAGGCCTCCTTTAGAAAGCAGCTTTCTGAGTAACAACCCCAAATGCCTCCCCACATTGTTGTCAGCTGTCCTTGTCACTGAGCTTCTGACTCTCCTTTCCTCCCCAGGTCAGTGGCCGGACTGGATAAGGAGGCAGACCTGGTGCACATGGAGGTGCGGACAGCGGACGGATGTGAGTGCTGTGGCCGCAGGCGGGGCGGGGAAATCTGCCCGCGGGCCTCTCTCCTCCACCCCCACCAATTTGCATTTTAATGACTTGGGAAGATGAAAAGCCCTGCGCTCCCTTACCGCCATATCCATCTTGATTTCCTAGAGTGGGGGAGAGGCCTTCAGTCCCCAGGGAGACGTTTCATTGAAATAAACTCTCAGGAATGAATTTTCTGGGGATGGGAGTTAATGAGATGAATTTTGAGGCTCCTGTTAGTAATTTCCTGGCATCTTCAGTGTAATTCGAATAGGAATGTCCATAGCTCATCGTGGTATTTTGCATTCACGTGGTGAATTGCAGGGATTGCAAGCTTTAGAAAAACTAAACCTTTACATAGTCAAGATTACGAAAAAAATGTAACTAGAAAAATTATTTGCAAACTATTTGTTCATCCGTTCAGCAAATATTTAGGAATGGCCTACTGTGTGCCAGGCAAATTTCTCAGCCCTGGAAATACCGTGCTGAGCAAGACCTCTATTGTCCCTGCAAATTAGCAATGGAATCCAGGATTTCACTCCTTAGTCCATCATGCACCTATATGTATCTTAAACAGAATTTGACTGATAAAGTATCATTTTGTACCAGCTTAAGACTAAACTGAAATTGAAAGTATCCATAGGGGCCTTTCCTGTCCAATAAAAAAAAGATCAACTTAAAATGTATTAAATATGTGAATATATATGATATACATGAAATATGTAAAATATATGAAAACTAATTAGCATATTCTAGCTCATAAATAGACCTAAATAATCCATGAAAATAACAGTGATCTAGCAGTGCAGCAGATCAAAGTGCCATACTGTGAGTTGAGGTCCTGGATTCTGCTACCCATTAGCTATGAGACCGAGACCCCCTAACCACTCTGTTCTCCAGCTCCCTATTATCTGGGGACACTCATCCTTGCCCTGCTCACCTCAGGGTTATGGGTTGAATGTACAAACATAAGGAGATTGTGTTTGGCCTGTATGCTGACATTAGGATATCATTCAGGATACATTAAGTAAAGAAGCTGCGTAAGCTGTGTCCTTGAGAAATCTACCGCTTTTGAGGCCAAACACAGATGTATGATAAAAACATGCACTTTGGGGAATATATTTTATTTGCTTTGCTTTTATTTTTAAAAGAGTTAGAAGGCAATTGGCATGTTACTCTATGCCTGTCAGTCTACTGAGTTCCTTCCTTCCTGCCTTTGTTCCTTTTTCTTTTTTGATTCTTGAGTAAATGTACCTCTGAAGCATCCAAGGATAAGGGATGACCCACACTCTTTGTACATTTTTTTTTTTTTAACAGAAAAGCTATTTAAGATTTAGGGAGATAATGCCACATATCCAAATTCAGTGATCATAAGTGTGGTGAAACCTGAATTCTAAATTACTCTTACTGGTGAGGAGAAAAAAAAACAAAAAACAAAACAAAACTGGAACACTGGAGGAAGGATGAGATGGAGGGGTTTGAAGGGGTGTAGTAGAGGAGCCAGAGGGGAGAAGACAGCAGCTCTCAGAAAATGAACCACAGGCCAGTTTTCAGGACAAAGCCGGCCCTGGCCTTGATTGCATGTCAACCTTTTTAAGCCATATATGTGGTCTGTGGTATCTGCCTGTGTGACCTTCTACCTGATACAGGAATCCCTTCACCAACAACCCCTTATAGTGTGTCCTCAGGTTCCATGAGCTCAGGCTTAACACATATCCTTTTCTGTTGCTGGACAAATTACAAAGTTTCTGTCCCTTTTAAAAAAAGTAATTTCTTACATTAAGCTTAAACTTATTTTCTGAAAGTTCAAGAATTCTGGTCCACATTAGAATAAGGCCTATAGTGCAGGATTGCTGTGGAATTTTATAAGATTAAAAATGCAAAACACATAGAAAAGTTCCTGGCCTCTTGTCAAAAACTGAAAAAAGCAGAGTCGACTTAAAAAATAGTCAAAACCTAAAGTTGAGAGTTATATTTTATTTGGTGGGAATTTTTAGGACATCACGCCTGGGAGACAGCATCTCAAGTAACCCTCAGAGAGCTGATCTGAGGAGGTGGGGGAAGTAGTCAGGTTATATAGAATTCTGCAACAAAGGGAAGGTAGTCTGAACATCAAAAGTATTTTGTGAATTAAAGAAAAGCCAGATATCCCAAATTAAAGAATACAGCACTTTTCTTCATATGGGAAGATGCAAGAGTCTGGGCTCACTGAAATCATTCCTTTCATATCTGGGGTCATTCTGTGCTTTTCACATCCTGAGTTCCTCAGTGCTCACCATAGGGAGTGGCTGCAGCCTGGTGCCTGCCAGATCACAGGTATTCTCCTCCATCCTAAGTGCTCTTAGGGCTCAGGAATTCACATTTGGAGGGCCGGAATTGCTGATGATGTGAAATCATTGTTATAGCAGGAAACACTCCATTTCTCAGCAGACAGAAATATAAATAGGAATAAATGTCATGTGCCACACTTATGTTAAAGTATGGTATATATTAATTCTGTGTGATTTTTTAGGTTTTATAAAATCAATTTTTCAACAGTTCAAAGAATCTTCTTTCAACCTAGTGAATTGGCTCTAAGCTCTAACCCCCCCTTTATTTAGAAAGTGCACAGAAGACTGAGCTGAACTGGGGATGTTTTATTTTGCATACAGTAATGAAATGCATGATTTCTTTCTTCTTTGGTGTGTGGTGAATGCTTTCTTACACACTCACGCATAAACTTACATCTCTATCTTTTTGATCATTGCAACATGGCACAAAATATATTTTATTTCCTTCCCCCTCACCCTGATGTGGTAGTTTAAACTTGAATTTGACTTAAACTTGAATTTCAGCAAATTCACATGGCTAGCCTAGTGAAAGAATAAAAGCATGAACACAAAACTCTCAACACACTACAAATGAAAGAGAACTTCTAATAAACTATGAAATATCCAATGCTAACATCATATTTAATAATGAGATGTTGAATGCTTCCCTCATAAGTGTATGAATAAGGCAGGGATGTTTACTATTAACTCCTTTTTTCAACATTATGCTGAAAGTCCAGTCAGTGCATGAAAAGTAGGAAAATGAAATGTAATTCATATAGATTACAAAGGAAAAACTGAACTGTTTTATTCTCATTGACATGATTCTCTTTATAGAATATCACAAGGAATCTGGGGGGGGGCAAAGCTTCTAGAACAAATATGTAAAGCAGGGTTATAGGATACAAAACATTCAGTGGAGAGAGGATAATAATTTTTAATGAATGGCTTTGGAAAAATTGGGCAACCATATGGAAAAACAAACCTTTACCTGTGATTTACAACTTATACAAAATCTAATTTAAAATGGATCGTATTTCTAAATGTAGAATATAAAATTATAAAGCTTTTGGAATAAAATAGAGGAGAAAATCTTTTTGACCTTAGATTGACACCAAGAGAAAAATTGATAAAGTAAAAGATTGATAAATTAGGACTTCATCAAAATTTTTAAAAAATGTTCTTCAGGAGATGCATTTAAGACAGTGGGAGAAACTATTTGTAGGTCGTATAACTAACAGAGGGCTTATACCCAGAACACATAAAGAACTTTTAAACATAGGAGTAAGAAACAACCCATTAAAAAATAAGAAAAAGTTGAACAGAACATTTACCAAGGAAAATATAAAGGTGACAAATAAACACAAATATTTGTGTTTGTATATTAAATAGTACTAGATCCCTTGAGTCCTTTTGTAATTCATATATTTAAAAGAACAATAATGTCTCTAAGAATCTTAAATCAGGTGAAATAGTGGATCTTAGATAATTATATTTTTTAAATTCCTCAGACTTTCTTTCATTATACCACTTCTATTGGCATATTGAAAAGTCTGCTCATTAATCAGCCTGTTTCAGACCCTTAACCCTATGTTATACATTTGCCAATTGCTGTTTTGAAAATTATAGTCAAAGGGATCTTGAGCAGTAAATTCTATTTCTCTTCATCTTCTTTCATCTCAGTTCACATGGCCCTTTTGCTCAACAGGTAGCATTCATGACCATCCTCTGGTGAGCAGTTTTCATTGCAGATTCCTGGGTTCCCCCAGAGGTTTTGCTTTAAGGGGTCTGATACAGGACTTGGGAGTCTCCATATTATGAAGCACACACTCCCAACGTGATTTTCATCCAGGTGCCTATTCAGGAACACTGCTGTGTGGATCCTGTACCTTGCACGGTACTGAAGTCACAGCCCAGGGGCAGTTGTCCTCAATAAGCCTGGAGAAGGAGCCTTGGTACTGGGGTTGGGAATTACACTGCTCTGTAGCACTTGCAGAGCAACACGGCTGAAGTGACTGAGCACAGCACAGCGTCTCCACTTGTGTGTCCATTGGACAGCACTGCCCTGGAATGAAGGGACTGCAGGTGTGGCATCAGGGCTTGTGTCTCTTCAGTGCCATGGTGTGGCACTGACAATCCTGTTCTAAACTTGGCTCCCACACTCCTGAACAAATCCAACATGAATAGGCCCCATTTCTTCTTTGGCTGTAAGAATCTCCACTCTTCCCAGTCCTGGTCCTCCTCTTTGGCAGTCAGATTTCCAGATTAAACTAAAACCATTGAGTTCTCTCTTGCCTTGGCACAGTTTAACAGGGCAAAGCCAACCCAATTTGGTTAATAACAGTGTAAAGCCTGTTTCTGCTGCAAGACTAAAGATTCAAATGGCTTTTTCTCCCATTCTCTTCTGGAAATCATCTCTCTCTGGAATGTCGTCAATGTCCCTTGTGAATATTCCTGTTCATGTTCTTCTCTTTCTTTCTCCTTTACGCACTTACTCAGTCACATACACATTCCCCATCCAAGAGACAACTGAGTATCAATAGAGTATTAATGTGGTACCCTAGGAGTTTAGGGCTTCCCTGGTGGCTCAGCTGATAAGGAATCTGCCTGCAATGCGGGAGAGCTGGGTTCGATCCCTGGGTTGGGAAGATCCCTGGAGGAGGGAAGGACTACCTACTCCAGTAATCTGGCCTAGAGAATTCCATGGACTGTATATTCCATGGGATTGCAAAGAGTTGGACACGACTGAGTGACTTTCACTAAGAGTTAAGTTGGGTCTGTTTGACCTTGGATGAGATTTCTAACCTTTCTGTGATCTTCCAGTGTTTCACATGTTGAAAACACAAATATAAGGGATATTTTTTGGTATCATTTTTTCATCAATTGTCTAACAAGGGTCTTATATGGAATAAAATTTACAATGAGCAGATTTCAATTCAGTGAACAAATGTGTAACCATTAAACCAACCCCAAAATGATGCTGACTGCTTTGTGAAGTAGTGAGTTTCTCTTCATGGAAAATTCTCAAGCATAAGCTATATGTGTGCCTTATAGGACTCTGAAATAAGTGCACCTGTACATGAGCTAAGGGTTTTGAAATGTCTAGACTTCACATTTCTAGAATCAAAGCCCATACCATGTGTAGTACCATTCCTTGTCTTGGGACCATTATCAATTCTTCATGAGTTACTGTACCTTCTGACTAAGCCAAGATTAAACCCACTACATCTTAACAGAGCATTCAGTCATTAGTAAGGCAAATAATTTTGCCTTAAAGAATCCGCCTGCAATGCGAGAGAGACTGGGTTTGATCCCTGGGTTGGGAAGATTCCCCTGGAGAAGGGAAAGGCTTCCCACTCCTGTATTCTGGCCTGGAGAATTCCATGGACTGTATAGTCCATGGGGTCGCAAAGAGTTGGACATGACTAAGTGACTTTCACTCTCACTTGATAAAGGATCTCAGAATTTAAAAAAAGAAAATAGTTGGACTCTATTTGAAGTTTTCAAATTGTATCACTTTCCAAAAAGCACCAAGATATGTAACAATTGGCCCAAGGTCACACATAGATAGTCGGTGACAGGGAAAGAACCAGAATGTGGATTCTGGTCTGATTCTCAGCCTGGTTTTCCTTTCACAGTTTAAATACACAATGGTTAGGATTACTGGTTCTGGTGTCCAATCGCCTGGGCAAATCCCAGCTCTGTCACCTTCTAGAGCCATGGAATTCAGATACATTTACTTAATTGTTGCTTAAGTTCCCTCATCTATGAAAAGGAATCATAATAATTGTAACTTCTTATCTGGGTTGCAATAATTCCTGCATGGCTCTTAATGTTCTTGTAATAATCAGTTTAACACATATATTTTTTATTGGACCAGACAACAGAGTGAAGGCTCAAAAATGTTACTTATTATCATCATCATTGTTACCACCTAGTCATCATATCACAGTGAGTGTATTTAGTGGGTGGAGCAGAAAGAGCCTAGAATGGAGCATTAGGAATCCTAAGGCATTCAGAATTGCTATGATTTCTAAATGTCTATAACTCTGTGAGATTACCCTCATGCCATAGGAAGGAAAAAACACTAGAATTTTCCTGTGGGTACAAAAAAGTTTCACCAAAACTCTAAATCCATAAGCACAATAGAAAGGAATGGTAGCTATCTTCTCTTTTCTTGCTGTTTTGTGGTACCTACCTTGTCTTGGGTGCTGTATTGGACACTTTTTCGATAATGTCAGTCTCTGCTGTTTTGCACTATGCCTACAAATAGGTTAGCCCCACTCCCCAGGCGAGAAAAGGGAGGCTTTTGGAAGCTAAATATTTTTTCAGAGTTTCCTGGAATCTGCTCCATTTCACTTATTTGCATTTGAGAGTTAATACTGTTATTTAAAATAAATAGCTCCTGAATATTTCTCTAAGAAAAGACCTGAAGAGCAGAATTTGCTTTTTGTTCACAATTTTAATTCACTTTTTAAAATTTTGACAATATGTGTATACCCAAAGGGATGGAAGTTGAGAGAATCATGGAAAGTTGTTTTTTTTTTTTTTTTTTTCTTTCCTCTCTGAGATGGCAGGAGGCATGACATTTAGGATAGCTTGAATATTTAATACTTTTAAAAGCAAAACATACTCGTAAATCTGAATGTAACAAAAATGTAATGTAATTCAGTTCAGCTTAACTTGCATTTCAGTTCAGTTCAGTCATGTCTAACTCTTTGCAACCTTGTGTACTGCAGCACACCAGGCCTTCCTGTCCATTACCAACTCCTGGAGCTTACACAAACTCATGTCTGTTGAGTCGGTGATACCATCCAACCATCTCATCCTCTGTTGTCCCCTTCTCCTCCTGCCCTCAATCTTTCCCAGCATCAGGGTCTTTTCCAATGAGTTAGTTCTTTGCATCAGGTGGCCAAAGTATTGGACTTTAAGCTTCAGCATCAGTCCTTCCAATGAACACTTAGGACTGATCTCCTTTAGGATTGACTGGTTGGATCTCCTTGCAGTCCAAGGGACTCTCAAGAGTCTTCTCCAACACCACGGTTCAAAAGCATCAATTCTTCGGTGCTCAAACTTTCTTTATAGTCCAACTCTCACATCCATACGTGACTACTGGAAAAACCATAGCTTTGACTAGACAGACCTTTTTTGGCAAAGTAATGTGTCTGCTTTTAAATATGCTGTCTAGGTTGGTCATAACTTTCCTTCCAAGGAGCAAGCATCTTTTAATTTCATGGCTGCAGTCACTATCTGCAATGATTTTGAAGCCCCCAAAAATAAAGTCTGTCACTGTTTCCACTGTTTCCCTATTTGCCATGAAGTGATGGGACCAGATGCCATGATCTTAGTTTTCTGAATGTTGAGCTTTAAGCCAACTTTTTCACTCTCTGCTTTCACTTTCATCAAGAGGCTTTTTAGTTCCCCTTCACTTTCTGGCACAAGTTGTGGTGTCATCTGCATATCTGAGGTTATTAATATTTCTACTGACAATCTTGATTCCAGCTTGTGCTTCATCCAGCCCAGCATTTCTCATAATGTACTCTGCATATAAGTTAAATAAGCAGAGTGACAATATACAGCCTTGATGTACTCCTTTCCCTATTTGGAACCAGTCTGTTGTTCCATGTCCAGTTCTAACTCTTGCTTCCTGATCTGCAT
Source organism: Bubalus kerabau (assembly GCF_029407905.1). NCBI lineage: Eukaryota > Metazoa > Chordata > Mammalia > Artiodactyla > Bovidae > Bubalus > Bubalus kerabau. The sequence goes on from NC_073645.1 coordinate 28,232,211, forward strand.
GAAGTTTTCTCAAGAGGTAGATCAGGTGGTCTGGTATTCCCATCTCTTTCAGAATTTTCCGGAGTTTGTTGTGGTCCACACAGTCAAAGGCTTTGGCTTAGTCAATAAAGCAGAAATAGATGTTTTTTCCTGGAATTATCTTGCTTTTTCAATGTTCCAGTGGATGTTGGTAATTTGATCTGTGGTTCCTCTGCCTTTTCTAAATCCAGCTTGAACATCTGGAAGTTCACGGTTCATGTACTGCGGAAGCCTGGCTTGGAGAATTTTTAGCATTACTTTACTAGCGTGTGATATGAGTGCACTTGTGTGGTAGTTTGAGCATTCTTTGGCATTTTGCATTTACTGAAGCTTTATAAAGTCAGTGCTAGGGGAGAAGCAAAGATGACAAGACTTTAATCCAGGCTTCTAAGGAGGTGATCCTTTTGGAAAGGTTTGACACAGGAAAAATGCTGGACTTCACTGTGAAACTCATTGATATAGATGGATGAGAAGCTTGCCTTACAAAACTGGTGGAGATTCAGCCTATTGGGAAAACTAAGGATGCTGGGGTATCTTCTTCATACTCTTTCAGAATTCCTAAGTTCTCTGATTAGCCTCTCTGCAGCACAGATCCCAAGGCATGTTCACTTGAGTAAATATCCTGTCTCTGTCACTGGTCTGGGATTCCTCTGAGGGCAAGACTCAGACATATTCTCAGGTTTCTGGAACCTCAGGAAGTGTCTGATGCATGCAGCTTCTCTATACACCTTGACCAAATACAAAAGAAATGAATCAGTGAATCTAAAGTCACCCTTTCTCACCAAATGAGACCCTTGGCCTGCCATCTGCTAGATGGGGAGGAATGAGGCTGGCACAGTGGTGTGATGGTACCACCTTATAGCTAGTCAATAAAGTTATGAAGCAGATCTCTATTCACAGGGCAAGGAACAAAGCCTTTGACTTTGAGTTTTTGTAAGTTGAGGAGTGACTGTACCAAATCTTAGAAATAGTTTATAAGGGCATTTGATATTTAGAAATACACTAGTCATGAAGATTATGTTGCTCTCAACCATTTGGGAAATCCCTCTCAGGTTTTACCACAAGAGTAACCAAATGATAATTTCATTCAGTCTAGTCTTTCTGGTTTTAAGTTCAAAAATAAGGATTTATCAATGTCCACCAATTTTTGTGTAATTATATAATACCTTCCAAGGGCTTTCCCTACCTAAACATCCACATACAGTTTTTACTCTCTTTCTTAAAAATTCCCTTCTCTCACAGAACACTTCTCCATCCAGGCTAAACACAAGCAATCTCTCCTTCTTCAATTAGTCCTCCTTGGTTATTCCAGCTCAGGCATGCTTTTTCTTGTCTGAACACCTATAGCATTTAGAGAAAATGAACAGTGATGTCCATCCACAGTATGACTTTACTAGTAGGATTTGTGCTATCATGGTCTTTTGATTCTCCACAATAAAGCACAACATTACTTGCTATTAATTGAATGTATGAAGGATACTGATGTTAAATCCCCTTCTTTCTCTCTTCATAATACAAAAAGAACTAAATTTTTTTGATTTTTTAAAATGTATTCAACTACATACTAAGCATGCTGCTGCGGTTGCTGCTGCTGTTGCTGTTGCTAAGTCGCTTCAGTCGTGTCCGACTCTGTGCAACCCCATTGACGGCAGCCCACCAGGCTCCACCGTCTCTGGGATTCTCCAGGCAAGAACACTGGAGTGGGTTGCCATTTCCTTCTTCAATGCATGAAAGTGAAAAGTGAAAATTAAGTTGCTCAGTTGTGTCCAACTCTTCACAACCCCATGGACTGCAGTCTACCAGGCTCCTCCGTCCATGGGATTTTCCAGGCAAGAGTACTGGAGTGGGATGCCATCGCCTTCTCCGACATACTAAGCGTATTTCATCAATTCAGTTCAGTTCAGTCGCTCAGTCGTGTCTGACTCTTTGCGACCCCATGAATCGCAGCATGCCAGGCCTCCCTGTCCATCACCAACATACCTAATCTTATTTAATCCTGATGACAGTCCTGAGAGACAAATACTAGCTTGTTTGCACTTTACAGATGAAACGTGGTACTACTGCTTAACCACGGATAATCAGCAAGTAGCAAGTTCAGGATTTGAATTTCTCACTTTTCCTTATAGCATGTTAAAAAGCAGAGACATTACTTTGCCAACAAAGGTCCATCTAGTCAAAGCTATAGTTTTCCCCCAGTAGTCATGTTTGGATGTGAGAGTTGGACCATAAAGAAGGCTGAATGCCAAAGAACTGATGCTTTTGAACTGTGGTGTTGGAGAAGACTCTTGAGAGTCCCTTGCACTGCACTGAGATCAAACTCATCAGTACTATAGGAAATCAGTCCTGAATATTCATTGGGAGGACTGATGCTGATGCTGAAACTCCAATACTTTAGCCACCTAACTCAAAGAGCTGACTCATTAGAAAAGACCCTGATGCTTGGAAAGATTGAAGGCAGAAGAAGGGAACAGTGAAATGGTTGGATGGCATCACTGACTCAATGGACATGAGTTCGAGCAAGCTCCCAGAGTTGGTAAAGGACAGGGAAGCCTGGTGTGCTGCAGTCCATGTGGTTGCAAAGTGTCAGACGTGACTGAGCAACATAACAACTTTCTACCTTCAGAGGCCTTTGTTTTACACCACAATATCCTTGAGAGATCTGGACCTCTTCCTTTTTATCGGGCATCTTGTGTTATTAAAACATACAGAAGTGCCACAGGCATGGGACTTCCCTGGTGTTCAGTGGTTAAGAATCTTCCTGCCAATGCAGGGGACAGGAGTTCGATCCCTGGTCCAGGAAGATTCCACATGCCACTGGGCATCTAAGTCTTCTACTGAGCCTGTGCTCTCGAGCTGGAGAGCCACAACTACTGAAGCCTGCACACCCTAGAGCCCGTGCTCTACAATAAGAGAAGCCACTGCAGTAAGAAGTCCTCACACCACAACTAGAGAAAGCCTGCATGTAGAAATGAGGACCAGTCCAGCCAAAAAGAAAATAAATGAATAATTTTTTAAAAAAGTGTCATAGTCATTAGAAGCCTATTTGGGGATCTCAAGTTATATGATAAATATCTGCTTTCAGTTTCATCATAGAATCTTTATTCAGCCTCATTTGGAGATAATGTCCCAAGTCCAAATTTAAGACCTTTGGCAAATCAGAGGCTTGAGCCAAGTGGTGACTCCTGCTCACCTATGACCCCCACAGTGTGCTGTGACCTTCGGTCGTTTTCACCTGGTAGCCTGGCCCGCCTGACTCCTTCCTCTCCCCAGGCCCCCCACTTTGGGTTCTCCCCAGACAGTGGGTGCAGAGGCACTTATTATTGTGTCTCTTTGTTTTGGAAAATAAAAGTATTGAGACTTCTCAAATATGAGTCTGACCAGAAACTACAAGGCCCCTGACTTTTAAAATTCATTTTAGTGCTGCTTTCCTGTTGAATTGGACCTTTTGTTCCATGCTGGGCAGTGGCAAGCAGGGTGGGAGCCAGCAAATAAGATGTTTGGCACAATAGCTGACCTATTAGGGGCCAAGGTTTAGGTAGGTTTTGGTTTTGTTTGGGGTGGCCTTGAATACACCTGATTCTTTTTTCAAAGTGTCCAAGTGTGGGAGTAAATAATAAATAGACAGGGAGGAAATGAGCCCGTGGGAGGGATAAACAGATGTCCTCCTGTGCACACCTTTGATTACTGGTATAAGGAGCTTTCCAGGCTGGCAAGAAAGAAGCAGGTTGTCATGTCAACACTTGTGGTTTCTTTACATGTATTTACAGCATTTTGCTGGGTTTTAGTGCTTTATTCTAGGAACAAATTACTCAGGCAGTGTGGGGCCAAGAATATTCCTGGTGGACAGGCCATGTGCTCCAAATGGTAGCCTGGGCTTCTTGCCTTCCCTGTCCTCCCAGCCAGACGTGCAAAGCCAGGGCACTCTTGGCTTTCTGTGTGGATGGAGACAAAGAGGAAGGGGTCTTCAGGCAGCACTCACGGAACAGGAAGCAAGCTGGTCTTGCTAATGCTTCAGGCATAGGGGGATGGGGCACTGTCTTTTCTCTGGAGGGTAGGGAGGGACCAAATCACAGAATCAAGATGCAAAATGAATGGCTCCTGGGCTTGTTTGGGCTGTAGGTTTGTTTTGTTTGGCCTTGTACTGTTTGGCCTGCATCATATTTTAAATTTAAATTAGCTGTCAATTTTTTAAGCATCAGGAAATTTCACATTAAAAAAGTTGGGACCTTTACCTTTATGTAGAAACTCAAAACAGCTTATTCCTGCATCTCAGTGATGACTGATACAGAGAAGCAGCTCCCCCATAAAGAGGCAAGTGTTGGCCATGTTACTATAGTCCCAGCTGTTCCGCAGCGATCCCGGATACTGAGGCCATGTGCCAGCTGTCATTCCTCATCTTTCCCAACTCAGTTTCCTCTTACGTTATTCGCCTGGCCCCTTAGACATTTGATTTCAAAGGCTAGTTGTAAAACACCTGCTATTTCTCGGCCTTGTCCCCTGTCAGTCAGAACTGTTGATGGTTTTTGACCCAGGAGAGATTAGCTGAGGTTAGGGTTGAGAGACGATGCTGGCTCCTTTCCTCAGGTTCCGCCAGTTTCCAATCCATCCTGCACCTGAGTAGCAGTTGGGAAACGGAAGGCCTTGTTGAGGCAAGTGGCAAGGGTCATGGATAGAAGAAGAGAGATTCTGGAAGCACTTTAGGGACAGAATTCAAGGTTTGGACCAGCTGGGTCGTTGCATGTCATGTGGAAGAAAGAAAAGTGAAGAGCTTGAGCTGCTGGGCAGATGATGAGACTACTGATGGAGGGAATGAAATCAGTGTTTGATGTGTCTGGGTGTAGGATACTAAAGCAAATTGACTTTGCCCAGATATAGACATTTGAAAAATAGGGCTGTCACATGTAATGAACTCATTTCCTACCAAAACATGTTTCTTTGTTAAATTAGCATTGTGTTAATTAATAAATATGTGTAATAGCTAGCTACAGATATGTGTGAACCCCTTCTTAGACAGCAGGGCCTTTCAGAATAGAAAATCTCTGCCTCACTCGCTGCCATATTCCTGGTGCTTTTAAAATAATACCCACTAGATATATACACACAAGGAACACTTGCTGGATCATTCCATAAATCACTTAATTAAAGAACACGAAATAGGGATAGTTTAAAGTACCCTTGTTATAAACTCAGTTATTATAAATTTTTGTTCATTTAAAGTTTTGCCTTCATTTGTCTCTGCTGCTTACCACGCCTTCCAATGTCGACTCCAGTACTCATGCACACCTGTGTACATATTTAAGTGGGCAAATGCATTAGATGTATGTAGTAATGCATGTCATTTTAGACAATAACAAAGAGTTCTCTGCTTTTAACCCTAAAGTGATCTCTACTTTTTACTTTGACCCATTTATTTTTAAACACCATTATTTTTAAAGCAAGTGTATGCAGAGGTTTCTTTATAGAAACACACCTGTGTGGACTCCTGGATTTCTCATTCAGTGCATAGATTTCAGGGGTTGATTGAGGAAGATTTTACAAGTATATAATAAGTAAATATATTCTTATTGTAGACAAAATAAAGATGTGTATAATATAAAAAGGAAAGGCCCCACTTCAACTCTGTCTCCTTAAGCCCATTCCTTTCCCCAGAATTAATCATAGCTCATTTGTGTAGGTATTCTTTAAAAGATTTTATTTCTATGCAGTTATGGCACAAACCTATATTTATAAAGACATCTTTATTTGATTTTTTTTTTCATCAATTGGATCATGCCATGGATTCTTGTGCATGCTCAGTCGCTTCAGTGGTATCTGACTCTTTGCAACTCCATGAACTATAGCCCACCACTCTCCTCTGTCCATGAAATTCTCCAGGCAAGAATACTGGAGTGGGTTGCCATACCCTCCTCCAGGGGATCATCCTGATCAAGGGATCGAACCTACGTCACCTGTGTCTCCTACATTTCCGGTGGATTCTTTACCACCATCTGGGAAGTCTCTTTTATTCGCAGCGGTGCTTTGTTACATCCTTACCTTTGATTATTTAAACGTTCCTTAGTTCATGGACATTTAGCCAGTTTCTGGTTTTTCATTGCTGTGAGCAATACCACAATGAACATTTTTGCCCTTGCCTCTTTGTGAAGATATACGAACATTTCTCTAGAAAACATCACTTGAGTTAGAATTATTGGTACAAGATATGTACATTTAAAATTCTGATAGATATTTCAAATTTGTTCCTCCAGAAATCTGTACCAATTTCTCTTTAACTGGTAGGATATAAAATTAACTCTTTCCTGCTCCCTTGCCTGAACTAGATATGCTTTTTTAAAAAATTATTACAAATTCTGTGGACAAGAAAATGCAATAGAATGGTTGTTTTAAATTGCATCCCTGTTTCCAGGAGGTAAAGCTCTGTGTGCTGAGAGCTTTGCTGACCATTTTCCCCTGTGTCTAAGTGTCGCTCTTCCCTCCCCTTTCAGATGCTCACTACCTCACCTGCAGGATCCAGGAATGTGCCGAGACTACTCGGAGTGGGCCTTTTGCCCGCTCCATCGACATCAGTTCCCTGGTGGTCCAGGATGAATATATATTCATTCAGGTGAGTCCAGATGCATCATCACTGATAGAGGGAAGATGCACGGGTGAAGTCCAGCTGATCACTAGGAATATGAGGATGGCTTTCCAGAGGCTGTAAAGATGTGGAGCTGGGGTGCTGTCTCTTCTTTGCTTTGGGTACCCAGTCCCCTGGGGAAACCCCAGACTTCTGGGGAAAGATGAAGGTGTTATGGGTCATTATTGTTACAGGGAACTTTAGTGGCGCTCTGAACCCTGTGGTGGAATTGCCGTTTTATTCTATCAATGGGATGTTGAAATGACCAGGACTTGGGCTGGGGTTTGAGATTACTTGGAATCAAGTCTCATTAGAAATGAGTAATCAGAGATGAGATAAGTAATTTATCAAAGCCACATTCTATTTCTGTCCAAAGTGACTTGTCTAATGTGGGAATGAAAATCTCCAAAAAATTAAGCCTCTCTAGGATTTTATTTCTGTGAAAATCTAATTTAGTGAAAATCTCACTAAATCTTCCCCTTCCTTTCCAGTGCCTACCACACCCTCAAATGTGAAGCCCCAAATTCTTGACTCCAAGAACTCTATGACTTTTAGAGAAAACTGGATGGAACTAACATTTTTAGGCAGGCAAGGGAAGCCTTGGTTTAGACTTTGAGTTTCACTGGAAGGAGGTGCAAAATAGATTTAAAAATGAGGGAAAAGAAAAGAAGATGCTCTACTGAGTGATGGACTCTGTGGGTGTGTGTGTGTGTGTGTGTGTGTGTGTGTGTTATTGAGATAAATCATACTTGGATTTGAGGGCAAGTTTGATTCCTCCCAACCCCCGCCTTTCCACCTTTCTCCAGTCCATTGTTTTCCAGACTGCTTCCTTTAGGAACCTTTGCCCTTTGAAATTTCCCTAAGTTTTCTCTGCCTCACTGGCCTCTCTGTCCATAGCAGGACTATCTTCTCTGTGAGACCTTCTGTGTATTTCCAAGCTGGGTACGACTCTTCCTTGAAATTGTGAAGCTCTTATCTGCTGTTCCTCTAGCACATAGGCTATTAGGCATTGTTACTTCAGTCTTAGTGGAGTTGTCTATTTCCAAATTGTGTTTTGCACTCTCTGAGAATAAGGACAATGTTTTATACACACATTTTACACTGAACTTTCACCCTAACAAGATGTCTTTGCAAATCAAGGATGTTCAATGACTACTTGTTTTATTGATTGACTCTACATGTAGCAGTTACTTTTTTTTTTTTCTTTTTTACAAATTAGCTGCATAGATTTTTGAGGTCTAATATGATACAGGAGAGGTTTCACAGGTGGCAGTCATGCTAAAGAACACTCCTGGCAATGCAGGAGACATAAGAGGCACCAATTTGATCCCTGGATCAGCAAGGTCCCCTGGAGGAGGCCATGGCAACCCACTCCAGTATTCTTGCCTGAAGAATTCCACGGACAGAGAAGCCTGGTGGGCTATGGTCCATAGTGTCACAAAGAGTCAGACACGACCGAAGTGACTTAGCACACATGCATGCATGATACAGCAAAAGTAGCCAGCCATTCAAAAACAAGCTTGAAACAAGGAGTAAAAGAGAGATTTTTATGTTTACATACTCACTGGTTTCTCAGCTTAATTAAAAGCCAGAATTTTAGGAATTTTTTTTCTAAATTTTGGCAGGTCATTGATACTACAATTTTCTTATTCATAGACATTTATTGAATACATACATTCCACAATACACAGTAGTAGGCACTACACTTGGTGTTCCCTAGCTTTCTGCTTTGACCTTAACCACCACCAGCTCCACCAGCACCCACCCCTTCCACCCCGCCTGCCGTCTCCATGTTCTGATAACTCTTAAGTGAATGTGCTACGACCTCTATCATGTACAGCAGACCTGCATATCTAACAGCCATCTCAGTGTAGCTATTACATAGGTAAAATATAATTGCCATGTCCCCTTTGAATTTCAACTACCCTCAGGATAGGGTAGTTGGTGGTTGAGTTGAGTTACTCTGCCAGATCATTCAAGGTAGAAACCTGGATGTCATCAGTTAAAATTAAATGAACCCACAGCCTCTGCTAATGTCACCGTTAGTTATTTCTCAAGTGTTTCCTTTCATTCTATCCCCATTGTTATGGCCCCAGTTTAAGGCTTTATTATTGTTTTCTCAGTGTTTACTTTTTTAAGGTAAAAGCACAGGAATGATTTATGAATTTACCAATCTTTTTGCCCTTTTCTTAATGCTAATACTGCATAAAATGATGAACATGGCAGAATTGTTTCTGGGAAATATGACTTAGAACTTAAAATGTTCAGTTTTTTTGGTTTCATTTCCTTGTATTGCATAAAGTTTTCTGTAACTGCAGGCCAATATCTATATTTGTTTTCTAAGTGTTCTGAAATACTCTTTTTTTAAAAAAATATTATTGTTCTGGAAACCAATAGAATTTTTTTCTCTTTGATCAGTATTAAAATTTCTTTTGAAAGAGATATGAGTTCCATTATTCAATAAAGTTTATTGATTCTGTACTACATTGCAAACCCCCTGTTTTAAGTGCTGGGGTAAGATATTAAACACAATAGAGTTCCTGTTTTACATGCTAATGGGAGACAGGAAAAATATGTAGATATGTAGATGATGTGTGTGTATATATATATATATATATATATATATATACACACTGAGAGAGAGAGAGAGAGAGAGAGAGAGATATACACACACACTGATATGAAAGGCCATGAAGGGTAGTGGCTAATGACCTGTAGTTTAGAGCCTGACAGCCAGCATTTATTCTGCTGCTGCTGCTAAGTCACTTCAGTCGTGTCCGACTCTGTGCGGCCCCATAGACGGCAGCCCCTTGCCAAACAGCTGAATGATCTTTACCTCATCTATAAAAAGAGGAAAATTGTGGTATCTACTTCATGGGTTGCTAAGAGGATGACATTTGTCAATTAAATCTATGAACCACCAAAACAATGTTATATAAATGTTGCTTTCTCTTTATCTATCTTCTATACCATCTATTAATTTAGTTATAGAATATATCAGATAATGGCAGTGCTATGGGTCAAAATAAATGAGGGGCCATGAATTTTGAGGGTCTGTAGATACTTCTATTTAGGATGACCTGGGGAGACCTCTTTGGTTGGTGATCAGGGAGAGAATGGCCAGAGTCTGCAGTCAGAGGGGGATGAGGAGCCAGGTCTCTTGTGCTCTATGCTTTCTTGAGCCCCTGATACAGATGTGGCGTAGGCAGGTAGAAATTTGAGGCTGAGTTTAGAAGCAGGAATGGTGGAAAGGTAGGGGCTGGGGATATAAATTGGGAGGGTGTCAGTGTATTGATACTTTTGAACCACAACATTGAAGTCACCAAAGGAGTAAGTGTTGATAGAGAAGAGAAGAGAATAGATCTAAAGACTGGGCCACTGGGTACTCCAATATATAGAGCTCAGGGAGATGAGGGAAGTGGCAAGTGAGACTTGAAAAGTTTAGAGATGACATCAGAAAGGCATAGGCTGGTAGACTCCAGAGTCTTGAGGGTTTTTAAGGATTTATTATTATTATTACTAAATAATAAGAAAGAAATGTAAAACAGTAAAATAGCAATGCTCCAAATAATGCAAAAGATTAATGCTCTTGAGCAAAGCATTGAATTTCATTAATAATGAAGTAAACACAGATTAAATGCTGTTATTTCCAACTATCAATCAGGTAAGATGAAATAAAGTCAGTGGGTTGCAGGTAAGCAATAATACACACCGCAGGTACAGATGTAAGTAGGTTGCCCATCAGTACTCAATCAGAGTCCTTTCCTCCTCATAGGTGGGTTTGAGGGTTGATTTTGATCAATGTGAGAGATATATCTTAGTTCTGACAGTGTATGTATGCTTAGTTTTTAGTTATAATTGTTTATTTTTAAAAAATTATATGATCTGTTTTCTTTGCTTCCCTGCATATGTATTTCCTTGAGGATTTTGAATATTTGTTCTAAGATTTATGAATATGACATTATAGAGTATAGCATATCTTCTATTTTGTATAATCTATTGATTTCCTCCTGTGAGCAGTTTAAAAGTTAGTGCATTGCCATGCCTTTCTTCCGCTTCCTCTTTAATTCCTCTACCACCCAGTTTTGATTGGTTATATTATCTTTTAGTGTTTGCTTTCCTGTCTTGAAATGCAATTTTCTATTAGTTTAAATATTTTATTAAGCACTGTTGAAAACAGGTAGAAAAAATAGTATGTGTGTTTATGATCGCCTTCTGTCTCCCTTCTATACAACCTCAGTTTGCTAATTAAATCATTTGGAACATTTATATTCTGCTCAAACCAGAATTCCTGCATTTATTTTAATTTTAATTTTATAGGTAAATGAATTCAGTGCTCACCATCAGTCCTTTTACTAGAGTTTCCCATTTATCTCTTGGTTGTCTGAAATTTGTCATTCAGTAAAGTCTTCAAGAAAGATGAATTCTTGAATGCCAAAAATGTTTGTTTATCCCCTTTATGCTTTAATATTAGCTTTTAAGTATAAAACTTATGTGTTATTTACTTTCCATGAGAACTTTGTTTTGTTAACTTATGGAATGTTACTGTCTGTGGCTAGTCTCATATTTTTACTTGCTATGCATCTTTATGTATTTTTCGCCCTTGATATGTAAAGATCATATCACTTTTCACTTTCATGCCTTGGAGAAGGAAATGGCAACCCACTCCAGTATTCTTGCCTGGAGAATCCCAGGGACAGAGGAGCCTAGTGGGCTGCCGTCTATGGGGTCACACAGAGTCGGACACGACTGAAGCGACTTAGCATATATATATATTTGCATACTGTTTTATTTTTTTGGCGTATGTTTTATGGTTGGTAATACTATGTTGATTCTTTCTGCTGGAATATGTCTCATTTAATTGGCTCAATTTCTCCTTCCTTTTTAATTACTCAAAAGTTTCTGTGTTTTGGCTCTCTTTCTTCTAGACACTTAGAATGTGTACAATGGACAAGAAAAGCAAAGGGGAGACATAGATTTTTTTTCTTCCAGTATGAGCAAAATGAGATTTATAGAAACAGTTTTATTCATACTATCCTTGAATGAGTATTTAGCCATGTCCAGGCTTCCCTGGTGGCTCAGATGGTAAAGAATCTGCCCGCAATGCAGGAAACCTGGGTTTGATCCCTGGTTTGGGAAAAATCCCCTGAAGGAAAATCCCCCACTCCAGTATTCTTGCCTGAAGAATTCCATGGACAGAAGAGCCTGGAGGGCTACAGTCCATGGGGTCGAAGAGTCAGACATGACTGAGTGACTAGCACACACAGGCTTCTCTCTCCCTGTTTTGCTGTTGTTGTTTTTAAGTTTTTTTGCATGTGCTTTACCAGCTTATATTTTATCTACTTTTGTTGTCTTAACATATCTCCCCTGAGCTCTTGTATTTAGGCTTTGACCTCTTCTCTTATAATGGTGATCTCATCATGTGAGTTATTTTGAATCATTAAAATTAACCAGTGTGATCACATTTTTTTTTCTATATCTGCTCTGTTTTTTCTTTTTCCTCTCTTCTTTAATTTTGTTGTTTTATAACCCGTGTTTTCTTCCATCTTTATGTTTTATTATATGAGCTCTTCCAGCTGAACTATTTGAAGAGGTTCATCTTGGGGATCAGGGCTCTGATCAAGGTTCTTTTTCAGCTTAATAAGAGTCCCCTTTGGTTCTCAGTGAGTTTCTATAAAACTAAATTATTCCCCATGGACTAGACAGTCCATGGAATTCTCCAGGCAGAATACTAGAGTGGGTAGCCGTTCCCTTCTCCAGGGGATCTTCCCAACACAGGGATCAAACCCAGGTCTACCCACACTGCAAGTGGATTCTTTACCAACTGAGCCATCAAGGAAGCCCATAAAGCGAAATAGTATTAGTCTTTTAGTGGATTTTTCTTATAAGGTAAAACCACCTGAGTGTTTCTCTATCCAGCCATACCTCTCCAGCTTCTCCTTGTCACCAACCAGTTCCAGGAACGTTTCCACTGCCAGTTCCTGGGCTACAATTCCTTTGTTCCAAGTAATAGGTTGTTAGTTTTGCTCCTTTGAAAATGTCTGTAGAGAGCTCTATTTCTCCAGCTTGATCTAAGACCGCAGCTGCAGGCATTTGTGCTCTGGTGCCTGTCTGTATCCTGTTTGTCCTTCACTGCCTTTGGCTTCATTTCCACGTATAGTGTTTCAGGGTTATGTTTTCCTTAAGTATAGAATTTATGTTTTTCTTTTTGCATGTTTTCCTTGTAGCTCCAGGATGATTTATGAAAGAATAGGGGGAAGCATCTTTATTACTTGGCTATTAAAAACCATTTATAAACCCTTTTATATTTTCTGAAAGGTTGCAATAAATGATTTTCTTACTCCCAGATCAGCACACCTCTAATCAGTTCACAACACTACTTCCAAAGTAATTTATTTAAAATAAAAATCAATGTCCCTGCCTTCAGTGGCTTCTCATCACCTATAGGTTAAAATCCAATTTCCTTAAAATTGCCTGTAAGGTCTTCTGTGATCTGGATCCTGACTACTGCATCAGGAATGAATCAGGTGTGAATTCCTTTCCCACCACTGTCCCCCATGTACTTTCTTTTTCATAGTTTACACTTCAATAAAAATAAACTATTTTAGTCTCTATTCATGCACCATGTCATTTTTGCACTATGTCATTTCTTGCCTAATATGCTTTTCTTGTTTTGTTTTTCCCAGCTTGGAATGTTCCTTTATCAGACAAACTCAATCTTTAAGATTCAACTTAGGCAATGCCTCCTATAGGGTATCATCCCTGACACCCTCAGTCAGATCCTATGCTGATTACTTATCTATGTGCATTAAGCCTCCTGCAACAAGTTCTGTAATCTTTAAGAGGAATGAGACTATGTCTTATTCATCATTGTTTTTTCTGCACTTGGCATAATGACTTGGTGCTTAATAAATGTTTGTTAAACTGAACTGAACTGAGAAGATAAGACACCATCCTCATTCCCAGGGAGTGTAGTTAGTTATCTTTTTAAAAAGCAAGGAAGTCTTGTTTCTCCGACTAACAATAGAAGACAACTTAGGGTAATTGGCAATTGCTCACTGCATAAGAAATGACCATTTGTAGAATGTCTCTGTATCTTTATAGAACTGCTGTCCAGGAATTATCCATTATGTTATTCAGTGTCTTTTTTATATTCATTCATTTAAATGTATTAAAATACATTCAGCCCAGTGGGGAAAACAGACAATGAAACAAATATAATCGAGTGTGATAAGAGATGTATTTGTGGGAAGCACATGTTGCTCTCAGAGTGAGGAAGAGCTCTTCACCCTGCCCTGGGTCAGTGCAAGCTTCCTGGCAGCTGGGCTGTAAGTATCAGTTAGACAGGTGAAGGACAAAGGGCATTGCAGGCAGGGGCGGCAGGGGTAAAATGAAGGAAGTGAGAGACCATAGTGTATCAGGACCTCTGTCTAAGGACAGTTGTAATTGTAGGAGGAAATGAAGTGGCTGGAAAATAAATTAGAAAACTGTCCTGGAGAGGCAAACCTTTTCTGTTTCCTGTCATTAGACATTGGTAGTTTTGTTTTTCCCTCTTTACAGCTGCTAAAAATTTCAAAACTAATGTTTGTGTCCGTTTCAGCAGCTTCCATTTAAGCTCTATGATATTGTTTTCCTTACCACTGGTCATTTTTGATGACTTGGCACCTCTCTTCTATTTATTCAGTTGTGTGTGTGTGTGTGTGTGTGTGTGTGTTTTTACACATTTTTGCTTGATAGTTGAATAGATAGTCAGGAAGGGCTTTATGGAAAAGGTAAGATTTACACTTTATTGAATGAATATCAACCTCTGAGGCAAGGAGAGAGCAAAGATTTCGCATTCTGTTTGTTGAGATAAAGCTGCTACAGAAGAGCTTTTTGTCAGAGCAGCAAACCCTCAGAGACCACCAGCAGCCTCCAAAGTTTGAACCCACAGATTTGTATCTGATCAAACTATCATGGGTTTGGGATAGGTTGTATCCTTCCCACAGTGGCTAGAAGTCTGCCAAAGAACAGTCTTGGGAGAAACAGCTGTAGCTCACCCAGGCTTGGGTCCAGCCCAGCGCTCACGGGTGCCATCCCCGTGGAGTCTTCCTAAGGCAGAGCTGGACACTGAGGATTATGCTGCCACGGACAGGGTCTGTCCTCCTTCCATATTTGACTTCCGAAGGGGAGATTTGTAAAGGCAGATTATTTGCTTCTATGCCAATGACCTGAGGAGCTAAATAACAGCAGTACGGGTATTAAGTGGCTTTGGTTTTTCATAATTCTAAGGGACTTACCACTTAAATTTGCTAGCTTTTTAAAGTATTGATATCTTATATTTTGTTTCATGCCACCAGAGGTAGAACTCCAAAGGGGGAAAGCAAACAAAGCCTTGATGAAAAGGAGACAAGTCTATCCCTTCACTCTTTCATACCTTTATGTTCCCAGGTGTTTCTTGGTAGTTTGTACATTGGCTCTTAGAAAACTTCTCTTGATGCTAACAAAAATGGAAGAGGTTGTCTGGGAGGGTGGGGTTCCAGGACTCTTAGTCCCTCCTTAAAAGTGTATTTCTGCTTTTGTTTGCTCTGTGTATCATGGTTCTTAGTACTTTTATTTGGCAAAAGGAATCTGCCACTGAGAAATGTTTGAAATCCACTGATGTTTTTGTAGCTGCTGACTGTGTAGGTCAAGGTCAGGCGTTTTTTGTGTGTGGACAACTGAACCACTAGGAATTCAGGTAATATCCAGGTCTGCATCTGTCTCTTCATATTCATAAATGAGGTGCATGTTTTTGAGGCATAATTATTTACCCACAAGTGAATCATTATATACAAATGTATAGGTATTTGAGAGAGCGGGTTGAATAACCCAAAACCTAGCTTACCTCTTCATAATGTACTTCTCATAATATTAACTTTGCATAAAATATTCACCCTCCCTCATATGCCCCTCTACAGGCAAACTTCCCATGCCCTGTATAATTTCCTTTTTGTAGACACATTATTAGCATTGATCCTGTATCTTGTATGGAGAAAGGTCCATGTACTTACTCACTCAGCTCCTACAGTTTTGAGAGACCCCAAACATTCTGCCTCATCTTTTACTGTTTCATCGACAAAGAGGTAAAGGTAGCCATCTCGATGGTTTTGCTTAGGGAAACTACTGTGTGATCTCCTGCTGTTGGAGAAGCTGAGCTGGAGATGTACAGGAAGCTGTGAAATGTGTTCATCAGTCAGTGCCTTTTCTGTGCAGGGGGCCCAGGGCCTAGGGTTTCGTAGTGAAATCAAAAGGAGTTAATCCTTCCCAGAAGAGCCCTTGTTTTAATAGGAAAGTGTCGGCCTGAAATGCCTTAGTTCCACATGGATAAAAGAGAAATCAGTTTTCCTCTGTCGGGGCAGGGTAGAGAGAGATAAGTTGGTTTCTGTGTTCTGAGCCAAGATGCTTGGAAATCCTGTCTTTTCTCCTTATGGAATAGCTTTTCTGTAGCTCAGCAGTGGTTAGCAGTAAAATCCCTTCACTGATATGATTCATACCCTGGCTCTTAGGGAGTGTGTTAAAGAAACAGGAGCCACACCCTAATAAGTCATCACAAGAGATTTGTATGTTTCTTAACTAAGCTATATGAAGCCTGGTCCTTTCCTCTCTTCTGGCACAGGAGGTAGCCCTGAATGTAATATGAATTCAGCCACTCATTGAATGCTTTAATTTTACATGCAACTGAATTTAAAAAAAAGAATGTATGATATTGACCTATCTTCAAATGTCTAAAGTGTAAGAGAAAAAATCCATAATTAAGATACAAATAAAGTACTCTAGAGGGGTGGACAAAGCCAAAAATTCAAAGGAAGGAAGGCCACCCCAGCCTGCCAGGTCCTTCTCCATATCCACAAGGAGACCAGTAATTTAGTGTCGATCTTTCTGCTACTTAATGCCACTTTCATCTGCTGGTGACATTGTGTAGAGAAGACCCCTCTATAGCAAGAGAATCTGAGAGTGGAGCAATGCCATACATATGGGTGGTTCTCATATAATCCCAATAGTACAATGAAGCCAGCAGGTAGTTTGGATATAAGTTGCTGTTAGTTTTTAAGAGTTCTGTGTATAAATATAGAAAAATAGCACCATTGTATTATTCCTGTGTATTATTTGAGATAGTCCAGAAGTATTAGCAATTAACAAGTACAAGCAGCCAAATCACAGATGTTTGTTGAGCCACTAGAAATAAAAACAACAGAGCATGTAAGAGACAGAAGTTGTTGTCCCCCCTCTCAAGTACTTAATGATTTGAAAGCTGGTGCTGATGTGGGGAAATGAATCCTGAACTCAAAGACCTAGGTTGTAATCAGGAATCTGCCACTTACAAGTCAGAGAACGAACATTGGGCAAATCACTTGGATGATCATAGCTTTAATTTCCTGATCTTTGTAGAATGGAATCATGGTAGTTGTTCTGCCTAAATTAGGAGGTTGTTGTGAGGATCAAGCAAGATAATAATGGCTTTGAAATCCTTTGAAAACAAGCCCTATAAAATGCAAGGTTCAAGAGAGTAATCTACATACAAAAATCACTTCACTATATTTTGTGTATGCACCTCCTCATTGAAGGGTTTTTATAAGCCTAGCATATAAAAGATTACTAATCTTTTCCTCAAATTCATCCTTTAATTATTCATGGTTTCAACTCATATATGGACATGTGTGCATGATAAACTCGTCCCACATACCTTCCATACCCTTTTCAAAGAAACCAACTTTTGTGTATAGATAACTGTAGATATTCTGGGACTTAATTGTCTTTCAAGATTCTTGAGTACCTTATTGTAGCATCTTGGTCCCCAGATTGCTTGGGTTTTGATACTTTGTTTAAGACCCTGCTTTATACACCCACATGAGTGGTAGAAAAGCCTCTATGATGTGGCTACTATATCCCTAATAAATTTTTATCTTTCTGAAAGAAAAAAAAAAGCCCTGAGGCAGAAATTAATAGAGTGTAATCATTCAAAGAGAAACTATTTGGCAATACTTTAAATGATGTTAATTTTGTCTTAATGGGAGAGATTTTGAATGTTAGATAAATAGCAATTTCATCATTAGGGATACATTTACAACACAGGAGTTTAAAGAAAAAGGAAAGAGTTTCAGAGATGATCTTCAAAAGAAATCCAATAAAGACATTGTTCAGTTGCTCAGTCATGTCCAACTCTTTGGACTGCAGCATGCCAGGCCTCCCTGTCCATCGCCAACTCCCAGAGCTTATTTGAACTCATGTCCATTGAGTTGGTGATGCCATCCAACCATCTCATCCTCTGTTGTCCCCTTCTCCCGCCTTCAATCTTTGCTAGCATCAGGGTCTTTTCCAATGAGTCAGTTCTTTACATCAAATGGCCAAAGTATTGGAGCTTCAGCTTCAGCATCAGTCCTCCCAATGAATATTCAGGACTGATTTCCTTTAGGATTGACTGATTTGATATCCTTGCAGTCCAAGGGACTCTCAAGAGTTTTCTTCAACACCACAGTTCAAAAGCATCAACTCTTTGGTGCTCAGCTTTCTTTATAGTCCAACTCTCACATCCATACATGCCTGTTGGAAAAGTCATAGCTTTAACTAGATGGAACTTTGTCAACAAAGCAATGCCTCTGTTTTTTAATATGCTGTCTGGGTTGGTCATAGCTTTTCTTCCAAGGAGTAAGCATCTTTTAATTTCATGGCTGCAGTCACAATCTGCAGTGATTTTGGAGCATAAGAAAGTAAAGTCTGTCACTATTTCCATTGTTTCCTCTCTATTTGCCACAAAGTGATGGGACTGGATGTCATGATCTTAGTTTTTTGAATGTTGAGTTTTAAGCCAGCTTTTTCACTCTCCTCTTTCATTAAGAGACTCTTTAGTTCCTCTGTGCTTTCTGCCATAACAGTGGTGTCGTCTGCATATCTGAGGTTATTAATATTTATCCCAGCAATCTTGAATCCAGCTTGTACTTCATCTAGCCCAGCATTTTGCATGATGTACTCTGCATGTAAGTTTAATGAGTAAGGTGACAATATACAGCCTTGACATACTCCTTTCCCAATTTGGAACCAGTCCATTGTTCAGGTCCGGTTCTAATTGTTGCTTCTTGACTTGCATACAGATTTCTCAGGAGGCAGGTAAGATGGTCTGGTATTCCCATCTCAAGAATTTCCTACATTTGTGATCCTCACAGTGTTTGTTGTGATCCTCACAGTCAAAGGCTTTAGTGTATTCAATCAAAGGCTTTAGTGTATTCAATGAAGTCAAAGGCTTTAGCGTATTCAATGAAGCCAAAATAGATGTTTTTCTGGAACTCTCTTGCTTTTTCTATGAGCCAATGGATGTTGGCAATTTGATCTCTGGTTCCTATGCCTTTCCTAGATCCAACTTGAACATCTGGAAATTCTTGGTTCACGTACTTTTGAAGCCTGGCTTGGAGAATTTTGAGCATTATTTTACTAGCATGTAAATGAATGCAATTGTGCAATAGTTTGGACATTCATTGACATTGCCTTTCTTTGGGATTGGAATGAAAACTGACCTTTTCCAGTCCTGTGGCCACTGCTGAGTTTTCCAAATTTGCTGGCATATTGAGTGCAGCACTTTCACAGCATCATCTTTTTGGATTTGAAATAGCTCAACTGAAATTCCATCACCTCCACTAGCTTTGTTTGTAGTGATGCTTCTAAGGCCCACTTGACTTCACATTCCAGGATGTCTGGCTCTAAGTGAGTGATCACACCATCGTGATTATCTGGGTCATGAAGATCTTTTTTGAATAGTTCTTCTGTGTATTCTTGCCACCTCTACTTAATATCCTCTGCTTCTGTTAGGTCCTTACCATTTCTGTCATTTATTGTATCCATCTTTGCATGAAATGTTCCTTTGGTATCTCTAATTTTCTTGAAGAGATCTCTAGTCTTTCCCATTGTATTGTTTTCCTCTATTTCTTTTCATTGATCACTTAGGAAGCCTTCTTATCTCTCCTTGCTATTCTTTGGAACTCTGCATTCAAATGGATATATCTTTTCTCCTTTGCCTTTTGCTTCTCTTTTTTTCTCAGCTATTTGCAAGGCCTCCTCAGACAACCATGTTGCCTTTTTGCATTTCTTCTTTTGGGGGATGCTTTCAATCATAGTCTACTGTACAATGTTACAAACCTCTGTCCATAGTTATTCAGGCACTCTATCAGATCTAATCCCTAGAGTCTATTTGTCACTTCCATTGTGTAATCCTAAGGGATTTGATTTAGGTCATACTTGAATGGTCTACTGGTTTTCCCTACTTTCTTCAATTTAAGTCTGAGTTTTGCAATAAGAAGCTGGTGATCTGAGTCACAGTCAGCTCCCAGTCTTGTTTTTGCTGACTGTATAGAGCCTCTCCATCTTCTACTGCAAAGTATATCACCTTGTCTCAACTGCTCTTTGGACCTCTTGTTTTTTGTCCTAGGGCTGACGTGTTCCTAAGTAGGAGACTAATGAGAGACCCCTTAGTCATTCTGGTGCCGGTGCCTACCTTGAATTGTAAAGGTGTCAAGGTCCTCTGTAATGATTTGACCAAGCAGAGTCATGGGCCAGTGGATAAGAACTCCTCTCTTCCTGCATCAGAAGGGCAATTCTGAGCTTCATCCTGAGTCTTTATAGAGTGCACAGTAGAACAGCCCCAGTGGCTTATAGTAAGGACCTTGGCATGGCTTTCTCTCCCTCCTTGTCTCCTGCTTTCTAGTTCTACCCCTCCTGTTCCCTAGGAAACTTTCTGAAAAACAAATAAAACCCAAACAATCTCCACAAAAGCCTTTGTATCAGGCTCTAATTTTGGGGGGAACCCAACTCAGGACCACTTGGAAAGACTCTCTTTGAATCCCTGCTATGCATCTAGGTCGCAAAGAGTCGGACATGACTGAGCGTCTGAACTGAACTATCCATCTAGGATTGCAGATCAGGTGGATGATACAAGACAAATAGAAAGAATCACCCTCATTCCTGTATAAAATGTCTCAATCCAAACACCCATTCCCATCTCTTCTAACTGTTCAGGGACCTGGAATTATTGCTAATTCATCTGTTCCCTCTAACTGTAGCTTATTCATTCCTTTTTCTGATTTTTCCATCAGCATTTAAATATTTTAAAGTATCTACCATCCTTCAATTAAAACAAAACAGAACAAGGCTTTTTTGAACTCTGTACTCCTTTCTATAAATGACCCATCTTTCATTCACAACCAGATTTCTTGAGCTCAGTCTACATTCATTACGCCTTTTTCTCATTTTCTTTTTTTTAAAACCCACTTGAGTCTGACTTCTGCATCTGCCACTTCATTGAAATTACCTTTGCCAAGTTCATCAAAGGTAGTTTGGAATGGAATCTGGACAACACCCCTCAATAATGACATTGGTGGACTCATCTGCAGCTTTTTAATCTGACTACTCCTTCCTCCTCGAAGCAGCCTCTCTCATTTGCCTTTTTGATAATGTGCAGCACATCTCTTCCCCATACCCCTTCAGTCTCTTCTCCCTTTCCTACACAGGTGCCTCTTCCTTTGCCCACCTTTTAAGTCTGGTCTTTTCTCAGGGCCCACACTAGGTTCCTTCTCTCTGCTCACTTCTTCCCTGTGATCATTCCCTCCCATCTATTCCTATAGCAGAGCATCAATTACCAACCAGATGTTGATGATTCCCCAGTGTCTCCTGCTGAGACAGAGTGGCTCTGGGGAGGGTTTCTTTATTTTCAGGATGCCCATCAATCTTTTTGGCATGGCGATCTCTTCACTCTATTCAAAGCTTTGTTGTGCCTGTCTCTAATAAGTGAATCCAGTTTGCTTCTTCCCAGGAGATCTGCTGAGGCTTCATGGAAGTTATTAAATACAGTGCTGGTTGCTTGCTAGGCCAAAATAACAAGGAGTGTTTTTCCTTAATCTCAGAGAATTGTTCTGTGATTAGCTATGTATTAAAACCTAAGTATTTGCCTTTTTAGTAGTACATGGATGGGATATGTCTGGTTTAGGGGCGTCATTTTTTTTTTTTTTTCATTTTATGTATTACCTCTGAGTAATTGGTAATAGCTGCATAGAAAACTGTGTTACCGTGATTCTGTAGGAAAGACTGATTTTGTTAATTAACAGTATCTCCGTGGGCATGAGAGGGAGGGTGGTGACGTGTCTGCTGGGCAGTGCATCTTACAGGGAAAGTGGCAGTCAGTGTCTTGCTATCCAGGAGCCTCACGTGGGTGCATGCAACCTGTGTGTTCTGGTCTGGAAGGTTGGTACACTGTCCAGGGCTACAAGCACTTCTAAATTCAGCTCAAAGGAATGAGATCAGCTCCACAACTTTCAAATCTCTTCTGCTATTTGGAAATCTGCAAGTTGCTATTTCCAAAGCAGTGGTTCTTCAGAATGATTTCCCACCGAGCCACCGCACCATTTTTTACCCACCAAGCAGAAAATTAGAAGAACTGTTCTCTTTGTTGGAAAAAGACCTCATGTTTATTTAGTGCCAAGTTCCTACCTGGTATGTGTGCATTTTATTTTACTTTATTCTACTTTATCTTCATAAGATCTCAGTATGGTGCAGAGCATCATCTTTATTTTGCAAAGGAGGAAACTGAATTTCAGGAAATTTTAGAGTCTCACTCTTTGTTGTATAGCTTAATAAATGGTAGAGTGAGGAGGATCTGACTTCAGGGCTGCCTGGGTTCATAAAGGGTGGCAAAACTAAACCAGGATCCTCTCATTCATGTCTCCAATCTGAAGATCTTCACATTAGCCCTGAGTATGCTGGTATTCTCAGTAACTTTTCTGGATGACTGTAAAGGTGAAATAGGCAGATGCTGCCCCTGTCTTGGTAGATAGCAGTGGCAGGAAAACTTCATTCCCCTCCTAGTTCAGTGGCCTGTTTGTCAGGATCTGTTTCAATTTTGCTTCAGATCAGAAAATTTCTGCATCATTAACCAAAGAAAGGCTTAATGGAATTCAGTACAAGGTAATCATGCCTGCATCTCTGAGAGTTGTCCCTCAGATACACTTAGAGGATTATTCAAATACTCATCACTGGGGTGCCAAGGGGGTGAGTGACAACATGGTTAATCATCATTGCCATCCCCAGCTCCACTCTTCTCCAGCCTTCCCCACTTGCCTTGCACCTCTGATGTTTGAGCCAATCTCCATGATATATTTCAGGAAACTGTGTCTCTTGTATTCCATTCCAGGGTGCAGAAGAACTGTGGAGTCATGACCCAATCAGGTCTCCCTGTTACCCTGCCCCTTCAAGTTCCTGCAGGTCTCTACCACACACTCTGCTAAGCCCAGCTCCCAGGAGGATCCCTGTTCTGGGGCCTTCTATTAAAGATAATTGCACTGTTGTAAAAACAGCAGTGTTGATAATGAAGGTAGTTGGACTGTTGACTGAGAAGCAGACTATTAAGTCCAGTTCTCTCCCCATTACCATTCTAACTAGAATATATATTTCAGAGGTTCAGCGTTTAAAAATTTTAATCGCTCTTTGTTTAACTCCATTGCTAGCTAATGGGGTAAACAGACATTTTGGATTTCTGCAAGTAGCTTTTAAGACTCAGATTCTGAAAATCCTCAGGGTCAGCCAGAATAAGATCTTCTTGAAGTTTTATAGTAGTGGAGCCAGTGGGTAAGCAATCAGCTTGATTTGATTGAATGCGTACTATGTACCCAAGGCTGTATGAGACTGAAGTGTTGTTTGGTAGATCCATTCATTCATTTTCATTCAACAGTCATTCACTGAGCACTTATGATGCTCCTATTACTGTGCTTAATGAAAGGGGTATAATGGTAGACAAGACTGACCAAGTGGCTGTCTTCAGTTTTGTTAGTTTAGATGAAGCAGTAGGACTGGATGGCCTGACAGTCTCCATGAGCGATGCTCAAAGCAGCTAAGGTATGTAAGGCTCCTTCCCAGAGAGAGAAAGACCCATGGGGCATGATATGATCAGAGGCATTTCCTAGAGAATGCAAGGCTCAAGCCAGTTCCCAAAGAAGGAAATTGATTTGAGGAGTCCATCTTCAGGACCAGCCAGTGCTCGAAAGAAAAGAAACGTTTGATGGCAGGAGACAGTGTCCGTGGTATGGAGTAGGCGGCTGGGGAAGGGGTGGCAAGTACTCCTGCCTTTAAGTCTGGTCTCACCATAACTCATTCTGTGACCTTGGGCCATTATTTTTCCTCCCTGGAACTCAGTTGCCTTATCACAAAATGGTAAGATGGCATCCAAGTAGAGCTTTCAGACTTTTTGTTGTTGCTGTTCTTAACAGTGGGAACCACTTTTCAGACAACAATGTTCAAGGAATTCCAATGTGTAAAACAGATGCAGGTGGAATGGATCCTGTTCTAAGCGAGTGAAGAGTTATATCAGCTCTCTCATCCACCCAGCCTCCTCTTCACCTTTTTACAGACACTCTCAAAGTATCTCTGTAGAATTCTAGAATGCCATAGAATCCAGTTTGGAAGGCAGTGGACTGTATGATATGACTCCAGAAATTCCCTCCTCTTATAAAATTCCACAAGACTGCTCACTCTACCAGGCGGTCCATGGATTCAGACACAGAGAAGGGACTACTATTTGGAAGTATTTCCCAACTCATTTCTCCAGCGTCAGAAAAAAAAATTTAAAAATTGGGATGCAGCTAATTCCTCAACAGAGTTGCTGAATCATTCTTCCTGTCTTTCCTTTCACATCATTCACTGAGGGTTCAGTGTGGAGATAGTGCAGCAGATCAAAAATTAAACAGCAGAAAAACCCAAAAGTTCCTGCCATGGGAGGGTTTGTACTTAGTGGGACAGAGGGAGATAATACATAAGCAAAACAATAAAGAAGAAAAATAATTGCAAATGTGAGAAATCTGGGCAGAAATAGGCATAACTGTAAGAGCCAATAATAGCAAGGAGGGGACTTCATTCTTTTTTTGATTCTATCAGTCCCTCAACATGTTTTTCTGCAATTACTACTACTCACAAAGCACGGGGCCCCACTGTGGAGATGTTGTAGTGAACACAAGACTGACCCTAGTCTTATGGGAGCTTACGATTTAGATGGATTCTCATCTCTGATAGTCATTAGGAGGCAAAAATAAAATAATGTAAAAGTATAAATTAAGAAAAACTGTGTATGTGTGTGCTTGTGCGTGTGTATAAACCATTCCCTGATTTTGCTTTTGAGGCTGGGACATGTCAAGTGTTTTCATGATAGGCGGATTCATGCATCCTCATTCTTCCCCCTTCCTAAACTGGGAGTCAGAAGGTCTGAACAGAAATCAATTCCTGCAATTTATTTTTAACTTCTTTCTCCTTAGCCAGGATTGATTTTTGTCTTTGTGATCAATGGCAGAGAGAATAGCTCCATGGCCTGAGCAGCTGTTCAAGCAGTCAGTCTGGTCGACCCCACATCTATTGAACGGAACTTCAGAAGCTGATTATGAAAGTAATAGGATGAAGATGTTTAAAGGATGGGCCTGATTACCCCTGCCTTCCTGGAGAAAAATGCCTTCAGGTGGGGGGTGGGTAAGGCAGCGGGACATCCTGTTATTCCCAGTGGGTAAAACCTATCAGGGTGAAGCTGGAAAGAGGGGAGGCCTTGGGGATCAGCTTCTTGTTTGCCAACCTGACTCTCTCCCTCCCTTCCTTTTAAGCTCTTTCCTTTTCTTTCTTCTCCTATTTCATCCTTACTACATCAACTCTGTTAGATTCAGAACTGCAAGCAAAACATCTGTTGGAAAAAAAAAAGGAAATTGATTGGTTCTTCTCTCACTGTGTTTCTTGGGCTTTAAAATTGTCTGATTCTTTACTCTCCATTCTCTCCTCTTCCTCCCTTGTTTTCTTCTAATCCAGCTTGTGTGTAATGGGAGCATGAAATTAGACACTTACCCTCTCTCCCTCTAGCCTTGGAAACCTCTCGAGGCTGGGCTAGATTGCTTCCACTTTCTTCTATGAAAAATGTTTTTGGAAGGCATGTGTACCTTGTGATTCTGTGTGGTGGTAATTCCAGTGAATGCAATCAGAATGGAGAGGGAGCCATACCCAAGGCCTTCTGTCTGGCTCTCCAGAATAAACGCCTGCAGTTTTACTGCCTGCCCCAGGTGGCATCTGCTTCCAGACTCCAGTGTGGAGAAATCATCCCAGGGCTCTTAGTACGTTGTGTTTATTATCTCAGGGCGCTGTGTAATTGCTTCTTAGGTGTTTGTGGGGGCAGGCAGGGAAGGTGTAGAATCCGTGACTTTCTTACTTCCTCTGAAATATCTGAGATGAGTCCTGTGAAGCAGACTGAACGTACCTCTTCTATGTAAGCATTTTTTCTCTTAAGATTTGTCTTCGCCCTTCCTCCACAAGTTTTATCTCTTATCTAATTTTCTCTCGTATTGAATAATCTATAGTTCTTTGAGAAACAATAGTATATAAAGAATCAGCTACCATTTCTTGAGAGGCTAGTATGAGCTAGGAATATTGTTAATGAATTTAATTGCTATGACATTGTATTTGGAGAGACCTGCTCTTAATTCCATTTCACAGAAGAGGCACAGAGCAGTTAAGTCATTTTCCCAAGATCACACAGCCAGCAAAGAGTGGAACAGAGGTTTGACCTAGGCAGACTGACACCAGAGCATTCTTTCTCAATCTCTGCTCTTGTTCTGCTGTTCAAATAAGAGTCACGACGTAAACTTCCTTGTTTGCCTGAAGTAAATTGGGTCAAGAACTATGTAAGGGGGCATGAGCAGGGGTGGAAAGCTTAACACAGAGTAGATGCTTAAAACAGATTTGTGGCGTCATTGAATGATGACAACAAAAATAAACTGGGATGATCCAGAAGGATGGGGTGGGGAGGGAGGTGGCGGGGGCGGTTCAGGATGGGGAACACATGTACACTCATGACCAATTCAAGTCAATGTATGGCAAAACAAATACAATATTGTAAAGTAAAATAAATTAATTAATTAAATTAAAAAAAATAAACTGACAGCAGGGGGCAAGGGTGGGGAAGGGACAGTGAGGGAGTTAGATCACATGTCCACACTGCTGTATTTAAAATAGATTACCAGCAGGGTGCCCCTGTATTTCACAGGGAACTCTGCTCAATGTTATGTGACAACCTGCATGGGAGGGAGCTTGGGGGAGAATGGCTATACACCTACATGTATGGCTGAGTCCCTTTGCTGTCCACCTGAAACTGTCATAACTTTATTAATTGGCTATATGCCAAAATAAAATAAAAGGTTAAAAAGAAAGAAACTGACAGCATAGGATCTTCAGTTCAGTTCAGTTCAGTCGCTCAGTCATGTCCGACTCTTTGCGACCCCATGAATTGCAGCACGCTAGGCCTCCCTGTCCATCACCATCTCCCGGAGTTCACTCAAACTCATGTCCATCAAGTCGGTGATGCCATCAGCCATCTCATCCCCTGTTGTACCCTTCTCCTCCTGCCCCCAATCCCTCCCAGCATCAGAGTCTTTTCCAATGAGTCAACTCTTCGCATGAGGTGGCCAAAGTACTGGAGTTTCAGCTTTAGCATCTTTCCTTCCAAAGAACACCTAGGGCTGATCTCCTTTAGAATGGACTGGTTGGATCTCCTCTTAGGAGATGGAAATTGAAGAAAACATTCATGCTGAAGAAACCAGGACCAGGAAGTGAAATGAGGTGCACAGAGATGTGACATTTTTGAGCCTCTGCTTTTTGTCAGGTGTGTGTTGGGCCTATATTTTGAGTTTTTTATCTGCTTTGAGGTGAAACTGAGGTGTGGGGCAGTTAAGTGCTTTTTTCTAAAGAATCCTAATTGCTGATGGGCTGGGGGAAGTTTGGCATCCATGTCTGAGCTTCTGCTCTGATGTTTTTCATAAATTTTTATAACAAAGAACTAAGTCAGTAACCCCAAAAGATGCAGAAAGATAAAATCCCTGATAACCCAGCTGTAACTCTTGGATGTTTCCTTGAAGTGAAATCACATTCCTGACGTGAACCACCTCTGCAGAGATAAACAAATAAAATTTTAATGAGATTATTGAGCAGTATAGTATAGACTTTTTATTGAAAGTGTCAAGTAAAAATGAAGCAGAGTGTTTATGTCCGATATTGAATGGCAAAAACCCTTAATAAAACCTACACACACCCACTGTTTCTTGCCCTTCTTCCAAAGTGCCTCTTGTGGAACCGGTCAAGCACCATTGAACCACTCACGTGGATCTCCTGTCCTGCTGCCTCTCCAGCTCTTCTGGCCAGGTCCACCCCATCTTTACTCTCCCCATCTCACTTTGGTGTGTAGGTCAGTTCAGCTGTAACCTGGTTTCTCTAATTTTCTGTCCTCATGTCCATCTCCTCATTCGGCAAAGATGTCCTTCAATGTGAGAATCCCCTCTCCTCCTAAGGCAGTGAGAGTGTAAATAACACTTAGACGGTAAAGAATCAGCCTGCAATGAGGAGACCAGGGTTTGATCTCTAAGTGGGAAAAATCCTCTGGAGAAAGGAATGGCTGCACCCTCCAGTATGTTTGCCTGGAGAATTCCTTGGACAGAGGAGACTGGTAGGCTACAGTCCATGGTGTTGCAAAGAGTCAGACATAACTGAGCAACTAACACTTCTACTTTTCATACACTTATTGGTGTGTATGTACACACATGCAATGGCACCCCACTCCAGTACTCTTGCCTGGAAAATCCCATGGACGGAGGAGCATGGTGGGCTGCAGTCCATGAGGTCGCTAAGAGTTGGACACGACTGAGCGACTTCACTTTACTTTTCACTTTCGTGCATTGGAGAAGGAAATGGCAACCCACTCCAGTGGTCTTGCCTGGAGAATCTCAGGGACGGAGGAGCCTGGTGGGCTGCCATCTATGGGGTCACACAGAGTCGGACACGACTGAAGCGACTTAGCAGTAGCAGCACACACATGCACACCACACTGTGGAGGGTGATACAGAAGGCTTATGCCTACCTCTCTGGAGTCAGGCAGGTATGAGCTGCAATCCAAGCTCAGCCCTCTACCAGCTGTGTCACTCTTCTATCTCCATGTATTAGGCATGTTATCTATAAAATGATAAAGGATGAGCATGGACTCCACAGTGTCCAGCATTGATTTATTTTAATTCTAGAAGGATCATGAGGATAAGTTGAGTAAACTGGTGTGGTTCTGGGGTAGGGGTGTTGTAACCATGCGTTCCAGGAAACAAACTCATTCAGAGGGACAATGCAGATAGTGGAGTGCAGGCCCAAGGCAGAGTCTTCTCTTAGCCAAGGACACCGACCAGTTTTTGTGAAAACCTTATATACTCTAAGTATACGTGCTCAAACACACTTCCCCAGATTCTCTGAAACTAGTCTGAACAAAGGAAAAGAAAGATATAATCAAAGTTAACCCATGATTCGTATGCCTTAAGCCTAGGTAGTTAACAGTGGACAATTATCAATAGGCCTGTGGTCATACCCCAATAAGCATAATAGAATTTATGATTCTATTTGGTTACACAGATAATTAGGGTATTTTTTAGGCAATGGAGAGTCTAGGTACAAGCCCTGGGGCTATCCCATCCGGGGGTCTGATATTCTAGTTTGTATGTTGTTTCCATAGATACAGGGCACATAGCTCAAAGTCCACAGTCCAGCCCAAGATGGAGTCCTGCTTCCAAGATGGAACCTGTTTTGTCTGTTTCCTCCTTCAGGGGTTTCTCTGTTTTAAAGTTCTTAGCTTTTGCTCTGCTCAGAGTACCATGGCATTGGCATTCATTCTGCATTGCCGTTGGTACATCTTACATGTTTGGCTTATTTTTACAAAGAAATGGTGAACTCCATGAGGTCACAGCCCATGACTCCTGTGACATCTAACACAGCCTGGGCACAAAAGTGCTGAATAAGTAAATACGTGGATTGATTGATCAATGTAACACGTAGTAGAATTGGGGCTGATATCCCTAATGAGATGTCTGAATGTGATTAATGTTCGAGGAATGATGTGAATTTGGCCAGACCTTTAATTAATCTGTGGTTTCGGCAGCAGATAGGGAAAAACATCTTGTAATCTGCTTCTTCATGTCCCACAGGAAAGCACTCTTTCTTATGGCCCCTGGTTTTCCATGTTGTGGTGTTGCCAACCACTCAAAGGAGTATTTGATGTAAAATCATGACCCATTTGTAGAAATCCATGCAATTATCTCCACTTTGTGTTTTTCTAATCTTGATTTAGTGAACACAGAATGACGCAGCCTAGCAACATGAAAAGAGCCTCGGGCTTCAAGTCAGAAGTTCAGAGGTTGGCTGTGAGCCTTACCTTTTAGTAGCAAGGTGACCTAGTGGGGCCTGTCTGGGTCTCAGGGCCCCTGAATTCTAACATGGGGATGTATTGATAATTAGACCTCCCTGGCATGCTTGTGCTCCGGCCAAATGAGATTCAGTCCAGTGATGAAAACGAATGGTACAAAGCAAAATGCTCTACAAATATGAGTCGTGACATAGGTGCCAGGTACCAAGAGGCAGTCAAATGGGAACAGGACATATTGTCTCCCCTCAAAGATGATACAAGAGACCCTCTTCTAGTAATTTCCTCAGCAGCTGATAAGTGCAACAAGAGAGCTACAGAGAGCCCTGAGAATCAGAAAAGAAAGGATGCATTCCAGCTGGGAAATCCAGATGGAGGACGATTCTTTAAGGAGGTAGCTTTTGATGTAAGCCAGTGTGGATTTCCTTAATGCTGGTATTTCTAAGGATCTGGGTCAGGATGAATCCCTTCAGGAAATTGGTCCTAAACTAGCTATTCTTTGGAGAGGCTCTGCAGTAGACTCGTTCAGGGTTGCACAGGGTAGTGGACATTGTCAAAATTTAAAGACCCAAGTCCAAATCCAGGCTTTGCTGCTTTGAAGCTGAGTGACCTTATGCATATCATTAACTTTATCAGTAAAGTGAGGCTGTACAGTATCTCTCCACCAAGGTTGCTGTGCATGAGGGCAGACAGTGCATAACAAGAGGTGAGCACCAAGTCTGACTTTTCAACAATGATGCTTCTGCTAGTGGAGGACAGGACTAGAATGACATAGACAGTACAATGGGGAAGCTCCAAGAAATAGCAGTTGGCATTTTACAAGTATTCATGGCTCTCTTGGGGAAGTGGCAATGTTTCCTGAAGAAAACAGGTTGACAGATGGTTTAAATCTATCCACTGCTGTCCCCAAATTCACTCATGAGGGATGCAAATCCCATGTTGGAGAAGTTTGGCTGTTCTATCTAGCAGCCCATGTATCTCAAAGTCTGCCTAGAAATCCCATATCTCAAAGACACATCCCTGCTTCTCTAGAAAATTAATGGCTTTGTTTGCCTTGCCCTATTAAGTTCTTTAAAATACTGTGAACATATCAATAAAATTAGTCATTCTCTAAGAAACTATGTGCACCTGCCATTTATTCCATGTGGCTGAAGACACGTCTGTTCTATAGCTCTGCCTGTCCATTTCTTGCTTCTCGTCTCATATTCCATACTGCTGCTAACCTTTCAGTCTGCAGATGACTGTAACCCCACAGGGTATATGTAGCTTCTGCCCCAGTGGCAAATGTTCATGCCCTACACAATCTATAGACTGGGCATGTCTGGATCATCAGCTTGGGTTCTGTGCTAATGCTGCCATGAAAGCTGTAGACTGAGTGGTTTATGAAAAACAGAAGTTTATTTCTCACAAGTCTGGAGCTGGAAAGTCCAAGATCAAGGCGCTGACAGATTTGGTGTCTGTTCATAGATGGTCAACTTGTTCCTGTGTCCTCGTGTGTAGTATGAGAGTGCTCTCTGGGGTTTCTCTGGTAAGAGCACTAGTCTCCTCATGGGGGCTCCACCCCCATGACCTAATCATCTCCCAAAGGCCACACCTCCAAATACCATCACAATGGGGATAAGGTTTCAACATATGAATTACAGAGGGATACAAAAACTCAGTTTATAGCAATTTGTCAGTGAAAATACTTTTAAAATCTTTAGGTTCCTGGATACATAAACAGGTCAATCATTACATCCTATTCATTGTATTCATAGACTAATTTACAGATAACATGAAAACATTTTACTATCTTATCTCATTTACTTTCTGTAAGAGAAGAGTAACTATTATTTCCATTTTATAGACAAATAACCTTGAAACTCCAACAGACTATTTACTATGCCTAAAATTGCATGTCTGATACATGCATGCCTGATACATGATGGAGTTGAAACTAGAATCACTAATATTACAGATACTGGTACCTTTTACCTTTCTTCCTCCTCCTCTCCCACTCTTTTGTTTTAATTTTCTGAAATTCTGGAATGTTATATAAAAGACAGAGGCTAGTGTCTGGATTGGGAATATTTTAGCCAATCAATTGACCTTATAGTATCTACCAGTATAAAGGAACTAGCCTATGTAATATCTCAAAGAGAAAAACTTTTATATAAGTATAAGAAGACTGTATAAGCTTGACTCCTTGCAATATCTTTTCAAGCCCTTTCTCAGTCTATCTTTCATGAAACCATACTACACTCACAGTGTACAAGGAACATTTGTGAAAACAGAAGTCGGGCTCTTTTGATAGTAAGTTGTAATATTTGTCTTTAAGGTTTCCCTAAGTAGTGTTTCCTTTTTCTGTGAAGCTCTGGCATCCTGATTTAGAACACTCAATGTAGACTGACTGAGTTTTAGCTTTTTTTTTTTTTAACTATTACTATATTAACTGGGAGTATTCAAATGCTCCCAAATTTTGTACTCCAGGATAACAATTCAAATCCATATCAATTTGTTTTATTGCTGCACTAACCATCTTTGCCTTTTCATCCACCAACAAAACTAGGAGAGAAAAAGCAATGAACTTCGATTTTTATGGGTAAAGTGAACATCCCAAGAACTTCTTTCACTCTTTTTAAATCATAAAGGCTAGAACATGAAGATAAGATTTGTAACCAGTCTTGGTCAAATATCTGGCACAAAGCACATTGGGCTGGCAGTCTCTATAAATGAATCTTCTCCACAAAGTCATCCTTGCTTATGGCAAGAAGAATTTCAGTCTTCCATCACTGGTTGGTTTTGACCAGGAAGCCCATTTGGCTGCCTCAGCACTTCCTGAAGTCCCCCGTTTGCATGTCAATTGTCACCATGGTCAGTCACCATAAACCCTCCAATATATTAGACCGATACAGGCATCTATGCCTCTATTTCAGCAGGGACAGGTAATATGCATCGAGTACTTAGCATGTGCCAGGTTTAAGGTTAAATTCTTTACATGCCATGGTGGATTCAATCATCATGATAAAATATCAGAAAGTTCCAGAAAAACATCTATTTCTGCTTTATTGACTACGCCAAAGCCTTTGTGTGGATTATTCCAACAAACGGTGGAAAATTCTTCAAGAGATGGTGATACCAGACTACCTGACCTGCCTCCTGAGAAATCTGTATGCAGGTCAGGAAGCAACAGTTAGAACAGGACATGGAACAACAGACTGGTTCCAAATTGGGAAAAGGAGTACATCAAGGCTATATATTGTCACCCTGTTTATTTAACTTACATGCAGAGTACATCATG
This sequence comes from Bubalus kerabau, assembly GCF_029407905.1. Lineage (NCBI taxonomy): Eukaryota > Metazoa > Chordata > Mammalia > Artiodactyla > Bovidae > Bubalus > Bubalus kerabau. Next base: position 28,265,367 of record NC_073645.1, read on the forward strand.
TGAAATGCTGGGCTGGATGAAGCACAAACTGGAATCAAGATTGCTGGGAGAAATATCAATAACCTCAGATATGCAGATGATATCACCCTTATGGCAGAAAGCGAAGAAGAACTAAAGAGCCTCTTGATGAAAGTGAAAGAGGAGAGTGAAAAAGTTGGCTTAAAGCTCAACATTCAGAAAACTAAGATCATGGCATCTGGTCCCATTACTTCATGGCAAATAGATGGGGGAAACAGTGGAAACAGTGACAGACTGTTTTTTGGGGCTCTAAAATCACTGCAGATGGTGACTGTAGCCATGAAATTAAAAGATGCTTGCTCCTTGGAAGAAAATTTATGACCAACATAGACAGCATATTTGGAGAAGGCACTGGCACCCCACTCCAGTACTCTTGTCTGGAAAATCCCATGGATGGAGGAGCCTGGAAGGCTGCAGTCCATGGGGTCGCTGAGAGTCAGACATGACTGAGCGACTTCATTTTCACTTTTCACTTTCATGCATTGGAGAAGGAAATGGCAACCTACTCCAGTGTTCTTACCTGGAGAATCCCAGGGACAGGGGAGCCTGGTGGGCTGCCATCTATGGGGTCGCACAGAGTCGGACACAACTGAAATGACTTATCAGCCCCAGACAGCATATTGAAAAGCAGAGACATTACTTTGCCAACAAAGGTCTGTCTAGTCAAAGCTATGGTTTTTTCGGTAGTCATGTATGGATGTGAGAGTTGGACTATAAGGAAAGCTGAGTGCCAAAGAATTGATACTTTTGAACTGTGGTGTTGGAGAAGACCCTTGAGAGTCCCTTGGTCTGCAAGATGAGCAAACCAGTCAACCCTGAAGGAAATCAGTCTTTAATATTCATTGGAAGGACGATGATGAAGCTGAAACTTCAATACTTTGGCCACCTGATGCAAAGAACTGACTCATTGGAAAAGACCCTGATCCTGGGGAAGATTGATGGCAGGAGGAAAAGGGGACGACAGATGATAAGATGGTTGGATGGCGTCACTGACTCAATGGACATGAGTTTGAATAAGCTCTGGGAGTTGGTGATGGACAGGGAAGGCTGGTGTGCTGCAGTCCATGGCGTTGCAAAGAGTCAGACACGACTGAGTGACTGAAATGAACTCAACATTAATATCTCCATTTTCTAGAAGAAGAAATTAGGAACGTTAAATTACCTGTTCAAGGTCACCAAACTAGCATATGACAGAAGCAGGATTCAAACACATGTCTGAGATCCCAGCTGATGTACTATAATGCTTAACAATCAGAAGAGTTTTCCTTGAAAATAGATAATTGGAAACTTATCAAGTCTAACCCTTTCATTGTATTTGAAAAACAATCTCAGAGAACTAGGCCTCCTGATTCTTATTATAGTGTTGTGTGTGGTCTAGACATGGTCTTTGTAACATGCTTTTCTAAATCGCCCCCTGTTCTGCACCTTGCTAGCATCCCCCATAGCTGGTGAAGGCTCCAAGAAGTCTCTTGGCAGGGCTGGTGACTGGGCACTTGATTTGTCAGTAGTTTTTTGGCCAGTTGTGTGGTGGACATGCCTTTCCTCCAACACTGCCACTCTGCATGCACGTGTGCACGCACACTCAAACACAGAGCAATACTGGCTTCACATCAGCTGTCTTATCCCAAATCTATTCTTGATGAAGCTATTTTTGGGGGCTACGTTAGGGCCCCCATAAAAAATTTTTATGGGAAAATCTGTTTCAAAAATGTTCAGCCTCAGCAGGAGTGTTGTTAGGCATTAGACCCACTCCTTCTAGAAACAGGCAGATAAAACTGCATATTTCATTAGTAGACCAGAGCCTCCAGGACATAAAACAAGCAAACACCAGTTTGACAAACATTAAATTCAACATCAAACAGTCTAGTAGGGGAGATGGCTTGCTGATAGGTGTCTTGTTCCAAATGCCGTACCCAATTCTGGTTCAGACACACAGTGCAGTGCCTTAGCAGAAAGCTTTCAGAAATGAGCTCAAGATGACAGAGGTGATGTAACCTACCATGTAGAAGCTCCCAGGCCAGCCTGACACATAGAGCCACATCCTAATGAGACAAGTGGCTATTTATTGACTCTTGTGACCTGGTAGTCAGAAGCCTGTTTCTTTGTTCTTGAAGAAGAACTATGATCTTTAATGGAATTATGTAGGAGGAGAAGAAGAGAAAGGTCTAACAACGTCAAAATGTATTTTAAGTAATCTGAATAGAATTAATGAGCAAAGAAATTGGAAAAGTTAATTGTGCATCTTAACAACTCAACTGTCCCCTTTCATTTTTTAAGAAGGAGGAAATAATGCAAAGGCTGCAAGAGAAATAAGTAATGTATGCCCATAAAGGTAGTCATTCCTCTTGTCTTAGATTCTTCACATCATCCTGGACCTAGCAAAGTCCTCTAGCTGGAAAAACTTCTAAATGTCAATTCCTATGAAGGTGACGGCTCTTGTGTAAGCTGAATCTATTTCCATTATCCCTCTGTTCCAATAGCAACACCATTGACTCCTATGCAACAATAGAATCTTGATTTCTCAGGGATAGGGAACTGACATGAAAGATCTACCTTGTTGGTGGGTATCTTACCTGGGAAATTGGGAGTTGAGTGACCAGGATTCATTCTTTTCCATGGAGAGGTATGGAAACCCACATAGTCTGAGGGACCAGAATAAGCTTTGCAGTCACATAAACTTGGGTTCAAATTCCAGTTCCAGCATTTACTAGTTGTGTGTCTTTGAGCGTATTGTAGAAGTTCCCTATGCCTCAGTTTCTCACCTGATTATAAATCGGAAAGCTGGTTCATACAGAACAGTGCCTGGCATATAATAAATGCTCAAAAAATTTATCAATACTTTTACCTTGTAAGGATACTAATAATGGTTTTAACAATAACAGTAATAGTAATATTTATTGTGGATATTGAATAGTAAAATGAATCTGGAGCACTCATCGCATGATAGGTATTTGGATGTGTTAGTTTCTACTTCTCTTCTCAGAAGCCATATGTCCACTTATGAATTCTAGAGACATTACAAGTTTTCTTCTCTCTGTGACAGAAAAAGGTTCAATATGACTCAAGGCCTTCTGGTTCCAATTTTGAGGGGCAGATTTCTCTCTCTCCTCCAAGACAAGTCATCATCCAGAAGCAAGGAGAAATGGAAAAAATAAAGGATATGTCGGTTTAGACTTGGTTACAGACGCATGGGAACAAGTCAGAAGAGACAGATGTGTTTAATGGCCAATGCATTTGTCCAAAGGAATCATTTTCACTGGCCAGGAGCCCAATTAAACCTGTAAAATGGAAATCCAGAAAATCAGATTAACGAGCCAGTCATTAATGAGGAAAAGACCCAGCTAATTCTGTGTTTAGCATGACAGATGGGCCCAGAGCAAATAATTGGATGACATTCATCAAATGTAAAATAAAAGGTGTCACTGAAAGGGAAAGTGGTAATAATCTCTGGGATTTACAGTGCCAGCAAATTTGCTTGTAAGGAAGAGAAAAGTTCATCAAAATAGATTAATAGTTGCTAAACTTTATTCCTTCCTTGTGTGATTGCCAGAGAACCACACAAATAATAGCGGAGAGGCAGCGAATGCACTAGGCTAGTATCACTCAGTGCTGGGAGGACTCTGCTCCCTGGGGAGGAGCTAGGACTCCTGTGTGGAGGTGAGTCCCTGGGACCAGCAGGCACTGGGCAGGGATGGCGGCTGCTTCTGTAGCCACCGTTCGTTAGCCACTAAACAACAGAGAAAATCGAATCTGAAGGCTCTCCAGTTAAGTGAATGAATCACATTTCATTGTCCAGTTAGTTAAGTACTGACCTCCTGCCCTATGCCTGACATTTTTGGGGATGTGTTCATTCCTGGTTATATGTTCAAGCATAGGCTGGAATTGTACATGGCTGGGTCATCTTGTTCATCTTGACAGCCACCCTTCCTCTCTCACTGCACACATTTCTAACTCCCTTGATTGAGTACCACTAAATATTTGATTCTTGGCATATTTATTTTCAGGCCCAAATATTTTATCTTCTTCCTACAGACTTTTGCTTCTTAGATAAAAGCAACCTGTTATCTAATGCCTACTTTACGTTGGGCATTGTATTGGGCTTTTTCATATAAATTGTCTTAGGGAAGTATTAGCTGTACTTTATGGGTGGGGAAACTGAAGACCAGAGATAAGTAATGATTTGTTTTGGTAAAAGTTATGAATTAGCTGTAAATTATAGCTATAAATCATCTGAAGTAGTTTTATGATTTTTTTGCCATTGGACATACAGGGTTCACAGGAAAACTTTGGCTCCTGGGTGTTGGAACTTGGCAGAGTTTAGGGAGACTGGGGTAAATGGTCCTCAAGTTCTCTCCATTTCCAGAGTGAGTGAAATGAGGGTTAGACTGAGATCAGCAGGGTGACTCTTAGGTAAGAAGTGTTTCCCAAGGAGCTCCTGCTTGTCGGTGGGACACTTTGGACTCTTGGGAAGGAGTGAGGAGCGTGATGGAGAAGGCAATGGCACCCCACTCCAGTACTCTTGCCTGGAAAATCCCATGGATGGAGGAGCCTGGAAGGCTGCAGTCCATGGGATCGCTGAGGGTCGGATACGACTGAGCGATTTCACTTTCACTTTTCACTTTCATGCACTGGAGAAGGAAATGGCAACCCACTCCAGTGTTCTTGCCTGGAGAATCCCAGGGATGGGGGAGCCTGGTCGGCTGCCATCTATGGGGTCACACAGAATTGGACACGACTGAAGTGACTTAGCAGCTTAGCAGCAGGGTCAATGAAGGGCTGTATGTTGTTGGACAAATTAGTGACCTTTTAGCCTCTATTTCCTGACCTATAGAGGCTATATCCTCTATGGGTCAGGAATATATAATATAATGTGTGTGTGTATATGTATATATGTAAATGAAGTATGATTTAGAAACTGCTTATTGTAGCATCTTCCATGTTATAAGTTTTCACTGCATGGTAATCACTGCTCTGCTTGTTTTTATTAACTCACCACTTCTTTTCTAAGAAGGCATCATTTTTAAGATGTAGCATCAATGCCATGACAGATTTTCTGGGAATGTAAACATATACACACATGTCAGTTAGAGCAATTTAAAAGAACATGTTTTAAAGACATTGGAATCAAGGAAATGTAGTGCTGTAAGTACAATACAACTGGTGACATGAATAAGATGAAGAGAGGATTTGTCAGTCACAGGAGGAGGAGAGCAGGCTTAGAGCCAAACTTCACTAGGTTCATACTTGTCTTGGGCAAGTCATTCCATAGACTCGGAAGGGTTGTCCGTGGGGTTAAACTATTAATAGATAATTTATATAAGGGCTACGTGCAGTTCTGGAGCATGGAAGATGAACCCAATTGATGACAATTTTATCATTATTTTTATCATCATGCATCCACTGATTGCCTGCCATGAGACCAGCATTATTTAGGAATTAAGAAGTTATAACCTTATAATAAGACATGGAGGGATCACTATAGGTATATGTACACCACAGGAGTAAATGTTGAAAGTGCTGTAGAAATGGAAATAACAAAATTCAGGAACTAAGAGGAGGGAGAAGTTAGAATGGTGCTGTCCACACCAAGGCCCGTGAACTCCTGGGCCTTACATGAGGTATGAAGCCTCAGGTTGGATCCTGCAGAACAGCCAGTGGCATGACTGGGACAGAGGGAGGGCTGCAGGAGCCCCTGGATGTCTCTGGGGGGTGCTGTGATGTCAGAGGCAGCAGATAGCCTCTGCGCTCCTTGGGCTTTGTGCAGCCGTTTAATACTTTATTCCATGGTATTTCTGAAGTGTAGTTCCATCTTTATGATATACTTAAGTGCAGACTCTCCCGGGTGGTATGTGTGTGTGTGTGTGTGTGTGTGTGAGAGAGAGAAAGAGAGAGAGAGAGAGAGAAAGAGAGAGAGTCTATGCTTGAAGAGGGCTATAACAGGCACAGCTGGCCTGAGTTCCAGAGTCAGTGGGACTGAACACACACTCAAGGGGACGACTTTGCTTTCCTTCAAGCCTCGGTGATTTGGAAACCCCACCAGCCTTGCTCTGTGCTACTGATGAGAAGTCTGGCAGTTGCTGTCATCCTGTTCCCTATGGAGGTGACTGACTGGGTCTCCTGGGGAAAGGCGTTTTTAGTTGCTGAGTTCTGGCCAGCGTTAGTGCTGGGATTTGCCTCTTCTGATGCTGGGCTCATTCACTAAAAGTGAGGATGGTGAGGTTCAGGATGTCTTGTAGAGAACTGATTTTTAAGCATTTGATAGAGGATTATTCTGGGGTTTAAAAGCTTTATCACTGGGCAAATGGTCTTCTTGTGGGGGTGATAAAAATGATTTAGAACCATACGAGGTGGTGGTAGTATAACACTGTGAATATGCTGAATGTCACTGAATTGTACACTGTAAAATGGTTAATTTTCTCTTATATGAATTTCACCTTGGTTAAAAAAAACAACAACAAAATTTTATCATCACTAAGCACAAAATTCAGGAAAGAAGCTGCATCTGAGAGGGAGGCCGGGTTCAAGATAGATGAGGAGCAGAGAGGCACAGAGCTGTATGTCAGTTGGCATTAAAGTTCTGCTTCTGTGCTGCTCCAAGTGTGGTCCCCAGACCAGCAGCATCAACATCATCTGGAAACTTATTAGAAAAAGCAACTCTTGGACCCCACCCAGACTGATTGAATCAGAGTCTCCATGGGTGGGGCCCAGCAGTCTGAGTTTTAACAAGCTTTCCAGGTGATTCTGGTGCATCCCGAAATTTCAAAACTACTGATCTGCTTCTTGGGTTTTGCAGGTATGTTTGCATGTGTTGGTTTTACAATTAAAAGTAAAACCAAATTAAAGAAGCAAATAAATAGCAAATTAAAGAAGCAAATAATTGCCAGGATTAATGGTGACTGTGTTTAGAACCAAGGGTTACATTTTAACCAGATTCTATGCAATTGAGATTTATTTTAAAAAGAAAAAAAAAAGTTCTCTGCAACTCATTGATCTTAATCTGTCAACATCCCACCTCTAAGCTGACATAGAACAACATAGATTTCGAACAGATATCTTACCCAGAAAAAAAAAAAATAAAGGTCTTGGAATACAAGACAAGAGTGATTCTAGTTAGAAAATAGAGATGTGAGGACAGCAATGACCATCAGGCAGAAAGCTGGTCTCCCCTGTTGGTTTCCAGCCTAAGTCTTTGCACCAGGTTTTTTTTCACAGCTCTGCCCTCACACTGACTCGAACATCTGCTGTCCCTGGCAGCTTGTGGTGCCTGCTTTGTGGGCTTCCAATCTGCAGAGGTTAAGGAGGAGCCACAGGAGATGCCATGCCTCAGGGTGAGGAGCGATGGGTGGCTTTCACTAGAAATGTAACAACCTCCCACTCTCAGCAGCCGCTATGGATGGGCACCAGGGTTGGACCAGATTTGGGGGACTGGCCTGTCTCCAGCAAGTGCTGGGGTCTTAGTGAGCACAGAGCCTGTGCTCCCAGTAATTGCCTCCTCAGCACAGAAGTCTGGTTGCTATTGTCTCCCTGCTATTTTCTCTGAACAGGCTATGTTGTCTTCTCCTGTGAATATTAATCTCCCCTGAGTTAGGGTAATTGGACCAAGAGCAGCCATCTGCAGAGCTATGCAATTTGGCAGGCTTTCCAGCAAGTGCAAGCCAGAGGACCATTTCTTGCTGTGGTTTCTGGGTTCCTCTAAGAAGCCATCTTTCCTCTAGTGAGGTTTCAGACCTTGATGTCACCAGTCATGAACTAGTAGAACTGAGATTCAGGCTTCGGATTTCTGATTTTCAAATCCAGAGTTCTTTCTTTGACTTTTGATGCCTTTAATTAACTTGCATATGGAAAGAATCAATAAGTATCTGTTCAGTGCATGGATTTGTAAAAATAAAGGGAAATTGTGCTCAAATGGGAAGTGAAATTAATTGCAAAGTAACAAGAGCTTTGAGCAATAGTAATTATCCAGATTCAGAAAAATACTTTCTTTGATAATCATGTCATCATTGCAATAGATTAAAAACTGTTAAGAAAAGAATAGAATATGTAGATCATAAGTATAGCCCATATCAATAGCTTCTCTGTTTTCTGTTGAAAATATTTATTGTGTATGAATTCAGAGCATAGTGACCAAGTAGAGAGTCCCTGCTCCCCCAGATATCACCAGCCATGGGGAAAGACTGCTGGAATTGCTCATTTATTGTCTAAGTGCTGTGACATGGGAGTAACTTAGGGTGCCGTGGGGTTGGAGGATCAAAGGCAGCAGGGAATATTCCCTTAAAGGTTGTCACAAACCTACCGTGGTTTTTGATGGAGAGGCTACTACTTTCCACCTTGCACTGGATCTGTAGCCCCATCTGACCTTTCTGTGTTTCCTTATGATCCAGGTAACAACTGGTGGAAGAGCCAGCTACTACGTGTCCTACCGGAGAGAGGCCTTCGCTCAGATAAAGCTGCCCAAGTACTCACTGCCCAAGGTATTCATCACCTGCTGCCCTGGGTCCTGCCAGACAAAGCAGCAGGGAAATTCTGTCTTGTTGGGCTGCGGAAGGTTTGATCCCTTTCTGGGAGACAGCAGGCATTCAGCCTGACTTACCACTGGGGGTTTGGCCTCTGCTCAAATGGCAACCCACTCCAGTGTTTTTGCCTGGAGTATCCCAGGCAAGAGACAGGGGAGCCTGCTGGGCTGCCATCTATGGGGTCGCACAGAGTCGGACATGACTGAAGCGACTTAGCAGCAGCAGTAGCAGCAGCAGCATGTCAGTGAATCTGGGTTCTGTGTTCCCCTCCCAGCAGGATACCCAGGCAAGAGTTTTGATTTCCTATGACTCAAATATACAGTATAACCTTGTGTCGTTTCCCAGGACTGGTAGTGAAAGGAACACTAGCTTTGAAATCTCTTCTGTGGGTCCCTATCTTTCACAAGAGCCTTATTGATGAATAGAAGGCCAGACTCAGAATGGCCTAGGTAGAAACTTTATATGCACACACACATATATGTGTGTGTGTGTGTGTGTGTCAGAGAGAAAGAGAGAGACTGTAGCTGATGGGTACATCAGAGAGAGTGTGTAGCTGATGGGTACATTCTGCAACTGTGATCCTATACAATGGTCCTATAAAGTCAATTACAGATGTTACAGAAAATGAGAAATTAATGCCCATGGCCCCTGGGGCTACATACAGTTATATATATGTAAGGTGCACAGGTGAGTCCCACGTCTTTCATGCTTCTCTCTACATTTTAATGCTAAATATAAATGCACTGCTTGTACTTCCACTCCCTTCTGCCACAATGAGTAATTAAAAAGGAATAATTTACTATAATGTTAATATTGAATCATGGCATTTTAACTCCTGTTTTGGAAAATCACAACACTTATTCTGTGGGCCTCATCCCTTGTAAACAGTGGCTCCTTGGAGGAGATGGATCTTAGAACCTCAGTGTGAACATGGGCAGGCCTTAATTGCATTAAAGCCTCAGTTGCATTATTGAGGCTGCAAAGAAGCCAAGTCTCAGGTTGGACATATATCAAATGTAAAGTTACAAAGACTTAGATCTCCAAGCTGGTGCTAGGAAGCATATCATGAAAAGTGAAATGAGTACAGAGGCAGATGGGATTATGAGATAAGAAGGTAGATAACCATCTACCCCTAGTTGCTTTTATCCATTCATTTATTCATATAATCATGCACATATTCATTCATTTTTTCCTTTCTTTATTCACCTATTGATCTTGTCTTTCTTCCATTTAGGTTTTTACTCAGTGCCATGCATTGAGCTAAGCTTTGTGGTTAGAGTGGTAAATAAGACACAGACATTCCCTACCTTCATAAAGCTTGTATTCTGGTAGAGATGGTAAACAAGCAATTGTGGGTATGAGAGGTGTTCTAGGCACAGAAGTTCAAGGTCCACTGTGACATGATAGTTGAAGCTCACCAAATATGGGTAGTGAGGGCTAGTTTTCTAAAGAAAGTGATACTTAAGATGATTCAAGGAAGATGAGGAGTTAACCCTGAAAATAAGTGTTTAGGAAACTGGTAGAAAATACATACACTGGCCCTATTTTAAGAGAAGGCTTCCCAGGTGGTGCTAAAGGTAAACAGCCTACCTGCCAGTGCAGGAGATGTAAGAGATACAGGTTCAATCCCTGGTTCGAGAAGATCCCTTGGAGGAGGAAATGGCAACCCACTCCAGTATTCTTCCCTGGAGAATCCCATGAACAGAGGAGCCTGGTGGGCTACAGTTCATAGGGTTAAAAGAGTCAGACACAACTGAAGTGACTTAGCATGCACACATGTGTGCACATGTTTAACAAACTAGAAGGCCATGTTAAGGGACAGGGTTGCATAGAAGAGATGGAGATGTTGGCAAGGATCATAGTAAGTAGCCCCAGGGGCCACAGGCATTAATCTCTCACTTTCTGTAATGTCTTTGTGATTGACTTTATAGGACCATTTTATAGGATCATGGTTGTAGGATGTACCCATCAGCTATTCTAAACCCAAGCAGGAAAGAGGTATGCTTCTTGCAGAACATGAAGAAGAGGAAGTTCATGCTCATGAGAATGACCTTTAGCAGCAATCTGGTGATTTCCATGTATTGGCCCAGGAAAAGAGTTTCAGGAACTTTCTAAACCACATTCTCCATGTAGCACCTATTTTGTTTCTTTATGTATGCCTATTTTATGTATTTTTAACCTTCTCAGGAAAACAAACAGTTTGCTCCCCTGGGCAGTATGTCTGCAGGTGGGAACAAATGAAGCCTGGCATTGATCACAACCCTAGAACACTCCATTAGTGATTAGCAGCCCCATGGCAATTTACTGCGATGGACTACCATCCATGCGGCTCCTTTGATAGAACTTCATCCAGAACAGCTTCTCATTAATATGAGGGCTGCTGTGAAAATAGCTGGATGGTTATTGATCCCCTTTATTAGTCGGCATTGACCCGGATTTTTGTAACCTCGGACTAGGATGTGAGGACAGAGTGGGCGGAAGGAGATTGGTTCTTTCCATTGTTTAAAAATTGAAATGGCTTTTAAACAAGTTGTTGCCATTCCACATAGTGCCACAGCTGCTGCTGGGCATCTTGCTTAAACACAAAGACACAGAAAAGCTCCCTGTCATCATTGCTCTCACACTTCTACTCCCAGTCTGTTCAGAATATGCTCTCCTGGGGCACTCCTTGGCTTTGGAGTGTTTTGCAGGGAAGGAAATGAAGGCCATTAATAATGAGCAGCATTACTAGGGGCAGCAACCTTGTGCTGAGTCCTCCATAACCCAGCCCCTGGGCATCGAGTTGGCGCTCTCAAGCCACTGTCATGAAAAGCACGCACCAGCAGAGGGCTTGGAGCCAGATGAAGGGAGCCCTGGCAGCCTCGGGAAAAGACAATGGAGCTCATGAAGAGGATGAACAGAAACCAGGACTTTCTGCCACCTGCTCATCTATGAGCCCATGTCTTCTAATCTGTGAAATGGGTACCATAATACCACGTGGTAAAGTTGTAAGGATGCAGCAAATGACTTGTTTTTAGTAAAGCATAATGTGCTGGGCAAGTCTAAGCAACACTTGTGATCAGGGGAAATACTACTAATGCTCTTAACATGCCAGTTGAGTTCCTGATAGGGTCATATCCCAGACTTCCCTTGCTTTCAAAGCTGCTTGCCTCACTGGACCGCTCTGAGTCTCATAGACCTCCACTTGTCTCTTAGATTCTGGACTTATTCTTGACTTCCTATTGTAACAGTCATTTCTGCAAGAGAAAAAATTGTTTTTTGCTGGTTTATTTTTACGTGGAACTCAGTTCATTGATGACAATGTTGAACTTGACTTGAGCTCCAGATTCCTGGAAAACAGCAACATTTAGGAAATCCTCCTACCTTTTTGTGTTCCTGAACATGGTTTACTGCAAACCCCCCACCCCTGCCTTCTCTTAAATGTTCCTTGTGTTTACCTTTGGCAAAACCAGATTCCTGTCCTTTTTCTCGTAAATGATTAGCTGAACCATTTGTCCCCACTGACCAATCTGGATAAAATGCTTGTTAATTCAACTGGACCAAACTTAAGTCTGACTTTTCTTCTGAGAATCACCTGACCTTAAGGAAAACAATTTCCTACCTATTCACCTCACTCCCCACAGCGCATTCCAGCCTTACTTTACTTCTCCCCAAACAAGTGATTCTTTTCTGCCCTCACTCTGGGGGTGCTTGCAGGTCTTTTGATCAGAGTGCTTTCCCTATTACAATAGTGTTTTCAAATAAAATCTCTCCTTACCTGAGTCTAGGTTTGTTTCTGACAGTAGAAACCCCACTTTTTTTTTTTTCTGGTTTCCTTTCCTGGATCCTGTTCCCTTGCCATCCTTAAAATGTTGATGTTCCTGAGTTCTGCTTGCATAAATCCCACAGTTAATCCCACTTTGAATAATGTAAGAGGAGGGGGGAAATAAGCTTCAGATACTTTATTATAATCATAGTGATGTTAACCTTTTCCTTAATTTCCTTAGGAATGTTTTCCTTAATGTTTGCATCTCCCCAAATGCTGATTTCGCCTTCCTTGCTCTGTCACAGCCTTACTTCCTAAAGAGTCATCTGTAGTTCTAACCTCTTTTCTCACTTTCATTCACTCTTGAACTTGCTGCTAGTTTTCCTCAGCTCTCCCACATCCATCTCTCCACTATTCCACTAAAAATCTGTTAGCCATTGTTACTGCCTACATGCCAAATCCAACCAGACATCTCCATATCTTTATCTTTTTTTGTTTTTTTAAACCTCTCTGGAGCATCTGACACTGGTGGGAGAAAAATTAATACTTGGTGTGTAGATTCCCTTTGGCAGTGTTCCCCGCCCCCCACCCCCCGATTTCCTTTCCTGGATCCCCTTCCCTTGCTATCCTTAAAATGTTGATGTTCCTAAGTTCTCCTTGCTTCCTTCATGGTTCCTGAGTGACCTCATTCCTTCTCTTCATACCGATGAGTTCTATATCCACAGCTCCTATGCGCATCTGTGCATTAAATTCTGAACTGCATTGTTAACTGCCGTTTAGATGGACATCCCCTTCAGTTCAGTTCAGTTCAGTCACTCAGTTGTGTCCGACTCTCTGCGACCCCATGAATTGCAGCACGCCAGGCCTCCCTGTCCATCACCAACTCCCGGAGTTCACTCAAACTCACGTCCATTGAGTCGGTGATGCTGTCGAGCCATCTCATCCTCTGTTGTCCCCTTCTCCTCCTGCCCCCAATCCCTCCCAGCATCAGAGTCTTTTCCAATGAGTCAACTCTTCGCATGAGGTGGCCAAAGTACTGGAGTTTCAGCTTCAACATCAGTCCTTCCAAAGAACACCCAGGACTGATCTCCTTTAGAATGGACTGGTTGGATCTCCTTGCAGTCCAAGGGACTCTCAAGAGTCTTCTCCAACACCACAGTTCAAAAGCATCAATTCTTTGATGCTCAGCTTTCTTCACAGTCCAACTCTCAGATCCATACATGACCACTGGAAAAACCATAGCCTTGACTAGACGGACCTTTGTTGGCAAAGTAATGTCTCTGCTTTTGAATATGCTATCTAGGTTGGTCATAACTTTCCTTCCAAGGAGTAAGCGTCTTTTAATTTCATGGCTGCAATCACTATCTGCAGTGATTTTGGAGCCCCCCAAAATAAAGTCTGACACTGTTTCCACTGTTTCCCTATCTATTTCCCATGAAGTGATGGGACCGGATGCCATGATCTTCGTTTTCTGAATGTTGAGCTTTAAGCCAACTTTTCCACTCTCCTCTTTCACTTTCATCAAGAGGCTTTTGAGTTCCTCTTCACTTTCTGCCATAAGGGTGGTGTCATCTGCATATCTGAGGTTATTGATATTTCTCTCCTTAATAGTCCCATTTAACAACTGAGCTCAGAGTCTCTCCCTTTGGTCCTTTATATCTCCTCCTCCTCACATGTTTACTTATTTACTTCATTTATTTACTCAGTAAGCTTGTGTTGGATGTCTACCACATGCTAGATACTCTGGTAAGTGCTAAAAATAAACTAATAAAAAAGAGAGACATAGCTTCCGCTCTCTGGGAGCTTAGAGTCTAATGAGAGAGGCAGACATCACACAGATAATTATAGAAGTAGATTATTAATCTTGATTGTAATGAATACTCTAAGAAAAAATAGAAAATTTTGTAAGTCAGATATCTGAGATATTAAAGATATGGCCTTCTGCCTTAGCCCCTGTACATGCCACCTCCTTACTACTTCACCAGTTCATTCCATAGGGTTTTTATAGAGAATCTACTTCCTCAGTTCAGCCCTTGTACACTCCTGCCTAGAAGGTTGCCATGACCTTTTAAAACTTCTCCTTGCCTCTAGCATTGCCCCATTTAAATCCACTCATCACATTGCTTCCACACTGAATATTATCATGTAAAGAACTTGATCATCTTAAACAAAATCTATGCATTAACCAACTCTAATTTTCTCCTTCTGCTTCAAATCTTGTGTCACCTTTGTACCCTCTTCAGGGTAGAACTTCACTGTGCCATACAGAATCCCTTGTAATGTGACCACTTTCTATCTTCATCTTCCTCAGCAGAAAATTGCCTTCAGGCTCTTCTAGGTTCCATACATTCCCCTGAATGCTCCACCCTCTCTCTCACCTCTAAGCCTTTGTACTCCTTTCACCATTTTCAGGATGTCTATTATAGTCCTTAGTCAAGTTCACAAAAGGCTACACAAGTTTGTGATGTCTCCACCACCAAGTGGGAGTCAGGCCCCATGTTTTGTTCTTCTCTGTATTTATTATGGTGTTTGGCACAAGAATGAAGTTATACTGGGCCCAGATTAAATAAAATGTTTCAATAACGCAGAGGTATTTTTATTATTGTCCACCTAGGAAGTTATAAGCTTAAATTTTTCGAAAAGCAACTATGATTCTTCCTATTGACTGTATTGAGAGGGTGTAGGGGGAGTGTTATTTATAATCATTTAAATAAGGAAGTGACACATGCTTTGAAATTAGGTTGGGGTAGCAAGATGAAAGAAATAAGTTTTGTTGTCATTCAGATTCCTATTGGACCAATTTTAAGTAACAGTGCTTTTTTGTTGTTGTTTTTCTAGAAGACTTAATATTCTGATTCTTGGTTGACCCCTGTTCAATTCTAAGACTTGTTAGGAGAGAGGACACATCGTTCAGAGTTTTTCAAGAATTGACGCACCAAATTGCATGTACTAGCATCATCTGGAGGGTTGTTCAGGTGATAGAACCCAAGGTTCCACACCAGACACACTGAATCAGAATCTCAGGCATTGGGTACCCTGAGTCTGCATGCTATCAGGAGCTCCAGGTCATACTGATGCACACTGCATTATACACCCACTGGTAAGGAGTTTAACTTCTTTAGGTAGTCTTAGGCTCAAATCTTAGTAATGTACTTTATTAGCTAAGTGACTTTGACTAGCTAAGGAATTCTCAAGCAGAAATCCCATAACTCTATATAGTAGAGAGTAGTCTCTCATCCTAGAGCCTGGAATTCCTGCTCACCATGTGACACAGTCCCAGTGCAGGTCTAAACTAAGATGCACTCACAGCAAATCTGGCTGCTTCTAATCCTGACCATGTCCCAGTGTTTTAAGTTGTTCCCCCCGCCCCATTCTTTTACATTAGTTTAGTCTAAAATAACTTAGCTCATTCATTTTTATGACCAAAACATCTGGGGAAAGCCAAGCATTTCTATTGCATTTTTAACAGGGTAAGTGAATTTAATCCGAATTTCCTGCAGCTGCTATTTCCCCTCCTACTGGGTTCCTGGGCTTTCATTCCACACCAGCACAACATGACTTCATCAGATGGTTTTTAAGAGTAAGCCTCATTTCCATTTTCAAGCACCTCAGCAGGAACCTGCAATTCTACAAGGTGTGTAAACACAAACGAGCAGAGCAGGTGAGGTCTTAGTCAAGGTGACCTCGGAAGTCCAAGGCTAGAGGCTGAGATTTCACAGAGGATCTCCAATAAAAAAGATCCAGAACTCCTTTTCTTACTTTCCCCACCTCCCAGCTGTCCAAATCAAATGAGTTTGCTTCTTTTCGAAATCAGCTCGGAGGAGCTCTCCATGGTTCTGATATTATAGACGTGGCTGCTCCTGTTTTTTTGTTGAAAGCATATCTGGGAAAGGTTGGTCTAATAAGGTAAAGGCTAGATCCACCCTACGTGTTCACTTACTGTCACTTCCCTTGCCTGTGTCCCTGTCACCAGTGCTTTCTGCATCAGTGACAAGGATGCCTCTCTTTTGCTTTTCCAGCATTCTATTACTCCTTGGCATATGCATTTGTATACTCATAGTTATTCATTTTAAAAATTACTCTTGTGTTGTCAAATGTTTATCCAGGTCAACATTTCCTTCTGACAGTATAAGTTATTTAGGTAATGACTTGAGTTTGTGATAATATGTGTACAGTTCCTAGCCACATATGCAAACTGGGTTTTGAAAACTATTTTGAATTCTGAACTATTAGAAATGATTTTAGAAATGACCCAGTCATTTCTAAATACAATTAGAATTAGGAATTAGGGATACAAATCAAAGTGGCTTGAGGGACCAAGAAGGTAACATTAATATATATATATAGGCAGATGATTGGAGAAGGCAATGGCATCCCACTCCAGTTCTCTTGCCTGGAAAATCCCATGGATGGAGGAGCCTGGGAGGCTGCAGTCCATGGGGTTGCAAAGAGTTGAACACGAGTGAGCGACTTCATTTTCACTTTTCACTTTCATGCATTGGAGAAGGAAATGGCAACCCACTCCAGTGTTCTTTCCTGGAGAATCCCAGGTATGGGGGAGCCTGGTGGGCTGCTGTCTATGGGGTCGCACAGTCGGACACAGTTGGAGTGACTTAGCAGCAGTAGCAGTAGCAGGCAGATGATAGGAATCTTTGGGTGTGGAAGGCTAAGACTTCAATGAGTACTGACTCCATCTAAAATACTACACTTTCAGGTATATGGTAGAGGTTTTGGCCAAACCAAGGGCTTCCCTGGTGGCAGAGAGGTAAAGAAATCCACCTGCCAATGCAGCAGATGTGGGTTCAATCCCTGGGTCAGGAAGATCTCCTGGTAAAGGAAATGGCATCCCACTCCATATGACAGAGGAGCCTGGTGGGCTTCAATCCATGGAGCTGTGAAAAAGTCATATAAGACTTAGTGACTGAACAACAACAACAATAATAATCAGACCAAACAATTATGATTCATATTCATTTCATGGGTCATTCATTTGCAACTTCTGGCTTAGCAGTTATGTATACAACTAGTTAGAAGCTAACAATTAGGTTAAAATCATGTCACAGAGGTTCAAAACATGGTTTGGCTACTTATGAGTTATATAATCTGAAGCAAGTTGGGAAACCTCTGTGTGCCATATTTAATTTCTTAGTAAAATGGAAATAATCATACTACCTCCACTGTAGAATTATTTGGATTTTTTTAATTGAAATAATGCATTTAGATGACTTAGAGTATGCCCAAATGTTAGCTATTTTTATTGGTAGCTTAACCTCTTCACTCTGTTCAGTGAGAAAATTGGAAGCTCAGCGAAGCTGACACATCCAATATCATGCAGCTGACTTATAGTAGAACACTATTATGACCCAGAACTCTGAATTCAAGCTTAAATATCCTTTCCTCTATAAACCATGGTTTTCAAATATTATTCTATTAGCAGTAGAACCACCCCCCCCCCACCTTTTTCTCCTAAAATATTACACAGAACTCCATGATACAGCAAATCTAAGTAGTGCTGGTATGTTTGAAACTGATTTGGAAACCCAGAGCCCCACCCATTGGCTGTGCCTCTGGGCCACCCTTCTTTCAACCCCATCTGAAGATTTCCAAGAAAGGCATGAAAACCACTATCCTAGAAATGTTGAAACCATGAATTAAGATTGAGTGAAAGGAGAGGCCCTGTCTTTTTTTCATGTGTGGGTTTCCTCATGCAAGGTTGTATGTCTCTGTTAGTGCTAACACCAATTTTCAGTTATAAAAATAAAAAATGAAAGTGGATAAATCCCTTGAAGCCATGGAAAATGATACCCACCAAAGCCCCTTACACCCATCTTACTGTCACTTAGCAAGGAGCAGAAATCATGAAGCTCATAATTTATAGCCTTGGCCCAGCACAGAATTGTTTAACATTGCCTATAACTCAAGCTTTCCCTCAGCCATTTCATAAGTCATGGTAATTACTCTGGGTCCCAGTGGGCAAGGAGATACGGAGATCTGCTGCCTTATGGGCTTTCCATCTTCTTACAGGACATGCACATCATTAGTACCAATGAGAACCAAGTGTTTGCAGCCGTCCAGGAATGGAACCAGAATGACACATACAACCTCTACATCTCAGACACACGTGGAATCTACTTCACCCTGGCCATGGAGAACATTAAGAGCAGCCGAGGTCTGATGGGAAACATCATTATTGAATTGTATGAGGTATGTAGCCAACATTATCCTGCACTTGAATCTGCCTCTCTT
The DNA here is from genome assembly GCF_029407905.1 of Bubalus kerabau. Lineage (NCBI taxonomy): Eukaryota > Metazoa > Chordata > Mammalia > Artiodactyla > Bovidae > Bubalus > Bubalus kerabau. Next base: position 28,283,889 of record NC_073645.1, read on the forward strand.
TTTCATGAGTTCTAACAATATGAACACAAGCATTGGAGTCATGAAGTCCTGAGTTCAGATATCAGCTGTGCGCTTAGCAGTTGTGATTTGGGGCAGGGGACTTAACTTCTCTGTGCCTCAATTCCCTCACCTGTACAATGGGGATAAAACATCTATCTAATAAAATTATTGTGAGAATGAGGGATAGTGTTTATAAAGCACCTTGTGTGGTAGTTGACTCAATAAGCCTTCAACAAATGGTAGCTCGAGTCAATGTCTTAAATATAGCATGATTGCAGGCCAGAAGTGAAGATACTTGATGTCAGTGGTCTCTTAAGTACCCTTTTTAAATCTTTGCTTCTTTCTATGAAGTCTAGGTGGAGGGATTAGTACTATTTATATGCTTTAAATTATTTGGAAAATCATGTTTTATGAGCAACTTTATAAGAGAAGAAAGCAAATATCAGTGGTAAGAGTGAAGGTTCCTCTAAAATGCCGCCAGATGCCAACACCTATGTGTGGGAAAGAACCGGCCTTGACTTAACATTGAAATTTTCTTATTTTTAAATACGATAACCTTCATTGAGTTTATATCTATCTATCTAGATATACATATATCTATCTATCTATCTAGATATACATATGTATATCACTATATATATATATATACACACACACCAGTTAAAGAATAATTTATCTAGGAAACCAAGTGACTCCATTTAGAGACTATATTAAGAAAGCAACCTAATTGTTTCAGTAACCCTAATGATATATTGTATGTCTATACTTCTAGTAACAATGTATGTGATCTTTCTCAGTGAAAGTACTTGACTGACTACTTCAACTAGATGGATTGATTTTAGCAAAGTAGGTGTGTCTCATTATCTCCCACATTTACCAGTAACTTGTGGTCAGACCCATAAATACTGTGCTGGTGGAGGTCATTCATTCCCCATTGCCTCTTGGGGGTGGTAGCTGCAGATTGCTTGCAGAAGCTACTTCCATGTGAGTTTTCCCCTTTGGGATGTGGGAGTGGCTGTCAAAACAGAGAGATGGGTACATGGACTTCTGCTTTACAGTGGTCTCTTCTGAGCCTCTCATGTCAAAGATCCAGTATCCCCTACTCTGGTATCTAAGTTGGTTGCTCTTTTACTAACAGTGATGGAAATATATAAGATCCCAATTATTTTACAAGGTAGAAGGAGGATTGCAAAAAGGCATGGGGTGAATGGAAGTATATAAAAAGAAGGAGAGACATGAATGTCAGGGTAGAAATACCCTGATTTTCTAGGAAGTAGACTGGTGCTGAAATAATTCACTTAGCAACAAGATTCCAGCTTGGGAAATGACCTAGATTTCTTCCCAAAGTTGTAAAGACTGGTAGAGACGACTAAAGAGTGTAAATGGCTTTGAGAAGCTTACATTTTCATGCCTCTGATCACACCAGGAGGCAGAACTATACCTTTGTTATTGTGCAGTAAGTCGTATCTGTGGGAAGGTTTGGATGAATGTTCCCAGGATGGAGGCCATTCCTGTTTGCACAAGTAAGCCTATAGAGGTAAGAGGATTATTCATGCTCCTGTGGTCAGAGCCCATTAAGAGAGGTAGACGTTGCTGCAGATGACCTTTAGTTGAGAAATCCCTGTTTCTCAGACTCTGCTGATATGGTATGGAGTGCATTTTGCCACTGTGCTGTTCCTTTTCCTTAAAAAAAAAAAAAAAAGTTCCTGAAACTCCTTGGTCATTTAGAACAATGAGACATTCTGCTCTGGAGTATGAATCAAAATGAAGAATGTGCCAAGATACATGTGATTTTTTTTTTTTTTTTTAATCTTGCTGAAGTTGGTCTTGTTGAGGGGAAAAAATTACATAGTGTCATTGTGTTCACATAGAAGCAAGATATATTAGGCAAGGTAACTTCTCTAAAGCCAATTCTGTTGTCCTTGTTCTTCCTTCATTTTTATCAGGGTTGATTGTGTCCCTGTATTGTGCTCAAGTCCATGAGGAAAGCAGGAAAGACAAGGGCCCTTCACCTCAGGGAGCTTGCAATCCAGTTTGTTGGGCTTTGAAGGGGTCCATAAATGAATTTCCTCTTCTTCCTGCCCAAGAGTGAAAACAATTGAGATAGAAGCAAAGGGTGAGACAAAAGGAGATCAGATGCCAGCTTTATTGCTTTTAAAAGCATGAAGGAGGAAATGTTCTTGGTAATACTGCTCCCCAGAATTGAACTCATCCATCCAGTCTCAGGCAGAAACTGTGAATCAAAAGCTCTCTTATGGAAGCCTGTCTCCATAACACCACAACCTTGTGATACAGAGGATGTGATCTTTGCAGGCAGGTTCCAAAAATAGTTGAGTTAGGGATGCAGTGCACCAGAATGTTATCGATCTGACTATCAGTACGTTTGCTGTCAGGAGGAAGAAGGGAAGAAGTGGAATGTCAAGAATGACATAAGCCAAGAGTTAGAGAGATGGTATAAATTTTTATGTCCATGAACTAGCCAGTCTAATTGTGTAGAATTGGTTGTCAAGTACAAGAATGAATGCTGGATAAGAAGTTATGGTTCAGATTCTAAAAGGTGTTTAATACCAAGGGAATAAATTGTATCCTGACACTATCTGGACCATGACCATATTGAAGATTTTTAGAGGGTGATGCTGTTTTGCACCTGGATATGCATTCTGTGATCTGGAGATAAAGCTCAATTTAATTGGTCTCTAGGGATCATTAGACTTTAACTTTCTTCACTGGAGATTCTCATAGAAACTGAGATTGTGTACCATATGGCCAGTTAACAAAGAGACTATAATTTTTGTGGACTCTAGATGCCCTTGAGTAATACAGCTGGAAAAAAAAACAGCATGCTTTTACATTCAATTGCATTTAAATTAACACACTTTTGTGAAGTGTATTTTGTTTGATGAAGCTGGTGCATGAGACCATCTACTGGAAAGATGTAAGTGACTCTAATAGAGTTGTGATCATGGTCTAATTTGTATTAGAGGTGTAATTCCTGTATGTTATAGAATTACTGTAAGAGTAAAGCTAATTCTAATTTGATGAATCTGCGAAGTCTTTCAGATGCATAGGTTTAAATGATGAATTATTAGAGCATGGGAGTAAGGCATGCTTGAGTCCCAGCATGAGAAGAGAACAAGAGTCTGATGAGTAGAGGTCCATTTTATTAGAATATGAGATGACCTTGGAAAATAATGGGGATAAAAATTTAAAGATGCTAGGAAAGAGCTTGACTAAAGAGTTGGACATTTATTCTCCAGGCTACTGTATCTGTTTTCTCTTTACATCTAGCAAATAAATATATGCACGACTTAGTCCCTGTGCGAAGTTAATTCAAAGATTTATATTCTAGTGTAACAGGATATCACATCTGTTTTTCCTTGTCTAAGATACGTATAGTTAACACAGATGTGAAGTGGCCTGAGCTGACCGTGGCCACTTGAAGCTACTGGTGTATCATTCTGTCTTCTACGTGAACCTCTTCTTGACATTGGAAAGGGAACAAAGAAACTAAGAATTTATTTGAGAAATTTACCTTCTAGTCTTTGGCACTAAGACACCTTGGAGATCAATGGGGATCAATCTCACCCAACTCCGTAAAATCTAAAGGGAAATATTGTTCATTTCCTGGTCTGTTGGAACAGTTTACTGCTAAAGAGGGACTCTTGTCCACTCCCTGCCTCAGAGTGCAGTATTGTCATGGCTGTAATTATACAATCAGGGGAGAAAATACTTCTTGAAGGCCAAATAATAATCTCTTCTTTAAGATAACAGAGCCCATTCCATCCAAGGTCAATGTTGACAATGAATGTAGTTGATTAGGTGTGTTCACCATTACTCTTACAACACTCTTTTCATGGAGAGTTCTGTTGTTGTTTTCTCATATCTCTAAATATAAACTACATTTCTTCTTAGCTGTTCTCCACTGATAAATCTGGTAACAAATATTATTTCCAACAGTCTCAATTGTATTATGGAAACATGCTTTGAGCTGCTGCATTTTCTTCAGTATTTTCCAACTTGTAAATCTGTACAGTAATAACAATGGCATACCAAATAATTCCTTAAATGCCCTCGTTGAATGAATATATAACACAAGCTACACAGGCATTTTTACAATCCAGAAAAAAAGAAGTAAAAAAGAAACAGGTGAAATTAATTATAATGTTAAATGTTATTTAACTAAAAATCGAAAATACTATCATTTAAGTGTATACTTAATATGAAAAATTACTAATGAAATATTTTATATTTTTGTCATACCAAGTCTATAGTATCCTGGGTGTATTTTACACTTCCCAAGCATCTCAATTCATATGCTAAATTTTCAGCATAAATACTTCATCAGCATTTACATTTCATAAAATTTATAGTAGAAAAGGTAGATTCACATACCCTGGCGATTCCAAGCATATTTAGAAGTTTGCCAGTAACTGAATCTGATATCAGTTTTAAATTTATATTTAAATTGGTTAAAATTAAATAAAACTAAAAGTCAGTTTCTCACTCCTACTGGCCACATTTCAAGTGTTCAGGAGCCCTATGGGGCTAGTGGCTATGGTATTGGACAGCATAACCCTTAATGATATATATATATATATATACACTTTTTCTTATTTATCTATTATAGCATCTCCATGTGGTAGATGTTATTCCCTATTGTGCCTGTGAGAGTACAAAGATGCAGAGAACTTGGTAACTTGATTCGGGTCACACAGCTAGTAAAAGGGAGAAGCTATCTGTGAACCAACTTACGTCCATTTGACCCAAAAGTTCAGCCTCTTCCTATTACAAATTTTTTTTTTTTACATTCATTTTTTTAAATTGAGGTATAATTCATGTGCAGTAAAATTTAACCTTTTTGGTTCTATGAGTCTTAACAGAGATATGTACATCTACCACCATAATCAAGATATAGAGCACTGAATATATAGGATATTGTCCCAAAATATTCCCTCTTATGGCCCTTTTGTGATCACTCTCCTCCCATCCAAAGTCACTGGCAAGCCGATATGATTTCTCTCCCTCCAGTTTTGCCTTTTCTACATTTTCATATGAATGAAATTGTGCAGTAGGGAGTCTTTTGAGTCTAGCTTCTTTCACTTATTATTTTGAGATCCACCCCTCTTATTAAATATCAAGAGATGGTCCTTTCTTTCTATTGCTGAGTAGCACTGCATTGCCTGCATGTGTTCTTGTTTGTTCATTCATTTGCCAGTTGAAGGTTATTCAGGTTGTTTCCAGATCTGTGTGACTATGAATGAAATTTCTGTAAACATTTGTGTGAACATAAGTTTTTCTTTCTCATGGATAAATACCTAGAAGCAGAATTGCTAGGTCCAATGTGTGTGTGTGTTGTTGTTCAGTTCTAAGTCATGTCCAACTCTGCAACACCATAGACTCCTCTGTCCTTCACTGTCTCCCAGAGTTTGCTCAAATTCATGTCCATTGAGTCGGTGATGCTGTCTAACCATCTCATCATCTGCTGCTTCCTTCTCCTTTTGCATTCATTCTTTCCCAGCATCAGGCTCTTCCCCAATGAGTCAGCTCTTCACATCAGGTAGCCAAAGTATTGGAGCTTCAACTTTAGCAACAGTTCTTCCAATGAATATTCAGGATTGATTTCTTTCAGGATTGACTGGTTTGATCTCCTTGCTGTCCAAGGGACTCTCAAAAATGTGTTTATGTTTATAAAAAGCCACCAAGCCATTTCTTAACTGGCAATATCATTTTGTTCTCCACCAGAGATGAAAACAAGTTCTAGTTGCTTCACCTTGGTATTATCAGGTGTGTGTGTGTGCATGTGGGGGGGAGGTGGGGAGTGTGTGGCATGCATGTGTGTTTAGACATTCTTTGAGAGGCCTAGTGGTACTTTGTTAGTTCTATTTAGATTTCCTAATGACTAATTATATCTTGACCTCACTATACTTGGTTGGATGGATAAAATGAAACTCTGAGCCACCCTTAGTGTTCTGGCCTCTTTGCCCATATTATTGACGTTTCGTTGCTTTCCTTGTCTCCAGTGACTGCCCTCCACCCACTGCTTTATCTTGACCTTACATTACCCTTCTTTGGACAGATGGACAACTACTTACAGACTCCGTGGGGACATTTTACCCAAACTAATCTTCTTCAGCTCCTCACCACAGGTCCAACTCTAGGGACAGCCCAAGGCACACCATGATAATTGCTTTTCTCAGCAGAACCCTGGTTCCCTTGTCCTGGGGGCCCAGGAGAGTGAGCGACAGATGAGCATGCCACCTGGACTCAGTGCTCTGCCAAGGGGCTGCTGTCACTGTCCCTGTGCACCTCAGACTGATTCCCAGGGGGAAACTGGGCCATGCAGGCCTGAAATCTTGTATCAATACTACTCTCTTCTGTGGGGACTACCACAAGCTGGTACCTTTCTCCTTGAGCTCTCGGGGCCAACAGCAGCAGCTATGCTTCTGATTTCAAACCACAGTGGCCCATAGCATGTTTAAGTTTATCAGATTCTAAATGCCTCCTTGAATGGAGAAGCTAAAATGTGTGTCTTATTCTCCAGTTTCTTTATACTGCATGTAGTGAAGGCAAGTAGTGTTTCATGGAACTTTTGTTTGGGATATATATATATATATATATATATATATATAGCTACATGTGTACACATATATGCATATATGGTTATGAGTCTACTAGGTGGCAATGGAAATGGATTTCATACTTGGGCTGTGCTTGGAAAGTTTGAAAGCTATTGGCCTAGGATACAGAAAGCAAAGTACCCTCCAAACTTGCAGCCCATTTATTCAAGAGATGGAGCCAAGAAGCAATTCAGCAGCAATGATGGGGCTTAGAAGAATCCAAATACAAATGGAAAGTGTTCCTTTTTTCCCCCAGACAAGACTGAGATTTCTTTGGCATTATGTGCAGCTGCAGGAGGAACACCCTCAGAGATGCATCTGGGTTCCCTCAAAATCTCTCCTTTCTGTATCTTTTCAGTCTCCATTCTCATGATTTTGTTCTCAGACTAAGTGAGGCACACAGAAAATACCCACCCGTGTGGTGGGGTTCTTAGGGGAAAAATGCTAATGTAATATTGGCATATATTTTCCAAGCATGCTTATCCAGAAGAACACAAGAAGCAGCAGAGTGGCTAGTAATTCGTGCTGAAATGCATCAAACTAGGAGGCAGGGGGTGCAGGTGACAGACAAGAGTCTGATTCTGACCTGTTTATGTTCTAGAAATTAGATAGCAAGGCCTCTGGTGCACGATGGAGAGGGGCAACTGGTATGAGAGAGAGAGATGGCGTTATTAACTGGTAATACACAAAAAAAGGTACCAGCCCTGTGTCTAAAGAGAATAACAAAAGGCCTCCATTAGGCAGAAGGTTCTAAGGAAACTCAGATTCGATTCCCTGTGAGGAATTATCAGTAACTGGGTTTGAGACAGACACCTTTGCAGTTGGTTTTAAAGACTGAGGTGTCTGCAGAGCCTCACAGACCTTGGATGAGTATGTGAGGTACCAGCCTTCCTGAAATGGCACTGTCTCTGAGCAGCTAAGGCAGGGAGGGCACCACTGGGAAAGGGCATAACGCTGACACCACTGTCCCTCACCCCACCCTGGCTTCTGTCCTTTCCCACCCTCTGTTCACAATAGGATTCTAATCAATTCCACCCTTGGCCCTTTGTCAAATTCCCCTAGTGGTGTCCTTCCCAGTCTGTTCTCCTCCAGACATGCCCTGTTCGGTTTTTGTTATTTATTTATTTATTTTGTATTTGGGTTGGCATTCTTTATTCTCTTTCAAGGTCAGTCAGGTTACTTAAAAAAAAAAAAGCACTTCTTGTTTCATCAGCTAAATTATGTCATTAAAAATCAAACAAACAAACAAACAAAAAACGGAAGAGCTGACTTCTATGAAAGTCTTTCCCTTTGCTCCCACTGGGATCCTCTCAGAACTGCAATACACCTCAATTCACGATGACCCTCAAAGAATGGGGGTAAGTATGAATACAATTAAAATTTCGAGATATCTGAGTGTTATCTAGAAAATCTGCTGAAGTCTTTTTTATATGTATCTAAACAATTTGAATTACCTTTCCTTTGGAACTTAAATGGAAAGTCAAGACAACATAGATTGCTGTCATTCTAAATATCTCTTCTTATTGCTCAGATGTGGGCAGAGAAGTAATAAAAGTGAGTCAAATCTGTGCTTAGTCTTGAACCGTTCTGGATGATAAATCTCCTCAGTCTGTAGCTACTTGTGGTGATGCTCTTCTTCCTTCAGAATATCAAAGGTATGCAAATCCCAATACATGGGGAACTCTGGCAAGAGTGGTCTACATTATCTGTGATATCCTTTGCCAACCAACGGAGGAAAAAAAGAAAGGGAAGGGCTTATTCCACATTTTTTAAAGTGACAGTTGGCTGAGACCCAAGATAAAATAAGAATTATCCAAAGTCCACAGTGAACTGGTGTCACAGCCGATGATAGGGGCCAGGTCACCAAGCTGGGTCATCTGAGATAGAAGACATCTCAGTTCAGTTCAGTCACTCAGTCGTGTCCAACTCTTTGCAACCTCATGGACTGCAGCATGCCAGGCTCCCTGTCCATCACCAACTCCTAGAGTTTACTCAAACTCATGTCCATTGAGTCAGTGATGCCATCCAGCCATCTCATCCTCTGTCGTCCCCTTCTCCTCCCACCTTCAATCTTTTCCAGCATCAGGGTCTTTTCCAATGAGTCAGTTCTTCACATCTGGTGGCTGAAATATTTGAGTTTCAGCGTAAACATCAGCCCTTCCAATAAATATTCAGGACTGATTTCCTTTAGGATGGACTGGTTGGATCTCCTTGCAGTCCAAGGGACTCTCAAGAGTCTTCTCCAACACCACAGTCCATAAGCATCAATTCTTCAGTGCTCAGCTTTCTTTATAGTCCAACTCACATCCATACATGACTTCTGGAAAAACCATAGTTTGTTTTGACTAGATGGACCTTTGTTGGCAAAGTAATATCTCTGCTTTTTAATATGCTGTCTAAGTTGGTCATAAATTTTCTTCCAAGGAGTAGGTGTCTTTTAATTTCATGGCTGCAGTCACCATCTGCAGTGATTTTGGAGCCCAAATAAATAAAGTCTGTCACTGTTTCTAATGTTTCCCCATCTATTTGCCATGAAGTGATGGGGTCAGATGCCATGATCTTAGTTTTCTGAATGTTGAGTTTTAAGCCAAACTTTTCACTCTCCTCTCTTTACTTTCATCAAGAGGCTCTTTAGTTCTTCTTTGCTTTCTGCCACAAGTGTGGTGTCATCTGCATATCTGAGGTTATTGATATTTCTCCTGGTAATCTTGATTCCAGCTTGTGATTCATCCAGGCCAGCATTTCGCATGATGTACTCTGCTGCTGCTGCTGCTAAGTCACTTCAGTTGTGTCCGACTCTGTGCGACCCCATAGACAGCAGCCCAGCAGGCTCCCCCATCCCTGGGATTCTCCAGGCAAGAACACTGGAGTGGGTTGCCATTTCCTTCTCCAATGCATGAAAGTGAAAAGTGAAAGTGAAGTCGCTCAGTCGTGTCCGACCCTCAGCGACCCCATGGACTGCAGCCTTCCAGGCTCCTCCATCCATGGGATTTTCTAGGCAAGAGTACTGGAGTTGGGTGCCATTGCCTTCTCCGATGATGTACTCTGCATATAAGTTAAACAAGCAGGGTGACAATATATAGCCTGGACGTACTCCTTTCCCAATTTGGAACCGGTTTGTTGTTCCATGTCCAGTTCTGACTGTTGTTTCTTGACCTGCATGCAGATTTCTCAGGAGGCAGGTCAGGTGGTCTGGTATTCCCATCTCTTTCAGAATTTTCCACAGTTTATTGTGATCCTTTATCCTTAATTATCTTATTGATTAACTTTTTAAGAGAACATCTACCTCACTACTAGTCAGGACACTTCAACTTAGCACCATTACAGATTATACCTTGATGCCTTGAAAACTTGTCTACAAACCCCCTCTGAGCAAAATCCTATGTTCTCTGTTTTTATTTATTTTTAATTTTTATTGAAATATAGTTGATTTACAATGTCAGCAGTGGCCACAGGACTGGAAAAGGTCAGTTTTCATTCCAGTCACAAAGAAAGGAAATGCCAAAGAATGCTCAAACTACCATACAATTGCACTCATCTCACATGCTAGTAAAGTAATGCTAACAATTCTCCAAGCCAGGCTTCAGCAATAAGTGAACTGTGGACTTCCAGATGTTCAAGCTGGTTTTAGAAAAGGCAGAGGAACCAGAGATTAAGTTGACAGCATCCGCTGGATCATGGAAAAAACAAGAGAGTTCCAGAAAAACATCTATTTCTGCTTTATTGACTATGCCAAAGCCTTTGACTGTGTGGATCACAATAAACTGTGGAAAATTCTGAAAGAGATGGGAATACCAGACCACCTGACCTGCCTCTTGAGAAACCTATATGCAGGTCAGGAAGCAACAGTTAGAACTGGACATGGAACAACAGACTGGTTCCAAATAGGAAAAGGAGTATGTCAAGGCTGTATATTGTCACCCTGCTTATTTAACTTCTATGCAGAGTACATCATGAGAAATGCTCGGCTGGAGGAAGCACAAGCTGGAATCAAGATTGCCGGGAGAAATATCAATAACCTCAGATATGCAGATGACACCACCCTTATGGCAGAAAGTGAGGAAGAACTAAAGAGCCTCTTTATGAAAGTGAAAGAGAAGAGTGAAAAGGTTGGCTTAAAACTCAACATTCAGAAAACTAAGATCATAGCATCTGGTCCCATCACTTCATGGCAAATAGAAGTGGAAACAGTGGACGCAGTGGCTGACCTTAATTTTCTGGGCTGCAAAACCACTGCAGATGGTGATTGCAGCCATGACATTAAAAGACACTCGCTCTTTGGGAGGAAAGTTATGACCAACCTAGGCAGCATATAAAAAGCAGACACATTACTTTGCCAACAAAGGTCTGTCTAGTTGAAGCTATGGTTTTTCCAGTAGTCATGTATGGATGTGAGAGTTGGACTATAAAGAAAGCTGAACACTGAAGAATCGATATTTTTGAACTGTGGTGTTGGAGAAGACTCTTGAGAGTCTTCTCAGTTGGACTGCAAGGAGATCCAACCAATCCATCCTAAAGGAGATCAGTCCTGGGTGTTCATTGGAGGGACTGATGTTGAAGCTGAAACTCCAATACTTTGGCCACCTGATGAGAAGAGCTGACTCATTTGAAAAGACCCTGATGCTGGGAAAGATTGAGGGCAGGAGGAGAAGGGGATGACAGAGGATGAGATGCCTGGATGGCATCACCAACTCAATGGACATGGGTTTGGATGGACTCTGGGAGTTGGTGATAGACAGGGAGGCCTGGCGTGCTGTGGTTCATGGGGTCGCAAAGAGTTGGACATGACTGAGCAACTGAAGTGAACTGAACAATATTTCAGGTGTACAGAAAAGTGATTCAGTTATATATGTATATGTATATGTATATATATATACACACACACATATGTATACATATATGTGTATGAGTATGTGTGTGTGTATTCTTTTTCAAATTCTTTTCCATTATTATAAGTTATTGTAAAATACTGAATATACTTCTTGGTGCTATGCAGCAGGTCTTTCTTGTTTATCTATTTTATGTATAGTATATGTTGGTTAATCTCAAATGTTCTCTAGGAGTAACTACTTGAGTTGTTATCATCCACTTCCACCCCAGAGGAAATTTTGGTGGTTAATTAAGGATAAATAAGTTAATTAAGGGTAAAGTCCTCTGAACAAAGTACAGAGATGTGTAGAGTGGGGCAAAGAAGATGAGTACAAGGAGGATGGAATATCTGGTTTGTGGCGGGAGGTGGTTGAGGGAGTAGGGGGGTTGTGTGGAGGCCAGCAGCTGCTGATGCTGCTAAGTCGCTTCAGTCGTGTCCGACTCTGTGCGACCCCATAGACGGCAGCCCACCAGGCTCCTCTGTCCCTGGGATTCTCCAGGCAAGAATAATGAGCTTAAACTTCTCCTGTAGACCATGTGGAATGTGACATTTCTCACCATGCTCCTCCTCTTTTCCTCTTGTGTTCTCCAACACACTGTGGACAATCCTGGGGGATTTCTCCCTAGGCTTCTCCAAAACTGTAAGCATTTTGGCCCAACATGGTTCTCCATCTCTCGCCCTTTTTCCTAGGTAGCCGGTATCAAAGGGATATTCCTGGCAAACAAGAAGGTGGATGACCAGGTGAAGACATACATCACCTACAATAAAGGCAGGGATTGGCGCCTCCTGCAAGCTCCAGATGCGGACCTGAGAGGGGACCCAGTGCACTGCCTGCTGGTCAGTGTCCCGGTCTCAGGGAGACCACGGGGCAGACTGCTTACCTGGGGCTGCTCCATCAGGGGCCTCATTCCACCAAAGAGGCCTGAGGAGTGTGCCTGGTGCTGGGCAGGGATTTCCTACAACTCCTAGGGCATTGATCTGTGGACTCCAACTGCCATATCATCTGGATGGAAAGTTCAGTTGGATTCTACAAGCTTTTACTTAAGCGTATACTATGTGCTACAACTTCTAGTAATAGAAAGATGCATAAGACAAAGCCTGTGCCCAAGGGTCCCAGGCAGAGCTCAGTAGTGGTAAATACCTATTAGCTGATACTGATATGACGCCATTTGATAAGTGCTTGAAAATGGGTAAGGTAAGTAAAAGCTGCATTAGAAGCCCAAGAAATGCAGGCTGGTATGTCCACATGGACAAGAGTTAATCTCTCAGCATTCCCAGGGTTCCAGCTGTATGGGATATTGACATAGGCACATGGAGGATCTAATGTATAAGACATGATCTCTGTTCTCAGGGGCCGCAACTCCAAATGAGGAGGGAAGCCATATCATTAACAGTGAAATTCACAACCCTCAGTGCCCTCTTAAAGAGGACATATGTGAGAAACATTTCTACAGTCCCAGAAATGATTATGTTTCTCCTTTGCAAAAAAAGTTGCTTTTCACTACTTACTGAATATTCCAGACATTAGGTTAAAAACTGGGAGTATGGTGGTAAATAGGATTAACATGGCCTTTTCCTTTTGTAGTTTTCAGTCCAGCTCCATGTTTTTGGCTTGGGGTACTAGGAAGGTCAGAGACATATGCCTGCCTGTGTCCAAGAACTGGTCACAGCAAGAATTCCCCCCTCCCTAAACCTTACCCATGGATTCATCTTTTTTTATTAACCTAATTTTCTCCTTTCCCCAATTTCACAATTTTTTTATATATATATTTTTATTATGTGTCTGCTGCTGCTGCTGCTAAGTCGCTTCAGTCGTGTCCGACTCTGTGCGACCCCATAGACGGCAGCCCACTAGGCTCCTCTGTCCCTGGGATTCTCCAGGCAAGAATACTGGAGTGGGTTGCCATTTCCTTCTCCAATGCATGAAAGTGAAAAGTGAAAGTGAAGTCGCTCAGTCGTGCCTGACTCTTAAGTGACCCCATGGACTGCAGCCTACCAGGCTCCACCATCCATGGGATTTTCCAGGCAAGAGTACTGGAGTGGGGTGCCATTGCCTTCTCCTATTATGTGTCTACATCTTTCTAAATCCCTAATCCTTTTAAAGAAACTCAACTAGGGATAAATAAGTAAAGAAGACAAACTTATACAAATTTCAGATAATGGCTTCAGACAATTAAAGTGAAATTCAAAGTAAAATTATAAACAGGAACCAAACACATGAAGCAGAAAGAGGGACCATCTGATTGAAGAAGAGGGTAGAGGGTCAAGACTGTCTCACTTCACTTTCCCCTCCACTGCTCCCAGTGGCCCCCACAGAGCTCCAAGAAGCAGAGTGTGATGGCCATGGTGAAAGATGGGAGAAGGCCAATGTCATCCTGTGGGTGGGAAGGAATGGTCAGGAGGCTTCATGAGGCTGACCATGAACTGGACCTTGATAGATAGAGTGGGGGTAAGAAAGGGGAAGCATACAGTTGTGGTGGGAGCAGGGACAAGAAGGGGCCTATGAATGGTGCTCAGGGCAGGTTCTGATGTGATTCTATCAGCTGTTCAGGGAGAGATGACTCCTGCCCCAGGTCATCTCTTGGGGCAGTGAATAAGTGACTCACATCTAACCCTTGCTGTTCGTGGAAGGTTGGCACCTGCGAGCCCTGCATCTGGTGGGGCAGGGATGCATGTCAGGAGTTCCCTGACAAGAATGAAGTTCCCAGGAATGAAACTACTTTCTTTCTCTCCATTTTAGCCTTTCTGCTCCCTACACCTACACTTGCAGATCTCCGAAAATCCATATTCCTCAGGAAGAATCTCCAGCAAGGAGACAGCTCCAGGGCTCGTGGTGGCTACAGGTAAGGAAGACTGAGCTTCTTCTTACTGAGGGCTTCTGGCATGCGTCATGACCTCATGTAATCATTTGAGCATCAGGTAAAAGCTGTGGGCATTCATCCCAGAAAACAGGCAGAATTTGTGGAACTGCAAGGCCAACCTCATAACCCAGGCAAAGAGCTCCAGAACCTTGTAACTTTTGGTAAATGCAACATTTCACGTGGTCACAGGGCAGTCCCCTGTGTTAGCTAGAGGCCAGAGTTCCTTTTCAAGTCATCTAACTGATCAGAAAGGTTGTTTGCAATAGGGAATTCTCACTTTAAGAAAATGTGATATATGAACTTCTTAGCTCACCAAGTATAAGTTGGGGTAGTTTTCTCTTTGCACAGAGGATTCTTTACAAAAGGTTTCACCCCAGAGCTGTTTTTAATCAGGAGGTCTCTGGTGCGTGTAAAGATTTGTTTATACATGATTAACCACTTGGCTGAGGGCCTGGGGGAAAGGGCAGAGAAACTCCAGGTTGCATTGTTGGAACCACTGTCCACTGAACATCAATCAGAAATGAAGATAAAACAACTCCGAGATGAAAACGAAAGTCTCCTGGGGAAAGTGCTCTGATTAGCATGCATTTGATTTCCATACACCTTTTCAGGAATACATTAATGGCATAAAGCAAAGCAGGCCTCTAATCTTCGAAGTTAGAGCTCTGGTATGAGGCAGTTTTTTTCTAATGAAAGTAGATAAATTCACAGAGACTTGCCGAGATGGTAAACTCATCAACCTGAAGCTCCAGGCCCTGGAGTTACTGCTCTGCTAGCCATGACTTCCTTCTCCAACCCTTCAACTGCACGAACTTTTAAACACCACCAGTGACCATCCACTCGAATTGGGGTGACAGCTAGCATAGCCTTCTGAAGATACCTCAGTCAACTCTCCACCCATAGAAACTGGATCCACCATATTTAACACCACTGGCTTCAGGGAGCCCAGCACAGTGAGTGCTGAAGGAAGGCTCTGGTACTATGTTCCTGACAGGGGGAGTGACCCCCACACTCCATCATCCATGCCTGTTAGGCCTCCCAACTGTGGGACTGCTGTACTTTGCCTCTCCTCCAGGCCTACAGGAGGCCCTGGACTGGAGTGGAAGGAACACTGGAGAACAGTAATCAATAGAAAAGTTACAGAGCACAGACTTTGGGTTCCCTGTGGGATGGAGTAGAAAGGGAGGTGGCAGGGGGCTTCAGTAGGGAGGGGACACATGTATGCCTGTGGCCGATTCATGTTGATGTGTGGCAGAGGCCGTCACAATATTGTAAAGTAATTATCCTCCAATGAAAATAAATTGTAAAAAAAGGAAAAAAAAATAATAAAAGTTATCATTATGTAAATGCTAACTATGTAGCCAGGATTGCCTTCTGTGGCTTAGCCACTCTAAACATTGGTGTTTTCACTGACAGTGGAAAAAATAGTACTGACATAATGGAACTGGAGTATTAAACAAAGTGATGGGTTTCAAGTGTTCAAAACAGTGCCTAGGAGATATTGAATGCTCAATACATGATACCTTTTATAATATCATCATTAATATTACAGAAATTTAGAACTGCTCTTATTGCACCAGAAGAACATGATTTGTACACCTCTTTCAATAGAATCCACAAATAATGTGCATTCAGTTCAGTGTGCATCTCCAGGATGAATGAATGCGCTTAGGAGCTCTGTAGGCCTGCTTTCCAAGCTGAGCTCTGACACTTAGGAGCCTTAAGAATTTGACCAAGTTCTTTAACCTCTGTGCTTCATTTTCCTCATCTGCAAATCAAGTTATCTTTCCCTGCCTTGTGAGGGTGTTGTAAGAATTAGAGATTGGAGAGTGTGCCTACAAGATCCCGCTGAGGGCTCAGAGCATAGTCAGGAGGGTTAGTTGTGGCTGGTATCACCTACAACCATCATGGGGCTCTAAATTACTCTAACTAAGTCTTTATGAGCTAACAAACACATAGGCATTCAAGACTGGATTCTGAAACTTCTTTTGCCCATATGCATGAGAATTTACTAATACTCTCCCTTTTGTAACTCTTGTAACTTTGCATAGTGCATCGAGAGGGGCATAACACAGCTGACAAGATCCTCATGAAAAGCCTTACTGGGTCACTGACAGATGCCTCCTTATTCCCAGCTTCTCCTTACCCTGCTTGCCGGTTCTCCCTGAAGGTCGTTTCACTATCGGAAAAATAATTACGAACTTAGCCGAGGATGCCTTCAGTGGTCTGGATGGACATGTCTCTCCAGAAGCCTTTTCCAGATCCATGCATGTCTCCTGCCTTCAGGTGTCAATGGCTCTGGTCCCTCTCACCTTCACTCTTCACTGCCTCCTCCTATCTCCCACTGAGACCAGGGGTCGGGGAAGCGGCATGGATGACACTGCCTGCCAGGATTCATCTCTTATGCCTCTTGAGACCACCTCTGAAGGCAGATAGAATTCCAGTCTGGAGAGTTTGGCAATTGCTTTTTAGCAGCAGAAGCACCAGAGTACTAAGTATCCGTACACTGTGGTTTCAAGCTGGTCATCGAGACCATACATCCTTCCAGGCTCTTAAGGTGTACAGAGCACTTTCCTGCTGTGATTGCAAATGGCCCTATGATTTATGGGTGAAGAGGTGGAGGGCAGGAGGAACAGGTATCTTGCCCTCACTCACACTCCCTCTGCCTCCAAGTCTAGTCCATCCAGTAGCCATTCAGCCAGACCTAGTCCCGAGCCCCTTTACCTGCCAGCCCCATAGCTACTCCAGGCTCCCTGCCATGCTTCCTGTACACTCTGAATGTTCATACCCTTATGTTGTCCCCTCCCTGGAGGTGTTTTCCTGTACTGTCTGCTTCCTCTTGCATTTAATTACCCTGAGTGGACATCAGTGGTGGTGAGAGAAGCATCTCTAACCTCAGAGCATGTTAAAATTCTCCCCCTGTCTCTTTGTGTTTCTGTCTCTCTCTCTCTTTTCCAGTTCAGTTCAGTTCAGTTCAGTCGCTCAGTCGAGTCCGACTCTTTGCGACCCCATGAATCGCAGCATGCCAGGCCTCCCTGTCCATCACCAACTCCCGCAGTTCACTCAGACTCACGTCCATCGAGTCAGTGATGCCATCCAGCCATCTCATCCTCTGTCGTCCCCTTCTCCTCCTGCCCCCAATCCCTCCCAGCATCAGAGTCTTTTCCAATGAGTCAACTCTTCGCACGAGGTGGCCAAAGTACTGGAGTTTCAGCTTTAGTATCATTCCTTCCAAAGAAATCCCAGGGCTGATCTCCTTCAGAATGGACTGGTTGGATCTCCTTGCAGTCCAAGGGACTCTCAAGAGTCTTCTCCAACACCACAGTTCAAAAGCATCAATTCTTTGGCATTCAGCCTTCTTCACAGTCCAACTCTCACATCCATACATGACCACAGGAAAAACCATAGCCTTGACTAGATGGACATTTGTTGGCAAAGTAATGTCTCTGCTTTTTAATATGCTATCTAGGTTGGTCATAACTTTCCTTCCAAGGAGTAAGCGTCTTTTAATTTCTTGGCTGCAGTCACCATCTGCAGTGATTTTGGAGCTCAAAAAAATAAAGTCTGACACTGTTTCCACTGTTTCCCCATCTATTTCCCATGAAGTGATGGGACCAGATGCCATGATCTTCGTTTTCTGAATGTTGAGCTTTAAGCCAACTTTTTCACTCTCCACTTTCACTTTCATCAAGAGGCTTTTGAGTTCCTCTTCACTTTCTACCATAAGGGTGGTGTCATCTGCATATCTGAGGTTATTGATATTTCTCCCGGCAATCTTGATTCCAGCTTGTGTTTCTTCCAGTCCAGCGTTTCTCATGATGTACTCTGCATATAAGTTAAATAAGCAGGGTGACAATGTACAGCCTTGACGTGCTCTCTTTTCCGGGAGTGTCTAAATAAAGCCTTAGGGAGAAAGGTACCTTGGGAGGACATGAGGCTAAAAGCATGTTGTTGAAAGCCGGCCAGATGGGCCGCAGAACCCAGATGATTGACCAGCCAAGCTGTTGTTGTGAGGAGCTCGCTGTTTTCCATGGCTCTCCCCATTTCTCCTATCACACCACTCCAAGGGGGACCAGCTGCCTCTTCCTCTAACCTGGCCTGGGGCCACACTGGGAGCCCTCCTCCAGTTTCATTGTAACAAGTGAGGCACAGCATTCAGATCTTCCTTCTCTCACACCGTAATCCAGACTCTCCCTCAGAGGTTTCCTTGCTATAGGTCCAATTGGGGACAGAATGTGTTCAAAGATCAAGTCATCCTGGACACCCCCTTTTCTGTCCTTTCCTCTGGGAACTGACTTTTGGTCTCTGTGATCAGTAACATTTCTTTCAGGGATCCTTTCAATTGACCCAAGATATTTCTAAAACAAGCTTCACTGGGAGCCTTGGATTCTCATCATCACCATGCCTCCAAAATCAGTCTCCTTGAGCTTTGCAAGAGAGGTTTAAGATATAGGCAGAACCAGCTCCTAAAGAGGATGTAACAGATGCTAAGCCCTGACAGGGCCGGCAGATTCTAGCTCTTGGGGGACTATACATACACCTGCCTCCCTGTCTCTCTACCACCCTTGGTAGATGTTACTAATCAGTCGCCAAACTCTGTTCTGTTGAAACCAAACATGGGCTCAGAATATTTAGCACAATGCTCCAGGTGGCCATATTGACATTCTCTGTCCCATCCCTCTTTACTTCTTCATTTTTGTGTCTTCCAAAACCTGGATCTGAAGAGTTGAAGTCCAGATTCTAGACATAGATCCTCAGAACTGTTCACCATGCCACTCCCCACTCCACTGGTATTGACTGCCTGAGCCCTGAGCCCTAGGGTTATTTTTGGAAGTCTGAGTGTCAAAACAAATTGGTTAGCTGTGTGCTCCCTGATGCTGATGTGAGCTTGACAAGCTGTAGCCTGGCTTTAATTTCTCATTTTGAAGCATTAAATGTCAGGAGCTCAATTAACATTTTCATTATTGCATTTTTATTGTGCTCTTATTTAGGCTACAGATGTGTGGGAGCTAACATTCCCTTCCTGCTATTTTTAAAGAAAAAATATCAGCCTCCATGATAAATTCTTACATGTTTAGGGCACTCTCCTGCTTCTAAAGACCTCCCCAAATGCACATCAACATCATAACATAATTCAATCACGTGTTTCCTCATTCATCTGTTGTACAATTATTTATTGAGCAGCTCACTTTTAAGTTTGGGACATTTGTTCTGGGACCAGAGGGTTTGTGGGTAAACTTGGGCAATATGGATAGGCTAGAAAATCTTAACTACTTTCTTGTTTTTACAAATATAACCACAAGGTGATGCAAAGGGAAGAAAAAGAAGGGGAGAGGGAAAAGGTGTGAAGGAATAAGACAGGAATTGTGGTCAGTCTAGGTGTAATCCAGGTGACTTCTCCCACCATGCTTGATGACCATGGCTTAGTCGCTAAGTCGCTAAGTCTGTGATCCCATGGACTGTAGCCCACCAGGCTCCTCTGTCCATGGGATCCTCCAGGTGAGAATACTGGGATGGGTTGCCATTTCCTTCTCCAGGTACTTGACGACCGCAGTCTGCTGAATATTGTCATCTTCTTCTGGAAACTCTATCACTTTGGTTACATATTCTGTACTGTTGGTTTATTCAATGGCCTGGCACACAAGAAATATTTTGACAGGTTTAACTTGGAAACAGATACACATATGCACACACACACACACACACACATATATATATAGTCACACATACACCAGTTTTTCTTAACATAAAATTACATATGAGGAGGAAGGTGTTCCTAGGCTAGCATAATTGTTTACTCTTCTGGTCTTTGCCATAATCAAGATCAATTTTGGAGAGACTGATGGTATACAGAATGAATAGTTCAAGAGATCCAAGCTAATCAATATTTGGTCTTTGGGTGTTGCCTTTTACACAGGCGTCCCTCTTGTATTATTTATTTATTTGTTGTTTTCCATGTTAGGTTATCTTCCTGCTGGGGTTTTAATATGACACCAAGAAAAAACTGCATAAATATATTCTAAACATAACTTGGAAAACCTGTACTCTCTGCTACCCCTTTCCTCAACCCCAAGCACATGTAATCTGTAAAGTGCCTGACATTTTCAAATAATCTGCTTCTGTTTTAGGCAACATTGGTCCAGAGCTCTCATATACTGACATCAGTGTGTTCATCTCTTCTGATGGGGGCAACACATGGAGACAGGTAACTGAGAGATTCGGGAACAGGGAAGAGATATTTAGGGCAAATTCTGCCAATATTTCTCTTATCAATGGATTCTCAGGCTCATTGTGACTTTTTGTTTGAAAAAAAAAATTGAAGCAGCAATTCTGTTTGGTCAAAGTAGCTGGAAGAATCAATGAGCAATGGGGTAAAATGGAAAGAGCTGGGCAAGGAATAAGAAGAACTGGGGTTTCCCTAGTTTTTTCATTCTTTCATTCAGCAAATGGTATGGAACAGTCACCAGATGCTAATTACCATGCCTGTGTGAGGGGATACAATCAATAAGACAATTTTGTATCATTAATGTGCCACGGGATCTTGGCAAGCAGGCCTCTTTACCTTTCTAGATCTGTTTCTTTATCTACAAGGTGAAGGGTATAGAATACTAAGACCAGCAAAGCCACAGAAGTGGCTTAAGCCATCTGTGATGGCTTAAATAATATGTGGGCCCAACCTTAGTTAAGGATGAGACTGCTTAATAGATATATGACCATATGAAAAATTAACTCAATTTTACAAACATTTTTGTTTGTAGTGCTGTCCAGTAGAACTTTCAGCAATAAGGAAAATGTTCTGTGTATATGCTGTCCTTTGTGTTTGTTGCACACTTGAAATATGGCTAGGGTGACACAGGAGCGAATTTTTAATTTTATTTTAATCAATTTAAATTTAAATTGTTTCTTCTAGCTACTATATTGGACGACACAGACTTATACAGTGTCAACAAGGTGTCAAGTATAAACCTGATGAGGCCATTGAATACTGTTGAGTCCCTTTTCCCATGGAGCTCAAAATTAAGTAGAGGAAACGGGTTCATAAATAACTGTAGCTTAGATTGTGTTATTTTAGTGTCATTATTAGCTTGCAGAGAAACGGAAGGAATTAATTCTACTTGGGCAAACTGGGAAAGACTTCACGAGAAGAGTTGACATTTTACTAAACCTTAAAGATGAGAAGGTTTCTATCTGAGGAAGAAAAAGGATGAGTATTGAATGTCTTAATGATGAAGATGAAGCAACTGTCTGAAATCTACTTGCACAACTTTCTGTTTGGGTCCCTTAGTGAAGATTATCACCATCACCAACATCATCGTCATCACCACCCCCATTGCCATCACTTCCACTACTTCCACTTATCACAACAAAAAAAATTACCAAGGACATACTAGACACAACTCCTGTGTTAACTACTATAAGGCCTACTCCAAAGAATAAATGAAGATTCCTGCCCACAAGGGAATCAACTGGATGAGGAACAGACACATAAATAAGAACATACTTTCAACATAGGATACTCTCTTATAAGTGCCAAATAGGGTAGAAATTGGAACGTAAATTCTTCTGGTCCAGAAATTCACAACAGACAAAATATTGTCCCTGAATACAAGAAATAGCTCACCTGACCAGGTGGCCACTGCAACATTCCTTCCTTGTGTTATCACCACTTTGGTTTCCTTGTCTCTTTTCCCAAACAACTAAGCATTCCAGCTTCCACTACAGTGCTGAACAGGGCAAGAGTTAGAAGTGGCCAGAATACTATTTTAGAGAAGATAGTATGAAGAAAAATAACTTCTTTTCCTCAGTACTGAGAATCTTCTTGTAGTCCTTACTCTCAGACTTTGATCCAGTGCTTCTATTCATAGAGTCCACTTTTGAATTCAGACTCAGAGTCTGTGTTTATATCTGGAATATAAAAAAACCACACCATTAGTGTGGACATTTAAAGGCAAATATGAGAAGAAAACCAATTGAAAGGTTTAGGCCCAAGAGTCCATTTGCTTTTCTCTGTGGTGTTCTCTGAGTCATATTTACAAGGGATACATTCTTCCTATCCCCTCCTTTTGAGCTCTGTTTATATCTTTTTACCCCTTCTAGTATGTCTCACTTAACCCACCACCCCAACCTCTCCATCCATAATGTTGGCTTTTAAGAGCCAACATAAGTGGTTAAGAACTGGAGGAACTCTCTAATTCCACTTTTCTCTAGAAGATCTAGAGGAGAGAACTTGTTCTCTGGTGGAGACAATTTTTTCTGTCTTAGATTGAAGACTTAAAAGTCATAAATTGTAGAAGTGTTGCTGTATGTGGAGTTAGGTCTGAGCTAAGGCTCTGAGACTTGCGTCATGGTAGGTGCTTAGTAAATGCGTATGCAGATGGATGGATGGATCACTGAATAAATCGATGAGTGAGTGGAAGGATTGATAGGTAATGGACAAATGAATGAATCAAAGAATGAGTAACTCTGCATCTCAGGAAGCATAGTATCCCATTGAACATTTAGCGTAAGGATCCCCAAGCACTAAACTTAAGTCTTCATTCAACCAGCATGGGAAATTAGGATGTGGTGGCTAAGTCTGAGAACTCAGTTATCATGTAGACTTTAATGTCCACATGTCTAAAAGGGATTGTCCTTTAAATTCCTAGAAAGTTTATAACCCTACTATAAGATACATCACCGACTCAATGGACATGAGTTTGAGCAAACTCTGGGAGACGGTGGAATATAGGAAAGCCTGGCATGCCACAGTCCAAGGGGTCATAAAGTGTCTGGCATGACTGAACGACTGAATGAGACACACACCATTTATAAATTAGCAAATGTCTCATTTGAAAAGATGAGAAAGAGAAAGCTGACTAGTAACATACTCAGATGAAAAGATGAAAAAGTTTTTTGAAGCTGTGTTTTCCATTGGGTTATCTAGTTGAGCATGGGTCTTGTTGCCTGAACTTCTTGTGGCACACTGACTCACAGTACGAGGGGAAAGAACCCTGGAAATGCCATTTGAGTGGATTAGGGACAGTTGACAGTTATTTGTTCTCTGCTAGCCCATTTTTTCATCTATTAAATGAGGATGATATTGCTTGTCAAACTTCTTGATAAGATTGTTGGAAGGCTCAGAATCTAGATGAAAAAATATATGTGAAAAACTTGGTAAACTTTCAAGCTCCATGCAAATGTAAGGTGTTGCTATGATCGTTGTTGTTGTTGTTGTTCCAGATCTTTGATGAAGAGTACAATGTCTGGTTCCTAGACTGGGGTGGCGCCCTCGTGGCCATGAAACACACACCTCTGCCAGTCAGGCATTTGTGGTAAGGACAGCTTCCTACCCTATTAATGGAAAACTTTTCAGTGGAAAATATTGGGACAAGTTGCTATGCATGGTTTTATACCCATTTTACCCATTTCTTCATCCATTTCTTTATCCACCCCTTCATTTAATGTACATTACATCATCCAACTCTTAGGTAACAGTAGTAGACCAGATGACTTAGATGAGGAGGTATAATGAATAGTATTAAAATGCAAGCATATTAAATACATTATTCAGCTACACAGCTAGTACCTGGAAGCACCAAATTGGGTTTCTATCACCAATATGCTTCTCTTTTACCTGCTCATTTTCCAGATACTTTAATAAGTACACAGAGTGTTATTACATGGTCCCTGTCCTCTGGGACATCATAATCAAGGTAAGGAGTTTAGATCGTCCACATATCATCAGAAATCTAAGCAATGCCTGCACAAGGATGCTGACTCTGTGCATTGCTGGAATCCTGAGGCTGCATGGAGCCTCCACACCCCCAGTGTGTGCACAGGGGTGGGGGTCTTCATACCATAGGTGGCATGAGGGCTGATCCTTGAAGAAAGGATGCCAGGAGCAGGAGTAGAAGTGATGGGAGGAAAGCCAAGGGACGAGAAAACTCTGACCAAGCCTGGAATTCAGAAGACGTAGGGAGTGCTCTGAAGACTGTATTTGGTTGGAATCAAGAAAGTGAGTAAGTAAGGATGGGTAGGATTCAGAAGAACTAAAACACAAGTTTCAGGCATTTGGGTTGAATCCGTAGGTAATTCCTTCTAGTACCAAGACCTCTCTCTCTGTAGTAGGAAGAGCTCTCTCTGTTGAGGACTGAGTAGGGCTTACACTTCTAGAGAGGAAAGCTTGACTCTTAAGTTCATTAAGTTATTTTTTTTTTAACCAAGAAAAGTCACATCTCTTAGTCCTTATCATTGTATTCTAAGCATTGCTATCCAACTTGGGAAAATTATTTAATATTTACTCAGGAAAATGTAATAAGATCAAATGTTCCTTCTCAAAGTCATTAATACAAAGTTTGATATTTCCCTTATCCCATGAAATATTTTTTTTTGTTGGGAAAATAAATATTTATAGAGCTCAGAAAAAAAAAAAAAAGCTACATTCCTATTGAATTTTCTCTTAAAATAGTAACGATAATATTACCCCAATTTGTTCACCTTGTTTACTTCAGTTTACAAAAGATTAAAGATGATTGTTCAAACTAAGCTCTTGAAACAAATTTTTTTTCCATTTAGAGGATGTTGATACTGTCGTAAATGCTACAAATATTTCCCTAGAGTTAGTTACCACCCATGATGTCTGCTTACACGCCCACTTATGAACGCCCTTCTCTGAAATAGTCCCTGCAATGGTTAAATGCCAGCTACTGAGTGTGTCAGCAGACAGCAGTGGCACTTCACTCGTTCACAGATTCTTTGCACTCCTCTTTCAAAGCTGAGTGAGTGTTTTATAAGGGCCTGACCTTATCATTATCGTCAATATTTCCTTATAAACTTCTTGACTTTGTCTCTGGCTGGCTTATGAGTTGCAAGTTTGTGAAACTCAAATGCAATTTCTTCATCACCAGTAGCTTCTAATTAAGTTACAACCTTCAAGGTAAACAAATAGCTTATTTTAAGTGGAAGAAAGGTTAAGTAATCAGTTCATTGTTCTTTTCTGTAGTAGGTCTCAGACTGACATTATTTTGGCAGCACACACAGATGTATATATATTTGCATAAGAAAAAGACATTGGCCTACCCACTCTCCTGTAAGGGTAGAGTGGCTCTCAAATTTAAATAATAGCTATATCACCTTTCAGAAAAAATTGGAACCATAATTGAAGAGCTGGGGAAACTTGAGCTCAGCTAACAAGGCATGCTGTTTCCTATAAATTGAAATGATAGGTAGCTAGATATGCATGGAGACAAAACAGCATACAAATGAACCCATCCATTTGTGACTGTATACACTTAGATCCATTGAGATTAGAATTTAAGTGCTATTTCAGGTAAGCCCTCCATCCAGTATTATTAGTATTACCTTTGTACCTTAGAAGCATTAGAGTGAAATGAACAATGGAGCCCCGTGGAATGCAATGCTCTAATGAAAACTTATAATAGAGTTACTCATCAGCAGGTAGACAGGGATCCCACTGTTTGCTTAGCCCTGACAAACTGTCAGTGTCTCCTTTCAATGGAATGTTCTTGGAAACTGAAAACAAAACATCACCTGGCCATTTTTGTTCCTTTGCTCTTCTGTAAGTAGTTATGAGCACTGGCGTTTTTGTTCAGAGAAACATTCACATGAAAACAATAGTTGCAACCAGTATGTGCCTCTGAGAAGTGAAAGTGCAGGTGCTGTTCTTAAGGACTTCCTTGTAGCTTCATTGCCATCACCTCGTGCATTTGGGATAATGTAAAATGGAGCAATACACCTAACCGAAGGGAGGAACGTTGATCATCGATGACCATTTTAACTCTATTTCTGTGCTAGAGTCTTCAGGGGAGGACTCTGATTGTTGTTGAAAGATTTCATTTCTTTTAGTGGCTCTCATCTCAGTATGATAAAGTCACCAATGCATGGAGTTAGGAAAGGTCTTGAGGAGACAGTACAGCAGATACCTCTCTGACAACTCGTGAGACACCCACCTTACCAGGACAGCACAGAGCTGACCAACATACAGATGGATTCCCACCCTGTACATCAGCTTTAGTTGTTAGAAAGTTAGCTTTGTGCCGAACAATAATGAATCTACTTGCAATTTCTGTCTGCCAGTCCTTGTTCTGCTGCCCAGACCTATGCAGAGTAAATCTGTTCCAGAAATGGGTGTGAATTTTAGAGTCCTACACTTGGAAAGGACCTAAAGAGATGGCTCGGTCTAGGCTTTCTAAGTTGTGGAAAGCGATTAGATATGCAATTCAAGACTGATCCCATGCCTTTGTTCATTTATTTCTCACATATTGATTGAGCCTATACTCTTTCCCCAGTATTAATGTAGGGGTTGGGATATGCCAAAGGACAAGACAGAATGCTCATTTGTTGTTGTTGTTGTTCAAATATTTGACTTTCTTTTTTAGAACAATTATGAGAATACAAATCTTTTCTACCTTATTCTATCTGTTTTTAAACTGATATTTTCACACATCTATCCACATTCTAATTTCATTCACAGACATTACCCCTTTTCTGTAGGCAACAATTATTTTTGTGTGCTGAACTATTTGGATCTTTCTTACTTAGAAAGTTAAAAGGCGATGGTAAATTATTCAGCTCTAATTCTTCTTTCCCTTAACTTGATTCAATTCATAGAACCTGTTTCTAGAACAACTTGTTTCTTAATTTTAATCACATTGATTGTCAGTTTTCTATAATGATTGAAACTGAACGTAGTGTTTAGGATCTGGTGAAAGGATAATTTCTTCTCTTGCGTATGCTAGCTGTCTGTGAACACACCCTAGACTCACAATGACTTGATTATCACAAAAGCGACCTTGCTGGAAAATATTTATCTTGTGATTGACAATCACGTAAGTTTTTTTTTTTTTTTTTCAGCTTGAGCTTCTCATGCAAGTTATTATTTTTCCTTTCTCTGGCTATGGCAATCTTTGCCTTTTTTTTTTTTTTTTAAATAAAGTATTCTGCTTTAAGTTGGTCCTATCTTATAAGTGACAGCCAATTCTACATCCCTGGCTTTGATCTCTCTCCATAAATCTGGATGCATCCATCCAAAGGACTTCTTGACAGTGTTACAGCATGGAAATCCAAAGCACATCTCAGCCTAGGTGGACTGAGCAGAAACAAACAAAACAACAGAAAGCTTTGCTTCTCCTATTCTTCCCATTTCCCTACCTCAGTTGCTTAACCCCCCAAATTCATGTTGTCTGTGATTTCTTTTTGTTCAAGCAAAAGCCTATTGATTTTATCTGTAAAAATATCCTAAAAGTCTTATTGACTTGACCTGTAAGAATAGCCTCAATCTCTCCATCTCTTTCTATATCCACTATTATAACCTCTGTCCAAGCCCCTTCTCTTACTTGGTCTCTTACAATTACCCCACCTCCCCTCACTCCCAACACCTTCCTCCCCCCACCACCCCCCACTCCGCCAACACACACACTGATTCATCTCCCTACATCCTGTTTGGGCCCTGACAGTCCACTCACCACAAAGGAATAAAAGTTATCTTGTAATGGTTAAATCAGGTCCTCTCTGTCTCTCTTTTCAATTTGAAAGCAAAGTCATTTGTAATCTGCCCCAGCCTTATTTTCTTGACTCCATTTCCTCCTGTCAATCCCTCTTCCACTAATCTACAACCACCTACTGGCCTTCTATTCTTCATTTCACACCAGATCTGCCCTCCAGAATGGCTCTCACCTTGATCTTTGCATAGTAAATTCCTTATTATCATTCAGATCTCAGTTTAAATGTCACCTCCTCAGAGAGGACTTTCTTAAATTTTCAATGCAAAGTAGCTTTACTCTCTATCATATCACTCTATTTTAACTGCCTTCATGACACTTATTTTTAACATGTATTTTTAGTCCATTTACCTACATGTTGTTTGTCTCCTCAAACTAGAATATGATCCCAGTGAAACTACGGCATTTCTTGTTCACTGCTTATCCCTACACATAGGCTACTGCCAGACCAGGCACATAACTAGATATTTATAGGTGAATTCTATGTTTTATAGTCCTGCCTTGTCACTATTTAGAGGTCAATGGTAACTTTACTCCTATCTCCCTGGTACTGGTGATCTTATCATTTCAGCTTCACCTGTAGGCCTAAAGGAATTCCCAGTTCCTTTGTCTTGCCCATTAATGAGCTACGAATTGGGAAGGAGAAGGTGGGTCCTGAAGGGTTACCATTCAGTATAGTTACTTCAGAACATTAAAAGCTCCTAGTTATCTGAAAGAATAGCTCTCATAAATGGCAGACCCAAATTTCTGATACTCAAGAGATTAACTTTTATAATGTTGTATTTTGTGGATTTTCTTTAGGAGTTTTGGTTTTAATAATTATCTCAGTTTGAGAAATTTGGGGGCTGGAAATTACTGACCTCAGAAAGTCACTTGAATGGCACAGACTTGGGCTTCCTAGTGATACGCAGACCATAAATTATAGTCCCAGCTTTCATCCCTCAGCCTGGCTCTGGAGATTGTCTCCTCGTTTGTGCTCATTTTATATCATCTATAGACTTTGGTTATTGTCTGTGTTAGTCTTCCCACTTGGATGTTGGCATTTCCTAGTTTTTTTGGCTGATCCTATCCTTCCATTTAATCCATGCTTTTGCTCCTTCATGTAGATTCAGTTCATGCAGCGTGCTTTTATTTTCCAGCAACCTATTGCTCCACCTTGGGCTCAGTTTTTCTTTGGAACTTCCATCTCAGAACTCAGAGCTCAGAAGGCTGTGAATGGTCCCTCTGTTTCTACTTACTGCTATCTTATCTTCATGTATAAAGTACAGATGGTTGTCCTCTGCCCTATTAATGGCAGTGACGTGAAGGCTCCTCCTTCCCTGGGATGCTGGTGGCACTCACTGCAATTTTTTTCTGCTGAACTTCATCATTAAGGAAACTGAGAATGAGACCAGGACAGAGGCCTTTAATAACCACTTTGACTTCTTTCTATCAAGACAATAGTCAATCCAAAGTTGTCAAAATAAACCAGGAGCTAAATAAATACATTTTTTTTTAACCTCCTGTACTTAGCAGACAGAGTTAACTAGTTAGCGGCCATGACATATTTTGAAGCACCTGTGATTCATTAGGAATCAAACCAAGAGGATACATGGCAGGAAAGGTAAACTCATTCCTAATTATACTCTCACTTTCACTTTTATTTTATTTTTTTAATTTAATTTAATTTAATTTATTTTTTTATGTTTTATTTCAAATTTTTTTGGAAATTTTATTTTATTTTTAAACTTTACAATATTGTATTGGTTCTGCCATATATTGAAATGAATCTGCCACAGGCATACATGTGTTCCCCATCCTGAACCCTCCTCCCTCCTCCCTCCCCATTCCATCCCTCTGGGTCGTCCCAGTGCACCAGCCCCAAGCATCCTGTATCGTGCATCGAACCTGGACTGGCAACTTGTTTCATACATGATATTATACATGTTTCAATGCCATTCTCCCAAATCTTCCCACCCTCTCCCTCTCCAGCAAGGTGAAAAGGCAGCCTTCAAAATGGGAGAAAATAATAGCAAATGAAGCAACTGACAAACAACTAATCTCAAAAATATATAAGCAACTCCTACAGCTCAACTCCAGAAAAATAAATGACCCAATCAAAAAATGGGCCAAAGAACTAAATAGACATTTCTCCAAAGAAGACATACAGATGGCTAACAAACACATGAAAAGAACTCAACATCACTCATTATCAGAGAAATGCAAATCAAAACCACTATGAGGTACCATTTCACACCAGTCAGAATGGCTGCGATCCAAAAGTCTACAAGCAATAAATGCTGGAGAGGGTGTGGAGAAAAGGGAACCCTCTTACACTGTTGGTGGGAATGCAAACTAGTACAGCCACTATGGAGAACAGTGTGGAGATTCCTTAAAAAACTGGAAATAGAACTGCCTTATGACCCAGCAATCCCACTGCTGGGCATACACACTGAGGAAACCAGAAGGGAAAGAGGCACGTGTACCCCAATGTTCATCGCAGCACTGTTTATAATAGCCAGGACATGGAAGCAACCTAGATGTCCATCAGCAGATGAATGGATAAGAAAGCAGTGGTACATATACACAATGGATATAGGGTTAGGGTTAGGGTTATAGGATATAGGATATATATCCTATATATATATCCTATATCCTATATCCTATAGGGTATAGGATATAGGATATAGGGTTATAGGATGTAGGATATAGCCATTAAAAATAATACATTTGAATCAGTTGTAATGAGGTGGATGAAACTGGAGCCTATTATACAGAGTGAAGTAAGCCAGAAAGAAAAACACCAATACAGTATACTAATGCATATATATGGAATTTAGAAAGATGGTAACAATAACCCTGTGTACGAGACAGCAAAAGAGACACTGATGTAGAGAACAGTCTTATGGACTCACTTTCACTTTTGAAATGAGAAACTCATTTCCATGAGAAGCAGTTCAGATTTGCCCAACTTCCTCTGGTTCCACATCAATGATTATTTAGCCTCAGCCTATTAAAAAAATAAGCCAAGTCCATTAAAGTTGAAATAAGATTAACTGTCATCATCATGCTGTACATTAGATCTCCAAGAACTCATTCATCTTGCATAACTGAAACTTTGTACCTTTGACCATTTCTCCCTCCTGCCCATTCTCCACTTCCGCCCATTCTCCACTCCCACTCTCTTAGAGACCAGCTTCATTATGACCAACCTTTCACTATATCTCTGTCTATCAAAGTATCATTTTACACTTTAAATATGTACAATTTTTTTAATGTCAAAGATATGTCAGTAAAGTTGTTTAAGAGAAAATAAAAGTCAAGACTGATGTTGATAATTTAGGAATGATAGAGGATGACATGGCTGGATGACATCACCAACTCGATGGACATGAGTTTGTGCAAGCTCCAGGAATTGATGATGGACAGGGAAGCCTGGCATGCTGCAGTCTATGGGGCTGCAAAGAGTCGGACACAACTGAGCAACTGAACTGAAACATTTTTATGACCGCTGTCTGATTTTGTTTATAAAAGCAGGTCCAGGTATACCAGAAATATAAAACTTGTTTCATGACAGACTAGTTTTTCTAGCTGAGTAAAGAGATTGACTTTCTTATTTTTAAGATCAGTTTATTTGGGGAGAGAGGATAAGATAGAGACACATTTGCAGAGACTGGACTGAGTAGGTTGACAAGTAATGGGGACAGAGATTTGTATCTAGTTCATGGATGTTAGCATAAGTCATGCTTGAAAAGTGCCTGGATAGATTAGAAGTTTTCTTAATCATTCCTTTTTTAAAAAATTTATATATTCATTTAACATTTATATAGTACCATGTGCCAATATTTCTGCTAATTGCTAGGAATGCAAAAATGAATAGTATGGTCTTTGACCTCAAAAAGATTACAGTTCATTGAAAGAGTCAGACATGTTTTAAAACTGTATGTAACATCAGGTAAGAAGCATTATAATAAAGGTGTGATATCAAGTGGGTGGCGGGTCAGACAATGAACATAACCTACGTGACCCCTGAATTCACACGATTATAATGTTGAACAGAGGGATTCCAGGTGAGTTAAGAATTCATCACTCAGCACTATGATAGGGGAAGGCATGAATGTTGTAGGAAAATAGAGTTTCTACAGTTGAACTCAGAGAACTGTGTGTTGTGGAGTCAGAGAAGAATTAAGAACTAACCAGGCAAAAGGATCGCAGAAAATGAAGCAAGTAAAGCTGCTTTTGGGAAGGAGGAGAGTTGAGAAAAGTTTCTCAGAGAAGATGGTCTTTGAACTTTGTCCTCTGGTTAAATCAAGCAACAGTTGGGAACTCCATAATATCAAGAAAGGGATATTATTAAGGAACTGACCGCTCAAGATTGCTCAACTCTTCTTCACTAAGCAGCATCCTTTTAAAGAGTGTCAGATGCTGTGTCCACAAAGGGCCAGGCCTTCCTCTTCTCGCTGGTCGAAAGATGGAACAGAGTTGCCCGGAACGTCTCAGGCACTCAGTACTTGTTCCTAAAAGCCCCTTAAAGTGGCATCAGGGAGGGAAAATGATACTTCATCCATTCTGAACAAATAGGAAATTGCTATTTTTGATCTGAAAGACACACACCTCCCTTCCCATAGGGTACACCCCACACTACTCAATTTATCTGTGTCCAAAAGTCCAGAGACTGAATTGATTATGCTGTAACTGAACCTCAGGTTTCATTCTGAGTACTAGAAACGTGACACTTCATCCACTAAGCCCTCCTGCCTGGCTTGTTTTTTTTTTTTCCCCCAGTTCTAAGATGTTGAAATATTTTTTTTTTTTGCATTTCTTGGGGCTGTCTCTGCTTGAGCCAGGAAATGCCATTTTTATCAAATCTCTTAATAATATAGAAAGATGTTGAAGATTAATGTCTATTGATAATCCAGACTGCCATAAAATAAGAGGAGAATTTAATAACCTGAAAAACAGTTGTGAAAGAGTGTGGTTTTCTCTTCAGCTGTCTCTTCCATGTTCTTGTTTCCAACCCAGGGTGAGTTTTGATGAGGGCCACTCCTGGGACAAGTATGGTTTCACTTCGGTTCCTCTCTTTGTGGATGGGGCCCTGGTGGAGGCAGGCGTGGAGACCCAGATTATGACGTGAGTACTTCTTTGTGGCTGAGAGGAATCCAGGGGCTTGGTTTCTGCTTCCACGGAAGCCGTGGGTTTTCCCCAGGGAGGCTTACACTGAAGCAATTCAGTCTCTGGGCCAAAGTTTCCTCATCTGTAAGATGCTCACAGCCACCGATTCAAATGGCTACTGACGGGATTACAGAAGCTGGGCTTCTAACAGAAAAGTTAAGGTTTCTCATAGAATTACAGTATTGTAACAAATTTCCATTTATCCAAAACCCAAGTCAACAGGAAACTTAAGGCTTCAGATGTGTTTTCTCTTTCCAAAACAGCCCAGTAAAGGACTAAGGATGGGGACAGGGAATAAGCAGCCAACTTACTGGAAACAGGGGATGTTTAAAGGGAACCGCCTGGAGTCTGTGAGTCACATACACAGAGTTACTGCTGTTCCACTTCAGATTCATTTGCTGTGAAAAGTTTTCCGTAGTCCTTTACAGTGAGAATAGATGGTGGGGATATATATCTGAAAGCTAGATAAAGCCCCAGAGTACTTTCTGAATATTAAAGAAGATAACTTGATGTTTTCTAAAAATATATCAAAATCTAATTCTCAAAAAATGGATGACCCATGTGTGTGTGTGCACGCTTGTGTAAATAGAGGAGTGTGGGGGAATAGTTATGCTAATACTTCACCAGTAATACCAAACCGCACCTCACCTCATCTTCCCCGGTCCCGAGACTGGAATACTTTACATTTTAATCATTCACTGAACAAAATGAAGGGAGTCTTCTGAGCAAGATTAAGGGGAATTTGCTGTACTGTGGCGTTGTCACAGAAAGGCTTACAGAGTGCTTCTGGACTGGTTTGGGGGAAGGTTGTCTTTTTACTCTAAGAGAGACTGCTGTTCTTTTAAACTTTGTGTTCATTAATTTCTTTATAGCTAGAATCAGTCTTCCCAAAGAGACTGATAAGCTTTGAGGAGGAGGCAAATGGCTAATTCCTATGCTTTACTTTTCCCCCAGAGTGATGTTAAAAAATTATTTATAACTGTGGATATGCAGTTTTGATCAAATGTTATAATCTGGCCCCTGACTGCACCACTTTTACCATGTTCCTCACCTCCGCTTCCAGCCTCGTATCCAGAGAGTTGTCCAGCCACTTCTCTGAGCTTTCAGAAATACAGAAAGAACCCAGCCATGATGGAAAATGGTGCACAAATTGGGGAAAACAAGCAAACAAAACAAATGGACAAAAGTCCAGTCCTAAGAAATTCAGCAGAAACACTACAAAGGGGTTTCTTGTCTACAGCAAGAGTCTTATAGGATTCTCAATGTCCTCATTATTTAAAAAGTGTTTATAACAGAAAATTTGGCTCCACAGTATGTCTTTGAAATTATTTGGAACAAATGCAGCAAAGAGCGATTTTAAATTATCTTTAACTCTCCCCGAATTTTCCAAATTGCCTGTACAAACTTCTCTCAAACTTCAAGGGTTTGTAAAATGTGTCTTTTAAAGCCTTAAAAGACATGCTCATTTTTGAGCATGTTGTTTGTGCTTGGCACATAGACTCTATGGTTGGAAAGTGAAAGACATGATGTCAAACCCTATGAGGAACTACTATAAATCTTCCCAGTGGATGGATTTCATTTGTAACTGGTGTCTTTAGGTGCAAACCTTTGCCATGACAGGACTTCTCTAGACAATTCTGTTGTACAGTTTGAGGATTTCCTGTAGAATTTGTTACTAAGGAAGTTCAGCTTTAATTTGAGTTTTTCCAGCAATTTCTTTTCATTCTCCTAAAATATCCTCTAAAACAGATATCTTACCATCAAAATTTATGATTAAAGTTTCTATGATAACAAGTGAACTCTGTGGGTAAGCTGATGAGTCACTTGATTAATTAAGAGTTAACAATATTGTATGCAAGTTTAGCTGTTCAAGCCATAGACAATATTTAAGATATAGATGTTATTAATGCTTAGCCATTGTGGAGAAGGCAATGGCACCCCACTCCAGTACTCTTGCCTGGAAAATCCCATGGATGGAGGAGCCTGGTAGGCTGCAGTCCATGGGGTTGCTAGGAGTTGGACACGACTGAGCGACTTCCCTTTCACTTTTCACTTTCATGCATTGGAGAAGGAAATGGCAACCCACTCCAGTGTTCTTGCCTGGAGAATCCCAGGGATGGGGGAGCCTGGTGGGCTGCCGTCTCTGGGGTCACACAGAGTCGGACATGACTGAAGCGACTTAGCAGCAGCAGCAATGCTTAGCATCTAAAGCTTCATCATTTGGTGAATACACAAGGACTAAATATTCAAAGACACTATCATAATACAAACTTTATTTCTAAAATATAAATGATTTGAGAAATATGTAGATATATTTGTATAGTGAATATGTATGTGCAAGTATTTTTGTATATGGACATATGCACACATATACCTGTACACATAGATACACATGTATATATGGAGAGATTTAGACAACAGAGATACACAAATGAGAGAGAAATTCCAAGGATCTAGGATTGTGGCAAAACTTTTATAAAGTTATACTACTAAAAAACTAGTGGTACCTTTTTGCCAGATACTCTTATTGATGAGCAAATCACGAAGAAACCCCCGTCCTTGTGGACTTCGCGTACCTGTGCATTAAATAAACACGGCACAAATGACTCGGTCATGTTGTGCAGAATACTCTGCTGAGAGATTAAAATATTTTTGTAGGAACTCCAGGAAGCATATCACAGAATACTAGGAATACCACCTTCTTTTTTTTGTAAGCTGACTTTTACAAATTATTTCCCATACTTTGTCACTGGCTATGAAAAGAATGCCTTCCTTTCTAGAACCTCCTGTAATACAACCACTAAAGAGTTTTAAGTTATGAGTTCCAAGTTCTATAAGGCAAAGGTACTTACACTCAAGATTGTGCAATCTGCTTTGAATTTATCAAGCCAGATGTGGCTTTTCAGATCTGATGACAAGCCCTAGAAAATTGATACAGCTCTAGAAGATCGGGCAGTGACGATACAAGTGGTCCTAAGGTTAGCTTTTCCCTGTTTATGTAGCAAAGAGATACACCAGTCCTCCTTTTATTCTGTGTTCTCATCTCTTTATGTGATATATCCTGCATGCTCCTCTGTGTGGCCACTCTGAACTCATCTCATGCTTCTCTTGGGCATTACTTTGACTAATAGTGCTTATACACCAATCTGTACATGACCTGGCACTCCCCAGCAAGTTTAAGGCCATAGTTAAATTATGTATTTATCTAATCATAAACAGTAATATTTTTTTTTTCTTAACTTCAGATGGGGTTTAGTTGGTCACATGGATATGAAGGAGGTTGACCTCAGGGCTAAACCATTTACTGAAAAGACAATATAGCCCTTCTGTTTTCCTTTCCTCCCCAATAAGACTCCAAGGAGTGTGGTAGAGTTTGTCCCCCTTCTACCTTGCTTATCAAGATCTTTTAAATGGTTAGTAAGCAGAAAAGGATCTAGAATAGTGCATAAGTTTTTTATATGGGATTTGAGACAGGCAGGTGTTTGTCTTTAATGAAATAAAGATGAGTTTTGGAAGCAAACACCCAACTGACTATAAACAATTCAAGCTTCCTATTTTTAAGTTTTCATTAAATCAAAGTTTCTGTAGTATGAAAATGACCCAGGGCCCTTTAGATAGCAGAAGGGTAGTCTCTGGAATGATTGCCAAGAGGCAATTTCTGTCTCGATTTTAGGTTTAAAAAGGACTTTAAAACCAAGTGACCCACTAGGATAACCACTGCTTTTCTTCAAGGAATGGCCATGCAGAGACTGAAGCAGGAGTTCAAAAAATTTTATATATCCCTTATGAATTTCAAGGACAGGAAGTTCATTTGGGGACAAGATTGCTTAACCTTGCCATTTAAACAGAAACTTACTAATGATGTAATTCAAATAATGATGTTGGTTATTTGAATTCTGTATCTTTCCTCTTTCTGTTTAACCCTGACTCTGATACTCAACTAGAGTCAGGCAGAAGTAAAAGCAAACTCATTCACACTGAGGTTTTATTGCCTTATCCTATTACATTCATTTAAATATTTATAAGTTTGTGATGATTAATGTTATGTGTCAACTTGACTAGGCCATGAGGTACCCAAATACTTGGTCAGACATTATTTTGGATGCTTCTGTGAAGGTGTTTTTGGGTAAGATTAGCATGTAAATCAGTAGACCCAGTAAAACAGATCATTCTCCCTAATGTGGTGGAACTTATCCAATCAGTTGAAAATCTAGATAGAACTAAAAGGAACTAAAAGGCTAACTCTTCCCTGAGCAAGAGAGAATGAAGACTTCTTGCCTGGCTGCATTTGAAATGGGACATGGCTTTTTCTTGCCTTTGGTTACAACTGAAACTTCCACTTTTCCTGAGATTCAAGCTTGGGATTCCACCACTGGCCCTCCTGTCTGTCCAGCTTGCTAAACCACTCTGCAGGTCTTGGGACACGTCAGCCTCCATAACTGTATGAGCCAGTTCCATATAGTAAGTCTCTCTCTCTCTTTCCCATCCCTATCTCTGTGTCTTTTTCTATTGCTATCGCCTATTCACTCTGTTTCTCTAGAGAGCCCTGACTACTACATAGTTAATTAATTCAAAAACATTTAATGAGATTCTAATATATTTTAGACTCTTTTAAGGGGTATTAAAGAGGTAAATACAACTCTTTCTACCTTTAAGGAGCTCTCAGTCCAGTGTATTGGTGTGGGGGGAAATGAGATACACAATCTTCAGGAAATCCTAGTTAGAAAACCAGGACATAAGTAGAAGGAAGTAAAAACTTCACATATACGAAAGGTGAGAACTGAGTCAGTCTGGAATTTTCAATAGCAGTTCACCAGTAGAAAAGCAATTTATAGGTAATAGAATGTAAGTTCAAAGAAAGCACGCATTTTTAATAGTTTTGCCGAGTGCTGTAACTGCAGTGCCTGAAATGGGAGTAGGCGCAGAGTAGAAATCAGTAGTTATTGGTTGAAAGAATGAGTGACTTCAAAACAAAGGAAAGAACCATGAGAGCATATGCCTGAGGTTACGTGATATTAAGCAGTAGAACCAATGAAGGGTCTTAGGTTATATCTAGGAATTTGACTTATACTCAGAGTGTTCTTGAAATTGATAACATGGAAACACCACTCCTCTTCTCAAAACCCTTCTTCAAAACTCTTCTCCAAAGTGGAAGGCTTTCCATTGCCTTTCAGATAAAGTCTAAACTCATTGAATGGTCTACAAATACCTACACTGAGTCCATGTCTAGAACTCATTTCGGGCCCCCATGCTCTAACCTCCCTTCTCTGATTCACTAGTACCTTCCTGCCCCGGGGTCTTTATCTGTGTGTCCATCTGGAATATACCTGTCTTCCCCACTTGAATAACCAAACTTCTAATTAAGTATCTTTCAGGTCTCAGCTTATGTATTAGCTTTTCTGGCACATCTTCCTTTAGCCCACCAGAAAAGGTTGGGGCCCCATGTTATATGTAGTCCTACCTCACATATTTTTTCCTTCACAACACTTTAGGCAATACATATTAACAAAAGTGGCAGTTGGTTTAGTAGCTTCCCCTCCCTCTTCATCTACCCTTAAGATACAGAGATATGTGTATACATGTAAACACACACACAGGCAAACATGCACACAAGTGTGCACACACACACAGGCTTTAAGTTCCCATGAGGGCAGATCTCTGTGTGCCTTATTCTTTGACTACCATTTGCATCAGTTTTGTACTAGCACTGAGGATTTAACCATATATATGTATTGATTGATTGAATGCAGAAATGAACGTTATAGACCCCAGATATTCTGAAGTGCTCTATGTGATCAGAATCCAGGAGTTGCAAATTATGGGACCCTGGAGTTGGGGAGGAATCTGAGCAGTGCATGTCTCTGTGCAAATGTGTGATGATGAAGCAGGGGGTAGAATGGCAGTGGGCCCAGAACGGCAGTTAGAAAATAAGGAACATCCCAGGAATTTCTTATTTCCCCCACCATCCACAGACTCCTTTCAGCTTCCACTTCTACCAGAAGCCAAAGCTCAGGAGCAGGCAACCTTCTAACACTGTGGTTTTATATATTTGTGTGGGGGATACAGTCCCCAGCTTGCAGGCATGGGATTTGCTTGCTTTTATTGGTCTTTTTTCCACTGTCTCTTCAAAGGTTATTATTTCAACATTCCCCAGGTAACCTTGACAGGAACCATCTAGTCTAGTCTAATTCACAGTGAAATGTGACCATTCCTATTACTTAAGGCTGAGAACGGGGCTGGATGATTGACAAGCCGGAGGGCCTATTGCCATCTCAGGCAGAGGCTTTCCAGTCAAAGAGATGCCCATGGCTGTTAGAGCACTTGTGTTTCTTTGGTTCGCTGCTGCTGCTGCTGCTGCTGCTAAGTCACTTCAGTTGTATCCAACTCTGTGCGACCCCATAGACGGCAGCCCACTAGGCTCCCCTGTCCCTGGGATTCTCCAGGCAAGAACACTGGAGTGGGTTGCCATTGCCTTCTCTTTGGATCGCTGCTGCTGCTAAGTCACTTCAGTCGTGTCCGACTCTGTGTGACCCCATAGACAGCAGCCTACCAGGCTCCCCCGTCCCTAGGATTCTCCAGGCAAGAACACTGGAGTGGGTTGCCATTTCCTTCTCCAATGCATGAAAGTGAAAAGTGAAAGTTAAGTCACTCAGTCGTGTCTGACTCTTCGAGACCCCACGGACTGCAGCCTAGGCTCCCCTGTCCATGGGAGTTTCCAGGCAAGAGTACTGGAGTGGGTTGCCATTGCCTTCTCCTATTGGCCCCAAAATTAGTGCTTTAAGGAGAGCTCTTTTTTGCTTGGCTCAGATGTGGCATCAGATTCTGCAGTCTCAAAGCAACATTTGAAATTCTTTCTTGATATGAAATATTTTAACCAATTGGTTGTGATTTAGTTGATCCTTTACAGGGGCCAAGGAGAACCTGGCAGCCTGTCACGGGAAAAGAAATCCCCAAAGGGAGGGGTTCAGCTTCCTTGGAAGAAAGCAGATACTCCCTTGGAGGAGCAAGTGTCAGCTAGCTGGCATCTGCTCTACTCCTTCCTTTGTGTCAGCTGTCGTGCTGAACTCTCCCTCAAACTTGATTTCATTGACATCTCACAGTAATCCCACCAGGTAGATTGGATTATTGTCCTTGGGCAAGGGAAAACACTGAAGCTCAGAGAAATTAAGTGCTCAGCTCATAGATTCAGTAAGAGGAAAGCAGAGCAAGGAATGTGAGTTTCAAACTTTAGGCTCAGAACTGAAATTTGAAGAAAGGTACTAGAGTTCTCCAAGGATTGTTCACTTAAAGGATCACGGTGTTTGGGACAAGAAGGGCAGGGATGTTATTCACCAAGAATTTTACCCACTGTGCTGCCAGATATGAAGTCACAACAGACCTATTCAAACACAACCTATCTGAAAAAATATGACAAACACTAGAAAACAAGTAAATGGTAAAGGGGTGGGACAACTTGCAGTTGCCATTAAATATCAAAGAAGTGATTAAAATAGAATAGATACAGCTTTGTATCTCTGCGGAGAGGGAGGAGCAAAGGTATCCAGGTGTGGGGAGAGTATGAGCAAACACGGAGCAATAAGAACTTGTTTGGCCTGAAGAGGGGAAAGCAAGAAATGGGAAGGGCCAGAGATGCTCTCAGCAAATTGTCTAGGGCCAATTGCCTCGCTGAGTCCCTGTATAAATCCATTTCTAATTGGCATAAATCTCTGATCCATTGTTCCACCAGCAGAACTAATAGCCGAAGTGAAGGGGAAGAGATAACATTTTTGTAGAAAATTATGCAAACCCCAAAGCTGCAGAGGTTTTAAAGAAAAAAAAAAGCAAAGACCTTCTTTCTACTTAAGAGACTGTGACTGCATGCTTAGCAAGAAACATGTTCTCAAATACAGCCCTGGTGTAACACAGAGACCCAGCCCTGAGTTTAAATGTATTGTTTAGCCTCTAGTGACTGCATCCGATAAAGTCATTGGAAATTAACCAGCACTGCTTCCATTGATCTGTTTTTCAATTCTCTGTTGTTTGCTGGAAGAATCTGATTTTACTTTGCCCGAAGTAAGTCATTTGAGTAATCAGCAAATCCAGTGGAACTCTTAAATCATCGCCTCTCAGGCTGCTTGCTGGATTCAGGTCCTTCAGGTTGTCACCAGACTTGCCATCCATTCAGAGGCCTGCTGAGTGGGAGCCAAGGAGTACAAAAGCAGAATTCACGCCTACATAGGGGCTTTGGATGATACTCCAAAGGGCTTTGAATGATTCCAAAGCCCTTTGGGAGATACTGGAAGCTGGCAGTAATCTGGAAAGAAAAGGCTTATGTGGACCAGTAGATTGCTGTGTGGGATGAGTGGTGGCTGAGAGCGTAGATTTTGTAGAGTCATTCTCCAGGGACAGGTCTCAGACTGCCACTTGCCATCCCTCTGATCGTAAATGTTTTACTTACCTTTCTTAGCTTTGGGTTCCACGTGTGAATGTGAGAATTAAGTGAAATAACTAACATTGAGTGACATTTGAGATGCTTTCAGTCTCCATAGTCTAATGATCAAGAAATGGGCCACCTGCAGGAAGAACTTTAGCCAACTAGGGGAGAGGTGAGCAGACTCTGTGTAAAGATTTTAGACTTTGCAGGGTCTTTCCTGCATCTTCTTGGTTTTCCTGGTCCAGTGTGAAAGCCACCACAGACAGTATGCAGTGAATGGATATGCAATATGGAAGACAGCATGCAGTGTCTTCCCATGAAAATTCAATTATAGATGCTGAACTTTGAATTTCATACAATTTTCACATGGTGTAAAATGTGATTCTTCATTTGCCTTCCCCTCCAACCATTTAAAGTAAAAAATCATTGTTTGCTTGTAGGCCAGCCAGAAGAGGCATTGGGCCAGATCTGTCCCATTGGCTATAGTTTGTTGACTCTGAACAAGAGGGTACATGCAGTTTAATCTTTTGTGGCTGTTGTTACAAATATGAATTTTTGAAATGATTTATACAAGTTTCCCCTATCCATAAACTATTTTAGTTGCTAATGAAGGAAGTGATCTCTTGGTATCCACTGGTGATTGGTTCCAGGACACTGCTCACCATAGTGGGTACCAAAAATTCACAGATGCTCAAATCCCTTATATATAATAACATAGTATTTGTATAATATCTTTCTACATACTTTAAATCATCTCTGGATTACTTATATAATATTTAATTCAATATAAAATTTATATAAATAGTTCCCAGTGTATGGCAAAGTCAAGTTTTGCTTTTTGGAACTTTCTGGAATTTTTTTTTTTTAATGTTTTGTTCCATGGTTGGTTGAAATCGTAGATATGAAACCAGCAGATATGTTGGGCTAACTATATTGAATTGACAAATCATTGGAAATGATTTCCTCATTTCTTCATTGAGGAAGTTTCCTCATTTCCTTATTGAGGAAGTTTCTTCATTTCTTATGTTAGCCATACAGACAAATCTCACCTCTTTCAGGAAGCCCTCCACAGTTCCTCCAGCTCTTATTTTCTTTCATTAAATTCCTATGTTAAGCTTCTGCGTTTGGACCACAGATAAATTGTTTGCTCTA
The DNA here is from genome assembly GCF_029407905.1 of Bubalus kerabau. Lineage (NCBI taxonomy): Eukaryota > Metazoa > Chordata > Mammalia > Artiodactyla > Bovidae > Bubalus > Bubalus kerabau. Next base: position 28,326,452 of record NC_073645.1, read on the forward strand.
CATTTTTCTTAATGGAACTAAAATTTTCAATCGGAAGCATCTTGTGGCATTGAGCCCAAATGCCCATCATCCTACAGGCTGCTGGAGCTACGTGGAAGCTGCCTACTTTCCACTGGTTGAGCTGATTCTTGCCCGCCTCTCATCTGATGTGTACATCTTCTCCAGCTGTATCAGCTTACTCATTGTTCATTTAAGTTGACCCCCTGGCTCCTGTATGATTTTGGGTTTGTGATTCCCAATATCGACTCTACATGCTTAATTTTATGCCTTTATTTTTTTCCTAATAGTTCTTTTTAGAAAGCTTTTAAAATATAGTAAAGCACAAAGAATAGTATTACAAACACTTGTGTGCCAGCCCCTTGGAATTTAATAAATACTAACATGTTACCATTTTAGCTTTATATTTCTAAAATAAATATGCAGGGTATTCTAGGTACGCTAGCAAAGTAATGCTCAAAATTCTCTAAGCCAGGCTTCAACAGTATGTGAACTGTGAAATTCCATATATTCAAGCTGGATTTAGAAAAGGCAGAGGAACAAGAGATCAAACTACCAACATCTGCTGGATCATCGAAAATCAAGAGAGTTCCAGAAAAACATCTACTTTTGCCTTATTGACTACATCAAAGTCTTTGACTGTAGATCACAACAAACTATGGAAAATTCTTAAAGAGATGGGAATACCAGACCACCTGACCTGCCTCCTGAGAAATCTGTATGCAGGCCAAAAAGCAACAGTTAGAATTGGACATAGAACACAAGGCTGGTTCCAAATTGGGAAAGGAGTACATCAAGGCTGTATATTGTCACCCTGCTTATTTAACTTATATGCAGAGTGTATCATGCAAAATGCTGGGCTGGATGAAGCACAAGCTGGAATCAAGATTGCTGGGAGAAATATCAATGACCTCAGATGAGCAGAGGACACCATCCTTATGGCAAAGAGTGAAGAACTAAAATGCTTCTTGATGAAAGTGAAAGAAGAGAGTGAAAAAGTTGGCTTAAAATTCAACATCCAGAAAACTAAGATCATGGCATCCGGTCCCATCACTTAGGGCAAATAGATGGGGAAACAGTGGAAACAGTGAGAGATTTTATTTTGGGGGGCTTCAAAATCACTGCAGATGGTAACTGCAGCCATGAAATTAATAGACACTTGCTCCTTGGAAGAAAAGCTATGACCAACCTAGATCGCATATTTCAAAGCAGAGACATTACTTTAACAACAAAGGTCCATCTAGTCAAAGCTATGGTTTTTCCAGTTGTCATGTATGGATGTGAGAGTTGGACTATAAAGAAAGCTGAATGCTGAAGAATTGATGCTTTTGAACTGTGGTATTGGAGAAGACTCTTGAGAGTCCCTTGGACTGCAAGGAGATCCAACAGTCCATCCTAAAGGAAATCAGTCCTTAATATTCATTGGAAGGACTGATGCTGAAGCTGAAACCAATACTTTGGTCACCTAATGTGAAGAACCTACTCATTGGAAAAGACACTGACGCTGGGAAAGTTTGAAGGTGTGAAGAGAAGGGGATGACAGAGGATGAGATGGTTGAATGGCATCACTGACATGATGGACATGAGTTTGGGTAAACTCCGGGAGTTGGTGATGGACAGGGAAGCCTGGCGTGCTGCAGTCCATGGGGTCGCAAAGAGTTGGACATGGCTGAGCGACTGAACTGAACTGATCCTAGATAGAGTTGGTCTCCTTGGAGTTGCCCATTTCCAAACCCCTTCCCATTGCTTCCTACACTAATCAACCACTGCTGTGAATTTGGTGTATATCCTTCTAGTAAGGGTATTGATACATTTAGTACATATTTAATTATCCATAGAAATATATGTAGTATTCTTTTGTTTTAAAAAATGTCTAATTATCTAAATGCTATTATTCCTCTATGTGGCTGTCACTGAGTATTACCTGTCCTGGGACAAATCCGTCTGATACAGACACATAAATGCTGTGGCATTCTATTGTGATATGAATACACATAGTTTATTTCTCCATTCTCCTATTGATGGACATTTAGTTTTTTTCCTGGTTTGCACTATTGCAAACAATATTGTCCTGCCTTTATATGTGTCTCCAAATGCACACACAGAAGTTCTCTGAGCTGCAGACCTAAAAATGGAATTGCTGGCTCATGGTGACTTGATGTTGTCACTTTTATTTTTCACCGTGTTCTAACTGTTTTACATATTGGTCATCTCTGCAGTTATAGTCTGAGGTCTTTTTTAGTCTGAAAGATTCATGAGGTTGGCAGCTGTCTGATTTGTCATCCTCCACAGCCCTGAATGTGGATGCCTGTCCATAATTGGGCTCAGCAGATATGTAAAGAGTGAGTAATACTATTACTGAACTGAACTGCACACTATTTAAGGATAGGAGCTGAATTTTTTTCTGATTCTTTTTACTTCTTGGTTCAGGATTTGACACGAAGTAGGAGACTGAGAAATGACAAAGGAAAACCAGTCCCTCTTTACCCTGTTCTCTATGGCTTATTTGATTCCCAGATATTTCCTCCTCTCTCAAATTTCATCTTGAACATCCATCTTCTCCCTTTTGGTTCCATCTCTTAGGTTCTCCTTCATCACCAACTCCTGACTTATCTTTCACAGGTTCATGGAACACACTTCCAATGTTGTGGACTTTAAACATTCAAGCCCATTGAAGGAGCTTATTAAATTTTGAGAAAAGAGTCAAAGTTGTTTGGACATTGAATGATTTCTTTCAATGCATTTAAAAATCAACTTTCTTTCTTTTGCCTCTTCAGATCCAAAGCCTTTTAGTCTCTTTCTCAATCTTCCCTTCTTCTCTCCCGGTACTTATTTCAAACCTTTTAATCCCTGCCTCTTTTTACCATCTCACTCATCATCATATTGTGTAACTAACACAGGCTTTGCATGCAGGATTCCTTGCTGCTGCTGCTGCTAAGTCACTTCAGTCATGTCCAACTCTGTACAACCCCACAGACGGCAGCCCGCCAGGCTCCCCCATCCCTGGGATTCTCCAGGAAAGAACACTGGAGTGGGTTGCCATTTCCTTCTCCAATGCATGAAAGTGAAAAGTGAAAGTGAAGTCGCTCAGTCGTGTCCGACTCTGTGCAACCCCATAGATGGCAGCCCACCAGGCTCCTCTGTCCATGGGTTCTCCAGGCAAGAGTACTGGAGTGGGGTGCCATCGCCTTCTCCATCCTTGCTGCTGATCTTCTGTCTATTTCTATTAAGGTCTAGTTTGTGTCTCACTTTTACTCAGTGCAGCTCCTCTGTAGCTGCTGACCTCCTTTACCACTAATCCCTCTGCTCCCTAATGGGAAGAGTATCAGGTGGCATGGAAACACTCAGAAAGTCAAGGATGTGGCCTGAATTTCTGGAGACCAACAACTGCTGGCCTCCAAGCCTCACCTTTCTAGGGCACTGCTCTTTCTGCTTTGATGTGAAATTGGTCCTTGGCAGCTTCCTCCATGGAGGCAGAGAGGAGGGCTTATGGAGGCAGGAGGCAAAGGACGTGAGGGAGCCTAGGTCTTTCAGAGAGAACTGAACTCTCCAGGAACCCCTGAAGAAGGGCACAGGAATCCACCTGTATCAAGTTGCTATACAAGAACATTGATTATTTCTTTATTCAGTGGTATGTATTGAGTACCCACTACAAGGTAGACACTGCTCTAGGAGCTGAGCTAAGGCATAAACAGTACAGTCAGGGTCTCTGCTGATGGAAAGGTGCTATGTTCTATAGGCTCTTCTACACCCTATAAAAGAAAGCAAATTTGTATGAGGCTTATTTCAGCACTAGTATTTATGGAATATTCTCCATAATCAAATTTTTAATGGTGGTGGTGGTGATAGGGGCGGTAGCGGTGGTGGTACGTATGTGTCTGTGTGTTACAGAAAGAGAGAAAGGCGGGTAGGGAGAGAGAGAGTGCAGGATTACTTCTAATTTCCAAAGTCTTTAGCTCTAGTTGAGAACTGCGATTATTGCTTATCTCTTAGTCTGAGAAAGAAGAACACTGTCAGTGAATGGAAGGGAATATCACAGAATATTAAAAGTGGTTACCTCTAGTGAGGTTTTTATGTTCCCATCTATAGATTTTTATAGTTTTCAATTTTTATAATGAGAATGCATTCTTTTTATAATGAGAAAATGGAAATCATTTATCAAAATGTACTCATGAAATAAAAAGTAGCTTCCAGATAAAGAAAGAATAGAGGCTGCATTTAGGCATGTGGAGATGATTGTTTGTGTCACACTTACTCTGCCTTTGAGGTCAGGACCTAAAGAAAGGAAGAGTCTTAACTACCCACCATCACTCCTCAGTGCTAACTAATGCTCTGAGTAAATTAATACGAAGTCATTTCAAATAAGAGAGCTGCTGCTGCTGCTAAGTCACTTCAGTCGTGTCCGACTCTGTGTGACCCCACAGACGGCAGCCCACCAGGCTCCCCAGTCCCTGGGATTCTCCAGGCAAGAACACTGGAGTGGGTTGCCATTTCCTTCTCCAATAATAAGAAAGCTACTAGAACCTAATCAAAGACAAGAAGGAAAAAAGATAAATCCTATTTGTAAAATAAAAATTCAGGAAATTACTAGATAGTGGCTTTGGATGAAGCAGTGCTCTAAATAATTTTTTCAAGGTCATCTGGTTAATTTATGCTTCATTTGTAAGTTATTGTGTATTTTAAAAATTAATGAAAGATTTAATTATAGCAGGGTTGCCTGTGACCTTTTGTGAAATGACTTCATCATAAATCTATAGGTATTTCAGAACTGTTTTCCAGGTTTCTAATAATTTGCTCTCAAATTAATGACATCCAGCCAGTGAAAGGCATCAAGGCAGGGTAAAAGGTTTGAGTTGGGATTTGTGGTTTCCTAGCAATGGCTAATTCTGAATCCTGGATGGAGGTGGCATAGAAGATGGTGTGTGACTCACCGGAATCCACAGCTGGTTTAATTGTTTACTTAGAAGAATGAGAAATAAATCCAGTGTGTCTATAGGGGAAATTGCAAGTACCCAGACTGTCATTGCAGAGCCTTTGACTTGAAATGAAATCAAAGTTGTTCGGTCGTGTCTGACTCTTTGTGACTCCATAGATACAGTCCATGGAATTCTCCAGGCCAGAATACTGGAGTGGGTAGCCATTCCATTCTCCAGGGGATCTTCCCAACCCAGGGATTGAGCCCTGGTCTCCCGCATTGCAGATGGGTTCTCTACCAGCTGAGCCACCAGGGAAGCCCACCTTTGACTTGGGGCATATTTGTCTACATGTCAGTATGAAGGCAACACCTGGACCAATGGAGCATCCTTCTTCCCTAGTACCTACAAAGATTCTCCCTCATTTGTGAACTGAAGGTTTATGCCTTATTTCTAGCCTGCCGACCACCCATGAAGTCCAATTTAGATTCTGTCACCCTCCCTAGTATCTCCAACCTTCACCCAGCGTAGGAACTTGATGAGAGCAGCTAAACTGTCTCTGAAGGGGGGCTCATTTCCCAGAGACCAGGATACATCATTGTCTATGTCATTCTGATGACTCATTTGATCCGTTAGACTATACAGAGGAATGCTACATCTTAGCACATCAAAGATAATGCTCTCTTAGAAGAACCTAGTAGCTCAGTTTATAGTTCCAGAGTTTCAGGCTAGAGTTTGGAAAACCCAGAACTCTCTAGATACAAGAGCCTTAAGGAAAAGCCAGCAAAGTGTGGAAAGTGGGTCTTGGCTAAAGCCTTCGCTGGTCAACCCTAGCTCTGGATGTGATGACCTTCTTACCCTGTGTTCCTCCAGCAATTACTCATGATGCTATTGTCATATATGATGTTGCATGACTCATCCTGCAAGATGCAGAGGTTTCCATGAAAAACAGTCAGCCAGGAGAAAGACTTGGGGCTCAGGTGACTTGGACTCTACTCCTTTATGTTCGTGAGCAGACCACTACCTAGGCTTTGGTTTCCCCAGTTAGCAGGTGAAGGGTTTCAGCCAAAGGTTTATCCCTAAGGACCTTTAGTCTTGAGCACTAAGACTTTATAGCTTGGTTTGTTCATTTTCCTACCCTAGGGACTTCCAACTAGAGGCCAAGGCAATGAAGATTGTCATAGTACACGTACAGGTACATAATTCTCCATGTAGTAAATGCTTTAGACCTTGAGACAAATTGGGCCATAACTGGAGTTCTCTAGATAACACCTTCTCTGCCTATTTCTCTTTTCTATTTACAGCAACTGTGCTTTCAGTTTTATATATTTCATGGTGTTTCTGTCTTTTATTTAAGCAACCTAATAGACCCCCATACCCATACGTCTGTGCCAAACAGTGCAGTCAGATGATTGCTAATAAGTCACAAAATGTTTGAAAAGGGATATGAAGTCTTGTTGAAAGCACAGTGCTGAGAATCATGTTATAACATCAGCAGCAATCACATCAATTGGACTCCTGGCTCCAATACCTATTCACTGCATAACCTTTTTATATGAGCTATTTAGCTTCTTTGAGCCTTAGCTTCCCTATCTGTTACATGGAAATAATAAATGAGATAATTCACACAAAGTGGTTAGCACATTATAAGTTTCAATAAATGATCACTAATATTGATGTTTTTATTATTATTGGTGTTATTTGATTGACTTCTGCTAGAATACCTACTGTTTTCAAGGTCTTAAAGTAGAGATAGTGGGAATATAAAAGCATAAGATGTACTATCTGCCCACAAATCCTCAGGCATCCAACAAAAGATAGGAAGTGAATTATAATATTTAAGTCCTATTATATAAAATATGAAAGGTAGTTTAAAGTATTCATTTCTTAATTTCTACTAAATGTTACAAATATACAACACATTTAAACCTCAGAATTCTTCTAGGTCATGCTGTTATCTTCACTTTGCACATGAGAAAACTGAAGTCTAATTAATATGTATGCAGAACTTCCCATTGGTCCAGGACTGGGGCTCACATGCTGGCCCATATGGAGTCAGCATCTTTTACGTTGGACCATTTCCCAGACAACACATGGTACTGTGCAAGGCAGAATTTGTGCAAGTTGAAGACTTGTAAGAGTTTAAAATCTAGTGAAGGCAATACCATATATAGGGACATATTTTATGAATTATGATACCTGTTGGAAGTGCTAAGGATGATACTCAAAACAGAAAAAAATGCTACAAAAATTCAAAGTAGAGATCATTTTTTTTCTTTATAAGAAAGGAATAGAGGAAGAAGAAAGATACAGAGAGCAAAAAGTTAGCCTTTACATTAAAATAAAAAAAAGAATAATCCATCAAGAAGATAGAAAAAATCTCAAAATCTGTAGAGTGCTATGTTTACACAATATAAAAACCTACAAAGACTCGAGAAGAAATGGAAGATTTAAAATATCATAGAGGAATAGTTTAATAAACTTCACATAGAGCAAGCAGTACAAAAGTTCATGTGATTTTGGATATGAATGACACTATTAAGAAACCGGATTTAAAAGAACTGTATACAACCCTCCATACAACAAATAGAGAATACATTTTTAGAGAAAACATTTAATATATTTTTTAATTGACTACATACTGGACCACATAGAAAGGCTGGACTAATTCCAAAGAACTGATATCATTGAGATTATATTCTCTTTAAACATTACAAATTGATCAAAATCTTTAAGTGATAAGAAAATAAATTTTAAAACCTTCATCTGTTTATTTTTGAAAAGAGAAATCAATATGGTCACTACAAAATACTTAGATTTGAACAGTTTTCCTCCCCCTTAATCTCCCTCCCAAGAAACACTGCATATTATTTGCCTTGGGACTTGCAGAATGGGCAGGAGTTGGACATATAAGATGTTGGGGGAGGCATCCTAGGCAGAAGAAGAGCAGGCACTAGGAAGTCATGTTTCTTTTACTGGAACAAATGGAATTCTGTCTGAGCATGAGGAATACTATGAAGTAGCAGGACGTAATACTACAAAGGTAGATAGGGAGGCTCTTATATCAAATTCGCAGTTCTTAGTGTCATATTCACTACTAAATCTTGTAAGAGTTCAGGAACAAGAGTAGGTTCCTTGGGCATTTTCTGCATAGAAGTTGAAGTTGAAAAGATGAGTGTCATAGAAGGACATTAGGGGACCTCTTGACCCACATGTGAAGCACAAATGCCAAGTGTAGGGATAGAGAAAAAGAAGGCTTAAGTTACCAGCACAGATGTGAAGAGGAGGCGTGAGGAGAGAAGTATACTTAGAGAAGAGGGAGGTGGAAAGTATGGTGTTTGAAAAACCGAGGAAGCCCTCTGCCTGGAGGAGAAGATTACCATCTGTTCATATAGGAAGTCAAAAGTTTAGAAGAGAGATCCTTTAGACTTTGAATACATAAGGAACACTTTTAAGAGGAGGTGGCCTTTAAGTTGGAGCTTGTGTTGGTTTTAGAGCAGGCAAAGACCATAGGAGCTATTTCTAATGAAAAACATGGAAAAAAACAAAGTGTGTAATCAGGAGTATATGTGGGTGTGTGTATGTGCGTATGTATGTATGTACGTACATGTGTTTGCTAGAGACTCTGATAAGCATTCCGCAGCTATTATTATCAGCACATGTGTGTGCACACAAACACAAGTACCTATGTAGAGCAGGCACCTGTAGAAAGGGAAAGAGACCAGTTTGGCTAGGACAGAGAGGGGAGAAGGAAGAAAGTTTGGAAAGGAGTATGATGGAATGGCATAGGATGAAATACTAATTCTAGGAAGTGGTCCCTGTTCTATAACCTGCAATTTCTGAGCAGGTGTGTGCTGCTGCTGCTGCTGCTGCTGCTAAGTCGCTTCAGTCGTGTCCGACTCTGTGCAACCCCATAGACGGCAGCCCACCAGGCTCCCCCGTCCCTGGGATTCTCCAGGCAAGAATACTGGAGTGGGTTGCCATTGCCTTCTCCAATGCATGAAAGTGAAAGTGAAGTTGCTCAGTCGTGTCCGACTCTTCGAGACCCCATGGACTGCAGCCCACCAGGCTCCTCTGTCCATGGGATTTTCCAGGCAAGAGCACTGGAGTGGGGTGCCATTTCTAAGACAACGGTCTAGGAGCAGGTGGGGGACAGGTTTCATGAAGATGTAGGTGTAAACTAGTGAGGCAGGAGGTACTGAGAGCCTGGAATATCGTCTTCAGCAGGAGGAAGCACAGCCAGGAAGAGCTTTGGCTTCACATGAATGTCAGCTTGATTCCCAACTCAGTCTTGACCTTGAGCATGGTCCTAGAGCCACAGTTTTCCTCATCTGAAATGGCTGTGCCTAAGATTCTCAGGTATTCTGTGGAGGATTCAGGATGATAATAGCTGAGGAACATTCAGCAGAGTCCCTGGAGTCTGACAAGCATGTCGTCAGTGGTAGCCGTCAATGGTAGCCGTTATTAGCTATCAAGGCATAGGAGTGGAATACAGAAGTTGGTGGATGTGAGGGATTTTGTAGAAGTGTAAGAAAAGGATTGAGTACCAGCCTGGAGTTTAAGAGCGAGGACAGGCTGAGGGCTAAGTCTCTGCTAATGCAGAGGTTTCTAGCCTAATATTAACAGAAAGAGGAAAATTAGGAAGAAACTGACAGAGCCAATTTTGGCCTTGTTCTCTTTCTTGAGGCAGATAGAGATGAGAGAGCTGGTGGTTCCAAGAACTCAAGAGCTGGTGGTTCCAAGAAGTCAAGGTGCTTGTGCTGGAGTCACCGAGGAAGATAAAGGAAGGGAGTCCTGGGGCAGGTTGATGACAGCAAAATATTGTCTTAGTTGAGTTCGATCAAGTGTTTCCTCAAAAGTCAGTCTGCAGTGACATGCCTGCTAATCTGACTCTCCAAGAACTGTTCTTTCATTTATGTATTTCCAGTGGTTTTCTAATAATGAATTCTTGTCATTTTCCTCTTGGAAGAATTGTGGTCAACCAGTCTCTTCTTGAAATTTCATTCAGCTTTCGCAACTGTATATAAAGTTGGTGCATTTGGAGGTTGAAAAAAGCACCCAGTTACTATGCAGGGGCGAATCAGGTGACCCAGAGTTACTCTCCAGTAAAGAGGAAAACATCCTTACAGAGTCTGCTCCTCTAATTACACTTAGTGTGGCATTGTTTCCACCTAAATTATAGCAATTATATACGAAGATCCCCTTTGAAATCATTTAATTAATGTGTAGCTAACCCTCTGTGTGGATGGAATTCTAATGAAGTCTTTTACTTTTATAAACTACCTCCCTCCCTCAAATTAATCACTTCCCTCCCCACAAGGCCTACTCAGGTCTGGATAGTGATTAGAGAAGGTGTGTTATTTAGGGTCCCAACAAATCACAGATGTTTGTGGAAATTCTAGTGTAGTCCATGATAACAACAGGTAGAGATATTGCTGCTATTTTTCCTGAGACTGTTTTCGTTTAAACCCCAAAGGACATACAACTCAACCATGTTCTTTGGTCCAGAAATAAGGCCAGATAAAGCTATCACCCCAATTTTGGAAGAAGTAGACAATTTTGATAGATTAATTCTACCCCTTAATCAACCCAGAACTATTTATTGAGCATCTATTATATGAAAGAAGTGCCAGTGGAGGCAAAGATTAAAAGGTTAGTGACTCTAATAGTTAAATCCTTTGTGTATGGGGTCACCAGGAAATAGTTCGTTCACCTCAAAGTAAACATAAGGATTAAAAGAAAATAAACTCTTGGAAATTGTTTTTAATGAGCCATGTTTCATCTAGACAATTTTTGCATCCCATCCTTTCAGTATATGTGTCACTGAATAAAAATGTTGTGTAAGGAAGCTGAAAGCTTGAGAGATGAAGTGATTTGCTCAAAGTCACCTCGCTAATTTAGTAGTAGACAAGGACTAGGAAAAGACAAGTCTTCTATTCCCTTACCTGGTATTGCCATGCCCAGACTACCTGTATGTTAAAAGTTAAACAACCACACAAGAGCTTAGGAGGACACTTTGTGACCAGAGTCACAACAGCACAGACATAGCAACAGAGGAGGTTAAAGAAGGATAGAGATGCTCTCAGGTTTGTAAAGCCCAAGAAGTAGGTGAATCTTGAGTGGAGCCAAAAACTCTCATGAAAAAAAAAAAAATACAGGTGACAAGGTAAAAAGAAAAAGAAACACAGAAGTAATAAATTTTAATTGATTTTTCCTGAAAATCCATATTGTGAGAAATGGCTCTGAGAATTCATTTGTTTTGTTCTATGGTTGGGAGTAGCTTCTTCAGAGGAACTAAAGAGTAGCCTACCCTTTCCAGACAGTCATCTGTATTTTTGTATGAGTTATCTACTTTCTCCAAGGCTGTATAGAAGATGTCACACACACACACACACACACACACACACACACACACACACAAAAGACAAAGAAGCCCTGCATTTGAGGTTAGTATTTACCTTGGAAAGGGAATTTTGAGCCAACCTTATTGAAACCTCTTGATGAGCAGGGTCTTGGGTATGACTCTATGGGGGTCCCAACAATGAGAATGATGGAGATAGGAATGAACACTTATTATCAACTGGGATTTTCAAGATATTTCCATACATTATCTCAGGGTTTTGATTATGTTGATGAAAATATACTTTGAGTTAAGGGAGACTAGGAATACATTTCTGAAAAAACAGAGGTCAGAATAGTTTATCTTGATAATGGCAAGAAAGTACGGCTGTGGATGACTGTGGTTTGGCTATGCTAAGAATTGGCTTTTCTTTGTCAGACTTGAAAATGAAGCCACGCTCTAGAATTGCTTGGTCCACTAGTACTCAGGAGTCAGCCATTCTTTGTCAAGCAACCACAATTGAAAGCTTTTATGTGGTCCAAAGAAGTATAAGAACCTTGCCAGCTTTACGGAGCTTTCTAACTCACTGATACAAATTTGACCAAAAATACAAGAAAATTAAATACAATTAAATTAAACTTTTTGTTTCCCAAAAAGTTACCACAAGTGGGATGAGTATGCTATTCCTAGTTTATTGGTCATAAGCTCAGGGGAACATTTCCCTAAGGAGATGAGGAGTTTTTACCAGAGAAATTTTGTTCTTATACTATTATTTAAAAGCAGTCTAGACTTTCTCTTTCTCCAATCCAGGACCAAGTAGATCTAATTAGTGTTTATCACCCCAAAGTGAGGGGCTTGTTTTCTAATCCCTCTGACTTCTCTACGGGGTTCTCACTTCTACAGATCCTGTTGGGAATATTAACATATGTTCTAAGGTTAGATATGAAAAGGGTTGAAAAATGCTTGAAATTAAATAAGTCCTTATTTTATCTCCTACTTAGTTTGCTGTGTTTCTGTCATTTCATCTTCCACGACTCTAATCAGATCAGTGAGTGAATTCAATATTGAACAGAATTAGGGAAGCCACATCTCTGCAAAAGAGAGACCCTGTATCAGAGTCACTCATGCCCCACAGGAAGGAGTCCACCATGAACTGATAATGGAAGTACATCAGTGTCTGAACGTTGCCAAGAGATTTTACCCTACTAATCTTAGTTGGGGTCCAGTGAGAAAATGAACAAAGCTAGTAATGCTAGCATTAAATGTTTAAAATTTTGCATCTGGCACATGAAAGTGACCCCATGGGAGAAGCAGACTAGCCAACTTTCAAATGGAAATATTAGTGAGTCAATTTAGAGTTTGGGGAAAGACCTAGGAAACATGGTACAAGGAAATCTGTCACAGATATCAAAGAAATGTAGATGAAAGGAAGTGACCTGCCAGGATTGCAGAAGAGAAGAATCTGAATTAGTCCCCAAGTCCCGACTGGGCACCTATTGTGTTCAGTTCTGAAATGAGCACCCTGGGATCAGAAACAGATATCCCAAAGAGTTGGGAGGACCAACACCGTGGACCTGCTTAGAGGCTCAGTGTCAGTTCAGCTATGTACTTGGATGTTTCCTGCATCCTCCTCAGCATCAGCCCTGGGAAATGATGAAGTCTGAGGGTGAGATTCTCTGGTTACTAACTCTTGAGCTATTCGTTTCCTGTGTGGGCAACTTTGTCCATTAGAACAATCTCTCCTATTTTGTAAACTTCTGAACTTTTATTTTCTGTTATTTTTTAATACTGTAGACATCTCCCTGGAGCACCTGTTTATTGGTCTTCACTCCCCTGACCCTTCCCTAAGTCATCTCCAGGTTAACCAGCCATAGTGTTTACACCACTTCTTGGATTGGTAGCTGAAAATTGGCCTCGAATCATAGCACCTTTTGTATTATTTCTTTTTTTATTATTTCATTTTATTTATTATTTCTTATATTTGTGCCTCCCGTAACAGATTGCTACAAACTGGGTGGCATTTAAGAATAAACCTTAATTTAGATGAAATGGAAAAAGAAATAGAATTCATTCTAGGCTTGTTCCATCTTTTGGTGGCTCCAGGTGTTTCTTAGCTTATGTCTGTGTAACTCGTCTTCACCTCTGTCTTCACATAGGCTTCACGTCTCTACATGTCTCTCTTCTTTGTATCTTTTATAAGCACACTTGTCATTGGACTTAGGGCCAGGATGATTTTATCTTGAGATTCTTAACCCACATCTGCAAAGACTTTTTTGCAGTTAACCTGCCACATTCACAGGTTACAGGGAATAGAATGTGGTCATATCTCTTTGGGGATCCACTATTTAATCTAGTCCATCATCTTAATCCTCTTTTTTTCAATGGTCCTTAAACTTTGGGAACTGTGAACCCTTTTGAAAATCTGATAAAAGATATGTAACTTCTCCATGGATAAACAAACACATCCCAATAAATGCATATTTTTATTTAAAATTTCAAGAGATAAAAACTCCACCACCACTACCAAAGCCCCCAATTCTGGAGATACTCAGTCTATTCTATGCATTAAAGCTGACACTCAACACTAAGTAAAATTTTCCTTTGTGATTTAGTCAGTGTAAAACAGACCAGGACATTGCCTCTTTGTTCTAGGTAATATACAATATTTTTCATTCATTAATGCATTCTAAGATTATCTTAAGTATTTTTGGTCTCTAAAGTGTTTACTTATGTTAATCACATTGTATATGAAAATTCTTAAACTACCATCCTCATTGTCATCATCATCATTATTTATCCTGGGCTGCAACAAGTCGCATTTCTTTTATCCAATACTTATGTAGTTGCCAGGGAAGGACCTGACAGTTTTTTCCCTCTTACGTCACATGTTATTAAATTCAGCCTGTCTCTTTAATCTGTCAAGAGCTTTTTGGTTCCTTATTCTGCCATCAAGCATATTGACTGTTTCTTCCAGTTTTGTGTCATCAGAAAATGCAATTTTCAATGATGACCATTATTTCCATGTCATAAAGTCATTAATAAAAATGATGAACAAGGAAGAGCAGACAGCTGCAGATACAGCTGACTACACACCCCCTCCCTCCTGGTTGATTTTAATGCCTTAATTGGGTCCTGTTCAGCCACGTAATTTTACCAGCACCTGGCTTATATTTTTCATCTTTTCTTCAAGACTGCAGCAGCAGACTCTGTAGATGCCTCATTGATATCCGGGTAAACCGTGTGCCTCATATTTCCTTCTTCTGTCTGCCTAGTTATCTTACCATAGAAAGAAATGTGATTAATCTGACATAATGTATTTTGTGATCCATACAATAACTGTAAACTATGCAGAGTAGGCAGAAGTGTTTATTTTTTGTTTAGCATCACTAATATCCTGTTACTCAGGGTACTCTAATCAGAGAAGACTTTCTAGAGGAGGTGGCATTCGAATGTGGGAGGATTTAGATAGGTTGGATAAGGAGGGAAGAAGACATTCCTCAAAGTTTCTCCCACTGTTTCTTTGTTTTTTGATGAGCTCTTACCCTTATTCTCCTCTCTTAAAACAAATAGAAACTTTTTATAAAAAAGAAGTGTTTTGTTAAAGATTGAAATTTGATTGACTCATGACCTTTCCATGAACTGTATCAGATCTATTAGTAAATGGTAGAAATACTTTAATATAGACTTGGCATAGATATATTATATTTGCTACTAAATGTAGCAAGAATGTGATGGAACAGAAAGGATGGCAGAGCAGGTACCCCGCATAGTACTGGCCACACAATCTAGGATATTCTAACCCCTCAGCTCCTACTAGTCAGGAGTGAGGTAAGGTTCATGCAAAGACCATACAGTTTTACTAAAGGAGAAAACCAGTCTTTCCCTTGAAGTCTATTTAATCTTTTTTTCCTCAGACAAAGATCTAAAAAGCTTTATTTAATGTGTAAATGATTATTGTTGTTGCTGTTCAGCCTCGCCCAGTGGTGTCTGACTCTTTGTGCTCCCATGGACTACACAGCACACCAGGCTTCCTGGATCTTCACAATCTCTGAGAGTTGGCTTAAGCTTATGTCCATTGAGTTGATGATGCCATCCAATCATCTCCTCCTCTGTCGCCCCTCTTCTCCTTCTGCCCTCAGTCTTTCCTAGCATCAGGGTCTTTTCCAGTGAGTAGGCATTTTGCATCAGGTGGTCAAAGTATTGGAACTTCAGCTTCAGCATTAAGCTGAAGCTGAAGCTGAATATTCAGGGTTTATTTCCTTTAGCATCTACTAGTTTGATCTCCTTGCTGTCCAAGGGACTCTCTATAAAGAGTCTTCTCCAGACCACAGTTTGAAAGCATCAATTCTTTGGCACTCAGCCTTCTCTATGGTCCAACTCTCACATCCATACATGACTACTGGAAAAACCATAGCTTTGACTATATGGACCTTTGTTAGCAAAGTAATATCTCTGCTTTTTAATACATGGTCTAGGTTTGTCATAGCTTTTAAACATTAAAAGTTATTTCCTACAGTGTATTTTAAGTTATATAATCTACAAAACAATTTTTACTGCATTTCACAGGTTTAATCCACTCCATCCCTCCCAAAGCTTCCTCATCTTTCAGAGAGCAGAAGGAAGTGTCTCTTGAGGGCAGTTAGTATTTTAGGTGTCACCATAAGAATATTTGAATTTGGGAAAAGGAGAATTCAGAGCTAGGACTCTGATTAAGTCTTACTGGGATGGAAGCCATCCAGTTCCTTGAAAGACTTCAGTGGGTTTTGGTTCTGGACATGACTGGTCTCCCCTTTACATCACTGTGATAGATGCCTTGCATAGTAATTATAAGACATGCCACCCGAGTGGAGTATGGGTGATCAGTCTTTTTCCTATTTTTCTAGAAACGATTGATCATTCATATTTATAGGGCTATCAACTGCTGGACTTTGAAAAGGTCAGTATTGATTATCTAAGTCATGCAGACAGTGTGCTTTTTTGATTTACATAAATATGAGTTCTTTTTATGAGATGACTGATTTTTCAGGGAAGAGGGAGAGAAGGTGATATTCATGTGAGTTAAGTGGTGACAATTTCAACTAAAACATGCTTAGATTCAGTCAGAATTTTGGAGTTGGCAGGATCGTACTTTAGATTAGCTAATCCAACCCCCGCCCCCAAAAGAAAAATACACACATAAATTTTACTTTACAGATGAGAAAACTGAAACCCTGCCTTTGGACATCAGTGGATATAACAGTAGTTGCTTGTATTAAGAAGAAGGCTGGCTATCAAATTAATACCTGTGTAGAAGATTGTAGACAACCGGAAAAGTTTTTCCTTCTGTATACCTTTTTATACTTCATATTCTTCCTATAAAGCACACATATTAATTTTGCAAATATATATATTCAAAAGCAATTATATATATATATATATATATATATATATATATGATTTTAAATCCACAGTGAATACCATGTCAGTTGGCTGGAGTTGTGTGGGCAGTGGACTTTACCATCAATGGACTTCCAACACTTGGTTTTGGAAGAATCTTTAAAATCCAGGCTGTAATTCAGTCCTCTCTCTCTAGTCTTTGCATTTTAGTGACTGACTATGGGACTCTCTGCTTGTCTTTCTCCTTCCTTCCATAAACACTTAGAGTTTTTGGCCACTTCAGCCTCCGCTCAGAATGGCAGTTGGTGAAGGTGGACTACAAATCAATCTTCAGCCGACACTGTAGCAAGGAGGACTATCAGACCTGGCACCTGCTCAATCAGGTACAACACCGGCTTGGGAATCCTGGCTCCTGGAAGCAGGGGCCACTGCAAGCCCTGTTTGGTCCTGTTGGGTCTTCCTATTTGGAGGAGGGAAGTCGTGGGCCATCTGGGGAAAATGGTGAATTGTGGGGGTGGGGTTGGAATTCATACACCAGGTTGAGCAAGGGCATATGATATTTTGGAACTGCTGTGCACCCTGGAATCCTGATCTACTCATTGAAATCACCAAGCAGCCTGGAAGAGGGGCAGCAGTGATGACCTGGGGTTTTAGTGCTACCCATGGAAAATGAAGCCCAGAAAACCAGCACACCCTCTAACGGTTTGATCATCTTACCTTCTAATGGAAACAGTGGGAGCATTTCTCAGGCCATCCTGAAGTTGGGGCCCAGGAGCACTGGGAACAGGACACCAAAGAAAGCTGAGGGCGAGGGACTCTAGCAAGGCAGATATTTAGTGCTATTCAACACAGGCAGAATTCTTTTGTCTTCAGAACCATTGAGTCCTTATAATTTGTACCAATTTCTTCTCTTTTTGTTCTTGACTAGGAATAAGGACTCGGGCATGGTTGTTTATCATAGAGAGGGAACATATCGAGTCCACTTCAGTTTCACTCTGAAGATGATGTGAAAAAGATGCCAACAGTGGATTACTTTCCACTGGAATTTACGGCAATTCAGGCAATTGCCAAGTGGTCTGTGGGGATGACTGGAGTGTGTGCATTCTCTGTAGAGGTGGAGAAGCAGACATCACAGGCCAGGTTGGGTGGAGGGACAGTAATAGTCCAGTCTTCCACACTGCTCCTCTTGCCTGGTAGTAAAAGATCAGTCTTTTAAGCTTGAATACTCCTGAATGGTTCCTGGAAGGGAGATTTCTACATAAAGTGACCAAAAGAGAATGCAAAGACTAATGCTGGCTTATTTTACTGTCTTTTGTGTTTTTCTGCCTCTCTCACTGTGGACTTTCTTCCTAAGGGGGAGCCTTGCGTCATGGGAGAAAGGAAAATATTCAAGAAACGCAAGCCAGGAGCTCAGTGTGCCCTGGGCCGAGACTCCTCAGGGACAGTGGTCTCAGAACCCTGTGTCTGTGCTGACTGGGACTTTGAATGGTGAGTCTCTTTATGTCTCATCAGCAGTTCCAGCTGGACACTGACTGGTTTGGGGGATGAGAGTGAAGAAGAAGTTGAGGAGGGAGGCATGACTCAGCTGGCCTGCCAGCCTGGCTGCCTCAGGTCCTGGCCAGATGGGATGTCTACGGCCCCAGAAGGAGGAGGGGGAAGCTTTTCACAGGGAAGATCATTGTCCTACCAGAGTGGTGTGTCCAAGGGGACTTCTCAGTTAGCAGCTGTCCTGGAAAGTCCCCAAGAGGAGGGGCTGGGCATGGAGAGCTTAGAGAGCTGCCACCATGGGTAGTCACCTGCACGCACGTGAGCTCAAACTGTGCTCCTTCCAATGAATTCTCTTATCACCATTTCTTTTTTCCTCCCTCTAATGACAGCCAGAGAGAATGAGTTTGGATCTCACCTCTTAGCTAGTGACTCACAAATTTCCAAATATTTACCTCCAGCTCCAGCCTGTCTCTCCTCTTAGATGAAGACATTTGTGTCCATCTGTTTACTCAGCATCCATCTTCCCTTGAATTGGTAACAGGGATTTCAAAGTTTATGTTGCCAAGCAGAATTCTTCCTGAATGCCCATTATTAGAAGCAGTTTTTCAGCTTCTCTTGAGCTGCCCCCAACCCAGACCAGGTTTTCCAAATTCAGTAAAACACATAGACATTCAGTCCAAATCCCAAGAGAGCTTAATTTTCCTCTTTACCCTCATGTGCAGGCCATCCAGAAGTCCCTGCACGTCTCTATTTCCAAAACACATTCCAACACAAAGCACTGCTACCCATGTCCATGGCAATCTGGATCACCTCAACAACTTACTAATTCACTCTCTATGTCCATTCTGATCACCTTGAAATCCATCCTTGTTGTTCAGTCACTAAGTCATATCCAATTCTTTGTGAATCCATGGACTGCAGCACAGCAGGCTTCCCTGTCTTTCACTATCTCCTGGAGTTTGCTCAAACTCATGTCCATTGAATCAGTGATGCCATCCAACCATCTCATCCTCTGTCACCCTCTTCTCCTGCCTTCAATCTTTCCCAGCATCAGTCTTTTCCAGTTAGTTGGCTCTTTGCATCAGGTGGCCAAAGTATTGGAACTTCAGCATCAGCATTAGTCCTTCCAGTGAATATTCAGGGTTGATTTCCTTTAGGATTGACTAGTTTGATCTCCTTGCTGTTCAGTGGACTCAAGGCTCAAGGCTCAAGGATTCAAGCTCAAGGCTCAAGAGCCTTCTCCAGCACCATCCATCCTTAGAAGAAATAAAATTATATTTTAAAAACCCAAGTCAGATCTTATCATTCCTATGCTTTAAGTACTCCAGTGGCTTTCCCTCTCCCTTAAAATATAATATAACCTTCTTTCTTTGCCCCACTGTAGATGATTGACCCACTAGCACTGTTCCTTAACTTCTTACTATTCTCTCTTCGTTCACCATTTTGCAGCCATACCACTATCTCCTGCACCTTGATTAACCCAGACTCATTCCAAGCAAAGGAAACAGCAAGAACAGATATTTCTTTCAAATCTCAGTATGACTGGCAGTGTTGGAGCACTCATACCTCAGCAAAAACCGCAGCTCAGAAATGCTTTCTGAGACCATCTAACCTCACCCCTACCCTGGCACTCTCAGGCGTATCATCCCATTCAATTGTCATCTTAGTATTAATCACAAATAGAGAGATTGTGTTTTTTGATTGCTTTATAATTTGCCTGTCTTTCCCAAGTAGAATAAGTGCTGTGAGTGCAGGAATTTTTGATTTTCTTTATTTTTGTATGCTCAGTGCCTCCCCAGTGTAAGGACAAAACAGTTGTACAGTGTTTCTGAATGTTGTTTCTTTTAGGAGAGGCAAAAACCTTCCCAAATGTGGGAATGAGTGATCTCATTAGTAATTGCAGAGTGATTCCATGCTCATCCCAACTGGATGAATTCTTTCTCTGTGTCATATTCAAAAGCTGAAGTTCAGTTTATATATTTTCATTATATTAATTATAGGTTAAAAGACAAATCTAAGGGCTCAGGTAACAGCCTATAAACATGGAAGGGGCAGGACTATGACAGAGTTGCATTAGGGTTTTGTTATTGTTGTTGTTTGGTCACTAAGTTGTGTCTGACTCTCTGTGATCCCATTGACGGTGGCCCACCAGGCTCCTCTGTCCATGGGATTTCCCAGGCAAGAATACTGGAGTGGGTTGCCATTCCCTTCTCCAGGGGATCTTCCCGACCCAGGGATCGGACCTGTGTCTCTTGCATTGTGGGTAGATTCTTTACCACTAAATGGTGTCTAATAGCTAAATTAAGTCCATATAGGCACAGAACAGCTGCCCCTGCCCAACAGCCTCATGCCCTTCATTCTCATTTCATCCAGCTTGTTTCTTGATTATGTTTGGGAATCCATCTTTCATTTCCTGCTTTCTACCAGGACTATACTGGTAATAGCGATCAAAGTAGACAATCATGACTGCTCCCAACCTGCTCTTCATCCCCGCCTTGAAAAGCTTGACTTCAGGAAGAATCATCTGAATGGATTGTGCTAAGTTGAATTTAATTTGAATAGCAGGATCCTATCTGTGGTATTTTTGACCCTTTGGAAACAAAGGCTATTTTCATACTTGGGAAGAATAATTTTAATTATTAACCATAATCCAGAAGAATAGTCATAGCAGTATATACAGTGGCCCACTCAGATTTATGGTACATGACATATTGATGTCACCCTGAGTATTCAGAATGTCAGTGTCAGCCTTCCTTGTGTCCTTCTGCAGACTGACTCCACATCTTTCTGTATGTCATGCCACATTTTCTCCTGTGTCTCTCTGAGTTGTTAGACCCTCACCCATTTTGGGGAAACCTTACAGTTGAAGGAAGAATTGTAACGTAAATATTTTTCCTTCAGCAATTACTTTAATATTTACTAGTCTGGAAAAAAAAAATATCCCAGCTCTGATGCTCAATTTCTGACCTTAGGAAAATTTTTAATCTCTACAACTTCACATCCTGGGCTATAAACTGCAAATGTATAACATGTATCTCATTGGGTCCTAGGGAGGAATAAATGAATTCATATTCATCGTTAATGTGAATAAGGAATTTATCCTAATGGTGTACATAGCTTTTGCTGTTGTGGTTATTGTTAGTCTTATACCCCAGGGTTAAGTGGTCCCCATGGTATTTTTAGCAAGTGAACTAGAGCTCATATATCCATATAAGCACTATGTTCAGAGTTGTACCTTGGGGTGTTATCCATTTATTTCAGTGGTGATGGCTTTGCTTAGAGTATTCCTAAATGCTTCTTTGGAAACTGCTGTCAAAATGCATCTCTAAGTGAGGAAGTGGAGGAAGGGAGCCCCTGCTCTATGGTTCTCAGCTTGCCAGTGCAAGTACCACCTGGACCTAACACGCTATAATGTCAGTGGCGTTACTATGATATTTTAATGAGAAGAAAATTAGCATCTGGAATATAAATTACTTGACTGAGATCACATAATCTGGGAGAGAAAGAGACGAAGAGCAAAAGCAAATCTAGCCAAATTCCACATTCTCTTCTCTATATTATGCCATTTCTCAAGAAATCAAACAAGTCTTTGTTATTTTAGATTTACTTTATTTAAAGAAAGAGTCCCCAAATTTGATTATTCTAAAATTAAAACTCATCCTCAAATGATTTAGGTTAACTGCTGGCGATGAGGTTTAATATAGAATGTGCCGTTAACTCTAAACCAATGCCAAATCAAATAGTTTAGGCCATTGGTACTAGAATTGTAAAGTCCATACAGTTGCAAAAGAGTCAGACTTGACTTAGCAACTAAACAACAATAATTAGAATTGTAATAAGTATATGGCATTCAAGAAGACTTTATAGAATTCTAAGAGGAGATATATAAGATATGATACATTTGCCTTTCTATAGCCAATCATGCCTCATTTTAAAATTTTTTTTTATTGAAGGATAATTGCTTTACAGAATTTTGTTGTTTTCTGTCAAACCTCAACATGAATCAGCCATAGGTATACATATATCCTCTCCCTTTTGAACCTCCCTCCCATCCCACCCCTCTAGGTTGATAGAGAGCCCCTGTTTGAGTTTCCTGAGCCATACAGCAAATTCCCATTAGCTATCTATTTTACATATGGTAATGTAAGTTTCCATGTTACTCTTTCCATACTTCTCACGCTCTCTTCCCCTCTCCCCGTGTCCATAAGTCTATTCTCTATGTTTGTTTCTCCATTGCTGCCCTGTAAATAAGTTCTTCAGTACCATTCTTCTAGATTTCATATATATATGTGTTAGAATACTATCTTTATCTTTATCTTTCTGACTCACTTCACTCTGTATAATAGATTCTAGGTTCATCCACATCATCAGAACTGACTCAAATGCATTTCTTTTTAAGGCTGAATAATATTGCATTATGTATATGTATCTCAACTTCTTTATCCATTCATCTGTAGATGGACATCTAGGTTGCTTCCATGTTCTAGCAATTGTAAATAGTGCTGCAATGAACAATGGGATCACGCCTCATATTAAAAAGAAAATAGAAGAACTTGAGTCTGAGATAAGACAAACAAACACACAAGACTTGAGGCTGGCTTAGTTGTCATAATCTGAGAGAAAAAGCAAAAAAAAAAAAAAAAAAATCATGTGACCTAATAAAGTATTTAGGTACTACTTTTGAATATGGCAAAGAGAGTTTGATTTCTGAAATTCCTGGGATTTTTTTGCTGTTATGATGATGTCTTAGACAAGGGGCTGAGTATTTATTTTTTCTTTTTAAGTCAACTTCAGTAAGCATAAGTGTTAGTCATAAATACAGTTTTTCCATCAAAAATAGTTTGTCTGTTATTAATGATTGTGCTGGAAAATCCATGTATGGCAATAGTTTCATAGTCCTGCTTCCTTCTCAAGGCTTCTTCCTACCAGGAATTGTTAGCTAAGAAATATGAAAAGTCCAACTTGGTTAGTATAAGCCTTTATGCACATTCTACCTAGCTGTTTCCCTAAATCAGATCAGGTAATGTTCATTGGACTGGTTCAGGCAACTTTTAAATCTGAGAGACAGCAGGGAGTGGAGACTTGGGAGGATGGATTAAATGCCTTGATTCTGGTGAAAAAGTTAAGGAGTGCAGCCTGGATTCACAAAGCAAAGGCATTTTCCACTTGTATCCCTTCTCTATTTGAAGACGAAAGGCTTTATAGATGCTCAGATGCAGTTATTTGTAGGGAACCATTACCTGGGTTCGATCCCTGGGTTAGGAAGATCCCCTGGAGAAGGAAATGATTGCCCATTCTAGTATTCTTGCCTGGGAAATTCCATGGATAGGGGAGCCTGGAAGGCTACAGTCCCTGGGATAGCAAAGAGTCAGATATGACTGAGTGACGAATGCTTTCACTTTTCATTGACTTTTGCTACACTTACTCTTCTATGCAGAGTGGGTATCAGTAATAAGTATGCAGTTTACATAAATATGGATGTTTCTACTTAATAGCCTCATAAATCCCCCAGCCTCAGGTTTACTGTAGAGAACCACTCTGAAGCATCCTCCATCGTGGTACTGGTGAGGGGCCAGGGGCAAATCCTCCCTGAGAAGTAAGCAGACTAGTGGGTAGTTAGAAAAGGGAGAGTAAGAGGTCTCTCAAGTCTTATGGAGTCTCCTAGGAGGTAGTTGACCCCTGGGAGGTCCAAGTGCATTTGTTCAGTGAGAAACCCGTATGGACTAGAAATTATGCCTCTCTATTCTCTTTTACTACTCATTCATCCAACCACTCTCACAGCAGTAGTTTTGCTGAGCATCTACTATGTGCCAAGATTTTTAGATGGATAATCTCACTTAATTTCTCAACCAGAAGGAGAGTCTGCTATTTTAGACATTTTATAGGTGAAGGGATGGAGATACAAAAAATGTTAATATATTTACTCAAAATTATAATAGTCTGACTCCAGAGTCCTAAGTCTCAGTATGTCTTAGTGTTTATCTTCCATGTCCAGTATGGTTCCAGATCCACAGAATGCATTTATCAAGTGGTAATGTAGACGAGTGAGGGGAAGAGACTTGGATATGCCATTGTACATAAATTCAGGCATGTCTGAAATCTACTCAACATTATTATTCTACGTATAGACTCCAATCAATTGTATTTTTTCTATAGATAGCACATTGTAGAAAAATCGAAGATATATAAAGCAGAGTTATTGGATGCAAAAAAGCATAACAGCAAATAATAAAGAGTATAATTGGGTGTTGAATTTCATGATCCAGACCTATGCTGTATAGTATAGTATCCACTAGCCACATGTGGTCATTTGCATTAAAATTAAAAACAGCGAAGTATTCATTTCTTCAGTTAGCCATGTATTGGGTGCTTAATGGTCACATGTGGCTAGTGGTTACCATATTGGATAGCACAGACAGAAAGTTCTTTAGGACAACATTGGTCCTACCTGAAAGTATTGGGAGTATTCAGAACAAAGAGCCCACCAAAGACTGGAGTAATGATGGAAGGCTTCCTGTAGGAGGTGGTGATGGAGCTATGTAGACTTGCTGCTAAGTAAGTATGAGGAAAATGAGCAGCATATCTAAGAAAGCAGTTATATGAAGGCTGTTGATGCATACAGGGGTAAGGGCAGATAGGTAGCTTGGTGTTAGATTAGGAGAAATACTTGAGCCATCATTGTTTGGTTTTTCAAACCATTTATGAAAATGGTTGGGATATAATTATCTTTCTATTTCTATGGCTGCATTTAGACTTATGCATTACAAAATGATTTGTTTATTAGTCCATTGTTTTTGTTGTGATTGCTTCTCTTTGCTGAGTGTTCATGCTGTGTCTGCTAAAAACCTCTATCTGACCCCAAATCAACCACACTCTATTGTCTCCTAAAATGAGACAGAGACATTTGTGAAATACTCATCCTAGAGCCTTAAATCCCAAATGGGAGACTGGAAGAACTGGGGATCAGTGAGTCTTGATGGGACTGTGCATGGTCTGAGAGTAGGATACTCCCTACCCCTGGGCCAGCAGAGACCATGACTTCTTGGCCAGCTCCAAGGGGCTCAGAATGACATCTGGCATCAAAGCTGGCTTAAAACTCAGAATTCAAAAAACTAAGATCATGGCATCCAGTCCCATCACTTGATGGCAAACAGATGGGGAAACAATGGTAACAGTGACAGACTTTATTTTCTTGGGCTCCAAAATCACTGCAGATAGTGACTGCAGCCATGAAATTAAAAGATACTTGCTCCCTGGGAGAAAAGCTATGACCAACCTAGATAGCATATTAAAAAGCAGAGACATTATTTTACTGACAAAGGTCCATCTAGTCAAAGCTATGGTTTTTCCTGTGGTCATGTATGGATGCGAGAGTTGGACTATAAAGAAAGCTGAGTACTGAAGAATTGATGCTTTTGAACTGTGGTGTTGGAGAAGACTCTTGAGAGTCCCTTGAACAGCAAGGAGATCCAACCAGTCCATCCATCCTAAAGGAAATCAGTCCTGAATATTCATTGGAAGGACTGATGCTGAAGCTGAAACTCCAATACTTTGGCCACCTGATGTGAAGAACTGACTCATTGGAAAAGACCCTGATGCTGGGAAATATTGAAGGCAGGAGGAGAAGGGGATGACAGGAAATGAGATGGTTGGATGGCATCATCGACTCGATGGACATGAGTCTGAGCAAGCTCTGGGAGTTGATGATGGACAGGGAAGCCTGGCATGCTGCAGTCCATGGGGTCGCAAAGAGTCGGACATGACTGAGAGACTGAACTGAACTGATAATTAAATGCCTATTTCATGGGCTTATACTAATGCCAAGCCAGGGGTCAGGAGTCTCAGTTATCACCTTTGATTGACATCCCAACAGCTGTGTACAACCTTTAGCAAGTCATTTTTTCTCTTTTTCTTCTCCTTTCCATTCTGTGAACTGAGGGGATTGGGTCCAAGTAATACTAGTGTCCCTTCCTTTTCTGACATGCAGAAACCGTTTGGTTTCTGAGCCTTTCCTCATCTATCCCCTCTCTGGATTGTTTGAGGCTTCTCTCGGGGTGGGATTTTGAGGACACACATGCCCCTGGAAATGGACAATTTTCCTCTAAACTTTTAGAAGTTCTCAACCCATTTACAGTCAAAGAAGACACAGAGGTGACTTACTTCTTAAAGAAGACTACATGTGTGTTTGCAGAAGCTGTGGCAGCTTCCTTTCCTGAGGCGAATCGAACTTTCTGGCACATTCTTTCCAAATGTCACAATTCAAGAGAAAAACACGTTTCCCTAGGAAGCTGGAGCAGCAGCTGGCCCTGCTTATTTGCTGAAATCATAAAAACTTCAGAGCTGGGAGGGGACTTGGATAGGATGAGAGATTTTATTCAATAGTATACATTTAGCAGAAGGTAATGAAGAAAACCACAGCTTGGGGGCAGCTAGTGATGTTTCCATTAATGTTATTAAATATTAATGTGGTGCTTTTTCTCTTTGGGGCAAAGCAGCATGGCTGATGCACCTTCTTTAATTACTGCATCACTAACAGGTAGCAGAGCTGAACATTACTGCTAAAGATGGTTACACTGAGCAAGGAGCATATGACATTTCTCTCCCTTATAAAGCTGCTTAGGAGAGCGCCCTTCCTTCAAAAATTACAAATATTTCTGGGATTAACAGGACATTCAATAGATTTACCACATAAAGCTATCAGGGGATTTTCTAGTAGTGCAGACCCATCACAGCCCAAATCCTTCTACAGGTAAATAATACTTTGAAATCAGATATTCAGTACTGTGCTGGAAAATATTTAATTACTGGCTCCCTGGGCTTCCCTGATAGCTCAGTTGATAAAGAAGTCACCTACAATGCAGGAGACCCTGGTTCGATTCCTGGGTTGGGAAGATCCTCTGGAGAAGGGATAGGCTACCCACCCCAGTATTCTTGGGCTTCCCTTGTGGCTCAGTTGGTAAAGAATCCACCTGCAATGCGGAAGACTTGGGTTTGATCCCTGGGTTGGGGAGATCCCCTGAAGAAGGGAAAGGCTACCCACTCCAGTATTCCGGCCTGGAGAATTCCATGGACTGTGTAGTCCATGAAATCGCAGAGTTGGACACAACTGGGTGACTTTCAGTTTTCTCAGGAACAAAGAAGTAAATAAGCCCTTATTAGTACTGATTGGTGATTGCTGTAAATATCCCCATGATATATGATTTCATGCTGCCAACATGACATCACTGAACGAAGACTTAGGAAACACAACATGTATTTCTACTATACACAGGTACACAGACATAAATGATTTCAAGAGCATATAATGATTATATCATGACATCTTATATGTAGTATTTATTGTATATAGTAATAATAAATGCAGCAAAATAATGGGGGAATTTCTGTGTTTTAGGTATTATCTTTTGAATATAAGTACAATTTTGTATAAATTTTAAATCATTATTTAAACTGTGTTTAACAACCTTAACTAACTCACAAAGTTCCTGGAATTTTAAGTAGGCTCTCATGGGCTGTTAGCAGCTGGCACAATGCTAAGTCCATATGAACTCCCAGGGGGCAGATCTTCAATCATTAATTGGGAGGCATGGCAAAAGATTACCTTGACAAACATGTCCCATTCTCCTTTTCTTCTAGTTTCATTTAAACTCACCTTATTGAAGCTGGTCTTGTGCTTCACATTTTTGTGTAGCCATCTGCAATGACTCGAGCTCATACTCACTCCACAGACATGTTTTGAGCTCCTGGGATGCTTTGTGGTACACACTGGGAAGTTAGCCATAGGCTCACAGTCTCCCTGCAGAAACAGACCAATGCAATGGGATAATTAGTGGTTATTTAAAAATGCAGTCAGAGTACCATTTATCCACTAAATATTTATTCAAGACCTGCAGTGTCCTAGTCTAGAGCCTAATATTGCTGAACAAAACCAACAGAAGTAACTGCCCTTTTTTAGCCTCAGTGTTTTCCCAAAGTGGTAGAGCCACAAAGATTTGGTTTTAGAAAGCAAGGATGGCTTCATCAGGCATAGCTACTGAAGGATGTTTAGGAAACTGCCTAATACAGAAAAGGGTAGAGTGCTTCAAAAGCTCCGGGGAATACCACATACAAAGACAAAGAATGTTGAAAGATTGGTCTGAGTTTGGTTTGGAGGAAGGTGGTGAGAAGTAGGGTGGGATCAAACCCAGCAGATATTTATATAATCTCATCAGTCAATTGGTACTTCTAAACTGTGCTGCTTCATACTGTGTTACACTGTACTCTGCTTCAGACTGTATTCCTGTTCTTTTGTTGGATTGGAGGCATGGTGTCTTCCTCTCTCCAAAAGACTGAAAACCCCTTGAGAATAGGAATGATGGCCCTTCTTTCACAGGACAGGGCACATACTGAGTAATAAATAAATGCAGAATTAAACTTTTCTTCCTCTCTTCTTTTCATTCCTATCCTAGGGGCCCACATAGACAATTTGCCTCTATTTTCACTGATCTTTAATTAAATCATGTCTCAAAAAATATGGGAATAGAAAAAGAAAGGGGGAGTGAGTCAGGAAAGAGTTAATTTCCTGTTGTTGCATGTTTCATTAACACTCAGTGAATCGATATTCAAAGGTCCAGATTGTCTGCGTTGTCTGTGGGTTTCAGGAAACCCTTGGATGCTTGACTTAGAAAGGCATGACTTCTGCCAAGTGAAGCCACCTTCAATGACCTGGGGTTGGTTGTAGCAATAATGCCTACTTTCTTACTCTTTTTCTACCTTGGCATTTACAATTCTTGGAGTTTTATAAAACCTCAAGAAGTAAGGCAACACCATTTACATTTCCAATGGGAGCCCTCCTCTCACACCACACACTGGTCTTTGACTCCCTCATTTTGGAGTGCTGAGGGAAGAGGAAGGGGATCATGATCATACC
Source organism: Bubalus kerabau (assembly GCF_029407905.1). Taxonomy (NCBI): domain Eukaryota; kingdom Metazoa; phylum Chordata; class Mammalia; order Artiodactyla; family Bovidae; genus Bubalus; species Bubalus kerabau. The sequence continues at coordinate 28,355,475 of NC_073645.1, forward strand.
TGACCTTTCTTCATTTTATTATGGCTCGGCTTTTACAAAAACATGGAGAAGAGCTACGGTTTAACTTTTGTGGGTTTTTTATTTGTTTCCTAAAGGAAACAGGGGGCTTGTGTTATAAATAGTTGGGGAAAGTTTGAATGTGAATGCAAATGTGTATATGTGTTTGAGAGAGAATTTCAGAAAATATGAAGATAAAATCAATGAAATCCATTTTGGAATAAAGTGTGGAACCATATCACATAAATAAATCTTTACTTTTAAAATCATCTTCTTGATTGTCATCCGTTTATTTCAGTAAATCCACTGTGACCCAAAATACGCTTTTAAGCTTATGACAGCCCTCACACCCACGCAACCTAGTGTTCCTTACACATTCACACCTTTTTAAACCTGGATTCTCCATTTGCTAATCTATGTCTGGAGAAGGCAATGGCACCCCACTCCAGTACTCTTGCCTGGAGGATCCCACAGACAGAGGAGCCTGGTAGGCTCCAGTCCATGGGGTTGCTAAGAGTCGGGTATGACTGAGCAACTTCACTTTCACTTTTCACTTTCATGCATTGGAGAAGGAAATGGCACCCCACTCCAGTACTTTTGCCTGGAAAACCCCATGGATGGAGGAGCCTGGTAGGCTGCAGTCCATGGGGTTGCTAAGAGTCAGACACAACTGAGCAACTTCACTTTCACTTTTCACTTTCATGCATTGGAGAAGGAAATGGCAACCCACTCCAGTATCCTTGCCTGGAGAATCCCAGGGACGGGGGAGCCTGGTGGTCTGCCGTCTATGGGGTCGCACAGAGTCGGACATGACTGAAGCGACTCAGCAGCAGCAGCAGCATGTCTTCTGTACACTGGACTCCAAATGAGTCTGAAAATCTGTTTCCAAAGCATGAATTTTGCCCCTACTGGGAATATTTAAAGAATGTGTTTGACTTTGGGGATGGTTAGAGAGATATATTTGTGTTTATATGTGCTTGTGGATATTTTCACATTTGTGCCTCTACAGCAGCATTCAATGTTTATTTTCCGGACAGTGACTATGGCTATGAGAGACATGGAGAGAGCCAGTGTATCCCTGCTTTCTGGTACAATCCAGCATCTCCATCCAAGGACTGCAGCCTTGGTCAAAGCTACTTTAACAGTACTGGGTAAGTAATTTACCTGAAGGAACCCTGCTCGCTGCCTTCCTATTTCACTGTTCACTAAGTTGGGATCAGAGGAGCATTGCTAGTGAAGCAAGAAAGAACACAGAGTCTGTTTACAGCAAGTGGCTTCTGAAGAAAGTCGAGGGGTTCTTTAGAGGAGCCTAGCTTTTTTGAACATAGAAGAGATTTCTGATTACCCAGATTTCAATGCCTTTTGCTATTTGCCTCTGAAATATCATAGCTATTATTTTAGTCAGGTCTTCTCTTCTGGAAAGAGATGCCACCATATTTTCCAGACCCTGATGGAAATAAATTAACACAAGTGGTATGCAGATATTATGGTTCTCTTTAGTGAGAGATGAGCTGATGCTCTTGTGGACCAATGATGGAAACTGAATGAAAAGTCAAAGTCCCATCCTGGGAACTCCTGGAATAAGAAGCTCAAAGCATACTTTCTATAATTGTCAAATTATGTATATTTCTCTTTTTGTTACTTATTACTTCCTCAGATGCTTGAAAAAAAAAATTTCCATGATTTGTTGTCTTTCCCCTTTACTTTGCCACTTCGGTGACCAGGTACAGATTTGGAAAGCAGATTGGTGGTTGAAGACAGTGTTTTTACAATTTTATGTGCTATGAATCACCTGGGGATCTTGTTAAAAGGCATCTCCTAATTTAGGCAATCTACAGTGGCATTGAAATTCTTTATTTCAACAAACTCCCACACATTGTTGTCTTTGCTGGTCCCAGCACTCATCTTTGAGTAACAAGGGACTAGAATCCAGTCTCAACTCTTCCAGTGGATGGATCTTCTAACGTCTCACACAAGTTACTCACCATCTCAGTATTTTTACTTTCAGTTCAGTTCAGTTCAGTCGCTCAGTCGTGTCCGACTCTTTGCGACCCCATGAATCGCAGCACGCCAGGCCTCCCTGTCCATCACCAACTCCTGGAGTTCACTCAGACTCACGTCCATCGAGTCAGTGATGCCATCCAGCCATCTAAAATAGTGGCCAGAGTACTATTTACATAACTGATGTCTAGAGAGAAGAAAAAACATGATGGAAGAGATGTATCGAGTGGTCTGAGATACTCTGAGAAGTATACATTTTTTTTTTAGCCAAATATTTGGTTCTTGAGAGCTATTTTTGGGATCTGAGCTGAAGTTTAAGCACTGTTGACATAATATTATTGTAGATGACTGTCTTGGGAGTTAAGTCACTCAAACTACAGATCCTGCAGAGTGAAATTTAAAGGCATGAGGTGTTAGAGAATCAAGTTTGAGGTTTGAGAAAGAGAAATGTAACAGGCATATATGACCAGCTAGGCCAGGTCTCAGCCAGAGCACACCTGGACATAGCAAGCAGGTAATTGCATTAGGGCTTCTCGTATGATCATGTGATATGTGGACCCAATTTTAAGCAAGTTCAGTGTGCCAAAACCGCTAAAAGCCAAACAAATAATTCAAGAAGATAAAAGGGAAAAACTACTCTTTTTTTTTTTTTTTTTAAAGATTCTCTAAAAATGCCTATACATACCTCTAGGTTATTTAAATGTTAGCTTCTATTACAAATCATCCACCAGCTGGCCATAGTTAAAGAGCAAGAGTGGATGATATCAAGTGTACATTAAGATGTGACATCCTCTAAAATGTCTATCACAGGTAAAGTTCAGTATTATTCTAAATGAATAAAGGTCAGCAAGAAGCTATAGATTATAAAAATTTGATTATATAGACCAGTGCTGACTGAAAGAACTATACTATGAGCCACATCAGTTCAGTTCAGTTCAGTTCAGTCGCCCAGTCATGTCTGACTCTTTGCGACCCCATGAATTGCAGCATGCCAGGCCTCCCTGTCCATCACCAACTCCCGGAGTCCCACCCAAACCCGTGTGCATCCAACCATCTCATCCTCTGTCATCCCCTTTTTCTCCTACCCTCAATCTTTCCCAGCATTAGGGTCTTTTCTAATGAATCAGCTCTTTGCATCAGGTGGCCAAAGTATTGGAGTTTCAGCTTCAACATCAGTCCTTCCAATGAACACCCAGGACTGATCTCCTTTAGGATGGACTGGTTGGATCTCCTTGCTGTCCAAGGGACTCTCAAGAGTCTTCTCCAACACCACAGTTCAAAAGCATCAATTCTTTGGCACTCAGCTTTCTTTATAGTCCAACTTTCACATCCATACACGACCACTGGAAAAACCATAGCCTTGACTAAACCGACCTTTGTTGGCAAAGTAATGTCTCTGCTTTTTAATATGCTGTCTAGGTTGGTCATAACTTTCCTTCCAAGGATATATAACTTAAAAGTTTATAATTTCCACACTGAAAAATATTTTTAAGTGAAATTAATTTAATAATATATTTTATTTAACTAAACATTCTTATCATTTCAACGAGCACTACTAACCACATTTTAAGTGCTGAGTAGCCACAGGTGAAAAGTGATTAGCATATTAGACAGGGCAGCTCTGGACCCACTGTGAACTCAGTTGGCAATTAAAATAATATGTGTCTACAAGAGAATATATTATAAGTTCACATTAGCAGTAACTACATATAACATTTGCTTGACATCCTCTTGAGATCTCCTGATGAAGATGTTGGGCTAGTAGTTCAGCAGTATGTGGGGGTCAGGGAGAGACAAAATATCAGGTATAATGGAGAACCGATATCATTCATATAGAAATTTGCTTTCAAGGCCGCCAGAAGAAGGCAACATGGATAGATTGGTTAATTACTCCTGACACACAGAGTGAAAGAAGTGATGTGATGATGATGATGATGGTGGTAGTGGTGTCTGTGGTGCATTTATTTTATGTGGTTTTACCAGAACGTTGATTTTATGCAGCTTTATGGATAGTGGTATGCCTGGAGATAAAGTCTGTCATGCAGGTCAGGGCTGTGGGCAAGCTCTCGCCTTGGCTTCACGTGCTTGGGTCAGCGGTCAAGAGAGATGGAATGTCATCACCATGCCCAAAGATGCTCTTATCTTAGACAGTCACAGTGTTTATGGGGAGATTTTCCCATGCAGGCTTCTTCTCTGAACAGTTTTACCACAGCAGGATCAAACAGGAGTTTCACACTTGTGCTTCTGGTCTGGTGTTAGTGATGAATGGGAAATAAAATATTAGCAAGGAGAGAAAATTTGCCATAAAAGAGTCCAATGGCTCCAGAGTAAGAACTAGTAGGTGTTAGGGGATGCCATGATGTCCTGGTGGTCCAGGGAAGACAGGAAGAGGCTTCCTGAGGAATCAGAGTTAGAAGAAGGCTGATCTTCTAGCTGCTTTCTGGCCTCAGGGAGGTAGAAACAAGTCTGTCTCTCACAGGGAGAAGAACCTGCTTTTCTTGCTTCCCTAGACTAGTGGGTCTGCCACCTCCTGCCTCGTGCGTGAGTCAGACATTGATTTTTCTTGGCTGGTTTAGACACTGATCTGATCCGTGGTTCACCAGGTAGGATCGATAATAGTGTTTAAAGAGCTGCTCTTCCTGAGATGAAGGGATAGTGGCTTCTCAGCATTTGTTTAGCTTCCTAAATGGCTGTCTTCTCTGGGACTCAGACGTCAGGTGCAACTGTGTGGAATCTCTGTCTCGCTCTTGCTCTCTTGCACACCCTACCGTACGTGCTTCACACGAGCACACACACATGTGATAAACCACACCACTGACAACAATCAATACCCTTTAGGTACCGGCGAATCGTGTCCAACAACTGCACAGACGGCCTGAGGGAGAAGTATACCGCCAAGGCCCAGATGTGCCCTGGAAAGGCCCCGCATGGCCTCCACGTGGCGACGACCGATGGGCGCCTGGTGGCGGAGCAGGGGCACAATGCAACCTTCATCATCCTCATGGAGGAGGTAGGGGCGCCCCTCCTGGGCCTCTGAGGTCAGAACTCACAAATGGGTCATGTCCCACATCCAGATGGGAAGAGAAGAAAGAGCTTGTGTTCCCACTAACCTTAAAACAAAGTCAATGGTGAGAAGCACCACTTGTGTGATAAGATGGAAGGGGTGAAAGAGGGCTTGGGATGTTTAGGGACCCTGTTCCCTTCATCCCACAACACAGACCTAGGCCAAAGGGGTCCCCTTGTGTCTGAGCAGGCGCAGATCTGAATATATTCTTTGAGGTACCCCTTTAGGGCCTGCATTGTTAAAGGACTCTTAATTATCATTAGACTGTATACTATAAACATTGTCAGAATGGAATTCACATTTTTTCCTGTTTGTTCCAGGATCCTTATTTTTTTTCTTTTACCCTTAACCCCACTAATTAGAAAAGCCCACAAGACTTCTAGAGAGTCTTGAAAGTATGAGTGCTTGAAATTATGAGGATGGAGGAGGGTGATCCCAATCCTCTAAACTTATTTTTCTAAAGAATGTCAAAGAATGTCATATGAGTTGACTTTCCATCAGCTGACTGCTCCATTAGTTCACTTTTTAGGTCATTTGCAGTCTGGGGAGTAAAACCAGATCAGATTCATTCATTCTGGATAGAATAGCTTTGCTATATGCTTCTTTGCTTCCTATATGAGTTGTTTCATCTGTTTCCATACCAGGGAAGTTTTCAGGCACTCCTTGCTAAGGGGCTGGGGCAGGGAAGTTTGCCTGATTTACAAAGCCATCTACATTTAAATGCAAATTACTGTGTGCTCCTGAGATCTTGGAAAGAGACCAAAGCAGGCCAGGAGTGTGTCCCGGCCCCACCCACCCCCACCCCCACCTCCACCCAACTGTGAATACTTTAGAAATCTTTAAAGTCTGGCCCACAATGGACAGGACAGTGAGGGCTCCTTATCCTGGGTCGGCACATTCTTTAGCCTTCATCCACACTGGGTGCTTAAATTAAAGAACTTTAATATTCAGAGGAGGTCATTATCGCATTCCCACTAGGGAGTTTCCAGGATCAGCTCTATTAAAACCTTCTCTTGAATGGATGTGAAGAGCCATGATCTTATCCATTTGAATTGCCTTCAGTTCATTTCCACTTTAATTTATATTCATAAACTCAAGGGTAGTTGACATTGTGTTGGGGGCAAGGTAGCACCTATCAATATTTTACTCACATGTGGGTTGCCATGGCGGGAGAGACAGTGAAACTGTGATGAATGCACAGTCACTGGGCAGGAGAATTGGCTCATAATTCCAAAATGATGTATTTCTCTTCTTTCATCTCCATCAACAATCTTTGTAAATAAGCAGAGAAACCTGATTCTTCTTTCTCATCCAGAACCCTTATCTTATGGTTAGGTTCAGTTGAATTTATCCAAACTCTCAGCCCAATAAAGTGGGATGAAGTACAAGAAAGTACAAAGTACAAGAAAGGATGGGGTTCAGTATCAGCTCTTAGGAAGCTAAGGATCGACTTGGGATGGTAAGATGCACTCAACTAAACCACTGACATCACCTCCTCAGGTGGGCCCAGGTGGCTCTTGGCATCCCTGAGGCAGAAATACCTGTGAGCTGAGATGGTCAAAAAATGCTTCAGGGAAGAGGGGGCTTAGGCAAGTTTAGGGAAAGCTAAGATCAATAGAGCACAGGTATATTTTCAGCAGGTATGCAGTATTTATCTGTAGAATGGAAATAATTATCCTATCTCACAGAGTTATTTTGAAGGTGATATCATATAATATGTGTTAAGCAATTAGCATCATGTTTGGAACCTAATGATAATACTAAAATATAGGAAAATTTTAATAATAGCATAGTGAATGAGAGTACTGAAACCAGACTGCTGCTGCTACTGCTAAGTCACTTCAGTCGTGTCCGACTGTATGACTGTGTGACCCCATAGACGTCAGCCCACCAGGCTCCCCTGCCCCTGGAATTCTCCAGGCAAGAACACTGGAGTGGGTTGCCATTTCCTTCTCCAATGCAGGAAAGTGAAAAGTGAAAGTGAAGTCACTCAGTCGTGTCTCTTAGCGACCCCATGGACTGCAGCCCATCAGGCTCCTCCATCCATGGGATTCCCCAGGCAAGAGTACTGGAGTAGGATGCCATTGCCTTCTCCCAACACCAGACTACTTGGGTTCAAAACTTGGCTCTTCCACTATTGGCTACAGAGACTTTGGTCTAATTCCTTTATTTGTGTCCTCATTTCTAAAATGGGAACAGTAATACTTTCTACATTTTAGAGTTATGAGGGGACTAATTCCTTGGAACTGAAAAGAAGCTTTATCAGTGTTAGCTGTTACTACTACTATTATTATTATCATGAAACAAGAGAGGAACAATTAATGTCCATGAGCGATTGAGGGACGCCCTTGGCTTCCACACTTCAGAGCTTCATAGAGGCTCTACCTTCTCCATAGTTGCTAATATCAGCCACATCAGGCTACCTGAGTTTGGGCATACAAAGGCAATAGACCCATAGTACCTGTTCGCAGTGCCCAGTAGCTATCAGACAGGAGTCTGATGATTGTGTTGAGAGTGTTTCAGGAGGGTGTTTGGGGGAGATTCAGGCCTCTGGGGGTGATGCTGAAGGCAGAGGACCAAGCATCAGAGAGGAGTCGGGCTGGACCATGCAAATGGGCCCAGGCCAGCTGCTATTCCCCTTTGCAGGGTGATCTCCAAAGGACAAACATCCAGCTTGACTTTGGGGACGGGATTGCAGTGTCCTACGCTAATTTCAGTCCCATTGAGGACGGCATCAAGCACGTGTACAAGAATGCAGGCATCTTCCAGGTGACAGCCTATGCGGAGAACAACCTAGGCTCAGACACAGCGGTGCTCTTCCTGCATGTGGTTTGTAAGTAGCTTGAACCACGCCTCCCTTACCCTGCTCCCGGTTGACTACCTCTTCTGTTCAGGCTTCCTGAGATCCCTCACTGAGCTGGAATTGGTATGACTACTACCACAAATGATAACCCCAGTCAGAAGACAGATGTGAGTTCATCTATGTTGGCGTTTCCTGATGCTAAAGTAGACGGATTATTTTGAAAGTTTGGAAAATGTTACCACCTCGTCTCTCCTTTTCAGCTCCACTCTGTTCTGATATAAGTGTGCACATGCAAACACATATTCAGGTAAAAGTCTCTTGCATTGGAGCCTGCTAAAATAGAGGGAGAGAGGAGTCATCTGGTTCACAGCCACAGGCTCATTTTCAAGTTACTCTGAGTGAAGGCGGCACAAATCAAAGTAAATTGTTCTTTCCACTGAAAGAGCCAAAGAAGGATTAAAGAAACATGTGCCCAAATTGTTTTATATGTAGAACTGAACGCGTAAAGTAACTTAATTCTTACACCCAAGGTTACTTCAAGTTTATCCCAGATGTAAATAATTCTAAGAACTCCCCAACAGTTTTGTTGTCCTAGAATTTGTTTCATGGCTGTTGGCTGTTGCTTGAAAAGTGTAAGTGTTAAGTCACTCAGTCATATCTGACTCTTTGTTACCCCAGGGACTGTAGCCCACCAGGCTCTCTGTCCATGAAATTTTCCAGGCAAGAATGCTGGAGTGGGTAGCCATTCCTTTCTTCAGGGGATCTTCCCGACTCAGGGATTGAACCCCAGTCTCCCACATCACAGGCAGATTCTTTACTGTCTGAGTCACCAGGGAACAAACCAAACAGTTGAAGTTCCAAAGTAGTATGTTAATCCTGGATGTATTTTGTGTCTTTTATATCCTGGAACTTGACTTAGATAAATTGAAACCTAAATATGATTTAAAATGTTGGGTTAAGGAAATGTTGTTTGGGGACTGTTATTGGTTTCCTATACTTTATAGTGATAATCATGGGTCTAAGGACTACTGTAGTTTTTACTTATATACCCCACAATAGTTTAGAGGCTATGCTGTATCTGATGGTCTTCCCAGGTGGCTCAGTGGTAAAGAATCCACCCGCCAATGGAGGAGTCACAGGAGATGCAGTTTCGATCCCTGGGTTGGGAAGATCACCTGGCTGGGGAAATTGCAACAAAACTCCAGTGTTCTTGCCAGAATAATCCTATGGACAGAGGAGGCTGGCAGACTGCAGTCCGTGGGCTCTCAAAGTTTCAGGCATGACTGAGTGATTGAGCACACACACTCATACATGCTACATATGGTGAAAATTAAATTCTTAAGAGAACCTAGGTGAACATAAGAGACACTTCCTATTAACAACTCAGTGAAAATATAAACAACCTACACTTGAAAAGTCCCTGGCAAACAGTGACCTAGCTGGTCTCCTAGCATTCTGGTTATACTAATAGTATAAGGCCCAGCAGCGATGAGGGAAGTGCATGGAGAAAGACCTGGGTGATATATCCTTAAAGACACCAAGCTACTGGACCATGGGGTAAATGATTTCTTCTCTGAAACTTCTGAACTCGTTTTAAAATGGCTTAATTCCAACTGGTACCTTGCTCTATAGGTCTCTTGCAACAATAGTAGATAGGAATTACAAATAACACATCCAGTCATTCACTATTTTATTCAATGACTATTTGTTGAGTTCTTAATATATTGCTAGATACTGGGGACACAGTATAGAAAGATGGCCCCCCTCTTGCAGAGTTTACATTCTTGTGAGAGAGGAAAAGCACGGCTAGAAATGGGCCATCAGTAGCCCCGTGGTGATAATCACACCACACCATCTATACTCTTTCTGTGCCAGCAGCACCAGGTCAGAAACCCAGGTGGCTGGTGTGCAGGGTGTTTACAAGCCAACTTTAGAGCAAAAAAAAGACCTGTATTTGAATACTGATCATATCCTTTTGTGAAATGTTTAATATCTGTCAACTTTCTTAGTCTTTACAAACTTCTGATCCCTCTCCTATAATATTTAGATTATAGTGAGGCTTTGAGAATCAAATTGGATTATGTGTATGTGTCAGGGTCCCCAAGACATCCTCTCCCAGGTTTAGTGATTTGCTGGAAGGACTTGTAAGTCTAAGCATATAGTCATAGTTCAGACTTTGATTCATTACACTGATCAGCAGAGAGAGATCAACAAAGAGAAAAGGCCTGTGGGTCAAAGTCTGTAGGAAAAAAAGTGCAAACTTCCAAAAGTCCTCTCCCATGGAGTCCCACAGAACATGCATAATTCCCCAGCAATGAGTTAGAGCAATGCGTATGAAGAGCTCATTGCAAACTCAGTGGCCGTGGCTTCTACTGGGGACTGATCAAATAGCCATCCTCTGCCTAGTGTGCACAAAATTTCCAGACTTCCTGAGGAAAATACTTTTTTCAGAATAAACCATGTCTGTGTGTGTGCCTAGTCTCTCAGTCATATCTGACTCTTTGCTACTCCATGGACTGTAGTCTACCAGCTCCTCTGTCCACAGAATTCTCCAGGCAAAAATACTGGTATGGGTAGCTGTTCCCATCTCCAGGGGATCTTCCTGACCCAGGGATCGAACCCAGGTCTCCTGCATTGCAGGCAGATTCTTTACCATGTGAACCACCAGGGAAGCCCTAGAATAAACCATATCATTGCTTAAAAAAGAAAAAAAATTCTAGGCAGAGTGAACCAGTCCTATCAGCTAACTGTTGACTGGAAATACACTGAGAGCCAAGTTCCCTTACGCCAGAAAAGGGCCAGTCTGACACACAGGTTTTTTTAAAAAACAAATTTACTTTCCTCTGTTCCAATGACCTGCCCCACTCATGTTCCTAATTCTCCCAAGAGTGGACCTTGTCTGCTGGGCACAAAGACCAGTGTACTTCAGTGGCAAAAACAACAACAACGAGGAACAGGTTTATATTGTGGGTTATGTGCGTGAAGGAGGAAATGTTCCTTGAAACTTTTATCGTGCTCATAATTCCCTCCAAATCAATCATGGCTGCATTTACCAGACAGTTATTATAGTGGAAACTGCTCTTGGCCTCACCTTGGGCCATTAGCTAACAAAAGTAGCTGTTAGCCGCCCATAATAACCAATCTCACACAGATTATTAGATTTTTATTAAAAAGAACACTCTTTGACAGTGAGGATTTTAGGAGTTTCCTGGATTCCCTTCTGAATCCTCCCAACTCTCTTCTCTCCAATCCATGGTTTATCTGTAGGTGGAAACCTGGAGCTTCTGGCTCAGGTTCTTTGCTCTAAAAAGCTGTTTAGTGTTCCTTGAGATTATGTTTACTTGTCCTGAAACTGGCATATATGTGGCTGTGTTTGATGGTGTTCTAATTCATGGATGCTCCACCCCTTTTGTGTTTGGCATGAATTTGATAAGAAGAGGGCTTCCCAGGTGACGCTAGTGGTAAAGAACTCCCCTGGCAATGCAGGAAACGTAAGAGATGCAGGTTCAATCCCTGGATCGGGAAGATCTCCTGGAGTAGGAAATGGCACCCCACTCCAGTATTCTTGCCTGGAAGATTCCACGGGCAGAGGAGCCTGGCAGGCTATAGTCTGTAAGGTCACAAGGAGTCAAATAAGACTGAGAGACTGAGCACAGTAGGGAGAAGGAGGTCTCATTTTATATTTGGGGGCATCAAAATGCCCAACAATGTAAGTCTTAGATGAGTGGAGATGTCTGAGTAACAGAAAACTGAGAAGCCCCTCCAGTGCTGTGAATCATAGCAATGTGGAAAAAGCTCAGGGTTCTCATGAGCTGGCCAGCAGGATGGGCTCTGCACATTTTGAAGGAGAGAGCTAAGAATAGGAGCGTTATCTAAAAAATAGTACAAATGAACTTATTTACAAGACAGAAACAGATTCACAGACATAGAAAACAAACTTATGGTTACCAAAGCGGAATAGGGTGGGGGTAAATTAGAAGCATGTGATGCCAGATGCACACTACCATATATAAGATAAATAAGCAACAAGGATTTACTGTACAACACAGGGAATTCTATCCAATATCTTATAATAACCTAGAATAGAAAAAAGAATATATTTATGTATGTAGGTAGGTATGTATGTATAACTAAATCACTTTGCTGTATACCTGAAACTAATGCAATATTGTAAATCAACTATACTTCAATTGAAAAACAAAACAGAAGCATTGACCTTGAGGATAAAGGGACTCCATTCCCATTACGGGGAGAGTGAGAAATCTGAATGTGGGCATGAAGAAGGACTCAGAGGTGTTAAAGTAAGACCCAGGTTTCTCATTTCCCTCCCAGGACACGGCCTGGTCAGGGACCCCTTCCCATTGCCGTATTCTCTTCCACACAGATCAATAAAACACAAACAGCAAAGAGAGTTTAACCAGATGAACTCCTAAAATTGAGTAAAGAAATGAAAACTAGCCAGTATTTTCTCACACCTGTGTTTTTTAAATTCTAGCCCACAATCAAACCATACAAAAATAATTAAACAGGCTCACGAGTTGAAAATAATTAAGCCTTTAGCCAAATGTGTATCTGAAGTGACAGGTTTGAAACTATTTGTTGGAAGAAATCTTGAAATGCTGTATGCCTGGGGTCAGCTGAGAGAGCTGTAGGCAGAGAGTGTTTTTGCACTGTAGATACACAGATTCTTGAATACTTTGTTGATTGTTCAGAAAAATACCATCTGGACAGTGGCAAGCAGGTCTGGCTGATCTCCTCATCTGATCTCAGTTCCTGTCCAAACACCTTTTCTCCCAATATAAATTTACCTATGACACAGGAGGTACGAATGAGATTCACAATAATGCCCACTCTTGTAAGAGAGACTTTAACCCAGTGATAAACAGGAGCCATGATGGTGTGGTGGTGGTGGTGGAAATAGTGTCAGCCCATAACTAATTATATGATACTTTTAATATCCCCAGATCACCTTCATATCTTCTTATTACTGTAAGGAAGGCAAAGGACGGTGTAACAGCCTGTGTAGGGTCAAAGTTATATAAAATAGAAGAAAAGGTCATACAGCCAAAATTAAATAGGAGCAGAAATAAAAAGTATCTTTCTGCTTTCTTCCCTTTAAACAGCCATCTCCAAAATAACCAAGGATGTCATTAGTGAAGGCCTGGTGGCCTGGAAAATGCCCCACTCATGAGACGAACTCAAGGTTCCAAGGATAAAGAGATGTCCTTGCTGCAGCTGTGACCTTTAGTCACTTTAGCTCATCAGCATTATCATGTTGGAAACCAGAAAATGTGTTCCAGCAAAGTGTGGGCAGAGAACTAGAACATTTTAGTTGGATCTGGTGAAGTAGAAAGGATGTAAGAAAGGGAAAAGTGGAGGAAGGGAACACAGGGAAGAAAGGCAGTGGGTAGGGAAAAAAAAGAAAAGGAAAAAGAAAGGGGTAAGGGTTGGGGAGAAAATCCCACGGAATTAAAAAATAACATATCTGCCCCACAAATGGGAGAGGGAGAGGGTGGGAAGATTTGGGAGAATGGCATTGAAACATGTAAAATATCATGTATGAAACGAGTTGCCAGTCCAGGTTCGATGCACGATACTGGATGCTTGGGGCTGGTGCACTGGGACGATCCAGAGGGATGGAATGGGGAGGGAGGAGGGAGGAGGGTTCAGGATGGGGAACACATGTATACCTGTGGCGGATTCACTTTGATATTTGGCAAAACTAATACAATTATGTAAAGTTAAAAAAAAAAAAAATATCTGCCCCACAAATGCAGTGCTGACTCATTAACATTTTTCTTCAGCATTTTCCTCCTCTCATGTTATTTTGAAAATGAATTAAATTAAAATTCTCACTCATTGTGCATAGAATGGATTCCAATGTATTCTCTTACTTGCTAGTTTAGAACTTGAGACTGCTTACATCAGTTTTCTGAGGAGCAAAAAAGAAAAGTTTGGTCATCTTTTGGCAAACAGCTTTTAAAATTATTATTATTTGTGAACCTGGCATTTATTTCTCTTCAATTTAAGGAGACAGGCTTTTTCCTTTTCATAATACAGCCCTGCCAGCTTCTGAGTGACACCCACTGAGTGTTGCAGATGACAGGCACAATGGCCGATTGTTGAACAAGATGGAACCAATTAACAATTGAGGATAATGGCAGAGCCCTCCATACAATGCACCGACCCCCAATCACGATACAGGCTAGGCGGCAGATATGCAAGAGCTCGCTCTTTATCTTCCTATTTTTTGGCTAAGTGTCCAGTAAACTAGCTTTGTCCTTAGATTTGAGGTTCATAAGCATTTGTGGTGGGATCATCAGACGGAAGTTAAGTTCAGATGTCACTCAATCTGAAGCCCAAATTGAGTTCCCTGTTGTTTGCAGTGCTTCATTTCAAGCACACACACACACACACACACCTCAACATCTGTGAGTTTGCAATTGTTGTTTTATTATAGGTGATGGTAAAGATAAAGAATCTGGGAATGTGAGCTTTTGTTTATTCGGGAATAGAAACACTGACATTGCTTTCCTTGTTCCCTCAGGTCCTGTGGAGCATGTTCATCTCCGGGTCCCCTTTGTTGCCATAAGAAATAAGGAGGTCAACATCAGTGCAGTTGTGTGGCCCAGCCAGCTGGGGACTCTTACGTATTTCTGGTGGTTCGGCAATAGTACAAAGGTTTGGCCCTTATCGATTAGTATCTGCTTAGATTTGACCCTTTCTGATTGGGATCTGCTTAGATGATCCCATGTTCTAACTTCTATTTGATGCTGGGAGCACAGGGGGATGTGGGCAATAACAGATACTCAATGAAGCTTGGAATCCATGTCAATGAATATGACATACCTTCCCACATCAAGTTCATTGCTATAATAGGGGAACTTCAAATATCCTAAGGAAGAAAAGATTATATAAACCTGGTTGTTCTTGCTCTTCTGATCAATTTTTCTAATATTCATTTTGCTCTGTTTTGTTTTAATCCTAGCCTTTCTACGCATTAGGTGTATAATATCAAGAAAGTCATTTAATGGTAAATAATCAGCCTGCAATTCCAGGTGACCTTGGTTCAATCCCTGGGTTGGGAAGATCCTCTGGAGAAGGGCATGGAAACACATTCCCACATTCTTGCCTGGAGAATCCCATGCAGAGAGGAACCTGGAGGCTACAGTCCATGGGTCGCAAAGAGTTGAACATGACTGAGCAACTAATACACACACACACACACACACACACATCGAGAAAGTCACTTCAGTTCAGTTCAGTTGCTCTGTTGTGTCTGACTTTGCGACCCCATAGACTGCAGCACACCAGGCCTCCCTGTCCATCACCAACTCCCGGAGTTTACTCAAACTCATGTCCATTGAGTCAGTGATGCCATCCAACTATCTCATCCTTGATCATCCCTTTCTCCTCCTGCCTTCAATCTTTCCCAGCATCAGGGTCTTTTCAAATGAGTCAGTTCTTCGCATCAGATGGTCCAAAGTATTGGAGTTTCAGCTTTAGCATCGGTCCTTCCAATGAATATTCAGGACTGATTTCCTTTGGGGTGAACTGATTGGATCTCCTTGCAATCCAAGGGACTCTTAAGAGTCTTCTCCAACACCACAGTTCAAAAGCATCAATTCTTTGGCACTCAGCTTTCTTTATAGTCCAACTCTCTCATCCATACGTGACTCCTGGAAAAACTATAGCTTTGACTAGATGGACCTTTGTTGGCAATATAATGTCTCTGCTTTTTAATATGGTGTCTAAGTTGGTCATAGCTTTTCTTCCAAGGAGCAAGTGTCTTTTAATTTCATGGCTGCAGTCACCATCTGCAGTGATTTTGGAGCCCAAAAAAATAAAGTCTGTCACTGTTTCCATTGTTCCCCCATGTATTTACCATGAAGTGATTATGATCTTAGTTTTCTGAATGTTGAGTTTTAAGCCAACTTTTTCACTCTCTTCTTTCACTTTTATCAAGAGGTTCTTTTTCGCTTTCTGCCATCAGGGTGGTGTCATCTGCATATCTGAGGTTATTGATATTACTCCTGAAAATCTTGATTCCAGCTTGTGCTTCATCCAGCCTGGCATTTCACATGATGTACTCTGCATATAAGTTAAATAAGCTGGGTGACAGCATATAGCCTTGACATACTCCTTTCCCGATACCAGTCTGTAGTTCCATGTCCAGTTCTAACTGTTGCTTGTCGACCTACATACAGATTTCTCAGGAGGCAGGTCAGGTGGTCTGGTATTCCCATCTCTTTAAAAACTTTACACAATTTGTTGTGATCCACCCAGTCAAAGGCTGTGGCATAATGAATAAGATGCACAAAGGCAAAATGGTTGTCTGAGGAGGCCTTACAAATAGCTGTGAAAAGAAGAGAAGCAAAAGGCAAAGGAGGGAAGAAAAGATATACCCATTTGAATGCAGAGTTCCAAACAATAGCAAGGAGAGATAAGAAAGCCTTCCTCAGTGATCAATGCAAAGAAATAGAGGAAAACAATAGAATGGGAAAGACTAGAAATCTGTTCAAGAAAATTAGAGATACCAAGGGAACATTTCATGCAAAGATGAGCACAATAAAGGACAGAAATTGGATGGACCTAACAGAAGCAGAAGATATTAAGAAGAGGTGGCAAGAATACACAGAAGAACTGTACAAAAAATAAATACTCAGTTGCCATGTAATAATTCCTTTTTAAAAGGAATGGAACAATGCCAGTTTTGTTTGTTTGTTTGAGATGAACAAATAGAACTTCAGCTCTTGCATGATAAGAGTAGGATATGATTCATTCCTGCTCTTATTTTCAAGTAAAAAATGTTTTTTACTGAAGTAGAGTTGATTTACAGTATTGTGAGTCCTGCTTTTGTTTAGGGAAGCAGCATTGTATGGTGCTCAGTAAAATGAAGCGCCATATAATGGTGCTTAGTAAGAAAGCTAAGATCATCGAACAAGCAAGAGAGTTCCAGGAAAACATTTACTTCTGCTTTATTGACTACTCTAAAGCCTAGGCTGTGTGGATCACAACAAACTTGGAAAATTTTTCAAGACATGGAAATACCAGACCAGCTTACCTGCCTCCTGAGAAATCTGTATGCAGATCAGAAAGCAACAGTTAGAACTGGACATGAAACAACAGACTGGTTCCAAATAGGGAAAGGAGTACCCTGCTGATTTAACTTATATGCAGAGTATATCATGCGAAATGCCGAGCTGGATAAAGCATAAGCTGGAATCAAGATTGCTGGGAGAAATATCAATAAGTTCAGATACACAGATGACACCACCCTTATGGCAGAAAGAAAAGAACTAAAGAGCCTCTTGATGAAAGTGAAAGAGGAGAGTGAAAAGGTTGGCTTAAAACTCAACATTCAGAAAACTAAGATCATGGCATCTGGTCCCATCACTTCATGGCAAACAGAAGCGGAAACAATGGAAACAGTGAGGGACTTCACTTTTGGGGCTCCAAAATCACTGCAGATGTTGACTGCAGCCATGAAATTAAAAGATGCTTGCTCCTTGGAAGAAAAGCTGTGACCAACCTAGACAGCATATTAAAAAGCAGAGACATTACTTTGCCAACAAAGGTCAATCAATAAAAGCAATGGTTTTTCTAGTAGTCATGTATGGATGTGAGAGTTGGACTATAAAGAAAGCTGAGTGCCAAAGAATTGATACTTTTGATCTGTAGTGTTGGAGAAGACTCTTGAGAGTCCCTTGGACTGCAAGGAGATCCAATCAGTCCATCCTAAAGGAAATCAGTCCTGAATATTCATTGGAAGGATTGATGCTGAAACTGAAACTCCAATACTTTGACCACCTGATGCGAGAAACTGACTTGTTGGCAAAGACCCTGATGCT
Organism: Bubalus kerabau; assembly: GCF_029407905.1. Taxonomy (NCBI): domain Eukaryota; kingdom Metazoa; phylum Chordata; class Mammalia; order Artiodactyla; family Bovidae; genus Bubalus; species Bubalus kerabau. The sequence continues at coordinate 28,373,191 of NC_073645.1, forward strand.
GGGAAAGATTGAAGGCAGGAGGAGAAGGAGACGACAGAGGATAAGATGGTTGGATGGCATCACTGACTCAATGGACAAGAGTTTGAGTAAACTCTGGGAGTTGGTGATGGACAGGAAGTCCTGGCATGCTGCGGTCCATGGGGTCGCAAAGATTAGGACATGACTGAGTGACTGAACTGATTATGTGGTGGAGAGAATATGTACTGTGGGTTCAGAAAGAAAAGGGTGAGGTTTCTAGCATTGCTGCATGTTGTTTGTGTGAGCTTGATCAAGTGGTTCAACCTAACATTTAAAGCACTCAACTGAAAACTGAGAGACTAATGCTTATGTCATCTTGATTTTTGTGAAAACTAAGTAAAATAATCTGTATTTCCCTGGCATAGATTAGGTACTCACTAAATGATGCTTTTTTTTTTTGGTATAAAATATGGCAGTTAGGATGGGTTGATAAAAGACAATTAGATTTATGGGACCCCAAGGACAATTTTCTGTTTGTATCCTTTGTGCTGTGTACTTTTAATTTCTTAGTATAGGCTATGATGCTTTTGCATTTCTAGTGTTATTGTTCACTGGGACAATAGGTAAGGAGGTTAGTTAATAAGATGCCCCTTTGGTACATTAGAGTCTTGAAGCTCCCTATGTGAGATGAGCATTCTAAAGGCAAACATCTGGTTCACTCTTGAGCCAGAACCCAGGTGTCCTCACTCCCGTCTATACCAGTACCATTCCCAGCCCCAGGATGCTTTCTTTGCATCACTCAGTTTGTCTCTGGGAGCTCACGAAGTGCAGTGAAGTGAAAGTTACTCAGTCATGTCCAACTCTTTGCAACCCCATGGACTATACAGTCCATGGAATTCTGCAGGCCAGAATACTGGAATGTGTAGCTATTCCCTTCTCCAGGGGATCTTCCCCACCCAGGGATCGAACCCAGGTCTCCCAAATTGAAGGCAGATTCTTTACCAGCTGAGACACAAGGGAAGCCCAACAGCTCATAGACCCTAAAATTCTGCTTCAAACACTAGCAGACATAAACATGGTGAAATAAAAAGAAAAAGTTTTCCGGGAGGAGAACACCTGAAAGAGAAGGACTTTAAGTTCATTTCACCTCAGAGGATGTGAGGTTTGGGCTGTCCAGCCAGGGAGTTCTTTTCCTGTAGTGTTTGTTCACCTGTGGACTTTTCAGGGAGATGACTGTGTACAGAGGGCAGTTCTTGGCCATCATAAGCCCAATGATTTACTCAACTGCCCACAAGGAACTGAGGACAGGGCTTCTCTGTGGCACCAGTTTTTTTCTTTGTGTGTTGATTCTGTGACCTGAAATACCAGGCAGTGTCTAATAAATATTTGATCAATGGAGAAGTGGATAGTGTGATTAGAGAGTTGTTTCTATTTCTCAGATAATCATCTGTGTTAGTTTGAAGCTCAATGTACTTTTCTCTAAGTCAAGGATAAAAACATCAAATCCATGAACATCACTGAGTTATTATTTGAAATTATCTGCCTCTCTAATTTATATTGTGCCATATTATGAAGGGGAAATTTTAAAATTGCAGAAAGCCATTATTGTTTTATTTTTTTAATGACAATGACCTGAAGTATTCCTTTGGTTAAGAATTCCACCTATAATGAGCATAAAGTGTTGTAAAAATACTTAGATATCAAAGATTCTACTGGTTGGTTTTTGTTTCCAAAGAACCAAGAGAATGAGAGTACATTAGAGGCATTCAAACAGAGTGATATTGAGACAAGTCCCGATACAGGTTCTTCTTTGTTCTATGTCTTTGATCAAATCAGGTAATTGCTCTGTGCCTCAGTTAAGTAAGGCTAGCAGAGACTATATTCTAATATTGCTTTGAAGATTAATAAGGAAAGGTACTTAAGTGCTTAGAACCTATCTAAGCACTTGAATATTATCAGTCACTGTTGTGCTTATCCTTTGTATCAGTGGGATATACCTCTTGGGGAGCAAATCTGACATGGTTCCACAGATTTCTCTCCCACTTCTAAGCATGGTTATTCTGCTAGTTAAAAAAAGGTGTATTTTCAGTGCTTTTGCCAGCATCAAGACAGAAACACATTAAGGTGGCCATAGTGTTGAAAAGTTGATCCAGTGAGATTTTTCCTGGCAAATGAGTTTCTTCGGGTGGTTGTTGGGTGCTCTGAGTATCGAGCTAGTTGGCTGCCTTTGATAAACAAACTGATCTGTGAAAGGGGCAGATATTAATTTTGAGCATTTATTTCTACTATTGTCTTTATATACATTATTGTATTTAGTCATCAGAATATCACTGATGAAAGAGAAATTGGCTTGTGTGTGTATATCTGTGTGTTGTGACCAGGTGAATTGGACAGTTTCACCCCAGTGGTTGAATTAAGTCAACCTCCCAGTAAGAATCAGTTGAGGGTCTTCCCTCATGGTTCAGTGGCTAAGACTCCTCTTTCCCAATGCAGAGAACCTGGGTTCTATCCCTAGTTGGGAAACTAGATCTCTTATGTACAACCAAGAGTTCACATGCCACAACTAAGGCCTGGCGTAAGGCCAAATAAATAAATAAATAAAATTTTATTTAAAAAAGAATCAGTTGACATCCCCCCAAATATTTATAGTCAACCTTCTGTTTGGTGCCCTTAGGAATAGAAGAGCACTTTGTCTCTACCTTCAGGGAAAGTACATTTCTGATAAGAAGGCACAGTGAATACACACACAGTTATTGGTGCTCAAGTGTGATGATGTATGCATAAATGGAAGAGATCCAGTGTTCCTAAAATCCAACTGTAGGCCCGTATACCTTCAAACCTATTAGCAGATGTGAAATTATATCAGGAGTTCCATGAATCTTTCTCAAGAACTTGTATTTTGTGCTAGCTGTTATGAGGAACACAAAAACAATATAAATTTCATTTGTTCCCCTTAGTGAGTGAAGTCGCTCATTCGTGTCTGACTCTTTGCGACCCCATGGACTGTAGCTTACCAGGCTCCTCCGTCCATGGGATTTTACAGGCAAGAATACTGGAGTGGGTTGCCATTTCCTTCTCCAGGAGATCTTCCTGATCTAGGGATCGAACCCGGGTCTCCCGCATTATAGGCAGATGCTTTACCGTCTGAGCCTCTATTTGAGGCTCAGACGGTAAAGTCCTCTATTTGAAAATATGAGGTTAACATCCGAGAATAGATACTATAAGCTATGGTAATAGGAATATAACATTATTGGCCCAGCCAAGCAGCTTAGGGGGTGATGGATGCAGGGCTTCTTGGTCTTAGAGCAAGTCGTGTATGGAGCTGGTCCTAAGCTGGCATTGAAGGAGCAATAGAATTGGGGCAGAAAGGAGGGAAGGGATTTGTATGCAGTGGTAAGGCTTTGGGTATGTTTTTGTTCTGTGTAGATTGAGTCTACCAAAGTGGGATTCATTTGGGATGAATTGCATAACAACTAAAACTGGAGTGGATAGGTGACCAATGGCTTTAAATGACATAAATGAATACATTTTATTTTGTCATAGAAATTCATATTTAGAAGAGGATATTGTAAGAGAGTGGGCTTTCCAGGTGGCTCAGTGGTAAAGAACCCCCCTGCCAGTGCAGGAGACTTAAGAAAAGTGGGTTCGATCCCTGGGTTGGAAAGATCCCGTGGAGGAGGGCATGGCAGCCTACTCCAGAATTCTTCCCTGGAGAGTCCCATGGGCAGAGGAGCCTGGCCAGCTGCAGTCCATAGAATTGCACAAAGTCAGAGCTGACTGAAGCAACTAAACATACATGCACATGTTATTGTGGAATCTGCTAAAACTTTTAAGGGAGATAAGCGTAGTGATTGCATAGTCTGTCTAATTTGGGAATGGCAAGTTTTTATCAGGGTATACATTTAAACTGTGGACATTTGATAATATTCTATGTTGATTTACTGTGTTTGGGAAAATGGTGTAGGCTGCATCCACACATTTCCGTGAAGCTCCCAGATCCATTATTCAGGGGGATATCTTCTAACTATGTAGTCGTTCAAGAGCTTTGCTGATGTCTTGCTGGGTTTACTGGATAGGATGTGACCTGTTGCACATAAGGGACTCTTTGTGGGCAGGGATGTAACCCACAGCCTATGCAGGCCATGAGCCTTGCCGTGGGCTGCCCGTGCAGCTTGGACAAAACACAGAGAAGTCAATTGGCCGCATGTTGGATTTGTGGGGCTCTAAAAGGCCAATTTGCTGGGATTAACAGAGGTCTGGCTTAATAAATGTGTCTGCTTGCCTAATAGATTTAGTAAATGAACCTTAAAATACTTGATTTAATTTAGTGTTGTGCACTAGACATGGGTGGCCAGTGAAGAACTCAAGAATTCCGTGGAGTGTTCCAGCTTTGCAAGGGAGGTGAAATCAGCCATGATGCTATAATAGCTGATGAAAAACAAAAGCAATTTGAAAAACAAAATTAGCTTCTGCCATCTCTCTAGCATGGAAGCCTGTGGTCTGCTGCCCTGGAGGCCAAGTGTGCTCATTTGACACAGTTTGCTGTGGCTCAGAGCCCTGACTGGCTGGTGGGATGGCATGCTCCCTCCCACCTCAGCTGGCATTTCCTTGCTTGGTTCCTGGATCTGCTAGGAAAGCAGCCAGAGAGGAGAAAGTCAGATCTGCTGGAGCGGGAGGAATCCCTCTCCTTTCAGGTTGCCCAGCCCAGTCTAAGACAAGAAGAGTGTGCAGAGAAAGAAGAGTGGGGACCACGTAGACCCCTGAGTGCTGAGGATGATGTGGGAGTAGTGCAGATTCCTTTAAAAAAAAGTGAAAGTAGCTCAGTCGTGTCTGACCCTTTGTGACCCCATAGACTATACAGTCCATGGAATTCTCCAGGCCAGAATACTGGAGTGGGTAGCCAGATTCCTTGAAGAGAACACCATTAGGGGAGAAAGGATCCTGATGGTGAGAGGTGGGAAGAGATTAGAGATAGCTGAGGGCAGTAACCAAAACAGAAGGGTAATGTGATATAGTTATGGTCAGAGAGAACAATTTATGGAAGCAAGAGAAACTAAAAACACATCAGTTATTCCTTTGCTGTTTTGTTTCTCTCCCAACATTTTATTATTAAAAACTTCAAACACAAATTAAAAAATGAAATAATTTTACAGTGAATATCCATATACCCACCACCTGTAGTCTATCATTGGAGAAGGGCATGGCAACCCACTCCAGTATTCTTGCCTGGAGAATCCCATGGACATTATATATTAACATCTACTCTGCTTGTTTTATCATGTCTATTTATCTGTCCATCCTTAGTCTATCATTAACACATAGTCTATATTAACATCTACTCTGCTTGTTTTATCATGTCTATTTATCTGTCCATCCTTCTATCCAGCAATCAACTGATCTTAATTTTTTAAAATTCATTTTAGAATAAATTTCAGACAGCTATATACTTTATCCTAAATGCTTCAGGCTACAAATCATTCTTTACTTGTTTACATTTTTTCCTCCATGGAGGTATGAAATGTATCAATCACAAAATGGACAGATCTGAAGTCTGTACTTCCTGAGTTCTGAGAAATACACATACTTATAACCTAAACTCCTATCAAGATATATATTATTAGCATTGCTTCCAAAAGTTCTCCATACCCCTTCTCAGTAAATTCCCACCCCAAACCCCAGAGCCAACCACTATTTTTTCCCATCATGAATTAGATCTATCTTTTCTATTAATAGAACTTCATATTCATACCATATGAATTCTTTATATAAGGTTTCTTTCATTTCTTATGGTTTTGAGAAGGCAATGTCACCCTACTCCAGTACTCTTGCCTGGAAAATCCCATGGACGGAGGAGCCTGGTAGGCTGCAGTCTATGGGGTCGCTAAGAGTTGGACACAACTGAGCAACTTCACTTTCACTTTTCACTTTCCTGCATTGGAGAAGGAAATGGCAACCCACTCCAGTGTTCTTGCCTGGAAAATCCCAGGGATGGTGGAGCCTGATGGGCTGCCGTCTAAGGGGTCGCACAGAGTCGGACATGACTGAAGTGACTTAGCAGCAGCAGCATGTTTTTGAGACTCATCCATACTGTTATGTATATCAATATTTGCTTTTTTATTTTGTTGAATGCATGCACTTGGGCTTGTTTATTCATTTTCCTATTGATAAATTCTTCTAGGTTCGTTTCAGTTTTTGACTACTATGAATGTAACTGCTATGAGCATTTTCTTCTGTTTGTGGATACATGTTTTCTTTTATCTTGACTAAATTTCCCAGACTGCAATTGCTAAGCTATAAATATAAAATAGCATGATTATCTTGGAAAAATTATTACAGTTTCTTATAAAAGTGAACTTTTTCCTACATAGTTGCACCATTGTACATCCCATCAAAAATGTATGAGAGTTCTAGTTGCTCCACATCCTCAACAATATTTGTCCTTATTTTTAAAGAAATTTTTGTCATTCTGTTGGGTATACAGATGAATTTCATTTTCCTTCCAAAGAATATGACTAAGGTAATGAAACAGTTGAAGGCATTCTGACAGACAAGCCCTAATGGGTTGACTAGTAGGAACTAGAAAATTAGCCGAAAGCCATTCATTAATTCTGTGTGTTCTTATTGCTGAATAAGTCCTTACAACTTTAAGCTAAGGCCCACAGTGGGGACAGACTTTTCCCAAGGTTATTCCTTAAAATAGTAACAGAGCCAGAGTTTCAAGTCTCTGTTCTTGTTACACCAACAATGGCCACTCAGTGGCACACAGCTTTCCTTTAGTCCATGTCCATGGCCAATATTGCCGTGTTAAGCCTGACTTGACTTCTCAGCACAGGACACTGAACAGCCACCGTTGGTCTGTTGGAGTTGATGTCCATCACAGAACTACTTGTGCCTCATTTGTGGTTTAATTAATGAGTTCACATCCTTGTGCATATCATCACAGAACCATAAGTATGAGGAAGCATGCTTGGACTCTGGGCTTACTCTTAGTTAACAAAAAAGAGTATAACTCTTTCCACACCCACTTCCTTCTTTCATTTAGCAAACAGAGAAGAAAGGGTGTCAGGAAGCTTAGAGCAATGTCTAATCCTGTCCGACTCCAGCCATCAGTTTGGTCATAAAATAGAGCAATAGAATTTTAAAGCCAAGAAATCAAATTATTGTTTCAGAGGCCCAGGTGAAAATTCTGAGCTAGAAAGGGACTTCAGTTTTGCAGAAGGGACGCTGTAGTCTGAATGCTGCATCTCTGAGCCTCTGCAGCATCCAGGCGCACAGATGTGCTGTGAACTCTGGCTGATATCCACACTCTTAAAAGCCAAGTGTATGCATCCTCACAACTGGTGACATCACTGCTCTAGCCTATTGTCATCCAACCCACAGAGAGGAGATGGGGTCTGCTCATCCGCACTTGTGACATCTATTCATGAGCTGCCTTAGAAAAGCCTTACCTTGCAAACACCAGATAACTTGAGAGGACATGGGCCTCAAGATAACCACTGAATAATGACACTTTAATCTCAGAATCTGCATTCTCTTCTCTCCAATAAACCCTTGCTTCTACTGAGATCCTAATTTCTAAGGGAAAGCATGTGCTTATTATCTTTCTCTCTTTATCTTTGGCAAGTCCTATCTGTTATGATCAGGGGAAGACAGAAAAAGAAAAAAAGATTAAAAAGTGAGCACAGATATGCATGTTTCTCTGTTTCCCAGCTTATTTAAATTGTTAGAAATGCCTTGCAATGGAACACATAGATATGATAAAACAAAATGTCAATAATACGACTGTATATACAACTTATATATGGATTCTGCTAGATGTAAGACAACATGCCAAAGGCAGGTAGGTGATTCAGAAAGAAATAAAATATGGTCACTTCTCTGAGAAATCTTGCAGCCCAATGGAATACATGATGAAAATATAAGTTGCACAAAACATTAGAGGAAAAGAGAAAGTGATCACCTATTCCCAGAGTCACTAGAAATAGATTACAAAAGGTGCTTCTACTTTGCCCCAGGAGAAGTAACAGAATGATGGACAAAATCCATGGTGCCCAGTCTTATCTTTGTCTCTTAGAATTAGCATTTTACAGTGTATTTCAAGTATATTAATATGCTTCCTGGATACTAGCTATATAATTTAGAAAGCTGTGCAATTTTTTTCTTCCTTCTTCAAGTTAGGATCCCTTGGGGATATGCAAATGCTATGCAGATTGGTGACAGTCTGAGATTTACAGGAAAGGAGGGAGTCTGATATTCCCATAAAGGACTAAGTAAGTGTTTCGGCTTCTCTCTTTTAGCCCCTCATCACCTTGGACAGCAGCATTTCCTTCACATTCCTAGCAGAGGGAACTAATACCATCACTGTCCAGGTGGCTGCTGGGAATGCCCTCATCCAGGACACAAAAGATATCGCTGTTCACGGTAAGCCCTGTGATGCCCCTTTCTGCCCAGTGATCCCCTCCAGCCACCCGAGTGGCATTCACTGACTGCTTTGGAAATTGCCCAGGCCGTGGGAAAATTATGTAGGTCCACAAAAGGTATCTAAAGGTACTTCTTTACTTGTCCTTGAGTAGATACTGAGATTGTTAGAGAAGTAGGTACAGATAAGCATTGTTTGTCTTCCGTGATATGTCTGCATCATAACCTGATGGTCTCATTAGACAGGGATAAACCATAAGTTGAAGAGATGCTGAGCTAAAAAGACTATCATTGAAGCATCTTGATCTGTTGAACCGCCAAGGTATCTATAACACACAGGTAGCATCCATTCTTTGTGAGGTGTGAACCAGTAATTTCAAAAGCTGGAGAAGTTACAGTACCTGCTCTTGAGGAACTCATAGCTTAAGTACTGAGATGAACTATACATAACCGATGTGTTTTGTTTGTTGTTGGAGACTCTAACATCTTTTGCTGCAAAGGATAAGAATAAGGCTAAGAATATAAGGATAAAACAAGGCAGGAGAGTGGTAAACAGAATCACCATTCTGTTCTCTATCCTGGAGGACCATTCTTAATTATTAAGTTAATTTTCAATCAAACTGTGCTTTTATCACCATTCAGTGAACCTCCCTCAAACCCTAAAAACAGCCACTATAGAAAAAAAGAAAGCCAAAAGAAAATCCTAGAAAACAGGATTTTCTGGAAAGTTATACTAAGGTATATGACTTTAAACTATAAACTTTGACTCAGTTTATATCTTCCACTTCACCCCAGATGAGTGCCTTTTCCTACAACTCTGCAAACTTGAGGTTCAGGCTCTCTCATTGGGCACCTGGAAGACTTTAAACATTTTTATTGGAGTGCAACTGGGAGTTTGGGGTTTGTAGATGTAAACTATTACATTTTGAAGGGATAGACAATAAGGTCCTACTGTATAGCATAGGGAACTATATCCAGTCTCCTAGGATAAACCATAATGGAAAAGAATATAAAAAAAGAATGTATATCCGTATAAAACTGGGTCACTTTGCTGTACAGCATAAATGAGCACAACATTGTAAATCAACCATACTTCAATTAAAAAATTAAAATACAGAGAAGTACACAGATAATGTTTCAGCTTCATGAATTACCACAAAGTGGACAGACCTGTGTATCTACCAATCAGATCAAGAAACCAAATGTTACCCACAGCCTAGATACAGCAGTATCGATGGAACAAGAAAAAGCTCCATTCTAATCTAGCTCAATTTATTAATGCTTTATTGTTGCCTCTGCATGACTACCTGTAGCAGCAAAAGTCTCCTTTTCCCTGAGTTTCACAATTATCTTGCATTTTGGATGTTTATTTACAAGAAGAAATTCTTAAGATTAAAAAAAAAAAGTGGTAGGAGCACAAAACTACTTCCAGTAGGTGACTTCCAGTCACCAAATCCCACTTCATTTAGAAGCCAAGAGACAGGCTGAAAAGACAGAATTAGACATGAGGCCGCATGGAAGCCCTTTTCCTAAAGCACAAAGATGGTGGAGTCTCCCCACCTTATCGCAGCCTCTCTCAGCCTCACTCACACATGCTCTCTCCTTGCAGAATACTTCCAGTCCCAGCTCTTATCTTTCTCTCCTAATCTGGATTACCACAATCCTGACATTCCAGAGTGGAGGCAAGATATTGCCAATGTGATCAAGCGGGCTCTGGTGAAAGTAAGTTGACTTTATCTTTGCTTAAATCTTCTTGAATAAAGAACCAGATGGTGTGGTCCCGGAGGCATTTTCATGGATTCAGACCACCATTCTACAGTTAAATAAAGATTATTGCTCTGTAAAAAGAGAGAGAAGGGTAGAGGAAATGAAGGATGGAAAAGAAAGATGGAGAGATTCAGAAGAGAGAGATAAAGACAATTAATCCATGTTTGAGGATGGGAAATTGGCACCATCTTTCTCCTACATTTTTCTAAGACAGGAGATTGAGCCCTTTAATAAAATGATTGATGGACCACTGCTTAAGTATATACTAATGTCACTCACTCGTTTGGCCCACCAAAGTTTAGAGAGCTTTTGTTTGTTTGTTGTTTTTGTTGCTGTTTTTTAAAAAATTTATTTGTTTTTTAATTGAAGGATAATTGCTTTACAGACTTTTGTTGTTTTCTGTCAAACCTCAATATGAATCAGCCATAGGTATACATATATCCCCTCCCTTTTGTTGTTGTTTTTTAACCAGACAATCAGACTTCAGGATTTCCATTGACCATATGTCGCAGTCAGAAGGTGACAAGCTAGGAATTAGAGCATGCCAGCAGACTCTAGGGTGATAGTTGGCACCAAGCCTGGCATTCTGCTGTCTGTGGCGTCACAAAGAGTCAGACATGACTTGGCAACTGAACGACAACAGTATATTTTCCTTAGAGCAAGTTGAAATGGTTTTGTTAACCATTTGCTCAGACCTAGGCACTAGAGTATAATGATGGATAAAACATGGTCAATTCAAATTTAAGTCTAATGTGCAACTAGTTCTATGAGAGAGGCATGGCCAGCATTTCAAAGGAGCATGGAAAAAAGCGCAATTCACTCTATCTAGAAAAGTTCAGGCTTGACACATATTTGTGATTCAGTAAATACTTGTGAACTAGTGGAATCGTCTTTGGAGGGAATACTTGAACTCTGTTTTAAAGGATAAACGGTAGTTAACAGAGACAGGATGATGTCTCTCAGGTACAATGAAGGCATGTGCAAAGCCATGGTCTATGGTAAGTACAGCATATTTGATAAATGACAGTTTATTTTAGCCAATCTATAAGTTATAAGGGCAGGTGTGACTGATGTTATGCTGGGATGGATTGATCATTTTGTGAAAGGTCTAAGCAGCTAAAAGGGGTTTTGACATACTTCCTGTAGGTTCTGAGAAGTGTGAAATGTGTTCTTTCTTTATTATTTAGATTAAAAAAGTACTTTATTTATTTTGCTAACAAAGCAAGAGATTTTATTGGGAAGTGGTGCCTGGGTGGAGAGCAGTAGGGTAAGGGAACTCAGGAGAACTGCTCTGCCACATGGCTCACAGTCTCAGGTTTTATCGTGATGGGATTAGTGGCTTTATATTTCAGACACCCAATCTTGTGGTAATACAGAGGATGGTCTCTAGAGGTGGGAAGTGAATAGGGTAGGGGATGATTTCACAGGAGATGACCTGTTAAAAGACTACTGCACTTGTCTAAACCAGATGTAATAATAAAATCCTGAAAAGGAAAGATCCAAAGGCTAACTTAACCTGTTGAGAAATAGAACTGGTGACTAATAAAATGTACTGTGAATGAGAGAGAAGGAGAAGCTTTCTGATTATAAGAGTAGGCAGGAGAGGATTTTCCTTGCCATTGATCAAGATGGCAACTGTGTAGGAGAAACATACTTGGGGAACAATGATGATTTGGTCTTTTATATGAGTCTGGAGTATCTGAGAAACAACTGGGTAAAGATAACCAAGAGAGTTAAAGATATGATTGGAGATCAAGTGAGGTTTCTGTAGGAGGTAGTGAGGCTGCAACTGAGGCCATGGAGGTCTTTAAGTCTGCCCCCTCCCCGCAACCACCCTGAAAGGGAGAGGGAGCAGGGCAGAGATGGATGCTAATGCTCTGCAAGGCAAAGGAGAAAGATCCAGGGAAGGACATGGAAAAGAAGCTGCCAGAGAGGAAAAACAGATAAAAGATAATAATATATGAGCATTCCTGTGAGGAGCTGTCTATAAGAACCATACTTCATATCTGTTTACAAAAACTTGCTCAAAGAGAGGGATGAAAATGAAATTGATCTTGTATGCCTTTGACTATGAGACATCTAGGATTGTGCTGGATTTGTATGATTGGAGTTAGTTCCTTCCACATTCCCTAACCGAGTGATGCACCCTGTGACCATTCTTCCCTGGGACACGGGGGTCACACCTGCCAGGACACTCCTGGGCTTATCCCATTTTCTCCACTGGGTGATTTTCTGACCTCAGTCTGTTCTCCGAGAATTACTTCCCCTGCCTAGTTAGAATAAATCCATCTTGCCTCCCAGCAGGGGACTGAGGCATCTGGCAAAACCTTGTCGAGCTCCCTGGAGATGCCTTCCCACTTTGGGGGGCTTTCCAGACTTCTGACTGCCACTCACTAGTTCTCTGCAGGATGGCACTCTATTTCCTTCATCACATCCCTGAGAATTAACGCTAGTCTCTAGTTCCAAATACGAATCGGAGCTGAGCTAATGGAAGACAGCCCCTCCACTTATATTCAGTCCAGTGTTTATTTATTCTTTCCTCACTGTCAGGCATCATTTGGAACAGTGAGGTAGCCATAGAGACCATCCCCCCTCCTCCGAATATCTGGGCAGACATACAATAAGAACCTATTAGAGAAAAGACTGTAGATAGGCATACCTTACTGTGGGCATGATCTAAACTCCTTTCGTGGAAATCTGAAGTGCTAGGAGCAAGAGGCTGACATGGAATAGGTCATTGAAGGTGAGATAGTCAGGGGAGACTTCTAGGAGATGGGTATTTCTGCCAAGTCAAAAACTGTATGTGAGAGTTGGACTGTGAAGAAGGCTGAGAACCGAAGAATTGATGCTTTTGAACTGTGGTGTTGGAGAAGATCCTTGAGAGTCCCTTGGACTGAAAGGAGATCCAACCAGTCCATTCTGAAGGAGATCAGCCCTGGGATTTCTTTGGAAGGAATGATGCTAAAGCTGAAACTCCAGTACTTTGGCCACCTCATGTGAAGAGTTGACTCATTGGAAAAGACTCTGATTCTGGGAGGGATTGGGGGCAAGAGGAGAAGGGGACGACAGAGGATAAGATGGCTGGATGGCATCACTGACTCAATGGATGTGAGTCTAAGTGAACTCTGGGAGTTGGTGATGGACAGGGAGGCCTGGCGTGCTGTGATTCGTGGGGTCGCAAAGAGTTGGACACGACTGAGCGACTGAACTGAAGGGAACTGATATCATATCTGAATTGACAAAAGATTAGTTCTGGATAAAAGACTTTCAGGACGCACATAGGAAAGAATAGGACTACTCTTTACAGAGAAGAATTCAGAGTTTTATTTTCCTGAGGATTTTACCTTCAGATGGAAGCTTACATTTAGTTTTTATCAAAAAGCAATACAATCCTGTTACTAAACCCTCAGGAATAGAAAAATTCATTTAAAATTTCAGCATCTTAACTCAACTTTTAGTGTCTTGTTTTATTTGTCATGTGTATACATTTTTATTTTTATAGAGTTGTAGCCAAGGAAATGTAAAGAACTAGATCAGAATACAGCTCTCATTAAGCATTTTTCCATGTTGTCTCACTGTGCTAATTATCATCTTTATGGTAGCATAAACATTATTTACTTAACTTTTAAAAATATTTAATATTTTCCCATTTATTTGATATTATAAGTAATGTTATGAATGTTTCTTCCTCCAAATGGCTTTTCCTATATTTTGGATTATTTCTTTAGGACAAACACTCCAAGTTACAGTTTCTGAATGAAGGGTCTGAATATGTTTATGACTTTACAGTAAGCCTTTTGAAAAATAAATTGGCAACATGTATCAATTTTTAGTGCTGCCAGCAACAGTTGAGGAAACCTCTTAATTGAAGCTGCACCAATATTAGCTATTTTAACTTAATAAAAAATCCTGCTTTAGTAAGTGGAAACAAGAACTGCTTTGCTCTTTTTTAAATTTGCATTTTCCCGTGTTTGTTTATAACTTCTTATTCTTCATTTGCAGCCCGTCTGTTCATGTTTTAGCCAGAAGCTCTAGTCTTCTTAGTGTAGAAAAAATGGAAAATATGGGAGGAGCTTTTGCCAATGTTGCCAGCAAACAATACTTTGCAGATCATTCATAGTAGTATTTCAGTTTCATGAAAGGTGTATGTAAGAGCAGAGGAGGTAGAGAAACTAATTCTCTGCTTAGCAGTTCTAGGGAAAGCAAAAGGAAAGCCTGAATGTATATTGGAAACTGTGCCTTAAATGCTGTATTAAATATGCATAGTCAATATCCGTGTTATTGACTTGGGGAAGGCTGGATCCTCCAGGACCCCACTCTTCAGTCAAAACGTCTTTGCAGGTAACCAGTGTCCCGGAAGACCAGATCCTCATTGCTGTGTTCCCTGGCCTCCCCACTTCTGCAGAGCTCTTCATTCTTCCCCCCAAGAACTTGACAGAGAGGAGGAAAGGCAATGAAGGGGACCTGGAACAAGTAAGTGAAAGAAACCTTGGCTAGGACACTCTCCTGCACCATCCTCTAAGGGAACACAAAGCATTTCTAGCCCAAAAGGTAGACTGAACCCTTTCCTATTTGTCCATCAACCTGTCACTCATTGTCTGGCACCAGGGCTTTGGAGAGCAATCAGCTTTACCCAGAATAAACACAAATGCACAAACCCTGGCACATTTAGCCACACAGGAGAGAAAAGCACTCCTGAAATCATTCATTCCAAGAGTTGCCATTCTTGTAACTTGCTCATGTTTCCCAGCTAATGAGTTGTCCTGGCAAAGAGAGATGGGGTGGGGGTTTTGTGGGGGATGAAGAGAAGGATTTGAGTTTCCCTGTCTATTTCTCAAAAATGTGCTTCCTGTCTTGAAAGAGCCTGGTCAACAGAAGTTCTGCTTCTAGGAAGAAAATGAACTGCTTTTAAACGTGTGTCTTTGGAGAGAGATGGATTCCCTCATCTTGCTTTGACTAAGGAAGCAGCGTTCCCCAAAGGGATCATGATTTACTGCCTTTATCAAATGGCATATAGCTCTTATGATCTGCATACCTGCCTAGAATGAAGGCGGAAGTGGTCCCATGTCTCCTTCTCTCACTCCCTGCTCTTGCTGGGGTCTTACTTGACTGGGCTTTGCTTTACCTTCCCATGCCTTCCTGTGATGAGTTAGAAATAAATGAGAAAGGAGCTGCTAAAAGCCAACAGGAATCAAACACATTTGCTCCCTTTCAAATTAATCAATGTACAGACGTCTTCCAAGTCCCTCTGCCACTCACCTAGCTGCCACCCCATCCCACGTTGGGCACAGTCCACCAAGGGCTGCACAGATGCCATCATGGTCAGTTTCTCTGGAAATGAAGTGGATCCTTGCATTACAGGGCTGCATATTGAAATCGGCCAGATATAAATTCAGCTTCTCAATGCATACATCACTTTTACAAGACCTCTTTATTCTGAAATAGCAAGTGGCATGTGTGAACTATATTTGGAAGCTACAATATCCATCCATTTAGATAAATAGGTAATTACGGTGATGAATAGCAGCTGTGATATTAAGGCACGTACAGCGAGATAAGAGTTAGGGACAACAGCCTCAGTCTGCCTCAGCTTTCATGTGGGAATTACACAGTGATTAAATCGATGTTATGTGTTCTGAGACTTGCTGGGGAAGAGTAAAGAGGAAAAATTATCCCATAAAAAGGAGGCAGCTTCTGCTTTGATGTTTGCCTCCCATTGTCCCTAACAGAGAAACAGCAGAGGAGTGGGCTGTGGTGTACATGCCTGCTTTAATCCTGGCAGGGGCCTCTATCCTGTGTGTGTTGCTTGTTCACATTAAAGAACTAATGGTGGTTGACTTTCTTTCATTGGGACCCATAACACGTCTCTCTATGGAAAGTTATACAGGCTTGGATGAAAAGACACTGAACTGGGAGTTGAATGAAACATCTATGTCCGTTGTCAACTCAAATTCCCTAGGTGACTGTGGACACACCTCTGTCTCACTCTCCAATAATAGCAAATAATACCAACTTGTCCTTGGCTTCACAGGGCTCTAGGGGCTGGAAGAACCAAATGGATAAAAATGTTCCAGTATCCTGTCCTCTCATTGAATAGGTTATTTTTTTCCCTGTTGACCCTGGTTTCTTTCTCCATGAGGGGGCACCATCACATGACATTACTTCCCACGCAGCTTCTCACTTTCTCTTTTTTCCTCCAGATTGTAGAGACTCTGTTTAATGCTCTAAACCAAAACTTGGTCCAGTTTGAGCTGAAGCCAGGGGTTCAAGTCATTGTGTATGTCACACAGCTGACCTTAGGTAAGTGCCTGAAGGCATATGGGGCGGGGAGATGGGTATGGTGATCTGATATCCTGGAGATAAAACAGAGGAGATGGTTACTAAGTGCTTTCCGATAAATGCTCATAAATGGCTTTGTGTAGTGATGGCAAAGAAAGATTAATTACATCTTTCTTGAGCCCTCCTGTTAGGATGGCAAGAACACATCTTTAGAAGTGGCTTTGCTATTGAATTTCTGGATGATCTTCAGGAAAACCTACAATTTCTTTGGGCCTTGACTTTATTATGTTTCTTATGTATAACAGTTTCTTAAGTATAACATAGCTCTCAATCTCCCTTAATTTCTACAGTTATCTGATTCAATGAATCTTGATTGGGAGACCAGATCAAATAACTTTAAAACTCCCTTCAATTTATAATGTTTAAATCTAAAGTGAAAAGAGGGACTAGCTCTGGGTGGTTGATTTATGAAAGAAATTCTAAAAAGCCATGTCCCATTGAACACCCATCTTTAGCTCTCTGGAAAAGCCTATTTGCTAACTGTTTCTAATTAATGAAAGCTTTTCAGATGTAGAGGTTCCACATGTGCCCATCTAGCCATGTTTTACCAGAATCGACTAGAGGAAGAAACAGAAACACTCTATCACCTATAATCATATTGACAAGCACTCAGGTGTCTAAGAAAAGGAGCATTTATACCCTATTACTTCTCCCCTTAGCTGAGTACAATTTACAGCAGGAACAGCAGGTTTCCCCAGGCAGAGCAAGGAGTTTACTTTCCCTAAGAAGCTGTGATCAGGGTACCATCATCACTGAAGCCACGCTTCCTCTGCCAAGATAGCATGCAAGGCAATCGGAGGCTGTATATAAGGTTGGAGACCAGCTGGCCTCATTCTCCAATGGATACTCCCCCAGCTAATAGCTTCCGAATCAGCAAGTCTGTTCTTTCCTCCTAGCTCCGCTGGTGGACGCTGGTGCTGGGCACAGCAGCTCGGCCATGCTTATGCTCTTGTCAGTAGTGTTTGTCGGCCTGGCTGTGTTTTTGATCTACAAGTTTAAAAGGTATGTGCTGCTATCACTCAATTTTATGCATGGGGCTAGGTTCCTGGGGGCTGATTCTTCCTGTAACTTACATTGCTAAACTCATCCCAAATATGTGATATTAACTTTCCCTGAAGCTGTATTTGGCGTTGGGAAAGAACAGGAAATGTTTTAGGGTCAGAGAGTAAATGGATTTAATATGAATCTCTCCAGTTTATAATTATGTTGAATTGGGAAAATGAAGTGGCTTAGATGGTAAAGAATCTGCCTGCAATGGGGGAGACCTGGATTTGATCCCTGGGTTAGAAAGATCCCTTGGAGAAGGGAATGGCAACCCACTTCAGTACTTTTGCCTGGAGAATTCCATGGACAGAGGAGCCTTGCAGGCATCGTCCATGGGATCACAAAGAGTCGGACATGACTGAGTGACTAACACAACACTAGGAAAATGAGGGGCAGCCTGTGAAGTCAGTTTATTTTCTTGAAGGGAAGTTTGAGGGGTTTTCAGACCTCATTTCGGAGAAGGCAATGGCAACCCACTCCAGTACTCTTGCCTGGAAAATCCCATGGACGGAGGAGCCTGGTAGGCTGCAGTCCGTGGGGTCGCGAAGAGTTGGAGACAACTGAGCGACTTCACTTTCACTTTTCACTTTCATGCATTGGAGAAGGAAATGGCAACCCACTCCAGCATTCTTGCCTGGAGAATCCCAGGGACAGGGGAGCCTGGTGGGCTGCCATCTCTGGGGTCACACAGAGTAGGACACGACTGAAGCGACTGAGCAGCTGCAGCAGCAGCAGACCTCATTTAAGTTTCTACAGTAGGGTCTCAAATATTTAGGAGATTTTTTCTACAGCTTACCACTCATTTAAGGTGACTAAGTAGAGAAATGCGTGTGTGTGTGCTCAGAGGTATCAGACTCTTTTATACCCCAAGGACTGTAACCTGCCAGGCTCCTCTATCCATGGAATTTTCCAGGCAAGAATATTGGAGTGGGTTGTATTTTCTCAGTTCAGTTCAGTGCAGTTGCTCAGTCATGTCCAAATCTTTGTGCCCCATGGACTGCATGCAGCAGGACAGGCCTCCCTGTCCATCACCAACTCCCAGAGCTCACTCAAACTCATGTCCATTGAGTCAGTGTTGCCATCCAACCATCTCATCCTCTGTCGTCCCCTTCTCCTCCCACCCTCAATCTTTCCCAGCATCAGGGTCTTTTCAAATGAGTCAGCTCTTCACATCAGGTGACCAACGTATTGGAATGTCAGCTTCAACATCAGTCCTTCCAATGAATATTCAGGACTGATTTCCTTTAGGATGGACTGATTGGATCTCCTTGCAGTCCAAGGGACTCTCAAGAGTCTTTTTTAACACCACAGTTCAAAAGCATCAATTTTTCAGCGCTCAGCTTTCTTTATAGTCCAACTCTCACATCCATATGTGACCACTGGACAAACTATAGCCTTGACTAGATGGACTTCTGTTGGTAAAGTAATATCTCTGCCTTTTAATATGCTGTCTAGGTTGGTCATAATTTTTCTTCCAAGGAGTAAGCGTCTTTTAACTTCATGGCTGCAATCACCATCTGCAGTGATCTTGGAGCCCCCAAAAATAAAGTCAGCCACTGTTTCCACTGTTTCCCCATCTATTTGCCATGAAGTGATGGGACTGGATGCCATGATCTTAGTTTTCTGAATGTTGAGCTTTAAGCTAACTTTTTCACTCTCCACTTTCACTTTCATCAAGAGGCTCTTTAGTTCCTCTTCACTTTCTGCCATAAGGGTGGTGTCATCTGCATATCTGAGGTTATTGATATTTCTCCCGGCAATCTTAATTCCAGCTTGTGCTTCCTCCAGCCCAGCGTTTCTCATGATGTACTTTGCATATAAGTTAAATAAGCAGGGTGACAATATACAGCCTTGACATACTCCTTTTCCTATTTGGAACCAGTCTGTTGTTCCATGTCCAGTTCTAACTGTTGCTTCCTGACCTGCATACAGATTTCTCAAGAGGCAGGTCAGGTGGTCTGGTATCCCTGTCTCTTGAAGAATTTTTCTCAGTTTATTGTGATCCACACAATCAAGGCTTTGATGTAGTCAATAAAGCAGATATAGATGTTTTTCTGGAACTCTCTTGCTTTTTCCATGATCCAGTGCATATTGGCAATTTGATCTCTGGTTCCTCTGCCTTTTCTAAATCCAGCTTGAACATCTGGAAGTTCACAGTTCATGTATTGTTGAAGCATGGCATGGAGAATTTTGAGCATTACTTTACTAGCATGTGAGATGAGTGCAATTGTGGGGTAGTTTGAACATTCTTTGGCATTGCCTTTCTTAGGGATTGGAATAAAAATTGACCTTTTCCAGTCCTGTGGCCACTGCTGAGTTTTCCAAATTTGCTGGCATATTGAGTGCAGCACTTTTCACAGCATCATCTTTTAGGATTTCAAATAGCTCTGCTGGAATTACACCATCTCCACTAGCTTTGTTCATAGTGATGCTTTCTAAGGCCCACTTGCCTTCACATTCCAGGATGTCTGGCTCTAGGTCAGTGATCACACCATCGTGATTATCTGGGTCGTGAAGATCTTTTTTGTACAGTTCTTCTGTGTATTCTTGCCACCTCTTCTTAATATCTTCTGCTTCTGTTAGGTCCATACCATTTCTGTCCTTTATCGAGCCCATCTTTGCATGAAATGTTCCCTTGGTATCTCTAATTTTTTTGAAGAGATCTCTAGTCTTTCCCATTCTATTGTTTTCTTCTCTTTCTTTACACTGATCACTGAGGAAGGCTTTCTTATCTCTCCTTGCTATTCTTTGGAACTCTGCATTCAATGTGTATATTTTTCCTTTTCTCCTTTGCTTTTCACTTCTCTTCTTTTCACAGCTATTTATAAGGCCTCCTCAGACAGCCATTTTGCTATTTTGCATTTCTTTTTCCTGGGGATGGTCTTGTTCCCCGTCTTCAGTACAATGTCATGAACCTCTGTCCAAACTCCAGGGCATCTTCCTGGCCCAGGGATCGAACCCATGTTTCTTGCATCTCCTGCATTGGCGGGTGGATTCTTTACCACTGCCCCACTTCACATGTTAAATAGAGAAAATATAGCTGAAATCTGGTTACACACATACACATACATACTTGTATAGTAGTTATTATCCAGTATCTCTGTATAAATTTGCATGCAGAAGTATACATTTTTAAATCCTCCTCCCTATTTTTCCTGTTTCTAAAGGTAAATAGATCAGAAAAACCAAACCCCACATGTATTCAAAATTTATTTTTGAAGACCAGAGGAGGGGTGATATAATAGGATACTCATTAAAAACATGAAATTGAAATCAATAATTCTGTACCATTATTTACATAATGTAATGCATCTACAAAGCATAGACTGGTTAAGAATGTGAACTCAAAAATCAGACAGACTGTTTTAACTTTTAGTGCTTGCAGCCTTAGGCAGTTGAATCTGCCTCTCTAAGCCTTCATTTCCTCATGTGTAACATGGAAAAGCGATAATACTTTATAGGTTTGCTACATGTTTTCAAGGCAAAAATATCTATATCCAGTACATAATTAAAAAAAATCATGAAAGCTAAGCTATTTTGAATAACAGCATGCCTCCGGAAGGTGCCTCCTGTGTCACAAACTGGCACATAGTAGGCTCATATGTATCAGTGGCATAGAAAGGTGCTTCACAGGAGGTCTGTGTAAAGTAAAAGTATTACTATTTATTGTCAGATGAATTTTGAAAGTATAGCTTTGGAATTTTTCTAAACTCCAAAGGTAATGCTTTTAGATTTTGGAAGAGATCGGTGGTAAACATGCTTCACTCTACCTTCCCTTCCCCCAGCCCCTGTCAGCTCCCTGCTAGTGGATTTCTCAGGTTAAAAAAAAAAAAAAAAGTTGTACTCAGTGCACATCTAAGCGCTGGCCAGACAGAGGGATCCTTCAACACTCTCCACTAGAAGGGCAAAGTGGGGTTTACCGTCCTTCTCAGTATGTGGACTAATGATCGAGTCCATGTCCTCTTGGATCATGATGTGTCAACCCACCACTGTGTTCCCTTTGAAGAAGGGAAAATCCTTCATATCCAATTAGCAAAGATTCAGTATATTAATAGAAATGGCCTGGTCAGAGCGATACCCATTTATGGAGATACTTCAGTTACATACAAAGCACATTTTCGTTCATTCAAGGATTTGGTTTTGGGGATGCCTGGTGGTTGCTGAGGCTTGAAGATCAGCTAAACCAAATTTATCACCTTCCGGCTCCTAGAACTCCACGTTTGCTAGAACAGGGGCCAGTAGAAGTCCTGCAAAGAGGTGTTTGTGTCAGGTGTCTCTAAATCAAGGCCAGAGGTATCCTGTGACTTAAGAAAACTTTCTCTTGTGAGTGAAGTGAAGTCGCTCAGTCGTGTCCGACTCTTTGCAACCCCATGGACTGTAGCCCACCAGGCTCCTCC
This sequence comes from Bubalus kerabau, assembly GCF_029407905.1. NCBI lineage: Eukaryota > Metazoa > Chordata > Mammalia > Artiodactyla > Bovidae > Bubalus > Bubalus kerabau. The sequence goes on from NC_073645.1 coordinate 28,395,114, forward strand.
ATCCATGGGATTTTCCAGGCAAGAGTACTGGAGTGGGGTGCCATTTCCTTTTCCAGAGGATCTTCCCGACCCACGGATCGAACCCGGGTCTCCCGCATTATAAGCAGACACTTTACCATCTGAGCCACCAGACAGTCCACTTATTCATGTAGCTATCTCTTAATGTGTAGACTTTAATACTTGAATCTATGCCAGGTAATGGCACTTCTGAATTATTCTACCTCTCTAGAATAATTAAATACCAGCCAACCCTTTCTTAAATACCAGTCAGCCCTTTCTATGTCCCTGACACTGAATTAGGATACAGGAAACAAATACTAGTTAAAACGGATAAACGATTTGAGTCAGTTAAGAGTAACCAATCATCAGTTAACTTTTCTTTTCTAGTCACTTTTTCTGGAAGCTTTTCTTCCAGTGCCCAAGCCTGTTGGCTGAGGTCCTGTTGGATCTCCCTTTATATCTTTGTTCTCCTTTCTCTTTCACTACCTACCTGGAACTCCAATGATGGCTATATGGAGGATACCTGGCCTGCCAGCAAGTAAAGGTCAGGTTCTTATCCATGGTTCCCAGAGTCTCCTTTGCTTCTTTCATTTCTGTCCAATAGAACTTTCTGCAATGATGAAAATTCTTCATGATCTCTACTGCCCAATACAGTAGCCACCGGTATGGTGAAAAAACTGAATTTTCAGTTTTATTTAACTTTTATTAATTTAACGTTAAATAGCTATAGCTGACTAGCAAACACTTGGACAGCATAGGCTAGGGGAAGTGTCATTCTCTTTCTGTTTCTAGATCACTCACCAGGCTCTGTTTTCAGACCCCAAACTTTCTCTCTGCCATCTCCAACATTAATTCATTAAGCCAATAATTCATTCAGCAAACATTTATTGAGTGCCTGCTCTGTGCCAGGCATTGTCTACAATCTCAGCATCCCAAGTGGTCACTTAATAGAAGGGGAATCGGATTATTTAAAGGAATCTTGGAGATCAAAATAACTCTTTCCTCCTTCCTCTGTTAAGGGACTATATTTGATCTTATTCTTGGATAGTGACTGCTATTTTGTGATATCTTAGGCAATATAATAAAAAATCATTTTGTGATGGCTTTTATTTTCTGAAAATTCTGCCTAATAACACCTTCTTTCTAGACTGTAGATTTGTTTTTTTCTTATTGTCCAAGAAAACTTTTGCGTTGTTGTATTTTCTAGTCTTTTTTTTTCCAGTAAGGCTTTCATGATAGTGTGACGCCTACTCTGCTTCTTCTAAATTCTTCTGACAAACTTCTAACACTTAATCATAGTTGGAACAAACAAATAAAAGCTGAAATTTATATAGATGATTTGGATTGCTCCATCTTACTCATCTTATTAAGATCCTCTTATTAAAACTTATATGAATGTATAGCTCAGGGCGTGCCTCTAAACTTTATTTTCCACCTTTCTTTTCTGCAAAGTGGGGTTTAGTCTTGACTTATAGTCCCACTCCAGTACTTTTGCCTGGAGAATCCCATGGACAGAGGAGCCTGGTAGGCTGCAGTCCACGGAGTTGCTAGAGTTGGACACGACTAAGCGACTTCACTTTCACTTTTCACTTTCATGCACTGGAGAAGGAAATGGCAACCCACTCCAGTGTTCTTGCCTGGAGAATCCCAGGGACGGGGAAGCCTGGTGGGCTGCCATCTATGGGGTCGCACAGAGTCGGACATGACTGAAGCAACTTAGCAGCAGCAGCAGCATAGTCTCAAAAGTCTTACAGGTAGATGTGTTAAAAAATGAACAGCAATTTGAAAAAAAAATTTAAATGCTGCCAAATTGTGACATAAAATTCATTCTCTTCCAACCATCTATTAAAAATATTGAAAAAAAGTGTGTTTTCAGAGATGCAAATAAGGTGAACAATCTTTATAAGGGCAAGTATATCCAAATTCTCACAGGTATCAATCATTAAAAAAGCAGGAAGGGGGAGACAGTGATCTCTGGCTGAAGCTCTGAAGTACCCAGACTTGTGTGATCAGGAGTGGTTTGACTGCCCCAGCACCTAATAAATATTACAGTTGATCCCAACATTCATGAGTAATATGTACTTTTATGATTAGAAGAAATCTAAGTCATTAGGCTGCCTTTCTATTTAGATAAGAAGAAAGTAAGGGCTAGCATGAAATTTTAATTAGTCACATTTAGAGAGCCTGTGGCTTGCTGCCACACACATAATCTATTCATTTAAGGTTCTTGTAAATTATATTAAGCTAGTTTAGACTAGTAGGAGTCAAGGGACACCTCCCTTAATGTATGGAAAGCAGCCATTAAAAACATGAAAATTGGATGTCAATGGAAGGTAGAAACTGTCCATGTTTCAAACATATTTTGAGGGCTTTCCAAATTAGCTACAGAAGACCTTATTAAATGCCCACGTTCTACCTGGTTGTGGGGTTGAAGCAGGGAAGGGAATGTAGATGTTTAAAAATACAGCTGGTTGGCACCAGGGCAGCAGAGTGATTCTGCTTCACACTTTCACAGAATGTTCTGTATTGGGATGGGTGTCATATGTCTTGAGTTTTAATAACATCTATGCCAGTAATCAACTTCATGAAATGTCTGAACTTCAGGCCAATTTCCCCACCATTTAATGAGGTAAGACAGGGCTCTTCTACCTGTAAAATTCTAAGATAGAAGTGTGGTATTTTTGTTTGAGGGCGTAATAAATGAAAATAGAGCATTAGCTTTGAGGTCATTTATCTGTTTATTCAACGAATACTTACTGAATATAAACCACATACCAAGCATTATGTTAAGTGTATAGCATTGAAAATGGAAAATGTTGACCTTGCAGAGATGGGGCTTTAGTGGGAGAGAAAGACAGAAAACAAGTCCACACACATGACCTACTCCATCACCCTAAACCAACACCCTATTCATTTCTTTCACAGACACCATCCTGTTATTACACATTTATGGTGGGAGAGTTTGGGTGGTCAGGAGAAGCCTCTCAGAGTGGCCTATAAGCCAAATTCTGAAGGGCAAGAAAGACACTATCACAAAAAGAATAGAAGGTGTGTTACAGAGGGAACAGTTTATTCAAGGTCCCCAAGGTGGGGACAAGCCTGATGTATTAGAATCTTGAAACTCAAAGATTGGGTTTCAGACTAGCGGCATCAGCACCAGCTGGGAACTAGGTAGAAATGTAGAATTTCAACCCATCCTGTTCAGACCTCTAGAGCAACAAATGCATTTTAATAGGAACCTGGTGAGGCATAAGCACATTGAAGTTTAAGGAGTGTGGGATTAAAAGAAATCAAAGGAGGCTACAGAAGCTGGTGCACAGTGGGTCAGGAAATAACAGAGATGAGTCAGGAGATAAGTACTCCTATAACATTTCAGTCTTAACCTGCCTGCTTCTTCAACCTCGAGTCTGTCTGCCTTGTTTACAAACCTACTACTTTGGTGTCTTTGAAGGAAGTTACTTCTTTTATTCCTTACCTTAGATAGCATTACTGACTCAATGGACATGACTTTGAGTGAGCTCTGGGAGATAGTGAAGGACAGGGAACCCTGGCGTACTGCAGTCCATAGGGTTGCAAAGAGTTGGACATGACTTAGTGACTGAACAGAGAACAGCAATCCTTGCCTTAATCCTCTCCACAATCCTAAGAGAAAGCTATTGTTATTCCTGTTGAACAGATGAGGAAACTGACTATGAAAGTATTTATGATACTTGGTCCATGGATGGCGTTCTGAAAATGGTAACAGTGGCTATAAGTCTTTTATCTCCTCTCCTATTTATAAAGGAAACCAATGTGAGTTAATTAAACTGATGTAAACTTAGAAAAAGCTGTCTTTTCACTGTGATGCCACCTCATAGTCTCAAAGTTCAGCTCCTTTATAAATGTAATAACTGGTAAATGTTTTAAGGGTTTTACTGGCGTGCTGCGATTCATGGGGTCGCAAAGAGTCGGACACGACTGAGCGACTGAACTGAACTGAATGCACAGCTGGTCAATAGTATTGCCCTTCTCTTTACACTTGCTGGTTTTGCCCCAGAAAAAGGTGAATTTCTTGGGGAGTTCTGTGGTTTACAACTCCCCTGGGCATCTGGGTCCCTCCTTATGTTCTTTGACCTCGTGAAGACAGTATCTGGGTGGCCAGCCCCTTTCCCTGACTTTGATCCTATAGCTTCCTCCTCCCCATTATCACCCAGGATTTCCAATTGCCTCAGTGTGGCACACTCTGTGATTATAATCTGATTTTGCTCCTGTCCCATGTAGGAAAATACCCTGGATTAACATCTATGCTCAAGTCCAACATGACAAGGAGCAGGAGATGATTGGGTCAGTGAGCCAAAGTGAAAACGCCCCCAAAATCACACTCAGTGACTTCACCGAGCCCGAGGAACTGCTGGACAAAGAGCTGGACACCCGGGTCATAGGTATGTGTGCTGGAATCCCTGAGCTCCTGATTCCTCTGTCTTCCAGACACTGAGTCAGCCAGCCCACGTGGCCTGTCCTTAGGTAGAGCTAGTCTGGAGGGTGGGGAAAACAAGCAGTTGCCTCAGTGACATAAAACCTGACATAACCAGGTTTTAAAGTGTCTGCCTCCTCTGACCACATGAAATTGGCAGAACTTTTTCTCTTAAAAGTCGATCAAGATCCAAAGTGCTGGAGTCTGAGTAGGAGAGGGCTGAGGCCAACTACCCGCTACTATTGGACTTTTATTTTTTTTCCTTTAAGGCAAAAACATTATGCATCCTAATAATCACACAAATAGGGACTCTGCCATCAGAGAGCCCTGGATTCATTTTCTTGCTCTGTCAGTCTGCTAGTTCTGTGGTCTCTCTGTGCCTCATATTCCTCATCTGTGAAATGGGAATAACATTACCTGCCTTGTAAGATTGTTGTGATCATAAAGTGGCGTATGTCATGAGCACAGTGCCTGCCACATAATAAGTGTTCGATTCCTATTGGCTAGTACTGTTGCGATCACAAGAGTATAAGATGGCAAGGTATTGATGCTACCCTGTGTGCTGGCGTGGGAGAGGGCAAACATTAAACACAGATTCGATAAGGCAGTGAACTGATAGGATAGACCACCCAGCTGCCCTGTTTGATAAACACACAACAAGGTGGCTTGGTATTTAGCAATAAATAAAGCAAAGACCATCCTCCTGTGACATGCACATCTCACCTTCCTGTGTCTTCTCTCCCCTGCAGGAGGCATTGCCACCATTGCAAACAGCGAAAGCACAAAGGAGATCCCCAACTGCACTAGCGTTTAACACCAAGAAGCCGCGTGGTCAACCATCTTTCTGACTTTTTATTTTTGATGATTCCTATTACTCTTATTATGGAAAAATGAAAGTGTCTTTTTTACCTATTGTTTACCAAGGGCCCCATGAATAGCAGGCAGATGCTTAGCTTTGGGAGGCAAAGCATACTTAGCTGATTATGAGCCACGAAGAATAAATGGCCTTTTTTTTGTGCTAAGGGCAAAGGATGCGTCTTCCCATGGCTTTCTTACTTCATTCTGCCATTTATAGTGCAAGAAATCCTGTTTCCCCTGTGATCTGTCTTTTTATTTTTTAAGTTGGGTTGGTTTTCCACTAACCTCCCATCCTCTCCCTGCCCCGTACCACACCAAACCACCAGTACCCAGCTCCTCCCTCCCAGCACACCCACCTAAAACAGAAACCATTTCCCAGCTAGATCTGCAGAAGGTAGGTTGGTGGGGAGTGAGGGTGGCTGTAGAAAGTACACACCTGTCAGAAGAGACCCTGCCTCATGCATGTCCATTGCGAGGCTGCAGATGGCTTATTGTATATAATTACAATGTAAATAGCTTTTTATTTCCTGAGAAATAATTTAATGTTTAGTAAAAAAGAAAACTGAAAAAAGAAAGATGCGTCTGTTGGCTTATGCACTCAGCTTTGGAGCTGACCACCCCCAGGCCTGCTTGATGTGTTGGGTTCTGGATGCTCCCCAGTTGTCTGTCGCACTTAACTCTTGCATCTCTGTGTCCCTGCCATCACTGGTTTCTATTTCTGTATATAAAGTGGGGAGGGGGAGTACTTCTTTGAAACAAATAACTGGTAAAGGGAGGACAAGAGTAACATCATAGAATGTGTGAGTTTTTGGTCCCATCCGTGATGTGGAAGAAGTTGCAAGATGAAGTCCACTAGAGACTTCAAACTGAAACCCAGATGGGCAAACAAGGCTTCCCCTCCAGAAAAATGAGGTTGAGGATAGTTATCAGTCTGAGGTTTTCTCTAAAGAAGCCAGGCAATGGATCTAAAAAAAAATGGCATCCTGCTTTCTGGTTGGATTCCATGGAATTGTATAGTGCTTACAGGGAATTCTCTGGCTATTCGTAACTCAGAAAAGACCCTTGGGCACTAGGTTAAGTCCAGTGAGTGCCTCAGCCTGGGAGAAGTTAGAGGTGGGAAGGGAGCTGGCACGAGTGGAATCATGTGACCATGCAAACCCTGCAGGCTAAATAGGGGTCTAGCCTTTAATGATCTTAGTCAAAGTTGATTTTAGCAAAGCTATGCTACTTGCTTGTCAGATGTACACAACTTCCTTACAGTCAAATGTCTGCCTTCAGTTCTCTTAAGATAGTTCTTGCATCTGGGGCGAGTAACTTTCAAAGCCAGTGTTCTCCCGCTCCCCAGCCCTTCACACATTTCACATGTCAATTCTTTTTAGGAGGGTTGCTTGAAGCCATGCTGTAGCATTGTTTTACTTTGGACTCAGCCTGAGCACACTTGTTTTAAAGAAAAGGTATACTGTATATATATATGGGAGGAGAGGCTGAATTTTGTACCTGTCCATTTTTGTGGGATATTGTTCACATCCTTCTCTGTGAGACATTGAGAGAATGTGACCTCGAGAAACTGGACTGGCTACAGCATAGAATTAGGACTATTTCTAAAGATCCTGCTTTTTCATTTCAAGGGTTAAATGGGGCAGACAATTGCAATACTTGTACTAAACACTGGAATACAAATGCATGAGTCATATCTATATATACAGTATATGTACATATACTGTTCTTGGTTTTATTGTTCCATTTGAATATTTCTACTGTAAAAAAAAAAAGACAGTGGTTTTGAAATTGTTGAAAATAAATGTATTTTTGTACATCAAAGCTATATACCTGGCTGAGAGTTCTCTCTTTGGGCCGTTGTCTTTATCTATTGTATCATTCAACTATTGCTGCAATAATTCTCCATGGGTAAAAGAATCTGACAAGTATGTAAGAACAGATATTGATGTTTTGCTTGTGAGTCTTCAGGTTGGCTGTGATTTGGCTGAGCTCACTTGGGGTTGACCAGGCTCTCCTGAATGCACCCTTCAGTTGGTTCAAGTCTGCTTATCATTCTGAGACCAGCAGCCCCCCAGGATGTTATTTTCACGGTAGATCACAGAATTCCAAATGAGACCAGCAGCAGACGCTATCCTCTAAGGCCTTGGCTCAAAATGGCCCCTCTATTACTGTCACTGACCTTCCATTAATTAAAGAAAACCATACGGCCATGTTCAATATTAAGCGGCTAGGGAAATAGACACTGGTGCGAGGCATTACTGAATTACATGACAAAAGGTGTAGATATATAATTCCAATCTAGGGAGGGTAAGAAGAATTGAGGACAATAGTTCAGTTTAGTCTACCTATTCATTTTCTGTGACCCCATGGGGAGCTTTCATTAGATGGTCCATTTGAATCAGGATCCAAGTTTCCCATCCCAAATATTTGTGGCCAGGACTTTTGAGCAGAAGTCTTATAATTCCAAGGCCTTTGAGTCTGACACAAGCTCCCAGTAAGTAGTAGAGGTGGGACTCCACCTCAGGTCTGAAAGATTTCAGCAAAGAGTAATGAAAAGAGGAGAGGAAACCAACAAGATATATATCCTTTTTATTTATTTATTTATTTTTTTTAAATTAGAGTATAGTTGCTTTACAATGTTGTACAACAGAATAAATTAGCTATGTATGTCTATATCCATATCTATCCCCTCCCTCTTGGCCCTCCTGCCCACCCATCTAGGTCACCACAGAACACAGGCACCCGTGCTCACTGCAGCAGTGTTTATAACAGCCAGGACATGGAAGCAACCTAAATATCCATCGGCGGATGAGTGGATAAAGAAGATGTGGTGCATATATACGATGGAATATTATTCAGCCATAAAAAGAATGAAATTGGGTCATTTGTAGATATGTGGATGGATCTAGAGTCTGTTATACAGAATGAAGTAAGTCATATATCCCTTATTAAAACCTTGTTTATTCTGATTGATGCATCAAACTAGCAACAAATCTCTTTCCCACACTGAGTGAGGAATTTGGAAGGTGGAATGAGTGGCTCTCCTGCATATTAGGTAGTAAGGAGTGAACCAAAACCTAGAATAAGGGCTATAGTTAGATGTTTTAATGTTTTAGTATTCAAAATATGAGATAAATTTCCATGGATCCAAGAAACCAGAAGTTTTGGTCAATGGTATCCCATATTTTGGATATAAGTGACTATCCTGGAATTGTATTTTCTGAACTCACTTGAAGGATAAAACTGATGGTTTTCTTTTGCTCTGTGAATGCATTTTAAAATTATGTATTATTCTTGCTATAACTCTTCTTGAGTTATACACACCTTTAAAAAATTAACAGATATTGAGAATATCATTTATGGTACCTCTAAAGAAGTGGTGGTTTTGGGTCTAACCTCAGTGGTTCATAATATAAAGTGGCCCCCATCTTTAAGGGATTTTTAATGGTTTTGAACTTCTCCAATAATGTGGGGTGTCTAATAGTGCTATCCTAAGTCAAAGGAGAATTTTCTAAATGAATTGGCTTTTGCTTTCCATGAGATTTGAGTTCTTCCCATGTTCATTTTATGTCCTGGTTGATGAAATTGCCTCACCAGATTAAAGAGGATGAAAATTAAATACAGTAGTAAAATGGAATGAGTCAATTGGTTCATTGGAGCAAAGTCATGCTTAGAATATAGCCTCCATACCCACCACCAGCATGGGCCTGGCAGATTGCTCGGTGGTAGACAGAGAAAGGCAAATGGCAGAGAGTGTGACTGGCTTTGTAGTGAGTTCTATGCAGGATCTCTCACTAGTGGTGAGGGTTCTCTGTGCATGGGAATTGTCTTCTCTAAGGGAGTTCTAGACCAGAGAAGTAAGCCTACAGAAGCCTTCTGGAGCCAGAGCCCCAGAATCAGCACCATAAAGTGATTCTCTGAGGATCCTCATGTGCACTGAAGTTCGAGAATCACTACTCTGTCTACCACTAAAATAGCTTAGCGAGAGTAAGAGTCACTGGGGTAAAAGTCACCTCCCCTAGCCCCTGTTACCATGATACAAGGCATCTTGGCCTACAGAAGTGAGAACAGTTTCCAGATTTGCTCATTTTCTCCTGGGCAACAGCTGCAACTCTGGGCAAGTTCCTGGATTGAGTTACCTAAAGCAAATCACACTGTGAGTCAGGGTGGTGATGGATTGTGCCCTGCAACAAATAGTAAGCCAGGAATTAGAAGAGCTCTGACCGTCAGCAAGTCATTCTAGACCACAATTTCTACATTTGTAAAAGGAAAACACCTTATGGTCTTCCTCATTGGCTAGTTTTGATTTCCACAGATGTGAAAAACACATTGCCAGTTCCACAGTTATCAAGAGACCGGTACTCAGGAGTGCTTAGGTGAACTCTCTTCTTCTGTAGAGGGATAAACTGAGACTCAGAGAGGAAAGTTACTTCTCTAAGGCTACACTACAGATGAGTGCAGAGCTGAAGATAGAATCCATATCCTCCTTATTGTAGGGCAGTATTATTTCTATCACGTACCTCCTCAGCAAATGCAGAACTGATCCAACTGCCCTTGTCGAGAGTCAGCAGAGAGTCTGATTGGGTATGCAGTGTGGCCCCCATATTCATAATGTACAGAATGCTTTAGAATCTGACTTCCCAGGTGGGCTCATCATTCAAGGGCTCATCTCCACTTGCCATTTCCCTGCTGCCCCACCTGTTTAGCAGCCTATGGCCTGCTGTCCTTGCTTCCCTCACTGGATTGAAGGAAGGCTTCTCAGCAGACAGCTACCAGGCTCCAGCTTCACACACCTTGCTGCTTGCCCTGCAAAGCATTTGGCTTTGTTCAGATGGCCAGAGAGCAAACATAAGCAGTGAGGATGCCTCATCCTGACACACACCAGATCCTGCCAAATTCTCTTGTCTGGTCCAATGTTACAGCCAAAGGGGACCAGATGTGGCCCAACAATTACCTCCCAAAGTACCTGCATCACCAGGTCCTTAAGCTTAGCTTCTTTACCATTAACTTGACAGTAGCAGAGTTAAATTGCTCTTTGCCTCTGTGTTTTCAGACCATATTATCATTATGAAATATCAGTTCATTCAAAGAGAAACCAATGGGATGTTGTATACAAAATAGGAGAGTCTCTGCCAGTGTTCAATTTATTCAGAGACTCAAAATCTCAAAAACAAAAACAAAAAACAAACAAAAAAACTTGACAGTACTGCTTTTAAATTATTTCAGACCTGGAGGGGTACAATGACATCATTAGAGTCTGGTTTCCCTATCTATAAATTGACAATAATGACATCTACCTCGAAGTGCTGGAACAGTGATCAAATAGAATGATTGGAGTGCTCATGTAGAGTTGTTAAGTCATGTCTGACTCTTTACAAACCCCATGAACTGTAGCCCTCCAGGCTTCTCTGTCCATAGGATTCTCCAGCAAGAATACTGGAGTAGGTTACCATTTGTTTCTCCAGGGGATCTTACTGACCCAGGGATCAAACCTACGTCTCCTGTTTGACAGCAGGGTTCTTTACCACTGAGCCATCAGGGAACCAATAATTGGAGTAAACACACCGGAAATAACTGGACCTTAGCAGAAAGTAATTGAATCTGAGAAGCTCTAGTTGTATTGTGCTAGATCCTTCTCCTCTGTCATTCCTGGCCTCAAGTTATAAAAGTTAATGACCAGTCTCTTGCCAAGAGCCATTCTGCTAGAGAAAGAACTCAGAATTCCTTGACATGTCATCATCCCCAGCTGAAAGGAAGAGATTTTTGGTTAAAATCCACTATTTACACCTTGATCCCTAAAGTCACTGCTTATTTTATTGCTTTTTGTTATTGATGTGAATGTAACTGATCTAATTTTACTTGGACTATATGGTGGGGACAAGAAATGGAAATTTCCAATCAGGACTGTCAGAAATGCCTCATAAAACTGAAGACTGGAGGTTTTCAGGTCCTGCGCCATGCTTAGACTTGCAGAATGCAATGATGCCCTGGAGAGAGCCACTCTACTGGAGGTAAACCATTTGGCCATGCTTGTTTATGGTTTTACTCCAACCTTTATAATATAACTTGCTTCTTATTTATATTCGCTTCGCATACAAAGCTTTTGTGATCTACATTTCTAGGTCCTGGTGTCCCTTGAAGCCTCTCTGAGGGTCACTGATTGAGTTTATCTCCATGCATTGAAAAATAATCAGATAAAACAATTATCTGTAAAAAACATACCTTTTATATAAATGGAGGTACCAAAGAAGTGATTTCTTGCCTTTGACTCTGGTCACAGCTTAAGAAGAGCTCTTTCAGAGAGTGAGCACAAGAGACAGATTCTTCCCAAAATGTCAGCAAAGATGGAAGAAAATAGATCATGACAGGCACACATGCCATCTGTCATTATGGCTTAGTTTCTGGGGAAAGGTGCTGTTTGCAGCCATTAGAAATGAGCTAGAGAAAGTGGGGCCTCCAGTGATTTGCTCCTGAGAAAGCATGTGGTCCAGTCCGTGAAGAACAGAAACTTCTGCTGAAATGTCTGTGGCAGAGAGTCCCATGTGCTGAAGACTGCTGGACTCCAGGAATTTCGCCACACCAAGAAAGCCCTGCTTCTCCTCCTGGAGCCTCTCCTAGAAGCCTCTTCTTACACAACAGGGTCTTTTCTTGCATATTCTCTTTTGCAAAGTGTTGTCGGCTATTAATTGGCACATGCCCTGGGTGCCTGCCATTTACCTCTACAAGGATTAAATCATGCTGCTGCAGCTGCTGGCCTACAACACCCCCTGAAAGGAGTTCAGGATGGAGGGCAGAAATGAGCTTGTCGGTGCTCTGGGAAAACCTGGCAGAACAGGTCTTCAGATAGTTAGATATTTTCAGGAGCTGGTTTTGTGAGCCCAATTCTTATACTGCCTCATATCTAGAAAAGCACTAAAATACTTCATGGTGATGACTGATCCTTGTGATGAGCAGAAAACCCCTGCAAAAAAAAATGTGTGCTTGAGTGCATGTCCTTCCCCTTTGCCAAAGTCATGTACATACTAACCTTCCCCTGTCTCTTTGGAGAAGTTTCTCAGAGGTATCTGAGATGCTGTCTCCCAGGCTAACATCCTCATTTGACCCCAAATAAAACTTAACTTACAACTTCCACGTTGAGAATTTTTTTTTTTAAGTTGCAGGGTTGTCACTGCCCATGGTCCAGGACTGGCTGCCATTAAGAGTGTGTTCAAGCATGGTGGGTATGAAGAGAAAGCAGGCCATGCAAAGGAAACAGAGACAGAACAGAATTGTTTTTCTTGTCACTAATCTGTCTTTCTTGGTTTCCAGCTACAATCACCCGGGCAGCACATAATTGTCTCCATAAACAACACACCTGGTCCTTGGAACGCCAGAATGGTTTTCTTACACTGACCTTCCAAAATCTTATGGTTCAATTAGAGAATTGCTGGGCTTCTTCCATTGGCAGCTGGGATATTCTGAGGGTGGGGTGCCAAGAGAAGAAGAGGAGAGAGATGAGGTGAGAGAAATAAAGTTAATCTTTGTCAATTACAAAGCTCTCCTTGACACATTCTCATTTCAACCTGTCAATTTCAGATTCTCCTCTGTGAGGGGAGAATACAGATGCTCCCCAGATTTCTAATCTATTTATAATGGTAACAAGACAACTCTAGGCAGCATGTGCTCATCACGAGCTAATCATCCTCTGCTACGCCTCATGCCTCCTAATTAGTGGCATGTTGGTTGCCTACTGATCAAGTCGGAGCCTCATTCAGGCGATAGGGAGGGCAGGTAGGGGGAGGAAAAGCTTCAAGTCCGGTGGAACTCAGATCTTGGTAGGCTTTTTAACAACTGGCAGGCTTCATACCTTCCTTTCAAAAGCATCCCTTTGAAAGAGGCAGCCATCATTTCCATGGGTGCTAACAGGTCTCCAAACCCGTGTCTCCTTACATTCTTGTAAGTATTCAATTTTCTTTAGCACTTTCTCAGGGGACAAAATGCTCTGATAATTTAAAGAGAGTTAATAGAGTGATGGAGAGGGATAATCCTGCCATCCGGAGGAAGGATGGTGGTAAAAACTGAGAAAGAATTAGCAAAGTAAATGGCATTTACACTAGGCATTAAATATGTTGGTCTTTGTTCACATTTTTCTGTATGTAGCATGTTCCTTTCCTTTCTTTCTCTAGCAAAGTGATAGCGCTCTAAAAGTTGAGGAAGTAGCAGAACAGGAGGATGAATGGGAATGAGGGAATGGTAGGAAATTGGCTAGAAAAACAACTAGGAAATAACAAAAAAGTCAGAAGTTTAGAAAAATGTTGACCTTATTTGCACAGGAGAGTTTGTATTTTCTATATGAACTTCAAATATTTTTGATGAGTGTATGTTCACTTCATAACTTAAAAAAATAAAGAAGAAAGTGCAAATCACATTAAATGTTTATAGAAGTTTTCAAGATCTAGTAGATTTCCAGGTATTTCACTAGAGTCCTTTTTAATACACTTTTAAAAAATCATAAGAGATTGTTCTTCAATACTGATCATTAAGCATAATTAAAGTAAGAACATTTATAGGTCAAAGATGCACAATAATTTCAAGAGACTTGTGGTAGCATAATATCTATGAGAGAATGGTTTATTGGTCTTTATAAATGGAAAAAGAAACTAATTACTTAGGTCTTTCACAATGAGTATTAAAAAGATACAGGAAATCATTACTCAAGATTCTTGGCAAAATAAATGGGCTCTTATTTTGCTCTGTGCTACTCTTTTGTCTTATTCCTTTCACAAAAGTAAAAAAAAAAACTTTTTTGTTGAGCAATTTTGCTGGCACCGTCCCATCTGTAAGTAATTTGCCGTTGTTAACAAATGTTGGAACCAAACAACACCAATTAAGGTTTTAAAAGGCTATCAAACATGGTGAGGGATTCTGCATGAACGGTGAGGTGAAGAACTCAGCTTGAGGGAGGCATTGCCTAGTGCTAGAAGACATTTTGAAAAGAAGGGAAACTTGGAGCAAATTTCTTCCTTGAGATTTAGCACCCAGCTGACCATCTGATACAAGGGTGACAGCTAGAGGTTCAGCATTGAAGCTATAGAAGCCATGGACCTGGATGCGGTGACCCACAGGAGACATCAAATGGAAGGTAAGCATGTTCAAACTAGCCCCAGCAGCTCTTTAAACAATTTTTCATTTATAGTATATGTTTTTTATGAGCATTTATCAGTGTATCACATAACTTCCCTTTGTTACAATGAAGTGAAAGTCACATCAAATATTTATAATGGTTTTCCAAACCTAGTGGATTTCTGAATTCTGAGCTCTCAGAATTCAGAGATCGTGTCCCACTGCAGACATGGCTAGGGCATTGCCTCCACATTTGGGGGCAGACTCATGATGCTATCAGAAGGATTTAGCCTTTGAAGGGCTTCCATGTTGGTTCAATTCCAGTTTCTGCCTTTCCTCCCTGTGTGGTCTTGGGTGAGATGCTTATCTTCCCAAGCCTCAATTTTCTCCTTTGTCTTATGAAGAAAATGAAATAGGACACATCTAGAGGGGCCTAAGTGAGCATACCCTCTGCCCTCACCCTTCTGTGCTTTCCTAGGACACATGGCATCTGGTCCCATCACTTCACGGCAAATAGATGGGGAAACTGTGGAAATAGTGACAGACTTTATTTTCTTAGGCTCCAAAATCACTGCAGATGGTGACTGCAGCCATGAAATTAAAAGATGTTTGCTCCTTGAAAGAAAAGTTATGACCAACCTAGACAGCATACTAAAAAAGCAGAGACATTACTTTGCCAACAGGGGTCCGTCTAGTCAAGGCTATGGTTTGTCCTGTGGTCATGTATGGATGTGAGAGTTGGACTGTGAAGAAAGCTGAGAACCAAAGAATTGATGCTTTTGAACTGTGGTGTTGGAGAAGACTTTTGAGAGTCCTTTGGACTTCAAGGAGATCCAACCAGTCCATTCTAAAGGAGATCAGTGCTGAATATTCATCGGGAGGACTGATGCTGAAGCTGAAACTCCAATACTTTGGCCAGTTGATGCGAAGAACTGACTCTTTTGTAAAGACCCTGATGCTGGGAAAGACTGAAGGCGGGAGGAGAAGGGGACGACAGAGGATGAGATGGTTGGATGGCATCACCAACTCAGTGGACATGAGTTTGAGTAAACTTCGGGAGTTGACGATGGACAGAGAGGCCTGGCATGCTGCAGTTCATGGGGTTGCAAAGAGTCAGACACGACTGAGCGACTGAACTGAGGACACCTGCACGTCAGGGTGCAAGGGGCTCCTTGCTAAGGTAGAAGCAGTGCAGGGAGGCTCAGACCCCCAAGGAGTGTTCCTCAGTCCCCTCGGCCATCGGGTCCCTGCTGCAGCCCATTCGTCAACCCAGAGCTGCCTCTCCTCCCTAGTGTAGGAAACAATGGAAAACAATGAGAAAAGACAGCCCCTGACCCCACACCCCACCTGTTCTTTTGTCCAGTCTCCGAAAAGAGCCAAGATAGCAATAATTTTGTAGAGGCAAACCGAGGGCTGGGACAGTGAAGGAGACGAGCAGCCCTGCCAGTGAGGAGGCTGGTGGGCTTTTGGAGGATGAATGCTGCATTTCAAATAGCAGCCCTGCCTGCCAGCTGAACAGCTCCTTCTCTTTATAAAAAATCTGAGTCCAAGCAAGGGCCTTCCAGGAGCCTATCATTAACTTTGTTATTATGGTTATTATCAACAATGTGCCAATTTTCCTGCATCTTTTAGGATCTTTCAATTATGGCATGCTGAGTTTTTTCCCTCCCCTTCTTTCTCCTGGCCTCTCCCCTCCCCCTCCGCCCTCCCTCCCTCCCTCTTCCCCAAATGCCAAGGTTTCTTTTCTTTCCTCCTCCTAAATTGTTCTCCTTAGAAAAGAATGGGAGTGACAGGGCTGAAAATTCAGCAGGATTTGGCATCTCTCTGACTGTGAAGAAAGAAATATTTGTATATTATTCAACGTCCTCCAAGTTATTCGTCAGAAGTTTCATTTTTCACTAAAGTCTTTTCCTTATCTTAAAGCCACTGACATGAATATATATCATAAAGTTAAAAAGATTGAATTACACTTCGCTGGCTACTGCTAAGATTCATGGACGCTCCAAGCCCCAGCTAGTCCCTGGGTGTACCAAGCTGCTGCATTTTACGTCTGCCTTTTTTTTTTTTTTTTTTTTTTTACTTGCTCAGCGAACACACACCAACAGGGTTTGTCTCTTCACTGTGGTATGAGAATGATGGAAAATACACTCAGCATTGCTCGATGAAAGACCTTTGCCAAAAAGGAGAACGTCTCTGTCATTTGAGTGTATTTCCCAGGGGCCCTGAGAAGTGCCTGAGCTGGGTTTAATGGGATATTTTGGAGCCCCAGGGCTGCCTGGGGGCCAAAGCCAGAATCTTGTGTGTGGGGTGGCTGGCCCTAGAGGAACTCTGGAAGCCCCCCCATTGTGGTGTAGGTTACCGTGCTGGTGGGTAAGCTTGTTTTCCGATGGCTGGGGAACCTGAGCAAGTAGCATCCTGGCGGTTCATCCATCCACCCACACCACTGTTACGAAGGATATTCCCACGGAACATCACCCAACTGGCTGTATTCCTCTCCTTAGGGCTGCTCTAACAGGTTATCATATACCAGGTAACCGAGGACAATGGAAATGGATTCCCTCACGGTTCTAGGGCCAGAAGTCCAAAATCAGAGTGTGGCAAAGTTTGGGCTCTTTCTGGAAACCCTGAAGAGAACTTCATCTCCTGTTTCTCTCCTGGATTCTGCTGCCTGCTGGCAATTC
Organism: Bubalus kerabau; assembly: GCF_029407905.1. Lineage (NCBI taxonomy): Eukaryota > Metazoa > Chordata > Mammalia > Artiodactyla > Bovidae > Bubalus > Bubalus kerabau. The sequence goes on from NC_073645.1 coordinate 28,412,208, forward strand.
TTGGCATTCTTTGGCTTGTACCTGTATCTCACCAGTCTCTTCCTCCATCTTCACATGACTCATTTGTGTGTTCTCCTGTCTCATAAGAACATCTGTCATTGGATTTAGGGTCCATCTGATTAATCTAGGGTGATTAATCTCATCCAGAGATCCTTAAATTATATCTGCAAAGATCCCTTTTCCAGCTAAGAAACCTGTCACATTTACAGGGTCTGCGTGGTTATGTCTTTTGGAGGGTCACCATTTCAACTCACTACAAGACCCATTCCTAAAAATAAAGATGAACCAAGGTGTAGGTAGAAGGATGAAAGTTGGGATAGGCAGAATATCTGTGTAGAAACTCCTAGCACCCAATACCAGGCCCTGTGATCTACTTCTTTCCTCTAACGCTTCCTTCCCCATCAAAACTTACCATGCCAGGGTCCCTTTAGCTTTCTAACATGAATCCAGGCTGTCCACTTGGGTTTGTTTTTCTGATCTGCATGTTGTGAACTATTATAATCACCTGGTGTCTTAGCTTAGCCTAGTGGTTTCTCATTGACAGAAACTTCCCATTGATTCCCCTGTCCCTGCTGCTGCTGCTGCTAAGTCACTTCAGTCGTGTCCAACTCTGTGCGACCCAATAGACGGCAGCCCACCAGGCTCCCCTGTCGCTGGGATTCTCCAGGCAAGAACACTGGAGTGGGTTGCCATTTCCTTCTCCAATGCATGAAAGTGAAAAGTGAAAGTGAAGTCACTCAGTCATGTCCAGCTCTTCATGACCCCATGGACTGCAGCCTACCAGACTCCTCTGCCCATGGGATTTTCCAGGCAAGAGTACTGGAGTGGGTTGCCATTGCCTTCTCCACCCCTGTCCCTACTTCTCTTCAAAGAAGGAGAGAAAGTGGTCTGATTGTTCAGATTCTAGAACACAGGTTGGTTGAACTTCCTTGGTTAATTTTTGGGGTCACTTTGCTGCTACGAGGTGGCTGGTCCTCAGCAAAAAGTTTTCTTTTGTATGCATTCTTGTATTTTCATAAAATAGATTGAGCCATTATATCCTGTGATTTCACTGGTACTTACGGGAAAGGTTGATAGAGAGGCTTCATAAATATCAAGGCTAAGTCATAGGTATCACTCAGGTTTCTTAAAACATGCTGCATTTACAGTTTGTGGCCCAGGTCTTAGGTACAAGAAAGTAGTCATTGGTTTCCCTTTGTCTTTTTCTGTGAGACTCTTGGGAACCACTCAGGTAGGAGTGTTTGAGACAAGAGTGGGGCATTTTTGATACACTGTCCTATTTTACACCATCTTATTTCTATAAAATCCTGCCATTGCTCCATAGCGTCTGCATCTTGAGTTGAAAGAGCTTTATTCCTCTTGGTGGAGGAAAGCAATTTCATGCAACTCTCCACCATGTGGGACCAATTATTCAGGAGTTAATGCAACCAGAAACTACAGCTGAATTTAGAAGCTAGAGAAGGGCATGCTGTGGGTACAGAGATAAGTGAGAGGAAAGACGGCTACACCACTCTTCCCAACACATTCACACAGCTGCTTCTGAAAATCTAGCCCTTCTCCAGAATAATCCACATGCCATACCTCAGATGTACCCAGGATTGTTACAGTCTCTGGACTACCTGAGTCTGAGAAACTCTCAGACTTTCTCCATCCATCTAAATCCAGCCCAGTTGTGACTCCCTCAGCAAGCCTTCCTAGTGAGTCCAGCTCAATTTTCCTCTACTTTCCCCGTTTCCCATGTGTTTGCTCTACAACCTGGAACTGTACTATCACCACTTTTCTCTCCCCGTTCACCATGAGAGGGGCAAGAGACAGAGAGATGCAGCAGAAATGGACAAGGAACTGAGATCACATGTCCTAGATTCTAGTTCCAAGTCTTCTCAAACTCTTTGGTTGTCTTTGGCTAGTTATTCCATCTATCTTGGCATATTTCCTTTTCTATAAAAAAGGATTCAGCTTTTGAAGAGAAATGATGTCTGCCCTTTCTGTCTTATCAGGCCATTGTTTGTACCAAATGAGACACCCCATCCTGTAATGAATTTAATATACTAGCTGAGAGCTGCTACAGCAGTGAGCTGAGTATGAAAGCAATTTCCTGGCTTTCCCCTGGGCCTGTTTGCACTTCTTTGACCACAGCAGTGCACCCAGCACCAACCTCTGTGAGTGTTGGCTGCTAATGCCTCACTTGCTCCTGCCCCAGAGGGGTCACCGTCTCTCTCTAACACCCCAGCCTCCTCCTGGATGGGGCACATCTGTGGTGTAATGGCCTATCACAGCAACAACCCTGCCTCTGCTAGAAGTTTTCTTCTGTGGCTGCTAAGCCCTCAATCTCAAGAACGATTACTGACCACACAAGCTGAGCTTTCTTGAAAGTGATTGTTTACTGGGAACATCTGGTGTGTGAGTGGAACGCTTATATTTTTTCTCTTCCCTCCCTCCAGTCAACACTAAGTGATACTTTCAAAGGCTGCCCTGCTTCTCTCCCAAGGATTGGAGACCTGCTTCATTATTTAACTCCAGATTTTCATCACTGCACAAACTATTTTTGTGGAACCCTTGTCTGGAGAGAGGAGGTATGGCCCACAACTTGAGAGGTTTTCTTGCTAATTAAGTTTCCAACATCTCTGTTTGCCAAAGAAAACACTCCCATCTTACCTTGTTCAATTACTGCTAAGTAGGACCAGCTCATTGTTCCTGACAATAATTGTTATAAGACCTGTGAATTTCTCTATTTTTGCATCAATAGGTCTGAATATATATTCACACATACATACACACCCAGACTCATATGTTTTTACATATATACATGGAAGATATTACCTGGGACCCTTATGTTATAAAGAAATTATCTACTCATACATTATCTTTTACTTAATTAAATCCAGGCTTTTCTAGTTTTTTCTTTGCAACTGTTCTCCCCAAAGCCCATAACTACTAAGAGTGTGATTGGTGAATATGTAACTTTAACTATTGATTGCCTTGCTCTTGCTAGCAGTCTGGATCAATTTGGGTGGGAGGGGGGTCTTCTGTATATGTCTCTTCTTGATGTAATGATGAAGACCACAGAAATAGAACTGGGTCTTATCTATTACCTTTGGCTGGTGACTTTGGCAAGTGAATTCACATCACTAAGCCTTAATTTCTTTTCATCTCAAAGTGTAAATAATAATAATAGTAGGTGTTCCATGGTACGATTTGAGGATTATATGAGAGAATTCTTGTACCCTACTTAGCTTCCATTTATCAAATACTAATCTGAGTGCCTCTGGTCTGTACATTATTCTTGTGACTTGGTTTGGAACTCTCAATGAAGAAAAATATATTTACATTTTATAGAAATTATCCAGACCAAATCAGTATATCCCTCTAGTTACAACCCAGAGGTAGTGGACAGACTATGGCTTTGTAGCGGAGATAGAAACCAGCCTTCCTGGCTTACTTCACTCTGTATAATAGGCTCCAGTTTCATTAAAACATGTATAATATCATATAAGAAACAAATTGCCAGTCCAGGTTCGATGCAGGATACAGGAAGCTTGGGGCTGGTGCACTGGGATGACCCAGAGGGATGGTATGGGGAGGGAGGTGGGCGGGGGGTTCAGGATGGGGAACACGTGTACACCCATGGCAGATGCATGTTGATGTATGGCAAAACCAATACAATATTGTAAAGTAAAAAAATAAATAAATAAATAAACCAGCCTTTCAAGTGGGCTAAAATATGTACACTGCCTATAGTGATGAACCAATGATTAGAAACAGAGGTAAGCCGCAAGCACCCTGTGGTCATTTATGGGAGTCCAAGCTGCCCTTGGTTTGCTGACAGAAAATCAGGCTGCCCTTCGATTATGACAGAAATGCTCTACCCCCAAACTATGACTTTAGCTGCTGTTTCTAATTCTCCTTTTCTCCCATTTGCAATGAACCCTTAACACAAGTTTCTCTTTTCTTTTTCCCACTCTGAGAATTATTGGGGGACCGTGAAAATAGGGTCTTAATCTCTATCATCTTGCATCTCTGATTTCCTCTGCTTGCTCTTAGCCCTCTCTGTTTTCACTTGCTTTTCCAGTGCATGCTCCTCCAACTGTAAGGGTCCTAGAAGAAAGTTTCTAGCTCCTGCAAGCTAAGAGTCTTAGAAGGAAGTTTCAGATAGAGGGAATCTTGTTATTGCAGTTTGTTTTTTTGAACCAGCCAGGTACTGTCTTTGTGCAGATTTTGAGTCATTGTCCAACTCTAGCCCCGTCAGCTGAGACCTGGCTAGTGGAATATTGTGGTGCAGAGATGACCATTCCTCTGGTGTACATAGAGATGAGGCAGTTCCTCTGAGAAGGTGGTGGGATGGCTACTGCTAGACCATGTAAGTTTCATACTCTTCTTCCTCCCTGCCCCAAGCCTGCTGCATCTTTTATGAGTTAAAAATGAGCAGAGAAAATATTCTGTCTTTAAGCATATGTTCATGGGTAAGGGCAAGGTACTCCCTAAGCATGAAGTTTAGATTCCCTTCCAAGCCAAGAGCTAGGAAAAAGTCAACATGCAGGAAATGAAATTAGCCATCTGTAGAAAAACCTACCTTAAATGATAAGCATTCGAACTTCCAGGTTCAATAATTTGGGCCTCATCCATCTCAGGAGAGTATGGTTGCTTAGCAGAGCTAAAGTTGACGCTTTCTGCATCCTCCATGTAAAGATGGAGTGTGCCAACAGAGGATAGTTTCTGCATGAAGACAAGGGAACGAGGGTCCAAGCGGTGTCTTGGAAGAAGACTATCCAGCTCTTGCCTTTCTGGAAGGGAAGGGCTTCTCATCAGACTTGAACTCTCTGGTTTGTTACCCTTGCTATTTGTACTTCCACCTCCATCAACTTTTGACTTTTATGCATCTAACTTTGTTCCCCATTACTCTTTGAAAGTGCTTTGTCCAAGTGTATCACCTCATTCCAGGCACCAAAAAACCTGGGCACTTTCTAAACTAAACAATAATTTTAATAACTGAGCAAAGTAAAACTCTTCCTTCTGGAAATGCCTTATTACACTTTCCTTTGTAAAACTCCTTCCTGATACTTCAAACCAATGTGTTCAAATCTCTTTGCCTTGCCCTTGTTTTTCCCTTTCTCCTCCTCTAACCACCCCCTGTTGTTTTGTGTGTGTGCGTGCATGTATGTGTTTTAACCTCTTCTCAATCTTCTGCTTTCATCACTCTGCCCTGGGCTAGTGTATTTATCCCAAGACTTTTATTACCATCTGTATTCTGTTAACCTGGAAACTTCACTACAGGCTCTAGAATGCTAGGAAGTCACAGCCTCTCTCTGGTCTGTGTATCCATCCTCTGCTCCTCTACTCAGTGATGCGCCAGTAAATCTTTACCAACCAGCTCTCATAGGGAGAGGAAAGACACGCTCCAGTGTGAAGTCTGCCAATTTCCATGACATAAATATACTGATCATGGTTGATTTTTAGCTACCAACTGACATCAACCAGTTCACAAAATGACTGAAAATTAAACAATTGGCTCTCAACTGTTAGACATCTCAAACTCTACCTGCTGCTGCTGCTGCTAAGTCGCATCAGTCATGTCTGACTCTGTGTGACCCCATAGACGGCAGCCCACCAGGCTCCCCCATCCCTGGGATTCTCCAGGCAAGAACACTGGAGTGGGTTGCCATCTCCTTCTCCAATGCATGAAAGTGAAAAGGGAAAGTGAAGTCGTTCAGTTATGCCCGACTCTTAGCGACCCCATGGACTGCAGCCTACCAGGCTCCATCCATGGGATTTTCCAGGCAAGAGTACTGGAGTGGGGTGCCATTGCAAACTCTACCTAGTCAAAGCTAAATGTCCTGTGGCCTGTGTGACTGTTTTCCTCCCAAGTAGCAACCTGGATTATCAGGAGTGACACTGTAATAGCCATGACAGCAGTCCCTTTGCTGCTCATATTTTCTGTTTTATCCCCACCGTCTAGAACCACTCTGGCAACTAGTACACGATAAATGTTTGTGGAATGGGTGAGTCAGTATAGCCAACGTTCCTCTCTGTTTTTTGGGTCTACTTAGCTTTTAAAATAATGAATTAGAATGCTTACTCATACATCAGATTCCTGTGCACTTAGAAAATTATTTTCTAATGAAGGATAAAATTGAGTTCTGAACCTAAAGGCTGAGAACCTAAAACTGCTACTGCCGCTAAGTCGCTTCAGTCGTGTCCGACTCTGTGCGACCCCATAGACAGCAGCCCACCAGGCTTCCCCTGTCCCTGGGATTTTCCAGGCAAGAACACTGGAGTCGGTGGCCATTTCCTTCTCCAATGCATGAAAGTGAAAAGTGAAAGTGAAGTCGCTCAGTCGTGTCCGACCCTTAGCGACCCCATGGACTGCAGCCTACCAGGCTCCTCCGTCCATGGGATTTTCCAGGCAAGAGTACTGGAGTGGGGTGCCATTGCCTTCTCCGGAACCTAAAACTGGACCATGGGAATTCCATGAAGGCCTGTGCAGCCAGATGTCACCTTACTGTTTCAGTGCCCCAATAAATGTTCTAGAGAAAATAACATGAACTTGTTTACAGAAATGCTATAAATCAAGAAGCATCACCATATAAAAATCACTTGAAAGAGACTGACAGAGGTGCCTGATAGAGTGAAAACTGCATGCATTTGAGATATTTCTAAATTTGTGTCAAATTTTTAATCAGAGTTTGGATGAATTCCTTAACCTTTGTTTTGCCGACTGTAAAATGCCTATTATAATACCTACCTTGAGTTATGAGAGAGCAAATCATGTCTGTAATACAGCTGGTACAGAAAAGTGTTTCAAAGATGGCAGGTTATAATCTTAATGATGTAAAGAAATCATCGTTCCAATTTCTAGCAGATCTAGATTTTAATTTTGTTCCCTACCAATCATTCCTGAGTGACCTATACAAAGTAGGTATCCATTAACTATTTATTGAATAAATGAATGTGAAAATGATGGGGAAAATGACGAAGTGAGAGGTTAATGAGTTATCCTACTTCAGAGGCAATGAGTTGCTTTTTCTGGAGACTAAGGATTTCTTGAGGCAAACAGGAACAATGTCACATGAGGACCCTTATCTGAGGTACCTGCTGATCTGGCTGCTAAGGACAGAGAAGAGATTAGGTCCTCTTGTTTTCCCAGCTGGTACTGCTTCTGTTAGTGGAGGAAGGATCAACATCTCTGCAGCTGGCTGTTCTCTGCGCCAGGGCTGAAGCACATTGCAGGAAGGACGGAGACTGGTCTGCCTTGCTCTGCTGTGATGCTTCTATCAGGGGGAGGCAGATTCTCCCTGGCACTGACAGTTCCTTGGTTTCTGTTCAGCAATCAGCTATGCCTTCATGGGACTCCTGAGCTGAGAAACTATCCCTGCCAGGCAGAAACAGCAGATACAAAGGCCTCTAAGTAGGCTCTGGCATAAAAAATTCAAAAGATGTGATGAGAGCAATTTTCTTTCTTTCCCAGATGTGATAAAGTCCTCTTGTTGCTCTGGGGCTGGCTAGAAAATTCCTCAGGGGATTTCCTTTATCTTTTAAACCGAGGGAGTCCCTGAAATGTGACTCTAGCTAATTCTGTCAGCCACCATTAACAAACTCAAAGGCAATGCTTAATAACAGCAGGGGCCCAGATATAGTCTTCTAGAATCCTAAAGACTAAGTCCTGTACTTGAGAAATCCCCCTGACTTTGCAGTACCCGGTGCTTATTAAGGTTCAGTGGCTCAGGACAAAGTGGGTCGAGGGAATCAGCCAGAGCAAATAGTTTTTTAGGAGGCCAATTTTTCTTATTACCTATAGAGATGGGGAACAGGAGATCCCTCTTTTCCCACCTGCTTCTCAGAGGTATCCCAACTTGGATCACTCTGTGACAAAATCCTAATTATCTCAGTGTCCTTCTGACTTTTATCATGTTCTGAGAATTTAAACTACTGGACCACAGCCAGGCCTCTCTGGCTGGAAGATGTGCTTTGTGGGCCATATAATTGTTTAAACTGCTTTATGGAGACATAATTGAAGTACAATAATTGCAAATGTTTAAAGTATACAGTTTGATAAAGTTTGACATATGTATATACCTGTTAAACCATCATCACAATTAAGGTAATAAATATTTCCGTCACTCTAACATTCCTCATGCTGCTTTATCATCCTTCTCTTTCTCCATCCCCATGCTCAGGCAAGCACTGACCTGCTTCTGTCACTGTAGATCTGTTTGCATATCACAGAATTTCATGTAAATACAATCTGACATGATGTACTTTTGGGGGAGGTCTGGCTTTCTTTGCTTAACATCACCCTTTTGAGATTAATCCATTTTGTTGTGTATATCAATAGTCCATTACCTTTTTGAGTAATTGCTGAGTAGTACTCCATTGTATAGATATACCATAATTTCAGAATTAAAATCCATTTACCTGTCAATGGGCATTTGGATTTTTCCCCTGCTGCTGCTGTCGCTTCAGTCGTGTCCGACTCTGTGGGATCCCAGAGACGGCAGCCCATGAGGCTCCCCTGTCCCTGGGATTCTCCAGGCAAGAACACTGGAGTGGGTTGCCATTTCCTTCTCCAACACGTGAAAGTGAAGTCGTGAAGTCCTCGGTCGTGTCTGACTCTTAGCGACCCCATGGACTGTAGCCCACCAGGCTCCTCCGTCCATGGGATTTTCCAGGCAAGAGTACTGGAGTGGGGTGCCATTGCCTTCTCTGGATTTTTCCCCTAGTTTTGACTATTACCAACAAATCTTCCATGTATGTTTGCAAACAAGTTTTTGTATGGACATTTGTATGTTTTCAATTGTCTTTGGTGAGTATCTGAGAATGAAATAGAAGGATGGTAGTTCTCTGTTTATAAATGTATGAACATTTGTATGTTTTCAATTGTCTTTGGCGAGTATCTGAGAATGAAATAGCAGGATGGTAGTTCTCTGTAGTGCTTTCTTCTTTTCTAGTAATGTATAACTATTCCACTTATATCATGATCTCCAATCCATGGTATGGCTAGCCTTTTGAACTGTAGCCATTTTAATGCACATTCAGCAATATCTCAGCATGTGTTTGATATGAATCTTAATGATTCATGATGTTCAACATGTTTTCATGGTTTTGTTGTTCATTTACATATTGTCTTTCATGAACTCTCTATAAAATATTCTACTTAAGTTGCTTTTTAAACATTTTTATTTATTTTGACTATGCTGGGTCTTCATTGCTGCATGGGGTTTTCTCTAGTTGCAATGATCAAGGGCTGCTCTCGAGTTGTGGTGCACAGATTTCTCATTATGGTTGCTTCTCCTTTGCAGAGAGTGAGCTCTAGGCCACATGGGCTTCAGTCGTTGTGGTTCACAGTCTCTAGAGCACAGGCTCAATAGTGTGGCACACAGGCTTAGTTGTTCTGCAGCATGTGGGATCTTCCCGGACCAGGTATCAAACCCACATCTCCTGCATTGACAGGCAGATTCTTTACCACTGAATCAACAGGGAAGCCCAGTTTAAATTTTAAATCGTGTTGCTTGTTTTCTTATTAATTGAAGGTGTTCTGCATGTATTCTTGATACATGTCTTTTATTCAATTTATGTCTTGCTAATATTGTCTTCCTCTCTGTGGCTTGTCTTTTCACTTTCTTAATGGTGTCTGTGTTAGTTTTCTATTGCTGTGTAGCAAATTGCCATAATTAGTGTGGCCTTAAACATCACCCATTTATTAACTCTCAGATCTGTAGGTTATAAGTTTGGCACTGTGTGACTGGATTCTCTGCTAAGGGTCTTACAACACCAAAGTGTTGTCAAGGCTGTGTAGCTTTCCAGAAGCCCTGGGGAAGAATCTGTTTCCAAGTTCACTAAGGTTATTAAAATTCAGTTCCTTGTGGTTTTAGGACCGAGTTCCCTGTTTCCTTAACACATGGTCCTATCCATATCTTCTGACTGGCAACATTAAATCATTCTTGCGCTTTAAATTTCTCTGATTTTTCCCTCTGCTTTTCTCTTCAGCTTTTAAGGGTTCATGTGACTACACTTTGTCTATGCAGAAATTCAGGATAGTCTGCCTATTTTAAGGTATGTTGATTGTTAACCTAATTTAGAAACTGCAACGTTCCCTTTGTCATATAAGGTAGAATATTCACAATCATTCTGGGGATTTAGACATGGGATTTTTTGTTGGGGATTGGGGCATAATTCTGTCTGGCATTAATTACAATGAAGTTCAATCTAAAAGGATATTAATTATGATGAAGTTCAAACTACCAAAATTATTTTGTTTGTTCTTTTGTGTGCTTTGAAATCCTTGCCTACTTCTAGGTTGCAAAGATTTTTCCTTATGTTTCCTTATAGAAGTTTCTTATAGATTTAGGTTTTGCATTTAGGTAGGTCCATGACTCCAGTGAAGGCACTGGCGCCCCACTCCAGCACTCTTGCCTGGAAAATCCCATGGGCGGAGGAGCCTGGTGGGCTGCAGTCCATGGGGTCGCGAAGAGTAGGGCACGACTGAGCGAATTCCCTTTCACTTTTCACTTTCATGCATTGGAGAAGGAAATGGCAACCCACTCCAGTGTTCTTGCCTGGAGAATCCCAGGGACGGGAGCCTGGTGGGCTGCCATCTATGGGGTCGCACAGAGTCAGACATGACTGAAGGGACTTAGCAGCAGCAGGTCTATGACTCACTTCAAGTTAATTTTTGCATGCGGTGTAATATGGCAGTCAATTTCCTCCCCTCCCCCATGTAGATCTGTGGTTGTTTTGGCACTGTTTGTTGAAAATACTCCCCTTTCCCACTTGATTGGAATTGGATTGTTTGTTTACTATTGAGTGGTGATAGTTCTTTACATGTACTTGAAATAGATGAGTTTTTTCAAATGTTTTTATCCCAGTCTGTGGCTTAGCTTCTAATGTTCTTCACAGTAACTTTCAAAGGGCTTTAATTTTAATTTTATGATGTATAATGTATCTGTTTTTTTCTCTTATGGATTATGCTCTTTGTGTCTTATCTAAAAAATCTTGATCTAATACAAGGTAACAAAGATTGTCCTCTATGTTATTGTGAAAAGTTTTATATTTAAGACTATAATTCACTTTGAGTTAAATTATGTGTGTGAGCTGTGGACTCAGTTTATTTTCTTTCTCTCATTTATTTTAATATGGATTTCAAGTCGTTCCAACATAATTTCTAAGTTGAATTTTCTTAACTCCTTTGTCAAAAATCTATTGAACATACATGTATGGGGTGTATTTCTGGACACTTGTGTGTTCATTTAATCTATGTCTTGATTACTGTAGCTTTGTAATAATCTTGAAACTGGATAGTGTGAAACTTGCAACTTTGTCCTTCTTTATGGAAATTGTTTGGCCTATTTTAGTTCCTTTGCTATCCCATATAGATTTTAGCACATTCACTTGTAGGTGATTGCAATTGCTTTAAATCTATTTATCAATTATGGAAAAATTGACATCTTAACAAAATTAACCTTCCAATCCATTATTGTTTAAGTATTCTTTGATTTGTCTTAATAATGTTTTATAGTTTTTAGAGTAAAAATATTGTATGTATTTGGCATATTAACACCTAAGTGTGTGTGTGTGTAAGTCACTTTAGTCATGTCTGACTCTTTGATACTCTATGAATTGTAGCCTGGCAGGCTCCTCTGTCCATGGGATTCTCCAGGCAAGAATGCTGGAGTTGGCCCCCTCCTCCAGGAGATCTTCCTGACACAGGGATCAAACCCGCATCTCTTATCTCTCCTACTTTTTATGCTTTTGTAAATATTACTCGCTTTAACTACAATTCCCTGATGTTTGCCAGTGTAAATGTATATGTAGCTTTTGTGTAGATTCTTTGTAGCTATCTGAGCATAGCTCCCTCTTCCTTTCTGATAGCTCACACTGTATATTTCAGCCTTCTCCTCTCCCCCAAATTCTGATCTCTGCCTTTGCAATTCAAAAGGACTGTGACAGCCTGCTTTGACTCCAACTCTCTGTACATTGTCAGGAAATTATCCTCAGGTAGAAGGTTGGACAATTTGCCCCTCACCTTTTTAGTTTCCCTTGGCTTAGGAATACCAAACTTATACGGTTCATTATCTAGTGCTCAAAAATATTGCCTCATGTATTTTGTATATCCTTTTAGTATTTATGTTTAGAGAGTTAGCTCATACCAGTTACTCCATCATGGCTGGAGGTAGATGTTCCTCCCATAGTTCGCTTAACCAGGTGCTATATATATATGCACACACACATATATGTGTGTGTGTGTGTGTGTATATTGTTTCCTACCTTAATTTTACCTATGTTTCAATGAAGGTCTTATGTTGTACATATGTGAGTTTGTCTGTAAGATAAGTACAGAAGAATGGAATTGTCAAAAATACTTAATTTTTACTGCTGCTGCTGCTGCTGCTAAGTCACTTCAGTCGTGTCCAACTCTGTGCGACCCCATAGACGGCAGCTCACCAGGCTCCCCTGTCCCTGGGATTCTCAAGGCAAGAACACTGGAGTGGGTTGCCATTTCCTTCTCCAATGCATAAGAGTGAAAAGTGAAAGTGAAGTCGCTGAGTCGTGTCCTACTCTCAGCGACCCCATGGACTGTAGCCCACCAGGCTCCTTCATCTAGATATTGACAAATCACTATATGCATTTGTAATTCCACAGTCGTCATAAGTGGGCACCCATTTCATAGCTCCCTGCAGAAGTCTGTGGATCTTTGCTTAATGGAACAAACATACTCATAGAAAAAGAAATGCAAATGATTCTCTAACATTTGAAAGGTGATCTATCTCACCCATATATTTACATACTCTAAAGATACTATTTCTCACTTATATAAGATTAGTAATATTATGTGAAGCTTTCTTATAAAAAGAAAAGTCTGCATATAGATGTAGAAACAATAAGCCAAAAAAAGTAGCAAAGTCTAGACAGACTGGGGGAATGAAAGTTCCATTTTTCCCCGGCCATGTGCTGCTAAGAGTTATCTGAGAGGAACAGTAACCATAGCCAAAGTACCCCTCAAACCTCTCTAGGTTGCTGCCAATCCTTGGCTACCCATTCAGTACCGTTGTCCCTTACTGCATTCCAAGAACTGACTTGTGTCACTGGCATTGCCAAGCGCAAATGATGGATTGCCTGAACTGCTTCCACCAACAAAAAGTCTGCAGAGCAAAAACAGAACCACGTCCCAGGCCAAATTCTCAGCACACTTCTTAATTACCCCATTAAATCTTGTGCAGGGCTGTGGTGAACTCGCTCTGATCCTGGCAGCCGACTACTAGAAGGGAGAAAACCTTTTGGGGATTTAGAAATTGTGTCTTATTTTAGATAAGGGAATTTGGAGTCTTTCCACCTACTGGTTTTCAAGGTCCTTTTTGCCATTAGACATGTTACCCTCAGTAGAACACAAAGAAGTTTAAACTCATGATCTGCAAGGTAGATGGTCCTTATCCTAAACATAATTATGCATCACCAAATATCTATTTAGATTAGAGTGTCCAAAAAATATTTTTTAACAAAAATATTAGCTTTTCTTCCTTCAGCCTTTAGTGGAAGATCTCTTATCTCATAGAAACTTGGGAACTAAGACTATACAATCTAGATTTGGGAGACTCAAGAGTCATCATGCATACATTGAATCTCAGCTCTATCCCTAATGGCTACATAAGCTTGGGTATTTATGTATCCTTCTATGCCTCAGTTTCTTTATAAAAGAATATTGAATATTAATAAATATTAATAAGTAAATATAATAAACACCCAAGATGTTGAATAGTAATAACTTATTTATTTGAAGTTATTATCATTATTTTTGTGATTATTATGCTTTGATAACTGTGAGTAGAGACACCATGGAAAATGGCCCCAAGAACAGAGGGACAGTGACTGCTTATATATTAGTAAGTTAGCCCAACATTTTGAATGGCAACTATATCCTCAGTACATTGCTAGTCTGTGATCCTCAGCTTTGTGTGTTCAGTGGTCCATTTAAAATACAGTGGCTAATATATGTGAAGATCTGATGAAAGGATATCACAAAAATATCACTATTGTTATTAATATGTGATAATTCAAGAACCGCATTCTTAAAACAATCAACAAAGAAGTCAAGAGTAGGTTTACACTGAAGTCTGTGTGTTACTTTGCTTTACTTGGACTGTTTCAATAGACTCATAATGTCCTTTGGAAGGAAATAAAAGGGCAAGGCTTAACTCGTATCTTCAGCAAGATCCTACTCCAATCCATCCTACTGCTCAGGCTGACAGATGTGTCCTCTGAAATTCATGTCTAATCTTGTCAACCCACACTAAGCACCTTCAAAAACTTAGCAGTGACTTATATGACTACATTTAAATTTCATGGCATATTTTGTGTTTGTCCTTCTGCATTCTTATACTTCATGCTCAACCTACACCTTTCTCATGTTAAACCAAACCACTCACTGTTCCCCTGGTAAGCTGGTGTCAAATGCCACGAATCTTACATCAGACGAAGTTATTTGCTTCTATCTGAACTCTCATAGCTCCTTGCCACTACACATGACATTTAAAAGATAAAATGTCACCATACATTTTCCTGCATGACTGTATACACACATATACATGCACACATAAGTGCCTATATATAACACAATTCAAAATGTTATAACCTAATGGTCAAGGCTTTATTTCTGGAGTTAGTTCTGGGTTTAAATCCTGTTTCTGTCACTGACTAGTAATGTCACATTTAATGAGTAAAGGAAAGAATATGGTTGATAATACGTGCTCCAGACTGTAAAGTTCTTTGAATTCAAGGGAAAGAGCAGAATGTGGACTGAAGGAATGGGAGAAGTCTTTCTAGAGCAGTTGAGAGAACAGAGTTGAGTGGATGAGAAACATTAGACAAAAGGGCAAGAATAATGGAGACAATGTGTTTTGCTTATGAAGAGAAAACACAGAGGACTGGAACAGTCCTGAATCTTTGGCTGTGATTTGGCTAAGTGAAGCAAACAGCATTCTTTAACCATACAAGACTCGTATTCCACACTTGAAAAAGCAGACTAGCTACAACAGCAGCTGTCGGTCCCAATTTAGATATTTCTCAATGAAAATGGGAATCTCCACTTGAGAAGAACTTGGCTCCCTTGCAAAAGCATTGTCATTGCAGTAAAGTCAGAAACCTTGAACATCATCTGGGATTTTTTAGGTTGCAAGTCGAATCTTAACGGGGTGAAAGGATTTGGAGGGAAGTAGATGGAGTCCTGGACAGAGTGGCCCATTATTCATTACCTGGAGGCTTTTTAGCAAATTACCTACCTCTCTATTTCACGTTCCTCAGCAAAATAAAAGGATAATATCTGACCTATATTCACTGCAAGGTTTTTGTTTTTGTGGTTTGTTTTGGTTTTTAGTATTTTAGGTGTAAATACACTTGAAATAATTAAAACTGCAAGCTTATTTGAGGTGATAGTGTGGGGAGTGGTACTGTATCATTTAGAGAGCAGAAACAAAGAGCTGTGGTCAGCACCTCTTACAGATGCTAATGCTGAGGAAGTACCTGCACTGGCTGTCTCCAAAGCTTTTTTAGGCCATTGTGAAAGCCAAGAGGTTGATACAGAGTCTATTCTTATATCTGAATGTCTATGTGTTTAATTGTAGAGGTGTCCCTTATTAAAACCTCAGATCTCTTTGAAACCACTATGGAAAAGAATACTATTATTAAAATGTATACATATTATTAAAATGTCAGTGTATTGGACTGAAGGTGCTCATGCTTCGTTCACATTCTTCTCATTAAGAGGTGGACCTATTTTTCTTTCCCTTGAATCTGACCTGGCTTTGCTTTGACAAAGAAAGTACAATAAAATTAAAGTGATATTGAGCTTTTTCCAGGTGTAGTCTTTAAGAGAACTGCCAACTTCTGTCTCAGGCTTTTCAAGTCCGAGGTCTTCATGTAATAGTTGGACTCCCTGCTGGAGAGACCAATGAAGAGACCAGAGACTAAATGGAGGATGACTCAGCTGAGCCCAAACTTGTCAGGGTTAGATAATTCTAACTAAGCACTGAGCATGTTTAAAAAACAAAAACAAAAACAAAACATGGCTGTCTCAGATTTTCAGAGCCTTCCAAGCACCAGATGACCCTATTCTACATCACGTGGAGCACAAGAATTTCCCAGTTGACCTATTACCAAATTCCTGGTCAAAAAATCATAAGGTATGATAAAGTGATGGTGATTAAAGCCACTCAATTTGGGGATAGTTTTTTCTTTTTTTAAATGAAGCCTTCTTTCACAGAAAGGTGCATGCAAAGAAACTCATAAAGCAAAATTAGGAAGTGATGGACCAAATAGATCAATACCCTTGCCATGTCTGTAATTAGTAATTGAACCATCAGTGAAAAGTTTATTAATGCAGTTTTAAGTTAGAAGTTTGCTTTGTTAATTCTGAAGATCATTTAAAGTGATAAAAAGAGAGAACATATCATATAACTCAATCAATGCTGGTTTCTGACAATAGTTTTCTTGTTAAATTTACACCAGATAATATCATAGTATAAGGAACATATCATGCCCAGATTCCACTTTGAGGCAAAGGTAAACGCAGAACTCTTTAAAAATGCTTAATAATTAATGTCTACCATCTTTGCTCTAACTTGCCTCTCGGAAGCTGTACACATCTAAATTAATTAAGCTTCAGAATGCCTCTGTGATGCGGAAAAGGAATAACAAGGAATCATTTTACCCAGCACTGAAACACAGTCACCTCTTGGGTTGAACACAACAGCTGTTTAGCAGCTATAAGGGAATCCTGAACTGTCATTCTGGGCAGCCATGCTAAGGAGGATAACGGATCTGATTGAAATTGCAATGGAAATTTGAGTAGACAGGATGCAATTACCTGAATTGGAGCCTAGCCAGATCACCAGGGCTAAGTGGCAAGTGACTGGAGCTGAAGAGCATGTCTTCTGCATACTTCACCAGATTACTGGGACCATTCAGCACCCTGTGTGGACAATAATCAGAGGCTGTGCAAGCCTGTGATCCTGAACCTGCATTACAGCTCCCCAAAACACATTTCTTTCTAGAACAATATGGCTATTCCATTAAATCTATCTGGGAACCACAGTTCATATGGGCACTGAACATAAATGTGGACAGCCAAAATTAAGCAACTGGATGTTAGACTGTTAAATCACTCATCGTAACACAGTTTGATGCACATATTTTAAGTATCTGAAAAATAATAAAGTGGTTTCTACACTGATATACTTACAAATATATCAATATGATGACTATTTTCATAAGCCATAAGTATACAAGATAAATGACATTTGTATTTAAATTCAAGAGGCACTGAGAATCACATTTCCCTTTAAAAATTCAAGGAAAGACTAAAGATAAAGGAACTAAACATAAAATCTAGTTTTTACAGGAAAAACAAGGGTTTTTAGATGATACACATTCTAATAACCTGCTCAACCTAAAATCTTATAAGTCTGCATCTGAAGAGCAATTGCTGGCTTTTTTTATTTTTTATTTGGACATATATTTGATTTACAGTGCTGTGTTGGTTTCAGGTGTACAATCATGGTATTTAGTTATATATATTCTTTTTCAGTTTTGTTTCCCATGTAGTTTATTACAGAATATTAAGTACAGTTCCCTGTTCTGTACAGAAGGTCCTTGCTGCTTATCTATTTTATATGTCAATTTCACCCTCCTATTGCATCCCTCCTCTCCACCTTCCCCCTGCCCCATTCAGTTCAGTTCAGTTGCTCAGTCGTGTCCGACGCTTTGCCACCCCATGAATCGCAGCACACCACGCCTCCCTGTCCACCACCAACACCTGGAGTTCACCCAGACTCACGTCCATCGACTCAGTGATGCCATCCGGCCATCTCATCCTCTGTCGTCTCCTTCTCCTCCTGCCCCCAATCCCTCCCAGAATCAGAGTCTTTTCCAATGAGTCAACTCTTCGCATGAGGTGGCCAAAGTACTGGAGTTTCAGCTTTAGCATCATTCCTTCCAAAGAAATCCCAGGGCTGATCTCCTTCAGAATGGACTGGTTGGATCTCCTTGCAGACCAAAGGACTCTCAAGAGTCTTCTCCAACACCACAGTTCAAAAGCATCCATTCTTCGGCCCTTAGCTTTCTTCACAGTCCAATTCTCACATCCATACATGACCACTGGAAAAACCATAGCCTTGACTAGACGGACCTTTGTTGGCAAAGTAATGTCTCTGCTTTTCAATATGCTACCTAGGTTGGTCATAACTTTCCTTCCAAGGAGTAAGTGTCTTTTAATTTCATGGCTGCAGCCTGACCCATTAACATGCATTGTTATCTAAGTCTGTGTCAGTTTCTGTTTTGTAAATAACTTCATTTGTATCATTCTATTTTTTAGTTTTCACATTTAAGTGATATCATATGATATGTCTCTTTGTATGACTTACTTCAGTTAGTATAATACCCAGGTCCACCCATGTTGTTACAAATGGCATTTTCATTGCTTTCTATGGCTGAGTAATATTCCATTGTATATATGTACCACACCTGCTTTGGCCCATTCCTCTGCTGATGGGCATTTAGGTTGCTTCCATGTCTTGGCTATTGCAAATAACGCTGCAATGAGCATTGGGGTGCATGTATCTTCTTGAAGGATGGTTTTCTCCAGATACATGCCTAAGAATGGTATTGCTGGATCATATAGTAGCTCTAAAGGCTCTAGTCTGTGGGGTCACAAAGAGTCAGACACAATTGACCACGTGCACACACACACACCACACACACACACACAATAGCTCTAGTTTTAGTTTTATAAGGAATCTCCATACTGTTCTCCATAGTGGCTGGCTTTACTCTTGAGTAAAACAACTAATTTTCTGAAAGCATTTTTAAGCAAAGTCACTGATTAAATAGTATTAATGAATTAAAATTAATTTACTTAAAGAAAATACTGAAAAAGTTTTTAAGCCAGCCAATCACAGGACCCTTATGCCAACATCAGAGAGCTGGGGTTGTGGAATTCTATACTTGACTTCCCATGTAATATAATGCACTAATACTCTAATGAAAAAGGCCCCCTGCTGCTGCTGCTGCTGCTGCTAAGTCGCTTCAGTCCTGTCTGACTCTGTGTGACCCCATGGACTGCAGCCGACCAGGCTCCTCCATCCATGGGATTTTCCAGGCAAGAGTACTGGAGTGGCGAAAGGCCCCCTACCAAGTGCTTAGAGGAAGTGAGATGAGAAAACAAACAAGAGGATGAACTTAAAGGGTCATCCTGCTGAGTAAAGGTAAATCATATGTTCAATAAAATAATCTTTGAACTTTTCTCCTTCTTCCTGTAAAAGATGCAAAATCAAAAATGTTTTATTATATCTATTCAGCTTTCTCACATAAAGTCTGGATGCACTAAAGCACTTTTTTACTCCAAATGTGGTCCACAGACCTGCAGTAGTGGTATCACATGGAAAATTCAGAATCCCAGGTCCCACCCAGACCTATGGAATCAAAATCCAGATTTTAACATGATCTACAAGCAATTCATAAATACATGAAAGTTTGAGATGCTCTGCTTTAGTATATTATGTTTTTGAAGACTCCTACACCCATATACATCATTTAACCTTGTTTGACTCAGTACTTGTCTTTGAATATCATCAAGGACCTAGACCTATATATACAATTTAATTTATCCCTCATCATATTCAGTGGAGGCTTCCTTGGTGGCTCAGATGCTAAAGAATCTGCCTGAAGTGTAAGAGGCTCAGGTTTGACCCCTGGGTCAGGAAGATTCCCTGGAGAAGGGAATGGCTACCCACTTCAGTATTGTGTGCTGGAGAAGACTTTGAAAGTCCCTTAAACAACAACTGAGCTATCAGGGAAGCCTCAATATGCAGATGACACCACCCTTAAGGCAGAAAGTGAAGAAGAACTAAAGAGCCTTTTGAAAGTGAAAGAGGAGAGTGAAAAAGTTGGCTTAAAGCTCAACATTCAGAAAACAAAGACCATGGCATCTGGTCCCATCACTTCATGGCAAATAGATGGGGAAATGATGAAAAAAATGACAGGCTTTATTTTCCTGGACTCCAAAATCACTGCAGGTGGTGACTGCAACCGTGAAATTAAATGATGCTTGCTCCTTGGAAGAAAAGCTCTGACCAACCTAGACAACATATTAAAAAGCAGAGACATTACTTTGCCAACAAAGGTCCATCTGGTCAAGGCTATGGTTTTTCCAGTAGTCATGTATGGATGTGAGATTTGGACCATAAAGAAAGCTGAGCACCCAAGAATTGATGCTTTTGAACTGTGATGTTGGAGAAGACTCTTGAGAGTCCCTTGGGCTGCAAGAAGACCCAACCAGTCCATCCTAAAGGAAATCAGTCCTAAATATTCACTGGAAGGACTGATGCTGAAGCTGAAGCTCCAATACTTTGGCCACTTGATGTGAAGAAATGGCTCATTTCAAAAGATCCTGATGCTGGGAAAGATTGAAGGTGGGAGGAGAAGGGGACAACAGAGGATGAGATGGTTGAATGTCATCACCAACTCGGTGGACATGAGTTTGAGTAAACGCCAGGAGTTGGTGGGAGTTGGTGGTGCAGGCCAGCCTAGCGTGCTGCAGTCCATGGGGCTGCAAATAGTTGGACACAACTGAGTGACTGAACTGAACGGTACAGCAAAGAGATCAAACCAATCAATCCTAAAGGAAATCAACCCTGAATATTCATTGGAAGGACTGTTGCTGAAGCTGAAACTAAAGCTCCAATACTTTGACCACCTGACTCAAAGAGCCTACTCATTGGAAAAGACCCTGATGATGGGAAAGATTAATGGCAGGGAGTGAAGGGGGCAACTGGGGATGAGATGGTTGGATGCCATCACCGACTCAATGGACATGAGTTTGAGCAAGCTCCTGGAGATAGTGAAGGACAGGGAAGCCTGGTGTGCTGCAGACCATGGGGTAGCAAAGAGTTGGGCACAACTGAGCAACTAAATAACAAATATTCAATTAATATTTTCAACAATTATGTACTGTTCATTTTTTTCAGGTAAATATTGGAATAATTATTGTTGATTCTTCGGGGTGTTCTATTTAAAGATATTCAAATTACAAGTAATAGCTTTGAAAACCAAAAATTCAATAAACTGAAGACCCTTTTTGCTCTGCTTTCAATTTTTCAACCACAGCAATTATTTCTCTTATGCTAAAGGACTTACGTGTTTGTGATACATCACCATGTTATGTAGGCCTATAGTGGGTTGTAATTTTACATAAACTTATTCCATTTAGCTTAATAGTATTCATTTATAACTCAGTTTATAAAACACTCTTCACTCGAGAGTAATAAAATTGCATTTTGTTAACAAAACATCTGTAATTTGGTTTTGTTACTGAGTCATATTAGCATCATTATTCAAAATTAGTGAGGCTTTACCATGTAAGTCATGGCTGCAGACGTCAGCCACAATTGTGTATATAATACAAACACTGATTTTAAGATGTAGAATTTGTTTAGAAGTGGCACTCTCTAGGAGTACACAAAGCATGCTTCTTCAAGCCCAAAGGACCTGATGAACTCTTTTGGAGCCACTGTGTCTAGAGTATAGAGTAAATCTGATTCAGACTCTTCTTTGGGCTGGGCTTCTGCATCAACTGTCATTTTAAGAAAGCATTCTATGTGAAGAAGTTTGAAAGTTACTCATTTTTTGTCTAGTTTACCATCCACCAAGAACACACCTTGGTGAGCAGAGACAGTGACTAATACAACTGGTAGGAAAACTAAGATTATTCATCTTAAGTTTGTGACAGACATGTTTTTAAAAAGAAATGCAGTAAGTATGTCACTCCAAGGAAAACAAGTTAGAATAGATGTTACCAATGAAAAGCTTAAGAAAATTGAATCTGGAAAACTTGTTTAAACCACCATGACCTAAAAGATTAACAAAATTTTAAGACTCTTCTGATGAGATCTGTGGTGATATTATTGAATGGGATTCATTTGATACTTTTTGATGAAATGTGTCTATATTTAGAATATCTTCATTACTCAATGATCCAATATTTTCCATTCAAAGGTATAAAAGGAGCTACCAAAATGTATGGTAAACTAGTTAGCTGATTTTAATAGAGTAGTAAAAGTTCACTAATAGAGCATCAGATTCCACATTGTAACTAATTTTTTACTGTGTGTGTGCTCAGTGATGTCCAACTGTTTGTGGCCCCAGGGACTGTAACCTGCCAGGGTCCCCTTTCCATGGAATTTTCTAGACAAGAATACTGGAGCAGATTGCCATTTCCTACTCCAGAGAATATTCTTGACCAGGGATCAAAGATGTTATTTTTTCAAAAAATAAACTACCACTTCTCTAGTTTTGATATAGTATCAGAAAATAATATTCACCATTAGCCAAAAAACTATTAAAATACTCCTCCCATCAATATGTGGCAATTTTTTCTTATATTTCAATCTAACGATATATCATGCCGGGGTCCAGCCCCGGTGGATCCAGGGAATTCAAAGCGGGGATGGCTCCGTCGAACTGGAAACAATAGCTTTAATTAAATATTAATTAGAGATATAAAGAGTAATAGAATAAGGATAGCTCAGTAGGAAAATTCAGTGAAGAAAAGAGGCTGAATAACTCAGCCAAAAGGTGAGAAAAAGAACGACATGGGGAGAGCAAGCTTCGGTGAACAAGGCCCGCGCTTTATTTTCCAAAGCAGTTTTTATACCTTAAGTTGTGCATAGAGGATAATGGGGGAGGGGTAGAGTCATGCAGCAAGCCAGGCTTTCTTCCTGCAAGCTTATAATATGCATAAGTTTAGGTGATTTACATCATCTTCTGGCCCGGAGGCCTGTTAACATTTTAAGACCCTTTCTTCAGAAAACTTATTTTTCTCTAAAGGTGATTAGTCAGGCGCCACCCTCCAAAAGCATAAGATAAAGTTGCATTCCTATAGGGCAAAGGTGTGGTGGGCTATAACAAGAAAAAGAATTAACTCAAGGGTCCAAAGTTACAAACATTAAAGCTACTACTTACACCAATTATATTAATCAATACACTGCCAGGGACACAGCAGGTAAGGGATATGGAAACTTAGCAGCAAACATTGGCCCAACAAGTGAAAATCCCTTCACCAATACAATTTCTAATCAATCTTTTAACTGCTCAAAGGAATCTGTATTTAGACAGTTTAGAACATCTCATACCTCTCACAGTTGGGAGGCTCTGAACAGTCACATGTGGCCGGAAAAACCTATTCAGGCAGGCTAGAGGATTTCCAAAGGAGTTTGTAGGTTGAAACACTGTCACACCCAGGAACTTTATTAACTGGAGCTGTAAGTTAACTCTTTTTTCAGAGAGAGGTGGTGGGGGACAGCCCCTCGTAAAGTCAGAGGTGTAGGTGAGAGCACAAAGCAGAAAGTAGGCAGACTCTGGTTATGGGGGTAGATGCTCGAGAATTTCCAGGGGGACTCCTGAGGCTTGATCCCGCCTTTGCGTATGCCAAGCCTCCTTCCTCATAACCTTTGCCACGGGCGGAGTTCCTCACGCTGGCTCCCGGCACTATCACATCAGAAAAAGTGCAGAATCAGATATGAGAGTCTGGCTGTCTTCTGTTTAGCCAAACATTAAAGTGATTTACAACCCTGTAAGAATGTCACTCATCTTACTGCTTTTTGTTCTGTTTTGGAGACATATAAGAAGAGACATAGAAGGAAAAACAAAACAAACAGAAACAAGTGTCGTTAGGTATCCTGGAAATGTCAGCTGCTACCCAGTCCATGTTGCCATCTTTGGTTCAGGTCCTGAAGGTTGTCAATGATGAGACTTCTCAGGGGAACAGGGTGGCCCCTGCTCAGAGATACTAAGAGATGGAACTAGCTTTCCTGAGAGGTAGTGTGTTTTCCGTCACTGAAGATATCCAAAGGCCTGTGGGATGACTTAGACCACAGACCTTAAGAATCAGCTGGGGGTCATCTTAAAATGCAGATTCTAATTCAGTGATCTGCCCTGGTACCTGAGATTCTGAATTTCTAACAAGTCCCTAGATGCTGCTGCTGCTTCTGGTCCATGGAGCACACCTGAGGGCTTTCAAGTAATTAGGAAAGATGAAGCTGAAGCAAGCTTTCTAGGTTATAAGAATCACCTCATATCCTTGTTAATCCAGCTTTCTAGCTTCCTCCCCAGGAGACTGTGACTTAGTTGATTTTGGTGGAAGTCTGGAAATTGTGTGCTTTAAAAGGAAATTCTTATGATCATTTCAATTGGAGAACACTAAGTAGATGATCTTCCATGATCTTTCCACAGTGTATTTCTTCTGTATTTCCCATAGGGCTAGCTATTGATTTTATATCTACATTTTTTGTTAGTTTTTGCCTTTTGCTTTTGTCTTTTTTTGTCTCAGAATCAATAAGATCTCTACTGAAGTGAATCACCCCCTTTTATCTTTAATAACCAAGCACAAGCTCTCCGTATGTGAACCTGCTCTCATGGTTTGGTGGTTAAGTGATTTGGGTAAGTAATATAATTTTATTTGTAGAACAACTCTGAGTTTCATATTATTTCCCTCATTTGTGTGGGTTAAAAACTTGATAGAAGCCAAGTGACTTGTGCAAGGTCATACAGATGCAAGAGGTCGTGAAGTCAGGATTTGGCTCTCATCTCAGTCTGTAGCCTGGTTACTCAGACACTAGACCCTTGATCACCTGCAGGGCCATCTCCCTCTCTGTGCTTGCAAGTCACAGCGCCTGTGCACTGCTCACATCCTCTGTTCTTTCCTTACCACAATGTCTCCTTTTAATTTGGCTTTACTTCCGCTCCTCAGGACTTTATGTTCTTACGTTAGTCTTTGCTCTCCCTAGTCTCCCAGCCCTGAATCAACACCAGCCCTGATTCTAGGGGTCAGGGTCGCTCTTTCCAGTCTCTCTCTCTCTGGTCTTTGTGAACATCCACATTCATAGGGGTCTAGACAAAAGGTCAAATTGTGATGCAGTGAGGTTCTGGTGACAGGCTTCTCAAAATGGCAGTAAAATGCATTGTCTGAGCTCTTCCTCAGTCAGAACCAACTATCCTGCCTAGAGCTATGTGGTGGGCTTGGTAGGATGGGGAAATTAGCCCTCATAGGTGGTTAATAGTGACTTTGGCTAATTTTCTTTTCTGGATCTTGGTGATAATTGGTATAAATTCCATGGAACTCATTTTTTTTTTTTATTAACTTTATACAGATGCATTGAGCACCTACAATGTGCCAGGCACCATCTGGTAGCTGGAGGTACAGTACTGTTCTAAAGCAGACAAGGATGCTGTGCTCATGAAGTGATGATCCAATGAGAGTCAGATTTTAAACAAACAATCACAATAATGACAGTGTAATTACATGCCAGTAGCAGAACCATGAAGCAAAGGAATCCAGTTCCTTGAGTTATAACTGTGGAAATGGAATTAATTTAAAGGCTCAGAAAATAATAATAGATAAACATATATACCTGGTGCTTTACTACATGTCCTACACTGTATTAAGTAGCTTTTAATCAAAATGTATTATTAATATTTTATGCAATTTATAAAGATTACTTTCCATTTGCAGTTTGGACTATATTCCCTATGTTGTACAGTACATCCTTGAGTATCTTACTACGTCCAATAGTTTGTACCTCTCACTCGATAATGAATGTGAATGATCTCAGGCTGTCCTAAAAACAGCCATATGGGCAAGTTATCTCATATTATTGGTGAGAAAGCTGAGGCTCAACAGTAAATGCTTAATCTCAGTATGTGCTTCCACTGACCACTAAAGCTCCCTGCTGGCTACTCATTCCATCTGGTCAGAGCAGAGAGAAATCCTGCAGGATTTAGTGCAGAACAGACTGCTCCATCCTGCTCCCATTTGAGGTTCTCTGCCAGGGTTCCCAAGTGCTAGTTCTCCTTGAGGCTAAAGGTTGTTTATCTGAGATTTTTAAGGCAAGGTTTGCCTGGTTTGAAATTGTGTGTAGCAATTGCTACCTAGGAATTAAGAGGTCAGTAAGACTGGAATATCAATAACCTCAGATATGCAGATGACACCACCCTTATGGCAGAAAGTGAAGAGGAACTCAAAAGCCTCTTGAGGAAAGTGAAAGAGGAGAGTGGAAAAGTTGGCTTAAAGCTCAACATTCAGAAAATGAAGATCATGGCATCCGGTCCCATCACTTCATGGGAAATAGATGGGGAAACAGTGGAAACAGTGTCAGACTTTATTTTGGGGGGCTCCAAAATCACTGCAGATGGTGACTGCAGCCATGAAATTAAAAGACACTTACTCCTTGGAAGGAAAGTTATGACCAAGCTAGACAGCATATTAAAAAGCAGAGACATTACTTGGCCAACAAAGGTTCGTCTAGTCAAGGCTATGGTTTTTCCAGTGGTCATGTATGGATGTGAGAGTTGGACTGTGAAGAAGGCTGAGTGCCAAAGAATTGATGCTTTTGAACTGTGGTGTTGGAGAAGACTCTTGAGAGTCCCTTGGACTGCAAGGAGATCCAACCAGTCCATTCTGAAGGAGATCAGCCCTGGGATTTCTTTGGAAGGAATAATGCTAAAGCTGAAACTCCAGTACTTTGGCCACCTCATGCAAAGAGTTGACTCATTGGAAAAGACTCTGATGCTGGGAGGGATTGGGGGCAGGAGGAGAAGGGGACGACAGAGGATGAGATGGCTGGATGGCATCACTGAGTCGATGGACGTGAGTCTGGGTGAACTCCGGGAGTTGGTGATGGACAGGGAGGCGTGGTGTGCTTCGATTCATGGGGTTGCAAAGAGTCGGACACGACTGAGTGACTGAACTGAACTGAACTGAAGATTGAACCATTTTGTGCAAAGGAGGTGGGAAAGGCAGTGGGAGCTGGTCTCTAAATCAGTAAAGGCTAAGCCTTGAGGAAATTTAAATGCAAACTAAAAATGTTTAGCACCTTGATCCCCAAGTCCAAAAATAGTAGCACTACCACTGAACCAAATCACCCCACTTCAGTTTGTGGGGCTTGCTCTGCCTTTGTTCATTCTGAATCATCACAGGAAGATTATAAGTCAAGTCCACTTAATACTAGGTACACTTATATCTTCCTAATTCTTTAGTTAGTTTTCATGAAATGCATAGCTTTTCATTTGTATAAAACTTTGACGTTTTTCTCAGTGGGTTTGCATGCTTGCTCAGTAGCTCAATCGTGTCCAACTCCTTGCGACTCCATGGACAGTAGCCTGCCAGGCTTCTCTGTTCAGGCAAGAATACTGGAGTGTGTTGCCATTTCCTCCTCTAGGGACTCGTCTCGAACCAGGGATCAAACCCACGTCTCCTGCACTGGCACCTGGTAAGCCCACTTCAATGGGTTTACTTAGGGTAGAATCTGATACCCTGAGTCTTGTGATTATGACTTTACATATTGTAAATCTAAGCTGCTGAGGACTGAAAGCAGTGGATCAAAATTCCAAAACTCACATAGCCCATCAGTAACCTGGCTAGGATTGCCACAGACATTGGGAGTTTTGATCCTGTGTACTTCCTTACTAAATAAAAGATCATCATTCACTGTAAATCAAGGAGACCATTTTATTACCCAGAACTAGCTTATGCTGTAGACTTGCTTGAAAATGCAATAATTGTATATAAGATTTTAGGTTATAAAATATCAACAGAATATGTAACAGAATGATCCATCATCAGATGGATTTCAATGTATGTCAGGGTAAGTTGTGTTCACTGATATAAACAACTGCTATTCATTGACCTTGAAATATCAGACTAGCCAATTTTCCTGTCCTATGAGTAGTATAAAGCAATATCATGCAGAATGTTACCTTAAACTTAAATATGTATGACTGTGTGCTTCTATACCATAAAGATGCCATGTTTTAAAAAATAAGCAAAGTTAATGCAACAAAATTAACCATTAATTATTTCACTTTTAACTTAGATTTCTAGGATATCATGCAAGTGAATCATAGTCCCATTAATATCACTGAAAACTCCCCGTGTCACATTTCTACTGAACCATTCTCTGAAAAAACACAGCCCTCCTGCCTTTTCACCTAATTATCCACTACAGATATTGCAAGAATTGATCTGGGGCATCAGAGTTCCCTCTCATATGGTGAAATTAGAAAGATAAAGTCTAAGCTCAAACAACCTAATTTAGGACAGGAAAATGGCTGGGATCAGTACAGACTGTTTGATTTTTTTTTTTTTTTTTTTACCATCCCAAGTATAATTCAGGTCTCCCTGAGCATAGTGCATGGCTCTATCTGATGGACTCCAGGGACTCAGCGTGTTGGATAGTGCTCTGGGGGAGAACTGAGGGAAAGCAGGTTGGCCAAGGAAACCCACTTGCATTCAAGTTCAGAAACATCTAGAAATAGTGATGTTGAAGACCTTCTCAATATCTCGTAGCATTTGCAGCATATTTCTCATGCCTTCATTCTTCACTCATTAATTCCCCAAGAATGGATTGTACTCTAAAGTAGCCGAAGTTCCTTGTGAGATACTACTGGGGGTGTCTTGAATGATTGAGTCTACTCCTTCATGTCACCACCCCAGTCAGTAGAGGGTCTGAGACTTTCTGTGTTTCCCACTGGTCTTCTTGTGGACGCTTCACCAGTCCATGCTCACTAGATAGGCGTGTGCTTTGAGTGGTCTCTTGCAGGAATGTAGCATTTTCTGAATTACAAGTAGTTAGATCGTCTGTTCTCTGTTTTGTTTTTAAGCTGCCTCTTAATTTCTGTTTCTATCCTTGTGACCATTTTTCGATTTATTAGCATATGCTTATCAGAATTCCCAGAGGCAAATGCAAGTTACTGTTTAGAAATGCCACTGTTTAAATTCCAAAGGATGCAATTAAGGAACCAGCAAGAACAGAAGCACAGGGCTCTTGTCTGGTCAGAAGCCTGTGCCTGTGTGTGTGCTCAGTCGTGTCCGACTTTTTGCGACCTTATGGACTGAGCCTGCCAGGCTCCTTTGTCCAAGGGGTTCTCCAGGCAAGAATACTAGAGTGGGTCGCCTTGCCCTCCTTCAGGGGATCTTCCCAACTCAGGGATTAAATTCCTGTCTCCAACATTGTGTAGATGGATTCTTTACTGCTGAGCCACGGGGGAAGGCCTGGTCTTAAGTCTTTAAATCTCTGTAAATCATCTAACATGACTGACCATTCTGGTTTGCCCTGGACTGGGCAAGGGAGAACAGGATTGGGGATGGATAGTCATTGCAGATTGACGGACTTGCTGTGATAAAACTGGGACAATCCCAGGCAAACTGACTTGATTGGTCAAAATATAATTGGCTGCAGTTATCACGAAGGGCCCTAGGCTAAATTTGCCCCTGAATAGTTCTCATGTTTCTGGGAAGAGGAAGTTGCTTTTTGAAATGTCCTGGTTCTGCTTCCTACTCTGGCATAATCGCTGCAGACCAGAGGGGATCTGCTCTTTAAAACTGTTGGGACTGTAACAGCGGTCCCTGCTCTTTGCTTATTGGTCCTGTGAAATTTACCATGTAGATTCTTATTTACACAGAGGAATCCATGAGAGAGAAAAATGCAGGTCAGCTCATGCACCAACTAGTCCAAGAAATCATAGTCCCTACTGCGGAAGGCAGACCACTGTAGGGACGTTGCTGGAAATCTCAGGGAGAGGTAAGCTCAGTGGATCATAAAGCCCATTTTTCTCATCTTTTTAAACTTGAGATTGAGTGTGAGCCCTCCCTTCCCTAGACACAGCACAGATGTAGATCTCTAGCACCTAGACCACCGAATTTTCATCCTGACTCACTCCTTATGTAACTTGGAGCAAGTCACTTCTCTTGGGCCCCTGTGTCTTCATTCATCAGATGAGGATGTTAAAGTAGATCATTCTTAGTTTATGTCAACTCTGGACTTATAGCTAAGACTTTCATGGGATCAGGATCCATCTCAGTACTTTATATGTTTTAATTCGTGTAATCCTTGCAACTGCTTTCAGAGGTAGGTACTATTATCATCCCAATCTGATAGATGCACATTGGTTTTCAGATCCACCCTCTATAATTTCCCATTCTGTTGGAATACATGGAAGGCCAACTTCTGTGAATGCTATTCCTTCTTTCTGGCTTCTGTTTCAATTCTGCCACCAGGGAGCAGGAAATTGTAGGAAAGGGAAAGAGTCAGGTTGGAGTACTTATTCTCCAGCTCCCTCACTGTGGGGTCCCCTTTGGATGGAGGCATCTCTTGACTGAAACTTGCATCTTCTGCCAGCCAGCCATCCATCCCCACACAGCTCTCCTCTCTCTGCATGTTCCACCTTCTCCCTCTTCAGCTCTGGAGAGGGAGCAGATCCTGGCACTGTTAACAGTTGAGATTAACAGTTGAAAAACTCTATTATTAAACTCTCCTCAAATTCCCTAGTCTTTATCCTAAGTGGTTGAAGTAGGATTCAAAATCCAAGGATGGATTTCAGAACCCATGGGGGTAATGTCCATGTTCTGTTGCCCTATAAAGTCAGTGATTACTTGATGTAGAACCAGGTTTAATTTATCTCTTAGTCTCGGAAACTGTTCTGACACTCTATGAAAAGTAACATTAACACTTCTGGGGATTGTATTAGACCCCGCCTATATATGAATCTTGTACCATTAAGTAATTCATACAGAAAGTGATCAAGAAGGAAATGGCAGCCACTCTAGTATTCTTGGAGAAGGCAACAGCACCCCACTCCAGTACTCTTGCCTGGAAAATCCCATGGACGGAGGAGCCTGGTAGGCTGCAGTCCATGGGGTCGCTAGGAGTCAGACACGACTGAGCGACTTCACTTTCACTTTTCACTTTCATGCATTGGAGAAGGAAATGGCAACCCACTCCAGTGTTCTTGCCTGGAGAATCCCAGGGACGGGGGAGCCTGGTGGGCTGCCATCTCTGGGGTCGCACAGAGTCGGACACGACTGAAGTGACTTAGCTAGTATTCTTGCCTGGAAAATCCACGGACAGAGGGGCTTGGCAGGCTGCAGTACAGTCCGTGGTGTTGCAAAGAGTTGGACACGACTGAACACGCACAGAAAGTGAAAAATGCTATAGTGCCGGGGTCCAGCCCCAGCTGATCCAGGGTATTCGAAGGAGAGACGGCGTAGGCGAGGGTCAGGAAACAACTGCTTAATTACACTTTAATTAAGGATACAAAGAGTAATAGAATAAGGATAGCTCAGTGAGGAAATTCAGTGGAGAAAAGCGGCTGAAATAAGGATAGCTCAACAGGAAAATTCAGTGGAGAAAAGAGGCTGAATAAAATTCCAAAGCAGGGTATTAACATCACCTACGAAGGCCGCAGGCGTCCTCCCGTTCTCCCGAAGGAGAGGAGACACTAAGGCCTCCCCGGTCGGATCTTAGAAGCCCAGGCAAAATTAGTAGGCTTGACGACCTTCCCCGCCTCAGAGGAAAGATTCAGCCAGAAGGTGAAAGAAAGAACGACATGGGGAGACCAAATTTCGGTGAACAAAAAAAGGGGCGTACTTTATTTTCCAAAATAGTTTTATACCTTAAGTTGTGCATAAAGGATAATGGGGGAAGGGGTGGAGTCATGCAAGGACAGCAGTTCCTGGCTCTAATTGAAGCCAGGCTTTCAAACTTATCATATGCAAAAGTTCAGGTGATTTACATCATCTTCTGGCCCGGAGGCCTGTTAACATTTTAAGAAACTTATTTTTCTCTAAAGGTGATTATTCCAAAGTCAGGCACCAGCCTCCAAAAAAGCATTGGACAAAGCTGCATTTTACATTTCTGTACACCCATTATATCAATCAATACACTGCCAAGGATACAGTAGGTAAGGAGTATGGAGACTTAGCAGCAAACATTGGCTCAACAAGTGAAAAAACCCTTCACCAATACAATTTCTAATCAATCTTTTAACTACTCAAAGGAATCTGTGTTTAGGCAGTTTAGAACATGTCCTGCCTCTCACAGTTGGGAGGCTCTGAACAATCACATGTGGCCGGAAAAACCTATTCAGGCAGGCTAGAGGATTTCCAAAGGAGTTTGTAGGTTGAAACACTGTCACACTCAGGAATTATTAACTGGAGCTGTAAGCTAACTCTCTTTTCAGAGAGAGGTAGTGGGGGACAGCCCCCCGTAAAGTCAGAGGTGTAGGTGAGAGCACAAAGCAGAAAGTAGTCAGACTCTGGTTTAGGGGGTAGATGCTCGAGAATTTCCAGGGGGACTCCTGAGGCTCGATCCCGCCTTTGCGTATGCCAAGCCTCCTTCCTCATGACCTTTGCCGTGGGCGGAGTGCCTCACGCTGGCCCCCGGCAGTGATAGAATTCTAGTTGAGCTATTCCAGATCCTCACTCAATATGCAATATGCCGGCTCCCGGCACTATAGGCTTTGGAATCAGACAAACCTACATTCTAATCCCGCACTTACCTAAAGGTGCTGCTGCTGCTGCTAAGTCACTTCAGTCGTGTCCGACTCTGTGCGACCCCATAGACGGCAGCCCACCAGGTTCCCCCGTCCCTGGGATTCTCCGGGCAAGAACACTGGAGTGGGTTGCCATTTCCTTCTCCAATGCATGAAAGTGAAAAGGGAAAGTGAAGTTGCTCAGTCGTGTCCGACTCTTAGCGACCCCATAGACTGCAGCCTACTAGGCTCCTCCGTCCATGGGATTTTCCAGGCAAGAGTACTGGAGTGGGGTGCCATTGCCTTCTCAGACCTAAAGGTGAGCTCATGGTAATTTACTTAATGCAATTAAGCTCTTCTGCTCAAAAGATCTGCAGAGTTTAAACTCCTTTTTTAAACAAAAATATGATAATGTTGAAGCATCCAGTTGGACAGGGTAGGGGTTCAGCAGATGTTCATTGCTTTTCTCTTCTCCTAAACTTTTATTCCTGAATTTCTTAGTAGGCTATCATCATGCCCCATTTGAGATTTTTGCTACTATTCTTTTTGGGTTTCTGCATTTTCCCATCTGAAAGCAAAGACTGAAACATTTCTCAAACTGCTTGCTGAATAAATACATAAATTAATTTTTACACAAGGCTTCTTTTTTTAAAATATGTTTCTTTATTTGTCTGCACTGGATCTTAGTTGTGGCATGTGGGATCTCTCTTAGTTGAGGTGTGCAAACTCCTAGTTGTAGCATATGGAATACAATTCCCTGACCAGGGGTCCAACTCAGACCTCCTGAATTGGGAGCATGGAGTCCCAGCCATTGGCCCACCAGGGAAGTTCCTTGACAAGCTTTCTGACCAGTATCCAGATCTCAAGATTTCCTAGGTCATCTTCTTTTCCAGAAGGGACTTTTTTTCAAATGAAGATCACTGATATATTCCTCAATGTATTCGACCACCCCCCCCCCAACTATGGATGTCTCTACTACAGCAGAGGTAGGAGAAAAAGTAATATGTTCTTACATGTACAAAATAGTCATTTGAAATACAAACTTGTTTGTATTTCAAGGCTTCCTTGATGGTTCAGTGGTAAAGAATCTGCCTGCCAATGCAGGAGACAAAAGAAATGCAGGTTCAGTCTCTGGGTTGGGAAGATCCCCTGTAGAAGGAAATGACAACCCACTCCAGTATTCTTGCCTGGGAAATCCCATGGACGGAAGAGCCTGGTAGGCTGCAGTCCATGGGGTTGCAAAAGAGTCGGATACAACTGAGTAACTAAACAACAACACATGTTTCTACAAACCACTATTTCATACCCTGAGGCTACGGACTGATAAGAAAGAATGAGACAAATTTCAAGTCAGGTCATCTGGGTGGCTGCCATTTTTCATCTTATTTAGAAAAGGCCTCCAGAAGGTTGCAATTTGGTGGGGAACTTTTTCATCTCATATTTGCTGGTATGCTGATGAGAAACCCTTCAAAATCCTTGGCCTTTCCATAACTATTGTCATAAATGGGGATTGCACATCTTGTTTTGTTTCTAAGTAGATTAAATTATTTCAAGAATCAGTGGTTGTGTACTCCTAATTTACTCTGTTCATAAATTCCCCAAATTTGCGGTGTTATAAAGGCAAACTGAATTAAAGAAAATATAAAATTGAAAAAAAAAAAAAAGTAACTTGTGGGTGAATCAGTGTATCACTTATCTCTTTATGGCGACTATGGAATTTATGGACAATAAAAGTATAAAGAAAATCTCTCCCAATTTACTTACAGTTTGATAATGTGTCAACTGAGTTACCCTGTTAGAGTGTCAGTTTCCCTTTATAAAATGCAGGAGTTGCATTGAATGGTCTATAGCATTGTCCTCAACTCCCATTTGGAGAGCGGTTGATTCTTTGAGATGCTGCCCTGAGCGAATTGTTCGAGAACCATTAAATAAGCATGATGAAGGCCCCCTACCAACTGGCTCTGTAGATTAAAAGAGCCTCAGCAGTAACTTTCCTTGAAAAATGTTAAACATTTAAAACAACCACCCTTGTGAGGAGAGTTGTGTGGCTCTGTGATTAGAGGCTGGAGGAAAGAAATCAGACCCCCTACAAGCATGAAACTGCTCTCTGCAAGAGAAAACCAATGGTTGTTAACCATTACTGTGATCTTCTCTCTTAAGGCACACTTTTGAGTATTGAGGCAAGGTTAGGATTTTTAAAGAAACCTTTACTTATTCTTCTTAGGCTTCTTCTCTCCCCACCCCCCACCCCCCCATCTCAAAGCATCTCATACTCGAGCTTCTAATGAGAAAGTTAATGTTTTTGCAACCTGGTGGCATCTGACATGTAAAGGTTCCACTGAGGATGTATTTCCAAATCCTTTACGACCTTAGGGAGTGGTGTGTAATTGTTGCTATAAAGTAAGGTGTGACAGTAACCTTGGGGATTTAAAATCACTACAGGAAATTGAAGAGTAAATTCCTCTTAATAAAGCAGTACACAGCAAGATGCCAGGGAGCAAGAAATTAACTCACATGGAAGCTGTTGCTTAGGAGGCAAGAGAGAGTTCTACTACCAGGACCCATCCTGGGAGGCTCAAGATATTTTTTCTACCAACAGCCCTCTGCCCTGTTTCAGAAGTGGCCTTATGACATTCCAGATGAAAAATGCTGAAAGGAAAATGATTCCTCTGGCATAAGTAGCCGAGGCAGCAATCTGGGGAGGTGGGTATGGGGCATCAGGGGAGATAACAGCCTTGAGAAGCAGAATCTTAGTTTAGGGCTTTCCTCTATGACTTGGTCTTTGATGTTGAGGATTCAAATCATATCTCACCAGCCTCAACTTCCCCAAGACTAAGTCTAACATTAGAAAGCATGGTGACTTTTATTTCCCCAGCACCTGGAGAGAAAGATAATGTTTGTTGCCTTGAACATGGAGACGTCTACAAGAAAGAAAATACGAGAAGCTTGGGCAGGGAGGCAGGACATCAATACAAATTACAGTATCAGTATGGTAGCCCTGCTGTTCGAAGCACTTTGCATCATGTTAGTTGTTAATGATTTCTTTTCATTAAAAACTCATAGGTTGAATGTGGACAACCCATCAGGGCAAAAGGCAGTGAAGACACCACTCAAGCCGAGTGATATTGCCCTGAAAGGACAGAGATGTGGGGTCCTGCTGGATACAGGACCTTTGTCAAAAGACTTGATGTGGTGAAAGACCCAAACTCAGGGAAGGTTGATATTAGCTGGAGTTTGTTGTAGCCATTGCTTTCCAGGGACTGTCACTCCCTTGATTATTCTAGTAACCCATGATTACTCATATTACTCCCCATCCAGACCCCTGCATCTTCACCCCAATATCTTACTGCTGCTGCTGCTGCTAAGTCACTTCAGTCATGTCTGACTCTGTGCAACCCCAGAGACGGCAGCCCACCAAGCTCCCCCAGTCCCTGGGATTCTCCAGGCAAGAACACTGGAGTGGGTGGCCATTTCCTTCTCCAATGCATGAAAGTGAAAAGTCAAAGTGAAGTCGCTCAGTCGTATCTGACTCTTAGCGACCCCATGGACTGCAGCCTACCAGGCTCCTCCATCCATGGGATTTTCCAGGCAAGAGTACTGGAGTGGGGTGCCACTAGAGTCTGCCAATTGCTCCCCAAGATCCAAAACCTCTCTTTTCCTAGGCCTGCTGTCCCTTGCTGTCCTCCACAACCTCTTGGTATTCTCCTGTTTTAAACTATATTAGAAGTAGCAAGGTGAAAAGACAGCCTTCAGAATGGGAGAAAATAATAGCAAATGAAGCAACAGACAAACAACTAATCTCAAAAATATATAATCAACGCCTGCAGCTCAATTCCAGAAAAATAAACGACCCAATCAAAGAATGGGCCAAAGAACTAAATAGAAATTTCTCCAAAGAAGACATACAGATGGCTAACGAACACATGAAAAGATGCTCAACTTCACTCATTATCAGAGAAATGCAAATCAAAACCACTATGAGGTACCATTTCACGCCAGTCAGAATGGCTGCAATCCAAAAGTCTACAAGCAATAAATGCTGGAGAGGGTGTGGAGACAAGGGAACCCTCTTACACTGTTGGTGGGAATGCAAACTAGTACAGCCACTATGGAGAACAGTGTGGAGATTCCTTAAAAAACTGGAAATAGAACTGTCTTATGATCCAGCAATCCCACTGCTGGGCATACATACTGAGGGAACCAGAATTGAAAGAGACACGTGTACCCCAATGTTCATCGCAGCACTGTTTATAATAGCCAGGACATGGAAGCAACCTAGATGTCCATCAGCAGATGAATGGATAAGAGAGCTGTGGTACATATACACAATGGAGTATTACTCAGCCATTAAAAAGAAATACATTTCAATCAGTTCTAATGAGGTGGATGAAACTGGAGCCTATTATACAGAGTGAAGTAAGCTAGAAAGAAAAACACCAATACAGTATACTAACGCATATATATGGAATTTAGAAAGATGGTAACAATAACCCTGTATACGAGACAGCAAAAGAGACACTGATGTATAGAACAGTCTTTTGGACTCTGTGGGAGAGGGAGAGGGTGAGATGATTTGGGAGAATGGCATTGAAACATGTATAATATCATATATGAAATGAGTCACCAGTCCAGGTTCTATGCACGATACTGGATGCTTGGGGCTGGTGCACTGGGAGGACTCAGAGGGATGGTATAGGGAGGAGGGAGGGAGGAGGGAGGAGGGTTCAGGATGGGGAACACGTGTATACCTGTGGTGGATTCATGTTGATATATGGCAAAACCAATACAATATTGTAAAATTAAAATAAAATAATAAAAAAATAAAAAATAAACTATATTAGAAGTAACAAAGGGTTGGGTATTAGTATAGCCTCTGTAGTCTGACCAGATATGGCCGAGTCACAATTCAGCTTTGTATAAGCAAGTTACTTCATCTCCTCCAGCCTCAATCTTCTCATCTTTCAAATGGAAAAAGGATTGCTAGGAATATTAAATGAGTCCAGGTATAGAAATCATTTAATAGAGTGGCTGGTATAAAATCAGAGCTATGCATTTTTACCTATTATTATTTTTGTTGCCAAGTACTTTTTGTAGTGACTCTTGAATTGTTTTTTGACATTCTCCCTAAAAAGGTTTACCTACTTTATTCTCTGTCTCTCTTGATTTATCCAGCATGTCCTTAACTCAGACTAAAGCTACTGAAACTTTCTTGACCTCTGTTTTCTCATCTGTAAAATGGAGACTAACAGTTATTCTCTCATGGTTTTGTCTTCCTGTGCCCAGGGATCTCATCAATAACCCCTATCCCAAGCCCCAACTTGATGTCATGCCACCTCTTCCAGGAGACTCCAAATACTACAGACAGCTCATCAGTTTCCCTGAGTCATATCTGCCCTAGAGTAAAAACATAGTTTTATTTATTCATTTGTGTTTTAACTGCTCCTCATATGACATTATTTCCTAGCTTTTAGCATCCTGGCTTTTCTCTTTTAAATGATATGATTGGTTCATATGTAACCAAAGACATGTGGAATACATTATTCCATAAATGGTCAGCTTGGATAAAGCAATGCTGTCTCTGATAGCCTTTATTTTTCACATTTTTTTCTAAACTTTGCACATCTCAGAGTAAAGCACAGATCTCATAAAGTTTTTACATGCCACCTTCTATTGTTTCCTCATCTTGAGTATCCTACCCACAAAAGCTGATATCCCTAACTCAAAAGGCAAGACCTCACTTACATTTGCATTAAATATCACATTTAATGTGAGGCACATTTAATGAGATGCAGACCTTCATTTCAGTTGGTGGGAATTTTTGTGTATACTAATTTTGTCAATCAACGTATTAACTCCCAACATTTTTTCATCCATAAATGTAATGAACCCTCACCTTTCATATGTTAACCTAGATCCAGTGATAAAATACTTTAGGGCCAAGATATTATAGGTGGCACTAGTGGTAAAGAACCTGCCTGCCAGTGCAGGAGACATGAGAGATGCAGATTCAATCCCTGGGTCGAGAAGATCCCCTGGAGGAGGGCATGACAACCCACTCCAGTATTCTTGCCTGGAGAATCCCATGACAGAGGAGCCTGGCAGGCTACAGTCTACAGGGTTGCAAAGAGTCAGACATCATTGAAGCAACTTAGCATGCACACAAGATATTACAAACCTTCTTCCTATTTGTTAACCACCAAAAAAAAAAAAAAAAAAAATCATCTTTGGTTCTGTTTTTTCAACCAGTGGTTCATCTACCTAATTGTTCTTATATCTTGTCATAATCTCTCCATCGTGGGTCCAATTACTATATGACACAACTTGTTACTGTTCCTACTGGCTCTCAATACACAACATCATCATGTCTCCTTAAGGCAGTAACTAACCCACAGTTGTTTATAAACTTGAGCACTGGAGTCAGGTAGACTCCTGTTGAATTCAGCACCTAGTACTTAGCTGTATGGCTGTGGGCAGGTTATGTAAGCATTTAATTGTGTCCAAAAGTCACAAAGGAAGAAACTGAAGTGATCAGGGAATGCCCTATTTTGTACAGCTAATATGGTATCTGTTTAGATGTAATATAATAAAGCATATCAAGTACTTATAAGAAGCTACTTGCATACAATAAGGACTCTCTAATTGTTAGCTCTTTTTACATCTATAAACATTACAACTTCACTAAAGAGGATAAAGAAAAAATGAGGTTAGATCAGATCTTTAGATTGTCAGAGATCTTGGATTATCAGATCTTTAATCTTTAGATCAGATCGGATCTGATCTGATCAGATCTTTGCTGATTTCTACCATGTTTGTAGACTTTATGTCTGTATTCCTTTCCTTATTAGCCCTGGTCTCTATTTGTAATCAGGGGCTTCCCTGGTGGCTCAGAGGATAAAGCGTCTGCCTGCAATGAAGGAGACCTGGGTTAGATCCCTGGGTTGGGAAGATTCCCTGGAGAAGGAAATGGCAACCCACTCCAGTATTCTTGCCTGGAGAATCCCATGGACAGAGGAGCCTGGCGGGCTACAGTCCATGGGGTAACAAAGAGTCGGACACGACTGAGCAACTTCACTTTCTTTCACTTTCTATTTGTAATCACACATGGGTTGTTGTGATTAATTATTAGGCTGTGCCTGGCTTAGTTGCAGCATGCAGAATCTTTATTTGTGGCGAGTGGGCTAGTTCCCTGACCAGGGATCGAATCCTGGGCTCCTGTATCAGGAGCCTGGAGTCATACCCACTGGACCACCAGGGAAGTTCATATTGTGCTTATTTAATTACAATTACCTTCCTCCATGTCAGCTGGGCTCAGCCCTGCATCTCCAAGTACCTTGTACAGTGTCAGGCAGGTGTTCAATGTATATCTGTTAAATGAATGATCACTGTGTAATTTGCACTAATGATGATTGAGGTACAGAGAAGAATCAGCAATAGTCATCATTAACCACCTATGAGGGCTAATTTCCCCACCCACTAAGCCCACCACATGACTCTGTGCAGGATAGCTGGTTCTGATTAAAGAATAGCTCAGACAATGCATTTTACTGCTGTTTTGAGGAGCCTGTCATCAGAACCTCACTGCATCACAATTTGGCTTTTTGTCCAAACCTCATGAATGTGGATATTCACAAATACCAGAGAGAGAGATTAGAAAGAGTGAATCTGACCCCCAGAATCAAGGCTGGTCTTTATTTAGAGCTGGGAGACCTGGGGAGAGCAGAGGCAAAAGTAGGAACATAAAGTCCTGACAAGGAGACATAAGCCAAGGTAAAGGGAGACATTATATTAAGGACAGAAGAGCAGAGGATATGAGCAGTGCAGGTGCTGTTCATCGCTAACAGGCAGAGGGAGATTGGCACTGAGTGTGATTGGGTGTCTAGTGTCTGAGTGTGACCAGCTTCAGACTGAAATGAGAGCCAAATCTTGACCTCACGAGTTCCTACATATGTATGATCTTGAGAAAGTCATTTGGTTTCTATCAATCTTTTAATCAACACAATGGGAGAAATAATATAAGCCTCACATCTACACAAATAAAATTATATCACTGAATGAAATAGCTTACCCATCAAATGATGAAAGTGGATTCACATATTGGTTGCTTATTTGGTTATTAAAAATAAAAGGTGGTGATCCTTCTCATAGAAATGTGAAGGTCCCTGAAGCAGCACATCAAGAGAAAGATGGAGCTAGGTATCCACTGAAAACTAGTCTAGAGCTAACCCTACGAGGAACATAGAGAAGCAGGATCAGGGAAAGTCACTGTTGAAAACCATCTTAAAGATTATTTAGTTATTATTTCCCCCAATTTGCTGATTATAACAATCAAAAAGCTGAAACAAAAATTCCAGACTTCTCGTAAAGAATAAGTAAGGCATCATCCCCAGGGCAGGAGCCTAGATATTGATGTTAAGAAGAGTACCAGGTGATTCTTATGATAAGATGAACTTGGTAAATCCTGCCTTTGATAAATTACCTTTGATAATTATTTGAATTTCTTTAAGCTTTCTCTAGTCAAGGTGTGGCCCTTAAATCAGCAGCTTCAGCATCACCTGAAGAGTGTAGAACTTTGTAGAATCTCAGATCCCACCCAGACATACTTCATTGAAATTTGCAGTTTAACAAGCCTCCAGGTGGGTTGTGCTCATGTTAAATTGTGGCTGTGCCTGCCTAAGATACCTCCACCTCCTCTTTGACCCAATCAGGAGCAGGAGGATCTCTTTGCCAGGAAGGTCTTTGCAACCTCCTGGCACTTCTAATTGTTTAAAATATAGCAGCCACAACCTCCCTACAGATTCTACATCACTGAGAGTGATTTGGGGCCTGAGACAAAGGTTGCACCATGGGCTGATAAAAGCTGACAATTTCAGACACCTAAAACAGGTAGGTAAACTCTCTCCTACAATATTAATCCTTAGATCAAAAAGGTGTTTGTGTTTCCGGTTTGGCAGGGATTTTAAAAATCTGGTAAAAAACATAATGCAAATTCGCCATCTTAACCAATTTTATTTATTTTTTTCAAATATAATTGATGTCTTTTTTTGATATATACATATTTTTATTTTTTGATAAAAACATTTTTTAAATTTTTTTTATTTTTTTAAATTTTATTTTATTTAACTTTACAATATTGTATTGGTTTTGCCATATATCAAAATGAATCTGCCACAGGTATACATGTGTTCCCCATCCTGAACCCTGAACCCTCCTCCCTCCCCATACCATCCCTCTGGGTCATCCCAGTGCACCAGCCCCAAGCATCCAGTATCGTGTATAGAACCTGGACTGGCAACTCGTTTCATATATGATATTATACATATTTCAATGCCATTCTCCCAAATCATCCCACCCTCTCCCTCTCCCACAGAGTCCACAAGACTGTTCTATACA
Source organism: Bubalus kerabau (assembly GCF_029407905.1). Lineage (NCBI taxonomy): Eukaryota > Metazoa > Chordata > Mammalia > Artiodactyla > Bovidae > Bubalus > Bubalus kerabau. Next base: position 28,453,938 of record NC_073645.1, read on the forward strand.
TCAGTGTCTCTTTTGCTGTCTCGTATACAGGGTTATTGTTACCATCTTTCTAAATTCCATATATATGTGTTAGTATACTGTATTGGTGTTTTTCTTTCTGGCTTACTTCACTCTGTATAATAGGCTCCAGTTTCATCCACCTCATTAGAACTGATTCAAATGTATTCTTTTTAATGGCTGAGTAATACTCCATTGTGTATATGTACCACAGCTCTCTTATCCATTCATCTGCTGATGGACATCTAGGTTGCTTCCATGTCCTGGCTATTATAAACAGTGCTGCGATGAACATTGGGGTACACGTGTCTCTTTCCCTTCTGGTTTCCTCAGTGTGTATGCCCAGCAGTGGGATTGCTGGATCGTAAGGCAGTTCTATTTCCAGTTTTTTAAGGCATCTCCACACTGTTCTCCATAGTGGCTGTACTAGTTTGCATTCCCACCAACAGTGTAAGAGGGTTCCCTTTTCTCCACACCCTCTCCGGCATTTATTGCTTGTAGACTTTTGGATCGCAGCCCTTCTGACTGGCGTGAAATGGTACCTCATAGTGGTTTTGATTTGCATTTCTCTGATAATGAGTGATGTTGAGCATCTTTTCATGTGTTTGTTAGCCATCTGTATGTCTTCTTTGGAGAAATGTCTATTTAGTTCTTTGGCCCATTTTTTGATTGGGTCATTTACTTTTCTGGAATTGAGCTGTAGGAGTTGCTTGTATATTTTTGAGATTAGTTGTTTGTCTGTTGCCTCATTTGCTATTATTTTCTCCCATTCTGAAGGCTGTCTTTTCACCTTGCTTATAGTTTCCTTTTAAGTTTAATTAGGTCCCATTTGTTTATTTCTGCTTTTATCTCCAATATTCTGGGAGGTGGGTCATAGAGGATCCTGCTGTGATGTGTGTCGGAGAGTGTTTTGCCTATGTTCTCCTCTAGGAGTTTTATAGTTTTACAGTTGAGTAGTGTTAACTCTGCATATTGTCATGCAACAGAGCTCTAGAACTCTTTGCATCTTGCAAAATTGAAATGCTAAGCTCATTGAACAGGACTTCCCTTTCCCACCTCCCCTAGTCCTTTCCTGTCTTTCAATGAGTTGTCCTATTTGGACGGGGCTGTGACAGGCCACCTGACAGTGAACTGCAGGAATCTTCCAAAGGCATACAGCCCGGCGACACCTTGATGGCAGTCTTGGGAGGCCCCGTGTTGTATATTGTGTGCCATTTTAAGATACTAAGTTTTGGGGAATTCCCCGGTGTTTCAGTGGTTAGAGCTTGGCACTTTCACTGCTGAGGCTTTGGGCTCAATCTCTTGTAGGGGAACTAAGATCCTGCAAGCTGCATGGCACTGCTGCTGCTGCTGCTGCTAAGTCGCTTCAGTCGTGTCTGACTCTGTGCTACCCCATAGATGGCAGCCCACAAGGCTCCCCCGTCCCTGGGATTCTCCAGGCAAGAACACTGGAGTGGGTTGCCATTTCCTTCTCCAATGCAGGAAAGTGAAAAGTGAAAGTGAAGTCGCTGAGTCTTGTCCAACTCTTAGCGACCCCATGGACTGCAGCCCACCAGGCTCCTCCATCCATGGGATTTTCCAGGCAAGAGTGGCACAGCAGAAAAAGAGAGAGAGAGAGAGAGAGAAAAAAAAAAAACATGTCTGTGGTAATTTGTTATGCAACCACATAAATCAAGTACATCTGTGGAGTGTTTGCTTTTTGGAGTAATACTTAAAAACTGTGTAAACGTCCCATTCTCTAATTTTTTACCTAATGATTTTATTATCATTTACATGAATGTTGAAAAAATTATTCTTTTTGGTTTAATTTTGTTGAAGTATAGTTGATTTACAATATTATGTTACTTTCAGGTATAAGTAAGTGATTCAGTTATATATATTTTCAGAATATTTTCCATTATAGCTTATTATAAGATATTGAATATAGTTCCCTGTGCTATACAGCAAATACCTGTTGTTTATCTACTTTATGTACAGAAGTTTGTATCTATTAATCCAAGACTCTTAATTTATCCCTCACGCCTTTCCCCTTTGGTAACCATACATTTGTTTTCTATGTCTGTGAGTCTGGATTTGTGTTGAATATATATTTATTTGTATTATTTTTAGATTCTACATGTAAGTGATAACATATGTCTTTCTCTGCTGACTTAATTCATTAAGTATAATATTCTCCAGGTCCATCCACGGATGGAAATGACAATATTTCATTATTTTTATGGCTGAGTAATATTCCATGGAAACCCACTCCAGTATTCTTGCCTGGAAATCCTATGGACAAGAGTCTGATGGGCTACAGTCCATGGGGTCACAAGAGTTGGACATGACTTAGTGACTCAACAACAAAAACATTCCATCATATATGTATATATATATATATGTATACATATATACCACATCCTCTTAGCCAGTTGTCTCGAGTTTTATCTTCTCTGTACCACAATCATTATTACAAATTGCATGGTGATCATTGAGGTCTCAAGGCTCCATTTCCCTTGAGTTCATGCCCTGCCCCAAAGGAGGTGATTCCAGAAGCAAGTGAGGCCCTTGACATCACAGGGAACCTGTGTAGGGGTCCACAGTTCAGCCTAGAAGCAGCCCAAGTTTGCATCCCTTTCTCTGTTGTGTTTGTTCCAGATCTAGTGTAAGCCTGTGGTGTGGAGTAGATGGGGGTCGTCCCTGAGGAGATGGACTGAGTCCTCTCCTAGGGCTTGTCTGCTCATGACTCAGCGTTTGGCCACTCTGGGTTCTGTGGTGCCGCCTGCCGGGTGTGCACACTGACAGTGTCTCCCCCGCCCGACTTGCTGCCCCCGTGTGTGTGCTAACCATGGTCTCCATGATTCCACCTGGATCACACTCCAGGTGTCCCTGTCCGTCTCTGTGCAGCTGAACCAAATCTTTCCCTGATCTCCCTCCAGACTGTGATGTGGAATGAGCAGGCTGGGATGTTTGCCTGTTTGGATTGGGAAGTGTGGTGAAGAGGCAGCTTCTAGTGCAAGGCTTTTTCTGCCCTTGTTGTTGGCAAGCCAGCATGGGGACACTCCTTGCAAGTAGAGTCTAGGCTTCTCCAGCCCTTCTGCTGGTCTCACTGGATTTCCCAGTAGGCAAGTAGGCTTGCCTTCTCTGTACAGGATTCCTGGACTGGGATGCCCAGACTATGGGTCTATTTGCTCCCTCCCCAAGGTAAGGGTCCACCTGTGTGTACCTTCTGTTTCTTACAGATCCCTGCCAAGGGTGCCAGTCCTGACCTGATGCCTTTTTCGCTATCCTACCTAGTTATGTGAAGGTCATTCTTTTAGCCTTGGTTGCATAGGGGATCTTCTACAAGGTTCCAGTTATTTTTCTGGGAGAATTGTTCTATATGTACATGTACTTTTGATGTATTTGGTGGGGGAGGTAAACTCCATGCCCTCCTACTCTACTATGTTGACCCCCTCTATGTTCTTAATTGCCAATTTTCAGTGTGGAATTGATTGGTAGTCATCTCCAATGGCAGTAACTGGCTATTTCCTTTTATGGTTACTATGGACTCATGGGCTTTTAATCCACTAAATATATTGCAAATAGTCATTCTTTTTGTTCCACATAGCTTTTGAAGCATCTTAATTTACATGATACATTTATTTAAAGAAAATTGTAATTGTGCATTTTGTAAATTAAGCCAAACGTCTTATACTAATTTCTCATCTTAGAAGAGAATAATGTACATTTTCTATTATTTAGGAGCTCCAAGATTCTGGGCTCTGTTTGATCTTCTAGAACTCCTCTAAATACAGGCAGACTTTTGGTTGATTTAGATGTGAATCTGGCTATTTTGCATTTGGTAATGCAATCCTTAGTGTTGTCTTTTGAGGAATGTGAATAACTGTGATCAGATCATCTATAGCAAATCTACAGGTTAGAAATTCTTTCAACACTTGTTTGTTACAGCAAAAACATTCCTACCTAGATTTATGAAGCATAGCTTCACTTTCAAACACACAGTAAGTTGAGGATTGATTCCTGTAGTACTGAACTTTCCAGTGTTTTCTTTTCATAAGAGCCTCATTCTCAAGCGCTGTATGGGTGCATGTTTTCTGAAGGATCTTCCTTAGACTCTTAGAAACACTGCCTTCCTTAAATGCACTCTAACTTGCTCTTTCATGAAACTGATGAACCCTTTGTTTTTGTGCGTTCTGTCCAAGGAAGTCCTCTGTGCTGGAAAAGGGAGAAACTGGAAAACAGAAAACTCAGCATTTGCAAGTAGACTAGAAAACATCATGAATCATCAGTGCTCAAAATGCAGTAGGCAATTTTGCACCAAACACAATTACCACATGCCTTGGGAAGCAAGCCTATTCTATTGTTAAACTAAGAAAGCATTCACTTCTTGTTTCTATGGCAGTAAAAAGTAAACACTATACAGGCTCAGAAGAGAGAAGTTTCCAAAGAGATCTGAAAAATGCTTAGAGAATAGAGAGAGAGAAAAAAAAAAAAAATATATATATATATATATATACACACACACACACTATCTTCACAAAATGTGAAGTCATTAAGAAAATGGAAAAGGACATTCTTGTGACATTTAAGAGATTTGTACTTTCTTTTTTCTCTGAAGTGCAAAGAAGTTTGGAGACCCAAAGAGCTCAGCAATGCTCCCACTGTTGACTAACTCTTCTAAGAAAGAGTAGAAACGGTAGAAGTTATCCTGGGCTGTGATCTAGGGATCTTAGTCTGAGCCTTGGATTCCTATCTCTAGTTTGGTATCCCTCTTTTTATAGAACAAGATTATCCTTTCTTCCCTGTTCATTTTCATAAACCCACAAGGAAATTATTTTGCTACACCTGTCACAATAGTAAAGCAAACAGAATTTACTGTGGAATAATAAAGCATTAGAACTAGAAGAATTCTAATAAATCCATGAGTCAAATACTTGATTGCTATTGGTGTTTTAATAAAAAATGAGTGAAGCAGCTTGGTTTATTTTATGGTGGCCACTTAAAGTATATTACTTCATTGCCTACCTACACATATGAAAGTGTTCTTTATTTCAGAGACATGCTGAATCTGACTTTTCTTGAAACATATGGTCACTCAGACCTGCTTTAATTTTCTTTCTTTGAATTGACTTCTGGGAAAAGAGCCAAAATACCTTCCCTTGTATTAAATGACCATTGTTGTGCAACCTCAGAGTCTAGGCAACAATCAAGGCACAAGATTCGAGAAACCTAGAACACAGGATAAGTAAAGGGAACAGCAGCCTCTTCTTAATTCAGAAAAGTATAAAAATAGAGCCATAAATCCAATATGAATATAAGAAGGCCAGATTTTAAAATGTTGACAAGTATCTCAGTTTTTAAAGACACTGGATAGGCTAATACTGTTCAAACTAGATCCCATCCAAGGGCAGTTAACTAGCATTTGATTTAATTTGTAGGTTATTGTTCCATTTCTGAAATGGAAATGTCCTAAACCAGTTAACTACAAAACTTAAAGCAGAACCTGCTTCTCCAAACTCTTCCTGCAGGAAAGTACGTGAATACAAATGCCCCATCAAAGGAACCAAAGTAAACTGCATCCCCCTGGACTCTAAATTTTGCTGCTGATTTGTTCGTCCACTTTTGCTGTTGTTGTTCTGAGAGATAATCTGGTCAACCATGGAGCAGAGCTTTTATTCTGTTTTTAAACTTTAATGTTGGTTAAAAAATAATAATGCATCTTTAAGGCATGTGTTATGGTGGTAAACATTTAAAGTCTCATAAATCCACCATGATGGAGATTCCCAAGTCAATAAAAATGGAGAGCAACACTGAAATGTGCATATTACCTTTGGAAAGGTTATCTGAGAATGGAATGTACTCTCTCCAAATCCTCCTTTCCCTTTGCCTTAGGTCAGAATTCCTCATTTTTCTAGGTAGAAACAATATTGAATGTTCATAAGAAAGCCTCCTGCCATTTAAATTGTCCCCAATTTATGGATTTTTTTTTCATGATGAAACATAGTAGGTGAGGCATCTGAAATATAATCCACAGGAAAGATTGATAGTCATCAATTGCATTTCCCCTTATCCTTTTCATCTGGACTGAAGGACACTCAAAAAACCTTTCTGCCTCTTTTCAAAACATTGATCTATATATAAGTTATAGTTTACTTCCATTATATCTTTGCTTAAGTTAAAATGAATATTGTGTATATATTATCAGTTCAGGTTAGTTCAGTCTCTCAGTCATGTCCAACTCTTTGCCACCTCATGAATCGCAGCACGCCAGGCCTCCCTGTCCATCACCAACTTCCAGAATTCACCCAAACTCATGTCCATCGAGTCAGTGATGCCATCCAGCCATCTCATCCTCTGTCCTCCCCTTCTCCTCCTGCCCCCAATCCCTCCCAGCATCAGGGTCTTTTCCAATGAGTCAACTCTTCACATGAGGTGGCCAAAGTATTGGAGTTTCAGCCTCAGCATCAGTCCTTCCAATGAACATCCAGGACTGATCTCCTTTAGGATGGACTGGTTAGATGTCCTTGCAGTCCAAAGGACTCGCAACAGTCTTCTCCAGTACCACAGTTCAAAAGCATCAATTCTTCTGCGCTCAGCTTTCTTCACAGTCCAACTTTCACATCCATACATGACCACTGGAAAAACCATAGCCTTGAGTAGATGGACCTTTGTTGGCAAAGTATTATCTCTAATTTTTAATATGCTATCTAGGTTGGACATAACTCTCCTTCCCAGGAGTAAGTGTCTTTTAATTTCATGGCTGCAGTCACCATCTGCAGTGATTTTGGAGCCCCCAAAAATAAAGTCTGACACTGTTTCCACTGTTTCCCCATCTATTTCCCAGGAAGTGATGGGACCAGATGCCATGATCTTAGTTTTCTGCATGTTGAGCTTTAAGCCAACTTTTTCACTCTCCTCTTTCACTTTCATCAAGAGGCTCTTTAGTTCCTCTTCACTTTCTGCCATAAGGGTGGTGTCATCTGCATATCTGAGGTTATTGATATTTCTCCTGGCAATCTTGATTCCAGCTTGTGATTCTTCTAGCCCAGTGTTTCTCATGATGTACTCTGCATAGAAGTTAAATAAGCAGGGTGACAATATACAGCCTTGATGTGCTCCTTTTCCTATTTGGAAGCAGTTTGTTGTTCCATGTCCAGTTCTAACTGTTGCTTCCTAACCTGCATATAGGTTTCTCAAGAGGCAGGTCACATGGTCTGGTATTCCCAACTCTTTCAGAGTTTTCCACAGTTTATTGTGATCCACACAGTCAAAGCCTTTGGCATAGTCAATAAAGCAGAAATAGACATTTTTCTGGAACTCTCTTGCTTTTTCCATGATCCAGTGCATATTGGCAATTTGATCTCTGGTTCCTCTGCCTTTTCTAAATCCAGCTTGAACATCTGGAAGTTCATGGTTCACGTATTGCTGAAGCCTGGCTTGGAGAATTTTGAGCATTACTTTACTAGCATGTGAGATGAGTGCAATTGTGGGGTAGTTTAAGCATTCTTTGGCATTGCCTTTCTTTTGGATTGGAATGAAAACTGACCTTTTCCAGTCCTGTGGCCACTGCTGAGTTTTCCAAATTTGCTGGCATATTGAGTGCAGCAGTTTCACATCATCATCTTCCAGGATTTGAAATAGCTCAACTGGAATTCCATCACCTCCACTAGCTTTGTTCGTAGTGATGCTTTCTAAAGCCCACTTGACTTCACATTCCAGGATGTCTGGTTCTAAGTGAGTGATCACATTATGGTGATTATCTTGGTCGTGAAGATCTTTTTTGTACAGTTCTTCTATGTATTCTTGCTACCTCTTCTTAATATCTTCTGCTTCTGTTAGGTCCATACCATTTCTGTCCTTTATCGAGCCCATCTTTGCATGAAATGATCCCTTGATATCTCAAATTTTCTTGAAGAGATCTCTAGTTTTTCCCATCCTGTTGTTTTCCTCTATTTCTTTGCACTGATCACCGAGGAAGGCTTTCTTATCTCTCCTTGCTATTCTTTGGAACTCTGCATTCAGATGCTTATATCTTTTCTTTTCTCCTTTGCTTTTCGCTTCTCTTCTTTTCACAGCTATTTGCGAGGCCTCTTCAGACAGCCATTTTTGCTTTTTTGCATTTCTTTTCCATGGGGATGGTCTTGATCCCTGTCTCCTGTACGACGTTGCGAGCCTCAGTCCATAGTTCATCAGGCACTCTGTCTATCAGATATAGTCCCTTAAATCTATTTCTCACTTCCACTGTATAATCATAAGGGATTTGATTTAGGTCATACCTGAATGGTCTAGTGATTTTCCCTACTTTTTTCAATTTCAGTCTGAATTTGGCAACAAGGAGTTCATGATCTGAGCCACAGTCAGCTCCCAGTCTTCTTTTTGCTGACTGTATAGATCTTGTCCATCTTTGGCTGCAAAGAATATAATCAATCTGATTTCAGTGTTGACCATCTGGTGATGTCCATGTGTAGAGTCTTCCCTTGTGTTGTTGGAAAATGTGTTTGCTATGACAAGTGCATTCTCTTGGCCAAACTCTATTAGCCTTTTCCCTGCTTCATTGCATATTCCAAGGCCAAATTTATCTGTTACTCCTGGTGTTTCTTGACTTCCGACTTTTGCATTCCAGTCCCCTATAATGAAAAGGACTCTTTATGGGTGTTAGTTCTGAAAGGTCTTGTAGGTCTTCATAGAATCTTTCAACTTCAGCTTCTTCAGCATTACTGCTTGTGGCATAGGCTTGGATTACCATGATATTGAATGGTTTGCCTTGGAAACAGAGATCATTCTGTCATTTTTGAGATTACATCCAAGTACTGCATTTTGGACTCTTTTGTTGACCATGATGGCTACTCTCTTTCTTCTAAGGGATTCCTGCCCACAGTAGTAGATATAATGGTCATCTGAGTTAAATTCACCCATTCCAGTCCATCTTAGTTCGCTGATTCCTAGAATGTTGATGTTCACTCTTGCCATCTCTTGTTTGACCACTTCCAATTTGCCTTGATTCATGGACCTGACATTCCAGGTTCCTATGCAATATTGCTCTTTATGGCATTGGACCTTGCTTCTATCACCAGTCACATCCACAGCTGGGTATTGCTTTTGCTTTGGCTCCATCCCTTCATTTTTTCTAGAGTTATTTCTCCACTGATCTCCTGTAGCATATTGGGCACCTACTGACCTGGGGAGTTCCTCTTTCAGTATCCTATCATTTTGCCTTTTCATGCTGATCATGGGGTTCTCAAGGCAAGAATACTGAAGTGGTTTGCCATTCCCTTCTCCAGTGGACCACATTCTGTCAGACCTCTCCACCATGACCCGTCCGTCTTGGGTGGCCCCACATGGCATGGCTTAGTTTCACTGAGTTAGACAAGGCCATGGTCTATGTGATCAGGTTGGCTAGTTTTCTGTGATTATGGTTTCAGTGTGTCTGCCCTCTCGCAACACCTACTGTCTCACTTTGGTTTCTCTTACCTTGGAGGTGGGGTATCTCTTCACGGCTGCTCCAGAAAAGTGCAGCCGCTGCTCCTTGCCTTGGATGGAGTAGCTCCTCTCAGCCCTCCTGCGGCCCCGCAGCTGCTGCTTATTATATAAACATACAAATATGATTTATATATAGCTTATATACTTGCATATGTTATTTGTAAACATATGAGATATGTAATAAAATTTATATATTTGCTTTGGTTTTCCTGTATAGAGTGCATGCTGTGTGTCTTTTGCAGCATTTCTTCAGTACCAGTGTAAATGTAGTGGTTGTGTCCTCTGTTCAGGGGGATTCTCCAGGCAAGAATACTGGATTGTGCTGCCATGCCTTCCTACAGGGGACCTTCCCAACCCAGGGATCAAACCCAGGTCTCCCACATTGCAGGCAGATTCTTTACCAACCGAGCCTTAATTGAAGCCCAAGCATACTGGAGTGGGTAGCTTATCCCTTCTCCAAGGGATCTTACCAACCCAGGAATCAAACTGGGGTCTCCTGAATTGTAGGTGGATTCCTTACCAACTGAGCTACCAGGGAAGCCCAAACATATGAGATATTTAATATATATTTATATATTTTGCTCTAGTTTACCTGTATAGAGTGCATGTCAATGTGTCTTTTGTAGTATTTCTCCAGTACTAATGTGAACTGTGATGGTTGTGGGGTACACTTAAGGAAGGGATATTCCTTTCTGGCTTATTGACTTTCATACATGGTTCTGTACATACTTAGAATCTTCTTGGAAGGTAAAGTTATTAGAAAATAGAAGTAAATATAGTTGTTGCAGACAACTTTTGAGATATCTGTGAAGCTTATAGAAACCGTCTTCTTAGAAAAACAGTCCTACCACATCCTGAGTCCACCTCATCTACCAACAGGGATGAACAGGTGCAGCCATATACATTGGCCATGAGTGGATATTGAACCAAGCTGTTAGAGAATTTATCACTTTGGAATTCTGAAGTGTGCTTACTTCAATAGTAACTATATATCCTTGGGATCTGTACAGCATTATTCTCCACCATGGTAATGGAGGAGAGAGAATAATGAAGCAGACATACATAAGCACAGACCAGAGATCCAGATTTGAAGCTGAGAAGCTGCTCCAGCTTGGTTTATGATATCTTTTCCATTCCATGTTTTTAGTTATTTGCTTAGGCCAGCAGTATTCTTTGTCCTTGGGCTTTGTGAGATAATCCCTTTATCTTTAACACATATGCACAAAGTCTATTTATTTGCTTAAACTTCCTTGAAACTGCTTCTTCATTTGCAACCAAAAATGCATTAGGCAGAAATTATTGTATATAATATATTTTATTTTTTAGGCCATGAAGACTATAGACTGTCATTGCAGGTATTCATATCTGAATTTGAAAAGTATTCAGAACCTTGCCCTTTCAAAAATGATATGAGTTTAAGAAGAGGTGAAAATATGCTGGGAAAGAACATGATATCAATTTAATATTTATATCCCAATATGTGGCTTAAAAAAAAAAACTGTTTAACTCTTGATATCAATAACCTCAGATATGCAGATGACACCACCCTTATGGCAGAAAGTGAAGAGGAACTAAAAAGCCTCTTGATGAAAGTGAAAGAGGAGAGTGAAAAAGTTGGCTTAAAGTTCAACATGCAGAAAACTAAGATCATGGCATCTGGTCCCATCACTTCCTGGGAAATAGATGGGGAAACAGTGGAAACAGTGTCAGACTTTATTTTTGGGGGCTCCAAAATCACTGCAGATGGTGACTGCAGCCATGAAATTAAAAGACACTCCTTGGAAGGAAAGTTATGACCAACCTAGATAGCATATTCAAAAGCAGAGACATTACTTTGCCAACAAAGGTCCGTCTAGTCAAGGCTATGGTTTTTCCAGTGGTCATGTATGGATGTGAAAGTTGGACTGTGAAGAAAGCTGAGCACTGAAGAATTGATGCTTTTGAACTGTGGTATTGGAAAAGACTCTTGAGAGTCCCATGGACTGCAAGGAGATCCAACCAGTCCATTCTAAAGGAGATCAGTCCTGGGTGTTCTTTGGAAGGACTGATGCTAAAGCTGAAACTCCAGTACTTTGGCCACCTCATGCGAAGAGTTGACTCATTGGAAAAGACTCTGATGCTGGGAGGTATTGGGGGCAGGAGGAGAAGGGGGAGACAGAGGATGAGATGGCTGGATGGCATCACTGACTCGATGGACATGAGTTTGGGTGAACTCTGGGAGTTGGTGATGGACAGGGAAGCCTGGCGTGCTGCAATTCATTGGGTTGCAAAGAGTTGGACACAACTGAGCGACTGAACTGAAGTCTCCATTCTAACTTTTAAGTGTTCAAAATAGTTATTTCCATTATATAGCAGAGAACATTATGGCTCAAGGATGTTATGTGAATCCCACTGCATCATAGCTGCCTCTGCACAGGGTCTGATACAGAGAGAGGGTCAATGTACACTGAACAAATGTCTAGCAAGCATTCTGTATATTAAGTAGTTTATTGCCTTTTTCAGGGAGGGTCAGAGGTGAGATGATGTTACTCAATGGTTTTATTGGCAGAGAGTCAGTTAGATGCAAGAAATACAAGAAGTAGAAAAGAAAGATTTTTCTAAAAAAATCCTGTAGTGCATATCTATTTGTAAATCAATAACTTATCAAATAATTGAAGAAAATGTAAAAACTTGTTTTTCAATTACTTGGTACAAGGTCCTGTGTGCAGAAAACCACTTTAATAGTCACAAAAAATAGTAAAACATACACGGCAGCATAGGTTAAACAACATAGCTGAAGACAGAACCCAGGAGTTGGTGATGGACAGGGAGGCATGGCGTACTGCGATTCATGGGGTCGCAAAGAGTCGGACACGACTGAGCGACTGAACTGAACTGACTGAAGACAGAAGTAAAAAGTTACCCTACTTCAGATACACATATATCTTTCAGTGCATAGCATTGTAAGTGTAAATTCAGGTGTTTTCAAAATAGTGTTAAGTCTGTCCAGTCCATATGCTTAGATCTGTCCTTACACAGAATTTGCTGGGAAATCCAGTGTTCATGTATCTTCTTTATTTTAAGTGTAAGGGATAAATTAACAACTGTGTGCATGTGAATGAGGATGGGCCTTTTCTGGCGATGTGGCTTTGGCTCTGAGAATCCATGTAAGTTTTTTGGAAGTTTCCTTTTTGATGTGTGGACTCCATGTGCTTCAGCCAGCCAGACATTCATTTCTCTGAAAATAAAACAAAATACGAAAAGTACCTGGTTATGTTTGAACAGTGTGGGAAATACAGTGGGCACTTAAGTATTCAGTAAGAGCAGGTTTAATTCAAAAGTAATGGCATTGAAACATGTATAATATATATGAAACGAGTCGCAGTCCAGGTTCGATGCACGATACTGGATGCTTGGGGCTGGTGCACTGGGACGACCCAGAGGGATGGAATGGGGAGGGAGGAGGGAGGAGGGTTCAGGATGGGGAACACATGTATACCTGTGGTGGATTCATTTTGATATATGGCAAAATCAATACAATATTGTAAAGTTAAAAAATAAAATTAAATTAAAAAAAAAAGTAATAGGAAAAGCAGAAGGAAAGGAAAATGACAACAATTAAAAAAAAAAAAAAAGCCCAAAGCACAAGAAGGAATGAGTGAGGGAATATTATATAATCTATGTTGTCTTCCGAATAGTAAACACCAACTGAGAGTCCAGGAGTTTGAATTAATGCTCTCTGTTTCCCACCACACGTGCACGCACACATACACACACACACCTCCCCTAAGAATTCAGTGTGTGTATGTGCGTGTGTGTGTTCTTTGAAACATGGCTAACATAAATTGCAGGGGCTCTGATTATGGGAGATACACGGTGGTAGGAATAAAGGTAGGAGTAATGCCCAAGGATCCCATCAAGTTGACTGGACATGGCTTAGAAAGGGAGTAGGGCAGAAAATGCAGAGTGAGAAAAGCCTCCATTTCGGGCAAACATAGATTCTCTTACATGGTGGAGAGTCTGAGTTGGAAATTGATGTCTTTGAAGATATTTTTCTAAAACCAAGCCCTCTACCTATTTGAAGTTGAGAGATTAATGGACTCTAGCAAATAAAGTTAAGGATCCCATTAGATGAAATGATATAGCTTGACAATAAAACATCTCTCAGTCAGGATTAATCTTGTCCCATAGGTTTGTGGTACTTTGCTCTTATGTTATAAAATTTATCATAATCTGCCATGTATTATGGAGAAGGAAATGGCAACCCACTCCAGTGTTCTTGCCTGGAGAATCCCAGGGACGAGGGAGCCTGGTGAGCTGCTGTCCATGGGGTCGCATAGAGTCGGAAGCGACTGAAGTGACATAGCAGCAGCAGCCGTGTATTATATACAAAAATGGAACTGTTATTTGTTTGAGAGATGGTGATATATCCTGCACTTTCTTATATTGTCTCATTATAAGTGACTTGTAATACAGGATATCCTGTTTTATAATTTGTATTTTACAGATAAAGTAATTGAGGTGTGAGAGGTTAAATAATTTAATTAGTAAGATTTCCTTCTAAACTTTAATTCAGATGTGTCCATTCCCACTGTTCTGCATTTGCATACCTATCTAGAGAGAGACAATTCACATCTTTGTCAGCTTAAGTGAATTATTGTGCAAAGTAAATTCTCAATAAGTCTTGTAAAATTGACTCCAGTGAACACACAGCAACTAAGTGTGCCATTTTTCAAGCTTAAGACTCAAATTATAACCTTTATTCAAATTGCAATGCAGCAATGAACATCAAATTAGGATCAGTTCATTTTTGAAGAATAGAAAAATTTCTGAAAGTTCACAAGAGAAATAATTATTCACAAATTCTCAATATTTAAATCAAGAATGAACTTGCCTTATAGATTAACAGGTGGAATATGTTTCCTAGTCACTCTGATAAATTTTTGAAATGTTTATCTGTCTCAAGTTCCCTTTATCTCTGACCCGAACACCAGTGGAATGCCTAACATTTCCACTGTTGGAGCTAATGCCTTATGTAAAATTATGGTCATCCAAAGACTTCAATTAAATTGCTCATCTGCACTAGGAATAAATAAAAGTTAAGCCTCCATTTTTTTTCAGGCAAGGATACTGGAGTGGGTTGCCATTGCCTTCTCCAGGGGATCTTCCTTACCCAGGGATTGAATCTGTGTCTCTTGCATTGCAAGTGGATTCTTTACTGTCTGAGCCATCAGGAAGCTCCACAGTAACACACATATGCATAAATCAAAAGATTAATCTACACTAAAGAAGATCCAAGGATCAAAGGAATTCTACATGCAGATTTGGAGGGGAGAAGAGTGAAAGGGTTAGACACCAAAGAGAAACTTCTGAACCTCATGATGTTGCCCAAGGCTGGTTCTGAATTAGAAGTACATTTACTATGTCTCGGAGAAGGCAATGGCACGCCACTCCAGTACTCTTGCCTGGAAAATCCCATGGACGGAGAAGCCTGGAAGGCTGCAGTCCATGGGGTCGCTAAGGGTCGGACACGACTGAGCGACTTCACTTTCACGCATTGGAGAAGGAGATGGCAACCCACTCCAGTGTTCTTGCCTGGAGAATCCCAGGGACGGGGGAGCCTGGTGGGCTGCCGTCTATGGGGTTGCACAGAGTCGGACACGACTGAAGTGATTTAGCAGTAGCAGTTATTATGTCTGAATGATGTAACTAAATAGAAGCTAAACCAATATGACTAACATAAATGGTGTTCTGTGCCTCCTATGTAATATAATCAGTGTGCTCGGCCAGGTGTGTCTCGGAGCTGGAAGACCTGTTGGGTTCCTGAGTCATCTTTGGGCTGGAGAATCTATTGAGAAGTAAAGCTTTGGAGGTTACTAAGAACTGGGACTCTCAATGTTTCAGTATTCAGCAAGTCTGCTTTGCATCTGATATCCTAGCAAAGGTCATAAACAAATAAAAAATTTGAAAGTTGTGAGAGAGGAAATAAAGGGAGAGACAAAAATAGCCCTGAATTTGAGATATAATCTAATTTGGAACAGACAGAGAGTGAGTGAGAAGTGTAAAAAATATCGGGACAGCACCTTAAAATTGCAGAATTCGTCTATGTTTCTTCATTGGATGTTTGAAAGAACCTCAAGAGAAAACTATTGCTATGGCAGAAAACTAGATGCAGAGAAGTCAAATTCATCCAAGACGAACAGCTAGAACATGGAAACCCAAAATACACTTTCCCCTTCTGGGTCTACATCTCATACTTCTGGGGGCTTATGCTTGCTGCTGCATAGGAATGAATAACAGAGAACATTCTCTTATGTAGGTGCTCATTCTGTCATGTGGAACATGGAAAGGACCAGAGTAGTCAAGACTGTCGACCAGGAAAAAGTGAGATTTGAGTTGGCTTGTGTGGAAACTGGGGTCAGAGGATGCGATGGTTGAGAGTGAGGCTTTAAAACTACCCTGCTTGAATTTTTACCTTCACCACTGCCAATTTGCAGCTGTATGAACTTGGCAGATTGATTAACTTTGTACCTCAGATTTCTCATCTGTAAAGTGTGGCTAAGTACTGTTTGCAAAAATGGCTTAAGATTGGTAAGTGTGTAGATCAGTTTCTGACATTGCACACACTCCAGAAATGATAGCATCATTGCTGATCTCTAAAGAGAGAGGCAACTCCTGAAGGAAAATGTTTGTTTATCCACCCACCCAATTCTATAGTATTTATTGAGAGTTCCTCTGAAGGATTTCCCAAGTGGTGCTAGTGGTAAAGAACCCACCTGCCAATGCAGAAGACATAAGAGATGCAGGTTCTATCCCTTGATCAGGAAGATCCCCTGGAGGAGAGCATGGCAACCCACTCCAGTGCTCTTGCCTGGAGAATCCCATGGACAGAGGAGCCTGGCGGGCTACAGTCCATAGGGTGTCAAACAGTCAGACACAACTGAAGAGACTTAGCATGCATGCACGCATGCACCTGAAGGGCAGAAAAGCACTGTCCATGGTACTTTACTTACTCTAGGTAGGGTTAGGATTGTGTTGCGTGCATGTTCAGTCATGTCTGACTCTTTGCGATCCCATGAGCTGTAGCCACACAGCAATACCATAGAATGTGTATTGGTCTCACAATTTGGAAACTGAGGCACAAGATAATTCAAAAACTGGCCTAAGATCAAACAGCTAATAAGTGAAAATTTAGGACTCAAACCCAGGTTGTCTTGTTCCATAAATTGCACCCCCCATCACTAGATTGCCACAGCCAAAGGACCTCTTGGATATGGTACTAGCTCATAATCAGGCTACCTAATATAGTGTGATTTAAATCTTGATTTTAGTCTTTGGTGTTCTAACTAGACTGCTCCCCATCCCTGCCCTCGTGAGTATTCGCTGTAGGACATTCCACTGTCTAGGACTAGGCAGAGCATGGGTGCGCAACGTCATAATGGATAAAGCAAATTTCATTTCTTTAGCAGTCTGAGAGAAGACTCAACTGTCACAAGAGTAAAACCTTGGAATGTCAGGGTGAAAGTGGACTTAGATGATATATAGGCCCTCTTCTTCTTTTAACATGAGAACTAAGTTCCCGATAGGCAAAGGAACTTATTCAAGATTATGTGGCAAGCTAATGATACAAATTTGGTGAAAGCCCATGTTTTGTGACTTGTGTACCAAGACATTTCCCCACAGGGCAGAGTCAGATATCCTAGATACTAGTTTAATCCTTAATCCTAAATTTCACTGTTAAAGAAAAAAGAACTGTATCATCCATCAATTTCACTTCTGGGTATGTATTCAAAAGAATTGAAAGCAAGGTCTCAAAGGGATATTTGTTATATCTATTTTTTATAGCAGTGTTATTTTCAATAACCGAAAGGTAGAAGCAGTGCAAATATCCGTGGATGTGTGATGGAAAAACAAAATGTGGTGTGTACATACAACGGAAGGAAATTCTGACATGTGCTATTATACAACGTGGATGAGCTCTGAAGGTATTATGCTATGCCAAAGAAGTCAGTCACAGAAGGGCAAATATTATATGATTCCATTTATATGAGGTACTTAAAAGTAGTCAAATTCATAGAGACAGAAAGAATTATGATTGCCAGGGACATGAGTGAAGAGGTAATGGGGAGTTACTGTTTAAAAGATAGAGTTTAAGTTTTGCAAAATGCAAAGTGTTTAGTGGATAGATGTTGGTCAAACTTGCACAACAATGTGGATATACTTAATGCCACAGAACTGTGCATTTAAAAAGGACTGGGATGGTAAGTTTTATGTTACATATGTTTTGCCACAATTTAAAAAAAGAAACATACAAGACTAGGAACTTCAAAAATGTTAAGGCAGCTTAAAGTTAACATGTTTCAAGAGTGGAGCCATAGTCAACAATAAGAATTCTGGCTTTGTCCTGTTATCTTACCTTGATTGCATTCAATTGCATCACAGAAACAAAGATTCTATGTTGAAAGAACTATGAAAAGTAATTCAACATCTGTAGAATACATCTGCCTTTGGTCATCTCTAGCCTGAAAGCTAATATGTTACCTTTTAACAAATATCTACAGGCTTTCAAAGGTAATTTTTTCCATTAACTGGAAGTCACCCCTTCTCTTTTGAAATGCACTCTTGGGAAAAGCGTACAAACAGACATACAAAACCATATTGTCTGTTCAAAACCCTCAAAATGCTACTTAAAGCCTTCTGAATCTTTCCTGAGAAACCAGAAACATTCACAATTACTTGCCCCAGAACAGGGCACTCTCAGCCTGCCCTGTGCCTGCATTAATCTTTTAATTTATTATCGGCATGTTTGCTTAAATAATTACACTGTGTGCTCTCTCAAAGTAGGTACTATCTTTCATGTCTGTATCTCTTGCATTTAGAATATTATACCTCATTGAATTAGTCTTAACAAATTCATTGAGTGACTATATGAAGGAAAATAAATTCTGAGGCTGGGCATTGCATGTCTCCTTAACGTCTGGCACTCACAGTGCTCTAAAAGCTCTTGTCCCTTGAATCAACCCACTCATGTCAGTTGAAATTGTCTCTGACATCTAATAAACCCAGCATCCTGCCCTGGGCTTACTCAGTGCTGCCTTCAAATATGTAAAAATGTCACAAAAGATGGCTTGCTCTTCTGGAAGAGGATGGTTAAGTGCATAATTAAAAATTGATGGAATTTTTTCTTTGATGCAACAGTATTTTGCTGTTTCTCTCTCTGTAGCATATAAATGGAGCTGAACACAGAAAATTGATTGATTCCCAATTGTTGGCATCCTCTTCCCTCCTTTTCTATGCTGGAGGTAACAGAGACCTTGATTTCTATCTCTTCACTTTTGGAACGAACCCTGCAGTTACTGGTTTGCAAGATCTCTGCTAAAGCACAGGCTTATTCTGTACATGAGATGTGAGGTTTCTAGACAAGCATTATGTTATTGACAAGCCTCAAAGAGATGGACAAGCTTCTCAATGGGCAAGGTAGAAAAAGCACAGTTTTCTGTCTAGGTAGCCCTAATTTTTTGCAAATAGGTGTTTTTATAGTTTAAAACTGGTCAATCAAATGATGGAAATGGAAATCCCAAGCATATAAAAATGTAGTAAAGGTGGGATCATTTAGGCATAGACGTTGTTATTAAGGGGTTTCCCAGGTGGCAGTAGTGATAAGTCATATTCCTCCTGATTACCACCTATGTTTTCTTCAAGACCAGGTTTTTACCTACCAAATTCTTTTAAAAAATAATATTTTTGGCTCTTGGAATACTCTAAGCTAGGTATGCAGGGAGATGGAAAATAAGGGGTGGGACCCAATAAATCATTACAATGAAAAAGTAATATTGGGATTAATTGCAGAAGTTGGAACCTGGCCCATGGGATTCCGCCAGTGAGCTTTACATTATTCATTGGCAGCATGGGGTTTCCTTCCTGCCTGCCTGCCTTCCTCCTTTTCCTCCTTCCCTTCCTTCCTTCCTTCCTTTTGCCTTTTCTCTTGATCACATTTTTTTTTTTTTTTTTGATCTATGTGTGTTTTAAATATCCTTCAGGCATGAATTATCCATGTTCATCTCATGCTGTTTGTATAAGAAACTAAATGAAACACACAAAATGATAGAAAAATAGAGTTAGACCTTAAGACTGATAACTCCAAATCTGGACAGATTTTTTTATGACTCCAGAAAATGGATGGAACCCTTTTAAGCCTCATTTTCCTTCCCTGCCAACTGTTGAATTCCATCTTCCTTGCACACATGATGGGTTTTAGTGATAGTCTCCATCTGAGAACACAGATTCCATGGAAGCTGTGATTGGGTGGCTGTGGCAGAGGAAGGGGCAGCACTTGCAGGTGGGAACCTCAGGAAATGCTTCACAGGGAGACCAGCCGGGGAACTGGGCTTTCTCTGGGGGTGGGGGGTGGGGGGTGGTCAGCTTAACAGAGGTGAAGGTAAGATAGGGGAGCACACTTCAGGCACTGGAAGAGGAACTTAGGACACTGAAAGTAGGCAACCTAGGAGGATGTTTGAGAAAAAGTTTTAAAAAATTCAGAAAAGGATGCTATACATATTTGCATGTCAATTTTTCTTCTCATCTATTAAAAAAAAAACCTCACTGTAGCTATGAAAGAATATCAGGCAGCTTTGTTATTAGTTCAATGTATAAGGAGGAAAGGAAGAATGCAATTAAATTCTCAATAGAGCCCCCCCTACATTTGGCCTTTCAATACGTCCCTCCCAGGGCCGCCTCCCTTGGCAGCATTGATTGGGTATTGTTAACCTTTATCTATCTCTTGTTTACGTTTCTCTATTAGAGCCAAACATCAATAGGAAGCTTTTAGAGAGGACAGCTGCAACCAACAAAGAGACATTGGGAAAAGGTCAAAATCTTGAAGATGAGGTGGGCTGTTCTCAGCCAGGCCTGGGAAAACACGCTCGGGCTGAGAGAGCAAGGTCAGGGCCCAGGAGTTGGCAGTACTTTCGGGAAGAAGTACTACAGGCAGTATTTATTAAGGCCTTCTCCATCGGGGCAGGTATCAGAAGCAAATGCCGCCTAAAGAAGAGGGCAAGGCAAAGAGGATTCACTGTCATGAATGGATGTGAAGGCAGTGAGAACATTGGATGGGGACTCAGGATTGGGGAGGCGCAGCGGGTGAGCCGTGCCCACCACTGCCTGTTGCTTTACCTCTGCCCCCCTTCAGCCCCCACCCAGGCTCTGTTCTGCAAGGCTGGAATGCCAGTTGTCATTTCAAACAGGAGGAAACTAAGGCCAGGAGAGATTAGGAGACTCATGTAGGTCCAATGGCAACAATGCTACACTTAGGTTTCTATTTTGAGAACAGACATCTGCATCTGAGAAACACAAGAAACACCTCCCCTTCTGCAAAATCTGGTCCGTGCAGTGTCTCCCCAGAACTATCTTTTCCTTATGCAACTTTTGTTGCTGTTCAGTTGCTAAATCATGTCCAACTCTTTGAGATTTCGTGACCATATGGACTGAACTACCCCGGGCTTCCCTGTCCTTCACCATCTCCCAGAGTTTGCTCAAACTCGTGTCCATTGAGTTAGTGATACCATCCAACCATCTCATCCTCTGTCACCCTTTTCTCCTTCTGCCCTCCAATATTCAGCCTTATTAGGGGCAAGAGCATCCCTTTGTTACATGGCCTTTGCTGAGATGTTTGCTGCCATGGGACCATGCCTTTGTTTGCTAAGCCCTCCTGTGTAGCTAACAGCACAGACTTGTCTGTCCAGGGTCTAATCCAGTCAGATAAAGGCAGCTTCTTTACCTACATAGAGGTACAGGAGAATCCCATGTCCAAGCCTTTCCAGTAAAGTCTAGATTTCAATTATCTTGCTCCCGTGTCCCATAAACCCACTACTTGTCAGAAGGCATGGTCTGATTCTGAGTTTGTCTGCATTCATGGTTGCAGTGATGCACTTCCTGGTAGGTGGCCTGGGCCATCAGAGGACATGTGTTTGGTTACTGAAAAAGAAAAAAAAGAAAAATTGATCAAGAAGAGCTTTCCCTCCAACCCTTACCTTATATGGACAAATTTCCAAATACATCTCATAGGTGTATATTTCAAGTAGACAGGGGTGTGCTACAGCTTGGTAACTGGCTTCTTGATCAAAGAAGGAATAAAAGAGACTGCTTATAGGCTTTTTATGAATGTTCTGACTTACAAATTATTTTATCCTTAAATGCCTTGGGGATAGGTGGGGTTATGACTGCTTCATAATCTAGAAAGATACAGCTTATAAATGCTGAACCCTGAAAAGCCACCTTCATATACCCATTTTTTTGGCTAAGGCACTGATTAAAATGCAAATATCTTTAAATGGAAAAATGTAATAAACTGTGCTGGTCATTAGCAATTTAATGCTAATGTGGCTGTGAGATTGCCTCTTCCTTTCCTTACCTAGACAGCCAGCTGCCATTAGATTTCTATTAGGAATAAGACATATATCAGGTCTGATGACTGTGAGGAAGAGAAAGTGAGAGACCAGAAATTCAGCCCTGACTGAGAAGCTCTGTCATGAGCATATTGATAGAGTATCCTGAGACAATATTAGAAGGAAGGACATTCATGTTACTCATGTTTTTATCCAGATTATATTGATACTAAAAAATGTAGTGGTCTCTCTGTCATCCATCTCTACATTCAATATGTTTTTTTTTTTAGTATTCTTAGTTACTATGTTGGTCATAATGCATTACTTCATTTAACCTTCACACTAGTTCTATATGGTAAATTTTTAACCTCATTTTTTTTTTTTTTTAACAAATAAGGACATCCAGGCCCAGCTAGCATCCATAGTTATAATACACAGAACTTGTATTCTTTAATTACCAGACCCGTACCATGTATCAATGAGATTCCTAAAATTAAAAGGCCAATAAGAGAGAAAGTCTAACTTTGAATTAATGATATACTTGCCTCTAAATGAATACTTGATCCTCTCAATCTCTGCTTTAAAGAGGACAGTGAAAGGGAATTAGAGAAAGGAGAGGAGGCTGAACCAGAAAGAAGAGGGGTCATCTAAGGTCATCATCATTCATTAGTCCTAATGATAATCTTAATGAACAATATGGACAAAGAGGACTTACCACTACTCATCTTGGTGCAGTGTCTCTTAAACAAAGAACACGGCAAGATCACATTTTCAAAATGTTACCGATTCCCTAACCACCCTCCCTCTGGCAAGAGCTTTGCTATTTTCCTTCATTTGGAAAGCTAATTTCCTGACTGGGGCTGGTTCCCCTGCTCCTTCATCTTCTCAGCTAAAGGGGCCAGGGGAACTGCCCTTTCAAAGTCCTTGAGATAAGGATTGGAAGGAGATATCATTTCTATCCTTGACACAAAAGACATTGATGCAGTAAAGGGTTCGAAAGTGTTCACCTGCCCCATGGACTACCCCAGACCAGGCACAGGAGGCTCTATATTGAAGAGGTTTTGCTGAGATCTGCCCAGACATCTTAGGGATACAATTTCTCTCTAGATTGTCAAGAATCAAGGGTCCGAAGAACAAATAACGCAGAATTGCTCTAAGAGGATTTGGGAATCGTAAGGGAAGGAAACCTGACCTCCCTTCTCTCTGAACTCAAAGGAAGCCCCATCCTTGTAAATAGTCCTGTCTTAATGGCTACTGATGAAGGAAATGGGATCATTAAATCAGTTCTTGCTGACAGAGGTGGGATGGCAATCCCAGTCTTTATGTGACTTACTGGCTAGTTTCTGCTATGTGCTTCCTCCCCAAACCAGCAGTTTGCCAAGGGTGCAGTTTTACAAATCACAAGTAAGTAAACACAAGACTTGCATCCAGGAGGCTGAACAAATGGAGTCTGAGGACGGTGACACAAGTGACTGTGGACTTGCAGAGCTCGGTCCCGCCCTCTTCATCCCAGGCGTAGATCAGGTTCCAGGCAGGAATATGGGGGAAGCTCAGCTCTCATCCCCCCACCCACCTCCCGCCCCTGCCTCACTGTTGCTCTATTGTTCTGTACTGCAAAAAGTCATGAAACAGGGCGAGGAAGCTCATTTTCGTCTTCCTTGAGCCTGACAAAATCACCTTGATTGCGAACACATCTAATAATTGTTTTAAATCATAGCAAGTCCGTCTGACAACTGCAAAAGCAATTAAATATCAGGGTTGAGGCATCTTCATGAAATTATGGGAAGCAGCTTTGTGGTACCCCAGGCTGCTGGACATACTTAGGAAGAATGTCATGCTCAGCCTGGTGCTTTCATTAATGATAACATAACAGACAACATCAAATACAATACAGGAGCCTACAAAAAGGGATCAGTGTGCAGGGTCTTGAGGCAAATGGCTAGACAGATATTGTTCTCTTTGATTTCCTGCATACCATCCTTCCCTCTTTATTTCCAAATCCCAAGTCCAATTAACAGAGAGGCAGAGGCAGCTCTTGGGTGTAAATAATGGAAGAGGCAAGAGCAGTGACTAAGGTATACATAGTTACTTTCTGACATCATGTAGAGGTGGGGCTATGTCCACCTGAGATGAGAGAAAACATGCAAAGAGAAAGGGGTTGACTATTGAGAAGATAAACCATGAAAGAAGGCTGCTTGCCTCTGGTTTCTCCTGATCAAACAAAAACATCTTCCTAATGGGATTAATACTAGATTTCTCTCCTAGTGCAGAATTAGAAAACAGGAAGTGTTTCAGGCTAAGTCAATGTTTGCAAAAGTCATGAATATAAACACAATCAGATTCATAATGCATTGAATATATATAGCCCTTTTATTTTGAGGTGCTGTATAAAGTCACAGTGTTTCCTTAATCCTTCCTTCTCTCTTTTGTGAGATGAGGTGATGAGCAGACACAGGGCAGAGAGAGAATTGAAGATCAAGCCAATGCAAGTGTCAGAGGAGGAATCATAACTGCCCCCACCTCCATGTCAAAAACAACTAGAAAAGTGGTCATTCTGGGTTTTGCACTTTTGCCCAACATAGGAAGCACTTGCATTCATGCCTCAATATAAATGCATTTGCAGGTATATTTCTCCTGTCCTATCATATTTTCGTCAAACTGTAGAAAATGGAATAAACATATTGCCTTATAAACTATAAAATTCTAGCATTTCATGAATAGGTTCTTAAATATATGCAGTGTTTCTACAATAACCAAGGAAAATAATCCCTAAGTATTTCTTGCCATAGGACAATGACAAATATACACCTTTCAAAGCTTGGAGGCTTTCTTCCTACCACTTCCTAAACTAATGTATTTAAACAGCTGTTTAAAAAATTGGAACTGGTATATCCTGAGAGTCAAGATAAAAAGAGATAGGATTACTTGACACAAGGGAAAGAAAGATCGGAGAAATGGTATAGTGTAGATCTTATGCAGAAAAAGATCTTACAGAATTAAAAGTAATCAGGAATCCTTTATCCTAAAGGGAGAAGAAGAAAGATTTTTTCCATAGCTGTACAAAAGACTCAAATAGCAATGAGTTTTACCACTGTGGTTATTAACATTAAGACTGTCCATTTTGTCCATCACCATTGAGACATCCTGAAGTTCGAACCACCACCATCGCTCTCCTGGATTGCATTAACCTGATAACTGGCCACTAGATTTTCAATTTTTTCCTTTTCCAAGTCAGTTCAGTTGCTCAGTCATGTCTGACCCTTTGCAACCCCATGGACTGTAGCACGCCAGGCTTCCCTGTCCCTCACCAACTCCCTGAGCTTGCTCAAACTCATGTCCGTTGAATCGGTGATAAATAGCAAATGGAATTGTCTTTTGAAAACACAGTTCTAATGATTTTCTTTTTCTTAAAATCCTTTAAGTATTCAATTATTTTCAGTGCTTGGGCCAACTTGTTGAGTTACAAACAGCCTGTAAGATCTAATCTGTGCCAGCATCCTCTCCATCCAAACCTAGCACTTTCCTCTGCCCTTCTTCTCTGTGCTCTAATCAGATTGTGTTCAGTTCCTCAAGTATATCATGAACCTTCCTTTTTCAACTGCTTTTCATATGTTGTTCCTTCTTCATATAATTATCTCCTATTTTTCAACTGACCCACTGCTGCTTACCCTTCATAATCCAGATAGACTTGATATTCCCATCATATGCTCCCATTATATTCTTCCATAGTATCCTGCCTTTATCTTGTCTAACATTTTTCATACTTGTAATTACCTGTGCAATTATGTAGAAGTGACTTGAGGGCATAATTGTCTTATTTGCCCCTATATAGCCTTAGAATTTTGGTTGGTGTCTTGTCTCAGAAAATTATTTTAATCATTATTTAATGAATCAAAAGGTGAGTTTAGTTGTTGCCCAATAAATATTTGTGAAATGAGTGAATGGATTAAAAAGTGAGATTAGCAGAGAGAATCATAAAAAATCAGATCAATTGGATATCCTCCAAATATGTGAACTTGAGGTCATTCTATCTAGTTCTCAGTCATATATTTCTATCCCAAATTCTGCAGATGGGGTTCAACGTGGGATGATTACTGGGTATAATACATAATTGAAAAATAAATTTGCAGTAAAGCTACATTTGCATCCAAGTACTGCATTTCAGACTCTTTTGTTGACTATGATGGCTACTCCATTTGTACTAAAGGATTCCTGCCCACAGTAGTAGATATAATGGTCATCTGAGTTAAATTCACCCATCCCAGTCCATCATAGTTCACTGATTCCTAGAATGTCAATGTTCACTTTTGCCATCTCTTGTTTGACCACTTCCAATTTGCCTTGATTCATGGACCTAACATTCCAGGTTTCTATGCAATATTGCTCTTTACAGCATCGGACTTTGCTTCTACCACCAGTCACATCCACAACTGGGTATTGTTCTTGCTTTGGCTCCATCTTTTCATTCTTTCTGGAGTTATCTCTCCACTGATCTCCTGTAGCATATGGGCACCTACTGACCTGGGGAGTTCCACTTTCAGTATCCTATCATTTTGCCTTTTCATACTGTTCATGGGGTTCTCAAGGCAAGAATACTAAAGTGGTTTGCCATTCCCTTCTCCAGTGGACCACATTCTGTCAGACCTCTCCACCATGACCCATCCGTCTTGGGTGGCCCCACACAGCATGGCTTAGTTTCATTGAGATAGACAAGGCTGTGGTCCATGTGATCAGATTGGCTAGTTTTCTGTGATTATGGTTTCAGTGTGTCTGCCCTCTGACGCCCTCTTGCAACACCTACCATCTTACTTGGGTTTCTCTTACCTTGGAGGTGGGGTATCTCTTCACGGCTGCTCCAGCAAAGCGCAGCCGCTGCTACTTACCTTGGACGATGTTGCCCCTCCTGACCTTGAACGTGGAGAAGCTCCTCTCAGCCCTCCTGCACCCGCGCAGCTGCCGCTCTTCTGACGTGGGGTTGATCCTCTCGGCCGGCGCCCCTGACCTCGGGTGTGGGATAGCTACTCACAGCCGCCGCCCCTGACCTTGGACGTGGGGTAGCTCCTCTCCGCTGCCCTTCTGCACGGTCCATCGCAGCTGGCGTGCTTCCGCGTGGACGGTTGTGCAGAAGAGTCCGACATGCAGTACTTGAATGCACTCTCAAAAATGACAGAATTATCTCTGTTCATTTCCAAGGCAAACCATTCAATATCCCAGTGATCCAAGCCTATGCCCCAACCAGTAGCACTGAAGAAACTGAAGTTGAACGGTAATATGAAGACCTACAAGACCTTTTAGAACTAACACCTAAAAAAGGTATCCTTTTCATTATAGGGGACTGGAATACAAAAGTAGGAAGTCAAGAAGCACCTGGAGTAACAGGCAAATGTGGCCTTGGAATATGGAATGAAGCAGGGCAAAGGCTAATAGAATTTTGCCAAAAGAACGCACTGGTCATAGCAAACACCCTCTTCCAACAATACAAGAGAAGACTCTACACATGGGCATCACCAGATGGTCAACACCGAAATCAGATTGATTATATTCTCTGCAGCCAAAGATGGAGAAGCTCTATACAGTCAGCAAAAACAAGACTGGGAGCTGACTGGCTCAGATCATGAACTCCTTATTGCCAAATTCAGACTTAAATTGAAGAAACTGGGGAAAACCACTAGACCATTCAGGTATGACCTAAATCAAATCCCTTATGATTATACAGTGGAAGTGAGAAATAGATTTAAGGGACTAGATCTGATAGAGTGCCTGATGAACTATGGATGGAGGTTCGTGACATTGTACAGGAGACAGGGATCAAGACCATCCCCATGGAAAAGGAAAAAAGCAAAATGGTTGTCTGAGGAGGCCTTAAAATAGCTGTGAAAAGAAGAGAAGCGAAAAGCAAAGAAAAGGAAAGATACAAGCATCTGAATGCAGAGATCCAAAGAATAGCAAGGAGAGATAAGAAAGCCTTCCTCAGTGATCAATGCAAGGAAATAGAGGAAAACAACAGAATGGGAAAGCCTAGAGATCTCTTCAAGAAAATTAGAGATACCAAGGGAACTTTGAATTTCATGCAAAGATGGGCTCGATAAAGGAAGAAATGGTATGGACCTAACAGAAGCAGAAGATATTAAGAAGAGGTGGCAAGAATACACAGAAGAACTGTACAAAAAAGATCTTCACGACCCAGATAATCACCATGGTGTGATCACTCACCTAGAGCCAGACATCCTGGAACGTGAAGTCAAGTGGGCCTTAAAACGCATTACTATGAATAAAGCTAGTGGAGGTGATGGAATTCCAGTTGAGCTATTTCAAATCTTAAAAGATGATGCTGTGAAAGTGCTGCACTCAACATGCCAGCAAATTTGTAAAACTCAGCAGTGGCCACAGGACTGAAAAAGGTCAGTTTTCATTCCAATCCCAAAGAAAGGCAATGCCAAAGAATGTTCAAACTACCGCACATTTGCACTCATCTCACACACTAGTAAAGGAATGCTCAAATTCTCCAAGCCAGGCTTCAACAATACGTGAACCGTGAACTTCCTGAAGTTCAAGCTGGTTTTAGAAAAGGCAGAGGAACCAGAGATCAAATTGCTGCTGAATCATGAAAAAAGCAAGACAGTTCTAGAAAAACATCTATTTTTGCTTTATTGACTATACCAAAGCCTTTGACTGTGTGGATCACAATAAACTGTGGAAAATTCTCAAAGACATGGGAATATCAGACCACCTGACCTGCCTCTTGAGAAAGCTATATGCAGGTCAGGAAGCAACAGTTAGAACTGGACATGGAACAACGGACTGGTTCCAAATAGGAAAAGGAGTATATTAAGGCTGTATATTGTCACCCTGCTTATTTAACTTCTATGCAGAGTACATCATGAGAAACACTGGGCTAGAAGAAGCACAAACTGGAATCAAGATTGCTAGGAGAAATATCAATAACCTCAGATATGCAGATGACACCACCCTTATGGCAGAAAGTGAAGAGGAACTCAAAAGCCTCTTGATGAAAGTGAAAGAGGAGAGTGAAAAAGTTGGCTTAAAGCTCAACATGCAGAAAACTAAGATCATGGCGTCTGGTCCCATCACTTCATGGGAAATAGATGGGGAAAAGTGGGAACAGTGTCAGACTTTAGTTTTGGGGCCTCCAAAATCACTGCAGATGATGATTGCAGCCATGAAATTAAAAGATGCTTATGCCTTAGAAGGAAAGTTATGACCAATTGAGATAGCAAATTAAAAAGCAGAGACATTACTTTGCCAACTAAGGTACGTCTAGTCAAGGCTATGGTTTTTCCAGTGGTCATGTATGGATGTGAGAGTTGGACTGTGAAGAAATCTGAATGCCAAAGAATTGATGCTTTTGAACTGTGGTACTGGAGAAGACTCTTGCAAGTCCCTTGGACTGCAAGATCTAAACAGTCCATTCTAAAGGAGACCAGTCCTTGGTGTTGATTGCAAGGACTGATGCTGCGGCTGAAGCTCCAATTCTTTGGCCACCTCATGCAAAGAGTTGACTCATTGGAAAAGACTCTGATGCTGGGAGGGATTGGGGGCAGGAGGAGAAGGGGATGACAGAGGATGAGATGGCTGGATGGCATCACCAACTTGATGCACGTGAGTTTGGGTAAACTCTGGGAGGTGGTGATGGACAGGGAGGCCTGGTGTGCTGCGATTCATGGGGTCACAGAGTCGGACATGACTGAGCGACTGATCTGAACTGAAAGCTACATTAATTTCAAATTAGCTAGTTCAAATTTTGTGTTGATCTCAGCATTTTCACCATTTGTAAAAGGAAAGTTTCCTGGAGGGTTTCATGGACTGTATCCCACGAGCCAACTCTGTCTGTGGAATTTTCCAAGCAAGAATACTGGTATAGGTTGCCATTTCCTTCTCCAGGGGATCTTCCCAACCCAGGTATCAAATCTGAGTCCCCTGTGTCTCCTGCATTGCAGGTGGGTTCTTTACTGCTGAGCCACTGGGGAATCCCAAGAGTTTCATTAATCAGGCCCTTTAATAAACTGCTGTTGGGAGTTTGGATTAGGGATATCAACAGCATTAAAGAAGTGGAACCTGATAACCCTATTTTGAGGAAGCTTTCCTAGTAAATATCATAATAATAAAAATGTGAATAAAGATTTTCACATTATTGTGCTCAGTGTAACCATTTTTACAATGACAAAAATGTTGAAACCACTGAAATGTCAAAGAATAGTGGGTTGTTTGAATAAATTATGGCACATCCACACTGTGACTCTCAATAAAATAATGTGTTTAAGTAATTTTCAAAGATAGGGAATGTTTATGATACAAATATTAAGTGAAATAAGAATGCAGCATTATAATCAGAAAGACTTTGACACTGCAAAAATTATATTTGCAATCACAGAAAATATTTGAAAAGAGATATACCAAAATGCTTATATTTGCGTGGGAGTGTTTATGGGTGCTTTTGACTTCTTGCTTTTAGATTTTCCTGTCTCCACTTGTCAACTCCCACACCAGCCATTTCTTGACAACAGAAATTTGAAAAACGAATACCCTGTGTCTGACACTGATGGAAAACCATCTGTGTTAATGTACCTCATCCTGACCACTCGCAGCCTGGTGCATACTAAGTGCTCAAAACACAAGTGTTGAACAACATATTAAAATATGTATCATTATTATCCTTCCTTTAAAAATGAGGAAACTAAGCAGAGTTTAGATGAATGATATACAGCAAATGATGAATTTGGCATTCATAGCCAAGCAGTCATATTTAAGAGCCTACTCTTGGAAAAATGTGGTGGTTAAAGAAGTTATTAATACAGAGGTGAGTATCATTTGGCGAGCTTTTTACTACTGCAGATTCAGGGGTCTGCACAGAGGTGCTGATGAATGGGTCTAGAATGGAGTGTGATAATTTGTATGTTAACTAGTCCCTTCAAGTGATTGAGAATCAGCCAATCTGTAGGACTAACATCTGAAACCAAGAGCACTGGTTTGGGATTTAGACAGATGCAGGTTTAAGGCCCAGACACTTAGAGGGTGATGGGGAAGATTGCATAAATTTTCTAATTTTAGATTTCTCACCTGTAAAATGGTAACACTAACAAACTCTACTAGAGACAGTGTGAGGAGTCGATGAAAATAATGTGTTGCTTACTTAGAACAGTATCTTGCCAGTAGCAGTAAATAAATGAATTATCATAGAAATAGATGCCATACTTATTAAAATCTGTATTGTTAATACTAATGATAAATTATGGTTTGTTTAGGTATAGTTAATGTGCTATATTATATAAGTTATACAACATGGTGGTTTACAATTTTTAAAGGTTATATGTCATTTATAGTTACTATAAATTTTGGCTATAATCCCTGTGTTGTATATCATTGTAGCTTACTCATTTTATACTTAAGTTTGTACCTCTTAATCCTGTATCTGTGTCCTGCCCCTCCCCCTCTCCACTACCCACTGATAACCACTAGTTTTTTCTCTGTATCTATGAATCTGATTCTTTTTTGTTTTATTTATTAGTTTATTGTTTTAGATTTTACATATAAGTGACATGATGCAGTATTTGTCTTTCTCTGTATGACTTAATCCACTTAGCAAGATACCCTTCAAGTCCATCCGTGTCGTTGCATATGGCAAAATCCCACTCCCTTTTATAGCTGAGTAATATTCCATTTTGTATATGTGTATCTTCTCCATCCACTCATCTGTTGATGGATACGTCCATCATCTGTTGCCTCTGTATCTTGGCAACTGTAGGCAATGACACCACAAACATTGGGATGCGTATATCTTTTTGAATTAGTGTTTTTGTTTTGTTTTTCTTTTTCAAATGTATACCCAGGAGTGGAATTACTGGATCATATGAAAGTTCTATTCTTAGTTTTTGAGAATCCTCCACATTGCCTTCCACAGTGTCCATACCAATCAGCATTCCCAACAACAAGGTATGCAAGTTTCCTTTCCTTCATATCCTCACCAACACCTGATGGTTAGCAACGTTGATCATCTTTGCATGTGCCTGTCAGCCATCACATGTCTGCCCTGGAAAAATGTCCATCCATGTCCTCTGCTCATTCCTTAGTCAAGCTCTCTGTCTTCTTGCCCTTGAGTTGTATGAACTTACATATTTTTAATAGCAATGCTTTCTCAGTCATATCATTTGCACATATTTTCTCCCATTCAGTAGGTTGCTTTTTCACATGGTCAGTGGTTTCCTCTGTTGTGCAAAAGTTTTCAAGTTTAATTAGGTCCCATTTGTTTGTTTTTCTTTTGTTTGCTTTAGGAGACAGATCCAAAATATATAGCTATGATTTATGATAAACCATGTTCTACCTATGTTTTTCCCTAGGAGCTTATGGTTTCTGGTCTTACATTTACGTCTTTAATACCCTTTTGAGTTTATTTTTGTATACGGTGTTAGAGAATGTTTAATGTTCTTTTACATGTAGCTGTCCAATTTTCCCAACATCACTTATTGAAGAAACTCTCTTTTCTCCATTGTATATTATCTCATCCTTGTGGTAGATTAATTGACCATAAGCGGATGGCTTTATTTCCGGGCTGTCTATTCTGCTTTATTGATCTACGTGTCTGTGTTTGTGCCAATACCATACTGTTTTGATTGCTGCAGCTTGTAATATAAGCTGAAGTTAGGGAGCATGATTCCTCCAGCTCTGTTCTTCTTTCTTGAATTTATGTTGGCTTTTTGGAGTCTTTTGCATTTAAAAAAATTTTTAAATTAAAAAATTAATTTTAAATTATAAATTAAAATCAAAGTACATACTTTAATAATAAAAATCTATTTCTAAAAATTGTCAAAACAAGTAGTAACAAAGATCGCTGATCACAGATCACCATAACAAATATCATAATAACGAATGAGCTTAAAATATCATGAGAATTACCAAAATGTGACAATTTAAAAATTATTGTAAATGTAATTTACAGTCATGTAATTTTAAAATATACCAATTTTAAAATTATTTGTTCTAGTTGTTTTAAAAATGCCCTTGGTATTTTGACAGGGATTGCATTGAGTCTGTAGACGGCCTTAGGTAGTATGGTCATTTTAACAATACTGATTCTACCAGTCCAGGAACACAGTATATCTTTCCATCTGCTTGTGTCATCTTCAACTTCTTTCATTAGTGTCTTATAATTTTCCAAGCACAGGTCTTTTACCTTATTAAGTAGATTTACTAATGATGAATTATTAATCAATACTAATGAACATTATTAGTAATAGAATTTCATTTACTATAGACATACCTCATTTGTTGCTCTTCATTTAATTGTACTTCTAGATATTGAATTTATTATGAATTGAAAGTGTGGCTTTCTGTGTTGAGCATATCCATCAGAGTCATTTTTCCAATAGTAAGTGTTTACTTTGTGTCTCTGTGTCACGTTTTGGTAATTCTCATGATATTTCAAGCTTGTTCATTACTATGATGTTTGTTATGATGATCTGTGATCAGCGATCTTTGTTACTACTTGTTTTGACAGTTTTTAGAAATAGATTTTTATTATTAAATTACTTACTTTTTTTTTAGACAAAAGGCTATTGCACACTTAATAGACTACAGTATGGTATAAACATAACTTTTATATACACTGGGAAATCAAAAATTCTGTGCAATATTTGCTTTACTGTGATGGTCTGCAATGGACCCCAGAGTCTCTGAGGTCTGCCTATATGTCAATTTATCATTATTATCATTATGATTAATGTCATTTTTACCTTTGTGAAAGCCAGATATTGGCTCCAAGTGTCTGTGGAACAGGATTCTTATAACAGTGACCTGGCCTAGCTTAAGTCCCAAGGAGCACCCCAGAAAATTCAGTCTGCAGCAGAAATAACAAGAGGCTCTCACTTGTTTACTTACAGCCCATGTAGCAGGCTGCCAGTGCAACCTCACCATTATCAATATGGATTTTGAAATCACCCAAGGCTAATAGCCCAAATTAATAGCCCTGGGGTGGCTCCGGAGCAATTGAGAAAGAAAATCCATAACTTCACTAAAGACGCCAGCAGCTGTTCAGGGAGAGAGGTCTATATTAATTAAGAGCTATGAACACTGTAAAAAGTGGTGCATTCATGAGAGAGAGACAGACAGTTATAATTAACCAAACACAAGAATCCCACAAGCCATCCAGGTTAGGAAGCAGAGGGAGCCTCCACTGGAGAGCCTGGGCTGGAGGCAGCCCTGCCACACATGGCAGGAAATCCCCCCAGGGAATTAGATGCTTTCTCCTATTAGTCCTGCATCCCATTGCTCACAGCCTGTCCTAGCATCAGCAACAAACTTTAGGAACATTCAACTCTGGGATGTGTGTAAAACTTTTTGGTCCTTTCTTTCCACAACAAAATCATTCAGCTGCAATGGCCTCCTTTCTTGAGGTCCCTCCTGGGTACTTTGCAAGGCGGGGGACTTGGTGTGGAAGGAAATGGGCTGAGGATGTTAGAGCAATGATCCTTATCCTTCAGCAGCCTCTCTCAGATGCTTTGCACACAGGGGGATTAGTACCTAAGAACACTTCCCAACTCAGGTGAGAAAATTACACACATTGAGGAGAAGCTGGGGTGTCCGGAGCACAGAGGGATCAATGTATTTACACTGAAGGAGTGTGGTCCGAAAGCAGGTGTCTTGGATTTGTCACTCATCTTGTCATTTCTTGCT
This sequence comes from Bubalus kerabau, assembly GCF_029407905.1. Taxonomy (NCBI): domain Eukaryota; kingdom Metazoa; phylum Chordata; class Mammalia; order Artiodactyla; family Bovidae; genus Bubalus; species Bubalus kerabau. The sequence continues at coordinate 28,488,446 of NC_073645.1, forward strand.
TGAATTAACTTAGATAAGTCACTTGACCTTCCTGCATTTCTCATTTGTAAAATGAGATGCATATCACTTGCTTTGCAGAGATAATGTAAGATTCCTTAAGCTAATGTATATTAAATACATTATTCACATTTTAATTATATTTTCTTTCGAAGTACATTTCCCCCATGGAATCTTATTTTGTGATAGCTTTAAACACTATTAGTGTTCTAAAGAAAAGCCATTTTAATTTCTTGCCAGGACCACTCTCCTAAAAGCAGACTATAAATAACCTTATCTATTCAACACCTCCTTTTTGATATCTGATAAGCATATCAAACTTAACATGTCCAAAACTGGGCTCTCAAATTCCGTTCCCCATCACAGATGGCTCAGGCCAAAAACTTGGATGATCTTGTTTCTTCCCCTTTTCACAGCCAGTCTACCAGCAAATCCTATCATCTGTCTTCAAAATATGTCGAGAGCTGACTCCTTTTTACCACCTCCATCTCCACCCCTCTGGGCCAAGCCACCTTCCTTTCTCACGTGGATCATCACCATCACTTGTTAACCAGATACCTTGTTTTCTGCCTCTACCTCCTCCCAGTTTGGTAGTTTCTTCCCAGCACAGCAACCATGATGAGCCTATTGAAATGTTAGATTCTGTGACCACACTGTTCAAAACTTTCTGGTGGTTTCCCAAATGAAAGTAAAGGCTTTGACCTACAAAGCCTCAGGTGATCTCCCTGCTTCCCCAGCCATCACCTCTTTGACCTCATTTTCTCTTACCTGTTCTCTCTGCCTTCTTTATCTTCCTTGCACAGGATAAATAAGCTTCAGCCTCAGGGCTTTTGCACTTGCTGAAATAGTAATACTTCCTGGAATGTTTTTTCTTTGGGTAAGTATATAGGTTAGCCTTTTGTTGCTTTCAAATTTCTGCCTAAATATATCAGAGAGATAGGCTTTTCCTGACCCCCTGTTAAAATAGCACCTTGACGGTCTCTCCTGCATTTCTTTTCGCACTTACCTGCTTGCTTTTCTCCATGGCATTTATCATCATTAGCCATATAATTAATTATTGACTCAGGGGTTGAACCTGGGTCTCCCACATTGCAGGCAGATTCTTTACTGTCTGAGCCACCAGGGAAGCCCAATTAATTATCTTGTCACCTCCCAAACTAGAATATGAGATCCAGGAAAGTGCTGCATTTCCTGTTTTGTTCCCCCACTGTAATCCCCCACACCCAGAGCGGGCTCTGGTCCCTGAATGATAACCAATCAAAACATAATTCAAAATCAATGAATGAAGGAATGAATGACTTATCATTTGAATTGATTTATCCATGAAGTCTTTTGGGAAGTTCTTACAAGTCCAAAAGTACTGAGGATGCATATACTGTGTATTTGTTTTATATGTTTTGTGTTTATTCTTGCTTGTTTACCTGCTCACATAGTGGGGGGTCAAGATGAGGGGAGAGAAGTACAAGGCATCTTGTCACTGTACTGGAGTGAGGAACCTCAGCACAACTCTTGATAGTCATATCCCACTCATTCAGAGTAAGGGGGAGGGAAGCCGGCATTTCTTTGGCCAGGGCTGGGCCTGGAGAGGATGGAGAAGCTAACTGTGCCATTCACCAGGAGACTTGCTCTGGACCCAGAGGACTTTCTGAGCAGTGTCGTACTCAGACACCCTCAGTCCTCACAAGGTAACCTGGAAAGAGGGACTCCACTTCACGTCCCTGTGAATTGTACACACAGGCTTCATTTCTGCAAATGAAGCTGTGTTACCTCTGGCAAATTATTATACCTAACTCTTTAGGACTTGGGCTTTTATTTGTCAAATGGAGGTAATGCTAGATTATAATAAAGTTAGTTATAAATGGAGATCATGCATGCATAGTGTCTAGTTTTAGGTCAGTCACATAATAACATGCTCAATGTGTTTATTTTTGATCTGAGCATCTCCATTAAAAAGATCCCTAAAGTCCTTGATATCTGAATTGACTCCCAGAACTTCCTTGTGAGGCATAATTTAGACTTATAACTCAATATAATGCCCTTTTTTCTTGAAATGCTGACCTATAAAAAAGATAAGTGATAGAGTTACAATTCTAAATTATTTCACAGGAAAAATTTAAAATATATATGTGTGTATATATATATATATATATGCATATACATATCAGTTCAGTTCGGTTGCTTAGTCGTGTCTGACTCTTCACACAGCACGCCAGGCCTCCCTGTCCATCACCAACTCCCAGAGTTCACCCAGACTCACGTCCATTGAGTCAGTGATGCCATCCACTCATCTCACACACTAGTAAAGCAGTGCTCAAAATTCTCCAAGCCAGGCTTCAGCAATATGTGAACCGTGAACTTCCAGATGTTCAAACTGCTTTTAGGAAAGGCAGAGGAACCAGAGATCAAATTGCCAACACCCGCTGGATCATGGAAAAAGCAAGAGAGTTCCAGAAAAACATCTATTTCTGCTTTATTGACTATGCCAAAGCCTTTGACTGTGTGGCTCACAACAAACTGTGGAAAATTCTGAAAGAGATGGGAATATGAGACCACCTGACCTGCCTCCTGAGCAATCTGTATGCAGGTCAAGAAGCAACAGTGAGAACTGGACATGGAACAACAGACTGGTTCCAAATAGGAAAAGGAGTAAGTCAAGGCTGTATATTGTCACCCTGCTTATTTAACTTATATGCATATACATATATACACACATATTTCTGCCATAACATCTTTACTAGTTGCCTCTAGTTGCCTCAATAACACCCTAAATAAATATATCCCAAACTCTATTCTTTCTAAAACACGGAGTTGCACATGGTGATTAAGAGCCCAGGCTCTGAGACCTTAAAGAACTTGTCCTGTGTCACATCACTAGCTGCATAAAATTTAATTTCCATGTCTGGAAAATGTGGTAACAATAATGGGCAGGACCGGCTACATAATTTATGGAACTTAGTGCAAAATGAATTCAAGGTCCCTTGTTCAAAAAGCAGGATAAACCCTTAAAGATACTAAGATATAAAACTTTCTTTTTTTTTTTTTTCTGCAGTCTGTCTCTTGATTTGTCATGGCAGTATTTTTGTATGTTTTTTATTTTCTGTTTTGCTCTTTCCTCTCATGCACCCTCAGGGATGGAAGTACATAGACTGTCACATATGGCCTGGGGTCCCACCCTGTGAGGGCAGGTGGCAGTGGGTCCAGACCATGGCAATATACCCCAGTCAAACACCTGCCCAGGGCCTGCCTTCCTAGCCCTGGGCCAATGATGACCTCCAAAAGTTTTCATTCTCTGCCAAGATGTACTTGGTGCCTGGTCTGGGGGAGATGAGGGCCTTGTTTCTCACCCTTGAAGAACCCCATGGTGCTGCCAGCCCTGGACTGTGGGCAGGGACGGCCACTTGTGCCCTGGCTCCGTCCTGTACTCATGCAGAGGGGAGGTCCCTGCTGGGGGCAAAAATGATGGTGAAAGCAGGCCTTTCCAGGTCAACATGACCAGGCCATGGCAGTGGTCATGGGGCAGGGATGGAAAGAGGGAGGCCTGGTGGAACCAGGGTGCCAGGGGGCTGTGAGAAGACAGCTGAGAGCCCATCTCAGAGAGGCAGAGAGGCCAGAGGAGGCAGGACTGTGTGTGAGCTGAGGCTCTAAGCTCCAGGCATGTTCCATTGTCCCGTCCTTACATCCAGTCACACAGAGATCAAATTATTAGGGATTTCAAGACAGACGCCACAGAGCCTTAAACCCCCAGTGCAGGGCTCTTCTGACCTGTTGTCCGAGCTGGTCCTTTGCAACATGCCTACAAAACCAGTCCATCCCAGCCACACAGAGTGAGGCAAAGGGAGGTCAAAGACATCAAGTGCATTGCCTGTCATATACAGTGCTCTTGACACAAACCATCACCAAGATTATGTTCCAATAGCCCCTAACCCTGCTCTTCTACCTGTGACCTGTTCTCAGAAGAGGGCATCTTTTAAAAAGGCAAATCGAGTTGTGCTATTCCTCAGTTTTGAATGCTGAAGTTGCTTGTCTTTCTCTGATAATAAAGCTTGGATTCTCCATGTAGTCTGTGGATCCTGGTATGGTCCTCCTGAGACCCACCCTCTCACCTCAGGCTCTTCCCTCCTGCCTCACTGTCCTCTAAGTTTGCTACTCTTCATTCTGAGGATCAGCCTTCTTCACACTTAGGTTCTTGGCCATAATAAGGGAAGGGAGGAGTCCCAGGCAGAGGGAACAGCCAGTGCATAACCTCGCTCAGGTTTAGGTTTGAAAATATCACCTTCTCAGGAAGGTTTGTTTTGAAATTTCTGGCTAGCTAAAACAACCTCCACCCCATGACATGCTCTATTAATATCCTGTAGTTTTTCTTTATAGAACTTCTAACAGTTCTAAGTAGAATAAACTATTAAGAGATTATTTAATGTGTCTCTTTCTAATTAAACTTTAAGCATCACTCAGGCAGGTCCCATATATCTCTTGTTCACTGCTATATCCTGGTGCCTAGATGAGGCCAGGCATACTGTAGATTCTCTGTAAATATTTGTTGAATTACTTAAGGCAATGGAACCCCACTCCAGTACTCTTGCCTGGAAAATCCCATGGACGGAGAAGTCTGGAAGGCTGCAGGCTATGGGGTTGCTGAGTGTCGGACACGACTGAGTGACTTCACTTTCACTTTTCACTGTCATGCATTGGAGAAGGAAATGGCAACCCACTCCAGTGTTCTTGCCTGGAGAATCCCAGGGACGGGGGAGCCTGGTGGGCTGCCGTCTATGGGGTCACACAAAGTTGGACACGACTGAAGCGACTTAGCAGCAGCAGCAGCAGTGCTTAAAAAGGATGGCTTTGATAAATAATGATCTTTTATACATTAGGTTTTAGAAAGAGGGTTATCTTTGATTCTTGCTTGCTCTCCTGGACATTCTAGATGTCACCACTTTTGGTATTAAAACCTTGTCTTCAGCTATTTCCCAGTACCGTTTTCCCCATTCCCCTGTATTATCTTTCCTCAGCAAAAGATACATATGTGTTTCTTCTTCATAATCTTCGATTCTCAGCTTCTTCCCCCTGTCATTTATCCAGTCACTGCTGCTGCTACAGCTAAGTCGCTTCAGTCGTGTCCGACTCTGTGCGACCCCATAGACGGCAGCCCACCAGGCTCCCCCATCCCTGGGATTCTCCAGGCAAGAACACTGGAGTGGGTTGCCATCTCCTCCAATGCATGAAAGTGAAAAGTGAAAGTGTCAGTCGTGTCTGACCCTCAGCGACCCCATGGACTGCAGCCTACCAGGCTCCTCCATCCATGGGATTTTCTAGGCAAGAGTACTGGAGTGGGGTGCCATTGCCTTCTCCATATCCAGTCACTAACGCCTCCTTATTTATTCAGTTGGTAATGACAGAGGATAAGATGGTTAGATAGCATCACCGACTCAGTGGACGTCAATTTGAACAAACTCTGGGAGACAGTGGAGGACAGAGGAGCCTACTGTGCTGCAGTCCATGGAACTGCAAAGATTTGGACATGACTTAGTGACTGAACAAAGTGTCTTTACAACAACATTTTCTATAATTTTCCTGTAAACTGTCTTATATTATTTTGAGGTAGAAGGGGTCCCATGATGCAGCTTTTAGAAGAATCTTTATAGAGGGAGATAGTCTCATAAATAAAGAAATATATGGGTTTTTTTTTTTTTTAGATAACTATGTCATATAAGCACAGCTGAATTGTGAGTTTCAACTGTCTATATTACACAGTTTGATAATCACAGAACAGGTGCAGAAAACAAGGCCCAGGATACACAGCCACTGAGTTTCAGGAGTATTTTGAGATGGTCCAGAATATATTTGTCATTGTCTACAGCCTAATAAGAAAATAAGCCTTCATTTTTCACCTCTCATTTTATCACTGTCTATAATAAAGGGATGTGTTAATTTCATCTGTGAATACAGATATGATGGTTTTATCCTATGGCTATAAATGGTGCTTTCAAGTAAAGAATCAAAATAATAAACCAGTATAGTAATTTACCATAATTACAGCCCTGAAATATTACATGGAATTATTTCATGGCAGTAATACATGGCTCGGGAAGTTTTTGTGAAATCTGGAGAAGAGAGAGAGAATCAAAGATGGGAGGAAGCAAGATTTGAGGACATGCAAAGTTTGTAGCCACTAATCCAGACAGTTGGGGGAAATAAATCCAAGCTGGAGGGCTCTGAGAAAGCTCTGCCCTGGGAGGAAATGCCCTTGTTTTCTCTGCAAAGCCCGCCAAGTTTAGGAGACTTGCCACAGTTTAATTAAAGTCTGCAGCTGGTGTGAAAGCAAAGGAGAAAAGAAATTAGGGCAGCACAAAAACTAATGAAAGTCTAGGATCTCATTTTAAACTTTTCTCTCCATTATGAAAGAAATATGACTTGTCAGCAGTGGCCCCATTCACCGTGACAAAGCCCTCAGGGAAGGAACGTTCTGGACAACAGAGAGAAAAGACCTGCAGTCAGGTCTCTTTGGATTTGACTACCACTGTTTTTTTTTCAGTATACCTGTGGCAGATTCATTTTGATATTTGGCGAAACTAATACAATTTTGTAAAGTTTAAAAAAAAAAAACTCATCAAAATCCTTTGGTTGGTTTTTTTGAAAAACAAATTAGTAAAAGAGGGCAGTGTAGATTGAACAGCTTTTAATGACAGGCAAGTCCACTGAAACTCCGAAATGAAGAGCTAACCCTGGCAATCAGAGCTCGATTCACATTCAGGCTTTATCAATGGTATTAGGGTCTCCAAAAAAACAAGCCCAAGAGGATATATCCTATTATGGGGGTTTATGAGTTCAAAATCCATATGGTAAGCCAGTAGGCTGGAAACACAGGTGAGAAGTGACCTAGTCTTGAGTCCAAATTCTACAGATCAGACCAGGCAAGCTGGAAACTCAAGCAAGTTTTTTTTTTTTTTTTTTCCTTAAATTATTTTTTAAATCACTTGAATTCATATTGGAGGATCACTTCAGTTCAGTTGTTCAGTTATGTCTGACTCTTTGCGGCCCCATGGACTGCAGCACGCCAGGCTTCCCTGTCCATCACCAACTCCCAGAGCTTGCTCAAACTCATGTTCATCAAGTTGGTGATGCCATCCAACCATCTTGTCCTCTGTCATCCCCTTCTTCTGCCTTCAATCTTTCTCAGCATCAGAGTCTTTTCCAGTGAGTCAGTTCTTTGCATCAGGTAGCCAAAGTATTGAGTTTGAGTTTCAGCTTCAGCATCAGTCCTTCCAATGAATATTTAGGACTGATTTCCTTTAAGACTGACTGGTTTGATCTCCTTGCAGTAAAGGGACTCTCAAGAATCTTCTCCAACACCACAGTTCAAAAGCATCAATTCTTTTGCACTTAGCTTTCTTTATAGTCCAACTCTCACATCTATACATGACTACTGGAAAACCATAGCTTTGACTAGATGGACCTTTGTTAGCAAAGTAATGTCTCTGTTTTTTAATATGCTGTTTAGGTTGGTCATAGCTTTTCTTCCAAGGAGCAAGTGTTTTTTTAATTTCATGGCTGCAGCCACCATCTACAGTGATTTTGGAGCCTAATAAAATAGTCTCTCATTGTTTCCCCATTTATTTGCTATGAAGTGATGGGACCAGATGCAATGATCTTAGTTTCTTGAATGTTGAGTTTTAAACCACCTTTTTACTCTCCTCTTTCACTTTCGTCAAGAGGCTCTTCACCTGCACCCCCACCGAGTCCTAGGCAGGCCCGCAGCCAGTGCAGCCTTTGGGAGGTGGTGTTGGTGTCTGGCAGGCCATGCCCTCCGGCCCTGCTGTGTCAAAGCTGACCCATGCTTTTTGAGGCCTGGCTAATGCGCCAGCAAGTGATGGACAGTTTGTCCTATGAACCAACTGCTGAGCAGGGGAGGGAGGCTGGCATGGAAGGGGGAAGTGTGGGCGCCGGAGCAGGGTCAGGCCAAGCCGGCCAAGCTGGGGTGGGTGGCACGGCCGTGGCTCCGGAGAGGGTGGACGAGGGCCCACAGGGACGGCGCTGTCCCTCCTAAGGTTCGAGAAGATCCAGGATGGCTCTACTCGGTTCACTCCCGCCAAGCTCCTGCCCCGGCCCCAGCCTCCTCCGTCCCCACTCCCAATCAAGACCACCGTTCCTCATGGTCACTATTTATTCTTCGTTCCTTTTTCTTTTTGTAAGAAACAGTCACAAAAACCAGTGCAAAACCATCAAAAAAAAAAAGAGGCTCTTCAGTTCCTCTTCATTTTCTGCCATAAGGGTGGTATCATCTGCGTATCTGAGGTTATTGATATATTCGAGTATAATTGATTTAAAATATTTTGTTAGTTTCAGGCATATAGCAGTGATTTAGTTATACATATACATATAGCCATTCTTTTTCAAATTCCTTTCCCAGTTTGGGTTATTATAGAATATTGAGCAGAGTTTCCTGTGCTGTGTAGTGGGTTCTTGTTGGTTATCTATCAAATATAGTGGTGTGTGTATGTCAATCCCAAACTTATAGTTACCAAAGGGGAAAGGTTGGGGAGAGTGATGAATTGGGACTTTGGGATTGACTTCAAACTGGGTTTCTATGTTGCAGTCTTGGGGCTGAATCCTTTCTCTTTTAGGAAACTTCAGTCTTTGTCTTGGCCTTCAACTGATTGGATGAGCCCACCCACATTATGGAGAGTAATCTGCTTCACTGAAATCCTACTGATGTAGATGTTAATGCCTCCATAGCAACATCTAAAAAATACTTTCACAGTATCTAATCTGTCACTTGACCAAACAAATGGGTACCATGGCCTAACCAAGTTGACACATGAAATTAACTATTATACAACCTAATATTAATAATAATATACTAATTTAATATCTGTATAACATTTTCATTTGGCCAGGCACAATGAACTCATTAAACTCTCAAAAAATACTATGATCTGGATAATACCATTATTCTCATTTAATGGATGAGATAACTAAACTAAAGGGAAAGTTAAGTAACTTCCCAAGTTCACAGATAATAAGAGGCAGAGATGGAATTTGAACTCACGTAATGTTACTCCAGAATTTGGGTTCTTAAGCACCACAATATAATGAATTTGGGCAAGTTAAATAACTTCCTTGAGTCTCCATTCTTTTATGAGAAAACACATGTAATAGCAGATAATGTGTGGTTTGAGGGGAAGATTAAATTAGAAAATGCATATACAGTTTCAACCATAATATCTAATAGGGACTGGCTTCTCAATAAAACTTAGCTTTCTTCCCCTGACCTTAAAGTTGATTGTTTTTATATTGTGTCTTAAGTTTAGAAATCTCTTCATTCTAGAAAGCCCCAATAAACATTGAGGTCTTAGTATTATTTGTTGTTTTTTTAATTGCGAAATTGTGTCTGATTCTTTTGCAACCCTCTGAACTATAGCCCACCGGTCTCCTATGTCCATGGAATTTCCCAGGCAAGAATTCTGGAGTGGGTTTCAATTTCCTTCTCCAGGGATCTTCTCATCCCAGTGATTGAACCCACATCTCCTGCATTGGTGGGTGGGTTCTTTACCACTGAGCCACCAGGGAAGCCCGTTAGTGTTATTACATGTAATTATTTGTTTAATATTAGTTTTTCTTGGTAATTCCAAAGATTCATTTAAGCTAGAACCTATGTTATCCCATGCAGTTCTTTAGCACTAAACTTGACACTTGGGCATATAGTAAAATCTTCAATTCATGCAGTAAATCAGTAGATAGATTTAGAAATTAATGTCTTAATTGTTAGTTGATAGATGAACTGAGTCACAGGGTGATTGAATAACATGCTCGAGGTATATGCAATCTGTAGACTGGTGTATCCAATTCTCCAGAATTCCATCACTTTTGTTTGTTTCCTTTCAAAAAGCAGTGTTGGATGTAATTAGAGGCATATGCAATCTTAAGGTTCATCACCTCCCTGCCCAATTGGCATATGAGAAACTTTAAGTAACCCCCATGTCTGCTTCGGGTTGTGATCAGTATCTGAGAGTTGTTGACACTGGGGGACCTCATTTGGAGTGGGCTTCTTCTGATCAGGCAGATGAATAGCTTTAGAACTCAGTAATCAAGGGGTAAGTGATTCATGCAAAATGTTCTACAGTTAGACACAGATAATTTGCCCTTTGAAAAAGAGAGAGGAAACCCTCATCTTTAACCAACTTTCATTCCTCTTGCTCTCTCACTTTCCTGGAAGCTGATGAGAAGTACCTCTGTAATTTAAGCCTAATGACAATTAAAATGCAAAGTCATTACCTACTTTTATTGAATTGTCTTCTCCTTTATGGACTAACTGAAGGAATGACACATTGCTACAGAAAGCTGTGCTCATCCTCCACCCATCTCAGCTTTCTTCTGGCTAGGAGTTGCTGTCTTTGTTGTAGGAGACTGATCTTGGACTTGAAACACAGCTAGGCGACCAGTTCTGGTTTGGCTCTTTATACTCCAATTGGCCTCAAGTACATGACTGAAGCTCTCTCTGCTTCACTTTCCCAACATAGAAAATATGGGTGATAATTTCTACCCTAATCCCTTCATGGATAAGTGAGATTTCAATGAGGTAATCTATGTAAGAGTCTTTTAAATAAGACAATAAAACCCATAAGTAAAAGCAGAGTATATAAACATAAGCTACTATTATTATCTATCACCATGGATTTTTTTGAAAGGAAAATACATTCTACTTGGTATTGTTTCCTTTACACTGTAAATTAAATGTCCAGATTTTAAGTTCAAGTAAATAGATGAGCAATTCACAATCCTCCAAGTGTTGCTATCTTCTAGTCATTCTGAATTCTTTCAAACTGCCAATATTCCAGTAATTCTTTATTTTTTGATTTTCTGTAGAGCCTTGATTCCTATTATTTTATAATTTCTTTCACATTTCCATGAACAACATCTCAAACCAAAATCTCATTGTTTTCTAATAGATATTTCTTTTTTCTTTCTTTCCTAAAATATCTTCATGATAGCTTTTCACTTGCTGGAGAAAACTCCTTAGAACTCTACAATTCTGAACTGCCAAGACATCACTGCTTTGTGTTTTCAGTTTTCATAAAGAACTGCTCTGCCCCAAAATTTGCAGTATTTTCACAAAACTTCAATGTGGCTTCTTAGAGTCCTTCACAGATTCCTTCATATCTTAGCCTATAAACTGTTCATCACACTGGGGTCTTATTCATCAAACTCTAGGGTCATCATTTCTCTCCCTCTCCTAAAATTTCTGTAGGACCACACTGTCCTTAGACCAATGACCCTGAGAGGATCTTAAAGGTCTTTCATAATGTTTTTATTTTTTTTTAATTTTATTTTATTTTTAAACTTTACATAATTGTATTAGTTTTGCCAAATATCAAAATGAATCCGCCACAGGTATACATATGAACGCCAACCCACAATTCTTCCCCAGACAAGACATTCTTACCAAATTTGAACATCCCTCATTTCCTGATACTGCTCCTGATCTTTTCCTGATTCAAATTCTTTTCCTGCCCTTCTCTGTTTATCAAAATTCCAGAAATCTTTATGAAAACAGCTCATGTAAAAATCTCCCCACAAAATTTTCTCTGTTGCTACATGTTTTCTTTCACTGATCTCTAAGAACACGAAGGAGGTAGGATTGTGTAGGAGAGGCAATAAGGTAGTCTAAAAGTAGAATAGTATCTAGGGTCACAGAGACCTAGGGTTGGAATCCCAGTTTGGCCTTTAATATTGGTGAGTCCTTGGGAAAGTCACATAATTCCTTGAGTTTCCTTTTCCTTATCTGTAAAATAGGAATAGTAATTATAACCTTACTTGGATTGTAGTGATCGAATGAGGCAATTTATATAAAACATCTGCCATGTAATAGTTATTCAGGAAGTGGTAGCTACTATCGTTATGAATACTGCCTCTGTCGCTCATTTGGCATCTACCATATGCCACCTCGTGTTATTGCTCAACTACTTTATGAGTTTATATCTGTCTCCTCTTAAAGTGGCTTTCAGAGACGTGCTGTGTATTCCACTTATTTTGAATGTCCTGGAGGGGTAAGCAGAGTGATGGTATCCTCTCATTTATTAGAAATCTAAGAAGCCCATCTCTTGAAAAATTCATTGCAACAGTATGCCTTGCCATTTTAAGTACATACAGTTAAATGAATATTTACCAACGCTTATAAAGAGTTGCTAGGTGGAAATCCGTTTGGGTTCTTTTGGCATGTTCATTAAGCATCACTTTGTAGTCCTATCGTCTTGTTGGGATGCCATCATTTGAAGCTTAAGAAGGGATTCAGACTATCCCTTGGGATGATGACAGATTATTGAGTCCCCTCACTTCAACCCTGCTGAAGCAGAATGTTTTATAGTTGACATACATAATGAACACATTGGGTGCTTCATAATGACTCTGACCTCTGAGAGCTTTTGATATACGGGAAGCTGAGTAGTTTTGAGCCACATTCTACCTCCCTGAAACTTAATTTATTTTTTAAATGTAAAGTATCATAGTTCTTCCTCATAGAGCTTGCAACAGAGAAGCTTTTAGCCTATTGTCTGGTATGTAGTAGCTGCCTATATCGAAAAAGCAAGAGAGTTCCAGAAAAACACCTATTTCTGCTCTATTGATTATGCCAAAGCCTTTGACTGTGTGGATAACGATAAACTGGAAAATTCTGAAAGAGATGGGAATACCAGACCATCTGACCTGCCTCTTGAGAAACCTGTATGCAGGTCAGGAAGCAATAGTTAGAACTGGACATGGAACAACATACTGGTTTCAAACAGGAAAAGGAGTACGTCAAGGCTGTATATTGTCACCCTGCTTATTTAACTTATATGCAGAGTACATCATGAGAAACGCTGGGCTGGAAGAAGCACAAGCTGGAATCAAGATTGCTGGGAGAAATATCAATAACCTCAGATAATCAGATGACACCACCCTTATGGCAGAAAGTGAAGAAGAACTAAAAAGGCTCTAGATGAAAGTGAAAGAGGAGAGTGTAAGAGTTGGCTTAAAGCTCAACATTCAGAATACTAAGATCATGGCATCTGGTCCCATCACTTCATAGCAAATAGATGGGGAAACAGTGTAAACAGTGGCTGACTTTATTTTTTGGGGCTCCAAAATCACTGCAGATGTTGACTGCAGCCATGAAATTAAAAGATGCTTACTCCTTGGAAGAAAAGTTATGACCAACCTAGACAGCATTTAAAAAGCAGAGACATTACTTTGCCAACAACAGTCCATCTAGTCAAAGCTATGGTTTTTCCAGTGGTCATGTATGGATGTGAGAATCAGACTATAAAGAAAGCTGAGTGCTGAAGAACTGATGCTTTTGAAGTGTGGTGTTGGAGAAGACTCTTCAGAGTCCCTTGGACAGTGAGGAGATCCAACCAGTCCATCCTAAAGGAGATCAGTCCTGAGTGTTCATTGGAAGGACTGATGTTGAAGCTGAATCTCCAACACTTTGGCCACCTGATGTGAAGAGCTGACTCATTTGAAAAGACCCTGATGCTGGGAAAGATTGAAGGCAGGAGGAGAAGGGGACAACAGAGGATGAGATGGTTGGATGGCATCACCGACTCAATGGACATGAGTTTGGGTAGACTCTGGGAGTTGGTGATGGACAGGGAGGCTTGGCGTGCGGCGGTCCATGGAGTTGCAAAGAGTCGGACACGACTGAGAGACTGATCTGAACTGAACTGAAAAAGATGTAGCTATTATTATCCTTGTTATGTTGGAGGCTCTGATGACTGCGTACCCAGGAATGTGGCTCATGCTGTACCAGCTATATCCTTCTCAAAGACTAGTCTTGAACCAGACCCGTAGATGTTCTTTGAGAGTATAGTGTCTCAGGCTCTCTGACTGAACAACTGAATTCAAATCTGCATTTCAAGAACTCCAAAGTTCTTGGAAGGTACATTGAAGTTTGGGAAGCCCCGGTCTAGATCAGATTCTGAACTAGTAGGTGTAGGAAGGGCTCCAGCACTCTGCATTCCTGACAAGCTTCCAGCTAGTACGAGTGCTGTTCATTCCACACAAGTTACCCATTTGGATCACTGATCCCAAACTTGGTTTCACATTAGAACCATCTTGGGAGTGGGCTTTGGAAATATGGATGATTGGTCTTCACTTTCAGAGGTTTCACTGGAATGAGATGCAGCCTCATCCCCCAAAGTTCTAAAATGAATGAGTATATTCTAATATATGGAAAAGTTTGAGAATGGCTGCTGTGGATTAATTTCGTTGGAACCTTTTTTTCATACATTAATCAAAAGCACCATTTCAACCAAGATACTGCATAAATCATTTATTTTTTAAAAATCCATCACTGAGATTTTACTAGAGATATTTTTGACATAAAAAATGTAAACATGTATGTGTACTAACAGGAAGACATATTGATCAATTTAAATCTTTTTAACTTGAAACTTGTTCTTGCATGACAATAACAAAACAAGGTTGAAAGCCTGTGAAAGATACCATGGAAAGACAGAGTTAGGGTATGGATTGAGTTGAAGGATTTTGGAAGAAAGCATCATAGAGCACTTGAAACATTAGAGAATCTGGGCGAGGTATTTCTGCCAGCTTTTCACTTGTCAGTACATCAGAATTAAGGTTGAGCCACATAAATTGGTAGCAATGTCAACTTTGATTGTTGCAATATGTTCCTAATCATGGCTGCCAAAGGTGGATCTTGCTGACTTTTGCATCTTCCTTCCCAAATCTCCAAAGAATGATAGATGGAGACTTTCTTTCCAATGTGTAATTGATACATTTATTTAGAAACAAGCGATACTTTAGTGGGAGGACTTGTGTGGAAATATTCCACCTACTGGTAAGACCTGTGAAAAATCTTACTGGGAGTTTCATCTTTAGACAAGATTGTAGTATCTCATCAGGCTAGATACATTTTCCCAATTTTTTCCCAAAAGTGATACATTTTAAATAAATCTATTAGATGCATCATGACTCTAGACATTTCAGTGCTTGACAAAACTCCAGCTATGCCTCTCATGTTAAGAAAATTTTGAAGTTAAAAATAAGTCCCTAAATTTTGTTTATTCACATTAACTAATACATCAGAAGCAAGAAAGTGAAAATGTTAGTCACTCAGTTGTGTTCGACTGTTTGTGACCCCACGGGCTATAGCCTGCTGTCCATGAAATTCTCCAGGCAAGAATATTGGAGTGGGTTGCCATTCCTTTCTCCAAATATACCAGAAGGCAACTTTGAATACATATAGTATGTTTTCACTCTTTAATAACTTAATTGATGCTAGCTGTTACTGCTGCTGCTAAGTCGCATCAGTCGTGTCCAACTCTGTGCGACCCCATAGATGGCAGCCCACCAGGCTCCGCCATCTCTGGGATTCTCCAGGCAAGGACACTGGAGTGGGTTGCCATTTCCTTTTCCAATGTATGAAAGTGAAAAGTGAAAGTGAAGTCATTCAGTTATGTCCGACTCTTCGCAACCCCATGAACTGCAGCCTACCAGGCTCCTCTGTCCATGGGATTTTCCAGGCAAGAGTACTGGAGTGGGGTGCCATTGCCTTTGCCGAATTGATGCTTACACTACAGGAAAAAAAATGCAAAATAAGTTGTAAAAAATATTTAATCTTTGGGGAAAGCACACTGGAGTGAGGCTCATGTTGTAATTGGTAAAGAAGCAGTGTCACTCATACAAGGCTGGGGTGGAGGAGGGGTGTTTGGCATTTTGTGGGTTATGAGGCAGACTTATCTTGTTGGCATATATACAAAATTGTAAAGTGACCTTGTTTTGTCTCATTTCGTATTGGTTTCAGAGTTATTTTTCTGGTGTTGGTGTTTTGTAAGATTGTTTACATCCAACAGGTCACTGACCTGGCCTAGCTGTGAGCTGGATATCCAGCCAGCTCCCACGCACACAAAGGCCCAGCTGTCTCAGACCAGTTCCTGTATGTTGAGGCTGGTTTGTTGTTGTGTTGTTTTGTTTTCTCAATAGTGTATTGAGATAGGTAAGCTCCCTCAGTCCTAGTTCCTGGTATCTTCAGGGCAGCAATGTATTGGGTTGGCTGGAAAGTTTGTTTGTTTGGGTTTTTCCATAAAATGACATGGAGAAACCAGGATGAACTTTCTGGCCAACTCAATAAAATAGAAAAGATCATGCGTCTAATTCCATGCCTGGTAGAGAATAGAGACTCATCACTGGGCCTGCGTATGTGTGTGTGTGTATATATGTGTTTGTGTGTGTGTGTATAACCTACCACACTATGGGTATAACTCAGAGAATGAGAGAGAGAATTACACTCATCAAAAACAGACAGAGACCAGAGAAGGCCTATTATTTCTAGAAGGACTGAGAATTATGAACAGTAGTGGTTCAGGAATGCTTCTTAGATCAAGTGGAAAAGACTTGAAACCTTAAAATGGGAAAGAATCGTTGGGAAAAGCACAAACAGATTGATTGCTTAAATTCTTTTTCCTTAAGTTTGGTTCTTCAAACAGCTCTATTTCCATCCTCAAAAGAAGGGACTGGCTTATCCTTTCCTCTCATGAGCCATTCAGCTAAGCAGTCAACAGGTTCTGTAGCATCTACCTCCACTATAACTCTTATGGATTTAATGATGAAACTATAAAAACATACATAAATGCACAGGAATAGTGTAACCAACAAAAAATTCTCCTTGTTTTAGTCTCCCATCTAAATATATTAACCTTCTATACATAAAAATATCTACCATTTTTCCCCCTTCAAGTTTTTTTTTTACTTTTTCTAAAAATTATTTATAAATATAGAACATGCAAATTAAGAATAAAAAATACTGTAAAACTGTCACAGAACACTTTCTCTTTACTAGCCCCCACTATGCCTCATTCCTGAATCTCCTGTTCTGCAGAGTCAATTACTATCAATGATTATATATATATACATGCTTATACACCCATATTTCTCCTTCTAACTCTTTATCTCTATCTCTTTCTATAAAAATAAAATTTGGGTTGATTTCCATATTTCTAATAGTATCCATTGATGATAATTATGTTAACAATTACAGTATCTATGATACTATTAGCAATTGTTGACTTGTACTTTTGAGCATTACTTCTTCACTTGATAGTGTAGTAAATAAGGATTTAACATCCTTAGACCCCGTCTCAGCCCCTCCAACACCTCCGCTTCCCCTCTTCTCTTCCCTCCATTTGTAAAATATAATTACAATCCAGTTTTGGTTAAATACATGTTGATGTGTTACACTGTATGATTATGTAAGTATTATTCAATAGTAGGGTACTATGGCATCACTTTCTAGATTAGAGTTATTGATTGCTTTTATAGAAAAAATTGCTTGCTTTTCAATACATAATCATTTTTTTCAAACTCTACAAAGGATGTATAGATTCCTTTAGAATACCTTTTCCTACACCAGCTGAAATAATATTTATTTAGTTATTTTTCTTTGAAATAGTCTTCCTTCCTGGGCTCTCCATCCTTCACTTCTACTCCAGACTGGTTGCATTCTGAACTGCACAGCTAACCTCTTGGGACTTTTCTTCACTCGCCTTTTGGTTGAACTAATATTTGTCTTTCTTGGTCTATTTCCTTGTTTTGGAGAGACACAGCTTCAAGTAATTTTCTGAGAATGATACATGAGAGGAAATCATGAGACTTTGTATTTCTGAAAATGTAATTTGCTTCCCTCATACTTGATTGATACTTTGGCCAGGTATGGCATCTTATGTCAGAAATACACTTTCCCTTAGAGTTTTGAAGACATTGCTTCATTTTCATTCAGCTTCTAATGTTGCTACTGAAAAATCTTATATCATGCTAAGTTTCAGAAAGATAGAAAATCGTGAACAATAGTGGTTAAGGAATGCTTCTTAGGTCAAGAAGAAAAGACTTGAAACCTTAAAATGGGAAAGAAGCTTTCCTATTCCTTTGTGGGTAATCTTGTTTGTTTGCCAGCTAGGATATTTTAGGAACTTATTTTTACCCTTGGTGTTTTAAATTTATATTAGAGAACAGCCACTGAATAGTTGATTAGGAGATCTGGAGTGGACATCATTCAGTGATTGTTTAGTCTTAGAAATTGCACTATGGGGATTTCAGTGGCTATATTTTGAATCTGCATTTTATGTATGCCTTTTATGAAAAGAGAAAACAACAGCTTTATCTTTAGCGAAGTCCAGGCTGAGGGTTTGGTGTGGATAGCTGATTGTTAGATAGGGGAGTCAGTGCCAGCATTCTTGGGAAAAATTAGTTGTGGGTGATGGCTGGGGTAACTTCAATTCAACCTTCTTATTCTTCCCATTACATACTGTGCCTCCTGCCCCTATAATGGAACTTCTCTGGATTATATTCCTTTATAGAATTAAAATGAAGCACCTGCTGGGGTGAAGAAAATGTAGATGCCTGACTGGGTAGAATAGATCATAGATCAGGGTGCTGACTCCTACCAACATCTCCCCCTTTTGTCTCTTCCAGTGCTGCTGTGATTGATGCTGAGTTCTGAGTTCTAATTGGCTCACACCCTACAGGCCTTCCTCTGCTAAAGAACTCAGGTTTCTTAGCAAAACTGATTCATTCATCCACTTGCCTCATTCCAAAACCTTCTCAAAATCCCCTCTCATTGCTGCTCCTTTTATGTGTTTACAATTTATTTTTATTTATTCTCTTACATTTTTATGGAGTTCCCTGGGGGTACAAAGATAATTCATATGTGCAATTAGAAGTCTTTAAGCTTCTCCTATTTCTCAATTGTCATTTGTTACATAATTGTCCAGCCACATACACAGAGTCCTTTACACTGATGTTAGTTATAGCACATATAACCAGGATATATTTTAAGTCAGTAGAGAGAATAGTCTGGTCATTACCAATAAAAGCCATCTCATCACAGTACATAAAATTTCACTAATGATAAGCTCATTTTTTTTAATCATATAAGCTTTCCTAAAATAGTCTAAGGCTGGCCTCAAATGTTTTGTGGAATATGTAGTAGGGAATATATAAATAAATAAATATTAAATATATAAATAAACAATAAATGAATGTCTGTTATTTATTAATATAATACAGTAGCAGCAACAACAAAAAATCTCCCAATCAGATGCAGTGTGGTCTTTGGACCATCTGTGAAATAAAATTTTTTTGACTCCAAGGCTTTGTGGAGCCTGTATTCTCAGAATGCTTAGATAGCTTTGAAAACTGACCAGAATGGAAGACCCACTAGTGTTTTCCACATTTAGTACTATGAAATTATCATACAATATTGCAAAAATGAGGCTGGATTTCTCAGGCTTCTGGGCACAGTTGAGTTTTGACGGTGGTATGCAGGAAAATGAGAAACAGAATGAAAAATCCCCATGCACATAGCAAATATTCATCCTGCTCTAACCTGCCACAGAACCTCTGGATTTCTCCAGTATTGATAGCCCTCTTTATCCGAGCGAATTCTGAAAGCTGTCTCATTAATGCACTGAATGGATAGTGGTGTTTAACTGATGCCATTTTCCAGGTCTCTCTTATCAATGCATAATGATCCATCATGGAGGTCAATTTCATTCCTTGGCATTTCTCACAGCAGAATGTTTCTTCTAGAAACCAAAGCTGCCCTTCCATTTCCCTTTATCATCACTCTTCCCTTCTTTCACAGAGGAGTTGCTCCTGCCCTGTCTTTCTTCCTCTCTCCCTCTCTCTGAATTAATGCCCTCTGGACTCATCTTTATATCGCTTATGATGTGTTTGACAATCACCAATTCCTCCCTGGGTTTCAGCTCACAGGGTAAGCGATGGAAGGAATGAGCTTTGCTGACAGATTAGAAGGTGCTTTGTAACAGGGGGAAAATAAAATCAAATGCCTGTCTTCAGGAATTCCAAGCTATGTTGAAAGGCAGAAAGAGCAAGAGAGAAAAGGAATAGCTGGGACAAGGTGAAAATACAGTCTAAAATATAAGAAGCAAATACCTGAAAAATGGCATCAATTGGTAAAACAAAGGAGACACTGCTCTAAGGCTGTTTAAGGATGTTCTCATCTTCTTGGTAACCCACTGAATTCCAGCAAGAAAGCTATGCAGATTTAGAAAACGGAGAAGTGGTTAACAAAATGGCAGGCTCACCAATGGCAGTATCACTAGTAGTCATGTATGGATGTGAGAGTTGGACCATAAAGAAGGCTGAACACTGAAGAATTGATGCTTTTGAATTGTGGTGCTAGAGAAGATCCTGGAGAATTCCTTGGACTGCAAGGAGGTCAATCCTAAAGGAAATCAGTCCTGAATATTCATTGGAAGGCCTAATGCTGAAGCTCCAATACTTTGGCCCCCTGATGCAAAGAGCTGACTCAGTGGAAAAGACCTTGATGCTGGGAAAGATTGAGAACAGGAGGAGAGGGGGACAACAGAGAACGACATGGTTGAATAGCATCAACCAACTCAAGAGACATGAGTCTGAGCAAACTCCAGGATGTAGCGAGGGACAAGGAAGCTTGGCATGCTGCAATCCATGGGGTTGCAAGGAGTTGAATACAACTTAGAGACTAAATAAAAACAACATCACCAATCAAAGGAAGTTTATGCAGCCATTAAAATATTAGCTATGAAAAAGCATCATAGTATGAAAAATGCTTATTAAATTGTTATAAATGGTATAAAATTACAAAAGCAGTGTGACCACAGCTAGGTAAAACTACTACACAGAGAAAAGGATGAATCTATACCAACAAATTCAGTCTAGCATAGTTAATCAGTAGAAATTCCTATATGTTTCTGTTTTAAATTTTTCTGTATTTTTCACAGTTATTAAAGTACATGCCACCCTAATTCTTTTGGTGAAAAATGTCTATTTTTCATAAGGAAGAAGTCTAAGCCAGCCTCTGATCCTAAAGGAAGAAATTCAAATGACAAAAGCATGAAGAAATACAATTGAGTGTGTTAGCTATTCTGGGCCTTCTGTCTAATGAAAATGGAAACAAAGAAAGAGCTAAAATTGATGAGAAGGGCAAAGACCCAGTAGAGGTTTATAGGAATAAAGTCTAAAAGCTAATGGAGTAAGTTAGATGGCAGTTCGTAAAAAATATACATATAAAAGAATCGAGGGGAAAAACCTCTTTGAATGTCAGAAATATATGATCATTTTAGGAAAATCATTTTCCTTTAATTTTCATTTCTATTTTAAAAGGTCGTAGGTGCTCCAGAAACATGGAAGGACCATGGAATATATTGAAAATGGTCTAGGAACCAATTTGGAGTAGGAAAATGTATGGATAATATATCTATCTCTTAAGTAAGAATTAATTAAACTATGATACATGAAACTGTTAGTGGTATATACCCATAAAAATAACAAATGCCAAAATTATAGAAGCATGAAAATGCCTACAAAAGATATAAATAAAAATGCCAAACAACTGTATGTAAACACTGATTGCAGCAATGTGAAATTTTATGTGTATACAGAAAAATGTAAATAGTTATGCTAAGGGGGATGAATCTTTATAAAGTTTTCTTCTGTACAACTGTTTCATATTTAACAGTTTTATTTTGTAAAAAAAGATTATGGATATAGGCCAGATGCATACAAATACTGGAGCTCAAATTATTTGCCCCTAGAATGGCAAAGGAATCCAGATACAGCATTTTAGAATATTTGGGGTTACTTTGAGGACGCTTTAATTGTGGGACATGTAGCAAATGACCTGAGGATATTTGCTTTGTTAGAAGATATGGGAAAAGAGGGAAAGGAGCATCTTCAAAATACTGTGCTATGTCCTGGACATAGGAATATATCACCTACTTGAATCCATTGGCTGCAGCTAGTTTGCCCAGCCTGTATCACTTTCTTAAAATTAACTTTTAGTGGAATATAGTTGCTTTGCAATATTATACTAGTTTCTACTTCACAGCATAATGAATCAGCTATACATATACATATACATATACATATACATATACATATACATATACATATACCTGCTCCCTTCTGGACTTCCTTCCCTTTCAGGGCACCACGATGCACCCTTTGCTATACAGTGGGGTCTTGTTGCTGCTGCTGCTAAGTCACTTCAGTCGTGTCCAACTCTGTGTGACCCCAGAGACGGAAGCCCACCAGGCTCCCCCATCCCTGGGATTCTCCAGGCAAGAACACTGGAGTGGGTTGCCATTTCCTTCTCCAATGCATGAAACTGAAAAGTGAAAATGAAGTCGCTCAGTCATATCCGACTCCTAGTGACCCCATGGACTGCAGCCTACCAGGCTCCTCCATCCACGGGATTTTCCAGGCAAGAGTACTGGAGTGGGGGTCTTGTTAGTTATCTATTTTTATACAAGTATCAACAGTGTATATGCATCAATCCCCACCTCCCAATTTCCCCTTCCACCTCCCCTTTCCCCCTTGATTTCTCTCCATTTGTTTTCTATGCTTGAGTCTCTATTTCTGCTTTACAAATAAGTGAAGTTTCTCAGTTGTGTCCGACTCTTTGCGGCCCCATCGACTGTAGCCCACCAGGTTCATCTGTCCATGGGATTTTCCAGGCAAGAATACTGGAGTGGGTTGCCATTTCCTTCTCCAGGGGATTTTCCCAACCCAGGGATGGAAGCCAGGTCTCCAGCATTGTGGGCAGACACTTTACCATCTGAGACCCCAGGGAATCTCTTTACAAATAAGATCTATACCATTTTTCTAATTTCCACATGCATGTGTTAATATCTGATATTTGTTTTTCTCTTTCTGGCTTACTTCACGTTGTAAAACACTCTCTAGGTCCATCCTTAAGAAAGTTCTCTAGCTCCAGTAGGTCCATCCTTAAGAAAACTAAAAATAGAACTGCCATGTGGCCCATCAATCTAACTACTGGGCATATACAGAGAAAACCATAATTTAAAAGGATTCATGCACCCAAATGTTCATAGCAGCACTATGTCACTTTTGAATGCTCTTTCAATACTGCTGGGTGCTGTCCTCCCAACTTGAGAAATGTTCCTCTAACATTCAATTAAAACATCAATGTCTTCCCATGGACCTTTGAATGACAATCACACTTTATGTCACCAGCTTGCAAGTCCCCACCTGATGGGGTCCTGGTGCCCTTTTGACTCATCTGAGGCTCTGTCTTCTGCCACCCCCCACTCACTCTCATTCCAAGTTGTCCCCTGCTTCAGAACTTTTCTGTTTCCTCTGCAGGTTTTTTGGTTCTTCATGGCTAGCTCTTCATCTTTCAACTCTATTCAATGTCATTTCTTCAGAGAGGTTTTTCCCATTATCCTCTCTGAAATATGCCTCTATCCATCCCCATCCATCTACTTTGCTGTGATATTCCCAGGTACCACTGGGTTTACTCTCTTTACCATACTTATCATGAATAGTACATACTTTATTGGCTGGTATCCATTTATTTATTTACTTGTAGCTTCTATTTTTGTAGCCTGAGTTCTATAAAGTCAGGGATTTCTATTGTTGATAACCATTTTATCTGCAATGCCAAGCAGGAACTCTGGCATATAATAGGGCCTTAATAAATATTTTTAGAATTAATGACTTCCTAACTGACTGATAGATTAAATGAATGAAATGAAATATTTTCTCCCTTCCCTTCCATCTCATGAAGTGTTTGTTAACGAGTCTTGTGCCTAGAGATACCACAAGCTTTCTGAAACCATGAAATACCATCTCTAATATTTGTAAGTTATTTGCATTTTCTCTGGATATCTGAAAGGCCAAGGTAAGACAAGATAACAAGTATAGGTCATGCAGAAATGTATTCAAAGCTTGTGTTAGTTGTATGACTTTTAGTCCCTAAAACATCAACTGGTCTCATTCACCAGTAGTTAATGGGTTATCAGTAAGCACACAGTATTGTAATAAATGATATTATTATACGGTCAATATTATTCTTCCAATACAGCTTCCATTTAAAAGTGACTTCAGGTGATGATTGACATAATTAGTCTATGTGGGGTTACTTTTATTCATATAACTGCTTGGTATAGATTATAGTCAGATTTTATTATATTAGTTATCAAATATACTATAAGACTATCCAACTTTAAATTCCACTCAAGGAGTTTCATTATGTGAAAACTCAAAGCGTCTCAAATAAATTTTCTCAAAACACAGAACCCAGTAACAAAACTGTTGTTGTTTAGTCGTGTCTGATTCTTTGTGACCCCATAGACTGTAACCTGCCAGACTCCTCTGCACATGGGATTTCCCAGACAAGAATATTAGCGTGGGTTGCCATTTCCTTCTCCAGGGGATCTTCCCCACCCAGGGATTGAATACACATCTCCTTCATTGACAGGTGGATTCTTTACTGCTGAGCTACCAGGGAAGCCAAACAAAACTTTTTAAAGTTTTAAGTTTATGTAAAAGAGTAGGAAATGAGAAACATGGAAAAATAAGAAACCCTAACCTGGAATGAACTTGAGTGTTTCTATCTCAGTGACAAGAAATCGCACAAACTTCATGCTAACACAGTATCAGATTTAATCCCAAGTAGGTCTTAGCTTCTGCCCCACCCATTCTCAAACAGGAAAGGTCAAATAGTCTTCTCTTATTATGGAGGAGAGGAGGGAAAAGGTAGAAGATAGATGGAGGCCTGAACATCTCAGTTATTCTTGCAAGAATTCAATGCCACCTCTGATGTGGAACTTTTTTGGATATCACTTACTGATGGATAACAGATTATTACTGTATTAATGAGAAAGAATGGCATTCACTTCTCCTGAATATATGTTGCAGGTGAAGCAAAAGCCACACTCCTACATTAGCCCACAGTCTTCTAAGAGAATCATCTAAAAACATGATGACTGAGCATCATTTTCTGTGTAGTTGTGGTTCTTTAGTCTGCTTTTAAGAAATGATAGCTCTTTTAGCTTTGGCATAGCCATTTGAAGTTTATTGCAACTGGTTTGTGTTAAGGTAGTATGACAATCAGGACAGACTAGATTATGCTGTGATAACAAGTAATACCCAGACCTCTGTGGTTTTAAACAACAAAGGCTCATTTCTTTCTCTCATGACACAAAGTCAGTTGGGGCTCTGCTACTGGATTGCCATTGTCATCGCTTTGAAGTAGAGGCAGACAGGACAGCTGTCATGGGAGAGAGAAGAAAGAATGTGGCAAATCACGCACTGGCCCTTACCATTTCACACAGGAGTGCCTCACATCTGTTTCCTTGTATTTCATTGGCTGAGGCAAGTGACACAGTCAATTCTGACTTCAAGGTGGCAAGAAAGTAAAATCCTCCTACAGAAAGAAGAACTAGATCATGGTAAATAGTAATAGAGTCTACTAGGTTGTTAAATGGAAGTTTGGAATCCTAACTCCTGGGCTTCATTTGTGAAGCCACACATACATACATAAATATATGTATATATATACACATACATGTATATATGTGTATGTGTGTGTATGTATACATGTATATATATATAATATGTATGAGTGTGTGTGTGTAAATCCAAGTACATTCCCATGGCCCAGTGAACAATTTTGTTGCTATGTATCTTCTTTTTGTGTATCCATATTTTTCAAAATTTTCTATAGCATAGCTTTATTGTTTTAAGTCTTTAAAAAATTGATTTTGTTGTTATTTCTAAACAACTGGTTACATAGTTGAAGCCAAAGTCTAAGCTTAGGTTTCGTTATCCCCATAACTGAAACTGATGGGCCATGCAGTTGCTAAGATACAGCCATGCAGATGAATCAGATCAGCACCTCACAGGATCAGCCATCTTTGAAATGGATGTCTTTCCCGTACAGGGCACGAGGCATTTGTACAAGCTTGGTTCGAATCAGGTCTCTTAACGCAGTTTAAGCCGTGTACTCTGGGGAGTTGCTACTAATGGTTGCTCAGGTTTCTACACTCTCATTATACACCCGAACAACCAAACAAGTGTAACAAGGAGGAGTAAATAGGACAACTGCAAAGTTGTCTGGAGAGAGATGATCACATAAATGAAAAGTGGTCATCATATTACTTACTGTCATTGCAATCTCTAATTTCAGTCTCAAGGTCCATCCTGCTAAGTGGAATGAACTTGGGAAATGCGGTTTACATTAACTATTTTTTACTTATCTGTTGATGACAAACTGGGCTCCTGGCAAATCTTCTCCCCTGCAATGCACTGCATGCTAATTGCCAGCTAGGGTTAGAGCTCTCTAGTAAAGAAGGTATGTTTATGACTGTAACTCAATTCTGGCTCATTTTCATAATGATATTTTATGATGATGCAGCTGGATTAAAAAAAGGTCTGCAGATAGGGAATGTATAAGAAGTGCCAGAGCTGCAATATGTTGTTACCTTGCCACCTTATATTTGTATAACATATGCACAGCATAACAATAAAAAGTAAATTAAAACTGATGAGACACAAAATGAAGCAAAATGAGGCAAAAGGAAAATAAGTAAAAATGTCAGATGAAGCCACTTTTGGTTGGTCTGCCGCACACATGCCTTCTGCACATCTGCTAAGCCAGCCTTTGGGCTGCAGCTGTCTGTGCACCAATGGGAAGAGAAAAACAAACCCACTTCATAACATATAGTGAACAAAGTGAGTCCCAACTGGCTAGTGGTAAAGAACCTGCCTGCCAATGCAAGACACTTAAGAGATGTGAGTTTCATCCCTGGGTTGGGAAAGATCCCCTGGGGGAGGGCGCAGCAACCCACTCCAGTTTTCTTGCTGGACAGAGGAGCCTGGCGGGTTATAGTCCTTAGAGTCACAAAGGGTAGGACACGACTGAAGTGACTTAGCACAGCACACAGTGAACCAAGCATTAAAAGCATTTAGGAGTCAAGTTATTTCTGGTAGAGGAATACAAAGAAGTATCCATCATGGATTATTTTAGCCACTGAGTTCATGACGTGTTTGCAAACATGAGCCCAGGAGTCAAGCTGCTTGGGTTGGAAACTAAACCTCTAAAATTTCTTTGCTGTGTTCTCTTGGGCCAAACTATACAAACTTCTTCAGGCTCTTTTCCTCATTACTAATTGTGAATAACAGCACTAACCTCATAGGATTGTTTTGAGAACATGTTGGATAAGCTATAAAAGAAATTCAACATTGTGCCTATTCACAATAGTAACTAAACGTTACTGTTTTTCAGTCACTAAATTGTGTCTGACTCTTTGTGACCCCATTGACTGTAGCACACCTGGGTTCCCTGTCCTTCACCATGTCCCAGAGTTTGTTCAAACTCATGTCCATTGAGTTGGGGGATGCCATCCATCCCCTAGGGAGTTTATTTTTAACATACGCAAAATTTTTCACAATTTTCACAATAATTTTCGCTAACCAAAACAACATGATTCAAAGTGCATGTGTATATTGGGATGGTATCAAGACAGACTTCAGTTTAGTGACTGTGAAAGTTGCTCAGTTGTGTCCAACTCTTTGCAACCCCGTGGACTGTACAGCCGATGGGATTCTCTAGGCCTGTTATTTTATAGGATAGTGGGTGAGTGGGCAACACAGCAGGTAAGAAGTTTTGGGCGTATAAACTAGGAGCATATTTAGGAATAGCTGGAGAAGCAGTTCTGTCCTGAGTATAAAACATCAGGTTTGGCTTAAAAAGATTCCTTACAAAATAGATTGGGAAAATTCTAGGTTAGTAAGTCAAGGCGTTTATCTTTACTTCACAAAATCTCATATATTTTTGTACACTGCTGTGCACTCTGAATCAATGGAAGGGATTATATGTAATATTTGCCAAACCTGGTTGAACAAAGAATTCTTTCTTCACTGGACATCTTGTAGATTTATGTCCCAAAAGACACAGGAAATGCTGATTGAAGGAGGTGGCAGATTTGCACTTCATTCAGGCAATAGGTCATAAATACTGTTCCTATAAGCTGAGATTTTGAGCTTGAATTTAGGATTTGGGCACAGCTACCATCTGACTCTAGTTAAACATGTCATTTCTCAGCCTAATCGGAAGAAGTGATTGACATTCTCCTGTAAATATTGAAGAAACTAAGGAAGATGTGTCATTGATTAATCTATATTATTTTACACCAACAAACTGTTTTTTGTTAGATCTATAAATCACGTCTCCTCTCCTCTCTTCTCCACCTCCCTGCCTCTGTGTTCTCTGAGATTTCAGGTAGAATCTTATGGAACTGTGAGATTCATTCATCAGTCAGTTCAGTCGCTCAGTTGTGTCTGACTCTTTGTGTCCCCATAGACCCAAAGCACGCCAGGCCTCCCTGTCCATCACCAACTCCTGGAGTTTACTCAAACTCATGTCCATTGAGTCAGTAAGTTATTTCTCCACTTATCTCGAGTAGCATATTGGGCACCTACCGACCTGGGAAGTTCATCTTTCAGTGTCCTATCTTTTTGCCTTTTCATACTGTTAATGGGGTTCTCAAGGCAAGAATACTGAAGTGGTTTGCCATTCCCTTCTCCAGTGGACCACATTTTGTCAGAGCTCTCCACCATCACCCGTCTGTCTTGGGTGGCCCTACACGGCATGACTCATAGTTTCATTGAGTTAGACAAGGCTGTGGTCCATGTGGTGAGATTCATTACTACTCTTTAATGTTTCTTGTTAATGATATACATCTATATAAGTTTATGCCATGAATACATGCAACATATGCTAACTATAAAAAATAATCCCAAATTTTGCAGTATAAGAAGAAAAAAGCTAAAAAAGAAAACTTTTATTTTTATTAGGCCTTGTAATTTTTCTGTCCATTCCTTTAACTGAATGAGTATATAAACATGTACTTTAGAAAAAACAAACAAACAAACAAAACAGAATTGTATGGTATGTATCCTTCTATACTTGGCTTTTGGACCTTGAAATATTTCCTGTGAATCTTTCTTTGTCTTTGTCTCTTTACTTCCTTTGATCATAGACAAAAGAAGACCCATGGAACTATAAAACATGATTTCATAAGGAGAAGTTTGCATAGGGAGGCCTGAATTGAATAAAATTCTGGCTTGAGGATTTGGGGGTTTTATAGGAAATGGGAGTTACCAATAATTCCTAGACTGGCAAAAAGCATTAAGCAACAGCATTTTAGATCAGTCTGGCAATGAGAGGTGTGATGAAATAGTATTTGTTATGATACTTGTTCATCCTTTTATGCACCGAGGATTGTAATTTTTAAAACATAAGTAAACACAGTTGTAAACTGTGATTATGGCCATCAAAGTCACGCTTAAGTTTTGGTTTGTTTCTGGGAAAATTTGGGAAAATGCTCTCAGTTTTGAAAAACATCAGAAAGTAACAAACTTTAATGTTCTCTGGAAGTTAGCTACCATTTCAGTGTTTTCTACAAGAGAAAGTTCAGCTGGGGAGTTTTCTGGGAAAGATCTTACTCTTTCTGGACCAATGAGTCCCCTGAGATGTCCAGGATGCTTACAGATGTTTACCATCTGAGTTCATGCTTTGGGGAAGTAATACACTTATATTTTGTCTGCTTATTTGACCTCGTCCAAACATTAGGACGTTTTGTCCTCCCCAATGCTGTTTGTGGCCAATCACATTTTCTGCCTCTCCAGCCTCTCTCCATACCTCACTGCCTGTCATTCCTGATGAACATCAATAAAGGTAATGCCTTGTGTGCTGCGTGTCATGTTTGAAGAGGTGTATGTTACTCTGGTTACCTCTAACTGCGGAAAGGAAAGACTTGTGTGCACACCAGCTAATTGGTGTCAAATCACATCAACTTGCAGTGTGGAGACAGGCACAGGTCAGAGTGGCCCAGGATTGTCCCAGTCTCCACTCGACCAGAACCCAGCTGGTATGTCAAAATTGCCACAATTTAGCATTGATGACCCCCACCCCCAGCTCCATACCAAAACAAATTTTGCTTTAAATTACCTTAATCTTCAGGTCAAAAACATTTCAGGGACTCGAACAACTGAGTCTATCTAATTACTGCAGATACCTTCCCCTTTTTGGCAGCTGAGTCTAGGAGGAATTGTGCCGAATGTCACACTTAGCATGAAGGTTAATCATGACCCCAGAACAGCTGTGCCCCAATGGAGTCCCTTTCCACTGGTGTTTTTTTGTTAGGTGCCTTGATCGTCATGCACTCAAGCTACTTGTGTCTTAAACTTACAAGAAAAGAGGATAAATAAGTCACTTTGAAAGCAACCTCTTCATTTCAGAGTTTCCCTGAGAGAGCCTTGTGAAATTTCTACTTAGCACTCTTGGAAAATGTGATTTCTTATTGAAAAGAATGTCAAAGAATAGAGCCAGTGGTCTCAAGAGACAAATAATTTCCTCTCGAATTCTTGGAGTACCATCCCAGGAGCCTTTCTACCAGGAACACTTTCTCTAGGTTTCTTGGCTCCTTCTTAGGCTGTATGTCTCAGTTCCAAAGCACTCCTGACCAACTCCATCCTATCTAATGCTCCTTGTCTTATCCTCTGCCACAGGAGAAGATATGAACAAAATAAGAGGGTTCTGCTCTGCTGCTTCATAGCATGTGTACAATCTTTAATTATTTTTGTTCATTCATTGTTCTAATTGTGTATAATCTGTTTCCTTCACTGGGATGGGGAATTTGCCTGTATTGCTAACCATGGACTGATCAGGGCGAAGCCAATGGTAGGTCGCCAATTAATGTTTAAGTAAAGGGGAAAAATAGTATAACTCAGCTCAGGTCCAGAGATCTCAGGCCAGGAGAGCTGGTGGTGTAATCTGCAGTCCGAATTTGAAAGTCTGAGAACCAGGAGAGTCAATATTTGAGGGCAGAAAAAGAGGGATGTCCCAGCCCAACCAAAAAGAACAAATCTGCCCCTCCCCTTCCTTTTTATCCTATTCAGTTCCTCAATGAATTGGATGATGCCCACCCCTAGCTGGTGATGTGGATCTTCTTTACTCATCTACTGATCCATATGCTACACTCTTTCTGAAACAGCCTCTCAGATACACTCAGAAAAAAATGTTTTACCACCTCCTTGGGCATCCCTTAGTCCAGTCAAGTTGACACATCAAAGTAGCCATCATAATTGATGTCAATGGAATCTCAGGACCACTTCCTCTTCTGATGCAGGCAGTCCTCTCTGCTGCCATTGGCCTGAAGACTATGCCTTTATCTGGTTTTGGATGATGAGATTAGGTGCAACTGTTCATGCTGTTAGGCTTGTGAGTGGAAAATGGCCAAGCTTCCTTTTTATTGCTCAAGCATTTGTCATAAGTTTTATATAACAGAAAAAAAAAAAAAAAAAAGCTAGCTGCAGGACTCAGGGATGAAGCATCCAATAGGGAAAATCTTGGCAGCCAGTCCTGTGTGTGTGTGTTGAGAGGTGAAGGAGGGGGCAGAAGAAAAACAGGCTGGCTCTTCTTGAGCAAAATAGTCTAACTTCTGTTCTAATTTCACCATCGATGTGCAGCTTGCTGCATGGCCTCCTGTGTCAGGTTGGCTGCCAGCTTTAAACACCAGCTTTAATTAATTTAGTCAGAGATTTACAAGAAGAAAAATGAAAGAGAACTAAGCCAAGTGCTTAACTTTAATTCAAAACGAATTACCTGATTTCTTTTAAGGAAAAGCTCCTTAAGCTTCACAGAAGCATTGGCAGCTTTTTCTATTTTCAAAGAACATCTTAATACATGGTTATTTCCATGTGACTTTTAGAAGCTACAATTCCTTCAGTGTGAGTCTAAAAAGCTTGCATGAGGACTTTTTTAACTGCTGTGGAGATAGGAAGTGCTTCTTGGAAATACCAAAAACCCCTGTTCTGAGAAAGTGTTGCTTTAGGGCTGATGTAGCATGTTTTGAATTCTGTGTATGAGATGCTGGAATGCATTCAGGTTAGAATCTACCATGGCAACCCCGAAGAGATGGTCTGAAAGGTACCTATCCAGTTTGCTCTGAGATGATCTGGAGGTACTTTGCTAGTTGTGGCATATAAAACTTGCTTGAGATACTTGTTGAAATGTAGATCACTTGGTCGCACTCCAGGAACTCTGATAGAGTATGTAAGCAAGGGCTTCCCAGATGGCACTAGAGGTAAAGAACCCATCTGCCAATGCAGGAGACTTAAGAGATGCTGGTTAAATCCTTGGGTCAGGAAGATTCCCTGCAGGAGGGTATGGCAACCCACTACAGTATTCTTACCTGATGAATCCCATGGACACAAGAGCCTTGTGGGCTACAGTCCATGGGTCAGAAAAGTAGGACATGAAGCAACTTAGCATGTGCAATGTAAACGAGGAAGTCCCCAAATTTTCATTTTTCAATATGTCAGAGCTTCATGATATGATGTATTTTAGAAACATTGCTCTTGGAGGTTAAAAGAAAACAATATGATACAATCCTTAGTGTGCTTAAATGTAGTAAGTGTATTACTGAACCTGCCTTCTAAATGGCCCCCAGTCAGGCAACTTCTCAACAAGTGGACTTTGTCTTTCTTCTACTTAAGACCTTCAATCACTCCCAACATCGTTCAAGATTCCTTTCAAATGCCTTTGCTCAGCATTTGCTCTTCATTGTCCAGAACAATGACAATATTGCCACCCTGCTATATATTGTCACCCTGCTTATTTAACTTATATGCAGAGTACATCATGCAAAATGCCGAGCTGGATGAAGCACAAGCTGGAATCAAGACTGATGGGAGAAATATCAATAACCTCAGATACCCAGATGACACCACTCTTATGGCAGAAAGTGAAGAAGAACTAAAAAGCCTCTTAATGAAAGTAAAAAAGGAGAGTGAAAAATTTGACTTAAAACTCAACATTCAAAAAACTAAGATCATGGCATCTGATCCCTTCACTTCATGGCAAATAGATGGGGAAACAGTGGAAACAGTGACAGACTTTATTTTGGGGGCTCCAAAATCACTTCAGATGGTGACTGCAGCCATGAAATTAAAAGATGCTTGCTCCTTGGAAGAAAAGCTATGACCAGCCTAGACAGCATTTAAAAAGCAGAGACATTACTTCACCGACAAAGGTCCACCTAGTCAAAGCTATAGTTTTTCCAGTAGTCATGTATGGATGTGAGAGTTGGACCATAAAGAAAGCTGAGTGTGAAAGAAATGATGCTTTTGAACTGTGGTGTTGGAGAAGACTCTTGAGAGTTTCTTGGACTGAAAAGAGATCAAACCAGTCAATCCTAAAGGAAATCAGTCCTGAATATTCATTGGAAGGACTGATGCTGAAGCTAAAACTCCAATACTTTGGCTACCTGATGTGAAGAACTGACTCATTGGAAACAAACCTGATGCTGGGAAAGACTGAAGGTGGGAGGAGAAGGGGACAATAGAGGATGAGATGATTGGATGGCATCACTGACTCGATGGCCATGAGTTTGAATAAGTTCCAGGAGTTGGTGATGGACAGGGAGGCCTGGCATGCTGCAGTCCATGGGGTCACAAAGAGTCGGACACAACTGAGCAACTGAACTGAACTGAAATGTCCAGAACACTGCTTTATAAATAGAGTGTGTTAAATCTGCAGATTACTGGCTACACTGAATCATATTTCCAGGACCTGGCCAAGAAACTTCCTTAGTAAATTCCCTAGGTGATTTTGATGTACATCAAAGTTTCTACTTGAGATTTTCTCTGGTCTGTTTCCCACAATTGATTGCATGCATTTTCTGTAGCAACCACACTAATTAGCTTAACATTTCTTCAATATCTCAGACTGTTTCAAGTCTTCTGGGATATCCCACCATAACTCCCAACCAGGTAACTCTTCATGTCATTCACAAACTGAGCTGAGGCCCCATAACCTCCAGTAAGACTCATGCCTCTCCAGTCTGAAACCCATGCATCTCTTCTGTGTTCTTATAGCACCCTCTAAATATCTCCAGCTAAAACTTATCCTGTTGGATAGACATCATCAGTTTACTCAGAATTCCTTGAGATCCCAGAGCATATATCATTTACATGTATCTGAATCACCAATAATCAACACAGAGATTGTATGCATATGCAAGTGTTTAGCTTAATGGCTGTGAAATGAATGAACTATTACCATAATGCAGAACAGTAGACCAATAGCTGTACATAGAAAGATGTGGTTTTACATATAAAAATTATTCTTGACTGGAAAAGTATTTTAATGGGATGGAATTGATTGGAAATGATTATTTGAAAGGGGTGCACATCGAGCCTGATCTTGACCAAAGTATATCATGAGAAGAAAAGGACCAGTTGGCATAATCAATGGGAGGAAGGTTGAGGAGTCTAGCATGTGGATATCCCAAGAGCTAAGTTTAAATAAAGTAGAGAGGTCAGAATTTGGAACAGAGAGTCAAAGGTCTAGAAGACTTTATTTAGACCATGGAAGCTGAGAATGCTGGTTTGCTTTAGAAGTCTTAGTTTCTGCTCTGAGAATGTCATCTGAAGATTAGCCTTATCTGTGCAGCCTTAGCTCACAGGGTACTTCACATGAACTGTATGCTTCCTGGGCAGAAATCACTGACAATGATCTATTATCCTATAAATCTTTCCTTTTCCTCTTGCTCACCTTGAGGTAACTCAGCTCCATGATTTATAGCTGCTTTTTCTGTAGAATGTCAAGGAAAGATGTCAGACTATGAGAATTTCAGTTTGTTTATACTGTAAAGAAAGCAATTATCTTGTTCAGAAGAATGAGAGAGGGATTGAAAGAGAGATGGATAGGAGAGGCAGAGATAAAAGTGATGAGAGAAAGAGAAGTTTAACAGACTCTCAGCAGTATTTATTTTAAGCATGTTTACTTCTTAAAGAAAATTACAGGTTCATGTCTTTCACTTTTCATTGAGAAACCCAAAACTTTGAGATGAGAAGTTTTGAGAGGGAAAGAGTAGATTTTGAAGAAAGAAAAGACGAAAGTATAGTAAAGATGGTCAAGTAAATTAGCAAGTGAATCCATAATTTAAAGGTGGATTATTTCCCATTTTTCTCATTTATTCTGTAGATCCATGGTATCATTCTGCTTCTTTGACTGTGAACCAACTTAAACTGCATGATTTCTTGTGCCACCCCCTCAAATTCTTCATATCATTGTTTCTGCCTTATCTCTAGGATTTCTTCTGCCAGGATCTCTCAATCAAAGCTCTCCATCAGACCATGTATGGATCATACCATTCTAAGCAGCACTGATTATTTGGACCTAA
The DNA here is from genome assembly GCF_029407905.1 of Bubalus kerabau. NCBI lineage: Eukaryota > Metazoa > Chordata > Mammalia > Artiodactyla > Bovidae > Bubalus > Bubalus kerabau. The sequence continues at coordinate 28,523,488 of NC_073645.1, forward strand.
CCTTACTGTTGGGCTTCCCAGGTGGCTCAGTGGTAAAGAATCCACCTGCCAATGCAGGAGACGTGGGCTCAATCCCTGGGTTGGGAAGATCCCTTGGAGAAGGAAATGGCAACCCACTCTAGTATTCTTGCCTGGGAAATCCCATGAACAGAGAAGCCTGGGGTCACAAAAGAGTCAGAAAAGACTTGGCGACTAAACAGCAATGCAAAACAACAACCTTATTTTTAGATTAGGTCTTAGTTTTAGATTAGATATAGCAAAACTGAGATTTCTGAGGGTCATAAATGTTGAATTTCATGATAATTAGAAGATTAAGAAAAAAATGAGATATCAACTAGCTTTAGCAAATAATCCTTGAAATTCTACAGTGCTGGATGGAAGACCATCCAGCTTATAGAATAGACTTATAATAGGTAATGGGTTAATATTCTTTTTCAAGCCTTCTTCTATATCTTGATTCCAATCTGTCATTCCTCTGTTCATCCAGATCTGAAAACTTGACATCAATTTTGGTATTCTGTTAACCTATCCAATTTGTCACTCAGTTTTGTCCCTTTCAGCCTCTCCAAAGCTGTTCAGTTCAAGTCTCTCCTCTTCCCTTTAGACTTTCACTGAGGTCAGTGCAGATGCCTTTTGACAGTTCTCCATGCCCTCTGTTCCTCTGCCTCCACTATTCCTTTCCCCCACTGTTCCTAGACTTATATTTATTAATATATAAGTATGATTATGCTATAGCTTTTAATGTTTTCCCATAATAAGCCATTTTTATGGTCTTAAGTTTTAGTCTTGAGGATCTAGTCTTTGTACCTACCCAGCCTCAAGTTTCTTTTTCCTCCTTATCACATACCCTCCTCTTTGTGGCCAGAACTACCTACAGATCTTAGACTGTCACAGACTCTCTTGTCTGCAACATTGTCCTCATGCTGTTACAATTATTTGCAATGTGCAAGTCAATCCTCATTTGGCCAATGCCTAGGCATCCTGCAGGATTTAGTTCCTCCAGGAATCCTTTGGGTAACACCACCTCTGATTGGCTTTCATCTGTGCTCCAAGGGTACCCTGAGCTAAGAATATTCAGAAATTATCACATCAAACTAGAATCGTCTTTTGTCTGCTTCCTTTACTGTCTCCAAGTTCCTTACAGGCCTGTCTTTCACCTCTGTATGCCCTGTGTCTAATAGAATGACTTGCCCATTGTAGTGTGTTGCCTAGAATCCTTTCTTTCAGAAATCACGTAGGTATCATTTTATATGATTCTGGTATGTCTGATCTTGGGCCCTTTAAATTTAGTGATGGACATAAGACCAGGCCAGGTTAATCAGTTGCTTCCCCAAGACTGTTATGAGAGGGCTTTGGAAAAGACATGCTCCTCTTCTAGACTCTAAAGCTTTAAGGACATCTAAGCTGAACCTCTGATGGTTATTTCCCCCTTTTGAATGGAGAAAACTGTCTTTAATAAAACGATGAGGCCCATACTCCAAAAGAAATAGAACCTGCAATCACAGGAGTTGAGAGAAACAGAAAGAGACAGAGAGCATTTGAGCTTTTTATTCAAGACCCTATATGGAGGCATAGATGAGATTATCCCATATCCCTATTTGTCTTAGTTATATAAGCAAATAAACACTTCAAATACTGTAGTTAGAAAACAAAATAAATGAAGAAATCTATTAATGTTTATAGAATGGATGATTAAAAAAACTATCTTTCATAAGGTGAAGGGAGGGGAAAGACAGAGAGGGTTAAGAAAGATTAGGGCATCAGAAAGCATATGGTAGTCAATTAGGATAGAATCCATACCCTAGGATAGCTTCTAACACAGGCAGAAGGATGGTGCACACACAGAGGGAAAGGACATGCATAAATCAGTGGCTCATGGACTGAGGATTTATTGCTGAAGAGACCCAGAGCAATCTGCGTGGCATGAGGTTCTGGGCATGAGGTTCAGTGCTTACAAACTGACAAGTCAATCATTCTTCTGAAAAAGGGAAAATTAGGATTTAGCATCATAAAATGCATTTAGTTAATTTATCTCATAGTTTCATTTATTGCATGTGCCTAATTTAGGGTTAAATTTGTAACGTCTCTGTAGAAGTGTATCCTGACAGATATATATCCAGAGTTGCACTTTTGGTCAAAGGACAAAATGATGAAACCCGCCAGGAATGGGCTCAGAATACAGTGAGCCTAACCAGGTCCCAGTGGTCACGGTGAGGAAAATGTTGTAAAAAGGGGGCACAGACATTACACTCAGAAGCTAACTTCAGTTTCTGACCCTCTGTGACTGAAGACAGCTGAAGGAAGGCCATAGCCACAATGCAAGGGACAGCACCAGCCATGGGAACTGTGTCCTCTGTCTGCCCTCCACGCGGCAGTTCTGGGAATTCATATTCACTCCCTGACTCTGTCAGCTTGGATTCTGTACACACAGAGGATAGGAAAACCCTTTTCCCCCCCAATAAAGCTGACGATAGACAATGCAAATAAGTTGGTTCTAGCAGATTCTTACTCTGCATGTGGAAGTCAGTTTCTGTCTTAGGACAACGATGTGAAATGTGCTTACAAATCACATAGGGATTCTAAGTCTAACCATGATTCGCTCGGTTACAGAACTAGTTACATGACTAGCAGAAATATATATCTTTTCCACTAAGAACTAATCATGCAAAAAGGGGATATCTCTGAGGGACCAAAAAAAAAAAAAAAAAAAAAGGGTAGTTCCATAAGTAAAGAGCAAATTAATTCACTTTTAAAAATCATAAAATCTTCCATCATCAGCTTGAAAAACATAGTAAGGAATATGAGCATTTGTTTATTAAAAGGGAAAAGAAATAAGTGAATTTTTCTAATGTATGATCAGTTGATCCAATGAGGAAGAAAGAGGGTCCTGAAACAGAAAAATATTTGAAATTTATCAAAGTTTTAAGTGACAAAAGTATAGCCATTCCCTTCTCCAGGAGATCTTCCCAACCCAGGGATGAAACCTGGGTCCTCTGTATCTCCTGTATTGCAGGCAGATTCTTTACTATCTGAGCCACCAAGGAAGGTCCCATTAAGTATCTGACACTTGTCTAATATCACCCACTTCCTGGGGGAGAAAAACAAGCCAAGAGTAACAACCACTACTCCGCAGATAAAGTAAAAATAAACAAAATTTTAGCATACAAAGAGAGCAAGTATTTTTATTTTCAAACATATTTTAACTTTTCCCTAAATTTAAAATTTGTAACTATTTATTATTTTCATATTTTCAAGGGAGAAAAACAAAATGTTTTCCCATTTACTAAAATATTCTACAAAATATACAGTTGTGAAGATAAAGTTATTTTCTCATCAGGCAATCCTTGCGTCTTTTAGAATTTTTAGGATCTTAGCACAAAAGACTCATTTCATTATTATCATCCATGGGTGTAAATGGTTTCACGCAATTGTCCATCACCCAAATGACAGAATTTTGAGAACCACAATGTTGATATCTGTCTTGTAAACTGAAGGGAATGGTAGGGGTCTCTTGTGATGGTAAAAGGCCCCTACCACTCTCCAAACAGCACCAATTCAGATCTTTTCAAATTCTTTCTCTAATGAGGTACCGATCATTTAACTTGCAATTTGTTCTTCATAAAAATCTCTTTATTTTGCAGATGTTTGGAAAGCTCTATGTCATCCTCCTTCAGGGAAATAAGGTTTGGAAATTTACTGCTAAGTGTAGATGAAAAACTCCTGGAGATTTTGCTTTCGGATATACTAGTGCTTGGAAGGCCAAGTCTGTCTTGGCAGTGGCTGCGTTTAGTAAAGCTTCACTTTTCCCAGAAGGTGATTGTTCTCTGAAGGAGACATTAGACAAAATATTTTTATAGCATCACAGTGTGCATGTATTCCTCATATATTGGTCCCTTCCTATCTGCCACTAAGATAACACAAGATCTGAACCCCACCCAACTGATACTATCTGTTACTCCTCCCTATGAGACTTCCCTCACAGCTCAGTTGGTAAAGAATCCACCTGCAATGCAGGAGACCTGGGTTCAATTCCTGGGTTGGGAAGATCCCCTGGAGAAGGAAATGCGGACCCACTCCAGTATTCCTGCCTGGGAAATTCCATGGACAGAGGAGCATGGCGTCTATCCTTGGGGTCTCAAGAGTCAGACACGACTTAGCAACCAAACCACCACCACCACCTCCCTACCTGGAGGAGGGCATGGCATCCCATTCCAGTATTCTTGCCTGGAGAATCCCCATGAACAGAGAGGAGCCTGGCAGGCTAGAATCCATGGAGACTGGCAGGCTACAGCCCATGGGACTGCAAAGAGTTGGACATGACTGAACACTAAGCACAGCACAGCACCACCTCCCTATGAAGATTTCTTTCTGTTCACTGTTTTAACATGTGAACACCACCTCCAATCCTGTCATTTCCAAGCCACGGAGATCTGCCTTGCCTTCCGAAGAGTTCAACATGTGTTAGATGAATGCTAAAATAACCGGAAAATATTTAAAAGCTTTCTGTGTATAGTATATGTACATGGAGCATGTATGTGTGTGTGGGGGGGGGGGGCTGCTTCAATTCTCTCTGCCATTTAAGTCATTGTAACCTTTGAATGATGGCTAGAAGTATGACAGAGAACACTTGCTGGGAGTAAGAGCTGAATTACATTACTTTGTGGGTAGAGTTACAAGGCACAGGACAATTATTAGAAATCACTGCAAGGTGTAATTTTTATGTGTGTACACATAAGCATACATTGTTTAGCACTGCAGCTAGTTGGCATTTACCTTTGTTCCATCTGTATGTGTATTTTACTCTGCAGGAAACCTGGAGGACAAAACATTACCACTAATTTGTTAACATTATTGTGATTCATGCTGCAATACATAGAGTGAGAGCAAGCTTCATTGTTGAAGAAAATTCATCATTTGTACAACAGGTGTTTTAGTAACAAGAGGTGCTCAAGTTTAAATGCCCAGAGCCATAAGCTGAAGGTAGATCCTTATCTCTGATGTGGGCATAGCCTCTCCCTCACCACATAAATGACCACTCACTGTGTCCACCGCTTCTTCTCTATTCATGATCACTTCAACCCAATGAGGGACTGTGTGGCTGGATTATCTATCAAAAAATCCCTGTTTTTTTTTTTTAAGATGTTGCCTTTATGAATAATCCCAATAAATATGCCTTAATAATTAATTTTCAGCCATTTAACATAAAAAGATGTCATTAAAATTAAATTAGATGTCTAGCCTCAGATCTTAATGGAGCTTATTACCCCCCAAATGCAAAATCCACTTTCAATTAGAACACTTTGCAGCTATAAATGTAATAATAATTGCACCACCAACCCACTTATATTTCTCTCCGATCATCCTGAACATGTCTCTCATCTTGGCACTGTAGGAAGTCTTTGTGTTGGCAGGATATTAGCAAAGCGTGTTGTAGTTAGCACTAATTAATTCATGTTGGTCTCTTCACGATCTAATGAAACAAAATTAAACCTGTATTTTGTTCGTTTGGTTCATAGTTTCCAAATGAGACACCCAATGGAGACTTTGTGAAGGGCATGCAAACTCTGCATAGTTAGTTCTTTGTGGCTTCTCTAATTTTTCCAAAGGGAAAACTCTAAATACCATGCCAAAAGCAGTGGTAATGATTATATAACAAAAACAGAATGAATTGTCAGAGTGGCTAAGATTATTTCAGAACCTGTTTCTAGCTATGATTTTAGAACTAGGTGGTAGTTTCTCCTTAGAACTGACATTTAAGGAATTAAATTAAAGCACACAAATTCTTCAAGGACTGTGTCTTTGTATAATATGGGAAGGGTAATATCCACACGGCCAAAATCACTTGGAAAATGGAATAATTATTCAAGTAATTTAAAAATCTGACTTTTATTGTGAGAATTTGCAAACTTCATATACATTTGGACATCATGAAGGCAATATTTGCCATTTTTATTTGCTTGGTTTTTCATTTTTATTTGGTTAAGGGAGAACTTTCTTGAAAATATTATTTCAAATATTCAGAATATTATTGGGTATTGCAAAAGTTAAGTTGGTTATAATTTCATAGATTTACATACACATTAGATCCTGCAAAATGTAGTCAAAAGACAAGTTAAAGTCAATTATTTTTCCCTGTTTATTTTTACCAAGCATAATTGTATATATAGTTTGGAAACTGCTCTGTAATATTTCCCAAGTCACTTTCTGGCTATATTTTTCTGCTTTTTCTCATTAAAAATGAACATGTTGATTGTGTGATCTCTTAAGACTAAAGTTCAAAATTATATAATTTAAAATGCAGCCAAATAATAAACAGCCAAAATTTTATTCAGAGGAAAATTCATAATCCTATAGGTTTAGCATTTGTTACTAAAGGGCATAAAAACTGCTAATATTTATATCACATTTATTGTGCACTGATAAGAAATTTCTGATTCTATACAGAAATTTCTTTAGACAAGAAGAGTAGGCTGCTGCTTAAACCACACGCCCAAGTGCAATGCTCAGACAGTGAATCAAGAACAAAGAAAGGAAAAGACGGACAATGGACTATCATCTGAGATGGTTGGAAATAACCAGATTTAAGCAAATAGTGCCAATTTTGAAGACTTGTCCCTGGACAACTGTCAAAAACTTGTATATAAGATAATTTTTGCCATCAAGTCTAAACATTATAGTGTATAAACATTGACTATTTTCTAGGAATAAGGATGTATGAGATACATATTATGTAGAGAGTTCAGAATATTATTGGGTATTGCCTATCACCTCCAGTCAAGCACAATCCTTTATATTTTTTATAATGAGTCCACTGTCTTATTCGGTGTAATGACATTACTCCTTTCCCATGACTAATGTAGGAAGTCACAAGTTATTTTTGCTTCTTCTTCTTCTCTAATTTCTCACATCTCATCACTCACCAAGAGCTTTTGTTTGTATAGACATTTTAACTTCTAAATCATTTTTTTGACAACTTCTATCCTGTTTTGGTCTCAAAACTTTTCCGTCATATAAGAGATCAGTATTGGTATTGTTAAATATTTAATTGCTCATAAATAAAAATAAGACTCTAAAATGTAGTGATTTGTGTCATACCACATTTGATATCAGATAAGAAATTTGGATCCAGGCTGCAGACTCCTTATGCATGACCTGAAAAGGTTTCTAATGCTTTTTATTTCTCCCATCTGCTAACCTACAATTGCTAGTTTTCCTGGGACTCTATTAAGAACTTCAGATGCTCTGAGAATAGGACCAAGTATAAGGCCATTAGTAATTCAAAACAAAAATAAAACCAAACCATAAAATAAGATGAAAGAAGGCAAATATAGACCTAAGCTTACCTAGGAAGTTTTAATGCTTAAAATATTGAATACTATATTGTTTTTATCTTTTCCTCATTTATTTTATATTCCTGTTTTACTGGTACTATAAGAAGAGGGTTCATCTTTCTATCAATTAACCTATTAATCATACCAATACATTGGTATACTGTGCCTTTGGACTTAAAGAAATAGTGATATATATATATATATACACACACACACACACACGTATGTCTTCCCAGGTGGCACAGCGATAAAGAATTCACCTGCCAAAGCAGGAGATGCAAGAGATGTGGGTTTGATTTCTGGGTTGAGAAGATCCCCTGGAGTAGGAAATGGCAACCCACTCTAGTATTCTTGCCTGGAAAATTCCATGGACAGAAAATTCCATGGGCTATGGTCATTGGGTTGCAAAGAATCAGACATGACTGAACATACACACACACAAAATACATATTAATACATAATTATTTTATATATTATATGTGTACGTGTGTGTATGTAAGAAGTTTTTACACATATGAACTCCTTGATATCTTCTGTATTTCTCTGACTCTCTCTCTTCCCCCTTCTCGCACATAAACACAAAACGGCGTGCAATTTACCAGTATGTTTTGTCAAATTCTCAGGTGGCATTTTCAAAGCTACCAAATTCCTTTATCATCACTTGTCATATATGTTAAGAAAAAGTCTTTAGTCCCTAGAGAAAGAAGCCTTAGACAGCTGGATTTTCCTAAACAGAAAAGTTCTGTTGGAGGTTGGTCCAATTCAATATTTGTACTGCACATGCTCCAAGAACTTAATTTTCACTTAAAGATAGAAAAGGTTTGGAAATTTCAGTCTCAGTTGCTTCATCAAGTGTGTGCGTGTGTGCTAAGTTGCTTCAATCGCGTTTGACTCTTTGCTACTATGTGGACTGTAGCCTGTCAGGCTCCTCTACTCATGGGGTTCTCCCAGCAAGAATACTGGAGTGGGTTCCCATTTCCTCCTCCAGAGATCTTCTGACCCAGGGATCAAACCCTTGTCTCTTGCCTCTCCTGCATTGCCAGGCAGGTTCTTTACCACTAACGCCTCCTGGAAAGCTTCAAGTAGTTGCTGTTAATTTCCAGAAGGAAGGTTAGAACTAATTTCCAAAATTCAGCAGCTCTTTACTGAATGCCTTGGGTATCCAGCACTGTGCTGAACATGTTGATGAATAATGAAACAGGCAAGAGCTCTTTTGGACTTACAGTATAGTCATGGAAACCAGATTTCAAGCAAAATGAAAACAGTAGAAAGCAATGAGAAATAAAAAAAATGATAATCATCATCATAATCATCATCATCAAGAAATAAAAAATGATAATGATAAATTTTAATTATATTGACTATTTTACTAATATGAATTCAGAGAAAGAAGATGCTAGGGATTATAGTTAGTAATCAAGGAATCCCTCCAGAAGGACTTTTACAAAGGCAGCCATGCTCACTCTTGTTCCTGCACAATATACTGCGATTATAATAAACCAGGCATTTTAAATTGTCTATTTGTGCAAGTTACTGTGCACACTGGATTTGATCACCGTCATTATAGAATCAGTATTACTACCCACATAAAGCAAACACCAATAGAAAAGTATATTGCAAATCATCAAATAAAGAATCTATAAAATTATGGCCTCTAGGTCAAGTGATGTTCCTTGAACCTTCAGACTAGATGGTTTTCATGACCTGTAAAGGTCCTCCTGTATGGCCAACGAGTGTGCCTGTCTCCCTGGTAGGGGACCAGCTTATTACCATTGCTCAGATTTCCATTTACACTCTGAAGCAGAAGAAGTACAGATGATCAGGCTGGCTACTTCTCATAGAGTGGGTTCCATCTTCCCCGATATCTCTAGAAGCCTGATGAACTGAAATGTAGATGCTTGAATAGGAGTCTGGGAAACCAACTACATGAGAAACTAATTCAATTCTATTCTATTTGACGGAACTGACTTCACTTATCTGTGGAACTCATCTCAGATGTGGAAACAGGAATTGGTCAGTTCTGCCATCTTCAAATAGATGTAAAGTTATTTCACGCAACCAAGTGAAAGAGAGTAGAGGGTTGTGGTGCTGGCCAAATGCTCCAGGACCTGGATTCCAAGTGCCTCTGGTTTTCACTGTGTGGTTAATCTAAATAGGAGGATGTTTATCACCTGAGAACTTACTAGAAGTACAGAAGTTTAGATTCCACTTCACCTCTACTGAAACAGAATTTGCATTTTACAAAATCCTCAAAGATATTGTATGCACACTTAAGTTTCAGAAGCCCTGCACTAGTGAACATCTAAACCCATGCCTTCATGAACTTACTATCTAGTATGGAATATAAACAAGAAAAAGTTATAAGAATACTCATAACAATAGCTGACATTTATTGAGCAATGATTAATTATCAGGCATTTTTCTAAGCATTAAATTTTTGCTCATTATGTTAACTTGTTTAGCCTTTATTTTAAACTAATGGCATAGTACTATCATTCTCATTTTACAGGTAAAGAAATTGAGGCACAGTAATTATATTTTAACCAGGGGTACGGTTAGTAGCAAATGATGATGTCGAGGTTAAAACTGAGGATTATTAGGTACATAGTGACCTCCTAAACTCCTACATTCTATTAATAATTTTCTAGAGAACAAAATCAGGCCTTTGACTGAAAGAACAAATAGCTCAGGCTTCCCAGAGAGGTCATGAGTAAGGTGAGATACAGGAATGAGGAATAATTAGCCAAAGCAGCAGTGTCCATTTGACAGGAACCAGTCCTTCCTTTGTTCTACTGACTCAGTTGACCGGTTCCAAAGTCTGTCCCTTAGCCACACCAAGGTCATTTCTCTTGCACCTTCTCTTTCATCCTCTCTACTTGTGAATAGGACCATCCTTTTCTCAATCTGTCCCTCTCTTCTCCTGTCTTCTCAGGAATGCTTGTTCCCAGCATCAGGATAATGATTTAAATCTCTTAAGCATGGGCAATCTGTTTGTGAGCTTTCAGTTTTACCCTGGCAATATTTACACCTCTGAATGAGAGAACCCTTTCAACTTAAATGTTGGCCCGACAAGGCACGTCTCTAGACAATGATCAATGAAATGTGCTCACTGCTTCTCAGATTAACATGCTTTCCTTGTGAGATCTGCCTTTTTTGGAGTAATCAACAGCTTGTTTAAAAAGGAATAAACACATTTTATATTAGCACTCCCAGAAGGAATGCCTCCGAATGAGGGAACTGAAAAAAGAGAGCTGTTTGCTGGGATCAGATCCTGGGTCACAATGGCTCAGAGGCCTGTCTTTTACACTCTGGCCTTTCCTTTAACAAGTCTGACGTGCCTCAGCCTCTTCTGATTACAATAATTGAAATTGATCTGCCTTTAAAAATGAGTGATTCCTACAGACATGTGAGAATTGTCCTCAAAATAATTCAGTTACTATGGAAAGGCTTTGTTTCTCTATTTACCTTCTGCCCCCCAGATCAGAGGAACTCTAAAATGTGCTCACCCAACCCCTGTCTTTCTCTTTCGGCATGTTACATTGGGTTTAATGTCCTTCAGAACTTGAGGTATGCAGAATATGCCAGGCGCATGATCGTACTCAGTGAATGAAAGCCTGTGCTCATCCTCATGCAGCCCAATAGAACACTCAGCCTTGGTTATCCATGCCAGCCTAAAAGAGTAATCCATCTCCAAGTGATCCTCCCTTGGATTCGCACTGCAACATGTTAGTGTTTCTGTTGTCATTACTGTTGTTGGTTCACTTTGTGAATAAAGTTTTCTGCCTTAGAACATAGGCCTATATCCAGGCTCCAAATCCTAATAAAATAGGAAACTGACCTGACAATAAAGATTGGTAAGTTATTTCATATTAGCAGGGAACTAATTCGTCAGTAAATATTAATAGGACAATGGATTATCAAATTATAGATGGGGTGATTTCTAACTCATAACATAATCTAGAATTATTTTAAAAAGTTAAAAATAAAGCCTCAAATGAACCAGAATAATAAAATACAGATAGCATTTATCTGATTTCTGGGTGGGGAAGATTTTTAAAATAATGTATGCTAAGGGAAGGTATGTGAAGATAAGGTCCAAGAATAGGGGTTCTGGCTTCAGACAGTTTTTCAGAAAGCCAAACCTACCTCCTATTGACTGTACAACATTTGGAGTAACTGTTTAATCTTTGTAATCTTAGTTTTGGAATTAGTAAGATGGGTGCTATAATAATATTTACTTCATGTATCTCTTTTTTAAAATTTAATTGACCCACAGTTGATTTATAATGTGCTGATTTCTAACATACAGCAAAGTGATTCTTTTGCACATATATTCTTTTCCATAATCTTTTCTACCATGATTTATCACGGGATACTGAATATAGTTCCCTGTGCTCCAGAGTAGGACCCTGTTGTCCACCCATCCTGTGCATAACATTAGCATCCGCTAATCGCAAACTCCCTGTCTATCCCTCCACCACCCCCACGGCCCCCTTGGCAACGGCAAGTCTATTCTCTATTTGTGTGAGTCTGTTCTATTTTGTAGATTAGTTCATTTGTTCTATTTTAGATTCCACGTATAAGTGATACCATGTGGTATTTGTCTTTATCTCTCTGACTTAGTATGATAATCTCCAGGTCCATCCATGTTGCTGCAAATGGCATTATTTCATTGTTATTTTATGGCCGAGTGATAGTCCATTGTGTGTATATGTATCTGTTGTATAAAAATCTTCTTTATCCATTCATCTGTTGATAAACAGTTAGGTTGTATCTATGTCTTTGTTGTTGTGAGTAGTGCTGCTATAAACACTGGGATGCATTTACTTCATGTATTTCTTACAGTTAAAAAAGTAAAGCAGGTAAACAGTTTGGTACATTATCCCACATATAGTGAATGTAAACAAATATCACTGTCCCATCTCACTTTTTAAAATGATTATATGTCAGTTTATCTAAAATTACTAAGAATAATTCAAATAATTCAAGAATAATTCAAAAACAAATGTCAGAAGGCATGGCTTTTGATACAGATCATTTTTCAATGTATATGCCTTGTATTTTTTTCTTTTTATGCTTTAAGGTTTTATACTTTCCAAATTTTACTCAGTCTTTTTAATCAACATATAAGACTGAAGATTATAGCATAAACATGTTGCCCTAGAGAAGCTTCATGCAGATAGGAGAGGATTGTGCATAATCTTACAGTGGGAAAATCATTATCTGGAATGAAATTTAGTGATGTTGACCTTGTCTAACACCAATATTCTGTTTGCGGATCTTTCTAGTATAGATCATAGTTTTGAGAGAGGGTGGGTTGTGAAATCTCTAGTTTTTGCAGATCTACAATGTTTGCTCCTCTTGGTGGTGACCTCTAATATAAAGAAGGATTGGAGAGTCATATAGTGTACAGCTGGAAGGTGTCTGAGAGATCAGCTTTCTCATGACCAGCTTTATTAACAGAAATTTATTTTCAGGACCTCTCATTCTTTATCTGAAACTGTCCCCATGCCTAACACACTGACACAAGAAAGTCACTCAGTAATACTGCTGAATGATTCAATAGAATTCTTTCCTTCAGTGGCATTTGTCTATAGACTATTATATTAATATTTTCCCTGGGCTTCCCAGGTGGCACCAGTGGTAGAGAATCCACCTTTCAATGTAGGAGGCACGAGAGATGTGGGTTCAATTCCTGGGTTGGGAAGATTCCTTGGAGTAGGAAATGGTATCCTAATCAAGTATACTTGCCTGGAAAATCCCGTGGGTAGAGGAGCCTGGGAGGCTACAGTCAACGGGGGTCACAAAGAGTTGACCATGACTGAGCACTGTACTTTCCACTGAATATGTTGAAATCTGCTTTTCCCAGATGTTAAATGTAGATTTGTCTCCTTTAGTTTTTTCCCTACCTTTTTATGGTACTTTCTCAAAATATCATACCTTTACCTCTGAAATCACCAGCTTGTTCTTTCCTGTTAGTCAAAATTATGAGGGAAATAGCAGCTAACTCATTTGTTTATCAGATAATTTATCACCAAATGCATCCATTGTGTCCTGACACTTTACAAATGGGTAAGAGATGAGACTAGGTGTTAAGACTAAAGTATAGGTGAAAATACATATATTTAGTAATTATTAAAATATAGATGGTTATTGAATATAAATCTTGTACAATTAGAGGAAAGGATGCTAAAGGAAACACAATACCAGAAAAACTAAATGCTCAGAAATATACATTTTCTATACTACTTGTTCATTCTTAATCATAGAGATTAGAATTGGAAGAAATATATCATATTTTCCAATTTTCTGTTTTGAACAAGTAATGTGGTCTTGTGTCTCTTGGTTTCTGTTTCATTTTGTTCCCTTAAGCCTTAAGTTTTTAAATATTTGTTTGTTTCTTTCTTTATTATAGGCACTTCCAGGACAAAATCTTGTGATTTATTATAATTACAACAATTTTCAATATGGTATTATACTGATAACAGGTACTCATAAAATAGTTTATTTTTTATTAAATGGATCAATTGCATTATATGTCAGGATTCCTAGAAAATCTGGAACACTTTTGTCTTTACCCATATCTCATACCTATGTGGGCAGACAAACCCTTCCTTGTATATTTTTAAACCAGATTATAAAAGTGAGTTTTCTGCCCAAATGTCTTCCAATGCCTTTGCCTCAGAGATAATAGATACTGTGGGAGTAGATGAATATTATTACTAGAGGTAAAATAAAAAATATTAGGAGTATCTTACGTGAAGAATCTGAACAGGTTATTGCTTTCCTTAATTACTAGTGGGTGGGAAATCCAAAGATGAGGATATCGTAATTGTAATAGTCAAATAATTGATAAGTGGGAGGCACTTAGAAAAAAATAGACTAAAAGATTCCACTTTTAGCAGGGAATTAAAACAACAAATGAACCTTTAAGGAATAAGCAAGTTAAAAAGCCAGAAACTGTGTCTTTTTATCTTAGACTAATACCCTATTATACATTTACCAAAAGGAGAAAGTCTTCTGGGATATTCTGGAGCACAGTGCCCTAAAGCATTTAGTTTTACTTGTAGTCAAGTCAGTAGATCTAATTATTGTTCTTTGGTATTTTCAAATGTAGTGGAATTGTTTCTAATACTTTCACTGTTACATAAAGAGAGTAGCATTTAGTGCCATTCAATGCTCTGAAAATAAGGGTTAAAAATGTATTTAAATGAAGTGGGTTTGAACTAACCCTCTCAGAGGATCTGTGCTATTTACAAATGTTTCAGCTCTCTCTTCACTTTTATTATTAATAATATTTTCTGCTTATATCTTTTTAAACCTCTTATAGTATTTTAAAAATGTTATATTTCTAGCTCCCAATGTCCTTGCAAGGTACCATTATATTTATTTTATATGTTTTAACCTGAAGCTGCTGGAAATGAATAGAATAAACATTACAACACTTCAACACAGTGAGGAGAAGGACCAGATGCAAGAGGATGACATCCTTATTATTGCTGCAGGATTTGACATCACCTTGTTCAGAATCATTCAAAAATGACAGAGAAACTCCAGACAAAGCACTAAGCCCAAACTAAGCATGGGAAAATGTTTGGGTACATGTATAGGCTGACTCTGGGACAATCTGGGAAAATAAATCCCAATACCATAATTCTTGTATTTATGCGGAAGGTCTTCAGAGATAAAGGGAGAGTTTTGATGCAAGCAGAAGCCTTGGATTACTGGATTATTTTATCAGAGGGCTAAGAATAGCCATACCCACTCCAGTGTTCTTGCCTGGAGAATCCCAAGGACGGGGAAGCCTGGTGGGCTGCCGTCTATGGGGTCGCACAGAGTTGGACACGACTGAAGTGACTTAGCAGCAGCAACAGCAAGAATAGCCATGAGCTTCTGAGAATAAGAATGTGTAGTTTTGATAGAGTTCTAATGTTGTCATCTGAAATCAATAGGATTGGGGATGTCTTGGAATAAGGCATTTTTCCCGATGCATGTGTTGGAGGCAGATGAACTCAGAGCATTAGTGAATGTTTGGTAGCCAATACATTAATGACTGCCTCTATGAGTGCAGGTTAAGTTCAGTTCAGTTCAGTCACTCAGTTGTGTCTGACTCTTTGCAACCCCGTGAATAGCAGCACACCAGGCCTCCCTGTCCATCACCAACTCCTGAAGTTCACTCAGACTCACGTCCATCGAGTCAGTGATGCCATCCAGGCATCTCATCCTCTGTCGTCCCCTTCTCCTCCTGCCCCCAATCCCTCCCAGCATCAGAGTCTTTTCCAATGAGTCAACTCTTCGCATGAGGTGGCTAAAGTACTGGAGTTTCAGCTTTAGCATCATTCCTTCCAAAGAGATCCCAGGGCTGATCTCCTTCAGAATGGACTGGTTGGATCTCTTTGCAGTCCAAGGGACTCTCAAGAGTCTTCTCCAACACCACAGTTCAAAAGCATCAATTCTTCTGTGCTCAGCCTTCTTCATAGTCCAACTCTCACAACCATACATGACCACTGGAAAAACCATAGCCTTGACTAGACGAACCTTTGTTGGCAAAGTAATGTCTCTGCTTTTGAATATGCTATCTAGGTTGGTCATAACTTTCCTTCCAAGGAGTAAGCGTCTTTTAATTTCATGGCTGCAGTCACCATCTGCAGTGATTTTGGAGCCCAAAAAAATAAAGTCTGACACTGTTTCCACTGTTTCCCCATCTATTTCCCATGATATGATGGGACCAGATGCCTGCAGTGGTAAAGAATCCTGCCAATTCAGGAGACTCAGGATACATGGGTTTAATTCCTGGGTCAAGAAGATCCCCTGGATTAGAAAATAGCAACTCACTCCAGTATTCTTGCCAGGAAAATCCCATGGACAGAGGAGTCCAGTGGCCTATAATATAGCCCATAAATGAAAGTGAAGTCTCTCAGTCATGTCCGACTCTTTGTGATCCCATGGACTGCAGCCTACCAGGCTCCTCCATCCATGGGATTCTCCAGGCAAGAATACTGGAGTGGGTTGCCATTGCCTTCCCCAGGGGATCTTCCCGGCTCAGGGACGAACCCAGGTCTCCCACATTGCAGGCAGACACTTTAACCTCTGAGCCACCAGGGAAGACCAATATAGCCCATAGGGTTGCAAAAGAGTCAGACATGACTAAGCGCACACACAGGCACACATTTCTTCCTTCCTATGAGTGCTGGCTCTATTGGCTTGGACATTTAGAAGAATTATGAATCTCAGTTATATAAAGCATCCAAAATAAATGCCACCTATTCTGGAATTTAATTTTATGAACCTTGATTCTTTTGTTCCATAATCTTCCTTGCATCAAAGAACCCATGTATCTGCCCAAAATTTATTTGGAATTTTCTTGAGTTCTCAGTTGACAAGTGGTCTTCAATCATTTCCTAAGGTTTTACTTGCCTTCCTTGATAGAGGGCTGCTGTCAGTGCTCATGCTTATGATGAACTTCCCTGACTTCCTGTTCATCATAAATAAAAGGAAGGTGAAAGAGCCTTTTAGCTGCTGCCTCCATGTTTCCATTTGATGAGGATCTTGAGGTGACCTTAAGTACTCTTTTACTACTAAATAAAAGAAAGCCTTCATCTTTAGGCTGATGATCATCTTCTTGAAACCATCAGCTACTGTTTCCTCTATTGGAAACATTTTCTCACTGTTTTCTCTTACACTGAAAAATTCCTGCTTATCTGGTAGAGCTCAGTTCTAAAGCTTCCTCTAGGAATACCTGTTGGATCCTCTCTAGAGTAAGTGGCATACTTCTGGTCTTTCATCCGTATCAAGCCCCATCATAATTCTTATCATGTTTTACTATTACTGATAATTTAATTGATTTATGTCTCTTCTTGCCTTTAACTCCTGAAGGCAGACATATATCTACGTTATCAACCTCTAAGTCTCTGGTACCTAGTTCTCATCCCTTGGTATATATTCAGCAAATACTTATTCCAAAAATGAGTGGATGGTTGGACAGATGGATGAATACTGGATGATTTAAGATACTTTCACTTAGCAGACAGTATGAACAAAGTAGAAATAATGCCTTGGTTTGTGACCTAAACTTTACATTGTACATTAATTAGCTTCCTAAATCTGCAACTTTCTAGATACTGGGAACTTCTGAATAGTAGGCCCTGAATATCTTGGATATTTAGGTTGGACTCAACTGTCTGGATCTACCAGATTGTATTGGTTAGTGAAATTCTCTTTTACAATTATTATTAGATTTTCTTGATTAATCTGGTCACATTGCTTGTATATCTTAAAGGAATGATAAACATATTTCCCCCCAAACCTCACACCTCCTCAAAATATGAACTGTTTTTATTTCAAAAATAAAAATATTTATGGCTTTTACTTTTTTCTGTAGTGTTTTTCCAGCATATATTTATCAATTATCTAAAATATTCTAGTCTAAATATTATGAGTATATAGTTCTGACCCAGTGAAACTTATGCAATGACCAAGATAAAGCAAATATAGATATTATAACTGCTAATTAGTTGTTTTTTAAATCTTATTTTAAAAGTTGTGTATAATACCATTGTGAAACTACTTGATTTAGCATGAACCAAACTAGAAAGGAAAGACAAATCCTTTCTTCCCTCATGGCTAAGAAATAAGTAAATCATTTTAATGCAATATGTAGAATTCTAAATCTTATCTTATAAAATAGTAATCTAAGTCAAACCAACCACTTGATCAATATTATTTAAACTAACTCAGTTTTTTAAGGAATCTCCACACTGTTCTCCATAGTGGCTGAACTAGTTTGCATTCCCACCAACAGTGTAAGAGGGTTCCCTTGTCTCCACACCCTCTCCAGCATTTATTGCTTGTAGACTTTTGGATCGCAGCCATTCTGACTGGTGTGAAATGGTACCTCATAGTGGTTTTGATTTGCATTTCTCTGATAATGAGTGATGTTGAACATCTTTTCATGTGTTTGTTAGCCATCTGTATGTCTTCTTTGGAGAAATGTCTATTTAGTTCTTTGGCCCATTTTTTGATTGGATCATTTATTTTTCTGGAATTGAGCTATAGGAGTTGCTTGTATATTTTTGAGATTAGTTGTTTGCCTGTTGCTTCATTTGCTATTATTTTCTCCCATTCTGAAGGCTGTCTTTTCACCTTGCTTATAGTTTCCTTTGTTGTGCAGAAGCTTTTAAGTTTAATTAGGTCCCATTTGTTTATTTTTGCTTTTATTTCCAATATTCTGGGAGGTGGGTCATAGAGGATCCTGCTGTGATGTGTGTCGGAGAGTGTTTTGCCTATGTTCTCCTCTAGGAGTTTTATAGTTTCTGGTCTTACATTTAGATCTTTAATCCATTTTGAGTTTATTTTTGTGTATGGTATTAGAAAGTGTTCTAGTTTCATTCTTTTACAAGTGGTTGACCAGTTTTCCCAGCACCACTTGTTAAAGAGATTGTCTTTAATCCATTGTATATTCTTGCCTCCTTATGATCCAGCAATCCCACTGCTGGGCACACACACTGAGGAAACCAGAATTGAAAGAGACACATGTACCCCAATGTTCATCACAGCACTGTTTATAATAGCCAGGACATGGAAGCAACCTAGACGTCCATCAGCAGATGAATGGATAAGAGAGATGTGGTACATATACACAATGGAATATTACTCAGCCATTAAAAAGAATACATTTGAATCAGTTCTAATGAGGTGGATGAAACTGGAGCCTATTATACAGAGTGAAGTAAGCCAGAAAGAAAAACACCAATACAGTATACTAACACATATATATGGAATTTAGAAAGATGGTAACAATAACCCTGTATGTGAGACAGCAAAAAAGACACTGAAGTATAGAACAGTCTTTTGGACTCTGTGGGAGAGGGAGAGGGTGGGATGATTTGGGAGAATGGCATTGAAACATGTATAATATCATATAAGAAACGAGTCACCAGTCCAGGTTTGAACCACGATACTGGATGCTTGGGGCTGGTGCACTGGGACGACCCAGAGGGATGGTATGGGGAGGGAGGGAGGAGGGTTCAGGATGGGGAACACATGTATACCTGTGGCAGATTCATTTTGATATATGGCAAAACCAATAGAATATTGTAAAGTTAAAAAATAAAATTAAAAATAAAAAAAAAAAAACTAACTCAGGTGTTATATGGTAGGTTTTACTGTTTTATGTACTTTTTAGTACAGATTTGGTTGAGAAATTTTTCTCCCCAAGTATAAGCTTTGATTCACTTGAGCCTTCTGTCTTCATGCCTTTTCCCCTGTCCTCACACCTTCCACAGAAGTTTACTGCAGGCAAATATTTGTTAGACACAAAATATAAATTTCTTTATTAATTCATAGATTTTGGTACCATGATTTTGCAAAGTTTAGAGATTCTGGGACCACAAGACTAATTCCTGGAGCCTTTATTATTTCAATACTGTGGAATGTGAAACTGCAAACCATGAGATTCCGTGTCTGTGAAACTGCTGCTGCTAAGTCGCTTCAGTCGTGTCTGACTCTGTGCGACCCCATAGACGGCAGCCCACCAGGCTCCCCCGTCCCTGGGATTCTCCAGGCAAGAATAGTGGAGTGGGTTGCCATTTCATTCTCCAATGCATGAAAGTGAAAAGTGAAAGTGAAGTTGCTCAGTCGTGTCCGACTCTTAGCGACCCCATGGACTGCAGCCTACCAGGCTCCTCCATCCATGGGATTTTCCAGGCAAGAGTTCTGGAGTGGGGTGCCTTGACACTGCACAAGTATAAATTTACAAGACAGAAAGATTTTGAAATTATGAGAATTTGAAATTCTAGATGTACAAATAAGAGCCCTACTTCTACTTTTTAGTTTTGCCTTCACGTTTGCTTACCTCTCAAAAAAAAAAAAAAAAAATTCCCTTGTAGGATAATTACTTGGCAGAGTGAATTTATTTTTGTGTTTGATTGCCAATCTATAGTTAATACATGTGTTCATCAGAAGTTCTGTCACATATAGACTTTCATCTCCCCTGCAGTCCCCCAACATTAGTAACTTGCCCCAAGCATAAAAATGCCCTTTGTCTTGCTCAACCTAGAAAGAGTTCATCGTTATAAACTTCAGTTTTTTAGATTCTTTTTGCTCTCTGATCTGATCTTTCATGGTTCTAAAGAAAAGCATGATTTTTTCCCCCCTCCTGTTGATTTCTTGACAGTTTGGTGAGAATGAAGGTCTTTAATCTTCTACCTCCTAATCAGAAGTTGAACTTTCATTGAGTTCTTCATTTCAGTTAGTATGCTTTTTAGCTTCCATTTTATTTGCTTTCATAGTTGCCAGTTATTTGCCAAATTCCTCCATTTAAATTCTTGACTAGATATTTTAAAATTCACAGATCACAGTTATTTTAAAATAATCATTTCACAACTCCAATATCTGGATCCCCTTTGATTCTGTTCTTTTGTCTGCCTTTTCACTTACTCTTGATCAATCATATTTCTTTGCAAGCTTGTTAAAGCAGTTACTAGACTATAATTTCTCAATTTCCTAACCCACTATTCTCTACCCTACTCTGAGGAGGGAATCTGAGAAAACTTGGCTGATTTGGCCACTTTCTTCCTATTAGAAGACCTTAGAGGGAGATAGTAAGGTTGCAGGGAGAAAGGACTTTCTCCTGCACGTTTGCATCCTATTTCTAGCAGTATCATCATAACAGTGTTTCTTCAGTTTGGAGTAGGTGTTTCTTAAGTAGAAGCAATTGGTTCCAGTTTCTAACACTTCAGATGAAGAACCAGCCTTAATATTGCTGCTCAGAGGCTCCAGCCCTGGCCAGACATCATTACTTCCTAAGAAGTCTGAGTCTCGGTTCCACAGGAGTCCTCCTCCAAGCTCAGAGATAATGCTAGCCAAGAAGCATGCATGTGTGCTCAGGCACTCAGTGGTGTCTGACTCTGAGACCCCACGGACTGCACTGCAACAGGCTCCTCTGTCCATGGAACTCTCCAGATAAGAATACTAGAGTGGGAAGCCATTCCCTTCTCCAGAGGATCTTCCCAACCTAGGGATCGAACCCAGGTCTGTGCATTGCAGGCAGATTATCATTTCAGCCACCAGGAATTTAACAGCAACCCACTCCTAATGTCTTGGTTTCTCTCTTTGAGGGGCTTCTCTTCCAAGCTTTGTTGAAATATTTCAAACTTCTTTTTCTGTTCATCCAGCTGTAAATAAGATGGCTCCTTCCATATCTGCTACCTTTGTGACACTTTGACATCCTCCTTTCTGCTTTCCAGTTCTTACATTTCCATTAAATCATTTCTACTGAATACATTGTACAGTTTTTGCTTCCAGAATGGACCGTATCATAGGTACTCAGTTCTGGGGTTTTTTTGGGCTTTTTTTTTTAGTGAACACTAGATGGAGGAGCCTGGTAGGCTTCAGTCCATGAGGTCACTAAGAGTTGGACACGACTGAGCGACTTCACTTTCACTTTTCACTTTAATGCATTGGAGAAGGAAATGGCAACCCACTCCAGTGTTCTTGCCTGGAGAATCCCAGGGACAGAGGAGCCTGGTAGGAGGCCGTCTATGGGGTCACACAGAGTTGGACACGACTGAAGTGACTTAGCATCAGCAGCAGCAGACATTTTGCATTACATGGTTTAGAGATGAAAGCTCAAGGAGGCCTTTTGCTAGAGGAGCTCAGTTCAGTTCAGTCACTCAGTTGTGTCTGACTCTTTGCCACCCCATGGACTATGGCACACCAGGCTTCCCTGTCCATTACCAACTTCTGGAGCTTACTCAAATTCATGTCTCTCGAACTGGTAATGCCATCCAACCATCTCATCCTCTGTCATCCCCTTTTCCTCCTGTCTTCAGTCTTTCCCAGCATCAGGTTCTTTTCCAATGAGTCAGTTCTTTGCATCAGGTGGCCAAAGTATTGGAGCTTCAGCTTCAGCATCAACCCTTCCAATGAATGTTCAGGACTAATTTCCTTTAGGGTGGACTGGTTTGATCTCCTTGCAGTCCAAGGGACTCTCAAGAGTCTTCTCCAACACCACAGTTCAAAATCATCAATTCTTCCATGCTTAGCTTTCTTTATGGTCCAACTTTCACATCCATATGTGACTGCTGGAAAAACCACAGCTTTGACTAGATGGACCTTTGTTGGTCAAGTAGCATCTCTGCTTTTTAATATGCTATGTAGGTTGGTCATAGGTTTTCTTCCAAGGAGCAAGTGTCTTTTAATTTTGTGGCTGCAGTCACCATCTGCAGTGATTTTGGAGCCCAAGAAAATAAAGCTAGAGGAGCTACTTTAATCAGGGTTTGAGCTGATTCAAAGCTGAACTTCAGTCCTTATAGAGTGGGTCTAGATCTGGTTCACACTTAAATGTACAAGGTGGCTTGACAAATTCCCGATTAAAGTCTCATTTGTGAATAAGAGCTCCTCCTTTCTGATGGCTCCTAGATTCTGTTTGTGCCCCAAGACCTGTGAGACTGCCAATCATTTTAGCTTTGACTTTATGCTCAAATTTCTTAGCTTCTCAGTTGCTGCGTTTTGAATTAGCAAATGCCTCAGAGGAAAGCATTACTGGATGTTGGACTCACCATTCTGGGCTTTCCTGCTTTCTGAAATGTTGGCCTAAAACTTCTGACTTTCTTGGTAGCTCTATTATAACTCCAGAAACTTAAAACAGATTATCGAAGTTGTTTATTTTTTCTCAATCACAAGTTTAGCCTAAAACAAAATGACATTCCTTTCCCCTTTCCAATACCAAAGGGGATTTCACCAGTCCTTGTACTTTCTTTTGACTGCCTCCAGTCCTCTGTAATGACATTATTTTTCTAACAGTGCTATTAGGTGAAATTTAAAGATTAATCCTCTGGTCTTGTCATGATTTCCTAATGTTTCATTTTAAATTATCATCTCCTTAGAGAAAGCAATCAAAGGAATCCACCTTGATATCAAATGTAATTTGAATTGGACTGATAGAATATAGGTTAGTAATTCAAATTCTCTTTATTTTTGGACTAGGGAAGATATCAGACAAAGATATTGGATTGGCCAAAAAGTTTGTTTGGGGTTTTCTCTAAGATGTTTTGGGAAAAACTGAATGAACTTTTTGACCAATCCTACACAGCAGCCAACATCATCTTTGTTTTTATGGTGTAATAAATTATCTGCTGCTGCTACTGCTAAGTCTCTTCAGTCGTGTCCGACTCTGTGTGACCCCATAGATGGCAGCCCACCAGGCTCCCCCGTCCCTGGGATTCTCCAGGCAAGAACACTGAAGTGGGTTGCCATTTCCTTCTCCAGTGCATGAAAGTGAAAAAATAAAGTGAAGTCGCTCAGTCGTGCCCGACTCCTAGTGACCCCATGGACTGCAGCCCACCAGGCCCCTCTGTCCATGGGATTTTCCAGGCAAGAGTACTGGAGTGGGGTGCCATTGCCTTCTCCGAATAAATTATCTATTTCAGGTATTTATAGTTGTCGCCAAAACTTCAAATTGTAAATCCCAAAGTGACATTAAATTACAAAGTCTGCATTTATCTATACATTGTGCCAAACTAAGTAGCTTTTTAAAATGATGTTTGAAGAAAATGTTTAAATTGTACCAGCTTAAAATGGAAACATATTTTGGGTAAATGGTAGGAAATGTAACATACCATAAAAATCTCAAATATGTTTTAAAATTGTAGAACAGACTAATTGGCTCTGAATAAAGAAGAGAGTATACGATTTTATTTTTGACATTGCAGTACTTGTCTACAGTTTCCCGATACCTATAATAAGCATGTATAATTGTGATAATCAGAAAATAGTTTTAAAGGGTAATAAGAAAAGGGCAGAAAATGGAATGGGTAATTGCCAGGATCGGAGGAGGGGGAAACAGGAATTGTTATTAATGGATATATAGTTTCCGTCATGCAAATGAAAAGTTCTAGAAATCTACTCTACAACACTGCATTTATAGCTAACAGTACTATTGTTGTTTAGCTGCTAAGTCGTGTCCAACTCTTTTGCAGCCCCATGGACTGTAACCTACCAGGCTCCTCTGTCCATGAGATTCCCCGGGCAAGAATATTGGAGTGGGTTGCCATTTCCTTCTTTAGGGGATCTTCTTGACAAGAGATTGAACCCGCATCTCCTGCATTGGCAGGAGGATTGTTTACCACCGAGCCACCTGAGAAATCCCATAGTACTAAACCGTACACTTCACAATTGTTTAAGAGGGTAGATCTCATGCTACTTGTTTCCTTACCACAATAATGAAAAATGAAATGCACTGTATAAATACATGTGTGTATAAACCAAACTACTATTTTTCCAATTCTATTTTCCTCTTTAATGTCATTGTAAAGTGGTTTGTCCATAATCATTTGAGACAGTTGCAATGAACTTATTTCTAATGTGGAAAAATGAGAATGAGAATAAGACCCTCTTCAAAGTGTTAATTAACAATCTACTTAGCTTATCTGATTTCCACCAACCTCATTAATAATTATAATATCCTCTCTGCATTCACACATCATACAGCTAACTCTACCCCGATTGCTTCTCATTGACATCTGAGCCTCTGTCAGACCATTTGCATTAAGTAGATTCAACTGCATGTCTGCTGGAAATGGACAAGGCAAGCCAGTTGTAAAGGTGATATTTGTTGGTGAAAGTAGACAGCACACTTTCATTGGGCGGGGGTATAGAACAGTGTGAGAGCATCATGGCAGTTACTTCACTAAATTACATACACAGATAATCTGTGACACGACCATCTATGCTTTACACAGGTTCATATGGAACTATGGGTCAGTATATTTAGAGTTGGAGGCAATCTATTATTTAAAGAAAGGACAATTATAATGTGGTGAATGCAAATTTTAGAATATTATATGGCAAGTAGAAGAAAAATCATACATACACAATAAAAATGAATTATCTTAAAAACAGGGCTGAGTATAAAAAACTGATAGAAATAATTCTATTATATGATATAAACATTAAAAATACATATGAGAAATATAGAAGTTAAGTATATAGATATAAGGATAAAATATTAAAATAAATTAAAATTTTAAAATATCTTCTAAGTGAAAGTGAAAGTGACTCAATCTTGTCTGACTCTTTGAGACCCCATGGACGATAGCCCAAGGAATTCTCTAGGCCAGAATACTGGAGTGGGTAACCTTTCCTTTCTCCAGGGGAACTTCCCAACCCAGGGATTGAAACCAGGTCTCCCGCATTGCAAGTGGATTCTTTATCAGCTGAGCCACAGGGGAAGCCCATGCATTTTACAAAGTTACATACAAATTTACAAATATATTTAAAAAACGTTAAAATAATTGTCTGTAGCTTGGAGAAAAATGCTATTCAGGATGGCAGTACATGGGAAAAAGAAATACGCAGGTTAAAAATGGAGGAATCCAAAGATGAGAGTGTTCTGGGGTAAGGAATCTGAGTAGCTTTTCATTTGCACTTTTTAAAAAGAAAAAGGAAAAAGAAAACTTAAACGAACAAACCGAAGAGAAAATAAATTAAGGGAATTTGTCACATTACAATTCTCATTAGGCTGAAGGCAAGCTAACTTTTTTTCATGATGTTGTCAACTCATTTCATATTTGGTTCCAGAGTTTGGTTGTCTTAACTGAAACATGTTCCTGCTATTTTGAATATGTTAGGTAAAGATATGGGGCTTAAATTGTAGTTTAGTTTTTTTAAGTGACTAGTTCCTCTCAATCATTATGAGCGATAGCTTCTTTTCCAAATTGCCCTTGGATATGATTTTAAAACAATTTTTCCAAGCAGCAGTCTAAGTCACTGAGCATACTATCCAATAGTGCTTAATTATATTTATTCAGAAGGAAGTTTGATTGTAATTTTCTTTGACCTCTCATTTTCATGACACAGCTGGCACAGAGCAAATACGAGTTGAGACTAGACTCATTCTTCAGTATTTATTAAGTTGTAGCCAAACCAATGCTGCTCTCCCCGATTATCACTCCAGTGTCAGGACCATAGCCCAGAGTTGTTTAGCGTAGGTTATTCATTGTTTGAATGTTCACAGCCAAGAGAGTAGTGAGGACTGAAATCCAACCTACATCCTGCTCACCTGGTTGAGTGCATATAGGCTTATCCTCTCAAAGTGGAAATCCTTTCTCTAACAGGATCCTCTATGACCCACCTCCCAGAATATTGGAAATAAAAGCAAAAATAAACAAATGGGACCTAATTAAACTTAAAAGCTTCTGCACAACAAAGGAATCTATAAGCAAGGTGAAAAGACAGCCTTCAGAATGGGAGAAAATAATAGCAAATGAAGCAACAGACAAACAGCTAATCTCAAAAATATACAAGCAACTCCTACAGCTCAATTCCAGAAAAATAAATGACCCAATCAAAAACTGGGCCAAAGAACTAAATAGACATTTCTCCAACGAAGACATACAGATGGCTAACAAACACACGAAAAGATGCTCAACTTCACTCATTATCAGAGAAATGCAAATCAAAACCACTATGAGGTACCATTTCACGCCAGTCAGAATGGCTGCGATCCAAAAGTCTACAAGCAATAAATGCTGGAGAGGGTGTGGAGACAAGGGAACCCTCTTACACTGTTGGTGGGAATGCAAACTAGTACAGCCACTATGGAGAACAGTGTGGAGATTCCTTAAAAAACTGGAAATAGAACTGCCTTATGATCCAGCAATCCCACTGCTGGGCATACACACTGAGGAAACCAGAAGGGAAAGAGACACGTGTACCCCAATGTTCATCGCAGCACTGTTTATAATAGCCAGGACATGGAAGCAACCTAGATGTCCATCAGCAGATGAATGGATAAGAGAGCTGTGGTACATATACACAATGGAGTATTACTCAGCCATTAAAAAGAATACATTTGAATCAGTTCTAATGAGGTGGATGAAACTGGAGCCTATTATACAGAGTGAAGTAAGCCAGAAAGAAAAACACCAATACAGTATACTAACGCATATATATGGAATTTAGAAAGATGGTTAACAATAACCCTGTATATGAGACAGCAAAAGAGACACTGATGTATAGAACAGTCTTTTGGACTCTGTGGGAGAGGGAGAGGGTGGGATGATTTGGGAGAATGGCATTGAAATATGTATAATATCATGTATGAAACGAGTCGCCAGTCCAGGTTCAATGCACGATACAGGATGCTTGGGGCTGGTGCACTGGGACGACCCAGAGGGATGGTATGGGGAGGGAGGAGGGAGGAGGATTCAGGATGGGGAACACATGTATACCTGTGGCAGATTCATTTTGATATATGGCAAAACCAACACAATATTATAAAGTTAAATAAAATAAAATTTAAACAAATAATAAATAAAGACTTAAATGTAAAAAAAAAAAAAAAAAAAGAAAGGAGCCATATGAGCAGCATCTGTATAAGTGCCTTCTGTCACCCCATCTCTTTGTACCCTTGTTCCTTCCCACCACTGTTTAGCTCCCAACTGGGGAAAGGAAAGAGCATCTAAAATACTTTTCTTCTCCATGGAGGATGGAGGTATTTATCTTCATCCAAAATGAAATGAGTGGAGCTTGGAATGGCTACATGAGAGCGCGCTCGGGTCTTACTCCCACCCTGGTAGGGTGTTCAATTATGGCATTCTAAGGCACTGGGAAGGAGAGGAAAGAGTTTTAAGTTTTTGGTAGAGCCTGACACTTGTTCCCTAGAGTTGGGGAGAATTCCCAAAGAGACAAGGGATTGCATTTTCCCTGGAGATGCTTGAAAGCTTAATCGCCCAGAGCAACAGAACAAGTTGGAATCACCGGATAGTGTGCTTAGCATGTAGGGACTCACACCCAGCCTAATTCTCATGGGGAAAAGTTAAAGGTTAATTACCCTAAACCAGTAACAGTCCAGTTCTATGGCAGAGATTGAGCAAGTCCTGCCCAAACCCAAAGCAGCTAGATGCTACACAATAATGTGAGAGGAACTGTTTCCTGAAGGAAAACCTGGGTGATGTCAGCAAGGGTGGAAATGAATGCCAGGGTGAGTGCCAGGGCCCTGTGCTTGTAAGGTTTGGGTTGATATATGAGCAGCACCTTGTGCCTTCAAGTGAGTTGAAATAAGTCTTGAATAGAGTCAAGGCTTATGAGTCAAGACCATGTGAGATGGTCTACTTGGTCTCCAAGGTTGGAGGGAACCTACCTAGAAAAAGGAATGGATATGTGGAAATTTCAGAGCTGACAAAAGATACAGCTGTTCCTCTCTGTGCCCTTAGTATTGGAGGAGCCAGAGTGAAAGAACATCAGCCTCAAAAAACCACTCACATATTTGCAGAAATCACTATGTTGGTGGATATGCCAGCAACAAATGGAGTTAGCTGAATCATGGTAAGATGGTGGATACCATCCTGCCACTTACACCCTTCCTTCTTTTCTACTCTTCCCCATCCCCTGCCCCTGCAAGGAGGGGCTAAACACAGAGGTAGGAGGAAAGAGGAGGGATTCCAGAACCAGCTCTGTATCTTCCTTCTCTAAAATATTGGACTCTTCATTCAAAATCAAACCACAGGTTCCATTCACATTCCAAGTCTTCTACAATGAGGCCCATTGAAAGGGAAGGAGGAGTTGATATTTGAAATGTATTTGAGACAAGAGTTTTAAATCTATCCAGGGTGAGTGTTTAAGGGGTCAGAAAGAATTGTTTGACAGAATATGGTTGAACACAGGGAATCAGAAAAGGATAATTAAACCATTTTATTTTTATACTCAAATTTCAAAATGCTCGATAAAATTGAAAATGCTCAGTATCAGGTAGACCTGTAAATATAAATACTTCCACTTGAACCTTAAGAAAAGACACAGAAAAATGAAGGTGCTTTAAATTTGAAGGCTATGTATTACGTTGGAGGGTTTTTCTGGCCTTTAAAAGCTTTCCCATCAGCTGTTTCCCTGAAGAAGGTCCTTTACAGGATTGATGTAAGGGGAACATGGACCACTTTTCAATCCTTCTGTCACTTGTTTATCCGACAAGGATTTTTCATCACTGTGTGGGTCCTGGCAATAGATACCCTGTATGTTGAAGTAGGACGAAATTCAGTATGGTAGAATAAAGCTGTCATACAAAGAGATGAGTTCAAAAAGTCAAAACTGAACCAAAAGTCAATACTCAGTTAGTGAGCAATAAACAAGTTCCAAATGGCAAGAGGAGATCATGCCACTCTTGTACTAAAGCTGTTAATAACATCCAGACGCTTTTAGAATAAATGCACCCATGGTGCAATTATCTTGAGTGATCTGGCCCTTCCAGCCAGACATCTAATTTGTGTCCTTTCCTTTCCCTGTGTTCATTCTGCAGTGCTCTCATGGCACTTCTTCAGAAATGTTTGGTTCTTTTCTGCTTTAGCATTTGTCCTCAAAGTCCACTTTTCCCCAAACCCTCTTTGCTGGCTTCCTCAAATGATCAATGCAGCTCAAAATATACATAGAGTGGCCAGCTCATCCTGGTTTGGCTTGGACTATACCAGTTTTAGCTCTCAATATTGCCCTCCCTACAAATGTTTCTTAATCCAGGGTGGTTGGTCATCATATGTATCTTCAGGTCTGTCAGACTTAATGTTACCTCCCCAGAGACACATATCCTCAGCACCTTATTTAAAATAGCTTCTAAATAAATCCAAATTGATTCCATGATAATGAAACAAGGTGTCCAATAAAAATTCACAGTAACCAAAGCAAAAACACAGATGATGTAGTAGGTGGAGGGGGGGAAAACATTGGCAACTTTTGTCATAGATAAGAGTTATTAATATTTAAAGAACTTCTAAAAAGATAAAAGATAGTTTACCCTACTGGATGATGAGCTAAGGAAATAAACAGAGTTTATGGGAAAAAAGCAAACTGAAAATAACTCTTAATCACAAGAAACCATACTCAACCTCACAAAGAAGATGCAAATTAAACTTCAGTCTGATGCAATTTTTCATGTATCTACTAGAATTCTAAACTTTGCCAGAATACTCTGTTTTTGAGCTTATGTTGATGATGATGCAAAATGGTATAATACTTACGGTCAGAAATTTGGCAATATCTAGCAAAATAGCATATTTATTTCTTCTTCCACCCATTGATGCCACTTTTAGGAATCGATTCCTAAAATAAGATGAACAAAAATATAAATCCTAATTATTGAAGGATTGTCACTAACAGCAAAAGCTTAGATACAAAGGTGGAGCTGGTAATTAAATTGTTGATCCAGCAATTTTTGAAAGTAAGTATCAGATATAATTCCTGAAACATTTTTCAATGAAAACAGCAGTTGTTGATTAGGTTAGGCTACCAATGCATGTGCCAGCTGTGTGCCCAGTCTTGTCAGACTCTTTGTGACCCCATTGACTGTAGCCTACCAGGCCCCTCTGTCCATGGAATTTTCCAGGCAAGAATACTGGAGTGAGTTGCCATTTCCTACTCCAGGGAATCTTCCTGACCCAGGGATCGAACCGCCGTGTCTTGTGTCCTGCATTGGCATGCAGATTCTTTACCATTGTACCACCTAAGAAGCCCAATGTTATGGCAAAAACTAAACAGTAGATAAGAAAGTGGAAATTTATTTGTGTACAGTCTTCTGCATGCTACCAGCTGGAAGGAGGAAGACAGGGTCACTTTTAAAGCACAAGGAATCTTTTCATTTCCGCTGAGTGAAGCAAGACATTCTAATGTATGATAAAATGAGAAATAGAAATTTCTTACCCAAGTCTTCTTCCATTTCTCCCTTATATATGCAGAGTTAAATATAATGTTCAAGCTAAATGAATCCATCTCAAGAGCAGGGGAATTACTGGAATATTAAAACTGGAAGGGAACTTAGATGTTATGAAGTGTTTTATAACTATTTTATAAAACCATTAATTGTATAGAAGGGAAAATTGAAGCCCAGAGAAGTCGAATACTTTTTATAAGATCATACAGCTAGGATTGCAGCCAGATGTATTTAGACTGAATCAACTGTCAGTGAGCATTTTAACTACCAGTTCTACCTGATGTTAGGAGAAAACTGAGAAACAGAAATAGAGCAAAATAATGAGAAAGTGGGTGTAGGCAGAGCATGAAAGGTCACCAAAGATGAGATCACTGGCCTCATCAGTTTATTTCAAACTACTTCTTGTCTGGTTCCCATTCTCTCTCCCATTTAAAATCTAGAGTTTATAGAGAACTAATGTACATTTACAACCCTCTTAATCCTCAACTATGGACTGTATCTCCTATGTTCTAGATCTATGTATAGCAGCCTTTAGGCTCTATTCTATTTTTGTTCAATGAATGGCTCATTTGGAGGTAGAATAGACATTCACTTGAGACCTTTCCAGGTCACATTTTAATTCACCTCCATTTTCAACAACACTCAGATTTTCCTTTGTGGAATGACTCCTGCCCCCAGCACCTCTAGTTTGTGTTTGGTAAGATTTACTCTGTGCTGAAGTCAGAACTGGACTCTGATTGCTCTAATGCAGTCAACAATAGTTTATTTGCCCGAGTGATTGGTAAAAATAAATGGGCATCAACACTAGTTGAAATTAACCAGTACATGGTAGTGTTTTAGTCATAGTCCTTGGGTAAGAAAAGTGCATTTAAATTACATTGGCCCATTAGAACTAAGCCAAGGACTTGTGTTTGTAACTTTCTCTTTATGTTGTAGTTCCTTTCCTCTCCTCCTGTGGTTATCTTTCTCTCCCAGAAGTTGTTAATAATTATGCTGTGATCAATGGCACCCCACTCCAGTACTCTTGCCTGGAAAATCCCATGGACAGAGGAGCCTGGTAGGCTGCAGTCCATGAGGTCGCTAAGAGTCGGACACGACTGAGCGACTTCACTTTCACTTTTCACTTTCATGCACTGGAGAAGGAAATGGTAACCCACTCCAGTGTTCTTGCCTGGAGAATCCCAGGAACGGGGGAGCCTGGTGGGCTGCCGTCTATGGGGTCACACAGAGTTGGACACGACTGAAGTGACTTAGCAGTAGCAGCATAGTGTGAAACATTCTTAAACAATCCCCTCTCCCCAAAAAAAGAAATTACAAAAAGAAAGTGAAAAGATAGGAAAAAATTAGGTGATATTTCCAAACTACTAGATCAAACCAACCAACCATCATACCCATCTATCTACAGTTGAACTTACGATCTACATAAACCAATGTATTCTGTTATTATTTAAGTCCATTTGAATTCAAGTTTCAGTTATACGAAGCTAAAAGCATTGAAACTGATAGTGGAAGCGATATGATTTAGGGACAAGAATTCTCATCTGATCCAGATTCCATGCTAGCAACTGACTGTGTGACCTTGGGGTAGTCATCATAGCTTTCTATACTACATTCTCCTTAGCTGTAAATTTGTAATGGAATATTTCTCTTGCCTGATATTATGAAGTATCATGAACACCACATGAAATACTGATTTTGAGTGGGAAACCTGAAAATTCTGTGCAATTCAATTGTAGGTGATATCATTACCATCAGAAGATCTTGCAACCACAACACACTTATTATAGAACATTGTTTCTTTTTTCTACATTGCTGGAGACAGGAATAATTTATCAAGATTTGCACTTTGACAAAGCACTTGATGAAAACAAGAGTGGAAGTTTCTAAAGCAAAGCGGATTTCATTAGGCTGCTTAATATGGGTATTTATAGCCAAATTGTTTCCCAATTGACTCTGCAATCCTCATTTGTGATTCATATTTCTCGGTGAATAATTGCAATTATCATCTGTTTAATGAGACTGATTCCCTTTCTCCCCCATCTTTATTTTCCTTTTGGTAAAAGCTTGCATTCAATGCTGTGTAATGTCATAGAGAGTCAGTCCATTAGGAAACTGAACCCCTGCCAGATACACAGAACACCAGGCCAAGAGGCAGAAGAAAAGTTCCAAGTATGAAGCAGGACAATGCATATTAATTAATCTATAAGTGATGTTTCTCCTTTCAGATACATACACTAGCAAAATTTTTTATGACTAAACTGAGTATAGAGATGTCTATATTTATGATTGAATATATGTGTTCACCCACCCCAAATTCATGTTGAAACCCAGTGTGATATTTTTGGAGGTGGGGTGTTTATGAGATAATTAGATCATAAGGGTGGAGCCTCCAAGAGTGGAATTAGAGGTCATGTATATGGACTTCCCTGGTGGCTCAGATGGTAAAGCGTCTGTCTACAATGCGGGAGACCTGGGTTCGATCCCTGGGTCAGGAAGATTCCCTGGAGAAGGAAATGGCAACCCACTCCAGTACTCTTGCCTAGAAAATCCCATGGATTGAGGAGCCTGGTGCAGGCTACTGCCCATGGGGTCGCAAAGAGTCGGACACGACTGAGCGACTTCACTTTCACTTTCATATGTACTTCTAGTGGCTCAGATGGTAAAGAATCGACCTTCAGTGCAAGAGACGCAGGGTTGATCCCTGGGCCGGGGAGATCCCCTGAAAGAGGGAATGGGTACCCAGTTTAGTATTCTTGCCTAGAGAATTCCACGGACAGGAGAGCCTGGTTAGCTATATAGTCCATGTGATCACAAAGAGATGAATATGACAGAGCAACTAACATAAGCATCTGGCATATTATAGGTTCTAAGTAAATGGTCTACTTTTATTCAACCACAAACAAGTGAGCAGCTCCTGTTTTTAAATACATAGCCAGGAAAAGGAGATGGAAGAGCTAATCGATGATTCATTTCAGAGACTGATTAAACTCATAACTCATTCAGCTAAGATGATTCAGCATCATTATCATACACAAGCCTTAAACAAGGTGATTATAGGTTTGTTTGTTTTGGTTTGCCAATGAACAGAAGAATGTCCTAGGCCAGAGAACTAATCTACCAAGGAAACTGGTCAACCACCTTGAAACAGCCAGTGATGCGTCACTTTATTTTGCTTATTGACCTAATAGAGACATACAGTCATAAGTGAAAGAGCTGGATTTTGATCTTCCTCAGTAAGTTTCATAAGTTGTATTTATTCTTAAACAATGTTACTTGCACTACCTTATCTGAGGTTTAGTCTCCATAGACTTTAGGAAAAGCAGTACCCCAAGCCCCTTTTCACAGATAAGATGAGACTCAGTCAAGCAAAATGTCTGGGTCAGTCTCCCAGAGCTGGAATCCTCACTCCCTTTCTCTTTTTAGCTCTATACTATGCTGTCTTCTTGGAAAAAATTCACGTAGTTCTGCTTAGAACGGGGATTCCCAGGTGGCACTAGTGGTAAAGAAACCGCCTGCCAATGCAGGAGACATGAGACATGGGTTTGATCTCTGGGTCAGGAAGATCCCCTGGAGAAGGGCATGGCAACCCATGCCAGTATTCTTGTCTGGAGAATCCCATGGACAGAGGAGCCTGGTGGGCTACAGTCCATAGAGTTGCAAAGAGCCAGAAACAACTGATGCAACTTAGCACATACACATGCTTTTCAGCCAGAAGGAACTGATTAATCAAACAAAATTATACTAGTGGCATATGGAATGAAACGGCAAAGAAAAACCCACACAAAACCCCGTATTTCATTTATGAGAAAAGGAAAAAGAGAATCATTGTAAATTCTGATTGTGAGAAATAGTTAAAACAGCTAGCATTTATAGGGAACTTGCTATGTGGCAAATATGTTAAATTTTTTTGATATTGCTACTTCAATAAAATCATACCACTATATATTAAAAAAAAAAGGAATCCATTACAATTTCTTTACACTAGGTCACAAAGATGTTAAGGAAGTTATCCTAAGTCACAGGGCTGGTCACTGAAAGAGTGTACATTTTAACCTGAACTACCCATCTCAAGAACATTCATTCTTAAACATTCATCCATTGAATCAATGATGCCATCCAACCATCTCATCCTCTGTCACTTCCTTCTCCTCCTGCCTTCAATCTTTCTCAGTGTCAGGGTCTTTTCCAATGAGTTGGCTCTTCACATCAAGTGGCCAAAGTATTGGAGCTTCAGCATCAGAATCAGTCTGAAGTATTCAGGGTTGATTTCCCTTAAGACTGCCTGCTTTGACCTCCTCACTGTTCAAGAGACTCTCAAGAGTCTTCTCCAGCACCACAATTAGAAAACACTAATTCTTTGGCCCTCATCCTTCTTTATGGTCAAGCTCTCACATCTGTGGGTTATCCCAGGTGGTGCTAGTGGTAAAGAACATGCCTGCCAATGCAGGAGACATGAGATATGGGTTTGATCCCTTGGTCTGGAAAATCCCCCGGAGGAGGACATGGCAACCCACTCCAGTATTCTTGCCTGGAGAATCCCATGGGCAGAGGAGCCTGGTGGGCTACAGTCCATAGTGTCTCAAAGAGTCAGACGTGACTGAAGTGACTAACACATACACACACACACACTCACATCTGTATATAAATACTGGAAAAATCATAGTTTTGACCACACAGACTTTTGTCAGCAAAGTGATGTCTCTGCTTTTCAATACACTGACTAGTTTGTCATAGCTTTACTTCCAAGGAGCAAGTGGCTTCATTTCATGGCTGTAGCCATTGCCTGCAGTGATTCTGGAACCCAAGAAAATAAAGTTTATCACTGTTTCCATTTTTTTCCCATTTATTTGCCATGAAGTGATCAGATGATGCCATGATCTTAGTTTTTTGAATGTTGAGTTTCAAACCTGCTTTTTCACTCTTCTCTTTCACCTTCATCGAGAGACTCTTTAGTTCCTCTTCACTTTCTGCCATCAGGGTGGTGTCAGTTGCATGCTACTGCTGCTGCTGCTAAGTTACATCAGTCGTGTCTGACTCTGTGTGACCCCATAGACAGCAGCCCACCAGGCTCCTCTGTCCCTGGGATTCTCCAGGCAAGAATACTGGAGTGGATTGCCATTTCCTTCTCCAGTCAGCTGCATATTAAAGGTTATTTTTATTTCTCAAAGCAATCTTGATTCTAGCTTGTGCTGTATCCAAACTGGCATTTCCCATGATGTACTCTGCATAAAAGTTAAATAAGCAAGGTGACTGTATATAACTTTGATGAACTCCTTTGCCAATTTTGAACCAGTCTGTTGTTCTATGTCTGGTTCTAACTGTTGGAATATGAGGTCACCAAAAACATGCATTGAACATATACAGACTCATGTATATGTACCTGAGTTCCACGTGGCACAGTGATAAAGAATCTACCTGCCAATGCAGGAGACACAAGAAAAGTGGGTTTAATCCCTGGCTCAGGAAGATCCCCTGGAGTATGTAATGGCAGCCTATTCCAGTATTCTTGCCTGGAAAATTCCATGGACAGAGGAGCCTGGTGGGCTACAGTTCATGGGATCGACGAGAGTCGGACATGACTGAGCATGAGCACAGACGAATGAACTTGAGGTAGCAAGGGCAAGCACTTAAGACAGCTCAAACGGTGATCAACTTTCCCTACTGGTTTGGTCAACACTCATCATTAGTTATGACCCAGACTGAACATGGTTTTGTGAATCTGAGTCTACTCTCCTTGTTGATTCCCTTGGGCCTTTGGTAGGCGAAAATCCCTCTACCTTTATCTATTATTCCACTATTCAAGACAAACATTTTATTCAGACAAACTGTTTTACAATTAAACTAACTACTGTACTTGTTCCCAAACAGTTTCAATTCCAATCTTAGAGGAAAAACCCAGCATTGTTTGAGGTATTTTTTTTTATGTTTATTTGAAAGAATTATAGTTTCAGAAGAAGTTACAAAAGTAGTAAGCCCTAACTCTTCACCCAGTTTTCCCCCATGGTTACATCTTACCTAATTATAGCACAGTATCTAAACCATGAAATTGACATTGGTATAATACAAGTGTCATTTTATCACAAGTGCATTTGTGTAACCACCACTGCAATCAAGATATATAACTCTTCCACAATCACAATGACCTCCCTCCCTCTGCTCCTTTATAATCAGGTTTTATGGTTTGGTTGCCCTAACGCTTGGCAACCACTGATCTTATTTCCACATCTATAATTTTGTCATTTTGAGAATGTTAAGTAAATGGAATCATAGAGTACATGACCTTTGAGATAGGCTTTTTTCACTCAACAGTGCCTTTAAATCCATAAAAGTTGCTGCACGTGTGAAGTGTCCATTCTTTTTCATTACTGAGTAGTATTGCATGTTAATGTTAATCATGTGGTGTCACATACTAAGTGAACCACAGGTTAACCATTCACCTAAGGAAAGATACAAGCATCTATCTTGTATAATAAGCATACTATTCCAAAGAATAGTAAGGAGAGATAAGAAAGCCATCCTCAGCTATCAACCCAAAGAAATAGAGGAAAACAACAGAATGGAAAGACTAGAGACCTCTTCAAGAAAATTAGAGATACCAAGGAAACATTTCATACAAAGATGGGCTCGATAAAGGACACAAATGGTATGGACTTAACAGAAGCAGAAGATATTAAGAAGAGGTGGCAAGAATACACAGAAGAACTGTACAAAAAAGATCTTCATGACCAAAATAATCACGATGGTGTGATCACTCACCTAGAGCCAGACACCCTGGAATGTGAAGTCAAGAGGGCCTTAGAAAGCATCACTATGAACAAAGCTAGTGGAGGTGATGGAATTCCAGTTGAGCTATTTCAAATCCTAAAAGATGATGCTGTGAAAGTGCTGCACTCAATATGCCAGCAAATTTGGAAAACTTAGCAGTGGACACGGGACTGGAAAAGGTCAGTTTTCATTCCAATCCCAAAGAAAGGCAATGCCAAAGAATGTTCAAATGACTGCACAATTGCACTCATCTCACACACTAGTAAAGTAATGCTCAAAATTCTCCAAGCCAGGCTTCAGCAGTACATGAAGCGTGAACTTTCAGATGTTCAAGCTGGATTTACAAAAGGCAGAGGAACCAGAGATCAAATTGCCAACATCCGCTGGATCATGGAAAAAGCAAGAGAGTTCCAGAAAAACATCTATTTCTGCTTTATTGACTATGCCAAAGCCTTTGACTGTGTGGATCACAGTAAACTCTGGAAAATTCTGAAAGAGATGGGAAACCGGACCACCTGACCTGCCTCTTGAGAAACTATATGCAGGTCAGGAAACAACAGTTAGAACTGGACATGAAACAACAGACTGGTTCCAAATATGAAAAGGAGTACATCGAGGCTGTATATTGTCACCCTGCTTATTTAACTTCTATGCAGAATACATCATGAGAAACGCTGGGCTGG
The DNA here is from genome assembly GCF_029407905.1 of Bubalus kerabau. Classification (NCBI taxonomy): domain Eukaryota; kingdom Metazoa; phylum Chordata; class Mammalia; order Artiodactyla; family Bovidae; genus Bubalus; species Bubalus kerabau. Next base: position 28,561,962 of record NC_073645.1, read on the forward strand.
AAGAAGCACAAACTGGAATTAAGATTGCTGGGAGAAATATCAATAACCTCAGATATGCAGATGACATCACCCTTATGGCAGAAAGTGAAGAGGAACTCAAAAGCCTCTTGATGAAAGTGAAAGAGGAGAGTGGAAAAGTTGGCTTAAAGCTCAACATTCAGAAAACGAAGATCATGGCATCCGGTCCCATCACTTCATGGGAAATAGATGGGGAAACAGTGGAAACAGTGTCAGACTTTATTTTGGGGGGCTCCAAAATCACTGCAGATGATGCCTGCAGCCATGAAATTAAAAGATGCTTACTCCTTAGAAGGAAAGTTATGACCAACCTAGATAGCATATTCAAAAGCAGAGACATTACTTTGCCAACAAAGGTCCATCTAGTCAAGGCTATGGTTTTTCCAGTGGTCATGTATGGATGTGAAAGTTGGACTGTGAAGAAAGCTGAGCGCTAAAGAATTGATTCTTTTGAACTGTGGTGTTGGAGAAGACTCTTGAGAGTCCCCTGGATGGCCAGGAGATCCAACCAATCCACTCTAAAGGAGATCAGTCCTGGGTGTTCTTTGGAAGGACTGATGCTAAAGCTGAAACTCCAATACTTTGGCCATCTCATGTGAAGAGTTGACTCATTGGAAAAGACTCTGATGCTGGGAGGAATTGTGGGCAGGAGGAGAAGGGGACGACAGAGGATGAGATGGCTGGGTGGCATCACCGACTCAATGTACATGAGTTTGGGTGAACTCTGGGAGTTGGTGATGGACAGGGAGGCCTGTTGTGCGGCGATTCATGGGGTCGCAAAGAGTCGGACAAGACTGAGCGACTGAACTCAACTGAACTAAGGGTCATTTTGGTTGTTTTCAGTTTTGCAAACTGGTTCAAAATTTTGTTCATATGTTCATTGTTAGTATATAGAGGCAAATGATTTGTGTATGTTTATTTCATATCCTGTGACCTTATTAATTTTAGCACTTTCCTTTTGGTAGATTTCTTGGAAATGTACACCATCTCCATATTACAGTAGAGTGCTTCTTGGCCCAGTTAAGCTTGTGACTTAGTTGGTCTGAAAAGATTCGTTTCATGATGGACAGCTGTGGCCCTGCCATCATTTGATATCTCATGTTCAAAAGCTCAGTATCTGTCAGGGCCAAGCAGCATGCCTTGTACCTTTTGAGCAGTATGCATTTCTCTGTTGCAGGAGGGGATGATCACCACACTGGACTTGATTAATTCTACAGTAGCATTCTTTCCCATCTTATGACCCATACTGCATTTTGAGAGCCATAGTGGTGAATTAAATGAAGATATGACAGGAACTAATTTCCTTCCTTCTTCATGTCTTTGAGTGTGGCACGATACATGCCATTTTACCTATTGAAGCCATGCATAATGATTAGAAAAATCTGTTTCACCTGCCTTTACTAATAAGATTATTTTAAGATCTGCATTTCTGAGGGGCACGTAACCTAAACAATAGATGTTTGCCAAGTTGTTTTCTAGGAACCTGGAGTCAGCCACCTCTGGTTCAAGCTAAATTGTTTGAGACTGACTAGGACCACTGACCCTTCAACTGAGCATGTGCCAGCATCCTCTGGGTGACCTTTTGAATATGTGTATGCCTGTAGATTAGTTACGCCTGCACAGAACGATTACCACATCTGTTCCCAATCACCTTTCCCCATGCTCATCATGCTTCAGACTGCCCTACTTCTTCCAAGCCCCTTGCCTTCTGGGAGGCAGGTTTGAGGTTGTTCTCCACTCCCTACACTTGGCAGTCTGTGGATAAACATTTTCTTGGCTACAAACCTCGGAGTCTCCGCGTTTTCACTTGCTGTGGATCCAGCATAACGAAACTGGTTCAGTAACACTATCATTTTTGAATTATTGTCTTTTTTGGTGGGTGGGTGGGCAGTGCTACATAGCAAAAGTATTCATTTAGTCTACTCAATATAATACTTCTTACCCTGTCTAGAAACCATTATTAAGATTCTTTTTTTAAAAAATTAATTTTGACTGGAGTATAGTTGCTTTACAGTATTGTGTAGGCTCCTCTCTCTGTGAAATTTTCCAGGCAAGAAAGTTTTCCAGAAAGAAAGGAGTGGGTTGCTGTTTCCTACTCTAGGGGATCTTCCCAACCCAGGGATAGAATTTGTGTCTCTGGTGTCTCTTGCATTGGCAGGTGGATTCTTTACCACTGAGCCACCTGGGAAGTCCTGTTAGTTTCTACTGTACGGTGAAATGAATCAGCCCTACATATACATGTATTCCCTCTCTTTTGGATCTCCTTTACATTCAGGTCCACCAGTGGGCTTCCCTGGTGGCTCAGATGGTAAAGCATCTGCCTGCAATGCAGGAGACCTGGGTTCGATTCCTGGGTTGGGAAGATCCCCTGGAGAAGGAAATGGCAATCCACTCCAGCAGTGAGCACTCTTGCCTGGAAAATCTCATGGATGGAGGAGCCTGATAGGCTATAGTCCATGGGGTCGCAAAGAGTCAGACACGACTGGGCAACTTCACTTCACTTTCCATTCAGGTCACCGCAGTGCATTAAGCAGAGTACCCTGTACTATACAATGTGTTCTCATTATAGTTGTGGTATTGACACATATACACTGTTGGCACTATGTACAATATTAGGATTCTGACAACTACAAGTATTTCCATTCTAAAAATTCATTTAAAGACCAAGAAAATGATCACCGAGTTTATGTGTGGGCACAATGGATCCACTGTGAGTCAGATCAGGCCAGAACTTCATTACCTGCATCCCATATGATCCCACTCTAACTGGAGGTCATGGGTATTGATGTCCATTCAGATCATATGTCTAAGAATCCATGTGTCTAATCCATGTGTCTGAATATTAATACAAGTCTAGTATATGTTCATCTGAGTAAGTGACCAAAGAGGTATCTGAGAAATTACTGAATTAACTTGTAGCACTACTTCAGAGTCCTTAAAAAACGTCCTCTTCTTCAATTCTATGGGTTCTAAGTACGAAAAATGGTTCAGGTCTGGATACTGGTTAAAAGATCATACATTTTTACTTGGTGTGTCTACCATCAGCCTTAAGTTTTCCATTGTGACTTCATTTGCTTGTATAAATTCAGCTGTGTCCTTCTTGAATGGTCATCTATGTTGCCTCTGCTGCTGCTGCTGCTGCTAAGTCACTTCAGTTGTGTTGCCTCTAGGTAGATCATATTCTCTAACCATCTCCATAGCTCTTGTAGGTTGGGCATCTGTGCCACTGATCTTGGTGAGTATTGAGGTCATTGTAACCACTTGAGTTAGATGGTAAGGCACTGCTTTGTTGCTTAGTCACTGAGTCATGTCCAACTCTTTTGCTACCCCATGGACTATAGCATGCCAGGCTCCTCTGTCCATGGTATTTCCCAGGCAAGAATACTGGAGTGAATTGCCATTTTTCTACTCCAGGGATTCTTTCTGTCCTAGGGATCTAACTCTTGTCTCCTCCATCAACAGGCAAGTTCTTTACCACTGAGTGCCAGGGAAACCCGAGGCACTCCTACCAGGCCTCTCTTATTTGTGGACTTTATCATGCTTTATTGCTACCAGGGTACCCAGTTCTGTGACAGAATATCATACCAGCAGCTCTTCTATTAGTGAGATTCTCAGTATTCTGATGCTCCTCTCATTAACACAATCATTATTACTTTGGTAAATAATGTATCTTCTGAATTTTCTCACGGAATATCATCAGCTGGTATAGTATACAGTTGGCTCTTTGTATCCATGGGTTCTGCATCTGTTGATCCAACCAACCACTGATCAAAAATACTAGGAAAACAAAATTCAGAAAGTTTCAAAAAACTAAACTTAGATTTGACATACACTTGAAACTATTTACATAGCATTTACCTTGTATTAACAACTATTTACATAGTATTTACATCGTATTAGGTATTATAAATAACCTAGAGGTGATCTAAAATAGAGAAGAGGATGTGGTTAGGTTATATGCAAATGCTGTGCTATTTTATATAAGGGGCTTTTGGTATTTACTAGGGTCCTATAACCAATGCCCTCTGGATACCCAAGAAAGACTGCATATACTGTAGAATGGTCACTTCTCTTGAGAATTTTGTTGTCTTCTGTTGTCAGTGAGGGGTTTCTGGTAAAGAATCCTGCCAGTGCAGGAGACTCAGGAGACACAAGTTCATTCCCAGAGTCAGGAAGATCCCCTGGAGGAGGAAATGGCAACTCACTCCAGTATTCTTGCCTGAAAAATTCCATGGACAGAGGAGCCTGGCGGGCTAAAGTCCATGGGGTCGCAAAGAATCAGACTTAACTGAACTGACTGAGCATGCACTCACCATCAGTGATGGCTTATAAAGCACCTGGTCTAAATAAAGCCTCTCTTTATTCTTCAAGGAAAAGAAAAAGTGAAGTTGCCCAGTCATGTCTGACTCTTTGCGACCCTATGGACTGTAGCCTATCAGGCTCCTCTGTCCATGGGATTTTCCAGGAAAGGGTGCTGGAGTGGATTGCCATTTCCTTCTCTAGGGGATCTTCCCTACCCAGGAATCAAACCTGGGTCTCCTGCATTGCAGGCAGACATTTTATGGTCTGAGCCACCAGGGAAGCCTAATTCTTCAAGGAAAAGAGAAGCTACTGTCTTTTAAGAAGACGTTATAATCCATTTACTTTTTGTTTTGTAAATAGAAAAAGAGAACCACTTCAGAAGACCCTGCAGATTGAGGGTAATCCTGGAGTTAAAAGCTCTGAACTTCATCTTCTAATGATTTTAGGGTCCTGATATTGGTATCAGGGACTTGGCAGGTCTTAGAATTCAGCCTTCTCTGAAGCTCTATTACTCTTAATATTATGCCTTGTTCCTGATTATCGAGAAAAATATTCAGTCTTTGAACATTGTAATGTTAGCTATAGACTATTTTTTGTAGATGTCTTTTATCAAGTTGAGAAAGAAAGAAGAAAGAAAGAAAGTGAAGTAGCTCAGTTGTGTCCGATTCTTTGTGACCCCATGGACTATGATCTACCAAGCTCTTCTGTCCATGGGATTCTCCAGGCAAGAGTACTGGAGTGAGTTGCCGTTTCCTTCGCCAGAGGATCTTCCCTACCCAGGGATCGAACCTGCATCTCCCACATTGTAGGCAGACGCTTTACCGTCTGAGACACCAGGGAAGCCAAGTTGAGAAAGGATCTTTTAATTCCTAGTTTTCTGAGAATTTTTTATCAGAAATGCATGTTGGATTTTACTAAAATTTTTTTCTGAATCTATTGAGATGATCATATGCCATTCCTTTATTTTGGTGATAAAGATGAATTGTGTATTAAACCAAACTTGCCTTTCGAGGATAACATCTTGCTTAGTCATGATGTACTATAGTTTTTAAGGTCTCTCATCAGTTGACTTTCATTCTTTAATTTTTATTGGAGTAAAATTTTCATATATTGTTAGAATTGATTTGCTAGATTTCAAAAGAAAATTACTGAGTCTGAGTTCATGAGGGACACTGGTATTAAGTTTTGTTATATCTCTGTAGTATCAGGATAATTCTGGTCTCATTAAATGAAGTGGAAAATGTTTTAAAATCTAATTTGGAGAATAACTTATCTAGATTGTCATTATTTCTCCTTAAATATTTGTTGTAATTCACCAGTGGCACCATCTGTGCCAGTGTTTTCATCGTGGAAAGATTTTTAATTACTAATTCAATTTATTTAATAGATATATGGCTATTAGTTTATTTCTACTTGATTGAGTTTCACTAGTTTATATCCTTCAGTGAACTTGTCCATTTCATCTAAGTTGAGGGCTTCCCTAGTGGCTCAGCAGTTAAGGATCTGTCTGCAATGCAGGAGCCGCAGGGGACATGGGTTTGATCCCTGGGTTGGGAAGGTCCTCTGGAGGAGGAAATGACAACCCACTCCAGTATTCTTGCCTGGAGAATCAGAATCCCATGAGCAGAAGAGCCTGGAGGGCTACAGTCCATGGGGTTGCAGAGTTGAATAGGACTAAAGTGACTTAGCAGGCAACTTGTCTATTTTACAGATGTTAGGTTATTTATAACATTGTTTTATTATCCTTTCTACATCATAAGACTCTTTAGTAATATCCCCCCTTCTTTATGTTGATATTGGTAATTTGTATTGCTTTTTTCCCATTCCTCATAAGTCTGGCTATATATTTATCTATTGTATTGATTTTTCTCAAAGACATAGCTTTTGGTTTCTTTTATTTGTCTCTGTTTTAATTTATTTTTGCTCTTACCTTCTAATTTATCTTTATGTTGTTTACTTTGCGATTAGTTCTTTTTTTTCTAATTTCTTGAGATAGAAGATTAGTTCATTGCTCTGCAGTTCTAGTTTATACAATAGGCAATTAGTGTTATAAAATTTTCTCTAATTGCTATTATACTTGCATCTCATAAATTTTGATATATTGTGTTTTCAATTTCATTCAGTTCAAAATATTGTCTATTTTAATTTCCTTTTTGACTCAATGGATATACAGAGATATTTGATTTAGTTTCTGTATTTGAGGGATTTTCCAAGTAGTGTGCTATTGATTTCTAATTTACTTCCATTACAGTCAGAATACACTTTTCTCATTTAGGTTATGGTTATGATTTGATTATGTTTTGGTAGAATCCTGAACATTTTAGATTTTATGTTAGAAGATTCTAAATCTTATTTAAATCTTCTCTTTTAGCAAGCAGAAATTCTGTTTAGTTTTAGCAGATATGATGTCCCACTTTTGTGTTCTATAGTTTCAATGACAATTTGGTGTTGAACCCTTCCTGTGTTATCATGGTCTGTTTTGTTCTCCTGCCGCCTCTGGGGCTTCTGCTTGATCCCAGCTGATGCTGCCCATAGAGCCGAAGTGCACTTACCTCTGCCCGGTGCTGCCTGGTGAGGGGTAGGAGGTGCCTCACCTGTGTTTCAGTGGCTGCTTTCTTGGGTCAGGCTAACTAGGGGTAAGAGATGCCTCACCTATGTTTCAGTGGCTGCTTTCTTGGGTCAGCCTGCCTAGTGCTAATGAAATTTATACTGGATTCCTGCTGGTGTCAACTGCTGGGACAGAAGGTGCTTACTTGGGTCTCTTTTTTTCTTTTAGGGGTGGGGAGCTCAGGTCATCCTCTGCTCTTAGGTAGAGGGCCAGGAGATGTCACAATGTGACATCCTTCTGCCACAATGTGAAAGGAAGCGAGATGGAGGTATCTGCTGTTTACCATGCAGGTATGTGTGCTTAGTCAACTCAGTCATGTCTGACTGTGTGATCCCATGGACTGCAGCCCACCAGGCTCCTCTGTCCATGGGGATTCTCCAGGCAAGAAGACTGGAGTGGGTTGCCACGCCCTCCTCCAGGGGATCTTCCCAACCCAGAGATTGAACCCAAGTCTCGCACATTGCAGGCTGATTCTTTACTACTACCACTTGGAGGAATTTTAGGGAATGCTGTTCTTTCCCGGCAAGTTGTTTGTTACTCTGCTGGTGTAGCTGTAGTGGGCCACTGGAAGGGGCTGAGCAGAGGACAGGGAAAAATTAGTTTATGTCATCTTCTCTGAGACTAGACCTCTAGGTTTATTATGAAACAGTACATTGTTACTATTTTTGCTTTAGACATTTAATGATGTTTAAAAATAAAGAGAAAAGTGATATGTTTAGTTACATATTTACCATTTCTGGTGATCTTTATTCCTTAATATGGATCCAGATTTCTATCTGAGATCTCTTTTCTTTTGCCTTAAGGATTTCCTTTAATATTTCTTGTAGTGAAATCTCCTTGTGGCACTAGCAGCAAAGCACCCGCCCGGCAATGCAGGAAACAAGAGACACAGCTTCTGTCCCTGGGTTGAGAAGATCCCCTGGAGGAAGAAAGGTCAACCCACTCCAGTATTCTTGCCTGGAAAATTACATGGACAGAGGAGCCCGGAGGGCTACAGTCTATGGGGTCACAAAGAATCAGACACAACTGAAGTGACTTAGCACTCATGTAGTGAAATCTATTAAATTCTTTCAGTGTTTGCATATCTGAGTGTAGAAGTCTTAGAATTCTAGTTTCAGAGGGTTTCTTAGTTTCTTTTTCCAGCAGAACTTTAAATTGTTCTCACTGTCTTCTGGTTGGCATTGTTTCCAATGAGAAGTCTGTTGTCATTTGCATCTTCCTTCCTTAGTACATATGTATCTTTTCTTCTCTGGATCGGATTAAGATTTTCTCTTCATTACTGGTTTAAAGAAAATAGATTACAATGTTCCTTTGTATAGTTTTCTTTTGCTTAGAGTTTCTTAAGCGTCTTGATTCTGTGGGTTTATATTTACTATCAGTTTTGGGAAACTTTTGGAATTAAATTTTCTTTCCTAATCCTTCCTATTCACTCCCTCTTGGATATCAATTATATAGTTTGGGATGCTTGAAATTGCGCCACACTTTGTTGATCTCTTGTACCTTTTTAAGTGTCTTTTTATTCTGTGTGTTTTAGTTTGGATCATTCCTATTATTATGTACAAATTCATCTTTTCTTCTTCAGTCTTTTTCTTCTTTGCTTTTCACTTATTCCAATGTACTTGTTGTTTCCAAAATGTATTTTCATCTGTAGAAGTTCAACTTGTTCTTTCTGTTATATATTCATATAGTCCTTTCAGTGCAGTTCAGTTGCTCAGTTGTGTCCAACTCTTTGTGACCCCATGTACTATAGCTTGCCAGGCTTTCCTGCTGCTGCTGCTAAGTCACTTCAGTCGTGTTCAACCCTGTGAGACCCCATAGATGGCAGCCCACCAGGCTCCCCAGTCCCTGGGATTCTCCAGCAAGAACACTGGAGTGGGTTGCCATTTCCTTCTCCAATGCATGAAAGTGAAAAGTGAAAGTGAAGTCGCTCAGTTGTATCTGACTCTTAGCGACCCCATGGATTGCAGCCTACCAGCTCCTCCGTCCATGGGATTTTCCAGGCAAGAGTACTGGAGTGGAGTGCCATTGCCTTCTCCCAGGCCTTCCTGTCCATTACCATATAGTCTTTTACTTTTTTTTTATATGCAGTATATAGTTATATAACTATTTTAATGCACTTCCCCATTAATTTTATCATCTGTGTTATTTCTGGGTTAGTTTTGATTGATATATTTTTCTCCTCATTATGGCTTATATTCTCCTGCTTCTTTTCATTCCTGTTATTTTTTTTCTAGATAGTATTATGAAGTTTACATTGTTGAATCTGGCTATTTATATACTTATTCAAATATTTTGAGGTTTATTCTGGAATATAGTCAAGCTATTAGAAGAATGACTTATGAGATTTGCTTTTAAAGTGGCAACAGAGCAACCTATAGTCTTGAACTTACTATATCTTCATATGAGGATTATATTAAGCATATATATATATGAGATTATATTAAGCATATATATGAGATTATATTAAGCATATATATATGAGATTATATTAAGCATATATATGAGATTATATTAAGCATATATATGAGATTATATTAAGATATAATAAGTCTTGAACTTATTATATCTTCATATGAGGCAGTATTCTTCTGAGTATTCTACCTAATGCCCACTGTGTTATGAGAATTTGATAATATATCTGGTTGGAACACCAGTTATTCCTCTCCCTTTGTGAGCACTGTAAATTTCTTTGCCAGCTTTTAACTGATTGTACTTTCCCAAGCCTTGAGCAGTTGCTTCAAATACATGCTCTGATCAGTACTTATCTGAAGACTTATAAGTGGGAGGTGGGGCATCTGTATATCTTAGAATATAATTTGTTCTCTCTCTTTCTCTCTTTGCATCTCTCTCCTGCCTGGTACTCTTTCTTATAATTAGTCTTACTCTATTGACCTACCTGGAAACCCAACATCAGTACTGAACTCAGGGAGGCCAACAGCCTCTGCCCACGTTCCTGTTCCCTGCACTTCAGCCTATAAACCCTCTCTAGGTGTAAGCTGAGGTGCAGTTATATGTCTTACTTCATTTGTTGTTCCTCACCTGGGGATCTCTGTCCTGTTTTCCAAAAAACTGCCTGTTTTCCAATACTTGAAAATCTTTGTCTAGTTCCCCCCCCCAACCCCCGCTCCAGTTTTCATTATTTGGCTAAGACAATTGGGTAAATACAGTTCCAATTACTTTTTCTTAGCTGGAAACCAGGATTACAATTTATTGTTTTCTTTTGAACACCTTGAATGTTTCTTTGGCTGATGTCTAGTTATTGCATATGTCTTATTTTACTCTGAATAAGAACTCATTTTTCCATTATGCTCCTTGATTTGTTATTACTGGCATAAAGGAAAGGCTATTCATTTTTCATGTGTTACTTTTAAATCTGAGTGTGCTGTGCTTAGTCGCTCAGTTGTGTCCAACTCTTTCTGACCCCGTAGACTACAGATGGCCAGGCTCCTCTGTCCATGGGGATTCTCTAGGAAATAATACTGGAGTGAGTGGCTGTGCCTGCCTCCACGGAATCTTCCCAAACTAGGAATCAAATCCAGGTCTCCCGCATTGCAAGAGGATTCTTTACTGACTGAGCCACCAGGCAGGTCCAAGAATACTGCATGGGTAGCCTATCCCTTCTCCAGAGGATTTTCCCGACACAGAAATCAAACTGGGGTCTCCTGAATTGCAGGCAGATTCATTACCAGCTGAGTTACCAGGGAAGCCTCTGGGTAGCTTACCAAAATAAACTTCTTCATTACTCACAGAATTTTTCCAATGATCCTCGTATGTTTTCTGAAGGAGTGTGTGTGCTCAGTCATGCCCAACTCTTTGAGACCCTATGGACTGGAGCCCACCAGGCTCCTCTGTCCATGGAATTTTCCAGGCAAGAATATTGATATGGATTGCTATTTCCTTCTCCAGGGGATCTTCCCGACCTAGGGATCAAACCTGTGTCTCCTGCATTGTCAGGCATCGTCTACCATTGAGCCACCTGGGAAGCCCTTAGATTTTCTAGGGCAATAGTTAATATTATTTATAGAATGTACATATTGCTACTTTCTAAAAATATTATATTATCTCACATATCCTTTTGTTTCATTGACAAGATTATTGTTGATGAATGATAGTAGTTTTGGGTGAAAAAAATTTTGTCCTTGATTTTAAAAATCCAGTGATTTTTCTTCAGTAAATATGATGCTTGCTCTAGATTTAAGGAAGACATTATTAAGTTAATAGTGTTTTTCTGCTCCTAGTTACTAAAAATTGGTGAATTTCATCAAAATATTTTAAACATTATTTGGGTTGTCTTATGTTCCTTCTCTTTTAATCATTAATACTACAAATTGCACTAGTAGATTTGCTATCAATAGCTTATATTCGCTGTTGTTGTTCAGTCATCCTGTCAGACTCTTTGAGACCCCATGGACTGCAGCACACTAGGCCTCCCTGTCCCTCACCATCTCCCAGAGTTTTTCAAGTTCATGTCCATTGCATCAGTGATGTCATCCAGCCATCTCATCCTCTGATGCCCTCTTCTCCTTCTGCCTTCAATCTTTCCCAGCAACAGGGACTTTTTCAATGAGTCAACTATTCACACAAGGTGACCAAAATACTGGAGCTTCAGCATCAGTCCTTTCAATGAATATTCAGGGTTGATTTCCTTTAAGATTGACAGTTTTGACCTCTTTTCTGTCCAAGGGATTCTCTGGAGTCTTCTTCAGCACCACAGTTTGAAGGCATCAATTCTTTGGTGCTCTGCCATTTTTATGGTCCAGCTCTCACAACCGTATGAGACCACTGGGAAGACCACCTTGATTATAGGGACTATGTCAGCAGAGTAATGTCTGTTTTTCAACACACTGTCTAGGTTTGTCATAGCTTTCTTGCCAAGAAGCAGTCACCTTCTGATTTCATGGTTGCAGTCACCATCTGTAGTGATTTTAGGGCCCAAGAAAAGGAAATCTGTCACTACTTCCACCTTTTCCCCTTCTGTTTTCCATGAAGTTATGGGGCTGGATGCCATGATCTTAGTTTTTAAAATTGTATTTAGTTTTATTCCAGCTTTTTCACTCTCCTCCTTCACCCTTATCAAGAGTTTATTTAGTTCCTCTTCTCTTTCTGCCATTCGAGTGGTGTCATCCACTCTAGGTTGTTGATGTTTCTCCCGCCTATCTTGATTCCACTATGTAACTTATCCAGCCCAGCATTTCTCATAACGTGCGCAGCATAAAAGTTAAACAAACAGGGTGACGACAGACAGCCCTGTTGTACTCCTTTCTCAATCCGGAACCAATCAGTTGTTTCATACAGGGTTCTAACTGTTGCTTCTTGACTTGCATCCAGTTTTCTCAAGAGACAAGTAAGATGGTCTTGTATTCCCATCTCTTTAAGAGCATTCCACACTGTAGTGTTGGAGAAGACTCTTGAGAGTCCCTTGGGCTGCAAGGAGATCCAACCAGTCCATCCTAAAGGAAATCACTCCTGAATATTCATTGGAAGGATTGATGTTGAAGCTGAAACTCCAATACTTTGGCCATCTGACGCAAAGAGCTGACTCATTTGAAAAGACCTGATGCTGGGACAGATTGAATGCAGGAGGAGAAGGGGACGACAGAGGATGAGATGGTTGGATGGCATCACCAACTCAATGGACATGAGTTTGAGTAAACTCTGGGAGTTGATGATGGACAGGGAGGCCTGGTGTGCTGCAGTCCATGGGGTTGCAAGGAGTCAGACTTGACTGAGCGACTGAACTGAACTGACAGTTATGATCCACACAGTCAAAGACTTTAGCATAGTGAATAAAACTGAGGTAGATGTTTTTCTGGAATTCCTTTGCTTTTTCTATGAGCCAGTGATATTTACCTTCTTTGTAAAAAAATCCTTATTAATCATAATATGTCACATCTTTAAAGTATAGTTGGATTCAGTTATATATTAGTTATCTAGAATATTTGCATATGTATTTATATGTTATATTGATTTCTAACTGTGTTTCACAAACTGAAACCCAAGGATACCAATATTCTATAGATTTAGTCTCATTGTAAGATACTTACATATAGTGCCCTGTTTTGATAGCATTCTCAAATTATACACATCAACTGAACTGAAATGAAGCATAATGTTATGTGAGTTATGTGGGTCAGCACCCTACAACTGAGAACTTTTATCAAGTCCAATGCCCTACTTTGCTTTTGTGCTTAAGATGGCATACTCACCAAGGTTAGATTGAAAACTGACAAGGTGTACAGGCAACAAGGGATAGAAAAAGGTGAAGAACTGGGCCATTCTTAAAGAACAGATTAATATGGGCATATCACACCCAGAAGAATTTAATCATGACAGTTAATGATGTCTTAAAGTTACATGTATATACATTGTGTGATTAGGAAGCCCCCAGCACTTCCTATACAGTCTTAGGCCTGACTCTAGATTAAACAGAATCCATAAAGTTGGGACTTGGACATCAGTTTTGTTTTTTTTTTTTATAAATAGTTCTAAAGTGCAGCCAGAAATGAGAAGCACAGATATAGTCTTTGCCTCAAACTATTAATTTGTAAAAGTAAATGAAGTTATAAATAAGTGATGAAGATTTTATCTACTTCTATTCCAGCAATAAAAGATAAAATAGCCATTTAAAGCCTGCTTTCAAAGTACCACAATGCTAATTTATTTTCAAGTGAATTTGGCATATCTACAGACTTGTTGTATGCCACCTGATTAAAATTGATGTTTGAAGAGTGTGAGATTGCTCATTAGCAGAATTTTTGAAAAATTATTAGTTCTGATGATTTGTAACTAGTAAACCAAGCCTTTAACTTCTTAGTAATTAAAAAAAATATGTATGTGAACAGGCGTACTCATTATTGGTTTTATTAAGCTTAATGTCTAAAAAACAGAAAAATAGGCCTTTCCTCTATCAAGTCTTATGCCACTTATTTACCTTAATGTCATAGTTGAAACTGGGTAACTAGGAATACATTCTATAATCTTTCATTTTTTGTAGGTATGCATTTATGTATATTTTTTTAGATTTTAAGGTAAAAAAAAAAGCTAAAACTAATATGGAATTGGTGACTCAGATGGTAAAGTGTCTGCCTGCAGTGCAGGAGACCTGGGTTCAATCCCTGGGTTGGAAAGATCCCCTGGAGAAGGAAATGGCAACCCACTCCAGTACTCTTGCCTGGAAAATTCCATGGACGGAGGAGCCTGGTAGGCTACAGTCCATGGGATTGCAAAGAGTCAGACACGATTAAGGGATTTCACTTTCACTTTTCAACCTGCTTTTAACTTGTACATATATAAGTAATATGTGAATCAAAATGTGGTTCTGTAAGACATTTTTCTGAAAAGGGGCTCATATATTAGTGTTCATATGATTTTTCCAAGCTTATCTTTGACTAAAATTCTTTCTGAATTTTACTCAGTTACTATAATTTTAAATAATACAAAAACCAGGCCATCCTTAATGCTATGTGTTGCGAATCTCTGGTAAAACAAACTGGGCCTAGGTCTTTTGATGGAGTATGCTGAAACTATCTCTATGACATCCCTATATTTATCCATTCAGGTTTCTATCTTCTATTGCAATATAGCCTCTAGATTTTCTAGATTATAAAATGTAATTCAGTATCTACTTAAAATTTTTCAAACAGCTTATGAATCTGTAGTCATATTTTCTTTATTATTCTTAATGTTATTATTTCATGTTCTTGTTCCCTTTTTTCTCTCTCTCAAACCATTTTTAGGAGGTGGATCAGATTTCCCAGTTTTATTTTGAAATATATAATCTGTATAACTAGGTCATGCTTTATTTTAAATGATTTTTGTCTTTTAATAAGCATTTTTTGTATGTACATGTTCTATTATACACATTACACAACAAATATAAAATGGTATTTATCTTCTTTTGCTTTAAGTAAGCTCTCTAATTATTAGATTTGTAATGTCACTGACTTAATTTTATGAGATTTACAATAGTTACCCTGATATCTGTATTTAAAGAAGAGGAAAAGGATGAAGGAGGCAGATACAGATGGAGATGTAATATTATTACTGATCAGGAATGCTTGGTTAAGAGATGTGGAAAAAGAACCTATAGGAATATAAAGTTGTAAAAATGAAGTAAAACATTAGCAAAAATAATGCACTTATTCTTTATTTGTTTGAGAGCCTTCTTAAATGCCTACCGTTGGTGGATGGTTATATCAAAAAGCCTTTAGACGAATCTCCATCATAGTAAGAAATTTATAAAGTAGGATCACTACAGACAGTGATTGCAGCCATGAAATTAAAAGACACTTGCTCCTTGGAAGAAAAGCTATGACAAACCTAGACAGCATATTAAAAAGCAAAGACATTACTTTGCTGACAAAAGTCAGTCTAGTCAAAACTATGGTTTTTCCAGTAGTCATGTATGGATGTGAGAGTTGGGCCATAAAGAAGGCTGAGCAGTGAAGAGTTGATACCTTCAAACTGTGGTGCTGGAGAAGACTCTTTATTTTTTTTTTTAATTTTATTTTATTTTTAAACTTTACAATATTGTATTGGTTCTGCCATATATCGAAATGAATCCACCACAGGCATACATGTGTTCCCCATCCTGAACCCTCCTCCCTCCTCCCTCCCCATACCATCTTGAAAGTCCCTTGGATAGCAAGAAGATCAAGCCAGTCAATCCTAAAGGAAATCAGTCCTGAATAGTCATTGGAAGGACTGACGCTGAAGCTGAAACTCTAATACTCTGGCCACCTGATACAAAGAACGGACTTATTGGAAAAAACCCTGATGCTGGGAAAAATTGAAGGCAAGAGGAGAAAGGGGAGACAGAGGATGAGATGGTTGGATAGCATCATCAACTCAATAGACATGAGTTTGAGCAAGCTCTGGGAGATAGTGAAGGACAGAGAAGCCTGGTATGCTGCAGTCCATGGGGTCACAGAGAGATGGACATGACTGAGTGAACAACAACAAAATTATATTTTATTTGCCAAAATACACCAAAATTGGAATACCAGAATGATATAGTTTTGGAATACAGAAATGGAAAGTCAGTTTGAAAAAAAATTGCAGTTTTCATAATTAGAAAACATTTGGGAAATATTAGGAGTTATAGGTATATATATTTATACATATTTAAAGGAAATACCAGGGTTCAGTATAATTTGAATACCAAAATACCCATCTGTGTTTTTCTTTAACAAATTAATTATTATGAATTGATTTACAAATCCTATGTGCCACATGAATACTAAGTGATTAAGCTCAAAAGTGGAAGTAGAAATATCAGTATTTATGGGGTTATATAACTTAGAATATTTATAGGGTTGGAAAAGAAATTAAAAGTGCCAAAATGACAACCAGTTTAAAGTTTCTAAATATCTCTTTGATCTGAAAACAATAGAAAGTTTGGGTGCTGTATTTAAAAAAAAAAATCATTTTGTTTGTTGGCTTAAAATATCCTGGGAATTTAATAACACTTTAGTGCCCCCAAATGGCCCCACAAGAACTGAAAAACACAAATATATGATCACTCTTGAAGAGGCAAAAACTGATCCAGTTTATTATTACCTTTACAAATACTTGCACCTGTACATAACTCTACACTAAGTACTAAACTAATATTGTTGATTAGATTGTTAATCAGGAAGGAACAGAGTTCAGACTACCAGAAGGGTCATCTGTGTTTCTAATTGTTTCCCTATAGAGAGTAACCTGCAAGGATTCCTAGGAGTCCCTGATCTTATTTTGAATAAATTGATCAGATTGTGTTTCTCTAGGCTAGGAAAGCCAACTCCTAAAACTATGCCTTGCATAAAATAGGCACTTGATATATATTTACTAATAGATGAGTTCACTGATGCAGATAGTAGGAGAGGTCTATTAGGACAGCCATTGAGGAACAGCAGAGAATACCAATTGCAGGAAGGAATTTCACTCTTTCTGTGTATCCCACAATTGAAGTTTGCTTAAAAAATAAGTTGAGATTTGACTTGAGAATTATTTTCCGCTAGAATGAGACAAAATTCCTGAGGGTCTATCTCCCAATTTTCCACCACCCTTTGGGTGCTTATACTTACGTTTAAAAAAAAAAAAATCATAGTAGCTCAGAGCTTCATGAACCTTTGTACAGTTTCTCCTAATGATGAGGAAACTGTGGCCCAGAATTGGTGAACTGACCAAGGTCACATAAATCAAGCTTTCTGATGTCCTTTCCACTGCACCTATAAACATACTCTGTCAATCACTGATCTTATCAATAACCCTATCTCAGCCTAAAATGTTAATGATTTTAATACAAGGAAAGCATAAGTACCCAAAGAATAAAATGACTTAAAATTGCCCAGTTAACTTTTTCCCTGCTTATTGTACAGATGAGGAAACTGAGGGCTGGAAAAGAGTAGCAATTTCCCCATGGATATATATTAATTTATATGGGTAATGATGCAGTCATCAATGAAAAGTGAGATTAAGATCCATATAAACACTTAACTAAGGCTGGGATGTGTTAATACATTTTAAATTAGTGTTCCCATGGGTCAGCTATAGATTTAGAAGTTTTTATTTTCCTATCATGCAAAGACTTAATTATTCAGATCAAGCTACCCTAAGAGACATGCAACAAATAATAGATGGCTGACCTATTCATTGAGAAAATTACTGAACACAAAATTGTTTCTCAACAAATCTACAGTGAAATAGCAATTCAATTAAAATTACCAGTGAAATAGCCTTAAAAAGCTGAATTTTCCATTTTTTTCATCAAAAGCATTAAACACTGTACACTTTAGACACATTTCTTCTCTAGATAGCAAGTTTTTCCTGAAACCTTTCAAATAACAATAGCAAAATTAGCTCATTGTGTAATTTGTCCACTTTTTTTCAGCTTTATTTCAGTCTTGAGGAATCACTCTTTGACTCAGATTCATCAACATCCTTTTTTTTTTTTTTTTTTTTTTACAATATCTTCTTTGTGCCATTAAATGTGTTAAATAACAGTGCTCCATTATTGTCTTCCACATTTTTTCTTTGTTGCTAATATCTAATCATTAAATTCTGGTGCTGGTACATTATTAGAAAGGGATAGTGCAAGGTTTTTAGACAATATCCATTTGTTGGAAAGCCAACAATATACTCCATCTTCCATGATCCTTAAATAGCTTCTTGACTGACACATCAAGAGGTCTAGTTACATCATAAGGAATTTCACCCAAGTCTGTACATGCCCAGTCAATGACTGCCAGAATTCTGTGACCTCTCATAGCTTATAGAAAATATAAGATTTCACCCAGAATTTTTAAGATGTTCGTATTTGAAAGAGGAGCAAATGATCATCTCTGAATTGAGGAAATACCCTGCATTATATCAGACATCAAACCATCTGCTTTCTATCCTCTAGTAAGGAGAAAAACAAATATAATGAAAGCAAAACACTCTCTTTTTCACCCTCCACCCTCTAATATCCCTGGTGCTTGCTGAGTCCAGTGTGTGCCCCCTGCTTCAATTTCCATGAATTCAAGGATGGACAGGTTTTTTGTGTAATTTTCAAGTAACCCTACATTAGACTTTTCATTTGAATCCAATTTTATGAACTGCATCAAGGCTTTTACTCCAAATTTTCAGTCCTCTCAAGGTCAATGCTGTGTCTAAAGAAACCACCTGTAAATTAACAGTGTAAAGTACTCTTATCCACAGTTCACCAGAGGTGAGGTTCTAAGTAATTCTAAAAAATGGCATGATTTTTTAAACTTGCAAGCTCCAGGCAATACAATATCCTCCCCATTCCCCCTACCCCCTGAAAATTACAGAAAGCTCCTTCAAACCCGAGGTTCTGTTCAGTTCAGTTCAGTCGCTCAGTTGTGTCCAACTCTTTGCAACCCCATGAATTGTAGCACACCAGGCCTCCCTGTCCATCACCAACTCCCGGAGTTCACCCAGACTCACGTCCATCGAGTCAGTGATGCCATCCAGCCATCTCATCCTCTGTCGTCCCCTTCTCTTCCTGCCCCCAATCCCTCCCAGCATCAGAGTCTTTTGCAATGAGTCAACTCTTTGCATGAGGTGGCCAAAGTACTGGAGTTTCAGCTTTGGCATCATTCCTTCCAAAGAAATCCCAGGGCTGATCTCCTTCAGAATGGACTGGTTGGATCTCCTTGCAGTCCAAGGGACTCTCAAGAGTCTTCTCCAACACCACAGTTCAAAAGCATCAATTCTTCAGCGCTTAGCTTTCTTCACAGTTACTCTTTGCTATAATCCAAATGCACTCTCCCTTTGCCCTTGGAATGACAGTTCTAGAACCCTCTGACTCCTTCAGATAAGCTGTTGATTGGCCACAGAAGGATCCCTGATCTGGGACTGAAATAGGCTTAGTGGTGAGAGGACAGAGATATTGACAGACTGTGTCTGTTCAACAAACTCAGTGTCTGTTCATTGCACATGGTGCATAGACTGATGAGATTTATAAGCCCTGTTCTAACCATATATATTCCAAAAAAGTGTCTCTTCTCTCTGCCTTCCTGGCTCATTTATTTGGAAATTTTTCTGGCATTCGGCAGGCTCAATTTTACCCTTTTCATTTACAGAATATTGGGGAAGGGATTAGACAACTTGATTCTGTGTAAACAGTACGTACTTCACATTTTTTTTTTTCATTGAATCACTGAGTAAGACATTGTTAAATTATTCCGTCATCCTTCCATCAGTGGAACATGATTACTGAATCTCCACTAATTAAAATGGCTTTTCAGGAAATGGATCCTAAACACAACACCCAACTTATATACATTTAGAATAAAAGACAAATGAACATGTGGGAGGAGCCTGGGACCAAAAAACAAGCATCCTTTTGGGAGGACAAATTTCATTCTTCCTCATGGATGTTTCTGTTCTTTGTCCCATTGAACTGCTTACAGCTTTGCAAACTGGCCACGTTTCCTCCCTGTGGCTACCATACCATTTTAAGGTCTATATAACTTCAGTTCCCAAATTTACTCCTCCTTGTGGTTTACACTTTTCAAAAGTACCAATGTACCTCCCTGACCGTGACTGAAGTGACTTAACACATACACACCTCACTGACCTCTGTTCTTCCTTAACTCTCCCATGTAGACTACAGGTTACTTGCATTCCTCAATTCTCTGCTGTGAATCTTTAATCATTTTCAGGTAGAGATCTCTTCTCTATTCACCATCTCCAACCCCTTAGTGATAGGCAAAGTGCTTAGGATCAACATAGTTTTAGAAGACACCTGCCTATTCTCAAGTAACTAAAAATACAGATTGTTAAAAACACAGATGATAAGTTGTATCTGACTCTTTTGACCCCCTGGACTGTAGCATGCCAGGCTTTCCTGTCCTTCACTATCTTCCAGAGTTTGTTGAAACTCATATTCATTCATTTGGTGATGCCATCCAACCATCTCATTCTCTGTCACCCCCTTCTCCTGCCCTCAATCTTTCCCAGCATCAGGGTCTTTTCCAGTCAGCTCTTTGTATAAGGTGGCCAAAGTGCTGGACCTTGAGTATAAAATATATCATAAAACAGAAAAAATGAGGTTGTACCAAGTTGTAATTCTTCAGTTGGCTCTACTGAACTCTGTTTTATTTAAAAATTTTCATGGCTAAATATATTTTGGAAATACTGCATTATTATATTTTGCTTTTTCACATTCACAGTGTACATTAATGTATTAAAAAACCTAAGAAATGCTTTCTTATAAACACCAAATTAACTTGAGTTATTATCTAACTTTTGAGTCTGTTTTTAATGTGTGCTGTGCTGTGTTTAGTCTCTCAGTTGTGTCCTACTCTTTGCAACCCCATGGATTGTAGTCCACTAGGCTCCTCTGTCCATGGGGATTCTCCAGGCAAGAATACTGGAGTGGGTTGCCATGCCCTCCTCCAGGGGCTCTTCCCAACCCAGAGATCAAACCCAGGTCTCCCGCGTTGCAGGCAGATTCTTTACCAGCTGAGCCACCAGGGAAGCCTGTGAATACTAGAGTGGGTAGCCTATCCCTTTTCCAGGGGATCTTCCTGACCCAGGAATCAAACCAGGGTCTCCTGCATTGCAGGTGGATTCTTTATCAGCTGAGCTACCAACTGGTAATATTTGAGATAAGAGTAATATAAGAGAGCTTTTCAGAAATACTGTATGTAATATGTGTCTTGTACTTTTACAGAATTATTAAAATCTAGAATGCCTCCTTTTCATAATAGTTAGGTTGCTCCCTATCATTTTCTTGCCACCAACTACCTTTTAAGGCTCATCTCTTACTCCACCCCTGTCTTTATGTGTGTTGCAATTCATTCTCATTCGTGAACATCTCCATCATTCCATCCCACTTCAGGACCCAGGATTCTTTTTTTTTTTTGTAATTCAATAGGAATTTTATTTATTTACTTTTAAAAATTTATTTATTTTAATTGGAGGTTAATTACTTTACAATATTGTATTGGTTTTGCCATACATCAACATGAATCCACCACGGGTGTACACATGTTCCCCATCCTGAACCCCCCTCCATCCTCCCTCCCTGTACCATCCCTCTGGGTCATCCCAGTGCACCAGCCCCAAGCATCCTGTATCTTGCATCAAACCGGGACTGGCGATTCGTTTCTTATATGATATTATACATGTTTCAATGCCATTCTCCCAAATAATCCCACCCTCTCCCTCTTCCACAGAGTCCAAAAGACTGTTATATACATCTGTGTCTCTTTTGCTGTCTCACATACAGGGTTATCGTTACCATCTTTCTAAATTCCATATATATGCATTAGTGTACTATATTGGTGTTTTTCTTTCTGGCTTACTTCACTCTGTATAATAGGCTCCAGTTTCATCCACCTCATTAGAACTGATTCAAATGTATTCTTTTTAATGGCTGAGTAATACTCCATTGTGTATATGTATCACAGCTTTCTTATCCATTCATCTGCTGATGGACATCTAGGTTGCTTCCATGTCCTGGCTATTATAAACAGTGCTGCGATGAACATTACGTTACATGTGTCTCTTTCAATTCTGGTTTCCTTAGTGTGTATGCTCAGCAGTGGCCTAGAGGAGAACATAGGCAAAACACTCTCTGACATACATCACAGCAGGATCCTCTATGACCCACCTCCCAGAATATTGGAAATAAAAGCAAAAATAAACAAATGGGACCTAATTAAATTTAAAAGCTTCTGCACAACAAAGGGAACTATAAGCAAGGTGAAAAGGCAGCCTTCAGAATGGGAGAAAATAATAGCAAATGAAGCAACTGACAAACAACTAATCTCAAAAATATACAGGCAACTCCTACAGCTCAATTCCAGAAAAATAAACGACCCAATCAAAAACTGGGCCAAAGAACTAAACAGACATTTTCTCCCAAGAAGATATACAGATGGGTAACAAACACATGAAAAGATGCTCAACATCACTCATTATCAGAGAAATGCAAATCAAAACCACTCTGAGGTACCATTTCACGCCAGTCAGAATGGCTGCGATCCAAAAGTCTATGAGCAATAAATGCTGGAGAGGGTGTGGAGAAAAGGGAACCCTCTTACACTGTTGGTGGGAATGCAAATTAGTATAGCCACTATGGAGAACAGTGTGGAGTTTCCTTAAAAAACTGGAAATGGAACTGCCTTATGACCCAGCAATCCCACTGCTGGGCATACACAGGACCCAGGATTCTGATCTATACAGGTGACCCTACCTGAGCTTCCAAGTGGGTTTGGCCAGCAAAGAAATATCAGAGTACTGGAGGCTAGGGTCATTGTTCCATGAACTGTCTGTTTCTGTTAGGCTGTGTTGGCAATGGGGTTATTTCTCTCCCAAAGGCCAAAATTCCTATCAGGTTTTTTTTCCCCTTGCCTCCTCCTGTCTTAATTACTTCCTACTATTTCTGTCATGGCATGTTCTATAATTTCATGTAACCCTTCCAAATGGCTTGCAAAATCCCCAGTAGACTCTCTTTAATTATACTTTTAGCCTGTTGAAAGAAACTGTAGGACCTGAATTAAGTTACTTGTGCTGAGCACCATATTAGCAAACCAATACTTAATACCTAACATAAGTGCAAACTTCACCTTCTACCAAGAATACAGTGTTAACCCAGTCAGTCTGGAATTTCCTGGTTAGCAGTAATGAGGTAACCCACCTGAGTCACCGCTTCCATCCCCTTTTCTATTTGCTGGGTTGGATCCTATCCAATTCATGAATCATGGCTGTTGTTGTTCAGTCACTCAGTCATGCCCAACTCTTTGCACCCCCATGGAATACAGCACACCAGGTTTCTCTGTCCTTCACAATCTCCCGGAGTTTGCTCAAACTCATGTCCATTGAATCGGTGGTACCATCCAACCATCTTATCCTCTGTCATCCTTTTCTCCACCTGCCTTCAATCTTTCCCAGCATCAGCATCTTTTCCAATATGTTGGCTCTTTGCATGAGGTGGCCACAGTATTGGAGCTTCAGCTTGAACATCAGTTCTTCCAATAAATAGTCAGGGTTGGTTTCTCCGTGCTGTCCAAGGGACTCTTAAGAGTCTTGTTAAATAGAGTTAACTCAATCTTAATTTTACTTGGGTGAATTTTGCCTGTTTTTTGTTTCCTTCTAGGACCATACTTGCAGACTCCCAAACTGTTATGTTATCATTCCAGCAACCACACAAATTTTCACTTCTTTCTTCACACTGGTCTCTGAGGTTGGAATGCCATTTCATTCATCTTCTAATAATAGGCATCCTCATAATCAGTCAAGGTCTATTCTGACTGCCGTTTTTTTTCCTTTCAGTTTTTCCTTCTTTTGAAAATTACATGTACACCTTGTTCCAGATCCCACTTAGACTGAACAGACTGTCCCACTAGCTTGTAACCTCCCCATAAGTTCGGTTCAGTTCAGTCACTCGGTCATGTCCGACTTGTTGCGACCCCATGAACCACAGCACACCAGGCCTTCCTGCCCATCACCAACTCCCAGAGTTTACCCAAACTCATGTCCATTGAGTCGGTGATGCCATCCAACCATCTCTTCCTCTGTCCTCCCCTTCTCCTCCTGCCCCCAATCTTTCCTAGCAACAGGGTCTTTTCAAATGAGTCAGCTCTTCACATCAGGTGGCCAAAGTACTAGAGTTTCAGCTTCAACATCAGTCCTTCCAATGAATACCCAGGACTGACCTCCTTTAGGATGGACTGGTTGAACCTCCTTGCAGTCCAAGGGACTCTCAAGAGTCTTCTCCAACACCACAGTTCAAAAGCATCAATTCTTCACCACTCAGCTTTCTTTATAGTCCAACTCTCACATCCATACATGACTACTGGAAAAACCATAGCCTTGACTAGATGGACATTTGTTGACAAAGTAATGTCTCTGCTTTTTAATATGCTATATAGGTTGGTCATAACTTTTCTTCCAAGGAGTAAGCATCTTTTAATTTCATGGCTGCAATCACCATCTGCAGTGATTTTGGAGCCCAAGAAAATAAAGTCAGCTACTGTTTCCACTGTTTCTCCATCTATTTGCCATGAAGTGATGGGACCAGATGCCATGATCTTCATTTTCTGAATGTTGAGCTTTAAGCCAAGTTTTTCACTGTCCTCTTTCACTTTCATCAAGAGGCTCTTTAGTTCTTCTTCACTTTCTGCTGTAAGGGTGGTGTCATCTGCATATCTGAGGTTATTGATATTCCTTCAGGCAATCTTGATTCCAGCTTATGCTTCTTTTAGCCCAGCGTTTCTCATGATGTATTCTGCATAGAAGTTAAATAAGCAGGGTGACAGTACAGCCTTGACGAACTCCTTTTTCTATTTGGAACAAGTCTCTTGTTCCATGTCCAGTTCTAACTGTTGCTTCCTGACCTGCATACAGGTTTCTCAAGAGGCAGGTCAGGTGGTCTGGTATTCCCATCTCTTTCAGAGTTTTTCACAGTTTTTTTGTGATCCACATAGTCAAAGGCTTTGACATAGTCAATAAAGCAGAAATAGATTTTTTTGGGGGGGAACTCTCTTACTTTTTCTATGATCCAGCAGATGTTGGCAATTTGATATCTGGTTCCTCTGCCTTTTCTGAAACCAGCTTGAACATCTGGAAGTTCATGGTTCACATATTGCTGAAGCCTGGCTTGGAGAATTTTGAGCATTACTTTACTAGGGTGTGAGATGATTGCAATTGTACAGTAGTTTGAGCATTCTTTGGCATTGCCTTTCTTTGGGATTGGAATGAAAACTGACCTTTACCAATCCTATGGCCACTGCTGAGTTTTCCAAATTTGCTGGCATATTGAGTGCAGCACTTTCACAGCATTGTCTTTCAGGATTTGAAATAGCTCAACTGGAATTCCATAACCTCCACTAGCTTTGTTTGTAGTGATGCTTCCCCATCTCTGAGCACTATATATTTTAGTTACCAAAGTCGCTATGTGGGTTTGTTGAATTGAATTGGAGGTGAGACATTGCATAGAGCTGCTGGAAGGAAATATATTAGTAGATCTAACTCAGATTTTCTCAGATTTCTTAACTCCCAACCATGTGGGTTCACTTTCTCAGTAAAGTGTTTGATGACAACAAAAGTAAAAAGCTCAAACTGTCTGTCATTTAAGCACTTGAGAGAAGCAAATGTATGACTTTCTCAACAACACTTATTATATAGCAAGATGACTACATGTCAGCAAGAGATGGGTCTCAGAAGCTATCAACACACTGCTGTATAAATACAGTGTACTTTGGAGAGCCATTCTTCCATCATTCCATAGTAGTCACTTTCAATCCAGGTGATGATGTTGTGTATGACACTCTTTCATCTCCATCTAGGTTGTAGGTCATTACACAGGAGAGGACTAGCCAGTTAAATCAATCAATCACAGTGGGCACAGTGATGGTTCAGGAGTGGTCTTTGACTCAAACAGGACTATCCAAGATGTTGCTGAAACTATTGGGGAAAATATTCTCTCGCTCTAGGATTTGTAAGCTAGAAGGCTGATATTCTTCATTTTACTTAGGAGAAGAGAGGTTATGTTAAAGTAGCAAAATCCACCAAATCACCTGATAAACTAATCAAAGATTTATTTCTATATAACTCTTTCTCACTGAGTCCATCGTAGTAGCAAGCAGATCTCCTCGTGGTGACTCAAGTATTCAGTTGGATTAAACATTCCATCTAAGAGTGGCACCATCCGGGACTCATGACCTTGTCTGTCAATGTTGCAGGTAGAATGAGACTGGGAAGGCTTGAGCATGAACTTCCACTGGGTCACCCTGATAGTGTCACGTCACCAGTCTTTCAGCATGCCATCCAGAACTAGTGACAGAATATGCCAACTGGAGGAAGAAGGTTGGTGAGTGTTACTACCTCTACCAGAGCTTCTAACTTTGGAACTATCCCAAATCTATGTAGAGATGGTGTGACAAGGAAGCCAAGCTTCAATTAGCAATGTCCAGAGTCATAGATTAAAATTTCTGATGAAAACAGTTGAAACTCGCTCCCACAGAGCATCCCAAATGGCAAAAGCTATGCTTATGTATATGTGTGTGTGCATTTGTCCTATACACATTAAGCATAGAAAATAGATATGCACCCTATGGCAGAAAAGTCATTAAAAAAAAGGATGACTGGGAAACCTAATTTAAAAAATTGTCATGGAACTCACACTGCTGCTGTAGAAACTTATCTACTTATAGCTTTCTGTTCTCTGCCATGTGGGTGAATAAGCAAGGCAGGTGACAGGAAAAGTAGACCTTTATAGTTAATTAGAAACTGGAAAAGCAAAGCCAGAGTTACCCTTAGCTTAAAGCTATGAATCTTTTAGGGAAACAAATAGGATGTGGTTTGTTGAGATATACAATAAGCCATCAAAAGGAATTTATCAACAAGCTGTTCTCTGCCTTTGAAACCAACTTAAAGAGTGTTTGAATCTATGTAGAGTCAGTCATGGACTCCCTTAGTGGCTCAAGTGGTAAAGGATCTGCCTGCAATTAAGGAGTTGTAGGTTCCATCCCTGGGTCCGGAAGATCCCCTGGAGAAGGGAGTGGCTACCCTCTCTTTATTCTTGCCTGGAGAATCCTATGGACAGAGGAGCCTGGAGGGCTATAGTCCATGGTGTTGAGAAGAGTCAGATACGATTGAATGACTAACACACACACAGAGTCAATTGCAAAAGGAGTTTCTAATCTGTAAACTCCAGTAATAAAAAGTTGGCTTTTACTGAGCACCTGCTCTGTTCTAGGCATGTGCTAAATGCTTTACTTAAATTATATCAGCTTGCATTTATAATAACACCCTGAGTTTGATAAGATTATTGTATTATACAATTCAGAATATGGAGGCATAAAGAGGTTTTATAATTTATAGAAAACTGATGAGAAATTCTGACTTTGCTGAAACAAAGTAAGTATTTGTAGGTAAAATCAAATTATCTCTAAGTATTTGTATTTTAAAAGTCTCAGTGTTTATCATGTGTTATCAAGAGCATTTGAAAAATACCTTTTTGAAAAGATTTTTCTTGAATTTTTAAATGCAGAGTTCTAATTTTTTGAAATAAGAAAGACAATGACTAGAAACTGTAATTTCTTCCCCAGATCCAACCCAGTGCTGAAGTCTTATAATAAATTCTAATAGTGAGCAAAATACCAGAAAAGGAAATAAGTAATTTACTGTCTGCTAAACTCTGCAAACCTAACAGATTCAGACTCCACCAGTATTAAGCTCACTCTGAGAGAGGTTTTCTTGGCCTGAGGTTAAACAGAAGATATTTTGAGTTGAATAGCCTGAATTTGAATTCTGGTCTACCCATCAATTAGCTACGGGATCTTTGGCAAATTAGTTAACAATTTAATCCTCAGTTTTCTCACCCATAAAATAGAAATGATAATAATACTAATAGTATATCTCCTTTGGGCTTACCACAATAAAGAGATAAAATGACCGATGTAAAAAGGATTATCAACCTGCCTGGCATACTACAGGAGTTTACAAAATATGAATTATCCTCATCATTAATGTCATCACATTCATTGTCATCATCAGAATTGTCATTATCAGCCATAACCTATTTTTCAGTTAGGTACACTGAAACTACTAACTTGGGTCAATGATCATCTTTTCAGTGATCTTTTTTCAGTTTCTGGAGGCTGCCTGAATTCAAATTCACTTTGTTGTCAGTTTTTTGTTAGCTAATTTTTTTTTCCTTTCTCAACTTTATAATTAGGGACTTAAAAAACAGTGATTCAAAGTTAAGATACTTAACACTAATAAGATATAATTACCGTTTAACTGGCAGAAGTTAGTGCTTTTTGAGTTTCAAGCACAGGATAATTGGAACACATGATTCAGAGTTTGGGCAGTTCTGTTGCATTGAGTAAAGAATCAAAAAAAATATGAGGGGGAAAGTTTTGGGTTATTTTCTATCAACAGAAGGGTATTTAATGTTGTTTACAGGTATGCTTGAAATTTCAACTTTATTCAACTGCAAATCTACTTATTTGTTTGGAGGAAAGAGTTCAGTAGGCAATTAAACACAAGAAGGGACAAAAAAAGTAAAACATGGCCATGATAAAATAAACTAAACAGCAATGAATTTACAGGCATAAATTCGCTTAGATATCAGTAAGTTATTTCCCTGGAGATAGTCTTATGCTCAGATGATGTTATAGCATCCTTGCCTTCATCTTTGGTTTCTTCTGCCATTTCTCCTTCTTCCCTCCCTAGTTCCCTTCATTACTAAGCAGGACCCAGTCCAATGCTGGGAACACATATATGAGCATGAATGATAACAGGTCCTCTTTGCTGTCGGTCATGAATATTTGTGTAGTGAAGAACACAGAAAGTGAATCAACAGTGACAAAGCAGATGAAGTGAGGCAAGTCACTGAGCACATAATGGAGTTATAATATCCAAACTTAGATGTATGGGAAAAGCGTTCTGGAGGAAGCAACTTCTGCACCCAAACTAGCAGGATGAGAAGTTACTTAAATTGTGTATAAAAGCGAGGAAAGGGAGATTTTAAAAGGTGAGCAAATAGCATGTATGGAAACAGGAGACCCTAGATGTATGCCGAGTTCTTGACATCATCCATAACTGTGGGAACCTGGAGGCTGGAGATAGATCAAGTTTAGAGAGGTGTGGAAAGCATCAGCAGGTCTTAAGTGTTGCTCTGTCACAATCACAGTTAAGTTCTAGGAAGATCACCTTAGCTATACTATGGAGAATGATTTTGAAGGATGTGAAGCAAGTTCAGCAATAGCAGAATCAATAAAGAAGCTATTGCAGTGATTCAAGTGACATGATGACCCGAAGTAGGATAATAGAAATAGGGAAAAGAAACGTATATGGAGTCAAGAAATGACAACGACTGTAAAATCAACAGAATTTAGTGGTTTCTTGGTGGGAGAAGGGGTCATTTTTGAGTAAGAAGAATAAGACTTTAAGGAGGCTGCCGAGGTTACTGGCTTAAGGAAATGGATGGACCTATTTATGGAGATCAGGAACCCTGGAAGAAGCATAACACTCATAAAGAAAAAAAGTAGATCTTCAAAGATCTCTCATAAGGATGAGAAACAGGAGCTCACAAAAGAGACTGAGAAGGAACAGTCAGAGGCAGGAGGTAAAGCAGAAAACCATTTTGCCATAGCTTCCAGGAAGAGGGTGTTTAAGAAAAGAAGCTTGTATGTGGGTAAGCATATTGGGAGTCAGGGTTTCAAGACATTTGCTTGCTGAGGAGCAGAGTATGAGCAAACAGAGCAAATGAGTGCAAATGTCTCTTTCCTCTCTAATTCTAAGTGGTATGTAATAAACAAGAGATGTCTGCCTCTGTAGGCTATAGTCAGAGTTGGGGGCCTGTTCCTTCCCAGCAAGACTCAGAGAAACTGCGAGCCCTTTGAAGGAAAGATAAACAGGGATTACTTAAACCTAGTATCAAAGTTCCTATTAATAATAAATATCTATGTACCCAATCTATGATAGAGACAGAGGAAGAGAGAAGAGAGAACAAGTCAGGACTGAGAAATGTAGTTGTGAATGCCCATGAAAATATTCTTTTCATGTTTCAATGCCATTCTCCCAAATCTTCCCACCCTCTCCCTCTCCCTCTGTGGCGGATTCATTTTGATATTTGGCAAATCTAATACAGTTATGTTAAGTTTAAAAATAAAATAAAATTAAAAAAAAATATTCTTTTCAATCAAAAGATTGACTACCCTACTGGCAAAGTGGCATCTTTTTCCCAGTGGCAGAGTAATGCCACCTGATGTGTTGCTTTAGGAACTCAGCACTGGGATTGGCTAAAACCACTTGAGTGGTTAAGGAAAGCTAGACAAAGATGCTACAGAGATGTCTGTTCTTGTTCCAAAAGCATACAATTGGTTATATCAACAGCAATAATAATCATACTCATATTCCTAATAAATTTTAATGATAATATTTATTAAGTGCAGTATTATAAATCAGACTTTGCACTAAGTGTTTTACTTGCATTAGTATTTAATGCTTATAACTAACCAACAAAGTTACTGTGATTAGCCTAGTTTTAAAGATGAGAAGATAAGAAACTGAGATATCAACGAATGTGCCTGAGCGTACACGTCTGCTGCATGGTAAAATGAGGACTTGAATCCAGTCTGTTCTGCCTTTTCACCTTGAATGGTAATGGGAAAACCTTGATTATTATAATAAAAACACTATGAGACAACTCAAAATTGCATAACAATTATTATGCTAAGTGCTTTATTGTTATTATTGCTTTTAATCCCCACAATCACAGCATGAGCCAGGTACTATTGTACACCCATTTTATTATTTTTTGCAATTTTTATTTATTTATTTTTTTGAGTACACTGTGTTTTCTTTGCTACTTACAGACTACTTTGTCTACAACTTTCTCTAGTTGTGGAGAATGAGGGCTGCTCTCTAGCTGCAGTGTGCAAGGTGGTATCTCTTACTGCAGAACACAGGCTCTAGGGTGCATGGGCTTCAGTAAGCTGTGGCTCATGGGCTCAGTAGTGGTGCCTGGCACACAGGCCTTGTTGCCCTGTGGCATGTGGAATCTTCCCACACCACAGATTGAACCCATGTGCTCTGCCTTGGCAGACAGATTCTCGACCACCGGGGAAGTCCTGTATACTCATTTTATAAAAGTAAACTCAAGTCAGGAAACTGTTGAATGTTACAGAGTTAGTACACTGCAGAGCAAAGACTTTATCCAAGTTGTCTGACCTTATTAGATCCTATGTACTCAACCATCTCCCTGTTGCTTTTTAACCTATGATACATATCAAAGATGCCTGGGTCTGAACTGGACAGAGGCAGAGTGTAGTAGTAATACAAAAATCGATTTTGGCCTTCATTTTTGCCTCTCTGAAAGGTGACATACATTTGGTGCATTGTTTACCTCCTTAAAAGAAATAAAGTGTGGTCACAACTCATCTGAGAACTTGCAATCTATTGCTAAGCCTATTGCTATTCTTTTTAAGAAAGATGAATCAGAGAGCTCTGAGTGGAAGAGGGGGCATTACACTTTTTAAAAATAATTCAGAATAATTTTCCAGCTGAAGATGTTGTGAGATAAACTTAGCATCCAGTCCAGAGGCTGCCAAATCATATCTGGTTCAGGGTTTGATCCTACAAAGTGAATGTCTGTCAGGATTGGCAATGGGGACCAAGGAAAGACTTGAGACATCCTTTCAAGATTATTTTCCTTCACTGAGTTTTAAAGAAGGGCACTGATCTCTTGATCCTCGATCAGGACATGTTTCCATCATGAAAATGTTATCTGACTAGTCCTTACCACTCGAGAAGAAGAAAAGGAAGCTAGAATTCCTCTAAAATCCCCACAGCTTGCTGAGAGCTACTAGAGCCAGGCAAGAAATGCTTTTTATCTCAAAGCTGAAGCCAGCAGGAAAAGCTTTTAAAAAAGCATCACCATACAATTTATACTAAATAATGAATGTGCAGGGGATTCTGTTAGGGATGCATGTTAGAAATTTCATTAGCTTTGTTACCCGGGATTTCTATGGATATAGCCCATAGATATTCCTTCTATAAAATAATAGTGGCTTCCTGTACCCATCTCTGCTATATTACCGCCTCCACATGATTCACAAGAGACATGGCCATAGGCATTCAACATGAATGTAGACTGATGTTTTCCTTGAACTTCATACAAATTCACACACAAACACACACACATACACACTCCTGCACCAGGTAAAAGTGAAAAAAATCCAAACAAAAATAACTTTAAGGACATTTTGTCATACTTTCCCCTCATTTGTTTTCTATCATTCATATAAAATTTATTAAGCATATTCTTCTCATCAGGTGCTCACCAGGTGCTATGGGTGATAAAATGGTGAATAAGGTATGGCACTTAAACTCAAGGAGTTCATAATTTATTGAGGCTAACTGTGGAGTAGACACTTTATAATAGTACAAAGCAGACCATGCTATTTGTTACTGTAATAAAGATACAAACAACATTCTTAGGGGAGCACAGAGGAGGAATAAATACAATTTGAATGGAATAGTTGGTTGCATTAAGTGTTTTGATCCCGTGTCTCTAACCACTTTACTAGTTCTGTAACTGTGAACATGTCCTTGGCTGCACTAAACCTCGGTTTTCTCATTTGTAAATTGAAGATAATAAGAGAATGTTTTCTTGAAGATAATCTGAGGAACAAGCATTCAATTATTATTAGGCATTGCACTTATAAAGGGGGTGGTGGGGAAGGCATTTCTGGGGTAGTGACATTTCAGTTGACTTTGGAAAGAGAGTAGTGTTTTTAATAGGGAGGCAAGCCTCTCACAGGAGGCTGTGAGAAAGATTTCCCAGCTGAGGGACAGCATGAGCAGACTGCCAGTTGTGATCACCTGCAGGTAAACAAGTCAGTACATTCTCTTATTTCTCCTGCCCTGCCTGGCATTTCTCACTATTAGGATCGCCTCTTTGGATTTGTGCAAAGGAACTACTTCCAATGACCAGAATCAAACCTGACATCTAATGTCTAAATGTGTGGAAGGTCTAGCGCTCATTTTTAAATTCATTGCTAACCATTAATGCTCAGTCATTTTATCCAGTTAGCCAACAAGAGCCTTAGGAAGGTGAGTTTGAGGCCACGTGGAAGCATTCAGGACAGCGCTGGGATGCAGGCAGTGCCCTGAGGGCACCCCCAGTGGTGTAAGGAACTGCAAAGCTGCTGGACTTGGTGGAAGGGCCAATAGTCAATGAGCTGCCTTGACATTCTCGTAAAGGCAAGTTCAGGCTGTGTCTATCAGCCTTGTCTAAATGGACGGAAAGCGTGAAGAGGAGGGTGAGCTGGGGATAGCTGGTACTGAAGGCCAAGTCCTTAGCCACAACCACAAATTACTTTTACTGACTTTCAGTTGAATTTCTCTTACTCTGATGCTGAAAATCAGCCCCAAGGTGACTAATACCCATATTTCCTTCTCATTGTTGACTATTTCATCACAAGAGCTTTCCAGTCTAGCCGTGGGTATCTAATTGTGCCTTTTGGCTCATATTACTCATTAACTTGGCATACTGCATCCCTCTTCTCATCTATGACAAGCTGAATCATCCTTTCTTTCCTCTAGGGCTGAACTTCACTAAGACTCTTTCCCTTGTCCCCTCTTTCTCAACTTCTGAACTGAATGTGCTTCTCACTTATTGGGTTTGAGGATACATTACCACCTAATAGAGGATATTACTTGTTTATCTTGGAAGCTCTGTTCCATTTCTAATGTTGGAATCTGAGTCTCTTGAAAAGAAAAAAGGGGCAGAGATCTGTTTTCCTGCTTATAACATCTAGCCTAGAGCCCTAGGTATGTCCTTTGAAGATTTGCCTATTAATTACAAATATGATAAAAAAGCACAGTAAGCAAAATCCCATATCTTCAAATCCTATATCCTCCCCTTCATTATCCCCAATATATTTTATATTTAAAATATTTTCATGCCAAGCTATACCTATCTCCATTAATTTAGAACTCTTTCCCTTGTTTCTTG
This sequence comes from Bubalus kerabau, assembly GCF_029407905.1. Lineage (NCBI taxonomy): Eukaryota > Metazoa > Chordata > Mammalia > Artiodactyla > Bovidae > Bubalus > Bubalus kerabau. The sequence continues at coordinate 28,595,858 of NC_073645.1, forward strand.
CAAAACCAGAAAATGAAAGAAAATAAATTAACAAGAAAATGCTAAGGTAAATGAGTGCCTAGGTCATGCCTGTCTTCTGCATGTAGAAAGTTGTCCATGTATGAACACCCTGATTTGCTATAGTCCATAAGGTTTTCAACTAGCATGCATGAAATATGTTCTAATATGTATTTCCTCTATTAGGAAGGAGAATACAAAGTCCAGAGAGCTCATTAAATGACCTAAAACAATTAAATTACCACAGCTGAGCCTGCAATCTAGGCCTTTCCAACTCCCATTTCAGGGTTCAACCCATTATGATTTAGTAAGAAAGGATGGCATTGGGGACAATGGCAATGTCACAATTGACAGAGTAATTCATCTATTCTGTGAATAAACCTCTCTTTTCAGCCAGATGAACAGGAACAGTACACGTGCTCTAACACCAGATTCTCAGAGAAAGTTCTCTCTGATTCAATGTCTAAGCCCCAGTGTGCACATGCAGCCTATTCTTTCCTTCCTAAACAGCCTCACACACACACTGGTTGCCAATTAAGGCTTTGTTGCCAATAGGGTAGTCAAGACCTAAAATTAGCCCCTCACTTCTTATGACTCCAGGGGACTCAGCCAAAGGGATATTTATGAGTGTTACAGACCCGCAAACTAAAGACAGCCATGACATAGAGTGAGTCAAAACTGCTCATTGTTCTGGAGACGCCTAAGTGAAATGAACTCTCTTGAAATAGATGAAGAGGCTCTTCACTCAATTCTTATCTCTGTACACTCAGAGGTAATTATGAAAGACAAATAATGAAGATAATCATTGTTTTTATATATTAAAACTTCCATACATGGTTCTATAACTCTAAAACAAAGCTAGCATATTTTTTGACATTTATCATGTATCAAGTCCTTAACAAAAGGTAAAGAAGTATGTATTGTTATTTCTATTTTTCTAATAAAAAAAAAGCAACATTAAGAGGTTGAATACTTGGTGAAGGTCATAAAAACTGCTGAGAGGGCCTGCACCCAAACCACTTCTGTCTCCTAAAGTCATGCCTTCCCTGCCCGTCTCTATTGCAAAGACCGACAGATTGTCACTCTGGTCTATGAGATCCCATAAAATTTGGTCAAATTCTGTATTATAAAGACTAAGATTATTGTATTATTTTTAAACATTCTCTGCATAACTGTTTGCATCCCTTGAGAATTGTGGAGCTCTAACTTCTGGCCATGTCACTTATGAGCTTTATAAAGGTGGCCAAATCATTGGATAATTTTGTACCACACTTTTCTTGTCTATAGAACAGAAATGTAAGTTTCCATATCATAAAGTTTCTGTGAATAACTAAATGAGTACTCAACTTGCTATTCTGTAAGTGCTCAAGCAGTTATCATTATCCAAGGGCCTAAAGAGAATGAGCAATTGATGGCAAATCATGCATGTTCATTGTAGGCAAAACCATGACTCTCTTATGCACCACTAGGATTATACCCAGTTAAGTTCAGTTCAGTCAGTCAGTCGTGTCTGACTCTTTGCAACCCCATAAATCACAGCATGCCAGGCCTCCCTGTCCATCACCAACTCCCGGAATTCACTCAGACTCACGTCCATCGAGTCGGTGATGCCATCCAGCCATCTCATCCTCTGTTGTCCCCTTCTCCTCCTGCCTCCAATCCCTCCCATCATCAGAGACTTTTCCAATGAGTCAACTCTTTGCATGAGGTGGCCAAAGTACTGGAGTTTCAGCTTTAGCATCATTCCTTCCAAAGAACACCCAGGACCAATCTCCTTTAGGATGGACTGGTTGGATCTCCTTGCAGGCCAAGGAACTCTCAAGAGTCTTCTCCAACACCACAGTTCAAAATCATCAATTCTTTGGCAGTAGACTTTCTTCACAGTCCAACTCTCACATCCATACACGACCACTGGAAAAACCATAGCCTTGACTAGATGGATCTTTGTTGGCAAAGTAATGTCTCTGCTTTTGAATATGCTATCTAGGTTGGTCATAACTTTCCTTCAAAGGAGTAAGCGTCTTTTAATTTCATGGCTGCAATCACCATCTGCAGTGATTTTGGAGCCCAGAAAAATAAAGTCTGCCACTGTTTCCACTGTTTCCCCATCTATTTCCCATGAAGTGATGGGACCAGATGCCATGATCTTAGTTTTCTGAATGTTGAGCTTTAAGCCAACTTTTTAACTCTCGTCTCTCACTTTGTTCAAGAGGCTTTCTAGTTCCTCTTCATTTTCTGCCATAAGGGTGGTGTCATCTGCATATCTGAGGTTATTGATATTTCTCCTGGCAATCTTCATAGAGCCTGGCGTTTCTCATGATGTACTCTGCATATAAGTTAAATAAACAGGGTGACAGTATACAGCCTTGATGTACTCTTTTTCCCATTTGGAACCAGTCTGTGGTTCCATGTCCAGTTCTAACTATTGCTTCCTGACCTGCATATAGGTTTCTCAAGAGGCAGGTCAGGTGGTCTGGTATTCCCATCTCTTTCAGAATTTTCCACAGTTTATTGTGATCCACACAGTCAAAGGCCTTGGCATAGTCAATAAAGCAGAAATAGATGTTTTTCTGGAACTCTCTTGCTTTTTCGATGTGTATCCAGCAAAGAGTAAATATACACATATATATTGGTTCACTAAAGAGGTGAGCAAATCATTCGAAGTTCTGAATAAAGTAGATATAGCCTTGTTTGTTGTTGTTTGGTCACTAAATCATGTCTCAGTCTTTGCAACCCCCATGAAATGTAACCTGCAAGGCTCCTCTGCCCACGGGATTTTCTAGTCAAGAATACTGGAGCAGGGTGCCATTCCTTCTCTAAGGCATAGCCTTGATGGTTCTCAACCCATCAACCATGGCCCTTGAGGATTAGCAGATCTACTGTGAGAGATCTGTAAAACAGTATCTGCTAACAAATAAGTCCCACACATAGAAGCTTTGTTATTTTCTAACTATATATAGGTACTCTTGTGATTTTTGAAATACAAAATTGTTTGAAATGTTACTTATATCTTAGGAGTTTCTTATCATTTATTTTTCCATTCAATGGCTAATACAATTATGACTATATGATTGGGGGAGATGTCCATAAAGTTTTGTAAAACAAAGGAGAAAGGGCATATACGTTAAAGATTAAAAACACTCTACCAAGACATTCAAAATTGCTTGCCAGTAACAGTTATGGTTCCTTCAAACTGGAACCACACAGAGTGTGTCTACAAAGAATTTGATTTTTTTCTCATAACATAGAATATGCATTTAAACAAGGCCAGAGTAGAAAGAACCATCTCCATTTTCTGTTAAACTTGTCCTTATTTGCTACTTTTCTTTATGTCATAACAAAAGAGTATGAATGTGAGCTTGGAAAATACTTTGATACTTAAGAAATAAACATTTCCCCCACATCCATAAGAGTGAATGCCTGTAGCCTTGTTTTGCCTACATGGTCCTTTTCCTTTGGCTGTGATTGGTTGCCCATTAGAGGCTGGGAGCACTTTATCCCAGGCTAGGCCAATCAAATTCTCTCTTCCAGAAATTTGGAGGTTGAGAGAATCTAGTAGAGTTCTTGGTGGGAACTGAGGTAATGAAAACTCAGTAATCACACATTGGATCAGTGAACATGAGGCCTCAGAGTTGGGAGGTAAGTGACACAGAAAGAGGACAAGAAGATCATGTAAGAGAACCAATGAATCCATAAAGGGAAGCTTTCTAAGCTCCTAAGAGCTTCCTAGCCATTTTTGAATCCTGGATTTACATCTTATGTTGAAGTTCCGTGGAACATGATTGTATCTTGATTCTTTACTTCATTAATTACTTACTGAACATTTGCTGTGTCCTTTGGGGTTTCCTTCATAGCTCAGTTGGTAAAGAATCTGCCTGCAGTGCGAGAAACCCAGGTTCGATCCCTGGGTTGGGAAGATCCTCTGGAGAAGGAAATGGCAACCCACTTCAGTATTCTTGCCTGGAGAATTCCATGGACAGAGGAGCTTAGCAGGCTACAGTCCATGGAGTCGAAAGAGTTGGACACGACTTAGTGACTAAACCAAACCAGATACTATTCTAAGCACTGTGGATACAACAGTGAAATAAATTAATGAAAATCCATGCTCTTCTGAAGTTGATATGCAAATGTAGGAAATACAAAATAAACAAGGTAAATGGTTAAAATCGACAGTGATATCTACTGGGAGAAAATTAAATGTGGTAACAGGTGTTATGGGTGGAGGTTCACTTTTGGTTACGTAGCTAGTTGAGGCCTCAGAGAAGGTGATATTTGAGTGATGTGAAGGGGATGAACTTCACACTAGGACAAGTTCAGAAGCAAACCTATGAGTATGGAATGGAGTAAGAAGGAAGGGGGGTGAATAGGTAATGAGATTTGAGAGATGGTGTCCCAGATTCTGTATAATTTTACAATCATACTAAACTCTCCTGCTCTGTTTCACTTTGAAAGTGTTAGCCATTGGATCATTTTGAGCAAATGAATGACACAAACTGTTTCAGTTTTAACAGGGTCACTTTTAGAAGCCAACATTTTCCATTTCTTCAATTAGGTTAACATGTGCTGGTCCTTTTTGCTTAGAGTACATCCAAAATTCTTAACTACAACACCCTTTGTCTGTGTAATTTTTGAGGCAAAAAATAATAATAATAATTGGTAAAGAGATCTGATAGAGTGCCTGAAGAAATATGGACTGAAGTTTGTGACATTGTACAGGAGGCAGTGATCAAGACCATCCCAAGGAAAAAGAAATGCAAAAAGGCAAAATGGTTGTCTGAGGAGACCTTACAAATACCTGTGAAGAGAAGAGAAGAGAAAGGCAAAGTAGAAAAGGAAAGGAAAGATATATGCATTTGAATGCAGAGTTCCAAAGAACAGCCAGGAGAGATAAGCAAGTTTTCTTCAGTGATCACTGTGAAGAAATAGAGAGAAACAATAGACTAAGAAAGACTAGATATCTATTCAAGAAAATTAGAGATACCAAGGGAACATTTCATGCAAAGATGGGCATAATAAAAGAAAGAAACAGTATGGACCTAAAAGAAGCAGAAGATATTAAGAAGAGGTGGAAGGAATACACAGAAGAACTATACAAAAAGATCTTCATGGCCCAGATAATCATGATCTGTAATCATGAGGTGTAATCACTCACCTAGAGCCAGACATCCTAGAATGAGAAGTCAAGTGGGCTTTAGGAAGCATCACCATGAACAAAGCTAGTGGAGGTGATGGAATTCCAGTTGAGCTATTTCAAATCCTAAAGCTGATGCTTTACCATGCTGCACTCAATATGCCAGCAAATTTGCAAAACTCAGCAGTGGCCACTGGACTGGAAAAGGTCAGTTTTCATTCCAATCCCAAAGAAAGGCAATGGCAAAGAATGCTCAAACTACTGCACAATTGCATTCACCTCACACACTAGTAAAGTAATGCTCAAAATTCTCCAAGCCAGGCTTCAGCAATACGTGAACTGTGAACTTCCAGTTGTTCAAGCTGGTTTTAGAAAAGGCAGAGGAACCAGATATCAAATTGCCAACATCTGCTGGATCATCAAAAAAGCAAGAGAGTTCCAGAAAAACATCTATTTCTGCTTTATTGACTATGCCAAAGCCTTTGACTGTGTGGATCACAATAAACTGTGGAAAACTCTGAAAGAGATGGGAATACCAGACCACGTGACCTGCCTCTTGAGAAACCTATATGCAGGTCAGGAAGCAACAGTTAGAACTGGACATGGAACAACAGACTGGTTCCAAATGGGAAAAGGAGTATGTCAAGGCTGCGTCTTGAGAAACCTATATGCAGGTCAGGAAGCAACAGTTAGAACTGGACATGGAACAACAGACTGGTTCCAAATGGGAAAAGGAGTATGTCAAGGCTGTATATTGTCACCCTGCTTATTTAACTTCTATGCAGAGTACATCATGAGAAACGCCGGGCTGGAAGAAGCACAAGCTGGAATCAAGATTGCCAGGAGAAATATCAATAACCTCAGATATGCAGATGACACCACCCTTACAGCAGAAAGTGAAGAGGAACTAAAAAGCCTTTTGATGACAGTGAAAGAGGAGAGTGAAAAGGTTGGCTTAAAGCTCAACATTCAGAAAACTAAGATCATGGCATCTGGTCCCATCACTTCATGGGAAATGGATAGCGAAACAGTGGAAACAGTGTCAGACTTTATTTTTGGGGGGTCCAAAATCACTGCAGGTGGTGACTGCAGCCATGAAATTAAAAGACGCTTACTCCTTAGAAGGAAAGTTATGACCAACCTAGATAGCATATTCAAAAGCAGAGACATTACTTTGCCAACAAAGGTCCATCTAGTCAAGGCTATGGTTTTTCCAGTGGTCGTGTATGGATGTGAAAGTTGGACTGTGAGGAAAGCCCAGTGCCGAAGAATTGATGCTTTTGAACTGTGGTGTTGGAGAAGACTCTTGAGAGTCCTTTGGACTGCAAGGATGTCCAACCAGTCCATCCTAAAGGAGATCAGTCCTGGGTGTTCATTGGAAGGACTGATGCTGAAGCTGAAACTCCAGTACTTTGGCCACCTCATGCAAAGAGTTGACTCATTGGAAAAGACCCTGATGCTAGGAGGGATTGGAGGCAGGAGGAGAAGGGGATGGCAGAGGATGAGATGGCTGGATGACATCACGGACTCGATGGACATGAGTTTGAGTTAACTCTGGGAGTTGGTAATTGACAGGGAGGCCTGGCATGCTGTGATTCTTGGGGTTGCAAAGAGTCGGACACGACTGAGTGACTGAACTGAACTGAACTGAACTGAACACACGCTAGCAAAGTAATTTTCTAAATTCTCCAAGCCAGGCTTCAACAGTATATGAACCGTGAACTTCCAGATGTTCCAGCTGGATTTAGAAAAGACAGAGGAACCAGAGATCAAATTATTAACATCCGTTGGATCATCAAAAAAGTGAGAGAGTTCCAGAAAAACATCTATTTCTGCTTTATTGACTATTCCAAAGCCTTTGACTGTGTGGATCACAATAAACTCTGGAAAATTCTGAAAGAGATGGGATTACCAGACCACCTGACCTGCCTCCTGAGAAATCTGTATGCAGGTCAGGAAGCAATAGTTAGAACTGGACATGGAACAACAGACTGGTTCCAAATTGGGGAAGGAATACATCAAGGCTGTATATTGTCACCCTGCTTATTTAACTTATATGCAGAGTACATCATGAGAAATGCTGGGCTGGGTGAAGCACAAGCTGGAATCAAGATTTCTGGGAGAAATACCAATAACTTCAGATATGCAGATGACATCACCCTTATGGCAGAAAGCAAAGAAGAAATAAAGAACCTCTTGATGAAAGTGAAAGAGGAGAGTGAAAAAGTTCGCTTAAAACTCAACATTCAGAAAAGTAAGATCATGGCATCCAGTCCATTCACTTCATGGCAAATAGATAGGGAAACAATGGAAACAGTGACAGATTTTATCTTGGGAGGCTCCATAATCACTGCAGATGGTGACTGCAGCCATGAAATTAAAAGACACTTACTCCTTGGAAGAAAAGTTATGACCAATCTAGACAGCCTATTAGAAAGCAGAGACATTACTTTGCCAACAAATGTCCATCTAGTCAAGGCTATGGTTTTTCCAGTAGTCATGTATGGATGTGAGAGTTAGACTATAAAGAACATGAGTGCCAAAGTATTGATACTTTTGAACTGCTGTGTTGGGGAAGGCTCTTGATAGTTCCTTGGACAGCAAGGAGATCCAACCAGTCCATCCTAAAGGAAATCAGTCCTGAATATTCTTTGGAAGGACTGATGCTGAAGCTGAAACTCCAATACTTTGGCCACCTGATGTGAGGAACTGACTCGTTGAAAAAGACCCAATACCAGGAAAGATTGAGAGCAGGAGGAGAAGGGGACAACAGAGGATGAGATGGTTGGATGGTATCACGGACACAATGGGCATGAGTTTGAGTAAACTCTGGAAGCTGGTGATTGACAGGGAGGCCTAGCATGCTGCAGTCCATGGGGTTGCAAAGAGTCGGACACGACTAAGTGACTGAACTGAAAGAGAGCTTGCCTCTACACCTTGAACAAACTTCTTCTTTTTTTTTTTTTGATTGGTGTTTTGCTCTCTGGTTGTCTTATGCTCCTGGTGATACTCAGCAGCACAGAATTTGAAAGAGATTGAGGAGCAAATGAGTTAACCTTTAACAGCAGTGGGAAGACGATATTTGTAGTCTCCCTCAAAGTCCACTGGGTTCATAGGAACAGATGATATAGGAATAAATTACATTTAAATATTTACAAACCTTTCAGCAGAACAAAAATCTCCAACATGTAGCTATAAAATATCATTATAGAGCGCTAGTTAAGTCACAGGAAAAAATAGAGTTGACCGTTGAGCAACAGGGAGGTAGGCGTGCTGACTCTCTACCTGATCAAAAATCCAAGTATAACCTCACAGTTGGTTTTTGGTATCCAAGTTCCCTTCATAACCTCAGCTCTGCATCCACAGATTCAATCAGTTGCTAATTGTGTGGTTCTATGACACTCATTTCTTGAAAAAAATTAAAAAATCCATGTATAAATGGTCTCATGCAGTCCAAGCCCATATTGTTCAAGGGTCAACTGTTTAGCTTGCTGGAGAAAAATCATAATTCATTTATGGAAACTCGTATCTTCAATTATCTATTAAAAACAAATTCCTGAGTCACATTTAAATATCTCTGAGCAGCAACAACTCATTTTATGTTGGATAAGATTTTAAACTGGATAAATCTTTATTATTATACATTTGAAGTATTGCAGAGGGATTAACTGCAAGAACAAAATATTCTGTCTTTGTTTCTTAACAAATTCCTTTGAAGCACCAATGCACGAACACAAATAACTTATCTATATAACTCTAGCTCATTGACTTTGGGATTAGAAGGCTGAAATAATCTCCCAGTAAAAAGATATGATAGCTTCTTTGAAATTATGATGAATAATTACTAAAGTGTGACATGCATGTTAAATTGGAAATGGTTTAGGGGCCATCAGATGATTTTGCTTTACAGACAGAAAACCAAGTGAATATTGCAGAAAGGTAGCTGGGGAACAGACAGGTTGTGACTCTACTTGCTTTATTATTTTATCCAATTTGATGCCTGCTTCTTTCCTTCTCACCTGGGGCCCTCCACTGTGACGTGTGCAATTTTAAAGAAAACTGAAGGGTAAAATGAATCAAACGAGGCTTTTGCTCCTAGGACCCTGATCCTCTCCAACTGAGAAGTCACAAAGGGAATTTAGTCTTATTAAAGGGCAGTGGGTCAGACCACAGAATCCACAAAGCTGCTCTTAAGGCTCAGTGTTCTTGCTGGGTATCATTACCATCAAAACCAAATAACCATGCAGCGTATCTGTTGCCAGAAAACTGTAGTAAATTGGGTTGCTGGGATGTAGAAAATTTAAAGCATCCAAAGAGACAGTGCTATTGTTCAAAGCAGGTCTCTTTGCCCTTCTCTATCATCTTCATTTTGTACTTTATTTAATCTTTTCCTTCCATGAGTTTTGCTACCCCAAACTGAGCCATCATGTAGATGTTTAAAATTTATACCATTTCCTTAAACCCATGCTCAGTAGTGACCTCGTTCTAAAGCATGGTTTCTCAGTGTTGGCAGAACTGACATTTGGGGTAGCATAGTTATTTGTTGTCAGGGTCATTCTGCACATGTAGAATGGTTAATAGCATCTCTGAGCTCTATACGGTTGATGTTGGTAGTATCCCTGAGCTGTGACAAGCAAACACATCTCCAGACATTTCCAGATGTCCTCAGGTAGTAGCAAAACCACCCCAGGTAAAGACTCACTGCTTTGGAGGTTGAAACTGCTGGACCCAACAACTCCCTATGCAAGACAGCTCAGGCTAGCCACTGCTTCAAAGCTTTTCTTCAGCAATAGAAGAGGAAACATAAAATAACTCACACAGTATCCCAGGCTTAGAGAAACTCCATTAATTAATGTGGAAGTTTGACATTGACATGATGGATGTATCTGCTTGGGAAACATGTGGTTTAGAAGTTGGACCTGCTGTACCAAACTCTCAGTCTATAGTATGGTGGTAAGTATGGTATATCTGTTCTTTGATTCATTGGGTGACTTGACAATGCCTCAGTCTTCTCTGTGTCTGCAAGATGCCTAATGCCACATAGTGACACAAGACAATACTCATAAAAGGGAATCAGGTGTCGTAGATGCAACCATGGCTAGCCACCTGCCCAAGCACTTCAACCTGTTAGCAGTAGAGCAAAATGAATTCCAAGGACAGTGATGTACTAAACACTTGTAATGCCCTGGACTGTCTTCTGTGTACTTTACTTGTATGAACTCATTTTATCCTGATAGCAATACTAGCTGCACTTACTATTTTAAAATAGTATTTGAAGCAGTATTAGAAAATTATTATTTCCTCCTATTTCACAAGGAAACTGAGTCACAGAATGATTAAATAACTTAACAATGTCACATTGTATCAAGTTTTAGAGTCAGGACACAGTCTTGCCAGTTGACTGTTAACCGCTACAGTGCAAATATTAAATCAGCAAAAATGTATTGTACTCTTTCAACATGCCAGGTGGTCTGCTCAGTGTTGGACAATCACAGATGAATGTCATGTTTCTACTACCAAGTTGATGACAAGCTAGTGTGGATTCAGTTGCATAGGTAAAGCATTTCCTACAACAGAGATTAGCATGATGCTCTTAGCATAGCAGCAGATGCAAAGCAAGCAGAGGAACAAAGAAGGGATGATGACCTTAGCCCTGAGAGAAGCAAGGAGACTTCAGAGAGTCAGTGGAGCCAGAGGAAGGTTTTAAAGGATAAATGAGAATCCACCTGAGAGAACTGATGTGTGAAAGACCCTTGGGAAGTGGAAAACAGCCTGAGTGGTCACCATCAGTCTGTCTGCCTTGGGGTCCTAAGTGCCCACTGTAAACTAGCCCATTCTTCAAAGTTCAATTGCCTGCTATCCCCTTCATCTGAGGTCTTTTGGAATACACCTATGCTTATTCCTGTCCCAGATCTTGATTTTCATTTACTACCTTCTGTCCTGTGTTGGTTAGTTGAATTCACATCATTCTCCCTGCCTGACTTCAAGCTCCCTGAGGAAAATGAGTCTGTTCTTATTCTTTGTTATGTAGTCATGGATGCTCAGTGTCGCTTTATGAACAATGAAAATTAAGTGGTGAGATGAATGAAACTTATCTGTACATAATGTAAATGTCATATCAAGCAATTCATCCTAACTATGGGCTATAAATTAAAATTCTTCGCTGAGGATTTTCAGGTCTTCATGAATGGGGTGAATGGGAGTGGGGCCACTAATTTCCCTCTGGGTGAGAGAAAAAGCTGGTGTCTGAGAGGAGGTAGTAACTGAGGAAAAGCATGAGCTATTTTCAAGTGAGGGAGGCGTTTCTGAAGGCAGAGTCGCTCTGGAGGAAATTACAGCTGTGGCTGAAACTCCAAAACTGGCTGGTTCTTAACTGCTATTTGTGGCTAATCACTTCCAAATAACAAATGAATAGCATAGTAAATGTTAGCAAGATAATTTTCTATTAATCAAGAGTAATGAGTGAGTAGACTAATTCCCTCTTCAAACATCCCTAATTTTAATGCTGTTGCATGTTGCTGCTTCAGATTGATTACATGGTGATTTAGAGGGAGCAAAGAGGTAGGAAGACTCAAAATAAAAGGCAGATTATTATTATTTCCTGCTATGTTCATGAAGAATATCTCCTCCCCCACATGCATCCTTATAGAAGATGAACACTGCCTTTCTGAAAATGACCTCAACCTAGAGACATGATGCCCAGATTTAAGCTCATGTGTATGTGTATGTGGGGGTGGGGGTGGGGGGGGCAGGGGAGGAATTGAGAAAGGGAAGGAGAGAAGAAGGAAGTGTCCTAACCAGAAACAGACAAAACCTAACTGCATAAAATCTGGAAGAAATCTAAGTGTTTTCTCAACTCCATTCACTGTGAAACTTTGGACAATTTGCTAAATTCTTTTGACATTTCATTTATATACTCAAGGTAAAGAAACATTCAGAGTTTGGTTATTTCACATTACATTAGACTGACCTCAACGGTCTGGGTCTTGATCCTCCACAACAGCAAACTTTCAAAGAAATTAGGTAGCTGCAGCCCTTCCAGGAGTGTCTAATGTGGGAAAATCACCTACATATGAAACATATGTAATGGGTTAGAATATGTAATCAACCTGCAGTAGAGTGGGGAGAAATGTCTTTCTTGTTACAGTAGTTCAAAGAAAGAGGGACTAGTGACAGTTTACAGTGAACGATGTTGGGTTCGTGATCTCCGAAGAAGATTTGACTTCGGGACCAGGGACCAGGCTTGATCACTCAAGAGTTTTTGTATAGCAGAGTTTTATTAAAGTGAAAAGGGACAGAGAAAGCTTCTGACATAGACATTAGCAGGGGGATGGAGAATGCTCCCCTTGCTAGTCTAAGCAAGGGAGTTCTATAATTTTTTAATTATTTATTACAACAAATCAAAAGAATGTCTTAAGGTTGTAAATATTTTACCAGACCCACTCCCACAATTTACATTTTAAGGTAACAGGATTAGAATGTAATAATAGAAAGATCTTACCAGACTCACTCCCATAATATTGTACAATAACAGGATGAGTCAGTCAGGAAGGAGACACTGTCCTCAAGCAGGATACATTGTTGTTGTATAATCCTTAGTACAGGGTTTAAGCTGAGTTGTTTGGTGTGTGATCATCAGTTCCAGGGCTTAAAGAAAAAAATGTTTTATGTGAGTAAGACTAATGAATGTAGAGAGAGAGAAAAAAAAAAAGACATTTGTCCATTCCTCCTCCTTGAGAATTCCAGACCTGTACCTCCTCCTGGAGAGCCCCAGACCCCTCTCTTCTCTTTGGGGAGCCTGGACTTCTTATTAACCTGCTTAGGAATTGACTCTCTCATTCCCCTCTCTTCTTTTAGGAGAATTATGTTGTCAAGGAAAAAGGGTGTCATTTTCATTCTGTAACTACTTCCTGCCGCAATGGGGGCACTGTCCTTACATTGTTGAAGCAACATATTCTCCTAATCCTCATATTGAGGGTCTCTGATCCTGGGGCCCTAAATAATAGTTGGAGGAGGTTGTGGCCCTTATAGGAGCCTGGGCAACCTTTTGTAACTTAAAAGCTTTCAGACAGTTAGAAACAAACCCCATTATACAGTCACAGATGTAAGGCAAAATAGTCATTAAACCAAGTTAAAACATATTAAAAATTAAAAGTTACATTTATGTCCATAGTTACATCAGTCCATCTTAAGATTGCTAGGTGTCATTAGATCAAGAAGAGGCATCACGTATGTTTGCTGTTGGTGAGGGTATTCACAGAGCTGAAGAAAGTCCTTTCCTTGAAGCAGAGAAACCCACCATGGGAAGCCTCCAGTTGATGAGGAGGTTGAAAAACTGAAAGCTGAGTCACAGTTAGTTCTAAGGCTCTGGGATCTATGACAATATCTGTGCACAAAAGCGGTCTGTCATTGAGATAATCCCATTTTGTGGGGGCGGGGGGGGGGCAGTTTGAGCCCTCATTAAAGGTACAGGTAAAACTTTAAACCAACTCTCCTGAGTTTCCTGAGTTAGCTTACACAGATGTCTTTTAATACTGCCGTTAGCTTTTCAACTTTTTCTGAAGATTGGGGTCTCCAGGAACAGTGTAAGTGATATTCTATTCCTAGAGTTTTCTACACACCTTGAATTACAGCAGCTTTCAAGATGGAGCATTGTTGCTCTGAACTTTAGAGTTTAAGATCCCATTTACATCATGAGAAGTCAGTAGAGTAAAATTTCATTAGTAAACTTATGAGCTTTAGGCATTAGCAAAACAATAGTAACAATTACCCTTAAGCAATGTGGCCATAGCCTGTTTTTTTTTTTTTTTTTTTTTTCAGTAACAAGTAAATTCTGATCCTGTGAGCAAGCTCAAAACAGGAGCCTGCAAAAGAGCAGTTTGAAGAACCTTAAAAGCCTTTTGAGTCTCTGGGGACCAAACCAGCTTGTTGGTTTGCACCTGCTGAGACTCAGTTATAAGTTTATATAAAGGCCATGCAAGTCCCCATAACCTGGAATCCAAATGCGGCAATAGCCTAAAATGCCCAAGAATCCTCTCTATTGTCATAAAGTCATAGGTAGAGGATGATCTAATATGGGTTTAACTCTAGAAAGCATCCTTCAAATCAATGATTGAAAAATATTTGGCTTGTTTAGGAATTTCAGACAATAAAGTATAAGGATCAGGCACTTATCTTGTATATCTTGAACTAGTCTCCATTTATCATTTGATTTCTTTATATCCAAAATAGGTGTGTTGCATGGATTGTTACAGGACATTAATAGCCCCTACTCTAAATTCTCAGTGATGGATTTTAACCCTTCCTTAACTTTGGGTTTTAGTGGGTATTGCATTTGATGTGGAAATAGGTGAGGAACAGCATTTTGTGCTCAACCCAGAGTTTTTCCATCAGCCCACACTTTAGGATTTACATTTTGCTCAATTAAAAGAGCAGGTTCCATATTCATGAAAACATAGGCCTGGACCTTGTTCTGTATATCCCTCTCCAGAAGGGGTGAGAGAGACTCTGGCACTAATAGAAACTCATGAGAAAATAGTACAGATTCCCAGTTGCAGCTTAAAGGATGATTGAAATAATAACATGTGGCTCATCCAGACAGTACCATTATGGTAGTAGATCAGGAGGAAAGTGAGCCAGGGGCTTCAGTTAGGACAGAGAAAGTTGCCCCAGTGTCCAAAAGAAAATTGACTGATTGGCCCTCCACAGTTATTAATACCTGGGGTTACTCAGATGGTATTAGGACAGGGGCTTGTGTGGGGATCCCCAGGCACCTTCAGTCCTGATTGTCCTAAGAGTCCGAACCCCTGGGGCCTATGCCTCAGAGGGCTGTCTCTTCTCCAGTCTGATCCTTTACAGACCAGACATGGAGCCGAGGGTGGCTTAGATGCCTGAGGGCAATCCTGCTTGAGATGTCCCCCCACCCCCTTTCCACAGTAATAACAAGTCCGTCCCTTTTCACCTGGGTCCCTCTGGGTATTCTTCTCAGGCTGTTTCAGAGCAGGTCTAACAGCCACGCTGGGGCTTCAGTCTTTCCCTGGTCTTTTTTTTTTTGCCTCTTATTTTCCTCCTCATATTCTGTACCATAATATACCATCTGAACCAGTTGCAACAGTTTTTTTAAAGACTTATTTGGTCCAAACGCATGTTTTCATAACTTACGGCAGATATCTGTAGCTGACTGAGTGAGAAATCTATCTTTTAAGATTATTTCTCAAAAAAAAAAAAAAAAAAAAGATTATTTCTCCTCTGCACTTTCAGGATCAACATCAGTATACTTGTCGAGAGCCTCCTGTAGTCTATCTAGGAATTTACAAGGAGTTTCCTTCTCTCCCTGTTCTATGTCAGCCTACTAAGCATAGTTTAAAGTCTTAGTGTGCACTTGCTTAAATCCTTCAAGAATACATCCAGCAAAGTGGCTCTGTTATTGGAATTGCTTGGCTTCCAGTAGGAAGGAGGGCTATTTTGTGTTCGCTCTTTCCCCTTGTCTCACGTTCAAGCCATTCATCTCCAAAAAGTAGTAGCTTCCCCCAAAACTCGAGTTCTCAAGTCAGGAGTCAGCATCTGTCCCAAGAGATACATTACATCTCTCCAAGTAAGCTCATAAAGTAAAGTTAGTCCTGTAAAGGCTTCTATGTACTTTTTGGATCCTCTCAATAGTCTCGACCACAATTGGTACTGTTTGAATTTCTACCAAAACAGAGGCAACCCTCCTGGAAGGCTGCCCAGTTCTTAGCCTGTTCAGTTGGGAGCCCCAGATACAGGGGCAAAGTAAGAGAACAGGAGGAAGCTGAAGGTTTCACACCAAAATCTGCACCCTTAGGACATAAGTTTGGCATGTCTTGCAGAGAGATAAAGAGCAATATATATATATATATGGTACTTCTAGCCATTTCTCTTGTTTTCTACAGAACTGGTCTAATTGTAAAACAGTATTATAATTGAGACCCTTCAGCTGGCCAGTGTTCCCCATCTTCCAAAGGATACTGTGGTCATTCAGTATCATAAAGAAGATCAGGCATGTATTTTTAAAATTCTGAGGATCAAACGTGTTCCAGTTTTTTAAAAATACATTTTGAAGAAGTGGTCCTGGAACTGTTAGCTCCCATCTGTAAGAGAGAAAAAAGTGGCATCTACAGATGTGGCTTCTTTCCACCAGAGGCTTCCCTCCCTACTCTAGATGTGGGTGTAGACAAACTTTACATCACAGCTTTCCTTCCCTGGTTGGACTTAGTCTGTCCCTTACTGACACAGGCGCCATACTCATCCCTCCTGGCTCTACCACCAAAACGGGGTGAAGATGCACCAGGGATAGACCTGATGGCATCTCAGATTGATTTTCAGTTCCTCACCACCAAGACCTTTGTTTTATTTGCCCTTTTCTCTGACGCCCTCCCCCCCCCCCCCCCCCCCGAGTGTAACAGAGTAGCTTTCCAGAATGTTTCCCGAGCTAGGACTGCTAGGGGAAGCATCCATCTTATGTGTGCCCATGCACATTCCTGAGTACAGTCCTGACCACAGTAGAACTGGTGAGTCATAAAGGGATGAACAACAACCTAGATGTCCCTTTGGAGTGTCACCACACCAGTATAGCAAAAGAGGTGGTGGAAGGTTGGCCAATGAGGAAAAAGTGATTTTTTTTTTTTCCTCAAGCTACTAGGGCCAATGCTTCCAGTTCATTCCCACAGATTCCACAAAAGGAATATCTAGGGAGTTGAGAAAAAAGCCACCAGCGAGCCTCCTCTGGTACACAAAGAGCCAGTGCTTCCAAAGGAAGAAGTCCACTGCACTTCCAACCTGACCAGATCCTGCAGTTCCCAGTGTGCCCTCAAAACCCCATGGTCTCCAGCAGTGCTTCTATCCACACAGACTGGAGGCACAGCCATGACAGAGACTCACTTTTAGGGCTCTGGCCCCTGAGACAGGCAGCCAAGAGAGTAATCTCTAGCCTGAGAGACGTTCCTGAAGCTAGAGTTCCACCTAGTTCCCAGATGTGCTCTTGTAACGTTCCGCTCCTAGCAAGGCTAGGAGCTTCCATACACGGGGTCTAAGTAAAAGTACATATTAACAGCATGGATCACAAGTCCCTTGAAAGTCTATGATCTGACAGATTAGGTTAGTAGTTCTAATTCCCCATGAAACTAGGAAATGGTCAAGAGACTAGGAAAAGATGACAGGGAAAGAAAAGCTGGGTCCACACACTTCGCCCATTTCTGGCTGCTCCCCTTACAGGGATGTTGGGTGTCTCTTGGCATTGGCAGGTCGGTATAAACTCTAACAAGTCTCCCCTTTTGGGGACTGCCTTCAGTTATTACAAGGCACTGCGAAACTGCAGAGCAGGGCTCATCACTTGCTTCGTGCAGGGCATGTCACTCATTAACACAAGCACACCATAGGGTTAGTAAAGTGAAGCAGAAAACATGTATATTGAGAAAGCAAAGAGGCTACAGCTCTGAGTGTTCTTACCTTGCCCTGAAGACCCCAGAAGAGCCTACAAGGTGATAGCTTACAGTGAACAATGTCAGATTTGTGATCTCCAAAGACAAAGATTTAACTTCTGTACCAAGGACCAGGCTTGATTGCTCAAGAGCTTTTGTATAGCAGAGTTTTATTAAAATAAGAAATGGACAGAGATAGCTTCTGCCATAGACATCAGCAGGGGGACAGAGAGTGCCCCCCTTGCTAGTCTAAGCAAGGGAGTTCTATAGTTTTTTAATTAGTTATTACAATAAATCAAAAGAATGTCTCAAGGTTGTAAACATTTTACCAGACCCACTCCCACAATTTACATTTTAAGGTAACAGGATTAGAATTTAACAATAGAAAGATATTACCAGACCCACTTCCATAATATACATTTTACGATAACAGGATGAGTCAGTCAGGAATAAGAAACTGTCCTCAAGAAGGATACACTGTTGTTATATAATCCTTAGTACAGAGTTTAAACTGAGTTGTTTATTGTGTAATCATCAGTTCTAGGGCTTAGAAAAACGTTTTATATGACTAAGACTAAGGAATGTAGAGGAAAAAAAGACATTTGTCCATTCCTCCTCCTTGAGAATTCCAGACCCATATCTCCTCCTTGACAGAAGCAGAAGATATTAAGAAGAGGTGGCAAGAATGTACAGAAGAACTGTACAAAAAAGATCTTCACAACCCAGATAATCACCATAGTGTGATCACTCATCTAGAGCCAGACATCCTGGAATGTGAAGTCTAGTGAGCCTCAGGAAACATCACTACGAACAAAGCTAGTGGACATGATGGAATTCCAGTTGAGCTATTTCAAATCCTAAATGATGATGCTGTGAAAGTGCTGCACTCAATATGCCAGCAAATTTGGAGAACTCAGCAGTGGCCACAGGACTGGAAAAGGTCAGTTTTCATTCCAAACCCAAAGAAAGGCAAGCCAAAGAATGCTCAAACTACTGCACAATTGCACTCATATCACATGCTAGCAAAGTGACCTCAAAATTCTCCAAGCCAGGCTTCAACTGTACATGAACCATGAAATTCCAGATGGTCAAGCTGGATTTAGAAAAGACAGAGGAACTAGAGATCAAATTGCCAGCATCTACTGGATCATCAAAAAAGCAAGAGAGTTCCAGAAAAATATCTACTTCTGCTTTATTGACTATGACAAAACCTTTGACTATGTGGATCACAACAAACTGTAGAAAATTCTTTAAGAGATGGAAATACCAGACCACCTTACCTGTCTCCTGAGAAATCTGTATGCAGGTCAGGAAGCAACAGTTAGAACTGGACATGGAACAATGGACTGGTTCCAGATTGGGAAAGGAATACATCATGGCTGTATATTGTCACCCTGCTTATTTAACTTACATGCAGAGTACATCATGAGAAATGCTAGGCTGGGTGAAGCACAAGCTCGAATCAAGATTGCTGGGAGAAATATCAATAACCTCAGATATGCAGATGACACCACCCTTATGACAGAAAGCGAAGAACTAAAGGGCCTCTTGATGAAAGTGAAAGAGAAGAGTGAAAAAGTTGGCTTAAAACTCAACATTCAGAAAACTAAGATCATGACATCTGGTCCTATCACTTCATGGCAAATAAATGGGGAAATAGTGAGAGACTTTATTTGGGGGGGCTCTAAAATAACTGCAGATGGTGATTGCAGCCATGAAATTAAAAGATGCTTGCTCCTTGGAAGAAAAGTTATGACCAACCTAAACAGAGACATTAAAAAAAGCCTATTAAAAAGCAGAGAAATTATTTTGCCAACAAATGTCCATCTAGTCAAAGCTATGTTTTTTCCAGTAGTCATGTATGGATGAGCGAATTGGACTATAAAGAAAGCTGAGCACCAAAGAATTGATGCTTTTGAACTGTGGTGTTGGAGAAGACTCTTGAGAGTCCTTTGGACTGCAAGGAAATCCAATCAATCCATCCTAAAGGAAATCAGTGCTGAATATTCATTGGAAGGATGACGCTGAAGCTGAAACTCCAATACTTTGGCCACCTGTTGCGAAGAAATGACTCATTTGAAAAGACCCTGATGCTGGGAAAGATTGAAGGTGAGAGGAGAAGTGGCTGACAGGATGAGATGGTTGGATGGCATCACCAACTCAATGGAAATGAGTTTGAGTAAACTCTGGGAATTGGTGATGGACTGAGAGGCCTTGTGTGCTGCAGTCCATGGGGTTGCAAAGAGTAGGATGCGACTGATCAACTGAACTGAACTGATCTGCTTGAGAGACCCAGACCACTCTTTCCTCCTCAGGGAACCTGGACTTCTTATCAACCTGCCTAGGAATTGACTCTCTCACTAGAAATGTTCCCTTGTGTATGTGGGTCTGCTAGATATAAATTGACGACAAGGTGTATTGGATATTGTATTTGCCCCTCCCAGATTCACTCTTCACCCTCCTTTATCTGTTTCTGACCCAAGAGGTTGATCTGTTCTGATCATATTAATGAGCTCCTTTGCCATCCAGCCTCCTATGGCCTTTGCCCAGTGAGGAACTTATGAGGAGATCAGAGGGAGGGAATGTGAATTTGGACACTCATCTTCCCTTTTCTTCTAAAATTTCACTTGGTAGCTTTCTCCCTTGGATGTCATGGCTTCTTTTATAGATGTCCTCTCCATTCTCTCTCTCTCTTTTTGGCTTTCAGGGCCACTTCCTCCCTTCTCCCTTTTCACCTAGAAGTGATGATGTAGGTGGGGCACCACTCACACCCTTGGATTTTCCCAAACACTGCCTACATATTTGTAAATAGTCTCTAGCAAATTCTGCTTTAATTATTCCACTGTGAGAGTGTCATCTCTTTCCTTCTGAGTTACTGGCTAAGACACAGACTGAGAAATGGGAAGGTGGCCATATCATACAGTGGAATAACTGTGAAGACACCATTAATTACAGCCAGTTTACATAGTAAAAGGTACTAACTCTTTCCTATATAGAAAGTCAATGGCTAACTTGAAGGTAAATAAGATGTAAAAATCAATTAATATGTGGTCACTGAGATGTTACAGATGCAAAGTTGCTAGATTTGAACCTACCTTTGCTTTTTTTCCAAAGCAAGAAGAGAGGAGATATCCCTACTTAAAACTTTTGGCTTGAAAAGAGGTGATGGCAGCAAGAGTGTTGGAAAAGACCATGAGACCATCATAAAAAAGAGCCGCATCCTTTTAAAATTTTCTGTTCACCTAAACAGTCCTACTTGAGCCCAAAGTGTGTAATGTCAGCTTTCCTCTCCTTGCAACCCTAGAGGGTATGAGAATCAAGCAGAAATTCTCATTGATGAAAGTTACTCTACTGCTTACCTTTCAGCAATGTTTATTTGGAGATGAAAGCAAAGGAAATTTTCTGAGTCCTGATGATGTATTTACTTATTTATTTACTCCTGTATTTATGCATTCACGTATGTATTAAGGAACTCATCTAAATGAAGTTGCATGTGGCGATGATACCTATTTCCTCAAAGGTCAGGAGGATGATAAGAGTGTGTTTAGGGGTAGACGAGTCCATTGTTTTCCTCCAGTAGTTCTAACAAACTTGTTTAGCTTGATGGACAGAAGCAAGGTGATAACTCCCTGTCATATTTCTCAATAGAAAAAAGAAAAGTTGATGAATGAAAAAAGGAAAGCCCTTGTGTGATGCTAAGCAATAGGAAAATGTGTAAAACTAATTGCAGAAGGAAGGTCAGGTTCAGCAGCCCCAGCATTCTCTGCGTTAACTCATACAAGATATCATTGTGAGTCAGGCAGATTCCTCACATGGAAAGGTTCAAATGTTTTCTACTTTAATTTTTTCCCCCCAAATGTTTTGAGAACTTTGACATCTTGATCCAAGAGTTAGGTTTTCATTTGAGTAAAACAGATCCAGATTAGAATCCTAGCTTTAAAATGTTCTCTATTAAGATGCGTTTTCCACTCTTTAATGAATTTTTCTCACATGAAAAATGGGACAATAAAACAATCTTTCAGGCAAATGCTAAGGACTAAATGTGGTCAGGTTTATAAAGTACTGGGCAAGCCAGGTATAATGAAGCATAGAGGCAACTGCTGATGTCACTTTTTGAAACAGATACACATGCAGCTTCTAGTGATCTGACCACAACAATGGCAGCAAAAAGAGACAAACACAGGATGCAGATATGAAAGATTCTGCAGAAGTTCAATCTCCATTCTCCGGGGACTTCTCTGCTCCTGTGGGCTCTGGCACCTATTTCTGGTGATAGAAAGCTTTTTGACTCATTCAGCCAATGATGGAATTTTTTTTTTTTAAGCAGTTCTAGGCATGAGAGTGTTCTTAGAGGTTATAGAGATAGAATGATAGGAAGAGAAGAGTGTAAGTTTTAGAGTCAGTCATAGACAGATGAATATCTGTTACACTCTTCACTGTCTGAGTGGCCACTGCAAACAAACCCATAAACATTTCTGGTGCCCTTCTTTTCCAAGTGTAATATGACAACTTTTAAGGGCAAATGAATGAGATAAAATATCAAAATTTTAAGTACAGCTGTTCACACATAATGGGTACTTAATATTTTTGTTTTCCTTCCTTCTATTGAGGCAAAAGCTGCCTTCAGGCAAAAGCTGCATTCTTGTATCTCAGTCATTTATCTTTCATCTAGCTCTGGATCCATATAGGTTATGTTGTGTTCCTCTTTCATAATCAGACAGTTATTCTTTTATTTCTCTCATTAATGGTTAATAGCTTTTGAGTTCTATTCCATTCCTGTAGGACATGATTTTGAGAGCTCTAAGGGAAAGAGCCTGGCGTGCTGTGATTCACGGGGTCGCAAAGAGTTGGACAAGACTGAGCGACTGAACTGAACTGAAGGGAAAGAGAAGCAGTGTCTGTGTATAATTAAGGAATATAAATGGATTTCAGATAATATTCAAGTATCAAGGTTTGGGAGGCAAAGGAGCTTTCAGTACCCTTTTAGCAATGTATCTCTGTGGCCTGTATTTGCAGAACAGTAGATATCACATTAAGATGGAAGAGAATATAATTCTAATTCTTACAATAAATCTTTCTTATGTAACTAAAGCTCCTTGGAGCACAGGCTCTAAAAGACAACATGTCAGATTATTATTATCTGCCTTACAAACAGTGCAGGCTAATTGTAGTGACCCAATTTGTCTGTTTTCATCCTCCACTTGTATACTTGGCCTTGCAGATAGAGTAGCTGAATAAATATTATAGCTATATTTATGGATATTCTCGTTAAGTGCTTCTCTTGGTGATGCATTACTAGGCATTCAACATAAACCACAGAGAGGGAGTTGTTTATCCTTGTTAGCCAGGCAAACAGATAGTTCTTTTTACCCACTATCCTGGGCCAGGAGGAGCCTTTGTCTAAATCTATGGCAACACAGAGAGAGGAGTCCTCAGCTGATGAACTGGGAAGTTATGCAGAAAAAATAGTTTAAAAACCTGTGTGTGATGGCTCTTAATAGCAATGTTGAGAAGAAACGTCTTGGCTGCCAAGATGCTGATATTTACTGAGTGCCTACACTATGCCACAGGCTTCCCTGGTAGCTCAGTTGGTCAAGAATCTGCCTGCAATGCAGGAGATTCCAGTTCAATTCCTGGGTAGGGAAGATCCTCTAAAGAAGGGATAGGCTACCCACTCTAGTATTCTTGGGCTTCCCTGGTGGCTCAGCTGGTAAAGAATCTACCAGCAATGTGGGAGACCTGGGTTTGATCCCTGGATTGTGAAGATCCCCTGGAGAAGGGAATGGCTACCTGCTCCAGTATTCAGGCCTGGAGAATTTCATGGACTGTATAGTCAATGGGATCACAAAGAGTTGGATATGACTAAGCAATTTTCACTTTACACTATGCCACAATCTAATTGGAAAATTCCCATGTATCATATTCTACAGCATATAGATGTATAATGTGATGTTTAATTGAAAGATAGGTGTTACTACGCTTGTTTTGTTGATGAGTAAGTGGAGGTTCAGAGATGAAGGGCTTTGTCTGAGGACAGGGAATCCACGGCAGAGTTGAGACTTAACCCTGGATTTGCATGAAACAAAGTCCATCTTTGCTGTAGTAGCTAACTTTGCAGTGCCAGGTGGGCAGAGAGAGCAAAATTAGGTATAAGTGAAGACATCCCTGCATCTGTAGGAAGAACTATCTAGAGGCAGCAAGGGCCTAGTCTGTAGGCTTCAAGAGAACTTTATCCTTCAAAAAAGGGGATACTTCCCTGGTGGTACAGAGGTTGAGACTGCTTCCAATGCAGGGAGCATAGCTTCAATCCCTGGTCAGGGAACTAAGATTCCACATTCAGCACAGTGAGTCAAAGCAAAACCAGAAAACAACAGCATAAAAGGGGAGGGTGGAGTCTCCTGGTAACCCCTAGGAGTTTATGGGAAGAAATAGAACCTGCCTATGTGTACCACTGGAACCATGACAAGAACAAAGAATGGGAGGAGAAATAATCCTTCAGGGGCAAGTAGAGGAAGGAAATGGAGGATGAGAGTGAGAGAGGAAGATGATATTGAGTGGAATGGGGGGATAGAATTTATTCTTTTTTCCAGTGCTTCTGTGCTTTGTATGTTGTTTGCTCTAGAATGATGTGAATGATGATTTTTATCTTTGCAAAACAAAGTGTTCACAATGCCTCTCTGATCATTTGCAGCATTTTTAAGATCAGTTTTAACGTGAAAGTGTGAAAGTGAAAGTATTAGTCACTTAGTCTTGTCTCTCTTTGTGACCCCCATGGACTGTAGTAGCCTGCCAGCCTTCTCAGTGCATAGAATTCTCCAGGCAAGAATACTGGAATGAGTAGCCATTCCCTTTTCCAGGGAATCTTCCTTACCCAAGGATGGAACCCAGGTCTCCTGCATTTCAGACAGATATTTTATTGTAGGCCATGTCTATTAAGAAGGAAGAAAGGGAGGGAAAGAGACAGGTTTAATAGAATACTAAAAGACTGACATCAGACTAATGGCTAAGCTATCTTGTAAAGGCAAGCATGGAGCTTTATATACAGCCCTAGTTCTTGTGCCATGATGAAACCATGCTTTGCTGAAGACCTATGGAAAGTAGAGTCATAGATCTCTGCTTCTTCTGTCTGTAGCTTTGGAGCCATCTGTTACCTGTCATCTATTGTTCATGTCTGTAGTCAGTGCCTCATCATGTCTGAATAGAAAGGAAAATTCCACTTCTGCCTGGTCATAATACATCACCAGTAAAATTGAATGTAACTCCAACATTCAAAGAAAAGTAATCAATAAATCCATGCAGAACTCCTGGTTAAAAAAAAATCAAATAAAATAGCTTCTGGTTGTTACTTTTTCCTTCTTAAACAAGTACAGTTGGTCCATAATGACACTAATTCCAATGTATTTAATTTCTTAATTCTGTCTATGATTAGTCATCCCAGGAGATAATCACTGGAAAAGTAGCTTGGGATTAGGTTTCTCATTAGGACATTAATGCATGTTGTGAACTCTGAGAGGCTAATGCTTCCATCTCCAGGTAACCCACTTTGCTCATTCAACTCTTTTTATGGTCCTGCCGGTCTGTTCGCTAGTGCTTGTGTTGTTGCTGTCTCCCTCATCTACAGCTCTATTTCACTTATATTTGGCATTTGGAAAGCTGGTTTGAAACTTAGACTGCCTCATTAATAATTTTCCTATTCAGTCATATTCTATAGCAACTGCCGCTTAACATCGCAGTGACTCCACCCCCCCCCCCGACTTTTTTTTTTTTCATGTTCAGACTTCATTATACTTATAATTAATTGGCAGGGATAAGGGTCAACTCATGGTTTTTTCTGCAGTTGTGGTTTTCTCTCATTCTTAACTCATTTGAATCACTGTAACTCATTAAATGTTGCAGAAAGAATTTAATACAAGTTTTGGGTGTCTGTGTGTATGTTTGTGCATACACTACTTTAAAAAATATTTGCAATGCTTATTTTACTAAGAATCTATGAAAGTACTATCAAAATCTAGTATAATTCATAAGTGGGCAGTATATTAAATGTTTCTCAACTAGATAAATTTAGAAAAATAGAATGTTTTTTAAACATACTCCTAAACATACTCCTAATTAAAAACATTGAAATTAAAATCAAAATGAGACAAACTTTTTAATTTATTCAACTGGAATTTTTTTGAATTTTATAATATCGATACTGAAAAGATGAGAAATTATGAATTCTCTTCAGAGGAAAATAAAAATCTTAGTGCTTAAATTCATTAATTCTGATCTCTTTATTTATACCTGGAAAAGTTGTTTTAGTTACTAGAACTAGAAAGTTCACCATAGCTTTGTTTATGGTATGTCTGTGCATAGCCTATTGACAGATCAAATTTACATATCTGTCTTGGCTCAGGAAGAAGATCCCCTTTCTATGTGTTTGTATGGTATAAGTAATATCAAAGTTTCTTCCATCTTTATTCTAAAACTAAACCACTATAACTTGATTAGCCCACCACATACTGGCTTCTTTCTGTATAATCTAGAACAGTTTAGTAATTTTGGAAAGACTATTCTGAAAAACTATTGTTATTTTTCTGGATATTGGGAAGTGTGTGTGTCGGGATTAGTAATACAGCTGCTTCAATAACAAGTAAACTCTGAAATCTCATGGCTTAACCAAATTAGAGTTATTAATTCTTGTTCCCATTAAGTCCAATGTGAATGTTCTAGATTAGGCAGTTTCCTTGGCAGCCTCAAAAGCAAGAACTCTGAGATCTGGGACTCTTCATCTGCTCTAGGAATTCTGTGCTCCCCTGAATCTTTGGAGTTCTTCCATGGATCCCTTCACCTGTATAGCCAAACTGGAGGTGAGAAGGGAGGACAGGAGAGTGGAAGAGAAGAATTCTGTAAGAGAATTCTGTTAAGTAGAAGAGAAAGATCCTGTAAGAGATTTTAGAAGCTGTTATTGGGGGAACCATGCCATTATACTGGCATTTCTTAACCCACGCCTGAGTCGCACTGCCTCACCGCCTGTTAGGCCCCTTGCAAAGGTAGCTTAGCTGTGTGCCCAAGAGGAAATGAAAAGCTATGGAGGGTACAGAGCCGTGTTTCAGCTATGCTATTCCCATGCATGGGACATATTTAGCACCACCCCAAAGAAGACACCCCAGAATTCCATCCAGCAGATTCTCTAGGTAATGAGCTACTTTCTCCATCTCACTAGAAGTGGCTCTTTGTGGTCTAATAGCTCTGACTTATAGAGACAAGCTATTTCCTTTCTCCTCATACAGTTAATGTACCATGGTAGAGTAGGGACAGGCTAATCATGGTAATACTGGCATTTGGAAAATTAGAGAAGAAAAGCACAGAGAATTTACTGATTCACTTTGCTTTCTTCTCCCTGTATCTTCCCATGGGCTTCCTTCTATACAATCTGTCAAAATGTCCTTTTCCTATAAGAACACCCACTGTATTGGATTAGCATTCACCCTAGTGATCTTGGCTCAACTTGATTATGTCTGTATATGCCCCATATCAAATAAGGTCACATTCTGAGGTAGTGGAAGCTAGGATACCAACAGATGAATTTAAGGAGACAGTTCAGCCTGTAACACTGTAATTTTTGTGATTATTATTAGTTCCTGATGCCAGCATCACCATTCAAATTTATTTCCTAAACTTAATTTCATATCTACATCATTTGGTGTTTCCTCAAACTTAAGGTTTTCTCACCCAAGACAAGAGCTGTTAGGGCTTGAGTGAAAAGTCAAGTTAAGATGACTCTTAACTTGACAGTCGTCTTTATACATTTTTTTTAGACATTTTATTCATCTGTTTCATTAGGTCTCTGACCTTTAAAGCCTTTTTAACATTCCATGTTTTATTGTTTTTATCTAGAAGCAAATAGCTTTTCTGAAAATAAGGCCATTGCTTTCTGACTTTTTCTATTTCCTTTTATTTCTACTTGCAAGCCAGCCAGATTTTTCCTGAGTTCATCTCTTCCTTGCAATGTCTGTCAAGGCAGCCAACAGTATCCAACACACACCGACAGTTGAATGCTTTTAATTGCCAGGGGAGCTGCTGGCTCAGAAGGCATGTGGTGGGCTGTCTACACTGTTGTGGGCGAGAGTATGCCAAGTACATGGAAACTAAATGACATGGGTTCCCATCTTATGAGCCTCTATTATCAGTCTCCTTACTACCTATCTCCCAACTTTAAGACAAATGCTACATCTTTAGACTTTGTATTACAGCAGCATCTTTTTTTCTAGCTAACAACTGCTATATTAGGCTGGTTAAATAGTCTAAGCTTCTGCAGCAACAGTAATGAAATCTTAGTCCCTTAGCATTATTTAACTTCCTGTATTCTTCATGTAAAAGTTATCAGTGGATATAATTACCATCAGCCTCCCTGAGTGGTTGTCCTCCATAGAATCCAGGCTATCTTCATCCAGTGGAGTCAAAAAACTATCCTCTGGATCCTCTCCCTCTACCTAACCAATGAGGGAAGAGTAAGAGAGAGAGCTTACAAGTGAGAGTTTCAAGGGTGAGCTCTGAAAATGGCATGCATTATTTCTGCCCACATTTTATTGACCATAACTTAGTCCCATGGTCTAACCTAACTCCAAGGGTGTTGTAAAATACATTTCTCTTAAAAGGAATGATTTGGTGAACACATAATTCTAAGACACAGGAGAATTACATAAAATAACATGTGTAGAGCCCTTGGCAGGGTGTCTGACACACATAGGAGGCATTCAATAAATATCGGTTACCAGTAGAGAAGGCATTTTATGTACTGACTGATCTCAATAAACCCGTGAAGAATCTCTATCACATATCTGCATGGCTTAATCAAATATATCATTAGAAGTAGGATGACATTTTCACTTATTGAAATTCTGACAGCTCATAAATCCTAAAAATCAGGATCTGCTGTAAAGAGCAAAGAAAGTGAGATGCATTCTTTTTTATGTGTATCTGCTTTCAGATTTGCATGCGGTTGCACACATATGCACATATGCTGAAATACCAGGTAAGAAATTACCCTAATTTTCTTTCATTGCACTATAGTGAGCCTCTCTAGACACATCTTTAGTTAACTGTGTGATGCTGTTTTCCATTTAGACTAGAGACAGGTAGTGCGACATTCATGAAAGGGCTCTTAATGTCCTCAGATTGAGGAAGACTTAGTGTACAGAGATGAAGGCATTTCTTCCTTCTCTCCTGTTCTAAAACATTTGTGAGCAGTATAGACTGTCATGGCAAACATGGCAAACTCTCTCTGCCTGGGTTTGGAAGAACACAGTCTCTTGACATCTACTTGATCTACAGTAGGTTGTGTTCACGTCCTCATGTGGGCTTCCTGTGTGGTAAATGTGTGTACAAGAAAGAAAATTTTTTATCTTTGGAATAAAATGGCATCTGATATTTACAGGATGAGGCAGAGAACAGAGTGCCAACCAAAGCAATAATAATGTTAATGAAACCAATGGTTGTGGATAAATTCCTAGTGAATGTCAGTCATGAGGGAAAATGTCAGAAAGCAATGTTAATTCTTCCCTTACAGAAGAAGCCTCAGATGGAACTGGCATTTGAAACAGCTGGCATAGGGCCAATTTTTCCTATGATGCTGTTCCTTTTAAATCAGATCTGATGTAGGCACATAAGTTATCCTAAAATGTTCAATCAAGTTCCCTACTGATTTCCAAACTGAAGATTCTAGGTTAAGTTAACATCAGGTGTGCCGCAATTTGTTCTAAATCCCAGGAAAGAAAGATGCCAAAGAGTGTTGCTTGCGTCTAGAGGTTCTTCCTTGTGTAAATATCAGAACATACTTCTTCTGCTTTCTTAGAAGCAAGGCATTTGACTCTGCTTCTTTTGTTTTCATTTGATTCACTTCATCTCCTTCTGTTCTTTGTTTTATTTCTTTTGACCTTCTGATCCTGGTTATAATCCATTCTCTTTCTTCATTTTGACTCCTTTCCTGATGCCCTGAATTTTATTGATCTCAAGCAGTATTTGTGATTGTCAATCAAATGGAAGAAAAAACCATTCAGAGCATTTTTAGTGTGCAACCAAGTTTCTGAATATTGGATGGTCCCTCTGTACTTCTCAAGGCACTGGCTTGATGCCAACCATAGTCTTCGTTATTAAAATTACTGACTTCAATCCATCAAATGCCAATAGGCCCTCCCCAATTCAACAACTGAAAACGTCTCCAGATAGTACCAGATTGCCTCCTAAGAAATAAAATTGCCCTTGTTTGAAAAACACCAACTTAAAGGAATTTTATTTTCCCAAAAGGGGAATTGCTGGACAATTCCTACCTTTTTTCTCAGTGTTTTTATGAAATTCTCTTTTGTCCAAATAGGTTCTTTTAACTCAGTTTGCTACCACAGGTCATCATGAACTAATTTGTAATTTTCTTCTCTATTTTCTAATGCCATTTTCATGACTTTTCCCCCAAAGTTACCCCATATTCTTTCTCCCAACCATCATTTAAGATTAAAATATCTTTATAGCCATATCCCTCCTATAGTTGTTGTTGCTGTTGTTTTCATTACAACTAACTAGGCTTTTAGTCCTTCTCTACACAATTTACCAAATAAATAATATATTTGATGGAACACAATATTATATTGTGTCTGGTCCAGTATAGAAACTGTAACATATCTTTATAGAAACACCAGTCACCTGAGACTGATCAGTTCCCAGACACAGATTCTTGTGTGACTGAACTCTAAGAACATGAGCAGTCTTCTGAAGAATTCAGTGCCACATTCCGTGTTCCTACAGCCAAGTACTTTGTCTTGGCTCAGGTTGTCTTCATGTCATCTTGAGGCTCTAATTGCACATTTTGCCTGATCCATGTGCATTTTGTACTTAAACCTTCTCTCTACATAATCTCAACCTTTTCCTACACAGGCTTACCTCAGCCCATATTCAGACCTGCTCTTGGTCTTCTAAGTATTAAAGTTTTGGTTTTTGGTTTTTTTTTAATTTATGTAGAATTTTATCAGTATTTTCATTAGCCTTGCTACTTTTAGTTCTCTGGTTACAAAGTTGCCTAGGTTATGCAAATTTCCCCTGTTGGTGCTTGATCCTGCAGAAAGTGAGGAATTCTTTCCAGAAATATACTTATCACTTTGTAATAGAAATGTCTGAACCTGGAAAACACCTAAAAAATGATTTCATCTAACTCATCTCCAACTCATTTTGTAACTAGCAAAACTGAGACCCATGGGTTATAATAATGACACAACTTGTTTCCTGTTCTGCTCTGTAGCCATGGAACTCATAGCAGCATTTTTGCTCCATTACAACATATTCTCTTAGCTTAGATTTGCTGCTATAACTTTTTTTTTTAAATCTCAGGTTATTAACCTCATAAAAGATTTCTGATACATTAGTGGTTTTTATTGAAAGCCACCTCCAATCTGTTTTGGAAATAGGCAAGGTATAAATAGTAAATACATGATGAACCTAGGAGCAGAGAGGTTTTTACAGCAGCAAAGCCAGGACAGCCCCTCTCCATAGCATTGTGTCTCCCCATGCATTGGTGGATCTCCCATTTTATGGAGAGCTCCCATTTTATGATCATGGCCCTGCAAACTCAGTAAATGATCACCATGTCATTGGCAGATTTACTCCCAAATGTTTCACTTACATGCCAAGTTAGGCCAAAGTTTAAAATTAGATATCTGTGTCACCATCTTTTGGTAAACATTATTAGCTAACCTCTTAAGCTAAGGTAACCATCTTAGGTTAATTTTGTCAAAAAGTATAGGTTATATTGGAGAAGGACGTGGCAACCCACTCCAGTACTCTTGCCTGAAAAATCCCATGGATGGAGGAGCCTGGTAGGCTACAGTCCCTGGGGTCGTGAAGAGTCGAACATGACTGAGAGACTTCATTTTCACTTTCCACTTTCATGCATTGGAGAAGGAAATGGAAATCTACTCCAGTTTTCTTGCCTGGAGAATCCCAGGGATGGAGGAGCCTGGTGGGCTGCCATCTATGGGGTTGCACAGAGTCGGACACGACTGAAGCAACTTAGCAGCAGCAGCATAGGTTATATAATACATGGTGATTCACAATCTTTTCAGTTCTAATTAGAGACACATTTATTCATTGAAAATTTATATAAAAATAAAACTTTTAAGCTGGATTTTATTACCAAATTCTAATCTGCCCAAGCAGAGGAACCCCTTATAGATTAGTCCACATTTAGCTCTCTCCCCATTAATGTTCATTAGTTCACACTCGCTGGAAAAATATTCAGCAAACAAAATGAAGAAGGATTCAGAAACATCTTTTTTTTTTTTTCTTTTTAAAGAAATCCAAAATCATAGTAAGAGTCCAAGAAAATAAAATCAATGAGGAAAAAATATTGCAGCTTGCCCTGAACCAAGTTAAACATGACCAAAAAATAGGAGGAAAGTAATAAAAAATGAATAATCATAGATCAAACTTTGTAAACATGATCACTTCAGGCAGAATGAGGACCCTAGTTGAGCTTTGCTTGGTAGGCATGGAGTTGGCCTGCAAAGACTTCATAAACTTGAACGATAAATGATACAACCAGAAGATTTCACATAATCATCTAAATTTTTGACTGTTCTTAAAAAGTATAAAAAAAAGGGGAAAGACTGAGGGCAGGAGGAGAAGGGGATGACAGAGGATGAGATGGTTGGATGGCATCACCGACTCAATGGACATGGGTTTGGGTGAACTCTGTTAGTTGGTGATGGACAGGGAAGCCTGGCGTGCTGCAGTCCATGGGGTCGCAAAGAGTCGGACACAACTAAGCAACTGAACTGAACTGATATATACTGGGTTGGCAAAAAGTTCATATGGAAAATCTGCATGAACTTTTTGGCCAACTGAGTATTATCATTGGAGAACCACTGTCCTCAACAACACTACGATTTATACCATTAAAAGGAATGGTATAAGTGACTTATGATTGCAAACTGTGAGAGACTACCAAACTCCCCTTTGCTTTTTCTCCCAATTCCATCTTCCATCTTTGTGATATACCCCTAGATTGTGCAGACACAAGGTGTGAAATAAAATTCCTATTTTATGGCAAAACAAGAAAAAATTAGTCATAAAAATCTTTCTCTGCCCTTTCATCTCCTCTGTAACCCTTTCTGTGCACTGTGAATCTGCATTATGCATCAACCGAACCTCCCTCCTCACCTCATCCACCTGCAGGAATACCTGATTGACCATAAAGAGGAACATTCTCCTAGCATCAACCAGATATCAACTCCTTAAAGACAACATTCCTTCCTGATCTTGTAAGGGGCCATAATGACCCTTAGATCTCGATTGTGTGAATGGTCAATACATCATTTGATGTACAGCCCTGTGTCTCAAAAAACTTACAGAACTGTGCCTTGACTTCTAACAGGAGGAACTGTTCCCAGAGCTTTCTAAGATACTCTTATCAGGTTATAATCCTCAAATTTGATTTAAATAAACGTTTCCATTTCTTTCTTAAAAAAAAAAAAGTATAAAAAAATGTACACAAAAGCCCTCACTTTCAGCATGACGACTGTTAGCTGAAGCTGAACACCTGGGGTGCCTTCTTGAAAAAGCACACGATCCAGTTTTCGCCTGCTTGCTGTTGGCTCATTGCCATCCCAGTAATGGTTTTTTTTTCTTGGATCCCAATGTGTGTGTTGGGTAATGGAGGCTTCTTGGATTCATTAGAGATGTGCTTTCCTAGTGTCTTATTCACCTACACAGTATGTCAAATGTTAACCTATAATTATATGTAGAAGTCCAACTTTCAAAGATTAAACCAAAAGTTTTAAGATTTACTCTAGTTCATAAAGGCTTTCAAAATTTTACCTACTACTCCCATACATCTTGTTACTTTCCTTTGATAAATCTCTTACTGGCCCTGAACTGAAACATGGAGTGCCGTACAGCACAGGCAAGGCTATAAATTTTTACTCAAGTGATGGGCTTCATTTGAACTTGTCCTGACATCATTGCTGCCAGCTCCAATTCTACAGCCTGGCTTTCATTTCTTGATATAGGGGGCAAAATTTGAGACTAGTTTAACAGTTATCATTAAAAGGGGGAAAAATCTATAGAGAATAATTTTAATACATCATTGGAGATACATTGCTTTTAAAAAAGAATTTTTAAAAAACCTCTTAAGAAATTATGGTTAAATTCCAAACTGACTTTGCAAAGTTGGTTATAAAACTGCATTTAACTATTTGCAATTTTAATTCTACAAAGCATCCTCTCTGGTTACCTTTGATTCTCAAAACTCTTCACTTTGCTGCTTTTACCACATTTGTTTTAGGTCACAAAGGTGGTCGATTATTTCAGTTTCTTTCCTTTTTAAAAAATTGCCTTTCTGGTCTCTATAATGACTCCTTTTAGATCCTGCAAAGATTTTGCTGACTGTTGGTGAAGTCATTGATCTGTTGCTGTGTTGGCATTTTATGCCTAAATTTTTTTTCCCTAAAAATTGTGCTGTTTTAACTTTTTATTATGGAAATTTCAGAAGTATACCAAAGTACAGAGATTAGTATAATAAATCCCTAGGTGCCTATTATCCAGCCTCAACAATGAACAATATATGTAGCCAATCTTATTTTGTCAGTCTTAGATTATATATAACCTAGTTTTATTCATCAGATATGTGATTTTATATTTCCAAGAGACAATGACTCCTACTAATTCTATACCATCATCTGATTGTTAATATTAACAATATAAATTATTGCTAATTTTACTAGAAAGCATTTCAATTAATATAAAAACTAGGTTTAAATTTCAATAAGTATCCTATAAAAGTTCTTAAAAATTAATGTTTTCATTTCCAGCTTTAATCAAGCAGCTTTCAAGACATTGTAAGAACATGTAACATGAAACCTACCCACTTAACAAATTTTTAAGTATGAGCTACAATTTCACTAGCTATAGGTACTATGCTGTACAGAAGATCTCTAAACTTTATTCATCTTAGAAGACAGAAACCGTACCCATTGAATAGCAACTCATCACCTCCCCCTGCCCTAAATACCTGGCAACCACCATTCTAGTCTTTATCTCTGTGAGCCTGACTATTTTGGACATCTCATATATGTGGAAACATGCATATTTGTCCTTCTGTGGCTGGCTTATTTCACTTAATATAATGTCATCCAAGTTCATCCATATTGTCACATATTGCAAACTTTTCTTCTTTTTAAAGGCTGATAAGATTCCATTGTGTGCATATATGTTTTCTTTATCTATCTTCACCTGTTGATGGACACTGGGATTATTTCTCTGTCTTGGCTACTGTGATTAATGCCACAGTAAACATAGAAGTACACGTCTCATCAATTCTTGCCATTATATACCCAAGAGCAGGATTGCTGGATCACATAGTAGTTCTATTCTTAATATCTTGAGAAGTTGCCATATCGGTTTTTAAGAGGCTGTACCATTTTATATTCCTACCAAACATGTACATGGATTCCAGTTTCTTTACCTTCTTTCCAACATGTATTATCTTTTGGGTTTTTGATAATGTCTTTTTATGGTTGGGTTGAATGAGAATGTACACACTGCACTTGGTTAATGTTCGTTATTTATTTTGCACTGTGACTGTCCTTTTTTTTTTTTTTTTAACTCTCCTTGCAGATATTATGTGG
The DNA here is from genome assembly GCF_029407905.1 of Bubalus kerabau. Taxonomy (NCBI): domain Eukaryota; kingdom Metazoa; phylum Chordata; class Mammalia; order Artiodactyla; family Bovidae; genus Bubalus; species Bubalus kerabau. The sequence goes on from NC_073645.1 coordinate 28,631,074, forward strand.
AAGGACCTGAATTTTGTAGAATTTCCTATAGAGAATCTTACAGAATTTCCTACATTCTGAATTTGACTCAAGGCATTTCTGTGATATTATAAAATACATTTATCTATCTCTGTATTTTCTGTAAATTATTAATTAGATATAGAGTCTTGATAAGAATAAGGCTTGATTTTGGGGGGCTGTGGGGTAAAATATAGCATAAGCCATGCTAGTTACTGCCTATTACACCACATTAGTAAAAGCAACAAAGTTTGACCAGACAGGAGATGAGTGGCATCTAGGGGTAAAAGCAATATTATATGCAAAGGTCCTGTGCAGGACGGAAACTGGTCCATCAAAGGAGAGTGAATAATGAGAGCATTGAGTAAACTAAGGGTATATTGGCATAATTATGACAGAACATATAAGACCGTGCTAAAACTTAAAAAAGAAAAGAAGATTCCTAATAGAAAAAAAGAAGCAAGCAAGAATTTTAATGAACATGACTTGGTGTGATGAAAACAACCAGAAAAGTCGTATAAAGAATCACTGGGTGTAGAGGGTAGGGTGGGGAGGTATTAACTGAAGTCAACTAAATGAATAGCAGCCAGGGGATTATTTTGACATCAGACAAAAGGTCACATTGGAATTCTTTGGAAACTTATTTCCTTATTGGGAAAATCTGCTTTGGACAAATGTAACTCATAACCAATAATGAATTAAGGTAGAAGACATGGTATTATTCAAATAGGAGAGGGCTTATTATAAGAAATATCAGTGAGATTAATTTGAATCTAGTGAGAAAAATAGTATTTCTGAGTCCTAAGCCCTTCTAAACTTTCTCCAATGCTTCCCAACATGGGAAATTATCTTTTTATGGTACACTGGAATGAAAGGAGGAGTCTGCTGCTAGGTAGAGAAGATTTACTCCAGGGAACTTAGATTTCCTGGGCCCTCCTGGCAGCTATAGGGAATCAGTACTTTAGCACATCTTTGAACATGTGTGGCACCCCACTTGCAAGACTAGATTCAGCTGGATCGGACTAGATGCACAAATGAGTGAGTGAGAGTCGCTTAGTAATGTCCAACTTTGCGACCCTATGGACTTATACCTGCCAGTTTTCTCTGTCCGTGGAATTCTCCAGGCCTGAATACTGGAGTGGGTAGCCATTCCCTTCTTCAGGGGATCTTCCCAACCCAGGTCTCATGCATTGCAGGCAGATTCTTTACCATCTGAGCCACCAGAGAAGCCTAACATTAGAAGAGATATTTGTAAATACAAAGACAGGTCCACTTAAAAAGTATCAGCAGATACATGCTTGACTTACAATCTATAGACAATTCATTAGAATATGTAATGAATCTGTACACCTTTTCCAAAGGAATAGCCAAGATAGAAGTAGCAATAAAGTTATAAATGACAATCATCAATCAGATGAAATAATTTAGGTGAAGCTTCTCTCTCTCAAAGAGATGGGGACTGGGAAAGAAGGAAATACAATGTGCTTTCAACTACACATGAAAAGGAGAGAGTAATTTAGGCTAGCTCTCAAAGTGTCCATTAGAGCCCTTTTGCTATCAGTCTCTGGGATTGCCATGGTGAAGCTGACTTAATCCTCCAGTTCCCATATAAACACCATTTCTATTGGCTATTTTATTTATTGTGTATCAATATACAAATGCTAGATTTTATGTGGAAAAAAAAAGATTAAAAAATATAAGCTACTAGGCTTATAGAAAAACCTTAGGTCTGAAATGGGGAACTTTGATTGCTTCTCTTAATTTGCCATGAAGGACTGGAACATTCAGTAAGTCACTTACCCCCTGGGATTTCAGTTTCTCCATCTGTCCCACTAGGATTGCATATCTATCCTGCATAGCTTGCAGGGTTGCTTTGAGAACCCAGAAGTGTAGCAGTTTCAAAGTGTTTTGTACAACACAGATGCAAGCCTTTTTTCCCCCCTCTTTTAAGTTATAAACATTGCTTATAACACAGAAGCTTAAAGAGGATCAAAAATCACTTAGATATCCCTGGAGAGAGAATGTGCTATTAAGGGCAAAGCTGATATTAGACATTAAAAAAATAATGAAAACAAGTTACTTTGCAACTTCAGTATATGATAGTAGCTAAATACATACTTCTGAGGAAATGTGTGTGTTAGGCTGAAATCTGTGTATATCTATAAGGATCTAAGGACAAGACAAGACTTTCATCAAGAGGGTGTGGCATATTTGTTTCTAGCTAGTATGTGGCCTGGAGAAGGCAATGGCGCCCCACTGCAGTACTCTTGCCTGGAAAATCCCATGGACGGAGGAGCCAGGTGGGCTGCAGTCCATGGGGTCGTGAAGAGTCAGACATGACTGAGCGACTTCACTTTCACTTTTCACTTTCATGCATTGGGGAAGGAAATGGCAACTCACTCAGTGTTCTTGCCTGGAGAATCCCAGGGATAGGGGAGCCTGGTGGGCTGCCATCCATGGGGTCGCACAGAGTTGGACATGACTGAAGCGACTTAGCAGCAGCAGTATGTGGCCCTCGGTGAAGAGCTCTGGGTTCCTGAATTGGACAGTGTTTAAGAGCAAAATTTTATAAATGCTTTTTCCTGCAAAGTCCAGGAGGAGAGACACTCAGAGCTTCCCTTGCTGTAGGCCATTGGGATGGGAAACTGATAATTTCAACATTATATTATGTAACAGAAGTTTTGTGGGCTTCATGAAGTTTTCAGCTCAATGTATTTCTCTTTCGATTGAGCCCAAACCCTTATCCCCAAAAGTCATGCCCCCCACCAAAAGTTCTCACGGTATTCCAGAATTCATTAGAATGACCTTATCAACTTATTTCCCACAATTTGGCCCATGAGTAGAAAGAGCAAGTTATTCAGGTATGCCATTGTTGTTGTTGATGTTGTTGCTTAGTTGCTAAGTTGTGGTCAACTCTTTTGTGACCTCATTAACTGTAGCCCATCAGGCTCCTCTCTCCATGGGATTTCCCAGGCAAGATTACTGGAGTGGGTTGCTATTTCCTCCTCCAGGAAATATTTCCAACCCAGGGATCAAACCCAAGTCTGGCGGATTCTTTACCACTGTGCCACCTGTGAAGCCCAGGTATCCCATTACCAAGATAAAAATCCTCTCATCACACAATAGCTATGAGTTTGGCCTCCCTCTCTGTTCCTACCTGTCAAATATTTAGAAATGATAACCGTATTACGTGATTATGAAATAGATTAAAAAAATCATCATCATCTATCTAAAAGAGCAATTGAAAAGATTAAATGATTGTTTTAAACTGTAAAGAGCCCTATAATGTACCATACAATTGAACTTACTTCATATGCTAGCAAGGTAATGCTCAGAATCCTTCATGCTAAGCTTCAGCAGTGCATGAATCTAGAACTTCCACATATACAACCTGGATTTAGAAAAGGCAGAGGAACCAGAGATCAAATTCTCAACACCTATTGGATCATAGAAAAGCAAGGGAATTCCAAAATATCATCTACTTCTGCTTCATTGACTACACGAAAGCCTTTCTGTGGACCACAACAACCTGGAAAATTATTAAAGAGATGGGAATAATAGATCACTGAGAAACTTGTCTGCAGGTCAAGGAGCAACAGTTAGAACCAGACATGGAACAACAGACTGGTTCAAAATTGGGAATGGAGTACTTCAAGGCTATGTATTGTCACCTTGCTTATTTATATGCATAGCACGTCATGTGAAATGCTAGGCTGGATGACTCACAAGGTGGAATCAACATGGGGGGAAATATAAACAACCTCAGATTGCAGATGATACCATTCTAATGGCAGAAAGTAAAGAGGAACTGAAGAGCCTCCTGATGAGATGTCAGGGGACGTTCAACTTTAAGGGATCCAATATGTTGCATTTTCCTTTGTGTGCCATTTTTCAAGGACTCTCTGTTCCTTATCAGTTCCTGGAGTACAGGAATGAGTAGAGCTGCACGCAGTTCTCAGGATTGAGATCATGGGAAAGGGCACCTGCTTGGATTCCTTTCAGTGACTCCCTTCAGTGACTCTCTTCAGTGACCTTGTATGTATTAGACTATCCATTTTGTTGCAACTGGTGGAATTTCATTCTTTGTAATGTCTGAGTAATCATTTTACTGAAGATATATAAGCATGCAGTTCTGCTAATAAAATACCCTGGTTCCACTAGAGACTTGGATCCCCCGTGTCCTTCTTTCTGTCTCATTCTCTTCGGAGCCTGGAAGCCTACCGAGCTCACTTTCTCGCCCGGGCTTTCAAGACCTCCTTGAGAGGATGCCCTGTGCCTTCGTGGGCAGTACAAGTCCTGTGCATGGGCTTTATTGGTTTTCCACATAACCCGAGAGATACTGCTCTCTCTCTCTCTTTTTCTCTCTCTCTCTTTGTCGACTCCAGTCCCCAGGTCCCGGTCTGTAAAAGATCGCAATAATGAGAGTTAAAGAAGAGAGTGAAAAGGCTGGCTTAAAACTCAGCATTCAAAAAACGAAGATAATGGCATCCAGTTCTATCACTACATGGTAAATAGATGGGGAAAAAGTGGAAGCAGTGACAGATTTTATTTTCTTGGGCTCCAAAATCACTGTGGATGGTGATTGCTGCCACAAAATTAAAAGATGCTTGATCCTTGGAAGAAAAACTATGACAAACCTAGACAGTGTATTAAAAAGCAAATTTTTCACTTTGCTGACAAAAGTGTGTATACTCAAAACTATGGTTTTTGCAGTAGTTGTGTATGGATGTGAGAGTTGGACCGTTAAGAAGGCTGAGTGCTGAAGAATTCATGCTTTTGAATTATGGTGCTGGAGAAGACCCTTGAGAGTCCCCTTGACCATTAGGAGATTAAATCAGTCAATCATAAAGGTAATCGACCCTGAATATTCACTGGAAGATCTGATGCTGAAGCTGTATTTTCGATACTTTGGCCACCTGATGCAAAGAGCCAACTCATTGGAAAAGACCCTGATGCTGGGAAAGATTGAGGGCAGGAGGAGAAGGGGGTGACAGAGGATGAGATGGTTGGATGGCATCACAGTCTCAATGGACATGAGTCTGAACAAATTCCCAGAGATAGTGAAGAACACGGAATCCCGGCATGCTGTAGTCCATGGGGTCACAAAGAGTCAGACACAACTTAGCAACTGAACAACTACAGTGTTCCATACCAAGGCTGTTCCCAGATCATATTGCCCTGCTTTTGGAAGGTGCTAGAATATAATCTGAGTGTGTGTTGCTCTTTTGTTTAGTTGATCCTCATAATATGCTTTTATTATATGAGTGTATGTGATTACAGCTTGACTATCTCATTTTCAGGAAAGAAATTAATGTGCCAGGATGAATCCATGAGGGAGATGGAAAATATGTAATAAAGGAACCGCTGGAGATTCGTTTTACAGTTTTGGGGGAAATGAGCACCAGGAATGCCTTTTTTTTTTTTTTTTTTTTAAATCAAGGAATACCTTGGAGGGGACTCCTGTAACTTCCTTTTCTCCCAGATGCTTACATTTAAAACATTTATTTTGCCTGTTTCTTTCCAGTCATTTTTTAAAATTAATTTTTATTGTAGTATAATTGCTTTACAATGCTGTGTTAGTTCCTACTGCACAGCAAAGTGAGTCAGCTCTACATATACGCATATCCCCTCTTTTTTGGTTTTCCTTCCCAATTAGGTCACCACAGAGCACTGACTGCTATACAGTGGTTTCTCATTACTTACCTACTTTCTTTAGGAAGTTCATTCTCCACCATGCTAATCAAGTGTCTTCTGGGGCTTCAGATACTGTTCTCAGACTAACTGCTGCTTTTGGGAACCAGCCCTGGCCTATCAAAGACCATACTCAGATCACAGGATCAGTGCAGAGTGGGCACATACTTCAAGTCAGCAATTCACGTTTTCCCCAGTAGACTTTGTTTTGGCCTCAAGGAAAGGCACCATGCCTTTAGGACTATACTATTAGGGATATACAAATAGGGGACTGAACAAAGTAATCTTCCCCACAAGTCATGGGACTTGCAAAACAAACACACAGAAAGAAGAGGGGGTGAGGATCAACCCTGAGTTTGTACACTGCTGTGGCTGCTGTCACTTCAGTCGTGTCCGACTCTGTGTGACCCCATGGACTGTAGCCCACCAGGCTCCTCTGTCATGGGATTCTCCAGGAAAGAATACTGGAGTGGGTTGCAATGCCCTCCTCCAGGGGATCTTCCCGACCCAGGGATTGAACCCGTGTCTTCCGCAGCTCCTGTATTGCAGTCAGATTCTTTACCACTGAACCACTGGGGAAGCCCAGTTTGTACACTAGTTTTGCCAAAAACAAGATCTTGCCTTACATTTTCTGCTTTCAAAATATATTAACGCTTCTCCCATTTCAAGCTGAGCCTTTCTCTTATCACCAAAAGAGTCCTGAGTAATCAATTTCTTCTAGATAAGTATCAATATTAAATACCAAGAAACATGCTCTTATAATTCTTACACACTGATACTTTTCAATATCTTATATATACATATTGATTTTAACTCCAAGCATCTTAAATGAAATGGGGAGGCAGGAGAGAATAAAGGCAGTTGACAAGAAAATGCACAATTAAAAGAGTCATTATAAATTATAAACTCACTTTCAGTCATATCTGTAAGAACTTTAGCCTCTATCTGGTAAGAAAAGACCTAATGCTTAAGATACCAGTGCTCATCATAAAATAGAGGTCCAACAACCTGATTTGGAAGCTCTGTTTCCTTAGAGGATATTATTTCATTTTTAAATCAGTCAATACATACAAGTATGCTGTGATTCTTCCTTTCAAAAATAGCTAAAGGTCTTTATCATTTCCTAAATACTTTTCAGATACAGTCTCAGATTTTATTTACAGTCCTTATAATTAATTCCCATAAATCTAAAGAGGAAGGGATTTGTTACATGGCATTAAATAGTTTATAACATTTTCCAGGATGACGAGGGAATTATGCTTGAATGATATACAGATAAGAAGAATAACTAGGGGAAATGGGATCCTAGGGGAATACCACTGTCTCCCAGTCTGCTGCTCAGAGCCTGTAATGCCCTGGATCAGATGACCTAGAACCTCTGCTACAGCCCTAAGTGGATGTGCTTGTACTCCCCTGCCTCGCAAGAAGAGACCATCTGCTCTGTGAAGCCACTGATGCCCACTCCTTGCTTCTTCCTTACTAACCTCATATAAGTATACCATGTAGCAGAATGTAAGCTGTATCTTCAGGCTTATCTGCAAAGGAGTCTCTGAAATAAAGTTTTTGATTTTCCAGCTCTATGGTATCCCCTCATCATCCTGGAAAATGTTATAAACTATCTAATGCCATGTAACAAATCCCTTCCTCTTTAGATTTATGGTATCCGAAGCCTGTTAAAAACCATTTAGATATTGGATATACCAATCTGCAGTCTTCCCAGGTGGTGCTAGTGGTAAAGAAACCCCCTGCCAATGCCGGAGACGTAAGAGATGGGAGGGAGTTTGATCCCTGGGTTGGGAAGATCCCCTGGAGTAGGAAATGGCAACCCACTCTAGTATTCTTGCTTGGAGAATTCCATGGACAGAGAAGCCTGGAGGGCTACGGTTCATAAGATCGCAAAGAGTTGTACACAACTAAAGCAACTTAGCATGTACACGTGCATACCAATCTGCAGTGTCCTCTGCATGTTGTATCTGATTTTTGTCTCATATCAGCCTTGTGACAGAGGTATTTTGATTCCTATCTTAGAGCTAAAAAGGCTAAGACTCTGTGACGGTGGGGTTAGAATGAGAAATTCTTTTATCCTTAACTCCTATTGCTTCCACCTGTCCTCCTACAATACTTTCCCTGATCATTTCTGGAACTTAAGTACATGTTCTATTAATATTTCTTTCTATTACCACTTCAACATAGACCAAGATTGTTGTCAAAATTGTTACATTTGAAAAAGCACTTATCATCCACATTAGCTGCTGTTCAGAGATTAATGTTTTAAGAATGGAATCAGCAACTGGGTGAGATCTGTCTCAGCTCTGTGTTTTGGGGATTTTCTTAAATGATGTCTTCTAGGACTGTATGCCATCCAAAAATTCTTCACGGTTGTCCTTTGAATGAACCCAGTCTGACATTTTCAACAGGCTTATTGTCAAAATAGTTAATACCAGCCATATTCTTCAAAAATGTGATTATATATATATATATATACACACATATACATATATATATATGTATATATACAATTAATGGCCTACAGAATATCATGTAATCATGTACTATGATTTGGTGCTGGAAAAAGGGCCACATTTTTTTTTAAAAAAGGATAAGTAGAAGGCACATAAGACAAAAAAACTGATTTACATGACTGAAAACCAGCTTCTCATACATTTACCCTTTAAATAATTCACCCACAGACGATATAGTTAAAACATGATCACAGAAATCTCTAAGAAATTAGGAGAATTACTGGAAGAATTGGCACGTAGCAGAATTTCACCTAGATTCAGCCTTAGCACCAATTCCTTGGGTTTAAAACTGCCCCATGGAAGGCGGGGAAGGGAAATAGGAAAATAAATATCAAACAAAAAGTCTAGGGATTGACAAGCTGGAATCTATATGTCGAAAGTCAAAATTTAGCCTTTAAATAAAGCTGGCAACATTTGTGATCTTAATTTGAATTTTTGTTCCTAAGAATAAAAGATTACTAAAATTTAAGGGAAGGATTGTGTAATAGATTCAGCCTGAATCTATTAAAATGCTATCTGTTGGCAGGGATCAGAAGGAAGAAGACACCATAATTGTTTCCAAAATCTATCAATTTCTATTCTAAATGTCAGGACACCAGCCATGACTTTGGAAAGATAGTCTGTCAGCAGAAAAATAGTGGATTTATGGCTCTGAATAGTACAAAATGTTTATAACAGGGTATACACAAGATTAAATGAGAGGAGTTTATGAAGGGATTGACGCAAGCTCTGGTAATTGTGTGATCATTGTTTAATTGTCCTGCGTGAGTGCTAGTAGGAGTACATCATGATCATAGTGAGTTAGACATTTTATATTCTGTGGTTTATCTACGTGTCCTCTGCCTGTTGGCTGTAAACTCAACCACTGACCTTCTTCACACCAGAGAACCCACATATGGGAGTTTGCTGTTGAGCAAATATCAAGTTCTTTTGGTGATGGTGATTGAACTCCAATGTTGGGGAGGGAGGATTATTATGTCTAATAATGCAATATGTTGAGCAAATCTTGAACACCCAAACATCCTTTAGAAAACTGGCACACAAGTATGACTTGTACTGTATGTCCGCAGATCCAACTCTCTGCCCTGGCATATGCACCTTGCATAGAAATCTCTTCCCAAGGTGGACACAATGAACTCTGATGGCAGAATCAGCTATCATGGTAACAGAGCTAAGTGGCAGTGTCATGGATGAGGTAGAGGGAACTGAAGCCAGGAAAACCCCAGAACTCGCATTAACTCACATTAACACCCAATGAACTTTGCTGGGTCCTAAACTTGTTAAATATTGGTAGAGCTCATGCAATCTATCTAACCAAATTCTAGGTTCCAACATCACTAGGCTAGTTTTAAAAACTCTCTGGTGTGGATTTGGCAAAGACACATGAAGCACCAGGTAACCACATCTGAATGTATCAGTTCCTGCTTGTGGTAGTTCATTTGCTACTTAAAAACCCCTGGCGTTCCTTGAAGTTTGCATTATTGATGAGAGTTCAGGTTTTAACTAACTAGCTCAAGGATATAGATGAACATGTCACAGAGTGCAAACATTTCTCAGTGTTTATACACATTTATTTTTAAAGTAACTTAACTGCAGACAATGTGACACAGACATACATCTTCCTCTGTGGCATTTCTGGAGTTGTTCCTTCATGTCCAGAATACTTGCACTGTCTCTTTCTAGTGTGATAAAGACTGATCTTCACCATCAGGGCATTGTTCCCTTGCCCTGGAACTCACGGAAAACTCTCTTTTGAACATCGACCACCGACTACCTTTTATGGACACTCAACACAGTCAAATGTTTAGATCTTGTTTCCCCAGGTTGAGAAGGGCCAGTTATCATTTCTCTGTAGCCCTTTATTCATCTACTATAGGGCCAAATAACTTGGATACATTAAAAGTATACTGAATGGATACCTGCTGAATAAATGAATGAATGATGATATGAAGTAACCACTAAGGAGGGCTCCAATATGCCTTACTATCGTTTCTATACGGAGAAGATGTGGTCATTTTAACTTTGTGATCCAGATTTCTAGGGTAGAAGATGTAAATGATAATATTTGATTCTCGTAGCAGAGTTACTTTGAGGCATCCATTTTGATGGCTAAAAACAGGTGTCTTAACGTTTCCCAGCTGTACCCTGCAGCAAATGCCACCATGAGAAGGCTGATGGGGACTGCGTTATGGAAATGTGTTATGAATCTTATGCTCTAGGTGTCTGCCAACCCCCATTCCAACACACACACATGCACTTGCCACATACACATACACGCCACATACACACCACACGCTGCCCTATGATTTACTTTGTGGCTTGGCATTTACACAGCAGCTGACGTGCTGTAAATAGACATGCAGCAACAGGGCTGGCATACCAATGAACCCAGAGGTGAGACATCTGGTAAAACAGATGCAGCGTGGCAGGGGGACGCAGACTGCCCAGAAAGCGCTCATCTCCCAAGATCGGTGCCAAGGGTTTGACCAGTGCCTGCATGGGCACTGTGCCTTCCAAACAGATGGGGATAGATTTGAGCAATAAGAGTATATGGAGAAAGTCGTTAGCTCGCCTGTAAGTTGGAGAACGCCAGTGACAGAAAAGTCACAGCAGCCCTTTTCTTTTAAAAGTCAGCTCTTCACTGTCACCTGGGCCCCACACATTCATCATGCACTGTCAAGCAATTTTTGCCCAAGTTTCACCACAGCAGAGTGAGCCCTTAAATAAATGCCTTACCTTGTTCACGGAGATGACAAGAGGATTAATTAGTTAATGTTAGCTATGCTCCTACAAGATCAATGAATGAAAGAAAACTCACAAAGTGCATTATTAATAATGGAATGAGGTCACGCTCCATGAAAGCCCTGTAGAAAGTCCCATTTTCAGGATAGAGCAGGCATTTTGTATTAAAGTCCCACTTTTTATTGAAATATTTAACAAGCATAATGCAATGTAATTTGTGTTCTTAACTAGAAAAAAAAAAGTATATACAGGAGAAATGTTTGGGGAAAAGCAATGAATCCACTTGTTTTTTACTTCTGTGTGGTTTAGAAGCAAGGTCATTTTTCCCCTGAAAGGATAAGCTCACTTATTCATGGTTTTAATACTCTTAATCTTGTGCATCCATTCAATTAACTTCTATGATACAAAGAACTAAAACTAACTGTAAGGAACATCTGAATTTTCAGATATGCAAAAATAAGGTGTTAGATGTTTTGCTGTAAAATAAAAGCCCTGAATAAATATAAAGCTCTTATTCTCAGGTACATTTGGCACCAGAATGAAGCAAACAAAGTTATGTCCAAAGTGAAAGTCTCCAAGGGGTCTGTATTCAATAGGAGCAAACATGAGACAAAGAGCAATGAATTTAGATATAGGAATTTGAAATTGGCATAATTTCTTCCATGAAAACTCTCTTTACTTCTAACTTCCTAAGTCTCGACTTTCTATCAATGCTCCTTGAACTTCATCCCTTCATCCTCCTCTGTAAGACAGACCAAATCATGTTAATCTCAAGCTGTCTTGCACCTTCCATCCATTACCATATCTTTTAGTGTATTTGCAATTTTTATCATTGTATTTTATTTAGGTTACATATACTTTGTTTTACCCAGGTGATCATAAATTCATATTCTCCAGAATCTCAACTACATGATGTCAATGTAGCATGTCCTTCAACCAATACCTGTTGATTGATGCTTAAAAAACTAACAGAGATGATATAAATAAGCACTCTTAATGTGCCAGCCATTGCTCTAACTGCTTTCATGCATTGTCTCATTCTAGTCAAGGCTGAGAAAACAGTGGCACCCACCTTGTGGAGTGTTGTGATGACTGGAATGAGACAAAGATGATGAGTCTCAAACATGTTCAACCTAGTTGCCTAAACAAGTAGAGCTGGAAATGTGAAGGGCCAGGACTTGAATTCAGTTGGGTTGAATCCAGCTATCCACTATGTTATATCACCTCTAAAATTCTTCCATTCCTTGGAACAATCCCCACCCTCTGACAGTATATCACTGAACGTTCAGTTAGAAAACTTTTTATTGCATAATATCTTACCGATAAACTCCAGTTTCTAAAATTAAGAAATAAAAATAGATGAGGACACACTCTGCTATTTGGCCAGTGAATAAAACCTAGACATACTGAGCACAAACACACAGAGGTCTAAGAGAGAGGAGATAGAGTGAGTGAGTGAAGTCGCTCAGTCGTGTCCGACTCTTTGAGACCCCATAGACTAGCCTACCAGGCTCCTCTGTCCATGGGATTTTCCAGGCAAGAGTACTGGAGTGGGTTGCCATTTCCTTCTCCAGAGGATCTTCCCAACCCAGGGATCAAACCCAGGTCTCCTGCATTGTAGGCAGATGCTTTACCATCTGAGCCACCAGGGAAGCCCAGAGAGAAGATAACCTGTTTCTTTTTTTAAAAAAAAAAACATAGTCTCACTCATGCATTAAAGCACCCATGATGATGTCTCTCTCCGAGCCTTTTCAGTTGCCTCTGCTCCCAACCTAGAATGCTGTGGGGACTAATTAGATATCGCCTGTAGAGTGTAAAGTAATAATATAATGATGATAGGCCATCTCTGAGCTCTTCTGCGATTATGAGATCGTTTGAATACAGCCAACTCTATGGTCCAAAGCAGTAAATAACATGCAGCCAAATGGCTTTGACATTCAAGTTCCAGGCATTCTAATGCGTGGCATAATTCAATGCTCTCTAATAGCTTGAACTAGAGACTGGCTTTCTTGATTGACTCTCTATTAATGGTGAATTGCTCAGTTAGTTAACAGGATAAGTGCTGGAGAATGGGAAGTAAAATCATAATGGCATATGTTTGAAGAAAATGGCTTCTCTGTAGTGAAGATTTATAACCTTATGCATTCATTTATTCAATAAACATTTTTTTCATCACTATCCCTGTACCAGTCATTTTAGGAGCTGCAGTTACTGACGTAAACAATACAAATTCCTTGGTTAGTTAGACTCTAGTAAGCAAGACACACAATGTATATATTTAGCTACCTTATGGCAAATACTCCAGTATTCTTGCCTGGAGAATCCCATGGATGGAGGAGCCTGGCAGACTATACAGTCCATGGGGTCACAAAGAATCAGACATGACTGAGCGACTTCAGCCACCTTATCACCTAACTTCAACTAGTGATAATTTAGAAGGAGTACAATAAGAGTACAGAGAGGAGAAAGAAGGAGATAGATGGCCAGGAAAGGACTCAGTGAAACTGACATGAGCAGATATCTGAAGTTACAAAGGAGCAAAGAATGAAAATCTGGGAGAGGAACTCCAGGAAGAGGGAACATCAAACAGAAAGACACTGAAGTGGGAACAAAATTGATCTGTTTGAAGAATAGTAAACAGCCATGTTGGCTACTGTAAAAGGAGTGAAGAGGAAATTCCAGATGAGGAGATTGGAGACATAGGAAAGGGCAAACCAAACAGAACCTTGGTGGCCATCTTTAAATTTGAATGTGAAGCCATTTAGAAATTTTAACAGAGGAATGACATGGTCAGATTTACAGTTAGAAAGACCACATTCACTGCTATGCAAATAATCTCTATAGGATGCAACAAAGATGGGAGAGAGATCAGTTAAGGGAGATGACAGTTTTTTTTTTTGTTTTTTTTTTTTTTTTTTTTAAGAGTATTTTTTAGGGAGGTAGAAAGTGAGAATATTCAGATTCAGGATAAATTCTTAAAGCTACAGCTGTCAGGATTGGGGGTTAAATAGATTATAGTATTTGAGAATAAGAGCAGAGTCCTATATTCAAGGGTTAAAAAGAGACTTAAAATGCTAAAATACTAGAGACAGTTTTCACAAATTGTTCTTTCTTCTCAGCCACATTTCTGTAGTTTAATGGACTATTCCCAGTGGGAACTCCTCAGAATAGAACAAAAAGCTCTTACTCTTTTAAAGCTCAAAAACTAGTGTGGTGAAAAATCCTTGGGTCTAGTCATCTAGTCCAAGTTCTACTGTTAATTATTACTGGTAACCCAGAACAGGCTGCCCTAACTCTCTGCTCCTCAGTTTCCTTTAATTTGAAAAGAGTAAGTGAGAAGCAAGAATTAGAAAATATCTAAAAATACCTCTATCTACATCCTTTAAGCAAATGTTGAAGCTTAATAGGTTTCAAGTTTAATTTTAACATCAATGAAAGTGAAAGTCGCTCAGTTGTGTCTGACTCTTTGTGACCCCATGGAATAGCTCATGGACTTCTCCAAGCCAGAATACTGGAGTGGGTTGCCATACCCTTCTCCTGGGGATCTTCCCAAGGCAGGGATCAAACCCAGGTCTCCCACATTGCAGGTGGATTCTTTAACAGCTGAGCCCCAGGGAAGCCCTTTACATCAATAAGCAGCCTAAAATCAGATGCACAGTACTTTCTAAAACAGAAAATTATCATTGAAGATAGTCCTATCACTAAAGTTAGAACAGATCCTAGAAGCTGATGTGGTTCGGCAAATACAATCTGAAGAATGAAAAGCTATACCTCTAAGAGTCCTGGAGAAGGAAATGGCAGCCCACTTCAGTGTTACTACCTGAAGAATTCCATGGACAGAGGAGCCTGGAGAGCTACCATCCATAGGCTCACAGAGTCAGACATGACTGAGCAACTAACACTACCTATAAAGAGCAGAGTCAGTGAGTCTTTGAATTCTTCTGATGAACCTACTTTAATTTGGAATCTTTGCAGTGAAAATATTTCCTTGAAGTTCATCCACTATAAATACTAAATCTACAGAACTACTATGCACTCTTCTTCTTCCATAAAAAACTGTTGTTGGGATAGAAACATCTCGACACTAAAAATAATTGTCAAACCATACAGTTTTCAGTTGGATTATAATGGTCAATGCCTTATATATTTGAAAATCCTTTACTTTTTAAATCAAGAATACGAAAATGAAAATAAGAACAAATATTCTAGATGAAAGAATCTCTTAAAAATTGGAACACTTCAAATCTAAAATAGAGTAAACTTTTGAGAGGGAATGTTAATTTTAACATTCTCTAATTGATCTCAGAAAGCAGAGTCTGAGCCCAAGGCTTATATGTCACTAGTATTTTATTAAGAAATAAAATTAGAGAGACAGAGATGAGCAAAAAGGAGGGGGAGGCCAGCAGGAGGGGAAGCCAATTCAAGGTGCTTTATTGAGCTGGTACCATTGAAAATGACTATTTGATCTTGTGGAACTATGTACAGATAAGTTGC
Organism: Bubalus kerabau; assembly: GCF_029407905.1. Taxonomy (NCBI): domain Eukaryota; kingdom Metazoa; phylum Chordata; class Mammalia; order Artiodactyla; family Bovidae; genus Bubalus; species Bubalus kerabau. Next base: position 28,646,520 of record NC_073645.1, read on the forward strand.
ATAAACTTCACCTTAGGTGATTTATCTGGAGGAAGACTTTATCCATCAACACTGGTACCCTATTGGTCAAAATTCATTGCATAAGGTATTAACTCCCTCACATTCCTGACCTGCACAAACAAAGGGACCAAGTGAGACCCATCCCTCCATGTCACTGGGGAAATCCTAGGGAAGAAGGGAGAGACAGGGACACAGGTGAGATGCCCTTGGGCTCAGCTGACCTTCAGGTGTAAAAACCTCCACAGCAGCAGCTGCAGGCAGTGAGTGTCTGAAACAGTGCATAAAAGGTGTCTGATTCAATATGTTCCCCCATTAACTGTCCAAATGCAAAGTAGAGGGAAGAATGTCTCATTAGCAAAACACACAAGAATGACTTAGGAGACTCAGCCCACAGTAAAAGGAACAGGAGTTAACTATGTGATACATCTACCAAACAAAATAAAACAAGACAAAAAAAAAAAAAAAACAAAAACAAAAATAACAACACTTCCCTGTTGAGCAGCATTAATAAGAGCAGAGTGTCTAGAAATTGGTGGAAGCTGATACTATTCTATGCTGTACTGTTCCTTTTCCACATAAAGCAGAATATGATCAAAGAAGGTGTGTATAATAACTAAGAAAACTATGAATTGTGCTTAGGAAAGAGTCATAGATAAAGGAATAGGAAAATTATAGAAAAAAAAGAAATAACAGTGCTACTTATTCTATAGCCTAATACTGGAAGCCATTATCTTCATTATCTCCTCCATAGTTTGGCCTCAGGTCAAATAACAGGGAGGGAACACAGCCCCTCCCTTCAACAGAAAATTGGATTAATGATTTGCTGAGCATGTCCCCCACCCCATCAGAACAAGACCCAGTTTCCCCTTCAGTCAGTCTCTCCCATCAGGAAGCTTCCACAAGCCTCTTATCCTTCTCCATTAGAGGGCAGACAGACTGAAAACCACAATCACAGAAAACTAACCAATCTGATCACAAGGATGACAGCCTTGTCTAACTCAGTGAAACTATGAGTCATGCCATGTAGGCCCAGCCAACATGGATGCGTCATGGTGGAGAGTTCTGACAAAACATGGTGCACTGGAGAAGGGAATGGCAAACCACTTCAGTATTCTTGCCTTGAGAATCCCATGAAGAGTATGAAAAGGCAAAAAGATAGGACACTGAAAGATGAACTCCCCAGGTCAGTAGGTGCCCAATATGCTACTAGAGATCAGTGGAGAGCTAAATCCAGAAAGAATGAAGAGGTAGAACCAAAGCAAAAACAACACCCAGTTGTGGATGTGACTGGTGATAGAAGTAAAGTCCAATGCTGTAAAAAGCAATATTGCACAGGAACCTGGAATGTTAGGTCCATGAATCAAGGCAAATTGGAAGTGGTCAAACAGGAGATGGCAAGAGTGAACGTCGACATTTTAGGAATCAGCAAACTAAAATAGACTGGAATGGGTGAACCTAACTCAGATCACCATTATACCTTCTACTGTGGGCAAGAATCCCTTAGAAGAAATGGAGTAGCCATCATAGTCAAAAAGAGTCCAAAATGCAGTATTTGGATGCAATCTCAAAAATGACAGAATGATCTCTGTTCAATTCCAAGGCAAACCATTCAATATCACAGTAATCAAAGTCTATGCCCCAAGCAATAATGCTGAAGAAGTTGAAGTTGAACGGTTCTATGAAGGCCTACAAGACCTTATAGAACTAACACCCAAAAAAGATGTCCTTTTCATCATAGGGGACTGGAATGCAAAAGCAGGAAGTCAAGAAATACCTAGAGTAACAGGCACATTTGGCCTTGAAGCACAGAATTAAGCAGGTCAAAGGCTAACAGAGTTTTGCCAAGAGAATGCACTGATCATAACAAACACCCTCTTCCAACAACACAAAAGAAGACTACACATAGACATCACCAGATAGTCAATACTGAAATCAGATTGATTATATTCTTTTGCAGCCAAAGATGGACAAGTTCTATACAGTCAGCAAAAATAAGACCGGGAGCTGACTGTGGCTCAGATCATGAACCCTTTATTGCCAAATTCAGACTTAAATTGAAGAAAGTAGGGAAAATAAGTAGACAATTCAGGTATCACCTAAATCAAATCCCTTACAATTATACAGTGGAAGTGAGAAATAGATTTAAGGGACTAGATCTGATAGATAGAATGCCTGATGAACTATGGTCAGAGGTTCATGACATTGTACAGGAGACAGGAATCAAGACCATCCCCAAAAAAAGAAATGCAAAAAGGCAAAATGGCTGTCTGAGGAGGCCTTACAAATAGCTGGGAAAAGAAGAGAAGCTAAAGGCAAAGAAGAAAGGGAAAGATATACCTATTTGAATGCAGAGTTCTAAAGAATAGCAAGGACAGATAAGAAAGTCTTCCTCAATGATCAGTGCAAAGAAATAGAGGGAAACAATAGAATGGGAAAGACTAGAGATCTCTTCAAGAAAATTAGAGATACCAAGGGAACATTTTATGTAAAGATGGGCTCAATAAAGGACAGAAATGGTATGGACCTAACAGAAGCAGAAAATATTAAGAAGAGGTGGCAAGAATACACAGAAGAACTACACAAAACAGATCTTCATGACCCAGATAATCATGTCGGTGTGATCCCTCACCTACAGCCAGACATCCTGGAATGTGAAGTCCAGTGGGCCTTAGGAATCATTACTATGAACAAAGCTAGTGGAGGTGATGGAGTTCCAGTTGAGCTATTTCAAATCCTAAAAGATGATGCTGTGAAAGTGCTGCACTCAATATGCAGCATATTTGGAAAACTCAGCAGTGGCCACAGGACTGGAAAAGGTCAGTTTTCATTCCAAACCCAAAGAAAGGCAATGCCAAAGAATGCTCAAACTACCACACAATTGCATTCATCTCACACACTAGTAAAGTAATGCTCAAAATTCTCCAAGCCAGGCTTCAACAGTACATGAACCAAGAACTTGAGATGTTCAAGTTGGATTTAGAAAAGACAGAGGCACCAGAGATCAAATTTCCAACATCTATTTGATAATCAAAAAAGCAAGACAGTTCCAGAAAAAACATCTACTTTTTCTTTATTGACTATGCCAAAGCCTTTGACTGTGTGGATCAAAACAAACTGTGGAAAATACTTCAAGAGATGGAAATACCAGACCACCTGACCTGCGACTTGAGAAATCTGTATGCAGGTCAGAAAGCAACAGTTAGAACTGGACATGAAACAACAGACTAGTTCCAAATCGGGAAAGGAGTACATCAAGGCTGTATATTGTCACCCTGCTTATTTAACTTCTATGCAGAGTACTTCATGAGAAATGCTGGGCTGAATGAAGCACAAATTGGAATCAAGATTGCCAGGAGAAATATCAATAACCTCAGATATGCGGATGACACCACCATTATGGCAGAAAGTGAAGAACTAAAGAACCTCTTTAAAGTGAAAACGGAGAGTGAAATTGTTGGCTTAAAACTCAGCATTCAGAAAACTAACATCATGGCATCTGGTCCCATTACTTTATGGCAAAATGTGGAAACATTGGAAACAGTGAGAGATTTTATTTTCTTGAGCTCCAAAATCACTGCAGATGATGACTGCAGCCATGAAATTAAAAGATGTTTGCTCCTTGGAAGAAAAGTTATGACCAACCTAGAAAGCATATTAAAAAGTAGAGACATGAGTTTGCCAACAAAGGTCCGTCTAGTCAAATCTATGGTTTTTCCAGTGGTCATGTATGGATGTGAGAGTTGGACTATAAAGAAAGCTGAGAACCAAAGAATTGATGCTTTTGAACTGTGGTGTTGGAGAAGACTTTTGAGAGTCCCTTGGATTGCAAGGAGATCCAACCAGTCCATCCTAAAGGAAATCAGTGCTGAATATTTATTGGAAGGACTGATGCTGAAGCTGAAACTCCAATACTTTGGCCACCTGATTCGAAGAACTGACTCATTTGAAAAGACCCTGATGCTGGGAAATATTGAAGGCAGGAGGAGAAAGGGACGGCAGAGGATGAGATGGTTGGATGGCATCACCAACTCAATGGAGTTGAGTTTGAGCCAACTCTTAGAGATAGTGAAGGACATAGAAGTCTGGCATGCTGCAGTCCATGGGGTCCCAAAGAGTTGAACATGACTGAGTGATTGAACAGAACTAAACACTGGAAACAATTCTAATGGAAGATCATTGATACTTTTTCTGTGAGGTACACTTTAGAAATAAAAAGAATTGGTTAAGTCATTGGAGGCACAAATTTTTAGTAGTAATTAAGTGAAGTGAAGTGAGTGTTACTCAGTTGTGTCTGATTCTTTGTGACCCCATGGACTATACAGTCCATGGAATTCTCCAGGCCAGAATATTGAATGGGTAGCCTAGCCCTTCTCCAGCAGATCTTCCCAACCCAGGGATTGATCTGGGGTTTCCTGCATTGGAGGCAGATTCTTTACCAACTCAACTATCAGGGAAGTAGTAATAGCTGTTCCCATATTGAATGTGTGCCTTGGAATGAGGTAGAAAAGCACAATAAATGTTAATGTACCTTAGGGGGATGGAGAAACTGAAGGGTTTTTTTCAGTCGTGGGATATGTGTTTGGATATAAACTCTCACATTTCCAGTTGGGTGATAACTGACAATTTGCCTGGCATCTCTGATCTCAGTTTCCTCAGAAGAATAATAGCAATACTCTCAGGCTTAATACCAAAATTATAAGATATAGGCTAGGAAAATGGGGAAAAGTTGCTTAAAGGGACACAGTTCAGTTATAAGAGAAATAAGTTCTGAAGACCTAATGTACATAAGGGTGACTATATAAAATAATACTGTTTGCATACTTGAAATTTACTAAAAAATTAGATTTCAAGTGTTATCATAAAAGGTAACTATGCGAAGTGAATAAATGGAAGCATTTCACAGTGTATAACAAATCATTACATCATATACTTAATTTTATTTATAAAAAACTTTTTTTTTAATTTTTATTTTATTTTTTAAACTTTACATAATTGTATTAGTTTTGCCAAATATCAAAATGAATCTGCCACAGGTATACATGTGTTCCCCATCCTGAACCCTCCTCCCTCCTCACTCCCCATTCCATCCCTCTGGGTCGTCCCAGTGCACCAGCCCCAAGCATCCAGTATCGTGCATCGAACCTGGACTGGCAACTCGTTTCATACATGATATTTTACATGTTTCAATGCCATTCTCCCAAATCTTCCCACCCTCTCCCTCTCTCTCAGAGTCCATAAGACTGTTCTATTCATCAGAGTCTCTTTTGTTGTCTCGTACACAGAGTTATTGTTACTATCTTTCTAAATTCCATATATATGCGTTAGTATACTGTATTGGTGTTTTTCTTTCTGGCTTACTTCACTCTGTATAATAGGCTCCAGTTTCATCCACCTCATTAGAACTGATTGAAATGTATTCTTTTTAATGGCTGAGTAATACTCCATTGTGTATATGTACCACAGCTTTCTTATCCATTCATCTGCTGATGGACATCTAGGTTGCTTCCATGTCCTAGCTATTATAAACAGTGCTGCAATGAACATTGGGGTACACGTGTTTCTTTCCCTTCTGGTTTCCTCAGTGTGTTATTGTGATATAACTGATTCACAATGTGTTGTGGTTGTACAGCTAAATAAGTCACTTATACATATACGTATATACATTCTTTTTTAGATTCTTTTACCATATAGGTCATTATTGAGTACTGAATAGAGTTCCCTATGCTATACAGTAGGTCCTTATTTGTTCAGTCACTCAGTCATGTCCAACACTTTCTGACCCTATGAACTTTTGCACACCAGGATTCCCTGTCGTTCACTATCTCCTGGAGTTTGCTCAGACACATGTTCATTAAGTTGATGATGACATCCAACCATATCATCCTCTGTCACCCTCTTCTCCTGCTCTCAGTCTTTCCCAGCATCAGGGTCTTATGAGCTGGTTGTTCACATCAGGTGATCGAAGTACTGGAACTTTAACTTGACCATAAGTCCTTCCAGTGAATATTCAGGACTGATTTCCTTTAGAATTGACTGTTTCTATCTCCTTTCTGTCCAAGGGACTCTCAAGAATCTTCTCCAGCACCACAGTCTGAAAGCATCAGTTCTTGGCCCTCAGCCTTCTTTATGGTCCAGCTCTCTCATCTGTACATGATTACTGGAAAAACCATAGCTTTGACTATATGGACTTTTGCCAGCAAAGTAATATCTCTGCTTTTTTAATGTGCTGTCTAGGTTTGCCCTAGCTTTTCTTCCAAGGAGTAAACATCTTTTAGTTGTGTGGCTGCAGTCATGGTCTTCAGTGATTTTGGAGCCCAAGAAAATAAAACCTGCCACTGTTTCCACTTTTCCTGATCTATTTGCCATAGAGTGATGGGACTAAATGCCATGATCTTCCTTTTTTTAATTTTGAGTTTTAGGCCAGCTTTTTCATTTTCCTCTTTCACCTTCATCAAGAATCTCTTTAGTTCTTCTTCACTTTCTACCAAGAGTGGCATGTCTGAGATTGGTGATATTTCCCCCAGCAATCTTGATTCCAGCTTGTGCTCAATCCAACCTGGCATTTCGCATGATGCACTCTGCATATAAGTTAAATAAAAAGGGTAACAATATTTTGCCTTGATGTACTCCTTTCAAAATTTGGAACCAGTCTGTTTTTCCATGTCTGGTTCTAACTATTGCTTCTTGACGTGCAAACAGGTTTCTCAAGAGGCAGGTAAGGTAGTCTGGTATTGCCATCCCTTAAAGAATTTTCCAGTTTGTTGTGATCCACACAGTCAAAGCCTTTAGAGTAGTCAATGAAGCAGAAGTAGATGTTTTTCTGAAATTCCCTTGCTTTGTCTATGATCCAATGGATATTGATAATTTGATCTCTGATTCCTCTGCCTTTTCTAAATCCAGCTTGTACATCTAGAAGTTCTCAGTTCTCATACTGCTGAAGCTTAGCTTGAAGGATTTTGAGCATTACCTTTCTAGCATGTGAAATGAGCATAATTGTATGGTAGTTTGAACTTTCTTTGTCGTTGCCTTTCTTTAGGATTGGAATGAAAACTTACCTTTTCCAGTCAGGTTGCCACTGCTGAGTTTTCCAAACTTGCTGCATATTGAGTAGAGCACTTTAACAGCATCATCTTTTAAGATCTGAAATAGCTCAGCTGGAATCCCATTCCATCTACTAGTTTTGTTCCTAGTAATGCTTCCTAAGGCCTGCTTGTCATCACACTCCAGAATGTCTGGCCCTGGATGAGTGACCACACCACTGTGGTTATCCTGCTCATTAAGACATTTTTTGCACGGTTCTTCTGTGTATTCTTACCACCTCCTCTTAATCTCTTCTGCTTCTGTTAAGTTCTTGGTGTTTCTGTCTTTTATTGTGCCTATCTTTGCATGAAATGTTCGCTTGGTATCTCCAATTTTCTTGAAGAGCAAACATCAACAATTTAGGAATCAGTGAAATAAAATGAATGGGAATGGGAAAATTTTAATACAGATGACCCTTATATCTACTACTGTGGCCAAGACGGAGAAAGCAATGGCACCCCACTCCAGTACTCTTGCCTGGAAAATCCCATGGACGGAGGAGCCTAGAAGGCTGCAGTCCATGGGGTTGCTGAGGGTCAGACACGACTGAGCGACTTCACTTTCACTTTTTCATGCATTGGAGAAGGAAATGGCAACCCACTCCAGTGTTCTTGCCTGGAGAATCCCATGGACTGGGGAGCCTGGTGGGCTGCTGTCTATGGGGTTTCACAGAGTTGGAGACGACTGAAGTGACTTAGCAGTGGCAGTGGCCAAGAATCCCTTAGAAGAAATGGGTAGCCCTCATAGTCAAAAAAAGAGTCCAAAATGCAGTATGTGGGTGCAGTCTCAAAAATGACAGCATGATCTCCATTTGTTTCTAAGGCAAACCATTCAATATCACACTAATCCAAGTCTATGCCCCAAGCACTAACGATGAAGAACGTGCAGTTGAGCGGTTCTATGAAGACCTACAATCCTTCTGGAACTAACACCAAAAAAAGATGTCCTTTTCATCGTTGGAGATTGGAATGCAAAAGTAGGAAGTCAAGAGATACCTGGGAGAGTAACAGGTAAGTTTGGCCTTGGGAGTACAAAATGAAGCAGGGCAAAGGCTAGCAGAGTTTTGAAGAGAGAACACACTGGTCATAGCAAACACCCTCTTCCAACAACACAAGGATGACTCTACACATGGACACCACCAGATGGTCAGTACTGAAATCAGATTGATTATATTCTTTGCAGCCAAATTTGGAGAAGCTGTATACAGTCAGCAAAAAACAAGACTGGGAGCTGACTGTGGTTCAGATCATGAGCTCCTTATTGCAAAATTCAGGCTTAAATTGAAGAAAGTAGGGAAAACTACTATACCACTCATGTATGACCTAACTCAAATCCCTTACAATTATACAGTGGAGGTGACAAATAGATTCAAGGGATTACATCTGCCCCAAGAGAGATTTGTAACTTTGTACAGGAGGCAGTGACCAAAACAATCCCAAAGAAAAAGATATGCAAGAAGGCAAAATGGTTGTCTGAGGAGGCCTTACAAACAGCTGAGAAAAGAAGAGAAGTGAAAGGCAGAGAAAGGGAAAGATATACCCAACTGAATGCAGGGTTCTAGAGAATTGCAAGGAGAGATAAGAAAGGCTTCTTAAGTAAACAATGCAAATAAATACATGTCCTTAATAGTTATCTATTTTATATATAGTAGTGTTGGACTTTCCAGATGGCCCAGTGGTAAAAATCCACCTGCCAGGCAGGAGATGCAAGAGACATGGGTTTGATCCTTGGATCAGGAAGATCCCCTCGGGTAGGAAATGGCAGTGCACTCAAGAATTCTTGCCTGGAAAATTCCATGGACAGAAGAGCCTGGCAGGCTATAGTCCATGGTGTTACAAAGAGTCAGACACTGCTAAGCAGATGCATCACACATGCAGGTGGTATGTCAATCCCAAGCTCCCAATTTATCCCTCCCCTCTTCCCCTCCTGGTTATATACTTTAAATATATTATGACTTTTTTTTTTCAATTATATTTCAACAAACCTGGAAAGAAAACAAGGAAGTTGCTCAGTAAAGTAAAAAAAAAATACACGATATAATATAGGCTGCATATGAATCTCTAGGAGTATTAAACATGATATACTAGTATCCATATTTACTTTCATTGTTGAGAGCCAGTAAACACATGAAAAGAAAAGAACAGAAGGAGAGTTTCTAGGTTAGAAGGGTGAACTTTAGAATCCCACACATGGCTGACACTCCCAGGTCCATAAGCGGCATGCACTTGATGAAGAAAAGTCTGTGTTACCCAGAACCAACACTCAATTAATGGCAAGAAATGCAACATTTTAAAATGGGGCTCATTTGAATGGAAAGAAAGAAGCTCAAATTGTAATAAGCCTCCAAGGCATTTTAGAAAATTCTCATTAGAAAATAACACAGCCAACAGACTGTATGGGTACCAAATCTAAGAACAAATAACATGAATGAGATGCTAAATGCTTTTTTGTTGTTGCTGTTTAAAAGGATAAATTCAATTGGTCATATTCCAAATTAAATGTAAGACTAATAAAATATTACCATAGTAGAAAACACTATTAGAAATTAAGCAAATGAATAAACATCCCCCCCTCTGGTGAATATTTGTAGTAATTATTGAAAATTTTTGCAAGCATGTGGTATTTTACCAAACCTTAGCATTATACGATGTGCAATTGTGAGTAAGCTCTGAGAATTGGATGGTGCTCTGGCCTTGTTCCTAAAGAGAGGTAAATAAATAAAGTACAACATCAATTTGGCACACAGATGGTGCTAAGGAATGAGCAGCACAAACAGCCAGCTCTTCTAGGTTGGGACAGGTGACTCCATCTGTAGCAAGTTTCTGGATACTAATGAGAGATTAGGCTGTCTCACAACTTCATAAGGTGTAGACACTTTAGAGGAGACATCACTGCAACTGGCCTGCTTGAGAAAAATCAGTATTTGTTTAACATCATTAAAATCAGCTTGGAACCAAAAAAGTTTTCAAATGCACTGAAATTTGTTTGATATCATCTAAAAACTAACTCTTATATTTATCCAAAACCATTCATCATCTATCCAGCCAGCCAGCCATTCATTGGGCATTTAAAGCAGGGGTCCTCAGCCTCCGGGATCTAATGTCTAATGATCTGAGATGGAGCTGATGTAATATACTGGTTATATACTTTAAATATATTATGACTTTTTTTTCAATTATGTTTCAACAAACCTGGAAAGAAAACAAGGAAGTTGCTCAGTAAAGTAAAAAAAAAAAAATACACGATATAATATATGGCTGCATATGAATCTCTAGGAGTATTAAACATGATATACTAGTATCAATATTTACTTTCATTGTTGACAGCCAGTAAACATATGAAAAGAAAAGAACAGAAGGAGAGTTTCTAGGTTAGAAGGGTGAACTTTAGAATCCCACACATGGCTGACACTCCCAGGTCCATAGAAATGAAGTTCACAGTAAGTGTATTGTGCTTGAATTATCCCCAAACCATTTCCCCACCCCAGTCCATGGAAGATTTGTCTTCCATGAAACCTGTCCTTGGTGCCAAAAAGGTTGGGTCCTTGGAGCTTTTCTGCCTGGTTTCTGAATCCTGAGCCTCAGCTTAATAACAATATAACCTTGGACACATTATTTCACTTTCCTAAGCTTCCTTAGTTTCTTCATGCATAAAATGGATCCCTCATAGATTCCCCATCATGAATTAGAGTTAAAATTTAAAACTCCTAGCACTGGGTCAGGAACATAGTAAGTGCCTGGTTTTTGTTAGAAGTTTTTATTTCATTCAAATTTAAATCACATGCCTGCTGCTGCTGCTGCTGCTAAGTCACTTCAGTCATGTCTGACTCTGTGCGACCCCATAGACGGCAGTCCACCAGACTTCCCTGTCCCTGGGATTCTCCAGGCAAGAACACTGGAGTGGGTTGCCATTTCCTTCTCCAATACATGACAGTGAAAAATGAAAGTGAAGTCGCTCAGTCATGTCTGACTCTTAGCGGCCCCATGGACTGCAGCCTACCAGGCTTCTCAGTCCCTTGAACAGCAAGATCAAACCATTCGATCCTAAAGGAAGTCATCCCTGACTTTTCATTGGAAGGACTGATGCTGAGGCTGAAGCTCCAATACTTTGGCCACCTGATATGAAGGGCCAACTCACTGGAAAAGACCTTGATGCTGGAAAAGATTGAGGGCAAGAAGAGAAGGGTGTGGGAGGGGATGAGATGGCTAGAGAGCATCATCCACTCAATTGACATGAATCTGAGCAAAATCTGGGAGATAGTGGAAGACAGAGGACTCTGATATGCTATAGTTCATGGGGGTCACAAAGAGTTGGACATGACTAAGTGACTGAACAACAAGAAGTTGACTGGAAAGACATAGACTAGAAGCCAGCTAAATGCTAGAGGGCTTTAATTGCCAAAAAATCAATCAGCTCAGACAAAAAATTATTTGACCAGAGTTAAAAGAAGCTTTAGACCACCTTATCTTCATGAATAAGAAGCAGGCATTATAAAGCTATACAGTTTCAAAGGGAGACCTGCTCTCCTACAGTCACATCAATATGATCATGAAAAATAATCAGGAAACAACTACCTGATGATGAAGCCATAAAGAAAATATTGACAGAGGTGTCCATCCCAGAGCAGAGAACCAGAGCTTAAAGGAGGAACGTCTCCCATTTCTAGGCCTTCAGGCTATCTTCCCAGCAGGATTTTAGAATCACTAGACAAGTCATTTTTTTTGTCTCACATTCTTACCTTTTTCAAAAAGAGGCATCTTTTGTGGTTATGTTGACTATGTACCATACTGCCTTTTGAGTATAAAGGGAGCAGCTGACTTGTATTTTTAGTTTGTTGGTCACTAAAAAAATGAGAAGCCATGAATGAACTTGACAGTATTGACTACACATCTCTGAGAGATCTTGAACCTTGACTTGGATGCAATGATGGGTTGGGGCATTAGTGGGGGTTATAGGCTGAAGATGGCCATAAATTCTTTACTACTCCCGGTATTGAGAGGTAGAATTTATCCCTCTGCCCTGAATTTTGGCCGATTTAATAATGTTCCCAACCAGTAGAATCTGGCAGAAGTGATATTCTTAGACCTCTGAAGCCAGGCCATAAATGTCTGCTAAGACCTCTTATAACACTCACACCTAGAGCCCTGAGCTTCCTTATAAGTCTGCCTACTCTGAGACCACCATGCTAAGAGAAGTCCAAGCCTCCTGCAGAGACCATGTTGAGAGGCTCTAAGACCACATGGAAGCGGAGAGGGATCAGGCCAAACCTGGACTTCCAGAGATCGGAAGACATCAGCACATTAATCAAGTTCTCTGACCAAGCCATCTGCTGATCTGAGTGATCCTAGGGGAAGCCATCAGAAGCAAACACTGCCTGTGAGCCTCTTCTGAATTTCTGACTCACAAAGTTGTGAAATGTAAAAAATTGATTATTGAGAAAGTAATAATTACAACTGATCAAAAATCAGTAATTAAAAAAGAAACTAGCAAAACCCTGAAGTTTTGATAATAAAAAGAGCTAACTTCTAAATAATGAAGGTCAAAAAGAAATAATAAAATGAATTAGATTACTTTGAACAATAACAGAAATTCTGTACCTACAATGTATCTTGAGATGAATCTATAGTAGTTCTCAGCGGGAGATTTATAGGCTTAAACACTTAAATCTATATTTTGAAAAAGAAGATAGGTTTAAATTAATATACCAAACACTAGATTTATAGAGTCAGAAAATGAATAAAAGGAACTAAAATAAAGTAGATGAAAGGAAGTAATAATATTAATAGAAATTAATTTTAGAAAAACCTTTATAATAGAGAAGATCAAAAAAAGACAAATGTTTGTCAAATTGTTGGTTTTGTCTCTGCAGGGGACTGCTCTCTTGCAAGACTGAGCAATCAGGGAAAAAGGCACAAAGTTGATATTAAAAATGACAAAATAGACATACCTAAAAATACTTGAATGGAATAAAATGTCAGCTTGTTTTGAAAACAATTTTACCCCAATAAATTTGAAAACATAGAAAATCAGAAAGTTACTAGACAAGTAAACCTTACTTAGCAAAGCTGACCCAAGAAGTGATTAAAGATAAAAGCATCTTTAAAGTTTAAAAAAAAAAAAAAAAAGACTGTAAATAAGGGAAGAGATTTAGAAAAATAAAATAGAATGATTAATATCTACTTAAAAAAAAGCATCTTGTGATAGGAATGTAAATTGGAATACTTTAGAAAGCATATTTTTAGAAAGACATGCTTTAGAAGGGTGAGGGTGCCCACGCCTCCCATTTTCTTTAGGACAGTTCCAAGTTACAACAGCTGTCTATGCCTAATCATGATGAGCACTCCCTTTCTAATGTCAAGTGATTCCAGAATTCAAGTCTGATGGCTTTGCTACAGCCTCACAATTCTGCTCTCAGGTATTCACCCTGAACATAATTCTTGACTGGTAAGAAGGAAACGTGTAGAGGAATATCATAGTGACATCATAGGTAGGAGAGAAAAAGAAGAACTCTGGTACCAAATGAACTCTTCCTCTGAGGCATTTTCTGTGGAATATGATAGAAACCCATGCAAAATAGAGAAATAATGATCTACCACTCCATGAATCAATGTAGTTGAGCTTAAGGAAAACAATGTTGTGAGGAGGGAAAAAGAAATTCATTGCAGAATAAATCAAGATGGTTTCATTTATATAATGCCACTTAAGGATACACACACACATAGTTAAATCTTTAGGGAATATAACAGGGACAAAAACTTCAGGACAACAGTTATACCTAGGGTAGTGGGAGAATGAAGGTTGGAATCAGTGAGAGAGCTTCCAAAGTGCTGATTAGTTTTCTGTTTCTTCAACTCTTGTTATCATTTGTTTCATACATGAGAAATTTGCTTGTAGTAATACCAGTTGGGGCTTCCCTGGTGACTCAGAGAAGAATCTGCAAGCAATGTGGGAGACCTGGGTTGGATCCCTAGGTTGGAAAGACCCCTTGGAGAATGGCATGGCAACCCACTCCACTATTCTTGCCTGGAGAATTCCATAGAGCAGCCTGGGCTACAGTCCATGGGATGGCAAAGAGCAGGACATGACTGAGCCGCTAACACACACACACACCATTTATTGAGTGCTTACTCTGAGCCAGGAATTATTCTAAGAGCTTTATGACTCCTAGGCACAAGAACTTTAGTTTTCATCACAACTCTGTGAAGGAACCATTATTTTCTCTTTTTAGAAATTAAAACAACAACAACAACAAAAAACCTGATTCATGCACAGGGATGCTACTTAAAATACAGGTTAAGCCTCTCATAAATGACAGTACCAGGGTGTTTTAAACACTGTGCTCAAATGCTTCACATAGCCTGGCTCTATAGTTTTACAGTTTTTCTGCAACAACTATATATAATGCTTATATGCAAAACAAAACAAGCATTATAAAACAATCATCAGCCTGGCTACAGAGCTTGAATTAATTTAGGCTAAGTTAAAGATATTTTAAAGTATAACTGGAAGAACTTTGAAGCACATTAACAACTTACAGGGCAATGCTATTTACATTGAGCTTTCAATTTTAAAAGCATGTTGCCATAAGCCTTCATAAAATGCCTAGTAAAGTAGGTTTATATCCGCATTTGCATTTTATGGGTATGGAACCATGTCATGTGACTGAGTCCTCATCATGGACACAGACATTTTATCTGTCACTTCTAAGTCACAGTTAGTCACATAATATGTGTCACACTGGTCCAGTGTACTCTTTTATCTCAATAATGATTGTAAGGTATAGTCTCTGGGTTATGCTGCCCTGAAGACTTCACTCTTCTTCAAGGAACTGGTTATGAATCAGTGGTGCTCAGAGAAAATTTGAAAGAAAATTCAAGTATTAGACTGTGTCTGGGAGGAGATAGGATCTCAAGGCACATACACTTTTATTAAAGTGATGATTCTGTGCACATCTATTATTTCCCATAGGCTGGACCTGGTTTAGGTGATGGTTTAGCATGCCTCCCTCTTTGCAAAAATGTGAAGTTGGCAAAGTTCATCTCTCAAAATCTGTTCTCTTCCTTTTCATTTATTTTATTGCTTTTGATTTCATATTCTTCGAGCACCTGGATCCCATCCCTGCCTCATTCTTTTCTTAACTAACAGATCTCTAGATTAATAACTGATGAACCTGGTATTTTACAAAGGAGGCTCATGTAAAAATCATTAGGCAAGATTAGTGCCAATCCTTCAACTAACTCACTTAGAAACTTGAGCATTTCATCCATCTTCTCTGGGCCTCAATTTCTCTGTTTTATAGAGGATGAACTAATGAGTTCAATAGAAGAGATGCTGTCAAAATCTAACAGTTTCATTTCTACAATGTGTAATTAGAGAACTACTTTAGCTATTACTCCTTCTAAAAATATTTTCAGTTATAAAGAATATATACTTCAAATCTCATTGGTTTATTCAATCTCTTATTATCTCTTACAGATGACTCTTAACACTCCAAATCTTCCTTACTTTAGCCATCCTCACCTCCAATCTATTCTAAATGCTATTGCTAAGATGTGCTTACTAACTAGTGATATACCTACTCTGCTTCTTTCCTGAATTTTTTCCTCTCATCAACTTGTTGGGCTTTTGATGAACAACAGAAGTGTAGTCTATGTAAGTTAGCCAATTCGGCAATGGATACATATTGACTATAGTATCAAGAATTTCCTGCTCATGTTTAGTACATTCATTTGCATTTTAAAAATGAGTCCAAATGGTATTTCTTATTCATTTGTAATGCATCAACCCCTTTCAAAATACTCTAGTCCTTCCCCTAAGGTGGAGTTAACTGGACCACACTTTGCTCTCACCGTGGTCAGTGTTTTTGTTCTGTTTTGTTTCCCCCGTTATAGTATTAACG
The DNA here is from genome assembly GCF_029407905.1 of Bubalus kerabau. Classification (NCBI taxonomy): domain Eukaryota; kingdom Metazoa; phylum Chordata; class Mammalia; order Artiodactyla; family Bovidae; genus Bubalus; species Bubalus kerabau. Next base: position 28,662,499 of record NC_073645.1, read on the forward strand.
TGGGCAGAAAGCGCTGTTGATAAAACAATAAGCATGTGAACCATGGGATGGTTACCTGCTTAAACTTTGAACTCATTTCACTCTTAAGCTCATAGGGATGTAAATATTTTGCAGTTTTCCCTTTCTTGTTTTTGACAAGGTCTTTCTGATATAACATGTTCCTCTAAATTTATATGTATTTTCTAAACTTCAGGTATTTCTCTCTACCAACACCATGGAATTCTCTTCTTTGACATACAACCCAAGTTGAACATATCAAGTCACTCATTAAATTTTAATGGCTTCTCATTGCTCTTAGAATCAAAACCCAGACTTTCATAAGCTGGCATTGAAATCTTTTTACAATCTGTCTCCAATTTAGCTTTCATTCTCATCCCCCTTTCCTCCCTATCTTCTTGTCATCCAACATCCTGAATTCTATTGAATAATTAAAGCTAGTCACCTCTTATCACTCTTATGAGACAATCTGATTAATAGTATTGATCTTTCAGAATTTTTTGGTGATGATTTAAGTAGTTTAAACATGTAAGGGCCTAGAAAATTTTAGACCACTTGTAAATGATTTATCAACAATACTTGAAAAAAGAAAAGATCCTTGCTGTTATTTGCTGTGGCCTTTATTTGTATTTGTGTCTTTGCTCATGCACTTTCTATAGGATACACTTTCTTTCACTATTCTCTCTATTTGTTAAAATTTCCTTATTTTTCAAAGGTCAGCTCAAATGCTACAAATCTGGAAAGTCTTCTGTTATAATCAGGGTTAGAATTATTTGTTCCCTTTTGTGCATTGTCAAAAAGCTTTAGTCTTCTTAAAGTTATTTATTTCTGTCTCCACAATAAGATTGTAAAGTTAATGAGGGCAGCGATGAAGGACCATTTGGTACTCTTCTCCATGATCCCCAGAGTGCCTGTGACTGATTATTCAGCCAGGAAGTACTTCTTAAAGTGAACTTGGAAACTGAAAATTCTTCAGGCCACTAGGAGATAAATTATAATTACAGAACAATGGGCATTTAAAAAATATTTTGGAGCAGTGGTGGGAATGGTCACCATTCCAAAGTCAGCTATATACATTTGCTCTTTCCAGAACAGCTAGACAAAATTAGAATGTGGGGACAAGACAGGAATTAATAATGATATCTATATGCTTATGTTTGTTTATAGTGCCATTGCTAGGAATTATGTAAATATTAAGATGATATGCACTGACAGTCAAAGAAATTATATACTAAAGAGAGGAATGACATGTAAAAACTAATTATAATTGAGGACAAAAGGTAATGGCTCTAATGATGATAATAACAATAAAAATTTTTAATGTTGATTGAATGATTCCTCTGTGTAAGTGTTGTCCGCAAAACTTTACATAAATAAACTCATAAACCTTCACCTAACGCCTCTGAATTGGTAGATAGTATTATTCTTCGTGCTTCACAGATGAAAAAGTAGATGATGATGAACATGAAGGGTGAAGAAACACTTCCAACTCAGTTTGGGCTGCTTTGTAATAGTAACTTCCTTCTAGAGAGCAAGAGTATGGAAAGAGGATAAAAGTTACTTTATAGGTGGAGAAATCTAACAAGCTCCTATCTCAAGCAGGTAGTCAAACGTAACAAAAGCAATATCATGTTGATAGTATGTATCCTTGAGTGTTGTAATTAAAAAACACTTGTGGTCTTTCAAAGATTCTGTGATCTCCCTCCATAAAACTTATAACCCAACTCTGTGAGAAAAATGTCAGGAAAATTTTGACAAAGGAGAATCCTATATTTTTTTCTTACTCATACTCTTCAAAACTATTAGGTCATCAAACATAATGTCACAAGGACATAGTCATAGTCAAGAGGAGCTTGAGAAAACATGACAATGAAATGTAATGTGATATCCTGGATGGGATCCTAAAACAGAAAATAAAAAAGTATTAGGAACATTAGGACATCAGGACAAAGGAAATCTGAATAAATGATGGACCTCAGTTAATAATAATATATTCAGATTGCCTTTATCCTGATGAAAATTATAAGAGGCACAGACACAGAGAAAAGATGCCGTGTGAAGACGAAAACAGAAATTGAATCAATGTAGCTATAAGCCAAAAAAATTCCAAGAATTGCCAGTAACTGACTGTAGCTAGGAAGAGGTTAAGGGATATTTCTTCTCTAGGGTCTTTAGAGGGAGCTTGATGCTGCCAGTGACTTAATTGCAGATTTCAGCCCCTCAGAACCGCGAGACAATTTCTATTGTTTTAGGCCACACAATTTGTGAAAATTTGTTGCAGTAGCCCTAGGAAACTAATTTAGTAGCCTACTACTATAAGACATTAATAATTGAGGAAATGTATGGTCAAGGGGTTAAGATGGAAATTCTCATACTAACTGCTCAGTTTTTCTGTACTTCTAAAATAGTTGTAAAACATGAAGTCTGGTAATTAAAAACAAGCAAGCAAACAAAAAGCGATGAGCTATCAGTTCAATTAACAAGGGTGACTAAAAATAAAAAAGTAATAACAAATGTTAACAAGGATGTAGATAAATTGTGTGTCTCACTGACTGCAGATGATAATGGAAAGGGATGTGACTATTTTGGAAAATTTCTCAAGGGATTAAATAGATAGAACTGGATGGCCCAGCATTTCTATTCCTAAATATATATCCCCCAATTGGAAACACATGTCCTCACAAAAGTTTGCACATGGATGCCCATAGAAGCCAAAAAGTGGAAGCAACCCAAAGTCCACTGACAAATGGATAAACAAAAAAGTGGCTCAGCAGTAAAGTATCTGCCTGCAATGCAGGACACAGGAGACACGGGTTCAATTCCTGTGTCAGGAAGATTCCCTGGAGGAGGAAGTGGAAACCCACTACAATACTCTTGCTTGGGAAAATCTCACAGACAGAGCAGCCTGGCAGGCTACCATCCATGGGGTCACAGAGAGTGGACATGACTGAGTGAGAATGTATAGTAGACCCTAAATGGACTATTATTTAGAACTGATAATGCTACAGTATAAATGGAATTTGACCATGTTATATTAAGAGAAAGAAGCCAGTAACAAAGGAATATATATTGAATGATTTCATTTATATGAAATTTTCACAAAAGGCAAATCCATAAAGATGGAAACTATGTGAGTAGTTGCCAGGGACTGGAGGAGGGGTGGGAGGAAATGGCCAGTACTGCTAATGGATACAGAGGAGGGGGCACAATTGGGGTGGAGGTGATAAAATATTCTAAAATTTATTGTGGCGGTGGTTGTACAGCTATCAATATACTAAAAAACATTGACTTATAAACACACATGGATAAATTATGCTATGCAAATTATATCTTGACAAATTCTTTAAAAGCATATCAGAAATAGAATGATGAACTTGTCCAAGTTCCCATAGCTATTAGATGGCAGAGTCAGGATTGGAGCCCAAGATGTCTCACACTAAGGGTGTTAAGTCTTAGCTGCTCCATGCACTGCATCTTTTGTAGAGGTGTCAATGATATTACATAAAAATATCAAGAATGCTGAGCCTAAGATGAAAGAGAAAACCATCACAAGGGTGACTTTCCTAGGTTGCCTGGCTCAGAATAGCTCCTTGTAACAGACAAGGGAATTTTTGGAGGAGATATGTCATTGAAGTCCTGATTACAGGCACAACCTCCTGTAGAGAAAGAGGGAATTTTTTCTTTTGCCCTTTCCAATTCTGAGAAGGGTTATCTTTAGGGGAGCAATGGAGACTCATTCTAAACCATACCGATAAACCCATTCCCGGTACCCACTGAAGTTCTTCAGATGCATGACAAAACGTCTTTTAAAACCAACTTAAAATGAGCTCTTCTGAGGCAGTGTTTCCTTCCATTTCACAGTTTGTTGCACATTTGCTTTTCTTTCCTGAGAGGTGCTGTGTGTCTGTCAAGCAAATATGAGAATTTTCCCCCAATTGCTACAAATTTGTGCATATATGATATTTTGAAGGTATATTCTATATTATCATGATTTAAAAAAAAAATAATAGAGGGCTGACCACCTTGATCAAGCTGCACTGCCAAAGTAGGCTTCCTTAGGCCAGTGTACTAGGCAGAGGGTCAAGGTTGTTCGCTCTTCTAATTCCTAATGACAGGCTAACCTTCCAGCCACCAAGCCTGGGGCAAACCCCAAAGGCAGCGGAATCCAGAGGAAGACAAAATCTTCAGGGCCTATTTAGTGGAATGAGTGGATGTGGAGGAGGAGGCCTGAGGTGTTCAGAGAGGCAAGATCCCAGTAAGGAATTTGTGCATTATCTGCAGGCCATGGAGAGCCTCTGAAGGGATTTTGGAATGGGGAAAACATGTGATATTTGAAAGTTCTTTCTGGTTGTGTTAATGGAATTCTGATTGGGGGGACAAGAGAACCTTATAACCTAAACAGGTTGCTGCTTATCATCACCTTATTTGTTGTAGAGCTGTACAGTTGATTTTATTTTTATTTTTATTTTTAATTGGAGGATAATTGCTTATAGTCTTGTGTTGATTTCTGCTGTACAATTATGTGAAGCAGCCATAAGTACACACATATCACCACCTTCTTGAGCCTCCCTCCCAAACCACCATCCTGCCATCCCACCCCTCTAGGTCATCACAGAGGGCCAGGCTGAGATCCCTGTGTTGTATAACAACTGCCCACTAGCTATCTATTTTACACACAGTAATGCATATATTTCAATGCTACCCTCTCAATTTGGCCCCCCATTTCCTTCCCCTGCTGTGTTCACAAGTCCATTCTCTATGTCTGTGTCTCTATTCTTCCCTGCAAATAGGTTCATCACTACCATTTTACTAGATCCCATACATATGTGTTAATATAGATGTGTTTTCCTCCTTTTGAGTTACTTCACTCTGTTTAACAAGCTCTAGGTTCATCTACCTCAGTTCAACTCATTCACATTTGTTCTTCTAATGGTGGCTGAGTAATATTCCATTGTATATATGTGCCACAACTTCTTTATCTAGTCATCTGTCTATGGACATCTAGGTTGCTTCCATGTCCTGGCTATTGTAAATACTGCTGCAATGAACACCGGGGTACATAAGTCCTTTTCAATTATGGATTTCTCAGGATATATGCCCACTAGTGGGATTGTTGGATCATATGGTAACTTTATTCTTAGATTTTTAAGGAATCTCCATGCTTTTCTACATAGTGGCTTTATCAATTTACATTCCCAACAATAGTGCAAGAGGGTTCTTTTTCTCCACATCCTCTCCAGCATTTATTGTTTGCAGATTTCTTGATGATGGCTATTCTGACTGGTGTGAGTTGATATCTTATTGTAATTTTCACTTTAATTTCTCTAATAATGAGTGATATTGAGCATCTTTTCATGTGTTTGTTGGCCATCTGTATGTCTTCCTTGGATAAATGTTTGTTTAGGTCTTCAGCACATTTTTTGATTGGGTTGTTTTTCTAATATTGAGCTACACGAGCTCATTGCACATTTTGGAGATTAATCCTTTGTCAGTTGTTTAATTTGCAATTATTTTATCCCATTCTGAGGGTTGTCTTTTAATCTTGTTTATAGGCTCCTTTGCTATGTAAAAGTTTTAAAGTCTAATTAGGTCCCATTTGTTTATTTTTGCTTTATTTCTGTTACTCAAGGGGATGGGTCAAAGAGGATCTTGTTGCAATGTTTTCTTGTTTGGTTGTTGTTGTTGTTTTGTTATAGTTTTTGGCCTTACATTTAGGTCTTTAATCCATTTTGAGTTTATTTTTGTGTATGGTGTTAGGAAGTTGATCTCATTTAATTCTTTTACATGTAGCTGTTCAGTTTTTCCAGCACCACTTATTGCAGAAGCTGCCTTTTCTCTATTGTATATTCTTGCCTCCTTTGTCAAAGATAAGTTACCCATAGGTGTGTGGGTTTATCTCTGGGCTTTCTATCTTGTTCTATTGATCTATATTTCTGTTTCTGTGCCAGTACCATACTGTATGACTGTAACTTTGTAGTATAGTTTGAAGTCAAGAAGATTAAGTCTTCCAGCTTCTGTACAGTTGTACAGACTGTCAATTACAAAGGCCTGAGTTCTAATTTTGTCTCTGCCTCTGACAAGCTATATGAGTTTAAACAATTTTTTTTTAAGATCATCAAGGCTTAATTTTCATATCAGTGGCTCAGATGGTAAAGAATTAGCCTGCAATGCAGGAGACCCAGGTTCAATCCCTGGGTTGGAAAGATCCCCTGGAGAAGAGAATGGCAACCCACTCTAATATTCTTGCCCAGAGAATCCTATGAATAGAGAAGCCTGGTAGGCTACAGTCCATGAGGTTGCAAAGAGTTGAACCCAACTGAGCATCTAACAGACAAAATAAGAATAAAATGAAACTCTTTTCTCAGGGCTTGAATGAAAGCAAAATTATATCATGTTTATATAAAGATATATATTTATTCCTTATTATTATGTATTTTAATAAAAGAGAGAATTAGGCAATGTCAAATGTTCTTGTTTGTTCCTAAGGAGTTAGGTGCTTGATGATGGAGAATCTAATGATTTATGGACCTGTGAAATGACAGAATTGAATTCCTCTTGATGACCTTCATAATATCACTGAAGGATTTGTGAGGCACTAGCCGTGTTGTAGAAATGCAGTTCTTTATGTGGTTATATCATGATGAACTGGAAAATCCCGGAATTCCCAGCAACCTCAGAAATCCCTAGAATACCAGGAAAGTACACTGAGAAAGCTCTTTCAATTCACTCATCAATCAAATAGGCCTTGGCATCTTATTTGGTCTTTATTCTCACAAATTTTCATGCAATCCCATTTGGTTCTGGGCAGTAGTAACAGATGATGAATAAACAATGAGCAGCCAAGATTAACTTTGGAGAGAAAGTGGGATGCTGGTCAGTGGGGGAGTCTGAGTCAAGACTCTGATGGAAGAAATTATGAGGCATGATCAGGAATAGTGAAAACGTGTGCTGGATAGTAAAGACATACATGCCTAGAAAAATAAACTATAACCCCAAATGCCAACTTGTAACTTTATCTCATGTGTAACATAAGTCATTGAGAAATATTAGAAAAATCAAATTTCTAATGCAAAAACTACTTTATTTTTTGCAAAATTATTCAGGATTGGAAGAGGTGATCACCTGAGCCAGGGACTTAAGCAGTTATTGCAATGTTTCAGGAGTGACACTCTGGGGACATAAACGAATGCAATAGGAATAAAAAGGGAGAACCTGTGAAATTGAGTACAAAGGAAATACTGATATGTCATGAGAAAAAAGGAGATGGCAGGATGATCGAAACTTTACTAGTGATAAAATTATTTTATAAACTATAAAGGGTTAGGCAAATGTATTAAAGTACACACATTCTTTCATTTTTTTCCAATGAACAAGATACACTGGTGTAAAACAAAATACAGTGGATGCAACTTATCCTTCTACAGAAATAACATCTCACAGAGGTCAATCAATTTGTCCAAGGTTATACCACAGAATGACAGTTAGAACTTGAATTTGCATGGGTTCCTCTTAATACTATAGTGCAGGTCTCTATACAGGCGTCCTTACACAAGATCTACGGGTGAAACGCCGCTGGTGTTGGTGTCACTGTGCACCACGGAATTTGCCTTTTTTGCCAGAGAGCTCCCTCTGAGCATACCTCATGCATTTGTCTTCTTTTGTTGAGCATGTAGTAATAATCCAGAACATCTCTTTGTGATGTTAAGAGGTCTCAGTTGCAAGTCTCTTGAAGATATTGACATACTATGCCCCCAAATTTGGAAACATAGAATGTGTTTGCTATCCCTGTGTACCAAAAAGTGGAACTCATTTAGGAGTACTAGTTACTGTAACCTCTCCCGTAAAACGTCTTGTTTCTTGGCATTTATGTATTTGATAAAATAAGCTCCCTGAAGGTATACAACTTTATTTTATTCAGTGATATATCTCAAGTGCTAGAATGGGAACTGACATGGAGTACATACTAGATAAAGACTTATTTAATGTATGAATCCCTTTCTTCTGAATAACAAAGATGAAAAAATACTTAAGGAGTTAGGGGCTTAAAGAAAGTGAAAGTGAATGTTGCTCAGTCGTGTCCAACTCTTTGCAACCCCATGGACTGTAGCCTGCTAGGTTCCTCTGTCCATGGAATTCTCCAGGCCAGAATATTTCAGTTATTCTGAAATACAGTTCCCTTCTCCAGAGGATCTTCCCAATCCAGGGATTGAACCCAGGTCTCCTGCATTGTAGGCGCATTCTTTACTGTCTGAGCCACCAGTGAAGCCTTAGGGGCTTAAAAAGCAGTGTATTTCCCTGCCAGGAAGCAAACTGAGGCTTCTTCATTACTATATCACTCTGAGTCTTTATAACCAGAGAATCACTGCAAGACTATTCCAAGCATGGCTCTTGACTTTATTTGCAAGAACTTTCTTTACTGCTTGATTCTCTAATGGCAGAAATGGGAACATGAGCCGAAAGACTCTAGGGCTACTTGAAAATGAGGGGAACTCTATTCTCTCCCATTCCTCTCTATTATCATTATCAGCCTGAATGATTTCTGGGGAAGGGCAGCATGGTGTGATGAAAAGAACATGAACTTGGGTCTAGGCAACCAATCCTTTGAACCCCAGCCAACTCTTTATGAGCTGTATGACCTAGGACAAGTGATTATACATGCCTGAGTCTGTTTACAGCATGCTCATCCAGAAAATTGAGAATAGAAAATTGCTAGAATATCCGCATTAGCTCACTTCTGTTGTGAAAATTAAAGATACAACATAAAGATCAACATAAAGCAGATATCTAATAAATACTGTTTTAAAATGTTTTTTACATATTCTTTAAAAAGAATATGTTTATTCTTTCTCTTTGCCCCTGTATCTGTGAAGATAAAGATGAAAGGTTATCTGGGAGGAAGAATCATGTGTCAGCATCTTGTGGACTCAGGGAACCCAGGAGAACAAATGTCTGGTGGGAAAAAGAATCTTCTGGTGTCTCTTTGGGTCTGTTTAATGAGTCCTGGACATGGGACCTTCAGGCTGCCTCCCTCTGTTCATTAAAGCCCAATCGTGTGTAGAATCCTAGGCAGGGGTGAACAGTCAGAAATTCACCTTTAAAAATAAGATTTGCTGTGATTCCCCCCAGGGACTGTGGCCTGGGGAATAAGCTGCCTGTTCTTGGGGCTGCCTGCTCTGTGGGAGAGTGACTGTCAGTGACTTTCAGCTTGTCAAATACTTTTCTTAGCCATCAGTATTTACTCCTGAGGGAGCCACCACTGGGAGTATCAGAGCAGAGAGAAGTTAAATAGACCATGCTGGTTTTGTAGCATCACGGCTCACGCAGGCCCAGCAGGAAGCTCCCCATTCCTGGAATTCACAGGTGGCATCCTCTGATTCTAAGTGTATCCTCAACTCCTTCCATTTTAAAACCCACTGGATTTAGCTGCTGCTTAATTCATGCCAAGTTGGTGGCCTGCACTGGCATGTACAGTAATGTTGGCTTTTACAGCCATCCAGTGAAGAGGGGATGAATGAATAATTTGAATCTAAAGAGAAAACTGAGGTTCAGAGTAGTTAAATTACTTTCCCATAATCACACAGAGAGTTTTGCAAAACAGGATCCAAACCTACACTGATTTATAGTGCTCTGGGTGAAAATCATCAGCAAGGGAGGATGATCTGAATTTAGGGGTCTGAGACCTCTTTATCTGACATGTTCTCAGGCTCATCCTGGTGCTAAGCACATTCACTCTTTCTGCTTCTCTTGGTCTCTATAAAAAGCTTCTCTGATCAAATCTGTTCTGTCCACTTCCCACTAAGTAGATAGGTCTTACTTTGATTTTTTTTTAATTGGAGGGTAATTGCTTTAAAATATTGTGTTAGTTTCTTTTGTACAATGAGTATACACATGTGTAGATGCTATATGTATACATGCTATATGCATACAATATGTATACATGCTATATGTATACATGTATCCCCTCCATCTTGGACCTCCTTCCAACCCCTCCATCTTACCCTTCTAGGTCGTAACTGAACATTGAGCTGAGCATCCTGTGCTATCCAGCAGGTTCCAACCAACTATCTATTTTATACATGATAGTGTATATGTGGTGGTTTAGTTGCTAAGTCGTGTCTGACTCTTGTGACCCCATGGACTGTAGCCCACCAGGCTCCTCTGTCCATGGGATTTCCCAGGCAAGAATACTGAAGTAGGTTGCCACTTCCTTTCCAGGGGATCTTCCTGACCCAGGGCTTGAACCGGGGTCTCTTGCATTGCAGGCGGATTCTTTACCAATTGAACCACCAGGGAGGCCCTAATAGAGTATATATATTAGTCCTAATCTCCCAATTCTTCCCACCCTCCTTTCCACCCACAAACCAGACCAAGAAGTGTGCAATGGACAAATATAACTTGGATCCCATTCACCCATACCCATAGTAATAAGAAACAGAATCTATGGAACACCTACTCCACATCTGGTACATCTGTTCCCATTCAAAGTTGTTTATATATACTAACTTCTTAGAGCCTCACAATAGACTCAGGAAGTAGGTATTGTTATCTCATACTTACAGATAAAAAAAAGAAAAAGAAAGAAACAGAGATGATACAACTTGCTCAAGACTGTACAGCTAATAAACAGCAGAATGAGGATTTGAGGCCAGGGAGATTGATTCTAGGGGTGTGCCTAATGATGAACCAGACTGGCCATATTTCTATACTGTCTTTTCAACAACATTAGAAGGAGAAAGGCACATAAACAATAGCCTTTTTTCAGTTTTTAAGAGAAGACGGTGAGCAAAGATGTAAGTAGGAGGAAAATACCTTAGAAGCTCCTTGTGACAATGGAGTGCCCGCCAAGGAAAGGTTATTGAGGCAACATCTCTGGAAATAATTTTAAAATAGATTAGCAAAGCATATTAAGGGGAAAGACAGAAAAAGGGCCTGAAAGAGCTGCCAGGAGTCATGTTGATTATGCCTAGAGGCTTCCATTTTAAAGGCTTAGGATACAGTGAATGATGTACCCTATCTCTGATATTGAGTGCATGCCAGGGAAAGAAAAAAAAAATGCAATGATGAGAATCAGAGCATGTACTAGAGATACCGAATGAAGTGTGCATATGCCAAAGAGTGTCCCTGAATGCAAATTCTTCTCTGCCATTGGACCAGAGGTCACTGAGTCATTACTGAGATGATGAGCTTGTGTTGGTAAAAACCCCAGGGGTAACCAGCATTTCTCTTGCTGAATCACATTTACTCACATCTGTATTTTGGTTCAGGAAGCAGAAAGTCTATAGTTGGGAAGGAAGGTTACATTCCTTTATTTGCTTACATATTGAAAGGATAAATACATTCATGAGAGCTTGAGATAAGCTTTTATGGTTTCAGACAACGTACGTGTGTATAAAGAACCCGGAGGAATTTGTTAAATGTAAATTCCCAGTCCTCCTCTCCAAAAAATATAATCCTGAGGGTCTATAATGAGGCTTAGGGATCTCCACTTAATAAATCTGCTTAAGGCATTTCTTTTGCAAGGGGGTCTTCGCATCTCACTTTGAGAAGACCAGTTAGTGGTTCTTAACGAGACTTGGCTTAAAGTTGCCTGTGGGTCTTTACAAAACTGTTGTCTGCGGGGTCAAAGCCACTAGGCTCAGAATTCTGTGGAAAGAGGCCAGTTGTCACAGACTGGGTTTCCCAGGAAGCTAACTCTAAGACAGAGATGACCTCTGAAAAGAAAGAGATTGGGCAAAGAAAATGAGCTGCAAGGCATTCTCAAAGGAGGCCTCAACTCCTCTGAGAGACTGAGGTGCTAGGATGCCTCTGCAGTGGTACCCTTATGTGGGGTGAGGGAGCTGGGACTTTGTATCCCCAAGGTGCATGATTCTTGGATGCTGGCTGCCCTAGGGGGAAGGAGACCTTAGCCATTAGTCTTGGCGTTCCCTATGGGGTTTCAGGGGGGAGAGTCATCTGCTGGCCACCAGAGAGCAGATCTGGGCAGTGCCTCACAATATCCCCCAGGCTGAGTGGGCATTTGATTTGGTTTGGTTTTCTCTCAGTTCCATGGGTAATGATCACGCACTGCCAAGTTGAGAGCTAGAAACGTGACATGTCACTGGTTATGAAGAGAAGGAAAGTGGATTGTTTTCCCTACAGGGCAAGCCCTATTGTTACCTCCCAGAGAATTCTGACTCATCCTACAGAATTCTGATCAAGTGTCATCTACTCTTTTGAAGACTTTTTGACTGATTCAGGCAGAGTTAATCACTCAGCTCTCAGAACTATCACTTACATGAACTTCTATTATAATATATCTTTCCTCCCTGTTAGCCTGTTTATTTCACCATATCATATTCATTTTTATATCCTAGCATCTAACAGGGTCTACACATAGTGGAAGGTGAATGAATGAATGGATGAATAAATAATTTGCCTATTAGTACCTGAAAGGCTAGAAGAGGAGGCAACGTGGAGATAACACTCATAATAAGTATCTCTTGGTAGGGTGGCTCAGTGGCAAACAATCAGCCTGCCAATGCATGTAAAATGGGTTTGATTGCTGGGTCAGGAAGCTCCCCTGGAGGAGGAAATGGCAGTCCACTCCAGTACTATTGCATGGAAAATTCCATGGACAGAGGAGCCTGGTCGGCTAGAGTCCATGGGGTTGCACAAAGTTGGACATGGCTGAGCATGCAAGCACATGTCTCAAAAATAAACTTTGAGTAGACTCAATAATATTTCCACCTTTTTGTGATATCACAGCACCTCTCAATCTGCTTGGTAATCAGGGATTATTTGGAAAAACTTTTTAGACCAACCTCTTGAGTGTATTTCACTTAAAAAAAAAATTTTAAAAGTGGGACAAATTCTAGTGTGATCCTGTATACCTTCTTTGTCTCTCTAGGACTCATGGCAGCCTTGTCACCTTCTTGCCTGTTAGAGGAGCATGTGTCAAGTGAATGGGATGATATGATAAACTAGCCAGCTGGTAGCAGATTTCACAAAGCCTCTGTTTAGCACTTTTTAGAAGACTATGACTTTCTTCCCCTTCCCCAGTAATCCAAATTCCCAGTAGGTTCCCTGAGTTATCTAGTATCCTATGATGTATATCACCAAGGGCAGTCAGATAATGCAAAGCCAAGTAAATTCTCAGCCAAGTAGCCCTTAGCTTGATTAGATTGCAGCCTGTGCTCTCTCCAGTCACTTGCATGAACAACCCTGAGGCGGAACCACCAGTGATCAGCCACAAAAACAGGTCACTGAGGACTCGGAGGGGAAGGAAAACACAATGAGTCTCACAAGTTCCTTATCCATCCTGAGAAATGCCTGGGGACACAAGTTGTTTGAGAGCCCAGTACCATTACTGGCTCCTGACAGTTTATTCTAGATTTGTCCTCAGGGACAGAGTATCAAAATTTCCTACTGATGGCTTGAATAGGTGAATGATGCTGCCAGTTGATCAAGCAGAAAAGAAGAGTTTAGGAATATAATAGGAGTTTTGGTTTCCCCTCAGTGCCTCTACAGCCGGCAGTTTTCTAGTGTTTTCTTGCAAAATCCAGTGCTTGAAATCTTCAAGAGATGGCGCAGGGGGTAGAAAGGCATTCGTCCTGGATCCCCCATCCTACCTGACTTCAGCATAAATGATTGCTTTGCTTCAAGATAGCATTTTAGTACCGCTGATTTTCTGAGAAGAAACCTTAACCCTTTTGGAAGCCCTGTGGATATCTTCTAAGTACATCTATCAGATCAGATCAGTTGCTCAGTCGTTTCCAACTCTTTGCGACCCCATGAATTGCAGCACGCCAGACCTCCCTCTCCATCACCAACTCCCAGAGTTCACTGAGACTCACGTCCATCAAGTCAGTGATGCCATCCAGCCATCTCATCCTCTGTCGTCCCCTTCTCCTCCTGCCCCCAATCCCTCCCAGCATCAGGGTCTTTTCCAATGAATCAACTCTTCTCATGAGGTGGCCAAAGTACTGGAGTTTCAGCTTTAGCATCATTCCTTCCAAAGAAATCCCAGGGCCGATCTCCTTCAGGATGAACTGGTTGGATCTCCTTGCAGTCCAAGGGACTCTCAAGAGTCTTCTCCAACACCACAGTTCAAAAGCATCAATTCTTTGGCACTCAGCCTTCTTCACAGTCCAACTCTCACATCCATACATGACCACAGGAAAAACCATAGTCTTGACTAGACGGACCTTTGTTGGCAAAGTAATGTCTCTGCTTTTGAATATGCTATCTAGGTTGGTCATAACTTTCCTTCCAAGGAGTAAGCGTCTTTTAATTTCATGGCTGCAGTCACCATCTGTAGTGATTTTGGAGCCCAGAAAAATAAAGTCTGACACTGTTTCCACTGTTTCCCCATCTATTTCCCATGAAGTGGTGGGACCAGATGCCATGATCTTTGTTTTCTGAATGTTGAGCTTTAAGCCAACTTTTTCACTCTCCACTTTCACTTTCATCAAGAGGCTTTTGAGTTCCTCTTCACTTTCTGCCATAAGAGTGGTGTCATCCGCATATCTGAGGTTATTGATATTTCTCCTGGCAATCTTGATTCCAGCTTGTGTTTATTCCAGTCCAGCATTTCTTATGATGTACTCTGCATATAAGTTAAATAAACAGGGTGACAATATACAGTCTTGACGAACTCCTTTTCCTATTTTGAACCAGTCTGTTGTTCCATGTCCAGTTCTAACTGTTGCTTCCTGACCTGCATACAGATTTCTCAAGAGGCAGATCAGGTGGTCTGGGATTCCCATCTCTTGAAGAATTTTCCACAGTTTATTGTGATCCACACAGTCAAAGACTTTGGCATAGTCAACCCTTAAATTTTATGAATGTAGGTAACTATGAAGACAATAAAGCTAAATGTTAAATATGAGTAAAATCTACTAGATAATTGCACTAATGAGTACTTCAAAGACAAAGGATAACTGGCAATAGGAGAAAGGAAGCTAATGTCTCCTAAATACCGGATCCCACACACCTATCTCCTCACCTTTCCCTGCAGTGGAATCATGGCCCTCTATGCTTTAGAGATGAGGAAACTGAGGCTCAAAGAATGAAATCAGTTACCTGCTGTTGCACCTTTAGTGAGGAAAGATACCAGGTTCCTGCTCAACCTTCTCATCTCTGATGCTTCCTGGTAGACTTGAGAGGAACAGAAACTAGAGATCAAAGAGGAGGAAGAACACGATGGAAGATGGTGGCAGTTGTATTGGGTTGGCCAAGAAGTTCTTTTGGGCTTTTGTGTATGAAAAAACTGGAACAAAGTTTTTGGCCAATCCAGTGAAATGGACTAATAGATTATGTTCTGGAGTAGTATCATTAGAATCACCCAGGAGCTTGCTGAAATGGTGACTCTTTCATTCCCTATTGATGCATAACACACCTACTCCACAACTTAGTAGCTTAAATAAAAACAAGGCATTATTTTTTTCATGAGTCTGTGACCCAGTGGGGGCAGTTCTTCTGTCTCAAGTGGGTTTGGCAGAGGTCCTGGGTTGTCTAATAAGTCCCCAAATGGCCTCACTCACTTGACATTCTCTGGAGCGGTAAGCTCAGCTGGGGCTTTCAGCGACAGGTCTCAGTTTTTCCTGTGAGCATCTCCAAGTAGCCACAAGGCTTCTTTACAGTTGGCAGGTGGGTTCCAAGAAGGAGCACTCCCAGATAACAAGCCCCAACAGATAAGCACTTCTCAAACTATTGCTTCCTTCACATAATGCCTCACCAGCCAAAGTCAATCAAATGGACTAGCCCCGACTTAGGGGAGAGACCTCTACAAGGGCAAGGAGACTGACTACCTACCACAGAGAGGTCTTCTTTCCCTGCTATATAGATTTTTTTTTTTTTTTTTTTGCTTGAAAATCAAAAGAGGTTGTATGCAGGCATCTATTTTTAATAAGCTTTCTAAAGTATCCCTATACTCTATCTTCCTAACTTTCCTTATCTACCACCTACTAATTTCTTAAAAACCTTCTTTTTGCTGAAAATCTTGGTTAATTCATTAATCTACTAGGCAATAGATTTATTGATTGTGAGAGAAAGAGATCCTTTGATCTGGAGAGAAAACAGCAATAACAACAACCACAAAAACTTCCACTAAAAAAGCAATTTATAGTCTCCGAGGACCTCCATGTCACTATGAAATGAACATTTTTCAATCGTCATCTTTCTTAGTTCTTTACCAGCTCTCAATAGTGTTGATCGCACCCTCCTTCTTAAAATACTCTCTTCCCTCGCTGTGTGTGATGTATCATGCCCACCTCCTTTTCTTCTTTTCAATTTGCTACTTCTAGTCTCTTTCTCATTCACTTTTTTCTTTCTAACTTCAAATGTTTACATTTTTCAAGGCTTGGTTCCAAGTGCTTTTCCCCTCTCAACCTCTATTCATTCTCTAGGCAATATCCCACCCACCAAAGGCTTCCATCATCAACTATCATGTATATGCAAATGACTCCCAAGTTTATGAGACTAGTCTGTATCTTTGCACTGAGTTAGCCTATAGGCAGTTTTATACCTCCAGCTATTTCCTCCCCCCACCCCACCCCCCCCACACACTTCTCCTAGGATGTGTCAAAGGAATTCAAATTAAAAATGTCCCAAACTGAATTCAATCCTCTGCTCTGTCTAGTGTCAATCTGTTCTTCTTCTATTGTTCATTATGTTAGTAAAGCATGCAATCAACTAGGTTATTCTTCAATGAGAGTTTGAAGAGTAATTCTGTCACTTCGCTCTCCATCAACCACCCACACACCTCATTCAATCTACCATGACTTTTTCATCTTACCTCCTCTAATATATCAGCTTCTCTCCAGCTTCTTCTACTATAGCATCCTCAGACACACTGCCATCCTTTCTCATCCAGAAAGCAAATTTTTTAAAAAGCTTTCTAAGTGGTCCCCAGAATTATATCATTCCATTTCCTTCCACCTTTATGACCCACCATTCTTTGTCCATGTGTCAAACACAGTAATCTGTTTAAAAAAAAAAAAAAAAACCACAATGTCTAATTATGTCATTTCATTTAAAGCATTCATTATTTTCCCAATGCTTTTAGAATAAAAAGCAAAATCTTACCATGATTCACAAGATCTTGAATGATCAGTTTCTGCTTCCTATCCAGCCTCTTGTCCCAATCTCCCTCTGTTTTCTGTAGTTCTCATGCTCTGGCCTTCTTTTCATTTCTCAAATGTAGAAATATCTCCTACCTGGCAACTTTGAATGCCTCCTCAACCTCATTTTCTCGCTGATTCTTCAGATCTCAGTTCATACATCTCCTTAGAGAAGTTGGTGAGTATTCACCATACCCAGCAGGCTACATCAGGATTTCTTATCACACTCACAGACCCATGAATTTCTGATAATTAAAATTAATCACAGTTCATGATGCATCTGTTTGTGTATTTAATATGTAAATGTCTCACCCATTAGATAGTAAGGTCTATGAGAGCAAGAAGTACATTTGTTTAATTCATTATATCCATAATATCTGTCAAATAAAATACCTTAGCATGTTTTGGTTGAGTGAGTAAATGGAGGGAGGAAGGAAAGAAGATGCTTTTTAGGACTGTACTCTTGCCCAAGACTGCCACCTTTAGTGTTAATTGCCTGCTTCTTTGAACCGTTTTTGTCACACACCTCTCATTTTCTCTAGTAGACTACTCCTGGCCAGGATTGCTTCATTATGTGCCATGACTTTTGTGCTCTGTGGTTAGCCTCCCTCAATACCAGCATCTGGAGCTTCCCTCCCTGGAATGAACCCCACTTCTTCCAGGCATGTCCTAGTCTCATACTAAGTACTAGTCCTTGGAGTCTGCACTTGCTAGAAATATCCTGGCTCCGGTGAGCAAAGTCTCAAGATTACACAATACCTCTCAAAGTTGGCTGCATGAGATATATATATATATATATCTATATATAGATATAGATATATAAAGAAATGAAACCTGTGTGCCAATGCTAAGATGAAATCCACCTATAACTGGATTGAATGATAGCTGAAGAGTAGAGGGGATTGTTGCTAAGGGAGACAAATTTCTGCAAGTAAACTGATAATACTAGGATACACGCATATGCATTGTTTGACTTCTGCAAGGTACCTACTTCCTGTTTCCAAACAAAGCTTGTCCTTGAGAAGTGTAAGTGTGTTTGGTTTCTCCACTCATTTGAATTTCTGACAAAACAGCCTATGGTGCAACCAATCAGACCAAGCTGCTTTGACCCTCTGGGGTGCCTGAAGCATACTGAGGGCAATCGATCAGACCACATTACTGTCCATTCACCTTCAACTAATCCATTCTGCCTTGACCTACTCTAGGGAGGATTACTCAGAAATTTGGTTTCTGCCATTTGTGAGAGTTGAGAGTTAAGTTGTAAAGGCTCCTAATCATTACTGCACTTTGCACTTTTAATGGATATTTTCATCTTGGTATTCACTTTTCCTCCCCTCTGCATACCCTCTGAATTGATTTGTGTATAGACTAGCTTTGCACGTTGATGAATTGGAAAAATGGTGCTCAGCAGTTTTGCATTGGGAAAATTATCTGTATTTCATTAAGGATGAAAATGGTTATTAATGGTTATTTAAAGGCGAGAGTTCTTAGAAAGTTTTCCATAGGGTCCTAGTGGACATGGTTAGTTCATTTGATAACTGACACATTAACCTGTCTCCAGGAAGGCCTCTTGTTTGCTGAGTTACACTAACCTCTGGAAAGACAGATATTTTGCAGACATTTTTGCAATTCATGGACTAGAAATTCAAGTGTTTTGCTTTTTTTTTTTCTTCCTGATTTTGACAATAGAAAATGACCTCAAACATCTCACATTTAACATACACCAAAAAAAGATGAGTGGTGATTTTTAAAAAATGTATACTCATCCATCCATTAATTAACCCATGTTCCATTCACCTCCTTATACAAGGTATGTGTATTGCACTTGTACCATGTCCTACTGTTGAGTTAGATACTAGGGATATATTGATACATAGCATAAAAAATTATAAAAAACAAACAATATATAGTTCCTGGCCTGCGGAGCTAATGCTTGTAAAGAAATAGAAATAAAAAAATCACAGACCAGATGCGCAATTGTTTCTATGACCACTGCCATGAATGAGAGCTATGTTATTTCTATGTAAGCATATAGTATAGCTTATACTACACGTACAAGTAAAGAGTAAGATTTGCTTAACCTCTGACCTCTTACTACGGTCTACTAATTATGGAGGGATTAAAAATTTTGAAATAATGCCCATAGTTATAATGTTCATAAGATTTTGCTACAGTAGGTGTGTTTTGATAGTTGAAAAAACTTCCTTTACTGTTGTATTCCTGGGCTATATCTCCTCTGGTTCTTACAGAAAGTTTCATTACCGCTTTAACACACAGGCTCGCCTTATCTTTAGGTGGAACTTACAAAAAAAAAACCTTATAGTTAACATAATTTGCTCATATTCTGTGAGTATCTCATGTGTATGCCTGTCTTGCCTTTTCTCTGTTTTCTTCACCTAAAGGTCCACATTTCTTTAGACATTTATTTCTTCAATAAATTTAAAAGATTAAGAATCATATATAGTACATTCTCAGACCAAAATAGAATAAAATTAGAAATAATTTCCAGGAAAAAAATTGGAAAACTCACAAATAAGAGGAGAATAAACACTTCTAATTAGCTATGGATTATAGAAGAAATCAAAACAGAAATTATAAAATACTTTGAGATAAATGAAAAGGAAGATTCAGCATAACAAAACTTGTGAAATATAGCTAAGAACTAAGAATTAAGCAGTTCCTAGAGGGAAATTCGTAGTTGGAAATGCCTGTATTAGGAAAGAAGAAATATCTCAAATAAGTAACCTAACCTCTACATTAAGACACTGGAGAAAAAAGTAAAACTAAAACTAAAGATGACAAAAGAAAAGAACTAAATATCAGAGTGGAAATTACTGAAATAGAGAATAGAAAAAAAAAGAGTATAGAAGAAATAAAGAAAATAAGTGAAACCAAAAACTGATTCTTTGGAAAGATCAACTAATGAAAAATTTTAGTTAGATATACCAAAAAAAAGAAGACTCAACTATAATCAGAAATAAAAGAAAGAACATTAGCATTTCATACTAATACCAGTTGTCTAGAAATAAAAGGACTATAAAGTGAGTACAGTGGATAATTAAAAGGCAACAAACTGTATAACTCAGATAAAATGAACACATTCTACAAGGACATAGCTAAAACTGACTGGTGAAGAGATTGGCTAAATGGATCCTATAATAAATAAATTGAATTTAAAAAAATAACTCAAATATTAACTAGACCTAGATGTCTTGATTATTAGACTTTATCAAATATTCAAGGAAGAATTAATCTCAATTCTTCACAAACTCTTCTCAAAAATAGTAGGGGAGGAAACACTTCCCAAATTATAAGACCAGTGTTGCCCTGATACTGAGACCAGGGAAAGATAACACAAGAAATTACAGAATTAAACCCTACCTGACAAAATAATGTGGAATATATAATGATGCTTCTATTGGGAAGTGAGTACCCTATGACATTCAGCTCTATAGGCAGGAAAAACAGAAGGGCCATGTTTAACAAGATCACAAGAACAATAAAAATCTTCCCAAAGAAAGTCAATTTATTTTGATGACTCTTCTCCTGAAAGAAAAATACTGTCTCCAGTTCAAAATAGGTTTTCATAATTCAAGGAGCTCTAGAGTCTCCTTTTACATTTTATCATTTGAGATTTGATTAAATCTGAATGTTTTTACACTTACATATTCTAATCCTCTAGCCACTGAATAGTCTACCTGTATCTTGCTTTCTGTTACAACAGAGAAAGTGCCACTCCATCAACACTCTAATATAGCAGTCTTGTGCTGCTGCTAAGTCGCTTCAGTCGTGTCCGACTCTGTGCAACCCCATGGACGGCAGCCCACCAGCCTCCCCCATCCAGCAGTCTTGTATACATACACAATTATTATATGACCTCTCAGTGGTATGTGTATGTGTGATATCCTATGAATTATATACAGTATATACATAAGTAAAACACCTGCTCCTCTTTGAAAATTCTTTTGTTGGCTGCAACTCTACACTCAATGAGAAAGACATGAGATTTTCTCTAACCCTTAGTCACTCTTTCTAATGCCAGCATGCCAAAGGCTTTGGTGTCAATATAAATCCACTAAAAATGCTGCTGAGGCCACAGTGCCAGTACTGTTAGCACTGTTCTGAGATCAATGGTCCATGGACGTTTAGAGAGAGATTCTTTTAGCATTTTCCTTTTTCTGCTTTCCTTTCTCTCTAGGCAAATGTCCCCAGTGGCTAGACAACAGACTATTTATGTGAAAAGTAATATGCTAAACTCAGCCTCACCTGCAATGATAAACACAGTGCAGTAGCTACAGATCACTTGCCCTAGGAGGAGTTCCTTCCAGAAATTTGCTTGGACCTCCTGTAAACAGAGTTCTGGTGATGTGACATATGCATGGCCAGCTATAACCAAATCCCTGGACCTCCCCTGAATAATCTTAAGAAGGACTCTTGTTAATGACATTAAATCATTTAATTGAAAGGGAGTAGAGCATGCTTCATAAACTTCTGTTTGTTTCTCTAATTAAGATACCATTTTAATTAATACAGTCACTTTAAAGTTCAGGTATCATTTGCCAGTTTGCCAGGGAGTCAAAACCACATACACCAAAGGACTAATAGGATACACAGGAATCTCACTGAAGGTGAACAAAGACTTGCTCTAAAACCATACCTACTTATTGACCTTAGATATGTGCCACTGCTTATTTGGCAATGCTACAGAATGGCAATAAGGATATCTCTTTGTGGTATT
This sequence comes from Bubalus kerabau, assembly GCF_029407905.1. Classification (NCBI taxonomy): domain Eukaryota; kingdom Metazoa; phylum Chordata; class Mammalia; order Artiodactyla; family Bovidae; genus Bubalus; species Bubalus kerabau. The sequence goes on from NC_073645.1 coordinate 28,684,333, forward strand.
AACCTTTTTCTCCATCGGAATCAAGTTCTCCACTGTAGATCTCTCTTGTTCTGACAGCAAATTCCAGCCATACTCATTCAGCTGAGAATTTTCAAAATTTCACTTTTGTTCATTAGTGTCACCCCATGTGCATTTTTTATCAAATTCTGAACCTGTCTGATGGGCATCTGGCATTTCGTGATCCTTCCCATCTTAGCTAGTCTACTGAAATAGGTTGACCAGCTGTCTGGTTTTTTTTTTCCCTCAATTAACATTCATTTACATAATTGAATTCAATACCTCTGATCCTTAATAATAGATAAAATCCTCCCACCATACTAGGACCACCTAGTGCTGTCTTTCTCTGTTCCATTAAGGCAGGACATCTTTTCTCCTTATATGGTCTTGGCTCCAAACAATGGACAAAAGAGATTTGATGACCTCCTGACTTGGTGCAGAAAAATCAACATAGAACTTCTGGATTCTGTTATACATAATTGCTTATAAGCAAAATACAGTGTATGTTTTTCGTTTTAAAGAAGGCAGCTAAACTCTAATAAGCATGATTATTAAGTCTGAATATGTGAAGATGAAGTCAATAATTGAAAATTCCTGTATGATGGTATATGAAATAGATGAAGCATCAAATAAGGTATGAGATATAGCAAGTGTAATCAAATGTATTTACTGTTGATAATTTTAATTAAGGAAGTTGTTAATGGAGTTGTGTATACTCAGGAAAGATTTCATGACTTTATTTTTAGAAGCACACATTCTCAAATTTGCAAGTCATATGAATTAAATGAATCCAATGATCTACATGTAATTGAAAGCTGTCCTTCCTCTTTGCGACCCCACGGACTATATAGTCCCTGGAATTCTCCAGGCCAGAATACTGGAGTGGGTAGCCTTTCTTTTCTCCAGGGGATCTACCCAACCCAGGGATTGATCCGAGGTCTCTCACTTGCAGTCATATTCTTTACCACAAAGGAAGCCCAATAATACTGGAGTGGGTGGCCTATCCTTTCTCCAGAAGATCTTCCCAAACCAGGAATCGAACCCATGTCTCCTGCATTGCAGGCAGATTCTTTACCAATTGAGCTATCAGAGAAGCCCTAAAATTTTATTTGGCTGCCCTAGGTCTTAGTTGCAGCATGTGGGACCTAGTTCCCTGATCAGGGATCAAACCCCAGGCCTCCTGCATTGGAAGTGCAGAGTCTTAGCCAGTGGACCACTGGGAAAGTCCAAGGTGGAGGTACTGGGGATTGAACCCAGGACCTCATACATGCTAAGCATGCACTCTACCACTGAGCTATACCCCCAGCTTGCTATTTTATTCTCCAGTGGATCTTTCCAACCCATGGATCGAATCCGGGTCTCCCGCATTGTAGGCAGATGCTTTACCGTCTGAGCTACCAGGGAAGCCCTATATAAAATAGATGAAACATTAAATAAGTTATGATATATAGCAACTGTAATCAAAAGTATTTACTGTTGATAATTTTAATTAAGGAAGTTGTTAATGGAGTTGTGTATATTCAGGAAAGATTTCATGGCTTTATTTTTAGAAGCACAGATTCTCAAATTTACAAGTCATATGAATTAAATGAATCCAATGATCTACATGTAATTGAAAGCCGTCCTTCCAGTGCCAGAGGATAATTTTAATTGCAAATGTTATTAAACTGTCCTTGTGAATTTATTTATGTGAACAAAGTCCCCCATAACAGTGTTAGTATTTGGTTGTTTTAATGTGTATCATACAGTACTTAAAGGTCTCCAGAAGTTAAAATAATTATCTTTCTCTTTCATTTATTTCTTAAAATATTGATATACACTTCAAATCATTTCCCTGAAAGCTTACAATGTGGGTTGGTGATGTTTTTGTCTTAATGACACCAACATTTATTTTTGTGAGGGTTTAAGTTCTTCAGTAAATGGTAATCTGAGATTTTAAAGAAAAATGGATCACCCAAGTTCAACATAGTACCTATGTATAATAGAGAGTAGAGGAACTCTGGTTTTCAGATCCATATATGTCCATCTACTTCATTTTTGCTTTTGGATAAAATGCAAAATGATACCCTCTTTAACTTGAATAATGCAGGTAACATTTTAAGAGGAAAAGTTGGAGAAAAATTTGTAGTTAGCTCTCTTTGAAATCATTTGTTCATTTTCAGAAAGGTCAGAGAAGATGTGAACAAAGATTGTAATGCTGAGCTGAAGAAATCAGCCACTTATTTATTTTTTCGTTCATGTAATATATACATATTATGTGACTGTATAAATCTTGTTTTTCATTTTCTGTCTTTTATGGTGCTTTAACATCTTAGGAACTTGGCTGACTGGGAAAAGAGAGGCTCTGCCACGGCTATCTAATTCCTAGAGACAGCAAATTAGTCCCTTTTGAACATACCTTTCATGTGCAAACCAATGACCCAAAGTTCATATCCCTCAATCACCTTCTTTATTGAATGTTTACATGTGAAGCCGATATTCCTCTGACCTGACCTGATCAGCCCAGGCCTAGGTACCGGACAACTCGAGACAGCCCCTACTGAAATTGCAGCCTGATGGAATTATTCACACTAACCAATTCTCATCCTGTTTACCTTGCTTTACCCATTTCTTGCCTTAAAAACCATAATCATTGTCCCCCCATACTTTTCTCAAATCCCTTCTGCCTCCTGACCAACCTTGGTGATACCTTGTGTGGCCCTGTATGACATGGCATGTTCAGTTCTCTTAAGAGCTGTAACAAACCATATTTTCAATGGCAATTAGAATACAGAGTTTTCCTCCTCCCACATTGTGGAGCTTATAGTAGTTAAAATGATATGCACTTATCCATATACACAGGTTTCCTTTGGAGAGTTTGTGATAACAGTTGCATAATGAAAAATACACAATATATAAATATCCCTTGTCTCAAAGAAAGCACAAGACCTTTCTGCTCCTATCAGTAATATAACACAATCTTCTCACACTTAGCAAAAAAAAAATTATAAGAAAACTTGGAAATCATTAAAAATCAATGATCCAGAATTAAAATGGCATATATTTTTAAAAGCCTTGTTTATCTTTCCTCATTAAAAATATCTTTACAAAAAGCAGTAATCCTGATGGTATGAATTAATAACTGCATTTTGGAGTTTCATTGCTGTTCTTGTTTTACTCATGGTTCACCGGTTTCCTGGGCCTGTTTTGGGTACAATGCTATTTATGTAGCCACTGGATTATTATCTGTCTTCAAAAGTGACAGCAAAACTCTAGGGCTTCAGGGAGCAGTGAGAAGATTGTTTGCATATAGAAAATGTAATTTTTTTTTTTAGGAAAACAGATTCCAGACAGTATGAAAATCAGGGTCAAGAAGAAACAAGGACAACATGATAGAAAAGTACAGGATAGGGGGGAATCAAACACAATTTCTTTTAAAGTAAAACTGTGAGAAACAAGCCAGTATCAGATTACTTCATTCAAATCACTTCTTCAGTTCTCAAGAGACAAGGAGGATATTTAATAACATATATGCTCAGAAAGGCCACATGACACCCAGGAAGGAACAGGAAATTGGGACCTATGTGGATAAGGGCTGGAATTCCAATTTAGTGTCACAGATCCATAAGCAAGCTATTGTCTTTCATTTTCTTATGCCTCAAATGGAGACTGTGATACCTACCATAGTGGGTAGTTATTAGAATTAAATGAACGTGAAAGAACTTAGGTAATAGTTGGAACATGAGAAATGCCCCTTTTCTAAATGGGACATGTAGCCTAATAAGTTTGGGACCTGTCACTGCACTACGACGGATTTCTAGTTTTATAAAATTATGGTATTGTGTTTAAGTCAATTAAATGAATAAAAATCTGGCTGTGGTTTTCAGGAGGGTTTGTATTTTAAGATCTTCTTAGTTGTAAAGTTCAGCTTAAAAATGAATAATGCATATGAAGGGATCTGCTGTATAACTCTTTCTAGAAGGCAAAATTGTGTATTGTATTTAAGCATGCTTTGAATATTGAAGAGTTTTTGGTTAAGTCGTGGGAAGACAATCCCAAGATAAAATATAAGAAAAGCAACTGAAATGGCCTTAAGTTTCTATTGAATTTGGGGTTCTGAAATATATGAAGGATGCTTTTCTCTTTCTTTGGTTCTGCTATAATCACCTGTGTAATGGTCTTGCCATCAATTCAGACCCTGCTGTGCTTAGAATCTCTTTCTCTCTGAGAAAACATTACTCTGATATATGCATAAAAAGTTTTGGAGGATAATTTTGTTAGCCCATTTGACTTTGTCTAAGATGGGCCTCTTGAAACTTTGTCCAGTGCAAGATTCATCTTAGCTGCTGGAAATTATGGTGCTTCATCACAATTCTGACTTGCATTTTCTTTGAAGGCAGACTAACATTTCCAAATGTGGGATCACCCAAATAAGACCCTGAGATTAAAAATCAAACTCAGTGCTGTGTGTGTGTGTGTGTGTGTGTGTGTGTGTGTCTGTCTGTGCCTATTTCAAATTACTTTCAACCGCTTCCCATGTAGCTCAAAGAATTCGCCTGTCAATGCAGGAGACACAGGAGATATGGGTTCAATCCCTGTGTTGGGAAGATCCCCTGGAGGAGGCAATGACAACCCACTCCAGTATTCTTGCCTGGATAATCCTGTGGAAAGAGAAGCCTGGCAGGCTACCGTCCATGGGGTCACAAAGAATCGACATGACTGAGCAACTGAGCATGCACGCACGTACATCCTGAAAAAAACCTCAACAGTTTTGTGTTGTAGATGTGTGTAATCTTTTGCAACACAAATTTCTACCAAGAAAGTTCTTCACTAAAGTTCTTTTTCATGATGATAGAGTCACGTGCTGAATGGAGTAAAGAAAATGACAGGATGGTGGGAATCAGCCAAAGCTTAGAAATAAAACACGTTCAGCCCCTCACTTTCACTTTCAACATGTGAGAGCAAAATCTCTCTGGATTTCTGAGTTTGTTTTAGATTACATTTCTTCCAGTTGGGGAACGATGTCAAATAGCAAATGTGTTAGTTAAAATATCAAGTAACTGGTTTCAATGGTCTAATTCAATGTTATGCTTCTGACCTGTTTCATATAAAATTCTAGTTCTTGCCTTAATGGCTACAGAATATATATTCTGCTAACTTGCAAATTCTAGCTCTAATGCAAAGGCTTCTTTTTTTCCTCAAAAAGAAGGATGAGGACAAAGGAACTGTCACTGAGAACCAACTAAGCCCCCAGGTACCCTGATGTTTAAAAGATGAACCTAACATGTTGCTTAATGCATTCTCAAGAAACTGTCTGGTTTATGGAGCTTAATGTGCACTTAAGATATATCTGATTTGCAAAGCTTTCTTGATTAAAAAGGAAGCTTTTCTTGGTCCATGATGATAGGTTTGTAAAACTCAGATTACCCATTAAATGCAGGCTTTCTAAGGAAAATATGTACTCCGTGGCACTTAAGAGCCTAGTATCACACATAACTCATCTTGTGGCCTGTCCCTCATTAGCTGTGTGGTCTTGGACAGGTTCTTACATACTCTAAGCCTCAGTTTCTCTTTTGTAATATGAGAGAAACAATGATAACTACCTAATAGGAAGAATGTGAGGATTCAATGAAATATTGTTGCTGAAAACCTTTGCAGAGATTCTAAACCATATTGTGGGTTCAATAAATGATAGCTGTGTTTTAGCTGTTATTAATCCAATGCTGTTTTACATGCACACAGAGAGCAACCACAGGAAGGGGAGCAACCATTCAAGGAAGGAGAAGATGACCTTCCCACCTCAATTTTCTCTGCCTCAGATTATCCCCAGCTTTTCAGTCTTTCTCCCCCTTTCTTTACTATCCTTTTCTCTCTTATCTCTTCTCTTAACTCTCTCATTATAATTCTCTTCTTTTTCATCCCTAATTATTTTTATTTATAATAGCACAATCTGCTGAGGATCAAATGCTTTACCTGTGTCATTTATATCCCTTAGAAACAATACAAATGTGGATATTAATTTTCAAATGAGGAAATTAAGTTAAATGTTCCCCTAGCCTAGTCATTGGCATGCTACAGCCAGAATGTGAGCACCAGCTGATTTAACTCAAAAGCTAATTCTATTTTTATTATTGGACATATTTTGGTTAGTTATTTCTGCATAACAAAGTACCCCAAACAAAATTGCTTTAAAAAGCTCCCATTTAATTGGCTCATGATTCTACAGTTTAATGCTTCAAGCATGGCTCAGTGAGCTGATTCTTTTGGTCTGGGATGGACTCATTCAGTCAACTGCTGTACGCTGTGCGTTGACAAGGCAGCTCTGCTGGTCTTAGAAGGCCATTCTCATGTCTTTTCAGGTTGGGTTGTTACAGGATGCTTTGAAATAGCCTTAACTGGAACTGCTAGGGTCTCCTCCATGCCTTCTCTCACATCCCCACAGAAGAACAGACATGTTTGTGTTACCGTGGCCGGGTTCTGGTAGAATACAGATTTTAGACCATGAGATCTGTTGATATCTAGGCTCATCACTGGCTCCCTATATTACTGTTGGTCTCATTCTATTAAAGTACATCACAAAACCCACATTCAAGGATTGAGGAAATAGTCTCCAACCTTTGATGAAAGGAACCGTGAAGTTCATATTGCAGAGGAAATGAGTATAGGGAAGGATGAAAAATTGAGGATGTTTTTGCAATCAGTTTCCACACCAGATATTCTGGTACCTTTGTTTCTTCCCTGCACTTTGAGTGCCTAGTTTATTTTCATTTTCCTTAAATTCTGAAAAGCATGACAGAGTATAAAAGTGCTTAGTCACCCACTAATAAAAACATCTTGCCTTTCTTAAGGCAAAGGATGCCAATTGGTTCTCAAGAGAGCAGAAAACTAATGGCAAAATCTCTGCTTAAGATGAGTACAATTGAGTATCTATAATAGTTGCATAGCAAAAAATCCAAAACAGCAAAAAAAAAAAAAAAAAACCTTCAGGATTATTTCCTTGCCATCTATCTTTATTTTGCTAACTGACTCTGTTGACATCCCCAGGAAAGCCATGCATGAGGTAGCAATGGAAAAAAAAATCCACAAAGTAATTTACAAACACACATTTCTATTTTTTTATGGCCTAAAGAGGAATACAGTTTGGGTTGCATAGCCCTATGGCAACAGAGTGCAAAGCCATAGCAGGTACCCACTTCCAAATTTATCTTTGCCTAGAGCCCCATCTAATTTACTTTTAAGTATATTTCACCAGGATGCCCAAAATCAAAATGTTATTTACAGCATGAGGCTAGCAACAGAACACACTGCATCAGTTTTTGCAGAAGAAGGGAGCCCAGAAATCCATTCTCATGAAGGCAGGAGAACACAGTCCCCTTATTTACTTATTTACAGCCCTCTTCCTCCAGGAAAAGGGCTTAAGGTAACTGACACAATTGGTTGCAAGTTAAGCCACGTGTGTTTGGAAATGAGAAATCAATTCTTTTGTGACAGTTCTGCTTTGATAGAGCAGCATCTGTATGTTTAGGGAGAAGAAGGAGAAAGATTCAGCAGGTATTGATCCCAAAGTCATTATCACCCATGTTCCGTGATAACAAACCAGCTTTCTGTTTCTACTCAACATTTGTTTAAATCAACCAGAGTACACAGATAAAAAGCCTAGTAGTTCCATCTGTAGAGAATCTTAGCCTAGACCATTGGATCTGGATCTTCCAAGTACTCATTTGTTTCTCTAAATTACACTAGGATCCACATACAGACACAATTAACTAAGGAAATTCTCTTCATCATTGCCAAGTGGTTAGTGTTATATGACAAAGGAATTCAATCTTGTCAGAGGCAAGGCTCTGAAGTTGCAAAAAGCTGACTCTGAATACCAGTTTTTAAATTCTTCATTTTCAGTAGCTACTCAATAAATGTTTATTAAATTCCAGCAGAAACCTGATGGAAGTTTTACTGCACACAAAGAGGTGTGTATGATAAGTATTCTTAAATTTTCATACTAAGAAATTTGTATGTGTAGAGAGAGAGATGAGTCATAATTTTCTTTATAGACTTCATTCTGACCTACAAGAAAGAACCGGTTATTAATGTAAGTTCAATAAATTGCTTGTTGATCACCAAAATGCATCAGACACAATCCTAGCTGCTATTGATCATATCAAAATGTAAAATTAGATACTATTCCTGAACTCAAAGACTTCTCAGAGTGGCTTAGAAGATATGGGAACATGAGACATAGTGCTGATGGTAAATATCACTGCTGCTGCTGCTAAGTTGCTTCAGTCGTGTCCGACTCTGTGCGACCCCATAGACGGCAGCCCACCAGGCTCCCCCGCCCCTGGGATTCTCCAGGCAAGAACACTGGAGTGGGTTGCCATTTCCTTCTCCAATGCATGAATGTGAAAAGTGAAAGTGAAGTCGCTCAGTTGTGTCGGACTCTTAGCGACCCCATGGACTGTAGCCCACCAGGCTCCTCCATCCATGGGATTTTCCAGGCAAGAGTACTGGAGTGGGGTGCCATTTCACTAGAGAAGCAGAATCCAGATACAACTGAGCTCAGAAGAGGTAACATTTGCTTCTGAGTAGGAAAGCAGAGACATTACTTTGCCAACAATGTCCATCTAGTCAAAGCTATGTTTTTCCAGTAGTCATGTGTGGATGTAAGAGTTGGACTATACAGAAAGCTGAGCACTGAAGAACTGATGCTTTTGAATTGTGGTGTTGGAGAAGACTCTTTAGGGTCCCTTGGACTGCAAGGAAATCCAACCAGTCCATCCTAAAGGAGATCAGTCCAGAATATTCATTGGAAGGGCTGATGTTGAAGCTGAAACTCCAATACTCTGGCCACCTGATGACAAGAACTGACTTATTGAAAAGACCCTGATGCTGGGAAAGACTATGGCAGGAGGAGAAGGAGATGACAGAGGATGAGATGGTTGGATGGTGTCACCAACTCAATGGACATGAGTTTGAGTAAGCTCCAGGAGTTGGTGATGGACAGGGAAGCCTGGTGTGCTGCCATCCATGGGGTCACAAAGAGTCAGACATGACTGAGTGACTGAACTGAACTGAACTGAGGAAGAACCAAGAAAGACTTCATGGAAGGGGAGTTATTTGAACAAGTCCTCTTCTGGACATGGTTAATATCAGTATTGCCTACACTTGTTGATTGATATGGCTCATTACATATCATATTGTGGTGCCTTGACTTACCCAAAGTTCTCCTACTGTGTAAAGTATGGCTACTATTACTGTCTTTTTTTACTTTGGAATTTCCCTTAACTACCCATTCTTGCTGTGATACATCTCTTTATAAGGAAGGTCTTAGTGGAATTGTACTTAAGTGTTGCCCATCTTAAAACCAAGGTGGGTAGTAATAGGGGCAGGTTAAGTAAAACTCTTTCACCTTTACTCTCCTATGTTCAATTACAGAGTTATATTTCTCATTTTTTTTTTCAAATCTCTAGATAGAGCATCCAGATTTGTTATCTTTACTGTAAGATAAAGTATAAATGCATTTTTATTGTATAAAGTGCTGTTTCAGGTGTTTTTTGTTGGCTTGTTGGTTGTTTTTTGTATCTAGCTTTTTCTGAGGAGCACACCAATATATCAAGATTTGATCCCCAAATAAAATAAGAGAACTATAAAAATAGAATATAGGCATGTCCCCATCATACTTCTGTCTCTGTGAAGGCACTATAAATGTTTTAAAACTCAAATACTTTATGGAATTCAGTATTCTCACAGAAACTTCCAGGATTAGACTGGAAGCAAAACCCCTTTGTATTTACTACAGCTACCAAGCAATCCACAACATTTCGAACTAACAACAAATGTTCTCCTTAACATTTTTGATGGAGGACTAAAAGTTGGATGAGTTGTTTCTATACTGTAGCCCAGAACAGGAAATTCTTCCAAATTTCAATATTTATTCAAAGAGAGTTTAGTAAGCTATTATTTCATTTCATAATGCTTCAAACCATCTTCACTAGGTGCTTGTTTTATGGCAGATGCTATGCTGAAAATGGGGTACATACAAATGAGTAAGACATGAAACCTGCCTTGGAATAATTCACAGCCTTGGGAGTGACTGCAGTAAATAAGTACAAGAGATTGTGTTTCCTGCTATAACAATGGATATAAGTGGAAGTTACAGTTAGATCATAGAGGAGAGAGCTCCTAGTTCTGCATGGGAGGGACAATCAGAGAAGTAATGGTGACTGATTTGCTTGAGACAAAAATAGGAGTTTGATCATGAAAGGCAGAGAAACTTGTCCATAAAAAAAGAGGGATGCAAGATGTAGCATATCCCTTGGAGGTTAAATAGTACACTATTACAGTACACAGGACAGAGAAAGAGCATGTTATCAGAAAACATGAAGTTAAAAACTGGGACCACATTTTGAAATGAGTTATTAAATGTTAGTTTAAAAAATATAGAAATGGAATTAAATACCCAAGGAGAGCTTGTTGAGTGATGAGTAGGTGGTGATGAAACTTCATGAATACCCACACTGAAAGAAGAGATACTAGAGAGAACCTTAGGAGGTAAAAGGAGAACCATAACCGATGATACCATGAAAGTCAAGGATGGAAAGAACTTAACAAAGCAAATTGTGGTTAATGGGAAAAAATATAACAGGGAGAGCAAGGGTGTGTGAATTAGATAAAAGTATGTGAATTAGATAAAACCTGGATTCAATAGTTTAAAGTCATTAAGCATATTTTGAGTGGGCTGTGAAGGCAGATACTGGGTTGAAGTGGGTTAGCTAGCAGAATAAGTACTCTGCTCCATATGTATTGCAGGAATGTAAGCTTCCTTTATCATGTGACTGTGCCATCATCTCTTGGATCTAGCCCCTTTATCCTCTGAATTCAGGCAAAAGCAATGCAAGAGAGATTATAGGATCAAGCAGGAGGTTTTACAGGAGCAAGGTTTGAAATCACGGACATCACATCATTTACATTCCAATGGCTTGAACCTAGCTGCATGGCGTCCTTCCTGCAAGTGCCGCTAGAAAACAAAACATAGATGTGCACACGGGAGAAAAAAGAAGTAGGAATAGCTAACACTGTGATGGCAATCATTTTGGAATATATGATTTTATCAAATCAACATGGTATATATTTTAAACTCATACAATGTATGTCAATTATATTTCAAAAACCTGGGAAAAACCTGATAATAAAAAGAGCCATAGGAGTAGTGAATACATATCAGTCTCTGTTACAGCTGTTTTTTCTTATTCTTTCATAAAAATACAGAAAAAAATAGTAACAAATAATTTCTAAGCTAAAGAGACATTTACCAGAGGATTTTCAGTCTTTGCATTTCTTCTTCCTTATTGCAGCTTATCTCTTGGGAGAGACACAAAAATCTTTCTTCTTAAGAACATAAACAGTCAGTTTTTTAAAAATTCCATTTGCTTTCCAGTTTGAGGGAAAATCTTTACATACGGCTGTCAAGAGTCTCAGGCCCTGCACCTGGTATGGTCTTTGGATAAGGTTAAAAGTAGATAGAAATGGACAATGAAATCACTAATGATGATTACTAATGGACATTCTGACCAGGGGAGGAAAAAAGTAAAAGAAAAAAACGAACATTTCCAAATACCATGGTACTAGCAGACATCAGTTATACACGTATCAGCTGGAAATTTCATCCGAATCAAAGTGAGCATCTGACAGTGTGAGAGGTAGAGAAAGCGGTAAATGTAACTGCCCCTCGGGATACGGTTATGAAAGATGGAAGAATGGAATTGGTGCTCTGAAGGCTATGAGAACCCTGGGAGAAAGTCACCACACCAGGGAGGACTTAATAATAGGTAACAGGGAGAGGTAGACCAGATTTCAAAAGATTCATAGAAAAGAAGGATTTTTAAACTAGTGGCTCAGAAAGGATGTGGCTCAAAAGGGATAGAAGATTAAACACTGAAAATCTGACCATACACTCCTTCACAAGTGTTCCAGAAGGGCAAGGAAAGGGGATATATCAACTAAGGAAACCCGTGTCGCATCTTGGGGTGCTGACAGTGAGCTCCATAAAAAAAAGAGGGGGGAATTATGTGAGATGAAAGAGGCCCAACCTAAACAAAGGCCTAAATCAACTGGGAATTTTGAAACAGGTAGGGCAACTAACGTGTTTGCAATTCAGTGAAAACAATCAGGAGATAGCACAGCCCTTTGGGGCAAATAGTATATTTACTGTAACAGAGACAAACCTGCACTTCCTGTTTTTGCAGTCTTTGCCAAGTACTTCTGTTCCCGGTTGAAAAAGACAGAACAAGCATTGCTTCTCATTACCAAAAACAAAACAAAAATTTAAAAAGCCCCAAAGTCCAATGTAGAAGGAGCAATACATTTTATTTTCAGCAATAGTCAAATGAACTTGTATCTCTACACCCAGGCAAAGTTAACTCAAGGGTCTAGAGAAACATTAATAGTTTCATATTGAAACCATCAGTAACCTTTGAGAAATTTTAGAGACTTAAAGAGAAGCCCCAAAATTTAAAATAGAAAAAAAAAAGATCTTCATTAATAAAGAATCAGAAAAATAGATTGTAGGGGAGAAATACCAGTTTGCTAACAGCCTGCTGCTAAATTGTATAACTTATAAACAGATGTTTGTATGTACCTGAAAAAGTAAGTCACACCCATTTCAATATAGCATAGTTGTATTCAGGATAATATGTGCTAAACTACGTTCATTTCAGTTAAGTAGTGCTAATATCTATTGTGGTTGTGTTAACCATACAGAAGTCTAATATGCAAACAGAATTTTCAGGGCAATTTCCACACATGTGGAAAATGTGCTCTCTTTTTTTGATTTTTACATTTAAAACAATTTATCAATCAAAGAAGGCATGAATATGATTTTGTTGAAAAAATTTACATTACACATAAAGCCAGAGACCACTTAGACTACCTTAAGCAATTCTGTTCTCCTCTGATCCTTCCTGAGGATGACCACTACTGTTACTTTTTTGTGCATTCTTCCAAACCTTGTCCTGTTTGTTTATACATGTATACACACACACACACCCATGCAACGTGCATATACACAAGTGGAGAAAGTAAATATTCATAGTTTGAGTATATTTCCACCATAGAAAACATTCAATTTCCTTAACTACTCTGAATATTTTATTCAAAAATGCTAACAAATATGTCTCAAGCCATATAAAGATCTATCTTATTCTTTTATTGAGAGCTTCAGAATATTCCATTGTATAAAATACGACAGTTTATTTAGACAGAATACTTTAAATTTTGTTTTTTAATTTTCTTTTTATGTGTGGAATTCAAGGTTAGATAATTTTCTTTAGACAGATCAGATCAGATCAGTCGCTCAGTCGTGTCCGACTCTTTGCGACCCCATGAATCACAGCATGCCAGGCCTCCCTGTCCATCACCAACTCCTGGAGTTCACTTAGACTCACGTCCATCGAGTCAGTGATGCCATCCAGCCATCTCATGCTCTGTCGTCCCCTTCTCCTCCTGCCCCCAATCCCTCCCAGCATCAGAGTCTTTTCCAATGAGTCAACTCTTTGCATGAGGTGGCCAAAGTACTGGAGTTTCAGCTTTAGCATCATTCCTTCCAAAGAAATCCCAGGGCCGATCTCCTTCAGAATGGACTGGTTGGATCTCCTTGCAGTCCAAACTCGCCTCAAATAGCCCAGTGTTTATGTTTGCACGATGGTGTTCCATGTTTCCTTTTGGGAGCTATTTAATTGCTTTTCAATACACTTGCTAGGTCCTATTCTTAGATTGATGGTCCTCAGTTTTGAATGTAACTGTCTTCTTTCTCTCTCTCCTAATCTGACACAGATATTATGAGGAATATTCACACCAAATTTAGAACACAGATCCCTTTGATTCCATGAAGTCTAGGATGGCCAAAAGCTTCCCAAATTCAAAAATTGGGAAATGCAGTTAATGTTTTCATAGGCCAGGGAATGCTAGGGATATGGTAATACTCTGGAGCCTACCTTTCATTCATTTGTGCAAGGATCCCTTCATTTAACTGATAGTATTGACTGATTACTTTGCACCAGAGGCCATTCTAATCAATGGGAATGCAGTCATGCAGAGACAGAAGTGCGTTTTTATGACATTTACCTGTCAGGTTGAAGGTTATTGAAAATCAACAAGTAAACAGGGAATGGCAGTGAACAGTAATTTGAGATAATATTATAATAATGCTTTGAAGAAAATAGGTAAATTTGTTAGAATGACTGTGAGGAAGGAAAGCAAGTGTTCAAATAATAACAATAATAATAGTGGTAATGATAGAGTTGACTATGGGAAGTTCTAAGAGTATTATATTTTAAATCATTTAATGCTCAGAGAAGCTCACTGAAGGAGGTAGTATTTTAGCTTTCTCTCCTAAAGGAGGAAACAGAAGCTCAGAGACATGAAGTTGCTTTGTAAATCCCACAGCTTGTAAGACACAGAGGAACAGTCCCTTAAGGAGGCGACATTTGAGCAAGACTAGGCAAGGAGATCCAACCAGTCCATTCTGAAGGAGATCAGCCCTGGGATTTCTTTGGAAGGAATGATGCTAAAGCTGAAACTCCAGTACTTTGGCCACCTCATGCAAAGAGTTGACTCATTGGAAAAGACTCTGATGCTGGGAGGGATTGGGGGCAGGAGGAGAAGGGGACGACAGAGGATGAGATGGCTGGATGGCATCACTGACTCGATGGACGTGAATCTGGGTGAACTCCGGGAGTTGGTGACGGACATGGAGGCCTGGCATGCTGCGATTCATGGGGTTGCAAAGAGTTGGACATGACTGAGCGACTGAACTGAACTGAACTGAACTGAGGTAATGGCACCCCACTCCAGTACTCTTGCCTGGAAAATCCCATGGGCAGAGGAGCCTGGTAGGCTGCAGTCCATGGGATCGTGAAGAGTCGGGCACGACTGAGCAACTTCACTTTCACTTTTCACTTTAACGCATTGGAGAAGGAAATGGCAACCCACTCCAGTGTTCTTGCCTGGAGAATCCCAGGGACGGGGGGAGCCTGGTGGGTTGCCATCTATGGGGTCGCACAGAGTCAGACACGATTGATACGACTTAGCAGCAGCAGCAGCAGCAGCAGAATGCAGTGAAGTAGTCACCTATGGAAGCCCCAGGAAACATCAAGCTCAGATTTCTTATGTTTAACAAGCATGACCTATTTGTGGAACTGAAAGACCAATGTGAGAGGTTTCTGATATTTTCTTTATCAAAATGTATTCCACTGAAGCAATTTGAGGACAGTTCTTCTTGTACGAAGTTCTGTGGGAAAATGTTCTGCTTTTCTCCATGAAGGCTTACAATGCTGCAGGACCACAGGTAGGGGAGAAAGATAGATCCTGGAAGCGGTTGTGCTTTGTTCTGAAGATTCAGATATTAGACTGGAGCACCAGGAAAATTCTGAGTATCCAGACTTCAGCAAAGTACACTATGCTCAAAGAACAGCTGGAGAAGTTAGGGCACATTTAAGTGGTGTCGACTTAAAAAATAATCACAACCTAAAATTTGAGAGTTATGTTTTATTCAGTGGGAAATTTGAGGACTTCAAGCTCAGGAGATAACATCTCAAGTAACCCAGAGAGAACTGCTCTGAGGCAGTGAGGGGAGGAGCCAGGTTATATAGAAGTTTTGTGACCAAAGGCCAATAGTCTGAACATCAGAAGATTATTGTTAAAGAAAATCAGATATCCCAAGTTAAGGAATTAAACCAAATATATATTTCTTATTATAAATCACAATATCACAGATGGTATGCAGCAAATCTCTCAACTGGGTCTACTGTAGTTAGGCCAAATGATTGAGGCAGCCCTTTCCATTATTGTATTATTTTATGCAAAGTCAGAAGGAGAGGTGGTGGGGAAAGAAGAAAAAAGATGTGAGAGAGACTGAGAGAGAACTCAAGAGTGAGAGAGAGGAGAGCCACTAGGGCATGAGGACAAAAAGAAAATAAGCAAAAAGCATGTAAGTAAAGGAAAGTTACTAAGTGTCCAAGAGATGTTTGGAGCAAACAAGACTCTAAGTGATGGCTCCAGATTTCACAAACTTATAAATAACAATTACAATTAAGTGAGGTGTATCCTGGGCAGCTGTCTTGATGCATCAGGCAACCAACTGGAAGAATGAAAAGACTAGATTTCTTCTGTTTTAAAAAACGACCACCAACTCCTAAAAGTTGTTGTCTTAAGGGTCTCAAATCAATTTAGCTGAAGTATTTTATTAAAAAAAAAAATCAAACCATGTGTGGCCCAGGATGGATTAGTCGGATCTGTTTCTATGCGTTATAATTACACAACAGTTTTGTGCATTGCTTATTCTCCTTAATAATAAAAGCCATGAGGGCAAATAGGTTTAACTTCTTTGTTCCCCTTCTTTGTTTCTTAGGCAGTCCTTAGAGGACTCAGCTTTCTCTTACAACCAAACTTTAACAAACTATTTATCTGTGATGTTTAGAAGAAAAAAGCAACAGTTCTATTTAGAGGCTCTGAGATGATGAAAATCTATACAGATTCACAGAAGAATGGGAGGAAAAGGGAAGAGATAATTTCCAAAGTTCAGTTCATTTCCCTCCTGTGTCTTCCTGCTGCACATTTTTGAAAGTTCTTGAGTTGAAAAGCCGTAACTTCTGAGTTTGTTTATTGCCTCTCCTCTTCACCTCTCTAAGATAATCATGTATTAGAGAGAGAAATACATTGAATGTTGCTCTTTCTGACATTTTCCTAAATTACAGTTAAGATTTCCTTAAATTCTCATCATATGTTGGGGGAACTTGTTAAAAAAAATGCACCCCTGGGTTCCCTCATTAGATCTACAAAAGCAGAATGTCATGGGAGTGTAGCCTGAGATGTGTATCTTAAAATTTAGTAGAAGATTCTAATGTCCATAGATATGTGACAATAATATAGAGAGACCTTTTGTTTAGACAATGTTCCAAGCTTCTGTTAAACAGATTGGAATAATCACAAGTAGCAATGTGCAGGAGAGTTAGAGGATGTCTATTTTTGGTTGGTTGCTGCTGAGAGCTCTGGAGGGAATTCCCAGTTTTCAGTGTCCTTGGTAAATAAATTGATTGCGATTTGGTAGGCAGTGGAGAGAGGAAGGTAAAGTTGTTTCAGACTTAATAGGCAACTTAGTATATTCATGCTCTGCTTGATTGCCAATTATACCTACACTTGTTGGAAAAGCTTGCTCTAAAGCCACCCCAGGGGTGACCTGGGAAAAGCTTACAGCACCTCTAGTCGTGCCATTCAGGGAAGAAGAGAAATGTAGGTTTTTCTGGGCAGGGAATTGAGTACCATTCAGCAGTACTGAAAAGAAGCAAGAATTATGACACAGGTAGTAAAGCATGATGGATGGTTTGGGAAAGGCTGGTTGGCATTTTTATTTACCCTTTCCCATAACAGAACAACAAGAGGGCACTCATTCAATTGGGGAAATCAAAAAGCAGCACATTTAAAACAAATGAAACTTCACAGCCTGTAATGAATTCCAGATACTGTGGCCACAGATTGCCAAGGAAGATTACCAAAGCAATTAAACACTTGTGTGCAAATAATGATAGTGTTTTACAACCTAAATAGGTAGGAAAATAAATCCTGTCCTTTTAGCTAAAGTTGGCTTCTTTTTCTTTAAGAGGTATCTATTTTTCCACTTGCAGAAAAAAAAAAGCTGATCTTCAACTGGATACAAAAAGTGCTGTTTCTTTAACAAGTGATGGGATGCTGTGGCCCAGATTTATTAAATCTATGAGAAGAATGAGGCTCTGATGGAGGTCTCTAAGACAGGATGATCCTCAAGTATGGAGGCTAGTTGAAAAGAACTCTTAGACTCAGCAGGTTGGTATACTCATACCTAAGATTTATTACAGCAGTATAATAGTAGTCAGGATATATAGCTGTATCATAAGGGGGGAAGACACAGGCAGAGTTTGCAGGGATCCCTGTATGGGCTTCCTTATACTCCAGTCTTTCTATGAAGGGTCACAAAAGCACATTCTTTACCAACAGTGTATGTGTGTGTGTGACGTTTCTGCCCAGAAAACCCATTAGAGAATGAGCACTCAAGGTTTTTATTGGGGCTGATCACATAAGCACTGCTTAACATATACCAAAATTCCAGGCTCTGAAATAAAGCAAGTATTTGTCATAAACCATATTGTTTCCAAAAACAGTCAGGTGTAGTGATCCACTCCTCTTAGTGACCTTTTGACTTGGAATATTCCAAGAGCTAAGTTCTCAGATCCAGCCAAGGGCCAGCATGACAAGCAAGTGCTTCTAAGGAGAGCAGTCTCAGGCCTCCTGCATTAAGTCTTCTTCACCAGGGCAGATGACAAAGCAGGGGTGACACTGGGGTTAAAAGGACTTTCAGATCTAAAGTAAACCAATGGCAATTACTGTAGATTTCACACCATGGCAAAATGAATCACTGAATGATCTAAGAGAGGAAGTCCCTTTATTGTATTAAGGTATGGATGTATGGATAAACATGTGACCAACCATTTCTAGAAAACTTTGCTTTCTTATCTTGACCTTTATCAGTTGGCCAATTTGTTTCCCTTCATAAAACATTCATAATCTGAATCCAAGATTAATTACACTAAAAAAGTTGGAGCAATTTAGAAACTCCAGAAACCTGGGGCTAATATTTGTCCACTTATTTGTTGCTTCCTTATTTTAAACTAATATGAAAGGTGGCCTTTAAAATTGCTTGATATGCTATCATAAGCACAGAGATATAAATGCTTCATAAATTTCCACTTTCTAAAAGTATCCCAAATCTTCAGATCTTAGTATTTAAGTCAACTATATGCTGTACTCCAGACTGGAAGATGAATACAAGGGAACTGGAGAATTGAGGATAGAAGTGATAATGCATTACCTCTAAATATAATTTGAATAGTGACATTGCACTTTGAGGAATAATGATTCATTAAATACTTTAAAAATAGCTACGTCTCAATATAAGCAGTCACCTATAGTTACAAATATATTTATCTGAATGAAAACAGGAGCACCACTTGGAACACCTTATTACCTTGCATCATGACTTAAGCATAGTTACTGTACTTCGGAAACTGATATATTTGAAATCAATGCATGATTTGAAAAAACATTTTTTTTTCTATTTTTCACACTTTCACTTCTAATTCAAGATCTGGATGCCTCAAACCTCGACTATTCCAAAAGCCAACTTTATAATCTTCCTTCCTCTAAGATCTACCCATTCAAAATATATCATTGCCAAATGAGTCTTTCCAAACATTCTGCTAATGTTATTCTTTGCCCCAGAATCTGATTGATTTCTTTCAGCTTGAGAAGTCTCTAAAACTACCACCATCACTAATTTGGTTCAAATTTAGCAAATTTAAGAATGAATCAATTATATCACTATGGCCGTCATGTTGGAATTGTAGATAGAGTTTGTTCTCTTGTGCCTCCAAGAGAAACAAATAGACTACCTTCTTCACCCTGCATTAAAATCTTACACACCCTAGGTACGTAGATGGTTGAGGTCTTCCATCAGGAATGCCTGTGTTCTCCCAATTTGATGGTTAATTTTATGCATCAGTGTGACTGGGCAAAGAGATGCCTGCATAGGTAGTAAAACTATTTTTGAGTGTGTCTGTGAGGGTATTTCTGGAAAAGATTAGCATGTGACTTCAGTAGGCTGAGTAAAAAGATCTGCCCTTACTAACATCTGCAGCATTGCTAGTCTGTTTTTTTAACTTTTATTTTGTATTGGGGTATAACTGATTAACAAACAATTTTATGATAGATTCAGGTGAACAACAAAGGGATTCAGGCAAACATATACATGTATCCATTCTTTTCCAAACTGCCCTCCCATCTAGGCTGCCACATAACGTTGAGCAGAGTTCCATGTGCTATGCAGTAGGTCCTTACTGGTTATCCATTATAAATATAGCAGTGCATACATGTTAATCCCAAATTCCCTAACTATCCCTGCCCACCATCCTTCCCCCCTGGCAACCATAAGCTCATACTGTGAATCTGTTTCTGTTTTTTAAAGTGAGTTCATCTGTATCATTTCTTTTTAGATCCCACATATCATATGTCATGTGATATTTTTCCTCTCTGCCTGACTTATTTCACTCAGTATGAGACTTTTTAGGTCCATCCATATTGCTGCAAATGGCATTATTTCATTCTTTTTAATGTCTAAGTAATATCCCATTGTATATATGTACCATTTATCCAATACCCTAGTTTGTTTTCAAAATCCTGAATAAAACAAAAAGGCCACTTCTCTCTTTCTTCTTGAGGTGGGCACATTTTACCTGCCCTTGAATTTTTAGTTTTTGAGCCTTTGAATTCTAGAACTTAATCAACAGCTGCCATTGTTCTCAAACCTCTGGGCTTGGATTGAATTATACCACTAGCTTCCCTCATTCTCCCGTTGGAACTGCAGACTGTGGGACTTCTTGACCTCAGTAACCAGAAGAACCAATTCCTACAATAAATCTCCTCTGTCTCTCTTGTCTCTGTCTCTATCTTTCTGTTTCTCTTTCTATCCATCCTAGTGATTCTGAGCCTCTGGAGAATGCTAATACACCCACCAAGTTTCCCATATGCTTTAATGAAAAATGATGTTTGTAGGGTCTTCTAGAGAATCTTGCAAAGTGTTTTTCTCTTCTCAGGTAATCCATTCTAATATTTCCACCCCACTCCCTGTGCTTTCTGACCCATTCTTAATACTCTGCCAAGGCTGGTGCAATGTCTCCGCCCAATCTATCGTGCAAACCATCACCCCACTCAACAGCAACAGCATGTTTGGATTGATTCCAGATGTTGTTGCTGTGACATTGAATCCTGAATCATGAAAGAATGCTGCCCTGGAATAGTCTTCCCTCTTCACCCTTGTGACCCACTCCCACACCTGTCCCTCTGGTTCCTTCTTATATACATGAGCCCAGTTCTTCAGTTATTTGGGGGAGCAAACTATTCCCATTCCAAGTAGAGATTATAATGTCCTATTCAGGTTATGTTGGAAACTTGTCCATAATTATTGGCCTGAATGAATATCTTGAGTAGCAGCAGCAGAGCAGAATATGTATCATCTTGAAAGTAAGATGCTTCAGGTGTGGTCTTTTGCAAGCCTTCTAAGCACAGACAGACCAGTTTTCTCTGGCATGGAAATAAAAGCTGCTTCTGCAAGCCTCCTGTTTTCAGAGAAGTCTATAATTCAAGATTCTCAGGCTTGTCACCCAAATGTTCTGAATTCAGATCTCAGGTACTGTGCCCTCCTATTAGATCTCTAACTTTAATATAAGGCCTGTTAAGTTTGTATGTTTAGTATCCTTTGCAGATCTGATACCTTTACAATTAAATCCTGGCGTGAATTTTAGCCCAGTCTATCCTCTTGCTGTGGGAGATAAGGGTCACTTTAAAACCATCACAGATGCCTTTTGACTTCCATTGCTTGTCATTTTTCAAATTGAACATTTCCAAAGCAAGGGCCTTGGAATTAAGTCAGTGCTCTTCACAATTCTTTTAATTATTGGTATCCTCAAGGTATTTATATAGCTGATTTACTAGTATTTCATCTTCCACTGGTATAGCATGCCAGTCCATCATCAATAAGAGTCAATAACTTGGTTTCTCTGGCTCACCAGGAGTTATCAGGAACCTGGAGGACAAAAATCCATGGAGTCGCAAAGAGCTGGACATGACTGAGCCCTCACACACACGCATACAAATATCTAAAATAAATATCTGTGGAAAACTGATTTTACACTGAAACTGATAGTGGGGGAGGAGTTTTATACATAATCTCTGAAATGGGGATTCATGAATATCCGTGAATACCAAATATCAACACTAATATTGTCTTTGTTGCTGCATAACATTAAATGACCCCTTTCCAGAATCCCAGGACTAAATAGACTATAACTGGCAAAATTTAGAAAAATGCAGGAGATATTTTGCTCAGTCTTGAATCGTTGAATATTTTCTGCAAATAACAGTACCTCCTTTTTTTTTTTTGCATAGTAGATGCTCCATGAAAGTTTATATTGAATAAGACTCTGTTATTTGCTGTCCACTCTGAATTTTCACGGGAGAGCAAACTCAATGATTTTATATGAAAGATGATTTCCAAAATAAATATTCACAAAATATTCATGAAACCCCATTTCAGAGATTATATATAAAACTCCTCCCTCCCCCACTATCAGTTTTAATGTAAAATCGGTTTTCCACAGATATTTGTTTTAGAGTCCGATAAGATTTTCAGAAACAAATCTTAGATAGATATATTTGTTTGTGTGCATGTGTGTGCTCAGTCATGTCCAGCTCTTTGTGACCCCATGCCCCCCAGATTCCTCTGTCCATGGGATTTTCCAGGCAAGAATTATGGGTGGGTTGCTGTTTCCTTCTCTAGAGGATCTTCCTGACCAGGGATTGAATCCCGCATCTCCTACATTGGCAGGCAGATTCTGTACTGCTGACAACTAGGGAAGCCCCAGATATATTTGGAGCCCCTTTCTCCATTATTCCACTCTTGTTCATGAAGTTGGAACTGTACTTCTATAGGAAATATTGAAAATCTTACTTCTATCCCCTTTTCAATGACTCACTCATCTCTGCCCAGAAGAGGAATGGCTTGTGTGGTAGGCAAGACAGGGAAAAAGATCTGAGTACTGGCAGCATATACTTCTTGCTTCTCTATTTGAGGTGGTGGGTTGGAGGATGGGCTGGTTGGGGAAATAGGGCAATTTCCCACTTTCTGAGCCTGTGACTGAGGGTGACTATGTCACCTAAATAGACCAACTGACTCTCCACTTGAGCTGGTCCCAATATCTAGATTACAATGTGCCAGAGCAGATTGAGCTTCCATCTTTTAGCCAATGAAGTCATATTTATAAACTGTATTTATAGAAGAGGAAAGTGCCTTTCAACATACTTCCAATTTTATTAAGAGACTACACAGACTTTTTTCATCTGTTTGAGATAATGAGAGCTGGATACTGACGTTACAGAAATTTAATTATTACCAAGGTTTTGGTTAGTAAAATCAACTTCTAAAGATGAATATAGATGAAAAATGTAAATGAATACATAGTTTACTTCATAAACATTTTAAGAGACCTTTGATGAAATTTTTAATCTTAAGTTTATAAATCAGTGGTACAATTTCAGGTGTCTTTTTCTATTCAAACAAACCAAGGTCTTTGTATTTCTTAGTCAACAATCAGAGAGAAATATACTTATATTAAGTAAATAGAAATTTATCTGAAACAGACTTGTAAGTATATGCCAACCTTTCCTTAACTGATCTAACAATATACTATACCAGCTGTGTATTTGCTTCCCTAAGCACCTATGTTAACAGTCTCCCATTCTTTCCTGGCTTCAGTAACAGCTTCTAAGCCAAGAATTGAATCACCGACTTCAGATATATTTTTCTCCCGGAGATAAATTTTAAAATATTGAGCTCATAAATTTCTGCTTTTACAGAGGCAGCCTAATTTTATTAGCTATTTTAAATAGCATTTCCCAATCCAGGATTTCGAGCAATAAAGACTATTTCTTAAATGCTAAAAATTTCCTAAGGAATGGGGGTCCGATTAGCAATCAGAGAATCTATTAACATGTTTCTCATAATAATAACAACAATGCCTCTTTCACTAGAGAACTATCTCATCATAAGTAATTCTCGTTATTGAGGTAGCACAGTTGTGTAGGACTTGGAGAGAATTTCAGACGTTTGTGACATTTTTAAATGTGTGAATTTATCTCTGCTATTTTTGCTTTATTATTCTTCCCCACTATGACTTTTGGAGTGGGAACAAGTTTCTGATTTGTAATGATATGTCTAGTGATTACATTTTTCTCCATGGGGATTAGAAAAGCTAGTAAAATAGAACTACAGTGTTGTGGATAGGTGTCACTAAGTATAGTTAGGAGGCAAACTTCTTGCAGTTATAACTTAGGACTGTAAAATAGAAATTAGACTTCCTTGTACCCTTCATGTACCTCTAAGATTGTACACTGAAGTTATCCTGTTACAAGTAGGCTGGTATCGCAAAGGTAACAATGCCTTTGCTGATAAGTTCAAGTAAACTAAGAACTAGAGAGTGTGGCCAAAATAGCAAAGTAGGAAGACCTCCTTCTATAGGCACAGGAAAATTATAACAATTTTCAGAGAAACTGTCCATGAAAATGACCTAAGACTAGCAGAAAATATTTTTTACAATTAAAGGCATAAAAAGGGAACCATGGGGAGACTGGTAGGAGGGGTGGAGACAGAATAAACAGGACCCACATACTTGGGCAGATGACTGACAAGGGAGAGGATGATCACATTGCACAAGTTTCTACATGGAACAAGGGTCTGAGCACCACATGGTTGCCTAGACCTAGGGGTCCCACATTGGGAAGACTGGCTTTGAAGACCAGTAGGACTTGCATTGAGGAAAGCATGGAAATCCAGCATTCTTGCCTGGAGACTCCCCATGGACAGAGGAGCCTGGCAGGCTAGAGTCCATGGGGTCGCAAAGAGTCGGACATGACTGAGTGACTCAACCCAGCACAGCACAGCATAGGACTTGCATTAGGGGAGGCAAAAGGCTGTGGGAAATAGCTCTTAAGTGAAATATCCTGCCTTAAGGGTATTAAGGTATTACCCACCTTAAAGTTTTCCCTGGTGGCTCAGGAAGCAAAAATCCACCTGAAACGCAAGAGACCTGGGTTTGATCCCAGATAAGGAAGATCCCCTGGAGAAGCAAATGGCTACCCACTCCAGTATCTTGCCTGGAGGGCTACAGCCCATGGGGTTGCAAAGAGGTGGACACGAGTGAGCAACTAAGTAAGCAAGTGGCATACACAAAACCCCAGATGCTCCAAGTCCCAATGTAGAGGCAATAATTTGAAAGAGGCCCAAGTCAGAGCCATTGGCTTAACTTGGAGAGCCTCTCAGAGAGACAAGAAGAGATTGGGACTCCCCCTACGGACACAGATGGCTGGTGGCAGCCATTTTGGGGGGCCCATTTATCACAGGGTCACTCTTTTGGAAATCTTCCTTTAGCCTATTAGTGCCTAGAGCTTACTCATCTACCGGTGGGCCAGCACCAGCCATGGAACACCCTGGCTTGTGCAGTCAGTTTTGCCACGACTGGATCTTGTCCACCAGTGGGCTAGCAGCCACCACTTGAGGCAGAGTCTGGCAGCCAACTGGACTGGGGGCCAGCCCAGCCAGCCGGTATGACCACGTTAGTCAGTCCTGCCACATTAGAAGCTCCCATACAACTCACAGTGGGGGCACCTCTGGAGCATACAGTTCTGATGACCAGAGTAGAGTACACTGTTGAGTCCCATAGGACATCTCCACATAAGGCCTGTGTTCAATAAATTAGTTTCCTTCTTAAAGTTCTTTGCATAAAAGGACTCCTCAGTAGATACCATACTTACAGACTTTGAGAATGAATGTGTAAAGATATAGAAAACACACAAATGCAACTTTTGTGGGTTTCTGGGTGTGTCTAAATTGAGGACCTAGGATGATTATGTTATTAACAGTGAAGTGAACTCAGGAGACAAGCTTGGATTGGAAGGGACTATCTTAGTTCTAGGTCCTATGGCCACAATGTGAAAATGAACTGTCTTTCCCAAGGCTGCTGCCAGGAAACACGTGCTCTGGACCTGATAATTGGATATCTGCTTTCAGTATTTTGACTGAGAATAATAAGCAAGGTTAAATTCTCATGAAGCTATGAAACTTAAGCATTAGAGTCCTTGAACGGCATGGACCCCTTCCAAGACCCTCAGAAGAGTACTGACCACATAGTTACAAGATCATTTACTTCTTTTATAAAATTTATAAACATAAGATACTTGAACTGATAGGTGAAGACCACTGTATTTCTCCACTCTGATTCCCGTCTCTCATATCCACTTTCTTCTCTCACCAGTTAGTTTGGAATGACCAAATAAGAATGAGACTTTGGGGGATCTAATTAAGCTAGGAAAGTTGAAATGAAGGTATGTTTAGTTTTATTTTAGTGGGATACATCTATGAGGGTTGCAGTTACCTGTCTTTAACTATCTCTTTGCTGGTCATTCTAGTCTAGGAATAGCCCTACCATCTGCTATGCCATAACTCTATTCTTGTGAAATGACTGTGGATAGCCAGAGGCCATATAGTAATGTAACAGTGCTTTTGCTATTTGGCCGTGGAAACACATTTATAGTAAAAGAGAATCAGGATTTGAAATACACAGGTCAGAAACTAGTCTGTGGAACATTCTTCTGATCTTTATGTGTTTTAAAGTATGTGATAAATTCATCTTTCAAATGTTCTCATTTATGAAACATAAACTCAAAAATGTAGACAATATGCAATTATAAATACATCTTACTTGTTACTTTTATTGGAGTCACATGAAATAAAAAAATCAAAATTTTGTGTCTATTAGGACATGAATAGTATGAAAGCTAAGTATATTTATATATATTCACAAGTTTTATGCATCCCAACATATAAGACCTTGACTAAGTATATCTGATATATCTTGTCTTGAAGAGAATTCTGGTGGCTTAAGAAGAGGGGCACATGACATCACTAGCAACATGGGGGAAATGTCTGAAAAAAACACATGCATCTTTACAAAATTTCCACATATGTTCATCAGTAAGTCAATGTACGTAGCAAGAGGATCATTTTGTTATGCAATTATGTGGTTCAATACTATGTAATGACAATTTTGAATGCATTTGCATTGCTTTTGTGTGCACCTTATAAAGATTAAAAAAGAAATTTTCAGAATAATTAAGTGAATGAATAAGCTCTTGAAGTGTTTGATTGTTAAGTTAATAAAGAGTGAAACATAAAAATACATTTGAAAAAAGCTTACATTTCTTGCTAATTTTAAACAGTTATTGATGAAAAGTTAAGATAAAATGTATAATACATTATGACAACCAGATGTCACTGACAAATTGATTAGAGTGATCATTTTAAAGGTTATTTAATATTAATCACTCATAAGAAAATTTGAAGTGACCTAAAATTTCATAGGTCATACATGAAACAAGCTTGATAGTAATTGTAAAAATGGACATGGGTTTTAAATCTGAAAACACCTTTTTAAATCTATCAATGATAGTATAAAAGTAGTTTGATCAATCGTGATAAAGGAAAGAGTAAATTATCTCTCTATTCTTCCTGGAGAAATATTATAAAACAATGACTGGGAGGGAGGAGCCAAGATGGCGGAGGAGTAGGACGGGGAGAACACTTTCTCCCCCACAAATTCATCAAAAGAGCATTTAAACGTAGAGTAAATTCCACAAAACAACTTCTGAATGCCGGCAGAGGACATCAGGCACCCAGAAAAGCAACCCAACTCTTCGAAAGGAGGTAGGAAAAAATATAAAAGACAAAAAAAGAGACAAAAGAGGGAGGGACGGAGTTCTGTCCTGGGAAGGGAGTCTTAAAAAGAGAGAAGTTTTCAAACACCAGGAAACCTTCTCACTGCCGCATCCGTGACGAGCTTTGGAAGCACAGAGGGCAACATAACAGGGAGCAAAAATAAACAAACAAAACTCGCAGATTGCGAGCCCTACGGTAACTCCCCCAGCGGAGAAGCAGCGCAGATGCCTGCACACGCCATTAGTAAGCGGGGGCTGGGCAGGGAGGCGTGGCGCGGGCTGCATTGCGTAGAGTAAGAATCTGGCCTGAAAACCCTAAGCGCTATCTGAGCAAAATAATTTGGGCTAGCAAACCAGACTGTGGGATATCTACCACGCGAAAAGCCAGCCCTAACCTAAGACACAGTCAGGCCCGCTCACGGAACAAAGGACTGAACAGAGATAGCCGGCTGCAGACCTTCCCCCTCCGGTGACAGGCAGCCAGAGCCGGAAGGGGGCAATCACAGCCCCAGAGAGACATTATCTATAAAACTGTAAGCAGGCTTCTTTGCTGACTAAAACTTCTTGGGGGTCTGGACGGTCAACATCTGCCTGAGAAGGTGAGCCGGTTTTACACCCAGATAACCGAGTGGTGGGGAGGCGATAAGTCGCAGCATTGGCGCTCGCCAAACACCTCATCACCTGAACTGCTTGGACCTGGGAAGAGCACAAAACGCAGGCCCAACTGAGTCTGCGCCTCTGAGGACTACCCGAGTGCCTGAATCTGAGCAGCTTGGACCTGGGAGGTGCATGCAGCCCAGGGCTGGCCTCGGATTATTCCCGGCAGAACAACCTAGAGCCCGAGCAGTGTGAGCAGGGAGGCTACATGCGCCATGAGCAGGGGCAGACCCAGTGTGGCTGAGGCACTGCGAGCACACGCCAGTGTTATTTGTTTGCAGCATCCCTCCCTAACCACAGCACGACTGAACAAGTGAGCCTAAAAAAAAAAAAAGTGTCCTCCACTGTTCCCTTTGTGTCAGGGCGGAAACCAGACACTGAAGAGACCAGCAAACAGAAGAAGCTATAACAGAGGGAAACGCCTTGGAAGCTACAGGCAATAGATTAAAACCCTGTGGTTACTATGGACTACATGGGAAGGGGCCTATAGATCTTGAGAAATGTAAGTCGGACCAAGGAACTAGCCAAAAATGAATTGAACCCACAATACTCACAACAAAACCAGAGAAAGTCCTAGATATATTTTTACTATTTTTATGATCATTCTTTCTTTCTTTCTTTTTTTAATTAAAAAAATTTTTTAAGTCCTCTATTGTTCCTTTAATTTTCACTTTTATAACCTATTACTTTGCAAAAAAAAAAAACACCCTAATTTTTTCTTCTTCAGCAAACTTCATATATATATATATTTTATAATTTTTTGATCTTGTTTCTTTTTTTTCTTCTTCTTTTCTTTAACATTGTATTTTTGAAATTCCAAACTCTAGATTTTTAATTTTAGCTTTTTGGTATATGTTATCAATTTTGTACCTATAGTTTTTTTTATAATTTCTGTGACTTTTTTTTTTCCCTCTGTTTCTTTCACTTCTTCTTTTATATAACATTGTATATCTGAAATTCCAAACTCTACTCTAGATTTTTAATTTATGCTTTTTGGTATTTGATATCAATTTTGTACCTGTATTTTCTTTATAATTTTTGCAACATTGTTTGTCTTTGTTTGTTTGTTTGTTTTCTCTCTTTATTTTTCTTCCTCCTTTTTTTTAACATTGTATTTTTGAAATTCCAAACTCTACTCTAGATTTTTAATTTTTGCATTTTGGTATTAGTTATCAATTTTGTACCTGTATTTTCTTTATAATTTTCACGACCTTGTTTGTTTTTCTTTGTTCATTTTTTCTCTTTTTCTTTTCCTTCTTCTTTTCTTTAACATCGTATTTTTGAAATTCCAAACTCTACTCTAGATTTTTAATTTTTGCTTTTATGTATTTGTTACCAATTTTGTACCTTTAAGAACCCAATCTTCAGGACCCGTTTTTCACTAGGGAGCGAGATTACTGGCTTGACTGCTCTCTCTCCCTTTGGACTCTCCTTTTTCTCCATCAGGTCGCCTGTGTCTCCTCCCTAACCCCTCTCTACTCTACCCAACTCTGTGAATTTCTGTGTGTTCCAGACGGTGGAGAACACTTAGGGAACTGATTACTGGCTGGATCTGTCTCCCTCCTTCTCATTCCCCCCTTTTATCCTTCTGGCCACCTCTGTTTCCTTCCTCCTTCTTCTCTTCTCTGTATAACTCCGTGAACATCTCTGAGCGGTCCAGTTGTGGAATGCACATAAGGAAGTGACTACTGGCTAGCCCACTCCCTCCACTACTGATTCCACCTCATCTCATTTGGGTCACCTCTAACTCCCTCCTCCCTCTTCTCTTCTCCATGTAATGCTGTGAACCTCTCTGAGTGACCCTCACAGTAGAGAAACTTTTCATCTTTAATGTAGATGTTTTATCAATGGTGCTGTATAGAAGGAGAAGTTTTGAAACTACTGTAAAAATAAGACTGATAATTGGAAGCAGGAGGCTTAAGTCCAAACCCTGACTCCAGGGAACTCCTGACTCCAAGGAACATTAACTGACAGGAGCTCATCAAACACCTCCATACCCACACTGAAACCAAGCACCACATAAGGGCCAACAAGTTCCAGGGCAAGACATACCAAGCAAATTCTCCAGCAACAAAGGAACACAGCCCTGAGCTTCAAGATACAGGCTGCCCAAAGTCATCTCAAAACCATAGACATCTCATAACTCATTACTGGACATTTCATTGCACTCCAGAGAGAAGAAATACAGCTCCACCCACCAGAGCACCAACACAAGCTTCCCTAACCAGGAAACCTTGACAAGCCACCTGTACAAACCCACACACAGCGAGGAAACGCCACAATAAAGAGAACTCCACAAACTGTCAGAATACAGAAAGGACACCCCAAACCCAGCAATTTAAACAAGATGAAGAGACAGAGGAATACCCAGCAGATAAAGGAACAGGATAAATGCCGACCAAACCAAACAAAAGAGGAAGAGATAGGGAATCTACCTGATAAAGAATTCCGAATAATGATAGTGAAATTGATCCAAAATCTTGAAATCAAAATGGAATCACAGATAAATAGCCTGGAGACAAAGATTGAGAAGATGCAAGAAAGGTTTAACAAGGACCTAGAAGAAATAAAAAAGAGTCAATATATAATGAATAATGCAATAAATGAAATTAAAAACACTCTGGAGGCAACAAATAGTAGAATAACAGAGGCAGAAGATAGGATTAGTGAATTAGAAGATAGAATGCTAGAAATAAATGAATCAGAGAGGATAAAAGAAAAACGAATTAAAAGAAATGAGGACAATCTCAGAGACCTCCAGGACAATATTAAACGCTACAACATTCGAATCATAGGGGTCCCAGAAGAAGAAGACAAAAAGAAAGACCATGAGAAAATACTTGAGGAGATAATAATTGAAAACTTCCCTAAAATGGGGAAGGAAATAATCGCCCAAGTCCAAGAAACCCAGAGAGTCCCAAACAGGATAAACCCAAGGCGAAACACCCCAAGACACATAGTAATCAAATTAACAAAGATCAAACACAAAGAACAAATATTAAAAGCAGCAAGGGAAAAACAACAAATAACACACAAGGGAATTCCCATAAGGATAACAGCTGATCTTTCAATAGAAACTCTTCAAGCCAGGAGGGAATGGCAAGACATACTTAAAATGATGAAAGAAAATAACCTACAGCCCAGATTATTGTACCCAGCAAGGATCTCATTCAAGTATGAAGGAGAAATCAAAAGCTTTTCAGACAAGCAAAAGCTGAGAGAATTCTGCACCACCAAACCAGCTCTCCAACAAATACTAAAGGATATTCTCTAGACAGGAAACACAAAAACGGTGTATAAATTCGAATCCAAAACAATAAAGTAAATGGCAATGGGATCATACTTATCAGTAATTACCTTAAACGTAAATGGGTTGAATGCCCCAACCAAAAGACAAAGACTGGCTGAATGGATACAAAAACAAGACCCCTACATATGTTGTCTACAAGAGACCCACCTCAAAACAGGGGACACATACACACTGAAAGTGAAGGGCTGGAAAAAGATTTTCCATGCAAATAGGGACCAAAAGAAAGCAGGAGTAGCAAAACTCATATCAGATAAAATAGACTTTAAAACAAAGGCTGTGAAAAGAGACAAAGAAGGTCACTACATAATGATCAAAGGATCAATCCAAGAAGAAGATATAACAATTATAAATATATATGCACCCAACACGGGAGCACCGCAGTATGTAAGACAAATGCTAACAAGTATGAAAGGAGAAATTAACAATAACACAATAATAGTGGGAGACTTTAATACCCCACTCACACCTATGGATAGATCAACTAAACAGAAAATTAACAAGAAAACACAAACTTTAAACGATACAATAGACCAGTTAGACCTAATTGATATCTATAGGACATTTCATCCCCAAACAATGAATTTCACCTTTTTCTCAAGTGCACATGGAACCTTCTCCAGGATAGATCACATCCTGGGCCATAAAGCTAGCCTTGGTAAATTCAAAAAAAAGAAATCATTCCAAGCATCTTTGCTGACCACAATGCAGTAAGATTAGATCTCAATTACAGGAGAAAAACTATTAAAAATTCCAACATATGGAGGCTGAACAACATGCTGCTGAATAACCAACAAATCACAGAAGAAATCAAAAAAGAAATCAAAATTTGCATAGAAACGAATGAAAATGAAAACACAACAACCCAAAACCTGTGGGACACGGTAAAAGCAGTCCTAAGGGGAAAGTTCATAGCAATACAGGCACACCTCAAGAAACAAGAAAAAAGTCAAATAAATAACCTAACTCTACACCTAAAGCAACTAGAAAAGGAAGAAATGAAGAACCCCAGGGTTAGTAGAAGGAAAGAAATCTTAAAACTTAGAGCAGAAATAAATGCAAAAGAAACAAAAGAGACCATAGCAAAAATCAAGAAAACCAAAAGCTGGTTCTTTGAAAGGATAAATAAAATTGACAAACCATTAGCCAGACTCATCAAGAAACAAAGGGAGAAAAATCAAATCAATAAAATTAGAAATGAAAATGGAGAGATCACAACAGACAACACAGAAATACAAAGGATCATAAGAGACTACTATCAACAATTATATGCCAATAAAATGGACAACGTGGAAGAAATGGACAAATTCTTAGAAAAGTACAACTTTCCAAAACTCGACCAGGATGAAATAGAAAAATCTTAACAGACCCATCACAAGCACGGAAATTGAAACTGTAATAAAAAAATCTTCCAGCAAACAAAAGCCCAGGTCCAGACGGCTTCACAGCTGAATTCTACCAAAAATTTAGAGAAGAGCTAACACCTATCCTGCTCAAACTCTTCCAGAAAATTGCAGAGGAAGGTAAACTTCCAAACTCATTCTATGAGGCCACCATCACCCTAATACCAAAACCCTGACAAAGATCCCACAAAAAAAGAAAACTACAGGCCAATATCACTGATGAACATAGATGCAAAAATCCTTAACAAAATTCTAGCAATCAGAATCCAACAACACATTAAAAAGATCATACACCATGACCAAGTGGGCTTTATCCCAGGGATGCAAGGATTCTTCAATATCCGCAAATCAATCAATGTAATACACCACATTAACAAATTGAAAAATAAAAACCATATGATTATCTCAATAGATGCAGAGAAAGCCTTTGACAAAATTCAACATCCATTTATGATAAAAACTCTCCAGAAAGCAGGACTAGAAGGAACAAACCTCAACATAATAAAAGGTATATATGGCAAACCCACAGCAAACATTATCCTCAATGGTGAAAAATTGAAAGCATTTCCTATAAAGTCAGGAACAAGACAAGGGTGCCCACTTTCACCATTACTATTCAACATAGTTTTGGAAGTTTTGGCCACAGCAATCAGAGCAGAAAAAGAAATAAAAGGAATCCAAATTGGAAAAGAAGAAGTAAAGCTCTCACTGTTTGCAGACGACATGATCCTCTACATAGAAAACCCTAAAGACTCCACCAGAAAATTACTAGAACTAATCAATGACTATAGTAAAGTTGCAGGATATAAAATCAACACACAGAAATCCCTTGCATTCCTATACACTAATAATGAGAAAACAGAAAGAGAAATTAAGGAAACAATTCCATTCACCATTGCAACGGAAAGAATAAAATACTTAGGAATATATCTACCTAAAGAAACTAAAGACCTATATATAGAAAACTATAAAACACTGGTGAAAGAAATCAAAGAGGACACTAATAGATGGAGAAATATACCATGTTCATGGATTGAAAGAATCAATATAGTGAAAATGAGTATACTACCCAAAGCAATTTATAGATTTAATGCAATCCCTATCAAGCTACCAACAGTATTCTTCACAGAGATAGAACAAATAATTTCACAATTTGTATGGAAATACAAAAAAACCTCGAATAGCCAAAGCGATCTTGAGAAAGAAGAATGGAACTGGAGGAATCAACCTACCTGACTTCAGGCTCTACTACAAAGCCACAGTTATCAAGACAGTATGGTACTGGCACAAAGACAGAAATATAGATCAATAGAACAAAATAGAAAGCCCAGAGATAAATCCACGCACCTATGGACACCTTATCTTTGACAAAGGAGGCAAGAATATACAATGGATTAAAGACAATCTCTTTAACAAGTGGTGCTGGGAAATCTGGTCAACCACTTGTAAAAGAATGAAACTAGAACACTTTCTAACACCATACACAAAAATAAACTCAAAATGGATTAAAG
Organism: Bubalus kerabau; assembly: GCF_029407905.1. Taxonomy (NCBI): domain Eukaryota; kingdom Metazoa; phylum Chordata; class Mammalia; order Artiodactyla; family Bovidae; genus Bubalus; species Bubalus kerabau. The sequence goes on from NC_073645.1 coordinate 28,718,592, forward strand.
ATCTAAACGTAAGACCAGAAACTATAAAACTCCTAGAGGAGAACATAGGCAAAACACTCTCTGACATACATCACAGCAGGATCCTCTATGACCCACCTCCCAGAATATTGGAAATAAAAACAAAAATAAACAAATGGGACCTAATTAACCTTAAAAGCTTCTGCACATCAAAGGAAACTATTAGCAAGGTGAAAAGACAGCCTTCAGAATGGGGGAAAATAATACCAAATGAAGCAATTGACAAACAACTAATCTCGAGAATATACAAGCAACTCCTACAGCTCAACTCCATAAAAATAAATGACCCAATCAAAAAATGGGCCAAAGAACTAAATAGACATTTCTCCAAAGAAGACATACAGATGGCTAACAAACACATGAAAAGATGCTCAACATCACTCATTATTAGAGAAATGCAAATCAAAACTACTATGAGGTACCATTTCACACCAGTCAGAATGGCTGTGATCCAAAAGTCTACAAGCAATAAATGCTGGAGAGGGTGTGGAGAAAAGGGAACCCTCTTACACTGTTGGTGGGAATGCAAACTAGTACAGCCACTATGGAGAACAGTGTGGAGATTCCTTTAAAAACCGGAAATAGAACTGCCTTATGATCCAGCAATCCCACTGCTGGGCATACACACTGAGGAAACCAGAAGGGAAAGAGACACGTGTACCCCAATGTTCATCACAGCACTGTTTATAATAGCCAGGACATGGAAGCAACCTAGATGTCCATCAGCAGACGAATGGATAAGAAAGCTGTGGTACATATACACAATGGAGTATTACTCAGCCATTAAAAAGAATACATTTGAATCAGTTCTAATGAGGTGGATGAAACTGGAGCCTATTATACAGAGTGAAGTAAGCCAGAAAGAAAAACACCAATACAGTATACTAACGCATATATATGGAATTTAGAAAGATGGTAACAATAACCCTGTGTATGAGACAGCAAAAGAGACACTGATGTATAGAACAGTCTTATGGACTCTGTGGGAGAGGGAGAGGGTGGGAAGATTTGGGAGAATGGCATTGAAACATGTAAAATATCATGTATGAAACGAGTTGCCAGTCCAGGTTCGATGCATGGTACTGGATGCTTAGGGCTAGTGCACTGGGACGACCCAGAGGGATGATGGTATGGGGAGGGAGGAGGGAGGAGGGTGCAGGATAGGGAACACATGTATACCTGTGGTGGATTCATTTTGATATTTGGGAAAAGTAATACAATTATGTAAAGTTTAAAAATAAAATAAAAATTAAAAAAAAGATTAAAAAAAAAAAAAAAACAATGACCATACGAGAAGAGGTATTGGAAATGCAGCCAAAGTAGAGAAAAATTGTTACGCATGCAGGAGACAGTAGATTAATGAAAATATTAACAGCTTCAAGGAATACTCCCAGTTAAATGTCAACTTTGAAAAAGTTTATTGGTATTATTCTGATTTATTTTCTCAACAATCACATTTGTATCAAATATAGTTCAAACTTTGTTTTATCTTTCTTTTAAGAAGGGATCCCCAAAGTATTTATTTTAATACTCCTAAAAATTAAATATACAGTATGACAGTGTATTACTCTTCAATAGATATCCTGTGGAAATTCTCATACAAAGAGAGGCAGAGTGCCAGTCATGTGTGCTAGGTGCCTGACAGCTTCTTGTAAAGCTAATGATGGACACACTCAATCCTGAATCAAATACTGAGCTCTGATCAGATTCTTCATTCCATATGCTTGTGCCTCATGTGTCATCTCAGTCTTTAAAATTTCTATACTTTCATTTGTTTGTAATGTTAGGCTTTTCTTATAAACTCCTTCAGTACTCTCACTGCTTTTACTCTTATCAGACATGATGGTGTTAATAAGATTTATTCTTAAAAGAACCTAAAGCTAAGCATAAATTCAGCAAACACCCAATAAATTAACAATAAATTGACTGAGACTATGATTGCATGACATCCAATGCCTCCCATTAATCATAGGCAAAGAGGATACCCTTTAAGCAAAACTTGAACTAATTTTTAATAAATATTAAAAAGTTAAAAAAATATGACAAGGAGCTTTTCATTATTTAGGTCATGTAAAATGAAGCATCTGTACATAAATTCACTCAATCACTGTAGTATCTGCTTTAGGTTATCTGAACCTCTGTTTGCTTTCATCATTGACTATGTTCATTTTTTTCCTGTAATAAGTATATGCCAGAGAATATCTAGAAGTGTAGGAAGGAAATTATTCTGGATTAATGGGGGTCAATATAATTAGATGTCATAGAAGAAGCATTAGCTTATACAACATAGTATACATATACATGTATATGTGACATTTCCTCATTTCTCCTTTTAAAAGAAGACTCCTAGATTCTTCTCAAAACCATTTGAAAGAGTTAAACATTAGGTTGACTTTCATCCTTTTAGAACTTTGTGCAAGCACATTTAGTGACAGTTCTTAACTCCTGAGATTGTCAACCCTCTTCATGTAGTAGGTAGCTTTGGGAGGGTGATATGAAGGAGGGAGGGAGATGCTATTTTCAAATTTGAGACAGGAGTGCACTTAGATTTAGGCATCGTATTAAAGGGATAAAGATACAGGAAAAACCTGAATTAGATACAGGGGGTTGACAGTCAAACCAAATTTTATTTAATTTGCCTCCTATTTTACAAAAGGACTTTTCTTGGACTCCACTTCCCCAAATCTTTTTTGCTTGCTTAGTCACATCATCCAAGTCTCTGAACTTTTCTCTACCACCTCCAACTGCGGGATCTCTTCTTTAAGTTTCTTATACTATATTTTACTTAGAAATGTCCCTTTCTGAAATTTTGTATTGTTATTGATGTATATTTAATTTATAATATTATGTTAGTTTCAGGTATACAACAAAGTGATTCAGGTTGTGCTATATGGTAAATCTTGTTACTTTTCTAACAGTAGTTCATATCTGTTCATCTCATCCTCTTAATTTTTCCCTCCCTCTCTTTCCCCTTTGGTAACAAGAAGTTCATTTTCTATATCTGTGAGTCTTTTTCTATTTTATATATCAATTAGTTTGCATTATTTTTTAGATTCCACATATAAGTGATATCATACTGTATTTGTCCTTCTCTGACTTACTTCTCTCATTATTAAGGTCCATCCATATTACTGAAAATGGCAATATTTAGATTTTTATGGCTGAATAATATTCTGATGTGTGTGTATGTATGCATATGTATGCATATAGAGCGTGTATGCATGTGTATGTACACATACACACACGCACCTATATGTGTATATATACACACACATACACATCTTCTGAGGCCAATTATCTGTTGGTAGCCACTTGGGTTGTTTTCATGTCTTGGCTATTACAATAAAAATCTTCAAAAGTGTGTTTATTACCTATCTCCCTCACTAAAATATAAACTGAGGACCAGTTTTTTTCTTTTGTTACTATACTGAGTCCTAGGATTGTGCCCAGAACATAGTAGATGGGTTGGAAATGTTTTTAGTTCTCACAAATTCTTAAAGTTTAACAACTTGCTGTTTTAGATACATAGATATGCTAAAGACTCAATATATGTGTTAAATGCTATAGTTCAAAAACATTATCATTTATTGTAGACAGAGGCCAAAAATGCTAAAAATATAAAATCAATATTTTACATACATAAGCATGCTATACTCCTTGAACATAAATGTATATCACTGTCCTAGTTTTAAGTGTGTTTTTTCTAGCATCACTAATCATCAGATCAGATCAGATCAGTCGCTCAGTCGCGTCCGACTCTTTGCAACCCCATGAATCGCAGCACTCCAGGCCTCCCTGTCCATCACCAACACCCAGAGTTCACTGAGACTCACGTCCATGGAGTCAGTGATGCCATCCAGCCATCTCATCCTCTGTCGTCCCCTTCTCCTCCTGCCCCCAGTCCCTCCCAGCATCAGAGTCTTTTCCAATGAGTCAACTCTTCGCATGAGGTGGCCAAAGTACTGGAGTTTCAGCTTTAGCATCATTCCTTCCAAAGAAAGGGGATGGTGTGGGGAGGGAGGAGGGAGGGGGGTTCAGGATGGGGAACACATGTGTACCTGTGGTGGATTCATTTTGATATTTGGCAAAACTAATACAATTATGTAAAGTTTAAAAATAAAATTAAATTAAAAAAAAAAGAAAAGAATGAAAAAAAATAAAATAAATAAAGAGCCCCCCCCCAAAAAAAAAACAAAGAAATCCCAGGGCTGATCTCCTTCAGAATGGACTGGTTGGATCTCCTTGCAGTCCAAGGGACTCTCAAGAGTCTTCTCCAACACCACAGTTCAAAAGCATCAATTCTTTGGCGCTCAGCCTTCTTCACAGTCCAACTCTCACATCCACACATGACCACAGGAAAAACCATAGCCTTGACTAGATGAACTTTGTTGGCAAAGTAATGTCTCTGCTTTTGAATATGCTATCTAGGTTGGTCATAACTTTCCTTCCAAGGAGTAAGCGTCTTTCAATTTCATGGCTGCGGAGATGCTAATCAAAATCGCAGTGAGATGTCACCTTACGTCTTGCAGAATGGCTATTATCAAAAAGACAAAAGACAACAAGTATTGGCAAGAATGTAGAGGAAAAGGAACCCTTTTGCATTTTTGGTAAGAATGTCAGTTGGTAGAGCAAATAGGAAAAACAGTGTGGATGTTCCTCAAAAAATTATAAATAGAATTACCATATGACCTAGGAATCTCACTTCTAGGTCTATATGTGAATGAAATGAAATAAGTATCTTGTAAAATATATCTGCACAGTCCTCTTCATGCAGCATTATTCACAATAGCCAAGGCATGGACACAACTTAAGTGTCACTCTGTAGATAAATGAAAAAAAATACATGTGATATATAAAATCTTTTGCAACAAGAGGATCAACCTTGAAGGCCTTGTACTGAGCAAAATAAGTCAGACAGAGAAAGACAAACATTATGTGATCCCCCAAAGCCAAAGTCTTAGAAATAGACTAGAACAGTGATTGCCAGAGGCTGAGAATGGTGAAAATAGGGAGATGTTAGGCTTGAAGGGTAGAAACTTCCATTTATAAGGCAACTAACTCCCGGGAATCGAATGTACAGTGCAGTGATTATAATTGGCAATGCTGTATTTTCTACTTGAAAGTTTCTAGGAATGTAGATCTCAAATGCTCTCATCACACACACACAGACATATGCATGGGTGTGTGCTCAGTGTCTCAGTCGTGTCTGACTCTTTGCGACCCCATGGACTGTAGCCCACCAGGCTCCTCTGTACATGGGATTCTCAGGCAAGAATGTTAGAGCAGGTTGCCATTTCCTCTTCCAGGGGATCTTCCCAACTCAGGGATGGAACCCACATCTGTGTCTCCTGCATTGGCAGGCAAATTCTTTGCCACTGAGGCATTGGGGAAGCCCTCATAATGGCGCACATGTGCACACACCCACACACACAAATGGTAATTATTTGAAGTGATAGAGATTTTAACTAACTTCCTTTTGGTAATAGTTTTGCAATATATATGTATATAAAATCATCTATTTCTACGCCTGGAATTAGAACAAGGTTATATGACATTTATATCTCACTAAAGCTGGAAAGGAAAGGATATATTGGCTATATATTAAAAATTTGAATTTATGGGTTTTAAAAATAAGACTTTTTAATGTTTTATAATATGAACGAGTTTAAGTGACTTTGCATTGTGTTTTTTATTTTTAAAGACAGAATTTAATCCTTATCCTTCTGAGATAAAAGCTACATATAGCAGCCCCTTACTGATACTCACTTGTACTTGATCCCATGTTATATTATCAATTTAATCAAAATCAGTATTTTGACAAAATGTTGATACACCTTTTTTTCAATTAAACACAGCTGGATTCTGTAAAATGATTAATATTAATACAGGAAATTAAAACATGAATGAAGTGGGGAAAAGGGAAGCAAATGAAATAAGTGCTGAGAACACAGAGTGTTTACTCAGCTAATAGATTAACTTTTCTTACACCTAGAGGAAAAGAGGAAGAGAAATTGTAGGCATCACTGGGGAGTCACCTGACATGGCAGAAAGTGAATTGGAGTAACTACTCAGAGGTTCTAATAGTCCCAGCTATATATAGCATTAATAGCTGTGAGATTAAGTTTCTTTGGCATCTGGCCTTCAATCTTTCCATTGGAATATTTCTTTCAACTCTGATTTTTTGTATAGATCTCAAACCTACAAATTATATTTGATTGCTCTATTTTTTTCCTCGTATCCTACATCAGCCGAGGATTACCCCTTAGCTTTAATTTCAACATATATCTTGAATACACATCCTTTTACCAACTCCTCTGCTGTCAGCTTAGTCTAACCCATGGCTCTCTCCTAGACTTCAAAAATAGTATCATGAATGGTTTTCCTGCTTAAAATCTCACTATTGTCTATAGTTTTTGTCCACATAGCAGCTGGTATACTTAAAAAAAGTGAACCTCTCCAATGTATTTCAATTATAATTGGAATAAAAGCCATGTTCCTTACTTTGCATTCAAAGCCTTTTACAAAGGCATCAATTCTTCGGCACTCAGCCTTCTTCACAGTCCAACTCTCACATCCATACATGACCACAGGAAAAACCATAGCCTTGACTAGACGAACCTTTATTGGCAAAGTAATGTCTCTGCTTTTGAATATGCTATCTAGGTTGGTCATAACTTTCCTTCCAAGGAGTAAGCATCTTTTAATTTCATGGCTGCAGTTACCATCTGCAGTGATTTTGGAGCCCAAGAAAATAAAGTCTGACACTGTTTCCACTGTTTCCCCATCTATTTCCTATGAAGTGATGGGACCAGATGCTATGATCTTCGTTTTCTGAATGTTGAGCTTTAAGCCAACTTTTTCACTCTCCACTTTCACTTTCATCAAGAGGCTTTTGAGTTCCTTTTCACTTTCTGCCATAAGGGTGGTGTCATCTGCATATCTGAGGTTATTGATATTTTTCCCGGCAACCTTGATTCCAGCTTGTGTTTCGTCCAGTCCAGCGTTTCTCATAGTGTACTCTGCATAGAAGTTAAATAAGCAGGGTGATAATATACAGCCTTGACGTACTCCTTTTCCTATTTGGAACCAGTCTGTTGTTCCATGTCCAGTTCTAACTGTTGCTTCCTGACCTGCATACAAATTTCTCAAGAGGCAGATCAGGTGGTCTGGTATTCCCATCTCTTTCAGAATTTTCCACAGTTTATTGTGATCCACACAGTCAAAGGCTTTGGTATTGTCTATAAAGCAGAAATAGATGTTTTTCTGGAACTCTCTTGCTTTTTCCATGATCCAGCTGATATTGGCAATTTGATCTCTGGTTCCTCTGCCTTTTCTAAAACCAGCTTGAACATCAGGAAGTTCACGGTTCACATATTGCTGAAGCCTGGCTTGGAGAATTTTGAGCATTACTTTACTAGCTAGTGAGATGAGTGCAATTGTGCGGTAGATTGAGCATTCTTTGGCATTGCCTTTCTTTGGGATTGGAATGAAAACTGACCTTTTCCAGTCCTGTGGCCACTGCTGAGTTTTCCAAATTTGCTGGCATATTGAGTGCAGCACTTTCACAGCATCATCTTTCAGGATTTGGAATAGCTCAACTGGAATTCCATCACCTCCACTAGCTTTGTTCCAAGGAGTAAGCGTCTTTTCATTTCATGGCTGCAGTCACCATCTGCAGTGATTTTGGAGCCCCCAAAAATAAAGTCTGTCACTGTTTCCACTGTTTCCCGTCTATTCACCATGAAGTGATGGGACCGGATGCCATGATCTTAGTTTTCTGAGTGTTGAGCTTTAAGCCAACTTTTCACTCTCTTCTTTGACTTTCATCAAGAGGTTCTTTAGTTCTTCTTCGCTTTCTGCCATAATGGTGGGGTCATCTGCATATCTGAGGTTATTTATATTTCTCCCAGCAATCTTGGTTCCAGCTTGTGCTTCATCCAGCCCAACATTTCTCATGATGTACTCTGCATATAAGTTAAATAAGGAGGGTGACAGTATACAGCCTTGATGTACTCCTTTCCTTATTTGGAACCAATCTGTTGTTCCATGTCCAGTTCTAATGGTTGCTTCCTGACCTGCATACGGGTTTCTCAGGAGGCAGGTCAGGTGGTCTGGTATTCCCATCTCTTTCAGAATTTTCGACAGTTTCTTGTGATCTACACAGTCAAAGACTTTGGCATAATCAATAAAGCAGAAATACATGTTTTCCTGGAACTCTCTTGCTTTTGATCCAGTGGATGTTGGCAATTTGATCTCCAGTTCTCTGTCTTTTCTAAAACCAGATTGAACATTTGGAAGTTCATGGTTCATGTATTGCTGAAGCCTGGCTTGAAGAGTTTTGAGTGTCACTTTACTAGCGTGTGAGACGAGTGAAATTATGCAGTCATTTGAGCATTCTTTGGCATTGCCTTTCTTTGGGATTGGAATGAAAACTGACCTTTTCCAGTCCTGTGGCCACTGCTGAGTTTTCCAAATATGCTGGCATATTGAGTGCAGCACTTGTACAGCATCATCTTTTCGGATTTGAAATGGCTCAACTGGAATTCCATCACCTCCACTAGCTTTGTTCATAGTGATGCTTCCCAAAGCCCATTTGACTTCATATTCCAGGATGTCTGTCTCTAGTTGAGTGATCACACCATCGTGATCTTCTGGATCATGAAGATCTTTTTTGTACAATTCCTCTGTGTATTCTTGCCACCTCTTCTTAATATCTTCTGCTTCTGTTAAGTCCATACTGTTTCTGTCCTTTATGAGCCCATCTTTGCATGAAAAGACTCGATGCTGGGAAAGATTGAGGGTAGGAAGAGAAGGGGATAACAGAGGATGAGATGGTTGGATGGCATCACTGACTCAATGGGGATGAGTTTGAGTAAACTCCAGGAGTCGGTGATGGACAGGGAGGCCTAGCGTGCTGTAGTCCATGGGGTAGCGAAGAGTCAGACATGACTGAGTGACTGAACTGAACTGAACTTGCATAAAATGTTCCTTGGTATCTCTAATTTTCTTGAAGTGGTCTCTAGTCATTCCCATTCTATTTTTTTCCTCTATTTCTTTGCATTGATCACTGGGGAAGGCTTTATTATCCCTTCTTGCTATTCTTTGGAACTCTGCATTCAAATGGATATATCTTTCCTTTGCTCCTTTGCTTTTTGCTTTTCTTCTTTCCATAGCCATTTGTAAGGCCTCCTTAGACAGCCATTTTGCTTTTTTGTATTTATTTTTCTTGGGGATGGTCTTGATCCCTGTCTCCTGTGTAATGTCATGAACCTCAATCCATTCTTCATCAGGCACTCTGTCTATAGATCTAATCCCTTTTATCTATTTGTCACTTCCACTGTTAGTCACAAGGGATTTGATTTAGGGCATACCTTAATGGTTAGTGGTTTTCCCTACTTTCTTCAATTTAAGTCTGAATTTGGCAATAAGGAGTTCATGATCTGAGACACAGTCAGCTCTTGGTCTTGTTTTTGCTGACTCTATGGAGCTTCTCCATCTTTGGCTGCAAAGAATATAATCAGTCTGATTTTGGTGTTGGCCATCTGGTGATGTACATGTGTAGAGTCTTCTCTTGTGTTGTTGGAAGAGGGTGTTTGCTATGACCAGTGAGTTCTCTTGGCAAAACTCTATTAGCCTTTGCCCTGCTTCATTCTGTACTCCAAAGCCAAATTTGCTTGTTACTCCAGGTGTTTCTTGACTTTCTACTTTTGCATTCCAGTCCCTTATAATGAAAAGGACATCTTTTGGGGGTGTTAATTCTAGAAGGTCTTGTAGGTCTTCATAGAACCGTTCAACTTCAGCTTCTTCAGCATTACTGGTCAGGGCATAGACTTGGATCACTGTGATATTGAATGGTTTGCCTTGGAAATGAACAGAGATCATTCTGTTGTTTTTGACATTGCATCCAAGTACTGCATTTGGGCTCTTTTGTTGACTATGATGGCTACTCCATTTCTTCTAAGGGATTCTTGCCCACAGTAGTAGATGTAATGGTCATCTGAGTTAAATTCACCCATTTCAGTCCATTTTAGTTCACTGATTCCTAAAATGTTGATGTTCACTCTTGGCATCTCCTGTTTGACCACTTCCAATTTGCCTTGATTCATGGACCTAACATTCCAGGTTCCTATGCAATATTGCTTTTACAGCATTGGACGTTGCTTCTATCACCAGTCATATCCACAACTGGGTGTTGTTTTTGCTTTGGCTCCATCTCTTCATTCTATCTGGAGTTGTTCTCCACTCTTCTCCAGTAGCATATTGGTTACCTACCAAACTGGGAAGTTGAACTTTAAGTGTCCTATCATTTTGCCTTTTCATACTGTTCATGGGGTTCTCAAGGCAAGAATACTGAAGTGGTTTGCCATTGCCTTTTCCAATGGACTACAGTTTGTCAGAAGATTATTTTACAGAATAATTAATCCAAAATTTATCCCTGAAAATATATCTTTTGAATTGTTTCCTTACATTACAATTTAGATATTCTTTGTCTCTGTATCACTGCAAGTGTAAAATTATAACATTCTAATTACAGTAAGTATTTACAAGCAATCACCTAGATTTTGGGGAGCTCACTTATTTTTCTCATACTTCTTGCTATTTTCTACAGCATTCAGTGCAATTTTCTCCATTTCTGCTCTTCAGTGACTCACAGTATCCTTGTACCTTAAATTTGATTTAAGGTGATGGCTATTAAAAGAAGATAGAATTTGTTAACAAGTTTAGGACAGTCCAATAATTGATCTGCTTTCACTTGAAAACTGAGTCTCTCCTTTTATACAATGAAAAGGGTGAGAATTAGGCACAGATTACAGAAAAGGACAAGGTGACCTAGAGTAGAGAGATGGATTACGATTCTAGATATAACAACTTTCAGACAGGAGACTAGAATAAGCTTTAAGACCCAGGGCAAAAGAAATCTCTTTAGATTTCCATCTTTTGGCCTAACTCTAACTTGGGTCTCTGAACAATATATACTGGTCTTTCTACAGCTCAGGCCAGGCTGTGCTTGGATATAGAACTGTGCCTATATTTACAAAAACTGTGAGGATTATTTCTGTATTGAGTATCTACTGGTTTAAGATAAAGGAACTTAGACTTCATTGTGCACTAATGGTCTTATTCTATTTATCCCTGCTGCTGCTAAGTTGCTTCAGTTGTGTCTGACTCTGTGCGACCCCATAGATGACAGCCCACCAGGCTCCCCTGTCCCTGGGATTCTCCAGGCAAGAATACTGGAGTGGGTTGCCATTACCTTCTCTAATGCATGAAAGTGAAAAGTGAAAGGAAAGTCACTCAGTTGTGTCTGACTCTTCCTGACCCCATGGACTGCAGCCTACCAGGCTCCTCCCTCCATGGGATTTTCCAGGCAAGAGTACTGGAGTGGGGTGCCATTGCCTTCTCCGCTATTTATCCCTAGAAAAGGGGAATAATTTCAATGTGAAAGCTGTGTACGAAGGGGGCCGCAATGTCTTACTCAAAGAACTGTCAAAATCTAGCCTGCCGTGACAAAAACCTACTCTAAAATGAAAACCAAAATGACTATCTTCTCACTTCCTTACATGGTTTGATAAAATGACAATTTATACTTATGACCAAATTATTTCAGAACTAGTCCTTTGCTAGAGACAGATACTTGAATTCTGTTAGAACAGAGTCCATCAAGAACAAATTTCAGTGACCTTTCATGTTATAAGCACCGTTTTTCTCATAACATATAAGGAATTTTTATAAAGCTGTTAAGGTTTATTGAGTAAATAATGCCTGCTTTACTAGGATTTTAACTACATATTCATTTGACAAATAGGAATATAGAGAGGCTAAATAACTACATTTTGGATACAGCCTTCAAAGACATCATTCTTCCAGGAAAAAATGTATTGAGACAAATGATCCCTTAATATTTAAGTGCTTATCATAAATATTTAAATTCAATGATATTTTGCAAACAAAATCTTTAAGTTAAATAAACTTTAAAATAAATTGAGTGTGCACAGAATGGGTAAGATTGAGTGGCTTGAATATGCCACATGCTTATTTTTATATCATTTTTTATGTTAAAATATTGATACAATCTTCTAAAATCCCATGGACGGAGGAGACTGGTAGGCTGTGGTCTATGAGATCGCTAAGAGTCGGACACGACTGAGGGACTTCACTTTCACTTTTCACTTTCATGCAGTGGAGAAGGAAATGGCAACCCACTCCGGTGTTCTTGCTTGGAGAGTCCCAGGGACGGGGGAGCCTGCTGGGCTGCCGTCTATAGGGTCGCACAGAGTCGGACATGACTGAAGCGACTTAGCAGCCGCAGCAGCATGCAGTTAGAGCTAGCCTAGACAAAGAAGTTTTCTACCTTAATTAAAATTAAGAAGGAGTTGATGAACTAAAGAATTCAGAAAGGTGCTAAATGCTGATTTAACTGTAACATCCTTAAACATCTCATATGGTAAACTTATACCTGGAATTATGGCGTTCCCTGATGTAATTGGTGTCATACTTTTAGTCATCACTAATTTTCTTATGCAGTTTGGGTGGAAAGTTTAGCTTTCTGCATCTGCTAAAAACTGCACAGTGCTTAGAATGACACAATTTCCTCTGGATTCACAAATTCCAATTTATTCCTAAGTGACTTTGCTGTGCACAATCTGAAAATATAAGCATATGAATTCATAGGCACAGTTGAAAAATGTTGGGATAGACTAGCAAGCATATGCACAAACACAAAAACAATCAGCGTCATCTTACTGTGACCAAAGGTGGCATGCGTGAACAAGGGCTACACAAATTCATTAGCAGTTGCACATCTCTACAGACACTTTGCAAGTAAAATGTCTTGACTGTTTTCTAAACCATTATTGTATTGCTAGTAGTCTTTGGCAACTAGTCAACTACAGCAATTTCATGAATTAATGTCCCATGTATGCAATATTTCTATCTAGCTTCAGAACTGATCATGAAAAGCATGCCTGATCACAAAATATTGCTTTAAAAACTTTAACGATGGTCATGATTTATTAATGCACTTGTCTACATCTGCTAGAGGGAGCTTTCTGCATGCCTCAATGGAAATCTTGATTTTTTTGAATGTGAACTGAGGAGAAAACAGGCGTGTAAGTTATTGCTTTCTTATATGTCATCCTTATAATGACTTAGGGGAGATATGGCTTTGCTATTCCCAGGTGAATTTGGCCTTTCTGTATAACTTAATTAGTGACCAAAGCAAATACTCCTGATGGGATTTACTTGGGATATATCCAAGGCTTGTATTTTATATGTACAACAGTCTTTACAAATTTATGTGAGGCTTATTTTTATAGTGCTATCATTGATATAGGGATACTGGCTTTATTTATGCATCTCCCAATTGCATGCATAGTGAGCAACAACTGTGACTCAAGGCTCAGCCAAGACTAATTACATTTCCAAATTCACTGGACTTTCTCTTTTTTTTTCACTGTAGTAAAAAATGAATAAAAGGGCACACACCATAGAGATTGTTAATAAGTAACTTCATTAGGTGATGTAGTCATGAGGTTGTTGCATTTTGCAACATATAGACACATGCATAGACACATGCAACATATAGACACAAAAAAAGAGAATTGACTCTCTATTTTCCTCACAAATGAGGATACAAAATTCCATAGCAATTTTTGGTATGTCTATACAGGAACCATAAAAGGTACCAGAAACCTCCTTGGAACTATTGGGAATAACTACAACAAAATTTAACAAGACACTTGGACATTTTAATCCAGAAAGAACAGATGTTCACTCAACTGGTAACAACTCAGGAACTGGTTCCTGAGTTCCATTTACAAATAAGACTATTTAATTGTTTTAAGAATGACTGAAAATGCTGAGTGGTGTGAAAGATTGATCACAGAAGAAAATTTTTTATTCTTAACGTATGATTTGGTTGTTATTGAGGCACCTGGAACTTCCATTTCTAAAGTGAATTCTACATAATTAACTGTCTTAGAAGCATATGTCATGAAAATATTTCACCTTGTCACTTTGAAAATCCAAAAATTGACAATAATTATTTCCAAGAAAACATGAGGGCTTTGCCATTTATTTTTGTCTTTGGTAATATAATGCACTACCTAGATCTCCTTTTAGTACTGAAGGACTCAGCTTCTGCTGCCAGTTCATTACAGAGACTGCTTCTGATGAAGGAGCTGTCTTACCCAAGATCCTGCTCCATTACTAAGTAGCCCACAATCAATGACTGCATGGCATGGGAGTATAAAAGTGTACTCCTTGTGTGCCACTCTGAATAACTCTGAAGGATAGGCCTTAGAACTCCTTTCAGGATTTGCCGAATCCTCCTTTAATACTTCACCACTTGAACGAAGGCAAAACACCCAAAGAACATAAAGATGGGAAGAAGTTCTAAAATAATAATTGCATAGAAATCAAGATGGTGAATTAGGAAGATCTTCTGTTCACTTCCTCCCACACACACTTCAATATGACAACTATTTACCGAGTAACTATCTCTGAGAACAACCTGAAGACTAAGCAGTAAAGATTTTCCACAACTAAAGATAGAAGGAACCACAGTAAAATGAGAAGAAGGGGCAGACACGTGGTCTAGTCAGGACCCGATCCCCAGCACAGGTGGGAAGCATTACCCACAGAGATTCTCCCATAGGAGAGAGGAGACTGATCTTCACATTGGACTTGCCAACCTGAGTGTTCTGTACCAGGAAGATTTAATTCCCAAAACATCTGGCTTTGGAAACCAGTGGAACTTAATATGTGAGAGTCAGAGGGCTGTCAGAAGCTAAGACTCTACTCTTAAAGATGCCTTCAAAAGGTCTCTTGCTCTAAGTCCCAGCACAGAGATGGTAGATTGAAAGGTACTGGGGTCAGGCCAACTTACTTATGTTAGAGAGCCTCCATGAGTCAGCTCTCCAGGAACTGGCAGAATCCACTTTTGTGATCTCATTCTACTGTGCTGACACCAGTACTGGTGGGTGCCATTTTGGAATCTTTCTCTAACCTGTTAGTGCCAGGGGCATGCTTCATCCAACTTCATGCTCATAGCCATCTCACACCACCAGTCCTCTTGGTGGGCCATGCCACAGGTCTGCTCCCACCAGCACACCCACAGAAATTGCATAAAGCATGGTCTCACAGTCAGCCAGATTGGTAGTCAACTCTGGATCCCAGAGCACCCACAGCACTCAGCCTTGCCAAAATAAAAAGTTCATGCAGCCTACATAGAAAATACCCCTGAAACATCTGACTCTGATGTCCAAGGGGAGTGTGCTGCTTGGCCCCAAAGAACTTTTCCTCTATAAGGCTAATTCTCCAAAATTTGGAGATGTAATAGACCTATCTAATACAAAGAAATAAACATAGAGAATTTGTCAAAATGAAGATATAGAGAAATATATTGCCAACAAAGGTCTGTCTAGTCAAGACTATGGTTTTTCCAGTAGTCATGTTTGGATGTGAGAGTTGGACTGTGAATAAAGCTGAGTGCCAAAGAATTGATGCTTTTGAACTGTGGTGTTGGAGAAGACTCTTGAGAGTCCCTTGGACTGCAAGGAGATCCAACCAGTCCATTCTAAAGGAGATCAGTCCTGGGTGTTCTTTGGAAGGACTGATGTTGAAGCTGAAACTCCAATACTTTGGCCACCTCATGCGAAGTGTTGACTCATTGGAAAAGACCCTGATGCTGGGAGGCATTGGGGGCAGGAGGAGAAGGGCATGCCAGAGGATGAGATGGCTGGATGGTATCACCGACTCGATGGACATGAGTTTGGGTGAACTCTGGGAATTGGTGATGGACAGAGAAGCCTGGTGTGCTATGGTTCATGGGGTCACAAAGAATCAGACATGACTGAGCGACTGAACTGAACTGAACTGAACTGATTCCAAATAAAAGAATAAGACAAAAACCTTTAAAAAAAAAAAAAAAAACAACTAAAAGAAACAAAGATAAGCAATTTTCCTGATAATGATTTCAAGGTAATCATAAAAATGTTCAGAGAACTTAGGAGAAGAATGGATGAACACTAGGACTTCAAGAAAGAGTTAGAAAACATACAAAGAATCAATCAGTGCCAAAGAATACAGTAACTAAAATGAAAGTACACTAGAGGAATTCAACAATAGATTAGATGATATAGGAGAATGGATTTGTAATCTAAAAGAATAGTGGAAATCACCTAAGATGAATTTTTTTAAAAAAGGAATAAAGAATTAAGATAAAAGAGGATAGTTTGAGGCCTATGGTACAATACCATATGTACTAACATTTGAATTTAGGAGCCCCAGAGGGAAAGAAGAGAGAAAGGAGTGGGTAAATTATTTGAGAAAATATAGCTAAAAATTTTCCTGGCCTGGGGAAGAAAATAGACATCCTAGTCCAGAAAGGACAGAGACTCCCCAACAAGATGAACCAAGAGAAATTCACTTAAAAACACATTAAAATTAAAATGTCAAAATTTAGAGATATGAAGAGACTCTTAAAAAGCAGCAAGAGAAAAACAATGAGTTACATACATGGGAACATGCATAACACTGTCAGCTAACTTTTCAGCAGAAACTTTGCAGGCTAGGATGGAGTGGTATAATATATTCTAAGTGCTAAAAGAAAAAAAATCTGTAAACAAGAATACTCTTGTCTGATAAAGATATCATTCAGGCTTAAAGGGTAGGTAAAAAGCTTTGCAGACAAGCAAAAGCCAAAGGAGTTTATCACCACTAAGTCAGTCTTAAGGAAATATTAAATGGCATCTCTAAGTGAAAAAGAAAATATCATAATCATAAGCAAGGAAATTATGAAAGAAAAAAAAATTACCAGTAAAAGTAAACATATATTAAAGGTAATGGATCAACCACTTATAAAGTTAATAAGATTAAAATACAAAGGTAGCAAAATAATTTGCATCCATAATATGTAGTTAATGGACTCACAAAATTAAAAAAAAAAAAGATGTAAAATGTGATGCCAAAACTATAAAATTGTATAGGGAGTAAAAATGTAGGGGTTTTAAAATGTTTTTGAACTTAAGCAATCAAGTTAAAATATATAGCTATATACTTAGTTTATTATGTATGAACTTCATGGACATCACAGAATAAGAACAGATGCACAAAAAATAAAGATAAATGAATTTAACATATCATTAAAGGAATTCATCAAACTACAGTGGAAGAAATCAAAGAAGACAGAAACAGAACTGCAAAAGCAACTAGAAAACAGTTAACAAAATGGCAATAAATACGTATCTGTCAATAGTTACTTTAAGCATAAAATGATTCAAACAAAAGAGATAGGATGGCTTGCTGGATTGAAACAAAAACAAAAACAGCAATAGATCATATCCCTGGTGGCTCAGATGGTAAAGAATCCACCTGCAATGCAGGAGACCTGGGTTCAATCCCTGGGTTGAGAAGATCCCCTGGAGGAAGGCATGGCAACCCACTGTAGTGTACATGCCTGGAGAATCCCCATGGACAGAGGAGCCTGGTGCGCTACAGTTCATGGTGTTGCAAAGAGTAAGACACAACTGAGTGACAAGGCACAGCATAGAGACTCAATTCAGATCTAAAGACACACACAAACTGAAAGTGAAGGAATGAAAAAAGATTCTCCATGCAAGTGGAAATAAGAAAGTTGAAAATATGCTTTAAAACAAAGACTGTAACAAGAGACAAAGGGCATTGCATAACCATAAAAGGATAAATCAAGTAGCAGGATACAAAACTTGTAAATACAACATGTGTGTGTGTTAGTTGCTCAGTTGTGTCTGACTCTTTGTGACCCCAGGGACTATAGCCCACCAGGCTCCTCTATCCATGGAATTCTCCATGGGAGAATACTGGAGTGGGTTGCCATTTCCTTCTCCAAAACACAACATAGAATACATAAATATATAAAACATATATAGGCAGACATTAAAGGAGAAATCAACAGCAACACAATGATATTAGGGGGCTTAAAAGAACCAATTGCATCTATGGATATATTGTCCAGACAGAAAATAAAAAAGAAATAGTAGCCTTAAATGACACATTTGTTCAGAGAGACTTAAAAAATACCTATAAATCATTTCATCCTTAAACAACAGAATTACACTCTTCAAATGAACACAGGATGATCTCCAAAACAGACCACATGCGAGGCCACAAAACAATTCTCAATCAATTTTTAAAAGATTGAAATGATATCAATCATCTTTTCCAATCACAATAGTATAAGATGAGAAATCAATTACAAGAAATAAAGTGGGGGAAAAACACAAATAGAGGCTAAACAATATGCTACTAAATAATCAATGGTTCAATGAAAAAATCAAAGAAGAAATCAGAAATTACCTGAGACAAATGAAAACAGAAACATAACATATAAAATCCAAAGGATGGAGCAAAAGCAGTAGTAAGAAGGAAGTTTATAACAAATGCAGGACTGCCTCAAACAACAAGAAATATCTCAAACAGTTTAACATTATATCTGAAAGAACTAGGAAAATAAGTAAAAACAAAGCCCACAGTTAATAAAAAAAAAAAAAAGTAAATAAATTAGTGTAGTGTAGCACTCTGCTGCTGCTGCTGCTGCTAAGTCACTTTAGTCATGTCCGACTCTGTGCAACCCCATAGATGGCAGCCCACCAGGCTTCTCTGTCCCTGGGATTCTCCAGGCAAGAGCACTGGAGTGGGTTGCCATTTCCTTCTCCAATGCAAGAAAGTGAAAAGTTAAAGTGAAGTCGCTCAGTCATGTCCAACTCTTAGTGACCCCATGGACTGTAGCCTACCAGGCTCCTCCATCCATGGGATTTTCCAGGTGAGAGTACTGGAGTGGGGTGCCATTGCCTTCTCTGTTCAACTGTTTGCAACCCCATTGACTATATAACCTACCAGGCTCCTCTATCCATGGAATTTTCCAGGCCAGAATACTGGAGCAGGTTATAACTTCTTTTTCTATGGGATCTTGCCACCCCAGAGATCAAAACTGCATTTCTTGTGTCTCCCATATTGGCAGGTGGATTCTTTACTATTAGCCCCACCTGGGAAGACCAATAAAGATCAAAATGGAAATAAAAGAAATGGAGATTAAAAAGGCAAGAGAAAAGGTCAATGAAACTAAGAACTTGTCCTTTGAAAAAAATAAAACTGATAAACCTTTAGCTAGACTCATCAAAATAAAAATAGAGAGAGCCCAAATACACAAAATCTGATATGAATGATGAGTTGTAACTAACAGATGAGGGATGGAGGGAAGCCAAAGAAGAGTGTGTGTTTTATCAACGAAATATCAGTGTGGGCAATGGGAATTTACTCTTACTAGGGACCTATAGGAGACAGTGTAGAAGATGTATCCAGAGTAGATTCAGTCATTTTTTAAAGGCTTCTACTAGAGGCATTAATCTCGACTTCCAGGCTGCTGTGTTTATATATGAGTGTGTATTTAGGGAGTAGGGTGTTGACCAGCTCTAAAGGTCAGAGAAAGACCTCATGGAAAGGACAGAAATCGAACCAGGTGGTTATGGGTGGAATACCAAGAGCTTTTGCCCTATCCTAATACCCAGAGGATCAATTTTTAGATATATATCTTAAAAAATGCAAACATGTGGACTAAAAGTCATGTGCAAGTATATTTATAGCAGCAGTATTTTAATAGCCCCAAACTGAGAAAAATCCAAATTTCCATAATAGTAGCATAGATACATAAATTATATTATTTTATAATAGAATATAAACAAGGAGAATGAATGAACAATATGGATGAAATTTACAAACATCAATCACATTAAGGGGGAAATATCTAACAGAGAAGAATATATAAGTATACATGAATATGAAGGCAAACTCAGGCAAAACTCATTTGTGATACTAAAGCTCAGGATAGCAGTTGTTGCCTTAAAGAGGGTGATGTGTGTAATGGTCAGGGACACCAGGACACTATTTCACAGTGTGTGGAAAGTTCTGTTGCTTAATGAGGGTAGTGATTATGTGAATTTCCAATCTTCGTAAAAATTCATTGAATTTTCCATTTACTGTTTGTGGACTTTCAGTATGTATGTTAGCCTCCAATAAAAAGTTTACCTCAACAAATATAAATCTTAACCCGAGAACTAGTGGCAACATTGATTTCATATTTCTTCAGAAAGATTCTAACTCCTTTCAGAAAGTTAATGCTGGGGACTTTAATTCCATTTTTCAGCATTCTGTTGCAGGGTGCTAGAGGATTCAGCACCTCTGTCTGTGATTAGAGGAGAGTACTCTGGAGAAATGACTAGGACATGCCAAATGTTAAATCTTCATTATCATATGTTCTCTTTTACAAGTTCCTAGCTTCAAGTCTATTTTTATATTTCCGTTAACAGTTTCATAGTTCTGAGCAATTGGCTGGTTTTTGTGAAATCCATCTCATTATGAGACCAAAGAAAATGTCTTTATTTCTTCTGATCAGTTCAGTTTTTAGGAATCCTTTGTGCAACCACCCCACTCCCCGACCCACCACACATACACACACACACACACACACACACACACAAACACACTTTTTAAACATATTAAACCTTTCTCCAAATACTGATGTCTAGCCAACTATGGCTGCACTTCTCTCCATTTTTACAGAAACATAATATATGTTTTGTCCACTAACTTATAAATGGATATGTCCTTCATTATCCTCCTTACAGCAACCCTAGACAGGATAAGCAGATTCATCAGGGTGCAAATAAAAATGGAGAGAGAGCTTAAGTATTTTTAGAAATGTAGTCAAAGCCAATAGGAGCTGCTTTAGAAATGCAAATGAGAATTGCATTGCCAGAAGGCAGATGTTGTAAGAAAAAAAGTATGGGTATGTAGCATGTTACCCTACCAGAGGTCACATTTGTGATTTTTCTCTTTTCTGAGACAGGGGTAGTGGAAAATCTTTTTAGACTAGTGAAAGTGTCCTTTCATCACACTCTATAAGTCTTTGAGTTTTTAAAGAGTTGCATAGTAGTTACATATATAATTGCCAGTCATCCTATGGTCAAGTACAGATTTCCACATTCCTTCCATAACAAAATGGGCTTCCCTGGTGGCTCAGCTGGTAAAGAATCCACCTGCAATGTGGGAGACCTGGGTTTGGTCCCTGTTTTGGGAAGATCCCCTGAAGGGAATGGCTACCTATTCCAATATTCTGGCCTGAAGAATTCAATGGATTGTATAGTCCATGGAGGAGAAGGCAATGGCACCCCATTCCAGTACTCTTGCCTGGAAAATCCCATGGATGGAGGAGCCTGGTAGGCTGCAGTCCATGGGGTCGCTTAGAGTCGGACATGACTGAGTGACTTCACTTTCACTTTTCACTTTCATGCATTGGAGAAGGAAATGGCAACCCACTCCAGTATTCTTGCCTGGAGAATCCCAGGGACAGTGGAGCCTGTTGGGCTGCCATCTATGGGGTCGCACGGAGTCAGACACGACTGAAGCAACTTAGCAGCAGCAGCATAGTCCATGGGGATAGCAAAAAGTTGGACACAACTGAGTGACTTTCACTTCACTTCATAAGAGAATACAATAAAGATTAGCAAGAGTATACATATAAAAAGGGACTAAGCAAAGTAAGATCAACCCATTGATGAGAGAAGATCAGTCAGAATAAATAGTTTGTATGTATAGTGATAGAAAAACCAAGGCTGCTGGTCTACAAGAATTCTTTGTCTTTAGCTGCTATGAAGAAAATTAAGCACTGAAAATAATGGATAGTCAGCAAGGAAGTCCATATGAAACTGCTTGTTATTTAATCCTGCACAAAGCTACTCAAAGGTCATGAATGTCTGTGAAATTAATGTAGCTTTGTGGTTTGTATTCCAGTATAAGCTAATGATTGACATTGTTAAACATGAAATTATCTTGTTTGTTCTAAATGCTGGGAATTGAGATAAAAGTGAGAAAGTAACTTTCATTGGAAAGACTTGGAAAAATAAGAGGGAGAGGTGGGGAGAAAATTGACTTCAGGGAGTGACTTTTCGTGGAGATTGGTTGGATTTTTCCACTTATGATTTTATCTATTGGGGGATATTTAAATGCGCAACACTATCTCTTCTTTTATTCTGATGCAGGCTCACTTTAAATTTTTCTTTTAAAAGAAAAGGGAGAGGTAAAATGGGAGCTTTGCAAAAGAGATGAGATGTGGACATTTAAAAAAAAAATGCATAAGGTTAAAATAATTTGTGGTAGTGTTAGGGGAAGTGCACTGATTGAAACCGCCCACCCTGGCCAGGCACCATACTAACCATTTGCATTAGTCGTTTTATGACAGGAGATCCTGATAAGGAATACGGAACTAATAAGCCACCACCAACTGGAAGAGTTCGGGAAAGGTCGAAAGGAGACACCGCATGTCCGTCCACTTCCCAGAATCCCTCTAGTTAGCACCCATCTTGGCTGAGTGATGCGTGGGCCACCAGGAAAGACTCTGAATTAGAATGATTGGCCAAAGACCACCTGGAAGCTAATCCCATCACCATAAAACCCAAGACTGCGAGCCACGCAGCAGAGCAGTTCTCCTGGTTTCCCTTACCCTACTGCTCTCCACCCGGGTGCCCTTTCCCAATAAAATCTCTTGCTTTGTCAGCACATGTGTCTCCTTGGACAATTCATTTCCGAGTGTTAGACAAGAGCCCAGTTTCGGGCCCTGGAAGGTATCCCCCTTCCTGAAACAGTAGTGGTCCAATAAAAGGTATCTTTTAGTTCCTCCCCTGGGCAATGCTGGGTGTTACCATCTGTCAACTGAGAAAAACCAGAAAACAAAAATACACAGCATAGAAGCTGAAAGTTATATTTTTGGAAGACCCTACTTAGGACTAAACCTGGAAGACAGCCCCTCATATAGTTCTGAGGAATTGTTCCAAAGGGGTAAGAGAAGAGCCAGATTATGTAGGAGTTTATGCTGGAAAAAAAAAAAAACATGTAAGACAAATCTCAATTGATTACTGTTAATCACAGAAAAACTGGACATCTCAAGTTAATAATTTGAATGCTTTTCTATATATTGAAACTACAAGAGTCTGGGCTCATTGAAATTGTTGCTTTGAAAATGCATCTTAACAATCTGTGGCCAGGAATCCTGTTCTTCTCAATTCTAAATTCACCTCAGGGTGCACCTTTGGGGATGGGATGGCTTGATGGTGGACAAAATTTGTTGTTTGCTAGAATGGCAGGCAATATTCTTTGTTCACACATCTCAGGTGGTAGAAATAAGAAACCAAGACAACCATAAGGGCTCGTCCTCTCAGTTTGATTAAATTTTAAATGGGTTTCTTCCTGACTCTAGGCCCCCAACTCCCTGTTCTTAGAGCAGTTACTTTAGAAACTTAGAAATGTAAATTCTCTCTTTGCTCCTTTGAGATGTAAATCTTCTACCAACTTAGAATGTCAATGTCGTTTTCAAGGGCCTGGGAGCCATCCCTTTGAAATGTAATTATTAAGAAAGATAGCACCCCTATTTTCCAGTCTCTGTGAGAGGGTTGGAGCCTAACTTTGATAAGTGCCAATTAGCAAGTATAGCTGGCTTAATCACATAGACCAACCTCCCTCTAATATCCTCCAGCATTTTTCCACAAGCTCATCTCAATGCTTAAAAATTGGATTTGAGTTCAGTCTCCTTTCCCTATTGCAATAGTCTTCCTTGCCTTTTTATTTTATTTTATTTTTTTATTTTTATTTTTTATTTTATTTTATTTTTAAACTTTACATAATTGTATTAGTTTTACCAAATATCAAAATGAATCCGCCACAGGTATACATGTGTTCCCCACCCTGAACCCTCCTCCCTCCTCCCTCCCCATACCATCCCTCTGGGTCGTCCCAGGGCACCAGCCCCAAGCGGTCAGGTGCAGTTTGCCTTTTACAGAACCTTAGCAGCCACTGCTGTTAGAATGAGTGCATCTAAAGAAAGCAGAGATTTTACAAATTCTGCAGTTGCAGCAGTGTACACTGGTATTGGAGATCTCCTCCCTGACAATGTTTGTACAATTCAGAGCAAGGGCACTATGCAATAGTTAGCAACTCCTAGAGCTTCAGAGTGGGAATTCCCTAAAGTTTTGGCCAGAGATCTGTCTAGAAGTTATACTGCTGACTTCAGAAAAATGTACTAAAGAAAGGAGCAACTGTTTATAACTGAAGTAGGTCGAGAGCAAATTTGGAAAAGGCTTTTTGATTCAATAAATGAAGCCAATTTCAAGAGTTGATTCCTTCTAAAAATTCATATATCTCCCCTACTACTTGCATCAGTATTAATAGCCCATCTTCTGATCACTTCTTTCATGTACATGGAAAGAAGCTGGTCTTCAGTCTTACTTGGTCTTCCCATATAACTCAGAGTCTAGTCTTAATCTTTCTCTTTTTTTCACACTAAGAATCCTCAGAAACACTTTTCCATCTATCAAAGAATTAAAACAAACAAAAAAAAATGAGCACAAAGAAGGTGTCTATTTCACAGTACCTTGGAAATGATCTACAGGTAATGAATATTTATTGAATAAATGAATGAATTCCACATTTGAATATTCTCAAATTGGCTTTATTCATTTATTATTGGCTAACATAATTGTCAATTCCTTAAATTTTCAATTGCTAAAAGCATTTCACTTTAAAAAATGTACTTGTTGGGGTTTAAATGAGCTGTTATTGCATATTCAAATAGGAGGTTGTCTTTTCAGTAGAGGGTAAGAATCTGTTCCATCTCACTTACTTTCTACTCTTCCTTCCACATCTTATTTAAAAACCACACTGAGAAGAAAGGTCTTTTAAGATTGGTGATGCAACTTTCATCTATAAAAGAGAAAGTTAATGGGCTCATAAGAGATTAGTCTGAGTTTAGACTCTATCACCAATGAGCCTGTAACAACAACAGAAGCATTTAAAAGACTGTTGACTACCTAGTTGTTTTTTTCTCTCTGATCATTGAGAATGCTATTATTATGTACAAATACATATATATATCACACAAAAATTCTCACACACTCTCAAGCTATGCTGTATTGTATTTTTGTAGCAGTTGGATTGTGTTGGCTGGAGTGTCAGAAAACTCCACTACATTGATTAAATAATAGCAGTATTTTTCACTCATACAGAGATAGATAATCTAGTGTTACTGCAGTAGCTCAATGATCTCATCAAAAACTCAGACTTTTTCAATCTGCCTTCTCTGCCTTTCTTGGTATGCAGACCTCTGCCCTCTTACCTCTTCCTGGTGACTGAAGAGCTACTTCTCTTGGCAATATAGGCAGGAAGAAAGAGAAAGGGAAATGAGAGAGGTGCAGGCCAGTCATATATATCCATTTTAATAAATTAGAAAAACCTGTCCTGGATGCCCCACCCAGAGTCTCCCACTGACCATCATTGTCCATTCCTACAACAGTCAAAGGCAAAGTATTAGGGGAGCAACAATCCTGGATTAAAGCATCATGGTTTGTTCCCTGGGGCGGTGATGGAGTCCTACCATCCTGAGATCAAAAGATCTCGGTAACCATCTGAATAAACCTGGATTTTGTTAGAAGAGAAAAATGAGAATGAGGAAGTTTGGATCTTGTTTAAGCAGTAGATACTGTATATTATGACTTTTCTTTTAAAAACCAACATCAACTGGGAGCTCACTTTGTATAAGGTATTATTAACTCTACCTGAATTAATTTGTCTAATGTGCAAAACAACTCTATGAAATAGATACTTGTATCATTTCCACTTTACATATGAGGAAAATGAGCTGTAAAAGCTCCAGTAATTTGTCCAAGGTCTTACACCTAGGGAAGAACAGAGCCTGGACTTGAACTCTAGCACTTCAGCTTAGTGCCCACCAGTTTTCCATGTCAACTAGTCTTACTCTAAATTTATTTGTGGCTTAATAAAACATGTATAAAGTCTAGGCTAATTTTGTGTTACATGATTTTATTGAGGATTATTTAGGGCTTCCCTGGTGGCTCAGTAGTAAAGTATGTGCCTGCCAATGCAGGGGACACAATTTTGATCTCTGGTCCAGGAAGATTCCACATGCCGTGGGACAACTAAGCCTCAGCACCACAACTATTGAGTCTGTACTCTAGAGCCCATGAGCCACAGCTACTGAAATCCATGCACCCTAGAGACTGTGTTCTGCAACAAGAGAAGCCACTGCAATGAAAAGCCTGCACACCACTACTAAGAGTAGCCCCATTCCACTCAACTGGAGAAGGCCACATGCAGAAATGAAGACCCAGCACAACCAAAAATAAGTAACTAAATCTTAAAAAAAAAAAAAAAAAAAAAGAGCGCTATTTATAACAGAGAACCCAGCATCTTGCCAATATAATTTTGATTTCTGTAGCACCTGATGGAAATTTTAAAACATCATTATGTATGAAGTGTTCCTTCTTGTTAGTTTCAAGTGTTGAAAAATCCCAGATCTAACATACATCTCTTGGCTAAATTGAATTCTACAAATCTTTATGGACTGCCCACAAATAAACCATAAATTTGGAGCTTGATGATACAAACACTTTGGTCAGAGAGAGAGGCTCATAAACACATAATTACAATTATGACATGATAAATGTTATCAGAAAGAAATGTACAATTACACTAAGGTCAACAGATTTGCCTAAGGCCACATGTGGGAGTCAGGGAATGCTATAAGAGGAGGTAATTGAATTTTGAAGGAACCAATGTATGAAACCCACTGGAATCAGTAAAGATGATCAAGTTTTATAGAAGCAGAATCTTAAAAAAAAATGAAAGCTGTAGTAGGTTTAGATACCTTTTAAAGCATGGGCATATTCAGTTCACAATCAGAGAAAATTGATGTAAATGTCATGATGTACAATGAATCTTTTGATTTGCAGGAAAATTATCCAAACATGAATCACTATCAGCATCAGAACTTCAGTGCTAAAAGCTACTCCCCTAGAGCTTTAACATTCCAAGCTTTGAATGCAAAATGTATATATAGTTGGATGATCAAATTTTATTTAGCTTGAGAAAAGAGTTGGAGAATAAGTGCATTATAAGCTCATGCAAATATAATTGATTTTAGAAATATGTTAAATTTTGGAAACACCAATATTTTATGTGATCTTCAAAAATTAATGCAATGGATAGATAGCTAGATATGTGAGAAAGCATATATAACAAATTGTCAGTTGTGGAAGTACATGATGGGTATATGAATGTTCATTATATAATTCTTTCAAATATTCCTCATGTTCGAAAAGTGTCATAATGAAAGCTTGAAAAGATAAAGCAGCGCAATATGTTTCCTCATATACATATATAATTTAGCTATATAGCCCTTGCATTGAGGCAAAGCTAAATGTTTTTCTGGCTCTAGGACTGTAGGTCAAGCCACTTGGCTCAGGTTTAAATTAATCAGACAATCCAATCTCTTAGCCATAGTTATTGGCTATGCAGTCAAGGACATGCATACAAAGATGGACTATCAAAATTTGAGTGAAGTTTGTGGAAGTCCTCTGAGGAAGGAGGCTTCCTCAATCTTTTGAGAAACTTCTGGAACCATCTGTCTCTCTTGGGTTGTGAAAGAAGTCCTGCTTAGAAGAATTGTTGAATGTCATTTTTTAGTGACCAGGGTGAAGTTGGCAGAAGAGTAGGTTCTTAGAGCTGCTGAATCAAATCTTCTCTGTATGTTTTCTTTCCAGTTAAACATACATATAAATCCCTCTTTAATTTATTCCAGTGTACATTCTGTTGAATGCATATAGTTACAGATTTCACATGTAAATACAGTACTTGAAATAAGGAGACAGAATAATGATGTTCACAGTTTACAAGGATATAGACGTGTGTGCATATATGTGTATATTCTAATGTGTTTAAATGCATACGTCTTCAACTGTAAGAAATATCCATATGAAAATGGGTAATTCCGAGTATATATCATAAGTTAATTTGATTATCAATAACCACTTTTTAAGCTTAGAGCATTATATTTAGGCCTAGTTTTTTGGATATTTCTAGAATTATCTTTCTGATGGTTCTTGCTTTATTGAAAACAAAATAGGTAGTATCCATTTATTTCAGAAAACTACTGAAATTTTTCCTGGTCACACAAAACCACACGTTCACACATGTTCACACATTTATATGTATACACTCATACAAACATACACATATGTTTGTGTGTGTGTGTATTACTATACTTTGGGTTTCTATATGGAACACCATAGACTGGGTGGCTGAAATAGCAGACATTCATTTTCTCACAGTTCTGGAGACTCAAAGGCCACAATTAGGTGTCAGGAAGCTTGGTTTCTGGTGAGACCTCTCTCTCTCTGATTTGCAGGTGGCTGCCTCCACACTGTGTTTTCAGATGTCCCTTCCTCTGTGTGTGAGGAGAAAGAGCTCTCTGGTGTATCCTCCTCTAAGGATACCAGTCCTTGTGGGATTAGGGTCTCACTCTTTTAACATCATTTGGCTTTAATTACCTCTTAAAGGTCTTACTTCCAAATACAGTCACATAGACTGTTCAGACTTTGACATAAGAATTTCGGGGAAAACAATTCATACACTATACACACATACATGCACATAAACATTTATATTTCCATCATCAACCATGGTAAATGTGTGACTTTTGAACTGAAACATTATAAGAGATGAGTGAACCTAGTGTTATTACTCCTCCATGTGCCCACTTCCTCTATCCTCCACGCTCCAAATGGCTACCAGGAAAATAGCTCAGAAACACCTACTAGGCAGTAATGAATAAGGTTGCCTGATTTAGCTAGAAAAAAATAGAGGATGCCAATTGTATTTTAATTTTAGACAAACAAGTATTGCATAAACTATATTAAAAGACTATCGCTCATCTGAAAATCAAATTAACAGGGAGTCCTGTGCATTATATGGATAGAAGATTTTTTTTTTTCATCATTGTTCTTGATGGAAGGACTGTAGCATTACTTTTACACTCAAAAAAGAAGTGCAATTTTTGATTCTGCTCAATTCTTCAAGTCTTACATCCTGACCAATTCTGGGGGAACCTTTTGCTGACTATATGGCATTACATTCCTATTTGATGTTTACTTTCAGGAGCGTCAAATGATGTTCTTGGTATGGTGTCAAATGGGTGGCTGAGTGACAGGATGCAAACACCACACAAGACAAGACACAGGTTCTAGTTTTAATAAGTATATACTTCTGCAAACATCTTGAGAGCAATATGTATTTAGTAGAGGCCTCCATTAGTGCTCAACAACTATTTAGCTGGCAGTTGATGTCTTTGTACTGTTGATTTTCAATAAAGATTGTGATGTAGTTGATTGTATCCCCCAAAAAAACCATGTCAAGGTCCCAGTCCTTGGTGTCTCAGAATGTGGCCTCGCTTGGAAATAGCATATTTGCAGATACAATTAGTTGAGATGAGATCATACTAGACTATGAGGGTCCCCTACTCCAACGTGACTGGTGTCCTTATAAAAAGATTGCCATGCAGAGACAGACATACACTCGGAAAGCACCATGTAACAACCAAGGCAAAGATTGGAGTTATGCAGCTGCAAGCCAAGGAGCATCAAAAATTGCTGGTAAACCCCCCAGATACTGGGAATATGCAAGGAAGTGTCTCTTTATATGTCTGAGGGAGCACAACCATACTATAACCTTGAGTTTGGACTTCTAGCCTCCAGAATTATAAAGCCATACATTTCTGTTATTTTCAACAGATTGTTACAATCACTTGTCATCAGAATAGCAGCATATCCAAGGTTTAAGATCTATCTTGGAGCCTACTTCCATATGTTGGGAGAGAATCATCAATTGGGAGAAAAAGTCTAACCCTATAGAAAAGAGGACACTTTAATTATGGACAACTTAGAACTTCTTTTTCTTTCTTTTTTAAGGAAAAAAAGCAATTTAGAGAAGAAAATTTTTTTTCATTTTCTTTATAGTACTCCTTATTTCATTTTACTGCAACAATCTCAATGAGAAGTGCAAAAGGCTTTTTATTGTCATATCAGATTTACATGGTAAAATTTAATGTACTTCTTGTCAGCTTTAAACACTGGAAATATCAATAAAATGTCAAATTATATTTGACTTCAAACCCAAGTGGTTATAAAAATGCAATACAAATTTACAATCATTTAGTCTTCCCCTTTTCCCACAATAAAACACCCCGTTTTATTCTGTATGGGAAACTAAACTTATTTTGCTCAAAGCTGGTAATTTATTAGAGCTTACATCAGATCTGAAGTGTGTTTCTCTTAGAAATCAATGGCAGGCCTGGAAGTAGGACCAAACTTTTTAATTATGGCTTTGAAGTAATGTAATTGTGGTTTTTAATGTGTCATACATCTGCTTGAAGGATTATATGAGTTTGTTCAAAGTTCTGGAAGCAATAAAGTTAATTTTTTGGACGGTGAGCTAGCAAAGGGATACCAGTGATGCTAATTGGAGTGTACAGGATAATATCTCTTAATGCATTTTGTGATCTATCTCACACAAGGAACATCTTGCCCGGGGTGTCAGCAGGATCCGCATCAAAGGAACTCGGTCAGCTTTCTGTTCCATCATTTCCTCCCTTTCTTTCTCCAGGTTCCTGGCTTTGAAACAACTCACCCTCCCTTCAGTGAAAGATTCAATGGCATGCAGCTGATTAATGTTATTGAGGATTTGAGGCCAAGCCTGTTTAATAGATTTGGGTATGAAGGCAAGGGCTATGTCAGTGATAGGGAAGCGTAGTCATTGCTTTCAAACCAGCCCAGCTAATTACTGGAAGTTAATTGTAGGACAGGAAATTCAACAGAAGTTGGAGAAAGCTAGAGAGAGCAAAGAAGGAGAAACCCTTCTTTGAGTTTCTGATCTGGCACTTTTTATTGGATTCCCCCTAAAAAACATTTATTTCCTAGTTCACGATACTTAGATCTCTGGATCATAAATTTCTCAGAATTAAAATCAAACTTGAGCCTGTTTCTTTCCCATGCTTTCTTCCCCTGTACACATATATGTGTCTCTTTCCTTTATTTATAAATAATTTTATAATTATGTGGCATCATGTACATCCCTCTAAAGTCTGTTCAGTTCAGTTCAGCCGCTCAGTCAGTTATAGCAAGGTTATTGTGACCTCATGGACTGCAGCATGCCAGACCTCCCTGTCTATCACCAAAGCTGAAGTCTGTTAGCTTTCTCTTAAAAACTCTCTCTTATCTTAGTGCTTCACAAAGTTAAGGTGTACTTTGTGTATAACTTAGGTTGGTCTGTATTAAAGTAAACATCAAACTTAAAAAATTTGTAAAATTGTTCCTCTGGTTGTGGTGCTTTGTTGGAATCAGCTCTTTGACTTTCTGCACACTTCTGTTTCCTTGTTTGTTTCTCTGCCTCTTGCATTTCTCCCCAGTGATTGTTCCACTCTCCTCGGCCATCTGAGCCCACTCTTCCACGTTCTTTCCTTCAATCGATGGCTTGACTTCAAGTTGCATGAAGAAAAGAGAAACTATCAAAAGACAGCTTCCCCCTACCACTTATGCTTAGAAATTGTATTCTGGTAAGCATCGTTTTTCAGATGAGGGAGACCTAGTCCTTGATTATCCTTTTCTCATGTTTTTAATTTCTTCCTTTAAATGACTCATCAGCACTTATATTTTTGTACCCGGCACATAAAGATTTTGGTGGTGGGACGAATTATGCCTTCCCCAATATCTGTATCTTAATTCTTGAAACTTGTGAATATATTAGGTTATATGGCCACGAGTTTACCTAGCAGATGGAATTAAAGTTACTTATTAGCCTACTTTGAAATGGGGAGATTATCCTGGATTATCCAGCAGGCTCAGTACAATCACAAGGGTCATTGAAAAAGAACACAGAAGGCAGAAGGGGTCAGGGTGATACACTGTGAAAATGACTCAATATGCGTTTGCTAGCTTTGAAGATGAAGGGAAGGGACTCAGCCAAGGGATATGGGCAAGCTCTAGAAACAGAAAAGATAAAGAACAGATCATACCCAGAATCTACAAGAAGGAAAGCAGCCCTGTGTTCATCTAAATTTTGGCCTGATGAGACCCAAGTCAGATACCTTACATACAGAACCTAATACGTTAAGATGTACTAGTTTGTTAGTTTAAGTTTATGACATTAATTAGTTGATTAAGTTTGTGGTAATTTTTCATGGCTGCAAACAGAAATCAGCTATCAAACCAATAAGACCAACTAAATGAAATAAACAAACTCAAATTCAGCCAAATGAATGAATGTTCCCAAATACCAGTTGTTGTTTACTCTCCCCGGCCTCAGTCTCTCCCTCAGTTGTCTCTGAATCTCAACCTTTCTCTTTCCTTCTCCTTTTATAATTAAATTGCTCAAAACAACTGTATGAACATACCCACTCTGTCTTCTCCCTCTCATGCCTGTCTTCTACCTGTTCTAAACATGACTTCTGCCCTCACTATGGCACAGAGTCAACCATTGCTAAAATTGCCAATGACACCTAAGTTACCAAGTTCAGGAGACCTCTATTCCTCATCACCATTTAATGCCTTTGCTTCAAATCCCATATTGAAAGAGTGCTTTCTCTCAACTTCCATGACACCAAAAACTTTAGATTTTCATTCTCTTCTTGGACTTTCTCTATGCCTTTTCTTGCTTTCCTCACCTCATCTGATGTGTGTGTATGTGGCAAAACCTGTGTGCTCAAACCTAAACCTTTATCATGAGCCCTTCATAAAACAGATACCACTGTAGCTATCTTGGTCAAAGAAAACTTGGTATATTGACTTGATTACACAGATGATAAATAAAAACAGAGGTGCCAAATGGAGGAGGTCAAGGCAACCCAGAAACTAGTAACAGTGAGAAGGTGCAGTCATTCTTCCAAGATCCTAATGCCTGCCTTCTACCTAGTCTTTATATTTTCCCTGAAAATAATTTTTAAATGTGACAAATTTTCTGGATTCTCACAATCATTCTGGTACAAACCACCATCATCTGTTATGGAACCACAGAAATGCATCACATTTTTCTATTCTTTTGCCAAAGAACTACTTTCTAAATGCAAACCTGATAGGTGTACCCTGTTTCCAAATTATAAATTATATTTACATGTAGGCTACAAGAAAAGAAAAAATCTTAACCTAAAAGGTACTGGTATGATCTGATGTAATTCCCTACTTGGCTCTCAAACTACTATTCATCCATCATAACTGACTTTCTCCAAGGAATCTTCTTTTTCTTGCCAGCTCCTCATTTTTCTTTCCCTGGAATGATGTTCTCATTGCTTCTGTTGCCTCACTCATTCTCTCCTTGGAGTGAAAGATGTGTTTATCTGATTGGTAAATTTGAGAGAAAAAGCTGGACTTGTGTAGTGTGACTCAACCATTCTTTCTGCCTTTATCTTTTGGGATTGACCCGTTAGCAGAGGCCACAGACCCGTTTTGCTCTGTCCACTGAAACACTGAGCTATAACCATAGCACTGAGGCCTGTAGGTTTAGGATTTTTCTAGTATTTAACATGACTTAAATTTTTTTTTTCCATTTTTCCAACTCTTAACCTCCCTCAATTGCATTTACTCTCAGACACAGAAGGGAGAGGTTTTTATCTAGGGTGCCCACTAAAGGCACAGTGTCCAGTTTAGTTACACCTCTCTTTCCCAAGGGTCTCTGTAGCAGCCCTCTCTCCCCCTCTCCCTCTGCTGCTGCATTTGTCACAATGGCCATCTATCATCATCTGAGTATCATCTGTGAATGGTCTCTTGGCCTGCAAAAAGCTGTACTCTGTGAAGCAGAAGCTGTATCTTTATCACTATTGTATTTCTAGTGCCTATCATGGAGCCTGACAGAGAATGAGCAGTCTGAAATGATCGTTGATAGAATCCATGGAAAAATGTAGTCCTTTATACAAGAATGGCCAGGGAGGTGTCAGAAGGCAGCCGCTACACGCAGACAGTATCCCAAGAGGAACCCTGATGCTTTAAGGCACAGAGTAAAATTCATTTCCCAGCCTTTTACAGAAAAAGAATATATATAAAGACATTATTTTCTAAGAAAAGTTACATGAATTTTATTTGTAATATGACCGCAGACTCTCTCAAGTGTATGAGAACAGAAAAAAAAAGCCAACAAAAGCTGAGTGAGTGAAGTATCTCAGACTGAAAGTGTGATTTCTGGGCTTTAGTCTGGATTTACTTTTACTGTATATCTCAGTATTTGATTTACCACTTGTGA
The DNA here is from genome assembly GCF_029407905.1 of Bubalus kerabau. Lineage (NCBI taxonomy): Eukaryota > Metazoa > Chordata > Mammalia > Artiodactyla > Bovidae > Bubalus > Bubalus kerabau. The sequence continues at coordinate 28,752,774 of NC_073645.1, forward strand.
TATTTAGGATAGATGTATTCAGTCAATGAGCATTTTTAAGTATCTCTGATATATAGTAAACTTTTAATTTTAGAGTCCTTATGGAGTTAGTTTATGGGTTTCCCTGGTGGCTTAGATGGTTAAGAATCTGCCTGCAGTGTGGGAGACCGCGGTTCAATCCCTGGGTTGGGAAGATCCCCTGGGGAAGGAAATGGTTACCCACTCCAGTATTTTTGCCTGGAAAACTCCATAGACAGAGGAGCTTGGTGGGCTACAGTCCATGCGGTCTCAAAGAGTCGGACATGACTGAGCGACCAACACTTTCACATGGAGTTTATGATCATAGCAAATACCTAATAGCAGGCAGTATGCTTTAAATGTTCTGGGCTTTGTTGTTGTAAATGTTTATTTCTTTTATAAATTACTCTGGCTGGGCTTTCCTAGAGTTTTCTAGCATCTATTTTTAAGGTTTAGTGTATGCTTTTAGCCACCTAAAACACTAGGGGCAACATACAAGAAAAATGAGTTCCTCCTTTGGGGACTCTAGCAATTCTGTTAGAACTTGCCAATTCTCATGGGGGAATTCTTCACTGGAAAATAGCTCATACATCAGTATTATAATACAGTGAGACTGGGCTCAAGTCACAGTTCTGCTCCTCAATTGCTATTTGACCTTGGTTAAGCCTCTCAAACTTTTCAGGCTCTGTTTTCATAACTTTAAGTGAAGGAAATAAAAATGACATGGAGTATTTTTCTGACTCTTTTCCTTAAATAATTTTTTAAAAATTTTGCAATAATTTTAGATTTATAGAAAAATTATAAAGAAAGTATGGAGTCCTATATATTTCTATAGATGGTTCCCCTGTTATTTTTTATTTTTTTTTTTTAATTTTATTTTATTTTTAAACTTTACATAACTGTATTAGATTTGCCAAATATCAAAATGAATCCGCCACAGGTATACATGTGTTCCCCATCCTGAACCCTCCTCCCTCCTCCCTCCCCATTCCATCCCTCTGGGTCGTCCCAGTGCACCAGCCCCAAGCATCCAGTATCGTGCATCGAACCTGGACTGGCAACTCATTTCATACATGATATTTACATGTTTCAATGCCATTCTCCCAAATCTTCTCACCCTCTCCCTCTCCCACAGAGTCCATAAGACTGTTCTATACATCAGTGTCTCTTTTGCTGTCTCGTACACAGGGTTATTGTTACCATCTTTCTAAATTCCATATATATGCGTTAGTATACTGTATTGGTGTTTTTCTTTCTGGCTTACTTCACTCTGTATAATAGGCTCCAGTTTCATCCACCTCATTAGAACTGATTCAAATGTATTCTTTTTAATGGCTGAATAATACTCCATTGTGTATATGTACCACAGCTTTCTTATCCATTCATCTGCTGATGGACATCTAGGTTGCTTCCATGTCCTGGCTATTATAAACAGTGCTGCGATGAACATTGGGGTACTCGTGTCTCTTTCCCTTCTGGTTTTCTCAGTGTGTATGCCCAGCAGTGGGATTGATGGATCATAAGGCATGTCTATTTCCAGTTTTTTAAGGAATCTCCACACTGTTCTCCATAGTGGCTGCACTAGTTTGCATTCCCACCAACAGTGTAAGAGGGTTCCCTTTTCTCCACACCCTCTCCAGCATTTATTACTTGTAGACTTTTGGATTGCAGCCATTCTGACTGGTGTGAAATGGTACCTCATAGTGGTTTTGATTTGCATTTCTCTGATAATGAGTGATGTTGAGCATCTTTTCATGTGTTTGTTAGCCATCTTTATGTCTTCTTTGGAGAAATGTCTATTTAGTTCTTTGGCCCATTTTTTGATTGGGTCATTTATTTTTCTGGAGTTGAGCTGTAGGAGTTGCTTGTATATTCTCGAGATTAGTTGTTTGTCAGTTGCTTCATTTGCTATTATCTTCTCCCATTCTGAAGGCTGTCTTTTCACCTTGCTAAGAGTTTCCTTTGATGTGCAGAAGCTTTTAAGGTTAATTAGGTCCCATTTGTTTATTTTTGCTTTTATTTCCAATATTCTGGGAGGTGGGTCATAGAGGATCCTGCTGTGATGTATGTCAGAGAGTGTTTTGCCTATGTTGTCCTCTAGGAGTTTTATAGTTTCTGGTCTTACGTTTAGATCTTTAATCCATTTTGAGTTTATTTTTGTGTATGGTGTTAGAAAGTGTTCTAGTTTCATTCTTTTACAAGTGGTTGACCAGAGTTCCCAGCACCACTTGTTAAAGAGATTGTCTTTAATCCATTGTATATTCTTGCCTCCTTTGTCGAAGATAAGGTGTCCATATGTGCGTGGATTTATCTCTGGGCTTTCTATTTTGTTCCATTGATCTATATTTCTGTCTTTGTGCCAGTACCATACTGTCTTGATGACTGTGGCTTTGTAGTAGAGCCTGAAGTCAGGTAGGTTGATTCCTCCAGTTCCATTCTTCTTTCTCAAGATCGCTTTGGCTATTCGAGGTTTTTTGTTTTTCCATACAAATTGTGAAATTATTTGTTCTAGCTCTGTGAAGAATGCTGTTGGTAGCTTGATAGGGATTGCATTGAATCTATAGATTGCTTTGGGTAGTATACTCATTTTCACTACATTGATTCTTCCAATCCATGAACATGGTATATTTCTCCATCTGTTAGTGTCCTCTTTGATTTCTTTCACCAGTGTTTTATAGTTTTCTATATATAGGTCTTTAGATTCTTTAGGTAGATATATTCCTAAGTATTTTATTCTTTCCGTTGCAATGGTGAATGGAATTGTTTCCTTAATTTCTCTTTCTGTTTTCTCATTATTAGTGTATAGGAATGCAAGGGATTTCTGTGTGTTGATTTTATATCCTGCAACTTTACTATAGTCATTGATTAGTTCTAGTAATTTTCTGGTGGAGTCTTTAGGGTTTTCTATGTAGAGGATCATGTCATCTGCAAACAGTGAGAGCTTTACTTCTTCTTTTCCAATTTGGATTCCTTTTATTTCTTTTTCTGCTCTGATTGCTGTGGCCAAAACTTCCAAAACTATGTTGAATAGTAATGGTGAAAGTGGGCACCCTTGTCTTGTTCCTGACTTTAGAGGAAATGCTTTCAATTTTTCACCATTGAGGATAATGTTTGCTGTGGGTTTGTCATATATAGCTTTGATTATGTTGAGGTAGGTTCCTTCTATTCCTGCTTTCTGGAGAGTTTTGATCATAAATGGATGTTGAATTTTGTCAAAGGCTTTCTCTGCATCTATTGAGATAATCATATGGTTTTTATTTTTCAATTTGTTAATGTGGTGTATTACATTGATTGATTTGCGGATATTGAAGAATCCTTGCATCCCTGGGATAAAGCCCACTTGGTCCTGGTGTATGATCTTTTTAATGTGTTGTTGGATTCTGATTGCTAGAATTTTGTTAAGGATTTTTGCATCTATGTTCATCAGTGATATTGGCCTGTAGTTTTCTTTTTTTGTGGGATCTTTGTCAGGTTTTGGTATTAGGGTGATGGTGGCCTCATAGAATGAGTTTGGAAGTTTACCATCCTCTGCAATTTTCTGGAAGAGTTTGAGCAGGATAGGTGTTAGCTCTTCTCTAAATTTTTGGTAGAATTCAGCTGTGAAGCCGTCTGGACCTGGGCTTTTGTTTGCTGGAAGATTTTTGATTACAGTTTCAATTTCCGTGCTTGTGATGGGTCTGTTAAGATTTTCTATTTCTTCCTGATCGAGTTTTGGAAAGTTGTACTTTTCTAAGAATTTGTCCATTTCTTCCACGTTGTCCATTTTATTGGCATATAATTGTTGATAGTAGTCTCTTATGATCCTTTGTATTTCTGTGTTGTCTGTTGTGATCTCTCCATTTTCATTTCTAATTTTATTGATTTGATTTTTCTCCCTTTGTTTCTTGATGAGTCTGGCTAATGGTTTGTCAATTTTATTTATCCTTTCAAAGAACCAGCTTTTGGTTTTGTTGATTTTTGCTATGGTCTCTTTTGTTTCTTTTGCATTTATTTCTGCTCTAAGTTTTAAGATTTCTTTCCTTCTACTAACCCTGGGGTTCTTCATTTCTTCCTTTTCTAGTTGCTTTAGGTGTAGAGTTAGGTTATTTATTTGACTTTTTTCTTGTTTCTTGAGGTGTGCCTGTATTGCTATGAACTTTCCCCTTAGGACTGCTTTTACCGTGTCCCACAGGTTTTGGGTTGTTGTGTTTTCATTGTCATTCGTTTCTATGCAAATTTTGATTTCTTTTTTGATTTCTTCTGTGATTTGTTGGTTATTCAGCAGCGTGTTGTTCAGCCTCCATATGTTGGATTTTTTAATAGTTTTTCTCCTGTAATTGAGATCTAATCTTACTGCATTGTGGTCAGAAAAGATGCTTGGAATGATTTCTATTTTTTTGAATTTACCAAGGCTAGCTTTATGGCCCAGGATGTGATCTATCCTGGAGAAGGTTCCATGTGCGCTTGAGAAGAAGGTGAAATTCATTGTTTGGGGATGAAATGTCCTATAGATATCAATTAGGTCTAACTGGTCTATTGTATCGTTTAAAGTTTGTGTTTCCTTGTTAATTTTCTGTTTAGTTGATCTATCCATAGGTGTGAGTGGGGTATTAAAGTCTCCCACTATTATTGTGTTATTGTTAATTTCTTCTTTCATACTTGTTAGCATTTGTCTTACATACTGTGGTGCTCCCGTGTTGGGTGCATATATATTTATAATTGTTATATCTTCTTCTTGGATTGATCCTTTGATCATTATGTAGTGACCATCTTTGTCTCTTTTCACAGTCTTTGTTTTAAAGTCTATTTTATCTGATATGAGTATTGCTACTCCTGCTTTCTTTTGGTCCCTATTCGCATGGAAAATCTTTTTCCAGCCCTTCACTTTCAGTCTGTATGTGTCCCCTGTTTTGAGGTGGGTCTCTTGTAGACAACATATGCAGGGGTCTTGTTTTTGTATCCATTCAGCCAGTCTTTGTCTTTTGGTTGGGGCATTCAACCCATTTACGTTTAAGGTAATTACTGATAAGTATGACCCCGTTGCCATTTACTTTATTGTTTTGGGTTCGAATTTATACACAATTTTTGTGTTTCCTGTCTAGAGAATATCCTTTAGTATTTGTTGGAGAGCTGGTTTGGTGGTGCAGAATTCTCTCAGCTTTTGCTTGTCTGAAAAGCTTTTGATTTCTCCTTCATACTTGAATGAGGTCCTTGCTGGGTACAATAATCTGGGCTGTAGATTATTTTCTTTCATCATTTTAAGTATGTCTTGCCATTCCCTCCTGGCTTGAAGAGTTTCTATTGAAAGATCAGCTGTTATCCTTATGGGAATTCCCTTGTGTGTTATTTGTTGTTTTTCCCTTGCTGCTTTTAATATTTGTTCTTTGTGTTTGATCTTTGTTAATTTGATTACTATGTGTCTTGGGGTGTTTCGCCTTGGGTTTATCCTATTTGGGACTCTCTGGGTTTCTTGGACTTGGGTGATTATTTCCTTCCCCATTTTAGGGAAGTTTTCAACTATTATCTCCTCAAGTATTTTCTCATGGTCTTTCTTTTTGTCTTCTTCTTCTGGGACCCCTATGATTCGAATGTTGTAGCGTTTAATATTGTCCTGGAGGTCTCTGAGATTGTCCTCATTTCTTTTAATTCGTTTTTCTTTTTTCCTCTCTGATTCATTTATTTCTACCATTCTATCTTCTAATTCACTAATCCTATCTTCTGCCTCTGTTATTCTACTATTTGTTGCCTCCAGAGTGTTTTTAATTTCACTTATTGCATTATTCATTATATATTGACTCTTTTTTATTTCTTCTAAGTCCTTGTTAAACCTTTCTTGCATCTTCTCAATCCTTGCCTCCAGGCTATTTATCTGTGATTCCATTTTAATTTCAAGATTTTGGATCAATTTCACTATCATTATTCGGAATTCTTTATCAGGTAGATTCCCTATCTCTTCCTCTTTGGTTTGGTTTGGTGGGCATTTATCCTGTTCCTTTATCTGCTGGCTATTCCTCTGTCTCTTCATCTTGTTTAAATTGCTGAGTTTGGGGTGTCCTTTCTGTATTCTGGCAGTTTGTGGAGTTCTCTTTATTGTGGTGTTTCCTCGCTGTGTGTGGGTTTGTACAGGTGGCTTGTCAAGGTTTCCTGGTTAGGGAAGCTTGTGTCGATGTTCTGGTGGATGGAGCTGTATTTCTTCTCTCTGGAGTGTAATGAAATGTCCAGTAATGAGTTATGAGATGTCTATGGTTTTGGGGTGACTTTGGGCAGCCTGTATCTTGAAGCTCAGGGCTGTGTTCCTTTGTTGCTGGAGAATTTGCTTGTTATGTCTTTCCCTGGAACTTGTTGGCCCTTGTGTGGTGCTTGGTTTCAGTGTCGGTATGGAGGCGTTTGATGAGCTCCTGTCAATTAATGTTCCTTGGAGTCAGGAGTTCCCTGGAGTCAGGGATTGGACTTAAGCCTCCTACTTCCAGTTATCGGTCTTAATTTTACAGTAGTTTCAAAACTTCTCCTTCTATACAGCACCACTGATAAAACATCTACGTTAAAGATGAAAAGTTTCTCTACTGTGAGGGTCACTCAGAGAGGTTCACAGCGTTACATGGAGAAGAGAAGAGGGAGGAGGGAGTTAGAGGTGACCCAAATGAGATGAGGTGGAATCAATAGTGGAGAGAGTGGGCTAGCCAGTAGTCACTTCCTTATGTGCACTCCACAACTGGACCGCTCAGAGATGTTCACGGAGTTATACAGGGAAGAGAAGAAGGAGGCAGGAGACAGAGGTGGCCAGAAGGATAAAAGGGGGAAATGAAAAGGCGGGAGACAGATCCAGCCAGTAATCAGTTCCTTAAGTGTTCTCCACCGTCTGGAACACACAGAAATTCACAGAGTTGGGTAGAGTAGAGAGGGGTTAGGGAGGAGATACAGGTGACCTGGTGGAGAAAATGGAGAGTCCAAAGGGAGAGAGAGCAGTCAAGCCAGTAATCTCGTACACTAGTGAAAAATGGGTCCTGAAGATTGGGTTCTTAAAGGTACAAAATTGGTAACAAATACATAAAAACAAAAATTAGAAATTAGAGTAGAGTTTGGAATTTCAAAAATGCGATGTTAATGAAAAGGAGAAGGAAAAGAAAGAGAGAAAAAACGAACAAAGAAAAACAAACAAGGTCGTGAAAGTAATAAAGAAACTACAGGTACAAAATTGATAACTAATACCAAACAGCAAAAATTAAAAATCCAGAGTAGAGTTTGGAATTTCAAAAATACAACGTTAAAAAAAAAAAAAAAAAAAAAAGAAGAAGAAGAAAAATAAAGAGAGAAAACAAACAAACCAACAAAAACAATGTCGCAAAAATTATAAAGAAAATACAGGTACAAAATTGATATCAAATACCAAAAAGCATAAATTAAAAATCTTGAGTAGAGTTTGGAATTGCAGATATACGATGTTATATAAAAGAAGAAGAGAAAGAAACAGAGGAAAAAAAAAAAGTCACAGCAATTATGAAAAAAACTATAGGTACAAAATTGATAACATATATCAAAAGGCTAAAATTAAAAATCTAGAGTAGAGTTTGGAATTTCAAAAATGCAATGTTAAAGAAAAGAAGAAAAAGAAAAAAGAAAAAAAAAAAAAAAAAAAAAAAAAAAACCACGGTCAAAAAATTATAAAATATATATATGAAGTTTGCTGAAGAAGAAAAAAAAAAAAAATAGGGTCTTTTTTTTTTTTTTGCAAAGTAATAGTTATAAAAGTGAAAATTAAAGGACAATAGAGGACTTAAAAAAAATTTTTTTTTTAATTAAAAAAAAAAAGAAAGAAAGAAAGATTGATCGTAAAAATAGTAAAAATATATCTAGGTCTTTCTCTGGTTTTGTTGTGAGTATTGTGGGTTCAGTTCATTTTTGGCAGTTCCTTAGTCCGACTTATATTTCTCAAGATCTATAGGCCCCTTCCTATGTAATCCGTAGTAACCACAGGGTTTTAATCTATGGCCTGTAGCTTCCAAGGCGTTTCCCTCTGTTATAGCTTCTTCTGTTTGCTGGTCTCTTCAGTGTCTGGTTCCCGACCTGACACAAAGGGGACGGTGGAGGACCCTATTTTTTTTTTTTTTAATTTAGGCTCACTTGTTCAGCCGCGCTGTGGGGAGGGAGGGAGGGATGCTGCAAACAGATAACACTGGCGTGCGCTCGAAGTGCCTCGGCCACACTGGGTCTGCCCCCGCTCACGGCGCGTGTAACCTCCCTGCCCACACTGCTTGGGCTCTAGGTTGTTCCGCCGGGAACAATCAGAGGCCGGCCCTGGACTGAGCTCCCAGGTCCAAGCCGCTCAGGTTCAGGCACTCGGGTAGTCCTCAGAGGCGCAGACTCGGTTGGGCCTGCGTTTTGTGTTCTTCCCAGGTCGAGCAGCTCAGGCGATGAGGTGCTTGGCGGGCGCCAATGCTGCGACTTATCGCCTCCCCGCCACTCGGTTATCTGGGTGTAAAACCGGCGCACCTTCTCAGGCAGATGTTGACCGTCCAGACCCCCAAGAAGTTTTAGTTAGCAAAGAAGCCTGCTTACAGTTTTATAGATAGTGTCTCTCTGGGGCTGCGATTGCCCCCTTCCGGCTCTGGTTGCCTGTCACCGGAGGGGGAGGTCTGCAGCCGGCTATCTCTGTTCAGTCCTTTGTTCTGTGCGCGGGCCTGGCGGTGTCTTAGGTTAGGGCTGGCTTTTCGCGTGGTAGATATCCCACAGTCTGGTTTGCTAGCCCAAATTATTTCGCTCAGATAGCGCTCAGGACATTCGGCCCGATTCTTACTCTAAGGGACACAGCCCGCGCCGCACTTCCCTGCCCAGCCCCCGCTTGCTAATGCCGTGTGCAGGCGTCTGCGCTGCTTCTCCGCTGGGGGAGTTCCCGTAGGGCTCACAATCCGCGATTTTTAATTGTTTATTTTTTTTTTCCCCTCCCTTTTATGTTGCCCTCTGTGCTTCCAAAGCTCGGCACAGATTCGGCAGTGAGAGGGTTTCCTGGTGTTTGGAAACTTCTCTCTTTTTAAGACTCCCTTCCCGGGACAGAACTCCGTCCCTCCCTCTTTTGTCTCTTTTTTTGTCTTTTATATTTTTTCCTACCTCCTTTCGAAGAGTTGGGCTGCTTTTCTGGGTGCCTGATGTCCTCTGCCGGCATTCGGAAGTTGTTTTGTGGAATTTACTCGATGTTTAAATGCTCTTTTGATGAATTTGTGGGGGAGAAAGTGTTCTCCCCGTCCTACTCCTCCACCATCTTGGCTCCTCCCCCGGTTCCCCTGTTATTAACATCTTATATTATTATGGTACATTTGTCACAATAAGTTGGTTACTTACAATTATTAATTACTGTTATACATTATGTGCATTATGCATACATACATACACTGCTGCTGCTGCTACTAAGTCACTTCAGTCGTGTCCGACTCTGTGCGACCCCATGGACTGCAGCCTACCAGGCTTCTCCGTCCATGAGATTCTCCAGGCAAGAACTCTGGAGTGGGTTGCCGTTTCCTTCTCCAGTACATGTAAGTGGAAAGTGAAAGTGAAGTCGCTCAGTCGTGTCTGACTCTTAGCGACCCCATGGACTGCAGCCCACCAGGCTCCTCCATCCATGGGATTTTCTGGGCAACAGTACTGGAGTGGGGTGCCATACATACATTACTAGTAACTAAAACCTATACTTCATTAGTAGTTTCTTAGTTTCTACCTAAAACTCCATTTCTGATCCAGGATCCTGTCCAGGATACAGCATTACCTTTAGTCGTCAAACAGTTCCCCTTGACCATGATATTTTCACAAATTTTTCATGTGTTTTCTGTTTTTTGTTGTTGTTGTTGTTGTTGTTACTGTTTTTAAGGATTATGGTGAATACTATTGTCTTCCTGCTATCTGTTCTCTCCTTCCTTGCAATAGGTGGTAGTTTAGAGTAAGGGCCCTTTGTTCTGCATCTTCCTCATTTATGAGATGGGGATAATAGTAGCAACCTCCCAGGATTGTTAAGAGTATTCAGTTCAGTCCGGTCACTCATTGATGTCCGACTCTTTGTGACCCCATGAACCACAGCACGCCAGGCCTCCCTGTCCATCACCAACTCCCGGAGTTCACCCAAACTCATGTCCATTGAGTTGGTGATGCAATCCAACTATCTCATCTTCTGTTGTCCCCTTCACCTTCTGCCTTTAATCTTTCCCAAATTTCAGGGTCTTTTCCAATGAGTCAGCTCTTCACATCAGGTGGCCAAAATATTGGAGTTTCAGCTTCAACATCAGTCCTTCCAGTGAACACCCAGGACTGATTTCCTTTAGGATGAACTGGTTATATCTCCTTACAGTCCAAGGGACTCTCAAGAGTCTTCTTCAACACCACAGTTCAAAAGCATCAATTCTTCTGCACTCAGCTTTCTTTATAGCCCAACTCTCACATCCATACATGACTACTGCAAAAACCATAGCCTTGACTAGATGGACCTTTGTTGACAAAGAAATGTCTCTGCTTTTTAATATGCTATCTAGGTTGGTCATAACTTCCCTTCCAAGGAGTAAGTGTCTTTTAGTTTCATGGCTGCAATCACCATCTGCAGTGATTTTAGAGCCCCCAAAAATAAAGTCAGGCACTGTTTCCACTGTTTCCCTATCTATTTCCCATGAAGTGATGGGACCAGATGCCATGATCTTCATTTTCTGAATGTTGAGCTTTAAGCCAGCTTTTTCACTCTCCTCTTTCACTTTCATCAATAGGCTCTTTAGTTTTTCTTCACTTTCTGCCATAAGGGTGGTGTCATCTGCATATCTGAGGTTATTGATATTTCTCCAAGCAATCTTGACTCCAGCTTGTGCTTCATCCAGCCCAGCGTTTCTCATGATGTACTCTGCATAGAAGTTAAATAAGCAGGGTGACAATATACAGCCTTGATGTACTCCTCTTCCTATTTGGAACAAGTCTGTTGTTCCATGTACAGTTCTAACTGTTGCTTCCTGACCTGCATACATGTTTCTCAAAAGGCAGGTCAGGTGGTCTGGTATTCCCATCTCATTCAGAATTTTCCACAGTTTATTGTGATCCACACAGTCAAATGCTTTGGCATAGTCAATAAAGCAGAAATAGATGTTTTTCTGGAACTCTCTTGCTTTTTCCATGATCCAGTGAATGTTGGAAATTTGATCTCTGGTTCCTCTGCCTTTTCTAAAACCAGCTTGAACATCTGGAAGTTCACTATTAATCAAGGTCATAGTTCTAAAGCACCTCAGCAGTGCCTGGAACACAGTCAGGAGTCTATTGTGAAGAATGGGATGATGGAGGGATAAATACATTTCCAATTTGTACTCAGGTGCAGTTGTGTGAAAAGGGAATTGGTGAAACAAATATGTCAAACAAAAGTTACTCTAGTGGATACCAGTCTCACAAACTTGAAATCAAGGTGTCACTCAGAGCTATGATCCTTGTACAAGATCCTTGTCCAAGCCTGTTACTTATTAGCAGAATTCATTTTTTTTTATTGTTGTAGGAGCTGAGCCCTCACCAGGGACATCCACTGTCCCCTAGAATGTGAACCTTTTCACAACAGGGCAACTCACTCCTTCAAAATGAGCAAATGAATTTCTGATCCTTAAATTTCCCCCTTCAGGAAGAGCCCAGGTCTTTTGAAATATTCACCTGATTAGGCTAGGCCCACTTGGAATAATGACCTCTGATAAACTCAAAATCAATTGATTTGAGACCCTAATATCATTTGAAAAATCCCTTTACTATTGCCATACAATGTAACTTAATCATAGGAGTGAATCTCATCCTTTCTGTTCTGCTTGCCCTTGAAGGGCAGAGACTATACATGGCAAATATATCAGGGAACAAGCGTCACCAGGTCCATCTTAGAATTCTGCCTACTGCAGCGTGCTCTTCAGCCCTTGGAGAGCATCACTGCAGGTTGACTAGAGATCCATCTGGCTCTGGCTGTAATGTTAAGGACTTACTGGCCAGTGCGTCAAGCAGGAATAAAAGTTGGAAGGATAATGCCATAGTGAAAGATGATGATGGCTGACAAAGGTGACAAAGTGGCAGAGTGGGTGAAGAAAAGTTCACAGTTTTTAGATATATTTGGAGAAAAAAAAATATTCAGGCCTTGACAGAGAGGTGGTACATGAAAGTTGAAAGAAAGGATGAGTAATGGATGCTGTTTTATTATTTATTACTGTGTAACAAAATTTCACCAAATGTATCAGTTTTAAAAAACAAACATTTGTTGTTTTGATCTCTGTATGGCTTAGGGATATTGACATAACTTAGCTTGGTTGCTATTAAGATGTCAGCTGAGGTTTCAGACATCTGAAAACTTGACCTGTACAGGAGGATCTTTGTTCAGGGTGGCTCACTCACATTCCCATTGGCAGGAAGCTTTCTATTTCTCAGTATATGGACTTTGCTTCAGGGTTGCTTATGTGTCCTCACACCATGACAGCTGCTTTTTCCCTACAAGTTATCTAAGAGAGAAAGCAAATTAGGAGCCATACTTTCTAAACTAGTCTCAGATTTCATATGCTGTCACTTTTGCCATATTCTATTCATTAGCAATGAGTCACTGAGTCCAGCATGTACTCAAAGGGATTGGAATATGGTTCACTATTTGAAGAGAGGAATGTCAAAGGATGTGACTATCAACACCTTTGTGTAAGAGTTTAGAGAAGAGACAGGTGGGTATGAGCTGATATGGCCATGAGAGATTTAAATTTGAGTTAGGTATTGACTAAAGAGTAGGATTTTCATAGGGAGATACAGAATAGTTATCGAAGTAGAGAAACCAGAACAAACAAGAGCATGGAGATAGAACAGAGAGAGAGCCCACTGAAGCCAAACATTTAACTTGAGGATCACAGGAGAGTGGACAATATACTTTGGAAGTCACTTCATAGAGGGCCTTAGGCAACTTCATGCTAAAGAGTTTGCATTGACAGTTTGTGATAGTTTTCAAAGGAAAATAAAATTGTTGACAGCACTTTGCCCCAGCACAAACTTGGCACAGCCAAGTGATATTTCTGCTCCAGATCCAAGGCTAGTTCCTCAAACTCAGTGATACTCAGGAACCTAGTATTTTGTGCATTGAAGGGACTGATTGTGAGTCAAATTATTCATCAGGTTTGGAAGGATTTATTGAGGAATCCTGAAGGAAAAATCTCCTGTCACCAAAGCAAGATTTAAACCGCTTAAGTGCACATAAGTCAAGCAGAAATTATGGTAATTGGACTTAAACCTGCTTCCCTTTCTGCATACTGTAAATAAAAGCAGACAGTTTAAACAAAGGAGTAAGATGTAAATACAAGAGTGAGATCAAAGCAAATCTGGAATTTAATTCTGCACAGAGAAAACAAAATCCAAGATATACAACCAGCACTTTGTAAAACATTTTGCAGCAGTAAAAGCTGACAGCCTAAAATATGATTTGTTCAGCATGTCTATGCAGAGTTTGCAAAACAATTTAGAATTCACCCTTTTTTGGTATTTCCCAATTATCTTGTATTTAATGAAGTCATTTACTAATTCATTGAAATATGCACAATGACTATTGTATTTGCATACAAATGGACTACCCTCTTTCCTAAAGTTTTCTTTATCACTGAAATCACCCATAGTCATGACCTTTATGTGTTATTTTCTTTAGTAATACTGTAATTCTTTTTGAAAGCCAATGAACTAAATGAAATGAATGGACATTTTTTGGTGTGGAATTAGACGATGATATGATTGCTTATGGAATCACTAAACTTTATCAATTTATTCTAATAATGAATAATTTGAAAGTAGGTCTTCAAGTAAATAGAGCTAAGAATAAAGACTTTTTGAATAAGGTAGTAAGGATGATGGGAAAGTTTAAGGCAATATTGGGGCAAAATAAAAAGGCAAAATTGAGAAATGGGTCAGGAAAATAAATTGTGTAAGGACAGGATGCCAACACAAACATTACTAATTTATCATTTTTAATCAAGACCGTGACAAATGTGCAGACCTAGTGTTTGCCATTTCCTCCTTGATAAGTTCTGGCCAAGTGTTCCTAAATAGAAATTTCTCTTTAGATCACAAGTCCCTACATGAATAGCCTACATTCTGAATGCAAGCTGTCTTGCCTCCAATGGGGTGAAAATTGGGGTGAAATGTCATACATGTTTTATGTTTAAAACATGGATACACATTCAGCACCTAAACAGATATACAGTTTATCTATGGTATTTAAATTTTATGAAGGGAGCAATTAGATTAAAAAAAAAAATCTAAACGGTTCTATATATGTTTGTTGAAGAGGGTCATGAAAAAAAAAGTTGACAAATATTGTTTTATATTGCACTTCCCTAAGTCTCATGTAGAGCTCCACTAGAGTTTAAGCTCCTTGAGCATATGGATTTTTTAAAATTAATTTATTTTAACTGGAAGCTAATTACTTTACAATATTGTGGTGGCTTTTGCCATACACTGACATGAATCAGCCATTGGTGTACATGTGTCCCCCATCCCAAACCCCCCTCCCACCTCCCTCCCTATCCCAACCCTCTGGGTTGTCCCAGTGCACCAGCTTTGAGTGCCCTGTTTCATGCATCGATCTTGGACTGGTGATCTATTTCACACATGGTAGTATACATGTTTCAATGCTGTTTTCTCAAATCATCCCACCCTTGCCTTCTTCCACATAGTCCAAAAGTCTGTTCTTTATATATGTGTCTTTTTTGTTGTCTTGCATATAGGGTCGTCATTACCATCTTTCTAAATTCTGTATATATGCTTTAATATACTGTATTGGTGTTTTTCTTTCTGACTTACTTCACTCTGTATAATAGGCTCCAGTTTCATCCACCTCATTAGGACTGATTCAAATATGTTCAGGAAAATAAATTGTGTAAGGAAAATTTTATAACAGTTGAGTAATAGTCCGTGGTCTATATGTACCACAACTTTCTTATCCATTCATCTGCAGATAGACATCTAGGTTGCTTCCACGTCCTAGCCATTATAAACAGTGCTGTGATGAACATTGGGGTACACACATCTCTTTCAATTCTGGTTTCCTCAGTGTGTATGCCCAGCAGTGGAATTGCTGAGTCATGAGCATACGGATATTTAAACATCTCACTGCTGCATCCTCAGTGCCTAGAATTGCCGGGAGCCAGCGTGAGGAACTCCACCCGTGGCAAAGGTCATGAGGAAGGAGGCTCGGCATACGCAAAGGCGGAATCAAGCCTCAGGAGTCCCCCTGGAAATTCTTGAGCATCTGCCCCCAAAACCAGAGTCTACATACTTTACTGCTTTGTGCTCTCACCTACACATCTGACTTTACGGGGGGCTGTCCCCCACCACCTCTCTCTGAAAAAAAGTTAACTTACAGCTCCAGTTAATAATAATTCCTGGGCGTGACAGGACTGTTTCAACCTACAAACTCCTCTGAAGGTTCTCTAGCCTGCCTGACAGGCTTGTCCGGCCGCATGTGATTGTTCACAGCCTCCCAACTGTGAGAGGCACGAGATGCTTTAAACCTTCTAGAAACAGATTCTTTTGAGAAGTTAGGAAATTATTAGTGTAGTATAGTGGGCTGATTAGAAATTGTATTGGTGAAGGGTTTTTCATTTGTTGAGCCAATGTTTGCTGCTAAGTCTCCACATCCCCTGCCCTTATACACATTAATGAATATACAGAAGAAATAAGCATTAACCTTTGATATTAATCACGTTAGACCTTAGGCTAAGCAAATTCTTTCCTTAATTAAAACCCACTGCAACCTCACCCTATAGGAATGTAACCTTATCTGGCGCCTTCAGAAGGTGGCTTCTGTTTTAAGAATAATCACCCCTGGAAAAATAAAGCGTTCTGGTTGACTGACCACTATCACAGGGAGAGGGTCATAAATGGTTAACAGGCCCCTTGGCCAGAAGATGATGTAACACCCCTAAGACCTTTGTTTACATTTGTATGAAGCACCTGATTTTGATAAAAGTCAGGACTGCTGACCCCATGTGACTTTTGTATTACATCTCTGTGTATAAAAGCAGACCCTGGAAAATAAAGAGTTGGATCAGTTCCTCGAAAGACTGGTCTCCTCATGTCGTTCTTTCTCTCACTTTCTGGCTGAATTCCCATCTGGACCGTGGAGGCTCGTCAAGCCTACTAATTTTGTGTGGGCTTCTAAGATCCGACCGGGGAGGCCTTAGTGTCTCCCCTCCTTCAGGAGAACGGAAGGACGCCTGCGGCCTACGTAGGTGACACAAACTCCTTGTCTCAGAGTTTTATTGGTTTTCCAAGTAAACCAAGTTATTCAGCCTCTTTTCTCCACTAAATTTTCCTTACTGAGCTATCCTTACTTAACTACTCTGTATATTTCTAGTTAACATTTAATTAAGCAATTGTTTCCTGACCAACGCCGATGCCATCCCCCCTTCAAGTTCCCTGGATCCACCGGGGCTGGACCCCGGCAAGTGGTGCCTGAACAGGGACATACTTGACACACAGGAGGTATTTATTAAATATGTATTACATAAATGATTCTTCTTACTTACAACAGAGATACCCAGAGTGATGATAGCAGTACCTGATATCAATTGCTTTTATGATCAAAAAAGAGCAATCTAATACTTGGTCCAGGCCCTGGCTACATGTCCATTTCCATCAATGACTAGCACCTCCTTTAAGTGACTTGAGTCCTCCACCCCTTGCCCCACACCGGGCATCTTTTATATAATGTTCTTTCTACTCTAAATTGTCCCACTTGCAGCATAATCAACTCCAACTCATCCTTCACTGATGCTCTTGACAGACTCAAATGCTTTCATAGCTCTCTCTCTCTATATATATATATTCTTTTTTTCCCCCCCACAACATATAACTTAGGGACACAGTAGCATGTCCATGTGTAACATATCAATCATGTCTGTTTTCTTGCCAGACTGTAAGGTCCATCATGTCTGTTTGAACTCATTGTTTTATCCTTTGCACATAGCACTTTCCCTAGTATGATGACGGTAGGTGTTGCAAGAGGGCATCAGAGGGAAAACACACTGAAACCATACTTACAGAAAACTAGTCAATCTAATCACACTAGGACCACAGCCTTGTCTAACTCAATGAAACTAAGCCATGCCCGTGGGGCGACCCAAGATGGGCGGGTCATGCTGGAGAGATTTGACAGAATGTGGTCCACTGGAGAAGGGAATGGCAAACCACTTCAGTATTCTTGCCTTGAGAACCCCATGAACAGTATGAAAAGGCAAAACGATAGGATACTGAAAGAGAAACTCCCCAGGTCAATAGATGCCCAGTATGCTACTGGAGATCAGTGGAGAAATAACTCCAGAAAGAATGAAGGGATGGAGCCAAGGCAAAAAGAATACCCAGCTGTGGATATGACTGGTGATAGAAGCAAGGTCTGATGCTGTAAAGAGCAATATTGCATAGGAACCTGGAATGTCAGGTCCATGAATCAAGGCAAATTGGAAGTGGTCAAACAAGAGATGGCAAGAGTGAATGTCGACATTCTAGGAATCAGCAAACTGAAATGGACTGGAATGGGTGAATTTAACTCAGATGACCATTATATCTATTACTGCGGGCAGGAACCCCTCAGAAGAAATGGAGTGGCCATCATGGTCAACAAAAGAGTCCAAAATGCAGTACTTGGATACAATCTCAAAACTGACAGAATGATCTCTGTTCGTTGCCAAGGCAAACCATTCAATATCACAGTAATCCAAGCCTATGCCCCAACCAGTAATGCTGAAGAAGCTGAAGTTGAACGGTTCTATGAAGACCTACAAGACCTTTTAGAACTAAAACCCAAAAAAGATGTCCTTTTCATTATAGGGGACTGGAATGCAAAAGTAGGAAGTCAAGAAACACCTGGGGTAACAGGCAAATTTGGCCTTGGAATACAGAATGAAGCAAGGCAAAGACTAATAGAGTTTTGCCAAGAAAATGCACTGGTCATAACAAACACCCTCTTCCAACAACACAAAAGAAGACTCTATACATGGACATCACCAGATGGTCAACACCGAAATCAGATTGATTATATTCTTTGCAGCCAAAGATGGAGAAGCTGTATACAGTCAGCAAAAACAAGACCAGGAGCTGACTGTGGCTCAGACCATGAACTCCTTATTGCCAAATTCAGACTTAAATGGAAGAAAGTAGGGAAAACCACTAGACCATTCAGGTATGACCTAAATCAAATCCCTTATGATTACACAGTGGAAGTGAGAAATAGATTTAAGGGCCTAGATCTGATAGATTGACTGCCTGATGAACTATGGAATGAGGTTCGTGACATTGTACAGGAGACAGAGATCAAGACCATTCCCATAGAAAAGAAATGCAAAAAAGCAAAATGGCTGTCTGGGGAGGCCTTACAAATAGCTGTGAAAAGAAGAGAAGCGAAAAGCAAAGGAGAAAAGGAAAGATATAAACATATGAATGCAGAGTTCCAAAGAATAGCAAGAAGAGATAAGAAAGCCTTCTTCAGCAATCAATGCAAAGAAATAGAGGAAAACAACAGAATGGGAAAGACTAGGGATCTCTTCAAGAAAATCAGAGCTACCAAAGGAATATTTCATGCAAAGATGAGCTCGATAAAAGACAGAAATGGTATGGACCTAACAGAAGCAGAAGATATTAAGAAGAGATGGCAAGGATACACAGAAGATCTGTACAAAAAAGATCTTCACGACCCAGATAATCACGATGGTGTGATCACTCACCTAGAGCCAGACATTCTGGAATGTGAAGTCAAGTGGGCCTTAGAAAGCATCACTACAAACAAAGCTAGTGGAGGTGATGGAATTCCAGTTGAGCTATTCTAAATCCTAAAAGATGATGCTGTGAAAGTGCTGCACTCAATATGCCAGCAAATTTGGAAAACTCAGCAGTGGCCACAGGACTGGAAAAGGTCAGTTTTCATTCCAATCCCAAAGAAAGGCAATGCCAAAGAATGCTCAAACTACCGCACAACTGCACTCATCTCACACGCTAGTAAAGTCATGCTCAAAATTCTCCAAGCCAGGCTTCAGCAATATGTGAACCGTGAACTTCCTGATGTTCAAGCTGGTTTTAGAAAAGGCAGAGGAACCAGAGATCAAATTGCCAACATTCATTAGATCATGGAAAAAGCAAGAGAGTTCCAGAAAAACATCTATTTCTGCTTTATTGACTATGCTAAAGCCTTTGACTGTGTGGATCACAATAAACTGTGGAAAATTCTGAAAGAGATGGGAATAGCAGAACACCTGATCTGCCTCTTGAGAAACCTATATGCAGGTCAGGAAGCAACAGTTAGAACTGGACATGGAACAACAGACTGGTTCCAAATAGGAAAAGGAGTTCGTCAAGGCTGTATATTGTCACCCTGCTTATTTAACTTCTATGCAGAGTACATCATGAGAAACGCTGGACTGGAAGAAGCACAAGCTGGAATCAAGATTGCCAGGAGAAATATCAATAACCTCAGATATGCAGATGACACCACCCTTATGGCAGAAAGTGAAGAGGAACTCAAAAGCCTCTTGATGAAAGTGAAAGTGGAGAGTGAAAAAGTTGGCTTAAAGCTCAACATTCAGAAAACGAAGATCATGGCATCTGGTCCCACCACTTCATGGGAAATAGATGGGGAAACAGTGGAAACAGTGTCAGACTTTATTTTTCTGGGCTCCACAATCACTACAGATGGTGACTGCAGCCATGAAATTAAAAGACACTTACTCCTTGGAAGGAAAGTTATGACCAACCTAGATAGCATATTCAAAAGCAGAGACATTACTTTGCCAACAAAGGTTCGTCTAGTCAAGGCTATGGTTTTTCCTGTGGTCATCTATGGATGTGAGAGTTGGACTGTGAAGAAGGCTGAGCGCCGAAGAATTGATGCTTTTGAACTGTGGTGTTGGAGAAGACTCTTGTGAGTCCCTTGGACTGCAAGGAGATCCAACCAGTCCATTCTGAAGGAGATCGGCCCTGGGATTTCTTTGGAAGGAATGATGCTGAAGCTGAAACTCCAGTACTTTGGCCACCTCATACGAAGAGTTGACTCATTGGAAAAGACTCTGATGCTGGGAGGGATTGGGCGCAGGAGGAGAAGGAAATGACAGAGGATGAGATGGCTGGATGGCATCACTGCCTCGATGGATGTGAATCTGGGTGAACTCCGGGAGTTGGTGATGGACAGGGAGGCCTGGCGTGCTGTGATTCATGGGGTCGCAAAGAGTCGGACACAACTGAGCGACTGATCTGATCTGAAATAGCAAAACATTATTAAGTCTTCTGCAAATCCCAGAATTAAATAGACACAGGTGTCTCAAGTGTGTGATCAGGATAAAACAAGAACCATACTAACTTCAGTTAACATAAGAAGCAGATATTTTCTATCAATTAGTCCCTCATTAGCCACTTGGATGTGAGAATGATTTAACCAGTGGATAATAATTGAGATATTACCTTCTGCCCAGCATTGTACTAGAACCTATATTTAATCAGCTTCTTAGTATCTCTACATATCAGAAACCTTTTTGGGCATTTGTTAGAGTGTGAAGTTCAGCTTAAGAGAATGCTGTCTGAGGGTTGAATTCTCTGATAAGGATTTTCCATTATATATAGAAATCAGATGGGAAGGGTTCAAGCAAAACAAACTTTGCTCAGCACTTTGTGACTGAAACATTGACAAGCACTTCACATGCAGTTTTATTTGTTATCATTGTTCAGTCACTAAGTCGTGTCTAACTCTTTGCAGCCCTATGGACTGCAGCACAACAGGCTTCCCTGTCCGTTGTCTCCTAGAGTTTGCTCAAATTTGTATCCATTGAATCGATAATGCTATATAACCATCTTGTCGTCTGCTGCCCTCTTTACTTACTGCCTTCAATCTTTCCCACCAGCAGTGTCTTTTCCTATGAGTCAGCTCTTCCCATCAGGTGGCCAAAACATCAGAGCTTTACCTTTAGCATCAGTCCTTCCAATGAATATTCAGGGTTGATTTCCTTTGGGATTGACTGGTTTGATCTCCTTGCTGTCCAAGGGACTCGCAAGAGTTTTCTCCAGCCCCACATTTCAAAAGCATCAATTCTTTGGCCCTCAGCCTTCTTTATGGTCCAATTCTCACGTCCATACATGGCTATTGGAAAAACCATAGCTTTGACTACATGGACTTTTGTTGACAATGTGATGTCTTTGCTTTTAAATATACTGTCTAGGTTTGTCATAGCTTTCCTTCCAAGAGCAGGAGTCTTTCAATTTCCTGGCTACAGTTGCTGTCGGCAGTGATTTTGGAGCCCAGGAAAATAAAGTGTGTCAATGCTTCTACTTTTTCACCTTCCATTTGCCATGAAGTGATGGGACTAGATGCCATGATCTTAGTTTTTTGAATGTTGAGTTTTTAAGCCAACTTTTTCACTCTCCTCTTTCTTCACCCTCATCAAGAGGCTGTTTAGTTCCTCTTCACTTTCTGCCATTTTAATCCTCATTAAATCTACAAGATAGGTTATTATTATCCCATTTTAAAGATAAAGAACTTTTGGTTTAGAGTGGTGTTTTGACCTAGTTATCCTCTCATGGAACAAGGAGAGTTCCTTTTAGGTAACGTCCATAGCTAAAAATAAATACATAAATAAAATAAAATTTAAAAATCCAATATGGCATTGTCATACTTCTATAGAGAACAAATGAGAGACAGTAAACAGAACTTCTACAGCAAGGATTGGTAATCTATTTCTGTAAATGACCGGATAGTAAATATTTAAGTCTTTATGGGCCATAGGGTATCTGTTGCAACTACTCAACTCTGCCATTGCAACTCAAAAGCAGCTACAGACAATTTCTAAACCAATGAACAGGTTGAAATAAAATGATCTGTGAACATTGAGTCTGAATTTCATATAATTTTTAATTGTCACAAAATAATCTCCTTTTCATTTTTTTCCAATCATTCAAAAATGTTGAAATTATTTTTAACTCATGGATTATACCAAAATAAGCAGTGGGACTGTTTTGACCCATGGGTCATAATTCATGGACCCCTGCTTTGTATAGAAGTAGTAGTGTTAGTAGTTATAGCTAATACTTCTTGTCTCGGTACTATGTCCCAAGGACTATGCTAAGCAGCTTATGTAAAAAAGTATTTAATATTAGCATATCTTATCAGACAGATGACAATAATATTAGTCCTACTTGCTCAAGATCACATAGCTATGGATGATGAAAGAATCAGGATACAAACCCAGGTCTTTTATATTTCAAACTCTAAGTTTATAATATATTTATGAATAAAAATGTATTTATGCAAATCAGAAATATGACTGAGTCTGAATTTATGTAGCACCTAGTATACATAATAGGAGTTTGGGGATGAATAAATCCATAGCAGTGGGAACAGAACATGGAAGAACTGAGCCTTAAATTTGGCCTTGACAGAATTAAGATGTTTCTTTATCTACATTTTAGTAAGAGGTAGTGAGTAGGGTAGGGATAGCATAAACAAAGTGAAAAATAAATTCAGTTTAGCTTTCATACAAAGCTTGGTATAATTTCATGTGCATTCATATAATGTCTGGAGCTTCACAGTGTATTTTTAAAAGATTTTGAAAAAAGTTAAAACCGTTCAAATATATCAATGTTGTTTCTTAGTTCTAACAAACGTTAGACTAAGATGTTAACTTTAGATAAGAACAGAGAGCATCATTCACCACCAAGTACTACAAAGATTAAGTCATTTTTAAAATGTATTTTAATTTTTAAATTTTTATTGAAGTATAATTTACAATGTTGCATTAGTTTCTGCTGTACAACCGAATGAATTAGCCATGCTTATACATATATCTACTCTCTTCCAAACTCCATTTGCATATAGGTAATTACAGAGGACCAAATATAGTTCTCTGTTCTATATAGTAGGTTATTTGTTAAGGGTTAAGTCTTAGCTCACTACAGTCTCTGATTAACAGTGCACTCTGAGAGGAAATTAAGATAACAGAACGAGGTGCCCTGTGCTTTGACAAGCAGGACACTTAGATATTTAGATGTGTATCTTAAGAATTTTAATGACCCCATATTCTTGCATCTTTTGTACATAGAAAAGTACTAAAATTATTAATTTGAGGTATCTGTTCTTAGTGATTAGCAGTAGTCTTTACCAAGAAGTATGCTTGACTGCATCTATTCCCTAGCCAAAAATCATACACAAACTGGCTTCTCCCTAATCTCTTTAGGGCAGTTTCCTTCGATCTAAATGGTTTCACCAGCTGTAGTTTTCAACAAGACCGAGAATAAAGCTTCAACTCACAACACATGTGTCATGTGCCTTACTTTAAGTTCACAGGGGAAAACTTGGCGAGGGGTTTCTAGAAACTGTACATGATATTTGCAACTTTTTCTGAATCTAAAATTATTAGAAATAAAAAAAATGACAAAATACTCTGATAGTTTTCAAATGCAACTTTGAGAACCTACCTGTTCAGAATATCTCCCAACTCAAAAAATTTATTTGATTTTCTCTGTATATGTCCTGGGCTTAATCTGAGGCTTTGAGTTTCCCACAGCTAGCCCTGATTTATTTCCAGAGGAGGAAACCTTAGAGTGATTTAGAGATGAGCATTCAGGATGTAATACTCCATCTGCTCCTGCTATCATTCCAAAACTTTCTGATATCAGATCCATGGCATGGCAGCTTTTTGATGTTGGATCGATGATATAAACAACAATCTTGAGTGACAGCTTAATCAAGTTAAAACTCCAGCAATAATACTTCAGAGGTATAGAAACATCTGCTAGAGATCTACTGAGAATCAAAGAATGAACCTGAAAGAACTTAATTTTATAAAAAAGGCTTCCCAGAGGTCTGCTCTCCAAAGGGTTTCTTTTCCATTAGAGAAGATTGATGATAAGTCAACAAAAGAAAAGCCTTTCTCTTTGAACCAGGTGAGTTTGATGGTAGTGAGGTATTGGAAGGGAGTTTTGAAATTATCTCCTTCTACAGTTTCTTTGGCACAATAAATATAAACAGTCAAACATTATTTAACCATACCCAGAATCTACTCAGGGAGAAGGCAATGGCACCCCACTCCAGTACTGTTGCCCAGAAAATCCCATGGATGGAGGAGCCTGGTAGGCTGCAGTCCATGGGGTCGCTAAGAGTGGGACACAACTGAGCGACTTCACTTTCACTTTCCACTTTCATGCATTGGAGAAGGAAATGGCAACCCACTCCAGTGTTCTTGCCTGGAGAATCCCAGGGACAGAGAACCCTGGTAGGCTGCAGTCCATGGGGTAGCACAGAGTTGGACACGACTGAAGCAACTTGGTAGTAGTAGTAAAATCTACTCAACTGCTTTATAGTATTGCAGTGCCCATTGAAAGGAAAGCCATTGAGTAGAGATCCTTTAATTCAAGTGAGTAAATTAAGTAATAAATTAACCATATTTTCAATGGCTATAATATGCTCATATTTTCATGTTAATTCATTTCTCTGGAATTAGAATGTGCCTTAATATTAGCAGTATCTTACAATTGCTGCCTGCCTTCTGCCTGAATTGAAATTGTTTTTTTTTTTTTTTTTTCAGAGAGAATTTACAGTGGCTTCTGTCAGTCCCTTAGGTTGGCCTCTACCCACCCAAGAGATGTCTTTAAATTAAACTCAGTCTTTGGAACTACACTGTTAGTCTTTAGACTTTAGACTTGAATGAATATATACTTGGCTAGAAAAAAATATTCAGAGGAGATTTTCCTTTCCTACATTTGAGACATGCAGGCTTCCTTGTGGTCTCTTTCTGCATGGTAGGTTTCCTGCCAGTTACTCTTTCAAGGAGCATAAAGTCCTTTTATATTATGGCTTTAAGCGCCATTTCTTACTAATCTCCCCATGTGGGGTAGTTTGGGTTTTCTTCCTCAAATATATAGAACACTGGTGCATCTCAAAATCAATGTCTTCTCTTCAGTGAAATATGAAAACCTCTCAAGTTTGAGTATTATTTTTACTAGCTGCTATGCTAAATGTTTACATATATTATATCATCAAATGCTCCCTAGAACTATGAGTAGCATTCCTTGCTTTGTAGTTCATCTTTTCTTGAATGTGACGGTACAGTATTATGTGTGTATGTTTTTGATATTATATGTGTGGCTTCTTTTTAAGCAGCAACTTGGTTTCTTTAATTTCAACAGGAATTCATACTCTCAGAGTACTGAGCTAACCATCTAATCAGGAAGTGCATTACTTCAAGCATTTTTCTTATTCACATTCCAGCAGAAAGCAAATGCTTCACTAATGAACAATTTCAGAAATAAATTTTATTGATTAAATTGCAAACTTGTTAAAGAACATGAAAAATGTTAGAAGTGGGCTTTGGTTAGTGTCATTAAAGATTTCCACATAAGTGATTGTTAAAATATAGAAAGTCTCCCTTCTTTTGCACAGCTGGGTGTAGAAACTGATAGATCCTTCTCTATCCCTGGTGCTGGCACCTGAGAATTTAGACAGAACTGTGCCATTGGTCTGGAGAATTTCCATCTGCCTGATGCCAAATAATAGGAAAACAGTATCTTGCCTCTAAATATTGCTTTATCCATCTTGAATGAACATTTCATGCAAGGTATGGTTGGAACATATAACAGAAGAGAGAGGTAGACTATTGGTTCTGTTTCTCTGGAAAACCCTGATTCATACATTAGGTTTAGATGAAGTCGTGAGGGTGGGGCCCTCATGATGGTAGTAATGCCTATATAAGAAGAGATACGAGAGAGGTTTTTTTTCTCTTTTCTCCTTCTCCCTCCCTCACTGAATGCCTGGGATCCAACCCAGACTATACCTCATAACATCTATATAATGTTAGCTTAAAACTGTTTCCTGATCTGTAAATGGGCATAGAAAAATCATTGGTCTCATAGGCTAGTGAGCATTAAAGACTGAAAAATCATATACAGCACTTAAATGAGTGCCATGAAGACAGTATGTACTTAATAATGATTATTGTCTTTATCACCATCATCATCATCAAAGGAAGCAGATGGCATGCATTTTGAGGATAATCTCACTTCTGATGCCATTTTACCATACTATATTATATAGCTATATACAGGGCCACGTTTTATGTTCACAACATGTTAGCATCACTACCCAAGAAGGAAGGAGATGAGAATATTCCACCGACTTACATAAGGTAACATTTTTCACTACTTTGGACCAACACGGAAATAAAGGTCACTTTTACATTTACTAAGTGGACCTCATGAGTTGAAGTTCAACTGTCTTTTCCCCAATATTTATTGCAATTTTTATTGGCTCTAATAGGAGATAGATTAAACTTACTTGAGGTATGATAATTATAGAAGGCATAACAGGTGTAGATTTTAGAAGCAAAGGCTCTCTGAGTCTATGTCAATCACAACAGGGCCCTGGAAATATCCAGGACAAAATGAGAGCAGAAAAAGCAGCCAAGCTTCAGAACTTGTGTTTGCTAAATATGAAAATAAAAAATAAATCAAAGTCACTTAGGAAGCAAATAATTATACATCCTCCCTCCTCTCATTGTACCATACTGAGAAATATTAATTTCCCTGCTTCTTCTAAGTGGTGAGTTGTCATTTGACTTAGCTCGGGCTCAAAGTTATCGTAGACTCTTGCTTGGAAGAAAAGTTTTGCTGAGTACTTTAGTATAAGTGATATTGTATAGAGATATATTTAACCCACTGAAAGGAACCAACTATTTTTAAGGATTCAAATTCACTAATTAGTTGTGTACAAAGTACTGTTATTTATAACTAGCTATCAAGTAATTAGGATCCACCAGGATTTTACCCAGAAATATTTGTTTAAAGTTAGTTACTATAGGTTTTTGAAAGTAATAACTTTATTTTTTTATGTTTTTGAAAATAATAACTTCAAAATTTATTTTATAGCTATTATTTAAGTCTAGTCACATATATCCAAAGCAGTGAAACTGATACTGATACTTCTTATAAACTGGAGAGTTTCAGTAAATATCGATACTTATAGCAGGGAACGTTTGAAGGCATTTGAGCTTTGCATTTAAAAAGAGTGTGAATTCTCTGAAACCACCTTATCTACATTATTATCTGCATTATTCCTCTAATTTTTCTGTTCACTGATGATTGCTTAATTTGCTTGTGAAAGCCGCATTTTACTTAGTAAAAGCTCAATGATTCTGATTTAATAGTTATATTCAGAGTTTTTACTGAATCTTAAAAAAACTTGATCATTACATCTTTATTTCTAATACTGAAAATACTGAAAAAATATATGTAGCAGTGCATTTTGGAATACTGTATAGCCATTAAAATAACCATTACAAATTTATAACAGACTAATGTCTGCAAGATGGTAGACTGGGAGGTCTAAGCCATTCTACTCCCATAAAAATGACACTTGACTATTCACAGATGAAAACAGCTCTGAGAATGCTTCAGAATATGATTAAAGATGGAGCCCAAAACCTGAGGTTGACCACACAGAAAAGTGTGGGAAGCATTTTACCTACGTCTTTAAGAAGAGGTAGAAGATACTGTGTATCATGTTCTTTTTGCTTAAGCCTTGATGGAAATTCTGCTAGTGGAAAGTTCTCTTTGCTTTTCTATGGCAGGAACAAGTTTTTTCTCTCTCTCTCACACACACATACACACACACATTCAATTATAAGTACCATCTCCAAGTGTTTGACAATCGGCTGAAGGCTTTTGCCTGTTGTCAGCACAGGTTTCAAACTCTCCCCAGGGATGCCCTTTACTGAGCAAAGCATGAGGAATGAAGAATGACTAGCTGCCTTCCTGCCAGTGGGGTGGGGGCAGCAATCGTCAACTCAAGTACAAAAGAGCCAGACTGTCCTTCTGGGTCTCAATTTTAACTAAATATTTCTTCTCTAATACCCCTCAAAACTTAATGAATCCAAAGCTTCTAGGAATGGTGCCACAGAATGAATGCTACAGAAGGTCCTGACAGTATTTCATAGTATTCATCAACGTGTGTGAAAGAGCTCTTTTATTAGCTCTTCATCATAATACCCAAGGGATAACAAGATCATTCCATGGGAGTGGGAGAAAGCCAGATTTGGCTTTGAGGAAGGCACAGAATGTGGGATGTTGCTAAGAGAGACGTGTGGATCTTTCCGTACATGAATGATGTGGCTACAGGGGTGTGTATGTGCGTGCATACGATCACACGCTTGCACTATCACAAATGTTGGGTAGCATATATTCCCGGTGAGCATCTCTTGACATGGGAGATAGGATGCGATGGGTGTATTCATGAAAAACAGGAGGTAACCAGAGATGCTTTCTTGGATTGCCTTCTTCATCTAGTGCTGCCTTATAGATCAGTGGCCTCAGACCCTAATTACTATACTCTACCCCACCAATGCCATTCCTCCTTTTTACAGAATACTCTATATCCTTCTTCCTCTGATTGTAGGAGGGAAAAAACCAACTTGTAAGAGTTGCAACTGTATTTTACTTGCATCTTAAGAACAGAAGCTATGACTTTTCACATAGAATGAATTTGCCCTGACACAATGAAATATTGAAAAACAAGTCATTGCAGTTGTGTGTCTTGGTTTCTAGTTAGCACATTTGCCACCCCATAATACATTTGTATCCTTCCTATAGGATTATTGGAATAAGAATTACAATAATGCTAACTTAAATACTGATCTCAGGAAATAAAAATTTAAGAAAATTTGTAAAAATTAACATTTAAAGGAAGAAAGAAAGGAAATTTAGATACAGAGATTGTGGCACCTTTAGAGCGTCCTCCTTGGCCTATCAAAAAGCTTATTTTCCACTTGAGATTTTGGCCATTATCCTTCAACTTGATTATAGCTTAGCAAAGGTGCCAATGATTTCATTCACAAATGGAAAGGTCCATCTGGAGTTTGAGGAAGTGACTGAAGGTGGGAAAATACCAATTAGAATTTTTACTGGTGTTGTCTCATAGCCCACATACCAGGATTGGGGAGTGTGTGCTCCTCCCTGGAGGAGGAACAGCCATCTGGGGCTTTGTTCTCTGATTTTATATGAAAGTCAGAGAGATTAGCAGTGTGGGCAGAGTCGTAATAGGCTGGGCTGCTTATACTACTATTAAAAGTCCATTCAGGTCAAACTACAGGGAAGTCCACAGACAGAGAACAGTGGCTACATACATGTAATGCCCCCTTTCAATGTATATTGGAATCTGATAACTAGGTTAAATTTTGATGCAAAGATCCCTAGGAATGATGCATTTGATAATAATCCTGCCCATAGAAGGACATAGGTCATTGGTACTTTATCATCTCAAACTTCTGGAGACATCATAGATACAACAGATTAGTGGACTATGCAGCTATTTGAAGCTTCAAAATCTTGTTATTATGATTTTAAAGTTTTTATCTATAATCTTATTTTTAGTAAGTAGAATGTACTGAATATAGATTTCCCCCCATCTCTACAACCAATCATTTTATGGATATAAAAGAATATGTCAAGGAATTTTCTCTCTCTCTTTGCTTTAGTTCTGTCTTTCTCTGCCTCTCTCTATTTCTATCTCTCTGCCATTCAGTTCTCTTTCTTCTTTGGACCTAAAAAGTCCCATTCAGCTCCAGTGTTATATGATTCTCCCATTCAAATCCCACCCCACACCCACTCCTCAATACATGTGCTCCATCCCTGCTTCTGCCCTTAGAAATGCAATGACAGCTTATTAGATATAATCCCTCAAAAAACTCAAAAGCAATACTGTCACACTGGAAGATTTTCTCCTCAGAAAGCTGTTTAATTTGATGGTTATCATTTGTCAAAGCCCACTGTTTGTGCAGATTAATTAAAACCTGTGGTTCCAGCTGCTGCATGGTAGCCCTCCTTGTAACAAAAAACAATTTGCAGTCCTAAATTCATCAGTCTACATCTGATCCCCTTGGAAGTCTTTACCCTACTGTGTAAGACAACATCACTCAACCTGCCCCAGACCTGGGACAGTACATAGGAAAACGGAATCCTTTAATACGTGTCTTTTCTTGTTGAAATCTTAATGCATAAAATTGTTAGAGATGCCCACCCCCACCAAAATTGAGATCAGTAAATTGAAGACCCCAGATGAGATCTCAATTAGACAACAGGAAGTGAAACTGAGCTGCTAAATCCCAAACTCATTTAAAATATCATGATCTAGCAAATGATATTTTAAAAAGTGTTTTGCTGTTTTGATTATCAAGAGTCCTTATGTGTTATGGATTAGCAGATGCTATCATTTCCCAATAAATAAAGATACTTAATAAGAAATAGCTATTTGATGAAATGAGCCTAATTTATTTTCGTTTGTAAAATCTGCTGAGACCAAATACTGTTACCTGCAGTCAAGTTTTGCTTATCCAAAGTAATCTCCATATAATTGAAATCCCCAAATTTAAAAGTTTAACCGATTCACATCTATAATATTAAAAATTGGTTTCCAGCAAACACAGACCTGCTGAAGAGAGGAGGAAAATAAAGAAGTTATTTTCCACCTATATTTTAAATTGAAAATACATCTTAAATCCTCTAAAGCAGCTCATTGTTGCACAAATGAACTCAAAATACTCCAGAGAAAACCATGGGCCTCTAACACTTCCAGATATTCACAGCATTCCACCTTTGATGCGAGCGAAGTGTGAAATATATAAATTATATATAATGACCAAAAGCCTTCTCCATTTTAATTGCTGTTGGCAACAGTTGGTACTGTTGTTAAACTACAAGGCTATATAGAAGAAATTTCTTAGTAAAATCCATGTATATGTTCTAAGGTTGGTTGGTGCAGTGCTTTTTTTTCTTCTTGTTTTAGCTAGCCTGACTAGCTACCTTAACTTTGTATTTGCTTCCATTCTCCTATTTCGGTTTCCAGACTAAATGGACCGATGACTTTACTACCTGAAATGGTTCATTGGTTAAAATAACTAAACTAGGTCTATGCCTGGGACCTACTAAAGCAAAAAATGTTTAAAGCAAGATCTCAACTATGACCCTAAAACTAGGAAACAAAAATAAACCCACATAATACATCAGTTATTATTATTATTATTTTTTTTTTCCTTGTGGGCTTTCTAGATGGCTCAGTGGTAAAGAATCCACCTGCAGTGTGGGAGATGCAGCTTCAATCCCTGGGTCAGGAAGATTCCCTGGAGAAGGAAATGACAACCCACTCTAGTGTTCTTACTTGGATGAAATCCCATGGACAGAGGAGCCTGGTGGGCTGTAGTCCATGGGGTCCAAAAGAGTTGGATGTGACTTAGTGACTCAACAACACGACAACACCCTTTAATCCGTTGCCCTTCTTCAAGTCTGTTCTTCTAAATGCCACTTCTAATACTATGGCAGGTCTCCTGTCCCTACTTCATCTTCAGTTTTTACCTCCCATCTTCCCTATATAGGGCTTTGGTGTCCTTTACATAATTCATTAGGAAACTAATCTGTAAACACTGACTTTGGGGGGAAATATATGTCGACTGAACAACAACAACAACAAAAGCACAAGTGGTGAGAATTATGTTTTATTTAATGGACTTGCTGAGGACTTAGGCTCGGGAGGCAGCTTCTCAGATAGCCCTGAGGGACTGCTCAGAAGAGGTAAGGAAGGAGCCGGGATATATAGGAATTTTCACAACAAAGGTCATGTAGTTGGAACATCAACAGATTACCATTAATTAAAGACAACCAGATTTCTCAAGTCAATGAATTTAGCACTTTTCTATTTTGAGGAACATACAAGAGTCTGGGGTCATTGAAACCATTCCTTTGATATGCACCTTTGCCATCTAAGGGCAGCATTCTGTTCTTTCCCATCCTGAATCTCCCTGGGGCCGACTATCAGGGTGACTGTAGTTGCTGACTGCTGCAACATCCTTTGTTTACTGATATGCAGGCAACATTTGTAATTCACATATATAGATTAAACAAACTTAAAATGAGTCCCAGCATGCTTTGATTATCATCTTTTCTTCTAAAGAACACCTTGATTAGCCATCTTTATCATCCCATAAAATTGGATTTATTCTGGGGCTTTATCTTTCTCCCCAGTAATTCTTCTGGGGTTTTGTTGCAGGGGCATGTTTCATCCCTTTTCAGTAATACAGAATAAATAAGCAGCATTGTCACTCTGCTCTCCCAAAATAGGGGCAGGCCTTCTTGCCTGACACATATACATCCTCATTTCATGTGGGGAGTTCATTAAGGGAATGTTGCAACCCAGCCAAGGATGAGAAGCCTGGGGCCCTTTGCAAAACAGCACTTTAAAAGAGCAAGGCAAAAGGAATGATTTTTATTTTAACCCAGGCTCTTATTCATCTGTCAGAGGTCACCCCACCTCACACAGCAGGAGAGACCAGTGACAAGTATTTGACCAGTTCAAGAGGCAACTGTTTCACACAGGCAGCTTCTCTCAAGAAAACCATTAAAGCACATCAACCCTGACAGCTGCACAGACACCCTGAGGGCTGTGCTGCAGAGACCAAGCCTTAATACATCCGCAGGCTTTCCAGGGGCCTGTGTGGCTGCTTGTTTCAGTGAGATGAGATTTCAGTTCCATACAGTGATGGGGAGACCCTGGGAGTGGGGGGTTGAGAGGGATGCCAAGGGGGGAGGGGAGAGTTGAACAGCAACTGAATGCTGTAAGATGACTTGATGATGGTTTTGAAGGTCTAATCTGTAAAAATGCATACATCTCAATCCAAAATGACCTCAAGTCTTTGTTTGTAGCACCAGGTCAATACTTCTAGGAATTGTGCACCATGTTTGCAGAAAGTTAGAATGGGTTCTGGTTACCAGCACATCACTCCACCTGTAACTGTCTAACAGCATTTAGCTTGTTGAGAAATAATGCACTACACTATCCAGTAGTCTGGGGATACAAGTGTTAAAAAAACAAACAAACAAATAATGCTTACATGATAAGGCAAGGAAGCTGTTAGAGGAGGAAGGATCCCTTTCAAGGCCCGAGAGCGGGTTCTTACCTAATACTCAGAAATGAATTGTCTGAGGAGAAACATGTGTTGACAGAGTAAGAGATTTCATTGGGAAGGGATTGCCCAGAGCAGCAGGGTGAGGGAACCCAAGAGAACTGCTCTTCCACATTGCTGAAAGTATCGGGTTTTGTGGTGATGGGGTTAGTTTCAGGGTTGTTTCTGGTCAATCATTCTGACTCAGGGTCCTTCCTGGTGGCGTGCATATCTTTCAGCCAAGATGGATTGCAGAGAGGGAGATTCTGGGAGGTTGGTAGGACATATGGTCTGGTATCTCCTCTCTTCTTTAGACCTTTCTTGAATTCTTTCAGCTGGTGGCAGCTTGTTAGTTCTGCGTTCCTTACCAGGATCTGCTACTGTTACTCATGCAAGTGGTTACTATAGTGTCTGGCCAAGGCAGACGGTTTCAGTCAATGGTTCCCCTAACAAAGGTGCTAACATTAATGATAGATTTTGGAAGTGGTAAAAGTGTTAGTTGCTCAGTCATGCCCAACTCTTTGCGACTCCATGGACTGTAGCCTGCCAGGCTTCTCTGTCCATGGGGATTCTCCAGGCAAGAATACTGGAGTAGGTAGCCCTTCCCTTCTCCAAAGGCTCTTCCCAATCCAGGGACCAAATCCAGGTCTCCTGCATTGCAGGCAGATTCTTCACTGTCTGAGCCACAAGAGCAAGCTGTCTCAAATCTTACTCTTTCCCTCTAAGTCCTAACTGTGTATATCTGTTTAGTCTTTGTGAGATGTCCTGAAACCCATGAGGAGAAAAGCCAGTTGTAATGGTCTTAACATTCTGGTGTTAGAATAGGAGCTTTGGCTAATAGGGAAGGCTTCTTCTTGCTGATATAAACTAAGAAAATGTGCACTGCTCACCCTTCATCTGACAATGGTTTGAATAAACTCCTAGGAGACAGTGGGGCATGGTGAGCCTCCAAGTCTTCTGAGGAACATGCTAGTCCCTGTTGCAGAGTCCTGCCTATTCCTAATTTAGAAACTTTCCAGCCAGCTAATGGGTAACACTGGAACCTAAGTGATAAGCCCTGGAGATGCCCAAACCATTTAACAGTAACATATTAAATTAATCATTATAATAGCAATAATTTCATTCACAGGTGCACAGGTCTAACTGCCATGTATATGTACTGTCTTATTTTACCCTATCATAGCCCATGAATAGCCCTACTTTTCATGCCACTACATAGATTAGGGGGAGAAGGCAATGGTGCTCCACTCCAGTACTGTTGCCTGGAAAATCCCATGGATGGAGGAGCCTGGTGGGCTGCAGTCCATGGGGTCGCTAAGAGTCAGACACGACTGAGCAACTTCACTTTCACTTTCCACTTTCATGCATTGGAGAAGGAAATGGCAACCCACTCCAGTGTTCTTGCCTGGAGAATCCCATGGACGGAGAAGCCTGGTAGGCTGCAGTCCATGGGGTTACACAGAGTAGGACACGACTGAAGTGACTTAGCAGCAGCACATAGATTAGAACTTGGGTATCAAAATTAGATGAAATGGTTTGTCTATAGTCAAATACAGTAGTATGACAGGGGGTTATAAATTGTGTCATCATGTTGATTTAATTATGAATTCTGATTTTCTTGTTTATGAACTATGTGGTCTCCTTCAAGTAACTTACCTTCTGATCCATATATTAATGGTTCATCTCATAGTAGGATTATTATAGGGACTAAAAATAAGATAATAGCTCTAGTTTCAGGTAGATCAGGTTAAACAGGTAGCTGAAGGCTTGACATAGAGGAAGCACAATGAATTCAGGTTTAAAAAGTAAGCCAATGATATTATTCTCAATTTGAAAAGAATAGTTAATGAAATTCAAAAAATCTAAGGAATTTATTCAAGTCCATACAGAAGTAGATCACAGACCTGAACTAGAGACTAGAATTTCCAGCTAGTTTAGAATTCTTTATACATTATCACAAGTTCACTCTACTTTTGAGAACATGAAGATATATGTTGTCAGTGGAATACTACTCATTAGAGAAGTCAGATTAAAAAAAAATTCACTATACAACTTAAATCTGTTGAGCTAAGAATAATTAGAATTATTTTCCATTGTTGGATAGATGAAATGAGACAAGTTAACTTTGTAAGATTAAAAGTCAGTAACCTTCAATTTTATGAGAATAAACGTGGGAGGTCTATTGTCAGGTGGATAGATGCAAGGAATGACCTCTTAAGAGTCTTCAGTTTTCTAGGATCAGGGCTAATAAGATCTTTAACTCAGAATCCCACTTCTATCCATCTTTCTCTCTCTCAAGAAAGGCCATGGTAGAGCAGGTCAAACTACAAGTAGAACATCTTAATTGCCTCCCTCCAAAATAGTTGTCCGACAAAATGAATTACATTTCTTCATAGATTCTCATTTATTTTCCCAACTCTAAGAAATGTAGTGAAGACATTCCTATAGTCCCAGGGAAATAAAACAGGACAGAAAAGTGCTTAATTTTTTTTTCAAATATTCACACACACAAAAATAAAAACATGAAGCCTTCTTTCCAGTCTCCATTCCACAATTAGGCTTGAGTGACATCTGAGTCAAATAAGTTGTGGTTATGAATATTTTATCAGATTTTTGACAAGACATCTATCTCACTGTAGATGAGGCCTGATCTTAAATCACCTTGGACAGTTTTGGTTCCTAATTAGGTGGTTAGTACACTACCAGTTGGGAGATCTGGATTTTATTTGGGTTCTATGATTATGAGATGGGTGAGATAATTGAGAACTTGGATCTGGTCCAATTAATTCTCTTGGTAGTTTACTATCTCTTCAGTTCTGCTAGACACTTAGGCACTAACATAGCACACTGGTATTAATTTAAAGTGAAGCTCTAGAAAGGCACAGTGAAATAGCATTGTTTCCAGTCTGAACCAATAATCCCATTTAAAATGGTATTGTATCTATATATATATACCCACACTGTAAGCTCAACACAATCCATTCCTTCATTAAGACTGAAGATTTTCTACTATATTCCAACTTCTTCAAGCTTCAGTTTCATCAGAATGATTATCAATCACTAAGTTCTTGGCTGTATCTTAGAGTTCTAATTAAATTTGAGGTTTTTGTCTTGAAACCAATCGAAAATAGTTAACCACTGATTATATGTTAGTTAATACAAAACAACTAGTTTTATAATGCTTTTCAATTAAAAACTCAATATCTTATCTTCTTCAGGAAGCAATTTGGCTGGAACAAGATATACCCTGCCCTGAAATATTTGGGTCAATAAGAATACAACATACTATACTTTATTTTACAGAAAATGTGTTTTGTTTTTTTTTTAAAGGATTGGGAAGAAAAGGTATCAATAGAAATGGGCATTTGAGAGCAACATGTATTAGAATTCAAAATACTAAATGACTCAGCAAAGTAAAATTTATCCTTTTATTAGCAAAAGGTGGAAACATATGAAGTAATTGGAGGGTAAAATGAATTATCTTATATTAATACAAGAAGAAAAAAATGACTAAAAACTCTACCATGATTCTGGTTAAAATGGTGACTTAAACAAAATGCTTTATATATATATATATATATATATATGTATATATATATGTATTCCATTTGATATACCCTCCAAATGACAGTTAAAAACACAAAACACAACAGCACAAGCAGAATGGGAGAGGAGACAAGAAATATCATCAAGGTTGTGAAAGATGAAAAGATGAAAAGTAACTCATATTGAAGAAGAAAACTCCATGTATGAATTTGTGAGAAATGGTTTTCCCATAGAACTCTGAAAAGCCTAGATTCTAAGTGTTTCCAAGAATCATGCTATGGAAAAATGGGAATGAGGTATTAATCTAATATGAAAAGCTTGTGGATGGGCTTAAAATTCATCCCCCAGATTTTCCTTATCATGTCTTTTAGCCAAACAATTACCCTATTCCTACCCCTCAGAAGACAGAATGTTCATTCCTTTCTGGAGAAACTGATCCAGGCAGAGTGGGGGACAGTGTGTGTGTCTGGATCACGTTCATGATTGTACAACCTATATGATAACAGAGAATCTCATACTCACAAGGGCCCCTTACTTGTTTAATACTTTGTTGCTATAGTATTGAAATTCTTAATAATATTTTGTTTAAACAATGAACCCTATTATTATTATTATTATTTTTTTTTACCATAGGTCTCACAACTGATATAACTGGTCCTGGTGTTTTTGGTAGTGAGTTGTGTTGAGGTACCAGAAAGAAAATATGGGCATTTAGGAAAGCATGAAAAGTGGATCATAACTCACCCTAGCCTGTTTCTAGTGTAAGATCAGTGAGATATATTACCCACCCCTTACACCCTCACACACTCAGGCAAAAGACTGAGACATTTTCTTACGAGATATAGAACAACTCTAAAGAATGAAGATATTTGTATTTGAAGGAATTATAGTAAGAATTAGACTGGCTATCCAATCACTCTCCAGTTAAGTCTTCTAGTTAGAAAGAACTCCCCTGGCATCAGCATCTGGAGATTCTATTAGCTATTGTAATGCCTTAGTCTACAGTACAAACTGAGAGCCAAGCAGTACCAGATACTCCAGGAGAAGCTTCAATAGAAACTGATAAAAAGAAAGTTGAGAAAAATTGATTCAACACAGGGAACAGAATGATATGTCAAAAATATTATTGATTTTTATTTATTTTAGAGAGCTAAGAGAACATGCTAATGACTCAAAATTAAAAACAGAGTGCTATTAATTGGAGTAGGGATAATGAAAATAAGCTTAAAAAAAAAAAAAAAAGAAGCCCTTCCCCCAATCAATAAAGGAAGGCAGAATTTAAACAAAAATCCCCCAGAAAGAGAGAATCAATGAAATAAAGCCTAAGGAATTATCTAATAAATCATAAAGGAAATTCCCATAATAGGAAGGTATGTGTCTTCATCACTGAAAGAGGTCATTGGGTGAAAAAAAAATCCACACCACGCCCCCTCATCCTGCCTTATTGCAATACCAGTAGCTGAATGAAGTTTCCAAATTTTCAAGAGGAAGAATGGCATCAGACTTCCAGCATTGCATGTCAGGAGACTGCAGAGTTATGCCTGCCAAATGCTCACAGGAAGTTATTTCCAAACTTGAATTCTTCACCCCACCAGCCACCACTATTGGTTCAAGGTATAACTGATATATTTCTATATTGTAAAGACTCAGAAAGTGTACTTCCAAGCACTATTTCTTAGAAAGCTACCAGCTGGTGCAATGCAGGAGACCCCATTTCGATTCCTGGGTTGGGAAGTTCCCCTGGAGAAGGGATAGGCTATCCACTCTAGTATTCTTGGGCTCCCTTGTGGCTCAGACAGTAAAGAACCCACCTGCAATGTGGAAGACCTGGGTTCAATCCCTGGGTTGGGACGATCCCCTGGAGGAAGCTTGGTAACCCACTCCAGTATTCTTGCCTGGAGAATCCCATGGACAAAGGAGCCTGGTGGGCTACAGTCCATGGGGTCGCAAAGACACAATTGAGTGACTGAGAACAGCACAGTGTACGCAGCAACACAAAGGAAAAAGAATGGGACTTAGGATCTAGAGGGAGGAAATCTCAACCAAATGAGAAGCGAAAGATGAACCCCATGTCCACTGAGAAAACAGCCAGTTTAGATCGAAGCAGGAAGTTGAGGAAGAGCAAGAGAGTTGACTTCAAGGAAAACAATAAATGTGAACTGAGGCTGTTTTTGGAAATATTGAGCATTTGGACAAAAACATTTATAAGCATTTGACAACTCTCCCAGAATATTTTAAAGAGAAAACAAGGACAAGTTGGTAAGAGAACATAGGAAGTTAAGGGGGAAGATGGCCATTATTGAACAAAGGAAAGACAGAAAGGATTCCAGAAAGAAAAATGTAATCATATACACTCTGGTTTTGCAGTAAATGTGCGAATAATTATAATAATGAAAAAGCCAACATTTGGTTAAGGCTCTCCAAAAGTGATGAAACTATATTGGGAGGATTTCAGCAGTGGTGGTACAGGAAAGACTGTAAAAAGTTTGAGGATGTTTGAGGAATAGAACTAAAAATCCTTAGCTGTTTAACTGTAAGAAACCAAATATGTATAAAATTTAAAAAGACACTAAAAAAATCACAATAAACTATTATTATTTATATAAAGATGGGAGAGTGTAAAATAAACAGGATAATTCTACTCTAGATAGGTAAATCATCTTGATAAAAAATAAAAATTAACTTAAAACTTAGGTGATAGAAAAATTTTTGCATCATTCATTGAGGGAGTTCCTTTAACATTGACAAAGACTTGATTGCAGGATATTTTGTATGGCTTTTAAAAATACAGACTTATTGGCATCATTTTTATCTGTTGGATGGTGTTCAAATGGCCCTAAAAGAAAATGCAGCATATCTCTACTCATAATAATAATCAGATATACGTCTACAATGTTCTGTTCTCCCACAGTTGACCCCTGTCATCATGAAGAGATTAAAACTCAGGAAAAAAAAGCCCTTCTCTTCATTTTTTATCCTTTCATTGTCCTCTTGGTTAATGACTGTTTTGTTCCTCTAGGAGTAAAATGAAAGCTTCCAAAATCTAAGAATATTCAAAGACTTTCTCAGAGAGAGTCAATCATGAAACAAGAGTTTCCGCAATGTGAAAATTGAACACATTATGTCTGCTATAAACTTCAAAAAGAAAGATACTCAAGTTTCTAAAAATCTTGAAGGTGGATGTTTGCAGCATTTTGTGTTACAGTAAAATACTTGGAAAAAGACTGATTAAAATTCAGCCCATACAGTGTTTTATTCTATACCACCGAAAATAATCAGAGAGTGATAGGTAGGATGGTACGAAATGATGTTCAAGACATATTGCTAAGATAAAAACAAAACGAAACAACAGCAAAACAAGTATCCATACAAAGCAACCAGTTGCAGAACATTGTGTATGGCACCCTTATCCCTACATGAATTTATTATAAAAGCATAATTTTGCTTGCTTTCAGACAAAGTCACTGAGGTTGGAATCCAAGAATGATTACCATATATACTATATTGCCTTATATTTGTCTTCATATTACTTTCAATTTTATAACAACAATAATAATAATTTTAAAGAAAGAATAATTTTGAAAAAGTCAATAATATATAAATAATGCATTGTATTAGTCCATGCAATCAGTAACCTATACCTTAATTTTAGAAGATTCACTCCTATTTCAGCTCAGGAATTAGAGATAAACTGGAACATTGCCTTAGATATTTAATATGGTAAGAGCAAAGAACATGGGATTTAAGTCAGGAACTCTAATGTCATTTTCCCATGTAAAATCTGGGCATGTTTCATCTTTTAGTCTGTTATATGATAAAATAGGGATAATAATGACCTTTCCTTTACATTGCTTGGAAGAAATACTTCCCATGTGTATTTACACACACTTCCGCATGTTGTTTTCCAGGTCAGGACACCAAGAAGAGGAGAGCAAGCTCACAGCTCACTCCTGAAATGAATCCCACGTTTGAATTCTCCTGGCTGCATTTATGTGACATTGTATATTTTTGCCACTTATAGGCATTTGCACTTAAAAAGGATGTTCTGGGATGCTTCGGTGACTTCTAGTAGAAAAATGCAAATAAATGTAGATTTCTGTTATTATCAGCTTCATCAAAGCAAACAGGCAGAAGCAGGAACATTATTGGAGTTTGATAAGTGGTATATTTGAATGATTTCCCCAGAGGACTGGGGAAAGCACATCTTGTTCCATTTCCTGTTACAGTTGAGCCTCAGTTGCTTCATGCAGAGTTACCTGCATATACCACTCTCAAACCTCCACCCTCACTTTTTTTTTTTTTTTTAGGGTGAGAGCTGCTCTTTTGTTTTCTGAAATGCAATTGCAATAAATGGTAGACTTGAATCAAGACTCTTAGGTAGAAGCAAGTGAGAAAATGCATGAATAACATAACAGAGCATTGGAAGAATCATTTCAGAAGGCAATGTTTATATCATAGAAAAAAGAGAACTTATAGTCTAGTTCTCCAATTAGAACCAAGTGAAAATAAGGACTTCTAGGGACCTCTTGTTGGATTTCCAGTCTAGACCATATCATTTATCTTTGGATATAGTTTGGAATATCTT
Source organism: Bubalus kerabau (assembly GCF_029407905.1). Lineage (NCBI taxonomy): Eukaryota > Metazoa > Chordata > Mammalia > Artiodactyla > Bovidae > Bubalus > Bubalus kerabau. The sequence continues at coordinate 28,793,838 of NC_073645.1, forward strand.
CTGACATTGTCACCTGAATAAATCCAAATTTCCTGGAAGACAGAGGTCTTGTGTTTAGTTATGTATAATACTAAGCCCGGCACATTTCTATGCAGATGGAAGGCTCTTAATAAACTAATGCTGATTGAGTGACTGTTAATCCACAGCAGGGTCAAAACTGGAAATGGCCATTTGATAGCAAGCCAGTATATGTGACCAGGCGTGTTCTGAACGTCTAATTACTCATTCTAGAAAAATATATCATTTGCTTTGATGAGACAAAAAATAAAAATCAATTAGATGATTGTCTCCAAAAATGTATAAAAGACTGCATCATTCCTAAGTGCCTATTATTATAGAACACAATGCCTCAAATGAAATGAAATTTCTGTATTTTAAGACACAGTGGGATTTCAGGAGCAATTTCATAACAGATGGGATGCTTAAGAATGATTCCTCTAATTTTTCTTATGGACAGCCTTCACTTGGTGTTGGATTGGACTCATCAAAAGATCACCGGACAGGAAGCAGGAGCCTTGAATTCTGATTTTAACTCTGTATGTAGTTCACTTGCTGGGTTAAGTCTTCGATTTTTAGCAGAGAGGGGAAATGCTCTCGGGGGGGCCTGAGTTTAGTCCCTAAGGCAAGTTCTCCAGATTTTATTTGCATCAGAGTCACCTGGAGGGTTGGTTAAAACTGATTGCTGGGCTTCACGTCCAGATTTTCTGATTTAGTCGATCTGGAGTTGGGGGAGGAATTTACATTGCTAATGAGTTCCCTGGTGAAGCTGCAAATGCTGACCCTGTGGTCTCACTTTGAGAACCGCTGCCTTAGGCGAAAAGACCAGATAGGACCCTGCTAGCCTCCAAGGTTTTTCTCTGCTACCTCCTCTGTTTCTAAGCATTCGTGTTTCTTGCCGGCTGGCTCCATCTGCACAGCTGGGCTCTCTCCGAGGGCCTCTTTCCTGCAGGAGCCCCCGGTGATAACAACAATAACAACAAGCCTCGCTTCTTCCTTGCATTCTTTCTAATGACGCCTCAAGTCTCAGGAGCCACCTTACACGGCTCTGCACAGCTCCCCCCAATCATGGCGCAAAGTAAACTGTCAGACCTCGCAAACAAAGACAGAGTGCAGGGCCAACCCGCCGCTGAGCCTTTGCCTCTGGCGCTTCCTCTCTTCACTGCCTTTGGAAGGCTCTTTGCTCGCCTGGGAGGTGGTGAGTAACAGGGCTTGTTAGTTGGGTAACACATTCACTCTAGGGGCAGTTTCACCGATTCGCTCTTATGGGCTTGTGAAAAGCGAATTTTCTCCAGCTCTCCAGGAAGAGAACAAATTTAATGGTATCAAGCAAAGGAAAGGATAAATCTTTGTACAGGAGAAAAGAGAAAAGAAGCAGTGTTCCTCGTTAGTGATGCAAGAAGAGACTTAGCTTGCCTGTTCAATAATTTAAGCTAATCGTTGAACCCATGAAGTATGGTGGAGGATGGTTTGCCAGTGGATGCCTGGTGGATGTGCCCCTTTGGAAGTGAAACGGAATAATTCGAGGAGAGATCAGCAAACCTGGCCCTGTCAACCCCTCCCTCTCACCCCTTTCCAGCGTCTTCCCTTCTCTAACCATCATTTTAGGTGGCTTTTACTAGAATCTTCACCACATTGAAACAACTAATAAATGAGGTTTACCTATTGTGACACCAGACTCTACTTTCTTACCTCCTTCCTCTCCCATTTTAGAGACTTTCTGTGGCTCTGAAATTTATGTGGCTTCAAATCAACCCCAGCTGCCTGACTTGCTGCTAATACCTAGATGAAGCCTCTACTTCAGCCTTAGTGACTTCTTCCTTGAACCCCAGATGTTCCGCTGTTTTCTTCTTGATGCAAGGTCTTCATCTATGCTCTTCATTCTATCTGAAACAGCTTTCTAAACCTTCTTGGTGTCTTTCAACCCTCCCCTCCCTCAGGTATCATCTGTTTCATGAAGTCTTGCTTGACTGCTGCAATCCAGTGATCCAACTTTGTTATTTGCTAGACACCATGTATGCAATGCCAATATTATTTATTTGTCTCTTATTTTGTTGTATGGATCAGACTTGTTTTCTGATTTAATATCATGCATTTGTAATTTAAAAAGTTTTGTCCTGTGTGCAAATACAGGACAATTTTCAGTAGTGCCCTATATGCAAATACAGATAGTTAACTTCTTTGATTCGTCTTCCAATAATCTTCTGCCAGTGTTTCTGTGTGCACATGATGCACAGTAAATGCTATAATAATAGCTGCTCAATCTGTTGCTATACATGTTGCCTCATTAATATTCATTAGACACCCATTATCATCCTACTCACCAATCTATTTATCTAAACTGTATAAACAAAAAAGTGCCAGAGAAGTTAGGTAAATCGCATAAAGGTACTGAGTTATTAATTGATGGAGTGGGGTTTACAAACTCAGGTCCATCTGACTTTAAAGAGTATACCCCCATGCAGACTCCACCCTAGTTCTGTATTATGGGGGTAGGAGTGAACTTACTAAGGATAAACAAGGTCATGTCACAAACTGTTTTCTGAAGAAATAGGTAAAAATGTATAAACTGAATCATTATTCTTTTTTCATGATTATGTTATACAGATGATAAAAACTAGAAAATCACTCTCTCCTGCATTTGTGTTGGTGAATGCTAATCCTAAATTGAGGGCCCAACTTCTCTGTTGGCTCTTGTTTTGTCTCCCCTGTAAGTCTATCAAAGAAGACGTGTGAGGTGATGATAGTTTAGCTCTTCTTAGCAGCTGAAATAAATTTACTTTAAATGAACAGAGGGCTTTTATAATGCCTGCGGCCTATCTGGTCTCCATGGGAGAAATTTCCTGAAACAACTTGTCTGCTGTCATCATGAGAGCCAGGGCTTTATGATTATGTATAAGAAGTTTCTATAACTGCTTTAACTAATAACATTTTATTTTAATGCATTTCCTATTTTCATATTTATTGTGTTCCAATCATGTTTTGTGAGGAGACAGAACATGGAAACCGATGTAACTGGTCTTTAGTATGTATGCATAGTGTACTTTCCTCAAGAGGTTCCCCTGCTGAGCATAAATGTAAAATAAATATAAATAAATTAAACTCTTTGATAGGCTGTGAGAGTGCCCCAGTCTAGCTGATCAAGTCACCCCCTTCCTTCCACTTAAATAATTCTCTGCAGAAATGAATAAACTGATTATAACCAAATCCCCTTGCAAAATAGGGTTTCCTCTTTCAAGTTTACTAATCTGGATCTACTCAGAGTCACGTTACTTGCCAAACAGAACCTGAAGGATGATTCCAATTCTCCCACCTTCCAGCTGAAGAAAAAAATCTTTGCTTGGATGGATGGAGAGGGTGAAGAGAAAGAGTGTTGAAATCTCCAATCTGTTTATTGTACAGCTGGCATCAGAAGGAATCTGATTTGCAAGAAGAAGGCTCTGGATCTTGTACCACATCCAGAAAGGGACCATTAGGAAGATGGGAAAGAGAAGGTGCTTGAAAATTCCAAAGACTTCCAATGAAACTGGAGGATGCATTCAGGTAGGATTGTAAATTCTCTGACCAGATTTCATTTTGTGATTACATAAGACAATGATGAGAAGTGAATACTTTACACTTGATAAACTGCAGTGCTGTGACTTGTAGTCATGTCATAGGCAATACTTTTTTATCCATTCTCATCTCTTAAGAATTAAAATACATGCTGTTTTTCATTTCCAAAATTTGGATACTTCTGGAAAAGAAAAACAAAAAAGGCCTCTTTCTTCCTCTTCATTGAGAATCTTTTCTTGCTAAGAGAGAAAAACAGGTAAGCAGTTTTTTTTCAAGTTAAAAAATTCAAAATAATTTTTAGACATTGAAAATGAAGCATTTTGGGAAACTGAAGTCTTTCATTCTAGATTAAAGCAAATACAGTTTAGAAGCAAGGATGGATATCAATTGATATTCATTACCTTAAAGATATCTGTCTTAAAGAGTAAACATCTGGAACAAAGTTTTTCCAGTTCATCAAAATCTTCAACATTGCCAACAAATTCTGATGCTTCACATGAGGTGTTTAGCAGATGAGTGTTTAGGGAGTAAAGGGGCAGGAGTATTCTTCTTCCAAGTGTCTCTGTGATGAGATATGAATAAGTCTCAGCTTGCAATTCTTTTTGGAGAGTCTTAGGGCTGAGTTCATAGCTTCATCATCCTGAAAGCATTTAAGAAAAAAATAAGTATGCTGGGATGGAAAGACCTAGGGAGATACTACTCAGGGGCCTGGTGATTTTCAAATTTCTTGCTGGTCCTGGGACTCTGTTAATTTACTGCCTTATCAGTTTGCTGTTATCAATATATATGAATTGTCAGATTCTGTGGTGGTGTATTCTAAGAATCAAACAAGAGAAAGGGAAAGGAAAATGGAAACAAATGTAACTTGTCTGCTGTGTTCTAGGAACCATGCTATTATATCTTGTTTTATTCTGTCCCAAACTGTAAGCGTCATCACTTAAACCATTTTTCATTGGTGTGGAATCTAAAGCTCTGAGAAGTTAAGTCACTAAGCTTGTCAGTGGTACAGGTGGTGTGTGTCAGCATTCTCTGCCTCACAACACAGCATAGTGGAGATGGAGGTTAGGAGGGCCAGAGGGATGCTCTCGAATTTAATAAAGGAAGTAGAACTTAAGTTAAAGAAAATGGCACAATGGCCATTGAAAATCCAGGGAAGGCAATTTAATAGGGGAAGGATATGTGCAAATACTTGTACAGGTAATGAACTGGAAAAGTAGGTAAACTAGTTTGGTTAGAATAGAAACTCTATAGGAAATATAAGAAAGACTACAGACCAGATGGTCCTTTTTTGATTCATCTACCTGGGACTCAGAAGTGCCCTTCAAAGTCACTCCTATCGTTTCTCAAGGTTGGTGTCATTGGAGGAAGTCAAATCAGTGCTCTGCTTGCTTGACCCACTTTGGAGAAGGTCAGCATGAAAGGTGTCTCTACAGAGGTCATATTTAGATAAAATCTAAAAGAAAACCAAGAGTAGCCATGAATGCAGATGCACCAACAAGGTAAGATCAGCATATTCAAGAACTCAAGTGAGCTGAGTGGAGAAGTAGTATGAGGGCAGAGGGGGGAAGTGTGCAGGTGCTGGATCACATTCAGCCTTGTGGGCCATAGTAAGGAGTCTGATTCTGTATGAAATTGAAGGGGATGTAACCAAGGGTTTATATGCAGGGAAATACAATGATTCACTCATAATGAGGAAAACATTGAAGAGGGTATGTGTCCATTCTAGTCAGTTGGATTAACCCAGGCCAGAAGTTAGGTGGTAGAGTGGTTAAGAATCCACCTGCCAGTGCAGCAGACACGCAAGATGTGGGTTTGATCCCCAGGTCAGGAAGATCCTCTGGAATAGGAAATGGCAACCCATTCTAGTATTGTCTGGAGAATTATTCCATGGTCAGAGGAGCCTGGGGGGGCTACAGACCATGGGGTTGCAAAGAGTTGGACATGACCGAGCATAGCACATGCAGACCAGAGATCTAGGTGTCCTGAAGAACAGTGGTAGAAGTGGGGATGGAGAGACATATAAGGAGCTTGAGACATATCTTGAAGAAATAGCTCTGTACCCACTTGCATGATCATGAACTAGATTTTGGCAGCAGGCAGAAGAACCCATCAGGGCAAGATTTTTTGCCTGGGTAACTCAGGAGTTCAGTTTTTGATTTATTAAGAAGAGCCTGTGGGTCATTTAAGAGATGTATAGTTGACAGCTGGATATTTTTCCATCTTTAACTAGAGCTCCAAGTTTTCATCACTTGTCTTGCTCATAGATCACTCTTAAGATCAGATCCAGTAGTCATGTATGGATGTGAGAGTTGGACTATAAAGAAAGCTGAGCACCAAAGAATTGATGCTTTTGAACTGTGGTGTTGGAAAAGATTCTTTAGAGTCCCTTGGACAGCAAGGAGATCCAACCAGTCCATCCTAAAGGAAATCAGTCCTGAATGTACATTGGAAGGACTGATGTCAAAGCTGAAACTCCCATACTTTGGCCACCTGATGGGAAGAACTGACTCACTGGAAAAGACCCTGATGGTGGGAAAGATTGAAGGCAGGAGGAGAAGGGGATGACAGAGGATGAGATGGTTGGGTGGCATCACCGACTCAATGGACATAAGTTTGAGTAAACTCTGGGAGTTGGTGATGGACAGGGAAGCCTAGCGTGCTGCAGGCTATGGTGTTGCAAAGAGTCGGACATGACTGAGTGACTGAACTGAATAGAATTGTCTAATAAAATACTGGATGTCCAGCTACATTTGAATTTCAGGTAAACAATAACTTGAGGGAGGGACTTTTTATTGTTCAGGACATACTTTCACTAAAAAATTATCTGTTGCTTATCTGAAATTCATGTATGACTGGGTATCCTATTTTGGTATGTGCTGAATCTGGGACCCTGTATGTGAGCCTCACCACTTATCACCCGCCTGTTGTCCTGTTCCCCTCCCTACCTCTGTTTCCACATCAGATCTCTTGTCCTTACTTCTTTTTAGAGAAAGAGGAGGCTTCCATTCTCCTTGGCAAGCCTGATTCTGTTATCTGTGCTACTTGCTCTTGGGCCCTCCTGTCACAATTATCTTTTTTCCCCCATTGAGATTATCTGGAGGCATTAAAAAGAGGTGTTGCATGTTCCCCTCTTTCATTGGTTGATCTGTAGTTTTAATCACTTCAGATTTTTTTCTCTTAATTTCGCTGCCGAAATGATTTTAAAATTATTTTCTTATTCTCTTTTATTTTCTCTTTTTTCCCTACAGAAATTTATTTTATTGAAGTGGAGTTGATTTACAATATTATATTAGTTTCAGGTATATAATACAGTGATAACAGATTTTACTCCATTTAATGTTATTATAAAATATTGGCTATGTTACCTGTGCTATACAATATACCCTAGGATATATGTATGTGTGTGTTAGTCGTTGAGTCATGTCCAACTCTTTATAACCCCATGGACTATAGCTCACCCAGCTCCTCTGTCTGTGGAATTCTCCAGGCAAGAATACTGATGTAGATTGCCATTCCCTTCTCCAGGGGATCTTCCCGACTCAGGGACCAAACCCAGGTCTCCTGCATTGCAGGCAGATTCTTTACTGTGTGAGCAGCCAGGGAAGCCTGTGGTGGAGTACAGTATATCCTGTGCTCAGTTGTCAGTCATGTCCGACTCTTTGGGACCCCATGGACTGTATCCCACCAGGCTCCTCTGTCCATGGAATTTTTGGGCAAGAGTCCTGGAGTGGGTTGCCATTTCCTACTCCAACAATATATCCTAGTAGCTTATTTATTTTGTACGTCTTAATCTCCTACTCCTATCTTGCCCCTCCACCCTTGTCTCTCCCCACTGGCAGCTGCTAGTTTGTTCTTTAAATCAATGTGTCTATTTTGTTATACTCATTCAATTGTTTTATTTTTTAGATTCCACAATTGATAACTTACAGTAATTGTTTTTCTGTCTGACTTGGGCTTCCCTGATGTCTCAGATCATAAAGAATCTGCCTGCAATGCAGGAAACCCATGTTCAATCCCTGGGTTGGGAAGATCTCCAGGAGAAAGGAATGACAAGCCACTCCAATATTCTTGCCACGGACAGAGGGGCCTGGTGGGCTACTGTTCTTGGGGTCGCAAAGACTTATTTCACTAAGGATAATACTCTGCTAGTCCATCCATGTTGTTGCAAATTGGTAATTTTATTCTTTATCTTGTGGCTGAGTAGTATTCTGGGTGTGTGTGTGTGTGTGAGTGTGTGTGTATCTTTATCCACTTGTCTGTTGACAGGCACTTCAGTTACTTCCATTCCCTGGCTATTGTAAAAAAAAAAAAATGCTGCTATGAACATTGGAGTTCATGTATCTTTTTATTAGTATTTTTGTTTTCTTCAGATATATACCCAGGAGTGGAACTGTTGGATCTTATGGTGGTTCTATTTTTAGTTTTTTGAGGCACCTCCATACTGTTTTCAATAGTGGCTGAATCAATTTACATTCCTACCAATAGTGTGCTGCTGCTGCTAAGTCACTTCAGTCGTGTCCGACTCTGTGTGACCCCATAGACGGCAGCTCACCAGGCTCCCCCGTCCCTGGGATTCTCCAGGCAAGAACAGTGGAGTGGGTTGCCATTTCCTTCTCCATTGCATGAAAGTGAACAGTGAAAGTGAAGTTGCTCAGTTGTGTCCGACCCTCAGCCACCCCATGGACTGCAGCCCACCAGGCGCCTCCATCCATGGGATTTTCCAGGCAAGAGCACTGGAGTGGACTAGTATTCCCTTTTCTTCACATCCCTGTCAACATTGGCTGTTTGTAGGTTTTTTGAGAGTAACCATTCAGATAGATATGAGGTGGTATCTCATTGCAATTTTGATTTGCATTTCTCTGATAATTAGTGATGTTAATCATCTTTTCATGTGCCTGCTGGTCATCTCTATGTTGTCTTTGAAAAACTGTCTATTCTGCCTGTCAGCTTTGATAGCAAATCAGACACATTAACAAACACTTCTTAACATTCTCTTCTTGTTCAGTAAGTATCAAGAAAGCTGGATGCTCAAAAACTAACAATGCCTTCAGTTTTTATATTGTTTATTAAATGCAAAGTGTTTTTTATGGCTTGTTGTATTCAACATTCAAAACGTTTGAAACATAAAATTACGGTATGAGGAAAATTTAGGACTAAGTCACTTCGGCATTCATCTCACAGATGAGGAAATTGATCTCAAGAGAGTAAGTAACTTGCCTGAAGTTTACAACTAATTAGTATCCAGATTGGAATTTGAATCTGAGGCTTCTCAATCAGGCAATCTAAACCCAGATAAGTATAAGGCTGGTGGTGGAAAAGGCCAAAGAGTCAAGTATAGTGAATACTTACAGTGGGCTTCTCAGATGTAACTTAGACCTAAACTGCCACAAGTTTGGGCTACACGGATGAGCATGAGTTCCCATTCCATTCATTCCACAAAACGTTTTGTTAATTGGTCTTCTTTCCTTGAAGAAGCAAATTTCTACTTGGAGGCCAATATTCACCTTGTAATTCCCAGGTAAGCTCTACTCCTGAAGTGACATTGTCAAGCATGGGTATGTGCTCCCTCAGTCGTGTCTGACTCTGAGACCCTGTGGACTATAGTCACCATCCATGGGATTTTCCAGGCAAGAATACAGAAGTGGGGTGCCATTTCCTCCTCTAGGGGATCTTAACCCAGGAATCAAACCCACATCTCCTGTATTGGCAGGCAGATTCTTCACTGCTGTGCTACCTGGGAAGCCCAATTGCTATTTCTGGATACTGAAAAGAGTCTAAATGCTGAACCAGGCATCCTCTTCAGATCCCTGCCCTCCCTCCAACACCATTTTTCTCCATACCCTTATATGTCCTGAGTAGTCAATCTACACGGTGACCTGAATAGAGATTTTGCTCTACCCCAACACTGCGCTTAGACTCTTGTCACCTGTCCATCCCATTTTTGAAACCTGGATAACTCCAGCATTATCTTCCTTGAAAGGTTTCTCTTCATCTCTTTAGAAGGAGTGAATAAATCCTCCTTCATCTCTATTTCTTTGTCATCAGGTTTGCAGTTTTTGCAATAACAATTTAAAAGCACTTTTAATACATGAATAAAAATGTGCAAAATACAAACTATATTTTGAAAGAGAGAACATCCATGTATCATTACAAAGTTAAAAACCAAGTGCCATATTTGAAAAAATATTTGCCATAAAAGTAATATACAATTGTACCAAATATATAAATAATCCTACAATTCAACAGGATAAAAATCAGTGAGACAGAATTTAAAAATAAAAAAATCCAATATGCAATAAGGCATTTCACAAAGGGGCAAATACAAAAGGACAATAAATGTGAAAGATGATTTATTTCCCAATAAGAGAAGTGCAAATAATACCAACAATAAAGTAAGATTTTACTCATTATTTGGCAAAACTTTATTTAATATGGAGTGTTAATAAAGCTCTGGGGAAATAGGAACTCTTGTGCTGTACTGGAGAGGAATTTTGGAGAGGAAAAATTGGAGAGGAATTTGTCATAATTCATTAATATTTTAAACGAATACTTTGGAAAGGAATGTGTCATAATTCATTAATATTTTAAATGAACATGCTCTTCACTCTAATAATCTTGCTTCCAGGTATCTGTGTATCCAACAGAAATAAATCATGTGTATGTGAGCATAAGGATACTCACAGTGGCCTAAAATTTAGAAACAGTGTAGGGTTTCCCTGGTGGCTCAGATGCTAAAGAATCTGCCTACCATGTGGGAGACCCAGGATTGATATTTGGGTCTGGAAGGTCCTCTGGAGAAGGGAATGGCTACCCATTCCAGTATTCTTGCCTGGAGAATTCCATGGACAGAGGAGCCTGGTGGGCTACGGTCCATGGGTTTCCAAAGAGTTGGACATGACTAAGCAACTAACACTTTCACTTTCATTTTAATTGTTCATCAACAGGGAAATAGTAAGATAAACAGTAGTATATTGGGTTATGTGTGTTCATGTGCTCAGTTGTGTCTGACTCTTTGCAGCCGCACAGACTGTAGCCCGCCAGGCTGCTATGTCCATGGGGTTTTCCAGGCAAGAATACCAGAGTAGGTTGCCACTTCCTATTCCAGGGACTGTGACTGTTGTGTCTCCTGCATTGGCAGACAGATTCTTTCCCACTAGTGCCACCTGGAAAGTGCCATACTGGGATAAGGAACAGTTAAATAAAATGAGGTAGGTTTATATCCTGACATGGAAAGATCTCCAAGTGAGACATCTTTCACTCCAAGAGTTCAACAACAACAACAACAACAAAAAGAAGTATGCATATTAATATGTAAACATTTCATTTACATAAATTTAGCCAAACTCAAATAAAGCAAATGATACAAAATTGTGTATTTTTATAGATCCATTTATTGGATGAATGTGATTAAAAAATATAACATTTAGAAGGATAATACTAAACTCACAGAGTAACTGAGAAAAGATTGGGATTGGGATAGGTGATCAAGGAGAAGCTTTATTTCTAATATTAGATTTTTGTATTTTTTAAAATGAGGATGGTTCATTTATAACCTGCAAATTCATTTGAAAGTAAAAGGTACTTTCTCCACCCTAGAATCCCATTTTTCCCTGAGAGATATTTTAAAACAAGTATAATTTTGGATTTATTTCTTCTTACATGTCTACCACTGTTTGCTTTATATATTTAAAATCCACACTGGTAGGTCCATTAAACACTCATTTTTGCATCATCATGACAAATTTAATTTTCATCAAATAGAATAATCTCTCTTTGTTCCATTTAACACATACACCTAAAATTTTGTTTGGTTGGATGTTGATGTTGCTATACCTCCTTTTTTTAAACGTATGAATTTGCCAGATTATTATCCACTCTCTGATTCTTAAACCATTTTTCTCTCACTTTTTTTGTGTCATTTGTTACCAGAATGCACCTGTTTTTAAAATTTACTCAATCTAAAAGTAAATCAATTTTACTTTGCCTTTTCATTGTGATCACTTTTCTGTGTTGAACTCTTTCAATAACATTTTTTGTCACTACATGTTATTATGGGCTTCCCCCTGGCCCCAGCCTAATCTGGTTTTTACTGGATTGATTGGTACTTTTTGTAGTTCATTTTTTCTTTACTGTTATTTTTCAAGTTGTAAATTCTCTTTCTATTACTTGAGTGTGGAGTGTCTCACATTTCAGAGTTCATCAGAATTATCTGGAGGGCTTGTTAAAACAGTGGCTGCTAGGCCTTGCTTTCAGAGTTTCTGATTCATTAGTTCTGGGGTAGGACCCAGGAATTTTCATTATTAAAAACTTTGCAGTGATAATGATGTTGCTGGTTAGGGCACATCATTTTAAGAACTACTGTTCTAGTGGTGACTCAATTTTTAAATCAATAATCACTTTATATTTTCTTTCAACAATTATGTGGAATCATTATTTTTACCTTACTTGCAAAAATGATAAGGTGAACCCCTTTAGGGGAGAGTCATCAGTTCAGTTCAGTTCAGTCGTTTAGTCACGTCCGACTCTTTGCAACGCCATGGACTGCAGCACACCAGGCCTCCCTGTCCATCACCAACTCCTGGAGCTTGCCCAAACTCACGTCCATTACGTCAGTGGTGCCATCCAACCATCTCATCCTCTGTGGTCCCCTTTTCCTCCTGCCTTCAATCTTTCTCAGCATCAGGATATTTTCTAATGAGCCTGTTCTTTACATTAGGTGGACAAAGTATTAGAGTTTCAGCTTCACCATCAGTCCTTCCAATGAATATTCAGGACTGATTTCCTTTAGGATGGACTGGTTGGATCTCCTTGCAGTCCAAGGGACTCTCAAGAGTCTTCTCCAACACCACAGTTCAAAAGCATCAATTCTTCAGTGCTCAGCTTTCTTTATAGTCCAACTCTCACATCCATACATGACTGCTGGAAAAACCATAGCTTTGACTAGACAGACCTTTGTTGGCAAAGTAATGTCTCTGTATTTTAATATGCTGTCTAGGTTGGTCATAGCTTTTCTTCCAAGGAGCGAGAGTCTTTTAATTGCATGGCTGCAATCACTGGCTGCAGTGATTTTGGAGCCCAAAAAAGTCAAGTCTCTCACTGTTTCCATTGTTTCCCCATCTAATTGCCATGAAGTGATGGGACCAGATGCCATGATGTTAGTTTTCTGAATGCTGAGCTTTAAGGCAACTTTTTCACTCTCCTCTTTCACTTTCATCAAGAGGCTCTTTAGTTCTTCTTCACTTTCTGCCATAAGGGTGGTGTCATCTGCATATCTGAGGTTATTGATATTTCTCCTGGCAATCTTGATTCCAGTTTGTGCTTCATAGAGCCCGGCTTTTCTCATGATGTACTCTGCCTATAAGTTAAAAAGCAGGGTGACAATGTACTCCTTTCCTGATTTGGAACAACCTGCTATTCCATGTCCAGTTCTACCTGCATACAGTTGCTTCTACCTGCATACAGATTTCTCAGGAGGTAGGTCAGGGGGTCTGGTATTCCCATCTCTTTCAGAATTTTCCATAGCTTTTTGTGATCCACACAGTCAAAGGCTTTGGCCTAGTCAATAAAGCAGAAATAGTTGTTTTTCTGGAACTCTCTTGCTTTTTGATGATCCAAAGGATGTTGGCAATTTAATCTCTGGTTCCTCTGCCTTTTCTAAATCTAGCTTGAACATCTGGAAGCTCACCATTCATGTATTGCTGAAGCCTGGCTTGGAGAATTTTGAGCATTACTTTACTAGTGTGTGAGATGAGTGCAATTGTGCGGTAGTTTGAACATTATTTGGCATTGCCTTTCTTTGAGATCGGGGATTCCCTGGTGGCTCAGACAGTAAAGCATCTGCCTGCAATGCAGGAGACCGAGGTTTGATCCCTGGGTCAGGGAGATCCCCTGGAGAAGGAAATGGCAACCCACTCCAGTACTCTTGCCTGGAAAATTCCATGGATGGAGGAGCCTGCTGGGCTACAGCCCATGGGGTCCCAAAGAGTCAGACATGATTGAGTGACTTCACTTCACTTTCTTTGAGACTGGAACAAAAACTGACCTTTTACAGTCCTGTGGCCACTGCTGAGTTTTCCAAATTTGCTGGCATATTGAGTGTACCACTTTCTCAGCATCATCTTTTAGGATTTGAAATAGCTCAACTGGAATTCCATCACCTCTGCTAACTTTGTTTGTAGTGAGGCTTCCTAAGACCCACTTGATTTTGCTTTCCAGAATGTCTGGCTCTAGGTGAGTGATCACACCATCATGGTCATCTGGGTCATGATGATCTTTTTTGTACAGTTTTTTTGTGTATTCTTGCCACCTCTTCTTAATATCTTCTGCTTCTGTTAGGTCCATACCATTTCTGTCCTTTATTGTGCCCATCTTTGCATGAAATATTCCCTTGGTATCTCTAATAATTCTTGAAGAGATCTATAGTCTTTCCTATTCTGTTGTTTTCCTCTCTCTCTTTGCATTGATCACTGAGGAAGGTTTTCTTTTTCTCTGTGCTATTCTTTGGAACTGTGCATTCAAATGGGTATATCTTTCCTTTTCTCCTTTAACTTTGGCTTCTCTTCTTTTCATGCTATTTGTAAGGCCTCCTTAGAAAACCATTTTGCCTTTTTGCATGTCTTTTTCTTGGGGATGATGTTGATCACTGCCTCCTGTACAATGTCAAGAACCTCTGTCCATAATTCTTCAGGTATTCTGTCTATTAGATCTAATCCCTTGAATCTATTTGTCACTTCCACTGCAGAGCAATTATACCAAATAAATGGTCAAACTGTTAAGATAGTTCTAGGATCTGCAACATATTTCCCAACCTGGGGATCTGGTGAAGGGACTGAGAACCCCCAGGGTATTTGACTTTGGAGGACAGTGTGATTAGATTACAGGTCTTAACACAGGACTGGGGAAACAAACTCTTGGAGGGCACAAACAAAACCTTGTGCACACCAGATCCCAGGAGAAAGGAACAGTGACCCCAAAAGAGACTGACCCAGACTTGCCTGTGAGTGTCCAGCAGTCTCTAGTGGAGGTGTGGGTTGGTGCTGGCCTGCTACACAGTTGAGGGTGCTGACTGCAGCAGTGTGCCTGGGACCTTTTGAAGGAGGTCATTATCTTCATTACCTGCACCATGGTTTGGTGTCAGGTCAAATAACAGGGAGGGAACACAGCCCCACCTATCAACAGATAATTGGATTTAAAGATTTACTGAGCATGGCCCCGCCCATCAGAACAAGATCCAGTTTCCCCCCCAGTCAGTCTCTGGAACTAGGATGCTTCCATAAGCCTCTTATCCTCATCCCTCAGAGGGCAGACAGAATGAAAACTGCAATCACAGAAAACTAATCAAACTGATCACATGGACCACAGCCTTGTCTAACTCAGTGAAACTATGAGCCATGCTGTGTAGGGCCACCCAAGACAGATGGATCATGGTAGAGTCCCCCAATGCCTTTTCCAATACATTGATTACATATAAGATTTTATTGATAGATGTTATAATATCTTTATATTATTCAGTACAACTAAATCTTTCTTGAATTAATTAGAAGTCTTACTGGCTCACCACTGTTTTGAGTATCGTAAGATCCAATAATACTGAAATACTAATGATTACAATAGTACCTGAGTCTTTTTCATTTTTAAATTCATGTTTTAAATCTTGTTACAGTATCTCCTGGAATATATGTATTTCCCAAATGGACTGATAGGTACTACCTGGACTGATAGGTGTATTCCTTCTGAGGCTTTTGATGCCCCCAATTACCTTATTATTCTCTCCCATACTAAAACTAATGGTTAGAATTTAGAGTGGTACAGATTTTATCTTGTATTGCATATTAATGATGTTGCTACTTTGATGTGTATTGTGTTTATAAGTAAATGTTCTTTTTTGTTTGATTATTAATTTTTCTTCTTTGAAAACATTCAGCATGCTTTTGGTCTTTTGGAATATCATTATTATGTTTCTGTGAATTAGTGTTTCGTACCAATCTGTGGGTGTTAGTTCTTCCTCTTGTTGAATGAATTGCCATTCCTTTGAGTTACTGGTTCTTTTCATATGTGTGGTTATAATTTCCATTTGTAATCCCAGCTCTCCTTTATGTGAATGCCAGTTCTGACTGCAGAAGCCTATTTCTGGAATCTTGGGTAGGATATACTCCTAAAGAAGTTGTGCCTAATGCTTTGTATTTGTGGCAAAGAACCTCTCTGTTCCTTCTGGGGTAGTCGTCTGAAACACTGCCCTACTTTCCACTCCCAATGGTATAGTTTCTGTTTAGAAAAGCATAAAACAGAGAAGATTCTAACCAGCCTGCTGCTCTAAGAAGAGTTTCTCAGTTTAAGCACCTTGGTGAAGTCCCCAGAGCCCTCTTATTTTCTCTAATCAAATCTGAACAACCTCTGAAATTATGTCTTCCTTTTGTAACCATCTTTTCCCATCTATTTTGGTCTGTTCTGTGGTCTCCTTTCTTTGTTCAGTTTATACCTGTCCACCTTTTAGAAAGTCTTCAATATTTTTAGTTTGTTGATTACTCTGTCTTATTTTTCAGTGTTTATAAGTTCCAAAATGACAATGATTACAATTTGAAACTCACCCAGGTAATCTTTCTTAAATTAGGCTCTTGCACCACAAACATACATTTATTAGGATTATTTTCTAATTGGACTTTCAACTTCAAGAGAACAGAAATAGTCATCATACCCTATAGCCCCATCAAGGAGAATAGCCTTATACTTAGTGGATCTTCATTACATTGCACACCAATTAAGAAATAAATAAATGAGATGTATTATAACACTTATGCTATACCCTGTTTGGGGTTATAATTATTCGGGGATTATATTAATTGGTCTGTACATTTTTATTTGGATTAAATAAATTGGGGGTAGAAAGGAAAGAAAAAGTTTAAAGAAGCAAAGAGGTTTCTATTCCCTGACCACAACTGTACAGAAGGGAATCTTCCTGTAATATACCCTCTCCCCCATCACACTGTTCATATGACTCTGAACTCATTGGCTGTGCACTGTGGAGATATGGCCTAACATTTCTTCTTGCTTTTTTTTTGCTGCCTTACCTTAAAAAGGACTTCATTTTTCTTCCTCTGGGTCAAAGGCAGCTATTTTCAATCTGAATAGGCTGACTGCTCATCTAGCCCCACTCAATCATGGGGCTGGTGCAGAGAAAGAGTGTGTGTACTGCGTTGTGTACTGTTTGTCTAATTTATTTCCATACTGGGTTTCTAGTCAATGATCTGCTGAAGTGACCCTCAGTATCATACTCTTTGGTCTGTGGAAAAATAATGGTAAATCTTGTAAGAGCCCAAAGGCTTGTTTTTCTTTGCCTCTCTCTTTTCCTTCTCCTCCCTCCCTTTCTTCTTTCTTTTCTGCTCTATATTTCTATTAATTTAAGAAAGTATACAGCTATTCTACCTTTCAAAGCCTTCTGAAGTGAACCATGAACTTTTATTTGAATGGTCCAAATTATTGAGTTACGTTAATTCATTTTGCTGATCTTCATAAATTTAAGCCATCTTCACCCAATCCTTAAAGGCCTTCTCAGAGGCCGTGATATTGTGAGTATGTTTTAACCTAAGACCTGAAGCTTAGGCAATTTTCTTTAAAGACTTTAATATTGGAAAGCATTTGAAAATATAGTAACCAAAATTTCACAAAAATTACCAATAGTACTATTCTTATTATATTTTTAATTAAGATAAAACTTACATTAACCTTAAAAAATAGAGCACTGAAGTTCAGAAATTAAAATGTGCTTCTGGCTCTGCTGAATCTCGTTAGAAAAGTTAAGTAATATCTGTAACCCTGTTTTCAACCTATGAAATGGTTGTATTAACTGCATATTTTCTAAAGTCTGTATTAGCTCTAAAATGATTTCATCCGTTGCATGAACCTATTATGCTCCACATATTTAAGGGATCGAAGGTTTAAGTTAAAATAGATTTATATTGCCAAATGTTGGCCATTTAAGAGTGTAATGAAATGTTGTTACAGTGGGGGCAGGGAGCAAGAAGGTGGATATCCTACTCAGTGAAAGCAGTCATACTGAATAATACAGCAAGTTTCGGCTATTTCGTTAGCTGGTCAATTCAAGAAAATGCTTAAAGGCAAATGAGAAGGTTATTGCAAATCTCATGTATTTTGCTCTTCTATTAAGACCAACCCATTGAACATATTTTGAAATGGCCACTTCCCCTGTGGCAGGTTTACAAAGTAAACAAGTAATATGTCTTCACTGGCAAAGGTAACCCAGGAACCTGCAGCAAATCAATTTATCATGTTGGGATGTTTTATTTTAGCTAGATGTAACTTGGGGAGAATTTTTATAAAAAAAAAAGCAAGAATAATATTATTGAGTGTGTTTGGAATCTGTTTGGCTCTGAGCTGCCACCACTGGAATTCCCAGGTCTTAAAATTCTCTCCTGCAGTACAAGACTGCAGGGCCCTTATTCAGTCTCTCTGGGGGCCATCCAAGTGGCCCGGTTAGAGCTGGCAGATTGGCCTCCATTGGGACACTCCTGGCCTTACCCATTAATGCAGCTCAAGAGCCTCTCCCATTAGCTGTGTCGTATCTCCAGCCTCCAAATGCTAGTCATGATGGATTTGGGGTTTCAGTGCCTGCAGCTAGGAGAAAAAGGGACATCTCCCCATCATTGCTATAACTATTAGTGACTTTCCTATGACTTAGTCTTAGTGTTGCCTTTTTCCATATCCTTAGTGAACTGAGATTAATCAATACATTATGTGGGGGTCAGAAGACAGATAACTGTTATAGCCAAAATAATGTGTCCTACTAAAAATCAGCCTTCAGAACTAACTTCAAGCATCTTGCCAATCATTTTTCTGAATAAGTTTCTTTTGTCCCCTTATTTCTGTGGAGTCTTTGTCCTTGTGTCCTGGGTACTTCGTATGAACTCTGCTGTTTTCCCAGAGGCTCTCTGGGTCATGTGCAAAACAACCTGAGCAGCACTTAGCCGTGCGAAGTTTCTGAAAATAGTTATGCAGATCAAGCCCCCTTCCCCCCATCAAGTCCCATGCAACTCCACCCCCACTCTGGAGACCACACTGCACAAAAAGGCAACACTTTCTAAGCACAGTATGAGCTTGCTAACAACCTCACACCGAACAAGAAAATTGACTCACTGTAATGATTTATGAGCTTGCTGTAAAACTTCAAACTTTTCCAAGCTTCTTGGAAAAGTACTTCAAATAGTTCTTTCTAATCCCTTCACTTCTCCCCCATATCAATTCGTAGAATTAAATGCAATCTTACCTTTGCTTAGTCTCCATACCCATGTCCTGACTCAGAAACCAATTTCTATATTATGATGATTATTATAAAAGTATGGAGTAGAAGAGTAGATAAAAAGATACATTGGATATATAGATATATTTGATAACATCTCTTGCCATAGCAAATATCTCGAAGGATATAAAGATTAGTGGAACTTTAAAATCTGCTTCATTTGCATATCATGGCAGGTAGAACTCTTAGGCCTACAGCCCCCTCTACTGGGTGGATTTTCCATGTTTATTATGCATAGACAGCAGTGGAAGTGACAAGTAAATTCAAGGAATTAGATCTCATGAACAGAGTGCCTGAAGAACTATGGACGGAGGTTGTGACATTGTACAAGAGGCAGGGATCAAAACCATCCCTAAGAAAAAGAAGTGCAAAAAGGCAAAATGGTTGTCTGAGGAGGCCTTACAAATAGCTGAGAAAAGAAGAAAAGCTAAAGGTAAAGGAGAAAAGGAAAGATATACCTATCTGAATACGGAGTTCCAAAGAATAGCACAGAGAGATAAGAAAGACTTCCTCAGTGATCAAGGCAAAGAAATAGAGGAAAACAACAGAATGGGAAAGACTAGAGATCTCTTCAAGAAAATTAGAGATACCAAGGGAACATTTCATGCAAAAATGGGCACAATAAAGGACAGAAATGGTATGGACCTAACAGAAGCAGAAGATACTAAGAGCAGATGGCAAGAATACACAGAACTGTACAAAAAAGGTCTTCATGACGCAGATAATCAGGATGGTGTGATCATTCACCTAGAGCCAGATATCCTGGAATGCAAAGTCAAGTGGGTCTTAGGAAGCATCACTATGAAAAAGCTAGCGGAGGTGATGGAATTCCAGTTGAGTTCTTTGAAATCCTAAAAGATGATGCTGTGAAAGTACTGCACTCAATATGCCAGCAAATTGGGAAAGCTCAGCAGTGGCCACAGGCCTGGAAAAGGTCAGTTTTCATTTCAATCCCAAAGAAAGGCAATGCCAAAGAATGTTCAAACTACTATACCTTTGAATTCATCTCACACACACTTGCAAAGTAATGCTCAAAATTCTCCAAGCCAGACTTCAACAGTACATGAACTTCCAGATGTCCAAGCTGGATTTAGAAAAGGAAGAGGAATAAGAGATCAAATTGCCAACATCCATTGGATCACTGAAAAAGCAAGAGCATTACAGAAAAACAGCTACTTCTGCTTTATTGACTATGCCAAAGCCTTTGACTGTGTGGATCACAGCAAACTGTGGAAAATTCTGAAAGAGATAGGAATACCAGACCACCTTACCTGCTTCCTGAGAAATCTGTATGCAGGTAGAAGCAATAGTTAGAACCAGACATGGAACAACAGACTGGTTCCAAATCAGGAAAGGAGTACATCAAGGCTGTCTCTTGTCACCCTGCTTATTTAACTTATATGCAGAGTACAATATGAGAAACACTGGGCTGGATGAAACACAAGCTAGAATCAAGATTGCCGGGATAAATATCATTAACCTCAGATCCGCAGATGACTCCACCCTTATGGCAGAAAGCTAAGTAGAACTAAAGAGTCTCTTGATGAAAGGGAAAGAGGAGAGTGAAAAAGTTGACTTAAAACTCAACATTCAGAAAACTAAGATCATGGCATCTGGTCCCTTCATGGCAAATAGATGGGGAAACACTGGAAACAGTGAGAGACTTCATTTTGGGGGCTCTAAAATCACTGCAGATTGTGACTGCAGCCATGCAATTAAAAGACTCTTGATTCTTGGAAGAAAAGCTATGACCAACCTAGACAGCATATTAAAATACAGAGACATTACTTTGCCAACAAAGGTCTGTCTAGTCAAAGCTGTGGTTTTTCCAGCAGTCATGTATGGATGTGAGAGTTGGACTATAAAGAAAGCTAGCACCGAAGAATTGATGTTTTTGAACTATGGTTTGGAGAAGACTCTTGAGAGTCCCTTGGACTGCAAGGTGATCCAACCAGTCAATCCTAAAGGAAATCAGTCCTCAACGTTGATTGAAAGGACTGATGCTGAAGGTGCAACTCCAATACTTTGGCCACCTGATGGGCTCATTGGAAAATACCCTGATGCTGGGAAAGATTGAAGGCAGCAATAGAAGGGAACAACAGAGGATGAGATGGTTGGATGGCATCACTGGCTCGATGGACATGAGTCTGAGCAAGCTCCAGGAGTTGGTGATGGACAGGGATGCTGCAGTCCATGGGGTTGCAAAGAGTTGGACTGAGCGACTGAACTAACTAATCAGAAGGTATTTGTCATCCTTTTAGGATTCTGTTGCTCATATCTAATTAATTCAACAATGTCTCTGTTCTGACTTATAGGAGCCATATAGGAACATGAACATGGATTCTGTTTTAAACAAACTCCCCCTTTATTTTATTTGCTCATAAATCCAAAGTGCATACTATTAAGTTAATTAAAGAGGCCAACAGACTGAAGTGGTGCCTATGTAAGCAAACCAACTTCTAACCATGAAGATGCCTCAAGGTTACAAAATTGAAACCTCAGAGCAACTGATCACAAACAACTGAACTGACTGAGTGAATAATTTCCTTATTTTGTCCTGTCTCTTCTCTATAAAAAATCTCTCCTGGAGCTTCCCTGGGTGGGGTTCTCCTAACCACTTCCAGTTTGGCACTGCTCAGCTCCCATTAATTTTTGCTGAAATAAACTTAAAATTTTAACACGCCTCAGTTCATCTTTTAACAGTGCTTGCCATAAAGATACTATTTCCTTTTTTTCCTCCTAAACACCTGATATCATTAGCAAATGAGATTCTTTAGGGCCACAAGCTCGTTAATTGATGGTTAAACATCAGGTATTGGATGTCTATCATGTATGCTATACTAGGATCTGCAGATACAGAGAAAACTGAGAGTTGTTTTGTTTGATGTATTTGTCTAATTGATTTTGCATATGCTTTTTAAAAAAAAAAAGGAATGAAGAACAACACAGTGAAATACATTAGATTGCTTTTTTAAAAAAGCAATAAACAAACAACACAATGAAACACATAAGCAATAAACAAACAGCAAACACAGTGGAACAACGACATAGTGGAACTCATAAAATAGCCCGCTTTTCTTAAAAAAAGAGTACAGCTAGTTCCCCACAACCACGCCCAGGTACTTAAGCGAACACAGTCTGACTTAAGCCAAGTCTTGGTAGTGATGGAGTTTTCTGAGTCTTTGACACGACTGAGTGACTGTACTGAACTGAACTGAACAATGTGGTTTCTGCTAACTCTCCTAGGAAGGAGAAAAACATTCTGATCAAGATCCTCATAGGTAAACGTGAGCTTCCTCAGCATGAGAGCACTGTCATATTGGGAGGCCTCAGGTTTGCAGTGGAAAGAGTCTTGGCTGAGTTATGAGATTTGGGGAATGCTGATTCTTTAGAGTCAATGTTTTTTCTGTTGGCGGTAGAAGGATAGAAAGGACAAAAAGAAAGTTAAAAGAAATGATCAACTTTAAGTCTCTTGTGTAATATTTAATTGGAAGTATCAAAGCCATAGACTGTGTGTGTGATACACAAACAAAATTGTGCACTGACTTTAAAATTAATTAGGCAAAGAGATACACACGTATATGGAAATTATGTCACATAATATCAATTATGTCTTTCAGATACTTGTTAGCAAAAATGGTTCTGATCATCAGTATCAATCATTGCTATCATCATAGTTGACATTTATTGGTCATTTGCTATGTTTACCTTTTCTCTAATTTCTGTTCTTTTACAGTCAATAGTCATGTTGAAAAATAGTTTCGAATGATGGAGTTTTTCAAGAGAGAGAACCCTATTGCTTGAGGAAGTAAATGTCTGTTATATCATTAAGTTGGTGATCATACACAGAAATAGAGAAGTTTCCAATAGGAATATGGAGCTTGACGTAGGTTTCATCCCAGATCCATGGGTTATATAGGTAGAATAGTTAGAAGTCTCTGGATAGGAAAAAGCCAATCTGCACAATGAAGGAGTTCTAGAGATAAGCTTTTTATTTCTCTCCCTCCTTGCCTCCCTCTATCACCCCCACTCCCACTTCCCTGCCTCTTTCTCTTCTTTCACTTTGTTCCCATGAAATAACTGTTAAAAGCCACTGGACCTGCTCTATAATTTTTGACTGATACCTTGTTCGCTTCTAGGATGAGTATTTCTTTAGATGGCATAACATAGATCTGTTTGCTCTTGAATTGTTTTTCTATAAACCAGGAGCCACATCTGAAGACAAAGATCACACCCCTTGTTAATAATTCTTAGGAAATATATTATATACAAAGGGACCAAGAATAGGCCATTGTGAAGAAGGCCATGTAAGCAGCATTAAACAGATGTCATAAACATCTCTTTAGCGGTCAGGGATTATTGTTGAAATACACATGGAGGCAGGGCAGAGATGTTTCAGTCTTTATTCTTTTCTAATTCTTTTTAGGATTAGATTTTCTTAAATTAGTCACACTTCCCTGAAGGCCAGTATGAAAGCATACATCACACAATGCCAGGACCAAAACACCAAAATAGCTTCCCACCTCCCCTAAGCCGGAGGCTGTTTATGTTGGGTACTAGCTCCCTCTGGTTCTTACCAAAGTCAACCTTAGGAGGAGAGCCAGATGTAATTGTCCTGAATGTGATGATGACTGAGAGCTGACAATTAATCTTTCTCTTGTTACTGATATTTGTATTTTGGTGGAAAAATCTTTTATAGAAAAAATCTTTTATAGAAAGGGATCAAAACTTTCATCCTGGAATTTCAAGTCATCTTGGAGAGTTTGTGGGGAGTGTATAGTAGTAGATATAGATGGGACATTGTTTCTGCCCCCCCCCTTCCCTATGGCAAGCATTTGTTTTCCAGAAATCAATTGAGTGACTGTAAACTCTATTCCACAGCCTAAATAAAACCACACATACAACCATTAATTCATTCTCTTACCTGCATGTTCCATCCACTTTCAACATGTCTTGTGTTAACTATTGCATAGAAATCAAAGTGATGAACATTTGGGATGTTAGTCATGACTTTAATACTAATACCAGAAAGAGAAGGACCTTGTAATTAGAAGATTATTATTATACCAAATCATAAAATGTCACCTAGAAGGTTATTAATAAGATGTGATCGAAACAAAAAAATATTTTGAATAGTCAATGACACATGGAAATAGGGATAAAATAAGAAAAGTACAAAGATAACAAAGGAAAGCTGAGGATGCTTAAAGATGCCAAGTGATGAGGACAGAAGCAGATCCATGAATAACATCATCGATCACGTTTCAGCCTCCAGGTGATAGGCAGCAAGGCCTGGGAAGCTACGCTTGGTATAAAGATAAGGACTTCCACAACTGAGGAATTGTGACTATGAGGAGAGTGAAACAACAGACATTGCTCTTCTACTTGCTCAGACTGTTTCAAAGAATGGTCTTCTGAGCACTTCTGACCTAGTTGGTACAAAAGCAAAGCAAAGCAAAGCTAAATAGCAGCAATGGTTGCACATTTTGATCTGGGAGTATATTTCTGGCATGGAGCACCAGATCATTTTTTGATTTAGTATTGCTTTGATCCAGTATGATTCTTCTTTTCCTTCCCCCTTCATTTTCTTCTTCTTTCTCCTTCCTCTTACTCTCCCCTTCTCCTTCCACTCCTCTTTCTTCTCCTCCTCCTCCTTCAAAAATCCTAGCTTAGTCATCCCATTCTCAGATCTCATCAATCACTTTTCAGAATCATGTTATCTTATTTTTCTTACAGGAAACATGTAGGTGGTGGGTCTTTGTGGGAAGGCACCATCTCTAGCTTCCTTCAGTTCAGTTCAGTCACTCAGTCATGTCTGACTCTTTGTGACCCCATGGTCTGTGGCATGCCAGGCCTCCCTGTCCATCACCAACTCCTGGAGTTTACTCAAACTCATGCCCATTGAGTTGGTGATGCCAGCAAACCATCTCATCCTCTGTCATCCCCTTATCCTTTCACTTTCAATCTTTTCCAGCATCAGGGGCTTTTCAAATGAGTCAGCTCTTCGCATCAAGTGGCCACAGTATTGGAGTTTCATCTTCAACATTAGTCCTTCCAAAGAATATTCAGGACTGATCTCCTTTAGGAGGGACTGGTTGGATCTCCTTGCAGTCCAAGGGACTCTCAAGAGTCTTCTCCAACACCACAGTTCAAAAGCATCAATTCTTCAGTGATCAGCTTTCTTTATAGTCCAACTCTCACACACATACATGACTACTGGAAAAACCATAGCCTTGACTAGACGGACCTTTGTTGGCAAAGTAATGTCTCTGCTTTGGAATATGCTATCTAGGTTGGTCATAATGTTTCTTCCAAGAAGTAAATGTCTTTCAATTTCATGGTGGCAGTCACCATCTGCAGTGATTTTGGAGCCCAAAAAATAAAGTCTGTCACTGTTTCCACTGTTTCCCCATCAATTTCCCATGAAGTGATGGGACCAGATGCCATGATCTTAGTTTTCTGAATGTTGAACTTTAAGCCAACTTTTTACTCTCCTCTTTCACTTTCATCAAGAGGCTCTTTAATTCTTTTTCACTTTCTGCCATAAGGGTGGTGTCATCTGCATATCTGAGGTTATTGATATTTCTCCCGGCAATTTTGATTCCACCTTGTGCTTCATCCAGATCAGGGTTTCTCATGATGTACTCTGCATATAAGTTAAATAAGTAGGGTGACAGTATACAGCCTTCATGTACTTCTTTTCCTATTTGGAACCAGTCTGTTGTTCCATGTCCAGTTCTAACTGTTGCTTCCTGACCTGCATACAGATTTCTCAAGAGGCAGATCAGGTGTTCTGGTATTCCGATCTCTTTCAGAATTTTCCACAGTTTATTGTGATCCACACAGTCAAAGGCTTTGACCTAGTTAATAAAGCAAAAATAGATGTTTTTCTGGAATGCTCTTGCTTTTTCGATGATCCAGCAGATGTTGGGAATTTGATCCCTGGTTCCTCTACCTTTTCTAAAACCAGCTTGAACATCTGGAAGTTCACGGTTCATGAATAGTTGAAGCCTGGCTTGGAGATTTTGAGCATTACTTTACTAGCGTGCGCTGCTGCTGCTGCTGCTGCTAAGTTCCTTCAGTCATGTCCAACTCTGTGCGACCCCACAGATGGCAGCCCAGCAGGCTCCTCCATCCCTGGGATTCTCCAGGCAAGAATACTGGTGTGGGTTGCCATTTCCTTCTCCATACTAGCATGTGAGATGAGTGCAATTGTGTGGTAGTTTGAGCATTCTTTGGCTTTGCCTTTCTTGGGGATTGGAATAAAAACTGACCTTTTCCAGTCCTGTGGCCATGGCTGAATTTTCCAAATTTGCTGGCATATTGAGTGAAGCACTTTCATAGCATCATCTTTTAGGATTTGAAATAGCTCAACTGAAATTCCATCACCTCCACTAGCTTTGTTTGTAGTGATGCTTCCTAAGGCCCACTGGACTTCACATTCCAGGATGTCTGGCTCTAGGTGAGTGATCACACCATCGTGATCATCTGGGTCATGAAGATCTTTTTGGTACAGTTCTTCTGTGTATTCTTGCGACTTGTTCTTAATATCTTCTGCTTCTGTTCGGTCCATACCATTTCTGTCCTTTATTGAGCCCATCTTTGCATGAAATGTTTCCCTGGTATCTCTAATTTTCTTGAAGAGATCTCTAGTCTTTCCCATTCTATTGTTTTCCTCTGTTTCTTTGCACTGAACACTGAGGAAGACTTTCTTATCTTTCCTTGCTATTTTTTGGAATTCTGCATTCAAATGGGTATATCTTTCCTTTCCTCCTTTGCTTTTTTTCTTTTCACAGCTATTTGTAAGGCCTCCTCAGACAGCCATTTTGCTTTTTTGCATTTCTTCTTCTTGGGGATGGACTTGATCCCTGTCTCTGTGCAGTGTCATGAACCTCCGTCCATAGTTCAACAGGCACTCTGTCTATCAGATCTAGTCCCTTAAATATATTTCTCACTTCCACTGTATAATCATTAGGGATTTGATTTAGGTCATACCTGAATGGTCTAGTGTTTTTCCCTACTTTCTTTAAGTTAAGTCTGAATTTGGCAATAAGAGGTTGATGATCTGAGCCACAGTCAGCTCCTGGTCTTGTTTTTGTTGACTGTATAGAGCTTCTCCATCTTTGGCTGCAAAGAATATAATCAATCTGATTTCAGTGTTTACCATCTAGTGATGTCCATGTGTAGAGTCTTCTCTTGTGTTGTTGGAAGAGGGTGTTTGCTATGACCAGTGTGTTCTCTTGGCAAAACTCTATAAGCCTTTGCCCTGCTTCATTCTGTACACCAAGGCCAAATTTACCTCTTACTCCAGGTGACAGCTAGTCTAGCTTCCTTACTGTTCTCCTTCTTGCAGGGGAGGAGGGTGCATCAATAAACATCAGCAGTTTGTACTGTAGATACTTCAGTCCCTTGAATTTGTATTTTCTAATCTTTGGCATACAAAGGAAAAGATAACATGAAACCCGTTCTTTTATCATGGCAAGATTTGCTCAGCTTGCAGTATATCATTCCGCTAATTGCTTGTTCAGTATGGAAATGGTAGGGTGCGTTACTGCTTGAAAGTTGGGGCAGATGATAGACAGCGAGGTTGCTGCACGCTCTGCTCTAAGTGGAAATCAGATGTGGAGTGATTAATTGTTCTTAGGATTGCGTTGTCAGTCACTCAGTTCTGTCTTCCTTTGTAGTTAACAGCCTCAGTGTTTGTGCCAAGGTACTGTGTGGTATATGTAATGAATGGTCTCTAGGAATGAAGTGGATCTGGCATAGTATGTAAGGCTTTTCATGGAGACTCGAGCAGAGATCCTCATTATCAGAGATCTGCATTTTCAGACAGAGGAACTTCATTCAAGAACAGTGAACCCACCTAAAGTATGTTGGGTGAAAGCAGTGTGATCTAGCCTGGAAGAATTGCCCCCACTTTACACCGTGTATACACAGGCATGATGCTCGGAGATCTCAGCCCAGTACAGTTAGGACTAGATCTCTGACTGGAGCCTTTGCCTCAGTCTAGGCTGAACAACTGAGATTTCACTGCACTAGGCTGACTCCATACAAAAAAATTATCTGGGTGCCAGATTTCATATTGGGAATTAAGAAAGATCAATAGCAGCACATTTCTGAGTCTTGAGTCTGCAAAATTTTGTAGCCAACCATTTCCTGGAGTCAGTGGGTAGTTCTAGGAAGTTAGGAGCAAAATTATAGTGTCTTGATCTTGCCCTTACTTTACATTTTCTCTGAATTTTCTAGCAACCATTTTGGCAACATTCTTTTATGGTACTTACTTAGTCCTGGCTTCTCCCAGTTTTCCCCCTAGGATTCTATGAAGTTTGAGATTAGGTGCTTGCATCTTCCCTGTGTCCTGCTTGCTATTAGCAACATATTAAATTCTTGTGAAATGATTTAATGAATACATGAATGCCTTCTAGGTCAAACACAGTACTTACTGAATTCCCTCATTGAGAATACAGGAAAAAAAAATAAAGTGATTTTCTTAGAGTCAACCAAGGTCTCCTGCCTTGTTGATTCATTTGTTCATTAACCAAACCTGTATTGGGTGCCAGAAAGAATGAAAAGATTGATTAATAGATGCTGAGATCTTTGCCATATTCAGCGCACATTTGAAAGGTGGTTTGAAGTAAATACAGTGAAAAATAAAGTATGCTCTCCATTTTTAAAGAA
The DNA here is from genome assembly GCF_029407905.1 of Bubalus kerabau. Classification (NCBI taxonomy): domain Eukaryota; kingdom Metazoa; phylum Chordata; class Mammalia; order Artiodactyla; family Bovidae; genus Bubalus; species Bubalus kerabau. Next base: position 28,822,381 of record NC_073645.1, read on the forward strand.
TCGTAGTCCAGTGAACTATGCAGTGAGGTAGACACAACATTAATTTAAAATGTATTAATTATTATACTGGAGGTGTACCTGTGGTACTGTTACACACAGAGAGGAAGAGGTACCTCTGTCTGAGAGGTTTGGGGAGCTGCTAAGAGAAAGCAAGATAAGAGTTTTAATCTTGGTTTTTAAAGGAAAGCTAACTCGGCAGAGGTGAGGGTTTGAGGCAAGGAGACAAAGTGGGCAGAAAGAGAGAGGCACAGAGGGTCAATGTTCAGTCTGACACAGACCACCATAATGAGTGAATGAGGAAAGATCTGCTTTTCATGGCTAATTAACTTTCCAACGATCCCCTGCTATATACGCACAGCCATTAGAGAATTCTTTTCAGGGTGTTTCCCTATTATAACCATTTGGAGATGTGAGAAATTACATTCAACAGCCCGGAAAACTACCCTCAGAGCTTTCATTAGCATCTGTGTATCATCTCCTTGTACTGGTAAATATCTAGATTCCTATCTCCAGTACCCTGATTTTAATGCTGGCAAAGAAAACCCAAGCACCCATCAGGAAATTAAATATTTATCTTGCATGCTACCATAAACAAAGCTGTTGGAATGGTGCAAATTTTAATGTGATGAGATAAATATCACAGGAGTGGGATAAGATAAATAATGTGTTTTCCCCAGGACATAAAGATGTACTGGCAGTGATCAGAGGACATGTGGGGAGCAGTTTCTCCAGGAATGCCTCACAGGAAGGTGGGTGTGATCTGCTGATGTATTCGGTGGTCCTTTTCCTTCCTTGCTATGTATCAGCAGTGCCTGCTTTCAGGAATCTGGCAATGACTTCATCCCCATGTGCAGGACCCCAAGGTAGTCATGGGGGTGGGAGGTAATCCTCAGGAAAGAGAAGTTCTGGTCCCTCCCACTCTCATAATGTATGTCATTTACTATCTGCTGCTTCTGAAGCCAGAGTGGACACAGGAGAGTAGATACCTTTTTAATTCATTTGGGGCTTTAATCTAGAGCCACTGAAAAAGCTATAGTCCATTCATGCCAAGATAAGATTTTGCAGTGCTCTGATTTCATGGGATTTTGAAGCACTCCATGAAAGGAGTCTGGGCCACTTTAGCTCTGTTCTTATCTTTGAATCTCAATTTACATTTCCTTAAGTAACTCACATGACTACAAAATGTCATGCTTTTGTGCATCCTGTTCTTTCCTGGCAAACTCCTATTCACCTTGTAAAACCTGAATCCCATAGGCACAGAGGAAACTGGAAACTAAACTCCTCTCCCACTCATGTGGAGCATTCTTGACTCAGGTGTGGATGGTAAATGAGGGCAGGGGCAGCGCTTGCCTTGTGAATGGCTCTAACCTCCTGCACTTAGATGAGCTCTGGCATAGATTAGATGTTCAAGAAGTGCTTGCTGAATTAATGAATTATCTGTGTTAGTGTGCTAAGTCGCTTCAGTCATGTCCAACTGTTTGCAATCCTATGGACTGTAGACTGCCAGGCTCCTCTGTTCATGGGGATTCTCCAGGCAAAAAAACCAGAGTGGTTGCCATTTCCTCCTCCAGGGATCTTCCTGACCCAGGGATTGAATCTGCATCTCTTGTCTCCCGTATTGGTAGGTGGGTTCTTTACCACTAGCTCCACCTGGGAAGCCCTATCAATGCTAAATCTTATCCGAAACATGGAGGTTTTACACTTGCCTTTGTGAATAAGCTGCCTTGCCCTTGATGGTCAGGCTTCGGCCATATCAGAAGCAGGAGTGTTTCGCGGAGTTGCCCTGATTTATTCCCAGGTCCCTCATTTATTAAGTTTGTACAGACTCAGGCATCTAAGTGCTCCCCCTGAGATACTGCTGAGGTCTGGAACAACACACGCCCCTGCCTTCTCCCCTGCTCCCTCTTCCTGGTTTTGAGGAATATTGGCTGGATAAAATGTTGCAGCTTTCAAAATGTTGGGAGTGAAGTATCAAAGCCTCTGAATGATGTGCAGAGGTCTTTCCCCCGCAACAGAAAGAAGCAAGAACAGAAGCAAAAGCAAAAATAATACGCTCCCTCCAGAAAAGACACTCAACTGCACTCAGGCTCTGCAAAGGGCAGCAAGGGGACTGGAGTGTGAGACCGGCCTTGTGCCCAGGTGGGTCAGCGTCACCAGTGGTGAGACAAGGTAGGAAAGGGAGGGAGTGAAACCTGGGGCTGCAGGAAAGATTTCTGGAAAAGGAGATGGGACAGAGCCAGGCTTGAAAAGAAAGGAAAGTCTCATCTCATCCATAGATTGATGGAATTGTTCTATAGGAAGGACTGAAGTCTGGGAACAAACATTGAAGGCAGGCAGGGTGGCGTGATTTGTCCCTAGGAGAGGGTTGGAGCATGCGTCCTCGCCAGCAGGCAAGAAACAAAGTTAGAGGTGGAGACCAAGGCTTCAGATGCCAAGGTCAGCCTTTGCGACTTTACCCAACACAAACCAGACCCCATTCTGGGCTGCCCTAGGCTCCTGTGCCCTCTCTGAGATGGGCTCTTCCGTTGTTTTGGGAAATATTTCCCAAATTTTGGGGAATATATTTGCAGTTGCTTCCCCCCCCACCCCCCCACCGAGTCCTTCGTGTATTCTACCCCAGTGTCCCAGGAGGTTAGTGTCCTCACTTATTTAGGAACAAACACCAGTAACTGCTACAGGCTAAACCTTCATTGTAACAGCCGAAGCCAGTTTCTTGTCTAAAGTATCTAGAGAAAGCCCATAGTTTGTTTTTCTTTCTACCAAAGCTCAGAAATGACCATGGCAGTTCTGGTCTGGGTCCTGTGACGAGTGACTGTGTCTTAAGCCCTGTTTTGATGAAAGGAGATAAGCATACAGGTTTATCCACTCTGAAGGTATTGACAGGAAAATTTCTCTGGCCCAACACTGAGATTCGGTGCTGATAGCAGTGTCCACGGAGCCCCTGCGTGCTAATTCACGGTGAAGCCGAAAAGTGCACGTCGTGAAATGCATTTTCAGATGTGTAGTGTTGTGTGAAACATTATTAAGCACGTATTATTACCTCTGTAGATCTCAGTGGCGGTTTAACTATTAGAGCATTTCACAGCATATATAATATTATCAAAATGAATCAATACCTTTGCCTCGAGGCTGATTCCTCAATTACTGGAATTACCAGTTGCTAATTGGAATGCTTTTTACACTCTGCCCTCCTTTCAGACTGTCTGCGCTGCCCATGTGAAGGCAGCCAAGGAGCACAAATAAATTGAGCATGAACAATTAGACGATTCAACTTTGGGTGATCTAAAGAGATGCAAGATGCCGCTACATGGCATCATGATTCTGAATCTCTGGGCTGAGGAGTGACTGGCTGACTGAATCTCTTCCTGCTAGCAGGAATGCAAGATGGGTTTTTGAAAGACCTGAAGCAGTTCTAAAGCCTCCAATGTTTTCAAATGGTAATGAAGAGTTTCACCAAGATGCTTTACATAGCATGGTTACAGAGCACCAAGATGCTTTACATAGCATCAGCCTGGAAGCTACTCAGTGGGACTGCCATTTAATGCTGTTCTCCTTAGGCAGGAAGGATCTGGCTTTGAATGGTGATTGAAGGATCCTAAGCTTTATGACTCCTGGGAGAGATCTCACTTTACATTCTCCTGTGGACCAGTGCGTCTAGCCAGAGGTTTCCCTGTGATCAAACATGGCTGCAGCAGCCTGGAGACCCCTGTCTTTAGCTCTGACTTAACTTTTACATTGAGACCAGTTTCCTGCCCTTTGAGGAGATTACAATCGCAGGTGCAAAATAACTGAGCTCCAGTAAACAAAGAAATAAATGTGACAGTTTTCGGTGAGTCTCTGAAGCAAAGCAAATCTGGGATCCTTCACTGACTAATAACCAAACGTGTCAATGGCTTTTACTCCTCCACTATTATGAAGTCAATATTTTCTGGCAGGTCACAAAGCAACTAGATACTCAAAATATAATCCAAGCTGGTGAAAACTAAAATTTTGTCTATTAGGATTAACAAACTGGGAATAAAGGTTTAAGTTTTTATTTTTGATGTCCTCATCATATTCCTAAGGTAATTGAAACTCAGGGAAATAGCAGTGTTTGTTGGGCTGGATTAGGTGGCTCAGTGGTAAAGAATCGGCCTGCCAATGCAGGAGACACAGGTTGGATCCCTGTGTTGAGAAGATCCCCTGAAGGAGGAAATGGCAACCCACTCAAATACACTTGCCTGGAAGATCTCTTGGACAGAGAAGCCTAGCAGGCTATAGTCTAGGAGATTGGAGAGTCGGATATGACTGATCATAGTGTGCAGCAGTGGTACAGACTGAAATGTTAACCAAGGTTAAACCAGGAAAAGGAATGAAGGCTTCCCAGGTGGCTCAGTGGTAAAGAATCTGCCTGCCATTGCAGGAGACCCTTGAGACTTGGGTTCAATCCCTGGGTCTAGAAGATTGTCTGGAGAAGGAAATGGCCCCCAAGTTTTATTTTACTTTCTTGGGTGTGTGCTCAGTTGCTTAGTCATGTACAACTGCTGCAACCCCACGGACTGTAGCCCACCAGGCTCCTCTGTCCATGGGATTTCCCAGGCAAGAATACTGAAATGGGTTGCCATTTCCTTCTCCAGGGGATCTTCCTGACTCAGGGATCGAACCTGGGTCTCCTGCATTGGCAGGCAGACTCTTTAACACTGAGCCACCAGAGAAGCCCTTTATAAAAGAGTAAAATGCCCAGTTCTAAAACCTTGGAGAAAAATGTAAACTCTTAGCCATCTGATTATCATAATTGAGAATTCCAAATGGTTCTTTCAAAATCCAAATGGGAGAAAATGCACAGGATTGTTTTCCAGGGAAAGAACACGGTCATTCATACAACATGTGAACAAGGAAGCTGTTCCTTGGTCATTTCCTGGGTGCACTCAATTAATTACTGTGAACTGAGACCTGGGCTCATTATGCACATGGATAAGATGTTGACAAATGATGATGATGTTGTTTCTCTCTCTCTTTTTTTTTCTTTGCCTGTCATCGACAGCAAGGCCAATTAGTGCATTGGGCTGCATCAGGAAAGTGTGAGCTGAAAGAGGAGTGACATTCCGGAAAGATTTCTTTTCAAGCTCCGTGTCTTTAGGAAGCTTCCGTGCAGTGACCTTATACTTGGAATTCAGCTTTCAGCTGGTATATCCAGCATTAAAGGTGACAGGGAAAATAAAAGTCTTCTTCGAAAGATTGTGTGTGCCTTTGGCAAAGGTTATAGATGTGATGTCTTTGAACATCCTTCTTCATGATGGCTCTGTTGCTGAAAATGGGCAGAGAAGAGAGGAAGTCTGCAGTGAGCTAAAGCTGTTTTCAGGGTAATGATTGTCAAATCCTGTACCTCTGAAATGCAGAACAATATGGGTTTTATATTTACATCTAAATACCTGGTTTGTTCACTATCTTGTTCCTTCCATCTCCCACCCTGTCAGATCTTTGTCAACATAGGATAAACAGGAGAAAACATGTTAAAAAAGTAAAATACCTCAGCTTCATCTAAGCTATTGATTTCTGAGACTAGAAGCAACTCATTAAATCTTGCTGGTCCCAGAGATCCCCCCTCTGCTCACCTTGGTTTTTTTTTTTTTTTTTTTAGCCAGTAATAGTAGAAGGCAGAGGACGACATGTGCCTCTTTCAGGCCTCCATGCCTATCTGAAGGGATCCAGATGTCTCGAAGCATGACTGGTTACAGGTCATTATCATTATCATTATTTCAGCAATTATTCATTCGCTGTCTGGGGTGGTTTGCAAACTGGAGACAGGGACAAGAAATGCTCAAAAAATATATTTAGATTTATTGTCCTTCAAATAATTTGCTGCTCACTAGCGTGATCCTCTCTGATTACTCAGGCCATTTCTAGAATATTCATAGTGTTCCCATCTTTCCATTGACTAACTCTAGTTGTATTTCCTCCTTTAGGCTTTCCATGGCTACCTAGGCTAACATTCTTGTGTAGTTACATAATTCAGTAGAACACATGTTAAAATGAGACCTTTGCAGATACATAGGTGACATGTCTGCTAATAATGACCTATTATTAATATATGCCTGTAAGCAAGTTTCTTACACTTATAAACATAGTTCTGAATTTCTGCGGTCAGTTGGCATCATTACCAGCTCATTCTACGTTGTCCTCTTTATAGAAGGACAATAACATGAGCTAGAAGTCTTTCCCTTATAATATTCCAAGTTCAACTTCATTCCATTTGTAAGATTTGGACATTCAAGAATCTCATTCAGGGACTTCCCTGGTGATCCAGGAGTTAAGACTCCACACTTCCAATGTAGGGGGCACCAGTATGATACCTGCTTGGGAAACTAAGATCCCACATGCTGTGCAGTGCGGCCAAAAAAATATTAAGACATTTAAAAATCTCATTCAGTGTTCTTATTCACCCGTGGCAATTACAGGCAGAAACATGGGCAGATGTGAAGGTCATAGCAGCCTTATAGGGTGCTAGAAGCAGCCCTTAGAAAGGAGTGAGGTAGTGGATAGCTTCAGCAGGTTCTTTCCTGTGATTGCTGATGTTTTTAGCTCCTTTGGAGTGAACATCTTTAATCTCTTGCTTTGGTGCCACAGATGGTGAGATTCTATGCACAGGTTTTCCGACTTGGGGATTTTGCTAATGATTTCCCTGCTTTTCTTTCCTTTTTTTTTTTTTTCCTGGAAAGATATTCTAATGGTTGTACAAGCCTCTAATTCCTATATACAAATATTTTTGCTTAGAGGAGCTGGAGGGTCTTTAGTTCCTTCACCAAACCTTGAAGGGTACAAAGCCTGGATACCTCCCTAGCAAAATAGTGGTTAAAAACCCACCAACGCATAAGGCAATTGTGAGAACGGAATAAAACCATGCATATGAAGTGCCTGGCATGACACCCAGAACTCCACAAACAGCAAATTCCTGTTTTATTTCATAGTATAAAAAGCCCTAGCGCTAGCCCACAAAGACTCAGTTTATTAATACAGTGCTCATTTCAGTTATAGTCAGACCATAGCACTGAATAAATATTTATTGATAGGGTAATTCCTGAGTTTGGCTAAGGTAATTTCTAGCATATCTGCTACTGTCTTTCATGTCACAGGAAAAGAGTCCTGGGGGAGTGTTACAATGACTCATTGTAAAGCACTTTAATAATTCTTAGATTTTGGAACAAATAGTCCTACATTAAGGCTAATAATATGTTTCCTAAAACCAACGGCATAATTACTATTGCTATCTTCTAACATAAAATGTGGGATATGTGCTTAGTTGCTCAGTCATGTCCAAGTCTTTGTGACCCCATGGACTGTATGTAGCCCACCAGGCTCCTCTGTCCATGTGGGTTCTTCAGGCAAGACTACTGGAGTTGTTCAGCATACCTTCCTCCAGGGGATCTTCCCAACCCAGGGATCGAACCCAGGTCTCCCGCATTGCAGGCGGATTCTTTACAATCTGAGCCACCAGGGAAGTCCCCAAAACATGGGATATAGCCGTGGATTTAAGGTGTATGCAGGGTAAAGGCAGCTGGTCCAACAACCAGTTTGGAGATGGAGGTGGCCTTTTGGGCATGCACAGACATCATTCTATTATTCTAGTCATTAGTCAATACAGAGAACAGTAGAAATAAATTGTTACTTTTAATTTCTCTATAGACGTGATTCCTTTGTGTTTTATAAAATGGAACAACTATGATTTGAACTAACTTCTTTAAAGGGTCTGCATTTAGAGGTCATTAATGGGGTACATCAAAGCCAAGTGTTGGGGTTAGGTTACCAAGAATAATACTGTCTTTGTTGGGAGTAGACTTTTTGGTTTGTTTGTTTAAGCTGAGGTCAAGTTCCCCTGGAGTAAGCTTTCTGAGGGAGAACCACCTTTCATTTCTCCATATGTGTGTGTGTTGTTTGGCCTTGATGTACTGTCCTCAAAGACATATCATCTCTGATCAGCACCGTTCTCTGTCGGCTGTCCTGCACAGAAATACCATGTCTAAAACATAGTCTTGGGAGTCAAACTGACTTGGTTTAAATACTGCCTTTGCCAGTTAATAGCTGTGTAACTTTGGGCAAGCAATATAACCTCTCTGTTAGTCATCTAGAAAAAAGAGAATGTGAAAATAAGGATAGCAACCATGTCAGAGGGCTACTAAGAATATAGAAGATATTTATTGAAAGTCTTTAGCAACATCTTCCACATAATAAGTCCTTTAAAAGTATTAGTATGTGTTGTTATGGTAGACACTACATCTAAGAAATAGCTTATATTCTTTTATAAACATTTGACATGTTCTAGTAACTTGCCAGTCACGTAGGAAGATAAAAATGTGGGTAAGTGTGGTCCGCAGTCTCTAGTCTTCTGGGGTCACATTTACTGGGGCGGGTGTGTGTGTGTGTGTGTGTGTGCGTGCGCGCACGTGCATGTGCCTGCTCATTCAGTTGTGTCCAACTCTTTGTGACTCTGTGGAGTATAGCCCACCAGGATCCTCATCCAGGGGTTTTCCAGGCACGAATATTGGAACAGGTTGACATTTCCTACTCCACAGCATCTTCCTGACACAGGGATTAAACCCACATCTCTTGTGTCTCCTATACTGACAGCCATTTTTTTATTAACCACTGCACCATCTGAGAAGTCCAGGGAGGATATGAACTGCATGTAAAAACTGAAAATACAAGACAGAAAATGTTAACTACTTTACATTTTAATAGGGAAACAGAAATTTGGGTGCATGTCAAGGAAAAATCAATGGAGGAATGTCTCAAAAGATGGATGTAGTTTAGACATGCAGAGATGACCTATGCTGCTGAGACAGGAAAAGGCCTTTGGGCAAAGGGATTGGAGGATTTAAATGCATCATTGCATAGAAACAGAGGAGCATTCATCTGGAGAACCTGATTCCTTCTGAAGGGCAATAGGACAAAAAAATGCACCAGAAAGATCAAATAAGCAGCAATGGATTTTAAGTGTTAACTTTGGACGTTAGGGCTTCCCTGGTGGTTCAGATGGTAAAGAGTCCACATGCAATGTGGGACCTGGGTTCGATCCCTGGGTTGGAAAGATCCCTTGGAGAAGGGAACAGATATCCACTCCAGTATTTTGGCCTGGAGAATTCCATGGACAGAGGTGCCCAGAAGGCTACAGTCTGTCAGGTCACAAAGAATCAGACATAACTGAGTGACTTTCACTTTGGAAGTTAAGGAACAGGCTGCTATTAAAGTAACCCAGAAATTATGAATGTGTTGGATCGAAAATACAGTGGACACAGTGCCTGACACAAATGAGTACTCAATATTGTGTACTTTTCGTCACTGGGTCTATTTACATTACCCTTGGTATACGTGAGATGGTTAATCTTATATGTCAACTTGACTGGCTGTGGGAAACACAGTTTAAACATTATTTCTAGGTGTGTCCTTGAGAGTGTTTCTGGATGAAATTAGCATTTGAATTGGTGGATTCGGCAGAGTAGATCCCTCTCCCAATGTGGATGAACACTGTCCAATCCCTTGAAGGCGGTGATAGAACCCAAAGACAAAGGAGGGATTTTCTTCCCTTTTTTCTCTGCTTGCTGCTTGAGCTGGGACATCTCATCTTCTGACCCGAGTCTGGAACTGAGACTGTTGGCTACCTTGGTTCTTGGACCTTTATACTTGGACTGGTTTTCCTGGGCTTCCAACTTGCAGACAGCAAGCTGTGGGAGTTCTCAGCCTCTAAAATGGTGTGAGCCCATCCCTCATGATAAATCCCTAGGTAGAAAATAGATGACAGAGACATAGATAGATCTAGACACAAATATAGATATAGATAGAAATCCATAGACATCCTATTGGTTCTCTTACTCTGGAAAACCCTGGAAAACACATTATCTCATTAAGTTACCCTACTTATCCTGTGAAGTAGATATTACATCTGTCTCCATTCTACAAATAGGAAAATGAAACTTAAAGACCTTCCTTACATGCACAGGTAGTAAGTGACGGAGCTGATATTTGAACCCAGAAAGTCAGAAAACATCTCAGCATGCTGTGTATATCATCCCATGATCTCTGTGCTTTGGGAACCAGCAGCCTTAAAACGGATGGACATGCAGAATATGTTGTATGCATGTGACAAGAGCTATAAGAAGGCTCTGCAGAAGGGTCCATGAGAGAACATGAGAAGATAATGGGTACATTTCCGAATAAGCTGAGAGGGGCTTCCCAGGAGCAGTGACACTACAGCTGAATCTTGAGGACTGGTTAGTTCTTGGCATCTGTGAGCATGAAGGAGAAGGATGGGGCCAGAAAAATAAAAAATATCAAGGGGGCATGCTCATGCATCCTTAGTAGCAAACTCAGTCATCGGGTATCAAAACATACATGATCTGTGCCTTTGGTATCTATAATTTCATAGCTGCAAAAGGGTGAAAGAAAAATGCACAAAATGCTTATCTGAAACATTGTCTTAAATTAGGGAAAATAGAAATTATATAAAGGTACAACAACATAATTTGTATAAAGTAACACCTGTTGAAGGCAGGAGGAGAAGGGGACAACAGAGGATGAGATGGTTGGATGGCATCACTGGCTTGATAGATATGAGTTTGAGCAAGTTCTGGGAGCTGGCGATGGACAAGGAAGCCTGGAGTTCTGCAGTCCATGGGGTTGCAAAGAGTCAGACATGACTGAGCAACTGAACTGATCTGATAGTCATTAAAAGGAAAGATGGGTATACATCTACAGACCATCACTAAGTGACAAAGAGGTAAAGAATTTTGTGAATGTAAAACTGGACACAGACATGCTGTTGGCACAGAGAATAACCTGAAAGGATTTCACCAAAATATCAAGTGATCATCTCCAGATAGTGAAACTGGGGGGGAAGGATTTTAGTTTTCCCTTTCCTTTTCTGAATAGCTTGCATTTTTACAATAGACATGGGTCTCCAAAATTCAAGTATAGGAAAAAAAAAAAAAAGAACAAACCAAGAAACTTGAAAGACCAGAAAACTTAAATGTTAAGCAAAAGAATTACAGAATAAATCTGTTGGCATGAGGCAAAGAAAGTGGAAAAAACAAAGACTGAAAGAAAAATAGCACTGCTGTGCTCCATCTCCTTTTTATACACTTAACTGATGACTTTGGTGACAATGGGATTTAAGGAGTTGATGTGGTTCAAGGCTGTGAAAGATCATCTGTTCAGGAGATTGCAGAGCTGTACTCCCACCAACTTTTAATTCTTCAAGGCGGTGTTACTCTTGTGGGCCCAGTCATATTGTTGAATCACCGTGTGTTGCAGGGTGGCAGGTGTATCTATCCTTTAGCCTTCGGGTTGAACATGAAACTCCAATCCTTTGGCCACCTGATGTGAAGAGCTGACTCATTTGGAAAAGACCCTGATGCTGGGAAAGATTGAGGGCAGGAGAAGAAGGGGATGGCAGAGGATGAGATGGTTGGATGGCATCACCGACTCAATGGACATGGGTTTGGGTGGACTCCAGGAGTTGGTGATGTACAGGGAGGCCTGGTGTGCTGCGGTTCATGGGGTCTCAAAGAATCGGGCATGACTGAGCGACTGAACTGAACTGAACATGCAAGGCTTGTGAGAGCAAAAACCCTACACCAGGAAACACTGGCAATGGATTGCCTCATCTGTTTACCTAAATATGCCATTAAACTATTTTCTTCATTGTAAACTGGGAGGTGAAAAAAAATTGGGAGCCCTACCTAAGGAGTTTATTTTATACAGTCCACTATTTTTTGAAAAGAGTAACTGGCACTCAGAGAAGTTTAAAGGTTTCCCAAAGTCATATAGCTCATTGGATAAGTAAACCAATCACTTATTAAAGTATAAATAAGATGAATAGACTTACAGATTATTATACTAAGTGAATTAAGTCAGACAGTGAAAGACAAATATCATATTACTTATATGTGGAATCTGAAAAAAAAATGATACAAATGAACTTATTTACAAAGCAGAAACAGACTCACAGACTTAGAAAATAAATTTATGGTTACCAATGGGGGAAGAGGAAAGGAGGGAAGGATAAATTAGGAGTTGGGGATGAACAGATATACACTACTGTGTATCAAATAACAAGGAATTAATGTATAGCATAGGAAGATATATTCAGTGTCTTGTAATAACTTACAATGGAAAAGAATCTGAAAAAGAATATATATAAGTATATACCTTTATATATATATCAAACTGAATCATGTTGCTGTACACCTGAAACTAACACAACATTGTAAATCAGCTATACTTAAATAAAAATAAACTAGAAATAAAAATATGGGCCAAAAAACCAAAAATAAAATGCAAACATGGACTTACAATCAAAATAGAAGAGCACAGAGCAAAGAAATTGAATTCTGGAAATGATCTATTCTGACAAAGTATGTTGCCTCACTGCTTTTCAAGGAAACTGTCTCTCTCTATCTGATACTGATTACTAGCAATAGAATTACCGGCACCTATGGGCACCTAAATGAATATTTAGAAATTCAAAGTGTTAGCCTAGGGCATCCTATGGTAGTTTTTACCTACATGGTCATCTAGGTCTTATTTTTTTGTTTTTGTTCTGTAACAGTCTCTCTGTAGAGAATCTTAATCTTCATGGCATTGTCTTGTGTTGGAAGATTCAGTTCCAACTATTGATTAGTTGTGATATTTATGTCTGTGTTTGTCTTCAGAACAGCACTGGGATGTTGTGCCCATGATGGCCTTACTTCAGGCAGAGCTGCCAGTCAGTGACACGGATTAGACCACTCAGAGTGGAGGCAATTTGAGAGATAAAGTGCTCACTTCGAGAGGCGGCTAGTGTGTTTTGTGAGGCTCAAGTTCATTTTCCGCTCTATGACTTATCCATCTTTCACATCGTAGGCCACTCCAAGTCTCTATTAGAGCTAAACTACACGTTGGCCCTCTGTCTCCCTCTCATCCCACAGCTGCTTTGTCTTCTCATTCCTGCAACCCACGTGGCTGGGCTGCATGTTAGCCCACTGTGTTTCTTTGACTAGAATGATGAAGAAACGGGAATGGCTCCTGTGGGAAACTGACTGATGTTCCTCCCGCATCCTAATCCCTAGAATCTGCGAATGTCACCTTAAATGATGTGAGGTTACACTAAGGATCTTGAGATGGGGAGATTATTCTGGACTATCTGGATGGGCTCTAAGTGTAATTCTAGCTGTCTTCATAAGAGGAAGCAGGAGATGGCAGTAAGAGGTTGGAGTGATGTGAGGAAGGGTTCATGGCAAAGGGACACTGTTGGCCTCCAGAAGCTAGAAAAAGCAAGGAACCAGATCATCCCCCAGAACTTCTGGAAGGAACACATGTGCCAATACCTTGGCTTTACCCTAGTGAACCTGAACTTCAGACCTCTGGCCTCTGTAACTGTAAGAGAAAACAGTTATGTTTCCAGCCTCTCAATTTGTGGTATTTGTTCACAGCAGCAGCAATGAGAAACTATCCCAGGTCCTTCATAGGACAGTGCTCCCCGTACTATCTGCATGCACTTCTAACCTGGCAGAAAAGTGCATTTGTGGTTAATTTCCATCTGATACTGGTAGCATATCTTTGTTTTTCTCTCTTTATACTTATATTTTTTGTCATGAGATTTTAGTTCCCAGACCAGGGATTGAACCTGTGCCCCCTGCAGTGGAAACACACAGGAGGAGAACATGGAGTCTTAGAAAGCAATGCTATTTTCTCAAGGATGCATCAGTAGTAGGTGACAGGGTATCGGGGGCGGGGGGAATCCTGTCTTGCTGCTGCCCAAACTGATGGTCTCTCTCTTACACAAAGCCCTTTCCCTAAATCTGAATGTCCTCCTTTGTGGTGAAGGAAAAGCAAGGAGTCCCCAGACTCCTCTCTAGTGTGTATTTAGCTGTGTAAAATGTCAGTAGGACCATGACTCTGGTAGTGATGAACTGTTTACTTAGAAATGCTGGGAGATGAGGCTGCTTGGAATATGTCAGTCCCCCACTCCCTAATGATGGAAATAAAATCAGAAAGACAGAAATACTATCTGAAAACATTATTTCACCATGTGACCTCTAAGGTTGCTGAGAACCGGATGCATAAAAGAATCTTTCAAGAGATTTGAGTCACTGTCACACTTTTATAATATTTATGGGAATACTTTTGTGTTATTTAACTGCATTTTTCCCCCTTTTTATACTTTTTTGTTTCCATTTTAGGTAGAACTATCCTTTTTAATCTCCCTCCTCCATGCCCAGCCACAAAGTAAAGCTGGTATGAATCTATTTTTGGTATTGATAATGATAATGCCTAATATTTATGAAGTGCTTATTATGTACTGGACTTGGTGTTATCTTGCATAAACCCTGTATTTTAAGCTTCACAGCAACCCTATGATTTAAGTACTTGTTTTACTGATTATCATTATGAAACTCAGAGAGATTAGGTAAATTACTCAAGGCCACAATGCCTAGTAAGAAATAGAACCAATAGTTGATCAGGGTCATTTCATTTTTAACCTCATAGGCTTTTCTGAGAGAACTATATTCCATCTCATCCACTTCTAGGAAATACTACCTTCCAGCCATTTTGTTTCTGCTTAAAAATCATATGAGTTCTCTGGAGATCTATAAACTCCACTGCAACTCCCTAATCTTGCTCACCCTTTTGGGTGAGATTCAGGTACTTCCCAATTATCCCAACATCTTCTTCCTGTTTTTCTTACTGAGGTATAGTTGATTTACAATACTATGTTAGTTTCAGATGTATAACACCATGATTCAGTTATACATATATATTACATATATATAAATGTATATATCTATATTCTTTTTCCCTATTATTTTCCATTATGGTTTATTACAAGGTATTAAATAGAGTTCCCTGTGCTATAGAGTAAATCCTTGTTGTTTATCTATTTTATATGTGATAATATGTGTCTGTTAATCCCATACCCTCGATTTATCCCTTTCCCACCTTTCCCTTTTGGTAACCATAAATTTGTTTCCTATATTTGTGAATCTGTTATGCTTGTAAATAAATTCATTTGTACTGTATCTTAGATTCCATATAGAAGTGATAACATATGAGATTTGTCTTTTTCTGACTCACTTCACTTAATGCAATAATCTCTAGGTCCATCTATGTTGCTTGCTGGCCCCAAGTCTATTGGCACTCCCATTTCCTGGCATAGTTCAGCCTTTCCAAAGAATAAAGTCTCAGTTGCCTCAACCGCATCAGTGTGTAGACTTTCCCTGAAGATCTATAAAGTCAGACTTGATAGTCTCAGGCAAGTGGAGAGGGCTTCATGTGGATAGAGACTTGTGTTGTTTCCATCTACAATTACAGCTTTGCTTTATTTTTTAATAACCTCTCAAAACCTATCATCAACTGTCTAATCTTTAACAGTGCACTTCCCTTCTCTATCCCTCATTCCAACCCCGCTGCAAAGGTTGGAACTCACTGGATTAAACAGAATGGGATAAAAACAATGACTTGATGATGACGATTTAGAAACTGCATTCTATTCCTCTTAGAAAACTGGCCCAGTTTTCTAACCCTTGGAAACTCATGGGATGATGAGTGAGAAAAAGTTTTTTCTGATGAAGGGCAAAATCAAGACTCAGACTTGCTTATTCACTTGAGGGGGGTCTTAAAGACCCCATTGTCCTCTACAACACATAAAATGTTCTTTTAATTGAGCCCCACATTCACTATCAAGAAGAGTGAGTGAAAGATGAGAAATAAAATGCTTCCATTCTTTTCCACTGGCTATTACCTCGGTAATGACACTAATAAAAGTGGCATTAGAAGGAACTGGGAGAAAAATCATCGTTACTCTTGGACCCATAAGAAACAAAGATTCAAAAGGTTATTACAGGTAATAGATTCACATTTTAGCATGTGAAATGATGGTGGGCTTACATCACGTGCTTTTGGCATAGAGATGATTTTCTGGTAGGAGTCTCAGGCTGGGTGAATAGAAGAGGAATCTCTGGGTCAGGTCTGGGGGCCTTGTTCCAGTCCTGGGCCTTGGAGCAGGGTCACACTATAAACAACAATTCCTCCTCAAATGTGTTCTGAAAAGCCCAGGGAAAATCAGTTTCTCTGCTTGCAGAATCTCAGAGGACAGGGAAGAAAGACAGTGCGAGATGAAGACAAGGTGAACTAATGAAATCCATCTAGCCTGAGTGAACACGCTGTCTAAAAGCTGTTTCAGGAATCTGAGTGCAAATTCTCTTTAGATGCCTCTGTTCACATTCAGGCTTAGGTTGATGCATTATGTTTCTGCTAAAACCTGAGCTTACCAAGCCATGAGTTTAAGTAAGCAAAATATTTTCATGCTTACCATAGAAATGAAGGGATTTTAAAATGGCTACCACCACTTAACCAAAAACATACATTTCAGTGGTTCAATTTATGTATGAAATTGTTATTGCCTCTCTGAGCATTTTAAGTTATAATTACCTTTACTCTGAATTCTAAGAGAGGAAGAAAAGTAGGAAAATAGGATATCCCTCAAATGCTTTTTTTTCTAATTTATTTTTTTATGAAGGATAATTGCTTTACAGAACTTTGTTGTTTTCTGTCAAACCTCAACATGAATCAGCCATAGGTATACGCATATCCCCTCCCTTTTGAACCTCCCTCCCTTTTCCCTCCCCATCCCACCCCTCTAGGTTGATACAGAGTCCCTGTTTGAGTTTCCTGAGCCATACAGCAAATTCCCGTTGGCTGTCTATTTTACATATGGTAATGTAAGTTTCCATGTTACTCTTTCCATACATCTCACCCTCTCCTCCCCTCTCCCTGTGTCCATAAGTCTATTCTCTATGTCTGTTTCTCCATTGCTGCCCTGTAAATAAATTCTTCAGAATAATTTTTATAGACTCTGTATATGTGTGTTAGAATACGATATTTATCTTTCTCTTTCTGACTCACTTCACTCTGTATAATAGGTTCTAGGTTCATCCACCCCATCAGAACTGACTCAAATATGTTCCTTTTTATGGCTGAGTAATATTCCATTGTTTATATGTACCACAACTTCTTGATCCATTCATCTGTCAATCAGATCAGATCAGATCAGTTGCTCAGTCGTGTCCGACTCTTTGTGACCCCATGAATCGCAGCACGCCAGGCCTCCCTGTCCATCATCAACTCCTGGAGTTCACTGAGACTCACGTCCATCGAGTCAGTGATGCCATCCAGCCATCTCATCCTCTGTCATCCCCTTCTCCTCTTGCCCCCAATCCCTCCCAGCATCAGAGTCTTTTCCAATGAGTCAACTCTTCGCATGAGGTGGCCAAAGTACTGGAGTTTCAGCTTTAGCATCATTCCTTCCAAAGAAATCCCAGGGCTGTTCTCCATATTTAAAAATGCATTTCATATTTTAAAATAATCATTTCATATCCAGATTATAAGAGATATACCATATAGAAATAATGCAAAAAATAAGCCAAATAAATATTAAGCAAAAATTCAATATATTAGTACTGACATCAGAGAAAATTGATTTGAATATAAAGTTTTCCAATATGTGATATGCATTATGAAGTTGTATTTGATGTTCAAATGCACTCTTTGGTCCCAGAGATCCTGATATTAAAATAAGTGTAGACTTATGATTCTAATTTTGTTAATTTGATTCTTGATGAATCTGGCTAAAGGTTTGTCAATTTTATCTTCTCAAAGAACTGGCTTTTAGTTTTATTAATCTTTAGTGTTGTTTCTTTCATTTCTTTTTCATTTATTTCTGCTTGGATCTTTATGATTTCTTTCCTTCTACTAATTTTTATTTTTTGTTCTTTTTCCAGTTGTTTTAGGTGTAAAGTTAGGCTGTCTATTTGATGTTTTTCTTGTTTCTTGAGGTAGGATTGTATTGCTATAAACTTCCCTCTTAGGACTGCTTTTGCTGCATCCCATAGGTTTTGAGCTGTTGTGTTTTCATTTTCATTTGTTTCTAGAAGTTTTTTGATTTCCCTTTTGATTTCTTCAGTAACCTGTTGGTTATTTAGAAACATGTTGTTTAATCTCCATGTGTTTGTGTTTCTTACAGCTTTTTTTTTTTTTTTCTTACAATTGATATCTAGTCTTATAGTGTGGTCAGAGAAGATGCTTGATAGAATTTCAGTTTTCTTAAATTTACTGAGGTTTGATTTGTGACCCAAGATGTGGTCTATCCTGGTGAATGTTCCATGTGCACTTGAGAAGAGGGTGAATTCTTCTGCATTTGTATGGAATGTCCTCAAGATAATCAGTGAGATCCATCTTATCTAATGTATCATTTAAGACTTGTATTTCCTTCTTAATTTTCTGTTTTGATGATCTGTCCATTGGTGTGAGTGGGGTGTTAAAGTCTCCTGCTATTATTGTGTTACTGTCAATTTCTCCTTTTATGTCTATTAGTGTTTATCTTATGTATTGAGGTGCTCCTATGTTGGGTGCATAGATATTTACAATTGTTATGTCTTCCTCTTGGATTGATCCCTTGATCATTATGTAGTGTGCTTCCTTATCTCTTGTAATCTTCTTTATTTTAAGGTCTATTTTGTCTGATATGAGGATTGCTACTCCAGCTTTCTTTTGCTTCCCATTTGCATGGAATATATTTTTCCATCCTCTCACTTCCAGTCTTTATGTGTCTTGAGGTCTAAAGTGGGTTTCTTGTAAACAGTATATATATGGGTTCTTGTTTTTGTTTCCATTCAGCCACTCTGTGTCTTTTGGCTGCAGCCTTTAATCCATTTATAATAAGAGTAATTACTGATACGCATGTTCCTATTGCCATTTTCTTAATTGTTTGGGGTGGATTTTGTAGATCTTTTTTCTTCTCTTGTATTTCTTGACCATATAAGTCCTTTTAGCATTTGTTGTAAAGCTGGTTTGGTGGTACTGAATTATCCTAACTTTTGCTTGTTTGAAAAGCTTTTGATTTCTCCATCAATTTTGAATGAGATCCTTGCTGGGTATGGTCATTTTGGTTGTAGATTTTTCCCTTTCAGTACTTTAAAATATATCCTGCCATTCCCTTCTGGCCTGCAGAGTTTCTGCTGAAAGATCAGCTGTTAAGTGTATGGGGTTTCCCTTGTATGTTACTTGTTGCTTCTCCCTTACTGCTTTTAATATTCTTTCTTTGTTAGTCTTTTTGATTAGTATGTGTCTTGGCACGTTTCTTCTTGGGCTTATGCTGTATGGAACTCTTTGTGCCTCTTGGACTTGATTGACTGTTTCCTTTTCCATACTGGGGAAATTTTCAACTATAATCTCTTCAAAAATTTTCTCATACCCTTTCTTTTTCTCTTCTTCTTCTGGGACCCCTATAATTCAAATGTTGGTGCATTTGATATGGTCCCAGAGGTCTCTGAGACCGTCCTTAGCCCTTTCTTTTTACTTTATTCTGCTCTTCAGAAGTTATTTCCACCATATTATCTTTCAGGTCACTGATTCGTTCTTCTGCTTCAGATATTCTGCTATTGATTCCTTCTAGAGTATTTTTAATTTCAGTAATTGTGTTGTTTGTCTCTGTATTTTTATTCTTTAATTCTTCTAGGTCTTTGTTAATTGATTCTTACATTTCTACATTTTGTTTTCAAGTTTTTGATCACCTTTACTATAATTATTCTGAATTTTTTTTCAGGTAGTTTATCTATTTCCTCTTCATTTATTTGGACTTCTGTGTTTGTACTTTCTTCCTTCATTTGTGTGGTATTTCTCTACCTTTTCATTATTATTATTATTCGTTACTAATATTATCTTTCATCACTATAATACATATACATATTCAATATAATAATATTCATTATTAATATTATTCATTATTGTTATTATTATTTTTAACTTACTGTGTTTGGGGTCTCTAGGGTCTTGGAGTCAGTGCTCCCACTCCAAAGGCTCAGGGCTTGATCTTCAGTTTTATGTGGGTCTATATATTTTTTTCTGCTGGTCAGGTACTCCTGTCTGCTCTGAGCTGGTGTTCTGCATGCACTTCTGTGTCTGAAGGTGTATTCTTGATGTGTCTGTGGAGAGAGATGTATTCCACGTACACCTACTCCTCTGCCATCTTGTTCCTCTCCTTTTTTTTTTTTTTTTTTTTTTAGCTTTTAAATTTAGAATGAAGGAATACTTATTAACCATAAAATTTCACTTCACTATTTTCCCCTGAGATTCAATAAGAGTTCCTTTATGGCCTCTACCTACCATTAAGGAGCAATAGAAAGGTCCCTGTTTAGAATTAAGGTCTCTAGAATAGATCTATTCTGCTCAAATACCCAGTTATTCAGACCTCAAATCTCAATATTGCTCTTTACTTCTTTTGCTTTAATACTTTTCATCCATCCTTTCAGCAAATCTAACCATGTTTTAGCATTTCTACTATTATTCTGCCAAAGTCCATGCTGCCAGAAGGTCCTTTTTAAAATAAAAGTCAAATCAACTCTTCCCTCTTTTAAGTTCTCTGATGGCTTCCCAACCCACTTAGAACACTCTTTAAAGCTCTTACCATGTTCTACAAAACATGCCTTCTGTATAACTGTCACTGCATTGTCTAATACTCTTCCTCTCACTTACTGGGTTCCAGCCACACTGACCCCCTTGCTCATCCACAGGTTTTGTCTCAGTCAGGATGTTCCCCATATTGGAGACTCCACCCAGTTCTCCTTCCCTAGGCTCCTTGAAAGGCTTGTCTTGGGCAATAGCCTCCTCAGAGAGACTTTTTTCACCACCCTGTCTAAGAAGACCACCCCTTGACATTCTTCATCCTCTATCATGCTGTACTTTCAGTGACTCATCTCTACCTGCCCCTATGTTTTATTTTAGTTGTTACCATCAGTCTCTGTCATTAGATTGAGAGCTGTGGGAGAGGAGGGATGTGCTTTTTAAATAATTATTTTTTACTGTGTTGGGTCTTTGTTGGCATGGTGGCTTTTCTCTAGTTGTGGTGAGCAGGGGCTCTTTTCTAGTTGTGGTCCATGGGCTTCTCATTGCAGTGGCTTGTTGCAAAGCATGGACTCCCGGGCATATGGGCTTCAGTAGTTGTGGCATGTGGGCTCTGTAGTTGTGGCTCCCAGGCCCTAGAGCTCAGGCTCAGTAGTTGTGGTGCATGGACTCAGTTGCTCTGCGACATGTGGGATTTTCCTGGATCATGGATCCAGTCCGTGTCTCATGCATTGGCAGGTGGATTCTTTACTACTGAGCCACCAGGAAAGCCTGGCTTTTGTTGATTTGATTGTATTGTTTCCTATACATTTTCAGTGCCTGAATAGTCTGGCAGAGAAGAAGCACAGCATGGATAAATTAATTGGGTCATTACACCTCATTTGGTTTTAGTTGTTTCATTTTTAGTCTTAGATTTAAAGATTTCGAAGGTGCAGTTTTGATTTGATGTTCTGGAGCTCTGTAGCCTTCATATTGTTCACTACTCTGATGCACAGACATTATAAAAATGTAACAGGTACAGATTACTAAAAAGAAAAGTGTTAGTTGCTCAGGTGTGCCCAACTCTTTGCGACCCCATGGACTGCAGCCCACCAGGCTCCTCTGTTCTTGAGATTTTCTAGGCGACAATACTGGAATGGGTCATCATATCCTTCTCCAGGAAGAAAAGATCCCCGGAATGGGGATCTTCCCATGCTGGGGACTGAACCTGGGTCTCCTGCACTGCAGGCAGATTCTTTACTGACTGAGCTACAAGGGAAGCCTATTTCCTACAAGCCAAATCCTATTTCTAAGAGATAGACGTGATTAATGTTTTTGTGGACAATTTTGTGCTGTGTATGTTTGTGTGTGTTTAGGGATCTCAATTCAGTTCAGTTCAGTTCAGTTGCTCAGTCGTGTCCAACTCTTTGCGACCCCATGAATCGCAGCACGCCAGGCCTCCCTGTCCATCACCAACTCCCGGAGTTCACTCAGACTCATGTCCATCGAGTCAGTGATGCTATCCAGCCATCTCATCCTCTGTCATGCCCTTCTCCTCCTGCCCCTAACCCCGCCCAGCATCAGAGTCTTTTCCAATGAGTCAACTCTTTGCATGAGGTGGCCAAAGTACTGGAGTTTCAGCTTTAGCATCATTCCTTCCAAAGAAATCCCAGGGCTGATCTCCTTCAGAATGGACTGGTTGGATCTCCTTGCAGTCCAAGGGACTCTCAAGAGTCTTCTCCAACACCACAGTTCAAAATCTTCAATTCTTCGGTGCTCAGCCTTCTTCACAGTCCAACTCTCACATCCATACATGACCACAGGAAAAACCATAGTCTTGACTAGATGAACCTTTGTTGGCAAAGTAATGTCTCTGCTTTTGAATATGCTATCTAGGTTGGTCATAACTTTCCTTTCAAGGAGTAAGCGTCTTTTAATTTCATGGCTGCAGTCACCATCTGTAGTGATTTTGGAGCCCAGAAAAATAAAGTCTGACACTGTTTCCACTGTTTCCCCATCTATTTCCCATAAGTGATGGGACTGGATGCCATGATCTTCGTTTTCTGAATGTTGAGCTTTAAGCCAACTTTTTCACTCTCCACTTTCACTTTCATCAAGAGGCTTTTGAGTTCCTCTTCACTGTCTGCCATAAGGGTGGTGTCATCTGCATATCTGAGGTTATTGATATTTCTCCCGGCAATCTTGATTCCAGCTTGTGTTTCTTCTAGTCCAGCGTTTCTCATGATGTACTCTGCATATAAGTTAAATAAGCAGGGTGACAATATACAGCCTTGATGTGCTCCTTTTCCTATTTGGAACCAGTCTGTTGTTCCATGTCCAGTTCTAACTGTTGCTTCCTGACCTGCATACAAATTTCTCAAGAGGCAGATTGATCAGGTGTTCTGGTATTCCCATCTCTTTCAGAATTTTCCACAGTTTATTGTTATCCACACAGTCAAAGGCTTTGGCATAGTCAATAAAACAGAAATAGATGTTTTTCTGGAACTCTCTTGCTTTTTCCATGATCCAGCGGATGTTGGCAATTTGATCTCTGGTTCCTCTGCCTTTTCTAAAACCAGCTTGAACATCAGGAAGTTCACAGTTCACATATTGCTGAAGCCTGGCTTGGAGAATTTTGAGCATGACTTTACTAGCATGTGAGATGAGTGCAATTGTGCAGTAGTTTGAGCATTCTTTGGCATTGCCTTTCTTTGGGATTGGAATGAAAACTGACCTTTTCCAGTCCTGTGGCCGCTGCTGAGTTTTCCAAATTTGCTGGCATATTGAATGTAGCGCTTTCACAGCATCATCTTTCGGTGTTTGAAATAGTTCAACTGGAATTCCATCACCTCCACTAGCTTTGTTCATAGTGATGCTTTCTAAGGCCCACTTGACTTCACATTCCAGAATGTCTGGCTCTAGGTCAGTGATCACACCATCGTGATTATCTGGGTCATGAAGATCTTTTTTGTACAGTTTTCTGTGTATTCTTGCCATCTCTTCTTAATATCTTCTGCTTCTGTTAGGTCCATACCATTTCTGTCCTTTATTGAGCCTATCTTTGCATGAAATGTTCCCTTGGTATCTCTAATTTTCTTGAAGAGATCTCTAGTCTTTCCCATTCTGTTGTTTTTCTCTATTTCTTTGCACTGATCGCTGAAGAAGGCTTTCTTATCTCTTCTTGCTATTCTTTGGAACTCTGCATTCAGATGCTTATATCTTTCCTTTTCTCCTTTGGTTTTTGCTTCTCTTCTTTTCACAGCTATTTGTAAGGCCTCCCCAGACAGCCATTTTGCTTTTTTGCACTTCTTTTCCATGGGAATGGTCTTGATCCCTGTCTCCTGTACAATGTCACAAACCTCATTCCATAGTTCATCAGGCACTCTGTCTATCAGATCTAGGCCCTTAAATCTATTTCTCACTTCCACTGTATAATCATAAGGGATTTGATTTAGGTCATACCTGAATGGTCTAGTGGTTTTCCCTACTTTCTTCAATTTAAGTCTGAATTTGGCAATAAGGAGTTCATGGTCTGAGCCACAGTCAGCTCCTGGTCTTGTTTTTGCTGACTGTATAGAGCTTCTCCATCTTTGGCTGCAAAGAATATAATCAATCTGATTTCGGTGTTGACCATCTGGTGATGTCCATGTTTAGGGGTCTAGTGTTCCCAATAGATGAAGTATGGACTGAAGACTAGAATGCCTGCTTTGGGGGTTCTAACTTTTTCATTTTGGGGATTTATTATATGTAACTGTGGCTGAGCTATCTACCTTCTCTCTTCCTCAATTTCCTTATATGGAACATCATAATCATCATCCCTAGAGAATAGGAAGTATCTTCTATTTCCTCTGCATTACCCAAACCATAGAGGATAAGATTGAACACGTGAGATAATTTAAATTCTGTGTGTATGTATACATGTATGGAAGTGTGAAAGTCCTTGGGTAGGGAATGCAGAAAGATTACAAAGATAGAATTTCAAGAGCCTTCTCAGTTGAATGTTTTTTGATGTCCAAGGAATTTATAATACTGGCATATCTTTGTCAACTGATAAAGCCCTCTTTCTGAAAATGCTGAAAGGTGCAAAAGATGCTCTCTTCTTTCCAGTTTTTGCATCTAGGCCTCAGTTTCTTCTGGCAGGTACATCTTTGACTAGGGGTTATTCAGTCCATTCCTGGGTCTGGAACATCCTCTGGGAAAGGTAATGGCAACCCACTCCAGTACTCTTGCCTGGAAAATCCCATGGAAGGAGGAGCGTGGTAGGTTACAGTCCATGGGGTCGCAGAGTCCGACATGACTGAGTGACTTCACTTTCATTTTCACTATTCAGTCCTTAGGGCCAGTGCTTCCTCTCCATATGCCAACTCTTGTGTGGACACACATGAAAGCCATGCTTGATGTTAATTCACAAAAGCACCTCATAGGGGCTGCCAGCCCTACACCTGGAAAATGATTGCCAGGCTGAGATTGACTCCAGACAAAAACATGGTTCTGGTTAATTTGAAGGCTTTTTAAATTGTGCTCAGGGAACGATAGATGGCTAATGGAGAAAGTGAATTTATTAATTTTTAATTTTCTTAAGCTGTGGCTCCTTATTAAGAACTCTCTTATGTAAAATATGCTGGGATTGTTTGGAGATAGCAAAGCATTCTTGCACTGATAATCTTTACACATTAAGTGCTCCTGGTGCTGGGGCTTTATTGCAAATCCATGCTATCCAACCTCAGCTGCAAGAAGTCTCTCAAATCATCCACAACCCTTATTCTTCTGATCTTAGCCCTGCTGCTTAAACACTGGTCTCCACAAAAGACCCCACTCCTCACTTTCTAGTTTTTTAAGGATATATTTAGTAAGTACCCATCATAATCTAGGTATCATGATAAAAAGGACCCAAATGAGTAGTACACAGTCCCAAGATATACTTCAAATAATCTGCATATTTACATCTTTTGCCTCAGTTCTGCTAAAAAATATATCCTGGAAGCCTCCTCTTCAATTAAATAAAAGAAATAATATATGTTTCTTTTGGGGCAATTTTTAAAATTACATGTATGAATTATGACAGAGTCCTTAATATAAATGTGTCAGACTCTGTCCTAGGTCTTTTGGATACCACAAGGTTGAAGAGAGGCCAAGTCCCTATTTTTTAGAGATTAAATTGCAATTATAGATATATTTTATTTAAAAATATAGCTGAATAAGGTGATTCTGGAGAATAATAATAATGTTATAAAGAAACTAAGTTCTATCATGAGAGAAAGAGAAAAAAAATGTGTGTGTGTGTGTTTAGTATTCCTTCACATATGGTTATCAGGAAAAACAGTATTTGAAGAGTTGACACTAAGTTATTAAAGACCAAGCCATACAGCTATTTTGGAACTGAATATTCTGGAGAGTCAAATCAGTGGGTGCATAGGTCTTAGGCTTAGCATATTCTAGTGAACAAAATGAAGGCCTAAGCATAAGAGTCAAATCATAAGAATGAGGTAGGAAAAGAGATAGGAGAGGAAAAGGGACAGAAAATGAGGGCAGAGGTCAGGACATCTTTGAGGATTGTGTCAGGAATTTGGATTTTATTCTAAAGCTGTGAGAAGGCAATGGAGGGTTTTGTGAAGATAATAAAATTATTAAATTTTAATTTCAAATATTATTCTTAATTTACAAAGAAGTATGGGTGTGTTGTTGTTGTAGTTCAATCACTAAGTCATATCTGACTCCTTGAGACCCTGTGGATTGCAGCCCACCAGGCTCCTCTGTCCTCCCCTGTCTCCCAGGTTTTGCTCAAATTCATGTCCATTGAACTGGTGATGTTATCCAACCATCTCATCCTCTGTCACCCCCTTCTCCTTTTACCTTCAATCTTTCCCATCATCAGGGTCTTTTCCAATGAGTTGGCCCTTCGTATGAGGTGGCCAAAGTATTGGAGCTTCAGCGTCAGTTCTTCCAATGAATATTCAGGACTGATTTCCTCTAGGATTGACTGCTTTGATCTCCTCACAGTCCAAGGGACTCTCAAGAGTCTTCTCCAGCACCACAATTTGAAAGCCTCAATCCTTTGGTGCTCAGCCTTCTTTATGGTCCAACTCTCGCATCCGTACATAACTACTGGAAAAACCATGGCTTTGACTATATGCACCTTTGTCAGCAAAGTGGTGTCTCTGCTTTTTAATACACTTTCTAGGTTTGTCATAGCTTTTGTTACATGGAGCAAGTGTCTTTTAATTTTGTGGCAGCAATAACCATTGCAATGATTTTGAAGCCCAAGAAAATAAAATCTGTCATTACTTCCATATTTTCTTTTCTATTTGCCATGAAGTTGTGGGACTGGATGCTGTGATCATTGCTTTTTGAATGTTGAGTTTCAAGCATGCTTTTTCACTTTCTTCTTTCACCATCAAGAGGTTCTTCAGTTCCTCTTCACTTTCTGCCATTAGAGTGGTATCATCTTCATATCTGAGGTTTCTGATATTTCTCCTGACAATCTTGATTGCAGCTTATGAGTCATACAGCCTGGCATTTTACATGATGCACTCTGAACAGAAGTTAAATAAGCTGGGTGACAATATACAGCCTTGTAGTACTCCTTTCCCAATTTTGAACCAGTTTCCTGTCTGGTTCTAACTATTCCTTCTTGAACTGCACACATGTTTCTCAGGATACAGATAAGGTGGTCTGGTACTGCCATCTCTTTAAGACTCTCCCCCGGTTTGTCATGATTCACACAAAGTCTTTAGTATAGTCAATAAGGCAGAACTAAATTTCTCTTTTTTTAATTCCCTTGCTTTCTCCATGATTCAACAAATGCTGGGAATTAGAGCCTTGGTACCTCTGCCTAGCTTGTACATTTGGAAGTTCTTGGTTCACATACTGCTGAAGCTGGAAGAATTTTGAGCATGACATTACTAGCATGTGAAATGTACAATAGCATAATTGAACCATTGTTTGAACATTCTTTGGGATTGCCCTTCTTTGGGATTCGAATGCAAACTGACCTTTTCCAGTTGGGTTATTATCAGCAAAATGGGGAACAGAGAACCAATTTCCATGAGATCACTGGAATTAGTCTGTGAAACAAATAATTATAATATGGTCCAGCATGTTATAAATGAGGCAGAGAGGTTCAACATGTGTATTGGGTGTAGGACTAATGAGAATTGCTGATACATTCAATGGAGGAGATGAAAGATAGGAAGAATGACTCTTAGGATGTTCGCTTATATCTGTCTATGTTGATACCATTTACTGAGGTGTGAAAGACTGCAGGAGAAACATATTTGATAGTGATGAAATATGTAGTTTTTCTATGGAGGCTATAATTCTGAGATGCTTATTAACTACCTAAGAGGAGGTGTCAAGTAATCAGTAAGTTGGTGTTTGGAGCTCATTCAAGTGGTCAGAAATAGAAATTATAAATTTGAGCTTCATTATTATACAAACGGTACTTGGCTGAATGTGATCAGCCAAAGAGGAACAGAGAATATATTGACAAAAGAAGTGATACAATAGAGGACAAACATATTTAGAGATTGAACAGAGGAGGAAGAGCCAGCCCAAAACAGAATTGCAAATGGCCCGAGGGAAGAAACTAGTGCGATGTCATTAAATTCAATAGAAGAAAATACAGAGAGTCCCTAATCTTTGATCTTGTTGTTTTCTCAACCCCTCAACAAGTCTTTCCTTTCATACTGTACTGGGGTTTCTTGCCCTAAGCACTATGGTCCTTTGGGCTGCATGATTCTTTGTTGTCTAGAGCTCTCCTATGCTCTGTAAGATGACTAGCAGCATCCTTGGCCTCTAGTATAATAGATAATGGATAATAACTTGGCCACTGGATAATAGTAGCAGGCACTCCTCTCCCCGTTGCGACAACCAAATATGCCTGCAGATATTGTCAAATGTACCCTGGGAGGAAAATTGCCTCCTTGAAAACTACTGTTCCATGCTACTTACTTTCATTATCCCCACCCTCTGATTGCTAAATTCTATAATTTGGTTTCCATATCATTAGTCAATAGTTCTCTTTCTGTGAAATTTTCTTTAACCAAATGCAATGACTGTTTGGCCTATATCATTTTTGTTTCCCATCTAATTTTGAAAATCTCTCTTGAAACTACCTTCCATTGGCTTCCATGATATTCTATCTTCTGTTATTTCATTCCGCTTCTAAAATTACTGCCATTTTCAAATCTCTTCTCCTTCTGTACTTACCACGTAAAGCTCTATAAACCTGACCTTAACCACATCTATTTCTATTATTTCCTCACTGAATCCCCAAACTTCCATTTTGACCTCACTGTAAATAAGAATCAAATGTTTATAGAACCTTAGGCTCTCTTCCAGGCTAAGAATTATATTTCTTCCTGTCTTCTTTTGCTTTATGTTTATAAATTTCTCTGAAACTTGAAAGTTCAAACTCAGTAACTGACCATTTCTCTCAGCCATACAGGACATTCCAACATAGTTATTTACGTTAATGATACCACAATATTCCTAATACTTTAGTGTCAGAGTGCTAGTATAATCTTTGATCATATCTCTGTAGCATTCTTAAACACTGTCTTGTACTGGCCTAATTCCTTCATTTACACAGTCATTGCCCAAATTTAATCATTCATTCATTGGCCTGGAATATTCCTCTTGCTGATTTTATGATCTCCTGGCCTACAATTTATTTCTCTTCTAATTAGCCCTCGACACTGCTTTTCTACTTGTTTCCCTAAAACAAATTCATAAACCTGATGCCATGACATCCCTCTACTCCATCAATTACATCTCATGTTACACAAATATATTTCTAAATTGTTTAGGCTACCATCACGTCCACTTTTATCTGGTCTAAACTGTCTTCCCAAATTGAGTTCCCTTTGCATAAATCAAATGTGACACAGACATGTTCCTCCTGTGTAACTCACATTTTTCTTTTTTTTTACCTTTTTGGATTGCTTATGATTCTCACACATGGAACAACAGACTGGTTCCAGATAGGAAAGGGAGTACGTCAAGGCTGTAGATTGTCACCCTGCTATTTAACTTATATGCAGAGTATATCTTGAGAAACGCTGGACTGGAGAAAGCACAAGCTGGGATCAAGATTGCCGGGAGAAATATCAATAACCTCAGATATGCAGATGACACCACCCTTATGGCAGAAAGTGAAGAGAACTAAACAGCCTCTTGATGAACGTGAAAGAGGAGAGTGAAAAGTTGGCTTAAAGCTCAACATTCAGAAAACGAAGATCATGGCATCCAGTCCCATCACTTATGGGAAATAGATGGGGAAACAGTGGAAACAGTGTCAGACTTTATTTTTCTGGGCTCCAAAATCACTACAGATGGTGACTGCAGCCATGAAATTAAAAGACGCTTACTCCTTGAAAGGAAAGTTATGACCAACCTAGATAGCATATTCAAAAGCAGAGACATTACTTTGCCAACAAAGGTCCATCTAGTGAAGGCTATGTTTTTTCCAGTAGTCATGTATGGATGTGAGAGTTGCGCTATAAAGAAAGCTGAGCACTAAAGAATTGATGCTTTTGAACTGTGGTGTTGGAGAAGACTCTTGAGAGTCCCTTGGACTGCAAGGAGATCCAACCAGTTCATCCTAAAGGAGATCAGTCCTGGGTGTTCATTGGAAGGACTGATGGTGAAGCTGAAACTCCAATATTTTGGCCACTTGATGGGAAGAGCTGACTCATTTGAAAAGACCCTGATGCTGGGAAAGTTTGAGGGCAGGAGGAGAAGGGGACAACAGAGGATGAGATGGTTGGATGGCATCACTGACTCAATGGACATGAGTTTGGGTAGGCTCTGGGAGTTGGTGATAGACAGGGAGGCCTGGCATGCTGCGGTTCATGGGGTCGCAAAGAGTCAGACACGACTGAGCGACTGAACTGAACGGAACTCACTCTGCCTTGATCTATGCCCCAGATGTCTTACCATGAAACAAACGTATCATCTTTGAAAAATTCTCCTGATCTATCCAAAACCTTTAACCTGCTATCTCCCCTTATTTGATTTATTGGACAGAAAACATTTTTACAGAGTTCTTAGAATCTGTCATGCACTATGATAGATTTAAATATATATACTACATAATATAATATATGTAGTAGTATATATTTGGACTGGTTCCAAATAGGGAAAGGAGTATGTCAAAGCTCTATATTATCACCCTGCTTAGTTAACTTATATGCAGAGTACATCATGAGAAATGCTGGGTTGGATGAAGCACAAGCTGGAATCAAGATTGCCGGGAGAAATATCAATAACCTCAGATATGCAGATGACACCACCCTTATGGCAGAAAGTGAAGAACTAAAGAACCTCATGATGAAAGTGAAAGAGGAGAGTAAAAAAGTTGGTTTAAAGCCCAGTGTTCAGAAAACTAAGATCATGGCATCTGGTCCCATGACTTCATGGCAAATACATGGGGAAACAGTGTCAGACTTTATTTTGGGGGGCTCCAAAATCACTTCAGATGGTGACTGCAGTATTGAAATTAAAAGATGCTTACTCTTTGGAAGAAAAGTGATGGCTAACCTAGACAGCATATTAAAAAGCAGAGACATTACTTTGCCAACAAAGGTCCGTCTAGTTAAGGCTATGGTTTTTCCAGTAGTCACATATGGATGTGAGAGTTGGACTATAAAGAAAGCTGAGCACTGAAGAATTGATGCTTTTGAACTGTGGTGTTGGAGAAGACTCTCAAGAGTCCCTTGGACTGCAAGGAGGTCCAACCAGTTTATCCTAAATGAAATCAGTGCTGAATATTCATTGGAAGGACTGATATTGAGGGTGAAACTCCAATACTTTGGCCACCTGATGCGAAGAGCTGACTCATTTGAAAAGACCCTGATGCTGGGAAAGATTAAAGGCAGGAAAAGGGGACGACAGAGGATGAGATGGTTGGATGGCATCATTGACTCGATGGACATGAGTTTGAGTAAACTTTGGGAGTTGGTGATGGACAGGGAGGCCTGGCATGTTGCACTCCATGGGGTCCCAAAGAGTTGGACACGACTGAGCGGCTGACCTGACTGACTGACTTACTATATAATATAGAGACAGTATAGTGTACTTCTATACTGTATGAATATATATATATATATATATGTGTGTGTGTGTGTGTGTGTGTGTGTGTGCACATGTTCAGTTGTATCCAACTCTTTGATCCCATGGTGTGCAGCCCACCATGCTCCTCTGTCCATGGAATTTCCCAGGCAAGAATACTGGAGTGGAGTAGGTTGCCATTTCCTCCCTGGAACTGTGTGGATCTAAGACCAGGGCTTCATCCACTCTAAACATGACTTCAGAAGTAACATTACCTTCCTTTAACTGTTCATTATTCTTTTTCTAAACTTCTATTTTTTTTTTTTTAGCATTTGTCTTTCAATATTGTGCAACAGTTATGTATGTAGATATTTCATTTTTCCTTAAGCTCCCAGAAGGTCTTTATTTGAATCTTATGTATATTCTCCAAAGCACATCACCCAGCACTTCACACATTCAGGTGAGTTTTGCAGAAAACCTCTCTGACTGAAAGATGCAGTTTTGTTTTTGTGGATACAGCACTGAGCTGAGATCTAGATAACAGTTCCAATTCCAGACCCAGTGTACTGACTGGTGCTTTCAGTCATCACAACTTGAGCTTTAGACCCCTACCATCTGAAGAAGCGTCAATATGCCTAGTGTTATATTAAAAGGAATTAGACAGGGTCCCTGCCTCTAATGGGCTTCCCTGATGGCAGAGCAGGTAAAGAATTTGCCTGCAATGCAGGAGACCCAGGAGATGCAGATTCGATCCCTGATTCAGGAAGATCCCCTGGAGGAGGAAATGGCAACCCACTCCACTATTCTTGCATGAAAAATTCCACAGACAGAGGAGCTTGGTGGGCCACAGTCCAAAGAGTCACAAAGAATCAGTTATGACTGAGTGACTAAACATGCACACCTGCCTCTTAATACTGCAGTCCCCAAATTTTTACCTGAATTAATTTGTTTATTTCATGCAAAGATGGGCTCAATAAAGGACAGAAATGGTATGGACCTAACAGAAGCAGAAGATATTAAGAAGAGATGGCAAGAATACACAGAAGAACTGTACAAAAAAGATCTTCACAACCCAGATAATCACGATGGTGTGATCACTGACCTAGAGCCAGACATCCTGGAATGTGAAGTCAAGTGGGCCTTAGAAAGCATCACTACGAACAAAGCTAGTGGAGGTGATGTAATTCCAGTTGAGCTATTTCAAATCCTGAAAGATGATGCTGTGAAAGTGCTGCACTCAATATGCCAGCAAATTTGGAAAACTCAGCAGTGGCCACAGGACTGGAAAAGGTCAGTTTTCATTCCAGTCCCAAAGAAAGGCAATGCCAAAGAATGCTCAAACTACCGCACAATTGCACTCATCTCACATGCTAGTAAAGTCATGCTCAAAATTCTCCAAGCCAGGCTTCAGCAATATGTGAACCGTGAACTTCCTGATGTTCAAGCTGGTTTTAGAAAAGGCAGAGGAACCAGAGATCAAATTGCCAACATCTGTTAGTTCATGGAAAAAGGAAGAGAGTTCCAGAAAAGCATCTATTTCTGTTTTATTGACTATGCCAAAGCCTTTGACTGTGTGGATCACAATAAACTGTGGAAAATTCTGAAAGAGATTGGAATACCAGACCACCTGACCTGCCTCTTGAGAAATGTGTATGCAGGTCAGGAAGCAACAATTAGAACTGGACATGGAACAACAGACTGGCTCCAAATAGGAAAAGGAATACGTCAAGGCTGTATATTGTCACCCTGTTTATTTAACTTCTATGCAGAGTACATCATGAGAAACGCTGGACTGGAAGAAACACAAGCTGGAATCAAGATTGCTGGGAGAAATATCAATAACCTCAGATATGCAGATGACACCACCTTTATGGCAGAAAGTGAAGAGGAACTAAAAAGCCTCTTGATGAAAGTGAAGGTGGAAAGTGAAAAAGTTGGCTTAAAGCTCAACATTCAGAAAACTAAGATCATCGTGTCTGGTCTCATCATTTCATGGGAAATAGATGGGAAACAGTGGAAACAGTGGCAGACTTTATTTTTCTGGGCTCCAAAATCACTGCAGATGGTGATTGCAGCCATGAAATTAAAAGACGCTTATTCCTTGGAAGGAAAGTTATTACCAACCTCGATAGCATATTCAAAAGCAGAGACATTACTTTGCCAACAAAGGTCCGTCTAGTCAAGGCTATGGTTTTTCCTGTGGTCATGTATGGATGTGAGAGTTGGACTGTGAAGAAAGCTGAGCACCGAAGAATTGAAGATTTTGAACTGTGGTGTTGGAGAAGACTCTTGAGAGTCCCTTGGACTGCAAGGAGATCCAACCAGTCCATTCTGAAGGAGATCAGCCCTGGGATTTCTTTGGAAGGAGTGATGCTAAAGCTGAAACTCCAGTACTTTGGCCACCTCATGCGAAGAGTTGACTCATTGGAAAAGACTCTGATCCTGGGAGGGATTGTGGGCAGGAGGAGAAGGGGACGACAGAGGATGAGATGGCTGGATGGCATCACTGACTCGATGGACGTGAGTCTGAGTGAACTCCGGGAGTTGGTGATGGACAGGGAGGCCTGGTGTGCTGCGATTCATGGGGTCGCAGAGAGTCGGACATGACAGAGTGACTGATCTGATCTGATTGGAGGAAAAATCATTATAACTTGTAAAGTGGAATCATAGTTGGTTGCAAAAACACATTCATTTGTAATTACTGTTGATTACAGGATTTGTTTCTTCTATTTACAGCAGATCCTAGGTAATACCATAACATGAGTGTAGAGGAGAGCCTAAGTTCTATACCCATCTCTAATATTTACTAGTTATGTTGATGTGGTCAATTTTTAAAACATCCTGAGCCTCAGATTCCTCTTCTATAAACTGAGGGGTTTGCTAACACCTACTAGGGTTGTGAGAGCTTTGATTGGATAACATATAAAATATTTAGCAGAGTACCCAACACACTGAAAACCCATCATGAAAATAATAATAATATTCATATGTGAGGAAATTTACACATAACAGGGATATATGATACTGTAAATATATATATACTTATATGTGGGGCTGTATGTGTATATACTTATTTGTAGAAAAAGATAGTGTCTTTGTAACTCACAGTCATACAACATTTCCTCTGCCTCCACCTCATGGGAGGATGAGCATTTGCCATCCAATAAAATGCAAAATAATGATGTCAGAAAATAAGCCTAAATATCTGTGGAGTATCCTAACTCTCACACATCTCTATTTTCTCCTCTCTGTTTCATACATATTGATCTGAATAACAACTTCATGGATAGCAGTTCGATTATAGCCATTTGGAAAGATCTCAACGCTAGTAGCAACTACATAAGGATGTTTGATGTGACACCAAGTAGAAGGACATTATTTGGGCTGCTTTCAGCCACTCATAAGGGCATTTGTTTGCTTCTTATGACAGATGGTAAAACCTTTCCACCTCTTAGGAGAGATTTTACCTTTCAAGCTGAACTGTTAGGGGGTATAAATTAAATGCTGATCCCAGGTAACCAAAGGGCTGAGACTGATAGCTTGGCTGTAAACTGATGATGACATGTAAATTCTAGATTGAGAAAGAGGGCCAAAGTGAGCTGTAACTAGATTTCAGGATAAGGTGCCAGTAGGCAGTGGACACAGAGATGAGAGGTAATTGACAAAGCAACTCGTTGACCTAGAGTGATGTCTCACAGCTTTTCTGCGCCTTATTTTCTTATCTATACAATGGGAATGATAATGTAAACGCCATCATATTGTTGAACTGTGAGGAAATTAGGTATGTAAATGTGACGTGCAAGTCATTTTTATGACTCTTGACCATAACAAATTGGTGTTATGATGTTCAGAGCCCTGGTTATCATTCTGTGAAAGCCAATGCTCTAATAGGCTCAGTTTCCATGCACTGAAGATTTTTCTTGCTTATATCAAAGGCACCTTGATTTTCAGGTGGGACTAACAGCTTCCAAAGATATGATAGGTTGGGCAAGAGAGTCCTGATTCTCTCCTTCATGGTGATTTGTCTCTTGGAAAAAATCTTTTCCTATATTAGGAGAAAGAACATACATCTGAGACCAGAAAGTAGATGCCTATAGTTGTGGTAATTTTTAGAAAGGCATAGCAATAGGATAAAAATAAAGTGTCCTTAAATTCTCACTGAGTTTCTTTCAGTATGGAGCTGTATTTTCTAAAGTAAAGCTCCTTTTTCTCCCCTCTATTATTTTAGAAGCCTTGTCCATTGGATAAAATATTAATCAGCTCATGGTAACATATGACCATGATAAAAAGACAAAGGTTTTAATCATTCATTCGGCAGAAATTTATTTTGTGCCTACTGTAGGCTGGGCTCTGTGATCCTCACAGTCTGGAGGAAAGGGTGGAGGTGATGTGAAGACAAAGAGCTGTGCAGTGAAGTACAATGATACACAGCAGGCAATTAACTCAGATGTGGGGATCAAAAAGTGCCTCAAAGGAAGTAATGAGACCTGAAGGATGAGAACAAATGAAGACTGGAAAGGAAATGTTTTCAACTTGGAAAGAGCCATATGTGCTAAGACAGTACATTTATGCAACTCTCTTCTTGAGTGAACCATATTTGATCACTGAAGAAGCTTGGAAGCTGAGATGAGGGCAGAGCATGTAAAATTATGCAAAGCATGTTAATTTGAGCTTTACCTTAAGAGCAAGAGATAGGGTGGCATCAAACTATTGTACCAGGCATATGATTCAAGTTTTAGTAAGGCTGAGGCTTAGAAAAACTGAGATATCCCGTCAGGTACCCAGGAGAGATGGTGGTAGCCAGATCTAATGTACGGCTATTTAGCAAGTACATAGCACACACATACTGTGTTACTAGTTTTGTCCTGGGTCATATTGGAGAAATAAATTGTGTTGGTGCCTTCCTACAAAGGAAATCTGTTTGCTATTTTGTTAAAATTTCCCCAAACAGCTCTATGGCAGAAGGGAGGACATTTGTGTCCTAGAATTTTCTTGGCCCTCAAAGCAAAAGTTGCACTGGACCAAGTTAAAGATGGAAGGAAGACTTTTTCAACACTATTGCAACAGGAGATAGAGACCAGACTGCAGTCTGAACTCAATATTGCTGAAACAAGAAGCTGGAGAGATTTTA
The DNA here is from genome assembly GCF_029407905.1 of Bubalus kerabau. Classification (NCBI taxonomy): domain Eukaryota; kingdom Metazoa; phylum Chordata; class Mammalia; order Artiodactyla; family Bovidae; genus Bubalus; species Bubalus kerabau. Next base: position 28,858,949 of record NC_073645.1, read on the forward strand.
AGAGCTAGAGTGGGGAAACTCTTAGGCCATCTGTGTTTGCTAATTGGCCTTAACCAAAGGAAAAATAAACTTTCTCTTATCTTCATGACAGCAGGTAGTTTTATGACAAAACTCCCACAGAAGTTAGACCCCTACTCTCCCAGACACTTGGTGATAGGGATACTATTTTTCCTTGGTGATTATATTTCAAATAGATAGCTCCCAGGTCCTTGAGAAAGACATTCCTGGGTGATAAAACTGGCAAGAGACTGGAAGAAGATTTACATCTCAGAGGAGCAGATAAAGAATTTGTAATTACAAGTTTCTGAAGTAAATGCTCTTACAAAAAAAAAAAAAAAAAAGGAGGTCAGGAGCTTAGAGGCAGGAGAAACTTTTCTAAAGTTCAGTCAAGCTGAGGGAAACATTGAGGCTGACTTGGTCAGAAGCCACCTGCCATCATGCAGTATATTGACCAGAAATACAATTTTATTTTGGAATCGTATAGTCTGTATTTTATTTCACAGTGTATGTATTTATCAGATGTAAAGATGTTTGGCTTGGCTTGGGTTCTGCCAAGAACAGAGCTTGAGATAAAGACTTGATTTGGGGTGGTGTCTTTAGGAAATCATTTCAAGAGGCATCAGTGAGAGTGAGGTGAAAGAGACAGGGAAGGTAGAAAATTCAATAAAGGCATATGATAAAGGTGTACTATTGAGTTGTTGGGGTTGGCTACGAGAACTGAATATGGCAAAGACCTCTGGGGTAGTACAAATGCAGGGAATTTAATAAAATGAGCTACAAGCTTTCCTCCTGCAATTGGTTCTGAGAGTAAAATTGATATACATTCTGTACCTTCCTCATCACCCATCCTAGATTTTTCTCACCTTCAAGGAGAAATTTAGCCCTGAGGTTATTTACTCATTCTCATTGCAGTGACGAAAGCCAACCTTTCTTCCTTAGGGATAATCCCTTGATTTTCCCTCACTTGTCAGGCTGCGTTGGCTTTAATTTCCTACTTACAGTACAGACCAGACATAAAACTCCAAAATGCACATTAGTAAATTTCCATAGTTCCAAGTATAATCCTTCTCATCTCATGATGTAACAGCAACCCAGCTTTTCGTGATAAGCAGGGTTGAGAACACCAATCATTCTTTGCCTGTTGGCCTTCCTATGTGTAGTGCCCAAAGTGACCTGGCAGCATTTTTAACTTTGGGTCCAATGGAATTTTCACTGCATCTCTCAGTGGAAATATTCTTTGTTTGAAAACAGGAATCTTAATCCAGCAAAGCTTAACATTGTGGTGCCAGAAAACACAAAGTCTCTGGACTGGTTTCTGGGAATAATAAAAAAAAAGACCAAACATATATCCATCTATTGCTCTCCAATCTGATGTAGCCTCGCTTTTGACTCTATTATTATTATAGTGCATATACAGAAGTGTTGAGAACAACTTCTATCCATTAGCATTTCATCTGCAAGCTGGTGCCTTAGCTGAGCCCTTAATAATTTATTAAAATTCTATCAGGACATCTGCTTTGAGACGATAAAGCACATGGTAGGCAGAATCAATACTCTGGTCATGAGTCCATTATCATATCTTACTTGCTTTAAACTGAATTTCTTGGTCCAAAACCTTTATAGGATTCATGCCCCTAAGTCAGGCTCATCTTAACAATCCTGCAAGCCCTTGGATAATAGGGCTGGCAGAATACTCTAGGAAGATGCCAAACTCATATCTGAATGAGTTTTTATTTTTAATAAGGAAGAATAAGTGCTTCCTCAGTGTTGAATGAGTCCAGTGAAGTCACCTTGCCACCAAGTGGCTGTCTGGTTTTATTGAAGCATATTCCCATATTGAACAGTCAGCCACTGATATCGACTGGTTGGACATGGATCAGCAGCAGTGGCTAGATCAGCTTTGATGAGAAAGAGCCCTTCTTGAGACCCATCCCTGCCACCATGGCTGCTCCTTTCATCACCCATTGTACAAGCCCTCGAAAGGCTGAGGACAGAAATGGGCTGACATCCTCCGAATGAGCCATTCTGTCTACTATATATTTGAATGTCTCATCCACAGTTGAAGTTCTCTGTTGGCCATCAAAATGAGACACAAAAATCTGCACACTTTTTGCTATGTCTTTGGATCTATCTATATGTTTCTTCCCTACAGTTGCTTTTTTTGTGCATCCCCTACTCAGCTGGGAAGTGAAGTCTATGGATTTCTTACTTAAGTCCACCTTTTCCTCCATATCAAGTTGATGACAATATAATGAACCAGGGAAATGGCCACGTCATGAATCCACATACTTATTGGATACACTGTTGGAAGAACTTAGGCCAGGCTTATATTTATCACTTGCCATGATTTTAGAAAATAAACTGCCCTCTAGCTTCAGGAAATGGAAGTCTTTTGAATGTTGCCAACAAAAACAAAAACAAAAATAAAAAACCCGGCTTTCATAGTGTACCATGAAGCTATTGATGGAATCCTGCCATTCTCTTTCTTTAAGGTACCTAAAGCTGTATGACCAACCTAGACAGCATATTAAAAAGCAGAGACATTACTTTGTCAACAAAGGTCCATCTAGTCAAGGCTATGGTTTTTCCAGTAGTCATGTATGGATGTGAGAGTTGGACTATAAAGAAAGCTGAGTGCCAAAGAATTGATGCTTTTGAACTGTGGTGTTGGAGAAGACTCTTGAGAGTCCCTTGGACTGCAAGGAGATCCAACCAGTCCATCCTAAAGGAGATCACTCCTGGGTGTTCATTGGAAGGACTGATGTTGAAGCTGCAACTCCAATACTTTGGGCACCTGATGCCAACAGCTGACTCATTTGAAAAGACCCTGCTGCTGGGAAAGATTGAGGGCAGGAGGAGAAGGGGATGACAGAGGATGAGATGGTTGGATAGCATCACTGACTCAATGGACATGAATTTGGGTAGGCTCTGGGAGTTGGTTATGGACAGGGAGGCCTGATATTCTGTGGTTCATGGGGTTGTGAAGAGTTAGACACGACTGAGCGACTGGACTGAACTGAACTGAAAGCCACCAGCAATTCAAGAGAGCCCAGTTCAATTATTCCTGGCTCAGGAAGTTCCTCTGGAGAAGGGATAGGCTACTCACTCCAGTATTCTCAGTTTTCCCTGGTGGCTCAGATGGTAAAGAATGCACCTGCCATAAGGAGACCTGGGTTTGATTCCTGGGCTGGGAAGATCACCTGGAGGAGGGCATAGCAACTTACTCCAATATTCTTGCCTGGAGAATCCCCATGGACAGAGGAGCCTGGCAGGCTACAGTCCATGGGGTTGCAAAGAGTCAGACATGACTGAACTACTAAGTACAGCCCAGCATGAAGCTGTCAGTAAAAGCCAACCTACTCCACTCTTCTTACAGTGGCTATTGCACCCAAACTGTCCAAATGCTGGAGCTGTTATTTCCACCAATGTTTGCCCTTACATCTGTGTTATATCCCAATCTGTCACAAGCTGAAATCATAGTAATTGTGGTATTTCCACACATCAAGTGTTATCATGACTGCACTCACTATTAGCAATGGCGCTCTATTGGCATCAGAGTGATCCAATGTCAGAGTCGCCATCTAAGTGTCTGTTTCCCGGCCTCATTTCTATAGTCCTGGTTTGTTTGTCCTTGTGATAGGGGTCAGGTACAAGTATTTCACTTGGATAGTGATCCTTCAAGGCAGGAATGAGGGAATGGAGAAGAGTGACATAACCTATATGTTTTTCGTGATCGAGTTTGCTTCTGTAGTAAATAGAGGTTCAATTCCATAGGAACCTCTGAAAGGTTCCTCCCCAAATTACCTGACAAAGAGTGAGAGGCTCAGGAACTTGCCTGTTGGTTCTTGTCCCTCACTGAGAGTGGCCCCCTCTCAAGGGTTTGAATAGTCCATCGATTATGGGTTCTACATTCACTTGGTGGGCTGGATCCCTGAGTCATGAGGCAGAAATGCAGAGATTCACCATGGCTTTGTGAGAGGTAGTGCTGCAAGCCTGCATGCCTCATTCCCAGCTCTGTGACTCAGATCAGAGGTGGGCCAAGAAGATGTGATGCTGGACACCAAAAGCACATTACAATATTCTTTTCTAAGCCATCCAAAATGAAAACAAACAAATAACAAGACCAGCAAACCAGCAAACAAATAAAGCTCTAGGATGATGAATCATAGATATCTCATGGTTCTTGCTGTTGCCTGATAATCCACTGCTTTTCACTGAGCCTTTGCATGGCCAATCTTGACAAACATGACCAGAGGAAAATAACCTTCCCACACAGTTAATATTCTAACATATAAATGCAACAATATTTATTGGTTGAAAAAAAGTAAAAGTATTAGTTGCTCAGTTGTGTCTGACTCTTTGTGACCCCATGGACTATAGCCTGCCAGGTCCCTCTGTTCATGGAATTCTCCAGGCAAGAATACTGGCATGGGTAGCCATTTCCTTCTCCAGGAGATGTGCCCGACTCAAGGATAGAACCCATGTCTCTTGTATTGAAGGCAGATTCTTTACCATCTGAGCCACCAGGGAAGCCCATTTATTGGTTACCAGATCCCAATACGAGTACCTCAGGAGATACTATCGCAGAGAAATTTCCAGTCAAATTTGAGAAGCTTCTATGTGTAGGGAAAGTGAATAGGATTCAGTTTAAAAGAAAGAAGAAAAAACAGGATGTAAGATTCAATGAGGAGGGAAAGATTAGCTGAGAAAATCAACATGGATTTATGGAAAAGATTGGTTGATTCAGACACTGAAGGATAAAATATTGAAATTATTGAAAAAGGATAAGATTATTTGAGATGAGTGCTCTACTGGAGAGAACAGTAGAAGCAAAGACAGTGTGTAGTCAGTGAATACCAAGTAGTTCTATCTGGGATGGTTCCAAGATGAGTTAATTCTTCTCAAAATGAGAAGCTTAGGAAAATAAATGCTGTCATAATATGAAGAAAAATTATTTTGTAAGTTGTATTAAGTTCTAATGAAGTCACCTTGTGATCCACACCAGGAATGTCACCCATTGAGAATGAACTGCCAAATCCTGAGATTCTAAAGCCACGTGGTGCGGATGTCAAACTCGGAGGCTTCTGTGCCACAGCCATTAGGGAGTGTCCACAGTCTGCACTGCATAATCTTGGGAGGAAAAAATAGACCATGATTTCCAGTAATGTCAAGGTCTTGCCAAGGAGAACACAGAAATGGAAAAAAGCAGCAAGGCAGAACTGTGATTTTCTCTAATTATTCACTCTTGAAACTTGAGATTTTTCTCAAAGCAGAACAGAACTGCTCTTTTTAATTTATTTTTTTCCCTAAGGGCTGGGCTGAGGTTTCAACTTTAAAGTGCAGGCGGGCTTTCAAGTTATAGCGCGGCAGGTCTCCCTGTTACCAACAACAAAATTTCTTTCATCAGCGCTCCTTGTTCAAAGGGAAGAAAAGCTTCAAATGCATATGTTTTCAAAGGAACTAAAGGGACTGATCATCTCTAGAGCCAGTCACAACTGTGAGCTCATGCCAGCTACAGTCAATCTATAAACATGCTTAGGAAAAAAAAAAAAAAAGAAGTCATCTCTTAAAGGGCAAATACTGAGTCCTTTTTGGTGTCTGATGCCTTGCAGGCACTCAGCTCCAAGGTGTTGATGAGAACTAGGGTCATGAAATCTTTGTTTTTTTTGTATCTTTTTCTTTTAAAATTTATTATTAATGTTATTTGAGGTGCCTGGACACAGTGAAGGATACAGAATAGAGGAGAAACAGAAGTTTCCCTTCTAACCAGAGCTGGGGCTGCTATTGTCAGACTCACTGCTGTATGCGGGCCAGTGAACTGTTCAACTTTTCTCCCCATATACTGAATATACCACATGGTATCTGACACTGGACTCAATCCCAAAGCCAAGCACAGGTTCAGTAGGAAGTCAGTTGGATTCTTGCCTAGTAGATAACAGAGTCTCTTCATTAAGATATTTCCACTAGGTATGTTTCTATCAAAAGGACACATTCAGAGGGGCAGTCTATTACCCTGCATTATGTGGGTTGGTATGGGTCATCTTGCTCCACTGTCCATTTCTTCCCTGTCCTCCTGTAACAATGCTATCCTTTGAGATAGCGTGAAAGGCTCTTTGAGAACTGCCTTTATGTATGCATTTCTAGAAGTAAATGATGAAAGTGTTCTGATAAAATAGAATGGTTTAATTAATTCAGCAATTAATCTGGACAGCACCCATATCATTTGCTGCTTGGAGCATCTACACTTACCTGATTCATGGGTGGGGGGAGATATGACATGAATAGAGGCTCAAGCCGGGGCTTACAAAGAATCTGCTTGTAATGTGGGAGACATGCGTTTGATCCCCGGGTCAGGAAGATCTCCTGAATAAGGGAATAGTTACCCACTCCTATATTCTTGCCTGGAGAATTTCATGGACAGAGGAGCCTGGCAGGCTACAGTCTACGCAGTTGCAAAGAGTCGAACACAACTGAGTGGCTGTTTTTTAGCCTTATTTTAAGGGAATCTGACACACAAAATATGCAAATCAATTAATTAGGACACTATATTTACTATATTTAGTTAAAAGCAGGGATTCTTTGCATGTTAGTTTTATAAGGATTCTATAGTATTACATGAGTAACACAAATTTGTTTATACTCAACTATTCCCCCCTTTGGAAGGAATGATGCTGAAGCTGAAACTCCAGTACTTTGGCCACCTCATGCGAAGAGTTGACTCATTGGAAAAGACTCTGATGCTGGGAGGGATTGGGGGCAGGAGGAGAAGGGGATGACAGAGGATGAGATGGCTGGATGGCATCACTGACTCGATGGACGTGGGTCTGACTGAACTCTGGGAGTTGGTCATGGACAGGGAGGCCTGGTGTGCTGCGATTCATGGGGTCACAAAGAGTCGGACACGACTGAGTGACTGAACTGAACTGAACTGAACTGATTCCCCCCTTGAGACTGGCACATGTCTAGGTATGTCAAGTAGAAATTTGTCTATATATTCACAGAAGCTAAAAGGAAACTGTATTTTATATTCAACTACCATGAAGTCATAATTGATTTTATTCTTTTGTTTGTGTGTCTACCTTTCCTTTAAATTCTGAACAACTTGAAGATGGAAACTAGAGTTGTTGTTTTTTTTAATTTAGCTAATTTATTATTATTATTATTTAATTTTAGCCTAATGTTTGGCCATAACAGTAATAATAGTAGTAGATAGTCACTTAAAATTGTTTGTTATCTGCTATGTGCCAGGTACATAGTGTGCTTTACATGCATTATTCTATGGGATAATCACATTTTTCTATGGAATAAGCACAGCTGAATTTTACAAAGAGGAAGATGAATATATTACCCAAAATCACACAGCTACTGTAATAGAAACAAAGACTTGAACCCAAATATTTTGACTCTAGAATCCATATTCTTATCCACCTTCTGTATAGTAGTCTTCTGTCTTTGACTTGGGTTCCCCAAGAAGGGGGACCCTGAGGTATGTATTTGATTGCAAAAAGTTTGTTTGGTAAGTGATCCAAGGAACATGGGTAGGAGACGTGGGGAATGAGTCAGTAAAGGTAAGGAAGCCAATGACAGGATGCATTAATGAGCAAGTTACTGCTCCCCTTGCTGGGGCGCTTAGGGAGATGGTGTAGGTCACACCCAGCATCTTCACCCAACCAGCAAGGAAGCTGATATACCAGCTCCTATTTACTGAGAGTTGCTTCTATGGTGTCAGCCCTCCAACATGTCTGGTCTTCCCTACGTAGGGAAGAACACGGTTCCATGGCTCAAGAAAGCTCTCAGCAGACAGTCATGGTGGGCTAGGGATGATGATGGCTTCTTCAACACAAGCATGCATTTTTGTACCAGAAAAAAAAAATTAGAGACATGATATATTCATCAGTTCTGGGCCCTTTGATGATCAGTTAAGAAAAAAATAGTGCAAGTTCCTAACAGGGCTCTCCAGTTGCCATGCCAATTTTTTGGATCCCAGCTCTGTTCTGAGAGGAAGATTTTTTTTTTTTTTTTTTTTTTTTTAGTGACATTTTAAAGCTGTTCAGACAATTACTACATGGTCATTTTCCTTTACCAGAGATAGTGCAGCCAGCCTTCCCTGGCACCAATTAAGTGAAGGGAAAAAAAGAAAAAGAAAAAATTTAGAGTTTCCTGTACCACTTCATTGCTTTACTTAATTGACCTGTTTGAGTCTGTGCCAGAACTGAATCTTGTTAGTGGCAAAGTTTAAAAATCAACTCAAATTTCAATTTCATGCTGCTTTCAACATAGAAAAGTTTATAGTTGTTGGTGGTGGGGGTTAGTGACAATGAGCTGGGTTGGCGAATGTGTGTTTAGGAAAAGGAAACAAATTAGTAGCTTCATGTGCTGAAGTCTTTAATAATATGGTAATCTAAGGCTGAGTTATTATGAATTCTGAATAAGCGTTGTCTGCTGTTTAAAATTTCCCATGGCTTACTGTCAAATATATTAAAATGGATTTGGAAAGTCTGTAAGCCTTCTAATCATGGATAAAATATATTCTTTTACGGGACTCTAAATTTGTGGTAATTATATGCCATTTAGTTAATCTCCCTACATTATTTACTGAGCATATTTTGTAGTCAAATACTTGAAGAGTTGACAGGGTAATGTTCAACAGCAGCTATAAGCAGAAATGAGAGAGAGAGAGGTTAGGGAAAAAAAGCATCTGAATGTAAAAATGATTTGTTTTCATGTTAGTTATTTATGGATTATTCCATTCAATGAGTAACATAGTTAACAGAGTCTCCTGTGTTCCATTAAACACTCAGCTTTGGGTGTGTGTGAACACATGTTAAAAAATAGAGTCTTAGGAAGACAGTGACCCCCAACACAAAAAGTGGATTTAATGAGACTAAGTATTAAGAATCCAATTTAGCACCCACATCACAGATACTGGTAAACAGCCATGGCATGTGAGGATACAGCAGCCATTTAGATATTCTGGAGCCCCTAAGTAGTTGTTCACAATAAATAGCTTTTCTGAAGCTGCTCAGAATTGGAAGGGATTTATTTTCCCAAATCATAATGGACAGATATTGAGAATGATGTTGTAACATTGCATTTGGCCACCTAAGTATTTCCAGATCATCCTTGCTCAGACATGGTAGCTGAAAATATCTTGATATTTATAAGCTCTCCTGCTGATGCACAGTCTGGTGGGAACATTCAGAGTGGCCTTGTAGCTTTCTGGAGATCCCAAGGAAAGGGAATTAAGACTCTGCCATTTTTCACTTACAGCTGTAGAACATATAAGAAGATACCACTTGTAAAGGGGGAGGTCTGGGTTGTTGGCATACAGAATTTCATTTTACTTTTGTGTGTGACATGAAGGTCCAATGTAAATCTTAGGCAAACACAATGCTAACCACATATCCTCAGCAGGAAATTTTTATACTAAAATTAATATATTACAGCAATATGATACATAGGTGATCACTTTAAACCAGAACCTCAATCATTGGATATGGTTCTCTTGTATTTTGCATTTTACAGAGCAAATAATTACAAGTATAGGAAAGGAAATAAAATGCTTTTCCCCTCCACATTTTAAGCTACTAAGTTAACAAGATGAATGCCTATTTGCATGTGTGTTCATCACGGGGGGACTTCACTCTGTGCCTAATGCCAGTTTTCTCTGTCTTCATGTTCCCTGTATCCCATTCATTGCCTTGAAAAAAACTTGTCAGAAGCTGCTACCTTTCCATCCCCTTAACACAAGTTCTTGTGTTGGCTTCTCTTATTACGCGGGTTCACCAAGTCTCAGCAGGTTTTATTTATTTTAAAATACAGCTAATGATGCTGGGTACAATGAATATTGGGCTTCCCTGGTGGCTCAGATGTTAAAGAATCCACTTGCAATACAGGAGACCTGTGTTTAATTCCTGGGTTGGAAAGATCCCCTGGAGGAGGGCATGGCAACCCACTCCAGTATTCTTGCCTGGAAAATCCCCATGGACAGAGGAGACAGAAGGGCTACAGTCCATGGAGTCACAAAGAGTTGGATACGACTGAGTGACTAAGCACAACGCATAATGAATATTATCCTGGAAACTTCCACTTTCTTCTTGACCCCCACATGAGGTCTCTGCCTGACTACTTCTATGTTATAGGGCCTTCTGTGAGAAGAGAAATAGAAAGATTAATTGTAATAGGCTAGAAACTCTTGGGGAGAAGACAATGGCACCCCACTCCAGTACTCTTGCCTGGAAAATCCCATGGATGGAGGAGCCTGGTAGGCTGCAGTCCACGGGGTCGCTAAGAGTTGGACACGACTGAGCGACTTCACTTTGACTTTTCACTTTTATGCATTGGAGGAGGAAATGGCGACCCACTCCATTGTTCTTGCCTGGAGAATCCCATGGACAGAGGAGCCTGGTGGGCTGCAGTCCATGGGGTCGCACAGAGTCGGACATGACTGAAGTGACTTTGCAGCAGCAGCAGAAACTCTTGGAGGGTGTAGTCTTACTCTATTTTATATATCCTCAGAGCCTGAGCACAATATATATATATATATATATATATTTTTTTTTTTTTTTTTTTTTTAAAGACTTCCCATATGAGAAGTGAGCATCTGTTGAAATGAATGGACATATATACACAGGCAGGCAGCTTGCCTCAGTTTTAACTCTTAAACGTCTTAAGTTTTAAACCAGTCACAGGAGGTCAGGCACTGATATGGCTGAGTAGGTGACTTTAGCTACCTTATATGCTTTGTGTGGTTCTATGAAGATATACTTGGAATGTAAACCCCCCGATTTTGATCTGGCTACCAAACTGCTAAAGGAGATTCTCTAAACAAGTAGAAACAATAAACGCAAGACGATTTTGCTAGAAATGCAAATAGACAAAGTGTTTGAGGGCCAGGCGGTGAAGACACATCTATCTGCTCTTAAGGAGAGGGTGAGGAGGTAATATCAATACTACCATTTGACTTGAGAGATTTCTTATCTTCAGAGTTACCAAAATTCATCTTACTCTGTTTGTGAACCAGTTCGTTAACATGCATAGGGAAATGGCAGTCACATCTATTCTACAGATAGCAAGACTAACAGATGGATAGCATGTAGCTTTTCAAGGTCACTCAGAGATGGTGATGAAATGGTTATCTATCCTCTACTGATTCATGAGTTCAAGGTTTTCCCTCCCTAAACACCTTAACACTGAATATCCTGTTCTCCCCACTTTTGCTCTCCAATTATTAGCTAAAGTGTGTGTTGGCACTGAAGGCATGCTTGAAACATGCAGCCACATCTGAACGCCTTCACAGATCAAATGAGTGCATCTTGAAAAAGAAATCTACAGTGAATCTAAGCATGTATATGTCATTCATTTTGTATACATGATACCAAAGGAACTTTTCAAAGCTTGCTTATTCTGACTTCTAACAGCACATAAGCCAGTCTTGTAAATAATGAATAGCCAGTACAGAGTGCTTTATACAAGTGGGAGCAGATCCAGGGGATATGATAATTGTATGTGTATGCTAAGTAGCTTCAGTTGTGTCTGACTCTTTGCGACCCTATGGACTGTATCCCAGCAGGCTCCTCTATCCATGGAATTCTAAAGGCAAAAATACTTGAGTGGGTTGCCATGCCCTCCTCCAGGGAATTATCCAAACCCAGGGATCAAACCCACTTCTCTTAAGTCTTCTGCATTGGCAGGCAGGTTCTTTACCACTCACCACCTGGGAATGTATGAGTGTAATTGCGTCTGCTAATTTTTGTTATTTGTAACAAATCTGCTTATTCTCACCAGAGTAAATACTAGAAATGACTGAATCTACTGGTCTTTTATTTTCTAGAGATGGAACATAATTTTCATAGATAACAAGAACATTATTTTTTTTAATGACAGATCTCAGCTGCCCTAAAAAGAAAAACACATTATTTCCTCTTATCACATTTATTATGCTTTTTTAAAAATACTTTTACCAATAGGACTACTTACAGGGCAGTTTAGTTCAGTTCAGTTGCTCAGTCGTGTCCTACGCTTTGTGACCCCATGGACTGAAGCACGCCAGGCTTCCTGTCCATCACCAACTCCTGGAGCTTGCTCAAACTCATGTCCATCAAGTCGATGACGCCATCCAACTATCTCATCCTCTGTCGTCCCCTTCTCCTCCTGCCTTCAATCTTTCCCAGTATCAGGGTCTGTTCCAATGAGACAGTTCTTCACATTGGGTGACCAAATTATTGGAGCTTCAGCTTCAGTATCAGTCCTTCCAATGAACATCCAGGACTGATCTCCTTTAGCATGGACTGGTTGCATCTCCTTGCAGTCCAAGGGACTCTCAAGAGTCTTTACCAATACCACAGTTCAGAAGCATCAATTTTTCGATGCTCAACTTTGTTTATGGTCCAACTCTCACATCCATACATGACCACTGGAAAAACCATAGCTTTGACTAGATAGAACTTTGTCATCAAAGTAATGTCTCTGTTTTTAAATATGTTGTCTAGGTTGGTCATAGCTTTTCTTCCAAGGAGCAAATGTCTTTTAATTTCATGGCTGTCACCATCTGCAGTGATTTTGGAGTCCAAGATAATAAAGTCTCCCACTGTTTCCATTGTTCCCTTATCTATTTTCCGTGAAGTCATGGGACTGGATGCCATGCTCTTAGATTTTTGAATGTTGAGTTTTAAGCCAACTTTTTCACTCTCCTCAAGAGGCTCTTTAGTTCTTCTTCACTTTCTGCCATAAGAGTGGTGTCATCTGTATATTTGAGATTATTTATATTTCTCCCAGAAATCTTGATTCCAGCTTGTATTCATCCATTCCAGCACTTTGCATGTTGTACTCTGCATAGAAATGAAATAAGCAGGGTGACAATATACAGCCTTGACGTACTCCTTTCCTGATTTGGAACCAGTCTGTTGTTCCATGTCTGGTTCTAACTGTTGCTTTTTGACCTGTATATAGATTTCTCAGGAATCAGATAAGGTAGTCTGGTATTCCCATCTCTTTAAGAATTTTCCATAGTTTGTTGTGTTCCACACAGTCAAAGGTTTAGCATAGCCAGTGAAGTAAGTAGATGCCTTGCTTTTTCAAAGATTCAACGGATGTTGGCAATTTGATCTCCGGTTCCTCTGCCTTTTCTAAATCCAACTTGGACATCTGGAAGTTCTCAGTTCTCATACTGTTGAAGCCTTGCTTGGAGAATTTTGAGCATTACTTTGCTAGCATGTGGGATGAGTGCATTTGTGTGGTAGTTTGAACATTCTTTGGCATTGCCTTTCTTTGAGATTGGAATGAAAACTGATCTTTTCCAGTCCTGTGACCACTGCTGACTTTTCCAAATTTGCTGGCCTATTGAGTGCAGCACTTCACAGCATCATCTTTTTGGATTTTAAATAACTCAGCTGGAATTCCATCACCTCTACTAGCTTTGTTCGTAGTGATGCTTCCTAAGGCCCACTGGACTTTGCACTATAAGATTTCTGGCTCTAGGTGAGTGATCACACCATCATGGTTGTGTGGATCATTAAGATCTTTTTTTGTATAGTTCTTCTGTGTATTGTTGCCATCTTGACTATCACATCCAGGGAGATCCAGACCGCCGTGCGCTTGCTGCTACCTGGGGAGCTGGCCAGGCACGCTGTGTCCAAGGGTACTAAGGCTGTCACAAAGTATACCAGCTCCAAGTAAATATAATATGCCTAGCCACTGTTAACGGAGAAGGCAATGGCACCTCACTCCAGTACTCTTGCCTGGAAAATCCCATGGACGGAGGGCCTGGCGGGCTGTAGTCCATGGGGTCGCTAAGAGTTGGACACGACTGAGCGACTTCACTTCACTTACTTTCACTCTGTGTATTGTTGCCATCTCTTCTTAATATCTTCTGCTTCTGTTAGGTCCATGCCATTTCTGTTCTTTATTGTGCCCAGTTTTCCATGAAAATTTCCCCTGGTATCTCTAATTTTCTTGAAGAGATCTCTAGTCTTTCCCATTCTATTGTTTTCATCTATTTCTTTGCATTGATCACTTAGGAAGTCTTTCTGTTCTTTGGAACTCTGCAGATGGATATAGCTTTCCTTTTCTCCTTTGCTTTTTGCTCCTCTTCTTTTCTCAGCTATTGTAAGGCCTGCTCAGACAGCCATTTTGCCTCTTTTCATTTCTTCTTCTTGGGGATGGTTTTGATCATGGCCTTCTGAACAATGTTACAAACCTCCGTGAATAGTTCTTCAGGCACTCTGCCTATCAGATTTAATCTCTTGAATCTATATGTCACTTCCTCTGTATAATTGTAAGGGATACAGTCAACACATTAAAGATTATGTCAAATGATAGCTATATCCGGGAGAGGCCATATACCTTAAAAAAGTAAAAATTAGTATGGCCTAAAATAATCTAACTAGTTTATTCTGATACATTTTATGAGAAGATAATATACTACACTTTGCATGCCCTGGGATACTAAAAACATTGATGTTGTAATAAATAATAATAAATATATCAATGTATTCCAAAAAGTAGAAATGGCACAGATGACAGCCTTTAGTAAAAATTAGTAAACCGGTATATAAATAAACTAATAAAACTATAAAAGAGAACATGGAGAGAATAAAAACTGAAACCACAAATTTTATAGAAAGTAAAATTTTAAAAAGTTTATATTCTAGCATATGAAATTAGCAAAATCAATGAAAAAATATAATTTTGTTTAAATAATAGAAAGTAACAACAAGTAAATTAAGCATTCATATCATTTAGTTAGGAAGTGACCAGCTATAAAATGTATAAAAATGTGAAGAAATATATTAATAAAGATATAACAAAAATTTGTTACTAAAGAGAAAAGCAGTAAAAATAATAAATCTATTTACTTATTTGAAAAATACAAACAAAATAAAAATAGATTATACATTGAATTAACGATAAAATAGGGAAAGCACAAACACATAAGTAAGAAGTGGGAATGGGGATGTAACTACTGATACAAAGGATATTAGTAAATTAAAATATCTCAGCTCAAGCCTGTGCAAATAGATTTGCTATCCACATAAACTAAATGTATTTCCTAGCAAATATAAATTACTAAATCTATCCAAAGCAGAGAATAAAATGCAAAGCCAAAGAGAGCAATAGTGGACAATTATTCAAGTGCTATTCTTAAAAGACTGCAAGGACCAATGGTTTTATAGGTATATTTACTGAAACTTTAGGAAAAGGTAAATAAGCGTATTTAAGCTTATTGAAACACAGATGATAAGGAATATTTTTATATTCTTTTAAAAGATAAAGTTGGTGTAATACTATTCCAAAAACTTGATAAATACATTAAAAAACCACTCATAGGCTAATTTCTCTTGTGAGTCAATGCAAAAATTCAAATAATGTCTAGAAACATATTAAAATAAGGCTTGATCATTAATATACAGTTCAAAACAAAAATACAATGACCTTTCAAAATCAGATCAGTTAAGGTATTTCATGGTTTTAGTCCAAAAAGGAAGAAAGTCATTTCCATAAAAGTTGAAAAGGAATTAAAAATTCAACAGGGCATAACTTCCATCATCTATTACTATTTAATGTTTATCTTTATAGACTAAATGCATCTCTATTCCAAAAATATATGTTTTGGGGCATACTTAAAATCTTTTATGTAGATAACATTAAACTATGCATATCTTTTTGTAAGTTTTTTATTTCCATACTATATTTGTGAAATGAAATATATGAACCTACTAAACTATGTTGATATTTATAGCTTTAACTTGGCACTGTTGATTTATCTCTTTTTTATTGATAGATATTTAAGTGGTTTCAATGTTTTTCTTTATAATAGTAATGCTGAAAACATGCCTTTTGTTGTGGTTTAGTTGCTAAGTCGTGTCTGACTCTTTGCAACCCATGGACTGTAGCCTACCAGGCTCCTCTGTCCATAGAATTTCTGAGGCAAGAATATTGGAGTAGGTTGCTACTTCGTTCTCCACGGGATCTTTCTGACCTAGGGACTGTCTCCTGCATTGCAAGCAGATTCTTTACCACTGAGCCACCAGGGTAACCCCAAAATACCTTTTCATGTCTTTTTACAAGACAATGTGAAAATTTTTATTATATTCCCACGACTTTAATTGATTGCTTGTAGTGTAAGTACATCTTAATATTTATTACTAAGGATTTGCTCAGTCATATCCGACTCTTTGCGACCCTGTGGACTATAGCCCACCAGGCTCCTCTGTCCATGGGATTCTCCAGGCAAGAGTACTGGAGTGGGTTGCCATTTCCTTTAGAATGTACTAAATTGTTCTCCTAATCAATGTTACAAATTTATCTTCCTATTAACAGAGTGCAAGGCTCCACATCTTTCCCAAACCCCAGAGCTGACATATTCTAATTATTGTTTTCTCTGATATATGTGAAATGATATGCCATGATTTTAGTTGCATTTCCCTGATTCTCTGTTCCAGAGCATAGAAAAGAAATAACTTCCTCATTTCTTTATTGAAGCCCAGTATAATAAAGATAGTAAAACTCAACAAATATATTACATGAAACATAGAAACAAAAGTCAACTTTCCATATGAACAAAAGAATAGAATTAATAAATACAAAGTTATCAAAATTGAAAACACATTGAAAGAAAGCAATTTAAATAACTATGTATAGTATTTTTAATTAAAAAATTTGACATACAAAAACTATATATATTTAATACATGTTGATGAACTTGAAGATAAGTATACAACTGTGAAAACTTCCTTGCAAACTATGTCATGAACTTATCCATGACTTCCAAAAGTTTCCTCTTGTCCCTGTATTTATTGTCATTATTATTATTATCATTTTGCTAAGGACATTTAACATAAAATCTAACGTCTCAGAAAAATTTTAACTATATTATGTAATACACTATTGGGACTCTAGGCAGTATGCCGTACAGTAAGTCTAGGACTTTCTCATTTTATATAACCAAAACTGTGCTCTTTGACTAACACTTCTCCTTTCTACTTTTCACTTCAGGCCTGGATAACCACATTTCCATTCACTGCTCCTATGAGTTTGCGTATTTTAAATTCCTAGTAAAAATGTTATTATGTAGTATTTGTCCTTCTAGTTTATTAACTTAGCATAATGTTTTCAAGATTCATTTTTATTGTTGCAAATGCCAGTATTTCCTTCTTTTTAAGGCTGAATAATATTGCATTGTATGCGTATACAATAGTTTCTTTGTCCATTAACAGTCATGGACAGTCAAGTTGCTTCCGTGTCTTGGCAATTGTGAATAATGCTGCAGTGAACATGGGGGTTCATATAACCTTTTGAGATCCTGATTCCAATTCTTTTGTATTTATACTGAGAAGCAAGATTGCTGGATCATATGGTAGTTCTATTTTTTTCTTAAACTTTTTCAGGAACATTTTTACTGTTTTATATAGTGGCTGCATCAATGTGCATTCATAGCAAGATTGTGCAAAGGTTCCCTTTTCTCCAAATCCTCATCAATATTTGTTATTTTTTGTTATTTTGATAAGAGCCAACCTAACAAGTGTGAGGTGATATCTTGTGGTTTTGATTTGTGTTTCCCTAATGATTAGTGATGTTGAGCGCCTTTTAATACATCTGTTGGTCATTTGTATAGAAATATCTATTCAGTTGCTTTGCTCATTTTTAGTTGGGTTATTTGTTTTTTAGTATGGAGTTGTAAGAATTCCTTACATTTTTAAGATACTAACCCTTTATCAGGTATATGGTTGCAAATACTTTCTCCCTTTCCATGGGCCTCATTCTTATTAAGAATGCATACATGCTAAGCTGCTAGAGTCACATCTGACTCTCTGAGACCCTATGGACTATAGCTTACCAGGCTTCTCTGTCCATTAGATTCTATAGGCAAGAATACTTGACTGGGTTGCCATGCCTTCCTCCAGGGGATCTTCCCAACCCAGGGATCGAACCTGCATCTCTTAGGTCTTCTGGCTTGGAAGACAGGTTTTTTACCACTGGCTCCATCAGGGAAGCCTGCTTTTAAAGGATAGGTGGTATTAAAATTGGGAAAAAAATTAAAAACTGTCATTTCCTACACGGGATATAATTATACACATGGGAAACAAAGTAATGCAATTAAAAACATTAAAATCAGAATGATATTGTAGTTTCATCAAAAATTAATCAGAATGTTCCACAGATTTCTGATCACAAATGGTACCTTAGCAACAGAATATATGTTTACTATCTAGAAACAAATTTGTGAAGAAATATACAGTATATATTTATAAATTAATAAAAGTAGAGTAATGATATCAAGCATTAAATGTTTTAAAAAATTATACAGTGACTGTAATTAAAAGAGTATAGTCAATTAGTATAACAATGGCAAAGTTTAGAGATCAAAAAGGGAGTCAAATAAGTTTTTTTTCTTTTTATTTATCTGATACAATTCTAGTTTAAAGAGGATGATTTATTAAAAAACAATATTGGAGCAACTTCTAACATTTTTGGCAAAAAATTTTATTCTTAAAAAATATATGTATATTCCACTTCTGCCATAAAAAAATAATTTGGCTTGGATGCCTGGGTAAGTGTTTCTGCCAAAAACAACTTTAAAACTGAATTTTGTATGTATGTGTGTATATATATATATATATATATATATATTTTATATATACTTAAAACCAAAGATAAACAGAAGATACTAAAAGCAACCATGAAGAAAAATGATATATTATATACAGGAGAAAAGCAATATGAATGATAGTTGACTTCTCAGACATCATGAAGACTGAAAGACAAGAGAATGACATCTTTATTTTGCTATGGAAACAGCTAGTCCAGAATTTTATATTCAGCAAAAATATTTTTCAAAATTAAAGATAAAGTAATAACATCATTAATCTTTCTGAATTCTCTGATGTAAAGTATGCATAATTTTTTAAAGCCCATTTCATAATCAATCAATGATATCTGTGCTGATAGAGGATTTTGTTTTCAAATGCCTTATTAACATTTAAAATTAAGCTAAACTTGAAGCAATAACATTTACCACTCTATATCAGTCAATGTACTGGGTATGCTGTTTTCCTTTATATCTCTACCATTTTCACCCTTCTGTCCACCCTGGTTGCTAATCTTTATGGATGACATCAACAGGCTCACTCGCCTTAATAGCTTTCAGTTGAGTTTACCCAATGGAAGGTACCAATGGGACAATGGGTTATGAGTTTCTTTGTCTGTATTCCTCCACCAAAGATCAGGCTGCTTATAGCCATTTCCTATAGCTATAGCTCTTATTCATGGTACTGGTGATGTTTCCTATTCTGTCTTCCTCAGAAGACTAAGGGTGATAACTCCCTGCTATGGCTAGCTGCAGAGTACTTCACTGTCCTTTGTATCAGCAGTTTTCTCTTGATACTGCCCATGGCTTTATCAACACCATTTCTTTAAACTACCCTCAGTTATCCTATTGAATGGATAACCTATTTTCCATAAAAACCTGTAAGGATAGAGTCAGGGTTCTAATT
This sequence comes from Bubalus kerabau, assembly GCF_029407905.1. Taxonomy (NCBI): domain Eukaryota; kingdom Metazoa; phylum Chordata; class Mammalia; order Artiodactyla; family Bovidae; genus Bubalus; species Bubalus kerabau. Next base: position 28,878,442 of record NC_073645.1, read on the forward strand.
TACAAATAAGAGAGCAGCGGCTGTGTGGCTCTGGAGCGACCGAGAGAGATACCCCACGTCCAAGGTCAGGAATGGGGGCCGTGAGGAGATACCCAACATCCAAGGTCAGGAGTGGGGGATGTAAAAAGATACCCCACATCCAAATTCAGGAGCAGGGGCTGTGAGGAGATACCCCATGTCCAAGGTCAGAGAAACCCCAGTAAGACAGGAGGTGCTGAGAGAGGGCATCAGAGGGCAGACAGACAGAAACCACAGTCACAGAAAACTAACCAGTCTACTCACATGGACCACAGCTTTGTCTAACTCAATGAAACTATGAGCCATGCTGTGTAGGGCCACCCAAGACAGGTGGGTCATGCTGGAGAGTTCTAACAAAATGTGGTAACTGAAGAAGGGAATGGCAAATCACTTCAGTACTCTTGCCTTGAGAACCCCATGAACAAACAGTATGAAAAGGCAAAGAGATAGGAAACTGAAAGATGAACTCCCTAGGTTAGTAGGTTCCCAACATGCTCCCAGAGATCAGTGGAGAAATAACTCCAGAAAAAATTAAGAGATGGAGCAAAAGCAAAAACAACACCCAGTTGTGGAAGTGGCTGGTGATGGAAGCAAGGTCTGATGCTATAAAGAGCAATATTGCATAGGAACCTGGAATGTTAGGCCCATGAATCAAAGCAAATTGGAAGTGGTCAAACAGGAGATGGCAAGAGTGAAAACTGACATATTAGGAATCAGTGAACTGAAATGGACTGGAATGGGTGAATTTAACTCAGATGACCATCATATCTACTACCGTGGGCAAGAATCCATTAGAAGAAATGGAGTAGCCCTCATAGTCAACATAAGAGTCCAAAATGCAGTACTTGGAAGCAATCTCAAAAATGACAGAATAAACTCTGTTCGTTTCCAAGGCAAACCATTCAATATCACATTAATCCAAGTCTATGTGGCGACCAATAATACTGAAGAAGCTGAAGTTGAATGGTTCTATGAAGACCTACAAAAACTGTTAGAATTAACACCAAAAAAAAAAAAAAAAAAGATATCCTTTTCATTATATGGGACTGGAATGCAAAAGTAGGAAGTCAAGAAACACCTGGAGTAACAGGCAAATTTGGCCTTGGAGTACAGAATGAAGCAGGGCAAAGGCTAATAGAGTTTTGCCAAGAGAACACACTGATCATAGCAAACACCCTCTTCCAACAACACGAGAAGATTCTACACGTGGACATCACCAGATGTTCAACACCGAAATCAGATTGATTATATTCTTTGCAGCCAAAGATGGAGAAGATCTATACAGTCAGCAAAAACAAGAGTGGGAGCTGACTGTGGCTCTGATCATGAACTCCTTACTGTCAAATTCAGACTTAAAGAAAGTAGGGAAAACCACTAGACCATTCAGGTATGACCTAAATCAAATCTCTTACAATTATACAGTGGAAGTAAGAAATAGATTTAAGGGACTAGATCTGATAGACAGAGTGCCTGATGAACTATGGACGGAGGTTCATGACATTGTACAGGAGACAGGGATCGGACTATCCCAATGGAAAAGAAATGCAAAAAAGCAAAATGGCTGTTTGAGGAGACCTTACAAATAGCTGAGAAAAGAAGAGAAGCGAAAAGCAAAGGAGCAAAGCAAAGATATATCCATTTGAATGCAGAGTTCCAAAGAATAGCAAGGAGAGATAAGAAAGACTTCCTCAGTGATCAGTGCAAAGAAACCAAGGAAAACAATAGAATGGGAAAGACTAGAGAGCTCTTCAAGAAAATTAGAGATACCAAGGGAACATTTCATGCAAAGGTGGGCTCAATAAAGGACAGAAAGTGTATGGACCTAACAGAAGCAGGTCTTAAGAGGTGGCAAGAATACACAGAAGAAGTATACAAAAAAGATCTTCATGACCCATGTGATCATGATGGTGTGATCAGTCACCTAGAGCCAGATGTCCTGGAATGTGAAGTCAAGTGGGCCTTAGGAAGCCTCACTCCAAACAAGGCTAGTGGAGGTGATGGAATTCCAGTGGAGCTATTTCAAATCCTGAAGGATGATGCTGTGCAAGTGCTGCACTCAATATGCCAGCATATTTGGAAAACTCGGCAGCGGCCACAGGACTAGAAAAGGTCAGTTTTCATTTCAATCCCAAAGAAAGGGAATACCAAAGAATGCTCAAACTACCACACAATTGCCCTCATCTCACACGCTAGTAAAATAATTCTCAGAATATTCAAGCCAGGCTTCAACAATATGTGAACTGTGAACTTCCAGATGTTCAAGCTGGTTTTAGAAAAGGCAGAGGAACCACAGATCAAATTGCCAACATCTGCTGGATGATATAAAAAGCAAGAGATTTCCAGAAAAACATCTATTTCTGCTTTATTGACTATGCCAAAGCCTTTGACTGTGTGGATCATAATAAACTGTGGAAAATTCTGAAAGAGATGGGAATACCAGACTGCATGACCTGTCTCTTGAGAAATCTGCATGCAAGTCAGGAAGCAACAGTTAGAACTGGACATGGAACAACAGACTGGTTCCAAATAGGAAAATAAGTACATCAAGGCTGTACATTGTCATCCTGCTTATTTAAATTATATGCAAAGTACATCATGAGAAATGCTGGGCTGGATGAAGCACAAGCTGGAATCAAGATTGCCAGGAAAAATATCAATAGCCTGAGATATATAGATGACACCACCCTTATGGCAGAAAGTGAAGATGAACTAAAGAGGCTCTTGATGAAAGTGAAAGAGGAGAGTGAAAAAGTTGGCTTAAAACTCAACATTCAGAAAACTAAGATCATGCATCTGTTCCCATCACTTCATGGCAAATAGATGGGGAAAGGGTGGAAACAGTGGCAGACTTTATTTTGAGGGGCTCCAAAATCATTGCTAATGGTGACTGTAGCCATGAAATTAAAAGATGCTTACTCCTTGGAAGGAAAGTTATAACCAACCTAGACAGCATATTAAAAAGTTAATTTGCCAACAAAGGTCTGTCTAGTCTAGGCTATGTTTTTCCAGTAGTCATGTATGGATGTGAGAGTTGGGCTATAAAGAAAGCCGAGCACCGAATAATTGATGCCTTTGAACTGTGGTATTGGAGAAGACTCTTGAGAGTCCCTTGGACTGCAAGGACATCCAACCAGTCTATCCTAAAGGAAATCAGTCCTGAGTGTTCTTTGGAAGGACTGATGTTGAAGCTGAAACTCCAATACTTTGGCCACCTCATGCAAAGAGCTGACTCATTGGAAAAGACCCTGATGCTGGGAAAGATTGAAGGCAGGAGGAGAAGGGGATGACAGAGGATGAGATTGTTGGATGGCATCACCTAGTCGATGGACATGAATTTGCGTAAACTCTGGGAGTTGGTGATGGACAGGGAGGCCTGGCGTGCTTCAGTCTATGTGGTTGCAAAGAGTCAGACATGACCAAGCGACTGAACTGAGCTGAATTGAATGATGGAAGTTTGAGGCAAAGTAATAATGAGTAAGCTTGCCCAATCAGGGTGCTAGAGTGGCTAAACAGTAAGAAGAATATCAACCATGCTTCTGATAAATTCTCGAAAATTCCTGTGATGCTGTTTCTTAGCACATGTACACATGCAGTGCTGTTACCACCAAGGTCAAAACCTGGACATTGCTGGCAATTGACTCAAACCTAAGGAAAAGAGGTTAAAGATGCTGGCAGTCATTGGTAAAGTATGCCAATTTGGCTAGCTGCACAGCTTTCTTTCCAACTTCTGGTTCTTAAAAGAGACAAAAGAAAAGGCTATTCTTATGTAACTTAATGTATCATTCTTCATAGTATTCTCTTAGTTTCTTATAAAAAGTATTAGCCTAGAGAAAACTTACCTGGTAGGCTAGTGGTTTTGACAGCACTTCAATGCAGGGGACGCAGGTTGGATCCCTGGTCAAGGAACTAAGATCCACATGACATGTGGTACTGCCAAAACAATCGGAAAATAGTTACCCAAAAATTCATCAGTTATTGCATCCACTTCTAAATCCATAATGTCTGTACCATGTTTATCCTACTTACTCTATGATGATTATAGTAGTCTGGAAAGCAGAGAACAAGATGGGGTTAAATATGCATTGATTTCAAGCATATTAAATCATTCAGGGTGTAAAATACAAGAAGTCTCCAGAAAACTCCTGTAAAATGAGTGAGACAACTGGGAGAGGTTAGGAATGATTAGGAGAAGGGGTCATAGTTAACTCCCAACTCCCCATCCGTTGAAGGAAAGAGGGAAAGAAGGTTGGGTGGAGGCACCCTGAACTGATGTGCAGTCTAAAGAAAGTTCACCAGAGCTATTGAGTCCTGAGCTGAATTTCTGCCTTAGAGGAGACCTGTGTCTCCTAGGAAAGGGCCTATTTTAGTATTGCTGCCATAGCTGTCACTGGCTTGGGACAGTCCATGCGAAGTATAGCCTCAGCACAAATGCAGTTTTGGATTTCAGAACACAGCAGCTGAGGATGCTGGTTAGTTACAGTCCCCATGCTTGGGAATGTATGTTGCATATTCTTATGGCCACTATAATGATCCTGTCTTAATGTTCTATAACCTGTGAAATACATTGTACAGTCTGTCATTAGTATAATGTCATATGTCAAATAATGGTACAAAGGAAGAATGAAGAGGGAAATTAGTTTTAAAAGACGGCTATTTTAACTAGATGTATATACAGGGAGAACACCAAAACAAACCCAAAAAAGGTTAGTGTTACAGTTCTTGTTTCTGTAACCGGCCCCAAGGGCATAATTAGTACTTCCAGTAACCTTTGCCACTCCTGACTCCACATTCAAATTGCCCTCAGCAAATACATCAACTGGAAATTTTCCTGAGGAAAGTGAGCTTTTGATGATTTTGTACATACAGGATTCCTGTAGTCTTCCATTAAAATTTATCCCGGAACAAAGCAGTATTAATGTCTATGGGGTTCTTCTAAGATCCATTGCAGTCTTTCTTGCTCCTGCTGTGTAACAGCAAGCCTAAATCCATTGGTGAAGGGAATCAACTACCCTGTGTAGTACTGTACATTCTCCCATCAATTTTGTCTGTATTTTCTGGTTGAGAGAGGCTTCCCTGATGCCTCAGCGGGTAAAGAATCTGCCTGTAATGCAGGAGACAAAGGAGACATGGGTTTGATCCCTGGGTCAGGAAGATGCCCTGGAGAAGGAAAAGGCAGAGAACATGGCTGGGGGCAATCTCATCTTCAGCTTCATTTCAGTGGAATCTTTTTTTTTTTTTTTTCTCATGGTGGAAGAGGTTTTTTTTTGTTTTCTTTTTTTTTCCCCTTTGAATATGGCTGTTTTTAAGCCAATAAAGTCCAGCAAATAAAAATAAAGCAGGAAAAAAATTTTTAGCATTGTAAATATATCTTTACCTAGAATAATGAGACCTACCTTTTCTTTTATGCTTGTATTCTGCCTTCGAGAGAAATGGTACCCAATGCCTTACATCTTTCATGGTGATTTCCTTGGTTCGAGCATATGGAGTATTAGATATCATGATGATGTTATTCTGCAATTTCATATAAAATGATGTTGACAGAAGAGTGGCAGACAAAAAGGAGATGACCAGTTTTAAAAATATGTCTCTTCTGGTGAAGACAAACAGTTCAACTCTCCAGGATGGAAAGGGGCTAATATAATACCCTTTCCAATATGGATCAAGGGTACAATATTATATGAGTAATCTGGTATTGATTGCTGCTCTCACAAAATCAGACATTCAAGTAGGCTGGGTCATCATATGTATCTAAGATGTTTTGTGTAACTCTCTGCTTGAGAGTCATTCAGTGACTAGGTGTTCTAGAATAACTAGAAGCAATGTTCTAGAACCATTATATTCCTTGGATTCTTGTGAGATAAAAGCAACTTCAGGATTGGAGGGTGAGGTTTAGAAAAAGCCATGTTTTAAATGGAAAACAAGACAAAAATAAACATATAGAAGAGGCTGAAACTGGTCTTCTTTAGAAGGAATTCACATAACAAGATTTTTTTTCTTATTAATTTAAGGAAGATCAGAGATTAGTTACAGGGGCACTAGAGAAGCAGTTAAATATGTTGTCAATAAATATTTATTTTATAATTCTGTGCTGGATTCAGCTATATGATCTTGGTACAGTAGCCTTTCCCAAACTCTCTTTTCTTATTAGTAAATGTGGAAAACTATAATTCCTTCCTTACAAGATAATTATGATATACTTAAGATAGTTTATGTAAAGTACTTAACACAGAGCATGGTACATTCTGGGTATTCAATAATGGTGACTTGTTTTTAAGAAACTAAGTTCTCTGAAAAATGTATCAAAACTGAAGTTTTCATAACTTAAAAAACATATTAACAGAATAAGGATGGCTGATATATAATGTAAAAGATAAACTCTGAAGGAGTAGATTCTCTCCTTTCAAAGGTGAGAGGAGTTTTATTTATTTATTTATTTTTGGTTATTGTATATGTATATTTTATCATTGAAAGTGGAAGTGTTAGTCGCTCATTGTGTCTGAGCCTTTGCAACCCTGTAGACTGTAGCCTGCCAAGCTTCCCTGTCCAAGGAATTCTCCAGGCAAAGGCACATCACCTTTTACTCAGGTAGGATAAAATTTCTCTAAACATTTAAATGTTCCTCAATATTCCATACAATATTCTGTAAGTAACAAATTTTGATTTGAAATACTCCAAAATCTGAAAACTGAGTTCTCATTTTCTCCCTCTCTCTGGCTGCTTTCTTTCTTCCCTCCCTCCCCCACTTTCTACCCTTCATAATTTTTAAGGTCTGAACTGCATTTATATGAAACTTGTTAGTCATTATCCCTCTCCCACCCAATCCCTGCCACAGAACTCATAGGGATGTTGAATAAGTTACATGAAAAGTATTGTTAATGTATCACCATTCAAAAAACCCTAAAAATTCTAAACTCTGAATCATATCTGGCATCAGTGGATTGGGACAAGGGTGCGTAGACTCACCTACCTTTTTAGGTGCCATGACACTAAATTTGGAGTATCCTGGCAATTAGATAAAATTATTTTAGGCACTGGAAATGTAAGGATTCTGTTTAAACAATGGGTCTTAATTCTGGATCAACTATAAATTTTCATTTCTGATTCTGTCAAGTCGAGAGCCCTCACTTCAAGCTTTGCCACACTCAGGTACTTTCATGTTGGCTCTTCCTCGTTGACTGGCAGTTCCACTTCGCGTTGAGTCTGTATAGCCAACCTTTACCCCAGAGGCATTCTCCTCATGGTTCTCCACCTCCCCCAATGGCAAAGTAGGAGCATCAGTCCCGGGGCTCTTAAAACTGAGTGGTCCTACAAGTGGGATGCTGCCACTGGTATCTGCATTGCGCCCGCAACAAGATCACTTTGGTTTTCTGTGTTGGCTTTCTTTATATTCGCTTTACTGAGAAAGCTAGACTACTTACTTAAGTAGGATTTCTAGAATTCTGAAATGTAGCCCTGTAAAATTAAATCTTCAAGTTGGTTCTTTGTTGAAATTTTAAACACATATGGGCACTTGTATATCACTTAGCCAAAAATGAATTTTTATACTTCCTTTCAAATGGATGGGCAATGAATGGAGCAACAAATCAATTAAAAGCATAACTGTAGTAATGAAAGTAGTCATGATGCTTGGAATATCGGCACCAATAGTAGTGACAGTAATTACAACCATTGTGACCACCATCACACGGGTTAGCATATTCTCAGTGTGTATGCATGTGCCAGATACTGTGCAAAGTACTTTACAGATATTATCCCTGACCCTGCTACATAAACAATTCAGCCCTTTTTACTTATGGGAAAATGATGTTTTCAGAGTACAAGTAAATTTCCCAAGTCCACATGGCCATTAGATAATGAAGTCATGTTCTGAATGCAAGTGTATGAAAATAAAGCTGATACATACTCGCTCTGCCATTTTATTTGATCATTTTATTCCAGCTTGTCTTAAGTAACTTTGATTTTGGTTATGGGGCTTTATAAATCATTTTCCCACACATTCTTGTCCCCATGCCCCCACCTGTGGAGTAAGCCTCTCAGCACTTCTATTTTCTTTCCACTGCCTTTCTGTCCATTGAGCTTTTGAACACAGGGTTCTGGGCACAGCAGTTGTTAAGTAAATATTTGTTAGCTAACTTTCCCTTTTTTATTCATGTAAAACATTTCCCACAGTGTTCACTACTCTGCCAATTACCTTGTTTCAAGTCTCAAAGTTACTCCATAAATTAAAGTTTAACCGAAGGCTGAAACAATCTACCAAAGCTTTGTTCATTTTCCCAACTAAAAATGGTAAAATGCACCAGTGAAGTACTTAAAGTGAAAAAAGAAAACAAAGAAAAAGATTTGGGACTAAGTAGGTAAGTACAAAACTTAAAGCTTACAGACATCTAGTCAAAGAAAGGAAAGAAACAAAAGCAAGTAAATAGAAGGTTTGTAAATGAAAATATGCAATGAAGGACTAAAACAATTTGACATTTCTCAAAGTGAAAACTCGGTTGGTCTATTATACCAAAGTAAGAAGGTAAATATACATTTTCTTCATTTCTAGTTTTTAGCTAATGTTGAGAAATGAAATTATATTTGCTGAAGAACTTAGAGACTGCTGGCAATGTTTTCACTTGGGTTATTAAAAAAAAAAAAAAACACTCTTCAAAAAGAGATTTTCACCCCTGCAAAAGCTCTTTTTAGAAAACTGCAGATTTTAAAATGAAAGTTCAACAGATGAATTTAAAGTTTGAAATTAATTTTTAGTGTTATATAATTTTTAGTGGCTGTCGACTGGCATTTCCACTCAGGATGAGAGATTAAGGAACGGTGTCACAAGGCAAGCAATAAATGACTTTGGAACAGCCAACTCTGATCAAACAGAAATAAAAGAGAAAAAAGTCTGCTTTGGCTTGTCTGTACAGATTGATCAACACATTGGCCCCCAGGAGCTGGGGCTTTTAAGTCAGACTAGGGGCTGGCAGTTGACCTATCAGTCCCAGTGTCCTCAAAGTTAAGGCCAGCTCTTTAATAAGTCCCACTTACAGTCAACTCTCTTCCATACAATATAGGGTAAGATAAAGAGCTAGAAAGTGAAAGAGCTGTGCAAGAAAATTTTATATCTAAGCAAGAAATAACCAAATGAAAATAAAAATTATCCCACACTTAATCCTAGGTCTTTAAAAATACAAAACCACAAATCAAAAAAATCTTACTTGTCAGCTCAATTACCTAGTCTCTCTCTTTCACTTGGAGAAATGGCAGATGATAATAATGAAGCCAAAAAGCTTCTTTTTTTTGAAATTGGAAGAAAGTTGCACTATTTGGGTTGGTGCACAAGCCTTTGTGAATTGACCAAAACAGACCTGACCATTTAAAAACATTATGAAATATGAGAGCTGTATCTATGTGTGAGTATACAAGGTGTGAATCATTAATAAAATAAGGCACATACATTTAATAGTAAAGCCAATGAAATATAGAAACATAGAGAACTTTGTATGCAGAAATGTAAAGAAACCACAGAACACAAATATGTCCATACCAACTGCACTGTCGAGTACATTTTGAACCTTGAGTGCAGCCTGGGTGATGTGTCTTAGACCAGTGGTTCACAGCAGTGGCAATCTTCCATTGTCTATCCCTTCCCATTCCAGCAACTTTTTTGGCTGTCAAAACTGGCAGGGGGGTAGGGATTTTCTGCCATTGGCATCTAATGAGTTGAGACCAGGGATCTTTTTAAATGTCTTACAATGCGTGGAGCAAACGACCAAATGAAAAATTTATACAGCTCCAAATGTCAAGAGTTAGGAGTTTGCGAAACTCGCATTTAAACAAAATTCCAAATAGGCTGGGAAAAAAAAACAAGAGAAAATCATTGCAATGAGGCTTGCTTCTCCTTCTACTCTCCAGCTTCTTTGTAATATAAGTAAGAAAACTGTGTCAAGACATCAGAGGCTAACAGACACAGAGTCAAAAAAATTCAAGTCCTGTAGGTGCCCCAAATGAATTCAGGGCATGTGTAGTTCAACCTAGATAAATCTTGCCTAATCAGCCAGGGAGGTGTCAGAAATCGTCTTTCCCCGGAAGCTCTGTAGTCCTCAAACTTTTGCCTTCTAAGCTTCTGTAGAAAATACTCTTTCAAATCCTTTGGACTACATGTATTATTTTTCATTTTAGCTGACCATCCACATGCTCAGGATCAGGGAATTTCTCATGTCATTTGAAAATATACAAGGAGCATTGCCTAAGTTACCACCTGCCTATTTCCATTGTAGACCTACTGTGGGCTTCTCTGGTGGCTCAGATAGTCAAGAATTTTCCTGTAATGGAGGAGACGTACTATGCGAGATGAGAAGCAGTGAATAGCTACAGTGGAGTAAAAACCGCAGTGAGTGCTGGTGCATGGTTGATTATGCTGCCGTGGCATGCTCTCTCTAGGTGAGTCCCACTGCCACAACAAGCCATTATTTTCAGCAGAAATAATGGAATTGCCAATTAATTCAGGCAAAATCCTGACTCGAAGTGTCTCTTCAGTATAGAGCAATTAGCAGATGCTCTTTGCTGCTGAAAGGGTATGAATGTTTTCTGGGAAGGGGGCTGTCACCCTCTCTGTATCACACAGCAGTAACCTCAGTGTCTTTGCTTGACCTCTGCAGATCCAGCACTGAGCTCAAATAACGTGAACCTCTATAGTGGAAAGAATATAGAATAGGAAGAGGCAGGAATAGATCTTTCCTAAGAGGGGTTTCCGTCTTTTTACACTGCCCATTGCACAAAACACCATAAGAAAACCATGTCATGAGGATATCAAGTGGAATTTTATATTCCACTAAATTTTTTGTCTGAAGCTGAGAAGTTGAGAAATTTATTAGAGTGGGTCCTGGGCAAGCTAAGTTCCAAAGTGAAAGCATCACAGTCTATTCCTGGAAATTTAAGGAATAAGGTGAGAACAGGTCTAGCAGTGAGTTGAACTCATGACTTTATGGTGGACTTTTCTGGTGGTTCATCTGGTAAAGAATCGTCTGCAATGCAGGAGACCTGGGTTTGATCCCTGGGTTGGGAATATCCCCTGGAGAAGGGAATGGCTACCCACTCCAGTATTCTGGCCTGGAGAATTCCATGGACTAGTCCATGAGGCCACAAAGTTGGTTCTCAAACTTTGGTACACTTTATAATCACCCAAGGAACTTTATAAAACACTGAGATCCTAGGACCAGACATGGGGATTGTGATTTAATTGGTCTGTGATAGGACCCAATTATCTGCATTGTCCAAGTGTTTCCCAGATGATTCTAGTGTGGAACAAGACTTGAGAATCACTGGAATTGTGTGGGCCCTGGCAGAGAGCAAGGGTACCACCTGGGAACTTGTTAGAAAAGAGAATTATTGGGTTCCACCCCAGACCTGCTGAGTCAGAAACTCTCTGAGTTGGACTCAGCAACCTGTGTTTTATCAAACTCATGAGGTCATCCTGTTGCATACTAAAGATGTGTACATTAGAATGAGTTGCTTTGTTTCCTTGACTTTCTCTACCCTCCTATCCCACGAGTATCCAGTATGAGTATTGGTGGCCTCCTTTTCTTAGAACTATTTTTTTTTTTTTTAATTTTACTGGAGTTTAGTTGATTTACAATATTGGGTTAGTTTTAAGTATACAGCAAAGTGATATATATATATATATATATATGTATATGTATGTATATGTATGTATGTATGTATACATATGCTGCTGCTGCTAGGTCACTTCAGTCATGTCCGACCCTATGCGACCCCATAGACAGTAGCCCACCAGGCTCCTCTGTCCATGGGATTCTCCCAGCAAGAGTGGGTCTCCCACTGGAGTGGGTTGCCATTTCCTTCTCCATGTGTGTGTGTGTATTCTTTTTCAGATTCTTTTTGCATATAGGTTATTATATAATAGTAAATAGAGTTCCCTGTGCTATACAGTAAGTCCTTATTGGTTATCCATTTTATATATAGTAGTATGTATATGTTAACCCCAAACTCCTATTTTTCCCTGCCATGTTTTCTTTTTGGTAACTGTAAGTTTGTTTTTGAAATCTGTGAATCTGTTCCTGTTTTTCAAATAAATATGTCATTTTAAAAATTATATTCCAAATATGAGTGATATGATATTCATCTTTCTCTGTCTATTTCACTTTGTATGATAATCTATAGGTCCGTCTGTGTTGCTGCAGATAACATCATCTTGTTCTTTTAGTGGCTGGGTAATATTCCATTGAATGAATGAACCATATCTTCTTTATCCATTCCTCTGTTGATGGCCATTTAGGTTGCTTTCATTGAATGAATGAACCATATCTTCTTTATCCATTCCTCTGTTCTCTGTTAATGGACACTTAGGTTGCTTTCATTGAATGAATGAACCATATCTTCTTTATCCATTCCTCTGTTCTCTGTTAATGGACACTTAGGTTGCTTTCATTGAATGAATGAACCACATCTTCTTTATCCATTCCTCTGTTGATGGACACTTAGGTTGCTTTCATTGAATGAATGAACCACATCTTCTTTATCCATTCCTCTGTTGATGGACACTTAGGTTGCTTTCATTGACTGAATGAACCACATCTTCTTTATCCATTCCTTTGTTGATGGACACTTTGGTTGCTTTCATTGAATGAATGAACCACATCTTCTTTATCCATTCCTCTGTTCTCTGTTGATGGACACTTAGGTTGCTTTCATTGAATGAATGAACCACATCTTCTTTATCCATTCCTCTGTTGATGGACACTTAGGTTGCTTTCATTGAATGAATGAACCACATCTTCTTTATCCATTCCTCTGTTGATGGACACTTAGGTTGCTTTCATTGAATGAATGAACCACATCTTCTTTATCCATTCCTCTGTTGATGGACACTTAGGTTGCTTTCGTGTCTTGGCTATTGTCAGTGGTGCTGCAGTGAACACTGGGGAACATGCGAGTTTGAATTACAGTTTTCTCTGGATATATGCCCCAAAGCAGGATTTCTGGATTTTATTTTTAGTTTTTTAAGGAACCTCCTTACTAGTACCTCCTTACTCATTAATATTCTCCATAGGGTTTGTACTGGCCCTGTTTTTTCAAAGCTCCCCAGAGTTGTAACCTATTTCTCTAACCTTTACAACTGGGACCATGTAACCCTAACTATATATTAATTCTGATATCATATTTGAGCCAATACTATCCCTATATGCAGCTTAAAGTAAATAGTAATGATAATGAATAGTTAATAAATATTCATTGCAAGGGATCATCACTTTCAAGAGAAAGCTTCATCCCAACTGTATACAACGGTCTCATCAACTTCATCCTCCGCTTTTCCTTAAGGGAAGTTAATTGGAAGGAGACAAAATTCTTTCAGATAGAAAGATGACTATTTGCTATTCACTAAGGATCAATGCCAGGCCTGGAAGTTACAGCTACCCTACTCTTCTTGATCCACAGATTAAAAAAAAATAAAAAAAAAAATTAAAAGACAGATTGCCCACATCACCATGTGTTGTGGCTGAGTGGAAGGAAAATAGTCTGAGATTTGGATGTTGAGGGAACTTCCCTGAAAAGTAGAACTCCATAAAATAAAAACGGAGTAAAAATATCTCCTTTTATACTCATTGAGGATTATTAAAATAATGCCTGAGGCTGTTGACACTGGACAAAGCCTTGAGACTCACCAGGAGGGTTTTTAACTGCAAGGACAAGAAGACATGTGCTTCCCGTTATTGGCTGGGGGTCAGTGAAGTGGTGATAGGAGGGCATATCTTCCCGGGCTCTAGATTTTAGAAAGTCAGAGGTGGCAGAAATGCTGGTATTTGGGCTGGGTTAAGTGATGAGAACTGTACTCTTTAAGTAGAGCATATTTCGCCTCTAGGTTTCTTATAGAATAGATGTGAAGCTCCGGGAATCAGTGACTACATCCTAGTAAGAGTCCCAATTACTGCCATGTATGGAGTCAATGCAATCACAAATGGTTCTTTGGGGAAGTGCGGGTAGAACACATTCTGTGTTTGTTACTACACACCTGCCACCAGATTGCAGAAAGTCTGATTTCTAACAGATTAAATAAAAATTAAATTAAAACAAAACAATCTATGAGTTTGCTGCCTGGCATTAAATTTTTATGAAAACAGATGGGTGAGCATAATCTCTCAGAGGAACTCATCCAGGCTGAGGCACTTTCTTCAAGCTGCAGGTGTAAACATTTCAAGAGCCCCCGGGGTCTCCTTTTGAAGAACAGACGCAAAACCAAACATCTAACTGAGAGAATTGTACTGTATATGGTTCCCAGCACTAGGTATTTGCAACTATTCTAATGATGAGTGAAGAGAAAGATAATCCATGTATATTTCCATATTACATGGATGGAACATGCAGATTCATGTCTCTTTGATTCATTGATTCTTCATGTCCACCAATAAAAGTTTTAATTGTGCTTTAAACTTTCTTGTACATGTACACACTTATATGCCTCTTTTTGAACAGTCCACAACTTATAAGAGGCCATCAAAGAAGAAAGGGGATTCTAGTAGGTTAGGTCTGTTTCATAGTTTGTGGGCTCTGCAAATAGGAAAATATCTCTGAATGCTGGCCTTATAATTTAACTTTACTACATTGGGTGATATTCAAATGCCTGTTACTTTCCTCATCTACAAAGTTGGACTGTTTTAAGAATTACATAAGCTAATACCTGTAAAACAGTCAGCTTCATGGCTATCATATAAATGTGTAAATACTGTTCATGGTGATGACAATTTGAGGGGATTAAGTTAGAGCTTTAAAATCCTTAAGCATCCAGCAAGAATTAAGATGATAATAAATTTTATTTACATTAATATAGATGGCAAATCTCCTGTAAGTCAGCACAAATATTTTAATAATTGTACTTTCAGGAACTTAGATATGTTGCAGGTCTGGTTAAGTTTTCTGGAACTTAAACCTATAAATTTGAATGGTGATCTAACAGTTAATCTAGAATATGTACAGAGAACAATTCATGGAGGAAAAAGACACAAGATCACTTTTGGAATAACATCTATCTCTCTTCTTTACATAAGTTATTTCTGGGAATCTATTTCATTTTAATCTCATTGTTGCCGGTATTAAGTAATGTGTTACTCCCACATGTTCATGACTTGTGAAAAGGAAGCACATATTAACTACTATTCTAAACTGTATCCTTGCAGGCACCCCAAAAGGCACTGTTGTTTCTAATTAATTCAGTTCAGATTTATTGAAGGCTTACAAATGTGCAATATACTGGAATGTAAAAGGATGTTGGGCTATTGTTCCTTTCCTAAAGAAACTTATTTCCTAATATACATATAATACAAGGCAGAATAAGATCAGAACTACAGATGTAGAGAGAGTGCTAGAAATTGGAAGGCAGGACAAGTGGCTTTAACCTGGTGATATTAAAAATTACAAAATGAAAGATAAGAAATTTTAAGGGGCTTTGAAAAAAGAGCATAGATTGTTCTAGGTGAGACAGAGGAGGAACACACACAGGTAATTCTCACATCAGGAGGAGCAAAGGTATGGCAGTGGGAGAGAACAGTCATATATTCTAATAAAACATTCCAGTTTGCTGGATATAGATGTAACATGTCAGACCATCCAAGCTGAGATTAGATTATTTAAAAAAATTGGTAAACAGTATTCACCCAAAGCCAGCAAGTGATAAGAAAACTTAAAGATGTAAGTGGGAGAATGATCAGTTTCACATTAAGATGATGAAGAAAGCTAAAGATAGGATATCTTGTGTCAAGTGGATCGTTACTTCAGGCAAGAGGTAATGGGGATCAAAGCTAAGGGAATAATATGGAGGCAGAGACATAGAGAAGGACTAAAAGCCCTATGTTATGATGACTGAAAAAGGATTCAGTGAGAACAGACTGAGAAATAAGACAATGTCCAAGTTTCATTAAAGACCTTTTCTTCCCTACCCATCCTTGTGGTCAAGAATGCTGAAGGTTATGTGAAGGAGGAAGGATACATGTAAAAGTCCTTCTGGGCCCACTCAGGGATGCACAGCAGAAACAGGTTGAAAAAATGTGAATTTCAGGGAAGAGTTGGCGGCACTACAGGTTTATTAAATCCATTTAGGGTTTCACAACAGACAGAGGAGAGCTGAAGCCAGAGAAGATTCATCACCAAAGGATAGTGTGTTGGGCTACCTTTCTTTATTTTCTTGGGCTCCATAATCACCATGGATGCTGACTGCAGTCATGAAATTAGATTTTCTCCTTGGAAGAAAAGCTATGATAAATATAGACAATATATTAAGCAGAGACCTCACTTTACCAACAAAGATCTGTGTAGTCAAAGCTGTGGTTTTTCTGGTAGTCATGTGAGAGTTGGACCATAGAGAAGGCTGTGGCCAAAGAATTGATGCTTTTGAACTGTGATGTTAGAGGAGACTATTCAGAGTCTCCTGGACAGCAAGGAGATCCAACCAGTCAATCCTGAAGGAAAGGAAGTCAACCCTGAATATTCACTGGAAGGACTGATGCTGAAGCTGAAGTTCCAATACTTTGACCACCTGATGTGAAGAGCCGACTCATTGGAAAAGACTCTCATGCTGGGAAAGATTTAAGGCCAGAGGAGAAGGGGACAACAGATAATGAGATGGTTGGATGGCGTCACTGAATCAATAGACATGAGTTTGAGTAGACTCCAGAAGATGGTGGAGGACGGGGAAGCCTGGCATGCTGCAGTCCATGGTGCCACAGAGTTGGACAGAACTTAGTGACTGCACAACAGCAAAACCTTTCTTATATGTTTTGAAAAATGAGGCTCTCAAATGTCTAGTGAATAGTGCTCAAGGCTGAAGAGTGCAGGAAGATATTAACAGAAAACACGTGTAAAAATTACATTACATTAGTGCTGCAAATCAACAAAGGCAGCCAGCAGCAGATATTTATTTTGAGTAAATATTGGAAGATAGAGAGCAAATGAAGTCAGATTGAAAGGTAAAAGAAGCAAGGAGAACTCATAGTCACCCGGTGAGATGCGAAGCTTCAAGTCAGCAGACATACAGAGCAGAATTGGGCCTTGGGCAGTGCTCAGGGTAACTGACTGTGAACTGTTCTCAGAACAACTGAGCTAGTTGCATGTATGTTCCTCTCACATGCATATGAGAATCTGGCCCCTAGAGAGAAATCTATAGTGTTACTTGCCAAAGAAAAACGTGTGATCTTTCTGGAGAAGAGTCCAAGTGTGGGTGACAGGGTCTGAGACAGCACATAATCCAGACCTTATATCAAGCCACAGTGAGGGAGGGGGTTGTTGACTCCACAATCCAGAGTAAAGTATACCTTAGTCTAGAAATTCTTGGCACCTGCTTAACTGTCTCTTTTCCACACCAACCCATACAGAGAAAACTGGTTGTGGTCCTGTCCAGCTATAAAAAGCAATTAGACTTCTGATTCACTTAATGAAGCCTAAAATCAGCTGAGTCAAAGTACAGAAAAAATGAGGGAGGGATGAAGGAGATGGAGGGAAAGGGAAGATAAGGTGATAGCACTGTGGAAAGGGGAGGGAAGGTGGAGACTGAAGAAAAAGTGGGTGGAATTAGAGAAGCAGCTATCAGAGTGTGCTTGTGCTCATCCTTTGACACACATCAGAAGCACCTGCATGGGTTGTTGGACCAGCCCCACCCACAGACAACTTGATTCAGTGGGTCTGAGTTAGGATATAAGTGTGTGCTTCCCCCAAAAGTTCTCAGGAGATGCTGATCCAAGGACAAATTTTGAGAAGCAAAGGTCTAGAAAGTTGGAAAGTTTTGGGTTGGGAGAGATCTGTGAGCCAGAAAGTAGGGATTGCTGATTTAATAGGGCTTCATTGGAAGGACTGATGCTGAAACTGAAGCTCCAATCCTTTGGCTACTTGATACAAAGAACTGACTCATTGGAAAATACCCTGATGCTGGGAAAAATTGAGGGTGAGAAGGGGGTGACAGAGGATGAAATGGTTGGATGGCATCACTGACTCAATGGACATGAGTTTGAACAAACTCCGGGAGATAGTGATGGACAGAGAAGCCTGATGTGTTGCAGTTCATGGGGTTGCAAAGAGTCGGACACGACTTAGTGACTGAACAACAACAATTTAAGGAGCTGGTAAAAGTTGGTCAGAGGGCCAGAGAGGCTGATAAGGAGTAAGGACTAGGTAGACCCTTGAACAGTGTATATGTTTCCTGTTTCTGCTGTAACCAGTTCCTAAAATGTAGTGGATTAAAAACAGTACAGCTTCATTCCCTTATGGTTCTGGAGGTCAAAAATCCAAAATCAATTTCAGTTTCACTGGGCTAAAATCAAGGTATCAGCAGGACTGGCTCCTTCTAGAGAGTTTGAAGGGAAATCCATTTTCTTGCCTTCTTCAGTACCTAGTGATCATCTAGAAGTATTCCTTGAATTGTGGCCCTTATTTCTATGTCAAAATGCACCACTTTAATCTCTGCTTCCATTATCACCTATTCTCCTCCTCTGAATCTGTCTTGATTACACTGGATTTACCTGGGAATCAAAGATAATCTCCCTATTGCAAGATTCTTAACTCAATAGCATCAATAAAACCCCTTTTCTTCAGTAAGGAAGCATTCATAGGTTCCCAGGATTAGGACATGGACATATTTGATGGAAGGAATTATTCAACCTGCCAAAAAAGATGTTCAATATAGTGGCCTTTCCTTTGTGCAGCCCTCTGGGTCTACACTATTGCCCTGAACTAAGACGTGAAATTAAATTACATCAAGCTCAACATCTAGAAGTCATCTAGTTCTCTCCCCACCTTACCTCAAAGCCTGTTTGTTCTTAAATAATCAAAGCACCTCTTCTATATTTCAGAGTAGCAGCATCTGTATGCTATTCAGTTGATTCTAAATATTGATACAATGCAACTTTAATCCAGATCGGCTCTAACTGGAATACTCATTTTAGACAGAAGTTTTTCTTCTCTAAATACAGGGTAAATGATAAACCAAACAGACAAGCAACTCTCTTTGGTGGACTCTATTAATACCTTTCAGGGCTTAGTTCAAAAATAGCCACCATTAATGATAATAAAAGGGAGATGGCAGAAGAGAATGCTTAAGGGTTTGAAAGTCCACAGATATCATTATTGAACTTATTAAGGCAAGAGTAGGGAACTCATCCAGTTATCACCAAATCTCCTTCTTCTTTGGGGATCATTATTTTCCACAGTTTGTTTTGTGTACACATCAAACTGACTTCCTTTATTCCAGGTACATAATGGGCCATGACATAATTTCATGCTGTTTTTTCTCCCCTTCTCTATATATCCTGACTTGTTCTTACTTCTCAGACCCACTCTCTGAGTTGGGTGCTACATTCTAGGTAACGTATCTTTTTTTCTCAAAAATGTATCCTGTTTTTTGAGTTTGCTTTCTCCTAAAAGAAGACATAAGAGTAGCTGTATAAATGTTTTGTATAATATAACCTCATATATAGAATATTTGACTCCTATATTCTGTCAGAGGGTAAAATGTGGCTGCTCATGAGAGGCTATGTCACACAATGGTTAGGAACGAGAGCTCTGTAGCGAACTACTGCCTATTTTGAATTCTCAGTCCCTTGAAAGCTATGCCACTTTAGACGAGCCATAACCTTACTTTTTCAGGCCTCATTTCCTCTTCTGTAAAATAGGGATAGTCACCATAATTACTTCATAGAGTTGTTGTAGGGATCAACGAGATAAACCATAAGAACTGGCACATAGCAGGTGCTCAATAAATACTAACTGAATTTTAAAGCTGGGGTGGACATCTTTTGAACATCCTGAGAGTGCCATAACTGGTACAATATGTTAGTTAGTAGCCTACCCTGTGATCATCACTATATATCTAGAGTAACAGTAAGCAGTTCATTTCACATAAGAGCACATATTAAAACATTGCTTGGATTCCCCAAAACAATTTACAGAGAGATAGTTGCCATCATTTAAAATGACATGATGAGTTCACAATATATATATTTTCAAAATGATAAAATATAGTCTTTGTAAAATAATATAAAACCCTTAATTGCATCTCCTCACATACAACAAGCAAGCATATACTTCAGTATCTTACATGAGAAATATATTTCACAACAACAGGATAAAGATACAGAAAATCTCGGAGGGGGAATTAGAATTTAAATGGTAGCTGTCATCCAAAACTATCAGAGCACACCATAATTCTTTGAAATTTTTTTCAGTCTATAAGTTATCACAATATTTTATTGTTTAAAATGAAACTTTTAAAAGACTGGCCTCTCTCAGTAGCATCAAGAAAAGGAAATAATCAGGTATGATTTTCTCTACCTTCCAAGCAAGAAAATTGAAGACTTGGTGAAGTTATCCATCCCAAACAAGATAAAAACTTCTTGTGGAATAGCAATGCAACTTTAAAATTGAAAATAGGTATTATCAATGTAAAAAACAGGGAAAAGTGTATTTGAATGATGAATTTAATGAATTTACTTGCTCTCAATTCATTTGTAGATAAATATAACCTCTTTGTTAAGGCTTATAGAACATTTCCCCTTTATTTTTCCAGTTTAAGTTCAAGTGATCAACAAAGAGATTTAGATAGACTTTCATTGTCTGCAGTTTAAGAGGTAGGAAAAATAAAAGAAGTATTTGGTGGTGTTTGAATCCATTTCTTGGTCTCTAATAAATTCCCCAGCGGCTTGACATCTTGAATTACCACCACAATTATTCCCTTGGTTTTCTAAAATTGAACGAATATAGGACCAAGGGAAAACTAAAGTGTTTCCCAATTAAGTAACACCAGAAACCAATCTTATAAAACAACTATGCCTGAATGTCAAGATTATTGGTAAGTAGTTTTATGAGTCTTTCCTCTCCAACATGTTATATCGATTCCCAGTGTTATTTAATTGGAAAATACTTAATCCAATTTTCTTGTGACTCCAGATTAGCTCAATTTTAGAAAATACTAAAACTCAGGGCTTTGTAATGTGACATCACTGTATTGTTTCCTCCCTGCTTCCATTTCCTGTTCTAATGTTTAAGAGCTCCCCATAAGAATCTATTTTCCAATACGTTGGCCACCTGATGTGAAGAGCCGACTCATTGGAAAAGACCCTGATCCTGGGAGAGATTGATGGTAGGTGGAAAAGGGGGAAACAGAGGATGAGATGGTTGGATGGCACCACTGACTCAATGGACATGAGTTTGAGCAAACTCCGGGAGATAGTGAAGGACAGGGAAGCCTGGCTTGCTGCAGTCCTTGGGGTCACAAACAGTCAGGCATGACTGAATGACTGAAGAACAACAACGACATATGAATCTGTATCCCTCATATTATAAACAAATGGAAGATACATAAACTAATGTAATGGCAGATACCTAAATTAAACATTTTAACTGCAAGTAGCTCAGTGTGTCACCCAACCCAGGGGCATGTACACTTGATAATCATCAGAACACAGTGCTTATACTGAAGTCATGAATAAGAGAGGAGAGAGTGGAATGGTGACAAAGTGGAATGGTGACAAATTCAGGGGAATCAGGTCAGACCCTAGGTCTATTCTATCTAGCCCTAGTTTCTCTCTTGCTAGCCATGCATCTCAGGATGGTCACTTAATTCTCATGATCTTTATATTTCAATTCTGAAAATAAAGTCTCCTCTTTTGTTCCATCCTATGTGCATAATCATTTTATACAGATATAAATTTAAGTATTTATTGTATTTATATTGCAGTATACATGAGTGTCTATTCATAAATAACTATTATTGATATAAATGTACTTCTAAATACTTATGACTGTCATGTTATTATACGAGTTAAGAAATGTACTCAAACAACATCTTATGCCAGTCACTTTGTGTGTATGTGCACTCAGTCACTCAGCTGTGTCCAATTCTTTGCTACCCCATGGACTGTAGCCCACCAGTCGTCTGTCCATGAAATGTTCAGCAAGAATACTCGAGTGGGTTGCCATTTCCTACTCCAGGGGATCTTCCCGACCAAGGGATTGAATCTGTGTCTTCTGCATTTGCAGGTGGATTCTTTACCACTGTTCCACCTGGGAAGCCCCTGTGCTAGTTACCTAATACAAGACAAAAAAAAAAAAAAAGAAAAGAAAAGAAAAGAAGTGATATGCACTTCATACTTTCACGTATGCAACCTAGGGTACAAGGGATTAGCAAAGGAGGCTTTGCCAGTAAGAAAGGAGGAAGTGTATATATGCTAGATTGTTGTTGTTGAGTTTTAAAGTCATGTCCGACTCTTTTGGGACCTCATGGACTGTAGCCTACCAGGGTTCTCTGTCCATGGGATTTCCCAGGCAAGAATACTGGAGTGGCTTGCCATTCCTCCTCCAGATTAGAAGAATTGAAGGTAAGAGTTGTGAATCTAAATTATGATGGAGGAATTGCTGGAAGAAGTGAATGCATTGTGGGTAGACAAAGAATATGAACTAAGGTAGTGAGACTGTAAAGAGACTGAACACTTAGGGGACAATAAGGAGTCAAAACAGATTGGGGCACAGAGGTTGCACACGGAATAAGTGAGATGTAAGGAAAGATCAGGAACTCTTCAAGGTCAGGGTAGTGGGTCATGCGTGCATTTGGTGTTCTAGGGAATCAGGTGGTGACCATTAGTGTTGGACCAATGTTGAGATAGCCAGCCCACTTAGGCAACAACCTAAGGGCGTGAAGTGATGTAGACCCACCTGATAACCATGGTACCCCCAGTTACCGGCAGTTCTCCAGGAAGCTCTCTACATACCAAGGAGACTTTTTCTGGGAGAGAATTGGCCAACTTGTGATTTTAAACAGGATAAGTGCAGATTCTAAGTGTTTATCCTCATTGCCAATTGTCGTCTTGGACGGTAGTCATTGCTTCCAGAATTCCTTTTCAATGCCCCACTGGTTCTTTTCACATAATAGGGTTGGTTGATAGATATTTTAGTGCAAGGAGCCCAGAAGCAGATTCTGAAACTATGACTGATGGACAAGCTATTCATTAAGGAAGTGCTCCCTAGAGAAATTAATAAAAGAATGGAGAAACAAGGGCAAGGAAAGGGAAGAAGTCAAGTCAATAAGTGACTTTAGGCAAGGCACCAGCCTCAGCTGTATCTTATGGAGGAAAGAACTCTGGGGTATGAATTACACCTGAGTGTATTCTGAGCTCATCAAGTCAAGGGAGATAGGTTTTAATTGCCATGTACTGATTAGTCATTGGCTAGGAAATGCTTATAGTTCAGTCGCTCAGTCGTGTCCAACTCTTTGTGACCCCATGAATCGCAGGCCGCCAGGCCTCCCTGTCCATCACCAACTCCCGGAGTTCACTCAGACTCACGTCCATCGAGTCAGTGATGCCATCCAGCCATCTCATCCTCTGTCGTCCCCTTCTCCTCCTGCCCCCAATCCCTCCCAGCATCAGAGTCTTTTCCAATGAGTCAACTCTTCCCATGAGGTGGCCAAAGTACTGGAGTTTCAGCTTCAGCATCATTCCTTCCAAAGAAATCCCAGGGCTGATCTCCTTCAGAACGGACTGGTTGGATCTCCTTGCAGTCCAAGGGACTCGCAAGAGTCTTCTCCAACACCACAGTTCAAAAGGGGAGGGAATAAGGAAACAAACTTCCAGGTACTTCGAGCTCCCTTTACTGGTGGCAAAGCTGCCCTCCTCAAAAAAGAAACTAGAAACAAGACTCAAAACAACACAGAAACCAGGGCATGGAGGCCCAGAAAGTTATGAGGGGATCCGGAATGAGAAACAGCAGTAAATGCTTCTCTCTGCTGGGGTGCGGTCCAGGGAAGGTGGGACTGGTTGTAAAGGAACTTTATTTTTTTGCCCTCCTTTGATATTGTCCTGAACTTGCAATTTTATTGCCATTACTTTATCCCCCCTGAGAATCTGAAACAGATTTTGGAGGTTCCAGATTTCCAAGGTACAGACTACCTCTTTTACCTCTCCAGTAAAAGGGTTCAGATTTAATCCTGTATCACAAGAAATAATTAGCTCTTTAAAATTTATAAATTACATTTGTCAGCAGCAGAGGAAACAAATGGAGTTTCTGGTCCTCTAGTGGCAATGATGAATGGCACATTGAACTTTTGCTATAAGAAACTTGTGTGGACCTAGGAGCTTGTTTATTGACTCTTAACAAAAAAACTATTAACCTAGACTATTTTATATGGTGGTGGCCAAGCTCCGTGTATAATAAGGATATGTGTGTGGGGGGTGGTGTCCTACTGGACTGGGAAGTTTTACATGGCTGACATCCCTCTGATGACAAGAGAAAATGCTGCCCAGACACCAATTTAGAGTAGAATATGTGGCAAAAGGACACAGATTGGACAACTCATTAACTAAGATTTATATGATGCTAGTAGGTATTAATAGCATTGATAGTATCTGTGCAGGACATCGATTTCTGGCTAACATTCATGATGTAAACCCCTCAGATTCGAGTCCACAGGGCGATTTAATGGCAACATTTCAAAGTTTAAGGTAAGATGTAATTGATTAAAAATCATTCTAGAGGTACAGAGTGTGTAGGCTGCGAAGAAAAACTGGCTTGGCCAAAACAACTGCTAATAGGATACTAAGACCAGCCTGTGCTGTGTGTGCAGTTTTTGAGGAATATGGTGCAGGGAATGGCCCTGTGTGCTCGGGGAGGTGGGCACATCCAAAGCCTAGGGACATGGTAAAGCAGGTCATTATGTTGTGCATTTTGAAGATGCTAAAAATAGGACACCCGCCACCCCAGTTCTTCTCCTACAGCAATTATTAACTTGCTGTTAAGCAGGAAGGTACTATGGTTGGGGTTAACCAAAAATCATTCCTCCTTTTTCTCCTCCCTTCTCTCCTGTCTTGAGGAAGGAGCTTACAACTGACTATTTAGGTAAAGATGTGTCTGCAAGAGTTTTCAATCAAAGCTGATTTGCATCCTGTAATACCATGGCGCTTGCTAATTGGAAGAAAAGCTATGACCAACCTAGACAGCATATTAAAATACAGAGACATTACTTTGCCAACATAGGTCCATCTAGTCAAAGCTGCGGTTTTTTCAGTAGTCACGTATGGATGTGAGAGTTGGACTATAAAGAAAGCTGAGCACCGAAGAATTGATGCTTTTGAACTGTGATGTCAGAGAAGGCTCTTGAGAGTCCCTTGGACTGCAAGGAGATCCAACCAGTCCATCCTAAAGGAAATCAGTCCTGAATATTCATTGGAAGGCCTGAAGCTGAAGCTCCAATACTTTGGCCACGTGATGCAAAGAACTGACTCATTTAAGACCCTGATGCTGGGAAAGATTGAAGGCAGGAGAAGAGAGGACGACAGAGGATGAGATCATTGGATGGCATCACTGACTCGATGGACATGAGTTTGAGTAAGTTCTGGGAATTGGTGATGGAGAGGGAAGACTGGCGTGCTGAAGTCCATGGGGTCGCAAAGAGTCGGACATGACTGAGCAACTGAACTGAACTGAATACCATGAGTAGGAATCACATTGCTAAGTATAATAAACAGAAAGGTAAAATAGAACAAAAGAAACACGGCTAAAACAAATACTCCACCAACATCTCAGCTTGCTTCTTAGCAATACACACAAGCAATTGGCAGAATAAACTAACTCATGGAAGATGTTCTCATGGCTTAATGCTCATAGAAAAGTGAAAATCCTTTCAAGGTCCCTGTTCAGTATAGTTCAGGGGGAAAAAAAAGTCTTTTGGAATTCAAGTTTTTGTACAATTCAGATAACTCTGTCACCATCCGGAAATCTACATTTGTATTCATAAGGTAGAATTATTACTGTGAAATGCAGGAAATGTCTCCAGATTCTATGGGCTCAATGAAGAAAAAACAATTCTGATGCCTTTGCATCCATAAAAGGGCGTGCATGGTAAAGTTGTCTAAAAAGCACTTTGGGGTTCCACCTAATTTCTCATCACTGTTTACTCCCTGGAGAGAACTGTGCATGTGTCAAGTATTCATTTAGCCCCACAATGTGGAAAGGAGAGTGCTGCATTCTATGGAGATTGCAGGCAGGCATGAGGTTGGTCTCCGTTTCTCTAGCGGCTGTTCCTTGAGCTCAAGAATCCAGACAGATACAGAAATAATTGCTCTAACAGGCATCCTGATAGTCACCAGCCACACAATTGGAAAAATACCTTGTGCTTAGAATAGGCATCCTAGGAAAGATAGTATCACTTAACATAGGCAAAATGTTGACTGTCTCAGCAACACAGCCTATATAAACAAAGCTGACCCAAAATACACAGCAGCCCCAAGCAAGCTGATAAATGAGCCCCTTTTCCAAAATAAATATTTCTTAAATATTTATTCAGTGTGTGTCAGTGAGGTAGAGAAAGTGATTTTTTTTCTTAAAATGTTATACAAAAAGTACTATAAATAGAAACAGATTCCTTCTCATTACTTCACAGCCACTTGCCAAAGAAGTTTCTAAAATCTATGAGCAAAACAATTTCTGCTTTCATGCAACATTTATTTATATTTTAATTTTTACTTTATATTATTGCAGAGTTGATTAACAGTGTTGTGTTAGTTTCAGGTGTACAGCAAAGTTACAATATTCTCTAATAACCTAAATGGGAATAACCTATATGTGTAACTGAATCACCTTGCATGAAACTTTTATTTATTTTTAATTTTTTAGAATATCTCTTCTTTAGATTTTTAACTTCTCTCAGGAAAGTGTTGTAATATTTAGTGTAAAAATCTTGCACTTCTTTAAATAAATTCTTGCCTCTATTATCCTATTTTTTGTTCTTTAAAAATTAAGGTATAGCTAATTTGCAATATTAGCTTCAGATGTACAACATAATGATTCAATATTCCTTATAAATTAAATTCCATTTAAAGTTATTCCTCCAGCTCTGCTGTTCTTTATCAAGATGGTTTTGACTATTCTGAATCTTTTGTGTTTCCATACAAATTTTTAAAAAATGATCTAGTTCTAGGAGAAATTCCACCGGTGTTCTGATGGGGCTTGTACTGAATCTGGACATTGCCTTGGGTAATATGGTCATTTTAAGAATATTGATCCTTCCAATCCAAGAACACTGTGTATCTTCCTGTCTGTATTACCTTTAATGTATTTCTTCAGTGTCTTACAGTGTGTGGATTGCAGGTCTTTTGCCTTTTTAAGTAGGTATATTCCTATTTATTTTATTTATTGATGCAATGATAAATGGGATTATTTCCTTACATTTCTCTTTCCGATGGTTTGTTGTTAGTGTACAGAAATGCAACACATGTATACCTGTGGCGGATTCATTTTGATATTTGGCAAAACTAATACAATTATGTAAAGTTTAAAAATAAAATAAAATTAAAAAAAAAAGAAATGCAACAGATTTATGCATATTTATTTTGTATCCTGAAACTTTACTGAGATCATTGATGAGATCTAGTAGAAAGATGGTATCTTTAGGATTTTCTGTGTATGTATGTTTTATGTCATCTGCAAACAGTGAAAGTTTTACACCTCCCTTTTCAATTTGGATTCGTTTAGTTTTCTCTGGTGATATGGTGATAGTGGGCATCCTTGTCTTGTTTCTGATCTTTGGAATGTTTTCAGCTTTTCACTGTAAAGTATATTAGCTGTGGTTTGTGACATACAGCCTCTATTATGTTGATGTATATTCCATCGATGCTCACTTTCTGGAGACTTTTAAATCATAAATGGATTTTGAATTTTATCAAAAGTTTGTTTCTGCATCTATTGAGATGACCATATGATTTTTATTCAGTTTTTTATGGAGTATATCACATTGATTGACTTGCAGATATTGAAGAAATCTTGGCATCTCTGGGATAAATTCTACTTGATCATGGTGTGTGATTATTTTAACATAATGCTGGAGTTGGTTTGCTAGTATTTTGCTGAAGATTTTTGTATCTATGTTCATCAGTGATATGGAGAAGGCAATGATAACCCACTCCAGTACTCTTGCCTGGAAAATCCCATGGATGGAGGAGCCTGGTAGGCTGCAGTTCATGGGGTCACACAGGGTCAGACACGACTGAAGCGACTGAACGGCAGCAGCAGCAGCAGCATCAGTGATACTGGTCTGCCATTTTCTCTTTTTGTGACAAGTTTGTCTTGTTTTGGTATCATGGTGATGATGGCTTCATAGAATGAGATTGGAAGTATTCCTTTCTTTGCAGTTTTTTTGAATAATTTGAAAAGGATAGGTGTTAACTCTTCTCTAAATGTTTGGTAGAATTCACCTGTGAGGCCATCTGTTCTTGGGCTTTTGTTTGCTGAGAGTTTATGTTACAAATTCAATTTGACTTCTAGTGATTGGTCTATTCAGGTTGTGTCTTCTTGATTCAGTCATAGAATGTTGAGTCTGTCTAGAAATTTGCCCATGTCTTATGTATAATTTATTGATATGTAATATTAAGTAGTATTTTATTATGAATTTTTATATCTCTGTGGTAATGGTTGCTATCTCCCCTCTTTTATTTCTTACTTTGTTTAGTTGGATTCTCTTTTCTTATTGATGAGCTTGGCTAAAGATTTATTGACTTTGGTTCTTTTCAATGAAACAGTTCTTGGTTTCATTGATATTTCCTATTAATTTTGGTCTTTATTTTATTTATTTCTTCTGTGACTTTTATCATTTCCTTCCTTCTTGTTTACTTTGGGACCTATTTTGTTCTAATTCTTTTAGGTTGAATGTTACACTGTTTAAGATTTTTCTTGTGTTTTGAGGGAAGCCCGTATCACTTAAAGCTTTCCTCTTAAAATTGCTTTAGCTCTATCCCATAGATTTTGGAAAGTTGTGTTTTCACTTTCATTTGTCTTAATATACTTACTGATTTCCTCTTTCACTTACTCATTGACCCATTGGAGTTTTTAGTATCGTGTTGTTTTCTTTCCATGTGTTTGAGATTTTCCCATTTTTCTTCTGGCAATTGATTTCTACTTTCATACCCCTGTGGTTAGAAAAATATTTGACATAATTTTTGTCTTCTTAAATTTGTTGAGACTTACACTGTGTCCCCATGAAAATATAATAGATTCATCAGTGTTACTTTTCTAGATTCCATATATATGTGTTAATATATAATATTTGTTTTTCTGACTTCCTTAACTTCATATAACAGGCTATTCACTCCGTATAACAGGCTAGAGGTTCATTCACCTCACTGCAATTGACTCAAATTAATTCCTTTTTATCACTGAGTAATATTCCATTTTATATGCGTATCACACTTCTTTATTCACTCACGTGTAAATAAACATCTAAGTGGCTTCTGTGTCCTGGCTGTTGTAAATAGTGCTGCAGTGAGCATTGGGGTATATGTATCTTTATCAATTATGGTTTTCTCAGGGTATATGCCCAGTAGTGGAGTTGCTGGGCCATATGGTATTTTATTCCTAGTTTTTTAAAGGAATCTCCATACTGTTTTCCATAGTGGTAATCTCAATTTGCAGTCTCACCAACAGTGCAAGAGGGTTCCCTTTTCTCCACATCCTCTCCAGCATTTATCATTTGTAGATTTTTTGATGATGGCCATTTTGACTGGTATGAGGTGATACCTCATTGTTGTTTTGATCTGCATTTCTCTAATAATGAGCAATGTTGAGCATCTTTTCATGCCATATTATGTATTTTTATGTCATATTTGATCCTCAGCCTTTACAATATTTTAGTCTTTACTAGTGGATTTGTTCTCTTCCTATAGATACTTCTTGTTATAGCCTTTTATTTTCCACTTAGAGACAACTATTTGGCATTTCTTTCAAGGTTTTAGTGTTGATGAACTCTTTCTATTTTTGCTTGTCTGAGAGATTTTTTTTTAATCTCTCCTTCGTTAGTTTTTCAGGACTTTTCTCTAACTCTTACAGTTGAGACAAATTGCTCTGTCTTTTCATTTTGCTTATTTTCCTATGTCTCTATAAAAATTAGATGAAGTAGTTACTTACAGAGGTCTTAGAGGGTTATCTTTGTGTGGTGATCATCCCTATACACTCTACCTGTGCCCAGGGGCTTTGTTGGGAGATCTGGATTTGGCAGGAACACAAGTCACGTCTTTCATTAGGGTGTGCAGGCAGCTATCACTTTGGTAGGGGGCAGAGCTGGAGAAGGAGGTACTAGAGCCAGAGCCAAGTGTAAGGTGGGGCTCCTTTCTGCTCAGTGGCCATCTCTGCCCTCAGAGTTGGGTCAAGTCTCAAGTTGCTGGAGCAGAAGTCCTGAAGGCTGGGTCCCAGCTGCCTCAGTTCCCTTTAAGGGTGTGTGCTTTTCTCCCTCCCAGCACCAGCACAATTAGCCCCATGGAGTGAAGTGAAAGTCACTCAGTCATGTCCGACTCTTTGCAACCACATGGACTATACAGTCCATGGAATTCTTTAGGCCAGAATGCTGGAGTGGGTAGCCTTTCCCTTCTCCAGAGGATCTTCCCAACCCAGGGATTGATCCAGGTCTCCCGCATTGCTGGCCGATTCTTTACCATGTGAGCCACAAGGGAAGCCCTTAGCCCCATAGAGGGACCCATGTAGGTATTTGTTGAGGGTCAGGGCATTGGGGCATGGTGGTCTGGCCACCATCAGAGATCCAGACCACCTCTGATGGGCCACCTGTACAATTGCTAGTAATGGCTCTCTTCAGTTGCTGCTTAGGGTTTTACCTGCCACATCATCTCACAGCCTAGTCTTTTCTCAATTGTGGCCACTCACATTCTAGTATGGAGCTGTGATGTGAAGCCAACTGTGCTGGAGCATTCACTCAGCTCAGTCTAGAATATTCACTGGGGCAGTAGCAGGAAGCCAGTCAGTAATGTGATCTTGCCTAAATTAGGATATGTTGTGAACTTTATACTAAGAGGAATCCTAGTGATTCAAGCTGTTTCACAGACTTGTGATGAAGGATCAACCCCCTCTAGCCTGTTTAGTTTCAACACAGCACTTGTCACTCTGACATTTTCTTGTGTTCACACATGTATTGCCTTGAACTCTCCGACCTCTTAAGTATGTACCTTGTTCAATGTGCTCACCACCACTGTACCCCAGAACCTGGGACTATATTTGGAACAAAGGAGGCAATTCTTTGCATGAGTGAAAGAGAAAAGAAATGGATTTTAAAGTCTCTGCACAATATAAAGGGCTCTTTTATTACTAGGATTATTATGCTTATCCTGTTCATAACACCTCAAGCTGGTTAATTATTATTCATTTTCTCCATGAAAGATTTGGGCTTTGACTTGAATTGGTATCATTTCCTTCATTTTAGCTCATGGTATTTGGCAGTTTTAAAGACTTCTTTTTTTCCCCATCAAACACAGATTCATATATATTTGAACACAGACACATAGATATTTGAGACAAAAGATTAAACATTGGAATTCCTCATTATCAAGAAGAACTATTAGGAAGAACCAGACATGCTGTGAGTGGCACACTTGTTGTCTCAGAGATACTAAGACAAAGTGTAGCATAGTTTGGGTGGATTTTGTTACTCATTTTGTTTATGGTAATTGACTACTTCTCCTCCTTAGAAGGAAATATAATTTCATTGCTGACACTGAGCCTCCAGGCAGCCTATGGGAAGAGAGTTTAACAGTGAGAAAGAGGGGGGCAAAGTCCTGCTTTTTCCTCTGATGGCTCATCTCTTTAAATTGCCTCCTGAAACTCTGTTAAAGCACTTATAAAGCAATTAATTTGCTGGGTTGTTAGAGCCACTCTAGGTCCATCTTTTTCATCAGGCTCTCCCTGCCAGGAACCAAACAGTCTGAAACAGGTTTACTAGAACTCTATTCCCAATATAACAGAAAACTAACCAATCTAATCACATGGACCACAGCTCTAACTCAATGAAACTATGAGCCATGTCGTGTAGGGCTACCTAAGACGGATGGGTCATGGTGGAGATATCTGACAAAATGTGGTCCCCTGGAGAAGGGAATGGCAAACCACTTCAGTATTATTACCTTGAGAACCGTGTGAACAGTATGAAAAGGCAAAGAGATAGGACACTAAAATATGAACTCCCCAGGTTGGTCGGTGCCCAATATGCTACTGGATGGAGATCAGTGGAAAAATAACTCCAGAAAGAATGAAGAGACAGAGCCAAAGCAAAAACAATACCCAGTTGTGGATGTGACTGGGTTGTGGATGTGACTGGTGATGGAAGAAAGGTCCGATGCTGTAAAGAGCACTATTGCATAGGAACCTGAAATGTTAGGTCCATGAATCAAGGCAAATTGGAAGTGGTCAAACAGGAGATGGCAAGAGTGAATGTCAACATTTTAGAAATCAGCGAACTAAAATGGACTGGAATGGGTGATTATAACTCAGATAACCATTATATCTACTACTGTAGGCAAGAATCCATTAGAAGAAATGGAGTAGCCATCTTAGTCAAGAAAGAGTCCAAAATGCAGTACTTGGATGCAATCTCGAAAACGACTGAAAGATCTCTGTTCATTTCCAAGGCAAACCATTCAATATTATGGTAATGCAAGTCTATGCCCCGACCAATAATGCTGAAGAAGCTGAAGCTGAATGGTTCCATGAAGACCTACAAGACCTTTTAAACTAACATCTAAAAAAGTTGTCCTTTTCATTATAGGGGACTGGAATCCAAAAGTAGGAAGTCAAGAAACACCTGGAGTAACAGACAAATTTGGCCTTGGAGTACAGAATGAAGCAGGGCAAAGGCTAATAGAGTTTTGCCAAAGGAATACACTGGTCATAGCAAGCAGCTCTTCCACAACACAAGAGAAGATTCTACACATGGACATTACCAGATGGTCAACACCGAAATCAGATTGATTATATTCTTTGCAGCCAAAGATGGAGATGCTCTATACAGTCAGCAAAAACAAGACCAGGAGCTGACTGTGGAGCAGATCTGAACTCCTTTAAATTCAGACTTAAATTGGGGAAAGTAGGGAAAACCACTAGACCAATCATGTATGACCTAACTCAAATACCTTACAATTAGACAGTGGAAGTGAGAAATAGATTTAAGGGACTGGATCTGATAGACAGAGTGCCTGATGAATCATGGACGGAGAGGTTCATGACTTTGTACAGGAGACAGGGATCAAGACCATACCCCAAAAAAAGAAATGCAAAAAAGCAAAATGGCCATCTAGGAGGCCTGACAAATAGCTGAGAAAAGAAGAGAAGCAAAAAGCAAAGGAGAAAAGATATAAGCATCTGAATGCAGAGGTCCAAAGAATAGCAAGGAGAGATAAGAAAGACTTCCTCAGTGATCAGTGCAAAAAATAGAGGAAAACAATAGAATGGGAAAGACTAGAGATCTCTTCAAGAAAATTAGAGATCTCTTCAAGAAAATTAGAGATACCAAGGGACCACTTCATGCAAAGATGGGCTCAATAAAAGACAGAAACGGTATGGACCCAACAGAAGCAGAAGATATTAATAAGAGGTGGCAAGAATACACAGAAGAACTATACAAAAAAGATCTTCATGACCCAGATGATCACGATGGTGTGATCACTCACCTAGAGCCAGACATCCTGGAATGTGAAATCAAGTGGGCCTTAGAAAGCATCACTACGAACAAAGCTAGTGGAGGTGATGGAATTCCAGTTGAGCTATTTCAAATCCTGAAAGATGATGCTGTGAAAGTGCTGCACTCAATATGTCAGCAAATTTGGAAAAGTCAGCAATGGCCACAGGACTGGAAAAGGTCAGTTTTCATTCCAATCCCAAAGAAAGGCAATGCCAAAGAATGCTCAAACTACCAAACAATTGCACTCATGTCACACGCTAGTAAAGTAATGCTCAAAATTCTCCAAGCCAGGCTTCAGCAATATGTGAACTGTGAACTTCTAGATGTTCAAGCTGGTTTTAGAAAAGGCAGAAGACCAGAGATCAAATTGCCAACATCTGCTGGATAATCAAAAAAGCAAGAGATTTCCAGAAAAACATCTATTTCTGCTTTATTGACTATGCCAAAGCCTTTGACTGTGTGGATCATAATAAACTGTGGAAAATTCTGAAAGAGATGGGAATACCAGACCGCATGACCTGTCTCTTGGGAAATCTGCATGCAAGTCAGGAAGCAACAGTTAGAACTGGACATGGAACAACATACTGGTTCCAAATAGGAAAAGGAGTACATCAAGGCTGTATATTGTCACCCTATTTATTTAACTTACATGCAGAGTACATCATGAGAAACGCTGGACTGGAAGAAACACAAGCTGGAATCAAGATTGCCGGGAGAAGTATCAATAACCTCAGATATGCAGATGACACCACCCTTTAGGAGAAAGTGAAGAAGAACTAAAGAACCTTCTGATGACAGTTAAAGAGGAGAGTAAAAATGTTGGCTTAAAGCTCAACATTCAGAAAACTAAGATCATGGCATCTGGTCCCATCACTTCATAAAAATAGATGGGGAAACAGTGTCAGACTTTATTTTGGGGCTCCAAAATCATTGCAAATGGTGACTGCAGTCATGAAATTAAAAGATATTTACTCCTTGGAAGGAAAGTTAACACCAGCCTAGACAGCATTTTAAAAAGCAGAGAAATTACTTTGCCAACAAGGGTCCGTCTAGTCAAGGCTATAGTTTTTCTAGTAGTCATGTGTGGATGTGAGAGTTGGACTATAAAGACAGCTGAGCACCAAATAATTTCTGCCTTTGAACTGTGGTGTTGGAGAAGACTCTTGAGAGTCCCTTGGACTGCACGGAGATCCAACTAGTCCATCCTAAAGGAGATCAGTCCTGAGTATTCATTGCAAGGACTGATGTTAAAGCTGAAGCTCCAATACTTTGGCTACTTGATGCGAAGAACTGACTCATTTGAAAAGACCCTGATGTTGGAAAAGATTGAAGTTGGGAGGAGGTGGGGATGACAGAGTATGAGATGATTGGATAGCATCACCAACTCAATGGATATGAGTTTGAGTAAACTCCAGGAGTTGGTGATGGACAGGGAGGCCTTGCATGCTGCGGTCCATGGGATTGCAAGGAGTTGGATACGACTGAGTGACTGAACTGAAGTGATTCCCAATAATTTGAGTTCTTGATTTCTGGAAACCTCAAAGCATAAGCATAAGGGTTTTATTTAGATAATGATCATACTACCTCTCGAATTTTACTAATACATTTTCCCTAATAGATAAATGGAAGATTTTTTCTGTTTTCATATACACTGGAAATGGCAAAGCTGAGACAAACTCCAATTTTTTAATTTGTTTCTCATAAATATATATCAAAATGTTGTTTTTCTAATAGAAGGATCGAATCTCTGGAACACACCCTGGATCATCCTGCATGAGTGGTAGGTGATGGGAAGAGATTTTATCTAAGAGATATTAATTCCCACAAAGATGCACCTGTACCACATAAACTCCAAGTTAACTTTAAACTCATAACTAGAGGAAAATATATTAATATTTTTTCTTAACTATCAATGGCATAATCAGTTCAGTTCAGTAGCTCAGTCATGTCTGACTCTTTGTGACCCCATGAATTGCAGCACACCAGGCCTCCCTGTCCATCACCAACTCGTGGAGTTCACTCAAACTCACGTCCATCGAGTCGGGGATGCCATCCAGCCATCTCATCCTCTGTCGTCCCCTTCTCCTCCTGCCCCCAATCCCTCCCAGCATCAGAGTCTTTTCCAATGAGTCAACTCTTCCCATGAGGTGGCCAAAGTACTGGAGTTTCAGCTTTAGCATCATTCCTTCCAAAGAACACCCAGGACTGATCTCCTTTAGGATGGACTGGTTGGATCTCTTTGTAATCCAAGGGACTCTCAAGAATCTTCTCCAACACCACAGCTCAAATCATCAATTCTTTGGCACTCAGCTTTCTTCACAGTCCAACTCTAACATCCATACATGACTACTGGAAAAACCATAGCCTTGCTTAGACAGACGTTTGTTGGCAAAGTAATGTGAATTTGCATTTGAATATGCTGTCTAGGTTGGTCATAACTTTCCTTCCAAGGAGTAAGCATCTTTTAATTTCATGACTGCAGTCACCATCTGCAGTGATTTTGGAGCCCCCAAAAATAAAGTCTCATACTGTTTCCGATGTTTCCCCATCTATTTCCAATGAAGTGATGGGACCAGATGCCATGATCTTAGTTTTCTGAATGTTGAGCTTTAAGCCAACTTTTTCACTCTCCAATTTCACTTTTATCAAGAGGCTTTTGAGTTCCTCTTCACTTTCTGCTACAAGGGTGGTGTCATCTGCATATCTGAGGTTATTGATATTTCTCCCGGCAATCTTGATTCCAGCTTGTGCTTCTTCCAGCCCAGCGTTTCTCATGATGTACTCTGCATAGAAGTTAAATATGCAGGGTGATAATATACAGCCTTGACATACTCCTTTTCCTATTTGGAACCAGTCTGTGGTTTCATGTCCAGTTCTAACTGTTGCTGTCTGGCCTGCATATAGGTTTCTCAAGAGGAAGGTCAGGTGCTCTGGTATTCCCATCTCTTTGAGAATTTTCCAGTTTATTGTGATCCAAAGCATCAAAGGCTTTGGCATAGTCAATAAAGCAGAAATAGATGTTTTT
This sequence comes from Bubalus kerabau, assembly GCF_029407905.1. Classification (NCBI taxonomy): domain Eukaryota; kingdom Metazoa; phylum Chordata; class Mammalia; order Artiodactyla; family Bovidae; genus Bubalus; species Bubalus kerabau. The sequence goes on from NC_073645.1 coordinate 28,914,963, forward strand.
CTGGAACTCTCTTGCTTTATGGATGATTCAGTGGATGTTGGCAATTTGATCTCTGGATCCTCTGCCTTTTCTAAAACCAGCTTGAACATCTGGAAGTTCTTCAGTTCATGTACTGCTGAAGCCTGGCTTGGAGAATTTTGAGCATTACTTTACCAGTGTGTGACATGAGTGTAGTTGTGCAGTAGTTTGAACATTCTTTGGCATTGCCTTTCTTTGGGATTGGAATGAAAACTGACCTTTTCCAGTCCTGTGGCCATTGCTGACTTTTCCAAATTTGCTGACATATTGAGTGCAGCACTTTCACAGCATCATCTTTCAGGATTTGAAATAGCTCAACTGGAATTCCATCACCTCCACTAGCTTTGTTCATAGTGATGCTTTCTAAGGCCCACTTGATTTCACATTCCAGGATGTCTGGCTCTAGGTGAGTGATCACACCATTATGATTATCTTGGTTGTGAAGATCTTTTCTGTACAGTCTTCTGTGTATTCTTGCCACCTCTTATTAATATCTTCTGCTTCTGTTAGGTCCATACCATTTCTGTCCTTTTTCGAGCCCATCTTTGCATGAAACGTTCCCTTGGTATCTCTAACTTTCTTGAAGAGATCTCTAGTCTTTCCCATTCTGTTGTTTTCCTCTATTTCTTTGCATTGATCGCTGACAAAGGCTTTCTTATCTCTTCTTGCTATTCTTTGAAACTGTGTATTCATATGCTTATATCTTTCCTTTTCTCCTTTGCTTTTCACTTCTCTTCTTTTCACAGGTATTTGTAAGGCCTCCCCAGACAGCCATTTTGCTTTTTTGCATTTCTTTTCTATGGGGATGGTCTTGATCCCTGTCTCCTGTACAATGACATGAACCTCCATCCATAGTTCATCACGCACTCTATCTATCAGATCTAGGCCCTTAAATCTATTTCTCACTTCCACTGTATAATCATAAGGAATTTGATTTAGGTCATGTCTGCATGCTCTATTGGTCCACTGGAGAAGGGTATGGCAAACCACTTCAGTATTCTTGCCTTGAGAACCCCATGAACAGTATAAAAAGGCAAAATGATAGGATACTGAACGAGGAACTCCTCAGGTTAGTAGGTGCCCAATATGCTACTGGAGATCAGTGGAGAAATAACTCCAGAAAGAATGAAGGGATAGAGCCAAAGCAAAAACAATACCCAGTTGTGGATGTGACTGGTGATAGAAGCAAGGTCCGGTGCTGTAAAGAGCTGTATTGCATAGGAACCTGGAATGTTAGGTCCATGAATCAAGGCAAATTGGAAGTGGTCAAAGGGAAGATGGCAAGAGTGAATGTCGACATTCTAGGAATCAGCCAACTAAAGTCGACTGGAATGGGTGAATTTAACTCAGATGACCATTATATCTACTACTCTGGGCAGGAATCCCTTAGAAGAAATGGAATAGCCATTATGGTTAACAAAAGAGTCCGAAATGCAGTACTGGGATGCAATCTCAAAAACGACAGAACGATCTCTGTTCATTTCCAAGGCAAACCATTCAATATCACAGTAATCCAAGTCTATGCCCCAACCAGTATCGCTGAAGAAGCTGAAGTTGAATGGTTCTATGAAGACCTACAAGACCTTTTAGAACTAACATCCAAAAAAAGATGTCTTTTTCATTATAGGGGACTGGAATGCAAAAGTAGGAAGTCAAGAAACACCTGCTGCTGCTGCTGCTGCTGAGTCACTTCAGTCGTGTCGGACTCTGTGCCACCCCAGAGACGGCAGCCCACCAGGCTCCCCCGTCCCTGGGATTCTCCTGGCAAGAACACTGGAGTGGGTTGCCATTTCCTTCTCCAATGCATGAAAGTGAAAGTGAAGTCGCTCAGTTGTGTCCGACTCCTAGCAACCCAATGGACTGCAGCCTACCAGGCTCCTTCGTCCATGGGATTTTCCAGGCAAGAGTACTGAGGGGGTGCCATTGACTTCTCTGCAAGAAACACCTAGTAACAGCCAAATTTGGCCTTGGAATATGGAATGAAGCAGGGCAAAGGCTAATAGAGTTTTGCCAAGAGAACGCACTGGTCATAGCAAACACCCTTTCCAACGACACAAGAGAAGGCTCTGTACATGGACATCACCAGATGGTCAACACCGAAATCAGATTGATTATATACTTTGCAGCCAAAGATGGAGAAGCTCTATACAGTCAGCAAAAACAAGACCGGGAGCTGACTGGCTCAGATCATGAACTCCTTATTGCCATATTCAGACTTAAATTGAAGAAAGTAGGGAAAACCACTTGACCATTCAGGTATGACCTAAATAGCATAATAATCTTTACTTAAAAATTTCTTCCCATCCATTACCCCATTCCATTCCATTATCAAAATTTTATACAGTCAATTGTTGTAGCATTGAATCCCCTGTGTTTGCAAGTTCAGCAAACTGACTTACAGTGTTTAGGTCTTGAATTTTTGCTTTGAATTTACTTCAGTGATACCATTTCAAGTACAAAGAAGGCTAAAATAATTAGGTTCGATAATATGATTATGTCAAAATTTAAAACTTTTAAGTTTTAAAACAGTGATTTAACTAAATAGAATGTAGTTCCATTTGAAGACAAGTAGTCCCATTCTAAGACAAGTAGTGCCATTCTAAGACAATGTGTTAGATGTAAATTAAATGTCTTTTAGAAATTGAAGTGAGTAATCACTTTACAGTTTGCAGGGCACTATCACATACAATAAATCACCTATAGTTTACTACAGCTTTGGGGGAAGGGCTGAGGAAAGAGTCTCTTTAGGTAGAATATGGAGTCTTAACGAGCAGCAATGTGTTTCAGTGGGTTAAAATGACTTACTTCAAGTCCCAGGCCAACTCCCAAGCCAAGACTTACTCCAAGTCTCAGGCCAAGCTGAGACAATACCAAAGATCCTTTGTTTTTCATAAGGATTTACCATGAAGTTCTTTTAAATAATGAACCCTCTTGGTGCATTTCAAGTGGAATTTGGTATGCCAATATTTAGTTTACATACCACACTTCCTAGACCTTCTTTTGCTTAATGTGTTCCACTTGTATATGTTCAGTCTCTGAGTCATGTCTGACTCTTTTACGATCCCATGGGCTGTTGCTCACGAGGCTCCTGTGTCCATTAGGTTTTCTAAGCAAAAATACTGGACTGGATTGTCATTTCCTTCTCCAGGGGATATTCCTGGATCAGGGAGAGAACCCATGTCTCCTGCACTGGCAGGTGAATTCTTTACCACTTTTGATTATTCAGTTAAGACACTTGTGATTACTCAGTTATTCCCAGTCTCAAAGGATCAGCAAGCTGCTTCTCACTCTGCACAGAAGCCACATTTCTGATGATGATACTGAGATCCACAAAGCATAGAGCCCTGAGTTTCTCAATGGAGCCACTGGGGGCCTCCATGTCTGTCTTACTCAGTCTAAAATAATTCAAGAATCCTCAGTGAGGCTAAGTTTCTTAGCCTTCAGCCCACTAAGGCATTGCCTTTCCTCTCCCTTCTTAACATTCCAGTCCAGCATTTTCTTACTGACCTATTTATGGTCATTTGATTTAACACCTTTGTGTTCTTCTGAGACCTTTATGAATGAGGAAATTGGAGGGCCAAAGTCTCCTTCTCTCACCTGTGCTCTGATTTCTCCCTCTACTCTTCCTCTGGAGGTATTAATTATATTGTTTTATATTTCGGATGTTAATCTGTATAGTGCCTCCAAATGATAAATGCTGGACAAATATCTACAAAATAAGCATTTTTTTTTTCTGACCTACCCATTATCAATGAAGATATATTCCCTGACATAGGAAATGCACAATTGGTGATATATGTGTATTTTTAAGGATGCCCAAGCATGTAATTCTAGAGAATATTTATTCCTCAAAAGAATCTTTTTGGAAAATCATCTATAATTGTTGCGTTTTTAGTATTAGTATTTAATATTTAGTATACATTAAGTGCTTACTATGTGCCAGGTAACTGTTGTAAATATTCTATGTTCATTAATTCATGTAACCTTCATGAAGATGCAGGTTTGTGAAAGGATCAAAGAGGTGTGCTCTACCAGACAGCCCTAGGATATTACTCTGTATGATTCCAGAATGAATTCCTTCAACAGAGGAATTTTGTTTTGCTACTTAGCTCCAAGCACATATTAAATGTTTAAGTTTTTAATGACTGGAGTGTTTTATGAATGAACATCAATATTGATTGAAGCTTTTGTTTTGAGTGCCATGTTGGAAATTGTTGTATAAATCTCATCAGTCCTTGTTTCAGTCCAGGAATAGTATTTTCCAGCTTGATAAGTCACCTTAAAAATCATACTTAGCTTCAATTACCCTTAGATAATTCTTCAAAATCAGCCGAAATTTGCCCTGAAGAAAACCAGTACAAATTAGGTTTTCTCAGCCTTCGGCACTATTCATATTATGGATTGGTCAGTTCTTTACTGTAGGTGGTTGTTCTATGCATTGTAGGGTATTTAGTAGCCTCCCTGGTCATTACTCAGGATAGGTGTCAACCCCCACTCCCCTCTTGTGACACTATGCTATCCCCACTCCCACGTGTGACAACCACTGGTCTCCATGTCTCAGGGGTGAGAGGTGAGGGCTGGAACAAAAGTGCCTCTGGTTAAGAACCACTGTTGTAAATCATTAAGAAAAACCTTTTTTTTTTCTTTTCTTTTTTTTAATGAGCTGTATTTGCTTTTCTGGCAATTTTCCTAGAAGATGTCCAGACAGGACTTAAGAAGTAATAACATCTTTAAAGTAAGTGAAAGTGAAGTCGCTCAGTCGTGTCCGACTCTGCAACCACATAGACTGTAGCCTACCAGGCTCCTCTGTCCATGGGGTTTTCCAGGCAATAGTACTGGAGTGGATTGCCATTTCCTTCTCCAGGGGATTTTCCCAACCCAGGGCTCGAACCCGGGTCTCCCACATTGTAGACAGACGCTTTACTGTCTGAGCCACCAGGGAAGTCTTAAAGTAACGTGCCTTATTAAGATAACTATTTTGAAAGGAACAACACATATTTTGATTTTTTTTTTAAGTTCTTGTGAGTCTGTATACACTTAAAAAAAAAATTGGACTCCTTATTTCACTCTGATGTAGTACATCTTCCTCTCTCAAGTCCACAGGATTGCTTAATGAATCCTCTCATTTATTAGGTAGGAAGGGGAGCCTGGGAACATACAGCGACTTGGCTGAGTTGATAGAACTCCACCCCAGCCATCCTGCCCCTGAGAGGCCTGAGTTCTTCCTCTGACTTGTGTTCCTTCTTCAGTGGCTTCTACTTTTGCTCCAACCTCTGTATTTTCCCTCCAAATGTGTGGCCTCCAAGAATTCTCACACTTCTCCAAAACTGCATCAGTTTCACAGTTCACCTAAAACTCCTCACTGCCTGTCACCAAGGATACGAACATCTCCCCAAGCCTGGCAGCCTCTTGCCTTTCCAGGGCCACAGCCTGGTAACCAGCCCTACAATTATGAGTAACCACCCTGACCATGCACAGCTCTGGGGATGTGTCATGACAAATTGATAAAAATGCCACCGTAAACCACTCCTCTTCCTCAGCCTTGAAGCCCCAAGTGAGAGGAGCAGAAGGCTAATCAGCTCATAGCCTTTAGCTATCAATTTGATTTAGCACCTGTGAAGCTACTCCAATAGTCTGGCAGCCAGTTAGTGGCCCACAATCATCAGCATTAATTTGTTCACATTTCCCCTGCAAATGGCTAATTGGTTAAACTAATCAGCAGTTGGGCTGGGCTGCTGGGAAGGAAGATGGAAGTTGCAGATGTCTCCTTTTCTTGCTGAGTACATATTTAGATTAAAGGGGATGTTAAGGGACAGACTGCCCCTGAACTCTTGTAGCAACCTAGAATGACAGTGCTTTACAGCAAATTGTTACTCTGCAGTCTGGTGTTCCAAACCTTGTAGGTTAACCAGCTTCTCCTCTATTGGAGTTGCTTTCTGCCATAAGGGTGGTGTCATCTGCATATCTGAGGTTATTGATATTTCTCCTGGAAATCTTGATTCCAGCTTGTGCTTCTTCCAGCCCAGCATTTCTCATGATGTACTCTGCATATAAATTAAATATGCAGGGTGAAAATATACAGCCTTGATGTACTCCTTTTCCTATTTGGAACCAGTCTGTTGTTCCATGTCCAGTTCTAACTGTTGCTTCCTGACCTGGATATAGGTTTCTCAAGAGGCAGGTCAGGTGATCTGGTATTCCCATCTCTTTGAGAATTTTCCACAGTTTATTGTGATCCACACAGTCAAAGGCTTTGGCATTGTCAATAAAGCAGAAATAGATGTTTTTCTGGAACTCTCTTGCTTTTTCGATGATCCAGGGGATGTTGGCAATTTGATCTCTGGTTTCTCTACCCTTTCTAAAACTAAAAAGCCTCTTGATGAAAGTGAAAGAGGAGAGTGAAAAAGTTGGCTTAAAGCTCAACATTTGAAAACTAAGATCATGGCATCTGGTCCCATCACTTCATGGCAAATAGATGGGGAAACAGTGTCAGACTTTATTTTTTTGGGGCTCCAAAATCACTGCAGATGGTGACTGCAGCCATGAAATTAAAAGATGCTTACTCCTTGGAAGGAAAATTATGACTGACCTAGATAGCATATTAACAAGCAGAAATATTACTTTGCCAACAAAGGTCTGTCTAGTCAAGGCCATGGTTTTTCCAGTGGTCATGTTTGGATGTGAGAGTTGGAACGTGAAGAGAGCTGTTAAGTTCAGTTCAGTTCAGTTGCTCAGTCGTGTCCGACTCTTTGTGACCCCATGAATCGCAGCATGCCAGGCCTCCCTGTCCATCACAAACTCCCGGAGTTCACTCAAACTCAATTCCATCAAATTGATGATGCCATCCAGCCATCTCATCCTCTGTCTCCCCTTCTCCTCCTACCCCCAATCCCTCCCAGCATCAGACTCTTTTCCAGTGAGTCAACTCTTCGCATGAGGTGGCCAAAGTACTGGAGTTTCAGCTTTAGCATCATTCCTTCCAAAGAACACCCAGGACTGATGTCCTTCAGAATGGACTGGTTGGATCTCCTTGCAGTCCAAGGGACTCTCAAGAGTCTTCTCCAACACCGCAGCTCAAATAATCAATTTTCAGTGCTCAGCTTTCTTCACAGTCCACCTCTCACATCCATACATGACTGTATACATCCATACACATCCATATGGAAAAACCATAGCCCTGACTAGACAGACCTTTGTTGGCAAAGTAATGTCTCTGCTTTTGAATATGCTATCTAGTTTGGTCATAATTTTCCTTCCAAGGAGTAAGTGTCTTTTAATTTCATGGCTGCAGTCACCATCTGCAGTGATTTTGGAGCCCCAAAAAATAAAGTCTGACAGTGCTTCCACTGTTTCCCCATCTATTTGCCATGAAGTGATGGGACCAGATACCATGATCTTAGTTTTCTGAATGTTGAGCTTTAAGCCAACTTTTTCACTCTCCTCTTTCACTTGTATCAAGAGGCTTTTTAGTTCCTCTTCACTTCCAGGAAGAAAGCTGAGCACTGAAGAATTGATGCTTTTGAACTGTGATGTTGGAAGAAGACTCTTGAGAGTCCCTTGGACTGCAAGGAGATCCAAGCAGTCCATCCTAAAGGATATCAGTCCTGGGTGTTCTTTGGAAGGACTGATGCTAAAGCTGAAACTCCAATACTTTGGCCACCTCATGAGAATAGTTGTCTCATTGGAAAAGACCCTGATGCTGGGAGGGATTGTGGGCAGGAGGAGAAGGGGATGAGACGATGAGATGGCTGGATGGCATCACTGACTCGATGGACATGACTTTGAGTGAAGTCTGGGAGTTGGTGATGGACAGGGAGGCCTGGCGTGCTGCGATTCATGGGGTCGCAAAGAGTTGGACACGACTGTGTGACTGAACTGAACTGAACTGAAAGAGAGAACAGATTAAGGCATCCTATTTCCACTCCTTTATATAGTCTTCCCATATGTTTCCATTGTATTTTTATAATTACATATCAAGAATACCTTGCTTGATAATATCAGCCTGTTGATTATTCTCCATCACCAATTTCTCCCTCCCTAGTTTCTGCATATTTGTTCTCTGCCTGCTTTTGGCACCTGGGAACCGATTCCTATGAACTGTGTTATTCATTCTTACCTTTTGTTTACTGCTAGGCATAGCTAATAAAAATCACAAGGAGATTACAATTCAGGAAGCGAGGTAAATAGGAGATTTACTTCTTGCATGCCTCCTCCCTGCTTTGATGCAGATTTCTGGTTTCAGCTGTTGCCCTCCATAACTACCTTTCTTTCTTTGTGACAACTTTTCTGCTGCTCTGTTTATCATCAGATTTTGGATTACTGTCACTCCCCCTTCTTTTCTGAGCCTAGATATAGTAATGGCTTCCCAGTGCTGCCAGTTTGTAGATATCTTAACAAAGTTTGATGGTTCCTTGAAACATACCCACACTTTTGATGGTAGTCCTTTCATTAAATTATCTTTAAAATACCATCTGATTGTCTTATCAGTTATTTTATGTGCCTGATATTTTCCATATGCTTATTTAACACACATTATTTTGACCTTACTGTGCAAGGTGGTGGGTGTTCAGCTGTGAGCAAGACAGGATTGCTTTTCCTTGGAATTTGTAGTTTAATTGAGGTGTTAGAAAATAATTGGAAATGAGATAGTCCAGCATGTAGGAGACTGTAGCACAAGAATTCTAGAAAAGATTATCATCCAAAGTTCATACTTTATAAGACGGTTCAATCTTAGTGTTGTGCATTATATGGATTTTGACAAATGTATAATAATGCATATCTACCATTGTACTATTGTACAGAATGGTTTCACTGCCCTAAAAATCCTCTGTGTACTGTCTTTTCATCTCTCTCTCTTAACAACTGCCAACCACTAATCTTTTCACCATTGTCAGAGTTTTGTGTTTTACAGAATGTCTTCTAGTTTGAACCATATGGCTTCTTAGCCTTTTTAGATTGAATTCTTTCACTTTGTAATATTCATTTAAGGTTCATTTAAGCGCAGACAGATTCTTTACTGTCTGAGCTACCAGGGAAGTGTTACCTCATTGCTTAAAATTTTCAATCCCCTAATTACATATGAAATTTAACATCTTTCAGTGTGCTTACTTACCCACTTTCTATCTTCATTGAAGTGTCTTTTAAGACCTTTGGCCTATTTTTTTATTCTGGTTGTTTTCTATTTTTTTTTTTTTAATTGGAAGATAATTGCTTTATAACGTGTTAGTTTCTGTTGTGTAACAATGTGAATCAGCTATAAGTGTAAACATTTACCCTACCTATTTGTTTTCTTACTGTTGAGTTTTATGAGTTCTTTGTATATTTTGAATAACAGTCCTTTATTAGCTGTGTCTTTTGCAAATATTTTCTCCCAATATGTGGCTTATCTTCCCATTCTCTTGATACTGGCTTTTGCAGTGCAGAAGTTTGTAATTTTAATGAAATGCAGCTTACAGTGACTTCTTTCATGGATCTTGCCTTTGGTATTGTATTTAAAGAATTCTCATCATACCAAGCTTCCCCTGTGGCTCAGCTGGTAAAGAATCCACCTGCGACGCAGGAGACCTGGGTTTGATACCTGCGTTGGGAAGATCCTCTGGAGAAGGGAAAGGCTACCCACTCCAGTATTCTGGCCTAGAAAATTCTATGGACTGCAGTCCATGGAGTCGCAAAGCATTGGACAAGACTGAGCGACTTTCACTTTAATCATACCAAAGGTACTTGAAGTTTCCTCCCGTAATTATTTTACAGGAATTTTTATAGTTTTTCATTTTAGATTTAGGTCTGTGAGCAATTTTGAGTACATTTTTTTGTAAAGGATGTAAGGTCTGTGTCTAAATTCATATTTTACATGTGGATGTCCAGTGTTTTGTTTGAGGAGTGATGGATTATCCTCAGAGACTGAGGCTGTCTTTGCCAATATTGTATTTAACACAGATTCACCATGGGTTTTACAAGCCAGTAGCATACAGGGAAATGACTCTTAATAAGTCAATAAAGAAACAACATACTTCAAACAAATGATATATTAATTACAATATTGTTCTGGGCAAGAGGAGATAACAGAAACAAAGTCCAAATTAAGTTGAGGTGTACCTTTTATATGAGGTTGGTTTCTCAGGTGAGCTGGCTTAATCGACCCAGAGCTGACTTTCAGCTGCTGGAGCAAAAGGAAAGTTCCTTGTTGCTAGAGCACGTTGCTAGGGAACCAAGTTGCTGATGTTCGCAGGCAGGCTTGACTAGTTTGCAGGTTATCACTCCATGTACCATTTCATGGCTTGTGCTGCTGCCTAGGAGGAGTTCTTCATCAAGGCAGGGACATATGTTCCTTCTCTTCTTGAGACCACTGCATGGTTTAACACCATTACTAACCAATAATAGCCTGGCCAGGAAGGAACAAGTGCCTCAGGATCTTAGAAGCACCAGATCAGCTTAAGGTAGCTTTTGCTCAGAACAAAACTCTCATGTATTCTTCACAAACTCTCAGTATTTATATTCTAAATGTGTCCTTGCCATAGTTTTTTCTCTGTGTGCTCTTAGTGATAATCTCCCACTTGGGTGCCTTATTAGCTGAACTTCTGAGTTCCAGTCAACAACAACAGATGAGAGGATGACATCCTGACAGAGGTTAATTTAGTCTCGATCAAAAACAATTTACTTCTAAAACACATAATTTTTTTGTCTTTGTCATAAACAAGTGGATTAAAAAGGCTTCACTTAAGTCATAAACAAGTGGGTTTGAAATCATATCAAGCCAATGCATAACAGTCCAGTTGTTTCAGCATCACTAGTTGAAGACCGTCAGTCCTCCATTGCATTGTCTTTGTTCCTTGGAACACATGTATACCTGTGGTGGATTCATTTTGATATTTGGCAAAACTAATACAGTTATGTAAAGTTTAAAAATTAAAAAAAAAAGATTAATAGACTTTATTTATGTTGGTCTCTTTCTGGGTTCTCTATCTATTCCATTGACCAATTCTTTCACCAATAACATACTACTATTCTTTCACCAATAATGTGCTGTCTTGATTATTGTAGCTTTATGGTATGTCTTGAAGTTGAATAGTATCAATCCTCCAGCTTTTTTCTCACTCAGTACTGAATTGGCTTTTCAGGTGTTTTTCCTTCTGTAAATCAACTTTAGAATCAATTTGTCAATATCCATAAAATAACTTACTTAGATTTTGATTGTAATTGCATGGAATTTATAGGTCAACTGTTAAGAAATGACATGTTGACAATACTGAATCTTCCTATCAATGAACATGCAATATCTCTGCACTTATTTAGTGCTTTGGTATCTTTTGTTGTCAGAGTTTTGTAGTTTTCCTCATATATATCTTGTGTATATTTGCTTAGATTAATACCAAAGTATTTCATTGGAGTTACGGTTTTTATTTCAAACTTCACTTGTTTATTGCTGGTAAATAAGAAAGTAATATATATGCACGTTGCATTTTGTGATGTTGTTATGCTCACTTATTAGTTCCAATTTTTTTTTTGTCAGTTCTTTCTGATTCTCTACATAAGTGATTATATCATCTGTGCAAGCAAAGCCAGTTATATTCCTTCCTTTCCAAATGGTATATTTTATTTTATTTTTATTTTTTTAAATTTTATTTTATTTTTAAACTTTACAATATTGTATTAGTTTTGCCAAATATCGAAATGAATCCGCCACAGGTATATCTGTGTTCCCCATCCTGAACCCTCCTCCCTCCTCCCTCCCCATACCCTCCCTCTGGGTCGTCCCAGTGCACCAGCCTCCTTTTCTCGTCTTATTGAATTAGGACTCCTTTTTTTTCTTTTTTATTGGACTCCTGTACAATGTTGAAAAGCAGTGGTGAGGGGGCATCCTTGCTTTATTCTTGATCTTAGCAAGAGAGTTTCTTAACATTAAGTATGATGTTAGTTGTAGGTTGTTTTTTTTTTTTTTTTTTTTGTAGATATTCCTTATCAAGTTGAGGAGGTTCCCCTCTATTTCTAACTTGCTGACCAAGTTTATCATAAATGGGTATTGGATGTCATCCAGTGTTCTTTCTGCACCTATTTATTTTTTTATTTTTTATTTTTTCTGCATCTATTTAAATGATGATGCCATTTTTCTTCTTTAGGCTTTTGATATAATGCATGTGTGCTAAGTCGCTTCAGTTGTATCTCTTTGTGATCCTATGGATTGTGGCCCTCCAGGCTACTCTGTCCATGGGATTCTCCAGGCAAGAATACTGGAATAGGTTGCCATGCCCTCCTCCAGAGGATCTTCCCAACCCAGGGACTGAATCCATGTCTCTTAGGTTTCCTGCATTGGCTGGTGGATTCTTTACTACCAGTGCCACCTGTGAAAACTTTTGATACAATGCTATGCTATGCTAAGTCACTTCAGTCATGTCTGACTCTGTGCAACCCCATACACGACAGCCCACCAGGCTCCCCCGTCCCTGGGATTCTCCAGGCAAGAACACTGGAGTGGGCTGCCATTTCCTTCTCCAATGCAGGAAAGTGAAAAGTGAAAGTGAAGTCGCTCAGCTGTGTCTGACTTTTAGCGACCCCATGGATTGCAGCCAACCAGGCTCCTCCATCCATGGGATTTTCCAAGCAAGAGTACTGGGGTGGGGTGCCATTGCCTTCTCTGTTTGATACAATGGATTATATTAATTTTTGAATGTTGCATATTTGGGATAAATTTCACTTGCTTGCAGTGCATGGTTCTTTATATACATATTTGGATTTAATTTGATAATATTTTGAGCATTTTTCTATCAATGTTTGTGAGAGATATTGATCTGAATTTTTTTATTTCTTGTAAATAGCTCTGTCAATTTTCGGTATGAGGGTGATGTTGGCTTTGCAAAATGAATTCAGACATATTCTTCCTGATTGTATCTTCTGGAAGAAATTGTAGAGATCTGACATAATTTCATCCTTAAATGTTTTATAGAATACACCAGTGAAAGCATCTGGCTTTCTGTTTTGGAAGGTTATTAATTATTGATTGAATTTCTTTAATAGTTATAGATATATTCAGATTGGCTATTGCTTGTGTTTGTTGGGAGACATGTCTCTCAAAGAATTGGTCCATTTCATCTATGTTATCAATATTTTAGGCATAGTTTTTCATAATATACCTTTGTTCTCTGTTTAGTGTCCATGACATTTGTAATAATCCCTTCTTTCAGTTCTGATATTAGTAATTAGTCTCATCTTTTTTTTTTTTTTTTGTCCACCTGGCTAGAGGCTTATTGAGTTTAGAGGTCTTTAGAAGAATAGTTTTTGGGTTTATTTCTCTACTGTGAAAAGCCATGTCTGGATACAAATGAGCCCACCAAGGGCATTATTCACTTCTATTAGCATTGTTTGATCTCCAGCATTTCTCTTTGATTCTTGTGTATACTTTTCCTCTGTCTTACATTATCTGTTTGTTCTTTCATGCTCTCTACTTTGTTAAATCCCTTAGAGTATTAATCATAACCTTAAAAAAATTCTGCTCTGATTATTCAAACATTCCTGTCATTTGACTCTGGTTCTAATGCATGTTCAGTCTCTTTAAACTGTGATTTTTGTCTTTCAGCAATACCTTGTAATTTTTTGTTGAAAAGCAAACACCATGTACTGGGCAAAAGAAAATGCAGTACACAGGCTTTTCATAATGTAATGATAAGGTATAGTGTGAGAGGAAGTCTTCTACAGTCCTATGATTTATTATCCAGTTTTGGTACCTGTGGGCGGTGAACTCCATCTGTGCTTCTCAGTCCCTACACCAACACTTAAGTGAAACAGGATGGCCAAAGAGGGCTGGAGTTGTGTTTCCCTTCCTCCACATGGAAGGTTGGAGTGAGCGGACTGGAGTTGGTTCTTCCCCGTGCCTCAGTTAGTTTAGGCTATACTATAATTCTTACTGGTTAGGTTCTGTTAAAACCGTTTTTCCTGAGGGCAGGCTTTTTTAAGAACAGAATGTTGTGGTATATTTCAAAACAGTCCCTTTTCCCCTCCCTCTTCTGGAAACATGAGGTGATGCTTCTTTGTCATTTATTGTGAGGAGCTGGTAAACCTCCTGGAGGTAAAACTCCCAAAAGTCTGAGAGCCTACCTATGACTGGGTCCCCTGGGATTTTGATCTCTCAGGTTTCTCAATACTGAACCTTCAGCAATTGGCTAATGAGACTTCAGGTTTTCCTACTTTCGTACTGGTTTGCCAAGGAGGTTTCTGGTTCTGGTAAATTGTGAAACTCTTATTGTTTGCTTGTCTGTCTCTCTAATTTTAGAGGCAGTCATTTGTCCTGTGTCCCTCCTTCTCAATATTTACAGTCAGAACAAAACTTGCTAAAGCCATCAATGATAAAATGAAAAATGTTATGTCATATACAGTGTGGGGTCTTGTAAAAAGCCACAGGTAGCCTAGGATACACACTGTTATCCTGGAAGAGTTTGAAATCTGCTTAGAGAAACAAAACCAACACATGAAACTGAAGACCAAACAAAATGGCAAATGGGCAGGTAGAGGGCTATGAACTAGGACCTGGAGTATCTCTCATTTTGATTCTCCAGTCACTTCTTAAGTATACCATGTCAGGAATTCTTTATTCTTCTCTTCTCCTTATCTCTTGCATCTTTAGATTTTTTTTCCCTTTCTCAACTGGATTATTGCCTGAACTCAAAAACACACTATATATCTGTTTTTAAAGATGAGAGTTATGTGTGTGTATCTTTTTCCCACTTGCTTTTTCAGCTAGTTCAACCACTTCACTATTTCTTTATTCCTTTATGTCAGCTCTCCTTGAGAGAGTTATTTATACTTTTTTATCCCCAAGTCATCTTCTCCAGTTCTCTGTGCAACCCATTTTAGGAGTATTTGCATACTCACTGAACTCCTTTGTTAAAATACTATGAATTCTATTTTCCTAAATTTAACTATGAGTTTTCATATCCTATCTTACTAATCTGTAGGAGCACTTAATGTTGTTGATAGCATGCTCATTATTAAAATACTCTTCACTTGACTTCTGGGACACCAATTCCTTGTTTCTCCTTGTCTATGCTTGGACATTTCCATCTCCTGTATTGATTTCTCTGCATCTTTTTGATAGCCGCATATTGGGGTTATGCCCGATCTCATTTTTTTAGACAGTATTCTTCCTCTTTGTATAAGTATCCTGTGTCATGACTATATATATACCATGTATAAATTTACAAATACAAGACTTGTATCTTTGATCTGAATGTACCTCATAAACTCTAGAATTTTGTATACACTGCCTTCTAATTATCACCACTTGGGTGTCTAAAAGGCATCTCACACTTCACCTGTTCACAAAGGACTTCCCAGACTCTCTTCCAGTCTGCTCTTCCAGCAGTGTTAATAAAAGGCTACCCACCTCTCATGTCACTCAGGTCAGACATCTTGGACTTATCCTAGACTATCCTCTTTTCTTACACCTCATAATTTAACAAATCTTGTCATGGCCACTTTCAGAATGTACTCATAATTTTGCTCTTCTCTAGCTCCTTTAATCCTACGAATCCTGATGCAAGTTACCATCATTGTTTACTTGGTTTATTTTAACAGCCTCTCTTTACTCCTTGTCCACCTGCAGTCTACTCTCAATACAGTAGCAGAATAAATCTATGAAAATACAAAATGAATCATGTGTGTCTCAGCTCAAAGCTCTCCCTTTCGTTCTTAGTTATCTCAGAGTAAATGCAAAAGTTCTTACAACAGCCCATTAGGCCTTTTGTGTTCCAATACCCTCATATTTTTTCAGATCTCTTGGTATTTATCAAACACAGGAAGAAGGCTTCCACCTCAGGGCCTTTGCAATTATGCCTGTTTTCTGCCTGAACTTCTCTAGATAGCTGAGTAGCCCACTTAGTTACCCCCTTCAAGTCTTTTAAAATACTACCTTTACTGAGAACTTCCTTTATTACTGTTTGTTAATAGTGTGTACTTTCCTTCCCCTTTTACCCTGCTTAAAGGGTATGTGTTGTGTGTGTATGTGTGTATGTGTGTGTGTGTATCTGTATAATCCCCTTAGAAGGCCAAGTTCCTTGAGGATAGGGATTTGTCTTACTAGTGGCTATATTCTCAGCTCCTACAGAAGTTCCTGAGACACAGTAGAAACTGAAAAATAGTGTATTGAATGAATGAATATACTCAAGAAAGCTCTGTGAACTCTATCAACACACATCTATTTAGTGCCTTATATGCAGAGTACATCATGAGAAACGCTGGACTGGAAGAAACACAAGCTGGAATCAAGATTGCCGGGAGAAATATCAATCACCTCAGATATGCAGATGACACCACCCTTATAGCAGAAAGTGAAGAGGAACTCAAAAGCCTCTTGATGAAAGTGAAAGTGGAGAGTGAAAAAGTTGGCTTAAAGCTCAACATTCAGAAAACAAAGATCATGGCATCCGGTCCCACCACTTCATAGGAAATAGATGGGGAAACAGTGTCAGACTTTATTTTTCTGGGCTCCAAAATCACTACAGATGGTGACTGCAGCCATGAAATTAAAAGACACTTACTCCTTGGAAGGAAAGTTATGACCAACCTAGATAGCATATTCAAAAGCAGAGATATTACTTTGCCAACAAAGGTCCATCTAGTCAAGGCTATGGTTTTTCCTGTGGTCATGTATGGATGTGAGAGTTGAACTGTGAAGAAGGCTGAGTGCCGAAGAATTGATGCTTTTGAACTGTGGTGTTGGAGAAGACTCTCGAGAGTCCCTTGGACTGCAAGGAGATCCAACCAGTCCATTCTGAAGGAGATCAGCCCTGGGATTTCTTTGGAAGGAATGATGCTCAAGCTGAAACTCCAGTACTTTGGCCACCTCATACAAAGAGTTGACTCATTGGAAAAGACTCTGATGCTGGGAGGGATTGGGGGCGAGGGGAAGAGGACGACAGAGGATGAGATGGCTGGATGGCATCACTGACTCGATGGACGTGAGTCTGAGTGAACTCTGGGAGTTGGTGATGGACAGGGAGGCCTGGCGTGCTGCAATTCATGAGGTCGCAAAGAGTTGGACATGACTGAGCGACTGATCTGATCTGATGTGTCCAAGAGAAGGGACTAAAACATGAGGGCTATACCTTGAAGTTTGCCTTGAGCTTCCCCAGGCTGCTTCCTTTAGTCTGCCCCTTCTTTCCTACCTTTCGTGATCTATTTCTGCAAGTTTTGTTTCAGTCCTAACAAAGAGGCCTTTCTTTTCCTATTTGAAGAGTAAGAAAGCAAGAGGAGAACCGAGACCCATCTGTTTCCAAATATACCCAGGAGACCACATAGAATCAATGTTCTAACAATGTTGTAGAGCCAAAGGGTACTCTCTTGAACAGAGATATAACACAGAGAACACTTCTGTGGAGGAGAATTAACAGTCAGTAAGTCAGCCTGGAGGAAGCTCTGATGCCTTACAAATGTGCCTGGTACCCACAGACCCACCCACCACCAAAACAGTTTCCAGGAAATACTATCTGAGGCTGTTACTCAATTTGAAGAGCTCTGATAGGTTCTCAGATACAGGGAAAAGTTAGTATTAGAGTCTGTATTGTGGAATTGAATGGGCAGTGGGGGTCCCTAAGGAGACCCATGGCTGTGGAGGTTCTTGTTGCTGAGTAACAGGAAAGTGTATCAATCAGGAAAGCAAGACCTTTGATGGAGGGCTTTGTGTGTCAGGTGAAGGTACTTAGGCTTGATGCAGTAGGCAGTAAACGGGGAGCCATTGTATTTTCTTAGCTGGGACAGAGGTGGTGACATGGTGAAAGCATTGTTTAGAGTGATTGAGAAACCTGGCTGTAAACCATATGAGAATGTAGGCTGTAAACAACCTGCAGCAGAACCACATAAGGATGCACACTTTAGTTGGTCTGGAGTAGGGCTCAGTAATCTACATTTTAATCTGAATCTCTGTGGGAGAGGTCTGAGAATTTGTCAACATCCGAAGTTAAATGAATGCACGCTAGGTTATGGCATGCATTGTAGCATTTTTTTTTTTTTCTAACTGTACGTCGCAGCCCATTAGTGAGCTGTAAAATAAATCTAGTGGAATGCATCAAGTAGCACAAATGAGAACATACATATGCTTCCATTTGTGTAGAGTTCATGAACAGGTGTGATCAATCTATTGTGGAACAAATCGGCATAGTAGTTTCCCGGGTGGGAGAGAAGTCTGACAGAAAAGGTGCACATGTCCAGTGCTGGAAATGCTCTGTATCTCGATTTGGATGATGGCTATCTGTAAGTATATATCTGTCAAAATCGATCCAACTGTACACTGGAAATCTATGCTTTTTGCAGTATGTAAATTATTCCTCAATAATAACAAAAGTCAAAAGAATGTAGAAATATCCTGGCATTACCCCAAATAAGGGGTATGTGTGTGTGTGTGTGCACATGCTAGGTCATGACTGTTGAACATGAGAGTAAGTATTGTTGGAGTGTATGTATTTATGTATGTGTTGGAAGCACCAGAGTAAAGAATACTGCAGTGTTTACGTTTACTCTGCCTCCCTTTTCCTTCCTGTAGATTGTTACTTTGACCCCTTTCTAATATCTTGCTATTAATATTTTCAGTATATTTTTATCCTTATAAGGCCACTTGAGATTTTTGGTAGCCTTTCTTCCAAATAAACTCAATACAGTTCTAATTCCTAAAAAGTCTCAGCACAGCATAGTATTTTTTGTTTTTGATGTGTGTGCAGAGGTAAGACCTGACTATGAGAGAGTTTGGTCATGTTTGTTCAGTAGGACAACTGCCTGCTTCTGAAAGACTTTTTTTAAGTGGGTTGTAGATTAATAGTAGATCCACAGTTATTACCAATAAACATTGCATTGTAAAGCAGGTAATAAATACACTGCCTGTTCAAAGGGAACTGTTTGGAGGCTGTTCATTACCTGTTTATGGAATTGGAAAAGGGAATATACATGAAAGCACCAATAATCTGCAGATGCGTGTAGATAACTTACACTTATCTTTGCTTTCTGTTTAATCTGTTTTTCTAGTAAAAGATCATAAAACTTACCATGTTCATTCTCTTGGGGTATTGTGTATTTGTGCACAGAACAGAGTTTTTCCTCTGACAACTCTGGATATTACTGATTTTCAGAATGAAAGTTCTCTGTTTATAATAAGAACTAAATATTTCTGGATAGAGGTATGGATTATTTAAATGAGACTTCACAACAAAGAAAGTCAAAATGTATCAAAATGAGTCCTGCTCACTATTCATCTTGTAGAACCAAGGGTGATTTGCTGGTTAGAAGCTACTTTTCTCCTGGCTTGAAATCCCCCTGGGATAAGGCTCATTCTCTAACCACCTACATTCTCAGGATGTTTTTTGGATCTTTTTGTGTACTTGAAATCTAATTACAATTCTATGATTTATTTGCATTCTGTTTTCTGTGGAGGACTTGTATAATGCTGGTCCAGTCTTAAGCTCATGTGGAGATACTTAGAACTACTATTGATTTAGGGAGGGCAATTTTCTCCAAGATACTGTATGTATCCAGATGAATCTGAACAGTTTAAAATTTCTGGTGCATGAAAGAAAGTCAGGGGTATTGGAGACATATAATTGGAGAAAAATAAGAAAATTTTTCTTTCTCTGTCTTTCTTATTAATGCCCTTAACCTGTGAGATGTGGGATGTGAGATGAGATGTGGTGATAAAGGTAGGTAGGAGGTGTGTTGTTGTTCAGTCATTCAGTCATGTCCAGTTCTTTGTGACCCCGTGGACTGCAGAACCCCAGGCTTCCCTGTCGTTCATTATCTCCCGGACTTTGCTCAAACTCATGTCCATTGAGTCAATGATGCCATCCAACCATCTCATCCTCTGTCATCCCCTTCTCCTACTGCCTTCAATCTTTCCCAGCATCAGGGTCTTTTCTAATGAGTCGGCTCTTTGCATCAGGTAGCCAAAGTATTGGAGCTTCAGCATCAGTCCTTCCAATGAATATTCAGAATTGATTTCCTTGAGGATTGACTGGTTTGTTCTCTTTGCAGTCCAAGGGACTCTCAAGAGTCTTCTCCAACACCAGCTCAAAAGCATCCATTTTCAGCACTTAGCCTTCTTTATGGTCCAACTCTCATATCCCTACATGAATGCTGGAAAAACCATAGCCTTGACTAGATGGACCTTTGTTGGCAAAGTAGTGTGTCTGCTTTTTAATATGCTATCTAGGTTTGTCATAGCTTTTCTTCCAAGGAGCAAGTGTGTTTTAATTTCATGGCTGCTGTGGGTGAAGGTGACTAATTAGATAAGTGGAATATTAAAGAAAGTCTTTTTTAAAAAAGGAATAAGAATTCATTTTCTACCTTTGAGCTTGACTAAGGCCAACACATTGACCACTCCCATGATGATAGGAGGTGCCATAAGATCAACAAATTTTCATGGCACACTAGGAAAAAGACTAGCTTTTTTGTCTTTTCATTACTTTAAAATCCCAAGGAGCTCATGGTTAAAATGAGAAATCCATAAAGGAAATATATTCCATTCACAGAGATCTCAGCTTATTTTTAACACATTCCTCAATATGATCCATTTTTTAGTCTTTGCCTCAACAACACCACCATCTCCCAATTAATTAAAATATCTAGACAGTTGTCTTCTAATTATTCAATTTCTATAGATGGATTTTATCCCTGTTAGGAGTGTTAGTATAGAGACACTAAATGTTTTAAGAAATAATGTGAATACTTTTAGAATTTCAGCTTATACTAAAGGAATATTAAATAATAGAATAAGGCAACACCAGGTCTGATGAGAGTATAAAACAAGGAAGTGTATACTAGTGATTAAATTGATAGGGGTCCCTTAAGATTCTGGGCTACAAATAAGGGACGCCAACTTTGTGTAGAGAAAAGGATTACTGGGATATCATAGGAAGATAAGAGTTTGGAGGAATGGTCTTGGAAAGGGGTGGAATTAAGGGACAAATAAAGTACGGGATGAAGTAATCTGGTTAGGACATGGCACACAATATGCCAGATGCATTGCACACAACCACATCTGCTAGACATCACCTCTGCCTCCACTACATCCCTTCTGGGCATGACATCACTTGGCTACTGGAAGTCACTGCCTCCCTCATTCTAGTTTCCCATCACTGAGCAGCAATATACAACCATCCACTCTCAGTTCATATGCTTAGATCCTGGCTGAAAGGAATTGAGGAAGGGGAAAACCTCTCAGTTTCCATTTCTATATTGAGGAGAAATAATGTTCACTCCTTCCTACTGACTTTCCCCAAATTAGGCACATGGGAACATCCCTACCCAAAGAAGAAGAGTTCTTTATCATTCTGCAGGAAGGAAAAAAAAAAAACAACAACAAAAATCAATGCCTACTACAATGTGTCTAGTAACTGGGAATTTTTATGTAGAAGTTGGATGGGTAGCTAGACATAATACTGTGCATTGTGATGCTGTATCAAGAGAACAGTTAGAAGATAGTTTCCTACAAGCCCCTGGTCTAATTTGAGGCATCTACGAGATAAGGGGGTTTTTGAGTTATGCTGGTGTGATTGCTGAGTCGTGAGATAAAGCAAGACACCGTGTGTGCCCTTTCCCTGGAAGCTTCTTGTTGCTCTATAAGGGAATCCATTTCTACCCCCTCGAGTTCAAAGCTGGTCTTAATTAAATACTGTAGATTTGGCCTATTACCGCTAGGGGTCATTCTTTTACATGTGTCATTCAAGACCATCTAAGAGGAGGTACTGATTCTGAGACAACTTTAGAGGTTTGTTCTTTCCAAAAGTTTTAACTACAGAGACAAATTGCATTTGGTAAATCTGTGGTTCCAGTGACTAGGTATAGAATTGATTGCGATGGGGCTTGTGCTGCCATTCAAAAATAAATAAAAGGTCTGGTGAATGAAACTGGCAATTCTTAACATTCTGTGTGATTTAATTTTCAACCTAGAATTCCTTGCAATTTAAGCCCTTCCCTTTCTGCTCAGTATCAATACATATATGGGGCATTTCAATTGAGTTTAGCTTGGGATAATTAAAATCTTAAGGTTTTATTAAAGTGTGAGGCAGTGAAGACACAGGATTAAGATATTAAAAATGTTAGCTTTTTTGCCGCATCTACTGCGAGAATGAAGACCATTCTCAGCAACCAGACTGTCGACATCCCAGAAAATGTCGACATTAACTTGAAGGGATGGACAGTTATTGTGAAGGGCCCCAGAGGCACCCTGCGGAGGGACTTCAATCACATCAATGTAGAACTCAGTCTCCTTGTAAAGAAAAAGAAGAGGCTCCGTGTTGACAAATGGTGGGGAAACAGAAAGGAACTGGCCACTGTTCGCACAATCTGTAGTCACGTACAGAACATGATCAAGGGTGTTACACTGGGTTTCCGTTACAAGATGAGGTCGGTGTATGCCCACTTCCCCATCAACGTTGTTATTCGGGAGAATGGTTCTGTTGTGGAAATCCGAAATTTTTTGGGTGAAAAATATATACGCAGGGTTCGAATGAGGCCAGGGGTTGCCTGTTCAGTATCTCAAGCCCAGAAAGATGAGTTGATTCTTGAAGGAAATGACATTGAACTTGTGTCAAATTCAGCTGCTTTGATTCAGCAAGCCACCACAGTTAAAAACAAGGATATCAGAAAATTTTTGGATGGTATCTATGTTTCTGAAAAAGGAACAGTTCAGCAGGCTGATGAATAAGATCTCAGTGATCCTGCTGCAGAAACAACAAGATAGCAGATGGTTCTATGGACTCAGTTATGATGTTTTAAAGAGACAATAAAAACTTGATTTGAGATTTAAAAAAATAAAAAAAAATAAAATAAAAATGTTAAACATCCCATAAATTAAGATTAAAATGATGATTCCATACATCAAGCTCTTTGAGTATAAGGGTGCATGTCTAAGTTTCTTTGTTAATACAGGATGAGACACTTGTACCCTGCACCCTATTGCCCCCATCCAGGATGGGTCCTGCATGCTGGGACATCGGATATATCCCACACGCACATTCACTCCAGGGTTCTGGGCTTTATCTCAGACCTTGAAGGACTTGGTCTTTGGCTGCTCCCTTTGTGAGGATCGATAATAGTGAACACGTAGTCTCCATTTTACAGTGAAAGTTACCTTTCTGTCCTTAATAAACATTATTGATAGTCATCATAATCAGAGAAGAGCATCATGGCATGGCAGGCACTTCACGTGGTACTCTCACACACCCTGAACTCTGCTGATGCTTGCCTACATGCTGATATTTTGGTTTTTGTTGCATTGCCTGTTTAGATTCAGTTTGCAAGTTCGATTGTGAAATGGATCACTGATTCAATCACAAAAGAAGGGAGAGCCATCCTGATGTTGCCACTCCAGACCACAAGTGCTCAGAGTCCTGTGTCTGAGGAATAAAGCCTGATCTGAACACGTGGGTTTGTTAGGGCTTCCATGCTGCCCTGCCACTCTCATGCCTCCCTTTCATCTTTCCCCCGATACTCAGCATTAACCCTCTACTTGTCCACTCCCCTCACCTTCAACATCCTTCTTCTTCCTCTTTCATTAGTCCTTCTGCTATCCTGTCTCCTCATCAGGGCATTGGTGGGGGACAATGGCAGAGCAAGACCATACAACAGCACTGGATTTGAAAGAATACACATGAAGACATTCTTCTGAGCATTTTAATGAGCTCTGTTTTCCTGGAATGGCAGAGAGAGAGGAAAAAAAAGATAGTACACAGAGTTCTTGCTTTTTTTCTTATTGCTGCTATATGGATAAAGATCAAAGTCTTTACCTGTGATTATCCATCAGACATGCAATAAAATGCCCAATTTGTAGTCAGAGCTAACTATGTTCTGTCTTTCAGAAAACGTTCTCTTTCTTGAAAAATCTTTCCTCAGGGCCCCATGGGGCCTCTAAGGAAATATCCTTGCCACCAGCAGCACCAAACTCTGTAATATTGTTATTAAATAATAGGGTCTTTTGGGGCAGAGAACTGGCCATGTCCTAGGCATTTGCGGGAACTCAATAAATGCTCCAGGAGCATAGGTGTTTATGGAGTCTCTAGGGTGTGCTGACATGAATCCTTATGGAAAGGAGGATTCAGCAGTCAGCCAATATCGTGCGTGTCCTTTAGGAACTTGCTCTAAAGTTTGGGCTCAGGGGTGGGGTTGTAGATACATAAATCAGTCAGTCAATAGTGCAGAGTAAAATAAGAGAAAGTGGCCCTCAGGTTTGGGGCTGTGTCTGAACTCAACTTGGTTCCAAGGGTTCTGACCACCCTTGCCTTTATCAAGTGAATTCCTAATGATTCTCACTCACATGAACAGCTTTGGAAGTAAATGGGAAGCTATCTGGCACACACAGAGAATGAGGAGCCACAAGGTGAAGAAGAAAATTCAATGTTTCTCAATATCAAATATTAACAGGAAGGAAAATATTTGTTATGCAACTAAGAGCTTGCAGGAAAAGCAAAGGTTAAAAGTAGTTTTTGTTGGAGGAGAATCTTTATTTTCAACTCTGTTTCATCCCATTCTTTCCTCCTCGATGGGTGTGGAGGGTGGGGACATCTGGTGTGACTGAGTCTAGAGAGAACCTTCAAGACTTTAGTAGGAGGCAGATGGGCCACTATCTGAAACCCAGACAGTGTGGATCAGCTCTCTTTTGATCTACTTGAACTTTTTTCCTCTTTGCTTCTGGGGCCTCCTACTCTCAGGAAGGGAGGATTTGCCTTGCTTAATGTGATAAGCAAATCAAGCAGACTTGCTTGTGGAAGCAAGAAGATCACTTCTCTCTTAGTTCCAGATTCTTTACTTGCCACTGTTCACTGAATTTGGGCTACATTCAAGTCTAAGTTGAGCACGGAGTCATAAAGGCTCACTGAGTCCTTTGACCAGCTTTGCTAGCAGTAAATCCCTATTGGACTCTTCATGTCTTTTCCCAAATGTTTGTTAAAACACACAGGGGAGCAGTGGGTGATTTGACTATATCTTAACTTCAGTGACTCATAATTGGGATCATAATGTGTTATGCATAGAATAAAGGGCCTTGAGGATATTCTGATCCATGCTTTATCATTTTCCAAATAAAGTGATGACAACCATTTTTACTGTGGTAAGATACATATAACATAAAATATACCATTTTAACTGTATAAATGTGCAGTGTTTGGCATTAAATACATTCACGTTGTTATGCAATCATCTCCACTATCCATCTGTGAATGTTTTTAATCTTTCAAAACTGAAACTCTGTACTCATTAAACAATAACCTTACATTTCCTCCTCCTCTCAGCCCCTGGCAATCACCACTCTATTTCCTGTTTCTATGAATTTAACTACTCTTGATATCTCATAAGTGGAGTTATACAGTGTTTGTGCTTTTGTGACTGGTTTATTTCATTTAGCATCCTGTTCTCAAGTTTCATCCATCTTGTAGCATGTGTTAAAATTTCCTTTCTTTTCAAGATTGAACAATATTCCATTGATGCATGTGCCATATTTTGTTTATCCATTCATCCATCAAGGTGTAAAGAAAGTGAAGTCAATGTTAAATGTTCATATTTCTTTTTTTATTCAGAACGCTGTTTATGCTGGTGGTCTCAGCATCACTGACGTTAGCAGCATCACCTCTCACTCAGATTGTCCAAATTTGGATAGTGAGTTATGTGGTTATCCTCTGAGGACCAGTCTCCAAGAATCTCTGTATTTCCTATAATTGATCTCACGTTCAGTGCAAGTTTACAGCTCTTCTGAAAACATTCACTAAACTTAGCACTGACAAGTCATACATCTTTCAGATACAAGTAGGACATGTCAGTGGGTGGTATTTTCCCAAATGAAGGAAAAAGAGATGATTGGTGATTTTCAGGCAGCTGGATAAATATTTTATTGACATCACAATTCAAGAGACCAGACTACCCAAGTCTGCCAAAATTGGAGAGCATTCCTAGCAAGTCTTAGAGGCAGCCGGAAAATAGGTCACAAGCGTGTCTCTCATAGGTGGGTGAAAACTATGGTGAATATGAATGTCTTTCTTGCCACATTAATCTGAAGCCTCTGTTAATAGTGTTAAGGGAGAAAAGGGATGTGTGATTTTTACCTCCAAGGAGAATTTGCATAATTTGCTTAAGTAGGAGAAGCTGTTTGATGGTATAGTGGTGGAGAGTTTACTTCAGTGCAATCGATGAAATAGGCAATGTGTAAAGCATAGTAGCTGGAGAGAACCAGCATAAGCTGATCACTCAGGATCTTCTGAACTTCCAGGCTGATGACCTGAATTAGTCTTCACTTTGTCAGGAGGAAGCCTCCCTAGGATTAAAGTTCTCTCTGAGCAGAAAACTTGTGTGGCTTGTTCACTGGTGTATCTGCTGCATACAGAGGATGAGTGCCCCATGGTAGATGTTTTGATAAATATCAGAGGAATGGATGAGTGAATGACCAACTTTGTGCCTATCACTTAGTTTCTCAAGAATCTAGTCATTTCATCTGTAAAATAGGGACAATACCACCTTCTCTGATGTTGTTTTAGAATTATACTGTTTAATTTCTAGTTTGTGTTCATAGGAAGGGCCACTGGACCTTCCCCTAAGGGAAGCATGGAATAAGATGATCCCAGACAAGGAGTATTTTGTACCATCAAAAAAATTGTATAATTGAATTTTACAATTAAAGAAGCCAGAAAAACATATCATAGTTGAACTATTGTTAAATTTTAACAACTCCCTCTGGTCTGTCTACTTTATCATTTTAGAACAAAACTGTAATTGAAGCAATGGACTATACATGCCCTTAATTGAAACAGTTTTACAAATTGTGTCAGGAATAGTAACTGTTCACCAAAATCTGTGTCCTCCTATTTTCCCTTGATGCACAGCCAGGCTCCATTTCCCAACCCCTGTATCAGTTGGGAGTGGCCATGTGCCTGAGTTTTGTTAGGTCAGTTGGGACAGAAGTGGTATGGCTAAAAAAAAAAAAAAAAAAAAGACGTGGTATGGCTCTGTCTTGGCATGCTTCTTTAAACTCCCCTGAGTGATACTCCATGCTCTTTGACAGCCTTGCAGATTGATAAATTTGGCTTAAAGTTCAAGTTGAAGAAGGTGGATCTTCTTCCTGATTGAGTTCGTGGAAAAGAGTGATACCCGCCCTACAGAAACACTCACCTTGGGCTGTTAAATGAGTGGGAAGACATTTGTGTTGGAGGCCATTATATATTCTGGAGTGTGTTTGTTAGCAGCAGGTAGTGTCAGCTAAATAATACAGTTTTACTGCCTTAGTACTCTCTTGCCACCTCTATTATCTGCTTCCCAGAGTCAAACATTTTCAACTTTTTAAATTATTTATTTTGGTATTTACATCAAAATCTCTAAATAACAAAACTTTTATTGCTAGTTCCTTTTAGTTTATGTGGTTTATTGACTTCTCACTCCGGAAGATAAAAATGTATCTCTTTTCCACCACGGTCCTTTTAGCCCTGCCCCTCATTCCTATGACATAGTTGTAACGTAAAAATAAGTCAATATTTCTTATTTAAATTATTCTTAGCTTATGAACACTTTTCGTAGCTGAGGTATGTTTCACTTTACATGATCAGTTTTTCTTTATAAGAGATTCGTTTATCTGGAATTAACAATTTATTCACTTGCTCTTCTTCCTCATCTTCTTCATCCTTCTCTCCCTTTTCCCAATTGCTTAGTTTTCTAAGTGCTAATCATAATGTATGCATGCTAAGTCACTTCAGTTGTGTCTGACTCTTGCGACCCTATGGACCTCAGCCTGCCAGGCTCCTCTGTCCATGGGAATCTCCAGGCAAGAATACTGGAATGGATTGCCATACCCTCCTCCAGGGGATCTTTCCAACCCAGGTATCAAACTGGTGTCTCTTATGTCTCCTGCATTGACAGATGGTTTCTTTACCACTAGCGCCACCTGGGAAACCCACTAATCATTAATCCAATCCCAATCTCAAATTCACCAGCTGAGTAAGTCTTCTCTCAGTAACATCTAAGAAATTAAAATTTTTATCAGTTTCATTTTCTTAAAGAAATATTTCCCATCCAACTACAACCAATCTGAAAAACAGTTCTCTTAACCTGTTGAATAACTGTCATTGTGCAGACGCTTTTCAATATCATAAGGAAAAATGTTATCTGTCTTTTTACTGACTCTCTATTTCACATATTATATTTTGTTTTCTCTTATTTCTCTCATATTGCTACAGAAACTTTTCCAGTATCTTTCTGGCATAGAGTACATGACAGATATGATTTGGTGTGTGATGGCTGAAAATATCCTGACAATCTGATAATTCTGTTTTGAAAAAAAAAAAATCCTCAGAATTTTGAATTTATTTCTCTTCTGTAATATTTATCTTCTGGAGTTGCTATTATTGGAGTAATCCTAAGCCATTATTGAGAGAGATTTATTGTTATACTTGAATTTTTGTAAATGATTATTTGTAATTGAATTAATTTGTAATAATCTTTATTGAATTATTTATTCTTTATATGAATCTTTTTTTTTCCCTTATCTGGAAGTTTCCAATACTTTTTCCTTTCGTCTTATCACTAATGTCTTCAAACTTTTAGTAATGCTCTTTGGTTTCTATTTTCTGGAGACTCATATCAGTTCTGGAAAAATAAATTGAATTACATCTTTTATATCTTCCATCCATTTTCTCTTATTTTTGGGGTCATTTATTATTCATATACTGTACTTCCTGAACTATTTTAGCTTTCTGTTGTTTCACAGATGCAATGTATCTACTTATCTTTTTGAGAATATTAATGATAGAAACTATTCAGTTTACATAAAACTAAGTAAACTAAAGTTGAGGAGATTGGTTTGTTTGGTTTCCATCTCTGTTTCGTATATTCAGTGCTTGCATTAAAAAGTCCAGTAAGCCTTGGTTTTACTCAGATTAAAGGGAAGAATAAGAACTGATCAGAAACACTGGCATTTGGTTAGAACTGTTCACTATGTTCCTAACGTTATCTGAACGGGCAGTTTCTTTGGGAGAATTCTTAATGTCAGTATCTTTAGGTCTTCTAGCTGTAGTTGGTCAGATATGCAAGTTGAAAACTGCTTCAGCATTGCCTTATGAAGGCTGTAAACTGATATAAGTTTTGGGGGAGCCATGTAGAAGAAGAATAAAATGAAGGGATTTAACATTCACTGTGAAATTTTTGCCTAATTCTTTCCCCCCAGAAATGAATTTCTCTCCTGAAATGTTTCTGGAGAGAATAAATTCCTAGTTATCAGCTCAAATGGAGAGGGTAGATTATCTATGGATCTGACTTTCTCAAGAGATCTTTAGACACTCTAATTATTCCCATGTTAATTTTCACTCCCAAGGTACCTGTTTTTCCCAAGTCCTAAACCTTTCAGAAATTCATACTAAAGCTTCCTCTTGGCTTTTCCACTTCAAGCACAGAATTAAGATTTCTTGGATCTGCAAAGTCATATTGTCAACATATCCTGTCCATTTGCTTCCAGCTTTCAAAATCTTACTGTCTCATCGCCCAGTCTTTAAGTTCACACAGTTTCATGCCTGAAAACATTTCTAGCATCTTTGCAGGGCTTAGGGAGTGGATTAAATAGAAATATATGTTTTCAATCTGCCATCTCTAGTAATAAGATGCATGCAATTTAACTTTTCATTAACAACACATTAAATCATAGATTTCTAATGTAAGATTATTCCTTGAATTATATGAGCTCTCAATCTATTACCCACAAAGAAAATTTTCTCCTTACTGACAACAAAGCTATTCATGAAAAGGTGAGAACATAAACATTTAGAGGACAATGTAAAGTCACTCAGCAGTCATTCAACAAATAATTATTTAGTGACTATGAGAGGTCAAGTATTGGAAATACAAAAGTAAGCAACGCATCATCCTAACTTCAGGAATTCACCATGTTGGTGAGTAATTTAAAAAACTAAATAAATATGAATAGAATATTAGGGCTTTGACAATGTCAACAAAGGGAAATTCAGAAGTGGGGTATCTATTATCATCTGAATGAATAAGAATTAAAGGTATATTCAATGTTAATATTCCAAGAGATGGAAAGAAACCCAGTTAGATAAAATAGAAATAATGAAAGCTTAGAGATAAGAAATATGATACATTTAAATAACAATATGATGCTAGAAGAAGAGTAGAAAGTTTCACATGAGTGAGACAGTAAGGGGCTATATATGGCATGTTAAGTTGTTTAGAACAATGATGAGCCATAGAATAGTCTTAGTTGGGGCATGACAGGTGAATGGGGCCATGTAAGAGAAAAATCATGAAAAATCCACTGATGATGGACCACAGTACCCTTTCCTACTCAGCCCTTACTATCTAACTCATTTTCTTGTACTCCCACGATTATTTAGCTAATTGTGTTGCAAATAGTACAGCTTCCTGATAGTCTTATTTACAACCATCAGTGACTTAGTGTTCCATCAACTCTCAGAAATTGTGATTAAAACATGTGTCTTCTGCCACTGTCCTGAGAAAAGAGGGGGTACTGTCATGAAGCAAATGATTTGCTCTGGTCTTTTTTCAGGCAGTAGAACATGCTAGTTTTGTTCTAGTGCTAAATCATTAGACTCGAGAGCTAATGGTTTCAATCTCAATTTAAGCCATTTTCTCTCTAGCAGCTCTGTGACTGCAGTTCATATGTTAAATCATTTCCCACCATCTAACAAATGAATACCTTTTTTCCTGTCGAAGAATCATAACTTCTGCCAATGTCATTAAGAGTTTGGGGACTTTGAGAGAGCCCTGTTATTCCTGAATTATCAAACATTTTCTCTACAAGAGGGATTACAATACCCAAGGTGATTGGGGACAGTGAACATATAATCCCATATTCTCCAAGAAGGATCAGTTCAGTTCAGTCACTCAGTCGTGTCCAACTCTTTGCGACCCCATGAATCGCAGCACGCCAGGCCTCCCTGTCCATCACCAACTCCCGGAGTTCACTCAGACTCACGTCCATCGAGTCAGTGATGCCATCCAGCCATCTCATCCTCTGTCGTCCCCTTCTCCTCCTGCCCCCAATCCCTCCCAGCATCAGAGTCTTTTCCAATGAGTCAACTCTTCGCATGAGGTGGCCAAAGTACTGGAGTTTCAGCTTTAGCATCATCCCTTCCAAAGAAATCCCAGGGCTGATTTCCTTCAGAATGGACTGGTTGGATCTCCTTGCAGTCCAAGGGGCTCTCAAGAGTCTTCTCCAACACCACAGTTCAAAAGCATCAATTCTCTGGTGCTCAGCCTTCTTCATAGTCCAACTCTCACATCCATACATGACCACAGGAAAAACCATAGCCTTGACTAGACGGACATTTGTTGGCAAAGTAATGTCTCTGCTTTTGAATATGCTATCTAGGTTGGTCATAAGTTTCCTTCTAAGGAGTAAGCATCTTTTAATTTCATGGCTGCAGTCACCATCTGCAGTGATTTTGGAGCCCAAAAAAATAAAGTCTGACACTGTTTCCACTGTTTCCCCATCTATTTCCCATGAAGTGATGGGACTGGATGCCATGATCTTCGTTTTCTGAATGTTGAGCTTTAAGCCAACTTTTTCACGCTCCACTTTCACTTTCATCAAGAGGCTTTTGAGTTCCTCTTCACTTTCTGCCATAAGGGTGGTGTCATCTGCATATCTGAGGTGATTGATATTTCTCCTGGCAATCTTGATTCCAGCTTGTGCTTCTTCCAGCCCAGCATTTCTCATGATATACTCTGCTTATAAGTTAAATAAGCAGTGACAATATACAGTCTTGACGTACTCCTTTTCCTATTTGGAACCAGTCTATTGTTCCATTTCCAGTTCTAACTGTTGCTTCCTGACCTGCATATAGATTTCTCAAGAGGCAGGTCAGGTGGTCTGGTATTCCCATCTCTTTCAGAATTTTCCACAGTTTATTGTGATCCACACAGTGAAAGGCCTTGGCATAGTCAATAAAGCAGAAATAGATGTTTTTCTGGAATTCTCTTGCTTTTCCCATGATCCAGCAGATGTTGGCAATTTGATCTCTGGTTCCTCTGCCTTTTCTAAAACCAGCTTGAACATCAGGAAGTTCACGGTTCACATATTGCTGAAGCCTGGCTTAGAGAATTTTAGCATTACTTTACTAGCGTGTGAGATGAGGACAATTGTGCAGTAGTTTGAGCATTCTTTGGCATTGCCTTTCTTTACCATGTAAAAAACAAGGCTGGATTGATAGTATCAGACTGACTGGGACTGAAATGCTATTCTTCACAACTTGCTCATATAACTTATGGGAACTGAGTCTCTGATTCCTTTCTATAAAATAGGAAAATACATACATTCCCATAGGGAAGGCAATGGCAACCCACTCCAGTGTTCTTGCCTGGAGAATTCCAGGGATGGGGGAGCCTGGTGGGCTGCCGTCTATGGGGTCACACAGAGTCAGACACGACTGAAGCGACTTAGCAGCAGTAGCAGCAGCAGGGTTATTCAAAGTATTAAATGAAATAATGCGAGTAGAACAAACGATTAAAATTATAAATACTATTGTGGGCTTTTTAATATTGAAAATTTCTAGATGGCTAATTGTGTACTTTAATTTCTGTATTTCTATTGGCTTAGTCCATGGTAGAAATTTTTTTCTTCTATATTTTTATTATTGTAAAATACACTTAACATTTACCATCTAACCATTTTTAAGTGTGTAGTTCAGTAGTTTTAAATGCATTCATTATGTTGTGCTCCATCACAACTATCTATCTCCAGAGTTCTTTTCTTTTTGTAAAACTGCAACTCTATACCTATTAAACAATAGCTTCTCATTTCCCCCTTGACCTTCAGCCCCTGACAAATATCATTCTGCTTTCTGTCTCTATGATATTGACTATTCTAGATACATGGCAGAGATTTAAAAAATTATTGAATAAAAGAAGCAGCTCTCTCGTCTGGAGCTAGCTCAGTTTAAAACAGCTCATAGGGAAATTATGAATTCACTACGGTTTTCTTTGAGCTCTGCTGACCTCTACTTTCTGTGGCCTTTCAGTTCTCCTGTCCCTGTTCTTTCTCTTGTTTTCCTGGGTCCTTATATGTTCTTTTGCTTTCTCTTCTTCATATTAAAATTTAATTGTAGGAAATAAGGAATGATTTCTTAGTATTCAAATGTCATTTCTTTCTCAGTTTAGGAAGATTTTGGCTACAAGTATGAGGAATACCTTCTCTAACTGCCTTAAAGGTTATAGAAATGAATTTTTAAATATACTAAGTCCTGTATTAGAGCAGGATTCAGCTATGTCAGTTCCACTGCTCAGTAGCGTTATTAGAGGTCAGTTTCCCTGTTCTTCCAGTAACAGCATTGGCTTAATACTCAGGCTGGTTGCACTTATCAAAAGATGACTTCTTATAATAACTCAGTCTACCTGTTTCTTCTTTCACATCAATCAGCCAAATATAAGAAATGAAAAAAAATTTTTTTCATAATTATAGAGTAAATGATCTTCCCTTCAGCCCTCTTGGACCAAGTTAAATGCCCAGTACTAGATCAAACACGGTTTTTAGAGTGTCACCTCTCCCTGCCAATCAGCCCTACCTTTGGAACTCTGAATGAGAGTATCTTCCTCTAGGCACAAAGGCTACCTAGAGGGCTTTGTTTAGGAAAGAAAAATGGAGCTGTGATACTACCTAGACTATTCACACCTAATACACATCCCTTTCTTCCTCTAAAAATGACCTGTCTCATCAAAGAGCCTTCGTGATCCAGTGAGCAGGTAATAGGATTCATTGGGATGAGGATATTCTCTGCAAGATGTGCAAACATCTGCCTAAAGTCCCACTCAGAAGAGAACCAGGGGCTTTTGTGTCCCTCATCATGAATCCCCATTTTCTGCGGGCTTGAATGGCTGTGAACACAGAAAGACAGTGTGTGTGTGTGTGTGTGTGTGTGTGTGTGTTTATATATATCTTCTGCTAGCCTTCTAGCCTGAATCACCCTCAATTTTGTCCTTTATCAACCATTTAAGTCACCCTGCACCTCCTTCCCTCTCCCTACTCTCTGAGTCCCTTAGAAAAGATAACAAATGAAAGCAAGCATGTTGATGCATTTTTAGGAAAATGTTTTACAAAAACAATTCTGGAAACAGTGGCATCTAAATCCTCTAAATATAAGAATAAAACCTCCTCCTTCCCTGCTATTCTTTTCTAATAGGACTGAGGCTTGGAGATGGGATTTGCTAATAATACAGATGTGTGGATACCCATTCCATTTGGTTTCCTCATAGCCTTGAGGGCAATTATTGGGTTCCATCAGTTCACTACTGTCAGTGACTACTTTTGATTCTTTCTTGAGCTAATTTCTCTCTCTCCCTCCTTCCCTCCCTCCTTCCCTCTTTATCTCCCTCTCTCTTATTTTTTTTTTTTTTTGGTACAGAGGAATGTGAAAGATGGATTCTTTATTGACATGCTTGTTAACACAGTTCTATTCCCCCCAAATTATATATTAATAAAAAAAGGGAAGATCTGTGCTTTTGTAACTTCTAGGGATAAAGAGTTTGTTTTTATGTTTGGCTTTATTATGAAGTGACAGATTTGTAGCAGAGAGTAAAATCAGAGATTTTAAAAAAGAACAGGGATGAAAAGGAAAACCATTTATTTCTGTGTGACTTGTGTGAAGGACCATCCACATAGAATTAGGATCTCAGGGATCTTAAACACTGTATTAGCATGAGCCCACTTGCTAATACAATGGACAAGACCCTAACTCTAAATAGATTAAATAGATTACAGAGAAATTAGGAGATATATTAGAATAGCTCAGTGTTGAATAAGGAATACAAAAGTCAAATTTGAGAGAGACCAGAACTGGGGCAATGATTATAATTCATTTATCAAATATTATTATTGGCAGATATTATTCTTAGATAAGTGAAAGTGTTAGTCACTCAGTCATGGCCGACTCTCTGTGACCACATGGACTGTACCCCACCAGGCTCCCACCATGGGATTCTCCAGGCAAGATTACTGGAGTGGGTTGCCATTCCCTTCTCCAGGGGATCTTCCTAACCCAAGGGTTGCACCCAGGTTTCTGGCCTTGCAAATAGATTTTAACACTAACTAGTCTGGCTCTAAACCTATATTTTAAAACACTTGATGGCTTTTAATCACTTTTAGAGAGACATTCTCACGCATGGAGGCTCTTGCTACTTCTCAGAGGTTAACTTGCAGCTCTGCTTCCTCCTTTTGGCAAAGAGCAGGACCACTGCAGCTTTAGACTCAGATAATATCCCAGATCTTAATTTTGAAGTCCTAGGGAATGCCTTGTCTGGGACAGTATGGATGATGACTCTATTCTTGGATTAGTAAATATGGTCAAAGGGTAGAGGTATTCCCTTTGGCTTAGACTGGTTTCTGGGTAGCCTGCCTAACCAGGCAGACTTTGTGTATTGCCAGAAAGATGGAGGAAGGGATGCCCAGCAGATAAACACCACTGTGGCTCAGGACAATGGCTGTGTAACCAGCATGTTGACATGATACTTGATTCAACCCTCAGTGTCTACTTGAGGGAAATGCTTAAATAGCTTGGTTTTCCAGAGAACTCATTGCCTCCCAAGGATGCTCATTACTGTTTAAAGAGTTTCAATCTTCAGAGAGCAGATGAGGAAAGTGTTTTGGAATACTAAGGTCTTTCCCAGCCTTTGCATTAGCATTGTGCCACAAAAACCTATAAAGAGAGTATCTGGTCTACTTAAACCTCTATATGTTTTCACTAGGATATCCCCAGAGTCTAGCACAGATGGATGGATGGGTGAACAAACCTGGTTCAATGCAATTTAACAAGCACTTATTGAACCATCAGGTTGATTGATTATCTCCCCAAGAAGGCTGATAATTTTGGCAGTGAAGGTAATAACAGATTCAGGACTTGTGAAAGAGTCCTTAGGGAAGTGTGATTTCCAGAGTCAACAATGGCTATGTAAACTCTCCTAAGAAAGAGAAAGTCTGTGCAGAAAAGTCAGCTTTAGCCCAGGCTACATCTCTTTATGTATGTGAACTTCCCTAATAAAACAGAAGCTATCATGTCAAAGTTTACACAGGTCAGAGGAATCTGGACTATTATGTATTCCACTTTTTAAAGTACTTCTTCTCAGAGCTAAAATGTTAGATTTTAAGCTATGTGATCAATAAGGTCTCTCCTAACACTATAAATGATTTATAATTTTAGTGCTGAAAAGGACCATTTTTCTGGAATGTCCTATATTATTATTATTTTTTTTGAAAATTAAGTTATATTGTCAATGTACTTGGGTAATGCAATTTAAAGGAACTCTATCATGAAATCCACAAAATTAAGAATTATTTTCTATAATTTGTCCATTATTCACCATTTATGTGAACTTGGATTTTCACAAATCAATTTTGCCTTACTACACCTCTTCCCACAAGCCAGACCTTTCCTGGATTCTGTGTGGCCCCTCAAAGAGCCATGAGGAAGCCCTTAGCTGCTGGTCTGACAGTGTCACCTCTAACTGTTGACATGCAGATAGTCTAAGGAAATATATCACATTGGCGTTCCAGATGGATTTGGACCTAAGACAGAGGGGAGTCAGCCCTTTCCAAACACCCCTACAGAGGAGATGAGCCGAGTGATAGATTTCAAGCACAATGAGACTGGGCATTGTCACAGACCGGAATTATGGTGACAGAAATCACACCCATTGTTGCATTTTGGGCATGTGGTACATATATGCTGGCTTACTAAATATGTACAAAAAACTGGCACCAACCAGAGCCATAAGATGGAATTTCAAACTTAATTCAGTTTTCTCATACCAAAAAGAGAATAAATATTCAAATTCTTGAGAATATTACCATTAGTAATTGTTAAAGATAATGACAGATACACATGTATGTGCTGTGCTGTGCTTAATTGCTCAGTTGTGTCCAACTCTTTGCAAGCCAATGGACTGTAGCCCTCCAGGCTCCTCTGTCCATGGGGATTCTCCAGGCAAGAATACTGGAGCGAATTGCCATGCCCTGCTCCAGGCAATCTTCCCAAACAGGGATTGAACCCAGGGTTCCTGCATTGCAGGCAGATTCTTTACTGTCTGAGCCACCAGTGAAGCCCATATTGCAAGACAGTAAGGAGTGGTAGAACTTGGCAAGAGCTTGCCCACCCTAAAGACATTCAAATTTAAACACACAAAATGATGTGTTGGAAAAAACCCACAGGCCAAGGATTATTATTATTAATGGTAATTTTTTGTACTTTTCAACAAAATTGCCAACTCTACACATGTACAAGTGGTGCTATAGTCTTAAATATACATATATATATATATATATATATATATTTGCATATGTATTCACACAGGTGTATAAATGCATTTAGAACTAAAGGTTCTAACACCATTGGGCCAGACCAATAAACATAAAACACAAGGCAAAAAAAGAAAAAAAGTCTGCCGCATATAGTTGTTTCTAGGTACATGATTCAAAGCAAGTGAAATACTGATGCAAGTTTGTCTCTTTCTCCTACAAGACTGTTGCTAGGCCTGTAAGGTGTACAGCAAGGTCCAAGGGGCAATTACATCAATGAAGAAAAATATCTGCACAAAAACAAAACTTTGACTTGGTCCATCAGGGGCTCCCCTCTCTGTTTTCTCAATAAATTCTAACCTAGGTCTGGTAGATGATTTTTGTTTAACTTCTAAACTATAGGGCTTTAATAAAAATCCAGCAGAGTCAGGGAAACAACAGTTGATACACTCCTTTCAGATTTGAAATAGGGCCAATATAATGTAACTTGCAGGCTATATAGGCATATTCATAAAACATCTATTTCTGCTTTATTGACTATGCCAAAGCCTTTGACTGTGTGGATCACAATAAACTGTGGAAAATTCTGAAAGAGATGGGAATACCAGACCACCTGATCTGCCTCTTGAGAAATTTGTATGCAGGTCAGGAAGCAACAGTTAGAACTGGACATGGAACAACAGACTGGTTCCACATAGGAAAAGGAGTACGTCAAGGCTGTATATTGTCACCCTGTTTATTTAACTTATATGCAGAGTACATCATGAGAAACGCTGGACTGGAAGAAACACAAGCTGGAATCAAGATTGCCGGGAGAAATATCCATCACCTCAGATATGCAGATGACACCATCCGTATGGCAGAAAGTGAAGAGTAACTCAAAAGCCTCTTGATGAAAGTGAAAGTGGAGAGTGAAAAAGTTGTTTTAAAGCTCAACATTCAGAAAACTAAGATCATGGCATCCGGTCCCACCACTTCATGGGAAATGGATGGGGAAACCATGGAAACAATGTCAGACTTTATTTTTCTGGGCTCCAAAATCACTGCAGATGGTGACTGCAGCCATGAAATTAAAAGAGGCTTACTCCTTGGAAGGAAAGTTATGACCAACCTAGATAGCATATTCAAAAGCAGAGACATTACTTTGCCAACAAAGGTCCGTCTAGTCAAGGCTATGGTTTTTCCTGTGTTCATGTATGGATGTGAGAGTTGGACTGTGAAGAAGGCTGAGCACCAGAGAATTGATGCTTTTGAACTGTGGTGTTGGAGAAGACTCTTGAGAGTCCCTTGGACTGCAAGGAGATCCAACCAGTCCATTCTGAAGGAGATCAGCCCTGGGATTTCTTTGGAAGGAATGATGCTCAAGCTGAAACTCCAGTGCTTTGGCCACCTCATGCGAAGAGTTGACTCATTGGAAAAGACTCTGATGCTGGGAGGGATTGGGGGCAGGAGGAGAAGGGGACGACAGAGGATGAGATGGCCGGATGGCATCACTGACTCGATGGACGTGAGTCTGGGTGAACTCCAGGAGTTTGTGATGAACAGGGAGGCCTGGCGTGCTGCGATTCATGGGGTCGCAAAAAGTCGGACACGACTGAGCAACTGATCTGATCTGATCTGATCTGAACAAGTATGTTGGAGCTATAGCAGGATTTCTTAACAGTAGTACTGTTGACAATTTGGAATTGATATTCTTTGTTGTAAGGAGATGTCTTGTGAGTTATAGAATACTTTGCAGTATCCCTCGCTTCTGTGCAATAAATGTAATATGCTTTCCTCTACCCCAGGGTCCCCAACCCCCAGGCATGGATCAGTAGAGGTATGTGGCCTTTAGGAACCGGGCCACACAGCAGGAAGAGAGCAGCAGATGAGTGAGCAAAGCTTCATCTGTATTTACTGCCATTTTCCATCACTCACATTACCGCCTGAGCTCTGCCTCCTCTCAGATCAGTGGCCGCATTGGATTCTCATAGGAGCTCAAGCCCTACTGTGAACTGTGCATGCAAGGGATCTATGTTGCATGGTTCTTATAAGAATCATCCCCAAATTATCCCCACCCCGTCATCCATGGAAAAACTGGTACCTAGTGCCCAAAATTTGGGGGACTGCTGGTCTACCCCACTGATTAAAAGTAAAAATGTCTCTAAAGAAAGTGAAAGAAAAGTGAAAGTCACTCAGTCATGTCTGACTCTTTGCAATCCCATGAACTATACAGTCCATGGAATTCTCCAGGCCAGAATGCTGGAGTAGGTAGCCTTTCCCTTCTCCAGAGGATCTTCCCAACCCAGGGATCGAACACAGGTCTCCCTCATTGCAGGAAGATTCTTTACCAGCTGAGCCACAAGGGAAGCCTTGTGCTAGACATTGCCAAATGTCACTTGTTAGACAAATTGCTTCTGGTTGAGAAGCACTGGTTTAAAATGAAGACCCAACTACCTTCCTTTATGACTATCCTAATGATTCTTATTTACTATGGGTATGTCTATGAAAGACATCATTGAGGCACTTAGTTCCTTCAGTCTAATGTTAAGGGCATCTGTCTTAGGTTTTATTTCTTAGAAGAGCCTGAAACAGGGATTTGTGTGCAAGCAGTTTGCCAAAGCGGAGAAGGCAATGGCACCCCACTCCAGTACTCTTGCCTGGAAAATCCCATGGACAGAGGAGCCGGGTAGGCTGCAGCCCATGGGGTTGCTAGGAGTCAGACACGACTGAGCGACTTCACTTTCACTTTTCACTTTCATGCAGTGGAGAAGGAAATGGCAACCCACTCCAGTGTTCTTGCCTGGAGAATCCCAGGGACAGGGGAGCCTGGTGGGCTGCCGTCTCTGGGGTCGCACAGAGTCGGACACAGCTGAAGCGCCTTAGCAGCAGAAGCAGCAGTTTGCCAAAGAAGTGCTTCAGAGAGGAATCATCTGTGAGTGAGGTAAGCAGATTAAGGAAGAAGGAGGAGGAGCAGCAAATACATGGATTCAGATGAGATCTAGCCTCAGGCTGATCCCTTCAGAAGTTCTGAAATATAAATTGCACCATGAAATTTGTTTGATGTTGAATCAAGGGTACCAGACTTCTGTATCCCATGCTGGTCAACCATTGCAGTGAAGGTTGAGACTTTTCGAACTGTACCAATAATATCTGCTATAGAATTTCTCCATAATAATGTTGAATGAAGTTGATTGGCTTAAAATATTTTCTCCAGAGGTGGATATTATTATGAAAATGGAAGCACATGGAGAATGATCCAAATTGGCATTAACTCTGGCCTAATATAAAACTTCTTCACATAAAATTAAGATTTTCGAAGAAGATATTTTACTAGTAATTAGTAACTTTGAATGCCTTTTTACTATAATTATACCTCCAAGCATAAACTTACAAAACATTTTTACTATTGGCATTGTGTTTTCTCTACAGTGGGAAAAATTATATATACGTATATGTGTATATACACACACATACATACACACGCACACACACTTTATCAGAATTGCAACAACAAAAATCTCCAGTATGCACTTTAAATGTGTCTTCTGTCCCTTTTCCCTATTTGTTTGTTTGTGTTCAGGGAAAGTGAAAATGGTAATGAGAATAGTAAGGCCAGGAAGAACATTATCATGACTGTAAACAGAATGAGTCATTCAGATTGAGAGAGGTGAGGGAAAATTAGAAAGTCATATTTGTTGCTTAGTTGCTAAGTCATGTCTGACTCTTTTGTGACCCTATTGACTGTAGCCCATCAGACTTCTTTGCCCATGAGATTTTCTCATCAAGTATACTGGAATGGCTTAAGATTTCCTTCTCCAGGGGATCTTCCAGACCCAGGGATCAAACCTGCATCTCCTTCATTGTAGGCAGGTTCTTCATCACTGAGCCACCAGGGAAAAGTCATATACTTCATTCTAAAAGCTAATGCAAATGACTCTTGGATCATTGTGTGGGGTTGTTGTACCATTATTTCCCTGTGTGCACGTGCACACACACACAATGTGGAAAAATGAGTTACTGGTAATAACCCTTGTTTGAAAAAAAACTGTAAACATAGCTGCATAAATCTCCATGCAAATACATTTTTTTTTGACTTTGGGGACAATTGCAAATATCTTTTAATGTATCTGTCATTTAGATGTGGCTCACAACTGGATATATATAACATTATAAATATACATATATGCATAATATATATAATATGTATATCAGTTCAGTTCAGTTCAGTCGCTCAGTCGTGTCTGACTCTTTGCGACCCCATGAATCGCACGCAGCACGCCAGACCTCCCTGTCCATCACCAGCTCCTGATATAACATTATAAATATACATATATGTATAATATATATAATATTTATATATATAACATTATAAAGATGAACAAAAATGAACCTGACAGGGACATGGTTACCTTTGTTTAGAAAATGACAGTGTACACACTATTCCTACAAGTCCATTAAGTACTCTGCTAATTGCTATCATGGAACTTTAGTTTGTCAAAGTTTGCAATCTAGTTTGTAGGCAGAATAAACACATGGAAGATGATGACAATTAATTCCAGGTCATAAGTAGTCAAACAAGTGGTACCTATAGAATATGCTAGAAGTATTTCTGGAGGGAGAGAGGCTGTTTTTGTTTTTGAGATAGCTAGAACATAGTAGGGGCTTACCTAGTGGCTCAGATGGTAAAGAATCTGCCTGCAATGTGGGAGACTTGGCTTTGATCCCTGGGTTGGGAAGATTCCCTGGGGGAGGGCATGGCAACCCACTCTAGTATTCTTGCTTGGAGAATGGACAGAGGAGCCTGGCATGCTGCAATCAAGGGGTCATAAAGAGTTGGACAAGACTGAGCAACTAAGCACAGCACAGAACACTTTAGGGGTATTTACATTAGGTTTTGCAGTTGTGTGAGGTACTTCATCTATTCTTAGGCAACATTTAGCTATTGCACACAATTCACAGTTTAATTTGTGATGTTCTAAGTTCAAGTAGCAGTGTTGGATTCCTTAGGTTACCTAAAGGAAGAGTAAGGGTTTCTCTTTAAAACTCATATTTTTTCTGTTTAAGAAATTATGTGGGCTTTCTAAAGAACTCAGAAAGTCTGAAGAAGAAATGAAAGGTAATCCATAACCCCAACATGTTTTGCCTTTTGTAAACCACTACTAAAATATTAATAAACAGGAATGGATTTCTTTTCAGAGTTTGAGATGTAAAATTGCCTTACACAACCACGGGTGGTCTAAAAGTGGTGTGAGAAGTTGTCATCTAAACTGTATTAGCTGTTTTAGGACCCACTTACCTACTAATAGCCATCTAATGCCATCTCAAGCAACTCTGTGATAGGGAACTCTTAACTCTTGGAGAAAACCAGACTATTTTCAGAGACTTAACATAGTTTGAAAATGCTTCAACATATTATATCTAAATCTGCCTTTCATTTTCCATGTATTTTCCTGATCATGAGTGTCCCAAGCATAAGTTAAATCTTCACTTCTAAGGTTTTTGTGGCGACTTTGTTCCTTTCTCTATTTCCTGACCAAGTCCATGTTCACTGCTGAGTACTCTGCAAGGTATTCACAAGTAAGCTTTGCAGCAATAATATTATGGAAGAAATTCTAGGTACTCTTTAGATTGTGCACAGAGAGATCAGAATTGTTCTACCTTTTTTTTTTTAAAGAATGAAGTGATAACTAATAGTTGTCACACAGTGTGAACAGCAATATTGCTATTATGCAGGAAAGTCTTCATTACTTATCTGTCTCCTTTTGTCATGCCCCCCCTTCCACCAAACAGCCCCAACAATATCTCCTGGGCTTTTTAAA
Organism: Bubalus kerabau; assembly: GCF_029407905.1. NCBI lineage: Eukaryota > Metazoa > Chordata > Mammalia > Artiodactyla > Bovidae > Bubalus > Bubalus kerabau. The sequence goes on from NC_073645.1 coordinate 28,958,040, forward strand.
TTCAGTATCTAATAAGAAATAATTATGTGTGTCAACTTTCAGCTGTCAAAGGAGAGAAGACGATTTATAACAGAAAATTGAAATTCCAACAGTTGGCATTTTCATAAATTCCTTTATTTTTAAAGGGGCACATGTTATTAAGGAGTAGGTTGCAGCCTTTTGATATGTCTCTCTGACTATACCTTCCCCATTCTCTCAGTGGTCACCAAAGGTGTGTGAATGTTTTGTAAAGAGAGACAGAGACAGTGAATTCTTTTAGTATGAGTGTCCACTGAATAATGTTAAAAGAAAAAAAAAAAATGGTGGAAAGATAATCTTATAGTAAGGGAGTTCGTAATCAGTGGGGAATTTTACATCACTTCCAAACTATTCTGTCTAATGGTCTGTAACTCATTTAGGGACTAGGCAGCTGCCATACATGAGTAGTAAGGGATGGATGAAGCTGGTGGTAACTGAAGAGGTCATGGATCACCTAAAGGCAAAGGGTTATCTCAGCGTCAAATTGTTATTGCTTTTTGGGAGTTTGGGTCCACCCACTGTTCCTGGATTCTTTGACATTTTTCAAGAATTGCCCCTCAAATCCTTCTTTTGGTGCAAACTTTCTTGCTTTTTTTTCACAATTGGTAATTAACTTTTTAAAAAGCATTATGTAGGTCAAACAAAAAATAGTTCTGTGGGCTGAATTCGGACAAAGGCAGCACTGTTGGAGACCCCAGACATAGAAGTTCTTTAATGCTAGCTGGAAAGTCTAATAAGCTGTTCCTTTAAAACAGTCGAAGAAAGATTCACAGTGCCTCTTAAAGGCTGAATAAGGTTGAAATTAGTGAAAGGGAATGGAGACACTGGAACAAATAAACATGTCTGAAGATAGATAAGTGGGAATAACCACCAACATGAGGATGTGAGAGTTGAATGTCCTAAATATTTGGCATATATGATACTAACTGAAGAGGTAAAGGGAATTGTTGGATGAGTTACATGGACTGAGATCAAAGAAGATATTTTATGCCAACCAGAGGGGAAAGATTCAATGGAAATGCTTGGAAGCAGAGAAATGAGTGCAGCAGGAGAATGGTACAATACAAACAGCAGTTAATAGAGGCTTTTAGTGGTGTGTGTTTGAGGGCATGTCCAGGTTAATGCTCTGGACCATTCTGGAGATGGTGCCCTTGTCTTTGTTGACTAGTCACTATTGAACCAATGGACGAAGTTCAGCCTAGGGAAGGCTGGGAAACACCCGGGATGGTTGTAATAAGAAGAGAGATATCCCTTGAACTGTTGATTTACAAGGGTTTTTTACTTCTATTCCTTCAATCCTTCCTTAATTTATGCCACAAATATTTAATAAGCACCTGTCTACATCCAGTTCAGTTCAGTCTATCAGTTGTGTCTGACTCTGCAACCCCAGGGACTGTAGCACACCAGGACTCCCTGTCCATCACCAACTCCTAGAGTTTACTCAAACTCATGTCCATTGAGTCAGTGATACATCCAACCATCTCATCCTCTGTAGTTGCCTTCTTCCACCTTCAATCTTTCCCAGCATCAGGGTCTTCTGCAGTGAGTCAGTTCTTTGTATCAGGTGGCCAAAGTATTGGAGTTTTAGCTTCAGCATCAGTCCTTCCAATGAATATTCAGGACTGATTTCCTTTAGGATGGAATAGTTGGATCTCCTTGCCATCCAAGGGACTCTCAAGAATCTTCTCCAACACCACAGCTCAAAAGCATCAATTCTTTGGTGCTTAGCTTTCTTTGTAGCCCAACTCTCACATCCATACATGACTACTGGAAAAATTATAGCTTTGACTAGATGGCCCTTTGTTGGCAAAGTAATATCTCTACTTTTTAATATGCTGTCTAGCTTGGTAATAACTTTTCTTCCAAGGAGCAAGCATCTTTTAATTTCATGGCTGCCGTTACCATCTGCAGTGATTTTGGACGCCCCCCCCCAAAAAAAAAAAAAAAAAAGTCTGTCACTGTTTCCACTGTTTCTGCATCTATTTGCCATGAAGTGATGGGACCAGATGCCATGATCTTCGTTTTCTGAATGTTGAGCTTTAAGCCAACTTTTTCACTCTCCTCTTTCACTTTCATCAAGAGGTTCTTTAGTTCTTCACTTTCTGCCATAAGGGTGGTGTCATCTGCATATTTGAGGTTATTAATATTTCTCCTGGCAATCTTGTTTCCAGCTTGTGCTTCATCCAGGCAGTGTTTCTCATGATGCATATAAGTTAAATAAGCAGGGTGACGATATACAACCTTGATGTACTCCTTTCCCTGTTTGGAACCAGTCTGTTGTTCCATGTCCAGTTCTAACTGTTACTTCCTGAACTGCATACAGATTTCTCAAAAGGCATGTCAGGTGGTTGGGTATTCTCATCCCTTGAAGAATTTTCCCCGGTTTGTTGTGATCCACACAGTCAAAAACTTTGGCATAGTCAATAAAGCAGAAGTACATGTTTTTTAGGAACTCTTTTGCTTTTTTGATGATCCAGCGGAAGTTGGCAATTTGATCTCTGTTTCCTCTGCATTTTCCTACATCCTGCACTATACTAATGTTTAGGGAAAATTTCCCCCTCTACCCTTCTTGAGCTCTTATGACTGGAATAATAATAAAATTTATACAAGATAGATAAACAAGAAAGAAAGAAATTTGTGCATAAAGAGGTCTCATTGAAATGAGACATAAAAAGTGGCCAAATCAGGCGGCCTTTATATTTCTTTAGAAAAATGAACATCTGTGAGAAGTTGACAGGACAAAGACACTTAGGTTTGGTGTGATCAATCAATGAAGAAAGTAAAGTTTGGGCTCAGGGTAGTAAACTAAAAAAGTAACAAATTTTTTTGTAAATCCTGCTTGGCCTGAATTCCCTGTCTCTGGCAACACAGGTGTTCTTTTTTAATTTTAGTTGGAGGGAGGGCACCTTTCATATGGGAGATTCATTTCCTGCTTTCAGGGAGACAAAAGGGAGGGGCAGAGTGTCCCTTTTGCAGTGCCCATTTCTTAAGCAACTTTAAATCAAAATAACAAGCGACTGAGGTACATTTTGGCATGGCCTATGCTAGGCCTCAATACTAAGAACTAAAGATTGCCTGAGAAATATAATAGAAGTAAATAAATGCAGGTCACACTTGCATAAAGAGTAACAGCTGAGAGAAAGGAATAGAAGGAGCTACAGGAGCACAGAAGATAGGCACCTGGACAGGCATGAAGTATTCAGGAAATGCAGTCCAGAAACAACATCAACATTGAAATGTTGAGGATCCATAGAAGTAAAACAGGCCAAGCACAGGGACAAGTGGTTCATGGAACATGGGCAAAAGCAGATGTTGGAGCTGAAATGGTAACTGAGAACATTTAAACATGCCTGGAATGTAAAAAGAAAGGGGAAAATTGGCAAGATGCAAGTCTGGAAAAGTAGTTGGGAACCCCATTCAGTGGGTCTTGAAAGCTTTAGGAATCTGTACTTTGCTTAAATAAATTAAATATTTTAAACCGAATGTTAATAATTTTCTATGCTTTCAAAAATCCAAATTTCATTTTATAATTGGATTGGCAACAGAATGCCTGGAGGCAGGAAAACGGGGATTTGAACTTGTTTATATATTCTCCAAGCCAGGCTTCAGCAATACGAGAACCACGAACTTCCAGATGTTTAAGCTGGTTTTAGAAAAGGCAGAGGAACCAGAGATCAAATTGCCAACATTCGCTGGATCATAGGAAAAGCAAGAGAGTTCCAGAAAAACGTCTATTTCTGCTTTATTGACTATGCCAAAGCCTTTGTGTGGATCACAATAAACTGTGGAAAATTCTGAAAGAGATGGGAATACCAGACCACCTGACCTGCCTCTTGAGAAACCTATATTCAGGTCAGGAAGCAACAGTTAGAACTGGACATGGAACCACAGACTGGTTCCAAATAGGAAAAGGAGTATGTCAAGGCTGTATATTGTCACCCTGTTTATTTAACTTATATGCAGAGTACATCATGAGAAATGCTGGGCTGGAAGAAGCACAAGCTGAAATCAAGATTTCCGGGAGAAATATCAATAACCTCAAATATGCAGATGACACCATCCTTATGGCAGAAAGTGAAGAGGAACTAAAAAACCTCTTGATGAAAGTGAAAGTGGAGAGTGAAAAAGTTGGCTTAAAGCTCAACATTCAGAAAACGAAGATCATGGCATCTGGTCCCATCACTTCATGGGAAATGGATGGGGAAACAGTGGAAACAGTGTCAGACTTTATTTTGGGGGGCTCCAAGATCACTGCAGATGGTGACTGCAGCCACGAAATTAAAAGATGCTTACTCCTTGGAAGGAAAGTTATGACCTACCTAGATAGCATATTCAAAAGCAGAGACATAACTTTGCCAACAAAGGTCCGTCTAGTGAAGGCTATGGTTTTTCCTGTGGTCATGTATGGATGTGAGAGTTGGACTGTGAAGAAAGCTGAGTGCTGAAGAATTGATGCTTTTGAATTGTGGTGTTGGAGTAGACTTTTGAGAATCCCTTGGACTGCAAGGAGATCCAACCAGTCCATTCTAAAGGAGATCAGTCCTTTGTGTTCATTGGAAGGACTGATGCTAAAGCTGAAACTCCAATACTTTGGCCACCTCATGCGAAGGGTTGACTCATTGGAAAAGACTGAGGGATTGGGGGCAGGAGGAGAAGGGGACGACAGAGGATGAGATGGTTGGATGGCATCACCTACTCCATGGACATGAGTTTGAGTAAACTCTGGGCGTTGGTGATGGACAGGGAGGCCTGGTGTGCTGCGATTCATGGGGTTGCAAGGAGTTGGACATGACTGAATGACTGAACTGAACTAAACTGATATACCCAGAGAATTGACCCTACCAAGCAACTTAGAAAGGCATTACTGTTGTTTGGAAAATGAGAGAAATAAATACAAACTCTGAGATGGAGTCTAGCACAGGGCAGACAAGCAAGAAAGGGTCTTGGTGCCGCTATCACAACTCTGGATTGCTGGAGGCTGGAGGGCTCTTCAGTTCAGTTCAGTAGCTCATTCATGTGCAACTCCCTGCAACCCCATAGACTGCAGCGTGTCAGGGTTCCCTGTCCATTAGCAAGTCCTGGAGCCTGCTCAAACTCATGTCCATTGAGTCAGTGATTCCATCCAACCATCTCATCCTCTGTTGTTCCCTTCTCCTCCTGCCTTAAATCTTTCCCAGCATCAGCATCTTTTCAAATGAGTCATTTCTTCGCATCAGGTGGCCAAATTATTGGAGTTTCAGCTTCAGCATCAATCCTTCCAATGAATATTCTGGACTGATTTCCTTTAGGATTACCTTCTTTGATGTCCTTGCAGTCCAAAGGACTCTCAAGAGTCTTCTCCAACACCACAGTTCAAAAGCGTCAATTCTTCAGCGCTCAGCTTTCTTTTCTTTTCTTTTTTTTTTACTTTTTTTTTTGTTGTTGTTGTTTGTTTCTTTTTTTAAATTTATTTTTTAACTTTACAATATTGTATTGGTTTTGCCCTATATCAACATGAATCCGCCACAGGTATACACATGTTCCCCATCCTGAACACTCGCTCCTCCTCCCTCCCCGTACCATCCCTCTGGGTCATCCCAGTGTAGCAGCTCCAAGCATCCAGTATCGTGCATCAAACCTGGACTGGCTTTCTTTATTGTCCAACTCTCACATCCATACTTGACTACTGGAAAAAACATAGGTTTGCCTAGATGGACCTTTGTCGGCAAAGTAATGTCTCTGCTTTTTAATATGCTGTCTAGGTTGGTCATAGCTTTTCTTCCAAGGAGAAAGTGTCTTAATTTCATGGCTGCAGTCACCATCTGTCATGATTTGGGAGCTCAAGAAAATAAAGTCTCTCACTGTTTCCATTGTTTCCCCATCTACTAAAAACCATTGTATTTCTTTATACTAAAGAGGAAACTGAGGCAGTGAGGGGGAGGGTCATGCTGACAATCACATGGTACTCCATTGGTGGTATAGACAGGACCCAGATCCCAAGAACACTGTTTTCTTTTTAGTATGAAAGCTGAATAGCTTGTGACATTAAGGTAGGAGGAAAAAACCTCAAAGAATATAAGAATTTTAGTTATTGGTTTCTACATCCATGGAGAAAGTAAGCAGCATTCTCAGTCTAGTCCCCAGAGTGAAACACATATACAAAACAAATAATTATATAAGCTAGTAATTTTTAACACTCTGAATTTATCTATCTTCCAACTTTGACTTTTTCCTAATGAACTAGACTCAGGTACAAAGTCCATCTATGTTGTTGACATCTATGTTTTTAAATAGTTTTCCTGTCTAAAATTAGAAATTGGACAATCCTAGGAGAAAATATTTTCATGTTTTCAGAGAAAATTCTGTCAGAGTATATAGAAGAAGTTCCTGGGTTTTCAGCTTCCTGTCCATCAGGCCACTCCTAGAAAGAGAGGGTGAACTTGCAAGTCTTTGAGGGCCCTTCTACTTCAGGGATTCACTGAACATGGATAACAAAAAGCCAAACTTCTTACCCTTTTTAATATACCTGTTTTTTTCAAGCAAATAAATTATTTGCAAGAAATAAATTTTTTTTTATATATATCACTGAGTAGGAGTGGATATTAATCATTTTGGTAAATAGATTTCAGTGTACTCTCCAAACATAAAACTAAAGCAGCACTCAAATTATTTATAAATGAACCAAGAGGGATGAGGAGGTAATTCCAGGGAACTGCTAGTTGTTAAAATGGTTGATAAATTGGGTTTAAATGAGGCCTGCTCTGTTTCTATACCAGAGTGTGTTTCTACATATAAGGTTCGTACCTGGATCCTGCTCTGGCAGTAGTAAAATCAGCTAGATACTTCAGGGGAAGGCATGTCCACACCAGCTAAGTATATCATCTTCCCACCTATTCAATACTTGGCGTGTAATAGACAATGTTAGTTGAGTAGACCAACACACTCACCAAGCTGTTAGCAGCAGTGTTTGGTCCTTTTTGTGTGATATGTACTTTTCATGGGGGAACAACAGTGCTTAACCAAGCAAACCCATCTTAATGGTAAATGTCCAGCTGTTCTTTAAAGAGAAATTTGGGGATTACAGATACCTTCTGGTGCTGTTTACAGAGGCCACTGATTTACAAAAACAAAAAAGCAATAACTGTTTCTCAAATAGTATTGAACTGCTGATAGATTTTATCTGTAAGATCATTTCCATTTATGCAAGAAAGACATCCTGGTGGACCTAGAATTTAAGAAGAGCTAGGTAGGAATTTAAAAGATGTTAGAGTCACAGATGCTTAGAATGATGAGCTAAACATCTTCTGGATCATCTTCTTCTTATTCCCAAACTACTACTCTTCCAAAAATTTTTATTTCCTGTGAATTTTACAAAATGACTTAGGTCCAGCAAGTGTAAAATCTAGACACATTAGCACACAAGCATATTGCTTTTTTGTAACATGAGTAGTAAGAATAAATACTTCTATTAAAATATTTTTGGCATTTGCTGACCATATTTTTAAAACAGAGCTTCCAAACCTGCCTGTAGATTAAGAAATCCTGAAGACATTCACCTTTAGTGCACAAAAGTAATATTGCGATTTGTAAAGGTGGGTGCACAAGTCTGAATTATGTCAATATGAAAAGATAATTATTTACATGAGACTGAAGGGTAATTGTTTCCCTCAGTTGAGACAGAATAGCACATTATAACAAGAATCATCATTACAAATTTTAAAATACTTTCTATCACATTGAATATGGCAAACATCCAGTACAACTGACATCCTTCAAGTTTTAATACCTAAGACTAGGCCTAGAGGAACTTTGCTGACAGACTGCATGTAACACATAGTAATGTGAAAAGACAGAGCATTTGTATTTTTAGTTACTTTACCCTCTATCACCTGAAAATGTCCAAGTAGGCTGTTTATTTCATTTGTAGACCTATGGAATAATGGTTGTTGGCAATTATGCATACAAGTCCAAAAACTGCTAAGAGAATTATTATTGTTTAAATACACCCCTTCTAATATAGACTATTTTGTAAAGTGGCAATAAAATTCTATAGAATAAGATAAAATGGGGCTTCCTAAGTGGCTCTAGTGATAAAAAAATCTACCTGCCAATGCCGGAGACGTGGGTTTAATCTGTGGGTCTGGAAGAATTGGCAACCTGCTCCAGTTTTTTTGCCTGTTAGTTGTGAGGTCTGTGGATCAAGACAATTAGAAAGTGCCTCTTTTGAGATCTGGGAGTATATTCCAACATACTGATTCCATAAATCTTATGTCTACACACACTGCCCTAGATCCAGCTGAAATCCCAGAGCATGATCAAATAGGCTTCTCATGTGGATTTAACAGAGCTCAAAGTTACTATTGCATTACAGTATCTGCCTAGAATAGAGTGTTTCAGACTTGCATCCAAGGTCTGTAACATGTGTAGGTCAAGTCCTTGTGTATGGATTTCTAGGCCACTAGTTTAATACATTTGGTGAGTACAGTAAGTTTTGTGAAAATGTGTGAAAATTATGTGGTATGTGGTTATTTGGGCTTTCTGGTAACTCAGACAGTAAAGAATCTGCCTGCAATATGGGAAACCTGTATTTGATCCCTGGGTTGGGAAGATCCCCTGGAGGAGGGCATGGCAACCCACCCCAGTATTCTTGCCTGGAGAATCCCCATGGACAGAGAAGCCTGGCGGGCTACAGACCATGGGGTCGCAAAGAATAGGACATGACTGGGCGATTAAGCACAGCATGGCACATGTGATTATTTTATATAAACTTGATTTAATTCTCATAAGCCTATGAGATAGTTGCTATTTATGCCCCCATCTTACAGATGTAGCAACTAAAGCATAGAAAAGCTCATGCATCTTGGTAAAGATCACATTTAGTGAAGCCAGAATTAAAATACAGGCAGTGATATTCCAGAGTCTCTGATCTCAAACATTCACCTGACCTACCATGTGGTCTGTCTTATGCCCCTTCCTTACATGAATTTCCCTTATTTTAGGAACTTTGAAACTGAAGCTTTGAGTGAGGTTGCTGAATCATGTCAGAAATGGTGTCCAGAAAGGAAAAACACATCACTTCCTTTTTTCCCCCATCTCATCAGTGAAGTATTATTGAGATAAGTAATAATGAGGGATAGAGGTCTTTTGAAATTTTGCAGTAGAAGTTTTTGAGGATTCAACTTATCTATGGCAGTTTTTAGGCTAATGGTCAAGACCAACAGCAAAAAGATGTTTTGAATGGTAAGCTTTAACAAAGAGGGTTGTTGGAATTTAGGGAGTGGGGTTGGATGACTATGCCCTGGGAAGCCTGAAGGAGAAGGCATCCTGTGGGGGTAAAATATCTGTGGCCCTTCATCTTCTGGGCTTACAAACCAGGTTACATGATCACAAAAGGAGCTCCATATCTCATGATACAATTGTTAGATAAGAATGCTAATGTATTAATTTGCAATGAGAACTATAGTCCCCTGTGCACTGGAATACTTGCATCAGCATGGACAGCACATTCTCTCACTGTAGGCAGGCCAGTGTGGGAAACCAAATTATAATCAGAGAGAAGGTTGCTTGATTAGTATGGAATTAGAGAAAGGAGAATCAGTTCGATGATTTTAAGCTTAATGGGGTGAGACAAAAACAGCCTGATATGTCCATCTCCACAGCAGGGATAGCTTTTTAAATAGCAATATAATATTCGCACTGCACTGACCTAAATTCCCTCTCCTCTCGTGGAGCTGGGAGAGGCACAGCCAACTTTTCTCTTGTCATTATGATTTTCCTCTAATTATTTTCTGACCAGTTTCCTTTCTGTTGGGATGAGTTATCTTTTTTTTTTTTTTTGAAATATGTTGAATATTTTTAGTTTAATTTGCTCAAGCCAAAAAAAACCCCATCCTTTCTTTCAAACTATTTCTACTAACTTTTCTAATTTGTCTTTGAATTCCTGCTCAGAGAACAGGTTGAGTTTTACGCATTTCCATTTATTATTAGCTTAGCAGAATAAAATCTCAAAGAAGTAATATATGATAAGTATGACTTCTCATTTACCCTCTCTGATGCCTATACATTTTGCTTATGAAAAAATAAGCAGAAGCCAATAAAGGAAGACTTGATAAGGAGATGTTAAAAACTGAGGGTATATCCTAGACTTAATTCACATAATCACATTCAACTCAAGAGTCCCATATGTTTTTTCTGCCTTTGTTGTTGTCGTTCAGTCACTTAGTCGTGTCAGATGCTTTGCCACTCCATGGGCAGCAGCATGCCAGGCTTCCCTGTCCTTCACTATCTCCTGGAGTTTACTCAAACTCAGCTATGGTGTCGCACAGAGTTGGGCACAACTGAAGCGACTTAGCAGCAGCAAGTCCATTGAGTCGGTGATGCCATGCTACCATCTCATCCTCTGTTGCCCCTTTTCTTTCTATCCTTAGCCCATGAACTAAAATAATGGAGTCTCAAAAAGGTTACATTAATGCCTTACAAGGTATTAAACATGAAACAGCTATCCACATTTATTGAAGTGTTCTTATTAAAAAAAAAAAAAAAAACAGCTTTAACTCTGGAAGACTATTTTTGTAAGTGTTAAAACCAGAATGTTTAACTTATTTATTGTGTAACTTGAAAATTCTATTAACCAGAATATCCTATTTCCAAGTCTTTGGCTAAATTGGTATATTTACATTTATATCAACTCTGTAATATAAAATTTCTTGTTTCCGACCACAGTAGAGTGTCCAGAGCATACTTAGGCTTGGTAAACTCCTAGAGGAAGAAGATAGGTTCTTAGACCCATTCTTCCACTGGATTCAACACTGTTAGCATGATACTCTCCCCAAGGCATAGCAGTTGCTGTTGATGATGACCTGTTTTACACCTTCTCATCCACCTCTAAGTTTACCAGTATCTTTGATTGAGGTACTCATCCTGAACACCCTGCTAGCATCTTACCATAAAAGTCTCCTTTGTTTCTCTGCCTGGTAGAATTCTTCAGTTCCAGGAAAGCAGGACACCCTAGAAATGCTGGAATAGAACATACCCAGGGTAACCTCACTGAATTTGGAAGACAAATATTTCAGCTTCCCAAACTTCTCTGAGATAATTGGGTAGTATAATACATGTTACTAGATGCCTGAAGAGTCCCATTGGAGATTTAGCCACTAAGTATCACTTACTAATTAACATACCTTTTATTGACTCCCTGCATTCACAGTCTCACTTTTACGATTTATGCTTACTGGCATTGGCTCTCAGATAAATTGTGCCTATTTCAAGGCCTGATTTTGTGAGAACCCAAGAAAAGCAAGTCACTCACTTATGATTTTCTATCATGATGTACTCACTGTGTTAAGTTAGTTAATCACATTTTACTATTAAACATAGAGAATGAATCTTTATTTAGAACCACTGAGTGACATATAATACAGCTCCTTCTACTTCCCTAAGACTTGACAAGGAAAGTCCTTGTTTCTGAAGATTCTCAAGAACTATAGGTGATTTTTAACTTTGCAGATGGTCAAGCATGATTCTTTAGAAAGATTATTATTTTGCTTTGGGAAAGAACTTGTTAATGTATTTAATACTCTTGAGAGTCCCTTGGACTGCAAGGAGATCCAACCAGTCCATCCTAAAGGAAATCATTCCTAAATATTCATTGGAAGGACTGATGCTGAAGCTGAAACTCTAATACTTTGGCCACCTGATGCGAAGAACTGACTCATTTGTAAAAGCCCTGATGTGGGAAAGATTGACGGTGGGAGAAGGGAATGACTGAGAATGAGATGGTTGGATGGCATCACTGACTCAATGGACATGAGTTTGAGTAAACTTCAGGAGTTGGTGATGGACAGGGTGGCCTGGTGTGCTACAGTCCATGGGGTCGAAAAGAGTTGGACATGACTGAGCGATTGAACTGAACTGATCAATGGTCAGAACCTTTTGCCTGTTAATTCCACTTCTAGAAATTTACTTCAAGGAAATACATTTCAAAAATGGTGAACACACCTGATTATTTTTCTCAAATACCAACCAGTAAGATCCCAAAAAACTTGAGAAAAATTGTTCCCTGATATGTGCACTTTTGGTATTAAAGTTTTACTTACCTTTTTAGTACCCTCTATGTATATTATATGTATAATTTTATACAATTATAAGTTGATTTTTGTCTAGTGGAAAAAATGGTGTGTGTGTATATATATATATATATATATATATATATATGTGTGTGTGTGTGTGTCAGATGTTAAAATAGGAATTTCAGAACCACTTAGAATAACAACTAATAAAAGGTTGTAAATAATCTTAATGTCCAACAATGAGAAATATTCAATTGGATTATAATGCATTAACTAGTTGTAAAATTATGTAGTCAGAAGAGATGGGACTAACAAGTATAGGGTTGATGTGATGCTAAATGAAAAGAAGCTATGGAAAAAACTTGTGTAACAGTTTCCTTGCAAATATAAGGTTTGCATATGGACAAGAAATGAAACAGAACTGGTTAAAGCTGGCTATAATCTACTACAATCATGTCCTCTTTTCATCTAGAAGCAAAAACAAGAAATGAGAAGCAAAGAATGTTGTTAGGGCTATAATTACAATGTGTGCAGAATTCAAAGATTAAGATAGTGTCAAATAATTATAAACATTGACAGCATATGCCTGTATTTTCTCCCCATCTCAATGAGAACAGAGATAATGGGCAATGATATCACAACTATAGTATCAACTTAGAAATCCTAGATTAAAATGTTAGCATTAAAAGCACACAGGAAAGGAGAAAATGATCCCAGGGAAATGATGTGATTTGCTAAAGTTAACTAGCTGGAGAGCCAGAATCGGCTCTGGTCTTCTGAACATTAGTGTGGAGCTCAGACAATTTCTTTATCTGTAAGTAGGGGTCGCACAGAGTCGCACACGACTAAAGTGACTAAGCAGCAGCAGAGTAATCGCTCCTGTCCACTGCAGGTCTTTGGCTCTTGTAGGAATTATATGGAATGGAACTCATAAGGGAGCTCTGTGCATTGCAAAGCCAGTCAACAATGAAGTAATGCAGAGTTTAAAAGAAAAATGAAGTGATGTGGTGGTTGGTGATTCACAATCTGTAGATCTCAAAGGCATAAACTCTTGAAAAGAAGGTCATTATCTAGCGCGGGAGGTGCAGGATGTTGGCTACTCCCATGATAGCTCTGAAGAATGAGCATCTTAGTCAGAACTGTGGTGGATCAAGTAGAAGCTGCTGATGCCTGGTTCTCTTTCCCCAAGCACGACAGTGCCCGTGCTTTGTACCGGCACTACCTGGGGGCGGTTCAGACCAAAGGAGCTAGAGCTGTCACTTAGCTCTGTCTCCTCTCATCCTCACTTTCAGGCGCACTACACGCTGTCTCCCTTAAGACCTGAACTCTGTTCTCTCCAACTAGGCCCCGTCCTGGGCTCAGCCAAGCGCAAGTCAGCTTGGGCTTTCAGAAGAACCCATGCCGAGCTCCGCCAGGTCTCTACAGGGTCTTTACAATCAGATAGGCTGATTTAGAGCTTTGTAGGGATATGAAAGAACAAATCTGCACAGAGAAGATGCCCAGCAAGTGTTGAAGTGCTAAGAAAGGATGACACTGTGCTAAGTAGTATAAGGTTCAAATTGTGAATTAGTACTTTAAACATGAAAAACACTATTATTTTTCAAGTACATTTTTATGAAATATATTTATGTATATGAAACGTGAAAGTGAAAGTGAAGTCACTCAGTCGTGTCTGACTCTTTGCGACCCCGTGGACTGTAGCCCACCAGGCTCCTCTGTCCATGGGATTCTCCAGGCAAGAATACTGGAGTGGGTTGCCATTTCTTTCTCCAGGGAATCTTCCCAACCCAGGGATTGAACCCAGGTCTCCCGCAGTGCAGGCAGATGCTTTAACCTCTGAGCCACCAGGGAAGCCCATATGTATGTATATATATGTGTGCATAAGTGTGTATGTGTGTGTGTGTGTGTGTGTGTGTGTGTGTGTGTGTGTATGTGTGTGTGTATATATATATATAATAAACTCAAAGAAATCAGAAAAATATCAAGGGGGCTTCCCTGGCAGCTCAGCTGGTAAAGAAACTGCCTACAGTGCAGGAGACCTTGGTTCAATTCTTGGATTGGGATGATCCTTTGGAGAAGGGAACGGCTACCCACTCCAGTATTCTGGCCTGGAGAATTCCATGGACTGCACAGTCTATGGAGTCACAAAGAGTCGGACACCACTGAGCGACTTTCACTTTCACAATAAACAAGGGGCTAGATGTTTTAAGATCTAGATTCTAGTCTTGGTTCAGTCACTAACTTGGTCTGTGACTGCAGATCACTACTTGAACACTCTAGGCCTCTTTATAAACTAGACTTTTCTAGATGATTCCTAAGATACTTTTTAGCTCTAATGTTCTATGACTAGATATGAACAACATTAAAAACAATGAGGAAACCTAACATATATTTACAAATTGGCCTCCCTTTCAGGGGAATAGTACAACAACAAAAACAAAGTGAAGTTTTTGACATGTATCACCCAATACTAAATCACCTATGGTGTATATATCAACACAGGTTTTTAATGAATTTTCAATCTGGCTGCATAAAGACAAATATTTCAATAAATAGTATAATTCTGAGACTTTTTACTTAAGGGCTCTTTCTTTCCCCATCTTTCTGCCATCTCCACCTTTCTATAGAATTCTGTTTAGTTGCTCAGTCATGTTCGACATTTTGCGACCCCATGGACAGCAGGCTTCCCTGTCCTTCACCATCTCCTGGACCTTGCTTAAACTCAAGTCCATTGAGTCAGTGATGCCATCCAACCATCTCATCCTCTGTCATTTCCTTCTCCTCCTGCCTTCAACCTTTCCCAACATCAGGGTCTTTTCTAATAAGTCGGCTCTTTGCATCAGGTGGCCAAAGTATTGGAGCTTCAGTTTCAGCATCAGTCCTTCCCTTGAATATTCAGGATTGATTTCCTTTAGGATCGACTGTTTGGATCTCCTTGCAGTCCAAAGGACTCTCAAGAGTCTTCTCCAGCACCACAGTTCAAAAGCATCAATTCTTTCACGTTAGCCTTCTTTATGGTCCAACTCTCACATCCATACATGACTCCTGGAAAAACCATAGCTTTGACTATATGGACCTTTGTTGGCATTACTTTGTCAGCAAACTAATTTCTCTGCTTTTTAATACACTGTCTAGGTTTGTCATAGCTTTTCTTCCAATAAGCAGGCATCTTTTAATTTCACGGCTGCAGTGATTTTGAAGCCCGAGAATATATAGTCTCTCACTTTTTCCATTGTTTCCCCATCTATTTGCCATGAGGTCATGGCACTGGATGCTGTGATCTTCTTTTTTTGAATGTTGAGTTTTAAGCCAGCTTTTTTACTCTCCTATTAACCTTCATAATGTAGATTTTAAGAACATACATTTAGCCAGATTGAGTTCAAAGTCAGGGTTTGCTAACATATAGCTGATGACTTTAGAAAATTATCTAGCTTTTCTGTATCTCATTTAAAATAACTGTAATGATATTACATAGCTTGAAAGGCAGTTGCAAGGATTAAATGACATTATGCATAAATCTCTGAGAACGCTTAATGTGTGTTAATTTTTAAGAGTATAATATATATATATATATATATATATATATATATCCTTTACGAGTGGAATATCATATCTTGAGAAAACGATAAGTTGTTATGGGAGCTTGTTGAGTACCTATATGCTCTCCAGGTGTCAATGCCTAGTAGTAAGTTTAAAGCTTCACCTGTAGTTCAGGAAGAAGTCTAGCTAGCCTTGTGGTTTATATTTATCAGGTTTATATTTACTCACATAGGCAGAAATTTCACATGTATAAATAGCTAACATTGTGTGAGGAGAGAAGAGGGTGGAAGAACAGGACTTTCTTTTGACACCTACTCTTAAGAAAGAGGTTGCAGTAAAGGACTGAACGGACCATACGACAAGTAGCCAAAGAACTAAAGAGTGATTCCATAAAAGTCAAAGTACAGAGATTCAAGCAGAAGGTACTCAAAACAGTCAAGTTACATAGACTTGAGGCCAGATAAAGACTGTCAAAAAAATCATTGCATCTGACAATTCAAAGGTTATTTCTAACCTTTGAGAGAATAGTGTTGGGGGAATGATGAAGGAAGAAACTAGATTTCAGGTGACTACAGAATATATAGGAGGTAGAAAATACAAGTCAGGGCATGAAGATTACCATTTCATTATGGTGTCAGGTAAATGGCTGCTGCTGCTGCTAAGTCACTTCAGTTGTATCCGACTCTGTGTGACCCCATAGGTAGCAGCCCACCAGGCTCCTCTGTCCCTGGGATTCTCCAGGCGAGAATATTGGAATGGATTGCCATTTCCTTCTCCAATGCATGCATGCATGCTAAGTTGCTTCAGTCGTGTCCGACTCTGTGCGACCCTATGTACAGCAGCCCACCAGACTCCTCTGTCCACAGGATTCTCTAGGCAAGAATACTGGAGTGGGTTGCCATTTCCTTCTCCACAGGTACATGGAGTTCATACCTGATCCAGCTGAGAACAAGAACACAAAAATACGGTCATGTGCTTTTAATATAACTTAGTATTTTGTATAATCAATATTTTAGTATAATTTACTTAGTACTTTAGTATAATTTTCTACATATAGTAAGTTACATATGTACACACAGATATGTATATGTATATGTATATGCATGTATATAGGGCTTCCTCAGTGGCTCTGTGGTGAAGAATCTGCCTGTAATGCAGGAGAAACAGGAGACATAGGTTCAGTCCCTGGGTCAGGAAGATACCTGGAGGAGGGCATGGCAACACACTCCAGTATTCCTGCCTTGGGAATTCTATGGACAGAGGAGCCTGGTGGGCTATAGTCCATGGGGTTGCAAAGGATCAGACATAACTGAAGCCACTGAGCACACACACATGCATGTATACACACACACACACACACACATAAAACAATGTTTCTATACTATTTAGCATTCAGTCTTGCTTATTTTTTAAGCTAAAATTTCTAATGATACTTAGCATTTGAGGATAGCAATTTTTTTTCCTTTTTTTATTTTTTTTATTTTTTAACTTTACAATATTGTGTTGGTTTTGCCATATATCAACATGAATCTGCCACAGATATACATGTGTTCCCCATCCTGAACCCCCCTCCCTCCCCATACCATCCCTCTGGGTCGTCCCAGTGCACCAGCCCCAAGCATCCAGTATTGTGCATCAAACCTGGACTGGTAACTCGTTTCATATATGATATTATACATGTTTCAATGCCATTCTCCCAAATCATCCCACCCTCTCCCTCTCCCACAGAGTCCAAAAGACTGTTCTATACATCAGTGTCTCTTTTGCTGTCTTGTATACAGGGTTATTGTTACCATCTTTCTAAATTCCATATATATGCGTTAGTATCTAATGAGGTGGATGAAACTGGAGCCTATTATACAGAGTGAAGTAAGCCAGAAAGAAAAACACCAATACAGTATACTAACGCATATATATGGAATTTAGAAAGATGGTAACAATAACCCTGTATTTGAGGATAGCAGTTTTATGTGTCCATTTCCTAGCTTTATTTAAGTCAGAGGATACTGACAAATTAGTATTTAGAAAATTCATTCTATTTAAGATGAAAGAGAGTGAGGGAAATGATAGTAGAAAGAAAGGAAGAAAAGTGCCAAGGACTAAGGTTGTAAGTAAAAAAAAAAATAGAGAAAAGAAAGCTAACAAGGAATAAAGCAAAACATTACTTCTGCAAATCAGAAAAAAGCTAAAAGCAGCTGCAGAAGTTGTTGCTGATGAATTCAGTTCTTATCCTGGATATCTTTTCCGACTATCAAGGCAAGACATTTTGAGGAAGATTTCTGGGGTCATAGCTGAAATTTTCACATCAGGATTAGTTTAGAGCTCCAGATCTCTGACTCATGACCTCCTAAACAGAATATAAATTTGCTCTCAGAAGAAGGAAGGCAAGTTAATCTAGCAGAATGCTTTAAGTAGGTCCCCAAAAGAAACATTTTTATCCTTTCTACTGAAATTGGAGACAAGGCTAAATTTAGCTGTGATAGACCTCTAAATTGTCTACTAAATGCCACTGTGAATGCTTTTAAACAAAATACCCTTGTGCTGCACAGGAGAAGCCAATGAACACAGAATGAATGCTGTCATTATAAACAACCAATTCCATTTCTGTCACCATTTTAGATTATTTCAGCAAGGAAGAACCATAATGTTTATTGGACATTTGTTATTAAAAACATTTTCTATGAAAAAAATTACTCTTTCTCAAAGTAGATCTTGAAAAATATATGTGCTGTTAATGTCTGGCATGGTCTTGTCACAGGTAAATATGGTTGGTGAATAAAATTCAGGAGTGAAGGCAGCCTCCAGCTCCCAGAATTATGAGAAGATGCTAATGTGCAAATGGAAAGTTTCCCATTTTGTGTTTATTCAAAAGAGCAAACACACACACACACACACACACACACACACACACACACACAAGGAAAAGAATACAGAAACTCCAAGAGCAAGACTATAAAGGAGACGGAACCCTCTTACACTGTTGGTGGGAATGCAGACTAGTACAGCCACTATGGAGAACAGTGTGGACATTCCTTAAAAAACTGGAAATAGAATTGCCTTATGATACAGCAATCCCACTGCTGGGCATACACACTGAGGAAACCAGAAGGGAAAGAGACACGTGTACCCCAATGTTCATCGCAGCACTGTTTATAATAGCCACGACATGGAAGCAACCTAGATGCCCATCAGCAGATGAATGGATAAGAAAGCTGTGGTACATATACACAATGGAGTATTACTCAGCCATTAAAAAGAATACATTTGAATCAGTTCTAATGAGGTGGATGAAACTGGAGCCTATTATACAGAGTGAAGTAAGCCAGAAAGAAAAACACCAACACAGTATACTAATGCATATATATGGAATTTAGAAAGATGGTAACAGTAACCCTGTGTACAAGACAGCAAAAGAGACACTGATGTATAGATCAGTCTTATGGACTCTGTGGGAGAGGGAGAGGGTGGGGAGATTTGGGAGAATGGCATTGAAACATGTATAATATCATGTATGAAACGAGTCGCCCAGTCCAGGTTCAATGCACGATACTGGATGCTTGGGGCTGGTGCACTGGGACGACCCAGAGGGAGGGAATGGCGAGGGAGGAGGGAGGAGGGTTCAGGATGGGGAACACACGTATACCTGTGGTGGATTCATTTCGATATTTGGCAAAACTAATACAATATTGTAAAGTTTAAAAATAAAATAAAATTAAAAAAAAATAGGTACTCTCTTACTTTCTGTTTTCATACATTCTCCTTCGTCTATCAAAATTAGGTGCTTATTATGAGTTTTGATTTTTAAAGATTCTGTTCTCAACCAGGAGTCAATAAAGCTGTATTTTAACTAAGAAGCTGTTTAGAATTACTTCCTCTAGCACAGCTGAATTTTAAACAGTCAACCAACAAATACTATATATATCTTATGTGTGTAGTACTGTGAGGTTACAGAAGGCCTAAATATTGCTCGAAGCATATTACCTTTGTTAGGCTAATAGAAGATGACACAGAGAACAATAAAGATGACACTTGATGAAGTCCTGTTGATGGAGCTACTACTGTCTTATATTAATAGCATTATCCATTCCAAACAATGTAGTCGTATAAGAGAGAGTATAGCCTTCCAGTGAAAATTATAGAATCTGGGGCCAGTTTACTGGTTCTGCCATGTATTAGCTGTATGACCATGGGCAAATCCCTGAAAATACACTTGCTTCAGTTTCATGTATTTATCGTGGAGGCAAATCTAATATCTTCCTCATAGAATTGATTTTGTCATTTCCCTCCTCTCTATGAGAGGTGTTTGGTTGGGGATTAACACTGCCAAGCAAGTTTCTCCAGCATCATTTTCAGGTTTAGTAGGTAGATAGTAGGTGTGAATACAAAGGATTCATCACATCCAATTTAACATTTCTGGGCTTCTGATCGTACTATAGGTGCCTCATTATTCAATGACACTAATGAATTCTCTTCTTCATTGGAGCATAGATGGCTGTAGAAGAAAGGCTAGAAACCACATGAAAAGCCTGGTGTCAGAGTCCCAGAGATGGTAGGAAAAGTCTTGACACTAAACTACAAAGCAAGGGAAGCCATTAGCTCAGTGACACCCATGGACACAGTCTTGCTCACCAGCGGAAAGGGACATGGCTCAGTGGGTATGAGTGATTCAGACAGCAGGAGTCACTTGGGGGTGAGGAAGCCAACGCAAAGCTTTTGTTCTGAAGGGAGGTCAACATTCCAGCTGCTAATAGGAGAGCAGCAGGATAGTTGCCTGACACTGAGCTTTCCCTGAACATACCTAGGGTTTTCCCACTCCTTCTATGTCTTTCTCTCTAACTCTCTCCATGTGCTGACATTTTACTTGTTCTTAAAGCTGTATAAGTGAGGAATATAGATGGGAATCTGTTACTTCCCACAAAAAGGAAAACAAAGTCAACAAAAACTTACAAAGAAAAATAGACTTACATAATTAGAATACACAGAAAAGTCCAGCACATAGGATTTGCTTCAAGCATGGCTGGGCTCAGTGCTTGGAAGTTGTCGTTAATGATAGTGATGTGACAATAGAGCCTAGATGCAGAAACACAGCCAAGCGATGGGAAGTACTAGTCTTACAGAAAAGGGAGATGGCTAACGTGTTGGATCAAAGCCAGAACTGACCTCTTTGGCCTAATTGCTGTAGATTTTGTCTACTCTTCACCCAGCACTGTGGCCAGGAACATGGTCTCTGTTGACTGGCCTAGATTTTCCCAGGTCCTCACAGATCACCAGATGGGGCCAGCACCACCAGACTACAAGGGCTGACACCGGGGAGAGGAAGTCCCCAAATGAAAATACAGTCATGAAATTCTGTTACAGCAGGAGAGGAATAAGTGGTTGATTTATGGAAGGAAAAAAAAAAAAAAAACAAAAAAAAAAAACCACCGCCACTACTAAAAATAACTTACAAATCCCACTGATGAAGCCTTGTTTATATTTTATTTCCTTCAGGAAATTTTTCCTGAAATTTCAGGAAATTTTCATCAGCCAGAAGTGAACCCTTCCCCTCCAAGTTCTGTTAAGCAATTCTGTTTATTTGCCTTGTCATATTCACTTGTGTGTGTGCTTTCTTTCTCTCCTTTTATAATTTCTGATTAAAGGCAGTGTTTTGTTTGCACCTGAATTGAACATAGAGTCTAATACAACATGTTGCATATGGAAACTGTCATTAAGAAATATTGGCTACTGTGTTTATACATGGATTTCTTTTTGATTTGAAAAATAGATGTATCCTTTTTAGAAAAATGAAATAGCTGTAAGTGATTAAGGATCCATGAAAATCAGTCATGGATAGCTTTTGGGTATTTCTCATATTATTATCTGCAGAGTTTATTTATTGTTTGTATCTTCATCAGTCTTTAATCATCCACAATTATTTCACTTTTCTAAAAAAATTATATTAACCAATATTAGTTGAACACCTTGATGCATAGAAAGTGAGTAACATGATGTTACTCTATAGTCTCAGTTTCTCATATAAGCCTAGGATTGTAATTTTTGTTGCATAGATTATGACTGAAATATACAGAGGTTAAAACAAATAGCTGAGCTGTAGATCTTGAGATGGAGACTGGATTTGAATTCAGATCTGACTGAAACAATGAATGCTTTCAACATACCACAAATATCGTATACTTTATGTTTTAACATTTATGTGTCCTGAATTTCATCACATGGGAGTGAGCTGTTGCTTTTCTGTGGTCTTTACTAGAAGGTGAGAGCATATTTTCATTGTTTTCTTCATTTTCAAGCCCCTAATACCAAGTAATAATATTTTTCCTTCCTCCCTTCTTTCCTCTTCTCCTTCCTTTCTTCTTTTTCTTTCTTTCTTTTTTTTTTTTTTTTTGTTATAATCTTTGAAGTAGTTGTGGAACATTCTGCATTTAGAAAGATATAATGGCATTGGGGTCCCCTGCTTGGCTTCTTGGGATAAAGAAGTTTAGGCTTAATTCTTGCTTCCACCAGTAAAAATTCTATCCTCTTGAAGAAGCTTGTAAACTTTGTCTCCTTTTCCTTAAAATGGCTAATAGTAATAGTGCTTATTTTATAGGGTTCCTGTGAGACTTAAATGGAATACTTTATGAACACCATTAACTGTGAGCCTGGCACATAGTAAACACACAATAAAATCTCTGCACTATTGGCTACTATTTTTTTATGAAGTACATTTGATATTTCAGACTTTATGACCTTTGAATTATTTTAAAATTTTGAATATCTATTTCCAAAACCAGAAAGTAGAACTTTTAAAAATAACCAAGAGATAGCAGTCAAATAAAGGTTAATGCAAATCATGCATGCATGTATACCATTAAATATGTAAAACCATAATAACCATTCTGTGGCATCAGATCATCCAGGGAATTCAGAATCTCATAGAGCTGTCCCAGTGTTATTACCTCATGAATTGAAAAACTCATAGTGTCGACTTCTAATGAGGTCAAGCTAATCTCACTAAGCACAAAAATAGGTCCAAAATCTGACTGCAAAGTGAAAATCAGCCAGTGGAACTGTTGAAAATATTTTGTTTTCAGTTAGTTCTTTTCTTTTCCTCCCCTGAAAAATCTGAGAAAGATCAGAGACATAATGTCCAAACAGGTCATTATTATTTGTAACCGTAACACTCGCTTAACTCTGGGATAGACTCCTTTTTTTCAGTTGGGTCAGGTTGTTGCCTTGAAGGGTAGAGGAAAGACTAGTGAACCTCGAGTCCTGAGTCAGAAATGACTGATGGGTAGCACAAAAGGGAGGAAGATAGGGGATGACTCAATCCATATTAAACATCTGCAGAGTTAATGATAGTTACTTCTTTCTTCACCTGCTCTAACATCTCCCTCTCACCAATGTTCTGTGGTTGCTAAGCAACCTCTCCTAGAACTGGTGGCGCAAGCAGGATCTGTCAAGTTCATTATTTTTGCCTTACAGTGGCTATGATGAAAGGAAAGGCACTATACTTTATCTCTGCTTGTACTTCATCTCTGTTTCTCTCAGCCCCATTCCTTTCTCACTTCTTGCTTTTAGTACTCCTGGAGATCTAGAAAGAATTGGAGATAGTATTTTGTCTGAGAAGGAAGTAAGTGAAGGGGGAAAAAAGTTGAAAACATAATGTTTACCTCAATTTCCATTTCCAGTTACTCTGTAAGCAGGTTACAAAATCAATCTTGAAATTCAGCTAAAGAAGACAGGAATAAAATTAATGGTAGCTCTGTCTAAGAGATGGTATACTTCAAGGGGAGAAGAAATCCTAGTTTCTCCGATCCACTCATTATATGTTTCGCTATGTGTTAACTATGAATCTAAGACAAAGTTAGAGTCAGGCAGTGCAGACAGAATATTTAAGACGAAATTGGCTATTACATGCAGGGCCTCTATTTTTGCATATAACGTCAAAATACAGTGTTGAGATTGGAATTTCTTGTGTTTGATTTGTTCCACTGAAATTAACTTTTTAAAAAATTATTTTGGACACTAAATTGGTCTGTATTTCTTTCTTCCAGGGAAATTTGATGAATCTCTTTGACATAAAGTTATATTCTCTTCCATGGAATAATTATAACAAAATAAAATACTGGCTAATAGCATTCATTTTGGAAGTATACAAACATGAAGTCATAACTTAATTTCAGTTTAATAGTTACATAATCCTGGATCCTGGATGGATCACTTAAGTCTTGCTATCCCTTGGTTTGATAATCTATAAAATGAGGATTCTAAATGTACTATCTTCAAGAGTAGTTGTGGAGATTAAATGAAGTAATTCATGTAAAGCTTAGAAGAGTGAATGCACAAAATAAGTGTCAAATAGGTAGGATGTCAATATTATTTTTTAAATTTTAGTTATTTCCAATATCCTGCATTATTTGAGTGTATTACTATGCATTACTTCTGCGACAGTGCTAAGTGCAATGTTAAATAATATCAAAAGCAAGTATCTTTATTCAGAGTTAATATTTATAAAAAGATAATATTAAAAAAGAAGAGCCTTTTTATTAGTTCCATTGAATGTCAGCTTTTTGGTGACAGAATTTGGTTCTGCTGAAAATCCATACATATGTTATTGATCAAGAACGGTGACCCAGTGTTCTTTTCTTCCACCAGACTCCGGTCCTTCAGAAGAGCTAGGCAGTACATCAAAGAATGTCCTCACACTTAAACAATAGTTGAACAGAAATAATTTGAGATACAATTTGACTGACAAAATAAAATCTGGGAAGATTTGTCTGAAATGAGATGAAGAATTTTCTGTCTTCAGGAATTTATTGTATTTTCAATATAACTAGATCAGTTGCAAAATCCAGGGAGTCTTAATTTAATACCTAAACCTTCTTGAAAAAGTTAAGCATTTCATTTCTATTCTCATGGTTTCATACTAGCATTTTGCCTAAACTTGTATTTCTTTTCTCTGCAGCCACATGTTGCCAGTAAGAGTGCTTAATAAAGGTGCACAGTAATTTGGTGATCATTTTGAGAATAGAAGAATTTAGAGCTCAGATAAATGTTAAACAGTAAAGAATGTTTATATATGCCTAAGTGTTAGTCGCTGAGTCATGTCTGACTCTGCAGCCCCATGGACTGTAGCCCTGCTGGCTCCTCTGTAAAATTCTCCAGACAAGAATACTGGTAAGTGAAAGTCACTGAGTTGTGTCCGACTCTTTGTGACCCCCTGGACTGTATAGTACATGAACTTCTCCAGGCCAGAATACTGGAGTGGGTTGCATCTCTTTCTCCAGGGCATCTTCTCAACCCAGGGATCGAATCCAGGTCTCCCATACTGCAGGCAGAGTCTTTACCATCTGAGCCACCAGGGAAACTCATATATGCATACTGCATATATTAAATGAGGCATATATAATTATTTGTGAGAAGATACCTAAATTAGAAAATGATGGGAATTTGGGTAATTCAATGGATACCTCATCAATGACCCTAATCATGTTCTTTTTTTCCTTCCTGTTTCCTCGCTTAATAAGAACAATATTACACTCTCTGGCTTTCAAGAAAACTTATTGATAAATAAGAACATGTCTTTGGGAGAAAGAGCATCAGGAGGAGGATTTCTGAGGATATTTCCATTGAGTCAGCTGGACTTGAGGATAAGGACTGTCTCTCTGTTTTCCCCCCTGGAGTAGCAATATTTTCTAATGGTGTAGGCCATATAAATGACGCATATCTGGATTTAGAGCTGTATCCTAACATGCACTTACTTAACCTTTCTACATCTTGGTTTCCATTGTAAACGAGAAGTTATAATAGAGGTGGTGTGATGACTATGTGCTTAACACGGTGGCTGGAACATATGTTTCATTATTAGCATCTTCATCAACATTAACTTTTCCGCATTTAAGTCCATACATTCAAGCTTTTGTGAATGCTGCATAAATGAGGAAATATTCTAAAGGTATTCCTAAGCCCGTGATGTCTCTGTGTATAGGTAGGCCTATAATTCCAATTACAGAAGTGGCCCAAAACTTCTACAAGGAGATTGACTGAGCAGTGGGCTTACAAACATGCCTACTGACCAAGAATCTTGACAATTTTGCCTCCAAATCTTATGGACACTACTGACTCTGATTGCAATTTTCCAGTTCAAAAATAAACATGGAAATACGTTTTGAACAAAGAGTCAGAAGTGGGGTTTAGGCCTAGACTTGATTCTTTTGTGAGCATCAATTTCCTTACTTGCAAAATTAGGCTTTCACTGAGAGTTTATTTGGTATCAGACATAATATAGGCATAGTATATTAAATAAACTGTAATTCTCTTGTAACCCTAACACATATCTTCAGGTTATAGGTTCTTACCCTTCCTTTCTCTCTCAATTTGAACCAGCTCTAAGAAATCAGTGAATGTCATACCAAAGTGTTGAGAGTTATCATCCAGTTTCTATAAAGAGAATAGTCATCTATTCATGAAATATGTTGGTGCTGCTAGGATCATAGTTATAGAAATTGCTGCTGCTGCATCGCTTCAGTCGTGTCTGACTCTGTGTGACCCCATAAATGGTAGCCCACCAAACTTCCCATCCCTGGGATTCTCCAGGCAAGAACACTGGAGTGGGTTGCCATTTCCTTCTCCAGTGCATGAAAGTGAAAATTGAAAGTGAAGTCACTCAGTCGTGTCCGACTCTAGCGACCTCATGGACTGCAGCCTACCAGGCTCCTCCATTCATGGGATTTTCTAGGCAAAAGTACTGGAGTGGGGTGCCATTGCGGTTATGCCATTAAAGACTTTTTAAAAAGCAAACAGAATCTTATGTAAGGATGAATAATATAAACACCTAGCCTCTCATCAGAATCTTCTTTAAGCTACAAGGCATATGTTATATTCAAGACACTGATTTCCTATTTATTTGTAAGAATGTGATCCTAGCAATTGAAATTTCTGCTCTACAAATGGTTTTCAACTACTGACTGATCTATATTCCCTTTCTGGGAAGTTACATCTTTCAGGGCCAATTCCCAATTCATTGGCAATGCCACTTTTACAGAATTTAATAAAGTTTAAGGAACTCTCCCCAAATGTATGTTTTTAGTTTAAACCCATGCAACTTTACACCTTGAACATAATTATTCACCAGATAAATTTTATTTCATTCAGCTACCATTTATTTTGTGCTTCCTGTGAGTCTGAATGAATGCCTTTCATAAAACAAAATTCTAAGCAAAATCATCAGCATCAATCTTTCCTATGAATGGCATACATTGTGTGAGTTAAAAGTATCATAGATGTTATCATGAGTTGTCCTTAGAGGGGTGGTGTTTGAATAGCTGGGAAGAAAACTTCCTTCCTGTCCCAAGTATGGATTTGTCTAGCTGGTACCTAGCCATTAACAGATGCAGAACCATAAACTTATATTTTTTATAGAGTCAGTTCCATCTAATGCAGAGTCTTTCTCTGTCTCTGTCACTATCTCTAGTTCTTGCTCCATATGTGAAAACCGTCCTTTTCTCCCTCCAATATTATGTGCTGAACACATCAGTCTGTGTAGCTTTTATGCATTTCTGCCATAATTATGCAGGTTTAACCTTTACACATGAATAAGTTACTGTGTAGGTGGCAGGATGAACAGTTAAAGAGCACTGCTGTTGCAGAACAAGGATATGGGAAATAGAAGAGCACAATGACTTTAAAAGTTTATGCTCTCTTAAATAGCTTTCTGTTGTGGTTACATTAGAGCAGAGTCACAAAAAGCATTACCAGAGTGTTTATTTATTCACCACTGAATTTCTTCCAGCCTTAAGGAAATGACAAATTTCTTAATCTTGTCCAGGAAGATTCATGTAGTTGAAAAATTCCCCCTTTTCTGAATCAGTTGTTTGCATCAAGACTTGCATTCATCTTTATGACCACTTTTGCTTTAATCCTTCCTAATTAGAGAAATGACGAAGCTACTCTGTGATGTTTATAGCTTCTCTAAATAGAGGTTTTAAAAAATTCTTGGATCATGATCTCTTACAGAATATCTGGAATCTGTAGGAAATATAAACAAGTATAATTTCAATAATGTGAATAACAAGTTAGCAATTTTTTTTTTATCATTCTAAGGTATTTTACTCTGTGTGTATGGGAGTGCATGTGTATTAGTATGTGTACGCAGTGAGGTAGAGTTGGAAGCCTTAAAAGGACATTAGTTATCAAGTAACTAATACATCATGTTCCTTTGTGTGTCTTTTCCATTAAATGGCTTCAGATGCAGAATGGATGCTTCCAAGAGATGGCAGAAAGGTTGTTCTAAAACACAACATTTGCGTTTCCTTCCTTCATGACTGTGCTATTATAAGCACTTACACAGGGTCCACAGACCTGACAATATGCAAGGGATCTGAAAAGAATTTAGGAAATCAATATATCCTTTTTATCTCTAAAATCTTACTGAAGGCAATCGTGTTCCATGAAAGGCAGTAGGAAAGGTCAAAGTGATGGAAAGAGTTAAAGCCAAGGCTGGGGAGGAAGGAAGCAATAGTATGTGAATAAGAAAAGCTGTATGTTGTCATCCTGCTTATTTAACTTATATGCAGAGTACATCATGAGAAACGCTGGGCTGGATGAAGCACAAGCTGGAATCAAGGTTGCTGGGAGAAATATCAATAATGTCATATATATAGGTGACACCACTCTTATGGCAGAAAGCAAAGAAGAACTAAAGAACTTCTTGATGAAAGTGAAGAGCAGAGTGAAAAAGTTGGATTAAAGCTCAACATTCAGGAAAACTAAGATCATGGCATCTGGTCCCATCAATTCATGGCATATAGATGGGGAAACAGTGACAGATTTTATTTTTGCGGGGGTCCAAAATCACTGCAGATGGTAACTGCAGCCATGAAATTAAAAGATGCTTACTCCTTAGAAACGAAGTTATGACCAACCTAGACAGCATATTAAAAAGCAGAGACATTACTTTGTCAACAACTGTCCATCTAGTCAAGGCTATGGTTTTCCCAGTGGTCATGTATGGATGTGAGAGTTGACTATAAAGACAGCTGAGCACCGAAGAATTGATGTTTTTGAACTGTGGTGTTGAAGAAGACTCTTGAGAGTCCCTTGGACTGCAAGAAGATCCAACCAGTCCATCCTAAAGGAGATCAGTCCTGGGTGTTCATCGGAAGGACTGATGGTACAGCTGAAAGTCCAATACTTTGGCCACTTGATGTGAAGAGCTGACTCTTTGAAAATACCCTGGTGCTGGGAAAGATTGAGGGCAGGAGGAGAAGGGGATGACAGAGGATGAGATGGTTGGATGGCATCACCGACTGAATGGACATGGGATTGGGTGGACTCTGGGAGTTGGTGATGGACAGGGAGGCCTGGCATGCTGTGGTTCATGGCATGGCAAAGAGTCAGACATGACTGAGCTACTGAACTGAACTGATAAATATAAATTAAGTATCAGTCATTCATTTTCATGTTGATGGATAAAATCTAAGATAATTTGAGTTTACCAATTTCAGAATTTTACATGGTGGACTAATATTTAGTCATACTAAATCATAAGGCTGTACTATGTATTTTCACCAAATAAGGGTCTATGAAATGTTAATAACTGTTACTTTCTAAGATTGGGTGCTATGGTAGGTATGTGTAAGAAAGTAAAGAAGAGGTAAGCTGATTTTTTATTTTGATATATGTTTTAATTAGCAGTTTAGGTGTTTTATAATGTTTGCTCTTTCTAGTTGGGGAGTAGTTAGTCATTTCTGGTTTATATTAAGAATGCCCACGCATATTGATAGCAAGTGGAGTTTGTGTTTCAGTGGGAATTTATCACATGAAGCTGCTTCTCACAGCTCCTGGAATCTCAGGGTTAATTGGAGTGTTATTTTTTGATGCAGTCACAACAGATCCGTTTCCTGTTCATGTAATCAGAACAAAGGTTTTGCAGCACACTTATTAAATTCTTCCAGCACCAAAGCCATTATTTAAAAAACAAGGCAAGCCCGTTTGTAGATAATGCCTCTGGAGGCTTGGATAGGAGGAGAAAAATAAGTTGTCTTCAGTCTAGAGGTGGCAGATTTTAGGAAAGAGGTATACAACTGTTTTTTTGTCAGACTAAGAATTTTAATTTAAGAACATCTTTCAGATCAAGAAAGAAGCACCTGCTATCCTAATCAATTAATACCAGGGAATTTAGACTGATGAAATGAGGTATTCTGGGTCTATAGTACAACTTTAATGTGCTCTAGGTAGCTTGCTATAACACTGTACTATGGATAAATGGTGATGTGTAAAACAATGTTCTTCCATGCAGGCATGGGGAAAGGAAAGGAAAAGACACCCAAGAGTCCTGATTTAACATGATGGTGGTGTCTTTGAGAGCCTGTCAGCTACCTGTAAACTGAGTCATTGTGGGAGATAAACTCTGGGATAATACATTTTCCATACTGAAACCTAATTTGCTTATGTATCACTAAAGGAGGGTTGGTTTTGCCTCAGTCACAGAGCAGGCTGAGAGATCACAGGCGTAGTAATGTGGCCAGGCACCTGCCTGTGGCTCGGGAGGAGAGGCCTAGGACCAGGTGGCAAACTGCTCAGTACCTCTGCCAAGGACACATCGCTGCTTTTGAATGCACTGAGCCTCAGCCCATGTTAACTACAAGCCCACCCCCTTGCTGCTTCTGTGCTCTCAGCCTGATGGCCATCCCCCTCACCCTACCACCTCCCCACCCCCGACCCCACCCTCATTTTTAGGATTCTGTGAATGAGAATTTGTTTTGTTTTGTAAAAGTGCTTTATTGGCATGCAAGTTCCTCCTCTGCTCCCTTCTCACAAGTGCCATAATAATAAACAGCACCAAAAGAGGTTAATTTTGCCAGACTTGGATTCCATCAGCCAGCGCTTTCCAAAGATCATCATGTTATTGCAAAATTAGACTTTTTATTACAGGAATAAATACTGTGCAGTCTTTGTAGCCAGCCTGTAATGGATTCCTCTGCGAATTCCACTAAATAACAAGGATTCCTTGTGAAAATAAAAGGCAGACAAGGTAGAGCAAACCAGCAATTACATATAATGCGCTGTTGTTTGCCTGCCAAAGCAGTTCATGAACCTGGCAGGAAGAGACTGGGGCATTTTTCAGGATTTTCACCCCAATTGCCTTGCTGATCGCCTCCCTCTTGATGAGCTGTTTACATGAAGGTGAACAGATTCTGCTGCTGTCTCTTTCTGTGGCCTTGTAGGACATCTTTATTATCTTCTTTCCCTTGTTCCGTTTCCTTCCTCCTGTGATAGTTCAGTTTCCATCCTAATTCCTTGTTTGCTTATGATCCAAATATCCATGAAAGCGAGAATCATGAACCAAAACTGCACTCTACCAGAGAAGGATGAGAGAGTGTACTGGTTGTGTTCCTTACAGATTATATTGATTCAGAGTATGGGTTTTATTTTATTTTATTTTTTTTTATTTTTAAACCTGAAACACTGTATTAGTTTTGCCAAACATCAAAACGAATCCGCCACAGGTATACATGTGCTCCCCATCCTGAACCCTCCTCCCTCTTCCCTCCCTACACCATCCCTCTGGGTCGTCCCAGTGCACCAGCCCCAAGCACCCAGTATCGTGCATTGAACCTGGACTGGCAACTCGTTTCATACATGATATTACACATGTTTCAATGCCATTCTCCCAAATCTTCCCACCCTCTCCCTCTCCCACAGAGTCCATAAGACTGTTCTATACATCAGTGTCTCTTTTGCTGTCTCGTACACAGGGTTATTGTTACCATCTTTCTAAATTCCATATATATGCGTTAGTATACTGTATTGGTGTTTTTCTTTCTGGCTTACTTCACTCTGTATAATAGGCTCCAGTTTCATCCACCTCATTAGAACTGATTCAAATGTGTTCTTTTTAATGGCTGAGTAGTACTCCATTGTGTATATGTACCACAGCTTTCTTATCCATTCATCTGCTGATGGACATCTAGGTTGCTTCCATGTCCTGGCTATTATAAACAGTGCTGCGATGAACATTGGGGTACACGTGTCTCTTTCCCTTCTGGTTTCCTCAGTGTGTATGCCCAGCAGTGGGATTGCTGAATCATAAGGCAGTTCTATTTCCAGTTTTTTAAGGAATGTCCACACTTTTCTCCATAGTGGCTGTACTAGTTTGCATTCCCACCAACAGTGTAAGAGGGTTCCTTTTTCTCTGCACCCTCTCCAGCATTTATTACTTGTAGACTTTTGGATCACAGCCATTCTGACTGGCGTGAAATGGTACCTCATAGTGGTTTTGATTTGCATTTCTCTGATAATGAGTGATGTTGAGCATCTTTTCATGTGTTTGTTAGCCATCTGTATGTCTTCTTTGGAGAAATGTCTATTTAGTTCTTTGGCCCATTTTTTGATTGGGTCATTTATTTTTCTGGAGTTGAGCTGTAGGAGTTGCTTGTATATTTTTGAGATTAGTTGTTTGTCAGTTGCTTCATTTGCTATTATTTTCTCCCATTCTGAAGCCTGCCTTTTCACCTTGCTAATAGTTTCCTTTGATGTGCAGAAGCTTTTAAGTTTAATTAGGTCCCATTTGTTTATTTTTGCTTTTATTTCCAATATTCTGGGAGGTGGGTCATAGAGGATCCTGCTGTGATGTATGTCGGAGAGTGTTTTGCCTATGTTCTCCTCTAGGAGTTTTGTAGTTTCTGGTCTTACATTGAGATCTTTAATCCATTTTGAGTTTATTTTTGTGTATGGTGTTAGAAAGTGTTCTAGTTTCATTCTTTTACAAGTGGTTGGCCAGATTTCCCAGCACCACTTGTTAAAGAGATTGTCTTTAATCCATTGTATGTTCTTGCCTCCTTTGTCAAAGATAAGGTGTCCATAGGTGCGTGGATTTATCTCTGGGCTTTCTATTTTGTTCCATTGATCTATATTTCTGTCTTTGTGCCAGTACCATACTGTCTTGATAACTGTGGCTTTGTAGTAGAGCCTGAAGTCAGGCAGGTTGATTCCTCCAGTTCCATTCTTCTTTCTCAAGATTGCTTTGGCTATTCGAGGTTTTTTGTATTTCCATACAAATTGTGCAATTATTTGTTCTAGCTCTGTGAAGAATACCATTGGTAGCTTGATAGGGATTGCATTGAATCTATAAATTGCTTTGGGTAGTATACTCATTTTCACTATATTGATTCTTCCAATCCATGAACATGGTATATTTCTCCATCTATTAGTGTCCTCTTTGATTTCTTTCACCAGTGTTTTATAGTTTTCTATATATAGGTCTTTAGTTTCTTTAGGTAGGTATATTCCTAAGTATTTTATTCTTTCCATTGCAACGGGAATGGAATTGTTTCCTTAATTTCTCTTTCTGTTTTCTCATTATTAGTGTCTAGGAATGCAAGGGATTTCTGTGTGTTGATTTTATATCCTGCAACTTTACTATAGTCAATGATTAGTTCTAGTAATTTTCTGGTGGAGTCTTTAGGGTTTTCTATGTAGAGGATCATGTCATCTGCAAATAGTGAGAGTTTTACTTCTTCTTTTCCAATTTGGATTCCTTTTATTTCTTTTTCTGCTCTGATTGCTGTGGCCAAAACTTCCAAAACTATGTTGAATAGTAATGGTGAAAGTATGGGTTTTAGAAGAAAGGTCTGAGTCCAGATGTTTTAGGCACCACATGCAAGCTGAGTAACTCTGGGGTATGTTATATAACTTTCCTCTTCTTCAGATTTCCTGTCTTTAGGATAGATACAAGGCACTGATACTCTATACTTCAGCATGTGTGGGAATCACCTGGAGAGCTTGGGTCAAGTGCACCAGGCAATTGCTGAGTTTCTGATTTAGAAATACCAGAGTAGGGGGCAAAAATTTGCCTTTCTAACATTCTGTCATGTGAGGCTGTCACAGGGAGTCACACTGTGATCTATAACACAGTGGTATTATGAGAATTAATAAGGTAGTGTATTTAAAAAGGTGTTTTTCATTTAGTCATCAGTCACTACACTATATGTCCATGAGAATATCCACCATCTGATTTCTTGTTTTCATTGAGAAACTTCGTGGTTACCCTCTTTCTAATCCTCAAACACTCAATTCATGTCAGCCTTTCTTCCTGAAACTTTGTGGACCCTACTGCTTTTTTTTTTTTTTTTTTTTTTGAGAATTATGAATCTGAGTGGTCTTCCTTACTTTCCCCCTTTTACCACTTAGCAATAACTGTTTTGTTCAAGCGCTTTATAGTCTTGAAGTACAAATCAAATTTAATTTGTCAGTCATAAGTTTAGCTTGTTGATACCTGTGAGTAAAAGCAGTAAAACTTTCTCTTCTTCCTGGAAGAGGAGAGAGGATGACCCGGTTCATTTCTGGTTCAGTTCCCCTGACTATGTGGCATATGTTCTGGAGGTTTTTACAGGATCTTTGCCCCAGAAGGCAGTTCCTTTCCTGACAATGCAGTGTGAGCTGTTCTAAGAGGTGGTGGATGGATGAGCTGCCAGTAGTGAGCTGGGTTCTCATCCTTATTCAGTGACTAGCTACCTGAATAAGTTTGGCTAAGTTGCTTACCATTTCTAGGCTTGGTATGTCATTCCACAATCCATCAGAGTAAACATGAAGGAAATGGTTCTCTAAGAGTCCTGTTAAGTCCTTCAATTCTGTGATTGTTTTTCCTAGAAATCTCACATATCAAAGACTACTAAAGGTTTGGGTAACTTTGATTATTTTCCTAAAGTGTTCACGTTATATGACTAAATACAAAAAAAGGTAATTTGAGGGCAAAGGGGGTGCTTAAATGGAATTTCCAAATGTTTTAAGGAATGATATTCTAGGAAATCATAAGAGATGCCATTCCTGCCCTCTCTCAATGCCAGTGGTTAGTAAACACCTAATATTATACCCTTCTTTGGGAAATCCATGCTATGTGTTAATACATGAAAGCCCCTGATAAGTTTTCCTCTCATGCAAGTAAAAGCTGAAAAAACTGCATTTACTTAAGTTGTGCAGTAAGTAAATGCAGTTTTTTCAGCTTTTACTTGCATGAGAGGAAAACATACATTTGCAATGCACACACAGTTTTTTCAATATCAACCAATTTTTTCCTAAATATTATACCACAAGTGCCCATTTAGAGGAAGCTGATCTGGAATTGAGTTCTGAACAATTATTCTTTTCAGAAATTCAGAATGAGGAGAGATCATTGCAATAGCTAGAGAAAGCAACATTTTCATAGAGGCATTGACCCTGAAGAACTACATCCCTGAGCCATGTATAGTGGCCCATCATGATCCATCACACCTGTGGGTGATGAAGTCTGAAACTCCTCAAAAGCAACTTATTCCAACCACTTGGTTAGGAAATATCAGAAGTGGTAACACCCAGGATTCCAGCCCAGTGCTCTTTGTACTGATTCCTGTCCTATGTCCTCTCACCTTACACACAAAATACCTGTTTCACCAAGGAAGCAATTCAACAAGGTGACAAATTCTAGTGTCCATTAGTGACAAAGAGTACAAGTGTCAGCAAGGCAGCAAAAGAGATATTTTGAAATGTTGTGACCGCTAGATCCTCTGCAATGGGACCTTGTGGTGACTGAATTTGTATATTTGCACAAAACTTGTCTAAGACAGCATGTCCAGGTCTGGGTGCAGGGTGTATCACATGCTAGCAAATACTCATTCAAGGTCTAAAGTTGGTAAACATAAGATGCACAGTGGGCAATATACTGAATATGCCAGGATGGCTTTCTCTAAAACAGCACTGTGGCCAAGTGGCTGAGTTAGTGATTCTGTTTTAGCTGGTTTTCTAAGTATATATCTAGGCAAGTCACGATTTTTCTCTGTGCATCGATGTTCTTATGTTAAATGGGGATAGTACTTGGGGCTGTTCACAGTCTGGTCTTATGGTGGTGTGGGAGAGACCATAGACCAATTCTGTGTTCTGGACCATAAAACTAACTGGGGCTACCCTGGTGGTCCAGCGGTTTAGAATCCACCATATAATACAGGGGACACTGGTTCCATCCCTGGTCCAGAAAGATCCCACATGGCTTGGGGCAACTAAACCCCTGTGCTACCTCTGGATCCCTTGCACTGCAACCCCTGAGCTCACACACCACAACTTCTGAAGCCAGAGAGCCCTAGAACCTGTGCTCCACAACAAGTGAAGCTACCACAATGAGAAACCTGCATGCCACAAAGAGAAAGCCTACATGTAGCAAGGAAGATCCAGCACAGCCAAAAAAAAAAAAAAAAAAAAAATCCCAACTCAGTATTGTTTAAAACAAAACAAAAAGCCAACACTGGAAGCAAAAATTTTTTAAAGGGTGAGAAATATAGTCATGTCAGAATTGCTCTATGAACTACTTGAGATGATGAATATGCTTATAAACATTCTATATAAATGAGACAGCATTACTATATTGATTATATTAATAGTGATTTATTTCTCTGTATTAATTGAAGTCTTCTACAAATGCCTGTTTTCAAATGTACATTTCCAAACAGTATTAATGTTTGAACTTGAAGCATGAGTCACTGAGTATATTTCAAAGGAACAAACTGAAAGTGAAAGAAAGGAGAAGGACTAAAATGCCAGAATTCCAAGTGGAATTCCTTCTCTTCTCCTCCATGGCTTTGCTAAGGAACAGCCTTTGGGAGGTCTCTGAAGTGAGAGAGGGACTACTTCTGATCTCTCAAGAACGGTCTTGTGATGTGTTTGTTAAGATTCTTTGGCTGCAAGTAACAGAAATGCATCAGATTGACGATACCAAAAAAGTGGAGAGAGAATATATTGAAAGAATCTGGGGAGTAGTTCAAATAATCCAGGGGTAAATTAGTAAACATCAAGTCATGAGAAATTGAATCAACAAATTAAATGTTAGGGGCAAGGGTTACCTTTTCACTTTCTTTTAAAGCTGCATAGCCTCTCACCTCTGATTTCAGTGTGAGCACGTCATATTTGTTTTCTCTAGACAGACTTTCTTTGCTTGGCATGAATATTCCGAATATGGTCACTCTCATTCTGATTTCATACTGCTTCCAATTGTAGAGCCTGCCCACACTGTTCAAAACCTCTGAATCCTGCTTCTAAATACTTTGGATAAATCATATTGCCTGTATTGGGTGAGTGCCTATTCTTCATTTGTCCATGGCTAGGACACAGACCATGCAGAGAATGCAAACATGGTGAAGAGGATCCCTTATTTGGAAAGGAACTTCTCAAATTAGGGAGCTTGTGCCAGACAGAAATCCCAAAAGACATGCACCACACTTTGTGACTAGTACAGTCAATGAAAAGACACACAGACTGATTTTTGTGCCTTTAGAGCCTGTGGGAATAGAAACTGAAGAGACTTAAGATTACAATTTAAGAGACATAAAAGGTAACGGAACAAATACAATAAAGATGTTTAGGGTGAACCTGTGCATGTCAGCTAGACATGCTGCCAGAGATACACGCTCACCAATCTTCAAGAATAGTTTTATTTTTGACGGGATTTTGCCTCTTGTTTTCTGCCTACTCCCTTTAACCTATCAATGAAGATGTGGGAAAAGAGAGTTTGAGTGCAACATACTTTCTTTAGGCTACATTCTGAAAATGATACTTGTGTCCTCTAAACACTGCCCATGCTTTTGTGCCTCTGTTTAGTCATAAGTCAAGAGGATGGGGTGTCTCTTCTGTGATCTTTTGGGAAGGACTGAGTGAGGTATTACCTGTAAAGTACTTAAGATAGTCCCTGTCATGTGGTAAAGAATCAGCATTTTTGTTACTTAATATTATTGCTGTTATTATTATTATTGTTTAACAATATAGCAAAAGCTTATATAAGCATAATCATATAGCAAAAACTTTTAGGAGAGGGGAAAAACACATTTGTTCAGGAAGAATTTTAAAGATGAGGCACAGCTTGTGATTTTGAATTGATGCTTTTGAACTGTGGTGCTGGTGAAGACTCTTGAGAGCCCCTTGCACTGCAAGGAGATCAAACAAGTCAATCATAAAGGAAGTCAGTACTGAATATTCATTGGAAGGACAGATACTGAAGCTGAAACTCCAATACTTTGGCCACCTGATGTGAAGAACTGACTCATTGAAAAAGACCCTGTTTCTGGGAAAGATTGAAGTCAGGAAGAGAAGGGGATGACAGGAGATGAGATGGTTGAATGGCATCATTGACTCAATGGACATGAGTCTGAGAAAGCTCCAGGAGTTGATGATGGACAGGGATGCCTGACATGCTGCAGTCCACGAGGCTGCAAAGAGTCAGACGTGACTGAACGACTAAACTGAGGGCTTGTGATTGACATGTAGTTCTTTACCAGACAGAGTGCATGGGGATGGGGCATTAGTTTAAATAAGAAATTGTGTTAATCAAAAATATACCATAGTAAGTCATAGGATGGGATTGATGCAGGAAAAGATTTGCCAACATATCAAAAGAACTACACAAATCAATAAGACACAGGAAAAGAGACCAATAAAAATGAGCAACCAGCTCAAAGAGACACTTCACAAATAAAGATATCCAAATGACCAAAATACATTGAAAACGTTCTCAGATTCACTAGTCATTAGGTAAGTGCATATTAGCACCACAATGCATTAGAACTGCATTACCTACCTGAATCAGTAAAATGTAAGCAGATGATAGTAAGCATTAGTGAAGACGCAAGGCAACTGGGAGTGTCATTTTCCTTTGAAGGAGTATACAGCCCCAAAATAAGAATATGCAAGTTTACAAAAAAATGTTTATATATATACCACATCTTCTTTATCCATTCATCTTTTGGTGGACTTTAGGTTGTTGCCATGTCTTGGCAATTGTGAATAGTGCGGCTATGAACGTATGAGTGCATGTATCTTTTTGGATTTGAGTTTTGTCTGGATATACGCACAGGAGTGGGATTGTTGGATTATATGGTGATTCTATTTTTAGTGTTCTAAGGAACTTCTATACTGTTTTCCATACTGGCTATGCCAATTTACATTCCCACCAACAGTGTAGGAGGGCTCCCTTTTCTCCACATCCTCTTCAGCATGTGCTATTTGTAGACATTAAGGATGGCCGTCTGACCAGTGTGAGGTCATTGGTACCTCATTGTAGTTTTGATTTGCATTTCTTTAATAATTAACAACTTTGACCATCTTCTCATGTTTCTATTGGCCATCTTTATTTCTTCTTTGGTGATCTGTCTATTTAGGTCTTCTACTCATTGTTCGATTGGGTTGTTTTTCTGTTGGTGGTTGTGAGATGTATGAGATGTTTGTGTGCTTCGGAGATTAAGCCCCTGTTGGTTGCACTGTTTGTAAGGATTTTCTCCAGTTCTTTAGGTTGTCTTTTCATTTTGTTTATGGTTTCCTTTACTATGCAAATCCTGTAACTTTGATTACCTCCCATGTGTTTATTATTGTTTTATTTCTATTGCCTTCGTAGATTGATCTAAGAAAACATTCTCTGATTTATGTCAGACAATGTTTGCCTTTGATCTCTTCTAAGAGTTTTACAGTGGGTCAGGTCTTGTGTTTAAGTCTTTAAGCTGCTTTTACTTTATTGTTGTGTATGGTGTGAGGATGTGTTCTAACTTCATTGATTTCCATGTGGAAGTCCAACTTTCCCAATGCCATTTGCTGAAGAGACTGCCTTTTCCCCACTGTATATTCTTGTCTCCTTTGTCAAATAGTAATTGACCTTATAACCCTCAATCTGAAGACAACTCAAATGTCAAAAAAAAGAAAATAGAATGGATAAATTGTGATATGTTCATTTAATAAAAAATGGGTTGAATTGAAAATAAATAAGCTATTATTAAAGCAACAATATACATGAATCTCACTGTGTTGAACAAAATAAGTCAGATGCAAAATAGGACATGCGGCATGATTCCATTTATATACAGTTTCAAAAACAGGGAAAGTTAATCTATGGCATTAGAAGGTCAGGATTCTGATTATCCACGGGGAGGAGTAACAGTAACTAGAAGGAGAAATGAGGGGGGAGCTTCTGGAGGGCTAATAATTTTTGTTTCATGATCTGTGTATATCATGGAAGAGTGTGTTTCCTTTTTTGAAAATATATCTGGCTGTAAACTTGTGTATCTATTTTCTAGAAACATAGATTTTATTTGAAAGGAATGCATACTTAGCCAAATAAAACATCCCCAAGAAATTTCTTGTTAAAAAGAGTTCCACAAAAATAACTCTTCTGTGGTTGGAGCCCCTGTCTGCTTCACATAGCACTGCGTATGTTTACATACTCTAAGATTGGTAAGCGCTGGACACATGAATTGATTTTGAGAGGACAGATGCTTTATTTGCAAATGCTTACCCTCTTGTGCTACAATTAATGAGCCTGCTCAACAAGCAGCATGCAGAATAGCCTGAGATTTACAGCTGAGCTGTACACATTCACAGAAAGCTGGAAAATACGGGAATAGCCAACTATTGCATGGTGATGAAGTGACAAGACATCCTGAAGTCATTCAGTGTTCAAGAAAAACATAAGAATAATTTGGGAGTCCTTGGCATTGGACCCACAGGAAAGATGGGCTCTTCCCTGGCATTTGTATGCCTATAAGTAGGACTTAAAGATTGAGGCATATTTCCAAATCCTCCCCTTATAGAGAAATATTAAATTCCTTTTATGTGATCATTCCTGGAAAG
The DNA here is from genome assembly GCF_029407905.1 of Bubalus kerabau. Classification (NCBI taxonomy): domain Eukaryota; kingdom Metazoa; phylum Chordata; class Mammalia; order Artiodactyla; family Bovidae; genus Bubalus; species Bubalus kerabau. Next base: position 28,998,263 of record NC_073645.1, read on the forward strand.
GTATTGTGGACTATAAGAGCAAAGACTGATATGGTAGAAATACCCTCTGACCTCAGGAGCCTCACCAAGATAATCTTACTAGCCTTGAAAGACCAAGCCTCTTTCTTTCCACTAAGTTGAACTTCAGGTTTGAAGCAAGATAAGAAATAAGTCACACAGAAGTCATCCTCATTTTAGGCTTCCAGGATAAGTTTTAAGAAACTTTTGCTAACATTTTCCTGACACTGTATGCATACACACCTTGAATTTTACATTGTTTATCTTAGTATATTTACTCTGTGCTCTTCCTTAGTTTGTGGAGGGTCTCAAAACATTGAACACTCATTCTCAGAAGCAGTGATCAAATACAGGGGAAGGGTTGGGCTAAGATAAAGGTATGGATCCGGTACATTTACCCTTGTCTTCCACATCCATGATATTGTTCAGTTATGTCTGTAGCTTCCACCAAGGCTGCAGTGACAGCAGCCAACACTGACCTGCAGTCTGAAGACCTCACTATAGCTGACTGTACCCTTCCTGCTCCTTTTTGATGAATGCTGTAGAACAATCCCAGCTGACAATTAAACTGGACAGTGGGCTCACAGTGGAAGCTGGGGGTGAAGTGAGTGCCATTTTTATTTTATTGACATGTTAAAATACAGGAAGAAATTGAGAGTTGCTAGGTCATGGAGGTTTAGCTGAAGGTTACATGATGAATAAAAACTCCAAATCTCATAATTTCCTCAAATTGTATACATATGAGAAATCTGATACAGAAGCAATGATGATTCACTAACAGAAATGAAAGCAGATTGGGGGAGGGGTCCTCCTCTTGTACAGAGTAGCAGATGTGATTGTTTTCATTGCATAAAATGATATACTATATTTCTGCTATGTAGTATTTATTCTACAAAATTTAAATGGTATTTTTTCTTATGTAATGACTGGAAAATGAGCTATCCCACACCACCAATGGAGGCTGCATTAAACTGTAGAAGACATACACTAACTTGGATTCCTGGGCTGACTAAATCCCCTAAGGGGTGAACAGAAGCTAAGAGGAAATACTTATACTTTTGAACTGAAAAACCTCCAGCAGTGTCATTCAGAATCAACTGATTCTGGGACTTTGTCCTCTAAGAGGAACCGGTAAAGAAAAAAAACTCAATAATGAAGTCTTATAGACTTAGAAGTTTATAAACTTTATTTCTCTAGCATTCCACTAGACAGACTGAGTAAACTTGTCTATATGTAGAATTTCTCTGAGAGAATAATCTATCAAACTTGCTAATATATCAAAGTGTTATATATACCAATGTGTGTATATAAAATGTATAAAACACATATAAGAAACTTGAAATTTAATGTCCATTAAAAATCGATTTTGGATGAAGTGAACAGAGTCTCTGTTACCAGTGTGTAGGATTTTCTGCATAGGGAGACAGGACTAAAGAATCAGAAGGAAATGGTGTGTATTTAGTCAGTAGCCTACACTGAACTACATAAGAACAGTAGCACAAAAATAATGGAAAGTAAGAATAGAGGGAACTGGGGACTCTGTATAGACTGAACGCTATCCTTATGGAGGAATTCAGATAGGCCTCTGTGTGATCTTTCAGACTTGGATCATAGGCAATTACAAGGATTTGCCTGGCAAGACTTGTGGGAGTAGCCGCCTCTGCCACATCAAGCCTGGTGAACATCCAGTGCATGCATGTTTCCTGGAGGGAGTTCCTTTTAAAAACTCAGCCTTCCCTTCAGAGGCCTCTCACTGAGGGCCTCAGAGGAGGTACTTCCCAGGCACCTCTGCCAAGATCACTTTATTAGGAGCCTCAGCTGAGACATTTTTCTCCACTTAGACTCAGAATGTTCCATTTCTAGCCCCCACCCTTTCTGGCTATGAGTCCATTAAAGATCCATTGTTCCAGGCTCCTCTGTAGACAAGTCCCCCTGTCTGTGCTTCATCCACCTGACCCCTTCCTGGTGCTGTTCTGTGAGGATAAACGGAACACTGGGGAGCCAGAGCTTCATTTTGCCTCTTGCTTGTACTGTTATGATGAGTGAATAAAAGTTTAATTGTTACATTCACTTTGGCCCATTGTCCTAGTTGAACGCCCTGACACCTGATTGCTTGACAAAATTAAAAAGCTTACAAGTGACTTTCGCTTTTAGCTAACGCAGAGTACTTTTATCACATTTTTCTACAGTGAACAACTATTAAAGCCGAATGAAATAAAATGTGACTCTTTGAAGGCATCAGAACACAGCTGAGAGGGTCAGGATTTGATGGGTCACGAACCCCCCAGAGATTGGCAGCACAATGAGGTAAGCCAGACATGCTTCATCACTTTTCCTCTTAAGGCATTTACCATTCTTAAGCATCACTGGGCTGAGAGGATAATCAAAATTGGATGATCTGAGCTTTCAGTAGTCTCACAGAGTGGGGATATAAAAGTTAGAAACTGGTATTACCAGGGCCAAAATGTTGGCGAAGGGGGAAACCTGGAGAAGGATGCTTTATATTTGACACCACGTTCCTCCTCAGGGCTTTTTCTGATTCCTAATCTTAATGAGACAAAAGGGGTGGAAGTCAGCAGAATGTGGAAGCTGAGAAACTAAAAAATTAAGCTGTGTTTTTTATAGTCTCATAGGGCTGGGAGGACAAAAACTGGGGCAGAGAACAATAGGGAGTTGGACCTAGGGGTTCAGTTGAGAAAGTGAAAGTGCTAACTCCAAACAATACAGAATGCCATAAAGACCAGCCTTCACCAAGAATGAGACCCAAGACTGAATAATTTGAAAAGCTAAATGGATTAAAGCAATATTCTCTGACACTAAGTCTCTAACAGGGCAATAAGTGATCATCTCTGGATACTCCAGAGCCTTTGAAAATTCTTATCCATATGGACAGAATTCAATTTAAAACTAGAACATCAGATATACCTGGAGACAGGACCAAGACACAATAAAGAAAAGGAAAATAAAGCAAAAGAAGCAAAAAAATCAAACCATCTTCATGATAGAAACAGACCCAGATCTTGAGATTTCAGATATAAATGATAAATAAATGAGAATTAAATTTTTAAGAAGAGATAGTAAGATAAAGAATTTCACTAAAGAACTAGGATCTCTGAAAACAAATGAAAATCTTGGACTACAAAAATACCATAAGTTAAATAAAAATTAGTTTAATAGCATAATAGATATAGCAAAAGAGAAGGTAAATGAATTGGAAAAGAAGCCAGAACAAAATATCCAGATTGAAGCAGTGGTACAACATGGATGGAAAATAGAGAAAAAAGGGTAAAGACCTATGTACTTCAGTGAAAAGATTGAACACATGCACTTTAGGAGTCTTGATGGTGAGAAGAGAAAAAATGGGGTAGAAGTAATACTTGAAAATATGGTGGCCTAGAAATTTTCACAATTGATGATAGATTGTGGGCCCAAGCAGAGTAATCTGAAAAAATATGCATAAATGCACATGATACAAATAAGTTAAAAAAGTGATGATGGCTATTCTGACTGGTATGTGGTGATACCACATTATAGTTTGAATTTGTATTTATTTAATAGTGATGTTGAGCATCTTTTCATGTGTTTTTTATCTATCTGTATGTCTTCTTTGGAAAGAAAAAGAAAGTGAAGTCACTCAGTCATGTCCGACTCTTTGTGACCCCATGAACTCTAGCCTACCAGGCTCCTCCGTCCATGGGATTCTCCAGGCCAGAATAGTTCAATGGGTTGCCATTTCCTTCTCCAGGGGATCTTCCTGACCCAGGGATAGAACCTGGGTCTCCCACTTTGTAGGCAGATGGTTTTATCATCTGAGCCACCAGGGAAGAAAGGTCTATTTAGAACTTCCACACAGTTTTGATCAGGTTATTTGCTTAATATTGAGCTGCATGAGCTGTTAGTATATTTTGGAGATTAATCTCTTATCAATAGCCTCATTTGCAAATATTTTCTCCCATTCAGTGGATTGTCTTTTTATTTTATTTATACTTTGCTATGCAGAAGCTTTTAAGTTTAATTAGGTCCCATTTAAAAATCTTTGTATTTATTCTCATGACTCTAGGAGGTGGATCAAAAAGATATTGCTGCGATTTATGGCATAGAGTGTTCTGTCTGTGTTTTCATCTAAGAGTTTTCTAGTATCCAGCCTTACATTTAGGGCTTTAATCTATTTTTACTATATTTTTGTGTGTGGTTTTAGGTTGTTCTAGTTTATTTCTTTTACTTATAGCTGTCCAATTTTCCCAGTACCACATATTGAGGAGAAAGATTTCAAATAAAAGACTCAGAACAGAGGATTGAAAACCATAGCTATGCAAATACTAACAAAAGAAAACTTGGGCAGTTATACTAAGAGACATATTACCTAACTTTTTAATTAATCATTAATTTATTCAGTATACTAATATATAAGCATTAACATACTAAATACTACTACAATTCTGGATGGGTATTTGATAATGACAGAAAAGTCAGTCCACCAAGGAGATATGATATCTCCTTCTAAATTCATTCTAAATTTAGAATGAATGGTTCTAAATTCATTGAATTTCAAAAGACTGACAGTACTGTTGATGAAGATGTGGGGCACCGGAAATCTCACCACATTCATTGCTGCTGGGAAAATTAATCTTTATAGCACTTTTGGAAAACAACTGGAAATTTCAATTAAAGCGAAGCATATGCTTACCTTATGACCCAGAAAATCCACCAGTAAGTAAAGTGAAAGTGAAGTTGCTCAGTCGTGTCTGACTCTTTGCGACCCCGTGGACTGTAGCCCACCAGGCTCCTCTGTCCATAGGATTCTCCAGACAAGAATACTGGAGTGGGTTGCCATTTCCTTTTCCAGGGACCAGTAAGTAAATTCCCCCAATAATTAAAGCACAAGTTCACTGAAAGACAATTACAATTTCTCCAATAACCCAAACTAAAAAAATGTCTACAGACATTTTAAGATAGTCCTAAATGTCTATCATCTAGAAAACAAATAAATTTTGTTTTATTCATACAATGAAATATTATACAGTAACTAGATTGAACAATCTATGTTCAATTTAGAGCTATGTTCAATGATAAGGATATATCTCATAGGCATTGTATGGATGAAGGAGATTACAGATAAAAGAGTATGCATTATGTGATCTCTTGTGTACAAAGACGAAGAATAGGCAAAATTATTCTGTATAACAGGATTCATAGTATTTGGTTGGTGGCTGGATATTTGTTGGAAAGAGGTACAAGGGAACAAAATGGAATGCTGGAGATTTCTATATCCTCCGTCTATTTGACAGTTACATAGGGCTATGTGTATGTGTGTGTGTGTATATGTATACATGTATATGTGTGTGTGTATCTGCCGCACATTTCCAAGCTCTGTGGGCTTTTCTGGTGGCTCAGCGATAAAGATTCTGTGTGCCAATGCAGGAGATGCAAGTTTGATCCCTGGGTCAGGAAGAAACACTGGAGAAGGAAATGGCAACCCACTCCAGTATTTCCAGCCTGGGAAATCCCACACACAGAGGAGCCTGGCAGGCTATAGTCCATGGGGTTGCAAAAGAGTTGGACACAACTAAACAACAACTCCACGCTCTACATTCAAAATTTGTGCATATTATTGTATACCTTGATTAAAATATGAACAGAAAAAGTAGGCAACAACAATAAAAAACAAAACCATTTTTTAAAAATACATGAACCATTTAGCTTGAACCACATTCAAGAGTTTATATCCAATGCCACGCAGCACTGATCTTCCTGAGTGAAAATCCTTGCAATTCTGAAGGATCTCCAACTAGCAAGGTCCAATTTAAGCTCCCTTTCTCCATATAATCTTCCTTGAATCCTCAGACTATTGTATTCCCATTCTTCACCTTAAATTTCTTTAACATTTAGTGACATTCATCCCCCTTAATTTTACTATTGATGCATACTATTCTACAAGTTGCAAAGCAGTAACAAAACAACCCCTAAAATGAATCTCTATATCATCCAGTGCGGCAGAGGATCAATAATTCCTTCCCTTATTCAGTAGTGAACTAAAGGAAAGGCACATTGGGCATCACAGCAAATTTAACAAGTGCAAATAGGCCCCTGTGGATGTATTCTATTTAGATGCCTAAGCTGAACAACTCATCTTTGGACTTTTGAAGCCTCAGTGATTAAAAAGAAATGTACATATACACTTTCCAATTAACATGTTTCTAGCTCTCAGGAAATGGGAATATCATAGGCCCTTTAAGAAAGATTGTATCTTTGTATTTGAAAACAGTGTAAAGAAAACAAAAATATGTCAATGAATATTTTTATTCTAACAAGCAAAATGCTAGATTTGAAGCTAAAAGTTCTTTTTATCTCCTTGGATGCACATCTTCATATGAAAAAAGGTAATTTATTATGCAAATAGAAGCCACATGACATCTGCATGCTAGGTTGCCTCTGTGCTCAGTCTGACTTTTTGCAACTCCATGGACTAGAGTAGCCCTCCAGGCTCCTCTGTATTCCAGACAAGAATACTGGAGTGAGTTGCCATTTCCTATACCAGGGGATCTCCCTGACCCAGGGACTGAAACCGTCTCTTGCATCTCCTATATTGGCATGCAGATTCTTTACATCGGCACCACCTGGGAAACCCACATGCTAGGTTACAGTTACCAAAATATGGCTTCACTAACTGAGAAATTACAGAGGGTGGAAGAGCATGCATCCTCTTTTGCACATGGTCTCTTAGACTGAGTTTATAAGTGAAGGACAAAGAGGTCCTTGGAGCTTTCAAGAGAGGCTTTGTTAGATCCAGGTATCACTGATCTACCTGTGGAGGGTAGAGCTGGTTGATGCCCTTCTTCCAAGTTGCATTTAGAACACAGCTCTGCTCTGAGACTGAGGATTAGTAGTTTCAGTGAACAATGCATTGTTCTAATATATATTTTATGAGAGTATTTATCTGTATCTGGCTTTCATACTAGCTCATTTGTTTTAGAGTATTTACTATATACAATAATCATTTCACTGTCACCTTTCTAATAGTTAGCCCATGTTCTCTTCTTGCCTAATCATCTTGGCTGCATGGTACATTTTAGCTAATTATAGAAGAAATGGTGATGGGGTTGCTGAGCACTAAAGGAACGATGCCTTTGGCTACAGAGATGTTAGAGGTAGAGTGACAGCTATGAGGCTCAGGCAATGACAGCTTAGGTGCCGTGAATTGTGATGTAGACTAGGATGCAAGAAAATTTTAGAGGTAACAGGTATCTTATACAAATAATTATATTTGATTAAATGAGGAGAGTGAAAAAGTTGGCTTAAAACTCAGCATTCAGAAAACTGAGATCATGACATCCAGTCCCATCACTTCATGGCAAATAGATGGGGAAACAATGGAAACAGTGACAGACTTTATTTTTGGGGGCTCCAAAATCACTGCAGATGAGACTGCAGCCATGAAATTAAAAGACACTTGCTCCTTGCAAGAAAAGTTATGACCAACCTAGAGAGCATATTAAAAAGAAGAGATGGTACTTTGCCAACAAATTTCCATCTAGTCAAAGCTATGGTTTTTGCAGTAGTCATGTATGGATGTGAGAGCTGAACCATAAAGAAAGCTGAGTGCTGAAGAATTGATGCTTTTGAACTGTGGTGTTGGAGAAGACTCTTGAGAGTTTCTTGGACTGCAAGAAGATCCAACCAGTCCATCCTAAAGGAAATAAGTCTGAATTTTCATTGGAAGGACTGATGTTGAAACTCCAATATTTTGGCCATTTGATGTGAAGAACTGACTCATTTGAAAAGACTCTGATACTGGGAAAGATTGAAGGCAGGAGGAGAAGGGGACGACAGAGGATGAGATGGTTGGATGGTATCACTGACTCAATGGACATGAGTTTGAGTAAGCTCTGGGAGTTGGTGATGGACAGGGAAGCCTGGGGTTCTGCAGTCCATGGGGTCACAAAGATTCAGACACAATTAAGCGACAGAACTGAACTGAAATGAGTGTAAAAGAAAGAAAATATATAGACTTCAGACCTGAAATATATGATCTAATTTAAGGTTCAAAATGTGATAAATAACTGGAATCAATTCTGAAATTTTTTTCAGGACAGGTTTCTGGAACTTACTTACTCAGATTTTATAATTTTTTAAAATAGATTACATAAATCTACATATAAAAGCTCCTGAATAATTTGAATGATAATCCAAATTTGAGGAGCACTGCTCACCTTAACTATGACTAAAGAATTTGCCATAGCTTTATAGTCACTAAAATGTATTTATTAGGAAAGAGTTTAGTGGAAGAAAATTAAATTCCAATTTAAAAAACTATTCTAAGAATTTAATTTTTAGAGAAATTAGTAGATATTTCAATTATTTTCTATAGTTCTATTTTCCACTCTTAATTACCAGTAAAGCATCTTACAGGCATTTATATCTGTGTGTTTTACTTTTAATTATCAATGTAGCTTTGCAAATGCTATTTAACTTGCTATTTACAGCCTGAAAATGAATAGCCAAAGTTTATTGAGAATTTATGTGTAACTTCATTCAATGCTGAGCACTCTGCATGCATCACCACATTTAATCCTTACAACAACCCAATAAACTGGTATAATCAATGTCCCTGTATCAGACCAGTAGATTCTACCACTGATGCTTACAAAGACCAACAAATTGTCCAAGATGACAAAATTAACAAGTGGTGAAGTCAATACTCAAGTTCCTAGAATCTATTACAAACCCAAGCTGTGGCCATTACACCAGTCACATACCCCACATGCTTCAGTTGGAGATACATACACCTAATGTGTTCTTTATGGTACACTTTGAGACCAATGGTACAATAAGCGAAACAATGCAAGTAAGATTCCTTTGTTTTTATCTTTCATTTCCTTGCAGTTCACTTGCTAGATAATACCATCCACAAGCATAAAATCAATGCACTTCTCACAGTTTGATATTTTCAAATATGTAGTTCTCTCTCCCTGAAATACCTGTTCTTGCCATGTGGATGGGATGAAAGTCATCACATGACTTCCAGCAAAGGAAGGAAGATGATGGTCTGGGTGTGTGTGAGCAGCTTCCTCCAGGAGAATAAAGGGCCTGCAGTTGCCCTAACATGATGCAATTTCAGTGTCAAGGGGGTAAGGCTGACAGTGACTGTATCAAGGGCTGTGTTCCACAAGGACCTCTTACGGAAGCCTAGATCGGGACTCTACGTGTGACTGTGAGGCCTCAGCAGTCTATACTTGCATAAGCCTCCTGGTATTACTGGAGAAAAATAACACATGGACCACCTGCTCCAGCCCTTCTTCCCCAAAGCTTTAGATCTCTCTTAGCCAAACCTATTCTCCTGTTCACAGGAGAAACAGAGGCCTTTATTCTGTTATTAAACACAAACAACAAAAGAGGGAGTTGAGCACTAATTTGATCTTGTGATCTATCTGAGCCTGGTACATCCTCTTGTTAGTAATTCTTGTGATATCCTATATAGAAAGAATCTGTCCTCTCATGATGACCTGTTAAAAACATCAGGAAAAAAAAAAAAAAAAGAAAAGACAGAGTGTCACTTAGACACCAAGAAAAATATCTGTGAGTTCTCTGAACTATAGTAATAAATAACATCGATCGGGTGCTTTCTCTTTTACAGGAGCTGTTTCTTATAAACATTTTGGTTGTACTGTTTTAATGGCACCCCATTCCAGTACTCTTGCCTGGAAAATCCCATGGATGGAGGAGCCTGGTAGGCTGCAGTCCCTGGAGTCGCTAAGAGTCGGACATGACTGAGCGACTTCACTTTCACTTTCCACTTTCATGCATTGGAGAAGGAAATGGCAACCCACTCCAGTGTTCTTGCCTGGAGAATCCCACGGACGGAGAAGCCTGGTGGGCTGCAGTCCATGGGGTCGCATAGAGTTGGACACGACTGAAGCAACTTAGCAGCAGCAACAACCCCATAAGGTTAAAATTACAATTGACTCTTGAACAATGTGTTAACAGGTTAAGGGGGCTGATACTTTGTACAGATGAAAATCCACATAGAGCTTTGGACTCCCTCAAAGCAGGTCAATAGCTTTCTATTGACCAGAAGCCTTAACAATAATGTAAATAGTCAACTAACATATATTTTTGTATGTTATAGGCATCTACTGTATTCTTGCAAGTAAGCTAGAGAAAAATCATAAGGAAGAGAAAATACATTTACTGTAGGTATAATTGTTTATTGAAAAAGATCCATGTCTAAGTGGACTTGAGCAGTATTTATGTGAAAATATGAGTGTCAACTCTACACGTATTTTCATTGCACAAATAGGAAAGAGGTCAGAGTTAGTAAACAGCAGCCATACTTAAAAATAGGAATTGTGTTGCTAGTAAAAGTTGTCCTAGCCACTGTTCTCTAATTTTCATCCACCCCAAACTTTAGGTTATGTTTCAACTCACTTTAGCATACAGCTAACATCAAATGTTTAAAAACATTGAGCTCTCTCTAATAGGGCTTTTTCTGCCAAGTGCTCTGTATCACTGGTTTTCAGGCTAAAGTGAAGCAAATTAATATAGGTAAGGGCATTAGGGATATGTAATCAGTCTCTATCAACTTCATGTATGAATCCCTGATTGATAATAGAGAAATCTTGATGTTACTCTATAGAACATCCATACTCTCTGAACACTCTCAGAATGTCCATTCATTATCAATGCCCTGATCTGCCTGCACTTGTTTTCCCAATCCCATCAAACAGCTAATTGCCACGGTTGTTTTAACTTATTTTACTTAGTTAAATCATTTAAAGGCAATAGCATTCTTAAAAAGACATAGTCAAATCAATAAAAGCACTAGAACAAAACCACCATTCCCCAATGCAATAGGAGAATACTTCAGTTTCTGTTTTATTGGAAGCAATTATCAAATGAAAAGCATCCTTTAATACTGAAAGTTGGCCCATGTAGGTACAATTCCCAGTTGTATCGAGTTTTACTTCTATAAAACATGTAGGTAAAGAGAAAGCCCTCAAGCCTGATCAGAGGCATAGATGGAAACTAATTTTCCTTGCATTTCCATCAAAGCTGCTTTGAGGGTAACAACTTCACATATGTCAAAACACAGTCAAGCCTTTTCGTATATACATTATGGTTCTAGTCATTTTTGGAGATAAAATATATTGTGTGATACCATGCTTAGTGTTCATGCATGCTTCCTGCAATGTCATCTGTTAAAGATTCATTGAACTCTTATTGTATACCAGGTACTGGACTTTAGATGTGTGTGTTGTTGAAGTTCTCTCTGTACTCATGAAAGGTGATGGCATGACTTTTAAATGCTCAGTGATTGATGAGTGTCTAAAACCAGAGAACTTTCAGAAGACCTACTTTGACAGCCCAAAGAAGCAGGAGTATAGAATAGAATGCATTGGAGACAAGAAATGTACACAGAGAGACTAAGGTTGAGTATTGAAGGTAAAGTCTCAAAACCACAGTTTCATAGTATTCAGTTTCCAACAAAGCAGTGACTTGTGTGGGTAAAAGGCAAAAGCTGTAGGATCAGGAGGAGGCAAAGCCTCTGTGTTCTTGCTATGGTACCTGGGAAAAGTACATCATCTCTCCCAACCTCAGTTTCCTTATCTTAAAGTGGAGATAATAACACCTTCTCACTGAGTTGCTGGGAAGACTGAGAAGCTACCCTGGTAGCTCCTCTTGTTAGTCAAATGCCCATTATTTTCATATAGGGCATTCTGTCTTGTAAAGAACCTAACATTCTTCTTAATATAAGCATGATTATTATGATGTTGATGAGGGTGATGTAAAGTCATAATTCGGGACAATTCTCTCTGTTACTGCAGAACATTTTTGCTTATGTTTTGGTTCAAAGGCTGTGGCACTATGTTCAAAATATCTTTGCTCCCTATGATACCACCCAAAGAAGGAAGGCATCAGGATCAAATGTCTCCAGGTCCAGGAGTAGATGAGGAAATCTACATAGCATGAGACCTGAATTCTGATCTTGTCTCTGTCACCTACCAGCTCTGTATCCTTGGGTTAGTCTTCTACTTGCCCTGAGCCTCACAGTGTCCTCATCTCTAGACTGGGGGTGGAAATAGGCCTCATTCAGAATGGTCATGGTGATAATGTAAGTCATAAAATCCCATGTCACATTTCCTGTGGACTTTCTGATGGCCCTGCCATATGGTTGACTTGCTTTAGGGCTGGCACAAATACTCTGGTTCTCTCTCAGTCTGGGCACATATAGTATTACAATGTCACACCCAGAAGACTTGTTTTGGTAAGTGAAATGTAAGCAGAAATGTCCTTTCATTTCTATGTAGAAGCTTTAAGGGTCAGGGAGCACTGAATTTTGATCTCCTCTTTCCTCTGATATACCAACCAGCACGTCGTTGAAAGATGGAGACTTTCTATTAGGTTAGAATCAGGCAAGAGAAGGATGGTGGAATAAAGCTTCCAGCTGACTCTCAAGACATAGACTTTTGTCATTTTAACCCAAAGAGATTTGAGCTTTGTTACTAGCCTAAACTAATATACACTGTCTAATGTTGTTGTTGTTAGTGTTGTTATTATCTTTGCTACTGATGGACACCTTACCTTCATTTCTGAGTTGTTGTTAAAAAGAGAGTCGATACCTGTTTGGTGAGGTAAAATGTCTCTTGAACTGCCAGTTAGTAACAATGAGAATGGTATTAGCTTTTGAAGACTATTATGCAGTAAGTTTTATTGTATGCATTTTCCTTGTATAGTAAGATTGAGTTTTTACAATGATCCTGTGAAGGGAGTTGCTGCTGCTGCTGCTAAGTCGCTTCTGTTGTGTCTGACTCTGTGCGACCCCATAGACGGCAGCCCACCAGGCTCCCCCGTCCCTGGGACTCTCCAGGCAAGAACACTGGAGTGGGTTGCCATTTCCTTCTCCAATGCATGAAAGTGAAAAGTGAAAGTGAAGTTGCTCAGTCGTGTCCGACTCTTCATGACCCCATGGACTGCAGCCTACCAGGCTCCTCCGTCCATGGGATTTTCTAGGCAAAAGTACTGGAGTGGGGTGCCATTGCCTAGTCTGGTGAAGGGAGTACCACTCTCCTATTTTACATACGAGGAACTAGAGCTGAGATTTGAGTTTGAATCTTGACACATCCACCTAATCCCTTACTTGTGTGAACTGGTCTAAATTACCAAAAATTTTTGTCCCATTGCAAATCATGTTATTCTCTGAGAATATAAAGAATGGCTTCCACAAAATGGCAATGTGGTATGGGCTGGGCATGAGAAGGTCAAAGAAAGTAAGGAAATATAAAACTATTTAGAAACTAATGTTTAGTTTCTTCTTTATTTTTCATAAAGTTTGAAGATTCATCTGCTTTTATTTCCTTTTCCATTTTCTGTTATTTATGTTTGAGTTCCTTGTTTGTCAGGAACAGCGAGTTAGTTCTTGCTCTGGGCCTGGAATGGCTAAACTGAAGGTAGGTGCTTCTAAGTGGAAGATGATTCATATTGATTTTTCTATTATCTGCCTCTTCCTATCCATGCTTCTTCTTTTGTTTCAGATCATTTTTACCTGAAAGGTAACAATTTAGGAGAAATAATGGGAAAACTTTTCTCTGTCTTAACTTACCTCCAAAGGGATGTCAGAAGTTAAAGAGTAGTTTTTATTTTTGACAGACTCTGTACTATCCCCAACATCCTAGTTACAAAGATGTAGATTCCTGTAAGTGTGAACCATGCTCTGCTATCAATCTGGGCTGAGTGGGGCTCAGTGCAGCTCAAAGGGTACTTATACCAGTATCCTTACTGGAGGGAATGATTACAAGGAAGTGGAACTATCATGGATAATTCCAGGTTTCTGTAATTCAGAAATTAAAACCATTTGTTAGCTAAGATACCCTAGAACCTATCTTTAGCCATCCTCATTGGCGTCATCATCTACCCATTTCACATCTTTAATATTTCCCCTGCAAAACATTCCCTTCCCTAAGCTTAAATAGACTTGACTTTTGTACCCTAAAATAGTATGGCATGTTAAATTGGTGCCAAAAGAAAGTGCAAAGGTAGAAAGTGGGCCTGAGTAAGACACATAGGACAGTGTACCAAGCCTGGCTTGAGTGAAGTATTTAATAAAATACTTTTATTGTTTAAAAGAAAAAAGAAACCTGAATATGTATGAATGGTCTAGCTTACTGCTCTACTTAATATATAAAAATACAGCTATTTTAATCTTTCTAAAATAACCTGAGCAACTATAACAATAATGGAATGAAAAAAAAAATTGTGATTTGAGGGAGGTAGGGAATATATATATATACACACACACAACTTTTCATGAACATCCAATCTCCCTGAGAGAAGTAAAGTGACTCTGATCTCGGCACATCCTTTTCCTTTTTTTCCCTTGAGGAGAGTTGCCTTCCAACTAAAGGAAAGGCGGGTGTTTTCTGGATGGTTATTCTCTAGAAGCAGAGCTCAGCAAGAGTACCTCAGCAGAGTCCCACTGATGCTACAATTGCTCCTTGTTTGTAGGCTGTGACCTCGATCTTGCTCATGAACCTCCTTCTACATGGCCAATGAGAGCAGTGTACACCATGGAAACTGAAGAGGGTGACCCCAGAAGCTGCTCATGAAGACTTTGTAATGATCACTTTGTCCTCTTTGTTTTTTTCCTTAGAACAGAATCTGCCACAGAATATTCACCAGGGAGAGAATATTCTCTGGCTGAAGGCTGTGTGCACAACGCTATTACAGTCGTTTTAGTGAGTGAGGCTACACAGAAAGATAAAAGTCTTTCCTCCCTCGAATTTCACAGTAAGCAAAAATGGAGCAGTTCTTGCCATTTGAGCTTTAAAAACTCTTTAGGGGAGTCTGCTACATGATTCCATTTAGTAACCAGTGACGCAATCCAATCTTATACCATAACCTTGGATTTCCTTGATCATTTCATTAAAAGTGGTCAATCTGGTACATTTTCTTTTTGGAAGATACACTTGACAAAAAGTCTTCCTTTACATGATGGAATGATACTTTTGAAGTTATTACCTAATGAAATTGAAAGAGGCTTGCTCCTTGGAAAACTATGACCAACCTAGACAGCATATTAAAAAGCAGAGACATTACTTTGCCAACAAAGGTCCGACTAGTCAAAGCTATGATTTTTCCAGTAGTCATGTATGGATGTGAGAATTGGAAAATAAAGAAAAGCTGAGCATGGAAGGAGTGATGCTTTTGAACTGTGGTGGTGGAGAAGACTCTTGAGAGTCCCCTGGACTGCAAGGAGATCCACCCAGTCAATTCTAAAGGAAATCAGTCCTGAATATACATTGGAAGGACTGATGCTGAAGCTGAAGCTCCAATACTTTGGCCACCTGATGTGAAGAACTGACTCATTTGAAAAGCCCCTGATGCTGGGAAAGATTGAGGATAGGAGGAGAAGGGGACGACAGAGGATGAGATGGTTGGATGACATCACCAACTCGATGGACATGAGTTTGAGCAAGCTCCAGAAGTTGGTGATGGACAGGGAAGCCTGGTGTCCTGCACTCCATGGGGTTGCAGAGTCGGACACGATAGAGTGACTGAATTGAACTGAATGATTTTTACACTCTAATGTGTTTTGGGGAAGATGAATTTTCAAATGCATTTGAGAAATAAAGTGTAAGTGAAAGTCACTCAGTCGTGTCCGACTCTTTGTGACTCCATGGAGTATACAGTCCATGGAATTCTCCAGGCCAGAACACTGGAGTGGATAGCCGTTCCCTTCTCCAGGGGATCTTGCCAACCCACTGATCAAACCCAGGTCTCCCGCATTGTAGGTGGATTCTTTACCAGCTGAGCCATAAGGGAAGCCCTTTGAGAAATAAAGTTTCTATGATTTTCTCTCTATCTCAAACTCTGGAAGAAATCAGTGGAGTTAGTTGAATGTGATGCAAGAAGCAGAAAAAGGCAACCCTGAAACTCCGTGTCAGTGTAATTGTTTCAGAGACAGTCAGCTTTTCCTGTGGCCTCTAAGAAGGGTTCAAAGGTTAACTGAGAGAGAGCTGACATCTCCAAAATGGCTGTATCATAGCTAAAAAGCTGTCTGGGTCATAAACTGAGGACCAGATAAAGAGATAAAGATACAGACATTTTGTCAGACACACTCATTCATTGACCAGAGCCTGGTGAAGACAAGTCTCAGTAGATACACGCTTCAAACAATGGAAAGGTCATGGAAAAGATGTATTTCCTGAAGCAAGGATTTTTTACATAAAGCATGCAAAGTCTACCTCTTAACCTAAGGTAGAGAAGGGAGGTGGAAACAATTCTGACTTCACTGAAGTTTAAACCTGAAAACAAAGAAGATACTGAACCACCAGGGTTTACCCAGAAATTGTGAGGATTATAGGTTATGACATCAACTAAAATGAGGGTTCAATAGAGAATTTGAGTTTCAGAAAAATAATAAAAATATGATAGCTGCTTTTTTTTTTATTTTGCGCATGTGAGTATATGTCTTGAAAAATATTATACCTGTTATATATTGAATTGATGATCTTTATTATACCTTCTGGAATCATTAAAATATCCTTTTCCACATGACAGCTCTACAGAAACTGAAGCTAACTCTAATGTTTTCACTAAGTCACTTCTCCAGGATGAACATGGGCAGAATAATCCAGCTGAGAATCTAATTTCCTGATTCCCAAAACCGTCAGCATTTTTCTCTTCTGTGTACATACAGGTTTTAGGCAATCCTCTTAGAACAAAAGATAAAAAATATTTCCCAAGGAGTTTTAAAAGCAATCCCAAGGCTTTGGACCTGCTCCTTAAGATTTTTTGACTCAGTTGTTCTGGGGTAGGACCCAGATCTGAGGCCATGATACTAACATGCAAATGCTCTGAGAGATTAGAATACAGTTGTTGATGTTGTTCAGTCATTCAGTCGTGTCCAACTCTTTGTGACCCCATGGAATGCAGCACACCAGGCTTCCCTGTCCTCCGTCTTCCAGAGCTTGGTCAAATTCATGCCCCTTGATTCATTGATGCCATCCAACATCTCATTCTTTATCATCCACTTCTCATGCCTTCAATCTTTCTTAGCATCAGGGTCTTTTCTAAAAAGTCAGTGATTCATATCAGGTGGCCAAATTATTGAATCTTCAGCTTCAGCCTCGGTTCTTCCAGTGAATATTCAGGATTGATTTCCTTTAGGATTGACTGGTTGGATAACCTTGCAGTCCAAGGGACTCTCAAGAGTCTTCTCTAACACCACAGTTCAAAAGCATTAATTCTTTGGCACTCAGCTTTCTTTATGGTCCAACTCTCACATCCATACATGACTACTGGAAAAACCATAGCTTTGACTATATGGATTTTGGTGGTAAAGTAATGTCTGCTTTTTAATATGCCATCTAGGTTGTACATAACTTTTCTTCCAAGGAACAACCATCTTTTAATTTCATGGCTGCAGTCACCATCTTAGTGATTTTGGAGCCAAAGGGGAAAAAAATTTGTCAGTGTTTCCATTGTTTCCCATCTATTTGCCATGGGGTAATGGGACCAGATACCAGGATCTTCATTTTTGAAATCCTGAGTTTTAAGTAAACTTTTTCACTCTCTTCTTTCCCCTTCATCAAAAGACTCTTTAGTTCTTTTACTTTCTACCATAAGTGTGGTGTCATCTGCATATCTGAGATTATTGATATTTCTCCTGGCAGTCTTTTTCTGGCTGGTGCTTCATCCAGCCTGGCATTTTGTGTGATGTACTCTGCATATACTATGTTAAATAAGTAGGGTGACAATATACAGTCTTGATGTACTCCTTTCCCAATATGGAACCAGTCCATTGTTCCATGTTCAGTTCTAACTCTTGCTTCTTGACCTGCATACAGATTTCTCAGGAGGCACGTAAGGTTGTCTGGTATTCCCATTTCTTTAAGTATTTCCCACAGTTTGTTGTGATCCACACAGTAAAAGACTTCAGCATAGTCAGTGAAGCAGAAGTAATGTTTCTTTGGAATTCTCTTACTTTTTCTATGACCCAGTGGATGTTGGCAATTTGATTTCTGGTTCCTTGTTTTTTCTAAATCCAGCTGAACATCTGGAAGTTCTCGGTTCATGTACTTTTGAAGCCTGGCTTGGAGAGTATTGAGCATTACTTTGCTAGCGTATGAGTTGAGTGAAATTGTGTGGGAGTTTGAACATTATCTGGCATTGCCTTTCTTTGAGATTGGAATGAAAACTGACCTTTTCCACACTTGTGGCCACTGCTGAGTTTTCCAACTAGCTGGCATATTGAGGGCACCACTTTCACAGCAGCATCTTTTAGGATCTGAAATAGCTCAACTGGACTTCCATCACTTCTACTAGCTTTGTTCATAGTGATGCTTCCTAAGGTGCACTGGACTTCTCACTCCAAGATGTCTATCTTGAGATGAATGACCACACCACCATGGTTATCTGGGTCATTAAGATCCTTTTTGTATAGCTCTACTGTGTATTCTTGCCACCTCTTCTTAATATCTTCTGCTTCTATTAGGTCCATACCATTTCTGTCCTTTATTGTGCCCATCATCTTAGGAAATGTTCCCTTGGTATCTCTCATTTTCTTGAAGAGATCTCTAATGTTGCCCATTCTGTTGTTTTCCTCTATTTCTTTTCATTGATCAGCTAGGAAGGCTTTCTTATCTCCCCTTGCTCTTCTTTGGAATTTATATGGGTATATCTTTTCTTTTCTCCTTTGCCTTTCACTTTTCTTCTTTTCTCAGCTATTCATAAGGCCTCCTCAGGCAATGATTTTACCTTTTTGCATTTCTTTTTCTTAGGGATAGTTTTGATCACTGCCTCCTGTGCAATGTCGCAAACTTCTGTCCATAGTTCTTCAGGTGCTCTGTCAATCAGATCCAATCCCTTGAATCTGTTTGTCACTTCCACTGTATAGTAGTAAGCGATTTGATTAGGTCTTACCTGAATGGCCTAGTGGTTTCCCCTACTTTATTTAAATCTGAATTTTGCAATAAGGAGTTTATGATCTGAGCCACAGTCAGTTCCTGGTGTTCTTTTTCCTGATTGTATAGAGCTTCTCCATCTTCAGATGCAAAGAATAGAGTCAGTCTGATTTCGGTATTGATCATGTGGTGATGTCCATGTATAGAGTCATCTCTTGTGTTGTTGGAAGAGGGTGTTTGCTATGACCAATGTGTTCTCCCGGCAAAACTCTTTTAGCCTTTGCCTTGCTTCATGTTGTACTCCAAGGCCAAATTTGCCTGTTACTCCAGGTATCTCTTAACTTCCCACTTTTGCATTCCTGTTCCCTATGATGAAAAGGACAACTTTTTGGTGTAAGGTCTTCTAGATCTTCATAGAACTATTCAACTTCAGCTTCTTCAGCATTAGTGGTTGGGGCATAAATTGTGTTTACTGTGATATTATATGGTTTGCCTTGGAAATGAACAGAGACCCAGTTTACCTCCCATTAGAATACTTTCACAAGCCTCTTATCCTAACCAATTAGAGGGAAGACAGAATGAAAACCACAATCACAGAAAACTAACCAAATTGATCACATGGATCATGGCCAAGACATAACTTGTAGGCCCACCAGAGACAGATGGGTCATGATGGAGAGTTCTGATAAAACGTGATCAAATGGAGAAGGGAATGGCAAGCCACTTCAGTGTTCTTGCCTTGAGAACCCCATGAACAGTATGGAAAAACAAAGAGATATGACACTGAAAGATGAACTCCCCAGGTCAGGAGGTGCCCAGTATGCTCCTGGAGAAGAGTGGAGAAATACCTCCAGAAGGAATGAAGAGGCTGAGCCAAAGTGTAAACAACACCCAGGTGTGGATGTCTCTGGTGGTGAAAGAAAAGTCCGATGCAATAAGAACAATATTGCATAGGAACTTGGAATATTAGGTCCATGAATCAAGGAAAACTGGAAGCAGTCAAGCAGGAGATGGCAAGAGTGAACATCAACATTTTAGGAATCAGTGAACTAACATGTGCCAGAATCAGTCAGTTCAGTTCAGTTACTCAGTCATATCCTCATCATTGCGATCCCATGGACTGTGGCACGCCAGGCTTCCCTGTCTATCACTACCTCCTGGAGTTCACTCAGACTCATGTCCATTGAGTCAGTGATGCCATCCAACCATCTCATACTCTGTCATCCCCTTCTCCTCCCGCCTTCAATCTTTCCCAGCATCAGAGGCTCTTCAAATCAGTCAGTTCTTCACATTAGGTGGCCAAAGTATTGGAGTTTCAGCTTCAGCATCAGTCCTTCCAATGAATATTCAGGACTGATTTCCTTTAGGATGGACTGGCTGGATCTCTTTGCAGTCCAAGGGACTCTTGAGAATCTCCTCCAACACCATAGTTCAAAAGCATCAATTCTTCAGTGCTCAGCTTACTTTGTAGCCCAACTCTCACATCCATACATGACTACTGGAAAACCCATAGCTTTGACTAGATGCACCTTTTTTGGCAAAGTAATGTCTCTGCATATTAATATGCTGTCTAGGTTGGTCATAACTTTTCTTCTAAGGAGCAAGTGTCTTTTAATTTCATGGCTGCAGTCACCATCTGCAGTCACTGTTTCCATTGTTTCTCCATCTATTTGCCATGAAGTGATGGGACCAGATGCCATGATCTTAGTTTTATGAATGTTGAGTTTTAAGCCAACTTTTTCACTCTTCTCTTTCACTTTCCTCAAGAGCCTCTTTAGTTATTCTTCGCTTTCTGCCATAAGGGTGGTGTCATTTGCATATTAGAGATTATTGATATTTTTCGTGGCAATCTTGATTCCAGCTTGTGCATCCAGCTTCTGATTCCAGCTTGTGCCATAATGGGGGAATTTGATTCAGATTACCATTATATCTACTACTCTGGCAAGGATCTATTAGAAGAAATCTAGTAACCCTCATAGTCAACAAAAGAGTACAAAATGCTGTACTTGAGTTTAATCTCAAAAATGACAGAATGATCTCTGTTCATTTCCAAGGCAAACCATTCAATACCACAGTAATCCAAGTCTTTGCCCCAAGCACTATTGCTAAAGAAGCTGAAGTTGAACAGTGCTAGAATCCAGATTTGGCACAATAAAGCCAATGAGAGGTGTGCAGGCCTCTATGAGCATTTTCCTTTCACTAGATACTAGTTCTTCACATAACTGCCCAATGTAGCATTTTTCCTTGGCAATCCCTAGCTCACTGTATCATCCGCTCATCTAGTCTTTCCTCCTCCACCCTTTTCTGTTAGTGAATATATTGGTTCACTTAATCCAGTATTTATTGAGTGCTCTTTGTGTCCAGTGTCTAGAACACTGTGTTGCTGTTAGTGTCCCAAATATTTGGCAAAACTAATACAGTTATGTAAAGTTTAAAAATAAAATAAAATTTAAAAAAAAAAGATGATAAAGGTAGAAATCGTATTGTGGAGGAAGTTGTGCTCTACTCCGAGGTAATGATAAACAGATAACTTTATTGCAGGGATGTAAGTGCTATGAATTGTTTTATCTAAAACAATCCTAGGATTCTGGAGGAGAACCAAATGGGAATTTATTATATCTGGGAAAAAATAATGTAGGGACATTGAAGAAAAAGCATGAGTCAAGGCAAGAGAAGAGTTGGGTATGCATCTGAAGCTGGGAAAATTCTGGGCTGGAGTCTGAAAAGTGCAATCTAGATTCTAATCATTCCTGGAATGACCATTTTCAAAACAAAAAAAAATATGGTCTCAGGGTAATTCAACTTAGCATTACAATCTGGAACTCCTGGTCTAGTTAGCCATCACTCGTATTACTCCTAGATCAGTGTTTCCCAGACTGTAAATATGAGTAACTATCTAGAGATCTTGGTTAAGTACGGATCCTGACTCATGAAGCCTGGGATGGAGTCTAAAACTCTACAGCCTCCCTCACAGTACCAGTGTTGCTGATCTGGGGACCACATATTGAATGGCAAAGTACTACAGGAATATCATGTGAGAAAGAAAGATTCCCTGTTTCAAATCTGGGCAGCCAAAAGGTAATTTCTTAGAACACAAATCAACAGAGTTCAGAGTTGGAAGCCTCATCAACACAATAAGAGAGGAAATTTTCACTAATTGATTCTAATTTGCCACCAAATCATCATCAACACAAATGATTAGAGAGACTCACTGCCTAAAATGATGCTCATTGGTTTGGTAATGGAGCCTGTGCAGGCTTGTGAGCTACCCATCCATCAATGGCATCTCTTGTCATGCTATCTGATGTAGTTTAGTGATGGGCCCATATTTCTCCCATTTCACACATGAGTCCATTTCTATGAGAGAAGCAATAAATAGGAAGTGTAAATATGGATCTGGTACATGATTCAAAAAGACTGCCTGCCAGTCCTGCTCACTCAGCTCCTATTCTCTCTGGCTAATTTATCCTACATGGGGATTCAGGTGCATGTCAGGGAATATTGGAACGGATTGAAACAAAGTCTTCCATCCAATTTCACTGCAGATTTCAAGTAACAGTGTAAGATGGCTTGGGCAAAATGCTCCCAGAAGCCTGCATCAGTTCACACTGGGAAACCTACTCAATTTTAGATATATTGATGTTTAACAATATGTCACTGTTTGAAACTCAAAAGAAACTGCTTCCAGGGTTTCACAGGCTCCTTCTGGTTCTCTGTTCCCTTTGCCACAAACAATAATGTTATCTGTATTATCCTGCCTGTCAGCCAGAATTTTCCTGTGCCATGTGGTAGAATTCTACTAAAATGTGGACCTAGGATCTGAGCATCAGAGAAGGCAATGGCAACCTACTCCAGTACTCTTGCCTGGCAAATCCCATGGACAGAGGAGCCTGGTGGGCTGCAGTCCATGGGATCGCTAGGAGTTGGACAGGACTGAGCGAATTCACTTTCACTTTTCACTTTCATGCATTGGAGAAGGAAATGGCAACCCACTCCAGTGTTCTTGCCTGGAGAATCCCAGGGACGGGGGAACCTGGTGGGCTGCTGTCTATGGGGTTGCACAGAGTTGGACACGACTAAAGTGTCTTAGCAGCAGCAGCAGGTTCTGAGCATAGTGAGACTGGTTTAATTAGTGCTCTTTACTAGGTAATGATCCCCCAAAGCACAGATGGAATATCTTAGAAGCATAAAAGTAAGTTCCTCACCCTGTATATGCTGCATTGAAATCTCTTGTCAATTAAAAAATAAAAGAGAGAACAGACTTGTGGACACAGTGAGGGAGGGAGAGGGTGACCCAAATTGAGAGAGTAGCATTGAAGCATATACATTATCATTTGTAAAATTAGGCAGCTAGGCAATGGCACCCCACTCCAGTACTCTTGCCTGGAAAATCCCATAGATGGAGGAGCCTGGTAGGCTGCAGTCCATGGGGTCGTGAAGAGTCAGACGCGACTGAGCGACTTCACTTTCACTTTTCACTTTCATGCATTGGAGAAGGAAATGGCAACCCACTCCAGTGTTCTTGCCTGGAGAATCCCAGGGACGGGGGAGCCTGCTGGGCTGCCGTCTATGGGGTCGCGCAGAGTCAGACACGACTGAAGTGACTTAGCATTAGCATTAGTATGGCTTAGCGGTATGACGCAGGTAGCTCAGATCCAGTGCTCTGTGACAACCTAGAGGGATGGGATGGGATGGGGTGGGACGGTGGGAGGGTGGCTCAAGAAGGAGATGACATATGTAAGCCTATGACTGACTCATGTTGCTATATGGCAGAAATCAGTAAGCCTATGACTGACTCATGTTGCTATATGGCAGAAATCACCACAATACTATAAATCAATTATCCTCCAATTTAAAATAATTTGTTTAAAAACTCAGATGATTCCAGTAGAGAACTCAGGTTGAGAATCCTTGGATTCGATAAAATAAGAATTTCTTAGGAATATGGGTTGTTGGATATGAAAAGAGCAGACAGAGAACTTTCTTTTCTCCTGTAATTTAGAAGACCTAAACAAATCAGGATATTCTCCTCAATTAACCCTGTTCTTTTTTATAATAATCTCTGCTAAGTCACTTCAGTCGTGTCCGACTCTGTGTGATCGCATAGACGGCAGCCCACTAGGCTCCCCTGTCCCTGGGATTCTCCAGGCAAGAACACTGGAGTGGGTTGCTATTTCCTTCTCCAAAGCATGAAAGTGAAAAGTGAAAGTGAAGTTGCTCAGTAGTGTCCGACTCTTGGCGACCCAATGGACTACAGCATACCAGGCCCCTCCATCCATGGAATTTTCCAGGCAAACGTACTGGAGTGGGGTGCCATTGCCTTCTCCAATAATCTCTAAATAGAGAATAATAAAGGACAGAAATGGTATGGACCTAGCAGAAGCAGAAGATATTAAGAAGAGGTGGCAAGAATACACAGAAGAACTGTACAAAAAAGATCTTCACAACCCAGATAATCACAATGGTGTGATCACTCACCTAGAGCCAGACATCCTTCAACATGAAGTCAAGTGGGCCTTAGGAAGCATCACTATGAACAAAGCTAGTGGAGGGATGGAATTCCAGTTGAGCTATTTCAAATCCTGAAAGATGATGCTGTGGAAGTGCTGCACTCAATATGCCAGTGAATTTGGAAAACTCAGCAGTGGCCACAGGACTGGAAAAGGTCAGTTTTCATTCCAATCCCAAAGAAAGGCAATGCCAAAGAATGTTCAAACTACCACACAATTGCACTCATCTCACACTCTAGTAAAGTGATGCTTAAAATTCTCCAAGCCAGGCTTCAACAGTATGTGAACCGTGAACTTCCTGATGGTCAAGCTGGTTTTAGGAAATGTAGAGGAACCAGAGATCAAATTGCCAACATCCGTTGGATCATTGAAAAAGCAAGAGAGTTCTAGAAAAACATCAACTTCTGCTTTATTGACTACGTCAAAGCCTTTGACTGTGTGGATCACAACAAACTGTGGAAAATTCTGAAAGAGATGGAAATTCCAGAATACCTCACCTGCCTCCTAAGAAATCTGTACACAGATTAAGAAGCAATAGTTAGAATTGGACCTGGAACAACAGACTGGTTCCAAATCAGGAAAGGAGTACGTGAAGCCTGTGTATTGTTACCTTGCATATTTCACTTATATGCAGAGTATATCATAAGAAATGCTGGACTGGATGAAGCACAAGCTGGGATCAAGATTGCTGGGAGAAATATCAACAACCTCAGGTATGCAGATGACACCACACTTAATGGCAGGAAGCGAAGAAGAATTAAAGAGCCTCTTGATGAAAGTGAAAGAGGAGTGAAAAAGTTGGCTTAAAACTGACTCTTCAGAAAAGTAAGATCATGGCATCTGGTCCCATCACTTTATGGCAAATAGATGGGCAAACAGTGGAAAAAGTGAGAGACTTTATTTTCTTGGGCTCCAAAATCACTGCAGATGGTGACTGCAGCCATGAAATTAAGAGACACTTGCTCCTTGGAAGAAAAGTTATGACCAACCCAGACAGCATATTTAAAAGCAAGGACATTACTTTGCCGACAAAGGTCCATCTAGTCAAGTATGGATGTGAGAATTAGGCTACAAAGTAAGCTGAATGCCGAAGAATTGATGCTTTTGAATTATGGTATTCAAGGAGACTCTTGAGGGTCCCTTGGACTGCAAGGAGATCCAACTAGTCCATCATAAAGGAAATCAGTCCTGAATATTCATTGGAAGGACTGATGCTGAAGCTGAAGCTCCAATACTTGGCCACCTGATGGGAAGAACTGACCCATTTGAAAAAACCCTGATGCTGGGAAAGATTGAAGGCAGGAGGAGAAGGGGATGACAGAGGATGAAATGTTTGGATGGCATCACCAACTCAATGGACATGAGTTGGTGAGTAAACTCTGGGAGTTGGTGATGGACAGGGAGGCCTGGCATGCTGCAGTTCATGGGGTTGCAAAGAGTCGGACATGGCTGAGCAACTGAACTGACTGACTGAAATAGAGAATATTATGAAGTGAAGTGAAAGTCACAATTGTGTCCCACTCTTTGCAACTCCATGGACTATACAGTCCATGGAATTCTCCAGGCTGGAATACTGGAGTTGGTAGCCTTTCCCTTTTCCAGGGGATCTTCCCAACCCAGGTATCAAACCCAGATCTTCTGCATTGCAGGCGGATTCTTTACCAGCTGAGCCACAAGGGAAGCCCAGAGAATATTATAATGGAAGTCAAAAGATATTGTTCCATTTTCATCAGACATTCAGTATTGCTTTTGGAAAGTCCAGTTATATACCTGAGTATTATAAATTGTGTGTTGATTTGCTTTACTCTGGGTATTTTTTCATTCAGTGTACCTTTAAAAAAATATTTATACCTTAGATTCACATAATTATTATGAATGTAGTTCATATTCATAATGTGCAGAAATATTCATAATGTGCAGAAACTTCTATGTTCTACAGCCAGTATTCCCTATTACTTTTTTAAAAATTTATTCTTAATTGAAGGGAAATTGCTTTACACTGTTGTGTTGGTTTCTGCCGCACAACATTGCAAATCAGCCATAATTATATATTAATCACCTCTTTCTTGAGCCTCCCTGCCCTCCCCAAATCCCACCCCTCTAGGTCATCCCAGAGCCCTGGGCTGACCTCTCTGTGTTATATAGCAATTTCTTACCAGCTTCTTTACACATGG
The DNA here is from genome assembly GCF_029407905.1 of Bubalus kerabau. NCBI lineage: Eukaryota > Metazoa > Chordata > Mammalia > Artiodactyla > Bovidae > Bubalus > Bubalus kerabau. The sequence continues at coordinate 29,024,843 of NC_073645.1, forward strand.
TAGTGTATATATGTTGATGCTACTTTCTCCATTCATCCCACTCTCTCCTTCCCTCTACTGTGTCCCTATCATTTACATCATTTATTAGTATGGTACATTTGTCACAATTAATGGATCAATATTGATACATTACTTTTAGCTGATGTCCATGCATTATTCAGGTTAACTGAGTTTTTCACTAGAGTTCATTTCTGTTCAAGGATCCCATACAGAACACCACATGCTATTTAGTCATCAGAACTCCTTAGAATTCTCTCCAGTCTGTCAGTTTCTTAGTCTTTCCTTGTTGTTTATGCCCTTGAGAGGTTTGAGCTTGTGGCCTTGAGATATTTTGTAGAATGGCCTTCATCTGTGGTTTGCCTGATATTTTTCTTGTGGTTAGAATGAGGTATTATGTTTTCTTAAAGACAACCACAGAGGTAAAGTGCTATTTCATTATATTGAATCAAGGGTTCATATTGTGAGCATGACTCATCATTGTTGATATTAACTTTGATCACCTAGGTAGGTATAGTGCTTGTCATATTTCTCCACTGTAAGTTCTTCTTCCTTTCCATACTGTACTCTTTGTAATAAAACTGCAATATTCAGCCCATACTTGAGGACTGGAGAGTTATGCTCCACCTTCTTGAGAGTGAGCATCTATATAAATTATTTGAAATTCTCTTTCATGAAAGATTTGTCTATTCTCCCACTTTTATTTATTTAATCATATATACATACAAATGATTTTATTGAATTCATTTTATACTTTGGGTTGCTGTGCTGTGCTTAGTCACTCAGTCATGCCCAATTCCTTGCAACCCCATGGACTGCAGCCCACTAGACTCCTCTGTCCATGCAGATCTCCATGTAAGAATACTGGAGTGGGATGCCATGCGCTCTTCCAAGGCTATGATGCTTTAAAATGTTTAGCTATTGGGAGCTCCTACGGTTGGCTCCTGTATCCCTTTGGCAAACCGCCATTATTGTATGAGTTGTATTTGAGCACTCCTTTACTTCCTGGCACTACCCAAAGTTCCAGGCATATATTATGTATTTCTCGCACAGTCTTACAGCCATCCAAAGGATGGTATTAAAAACATGGATCTGGATACTAGGTGTACTTTCGCCAGCTAGTGTGAAATAGTTTTTAGGTGCTCTCAGCTGACAGAGCTAGGGGATACATGCATGAATAGTAACATGTATGCATATGCTCAAGCACACACACATATCATGATCTATATTTATCTTAAGCTAAGTATAAGTTCATAATGATGTCTTCAACTCTAAGGCATTACTACTATGATAATTTAGCCTTCTCCTCCTATTTATCTATAGTCCTATAATCTCCAGAATGGGAAAGACTAGAGATCTCTTCAAGAAAATTAGTGATACCAAGGACAATTTCATGCAAAAATGGGCTCGATAAAGGACAGAAATGGTATGGACCTAACAGAAGCAGAAGATATTAAGAAGGGGTGGCAAGAATACACAGAAGAACTGTACGAAAAAGATCTTCACAACCCAGATAATCATGATGGTGTGATCACTCACCTAGAGCCAGACATCCTGGAATGTGAAGTCAAATGGGCCTTAGAAAGCATCACTATGAACAAAGCTAGTGGAGGTGATGGAATTCCAGTTAAGCTATTTCAAATCCTGAAAGATGATGCTGTGGAAGTGCTGCACTCAATATGCCAGCAAATTTGGAAAACTCAGCAGTGGCCACAGGACTGGAAAAGGTCAGTTTTCATTCCAGTCCCAAAGAAAGGCAATGCCAGATAATGTTCAAACTCCCACACAATTTCACTCAACTCATACGCTAGCAAAGTAATGCTCAAAATTCTCCAAGCCAGGCTTCAGTAATACGTGAACTGTGAACTTCCAGTTGTTCAAGCTTGTTTTAGAAAAGGCAGAGGAACCAGAGACCAAATTGCCAACATCCGTTGGATCATGGAAAAAGCAAGAGAGTTCCAGAAAAACATCTCTTTCTGCTTTATTGACTATGCCAAAGCCTTTGACTGTGTGGATCACAAGAAACTGTGGAAAATTCTGAAAGAGATGGGAATACCAGACCACCTGACCTGCCTCTTGAGAAATTTGTATGCAGGTCAGGAAGCAACAGTTAGAACTGGACATGGAACAACAGACTGGATCTAAATAGGAAAAGGAATACATCAATGCTGTATATTGTCACCCTGCTTATTTAACTTATATGCAGAGTACATAATGAGAAATGCTGGGCCGGAAGAAGCACAAGCTGGAATCAAGATTGCCGGGAGAAATATCAATAACCTCAGATATGCAGATGACACCACCCTTATGGCAGAAAGTGAAGAGGAACTAAAAAGCCTCTTGATGAAGGTGAAAGAGGAGAGAGAAGAAGTTGGCTTAAAACTCAACATTCAGAAAACGAAGATCATGGCCTCTGGTCCCATCACTTCATGGGAAACAGATGGGGAAACAGTGGAAACAGTGTCAGACTTTATTTTTTGGGCTCCAAAATCACTGCAGATGGTGGCTACAGCCATGAAATAAAAAGACGCTTACTCCTTCGAAGGAAAGTTATGACCAACCTAGATAGCATATTGAAAAGCAGAGACATTATTTTGCCAACAAAGGTCCGTCTAGTCAAGGCTATGGTTTTTCCAGTGGTCATGTATGGATGTGAGAGTTGGACTGTGAAGAAAGCTGAGCACCGAAGAATTGATGCTTTTGAACTGTGGTGTTGGAGAAGACTCCTGAGAGTCCCTTGGACTGCAAGGAGATCCAACCATTCTGAAAGAGATCAGCCCTGGGATTTCTTTGGAAGTAATGATGCCAAAGCTGAAACTCCAGTGATTTGGCCACCTCATGCGAAGAGTTGACTCTTTGGAAGAGACTCTGATGCTGGGAGGGATTGGGGGAAGGAGGAGAAGGGGATGACAGAGGATGAGATGGCTGGATGGCATCCCTGACTCGATGGACATGAGTCTGAGTGAACTCCGGGAGTTGGTGATGGACAGGGAGGCCTGGCGTGCTGCGATTCATGGGGTCACAAAGAGTTGGACATGACTGAACAACTGAACTGAACTGAACTGAACTGATAGTCTCCAACTTCCACAGTGAGAATCCTGGCTCCTAATATCCACTATTTATTTACTTATATTCTATTTCAGTATCCATGTATAGTGATTTTAGAAGTGTTAACCTATATCTCTGTGGGGAAAGAACTTTATCATCTTATATACAGTTATTAAATGCAGTTCCTTTTCTGTTTAGCCTTTTGCCGGCTAAGTCACATCAGTCGTGTCCGACTCTGTGCGACCCCATAGACAGAAGCCCACCAGGCTCCCCCATCCCTGGGATTCTCCAGGCAGAACACTGGAGTGGGCTGCCATTTCCTTCTCCAATGTGTGAAAGTGAAAATGAAGTCGCTCAGTTGTGTCCGACCCTTAGCGACTCCATGGACTGCAGCCTACCAGGCTCCTCCATCCATGGGATTTTCCAGGCAAGAGTACTGGAGTGGGTTGCCATTGCCTTCCCCATTTAGCCTTTTAAATCCAGTAATTTCTAAATTACTTTGGTCATTTCCTTATATATTTAACCGCTTCAGTAAAGTGGTTCAATGTATTTGTTGAACATAAATGAGTTTTTTAATCAGATTCTCTCTTTCATCCTGGGATGTTAACATTTACTCTTCAGTTCAGTTCAGTCGCTCAGTCATGTCCAGCTCTTCGCGACCCCATGAATCGCAGCACGCCAGGCATCCCAGTCCATCACCAACTCCCGGAGTTCACTCAGACTCATGTCCATCGAGTCAGGGATGCCATCCAGCCATCTCATCCTCTGTCATCCCCTTCTCCTCCTGCCCCCAATCCCTCCCAGCATCAGAGTCTTTTCCAAAGAGTCAACTCTTCGCATGAGGTGGCCAAAGTACTGGAGTTTCAGCTTCAGCATCATTCCCTCCAAAGAAATCCCAGGACTGATCTCCTTCAGAATGGACTGGTTGGATCTCCTTGCAGTCCAAGGGACTCTCAGGAGTCTTCTCCAACACCACAGTTCAAAAGCATCAATTCTTCAGTGCTCAGCCTTCTTCACAGTCCAACTCTCACATCCATACATGACCACTGGAAAAACCATAGCCTTGACTAGACGAAACTTTGTTGGCAAAATAATGTCTCTGCTTTTCAATATGCTATCTAGGTTGGACATAACTTTCCTTCGAAGGAGTAAGCGTCTTTTAATTTCATGGCTGTAGTCACCATCTGCAGTGATTTTGGAGCCCCAAAAAGTAAAGTCTGACACTGTTTCCACTGTTTCCCCATCTATTTCCCATGAAGTGATGGAACCAGATGCCATGATCTTAGTTTTCTGAATGTTGAGCTTTAAGCCAACTTTTTCACTCTCCTCTTTCACTTTTATCAAGAGGCTTTTGAGTTCCTCTTCACTTTCTGCCATAAGGGTGGTGTCATCTGCATATCTGAGGTGATTGATATTTCTCCCGGCAATCTTGATTCCAGCTTGTGTGTCTTCCAGTTCAGCGTTTCTCATGATGTACTCTGCATATAAGTTAAATCAACAGGGTGATAATATACAGCCTTGATGTATTCCTTTTCCTATTTGGAACCAGTCTGTTGTTCCATGTCCAGTTCTTTTTCTTTCTTTTTTTTTTAATTTTATTTTATTTTTAAACTTTACATAATTGTATTAGTTTTGCCAAATATCAAAATGAATCCGCCACAGGTATACATGTGTTCCCCATCCTGAACCCTCCTCCCTCCTCCCTCCCCATTCCATCCCTCTGGGTCGTCCCAGTGCACCAGCCCCAAGTATCCAGTATCGTGCATCAAACCTGGACTGGCAACTCGTTTCATACATGATATTTTACATGTTTCAATGCCATTCTCCCAAATCTTCCAGTTCTAACTGTTGCTTCCTGACCTCCATATAGATTTCTCAAGAGGCAGGTTAGGTGGTCTGGTATTCCCATCTCTTTCACAATTTTCCAGTTTCTTGTTATCCACACAGTCAAAGGTTTTGGCATAGTCAATAAAGCAGAAATTGCTCTTAGTGTTACACATTTAAATGATGCCGTGCATGTGGTCTTATAGTTTCATATATTTAATTCCATTACCTTAAAGATTCCCTTGGGGCTTCCCTTGTAACTCAGTCAGTAAAGAATCTGCCTACAATGCAGAAGACCTGGATTCGATTCCTGGGTTGGAAAGATCCCCTGGAGAAGGAAATGGCAACCCATTCCAGTGTTCTTGCCTGGAGAATACCATGGGCAGAGGAGCCTGGCAGACTGCAGTCCATGGGGTCGCAAGAGTCAGACAGGACTTAGCAACTAAGCCACTACAAACATTCCCTTGTGCTTTAACTATTCAACTCTCCCTACCCCTGTTTCTAGATGTGCCTTTTTCAGAATGTTATATATTTGGAGTCATACAGTATGTAGCCTTTGCAGACTAAATTCCTTAACCTAGCAATATGCATTTAAGATTCCTCCATGTCTCTTCATGACTGACAGCTCATTTGAAAAAACAAATTCTTGAATGATATTCTTTTATAAGCATATGCCACATTTTGTGTATCCATTATCTTCTTAAGGATATCTTGGTTCTTGGTTGCTTTCTGTTTTGGGCCATTATGAATAAAACTGCAATAAACATTCAAAGGAAGGTTTTTTATTTGGACATACATTTTCAAGTCTGCGTAAACCTAGACATATGATTGTGGATCATATGGTAAGATGATGTTAAAATTTGTTAAGAAATTGACAAACTGTCTCCTTAAGTGACTATATCATCTGCATTTTTACAAGAAAGTAGTAAGACTTCCTATTGTTCCACATCTCACCAGCACTTGGCTGTTAATATTTTTTGTTTTAGATATTCTAATAGATATATAGAAGTATCTTATTGTCTTAATTTGCAATTCCCTAATGACAAGTGATGTTGAGCATTTTTTCATAAGATTATTTGAAATATGTAAATTTTTAGTAATGATCTGTTCAGATCTCAAGCTCATTTTCCAAGTAGCTTGTATAGTTTATTATTGTTCAGTTTTAAATGTATTTGGTATATTTTAATAAAAATTGTTAGAAAATTATCTTGCAAATATTTCTATGAGACTTTTCATTCTCTTAACTCAGTCTTTCACAGAGCAGAAGGTTTTTGATTTAGTAAAGTCTAGTTCATCATTTTTTTTTTTTTTCATGGATTGAACCCTTGATATTATGTTTAAAATCTTATCACCTAACTCAAGGGGATGGTTTTCTCCTGATTTACATTTAAGTTTATGTTACATTTTAAGTTAATTTTTGCACAAGGTCTAGATATAGACTATGGAGAAGGCAATGACAACCCACTCCAGTACTCTTGCCTGGAAAATCCCATGAACGGAGGAGCCTGGTAGGCTGCAGTCTATGGGGCCGCTAGGAGTCAGAAGATTGAGCGATTTCAATTTCACTTTTAACTTTCATGTATTGGAGAAGGAAATGGCAACTCACTCCAGTGTTCTTGCCTGGAGAATCCCTTAGCAGTAGCAGCAGCAGATATAGATTAACATATATGTATGTGTGTGTGTAGTTTCAAGAACTGTTTCTTAAAAAGATTTTTTTTCTCTACTAGACTGACTTTACTTCTTTCTCAGAACTGTTGACTCAATTTTTATCGATCTATTTCTGGACTTCTTACACTGTTGCATTGATTTATGTGTCTATTTGCCAGTGCCACACTCTCTTGCTGCTGCTGCTAAGTCACTTCAGTCGTGTCCAACTCTGTGCAACCCCATAGACGGCAGCCCACCAGGCTCCCCCGTCCATGGAATTCTCCAGGCAAGAACACTGGAGTGGGTTACCATTTCCTTCTCCAATGCATGAAAGTAAAAAGCGAAAGTGAAGTCGCTCAGTCGTGTCTGACCCTCAGCGATCCCATGGACTGCAGCCTACAATGCTCCTCCGTTCATGGGATTTTCCAGGCAAGAGTACTGGAGTGGGGTGCCATTTCTTCTCTGCACACTCTCTTGAGTTCTATATTATTATAAATATTGAAATCACACAAGTCTTCCAGATTTTCTTCTTCAATATTGTGTTAGCTATTCTAGACCTTTTGCTTCTCCACATCAACTTTAGAATCAGTTAGTCAATATCTACAAAATAGACTGCTGGGATTTTAATTAGGATTGTGTTTAATCTATAGATCAAGTTAGGAAAATTTGAAATCCTAAAATATTACTGAGGCTTGCATTCTATTAACATAAACTAGCTCTTCATTTACTTAGGTCTCTATTTTGCTCGTTAGAGTTTTGTAGTTTTCTGCATTTGTTTTGTTAGATTACAAATTTAGATATTGGTACAACCTATACATTTAATATGCCTAAATATTTAATGGGTTTTGTTGGTAGTATACATGGTATTGCTTTTTAGAGTTAAAATTTCAGTTTAATATTACTAGTGTTTTTATAAAGCAATTTATTTTTGTATATTAGCCTTATATTCTGTGATCTTGCTGTATTTACTTATTAGTTGCTGGAGATTTTTGTCAGTTCTTTGGAGGGCTTTTTTCCCTCATCTGAAAAGAGAAACATTTCTATTTCTTTCCATGATTACATTTTATTTCATTTTTTTGTCTTATTGCACTAAGACTTTTAGTATGATATAGAAAAGAAGAGGTAGATAGAATATCCTCCTCTTGTTTTCAGTTCTAGAGAGATGGTGCCTAGAATCTTAAGTATAATGTATGTTTTATGTAGATGTTCTTATTTAAGTAGGAGTCCCTCTCCCTATTTTACCAATAATGTTTATTATGAATTACTATTTTTTTAGATATTTCCCAATGCTTTTCCCACATCAGTTGATATGACCATGTAATTTGTGTTCTTTAAGTCTTTGATCTGGAGAATTGCATTGACTGATTTTCTAATATTCAACTGAACAACCCTTATGTACCTGGAGTATATTTCACTAGGTTGTGGTGTGTAATTGTTTTGCTTCCATTGTTGAATTCAGTTTGTTAATTTGTTGCTAAGGATATTTTTATCTATGTTCATCAAAGATGTTCATTTGTTGTTTCCTTTTTTTTTATAATGCATTTGTCTGCCTTTGTTCTTAAAGTAAGGTTAACCTCATAGGATTATTTGGAAAATGCATCCTCTGCTTCTATTTTCAGGTAGAGGTTATGGATCATCCTTAAATTTGTAGAGTTAACTAGACATTCCATAAGTATTTGATCTGTGTTTTCTGTTTTGGAAGGTTATTCATTATGTATTTGATTTCCTTAGTAGGCAAAGAGTTACTCATGCTATCTATTTTTCCTTTTGTGAATTTTGGTAGCTTGTATCTTTCAAAGAATTGGTCCATTTTGTCTGAATTAATCAAAATAATTTGGTACATATTTGTTTACAGTGTTTCTTTTTTATCATTTTAATATCCATAGAATTAGTAGCAATGACTTTATTTCCTTTGTGAAGCTGATAATTTCTGTCTTTTTCTCTGCTATCTTCAGTCTTGCTAGATGTTTGCTAATTTTATTAACATTAGTAAAAGAACCAGCTTTTGGTTCAGTTGATTTTTTCAACACTTTTACTCTTTTCAGTACCACTGGTTTCTGCTCCAATTTTTATTAGCTTTTTTTTTCTTTTATAAGCCTAAACTTATCTTCTTTCTCTAGCTTCCTGAAATGTAAACTTTAGTTTTTGATTTTAGATATTTATTCTTTTTAAATTATGAATTTAATGTTGTATCAGATCAGATGAGTCACTCAGTAATGTCCGACTCTTTGTGACCCCATGAATCGCAGCATGCCAGGCCTCCCTGTCCATCACCAACTCCCGGAGTTCACTGAGACTTACGTCCATCGAGTCAGTGATGCCATCCAGCCATCTCATCCTCTGTCATCCCCTTCTCCTCCTGCCCCCAATCCCTCCCAGCATCAGAGTATTTTCCAATGAGTCAACTCTTCGCATGAGGTGGCCAAAGCACTGGAGTTTCAGCTTTAGCATCATTCCTTCCAAAGAAATCCCAGGGCTGATCTCCTTCAGAATGGACTGGTTGGATCTCCTTGCAGTCCAAGGGACTCTCAAGAGTCTTCTCCAACACCACAGTTCAAAAGCATTGGTTCTTCAGTGCTCAGCTTTCTTCACAGTCCAACTCTCACATCCATACATGACCACAGGAAAAACCATAGCCTTGACTAGACGAACCTTTGTTGGCAAAGTAATGTCTCTGTTTTTGAATATGTTATCTAGGTTGGTCATAACTTTCCTTCCAAGGAGTAAGCGTCTTTTAATTTCATGGCTGCAGTCACCATCTGTAGTGATTTTGGAGCCCAGAAAAATAAAGTCTGACACTGTTTCCACTGTTTCCCCATCTATTTCCCATGAAGTGGTGGGACCGGATGCCATGATCTTCGTTTTCTGAATGTTGAGCTTTAAGCCAACTTTTTCACTCTCTACTTTCACTTTCATCAAGAGGCTTTTGAGTTCCTCTTCACTTTCTGCCATAAGGGTGGTGTCATCTGCATATCTGAGGTTATTGATATTTCTCCTAGCAATCTTGATTCCAGCTTGTGTTTCTTCCAGTCCAGCGTTTCTCATGATGTACTCTGCATATAAGTTAAATAAACAGGGTGACAATATACAGCCTTGATGTACTCCTTTTCCTATTTGGAACCAGTCTGTTGTTCCATGTCCAGTTCTAACTGTTGCTTCCTGACCTGCATACAAATTTCTCAAGAGGCAGGTCAGGTGGTCTGGTATTCCCATCTCTTTCAGAATTTTCCACAGTTTCTTGTGATCCACACAGTCAAAGGCTTTAGCATAGTCAATAAAGCAGAAAGATATGTTTTTCTGGAACTCTCTTGCTTTTTCTATAATCCAGTGGATGTTGGCAATTTGGTCTCTGGTTCCTCTGCCTTTTCTAAAACCAGCTTGAACATCTGGAAGTTCATGGTTCACATATTGCTGAAGTCTGGCTTGGAGAATTTTGAGCATTACTTTACTAGCATGTGAGATGAGTGCAATTGTGCGGTAGTTTGAGCATTCTTTGGCATTGCCTTTCTTTGGGATTGGAATGAAAACTGACCTTTGCCAGTTCTGTGGCCACTTCTGAGTTTTCCAAATTTGCTGGCATATTGAGTGCAGCACTTCCACAGCATCATCTTTCAGGATTTGAAATAGCTCCACTGGAATTCCATCACCTCCACTAGCTTTGTTCGTAGTGATGCTATCTAAGACCCACTTGACTTCACATTCCAGGATGTCTGGCTCTAGGTCAGTGATCACACCATCGTGATTATCTGGGTCGTGAACATCTTTTTTGTACAGTTCTTCTGTGTATTCTTGCCATCTCTTCTTAATATCTTCTGCTTCTGTTAGGTCCATACCATTTCTGTCCTTTATCGAGCCCATCTTTGCATGAAATATTCCTTTGGTATCTCTGATTTTCTTGAAGAGATCTCTAGTCTTTCCCATTCTGTTGTTTTCCTTTATTTCTTTGCATTGATCGCTGAAGAAGGCTTTCTTATCTCTTCTTGCTATTCTTTGGAACTCTGTATTCAGATGTTTGTATCTTTCCTTTTCTCCTTTGCTTTTCGCTTAAAGTTCTGTCTTTGGCCTGTGACCTTTGTGTTTCTTCTTGGATAGCTTCCCTACATTCCTTTAGTTAAGACAGGAAGACTTAGAGAGCTGGAATGAGAGGAATTCTCTTTTTCTATAGCACCAGAATAAGTTCTGGTACCCTGTATACCCCCTAGTGATTTGACTTTGTTATAGAGAACACCATCGACATATTTCACAAGGATTACTCTTCTTCTCCCTCTGCCAATACTGTAGGCTTTATCAGATCCATTCAGTTCAGTTGCTCAGTCCTGTCCAACTCTTTGCGATCCCATGGACTACAGCATACCAGGCCTCCCTGTCCATCACCAAGTCCCGGAGTTTACCCAAACTCATGTCCATTGAGTTGGTGATGCCATCGAACCATCTCATCCTCTGTTATCCCCTTATCAGATCTTCACTAGTCAAAAAAATCTCGTGAGGTTCTTGGAGATAAATGCCATGAAAATATGGGGCCTCCATCTAAGAGTGAGAGGCCAGGATTTCTGATACTCAGGCTAGTCCAGACTCAGACTCCAGCAGCTTATTAAAATTACCATACAAGCATATCTACCAGTTTATGTTGCCAGTACCTGCTCTACATAAATAGATCTCCTCTGCAGTTTAGCAGTTAACCCAGTAAACTCCGTTTTCAGATTAGTCTAAGAAAGTCATTGATTTTTAGTTTCTTCAGAGTTTTCTTTTATATAAGGGTAAGAATGATGGCTTCCATACAGTATGCGTTTGAAGTAACATGGAAAGTAACTAACACCTTTCATTTTGAAAAGTCACACCCATTTAGTTATGAGAATTTTCATGTAATTGAGAAGTTTTAGCCTTCTATTTCTCTATTCCTGCAATTTCTATTAGATGCTAAGCCTCTTAAACTGAGTTTCTAAATTTTCCTTTACTTTTTCTCCTGTGTTCTCCTCCCTGTGATTCATTGAATGGTGCCTCCCAAAAGTTATGTCCATATGGTAACTCCCAGAACCTTGGACTATGAACTCATTTGGAAAAAGATTCTTTATAGAAGTAAATGAATTAAATATTTCAAAAGATGATGGGCATACACACTGAGAAAACCAGAATTGAAAGAGACACGTGTACCCAAATGTTCATTGCAGCACTGTTTATAATAGCCAAGACATGGAGGCAACCTAGATGCCCATCAGCAGATGAATGGATAAGAAAGCTATGGTACATATACACAATGGAGTATTACTCAGCCATTAAAAAGAATACATTTGAATCAGTTCTAATGAGGTGGATGAAACTGGAGCCTATTATACAGAGTGAAGTAAGCCAGAAAGAAAAACACCAATACAATATACTAACACATATATATGGAATTTAGAAAAATGGTAACAATAACCCTGTATACGAGACAGCAAAAGAGACACTGATGTATAGAACAGTCTTTTGGACTCTGTGGGAGAGGAAGAGGGTAGGATGATTTGGGAGAATGGCATTGAAACATGTATAATATCATATATGAAATGAGTCGCCAGTCCAGGTTTGATGCACGATACTGGATGCTTGGGGCTGGTGCACTGCGACGACCCAGAGGGATGGTATGGGGAGGAAGGAGGGTGGAGGGTTCAGGATGGGGAACACATGTATACCTGTGGCAGATTCATTTTGATATATGGCAAACCAATACAATATTGTAAAGTTAAAAAATAAAAAAAAGAAAAAAAAAAGATGATTATCCTAGCTTATCCAGGTAGGCCCTAAATTAAGTGACAAATATCCTTATAAGAGACACAGAAAGGAAAGATACTGGGAGAAAAGGAGGACATGTGAAAATGGAAGCAGACACTGGCATGTAGTCACAAGTCAGGGAATGCCTGTAGCCACCAGAACCTGGAAAAAGTGTGGAAGGATTTGTCCTGAGAGCCTTCAGTGAGAATGCGACTCTGTTGACCCTTTAATTTCAGATTTCTAGGTTCCAGAAGTAAGAGAATAATTTTTGTTCTTTTAAGCTACAAAGCTTGTCCTGACCATCCTAGGAAAAAATACACTGCCCATTATTCCATTCTTAATAGTATTTACTCAACTTAATCTTCCAATACTTCTGTTCACTTTTAAATTTCTGCTATGCTATTTTTAACATTTATGATATTTTTGTTCCTTATTTGTCCTTTCTATATAAATTTCTATTTATTTTACTTGTACTAATTATCTTATTTTTGATGTTATCTTTCATGTTTTTATTGACACTATTTTCACCAATTTATTTCTATTTTATTGGCTGGTTTCTATCTCTCTTATCAAAAGGTTTACTCAAACATTGGGTGTAACCTGTCATATACTCACAGTTAATAGTAAATTTCTAAAAAAGCTGTTTAGAAGCTCCATGTTTGTTGATGGTAGGTCACACTGTTGGGTGGCCAGGTGGTCATTTCATTGGAAAATCCTGAATGTCAGTCTGTGGGATGGTTTCTTTTGGACTAATCAATTTCTCCAGAGAAGAGTTCTATAATCTTCTGCCTAGATATGTATACCTAAAAGCCAGTGTTCTTTGAGTTGAACAAAAGCAGGGGGATGGAAGTCTCAGTGATCAGTATATAGACTGTTAGTCAATTCCTGGACGTCAGTGACATTCTTGGATGTTCCCAACCCAGGGGCTGAACCCAGGTCTCTCTCATTGCAGATGGATTCTTTACCAGCTGAGCCACCAGGGAAACCCAGTCAATTCCTGAATGTCAGTGAACCACAAAATCCTGTCCTCCAATGTTTGACCTCCACCTAAGTCCAAGGGCACTCTGCTTATTACTCTCCAGGGAATAAATCTTTCCTCCTGGTATGTAAAAAAGAGATCTGTTTGCCTCAGTAAAGGGAAGGAAGATATCTCTAGTAATTTGATAGCTTTCTGGTAATTTTACAATCTTTCAGAAATTCTTTTTTAGCCATACTTCTCACACATGCCTTAAGAATTTCAAAATGCTATCACATCTACGATCTTTTCAAAACAGTACATATGATTAGGCTACATGTTTGTTGGTATTATTCCTCTGCTCACTCATGTGTCAACTTTTTCTTTTCTATTAAATCATTTTCTCCTCCTCCATCTGCTTCCCATCTACTCCAAACTGTTTAAATTGCTCACTTGCTATTGTCTAGTCTCTTGTTCCATTATCTATTTAGGATTTAATAGATAACATTTATTAAAGTTGATTTATTCATTGCTACTATCACATTAACGTAGTAGTAGAGGTAAATGTGTGTGTTCAGGCTGCCACATAATGCCCAGAGGTGCAATGTAATTGTGGTAGACAGGATAATGCTTACCTCTCCAAAGATGTTCATGATCTGTGGATAGGGAAAGAACGATTCTTAGATATGATTGAGTTAAGGGTCTTAATATGGTGAAATAAGCCTGGATTATGCGGGTGACATGAATGAAATTATGAGGTTTCTTATAAAAGGGAGGCAGGAGTGTCCGAATCAGAGGTGATATGATAATGGGAGCAAATAAGTGTGTGTGTATGTGTGCGTGTGTATGCATGTATGCAAGAGAGACAGAAAGCAGTGGTTTCAGGCATTGTAATTAGAGGCAGGAACCACAGCCAAGCAATATAGGTAGCCTCTAGAAGCTGGAAAAAGCAAGAAAAATAGATTCTCCCTTAGGACCTACAAAAGAAGTTGTAGCTCAGCCAATATTTGATTTTAACCCTATAAGACTCATTTTCATTCAGACTTCCATAACTGTAAGATCATAAAGTCAGTTGTTGTAAGCAGACATGACTATGGTAATTTGTGCACATCCAAAACAAATCAATATTAAATTTATAAAAGCTACCGTAAAATGTATATGCAACATCATAATTCTGTATTTGCTTAGAAATCTACATATGCCCAAATATACATAAATATCTACAAATGCATATGCATACATGTATATACAACCATAAATATGCAATTGGAAAGAAGATAAGGATTATATTCACCAAAATATTAGTAATAGATATACCTCTGAGATTATGCAGGATTGCACAAGATTTTAACTTTATTCTTGCTACTTATCCATAATTTTTAAAGAGCCAAAAGTGAACAAAGATTAGTTTTCTTTTTTTTTAATTTTATTTTATTTTTAAATTTTACATAATTGTATTAGTTTTGCCAAATATCAAAATGAATCCACCACAGGTATACATGTGTTCCCCATCCTGAACCCTCCTCCCTCCTCCCTCCCCATACCATCCTTCTAGCTGATATCTAATTTTAAGAAGTTAAGGATTTTACTTTAAAACATCATGATATTTCTTGCTTTGGAACTAAGGCCATTTATGTTAACAATGAATGCTTCTTAGTTGTATATTCTGGAGAACAACTATACAGGCATTAGGACAAATATTTTTAACTTAAACTCAAGACTCATACAAAGAAAATAGGGGAGTCTAGTCATACACATTTGGCATAAAGTTCCCCATGTCTACATGTAGTTAATACATAATAAAATCCTTAAGACACAATTTCCCAATGCAAGAGAAAACTAGCAAATAGTGCATTTCATTGCCTCCATTTTCCACTTTGCTCCCATGGCATCAATATGATCTATGACATTCATAATAGATATTGGTCCTGTTTTGCCCAAAAGTACTTGAGCTTGGAATAGTTTCTATGTCTTCTAATGTCTCTGGTTCTTACTACTTCAATTCATATCTGCCCAGAACTTTTCAGCTTGTGTGAAAATGTTCATGTGTGTTTTCAGTATGCCTTGATCCCCCACCTGAATTTTCCATTTTAGGTGAGGATTGAGATTCACTGAGATTAAGAAACTTGTCTGTGGTCATCCAGCTAATGAAATTTGGGCTTAAGATTTGATCCAGACAGCCTAACTTTAAAGCATGTTTAAAAAAAAAAAAAAAAAAGATAAGGAGGCTGGATGTGAATTGTGGGAAAGCTCCTGGAGATTAAGCCCCAAATGATAGAGTTTTGAGGCAAAACGAGTATATCTCTTATCAAGACCAGGTTTATGTAGACCTCTGAAGGCACACATCAGACCACAGACACTCCACCAAAATCTGGAAAAGAGTAAATTGGAAAGTTCTGTGATTCTATGTCTGGGAGTCTGTATTCCCAGCCTGGTAAATGAGTATTCAACTCTGCCCTAGCATACACTACTTCATGACAATGTTACAATAATTGGAGAAGAGGATCTAGCTTCTCAGGCTTCCCAGGTGGTGCTAGTGGTAAAGAACCTGCCTGCCCCATAAAGGAGACATAAGAGACATGGGTTCAATTCCTGGGTGGGGAAGATCCCCTGAAAGAGGGCATGGCAACTCACTCCAGTATTCTTGTCTGAAGAATCCCATGAACAGAGGAGCCTGGTAGGCTATAGTTCATGAGATCTCAAAGAGTCAGACATGACTGAAGCAACTTAGCATCTAGCTTATAGGGGCTAAAGAAGTCATTGCCTCCCCTTTCATTGGAAAATTGGATTTCAACTTAAAATTTCAGTGTCACGAGAATTCTGAAGTTTTGGCATATATTTTTTCCCTGCCTGGTCATTCCTGGAAAAGTTCAACTCTGCAAAATAGATTTTCTTTGATAACTTAAGAATATAATGCACATTTCTTGGCTTTGTGTGTGTGTGTGTATTAGATTTTTTGGCTAGAACTGAGCAATCACAGTGTCACTGCCAGATTTCCCCCTCACGACAATCATTGCCCTGGTAGTAAAAGAAACTCAAATCTCTGGTGTGCCTTGTGCCATAGAACTTGTTGCTTCTATTTTTAAGGGGTTTATTACAGAGATTCAGTCTTAAAACAATTTGTTAAGATTTCAAGCAAACTAGGAGGAAAGAAACAAAATCAAACTTGCCTTTAAAAAATTTACATAAATAACGATGGATAATGCAGGATCAGATTGGATGACAAAAGATGCCTTCTGTGTCCCAATTCTAAACCAAAGGAGTTCTAAGGCAAAAGTGTTCTAAACCAAAGGAAAGAGGATTACAAAGTCCTCAAGCTGGGAAGGATGATATCCTAGACTGAAATTATAGCCAGATTTAAGTCCCCAGGATATTCCTGCCTTCACTCAAGCTCTTGGTGTGCAATTTGCTTACAGTAACTCATGCCCAAATCCCTTATTCTTCCTTGATATCTGTCTCACATATACCCCATATCTAATTCATTCTTGTATCCTGTCGGCTCTAATTAAGATATATAAAATGTCTGCTTTGAGCATGTCTAGCCAGCTTCATTCACCTCTTGCATTAGATCATATCACTGCTCTGCTCAAAATCCTCCAATACCTTTGCCTCTTATTCTGCAGGAGTCTATGTGATTTATTTCTGGTCTGTCTTTCTGACTTCATCTCTTGCTGTCTCCCTCACTACTTTTCAGTTATTTTGATTCAGATCTTTGTTTTTCTTAAATACTCCAAGTGTGGTCCTGCTTCAAGGCGTTTGTACTTGTTTGTTCACTCATTTCATTCAAATCTTTGCTTAAATTGTATGCTTTGAGAAAGACCTCCTAAAGCATACTGCCAAAGCTACCACAAACACAGCCTTAGCTCCTTACTCTCTGTCCCAATCTGTGGTCTTACACTTCTCTGTTGTGCTCATTGCTACCCAAAATATTCTCATTTCTTTCTAAGTTTTTTTGCCCCACCTATTGGAATGCAAGCACCTTAAGGTGCTACTTCATTTCATCCACTGGTCTAGTCTCAGCCTTTGTGAGTACTCATAAAACATTTGTTGAAGAAAGGAAGTGTGGGGGAAAGGAAATAGACTTGGAAAATTTCTATCCGTTTTGACAGAGGAAAGGGCATTTATCATTACCCTACTGATTTTATCAATGCTTTCCTCCAGTCTTGAAAATAACATTAAAAACCAGAGATATCAGTTTCAGACAAAGGTCCATATAGTCAAAGCTATGGTTTTTCAAGTAGTCATGTACATATGTGAGAGTCGGATTATAAAGGAGGCTGAACGCTGAAGAATTGATGCCTTCAAATTGTGGTGCTGGAGGAGACTCTTGAGAGTCCCTTGGACTGCAAGGAGATCAAACCATTTCATCCTCAAGGAAATCAACCCTGAATATTCACTAAAAGGACTGATGCTGGAACTGAAGCTCCAATACTTTGGCTACCTGATGCAAACAGCTGACTCATTGGAAAAGACCCTGATGCTAGGAAAGACTAAAGGCAAAAGGAGAAGGGGATGGCAAAAGATAAGATAGTTACATAGCATCATCAGCTCAATGGACATGAATTTGATCAAACTCCAGGAGATAGTGGAGGACCGAGGAACCTGGCATGCTGCAGTCCATGGGGTCACAAAGAATCAGACATGTCTGAGCTACTGAACAGCAACAGGAATATTTGGTTTCAAATCCTGCTGGCTAACTATTAATTAGGATATCATAAGCAGACTAATTTCTTTCACAAAGTCTTTTTACTA
Organism: Bubalus kerabau; assembly: GCF_029407905.1. Classification (NCBI taxonomy): domain Eukaryota; kingdom Metazoa; phylum Chordata; class Mammalia; order Artiodactyla; family Bovidae; genus Bubalus; species Bubalus kerabau. The sequence continues at coordinate 29,042,811 of NC_073645.1, forward strand.
TTTTTAAAATTACCATATTTTATAATATACCCTTAGAATTATAGAGAATAGCATATGTGATGGTGCCTGGCAGAATGCCTGGCACATAGCAGGTATTGCAAAGATTATAGTACTTTCTTTTTTAAATGTGCCATTTCTCTCCTAGTTTTATTTTTATTTTTTAATTTTTGTTTGTTTTTTCTTTCTTGGTTGAGCCATGCGAGATCTTAGTTCCCAGACTAGGAATCAAACCTGTGCCCCCTTCAAGGGAAATATGGAATCTTAACCACTGGACTGCCAGGGAATTCCCTCTCTCCCAACTTTAAATGGTAGGGACGCAGTCACACTTTTTCTCAAACTTCCAAGTTTACTTGGCAAGACTAAAGTAATTGTATTTGCAAAGGCAGGAGCTAAATGAAAGAACCAAAACAAAATGGTAATGGAAAAGCAATCTGTCTTCCCTTCCCACTTCTCAATTGTGTCTGGCTCTTTGTGACCCCATGGATTATAGCCCTGCCGGGCTCCTCTATCCATGGGCTCCTCCAAGTAAAAATACTAGGGTGGGTAGCCATTCCCTTCTCCAGTGGATCTTCCTGACCCAGGGATTGAACCCATATCCCCTACATTAAAGGTTCTTTACCATATGAGGCACTAGGGAAGCACTTTAAATGAGACTATTTCTTATCAAGTATATTAAACAGATAAAATTTCTTGGGTGCCTGTCTAATTTCATTTACCACTTGCATCATCTGTCTCTGGCCAACATAGGATCTTTGTCCTATGAGCTAATTGACAGTCTCTTCTATCTTCAACAGAATACTCTTGGACTTGGAGATTAATGTGTCTCCAAACTCTGAAAGAAAGAGACTGAAATGGATCAGCATCGTATTGCCTTGTTCACTTTGGATCTCCATCAGGCACTGTATGGGAGAAGAGCTATCTGTTCAGTGCCCTTTGCTTTTTGCCAGGGAGATGCTTACCTGGGGGAAAAGGAATTCCTTCTCTTTAAGGCAAATATTGCATTTTGTGTGGCCTTGAACAGCCAGTCTTTCCCATTATAATAAGCAGCTCACTCTGAAATGATGAGTGCCGGGAGCCGGCGAGAGACATTCCACTCGTGACAAAGGTCATGAGGAAGGGGGCTCGGCATACGCAAAGGCGGGATCGAGCCTCGGGAGTGCCCCCGGATATTCTCGAGCATCTACCCCCCAAAAAACCAGAGTCTGCCTACTTTATTGCTTTGTGCTCTCACCTCTGACTTTACTGGGGGCTGTCCCCCACCACCATCTCACTCTCTCTGTCAAAGAGTTAACTTACAGCTCCAATTAATAAAGTTCCTGGGCAATTAGGAGTGTTTAAATCCAAACCCCTCAGATGGCTCTCTAACTCGCCTGACAAGTTTACCCGGACACCTACAGCTATGCATACGATTGTTTACAGTCTCCCAGCCTCCAGAGGCACGGGAAGCTTAAGATAGTCAAATAGCTTAGAGCCTCTCAGAGAATTAGAAGCTGTCAGAATAAAACTAGTAAAAGATTTCATTGATGAGCCAATGTTTGTTGCCAAGTTTTCACATCCCCTGAATTGTATCCTTGAATGTGCATTAATTAATATAGTTGGTATGTAGAAAAAATAAGTAGTGGCCTGGTGTTAGTAACTTTAGACCCTTAAGGTAGTAAATTCTTTCCTTTGTAAACCCATTACACATCCACCCTATAGGAACGTAATCTTATCTTCGGAGGATGGCGCCAAACCTTAAAATAATTACTCTTAGAGAAAATAAGTCTTTGTTGATAAGTCCTTGTCAAGAGTCATAAAATGTTAATAGGCCTCTGGCCAGAAGATGATGTAAATCACCTAAACCATTTGTATACGATAAATCTGCAGGAAAGAAACCCTGGTTTTTGATAAGCATCAAAGACTGCTGATTTTGCATCCCCTATTGTCCTCTATGTGTAACTTAGGGTATAAAAGCCCCTGTTGAAAATAAAGCTATGGGCCTTGCTCACCAACGCTTGGTCTCCCCATGTCATTCTTCCCTTTAACTTCTAGCTGAGTGTCCATCTGGAGCGTGGATGTCCTCTGCGACCATTTATTTGCCTGGGCTTCTAAGACCCACTCGAGAAGGTGTCTAAGGTGGGGCACCTTCCGCTATTCGAGAGGGCGCCTGCGGCCTCCGTGGTCAGAGCTAACCTGGTGTCACGGGTTATATTGATTTTCCGCGTAAACCAAGCCACTCAGCTTCTTTTCTCCACTGAATTTTCCTACTGAGCTATCCTCATTCTATTCCTCTTTATTATATCTAATTAACATTTGAATAGGCCGCCTAGCCGTCTCTCCTTCGAAGACCCTGGATCAGCCGGGGCTGGACCCCGGCAGATGAGGAAACAGTCATTTGCAGCAACGGTGTCACATGATCACAAAGTCACATTTGTCAGGGTTTTTTTTTGGTTTGGTTTATCTGATTTCCCTCACCAATAAGGGGGCTTCCATTTGCTCCTGGGGCATTTGAGGCCACTCTGTCTACATACAGGTAGCCCTAATCATAAATCTCACTCACACTAAGCTAAGTGTTTCAGGAATTCTCTTCTTGTTCTTTGTTTCATGTTTGACAGTTTCTTTCAGAATGCAGTTTGCAACATTCCTGGAGATGTGTTATAAATTATTCAAATTGACAAAGCCCCCTTTCTTTCCTTTGTTGTATGCGTGCTTCCCCCCTCCCCAAAGCTTACATTCTAACATTGCCACTGAATGCCTTCAATCTTAATGGTACTTTTCCCTGCCTTTGGATGAGATGGGTTTTTTACTCTTATGATTATTATTTTGGAAAGTAGATATTATTCCTTTAGAAGAAAAGAAAGAAAGCCAAATCAAATCAAACACAAACCTCCAGGCTCTATTATGGCATTAGGCTTTATGTCCCAGAGCAGGTCATAGCATACCTTTGATATATGAAAATTTGTCATTCCTGGGTACATTTCATTTACTGAAATACTGTTTGAGAGCAACTTTATTAAAGATGCAAGACACTGGTACAATGCTGCTTTATTTTGTGTCACTGCTTTCATATAAAATCCTTTCTCCAAACACTTTGGAGAATTAAATAATACAAGACAGGAGAGAGTGTTCTGTATAAATTATACAATACTGTGGCATAAGGAATAATTCAAAGAATCAGAAACCAATAGCTAAGGCTCAGGCAAATTGAAAAAAAAAAAGAGGACAGATTTTCAGATGTTTTTTAATCCCAAAGGAGGGTTTTTGTTTTTTTTTTTTTAATAGAACACAGTTGAAGTAGTGAGGAAAAATAGAATTCTTTCTGGAGCACGGGGGTCGATGTTTAACTACCCCAAAATGCAACATTTTCATTGCTTCACTTCTACCAAATCCCTTTCTAAGTTGACCCCAGTGCTTTTATTTTGTGAATAACCTATGAGTAATGCTGACAGGTATTAATTACCTATTCTAACTTACTTTGCTTGAAAATCTTCTAAAGTTTATTATCACACAGAAAGGTGAGACTCACAGAGGTAAAATGATCTATACATGTGATCAAACAGCTGCCAAATAGTGGATTCTTGAGTCACATCCAGGTCTAATTGAATCCAAAGCCTGTGCTTGCTACCATCCTTGTGCATTTAGCAAGAACTGCAATTAAAAAGCCACCTCTCTCACTGAACATATTCCTATAGTTTTCTAACAATGCTAGGTAGTCAAGCACTCTCAGTCTTTGTTCTGACATGACTGAAGAGCCTTAATTCATTAAATAAAAAACAAAAATAAAAAAAAAAAAACAATAGCTAGAATGAACATCTAGGAAAGGGCCCAGTAAACAATTTTCATCATACCAAAGTGCATTATCTTCCCATGCTCTTATATCGATAATTGGAGTGAGTTGAGCAACAGACAAAACATTTATCAGGTGCACTGAGGTGGCATCATCTTCCATCTCATGGCCTGGAATAAATGTGAATAGATGGTGTGACAACTATATACTCCTTCTTTCTTTCTTGGTAGCAGAAACTCTGATTTTGTTCTGGGAGAGAATGTGCTCACTTTCAAGTGATGGATCAGTCTTAGCCAGTCATGAAAATCCTGGTTTGCAATTTCTCAGTGTCGCTTGCCCTGAAAAGGGGGCGTAACTCACAGTCCTAGCCAAAGAGACTGAAGTGAATTCTGCTTGTGCTGTTGCCCTGTCTCCCTTCTTTTTTGTACTCTAAGTATGGCTGTGATGACTAGAGCTAGAGCATTCATTTTGCAGGCACAGTTGTATCCAGGATAAGAATGAAGATCATGATAAGGACCAAAGACAAGAAAGTACCTTGGCTTCAAAAAAGGCCTTGAGTGGCTACCTACCTCAAAATATGTGATACATTAAAAAAAAAAAAAGACAGCTATTTGTTTTGTCCATTGTTAGTTTTCTGGTTGGAGAAGGGAATGGCACCCCACTCCAGTACTCTTGCCTGGAAAATCCCATGGACGGAGGAGCCTGGAAGGCTGCAGTCCATGGGGTCGCTGAGGGTCGGACATGACTGAGCGACTTCACTTTCACTTTTCACTTTCATGCATTGGAGAAGGAAATGGCAACCCACTCCAGTGTTCTTGCCTGGAGAATCCCAGGGACAGGGGAGCCTGGTGGGCTGCTGTCTATGGGGTTGCACAGAGTCGGACACGATTGAAGCGACTTGGCAGCAGCAGCAGCAGCAGTTTTCTGGTGGTTGTTATTTACAATTGAACAAAATCTTAACAGACATAGATCATCTCAGCAGATATGTAGATTTATGTGGGGAAAGAGATTCAGGTTGCATTATAAAGAGGTTAATGCAAGACAGTGGAGCAATAGACTAATTCCATCTGTGGTCATAGTTTTAGAATAGGTTATGCTTCTCCATGACATCTAAATCATAAATATGACTACCAAGGTTGGCAAGGTCATACATGATTTCTAGTGGTCAACTGACTAAGCAGACATAAGTAACACTCATCTAACACATGTAATTATGGCCATATTTCCTTGACCACACGTGGTTGGGCAAACATATCAGCATGTACTTTTGCATGTAGCTTTATGTTATAGGCTAAGAACTAGGCTATATGTAAGTAAATTTGGATTCTACCTCTGGAAACTCCACTTGCTAGGTGAATATATCAATCAGTGTAGGGTTGATTGTTCTGCAATAAAAAAGAAAAAAAAACATAAAATTAAAATGAAGAGTCCCTGAGTTTAAGTGGCTTAAAAGAATGAAAGGCTTACTATATGCTCATACCAACCATCCATCCTGGGTCAGCTAAGAGGCTTTATTCTGTTGTCCTGACTCAGGCATCTAGGGTTGGGAGGAGCTCCATCTCACTACTTCCATATTTTCCCTGATAGGAAAATGGAGAAGGTAACTTAAATGATTACTTTTATATTGAAGTATAGTTGATTTATAATGTTGTGTTAATATCTGCTGTGCAGCAAAATGATTCAGTTTTACATATACATTCTTTTTCTTATTCTTTTCCATTATGGTTTATCATAGGATTTTGAATATAGTTCCCTGTGCTATAGAGTAGAGCCTTGTTTTTATCCATTTTATATATAATAGCTTACATCTGTTAATTCCAACCTCCCACTCCTTCCCTCCCCACCCTACTCTGGCCACCAGAAGTCTGTTCTCTATGTGTATCTATTTCTGTTTTATAGATAAGTTCATTTATGTCATATTTTAGATTACACATGTAAGCAATATCATATAGTATTTGTCTTTTTCTTTTTTGTATCACTTATATCTGCTTTACTGTAAATATATTCTATTGGTATATTATCTAATTTGAGGTATATAAATCATGATTTCAGCACACTGTTTAGCTTTAAATGCTGTTCATCAAACAAATGGATATAAATCAATTTCTGGAATTTCATAGGCAAGATAAAGGTAAACGGAAAAATTGACAGTTATAAAAGTAGAGAAAGAATGAAAAATCACTCAGAATTTTAAAGCATGTAAAAGGCAGTAGGTTTGTTGTAACCAACAGTTATTTTCAGATGCTCCCCATATAAATGTCTTTCAGATTTTTTTCAAACCATCATCATGCTAGCTGTCTGCCACATATTTAGTTCTGTTAAGTAAATTTAGCATGGGAGAAGGATTAGAGATACTTTGTTCTCATTAAAATTCCTCCTCAATAGTTGGAGACAGAAGACTAAGAACATGAAACAAAAGGAGAGTTTTAAAAGCTGAATGTATTTTATATGCAATATGAGCTACCGTGTTGTAGGAATTAAGAGGACAGTGAGTCCAACAGCGCTGAAACAGACCAAGACCTTGGGGAGATAAGAATGAACTGCCTCCTAAAGGTTTTGATACAGAAGTGAGAAGAAATGACTTTGATCAAGAATGTGAAATTAAGTTGAGAGCCAACTTAAAATTGAAGTGTAACAGAAACATTTGGATCACAATTAAGTAGCTGTTAAAAATGGTCTTGGTGAGAGTTTCTACATTGTTTGCATGAGAAATACCTTTCAAATTTTGTCTAACTTTGTAATTGACATTTGATTTCACTCCTGAGGTTCTTGAAAATTATAATAACCATTATAAATGAAGAGAAGACTGGATGATAGGGTTGTGAGTCAGCAATGGCAGGTTTTTTTTTCTTGAATTGAAAATAATGGTGAACAAAAACTTTGCAGATAATCTAATGTTTGTGCCTGAAGCCTTGCTCTGATCTTCCTTCAATTTTTTTTCTTTATCCTTTTGTTTCAATTTTTTAATTGAAAGATAATTGCTTTACAGAATTTTGTGGTTTTCTGTCATACATCAACAAGAATCAGCCATATATATACCCATGTCCCCTCCTTCCCAGACCTCCCTTCCATCTCCCTCTCCACCCCACCCTTCAGCCTGTCACAGAGCCCCTGTTTGAGTTCCCTGAGTCATACAGCAAATTCCCATTGGCTATCTGTTTCACACATGGTATTGTAAATTTCTATGTTACTCTCTCCATACATCGCCCCTTCTTCCTCCTCCCCTCCCACCTTGTCGATAAGTCTGTTCTCTGTTGCCGCCCTGAAGATAAATTAATCAATGCCATCTCTTCAGATTCCATATATATGTGTCAGTATACAATATTTATATTTTTCTTTCTGACTTACTTCACTCTGTATAATGGGCTCTAGTTTCGTCCACCTCATTAGAACAGGTTCAATGTGTTTCTTTTTATGGCTGGGTAGTATTCCATTGTATATATATGTACCACAGCTTCTTTATCCATTTATCTGTTGATGGACATCTAGGTTGCTTCCATGTTCTAGCTATTGTAAATAGAACTTCAGTGAACATTGGTCTACATGTGTCTACATGTGCTACATGTGTCTTTTTCAGTTTTGATTTCTTCAAGGTGTATGCCTAGGAGTAGGATTGCTGGGTCCTATGGTGGTTTTATTCCTAGCTTTTTAAGGAGTCTTCATACCATCTTCCATAGTGGCTGTATCAGTTTACATTCCCACCAGCAATGCAAGAGTGTTTCCTTTTCTCCACACCCCCTCCAGCTTTTATTGTTTGTAAATTTTTTGATGATGGCCATTCTGACTGGTGTGAGGTGGTATCTCATTGTAGTTTTGATTTGCATTTCTCTGATGATGAGTGAGTTTGAGCATCTTTTCATGTGCTTATTAGCCATCTGTATGTCTTCTTTGGAGAAATGTCTCTTCAGGTCCCTTTCCCACTTTTTGATTGGGTTGTTTGCTTTTTTGATATTGAATTGTATAAGCTGCTTGTATATTTTGGAAATTAATTCTTTATCAGTTGTTCCCCTTGCTATTATTTTCTCCCATACTGAGGGTTGTCTTTTCACTTTATTTGTAGTTTCCTTTGCTGTGCAGAAGCTTTTAAGTTAATTATGTCCCACTTATCTATTTTTGTTTTTATTTCAATTACTCTAGGAGGTGGGTCATAGAAGATCTTGCTTTGATTCATGTCATCGAGTGTTCTGCCTATGTTCTCCTCTAAAAGTTTAATAGTTTCTGGTCTTACATTTAGGTCTTTAATCCATTTTGAATTTATCTTTGTGTGTGGCATTAGGTAGTGAACTAATTCCATTCTTTTGCATGTAGTTGTCCAGTTTTCCCAGCACCACTTATTGAAGAGGCTGTCTTTGCCCCATTGTACATTCTTGCCTCCTTTGTCAAAAATAAAGTACCCATAGGTGTGTGGGTTTATTTCTGGGTTCTCTATCTTGTTCCATTGGTCTATATTTCTGTTTATGTGCCAGTACCATACTGTCTTGATGACTATAGCTTTGTAGTATAATCTGAAGTCAGGAAGGTTGATTCCTCCAGCTCCATTCTCCTTTCTCAAGACTGCTTTGGCTATTTAGGGTCTTTTGTGTTTCCATATGAATTGTGAAAATTTTTGTTCTAGTTCTGTGAAAAAGCCATTGGTAATTTGATAGGGATCGCATTGAATCTGTAGATTGCATTTGTTAGTATAGTCATTTTCACAATATTGATTCTTCCTGCCCAGGAACATGCAATATCTCTCTATCTGTTTATGTTGTCTTTGATTTCTTTCATCAGTGTCTTATAGTTTTCCATATACAGGTCTTTTGTTTCTTTAAGTAGATTTATTCCCAGATATTATATTCTTTATTTTTGCAATGCTGAATAGTATTGATTCCTTAATTTCTCTTTATGATTTTTCATTGTTAGTATATAGGAGTGCAAGTGATTTATGTGTATTGACCTTGTATCCTGAGACTTTGCTGAATTTTCTGATTAGCTCTAGTAACTTTCTAATAGTTTCTTTTGGGTTTTCTATGTATAATATCATGTCATCTGCAAACAGTGAGAGTTTTACTTCTTTTTTTCCAATCTGGATTCCTTTTATTTCTTTGTCTTCTCTAATTGCTATAGCTAGGATTTCTAAAACTATTTTGAATAGTAGTGGTGAGAATGGACACTCTTGTTTTGTTCCTGACCTTAGAGGGAAAGCTTATAGTTTTTCACCATTGAGAATTATGTTTACTCTGGGATTTTCATATATGGCCTTTACCATGTTGAGGTAGGTTCTTTCTATGCACATTCTTTGAAGAGTTTTAATCATAAATAGGTGCTGAATTTTGTCAGCGGCTTTTTCTGCATCTACTGAGATGATCATATGGTTTTTATCGTTCAGCTTGTTGATACGGTGTATCATGTTGATTGATTTGCATATATTGAAGAATCCCTGCATCCCTGGAATGAACCAGACTTGATCATGGTGTATGAACTTTTTAATGCCGTGTTGGATTCTGTTTGCTAGAATTTGGTTGAGGATTTTTGCATCTATGTTCATTAGTGATATTGGCATATAACTTTCTTTTTTTCTTATCCTATCCTGGTTTTGGTATCAGGATGATTGTGGCCTCATAGAATGAGTTTGGAAGTGTTCCTTCCTCTGCAATTATTTGGAAGAGTTTCAGAAAAATAGGCATTAGCTCTTCTCTGAATGTTTTATAGAATTCCCCTGTGAAGCCATCAGTCCCTGGGCTTTTGTTTTTGGGAGATTTTTGATCACTGTTGCAGTTTCAGTGTTTGTAATTGGGTTGTTCATGATTTATATTTCTTCCTGGTTCAGTCTTGGGAGGCGATCTTTTCTAAGTATCTGTCAATTTCCTCTAGGTTGTCCATTTCGTTAGCATATAGTTGCTCATAATATTGTCTTATGATCCTTTGTATTTTTGTGTGTTTGTTGTAACCTCTTTTATTTCTAATTTTATTAATTTGATTTTTCTCCCTTTTTTTCTTGATAAGTCTGGCTAGTGGTTTGTCAACTTTGTTAACCTTCTAAAAGAACCAACTTCTAGTTTTATTAATCTTTGCTATTGTTTCCTTTTTTCTTTTTCATTTGTTTCTGCTCTGATTTTTATGATCTCCTTCATTCTTCTGACTTTGGGAGTTTTGTTCTTTTTCCAGCTGCTTTAGATGTAGAGTTAAGCTGTCTAGTCAATGCTTTTCTTGCTTCTTGAGGTATGATTGTATCACTATAAACCTCCCTCTTAGAACTGCTTTTGCTGAGTCCCATAGGTTTTGTGTCGTTGTGTTTTCATAGTCATTTGTTTCTAGAAATCTTTTGATTTCTTTGTTATTTCTTCAGTAACCTCTTTGTTATTTAGAGGTTTAATCTCCATGAGTTTGTGTTTTGTTGCTGTTTTTTTCCTGTAGCTGCTATCTAGTCTTATAGTGTTGTGGTCAGAGAAGTTACTTGATACAATTTCAATTTTCTTAAATTTACTGAGACTTGATTTGTGGCCCAAGATGTGGTCTATCCTGGGGAATGTTCCATGTGCACTTGAGAAGAAAGTGTATTCTTCTGCATTTGGATGGAAAGTCCTGAAGATATCAATTAGGTCCATTTGGTCTAATGTTCCATTTAAGGATTGTGTTTCCTTATTGATTCTCAGTTTTGATGTCTGTCCATTGATGACAGTGGGGTCTTTAAGTCCCTTACTATTATTGTGTTGCTGTTGATTTCTCCTTTTATGCCTGTTAGTGTTTGCCTTATGTATTGAGGTATTCCTACGTTGGGTGCATGCTACTGCTAAGTCACTTCAGTTGTGTCCGACTCTGTGCAACCCCATAGATGGCAGCCCACCAGGCTCCCCGTCCCTGGGATTCTCCAGGCAAGAACACGAGTGGGTTGCCATTTCCTTCTCCAATGCATGAAAGTGAAAAGTGAAAGTGAAGTCACTCAGTCGTGTCTGACCCTCAGCGACCCCATGGACTGCAGCCCACCAGGCTCCTCCATCCATGGGATTTTCCAGGCAAGAGTACTGGAGTGGGGTGCCATTGCCTTCTCCAGTGACATTTACACTTGTTGTGTCTTCTTCTTGGATTGATCCCTTGATCACTATGTCATGGCCTTCTTTATCTCTTATGATATTCTTTATTTTATTTATTTATTTTAATTTTATTTTATTTTTTAACTTTACAATATTGTATTGGTTTTGCCATATATCAAAATGAATCCGCCACAGGTATACATGTGTTCCCCATCCTGAACCCTCCTCCTTCCTCCCTCCCCATATCATCCCTCTGGGTCGTCCCAGTGCACCAGCCCCAAGCATCCAGTATCATGCATCGAACCTGGATGGTGACTCATTTCATACATGATATTATACATGTTTCAATGCCATTCTCCCAAATCATCCCACTCTCTCCATCCCCCACAGAGTCCAAAAGACTGTTCTATACATCAGTGTCTCTTTTGCTGTCTCATATACAGGGTTATTGTTACCATCTTTCTAAATTCCATATATATGCGTTAGTATACTGTATTGGTGTTTTTCTTTCTGGCTTACTTCACTCTGTATAATAGGCTCCAGTTTCATCCACCTCATTAGAACTGATTCAAATGTATTCTTTTTAATGGCTGAGTAATACTCCATTGTGTATCTGTACCACAGCTTTCTTATCCATTCATCTGCTGATGGACATCTAGGTTGCTTCCATGTCCTGGCTATTATAAACAGTGCTGCGATGAACATTGGGGTACACGTGTCTCTTTCCCTTCTGGTTTCCTCAGTGTGTATGCCCAACAGTGGAATTTCTGGGTCATAAGGCAGTTCTATTTCCAGTTTTTTAAGGAATCTCCACACTGTTCTCCATAGTGGCTGTACTAGTTTGCATTCCCACCAACAGTGTAAGAGGGTTCCCTTTTCTTCACACCCTCTCCAGCATTTATTGCTTGTAGACTTTTGGATAGCAGCCATTCTGACTGGTGTGAAGTGGTACCTCATAGTGGTTTTGATTTGCAGTTCTCTGATAATGAGCAATGTTGAGCATCTTTTCATGTGTTTGTTAGCCATCTGTATGTCTTCTTTGGAGAAATGTCTATTTAGTTCTTTGGCCCATTTTTTGATTGGGTCATTTATTTTTCTGGAATTGAGCTGTAGGAGTTGCTTTTATATTTTTGAGATTAGTTGTTTGTCAGTTGCTTCATTTGCTATTATTTTCTCCCATTCTGAAGGCTGTCTTTTCACCTTGCTTATAATTTCCTTTGATGTGCAGAAGCTTTTAAGTTTAATTAGATCCCATTTGTTTATTTTTGCTTATTTCCAATATTCTGGGAGGTGGGTCATAGAGGATCCTGCTGTGATGTATGTCAGAGAGTGTTTTGCCTATGTTCTCCTCTAGGAGTTTTACAGTTTCTGGTCTTACATTGAGATCTTTAATCCATTTTGAGTTTATTTTTGTGTATGGTGTTAGAAAGTGTTCTAGTTTCATTTTTTTACAAGTGGTTGACCAGTTTTTCCAGCACCACTTGTTAAAGAGATTGTCTTTAATCCATTGTTTATTCTTGCCTCCTTTGTCAAAGATAAGGTGTCCATAGGTGTGTGGATTTATCTCTGGGCTTTCAATTTTGTTCCATTGATCTATATTTCTATCTTTGTGCCAGTACCATACTGTCTTGATGACTGTAACTTTGTAGTAGAGCCTGAAGTCAGGTAGGTTGATTCCTCCAGTTCCATTCTTCTTTCTCAAGATCGCTTTGGCTATTTGAGGTTTTTTGTATTTCCATACAAATTGTGAAATTATTTGTTCTAGCTCTGTGAAGAATACCGTTGGTAGCTTGATAGGGATTGCATTGAATCTATAAATTGCTTTGGGTAGTATACTCATTTTCACTATATTGATTCTTCCAATCCATGAACATGGTTTATTTCTCCATCTATTAGTGTCCTCTTTGATTTCTTTCACCAGTGTTTTATAGTTTTCTATATATAGGTCTTTAGTTTCTTTAGGTAGATATATTCCTAAGTATTTTATTCTTTCCGTTGCAATGGTTAATGGAATTGTTTCCTTAATTTCTCTTTCTATTTTATCATTATTAGTGTATAGGAATGCAAGGGATTCCTATACACTAATGATATTCTTTATTTTAAAGTCTATTTTGTCTGAAATAAGGATTGCCACTCCAGCTTTCTTTTGGTTTCTATTCATGTGGAATATCTTTTTCCATCCTTTTACTTTCCGTCTGTATGTGTCTCTAGGTCTGAAGTGGGTCTCCTGTAGGCAGCATATATATGTGTCTTGTTTTTGTATCCATTCAGTCAATCTTTTGGTTGGTGCATTTAATCCATTTACATTTATGGTAATTTTTGATACATATGTTCCTATTCGTATTTTTTCAATTTGTTTTTTTTTTTTGTTTTTTTTTTTTTTTGTGGTAGGTCTTTCCTTTCTCTTGTGTTTACTGGCTATGTTAGTCCCTTTAATATTTGTTGCAAGGCTGGTTTGGTGGTGCTGAATTCTCTTAATTTCTGCTTGTCCATAAAGCTTTTGATTTCTCCCTCAATTTTGAATGAGATTTTTTCCCAGTACAATAATTGTGGTTATAGGTTTTTCTCTTTCAGTACTTTAAATATATTCTGCCATTCCCTTCTGACCTGTAGAGTTTCTGCTGAAAAATATGCTGTTAATTGTATGAGTTTTCCCTTGTGTATTACTTGTTGCTTTTTCCTTTCTGCTTTTAATATCCTTTCTTTGTGCTTAATCTCTATTAGCTTGATGTGTGTGTCCCGATGTGTTTCTCCTTGGATTTAACCTGTAGGGGATTCTATGCGCTACTTGGACTTGATTGACTATTTCTTTTCCCATGTTGTAGAAATTTTCAACTATAATTTCTTCAAAAATTTTCTCAGTGCCTTTTTATTTTTCTTCTTCCTCTAGGACCCCTATAACTCGAATGATTGATACATTTAATATTGTCCCAAAGGTTTCAGAGGCTTTCCTCAGTTCTTTTCATTCCTTTCTCTTTATCTGCTCTTCAGCAGTTATTTTCATCATTCTATCCTCCAGCTCACTTATCTGTTCCTCTGCTTTAGTTATTCTGCTGTTGGTTCCTTCTAGTGTATTTTTAATTTCAGTAATTGTGTTATTCATCTCTGTTTGCTTATTCTTTATTTATTCTATGTCCTTGGTGATTATATTAACTGTGTTAAATGCTTCTTACATTTTCTCCATTCTATTTTCAAGTATTTGGAGCAACTTTACTATCATTATTATGAATTCTCTTTCAGGGAGATTACTTAATTCTTCTTCATTTATTTGGTCTTGTGAGTTTCCACCTTGTTCTTTCATTTGTGTTGTATTTCTCTGTCTCGTCATCATTTTTTTTTTTTCCTTCTTTCTAACTTGCTGCACTTGAGGTCTCCTTTTCCCAGGTTTTAAGATTGTATTACTTATTCCTTTTGATTTTTTCCCTTGGAGGGAAATGTTTGTTGGTTGGTTTGTGTTGATTTCTTGTTGAAGGTGACTTGTGCCTGTGTTCTAGTGGGAGATCAAGTAGGCAATTACAGAAATACTGGGACATGTACACACACACTTCCACATACAGTTATAACCAAAGTGTTCAAAAGAAATGAGTCCAGGAGATTGACTTTATGAAGAAGGAAAACCAGAGGTGACATCAACCAGTTGAAAGTAGAGTTAGATAATGCTAAATCTGGAAATCTGAGCATGAGCAGAAGGCCAACTGGGAAATATAGCATGGAGAGCTCAACAGTTTTACTTACTTGGTGAAAGAAGAAAACGTGAAGGAAAAAAGGGAGAATAAAAAAAGAGAGAGAGAAAATAAAGAGGAGAAGGGAGGGAAAAGAGAAAAGGAAGGAGTGGAGAAGAGGATTTAAAAAATAAAAAAAGAGAGAGAAAAAATAGAAAAGCAAAGTTGAATAGACGTGCGTGGGAAAGATTTTTGTATATTCAGGAATAGCTACAGCTGGTAAAGAACAGTAGGAAAAGCAGTTGAATATATCCATAACAAAATCCAAAAATCATCAGGAAAAAAAATGAGAAGAGGGGAAAAAAAAAAGAAAACCTAAAATGAATTTTTTTCTTGCTTTTTTTGACAAGAAACACAAAGAGGAAGACTTCACAGCACCACAAAAGGCTAATATGGAGGTGGAAATTTGTAGGGAGAATAAACTGATTTCTAAGAAAAAATTAGAAAAAGTTTTTTTTCATGATTTTTTTTTTTAACTGTAACAAGAAAAACAAAAAGGAAAACTCCACAGCACTGCTAAATGCTAGTGTGAAGGTAGAGATTTGTTGGGGGAATAAACAGTGTGATTTATAAGAAAAAAAAAATAATAATAAAGGAAAAATATTTTAAAAAGGGTTTACAAGGTCATAGTTCTTGGTTGTGGAGTCCGTCCCTGTGGATGGGGTTGGATTAGTGTCCTGTGATGTTTTTCTGGTTGGTGGAGCTGTGCCTGTGTTCTGGTTGATGGAGCTGGCTCTCATCTCTCTGAATGGCAGTGCAGTGTCCAGTAATAGGTTTTGGAGTGTCTATGGGTTCAGTATGCCTTTGGGCAGTCCTTCTAGCATTTATGGTGTTGCTGCTGCTGCTGTTAAGTCACTTCAGTCGTGTCCGACTCTGTGCAACCCCATAGACGGCAGCCCACCAGGCTCCCCCGTCCCTCACGTCTATATCCACAGCTGCTTCCAGGTTGTTCTCTCAGCATAACTCTGTGCCACCAGTCCTCTATTTGTCCCTGGGATCATTGCTGGTGCTTCTGTTCCCCTGTCCTGCCCTGCGCTCCTGGCCAAAACTTGCTAGGTAGGTGCTTGTGTGGATCCTTCTGCGTTGCAGTGACTTGTGTGGGCTTCCCTCAGCTCCCTTAGCTCACCCTCTGTGTCACAGGCTGTGTGCACTTGACTCTCAGTTCCCCGAGGTCCACCCTCTGTGTCTCTGGCTTGTGTGCACTTGTCTCAGCTTCACAGGTGCACACTCTGCATGGTCGTGAGGCTTGTGTGCACTTGTTCCAGCTCCCCGGGCTGGTCTCAGTGTCATGGGGTTTATATGCACTTGTTTCGTGTCAGCGTCTGCACTCTTTGTCATGGGAGTTACTTGTTCTTTTAGCTGTGCCCAAGGAGAGTTGTGTGCACTGCCCAAGTTTGTACACCTCCCCTCTATCAGCACCCCAGTCCTGCCCTTTGAGCGGGCTATGTTTGTCTGCTGGCTACCTGAGCCTGTCCTCTGTGCTGCAAGGGTTGTGCACACTGGCTGGGTTTCTTGGCCCCATCACACTGAGCTACCTGGGTCTGCCTTCTGTGCTGCAAAGGTTGGGTGCGCTGGTTGGGTTTGTAGGCCACACCACTCTGGGATCCCTGAACCTACCTTCTGTTTGGGGCCACAGTCCATGAGCTGTTAACAGACTGAGAAATATAGCTTTCTGTTTACTGCCCTCCAAGTCTCTGCTTTGCCTGGTTTTCTAAGACTTTGCGGCTCCCCTTTGAGCCCGCCTGTGAGGGAGTTTCCCTGTGCACGGGAACTCCTGTTTTCAGGGCTCCCTCCCTCCTTTGGGGCACAAGCTCCTGCCCAGAAGTTCTCTGTCTTTGCCCTTTTTATGTCTCCCTCCTCTCTCCTACCTCATTTCAGGGAGCTTAGCTTGTCCCCCTGGAGGCCTGGGGTCCTCTGCTGTCACCTAAAGGTTGCTTTGTAGGAGTTGTTCCATACCTTGATGAGTTTTTGATGTATTTGGAGGGAAGCTGGTGATCTCCCCGTATTACTCCTCTGCCATCTTCTCTGTCACCCTCGTCTTTCTCTTTCTGGACTGACAGTGTGATAATCCCTTGTTCCATCCATATTGCTGCAAATGGCATAATTTCATTCTTTTTTAAAGGCTGAGTGTATATATACCTCTTGTGTATATATACCTCTTCTTTATCCATTCATCTGCTGATGGATATCTAGATTATTTCCATGTCTTGGTTATTGCGAAAAGTGCTGTATGAACATAGGGTGTGTGCTTCTTTTTAAATTACACTTTTCTCTAGATGTATGCTCAAGAATCACATGGAAACTCTATTTTTAGTTTTTTTAGGAACCTCCACACTGTTTTTCATAGTGGCTATGCCAAATTGCATTTCTAGCAACAGTGTAGGAAGGTTCCCTTTTCTTCACAACCTTTCTAGCATTTGTTGTTTGTTGACTTTAAAAATGGCCATTCTGACTTGTGTTAGGTAGTACCTTACTGTACTTTTGATTTGGATTTCTCTAATAATTAGTGATAATGAGCATCTTTTCATATACTTTTGGCCCTCTGTATGTCTTTTTTTGGAGAAATGTCTATTTAGGTCTTCCGTCCATTTTTCAGTTGGGTTGCTTGGGGTTTTTTTTTTTATTGAGTAGTATCAGCTGTTTATATGTTTTGGAGATTAATCTCTTGTTGTTGCATCATTTGCAAATACTTTCTCCCATTCTGTATGTTGTTTTTTCATTTTGTTTGTGGTTTTCTTTGTTGTGCAAAAGATTGTAAGTTTGGTTAGGTCCCACTTCTCTCTCTCTCTCTCTCTCTCTTATTTCTATTGCCATGGGAGACTGATCTAAGGAAAGATTGGTACAATTTATGTCAGAGAATGTTTTGTCTATGTTCTCTCCTGGGAGTTTTGTGGTATCATGTCTTACATTTAAGTCTTCAAGCCATTTTGGGTTTGTTTTGTGTATGGTGTGAGGGAGTGTTCTAATTTAATTGATTTACAAGTGGCTGTC
Organism: Bubalus kerabau; assembly: GCF_029407905.1. Taxonomy (NCBI): domain Eukaryota; kingdom Metazoa; phylum Chordata; class Mammalia; order Artiodactyla; family Bovidae; genus Bubalus; species Bubalus kerabau. The sequence continues at coordinate 29,060,303 of NC_073645.1, forward strand.
CAACTTTCCCAACACCCCTTACAGAAGAGATTTTCTTTCACCCATTGTATATTTTGGCTTCGTTTGTGGAAGATTTCTTGACCATAGTTGTGTGGGTTTATTTCTGGGCTCTCCATTCTGTTCCATTGACCCATATGTCTGTTTTTGTTCCATCGCTGCTCTGTTTTGACTACCGTAGATTTGTAGAATTGTCTGAAGTTTGGGTGGGTTATGCTTCCTGCTTTGATCTCTTCCTCAGATTTGCTTTGGTAATTCTGAATCCCTTATGGTTCAATATAAATTTAAAGATTATTTATTCTAGTTAAACTTACACATTATACTTAAAACTTCTGAAAGTAACATATATTATTTTGCTAATTTTCATTGGACAGAACAAGTCACTTGTCCATATCAATCATCATGAAAGCAGGAAAGGAAAATCCTAACATCAAACTTTGAGGAGGAAAGTAGAAAACATTCAGTGAAAGGTACTAAACAGTTCCTCAAACAGTGCCTCTAAATATGCCATTTCCCTTCTCCAGAGATTCATTTCCTTCATTTCAAGTGAATTTTTTTTTTTAATCCTTTCTTGACTGCTCTAAACATACATAATCCTGAACGTGGATTTGTTTGACTTTTCACCCCTAATTCACTAAGCTTTGAGGCTAAACTCAGCAGATGTTTGCCATCAAGAAGACAGAGCCTCAATTACTTTCTTTATCCTTAGTTCTTACTAATTTAAAAGAGCTTGGACAGCTACCAGAAAAGCTTGAGGTATGGACATCTGTGCCTTCTCTGTGGCAACGAAGTAGTGCAATACAGTACTTCTGCCTAAACTCAGTGCCTGTGGCTTCCTAATATATGATGGAAACAAAACAATAATCTTTTTGGACTCCCAGTGCATCCTCTCTAGAACACTCATTGACAAACCGTGCTGTTTAGCCATTCTGGTAAATAGCACGAGTGACAGATGGGATCAAAGTGACTGTACTCTGTGTTCAGTGTTTTGAAAGCTGATTTGTCCTCAGTTCAGTTGAGTTCAGGAACTCATTCGTGCCCAATTCTTTATGACCCCATGGACTGCAGCATGCCAGGCTTCCCTGTCCTTGACCAACTCCCAGAGCTTGCTCAAACGTGTGTCCATCAAGTCTGTGATGGCATCCAACCATCTAATCCTCTGGCGTCCACTTATCCTCCCACCCTCAATCTTTCCCAGCATCAGGGGCTTTTCCAATGAGTCAGTTCTTCACATCAGGTGGCCAAAGTATTGGAGTTTCAGCTTCACCATCAGTCCTTCCAGTGGATATTCAGGACTTATTTCCTTTAGGACTGACTGGTTGAATCTCCTTGCAGTCCAAAGGACTCTCAAGAGTCTTCTCCAATGCCACAGTTCAAAAACATCAGTTCTTCGGCACTCAGCTTTCTTTATAGTCAACTCACATCCATACATGACTACTGGAAAAGCTATAGCTTTGACTAGATGGACTTTTGTTGGCAAAGTAATATCTCTGCTTTTTAATATGTTGTCTAGGTTGGTCATAACTTTTCTTTGAAGGAGCAAGGGTCTTTTAATTTCATGGCTGCAGTCTCCATCTACAGTGACTTTGGAGCCCCCCAAAATAAAGTCTCTCACTGTTTCCATTGTTTCAGCATTTATTTGCCATGAAGTGATAGGACTGGATGCCATGATCTTAGTTTTCTGAATGTTGAGCTTTAAGCCAACTTTTTCAGTCTCCTCTTTCACTTTCATCAAGAGGCTTTTTAGTTCTTCTTCACTTTCTGCCATAAGGGTGGTGTCATCTGCATTTCTGAGGTTGTTGATATTTCTCCCAGCAATCTTGATCTCAGCTGGTGTCTCATCCAGACCAGCATTTCACATGATGTACTCTGTATATAAGTTAAATAAGCAAATCTATAGACCTGATGTACTCCTTTCCCAATTTGGAACCAGTCTGTTGTTACATGTCCAGTTCTAACTGTTGCTTCTTGACTTACATATAGATTTCTCAGGAGGCAGGTAAAGTGGTCTGGTATTCCCATCTCTTTCAGAATTTTCCAGTTTGTGGTCCACACAGTAAAAGAATTTAGCATAGTCAATGAAGCAGAAGTAGATGTTTTTCTGGAACTCTCTTGCTTTTTTGATGATCCAATTGATGTTGGCAATTTGATCTCTGGTTCCTATGCCTTTTCTAAAATGAGCTTGAACATCTGGAAGTTCATGGTTCACATACTGTTGAAGCCTGGCTTGGAGAATTTTGAGCATTACCTTTCTAGCACATGAGATTAGTGCAATTGTGTGGCAGTTTGAACATTTTTTCTTATTGCCTTTCCTTGGAATTGGAATGAAAACTGACTTTTTCCAGTCCTGTGGCCACTGTTGAATTTTCCAAATTTGCTGGCATGTTGAGTGCAGCACTTTCACAGCATCTTCTTTTAGGATTTGAAATAGCTCAACTGAAATTCCATCACCTCCACTAGCTATGTTCAAAGTGATTCTTCCTAAGGCCCACTTGTCTTCACATTCCAGGATGTCTACCTCTAGGTGGGTGATCACACCATCATGGTTATCTGGATCATGCAGATCTTTTTTGTACAGATCTTCTGTGTATTATTGGCACCTCTTCTTAATATCTTCTGATTCTGTTACGTCCATACCATTTCTGTCCTTTATTGAGCCCATCTTTGCATCAAATATTTTCTTGGTATTTCTAATTTTGTTGAAGAGATCTCTAGTCTTTCCCATTCTATTCTTTTCCTATATTTCTTTGCATTGGCCACTGAGGAAGGCTTTCTTATCTCTCCTTGCTATTCTGTGGAACTCTGCATTCAAATGGGTATATCTTTTCTTTTCTCCTTTACCTTTAGCTTCTCTTTTTTTCTCAGCTATTTGTAAGGGCTCCTCAGACCATTTTGCCTTTTGCATTTCTTTTCCTTGGGGGTGGTTTTGATCACTGCCCCCTGTACAATGTCATGAACCTCCATCCATAGTTTTTCAGGTACTCTATCTATAAGATCTAATCCCTTGAATATATTTCTCACTTGCCCTGTACAATCATAAGGCATTTGATTTAGGTCATACCTGAATGGTCTAGTGGTTTTTCCTACTTTCTTCAATTTAAGTCTGAATTTGGCAATAAGGAGTTCATGATCTGAGCCACAGTCAGCTCCTGGTTTTGTATTTGCTGACTGTATAGAGCTTCTCCATCTTTGGCTGCAAAGAATATAATCAGTCTGATTTTGGTGTTGACCTTATGGTAATGTCCATGTGTAGAGTCTTCTCTTGTGTTGTTGGAAGAGGTGTTTGTTATGACCAGTACATCCTCTTGGCAAAACTCTGTTAACCTTTGCCCTGCTTCATTTTGTAGTTCAAGGCCAAATTTGCCTGTTAGTCCAAGTATCTCTTGACTTCTTACTTTTGTCCTGATTGTTCCTGGAGGCACATATTTCCTACAATTCTCAATAGGCATTCTGTCTCCTAAAAACCACCAACAAGAACCCACCTGCCAATGGAGGAGAGGTAAGAGATGCAGGTTCAATCGCTGGGTTGGGAAGATCCCCTGGAGAAGGAAATGACAATTCTATCCAATATTCTTGCCTGGAAAATTTCATGGAGAGGGGAGCCTGGTGGGCTACTGCCTATGGGAGCACAGAGAGTTGGACATGACTGAGTGTGCGTGCACATACACGCAAAGACCACCACTAGTTGCCATCATTGTTGCCTGAACCCCTGTAATTTTGTACTGAGAGAAAGCCTCTGTCTCATATTGATACAGCATATCACCATTGATTAGAGAATATAGACATCACTTCTGAGTATCTCCATAATTCTGTGTGAGTCTTCAGAAACATTTTTCAGGCAAAGTCACATGCCATTTCAGCACAGAAATGACCTGCCTAAGATGAGGGTATAAATCACTCTGTTGCTGACGTTTCACATTGAGGACACGTCACAGACTTCAGGCCAACTTCTCAGTTTCCAAGATGGAGGCACAAGTTCTGTATAGTAATTTCACCTGGATCAAACTTTATTACTAATGTGACCTGATTATTTTCCATTTATTCCCTCAGGGGAAATAAAATCACCATCTATGTGTTTAGAGGGCATGATGTAACAACTTGGCCTTGCCATTTTCATATCTATCTATATCTATCTTTGCTCAGTCATGACCGACTCTTTGCAACCACATGGACTGTATCATGTCAGGCTCCTCTGTCCATGGAGTTCTCTAGGCAAGAATACTGGAGTGGCTTGCCATTGCCATGTTTCACTTCATTTCAGTTCAGTCGCTCAGTCATGTCCTACTCTTCACGACCCCATGAATTGCAGCACACCAGGCCTCGCTGTCCATCACCAACTCCCGGAGTTCACTCAGACTCACGTCCATCGAGTCAGTGATGCCATCCAGCCATCTCATCCTCTGTCGTCCCCTTCTCCTCCTGCCCCCAATCCCTCCCAGCATCAGAGTCTTTTCCAATGAGTCAATGCTTCGCATGAGGTGGCCAAAGTACTGGAGTTTCAGCTTCAGCATCATTCCCTCCAAAGAAATCCCAGGGCTGATCTCCTTTAGAATGAACTGGTTGGATCTCCTTGCAGTCCAAGGGACTCTCAAGAGTCTTCTCCAACACCACAGTTCAAAAGCATCAATTCTTTGGCGCTCAGCCTTCTTCACAGTCCAACTCTCACATCCATACATGACCACAGGAAAAACCATAGCCTTGACCTTTGTTGGCAAAGTAATGTCTCTGCTTTTGAATATGCTGTCTAGGTTGGTCATAACTTTCCTTCCAAGGAGTAAGCGTCTTTTAATTTCATGGCTGCAGTCACCATCTGTAGTGATTTTGGAGCCCAGAAAAATAAAGTCTGACACTGTTTCCACTGTTTCCCCATCTATTTCCCATGAAGTGACAGGACCAGATGCCATGATCTTCGTTTTCTGAATGTTGAGCTTTAAGCTATGTTTAGGTCAGAATTATTCAGGAGTTTGTTTATTTGAGAGTTCAAGCAAATCTCAGAATGACTCTGTCTTCATACCTTTGTCTTACAGGCTCATCACCGCCTTTTCTCCTCAGTTAAACATAAGGTATGCTTCCAAAGGTGAATGCCAAAATGGTGATAAACATTTCCGTCAAAGCTGATAAAACAATTTCCCCATATCAGCCAACGAATCACTGAACACTTTGAATGTTACTTATATTATGCAGGGTTTTATTTGTTTCAATTTACAATGAATTGAGCTTTTCAGATAGAAAATGAAAGCAAAAATTGTTTTATTTTGAGAGCACTATGCTGAGAACAGGAAGAAAAAGAGTCTTTCTCCATCTTTGGTTTTTGTTGTAGGTTCCTTGAAAAGTGACAATTCTTTCTTCACATGTTATTGAGCAGATCTGTGTTACAGATTAAGAATGAAAGCGATGAACTCCTGATAGGTGAGACCCTGGGAGGAGATCAATGCTGGTAAAGAAAGACATAAGTTATAATCTAATGTCAGCCAATAACACCTCTTGCCCTACTTTTTTGTTACCTCCAATCGAATAATTCTTGGGGTTCTTGTTTGTTTTTTTTTAATTTGTTCATCTCAACATTCTTTTTTGGAAAAGATTTATTCATGTATTTGACAGTGGTGGGTCTTAATTTAAGCACCCAGGAACTTGGTTGCATCATATGTGATCTTTCATCACAGTGCATGGACTCTCTAGTTGTGGCGGTTGGGCTCAGTAGTTGTACCACATGGGCTTAGATGCTCCACAGTGTGTGGGATCTTAGTTCCCTGACCAGGAGGCCAGAAATCGAACCCACATCCCCTGCATTACAGGTGGATTCTTAACCACTGGACCACCAGGGAAGTCCCCCTCTCAGTTTTCTTGACCATTCCTATTTCCTATGTGATATACTCTTCCTGGAGAGTTTGTTCCTATTCATTTTGAGATTCTTGAGGGACATTGAAAGAGAGAGTTTATGTTTAACATATTCAAAACTGAATGTAACTTAGTTTACATATTCCTACTCTTTTTCCTGTTTTGGAGAATGTTACCATCATCTTTTTTAAAGTGTAGACCAGAAACCCAAAGAAATATTTTAAATTAAATATGAAAAGTGAGGGGAAATGTGAATTCAGCCTACAAATCTCTAAATGTTTTAACTTTAAAATCTTTTTTCTTTTTTTTGTCCTCTCCTTACCTCCTCCATCGGAGAAGGCAGTGGCACCCCACTCCGGCACTCTTGCCTGGAAAATCCCATGACGGAGGGCCGCAGTCCATGGGGTCGCTAAGAGTCAGACAAGACTCAGAGACTTCACTTTCACTTTTAACTTTCATGCATTGGAGAAGACAATGGCAACCCACTCCAGTGTTCTTGCCTGGAGAATCCCAGGGACGGGGGAGCCTGGTGGGCTGCCGTCTATGGGGTCGCACAGAGTCGGACATGACTGAAGTGACTGGGAAGCAGCAGCAGCAGTACCTCCTCCATAGCAATACCTTGCCTTATTCAAACTCCATCTTATTTCCTAAATCACTGAAATAATCTCCGAGTTGTCTTTACTTCCAGACATTACCATTTAAAAGCCGTAGTTCACATCATGGGATTTGTGGACACTGGAAAACAGAAATCCATTCATGTCCTCTCCCTCCATAAAAGTGTTCTTTGTCTTTCCAGTGCTTTGGCGATTAAGTTTAAATTCTATTGTTGATTATTTTAGAGGGTTCAAACCTGGGTCTCCTGCACTGCAGGCAGATTCTTTACCTTCTGAGCCACCAGGAGAGCCCCTATCATATAAGAGGAATTTATAGTAAATAAAAGCATGCTTCATTCCTTTATGGAGAGTAGAGAATCAGTTGGAAGGAAAATAAGCAACCATTACATTCCAGTGTGATGAGTATGCTGATGAAGACATCCATTCATATTATTGAGAGTATAGCAGAGGGATTGCTAAATCAGACTGGGGGTCAAGAAGGAATATTGGAGGAGGGAATGCTGGAACTGAGTTTTATAAAATGAGTAGGATGGTAATAAACAGATGGATAATAGGCAAACAGCATACAATATTTGGCATATGGTAAATGTTTGCCAAGAAAAACTGTATGTAAGCTAAGTTATGTATGTATGTATGAATGAATAATTTTGTACTATATCATAGACATTTCTTTGATCTGAGTAAGTCTTCTCTTAAACACTTATAAAATCTCTTATCTAAAAGCAGAGAGTTAGATTCAATGATTGTTCTATCATTGAAATGTTATCTCAAAAGAATAAATACTAATGCAAGGGTCAGATATTTATTTGCAGGTAGAGAAAGGCAAGCTACATATGGATAATTGAAACAATAAGTATGAATTTTAATAATATAACTAGAGGTTCCCTTTTAAGTAATGAAAGTCTGGGATTACAGTTATTCCAAACCATATATTAACCATATAATAACTTCCTGTCATTTTGTAGAAAGTAATTTCACAGTCTCCACCCTGTGTCTCATTATCTATCACACATAGCCCAGCGTGACAACCTCCCCTTCTGTTGTCTTAGAATAGTTCATTGTTCTTCTGCTAGATGTGTATTATCCATGACATTCTGAATATTTGATTTATCAACTCGAAGCTTCAGTTTTTATGGTAGTTTTCAAAGAACCAAAAATGTTTGTGGATTTCCCAGAGTTAAAAGTTAAAAGTGGATTTGGGTATCAAATATAAAATGTACGACCTTGATAATATTTTAATATTTTTATTTTATTTTATTCTTCTTTCCTCATCAGCCACCTATAGCCTTTAAATGAGGTAGGTGTTATTGGTGTTATTTTTGGTAAGGGGCTGAAATCAGAAGAGATGGAAAGGTGCTGGGCAGAGAGACGAGATTTCTTGTGAGCTCCATAAATTTTAGATAAAAGTAAGCCCCTGTGAGACTATTTTATGTCCCTACTACCTCATTGGCTGCGCAGGTGAAAATAAAATTTCCCAGGTGGCATATTAGCCTGTATCAACCGCTGTAGGACTCTTACGGGCCAGATAACTCAAAAGGAAGTCAGTAATATAAGATGTGGTTTGATCTGTTATAAGAAGGATGTTTTGCTTCCTTATTAACATATCTGCCTCCTTTTAAAGCTCTTCTAGAATTATCTGGCAGGCAGTAGTGCTCTCAGCTCTGGTCTTTCCTGATGCAACTAAACTCCTATAAGTTTCCCCAAATCAATTATTTTATATTAAATGTGTCTGCCCTCTCTGGGATGATCATATCACTAATAAAGTATGTATACTTCACACTGAAGCAAAACATAGGATGCACATGTAAGCTACCTATTCCTGCTTTTCTCTCATGCCTGGGTGACTGGTAACCATGTCTCAGTGTCTCAGTTTATGTGCCAGCTGATAAACTACCTACTCTAAAAGGCAATAATATTTGACCAGCTAATATTTGTATTTCACCACAGCCTTGTCTAACTCAATGAAGCTAAGCCATGCCTTGTGGGGCCATCCAAGACAGATGAGTCATGGTGGAGAGGTCTGACAGAATGTGGTCCACTGGAGAAGGGAATGGCAAACCACTTCAATACTCTTGCCTTGAGAACCCCATGAACAGTATGAAAAGGCCAAAAGATAGGACACTGAAAGATGAACACCCCAGGTCAGTTGGTGCCCAATATGCTGCTGGAGATGAGTGGAGAAATAACTCCAGAAAGAATGAAGGAATGGAGCCAAAGCAAAAAAATACCCAGTGTGGATGTGACTGGTGATAGAAGCAAGGTCTGATGCTGTAAAAAGCAATATTGCATAGGAACCTGGAATGTTAGGTCCATGAATCAAGGCAAATTGGAAGTGGTCAAACAAGAGATGGCAAGAGTGAAGCTTGACATTCTAGGAATCAGCGAACTAAGATGGACTGGAATGGGTGAATTTAACTCAGATGACCATTATATCTACTACTGTGGGCAGGAATCCCTTAGAAGAAATGGAGTAGCCATCATGGTCAACAAAAGAGTCCGAAATGCAGTACTTGGATGCAATCTCAAAAATGACAGAATGATCTCTGTTCATTTCCAAGGCAAACTATTCAGTATCACAGTAATCCAAGTTTATGCCCTGACCAGTAATGCTGAAGAAGCTGAACAGTTCTATGAAGACCTACAAGACCTTTTAGAACTAATACCCCCAAAAGGTGTCCTTTTCATCATTAGGGGACTGGAATGCAAAAGTAGACAGTCAAGAAACACCTGGAGTAACAGGCAACTTTGGCTTTGGAGTACTGAATGAAGCAGGGCAAAGACTAATAGAGTTTTGCCATGAGAACACACTGGACATAGCAAATACCTTTTTCCAACAACACAAGAGAAGCCTCTACATATGGACATTACCAGACGGTCAAGACTGAAATTAGTTTGATTATATTCTTTGCGGCCAAATATAGAGAAGCTCTATACAGTCAGCAAAAACAATACTGGGAGCTCACTGTGGCTCAGATAATGAACTGCTTATTGCCAAATTCAGACTTAAATTGAAAAAAGTGGGGAAAACCACTAGACCATTCAGGTATGACCTAAATCAAATCCCTTATGATTATACAGTGGAAGCGACAAAAAGATTTAAGGGACTAGATCTGATAGACAGAGTGCCTGATGAACTATGGACAGAGGTTTATGATATTGTACAGGAGATAGGATCAAGACCATCCCCAAGAAAAAGAAATGCCAAAAAGCAAAATGGATGTCTGAGGAGGCCTTACAAATAGCTGAGAAAATAAGGGAAGCAGAAAGCAAAGGAGAAAAGGAAAGATATATCCATTTGAATTCAGAGTTCCAAAGAATAGCAAGGAGAGATAAGAAAGCCTTCCTCAGTGATCAGTGCAAAGACATAGAGGAAAACAAAAGAATGGGAAAGACTAGAGATCTCTTCAAGAAAATTAGAGATACCAAGGGAACATATTCATGCAAAGATGGGCTCAATAAAGGACAGAAATGGTATAGACCTAACAGAATCAGAAGATATTAAGAAGATGTGCCAAGAATACACAGAAGAACTGTACAAAAAAGATCTTCATGACCCAGATAATCATGATGGAGTGATCACTCACCTAGAGCCAGACATCCTGGAATGTGAAGTCAAGTAGGCCTTAGGAAGCATCACTACAAAGAAAGCTAGTGGAGGTGATGGAATTCCAGTTGAATTATTTCAAATCCTAAAAGATAATGCTGTGAAAGTCCTGCACTCAATATGTCAGCTAATTTGGAAAACTCAGCAGTGGCCACAGGACTGGAAAAATCAATGTTCATTCAAATCCCAAAGAAAGGCAATGCCAAAGAATGCTCAAATGACTGCACAGTTGTACTCATCTCACACGCTAGTAAATTAATGCTCAAAATTCTCTAAGAAAGGCTTCAGCAATACGTGAACCGTGAACTTCCAGATGTTCAAGCTAGTTTTAGAAAAGGTAGAGGAACCAGAGATCAAACCACCAACACCCGATGGATCATGGAAAAATCAAGAGTTCCAGAAAAACATCTATTTCTGCTTTATTGACTATGCTAAAGCCTTTGACTATGTGGATCACAATATACTGTGGAAAATTCTGAAAGAGATGGGAATACCAGACCACCTGACCTGCCTCTTGAGAAATCTGTATGCAGGTCAGGAAGCAACACTTAGAACTGGACATGGAACAACAGACTGGTTCCAAATAGGAAAAGGAGTATGTCAAGGCTGTATATTGTCACCCTGTTTATTTAATTTATATGATAGTATGTCATGAGAAATGCTGGACTGGAAGAAGGACAAGCTGGAATCAAGATTGCTGGGAGAAATATCAATAACCTCAGATATGCAGATGACACCACCCTTATGGCAGAAAGTGAAGAAGAACTAAAGAGCCTCTTGATGAAAGTGAAAGAGGAGACTGAAAAAGTTGGCTTAAAGCTCAACATTCAGAAAAGTAAGATCATGGCATCTGGTCAATCACTTCATGGCAAATAGATGGGGAAACAGTGGAAACAGTGTCAGACTTTATTTTTCTGGGCTCCAAAATCACTACAAATGGTGACTGCAGCCATGAAATTAAAAGATGCTTACTCCTTGGAAGGAAAGTTATGACCAGCCTAGATAGCATATTCAAAAGCAGAGACATTACTTTGTCCACAAAGGTCCATCTAGTCAAGGCTATGGTTTTTCCAATAGTCATGTATGGATGTGAGAGTTGGTCTCTAAAGAAAGTAGAGTGCAAAAGAATGGATGCTTTTGAACTGTGGTTTTGGAGAAGATTCTTGAGAGTGTCTTGGACAGCAAGGAGATCCAACCAGTCCACTCTAAAGGCGATCGGTCCTGAATATTCACTGTAAGGACAGATGTTGAACCTGAACCCCCTATACTTTGGCCACCTGATGCAAAGAGCTGAGTCATTTGAAAAGACCCTGATGCTAGGAGGGATTGGTGGCAGGAGGAGAAGGGGACGACAGAGGATGAGATGGTTGGATGGCATCACCAACTCAATGGACATGAGTTTGGGTGAACTCCGGGAGTTGATGATGGACAGGGAGGCCTTGCTTGCTGCAGTTCATGGGGTTGCAAACAGTCAGACATGACTGAGTGACTGGACTAAACTGAATATTTGTAAAGGGCATCTAGGATCCAAAATGAAAAAATAAAAGTCAGGTTTGTATTTCCAAATTTTGAGTAAGAACAGCAGACACAAAGTAAAAAATCATTCTCTGGTCTGCTCATTGTTAAAAACAATGACATATAAATAAATGGTGAGTATTATTTCCTAGACATATATTTCTTTCTTCCCAAAGGAAACCAAAGGGCTTGACAAGTATATCATAATAACATACTGGATTATGGGAGAGAGTGAAAAAAAAATAGTGATGTTGACTGGCTTCATCATTTTTGTTCTATTTTTTTTTTTATAACCCAAGAAAATGACATTTCTCATTAAAATGCCATATTTCATTTTGCTAGAACATAATGTGAACTAAGTCTTCCCAGTATTTTCTTTAAAATAAAAAGCCATGTGAATTTAAGACTTACTGCCAACCTGCTTTGGTTTTTCAATCATTCAAAATATATCCTTAATGTTATTTATTTTACCACATTTAGAAATGTAGCTTTATGCCTCCCTTGAAGATGGAACTAAGAAAGGAAGCACATCACCCCTTCTATTGAAGTGTTAAAGTAGATCCAAAATCAATTCTACTTGCTTTTCTCTTCCATTTAATATTTCTTGTCATTCATAGAGCAATCAGCTTCATAAACTGAAAGGCCATGTATATTATTATTTTCTGTAACTGGGCTCATGCAATTTTGTTGGTAAAAATGAGTCTGTGTCTGATAGACTCATGAGACTTCTCAAGGCCTCATGATATGGTACAATGAGCACCCTCTGTGTGCTACCCTTCTCACTCAAGTGTAAAGCTCAGATCCTGACTATCGCATCGGGGTGGTATATGCCCTGGCTGCCTTGCATTTCTCTGCTTTATCTATGTCCTCCTTTCCTCACCCTTCTTCTTCCATATTGTACCCTTTTCTCCTCCTCAAACCTTCCCATCATGCCTGCCTCAGGCTTTAGATCATGCAGTTCCTTGTGCGTGCAATCTCATTCCCTCAGTCACTCTGAAGACACACTCTTATGTTTCCTTTTCTCCGTACTCACATTCTCAAATACTCTCAGGTATTTCCTAATCTATCTAAAATTTGGCTCAGCCGGTAAAACATCTGCCTGCAATGCAGGAGACCCGGGTTCGATCCCTGGGTGGGGAAGATGCCCTGGAGAAGGCAATGGCAACCCACTCCAGTACTCTTGCCTGGGAAATTCCATGGATAGAGGAGCCTTGTAGGCTACAGACCATGGGGTCCCAAAGAGTCGGACACCACTGAGCAACTTCACTTCACTTCACCCTACCACCAAAAAAAATCTTATTGCATTTACCTACTTAATATTATCCTTAATGTATATCAGTATCTAGCTTAATATTTATTTACTTGTTTTTAATTGTCTGTTTCACTCATTAGAACAGAAGTTTCAAGACAGCTGAGTTTTCTTTTGTGTTTTGTTCTTTGCTATACCTCTATACCTAGGATGTAAGAACGAATGAATAAATGGATGCGTGAACAAGTAAATACACAAATAATTGAGTGGCTAGACAAAGAGTTCTAAACTGATAAAAGTCAGAAGAATCAAATTCCAGATAAGTCTCAGACACAAATTTATTCTGTGACCTTGATCAAGTCATTTAACTTCTCTGGACCATAGCCTCATCTTTAAAATATTAACCTTTCTACATTAACCTTTCTAAAATTAACCTTGCTAAACTGTATAGTTTCATGATTCTAAAGCAAAAGGATGATCTTTGTTGAAGATAAAAGTCTAAACAATATGAATTCTGAACAATATGTCTACTGCATAATTAGCCCAATCAGTTACACATGTCACTGGGCATAATGTGAAAGACTCTGAATTCCTGATAATAGGGAGAAGAAATAAATGTTAGGAGCAAAATGCTGCTTTTCTGGCAACCAACTCCACTTTTTCCCAAATCTTTTGGTTCTGTTCTTCAATACTAAGTTGACAAATCACTTTTGGTGGTGATCAAAGTGTTGTTACATCAGTATGTCTTTGTAAGGGACTGTCAATGAGTGTATTAGTGTGTAGATTAAGGTTTTTTTTTTTTTTTTAAGAAATTGGAGGTTCTTGTGGAGGGACACATCTATATCAAGAAAAATTATCTAAGCACCTTATCACTCTTTTTTCTCATATCACTTATCACTTGTGTCATATGAAAATTGTTACCTGTGAAATGGGGCTATTTATGCCACCAACCTCTGAGAATTTTGTGAGAATTGCATAATGTATTAAATGTAAAATATCTGGAATAATGCCTGGGATGTGGTAAGTTCCCAGTTTATAGTATATTAATTATTATCATTCTCAGTTCAGTTGCTCAGTCGTGTCCAACTCTTTGCAACCCCATGAACCGCAGCATGCCAGGCCTCCCTGTCCATCACAAACTGCCAGAGTCCACCCAAACCCATGTCCATTGAGTCAGTGATGCCATCCAACCATCTCATCCTCTGTCATCCCCTTCTCCTCCTGCCTTCAATCTTTCCCAGCATCAGGGTCTTCTCAAATGAGTCAGCTCTTCGCATCAGGTGGCCAAAGTATTGGAGTTTCAGCTTGAACATCAGTCCTTCCAATGAACACCCAGGACTGATCTCCTTTAGGATGGACTGGTTGGATCTCCTTGCAGTCCAAGGGATTCTCAAGAGTCTTCTCCAACACCACAGTTCAAAAGCATCGATTCTTCTGCACTCCACTTTCTTTATAGTCCAACTCTCACATCCATACATGACCACTGGAAAAACCATAGTCTTGACTAGATGGACCTTTGTGGAAGAAGCAATGTCTCTGCTTTTTAATATACTGTCCAGGCTGGTCATAACTTTCCTTCCAAGGAGTAAGCGTCTTTTAATTTCATGGCTGCAATCACCATCTGCAGTGATTTTGGAGCCCAGAAAAATAAAGTCAGCCACTGTTTCCACTGTTTCCCCATCTATTTGCCATGAAGTGATTGGACTGGATGCCATTATCTTAGTTTTCTAAATGTTGAGTTTTAAGCCAACTTTTTCAGTCTCCTCTTTCACTTTCATCAAGAGGCTCTTTAGCTCTTCTTCACTTTCTGCCATAAGGGTGGTGTCATCTGCATATCTGAGGTTATTGTTATTTCTCCCTGCAAATCTTGATTCCAGCTTATGCTTCTTCCAGCCCAGCGTTTGTCATGATGTACTCTGCATATAACTTAAATAAGCAGGGTGACAATATACAGCCTTGACACACTCCTTTTCCTAGTTGGAACCAGTCTGTTGTTCCATGTCCAGTTCTAGCTGTTGCTTCCTGACCTGCATACAGATTTCTCAAGAGGCAAGTCAGGTCATCTGGTATTCCCATCTCCTTCAGAATTTTCCACAGTTTATTGTGATCCACACAGTCAAAGGCTTTGGCATAGTCAATAAAACAGAAATAGATGTTTTTCTGGAACTCTCTTGCTTTTTCGATGATCCAGCGGATGTTGGTAATTTGATCTCTGATTCCTCTGCCTTTTCTAAAACCAGCTTGAACATCTGGAAGTTCATGGTTCACGTATTGCTGAAGCCTGGCTTGGAGAATTTTGAGCATTACTTTACTAGCGTGTGAGATGAGTGCAATTGTGCAGTCATTTGAGCATTCTTTGGCATTGCCTTTCTTAAGGATTGGAATGAAAACTGACCTTTTCCACTATTATTATTTCAATTTTTGACCTAGTTGGCCTTCTTACCCCACTAGAATCTGAATTCCTAGATAGCACGATGCATTGCCAGCATCCCCTGTGTACAATCTGTCATTCTCTGGAAAATGTAGATGCTTTCTAAATGCAGTGGGAATCCAGATTTATTCAATAGTTTTTTTTTTTCCATTTTGTTTTAGTTTTTGCATTTCTACAAAGAAAAGGATGGTGCTCTTTGATTCTTAGAGACATGACATGCTGTACATACAAGATTTAGCATTTTAAACTTGACAGCTGATTAACTACAAAGCCCTCTTCAAAGACAGCTTAAAGAAGATTCATGGTAAATATAAGACCGCAGCCCATTTACTCTTTGAAGAGGATATATGGTACATAAGTCATTCTCAGGATTATCATAGAGTCCATGTCTGGACCCAAACATATAAATGATAGCAATAATAATAATACCATCCCCTTATGTTTGTACAATACTTTTAAACTTTCAAACTTTATTCACATTTATTGGCTACCAATCTCACAGATTTTTGGGGAAGATTTAATGAAACATATTTTAAATCTTATCAAGAGAGGCTGTTATATATTAAACTTAATAAACAAATATGTTTCCTTTTGTTCCTTTGGGGCTTCTCTGGTGGCTCAGATGGTAAAGAATCTGCCCACAATGCAGGAGACCTGGGTTTGATCTCTGGGTCAGGAAGATCTCCTGGAGAAGAGAATGCCTACCCATTCCATTATTCTTGCCTGGAGAATTCCATGGACAGAGGAACCTAGCTGGCTACAGTCCATGTAGTTGCAAAGAGTCAGACATGACTGAGCTACTAACATTTTATTCCTTTGAATCTCATTAAAACTATAGGAAGCACATAGCATCACATGTAGGTATCTTTTTTCCTCATCTTCACAGCTACTGACCTAATTCAAGCCAGCATCACAATTTGCCTGGACCTCATCATAGCTTCCTATATCTTCCTGTTTCCTTTATGTCCTCCCTGAAGTCCCTCTTCACACACTGGTAGTGGTGGTTTAGTCGCTGAGTCATGTCCAACTCTTGCAACGCCATTGACTGAAGCCTGCCAGGGTCCTCTGTACATAAGATTTTCCAGACAAGAATATTGGAGTGGGCTGCCATTTCCTTCTCTTCACAGAGTAGTGATCTATTAAAAACATAAGCACAGGATTGTCTTGCTTAGAACCGGTTAATCCCTATCCTTGGAACTTAGAATACACTCAAAGCCTATTGCAGCTGTCTTAGAAGGTCCTGCATGATCTAAGCTGGCCTAGACTTAAGTTCCCACTGCTCACTCAGCACTAGCCTCTTTGGGCTTCTTTCTGTCCCTCAGTCAGTCTAGTAGGACTTAGGGTCCTGCCAGTCGCTTTATCCTCTGTGTGAAAGGTTCCACTCTCAGCTTTTTACCTGCCTGCTTATTTTGCAACATGCAGGTTTCAGCTCAAATGTCACTCTCTCTTTGTCCACACAAGCTAAGATAACCTACTGTTCTCCACTGCTCTCACAGAATCCTGTTTTCATTGGATCTTCGGCAAATATTTGATTTTTCTTTTGCACACATAAGAATAAAATATAGTCCAGAGAGATTAAATGGCTTGGCAAGCCTCTGAGTGTATGCTTATACAGAATTCAGGTCTCTAGAGCCCTGAAAAGGAGTTCTCTTTCCATACTCATACATCCCCTTTCCTAATACAGTTTTGAGTTCCAAGAAATCCAGGAAAATGTTAGTGCAACTATCAGATGATGCATATTTTTCTTGTTTATTCAGGGAATTTCCTCTAAATTTGATTTAAGAATGACGTTGGCCTATCTTTGGCTGTTGAGGAGTCTCCATCAGAATTTGTATGAGTGTACCCATAAGATAGCTGAAATTTGGGGGTTAGGAAAATTGTTTTCACTTTTGAAAAGTTAAAAAAATGATCCAGGATCAAATACTGTTAATGACTAAACACTGTGAAAAGTGAAAGTCACTCAGTCATGTCTGACTCTTTGAGACCCCAGAGACTATACAGTCCATGGAATTCTCAGGCCAGAATACTGGAGTGGTAGCCTTTCCTGTCTCCAGGGGATCTTCCCAACCCAGGGATCGAACCCAGGTCTCCCTCATTGCATGTGGATTCCTTGCCAACTGAGTCACAAGGGAAACCCAAGAATACTGGAGTGGGTAGCCTATCCCTTCTCCCATGGATCTTCCTGGTCCAGGAATTGAACCAGGGTCTCCTGCATTACAGGCAGATTCTTTACCAACTGAGCTATCAGCGAATACTGTGAATATACTAAAAAGCACTGAGTCATATACTTTGAAGGTGTGCAATTTAAGGCATGTGTGCTATATCTCAGCAAGCTATTATTAAAATAATCACGAAATGGGATATTCTCCTATCCCTACCCTTTCATTTAAACACAATTAAATAATGTGATTTCATATAATTTATTGGGGCTACTGAAAACCTGTGAGACTGTCTCCTTCTCTATAACCTTGACTCCATTAATTAGCTCTCATGGCTGGGAAAACTTCTCCTTTATGGTCTTGCTTGTTTGTTGGGAAATTCTCCCTGGATTTCCTCATTATAAGCCACCATCACATACATTCTACCCTTTGGGGAAAACTTTACATATTTTGCATGGAGTGTCTATTATTATGTTTCTTTGTTAGGCAGCCACAGAAACTGCAGAATTAGAATTGCATTTTTGAGATACCCAAAGGGAAATGAAGATACTTATTTACCAGGCAACAGTGATAAGGCAGGGCCTATTTGAGGACAGAACTCGTTAACAATCTTAAACAAGGTACTTTATTTTCAGCTGGGGTGTGCCATCCATGGGCGACACCCAGAATATTAGCTTCTGGGTGGCAGTGGAGACTCTCCCACAAGGTCCCAACCCTTACCCACTCCTGGTTCTTTGGTCTGTACATCTCCCTTGCCTTGCGTGCTTGTTCTTGTCTGCTGTGAAAGAAACCAAGCACCAGATTTGTCTGAGAAAACCTACAATAATCTGGGCTTCTTTTTGAATAAGCCCAACTCATATGAGAAATCTGTAGAGCCAAGGGATGTTTATTTCCTGCGAGATCATTGCTGTGGTTCCACGGCATCTATTTTCCTATAATTTTATTCCCTTTTTTACTTAGCTAGGAAATGGTATTATCATGTATTTTCCCAAGAAACTGAAACAGTTCCTTTCTGAACAAGCAGATTAACTCAGAGCCATTAATCATTTCCATAAATAACAGCTGCAATAACTAGAAACCAAGTCCTAATTTCAAATGAGATGTTGGTTGTTATAGAGAAAGCTAAACAATAATGGGAAGCCGTCTAGTTACACGTAATGGTATTTTCCCAATGCTAAGCGAACCCTCCACCACCTATACTTCTGCAATTCTCACCAGCCACACCTACACTCAAAACACAGTGCAAGTCCTGCTTTCCCATAGACTGCAATTTCTTCTTATTTGTCTAGATTATCATATTCTCTTCTTGGGCAAACCAGATTCCCTTTTGCCTCTCAAATACAGGTTCCAGGATGTAAAATATATTACATAAAAATGCCAAATTGAGTGTAATGAAAAAAATACATAAACTGTCTTTAAACATGTCACTGCTTAGCAATATGCTATTTTGCAAGCTGCTTCCTGTCATTAGTGTCATAGGCTACATTATTCTCACAGGTGAGGCACCTTCCACCCAGTAAATGGATGGTTTTCCTTTGTAGGTGATCACTTAGTCTCCAAAGATACTCCAAGTATTATACCACCAGTACCATATTATATTCAAGTCAAAGTTCCACAAAACCGATTGCCAAACTTTGGCATTGTAGATAAGAACTCTCAGAAACAGGGTTCCCTAAATAATATCAAATAGGGGGAAAAAAACCTATTCATCCTGCAAGATTCTCAGTAAATTGCTCTTAACTCAAAGATGAATCATTTCCTAAAGCATTTAGTCAAGAATAAAGGTCTATTGTGAAGAGAATGACTCAACTGCAAATTCTTCTCAAACAATAACCAGGAGGACACTTTCCCCTTTCACAGAAAATCTCTTTAATGGGTTTCTTCTCAGTAAGACAGTGATTGGCTTTTGGTTTTCCTATTCTATCCTTCAAAATCTCTCAGTTCACATACCAATGGATCCCTCTAATTTCATTCACTGATTTCCTTTCTAGCAAAATTAACATTTTGTATTTAAGCATCCCCTTAGTGCTCTTCTCTCCTGTTCTTAGCCACAGCCCACCTGGAGAGTCTAAAATAACACACACCATATTAACACCTCTCTGCTGAGATTTTGATAACAGACACCTGTGCAGTCTAAGTAGCTCTTGACTTATTTCTTCCAGAATGTGTTAATAATTGTGGCCACATTTATTTTCCTCCAGATGTGAATTAAAAATGCCACAAGGGCCAATTTCAGTGCAAACCTGGAAATGGTTCAAGCTGCTTTCTTTCCTTCCCTCTCTTCAACTTTTGAAAGATTTTGCCATCTTTCAAGTGTAGCATAGAGTATACCCATCAATCAGAGAGCTGCTGGGAGTCCCAGAAGCAAACTGCAGGTGGCAAGTTTCACTGCACATACCTTAAATGCATCTTCATGCCAATAAATACTCAACTATTTAAACAGCAACCACTGCCACATGCAATATAACAATATCAGTGTGACTTACGTATTCAAATTCGTCCCTGAAGTGTGTGTCACAAAATAACCAGGCAGGACTGGAATCCACTCTGCCATTTTTATCCTTAAGAAACAAATTTTTAATCAACATTTTCAGCCTTGCCAACATTTCTCTTTCTCTTGGTTAATATTTAAGAGAGCTAGTCAATTTGTGAGGCATTGGAGCTGTCGTTAAAATAAGTTACTCTCTGGGTTTTCAAAATCTCTTTGATGCAGCCTACCCCTAACCACTGGGACTGGCTCTATATTAAACATTTCTTTTACAGGTATTTTTCATTTCTTAGAAGCAGCTTTGCACTTTTCTGTTCACATGAGATCAGATCTCCTTTTGCAGGTTAGCTCACAGCCTGAGCCTCTATTGATTTTGAAAGCTCATAAGGGAAGATATTCAGAGAAGCATCTTGGTGGTTAAACCAAGACACTTCTTTCCTGGTTGTGTTGTTCAACCAGTTTCAAGAGTTGCCTTTCATCGTCATTCATCTATTTACTTATATTAACTCACATGCACATGTCATATAGCTCCCCTAACTACACACACACACACACACACACACACACACACACAAGTTGTTCTAAATATTATAAAGCAATGCATAGCCACATGAACTGAATGCTCAGCCATATAATAGCAGGAGTCCAGGAGGAGCCAGTTAAAAGCAGCAGTAATAAGGGATTAAGAAGAGAATGAATTGCTCTCTGTTTTGAAGGCATTTGCCGTTTTTTAGTGCTGCTGGGTTCCATTTAGCAAATGACCTCCTCCTGGAAATGAAAGAAAAATAATGACCAGGGCCCAGAAGGATAAATTATGTCTTTCACTCAAGAAATGCTGAGAACTCTGCTTGCCTCACACTACACATAGGAGAGAAGTGGATGCATGGCATTATATTTCTACAGCCTTTCTTACTGTTATGATAACAGAATGATTTTTATAATTTGCTATTCCATTCTCACCTTGGGAAAGAGAGTCCTGAGCCATGAAGAGAATTTCTCTGCTCTCACTAAAGCTGCTAAATTCATAAAGGAGCTTCATTAATATAACTATTGGATGTTACATTCCCCAGGTTTTCTACAGAGCTGACTGTTAAAAGGAGATACTTGTTCTATGAAAAGGGAGCGCCATCTGGCAAAGAATATCATCTACATCTATGAAATATGGCTGAAAAGAATTCTAAGATAAGTAGGGTCAAATTGAGATTATGATGGTGTTTAATGGTGCAGAATAAACACAGAATTAGGGTTGTTTGACTCTTTAAGATATCTTTGTCCTGTTGAAAAGTGTGTGTGTGTGTGTGTGTGTGTGTGTGCAGTCATGTCTGACTCTTTGTGGCCCCATGGACTGTAACCCACCAGTCTCCTCCATTCATGGGATTTCCCAGGCAAGCATACTGGAGTGGGTTGCCATTTCCTTCTCCAGGGGATCTTCCTGAACCAGGGATTCAACCTGCATCTCCTGAATTGCCAGGTGGATTCTTTACCACTGAGCCACCTGGGAAGCCCAGAAAGTTTGTACTCTAGGACAATTATTCTAAGAACCTTGGCCATCCTCATAGCCCATAGTCATCTCTTAGGAATCACTTGGAGCAACAGCTCCCTCACTGGGCCCCTTTAATCAGCATTGCCCCTCTCCAACCTAGCTGCACACTGCAGACAGAGTAGTATTTCCACTTTCTTCAGCCGATCATATCAATCTATGGTTTAAAGGCCATCAGAAGGAGGATTCATAAGGGTTGAGGTTAAGATTCACATTTCTCATTTTTGTGTATCAGGAGCTTCCAAGCTCTTTTCTACCAGTTTCGCCTTTTACCATTTGCCACCTTGTTCCTAACACCCCAGCCACACTGAGCTTTGTTTGAGGGAGTAAAAAATGTCCAGCTCATGAAGGATTCAGTCCCTGTATGTTTGGCCTTGTGATTACCCACTCATCCTTCAGATCTGAGGGTTGTCCTGATACCCCAAGATCCCAATGGGTTTGTCTCAGATGTAGCCCCTCCCTCAGCCCACTGTACACATATTAGCATCCTTATCATACTTTAGCCTCATTGTCTTTTTTGTTTGTTTGTTTTTACCTTTCCACTGACTGGAGGTTTGCTTGAGGTAAGGCTTATATCTGTATTTCTGTATTGCTCAAGGAATGTGTCTTTTGTGTATGTGTGTGTTTTGTTATTGAAGTTAATTAATATACAATATTATGTTATTTTCAGGTGTTCGACATAGTGATTCAACATTAAGTACTGTGAAATAATCATCAAGGCAAGTGTAGTAACCATCTGTCACTACACAAAATTATTGCAATATTATTGACTATTTTCCTTATGTGGTATATTACAGCCTTATGACATTTATTTTGTACTTAAAATTTGTATCTCTTAATCCCCTCACCTATTTCACCAAATCCCCCTCTCTCCCCCTCCCCCCTCACCTTCTTTCTGGCAGCCACCAGTTTTTTCTCTATAGCTATGAGTCTGCTTCTCTTTCGCTTTGCTTCTTCATTGCTTTGTTTCTTAGATTCTACAAATAAGTGAAATCATATAGTATTTGACATTCTCTGTATAATTTATTTCACTTAGCATATTACCCTCTGTCCATCTGTATTGCTACAAAGGTCAGGATTTTATTCTTTTTCGTGTGTAACATTACATTGTATGTATGTACCACATGTTCCTTATCCATTCATCTATCAATGGATACTTGTTTTCACACCTGTTTGTAAATAATGCTGTGATGAACATAGGGCTGTGTACATATTTTCAATTTAGTGTTTTTGTTATCTTTCGGAAAATACTCAGAAGTAGAATTGCTGGATTATATGATAGCTCTGTGTTTAATTTTTTGAGAAAACCTCCACATTTTCCCATAGTCTCTGTTCCAATTTATATTCCCACAAGCAGTGCATGAAAGTTACCTTTTCTCAACATCTTCGCAAACTCTTTTTATTTGTCTTTTTGGTGATACCTCTGGTGTGAGGTGGTATCTCATTGTAGTTTTGATTTGCATTTCCCTGATGATTAGTGATGCTGGGCAACTTTTCATACGTTTTTCAGCTCTCTATATGTCTTCTGTGGAGAAAAGTCTATTTAGGTCCACTGCTAGTCTTTTAATCTGATTGTTTTTGGATGTTGAGTTGTATGGTTTCTTTACGTAATTTGGATATTAACTCTTTATGCGATAAATGATTTGCAAATAGCCTATCCTGTTCAGCAGGATACCTTTCTCTTTGCTGATGAATTCCTTAACTGTGATAAAGCTGTTTGGTTTCATGTAGTTTTTTTTTTTTTTGCTTTTATTGTCCATGTCTGAGGAGACACATCCAAAAACATATTGCTAAGACCAGTGTCAAAAAGTGTACTGCCTCTGCTTTCTTCAAAGAGTTTTATGGTTTCAAGTCTTATATTTAGGTCTGTAATATATTTTGAATTTATTTTTGTGTACAATGTAAGAAAATGGTTGTTTCATTCTTGTGCAGAATTGTGTTGTTTTGTTCTATATATCAGTGTGTGGCAGATATGATGATTAAATGCATGCATAGGCAAATGAATGAATAAACTCTATTAGGAAAAAATTGGGGAGAAATAGATGAAGCTATTGTTGCAGTGTGGAAGGACTGACTTAGTATTAATAGAAAAATTAATACCTCCCTAGTTAGTTTAGTCTAGTCCCTAAGTCGTGTCCAGCTCTTGCGATCCCATGGACTGTAGCATGCCAGGCTCCTCTGTCCATAGGATTTTCCAGGCAAGAGTGCTGGAGTGGGTTGTCATTTCCTTCTCCACGGGATCTTCCTGACCCAGGGATTAAACTCTGGTCTCCTGCACTGCAGGCAGTTTCTTTACCTACTGAGCTACCAGTGAAGCCCATATTAACCATTAAAAAGAATGAAATAATGCCATTTGCAGAAACATGGATGAAACTGGAGATTATGATACTAAGTGAAGTAAATACCTCCCTGCTGCTGCTGATGATAAAGTCAATTCAGGAATCACAGAAAACATCCCACCCCAAAAATTCCAGTCTTATTTTCCCCACTCTAAATACCTTTCCTGTAAGATTTCTAACATCTGAAGCCTTACAATTAGATATACACACTCAGTTCAATTCAGTCACTCAGTCGTGTCCAACTCTTTGCAACACCATGGATTGCAGCATGCCAGGCTTCCCTGTCGATCACCAACTCCCTGAGCTTGCTCGAACTCACATCCATCAAGTTGGTAAGGCCATCCAACCATCTCATCCTCTGCCATCCCCTTCTCCTCCCACCTTCAATCTTTCTCAGCATCAGGGTCTTTTCAAATGAGGCAGTTCTTCTCATCAGGTGGCCAAAATATTGGACCTGCAACTTCAGCATCAGTCCTTCCAATGAATATTCAGGACTGATTTCCTTTAGGACTGACTCGTTTGATCTCCTTGCAGTGCAAGGGACTGTCAAGAGTCTTGTCCAACACCACAGCTCATAATCACCAATTCTTCGGTGCTCAGCTTTCTTTATGGTCCCGCTGTCACATCCATATATGACTACTGGAAAAACCATAGCTTTGATTAGATGGACCTTTGTCGATGATATACACACTACTGTTTATAAAATAGACAACCAACAAGGACCTACTTGTATAGCGCAGGGAACTATACTCAATGTCTTATAATAACCTATAAGGGAAAATAATTTGAAAAAGAACATATATATATGCACACATAAATACATATATATGTGCATATCTATAGGTATATATATATACACACACATATGTGTGAATCACTTTGCTGTACATCTGAAACTAACACAACATTATAAATCAACTGAATGTCAATAAAAATCAAATAAAATCTTACAATTTGAGATTTATTGTGGGCCTTAAGTTTTCTGTCTTCTCTGAAATGCCCAAGGGAAGTAACACTCTACATACTTAGAAATATTCCTGGAAGCAGTTCTGAGAAATGGTGGAGAATTATTTTACCTCATGTCTGAGGTCAGCAGGGAAGACTGAAAGGGTCCTGGTTTTCAAGGGCCATAAATGAAAGTGCAAGACAAGAATAATTTAACTCAAATTCTAAAAAATATTACTTTCTTTATGTGCCTAGTAAGGAATCCTCAAGCTCTAGAAAGAAATATTTCATAGTCTTTTCTGACTCCCTCTTCCATATCATCTTCCACTCCTCCAAGATTTACATTCCAAGTACAGAGGCTTTGGGGAATTACTATCAATTGCTGAGTTCCACCAATATTCCATAATGTGAAAAATCCATCATCCCTTGCCTGGATTTTTGATTCATTCCTTCAACAAATGATTATTGAGTACTTACTACATGCCAGACAATCTTCTTGTTTGAGAATTCAACAGTGACTTTTTTCTCTGAGCCTCCTAGTTTCAGGGAGTTTATATTCTGGTAGCATTCTTCTTAGATGTAAAGTAAGAATGTTGGCAGTTTATTGACTAAGTGGCTTAATATGAGGTTGAACAATCTAACTCTTTGTGACCCCATGGACTGTAGCCCACCAGGCTCCTCTGTCTTTGGGATTCTCCAGGCAAGAATACTGGAGTGGGTTGCCATTTCCTTCTCCAGTTAATAAATAGCAGCTCTAAAAATAGAATATTTTTGTTTTATCTCTCAGATTTCCTCTGAGGCAATATAGTATCAGAGTTAAGAGTTTGGGTGTAGAGTCAGAGATAAATCTGGGTTTCAATTTAGTTGCACCCCTTACTATCTGGATGAACATGAGCAAGTTATTATTTCTTTGAACCTCACTTTTCTCTATATACCACAGGGGTATTTTTTAGTAGGACTTTGATCTTATACGATTGTAATGGAAGTTAAAGGAGAACATCTGAACAAAACATCTGGAAAACGAGACATCAACCCCATGCCTGGCAAATAGGAGAATTCAACAATGTTAGTTATTATTTCTTTTCCCCTAAGTTACTAACCTGAATCAGAAAGAGGATTAATTTTAGTGCCTTTTGCTTTTTATAAAAATAAATCTACATAGTCATATGGAGCAAAATTTTCATTTTCTCAATTATTAGATCTGATTTTCAAGGCAAATCACAATAACTCCTCCAACTTTCCTGTTGACAGCACCCTGTTGAACAAAAAAGCTCACATTCAGGGGATATGGGACAAATCAGCCTATTTTCAGATAGATGCCACTTCCCCAGCATGCCTGGAGGGGAGTCAGAATGCTCTGGAAATAGCAAAAAAATAAAAAATAAATGTATGAATGCCCTTGGAAGATGACTGTATCTGTGCTAAGTGGAAATTATCCTGTCACCAGGAAAACACAAAGGTATTCCTGAAACAAACATACCAAACACTCTAAGTAAGCGATTATTTATCTTAAACTACATTCACCTCTTCCTTTAGAAGGGCATTTGTTTTTCCTTACTAATTTTACACCTGGGAAATGCATGTATGCCTACATAAATAAATAAAAATAAATATATATATATATATATATATATATATATATATATATATATATATCTCCCCCCCACCACCTTAGGGCATAATCTCAGAAAAGAAACTTTCTTCCTGGTAATGAAAGGGCTTCAGAGAAGTTATTTCTGTTAGTGATGAATGATATCTGAGTTTAGAATGGTTGTATGATACTGACCAAGATTTTTCATAAACTTCTATCTTCCTAGAATCCCTTGTCATTCTTAAGGCAGGAAGGCTTATGGAAGACATGTTCCCTTTTAAATATGATTTCCTTGTGGTTCCCATAGAACTCTTCTTAGACTAAGAAGAGTCTTCTCTTAATACATATTAAGACATATTAAGAGGTCTTCTTAATATATTTTATTCGTAATATATATGATAGAGAAAGAGAGAGAAAGAGATTTCTACTGAATCTAAGAACCTAAAGTTAGTTCTCTGCTCCTTTCTTCTAGGGATTTTCCTGGAAGAGGTATATAAAACTCTGTAGTTCATTTAATCTGCTCAGTGAGAGGCACAAAGATGACCTTTGATTCACAAATGAAATGGAAAGTACCAAAATTTCTCTAGTGAGTTGATTTGAATAAAATAAATGATCAGTGGGTTCATGGGTTTTCTGCCTCTAACCCTGTACTATAGAAAGTTCAGTTTATTATGCAATTTAACCTGTGGGTAGAATTTTAGGTATCATTATAAAATTATTTTCCTTTGTAGTAAATGTCTTAAATGTTTATATACTAGTTTAGTCTCCATTCTACAACATTTTAGCAAGATGTTTCTTGCCAAAGCATCTTTCCAAAGAACTGAGAGATCTCTGTTCATGAGGACTTTTGGAACTTTACAATCTCGCCCAGCCAGACAGGCCAACACACTTCTCCAATTGTCGTATGTGAGCAGAAGGTGATGGCTGGTCAACTTTCAAGTTTGCTTCTAGCTATTAAAATCCAGCAGCTCAAAAGTTATTATCCTGAGGGTTCCTGGATATTATATCATGTTTTTGTTTATTTGTTCATAGTGCAATGTTCACATCAATTACATTTTTTTTTCCCATGAAATAAGCCTAAATGAAAGTAATATGACTTGGCAAAGAGTGATGTTAAAAGATTCATAATTGACTCTGTTGTATTCTTAGAAGGTAGACCATTCCAAAACACTCAAGGGTAACTTGAGATAAATCCAGGGATCTGTGTAGGTTAGAAATGCTACTGAGAGAGACCAAAACCACAGAATTTTTAAATTAGACATACTCAGAATATTAAGGATTCTTAACATTTTTAACCAAGGTAACCCAGGCATTTGGACTAGAGTTATGTTGAGGTGAAAATGATTTATACTAATGACTATATCACTTCTAAATTTATTGGGCCAAATCCCAGAAAGATAAAGATTTATGTCTTTTCTAGTACATCATTTCTACTTATTTTATGATTTTGCTTTGTTAGAAAAGTCTTCTCAACTAGTACTCTACAAAACACTCTTTTGGGTGATTTAAATAAATACACCTTGAAAAAAATTTTAAATGATTCAAGGTCAAATATGTTTTGAAAATATGGCATACTTGATTTCCTTTGGAACTGCAATTCCTGTTAACAGTTGTTAATTCCTATTAATATATTAAAAACTCTGAGTAGCCCTAAAGTAAGAAAGCTTACTCATTATTGAATCTGATGGTTTTTAAATTACTTGATCCTTAAATATGTGTTTTCTTGACATATCAATATTTCTTGGATAATTGCTTTGGAAAACAAGGGAAATATACCAGGAGAAAAATATGGCTAAGACATATTGACATGGGTTTAGTCTTTCTTAACATAGCACATAAAGTAATTATTTTTATCACATGTTCAGAAACAAAAATGGAAGATGAATAATTTATTAGAAAAGACACCTGCAATGCTTGTGGCAGATAAAAGATTAGTATCACTAAAACACAAAGAGGTTTTATTTGTCAATTAGAAATAAAACCAGGAACACATAAATAGGACCCATAAAAAAACACCTAAAAGAAAATCTTAAAAATATAATAATCAGTGAACATATGAGAAAGATGTATAATCTCACAAATAGGCAACATAAAATGCCTGATATTAACAAGACTGACAAATTTCACTGTTGCTGAGGAGGATATAAACTGGGCACATTTATTCACTTTTGCTTACTACATAAATTGTTCATTGACTATAAATTTGTTCATTGCACTACGAACAAGTAAAACCATGAAACATTTCTGAAAAAATTATAGAATAATTATCTTGACATATGCATACACATAGATTCAGCAATTTATTCTAAATAAGGTACCAAGAAAGTACATCAAAATATGTTCATGGCACTAATAGTTACAATAACAAAAATCTGGAAGCAACATAAATGTCCATCAATAGGAAAACTAGACAAATTAATTATAACACATACATAATGGGATATTATGCAGCTGTTTAAAATTACAGTGATGTGTTTTATTCAAATGGATGTCTAAGACATTTTCGAGTGAACTAATATGAGCATATCACAGAAAAGCATGGCTAGGTGAATTTACTGATAGGTGACTGGAATGACAGTTTACCAGAATGTTGAGAGTGGTTGGTCTCCCATGGATGGTAACATGGTGTCCTTAGCAGATGCTCTCAGTACTTTCCCCATACTTCTTAGGTTTTACCTTCCTGTACAAGCTTCACAGTGTTCTGGCTGAAAGTGTTTGAAACTCTGCCTTCCATTTTTCTCTAATCCCATACGTGGAACAATCTGGAATTATGCTAAAGTGAAGGCTTGGGGGGTAGCCACCAGCCAATGATAAGTTTTATTTAAAGAATAAATATTCCAGCTTACTCCCCTTGGGATAGAGTGGTTACAGTTCTGAGGCATGATCCTCACTCTCAGATCTCCAGCAAATCAAGGTCTAGCTGCTCTCAGCAGTAACATCCTCATTAAGACCTTTACTGGATATTTCCTTGTCTCAGTTCCACACTCCCCTAAGAGTGCTGCCTGCAGTCATCTGGCACATAAGTCAATTACACTCAAGTCCTTACAATAGCTGCTGCTGCTACTGCTTGGAGAAGCCCCTAGAATGAGCTATTTGTGCTTCTTTTTTTAATACTCTTTTGTACTGGTGACATCTTTTTCTGTAGGTATGTATGTGTGTGTACACACACACACATATAAAGATTTTGTAGTCCTCAAAATGACTCACTCTCCTACAATAGATGTTCTTTTATTTTTTTTGCAATATTCTTGACTCATAAACGCCGCACCAGTAAATAAACTGTTCATATCACACTGCCCTGAAATTCTTCTCAGCCCTTAACTATTGCTTCCTAGGAAGTGCCTACCTTTGCACTAACCTGCTGGAAATACATGTAAAACAGCTTTCAACACATCCCTTTCTCCAAGACTTTAATCAACATTAGCACAGGCTCAATGTGTAGGCAGCACTCGGTAATAATTTGGTAAGTGAATGAGTGGATTAATGATGCCAAAGCTAGAAACTGCAAACTTTAAGCATCTGCTTCTAGAATTGCCTATATCCTGGGAGTGATGAAATCTTACTTTGGATAGGATATCTTTCATAAAGGTCACATCAAATCAGTCGCTCAGTCATGTCCGACTCTTTGCGACCCCATGAATTGCAGCACACCAGGCCTCCCCGTCCATCACTAACTCCCGGAGTTCACTCAAACTCACATCCATCGAGTCAGTGATGCCATCCAGCCATCTCATCCTCTGTCGTCCTCTTTTCCTCCTGTCCAGTCCCTCCCAGCATCAGAGTCTTTTCCAATGAGTCAACTCTTCGCATGAGGTGGCCAAAGTACTGGAGTTTCAGCTTTAGCATCATTCCTTCCAAAGAAATCCCAGGGCTGATCTCCTTCAGAATGGACTGGTTGGATCTCCTTGCAGTCCAAGGGACTCTCAAGAGTCTTCTCCAACACCACAATTCAAAAGTATCAATTCTTCAGCGCTCAGCCTTCTTCACAGTACAACTCTCACATCCATACATGACCACAGGAAAAACCATAGCCTTGACTAGATGAACATTTGTTGGCAAAGTAATGTCTCAGATTTTGAATATGCTATCTAGGTTGGTCATATCTTTCCTTCCAAGGAGTAAGTGTGTTTTAATTTCATGGCTGCAGTCACTATCTGTAGTGATTTTGGAGCCCAGAAAAATAGTCTGACACTGTTTCCACTGTTTCCCCATCTATTTCCTATGAAGTGGTGGGACCGGATGCCATGATCTTCGTTTTCTGAATGTTGAGCTTTAAGCCAACATTTTTACCCTCCACTTTCACCTTCATCAGGAGGCTTTTGAGTTCCTCTTCACTTTCTGCCATAAAGGTGGTGTCATCTGCATATCTGAGGTTATTGATATTTCTCCCTGCAATCTTGATTCCAGCTTGTGTTTCTTCCAGCCCAGCGTTTCTCATGATGTACTCTGCATAGAAGTTAAATAAGCAGAGTGACAATATACAGCCTTGACATACTCCTTTTCCTATTTGGAACCAGTCTGTTGTTCCATGTCCAGTTCTAACTGTTGCTTCCTGACCTGCATACAGATTTCTCAAGAGGCAGATCAGGTGGTCTGGTATTCCCATCTCTTGAAGAATTTTTCACAGTTTATTGTGATCCACACAGTCAAAGGCTTTGGCATAGTCAATAAAGCAGAAATAGATGGGTTTTTTTGAACTCTCTTGCTTTTTCCATGATCCAGCGGATGTTGGCAATTTGATCTCTGGTTCCTCTGCCTTTTCTAAAACCAGATTGAGCATCAGGAAGTTCACGGTTCACATATTACTGAAGCCTGGCTTGGAGAATTTTGAGCATTACTTTACTAGCGTGTGAGATGAGTGCAATTGTGCGGTAGCTTGAGCATTCTCTGGCATTGCCTTTCTTTGGGATTGGATGAAAACTGACCTTTTCCAGTCCTGTGGCCACTGCTGAGTTTTCCAAATTTGCTGGCATATTGAGTGCAGCACTTTCACAGCATCATCTTTCAGGATTTGGAATAGCTCAACTGGAATTCCATCACCTCCACTAGCTTTGTTCGTAGTGATGCTTTCTAAGGCCCACTTGACTTCACATTCCAGGATGTCTGGCTCTAGGTCAGTGATCACATCATCGTGATTATCTGGGTCATAAAGATCCTTTTTGTACAGTTCTTCTGTGTATTCTTGCCACCTCTTCTTAATATCTTCTGCTTCTGTTAGGTCCATACCATTTCTGTCCTTTATCGAGCTCATCTTTGCATGAAATGTTCCTTTGGTATCTCTGATTTTCTTGAAGAGATCCCTAGTCTTTCCCATTCTGTTGTTTTCCTCTATTTCTTTGCATTGATCGCTGAAGAAGGCTTTCTTATCTCTCCTTGCTATTCTTTGGAACTCTGCATTCAGATGTTTATATCTTTCCTTTTCTCCTTTGCTTTTCACTTCTCTTCTTTTCACAGCTATTTGTAAGGCCTCCCCAGACAGCCATTTTGCTTTTTTGCATTTCTTTTCTATGGGAATGGTCTTATAGACTTATAAAGAGGCTTATAGATACATCCAATTCTTTTAAGACCTATCAGGACGCACACAACCTTTGAAGATGGGACAATTCTGTATTACACTATGTGATGTAGTCCTTTGTTGGGAAAGGCTGCTGACAAGGCCAGAGATTGGAATTTAGGATCACTGATAGTCTGGGAACTGCCTCTGTAGTCTCACAACTAACCTAGAATTGGGAAGGCTTTTTGTTCTTTGGATGTACCAAAGATGGATCCCCGTTTGCAGATTCCAAATTCTCTATTCTGTTTCTATAAGATTCTTCTTGTCTTATAACTATTTTTAAAAGAAGAATTTAAAAAATAATATCCCCTTTGCCTTAGACTATAAAGGATCAAACTTTTACCTACTTTGTGTCATAAAATCCTCTTAAGGAGCTACAAATATATGTAAGTCACATAATTTCAAGAAGCTTCTAAAACCATGTTTATCCACACTTAGAAAAGGTAGGAACATCTCTACTATATAAAATTACCATCAAATAACTGTTATTAAATGGTGCTCTTCTCTCTACAGTGTATTTAAACTGCTAGATATGTCCTTCATAATATTAAAGGCATCTTAAACTGGCTTGTCTAGAGACTTAACATTATTTGAGAAACCCCATTAGGGGAAAAAGTTCTACATACATAAAGATAAATTGGAGCTCTGAAACATGCTTTCTGGGAGACAATAGGCTTTTTTAATTTGCCTTTTTTGAATCTCAGTTTCTCTCTCTCTCTCCTTCTCTCCCCCTCTCCCTCTCTCTCATTTCTTCCCTTTCCCATTTGTTTGGCCTCTATGCCTGTCTTTCTATTGTCGCCTATTTTGAGCTCTCTGTTTAGAAATGAAAACATCTTTGTCACTGCAGATGTGTGACCTTTAGAACTGGTGTACTAGGCTTCTTTTTTTTAAAACATTGACTCTACCTGCATTTTTCAATATTCTTCTCCATTGTCTCAATTTCTGTTGAAAACACACACTTACACACCCACACACATACCTGAAAATGCTATATTCATTTCAGGGAATATTGATTTAAATATAGACTAGATGATTCTTCAAGGCAAAACAATAAAATCATGTGTAAGAGGAAAAGTTAGCAAAAACCTTATAAAGCACAATTACACAGCTCTCTACAATGATAAAGTGATTTTTATTTTAGGCTTGCAAAATATTCCTGCACTTCATTATCAAGTCCATATCAGTGTCCCAGAAATATGGAAGAGCACAAAAGGTTTGGAAAGGATTCAGAAGAGATTATTAAGATGAGCTGAATTTTCAGAAAAGGAGCCAGATGGCTAATCTAATATTGGCAATGGGTAGGTAGAGCATGGCAAGTGATGGGGAACAGGGGTCACCTCAGTTCCAGTTTCACTATTGACAAAGTGGAGACAATTTCAGGAAACGAGGAAGAAAATGATGTCCTGATATTGGTAATTCTAACTCTTTACATCCGATTTCGGAGAAGGCAATGGCACCCCACTCCAGTTTCTTGCCTGGAAAATCCCATGAACAGAGGAGCCTGGTAGGCTGCAGTCCATGCTAAGGGTCGGACACGACTGAGCGACTTCACTTTCACTTTTCAATTTCATGCATTGGAGAAGGAAATGGCAACCCACTCCAGTGTTCTTGCCTGGAGAATCCCAGGGACAGAGAGCCTGGTGGGCTGCCATTTATGGGGTCGCACAGAGTCGGACACGACTGAAGTGACTTAGCAGCATATCCAATTTAGTATTTTTTTTTCCTTAAATTTTTAGGTTTACTAGAAAATTGGATTAGGCCCACTGAAAGGCAGAGGGACAGATTAGTTAACACCTTAGCAAAATACCTGGTTCTATGAACCTTAAAACTTTGAGATTGTATGAACACCAGTAGAAACAGGTAGGAAATGTCCAGGGCAGCGACAGGGCCTGAGATATGCTATTAATCAGTTCAGTTCAGCTCAGTCACTCAGTCGTGTCTGACTCTTTGTGACCCCATGGTCTGTAGCACATCAGGTTTCCTTGTACATCACCAAATTCCAGAGTTTACTCAAACTCATGTCCCTAAGTTGCTGATGCCATCCAACCATCTCATCTTCTGTCATCCCCTTCCCTTCCTGCTTTCAATCTTTCCCAGCATCAGGGTCTTTTCCAAGGAGTCAGTTTTCTTGCATCAGGTGGCCAAAGTACTGGAGTTTCAGCTTCAGCATCAGTCCTTCCAATGAATATTCAGGACTGGTCTCCTTTAGGATGAACTGGTTGGATTTCCTTGCAGTCCAAGGGACTCAGTTTTCTTTATACTCCAACTCTCACATTCATACATGATTACTGGAAAAACTATCGCTTTGACTAGACAGACCTTTGTTGGCAAAGAAATGTCTCTGCTTTTTAATATGCTGTCTAGGTTGGTCATAGCTTTTCTTCCAAGGAGCAAGGGTTTTTTTTTTTTAATTTCATGGCTGCAGTCACCATCTGCAGGGATTTTGGAGCCCAAGAAAATAGTCTCTTACTGTTTCCACTGTTTCCCCATCTATTTGCCATGAAGTGATGGAAAAGACTCTGATGCTGGGAGGGATTGGGGGCAAGAGGAGAAGGGGAGGACAGAGGATGAGATGGCTGGATGGTATCACCAACTCTATGGACATGAGTTTGAGTGAACTCTGGGAGTTGGTGATGGACAGGGAGGCCTGGTGTGCTGCAATTCATGGGGTCGCAAAGAGTTGGACACGACTGAACAACTGAACTCTCTGACTGATGAGAGCAGATGCCATGATCTAAGTTTTCTGAATGTTGTATTTTAAGCCAAATTTTTGACTCTCCTCTTTCACTTTCATCAAGAGACTCGTTAGTTCTTGACTTTCTGCCATAAGGTTGGTGTCCTCTGCATATCTGTGGTTACTGATATTTCTCCCAGCAATCTTGAGTCCAGCTTGTGCTTCATCCAGCCCAGCATTTCGCATGATGTACTCTCCATATAATTTCCTTACTGCCAAATTCAGACTTAAATTGAAGAAAGAAGTGAAAACCAGTAGACCATTCAGGTATGACCTAAATCAAATTCCTTACAATTATACAGTAGAACTGACAAATAGATTCAAAGGATTAGAACTATGGACCAAGGTTCATGACACTGTACAGGAGACAGGGATCAAGATCATGCCCAAGAAAAAGAAATGCAAAATGGCAAAATCGTTGTCTGAGGAGGCCTTACAAATAGCTGAGAAAAGAAAAGACACAAAAAGCAAAGGAGAAAAGTAAAGATATACACATTTGAATGCAGAGTTCCAAAGAATAATAAGGAGAGATAAGAAAGCCTTCTTCAGTGATCAATGCTATTAATAGCCTTTGCCCTATTCCTGAAGAAGTAAATGTTTTTCCTCTTTCAGTACAGTGCAGTTCAGTCACCCAGTTGTGTCCAACTCTTTTGTGACCCCATGGACTGCAGCGCACCAGGCCTCCCTGTACATCAACAACTCCCGGAGTTTACTCAAACTCATGTCCATTGAGTCAGTGATGCCATCCAACCATCTCATCCTCTGGCATCCCCTTCTCCTCTTGCCCCCAATCCCTCCCAGCATCAGAGTCTTTTCCATCACTTCATGGCAAATAGATGGGGAAACAGTGGAAACAGTAAGAGACTATTTTCTTGGGCTCCAAAATCCCTGCAGATGGTGACTGCAGCCATGAAATTAAAAAACCCTTGCTCCTTGGAAGGGTTCAATCTTTCCCAGCATCAGGGTCTTTTCAAATGAGTCAGCTCTTACATCAGGTGGCCAAAGTATTGGAGTTTCGGCTTCAACATCAGTCCTTCCAATGAATATTTAGGATATCTTTTTACATCCTGAGCCTCTAGAAAGCCACACCTATTTTAGATCAACTTACAGGAAAAATGTAATTAGTGAATTTCATGGTATTTAATGTAGTTTGAATGTAGCACATGAAAATGTCTATGTCCATGGGACCTTGCTAAAAACAGAGACTTGTGGTCTGAAAGTTACACTGCAGATTGGTCTAGACTGAATTTGCCTTCATTTGTGACTGAGACAAATTAAATAGCAACTATATGAGACATTCTTTTGTCCTCATGGAGAATTGACATGTCTTTTATACATGAACTGCTGTTTTATTATCTTATGATCTTCACTTTAAATTAATGGCCTAGTTAATTAGGGTTGAATTCAAGTCACATTTCTATACAAATGCTAGTGAGTGGCATTCATATCAACTCTAAAGAGTTCATCAGGATTTTTTTTTCTTAAATACCAAGAAAATTAATTATGATGGGGCTATTATTTCAAGGTGTCCTAAATTCAACATTTTTCTCTTCTGCAGAGTTGTGTTTTATAAGAATTGGGTAATTTCAACATATTTGCTAGAGTCTTGTAATCATAAATTAATAAAATACTAGTGAAGGGCATGGAAATGTCCATGTTGGCAGGCAATCCAATATGCATGTTTTAGGGATAGCTGCGGAGAAGGCAATGGCACCCCACTCCAGTACTCTTGCCTGGAAAATCCCATGGATGGAGGATCCTGGTAGGCTGTAGTCCATGGGGTGACTAAGAGTCGGACACGACTGAGCGACTTCACTTTCACTTTTCACTTTCATGCATTGGAAAAGGAAATGGCAACCCACTCCAGTGTTCTTGCCTGGAGAATCCCAGGGACGGGGGAGCCTGGTGGGCTTCCATCCATGGGGTCACAGAGAGTCGGACACGACTGAAGTGACTTAGCAGCAGCAGCAGCAGCAGGGATAGCTGGGGTTTGAAGAACTTTAGGTCACTTTAGTTGACATGCTCATGGATTAAAAACATTCTTAAATGGAATTCCATATCATCCAAGTTAGAATCACTGTTGGCTGGGACACAGACAATGGGCATGGGAAGAAGATTTAAGAAGCAATGTGATTACTACAGAAACTGGTCTTACAGTAAGTCCTTCCAGGGCTAACTTGGGATCAGACTGCTGAACTTTGCCTCTCCTGTAAAGAGTATCTGGAACTGCCATATTTAATAGAGTCAAGAGCAAGCTAAACTCTGATGTTTCCACTAACATTTTTATAAAGACTGCTTGTGAGAGTCCATCAGTCAAGTGTGCATTTAGCATTGATTTTTTGTGCATAGGCAACTTTAGGAATGACATAACTTCAGCTTTCCATGCCATGACTATCATTGCTTAATGCTCTTTGTACCTGCACCTTTTATTTATACTCCTTTGCTGTGGAAAGCAGCCACTAAGAGAGAGATGTGCCCTGGAGAGGAGGGGAGAAGGAAGCCAAGATGCTAAGGCTCTGGGCTCTACTTCCCACTGAAAAGAGAACATCAATTTTATGCCTCATAATTCTGTATAAAACTGCATTTGGAAAAAAATTTCACTGCTAATTGTAATGGTATTTCAAGTATAGTACATGTAATCATGATTTTATTTATAATATAGCATAAATTTAGCATATATTTAAATATATATTATGTATTTAAAATAAAATACAGTATAATATGGCATAAAATAAATTGCATATTATACTATATTATTTCACTATTTCAAATTATTTATTTTCATTAAGGTGGAAGTTAGCAGTCTTAGTATATATGGTTTCATTTACCCAACACAAGCCGTTTAAAATAGCAGATGCAAAAATGTATCTAAAACTAATTCAGTCACAACACATGGGTGGGTACAGATTCACAATGCTACCAATAGAACAGAAATTTTTGTAAGACAGAGGCAAATTGATAAACTTATCCTACCAATAATCTAACTTGAATTCTTATTACTCTAATGCTTTTTTTCTCTTGGCTCAGCTAATAGAAAAATATGATATATTGTTATTTTACTTTGAAGGCTTCTTTGTTACTAATTTCTATTTCCTATTTATTCCTTTGACCATTTTTAAAAAATGGGATCATTTGTATTTTCTTATTGGTGAATCATAAAATTATCATTATTTGCCTACCAATGATATTTGACCTTTTTTTCTAGCTATTTCTCTGTTTGTACTTACATTTTATTTGTAGTATTTGTGTTTTTAATCTGTAAGATGGGAGAAAGTGTTAGACATATATTGTCTGTAATTTTAAAACACCTCAAAAGTTAAAAGCAGTGAAAAAGATTCACAACTTCATGGTGGGAAGCTATATTCTAAATTCATACTGTACATAGTCATTATATCAATAATGTTAATGAATTCCAGTAATACTTATTATTGCATTTGATTCCTAAATTGTATAGAAAGATTAAATTGATTATCCCCTCTTTCAACATTTTTAATTGTATGTTACTATCCAGATTTTGCATACCCCATGTATCATAAAGAAATAGATTTAGATTTTTTGAACCTTCAATTTGACAGTATCTTTCATTTTTTAAATGAGTGTAATTATCTTTGGCTATGAAGTGTGATAATTCACTCATACTGTTCTTTGGAATTAAAGGCATTTCAAGACAATTTTGGGCAGTTCATTAGTTATGAGTGGAATGTTGTTATGAGGAGTAACTTCATTTAATCATTATTATTCGAATTACTGCATGTAGATTGTATTATTCTTCTGTGAAAAAAAGCTATAAAAAGCTTTCAGTTTTTAAGGAAGCTCTGAAGGAAATATTAAAGCATATTTTCATGTTAAGGGAAATTTTCACATGTTTAGAAATAGATAATCTGAGCTTTACAGTTATAACAATGTTAATGGCCAAAAATCTGGGTTGAATCTATACTGGAATCCATGCCAAATAATAATGATAATAACTTATATTGTATATTATTATAATATACATTATTTATAATTATATATCAATGTAAGTATATATTATGTATATTATTATATGGTGGGTTATGCGTGTTAAGTTGATTCAGTCATGTCTAACTCTTTAAAACCCTATAGACTGAAGCACACCAGGCTCTTCTGTCTGCAGGATTCTCCAAGCAATAATACTGGAGTCGGTTGCTATGCCCTCCTCTGACCCCATGGACTGAAGTCCATCAGGCTCCTCCATCCATGGGATTTTCCAGGCAAGAATACTGGAGTGGGTTGCCATTTCCTTCTGCAGGGTTCAATCTCCAGGGATTGAACCTGAGTCTCCCTCATTGTAGGTAGATGCTTTACCATCTGAGCCACCAGGGAAGTCATGCCTTCCTCAAGGGGATCTTAATATATAATTGTATCAGTTCAGTTCAGTCATTCAGTCATGTC
This sequence comes from Bubalus kerabau, assembly GCF_029407905.1. Classification (NCBI taxonomy): domain Eukaryota; kingdom Metazoa; phylum Chordata; class Mammalia; order Artiodactyla; family Bovidae; genus Bubalus; species Bubalus kerabau. The sequence goes on from NC_073645.1 coordinate 29,099,314, forward strand.
CAATTCTTTGCAACCCCATGGACTGCAGCATGCCAGGCCTCCCTGTCTATCACCAACTCCTGGAATTAACTCAAACTCATGTCCATTGAATCAGTGATGCCATCCAACCATCTCATCCTCTGGTGTCCCCTTCTCCTCCTGCCTTCAATCTTTCACAGTATGAGGGTTTTTTCAAATGAGTCAGTTCTTCCCATCAGGTGGCCAAAGTATTGGAGTTTTAGCTTCAACAACAGTCCTTCCAATGAATATTAAGAAATGATCTCCTTTAGGATGGAATGGTTGGATCTCCTTGCAGTCCAAGGGACTCTCAAGAGTCTTCTCCAACACCACAGTTCAAAAGCATCAATCCTTCGGTGCTCAGCTGTGTTTATAGTCCAACTCTCACATCCATACATGACTACTGGAAAAACCATCGCTTTGACTAGATGGACCTTTGTTGACAAAAAATGTCCCTTCTTTTTAATATGCTGTCTAGGGTGGTTATAACTTTTCTTCTAAGGAGCAAACATCTTTTAATTTCATGGCTGCAGTCACCATCTGCAGTGATTTTTGAGCCCCCCAAAATAAAGTCTGACACTGTTTCCACTCTTTCCCATCTATCTGCCATGAAGTGATGGGACCAGATGCCATGATCTTAGTTTCCCGAATGTTGAGTTTTAAGCCAACTTTTTCACTCTCTTCTTTCACTTTCATCAAGAGGCTCTTTAGTTCTTCTTCGCTTTCTGCTAAAAGGTGGTGTAATCTGCATATCTGAGGTTATTGATATTTCTCCCAGCAATCTTGAGTCCAGCTTGTTCATCCAGCCCAGTGTTTCTGATGATGTACTCTGCATATAAGTTAAATAAACAGGGTGACAATTTACAACCATGACATACTCCTTTCCCTATTTGGAACCAGTCTGTTGTTCCATGTCCAGTTCTAACTGTTGCTGCCTGACCTGTATACAGGTTTCTCAAGAGGAAGGTCAGGTGGTCTGGTATTCTCATCTCTTTCAGAATTTTCCACACTTTGTTGTGATCCATACAGTCAAAGGCTTTGGTATAATTAATAAAGCAGAAATAGATATTTTTTTGGAACTCTCTTGCTTTTTTGATCATCCAACAGATGTTGACAATCTGATCTCTGGTTCCTCTGCCTTTTTAAAATCCAGCTTGAACATCTGAAAATTCACGGTTCATGAACTGTTGAAGCCTGGCTTGGAGAATTTTGAGCATCACTTTGATAGCGTGTGAGATGAGCACAATTGTGTAGTCATTGAGCATTCTTTGAATTGCCTTTCTTTGGGATTAGAATGAAAGCTGACCTTTTCCAGTCCTGTGGCCACTGCTGAGTTTTCCAAATTTGCTGGCATATTGAGTGCAGCACTTTCACAGCATCATCTTTTAGGATTTGAAATAGCTCAACTGGAATTCCATCACCTCCACTAGCTTTGTTCGTAGTGATGCTTTCTAAGGCCCACTTGACTTCACATTCCAGGATGTCTGGCTCTAGGTGAGTGATCACACCATCGTGATTATCTGGGTTGTGAAGACTTTTTTGTGTAGCTCTGTGTATTTTTGACACCTCTTCTTAATATCTTCTGCTTCTCTTAGGTCCATACCATTTCTGTCCTTTATTGAGCCCATCTTTGCATGAAATGTTCCCTTGGTATCTCTAATTTTCTTGAAGAGACCTCTAGTCTTTCCCATTCTATTGTTTTCTTCTATTTCTTCACATTGATCACTGAGGATGGCTTTCTTATCTCTCCTTGCTATTCTTTGGAACTCTGCATTCAAATGTGTATACATTGCCTTCTCTCCTTTGCCTTTAGCTTCTCTTCTCTTCTCAGCTATTTGTAAGGCCTGCTCAGATAGCCATTTTGCTTTTTTGCATTTTTTTTTCTTGGGGATGATCCTGATCCCTGTCTCCTGTACAATGTCATGAACCTCTGTCCATAATTCTTCAGGCAGCCTGTCTATCAGATCTAATCCCTTGAATCTATTTGTTACTTCCACTGTATAATCATAAGGGATTTGATTTAGGTCATTCCTGATTGGTCTAGTGGTTTTCCCTACTTTCTTTAAGTCCATGGACTGTAACCCTCCAGGTTTCTCTGTCTATGAAATTCTCCAGGCAAGAATACTGGAGAGGATTGCCATTCCCTTCTCCAGTGTAAGTGTATAATAATATATAATATATTGTAATGTATAATGTGTATTATTAGTAGTAGTAGATTTTAAATAACTGTCTGCTAGATAAGTGAGTTCAATTTGTGGCCATAATATTAGCTATGATGAGGCTATGGATAAGTCAATTAAGCAAACTGGTTCAAATCTTCATTTGTAAGTGAGATTGGATAATGTCAGGTGGCCCTTATTTTTTTCATAAAATTGTAATCCACTTGGAAATTATTTTCTTTACACTTAGATTTCCTTTATATGTATATTATTCAATTAAATATCTGATATTTGTAGCTAAAATGACCCACATTCTCTTAAATGAAAATGAAATTCATTGGTTCACCAATTTCATTTGGATTCTTACTCAATACAATCAGAGTATTCTTTGCCAATTTCTTCACTTTTTTTATTCTGTCTGTTTGCTGGCTTTATTCTCAGATAAGCAAGGTGACCAAAATAGCTCCAAGCTTTTATTTAACCTTTTAAGCAATCTAGAGGAAAGAGAGCACCTCGCATTGGAACTTTTGGGAAACATCACAGGAGTGGCTTTGATTCACATGCCTGTCCTAAAACAATCACTGTGTTCAAGGGGATGTGGGGCTTTGATCTGCAAAACCTATACTTCTATATATGAAGCCAAAGAATGACTTCATGTGCAGAATGAGTTCTCTAAAGGGAAACTGAAGTCCTGATGTCAGAAAGGGGAATGGATACTGAGGAAAAAAAAGCACCAGATATTCTCAATAATCAACCAGGAGACTCCCACTAGGTACCATGTGCTTTATTTAATTCTACTTCCCCTCCCACAAATTGATGAGAAAATGTATCGAGATACCCTATCCAGGGCTAAAGTTACACACACATCTGTGTCAAATACAGATAGTATGTGATTTATATTATCTTAAAGTCTTAAAAATATGATTACAGATACATTATTTAAGGCATCAGTATAAATAGGATCAGGTAAGTATGATGGGAATGATTCTCGACTGCAGAAAGCAGAGGCTCCAAAGACAAAGGTTTACTTGGATGAGCGGAGACCAAGTTCTCATTGACACCATTCATAGCTGGCCTAAAAACTAAGTGCCCAGAAGCCTGGTATCAGGTCTAGACCAGAAAGGGAAACATTGACAAGTAGAATTTTGAGTAGAATGAGATTATTATAACTGAAAATGTGTGATCTAATATGGAAAAATTTCCTGATAAAATATTTGTATCAGTCCTTAATTTTTAAAAATTAGAATTGTAATCTTAAGGGGTTTGGGACTTGAAGTGTTTACAGGATTTGAGGTGTTAAGTCTTCCCTTCCTTCCTGGGCTAGTCTAATTTGGCTTTTTCCTATTCTCTAAAGTTTCTCCACTCCAGTCATTGAGCACCTTTTCTGCAGGTCATTGATTCTGTTCAACTTTTTTTTTTTTCTTTTTAATTTTTTTTTTTGGAATGATAATTGCTGTACAGAATTTTGTTGTTTTCTGTCAAACCTCAACATCAATCAGCCATAGGTATACATATATCCCCTCGCTTTTGAACCACCTCCCATCTCCCTCCCCCTTCCACCCCTCTAGGATGATACAGAGTTCCTGTTTGAGTTTCCTGAGCCATACAGCAAATTCCCATTGGCTATCTATTTTACATATGGTAATGTAAGTTTCCATGTTACTCTTTCTGTACATCTCACCCTCTCCTCCCTTCTCCCCATGTCCATAAGTCTATTCTCTATGTCAGTTTCTCCATTGCTGCTGCTCTGTAAATAAATTGTTCAGTACCATTTTTCTAGATTCCTTAGAATACGATATTTCTCTTTGTCTTTCTGACTCACGTCACTCTGTATAATAGGCTCTAGGTTCATCCACCTCATCTGAACTGACTCAAATGCATTCCTTTTTTATGGCTGAGTAATATTCCAATGTGTATATGTACCACAACTTCTTGATCCATTCATCTGTCAATGGACATCTAGGTTGTTCCATGTTCTAGCTATTGTAAATAGTGCTGCAATGAACAATGGGATACATGTGTCTTTTTCAATTTTGGTTTCCTCAAGGTATATGCCTAGGAGTGGGATTGCTGGGTGATATGGTGGTTTTATTCTTGTTTTTTTTAAGGAATTCTCATACCATCTTCCACAGTGGCTGTATCAATTTACATACCTACCAACAGTGCAAGAGCATTCCCCTTTCTCCACACCTCTCCAGCTATTATTTGTAGACTTTTTAATGATGGCCATTCTGACTGGTGTGAGGTGATATCTCATTGTAGTTTTGATTTAGATTTCTCTAATAATGAGCCCAGAGAAGGCAATGGCACCCCCACTCCAATACTCTTGCCTGGAAAATCCCATGGACGGAGGAGCCTGATGGGCTGTAGTCCATGGAGTCGCTAAGAGTTGGACACAACTGAGCAACTTCACTTTCACTTTTCACTTTTCATGCACTGGAGAAGGAAATGGCAACCCGTTCTGGTGTTCTTGCCTGGAGAATCCCAGGGACGGGAGAGCTGGGTGGGCTGCCCTCTATGGGGTCGCACAGAGTCGGACACAACTGAAGTGACTTAGCAGCAGCAGCAGCAATAATGAGCTACATTGAGCATATTTTCATGTGTTTGTTAGATCATTGATTCTGAATCTTACTTTTTTTTCCCTTGCTATTGGTGGCATTGTATTTGTAGGTGTTCTTTGCCTAGAAAGTATCCATACCTTCTATGGCAACTTCAAGAATCTATCCAATCTCCTGCCTCTGCCCCATATAAACCCTCTCCATCAGATAGTCTATGTAGTTACTGACACCCACCTAACACACACACACAGACACACACACCCATTTATTTCTCAGAGTAGAGTTTTTCTGGGCATCAAGAGGAATCAATTGGACTTTCTTTTAAGAACACTGAATTAATTCACTTTAAGTCAGAACACCTCCCCCTCCAAGTTTGCAAGTATTTGAGTGTTGATTTTAATGATGAAATTTATTCTCAGAGCAGTCAGGGCATATTAGCCCCTCTTTATGGGCCACATTATTCCCTTACATTGCCACATAAAGGCCTGGTTTTCTTGCATTTTTTCCCCAGAGATATTTGGGTTTTATCCTTTATAAAATTTTAAATGTAGAGTAAATATTTTTCTTTCCATAATGAGGCTCACAGATTTCAGGAATCTAAATAATCCAGAGGAAAATCAATCATTCCAATTTAGTTTTAACAAGAACCACCTTTCTTGCCTATTGATTTTCATCGTGACAATCAGCTGCACATAGGGAAGGTGGATTGAATTGCAACATGGTTCCTATCACTGCTGGTTTCCTGAGCCCCAGGAAAAATCTATACTGCACACCTTAGAAAAGCAAATATTACATAACATGCCTTACCTTCACGTCTTCTTCAACTTGACCCCAGTCTTCCTTTTCAGTCACATCTCCCATGCCTGTCCTACGTGAACCCTCTCCTTCAACCATTCTGGCCAATGTACTGCAACACCAGAATGTTGTATTAATTTCCCAGTGGATACTTTATTGCCCATCTCAAGACTTTCCTAAACATTCCAAATAGCATCAATATCTTATCCTTGACCTTTTAAACCAGACAGAACAATATACCCATGGGGTACAACTCCCAGCTCCACAAGTCACTGCACTCTTTCTGTTAAACTCAAATATATTTGTTACATTATGTGTTGTGCTACTGATTGGCTTGTTGACTCTCTCACTAGAATGAAGGTGGGGCCTTTTGACATTTTTGTTCACAGGCATTTCCATAGCATTTAGAATAGTGCCTACATATAGGAGGCACTCAATAAAAGTTTGGAAAATAAATACGGCTCAGAATCTTTCTCAAGCCAGAATTACTGTCTAGCACTGTCAGTTAACAAGTGTTAAAATTCAAGATGGAATTCTCTTTTCCACCTGTCTTTGCCACTTGTCTTAGACTACGATGTATTTTATTCTCTCTCATGAATATGTCTTATCTCCTCAATTACTAGACAACTAAAAGTCCATAATTAAATAGTGTTACCTATAAGTACTTTTTTAAAAAGGAGGATGCATGATGAATAACACAGATGCCAACGGTTTTCAGCTCCTGGGTTTCTACTGTAGTGGTTTTATAATGTGTCCTCTTAGCTAGGTTGAAGTACATCTCCAGAATTCTCTTTTTTGTGTGTTTCTCGTTTGAGTAGGCCGAAAAAGAGTTTCTCCTGTGAAATTTGGAGGAAAGACATGAAGCAGCGGCTATCTGATGGTCTTCCATATCCACTTGCTTACCTCCCTGGTCTGAGGCAGAGCTTTGGGTTGACACAGCCCCAGATTTCTCTGACTTTCTTATTGGATTCCTCAGCCAGTTGTGCGTGTTTCACTCTAGCTTCTGAAGGACACTCAGACCACCACGGCCATTGCCAATGGAAACTAACACAGGGTTTAGTTGACCTCCTTAATCCAGCTCTTTCTTGTAGATACTAGCATGCTTTTGTTCTCCAGAACTATTTACCTGTCTACTCTTCCTGCCTGCCTGCATTATGGGCTTTAAGCTATAGCACCAGTCAGGAGACAGTAGTCTTGCAGAGAGTATTTAATCAGCTCCCAGAGGTGCCTAATGTCAAATCCTTGTTCAAATGCCTATCTATCCACCCATCCATCCAGTTGGACCCTTACTGATACACCTTCTATATGCCAAGAACTGAGTTTGACAACTGTATCCTTAGTTATTTCAACAGCACTATATGTTATAACTACCCCCATGTTTTCAGAAGATTGAAAACCACATCTGCTTGGTTCCCAAATCTGTTATCTTTTTATACTCCATACAGTCTTCTTAACTGCAGATTCTTTCTCAAAATATATATAAAATAAAACATTTCTGCATCATAAATATATTAACATGATTCCACTAGCTCCTGCCAAAGTATTTTGAAGCAAAAAAAAAATAATAATAATTGATGAAAAGTAAAACACATACAGCAGAATGTTCCCCTTCACTGAGGTCCATCTTGAACTTTTCCAGTGTGAGCTTTGAGAACTTGGATGAATTTTGATTGAAGCACCAATTTTAACATTGGCTCAGCATCTTAAAATTGAAAGCCTGATCTCCAGGATTGCCCTTGACTATATGAAACAAATATAAACCTTAAATGAATAAGGTCACTATTTATACTTGTATCATGGCTTTTAAGCTGAATGGGTCCTACTTGGTTTTTAGGAAGTATTATTTCTGAATCTTCACTTTAAGAATAAAATAACATCTCTCTTTTGAAGGTGATGGTCTTAAATTGATGCCAAATAAAACAGTCTATATATATATATATATATATATATATATATATATATATATTTATTTATTTATTTATTTTTATGAGACTAAACAATGGCTTCTTTTCTACCCCAGATCTCACCTCAGATTATTATGGTCGATTATCAGCCAAAGAGAAATCTCCTCATTGGAAAAATACATGTAAAGTGCTTTAAAATCATGCCTGGAACACACTTTTAGCTCTCATTATTAGCTCTTACTATTTTCATGTTAAGTATTGTCTTATACCAGTATTTTGTTGGAGCTGCTCAGAGACTTTTTCGGCTTTCCAGGTGGGGCTAGTGGTAAAGAACCTGCCTGCCAATGCAAGAGATGTAAGAGACACAGGTTTGATCCCTGCATCAGGAAGATACCCCAGAGGAGGGCATGGCAAGCCACTCCAGCATTCTTGCCTGGAAAATTCCATGGACAGAGGAGCCTGGAAGGCTATGGTCCATAGAGTCACAAAGAGTCAGACATGACTGAAGTGACTTAGCGCATGCACACACACAGACTTTTCACTTAATCTCAACCAAATAAATTCTGCATTCCAAAGTCCCCATTTGATTTCCATATTTAGATCTTTAAGAATAATGGGGAGGCTTCCAATGTGTATGTTGTACTCCATAGGGCTAGTGGAGGTCACAAGAAGTTCTATTTTGTTTTATTTTTCTTTTTTAAAAATTGTAGTCATAGTTGCTTTAACTGCTGTGTCAGTTTCTACTGCAGTTTCTACAGCAAACTAAATCAGCCATACATAAACATATATCCCCTCTTTTCTTAGATTTCCTTCCCATTTAAATCACCACAGAGCACTGAGTAGAGTTCCTATACAGTGGGTTCTCATTAATTATATAATACATAGTATTTTGTCTGTGTCAATCCCAATCTCCCAGTCCATCCCCCACCCCCTATTCCCTCCTAGTATCCATATGTTTGTTCTCTACATCCATATCTCTATTTCTGCTGTGCAAATAAGATCATCTCTACCATTTTTTTTAGATTATACCTTGATCTGATCTGATATGTGTTAATATATGATATTGGCTTTTCTCTTTCTGACTTACTTCAGTCTGTACGACCAACTCTAAGTCCACCCATGTCTCTGCAAATGACCCAATTTCTTTCCTTTTATATGGCTGAGTAATATTCTATCACACACACACACACACACACACACACACACCTTCTTTATTCATTCCCCTGTTGATGGACATTTAGATTGTTTCCATGTTCTGGCTATTGTGAATAGTGCAGCAATGAACACTGGGATATATATTCTTTTTGAATTATGATTTTCTCTGGGTATATGTTCAGGAGTGGGATAGCTGGATCATATGGTAGCTCTATTTTTAGTTTTTTTTAAGGAACCTGCATACTGTTTTCCATAGTTCTTTATAAGGGTAAGCTTCCTTTCTGCCTCAAACTGACAAATGGGAGGTTAAGTGTTCATCCTTGGAATAGGTCAGCATCACACAAACTAGCTTCCCGGAGAACTAGTGTTTTCCAGTTCCACTGTGGAATGAAAACAACATGTCTTTTTGTTTTCCAATATTATGGGCTAATGCCCCCTCTGCATAGAAACGATTGACAAATTGGGTTTACTGTGAATGGCTTATTGCTTCCGTAGCAAACTCACTCAGCTTGCAAATAAGTTTTTCACTCATTCATCCATTTGTTCATATAGATAGACATTTAGCTAAGACTTATGAGACCCTAACTCTATAGTTGAAAATATGAATCATGTTTGGAGGGGTAAAAGGAAGATTAAGTCAAATAATGAAAAATAACAGAAATTAGAGAGGTTTGGATATATCTTTTGGATGGCAGTCTAAAGCCAGCTCCAATCTGGTGCTAACAAGCCATTTAATGATATGATTTCTCATTAATGATAATTCATTAGCTCATCAATATTATGCATGCCTGTTAATCACCTCCTGGATATGTCTCCCTCTGAAGGACCACAAAATGAGATTTTCAACTTTTCAAAACAGTTTTCACCCTTTTCCCCTTGAATTTACCTAATGTTTTATGCTTCTCAAAAAGAGTTGACACAGATAATCAGATAAACAGATTTTCTCCATGCAGTGGACCTAAGAGGCCCGAAGAGTCATTATTGTTAACTTTTTCTACACATGAGTCATCTGTTATCCATCAGGTAAAGGGAGGTTAAGGAAAGGTCGTTATGAAATAAAGTGGAACTGGAATTATGGGTCCTGATTTCCAGCCCTATTTAATATTCATGATAGAACTATCCAAAGTAAGTATTTAGTAAACATTTGCTGACTACATGCCCTGTCTCACTCTGTGTTAGTGATAGACTGTAATACTTGCTGATTGTCAGTTAAACACATAGAGAGTCCTAAAGAATCTGGTTTTAGGGAAGTCCCTGGTGGCCCAGTGGCTAGGACTTTGCATTCCAATGAAGGAGGTATGGGTTGGATCCCTGATCAGGGAGCTAAGATGCTACATGCCTCACAGCCAAAAATCCAAAACATAAACCAGAAGCAATGTTGTAGCAAATCTAGTGAAGACTTTTTTAAAAAAAAGAATAGGCCTGGGCACCACCTCCAGAGCCTCTGATTGAGCAATTTGAGGTGAGTCTTAAGAATCTGCTTTTCCAGGAATTCCCTGGTGGTTCAGTGGTTAAGACTCCATGCTTTCACTGCCAAAGGTCAGGGTTTGAATCTGAGAATCCTGCTAAGGTGAGCTGTACAGCCAAAAAGAAATCTGGCTCTAAAAACAAATCAGGTAATGGAAAAGTTCTGGGACTAGACAGTGGTGATGGTTGAAAACATTGTGAATGTATTTAACAGGCCTGCATTGTAAGTCTAAAATTGTAAATTTTATGTTATGTGCATCTTAACACAATTTTTTTAATGGTAAAAATACAGGGTTAATTTCATTTTGAGTAAATTTTATGTTATGTGCATCTTAACACAATTTTTTAAAAATGGTAAAAGTACAGAGTTAATTTCATTTTGAGTATGGAAATCACCAAAGAGAGGGAAGGGCAGAGACGTCCAGGGGGCCTCTGTAAAGTGAAAATGTTAGTTGCTCAGTTGTGTTAGACTCTTTGCGACCCCATGGACTGCCAGGTTCCTCTGTCCATGGAATTCTGCAGGCAAGAATACTGGAGTGGTTTGCCATTTCCTTCTCCAGGGGATCTTCCTGACCCAGGGATCAAACCCAGGTCTCCTTCATTACAAGCATATTCTTTACCATCTGAGCCACCAGGGAAGATATCTGTCTCCGTAAGGAGGAGTCTTATTGTGGAGAAGAGGTGGCAAAATGATACCTCATAGTCCCTTCCAAAGCTTCAGTTTTGTGTTTCTGATATTCTAGCTAATCAGCATCTTGGTTTAGGTTGCATTTCTTCTGAGAGACAATTTCTTTTCATTCAACTTCAATTTTTATCAAAAAACTAACACATGGACTTGGTTCTCAAAGAGATCACAGTCCTCTGGGACTGAGAATGTATTCCATATAAGTGTTTAAGTAAAAACAAAACAACAACAACAAAAAAACAGAACCCGTTAGCAGTAAGGCATTTATTCAGTGTGGCTTCCCTGGTGGCTCAGACAGTAAAGAATCTGCCTGCAATGTGTGAGACCTAGATTTGATCCCTGGGTTGGGAAGAGATCTGCTGGAGGAGGAAATGGCTACCCACTCAAGTATTCTTGCCTGGAGAATCCCCATGGATGAAGGAGCCTGGTGGGCTACAGTCCCTGGGGTCACAAAGTCAGACACAACTGAGCAGCTAGCACTTTTCACTTACTTATTTATTGAAGGTTTCAGGTGTTTTTGTTGAAAGTTGGCTCCTAACTTTGTTGAGAGTTCTTATGTTGGGCCCCAAATAGTCCAGATAACCATATCAGAAGTAAACTCATTGATGCTGAAATAATCTTCATTCAGGTGTTCAAAATATTTTGAATATTTCTCTGTATCCAGCTAGGAGAACACTTCTTTTTCCTCACCGCACTTTAATCCTCAGCTTTCTTCTGTTCTCTTTTGCCAAAATGTATTATAGGCAACCTAGTTTACAACATATAATCAGCTTTCTCTGGATTGAGAAAAGAAAAAAAAAATGATGCCACAAAAAAAGGAACCAGCATTGGCTGTTTTATTTAATTTTCCTCATTGATGAGATTTCCTGCTTTAATGATGTAAAGGCCTTGGAGCAACTTCCCAGTGGGGTGTTTGAAATGTTTACTGTTTTAGGTATATCACCATCTGTGCACGGTGCCTGTGGTGTGGTCTGTTCATGCACACGGCCAGACTCATGCCTGAAGTCCACTGGTAGGATCAGGAGAATGGCTTCTTATACTTACCTGTGACCCTAATTGTGAGAAGTGAGCCAGAATGAATTAGAGAGAAACAGACTGGTCTGACTTTATTTCATTAACAATCTGTTTAACTTGCTAACTCTGTTCTGTTATTTCATATGGAGAATTTGTGCTATTTTGTGTGCCATATGTTTGGAGAACAGTATGTATTTAACGTCACATAGTCTTAAAAACCCTTGCAGTCTCCAATAAGGACAGACAGCTTGCTGGCCTATTAGAAAGTACGTTCCTAGAAGGGAAGGTATTTAAATCCATTTTTTCTTCATCTCCACGTTGTGTGCCAATATGAGCTCATTTCCTCGGATACTTGAGTGCTGAGATACTTAGCAACAGATGGAGCTTACCAATGGACCTCACGTTGCCTGCTAGGTTTTCCACGGTCCTCCAGGAGCTCAACTGTCACTCTCAGCCTGGTTCAAGAAAATTCTGGCTTCTCTTTACACAGCAAGTCCCTCAAGATTCAACCACAGGCCCAGGATCTCATTAGCCACATAAAATTGCCTTTCTTCTTATACGTTTAGTTACAGCATTTCTGTTGGGTTAAATAAGAGGACAGAAGAAGAGTAAGTTGCAGATAATAAATTCTGTAAAATTTACAGATGAACTAATCAGCCTGAGCAAAAAAAAAAAAAATGGCCTAGGAGAATGTAAAGTGGCCAGACTATTGATGAATATTGTGAAGCTGGTGCTCTTGTTCTGAACATCATAGGATCACGCACTGGCCAGCATTTATTCTGACTGGTTGGTGCCTTTGCCACAGGATTGGTGAATTTCCTTCTACTTTTTTCTAATTCTTAACTCCTTTTATTTATTTTTCCAGTTTTATTGAGATATAATTGACATATATAATGTTGTGCATGTTTAAGGTGTACAATATGATTTGGTATACATATATATATATATATGTATATATAGAGTGAAACAATTATCACAGTAAATTTAGTTAACATCCACCATGCCAATAGTGATATTTTTCCTTGTGATGAGAATTTTAAGATCTACTCTTAGCTCAGTTGGTAAAGAATCTGCCTGCAATGCAGGAGGCTTGGGCTCAATCTCTGGGTTGGGAAGATTCCCTAGGGAAGAGAACAGCTGCCCACTCCAGTATTCTGGCCTGGAGAATTCCATGGACAGTGTAGTCCATGGGGTCTATAGTGCATGGGGTAATAAAGAGTCAGACATGGCTGAGACACTTTTTAGCAACTTTCAAATCTATAAACAGTATTGTTGCCCTACCTTCCCTCATTCCCCGCCACCCCCACCGCCGCCCTCTGCCACTGGTAACCACCCCTCACCAAAACTCTCTTGGCTTTATGAGTTATGGTTTTTTATATTTCTCACATAAATATGATCTTATGTAAATTGTCTTTCTTTGTCTGACTTATTTCACTTAGCATAATGTCCTCAAGATTAATCCCTGTTGTTCCAAGTGGCAGGATTTCTTTTTTTTATGGCTGAATAATATTCTGCTGCTGTATACACACCACATTTTCTTTATCCATCTCTCTGTCTATGGAAGCTTAGGTTGTTTCCATGTCTTTGCTTTTGTAAATAAAGCTGCAAGGAACATGGGCATAGTTTGTTCACAAACTTGGGAATTTCCTGGGTAAAATCTGAAACAAGCCGCTGTACATAGAAGGCAAGGAAAGACTGAAGATGCAGAGAACTCCATGTTGGCAAGTGTCAGGTTTAATAAGCAAACATATATGAGACTTATCTTGGGTGGCCATAAGATGAAAAATCTCCATATCTGCCTGCCAGACTCTTTAATTTTTTGTAGAGTCCTTAACTCAGTTCAGACAAATATTCAGTCCAGGTGGCCTCAGAAACACGTTACTCTCTCAAGGCTACATGCTTGAAACAGCTCCAGATATAGGAATGGTGGGCAGAGCATACATTCCAAAGACAATGATGGAAGTAAAATCTTCTTATTACCTCTTTCCAGCTTGCAGGTTTACTAGTGATCACCTCTTCTTGATTATCTCCTCTAACAGAGGTATAGATACTCAGTCTGAGGTCCTGGTTTTATTTCCTTAGGATATACCCCCCAAAAGTTGAAGTGCTGGGTCATGTGGTGATTCTATTTTTAATTTTTTGAAGAACCTCCTTACTATTTTCCATATTGGCTGTACCAATTTACATTCCCACCCAACAGTGCACAAGGATTCATTTTCTCCATATTGAAATGAAAAGAAATATCAACTGCCAGAATATCTGGCAGAATTGTCCTTCAAAAAAAAAAAAAAGAGAGAGAAAGAATTTCTTGAACAAACAAAAGCTGAGGGATTTCATCACCACTACATCTGCCTTACAAGAAGTGCTCTAAGTAAGTGAAAAGCAAAAGATTCTAATTAACATTGTAGAAAATATATGACAGTGTTTGTGAAACTCACTGGTAATCTAGATATATAGTCAATGTCATATTCTCTAATACTGTAATAGTTCTGAGTAATTCATTTACAACTCTAATTCAAAAGTAAAAAAAAAACTGTATTAAAATATAGCTACAATAATTTGTTATTGGTTAAATAATTTGAGTGGTCACATTAACTAGTACAATGGTTTTGTTGAAATATTGCCCATCATTTTGTCATCTTCAATACCCATAGGAAACCTTTTCTAAATGAGGTTAAACAACCTAAAATCAAAGTTTGTTCTGGTTTTGAATTACTTATGTGCCTTGGGACAAGTCGTTTTCTCTCTGTGTGGTCTACTTTCCTAAACTGAAATGTAAGTGCTAAGGTTAGATAACATTGAAAGTTGAGTCCAGGTCTAAAGCAATGATTCTTGGGTCGAGTATTTACCAAATACAGAATCGCAGTCTGCTTCTGCTTGTGGAAGGCCCGTCAAGTTGGAAAGGCAGTGTGCCCAACTCCCTCCCCCGCCCCAGGAGGAGACGCAGGTGCACAGAAGTGTTCATCCCTCGCACAGCCATTTACTGATATTGAAAGGCTCCTAAGTGCCAGGCACCAAGTTAGTGATGGAACTTAACAGTGAGCAGAAGCACCTATGAACCAAATTTAGTTGAGCTTAGAGGATACTGGGCCGATTCATACTCTAAAAGAGACAATGGTTTGGGGGCCAAAGAAGATCTGACTCTGAATTCTAGGCCTGCCCCTTACTAACTGGTATTTAGACCGTGATACCATGCATGGTACATGGTGTGATTTGGTCTGTTTGGAGGAATAAGATTCTGCATATGTGGCTGTAGTAAGACACTTGTTCATTTGTATCTGGCGAAGTAACTCTTCTAGTGAGGAATTTTCCTAACTAGTCTCCTCCTCATGGGAAAAATCACCCATTAGTTCTAGTAGATTGCTAATTGTATTATGCCTTTAGGCAGAATAAATAAGTTAAATGTATTCTTGATTCATGGAATTGTTAACATTTGAGTCATCATTAATTTGAGCACATTTTAAAATGAGTATTAGAACAAGGGAAAAACAGGGGAAAGAGGAGGAACTGTTTGTGAGCAAGTGGTAGGAGCATGTGGGAAGGAACATGGGATTGAGTCCATAATGAACAAATACTCCTTTTAATTATGTATTAACAAGACAATTCTATTTTTATTGAAATAATGGCCACTTTTATCCCTGTCTTCTGGTTTAATAACTGAACTGACATTGCTTTAGTGGTAAGCTGTGTCAGGAAACAGTGGTCCCAGAATTTCAAGAACTCATGACTGAAGGGATTAGAATAAACAAGAATAGGAACCACATGTTTTAGAGCATCCCTCAGCAGTGATCTCTGCTCAGAAAATAAAGGTGAATAGGAACAGGGAAAGGTGGACAAAAGGAAGAGAGGAGGGAAAAAGCAAACATTTTATGCTGTAAAATATTGACACAGAAATTTATGGCTGAGAGAGACAGGCAGGGAGAGGAAGAGAGAAAAATAAGAGAGAGAGAAGGGGAGGGAGAGGAACAGAGAGAGAGACAGAGGGAGATAAGGGGGAGAGGAAGAAAGAGAGATAATTTTGTACATTGCTTTTGTATCTTGAAACATTACTAAATTTGTTGATTAGTTCTAATATTTTTTTTGTTGTTGTTGGTCTAGTGTTTTCTCTGTATTTGATCTTATTGTCTATGAACAGGGAACATTTCACTTTTTACTTTCTGATTTGAATGTCTTTTACTTATTTTTCTGCCTAATTTCTCTGTCTAAGACTTCCAGTACTATGTTGAACAAAAGTTGTGAGAATGGGTATCCTAATCTTGTTCCTAATTTTAAAGGAAGCACTTTTATATTTTTAAAGTTGATACTAGTTTTTAATGATGCTGAAAGTGAAAGTGAAAGCCTCTCAGTTGTGACCAACTCTTGGCAACCCCATGGACTGTATTGTCCCTGAAATTCTCCAGGCCACAGTACTGGAGTAGGTAGCTGTTACCTTCTCCAGGAGATCTTTCCAACCCAGGGATCAAACCCAGGTCTCCCACATTGCAGGTAGATTCTTTATCAGCTGAGCTACCAGGGAAGCATAACTGTGGGCTTTTCCTGCACAAGCCCACAGGGTTTTGTTTTTTTTTTCCACTATATTAATGTAATAAACTTGTATTCTTAGGTTAATGACAGGTGCTATCATGAGAATGAATTCTGTCAAAAATTTTCTGCATCTTTGAGATGGTCACATGATTTTTGATGTTTTATTGTGATAGTTTGGTGTATCGCAGTAGTTAATTTTCATATGGTCAATCAACTTTGCACCCCATGGAGAAATCCCACTTTATCATAGTGTATGATCCTTTTAATGTGCTGTTGGGATATGGTTTGCTAGTATTTTGTTGAGGATCTTTGAATCTGTATTCATCAGGGACATTGATTTGCAGTTTTCTTCTCTTGTGATGCCTTTGTCTGGCATTCATATCAAGGTAATGGTGGCCTCATTAATTGAGTTTGAATGTCTTCCATCCTCTTCAGTTATTTAGAAGATTTTGAGAAAGACTGACATTTATTCCTTTTTAAATGTTTGGTAGGATTCACGAGTGAAGCCATCTGGTCCAGAGCTTTTCTCCATTGGGAGGTTTTTGATAACTGATTCAATCAGTTTTTTTTTTTTTAAGCACTTTGAAAAAGCCTAGAAAAGTGGAGCTTGAGGATATATTAATGTGTATTAGCATGAAATCCCTTTAGAACATTAAATAAATGTTTTGGAATTAAATATTAGTGTATGTCCAGATGAATGGCTGATGGCTGATTCTAGCCTTGTCCTCTGACCTCCTCCACCACACACACACATCACGTACCTGCTACCTTTTTAACATAGTAAGGACCTGATGCAAAGAACAACTCATTGGAAAAGACTCTGATGCTGGGAAAGACTGAAGGCAGGAGGAGAAGGGGATGACAGTGGATGAGATGGTTAGATGGCATCATAGACTCAATGGACAAGAGTTTGAGCAGACTCCAGGAGATGATGAAGGACAGGGACAGGGAAGCCTGGTGTGCTACAGTCCATGGGGTCGCAAGGAATCAGACATGACTTAGCAACTGAACTAAACTGAAATGAAATGAAACTCAGTGCTGAAATTTCAAGGCCATCTCTTCCAGTTAATTTTCCAGGCATAGTACATAGACCCTTGCTTTTTTCTATTTCTAGATCAGTCCCAGACTCAAAGTGAAAATGCAGGACGTACACACCTAGGAAAGCCTTTGACTCTGGAGAAACCTATATGCATCCTAGATGGAAGCATTCATTTTACTTTCTTTAGAGCAGATGTGAGAAAATGCTTCCCCCTGTCTGGGAGGGTCCTTTCTGATTTTCTGCAGAGAGATGGGGAGTAGAGCATGCGCTTTGGGATAGGTACAAGTGACTGAAAATCAGCACGTCTTGATCCCCATCATCATTGTAGGACTGAAAGAGAAGCACAGTGAGATTAAGCCACTTGTTCAAGGCCACACAGCAAGAGGGTGGAGCTAGACTCAGTCCTTTCAACTTGAAACCCTGTTTTGGTTTTTCCATTGTTATTTTCAAACCACAGAGAAATAAGTGATGTGGGCTGAGCCCCTAGTCTACTTCAATACTTTGGCCACCTGATGCAAAGAGCCGACTCACTGGAAAAGACCCTGTTACTGAGAAAGATCAAGGGCAGGATAAGAGGGTGACAGAGGATGGTTGGATGGCATCACCAACTCACTCAATAGACATGAGTTTAAGCAAACTCCAGGAAATAGTGAAGGACAGGGAAGCCTGACATGCGGCCATTCATGGGGTCACAGAGAGTCAGATACTACTTAACAACTGAACAACAATGAAGAACGTTGCCTCTCAAATGTGCTGGCATGCCAAGAGTCCTCATTAGGCTTGTGCCGTTCACATGCAAAGATCCCATTACTGATCATGGGCGTGTAGAAGTCCCACTTGAGGTTTTGTCTAATGGTGGTCACATAGCTACATAAAGCTGCCTGTAATTGTTTGTTCAGTCTCTAGAATGTTCATAGATCCTGGCTGCAGATCAGCCATCTAGAGGAAGGGGTCATGATACACAGAAGGGCTTTATAATGAGTCCAGGGCCTCAGCTGGGAGTTAAAACATCCCCCCTTGCCCCTAGTTAAATGTTTTTCAATGTAGGTTTTGGAAATCAGTGCAAACTGTGGGCAATGCCAGAGATAACTGCATCTAGTATGCCGCTACATCAAAAGAATTTCACAGAAAGGGCTACGGGTCAAAACTGAATGGGAAATAGGATGCCGTCTACTCAGGATGCAGTCAGCACAGGTCTGGGTTCAGATTGCCTGGGCTCCATTGCACCTCTGCCACCACTTTAGATACATTGCCTGGAAATCAGACCCTGATACAGAGGGCATGATTGCACTGTTGAAACAGAATCTGTAGGAGAGTGAAGGAGTGATGCAGAAGAAGGTGGTGAATAGGTGTGATGCAGGCACAGCAAAGGGTGCCACAGGTTGCTCTGGAGTCAGAATGCTCTACGGGAATCAGTCCATGAGCCAGGGATGCAAGTCTTTACATTGCTATAGTGAACAGTCATTTGATACAGCAGTTCCTGGGGAGGAGCATCCTTGGGGTTAGGTGTTCTCTTCTCTGCTGAGGAAAGTTCCCAAGAAGGTCTCAGCTGAAAAGTGTCAGCTGTCAACCCTTCCAACAGCTGGGAGAGGAGTACCTCAGTCCTGAATGGGGAATCTTGGTGATGGCACAGTCTCCTCTAGCGTCTACCACTTGTGCCACTCAGGTCCTATTCATCCATGTAAATTGTGGGAACAGCACCATTAGGACTCTTTTACTATCTTTTATCAGGGAAACTTAGAAAGTTCAGTGGGATAAACTATAGCACTTGCTTCTGAAGCTGATCTTGAAGTTATAATTGAAACTCATCATTGTCTCTCCCCCACTGTCTATTCTGAGTTTTTTGCACCCTCAGTGAGCACTTCTGTTGGTATTAGGAGATCCTTTGGTGATGTAACTAATACCATGATCAGATCAGAGGGATATGAGTCCTTAGTCACCCTGCTTTCTTACACCATGACCACTGCTCTTGTATATATTTATTATCAAAATTAGCAACAGACTCTCTAGTGGATGCTCTGGGGGCAAACATAGCTCCTCTGACCATCATGTGTAACAGCTATGCTAATTCATGCCAATGATCAGAATCAGGTGCTCCTCCCTGCCCCCTTTCCTGTGGATCTCTTGGTACAAGGAGACCAAAAGGACATGCAACCTCATGGCTTGAAGTTTATTAAAAGCTTTTCCTCTGTCCCGTGGTCAAAGTATTTCCCTCTGGGATGTAGGACCTCTACATCTGCAAAAGCCCAGTGTGGTGAGGCTGAGAAGCATAAATTCTCCAAAAGTGTCACCTAGAATGATGGTGAGCAACACAGCTGCAAGACGATTTCTTTATTACTAGATGGATGTCTTTGCCTGTCCGGTAAAAGAGCTATTAAATGGTTGTTGATTTTGTGTGTATTCTGCATATTTGATAGTGATACTTTATCTCCAAGTGCACACCTTTAAGAAACATCCTAGATGCTTGTGGGTGGTGTGGTATGTGATAAGGCCAAGAGATCCCACTATCATGTCCCAACAGCTACATCCTCTTTGCTATAAAGTGGGATTGTTGTCCTGATGCGATGTATACAGGGTCTTGTATCAGCAAAGGAAAGATTTTGTATCCCCAGAGGTCATGGTGCTGGTTGGAACCCTGAGAGCAAGAAAGGCAAATCCACAGCCAGCTTATGCGTTTATTCTAGTCAGGGTGAATTCCTGTCCTTTCTTGGGTTAAAAAAAAAAAAAGAAGGTCCAGTTGTAATCAGGGCTTCCCTGGTGGCTCAGATGGTAAAGAATCCACCAGTAACATAGAAGCCCTGGGTTTGATTCCTGTGTTGGGAAGATACCCTGGAGGAGGGCAATCCACGTATCATCCAGTGACTGGTTGGTCTTCTTGAGAGTTGGTGCTATAATGGGGACTCAGTAAAGGTCTCTACTGATGGAGCGGTGGTCTTTTGGCATCCATAGGAGCTGAGTCTTCTTACATTGTTGGACCAAACACATTCTGTATTTCTACTATCGTGTCTATTTGTAAATCCATTGTGCTAGCTCAAGAGTGGCCAGTGACAGATGGTAATTGGCCAAGTTATTCTGCCTGCTTCATTGACTGGTGTCTCTTTTGCAATAGATGCCCTCTGATTAGTGTCGGCATTAACGTGTGCCAATAGCAGGAATTTTACATTTTGTATCTGCTCTCACAAGGCCATTCACAGTACTCTTACGTGAATTCCTTGTCACCAAATTTTCCATACTTCTTATTCAAAGTCCTAAGCAACTATCCAAGCTATCAATCACTGTATTTATTCCTCTGCCAGGCCTCTTTTCTCTCTGAGAAAATGGTACGCTGGCCAAAGCTTTGCCCACTGGAAGTATTTCGTGACACTGTTATCTTTTAATGTCACTGCTGAGTGTGGCTGCAGCTTAGCTCAGTTCCTTCTCTGTCAAGAGGTCATAAGTGACTCTCTTCATACATAGAGCCAGGGGAATGAGCTAAAGGAGAGAAATCCATTTAACAGTAGTGGTTGACAGGTGTCTGAATGGCCTACATATTCCACTTACTTGTACCTTCTGCCAGATTATTACTTCTTTTTTCCCCCATGGAAACTCCAGAAGTTTCCTTTAAGAAGCTTGTTACTTTACCACCTTGCCATATAGGTTGGTCAGCATTTAGAGAAGAATATAGGTACATATCTTAGCTTAATTTTACAATCTTATAGACAATTCCCAGGCCAGAGGTTATAAGTAAGATGCTTGTCTGGGTTCTAGGTGGAGTGAGGAAGTTTAGAGAAAATAGATGAACTGATTCGAAGAAGAGATGAGTCTGAGGAGTTATGGCCAACCACAGTGGACATTGAGAGGAGCAATAGGAAAATATATATTGATGATTGTATAACAAATAGAAGCAGAATAATGATAGTTCTGGAGTAAGGCTTGTTTGTGAATCCTGAGTCAGGTCTTTGGTGTAGGAGTTAACTGGTACAAGTTTGCTTCTCATGAATTGTTAAGGAACATAATAATCCTGCCTAAGTCATAGTCTTGTTGTGAGAACTAAATAAAACAAAATATTTAAAGTGCTCAGCACAATGAGTGGTAGAAGGTGAATATAAATATTTATTGGTTATTAAAATTATTACGAATTAGAATTATCAAGGGCAAGGCAATCAATTTAGGCAAGCAATGGTTGCGTTAATGAAAATAAGTAATAGAGCATGTAATTGAGGACTACCTAACTACCTCTGTCCTAAGGGAACTTTTCTCAGATATTTTATAGTGCTCAAAACAGATTCTGAACTCACCTTGACGGAAGTTCATAGTCAAGCTCTGAACTTGAAACCTAGGAAAAAGGGAACTAGTGCATTTTTCAGGTGCAGAAAGTTGTTTCAGTGGCTTGCTTTTTAGCCATTTTTTTCTAGAACTATACTCCCTCTCTTGTTTGTCTCTTCTTTGAGGAAAGTATTAAAACCCTTTTCTTTTCATGACAGGCAGTGAAAAGGGCACTGTGTTTCTGCTGGACCCGGCTAAGATTTGTTGGCATTGAGCTGAAATTAGATAATCCATTCATTATTTATAGACCTGTTCACATAATGAAAGATGTTTCTTTTTCTTTTCCTTTTTTTTCCCAACAAGTCACACAATAAAAATGTTTAATTAATGGCATATGCAAGTCTTAAGCAAAGATTTACTTGTTTTATGGGTTTAGCAAATTCTTTCTTCTGCTTCCTTCCAGATGCTGACAAGTCTGTTGGTTTATATTCATTAGCTTTTCTAAAAACCAGCCAAGTATTAAGATTAATTTTGAAGTAGCTCAGGTAATCTCTGAGGTAGGGAATGGATGTCTTTAACACCTCACCCACATCACACAGAACCTTTATAAAGCATCTCCAGGTCCTCAATAGATGTGTTAGATGAGCCAGCTCTAGTTTGCTGGCACATAGAGAGTAATTCTCCATTAAATCGAAACTGCTTACTATGAACTACTTACATGTGTGTGCTAAGTCACTTTAGTCGTTCCAAGTCTGTGCGACCCCATGGACTGCAGCCTGCCAGGCTTCTCTATCCATGGGATTCCCCAGGCAAGAATACTGGAGTGGGTTGCTGTGCCCTCCTCCAGGGGATCTTCCCAATCCAGGAATTGAACCCACATCTCCTTTGTCTCCTGCATTGGCAGGTGGCTTCTTTACCACTAGCACTATAGACACATCCAAAAAAAAAAAAGTATTTTAAAAATCTTCAAGTAGCTTCTTGCTTAAAAAAAAAAATTCCCTTATAAGAGACGTACCTCTCTGATAGAGGATTTTGATAATGTGGAAATTGGGGGGGGGTGCAGGAAGTATAATTAGAAATCTATAACTTCCCCTCAATTTAGCTGTAAACCTAAACCTATTCTAAAAATTAAATTTTAGTTTTAAAAAATGTAGACTGACATTATTTGGTTTTCTTAAACTGCTTTAAAATTCTCTAAAGACAACATTCTCCACTCCTACTGGGATGGACCACTTTTACTATTTGCCCTTGGTACCCAGCCACTGCTCTGCTTCCCTCTGGGGCTTCCCCTCCTACCATCTCCGAATAATTCCCTGTAACCTTAAAGATCTTGTGTCACAAATGCACCAGGACTAATATGATCTACTCTAAGCCATTCTCTACATTTGTTGATAAATTTGTCAAACCAAGTAACCATGAAGGAGGACTATGGGCAATTTTAGTTTGTTTGTTTGTTTGTTTGTTTTAAAGAAAATGAAAGCATTATGCCTGGTAGCAATGGAAAGTAGATGAGACTCAACAACAAATCAGAGACTGAACTGCCCCAACTAATTCTGTCAGAAAGGAATAAACAAGCAGAGGCTTGATTCAGACTATTACCTTTAATACATTAACAAAAAGAGACAGAAGAAAGAAAATGACTAAATGATACATTTGAATTTCACATTTCACACATTGTCACTTAGCAGAGCTTCTGCCTTACTCCTGTCATCCTGGCACTGATACAACATCTGAACAATAGAGAGAGACGGGAATGACGGGCTCTTTTTCGGGGAGTAATTAATTCAGTGAGACATAAATAAGTACATTCTTCTAAAACAGATTCGAAAGCAAACACATAGGGTAAAAAAACAAATAAAACTTCAGCTAGGAGGGGCAACAAAGAGCAAACACTGGATGAGGGAAAAGAGAATTCAAGTCCTTGACTATGAATTTAATATATGCATCTATTCACTCCTTTCATCAAAACAGATTAATAATTGATTCAGTTCAGTTCAGTTGCTCAGTCGTGTGTCCCACTGTTTGCAACCCCATGGACTGCAGCACGCCAGGCCTCCCTGTCCATCACCAACCGCCAGAGTCTACCCAAACCCATGTCCATTGAGTCAGTGATGCCATCCAACCATCTCATCCTCTGTTGTCCCCTTATCCTCCTGCCCTCAATCTTTCCCAACATCAGGGTCTTTTCAAATGAATCAGCTCTTTGTATCAGGTGGCCAAAGTATTGGAGTTTCAGCTTCAACATCAGTCCTTCCAATGAACACCCAGGACTGATCTATTTTAGGATGGACTGATTGGATCTCCTTGCATTCCAAGGGACTCTCAAGAGTATTCTCCAACACCATAGTTCAAAAGCATCAATTCTTTGGCGCTCAGCTTTCTTTATAGTCCAACTCTCATATCCATACATGACTACTGGAAAAACCATAGCCTTGATTAGATGGACCTTTGTGGACAAAGTAATGTCTCTGCTTTTTAATATGTTATCTAGGTTGGTCATAACTTTCCTTCTAAGGAGTAAAGTGACTAAGACCAAGTGAAGTCTCACAGTCATGTCCGACTCTTTGTGATCCCATGGACTGTAGCCTACCACACTCCTCCATCCATGGGATTTTTCAGGCAAGAGTACTGGAGGGGGTGCCATTTCCTTCTCCAGAGGATATTCCCAACCCAGGGATCGAACCCAGGTCTCCTGCATTGTAGGTAGACACTTTACCATCTGAGCCACAAGGGAAGTCCAAGGAGTAAGTGTCTTTTAATTTCATGGCTGCAATGACTATCTGCAGTGATCTTGGAGCCCCAAAAAAACAAAGTCAGCCACTGTTTCCACTGTTTCCCCATCTGTCTGCCATGAAGTGATGGGACCGGATGCCATGATCTTCGTTTTCTGGATGTTGAGCTTCAAGCCAACTTTTTCACTCTCCTCTTTCACTTTCATCAGGAGGCTCCTCAGTTCCTCCTCACTTTCTGCCATAAGGGTGGAGTCATCTGCATATCTGAGGTTATTGATATTTCTCCTGGCGATCTTGAGTCCAGTTTGTGCTTCTTCCTGTCCAGCATTTCTCATGATGTACTCTGCATATAAGTTAAATAAGCAGGGTGACAATTTACAGCCTCTAACCCTTTTCCTATTTGGAACCAGTCTATTGTTCCATGTCCAGTTCTAACTGTTGCTTCCTGTTGTGTACCTCTAGCTATTTCATTAGCACACAGTCCAGTTTTCCCAAGGAGACCTCCTCCTTTGTTTTTCTCTCTAAACATTATTGGGATAGAGTGACCATGATAGATTGTCTGCGATTATAAAGTCTGTTTTCTTGGAAGATTAAGGATCATAAATGTTTTTCATGCCATTCAAAGGAGTATGGCATACTTAGATAATGAAGAACAACAGAAGTGGCAAAAGCAAATTTATGCTTTTTGAGGGATTTAGCACTGCTGTAGTAGGTTGAATGGTCACCTCTGCATCAAAGAGGTTTATACCAAATCCCTAGAATTTGTGAATGTGATCCTATTTGGAAAAAAGAGAGGTATAACTAAGGGGTTATAGGGGACTTGCAGGTATAACTAAGGGTCTTGGAATGAGTTTATCCTGGATTATCTGGGTGGGGGAATATATCCAATGATAGGTGCTTTATAAGAGACAGAAAGAGAATAAATATGAGGGAAGTCAACATGAAGACATCAAAGACGGGTGTGTCTGTAACCAAGAGACAGAAAGCACAAGAAACTAGAAGAGATAAAGAAAGGGTTCTCTGCTGGAGTCACAGAGGAATCTAACACTGACAACACCTAGGCTTCTGACTTCTGGCCTCCAGAACAGTGATGGATTAAATTTATCTTGGCTTCTTTAGTGGCTAAGTGTTAAAGAATCCACCTGCCTATTCAGGGGATGTAGGTTCGATCCCTGGGTTGGGAAGATCCTCTGGGGAAGGAAATGGCAACCCACAACAGTATTCTTGCTTGGAAAATCCCATGGACAGAGGAGCCTGGTGGGCTCCATGGGGAGTCCATGGGGTCACAAAAGAGTTGAATATGACTTAGTGACTAAATAATGCCAACTTTGTCTTGTTTTGAGCCACCAGCTTGTAATAGTTTGTTGTGACAGCCACAGGAAATGAATGCCACTGGCAACAACATTAGGACTGCGTTCAGTATAGGAGTAGGTTCTGGGTTGGAACATAATGGAAGAAAATGACTACTATGGAAAATATCTAGAAGAATATAAACCAAAATGTTAACTTTGGGTGGTGGGTTATATAACTTTTATTTTCCTCTTTATTTTTATTTATGTTTTTCAATCTTGATAGTTTAACAGAACTGTATGTACATACTGCTGTATGATGATAAATAAAAACAAAACAAATGAAGTAATATGCACTTGAGCTAAGGCAGTGGAAGAGAGCATTGCAGAGATATTCCCTATTTATCTTTCTCTCTATGTGGCCTTTTTTTTTTTTTTTTTGAGGGCTCACTGTATGCTGTTTTAGACATTGTAGAGACAACAGTGACTGTTACAAAGGAAAAAGAATAAAGCTCTGCCTTATGGAGAAAACCATAGTTTGAACAGAGGTAACATGGATTTAAAAGGATCACTCTGGAGGCTGGGTGTAGCCACTGCTTTGAATCAAGTGAAAACAGGTAGAGCAGTTAGAGGGGTATCCCTGTTTTACATTTGAAATGATAATGGCTTATGCTAGGGTAGGACTCCCCT
This sequence comes from Bubalus kerabau, assembly GCF_029407905.1. Lineage (NCBI taxonomy): Eukaryota > Metazoa > Chordata > Mammalia > Artiodactyla > Bovidae > Bubalus > Bubalus kerabau. Next base: position 29,125,567 of record NC_073645.1, read on the forward strand.
GATAGCTCAGTTGGTAAAGACTCCACCTGCAATGCAGGAAACCATGGTTCAATTCCTGGGTCAGGAAGATCAGCTGGAAAAGGGATAGGCTACCCACTCCAGTATTCTTGGCCTTCCCTTGTAGCTCAGCTGGTAAAGAATCTTCCTGCAATGCAAGAGACCTGGGTTAGATCCCTTGGTTGGGAAAATCCCCTGGAGAAGGGAAAGGCTGCCCCCTCCAGTATTCTGGCCTGGAAAATTCCATGGACTGTATAGACCATGGGGTCACAAACAGTTGGACACAACTGAGTGACTTTCACTTCACTTATGCTAGGGTATGATCTGGAAGGCTAGGGTTTCTTCTGGTAACTGATGTGAAGAGAGCCAAAGGAAGTAATACAGTTATCTTGATGTTTTCAAGGCACATAATCATGGTGAGGCTATGTTTTGGGGACATTAAGGAGGGCTTCTTATCTGAGGCTCAGCTTTTCACTGGCTTATATGGAAGCTTGGTGTCAAGTGTGGTAGAGTCAATCTTATTCTGAGTATTTGAGGTTGGCTCTTGGATTATTTTAGGATTTGAAATAGCTCAACTGGAATTCCATCACCTCCACTAGCTATGTTCAAAGTGATGCTTTCTAAGGCCCACTTGACTTCACATTCCAGGATGTCTGGCTCTAGGTGAGTGATCACACCATCATAATTTTCTGGGTCATGAAGGTCCTTTTTGTACAGTTCTTACATGTATTCTTGCCACCTCTTCTTAATATATTCTGCTTCTGTTAGGTCCATAACATTTCTGTCCTTTATCAAGCCCATCTTTGCATGAAATGCTTTCATAGTATCTCTAATTTTCTTGAAGAGATCTCTAGTCTTTCCTATTCAATTGTTTTCCTCTTTTTCTTTGCATTGATCGCTGAGGAAGGCTTTCTTATCTCTCCTTGCTATTCTCTGGAACTCTGCATTCAGATGGGTATATCTTGCATTTTCTCTTTTGCTTTTTGCTTTTCTTCTTTTTACAGCTATTTGTAAGGCCTCCTTAGATAGCCACTTTGCTTTATTACATTTCTTTTTCTTGGGGATGGTCTTGATCCTGTCTCCTGTACAATGTCACGAACCACCGTCCATAGTTCATCAGGCACTCTGTCTATCAAATCTAGTCCCTTAAATCTATTTCTCACTTCCACTGTTTAATCATAAGGGATTTGATTTAGGTCATACCTGAATGGTGTAGTGGTTTTCCCCACTTTCTTCAATTTAACTCTGAATTTGGCAATAAGGAGTTCATGATCTGAGCCACAGTCAGCTCCGGGTCTTGTTTTTGCTGACTGTATAGAGCTTCTCCATCTTTGGCTGCAAAGAATATAATCAATCTGATTTTGGTGTTGACCATCTGGTGATGTCCATGTGTAGAGTCTTCTCTTGTGTTGTTGGAGGAGGGTGTTTACTATGACCAGTGCGTTCTCATGGGAAAACTCTATCAGCCTTTGCCCTGCTTCATTCCATACTCTAAGGCCAAATTTGCCTGTTACTCCAGGTGTTTCTTGACTTCGTACTTTTGCATTCCAGTCCCCTATAATGAAAAGGACATCTTTTTCGGGTGTTAGTTCTAAAAGGTCTTGTAGGTCTTCATAGAACTGTTCAGCTTCAGTTTCTTCAGTGTTACTGGTCGGGGCATAGACTTGGATTACTGTGATATTGAATAGTTTGCCTTGAAAATGAACAGAGATCATTCTGTCATTTATGAGATTGCATCCAAGTACTGTATTTCGGATTCTTTTGTTGACTATGATGGCTACTCCATTTCTTCTAAGGGATTCCTGCCCGCAGTAGTAGATATAATGGTCATCTGAGCTAAATTCACCCATTCCAGTCCATCTTAGTTTGCTGATTCCTAGAATGCCAACGTTCACTCTTGCTATCTCCTGGTTGACCACTTCCAATTTGCCTTGATTCAGGGACCTAACATTCCAGGTTCCTATGCAATATTGCTCTTTACAGCATTGGACCTTGCTTCTATCCCCCAGTCCCATCCGCAACTGGGTGTTTGTTTTGCTTTGGCTCCATCCCTTCATTCTTTCTAGAGTTATTTCTCCACTCATCTCCAGTAGCAGATCGGGCACTACCGACCTGGGGAATTCATCTTTCAGGGTCCTATCTTTTTGACTTTCATACTGTTCATGGGGTTCTCAAGGCAAGAATACTGAAGTGGTTTGCCATTCCGTTCTCCAGTGGACCACATTCTGTCAGACCTCTCCACCAAGACCCATCTGTCTTGGGTGGCCCTACACAGCATGGCTTAATTTCATTGAGTTAGACAAGGCTGTGGTCCATGTAATGAGATTGGGCAGTTTTCTGTGATTGTTGTTTCAGTCTGTCTGCTTTCTGATGCTCTCTCTCAACGCCTACTGTCATACTTGGGTTTCTCACATCTTGGGATGTGAGATATCCTTTCATGGCTGCTCCAACAAAGTACAGCCACTGCTCCTTACTTTGGAGGTGGGTATCACCTCACAGCCACAGCTCCTGACCTTGGATGTGGGTTATCTTCTCACATGCTTGTAAAGTAATGCTCAAAATTCTCCAAGCCAGGCTTCAGCAATGTGGGAACCATGAACTTCCAGATGTTCAAGCTCGTTTCAGAAAAGGCAAAGGAACCAGAGATCAAATTGCCAACATCTGCTGGATCATTGAACAAGCAATAGAGTTCCAGAAAAACATCTATTTCTGCTTTATTGACTATGCCAAAGCCTTTGACTGTGAATCACAATAAACTGTGAAAAATTCTGAAAGAGATGGGAATACCAGGCCACCTGACCTGCCTCTTGAGAAACCTGTGTGCAGGTCAGGAAGCAACAGTTAGAATTGGACATGGAACAACAGACTGGTTCCAAATAGGAAAAGGAGTATGTCAAGCCTGTATACTGTCACCCTACTTATTTAGCTTATATGCAGAGTACATCATGAGAAATGCTTGGCTGGAAGAAGCACAAGCTGGAATCAGGATTGCTGAGAGAAATATTAATAACCTCAGATTGCAGAGGATCCCATCCTTATGGCAGAAAGGGAAGAAGAACTAAAGAACCTCTTGATGAAAGTGAAAGAGGAGACTGAAAAAGTTGGCTTAAAGCTCAACATTCAGAAAATGAAGATCATGGCATCTGGTCCCATCACTTCATGGGAAATAGATGGGGAAACAGTGTGAACAGTGTCAGACTTCATTTTTCTGGGCTCCAAAATCACTACAGATGGTGACTGCAGCCATGAAATTAAAAGATGCTTACTCCTTGGAAGGAAAGTTATGACCAACCTAGACAGCACATTAAAAAGCAGAGACATTAGTTTGTCCACAAAGGTCCATCTAGTCAAGGCTATGGTTTTTCCAGTAGTCATATATGGATGTGAGAGTTGGACTATAAATAAAGCTGAGTGCCGAAGAATAGATGCTTTTGAACTGTGGTGTTGGAGAAGACTCTTGAGAGTCGCTTGGACAGCAAGGAGATCCAACCAGTCCATCCTAAAATAGATCAGTCCTGAATGTTCATTGGAAGGACAGATGCTGAAGCTGAAACTCCAATGCTTTGGCCACCTGATGTCAAGAGCTGACTCATTGGAAAAGATCCTGATGCTGGGAAAGATTGAGGGCAGGAAGAGAAGGGGACGACAGAGGATGAGATGGTTGGATGGCATCACTGACTCAATGGGCATGCATTTGGTTAAACTACTGGGGTTGGTGATGGACAGGGAGTCCTGGCGTGCTGCAGTTCATGGGGTTGCAAAGAGTCGGACACTACTGAGAGACTGAACTGAACTGATCTTGGATTCTCTTGGTGAAGTACTCAATGGTAGTCAAAATGAAGTGATCAGAATACCGCTGGAATAGGGAGGAGGACTTCATGTGTAAGTTATATTTCTAAGTCTAAACTCCACAGGTCTATTTCCAAGAATTATGCCCAAGGCATATACCTTGCAAAAACTAATCCCATTTGATGGCATCTCTTTTCACACAAGACTATTTTGCAATAAATTAGGTGGTGAGGAGAAATAATTTCCTGTGTTTATTTCTAAAGTTGGGGACTATCCCCAATAATTCCTTAACAAAATGAATGCATGAGAATCACTGATGATATTTTGTGGCTAATTATCAGGAACTACTTAGGAAACAACTTATATACTGGAAATTGTCCTGCCAACTGACAATGCTGTTCATTGAGTGAGCTAATGAAACTCACTTGCCCTGTTTTCTCAGAAATAACTTTGTAATTGAGAAATAGATTAATTTTGTAAAACCTTTTTCCTGTAGAAATCTTTTTAATTATCCCCCAAAAGATCTGCCATTGACTTCAGTTTAGTCCAATTTCTAAAATAGTGTAAGAAAATTAAAACCCTATGTATAATGTTAGAAAGTGAGACTGATCTATTTTTTTTAATTGAGAACTAAACAGAATGAAATGATCAAATAACTAGCACGAGTGAATGCCTCAAGCAGCAGAGAGAGACGTTTTGAGTTTACATTGAGTTGAGGACATCTGAGCAGCCCATGCCAGAAGCGTAGATCAGGTAAATAATATAATACTCTCAGCTCCTAGAAATCACCACCCTGCTTTATGAATAAGTTTATTTGCCTATTCAAGTATACTCACCCCAGTATGTTTTAAAATTAGCTCAAATGCCATTAACCATTGGAAGTTTTTTTTTTTTTTTTTTCCCTTAAAATTCCAGTTCTGTTGAACACACAGTCACAGTTACAAGGTATGTTAGAGGGATTACTTGCATCTTCTATCGTTGTCTCTTCAGGACTCCAAATCATTCTAAATTGTCAAGGGGACTCAGATTATCCTCTAATATCTGTATTTAGGATAACTCATTTTAGTTCTTATGGACAAGCAATTGAATTAAAGTTCTACCTTTGAGAAAAGAAAGTCTTGTGGCTTGCCTTTCCAAGAAAGAAATAGAGAAGCTATCCTGGAAAGGACAATAAAGGAAATAGATTTTACATCCATAGAAAGAAAGACTAGCAGGAAAAAACACATTATGTGTGTAAATATAGCCCAGGTACCTGGGTTAAGAGGGGCTTCCCAAGTGCTAGTGGTAAAGAACCTGCCTGCCAATGCAGGAGGTGTCAGAGACTCGTGTTCAATCCCTAGGTTGGGAAGATTCCCTGAAGGAGGGCATGGCAACCCATTCCAATAATCTTTCCTGGAGAATCTCATGGACAGAGGAGCTTGGTGGCTACTGTCCATGGGGTCACAAAGAGTCAGACACGACTGAAGCGACTTAACATACACTCATGCGCCTGGGTTAAGGACTAGACTATAGAGTGTAACAGGCTGTAATCTGAAGAGGTTGGCTATGGGATTAGGATGCCTGTGTGAATCAAAGTCCAGGGTAATGGGGATTAACTTAAAAGAGGAAAGTATTCAATCTTCTGCTTCTGAACCCTGAGCCTAACTGGCTCTCCCACTAATTATGGAGTCAACAAGAATAGCCATATAATTGATTTCATTGACATCATCACACATGGTTCCTGTCTCTTTGAACCTCGAGTTCAAAGTGATTTTTTTGAGAGTCAGAGTCATTCTCTTAATAAAGGATTGTTGTAAGAGGGAAGCATAATATGACTTCCTCAACATTCCTCGGATAATATCCTCTGTACCTCTCTCTGCCTGTTGATGGTATTCTGCTACACTTTGTAATCTGATAGGCATCATTTTAACTTAGTTAGAAGTAGAAGTTTACATCTTCTACTTAATTTTATATCAAACAAAGGATCTGGTACAATGCTTTGCGCATAATAGGGACTCAGGTTGTATCTGTAAAATTGATAAAGGAAAGGAGGACGAGGACCGGGAAATAAAACCATTCTACAACAAAGACTGCACATGGAAGAATATCAATATCTCTTCCCAAGTTGCTTGAGTACCACAGATAAATGGCACACCTGCATTCTGTTTGTCCTACCACCCTCAGCCCAGAAATCTCTCCTTAATATGTGCTCTATTTATATTTATGATAGTTCAATAATCAAGCTATGATTGCATATGCTAAAGTCAGTTCCTCCATGAAAGATGTGTGATCCATTCCAATCATCCTAATTCCTCATGCAGATGTTCCTAAATGATTCCATTCTTAATCACATAGTCTCAAAGGGCTCCACCTGTGAGGGGAGGTAAGCCACAGCTATAGAGTTTAAAGAGAACGATCTTTCCCTGGGGTCGTCTCCCCAAGTGTTGGGGGATATAACTGATTATTTTAACAAGCAGAATTTCTTTCCCCTCAAGTTATGATCTGTTTATATCAGATAAATTCAAAGCTTCTGGGCAAGCACCTTAAGGCCCTATCTTTTTTTTTTTTTTCCCTCTCACAAGTTTTTGGCTGTTTGCCTTCAAACTGTAAGCTGGCAGACTTCATCCTTTAAAAGCTTAATAACCTGAAAACCCACTGGGCACCTAGAATACCTGTAGTTCTCAGCCACAAAGCTGGAGAATGGATGGAATAAAAATCTAATGTATTTGACCTTCTCACCTCCTGCTTACAGTCCATGCCTCCCATCATACCCTCTTCCATCCTCTCTGAAGCCAGAAGTACTGACAACTTTGCTGACATGCATCAGCTACTGTTCATCTCACTGGCAATTGGGTCCTCTGGTTAGAGGTCCCCAAAGTGTAGTGCCCATACCTATAATGGACTTCCCAGGTGGTGCTAGTGGTAACCTGCCCCATTGCAGGAGATGCCAGAAGTACAGGTTTGATCCCTGGATTGGGAAGATCCCCTGGAGGAGGGCACGGCAGCCCACTCTGGTATTCTTGCCTGGAGAATCCCATAGACAGAGAAGCCTGCTGGGACACAGTCCATAGGGTCGCAAAGAGTCTGACGTGACTGAAGCAACTTAGCACGCAATCCAGATCTCCTATATTAGAAATTCTAAGGACGGGTTCCACCACTTTCTGGATTAACAGACCATCCAGGTGATTCTAATGCTTAATAAAGTTTGAGAACCGCTGCTCTGGGAAATTGAACCAATAGCTTGCTGTAAGTCACCGGGTAATTTATAACACTAAGGAATGATCATTACCCTTGGTCTCAGAAATCTGGGGAGCTGGTGAGCTCCTTTCGAAGGAAACATACTCAGCTTTGAAGGTGCTTGGATAGCTGACTTTGTGCATTTGGAAATAAGTATTCTCCTTCTGTGTGGTCCAATAAGGATGAAGAAAATCAGAGAATTCCAATGTGAGTTGGTAAAACCTGGGACTGTCAAAGGAGGGACTGGACTTACTGTATCCTTTTAGATTTGACTCTCTGTACTCAGTTATTATTTACCTCCTTTCATTTTTATCACATTGATTTTGCTTTCTAGTGTTTTCTTCATCAAAGGTGATTTAAAACAAGGATTTTGTCTTGCTGTAAGGTATGGGGGCCTAAGTGGTGACTCAGATGGCAAAGAAATTCACCTGCCATGCAGGAGACCTGGGTTGGGATCCCTTAGTTGGGAAGATCCCCTGGAGGAAGGCATGGCAACCCACTCCAGTATTCTTGCCTGGAGGATCCCCATGGAAAGAGCAGTTACAGTTCATGGGGTCACAATGAGTTGTACACAACTGAGTGATTAATCACAGCACAGCACTATAAGGTATACAACAAAAGTAATTACCTCATTTAAAAAAAAAAGCAGAAGCAACACAGGACCTAACTTTAAGACAAACAAGAAGTTACCTGTGTTCTATGCTGTTTTTAGTCACTTCTGTCATGTACGACTCTTTGCAACACTCTGGACTCTAGCCCACCAGGCTCCTCTGTCTGTGGGGTTCTCCAGGCAAGAATGCTGGAATCAGATGCCATGCCCTCCTCCAGGGGATCTTCCCCACCCAGGGATTGGCCCCACATCTCTTGCATCTCCTGCATTGGCCGTCAGGTTCTAGCACTACTTGGGAAGCCCAAGAATTTACCTATCATATGCAAATATATCTCAGAGAAAGCTTCTTTTGAATCCAACCTCCCAAATAAGAATGAACATCTTCACTTGACCCCCTTTTTCTACTGCAGAAGCTACACAATGCTGGCATAGTTATCCTCCTAAATTGTGGGACATTCATGCAAAAAACTGGGCAGCCATTTTAAGTTTCTGTTAATCTAAGCAGTTAAGCTCATTAGAGGAACTCATTCTCTAAAGCAAAGTTCCAGAGAATCTGTTTGAAATGCCCTTAAAGGTGTATGTTTTAGCAAATTTGAGTTCCTACAACCAAGTTTACGTAAAGTAGGATTCAATTGAGTTAATATTTAACAAGAAAGAGGCAAAGCAGGTGGATGCATGATTGGGGGTTTATGGAAACTTCTTCTGGGAGGCTACAGTTCGGGAAGGCAGACAATACAAGTGAAATTAAAGTCCAGGTTAACTGAGCATTATATTAGAAGTAGAAAATTTGGGTTCTAATCCCTTGAGAATCTCTCTTTCTCTCTCATATACATGTGAGCTTCCCCAATGGCTTAGTGAAATGGAAGTTGCTCAGCAGTGTCCAACTCTTTGAGACCCCATGAACTATACAGTCCATGGAATTTTCCAGGCCAGAATACTGGAGTTGGCAGCTGTTCCCTTCTCCTGGGGATCTTCCCAACTCAGGGATCAAACCCAGGTCTCCCACATTGCAGGTGGATTCTTTACTCTCTGAGACACCAGAGAAGCCCAAGAATAATGGAGTGGGTAGCCTATTTATTCTCCAGTGGATCTTTCTGACTCAGGAATTGTTGGCAGATTCTTTACCAGCTGAGCTACCAGGGAAGCCCACCCTGATGGCTTTGGGATGCACTTATTCCGAATTCTTTTCATCACTGAGATAACTCTGACAGGTGTGTCCTTTCTTCCCTGAGACTGGATCCTATTCAGGTTGCCTTATGATGCTGAGTTAACTCTTGTACTGAGATTAGATTCTGTTCTAGAATGAGTTATAGGAAGCTTCAGTTTAGATGAGAAATTGTTATCCTCATGAGGATTGGTGGCTCAGTTGATAAAGAATCTCCTGCAATGCAGGAGACCTGGGTTTGATCCCTTGGTCAGGAAGATCCTCCTGAGGAGGAAATGGCAACCTACTCCAGTATTCTTGCTGGGAGCATTCCATGGACAGAGGAACCTGGTGGGCTATAGTCCATGGGGTATATATTAAATATATATGTGTGTGTGTGTGTGTGTGTGTGTGTGTGTGTGTATGACATCACATGGTATTTTTCTTTTTCTGTCTGACATTTTATTTAGTGTAATGCCTTCAAGATCCATCCCTGTTGTTGTAAATGACACGATTTTCTTCTTTTATGGCTGAATAATATTCTTCTGTGTGTCATGTTTGCCTATCCATTCATTCATTGGTGCATGAGGGTTGTTTCCATATCTTGGCTATTGTAAATAATATTGCAGTGGACACGGGCTGCAAATATCTATTCAATATGGCATTTTCATGTCCTTTGGATAAATACTCAGAAGTGGAATTGCTGTATCATATGGATCAACTATAATTTTTTGAGAAATCTCCATAACATTTTCCACAGTTGCTACACTAATTCACACTCCCATCAACAATGCACCAGAGTTCACCTTCTGTCCTTGCCAACTCTTGTTATTTCTTGACTTTTTGATGATAGCCATTCTGACATGTGCGATGTGATATCGCATTGTGGTTTTGATGTGCATTTCCCTGGCGATTAGTGATATTTAGTACATTTTTATATATCTGTTAGCTATCTGTCTCTTAAAAAATCTATTCAGATAATCTGCCCCATTTTTTGAATTAGGTTGTTTTTTCTTACTGTTAAGTTGTATGAGTACTTTATATATTTGAAATATTAACTCCACATCAGGAATATGGTTTGCAAATATGTTCTCCCATTCTATATATTGCTTTCTGTTTTGTTGATAGTTTCCTTTGTGGTATAGAAGCTTTATATGGGCTTTCCTGGTAGCTCAACTAGTAAAGAATCCACTGCAATGCAGGAGACCTGGGTTCGATCCCTGGGTTGGAAAGATCCCCTGGAGAAGGGAAATGCTACCCACTCCAGTATTCTGGCCTGGAGAATTCCATGGACTGTATAGTCCATGGGGTTGCAAAGAGTCAGACACGACTGAACAACTTTCACTTCACTTCACAGAAGCTTTATAGTTTGATATGATCCCACCTGTTTATGTTGGCTTTTGGTGCCTTAGCTTATGGTATCAAATCTAAAAAAAATTGTCATCAAGACTGGTTTCAGGTATTATATTTGATCACTTCATGAATCCATGTGCATCTTGTCTAAGGCCATGCGCATCTTCTATCATTCTAGTTTTAGTACATGTGCTGCTGAAGCAAACAAAGAAACATTCCTTTTAGCATCTCAATGTACGTGTACACTTATATGTATATGGTTGGAGGCAGTGGGGATTAGAGTAAATCTGAGGTACAACCTAGTGTAGTGAATGTACTACTACATAAGACATAAGCTGTTGGGATAAAGAGCTATCAGCTAGTAAAAATTATCTAATTTGTGAAGTGCTGAGCTATAGTCACAGCATAAGCAATGGCCTTTGTGCGATTTCCCATGATGTACACTTTTCCCCCAAGTAGAGATTTGAATTGGTGCCATCCTCTGCTGGTCAAAGTTGAAAAACATGGGTTTGTAATCAGTTTGCTCCATCTAAATTCAGGGCTGAAGTTCAGAGTCATTTTCCCAAAAGAATGTTTTCTACCATATTCTTCCACCTGCTCTGTACAAGAATGTGTGGGACTGGGGACAGGCTGACTGTCCAAGCATCCTCAGTTTGGTTGACCTTTGTGCCTGGCATTTCAAGGGTCCAAACCCTTCACTCCTTGGCCAAAACAATAAAAATAAATACTTCATAACTTCATCGTGGAGATTACAGTAAAAATGAGTATTGACCTTGTTGCCATGGGATGTTACTCTTGCTGTTTTCCATTCACAATCTGGTTCTGGGCAGAGCAAGGAAAACATAGAATGAGACTATACTCAGGCTCAATTATACATTCAAATTGCCTGTATTTAAAAACCCCTAAAATCTGTAATGGCTTAATTAAGATGGTAACTTTATGGCATGCTTCTGCTCACAGCCTAACTCTGAAGCCTTTCTCTTTCATGAAGTCAGGGGCAATTCTGCTTTGCTGGGATATCTGACTGCTAGAAAGAGGCGGGGGTGCTCCAGGGGGGGGAGAAGGAAGAAAGTGGATCTTGGGAAAGCTAAATTCCCCTTGTGGCAGATAATCTACAAATCTCTAGTCCTTTGGAGTACATAAAAGAGAGCTCTGGGGAAAAAGTAGGCATTAATTTAGATTTAGAAAGAACAGGGTGAGTTTTCACTTGGTGAAGCTCACTTCTGGAATCCATCAACTAAAACTCTATTTCATAGAAGAGGAAGATTCAGGTTATGACTTGCATTTTCCCTGAAAGCAAAAGTGTATGTATGTGTTCAGTCATGTCTGACTCTTTGTGACCCCCATGGACTGTAGCCCTCCAGGCTCCTCTATCCATGGAATTTCCTGGGTAAGAATACTGGAGTAGGTTGCCATTTCCTCCTCCAGGGGATCTTCCCAACCCAGGGATCAAACCCATGTGTCCTGTGTCTCCTGCATTGGCAGGAGTATTCTTTACTACTGTAGCTCCAAAAGCAAAAGAATACCCTCCTATTTGAAAGCCCCGTCTCCTGTGGAGCCCCATCTCTTGTCCTAAACTGAATGGCATCCTTCTTACTTTTCATGCCCCCATGATTTATAACCTTGGAGGAGCATTTAATGTCATTGAATGGACTTTCCACCTTCATCTGGAGGTGGCTGACCTCTGCTGAGAGGTGGGCTGTTCTGAGTCGGCACCATCTGCTTTCCAGAAAGAGCTTCTTAGGGCTGTAGTAGTTTCATTATTAAAGAGTTCAGATCTCTTGACGTTGTTTGAGGAATCCTTATCTAGAGAAGTTGGGGAATTTGTCCAGTGCAAGAATTAACTTAATAAAATTAATTGCTGATCACTTGTATTGTTTCAAGTGCAGTTAAAGATGTGGGCTAAAGAATCAGACTATTTTTTCCCTAATGCCCCCTCTATCATTCACTTGTAGGGAGACTTAAGTGAGCAAGTCTAATAGAATACTAGACTATTAATAGTTCCTGCTTCCCAGGTGGCCCAGTAATAAAGAATCTGCCTGCCAGTGCAGGAGACGCAAGACAGGTGAGTTGTATCCTTGGGTTTGGAGGATCCTCTGGAGGATGAAATGACAACCTGCTCCAGTATTCTTGCCTGGAAAATTCCATGGACAGAGGAATCTGGTGGGCTATAGTCCATGGGGTCACAAACAATCAGATAGGACTGACCACATATGCATGCTAATTCCTGCCTCATAAGTTTGAAAGTGCAAGTAAAATTTGCCCAGTTGTGTTGACTCCTGGTGACCCCATGTGACCCCATGGACTGTAGCCTGCCAGGCTCCTCTGTCCATGGAATTACTGGATTGGGTAGCCATTTCCTTCTCCAGGGGCTCTTCCTGACCCAGGAATCGAGACCAGGGTCTCCCGCATTACAGGCAGATTTTTTACCAACTGAACCAGGGAAGTCCACCTCATAAATTTAGTAGAATTTAATGAAATAATACATGTAAGACATATGTATTATTCTACATATGTTATGAATATTATACATATGTTATGCATATTATACATGTGTTATATGTATACATATATTATATACATGTTATACATATATTATAATAATACATATAAGACAGTTAGCACAGTGCCTGCTTCTTAATCACTAAATGTTTATGCTATTCTTATCACTTTTGTTATTATTAATTTCACCAAGCTCACATTCCATAGAATTTATACTTATGCCAACACAAAAAGTTATATATCTGATCTTGGATCAGATAAAGAGAAGTAGACATTTGCCACTCTGAATCTGCAGGGTATATTTGCCACCCTGAATCTGCAGGGTACAGGGAGGCGATTGGTGACCCACTTTCACTGTCTTGCTTATTTGGAATTCTGGCATCTATTTTTACTTCTCCCTTAACAGTTGCTTGCATTAGCCTTTTGGGCATTGAGCAAAAGAGTTTTTCATTTTTAGGAAGCCACATGTTCTCTATCTTTAAATCAAAGGTGAATGCAGTGTGCCATGGTAATCATCCAAAGTTTGGAAGCCACATGGACTTTCTGCTTTAAACTCATTTTCTATGAAGTCAAAACTCATCCTTTGCTTTGGAAAGCACCAAAGGTGATTAGCTGAGACAGCACTGAACAGACATGAGAAGGAGGCCCCTGGTGGCTGAAAGGAGGCTGCTTCTTCTCAGTTTTTTAATGGCATGCGAAAGGCATTAATCCACACTTCATTTCCTATTAGCCAAATAGAAATGTCTTGAGATAATGTGAATACCTTATGGCATAAGTGACTTTCTAAAGTATCTTATTAGAACTCCTTATCTGTGTAATTTAGGCAGCCTTGGGGCTTGACAGTGAGGAACATTCTTCTTGAACACTGACTCTTGGGAGCAGCTCACAAAAAGTTAGTCAGATACACTGAGGAGACTTCTAGGGGACGTGCAGTCATAGCCTGTTCTCCAGCACTGGGCCCTTCTGTCATGCCACATGCAGGTGACTTCCTTGTGGCAGCTTCACCAGATTTCCCAAAGGTCTCTCAAGAACCACTAGGACAAATCACACTGTCACAAATGGGAGGTGGGACATTACTGCAGAAAGCAAGGTGAGGAACTCCATCCTTGAAGGGTGTTCAATATGCTTTTGAGGATGATGCCCTAGGTTTCAAAGGCATGCTTGTGCAATAGGAGGTTGATAGACTACCTACGCTGCTTTGCTGTTTTTTAATGTGAAAGAAGCTAATGTGGATTGTTATGGGAGAAAATTCAAAGCAAAATAACGCCCAAATAATAGCCCTAAACCCAGGCGAACTGAAACTCCCTCCAAAGTGCTCCTGTCACTTCCTAATGGAAGATTATGTTTTATTTGAAGAAAGTGGCTTAGCTGAGGTTGTGCATGCAAGAGCCAGGGACTTTGCATTGCTGACTTCCAGTCTCCAACTCTTTTCACTAAAAACCTCTTACTATTCTGCTCAGATTTACTTGAAATGAAGGGTCATTTTCTTCATTTCCCCAGGAGACTCTGCCCATAGCCAGTGTCCACCATCTACATTGTTCTTTTTCTATTGAAAAATTAATATTTTATTATTTTATTGTTTTTTGTTGTGATAAAAGTCACATAATATAAAACATACTATTTTAACTTTACAGTTCAATGACACCAAGTACCTTCACGTGTTGTCCAACTCTCACCATCATCCACCTCCCAAGTTTTTCCCCTTCCTGAACTGAAACTCTGTCCCTATGAAACACTAACTCATCATCCTCACTTCCCACTGGCCACAGCCCCCAACTCCACCCCTGTCTTTGGCATCTACCAGTGTACTTTCTGACTATGAATTTGACTATTCTAGGTATCTCATGTAAGTATCGTCTGCAATGTTTTCCTTTATTTCTCAGTTTATCCTTATAAGACTGACTCCTGGTAAATGTGTGTTTGCTTATATGAACAGGCACCATGTCCTTTGAAAATTGTTTGACTTATTCCATAGATTCACTGACCTTAATTGTAAAGCTCAGCATACTGTCCTCATAACTACAGACTTTCTACATTCATATTTTTGTGGGTGTATTTTTGGCATCTGAGTGTTATGATTGAAGCTTGATTCCTAAAATGCAAGTGCATTGGATTTTTTAAATGCTGCCCATTTATCTTGTTACATGAATCATTTTTTTTTCCTACTTCTCTTCTCACCAATACTGTTGCTTTTCAATTCCTCTAACGTATTTCAGGTAAATGGTTAAATCAGTGTGTCTGCAATTAAAGACATGTCAGATGTTTCCTGCTGAGGCAGAGAAGATGAACACAGCTAATGGGTAAATGTTAGGCCAATGATGAGGTCAATATTTACCCCCTGCTACACTAAATCTTCATAACAAGATGTCAATACTCAGTGTGGTGTGCTACAGCCTTCCAGAATAGTTTCATTTGAAAGGTATGGAGATTCTGGGAATAAAGCTTCCCATACTTTTGTGGTATGCTTTTGGTCCTAAAAGGAAATCATTTTTTGTATCAGATTGAAGATCTAGAACCCCATTGGTTTTTAAACTTTAATATACCTCAGAATAATTTGGGACACTTTTAGATAAATACAGATTCCTAGATTCCACCCATATTCTTGAGAGAGTCAATTCCTAGGGAGGTTGATAAGAAGTCTGGGGGTCCCTGAGGAGAGAAGTCTCTGGGGTTCTCGAGGAGGAGATAGGGGTCTGGAATTCTCAAGGAGGAGGAAAGGACAAACATCTTTTTTTTTTTTGCTCTACATTCCTTAGTATTAGTCACATAAAACATATTTTTTTTCTTTAAGCCCTTAACTAATGATTATACAACAAACAACTCAGTTTAAACTCTGTACTAAGGATTATATAATAACAATGTATCCTGCTTAAGGACAGTTTCTCCATCCGGAAAACCTTCTGGCTAATCCTGTTATCCTAAAATGTAAATTGTGGGAGTGGCTCTGGTAAAATTTTCACAAACCTGAGACATCCTTTTGATTTATTGTAATAGTTAATTTAAAAAGTATATAACTCCCTTGCTAACACTGCAAGGGGGGAACTCTCCATTCCCCTGCTGATGTCTATGTCAGAAGCTTGCTCTGTTCCTTGTTCACTTTAATAAAACTCTGCTACACAAAAGCTCTTGTGTGATCAAGCCTGGTCCCTGGTCCCGAAGTTAAATCTTCTTCTTCGGAGATCACAAATTCAACAGCATTCACCGTAAGCTATCATCTTGGGGGCTCGTCTGGGATCTTCAGGACAAGGTAATAACACTCAGAGCTCTAGTCTCTCTGTTTTCTCAGTATGCACAGTTTCTGCTGTACTTTACTAACTCTGTGGTGTGATTGTGTGAAAGACATGCCCTGTATGAAGCAAGTGATGAGACCTGCTCTGAGGTTTTGGGGTGCCTCGTAATGACTGAAGGCAACCCCAGAAAGGGGAGCCTTGTTTAAGCCTTGTATAAGCTGGCAGGAGCTTATACCAGCCTGCCAATGCCAAGAGACACCCAACATCCCTGCTAGAGGAGCGGCCAGAAATGGGCAAAGCATGTGGACTGAACTTTCCTTTCTCAGTCACCTTTTCCTGGCCTCTTTGACCATTTCATAATTGCATGGGGAATTAGAACCATTAACCTAATATGTTGAATCATAGACTTTCAAAGGACTTGTGATCCATGCTGTTATTGTGTGCTTTTACTTATACCCTGTATATGGAAGTGTTAGCCTTGCTAGACTAGGCAAACCTTGCTGGAGAGTTACTAGGAGCATGTATGGAGTGAGGTGGAACTCTAGCTTTAGCAGCATGTTCGGGAACTAGGTGGAACTCTAGCTCCAGGAATGTCTCTCAGGTTAGAGGTTACTCTCTTGGCTACCTGCCTTAGGGGCCAGTGACCTGAAAGTGAGTCTTTGTCAGGGCTGTGTCTCCTATCTATGTAGATAGAAGCATTGCTAGTGACCATGAGGTTTTTGAGGACACAGATCGGGAATTGCAGGATCTGGTCAGATTGGAAGTGCAATGGGCTTCTTCCTTTGGTAGCACTAGCTCTTAGAAGACCAGAGAAGGCTCTCTGATGGCTTCTGTCTCCAACTCCTTAGATATTTCTTTTCTGGAAGCTGTGGAAATGAACTGGAAGGTTTGGCCCTAGTAGCTTGAGGACAAAAATCACTCTTTCCTCTCTGGCCAACCCTCCACAACCTTTTTTGCTATCATGTATACTGGTGTGATGACACTTGATTTTTGTTCTTCCCTTTATGGCTCATTGCTTCAACTGTGGTCAGGACGGTACTCAGGAATGTGCATAGGCACATCAAAGACGGATGCTTCCCCTCGTAGGACTAGCTTAGTAGGCATTACAAAAATCTACTCTGCTCCCCCCTGAGTGGCGTCAGAGGAAAAGGGAAAATAAAACAAAGGTCTTGGTGGTATGGAACTAAATCAATCTGGGATGCCATCAGGTCTACCCCTGGTGCATCTCCACCCCACCTCGGTGGTAGAACCGGAGGGACAAGTAAGACACCTGCATTGGTAAGGGACAGACTAAGTCCAACCAGGGAAGGAAAGCTTCTGTGGAGAGTCTGTCTACACCCCCATCTAGAGCAGGGAAGGACACTTCCGGTGGAAAGAAACCATAGCTGCGGATGCCACTTTTTTCTCTCTTACAAATGGGAGCTAGCAGTTCCAGAACCACTCCTTTAAAATGTATTTTTTTAAAAAACTGGGACAAATTTGACCCCCAGAATTTAAAAAGACATGCCTGATCTTCTTCTGTGATACTGAATTGGCCACAGTATCCTTTGGAAGACGGGTAACGCTGACCTGTTGAAGGATTTCAATTATTACTCTTTTACAACTAGACAGGTTCTGTAGAAAATAAGGGAAATTGGTAAAAGTGACATATGTGTTGCTCTTTATCTCTCTGCAAGACATGCCAGACTTATGCCCTAAGGGTACAGATTTGGGTATGGAACACTTAACTCCCTCCTGTCCTCTACTTTGCCCCTTTACCAGGGGCTCCTAACTGAACTGGCTGAGAATCAGGGCACCCTTCTAGGAGGGTTTACCTCAGTCTCGGTAGAATTTCAAACAGTCCCAATTGCAGTCGAGACTATTTAGAGGATCCAAAAAGTACATCAAAGCTTTTATAGAACTATCTTTACTTCTGTCTTTGTGCCAGTACCATACTGTCTTGATGACTGTGGCTTTGTAGTAGAGCCTGAAGTCAGGCAGGTTGATTCCTCCAGTTCCATTCTTCTTTCTCAAGATCGCTTTGGCTATTCGAGGTTTTTTGTATTTCCATACAAATTGTGAAATTATTTGTTCTAGCTCTGTGAAGAATACCATTGGTAGCTTGATAGGGATTGCATTGAATCTATAAATTGCTTTGGGTAGTATACTCATTTTCACTATATTGATTCTTCCAATCCATGAACATCAGCAGATGAATGGATAAGAAAGCTGTGGTACAGATACACAATGGAGTATTACTCAGCCATTAAAAAGAATACATTTGAATCAGTTCTAATGAGGTGGATGAAACTGGAGCCTATTATACAGAGTGAAGTAAGCCAGAAAGAAAAACACCAATACAGTATACTAATGCATATATATGGAATTTAGAAAGATGGTAACAATAACCCTGTATATGAGACAGCAAAAGAGACACTGATGTATAGAACAGTCTTTTGGACTTTGTGGGAGAGGGAGAGGGTAGGATGATTTTGGAGAATGGCATTGAAATATGTATAATATCATATATGAAATGAGTCACCAGTCCAGGTTCGATGCACGATACTGGATGCTTGGGGCTGGTGCACTGGGATGACCCAGAGGGATGGTATCGGGAGGGAGGAGGGAGGAGGTTCAGGATGGGGAACACATGTATACCTGTGGCGGATTCATTTCGATATATGGCAAAACCAATACAATATTGTAAAGTTATAAAATAAAATCAAGATTAAAAAAAAAAAAAAAGAACTAACTTTACTCTATGACCTTACTTGGAGAGATGTAATGTATGTCTCAGGACAGACGCTGACTCCTGACTTGAGAGCTTGAGTTTTGGGGGAAGCTACTACTTTTGGAAATGAATGGCTTGAACATGAGACAAGGAGAAAGAGGGAACACGAAATATCCCTCCTTCCTACTGGGATCCAAGTGGTTCCAAAAACAGAGCCGCTTTGCTGGATGTATTTTTGAAGGACTTAAGCAAGCGCATGCTAAGACTTTACACTATGCTAAGTTGGCTGACATATAATAGGGAGAGAATGAAACTCCTGGTAAATTCCTAGATAGACTATGGGAAGTTCTCCACAAGTTTACTCATGTTGATTTTTGAAAGTGCAGAAGAGGGAATGATCTTAAAAATTTCTCACTCAGTCAGCTCCAGATATCTGCAGTAAGTTACAAAAACAGGTGTTTGGACCAAATCAGTCTTTAGAAAAACTGTTACAGATGGTTCAGATGATATATTATGGTAGAGAATATAAGGAGCAAAATAAGAGGCAAAAAAAAGAACCAGGTAAAAGACTGAAGCCCCACAATGGCCGTTAAACCTGCTCTGAAATAGCCTGAGAAAAATGCCCAGAGGGACCCAGGTACAAAGGGATGGGCTTGTTATTACTGTGGAAGGAGGGGCATTTCAAGTGGGATTGTTCTTAGGCATCTGGGCCACCCCCCGGCTCCATGTCCAGTCTGCAAAGGACCATAATTGAGAAGAGACTGCCCTCCAAGGCGTAGGCACCAGATTTCAGGCTCTCAAGACAATCAGGACCGAAATTCCCCAGGGATCCACACACACAACCCATCCTAGTAACACCTGAGGAACCCTGGGTATTAATATCTATAAAGGGCCAATCAGTTGATTTTCTTTTGGACACTGGGGCAACTTTCTGCTCACTAAAGCCAGTGGTCTGCTTTCCTCCCAAACCACTACCATAATGGGGCTGTCTGGATGAGTCAAATGTTTTTCAATCATTGATATAAAGGATGCTTTCTAGAGTTAATTGATTTTTCCTCAGTGATCAATGCAAAGAAATAAAGGAAAACAATAGAATGGGAAAGACTAGAGATCTCTTCAAGAAAATTAGAGATACCAAGGGAACATTTCTTGCAAAGATGGGCATAATAAAGGACAGAAATGGCATGGACCTAACAGAAGCAGAAGATATTAAGAAGAGGTGGCAAGAATACATGAACGAACTGTACAAAAAGATCTTCACAACTCAGATAATCACGATGGTGTGATCACTGACCTAGAGCCAGACATCCTGGAATGTGAAGTCAAGTGGGCCTTAGGAAGCATCAATACAAACAAAGCTAGTGGAAGTGATGGAATTCCAGTTGAGCTATTTCAAATCCTGAAAGATGCTGTGGAAATGTGGCACTCAATATGCCAGCAAATTTGGAAAAGTCAGCAGTGGCCACAGGACTGGAAAAGGTCAGTTTTCATTCCAATCCCAAAGAAAGGCAATGCCAAAGAATGCTCAAACTACCACAAAATTGCATTCATCTCACACACTAGTAAAGTAATGCTCAAAATTCTCCAAGCCAGGCTTCAACAGTAGGTGAACTGTAAACTTCCAAATGTTAAAGCTGGATTTAGAAAAGGTAGACAAACCAGAGATCAAATTGCCAACATCCGATGGATCATGGAAAAAGCAAGAGAGTTCCAGAAAAACATCTATTTCTGCTTTATTGACTATACCAAAGCATTTGACTGTGTGGATCACAACAAACTGTGGGAAATACTTCAAGAGATGGGAATACCAGACCACCTGACCTGCCTCTTGAGAAATCTGTATTCAGGTCAAGAAGCAACAGTTAGAACTGGACATGGAACAGCAGACTGGTTCCAAAATCAGGAAAGGAGTATGTCAAGGCTATATATTGTCACCCTGCTTATTTAACTTATATGCAGAGTACATCATGAGAAATGCTGGGCTGGAAGAAGCAAAAGCTGGAATCAAGATTGCCGGGAGACATATCAATAACCTAAGATATGAAGATGACACCACACTTTTGGCAGAAAGCAAGGAAGAACTAAAGAGCTTCTTAATGAAAGTGAAAGTGGAGAGTGAAAAAGTTGGCTTAAAGCTCAACATTCAGAAAACTAAAATCATGGCATCCAATCCCAACACTTCATGGCAAATAGATGTCCCCACACAGTGACAGACTATTATTTTGGGCTCCAGAATCACTGCAGATGGTGACTGCAGCCATGAAATTAAAAGACATTTGTTCCTTGGAAGATAAGTTATGACCAGCCTAGACAGCATATTAAAAAGCAGAGACATTACTTTTCCAACAAAAGTCCATCTAGTCAAAGCTATGGTTTTTCCAGTAGTCATGCATGGATGTGAGAGTTGGACTATAAAGAAAGCTGAGCACTGAAGAATTAATGCTTTTGAACTGTAGTGTTGGAAAAGACTCTTAAGAGTCCCTTGGACAGCAAGGAGATCCAACCAGTCCATCCTAAAGGACATCAGTTCTGAATATTCATTGGAAGGACTGATGTTGAAGCTAAAACTCCAATACTTTGGCCTCATTATGTGAAAAACTGACTCATTGGAAAAGACCCTGATGCTGGGAAAGATTGAACGCAGTAGGAGAAGGGGACGCCAGAGGATGAGATGGTTGGATGGCATCACCAACTCAATGGACATGAGTTTGAGTAAACTCTGTGAGTTGGTGATGGACAGGGAAGCCTGGCTTGCTACAGTCCATGCGGTCGCAAAGAGTCAGACATTACTGAGAAACTAAACTGAACTTTAGAGTCAAACCTATTTTAGATCATCTTCTACCTATGACTTTAAGACAATTGAAAGGATTCTTGGGCATTACAGGCTACTGCCACATTTGGATTCCAGGTTATGGGAAACTTGCCCAGCCCTTTATATAAACTTATAACTGAGACTCAGCAGGCCCAAACCGACAAGCTGGTTTTGTCTCTAGTTACTCAAAAGGCTTTTTTTTATTTTAATGTTGAGTTGTTTTTTTTTTAATTTTATTTTATTTTAAACTTTACATTATTGTATTAGTTTTGCCAAATATCGAAATGAATCCGCCACAGGTATACCTGTGTTCCCCATCCTGAACCCTCTTCCCTCCTCCCTTCCCATACCCTCCCTCTGGGTCATCCCAGTGCACCAGCCCCAAGCATCCAGTATCGTGCATCGAACCTGGACTGGTGACTCGTTTCATACATGATATTATACATGTTTCAATGCCATTCTCCCAAATCTCCCCACCCTCTCCCTCTCCCACAGAGTCCATAAGACTGATCTATACATCAGTGTCTCTTTTGCTGTCTCGTACACAGGGTTATTGTTACCATCTTTCTAAATTCCATATATATGCATTAGTATACTGTATTGGTGTTTTTCTTTCTGGCTTACTTCACTCTGTATAATAGGCTCCAGTTTTATCCACCTCATTAGAACTGATTCAAATGTATTCTTTTTAATGGCTGAGTAATACTCCATTGTGTATATGTACCACAGCTTTCTTATCCATTCATCTGCTGATGGACATCTAGGTTGCTTCCATGTCCTGGCTATTATAAACAGTGCTGCGATGAACATTGGGGTACATGTGTCTCTTTCCCTTCTGGTTTCCTCAGTGTGTATGCCCAGCAGTGGGATTGCTGGATCATAAGGCAGTTCTATTTCCAGTTTTTTAAGGAATCTCCACACTGTTCTCCATAGTGGCTGTACTAGTTTGCATTCCCACCAACAGTGTAAGAGGGTTCCCTTTTCTCCACACCCTCTCCAGCATTTATTGCTTGTAGACTTTTGGATCGCAGCCATTCTAACTGGAGTGAAATGGTACCTCATAGTGGTTTTGATTTGCATTTCTCTGATAATGAGTGATGTTGAGCATCTTTTCATGTGTTTGTTAGCCATCTGTATGTCTTCTTTGGAGAAATGTCTGTTTAGTTCTTTGGCCCATTTTTTGATTGGGTCACTTATTTTTCTGGAGTTGAGCTGTAGGAGTTGCTTGTATATTCTCGAGATTAGTTGTTTGTCAGTTGCTTCAAGTGCTATTATTTTCTCCCATTCTGAAAGCTGCCTTTTCACCTTGCTATATAGTTTCCTTTGTTGTGCAGAAGCTTTTAAGTTTAATTAGGTCCCATTTGTTTATTTCTGCTTTTATTTCCAATATTCTGGGAGGTGTGTCATAGAGGATCCTGCTGTGATGTATGTCAGAGAGTGTTTTGCCTATGTTCTCCTCTAGGAGTTTTATAGTTTCTGGTCTTACATTGAGATCTTTAATCCATTTTGAGTTTATTTTTGTGTATGGTGTTAGAAAGTGTTCTAGTTTCATTCTTTTACAAGTGGTTGACCAGTTTTCCCAGCACCACTTGTTAAAGAGATTGTCTTTAATCCATTGTATATTCTTGCCTCCTTTGTCAAAGATAAGGTGTCCATATGTGCGTGAATTTATCTCTGGGCTTTCTATTTTGTTCCATTGATCAATATTTCTGTCTTTGTGCCAGTACCATAATGTCTTGATAACTGTGGCTTTGTAGTAGAGCCTGAAGTCAGGCAGGTTGATTCCTCCAGTTCCATTCTTCTTTCTCAAGATTGCTTTGGCTATTCGAGGTTTTTTTGTATTTCCATACAAATTGTGAAATTATTTGTTCTAGCTCTGTGAAGAATACTGTTGGAAGCTTGATAGGGATTGCATTGAATCTATAAATTGCTTTGGGTAGTATACTCATTTTCACTATATTGATTCTTCCAATCCATGAACATGGTATATTTCTCCATCTATTAGTGTCCTCTTTGATTTCTTTCAGCAATGTTTTATAGTTTTCTATAGATAGGTCTTTAGTTTCTTTAGGTAGATATATTCCTAAGTATTTTATTCTTTCTGTTGCAATGGTGAATGGAATTGTTTCCTTAATTTCTCTTTCTGTTTTCTCATTATTAGTGTATAGGAATGCAAGGGATTTCTGTGTGTGGATTTTATATCCTGCAACTTTACTATAGTCAATGATTAGTTCTAGTAATTTTCTGGTGGAGTCTTTAGGGTTTTGTATGTAGAGGATCATGTCATCTGCAAATAGTGAGGGTTTTACTTCTTCTTTTCCAATTTGGATTCCTTTTATTTCTTTTTCTGCTCTGATTGCTGTGGCCAAAACTTCCAAAACTATGTTGAATAGTAATGGTGAAAGTGGGCTTTTAATGCTCTTCAAATTGCTCTCTTGCAGGCTCCAACTTTGAGCTTGCTTAGAGCCTCAGAGTTTAGTTTGTTACTGAAAAAAGGCTTTGGCCACATTGCTTAAGGGTAATTGTTACTCTTGTTTTGCTAATACCTATAGCTCATAAGTTTACTAATGGGTGAAATTTTACTGTACTGACCTCTCATGATGTAAGTAGGATCTTAAACTCTAAAGTTCAGAGTGACAGTGTCTCCGTCTTTAAAGCTATTGTAACTCAAGGGGTGTCAAAAGCTCCACGAATAGAAAATCACACTGTTCCTGGAGACTCCAATCTTCAGAAAAAGTTGAAAAGGCTAATGACATTATTAAAAGACATCCATGTAAGCTAACTCAGGTTTACATTTGGTTTACAGTTCTACCCATAGCTTTAATGAGGGCTTAAACTGCAGCCAAAGAAGGGACTGTCTCTATGACAGACTGTTTTTGTGCACAGATATTTTCATAGATCCTAAAGCCTTAAAATTAACTATGTGACTCAGCTTTTAGCTTTTCAACAGACATTATTGGGAGGCTAACTCCTAACGCAGTCTTTGAGTCAAACAAGACACTGTTTGAGCCAGGAACCGAGATGGGCCTGAGAATCTATGTGGGCTTGCTTCTGCTGACTCCAAAAGTCCTGAGTCTGCCGTTTGACTGTCAAAACAGTGCATTCCTGTCCTGGATTCATTTCTACGCTGCCTTCCACAATCAATCTAATTGCTGCGTCTGCTGAGCACTCCCCTCCTCATCAATTGAAGACTTCCCATGGTGGGTTTCTCTGTTTCCAGGAAAGGACTTCAACTCTCTGATGACATCTAACAATGCTAAGATGGACTGAGGTAACTATGGACATAATGAAACTTTTAATTTTGATTTCTAACTTGGTTTAATGATTATTTTACCTTACATCTGTAACTGTATAATGGGGTTTGTTTGTAACCATCTGGAAGCTTTTAAGTTACAAATGGTTGTCCAGGCTCCTATGAGTGGCACAACCTCCTCCATCATTACTTGGGGCCCCAGGATCAGAGACCCTCAATATGAGGGTTAGGAGAATATGTTGCCGCAACAATTGAGGGATCATGCCCCTCAACAACAGGAAATAGTTATGAAATGAAAATGATACCCCTTTCCCTTGGCAACATATTTCTCCTAAAAGAAAAGGGGGGGATGAGAGAGTCAATTCCTAGGCAGGTTGATGAGAAGTGTGGGGGGTCCCCAAGGAGAGACAAGTCTGGGGTTCTTGAGGAGGAGGAAAAGACAAACTTTTTTTGTTTCTTCTCTATATTCCTTAGTCTTAGTCACATACAAGTTTTTCTTTTTCTTTTTTTTTTTTCTTTAAGGCCTGAACTAATGATTACACAACAAACAACTCAGTTTAAACTCTGTTCAGTTCAGTCGCTCAGTCGTGTCTGACTCTTTGCGACCCATAAATTGCAGCACACCAGACCTCCCTGTCCATCACCAACTCCCATAGTTTACTCAAACTCAAGTCCATCGAGTCGGTGATGCCATCCAGCCATCTCATCCTCTGTCATCCCCTTCTCCTCCTGTCGCCAATCTCTCCCAGCATCAGAGTCTTTTCCAATCAGTCAATTCTTTGCATGAGGTGGCCAAAGTATTAGAGTTTGAGCTTTAGCATCAGTCCTTCCAATAAACACCCAGGAATGATCTCCTTTAGAATGGACTGGTTGGATGTCCTTGCAGTCCAAGGGACTCTCAAGAGTCTTCTCCAACACCACAGTTCAAAAGCATCAATTCTTTGGCGTTCAGCTTTCTTCACAGTCCAACTCACATCTATACATGACCACTGGAAAAAACCATAACCTTGAGTAGATGGACCTTTGTTGGCAAAGTAATGTATCTGCTTTTTAATATGCTATCTAGGTTGGTCATAACTTTCCTTCCAAGGAGTAAGCATCTTTTAGTTTCATGGCTGCAGTCAGCATCTGCAGTGATTTTGGAGCCCCCAAAAATAAAATCTGACACTGTTTCTACTGTTTCCCCATCTATTTCCCATGAAGTGATGGGACCGGATGCCATGATTTTAGTTTTCTGAATGTTGAGCTTAAGCCAACTTTTTCACTCTCCTCTTTCACTTTCATCAAGAGGCCTTTTAGTTCCTCTTCACTTTCTGCCATAAAGGTGGTATCATCTGCATATCTGAAGTTATTGATATTTCTCCTTGCAATCATGATTCCAGCTTGTGCTTCTTCTGGCCCAGCGTTTCTCATGATGTACTCTTCATAGAAGGTAAATAAGCAGGGTGACAATATACAGCCTTGATGTACTCCTTTTCCTATTTGGAACCAGTCTATTTTTCCATGTCCAGTTCTAGCTGTTGCCTCCTGATCTGCATATAGGTTTCTCAAGAGGCAGGTCAGGTGGTCTGGTATTCCCATCTCTTTCAGAATTTTCCGCAGTTTATTGTGATCTACACAGTCAAAGACTTTGGCATAGTCAATAAAGCAGAAATAGATGTTTTTCTGGAACTCTCTTGCTTTTTCCGTGATCCAGAAGATGTTGGCAATTGGATCTCTGGTTCCTCTGCCTTTTCTAAAACCAGCTTGAACATCTGGAAGTTCACGGTTCACATATTGCTAAAGCCTGGCTTGGAGAATTTTGAGCATTACTTTACTAGCGTATGAGATGAGTGCAATTGTGTGGTAGTTTCAGCTTTCTTTAGCATTGCCTTTCTTTGCAACTGGAATGAAACCTTTTCCAGTCCTGTGGCCACTGCTGAGTTTTCCAATTTTGCTGGCATATAAAATTCTGTACTAAGGATTATATAACAAAAATGTATCCTGCTTGAGGACAATTTCTCCTTCCTGAAAACCTTCTGGCTAATCCTGTAAATTGTGGGAGTGGGTCTGGTAAAATTTCGACAAACTTGAGGCATTCTTTTGATTTATTGTAATAATTAATTTAAAGGTATATAACTCCCTTGCTAACACTAGCAAGGGGGGCACTCTCCATCCCCCTTCTGATGTCTGTGTCAGAAGCTTTCTCTGTCAATATTCTTACTTTAATAAAACGCTGCTACACAAAAGCTCTTGAGTGATCAAGGCTGGCCCCTGGTCTGGAAGCTGAATCTTCTTCTTTGGAGATCAGAGATCTGACATTGTTCACCTTGAGCTATCGTTCTGATGATTAGATATGGTTTTAGACCCATCCAGTGTTTGAGGAAGCACTAGGTGAATATGACACAGACAAGCTAGGGAATATACTTTGAGAAACACTGATTTAAATTGTACTGCTATTCATTGTGCCTGGAAGGTAAGTGATTACTTTAGTAATCAACTCATCAACTAATCAACACTTACCTAGGGACTTACCTATGACCTAGTTAGGTCATAGAAACATGTGCATATAGCCTTTATGAAATACTAACATTTTTTCCTTCCTACTGTATTCTATTTAGTAAAATGGTAAGTCTTGATTCTTACATATGCAGTTGATTAAGGTAAGAACAAAGCTTATTGGCAGAATTATCAATGATAATTATAAAAGAATCTCTTAAAATAATTATACTTGGAGACATAGCCTTTTCCTAATTGCAAAAAAAAAAAAAAAAAAAGAGAGAGAGAGAGAGAAAAATACATTTTATGTGGTAAACTCAATGAAGTTGTGAAGTATTGGCAAACTTTTCAGAGAAGACTGCGATTTCCTATATATATACATATATATATGTATATATGTATAAGTTTTGCAGTGAAGTTTCAATATTCTCTTCTTTCATGCCAACAAATCATAAGTGTTATATTCTAAACTGTCCCAGTAGCCTTGTATGTCTTGTCCAGTTTGTATGGTTTGATTCGCTTTCTCTTAGATGTCAAGTAAAGTACTTGGTTGGCACATAATTAAAAGATCAATAATTCTCCTAAAGTGAAACAAGAATGTTCTTTTTCAGTTCTGACATTAGCTGATGTTTCTCCAAGAGTGATTTTTGGTTGGTACTTTCCAGGTACAATGTTAAAGTAGTTTTTAGGCTACCTTACCCTCAAATGGCAGGGAAAAATGCTTTAATGGGTAGGCTTAATGGGTAGTTTGAGGGTAAGGTAAGCTACCTTACCCTCAAATGGCAGGGAAAAATGCTTTAATGGGTAGTCCTCAATTTCAAGTTTGTCCATCATAATTTGTATTGAAACCATGGTTCTCTTGGTAGTGCTCGTCTATTTCATTATCTCCAATGGACACATGCACATCTCAGGAACCTGTTTTGATTTTGTTGTAGGTTGATGTCATTGATTGTTTTCTTTACAACTCATATTGAAATTTCTTGGAACACCTAGAGGGTCCCCTAAGGGTCTCCAACCTCCCTGGCTTTATTGAGTACATTTTCCAGTGAACAATTACAACATACATTTGCAAGAGCTTTCAAAACTGATGTTCATAGGAACCACGTACAGATCTCGACAATATAGATATGTACTCATTGAATCTGAAACAGGGACTGAGTCCATGTACTTCTAACAAGCTCCCAGGCATATGCTTGATGTTGCCAGTTTGTGAACCGAAAGTTCTGCACTGCACATTTGGCTCTTGCCAAGTGCTACAATCGGCTGTTGATCACATTTCCAGACATATACCCTGTACTCAACTGCATATACTTCTGTTGAGTGTGGCAATCTCCTCAGAAAATTCTCACTGATGATAACGATAATGTACTTGGCATCAACTCTGTAGTCATTAAACGTTTTTTATCTCTAGAATCTATTTCCAAGAAAATATCTTGTAATTATGATTTGATCTTGGAAGACTGTCAGCACAGTAAGTGTGCCAAGTCTTTGTCATCCTTCAGAGATTTTTAAAGACTATCTTAGAAATTATTGTTGTTGTTTACTTCTAAGAGCATTCATGGAAAGACAAAAGGAGAATAAGATACAACATACTGGAATTATATTCACTGAAATGTTGCAATAGAATATTTCTTAGAGGTGTTACAACAGCAATTTTATCTTCTTCATTTAAAAATATATGTTTTTCTAAATATTTTATTGTTCATATATATTAATTTTATAATAATTGTTATGAATTTTCAAAATCCTAGAATAACTTGTGTCTTTTCTTAAACCTCATAGAAAATACCCACAATTTGCCATGATTTCTTACTCCTTGTTTCCTTGTTATTTATCACATTTTGCTTATTTTTCTAGCAGTACTTCCTGGAGAGACATTTTTTTTAACTTTTTATTTTGTATTGGAGCACAGCCGATTGACAATGTTGTGGTAGTTTTAGGTGGACAGCAAAGGGACTCAACCATACATATACATGCATTTATTTGAGAGACATTTTTACAACTCCACATTTCTTAACACTTTGTTAGTGATATGATGTATACTCAGGATCTACCTGTTGATTGATCGCCAATTTTCTAGCTTTACTGAATGTGTTTGTAGACTGTTTGAAAAGAAATTTAACACATCAAATAGCTTAAAATCACCAAGGTGTCTGATATTATTATACAGGTTTTTATTAAATACTGAAGTTTCCATCCCACATAAGGGTATAGTTCTGTGGTTTAGTACATGCCAAGAGAAAATAGATGGCAAGATATCAATGAAAACCCATGTAGAAAAATTTAGTGGCTAATACTCATAACCTCAACTCTTAACTCACTTGTCTGCACACATAGAAATGACTGTAATTCTGACCAGTCTAGGGTATTGATGGGCTGACACTGAGTAGATTCTGGGATGAAAAATTAAATGGTGTTCCCACTCCAGAGAAGATGCTAGTGAAAAGATTGAAATTACGTGGGGTAGTGGCAAATCACATTAAATATCATTTCCTTTGTTTCTGCCAAGTTCTGCCAATTCGTTTAGCTTGATTTAAAGAACATATGATGAAAATGGAGAACAGTTTCTAATCACAGCGATTAATTACCTAGGACTAAATTCAAAGAGATTTTCTAATTAAAATTTCAAAGTATCTTAAATCTAATGTCATGCTCAAATGATGAGGCAACACAGGCATTTTTTAGAACAGCCTACAAGACATCAAGGAAGAACAGATATTCCCAAGTATACAGAAAAGTAGATTCTTGTTTAAAATGTTCTGAGTCTCAATCCATTGGGAGAAGCCATTCTTATCCCAGTTGTAAGTACAAAATCAGACATGGAGCTGCTGGGAGTGATCTGTGAAACTCGTCAAGAACCATGTGTTGTGCAGAAAACAAATGTAAACTGTCAGGACATGATGAGATCCAAGAATAACCAACGGGGATGAGCGGTAAATAAGTTGCCCTTGCATATTCATTCAATAAATATTTACTAGCTGCATTTTACACGTCATGTACTCTTCTAGGTACTGGCATATATCAGTAAATTAAATGGACATATCCCTACTTTTGTGGAGTTTATATACAAGCAGATACAGAAAGATAGGAAATGATGTAACAAATAAATAGTTTTACTATATTTTTGTATGTGAGAAAATAAGTGATACAGATAAAAGGAAAGTAGGAAGATGAGAGTACTGGTTATGGGATGGAAGTGAGGGGGGTTGCAATTTTAAGTAAAGCTCTCAAGGTGATCCTCATTGTTGTTTAGTTGCTAAGTTGTGTCTGACTCTTTGTGTACAGACTCTGTGTACTGTAGTCCACCAGCCTCCTCTTTAAGAAAGAGTATTATTTGAAAAAGACTCAGAAAAAGTGAGTGAAAGAGTCATGTGGCTCTTTGGTGGAAGAACTGCCTCTTCCCTAGTGCAAATCCCTAATGCCTAGAGTATGCTTGACACATTCTAGGATCTTCAAAGAAGCCTGTGTGTGCAGCTTGGAGTCAGCAGGTGGGAGATGTCATAGGATTTGGTTTTATCGATGTGACAGGCTCAGATCATGTAGATCATTGTCGGCCAAAGTAAGGCTTTGGCTACTCGACACATGTTCACATTTCTATGGTAATCCTAGTCTTCATTCTCCTTATACTTCCTTCTAGCCTATCTTTTGCCTGTTACTCCAGGTGTTTCTTGACTTCTTACTTTTGCATTCCAGTCCCCTATAATGAAAAGGATATCTTTTTGGGGTGTTAGTTCTAAAAGGTCTTGTAGGTCTTCATAGAACCATTCAACTTCAGCTTCTTCAGCGTTACTGGTTGGGGCATAGACTTGGATTACTGTGATATTGAATGATTTGCCTTGGAAACAAACAGAAATCATTCTGTCGTTTTTGAGATTGCATCCAAGTACTGCATTTCAGACTCTTTTGTTGACCATGATGGCTACTCCATTTCTTGGCCTTGGAATATGGAATGAAGCAGGGCAAAGACTAATAGAATTTTGCCAAGAAAATGCACTGGTCATAGCAAACACCCTCTTCCAACAACACAAGAGAAGACTCTATACATGGACATCACCAGATGGTCAACACCAAAATCAGATTGATTATATTCTTTGCAGCCAAAGATGGAGAAGCTCTATACAGTCAACAAAAACAAGACCCAGAGCTGACTGTGGCTCAGATCATGAACTCCTTATTACCAAATTCAGACTTAAATTGAAGAAAGTAGGGAAAATCACTAGACCATTCAGGTATGACCTAAATCAAATCCCTTATGATTATACAGTGGAAGTGAGAAATAGATTTAAGGGCCTAGATCTGATAGATACAGTGCCTGATGAACTATGGACTGAGGTTCATGACATTGTACAGGAGACAGGGATTAAGACCATCCCCATGGAAAGGAAATGCAAAAAAGCAAAATGGCTGTCTGGGGAGGCCTTACAAATAGCTGTGAAAAGAAGAAAAGTGAAAAGCAAAGGAGAAAAAGAAAGATATAAGCATCTGAATGCAGAGTTCCAAAGAATAGTGAGAAGAGATAAGAAAGCCTTCCTCAGTGATCAATGCAAAGAAATAGAGGAAAACAACAGAATGGGAAAGACTAGAGATATCTTCAAGAAAATTAGAGATACCATGGGAATATTTCATGCAAATATGGGCTTGATAAAGGACAGAAATGGTATGGACCTGACAGAAGCAGAATATATTAAGAAGAGGTGGCAAGAATACCCAGAAGAACTGTACAAAAAAGATCTTCATGACCTGGATAATCACGATGGTGTGATAACTGACCTAGAGCCAGACATCCTGGAATGTGAAGTCTAGTGGGCCTTAGGAAGCATCACTACAAACAAAGCTAGTGGAGGTGATGGAATTCCAGTTGAGCTATTCCAAATCCTGAAAGATGATGCTGTGAAAGTGCTGCACTCAATATGTCAGCAAATTTGGAAAACTCAGCAGTGGCCACAGGACTGGAAAATGTCAGTTTTCATTCCAATCCCAAAGAAAGGCAATGCCAAAGAATGCTCAAACTACCGCACAATTGCACTCATCTCACATGCTAGTAAAGTAATGCTCAAAATTCTCCAAACCAGGCTTCAGCAATATGTGAACTGTGAACTTCCTGAAGTTCAAGCTGGTTTTAGAAAAGGCAGAGGAACCAGAGATCAAATTGCCAACATCCGCTCTATCATGGAAAAAGCAAGAGAGTTCCAGAAAAACATCTATTTCTGCTTTATTGACTATGCCAAAGCCTTTGACAGTGTGGATCACAATAGACTATGGAAAATTCTAAAAGAGATGGGAATACCAGAC
Source organism: Bubalus kerabau (assembly GCF_029407905.1). Lineage (NCBI taxonomy): Eukaryota > Metazoa > Chordata > Mammalia > Artiodactyla > Bovidae > Bubalus > Bubalus kerabau. The sequence continues at coordinate 29,157,953 of NC_073645.1, forward strand.
CATCGGACCTGCCTCTTGAGAAATCTGCATGCAGGTCAGGAAGCAACAGTTAGAACTGGACATGGAACAACAGACTGGTTCCAAATAGGAAAAGGGGTATGTCAAAGCTGTATATTGTCACCCTGCTTATTTAACTTATATGCAGAGTACATCATGAGAAACGCTGGACTGGAAGAAACACAAGCTGGAATCAAGATTGCCAGGAGAAATATCAATAACCTCAGATATGCAGATGACACCACCCTTATGGCAGAAAATGAAGAGGAACTCAAAAGCCTCTTGATGAAAGTGAAAGTGGAGAGTGAAAAAGTGGGCTTAAAGCTCAACATTCAGAAAACGAAGATCATGGCATCCGGTCCCATTAGTTCATGGGAAATAGATGGGGAAACAGTGTCAGACTTTATATTTTTTGGCTCCAAAATCACTGCAGATGGTGACTACAGCCATGAAATTAAAAGACGCTTACTCCTTGGAAGGAAAGTTATGACCAACCTAGACAGCATATTCAAAAGCAGAGACATTACTTTGCCAACAAAGGTCCATCTAGTCAAGGCTATGGTTTTTCCTGTGGTCATGTATGGATGTGAGAGTTGGACTGTGAAGAAGGCAGAGTGCCGAAGAATTGATGCTTTTGAACTGTGGTGTTGGAGAAGACTCTTGAGAGTCCCTTGGACTGCAAGGAGAGCCAACCAGTCCATTCTGAAGGAGATCAGCCCTGGGATTTCTTTGGAAGGAATGATGCTAAGGCTGAAACTCCAGTACTTTGGCCACCTCATGCGAAGAGTTGACTCATTGGAAAACACTCTGACACTGCCAGAGATTGGGGGCAGGAGGAGAAGGGGACAACAGAGGATGAGATGGCTGGGTGGCATCACTGACTTGATGGACATGAGTCTGAGTGAGCTCCGGGAGTTGGTGATGGAGAGGGAGGTCTGGCGTGCTGCAATTCATGGGGTCGCAAAGAGTTGGACACGACTGAGTGACTGAACTGAACTGAGCCTACCTTTTAACATGAGTTAATATCTTTCAGCCTGTTTATATGGTGTCTTTTCTTACTACCTGTGCTCTTGCAATAAGAATAAATTTGATTTATGTCTTTGCATATTCCAATTCATTCTAAACTCTATGGGCATATTTATTTTCCTATGGTACAGGGAGTTTTTCTCTGTAAAAACATCATCTATGTTTGTCATTGCTCCTAGAGTTAAATCAAAACTTCTCTCTTGACCTGCAGGATCTGACTCCTACCTACTTCTCAATCTAACAGTTTCCTGTGCACCATTCAATGCAGGCTGTGTGTTAAGTCACTTCGTCATGTCTGGCTCTTTGCGATCCTATGGAACATAACCCTTTAGGATCCTAGTCCATGGAATTCTCCAGGCAAAAATAGTGGAGTGGCTTTCCTTCTCCAGGGGATCTTCCTGACCCAGGGATAGAACCCATGTATCTAAGGTCTCCTGCATTGCAGGCCAGTTCTTTACCTCTAGCACCACCTGGGAAACCTTTCTTCTTTCCAATTTCTCTTTGCTCATGCCACTTTTTAAACGTCTTCTCTCCTCAACACCTTTCCATTCTTTATATCTTCCCAAATGCCAGAGCCATCTTTATCATCACCCGTAATCTCAGCAACAGGTGACGTCTCATGTTTCCAAACCTCCAGCACTTTACTTTTACTTCTCCTAGGACAGATCCTAGGGTCTGAAATATTGTTAAGTGGACTCAAAATCTGTTGGGAGTTAAATCTGTGTCTTATTCATGTTTTTATTCCCCACAGAATGTGGAAATGTTAGTGTACTTATAAATATTGATAGCACTCAATCTGTAAGCATAGGTAGGGTTTTAACATTATTGACACAAACCCATTCTGGACATAATGTTCAGTCCTCCATCTTGACCCATGGGCCTTTAACTTTGGATTACAGATACCTTTGTACTCTTTATGACTGCCCATGCTTCAAGCCCAAGACAAGGAATACAGGATTAATTTAGGAATCCATCATATTTTTAAAGCCATGACAACTTGCTGTATCATAAATATAGCAGATCACCCAGAAGCATAAATAATGGAAATGCTGCCTTGAGGGCAATAAAAGTGATTGATGCTCTGAGTTGCTGTTAACCCTGGTTATCCTTGTTCCATGTGGATCTTTGTTTGCCTTCCTCTCTGCCTGAGATTGGAACTGTAGAAGCAATATCTGTGAAAAAAGTCAGATGTCAGACATCCACTGTGCTTTTCTAGTCTGAATTTGCAAATGAGGGGTAAGGTATCTGATTCAGAATAAACTAGGTTCACACATACAGATGTGTTCTTATTGTATTCACATTATTAATTGAGGAGCACTGAATTGAGGTAGGATGTTAGGTAAGTAGGCAGATGTTGAATGAATTCCATTTAGGTTCTGATATGCTGAAAATGGATATTTTGCTGAAAATTTGGTCCAAGAAGCATCATGTTAGAAAGGAAAGAAAGCTATCTGAAGGTAAGAATACATGATTCTCATTCTATTTTTGCTACTAATTATTTTCATTAGGTAGTGTGAATTTCTCAGCCTCTTCCATCATGTCTCTGGCCCTGTATATATGCAATCATAGAAGAGATACAAGCCAACTATGAATTATGAACTATGTGCCTACTTTATGCAAAATGCTTTACAAAACTTTTCTGATTCTAAGCTTTTCAATGATCTGCTATTATGTCCATTTTACAGATGATAAGATTGGGGTTCAGAGAAGCTATGTCACTTTCCCATGATTATGTGAAAATAAAAGGAAAATCTGAATTCTAGCTAATTCTAGCCAAAAGTTATAATGAAAACTGAATACGTGAAAGTTAAAAAAAAAAAAAAAAAGCTTGTTCCTGTTCTAACATTCTTTGATTGTCATCCAATAGTACTGTGGAGTTTTTTATACAATGGTGAGTACTAAGACTAGAGCGATGATTTTGCTAACTCTTTTTTTTTTTAATTTAAATGTATTTATTTTAATTAGAGGCTAATTACTTTACAATATTGTATTGGTTTTGCTAACTCTTAATCCCTCGTCAATCTCTGACTCCTTTATGAAGGAGAACAAGTCTGCTCTTTAAAAAGCTTCCCAAATCAAATCATACCAGAAGGGGTAATTATTGATTGGCTAGCCAAGAAAAGCACTTCCATTTTCAATTAAAAAACAAACAAACAAAAAACAAAGATCTTGTCAAAATAATATTCAGTTTCATCAGTGTGAATTCTTTCACTGGGACCTTCTGCAGATTGGAATTCTGATTTGGGAAAACTTCTATATCTAGCACAGTGGGGAGCTTGAACTTTGTTTTCTTGGAGGTCTTTTAAAATGAGTAGTTTTATTTTTCTCTGTTAGAGCAGCAACAAAGCATGTGCTTTGCTCTCTCTAGGTCTGTGTTCATATTAGCACTGCCTGAACTGTGGTACGTCACCCCTTCTTTATCCAAAATGTTTGTTCATCTCTTAAGATCCTGTTCAATGTCTTCTTTTCCAGGAGGTTTTCTATAGATACTAAACCTGTTATGCCATTCTAGCCCCCATCAGTTCTGTTTTTCATTAGAATTACCTTACTATAACAAATAAATCCTTATATTCCCAGGAGGGCCTAGTGCAGTATTTTATAAAGAATATCATTTTAATATTAATTTGTGTTAGGAATCAATGAATCTATTATATAATTCATAATTTATGAGGATTAAATGGTGAAGGAGGGAAGGTACTGCCTTAGACTGGCTCACTCACAGATAAACCCATCAGAAGTAGAGTCCAGCAGGGCTCAAGCCTGACCTGCTAAGTTCTTTCTCCACTTTGTTTTCTATGACTCCCCCACAGCATTCACCCTCCATCACAGTGAGTGCAACTCACAAACAAACCTACAGGGCAATTCAACAATTTGTCATAAAGTAGATGTCTGAGAGTGGCAGGAAGGTACGTGGACATATCAGTTCCCTAACAGGGTAATTGTCTGGGTGTCTACAGAGTTACTTATGCTAATCACTCATCTCTCTTAACTGCGGAGGCCAGTCTGTTGCCAAGAAGCCTAGGGGAGAGTATTGTTTTGCTAAAAATACTTTCCTTTCAGGAAGGGGGACGTCAGTTCTTTCTCCCTCTGCTTTAGGATCTGAGGTTCAATTTCATGGCATTTAGAGCTGATCCAAGCCAGTTTGGACAGAGTCACAGCTTCTCATCTGCGTTGTACACTCAGGCACGTGAGACATGGTATTCAGCCTTTGAACTGCATTTAGCAACACACAGAAACATAGGAACACACAGAGACCAAAAATGTCTCTTTGAGATGAAAGTGGTGACAAGAGAAAGAAAGAAGAGGTGACTCAAACAATGTGGGGTGTACCTCTTGCTCATGTCTCAGCTTTAATGTACTTCCTAGAGAGCCCACTTACTCTCCACATTTTCAGCTAGTAATTGCTCAAAAATCTTCTCTAAAGAAATGATTAAGATCCTCATGCAATTCTCAATTAAACCATGTGGGCAAAAAGGCAACAGTTAGTCAAAGTATCAATAAGTACTTCAAAAAGTTTGTTAGCAATAACTTTTAGACAACTGCCTGGTTCTAAAGCTCTGAAGTGGGACAGAACAAACCCTTGTGAATTCAGTCCAACAGTCTGGAATGAGCCTGCCCTGACACTGACAATTTTCTTTCTTCCTGATGGAGTTCATTTTGGTCTTACTCTGACTCCCAGAGGAGATCAATCCAGAAACCCAGTGTGCCTCATCAGTGTGTTATAGCTCAGAGATCAAGAAATGAACACTGTTTCATGTATCGTGCAATAATCATAGATACATGAAACAGTGTTCATTTTTTGATAGGAGGTTCCTTCTTCAAGGCCCTTCCTTCTCTCCCACCCCAGTGAGAGAAGGACGGCTGTAGAGAGGAAAGTAGCAAGTGGCTGTCTGAACACATGTTTGTAACCTTGGGGATAATAGAGGCTCCTGTTGTGGGTGAGCAACTAGGGATTCTATTCCTGGCCATCAACCATCATCTTGGTCTCAGAGGAGTCCTGAAAGTCCTTTACAGAGACAAAAGCAAGGGTTGGGGGTAGGGGGAATCTCTTTTTTCAAACCTACAACAAGAAAAAGTTCTATGGTAGGAAAAAGGCTCTGCTAGTCATATAGTCATGGGTAGCTTAAAAAAAACAAACAAACAAACAAACAAAAAAAACTATGCCAGTCAAGCCAGGAATCTAACATGTCTTTAAATGTATGAGATTTTCCTGGTTTTCTTTTTTTCTTAATTTTTTTTTTAATTTTGGAAGTTACAGCATAGATGTAGTCTACAATCACCCATAGTAAACCTGCCTGCTAGTCCAGATTTTCTGGCTTTCCCAATTTGTAAGGTCTAATTAAAAGCAATAACCTTTTATTCCAGAGGGACTTTCTCTACATGCCAGAGGCTGAGTTGCAACAACTTGCTTGACTAGTTTGCAACTTAACAAGAGTCTGGGGAATTCAGTCTCCCCCAAAACATGCTGTGTTACTGGGTGATTAAAGTGTTTCCAGATTTACTCACACTCAGAGCCAGAAACAGAAACAGGCTTCCATTGCCCTCCCTGACCTTGAACAGGAGTCCATTTACTGGGGACTGAGTCTTTCCCTATAATAGAACTTTTCCTTGTTATAGGTTTGAAAAAAGAGACTCTCCTCACCTTGTTTTTCTCTCAATAAAGAACTTTCAGGACTCTTCAGAGACCAAGAAAATGGTTGAAGGCCAGGAATAGAATCCCTAGTTGCTCACCCACAAAAGGAGCCACTGTTATCCCCAGGGTTACAAATGCATGTTCAAACAGCCACTTGCTACTTTGCTCTCTACAGCTGTCCTTCTGACTTTCACTGGGGTGGGAGAGAAAGAAGGGCCGTGAAGAAGGGACTTCCTGTGGTCATCACAGGACACATGAAACAGTGTCATTTATTGATCTGTGAGCTGTAACACACCGTTGGGGGCACAGTGGGTCTCTAGATTGATTATTGTGGAACTGGAGAGGAAAATCCAGCATTCCTTGATGAGAGATTTAAAGGATATCCTTGCAGTACAAATGCATTGAATTCCACAAAAGCATTGCTTGTTTTAAGATTGTGTGTGGGTGCTAAGTTGCTTCAGTCATGTCCGACTCTGTGCAACCTTATGCACTGTAGCCTGCCCAGCTCTTTTGTCTATGGGATTCTCCTTGCAAAAACACTCTAGGAATGTGTTGCCATGCCCTCATCTAGGGGATCTTGCCGGTCCAGGGAGGGAACCCACATCTCTTATGTCTCCTACATTGGCTGGCGAGTTCTTTACTGCTAGCACTACTTAAAACACACTTAAGATTGCATAGAAGCAGTTTAAATTCATCATCAAAAGGACATATTCTGTAAGAGGAGAAGGAAAATATTAACAAATGGGAAACAAACCTATTAATACAAAGGTTGTAACCAAAGTTGTTGAATAAACTACTAATGTAGAAGATGGATAAGTCAAAGAATAGAAATTCTTTGCCATGTTAATTTAAGTAGGGATAGTTTCTGGTTGTGCAGGGGAACTTTCAGAGATGATCAAATCCAATAGTTTCTCATAGAGCAAGCAGTTGCAAAGATCTTCTAGTGTCTTACTTGCTATTGTGAGTATGTGACTCATGGTGTCTTGAGGTATAACCTGGCTATTTCCTGATGCATTCGTTAATCCACTCCTTGCTGCATAACCTTGAGCTTTTGTTACATGTCCTGAAGCATCAATTTCTTATTACAAAATAATGGGATCTACTGAAGTGATCATTAAGTTTTCTTAAAACGTGCTATTAAACTATCTATATTAATTTTGTTCTATAGATGTGTGTCGTGTACTATATTTGCAAATACTTCTCTCTAAACCAGTTCATTTAAAAATAATCTAAAATAATACTTGAGCCTCACCTCAAATACAATCTAGAGAAATACAGGTTTGATGAGCTGATTTAACTTTTTAAAGTGAAAGTGAAGTTGCTTAGTCGTGTCCGACTCTTAGTGATCCTATGGACTGCAGCCCACCAGACTCCCCCATCCCTGGGATTCTCCAGGCAAGAACACTGAAGTGGGTTGCCATTTCCTTCTCCAATGCATGAAAGTGAAAAATGAAGTCGCTCAGTCATGTCCGACTCTTAGCGACCCCATGGACTGCAGCCCACCAGACTCCCCCGTCCCTGGGATTCTCCAGGCAAGAACACCGAAGTGGGTTGCCATTTCCTTCTCCAATGCATGAAAGTGAAAAATGAAGTCGCTCAGTCATGTCCGACTCTTAGCGACACCATGGACTGCAGCCCACCAGGCTCCCCCATCCCTGGGATTTTCCAGGCAAGAGTACTGGAGTGGGGTGCCAAGATACACAAAAATAAATATTGAAAAAAAGTATTTATACATCCCCAATTATCTCATCTGTCACATTAATATGTGACAGCAATTCAAAAGGAAAGCAACTAAATCCTATAATCAGAATATTAATTTTGTAAAAGATTTTTGACTTTTCTCAATGTTTTTAAAGTAACATGCAAGTATTCTAACATGAAGTGAGATGAGGTGGTTTTATAGTAAGTTGTTTTCTTTCAATGAACCAACAAGCCAATGTAAACCAATGCAGTCATAGAGTCTTATTTTCTGTGAAAAAGCTAGAATCTTAACACTTTAAGAGACAACATTTGATAAGAGTGAATCATAGAAACTTAACCTACCCTTTTCACTGTTCTTCCTGAAGGAGATTTGAAAGAATTACCAAATTTCAGCTCCAAATTTACACACAAAGCAAAACATGATGTTTCAGACTGAAGTATTATGAAAAAATAAGAAGGAAAAACACATGCCCTAATAACAAGGAACATATAATGAAATTGCTCCCTCAACCATTGCTTTAGCAGAGCTTGTGAGATGCTGTAGTGAATCCTTTATCTGGAAGGGCCCACCTATAATTACCTAAAGTAAAGAGACCATTTTTCTATAACAATTAAAACCAATTACCTTTACTTTGAAATAAAAACAAACATTTACTGGGCTTATGTATCCTAATTTCCATAAATCTAACATTGTCTAATATCACCATAATAATTATTGGACCCATGGTAACTACACACACACCAGAAGAAATAAATTAAATCATGTTGTGTCTGGATGCCAGGTGCCTGCCCTCCTGAAGAGCACTAGAACTTGCGCTCAGTCTGAGGTGAATAAATGAATTGGACCTTCCCTCTCTATAATTAATTTATACTTTTATAGAGGAAAACAATGCATAGAACTCTAAGTGAGGAGAGAAATAGAGCTATTGGTGACAGTATTTTTATTTTTTAAATTTTATTTTATTTAACTTTACAATATTGTATTGGTTTTGCCATGTATCAAAATGAATATGCCACAGGTATACATGTGTTCCCCATCCTGAACCCTCTTCCCTCCTCCCTCCCCATACCATCCCTCTGGGTCGTCCCAGTGCACCAGCCCCAAACATCCAGTATCGTGCATCGAACCTGGACTGGCAACTCGTTTCATATATGATATTATACACAGCAAAAGAGACACTGATGTATAGAACAGTCTTTTGGACTCTGTGGGAGAGGGAGAGGGTGGGATGATTTGGGAGAATGGCATTGAAATATGTATAATATCATATATGGTGAGAGTATTTTTAAACTGAAAAGTATAAATCTTGTTTTCAACTCAACAACCTGGCATGTTGAGTTTAATATGCCTATTTATAGTTTTAAATATGTCTAGAAATTTCTGATTTTGGCAAGGGTAGTGTACTTATCAAATCCATGTTTAAAAGACAATTTATCTTGAATGTATGGGTCATCTTGCTGTATCAAAGCAGATTCTCAGCTTATTAAAGCTTTGAAAGGCTATATTCTTTTCAAATAGATAGAACAACGTTCATAGAACTACTGGATACACAGGAAAGAAAACACAGAAGGATGGTTGAGACATCTCCAGTGTTATATCACCCACTTATTTTAAAGGTAGATGTGTGATGACCACGTTCATCTGGAGCTGAGGCCTCGGTCCTTCTGAAAAAAAGTGACATTTCACAGATAATGGGTTTTTAAATCATTTTACAATGGATAGGTATGAAGATTTCTGTTGGTTAAAACTAGGACTCTTAGGAACATAAAGATGATGGTCTTAAGCATTTAGTTCTGGAGGGAACAGAGAGATCATTTAATCCACGCAACTTCTTTTAAAGATGACAAAACAGAAGCCTGAAGCATTTGGTAAATTGCCTGAAGTTTCATGACTTTGCTTCTGAAGTCTCATGCTCTTTTGCTTTGATAGAGCCAAAGCAAAAACAACACCCAGTTGTGGACGTGACTGGTGATGGAAGCAAAGTCAGATGGTGTAAAGAATAATATTGCATAGGAACCTGGGATATTAGGTCCATGAATCAAGATAAATTGGAAGTGGTCAAACAGGTGATGGCAAAAGTAAACATTGACATTTTAAGAATCAGTTCAGTTCAATTCAGTTGCTCAGTTGTGTCCGACTCATGGCTGAAAAGTGGCAAAGGGTTTGAACCCAGACACAGTCCATGGATCACGAAGAGTCAGACATAACTTAGCAACTAAACAACATCAACAACCCTGACAAATAATGTGCTTTTTAGAGTTCAGCATTCTCACTGCACTTGGATTCCACTCTGGTTTAATAGAACCAGAAAACACAATGCAACAAACCAACACATGACTGTACTCGAAAGGCATGGAGTTTTTACTGCTTGATTGAATCTAAAGAAAAATACTTTGTTTCCTAAAATGTGCTTAGGGAAAATACTCACTTTCTCTAATTAGAAGAAAAGCAACATCGGTGCTTTGACTGTGATCGATGTATCCATAATTAACAATATAAATATGATAAAACAGATTTATATGCTTACTGATCCCTCAGAAAGAATATTCGTAATAGATAAGCACTTTTTTTCCTTTAGGGTAAATTATTAGCTTCATTCTTCTGCTTGTCTTTCAGAAAAAAAATTATGATCCAGGTGCTGCTTCAATGAAAATGTCGAACTAGAGCATCAACTTAGAAATTCATAATGTGAATCTCATTTTTAAAATTTGCACGTGTGTTCATTAATGTGAACATTAATGGCAGAGCCAAAGCAAAAACAACACAAACTTGTAGATGTGACTGGTGATTGAAGCAAAGTGCGATGGTGTAAATAATACTGCATGGGAACCTGGAATGTTAGGTCCATGAATCAACATAAATTGGAAGTGGTCAAACAGGAGATGGCAAGAGTGAACGTCAACATTTTAGGAATCAGCTCAGTTCAGTCACTCAGTCGTGTCTGACTCTTTGTGACCCCTTGGACTGCAGAACCCTAGGCTTCCCAGTCCATCACCAACTCCTGGTGCTTACCCAAACTCATGTCCACTGAGTCAGTGATGCCATCCAACATCTCAAACTCTGGCATCCCCTTCTCCTCACACGTTCAATCTTTCCCAGATCAGGGTCTTTTCCAGTGAGTCAGGTCTTGGCATCAGGTGGCCAAAGAATTGGAGTTTCAGCTTCAGCATCAGTCCTTCCAATGAATATTCAGGACTGAATTCCTTTAGGATTGACTGGTTGGATCTCCTTGAAGTCCAAGGGCTCTCAAGAGTCTTCTGGAACACCACAGTTCAAAAGTATCAATACTTTGGTGCTCGACTTTCTTTATATTATAACTCTCACATCCATACATGACTACTGGAAAAAACATAGCTTGACTAGACAGACCTTTGTTGGCAAAGTAATGTCTCTGCTTTGTAATATGCTGTCTGAGTTGGTCATAGTTTTTCTTCCAAGGAGCAAGCGTCTTTTAAGTTCATGGCTGCAGTTACTATCTGCAGTGATTTTGGAGTCCAAAAAAATAAAGTCTCTCACTGTTTTCATTGTTTCCCCATCTATTTGCCATGAAGTGATGATACCAGATGCCATGATCTTTGTTTTCTGAATGTTGAGTTTTAAGCCAACATTTTCACTCTCCTCTTTCACTTTCATCAAGAGACTTTTTAGTTCTTCTTTGTTTCTGCCATAAGGGTGGTGTCATCTGCATATCTGAGGTTATTGATATTTCTCCCCGTACTCTTGATTCCAGCTTGTGTTTCATCCAGTCCAGCATTTCACAGGATGTACTCAGAATAGAAGTTATATAAACCAGGTAACAAAATACCGCATTGACATACTCCTTTTTCTATTTGGAACCAGTCTGTTGTTCCATGTCCAGTTCTAACTGTTGCTTCTTGACCTGCATACAGATTTCTCATGAGGCAGGTAAGGTGGTCTGGTATTCCCATTTCTTGAAGAATTTTCCACAGTTTGTCGTGGTCCACACTGTCAAAGGCTTTGGTATAGTCAATAGAGCAGAAGTAGATGTTTTTTCTGAAATTCTCTTGCTTTTTCTATGATCCAACAGATGTTGGCAATTTCACCTCTGGTTCCTCTGCCTTTTGTAAGTTCCAGCCTGAACATCTGGTAGTTCACAGTTCACATATTGTTGAAGCCTGGCTTGGAGAATTTTGAGCATTACTTTGCTAGCATGTGAGATAAGTACAGTCTGTGGTAGTTTGAACATTCTTTGGTATTGCCTTTCTTTGGGATTGTTTGGAATGAAAACTGACCTTTTCCAGTCTTGTGGCCACTGCTGAGTTTTCCAAACTTGCTGGCATATTGGGTGCAGCATTTTCACAGCATCATCTTTTAGGATTTGAAATAGCTCAACTGGAATTCCATCACCTCCACTGTCTTTGTTTGTAGGGATGCTTCCTAAGGCCCATTGGACTTCACATTGCAGGATGTCTGGCTCGAGGTAAGTGATACACTATCGTGGTTATGGGGGTCTTGAAGATATTTTTGTACAGTTCTTCTGTGTATTATTGCCACCCCTTCCTAATATCTTTAGCTTCTGTTAGCTCCATGCTATTTCTGTCCTTTATTGTGCCCATCTTTGCATGAAATATTCCTTTGGTATCTCTGATTTTCTTGAAGAGATCTCTAGTCTTTTCCATTCTATTGTTTTCCTCTATTTCTTCACATTGATCACTGAGGAAAGCTTTCTTATCTCTCCTTGCTATTCTTTGGAACTCTGCATTCAAATGGGTATATCTTGTATTTTCTCCTTTAGCTTCTGTTCTCAGCTATTTGTAAGGACTCCTCAGACAACCATTTTGCCTTTTTGCATTTCTTTTCCTTTGGGATGGTCTTGATCCCTGCCTCCTGTACAATGTCAGGAACTTCTGTCCATAGTTCTTCAGGCGCTCTGTCTATCCCTTCAGTCTGTTTGTCACTTCCACTGTATAATCATAAGGGATTTGAGTTAGGTCATACCTAAATCATCTTGTGGTTTTCCCTACTTTCTTCAATTTAAATCTGAATTTGGCAATAAGGAATTCATCATCTGATCCACAGTCAGCTCCTGGTCTTATTTTTGCTTACTGTATAGAACTCGACATGGAACAACAGACGGGTTCCAAATAGGAAAAGGAGTACATCAAGGCTGTATATTGTCACCCTGCTTATTTAACTTCTATGCAGAGTACATCATGAGAAATGCTGGGCTGGAAGAAGCATAAGCTGGAATCAAGATTGCCGGGAGAAATATCAATAACCTCAGATATGCAGATGACACCACCCTTATGGCAGAAAGTGAAGAGGAACTCAAAAGCCTCTTGATGAAAGTGAAAGAGGAGAGTGAAAAAGTTGGCTTAAAGCTCAACATTCAGAAAAATAAGATCATGGCACCTGATCCCATCACTTTATGGCAAATAGATGGGGAAACAGTGGAAACAGTGTCAGACTTTATCTTTTTTGGCTGCAGAATCACTGCAGATGGTGATTACAGCCATGAAATTAAAAGATGCTTACTCCTTGGAAGGAAAGTTATGACCAACCTAGATAGCATATTCAAAAGCAGAGACATTACTTTGCCAACAAAGGTCCATCTAGTTAAGGCTATGTTTTTTCCAGTAGTCATGTATGGATGGAAGAGTCAGACTGTGAAGAAAGCTGAGCGCCAAAGAATTGATGCTTTTGAACTGTGGTGTTGGAGAAGACTCTTGAGAGTCCCTTGGACTGCAAGGACATCCAACCAGTCCATTCTAAAGGAGATCAGCCCTGGGTGTTCTTTGGAAGGAATGATGCTAAAGCTGAAACTCCAGTACTTTGGCCACCTCATGCGAAGAGTTGAATCATTGGGAAAGTCTCTGATCCTGGGAGGAATTGGGGACAGGAGGAAAAGAGGATGACAGAGGATGAGATGGCTGGATGGCATCACCGACTCGATGGATGTGAGTTTGAGTGAACTCCGGGAGTCGGTGATGGACAGGGAGGCCTGGCGTGCTGCAATTCATGGGGTCGCAAAGAATCGGACACGACTGAGTGACTGAACTGAACTGACCTGAACTGATAGAGTTTCTCCATCTTGGGCTGCAAAGAATATAATCAATCTGATTTTGGTATTGACCATCTGGTTATATCCATGTGTAGAGTCTTCTCTTGTGTTGTTGGAAGAAGGTGTTTGCTATTACTAGTGAATTCTCTTGGCAAAACTCTATTAATCTTTGTCCTGCTTCATTCTGTATTCCAAGGCCAAATTTGCTTGTTACTCCAGGTATCTCTTGACTTCCTACTTTTGCATTCCAGTCCCCTATAATGTAAAGGACATCATTTTTGGGTGTTAGTTATACAACTTCTTGTAGGTCTTCATAGAACCGTTCAACTTCAGCTTTTTCAGCATTACTCATTAGGACATAGACTTGGATTACTTTGATATTGAATAGTTTGCCTTGGAAACGAACCTTGATCATTCTATCATTTTTTGAGAATGTATCCAAGTACTGCATTTCGGACTCTTTGTTGACTATGAGGGATACTCCATTTTTTCTAAGGAATTCTTGGCCACAGTAGTAGATATAATAGTCATCTGAGTTAAATTCACCCAATCCAGTCCATTTTAGTTCACTGATACCTCAGATATGCATACGATACCACCCTTAAGGCAAAAAGCAAAGAAAAACTAAAGAGCCTCTTGATGAAAGTGCAAGACGATAGTGAAAAAGTTGGTTCAATACTCAAAATTCAGAAAACTAAGATTATGACATCTGGTCCCATCATTTCATGGCAAATAGATGGGGGAAAACATGGAAACAGTGAGAGACTTTATTTTCTTGGGCTCCAAAATCCCTGCAGATGGTGACTGCAGCCATGAAATTAAAAGACACTTGCTCCTTGGAAGAAAAGCTATGACCAACCTAGACAGCATATTAAAAAGCAGAGACATTACTTTGCCAACAAAAGTCCATCTCGTCAAAGCTATGGGTTTTTCAGTAGTCATGTATGAATGTGTGATTTGGACTATAAAGAAAGCTGTATGCTGAACAATTGATGCTTTTGAGCTGTAGTGTTGGAGAAGACTCTTGACTGCAAGAAGGTCCAACCAGTCTATTCTAAAGGAAATCAGTTCTGAATATTCATTGGAAGGACTGATGCTGAAACTGAAACTCCAATACTTTGGTCACTTGATGTGAAGAGCTGACTCATTGGAAAAGACCCTGATACTGGGAAAGATCGAAGGTATGAGGAGAAGGGGATGCCAGAGTATGAGATGGTTGGATGGCACCACTGACTCTATGGCCATGAGTTTGGGTAAACTCCAGGAGTTGGTGATGGACATGGGAGCCTGGCATGCTGCAGTCTACAGGGTCACAAAGAGTTGTGAGTGGCTGAACTGACTTAATTATTAATGTGTTTTCATGAAATCTGACATATTCAAGAACTTCTGTCTAATTTATATAATGATACATCTTCAATATGTTTGAGCATAGCAAAACAAATGCATTTTTGTGTTACTAACTCTTCAAGATAAATAAAGCTGTGCTGATAGAAATTTTCTGAAAGGATGTTCCTTTTGGTCTCTGATTTGTCTGGTATTTATTGATATCCATAAGTATGTCTGTTATTTGATTCTTTTTCTTTCTTAGCATTGAAAATGATACCATTAATGTCTTTCTTTTCCACATGAAAATTTATTGATGGTGATCATACAGTAAGAATAGAAAAAAGCGGTCTCCTGACGAATCTCACATTTTATATGGTTTGGAACTTACACTTGAGCCTCCAGGCTTGATGTGACAGGTATACTTTGTAAGACTGAAGTTATCAGCAAAATGCCCTGGAGGATAATAAAACTCTGGGAGAGAGGATGGTGTGTACATGAGATGATGGATCTGTGACCTGCACAGTAGACTCTATAAATTTCAACCGTCAAAACCACAGAAGGAACAATTCTCCTTCCCTAATGAGCTTGGCACTCTCTTATGAAATAGCTGGTTCTGCAACCCCGTTAAGCAATATTGAGGCCCCTGGAAATGTAGTTTACACAGGTGGAAGCAACTTACTTACCCACGGGACTGAAAGATCTGCTGGGAAAGGATAAGAAGGACTCATTTGACCTAAAATTTCAAACACCATAAAAGAAGGGGAAGAGGAGGCTGTAAGTGGGGACCATAGCAATGAGGCACAGAGGAATAACTAGGACTCCTCAAATTAAAGCAATGCTGTAAAAAATTTCCTGGAAACATAAGTATTAGGCACTGAAGGAAATTATATCTTCCTTATAGGTCTTTGAATATATTCTGCCTGAGCCAGCTGCAACTCAGCCATCAGTGTTCCTTAACACCCATACAGCAGGAAAAATATCATTTTGGCGCTCCTAGATAATCCCTGGAAAGAGAGAAAGACTTACACCAAAGGTAAGCCTTGGGCTAAGAACTGAAGAAAGCATAGGGATTTCTGTGGTGTTCAAAAGAGGAGGGACTGCTTAATAAAGAAGCAGCTTATAAAGGTAGAAGAGACTAAAAGTGGAAGCAAAAGAAGTTTACTAAGAGTGTTGAAGTATGAGAATGACCAAGTAAGCAAAAGCCAAATTTTGAAGTACCTTGTTTGTCATGCATAAAAACGTGAGCTATTAAAGAAGTTTGCATGTGGATATGAATACTCATGTATGCATTTGAGAAAGTTTACCCTGATTAACATGGGCTTCCCATGTGGTACTAGTGGTAAAGAATCCAAATGCCAATACAGGAAATGTGAGTAAGAGATATGGGTTCTGTCCCTGGGTTGGGAAGATCTCCTTGAGAAGAGCATGGCAACCTACTCCAGTTTTCTTGCCTGGAGAATCCCTTGGGCAGAGGAGCCTGGTGGGCTACAGTCCACAGGATCTCAGAGTCCGACATGACTGAAGCAATAGCATGCACGGGTAGAAAATGCGTCTCCTGTATTGCAGGTGGATTCTTTATGATCTGAGCCACCAGGGAAGCCCAAAGGGTAGTATGGTAGACAGAATAATGGGCAAAGATGTCTACATCCTAGTCCCCTGAACCTGTGAGAATGTTACCTTACATGGCAAAAGCAATTTTGCAGCTATTCTTACATTAAGGACTTTGCATTGGGGGAATTATTCTGGACTATCCAGGTTGGAAAAGAGGATATAAAAGTGACATGATGTGAATATAATTCGGCTTATTGTTGCTGGAGTTAAAGAAGGAACCAGAGAGCCATGAGCCAAGGAATGTACATCCCCTCTTGACTGTTGAAATGGTAAGGATAGAATCTCTTTCCTAGACGCCCCAGAAAGGAAGCAGCCTTTTGAAACCTTGAATTAAGCTCAGTGAGATCCAGGGTGGACTTTAACATAAAGAACTGTAAGGAAATATTTGTGTTTTTTAAACCCTGCTGCTGCTGCTGCTAAGTCGCTTCAGTCGTGTCCGACTCTGTGCGACCCCAGAGACGGCAGCCCACCAGCCTCCCCCATCCTTGGGATTCTCCAGGCAAGAACACTGGAGTGGGTTGCCATTTCCTTCTCCAATGCATGAAAGTGAAAAGTGCAAGTGAAGTCGCTCAGTTGTGTCCGACTCTTCGCGACCCCATGGACTGTAGCCTACCAGGCTCCTCCGTCCATGGGATTTTCCAGGCAAGAGTACCGGAGTGGGGTGCCACTGCCTTCTCCTTTTAAGCCCTAGTTTGTGGTAATTTGTTACAGCAACCACAGACATGTAATACTGATGATGAAACTGCTGGGAGAGAGATAAATGAGGAAGCTACTATAATCCATATTGAAGTAAATATTTCATTGAAATTGGTCATTCATTTTGACAAATGTAAGGTTTCCTCAGAAAGAGTAAATACAGGCAGAATTTGCCCTAATCATTAAATTTTCCAGAAGGACATGAAACATAATTTGCTTTGAACAAAGATGAATTACTCATTTGCGGTCAATATCCTTCAATGTAGAGCGATGCTCTTTTAGACCCAGAATGAATGGGGCAACAGGAAAAAAATGACAAGCTGTCTATATCTATGAGGTCTAGAAGAAAATGCATTTTAATCAAATTAGTGGGCAATTTACCTGATCTTTTAAAGATATAATTCCTTTAATTAGCTATTAAGCAAAGACATGTTGTTATTGGTTAATAATCAGTCTGTGAAGGATAATATTTTCCATTTGCTTGACTTCAAAGGAATTTCCATATATTTTCTGTCAGAAACCTTAGTTTAAAAACTACCAATTTAATTCTGCCAAAAATTACTTTTTAGACTCAATTTACAGATTTTAAGGAATGAATTATAAGAAAATTTAGACATTCTGACAACCTGAGTTCAAATTCTGACTTTACTAAGTAGTCGCTTATACATTTTGGCTGAACCTTCTCAGGCTGTGATCTCATTTGTAGGATAAGAATAGTGATATCTTCTAACATGTGGGATTGTTGGAAGGGTTAAATAAGATGGTTGCTTAACATATTGGATGTGATGTCAAGTATGTATAATACATATTCAATAAAATTTAATTATTATCACCATAATGTTTAGTACTTACATGCCCAAGCACAAGATAGGGAGGGAGTGGCACAAAACATTGATGGGAGATTTGTGAAGCACATATGACTTTCTGAGTGTTGTGTTATATGTGACATTGCTGCCCTCCTGTGCTAATTTTGTGTTCCTAGGCACCCCACTCCAGTATTCTTGGCTGGAAGATCCCATGAACAGAGGAGCCTGGTGGGCTGCCGTTCATGGGGTCGCTTAAAGTCGGACACAACTGAGCGACTTCACTTTCACTTTTCACTTCCATGCATTGGAGAAGGAAATGGCAACCCACTCCAGTGTTCTTGCCTGGAGAATCCCAGGGACAGCGGAGCCTGATGGGCTGCCATCTATGGGGTCGCACAGAGTCGGACACGACTAAAGCGACTTAGCAGCAGCAGCAGGCAGTAGACAGAGGCTACATGATACCAAATGGTTTTCTAGATAGCCCAGAAAGATAAAGTTCTTGCTATGTTTGTACAAAATTTTAGGTAAAGGAAGAAGAACTTCCAGAGGGTCTATACTTAGAACTTTAGTTTGAAAGACAGTAACCAGGAGATGGTGAAGGACAGGGAAGCCTGGCGTGCTGCAGTTTATGGGGTCCCAAAGAGCTGGACACGACTGAGAGACAAAACAGCAACAAGAGCAAACATTTCAGAGACTGAAGGGAGTATTTAAGATAAAGAAAATAATTTGGGAAGAAAAATTAAAATGTTTTTAAAGGTGGGGTAGAATTTCCTTTGAACAACATGTAGAAAGTTCTTATGATGGTGAGTGATGAGACCTCAAACTGATAGTTTTCAGAAGGCACTGAATCTTTTTTTTAAGGACTTCTTAATCTTGAAACTAGAAGTTTGTAACTTTTGAGTACTTTTGCACATTTTGCCCATTTCCTGCCCCTGCTTCTGGAAACTACATGTCTGTTCTCTAAACGTTTGCTGATTTGTTTAGAGTCCACATATGAGATCTTACGGTGCTTATCTTTTTCTTTCTGGCTAATTTCACCTAGCATAATGTCCTCAAGGCCTACCTATATTCTTGCAAATGTTAGTATTTATTGCTGTTTTTTTTTTCTTGGCTGAGTAATATTTATGTACATTCACGTTTTCTTTAACCATTCATCTATCACTGGACACTTTGGTTCTATGTCTTCTCTATAGTGAATAATACTGCAATAAACATGGGGGTGCAGATACCCTCTTGGGATAGTGATTCCATTCCCTTTCTATAAATACCCGGAAGTGAACTACTGGACCACGTGGTACCACTGTTGTTTACATTTTTTAGGAACCTCAATAGTGTTTTCCATAGTTGATGTACCATTCCCACCAACAGTGCAGCAATATTCCCTTTTCTCCACATCCTTGCCAACACTTATTATTTCAAGTCATTTTGAGAAATGTTTGTTTAGGTCTTCTGCCCATTTTTTTTTGATTCTAAGAAGTGTGGGGTGATACCTCGTGTTTTCATTTGCATTTCCCTAATAACCAGTGGTGTTGAGCATCTTTTATTTTTTATCTTCTTTTTTTTTTAATTTTTATTTTATTTTTAAACTTTACAATATTGTATTAGTTTTGCCAAATATCGAAATGAATCCGCCACAGGTATACATGTGTTCCCCATCCTGAACCCTCTTCCCTCCTCCCTGCTCATACCCTCCCTCTGGGTCATCCCAGTGCACCAGCCCCAAGCATCCAGTATCGTTCATCGAACCTGGACTGGCGACTCGTTTCATACATGATATCATACATGTTTCAATGCCATTCTCCTAAATCTCCCCACCCTCTCCCTCTCCCACAGAGTCCATAAGACTGATCTGTACATCAGTGTCTCTTTTGCTGTCTCGTACACAGGGTTATTGTTACCATCTTTCTAAATTCCATATATATGTGTTAGTATACTGTATTGGTGTTTTTCTTTCTGGCTTACTTCACTCTGTATAATAGGCTCCAGTTTCATCCACCTCATTAGAAATGATTCAAATGTATTCTTTTTAATGGCTGAGTAATACTCCATTGTGTATATGTACCACAGCTTTCTTATCCATTCATCTGCTGATGGACATCTAGGTTGCTTCCATGTCCTGGCTATTATAAACAGTGCTGCGATGAACATTGGGGTACACGTGTCTCTTTCCCTTCTGGTTTCCTCAGTGTGTATGCCCAGCAGTGGGATTGCTGGATCATAAAGCAGTTCTATTTCCAGTTTTTTAAGGAATCTCCACACTGTTCTCCATAGTGGCTGTACTAGTTTGCATTCCCACCAACAGTGTAAGGGGGTTCCCTTTTCTCCACATCCTCTCCAGCATTTATTGCTTGTAGACTTTTGGATCACAGCCACTCTGACTGGCGTGAAATGGTACCTCATAGTGGTTTTGATTTGCATTTCTCTGATGATGAGTGATGTTGAACATCTTTTCATGTGTTTGTTAGCCATCTGTATGTCTTCTTTGGAGAAATGTCTATTTAGTTCTTTGGCCCATTTTTTGATTGGGTCATTTATTTTTCTGGAGTTGAGCTGTAGGAGTTGCTTGTATATTCTCGAGATTAGTTGTTTGTCAGTTGCTTCATTTGCTATTATTTTCTCCCATTCTGAAGGCTGCCTTTTCACCTTGCTAATAGTTTCCTTTGTTGTGCAGAAGCTTTTAAGTTTAATTAGGTCCCATTTGTTTATTTCTGCTTTTATTTCCAATATTCTGGGAGGTGGGTCATAGAGGATCCTGCTGTGATGTATGTCAGAGAGTGTTTTGCCTATGTTCTCTTCTAGGAGTTTTATAGTTTCTGGTCTTATGTTGAGATCTTTAATCCATTTTGAGTTTATTTTTGTGTATGGTGTTAGAAAGTATTCTAGTTTCATTCTTTTACAAGTGGTTGACCAGTTTTCCCAGCACCACTTGTTAAACAGATTGTCTTGAATCCATTGTATATTCTTACCTCCTTTGTCAAAGATAAGGTGTCCATATGTGCATGGATTTATCTTTGGGCTTTCTATTTTGTTCCATTGATCAATATTTCTGTCTTTGTGCCAGTACCATACTGTCTTGGTAACTGTGGCTTTGTAATAGAGCCTGAAGTCAGGTAGGTTGATTCCTCCAGTTCCATTCTTCTTTCTCAAGATTGCTTTGGCTATCGAGGTTTTTTGTATTTCCATACAAATTGTGAAATTATTTGTTCTAGCTCTGTGAAGAATACCGTTGGTAGCTTGATAGGGATTGCATTGAATCTATAAATTGCTTTGGGTAGTATACTCATTTTCACTATATTGATTCTTCCAATCCATGAACATGGTATATTTCTCCATCTATTAGTGTCCTCTTTGATTTCTTTCATCAGTGTTTTATAGTTTTCTATATATAGGTCTTTAGTTTCTTTAGGTAGATATATTCCTAAGTATTTTATTCTTTCCGTTGCAATGGTGAATGGAATTGTTTCCTTAATTTCTCTTTCTGTTTTCTCATTATTAGTGTATAGGAATGCAAGGGATTTCTGTGTGTTGATTTTATATCCTGCAACTTTACTATAGTCATTGATTAGCTCTAGTAATTTTCTGGTGGAGTCTTTAGGGTTTTCTATGTAGAGGATCATGTCATCTGCAAATAGTGAGGGTTTTACTTCTTCTTTTCCAATTTGGATTCCTTTTATTTCTTTTTCTGCTCTGATTGCTGTGGCCAAAACTTCCAAAACTATGTTGAATAGTAATGGTGAAAGTGGGCACCCTTGTCTTGTTCCTGACTTTAGAGGAAATGCTTTCAATTTTTCCCCATTGAGGATAATGTTTGCTGTGGGTTTGTCATATATAGCTTTTATTATATTGAGGTATGTTCCTTCTATTCCTGCTTTCTGGAGAGTTTTGATCATAAATGGATGTTGAATTTTGTCAAAGGCTTTCTCTGCATCTATTGAGATAATCATATGGTTTTTATTTTTCAATTTGTTAATGTGGTGTATTACATTGATTGATTTGCAGATATTGAAGAATCCTTGCATCCCTGGGATAAAGCCCACTTGGTCCTGGTGTATCATCTTTTAATGTGTTGTTGGATTCTGATTGCTAGAATTTTGTTAAGGATTTTTGCATCTATGTTCATCAGTGATATTGGCCTGTAGTTTTCTTTTTTTGTGGGATCTTTGTCAGGTTTGGGTATTAGGGTGATGGTGGCCTCATAGAATGAGTTTGGAAGTTTACCTTCCTCTGCAATTTTCTGGAAGAGTTTGAGCAAGATAAGTGTTAGCTCTTCTCTAAATTTTTGGTAGAATTCAGCTGTGAAGCCGTCTGGACCTGGGCTTTTGTTTGCTGGAAGATTTTTGATTACAGTTTCAATTTCCGTGCTTGTGATGGGTCTGTTAAGATTTTCTATTTCTTCCTGATCGAATTTTGGAAGGTTGTACTTTTCTAAGAATTTGTCCATTTCTTCCACGTTGTCCGTTTTATTGGCATATAATTGTTGATAGTAGTCTCTTATGATCCTTTGTATTTCTGTGTTGTCTGTTATGATCTCTCCATTTTCATTTCTAATTTTATTGATTTGATTTTTCTCCCTTTGTTTCTTGATGAGTCTGGCTAATGGTTTGTCAATTTTATTTATCCTTTCAAAGAACCAGCTTTTGGCTTTGTTGATTTTTGCTATGGTCTCTTTTGTTTCTTTTGCATTTATTTCTACCCCAATTTTTAATATTTCTTTCCTTCTATTTTTGATCTCTTCTGTGATTTGTTGGTTATACAGCAGTGTGTTGTTCAGCCTCCATATGTTGGATTTTTTAATAGTTTTTCTCCTGTAATTGAGATCTAATCTTCTGCATTGTGGTCAGAAAAGATGCTTGGAATGATTTCTATTTTTTTGAATTTACCAAGGCTAGCTTTATGGCCCAGGATGTGATCTATCCTGGAGAAGGTTCCATGTGCGCTTGAGAAAAAGGTGAAATTCATTGTTTTGGGATGAAATGTCCTATAGATATCAATTAGGTCTAACTGGTCTATTGTATCGTTTAAAGTTTGTATTTCCTTGTTAATTTTCTGTTTAGTTGATCTATCCATAGGTGTGAGTGGGGTATTAAAGTCTCCCACTATTATTGTGTTATTGTTAATTTCTCCTTTCATACTTGTTAGTGTTTGTCTTACATATTGCAGCTCTCCCGTGTTGGGTGCATATATATTTATAATTGTTATATCTTCTTCTTGGATTGATCCTTTGATCATTATGTAGTGACCATCTTTGTCTCTTTTCACAGCCTTTGTTTTAAAGTCTATTTTATCTGATATGAGTATTGCTACTCCTGCTTTCTTTTGGTCCCTATTTGCATGGAAAATCTTTTTCCAGCCCTTCACTTTCAGTCTGTATGTGTGCCCTGTTTTGAGGTGGGTCTCTTGTAGACAACATATGTAGGGGTCTTGTTTTTGTATCCATTCAGCCAGTCTTTGTCTTTTGGTTGGGGCATTCAACCCATTTACGTTTAAGGTAATTACTGATAAGTATGATCCCCTTGCCATTTACTTTATTGTTTTGGGTTCGAATTTATACACCATTTTTGTGTTTCCTGTCTAGAGAATATCCTTTAGTATTTGTGGAGAGCTGGTTTGGTGGTGCTGAATTCTCTCAGCTTTTGCTTGTCTGAAAAGCTTTTGATTTCTCCTTCATATTTGAATGAGATCCTTGCTGGGTACAATAATCTGGGCTGTAGGCTATTTTCTTTCATCATTTTAAGTATGTCTTGCCATTCCTTCCAGGCTTGAAGCATTTCTATTGAAAGATCAGCTGTTATCCTTATGGGAATTCCCTTGTGCATTATTTGTTGTTTTTCCCTTGCTGCTTTTAATATTTGTTCTTTGTGTTTGATCTGTGTTAATTTGATTAATATGTGTCTTGGGGTGTTTCGCCTTGGGTTTATCCTGTTTGGGACTCTCTGGGTTTCTTGGACTTGGGTGATTATTTCCTTCCCCATTTTAGGGAAGTTTTCAACTATTATCTCCTCAAGTATTTTCTCATGGTCTTTCTTTTTGTCTTCTTCTTCTGGGACCCCTATGATTAGAATATTGTAGCGTTTAATATTGTCCTGGAGGTCTCTGAGATTGTCCTCATTTCTTTTAATTCGTTTTTCTATTATACTCTCTGATTCATTTATTTCTACCATTCTATCTTCTAATTCACTAATCCTATCTTCTGCCTCTGTTATTCTACTATTTGTTGCCTCCAGAGTGTTTTTAATTTCATTTATTGCATTATTCATTATATATTGACTCTATTTTATTTCTTCTAGGTCCTTGTTAAACCTTTCTTGCATCTTCTCAATCTTTGTCTCCAGGCTATTTATCTGTGATTCCATTTTGATTTCAAGATTTTGGATCAATTTCACTATCATTATTCGGAATTCTTTATCAGATAGATTCCCTATCTCTTCCTCTTTTGTTTGGTTTGGTGGGCTTTTATCCTGTACCTTTATCTGCTGGGTATCCCTCTGTCTCTTCATCTTGTTTAAATTGCTGAGTTTGGGGTGTCCTTTCTGTATTCTGGCAGTTTGTGGAGTTCTCTTTATTGTGGCATTTCCTCACTCTGGGCGGGTTTGTACAGGTGGCTTGTCAAGGTTTCTTGGTTAGGGAAGCTTGTGTCAGTGTTCTGGTGGGTGGAGCTGTATTTCTTCTCTCTGGAGTGCAATGAAATGTCCAGTAATGAGTTATGGGATGTCTATGGTTTTGGGGTGACTTTAGGCTGCCTGTATCTTGGAGCTCAGGGCTGTGTTTGTTGTTGCTGGAGAATTTGCTTGGTATGTCTTGCCCTGAAACTTGTTGGCCCTTGTGTGGTGCTTGGTTTCAGTGTAGATATGGAGGCATTTGATGAGTTCCTGTCAATTAATATTCCCTGGAGTCAGAAGCTCCCTGGAGTCAGGGTTTGGACTTAAGCCTCCTGCTTCCTGTTATCGGTCTTATTTTTACAGTAGTTTCAAAGCTTCTCCTTCTATACTGCACCATTGATAAAACATCTACATTAAAGATGAAAAGTTTCTCTACCGTGAGGGTCACCCAGAGAGGTTCACAGCATTACATGGAGAAGAAAAGAGGGAGGAGGGAGTTAGAGGTGACCCGAATGAGATGAGGTGGGATCAATAGAGGAGAGAGTGGGCTAGCCAGTAATCTCTTCTTTATGTGCACTCCACAACTGGACCGCTCAGAGTTATTCACGGAGTTATACAGAGAAGAGAAGAAGGAGGAAGGTGACAGAGGTGGCCAGGAGGATAAAAGGGGAGAATGAAAAGGAGGGAGACAGATCCAGCCAGTAATCAGTTCCCTAAGTGTTCTCCACCGTCTGGAACACACAGAAATTCACAGAGTTGGGTAGAGTAGAGAGGGCTTAGGGAGGCGACACAGGCGACCTGGTGGAGAAAAAGGAGAGTCCAAAAGGAGAGAGAGCAGTCAAGCCAGTAATCTCACTCCCTAGTGAAAAATGGGTACTGAAGATTGGGTTCTTAAAGGTACAAAATTGGTAACAAATACATAAAAGCAAAAATTAAAAATCTAGAGTAGACTTTGGAATTTTAAAAATATGATGTTAAAGAAAAGAAGAAGGAAAAGAAAGAGAGAAAAAACGAACAAACAAAAACAAACAAGGTCGCGAAAATTATAAAGAAAATATAGGTACAAAATTGATACCTAATACCAAAAAGCAAAAGTTAAAAATCTAGAGTAGAGTTTGGAATTTCAAAAATACAATGTTAAAAAAAGAGGAAGAAGAAAGAGAGAGAAAAAAAAACAAACAAGTACAAACAAAATCACATAAATTATAAAGAAAATACAGGTACAAAATTGATAACAAATACCAAAAAGCATAAATTAAAAATCTAGAGTACAGTTTGGAATTTCAGATATACAATGTTATTTAAAAGAAGAGAAAGAAACAGAGAAAAAGAAAAAGAAAAATTAAAAAAGGGTCACAGAAATTATTAAAAAAAAAAAACTATAGGTACAAAATTGATAACAAATACCAAAAGTTAAAATTAAAAATCTAGAGTAGAGTTTGGAATTTCAAAAATACAATGTTAAAGAAAAGAAGGGAAAAAAAAAAGAAAAAAAAGTCAAAAAAATTATAAAAATATATATATGAAGTTTGCTTTAAAAAAAAAATAATAGGGTCTTCTCTCTCTTTTTTTTTTCAAAGTAATCAGTTATAAAAGTGAAAATTAAAGGAATAATAGAGGACTTAAATTTTTTTTTAAATTAAAAAAAAAGAAAGAATGAATGATGGTAAAAATAGTAAAAATATATCTAGGACTTCCTCCAGTTTTGTTGTGAGTATTGTGGGTTCAGTTCATTTTTGGCTAGTTCCTTGGTCCAACTTATATTTCTCAAGATCTATAGGCCCCTTCCTATGTAGTTGGTAGTAACCACAGGGTTTTAATCTATTGCCTGTAGCTTCCAAGGCGGTTCCCTCTGTTATAGCTTCTTCTGTTTGCTGGTCTCTTCAGTGTCTGGTTTCCGTCCTGACACAAAGGGGACGATGGAGGACACTTTTTTTTTTTTTTTTTTTTTAGGCTCACTTGTTCAGTCGCACTGTGGGGAGGTAGGGAGGGATGCTGCAAACAAATAACACTGGCGTGTGCTCGCAGTGCCTCAGCCACACTGGGTCTGCCCCCGCTCACGGCGCATGTAGCCTCCCTGCCCACGCTGCTCAGGCTCTAGGTTGCTCCGCCGGGAACAATCTGAGGCCAGCCCTGGGCTGCCTGCACTTCCCAAGTCCAAGCCGCTCAGGTTCAGGCACTCGGGTAGTCCTCAGAGGTGCAGACTCTAGGTTGGGCCTGCGTTTTGTGCCCTTCCCAGATCCGAGCAGCTCAGGTGATGAGGTGTTTGGCAAGCGCAATTGCTGTGACTTATCACCTCCCTGCCGGTCGGTTATCTAGGTATGCAGCCAGCGCACCTTCTCAGGCAGATGTTGACCGTCCAGACCCCCAAGAAGTTTTAGTTAGCAAATAAGCCTGCTTACAGTTTTATAGATAATGTCTCTCTGGGGCTGCGATTGCCCCCTTCCGGCTCTGGCTGCCTGTCACCGGAGGGGGATGGTCTGCCGCCGGCTATCTCTGTTCAGTCCTTTGTTCCGTGTGCGGGCCTGGCAGTGTCTTAGGTTAGGGCTGGCTTTTCGCGTGGTAGATATCCCACAGTCTGGTTTGCTAGCCCAAATTATTTCGCTCAGATAGCGCTTGGGGTTTTCAGGCCAGATCTTTGCGATGCAGCCTGCGCTGCGCCTCCCTGCCCAGCCCCCACTTGCTAATGGCGGTTGCAGGCGTCTGCGCTGCTTCTCCACTGGGTGAGTTACCGTAGGGCTCGCAATGTGCGGGTTTTAATTGTTTATTTATTTTTCCTCCCTGTTATGTTGCCCTCTGTGCTTCCAAGGCTCAGCACAGATTTGGCAGTGAGAAGGTTTCCTGGTGTTTGGAAACTTCTCTCTTTTTAAGACTCCCTTCCTGGGACGGAACTCTGTCCCTCCCTCTTTTGTCTCTTTTTTTGTCTTTTATATTTTTTTCCTACCTCCTTTCGAAGACTTGGGTTGCTTTTCTGGGTGCCTGATGTCCTCTGCCGGTATTCAGAAGTTGTTTTGTGGAATTGACTCCGCGTTTAAATGTTCTTTTGATGAATTTGTGGGGGAGAAAGTGTTCTCCCCATCCTACTCCTCCACCATCTTAGCTCCTCGAGCATCTTTTTTGTTTCCCGTGGAAAAGCATTTTATTTTAAATATAGCCGTGTATACATTTCAATCCCAAACTCCCACCCCCCAGCCTGCACACTCCCCACTTTGGTAGCTGTAAGTTCATATTCTAAGTCTGTGAGTCTGTTTGTAAAGAAATTTGTTTGTATTATTTTTTTACATTCCATGTATAAGTGATATCATGCTATTTGTCCCTGTCTGACTTACTTCACTTACTATGATAATCTCGGGTCCATCCGTGTTATTGCAAATAGCATTGTTTCATTCTTTTTAATGGTTGAGTAATACTCTGTTGTATATATGTACTACATTTTTCATTCATCTATCCGTGGACATTCAGGTTAGTTCCATGTCTTGGCTATTGTAAATAGTGCTGCAGTGAACACTGGGGTACATGAATCCTTTCAAACTATGTTTTTCTCCAAATATATGTCCGTGAGTATGATTGCTGGATCATATGGTAGTTCTACTTTTAGTTTTTCTTTTAAGGAAACT
Source organism: Bubalus kerabau (assembly GCF_029407905.1). Taxonomy (NCBI): domain Eukaryota; kingdom Metazoa; phylum Chordata; class Mammalia; order Artiodactyla; family Bovidae; genus Bubalus; species Bubalus kerabau. The sequence goes on from NC_073645.1 coordinate 29,185,988, forward strand.
CAATACTGTTCTCCATAGTAATTGTACCAATTTACATTCCCACCTACAACTTAGGAGGATTCCCCTTTCTCCATACCCTCTCCAGCATTTAATTTTTGCAAAATTTTTGAAGATTGCCATTCTTATTGGTGTCAGGTGATACCTCAATGTTGTTTTGATTTGCATTTCTCTCACAATGAGCAATGTTGAGGATCTTTTCAGGTGACTCTTGTCAGTTTGTCTCCTTGGTGAAATGTCTCTCTAGGTCTTCCACCCATTTTTGATTTGGTTGTTCGGTTTTTTTGATATTGAGCTGCATGAGCTCCTTGTATATTTTTTAGACTAATCCTCTGTCAGTTGCATCATTTACAAACACTTTCTCTCATTCTATGTATTGCCCTTTCATTTTGTTTATTATTTACTTTGCTGTCCTCAAGCTTCTGAGGTTAATTAGACCCCATTTTTTTTGTTTGTTTCTGTATCCATTACTCTGGGAGATAAGTCAGAAAAGATGCTATTATGATATATGTCAGAGAGTATTCTGTCTGTTTTCCACTAAAACACAGTATCATAGTTTTATAGTATCTGGTCATATACTTAGGTCTTTAATCCATTTTGAATTTACTTTTGTGTACGGTGTTAAAGAACATTCTAATTTAATTTGTTTACATATAGCTGTCCAGTTTGCTCAGCACCATTTATTAAAGAGACCGTCTTTCCTCAATTTCATAGTTCTGCCTCCTTTGTCAGATTAATTGCACTTGTTGGTCACTTATATATCTTCTTTGGAATAACACATATCCAGATCCTCTGCCCATTTTTAATGGGATCGTTTGTTTGCTTGTTTGTTTTTGCATTAAGCGGTGTGAGTTTAGAAGGCACTGAATCTTTCACTATGGGTGTGCACGTCCATTAATGATGACCGAGGGGTCCTTGATTAGCCTGGAGCGCTATACAGTGCCCTCACTAGCTATAAGCAGGTGAGATTTCAGAGGTCAGTAGATCAGCAGGAAAAATTCTAGTCCATACACACTTGAGGTAATCTGCTCTTAAAATAATGCTGGTCTGAACTAGGAGCTGAACATAGATTAAATCTAGAGACATTAAAATGTGTAAAAGAAAAAAAAATCCGTCAATAAGGGTCTTGTAAAATTCATGTGGTTATTATAAAAAGAAACACTAGTCAGTCATTAAAAATAGCAAGAGAATTCCATCTATATTCATCATTTACTATTAAGAGAAGAAAAGCAATGTGCAAAATAGTATGTATCACATGAAACCATTAGGATAAAGACCATTATATAAACATTTTAAAAATTACTTATGGGAATAGAGATAAGGAAAGAGCTGTTTTTTATAATGATGTGCTACTCAATATTTTTAATAGAAAACATTATTTTAACCATAACATTTAAATGTTAAACAATAATAAGGTTTGTAAATTAGATCATCAGTTAGAACATAAATATCCAACTACCCTAGAAGGCTAAGTAATTTGCATATGGCATGATCTCAATAATTACTTGTTTGAATAAATGACTAAAATAAGAGGCAATACATCCATATAATTCTGAAATAATGGATCAAATTTTTAAATTACTCTGAATCATGGGAACTGAGAATTGATCTTCTATGATTCCCCATAAATTATGAAAACAGATTGTAGTCATTACCTCATTTTTCTTTCCACCTGTAAAGTGGCACTTGCTATTCTTTTGAACACATGTTAGAGAAAAATGCTGTCTTTGATAAAATGATATTGAAGGTTTGCCTACTCTAAAGTTGTCATGTATAGCTGTTTAAGTATAAGATTTGAGAACTGGTATTCTGTTATTCAATCTGCTATTTAATGGTGTATTTAATGGTGTGATTGAAGTCATAAACCAAGAGCTGCCATAGTAAATGTACTGCTCTGAGGCCTCATACCCAGGCATGGACTTGTTACACTGCAGTAAACCCACGTCCCTCCGGGGTACCAATGCAGAAAATCTGCAAAACAGGTGCCTTTTGTTTTTTACACATTCATGTTATTACAGCAGGAGAACAGAATTGTAATTCTTTCAGTATATTTTGCTTTACTGAATACCAATGTCTCTGAAGCTACAGCTATAAAAAATTACATAATTAAAGATGAAATTTTTATGATTTCTATTACATATATCTGAACGTGAGGACAGGTATCCTTATTGTAAGTTCTGCAGACATACTCCTGGCACCAAGGCTGTAGTAATGTACACCATGCCTGTTGCCAAGAGTCCCTCAAATACGTTCTTGAAAATTAATCCTTTGACCACCACCCACCACATTTACTAAAAGTCATTTTCTTTTTGTCAGTATTCAGAATGATGGGTCTTCCCAAACCTTATCAGTCAACCTTCTTAAAATGTCTGGAGGGAAATTCTAGTGTACCAAAATCCAAGTTTAAAAATCCTTAAAGAGAACACCAGATTGAATCTATCACAGAATTATAAAACAAAACCATTTTTTCCCTCAAGGAAAAAAAAAGAAAGAAATCAGAAGCAGCCAGCTAAATTAAATGCATTGTTTTCCCCATCTGTCCCCTGCCTGCAGGAGAAAGTGAAATGGACTCTTGGAGAAAGTGGCTTGCTTTCTTATCTGCTGTAATACAAACAAGCAGTTGTGAGTTAATGCAGTCCATTCATTTGTCAGTAAGCACAGAATGAATATCTAAGAAAAGACCTTGTACTCTTGAAGTTTACTGTCAGGCAGCCAGGAAAGCCATCGATACACATAAGTAAGACATAAGTAAGACAGAGTTGTCACTGAGAACTCTTCTACAAATTTAAGAGAAAAGACTTTATCCTTTTCCTTATTGTCATCATCGCCGCCAGTCATTCTCATCATCACGTCATTATCCTCCTCATCATCTTCCCCGTCACTGTTGTTATCATCACTTTTGTCATCTTCACTACTTTTGTTACTATTATTCCCTCCTCTCTGTCTTCAGTAACCCCTTTTGTTTAGGGTTTTAAAGACACGGTCTTTGAAATCTCAACAAAGTAGGTATTACTGTTATCACTTTAAAGATAAAATAATAAAACTGAAGCAGAGCAGGTTGAATAATTTGTCTAAGTCCACACAGAAAATTAAGTACCAGAGCCAGGCCTTCTGACAGCAAAATAGTATTATATCTTGAGCTATTCAAATCCCTTTGAGAAAACTCCTAATTGGAATTGACCCTTCAGAACCAGAACTGTACATCAGCGTGTCTTTTGGCAAGATAGAGGAAAAGACGCCACCTTGAAAACCCTCCCTACGTGGGTGTCTTTTTCCTTCCCTCTGATCTGCTGCCCACCTCCACAACGTTTACGTGGAAATCAAATCTTGATCCATACCTTGTGGCACAGACTGCAATTGCAATCGTCCCGTCTACTCGACCACTGGCTGCAGTGCAGAGAGACTTATTTAGGAGTTTTTCACCTAACTGCCTTTAGTTCTGCAACTAGAGTCCAGAACTTCTGGGATTATAGTTCAGCTCTGCCATGAAATCTGTGAAAGGTATAATGTCCTTTATTGGAGCTTCAAATTCTCTCTCTGTAATTGATGTGTATGTATTGATATGTAATTGATGTGTATGTATGCCTGTGTGTGTGTGTATACACATAATTAGGCCAGTATTATCATTTTTAATTATTTTTCAGAGTTCAGATTATAAATGCTACCAAATTAAAAAAAAACACTTCACATGATAAAAGTAGATTTACTTCACAAGTGAATTAACTGCTCAAGAAACATTTACGTTCTCCCCCACCGTTAATTATAACACTAAAATGGAAAGACATCAGCCATGGTACCATCTTCTAAAAGCAACTATTGCTAAAGTTTTATAGATCTTTTTTCTTCTCTGTATAAATTTTTATGTAATACTGGATATACTATATATATAATTTTACAGTTTTTTTCACTTGATGGAACAGTATAAACCATTACTGTGATTTTACCATCTCTGTAGCATCCTAGATCACTGGTAGCATAATAATAATTTCATGTAAATTGAGGAGTCTTTTTTTTTAATGTAAGTGATCACTAGATACAGTTATTTAGGCCATTTTCAGTTTTTCATTGAAGTGCTGCTGTGAACATCTTAATATGTAGGTGCTGTTGGAAATATTTTATGATCCAAAGTATAGAAAGTCTTTCAAAGCTTTTCCAAAACACATTCACATTTCACTGGATCATTTAAGTAACAGTTATCAGGAATGTGACTGTGGTTGACTCTGTCTGTGAAAAATATAGGCCACGATCTCAGAGCTAATTAATAGCAGAACCTGGCACTCAAACCTGGGCTTTCTGAGAAAGTCATACTGATGATGTTCTTGCTTTCTGCTCTCCCTGAGGATCCGCATTCCCTTCACTGGTAACAGTAAAATCAGTGACTCTAGGTTCTAGCCATCTCTGGAGTTCCACCTCCAGATTTCTAACTGCCTAGAATATATTTTTTCTATAGATGTTCATATAGAATTGCAAATTCTGTCCTTCTACAACTGAACTATCTTCTATTTCTCTTTTGGTTTTCCCTGTGCCATTATTCCTAGCCCCAGATAGATCTCTCCATCTTTCTCACAATATATCAGCTTAAACCCAGAAGATTAATTTCCTGAATACTTTCTTAAAAATATGGTCTTCTATTCTCAATGCTAGGATTCAGGACAGCATCTTTTCCCGGCTAGATGACTAAAACAAAACATTAAAAAACCTCTTTAGATAAAAACCAATAAACCAGAGCAAAACAAGGACCATGTTATATGTTATAATCTGTCATACTTTCTCTTTGAGATTTTTTTCCTTTGTGTTAAATATTTTTATTTATTTGTAACTTTGATAAATATCCCACTTTATATTTTATTGATGTTTAAAATTAATTTCTTTATAGCTTACTGATTAGTTTTATTTTTTTTAATTTTATTTTATTTTTAAACTTTACAATATTGTATTGGTTTTGCCAAATATCGAAATGAATCTGCCACAGGTATACATGTGTTCCCCATCCTGAACCCTCCTCCCTTCCCATAACATCCCTCTGGGTCGTCCCAGTGCACCAGCCCCAAACATCCAGTATCGTGCATCGAACCTGGACTGGCGACTCGTTTCATATATGATAGTATACGTATTTCAATGCCATTCTCCCAAATCATCCCACCCTCTCCCTCTCCCACAGAGTCCAAAAAACAGTTCTATACATCAGTGTCTCTTTTGCTGTCTCGTATACAGGGTTATTGTTACCATCTTTCTAAATTCCATATACATGCGTTAGTATACTGTATTGGTGTTTTTCTTTCTGGCTTACTTCACTCTGTATAATAGGCTCCAGTTTCATCCACCTCATTAGAACTGATTTTAACCCTCCTTTATATTATCACTTTGGTGATAGGTTCTCTCATGTGCAGAAGCTTTTTAGTGTAATGTCTCATCTGTTTATTTCTGAATTTGTTTCCTTGCCTTTGGAGTCAAATTAAAAAAAAATAATCATTGAGGCCAATGTTCAGGATGTTATCTCCTATGTATTCTTGTAGGAATTGTATAATTTCAGATCTTATATTCAAATCTTCAATTCACTTTGAGTTCATTTGTTTGTATGGTATAAATTAGTAGTCTAGTTTTATTCTTTTGCATATAGTTGAATAATTTTCCTAATACCATGTATTGAAAATACTGTCCTTTCTCCACTGTATGTTCTTAGCCATTTTGTCACTGATAGATAAGGATTATAACTTTGGTCCCCTGAACCTGCACTCTCTACTTTAATATTGTGACAATATGTCCACCTTCTGTTTGTACTTGTGGTCAGAGAAATCAGACTATATGTAAATAAATAAATGAATTTATACCCTCTGGAGAACTTTCACATCAATCTTCTCCACCACTTTTAAATTGTGCGTTAGATCATATGCCTTCATCCATTATATGTAATGACCAAAATCATGTCTTTCTCAGAAGTTCTACGATTGCACAATTATTTATCTCTATCTCTTAAAGAGCAAATAATTCTTTCTCCTTTAAATTTCCTTTGTCATCAAATTACAATGGTCCCATTGTTGTTTATAAATAATCCATGAATGAACTTCACATGAAATCTGACTCCTGACCCTCTCTGTAATTCCATGCTCATTGTGGAAGAAATGCTTGGCTAGTAACTTCCACTATTAATTTTGTTGTTTTACTTCTTTGCATAGAAAATATTCTGACCAATTTTAACATTTTGAATAGAAGTAATTTTCTCTGACTATATTCTTGGTTAAAGACTGGGAGAAATTTGATAATCAGATCAGATCAGATCAGTCGCTCAGTTGTGTCTGACTCTTTGCGACCCCATGAATCGCAGCACGCCAGGCCACATGGTAAAAACTTGTGCTATATTTCTTTTTTTATTAAAACAAAATATATTTCCATTTGGTATAAGAATGTTGGATTTCACTCTCCAAAACAAATAACAAAAAGAACTTGAATAGTTTTTCATTTTATTTTATTTTTAAAAATTGGCATAAATGAAGTTATAGTAAAAAGGTATAAAATGTTCTTAGGAGTTCTCTTGCTGTACCGAAGTGTCTACTAATTGTTGTTCTTATACCAGCTCATCACTTCCTGTCAAAGGTTAAAAAATAATTGTTTGGGCACTGAATAAACCAATAAGAAACACAAGTAAAGGAAAAAGAAACAATATTGAAATGTCTAAATCCTATGTTATTTCTAAAGGTTAGGAAAGAATTCATATTTTCTTTTTAAATGTCAGTTTAATCTGAATGGCAGTGAACCTCGAATAACATTTGAATTTAATGTAGAGCTTTTAAAAATGAAGCTATTGCCTACCTAACTGCCTCTTTTGCTTTTGGGTGAGCATCACATTTGGCTTTCGGCTGATGGGTAGCTAAAGTATCATTTACATTTGAAAGTATAAACATAATAGTTGGCAGTTATTAAAAGAGAAGAAAGAAGCTTTATTGTTGACCAGTGATCATTCTGGGATTTCTGAGGCTCAAAGGGCTGGGTAATGAATGGAGTTATGCAGTTCATCTGTTGTTTTTCAGTCCCTAAGTCATGTCCGACTCTTTGTGATTCCATGGGCTGCAGCACGCCAGGGTTCCCTGTCCTTCACTATCTCCCAGAGTTTGCTCAAAGTCATGTCCATTGAGTCAATAATGCCATCCAACCATCTCATTCTTTGTCACCTACATCTCCTGCTCAGTCTTTCCCAGCATCAGAGTCTTTTCCTGTGAGTCAGCTCTTTGAGTTAAGTGGCCAAAGTATTGGAGCTTCAGCTTCAGCATCAGTCCTTCCAATGAATATTCAGGACTGATTTCCTTTAGGATTGATAGGTTTGATCTGTTTGCTGTCCAAGGGACTCTCAAGAATCTTTTCCAGCACCACAGGTGGAAAGCATTGATTCTTTGGCGCTCAGCCTTCTTTATGGTCACATCCACATATGACTACTGGAAAAACCATAGCTTTGACTATATAGACCTCAGTTGTTCTAGACATTTTGAGTGCTAACATTCTGGAAAGAGAATTGTACAATATACATATATTAAAAATTCTAAAATTTGAAAGACCATAAACTTCAAAAATGCATACACTGCCAGACAAGCAGTCTTTCTAACACATATTTTAAAACAAAAAGTGCAAATGAAATTAAATTATTTGAACTTGGAGTTAATAAAAATTTCTTGCCTAAATGAATCAGCAGCTCTTTGTATATATCAGAAAACAGTCCTTTAAAACAGTTCCTTTAACTGCCTTTGCTCTAAGTTTCAAATAGAATGTCCATAGTTTATATATCTGGCATTGGATAAAAAGTGGAAAAAGAGTTATAAAGGAAAAAAAACTATAAAGTACATTGATATTAAACTTATCCTCAAGATTTTGATTATCTTTCAGTCTGATTTCCTTATCAGTACAGATAGAAAATGTATAGGGTCTTCTTCAGGCTCTATAAAGAAAGCTAAACACTCAGTAAGAACATAATCGTTGACTCTATCCATGCAAAGATGCTAGAATAAATAGCCACTTCACACTCTCCTATTATTACACAGTCAAAATCTCCAAACTGTCTTAAGTCAGTTCTTCCTAACTGCACATTCAGAGAAGAATAAGAGTTACATGATAAGGCATTATGTTATCACAGTCAAATTTTATCGGAAGTAGATTGCTGGGAGAAATATCAATAACCTCAGATATGCAGATGACACCACCCTTATGACAGAAAGTGAAGAGGAACTCAAAAGCCTCTTTAGGAAAGTGAAAGTGGAGAGTGAAAAAGTTGGCTTAAAGCTCAACATTCAGAAAACAAAGATCATGGCATCCGGTCCCACCACTTCATGGGAAATAGATGGGGAAACAGTGGAAACAGTGTCAGACTTTATTTTTCTGGGCTCCAAAATCACTACAGATGGTGACTGCAGCCATGAAATTAAAAGACACTTACTCCTTGGAAGGAAAGTTATGACCAACCTAGATAGCATATTCAAAAGCAGAGACATTAAGTTTCGTCTAGTCAAGGCTATGGTTTTTCCTGTGGTCATGTATGGATGTGAGAGTTGGACTGTGAAGAAGGCTGAGCGCTGAAGAATTGATGCTTTTGAACTGTGGTGTTGGAGAAGACTTTTGAGAGTCCCTTGGACTGCAAGGAGATCCAACCAGTCCATTCTGAAGGAGCTCAGCCCTGGGTGTTCTTTGGAAGGAATAATGCTAAAGCTGAAACTCCAATACTTTGGCCACCTCATGTGAAGAATTGACTTGTTGGAAAAGACTCTGATGCTGGGAGGGATTGGGGGCAGGAGGAGAAGTGGAGGACAGAGAATGAGATGGCTGGAGGGCATCACTGACTCAACGTGAGTTTGAGTGAACTCCGGGAGTTGGTGATGGACAGGGAGGCCTGGCGTGCTGTGATTCATAGGGTTGCAGAGAGTTGGACACGACTGAGCGACTGATCTGATCTGAAGTTATCAAGATGACTTTCACACTTTATTAGATATTTATCAATGACAAATATGCATTGCTGATAGATTCTTAAATGGAGCCAACACATCTTTCATTCTTATATCTTTTGATATTATCCTATCTAATCAATGGCCTGACTTCTCTGGGTACTAATGCATTAATAACATACCGATATGATTATATTATATGGTTTTCTTTTCTTCCTCTGACTATTCCAAATTCCAAATCCTACTTTCTTCCCTATTCCACAAGAAGAAAAATACACTGTGGCTTGTCTTAGTCTGGTCTGCTCTTTGGAATATTTGAGTTTTCCTAGCATGCTTGCAATAGGAACAGATCTATGAGTTTGGGTTGGAATTGATAGCCAAGTGGCTGTAACTTTTCTTCCTGAAATATCAACTGCCTGTCATCTAGTTTGCATGACTCTGCTTGTCATGGTTACTTTTCTAGCAAGCCTGCTATCAAGAAACTGTTTCTGGTCATCTGTCCTGAGTAAAGAAACCTAAGCTCAGAACAAAATTAGGCTCATAATGGATCTCCACTGTCTGAATCTTTGTATAAACTGGTATTCAAATTACTTAGAGTTTAGATGTTTCACTTGAGCTAGTGCTGGCAGAAAGCCATCTATGGCCTGTTCCTCCTTTCTGGCTTTTGCCTGTCCATATAGATTTACTGGCTATTCTATTCCAGCAGAATTTTCATAAATAATTTGTAGCAAATAATCTAGTACTTGTTTACTCTGGAATACAACGCTGTTTTGATTGCTTGTCCAGCTACCAAAGTTTTTGTGGTGTTTAACGGTGTCATGAGCTAGAATCTCACCAGCCTGCTCTTATGGCTCAGTCCCAGGTGAATGTAATTCCAATGATTTGAGAATTTTTCTTGGGGATATAGCTCTTAGTGAATTGATCTATCAGTCTTTAAAGATTAATAAGCTGTTTTAAATCCTTAAGCCTCTAAAGGTAATTGAGATTTTTTTTTTAGCTTTGTACAAATCTACTGTCCATGTTACAATGTACTATTCAAACAAGAAGCTGATGTAATTAAAATAAAATGATTTCAATTAAAATATAAACCATCAGTCCTTTTAAGGCCATATAGGTAGACTGGTACTGAGAAAAATCCTACACTGACAATTTCAAGAGATTTGAGTTTTATGGCTCTTCTGTCACCAATTACCCTTTAAAAAGTTCTTCAAAACAAGGAACAAAAGGCCTAAGGAATTAAACTTTCCCCCAAATCATGAAGTAGGTATTTAGGTAATACATAGAATTAACATGGTGACCTGGAAAGAACACAGGTCTTAAAACTAATTGTAAGCATCTATCAACTTATGTTAGGTCTGTTTGCCCTCAGAACATGAGTAAATTGTCCCTGATTCCTCTGCTTTGGACAATATCTTGTTCAAGCTAGCTTAAGCTTCTGGCAGCCGTCCTTTTGTGGTTCCATCTTCTACTCAGTAACTTCAGTCTGTTAGTTGGTCAGTCATGCCTGACTCTTTGCAATCCCTTGGACTGCAGCATGCCAGGCTTCTCTGTCCATCACCAACTCCCAGAGTTAACTCAAACTCATGTCCATCAAGTTAGTGATGCCATCCAACCATCTCATCCTCTGGTGTCCCCTTCTCCTGCCTACAAATTTTCCCAGCATCCAGGTCTTTTCCAGTGAGTCAGATCTTCCCATCAGGTGGCCAAAGTATTGGAGCTTCAGCTTCAGCATCAGTCCTGCCAATGAATATTCAGGACTGATTTCCTTTAGGATTGATAGGTTTGATCTCCTTGCAGTCCAAGGGACTCTCAAGAATCTTCTCCAACACTACAGTTTAAAGGCATCAATTCTTTGGCACTCAGCTTTCTTTATGGTCCAATTCTCACATCCATACATGACTGCTGGAAAAACCATAACTTTGACCTCAGTAACTTAGGTAAACCCTATCTCCTTCCTTTATCCTTTTAGCCTAGGAGTGAGAGTGACTTCCTGTTACTGCCAGCCTCTAGACTTCCTCACTGCCCTCTGACTAACCATTTGTTATGTGTGTAATCCATTTCTTGTGTTAAAAATTATCCCCACCTCTGTTTTCCTAGTAGAACCATGCCCGATACACTAACTGCATGATTCTGAGCAAGTTACTAAAGAATGTTCTGATTCAATCTTTTTTTTTCCTTTCTTACTTTAGAAGTGTAATTAATAATAGTTGCTTATGGTACTACTGTGGAAATTTCCAAGAGAACTTTCTATGATAGATATTAATAATTTGAACTTAATAATTCATGACTATTAGATGATTGCCATTATGATGCTGTTAGTTTTTGTTAGTTATTAATATAAGCTGGTTTTAGAAAAGGCAGAGGAACCAGAGATCAAATTGCCAACATCTGCTCTATCATGAAAAAAGCAAGTGAGTTCCAGAAAAACACTTATTTCTGCTTTATTGACTATGCCAAAACCTTTGACTGTATGGATCACCATAAACTGTGGAAAATTCTGAAAGAGATGGGAATACCAGACCACCTGACCTGCCTCTTGAGAAACTGGTATGCAGGTCAGGAAGCAACAGTTAGAACTGGACATGGAACAACAGACTGGTTCCAAATAGGAAAAGGAGTTCTTCAAGGCTGTATATTGTCACCCTGCTTATTTAACTTATATGTAGAGTACATCATGAGAAACGCTGGACTAAAAGAAACACAAGCTGGAATCAAGATTTCCGGGAGAAATATCAATAACCTCAGATATGCAGATGACACCACCCTTATGGCAGAAAGTGAAGAGGAACTCAAAAGCCTCTTGGTGAAAGTGAAAGTAGAGAGGGAAAAAGTTGGCTTAAAGCTCAACATTCAGAAAACGAAGGTCATGGCATCAGGTCTCACCACGTCATGGGAAATGGATGGGGAAACAGTGGAAACAGTGTCAGACTTTATTTTTCTGGGCTCCAAAATCACTACAGATGGTGACTGCAGCCATGAAATTAAAAGACGCTTACTCCTTGGAAGGAAGTTATGACCAACCTAGATAGCATATTCAAAAGCAGAGACACTACTTTGCCAACAAAGGTCCTGCTAGTCAAGGCTATGGTTTTTCCTGTGGTCATGTATGGATGTGAGAGTTGGACTGTGAAGAAGGCTGAGCGCCTAAGAATTGATGCTTTTGAACTGTGGTGTTGGAGAAGACTCTTGAGAGTCCCTTGGACTGCAAGGAGATCCAACCAGTCCATTCTGAAGGAGATTAGCCCTGGGTGTTCTTTGGAAGGAATAATGCTAAAGCTGAAACTCCAATACTTTGGCCACCTCATGTGAAGAGTTGACTTGTTGGAAAAGACTCTGATGCTGGGAGGGATTGGCGGCAGGAGGAGAAGTGGAGGACAGAGAATGAGATGGCTGGAGGGCATCACTGACTCAACGTGAGTTTGAGTGAACTCCAGGACTTGGTGATGGACAGGGAGGCCTGGTGTGCTGCAATTCATGGGGTTGCAAAGAGTCGGACACAACTGAGTGACTGAACTGAACTGAACTGAATATATATGCTAGTGTTGTTGCTAAGATGCAGAATAAGTTTCTGATTGATTTTTTTCTCCCCTGCCACATCACTGTTGAGTCCAAAAAAGCAAGACTGTTTTCCCAACCATTTTATTTTTTGAAATCTCAGTAACAAATGATGCAAGCAGACTAGCATTTGTATATTTTTTCAACCAATTAAGTCATCTGTGAACCTTAAATATTTGGGAATACTGCTTGTAGATAATTTAGGGTGCAGGAAAATTAATCAAGGACAATATATGTTATGCCTATTAAATCCCAGACACATCAGTTACCTACAGGGAAGGTGGACTTTTGTGAAAAGTGATAAACTTTATTTTTATTCTCAATTCAGTATTGATTATATTTCTAGAGAGCAATATATTGTTATATTTTCCAAATGAACTTTTCCCAGTCTGCTCTGTTTACCACACGAAACACCAGGTTCTGAAGGATTTTAAGTTTGTAAATGTCAGTTTCAAAGGTGAATGTGAAACACAGGTCACACTGTGTAAGTAACACCTGTTTTTAAGAATCTAAGATAGTGTCGCTCCATGAAACTCATTCTCTGGATCACAGTCTTTCTTCAGTTGATACTAAAAGTATTTCCATTTCCCTAGTTAATTTGAATAGACTGGCAAATTTTTAACAAACATCATGTAGTGGAAAGATCTAAGATGTTGAAATCAGGAAAGCTACGATTCTAGACTGTTATGCCACTTTCTAGCTGCATGATTTGGGGCAGTTCCCCCATCTCTCTAAGCATCGCATTTCTCATTTGTAAAAAAAAAAAAAAAAAAAAGACTAATAATAACCACTATAGGAACAACAGGGTGACAGTGACGGTGTGTTCAAAAAATTGGATTTGGAAGTAATCTTACTCTCTGAGAGCTAAGTAATGAAATCAACTCATAGTTATCTAAATATTAAGCAGTCAGGCTCTGAAGACACATACAGCTTGATTTTGCCCTGGATTCTCCACATAACATTTTGTCCTCTTGAGGGAGGGATTTTAACATTCCCTAAGGAGATCCAACCAGTCCATTCTGAGGGAGATCAGCCCTGGGATTTCTTTGGAGGGAATGATGCTAAAGCTGAAACTCCAGTACTTTGGCCACCTCATGCGAAGAGTTGACTCATTGGAAAAGACTCTGATGCTGGGAGGGATTGGGGGCAGGAGGAGAAGGGGATGACAGAAAATGAGATGGCTGGATGGCATCACTGACTCGATGGACGTGGCTCTGGGTGAACTCCGGGAGTTGGTGATGGACAGGGAGGCCTGGCATGCTGCAATTCATGGGGTCGCAAAGAGTCGGACTCAACTGAGCAACTGAACTAAACTGAACTAAACTGAAGATCAATTTCCTTATTTGTAAGACAGAGATTTAAAAAATATCTATTTCAAAGTTTGTAATTAAATTTAAATTAAAACAGGAAATATTTGGTATAATAGTTAGCTCATTAGCTCATGACTAGTAGGGCAGTTCTGTTCAGTGGCTCAGTCGTGTCCGACTCTTTGTGACCCCATGAATCGCAGCACGCCAGGCCTCCCTGTCCATCACCAACTCCCAGAGTTCACTCAGACTCACGTCCATCGAGTCGGTGATGCCATTCAGCCATCTCATCCTCTGTCATCCCCTTCTCCTCCTGCCTTCATCCCTCCCAGCATCAGGGTCTTTTCCAATGAGTCAACTCTTCGCATGAGGTGGCCAAAGTACTGGAGTTTCAGCTTTAGCATCAGTCCTTCCAATGAACACCCAGGACTGATCTCCTTTAGGATGGACTGGTTGGACCTCCTTGCAGTCCAAGGGACTCTCAAGAGTCTTCTCCAACACCACAGTTCAAAAGCATCAATTCTTTGGCGCTCAGCTGTCCTTATAGTCCAACTATCACATCCATACATGACTACAGGAAAAACCATAGCCTTGACTAGACAGACCTTTGTTGGCAAAGTAATATCTCTGCTTTTTAATATTCTATCTAGATTGTCATAACTTTCCTTCCAAGGAGTAAGAGTCTTTTAATTTCATGGCTAGTAGTTAGCTTATGACTAAGTTAAATATCAACCCACTGTTGAGATGGTTTACAATAGATCTCTATTGTTTGAAATTGACCATCTTAAGAAAACTCCTTGTTGACTGCAGGCATGAAATTAAAAGATGCTTGCTCCTTGGAAGAAAAGCTATAACCAACCAAGACAGCATATTAAAAAGCAGAGACATTACTTTGTCAGTAAAGGTACATCTAGTCTAAGCTATGGTTTTTCTACTAGTCATGTATTGATGTGACAGTTGGGCTATAAAGAAAGCTGAGTGCTGAAGAATTGATGCTTTTGAACTGTGGTGTTGGAGAAGACTCTTGAGAGTCCCTTGGACTGCAAGGAGATCCAACCAGTCCATGCTAAAGGAATTTAGTTCTGATGTTCATTGGAAGGACTGATGTTGAGGCTGAAACTCTAATACTTTGTCTACCTGATGCGAAGAATGGATTCTTTGGAAAATATCCTGATGCTGGGAAAGATTGAAGGCAGGAGAAGGGGACTACAGAGGATGAGATGGTTGGATGGCACCACCCGACTTGATGGACATGAGTTTGAGCAAGCTCCGGGAGTTGGTGATGGACAAGGAGGCCTGGTGTGCTGCAGTCCATGGGGTCACAAAGAGTCAGACATGACTGAGTGGCCAAACTGAACTGAAGGAAACTCCTGGGGACCAAAATGAGAAAGTAACCTGACTGAAAATATGAACATATCAAGAGAAAGACTGCAACAATTGTAAGGAGAAAGTTTGTCAATGAAGAAATAAAAATTGAAAAAGTAAGTGACAGGCTAAAACATTGGCAATGAATATTCAAACTAGTCAGCAGGAGAAGATACCCTACCAGACTGAAGTTAATACCTGGGCTCTCTGGTAGCCCCGTCAGAATTCAGTGCCATTAATTATACAGCAAGTCTGAGACTCTAATGAGACTATCAGTGGAGACAGCTGGATTTAAGATCAATTGGCATAAACCACGTAGGCTTGACATTTATTAACTATTGAATATTTGTCAGTTTAATAGAACTCAGATAATAGATTGTCATAAAAATTAAATGCTTCAAAACACACAAAATAATAGCACTAAATACATGTTATTTAATAAAGTTCAGTTCAGTTCAGTTCAGTTGTTCAGTCGTGTCCGACTCTTTGCGACCCCATGAACCGCAGCACGCCAGGACTTCCTGTCCATCACCAACTCCTGGAATTCACTCAGACTCATGTCCGTTGAGTCAGTGATGCCATGCAGTCATCTCATCCTCTGTTGTCCCCTTCTCCTCCTGCCCTCAATCTTTCCCAGCACCAGGGTCTTTTCAAATGAGTCAGCTGTTCATATCAGGTGGCCAAAGTATTGGAGTTTCAGCTTCAACATCAGTCCTTCCAATGAACACCCATGACTGATCTCCTTAGGATGAACTGGTTGGATCTCCTTGCTGTCCAAGAGACTCTCAAGAGTCTTCTCCAACACCACAGTTCAAAAGCCTCAATTCTTCGGTGCTCAGCTTTCTTCACAGTCCAACTCACATCCATACATGACCACTGGAAAAACCATAGCCTTGACTAGACAGACCTTTGTTGGCAAAGTAATGTCTCTGCTTTTTAATAGACTGTCTAGTTTGGTCATAACTTTCCTACAAAGGAGTAAGTGTCTTTTAATTTCATGGCTGCAATTACCATCTGCAGTGATTTTGGAGCCAAGAAAAATAAAGTCAGCCACTGTTTCTGCTGTTTCCTCATCTATTTGCCATGAAGTGATGGGAACAGATGCCATGATCTTAGTTTTCTGAATGTTGAGTTTAAGCCAACTTTTTCACTCTCTTCTTTCACTTTCATCAAGAGGTTCTTTAGTTCTTCTTCACTTTCTGCCATAAGGGTGGTGTCATCTGCATATCTGAGGTTACTGATATTTCTCGCAGCAATCTTGATTCCAGCTTGTGCTTCCTCCAGCCCAGCATTTCTCATGATGTACTTTGCATATAAGTTAAATAAGCAGGGTGACAATATACAGCCTCGACATACTCCTTTTCCTATTTGGAACCATTCTGTTGTTCCATGTCCAGTTCTAACTGTTGCTCTCTGACCTGGATATAGGTTTCTCAAGAGGCAGGTCAGGTGGTCTGGTATTCCCATCTCTTTCAGAATTTTCCACAGTTTATGGTGATCCATACAGTCAAAGGATTTGGCATAGTCAATAAAGCAGAAATAGATGTTTTTCTGGAACTCTCTTGCTTTTTCGATGATTCAGTGAATGTTGGCAATTTGATCTCTGGTTCCTCTGCCTTTTCTAAAACTAGCTTGAACATCTGGAAGTTCATGGTTCACATATTGCTGAAGCCTGGCTTGGCAAAATTTGACCATTACTTTACTAGCATGTGAGATGAGTGCAATTGTGCGGTAGTTTGAGCATTCGTTGGCATTGCCTTTCTTTGGGATTGGAATGAAAACTGAACTTTTCCAGTCCTGTGGCCCCTGCTGATTTTTCCAAATTTGCTGGCATATTGAGTGCAGCATTTTCACGGCGTCATGTTTCAGGATTTGAAATAGCTCAACTGGTATTCTATCACCTCCACTAGCTTTGTTCAGAATGATGCTTCCTAAGGCCCACTTGACTTCACATTCCAGGATGTCTGGCTCTAGGTCAGTGATCACACCATCGTGATTATCTGAGTCATGAAGATCTTCTTTTTACAGTTCTTCTGTGTATTCTTGCCACCTCTTCTTAATATCTTCTGCTTCTGTTAGGTCCCTACCATTTCTGGATGAACTCCCGAGGTCAGTAAGTGCCCAATATGCTACTGGAGATCAGTGGAGAAATATCTCCAGAAAGAATGAAGAGATGGAGCCAAAGCAAAAACAATACCCAGTTGTGGATGGGACTGGTGATAGAAGCAAGGTTTGATTCTGTAAAGAGCAATATTGCATTGGAGCCTGGATTGTTGGGTCCATGAATCAAGGCAAATTGGAAGTGGTCAAACAGGGGATGAGAAGAGTGAACATCGACATTCTAGGAATCAGTGAACTAAGATGGACTGGAATGGGTGAATTTAACTCAGATAACCATTATATCTACTACTATGGGCAGGAATCCATTAGAAGAAATGGAATAGCCATCATAGTCAACAAAAGAGTCTGAAATGCAGTCCTGGATGCAATCTCAAAAAACAACAGAATGATCTCTGTTAGTTTTTTTTTAATTTAATTTTATTTTTAAACTTTACATAATTGTATTAGTTTTGCCAAATATCAAAATGAATCCGCCACAGGTATACATGTGTTCCCCATCCTGAACCCTCCTCCCTCCCCATCTGTTAGTGTTTAAGGCAAACCATTCAATATCACGGTAATCCAAGTCTATGCCCCAACCAGTAATGCTGAAGAAGCTAAAGTTGAACAGTTCTATGAAGTCCTACAAGGCCTTCTAGAACTAACACCCCAAAAAGATGTCCTTTTCATTTTAGGGGACTGGAATGCAAAAGTAGGAAGTCAAGAAACACCTGGAGTAACAGGCAAATTTGGCCTTGGAGTATGGAATGAAGCAGGGCAAAGGCTAATAGAGTTTTGCCAAGAAAATGCACTGGTCATAGCAAACACCCTCTTCCAACAACACAAGAGAAGACTGTACACATGAACATCACCAGATGGTTGACACTGAAATCAGATTGATTATATTCTTTGCAGCCAAAGGAGAAACTCTATACAGTCAGCAAAAACAAGACCAGGAGCTGACTGTGGCTCAGATCATGAACTCCTTATTGCCAAATTCAGACTGAAATTGAAGAAAGTCGGGAAAACCACTAGACCATTCAGGTATGACTTAAATCAAATCCCTTATGTCTATACAGTGGAAGTGAGAAATAGATTTAAGGGACTAGATCTGATAGGCAGAGTGCATAATGAACTACAGATGGAGGTTTGTGACATTGTACAGGAGACAGGGATCAAGACCATTCCCATAGAAAAGAAATGCAAAAAAGCAAAATGGCTGTCTGAGGTGGCCTTACAAATAGCTGTGAAAAGAAGGGAAGCGAAAAGCAAAGGAGAAATGTAAAGATATACCCATTTGAATGCAGAGTTCCAGAGAATAGCCAGGAGAGATAAGAAAGACTTCCTCAGTGATCAATTCAAAGAAATAGAGGAAAACAATAGCATGGGAAAGACTAGAGATCTATTCAAGAAAATTAGAGATACCAAGGGAACATTTAATTTAATAAAGTAACAACTACAAAATTGTGATGCAATGCTTGAACCGTATAAAATAGAAGTACTCTGTGCTTGGAATGACAGAGATGAAGGAAGACAGATATCTATTTTTTTATTTTTAATTTTTCTGCTTGTTTTTAAAAAAAAAATTCAAAGGTTCTCTGCAGATAAGCAGAGAACTGCTTATGATCACTGACAAAAGATTTTAAGCTTTTCTTCCTCAAATAAAAATGTAACTGTGTTGATTTTTTCATACTTTCCCTTAAAATCAACCTGTTACTAATAACCCAAATTCACTCTTTACTTATTATTTCAGTCAGCACATCATTAAGTATGTAACTTAGTCATTTATAACTCAAAGAATACATGTTGGATGAGAAGTAATATCAAAGGACACTGAGACTAAAAATAATGATACAATACTGCTTTTTGCCAATAAAGGTCCAACTGATCAAAGCTGTGGTTTTTCCAGTAGTCATGTATGGATGTGAGAGTTGGACCATAAAGAAAACTGAGTGCCAAAGAATTGATGCTTTTGAACTGTGGTGTTCGAGAAGACTCTTGAGAGTCCCTTGGACTGCAAGGAGATCCAACCAGTCCATCCTAATGGAAATCAGTCCCAAATATTCATTGGAAAGACTGATGCTGAAGCTAAAACTCCAATCTTTGGCCACCTGGTGCGAAGAACTGACTCATTTGAAAAGACCCTGATGCTGTGAAATATTGAAGGTGGAAGGAGAAGGGGACAACATAGGATGAGATGGTTGGATGGCATCACTGACTCAATAGACATGAGCTTGAGTAAACTCCGGAATTGGTGAGTTGGACAGGAAGGCCTGGGGTGCTGCAGTCTATGGGGTCGCAAAGTGTCGGACACTACTGAGAAACTAAACTGAACTGAACTGGTCTTTTAATAGTCAACCTAGTAGGGAAGAAATATAGAATAAAATTCTTATAAGAGACAAATATTTTCTACAGAAAACTACAATACAATGTGACAGATTCTATAGTAGAAGAATATATTGACTATTATGGGAAAAAAAGGGAATAATAAAAGGCAAGAACACAATGTAACATTTGAGCCAGATATTAAAACTGAGGAGAAGGAAATGGCAACCGACTCCAGTATTCTTGCCTGAAAAACTCCATGGATGGAGGAGCATAGTAACCTACAATCCATGGGGTCACAAAGAGTTGGACACGACTGAGTGACTTCACTTCACTTCACTTCACTTCAGTGGAAGAATAGAAGAATAGAATTCTTCACTTCATCCGAGAATAGAATGGATATTCCAAGGAAAAACACGTGACAAAAAGAAGTGGCATATACCTGCTTAGAGAGTTCTGTGAGGGCACCAAATGTTTGAGATCAGTTATAAATTTAGGGTGCTGCATTAAGATTGCTGCATTTTCAGGCAAAACCTTCAGGTGATGGTAGACAGATAGGCCAAGATAAGCTTTACGTTGTCCTTTTCTATGCCATGCATGCTAACAAATTGAGCCTTATTCCCACAAATAGCTGTGTATCAGAAAAGTGTTTTTTAAAATACAGCGTATAGCACATTATTTTTATTATGCATGTAGATATTATAGTTGGCTGTGCAAAGGCATATACAGGACAGGAAACAAAAATTGTGTTTTTGTTATATTTCTCTTTGTATTACCCAGATGGGAATCATATTTCTGAGTTTAATCTTACTATCACCATTCTTTAAGCAAATTAGGCTAGGTAAAATTGTTTTAATGCAAGGATGGTAACATGATCATCATTTGTTGCTATCTTGGTATTTAATGTCAGCTAATTTTTTTAATTTCCCATAAGATGGAGCAAATTGTGATGAAAGATTATAAAAATAGCCAGAAAAAGTCAATTGGATTTGTTATAGTCTATGCAATAGTGTCAGGGCAAAAGAAAGATTAGATATAAATTAATGAACCATTCAACTAGTGGGAAAATAACACTAGACGTAATCTGTCTAGATAATTTATGTAATTTTAACATTTATACCCAAATTAGAAAGTTAAATAACCAAAATACTTCTATGTTCATACTAGTCTATTAGAAAACATTGGATAACACAGAGAAGCTTCTCCAAGGATATCTCATCACCATCTTTTGCAAAAGCTATACTCCCTTTGCCATCATTAATCTTGGCTTTCAACACCTCAGCACAAGAGACAAATAGACTATGTGAATTTGGAAGTGATGATTGATTAGACTAGTACTCTCGACAGGAGGACCTTGAATAGTAGTTGTATATAGATCTTCTTTTCTCATATATACTTTCTAAATTATCCATATATATTGTTCCACCTGATTTTTCTTTTGCCACACAAAGAAAAAACCATTCACACATGAGATTTGAAAAACATCAGAAACAGCTAGGGAATTGCCTGTCACAGTGGCTGTTCTGATAATTAACCACACTCAGGCAATGTGGGATTCAATTAAACAAAACAGTCCTCCAACTCAAATTTAAAAATGATATCCAGGCTTTGCAAAAGTTTTTTTGAGGTAATTATAAAACTAGAAATGGGACAAAATAGAAAATACATTGCTGATTATTAACAGAAATGGAGAAAGGGAAATGTATGACTTATTCAAATGGTTTACATCTCTATATATGTCTCAATATGCATTCCAAAGGACTTAAAAATAGAACTGAATAGTTATTTTAAAATGTGTAATATGAAGTGGAGTATATGGTCAATATTAAATTCTTTCATATTTATTATAATCATAAAATTTACAGAGGCCAGGATCCCATACTAATACCACTTTGCATCTCATTACACTAGGAGAGAAGGTAATTTCTTTTTTCCTTGATGGTCTTGCTGAAAAATAGTTGCCCAAATGTGTGTGGGTTTATCTCTGGCTTCTCTATTCTTTTCAGTTGATCTGTGTTTTTATGACAGTATCATGCTCTTTGGGTTACTATAGATTTTTAACATAGTTTGATATCAGGAAATATGCCTCCATCTTTACTCTTGCTCAGCATTGCATTGAATATCTGGAGACATTTGTGGTTTTCCATGAATTGTATCATTGTTTTATTTTTTCCCATTTCTGTGAGAAATGTCATTGGAATTTTGAAAGAAATTGAATATGTAGATTGCTTAAGTATTTGTGACATTTTAACCATATTAATTATTCCATTACATGAACATAGGATATCTTTCCATTTATTTGTGTCTTCTTCAATTTCTTTCTTCAGAGTTTTACAGTTTCCAGAATAAAGATTTTTCACTTCCTTGTTGTTGTTCAGTGGCAAAGTCATGTCCAACTCTCTACAACCCCATGGACCTCAGCATGCCAGGCTTCCCTTTCCTTAACTATCTCTCTCAGAGCTTGCTCAAACTCTTGTCCATTGTGTTGATGATGCTATCCAACAATATCATCTGTTTCCCCCTTGTTCTCCTTCCCTCAATCCTTCCCAGTATCAGGGTCTTTTCCAAAGAGTCAGGTCTTTGCATTGGGTGGCCAAAGTATTAGAGCTTCAGCATCAGTCCTTCCAGTGAATATTCAGGGTTGATTTCCTTTACGATTAACATTGACTGGTTTGATCTCCTTGCTGTCTAAGGGACTCTCAAGAGTCTTCTGCAGCACCACAATTTGAAAGCATCCCTCAGCCTTCTTCATGGTACAGCTCTTACATCCATACATGACTACTGGAAAAACCATTGCTTTGACTATACGGACCTTTGTCAGCAAAGAGAAGGATGTCTCTGCTTTTTAATACACTGTCTAGGTTGGTCATAGCTTTTCTTCCAAGGACCAAGTATCTTTTAATTACAGGGCTGCAGTCACCATCTGCAGTGATTTTTGAGTCCAAAAAGAGAAAATTCTATTTTCTCTTCTATTTCCCATGAGGTGATGGGACCTGATACCATGTTCTTAGTTTTTTGAATGTTGAGTTTCAAGCCACCTTTTTCACTATCCTCTTTCAGCCTCATCAAGAGGCTCTTTAGTTCCTCTTTGCTTTCTGCCATTAAAGTGGTATTATCTGCATATATTTGAGGTTATTGATATTTCACCCAGCAATCTTGATTCTAGCTTGTGATTCATCCAGCCCAGCATTTTGCATGCTATACACTGCATAGAAATTAAATAAGCAGGGTGACAATATATAGCCTTGACGTATATCCAGTCCATTTCCCCATGTTCAGTTCTAACTGTTGCTTCTTGACCTGCATACAGCTTTCTCGGGTATCAGGTAAGGTGATCTGATATTCCCATCAGTTGAAGAATGTTCCACAGTTTATTGTGATCCACACAGTCAAAGGCTTTAGCATAGTGAAGCAGAAGTAGACGTATTTCTGGAATTTCCTTGCTTTTTTCTATGATTCAATAAACGTTGGAAATTTAACCTCTGGTTCCTCTGCCTTTTTAAAATCCAGTTTGTACATCTGGAAGTTTTCAGTTCATGTACTGCTGAAGCCTAGCTTGAAGGAATTTGAGCATTATCTTGGTAGCATGTGAAATGAGCACAATTGTACAGTAGTTTGAGCATTCTTTGGCACTGCCCTTCTTTGGGATTGGAATGAAAACTCACCTTTTCCAGTCCTGTGGTCACTGCTGAATTATCCAAATTGCTGACATATTGACTGCAGCACTTCAACAGCATCATCTTTTAGGATTTTAAATAGATCAGCTGTAATTCCATCACCTCCACTAGCTTTGTTTGTACTAATACTTCTAAAGCCTATTCGATTTTACGCTCCAGTATATCTAGCTCTATGTGAGTGACCACACTATTGTGCTTATCTGGATCATTAAGACTTTTTTGTATAGTTCTTCTGTGTATTTTTGCCAACCTTTCTTGATCTCTTTTGTTTCTGTTAGGTCATTACCTTTACTGTCCTTTATTGTGCCCATTCTTGCATGAAACATTCCCTTGGTTTTGCCTCCTTAGTTATATTTATTCCTATATATTCATATTGGGTTTGCCTGGTGGCTCAGACAGTAAAGAATCTGCTGCAATGTGGGAGACCAGGGTTCAGTTTCTGCATCAGGAAGATTCCCTGGATAAGGACATGGAAAACCACTGCAGTATTCTTGCCTGGAGAATTCCATGGACAGAGGAGACTGCTGGGCTACAATCCAAGGAATCCCAGAGTCAGACAGGACTGATTGAATAACACATATATTCATACTAGATCTATGTCCAAAAGAATTTTTTTCTTAACTTTTTAGATAGTTTATTTGTATGTGTATATGAACACAACTGATTTTTGAATGTTGATTTCATATCCTTCTGTTTTACTGAATTCATTTGTTAGTTTAAGAGTTTTGGGGTGGAGTCTTTAGTGTTTTCTATATAAAACATATTATCTGCCGACAGTGAAAATTTTACTTCCCTTTTTCTGATTTGAAGGCCTTGTATATGCTTTTCTTGTCTAATTGCTCTGGCTGGAATTTCTAGTATGCATTGAAGAGAAGTGGTGAGAATGGGCATCCTTGACTTATTGCTGATATTCTGCTGCTGCTGAGTCGCTTCCATCGTGTCTGACTCTGTGTGACCCCATAGATGGCAGCCCACCAGGCTTCCCCATCCCTGGGATTCTCCAGGCAAGAACACTGGAGTGGGTTGCCATTTTCTTCTCCAATGCATGAAAGTGAAGTTGATCAGTCGTGTCCGACTCTTCGCAACTGCATAGACTGCAGCCTACCAGGCTCCTTCGTCCATGGGATTTTCTAGGCAAAAGAACTGGAGTGGGGTGCCATTGCCTTCTGTGACTGCTGATATTGGGGGGGGGGAGAAAAAAGTTTTTCATCATTGAATGTGATATTAGCTGTGGACTTCTTATATATGACCTTTATAATGTTAAGGTACATTTCTTCTATACTTTATTTAAGAGCTTTTATCAGGAAAATGTGGTAAATTTTAAAAGTGCTTCTTTATCTATTGAAATGATCATCAGATCAGATCAGTCGCTCAGTCATGTCCGACTCTTTGCGACCCCATGAATCGCAGCACGCCAGGCCTCCCTGTCCATCACCAACTCCCGGAGTTCACTGAATTCATGTCCATCAAGTCAGTGATACCATTCAGCCATCTCATCCTCTGTCGTCCCCTTCTCCTCCTGCCCCCAATCCCTCCCAGTATCAGAGTCTTTTCCAACAAGTCAACTCTTCGCATGAGGTGGCCAAAACTGGAGTTTCAGCTTTAGCATCATTCCTTCCCAAGAAATCCCAGGGCTGATCTCCTTTAGAATGGACTGGTTGGATCTCCTTGCAGTCCAAGGGACTCTCAAGAGTCTTCTCCAACACCACAGTTCAAAAGCATCAATTCTTCGGTGCTTAGCCTTCTTCAGAGTCCAACTCTCACATCCATACATGACCACAGGAAAAACCATAGCCTTGACTAGATGAACCTTTGTTGGCAAAGTAATCTATGCTTTTGAATATGCTATCTAGGTTGGTCATAACTTTCCTTCCAAGGAGTAAGCGTCTTTTAATTTCATGGCTGCAGTCACCATTTGTAGTGATTTTGGAGCCCAGAAAAATAAAGTCTGACACTGTTTCCACTGTTTCCCCATCTATTTCCCATGAAGTGGTGGGACCGGATGCCATGATCTTCGTTTTCTGAATGTTGAGCTTTAAGCCAACTTTTTCACTCTCCTCTTTCACTCTCATCAAGAGGCTTTTGAGTTCCTCTTCACTTTCTGCCGTAAGGGTGGTGTCATCTGCATATCTGAGGTTATTGATATTTCTCCCAGCAATCTTGATTCCAGCTTGTGTTTCTTCTAGTCCAGCATTTCTCATGATGTACTCTGCATATAAGTTAAATAAACCGAGTGACAATATACAGCCTTGACGAACTCCTTTTCCTATTTGGAACCAGTCTGTTGTTCCATATCTAGTTCTAACTGTTGCTTCCTGACCTGCATACAAATTTCTCAAGAGGCAGATCAGGTGGTCTGGTATTCCCATCTCTTTCAGAATTTTCCACAGTTTATTGTGATCTACACAATCAAAGGCTTTGGCATAGTCAATAAAGCAGAAATAGATGTTTTTCTGCAACTCTCTTGCTTTTCCTATGATACAGCGGATGTTGGCAATTTCATCTCTGGTTCCTCTGCCTTTTCTAAAACCAGCTTGAACATCAGGAAGTTCACGGTTCACATATTGCTGAAGCCTGGCTTGGAGAATTTTGAGCATTACTTTACTAGTGTGTGAGATGAGTGCAATTGTGCGGTAGTTTGAGCATTCTTTGGCATTGCCTTTCTTTGGGATTAGAATGAAAACTGACCTTTTCCAGTCCTGTGGCCACTGCTGATTTTTCCAAATTTGCTGGCATATTGAGTGCAGCACTTTCACAGCATCATCTTTCAGGATTTGGAACAGCTCAACTGGTATTCCATCACCTCCACTAGCTTTGTTCATAGTGATGCTTTCTAAGGCCCACTTGACTTCACATTCCAGGATGTCTGGCTCTAGGTGAGTGATCACACCATCATGATTATCTGGGTCGTGAAGATCTTTTTTGTACAGTTCTTCTGTGTATTCTTGCCATCTCTTCTTAATATCTTCTGCTTCTGTTAGGTCCATACCATTTCTGTCCTTTATCGAGCTCATCTTTGCATGAAATGTTCCTTTGGTATCTCTGATTTTCTTGAAGAGATACCTAGTCTTTCCCATTCTGTTGTTTTCCTCTATTTCTTTGCATTGATCACTGAAGAAGGCTTTCTTATCTCTTGCTATTCTTTGGAACTCTACCTTCATATGTTTATATCTTTCCTTTTCTCCTTTGCTTTTCGCTTCTCTTCTTTTCACAGCTATTTGTAAGGCCTCCCCAGACAGCCATTTTGCTTTTTTGCATTTCTTTTCTATGGGAATGGTCTTGATCTCTGTCTCCTGTACAATGTCACAAACCTCATTCCATAGTTCATCAGGCACTCAATCTATCAGATCTAGGCCCTTAAATCTATTTCTCACTTCCACTGTATAATCATAAGGGATTTGATTTAGGTCATACCTGAATGGTCTAGTGGTTTTCCTTACTTTCTTCAATTTAAGTCTGAATTTGGCAATAAGGTGTTCATGGTCTGAGCCACAGTCAGCTCCTGGTCTTGTTTTTGCTGACTGTATAGAGCTTCTCCTTCTTTGGCTGCAAAGAATATAATCAATCTGATTTCGGTGTTGACCATCTGGTGATGTCCATGTATAGAGTCTTCTCTTGTGTTGTTGGGAGAGGGTGTTTGTTATGACCAGTGCATTTTCTTGGCAAAACTCTATCAGTCTTTGCCCTGCTTCATTCCGTATTCCAAGGCCAAATTTGCCTGTTATTCCAAGTGTTTCTTGACTTCCTACTTTTGCATTATAGTCCCCTATAATGAAAAGGACATCTTTTTTGGGTGTTAGTTCTAAAAGGTCTTGTAGGTCTTCATAGAACCGTTCAACTTCAGCTTCTTCAGCGTTACTGGTTGGGGCATAGACTTGGATTACTGTGATATTGAATGGTTTGCTTTGGAAATGAACAGAGATCATTCTGTCGTTTTTGAGATTGCATCCAAGTACTGCATTTCCGACTCCTTTGTTGACCATGATGGCCACTCCATTTCTTCTGAGGGATTCCTGCCCGCAGTAGTAGATATAATGGTCATCTGAGTTAAATTCACCCATTCCAGTCCATTTCAATTTGCTGATTCCTAGAATGTTGACATTCACTCTTGCCATCTCTTGTTTGACCACTTCCAATTTGCCTTGATTCATGGACCTGACATTCCAGGTTCCTATGCAATATTGCTCTTTACAGCATCAGACCTTGCTTCTATCACCAGTCACATCCACAGCTTTTTAACCTTCATTTTGTTAATGTGATGTATCACACTTATTTATTTGCATATATCAAATCATCCTTGCATCCCAGGGATAAATCCCACTTGGTCATAGTGTATGAGGATATCTGTGTCCTATTGAATTCAACTTGCTAGTATTTTACTAACGATTTTTATCTATATTTAGCAGGATTATTGGCTTATAATTTTGTTTTCTTGTGGTATACTCTTCTGACTTTGTATCACAATAATGCTGGCCTCATAAAAGGAGTTTGTAAGTGGTTTCTCTTTTTAAGCTGAAGAGGTAAATAGACAGAAATACAACAACAGTAAAGACTTCGATATTCCACTTTCATCCCCATCTAGATGAAATTGATCTAACAGACATGTACAAAATATCCCATCATGCAGCAGCAAAATACACATTCCTCTTAAGCACGCAGGGAACATTTTTCAGAACAGATAAAATGTTAGGCCACAGAACAAATTTTAACAGATTAAGATTTATATTTTATTAAATCATATTTCTGACTTTAATAATATAAAAGTAGAAGCCAATAACAGAAAGGTAAATGAAAAATTCAAAAATATTTAATAATAAACAATACACATAACTGATTTTCAAATGCATTACTAAGTGAAAGATGTTGGACTTGAGTGTTAGCACAATGTACAATTTTACATATATGACAGGAAAAGCAAAACTATAGGGATGCAAAACAGTCATTTTTAGGGTTGGAAGTAGGAAATTAAATATAGAAGGAAACAATGAAACTTTTAGGGACAATAGGAGTATTTTATGTCTTGATGGTTACAAGGCTATTTGTCAGAATTAACTGAGTTATAATATGAAAAGCATGAATTTTACAGTATGTAAATTTTATCTTGGTAAATCTTATTTAAGTGTACACATAATTATACAATTACTGGATACTGTACTCAGGATTTCTAATTTAGTAGATATGTGCTTAGTCACTCAGTCATGTCCGACTCTTTTCAACCCCATGGACTGTAGCCCACCAGGCTCCTCTGTCCATGAAATTCTCCAGGAAAGAATACTGGAGTGAGTTGCCATACCCTCCTCCAGGGGATCTTTCCAACTCAGGAATCGAACCCAGGTCTCCCGCATTGCAGGTGGATTCTTTACCATCTGAGCCACCAGGAGAGCCCTGTAGTGGATATGGGTGGAGCTCAAATCTTCCACTTCTACTAAGTGGCTTGATGATACTGATGCTACTGGTCTGAGGTCACGCTTTGAGAACCATAACTTTAGACTAATGCTCCTGAGAATTAACTATATGCTGAATGATCAGAAGTACTCTTAAAATATGTACACGGATTTAGGGAGCCTGAAATCCTGTTTATCCAACAAGTTCTATTACTGTTGGCCCTTGTGCTGTTGGCACATTATATATAAGGTCTTAGGTATTTTGTGCTTGTTATCCTAAATTACTAATAGAAACTGAGGTACATACAATGCTAATAACAAGCACTGAGTGAGAAATCAAGGACTGACACCTAATTTTGTGACTGCTAGTGTAATGTGTTTGGCTGATGTAAAGCACAATTGCAAAGAATGTTAAAACTACCACACAATTGCACTCATCCCATGCTTTGAGCTAGCAAAGTAATGCTCAAAATTCTCCAAGCTAGGCTTCAAAAGTATGTGAACGGAGAACTCCCAGATGTTCCGGCTGGATTTAGAAAAGGCAGAGGAACCAGAGATCAAATTGCCAACAAGTGTTGGATCATAGAAAAAGCAAGAGAATTCCAGAAAAACATCTACTTCTGCTTCATTTACTATACTAAAGTTTTGACTGTGTGGATCAAAATAAACTTTGGAAAATTCTTCAAGAGATGGGGATACCAGACCATCTTATCTTCCTCCTTATAAACCTGTATGCAGTTCAAGAAGCAACAGTTAGAACCAAGCATGGAACAATGGACTGGTTCAAAATTGGGAAAGGAGTACATCAAGGCTGTAGACTGTCACCCTGCTTATTTAACTTATATGTAGAGTACATAATGCGATATACTGGGCTGGATGAAGAACAAACTGGAATCAAGACTGCTGGGAGAAATATCAATAACCTCAGATATACAGATAACATCACCCTTAGGGCAAAAAGCAAAGAGGAACTGAAGAGTCTCTTGATGAAGGCGAAAGAAGAGAGTGAAAAAGCTGGCTTAAAACTCAACATTCAAAAGGTAAGATCATGGCATTCAGTTCCATCACTTCAAGGCAAATGGATGAGAAAACAAAGGAAACAGTGACAGACTTTATTTTATTTGGCTCTAAAATCACTTCAGATGGTGACTGCAGTCATGAAATTAAAAGACGCTTGGCCCTTGGAAGAAAAGCTATGACCAACCTAGACAGTATATTAAAAAGCAAAGACATTACTTTGCTGACAAAGATTCATATAGTCAAAGCTATGGTTTTTCCAGTCATGTATGAATATGAGAGTTGGACCATAAAGAAAGCTGAGCACCAAAGAATTGATGTTTTTGAACTGTGGTGTTGGAGAAAACTCTTGAGAGTCCCTTGGACTGCAAGGAGATCAAACCAGAGTCAATCCTAAAGGAAATCAACCCTGAATATTCATTGGAAGGACTGATGTTGAAACTGAAGCTCCAATACTTTGGCCACCTAGTGAGAAGAGCTGACTCATTGGAAAAAACCTTGATGTTGGGAAAGACTGAAGGCAGGAGGAGATGGGGATGACAGAGAATGAGATGGATGGATGGCATCAGCGACTCAATGGACATGAGTTTGAACAAGCTCTGGAAGACAGTGAAGGACAGGGATGCCTGGTGTGCTGCAGTCCATGGGGTTGAAAAGAGTCAGACACAATTGACAGACTGAACAACAACAAAGGATAATTACAAATTTAAAACAAAAGGCTTAATTCTCCTTGTTGAAAGTAAGAAAATAGACTTTATCTCACTCTCTTTTCTTGAACTGGTGGTGTTGGTTGCTCAGTTGTGTGAAACTCTTTGCAACCCTGTGGACTGGGGCTTGTTTAGCTCTTCTGTCCATGAGATTTTCCAGGGCAGAATAGTGGTGTATTGCCATTTCCTTCTCAAGGGATCTTCAAGCTTGTTATGGAAAACTCTTTTCTGGTTGAAATATTCTGTAAAATTTTTTAAAAAGCTAATTAATCCTCTTGCCAGCTTTAGGATCCAGAAATGTCTTTTCAAGGACTTAGGCATAACATCTTTCAAATGTAACCATCAAAGAAGGTAGTGCCCTTACTTCCCAGTCTGTGTGATGAAAGGTGTAGTGGCCCACCTTCTGCAGGGCTGAAGTGTTTTTCCCAAACTACTTTCTGCCAGCAACATGCAAGAGAAAGCCATGTAGCTAATATAGATGGGATGGCCACCCTCACTACAAAGTGGATCTAGGATAAACTATGAGTGACACATAGTGCTGTCAAGTCCTCTTACTTGGGACTCATTATTGTTTATCTTGAGAGCATGTATGCAATGGGTTGTATCTGCTTGACTATATAAAAAGGTGAGAGTTTTTTTTTTCCTCCATCTTGTCAATCCCT
Source organism: Bubalus kerabau (assembly GCF_029407905.1). Taxonomy (NCBI): domain Eukaryota; kingdom Metazoa; phylum Chordata; class Mammalia; order Artiodactyla; family Bovidae; genus Bubalus; species Bubalus kerabau. The sequence continues at coordinate 29,217,008 of NC_073645.1, forward strand.
TTATTAAATTGCCTGTAATGCACCTCTGGCTTAATGTTTATTCAATATATATCATTTTTTTCTTTTGGAAACCTCTTTGAGGAGTGTGGTTTTCTGAATTGAAATGGAATATTATTTTTAATTAATATCTCTAATGCTGACTATTTCCTTCCTGTTTATCAATAAAAATCCTACTGGTAGATAACTTCTCCATGAAAGTGGAGGCAACATACTAAGGGAGAAAGAAATCATTGAAAAAGGAGAAAGATATCAGAAAATATATCTTAGTCATTTTCGCTAAGTAAGTAAAATAATTAACAAATAAGCAGAAGAATACATACACACATAAACATACATACATACATATAAGCCAAAATTGGCATGGGCAGAGAAAACAAAATAGCTCTCACATTTTATAGAGCACAGTGAGAAAAACAGGTCTCTTTAAAGTGTGTGTGTTTCCCTTACCTTCATATCTTTAATTCCCTACAGGAGATAAGAGCTACGGAAATGGAGTGGGAGAATGACTCTCAGATTTATTATAGCAATCACTTGATGCTTCCCAATATGGCAGCCAAAATATAAGCACAGAATAATTTCAAAGACTCTCAATTTGGAAAAGCATGTATTTACTCTTTTAAAAAGTTCTCTAAAGGTATTAGATATTTTTTTCTTCCTTCTCCTGCCTCAGGAACTGTCAAAAAGTTCGAATTAGTCCACTTTGTTCTATCATTGGACAGTGTAGACTTTGACTGATGTATACTGAAATATGGATTGGACTTTTCAAAGTGAAAATTCCAATAAGAAGCTAATACAGTTCCTGTGGATATTTTTTTGACAATGTCCTTTTAGAAACTCCTTGAAGAAGACTGTTTCTGGACAAAAAGACATGATGAATCATTCCAAACTGCAAAAACTTCAGCTTACAGAGAAATGTGGGCTAATAAGATTATAATTCAATGAAAATACTATTTTTTTTATTTCAATGACAGGAATATTAGATTATGTCTCCAAAAAGTTATCTAAAATGAATATTATTATCAGTAATCTCTTAGAATTTTACTAACTTCACACTAAAAGAGCAAAGATTTATAAAGAGCTATAATCTTACAGAAATACAATAAAGCTAACACACAAATGAACAGTTTATTAGAGAAAGAATACCAAATTGTAGAAACATTTCAAACATAAAAAGTTAACTGAGAGACTTACCTAAGTCTCAACACTGCTCAACACTTTCCCCAACATCAAACAATTACATCCTGACCACTGCTCTGCACAATTGCCTAAAAGTCCAGGCTACTTGGGGGTATTCACAAGTCCCTTTACAGTCTGGCTCCCATCTTTCCATTTGGCCTTGTCTCCAAAACTTGCATGCCTTACCAGGGGTTCTCAAACTTCATCATGGGTCTGAATTACCTGAACTGTTTGTAAAAACACAGATTCCTTCTTGATGGTACTCTTTCTGACAGGTGTGAGGTGATATCTCACTGTGGTTTTGATTCCATTTCCCTGATGATTAACAATACTGAGCATCTTTTTATGTGTCTGTTGACCATGTGGATTTTCCCTTTGAAAAAAATGTCTAGTGAAGTCTTCTGCCCATTTTTATTTATTTTTATGTTGTAAGGGTTTGAAGTTTGTAGAGGTATACCTGCCAAATGTTTTAATGTTTACAAAGGAAAGAATCCAGGGTCTTGCTTGGCAGAACTAACTTCAGGTGACTGATGAAACAGCAGAATACTCTAATATGCTAAAAATATGAATTCTCTTCAGCCACTTATTGTAAGTAAAATATCTGCATGACAGATAATGCTGATTGGGGAAATGTGAAGTATGTCTGAGAACAAGCAAGCTTTCTAAGCTTTCTCCTCCCCTGACTTAGATCATTAGCCTCATACATCCCCCAATCTAGCTGTAGGACAGCCCACGTGAGAAAATGTGAGTTCTCTAGAGAGGTTCTGAATCACTATACTTAAATGGTTCAGGGAGGAGAGCAAAGAAAAGAGACCAAATCTTCAGTGCTCGCTGCCTTATAAGAAAATTAGCTTTTCCTAATTGAGAAAAAGTGTCCAAGTATTTACCCACAGTGGGGAGCATATAGGTGAAGTAAGGTATTAATAGATGTGGAGTGCTAAGCCGTATGTGTTGGTCTCTGGAATTTCCTACACATGGAAACATTTTGGAGAATAAGAACACCCTCCCAATGCTAGTTGATAATTATCCCTTGAGCCAGTTTCTAGCTTTGAAGCATATGTTTGGCTGTCAATGTTGAGAGTAAAGTGAAAGTCACTTGCTTTCATTTATGGGACTGTAGCACTATGATTCTCATGCCATGTTGATTAGCAATGTGCATTGATCTCTGGGACTAGGCCGAACCTGCATTGCATGGCATATGCAGAGCAGTGCATGACTGAGCTCATTCAGCAACAAATGGACCTTGGAAACTCCCTTTATGTTTATTTTCATCATTTGAGTTCCACTTGATGTTTCTCTTTTTGTGCCCGTCTTTTCATCATTGTAGGCAACAAAACCCCAAGGGAGAATCTAAAGAGCTTCATAAGGAAAGGAAAGTTTTCTCGGAGTGTAGAAATGAGAGCTATACATCAGAAGTTGTGAGTTCTCTGAATTGACCTGCCAGTAAATGGAGGTATTCCATTTGTCATCAATGTGCATTTCATGCAGATACAGCATTCAAGGGGAAACAGAATCATTTGGCAGAGCTCTTGGATTTGTTTACTGACTTTATATCTTCATTTTCTTTCTCTCTCCTACCCCTTCTGGGGAAATCTGTTTACAAGCTCTCTGCTTCCAAGAATTAAAGTTAGGTCCAAGTGTATAAGAGCTAAAATTGTTTGCTTTCATTTATTTTTATTTAAATCAATATGTAAACTACGTAATGGCAGTGTTTGCTATTTCAATACAACTATTTCATTCCACTGGCCATTGCCAATTTTATTTTTCCCCCAGTGTCAAAGATGATATTGGTTAGTAGGGTGGTTTACATTATAAAATCTACCCCCAACCCAGTGAAGTTTCTTTCTTCCCAAGAGTGAAATCTAGAATTTTGTGGTTTACCCCTGAATTTTTAGAAGACCAAGAGCTGTAGTGAAAAACAAACAAAAAAAAAACAAACAAAAAAATAAACCAAGGCTTTACTGGCAATAGGAGGAAAACATCTAATTTTAGTGACATCTTGGCAACTTGGCAGGTATGGTATTTTTGGTAACATCTGGTATCTCATGAAAAATTCCAAATTTTTGGCAAGGAACTCATTGCTCTTTATTACTAGGCTTATCCTTTCTTTTCATCCTTATTCATCTTTTTTTTATCCAGCTTTTCTTTGTGGATATACTTGCCACTCCCCAGACACAGCAGGTCATTTGACTTCCCACTGTATTGATGTATATACTGCTCTCAGAAAAATCTGAATCCCTTCTCTCTGTCTCATGTCCACTTGGCACACTTCAATGCAATCTTTCAGTGCCCAGTTCAGTGTTAATTACTGTTTTTTTCCTGTATAAAATTTCCCATTCTCTCTCATCTTCAGGTAAACTTGATTTTTAATTTAGTTAGCTTTCCTAGAATTATCATTTATCTTTAAAATAACTTTGCTTGTGTGATAGAAAGGTGCACATCTCTGATTCAGTAGATTATGAGCTCTGCAAGGACAGGTACCTTGTCTTCTGAATCTCTCCCCCCCGCAGGAATGCACATTTCCTGACACACAGCATATATTCAATATAGGTTTGTTGAATTAAATAAAACACAAAACAGTGTCATATAAAATGGTTCATGGACAGATGAATACTCACTGCTGAGATACACAGATTTTTAAGTTGCAACAGGGTCAATCACTTTACAGAGGCTATTTAGCAAAGTACTATATCAATCAGGGACCTATTTTCGATTGGATGGTGACAGGTTTACTTTTTGGCTATAAGAATATGAAATATGTTGTATGTATAATTTATTGTTTCATAAAAACTGAAGCCCAAATTCCCTGATACATTTGCAGAGCATCAAATGGACTAATATGAAGGATGCTTACAGTGAAATACTTCAATGCAGATAATGCTATTGGGAAATTTTGTCCGTTGAAAAATTCCAAAACTAACGTGAATATACTTTTAGATTTCTCCCAACTTTTAGAGGAAAGAAAATGTGTTGCAGTTTAGGCTGAACAGAGAATTACAATTATGTTCTACACAAAGGAGATAGTATTCAAGTTTTCCTATGAAGATCCACCAATTATCAAAATTCCCATATCACCCAGAAAGGGAATATAGTACTGTTTTAATCTCAAAGGATATAGTGAAAGAACTTAGTGAATAACTTTATATGTTGTACATCCTACATGGCTTTCCATCTTCCCAGTGAAATTTCTGCCCCTTGCTCCTGCTCCATATATCAATCCTTCCTCTCCTAAAAGAGGGGGGATATACTTAAAATTTTGCCTCAGAATCTGCTTTGGAGAGTTTCTTCCTTTAAATTTTTGTTTGTTTTTATACCTTGTTAGATCCTTTACTTGAATCTATTCTCAACCTGTTAAAGGAGATGTTTTCAACTTTTTAAAAATCCAAACTCCCACCAAGGTCTTACCTAAGGCTGCACTTATTCAGGGTTGTGTTCATCACTGAGATAAAACTGGCAGGTGTGCCCTTTCTTTCCTGAGATTGGACCCTATTCAGGCCTCCCTATGATGCTGAGTTAACTCTTGTACTTAGATTAGATTCTAGATGAGTTATAGGAAACTTCAGTTTTGATGAGAAATTGTTATCCACATAAGGTTTGCTGGCTCAGTCCATAAAGAATCTGCCTGCAATGCAGGAGACCAGGTTTGACCCCTGGGTCAGGAAGATCCCCTGGAGAAGGAAATGGGAACCCATTCCAATATTCTTGCCTAGAAAAATCCCATGGACAGAGGAGACTGGCAAGCTATATAGTCCATGGGGTCATAAGAGTCAGACACAACTTAATAACTAAACCACCACCACTATGAGGTCTTTGTAGTTACTGCAACATCAAAAATGTTTTGTAGTGGATGATCCTTAGGACAGTTTGTTAGAATCTATACCTTAGGATTCTTCTATTTGAAAGAAATATATAAGGCATCTCGTATATTTCGTTTGTTATTGGTGGGACTGTATTAAAGCACTGTAGATAGCTTTAGTTCAAGGTGAAATAGATCTCCAAATGTGACAACTGTCATCTTTCTTATTAAATTGTGTTTACAGTTCAGTTCAGTTGCTCAGTTGTGTCCGACTCTTTGCAACCCCATGAACCGTAGCACGCCAGGACTTCCTGTCCATCACCAACTCCCAGAGTTTACCCAAACTCATGTCCATTGAATCGGGTGATACCATCCAACAATCTCATCCTCTGTCGTCCCCTTCTCCTCCTGTCCTTAATCTTTCCCAGCATCAGGGTCTTTTCAAATGAGTCAGCTCTTCATATCAGGTGGCCAAAGTATTGGAGTTTCAGCTTCAGCATCAGTCCTTCCAGTGAACACCCAGGACTGATCTCCTTTAGGATGGACTGGTTGGATCTCCTTGCAGTCCAAGGGACTCTCAAGAGTCTTCTCCAACACCACAGTTCAAAAGCATCAATTCTTCAGTGCTCAGCTTTCTTTATAGTCCAGCTCTTACATCCATACCTGACTACTGGAGAAACCATAGCCTTGACTAGACAGACCTTTGTTGACGAAGTAATGTCTCTGCTTTCTAATATGCTGTCAAGGTTGGTCATAACTTTTCTTCCAAAGAGCAAGCATCTTTTAATTTCATGGCTGCAATCACCATCTGCAGTGATTTTGGAGCCCCCAAAAATGAAATCAGCCACTGTTTCCACTGTTTCCCCATCTGTTTGCCATGAAGTGATGGGACCAGATGTCATGATTTTAGTTTTCTGAATGTTGAGCTTTAAGCCAACTTTTTCATCTCCTCTTTCACTTTCATCAAGAGGCTATTTAGTTCTTCTTCACTTTCTGCCATAATGGTGGTGTCATCTGCATATCTGAGGTTATTGATACAGAAGCTCATTTATTTGAAATATTAATTTATATAGAAATAGAAATATTCAATTTAGCAGCACTTTGACACTTTGTTTTTGTTCTTAATGACCTCTGTAGTAAAAAGAGCAACAACAAAAACAACAACAAGTGTCCTAAGGGTGGGGAAAGGGCAGGTACTCTCCTCTCCTCAATCAAGACCTCCATTTCCTTTTCCTCAAGGGAACTGAGATAAGACATTATGTTTTAAAGGCTGAGCTCTTCCTAATCCTGAAAAGAGAGGGAAAAAAATCAATCACTAATGATTCAGGTGTTGGTTCAAATGGGAAAATATTAAGAGAGTAGAAAAGAATGGGTCTTTTGAGAAAGGATAAACTTGTATAATAGGGAACACTTAAGCAAATGGGAGGAAAAAATTTTCAGCAATTTAACTTTTTAGTTGGAGTAGGGGTTATATGGGAGAAGGCAATGGCACCCCACTCCAGTACTCTTGCCTGGAAAATCCCATGGACAGAGGAGCTTGGTAGGCTGCAGTCCATGGGGTTACGAAGAGTCGGACATGACTGAGCGAATTCCCTTTCACTTTTCACTTTCATGCATTGGAGAAGGAAATGGCAGCCCACTCCAGTGTTCTTGGCTGGAGAATCCCAGAGATGGGGAGCCCGGTGGGCTGCCGTCTATGGGGTCGCACAGAGTCGGACATAACTGAAGCGACTTAGCAGCAGCAGCAGCAGGGGTCATATGGGACTGAAATAGGTTGACTGGGAACTTTCAAGGGTGAGGTTACAGAGTGTTATTTCATTTTAAATTCCTGCCAGCAGTGAATGAGAGTTTCTATTGGTACACACCATAGCCAGTGCTTGGTATTTGTATTCTTTTTAATTTTAGACAGTATAATTGACTTGCAATTGTATCTCATGGTTGCAGTTTACATTTCTCTAATGATTACTAATGCTGAATATTTTTTCATGTGCTTCTTTGGTGCCCAAATATCTTATTTGGTGAAGTATCTATTCAAATAATTTGCACATGTTTTCATTGGGTTGTCTTCTTATTTTCTAGTCTAAGACTCCTTCCTTTATATATATATATATATATATATATATATATATATATATATATATATATAGTTGATATATATATATTTTACATTTATATATATGTTAGAAATAACTCCTTTGTCAGATATGTTTTATATTTTTTTCTTGCTCTTTCAATTCTTTAACGGTGTTTTTATTATTATATTTGTGAAGAAAAACATGTAAAGTATGGTTAGGAACTGTGAAATATGATGTTTAAAGCAGAATAATATTAACTCTAAGTAGATTTTAATAAGTTAAAAATGCATATTGTTAGCCCTGGGGCAATCACACACACAAAAAGAAAGGAATTATAGCTAAAATTCCAATAAAGAAAATAAAATGAAACATTCAAAAATGTTTGACTATCACCTTCAAAACTCAGAAAATAAGAAACCAATAAGAGGTGGCATTAAAGAAAATACTAAAATGTCAACTGAAACTTAACCATGTCAATAATTATATTAAATGTTGATTTAAGAAAGATTATAATCTCAAGGTGAAGATTATTGAACTTGGTAAAAGTAAAAAAGCAAGACAAAAAAACAGATGTCTTTCTAAGAGATACATTTTAAATAGAAAGATACAGACAGGATGTAATAATGAGAAATATATACCTGTTCTCAGTAAGTGCACAAAGTATATATCAATATCAGACGAAGTAAACTTCAGGATAAAAATATTACTAATAATAGCAAATATTGTTTCTCTAATGATAAAAGAATGAGAAGTCTGGATGATATAAGATTTTAATTGTATTTACATCTAATAACAGATCCTCAAAGTAGAAACTGACAGAAACTAAATGGAGAAAATAATGAGCAATTTTAACCCTTATCTCTCAGTAATTAATAGAATAACTTGAAAAATATCAGTAGGAAATAGAGGAATTCTGAGTCATATTATCAATCAATTTTACCCAATTGATATTTACAGAATAATATACCCAACAAATGTAGAATACATAGTTCATTTTGGTGTACCTGGAACATTAGCCAATATAGTCCATATAATGAATCATAAAACAAACCTCAAAAATTGAAATACTACAAGGTATGATCTCCATCTAAAACTTCACAAAGCTAGAGACCAGTAATATATAAGAATATGTACATGTGTGCAGAAAGAAAAAAATATAGTTCTAAAGAATAAATCAATGGTTTATATTTTCTCCATAGAAAGCATGAAAATAAGAGAGCAAATTAAGCCCAAGATAAGTAGAATACAAGAAATAATAAAGACAATCATAAATCAATAAAAGGTCAAAGAGTAAAAAGATTCAAGACATTATTATTTGAAACTATTACTAAATAAAATTGACATTCAGAATTCTCAATGAAAAGAAAACCCAAGGATCATTAAGAAAACCCTAGGAATTACTGTGAGACAAGTCCTGCCAAGTCAGCCTGGATCTTTTCTGGTGTGTTATAACATTTTTTAAAGTGCTATGACTGTTGTATGCTAATCATAAGTCCCATTTCATCCTCAGTTCTCTTTGCTAGGAGTCTGTGAGGATGAAATGTTGATCACTTGTAGCATCCACTATAATTGTAGCCAAATCAAATGCATTAGGGTTTATGTAAGTTTGGGAAAGACTGACCAGAAATCTTCTTAATATTTTAGACAGCATTTAGTCCTTTATGTGGGCAGTAGGCCATTTTGTAGGATTCAAAAAACTGTGATCATTGTTTAAAGTGTAATGCCAACCCCTCAGTCTAGTCAGTTCTTTATTGTGTTAGTTGCAGCCCATGGATTTATAGATTTTTAAAGCTCTTCTCCTCTCCTAAGCAGCAGCATCTCCTACTCTAGTTCTAGTTTGCTAGAGCTAGGTTTAATGAGAGATCTAAAGGAAATGAGGTTCACTGGTAAGCTTTCATATCATTGCGTTGCATACCGGCTTACACACACAATTGCAACAGGTTCCTTTTTCATTTCCAGGAAAGCTGTTGTCTTATAAACTGCCGGGTTTCAACAGTTGCATTTTCCTCTACATATGAGTCAATTTTCATAATGCCTTTGAATATATATAAGAAAATCTGATCAAGCTCTCAGATTTCTGTGATGGTCTGTGTTCATAGGTACACTGAAGTTTCCATGAATACTCAATTTATTCCTGACAGGAGATTTATTCAGTGTCATCAACTAAAATCGAACATATTTTGCCAGCCTTACCCAATTACATCAGTAATACTCCACTCCATGCACTGAACAAATCTATTTTCTGATTTTGCAGAAAGGCATATGTCACTTAGAGACAAAATTTCATAAAACTCTCAACTTTCTGAATCCAATTCAGTGTCTCTCTAAATTGCATTTGGGGCAGTCTTATGGGGAATGCGTAAGTGTAGAAACAGACTTTGGAAATAGGAAGGGATTTTTATGAGTCTTTCTATTGTTATGTTCTGTCTGTAATTATTTTCTTAGAGTTTTGTTTTTGTTTTTTTTTCTCTGTTCACCACATAAAGTCCCCTAATTTGGAATTCCATGTGCATATGTGTATATAGTTGGTGACTCTCAGAAGTACAATCTTTAAAAGTAGACCAAGTTATAGATTGTTAGAGTTAGATGAGCCCCTGGAGGCTAGTTGACCAACTCTTGCCATTTCTGAGATGAGAAACAAAGGTCTGGAGAATTAGGAATTCATCTAATCAGTACTGCAAAGATAAAAGCAGAGTTGTTATAAAAATCAGAGGAGCACCCTAATAAAAAATAATGGTTCTGATGATCATAATATTTGCCAGGGATGGTGTAACTGCATTAAGTATATAATTATTAAGTATTATAATGTAGTTTTATTATTCCTATTGTTATTTCATTTTAAATTTCACAATAATCCTTATGAAAAAATACCATAAATGTGCCAAGCATATAGATGGAAAATAAAATCCTTGAGCTTAAAAGGGTTGTGGGATGTGCCCAAACCATATGGGTAAAGTGAACAGGGAGTAAACCTGAGGCTGCATTCTTCCCAAGTCTAAGTTCCTAATCACTCACTCTACCTATTTCCTTCTTCTCTGCTCTAATGTTTCTCCCTGTGTTTCCTCACCTAAGCTTTCTAATCACACCTAAGCAGAAGCAAGCCAAGATCAATTGTCCTCCCTATGTTGATTCCCTGTCTCGCTTGGCTCTCTTCCTGTGCTAAGTGAAGCTTCAAAATGCAGTACATTTTCTGAATGAATGGCAGTGTGAGTCAACATCATGCTGTGCTGCGCAGGAATGTCCTGCCTTTCTCTAGTGACTCCCAGTGGACCTCATTTCCTTATGAGTTAATACAGGCTTCATTCAAGGAGCCCCAGAAATCCCTTAAAGCTCAGGTCATAAAATCCCAAGAAACATTTAGAGATGAAGCAAGACAAGGGGCCTGGTGGCATCATGGCAAACACTCTTTTATGCCTGGAAAATAACCACTATTGTGGAAGGAGTTACTATGAGAATAAATTTTCTTGATGGGAATTCAGCTGAGCTTGTTCTTTCATATTTTGTTCAATTCCCAGTTTGAATTCATAGTCCCCATGGACATATGGGGCACAGAGATGCTGAGAGGAATGTAACCTGATTCTGTTGTTCCAGAAATTTGTCAGAGGGACCCTTCATCTGATTTACATTTTGCAGTAGTTGGCAGTGTGGAAGGTAGTCAAAGAGAAGCTAGGAATCATTGACTTTGCATATTTTATGAATAAAACCTGAACTGATTAAATTTCTCATATTATTGTAAAGAATACAAGTGGAAATAAAAGGCAAATCTATCTCTATTTGACCAAAAAATAAATACCTTTAAAATTTATGTATGAAGTGGAATGATAACTTTATTTTTCAAGATTTTTCCCCTGGCTGCATGTAAGAAATATCCTTCCCCCAGACCCTTTCAAATTACAAAGGATATATTCTCTCTGCCAGTGTGAATCATGCAAAAGCTCTGTGCTGCTCTCACAGAATTAATTAATCTTTGACATTCTCTTTTCAAAATGCACAGTATTTCAGATTTAAGGTCCCTCATGGGTTTCTCCAGTAGGTTACATGTTTTTATGTTTGACACACAAAAATTCATCTGCCCAACAAATGTTAACTTCTTTATTATTGTAATGTTGCTGAATGTACCAATTGTTGTTCCTGTGAGACTTTCAGTGCCATAATGCTGAATCAAATAGTTCATATTAGCTTCAAATAAAATATTCAAACATGTACCAACCTCCCCAAATACCCAAATTCTGCTCATCATTAGTTGCAAAGCACCTGTCACTTCTGATGAGTTCATTTAAAAGTTAAATGCATTTGTTATCTTGACTACTTCACCCAATGAAGTCAGAGGGGCGTTTTACTTCAAATATGCATGAAGGCACTGTTTTCAATGAACATTATATGAACTATGAAGGAAGTAAAATATGCAGGACCCACAGACATGGTGTATTAATATTCTCTGTTTTTTTATTCATGTTAAGTGTTTCCTTGGGGGATTTTAGTTTTCTCTGCCTAATGTAGGAGATCCATCAGCTTCTTTGTAAGCCATTTAAAACTACTGTGTAAAACTTTTTTTTATGTCTCTTTAAATGACACTTGATCCAAAAGCTAATACTAACGTCATTTTGATACTTAAAAATCGCTCACCAGCTAAAAGACACTGATTTTTCTCAATTTTCATGTAGTTGATCTAGACTGTAAGAGAAATGTGACTTTGTCACTACTGTCCTAATCATGATTGACTCGATCCCTTAGCTATCTATAAGGGTTGTTTTAGTACTTCTAAAAGTAAACAAAAAAAGTTCTGAAACCTAAATCGTGATTACTGTAGAAACTATTAGCTGATATAAAACACCTCTCCTTTGTCTCTACCTACTAAAAGAGAACTTAAAATGAACCATCACAATTTAAATATGAATGTACAAGGGAAAAATGAAGATAAATTCTCTAAATGTGCTGTTTATAGTTTTCTTATAAAGGCCACTCAGATGCAGCAAGCCTTTCTCTCCTGGTTTTCTAGATATGCTCCGTGTCTCTACTGTAGCTTTCTCAGCCCCCTGTGCATAACGGTTTTCAGCCATCCTCACATCACATTGTAATATTTCATGCACTTGTCTGTCATCCCAACTACGCCCCATGAGAAACCAAAGTTTACTTAACTCTGGATCTCCAGAGCCCAGTATAATATATATCAGGGCCTAAAATTGGTAAATATTGGAAGAAAAGTGCAAATGAAGAGGGGAAAAGAAGGTAGGGAGGGGAAAAAGAAAGGGGGTACAGAGAAAGAGAGGATATCAGTTGGCAATTTATATAGAGAACAGAAATTCCAAGTTTTAAGAAAATAAAAAATACTAAAAACACATCACTGTAGTAAACTGATTTAATATATTAGTACATAGTTTCCTATTAAAAAACAAAACATTCAGGCTGATTCTAACATTCGCTGGTTTCCAGTGAATGCTTTCAGATTTGCTGACTTTAGGTCCAATTATTCATTTTAATACTGAATGAGATCAGTGGTGCTCATAAATTAGCAATAAAACCAAATATTTTAGTTTGAATTTGGTTAGTTTTAAATCAAGACAAAAATGTTACAAATGTGAACTGATATCAGCATAATGCTTTTGCTTGACTTATCTTTATTTCCGTGTATATTTATTTTTTAAAACTACACAATATTACATGTCAATGTAAGAAATGTAGAAAATGTGATGAGCAAATATAAAAGAAAAATATACCCCCTGCTCACCACTGAAACAAAACCCTCAATATTTTGCTGAAAATCCCTCCAAATCTTTGTTTCTGTGTGTGTGTGTGTATGTTTAGAAATTTTAAAAGGCATTATATATGGAACACACTTTTGAAATATGATAAATACTATATTAATAATTAATAATTTATTGTCATTTATTAATTTAATAATATATTGCCATCAAGAAATATATGTCTCTGATTCCTAGTAACAATGGAATAGCTTCACTAACCTTCCCACAGATAACATTTATATAACCCAGCAAAAGATGCACAGCACAGTACTTAAGGCTGAAACTGTAGTGAATACTACCTGTGTTAGTCTCCTCAGTCGGCCATTGCAAAATACCATAGACCAGATGGCTTAAACACCAGAAATTTATGGTGGGACAGGCATAGGATAGACATCCCCATTCTATAAAAGAGAAGAAGAACGAAGGGTGGCGATATCAATAAGTCCAGACTTGACAGGGCAAATTCCATTATATCTTAAGGGTCAAGAATAATCCTCTTTGGTTCATTGCTCTGCCCTGCGGGCTGCCTATCCCTTCAGTGCCATGGGGCACCATCTTTATGATAGGGCTCTGCCCATGTGACTGTGCCTCCTTTAGTACTAGCTGGCGGTGTTTCTGCTGATACAGTCGCATCTATATTTCTTACTTCTGTTGGGATGGCTGATTAACTTCACGAATTATACCCATAATCTTTTTATCAAGTGATAGTCCAGCCACACTTTTGATATCCTCTTCCTACCTAATAGCTTTCTCACTGTTTGTTTGTTTGTTTGTTTTTTGCAGTATGGACAGATTGAGAATTTTCCAGATCATTAAGTTCTGATTCCTTATTGCTTGACATTTTTTTTCAATTCATCTCTCTATTCTTGTGTTTTACTGTAAGCCATCAAGAGGAACCAAACCTCTCCAACTACTTTGCTCAAATTCTTCTCAGATAAATACGCATTTTCATCACTCACAAGATCTAGTTTGCATCACACATTCAGTTCAATTCAGTTGTGGCTGACTCTGTGACCCCAGGCTTCCCTGTCCATCACCAACTCCTGGAACTTGCTCAAACTCATGTCCATCAAGTCGGTGATGCCATCCAACCATCTAACCCTCTGCCATCCCCTTCTCCTCCTGCCTTCAATCTTTCACAGCATCATGGTCTTTTCCAATGAGTCAGAAAACACACTATAAGACAGTTTAACAAAGTTCTCTGTCATTTTATAAGGACTCTATTTTCTCCTGTTTCCAGTAATATATTCATCATTTCCATCTGATATCATACCAAAATTGCCTTTAATGTCCATATCGCTAGCATTTGCCTCAAGACTCTTCTAGACTCTACCCGTAACTGAGTGTCAAAGTTGAATCTACATTTTTAGGTATTTGTTACAAAATATCCCACTTCGGAGTTTCCAGGGTGACTCAGTGGTAAACGGGCTTTCCTGGTGGCTCAGACAGTAATCTGTCTGCAGTGCAGGAGACCTAGGTTTGATCCCTGGGTCTGGGACGATCCCCTGGAGGAGGAAATGAAGTGAAGGCATGAGTGCTGTTGCAAATCATACTTGTCACTGATCTGCTAGCTCACCTGCAGAGTGAGGCAGTCCACGGGATCACAGTTCCTCTAGTTTCTACCAGACTTCTTTATCTCTTCTGAATCCAAGAACAGCTGTATATGCAACAGTGTGCTGAAAGGTCCAGGTTTATCTAGAGTTAATCATCATAAGACTGGGGAGGTGAGAAACACACACAGTCCTCCTAGATCCAGATTTATCCTCTGGCCTTTCCCACTCCATTTCCATTTCCCCTTCTTGACAGCCAGATTTCTTGACTTCAGCCTCAGAGGAGACAGACTTATTTATATAGACTATTCAATCAACTCTCACAGTAGAGTTAGGTTCAAACTTTTAAATTCAATTTCATCGAGAAAATAGGGAAAAGGATATCTGTGCTGATTCTTAAGGTGGTTTTAGAAATTGTTGTTCAGTCACTGAGTCATATCCGACTCTTTGCAACCCATGGACTGCAGGATGCCGGGCTTCCCTGTCCTTCGCCATCCCCCAGAGCTTGCTCAACTCATGTCCATTGAGTCAGTGATGCCATCCAACCATCTCATCCTCTGTCACCCCCTTCTCCTCATTCCTTCAATCTTTTCCAGCATCAGGGTCTTTTCTAATGAGTTGGCTCTTGGCATCAGGTTGTCAAAGAATTAGAGTTTCAGCTTCAGCATCAGTCCTTCTAATGAATATTCAGAACTGATTTACTTTAGGTAAGATTGACTGGTTTGATCTCCTTGCAATCCAAGGGACTCTGAATAGTCTTCTCCAACACCACAGTTCAAAAGCATCAATTCATTGGCGCTCAGCCTTCTTTATGGTTCAACTCTCACACACATATGTGACTACTGGAAAAACCATAGCTTTGACTATACAGACATTTGTAGGCAAAGTGATGTCTCTGCTTTTTAATATACTAAGTTTGTCATAGATTTTCTTCCAAGGAGCAAGTGTCTTTTAATTTTGAGCAAGGTCCAGGAGTTGGTGATGGACAGGGATGCCTGGGGTTGCAGAGTCAGCTATGACTGAACTGAACTGAATGGATTTTGCAAACTAGAACTTGTGAATGATGAAAAGAAAATCTCTATTTCCTCATAAAATAAAAAAAAGATTTTATTTTCTTGTTTCCTCATCTATTTACCATGAAGTGATGGGACAAGATGATGTCATGACCTTTCTTAATTTTATGAATGTTGAGCTTTAAGCCAGCGTTTTCACTCTCCTCTTTCACTTTCATCAAGAGGCTCTTTAGTTCTTGGCTTTCTGACATAAGGGTGGTGTCATCTGCATATCTGAGGTTGGTTATATTTCTCCCATCAACCTTGATTCCAGCTTGTATTTCATCCAGCCTGGCATTTCTCATGATGTACTCTGCATATAAGTTAAATAAGGTGGTTTCAGAAGTTAAATATCTTTAATTATACCAACTCCTTTTCCAAGCATATTTCAGATTACACTTTGCTGTACACCTTCCCACTGCAGTGGACTGCTCATCATTATTCCCTATGTACAGACCAGACTGTCCTTCTTCTATACCTTTGACATCCCAAGATATGAGATATAGCATTCTGTTGAGGTTGGGAGACTTTAGCAGGGACCTATTCATGTTTAAGGTCAAGCTCAAATACCAAAACATTTAGAGACATTTTGTTAAATGGTTCTTGGCCATATGCAATCTTTTGTTTCCTCTGACTCACACTTTTGCAGAAATAAAATTAAATATTTCACATAATGCTAATCACCATAAGGATGCTGAATTGTACCTAATTTTGCTACTGGATTATGTGCTTAAGGAAGACAAGAACTTACTTTAATCCCTGTTTTTCCATGCACTGCCTAGATTATATCTTTAAATTCCATGACACTCCGGAAGGGTTTCTTGATTTGTACTGGGTTTATTAGATTCCCATAAATATTTAGAATACATGAAAAAAACCATTAAGAACAAGATTTGATTGCTTTCATCTTATTTATAGTTTTGCCAATTATGCAGGAGTTAATAATATAGTGATTTTTTAAAAAAGGATTCACAAAGTGAATACTATTTCAAATATAATTTGGGTCAACCAAATACCAATTTTTAACCATAAGATTAAAATCATGGATTATTTATATTACAATGAGGATATTATATGGAAATTTTAGGCAAAACACCACTTTTGATGTAGAATTTTACACAAACTTGAATTATTTTAATTCTGTTAGACAGCTATCATTGTGGGAACATAAACTGTTACAACTGAATTCTTGACAACCTGATACATTTCTATACATTATGAAATGAATAGGTACTCTCACCTTGCTCAGGTTTTATTATCGCTGCCATCTGTTCAAACCCCAGAAACAGTTGTTCTATATTCCATCTCATTCATGTCAAGCAGGGTCAGGACTTCAGGAGTGTGTGTGTGTGTCTGTGTGTGTGTGTGTACACACATGTGCAATATTAAGCTCTTATTACATCAGTGAATTTTTCTCTTAGGACTGTGATGTTGACAGGATTATTTTATATTCCTTGAGTATAAAAATAGTACAGTAAAACTTCTATTTTTGGCTCTTCCTTCTTACAAGGAGGTGTGTCTCATACTGTAATTTAGAAAACAATGATAGTGTTAAAATTTGAAGTAAAGGCATGGCTCCCCTCACATGTTTATCTCAACCTAGGAATGCTCCTAATGCATTCAACACAAATTTGAGGGTAATTAATTTGGGCTCATAGCCTCTCCTATAAACCTGAACAAGTGCACACTATCTCTTGCTCTCTCTCTTTCTCCCCTTCTCCCCTCTTAATATGTCATCCCAAATCTGTTGAAATAATTCATTTATTATACTTTTGAATGCACAAACATGAAATGCAATAAGACAACCTTCTGAAATTCTAGAAGCCAAGCCTCTTCCATGCCCTTATGCTTTGGGGAGTATAACTGATGACAGTTTTAAGATAAGATATAACCTTTTTTCAGTTACTTGCCTAGGCTGAGTTCATGCCACCAGTGAGTTTAAATATTCTCAGTTTCTACTTAGATTCACCATGATACCACTATAACTGGAAAAATTACTTTGATTTGAGAAAATCTTACAAAAGAGTAGTTCATCTTAGCATACAAGTACCCTTTTAACCCAGCCTTAACTGTACCATTAAGAGAGGCATTATTGTAGCCCTCCCAGGAGAGGATTCTTTTAGTGACAGTGTGCATAATGGGTAGAGGACTGAGAAGCCTACAAGCAAAAACAAAGCTTTGATTCAAATAGAAATGAGTAAACATTCTGTGGCATGTAAACTAAAAGCAACTTAAAACAAAAGCTTTAACTGAATTTTACAAAAGCAAATTGAATAGTTAGAAAAATTGATATAATGTATAGGAAAAAATGTATGTTGGCACAGATGAATCAAGCTTGTTGCATGTGGTTTCAATTTTTGATCTCTTGCTTAAAGGTGAGACTTTATCCCCCAGTTCATTTTGGGGGAAGCAGGCCAGTACCTTGATTTTATTTGCTTAAATACTGTGGTTATTAAAGGAAACAGGCATTTTTAAAATCCATCTGTATTATGAGAAGTGGTACAAAATATTGGAGAAGGACCCTTAGCATATGACTTCAAAATTTTAGTCCAAGTAGATATTTTAGCCATCAGTTCCAGCCCAGTCATCACATCAATATTCTTCCCAGTCAGGAGTACTGGAGCTATCACTGCTTAAACTTTGATGATCAATCAAACCAACAAGAGACTAACTTTGACTAGACAGTGTATCTCTGAGTCAGATTGGAATGTGGAATTGGTAGGTCTCTTCATAAATGGCCAAGAAACTTCACCCATAAGCAATGTGTACATTTTATGTTTTATTCCTTTTAATTTTCTTCTCATAGTTTTGGAAATTTACTTGCTTAGGATTTATGTATTCCCTGGTGGCTCAGATGGTAAAGAATCAACCTTCATAGAGTTGAATACAGTACATATCCAGATTGATAATAATCTGGGATTCCCTGGCGGCTCAGATAGTAAAGAATCTGTTTGCAATGCAGGAGAACTGGGTTCAATCCCTGGGTCAGAAAGAAAGAACCTCTACTCAAAGTCATACATTTACTGGGTGAAACAGGAGAAAGTATGTCCAAAATGGGCCAATACAGGAGATGTAGTTTCGATCCCTAGGTTGGGAAGATCCCCTGGAAAAGAAAATGGCAACCCACTCCAGTATCTTGCCTGGGAAATCCCATGAACAGGGGAGTTTGGCAGGCTACAGCTCATGGGGTCTCAAAGAGTCAGACATGACTGAGCGACTAACAGTTTCAGTTTCAGGATTTAAGTATAATTGGGTCTTAAAAAGTTATTTACCTCACATGTGTCATTTTGTTTATAAGACAGAGGGAGGACAGGAGGGAGATTTTTTAAATAATTTTGAAGATGATGTTATTGTTTAGTCACTAAGTCATGTCCAAGTCTTTTTGTAACACCATGGACTGTTGCCTGCCAGGCTGTTCTCCTGATTCACCCAGTAAGTGTATGAGTTGGAGTAGTGGTTATTTAAGTGCTAAGTATACACAAACCATGAACTTCCAGATGTTCAAGCTGCCTTTAGAAAAGGCAGAGGAAGCAGAGATCAAATTGCCAACATTCACTGGCTCTTCGAAAAAGCAAGAGAATTCCAGAAAAGCATCTACTTCTGTTTTATTGACTATGCCAAAGCCTTTGACTGTGTGGATCACAATAAACTGTGGAAAATTCTGAAAAAGAAGGGAATACCATACCACCTAACCTGCCTCTTGAGAAACCTGTATGCAGGTCAGGAAGCAACAGTTAGAACTGGACATGGAATAACAGACTGGTTCCAAATAGGAAAAGGAGTACATCAAGGCTGTATATTGTCACCCTGCTTATTTAACTTCTATCCAGACTACATCATGAGAAATGCTGGGCTGGATGAAGCACAAGCTGGAATCAAGACTGCCAGAAGAAATATCAATAACCTCAGCTATGCAGATGACACCACCCTTATGGCAGAAAGTGAAGAGGAACTAAAGAGCCTCTTGATGAAAGTGAAAGAGGAGAGTGAAAAAGTTGGCTTAAAGCTCAACATTCAGAAAACTAAGATCATGGCATCTGGTCCCATGGGAAATAGATGGGGAAACAGTGGAAACTGTGGCTGACTTCATTTTTGGGGGCTCAAAAATCACTGCAGATGGTGATTGCAGCCATGAAATTAAAATACACTTACTTCTTGAAAGGAAAGTTATGACCAACCTAGATTGCATATTAAATAGCAGAGACATTACTTTGCCAACAAAGGTCCATCTAGTCAAGGCTATGGTTTTTCCAGTAGTCATGTAAGGATGTGAGAGTTGGACTATAAAGAAAGCTGAGCGCCTTTGAACTGTGGTGTTGAAGAAGACTCTTGAGAGTCCCTTGTACTGAAAGGAGATGCAACCAATCCATTCTGAAGGAGATCAGTCCTGGGTGTTCATTGGAAGGACTGATGTTGAAGCTGAAACTCCAATACTTTGGCCACCTGATGTGAAGAGCTGACTCATTTGAAAAGACCCTGATGCTGGGAAAGATTGAGGGCAGGAGGAGAAGGGGGCGACAGAGGATGAGATGGTTGGATGGCATCACTGACTCAATGGACATGAGTTTGGGTAAACTCCGGGAGTTGGTGATGGACAGGGAGGCCTGGTGTGCTGCGGTTCATAGGGTCACAAAGAATTGTACATGACTGAGCGACTGAACTGAACTGATACACATAATATCAACATTCACCTATGATATGTTAGAAATCAAATTCTCGAGACCCCTCCCTTTCACCCACCAAATCAGAGTTGATGTGTGTGATGGGGTCCACCAGGGGTGGGGCCCAACAATCTGGGCTTTAACTAGCCCTTCAGATGATGCTGATGCATCAAGGGTTTCAGAGTCACTGACCTGGAGTAAGCAGGTTATTGAGGATATCAATCTACTATTGCCTCAGTCTTGGTAGCTGTATTCTCTCGTGTGAGATGTATGTGATTCTTCATTTGAAAACCAACTTTATATTTTCCAGGCATCATGGTTGTTACACACAAGCCAAACTATTTTGAGTAATATTTAAGCAATGTAACAACAGTGTTTCAAAATTTGGGTAAGAAAACAACTGTATAGTTTCTAATGAAAGGTACTGAACAGTTAAAATGATATTCAAGGGAACTTCTGACTATGTGCAATTTTCACCTTAGAAACTGACTTTAAGGCTTACTACTGTCATGCACAAAAATGGTAATTTCATGTAACTGCTCCCTATGTTCTCCTGGGTAAAATTCATGACAAGTTTGGAAGAGGGAAGAAAAGTAGATCAATGAAAATATTTTTGACATTTTCATGCATGTGATATACTAGATAGTCATGATTTCATTTACTAGAACTCATTTAAGGCTCCCAACAAGCTTGCAAAGTTGTTACAGAAAAGAAAGCTGAGTTTTCAGAGAGCTTAAATACAGGTTTTAGATAACTTTGGTAATCTTTTATTATGCTAAAAATCACATAGCATAAAAGTTAATATATTAACCATTTTAAATGTACAGTTCAATAGTGTTATTCATATTCACATTGTTGTAAAACAGAACTTTTTCATCTTATAAACCTGATAGTCTATACTCATTAAACAATAGCTCCCTTCAGCTCCTAGTAATCACAATTAGGTTTCTGAGAATTTGACTATATTAGAGATGACGATTATTTAATCAGCCTGTGAATCTAAATCTTTCTGGTCCCAAAGTCTGTATTATTTTTCATGTATAACATATTACTTATTGAATTAAGTTAAAACAATATTCTCAATATTTAATTCTTATTATCAATCTGGATATGTACTATATTCAATTTTATCAAGGCTGATCTTTGAACAGTTTCTCATAAGCACAGCCTACTTTTCCCCCATGTATCTCTTTTTGTTATTGTTTAGTCACCAAGTCATGTCTGGCTCTTTGTGACCCCATGGACTGCAGGGTCCCAGGCCTCCCTGTCCCTCACCATCTCTTGGAGTTTGCCCAGGTTCATGTCATTGAATTGGTGATGTCATCCAACCATCTCATCTTCTGTCACCTTCTTCTTCTGCCTTCAATCTTTCCTAGCATCAGGGTCTTTTCCAATGAATCAGCTGTTCACATCAGCTGGTCTTTAAAGTGGACTCAATGTTCCTTTTTATCTATGGAAACTCTAACCTCCATTTACATTCCAGTTCTCCTAATCTCTCCACAGTGGTGTCTCCATTTCTTTGTCCTGAATTCCCAGTAGAAATCATTGCTTCACTACACATATTGTCAATAAAAATAATGGATTCTCTGTACTGTAAGGACTTTAAATCTAAACTGAATCAATTCACCCAGTGTATCAATAATGCACAATAATGCTTAGACTTGTTCACCTCAAGAAATATCTGGAGCCCATTCTATTTTTGCATATCTCTTTTAGAAATCTTGTCTTCATTTGGAGTTAAACTTTGTGCTTTTATAGCTTTCACCAATTTGCAAAGGGCCAACTCATTGGAAAAGACCCTGATGCTGAGAAAGATTGAAAGCAGGAGGAGAAGGGGATGACAAAAATGAGATGGTTGGATGGCATCACTGATTCAATGAACGTGAGTTTGAGCATGGTGAA
Organism: Bubalus kerabau; assembly: GCF_029407905.1. NCBI lineage: Eukaryota > Metazoa > Chordata > Mammalia > Artiodactyla > Bovidae > Bubalus > Bubalus kerabau. The sequence continues at coordinate 29,238,964 of NC_073645.1, forward strand.
GGACAGGGCTCACAAAGAGTAAGACATGACTGAGTGACTGAACAACACATTCTCCTTTTGATTCTCTCCCTTGGTGATATACAGGATAAACCTAAAACACTTTCCAAATGATATCTCATAAAATATTAATACTATCATGAATCTTTTTTTCTCCAATTTAAAATTTTCCAATTCTAATCAATAATTTCAAGAGTCTTCTTTGCTCCAGCTACAAGCTTAAAAATATGACCAATTGCTTTCTTTAACTAAACCAGTTCTATGTGTTCTACTCAGTAAAGGTGGGGGAAAAAACATTTCTCATATTTCCATTTTAATAAAAGTTAGATAGTATTATCATTGTCATTATTATTGGCACTCACTCTTCTCTGATGTCTATCAGTTCACTGTTTCTATAAACTCATTTCTGATAGAAACTCAACTCTGTGTCAAACATGCCACTAAGACAGGTGAGGACCATCCTGATTCTATTCCCTTTTGACTACTTTCTGTACATTTTACATAGGTATGTCTTTCATATATGTGTTCCTAATAAAATCAGTGTGTTCTTGCCTCATATAGAAGATATAAACACAAGTGTTGTAACTCACACAGGAGAACAAGGTTGAACAAACTCAGTAAGCATATGTGGGGGAAACTATACACACGTTTTGCTATTCTGTTCTTTTCATTACCCTGTTTATTACAAAGTTCCTGTCCTACAAAATTGACATAAAGCTCCAAAACATTTCATCAAAACATGTCCAACTTTGGAAATTTCCATCATTGAAACCAGGTGTGTTTTAAAATCTTCCCTAGTCAACAGTTCCAGAAACTCTTATCATTAAATGTATTTATAAGCAGAAAGCTTTTTCTCATGATATGAACCAGGATGAGAAAAGATGAAGCTTTGGTATCTATTTCTGGTTCTGTCACTGACTCACCCTTCATTGCAGCAGAAAGCCAATTAACCTCCTCCAGTTTCCCCATTTGTGACAATAAAAAAAAAAAAATCACTTGTAGGTTGAGAAAGTGGAGGTTGTGGAAACTTTCAATATGTATAGATCAAAGGTGTTGTGTTAAATGAAGTCTCTAATTTTTTAAATGATGGAAGTAGACTCAATTTGAGTAGGAATTATTGATAACCATATAAGTCATTTTTAGTAGGCAGCACTTAATATTTGTTTGTACTTCCATTCAACATTTATACTGAGAATCCAACCATTTTGTGTTTACCTAATCATCACATTTCTTAACTCTCTTATGAAATGATGAAATAAGGTAAGATTTGTTATTTAGCATGCCCAGTAAATGCTTTAAAAGCATAATGCCTAAAACCTGGTGAAATTCATTTAGAGAAGTGGCAAGTGAAACATTCCAGTCTCCTAAATTCAGAATCTAGAGAGTTCTGACAATGAAATGGCAATTCAAATCTAGCAGCCTAGGTGAGGAGAATATCATGACTAAAATGTCATTAGGAGGAATGGACAGAGCTGTTTGTATGGCAGAACATGGTTAAAAAGTCTGTCTTTTATTGTGTTCCTACTAAACAGTCACTTTTTTAAGTTGGCTGAAAAACCTTGGCCATGTAGTTTCTTTGATACCATCTCATTTTATTAGTTATTTTCATGATCTGTGAGATTTAATATCTAGATTTAACAATATGTAAATAACTACTGATGGGTCCTTATCAAAATAATTTCATTTCTGAATGTGTCTTCATCCTTTCAGAAATAAGCAAAACTATCACTGTACTGTATGTTAGAACGATTCTTCAAATGAATGTATCTCTTTAAAATACAACCTTAATATACCTAAAAGCCAGATAAATTTCATTTACCACTAAGTTGAAATTTTTATGAAATTAAAATCTATGAATAGATAAAATGAAAATGATAAAACTAGAAGATTCATTCAAGGCAATTAATATGGTATTTTTTATATTGGTTTGTTTCAGTTCTAGAGTATTTGTATGATATCACATAAAAACTCTGGTAATTTGACTGTTATAATTAACCAGTGTCTAAAGGGGAACTGCTGGAAAATTATGAGAGCTCCCTCACATATTGAAAGCAAATTTCTTTAAAAACAAACAAACAGATGCAACCAACAGCATATGATTAAATACATTTACCTTGGATGAGCACACCTCTCTCCCCCTCTCGCTCTTCTCCTCGCCCTCTCTCTCACTCTCTCTCTCTCTCTCTCTCTCTCACACACACACACACACACACACAGCTCTAAGCAGAAAGATCTACAATCCCTAAATGTAAGATCATAGCACACATTAAATCCAAGGCAATAGTTAATTAGAAATACACACCATTTAATCCTTTGTCCTTAGTAAGCTGAGTTAAGAATAGTTCAGATTATATAGATCCAAATGGTCCAGAAAAGCTTCCAGTTGAGGAAACCCTACTTCTACCTTATCTCTCTGAAAGTTTACATGAAAACATACCAATTCCTGAAAAATTTTCTTGATGTGAACATTGAGTAGTCATGGTTTCTGAACAATTACACAATTGTATTTATATATCCTTCAGGAATATTTAGATTTTGCTTTATATATATATATATATGATTGAAACTATATTAATACATGTTTCTTGTCATACCCATTTAAACTTCAATTTTAACTTTTGTGAGAGTCACCCACATTAAGCTCTGCATAGTTGACTACTGTTAAGGCAGATAAATGTCAATGAGTGTCTTTTGGGGAGCTTTGAGGAAAACATGAGTGATAGAATGATCAGGTGAAAAAGGAGTTGAAAGTTAGCTGGAGTCATCACTAGTCAGGACTCAGTATAGAATTAATTGAAGCCAGGATTGAGATACTGGAATGAGAAATTGAGAAAAATGGAGAAGGATGGTCTAAATTAAAAGAAAGGGGGAAGGTGAAGGTTTTGAAGGCTGGGAGAGAGTTAAAGATCCTAAATTTTGATGAGCCTGTTATAAACTCAGAACCCTTCTCCATAGCATACTCCAGGCAACCACTGCTGATTGACATGTGTGCATTTGAGATGAAAAACTATTTGGTTTATATTTTTGGAGTTAGATACTTAGGTGGCTAAATACTCTGCTTTTGATGGCAATATCTTGAATGAATCATTTCTCTACAATGATGTCAATATGAACTTGAGTGATTATATCTGCATCAACTGCCTCATATGAGAGAAAACAATACTACAATGAGATCACTGAAATCAAGACTGTGGCATTTAGCTACAGCAGGAACATACTGCTTTGTGACACATTTCATTTCACTGACAAGAACATGCTGGACCATGTGTCTTAGATAGTGGTACACCAGACTCTAGCTTCTTGAAGGAAAAAACATTTCTTTGGGATGATGATTGAAGGTGACACCCATGTTATTGGATCCTACCTCAGATGTGTCAGCTAATGAGATGTGATTTGCTAGAACACAGCATGGGTCACCATCAACCCCACCAACTACAAAGAAGATGCCAGTGTTAATTAGAAACAGGTGCTCTTATCATTGTATCCAGAGTCTTTTATTTGCATGGGCTGGCAGGCATACTCATTTTTGGACATCCCTCAAAGTGCACCTCCAAAATTATAGTCTTCAATTTAGAGTGATGGGGTATGTACTGGGGCAATATTTAGATGTCTTCCTTCAACAAAGACTTATTATTTACCAAATCAATAGCAGAGTTGGTAGCAATAGAAGTTAAAAATACAAAGTATATAAAGCCCTTGTCTGCATAAATTCAGTTTACCAGGGAGAATACTTGTATTCATTCATTCTTCTTATCTCAACACAAATGTGCTTTGAGATCAGATTTTTCATTAGTTCTTATGCACTTATGTTTCACAGAACTCTTGAAATTGTAATGTCTGTCTCCCATTGACTTGTGAAATTTAAGTGGTCATACTCTGAGTTAGTTTCACCATTTGTAAATCTAGTATAGTCTGACACATAGCAGGTGCTCAATAAATAATGTTTCAATAAACAGATAAAATCAATATTGAAAGGATAAACCAAAACTTGTGTTATGTTGGCACAAAGTCAATGTGCCATTGAAGTTTGGGGGAGAACAGAGTTGCCTCTGACAAGATATATCAGGAAAATTACCATGAAGCATTTTATTTATTTATTTGTTTTAAATATTAACATTATGTTGCTATATAATCAATTTGTAATGTTGTGATAGTTTCAGATGTACAGTAAAGTGATTCAGTGTGAACTGTGAACTTCCTGATGTTCAAGCTGGTTTTAGAAAAGGCAGAGGAACCAGAGATCAAATTGCCAACATCACTGGATCATCAAAAAAGCAAGAGAGTTCCAGAAAAACATCTATTTCTGCTTTATTGACTATGCCAAAGCCTTTGACTGTGTGGATCACCATAAACTGTGGAAAATTCTGAAAGAGATGGGAATACCAGACCACCTGATCTGCCTCTTGAGAAATTTGTATGCAGGTCAGGAAGCAACAGTTAGAACTGGACATGGAACAACAGACTGGTTCCAAATAGGAAAAGGAGTTCTTCAAGGCTGTATATTGTCACCCTGCTTATTTAACTTATATGTAGAGTACATCATGAGAAATGCTGGACTGGAAGAAACACAAGCTGGAATCAAGATTGCCGGGAGAAATATCAATAACCTCAGATATGCAGATGACACCACCCTTATGGCAGAAAGTGAAGAGGAACTCAAAAGCCTCTTGATGAAAGTGAAAGTGGAGAAGGAAAAGTTGGCTTAAAGCTCAACATTCAGAAAACGAAGGTCATGGCATCAGGTCCCACCACGTCATGGGAAATAGATGGGGAAACAGTGGGAACAGTGTTAGACTTTATTTTTCTGGGCTCCAAAATCACTACAGATGGTGACTGCAGCCATGAAATTAAAAGACGCTTACTCCTTGGAAGGAAAGTTATGACCAACCTAGATAGCATATTCAAAAGCAGAGACACTACTTTGCCAACAAAGGTCCGGCTAGTCAAGGCTATGGTTTTTCCTGTGGTCATGTATGGATGTGAGAGTTGGACTGTGAAGAAGGCTGAGCGCCAAAGAATTGATGCTTTTGAACTGTGGTGTTGGAGAAGACTCTTGAGAGTCCCTTGGACTGCAAGGAGATCCAACCAGTCCATTCTGAAGGAGATCAGCCCTGGGATTTCTTTGGAAGGAATGATGCCAAAGCTGAAACTCCAGTACTTTGGCCACCTCATGCGAAGAGGTGACTCATTGGAAAAGACTCTGATGCTGGGAGGGATTGGGGGCAAGAGGAGAAGGGGACGACAGAGGATGAGATGGCTGGATGGCATCACTGACTCGATGGACGTGAGTCTGAGTGAACTCCAGGAGTTGGTGATGGACAGGGAGGCCTGGCGTGCTGCAATTCATAGGGTTGCAAAGAGTCGGACACGACTGAGCGACTGATCTGATCTGATCTCTGATTCTTTTTCAGATTATTTTCCCATGTAGATTATTACAGAGTATTGATTAGACTTCCCTATACAGTACTATACTGTGCAGTGCTTAGTCGCTCAGTTGTGTCCAATTCTTTGAGACCCCATGGACTGTAGCCTCCAGGCTCCTCTGTCCATGGAATTTTCTAGGCATGAATACTGGGGTGGGTTGTCGTTTCTTCCTTTAGGGGATCTTCCCAACCCAGGGATTGAACCCAGGTGTCCCACATTGCAGAAGGATCCTTTACCATCTGAGACACCAGGGAAGCCCTCTGCACAGTGCTATACAGTAGGTCCTTACTGAATATGTATTTTATATACACTAGAATATATATGTTAATCTCAACCTCCTGATTTATCCCCACCACTACCACCTTTCTCGTTTGGTATCCACAAGTTTGTTTTCTGAGTCTGTTTCTTAATGATACAATAAGTTCATTTGTATCATTTTTTAGATTCCAAAGTGATATCATAAGATATTTGTCTTTTTCTGTCTGACTTACTTCACTTAGTATGATAATCTCTAGGCCATCCCATGTTGCTGCAAGTGCCATTATTTCATTCTTTTTTAAGGCTAAGTAATATTCCATTGTGTATATGTACAATATCTTCATATATTTATCTGTAGATGGACATTTAGGTTGCTTCCATGTCTTAGCTATTGTAAATAATGCTACAAGGAACATTGAGGTGCATGTATCTCTTCGAATTATGACCTTCTTCAGATATATGCCCAGAAGTGACATTGCAGGATGACCTGGTAGCTCTATGTTTAGTTATTTAAGGAACATCTATAGTGTTCTCCATGGTGACTGCAACAACTTAGATTCCCATCAACAATGTAGAAGACTTCCTTTTTCTCTACACCCTATCCAGCATTTATTGTTTGTAGACTGTACAATGGTCACTATGACTGGTATGAGGTGATAACTCATTTAGTTTTGGTTTGCATTTCTCTAATAATTTGCAGTGCTGAGCATCTTTTCATGTGCCTGTTGGCCATCCATATGTCTTCTTTGGAGATTTAGGTCTTCTGCTCATTTTTTGATTGCATTTTTTATTTTTAAACATAGACCTTCCTTGTATATTTTGGAGATTAATCCTTTGTTAGTTGCTTTGTTTGCAAGTATTTTCCATTCTGAGGGTTGTCTTTTATATTGTTTATGGTTCTTTTGTCTTGAAAAAGCTTTTAAGTTTAATTAGGCCCCATTAGTTTATTTTTGTATTCATTTTCATTACCCTAGGAGGTGGGTCACAAATATCTAGTTATTTTTATGACAAAGAGTGTCCTGATATTTTCCTCTATGATTTTTATAGTGTCTGCTCTTACATTTAGATCTTTAATACATTTTGAGTTCATTTTTGTGTATGGTATAGGGAGTGTTCTAGTTTCATTCTTCCACATATAGCTGTCCAGTTTTCCCAGCACTACTTATTGAAGAGATGGTCTTTTCTCTGTTATATATTTTGGTCTCCTTTGTCATGGATTAGGTGACTATAGGTCAGAATATTCATTACTGTGGGAGAACGTCTATGATATAATTATTTTCCAATTTGTGGATTGCCCACCTGGAATGTGTGGGATTTGATTGTGTGTTGAATGTGCCCCTCCTACTCTCTTGCTGTGGCTTCTTCTTTGCTTTGGACGTAAAATGTCTTTTTTTTTTGGTTTATGCTATTCTTTTTTGTCAATGATTGTTTAGCAGTTAGTTGTGATTTTGGGTGTTTTCAGGAGAGGAGGTGAGCTCAGGTCCTTCTACTCTGCCATCTTATCAAATGACCCTATGAAGCATTTTAAATGAACTTTGAAAATTAGAGTTCCTTTAGATTTATAGTGATAAGATGTGATAACAGAAAGTGGTGAAAATTGGGTAAAAAATCAAAAAGAAGAATAAAGGAATCATTTTATCTATTTATTATCTAGTCATCCAAATAGAAACATGGAAGTGAGTGTTAGGTTTAGGTGATGGAGGAATGGTGATCAAAGAAACAATTGAGCCTCTGGAAAGATATGACTAGTGTTATGTTTCACTTTTATTAAGTCATCAGTGACATATAAATGGTAAACAGACTGAAGACAGTGAAGTCAGGTAGAATGCTATCATAATATAGATAATAGGATCTGACAATGGATATAGGAAGAAAGCCCCAGTTCAAAAGATGTGAAAATACTTTGAAGCCCTTGAAAATTAATTGAATGTGGATATGGGAATGCAAGGAGTAGACAGGAGTTTATAAAGGTGTTGACTTATTCATTTTTTAATGATCATTTATATGTATAGACGATAGAGATTTTAAGCTAGAGGGATAATGAATATGGTGGAACACATTTTATTGAAATATAATTGATGCATAGTATTGTATAAGTTTGTTTTATTATTGTATAAGTTTAAGTTGTACAATATAATGATTTGATGTACATATACTATAAAATGATTACCATAATCAATGTAGTTTACATTTGCCATCTCATATAGATACACAAAGAAAAAAAATTACCTTGTGGTGGGGACTCTCAGGATATACTCTCTTATCTTTCATGTATACCATATTGTATTGTTAACTATAGCAATCATGTTGTACATTACATCCTTGGTACTTTTTAAATCCTATAACTAGAGGTGTGTACATTTTAACCCCTTTCCCCTCTCTCCACCTCTAGCAATGGTAACCACAAATTGAATCCCTTCTTCTGAATTTTTAAAAACAATTTCCATGTGATTAAGATCATACAGTATTTGTCTTTGTCAGACTAATTTTGCTTGGCATAATGCCATCATAAGTTCCACTCATGTTTTCACGAATGGTAGGATTTCCTCCTTTTTATAGCTAAATAATATTCACCTGTATACAGATTCCACCTCCTCTTTATCCATTCATCCATCACGGTACACTTAGGTTGTTTCTGTGTCTTGGCTGTTGTAAATAATGATGCAATAAAACATGAGGGTGCATATTTCTCATCGACATAGTGTTTCATTTCCTTTAGATAATTTTCAGAAGTAGATTGTGTTTTTGTTCTATTTTTAATTTTTTGAAGAATCTCCATGCTAGTTTCCTTAGTGGATGTGCTGTTATACAGTCACATTAACAGTATACAAGGTTTTCTCCACATCCTTGCCAGTATTTATTATCTCTTGTCATTTACTGCTAGACATTCTAATGAAGTGTACAGTGATACCTCTTTGTGGTATAATTTGCATTTCCCTAATGATAGTGATGTTTCATCTTTTCATGGATCTTTTGGCCATTTGTTTATCTTTTATTGGGTGGGGATATCTATTCTAGTTTGTTGCCCACTTTTTTGATTGGATCATTTTATTCTTTTTCTTCTAATGAGTTGTAAGAATTATTTATATATTTTGGATGCTAACCAATTATCAGAGATAGGGTTTACACCATTTCTTTTGCTATGCAAAAGCTTTTAAATTTGATGTAATTCCCACTTGTTTATATTTTATTTTGTTACTTTCACTTTAGGTGCCACATCCAAAAACAATCCTTGCCAAGATGCATCAAAGAGATTTTTCCTATGTTTCACCTAGCAGTTTATGGCTTTTGGACTTAAGTTCAGACCTTTAATCCATTTCAAGTTAACTTTTCTGAATAAGATAGGAGTCTAGTTTTATTCTTTTTAAATGTGAAAAAATTTTCCCCATATAATTTATTGAGAAACTGTCATTTTTCTCCATTGACTATTCTTGGCTCCCTTGTCAAATATTAGTTGGCATTATATACTTGGATTTATTCCTGGGCTCTTGATTGTGTCCCATTGTTCTATTTGTTCTATTTTGTTCTATTTGTCTGTTTTCATGCCAGCAGTGCTGGTGGTGTAGCCACTAATTTGAGACCCCAGGGACTGTAGCCCGCTAGGCTCCTGTGTCCATGGGATTTCCTGGACGGGAATACCGGAGTGGGTTGTCATTTCCTTCTCCAAGTCATCTTCCTGACCCAAGGATCAGACTAGCATCTCCTGTATTGTCTCCTGCATGGCAGGCAGATTTTTGACTGCTGAGTCACCAGGGAAGCCCTTTTATGCCAGAACCATTCTGTTTGATTACTATAACTTTATAATTGAGCTTAATATCAGGAACCATGACATCTCTCACTTTGTAGCCCTTTCTCAAGATTGCTTTACCTGTTCAGGTTCCATATAAATTTTAGGATTGCTTTTTTCTATTATATAAACATGCCATTAAAAATTTGATAGAGATTGCAGATTATATATATGGATTTTGGTAAAATGGACATTGTAACAATCTTCATTCTTCCAATCCTTGAACACAGAGCACCTTTAATTTCTTTGATCAATGTCTTATAGTTTTCACTATAGAGAGCTTTCTCCTTAGTTAAATTTATGTAAAAGTATTTTATTGTTTTAGATTCTGTAGTAAATGGAGGCATAGTCTTTATTTTCTCAGATAATGTACTGTTAGTATATAAGAATACTACTGATTTTTGCATGTTAATTTTGTATCTTGCAACTTTACTGAATTCATTGATTTGAATTTTGTGTGTGTGTGGCAGGCTTTAAGAATTTTTAATATATAGGAATCATGTAATCTATACAAATAGAGATATTTTGCTTACCAATTTTCATTATTTATTTATTTTTGCTTAATTGCTCTTAAGATTTCAAGTACTATGTTGAATACTAGTGATGAGAGTGGGTACCTTTGTCTTCCTAATCTTAGAGGAAAAGCATTATACGTTAGCACCACTGAATGTGATGGAATCTATGGGTTTGTCATATGTGGACTTTATTGTGTTGAGGTATGTTTCCTCTATGCCAGATTTGTTAAGAATTGTATCATTAATCAATGTTAAATTCTGTCAAATGATGTTTCTGCTTTTATTGAGATAATCATGTATTTTTTTCTTTCATGCTATTAATATGATTTATCACATTGTCTTGGATATATTGAATCATTCTCAATTCCCAGGGATTAATTCCACTTGGTCATGATGAATGATATTTTTATGTGATGCTGTATTCTATTTGCTAGTATTTTATTGAGAATCTTTGCATTTATATTTATCAGGAATGCTGTTGCTGCTGCTGCTAAGTTGCTTCAGTTGTGTCCGACTCTGTGCGACCCCGTAGACAGCAGCCCACCAGGCTCGCCCGTCCTTGGGATTCTTCAGGCAAGAACACTGGAGTGGATTGCCATTTTCTTCTCCAATGCATTAAAGTGAAAAGTGAAAGTGAAGTCGCTCAGGCGTGTCCGACTCTTAGCGACCCCATGGACTGCAGCCCACCAGGCTCCTCCGTACATGGGGTTTTCCAGGCAAGAGTACTGGAGTGGGGTGCCATTGCCTTCTCCATTTATCAGGCATATTAGCCTATAATTTGGAGGAGGGGATTTTATTTGTTTGTTTGTTTTCTGGCAGTGTCCTTTTCTGGCTATGGTATCAAGGTAATGCTGATCCTGTAAAATGAGTCTGGAAGTGTTTCCTCCTCTTCAAGTTTTTTTGAAGTAGTTTGAGCAGATTGGAATTAATTCTTTAAATGTTTGGCAAAGCTCACCTGTGAAGCCACCTGATTGGTCCTGGGCTTTTCTTTGTTAGTATATTTTTGATAGTTGATCTATTCAAATACTTTATTTCATCTTGACTCGGTCTTCTTTGGTTGTATGTTTCCAGTAATTTTTCCATTTCTTTTAGCTTGTCCAGTTTGTTGGCCTATAGTTATTCATGCTGCTGCTGCTAAGTCGCTTCAGTCGTGTCTGACTCTGTGCAACCCCATAGACGGCAGCCCACCAGGCTCCCCCGTCCCTGGGATTCTCCAGGCAAGAACACTGGAGTGGGTTGCCATTTCCTTCTCCAGTGCATTAAAGTGAAAAGTGAAAGCGAAGTCGCTCAGTCGTGTCCTACTCTTCATGACCCCATGGACTGCGGCCAACCACGCTCCTCCATCCATGGGATTTTCCAGGCAAGAGTACTGGAGTGGAGTGCCATTGCCTTCTCCATAGTTATTCATAGTAGCCTCTTAAGTTCCTTTGCATTTTTATGGTATCAACTCTAATGTCTCCTTTTCACTTATAATTTTGTTGATTTGGGTGCCCATTTTTCCTTGATTTGCCTAGCAAGATTTTTGAATTTTATCTTTTTAAAGAACCAAGTCAGTTTTATTAACCTTTTAAATTTTGGTGTGTTTTTTTTTTTTTTCTTTATCACTTATTTCTGCCCTGTTATTTATTATTCCCTTTATTTTGCTAACTTTGGGCTCTGTTTTTTCTCTAGTTCAAGGCATAGAGTTAGGATGTTTGAAGTCTTTCCTGGTAATGTAAGCATTTATTGCTATGAACTTTCCTCTTAAAACTGCTTTTTACTACATCCCATAAATTTTGGTATATTGTGTTTCTATTTTCACTTATTTCAAGGTACAATTTTATTTCACCATTAACTTATTTGATTAGTTGTTTGTTGAGGGAGATATTGTTTCATTTTCATGTATTTACAATTTTTCTAAATTTCCTTTAGAAATTGTTGATTGTTGTTGATTTCCAGTCCCATACTATTGTGGTCAGAGAAGATACTTGGTAAGTTCAGCCTTGAATTTGCTAAGACTTGTTTTGTGACCTAACATATGGTATACCTAAAAATGTCCCATATACACTAGAGAAATATGTATATTCTGCTGTTACAGAATAAAATATTCTGTTTATATGTCTCAGGTTCACTTTTTCCATAGTGTTTTTCAGATATGTTCTTTTCTTACTGATTTCTGCCTGTGTGATCTACTTATTACTAGGGGCAAGGTATTAAAATCTCCAACTTTTATTATATTGCTGAGTATTTCTTCTCTTACCTCCTGTTTTTGCTTTATCTATATTGGAGTGTTCTGATATTGGATGCATATTTACAATTGTTTTATCTTCTTGAAGGACTGACCCCTTTTCTCAATATATAATAAGCTTCATTGTCTCTTTTTACCATTTAGCTTAAAGTGTAATTTGTATCAAGTATAGCTACCCCTCCTTTTTGGATGTCATGTGCTTAAAATACCTTTTCCCATCCTTTCACTCTATGTGCGTCTTTAAGGTTAAACTGACTTTTGGAGGCCACGTTTTTGGATCTTGTTGCTGGGCTTTTATTTTAGTCTACTCAGAGATTCTATAGCTTTTGATTGGATAATTTAATCTATTTACATTAAAGTAACTATTGACAGCTATGAATTTACTATTACCATTTTATTTTCTGGATGTTTTTTAGACCCTTTGCTTACTGTTTTCTATACTAGTGTTTCTTAATACTATCTTTTTGTGTATTTTGATGTCATTTGGTATAATCACTACCAGTTTCTTCCTTATGGTTACCATGAGGATTACATGAAGTATCTTAAAATTATAACACACTATTTTTAACTCATAATAACTTCAACAGTATCCCTAAACTTTACACTTTTACATTTCCTTGCTCTCACATTTCAGATTATTAATGTTTACTATTTATATTATGTTACAAAACAGACTATTAGTAAATTTCACTACATTTAATTTTTAACCTAGAGTTGAATGAATTCCACATCACCATTACCATATTATAGAATCAAATTTTGACTATACATAATATTCACCATTGAGTGAGATTTATGCTACTTTCTTATTTTTTTTTAATGTTAATTAGCATCTTTTTATTTTCCGTGAAAGAATTCCCTTCAGCACTTCTTGTAAGGCTGTTGTAGTGGTGATTAACTCCCTCAGCTTTTGTTTGTTTGGGACAGTATTTATCTCACCTTCATTTCTGAAGGACTGTTTTGCTGGGTATGGGATTCTTGAGCAGCAATTTTATCTTTCAATATTTTAAATGTATCCCCTCATTGTTTTTTTTTTATTATTTTATTTTTAAACTTTACATAATTGTATTAGTTTTGCCAAATATCAAAATGAATCCGCCACAGGTATACATGTGTTCCCCATTCTGAACCCTCCTCCCTCCTCCCTCCCCATACCATGAAATGGTTCTGTTGAGAAATCTATTGATAGTCTCATAGTGGTTTCCTTGTATGCAACTTCCCTTGCTGCTTTCAAAATTCTTTCTTTTGTAATTTTGACAATTTAATTATAATATTTTTCAGTGTAGCCTTTTGGCTCCTTTGGACCTCATGGATTTGGATGTTCATTTCTCTCCCCAGTATTTAGGAAGTGTTTAGGCACTGTTACTAAATATACATTTCCCCCTTTTTCTCTCTCTTCTGGAATTCCCATTGCATGCATATCATTTCTTTGATTGTGTCCCATAAGTCCCATATATTTTCTTCATTCTTTTTTTTTATTTTTGTTCCTCTGACTAGATAATTTGAAGTGCCCTCTCTTCTAGGTCACTAATTCTTTTCTCTTCATGGCTGAGTCTGCTTTTGAAAATATCCATTGAATTCTTCCATTGAGTGATCATATTTTTCAGCTCTAGGATTTTTGTGTGGTTTCTGTTGTCTGTTGATGGTATCAGTTTTTTGGAGAACTTCTTGTTTTGTTCATGCATTTTCATAATCTCATTTAGTTGGCTCTGCATTTCCGTAGTTCACTAAACTTCTTTAAGAAGAGAATTATTCTGAATTATTTGACAGTTCATTTATCTCCATTTTTTTTTAGAGTTGTTTATTGAAGCTTAATTAGTTTTTTTGTTTGTTTGTTTTTGGTGATGTCATGTTTACCAAATTTTTTTGAGATCCTTAATTTCTTATGTCAGTATTGGAACATTTAAGTAAGTGGTTTCCTTTTTCAGACTTACAGACTTGCTTTGTCAAAAGCAGTTCTTCACCAGTCAGCTCAGCTTAGTTTTTCTAGATATGCCTGTTGATAAAGCCTTGGGCAGATAGAGTTTTCTATCAGGGTCTATTTGGGGGTGAGGCCACTCCCCAAGCTCTGAAGTGGAAGGATGTCCCTGGTTGAAAACAATTGGACAAGACTGCTGAGTTGGTTTCCTACTCTGGAAACAGTTAGACAGTTAGTTTAACTGTTAAATAGTTAACTGGAAACAGTTAGACAGTCATGTGGATTGTCTATCTAGGCTTAATTAGATAGTCAGGAAGGATTGTGTACTATACTCAGCAGTAGGTGGGGCTATGAATTACCTTTTCTGTCTTTGAAGGGTAGCAGGAAGTGCCCTGGGTCTGCATAGCTTGTTTGGGGGAACCTAATTCAGTCAAAATTGTGTACTGATGCCTTGGCCAGATAGAACCACTGATTTTGCTTTGCAGACAGGGAGAGGCAATGGACTTCCCAGGTGATTCGGTGGTAAAGAATCTGCCTGCCAATGCAGGAGCCATAGGAGACGCGGTTCAATCCCCAGGTTAGGAAGATCCCCTGGAGGAGGAAATGGCAATCCACTCCAGTATTCTTGCTTGGAGAATCCCATGGACAGAGGAGCCTGGTGGGCTCTAGTCCATGGGGTCTCAAAGAGTAGGACACAACTGAGGGACTAAGCACCCCACCAAGGAGAGGCATGGGGTATTTTCTCTGTTCAAATACCACTGTAGGAAGGGTATTGGATGGGCTATGGAGCTTCCTATGTGCTCCTAAGTTCCCTGGTTGGGCAGGCTAAAGACGTATTCAGCAATGGACAGGTTTAAAAATCAGTTTCCCTCTCCAACGCCAGTAGGAGAACAAGCTCAAGGGCAGTAAGGTTCTGTGTTTGTGGCTTAAAGCCAACCCAAGTAGGCAGATTTGTACCCTGCTGAGTTCCCTGGTCAGACCATGCCACTGACATGGTTCTGCAAATGAGCAAAGCGGTTGGCCAGGATTTATCCTTGGTCATTACAGATAGGAAATAGCTGTTTGTTGTTTGGGTGCTGTTAACTCCAAAATCAGCTGTTTGAATGCTGATTGTTGCAAGCTCCTCTCCCTTTCTCAGTCATATGAGATTCCTAGTCAGGGAATCCCCTGCAATTCCTGTGGGGTTTTTAATGAGGGTGATTTTGATAAGCTACATTTATTTAGGGAAAACAGAGCAAGTATTTACATTTTAATGCAGAAGTAAACTAGTCACAACAGAGTAAGGAAGGGGAGAGAGACAGAGATAAAAAGATCTTCAGAAAGTTTCAAGGATAGTAGTGATAGAAATATTTGGGAACCCACTTTTATTATCTTCTTCCCTAACACTGGGGAGGAAAAAAAAAAATAGTCGACCCCAGAGCTTTTCATCCAAGCTTTCAGCTTTCTTTGTTCACTGGGGACAATGTCATCTTTTATGACAAGAGAGTCTTGAGGAAATAGGTCTAGATTCAGTTTATCATATAAAATGTATGATAGTGCAGTGGTTCAGGGCATGAATATCTCAATAGGTAAAGACAAAAAGAGATTCTGTAAACCCTGGCACTGCTTATTTGTTGGGTAATACTGAGCAATTTACTTCCAAAACCCAAGCAATCTCTCCTGCAAAACGGGGATAATAATACTGTTATGTGGTAGATGTGAGAATTAAATAATTGCTAACATTCATTGAATTTTTTTTAATTTTATTTTATTTTTAAATTTTACATAATTGTATTAGTTTTGCCAAATATCAAAATGAATCCGCCACAGGTATACATGTGTTCCCCATCCTGAACC
Source organism: Bubalus kerabau (assembly GCF_029407905.1). NCBI lineage: Eukaryota > Metazoa > Chordata > Mammalia > Artiodactyla > Bovidae > Bubalus > Bubalus kerabau. The sequence continues at coordinate 29,254,926 of NC_073645.1, forward strand.
CTCCTCCCTCCTCCCCTCCCCATACCATCCCTCTGGGTCGTCCCAGTGCACCAGCCCCAAGCATCCAGTATCGTGCATCGAACCTGGACTGGCAACTCATTTCATACATGATATTTTACATGTTTCAATGCCATTCTCCCAAATCTTCCCACCCTCTCCCTGTCCCACAGAGTCCATAAGACTGTTCTCTACATCAGTGTCTCTTTTGCTGTCTCGTACACAGGGTTATTGTTACCATCTTTCTAAATTCCATATATATGCATTAGTATACTGTATTGGTGTTTTTCTTTCTGGCTTACTTCACTCTGTATAATAGGCTCCAGTTTCATCCACCTCATTAGGACTGATTCAAATGTATTCTTTTTAATGGCTGAGTAATACTCCATTGTGTATATGTACCATTGCTTTCTTATCCATTCATCTGCTGATGGACATCTAGGTTGCTTCCATGTCCTGGCTATTATAAACAGTGCTGCGATGAACACTGGGGTACACGTGTCTCTTTCCCTTCTGGTTTCCTCAGTGTGTATGCCCAGCAGTGGGATTGCTGGATCATAAGGCAGTTCTATTTCCAGTTTTTTAAGGAATCTCCACTGTTCTCCATAGTGGCTGTACTAGTTTGCATTCCCACCAACAGTGTAAGAGGGTTCCCTTTTCTCCACACCCTCTCCAGCATTTATTACTTGTAGACTTTTGGATCACAGCCATTCTGACTGGTGTGAAATGATACCTCATAGTGGTTTTGATTTGCATTTCTCTGATAATGAGTGATGTTGAGCATCTTTTCATGTGTTTGTTAGCCATCTGTATGTCTTCTTTGGAGAAATGTCTATTTAGTTCTTTGGCCCATTTTTTGATTGGGTCATTTATTTTTTTTGGAGTTGAGCTGTAGGAGTTGCTTGAATTTTTAATGTTTCAGGTTGTGTGCCAATATGTTAAAATATAGATAAATAAATAGAAGTACATTTTAACTTACTAATTTGATTTTAAGTATCCATAAATATAGGCATTGCAACTTACATTTCTTTGTAGGCTTTACTGAGCTTAGCATGGGCAATTGTACAGAATGAGAGATTTAAAGATATTCAATTCACAATTTTGGTAGCACATCTTTTGGTCAGTCTAGTCTCTTTACTTCTAAAAAGGTTTTTTTTTTGTTTTTTTTTTTGGCTGGGGGACAGTTATACCAAGGAATTTTTATTGGAAGAGACCAGTTACCAATAACATATACTATGAAATTATGCAATTTTAGAGTATGTCAAAAACATCAACTATTGTCTAAGTCCAAGCTATTCATTACCAACTGAGCCACAAGGGAAGCCATAAATTATTCATAAGCTTAAGACACATCTATACTTTTTCAAAGCTTAAAGATATTTACTTCTTAAGTTTCTACCATTTGTATTAGGTACATTTTTATTTTATTTGCCCCAAACTTAAGTTCTTCATGTCTATCATTTGTGTTAGTGCTTTCCTTAATTTTATGGATTCTAACTCTGCTTATTTAATCTATATGCAGAGTACATCATGAGAAATGCTGGGCTGGATGAGGCACAAACTGGAATCAAGATTGCTGGAAGAAATATCAATAACCTCAGATATGCAGATGACACCACCCTTATGGCAGAAAGTGAAGAGGAACTAAAAAGCCTCTTCATAAAAGTGAAAGAGGAGAGTGCAAAAGTTGGCTTAACGCTCAACATTCAGAAAATGAAGGTCATGGCATCTGGTCCCATCACTTCATGGGAAATAGATAGGGAAACAGTAGAAACAGTGGCTGACTTTATTTTTCTGGGCTGCAAAATCACTGCAGATGGTGATTGCAGCCATGAAATAAAAAGACGCTTGCTCCTTGGAAGAAAAGCTATGAACAACCTAGATAGCATTAAAAAACAGACATTACTTTGCCAACGAATGTCCATCACGACAAGGCTATGTTTTTTCCAGTAGTCATGTATGGATGTGAGAGTTGGACTATAAAGACAGCTGAGCACCGAAGAATTGATGCTTTTGAACTGTGGTGTTGGAGAAGACTCTTAAGAGTCCCTTGGACTGCAAGGAGATCCAACCAGTCTATCCTAAAGGAGGTCAGTACTGAGTGTTCATTGGAAGGACTGATGCTGAAGCTGAAACTCCAATACTTTGGCCACCTGATGTGAAGAGCTGACTCATTGGAAAAGACCATGATGCTGGGAAAGATTGAAGGCGGGAGAAGGGGACAACAGAGGATAAGATGGTTGGATGGCATCTCCGACTCAAAGGACATGAGTTTGGGTAAATTCCGGGAGTTGGAGATGGATAGGGAGGCCTGATGTGTTGCAGTCCATGGGGTCACAAAGAGTCAGACATGAGTGAATGAGTGAACCAAACTGAACTGAATCTTATCTATATCTACATCTATCAAGTATACCTATAAAATATATATATATATATATTTAGCTCAAGTGTGTATCTATCTGTATCTCAAGTATGTATGTATATAAGCATATTATATGTGTACATGTATATGCATCTACATTTTATACATATATTAGTTATAGATACAGATCATTTGTTTGCATATGTGTGTGTGTGTGTGTGTGTGTGCAATATATATAGTTGTTCAGTTGCTCAGTTGTGTTTGACTCTTTTGTGACCCCATGGACAGCAGCTCACAAGATTCCTCTGTCTTTGGGATTTCCCAGGCACGAATATCAGAATGGGTTGCCATTTCTTTCTTCAGGGGACATTCCCAACCCAGGGATAAAAACTGTGCCCCCTGAATTGTAGGTGCATATCTCAAGTGTGTGAATATCTGCTTTACTCTAGGTATGGAGCTCATTTTATATATCGATCACAATTATAAGAGTCTGAATTGCTTTTACTCAAAATCTACTCACACGTATAAGTTTCTAAAATATAACTGGAAACTCACATCCAAATGACATGCAATACTGTTGTACTGGTTCCTGGGATAATTAGACTAAGGTAAGGCTTTGGGTTTTATGAGCAATACATATTTTGTTTCTCTTCTAATTTATAAAATATGATTAAATTAAAGTCCATTAAGCATAAGTAGATGGAAAATGCACTGATTTTCTTATTTTAATAGTATATCAAATGAAACATGGAATCTCAATTCAAATTAAACTTTCCTCTGTTATAAATGGGGGATATAGCTCTTCTTTTTCAGTTTTTCCCTTACTCATATTCCCATGGGGAACCCTAGATATTTGTGCAAAATTTCAGATCTGAAGAACATACAGATCTTCATTGAGTTACATTATGATAAGTCACTGTATGTTGAAAATTTTGTAAGCCAAAAACACATGTGAAAAATATAACTTACTGAGCATCATAGCCTCGCCTACATTAAACATGCTCAGAACATTTACATGAGCCTATAGTTGGGCAAAATCATTTGACAAAGTGTTAAATATCTCATGCAATTTCTTGAATACTGTACTTAAAAGTAAAAAAGCAGATTGGTTGTATGGGTACAGTAATGATTTTAAGTGTATCAGTTATTTTCCTTTATGATCACCTGGCTGACTAGAAACCACAGCTTGCTGTCACTGGTCAGCATCAGAGGGAGACTATCTCAGTAGCCTGGGAAAATACATTTGAAGTATGATTTCTATTGAATGTGTATTGCTGTCCATCATCATAGGTTGGGGACCATCTGTGCTTTGAAATCCAATACTCTTTTCTAACCTTTTAAATTTTATAGATGGCTTAATAGGCACAACAATGAGAACTGATTTTTAATATGCTACTTATTGAGCAAGTTGGACTGAAATCCAGATAACTTGGCATTTAAACCAGTGTCTATTCTATCAAATTAGAGTGATTCATTGCCTGAATCACCCTCAGTAACTTATTTTTGTTTAAGAAGTGGTCTTATGAACCAATTTAGGATTGTTATGAAGGAAGAAGTGGGAGTCCTGAATGGGTATTGGGTAGACAATGAAGAGTGTCTGTAATGAAAAACCCAAAACCCAAAATAAGTCACTCTTGTCTTAACTTAGTATACACAGCTTTTATAGTTTTTCCAGTATTTTCAGACTTTCTTCATTGAACATATGCTCAAAAAACCCAATTGTCCAATTGTGATCAATGTAAACTAAGCAAAAATTCTATGTATAAAATTCCTAAGAAAATATTTTACTCCTGATTACAAAATATACATGCAGTTGGCATTGATCTTTTCTCCCATCCTCCTTACTCAAACATATGACTATAAGGCAAAATGGCATTTCTTTAAGCATAGTAGAGTGGAATAAGAGAGACATCTTGGGCTTTGACATTATTGACTGACAGAGGTAAGTAAATAATTCTATTTAACTGTGATAATCCAAGTTTTAATTGTTGTTGCTATTGTTACTTGGGGCCTAATAAATTTCTAACTGACATGTAACATACATTCTACTGAGTTTTCATTTTTCTAAAGGGAAACTGTACCTTGAGAGGGTGTTCTTCAGTTATCAATACCTCTAATACTGGCAAGTTCTGTGTAAGAAAAAGTCATGTGTGATACATATGCCTCCTTGTATTTTGAACTGAAACTTCATATATCCTATTCAAAAACTTATTCAACTTTAACAACAACTTTTTAAAAGCATTTCTTGTTGTTGGTCAGTCACTCAGTCATGGCTGACTCTGCAACCCCATGAACTGCAGCACGCCAGGCTTCCCTGTCCTTCACTGTCTCCCAGAGATTGCTCAAACTCATGTCCATAGAATTGGCGATGCCATTGAATCGTTATAAATGTTTTATTCTGGATATCTTTGTATATCTCACTATCCCTCTCTACACTGTACCCCAAGCATATATGATGGACTTTGGGTCTAAGAAAGTATTTTAAAATATTATAGTGAGTATATAAGTGAAAACTCCAAAAAAAAATGAAGACTCCAAACAAGAAAAGCATTTATATATTCACTATAATATTTTAAAATACTTTCTACAATCCAAAGTCCATCATATATGCTTGGGGTACAGTGTAGAGAGAAAAAGTGAGATATACAAAGATATCCAGAATAAAATATATTTGTATATTAACTATGATACTTGGGGGAAAAAAAAACTTTACCAATAATTTTTCAAGAAAAGAAACTATAAATGCCATATATAAAAACATATATGCATATATATACAATACCAAGTACCTCGGTATTTTAATTGGTGAAATAGTACCAACAAGTCTTCACTGTCTTTGCCCATACATGGACCTTCCTAATTATATCTACATGGATTATATTTAAGCTTTTTATATACACTATGTAATACATTTCACTGGTCAGGTTTTTTTTTTTAACCTGTTACAGATATATCTACAGTGGAAGTCAGGAAGCTTCTTGGCCAAGTCTTTGATGTTATAAACCCTCAAAATTCTAACATTTAGGCATATCCTTCTTCTATTGTTTTTAGGAAATCTGTTAATATATCTTCCCTTAAAAAGCATTCCTCAAACACATTTCAATTAAGAAAAATTCCAGCACTTACAAAGCCAACTGTATTTCCTGCCTACATTAATCCATGGTTAATAAATAACAAGCAAACCATTTTATTTGTTCAAGCACTAATTTTGATGTGGATGGCTCCCCATAATCTACACACCTTTGCTAGTAGAGACTTCAAACAAAAATAATTTAGCAATTATGAAGATTAACTGTAAGTAATTGTCCTGAAACTGACTGAATAAGGCTAAAGGAAGAAAAATGATTCATTTTTAACTTATTTATCTCATACTGACTTTCTGTTCTAAATAATTATGCTCTGGCATATTGTTATGAATATTCAAAAGGTTTTTTAATGGCTTAATAATTTTTCTTCCTTTGTTTCTAGGAACAGAATCATAACACATGTTGAAATAGAGGCTCACTTGTCAGAAGCAGATAAAGTAAGGTATCATTTGATGATCTCTCTATTTTCCATAGCTCTAACAAAGGCAGACCAGCCATCAAGGGGAATACACCACTCCCATCTGGATTTTAATACAGAAATTAACATAGAGCTGGCCTAGCCTGGACTTTCTTGATTAGAGTTAAAAATATACAAAGTAAAAGTTTGCTTACCAGGTATCATCATAATCCAGAATATGTTATTTGCAAACAGATGATACGTGAGCTCCAGATTTTCCCAGCATGATGTTTATGCTCACTTCTTTCCCTTGAGGACAAAGAAAGAGGCAGTTGGCAAAATTCCCCAAAGGAAAGAGGCAAAATCTTATTTTTTGATTCACATCTAATGCGGTAATGCTTTTGTTGTTTATGCTCCCACTTCCTCTCAGACCCACCTCTGCCCTTCTTTGTCTGCCTTGTGTCCTGGGATACTGACCATTGTGGACTATGTCACATGGGCTTCTTTCCAAATCTCTTACTTCAGCTCAGCTGGCCATTGAGAAAAGCTGAAAGACATACTTTGGGATGTTTACTTCCTCTACTCCTTTACTCATTGGATGCACTCCATATTTACACATCCTATGGGATGATATGCTTTTGGAACTGTGGTGTTGGAGAAGACTCTTGAGAGTCCCTTGAACTGCAAGGAGATCCAAGCAGTCCATCCTAAGGAGATCAGTCCTGGGTGTTCTTTGAAAGGTCTGATGTTGCAGCTGAAACTCCAATCCTTTGGCCACCTGATGTGAAGAACTGACTCATTTGAAAAGACCGTGGTGCTGGGAAAGATTGAGGGCAGGAGGAGAAGGGGACGACAGAGGATGAGATGGTCGGATGGCATCACCAACTCAATGGACGTGAGTGTGGGTGGGCTCCAGGAGTTAGTGTTGGACAGGGAGGCCTGGGTGCTGCAGCTCATGGGGTTGCAAAGAGTCGGACACAACTGAGTAACTGAACTGAACTGAACTGAACTGATGGGATGATATCTCTTTCATGGATAAACCTTTTCTAATGGTTCCAGCTGTATAGTTCCTTAATTTCCCTCCACTGGGCTGAACAGTGGTAATGGCTTGCCCTTCTTGCTGGTCCCTAGGTGCCTTACCATTTTTTGTTGGTGTTGTTGTTTAATTAACCTCATCCCTAAAATCTATAAAAGTTACCTTTAGAACAAGTATATCAGTAAGTAGCTCAGAAAGAAACAAATAGCAAACTTGAAGGGTTTACCCAAACAGCTCCCCCAAAACCTTAAAGCTTCCTAATGCTTGTTTATGTTTAAGGCACTGTGTACAGTTTATCAAGAAAGGAAGATTACAGAGGTTTAGTCACTAAACTATTACTCTTCCCATTGCATTCTCAGGAGGCAAAAGTACAATTTACAGGCAAGTAGATCACAACTTTTTTTTTCATTTTATGACACACGCTGCATAATATTCACATGATTAATTCAGAACTATGTACAAGGTAAGGCTAATATTTGTTTGAGGGAAAAATCTATTCTTGCTGATCCTGCTTAAGAAAGCATATCAAAAAACTTGCCTATGAGAATAAGGTTGTTATAAGTAAACCTTGAAACTACGATCTTTAAAGAAAATTATTTTGCAGCTTTATTAATAGTAACTTACTACTAATAATTTGCAACATACCAGATTCTCTTGCAGGTCATCTATGCCACAGTCAAAACAGCTTTTCATGAAACCTAGATGGAAAGATACCTTTCTTTCAGAATCTTCTATTAGAAGGTCAGTGACAAATTGTCCTACTTCTTCTATCAGTTATACTAGTCCAGCCTTTTATCTAAGTCAAACAACTATTAATCGAGTAGCACTGATACACAAATGTAATAGATGTTTCAACATGCTTTAACTATGTTGAGATGATTTAGTTATCTGGGATAAAATGAAACTTCAGAAACTATGCATATCATTAATATTTAAGAAGATTTTTAAAAGTGAGAAAAAAATCTAGATTCTTTAGACATTGATAGCTATTATAACATTTTTTTAATTGCATACTTTTCCTTGCCCATCACCAAAGCCTACTTAAGAGAGAAATATACATTATAGTGAGATAAGCAACAAGAACTAATACCTACACGGAAAGAGAATGACAGCAAATAATCCTCAGTCTCACTAACAAAGGTAATGCGAACAGATTTTGATTCTTAACCAAGAACCAGAAACCATAGGGAATTGAGTCAATTCATAAATATTTTGTAAGTTCCATATTTCAACCTCATATTTTTTACTTTTCTTGAACTCACAGCACCCTGACATATTCAGAAATAGAACTGTGCTTACATATTTATATTCTTAACAGGTTCATATATAGCTCCAGGTAACCATACAGATTTATATACATTCTTCCCCTAAAATTTTAAATTATACCATCTGTTAACCATATTATGACTAATTAGCAAAATCACTGCATACTATATCTTCAACAACAACAGGAGATATCTAGAGCTATTATATAGGACTGGCTCTTTAATAAATGTACTCCCTTTTACAATAAATAATAAGTAACTTTGTGAGTACTCATAATTTTAGAATTTCTGTTCCTTGCTTCCACAAAGATTTTAAGGAAAAATTAGTTCAACTGAACATTTGCTTATGCCTATGTTTTCCTCACTGTAACACATACAAGGTCTCAAAATGTTTCAGCACCAGTAATGTCATGAACCAACTACTTTAAGTGAAAGGTAATCTTACTAACCCTAATTTTCAGATGACACAGCTGAGATTTGGAAAGTTTTGGTATCTTGCTTGTGTACTTATTGAGGTCATAAGTGATGGGGTCAAGACTTGTTACATCAGGTTAAAATCCCAACTTACTTCTAATGTAGAATTATCCGGTCAGCATTATAGGGCAAAGGCATGGCGGACTGAGAGTACTGGAAAATGTTAAAATGATTTAATACCAGCTTACATTCAAAATAAAAAGTGATAAAGTATGAATTTTCATTAGTTTCAGATAACTGTTTTACAAATGTCAACCAGTAAAATTATTATGAAAGAAGAATGGAGGTTAAATGCAGGTTAAAATGCAAATTTCTTCATCCTAGCTCTGAGATTCTGGTTCAATGGGTCTAGAATACAGTCTAGAAATCTGGGTGTTTGACAGTCACACTGGATGATAAGATACAGGGTTCAAAGGTGACACTTTAAGAAAAACATTGTCATAGAGAATAAAAACATATAATTTTGGATTTACTATTGGTCATCTAAATATCATAACAGTATTTCTAATGTCAAAAACATTAGAAGGGCTCAGTTGCTAATCATTTATATTTATTAAATGATTCTAAAATTATTCAATTAAAAAGTCATATTTAAGAAAGACTGGGTATTAGTAAGAGATTTAATAACAGGTTCTTACAAATAAATACCATCAGCTAGCAACAGTTCTAATATTATTACCAAAAAATATAGTCAATGTGATAAGGCAGCACCAATTTCTGGCAGAATTCTCCAGAATCAGTGAGAGAAAATTTTGTATCCAACAAATCAGACATACATATTCACAACTTATCTCTCATTTAAGGAGAGGTACTTTCACTTTTCACTTCTATGCATTGGAGAAGGAAATGGCAACCCACTCCAGTGTTCTTGCCTGGAGAATCCCAGGGATAGGGGAGCCTGGTGGGCTGCCGTCTATGGGGTCGCACAGAGTTGGACACAACTGAAGCGACTTAGCAGCAGCAGCAGCAGATAAAGGAAGGGTTTCCCAGGAGGCTCTAGTGGTAAAGAACCTGTCTGCCAATGCAGGCAGATGTAAGAGATGCAGGTTCAATACCTGGATTGGGATGATCCCTTGGAGGAAGGCATGGCAACCCACTCCAGTATTCTTGCCTGGAGACTCCCACAGACAGAGGAGCCTGGCGGGCTACATTCCACAGGGTCACAAAGAGTCAGACACAGCTGAAGAGACTTAGCACAGATAAAGGAATCCCACAGAAGTTGAGAAAGGTTGTTTGGGTATCTCTTTATGCTACAGTTAAAAGTTTCAGTTAGTGCTGTTCCTAACCTTAGTGGCAACTCTAAAGAGAGAACAACAGTGACATGTCAAATATCCAACTCCCCGCTCCCGAAAACCACAGAGCCTTCCCTATGTTACCTTATTAAGGGCAAAGTTCATCCAGGCAGTCACTAATTGGCGATTGGGAAAAGTTGGAGAAGCCAATTTCATATACGTCACCTTTCACCTAGCAGTGTCTTGCAAGTACTAAAGGATCACTAACATAGTAATTTCAGGTAGTTCTCTTGGTTTTAAGTGCAGGTCATGAAGTAGAGGTTATCATAGGATGTGTAAGATAAAGAATGAAACTAAATAATGATTTACAAAAAGGAAAGCTCCATAATAGAGATATGTATTTTGTGTATACATATTCTGAATATATATGTATGTATCATGTTCAAGACAGACAGCATATACATATGCTGGTGCATATAACCAACTTTAGTATTCCCAAATAAAACTTGAGCTATTGGAAGATCATCAATGGGTAGGTTTGGTATGAAGAATATGAGCTTTGTGGATCAAGCAATAACAAGGTAAAACCTCAGATTCCAGAAATGGTGGTAGAATGAAGCTTTAAAATCTGTACAGTTACTCAGCGATCTTTGCATTTGAATCCAAACACAAAGATAACACTCATTCAGATGTTTATGGAAGAGGATATTTACAACTGCATTTTCTCTTCTACTTCAAAGTTTCCAGTACTTATTATAATGATCAGATCATCTAGAAACATTTAATGTATGCAGTTTGATATCATTTTTGCCTAAGGATTCTTTTTAATAAAAGCAAAAAGAAAATAATGGAACAAGTGTATTTCAAAGAGACCTTGAGATGTTGGGACTTTCCACTCATACTAAGCCAAGACTGAGCAGCCCCATATCACATGATTGCTTCCTCAAAACCACAGTAATAAAATTTAAGGCTATTTTTCTTTGAAAAAGGATCAAGCATAGGCTGTTCATTTCCCCTCCGTAAAGAAGTTAAAGTAGGGATTTCACCTAAATTTGGCCTAAGAAAGTTAAAAGCCCTTTATTTAAAGGGAATTCTGGCAATGTTATAGAGACTCATGTTAATAAAAATTTTACCTTAGTGATCAGTCCTTTCATGATGCACATTTACCTACAGTTAATACTTACTGCTCAAAGATAAAACCCCACATGGAGGGTTAGCCCCAGATGTAAGGTGAAGCAGCTCAGTCATATTCTGCAGTTTTGTAAAGCAAGTGAAATGTCTTTGCCTCTACACTGTCATAGTGCCATAAAATCCGATTTTCTTAAGCCTGAGCCATTTTCTCCAGTTACAGGACACAGATGCAGATATGAAACATAACAATCCAGGAGCACCCAATACTCCCTACTGTGAGTAATCTGTTAGAATGGAATCCAACAGAGGTGAATTCTGATTGACAGGATATCAGGGGGAAGAATACTGAAAACAGTAATGGTCAGAGGCTGGAGGAGGGCAGGTGTGAATTCAACACCAGAGCAATATTTCTGTGGCAGGACAAACAATACAAGGCACTGATGATGAGGTCAGGGTTGTATGGAGAAAAGCTCCAAGAAAGAACAAAGTAAGAGATGGAGCCATAATTGAATATAAGTCTAATGAAGAATTTTTTAGGCAGCAAAATTATATCTAATAAGGTGGGCTTAAAGTACACAATCTGATCTCATATTTGTAAAAAGAACTGTGAAACAAACTACTTGGAGGCCTTTGACCAACTAGAATAATAATTTTATTAGATAAATGTATGCCTTTCTCTCTTGCATCTGAATTAGAAATAAAGAGAAATTTAAGCATGCAGTTTTTCTGAATATCTTTTTGGTTTTGATCCCATTATTTTGAGATTTACAAAAATGGACAGTTTCCTCTTGAAGAGACTGCTTTACTGCTGCAAAGACAGTGAAAGCACCAGCTCTCAAGAGCACTACCTGATTCTGAAGAATAATCCAAATCCCAAGAGGTTTTTCAGGCTCTTGGAAGCTTTCGATCTGTGTTTTTCCTGACACTGAAGAATGTTCTGTATTACTGCATGACCAGATGATTTGTGCTCAGGGTTTTTACCTTTACATAACCCTCAAATTCCTCTTAACCTCTCCTCCCAATTTTTTTTTTTTTATATTTCCCAAGTGAATATTCCATACATCAAAAATCTTACATAGGCGTTGAGTTAATTACTAAGTTTTTCTCAGGTAGACATGTACATGATGTAGATATAGACATGCATATATATATATATGTGATATATACACACATATATATGATAAACAGACATATACATGTCAGGTAAGTAATACCAAGTGCTGATAAGGATATGATGCAATGAGAGCTATTATAAAGAGAAATGCAAACTGATACAGAGACTTTGGATAATAATTTGACATTATTTTGTAAGGTTGAAAATGCACAATCTTACTCATTATTATTATTATACTTCCACTTTTAGGCATTTATGCTTTGGAGAGAAACTCTAGCATCACTGCACCAAAAGACATAATAAACAGATGTAACAGCATGGCTTATAACAACATAATCTGAAAGCAAACCAAATGTTCAGTGAAAAGGGGAATGTATAATCAGTTGAGATATATTTTGATTCAGCTTTGGTAATGAATGGACTAGGGCTATTGCACTGATGAGAATAAATTGTATCAATAATGTTGCTTGCTAAAACAAAATCATAATAGAATACACGGAGTAACACTATTTATATGAAGTTTAAAATAAAAAACTAAAGATTATTTTATATGGGGATATTGTCTATATTTAATGAAAGGAATGATAAACACACGCTCAAAGTAGTGGTTATCCCTGTGGAGAAGGGAGGAGTGATGTAAAAAGGAAGGGGCACAGAGTTTCAACAGTGTTCTGTTTTATAGTCTGTGTGGTGGGTATACATATGGATGTTTGATTATCTTTTATACACTTTATATATTTTTCTATATATTTTGAAATTTTCAAAATAAACATATTTAAGATATTATAGTCAAAAAGTTTTAAATTGCATCAATAATCTCAGTGCCTTAAACTGAAAATGTGAATACTAACACACATGGTATTTGACTATGAGAAGAATGGTACTATTAACAGAAAACACTGGATATTGCTTATATCTTCTGAAATTTCCTCTTCCTCTCCATCATCAAAATAAACATTTGGCTTTCAAGTAATAATCAAGAGGCACTAGAGCACAGTGACAAAGAATGTGAGTGTACCTGTTATTTAGAGAGTCTGGGTTTGAATCTTCACTCTGGGTCACTAGCTATATAACTTGTCAACTTTCTACTCTGTGCCTCAGTTCTTTATTTTTAAAACTAAGATAATGATAATACTGATTAATGTTATTTCTGGAGTTGATGAGAAAATCAGAAAAAAATACCTAATGTTTATTTAATAATTCCCATGCATCAGGTACTATGTGGATGCCTTTGATTAAATCAATATAAATAAAAAACTGCGGCATTATTAGTTTGCTGGATGATTCTACTCATGCTTCAATTTTTCTGTTGTTAATGAACTAAAGAGCTAACTATAGGAAAGCTAGAAGTTAGTATTTGTGTGTGCTAAGTCACTTCGGTCATGTCCAACTCTTTGTGACCCTATAGACTGCAGCCTCAGGCTCCTCTGTCCACGGGATTTCTCCAGGCAAGTCATGGGTTGCAGTGACTTCCTGCGGGGGATCTTCCTGACCTGGGGATTGAACCCGCATCTCTTATGTCTCCCACTTTGTCAGGTAAGTTCTTTACCACTAGCACCACCTGCAAAATCCCAATAGAATTTGTTAGTATGTATCAATAAAACCATCTGGCTTTCTCCTTTATAACCTAGAATTGCTTTGTTTTTATTGAGAAAAAAAAATTGAATCACTGTTCTAGTGGTTAAAAGTAAAAGTGAAGAAGATCTTGAAAGAACAAAGGTCACATGCATATTCCTAAAATTATACAGTCAGATTAAATGCCAGGCCAAATTTCACTTGCAATATTTTAGAACCAGGAAGATTGTTGTGAGGCTAGCTTGAGCTCTAAATACTCACTGTACCAGAAAATAGGAGTCTCCATCTCAGACAAAACTCATATATGTTTCTTTATAAAAAACACATCATAACAAATAGGCCTAATGTCAAGTTCAAATAGGAATAGACATGCATAAAAATCTCCACTCCATGTGGTTTTGCTTCCTCAAGTGAGTACACTACCAAATACCTTCTTTACTTAGATAGGCTGTAACAGACATTTCAACGTGACTTTCTGGATGCTTCAAATGAAGTAAACTAGACTTGAAAAAACACATTTTAATTTCATCTTAAATTTTCTTAATTTCTGGGTTCAAATACATCTTGCCACATATTAAAAACAAAGAATAAAAGGAAAAGAACAAAGGTGGCGAGCTGACTTCACCTGAATTTCACAGTAATCGTCACAGTATGGTATCTGTGAAAGAATAGGCAAATAGATCAATAGAACAGAATATAGAGTCCAGAAATGTACTTCTATAAATATCACTAACTGACCTTTGACAAAGAAGCAAAAGTACTAAGATGGAGCAAAGTTAATCTCTTAAATAAATGATGCTAAAACAATTGCATGCCTTTCCGGGGTGGGGGGGTGGAATTAGACACAGACTTTACATCTATCACAAAGGTGACTCAAAATGAATCATAGACTTAACTGTAAATTGAAAGACCATAAAATTCCTAGAAGATAACATAGGAGAAAACCTGGATGCCTTGCAAATGATGATGCTTTTTACATACAACAAAGACACAATCCATAAAAAAATAATTGGTAAGCTGGACTTCATTAAAATTAAAATTTTCTGCTCTGTAAGAGACTCCAGAGGATTAGAAGACAAGCCATCACATAAACAGATGCAAAGAAGTGCCACATCATATGTCAGAGAAATATGTATTAAAACATAAGAGAGAAGATTCAGTTCAGTCACTCAGTCGTGTCCAACTCTTTGCGACCCCATAAATCACAGCACGCCAGGTCTCCCTGTTCATCACCAACTCCTGGAGTTTACTCAAACTCATGTCCATCAAGTCGGTGATGCCATCCAGCTATCTCATCCTCTGTCGCCCCCTTCTCCTCCTGCCCCCAATCCCTCCCAGCATCAGAGTCTTTTCCAGTGAGTCAACTCTTCGCATGAGGTGGCCAAAGTATTGGAGTTTCAGCTTTAGCATCAGTCCTTGCAATGAACACCCAGACTGATCTCCTTTATTAATAGAATATCCCAAAACCAAAACACTGACTATACCAAAAAACTGGCAAGACTGCAGAACAACAGAAACACTCATACACTGGTGATGGAAATTCAAAATGATAGTCACTTTGAAAGACAGTTGGCAGTTTCTTATGAAACTAAATGCAATCTTACCATCTGATTCAGTAATTGTTCTTTGATATTTACATAAAAGAGTTGAAAACCATCAAGCTGACCAATATTCACATTGTAGAAGGTCGCAGAAGGAGAAGAGTAAAAAGGGCAGAAAGCTTATTCAAAGACATAATGGCTGATCAATTCCCTAAAGTGGAGAAAGAAACAGACATCC
This sequence comes from Bubalus kerabau, assembly GCF_029407905.1. Taxonomy (NCBI): domain Eukaryota; kingdom Metazoa; phylum Chordata; class Mammalia; order Artiodactyla; family Bovidae; genus Bubalus; species Bubalus kerabau. The sequence goes on from NC_073645.1 coordinate 29,270,374, forward strand.
AGATGCAGGAATTCCAAAAGGCACCAAAGAAGATAAAAATTCAAGAGACCCATCCTGAGACATTGCAATTTATTTGTCAAGTTAAAGACGAGATAAATTAAAACAGTAAGAGAAACAACTTCTCACAAAGAAGATAACTTCCATAAGACTATCAGCAGATTTTTTTAGGAGAAACTTTACAGGCATAATATACTGTAAGATGTGACATAAAAGCCAGTACAAACTTCTTGGCCAACCAACATTTAGAAAACCCTAAAGGATCCATGCCCCTCCCCCAACCCCCCAAAAAATGTAGGACTAATAAATTAATTCAGTAAAGTTGCAAGATACATAATAAATTTGCATTCCTATACACCATCAATGCATTTTGAGAAAGAGAATTTAACAATCTCATTTATTGGGTTTATTTCCTAAATAATATACTTAGGAAAATGAAAACTAAGGATATGAGACTTGTGCCTGAAAACTATGATACTGATGAAGGAAACTGAAAAGGACACAAATAGATGAAAAGATATTTCATAGCAAACAATTAGAAGCATTAATTTTGTTAAAATATACATATTACTTAACCTATCTAGGTTTAATGCAACCCCTGTCAAAATTCCAATGGCATTTTTCATAGGAACAGGACAAACAATCCTAAAATATGTGTGGAACCAAAACAGAGCTGAAAGAGCCAAAGCAATGTGGAGAAATATGAGCAAATCTGGAGGCATCAAATTATATAACAATGCTACAGTAATTGAAACAGAGTGCTATTGGCATAAGGACATATAAATCAATTAAACAGAAGATGAAAAGTGAAAGTGAAAATCACTCAGTCATGTCCGACTCTTTGTGACCCCTAAGGATTCTCCAGGCCAGAATACTGGAGTAGGTAGCTGTTACCTTCTCCAGGGGATCTTCTGGACCCAAAGAACAAATCCAGGTCTCCTGCATTGAAGGCAGATTCTTTACTGTCTGAGCCACCAGGGAAACCCAAGGATACTGGAGTGGATACCCTATCCCTTCTCCAGTGGATCTTCTCAACCCTGAAATCAAACCAGGATCTCCTGCATTGCAGGTGGATTCTTTACCAGATGAGCTGCCAGGGAAACAGAAGATAGAGGCCCAATTAAACCCAGAGTTACACATTCAATAACTTAAAACAAAGGAGCCAAGACTCTCCATATTCAATGGAGAAAGGATAGTCTCCTATAATGGTGATGGGAATTCTGGGTAACCACATAGAAAAGAATAAACCTGCATCCCTATCTTGGACTATAAACAAAAAATCAACTCAAAATGACTTAAAGACTTGAATGTAAACCTGAGACAATGAAACTCCTAAAAGAAACCATAGAAGAAACCACAAGAGATAAGCTCCTTGATATTGATCTTGGCAGTAATTTTTTTGTATTCAACAGCAAAGGAAAGGCAGCGAAAGCAATATTAAACAAGTAGGACTACCTTAAACTGGAAAGCTTCTGCACAGAAAAGGAAATTATCAGTGAAATAAAAAGGGAACCAATGGAATGGGAGAAATATTAGCAAACCAAATATCCACTAATCAATATTCAAAATATAATAGAACTCATGTAACTCAATAGCATTATATATATATATATATAAATGGCCAAAAGATCTGAATAGACATTTTTCCATAGTATACATATAAATGACCAACAAGTACATGTTAAGTACACTATGTGACTAATCATTAGGGAAATGCAAATCAAAATCACAATGAGATATCACCACATACATTTTAGAATGTCTACTGTCAAAAAGAAGAGATAACAAATGCTGGGTAGGATATAAAGAAAAGTGAAATCCTGTTCACTGTTGTTGAGCTGATACAACTACTACAGAAAATTGTATGGAGGTTTCTAAAGAAATTAAAATACAACTACCATATGATCAAGTAAACCTACTTCTGCATATATGCCCCCCCAAAAAACAAAATTATTATCTCAAAGAGATATCTCTACTCTGATGTTTATTGTAGCATTATTCACAGTAGCCAAGGTTTGAAAACAACCCAAGTGTCTACCGATGAATGGAAGGATGAAGAGAATGGGATGTGTCCCACTCATTGTGACCCCAATGACTATACAGTCCATGGAATTCTCCAGGCCAGAATACTGGAGTGGGTAGCCTTTCCCTTCTCCAGGGGATCTTCCCAACCCAGGGATCAAACCCAGGTCTCCTGCATTGCAGGTGGATTCTTTACCATCTGAGCCATGGGGCAAGCCCAAGAATACTGGAGGGGGTAGCCTATCCCTTCTCCATCAGATCTTCCTGACTCAGGAATCAAACCGGGGTCTCCTGCATTGCAGGAAGATTCTTTACCAACTGAGCTATCAGGGAAGCTACATATACATAGTAAAGAACTTATAAAATATAATAATAAATAAATATAAATAAATAAAATATGTCTTATTTACAAGAAGAACTAAAGATCCTCTTGATGAAAGTGAAAGAGGAGGATGAAAAAGCTGGCTTAAAACTCAACATTCACAAAACTTAGATAATGGCATCCTGTCCCATAACTTCAAGGCAAATATTTGGGGAAAGAATGAAAACAGTGAGACCGTTTTCTTGGGCTCCAAAATCACTGCAGATGTTGACTGAAGTGAAAGACACTCCTTGGGGAAAAAAAGCTGACAATCCTAGACAACACATTAACAAGCAGAAACATTATTGCCGACAAAGGTCCATCTAATCAAAGCTATGTTTTTTCCAGTAGTCATGTGTGGATGTGAGAGTTGGACTATAAAGAAAGCTGAGCACCGAAGAAGTAATCCTTCTGAACTGTGGTCTTGGAGGAGACTCTTGAGAGTCCCTTGTACTGCAAGGAGATCCAACCAGTCAGTCCTAAAGGAATTCAGTCATGAATATTCATTGGAAGGACTGATGCTGAAGCTGAAACTCCAATCCTTTGGCCACCTGATGTGAAGAACTGACTCATTGGAAAAGACCCTGATGCTGGCCAAGATTGAAGGCAAGAGGAGAAGGAGATGACAGAGGATGAGATGGTTGGAAGGCATCACCAACTCCATGGACATGAGTTTGAGCAAGTTCCAGGAATTGGTGATGAACAGGGAGGCCCGGTGTGCTGCAGTCCATGGGGTCGCAGAGTCGGATACAACTGAGCGATTAAACTGAACTGTTGCCAGTGATCATTGGAGCAAGTTCACAATACCCAAAATGTAGAAATAATACAAATATCCATCAATAAATGAATGAACAGTGGAGAAAGTATATCCATACAATATAATATTTATCCTTGAATATGAATGAAATTCTGATAACATGCTACATAGATGAAGTTTGAAAACACATGCTAAGTCAAATAAGCAGACAGAAAATTAGGTACCAATTCTTGGTACCTCCACTTATTTAAGGTCTCTAGAATGGGAACATTTATAGAGACAGAATGAAAGACGGCATAGCAATCCACTCCAATATTCTTGCCTGGAAAATCCCATGAACAGAGAAGCTTCATGGGCTATAGTCCATAGGGTTGCAAGGAATTGGACACGAATGAAGTGACTTAGCACTTATGCACGTAGAGACAGAAAGTAGATCAGAGGAGCTAGAAGTAGACAGGAAGAGGAATAAATACAGGTTATTGCTTAATGGTTACAAAGTTTCTGATTAAGGTTATGAAAAAGTAGAGGTCACAGAATACTGTGAATGTAGTTCAGTTCAGTCACTCAGTCGTGTGTGATTCTGTGACCCCATGGACTGCAACACGCCAGGCCTCCCTGTTCATCACCAACTCTGAGTTTATTCAAATTCATGTCCATAGAGTCAGTGATGCCATCCAACCATCTCATCCTCTGCCATCCCCTTCTCACACCTTCAATCGTTCCTAGCATTAGGGTCTTTTCCAGTGAGTCAGTTCTTCACATCAGGTGGCCAAAGTATTGGAGTTTCAGCTTCAGCATCAACCCTTCCAATGAATATTCAGCACTGAATTCCTTTAGAATAGACCGGTTGGATCTCCTTGCAGTCCAAGGGACTCTCAAGAGTCTTCTCCAACACCACGGTTCAAAAGCATCAATTCTCAGGCGCTCAGCTTTCTTTATAATCCAACTTTCTTTTATAATCCGACAACAGGAAAAAATATAGCTTTGACTGGACGGAACTTTGTTGGCAAAGTAATGTCTCTGCTTTCTAATTTGCTGTCTAGGTTGATCACAGCTTTCCTTCCAAAGAGCAAACGTCTTTTAATTTCCTGTCTGCAGTCACCATCTGCATGTGATTTTGGAGCCCAAAAAATAAAGTCTGTCCCTATTTCCATTATTTCCCCATCTATTTGCCATGAAGTGATGGGACAGGATGCCATGATCTAAGTTTTCTGGATGTTGAGTTTTAAGCCAATTTTTTCACTCTTCTCTTTCACTTTCATCAACAGGCTCCTTAGTTCTTCTTCGCTTTCTGCCATAAGGGTGGTGTCATCTGCATATCTGAAGTTATTATTATTTCTCCCGGCAATCTTGATTCTAGCTTGTGTTTTATCCAGCCCAGCATTTCTCATGATGTACTCTGCATAGAAGTTAAATAAGCAGGGTGACAATATGCAGCTTTGAGGTACTCCTATCTCAATTTGGAACCAGTCTGTTGTTTCATGTCCAGTTCTGTTACTTCTTGACCCACATACAGCTTTCTCAGGATGCAGGTCAGGTGGTATGCTATTACCATCCCTTTAAGAATTTTCCTCAGTTTATGATCCACACCATCAAAGACTTTGCATAGTCAATAAAGTAGAAGTACATGTTTTTCTGGAACCCTCTGGCTTTTTGATGAGCCAATGGATGTTGGTAATTTGATCTCTGGTTCCTCTGCCTTTTCTAACTCCAGCTTGAATATCTGGAAATTCATCGTTTACAAACTGTTGAAGCATGGCTTGGAGAATTTTGAGCATTACTTTGCTAGCATGTGAGATGAGTGCAATTGTGCAGTAGTTTGTACATTCTTTGGTATTGCCTTTCTTTGGGACTGGATTGAAGACTGTCATTTTCCAGTCCAGTAGCCACTGCTCAGTTTTCCAAATTTGCTGGCATATTGAGTGCAGCACTTTCACAGCATCATCTTTTAGGATTTGAAATAACTCAACTGGAATTCCATAACCTCCACTAGCTTTGTTCATAGTGATGCTTCCTAAGGCCCACTTGACTTTGCATTCCAAGATGTCTGGGTCTAGGTGAGTGATCATAGATAGCATTTTGGTTATCTGGGTTGTGAAGATCTTTTTTGTATAGTTCTTCTGTGTATTCTTGCCACCTCTTTTAATATCTTCTGTCTGTTAGGTCCATACCACTTCTGTCCTTTATTATGTCTATCTTTGAATGGAATGTTCCTTTGGTATCTCTAATTTTCTTGAAAAGATCTCTAGTCTTTCCCATTCTATTGTTTTCCTCTATTTCTTTGCATTAGTCACTGAGGAAGGCTTTCTTATCTCTCCTTGCTATTCTTTGGAACTCTGCATTCAAATGATTATTTCTTCTTTGCCTTTAGCTTCTTTTCTTTTCTCAGCTATTTGTAAGGCCTCCTCAGACAACCATTTTGCTTTTTTATATTTCTTTTTCTTGGGGATGGTCTTGATCACTGCCTCCTGTAAAATGTCACGAACCTCTGTCCATAGTTCTTCAGGCACTCTATCAGATCTAACCCCTTCAATCTATTTGTCACTTCCACTGTATCATAAGGGATTTGATTTAGGTCATACCTAAATGGTCTGGTAGTTTTCCCTACTTTCTCCAATTTAAGCCTGAGTTTTGCAATGAGGAGTTCATGATTGTGCCATACTCAGCTCCTAGTCTTGTTTTTTGCTGACTGTATAGAGCTTCTCCATCTTCGACTGCAAATAATATAATCAATCTGATTTTGGTATTGACCATCTGGTGATGTCCATGTGTAGAGTCTTTTCTTGTGTTGTTGGAAGAGGGTGTTTGCTATGACCAGTGTGTTCTCTTGGTGAAATTCTGTTAGTTTCTTCCCTGGTTCATTTTGTACTCCAAGGCCAAATTTTCTTTTTACTCCAGGTATCTCTTGACTTCCTACTTTTGCATTCCAGTCCCCTCTAATGTAAAGGATATCTTTTTTGGGTGTTAGTCGTAGAAGTTCTTACAGGTCTTCATAGAACCTTTCAACCACAGCTTCTTCAGCATTACTTATCAGGGCATAGGCTTGGATTACTGTGATATTGACTTCTGTGGGCAGCAAAGCTTGCTGTCAGGCAAGGTGCAGATTTGCTGATCAAGGCTGTGTGAATGGAGAGGTGAAGCTTCTTCTGAAAACTCACATGCATGGACGCTGGGCCTGGGTCTTCCAGTTTGGATCCTGGTGTCCCTTTGATCCCCACATCTTATAAGCTGACAGCCAGAAAGTCAAGATGACGGACTAGAAGGATGTGTGCTCATCTTCTCCTGCAAGAACTCCAAAATTACAACTCACTTTTCAATAACCGTCAACAAGAGAATGTTGGATCCCACCCAAAAAAGATACTCCATGCCCAAGGACAAAGGAGAGGCCCCAGCAAGATGGTATAAGGGGTGAAATTGGATTTTGAATCAAACCCCATACTCGCCAGAGACGCTTGGATGGCTCAAACAAATTTTGTGTGCACCAGGACCCAGAGATCCCACAAGGACTGAGCCAGAACTGTGAATGTAGTTAATACTACTAAATTTTACACTCAAAATGATTAAAATGAAAAAAAAAAAAAAAAGACAATGTTCATTGCATCACTACTTACAATAGCTGGAACATAGAAGCAACCTAGATGTCCATCGACAGATGAATGGATAAAGAAGTGTGCTACATATATACAATGGAATATTACTCAGCCATAAAAAGGAACACATTTGAGTTAGTTCTCATGAGCTGGATGAACCAAAGCCTATTATACAGAGTTAAGTAAATCAGAAAGAGAAAGGTAAATATCATATTCTAATGCATATATACGGAATCTAGAAAAATGGTACTGAAGAATTTATTTACAGGGTAGCAATGGAGAAACAGACATAAAGAATAGACTTATGGACACAGGGAGAAGGGAGGAGAGGGTGAGATATATGGAAAGAGCAACAGAGTATCATGGAAACTTGCATTACAATATGTAAAATAGATAGCCAAGGGGAATTTGCTGAATGACTCAGGAAACTCAAACAGGGGCTCTGTATCAACCTAGAGGGGTAGGATGGGGAGGCGATGGGAGGGAGTTTCAGAAGGGAGGGGATATTTGTATATCTATGGCTGTTTCATGTTGAAGTTTGACAGAAAACAACAAAAGTCTGTAAAGCAATAGTCCTTCAATTAAAATCAATAATTTAACATATCACAATACACAGCATAATTGAAGTATACACTGTAAATGGTTGAATTGTATGATATGTGAGTTACATCTCAATAAAACTGTTAGCAGAGGGGGATAAAAGGAAAGAAAAAAGAAAAATCAGCCCTGTGGACAAATGTTGATGACAGAAGGGATGGGAGATAGCTGGGAAAATATCCTTTTACCTCTCTTCACCAGATTCTTCAACACGTGGATATTGGTTTTATACACCCTGACTCAGGATACCCCATATGACTTGGAAGTCACTGCATTTAGTAGAACTGAGGCCATGTTCAATTCATTATTCCTAGGCTCTAGAACTATATGACCCTACCACTTCCTTCCCTCCCCCTACCACACTGTTAATGCGTAAACTTTACTTCCAAGCTATTTTCAAAGGGCTTCTTTGGTGGCTCAGTAGTGAAAAAAAAAAAAAATCTGCCTGCCAATGCAAGAGATGTATGTTTGATCCCTGGAAGATCCCCTGGAGAAGGAAATGGTAACCCACTCCAGTATTCTTGCCTGGGAAATCCCATGGGCAGAGGAGCCTGGTCAGGCTACAGTCCATGGGGGTCACAAAGAGTCAGACATGACTTAGCAGTATAAAACAATATTTTCAAAAGGATCCTGGTTAAGACAGACTCTGATTCCTGTACATAGAAGATTAGTTTGTTTCCTGTATGATTTTGGTTTCAGCCCCAACTGTGGTAGAGTTGCACACATATAGAAAGTCTCCTGTTTATCTCTTTTTTTCCAGTATCAGGGCACTTCCTAAAAGGAAGGAGTTGGCTTAGTTCACATATTTTTGCAAAGCTCTGAAGTGCCTTAGTGTTAATACTCCCAAATGCAACTCTCAACTGGTGGAAGCTGCCATGCTTGTTGGACATTTGACAGAGGGAAGCATTTTGTTCTCACAAGAGCCAGTGGAATCTGGCCCTGTTGCCCTCAGCAACAACTTTGGGAAAGCCTAAACACTTTTTTGTCCAGAAGTGGTACTAGAAAATATATTCTTAGGATGGGCTTCTGGAACCAGATCTTTTACTGCTCAGATATCAGTTATTGCTGATAATAAACATGGTGATGATAAACTCTGATATGGGATGCAATATCACAATCGCCAATAATATCACCTGTGATGTTCTGAAATGAGATACAATTAGGAGAGGAAACACTACTTATACAAGAGTTCTGACACTTGAATGGTGTGAGGCGGTGGTAATTATAAAGACTGGGAAGTGACTGGCTGTTGTTGAATTTCTTAAAAAAAAGTTAAAAGAGAGAACAGTCTCAGTTCTGCCAACTAGCAGAGCATGATATAAAAGCCTGAAGGTCTTCTTGATGTAATTTCAAAGGTCCCTCCAGTGACGCCAGTGCTATGCTAAAAGTTAGGCTGAAAGTTTGTTAGCAGAGCAGGAAAGAACAGCATGAACAGCCTTGATAGAAAGCCCAGGATAAAGTCTGAGACCTTATATGAGATCATAATATTTGTGATTAGAATGGAAATACCTGAGCAGATTTCTGGGAACCCTTCAAACTGACTGAAGCACACGTCAACCCCACCCCAGGTTTAGTGGTGACCAGCCTCCATAGACTCCAGTACTCTTGCCTGGAAACTCCCATGGATGGAGGAGCCTGGTAGGCTGCAGTCCATGGGGTTGCTAAGAGTCGGACACGCCTGAGCGACTTCACTTCACTTTTCACTTTCATGCATTGGAGAAGGAAATGGCAACCCACTCCAGTGTTCTTGCCTGGAGAATCCCAGGGATGGGGGAGCCCGGTGGGCTGCCGTCTATGGGGTTGCACAGAGTTGGACATGACTGAAGCGACTTAGCAGCAGCAACAGCAGCCTCCATAGAATCTGGTCACTGGATCTTTTGCAAGAATCTGCCTGCAATGCAGGAGACCTGGGTTCAATCCCTGGGTCAGATTGAAGATCTTCCAGAGAAGGAAATGGCAACCCACTCCAGTATTCTAGCCTGGAAAATCCCACATACAGAGGAGCCTGTCAGGCTACAGTCCATGGGGTTGCAAAGAGTCAGACACGACTGAGTGACTAAACCACCACCAGCCTCTCTAGGCCAAGATTGACATTAGGAGATGCTACCGTGGAACTGATCTCCCTACTGTCAGTGGAGATAGAAGAGGCCAGGTGGTGAAACGTAACCATCTAATGCAAGATGGACTTCTTTTAATGTAAAGACAGAGCAGCAACCAGGCTGCCTTTTGATTAGTGAGCTATAGCAGTAATTTTTTTCTTCATAAGATAGTAAAGCAGCTGATAAGGGTAATGCTTTTCTTATATAAACAGAAAAATGAAAGAACTTGTACGAAGGCTAATGTTAGAAATCTTAAAAGTATTTTCTTCCTGAGTTTTTGGACACAGTCCTCCAGAATTGAATGGGAGGCTACTTCCTATGTGGCTTGGAACCCTGAAATGTCACTGAAAGTTATTACAAAAATTATCCTGTCAATACATCTCCAAATAGGCCTTTACACGATTATCATACATACCATATATACTGGAAAGGTATTATAAGGGGTATTGACTGCAGAATCTAAGCATTTTGACCTCTGATTTAATTTGAGGCTCATGTAGGACAAGAAACAAACAAGTCGTACCAAATTTGATCTCACAGTGGAAGAAATCAATGTCCAGATACACTCTCTGGTTATTTCTCCCATACTTGACTTCAAAATTAGATTTGAATTGAACATCGTGTTACAATAAAACACTCTCAATGAAGTGGGTATAAAGGGAGTTCTACATAATAAAGGCCATAATTTATAGTACATGGCTAATATAATAATAGTGAAAAGCTGAAAGAAGTTCCTCTAAGATCAGGAACCAGACAAAGATGCCCATTTCCCCACTTTTATTCAACATAGTTTTCAAAGTCCTAACCACAGTTGTTGAACAAGTAAAATACAAATAACACATCCAAATGGGAAGAAAGAAGTAAAACTTTCACTATTTATAGATGACATGGTATTATCTATAGAAAACCCCAAAGACTCCATCAAAAAAATAAAAAGAAAACTGTAGGAGTAGTAAATTCAGTAAAGCTGCAGAATACATATTTAACATATTGATACATAATTGAGTCAATTTGCTATACACAAGAAATTAATACAAATTCACCTTCACCAAAAATCAAATAAATATTAATCAAAATAACAATGAGGTTCTTTCCTATCTCATGTGTTTGAATATATAATTTTGATCTTAATGATTAATGTCTAGTAAAAAAAAAAAAAGACACAAAAAACCCAATGGATTTATGTTAGAAACAACCCTTTGGAGTTTCTCAGAATTTTGAACCATTAATTTCACTTCTTATCATCTACAGCAAGAAAATAATCCCAAGTATAGAAAATATTTAATCCACAATATTTTCAGTGTGGTATTATATGTAATAGCTCAAAAAATAGACCCAAACCGAATATCCCATACATCAGTCCAGATAACTAACTCTAGGCTAAACTGTGAAAGTAAATAACACTTGGCATTTGCACACCAAAGTTTACCTCTCCCCACTTGAAGATTCAGGTCAAGGGATATTACTTCATCTACTGATCAGGGATTCAGATTTACTTTATATTGTGATTCTGTCATATCAAATATACCATGGTACAATGGTGGAAGGCAAAGAGCAAATGATAAACATACCTTAATTGTTCCTAACCAGAAGTGAACCACATGGCTTTACTCACAGGCTAAATTATTCACATGTCCCTTGACCTGAATAAAAAGAGGGTGGTAGAGTCACCCTTGTGGAACAGCCCTACAGATTGCCTGTTAAAGGAGCTCATTGAGAGGGCAATACCATCAGTTGACCCAGGAGCTGGACTTGGCAATCAGAGACTCCCTTGACGCTACCCTATCCTTGGAATGTACGCCCTGCCCACTATCTCCATACTAACAGGTTCTTCAAGTAAGGTGTTGTGGAGACCATCTGGATGGCATTCATGATGCAGTTAAGGCCTCTGTATAAAATTTAAGATATGGTGGATGAGTGCAGAGATCCACTCATCTTGTGACCACCTAGAACAATCCTCCACTTAAGTTCCCTTGCTTGCTAAACCTGCAAGCAATCTGGAGTGGTCTGCCTCTTTCTTCAGTCTCTCCTTGCCCTGCATGTATGAACCAACACACTACAACCTACAGAGAAGGATTACTTTTTAAAATATTGTCAGGCATAGCTTGTGCTGTTGCTGCTGCTGCTAAGTTGCTTCAGTCGTGTCCGACTCTGCAACCCCATGGACTGCAGCCTTCTAGGCTTCTCCGTCCATGGGATTCTCCAGGCAAGAACACTGGAGTGGGTTGCCGTTTCCTTCTCCAATGCATGAAAGTGAAAAGTGCCGTTGCCTTCTCCCAGCTTGTGCTGTAGATATCCATAAAAACATTATGTAGAAAATAAAAACAATGTTTTAAAAGAACTGGTAATAACATGGGAAAATGCTTTTGCTATGATGTTCTAAAAAGTTACAAATGTACATATGCCACATATTAATTCTGTGATTACTCAATATTAATTTAATTGAGTAAATCACTTAGCATCTGTAAACCTTATTTTATTCATATGTAAAATACAGAGATGTCTCCTTCATCAAAACAGCTATTTATGTTGAACCCTTAGCTCAATGCCCAAACCTACAATATGGTCAATAAATAGCAGGAATTTTTAAACTTTACTGTTTGACTATGAAAGTGAAAGTCACTCAGTCATGTCCAGCTCTTTGTGATGCCATGGACTATAGCACTCCGGCCTCTTCTGTCCAGGCAAGTATACTGGAGTGGGTAGCCACTCCCTTCTCAGGGATCTTCCCAACCCAGGGATCAAACCCAGGTATCCTCCATTGTAGGCAGATTCTTTTACTGCCTTAGCTACCAGGGAGAGCCCTCATCATCTAACATATTATATATTCATTTTTAAAGATTATTTTCTGTCTCTTCTCTATGGGGCAGGTATTTTGCTGCCCCATACATTCAACAATGTACTTTTAGTGCTCAGGAAAAAAAAATGAAGAGATATTTTATTAGTTTAGTGTACCTTTGTATTTTTTTTTTAGTGGATATGCTAGCTTTGCATACTTTTCTTATTACTGTCTAACTTAAATTATTATATCCACATCTAGAATAATACAGGAAACTTTAAAAAGCTTAACCCTATGTAATCTCTCCTTTTTGTGTTTTTTCTCACGTGGTTTCCTTCTAAATGTTATAGAAAATACAGCTAGTTTTCTATCATATTTTACTCCCATCTTTATCCTTTATTCTTTCATGTAGTTCAAAGCTTCCACTTGAAATTACTTTTCTTCAGCCTAAAAAAAAATATCCTTTAGAATTCATGTAGTGTGACTCTACTGGTAATAAATTCCCTCAGCTTTTGTTCGTCTGAGAAAGTCTTCATTTTCATTCACTGTTGATGAACATTTTCATTAGGTATAGAATTCAAGACTGAAATTCTTTTTTTTTTTTTTCTACGCTTTAAAAAAATGTGATGTTATTGTTTTCTGATTTCATAGGTTCCGTTGAAATGCCAGGCATTGGCTTTACTGTTGCTTCTTTGAAGATAATGACCCTATTTTCTCTTGCTGCTTTGAGATTTTGTTTTTTAACTTTGATTTCAGCAATTTGACTATGAGGTGTCTTATGTGCAATTTTCTTTGTATTTTTCTAGTTTAGGTTTCACTGATCTTCCAAAATTTGTCGGTTGAGATCTTTTATCAGTCTGGGAGAATTCTCAATTATCATCTTTTCAAACGTTGCTTTTCTTCATTCCCTCTCTCCTTTTTGGGACTCGAGTTACACACAGGTTAAAAGATTTGACCATATCTTACATGTCTTTTACAACACTGTTCTATTCTTTCCATTTTCTTCCTCTCTGTGCTTCAGTTTACATTCCAGTGATCTGTTATTCAATTCCCTAAACCTGGTTTCTACTGTTCCCACATTCTTTTTATACTTTTTCATTATATTTTAATTTTGTATATTGTATTTTAAATTATAAAAGAGCTATTTTATACATACATGGCTTCCCTGGTAGCTTAGTCAGTAAAGAATGTGCCTGCAGTACAGGAGACCCTGGTTCCATCCTTGGGTCAGGAAGATCCCACGGAGCAGGAAATGGCACTCCACTCCAGTATTCTTGCCTGGAGAATCTTGTGGACTGAAGAGCCCGGTGGTCTATATTCTATTGGATTGCAAGAGTCAGACACAGCAACTAAACCACCACATAAGTACTACTTCTCTATTGGAATTCTACATGTTTCTAGGAGACAGAAAGAACAACAACAACAACAAACACACATGCAAACATAGATTAAAAGAATGTATGTGAAACTCTGTTTCTTTTTTTTTTCTTTGTATGTCCTCTTTGAAGACTAATCATAAATGAAATTGGTAGCTATTTCCCCAAACTTCAGTCACTATAAAAATGCAAATTATATGCTGGTTAGAAAAGAGCTGTGTGCCTGTACATGTGTGTATGCATAACTTGTGTATGCTGGGGAGGGAAGTGAGGCATGACTTTCACTCATAATCTCCTCAGGGTCAGCCTATATAATCCCAAAGCAATCTGTTAAGAAAAATAATCAAACAAATTTGTGTCCAACTCAATAAATATGTCATAATACCCTGGTGCCTTTATTTTTACTTGTCAGACTTTATTAGAGTGTGTAGACAGGTCCTCTATCCTCCATTTTCATCTTCTATATAGCACTTATTTTCTTTGATGCTAAAGTTTCTTTGCACCTGACAAATCAATTTTCATCACAGGATGAACCCAGAAGATGTCTGGAAAATAAATCCCACCTCATGTACAGAATTCCAGGATACACCATAGCTCTCTTTTGCAGAACTGTAAAATTACCCTCAATATTTTCCTCCCTCTTTATATGTATCTCTATGTCTTTTAGGTGGCTGAACTAACAACTTATTGAGCTGACTCAGAGTGCTGCAGCAATATCTATATGTGACTTGCTCAACCTTCTTTGATGGAAAAATAAACAATGTAAATATTAAAACTTGTTTGGAGGATAAAAAATACCCATGAGGAAATTCCACTGTACTATACTGCTATACTCCTTTATAGGTGCAAGTGTGAGTGCAGAAAAGATAGAAAACAATACCCAGTAAGTGTTAACACACATATTTCATTACATAGAGGATCTTAATAGACAAAACTGCAAAAAGAGTACAAGAAAAGTCTGGGTAATTATGATTAAATGCAAAATATTTTAAAACATAAACTGTACCCCAAGCATTGAAAAAATTACATGGAAAACAAGAGAGATATGATAAAAACCATTTACACTTATTTTAACCTTACTCTGTATGGTAAATACAGCATGAGTTTTTTTCTCCCCCCTTTTTTTAAATGGAAGAGTTTGCTACACAGAAAAGAAAAGGGCACTATTTGATTTGCAAATTTCTGCTACAACCATTTGTTTCCCCTTAATATTTTCTAGGGTGACTTGAAATTTGGACTATTTAAGCATTTCAAGTTGAAATACACTGCTCTTAATCATATGAACCTCAAACAACAGTCAACAAGATCTTTTTAGTCCCTGCCTTAGAACTATAGTAATCAAAAGGGAAGAAAGCATTAGAAAACAATGGCTAGACTTCATAACTAAAGGCTCTTTTGTCTTTACCTACGAGCTATTTCCTTAGTATCCATTTATTTAAATAAAAAAACAAATCTGACAAGTTGCCTTTATGCTTTTACTACTGAAGCTAGAATCTCTGAAGCAGAACAAAATACAAGGTACTGTAGACTATAAGCCTGGTATTTTCAGCAGCAAGCTTTTCAAAAGGCACTAAAAAAAAAAAGAGTGGGTGTTTGTTGAATCAGTTTTATCAATGTAATAAACTATTTATTGTGTATTCCAATTCTAAGTGTTTGGCCATCAGAAAGAGCAGAGTATTTTTTTTTTTTTATTTGAAATAGTGAAATAAATAAAATGGTAATTAATTGACACTCATGAACAGTTAATGAAAGCAACATGTATCTATTTACTTTGAGGTTATCCATCAATGTTCTGGGCTGCTCTATAAAATATTGGGATTCCTTTAACTATTATGGGAACCTTCCATATACTCTGAGAAGCTGAGTAGCTTGAGTAAAGAACAAACTGCCTTTTAATTACATAGTAATTAAAGCTCCCAGATAGAGCTCCCAGATAGACACTTGGTAAGTACATTGTAATTATTTATTCCTGCAGACAGAAATTGTCTGCTCTCTAATTTCATTCCACACTGTATGTTGGCTGGACAGCATGGAAGATATTGAATGGCTTGTCAAAGTAAATGTTCATTTATTTACAGCCAGTGGTGAAATCTACTGATGTCTGTAATAATATAATCCAAAGCACAGATGTTTAAGGAGTTTTCCCTACACCCACTCTGATGTTTCAAAGGAGAATTTTCTCTCTTCTTGTGGCTGGTGGGAGGGAAAGAGCACTGCCATGTTTGGGGAAATAATCTGAGTTCTAGAGTTACTTCACCAATATCTTTTACATTTCCATTTAAAATAACAAGGATGGCTTTCACTTATGGATTTCTTTTTACCTGAAGATCTCAAAACACTTCACTGTCTCATTTTTGCAGCTTTGCCATCAGGTGTAAGGAAGCAGGCAGAGTGTCATCTATATTTGTCTTTATAAGACAGGTCACCTGGGGTATGACACAATAGTGCAGATCCTGAAAGGGGTGGGGCCTTTTCAATACTATGAAATCAACTAGGTGACATAGAATATTTTTAATGCTTATTTTAGTAACTTGATTCCAGTCAAGAAAAATAGAATAATAAAGCACCTATCCAAACTGAAATTTTTTTGTATGAGAGTCACAAAGTTCTCTGGTATAACCAGAGAACACTCACAACCCTGAAGAAGTATTGAAATAGTTTTGAAAAGGTGCTTGTTTCTCAAGGATTTTGAAAACAAAATATTATTAAAAGATAAAATTCACCCCATTGTGACAAAGAAAAACCATCTCTAGGAGGGCTTCTAAGTACAATAGCTTGGAACAAGAAAGTGAAACTGAGAGCAGTAAAAAGAAAAAAAAATTCAGTGAGAAATAATGAGATCTTTTTAGAATGATGGTAATATGGTTTAAATAATTTGGTATACTTTTCAACCTGAACATATAATTAGATAAAGCCAAGAATATCCCATTCCTCCTAGATGGAATAATCATATCTGGCATTTGGAAGTTCAAGATGCTAAAATATTACTGTATCTATTCTAAAGAAATTATAGTACCCAGTTTGCTCCTAGAACCTCATGCAAAACGAGCCACAGCAAAGAATAGGAGTTATCTCCCATACTGCTTTGCTGTAAGGATCACCTCCTCTGAATGTAGATTAAGCAATGCAGATTAATATTCATTATGAAAACTGTGGAAAAATGAGCAAGAACTTGGATGTAAAGAATCATGAAAACAATAACAAAAACACTAGGGTCACTTAATGGGCAGGTAATTCTTTCATTAAATTAATTTAAAAATGTAGTTTCTCCCATCATGGTTCATCGGCCATTGGCTCAATTATACTGTATCAAGTAAAATACTGGTTTGCTTTTATATTTTATACCATATAACTCATAGACTTTCTACTGTTTCCACTAAAATACAAGATTTGTAGGTACCAAGTTGATCAATGAGATAGTAAGCGAACTTATTAAGACTCTGCCCCTTGTTGGACCTAATCTTCCATCCTTATCTACTTATTTGCTCCATTATATATCTTCACTCCTAATTATCTAATTTCTAATTCAAACTTTCTTCTCACAGATTAACAGTTTTATTTATCTATGCAGGTCATCCCTAGACAATTTTTCTAAGCTTAATCCTTTAGTGTTTAAAATATGTACACCATAATGGAAAATGGGAAAATGTAGAATCATTTAACATGCACAAATAGAAAGATTTTTGTTAGGTCTTAGAGACCTGCTCTGGACATGTCTAAATGGAATAACTGGAATTTCCAATTACATGAATATTTGAGTCATTTAAAACTTTATGTAAAGCTTTTGGATATAAATTTGAAATGATATTCACCAGGCTTCCAGTATTACCCATTAGGTACATGAGTATGTGTGCCCATCTCATTGCCTTTTTTATTCATTCTCTTCAGACAGAAATGCATCAGTTTGGATAAATTCAATCTAAACATTAAAAAGAGATGACAATGCACCTAGACACTCTGATGATTTTCCAGGGACTTAGAATCTACTGGCACTGGAATGAGCTCCAAGTATCAGTGGATGGTCCACGGCTCATGCCCCTCCTTGTTTCCTAGGCTATGACAACTCTCAGTGAAGAAGTCAGCTACAGTAAATGCCACTGGCCACTGGCAATTGTAATTGCTGATTTTAGAAACACTGCATAATGGTGAGATACCAACATTGGGTCTAACTGTCCAAAGACAGAAATGTGAAAAATTAATATATATGAGGAGAGTCATATGGTAGCATTAAGCAAAAAAAAGTCCAAATACTTATGGACCCTGAGACATGGAGTCATGGAAAATGATGTGATGTTTCTAAGAGATCGAATATAGTGTTCATCCACATCTCAGTAAAATGTGATGGACAAAGGGTACATAGTCATTATCTTGTGATTAAAATAACAAGCAAATTTAGTGTTTCTTTAAAAAAATAAAATATTGGCACAGGAAAGATATTTGGAACACCAGCCTAGGCTGCCTATAAAGGAGCTTCTTTTACATCTAGTAAGGTTGACTTCAAGTTCCCCTCTGCCAGTTTTTACTTTATATCTTAGGTTCATTCTCCCTCTTATAATCTCACCTTTCAGAGAGAGAGAGTTTATAATCTCTTCTCAGTCTGCACTCACAAAAAGCGGGATGCATCACAACACTGGAAAACACTACAATTGCTACCAAAAGTCTGTGGTTCAAGTCAAGAATGGAACTAGGTCTTACCCGGGAATTCATACAAGCACGGGATTCTTTGCCGTTAGGACTGTTGCTGCCGCTGCGGTTTCCACTGTTGATGTGTTTGCGGGCCCGTCCTAAATTCTCCCACCTTTCTTATTTTAGATTTTCATTGCAGTATAGTTGATTTACAATGCTGCATCAGTTTCTGCTGTATAGCAAAGCACATCAGTTATATATGAGAATGTATCTACTTTTTAAGATTCTCTTCCCGTATAAGGCATCACGGAGTATTGAGTAGAGTTCCCTCTGCTCTATAATAGGTCCTTACTAGTTATCTGCTTTATATACAGAAGTGTGTATATGTCAATCCAATCTCCTGATTTCTGAGACAGAGCTAGGGTTCCCAACCTGGGAAACAAAGACTCCTGCGCTGACACTCAATCTCAGTTAAGTGATAGCAACTTTCTTTCTGGGCTTCTAGATTGTCAGCTACAAACACAAGGTTCATAGCATAGTAAAATACAATGCCATTGTGCCTTACAAAGGGGCAGCATTATTGACAGCATTTTGTTATCTCTGGTCAAGTCTGAAAGGACAGTAGTGTCTGCTCTGTCCAGTGCAACTCAGATTGTAAGAACGTCAACTACATGGTATTTTGGGAGAAGTCATATTTATGTCTCCCTTAAGTCATGTCATATCATGGACATTTCTTTAAGGTTTTAGAATTTGTAAAGCAATTTCAAATGTGTTCTTTACACTCACACAATCTCGAAGAGTTATACCAGGGACAATTGTTGTGCTTCAAAACCCCTTTTTGTAATTACAACAACCTATGTATAAACAATGGAGAAGGAAATGGCAACCCACTCCAGTGTTCTTGCCTGGAGAATCCCAGGGACGGGGGAGCCTGGTGGGCTGCCATCTCTGGGGTCGCACAGAGTCGGACACGACTGAAGCAACTTAGCAGCAGCAGCAGCAGCAGCAGCAGCATGTATAAACAAATCTAATCCTGCAAAATAGATGTCCTCACTCTCCAGCTAGACTGTAAGCATCACGAAAATAATAATATCATTTTTGTTTTTAATTTTCCCTCTATATCATTGCATCAAACAGATGTCTAAAGAACAAGCGTGATTGGTTTCATCTTCTGTAAACTTTGTTTCTGTTAGTTTCATCCTTCTCAATATTTTATACATTTTTCAAATCAAATCACTATTTTACATAAAAAGGTATTTCATATCAAGCTAAGTCTTACATTTTCTTTCAAGCAAGCTCATATTCCACCTTATCCCAGATATCTTTCCATCACCTCCGACTCCTCTGTCCATGAAATTTTCCAGGCAAGGATACTGGAGTAGGTTGCCATTTCTTTCTCCAGGGGATCTTCTCGACCCAGGGATCAAACCCGGGTCTCCCACATTTCAGGCACGCTCTTTACCATCTGAGCCACTGGGGAAACCCTTTTTCCATCAACTCCATTCAGACTTAATCTCCTACTCTCATTATATATGGATTGGAAATCAGATCCCTTACCCCTCTCTGCCATCTAGAAATGCTATCTGTGTAGCTTTCTTTGTCATCCTTCACTGGATCATGAACATCCAGAGGCCAGGTCATTAATTCTTGGGTCCTGGAGTCTAACTAATAGCTAACACATAGTAGAGCTCAATAAACATTGGATTACAAATTTATCCCATTTTGTCATTTTAGGAAATAGTATTATATAACAAAGCAAGAATTATGTGCTAGCTCAGAATTCCCTTGAGGTTAAGGACCATTTTTTAATGATTTTCACAAGACGATAGCATAGCATTTTGCCAGTCGGTAGGTCTCAGTAAATGTATTAATTGTATAACTACAAATGCAGTATAAATTCCATGATACTTAAATTACTGTATGATTAGATCGGCATTCCTGTTCACTCTTTTAATGATAAGGACATGATGTACTAAAGAAAAATAGCAGGGTTGAGGAGTCCTCACTAGAGAAGAACAATTGCACGGCAGAAATATGCCACCATTTTTTAAAATGCCCTTTTTCATTGTCTTCCTGGCAACACACAGAAAGAGCATCATAGATTAAAAAATTACCTT
Source organism: Bubalus kerabau (assembly GCF_029407905.1). Classification (NCBI taxonomy): domain Eukaryota; kingdom Metazoa; phylum Chordata; class Mammalia; order Artiodactyla; family Bovidae; genus Bubalus; species Bubalus kerabau. Next base: position 29,290,695 of record NC_073645.1, read on the forward strand.
TGTGGCTTTCCTTTAATAATAAATCACACTACTGGCTGCATCTGCTGTTAGTCAACAATGCACACCCCACATTCATTGGGGAACTTGTAATTATTTGAGTAGTAGCCAGTTTAGGTAATACCAGAGGAGCCATAAATAATAATTAGAGGTTTCTATAAAAGCTTTTTAATTTGTTACCCCACAGCTCATTTACACTGTATGCTATATGTCACTGAAAATGCACCTGCTACAATGCAGAGACTAGAGAGAAAACATTATGCACACCATGGTGTATAAAAAGACATTTTTTTATCCTCTCTAAGGTTGCTGTAGAAAGCAGGAAGCAAAGGACTTTAAAGCCACAGTGCATATTTCAAAACCGTGTGCAGCTGCTCTGGGACTCTATGGATTGCGTATGTGTGTTTTAGACAGTTGACAAGAGCACTGGTGTTAGTCTTTGGTGACTAACTGAAGCAATTCTGTAGGCTTCAGGTGAACATGAAAAGTATGCTACTTTAGCTGAAAATGTTGACTGCTTTCCCTTTCTTTCTCTCAACTCTAATGGGAATATAATTAGTTTTTACATACTTAAGATCGTGTCTTCTTTAAGGGACCACCCATATTCATACTTTCACAGTGGGAAAATACAACTTCCAGATAAAACAAAACAATCTCTTTAAAGTACCTGTGTAAATCACAGAAACTTTTTCTTAATAGTGGATCTATAGCTTTATGGGTGCTTTATTTTACAAACCCACAAAGGTAAAAAGTGGTTTTGAATTCTAAAGTCAAAGAGCATTTTTTTGGTTTGTTTGTTTGTTTTGTTCTCTCTGTAAGGAAGATAGTTTTCAAATCCTCCAATGTTCAGATTCTTAAAAACCCCACACTGTTTACATAAATCCTTCATCCAACTCTTAGAATGCTTTGACTCACTTACAATCTAGATTCATATTTTGTTCACTGGTCACTAATGATGCCAGTGCTTCCATGGTTACATCCATTACCCCATAAATCATTAGCTTTTAATTAACATCTAAGCAGCTCCTAAAAAGGGGACTCAATTTCATGACATATATAAAGTTCTTATTTCAGTTCCTCTGAAACAGGGCCTTGGCCACGTATCTCCAAAGCTGAATGTTTTTGCTATTTGCTTAACACTTAAACCAGAATTTTGCTGACGGCTAAACATTGCTAGTAATAGACTGATTTACACATCTTTCCCTTTCTAATCTACAATGGCAACAGACTGATTCTTTGGTGAAAACCATATGGCTCTGATGGTAAAGAATCTGCCTGCAATGCAGGGTCGAGAAGATCCCATGGAGGAAGAAATGGCTTACCCACTCTGGTGTTCTTGCCTGAAGAACTCCATGGACAGAATAGCCTGGCAGGCTATAGTCCATGGAGTAACAGAGTCAGACATGACTGAGTGACTGACACACACACATTAGGATACAGTGACAATTATATGCAGGTAATACTGACCAAAGTAGTAAAGGCTGCAATTGTATCCCATTGTTCAACTACCTTAGACTTTAAACGTATTTAGTCTTTTAAGATTTCAAAAATTACCTGAGAATTCGCAGCTTGTTTAGAAACAATCTTTACTGTTTTAACAGAAGATTGACTGGACAAATGCCAGATTTATGGCTCAGTTTGCCCAAGACGATCACAGCAAAAAACCATTTAGATACTCTTTATTTCCTTTCAGTGCAGTGCTAAAAACTGGGGGTTCAGATCTTGGAATTCGTTTCAGTTCAGTTGCTCAGATGTGTCTAACTCTTAGTGACCCCATGGACTGCAGCACGCCAGGCTTCCCTGTCCTTCACCATCCCCCAGAGCTTGCTTAAACTCATGTCCATTGAGTCAGTGATGCCATCTAACCATCTCATCCTCTGTCATCCCCTTCTACTCCTGCCTTCAATCATTCCCAGAAGCAAGGTCTTTTCCAATAAGTCATTTATTTGTATCAGATGGCCAAAGTATTAGAGCTTCAACTTCAGCATCAGTCCTTCCAATGAACATTCAGGGTTGTTTTCCTTAGGATTGACTGGTTTGATCTCCTTGCAGTCCAAGGGACTCTAAAGAGTCTTCTCCAACACCACAGTTCAAAAGCATCAATTGTCCAGTGCTCAGCTTTCTACGTGGTCCAACTCTCACATCCATACATGTCTACTGGAAAAAAACATAGTTTTGACTAGATGGACCTTTGCTGGCAAAGTAATGTCTTTGCTTTTTAATATGCTAAGTTGGTCATAGCTTTTCTTCCAAGGACCAAGCATCTTTTAATTTCAAGGCTGCAATCACCATCTGCAGTGATTTTGGAGGCCAAGAAAATAAAGTCTGTCACTGTTTCCATTGTTTCCCCATCTATTTCCCATGAAGTGATGGGACTGGATGCCATGATCTTCTTTTTTTTTTTTTTTGAATGTTGAGTTTTAAGCCAACATTTTCACTCTCCTCTTTCACTTTCATCAAGAGGCTCTTTAGTTCTTCTTTACTTTCTGCCATAAGGGTGGTGTCATCTGCATATCGGAGAAGGCAATGGCAACCCCTCCAGTACTCTTGCCTGGAAAATCCCATGGATGGAGGAGCCCTGTAGGCTGCAGTCCATGGGGTCACTAGGAGTCGGACATGACTGAGCGACTTCACTTTCACTTTTCACTTTCATGCATTGGAGAGGGAAATGGCAACCCACTCCAGTGCTTTTGTCTGGAGAATCCCAGGGGCAGGGGAGCCTGGTGGGCTGCCATCTATGGGGTCGCACAGAGTCAGACACGACTGAAGTGACTTAGGAGCAGCATCTGCATACCTGAGGTTATTGATATTTCTCCCAGCAATCTTGATTCCAACTTGTGCTTCATCCAGTCCAACATTTCACATGATGTACTCTGCATATCGTACTTCTTTCCCAATTTGGAACCAGTCTGTTGTTCCATGTCCGGTTCTAACTGTTGCTTCTTGACCTGCATACAGGTTTCTCAGGAGACAGGTGAGGTGGTCTGCTATTTCCATCTCTTTAAGAATTTTCCAGTTTCTTGTGATCCACACAGTCAAAGGCTTTAGCATAGGCACTGAAGCCGAAGTAGGTGTTTTTCTCGAATTCTCTTGCTTTTTCTACAATCCAGTGGATCTTGGCAATTTGATCTCTGTTTGCTTTGCCTTTTCTAAATCCAACTTGAACATCTGGAAGTCCTCAGTTTGCATATTGTTGAAGCGTAGCTTGGAGAATTTTGAGCATTACTCTGCTAGTGTGTGAGATCAGTGAAACTGTGCATCACTGATCCCCAATTCATGTAAATAACACATTGTTTTGTTTTAATAAAATTTCTTCTATTTTAATTTAAAACCAGAAATTAAAAGGATGTTAGAAATGTTCATCTGTTTGTTTGTTTGTTTGTAATATGAGCCAAACACCTTGAGTGAGGCTCCTGAAGCCATGGGTCTAGCAAACTTTGTGCTAAAAATTTGTCCACTTTTCTAGAAAAGATATCCTTACATTTTTCAATCATTGTGGTAGTGATCAGCAACAAAAGACTTGCAGGCCAAATCTGGCCCTCCAACTGTTTCTCTAGTAAAGTTTTATTGGAACATAGCCATGCCCATTTGTTTACATTTATTTTTTGAATACTTTCACCCTATGTTGGCAGAGTTGCACAGTTGTAATAGAAACCATATGGTGTACACAACCTAAAATATTTATATACTATCTGGCCATTTCTAGGAAAAAACTATCAAACCCTGGTTTAAGTAACTTCATTCAATGTAACTGTATCTGCCACCAAAAGTCATAATCTTTTGAATATCTAAAAGCATTAGAAGTCTTCAGATAACATATCCTGAGGAATGGAAGACTTCCTCCTCCTCTGTTTATCATCGTTATCATACTTCTCAATACAGATAAAAAGGAAAGAACAAGGGATCTCTGATGGAGTTGGAGGAGGAGAAGGAAGAAGAGAGAAACCATTTTTCCTTGGCTGTCTTATAACTAGACATTTCTTTTTATTTTTTTCCCTAGTCTAGCTTTGTAAATATATACTTTTCCAGAAGGGTTCTTAGCTTTCAAATGATAGCTTTCCTCTACAAATATTTCAGTGAACTTTTATAGTAGTTCTTTGTTTTATACTGGCACTTACAATTGACCTCTGTCCTCAAAAGTTATAACAACAAGGTGTCTTCTAGAATCATAAGTCCATCGAGAGCACTTCTGCTTTACCCAATGGCCTTGCTAACCTCTAAAAAGGCAGACTTTGTCTTGGCTAGAACTCACTCTTGATTCAGAAGTATATGATTCTAGATATGTCAAAAGGTTTTCTTTTCAATCAGGCAATTATACAAAGCTTCTGCTTTTCAAATCCTTTAGTTTCTTGTTTCTAAGTTATTAATTGTGTGTAGAGAGAAAATTTTGACTTAGAGACCAACTCACTCACTTTCATGGAGGAACACAAAATGTAGGACACGACTTAGTGACTGAGCACGAAGGTATTTTGAGTCAACAAAATTCCTGTAGCCTGCTACAGGACTGTAGCCCACCAGGCTCTTCTGCCCATGAGATCTTCCAGGCAAGAATACTGGAATGGGTTTTCATTTTCTCCTCCAAGGGATCTTCCCAACCCAGGGATTGAACCCATGTTTCCTGCATCTCCTACATTGGCAGATGAATTCTTTACCACTGAGACACCCAAAATACCTAACTTCAGTTATAAAGATATCTGGCATTCTATGCATCATTATTTCATTTTCTTACACAAGAGTGAATACATTTACAAATTTGGGGGGAAAACTGAAATGGTTATGAGATGGATGTATTCCCCTGATTCTACTTGCGGACTGATTAAGTCATATTACCTGTATTATCTTTGACTTCATGCTTGATGCTATGGAGTCAGTTGTCAGCTCTTCATAAATAAAATTTAAAGCCATTTTTGTAGTGGCTTTAAATTGAAATGAATTCATAGAAAAGGGATATAGTAAATCTGAAATTTGCTTTTATTTCTTTCAACATTTACAGTTTAGACTAATTTTTTTTGAATATCCTTATTTGCTATGCATGGTCCCTACATTAAACATACAATATAAAAATGTAATAAAAATTAAGAATCCAGAGAGGCCTCTTTGGTAGGATAGTAAATAAAATGAGACCAAAGCTAAAGGAATAAAGGAGATTAAAGTAAATGGAAGAACATAACATTCAGTTTTCCACTAATATTTTCCTATAGAAGCTTGGCTAAAATTAGTTCTCCATGTTCTACAATATAGAAATTAAGAATAACTATTAAAAACAAAATTCTGTAAAGCAATTATCCTTCAATTAAAAAATAAATAAAGTGACAAAAAAAGAATAACTATAGTTTGAAGTGAAAAATGGAGCAGTGAGATGGGGAAGGGTAAAGGAACATATTTCAATGGAAAATTGGGAGACATAAATTGAGATGTGTAAATGTATTATATTAGTTTTCATTTTATTGCTTGATCCAGAACTCACGGGCAAGCACATGACTCTTGCTTCAAATCTGAGAATCATCAGAATACTGAGAGTATTTCCAGCTTCTAAACTATATGAGATACTTGGAAATATATGTAGCATATCAAAATAAGAAGACTCAACTTCCCAGAATTCGAAATGAGCAACTGTGAAAGGACACTGAGAAGAAATCTGGGAGAACTAACTGATACCACAATGCCAGATAGGCTTGCCATGGTGGGACAAGAGAAAGAACATGGTACATGCCACAGAGAACTATGTTAAATGCTGCTGCTGAGAGATGAAGCTAGGTTAAATAAAGAGATATGGCCATTGGATTTGACCATGAGAAGAGCAATGTAGTAGGTGTGGGAAAAGCATGGAACAGACTAAAGAGGAGTAGGAAATAAAAAAGTTGGAACAGAAAGAATAGAGAGTTGGTAACTATTCTTAGACCATTTTCACAGCACCAAGATTAATCCAGATCCCTCTTCCCATTAAGAACAAATTTATCAAGCAAAGAAAAATGCAACCCATATATGTTATAGCTGACTATTTAAATTCATGTCCTTAAGTTGTCTGGGTGGTGTCTGGAGTCACCAACACCCTCTTGATTGGTGTCTAAAGGGATAAGAATGTCAGAATAGGACATGGTATGATAATACATGAACTTTCCCTTCTTGGAAGGATGAGATATATCATTGATAACTTGTGGAAGCAAGACAGTTTACCTTTATAAAGCAAAATTCCTTTCCTGGTACATAATCATACTCTAAGAACGGGGCCACAGACTTGATGAGCATAAGGGTCAAAACAGGCAATTCTAGAAGGGGGTATAAATAAAGGCTGTAGGTATTGCATTAAAGTATTGAAGGGTGAAGGCAATTATAGGCAGAGACTGTAACATGAAATAATGTTACTGTAACATGTAAATATGTTACTCAACTGGATTCTACCAAGGGAAGTTCACATGTAAAATCAGCAAATAACCTGCAATTTAGGTAAAATGTTTAAGTATATTACCACTAAATCTGAATTTTAGAGAGAAGAATCAGTCTATTTATTCTAAAAAGTACTTAGAATGCAAAAAAAAAAAAAAAAGCCAAAATAAAGCAGAAACTATATGATAAATGAACAGAATTTATGAACTTGTTTAGCTATTTTTCATACGTTAAGTACAATGAAAAAAATTCTAAAATTCAGGAATATTTGTTATGAATTTATAGTTCCCCAGGGCTCTTACGGAGGTAAATCTGCTTTGTATCTGTTAATGAATTACGTGTGCACATGTGCGAAGTCATTTCATTCGTGCCTGACTCTTTGAGACCCCATGAACCCATAGAGTAGCCCGTCAGGCTCCTCTGTCCATGTGATTCTCCAGACAAGAATACTGAAGTGGGTTGCCATGCGCTCTTCCAGGGGATCTTCCTGACCCAGGGATAGAACATGCATCTCATGTCTCCTGCACTGGCAGGCTGGTTCTTTAACACTAGTGCCGCCTGGGAAGCCCCGTTAATGAATTATGTCAACACATACATTTGCTTCTCACAAATCAGATAATCCATCCCATAAGTAAAATTCTTGACTTGGTGCTATACTTTGTGAAGGTGATTGAAACCAGGTAGAAAACTGAAGGGAGACTCTAGCAGGCAGGCTATCCCTGTGGTCAATAGAAAGAGCAGGGATGCTATTTCTTTGCTGATCAGAGCATATATTTAAAAGCACTATTTTATACCTTTATTGATCATGAACATGATGGTTGGTGATGATGAAGTTTATGATGATGTTATTGAACTGCTACCACTTTGAAAAAGGAAAGATAAATTCAAGAGTGATTTAAAATAATGTGTTCTTGCAGGAAATCTTGTGTGTGGCTTGCAAAACACTTAACTTTTACGGTATTGCTACATTTTTTTTTTTTTTTTTCAGCAAGCCTTTCTGCCTTTAGCAGAAGTTTCCATAGGGAAACTAACCAATTTATTTGGAGAAAATTTCCTGAAAGAATAATAGTGGGAGGTGTCAGAACAATAGGTAACAATTACTGATTACTTACTTGATTTTACCAAGTACATGCATAAACATCTTTAATCTTTACAAAGATCCTATGAGATGTATACCTTTCTTACCCTTGATTTACAGATGAGGACATTGAGGTTTAAATAGATTGAACAATTTACTCAAGGTCACAAAACTAATACAGAGTAGAGACTGGAATCTGGGGTACTTTTACTCCAGAGCCTATACTTTTACATTCATTCATATACTGTACAGGCCACAATTAAATACTCACAGTCTGAACAAAGACTATGTGTGTCTGAGTCTTAGGTTAGCCCCTTACTATCTCTGTCCTTGGACAAAGCAATTCATTACTTTCTTGTTATTTCAGTCTTCCTGTTGGTAGAAGACAGAAAAGAATAAAATATTCCTGTTAATTTCATAGAACTATAGTTATGATTGTGTAAAACCATACATGTACAATATTTAGAATTATCCCTGTTACTTAGTAAATGCTTAGTACACCATAGGTTTTAACCACAATAAGAACTCTGCTGCATAATTTGAAATTTTTCCTCAATCACTGAAAAATGAATACCATCGGCAGAGGAAAAAAAAAAAAAAAAGAATCAGAGAAAGACATTTTAAAATTTGGAAATTGGTCAATAATATGGATTATAAAGCTCAAATACGGGTTTTATAAAACAAACAAACAAAAACCTTCCCTCAATTCTGTCAATTGTTTAAAAAGGATAGATGAGTTTCCCAAATTCACTGTTGTCACTGTGGGCTTTCCTAACATAATTTCAGTTAAAAGCTTTCTAAAAGGTTTACACTTGTCAAAAGTAAAACACACGAAGTGACAATAGTTCATGCTCTGAATACATTTGAAGCGGGCAAAACACTGGGACTTTATGAGAGCAGACTTACCCTACATTCAGAACTTAGCATTAAATCCAAGTTAGTCAATTTGTTTGATCATGAAATCAAATAAAATTCCAACCCCTTCCTTCTCTAAAATCACCATCCTCGACTCTGTAACCTTTAAAAATTTCTTTGTCAACAAATGTTGAAAGGGTGGAGAAAAATTCAGGTCACCTTTTCTCCTCTTATTCCCATCAAAAGTTTGAGGGCAACTTCTACCTGTCAAATTGATTTTGAGTCATAGGTACAGAATCAGTTCACATGGTGGAGCTATTCAGGAGCAGCAAGAGATGAGACATTCTTGATAAATGCCCTATCAACTCATTACTCACTTTGGACAATAGAAGAAGATTGGGATGGGGGCCAATTTAACAGGGTGGATTGCATTTTCAGGAGGTTGAAAAAAAAAAAAATTACTATCCTTAAAGGGCCATGTTAGACAAAGCACTAATGTTCTGAACTCTTTGTAAGTATCTAATAGAGACTGCTTAGGCTTTCATCTAGTGAAAAAAAAAAAAAAAAAAAAATATATATATATATATATATATATGCTAATCAGTCATGGTGAGGGGGTTTTGAAGGTAAAAAGAGATTATTTCCTTGAACAAAGTATGAAATATAATAAGATACAAGAGCCTACATTGTGAAACACTCACTCAAAGAAATGCTTAGAGGGAAGCCATTAAATTTTAAAAATGAGCTCTATGGGCAAACAGTTGAATCTGGATATTACAAATCTCTCTTGAAGATTCATGATGCACGTTCACAAATAAAGTGCTTAGAACGAAGAACCCCAGTTGTTTTTTGCCCTGTTACCCAATGATCCAGAAGTCATGAGCTTTTCTTATTCTGTTCTCCCATGCCCCTGATGGTACACAGTCATGGAAACAGCGAGATAGACAGAGTGTCTAAAGCTCCACATTTCAGGCCAGAGGAGAGAGAAGGTGGAATACTGGGGACCTGGAAAGTACAAGGAAAATTTTGGAGAGGGAGGAGTAAAGGAATGCAAGCCCATATAGTTGTTTGTGGACTGTTTGGCTCTACATGATCTTAATACACTAACAGAAAGAGAGATTGATGAAATGGGTTTTAAAAATCAACCTCACATCATGGTAGCTACAAGAAACTCATATCAGCTTAAAATTAAATGGATGGAAAAATATTTACCATGCAAGCACTAATCAAGAGAAAGCTGGGGCTGAGATGGGAAGGAAGGGGGCAGGGCACAACCATTGAAAGAATGACACAACCGTTAAGAACAGGATACCAAAAATACCAGTTGGAACCTACTGAGATCAAGATGACTGGAGATTCGACTTCCAGTAGACCTTGAGCCTCATTATGTATTTATTGTAATATATTAGCCTTCTAAGTGACACACCCACAGGTGCCATGACAGTTCCAAAGCTAACCATAAAAGGTCCCAAAATGGGCAGTGGCCTAATTCCTGGCTTTCTCAAAATACTTGGAATAACACTCCTGCTCATTAGCCTATGAAGTTACCCAGCCAACAAGAACTAACCAATTCCATATGTCGGTGCTATTCTTGCCTTCTGAGATAGCCCACATCCTGTCTATGGAGTGCATATCTCTCTAAGTAAACCTGCTTTGACTTTACTATGGCTCACTCTTGAATTCTTCCCTGTGTGAAGCCAAGGATTCTCACTTGGCAGCCCTTCCCAGAGACTCATCCAGGACCTGAAACATGACCATCCTCGCACACCCCATTTTTCCTGCAACAGGGTGAATATATTAACACTAAAGTAGACTTCAGAGCAAAGAAAGTTACCAGAAATTAAGAAAAACTACACTACAAAAAGACAAAAAGTTAAATATGCCAAGAAGCCATAACATGGACATGAACATAATAAGTAAAAACTGAAAGAAATGAATGAAGTGTAAAAATAAGTAAAAATGAAAAGTGAAAGTCACTCAGTTTTGTCTGACTCTTTGCAACCCCATGACTATAAACCCAGTGCATGGAATTCTCCAGGCCAGAATATTGGAGTAAATAGCCTTTCTCTTCTCCAAAGGAGCTTCCCAACCCAGGGATTGAACCCAGGTCTCCTGTATTGCTGGGTTCTTTACCAGTTGAACCACAACGGAAGCCCAAGAATACTGGAGTGAGCAGTCTGTCTCTTCTCCAGCTGATCTTCCTGACCCAGGAACTGAAATCTCCTGCATTGCAGGCAGATTCATGACCAACTGAGCTATCATGGAAGCCAATAAAAATAAAGTTCCCAACTATAGCAGTAGAATTTTTATTCACGATAAATGGAACTAGTAGACAAAATCAGCGAAGATACAAAAGAACTGAATATCATCAACTGATGGGTTCTAAGGAAAGTTATGACCAACCTAGACAGCATACTAAAAAGCAGAGACATTACTTTGCCAACAAAGGTTCATCTAATCAAGGCTATGGTTTTTCCAGTAGTCATGTATGGATGTGAGAGTTGGACTATAAAGAAAGCTGAGCACATAGGAATTAATGCTTTTGAACTGTGGTGTTGGAGAAGATTCTTGAGAGTCCCTTGGACTGCAAGGAGATCCAACCAGTCCATCCTAAAGGAGATCAGTCCTGGGTGTTCATTGGTAGGACTGATGTTTAAGCTGAAACTCCAATACTTTGGCCATCTGATGAGAACTGACTGACTCATTTGAAAAGACCCTGATGCTGGGAAAGATTGAATGCAGGAGGAGAAGGGGGCGACAGAGGATGAGATGGTTGGATGGCATCACTGACTCAATGGACATGGGTTTGGGTGAAATCCAGGAGTTGGTGATGAACATGGAGGCCTGGCATGATGTGGTTCATGAGTTTGCCAAAAGTCGGACTAGACTGAGCGGCTGAACTGAACTGATATTTATAGAATATCCACCCCCCTCCAAACAGCAAAATACACATCATTTTTAAGTGTGTATGCAACATTAACCAAGACAACTCTAATCTGGTTTATAAAACAAACTCTAACAATGCAAAAGAATTGAAATCATACAAAGCATGTCCGTTGACTATAATGGAATTAAAGTATAAATCAGTAAAATAAATATTAGAGATAAATCTCAAAAGAAATGTGAACTAAACAAGATATGTCTAAATAATCCATGGGCAAAGAGAAAAATCTCAAGGGAAATTAGTAAATATTTTCAACTAAGTGAAAATAACCATACAATGTATCAAAATTTATGGAATACTGCTAAATCAGCTTCATGAGAAATGAACAGAACTAAATTCTTATTTCAAGAAAGAAACAAGTTCTCAAATAAAATAGTACAGCCATTTTGGAAGAGTTTGTCAGTTTCTGATAAAGTTAAATAAGCAGAATGTTGCCTAGCAATTTCACCACCAGATAAGAGAAGTGAAACATTTCCATACAAAGATTATTTGAAAAAGCATATAGCAGCTATATTCATAGTAGTAAAAAATGAAACAAATCCAAATGCCCATCAACTGGTGAATATATAATCTAATTTTGCCATATTCATACAATAAACTAGCATTCACCAATAAAAGGAATGAATTATTGACACATAAAACAATGTGCATGAACCGCAAAAGTATTCTGCCAAATGAATGAAGCCAGTCAAAAATGGAGACACCCTGTCTTTTCCCCAAAGTCAAGGGACAGTGTTTAATAACTTATTTAGCTGTGCCGTTGTGCTGTTCTAAGTCACTTCAGTTGTGTCTGACTCTTTGGAGCCCTATGGACTATAACCTGCCAGCCTCCTCTGTCCAGGAGATTCTTCAGGCAAGAATATTGGAGTTATGCCCTCCTCCAGGGGATCTTCTGATCCAGGGATCGAACCCCCACCTCTTATGTCTCCTGCATTGGTAGTCAGGTTCTTTATCACTAGCACCACCTGGGAAGTCTTATTTAGCTATGAAAAATCCTAATATGTGATGCCTTTGTATTGAAACATTATCAAATTAAGGAAGTTTTCAGCTATGTTGAAAAGGTTTACCATGTGTACTTGTTTAACTCTATTTATCTTTATCTGTTGAGAAAAATATATTTTTAATAATAAATTATTGATTACTAAATCAGTTTATCTTAACTGGACTAAACTCCTCTTGATGGTATCATATATGACAAGATTCAATATGCTAATATTCTGTTTAATATTTTTGAGTTCATGCTCTTGAGAGATAATTTTTTTCTTTTCTCACTGTGTATTATTTTGGTGGTGTTACGATGAATTGTGACAGTTTATTAGATGAGAAAAACTTACTGTTTTCTCTTTTATCTGAAAGCACTTTTTCCTTGCCTAAATGTTTTGTTCCTCATAAAGATACTGGGGCTTGAAGGCTTTTTGTGAGATGTTTTTAAATTTTAAGTTTATTATTTTGAATACAAATAGGGCAATACATTTTTCTCAATTTTTTTCTCTTTAGCTTTCATTAAGTTTCATTTTTGCAAGACAAAATATCAACTTCATCAAAAGTATTCAACTTATGAACATGAATTTATTCATAAAAACCTTATAGTTCATTTAACATTTACAAGATCTGAAATGATGTCCCTGGTTTCCTTCACTGTCCAATATTAAGCACAAATCTCTTGGAAAGAATCAAGTCAACAGGCAGGAAAGTTAGCCCTGTATTTAGTTTATAGGTTTGATTCTGCGGGACAACTCATACATAGTCAAAAAATGCCTCAGCAGAATACTTTGCCCATCTAAGCCAAGATCTGACAACTGCCTTCAGCAGAAAGTGGTAAACTTCTCTCTTGCATAGAAAAGGCTACCTTCCACTTTGATTGGGTCCTTTTAGGTTTCTTTACATCCCTTGTTCTCTAATGGATAAAAACTAACAAAAGCACGCCTAGCATCCAGATCTCGGTTTCAAATATAAGACTCTAAGAAATGGAAAAATGGCTTCTTGGAGAAACGTCTGATTCTTGCACTGGAGTGGGAAATAGATGAATAAAAGATGAGCTGGAGCACTTTATAGTACCAGAAAGTAAGCAAGTGCCAAAAAAAAAAAAAAAAAAGAGAGAGAGAGAGATCAAATCAGTCAATCCTAAAGGAAATGGACCCTGAATATTCATTAGAAGGACTTATGCTGAAACTCCAATATTTTGGCAACCTGATGCAAAGAGCCAAATCATTGGAAAAGACACTGATGCTGGGAAAGATTGATGGCAGGAGGAGAAGGAGACAACAGAGGATGAGATGGTTGGATAGCATTACCAACTCAGTGTACATGAGTTTGAGAAAATTCCAGGTGATAGGGAAGGACAGGGAAGCCTGGCGTGCTACAGTCCTTGGGGTTGAAAACAGCCAGACACAACTTAGCAACTGAACAGCAACAAAAATTCCACTTCGATGGGGGTATATCAAAGGGAGCCAAGAGCCAACTAAAAGAGTTTCCAATGGATAAAACTAGAATAATTTTAACAACAAAATCCATAAAGTAGTATTGGATTACTAATCAAGGTATAAAATAAATACCCTTGAGTCCACAGTAATACCTATAAATGATTGAATAAATAAATGGCGAAGAGACAGATTTCCCATACAGGATAATTTTGCATGATTTATAAAGATTCTCTACCGTAAAGGAGATGGAGAAAACTCTCCACTTTTCAAGCATGGACTGTGCATACTGACACAGTTCCAAACAGTTTTAGGAAAGGGGCAAAGTGAGCCACTTTACAGTGGAGAAATTCAAATAATACTACCTTATCCATGTTCTCAATATCACCATCAACAGTGATGTTGACAGTGTGTATCCTTGATATAATGTTATGAAATGGCACATGCCTCTGAGGTTTTCATCAAAGAAGTACCTATAATAACCACAGCCTAATTGTGATGAAAAATGTCAAATTCCAGCAGAGGACCATCCGACAAAACACCTGAACAGTGCTCTTCAAAACTGTCAAAAGTAATTAAGCACATGAAAAACCTGAGAAACGGTCTCAGGAAAGAGGTGGCAAAGGAGACATGACAACTATCCTAAAACAGAAAAAGGTCATAAAATGAAGGAAATATAAATAATCTATAAGTGTTAAATACTAATAATATAACAATATTAGTTGTATTGATATGGTCCATTAGTTGTATCAAGTGTATCATAGGAATATTAGTCATTAACAATAGGGAACAGCAATAATAACACAAGAGATGACTCTATACATGGACGTCACCAGATGGTCAATACCAAAATCAGATTGATTATACTCTTTGCAGCCAAAGTTGGAGAAGCTCTATACAGTCAGCAAAAACAAAACCAGAGCTGACTGTGGCTCAGATGGTGAACTTCTTATTTCAAAATTCAGATTTATACTGAGCAAAGTAGGGAAAACTACTAGATCATTCAGGTACAGCCTAAATCAAATCCCTTACAATTATTCAGTAGAAGTGACAAATAGATTCAAGGGATTAGATTTCATAGACAGAGTGCCTGAAAGACTATGGACAGAGGTTCATAACATTGTAGAGGAGGCTGTGATCAAAAACATCCCCAAGGGAAAAAAAATGCAAAAAGGCAAAACAGTTGTCTGAGGAGACCTTACAAAGAGCTGAGAAAGGAAGAGAAGTGAAAGACAAAGGAGAAAATGAAAGATACATCCATCTAAAGGCAGAGCTTGAAGAATAGCAAGGAGAGGTAAGAAAGCCTTCCTAAGTGATCAAAGCAACAAAATAGAAGAAAACAATAGAATGGGAAAGACTAGAGATCACTTCAAGAAAATTAGAGATACCAAGGGAACATTTCATGAAAAGATGGGCACAATAAAGGAAAGAAATGGTATGGCCCTAACAGAAGCAGACAGTATTAAGAAGAGGTGGCAAGAATACACAGAAGAACTACACAAAAGAGATTTTAATGACCCAGATATCCAGGATGGTGCGATCACTCACCTAGAGCAGGACATCCTGGAATGTGAAGTCAAGTGGGCCTTAGGAAGCATCACTAAAAAACAAAGCTAGTGGAGGTGATGGAATTCCAGTTGAGCTATTTCAAATCCTAAAAGATGATGCTGTGAAAGTGCTGTACTCAACATGACAGCAAATTTGGAAAACTCAGCAGTGGCCAAAGGCCTGGAAAAGGTCAATTTTCATTCCAATCCCAAAGAAAGGCAATGCCAAAGAATGCTCAAACTACTGCACAATTGCAGTCATCTCACACATTAGTAAAGTAGTGCTCAAAATTCTCCAAGCCAGGCTTCAACAGTACATGAACTGTGAAGTTCCAGATGTTCAAGCCGGATTT
Organism: Bubalus kerabau; assembly: GCF_029407905.1. Taxonomy (NCBI): domain Eukaryota; kingdom Metazoa; phylum Chordata; class Mammalia; order Artiodactyla; family Bovidae; genus Bubalus; species Bubalus kerabau. The sequence goes on from NC_073645.1 coordinate 29,306,276, forward strand.
AGAAAAGGCAGAGGAACGACAGATCAAATTTTCAACATCTGTAGGATCAAAGAAAAAGCCAGAGGGTTCCAGGAAAACATCTACTTCTGCTTCATTGACGACACTAAAGCCTTTGGCTATGTCAATTCAGTTCAGTCGCTCAGTTGTGTCTGACTCTTTGTGACCCCATGGACTTAAGCACACCAGGCTTCCCTGTCCATCACCAACTCCTGGAGTATACTCAAACTCATGTCCATAGAGTCGATGATGCCATCTAACCATCTCATCCTCTGTTGTCCCCTTCTCCTCCTGCCTTCAATCTATCGTAGCAGCAGGGCCTTTTCCAATGAGTCAGTTCTTCACATCAGGCGGCCAAAGTATTGCAGTTTCAGCTTCAACATCAGTCCTTCCAATGAATATTCAGGACTGATCTCCTTTAGGATGGACTGCAAGAGTTTTCTCCAACACCACAGTTCAAAAGCATCAATTCTTCTGCACTCAGCTTTCTTTACAGTCCAACTCTCACATCCATACATGACTACAGGAAAAACCATAGCCTTGACTAGACGAACCTCTGTTGGCAAAGTAATGTCTGTGCTTTTTTTTTTAATTTGCATTGCACTTTATTTTTTGTGTGTGTGATTTTTAATATGCTGTCTAGTTTGGTAATAATTTTTCTTCCAAGGAGTAAGCGTCTTTTAATTTCATGGTTGCAGTCACCATCTTCACTGACTTTGGAGCCCCAACAAATAAAGTCTCTCACTGTTTCCACTGTTTCTCCATCTATTTGCCATGAAATGATGGGACCAGATGCCGTGATATTAGTTTTCTGAATGTTGAGCTGTGTGGATCACAATAAACTGTGGAAAATTCTTAAAGAGATGGGAATACCAGACCACCTTACCTGCCTCATGAGAAACCTGTATGTAGGTCAAGAAGCAACAGTTAGAACCAGATATGAACAATGGACTGGTTCAAAATTGGGAAAGGAGTATGTTAAGGCTGTATATTGTAACCCTGCTTATTTATCTTATATGCACAGTTCAGTTCAGTCGCTCAGTCCTGTCTTTCTCTTTGCGACCCCATGAACCACAGCATGTCAGGCCTCCCTGTCCATCACCAACTCCTGGAGTTTACCCAAACTCATGTCCATTGAGTCGGTGATATCATCTAACCATCTCATCCTCTGTCATCCCCTTCTCCTCCTGCCCTCAACCTTTCCCAGCATCAGGGTATTTGGAAATGAGTCAGCTCTTCGCATCAGGTGGCCAAAATATTGGAGTTTCAGCTTCAACATCAGTCCTACCAAGGAACACCCAGGACTGATCTCCTTTAGGATGGACTGGTTGGATCTCCTTGCAGTCCAAGGGACTCGCAAGAGTCTTCTCCAACACCGCAGTTCAAAAGCATCAATTCTTCGGTGCTCAGCTTTCTTTATAGTCCAACTCTCACATCCATGCATGACCACTGGAAAAACCATAGCCTTGACTAGATGGACCTTTCTTGGCAAAGTAATGTATCTGCTTTTTAATATGCTGTCTAGGTTGGTCGTAACTTTCCTTCCAAGGAGTAAGCATCTTTTAATTTCATGGCTGCAATAACCATTTGCAGTGATTTTGGAGCCCCCAAAAATATCATGTGAAATCTTGGGCTGGATGAAGCACAAGCTGGAATCAAGATTTCCAGGATAAATCAATAACCTCAGATACGCAGATGACAGCACCCTTATGGCAGAAACAGAAGAGGAACTAAAGAACCTCTTGATGAAAGTGAAAGAGGAGAGTGAAAAAGGTGGCTTAAAACTCAACATTCAAAAAATGAAGATTATGGCATTTGGTCCCATCACTTCATGGCAAATAAATGGGGGGAAAATGGAACTAGTGAGACTTTATTTCCTTGGGCTGTGAAATCATTGTTGATGGTGACTGCAATCAGATAATTAAAAGACACTTGTTCATGGAAGAAAAGCTATGACAAAACTAGACAGCGTATTAAAGTGAGACATAGTTTTGCCTAAAAAAGTGCATGTAGTCAAAGCTATGGTTTTTCCAGTAGTCGTGTACTGACATTAGTGTGGACCATAAAAAAAGCTCGGTGCTGAAGGACTGATACGTTTGAATTGTGGTGTTGAAGAAGACTCCTGAGAGTTCCTTGGGTAGCACGGAGATCAAACCAATCAATCCTAAAGGAAATGCACCCTGAATATTCATTGGAAAAACTGATGTAAAGAGCCGACACATTGAAAAAGAACCTGATGCTGGGAAAGATTGAGGGTAGGGGGTGACAGTGGATTAGATGGTTGAATGGCATCATCTACTCAATGGACATGAGTTTGAGCAAACTTTGGGAGATAGTGAAGGACAGGGAAGCCTGGCATGCTGCAGTCCATGGGACTGCAAAGAGTTGGACATGACTGAGAGACTGACCAACAGCAATCTCTAATTTGGGGGCTTCCTTGGTGGTTCAGTGGGCTTCCCATGTGGTGCTACTAGTAAAGAACCCATCTGCCAAAGTAGGTAATGTGGGTTTGATCCCTGGGTGGGGAAGATCCCCTGGAAAAAGAAATGGCAAACCACTCCAGTATTCTTGCCTGGAGAATCCCACGGACAGAGGAACCTGGCGGGCTACAGCCCACAGGGTTGCAATGAGTTGGACATGGCTTAGCAACTGAGCACATGGTGATTCAGTGGTAAAGAATCCATCTGCTAATGTAGGAGACACGGGTTCAATCCTTGGGTGGGGAAGATCACCTGGAGAAGGAAATGGCCAACCACTACAATATTCTTGCCTGTGAAATCTCTTGGACAGAGGAACCTGTGGGCTACAGTCCACAGGGTCACAAAAAGAGTAGGACATGACTTAGCAACTAAATAGCAACAGCATTTCTAATTTTAACTGTGTATAGAATGAAGACAGAAGTTTATTCTTTTTTTCTCTGTTAGGGTGGTGATATACATGAGAATGAGGTATAAACTTAGGTGTTACAGGATTAAAGAAAAGGAGAAGAGTCTTTGCAACTCTACATCATCAACAAAATTAATTTACCCACCCTAGCTTGTTTTCCAAATTTTGCCACTTTTCTGCTAAAGTAGGAAGCCATGCTTGATGGATGAGGTTTGTATAGGAAATCATTGAAGTTTAACCACTTGAATATGACCAGGTTTGCATTTTCTACATCTTAAATCAGATCACAGGGGAAGACTGAACTTTTCAGTATGTGAAGTTGTAAATCAGGATGGAATTCTGAATTCTGATGATATGAAGATGTTATTAGCATCCCTTCACACAAAGTTCCCAAGAAATGTGTGTGTGACAGAGATAGGATTTTTTTTTTCATGTTTCTGCATTCTACATAAATCCAGAGTTTTCCAGAATGCCTTCAATTTAGATTAGGACATTTTTATGTTTTCCCAGTTACCATCTTTTCCGATGGCTCAAGAATATGAGGTGGGCTGTAACTAGACTTGGAGTAAAATTCTTATGGTTCCCTATAGATACTGTTTCCCAGAGGAATGAAGAAAATCCTGCCCTGGGACATAATACAAGAAACCTTATGGGACTTCCCTGGTGGTCCATTGGTTAAGACTCTGTGCTTCCAATGTAGGGAATGGGTTTGATCCCTCATCAGGCCATTAAAATCCTGCAAGCTGTGTGGCCAAACAAGCAAAAGCCTCACTTGCTATTACCATAGCTATGATGGTTCAGTTCCTATTCCTGCATGATGGCTCTTTGCCAAAAGTGGCCCTTCTGATTTTGGTTATTTTTATATGTCATCACCTAAAACCCAGCAGATAGGAGAAAGCAATTGAGATAACACTAGTCTCACTCAAGTCAATATTTCTTAGCTTGCTGTTTTCCTGTGCTTTCACCTCTATCATGGACATGGGAATTCAGAGCAATGTTAGGCATAACTCTGAGCTCTAGAAGCAAAGGTGATTTGTAGAAATATCAACCAGATAATAAAAGGTTACCTGCCATCTTTTTTGTAGTATTTTTTTAAGACTAAACCCAGGAACTTGGTTTCTTGGTTTCCTATTAAAAATCGTATTAACAAATGGATGCCATGTGTGTTTCCATCCACTGTTTCAATGACTTCTGTAACAAATGTATTCATAATAAAATGGGAATGGAATGCTTGTGCCTCCTGATCAAAATCCTCACTGATTCTGATGAGTCCGCCTACAGAAATTTTAGAAAATCCTGAAGAAAAGATCAAGTTCAGTGAAGCAGCCTCTCTCTATAAAAGAAAACAGTGGTACTGGTACCAAGGCTCAGATCAAGGATGAGAAATCAATTCACCTTAAATTGCCTGATTATGTCATTGACATGATTCTGTCCTCTGCTGCTGCTGCTGCTAAGTCGCTTTAGTTGTGTCCGACTCTGTGCGACCCCATAGACGGCAGCCCACCAGGCTCCCCCGTCCCTGGGATTCCCCAGGCAACACTGGAGTGGGTTGCCATTGCCTTCTCCAGTGCATGAAAGTGAAAAGTGAAAGTGAAGTCATTCAGTCATGTCTGACTCTTTAGCGATCCCATGGACTGCAGCCCACCAGGCTCCTCTGTCCATGGGATTTTCCAGGCAAAAGTACTGGAGTGGGGTGCCATTGCCTTCTGTCCTCAGTATTGGCTTAATCATTGGTCATATGTTCCTGGACTTATTAGGTCCTGAAGACCTCGATATATCTCTAGGTAAAACTACTAACATATCTAATAAAACATATGTTGCTGCTGCTGCTAAGTCGCTTCAGTCGTGTCTGACTCTGTGCGACCCCAGAGATAGCAGCCCACCAGGCTCCCCTGTCCCTGGGATTCTCCAGGCAAGAACACTGGAGTGGGTTGTCATTTCCTTCTCCAAAAACATATGTTACTAGGATCCAAAGCAAAATTCAGGTCACCAAAGACCATAGCTTTCAACAAAGTACAATTACATATTTGTTTGATGACAGAAAGTTAACATCAAGATGAAATACAAACTGCTGAAAATTTCTAAACAGGAAAAACAGAAATAGATTCAATTGCGTCTTTAAAATTAGAGTAGAAAATATATTATGATAGGGCAGAAAATCCAGACTAATCGGAGCCATAAAATGCCCTGAGGGCCCTCTTTAACTGATACATTCTCAACCATAGAACTGCTGCTGCTGCTGCTGCATCGCTCCAGTCGTGTCAGACTCCATGCAACCCCATAGACGGCCGCCCACCAGGCTCCCCCGTCCCTGGGATTCTCCAGGCAAGAACATAGGAGTGGGTTGCCATTTCCTTCTCCAATGCATGAAAGTGAAAAGTAAAAGTGAAATTGAAGTTGCTCAGTTGTGTCAGACTCTTCGCGACGCCATGGACTGCAGCCCACCACGCTCCTCCACCCATGGGATTTTCCAGGCAAGAGTACTGGAGTAGGGTGCCATTGTCTTCTCCAAACTAGGGATCTCCAAATCACTAGACTCTCTGCCAACACCCTCCTTAACTTCCTGTCTCTCATAAAACCATACACAAAGCTTAGGAAAACATGTTATATTTGTGAACCACAGGTCTCTGACAGCAAACATGTCCTGAACTCCCCAGGGAATGGATGCCCATTGAACGGTAGCACCAACTTGAGGTTCTAACAGCAACCAAAGAGAACAGGGGGTGGTTGAGAAGGACATTAAAAGTGCTTACAGCTGGATTGGGAAGGAAAACTTTCCATGGCATGTTGACTTTGTGACTTTGTGGATTGTAGCCCACCAGCATCCTCTGTCCCTGGGATTCTCCAGGCAAGAATACTAGAATGGGTTGCCTTGCCCTCCTCCAGGTAATCTTCCCACCTCAGGGATCAAACCCACATCTCCTGTGCTTCCTGCATTGGCAGGTGAATTTTCTACCACTAGTGCCACCTGGGAAGAATTGTTACCCTCAGATTATACAAATAAACAATGATGAATGTAAGTGAATATTAGATTGCTAAACACACACACACACACATGCTACAGAAAAAAATCTGCCTCTATAACCAATACAGTTCCAGAATACAACTCCAGGTTCATAATATCAGAGACAAAAATCTCAGTTTACAAGGAAATCCTTAAGGTTAGGTGTGCGTGCTCAGTCGTGTCAGACTCTGTGTGACCCCATGGACTGCCAGGCTCTGCTGTCCATGGAATTTTCCAGGCAAGAATACTGGAGTGGGTTGCCATTCCTTTGAAACAAATATTGTAACCTTTTCATAAATTTTGAACACTACACTTTTGTGAACTAAATTTCTTTTTATTCAAAACATGTCTTTGGACAAATGTCATAACCCTTAATAAGGCATCAGTACTATTTTCCAAATGACTAATTCTTACAATAAAGTCCAATTTCTCCTCTGTTTATAAATGCCATGTTTTCTCACATACTTGGAATCAAGAATCTCTTCTGTCCTATGGATTTTAAGGCAATTTTTGGAGGTGGTATTGGGTTATACTCAGGCACTTGCTCCTGCGAATATAATTTTTATTAATGGGAAAATAGTATTTTTGAATTTTGAACCTATAGCTTTAGTTACACACAAAAAATTCACATGACCCCACATAAATCTAATATTTATGCAATAAATGTGTTTATTTAATCTAAGTGTCTGTATGAATAGCACAGGGAACAAGTTCTCTTACTTGGATGCATGAGTTGTCAGTCATAGAACTGGTGAAGTTGGCTCTGAGGATAAAGGATTTTCAGAACATTTTCCAGGGGTACTGAAAGAGACTTAGTGCTTAAGTTGATAAATTTTAAAAGTTGTTTTCAGTGACTTCTGCACTAGGACATGAACTAGCTAAAGTGCTGGAAGTACTTAATTTTACAGGTTTAAAATTTGGACAATGTTCAATCAGGACTGTAGAGAATATAACCAATTGAAATTTTGAAATCAGGTGAAAAGGTCATGCCCTAGGACATTGGGAAATCCAAAAGCACATGTCTCTCAATTTTCATTTACTTTATAGCTACATGTCTCTAATCTTGACAAATAAGACTATTGGGAATAAATAATTTCTTTTTTTTAATATTTTAAGCATCTTTATTTAATAAATAACTTCACTAAAACAGCATTGTAAAAAGTGAACTGTTAAAATTAAAAGGCACTTAAAATAAGAAGGTGAATAGTATGAAACAAAACAGGAAACTCAAACAGTGAGAAGTAAATACACAATGGTCTGTTATAGCACTAATGGAAAGTAAGAAATGCTTAAGTGATAGCTATTGCATGAGCCACAGTACAACTTCACATGTTCAATAAAAAGGCAAATGTACAGCTAAAACATCAATGAAAAAGTACTGATTTTTTAAAAGTCTTACCCCCAAATTGCAAACAAATACATTAAATGATTAGAAGAGGTGATAAAAAGCACCAGGCTTTAAAAAGAAAATGAATAAAATAAAATTCACCCAGAGGTCCTCAATTTAGCAAATACTATGTAAATTAAGGCCTTTATGTAGATAATGCTAAATCAAGGACTTTTTGCAGAAAATTTCCCAAGACTTGAATTTACAAAGAGAAGGCATAAAAGTTCCCAAAATTAAGTAACTCTTAAAATGGCACACAGGTTTTAAAGCTATGTTTTCCCTTCCTAGCTCTGACTTTCCCCATGGCCTTTGCAGATCAAATATTTCACTATTTTACACCTGTAACTCCTAGCATACTCATCTTTCAGGTATGCCATCAGTCATGTCTAACAGGCAAATAGCAAAATAATACATTTAAAACGATTCTAAACTAGCTAGAAGGACATTACTTTGGATTCTGTATAACTGAAAAATGACATGTCTGCAAAGCTAGAAATCAGTTTTAACACTTAACAGAAAATCTTATACCATCCTCGTTAACTACTGCCTTTCAATCACTCTAGAAATACTGCTTAATCCAGTAAGAGCTGGATTTCACTAGTCCAGGAGAAAAGGTCAAAAAGGCACATTGTGACCTTAGATGACAAGGATAACCATCCTGTCTCAAGTCTTTTGTCAGTCCCTGGCATTGGTTATAACATTATTTTCAAAATAATAAAAAACTTTTCAAATTATACATATGGTACATTTTCAGAAGCTGCCCATGAGAGAACCACGGTGACACCGCGCTGAAGCTCTCACTGTGACTGGAAGCACTCTGCCTGCAGTGCGGTGGTCCACGCAGGCCGTGCTCATTCCCCTCGTACTTGCGATTGACAACAGTTGTCACAGCACTCTTGTAAACAGGATTTTCACCTGTGTCCCATTTGGCATTCATTTTTTTCCTTTTCAAATTTGGCAAATTCCTTTCTGTCATGAATGATCATTAAAAGCTTCCAAATCAGCAGCAATGCAAGGCCAATAAGAACAATTCCAGCAACCACACCTGCTACAATTGGAATAATGTCTGGACCAGCGGGGCACTCTGGAGTCTCTACAATGTGAACAGTGGCCTCATTGTTCCCATTCACTGAATATGTGAAGTAGAACCAGCAGTCGTCAACATCCTTCTCCTTACAGTGGGACAAGGGATCCACCTGGCCTGGCTGGGGCAATTTGTCCCGATTTTCAACCTTGGTAATGTTGAAATGTGAACATTCCTGAGCACATGTGTCTTTCTTTTCTCCTTAATTGAAGGCTCGGCACTGAACACATTCTTTATGCTCAGCACAGACTCCAAGGCAGGTCTGACACATCTCACAGGTTGGCCCTTGGAACTTGGGGTCTGTACACTTACAGGCACCACACTCGCAGACGCCGCGGCCATTGCGGATCTGTCCATAGACGGCCATGCAGGAAGTGGTATCCAGAGAACAGTCACAGGCGCTGCCGGTGTAGTTAGGGTTGCAGTCACACACTCGACACTTGCAAACACTATTTCCTCCACATATTAAGCCATTGGATCTATCACAGTTGAAATTATCACACTCGCAGAATTTGCCAGAATAAATTTCATTTGTATTGTCCCTCTTCCTACACACACACTGTCCACAGACACACTCTCCATTGTTGCTACAGATTTCTGAACTGTTTTGTTTCCTGCAGTAGGCATCCATGTCTTCGCTGTTCACCTCATCTGTGCTACATTCACAGTGTCTCCCGACACGTCCCTCGTTGCCCCTGCAGGCCCCACACTCGAAGGTCCCATTGCCGTCGTGGCACTTGGGGCTTCCCGGGATGCCTTCACCCTGGCACTCACATTCACAGATGAACTGAAGGATAATCTCCACTTCCTCAGTGAAGCCCAGAGGCTTAATTTTAATGGTTTCAGAGTTCTTATTTGGACATTTATTTGCAGTTATGCTAATTTCAAATTGAACCTCATCCCCAATGGAAATATTAGAGCATTTTCTCCCATTTTCCCCTGTTCCATTCACCCCATTCTTGCAGTAAGACTTGTAATTTATTGTTACTCCTTCCGGTAATTTGCTGTTTTCCAAAATGACTTCTGAAGAAAGGTGATCTCATCTCATCTCATCGATGATCAACTGAATCACATTGCTGGAATTTGCAGATAATGTTCCTACCGCTGACTTAGGGATCAAATTTTTCAGTTCCTTGTAAACAAGCTGAAATTCTTCAGTAACTGCAAAAATCATCTGAAAGTTATTTTCGCTTAGTTTCTGGACAAGGTGAGCAATAGAAGGATAATCATAATAATGGCTCATTGCGTACACGTCGTTTTCCAGGTGACACTGTCCGTCATTCGGTAAAACAATGCCACCAAGTTTCCCATCTCCAGCAAAGTGAAACCCAGCATCCGTGGAAAACACCAGCAGCCGTGTCACATTCCTCCAACCAATCAGGGATCCACAAACTACAACTTGCATGATTGCATCAAAGCCACCTTCTGGTGAATCCAAATTTCCAGATATGCGCTGCTTACCAACAAGTTCATTAAATACGTCCCCTTTATCAGTAAGGCTGAGGACATTTTTGTAGATAAATGGGCTTGTGCAGTTCTGTTCATTTGTGCAAGGGTTCCTGAGTTTAGCTGGTGTTGTGCTAATGTAAGGCATCACAGTTTTCTCCACGAAAGAACCAAACCTGAATTTGTGCACCATCCACAATTTGGCCCTGCTTGTATCCCCACATGATTTGGCATTTGCTTTCAAACATCTATTTTCATCTGCTTGGCCAAACACACAGCAAACTGAACTGATCAATCCAATCCAGAAAATCAGTTGTAAATTCATCTTCTCCCGTGGCATCCGGCCTGCGCGGTAGGCTCGGCCTGTGCTCCGGGGTTCCCGCTCGGCCTCTCCCAAGCTGGCGTGGCCTCCCGGGCTCGGGCGGCCCAGAGTCTTTTCCATTGAGTCAACTCATCGCATGAGGTGGCCAAAGTACTGGAGTTTCAGCTTCAGCATCAGTCCTTCCAATGAATATTCAGACTAATTTCCTTTAGGATGGACTGGTTGGATCTCCTTGCAGTCCAAGGGACTCTCAAGAGTCTTCTCCAACACCACAGTTCAAAAGCACCAATTCTTGGGTGCTCAGCTTTCTTCACAGTCCAACTCTCACATCCATACATGACCACTGGAAAAACCATAGCCTTGACTAGACAGACCTTTGTTGGCAAAGTAATGTCTCTGCTTTTGAATATGCTATCTAGGTTGGTTATAACTTTTCTTCCAAGGAGTAAGTGTCTTTTAATTTCATGGCTGCAGTCACCATCTGCGGTGATTTTGGAGCCCCAAAAGATAAAGTCTGACAAAGTTTCCACTGTTTCCCCATCTATTTGCCATAAAGTGATGGGACCAGATGCCATGATCTTCATTTTCTGAATGTTGAGCTTTAAGCCAACTTTTTCACTCTCCTCTTTCACTCTCATCAAGAGGCTTTTGAGTTCCTCTTCACTTTCTGCCGTAAGGGTGGTGTCCTCTGCATATCTGAGGTTATTGATATTTCTCCCGGAAATCTTGATTCCAGCTTGTGTTTCTTCCAGCCCAGCATTTCTCATGATGTACTCTGCATATAAGTTAAGTAAACAGGGTGACAATATACAGCCTTGAAGAACTCCTTTTCCTGTTTGGAACCAGTCTGTTGTTCCATGTCCAGTTCTAACTGTTGCTTCCTGACCTGCATACAGGTTTAAAGCTTGCAAATATCAATTTACAAATAAAAGACACATTTGTATCTTCAGGTTCCTACATGTAAAAGGAGACATGCATCCATGTTTATGTAGGATTTGTCTGTCGTTTCAACTTATAATTACTTGTGAGCTTTCAGGAAAAATGAATATTCAAGGACATAGGAAGTATCATCCATGCAATGAAAACATCAATGATTATTCTGGAAGGCATTGAATAAGTTGTCTATTTATAAACCTTAGTAGGAATCTAAAGGTACCTAATGCTTTTCTTGTATATCACAAAGAAAGAAAGAAAATCTAATCAGCAGAATCCTGATTATAAGAAGTAATGCTTATAGTTTCTAGAGCATGACTTGGCAAAACTTTACCAAAAAGGTTCTAACCAAGTTATTTCAGACTGTGCTGGCCAAACATTCTCTGTCTGAGCTACTCAACTCTATTCTAGTAATGTAAAAGCAGCCTGTGCAAACAACTAGTCTGGCTGATAAAACTTTATTTAAAAAAAGCAAGCAAACAGCCAGATTTGGCTCAAGGGCATTCACTAACATTCACTAATTCTTGAATGCTATAATACCTCCAGTAATATCTAGTCTAGTGATCAAGTCTTGTCTACATGAATCAATTAAAAACCAAATGAAAAGTTCACCTGAACTTGCCTGCTTTTGATATATTTGGGGAGACTCAGGAAGGAATGTTTTAATGACAGCATTTAACCCATTAAAAATAGGTTTAAGTCAGAGGGATGATGTATCTAGTGTTTTAAATCTTTTCCAGGAGAATCCCCTGAAACTTATGAAAGAAGAAAATAGACTAAACTAGAAGTCAACATGTTTGGATTCTATAACTGGCTTTACTACTAAGAGTTCATAAGACTTTAACTTCTTTGTGCAAAAAAAAAAAAAAAAAAGAGGAAAAATACCTAAACTCAATGAACTTTGAAATTATTCCAAACTATAAAAGTTGTTGCTACTATTAACAAAAGGACTCTGTGATGGTATCACCAATAGTAGAAAATCAGTGTATAAAGAGCCAACGGCAACTAAGAGGATACATATTCTATTGGGCAGATCTGCTGTTAGCATTGGAAGCTGAGTTGCCAGGCACATTTTAATGAAAATTACATAACAATGGTGGGATGCCTCATACACACATGCATGCATTACAGGCAGACTATGTTCAGCACCCAAACAATCAAATAGACAAATATGGTACCAATAAGCTAAAATATTTCATTGCTTGCAAAACAGAAGCAAGTGTAGTTCACCTCAGAGCATATGGAGCATAGCCTCCTACCCTGATATATTAGGGGGCATCCCTCATAGCTCAGTTGGTAAAGAATCGGCCTGCAATGCAGGAGACCCCAGTTCGATTCCTGAGTCAGGAAGATCCCCTGAAGAAGGGATAGGTTACCCACTCCAGTGTTCTTGGGCTTCCCTCGTGGCTCAGTGGGTAAAATATCTGCCTGCAATGCAGTAGACCTGGGTTCAATCTTCAGAGTTAGTTACCCAGTCATGTCCAACTCTTTGTGACCCCATGGACTGTAACCCGCCAGGCTCCTCTGTCCATGAAATTCTCCAGGTAAGAATACTGGAGTGGGTAGCCCATTGCCTTCTCCAGGGGATCTTCCCAACTTAGTGATTGAACCTGGGTCTCTGCATTGCAGGCAGATTCTTTACCTTCTGAGCCACCAACCCTTAAATGTCCTTAAAATATGTCAGTTTGTAGGTTATCATATTTGATTACTAAAGAGTGAGATGCTGCACTTAACTGTGAATCTAGAATAGGCTCGATACAAGTAGTTTTCAAGAAATGTAATCTCAAACTCCCAGAAACTCAGCTCTTAAACTCAAAAGAGTGAAAGTATTTATAGAGGGCTGCCTTGAGAATACGCTGCCTGTGGTTTACATAGAACTTTTTTTAAAAATTTTTTGAAGTATAATTGGTTTACAATATTAAATTATTTTCAGGTATACAACAGAGTGATTCAGTATTTTTGTAGTCTATAATCCAGTGAAAATTATTACAAAATAACGGCCATATTCCCCTGTGCAGTAAAGTATATCTTTGTTGCTTATTTATTTTATACATAATGATTTGGACCTCTCAGTTCCCTACAACCTGTACTGCTCCTCCCCGCTTCTCTCTGCCGACTGGTAACGCCTAGTTTGTTCTCTATATTTTGACAGGATTCTTTAAAATCTACCTTTCTATTAACTCAGACCAGCTGAGAACCAAACTTCTAAGGTGCATTATATTGTACATCCCACCCCTCCCATCTCATCTTTTCACCACAGAATTGCTTTTACTGAATAAGACTTTGCTGTGATGCTATAAAGATAAGTTGATGATTCTTACATGCTATGTGGCCATGTTCTCTGGTTTGCCTGTGGTCCTAGCACAATGACTCATAAGTCCCCTCTTGGTACCCTTTTTTTTTCCCTAAATGAAGAAGACTTAAACAGTTAATGCCTTTTCAAAAAATCAGAGGGAAAAAATAAAAAGCTTCATTGCTCTCTCATTTTCCCGAAACCAGTTGGGGCGAGAGAGAAAGATCATTAACTAATAGACTTTCACCATTGTAGAAAGGGTGTGGCAAATGTTGAAGGAAGGCTAATGACATTCTGCTTCTTGGTCACAAAGGAAGTTGGATCTTGACCTGTGTGAGCACAAGAGGAACACCAGGGAGTACTCAGCAGATGGATGGCAACTATCTACACCAGATAACAGCTTATACCATTGACCAAAGGGCTATCAGTTTTTGAGGATCAGCCCTTTTGTAAGTTGCCAAGGATTTAGAAGCTAGAATGTCTAAGCAAATATGAATGCGTCACTCTTTAAAGCAATCCTATTGATAGCTACTTGAAGATACACAATCTTCAAGTTTTATCAGTCTGTTATATTTTTTAAATGTACAAATTTCAACTATAAGGGAAACCAAGAAGATCAAGTGAATAAAGCAACATTTGTTTTGGAGAACCGGGTCCCCCCCAAAATTATTGTTTAAATCTCATTTTCTCCCTTAGTTTACATTTATTATTGCTTCTTGACTGAATTTTTATATCATTTTAAATCTTCATTGGAACAAGACAGATGATAAATAAATGAACAGAGAAGTACAGATGAAGTGGTGACATTGTACAATATTTCTCAGGCTTCTTCTAATCATGCTGAGACTTTCCAAGGATAGGATGGTAGTAATTCATTTAACATTAGAGAAGATATCACTATATCAACCTTTCAATATTATAATGTATTTTTATTTTCTTCCTTTCTTTCTCAAATAATGGAATGCAGTTGTTCAACAAGCCCCTCTCTGCTACTCATCTTTTTGTGAGAATGAGTGCTAAGTTGCTTCAATCGTGTCCAACTTTTTACGACACTATGGACCACAACCCTCCAGGCTTCTCTGTCCATGGAATTCTCAGGCAAGAATTTTGGAGTTGGTTGCTATGCCCTCCTCCAAGGGATCTTCCTAACCCAGGGACTGAACCAGCATCTCTGACATCTCCTGCCTTGGCAGGCAGATTCTTTACCACTAGTGCCCCCTGGGAAGCCCCCTTTCTGTGAGCACAGTATATATTTTCTCAATGACACAGCTGAAGGAAATACGAGACAGTGGAAGATTTTGTCCTAACCACTAACTTATTTTAAATCTTTTGGCCTCTTTCACATCCTACATGATTTATAATACTTTGTCAAGAGAGGTGAAACCTAAACATAACTTCTTAGAGAATCATGGCTTAAAAGGAAAACAGAATGGTAGTGTTCTGTGCTGTGCTAAGTCACTTTAGTCATGTCTGATTCTTTGCGATCCTATAGACTATAGCCCTCCAGGCTTCTCTGTCCATGGGATTTTCCATGCAAGAATACTGGAATGAGTTGCCATTTCCTCCTCCGGGGGATCTTCCTGACCCAGGAATCAAACCCATGTCTCTTACCTCTTCCGCTTTGACAGGCAGGTTCTTTACCACTAGCGCCACCTGGGGAGCCCTGGTAGTTTTCTGGGTTAAATTATACTCCCCCAAAATGTAAGCTGAAACCCTGACCTCTAGTTCCTACAAAAGTGACCGTGTTTGGGGGATAGAGTCTTTGCAAATATGACTAGCTAAAATGAGATTGTACTTGATTAGGGTGAACCTTAAGTCGAATGCATGATGTCCTTATAAGAAGGCCATGTGAAGACATACAGACAGAGGGAAGAAGGCCACATAACAACAGAAGCAGAGATTGCCCTGATGGAGATGCAGGCCAAACATGTCAACATCCTTATATCTGTCCACTGCTCTATTAAGTGTGTGTCCACATTCCTCAGCTAGAAAAGTCTTTCTTTACAGCCCATTCCACTTCTATGCCATAGCTGATGAAATCATACTCATAGTTGGTTTGAACCTAAATCCTAAACTGAAAACTGGTGACTACTTCTTCAACATAATGGCTGTCATTAAATGAACATATTCTATATATCTAGAAATGTTTACCTATATGATCACATTAACAGAACCAGCCTGACCCATAGAAAATAATCATTAATGTTGAATCAAATGAATGAATAAACAAATTAATATCAACATGCCATCAAATTAAATTTAATAAAGGCATAAAATTACAGGAAAATAAACATTTAAAAATTTCTATAACAAGAAAGGAAAGTAGACATTTCATACATGATAGTGACCATTGAGACACTGATGTTCTAAAAATATTAGGCTTCTGAAGAATTCTTTTACTTCATTATATTAATATATATTTTTAACCAGAACATTAGAAATTCTACTCTTACCCTTTGTGCTATTTTATTGTTTTATTAAGTTCTCTGGCCCGTATTTCAGAGCTGCTCCTGCACTGTCTAACACCCAAGACTCTCCTCAGGTAGAGGTACTACCTCAAGAACCAGGGGAACAAAGGTTCTTTGAAGCAGGTCTCACTGTTTACAATGAGTCTGTAGGAAATTGTCAGATTTTTTTCTCCCTCTGAATTTTGTGGAAGAGCCGACTCATTGGAAAAGACCCTGATGCTGGGAAAGATTGACAGCAGGAGAAAGGGGCGGCAGAGGAGGAGATGGTTGGATAGCACCGCCTAGTCAATGGACACAAGTCTGAGAAAACTCCTGGAGATGGTGAAGGACAGGGAAGCTTGGTGTGCTGCAGTCCATAGGGTCGCAAAGAGTCAGCCATGACTTAGCAACTGAACAATAACAACAAGAAGTAGCAAAGATGAAACACTCTTTATAGGTCAATGATTATGAACTTAGCCTGTGGATTTAGACTACTGAGACTTACTATTCAGACCAGTTAAAATCTGCGTGAACTTTGTAAATTTATGGAGCTTCAATTTCTCTGAACGTATAGTACCTAATTCAAAGTTTTATTCTAATGGCTAAATTTGTAGTTGAAAGCTCAAAGCACAGTAACTGTAATGATTTAAGAACTGCTAGATAAAGAAGGGTGATAATCAAACTATATCCTAACTTTCTCCTTCCCTACCATGTACCATGCCCCTACCCTTTCTCCAAAATCACTTTACACAAATAAACTCTGAATATATGCTGGTATTTGAGAATCTTGCCTTCCCATGGAAGGTGTGGCCATGGAAGATCCCCATGGTACCAAGACCTGTGTGCCGATGCAGTAGCCTGACATCTGTGTGTGACTATGCTCCTGCATCTTTGGCCCAGTGAATTCCTTGCAGTTAGAGGATTCCCCTGTGTCTGATTAGAGGTGTTGGCAGTGATGATGCAAGAGCAGGGAGAATCATGGGTAGAGAGAGGTTCAGGATATAAAGACAGGACAGAAGATTAAAAATGGAAGACATTTTCTAGGTCAAGACATTTATTTAATAGTTGAAGTAAATAAAGCTAGAAAAGTGACATGTCTGACTAAAGTCTGTATTAACTAAAATTGTTGGGTTTGGCTTGTCTTTGGACTCCCTATTTCTGCCCTATTATCTACCCTCAAACTCCTAGAAATTTGGAGTCACCCCAACCAGAAATTAGCAGAAAAGAGAATCACAAACTGGGATCCACATTGGGAAACAGGATGATTCTGCATGATTAGCTGATTAAATGAGACAAAGTCCAGTGTAGCATTTCCCTTTCTCTCTCATCCCTTGGAGGAAAATTTGTGGAAGAAAGAAAACTGGTACTATAAATATTAAGCATTTCAATAGTCTAGTTTTACAGGCTATTTCAGTGTTTTTAAGTAAGAAGAAAAAGTATGAATGTTTTAACTGAGGATCCAGTTTCCCTTTGTTATTTTAATTTCAACTTTTCATTAGCTATGCTATGTCATTGTTCTGGCTATATTAATTTGAATCCATCCAGCTCACAAAGGGTAACATATCAACAGCTTTCCATAGTATGGGGAAGGGATGATCTTAAGAGGAAAGGATTTCTTCATGCCTCCAGGTCTTCAGATGTATTTGCAAATAATCATCAAGTGAGATGAGGGTGGAGTATTATGTGTCATTAATCAAATGATAACAAAGGATCATTTTAAAAATGTGTATTGAATCTGTACTGTGTCAGATATCATATAGGTTACCAGGGATATGAATGTAAGACTTAGAGCTCATTCTCAGGAAACATAGTCTAGTAGGAATCCCTAACATGTTAATTATTGAAATAACTGATGGTAAATGGAATGCTACAGATACACCCTACGTACCAGTCTTAGAAATGGTCCCTAAATCACACTGAAACTAAAAAGACAGACATCCCTGAGGAGCTGACTCTTGACGGACAAATTGATTGCAAAGGAAAAAGCCTTTGAATTAAAGAACAGGGATGTAAACGCTTTGATTGCAAATTAGCAGATTACTGGCAAAATCTGGTTCATCCTCACCTCGTGTTCCATTTTACAGTTTATGAAAACCAACTGGGGATGCTCATTAAAAACTTGAAAATTCTCCATAGAATCTTACATTAATCAAAGCCCAGATGCAGCCTCATGGCCAAATACGTAAAGAACAATTGAGGAACACTGATTTTTCCTTACATCAATTGTCTGCCCCTGTCCCAGTAACAAGATTTATATTTATAATAGAAAGACAGGAACTCTGAGCGTGTTTATGGCTCTGAGCAGATCTTACTCAGGGTGCTGGCTTTCCTCTGATCATCTGCCCAGGTCCTGATCTCAGTAATTAGCAAATTAAACAACCTCTATATGAATTCACCTTTCCATTTTATGGGTTTGTTAAAATAATAACCTACGTACTTGACACTTAAACAACAGGATATTTGTTATTTTTAATGTAAAGGGCACTTGTTTCATTAGAAAGATCATACATCTTGACAAAGAGTTTGAGCTATAATGGGTTTCACAAATAGTCATGGAGTCACAGAGCTCCTTGCTCTTGTCACTGCCTCACAGTCACAGGAGATTTAAATTTAATCTACAGGGTTCAGTTAGGAAAGGGAACTTAAGGGCTAAGGCTCTGATTGGGAATCGATATTTGGAGTTTTAGCCTTTGATTACAGACCCTTGGTTTAGGTCACTCTGACAGATTCATGCAGTCATTCAACAATTATTTATTGAACATTTGCTCCATGTCAGGCACTGTTCTATGAGCTGAATATTCCAGTAAATAAAATAGCTAGAACTGCCTGCACACTGTGATTGTTTTTGCAGAACTGGAAAACCGTCCGTCAAAATGGGAACAGAGCACACTTGTCAGTCCGATTACTTGTCAGTGCTATTGCTCTTCCAAAGTTATAGTGAATTCAACTCCCATTTGGCCTTTGGGAAATAGGGAAAGTTTGAAATTGGCCATTTCCATCTGCATCAAGGACTGGTGTAACAAATGGACGTGGATGAGAGGGGAAGGAAGTTACGATAAGAAGAAGATGTAGTGTTAAAATACAGCACACTCTTGTTCATTGTGCCACCTGTTTAAAACCTGATTTTTAAAAATATAAAATACATACAATATGTGCACAGATCATAAGTGTACACTTCTAGATGATTAACACCTTATTTTATATCTATAAAATTTTCTTATTATAAATTAATATAAACTTGCAATCGTTGTAAGACTCAGTTGATATGCAACCCCAAACCTTAAACTTGATAAATATAAATTTAATGAAAATAATTTTCAAATTTGAAATACAAAAGGTGAATAGTAGGAAAATTTTAGGACAAGATACAAAGAGCAGTCTCTGAGAATGAACAATACTCACTTTCCTTTTTCATTAGTAGAGTTTACTTTTTGGAACAGTTTTAGGTTTATAAAAAAATGAGCAGAGAGCACTGAGAGCTCCTGTATAGACTTAAACACACAGTTTCCTTCATCCTTATTTTTATGTTGAAGTATAATTGATTTATTGGAGAAGGCAATGGCACCCCACTCCAGTACTCTTGCCTGGAAAATCCCATGGATGGAGGAGCCTGGAAGGCTGCGGTCCATAGGGTCGCTAAGAGTCGGACACGACTGAACAACTTCACTTTCACTTTTCACTTTCATGCATTGGAGAAAGAAATGGCAACCCACTCTAGTGTTCTTGCCTGGAGAATCCCAGGGACAGGAGCCTGGAGGGCTGCCATCTATAGGGTCGCACAGAGTCGGACACGACTGACGTGACTTGGCAGTAGCAGCAGCAGTATAATTGATTTATGACATTAAAGTTGTTTCAGGTGTACAACATTAGTGATCTCAATATGTTTAGAGACTATATTCCATTCCAAGATATTATAAAATAGTGGCTATATTCACTGTGTTATACAATGCATCCTGGTAGCTTATTTATCTTAGACATAATAGTTTGCACCTCTTAACCCCCAATCCCTTATTCCTCTATCCCCTTCCTTCTCCGCACTGGTAACCACAAGTTTGTTCACTTTAAGCCTGTTACTTATACTCATTAAATTTCATATAAAGTTTTCATATACTCATTAAATTGTTTTTAGATTCTATAGATAAGTGATAATACACAACATTTGTCTTTCTGACTTATTTCATTATGAATAATACCCTCCAGTTCATCCATGTTGTAGCAAATGGCCAAATTTCATTATTTTTATGGCTGAGTAATAGTTCATTGTATGTATCAATATGTACATCACTTATTTATCTATTCATCTTTAATGGACACTTAGGTTGCTTCCATATCTTGGCCATTGTAAATAATGCTGCTACAAACAATGGGGGTGTGTGTATCTTTTCAAATTAGTTATTTTGTTTTCTTTGGCTATATACCCAGAAGAGGCATTGATGGATCATATGGTAGTTGTCTTTTTAGTTTTTTGAGGAAACTCCATCCTGCTTTCCATACAGGTATAGCAATTTATATTTCCACCAACAGTGTACTGAAATAATTTACATTTCCTCCAACAGTGTACTGAAATTTCCTTTTCACCATGTCCTCATCATTATTTGTTATTTGTAGTGTTTATTTTTTTTGATAACCATTCTGACCTTTCTCTAGTGATTGGCAATGCTGAACATCTACTCATGTGCCTATTGGCCATCTGTATGTCTTCTTTGTAAAACATGTTTATTCAGATCGTCTGCTCATTTTTAATATTTTTTTTAATATCAAGTTGTATGATGTGTTTATTTATTTTGTATATTATCTACTTATCAATTATACATCTTCAAATATTTTTTCCATTCAGTAGGCTTTCAGTTAGTTTTGTCAATGGTTTCTTTTTCTATTGAAAAACTTTCAGTTTGATTAGGTCCCATTTGTTTATTTTTGCTCTTGTGTCCTTTGTGTTAGGAGATAGAGCCAAAAAAATATGGCTACAATTTATGTCAAGAGTGTCCTGCCTAAGATATTTTCCAGGAATTTCCTGACTTTCAGTCTTACATTCTATCGGTAATCCATTTTTAATTTACTTTTCTATAAGATATGAGTGAATATCTTAATTTTATTCCTTTACATGTAGCTATCTGATTTTCAGAACAGCACTTACTGAAGATATTATTCTTTCCCTGTCGTGAATTCTTGCCAGGTTTGCCATAAATGAATTCACTGTAAGTGCAGGTATTGATTTCTAGGCTCTCTACCCTGTTCCATAGATCTATTAGTCTTTTTGTGCTAGTGTCATACTGTTTTGATTACTGTAGCTTTGTAGTATGGTCTAAAGTCAGGATGCATGCTGCCTCCAGCTTTAGTTGGGGTTTACATCTCCTCCTCATTAATTCTTTACAGTGGCGCTGTAGCAGTCCAGTATAGGGTAGTGAGTAGTGATCAGTTCTATATATGACCCACAACACTGTAGTTCTGTATTACTGGTCTCAGAAGGTCAGAGAAAGGAAAAAGATAGCCTCCCTATCATACAAGTCAATCCTTTCCAGTAAAAAAAAAAAGAGAGAGAGAGAATAAAAAATTGTTCTCATTTGTTATCTGTCCAGAGCATTGACTGTACAGTCGAACAAAGCATCATCCCTCTAAGTCCAGAATTGGAATCCAAATATACCACCACCTGATGTGAAGAGCTGACTCATTGGAAAACACCTTGATACTGGGAAAGATTGAAGGCTAAAGGATAAGAGGGTGGCAGAGGATGAGATGGTTGTATGGCATCACTGACTCAATGGACATGAGTTTGAACAAACTCTGGGAGATAGTGAAGTACAGGGAAGCCTGAGGCGCTTCTGTTCACAAAGAGTCACAAAGAGTTGGACATGACTTAGCCACTGAACAACAAAAACAACACTGTATGAATTAAAGGATGAGAGCTATTGTTGAAATAATTCCAGGCTTATTAAAAAATTTTCAAGCTTCTCGCTAAAAAAATCCAAATTTCACCAATTATACAGAAACTACTATAATTGAGCATGAACAAACTCCTACAGGAAAATGATTCCTACCAAGGATAATCTCAAGTCAAAAATTCTCAAACACATGAGGAAATAATCCTACCTGTTGGATAGTCTATTGGCAAAACACCAAAGAATGAGTATCAAAGAACTTGGTATAACTGGGCAATCTGAAAAAGTTCTAAAATAAGTATGTTAAAATGAGACAAAGAAAGATTAAAATAAAATAAACCACAATTAAGAACAAGAGTTTATGAATAATCATCCTAGAGTTAAAAAAAAGTAGAATCCTTATAAATAAAGATGAATCTTTGAGACTTAAAATATAGAGGATGAGTTAAATATCAAATCGGTACTGCTGAAGAGAGATTTGTAAACTGAAAGATAAATTCGAGGAAACCATCTGAAATTCAGCAAAGAGATATAAAAAATACAATGGCAGATCTCAAAATATAATCTAAGGATCAGAAGTATCCTTAGATTAAAAGCTTGTTAGATATGAAACTTTTGAACCCCACCCTATATTTATGGAATGTGAGATTCTGGGGGAGTGGATCACGCATCTATCTTTTAAGAAATTCTTCAGATGATTCTAATACTTGCTAAATTTGAGAATAGCTGAACTAGAGATTATGAAAAAGTCATAAGAGCTATGGAGACATAGAAGTTGTTTAATATACTTCATATATTCCAGAATAGAAAGGAATAGGATATTTTTATGCAATACTATAAACCATAATGGCTATGAATATCATTAAATTGGAAAAAAAAAAACAAAAACAGAACTTGCAGATTGGAGTAAGAAAATGATCCACTGACTTTATAACTGAAAGCAAATCCAATTTGCACATCATGGTGAAACTGCTGAATATCAAAGACAAAGTATTATCTTAAAGGCAATCAGTGAAGTTGATGTTAAAAACGGCAGTGTGAGGAGCACAGTGGAGTCTTTCCCCAGTTAAGCAAACAAAGTATTTAACTGAAATTGAAAATTTATTCTATGGAAGTTCTCCTGAGGGTGTACAACAAATGGGCAAACCTCTATTCAAACAAATTACTATATATAGGTAAGAAAACCAAAAAAAAATATGATATTTAAGATATGATTCACCATCCTCTTTTTCACTTCCATTTCAGAGTAATGAAAGCTTTACACAGGCATTTGAAACCAAGAAGATGTGGGCACCCACATTTTGTTCCAGATCTGATGGAGACTGGTCTCTTCCTTCATCCAGTGGCAGAAGCTGTATTCTAAGTACAATAGGTCAAGAAAACTGGAACCCAACACTCCTGCCTAGCTTGCTTATAGTATAGAAGTTCCATGTCAAATAGGAAAAGTCCAGAATGTCAGGGGCAGCTTCCCTGTCCACAGTCCCACTTGCTGAGCAGCATGTCACTCTATTAAAGTGGACCATCTTCTCCACCCTCAACCCCAATGCAATGGCACAGAAGCTCAATAAAAGAGGGTATGAAAAACAGAGTTCCCAGCATTGCCTAATTAAGATTAACTTACTTTGGAAGAAATTGTAGGAAAGTTCGTGTCTAAGAGCATTATTGAACACATTGAAGATCATCAAATGAACAATTAAGAAGAGATTGGCAGCTCTCTGACACTAATAACCGAAAGTAAAACTATTAACAAAAGAGAAATTGAACAGAAAGAACCAGGAAAAGAATCAACTAAGGAGAGCCTTCAGGGAGTCAGAGCAGCCCCAAAGACTGGCAAGCCTTTGCCCAGGTAGAGGAGCCTTACTTTATTGGATCAGTCTGTGGAACAGTTTATGCCATAAGATATTGCTGCCAACAACACTGTCATTAGCTAACACTGGAGACTAACAATTGGGCGTGGTATTCATAGAGGTAGACTATTCTAAGTGTTCAGAGAGACTGTGCACACCCAAGGATGCATTCTGTGAGAAGAAACATAAAATACTTCACATACTGGAAAAGTCAAATTCACTAAACTAGGGCTTCCCTAGTGGCTCAGACAGTAAAGAAAGCTGCTGCAATGTGGGAGACCTGGGTTTGTTCCCTGGTTGGGAAGATCCCCTGGAGAAGGGACTGGCTACCCACTCCAGAATTCTTGCCTGGAGAATTCCATGGACAGAGGAGCCTAGCAGGCTACAGCCCATGGGATCACAAAGAGTTGGACATGACTGAGCAACTTTCACTTCAGCCCAGTCCAGTCTTTAAACAAATAAACATGCAAACAACAACAGGATATTCCCCAAAGTATAAGGAATATGCATCCAATGTTGTTACAATATATTACCTAAAATGTCTAGTTCTCAATAGAAAGTCATGATTCATGTGAACAAACATTAAAATGTGGCCCATAAACAGGAATAAAAGCAAGATTCAAAAAAATAAATGCATTCCAAAGTTCCTTGCAACACTGTTTACAATAACCAAGACATGGAAGCAACCTAAATGTCCATCAACAGATGAATGGGTAAAGAAGAGTGGTACGTATATAGAATGGAGTATTACTCAGCCATTAAAAATAATGAAATACTGCTATTTGCAGCAATGTGGAAGGACATAGAGATTATCATACTAAGTGAAATGAGAAAGACAAATGTCATATGATAATGCTTATATGTGGAATCAAAAAATATATATACAAGTGAAGTTATTTACAAGACAGAAATAAACTCACAGGCTTAGAAAACAAATGTGTGGTTACAAAAGAGGAAAAGAGGGAGGAGTTAAATTGGGAGTTTGGGATTGACATATACACATTATTTTATTTAAAATAGATACTGTACAGCACATGGAACTTTGCTCAAAATTCTGCAATAATCTAAATGGAAAAATAATTTGAAAAAGAGTAAATATAAGCATATGTAAACCTGAATCACTTTACAATTCAAAAAATAGAAAGCAAATGTGCAGAGCATCAGAGACTTGAGGAATACTATTAAGAACATTAACGTGTGTAATGAAGTACAGAAAAGAAAAAAGAACAGAAAAATATATTTGAAGAAATAGTGACTCAAAAAATTAATGAAAAATTTATCTGAACATTCATGAAGCACAATAAATTCCAAGTAGAATTAATTCAAAGAAATTTCAGCTTCCAGACACATCAGAATAAGAATAATGAAATCTAAAGACACAGTGAAAATTGTGAAAGCAGCAAAACAAAAATGACTTGTCATGTACAAAGAACTCCCAAAAGAGAGAGGGGGGAAAAAAAAGACTTCTTATCAGAAACAACAGAGGTCAGGAAACAGTGGGTGGCATATTCAAAGTACTGAAAGAAAAAAAAAAAGATTATTCAACTAAGATTTGTATATCTAGCAACATTATCTTTCAAAAATGAAGATGAAATAATTGTATTTTCAAATAACATAAAAAGAGAATTCATTGTTAGCAGACCCATGTTAAAAATAAAATACTGAGGGTATTTATTTTGGCTGAATGCAATGATCAGAGATGGTAATTCAAATCCACATGAAAGAATAATAAGCACCAATAAATATAATAATTTTTAATGAAAGTATAAGTATATAATTCTCCTTACTTAAGTAATTGAAAACATAATTATATAAAGTACATAATTATATTGGCTATGTTAAGCATATGGCATACAGAAATTGAATTTTTGAGAAGAATAGCACAAAAGAAGCAGGTGAGGACAAAATTCTATTAAACTATAGAAATTTCACTGCAATTTGAATTCATAGGAAAAAGAGAAGCAGAAATAGTAAATAAGAAGGATAATATAAAACTCTGTAAATTTATACTTCTCTTTATTTCTGTGTTAAAAATTAACATTAAATTATTTAAAATAATGTATCATTGTGTTTATAACATGTTCAAATAGAATATGTATAACAATCACAGCACAAAGAAGGAGAGAGGGAATTAAGCTATACAGGAGCAATTTTTTATATCTCATTGTAAAAGTTACTATAAATCTGAAATAAATTCTAATGACATGTTTACATTAAGCTCCAGACTAGTGACTAATAAAATAAAAGCTTTTTTAATTAAGTAACTAACATGTTATAACTAGAAATCTTAATGCAAAAGAAAATAATAAAGTAATACTAGGGAAGAAAAAAATGACATGGGACATATAAACACAAAAAGGAAAATGCAAGAGCTAGTGCCTCAGACAACAAAGAATCTGCCTGCAATGCAGGAAACCTGGGATCAATCCCTGGATTGGAAAGATCCCTGAAGAAGGGGATGGCTACCCACTCCATGGACAGAGGAACCTGGCAAGCTATGTGAGTTTCATATCACAAGATCAACTATATCAACAACAACATTAAATGTAAATGGATTAAATAGTATAATCAAAAGGCATAGACTGTTAGATTTGATAATAATATAAAATGAGAATGGAAAATATACTGTTCTAACTACTTTAAAGTCAATACTTTAGTAAGAGAATGGAGAAAAACCTGCCAGCAAAGAGAGCAACCAGAGAAGTCCTGAGGGCCTACAGACTTGCAAAAGAAAATAGGGACAAAATAGACTTGCAAACAAAAGTGTCACAAGAGAGATATTATGTAATGATAAAAGCATCAATTAAACTTGAAGATGTAACAATTATCAATGTACCTAAAAAAGAACTCTAAAATATAGAGTAAAAAAGTGACAGAATTAAAGGGCAAAATAGACAATTCAATAGTACAGTTAGACACCTTAATACCTCAATTTCATTAATGGATAGAACAGCTAGACAGAAGAATTACAAAGATATAGAGGCTTGAACAACAGTAAACCAACTAGACCTAACAATATCCATACAATGCTCCACACAACAAAGTGTAACTTCTTCTCTTGTGCATGTATATTTCCCAAGGTCAACCATCTGCTAGACAACAAAAAAAGTCTCAATAAATTTAAACAAAATAATATGAAATAAATTTAGAGCCACAACAATATTAAATCTGAAGTTAACAGAGAAAAATTGTGATACTAAAAAATATGTGGAAATTAAATGATACATCCTTAAAAAATCAAAGAGAAAAATAAAATCACAAAAGTGATAAGCAAATTATTTGAGATAAATGCAAGCAATAAACACAGCATGCCCAAACTTATGAGATGTTTGTTTTTTTTTAATTTTATTTTGTATAACTTTACAATATTGTATTGGTTTTGCCATATATCAAAATGAATCTGCCACAGGTATACATGTGTTCCCCATCCTGAACCCTCCTCCCTCCTCCCTCCCTATACCATCCCTCTGGGTTGTCCCAGTGCACTAGCCCCAAGCATCCAGTATCGTGCATCAAACCTGGACTGGCGACTCGTTTCATATATGATATTATACATATTTCAATGCCATTTTTCCAAATCATCCCACCCTCTCCCTCTCCCACAGAGTCTAAAAGACTGTTCTATACATCAGTGTCCCTTTTGCTGTCTCGTACACAGGGTTATTGTTACCATCTTTCTAAATTCCATATATATGCGTTAGTATACTGTATTGGTGTTTTTCTTTCTGGCTTACTTCACTCTGTATAATAGGCTCCAGTTTCATCCACCTCATTAGAACTGATTCAAATGTATTCTTTTTAATGGCTGAGTAATACTCCATTGTGTATATGTACCACAGCTTTCTTATCCATTCATCTGCTGATGGACATCTAGGTTGCTTCCATGTCCTGGCTATTATAAACAGTGCTGCGATGAACATTGGGGTACATGTGCCTCTTTCAATTCTGGTTTCCTCAGTGTGTATGCCCAGCAGTGGGATTGCTGGATCATAAGGCAGTTCTATTTCCAGTCTTTTAAGGAATCTCCACACTGTTCTCCATAGTGGCTGTACTAGTTTGCATTCCCACCAACAGTGTAAGAGGGTTCCCTTTTCTCCACACCCTCTCCAGCATTTATTGCTTGTAGACTTTTGGATCGCAGCCATTCTGACTGGCGTGAAATGGTACCTCATAGTGGTTTTGATTTGCATTTCTCTGATAATGAGTGATGTTGAGCATCTTTGCATGTGTTTGCTAGATGAAGTTAAAATAGTTCTAACAGAGAATTTATGCCTGGAAACATCTATATTTTAAAAAAGGAGTTATCAGATTGATAATCTACTACCTTAAGAAATTGAAAAGGAGAAAACTAAACCCAAAATAAGCATGAGGTAGAAACTAATTTAAATAAGTGGAAATTAATGAAATTAGCAATCAAGAGAATAAACAAAAACAAACACAGGCTTTTTAAAATATCACCGAATTGACAAAACTTTAACTAGAGTATTCAAAAATAAAAAAGAAACCAAAACGTTTAAATTCCTAACTCAGGAATGAATGGGAGAACATCACTACCAATCTCACAGAAATAAAAAGGATTATAAGAATATAACAACTATATAGCAATAATTAAATAACTTGCATAAACTTGGGAAATTTCTAGAAAGACACAGATTCTAAAACTGATTCAAGAAGAAATAGAAAAGAGGAGACAAAAGTTGCCAACTCCTTCTATAAGGCCAATATTACGTTGATACAAAAACAAACAATGATATCACAGGGGAAAAGAGTAAATACATTAAAAAATACAAGCCAATACTGCTTATGAATATAAACATGAAAATCTTCAATGAAATATGAGTAAGCTAAATCCAGCAACACATAAAGATTTACACTATGATCAAGTGGGATTTATCCCAGGATTATAAGGCTGGCTTAATTTCCCAAATCAATTAATATATGACACCATATAATGAATAAAGGTCAAAAATATATCATCTCAATAGATGCACAAAAGATATTTAAATTAAAACCCAATATCATTTCATGATTAGAAAACATTCAGCAAGATAGGGTTAAAAGAGAGCTTCAACCTCATAAGGATATCTGTGAAAACATATAGCATTATACTGAAGGGTGAAAGGCTGGATGATTTCCCTAAATATCAGAAGACAGACAAGTAAATCAACTGAAATTATAACACATGGAAACAAAGATATAGGCACTCAAAACATGATTGACTTTAGAAATACAAGAAAAATACTTTTGAAATTCATGACTATTAGGAGATCATGAAGAGCAAGAATATAAAGGCTACTTTTAGGTTTATGAATTCTTCACAGTCTTAACATGTTCACTACCCAATTTGATAAACTGTAAAACTTCACTGGGCTTCCCTGGTAGCTCACTAGCACACCTTTTGTTCTGTCGCTCAGTCATGTCCAACTCTGAGACCCAATGGACTGTAGCCTGCCAGGCTCCTCTGTCCATGGGGATTCTCCAGGCAAGAATACTGGAGTGGGTTGCCATGCCCTTCTCCAGGGGATTTTCCCAACCCAGGGGATCAAACCCAGGTCTCCCACATTGCAGGAGGTTTCTTGACCTCTGAGCCACCAGGGAAGCTCAAGAATACTGGAGTAGGTAGCCTATCCCTTCTCCAGGGGATCTTCTGGACCCAAGAACTGAACCGGGTCTCCTGCATTGCAGGGCAGATTCTTTACCAGCTGTGCTACCAGGGAAGCCCAGCACACATTAAACAAGCTCAATTAATGAAGGAAAAATGCCACTCATTGTATGAAAAAAATTCCCAAATGTGTATATTTAACAAAAAATAATTAAAACTTTAATGGCTTTTTAAAAAGTTTAACTTTGAGTTCACTTTTAAAAAAACTGAAATTCTGGAGATTTCTGAGATAGACTGTGGTGGGGGTAGGGGTGGTGGTTGTCTTACCTGATATTAACAATATTGTAAGGTTTACTGCTAGAAAGTTGTGCCAGTAGAGTAAATTGATCTTCGTAGTGAGTAGAACCAATCTCTACACAGTACAGACTGAAGTTACTGATAAAAAATCAACTTGAATTCATAATTTTCCTTGGTTGTTGCAAAGTACTAGCTCTGCTTGCCTATAAAGTATGTAAGAAAATACACACTTGGGGGATTAAGGTATACTTTGCCCACTTGTGCAAAGAGCCGACTCATTGGAAAGGACCCTGATGCTAGGAAAGATTGAAGGCAGAAGGAGAATGGGGCAGCAGAGGATGAGATGATTATATAGCATCACCAACTCAATGGACACGAATTTGAGCAAACTACAGGTCCTTAACTACTGTGGGGGATGATGCCACACCAGTATCTATAGCAAGGACATGCCCAGAACTTGGTTCATCTTCTGTCCTTTGGACAGAACATCCCAAAGCTCTTTTCAACTCAGCTAGGGCAGAGTCAACCTGGTCAGTCTCACTGCAGATATTCACAGACACTATGGGACTCCTGAACATATAGCAGGAGGAGACTGTAATCTTGGGATGTATGGATTTCTAGATCCCAGTTATTTCTATCAAGTTAGAAGAGCTGAGAATTTGTACTGTCACTTACTTATAAGAAAATGTCTGATTTTTTCATGAAAAAAATGGGAAGCATATCTCTATACACGCATTCTCAATCTCACATCATTTCTATACAGTCAAGTAAGCTTTGTTAACTCTCTCTTTCTAACATATTGGTTAGTTTGCTCCTCCTCAGTTTTATACCTAATGCACACACATAAACACACACTTCTCATTTTAGAGAAAATCTATCTTCAAATCAAACAAAGCCAATAAACATACATTGCAATTCAGAATTTCTGAGATACTCAGTGAAATTCCTCTTGCTCGCAAGTCTTCTATATCAAATTTCTCAAATGCTCCAGAAAATTCCTCTTTATTTCTACAATACTAAAGAAAATTTTTAAAATATTCACAGTATCTGGGGGATCGAAACTATTTTTTTCCTAGAGCTTTTGAATCATTATCTAGTTATTCAGCTCAACTCCGAACCTGATCCTCGATGATATCTTAGGGGGTCTGTTTGGCCACATTCATTGATAAGGATCTGATTAGACCTTTCATTTTTGGACTGTTCTCACTGGTAAGAAGGAGTTTTGTTTTTGTGTTATGCTGAAATAAGTGCCTTATCACTTTTCTACCTAGTTCTTAATGTGCTATCCCAGGCAATGCAGGATAAACAGAGCCTTTGTCTCCTAGGTTCTGTAGCACTTGTCCTTCATCTCAGTCTTGCACATGTATGTGTACTATGTTGTGGGACTTTGAATTTGCCCCTGAAATGTCTCTCCCATACTGCAGATCCAGATTTGGTCACGCAGTTATGTGCTATCTGTGGCATCAAGTGACCGGGTGCAACTGGTGAAAAAAAGTGGTTTTAGTATATATCCCTCAAGTAATAGATACAGTCAATATGCAATTCAAGTTATTTCCCACTTCTTTAATTTTCCTGCCTAAGCTATGACAAATCTAGAGAGCGTACAAAAAAGCAGAGGCATCACTTTGCCGACAAATGTCTGTGTAGTCAAACCTATGGTTTTTCCAGTAGTCAGGTATGGATGTGAGAGTTGGATCATGAAGAAGGCTGAGCACTGAAGAATTGATGAGTTTTAGAACTGTGGTCCTGGAGAAGACTTTTGAGTGTCCCTTGTGTAGCAAGAAGATCAAACCAGTTAATCCTAAAGGAAATCAACCCTGAATATTCATCGGAAGGACTGATGTTGAAGCCCCAATACTTTGGCCACCTGATATGAAGAGCCAATTTATTGGAAAAGACACTCATGCTGGGGAAGATTGAGGGCAGACGGACAAGGGGGTGGCAGAGGATGAGATGCTTGGATGGCATCATACTCAGTGGACATGAATTTGGGCAAACTCCGGGAGTTAGTGAAGAACAGGGAAGCCTGGTTTACCACAGTCCATGGGGTCACAAAGTGTCAGACACGACTGAATGACTGAACAACAAAATAGGCATAACCAATATGTACTTCAAGTTATTTCCCACTTATTCAATTTTCCTGCCCTGTGTGTACTTTATCGACTACCATAAACTGAAATATTCATGACTTCTTACTCATGGAGCTATCATGTGATTTCTTGAAAATCAGGAAGGACCAGAGAACCATGGTGCCAGAAGTTTGAACATAGAGACTATTTTCTCAACCATCTTGCAACACGCTAAATTATTTCTGTGGTTTACTAATTCTCATTCTGTTTGTTTTTCTGTGTTTCAGTATGAGTTACTTACTGTGAGTCTTGGTTTCTGCAAGGTAGTGATATGTTTTCAACTGGTAGTTATTTTCCAGAAATGTAATTTCTTGTCATGCATTCAATTAGTCAATTTTAAAAATACATTTATCGCTATAAAGCAAGGCTAGGTTAATGCTGACTTATTTTTTTCTCCTGAATTAGTGTATTTTTCCTCCTATTTGTGCCTCAGCACATGAACCCTGTGTTCCTTTGTTAAGAAAATTTTTTTTTAAAAATTAAAAAAATATGTTGGCCAACAACATTGAATTTTGCTCAATGCCATTTATTTCAAAGATTCTATCTATGCTCTGATCAACGCTATTCATATCTGAAGTGGTCTTCATATTATTTAATAAGACTTCTACTCCATTTGGGATCTCCTTGGTCTAAACACTATCATGCATCAAAAGCTTGTTCCACTTATCAATTTATCTTGTGGTGAAACTCAGATTCAGAAATGCTATTCTCAAATAAATCATAGCTGATTGCCAAAAAGTCAAAGTTACTGCCTAAACTGTTTCAGAGCTTTAAGATGCTAAGAATAGGATGCCTGTTGTATTTTGGTAGACTTTAATGATTTCTCTGAAATCAATGTGTTTCTTTTCTCTTGAGAGGAATAAAATTGAATATTCTCATAGATAGTGGGGTAGTCCATGTGTGGTATGATTCTTTCACTAAAATAAACCTAATTGAGTCTATACTAACAATTTCTGACTCCCTTTCACCTATGTACAGCATCTTAGAGATAACAGCTGTCTAGATGAACACCAAATCTTGCCCAGAGGAATGGGCATTGCTCTCCATGCATTGCTCTCCCTGTATATATAGAAATTTCTCTTGGCTTTTCTACTCATGCACATCTGCTGGGTGTCATGGCTAGTAAAGATGGCAACAGCACTTACTGAACACAATGAAAATCAAAAGCAGCCTTGGGACATTTTCCATATAGAACACTTGCTCTGGGTTAAAGACAAAGAAACAGAACCTTAAGAGATTCTCCTACCAAAGAAAATCAGATGCTAATAACAACCACTGACTTCTGTATGGCCCCTTATGTTTATATAGAGGATATTCACTGGTGCCATTTTATTTTAGCTTTACCATCAGGGGAGGTAAAACAGCAGGCAATTTTGGTTGCCTCCTTAGCATGGGCTTGGCTGTGTACCCTCCCCAACATCTCCTGTTTCTCTGGGGGAAATTACATGGGTCCCAAGACGTTGCCTCCTTTCTCTGCGCTAGGGTGAAACCAGTGAATCAATCTAAACTAGTCAGCATATATCATTTCTCTTGTCACAGTGACTGGTAACAGCATGAACACAAAAACTCGCCAAAAGTTTCTAAGCATCACAGGATGGAAGTACTGCCTCTTTCATTTCAAATGTAAACAGCAAAATATCTACTCTGGAGGCCACTGAAACCCATCTTGACACCATGAAGGAGATTAACCACAGAATGAAGCTGGTACACTGGAAGTCCAGGTAGAACGACAAAGAGAAGGCGGATGTTTGGAATATGATAAATGTGCAGGAATTAAGAGTCATTGAAACTAAACCCTCCTCTGAAAGTTGTTCTTGTATAAATCAATAAAATCTTTTTATTGCTTCAGTTTTACTTTAGTGTTTGGTTACTCAACTGAAAGCAACTTAATAAAGAAGGTTGTTTTTGATGAACTCCCCTAAGAAAAAGTGCTTAAAACAAGGACTAGAGTATAGGTAGTCCATTTATTACAAAATTTTAAGTAAGATGATGAGAGGATAGTGGAGAGAGAAAGTCAGGGAAGGATTTTCTGGGATCTGAGAGAAA
Organism: Bubalus kerabau; assembly: GCF_029407905.1. Lineage (NCBI taxonomy): Eukaryota > Metazoa > Chordata > Mammalia > Artiodactyla > Bovidae > Bubalus > Bubalus kerabau. Next base: position 29,339,875 of record NC_073645.1, read on the forward strand.
ATGAGTATTATTTGTGGAATGATAAATATAAATACAGATTTATAGTATTCAGTCTTTTAAGAATGTTTGGGTATTGACCTTGGGTCAGATACCATGTAGTCTTTAAAATGGTGGTGGTTTAGTTGCTCAGTTATGTCCAACCCTTGCAACGCCGTGAACTGTAGCCTGCCAGTCTCCTCTGTCCATGGGATTTTCCAGGCAAGAATACTGGAGTGGGTGGCCATTTCCTTCTCCAGGGGATCTTCCCGACCCAGGAAATGAAGCCAGGTCTCCTGCACTGCAGATGGTCTCCTTCATCGCAGGCAGATTCTTTACAGACTGAGCCACCAGGAAAACCCCAGTCATTAAAATCTCTCTCTCTCTCTTTAGTCGTTAAGTCGTGCCCAACTTTCGCGACCCCACGGACTGTAGCCTGCCAGACTCTACTGTCCATGGGATTCTCCAGGCAGGAATACTGAAGTGGGTAGCCATTTCCTTCTCCAAGTCATTAAAATATCATCAAAAACAAATGGGGATAAAAAGATAGCCTCCAAAAAGTCAATGGCAAAAAGAATTCTATGTTACTAAATAAAGTTTTGGAGTTTCTTCCTGCAATAGGACAAAGGTAATACAGGTAGAAGTCAGGAAAGAAAAATGAAAAATCCAATTCTAATTTCCATCTTAGTTTTTCCCAAATGTTAAACCTGGCTAGACATTTGTCTAAGAGATTTTTTTTTAATTACATGAATCTGTGCATATATACATATGTGCCTGAACATATACACACAACTATAATGTGAAAATGTCCTACCATAGCACCCTCTAAGGAAGCAGCATAACCTAGTGGAAAGAACGATGATTTGGGAGTGAGGTGGATCTGAGAGTGAACCTCACCAGAGCCTTTCTCTAACTGAGACCCAACACCTCTCTATACTGGAGTATTCCCATCTTTTGAAAAATTTGTTATAAATGGAAACTTGTCAACTAGTATTGATGTATTTATGGTGTCTGATTGAGGTACTTAGTTAAGTTCAGTTCAGTCGCTCAGTCATGTCCGACTCTTTGCGATCCCATGAACTGCAGCATGCCAGGCCTCCCTGTCCATCAGCAACTCCCGGAGTTTACCCAAACTCATGTTCATTGAGTCAGTGATGCCATCCAGCCATTTCACCCTCTGTCGTCCCCTTCTCTTCCTGCCCTCAATCCCTCCCAGCATCAGAGTTTTTTCCAATGAGTCAACTCTTCGCATGAGGTGGACAAAGTATTGGAGTTTCAGCTTTAGCATCAGTCCTTCCAAAGAACACCCAGGACTGATTTCCTTTAGAATGGACTGGTTGGATCTCCTTGCAGTCCAAGGGACTCTCAAGAGTCTTCTCCAACACCACGGTTCAAAAGCATCAATTCTTCAGAGCTCAGCTTTCTTCACAGTCCAACTCTCACATCCATACATGACCACTGGAAAAACCATAGCCTTGACTAGACAGACCTTTGTTGGCAAAGTAATGTCTCTGCTTTTGAATATGCTATCTAAGTTGGTCATAACTTTCCTTCCAAGGAGTAAGCGTCTTTTAATTTCATGGCTGCAGTCACTATCTGCAGTGATTTTGGAGCCCAAAGAAATAAAGTCTGACACTATTTCTACTGTTTTCCCATTTATTTCCCATGAAGTGATGGAACCAGATGCCATGAACTTTGTTTTCTGAGTGTTGAGCTTTAAGCTAACTTTTTCACTCTCCTCTTTCACTTTCATCAAGAGGCTTTTGAGTTCTTCTTTACTTTCTGCCATAAGGGTGGTGTATATCTGAGGTTATTGATATTTCTCCTGGCAATCTTGATTCCAGCTTGTGCTCTTTCAGCCCAGCGTTTCTCATGATATACTCTGCATAGAAGTTAAATAAGCAGGGTGACAATATAGAGCCTTGACGTATTCCTTTTCCTATTTGGAACCAGTCTGTTGTTCCATGTCCAGTTCTAACTGATACTTCCTGACCTGCATATAGGTTTCTCAAGAGGCAAGTCAGGTGGTCTGGCATTCCCATCTCTTTCAGAATTTTCCACAGTTTATTGTGATCCACACAAAGTCTTTGGCATAGTCAATAAAGCAGAAATAGATGTTTTTCTGCAACTCTCTTGCTTTCTCCATGATCCAGCAGATGTTGGCAATTTGATCTCTGGTTCCTCTGCCTTTTCTAAAACCAGCTTGAACATCAGGAAGTTCACGGTTCACATATTGCTAAAGCCTGGCTTGGAGAATTTTGAGCATTATTTTACTAGCATGTGAGATGAGTGCAATTGTGCGGTAGTTTGAGCATTCTTTGGCATTGCCTTTCTTTGGGATTGGAATGAAAACTGACATTTTCCAGCCCTGTGGCGACTGCTGGGTTTTCCAAATTTGCTGGCATATTAAGTCCCGCACTTTCACAGCATCATCTTCCAGGATTTGAAATAGCTCAACTGGAATTCCATCACCTCCACTAGCTTTGTTCGTAGTGATGCTTTCTAAGGCCCACTTGACTTCACATTCCAGGATGTCTGGCTCTAGGTCAGTGATCACACCATTATGATTATCTCGGTCATGAAGATCTTTTTTGTACAGTTCTTCTGTGTATTCTGCCACCTCTTCTTAATATCTTCTGCTTCTTTTAGGTCCCTACCATTTCTGCCCTTTATCGAGTCCATCTTTGCATAAAATGTTCCCGTGGTATCTCTAATTTTCTTGAAGAGATCTCTAGTCTTTCCCATTCTGTTGTTTTCCTCTATTTCTTTGCATTGATCACTGAGGAAGTCTTTCTTATCTCTCCTTGCTATTCTTTGGAATTCTGTCTGCATTCAGATGCTTATATCTTTCCTTTTCTCCTTTGGTTTTCACTTCTCTTCTTTTCACAGCTTTTTGTAATTTGTGTTGAGGTACTTAAATACAGGAATAATAATTATTATTAAGTGGACTCCCTGGTGGCTCAGCAGGAAAGAATCCACCTGCTAATATGGGAGACCCTGGGTCAGGAAGATCCCTTGGAGAAGGAGATAGCAACCCATTCCAGTATTCTTGCCTGGGAAATCCCATGGACAGGAGAGACTGGAGGGCTACATTTCATGGCGTTACAAAGAGTTGAACACAACTTAGTGGTTAAACAAGCAACAGCAGCAATAAAAAATAGGTACTTTAGAAATCATTTAAAATAAGAGTTTTGAAAAACCATTTCCTTGAGAAATATAACTTATTTTTTCCAAATCATAAAGTGAATTGTAGTTTTTTAAACATTATAAATTCTCAAATGAGTATACATAATTAATGACCACCAAAAAGATTTTTAAAATAATCTAATAAGTGATTCTCCCTGGGACCCAAAAATTAATTTAAAAAGTAACTGATACACAGACTAAATTCATTTAAGTGTAGGAACTGTTTTTGTATTTTAGCAGCCCTCACTTTGTTTTAATCAAATAAATGTTTAAAAGTAAAGGACTTAGAAAGCTTACTCTTCTGAGCTATAAAATAAAGCTGTTCTACTTTTTTAATCCCTAAAATCAAAGACTGAAGCTTACATTTTGCAAAATCATAGATACCGAAACAAAGACATCTATATATCTATCATTCTATTGATACCTCAAACTGCTAATTCTTAGAAATCAGATAGCTGTACAGGAAAAAACATTGTCTAAGAATGGATTTAAACGATCTAATTTTCCCCTTTGTGTTGGTGATATATCATGTGATGTGTCTCGCTGTAATTCTTCATGTATTATCATCTTGTGACATTTTTGTTGCATTATCTTTTCTTGTTAATGTTTGTGTTAAAATCTAGCTTTATGTGCTGACATCTTTTCTCTCCAGTAAGAGTACATGATTCTTGGAAACAAGGGCTGTGGCTTTACACTGTTCCTGTTTTAGCCCCTGAGGTCACGTAGCACATATTCTTTATGCACAGCAGGGGTGCAGTGTATAATTTATTTAGTGTTTGGCAGATTATTTCACTCGTCTCTACACTCATCTCTGTTTCTTCATGCTGATTTGTTTCTGCTCTGTAACCCCTGTTCTCAAATTTGACCTCTTCATCATGGTCTGTGTTTCATCAAATTCCCTCTTCATTTTAAATCAAATCTTCTGCTTACTTTCCACTTACACTACTGAGTGCAAATGTCTATCAGGTGTACTTATACCTAGATTATTTATGCTGGAGCTGTAATGCATTTCACAATACCATATGCATCAAAGATGCTTCCCAGAGCAAAACTCTTTTTTATTACACCTACCCAATTTTGTAAGCCCATAACTCCTCCCAGTTGTCATTTCTGCAATAGTGCCAGGGAGGACACTGATTGTGTGAACATTTTACAGGATGCCTGTCTATTCCATTTTTTTAGTTAATCAGTTTATTTTTCTGCTAGTCCCTGGTAATCATCACTCACTCCACATTCTTCTGTATTTGAGAATTTATACAGGCTCTTCCTCTTTTAATTTAAATTCATTTCAGACATGAGTTTCTCTTCATGGACATTTTAATAAATTGCTCCATGTGCCATGGAAATGTTTTGAAACATAAGCAGAAAGCATCATTCACATTAATAGAATGTAGGAATGATTGCTAGTTTATCTGCACCTAAGTAGTGGGTATAGATCACAAAGGTAAACTGTAGCTAACCTGTTACAATTACTTTACCTGTTGGGTTATACTAACCTGTCATAGCGATAACTAGTAACAGTATAACTTTCAGTAAATCCCAGGTCTTCAATAGACCTTGGTTTCCCTGTATGTATGAAAGGGATGGGGGTACCTGACATTCTTATTAATAGGTACTACCTAAACAGTGTCAGTTGCATGATGTAAAACATATTTTGCTTTTTTTTTTTTCCCCACTGACAAATTGTTTACAAAATGATTCAGTGGTGAGGGAAGAGACTCTAAAAAATTCTTGCTGGAAGAATCAGAACATAGAGCAATGGGATAGTTTTTGGTGGGTGCTCTTTCTAATTTTTGAGAGCATAATTTCAAAGGAAGTATCTCAAGCCAAGGGTTAGGACATATCTACTCCTGAGACAGCTGTAAGAGCAGTGGTAAAAGCTGATAGAGAGGGCTTGCTCCTAAGATTCAGCTGCCAAAGCCAAATCTTTGTACCCATGTACTCTGGCCCATGAATAGAATACCTCCCAGGCCAAATACTTAAAGAAGGGACTGAACATCTGTTTTCATGCTATTGACAGGTGCCATGCATACTTGATTAAAAAGTAAGTCAAGATTGTCTTTAAACTATTTTCAAATCTAAAAATTGTAATGAATTCCAGAAATGTAGGTATGTTCATAATTAGGTATTTAAAATGATTTTTGTCCATAAAAATTGGGGATGTATGTTCATTCAATGAGTCCCATCTCCTTCCATAAACTCTATCTGCTGGAATATATTTATAGTCATCCTAAGAAGCTATCCTGAATAGAGGGGTTTAAGGACTAATCAGATTTGGTAGGCACTATCTGCTTTCCTGGTCTTACCAGGAGCAGGGATAAAAATCAGACCTAAATGAACTGATTCAGAATTAAATACTTTATACATTTATAATATAAACAATGACACCTTGCTAGTGACTTATGTGACTTATTTAACCACGCTATTTCTCCAAAGTGCATTAGTGAATTCACCTGGCTTTGGGGGAATGCTGTTAACCAAAGAGGCTGGTTAGAGATTTCTATTTTGATGCATCTTTATTAAACAGGCTTGAATTTAGACGTATCTAGAGAGTGCCACCTTGTGGACAAAACACAGTAGAGGTAGGTGGAGGAAAGCTCATTTATAGGACATGGAAATCCATACTATTTGTTTGGGTACTCTCATTATATGAGCCTTGACAATAAATATTCCTTCAGTCATATCCAGAGATCAAAATCTAAGAGAAAGTTATACAGACTGACCTAAAATTACAGATAAACCCATTCCCTCTAGTTTTAATATCATTATGTAAGAAAAAAAAATATAGTGTATTATGTAAAAGAAGAAACACATGTGTCTCTATTTATATAAAATATCACTTTGGTGGCATTCATAAAATACAAAGAAACAAAATTAGCAAGTCTTATTTAAAGAGAAATATTAGATTTACTTTCTACCATGACATTTTGGTCAGTCAGCCCACCAGTCCACCCTCAATCCCATGTAATTATTAATTCTTATGTACATGGATTCCAAAACTTGAACCTAGGTCTCCTGCATTGCAGGTGGGTTCTTTATTGTCTGAGTTACCAGGGAAGCCTAAGGATACTGGAGTGGATAGTCTATCCCTTCTCCAGGGGATCTTCCCAACCCAGGAATTGAACTGGGGTTTCCTGCATTGCAGGCAGATTCTTAACCATATGAGCTACCAGGGAAGACCCCTCCATGCCCTTAAATATCTATAAATCTTCACCACACAATTAAACCCTTAATTATATAAAGTCATGGTTCATTCTCTAATTGTTTTACAAGTGTTCATCCTGATTCCTCACTATATGATGAGAAACTTGGGAATGGGGAAGATAGATATATATCCTGCACAGCATCCATCATGGGACTGAACACAGACGGCCCTCCATAAATATTTTAAAATAAAATGAATTTGCAGTGTGGCAGGGTGTTGGCCTTGTCCTATTTAATATGTGGGGAAATGACTTCAAAGACCTGAAGAAATGCTTTTCACAGATGTCTCTAAGTTAGGAATAAGAGCTCATAGTCCAGTGAGGGAGACAGATATGGATTCAATTAAATTACCATGTACAGTCAAATATTAGAGAGATGAAGAAACACTGGGGAAAAACTTAGAAGAACTGCCTGCCTGGGATGTGTTCAGTAAATAGTTAGAGGGGATATTTGAGTTTGGAGAGATGAACATAGGTGGCACACACAAAACAACAGAATAGAGAATGATCCAGAATTATTTGGAAAATAGTATATTCAGAAGACAGAAATATAGGTAAGTAGGTGGGTTTTGAAATATGCTACTGCAAGTGAGGGAAATTAAACATATTGTAAAGAACCTTATTCATGTTACAAAATAGCTAGAAATCAACCCCTGGGTTCTATCAATTCTGTCTTTTTCTCCTTTCTATTTCTTACATCACCACTCTACTAATGAAATTCCTCTTTCTGTCTTGAATGGAATAGTGAAGGACCACTTAATTAGTCTCTTCATCCCCAGATTTTTTTCTATAGAAATCAAGCCTAGACTCAATTGAATAATTTCAAGCCATTGTGGTTTTCTAGTTCCTACTGAATTGAGAATAATCTCTCTGGCAGTAAGTGTTCTCTGCAATAGGACAATGACCTAAGTATCTGCATCATCTACACTACACCTTATGAGACAGTCAAATCCAATTTCCCCTGGCTTCCAGAGATAATTTCGATTTGGAAAATGAATCATGCTTTCCAGTTACTCAAGCTTTTCATTTTGCTTCAAGTGTCTTCCTATCTGCTTACCAAATTCGATCTCCTTCAAGTCCCACCTTGAGTGATAAATCCTACATGAATTATCCTCAGAAACCCACTAAATCATGACTTCTACCTCCTTTGAATCTCACAAGCCTTCATTTCTAAGTATGACATCCTGACAGACATCTTCTGTCCTGCATAATAGTTATTTGTGTTCTTGTCTTCACATGATCACCATATCTATCTCACCGTGCCCTTTCTTGAAGGAAAAGATGTGGATTACAGTCGTCTTTACCGACCAGAAAGCAGTTGGCATCATACCTTGTTGACGCCAGTTTTTAGCACTGTACAATTTTGTTTGCTTGTTTTTGCTCTGGGTCATGGTGCAGTGTGCACTGTGCTGACACTAAGGATATATTACAGGATCTAACACTATATCCTCCACAGAGCCCACAGTCCAGAGAGAGCTTGTCATGTGTACACATTAAAAAAAATAAGGTGAAAAAATGAACTGCTCAGTGAGAGTTCATTATGGAAGTAGCAAGATTCTATCATCCAAATTGAAATAATGTGGGCTGGCATAGGCCCTGAACCTTATCTCACAGGTCCAGTCAGTGGATTACAATGATTTTCTAGGAAGTCACATGTGAAGGTATACATTTGACAAAGGGGATGAGGGCTACCTTATAAGTCCAGGGCTGGGGGGGCCAGTGACAATACTTTCCAGCATCCATAGGCTGGAAAAAGGGTCAATGGAATCCCCTTTCACAAGAGAGTAGTAACTGATTTTCTTTATGTTTATAAAGAAGTACATACATCTTGTAGAAAGTTTGGACAGCAGAGAAATGTATCAACACAGAATTTTAAATCATTGTAACTGTATTATTTGAGATTATACTATGTGATGTTATCTGAATCCTGTCTTTTCAGCTAATAATATGTTGGAAAGATTTCTCCATGTCATTAAACAGTCTTTTAAAATAACAGCTGTACTGACTGGTGTGAAATGGTACCTTATTGTGGTTTTGATTTGCATTTCTCTGATAATGAGTGATGTTGAGCATCTTTTCATGTGTTAGTTAGCCATCTGTATGTCTTCTTTGGAGAAATGTCTATTTAGTTGTTTGGCCCATTTTTTGATTGGGTCGTTTATTTTTCTGGAATTGAGCTGTAGGAGTTGCTTGTATATTTTTGAGATTAGTTGTTTGTCAGTTGCTTCATTTCCTATTATTTTCTCCCATTCTGAAGGCTGTCTTTTCACCTTGCTTATAGTTTCTTTTGTTGTGCAGAAGCTTTTAATTTTAATTAGATCCCATTTGTTTATTTTTGCTTTTATTTCCAGTATTCTGGGAGGTGGGTCATAGAGGATCCTGCTGTGATTTATGTTGAAGAGTGTTTTGCCTATGTTCTACTCTAACAGTTTTATAGTTTCTGGTTTTATGTTTAGATCTTTAATCCATTTTGAGTTTATTTTTGTGTATGGTGTTAGAAAGTGTTCTAGTTTCATTCTTTTACAAGTAGTTAACCAGTTTTCCCAGCACCACTTGTTAAAGAGATTGTCTTTAATCCATTGTATATTCTTGCCTCCTTTGTCAAAGATAAGGTATCCATAGGTGCATGGGTTTATCTCTGGGTTTTCTATTTTGTTCCATTGATCTATATTTCTGTCTTTGTGCCAGTACCATACTGTCTTGATGACTGTGGCTTTGTAGTAGAACCTGAAGTCAGGCAGGTTGATTCCTCCAATTCCATTCTTCTTTCTCAAGATTGCTTTGGCTATTTGAGGTTTTTTGTATTTCCATACAAATTGTGAAATTATTTGTTCTAGCTCTGTGAAGAATACTGTTGGTAGCTTGATAGGGATTGCATTGAATCTATAGATTGCTTTGGGTAGTATACTCATTTTCACTATATTGATTCTTCTGATCCATGAACATGGCATATTTCTCCATCTATTAGTGTCCTCTTTGATTTCTTTCATCAGTGTTTTATAGTTTTATATATATAGGTCTTTAGTTTCTTTAGGTAGATATATTCCTAAGTATTTTATTCTTTTCATTGCAATGGTGAATGGAATTGTTTCCTGCGATCCAAAAGTCTACAAGCAATAAATGCTGGAGAGGATGTGGAGAAAAGGGAACCCTCTTACACTGTTGGTGGGAATGCAAACAAGTACAGCCACTATGGAGAACAGTGTGGAGATTCCGTAAAAGACTGGAAATAGAACTGCCATATGACCCAGCAATCCCACTGCTGGACATACACACTGAGGAAACCAGAACGGAAAGAGACACGTGTACCCCAATGTTCATCGCAGCACTGTTTATAATAGTCAGGACATGGAAGCAACCTAGATGTCCATAAGCAGATGAATGGATAAGAAAGCTGTGGTACATATACACAATGGAGTATTACTCAGCCATTAAAAAGAATACATTTGAATCAGTTCTAATGAGGTGGATGAAACTGGAGCCTATTATACAGAGTGAAGTAAGCCAGAAAGAAAAACACCAATACAGTATACTAACGCATATATATGGAATTTAGAAAGATGGTAATGACAACCCTGTGTGCGAGACAGCAAAAGAGACACAGATGTATAGAACAGTCTTTTGGACTCTGTGGGGGGGGGGGATGATTTGGGAGAATGGCATTAAAACATGTATAATATCATATAAGAAATGAATCGCCAGTCCAGGTTCGATGCAGGATACAGGAAGCTTGAGGCTGGTGCACTGGGATGACCCAGAGGGATGGTATGGAGAGGAGGTGGGAGGGGGGTTCAGGATGGGGAACACGTGTACACCCGTGGCGGATGCATGTTGATGTATGGCAAAACCAATACAATATTGTAAAGTAAAAAAAAAAATGATAATAAAATAAGAGACACACACAAAACAAACAAAAAATAAAATAAAATAACAGCTTTATCGTACTATACTCTACGCACCATAACTTATTTAACCAATTGAGTGGGACCACTTTTGAATACTTCTGGGTGTGTAACAAGGGGTAAACAATCAGTTGCATTTTCTAAATTGTGTTAAGTGGAAAGCAGTCATTAGGGGACCATGGCTGCTTAGTCCCATTCCAAATTCACCTTGAGATGACTTAGTATTAATGGAGAATATTGTACTTATTTTTTTTTATCTTGTATTCTGAAAACACCACCAAAGGAAGCATATAATGAGATGGGTTGATGTGGTGTGTAGTGAAATAACTGTGTTAGTTCCATTCTTCTTCTGTAGTGAAATAACTTTCACCTTCAAAGGCAAATACGTAAAGCAGAGACTTCCTGGACAAGAGAGAGAAGACATGTTTCCATATTAATCACCAGGTGCTTTGCCAAGATGGACCAGAAATAGGAACACAAAGGAGCATTTGCTAAGGAAGCAACTGGAAAAGTGAAAATTTATCTTAATGACATTAACCTTCTTCCTCTAAGATTTATTTACCAGGAAAAAAATGCAAGAGGTATGACATGAGTTTTGAGTTACCCGTCTGTGGGGTCTATGCCACAAGCATTTTCTTTTATCTCCATAAATGAGAATAATAACTCTTCTTATTTATAGAGTACAATAGCTAATATCCACTTTGAATAATCAGTGTGGGGCTTCTAAGCTAATGATAACAAAAACATTATCCTTAAAAATGATGAGGGATCCATAATAATATACTTCTACAGAGACTGCAAGGAGAAGATTTTTGGGGGGAATAAAATGTTAATTCTATTTGCCCTAAGAAGTCAAGGAAATATATTTTTAGGAGGAAGGGGGGCAAGAAAAGTTAAAATAGACTCAACCTCAAATTTATCCTAATAATGGATTTTATGATTCCTTTAAAGTCCTAAGGTGTAATTCCATATGTCAAATAACTGTGTATAGACATAGATATATTAATAGATATATTGCTATGACCATATGTACAGACATAAAATTAAGTGCCTAACCACAGGGGGGGAAAATGTATTAAGTGTTTGATATACATTATATCACTCAATTTAGTGACCCAAGGAATCTATTATATCTCTCATTCTCTGATTAAAAAAAAAAAAATGAGCCATCAATTAGCTACTGATCTTACACTCAGTGTTACTAAAGATAAAGACCATATCATCCTCATAGTAACAGTGTTATTACTGCTACAGTAATAACAGTAATACTGTTATTACTGATACAATATTTACCTATGTGAGGTATCATAATTTAATTCACTTTTAGATCTACTTATTGTTTGCATTATGCATTGAGTTCAGTTCAGTTGCTCAGTCGTGTCCAATTCTTTGTGACCCATGGACTACAGAACACAAGGCTTCCCTGTCCATCACTAACTCCTGGAGTTTACTCAAACTCATGTCCATTGACTCAGTGATGCCATCCAACCATCTTATCTTCTGTCATCCCCTTCTCCTCCTGGCCCCAATCTTTCCCAGAATCAGGGTCTTCTCAAATGAGTCAGCTCTTTCCATCATCAGCTTCAACATCAGTCCTTCCAATGAATATTCAGGACTGAATTCCTTTAGGATGGACTTGTTGGATCTCCTTGCTGTCCAAGGGTTTCTCAAGAGTCTTCTCCAACACCACAGTTCAAAAGCATCAATTCTTTGGCACTCAGCTTTCTTTATACTCCAACTCTCACATCCATACATGACTACTGGAAAAACCATAGCTTTGACTAGATGGACATTTGTTGGCAAAGTAATGTCTCTGCTTTTGAATATGCTATCTAGGTTGGTCATAACTGTCCTTCCAAGGAGTAAGCGTCTTTTAATTTCATGGTTGCAGTCACCATCTGCAGTGATTTTGGAGCCCCAAAAATACAGTCTGCCACTTTTTCCACTGTTTCCCCATCTATTTCCCATGAGGTGATGGGACCAGATGCCATGATCTTAGCATTCTGAATGTTGAGCTTTAAGCCAACTTTTTCACTCTCTTTCACTTTTATCAAGAGGCTCTTTAGTTCTTCTTCACTTTCTGCCATAAGGGTGGTGTCTTCTGCATATCTGAGGTTATTGAGATTTCTCTCAGCAATCTTGATTGCAGCCTGTGCTTCCTCCAGCCCAGCATTTCTCATGATGTACTTTGCATATAAGTTAAACAAGCAGGGTGACAATATACAGCCTTGACGTACTCCTTTTCCTATTTGGAACCAGTCTGTTGTTCCATGTCCAGTTCTAACTGTTGCTTGCTGACCTGCATACAGGTTTCTCCAGAGGCAGGTCAGGTGGTCTGGTATTCCCATCCCTGTAAGAAATTTCCACAGTTTTTTTGTGATCCACACAGTCAAAAGCTTTGGCATAGTCAATAGCAGAAATGGATGTTTTTCTGGAACTCTCTTGCTTTTTCGATGATCCAGAGGTTGTTGACAATTTAATCTCTGGTTCCTCTGCCTTTTCTAAAACCAGCTTGAATATCTGGAAGTTCACTGTTCACGTATTGCTGAAGCCTGGCTTGGAGAATTTTAAGCATCACTTTACTAGCGTGTGAGATGAGTGCAATTGTGCGGTAGTTTGAGCATTCTTTGGAATTGGCTTTCTTTTGGAGAGGAATGAAAACTGATCTTTTCCAGTCCTGTGGCCACTGCTGATTCTTCCAAATTAGCTGACATACTGAGTGTAGCACTTTAACAGCATCATCTTTTAGGGTTTGAAATAGCACAACTGGAATTCCATCACTTCCACTAGCTTAGTTCGTAGTGCTGCTTCCTAAGCCAACTTGACTTCACATTCCAGGATATCTGGCTCTAGGTGAGTGTGAGATCACACCATCGTGATTATCTGGGTCGTGAAGACTTTTTTGTACAGTTCTTCTGTGTATTCTTGCCACCTCTTCTTAATATCTTCTGTTTCTGTTAGGTTCATACCATTTCTGTCCTTTTTTGAGTCCATCTTTGCATGAAATGTTGCCTTGGTATCCCTGATTTTCTTGAAGAGATCTCTAGTCTTTCCCATTCTGTTGTTTTCCTCTATTTCTTTGCATTGTTAGCTGAGGAAGGCTTTCTTATCACTCCTTGCTATTCTTTGGAACTCTGCATTCAAACTCTGTATTCTCCTTTGCTTTTTGCTTCTCTTCTTTCCACAGCTATTTGTAAGGCCTCCTCAGACAGCCATTTTACTTGTTTGCATTTCTTTTTCTTGGGGATGGTCTTGATTCCTATCTCCTGTACAATGTCCCGCACCTCAGTCCATAGTTCATCAGTCACTCTGTCTATCAGATCTAGTCCTTTAAATCTATTTCTTACTTCCACTGTATAATTGTTAGGGATTTGATATAGGTCATACCTGAATGGTCTAGTGGTTTTCCCCACTTTCTTCAATTTAAGTCTGATTTTGGCAATAAGGAGTTCATGATCCGAACCACAGTCAGTTCCCAGTCTTATTTTGCTGACTGTATAGATCTTCTCCTTCTTTGGCCACAAAGAATATAATAAGTCTGATTTTGGTGTTGGCCATCTAGTGATTTCTCTTGTGTTGTTGGAAGAGGGTGTTTGCTATGACCAGTGAGTTCTCTTGGCAGAACTCTATTAGCCTTTGCCCTGTTTCATTCTGTACTCCAAGGCCAAATGTGCCTGTTACCCCAGGTGTTGCTTGACTACCTACTTTTGCATTCCAGTCCCCTATAATGAAAAGTACATCTTTTTGGGGTGTTAGTTCTAGAAGGTTTTGTAGATCTTCATAGAACTGTTTAACTTCAGCTTCTTCAGCATTACCGGTAGGGCATAGACTTGGATTACCATGATATTGAATAGTTTGCCTTGGAAACGAACAGAGATAATTTTGCTGTTTTTGAGAATGCATCCAAGTACTGCATTTTGGACTCTTTTGTTGACTATGATGGCTACTCCATTTCTTCTAATGGATTCTTTCCCACAGTAATAGATATAATGGTCATCTGAGTTAAATTCACCCATTCCAGTCCATTTTAATTCATTCATTCCTAAAATGTCAACGTTCACTCTTGCCATCTCCTGTCTGACCACTTCCAATTTGCCTTGATTCATGGACCTAACATTCCAGGTTCCTATGTATAATTGCACTTTATAGCATTGACCTTGCTTCCATCATCAGTCACATCCACAACTGGGTTTTGTTTTTGCTTTGGCTCTGTCTCTTCATTATTTCTGGAGTTATTTCTCCACTGATCTCAAGTAGCATGATGGGCACCTATCGACCTGGGGAGTTCATCTTTCAGTGTCCTATCTTTTTGCCTTTTCATACTATTCATGGGGTACTCAAGGCAGGAATACTGAAGTGTTCTGCCATTCCCTTCTCCAGTGGACCACATTTTGTCCACTGGAAATGATGGGTCATTTCCACCATGACCCATCTGTCTTGGTTGGCCCTACATGGCATGGCTCATAGTTTCATTGAGTTAGACAAAGCTGTGGTCCATGTGATTAGATTGGTTAGTTTTCTATGATTGTGGCTTTCAGTCTGTCTGCCCTCTGATGGAGAAGGATAAGAGGCTTATGAAAACTTCCTGATGGGATAGACTGACTGAGGGGGATACTGGGTCTTGTTCTGATGGGCAGGGTCATTCTCAGTAAATCTTTCATCCAATTTTTTGTTGATGGGTGGAGCTGTGTTCCCTCCCTGCTATTTACCTGAGTGTTATGCATAAAGCTAAGCAACTGATATATGTTACCTTTTTAAAAACTCTGTGTTGCCCCTAAGACTCAGGTCTTGTGGATATTTCTTGTTGGGTTGTTTTTTGTTTGATTGTTTTTATTTTGGGGGTTATATTGCTCTTCCCTATCTCATGAGGTTCTCGTGGGACTGATGATCAAAGCAGTTGCTCCCCTTGATACAAGGACAGACAGAAGACCCAAACTAGCACAAGATTTCTCTCTCCGAAATTTGAACAACATATACAGAAAAATGGAAGGCCAAGTCATCTGTTCAGAAATACCGAGCTCTGCTATAGTTCTTGCTTCAAGCCATCATAGTCAACAAGAGTCCGAAAAAATAAAATTATTTTTCAAGCATAAGTTAGTCACTTGTATTCTGTTTATTGCATTCAAATTACTACCCTTCAATTCACTGATGAGGCTACTGAGGTTCAGAGATACAACCAGGATACCAAGATGTGGAGAGAAAAAAACACAGAAACTCAACCAACTAGCAATTATGATTTAAACACACCCAGAGAGCCTCTCTGGAGATTTCTGCTTCTTGGACTGAACTTGCAGTGGGAAACAGTCTATTAAGGATCTGCAGAAACCCTCAGAGGCAAATTTTCCCTCCAAGCCTTTGTCTTGTAAATAGTGCTTTGCTTCCTGTTTGAAACTCCTTCCTTTCTGTGCTACACTGATGAAAGAGACTGTGTTTCCATGTCTTTGCCTTTTATGTATGTATATTTCAAATATGAGGTCTGTCTAATGTCTTCATAGGGGGCTTGGCCCAGGCTGAAGCTCCCCAAGACTCATTAGGAGGCCTGTTCACAATGCACCATTCTTGCTTAAACAGAGAAGGTGGGCTCACACTTTCTTTCCATCACTCATTTCTCTCTTGGAAATAGCAAATAGCTTATTCTTCCATGACTTCCCAGTATTCTATGTGATTTTCCTTCACAGAACTATTAACTGGAGTCAAAAATGAAGGCAGATGAATCGGACCTGAGGGAATGTCATACAATGAGCTGTGCTCTCAGCCAACCTCATTACTGTAATTACGTACGAAAATATAAATAGTCAGGCAGGGTAGGGATTTCATACCTCAGGCCTACATGACAACAGGGGCTGGGAAAGATGGTTTCAAACTCTCTTGCTTATGGATTTTCCTAAAAGGTTTGTTGTTGTTGTTTTGCCTTTTTTTTTTTTTCCCCAGTTTGTTTTCTGGAAGTAGTCCCATAAACTTTTATAGAGTTAACATAATATGTCCCTGAACGTGACTGAGAGGCTGGTTTTGGACACCCACAGAATTAGGGCAGGAAGTGGGACTGAATAGTACAGGTCCATTATGTGCCACTCACTCTTCCATTCAGTGGACAGTTATTCTGCAGCTACTTCATGGCAGGCACTATCCTAGGCATCAGGAACACAACAGCAGAAAGACAGTCAAAGTCCCTGCTCTCACGATGCTTATGTTCTAGCTGGGGTTGGAGGAACAGGAGAAAATAATAAATACATGCACACACTTTATCTAGACGGCTAAAAAGAGAGAAATATGATGATCTGGGGAAAGACCATTCCAGGTGGATAAAACAGAGTATAAAAATGCCCCAAAGTTGGAGCCAGCTTGGCTTGTTCAAGACTGGTCAGTAACGTGGCCTCAGAAAGTAAACTAGTGTCATATTTGACAACTTAACTCTACCACGTACTAGCTGTGTGAACACAGAAGAATCACTTCACATCTCTTACCTTCTGTTTCTACACTCTTATCTGTGGTTAATAATGCTTTCCTTACAAGGTCTGTAAAGTTAAATCGTTGAACATATATTGACAATTTAATGCTCAGCAAGTACAAAGATCAAAATAAACAATATTAACTGTCTCTGACTTTGGTGTTATTCATTTGTAATATCTTCCTTTGTCTTCTATAGTGTCCTATAATACAAAGTAAATCATTAGTCTCTAAATATACTATTTCATTTTGCTGAGTATTGTCCCTCTTTCTGAGGGCCATACAAAAACATTCCTACTGTCACCCTGTCATCTTTTCTACCAGCCTGCTCTAAATCTCCATCATGCTTGATATCTCTTAAATGACACTCATCTGACCATGCCAATTAATGATATAAATGATAGATCCAACTAAAGATAGTACATGCTACAATTAAAAAAATAAAATAAAAAGATCCTGCATGCCGCAATGAAGATCCTATGTTCCATAACCAAGACCTAGTGAAACAACAACAACAAAAAATTACTTTGTCTTCACCAACATTTAGATACCTCAGAGTTGATCTCAAGGTTCATCAGGTGAGTAACATCAATTTCATGTAAATAGCAGGATTCTAATAATAGAGAATGATAGTTACAAATATATGGGAAAAGCCAAAATACCAAACAGTAGCAACTCAGAAATGAGCAAATGCAACAAGTCACCATCACCTTTAGGCTGTGGGGAAAAAGGGGAGGAAATGGAATTGAAGGAGATGGGTGGGCTACAGTCCATGGGGTCACAAGAGTCGGACAGAACATAGCGACAAACCACCACCATCAAGGACTGGGATCTTGAGGGGACAGAAATGATGGGAGGTGGGGCCAAAGAGAGAAAAGATGTCCAGCAAGGGTGGGAGGCAGTCCTGCCAGGAACAGTGTCAATAAATACAGGGAGAGTGACAATTAATACAGCTTCTTCTTTTCTCTTCCCTCTAATGTAGTATCTTGTGCTTGCCATTAGCTAAACCTAGCTGGAGGCCAGAGGGAAAGGGATTCTGGAAAATATGATCTGCAGAGGTGAATTGTTTATAATACGCAGTGGAGCAGGGTATGAGCAAGAAATGAACAGCGTGGGAACAGACACCAAGGCTGCAGCATCACCACCTGATTACTCAGCTGTGGCATTTATTCAGCTCACATAAACACCCTGGGAGGTAAATAGGTACCTAGGAAATAATTTATCCTCAAAGCAGAGTCAGATACTCATTCTTGCCTGAAGAGAGGGATAATCTGTGAGGACTACCCATTGCTTCATTCATAGCTCAGTGGATAAAGAATCTGCCTGCAATGTAGGAGACCCAGGTACAATTCCTGGCCTGAGAAGACCCCCTGGAGAAGGAAATGGCAACCCACTGCAGTATTCTCACCTGGAAAATCCCATGGGCCAAGGGGCCTAGCAAGCTACAGTAAATGGGGTTTCAAGAGTTGGACACAACTTAGAGGCTAAACCACTACCACCACCCATTGCTACTTACTCATCTTCCCCTTCCAGCCTGAGCTTAACCCCAGGATATAGGCTTGGGTCTGAAGAAGCAGGCAGTCTGCTATCCAAACCTGAAAGAGTTGATTAATTAAAATCTGTAATGTATAAGGAGTCCCAAGCAGCACTCCTGTAAGTTAAAATCCCACAGGATGACACAAAGGTACATTTGAGAGACTGTTAACATGTTAGCAGAAATGAAAGTGATTTTTTGGCATAATAAGTACTAACCACTCTTAATAGTAAAAGAAATGGCAGTCTTCTATAGATCCCTTAATACTCTAGACCTCAACTGCTAGATATCCCAGTTGTGGGTATTATCAGCAACCATGAAGTTTTATTAGGTTCAAGCTGTAATGCCCACATCATTACATGAACCAGAAAGTGAATGTCAGACTGCCACACTGAACTGAATTAAGCAGGAATAAAATGGTGGAAATATAAAGGGAACTAAAGGAAATCAAACCTGAACATTCATTTTCTTGGGCTCCAAAATCACTGCGGATGGTGACTATAGCCATTAAATTAAAAGACGCTTACTCCTTAGAAAAGCTATGACAAATCTAGACAGAGTATTAAAATGCAGAGTAATCAAAGCTATGGTTTTTCCAGTAGTCATGTATGAATGTGAGAGTTGGACTATAAAGAAAGCTGAATGCTGAAGAATTGATGTTTTTGAACCGTGTGTTGGAGAAGACACTTGAGAGTCCCTTGGACTCAAGGAGATCCAACCAGTCCATCCTAAAGGAAATCAGTCCTGAATATTCATTGGAAGGACTGATGTTGAAGCTGAACCTCCTAAACTTTGGCCACCTGAAACAAAGAGCCAACTCAGTGAAAAAGACCTGATGCCAGGAAATATTGAGAGCAGGAGGAGAAGAGGGCTATAGAGGATGAGATGGTTGGATGGCATCACTGAATCAATGGATATAAGTTTAAGCAAACTCCAGGAGATAATGAAGGACAGGGAAGCCTGGAGTGCTGCAGTCCATGGGGTTACAAAGAATCAGACATGACTGAGCAACTGAACAATAAATTAAGGGAGCTGATAAGACTACTCATGAGTCTGTGATAATATATATTATTCATATATATGTTAATATTATATATGATTATATACAAATATTAATTTTATATAGATACCTTCATTTTATTTAGGACACTATAACTTCAAATTAACATCCTAATTTCAGAGATGCTAAAGTAGGAAAAAGAAGTGCATCTCAGAGTCATTGAAAAATAGTCCATATCATTATAGATGTAATTAGAATAAATGACTATCGAGTTATTTTTTATCAGGCACTATTCTATGTGTTCTTACCATTCAGCTTTATAACAAAATGGGGAGACGGGGTATGTACTTTGTTCATTTTCATTATA
Source organism: Bubalus kerabau (assembly GCF_029407905.1). Taxonomy (NCBI): domain Eukaryota; kingdom Metazoa; phylum Chordata; class Mammalia; order Artiodactyla; family Bovidae; genus Bubalus; species Bubalus kerabau. The sequence continues at coordinate 29,359,490 of NC_073645.1, forward strand.
TAGATGACAAAATTGAGATTAAGGAACTTTCCTAAAGTTACAAAGCTATTAAGTCATGTATACAGGATTCAAACTCCACACTCATGTTCCTATCCATGTGTTTATAATGCTTCTGTGTCACACACTTCCTTGAGAACTTCCAAGAGCTGTTGGGCTGGGAGACACTTTAAGAAGAGGATAACATCCTCTGAAAATAGAAGGGAGGAGACATTGATCCTTGGGTTTTTATTTCTACTTTTGTGAATCAATAGATATATCTATCATGTATTAACACATGCACACACACACCACAAACACACAAAATGATGTGCATAAGGAAAGTTTGATTACATGTAAACAATTCATCATGAAGGAAATCAACCCTAAGTATCAGAAGGACTAATTCTGAGGCTTTTGGCAATAAGGAGTTCATGATCTGAGCCACAGTCAGCTCCCAGTCTTGTTTTCTCTTGGCAGAACTCTATTAGCCTTTGCTTCGCTTCATTCTGTACTCCAAGGCCAAATTTGCCTGTTGCTCCAGGTATTTCTTGAATTCCTACTTTTTCTTTCCAGTCCCCTACAATGAAAAGGACATCTGGTTCTGGGTGTTAGTTCTAGAAGGTCTTGTAGACCTTCTACAAGCATCTGCAAAATAAAGCATCTATTTCTGTTTTATTGACTATGCCAAAGCCTTGACTGTGTGGATTACAATAAACTGTGGAAAATTCTGAAAGAGATGGGAATAGCAAACCACCTGACCTACCTCTTGAGAAACCTGCATGCAGGTCAGGAAGTAACAGTTAGAACTGGACATGGAACAACAGACTGGTTCCAAACAGGAAAAGGAGTACATCAAGGATGTATACTGTCAACCTGCTTATTTAACTTCTATGCAGAGTACATCATGAGAAACGCTGGCCTGGAAGAAACACAAGCTGCAATTAAGATTGCCAGGAGAAATATCAATAACCTCAGATATGCAGATGACACCACCCTTATGGAAGAAAGTGAAGAAGAACTAAAGAGCCTCTTGATGAAAGTGAAAGAGGAGAGTGAAAAAGTTGGCTTAAAGCTTAACATTCAGAATACTAAGAGCATGGCATCTGGTCCCATCACTTCATGGCAAATAGATGGGGAAACAGAGGAAACAGTGGCTGACTTTATTTTTCTAGGCTCCAAAATCACTGCAGATGGTGATTGCAGCCATGAAATTAAAAGACTCTTACTCCTTGGAAGGAAAGTTGTGACCAATCTAGACAGCATATTGAAAAGCAGAGACATTACTTTGTCAACAAATGCCCATCTAGTCAAGGCTATGGTTTTTCCAGTGGTCAGGTATGGATGTGAGAGTTAGACTATAAAGAAAGCTGAGTGCAGAAGAATTGATGCTTTTGAACTGTGGTGTTGGAGAAGTCTCTTGAGAGTCCCTTGGACTGCAAGGAGATCCAACCAGTCCATCCTAAAGGAGATCAGTCCTGGGTGTTCATTGGTAGGACTGATGTTTAACCTGAAACTCCAATACTTTGGCCACCTCATGCTAAGAGCTGACTCATTTGAAAAGACCCTGATGCTGGGAAAGATTGAGGGCAGGAGGAGAAGGGGACGACAGAGGATAAGATGGTTGGATGATATCACTGACTCAATGGACATGGGTTTGGGTGGACTCCAGGAGTTGGTGATAGACAGGGAGGCCTGGCGTGCTGAGATTCATGGGGTCGCAAAGAGTTGGACATGACTAAGCTACTGAACTGAACTGAATGCTGAAACTTGATTACTTTAACCACTTGATATGAAGAGCTGACTCACCGGAAAAGACCCTGATGCTGGGACAGATTGAAGGCAAAACAAGAAGGCAGCAGCAGAGAATAGATGTTTGGATGGCATCACTGCCTCAATGGATGTGAATTTGAGCATATTCTGGGAGATAATGAAGGACAGGAAGCCTGGTGCGTTGTAGTTCATGGAGTCACAAAGAGTTGGGCACGACTTAGTAATGCAACAACAACAACAGTTTCATCATGATGATATCTGTATGTCGCTCCTAGGCTTGGACTATATATCTGTCATCTGCATATACCAAAAAACCACTTAACAGTAACCTGCATTTGAGTAACCAGTAGATGTTTTCTCATTGAGTACATAAATTATTAAATAGTTGTGTGTGTGTGGCGGGGGGTGGTGTAGGGGATGTTTTGGTGGGCACAGAGACTCTTAAGAGACTGCTCCTAGCTGAATCAGAATCTAGCTAATCAACATAATACAGGTAAAGAAGGCAATGACAATTGGAGGATTAGATTTTTTTTTTAATTAAGCTGGGATACTTACAAAAAGGGGGCTGTCTCATACATTTTTCACTAGCTAAAATGATAAAATATTGATTCAGAATTCACAATTAATCCTTATAAGCAAACTGTGTTTTTAATAATTCAGTCACATCTCTCAGTGGTCTTGTTTGCTCCTTCCCCATGGCTGAGCAGAAACTGCTTGGTGAAAAGATGGGGACCGTTTTTACTCAGGAGCATCAACTCAAATTCCTATAATTACACATCATGGTAAATATTAACTCTAAGTGCTTAGCCTCATTCCCCAAATGCTTTCTAAGTAGAAATATAGTCCATTCTTTTCCTTCTAAGCCCACTTGAAACCTGTTTTCTTTCATGTGCTCATTGGATGCAATCTTGTTTTGACTTCTAATTAGCTCAGAAGCTTTTTGACTCACAAAACACACCATAGCTCTGAGGATGGAGATCCAAAATGACAGCTGGATAGTCTCTTAAAGTGCCACATATCAGGGGAATGGAAACCTGAAGCCCTGTCTCTGTCATCAGTCTGCTTTGAGATTATATGGCTCCCTAGTTGGCCTCAGTTACCTTATTTGGATAATGTAAGAACCTCTCAAGGCCTCTTTTGACTTAAATAACTCACTTGAACTTATGTCCCATTATTCTTTGAGTTCAGGCACTAAGTTCAAACACATTCTGCAGAATGTGTAAAAGAGACAAAGTAATAGAGACAACATCTTAATCAATAAAAAGGATTTCTGTGATCAGGAGTTTGGTCTACCTCAAAAGTAAACAAATTCTTATTTAAGCTATGTGCTCAGTATAGCCTGATGATACAATCCTGTGATTTCAAACATATACATGTTAAATTTTTATTTTGTTTTTATACTCTACATGTCTTAGTGAGCAGTCCCCTTAAATTCATAGGGGGGAAAAAAGCACACTTAGTTTAGTCACTCAGTCTTGTCCATCGTATGATTTCTGATGTTTACAATCTCTATTCAAGTATGTCCATTTTATGCATACAACCTTGAAGATAAGGAGAGGTATAACTTTCAAATGAGGTTTTAAGATACAGGAGTTTCAAAAAATTGGAGAAGGCAATGGCAACCGACTCCAATACTCCTGCCTGGAGAATCCCAGGGACAGAGGAACCTGGTGGGCTGCGGTCTATGGGGTCGCACAGAGTCGGACACGACTGAAGCGACTTAGCAGTAGCAGTAGCAGTTTCAAAAAATATTTTAGACTAAGCAGATAGGATCTTTTGACTCTGTCCCCTAATCCTCTCTAAATTTAGGCAATTCTTCTCTTCTTTATTCTAATAATATTATTTATTCCCATTTTTTGAGAGTAAGTTCTCATATGTTCTCATGATAATGATACACCCTAGTTCAACTCTTAACAAATTGTGTTCCACTAGAGATAATACTCTGTAATACACTGATGATGTTTGAAATTTTATCTCCTTCTTAGCGAGTTCTTATTAATACAAAAAAACTTGCTTAAAATCATGTAACCCAGATTTTTCATGAATCCTATCCCACTCTTACCCAGAACCACCCCATAACTCCAGAACACCTAACATCCTGCAGAAATATTGCTGTGTTGAAAATATAGTCAGAGGAAGTAATATTAGTTCATTACCAGAGCGCTGTAATAGCAATAGTGTTTAGTCACTCAGTCTTGTCCAAATCTTTTACGACTCCATGGACTATAGCCCACAAGACTCCTTTGTTCATGGAATTCTCCAGGCAAGAATACTGGAGTGGGTTGTCATTTCCTTCTCCAGGGAATTTTCCTGACCCAGGGATAAAACCCAGGTTTCCTGTTTTGCAGGCAGATTCTTTACTGTCTGAGCCACCCCTGTAGGATGTTAATTGTAGTCCTGACTGTTCTTCAGGTATTAACCTGCCTTCTGGTCCTGGGTTCAAAGGATGACCCAGAGGGATGGTATGGGAAGGGAGGAGGGAGGAGCGTTCAGGATGGGGAACACGTGTTTACCTGTGGTGGATTCATTTCGATATTTGGCAAAACTAACACAATATTGTAAAGTTTAAAAATAAAATAAAATTAGAAAAAAAAAGTCATTTGTTAGATACGAGCTTGATCAACTCATTCTGGTATATTTCTTAAGTTCTAAAAGCCTGCTGCTTCATTAATAAAAACAGGATAATAAAAATGTTTTGTGCTGGTTTCACGGAGAAGGAGATGGCACCCCACTCCAGTACTCCCATGGAAGGAGAGCCTGGTGGGCTGCAGTCCATGGGGTTGCTAAGGGTCGGACATGACTGAGTGACTTCACTTTCACTTTTCACTTTCATGCATTGGAGAAGGAAATGGCAACCCACTCCAGTGTTCTTGCCTGGAGAAGGCCAGGGACGGAGAAGCCTGGTAGGCTTCCGTCTATGGGTTGCACAGAGTCGGACATGACTGAAGCGACTTAGCAGCAGCAATAGCTGGTTTCAAAATTTAAATGAAACAAAAACTATATGTGGCCTGAGTAATAATTCAATTAGTAATTATTGTTCTTACTCTTGCTACTATCTTTATCACTTTCATCTGCTGCTGGCCTCTGACATAAGGACATGCTCATGTAGGAATGTCTGCCCTCTACTGGAATTATTAGAGCCTGTTTTACCTCCTGTGACAAACGAAGGTCATTGATCTATTCACAAAACCTCTCAAATTCTTGTCAGCCCTTTATCCAATACTGGCCCTCTCAGCAGCTGATACACTGACCTTGCAAATGGTAAAAGATGGATAATTAGCCATTCTCTTAAGACATCTTAAGACAGCCAGACCATTATACCAGCCACTTTAATGTGGGGTGATAAAACATAATAATTTTTATGAGGCTTACCCTGCAGATCCTAATGATGAAATCTACCAGAAAGGCAGTGGATAACTGGAAGAAGTGCTACCTGAGTTTTAAAATATGGCCCTAACACACCAATCTCAATCCCACAAATGAGATTCATGCATCACAATCAAAGAGAATGGGGCAACAGCAAAATATCCGTAGAAAAATGTCTCCTTTTCCCTTCCTCTCTCTTATCCCTTCTTTAAGCAACCAGTTCAGTTGCTCAGTCATGTCCAACTATTTTCGACCCCATGGACTGCAGCATGCCAGGCTACCCTGTCCATCACCAACTCCCGAAGCTTACTCAAACTCATGTCCATAGAGCTGGTGATGCCATTCAACCATCTCATCCTCTGTCGTCCACTTCTCCTCCCACCTTCAATCTTTCCCAGCATCAGGATCTTTTTCAATGAGTCAGTTCTTTGCATCAGGTGGCCAAAGTATCAGAGTTTATGCAATAAAACTCTCTTAAAGTACTCTTACACATATATGATCAACATACTACACTTCATATTGGGCAAAACAGAGTGTATGTCTAAGGAGTTAATTGTGAAAGTTGTTTTTCTTCTACTAATGGACAGAATACATCAGCTCAAACCATTGAGTGTGGGATAAAGCATAGCCTTAAGACCACTTACCTGAATTTTCCTTGTATTTTCACTTTTGCCATCACAAACCTTCTTTTTCTTCCCCAGAGCATATAGTTTTTTCATTTCTTTGCTCACAATTTGTCAACAATTTCCAGATTAATTTGTCCTGTTTCCTCTCCCCATATCATCTGGGTATTTAAACTTGCCCTATTGATTCTCCATCATGCAAACCTTTCCTATAACTAATCTATTCATTCAGGACAGAGAAGCAGTTATTACTATGTAAAACACATTGGCAAAGTTAAAGTAAATACTGAAGATTAGTTAGAAAAAGAAGAGACTAATGTGTTATTCTAAATTATTTTCCATTGGTGGAAAAAAAATGTTTTCTTATCTTTTCTTCTGATAATAGCTGCGTGGGTGTCTATGGTTCTAACGGAGGATTAAAATGCTGCTGACATCCTTTTAGAACACATCGTGACTTTGAGCCTGGCAATAAAAGATTTTCATGATTTCAGATTTTTTTGAATTGACAAAACAAATGTCTCTACTTGAGTTTATTTTTCAACTATAAAGAGTCTCTGAAACTGAGTTCTCTTTTGTGTGGGCTAACACAAAGAAGTTCAAGATAATTTAAAAAAATAAAAGGAGCTCAAGACATGTCCCTACAGATTTCCTTGGAGGTCCAGGGGTTAAGAATTCACTTTTCAATGCAGCAGACATGGATTCAATCCCTGCTCAGGGAACTAAGATCCCATATGCCACAGAACAACTAAGCCGGCACCAAAACTATTGAAGCCCCGTGCTCTAGAGACCATGCTCTGCAACAAGAGTGGCCCATGCGCCACAATACGAAGCCTTCATACTCCAATTAGAGAATGCCTATGTGCTGCAGTGAAGACACAGGGCAGCCAAAAAAAAAAAAAAAAAAATAGACAAATTCTAAAAACATGGTGTCCCAAAGCCTAACCCAACCAAGTCACCTGCTAGCAAAGAGACAGTCTTTCTAGAAGAAAACCACTCTTGCTTTTGGGTTTGTTTTTAATTCCAAGATCTTGATTCCTTAAGATGATGATTCACAACCAAGTCTCCACATTAAGGACTCAAAATCCATGCCAATTTAGAGTCGACATGAATGAAGCCAGATTGGAAAATGAAACTGTATCCCTGGTGACAGGGTTATGTGAACTTCTGGTTCTTAACCATTCCTGCAGCATGCCCTCTCTCATGTTCTTCCTTTATATAAACTAATGAGTTGCCTTATATGTAAACTGGTTTTAATTGGATTACACATTTTTGGAAACACAGAAAATCCTAGTTATAACACATTTCCTACATCCAATGGAAAAATTCAAGAGGATGATACCTCTGATGAGAGGTTGTGCAACCTATATCTTCAAACCTCCAGTGATCATAAATTCATCTACTTCAGTGACAATTCAATCCAGTTTATAAGATGACTATTAGAAATGCCCTTTTCTTATATTTTGTGACTCAAAACACTTGATTTCCTCTACCATGTAGGTAGTAACCTTGTAAATATTTGTAGGCATGTCTAATATTCTCCTCCACAAACCTTCCCTTCTTTAGATAAATGTTTAGATTTCTTTTGCATCTTAATATGACTTTGAGTGCCATTGCCATTCTAATTTCTTACTCCTAGATACTTGAAGCTTTAGCATTTTATCTTATTAACTGGTGCCTTACAAATGGACACTGTATTACATCTATGTTTTGACCCACACAGAGAACACACTAAAAATTCTCGTTCTTAGAATATGAAATTCAATTATGCATAGTAAAAGTCGCCTCTTCATGTTGCTGCCAAAAAATATTTGTGAGGCAGTGATTCTCAAGTCAAAGAGAGGCTACCAAAATCCTTTGGAGAAACTCTTTTTGTACCCCAAATTTTATATAAATCTTTCACTCCTCACAGTTACCATTTGACAGAAAACCAAAGAAGTTTCAATGTGTTTTATAACCTAGATCTGACAGGATCACTTTTCTGATCTAATTGTTACACTGATTCATTCATTTTATAATTACTTGAAAGCTTTGAGCATGATAATTTAAACTTCCCTTCTTTACTTATTCTTAGCTATTCTACTTTATCACAGTTTACCTCCTGCATTTATAAAATGTGGAAAGCAATACCATTATCTTCATTTCAGTTCAGTTCAGTCGCTCAGGCGTCTCCGACTCTTTTTGACCCCATGAATCCCAGCACGCCAGGCCTCCCTGTCCATCACCAACTCCCGGAGTTTATTCAAACTCACATCCATCGAGTCAGTGATGCCATCCAGCCATCTCATCCTCTGTCGTCCCCTTCTCCTCCTGCCCCCAATCCCTCCCAGCATCAGGCTCTTTTCCAATGAGTCAACTCTTCATATGAGATGGCCAAAGTATTGGAGTTTCAGCTTTAGCAACAGTCTTTCCAATGAACACCCAGGACTGATCTCCTTTAGGATGGACTGGTTGTATCTCCTTGCAGTCCAAGGGACTCTCAAGAGTCTGGTGCACTGGGACGAAGCCAGAGGGATGGTGTGGGGAGGGAGGAGGGTTCAGGATGGGGAACACATGTATACCTGTGGCGGATTCATTTTGATATTTGGCAAAACTAATACAATTATGTAAAGTTTAAAAAATAAAATTAAATTAAAATAAATAAATAAAAATAAAATAAAAAAAAAAGAGTCCTCTCCAACACCACAGTTCAAAAGCATCAGTTCTTTGGTGCTCAGTTTTCTTCACAGTCCAACTCTCACATCCATACATGACCACTGGAAAAACCATAGCCTTGACTAGACAGACCTTTGTAGTGAAAGTAATGTCTCAGCTTTTAAATATACTGTCTAGGTTGGTCATAACTTTCCTTCCAAGGAGCAAGCATCTTTTAATTTCATGGCTGCAATCACCATCTGCAGTGATTTTGGAGCCAAAGAAGTAAAGTCTGACACTGTTTCCCCATCTATTTGCCATGAAGTGATGGGACCAGATGCCATGATCTTAGTTTTCTGAATGTTGAGCTTTAAGCCAACTTTTTCACTCTCCACTTTCACTTTCATCAAGAGGCTTTTGAGTTCCTCTTCACTTTCTGCCATAAGGGTGGTGTCATCTGCATATCTGGGGTTATTGAGATTTCTCCCGGTGATCTTGATTCCAGCTTGTGCTTCTTCCAGCCCAGCATTTCTCATGATGTACTCTGCATATAAGTTAAACAAGCAGGGTGACAATATACAGCCTTGACGTACTCCTTTTCCTATTTGGAACCAGTCTGTTGTTCCATGTCAGTTCTAACTGTTGCTTCCTGACCTGCATATAGGTTTCTCAAGAGGCAGATTATAGTCTGGTATTCCCATCTCTTTCAGAATTTTCCACAGTTTATTGTGATCCACACAGTCAAAGGCTTTGGCATAGTCAATAAAGCAGAAATAGATGTTTCTCTGGAACTCTCTTGCTTTTTTGATGATCCAGCAGATGTTTGCAATTTGATCTCTGGTTCCTTTGCCTTTTCTAAAACCAGCTTGAATATCTGGAAGTTCAAGTTTCACATATTGCTAAAGCCTGGCTGGAGAATTTGGAGCATTATTTTGCTAGCATGTGAGATGAGTGCAATTATGCGGTAGTTTGAGCATTCTTTGGCATTGCCTTTCTTTGGGTTTGGAATGAAAACTGACCTTTTCCAGTCCTGTGGCGACTGCTGGGTTTTCCATATTTGCTGGCATATTGAGTCCCGCACTTTCACAGCATCATCTTCCAGGATTTGAAATAGCTCAACTGGAATTCCATCACCTCCACTAGCTTTGTTCGTAGTGATGCTTTCTAAGGCCCACTTGACTTCACATTCCAGGATGTCTGGCTCTAGGTCAGTGATCACACCATCATGATTATCTGGGTCATGAAGATCTTTTTTGTACAGTTCTTCTGTGTATTCTTGCCACCTCTTATTAATATCTTCTGCTTCTGTTAGATCCATACCATTTCTGTCCTTTATTGAGCCCATCTTTGCGTGAAATGTTCCCTTGGTATATCTAATTTTCTTGAAGAGATCTCTGGTCTTTCCCATTTTGTTGTTTTCCTCTATTTCTTTGCATTGATCGCCGAGGAAGGCTTTCTTATCTCTTCTTGCTATTCTTTGGAACTCTGCATTCAGATGCTTATATCTTTCCTTTTCTCCTTTGCTTTTCGCTTCTCTTCTTTTCACAGCTATTTGTAAGGCCTCCTCAGACAACCATCTTGCATTTCTTTTCCATGGGGATGGTCTTGATCCCTGTCTCCTGTACAATGTCATGAATCTCCATCCATAGTTCATCAGGCACTCTATCAGATCTAGTCCCTTAAATCTATTTCTCACTTCCACTATATAATCATAAGGGATTTGATTTAGGTCATACCTGAATGGTCTAGTGGTTTTCCTTACTTTCTTCAATTTAAATCTGAATTTGGCAGTAAAGAATTCATGATCTGAGCCACAGTCAGCTTCCGGTCTTGTTTTTGCTGACTATATAGAGCTTTTCCATCTTTGGCTGCAAAGAATATAATCAATCGATTTCAGTGTTGGCCATCTGGTGATGTCCATATGTAGAGTCTTCTCTTGTGTTGTTGGAAAAGGGTGTTTGCTATGACCAGTGCATTATCTTGGCAAAACTCTATTAGCCTTTGCCCTGCTTCATTCTGTACTCCAAGACCAAATTTGCCTGTTAATCCAGGTGCTTCTTGACTTCCTACTTTTGCATTCCAGTCCCCTATAATGAAAGGGCATATTTTTTGGATGTTAGTTCTAAAAGGTTTGGTAGGTCTTCATAGAACTGTTCAACTTCAGCTTCTTCAGCGTTACTGGTTGGGGCATAGACTTGGATTACTGTGATATTGAATGGTTTGTCTTGGAAATGAACAGAGATCATTCTGTCGTTTTTGAGATTGCATCCAAGTACTTCCTTTTGGACTCTTGTTGACCATGATGGCTACTCCATTTCCTCTAAGGGTTTCCTGCCCACAGTAGATATAATGGTCATCTGAGTTAAATTCACCCATTCCAATCCATTTTAGTTCACTGATTCCTAGAATGTCAACATTCACTCTTGCCATCTCCTGTTTGACCATTTCCAATTTGCCTTGATTCATGGACCTAACATTCCAGGTTCTTATGCAATATTGCTCTTTATATCATTGGACCTTGCTTCTGTCACCAGTCACATCCACAACTGGGTATAGGTTGCAAAAATTAAATGAGATGTATGCTTTTGAACTGTGGTGTTGGATAAGACTCTTGAGAGTCCCTTGGACTGCAAGGAGATCCAACCAGTCCATCCTAAAGGAGATCAGTCCTGGGTGTTCATTGGAAAGACTGATGCTAAAGCTGAAACTTCAATACTTTGGCCACCTCATGCGAAGAGTTGACTCATTGGAAAAGACTCTGATGCTGGGAGGGATTGGGGGCAGGAGGAGAAGGGGACGATAGAGGATGAGATGGCTGAATGGCATCACTGACTCGATGGACGTGAGTCTGAGTGAACTCCGGGAGTTGGTGATGGACAGGGAGGCCTGGCGTGCTGCGATTCATGGGGTCGCAAAGAGTCGGACATGACTGAGCGACTGATCTGATCTGATCTGATTATATATAATAAACACAGATACATTTCAGTGTCTCGTGTATATTCAGTGCCCTGTGAATCTAAGCTGAAAAATCCTGGCATGCAGGGCTTCCATGAGCTTACTTAGATGCACCTTCCCAATTTCTTCTGCTTTCAGCTCTTGTACCTTAAACCATTTTCAATAACATATAATTTCCATAACGTGCAGATTTATTCAAAAATGTTGTCCAGCCAAATATGACTCCAAAGTCCTCTTTACATACATTTCTATTCTACAACACAACCCTGTTATGCACTCATGCTATAGGTTCTGAGGACCAAAAAGTAGTACCTTTACAATGGTCAAAATTCAATTTTACCTCATCAAATAAAGTCCACTGACTTCAACATTTAATTTTTTATCATTCTTTTTAATTTCTCCAAAATCTGTCATTTAATATATTAATTATACATTTCCTGCCATCACTCTTTAAGCCCTAAGCGGGCAGAACACTAATGGAATAAAATTTCTGATATTAACGAGCTTACATTCTAATCATAAAAAGTACAGTTCTATAAGTGCAACGTCAAAATAACACATTCTCAAGTTAGAAAATATATATGATAGAATATATGACAATAATTAGATACATGCTAGATGGAAATCTTAAAAAATGAATTATCAAAGTAGGAAAATCTTGAAAGATAACAGAAGGAAACTATTTGGGGGATGGAATTTAAAGTAACCTCTAAATAAGGAATGATGAACACGAGAAAGAGGAGGGAATTATTGTAAAGTGTATGAATATGGCCGGAGGCAGGGATGAGCAAGTCTTATATTGTGGAATGAAAGTTGATATAATCTTCCAATTGTTATTTTCATAAGGTAAGTAAATACCTCCATTTGGATTCTCTACCAGTGTTTGCTTAAAATTAACAGGGGTTCTAAGTCATAAGTGAACCCTTAACATACGCTAACTATTTTAGAGAACTCTAGCCTGGAATGATATGTGATTAGGCCACACTAGGAATTTGCATTGCAAAGACAAATACTGCCAATGTGGAAAAATATTTTACCCAAATCTTTGGAGGTGGAGAAAGTTTAAAATTATGATTAAAAAAGACATTTACATGTTTTGCTCTTTTGATTAATCATCTCTGTCTTGTATGAATACCCACAATATGCAATGTACCATCTGGAAAAATAAACACAGGAAAGCTGCAGGGCTAATGATTTATAAATCTCTTTATTCCAACAATCTCTGGTCTCCAAAGTGATATAAAATAGATATAGAATCAGCAGAACTTCTCTTTTCCAAATTTCTAACTTGTATTAACTAGTTTCTGTTTAAAACTTGGACTATATCTGCAATTCCCCAAAACATTGAGGTGGGAATATTTTAAGTCATTATTTAAATATGGAATAAAAGTTATGGCAAATCATTTCATAGTCAATATTTTTTTGTTGTTGCTTAAAATTATACTGGTAACCAATTTGTGTGATACTCTACTAACATGTACACCATTATTAAAAACACATGACAGTGTTGGATAAGAGAGAAAAATTCCATTTCTAATAATTGTCACTAAGAAAATCAGTAGAAAAGAGGTGAAATTTGAACTAGGACTGGGTAAGAAAAATAGCATGGTTGAAGTTGGGAAGAACCTATCAGGCAGTAAAAACAGTGGTGAAAACATAGCTGTGAAAAGCTTTCAAGGATTCCTCACAAATAAATTCAGCTAAGCTAGGAAGGCTCTGAAATATCAGTTGGTCAAAACTGCTAACAGACCAGCTATCCTTTGGTTTTACATTTAGACAGAAAGTTTTGTTTGGCAGGGAACTTTGTTTTGAATGACATTTATCCTAAAATAACAATGATTTGTGAAGTGTTTATTTTGCCCAAGAAACTACACCAATTGTGCTATAAAATTATATATAAATATCTAACAAATAAAAGCAAAATATATTATTACTTATAATAAGATCATGAAATCTTCACTTAAGAATAGAAAAAACAAGAAGAGGGATTATTAAATCTTAAAATTTCTGATAATTTGTGAAAGATTTCAGACAATTTTTTCTGTTGCTACATAAGCATTTTAGATTGGGACACTGGGTAGAGAAGATCCCCTGGAGAAAGAAATGCCAACACAAATGGCAACCCACTCCAGTATTTTTGCCTGGGAAATCCCATGGGCAGAGGACCCTGGCAGGCTACAGACCATGGGGTTGCAAGAGTGGTACATAACTTCACAACTGAAAAACAACAACAACTATACACTCCTAATTTAGAAAGTAATGCCCTGAGATAGAACTCAGGGAAAGAACAATTCCTAACTCAGATTTTTCGTTCTGAATTAAACTTGGATAGTTCTACTGCCAAACCTGACAATTAAGCTGTTAAAATAATTATATCAGTTAATGAAAGCATAAGTACACATCAAAGCTATGGTTTTTCCAGTAGTCATGTTTGGATGTGAGAGTTGGACCATAAACAAGGCTGAGCAGCAAAGAATTGATGCTTTCCGAACTGTGGTGCTGGAGAAGACTCTTGAGAGTCCCTTGCAGAGTAAGGAGATCAAACCAGTCAATCCTAAAGGAAATCAGTCTTGAATATTCATTGGAAGGACTGATGCTGAAGCTGAAGCTCCAATACTTTGTGCATCTGATAAGCAGAGCTGACTCACTGGAAAAGACTCTTGCTGGGAAAGATTGAAGGCAGGAGGGGAAGGGAGTGACAGAGGATGAGATGGTTGGATGGCATCATTGACTTAATAGACATGAATCTAAGAAAATTTCAGGAGATAGTGAAGGACAGGTAAGCCTGGCGTGCTGCAGTCCGTAGAGTTGCAAAGAGTTAGATGTGATTTAGCAACTAAATAATACTAAGTATACATTGATCAGAAGGCTGTAAATTATTTGTTGTTGTTTAGTCACCCAGTCATGTCTGACTCTTTACGACCCCATGGACTGCAATACACCAGGCCTCCCTGTCCCTTACCCTCTCCTAGATTTTACCCAAGTTCATGTTCATTGCATTGGTGATGCCATCCATCCTCTGACTCCCTCTTCTTCTGCCCTCAATCTTTCCCAGCATCACAGATTTTCCAATGAGTCAGCTGTTGGCATCAGATGACCAAAATACATACTGGAGTTTCAGCTTCAGCATTGGTACTGCTACCAACAGTATTCAGGGTTGATTTCCCATAAGACTGATTGGGTTTATCTCCTTGCTGTCCAAGGGACTCTCAGCAGTCTTCTTCAGCATCACAGTTTGAAGGCATCAGTTCTTCTGTGCTCTGCCTTCTTTACAGTCCAGCCCTCACAACTGTACATGACCACTGGGAAGACCATAGCCTTGACTATATGGGACTTTTGCTGGCAGAGTGATGTCTATGTTTTTCAACACACTATCTAGGTTTGTCATTGCTTTCCTGCCAAGAAGCAAATGTCTTCTAATTTTATGGCTGCAGTCACCATCACAGTGATTTTAGAGCCCAAGAAGAGGAAATCTGTCACTATTTCCACATTTTCCCCCTCTATTTGCCATGAAGTAATGGGACAGGATCTTAGTTTTTTTTTGTTTGTTTGTTTGTTTTTTAATATTTAGTTCTAAGCTGGCTCTTTCACTCTCCTTCACCTGCATCAAAGGGCTCTTTAGTTCCTCTTCACTTTCTGCCATTAGTTGTATCATCCACATAAGTGAGGTTGTTAATGTTTCTCCCATCAATCTTGGTTCCAGCTTGTAACTCATCCAGCCTGGCATTTCTCATGATGTGCTCAGCATATAGATTAAACAAACAGGGTTACAGCAGACAGCCCTGTCATACTCCTTTTTCAATCCTGAACTAATCAGTTGTTTCATACAGGGTTCTAACTGTGGCTTCTTGACCTGCATACAGGTTTCTCAGGAGACAGGTAATATGGTCTCATACTCTCATCTCTTCAAGAGTTTTCCACAATTTATTATGATCCACACAGTCAAAGGCTTTGGCAAAGGTGATGAAACAGAAGTAGATGTTTTTTTCTGGGATTCCCTACCTTTCTCTATGATCCAGTGAATGTTGGCCATTTGATCTCTGGTTCCTCTTCCTTTTCTAAATCCAGCTAGGACATCTGGAAGTTCTTGGCTCACATAATGCTGAAGCCTGCTGCTGCTGCTAAGTCGCTTCAGTCATGTCTGACTCTGGGTGACCCCATAGACAGCAGCCCACCAGGCTCCCCCGTCCTTGGGATTCTCCAGGCAGGAACACTGGAGTGGGTTGCCATTTCCTTCTCCAATGCATGAAACTGAAAAGTGAAAGTGAAGTCGTGTCCAACTGTTAGTGACCCCATGGACTGCAGCCATGGAATCCCATCCATGGGATTTTCCAGGCAAGAGTACAGGAGTGGGGTGCCATTGCCTTCTTCAATGCTGAAGCCTAGCATGCGAGATTTTAAGCATGAACTTACAAGCATGGGCTCTACTGTGCTGGAGTTAGTGCTCAGTCATGTCCAACTCTTTGTGAGCCCACCAGGCTCCTCTGTCCATGGGGATTCTCTAGGCAAGAATACTAGAGTGAGCTGACATGCCCTCCTCCAGGGGATCTTTGCAACCCATGGATTAAACTCAGGTCTCCTACATTGCAGGTGGATTCTTTACCATCTGAGCCACCAGGAATACTAGATGGGAGATGAGTGCAATTGTCCTAAGGTTAACAAATTCTTTAGTACTACCCTTCTTGGGAATTGGGATGAGGACTGACCTTTTCTAGTCCTGTGGCCACTGCTGGGTCTTCCAGATTTGCTGACATATTGAATGCAACATCTTGATGGTAGCATCCTTTAGGGTTTTGAATAGTTCTACTGGAATTAAATCACATCCACTGGCTTTGTTCATAGTGATGCTTCCTAAACCCCACTTGACTTCTCTCTCCGAATGTCTGGCTCTGGGTGGCTAACCACATCATCATAGTAATCTGGTTCACTTAGATTTTTTTTGTAGAGTGCTTCTGTGTATTCTTTCCATCTCTTCTTGATCTTGTCAGTGTCTACTAGGTCTCTACCATTTATGTCCTTTCTTGTGCCCATCTCTGGGCAAAGTGTTCCCTTGATATCTCTACTGTTCCTGAAGAGATCTCTAGTCTTTCCCCTTCTGTTGGTTTCTTCTAGTTTTATGCACTGCTCATTGAAGAAGGACTTCTTATCTCTCCATGCTGTTCTTTGGAAATCTGCATTTAGTTGGATATGCCTTTCCCTTTCTCCCTTGTTTTTTGCTTCTCTTCTTTCTTTAATTATTTGTAAGGTCCCCTTATATAACAAATTTGCCTTCTTGCTTTCCTTTTTCTTTGGAATGGTTTTGTTTGCTGCCTCCTGAACAAATTGCTAGCTGACTTTAATGCAGAATAGAAAGTGTGATAATAGGGCAGTGTTTTAGGAAGCTGGTTCTGCATGAGTGAGAATCCTCTCTTTTTGATTATTCAGGTATTTACATAACACCCAGCATCTGGGATGGTCACAAAGAGCAGCTTTGTAAATGATGTTTTGTGTAGTTTGTCTACTATACAAATGCTTTTTTCTTCTTTATTCTTATTTCAAAATATTTGCTTGTATAATGAATCAATTGTCATATTTTAATCTGTAAAACTGAAAAATCACCTCTCTTCCCTCTTCACTCACAACATATTGACATGATTATTATTATTTAGTACCTATCCATCCACAATGGCTTTCTATATACATATAAAAGCTTATGTGTGCTTCTCCCTTTTTATCTGTTTTTCAATAAAATAGGATTATAAATATATTATTCTGTATATTTTTTCCTTGTTAACAATATAGCCCTCTTGTAAGGTCAATACATGTAGACCTAACCCGTTTTTATTAAAGTCATGCTGTTTTGTAAAATGAATGCCCATGACTTCTTCCAATATTTATCCCCTGTAGTGGACTTCCTCATGTATGTACAGTCAAAGTGCAGTAATAATCATCCTTGTGTATACATTCTTAGATATTGATAACTTTATTTCATTTTTAGGTGACTAATTATGGGATTCCAGAAGCAAAGCAAAGGCATATTTTGATTTTATGATTATAGATAAAGCCATTTTACTATCAAAGGAACTGTTTGCAGAAATTTACATTTATACCAATGATCTATTATGGTGTTTCTTTCCCTGTACTTTTTTTCATAACTGAATAAAGGCAATATTTTTCACTTTTTTCAATGAGAAAGAACATTATATGATTGTTCTGTTTTGTGATTGCCCATCTACTAATGAACTTGAACAACTTTCATATATTTATTTGACATCTGTGTTTAATTTCTTGTATATTCTCTGTTCAAATTTATTGTCCATTTTTCTGATTGATATCCTATTAATAAATCTTCAGGTCTTTGTAAATAATTAACATTCTGTCAATTTTATGTGATATCAATATTTAAATTTTTTTAAAATCTTCTATTTTTGATTAGTCATACACACCTCCTAATTATAATGTCATCTAATTTCTCAGGGCTTTTTATCTGCTTTGATTTTACTCTATGTTTTATCAACTTAGTGCCATTTTCTCCCTACAAAAATATGTAAAATTTTTCTTCAAATGTTTTATACTAGCATCTGGGATGGTCACAAAGAGCAGCTTTGTAAATGATGTTTTGTGTAGTTTGTCTACTATACAAGTGCTTTTTTCTTCTTTATTCTTATTTCAAAGTATTTGCTTGTATAATGAATCAATTGTCATATTTTAATCTGCAAAACTGAAAAATCACCTCTCTTCCCTCTTTACTCACAACATATTGACGTAATTATTATTAGTTAGTACCTATCTAGCATAGGTACTAAATACATTTAAATAGGACCTATTTAAATGCTATAACACATCTGATTGTGTGTGTGTGTTTCTTGTGAAATGTGACGTGGCATATTTTTACACTCTTTGAATAACTATATCAATTAGGACTCTGGCATGAAAACGAAGACACAAACTGGATAAAAGTTTTAGTAAAAGGACTATTTATAAGTATGAGGCAAGACTGAGGGAAGTAAATAATGAAAGATTTTTTAAAATTTTCTTCTAATATTTGAAAGGACTGGAAGGGCCGAGAAGGCAAGAGGAGGGAATGGTTACCAGAAGCCTACAGGAAGTAGGCACCTAAAAGAAATCACGTCCTTCAGGAGAGGGATGACACCAACACGCAGCCCACGGGGAGAAAGAGAGAGGAGTAAATACACTAACCTCACCTAACCCTACTGTTCTTTTACTCTAAGTCACGCTTTTCGATGCCTCTCTCTGGGTGAAATCTACAAGACAGACACGACCGAGCAACTAATCAACCAAATGCAGTTCACATCACTGATTTCACCAAAGGGTGAAGGGTGGAAAGAGGATTCAACATGGCAGCCATTAGTCACATACTGCAGCTGAAATCCGAATTGAAATGTACTTCCAACATAAAAGACATCAGTCTTCCAGGTGGTGCTAGAGGTTACAGAACTCGCCTGCTAATGCAGGAGACATACGAGAGACAGATTTGATCTCATGACAACCCACTCCAGTATTCTTGCCTGGAGAATCCCATGGACAGAGGAGACTTGGTGGGCTACAGTCCTTAGGGTCACTAAGAATCTGACACGAAGTGACTTAGCATACACACACATAAAAGAGGTACTCATGTCAAAGAATTGATAGGAAAAACAAAAAGAATAAGAGATATCTAACAATTTGTTTTTATATTCATTGCACATTGAAATAGTATAATGTTGTTCAGTTGCTCAGTAATGTCTGACTATTTGTGACCCCATGGACTGCAGCATGACAAGCTTCCCTATCCTTCACTATCTGCTGGAGTTTGCCCAAACTCACATCCATTGAATCAGTGATGCCATCCAACCATGTCATCCTCTATTGCCCACTTCTTATCTTGCCCCCAATCTTTCCCAGCAACAGAGTCTTTTCTAATGAGTTAGCTCTTCACATCAGGTGCACAAAGTACTGGTGCTTAAACTTTAGCATAGATCCATCCAATGAATATTCATGGTTGATTTTCTTTAGGATTGAGTGGTTTGATCTCCTTGCAGTCCAAGGGAATCTCAAGAGTCTTCTCCAGCACCACAATTCAGAAAGCATCAATTCTTTGGTGCTCAGCCTTCTTTATTGTCCAAATCACATCTGTACATGACTAGAAAAATCTTAGCTTTGACTATACAGACCTTTGCTGGCAAAGTGATGATGTCTTTGCTTTTTAATACGCTGTCTAGGTTGCTTTTTCTGTATGTGTGGTTTTTTTTTTACACAATCAGCAAAAGCAATGCAATACTACTGAGCTATAAAAAGAATGAAATCTTGCCATTTCAACATGAAAAGACTTAAAGGGTATTATGCCAACTGATATGTCAGACAGAGAAAGACAAATGCCATGTGATTTCACTTGAATGTGAAATCTAAAAGACAAAACAAACAAATAACATGACAAAAACAGACTCTTAGATACTGAAAACTGGCAGTGGCCAGAGAGAAGGGAGGTAGGGGGATTGGCCAAATAAGTGAACAGGATCAAAAGGTGGAAGAGAAAGTCATTCAGTCGTGTCCGACTCTTTGTGACCCCATGGACTGTATAGTCCTTGCAATTCTCCAGGCCAGAATACTGGAGTGGGTAGTCTTTCCCTTCTCCAGGGGATTTTCTCAACTCAGGGATCGAACCCAGGTCTTCCACATTGCAGGCAGATTCTTTACCAGCTGAGCCACCAGGGAAGCTCAAGAATACTGGAGTGGGTAGCCTATCCCTTCTTCAGTGGATCTTCCTGACCCAGGAATCAAACCAGGGTGTCCTGCATTTCAGGCAGATTCTTTACCGACTGGAGCTCTCAGGGAAGACCAAGAGGTAACAAACTTCCAGTTAAAATATAAATAAGTCACAGGGACATAATATATCGAATAGGGAAGATAACCAACAGTATTGTAATAACTGTTATGGTGAAAATTAGTAATCAGAATTATTGTGATCATTTCATAATGAAAAAACATTGAATCACTAAGTTGTACACTTAAAACTAATATAATATTGTAAGTCAAATATATTTTAAGGAAAGAAATGGCAAAGTATATATGTATTTTTGGAAGGAAATATCATTTTTATAATGCTAATTGATGCCATCTAGTGAAGTGATCTCCACGTATCAAAACCTTGCTTAATGCTCTTCCATAATATATTATAGATTTCTTCATATTAGGTTTTATATCTTTCTTATTAAATTCACTTCTAGGTATTTTATAGTTTTTTGGCCATTATTATTTTTTTCATTTCCATTTTTGACTTATATCAATATTATTGTTTGAATAAAGAAACTATCTAAGTTTATAGATTTATTTTGCATTCAGACATCAAAGTATTAATTTTCCTTGTACATTTTAAAAGCACAGGCATGTTTTCTGCATTCTAAGTTAATTTTCTTTCACTCATGTTATGATATACTTAAGTTATGTTAGATAAAACACCTAATGTATAAAAGGGCTGTACATGTGAAACTAAATTTTAAGTCAATTACGCTTACAATATTGATTAGTAATGCTGATTAGTGATGATGATAGTAATCATCCTTATTTTAATCCACAATTTAATGATAATAACTTTATAATTTCACTCTTTAGGATGATATTTGCTATTGATGGTGGTTTAGTCACTAAGTTGTGTCCGACTCTTGTGACCTCACAGACTGTAGCTTTCCAGGCTCCTCTTTCCATGGGGTTCTCCAAGCAAGGATACTGGAGTGGGTTGCCATTCTCTTCTCCAGGGGATTTTTCTGACCTAGGGCTCCTGCACTGCAGGAAGTTTCTTTACCAACTGAGTTACCAGGGAAGCCCACAAGGATATTTGCTATTATTTGAGGATAAATAAGTAGAATCAGGTATAGGTAGTTTCCTGCAAGTTCTATTTTAGTTACAGTACTTTTTCACAATAAATTTTTGTTCTTCTTTAACTTATGGATATATTCTTTACTGGAGAAGAAAATGGCAACCCACTCTAGTATTCTTGCCTGGGAAATCCCATAGACAGAGGAGCCTGGTGAGCTACAGTCCATGGGGTCAGAAGAGTCAGTCACAACTTAGCAACTAAACCACCATGACTCCCAAATTCTTTACTTAATAAGTTGTTAGGTGTTATTTTACTTTAAATATATTCATTGTATGTTTTTATTAATTTATTTTTGGTTGAAGGATAATTGCTTTATAGAATTTTGCTGTTTTCTGTCAAACCTCAACATGAATCAGCCATAGGTATACATATATCCCCTCCCTTTTGAAAGATTATATAACATAGAACTATATTGGCATTCCTAGAATAATCCCAACTTTTTTTGGTATCCTTTTCTTTAAATGTATAATTTGTTGACATTTTATTTAGATTTTTCACATCTGTATTCATAAATAAATTTGGTCTATGTTTTTGTACCATGTTTTTCAGGTTTGAGTGAGACAATTCATGATAACCTGTAACATTACCTGGGGAAATTTCCAGATTTTTCTTTGGTATAGGATTATTAGAATTATAAATCATCTTTCAAATCAATTCTTATACAATCTGAAGGACCTATAGTTCTTAAGCCTGCCTAAGTTTGGCACTTTTTCAATTGTAATCAGTCATGAAACTCCAAGTGATACTAATTTTTGTTAAAAGTCATTTATATTTTCTATAGTTTAAATCTAAAGAGTTATTCACAACATTATATTGTAGTTTTCTAGAGTTATACATAAATTGAGCTAAAATATTCATTCTTAATGTTGTTTTTGTTTATAGCTATTAATCATATATAATCTTTCCACTTTCTTATTTCATTAATTTCTATTTTTTTTTATTATATGTTCCTAGTTAGATGTTCTTTAGTAAAATGTTCCTAGTCCCTTTCAATTTGGGGAGCTTATTTTTATTTTACTAATTGCTTAGCAATAATAATTTGGTCACAAGTTTAATTTCTTTTTTAATTAAAACATATTTAAAGCTGCAGATACTCTTCTGAGTATAGCCCTGTTTGAGTTCCTACTGACTATTATCCACTCCAGTGCTCTTGCCTGGAGAATTCCATGGACAGGGGAGCCTGGCAGGCTGCAGTCCATGGGGTCTTAACGAGCTGGACACAACTGAGAGACTTTCACTTTCACCTTTACTGTGTGGTCACTTGAGGCTCCCGTTTACAACTCAGTGTTCTGGTGCTTTGTTGCTCTTTGATGCCTTAATGTATATAAATTTTTAAAATGTATCTGCTTTTCCCCTTTGTTCTTATGGGAATATCAGCTTGTATATCTGGTTCTCCCCTGGGTATCTACAGTCAGTCCTAGTTATTTTACAAGTTAGAGTGCCAAGTAGGTGACAGAAAGTGCAAACAAAGAACACTGATTTAATTGGCCATCTTCTCTGACTCCCCTCCATTTTATTACTAAATCTTTCCAAATACCAAATTATACTTTTTATTTCTGAATGTTTATGTTTGAAATTATGCAGACACATTTATATTTAATTCAACTCACAATTTTGACATTTTCCCAAGTTGAGTGAATGCTACTTAGAAAATCCTGGTAATAAAAACTTTCATTTTGCCACTAGCTCATATGGAGTGTTCTCATAGAGCTGTAAATGAACTCAATATTCATTATGCAAATGAAGAAACCCAGACAAAATTAAAAGGGTTCAGCTTTGTGGCATCATTTCAGGATCTAATTTTGAGGTTTCAGTCCTCTTGTCTAAGATAACTGTGGGCGTCACATTAAGTTGCTCTTAATAAATAAATAAAACATTTCAAACAGAAATTGCATTGAAAGGGTTATGGCCTAAAGCAAGGAAGGGTGACACAGAGATGACACTAGGAACTGATGGTAACTTCATCCAACACCACTCCATGCCTCAAGGCAACTTTAACAGTCCATTTCATCTTATTTGGTTCTGTGATCAACTCTCAGCCCTCCAGTTTTTTAAGGACCAATCATCTGTTCTTACCAGCTTTTTCCTGATAAACTAGGAGTTATACATTCTTATCTATTTAAATTTTAGAGAGATAGGTCAAACAAGGGATTTTTCCTAAAGTGTTTAGCACAAAACTAAATCTAGATACTATTTCTAGCTCTGCCACTAAAAGAAGCGGTGCATCTTCAAATAGTTAACGTCATCTTTCAGGATATTGACTTTATCCTTGATCAAATAGTAGTAATAGTAATAATAATGAGAAGGGAGATGGATGGACCAGATAATCTGATTGAAAACTAAAATCTTAGAAATTAAGATGGAAAGAATATTCAGTTCAGTTCAGTTCAGTCGCTCAGTCCTGTCCAACTCTTTGCGACCCCATGAATCACAGCACGCCAGGCCTCCCTGTCCATCACCAACTCCCAGAGTTCACTCAGACTCACGTCCATCGAGTCAGTGATACCATCCAGCCATCTCATTCTCTGTCGTCCCCTTCTCCTCCTGCCCCCAATCCCTCCCAGCATCAGAGTCTTTTCCAATGAGTCAACTCTTCGCATGAGGTGGCCGAAGTACTGGAGTTTCAGCTTTAGCATCAGTCCTTCCAAAGAACACCCAGGACTGATCTCCTTTATTTTTTTTTTTTATTTTTTTATTTTTTTTTATTTTATTTTATTTTATTTTTAAACTTAACATAACTGTATTAGATTTGCCAAATATCAAAATGATCTCCTTTAGAATGGACTGGTTGGATCTCCTTGCAGTCCAAGGGACTCTCAAGAGTCTTCTCCAACACCACAGTTCAAAAGCATCAATTCTTCAGCGCTCAGCTTTCTAAAGAATATTAAAGACATTCTAATTCACAGTTTTTATCTTCTGCTGGGTGAACTGACGCAAGGTAAAATAAACTAACATTTCACAGGAACTAGTTAGTGACTAGGTTCCAATTTTCAGGAATTCAATTTCTCACTTTTTTAATATGACATTTTCATTTCTGAGCACACTTATTTAAGCTCCAAAAATATATGCATGATTCCACATTCTTTTCTAGCAACATAAAAATGCCCAAAGCGATCCAAAGGAATCTGCAAGATAATTGGCAGCTATATTTGAAAATACACCTGAAGCTCTTTGTGAGCCAAATAAGTTAATCAAACAAAAAACATTTCTGGTTTATGGACAATATGTGGAGAATTCTATATTTTCTCTTTTTTTTCTCATTTAATGGTGTTTAACTATTAAGAGAGACAGTAAGTTCTCAAAGGAAAGAAATAAGTAAGTACACATTGTAACAAGATGACCCTGAATATAGTTTAGCAAACCTAAAAGATTTTACAAATGAAGGTCAACCTCAGAAAAGGAAACATTAATTTTTACCAACTATTTTTATAATTTAAGAAATAAGTCAATGAACAAAGAATAACATTCAACTTTATACTTATAAAATTGCTTTATATATGTAATATTATTTGATTTTCTACCAATCTACCTATCAGAGGGTAGATATTGCTGTTGCCTTTGCCATTATTATTATTATTATTGTCAGACATAAAATTTATCTGCATTTTTTCAATGGGAATTTTGCTTCTACCTTTGTAGTATCACCATGAAAATATGGGACCATCTAAAATTGGCTCACAACACCTAAGTAAGCCTAAATCTTTAGAGAGAGCTGCAATTACTTTGGTGAGGTTGTCTATCTACCCATCCAGCCTGTCTTCACAGGATTAAACACAAAAGCAGTTATTTCCCTAATGCCTTCTGCTAATCTCAAGGCAGTGTTTTCAAATGAGAAGGAAAAGGTCATCATTTTTCTTACAAGCTGTTTTAAAAGTATTATTATAAAAATAATTGCAAATTCAATCCAAAGATATGTTTGGTAGAACTAGCAAATGCCCAAGGCTGGCATTACATCAAGGTGCTGAGAGAATTTCGTATGTATCTCACAGTTTCTATCACTAGCTTTGCATGCCTAATTCCCCCAAATCCAGCTGGGGAAAAAAAAAAATCTCCTTTTTCTCTGTTGGGTATTGAGACCTTGAGATAAAACCAAAGTCAACTGCTGGCATAAGCCATTGGCAGGTCCCTGAGGAAGTCTACGTCTGTCAGGCAAAATTTGAGGGAACTTTTCCAGATCTCACTCCTGGGATTATTTTAACAAATAGCCATTTTCACTCTGCCATGCCTCATATGATACCTACAGCAACACTGATGAGTATTTGAACCCATGTGTCACAGCCATAAGAGAGCAGAATGGTTTCAATGACATATTTTCCCACTAGCCTTAATGACTGTTTTCAAGTATCTTTTATAAGGATCCTGGGCAGTTGTCTTGAAAATTAAATCAGATAAAATGAGTTTACCATAAATCAGGGGAGATGTTGGTGAGACCTTAGGAAGAATGTCTTACTTGCCTGGAATAAATAACAGAAGCGAGTGAGTGGTGAAGGCTGAAAATCTTCAAGAATGAAAGAGACAGTATCCATTTCAGAGTAAGCCTGAAGGTAGGGCTTGTATGAAATAGCGTTTTCAAGTTTTAATCTGAGAAGTCACAGTTCATATCTGCTATTAACTCTCAGCGTGTGTGTGTTCAATCGCTTAATCATGTCGAACTCTTGCGACCCCATGGACTGTAGCCCAGCAGGCTCCTCTGTCCACAGGATTTGCCAGAAGAGAATAATAGAGTAGGTTGCCGTTTCCTTCTCCAGGGGAAGCTTCCTGACCCAGGGATCAAACCAGCATCTCCTGAGTCTAATGCATTGAAGAAGGATTCTTTACCAACTGAACCACCGGGGAAGCTCTAATTCTCAGCAGACTGGCAAGGAAACAGGCTCAAAGAAGAGCCTATTCAGAGAATCGTTTATTTTGTATACTAGAAAGCAAATTTCCCTGCTTTTACAGAGTGGAGTTTATGATCTTGTTCTTAAATGCATCCCTCAAATTCAGTCTATCCCAGATGTTCAAAACATATTAGTTGAAGAAAGTTATAAAGGAATTAAGCGTTGTGCTCTGTTTTATGGTTGTTTTTGTTTAGTTCCTCTAGCCGTGTCTGCCTCTTTGCTATTTTATGGTAGTGGTATCTCAGTTCAGAAAAGATGACTGTTTTGTCCAAGTTTATATGCAAACCTAGAAGCTGTCTCTGATATGATAATGATGAAGGAAAAAAAGGAGGAGGAGAAGGAGGAAGTGGAAGAAGAAGATAGGAAGAGAGGAAGGAGGAAAGGGAAGGAGAGGGGAAAGACAAAGGGAAAGGAAGAGAAAGAAGAAAATAATAATCATGCTAAAGCAGACCAGTGCATGGAGAAGGCCCACCAGAGAGTCTCCAAGTCAAACTTCCTATAACACAGGCCTGGGGCCTGAAGATAACTCTTCTATTCTTTGCTCAGTTTCTTTCTAACCTAACCATGCAGCACAGCCTGGTATGGAAAATCATTCCTTCTTGAATCTTGCTTTATTGAGACCCAACATCTCATTAGCCCATCAAGTTGGTTACTCACTTTAACTGATATTTTCCCCCTTTCCCCCTAAAGAAATAATAACCAGCTCCTTATTTACACTTCTTGTAAAAAAAGCTTATGCTTAGATACCACACCAGCTTGCTGTATGTGAAGTGTATGTATTTTTGACATACACTTGGATGTCGAAGTATAAAGATAATTGGGTGATGATTAATCATCACCCAATTATCCTCTTCAGCATTACTCGAGAACTTTGTTTTTCTTGTTTTCTATGCACCTGATGTATCATGAAGAACTGGTTTGTGTACAGGAATCAAGTATGCTGTTGGCATACAGTTTTCAAGATAAAGATATTATCCAAACAGACCTAGGTGGAGGACACAAAACAGGCAGGTGCTTCAGAAATTAAGAAAATAAAGGAATCTTTGAACTGGTTGAGTCAGCAAGTTTCAGGATGGAGAAAGACTCTAAAGATTGTTTTATCCCTCTGTAGTTAATATCCCCAGTCACTTGATCACTCTATTCATGCTTGAAAACACCAATTGCCAGTCTCCACTATCCACTGTAGGCTTCCCCCACTCTTGGTCAGCACTTCAACCATTCGTAGAGGTTTTCTGGTAGGATGACTCAGGCAATTATCCCTGATATGTCTGTACCTTTACTTGTTTTACTCTTTTAAAGTCAAAGTTTCTCAGATGTTCCTTCACTCTTTTGCTTGTATTACAATGCACCAAAATAAGCCCCTAGATTAAAGACATTCTTTCTGTTACCTACTAGGTAGAATCAACCCTAACTCATCATAATAATCAGGATCTATTACTGCTATTAATACAGTAACTTTTTTAATGCCTGTTCCTCTGGTATAAGAAGCCCAAAGCAACCAGAAAAGAAAAAAAGTTACAGCTTAAAATTCAACAGAACTGTTAGTGTTGCTAAGATTTATGATTACTGACTTGGCAAAGCCTAATGTTAGGAACACTGCTGCTGCTAAATTGCTTCAGTCATGTCCGACTCTGTGCGACCCCACAGACGGCAGCCCACCAGGCTCCACCATCCCTGGGATTCTCCAGGCAAGAATACTGGAGTGGGTTGCTATTTCCTTCTCCAATGCATGAAAGTGAAAAGGGAAAGTGAAGTCACTCAGTTGTGTCCGGCTCTTCACAACCCCATGGACTGCAGCCTACCAGGCTCCTCCATCCATGGGGTTTTCCAGGCAAGAGTACTGTAGTGGGGTGCCATTGCCTTCTCCAGTTAGGAACACAGAGCGCACTAATACACAAGCATCTCAGTAAGAGTAGACTGAGAAGAGTGGATCCTACTTCCATGGTTTGGTTCCCATACCCATAGGTACTAGATTTATGGACACTTATTGGCCCATCAAAAAGATGACATTCTAGTGGTCAGTACCCCAATCCCCACGATACTATTCCCAAACTGTCTCGTTAGCAGTGCCTTTAACAATACATTTTACTGCTTGGTCTACATGATGGGTTTATGGCAAGATCAGTGTATCTACAGTCCTGCAATCATTGCTATGGTTCTGAAACAATGCTGTGCATGCTGCTATGGCAGTGCATCAGGCATTGTGTAAGTTCCTATGTGGTGGTGCTTGATGAACCGCTGCTAGAGAAGGAAAACTCATATATGTAGTAGATAATTCTTCCCCTTTCTGTGCAGAAGGAATTCAATTTAATTGACCTGCTACCTTGTGGCTAGCTTGCTTCGGGAGGAATTATGCCATATGGAGGGATCATCCTGACAGTGGCTCTGATTTTCAATGCAGCCTGTGCTATGGCTTCAGGAGATGAAAATCTCCTTTATCAGCAGCCCTAGAGGCTCTCTGGCTTTGGTGTGCTTGGAGATAGCAGTTGGCTGCCCTGAACCTATCATCTCCCGATTTAAAATCCTCCAATAAAGAATCAAGCAAATCCACCTTCTTTATAATTATCATTTTCCCCTCATCATTCAAGCTCTCAGCCACCAAATAGTGGCTCACCTTCTACCTACACTTCATTCTGATTATTCACAAGTGAAAGCACCCATGGTAATGACCATCCCCCTTACCACCAGCCACAGGATCCTTATTGCATCAGATCAGAGAGCGATCCAGCTCCAGATTCCCATCTCCTTTCCAGAGTCACCCCCAAAGCCACTGTTTCAGTCTGCCTTCCTGCACAAGGCAGGGTATCATGTAAAGAGGTATAAATTACTCTTGATCAGGAGTGCTAGGACCAGATTGAGAGAAAGAAAATTGAAGTATGAAGCAAGTAAGAAACAATATAAGGCTGTATCATAGCTCTAGAGTCTTATGAAGTGGATCTCATTAAATTGCTCTCCCACAAATCATATTAATTCTATATCTTGATACACACACAGAAGAGAACAGAGGGGAAATTTTATGCACTGGGTTTCGTCCATCCCGTTGTACGTGAATTCCCACAATTTTCTGGGTTTCACGAATGCAATTACAAAGTGCAGCCAGTTGCATCCAAATGGCCCCCTTGTCACACAGAAGACCCAGCATGAGAGAAACAAATGTGAGGCAGATCATTGTCAGGTCGATCCTGGGGGAAGCTGAGTCCATTCTGACAGTGGATGAGTATGCCACTGCAGCCTGTACTGGAGAAAGTCTCAGCTAGGACCAAGAAGTTCTGAAGCTATGCACGAAGAAGACCTGATGCAGTGAATAAGACTGGGAATAGGTGAGTGCATCTATGGCAAAATATGGCCTCTGACTCCCCTGAGATCATTCATCTTAGATATTTACTTACCCTATTTTATAATGTGATCCCTAATCAAAGGACTGAATTTTTACTAAACTTCCTGGTAAATTAAAAGGGCCATGAACTCTGTGAAAGTCATTATGCCCTCATATAGTAGGTGGGGTTTCTTCTCTAATCTGATTTTTATATCGAGGGATCCCTCCTGTTTATTGCCCAAATAGAAATGCAAACACAGCAGAGAAACATAATGAACATCTTATTTTGATTATCCAAGCTGAGAGTAATGAAAAAGGCAAACTGATAGAAACGAGGAAATATAAATCCTTCTTACAAAACTCTGCCAGGATTAATAAAACAAGGTATAACGTCAGTTGTACAACCAAAAGACAGCTATTTTATTGTCATTTTTTACTGCACATGATTCTGACATTGACAACATTCTTTTAAATGTGCTCCTTATTGAATATTTTATTTAATGTTTAAATTTTAAAAGTTATAGAAACAAAGATCACAGTACTCCAGGGCCAGCAAACTAAGAGTCACTAAACTACCGTTTTAGTTGTTGTTCAGTTGCCAAGTCATGTCTCACTCTTTGTAACACCATGTACTGTAGCACACGTTTCCCTGTCTTCAGTATCTCCCTTAGTTTGCTCAGATTCGTGTCTATCGAGTCAGTAATGCTGTTGAACCATCTCATCCTCTGCTGCTCCCTTTACATATATATATATATATATATATATATATATAATATCACTATATACAGTGACATTATAAAACAGAATATCAGAGGCTCAAGATTTACATCATACTGAAGATTATGCATCCACTCTTCACACTTTATGATGCTTTCTGCATCCTGTACCTACCCTAGGAATACATCTTCCACACACTGCTGGAAAAGAAAAGGCCCAAGACAATTTTCCCATAGCCTCACTCCAGATAAAATAATTCAAGAAATGTGTGCCGTCTTAAATAGGCAATAGTTGTCACACACAGATTGATGGGGCTCTTATGTGCAAAGTTCTATGTAATAATACAACACTATAAACAGACAAAAATTCCCACCCACATGGGGATTACACTCTAGATGTGGAAATAGATATTAAGCATATGAGTAAGCAAAATAGAGTGTATAGTATGCCAGTTAATGATAAATGTTTTAGATAAAATAAAGCTGGGAATGTCAATAGGAATGCAGGGGGAGAGTCACAATTTTTAAAATGGAGGTCAAAAAGCTACTAAAAAAGCAGCATTAAAAAAAAAAAAGCACAGCCAACAAGAGCAAAAATTAACAAATGAGACTATATCAAACTAAGTTTCTTCACAGTGAAATAAATGATCAACAAACAGAAAATGAAAAGCTAACCCAATGAATGGAAGAATATTTGCAAAGTATAAAGTTAATAAGAGGTTAATATTAAAAACACAAGGAACTCCTACAACTTAACAGCAAGAAAAAAAAGAAGAAGACCAAAGAAAGAAAGAACCTGATTTTTAAATGGGCAAGGGCTTAAGTAGAAATTTCTACAAGGAAGACATACAAATGGCCAGCAGGTATGTGAACAGTTGTTTCGCATCACCAGTCATCAAGGAAATGTAAATGAAAACCATGAGATATCACCTCATATCTGTTAGGATGGCTATTATCAAAACAAAGATAATGAGTATTGGTAAGAATATGGAATGGGATAGACTAGAGATCTCATCAAGAAAATTAGAGATATCAAGGGAACATTTCATGCAAAGACGGGCTTGATAAAGGACAGAAATGGTGTGGACCTAACAGAAGCAGAAGATATTAAGAAGAGGTGGCAAAAATACATACAAGACCTGTACAAAAAAGATCTTCATGACCCAGATAATCACGATGGTGTGATCACTCACCTAGAGCCAGACATCCTGGAATGTGAAGTCAAGCGGGCCTAAGGAAGCATCACTACAAACAAAGCTAGTGGAGGTGATGGAATTCCAGTTGAGCTATTTCAAATCCTAAAAGATGATGCTGTGAAAGTTCTGCACTCAATATGCCAGCAAATTTACAACACTCAGCAGTGGCCACAGGACTGGAAAAGGTCAGTTTTCATTTCAATCCCAAAGAAAGGCAATGCCAAGGAATGCTCAAACGACTGCACAATTGCACTCATCTCACACGCTAGTAAAGTAATGCTCAAAATTCTCCAAGCCAGGCTTCGGCAATATGTGAACCGTGAACTTCCAGATGGTCAAGCTGGTTTTAGAAAAGGCAGAGGAGCCAGAGATCAAATTGTCAACATCCGCTGGATCATTGAAAAAAGAAGAGTTCCAGAAAAACATCTACTTTTTCTTTATTGACTATGCCAAAGCCTTTGACTGTGTGGATCACAATAAACTGTGGAAAATTCTGAAAGAGATGGGAATACCAGACCACCTGACCTGCCTCTTGAGAAATCTGTATGCAGGTCAGGAAGCAACAGTTAGAACTGGACATGGAACAACAGACTGGTTCCAAATAGGAAAAGGAGTACATCAAGACTGTATATTGTCATCTGCTTATTTAACTTATATGCAGAGTACATCATGAGAAATGCTGGGCTGGAAGAAGCACAAGCTAGAATCAAGACTGCCAGGAGAAATATCAATAAACACAGATATGCAGATGACAAGACCATTATGGCAGAAAGTGAAGAAGAACTAAAGAGCCTCTTGATGAAAGTGAAAGAGAAGAGTGAAAATGTTGGCTTAAAGCTCAACATTCAGAAAACTAAAATCATAGCATCCTGGCCCATTACTTCACGGCAAATAGATGTGGAAACGGTGGAAACAGTAGGTGACTTCAATTTTTGGGCTCCAAAATCACTGCAGATGGTGACTGCAGCCATGAAATTAAAAGATGCTTACTCCTTGGAAGGAAAGCTATGACCAACCTAGACAGCATATTAAAAAGCAGAGACATTACTTTGCCAACAAAGGTCCATCTAGTCAAGGCTATGGTTTTTCCAGTAGTCAAGTATAGATGTGAGAGTGGACTGTAAAGAAATCTGAGCACTGAAGAATTGATTCTTTTGAACTGTGGTGTTGTAGAACTCTTGCGAGTCCCTTGGACTGCAAGGAGATCCAACCAGTCTATCCTAAAGGAGATCAGTCCTGAGTGTTCATTGGAAGGACTGATGTTGAAGCTGAAACTCCAATACTTTGGCCACCTGATGCGAAGAGCTGACTCATTTGAAAAGACCCTGATGCTGGGAAAAATTGAAGACAGGAGGAGAAGGGGTGACAGAGGTTGAGATGGTTGGATGACATCACCGACTCCATGGAGATGAGTTTGTGTAAACTTCGGGAGTTGGTGATGGACAGGGAGGCCTGGTGTGCTGCAGTCCACTGGGTCACAAAGAGCTGGACACAATTGAGTGACTGAACTCAACTGAACTGAAGAATATGGAGAAATTAGAACCCTTGCATGACGTTGCTAGGATGCAAATGTGTTCAGTCACTATGGAAAATGGTGTGGAGATTCCTCAAAAAACTAAAACTGGAACTAACATATGAAGGAGCAATCCTACTCCAGAATATACATGGAAAAGAACTGAAACTGGGACCTTCAGTGCAGCATTACTCACAATAGCTAAGATGACAACAATCTAAATATCCATCAATGGATAAAGAAAATTTGATATACACACAGAAATGGAATATTATTCAGTCTTAAAACAGAACAAAATTTGTGACAACATGGGATAAACCTGAATGCTATAAGCCAGTCATAGAAGGATAATTCTGTACATATTTCCACATAGATTAAGTATCTAGAAAGTCAAATTTATGGAAACAGAGTACAATGATTGTGGGGGAGGATAGGGGACAAGGAAGTGGATTGCTTTTCAATGGGTATAACATTTTAGTTCTGTACAGTGAATACATTTTAGAGATCTGCTGTACAGCAATATGACTATAGTCAATA
Source organism: Bubalus kerabau (assembly GCF_029407905.1). Classification (NCBI taxonomy): domain Eukaryota; kingdom Metazoa; phylum Chordata; class Mammalia; order Artiodactyla; family Bovidae; genus Bubalus; species Bubalus kerabau. The sequence goes on from NC_073645.1 coordinate 29,392,828, forward strand.
ATGCTATACTGTAAATATCGAATTTGCTAAGTATTTTCACCACTAAATAAATGAATAGGAAAATTATAACTATCTGACATCTCAATTTATCTTGTTTAGGGTGATTCCTTTATAGTATATTGTTATTGTTGATTAGTCCCTAAGTCATATCTGACTCTTTGTTACCTGAAGGACTATAGCATGTCAGGCTTCCCTGTCCTTCACTATCTCTCAAAGATTGCTCAGACTAATTTCCCTAATGCTGATGATGTCATCCAACCATCTCAACTTCTGTCACCCCTTCTCCTCCTGCTCTCAATTTTTCCCAGCATTAGGATCTTTTCCAATGAGTTGGCTATTCCCATCAGGTGGCCAAAGTATTGGAGCTTCAGCTTCAGCATCAGTCCTTCCAATGAATATTCAGGGTTGATTTCCTTTAGGATTGAGTGGTTTGATCTCCTTGCTGCCCAAGAGACTCTCAAGAGTCTTCTCCAGCACCACATTCGAATGTATCAATTCTTCGGCACTCTGCCTTCTTTATGGTCAAACTCTCACATTGGTATATGACTCCTGGGAAAAAAGCATAGCTTTGACTATAGGAACTTCTGTTGGCAAAGTGATGTCTTTGATTTTTAATATGTTGTCTGGGTTTGTCAGAGCTTTCCTTTCAAGGAGCATGTGTCTTTTAATTTCATGACTACAGTCAACATCTGCAGTGATTGGAGCCCAGGAAAATAAAATCTGTCATTGTTTCTACTTTTTCCCCATCTATTTGTCATGAAGTGATGGGACTGGATGACATAATCTTAGCTTTTTGAATGTTGAGTTTTAAACTAGTTTTTTTACTCTCACCTTCATCAAGAGGAGATTTAGTTACTCTTGGCTTTCTGCCATTAGTGTGGTATCATCTGCATATCTGAGGTTGTTCATTTTCTCCAGGCAGTGTTGATTCCAGCTTGTGATTCATCCAGGATGGCATTTCGCATGATGTACTCTGCATAGAATTTAAATAAGCAGGGTAACAATATACAGCCTTGACAAACTCCTTTTTCAATTCTGAACCAGTCCATTGTTCCATGTCCGTTTCTAACTGTTGCTTTCTTGGCTTGCATACAGGTTTCTCAGGAGACAGGGAAGATGGTCTAGTATTCCCATTTCTTTAAGAATTTTCCACAGTTTGTTGTGATCCATACAGTCAAAGGCTTCAGCATAGTCACCAAAGCAGAAGTAGATGCCTTTATAGGATATACATATATCAAAACATCTTAAATATATACTTTTTGTCAATCATATGTTGATAAAGCTGAAAAAGTAAGTTTACAAAAATCTATTTGGAGTAGGAAGTTAGTGACAAGGGGATGGAAGACAGTTCCAAATAGAAGAAATAACACGAGTAGAAGCCCTCCAGTAACATGTGGCTCGATGTTCCCAGGGTGCAGTAGAAAAAGCAGCTGGAGGAGAGGTCACAGAAGAAACAAGGGCCTTGCCTGTTTTGCAGATCACAAAGTGGCCTGTCACAAGAACATTGATTTTCATTCTAAGAGAAAGCCTTTGGAAGACTTCTAAGAAGAGGTATAAAATTTTGATCTAGTGTCACTGAAAAAAAGAACAGATCAAGTTCAGCATGCATTGATCATTTAAATATACAAAGTTAAATGCTATGATCACAGTCATCCTGGATTCTGAAGACTCAAGGTCACAAAATCACAGAGTATAAGGACCAGCTCACCAAAGAGATGATGGACTGATAGATAGGTAGGAAGATGTCCTTGGCATTAAATAAAACAGAGATGATCTCAACTCTATCACCTATTTTTCTAGAAAAGTCTTTCTCTTTCCCCCTCTTTCATCTACCACAGTATGTCAGGCACAGTCGGGCTTGTATAACATAACTCTGCCTCTTGACCATAGTTGCAGGATTCACATTTGAGCATTTCTTCAAAGTCTTTTTTTCATCCATTTTACTACATGCATTTTAATAGAAAAAAAAATAGTCTATTGTTAGAATTCGGCAGAATCTCAGAATGCAATGAAAACAAAAGATGGAAAGAGGAAGAAATATTTCTTTCTTTCAACTGTCTCTTCCCTGATACCAAACTGTCTCTAAAGGCCAGATGCTATGAAATAGCCAGTTTATTGTCAATACATTATTTTCTTTTATTGCTTACACTAGCTTTAATGACACTCTGATGCAAGAGGGAAAACAGCCCTAAGCAACTCTTCACTGCTCATGGCTAAAGTTTATCTCCCAGAAAACTCCAGACCTTGGCCCTCTAATGGATACTGGTGAGTGAGGAGATGTGAAGAGTTAGGTGTTTACAACTATCTTATGAACCTTTTTCAGAAACAACTTATTTCCATCTTGCATAGTGTGGGGCAGATTTTAAGTTGACCTCCAGGTGCTCAACTTTTGTGAAATCTCACCTTGAGTGGGAGTGAGACCTGGAACTTGTTTATAACCAATGGAATGTGGCAAAGATTAGGGTGATTATACAAGGATCTAATTCCTGTCTTGCTAGAACATCTAGCTCTGCCTTCTTGGCCTTGAAAAAGCAATCTGCCATGAAGATAGAAGGCCTGAGGTGAGGGCCATATGGCAAAAAACTACCAGTGGCCTCATTCAGCTTAAAGCAATACTCAACCAAAAGCCAGCAAGAAGTTTTGGACATATGTCCGTAAGCCACAAAGAAGAGGATTCTGCCAGCAACATGAGTAGGCTTGGAGGCAAGTTCTTCTCCAGACAAGAACACAGCTTGAGTACACCTTTTGATACAGCTTTGTGAGATCCTGAGCAGAGAAACTAGAGAAGTTATGCTTTCATCCCTAACTCACAGAACTGAGTTAATTGATGTGTTGTAATAAGCTTCTAAGTATGTTTTAGTTTGTTGTATAGCAATGGAAAACTAATACACATGAGGACTAGACAGACTCAGCATTTAGACCACAATATCAGAATATGACTGTGATCCAAGTTATTGCCCAGGGATATGATAAAATGTGCTAGGGTAGGAGCCTGACTTATGTTTCCCTGAGTCACTCCTTATGGTTAATTTTAGGTGTCATCTTTTCAAGGTAGAGATTCAGAGCAACAATGAATTTCCTGAAGAAGAAGAAATTTGTTCATCATAACCCTGAAGATTTTTTTCCTGTTTACTCCCTTGAACAAGAATGATATTAAAAATAAAACAAACAAACAAAAAGTTGTTCTGTCTAGAGTATAGATCAATAACTAACTTGAAAACTAAATCACCAGGCCTGGTTAGATAGCTTGTAAATAACAGCAGTGAAGGACAGCCCTGGTAAGTGTCACTCACTCTATTCATTCCAATGGTGTCACTTTGATGTGTCAGAAGTGAAAGTTTTCCAGGAGATACATTTTAAACCTTTATGACTTAAACTGAGCACAATGAAAACAGCATTTGTTCTAGGGGACTTCATCGTACCAGAGATGAAATGATACAACCACAGAGTCTTTATGCACTTCCTACTAGAAGTGTTGCTGGAGTAACCTACATTGATGTAGGTTTCAATTTCATCTTTGTTGTTTATTAATGCTGGGAAACTGGGTGAGCCATATAGTTTCTTTAAACACTTAGCACACCTCTGTAATGGTTAACGATTTTTAAATCATGATCTGCGACAAAGCTTGACTGTAAGAATACACCATATCAGTTTGGACTCAGACTTTTCAACATCAGACAATCCTGCCTTTGATTTCAAGCTCTGAAGTTTGTAGGTTTGTGCCCATGAATGACTGCATTAACCACTAGCCATGCTTAGCATTAACTTGTCATATATAATATATGTATTTTAATTCCAACCTGATAAAATGGTTATGAAGATTAAGTGGCAATGTATAGAAGCACTTGGTCTAGGGTCTTATATATACAGCTTCCCTGATACCTCAGTTGGTAAAGAATCTGACTGCAATGCAGGAGACTCTGGTTCAATTCTTGGGTCAGGAAGATCCACTGGAGAAGGGACAGTCTACCCACTCCAGTATTATTGGGCTTTCTTGGTGGCTCAGTTGGTAATGAATCTGCCTGCAAAGCCAGAGACCTGGATTCAGTCCCTGAGTTGGGAAGATCCCCTGAAGAAGAGAAAGACTATATGTAAGAAAGGTTCAATAAATATTATCCAGCATCCCTAGAGAATACACTATCTAGCGTGACATGCACTCAACACTTAGTTCCTCTCTCCATGTACTATTGCTATCACCATTTCCTCTGTCTCACTCATACCTTAACATTCAGAAATAATTCTTCCAGTAGGTCCTGGGATACTGTAAATTTGTAGGAGATTAAACAGAATACGATGTTCAGTTGAGCATTCTCTGAAAATGTAACCCTACTAAAATGAAAAGAAAGCTGTATTTGAATCTTCAAGCTGTTTGGAGAAATGGAGTATAGTATCTTGATTTTTCCTTAGATTTTGTTTGGACACTATGCATAGCCACGTCCTCAGTCATTTCAGTTGTGACCCTATGGACTATAACCTGCCAAGCTCCTCTCTCTATGGGATTTTCCTGGCAAGAATACTGGAAAGGGTTGCCATTCCCTCCTTCAGAGGATCTTCCCAACCCAGGGATTGAACCCACATCTCCAGCATTGCAGGCAGATTTTTATTTTTTTTTAACCATTGAGCCACCGGGGAACCATATTATGGTTATACATAGTCCTAATAAGTGCCTATGATGTTTATGTCACTCTCCTAAGTACAGCATATAAATTTTTTTTAAGTTAAATGAAAATTCTGATTTCTGCCATTATTTTATTTGTAATTTAAAGAAAATACTTATTATCATCACAGAGGAATTTAAATGCCTAATAAAATTACAGGTGGAGAGAATAAATACTACATTTTAAGTTCTGTTAACTTTTTTTGCCTTAAAAATTTCAGAAATCTGGGGGGGAAAAGCCTTGACAAACATAAATATGTGTAGATCTGCCATTATTTTTAGAGATCTTGGCAAAATGGGGGATAGAGAGCAGTAAACCAATGTGACATTAATGTAGAAATAGAAAAATTAAAATAGAATTTTAAAGATTGATGGAGGGGATAGTGGAAATGTGCTTTATTGCACTAACTGAAAATAGAATTAAATGCCAATATTCCAGATAGATAAGATAGTGAATTGTGAACCTTAGAGTGAGGAGCATATTACCACCAACCTCCTCCTAGCATTGAGAAGAAAAATAACGTGAATCATATAGCAAAGACTGGTTTTGAATACCTAATAGAACAGCTGTGGCTAAGCATTTTTCATCAAAATGTAAGACAGACCAAAGTACCTTAAATAAGATTTTTAAATTAGAAAATATCAGAATGGTTTTCAAATATTTGAAATTCATAGCATTTAAAATAAAATAGTAACTTAAATTAGAATATTATTTATTCCTTTGATAGTTGAAGAAGGAAAAAAGATAAAAGAAAAAGGCAAGCAAAGAATCTATCAAATATGGAAGTAGCTGGCTGGCTTTACTGGACAATGACAACAGATCCTATCTCTCTTTAACTTGTCCAACATGTTCTCCTTCTCTGTTCATCTGGTAACTCATACAATACTTTTGATCACATTCATTGGAAGCTGAGCCATTTCTGTATAATCATAGCACCTCATTTTCCTGGTGTGTCCTTAGTCAATCAGTTGTGTCTGACTCTTTGTGACCCCATAGACTGCAGGTCGTCAGGATCCTCTGTCCTTGGGATTTTTCAGGTAAGAATATTGGAGTGGGTTGCCATTTCCTCCCCCAGGGGATGTTCCTGACCCAGGGATTGAACTGGCATCTCCTGTGTCTCCTGCATTGCAGGCAGATTCTTTACCTACTGAGCCATTGGGGAAGTCCATTTTCCTGGTAACAGTGATCATAATATGGGATAGTCATTCAAATACAGGAGAATCTATCAGAGTTCATGCCCTGATTGATATATGAATCCTAGGGAAAATAAACTCATTTGGGGAAGTTACTAAACTGGAGCGGACAATGGTCATCCATACCATCATCTTAAGAAACTGTTTCTTTAAGTAAAAGGGGAATGACACCAACAAATAAAGGAACTGGGAAAAACAGAGATGAAATGTGGGTGAAGTCAGAGAAACAGAAAGATCCCTCCTGGAATGGTGCCAGATTACAATCCTTTAGACCCTAATTCCTAAGCCTTACTAACTTCTTGAGGCAATAAACTCTTTCTTCAGTAAGCTAATATGAGGGTTTCTGTTACTTGCAGCAGAAGTTTTGAATGCTACAAGGATACAGTTTACAAATGCATTCCAGTAAATTTTCTGCCAGAGAATAATTTCAATTTAGTTCAGTGTAATAATTTCAATCTAAAACAGTGGAAACCTGACCTAGATTTGATTTTCAGCATACAAGTTAGAAATTTTGAAGCTCTTTCTGATAAATGATAAACGTCTAGACTTTGGCACATGTCACCTCTTCTTGTGTGCATGCTCAGTCACTCAGTCTTGGCCAACTCATTGTGACCCTATGGACTGCACCTCATCAGGCTCCTCTGTCTGTAGGATTCTCCAAGCAAGAATACTGGAGTGGGTTGCCATAACCTCCTCCAGGGGATCTTCCCAACTCAAGGATCAAACCTACCTCTCTTATGTCTCCTACTTGGTAGGAAGTTCTTTACTACCTGGGAAGCCCCATCACCTCTCCACTATATTATTTCTCAGAATATGTTCCCCCCCCACCTCAGTCTTTCTAATCAAAAGAGGAGAAACCTCTATATAATTCTATTTAGAAGTTGGGAAAAGATGGTTCAAAAGGCTAAGAATAGGACAGAAACATGTTTCTTAAAATAGTTATTGATTCAGAAAATGTACCTGTTCTATCCTTAAGAAAATTTCCTCAACTGGTATTTACACCCTAAGCAAATGACAAGAATCATACTACTTCTGTGGCTGCTATGGTTCACAAATTAAAATTATTTGAAGACATAAAAATGAGAGCCAAGGAAAGGGAAGCAAATCTCCAGAAAGAGAGCCATGTTCTGTGTCTTGGTTTCCATCCATGGAGCAATGAGAAAGCTATTCCTTGTCTAGTACATTGAGTGGTTCAACAGTATAGTTTGTGGGGAAGGACTCTGGGTTCAAATCTTGACTGTCCTGTTCATGAGATGCATGACTCATATGTGAATCACATGAGTCGCAGGCCTCACTCATAAATCAAGGCTAACATATCTAACAGATGTCTACATTGTACAGTCACTGGGAGGATCAACTCAGTTCTCCCCAGGATCACTTTGTGCTACATAATCTTCACTCACTCCACTCTTCTCCATTGACCTTGGTGCCTTAAGAGGTGGACCTTGGCATTCTGAAGTAGCTACCTTCCTCCTTTGACTTGCCATTAGTTTTGTAGAATAAAAGACACATCTGCAGGAAATAGAAGGGCACAGGCTCCCTGCCAGGCCCCAGATGGGTGATGCCACTGTCTTCTACCCAAACCCAAGCTGGACTGAGAGGGGCTCTTTCACAGCCACGGTTTTGCCAGGTTCTTGTACCTTTCCCCACATTTTGCTCTTTCTAATTTAGGAGGAGTAGCAGCTTCTCTCTGTTGTTAACTCTGGAGCCTTTCATCATCCTCTGTTTTTTTCCCTTAATCCTACTCATATTTTTGTAAATAGTCAATTCATTAAACTCCCTAATAATTCCTTTGGAGTATAATTCTTTCCTACAGGGTCCCTGAATAACATACACTTAGAGGATGGTCGGTCATGCAGTAAATTTTAAATAGATGTTATTTATTAGAGGAATTGTAGAGGTGGAAGCGGTGCCTTTTCTGATAAGTACTCCAACTCATAAGAACAAACAGACATAAACTCTTCTGGAACAAGATTATAATTCAAAGACCAAAGAGGACCAGAATAACTACTTTGTTCTAGAAACAGTGCCTGGGAAGATTACTGCTTGTAAAAAGCAAGGCAAGCAACAAAGAATAAGACATGCAGTAAATGAGAATATTTGAGTGAAAAAAAAAACAAAAACAAAACTAGTACTATGTTATAGTTTTTTAAATAAAATAAAGCTAAATATATGAGGAACAAAAAGCAGAATAAACCAAGAATTGTTTTGAAACACAACATGCTAAGTTATTTTGGAAATCAGGCACACTGGGGAAGGATCAGCTCTTTCAACTTTTTTTTATACGCTAACAAACATGCTATATAACTTTGCAGTGATCTTTGGGAAAATGTATAAATATACAGTATGTTTGAAATCTGGTCTTACCACATGGTGATAATATTATGCCAGCTTATCTTACAGAACATATCAAGAGAAAGGATTATGGAAACAAGTGCAGAGATTTGCATCTTTCTTATTTAAGGACCAGGGGAAAGTAAGCACAATGAATAATAACTACACTGCCATTTGTAGAGGGAAAGAAACAAGTTATCATGAAAAATAAAAATAATAAGTATCCATCTATTCATCTTATATTCCATATATTTAAATGAGTAAACCATACAATATGACTGTATAATATGGGGATTTTAACTTATTAGGATTTTTGTTTCCTTATCAGCAAATAAGATGCAAGACCTTTAAAAGTCATGCCATCTATTTAAAAAAGTCGCCAGTCCAGATTCAATGCACAATACTGGATGCTTGGGGCTGGTGCACTGGGACGACCCAGAGGGATGGTATGGGGAGGGAGGAGGGAGGAGGGTTCAGGATAGGGAACACATGTATACCTGTGGCAGATTCATTTCGATATATGCAAAAACCAATACAATATTGTAAAGTTAAAAAATAAAATAAATTAAACAAAAAAAGTTGGATTGAATATTACCAGTAACTTAGAGTTCCTTAAGTAGAAATTAATGCCAGACAAAACATTGCTGCTGGTTTGTTCCTATAAGTCTGCCAAAAGGATTACATATTTACAAATAAAATATATTCTATTAGTTTTTTTTTTAGTAGTACTGCCAAGCTGCAATGATTTTCCATTTATTAGGGGGAAAAATTCTATTCCTAGAGAATTGTTTCTTCAGAGGAAAAGGAGGAGAAGGAAAAAAAGACTGTGCTCTTCTTAGAAGATATTCCTGCTAGGGTAAAAAGTTAATATATTTCATCTTCTAGTCTATTACAATTTCAAGGGTTTTATTTTTCCCTGCTTCATACTTCTTTTTCCAGCTGCCCACTGTCTCACCAACTCTTTTGCATTGATCAGACATCACTGCCATTGTTCTCTCCTGTTAAAGGTGAGGGATGTTCTTAGGATATTTGCTTTGCTATTTGTGTTTGGGAACAGAAAACACAAGTAGCTTCTCCTTAATCAAATAAAACTTAATGTAAAATATGGACCAGGTTCTACATGCATAGGCAACTCAGGATAAGTAGAATGGAATAGACTTCAGGTAGCACTTAAACTTATAGAGACTGGTTTCATTAGAGCTGTTCAGTGAACTGATAAGTTATTTGTGTGCTAAGAATCCGATGAACTAAAGTAGCCTATTATGCACAAGTGGGGAAAAATAACCATATATTCAATGCCAACTATATGAGACAACCTAATATAATCTTCCTCTATGAAGTCCTAGAATAACATATCGGGTGCTGATGGAAAAAATCTAGACCTATTATAAGTTATAATGCTATTCTAATAAAACAGGAGGGAGAAGCTGTCAGGAGGGAGAAGCTGTCAGCAGGATATTGCTTTGAGAAATCATGTTTGCACATAGGGGCCTGGCTAATTCTTCTCCGTGACCAATCTCTATTCTATTAGAATCAAATCATCCTCTGTGTTTGATATTGAAACTGAGCTTAGGCTCAGGGTAATGAAGTAAAGGAAGAGATGAACTTCAAGTCCTCTTCCGTGAAAGTTGGATAGTATATTCTATGTAAACACTTGCAATGAAGAATGACAAATAACATCATGTTAGTATTAGAATCAGCAGGTTGTAGTTCACACAACTAGCAGGAACAGAGGGAGATAAAGGTTTGATAATAGACCAAAGGCATCTCAAAACAGAGCAAGTAGTGATTAGAAATTCTATTTGGTGCGTTACTTCCCTGTCTTGTCAGCATGTGAAGCAGAGTAGCTGTGAATTATACCAGTGGTGGCTTAGTGGTCCATACCACTCGAGATTGAAATTCAATGTCATGAGAGTGTGGAGTCTTTCCTAGATTTGAGACCACTTTATGCCAACATTCTCTGTCTCATCTTTTCCAGCAAGACAGGACTGGCTTCTGTTGAAGCCGCAGTGTGATAAAAGACCTTCAAAATTAGTCAATGTCTTATCTCTTGGAAGGTCATGTTGTAAAAAGAAAGAAAAGAAAATACCATTTTTCTTTTATAAATACTAATCCTTCCTGGTATAGCTTGAAAACAGACAAAAACATGGAAGGCCTTTAGATTGAGTAAAATAAAAATTGTTGATGGAGGTCTCAATTTGCCAAGCATTGGACTGGTCATGGAAGTCCTCAATGTTTCTCCATTGGATTAAGTTTCCAACATAGAAAATCCAATTGTAGGGGAGACACAAGTGCCCTTGTAAAGAAAATTTCTTAATTTTTTAAGATTTTACTTTACTGGAGGAGATATTTAAAAACACGCAGCATGGAGCAGGCAGTGGGTGGAGAGTTGGAGAAAATATGGGAACAGGAAACAGAAAAAAAGAGAAACATACATGCATTCAACATTCAGTATACACACATACTATGTTCAATGTGCAGTTCATATGTCAGACATACAGATATCGAATGAACAGTCAACCAAATAGGCCCCTGCCCTAATGGAGTTTTCATTTTAGTGGGAAGAGATGAATAATAAACAAACAGTATATAATAAGACAATGGTAGATAGTGATAAATGTTGAGAAGGAAATAAGAAAACATAACTGCAGAAACTCCTAGGAGTGGGGGAAAAGGGGTGATATTCTGGATGGAATCATCAGACATAACTTCTCGGATGATAGGGCATTTGACCTGAGACTTGTACAAAGAGAAGGAACCAATCCTGAAAACAACCAAGGAAAGAGAGTTTCAGACAAACAAACTTCAAGTGTAGGGAACTTCATGACTACTTTTAATCCCTACAAAATTAGAATGTCAAAGGACTACAAGTCAGCATGGATGGAATTAAAGGTTATTGATGGTGATCACAGGTTGAGGGACATTGGACTCGTTATATTATCACTCAATAACCCTCAATTAACCAACAGAATTTTTCCTCACAGTTTTGGATGCTGAAATTCCAAGACCAAGGTGTCAGCAAGACTGGTTTCTGGTGAGACCTCCCTTCCTGGCTTTTTAATGCTCCTCTTCTCGTTATGTTCACACATGGCCTTTCCTTTACGCGAACAAACTCCTAGTAGCTCTTCCTTTTATTTTTTTTTAACTTTTTATTTTATATTGGAATATAGTCGATTAACAATGTTGTGATAGTTTCAGGTGGACAGCAAATGGACTCAGTCACACACATACATGGATCTATTCTCCTCCAGACTCCCCTCCCCATCCAGGCTGCCACTTAACATTGAGCAGAGTTTCCAGGGATAGTTAGGGAGTGTGGGATGGACGTGTACACACTGATATATTCAAAATGGAGAACCAACAAGGATCTTTCTCCTCTTAAAAGGATATCAGTTTTATCAGATTAGGGCTCTCTACCCATATGACCTCATTTAACTTTAACTTTACCTCCTTACAAGTCTTATCTTCAAATATAGTCATGTAGGGAATTAGGGTTTCAACATATGAATTTGGGGTGAGGGGGAGCACCATTAAGTCCATAACACAGGAGCTGGGTGATATCACCTTACGCCTGTAAAATATCCCTCTGTCTGCCATGTAGAGTTTGGATGAGGGAAAGGATCACAGAAATGCAGAGTGAAACAAAAGCTTCCTTTTCCTGTATTTAATGCTAATAACTCCCAAACTTCTCACATTGTTAGAAGATGGTAAACAGCAGGTAAAGTACCACTGAAGAATTAAAAACTGTTTCGTGGAAACTGGTCAATACTGGGATCTTAAGGCAATTTATTATGGTTACAGCTCTGAGGCAGTAAACCATACTAGAATCACACAGCCACATAACATAGAGAAAAGAACTGGGCCTCCCACCAAGAATCAAAGGCAGGAAAAGTAACCACAGAGTTGCAACTAATGCTCTCTGTCATGCCAGGGAGGGGCCAGTGCTCTACCAACCTTGATTACTGAGGTGCAAGAACAGAGTTTAGAGGCCACTGATCCACTACACTATAACAAGTCAGCCTCATCCTTTTGCAGCTGAAAATCTCCATAACCTGTAACCGTGATTCCTCTCTGTATCTGACCACTGATCCTACCTAGATTCCTATACACTGCCCAGAACACAGTGGACAGCGTGCACTCACACATCTCTGTCTGCCTCTGAATGTGTTTCCCAACAAACACTATTCCAAATCCAGAGGGTGCGGGTTATATTCAAGCCTGTCAGGTCATATTACCCTCGGTTTTCTCTTTACTACTCATTGTCACTACTACTCATTATCAGTAAGATATGTATAAAAATAATACAAATTTTGAGAATCCAAAGAAACTAAAAAAGAGAAATCTCAACTGACAGTATAAGAATACAAAAAAAAAAGAGAGAGAGAGAGAATGCTATAAAGAATTATATGCCAATGAATTTAACAATCTGGAAGAAATAGACAACTTTTCTATAAATATGCTTGCTTAATAAGTTGCTTCAGTTGTGTACAACTCTTTGTGATCCTGTGGACTACAGCCCACCAGGCTCCTCTGTCCATGGGTCTCCAGGCAAGAATACTGGCATGGGTTGCTATACCCTCTTCCTGACCCAGGGGTTGAACTCCTGTCTCATGTCTCCAGAATTAGCAGGTGGGTTCTTTACCACTAGCACCACCTGGGAAGCCCATACAGCCTACCAAAATTGAATCAAGAAGAAATAGATAATTTGAACAGACTGAACACTAAAGTAAAATAAAATCTTTAATTGAAAAAATACTTTCTACAAACAAAAGTCCAGGATCAGATGAGTTCACAGGTGAATTCTACCGAATTTTCAAAGAAGAACTTATATTGATTTCTCTCAAACTCTTCCAAACATTGAAAAGGAAGGAACACTCCTGAAGACATTTCATAAAGCCACCATCATCCTGATATCAAAGCTAGATAAAGAACTCACCAAAAAGGAAACTTACAGGCCAATATCTTTGTGAATATAGATGCAGAAATTCTCAACAAAATATTAGCAAACCAAATCCAACAACCCATAAAAAGGATGACATACCACAACCAAGTGGGATTCATTCCAAGCTCACAAGGTTGCTTTGATATATGTGAATCAATGCAATACACCACATTAACAAAAGAAAAGTAAAAAACCACAAGATCATCTCAAAATATGTAGAAAAAGCATTTGAAAAAATTCAAAATTCATTCATGATAAAAACTCTTACCAAAGAGGGTATACAGGTAACATATTTCAACATAATAAAAGCTATTTATTACATACCCACAGCCAATACCATAACAGTGAGAATCTGAAAGCCTTCTTGCTAAAACCTGAAATAAGAACAAAATGTCCACTGTCACCATTTCTCTTCAACACAGTATTAAAAGTCCTAGCCATAGCAATGAGACAAGAAAAAAAAAAAGGATCCAAATTGAAGGGAAGAAGTAAATTGTCACTCTGTGCAGATAGCAAGAGAGTAAATATACAAAAACTTAAGGACTGCCCATATAAACTACTAAAACTAATAAATGAATTCACTGAAGTAGCTATATACTACAAGATTAGCATTCAGAAATTGGTTGCATTTCTTTACACTAACAGAAATATCAGAAAGGGAATGAAATATAATAATACCTTTAAAATTGTAATAAAAGATAAATAAAACACCTGGGAATAAATCTTACCAAGGAGGTGAATGACTTATATACTGAGAACTATACAACATTAATAAAAGAACTTAAAGATGATTTATAGAAATGGAAAGCTATCCCATGCTCTTGGATTAGAAGAATTAATATTGTTAAAATGTCAATAGTACACAAAACAGTCTATAGATTTGATGACATGATTCCCTGATGGCTCATTCAGTAAAGAACCCACCTGTAATGCAGGAGACCTAGGTTTGATCCCTGGGTCAGGAAGATCCCCTAGAGAAGGGAATGGCTACTCACTCTAGTATTCCTGCCTGGAAAGTTCTGTGTGCAGATAGGCCTGGTGGACTACAGTCCATGGGGTCACAGACTGAGTGACTAACACTTTCACTTTCACTATCAAATTACCCATGACATTTTTCACAGAACTAGAACAAATAATCCAAAAATTTATATGGAACAATAAAAGATCCAGCATTGCCAAAGCAATCCTGAGGAACAAAAACAAAGCAAGAGGTGTAACTATTCCAGTCTTCAGACAATACTACAAAGCAACAATTATGAAAACAGTGTGGTATTGGTACAAGAACAGACACGTGGATCAATGGAATGGGATGGAATGAATCAATAGAATAGAGCGCAGAAATAAATCCACATATGTATGATCAATTAAACTTTTACCAAGGAGGCAAAAATAGAAAATGAGAAAACGACAGTCTCTTCAGCAAGTGGTGCTAAGAAAGTTGGACAGCTGCATGTAAATTGATAAAAATAGAACACACCCTCACGTCATGCACAAAAATAAACTCAAAATGGCTTAAAGACTTAAACATAAGACACAACACCATAAAACTAGAAGACAGCATAGGCAAAACATTCTCTGGTATAAATAAGACCAATATTCTTGTAGGTTAGTCTCCCAAGACAATAGAAATAAAACCAAAAATAAACAAATGAGACCTGATAAAACTTACAAGATTTGCACAACATAGGAAACCATGAAAAAAAAAAAAAAAAGACAGCCTAAGGAAAGAGAGAATGTATTTGTAAGTGATGTGACTGACAAGGGATCCGTCTCCAAAATATACAAACAGTTCATACAATTCAACAACAACAATAGAAACAATCCAATAGAAAAATGGGCAGAAGATCTTCATAGATGTTTCTCTAGAGACATACAGATGATCAGTAGACACATGAAAGGTTGCTCAACATCACAAATCATTAGAGAAGTGCAAATCAAAACTACAATGAGATATCACCTCATACCAATCAGAAAGGCTCTCATTAAAAACTCTACAAATAACATGCTAGAGAGAGTGTGGAGGAAAGGAAACCTTCCTACACTGTTGGTGGAATTTTAAGTTGTTACAGTCAGTATGTAAAATAATATCAAGGTTTCCTTAGAAAACTAAAAACATAATTACCATATGAATCAACTTTCCCACTCCTAGATGTATACCCAGACAACACTATAATTCAAACAGATACATGTATCCCCATGTTCATAGCAGCACTATGAGGTTTTGGGCTGGAAATCTGGGGTTGTTAGATGCAAACCATTACATTTAAAATGGATAAACAAGCTCCTACTATATATCCAACCTCCTGGGATAAGCCATAATGAAATAGAATATTTTAAAAAGTGTATATATGTGTAAAACTGAGTTATTATGCTATAAAGCAGAGATTGGCACAACACATTAAATCAACGAAACCTCAATTAAAAATACATGAATGTAAATTATTAGCAGAAATAATATAGTAATATCTGGAAGATTAACATTAAGTAGCTTGGTTCATCTTTTTCCTATAATCAATTTCACTGGGGGATTTTTGCTTTCTGAATAAAGGCTTATAAAGCAACAAAAAATTACCAGTTTTATGTGTTTCTTTGGTATTAAACCAGACAATGCAGCGGGAGAATTTAGCATCTTACTATTGACTCTTGTCTTTGTTTAATAACTTGATGCTTTTTCAAAATGGGATTTTCACATTGATTTTGGTTTTTAAAACACTGCTTTAACTATTATTTACCTTGATTGCTGAGTGTTTTTGGTATCTTCTTAAAGTTTGCTTCTGAAGTGAGTTGGCAATGGCACCCCACTCCAGTACTCTTGCCTGGAAAATCCCATGGATGGAGGAGCCTGGAAGGCTGCAGTCCATGGGGTTGCTGAGGGTTGGATGCGACTGAGCGACTTCACTTTCACTTTTCACTTTCATGCATTGGAGAAGGAAATGGCAACCCATTCCAGTGTTCTTGCCTGGAGAACCCCAGGGACGGGGGAGCCTGGTGGGCTGCCGTCTATGGGGTCACACAGAGTCGGACACGACTGAAGCAACTTAGCAGCAGCAGAAGCAGCAGCTGAGTGTTTTCGGTATCTTAAAGTTTGCTTCTGAAGTGAGTTGCACACTTGCCTCCCTCTAGTCTGAGTCCTGCCTTATCTGACATATATTGCATACTAAATAAATATTATGCATTATTTTTGGTTGCAGTTACCATTATTACATTACTAGGTTCTTTCTCCTCACTCCCACTCTTTTGACCCATGTCTCTCTTTTTCTTTTCCCTCCTTCATATACACACATGTATATGTACACATCCAAAAAGCTACCACTGTAGCTACACAGTTGTTTGATATAGAGCTTAGTTTCTGAAGGAAAAAAACAGACAAAACAAACATAGAACATTCATCATAGATAGCCTTTCATTTTAAATTACTTCCTATCACAACACACAGCTCATGTAGCTTATAATGAACCCAGTGCTGGAATTGCTATATAATGAGACTTTATCTGTCTCTAACATGTGCTGTTGCTATAAGCAACATTTCCATCCAATTTGGTCAACAATTCTGGGATCATGCCTCAGGAAACAGGCACAGATTTAGAGCTCAGCATAACCACTTATAATGCCCAGCGTGAGAAAGTAACCAAGAAAAGAATTCTCCATCTCAGCTGGCACTCTTGAAGGACACTGACAAGATTAGGGTGGATATATTTTAGGGAAAGAGCTATAAACAACATCCCTCTGCATTAAAAAAAAAAATGTACAGACAGCTAAACAAATTGCTATTTACTTAATGCCATAGATTTTTACTAGTTTTTCCTATATGTTTTGAAAATATTAATAATTATTAGCATTAGCAATATATTATTTCAGCAGCTATGAGGTTTAACCTTTGTTCTCCATGACAACTACTGCATGCTAATATTTTTGACATGTGTTGGGAAGATGCCCTGGAGAAGGGAATGGCTACCCACTCCCGTATTCTTGCCTGGAAAACCCCATGGGCAGAGGAGTCTGGCAGGGTACAGTCCATGGAGTCACAAAGGGTCAAACACGACTGAGTGACTAACACTTTTATACCTAAGTTTTGACAAGTTAGAGGGTGGGAACTGGGAGGAGAAAGCAAGAGGGGATGGATAGAGAGGAATAAAAGAAGCACATGGAGGCAGAAGTAGATGTTTATAAATAACAAAGCATTTGAGAATCAATTTTGGTCTTACAGAGAACAAGTCTAAAATAAATCTGGAAGCATTAGAATCACAACTGAACTAAAATGAGATATGAAACCCACACTCCAGTTCAGGTGATCATCCCTGGTTTTTCATGCTTCCAGCCAACAAAAGGTTGTTCACTGATTGGTCACAGAATCTGAATCTCACTTGAGATCTGATTATTTTTAAAGTCGGGGAAGAATTAGGATTAAGGCAAACAAAACATTTGTAGAATCATTCTCAGTTAAATGGGCTTCTGCCAAGTAAAAATCAGGAACTGTGTATATGCTGGCAAAACACTCTAATGATCTTAAACTAGGTCTGTCTTGAGAGTGGATGGAATTTATGAAGTCCCTCACTGGATGCTATAAAGACATCTCTCTCTATTATCAGGTTCTACAGTATTGGAGAGTACCAGAGGGAAGCGGGTAGGGCCATGGGGTAGGGGTTCATGAATGATTAAATAATCAAAGGAAATAAAATAAAGATGAACTGTCCTCAAACCCAGGAGGATCATATGATGGGCATAATAAAAGCGACTTCATATAAAATCCTTAGGACTAGTAGCATTTGGGTTTGCAGATAAGCGAGGGAAGAATTAATACAATTCTTTTAGTAACTGGCTTTCTCTAGATTTTGCATATGGGCAGTCTCTCAGGACCATTCTCTCTTCCTGTGTATGTAGTCAATTCAGAATGGAACTCTCTTGTTCATGGTACTCTGAGGCTTTCAAAAATGACTGAGATTTCAGATTTCACTGGTAAATGGAATATTTCCAGTTTCATTTTAAGGAAATCCTAAATGCTAGGCTGATTTTAAACCATAGGAGGAAGGCCAAAGGGAAATTTGTTGTTACTAAGAAGCTATGTTTTCATTTTATGTTTGCCATCCATGACCTGTATCTATCTTCCCTGACCTCAAAGTGACATACCTGTTCTATTTACAGGCTAATCATGTATCTGTTACAAGTATCCTGTGTTCTCCTGTGTTCTAGCAGACATCACTCTGGGAGTTGGTGATGGACAGGGAGGCCCGACCTCCTGCAGTCCATGGGGCCGCAAAGAGTCAGACAAGACTGAACAACTGAATGGAACTGAACTGTCTACAGATAGAATAAAATCTTAGATACACATTTTAATAGAAAAATAATTTTAACAATTTAAGTTTTGGATAGTCAATATAGATAGCATTTTTAGATTGAATGTTACACTGAAATAAATCTAGGATAAGTTATTCTTTTAAATATTGAGAAGTATTATATTTGGCAGTAAATTAAACATTTTATATACACTACATTTTGGGGATATTTTGTCCCTAATGCTTAGGAGATTTAGAACATCTCCAAATTTACCAGTAAATAATATAGAAGGAAACAGTCAAGCATTTCCCACACTTGGTTGTTATTTAATAATAATTATCATTATGTGTAATAGACACATAATAGTGTCTATTATGTGTAAATAGACAGAGAACCATTAATGGCTCATATTGAGGTTCCCAATAAAATGGATCTAATTAGACAGTCACTGAGTCTAGTGTCCAACTATCAGTAAGTAAGTGTCAGTACGTAAATATCACCTCTGTATTTATCATATGAGAAATAATAAACATTATTCTGTATGTTCATTTTTTCCCACTGGCTTTGAGTGAACTCATAGTGTCTTATTTAGAAATTTAGTAGAAAGTATAAGTTGATTCTTTCTAATATTTACCAAATAAGCAGTGTAGAGAACAGACAATTCAGGCTTCAGAATTAGACACAAAATACTATGGGTCTAATATCAGGAAGTAATTCTGTAGTCATTTGGAGAGGGAACAATACTGAGCCCTGTCGTAAACTTTACTATTCCTTGGCTTGTAGAGACTGATGCTAACTGTACAACAGTTCTTCTTCATCTGGGTTCACAGACATGTTCTTGGGGATCAAAGGCATTGTTTTGCTTTTAAAAGGTATCCAAGACCCACTGGCATTTGGGTAGCATTGTGATGGAGTAATTTTGGAAAGACACAAAAATGAAAAGCTGTTATTATTTGTTTTGCTGTATTCTCAGAGATCCTCAGATGAAAGTAAAAATGGATGGATAAAACAGTATCCCTATATTTACTCTTGGAGTCATTTGCTCTGATCCCCACATGATTTTTCTGTGTCAAAAGAGAGAGCCTTTGTTTTGCTGGAATGAGCTTGAGGGTAGAAAAGAAGGCAACAAGCATTGAGTTTAGAGTGTGTTCTTACATCTATCTAAGAGGCTGTATCTGAGCTCTGCTCCACAGACCCATGTGTATCAAGGTCATACACAGCGAGCAAGGCAGAAACACAGGAAGCAATGTTTATCAGAGCTTACTTACATGGGAAGCTGCATGCCATGGCTTAACTTAAAGGAACGAAGGAGCCTGAAACTTTGTAAGACATATTTTGACACTGGTCTAACATATCTTAGAAGACAAGGGCTGGGGAGAGAACAAAAAATTGAACCAATAGGATTAGACTACAAAGGCCAACCTTGAAAATGAGCCAGGAACCATTTAAAATTTTCTTTCCCTAAATTTCAGGGTTCTTGGCATTGTCAACCAAGCACTGATAGTTTAAAAGTGATGGTAAATGAATCTTTACAAAGTGCAATTTGGAGTGTATCACTGCTTTACTCAGAAACCTTCAATGTTAGACCCTATGCCATTTGGCTATTAGTCTAAAATACTTGGCCTGGCATTTAAAGCCTTGAACCAACTGTTCCAAACTACATTTCCACTCATTTTTATTCTCTTTACTACACTAAAATTTTCAGTCTTCCTATTCTTTTTAAAGTCTTCAATTTTCCCCTCATTTCTTTGTTTATATTGCCTTTTTGCCTATAATATTAAATTTTGCTCTTGCTTGTCATATTTCCTAACCTGACCCAGCCTAAAAGCAACCTCCTCCACATAACTTCACAAAATTCCCCCAGCAAGAAGTACTTTTTACTTTGCTGCTTCTCTACTCTTGGTGGACTCTAAGAGAGTCCACGTGATGGAAGAGGACAGACACAGGCTGTAGAGTGAACTGGAGTGGAACAGACTTTCCCAGGGTACAAGGTGCATGACCTTTGACATTTTCATCTAGCTTCATTTCAGTTTCCTTGTTTCTACAATTGGAGCAAGAGGAAACTCCAAGCTTACAGAGTTGTTGTGAGAACTGAAGGTAGTAACATGGTAGCCTGCCAGCCTAGTGCTTTCCATGTATTTCACCTCTTTCCCCTTCCACCATCAACTCTCCTCCTAGAAGGGGGCTGATAACAATTTACCCTGGATTCTGCTTCTCTCCACGTTAATTCTCTGCCTCTGTCCCTCATTCCAACCCAGGATTCTCCATGTCTGGTCCAAAATCAGATCTATCACCCTTCCATTGCCTTCCTCCAAATCTATGAATCATCTTACATCCTGTGTCCCAAGGTTGTGACAAAAATAGAATCTCAGACTGTTAGTCAACTGACAAATAAGGCAGTTGAGGCCCGAGAGGAAAAGTAACCTGTTGAAGAACAGGCAGTGAGTGGAATCAAATGCTTCTGAATATCTACGCCTTGAAATCAAAGACCTCATTTTTCTTATTGAGGGCTGGATCTTTCAGAGCTGGCATGCTGCCCAGGACATTTCAGGTGTTCAATAAATGTTTCTAAATAAATGAATGAGGGAGGCTGGTAATTTGGTATAGTTTATATTGTATTATGCCATCAGACTTCTCAATAGCTTTTCCTGATTATATTCGCTCAGCTTCTCTGGAGAGATGAGGGCAGGGGTTGGCACCATTCTTAAGGCCTCATTTCAGTCATGAAGTCTTCTCTCTGAGTGCCTCCTCACAATACCAGCATTCTGATGTGCTTACATTTTTACTGGTCATACATCAGTGGGTTTAATTAGCTTTAAAAAAAAATGGCACTAAATTTTGCTTCCCCAGACAGAGTATAGACATTGGTGGTCCACCACAAAATCAATGTCTGTGTCTAGATATTTTACAAAATATATAGCCCTTAACCTTGTCATTCAGTGAGTGATGCAAATAACTTCCTTTAGGTCTTTAATCATCTTAGGCTGATAGAAACTCTTAAGGTAGCTATTGCTGAAACTCTCCTAACTAAAGAAACTGGTTAAGTTAAAAAAAAAAAAAAAAAAAAAAAAAAACTCCCCCATGGGGAAGAGGCAAAATCTTGTTTACATTAAAAAGGCAAAATGCAGTTGCTGTATATGAATGGCATACCAACTATTTAGTGGAAGACACATACCAAAAGTTTAACTAGCAAATCTTCAAATTTATAATGCAAATATTTATTATCTTGATAGAACCTTTTGTTCCAAGCAAGGTAGGAAACCTCCCCAAAGTATTTCCTAGCCATATTTTGGGGTCTACTACAGATGCTTTCAATGTGCCTTTAAACTTGTCTGTTGTCCCCAGTCACCAAGAGGAATCTACACTATTCTTTTTCTCTTCTTCAAACTTCTAATTGCTTATATGGCTGCTTGGAGAGGTCTCACAGCTGCTTCTAATCATGAGAAAACCAATGTATATGCCAAGACTGCTATATTACCATGTCTGAGTTTGCAGTCCAGTGTTACTAGGTCAATATTGGTTCTCATAAAGATGATGAAGGGACGAGAGAGACTAAGAATAGTAATAAGGAGTAATTTTAACTAAGTTGATAGAGTGTCTTCTTAAATGCTTTGGAAGCAGAGTCATATAGTAGCATGAGCCCCAGACATGTAACCAAAAGACCAGAGTAGTAACCCAGCTCTAAGTCAAGGTTGTTTAAATCTGAACAAGCTAAAATTTCTTTAAACTTCAACATTTCCATTTGTAATTGAAAAGGGGAGGGGGGTCATATTCTTTCTCAGATTCCTTATTTCTCTGGTATTTTATGATCTTAAAAGTAACAGAATCAGTAAAATACATAGATATTGATAACATACATACACATGCGCACACACCTATACACACACACACACACACACACACACACACACACACATATCTTAACTACCTTAATCCACATTTCAAACTGCATCCTGCTTGGGGGAAATGGGTATTTTCTTGTAAAACTCCTCCTATGCATTTGAAAGCCAGAATTTGATGCTTACAAACAGTTGGAAGAGGCACAGTAGTCCAAGTCAGGTAGTTACCTCTGGCTTGTTGAGTTTAAGAACATTCTGATGTCACAACCCTAAGTTTAGCAAGTTGTAGTTTCTGCTAAGTCTTAATAGGTCTTTTACAACCATGATTCTGAAAATTGAAAACACTAGAGCAAGAGGTCCGGCCACCACCAACAGTTTCAATAGTTTCCACAGAAGGATGATGACTTCTATCTGAACCACTCACACATGAATTCTGGATTTGCAAGTGTTCTTCTAATTGAAGCACATGATTCATATTCAAAGCCACCTGTGAGGGAGTCTAGGAAACGTGGTTTCATATTTTCCAGCCTCTTCAAAAACAAAATAGGTAGAAAGGAGACAGAATGACCCACTTAAACTTCCCACCACTCATGGTAACTATGTTCAACAGTTATGGCATGCTAATGAACATTGCGTGTAACTAATATTTCTCTTGAGCATGCCCTCAGTTTCCCCCAAAGAGAAGCTTTGTATTATCTATCTCTCCTTAAATTCAACAGTAAGCTTTACTTCTTGTGTAGCAGCAGACTGCTATACAGTATTCTAATTTTGTACCTGCTGTATGTTTAGGGACATACAATAGGAGAGTCCACAGGGAATTAAGAGCATGTGGTTCCAATGACTAGAGAGTGGAATGACAGGCTACATGGCCTCAATCTATGTTCACTATTACTATTATTTTCCTCAGACTGTATAGTTGCCTTTTCATGTGCTAAAATCTCAGAGTTCAATTCCACTGAATTAATTAAGCATATATTATTTATGTCTGGTAATATATTCATATTGTCAACATTACAGTTGTATAGCAAGCATGTACCATAAATTCATGATGAGAGAAATGCAAAACTACAATGAGGAATCACCTCAAACCAGTCAAAATGGGCATCATTAAAAAGTATGCATGTGTGCTAAGTCACTTCAGTCGTGTCTGACTCTTCGTGATCCCATGGACTGCAGCCCACCAGGCTCCTCTGTCTGTGGGATTCCCCAAGCAAGAATCCTGGAGTGGGTTGCCATTTCCTCCTCCAGGGGATCTTCCCAACCCAGGGATCGAATCTGTGTCTCTTATGTTTCCTGCATTGGCAGGTGGGTTCCTTATCACTGAGCCACTGGGGAAGCCCCATTATATACAAACAATAAATGCTGGAGAGAATGTGGAGGAAGGGGAATCTTCCTACACTGTTAGTGGGAATGTAAATGGATACAACCACTATGGTGAATAGTATGAAGTGTCCTTAAATAAATAAAAATAGAGCTACCATATGATCCAACAGTCTCATTACTGGTCATATATCCAAAGAAAACTAATTTGAAGAGATACAAACATCCACATTTTCATAGCAGCACTATTTGCCATAGCCAAGACATGGAAACAACCTAACTGTCCATCAACAGATAAATGGATAAAGAAGATTGGTACACATACACACAATGGAATACTACTCAGCCATAAAAAAGAATGAAATAATGCCTTTGGCAGCAACATGGATGGACCTAGTGATTATCATAGGAGGTGAAGTAAGTCAGATAAAGACAAATATGATATCACTTATATGTGGAATCTAAAATGTAATACAAATGAGCTTATTTACAAAAAAAATACAAACTCAGAGGTGTAGAATACAAACTTATGATTACTAAAGGCAAGGAAGTAAGGGATGAATTAGGACTTTGGGAGTAGCAGATGCAAATCACTATATATAAAACAGAAAGGCCCTACTATGTAGCACAGGGAACTATATTCAATATGTTTTAATAAACTATAATGAAAAAGAATATATATACACACACACATATATGGATATATATAACTGAATCATGGTGCTATATACCAGAAACTAACATTGTAAACACATGGTTTACAACATTGTAAACCAATTGTAATTTAATAAAAACATAAATAAATATCTTCAGCTTGCATACAGCTTGGAGGAAAAGCATGTATTGAGATACACACACACACTAGGAAGAGCTAAGTAAAAGAGATAACACATATTAGCATTTAGGGAGTTCATAGAATCAGGTAACACTTTTTGACTAGGAGAATTAGTGTCTAAGATGAATATGATGATAGATAGAAACAAAAACATTTTTTTTTTTTGAGCATAAATCTTGTTTTACTTCTTTTGTTTGATAGTACAGAAGAGACATAATACAGAACCAGGTGCACACTACTGGGATTAAATGCATGTTAATGTTTTACCATAATCATTTTCAATCTTTAGTTTTACTAGGAACCACCACCTTGCTCATCCAAGCAGTTGTATTAGTTTATACTTCTACCTGTAGTTATACCAATTCCCATCTCCCCACATCTTTTATAACACATGGCATTGTCAGACTTTTGTTCTGCCAGTCTGCTGAGTGGGAAATGGGTTACATGGCTTAATTTTCATTTTCCCTTTTCAAAAACTCCTCAAATATTTCTTGGCCATTTGGATTTCCTTCTTTATGAATATACTGCCCTTCAAATTTGTCCTGGTTCTTCTTGAAGATCTGATCTTCCAGAAGGATGTGGGATTTATGGGATTAATTTGCCAAATTCCATGAAAAACTCTTGTTTTTACAGTTTTTTAGCAGTAAACTCTTTGTATTTTTTTTCAGTGATTGTTCTACAGATTATACTACCTAGCCTTAACTTTGTACAGTCTTTTTTTTTTTTTTTGGTGGTTTTTTTTTTTAATTTTATTTTATTTTTAAACTTTACATAACTGTATTAGTTTTGCCAAATATCAAAATGAATCCGCCACGGGTATACATGTGTTCCCCATCCTGAACCCTCCTCCCTCCTCCCTCCCCATTCCATCCCTCTGGGTCGTCCCAGTGCACCAGCCCCAAGCATCCAGTATCGTGCATCGAACCTGGACTGGCAACTCATTTCATACATGATATTTTACATGTTTCAATGCCATTCTCCCAAATCTTCCCACCCTCTCCCTCTCCCACAGAGTCCATAAGACTGTTCTATACATCAGTGTCTCTTTTGCTGTCTCGTACACAGGGTTATTGTTACCATCTTTCTAAATTCCATATATATGCGTTAGTATACTGTATTGGTGTTTTTCTTTCTGGCTTACTTCACTGTATAATAGGCTCCAGTTTCATCCACCTCATTAGAACTGATTCAAATGTATTCTTTTTAATGGCTGAATAATACTCCATTGTGTATATGTACCATAGCTTTCTTAGCCATTCATCTGCTGATGGACATCTAACAAAAACATATTTTATAAGGCTTTTCATCCTCTGGATTCAAATAATCAGACTTCTTTGACTATAACAAAATAGGGCTGACTGTCCCCTTACAAGTTAGTTGTAATATGTTTTCCTGGTATTTATTTGATCACACCTTTGGTCAACTGCAGTTTGCTTAGCTGCTGCAAGATACTTTTCAAGATATCAGTTTGGGTTTATTTAGGATCTACTCTCCTTTCCTGTCTTCTGCCTGTCCTCCAGGCTACACACATCTTAGTGTTTCCTTGTAGCTGGAATTTTACGGGGATAAACCAAAAGCTTCACCATGGGATGCTTCCTTCCATTCTTTAGTAAAACCTTATACTCAAGGAGGAGAGTATTCCTGGTGGGGTTGAGAGAAAGGATGAGAGTCTGTGCATTTGCAGGCTGCAAGGGGAGAAATGGAGATATTTCCCCAGGCCAAGGAGGAGGTAGAGGTCTCTGGGTTTCACAGGCAACAAGAACAACATGGTTTCCAGTTCTGTACTTCACTCCAGTGTAACGAGAAAACATCTGGAGGGTAGACTGGCACATTTAAGGAGATGGTTATTTGACCCTTGGCTCCTGGTTCTTGCCAACATAATAAAGAATCACCTGCCAGAACTTGGCATGGAATCCTAGAGATAATATTCCTCCAGAAAGCATATGGACTGGAACAACATGGCCAGAAACAACCACCATAACAGACAGAAGGGTAGAATTTGCTAGATTTCCCCAGAGGCCCATGAACCTTCAACAAATGACTGGGAGAGGACTCCCTACCCATGTTCTCTTGCATACTTGAGTTTGGGAACCAAGTCGTATCCACCACATACATCTCTCCAATAAAAGTAAATATTGATTTGCAGCTTTGTGAAAGAAAAAAAAAATATGTGTGCGAAAAAAAACTGTATGGACTTAGAGACAGGGAAAATAAAATCCTGCTGATAGATTCATCTCCAGCTGTTACCAAGCAGTGTACCCTGGACCTGGCCACTTGAGTAAGCATCTCATTTTATCTCTGACCAGTTGTCAGACATCATTTCATTTCCACAAAAAAAAAAAGTGGTAAATTTTATCTGCTACCATAAAGTTTCCCTGAAGCCATTCTGTTTTCATCAGAACCACAGAATAGGGAGAGAGGTCAGGGGATGACATGAATCTATGTAGTCCAGCAAGTCCAATGAACAGAGGTGTGATGTGAAGTATCTTGTGAAGTAACAATCCCATTTTGGAAGTGTGTACACAGTTCTAAATCACTGATATAAGAATTTTTTTTGTAAAAGTCTGTTGGATTTTTGACATTTTCCTTTAAAGTAAAATATTAGAAAAACATAGTATATGCCCTGTTTTCTCCCCAAGTTTTTTTTAAAAAAAGTCACCTTATGAATCTCATACTATGAAGTGGCTTCTGAATTCACTTTCTACATAAAAGGACTATTTGGGGAATACATATTAGATTGGAGAGACTTCAAACAATATTGGTGTTTATAACTATAAATTCTTGTGACAGAAACAATTTTAAAAGGAGACAAAGAAATTTAAGATAAATTATTAATCATTATTTTCAGTTGTGAGTGTTGAACTTTTTAAATGAATAAACCTGTTGACAACTGCCTTAAAAACAACATGGTAACTAGCTCTATCATTCAGTCAAACTTTTCAATTTAATTTCAGATGCACTAAAACAATTGTCCTAATTTCTCATGATTTAGTATATCTAGAATATAAATTTTAGGGGTCACCTCAATGATAAATTTAAAAGTAATTTTTGTTGTTCAGTCACTCAGTCATGTCCGACTCTTTGTGAGCCCATGGACTGCAGCATGCTGGGCTTCCCTGTCCTTCACCATCTCCCAAGGTTTGCTCAGACTCATGTCCATCGAGTGGATGATGCCATCCACCCATCTCATTCTCTGTCATACACTTCTCAAAGTAATTTAGAGGAAAAAAATAATTTAGAGAAAATAGTTTACAGAAATCATAACTTATCTCAAATAATTTACAGAAAAATAATGATGGTATACGCCAGGTAACCATGGCGGAAGACTTAAAAAGTAACTTCAATAATTATAAGAAACAGGAATGCAAAACTGACTGAAAGAATTCAAATAATGCTGTTTTATGGAATTTGTGAAAAGGTAATTATGTTATTTTAAGCATGCATTGATAACTGAATTAATTAGTAAATAGACATCTATTTTACATACAACTTTAAGACTTTAATTATTAGTTAACTTTTGGTAAACAAAAGACTTCTTGAAGAATATGTTCCATTGTGGAAATCTTTTCATTTGATACTATTTTACATGTACAGTTGTTGAATTTCTGATTCAAGGTAGTTGTTAAATCCTCATATGCTTGTTTAAGTGTATTTATTTCTGTTCGGAGTTTAATTTGCTGTTTTTCTTCTGCTTCCTGACTTTCATTTGGAGAATTATCTACAGTTGATGTGTTTGGAATTTTGTATTCTGAAGTTTCCCAATAGATCTGTAGGATTTGTTGGTTTTCCTTAAATGAATTTTTGTGGTACTGCATTTTATAAAATTCTCAGTTTAAAGATACTCTATTCTATCAGTGTAGACACTTGAGTAGATTTTATTGCTGTTCTGGTTGGGGGAGCAGTTACAGGTTTTGAGAGTCTATGGCTTGTAGATCCTCAATGTTGTCTTGAAACCCTGTATTTTGCCCTTTTGCTTCTTTTCCCCTTCATTCAATTGTCAAAAGGTGTTTATTGTCTCCCTTTCTGCCCTTTTCGTCCTTCAGAAACTATGTCTATCAAAGTGACCTTTAAATCACACATACTTATAGGTCTTTTCTTGTAGTCTATGCTCTGATCTACCAAGAAACATTTTTAGAATTTTCATACCATTAGTGGTGATTTTGCAGTAGGCTTAGACCTCATAGTTAACTGTGCCTTCTCTCCCGCAGTTATTCTGTCTTTATTTGTCACAAAGCTTTAACCAGGGCAGGAATAGAGTGGGAGGATTAGCAATTACAGCTGGGATCTGGCTATTTTTCCTGTACTTGACATATTGTGAAAATTGAAGATTCTTAACTTTAAATTATGAAGAGGTGATGATGTGTTTATCATGATATATATACAAATGATATATCATGAGATATGTGTGTACAGATACGTACACATATCTACATCTACATTTGTTCTTAATGTTTTGTACTGTTTGGTAGGAAATACTGAAAGAGGGTAGGTAGGTAACTGCCTTTCTCTTCAGTATCTAACAGCTTTTTTTAAGTGTTCATTATCTTTCTTTTCCTTTACTTTCTTTCTAATCTTTGTCTCTTCCTTCTTCCTAGCTTTCTCCTTCAAAATATATTATGTAATTAAAATATAAACTTTAATATTTATGACAGAAGTATTTATGCTTGAATTCTTCCTTTCAAAGCAACTGTGCTATGATAAAGAAAAGTAGTATTTCTAAGCCACATGGCCTTCATTTCTTACTCTCAAGACAGAAGAGAATAGAAATCAGCCTGGTGTATGATTTAACCTTTTTTTTTTTTTTAATGAATACGGAACATCATGGCACAAATTTTTATTTAACTTTTTAAAATGTTGGACTTTGTGTTTAATTGCACACTTTGAATCAAAGAACACAAGGTAACCAGCCATGCTGTATTTTTATGTGTTTTCACTTATTTAGACTATTCACATTATACAGCCAAAACATCAAGCCATTTAATGGAATTATTTTTCTCACTTCACTTCTATATGTGGTTCCTTTCTTTTAGAGTGTTTATAGCTCCTATACTTTTTTCAAAGTCTCTAGTCAGAAGTCAAAGA
The DNA here is from genome assembly GCF_029407905.1 of Bubalus kerabau. Taxonomy (NCBI): domain Eukaryota; kingdom Metazoa; phylum Chordata; class Mammalia; order Artiodactyla; family Bovidae; genus Bubalus; species Bubalus kerabau. The sequence continues at coordinate 29,422,305 of NC_073645.1, forward strand.
AACTATTTAGACGTTTTACAAACTATGAAGTTTGCATTTTCATTCTTTCTTCATCATATACAATCCTTGCAGGTGGTGTTTATTTTGTGGTTTACCTGACACATTATAAATCCAATTGTCAAATCAGGCTATGATTGGAAACAATTCCTAAGCCACTATAACCAGCAGGGTGACATTGGCATTGAAGGACTCATGCACAGAACATGTAAGAAGCAGCCTCAGTAAAGAACTAATCAGAGTTCCTGTGTGATAAGGCTGGAATGTAGACGAATACAGCTAAGGAAGGACAGAGAGCCAATCAGGAGACGGGAAAGGACAGATAGACCAGAGAGTTGGTTGGAAGCATGTGCCATCAGCAGTCCTCAAGGAGATCATAAACCTACATGGCCTCCAGTCCAGCCCAAAGTTTCTTTTGTTTCCAAAAGAACTCTATTTTTAGACAAAGTTGGCAAATACATTTCAACTTTCACACTAACTCTAGTCAATTGACAATGAAGTATGGAACTTTCATGAGTGGAGAGATAATGCATTCCATTTTGCCTAGAATGTTCTCATTTCATACTTTTATTCAAGCATTTATTAATAGCTCTCTCTGAGACTCTCTGAAGAGCCCTACCTTCAACAATCAATTATGTTGTCACCTCACCTACGAGAAAGATCCTAAGTCCTCCTAAAACTCTACAAGAATGTTTTTGATTGATTTGTGATGTCTCCCCAGGGTTAAGAGTAGTTTAAAAAGCTGGGAGAGTTGGCAGCGTAGCATATGTACCTCATGTTCGCCATGTCCAAATTAATGGATGAACCTGACACAAATACTTTGTTTAACCAGAAGAATAAGAAGAATAAAGGAAGTCAAAAAATGGGACTCTACAACTTGACAACATACTCTATATTGGAAAATGTGAAAAATATAAAAGGAAATGGTGATTTTATTTAAGATGAACAAGTGAAGTTGCTCAGTCGTGTCCAACTCTTTGTGACCCCATAGACTGTAGCCTACCAGCTCCTCCATCCATGGAATTTTCCACTCAAGAGTCCTGGAGTATATTGCCATTTCCTTCTCCAGGGCATCTTTCTGACCCAGAGATAGAACCCAGGTCACCCACATTACAGGCAGACGCTTTACCATCTGAGCCACCAGTGAAATGATTAATAAAATTTTAATATCATTTTCTGGTTTTATTGATTGTAAGAGGAACATCTTTCACATTGTATCATAGTTGAAATCAAGAAACATGTTACAATTGATGGACGATTGTCAGTTCATTACCGGCATATATGTTCTTAGTGCTACATGAAATAGTAGTACATTGTACCTTCCCTGATTTACTTTTCTCTTACCCTTTTCTTAAGAACTGTGTCCTAGGAATTCAATTCTCTAAAATGGAGTGACCCATTAGGAATAACTCTGAAGTGAATTTAGGAATAACCCATAAGGAATAACTCTGAAGTGAACCCCTGAGTTTCTCTGGATGACTTTTTCTGAAATCACATTCTTTCTTGGCTTTTTCCCTGTAGTGGGCAGAATGATGACCCCTCAAAATGTCCATATCCTAATACCCAGAATTATCTGTGAATATGTTACATCACATGAAGAAGGGAAATTAAGGTTGTAGATTGGATTAAGTGGATATACTGTTAATCAGATGATCTTAAATAGGGAGATTACAGTACATGATCTGGGTATGACTATTATAATCACAAACATGGTTGAATGTGGAAGAGGAAGGTAGATGAGGAGGTCAGGGTGATGAAATGTGAGAAGAAATCCAACTGCTATCACTGGCATTGAACATGAGCCAAAGAATGGTGGTCTCTAAGTTGGAAAGCCAAGGAAATGCATTTTTCTCTACAGCCTCCAAAAAGGAGAACAGTCCTACCAATGTTGATTTCAAGCTAGTGAGACCTATGTTGTGATTCTGACCAATTAAACTGTAAGACTTAAAACAAAACAAAAAAAAAAAGGTATGCTGCTTTAAGCTACTAACTTTGCAATAATTTATTACAACAGCAATAGGAAATGAATACACTCTTCTTTCCTGTGCTCCTTAAAACTTTTCAATGCTCTATTGCACTTAGGAAAAATCTCGCATTCTCAGTTTGGCTTACAAGGTTTTGCACGACCTTCCCTCTGCCTGTATGTGTCAACTTCCCTCAGATGCTCATGAAAAGCAATTTCCTTTCTTTCCATAGTTTTGCATCTGCCCTATCCTTTCCCTGAAATGCTCTTCCTTTCTTTGCTCTTGGCCCACTTCTACTCATCACTCATGTCCTGCTGCTGCTAAGTCATTTCAGTTGTGTCCGACTCTGTGCGACCCCATAAACAGCCTCCCACCAGGCTCCCCCGTCCCTGGGATTCTCCAGGCAAGAACACTGGAGTGGGTTTAATATTTCTTTTCCTTAGGGAAGACTATCATGTTTTCCAGACTTCTAAGGATTTCATGAAACCTGGTAAAAATTTACTAATCATTCTGTGTGATTTACTGTTTCAAATCTCTCTCCTCTACTAAATGGTAAATTCCATGGGAGCACAAATACCTTCCTTATGTTCATCCTTATGAATGCAAGCCTATTATGAAAACTGGCACAAAAGTATTTCCTGATTAAATGATAACTTCTGTGAGGCAGACACAGATGAGACAAACTTGAAAATCAAAGAAGATAATAACTTGCCCTAAGTTCACACGTCTGGTAAGGGGCAAGTCTAGGATTCAAATTAAGGAGATTTGTTCTTGTTGTCAAAGTATTAGTGCTTATCAGAAAACACTCTATTATATTACCTCTCATAGACTTAAAAAACAACTTTTGAGTATAATAAATACATAGTCAAACGCATATAAAATATAGGGTAGGGCCAGGAATCAAGAAGACATTTAACATGTGAGCAGTAAATAAATGCACAAAAAGATAGTTGGAAATCACATGTGCTTATAGAGAAAACATATGAGTAGACAATAGCACTACCATGAGAAAACGGTACTCTATCCTCATCAGAAATCCCTTTAATCAAGTAGAAGCAACTGCTGATTAAACTTCTGATGGTTTCTCTGATTTCAAGATGTCTTTTCGATATAAACAGTAACATTAACAGTGTGTTGACCTGATTTTGCAGGCCCCATGTCTACTGTGGTTTCATTAAATGCTAGTGAAAAAGTTAATTTCCCTCAATAATTCAAGTTCACTTCCAGTCCCTGAAAACAAAGTTATCCCTCCTAACCATTAATAAATTGGTCGAATGTTAAATAGCACTTTAATTTTGTTTCACTAATGTTCATTAAACAACCAAAAAGGGAAACAAGTTGATTATGTCAACCTCACAATTTTTAATTAAAATGAAAAAAAGCAGGCACTTCTAATTTGCAAACATAGAGAAAGCTTCAGACAGCAAACAGATAAAGTTTACTGTGCATACTGCAGGAAGAAAAAAAAAATTTGTGGTTAATTAAAACTTCAGTCATTTTAAATGTCTCTACCGCAAACACAAATTGCTGCTTTGCATCTTCCAATAAGCCTCCAAACACTGTGAAATGTCTCATAAGAAGAATCTTGAATATTGGTGGTCAATTTTGTTATTGTATTTTGAATCATGAGCAATTGAACACTTTATAGAGGAAACACAATAGTGAAAGAAGTTACTGGCTGGGAATCAGAAAACTGTGGTTCTACTTCTCTTTGTCTTTTTTCTTATTCACACCGTGGTTGGGAGTATCATGTCACTACATCTTCCGTGCCTCAGTTTTTAGTAAAATAATACTCTTGGAAAAGCTGTATTTTTATTATTCTTCTTATTTGATTTCCATTTATTTTCTTATATATACATTTTGGCAATAGGAGCTTGGAGCTGCCTTAGAACTGGGTCCTCAATTCAAGCCAATTCAGTATCAGGTAAGAATATTCATCGACTAATTCACTTTGTCAGCCTGACACTTAAGAATTTGATTCGGATACAAGGTGGCAGCTGGTCAACTCAGTTTGTCTAAAAACCACAGACATTCTTTTATCTTACTGTCTGAATAGACAAAGGAAATATACAAACTTATCAATCCTCTTTCCTTCAGTCAAGGAAAGATAGAAAAGTTACGAGTCCCTGCAAAGTAACCACTTTTCAGAGTACCACTAGTGAAAACACTTTGCTACAGAAGTGGTCATAGAAAAAGAGGTATAAAATGTGAATCCTATTTTAAATGCATTTGGAGAACTTGCTATATAAGAAAGCCTTGCAAAGAACACAAAAAATAAAAGAAATTTGTACATAGATCACATAATCGATTTTACTTTTATCTTTTAATTTTATCTGTACTTTAGGTGCACAGAGTTAAATTACATTATTCAAGCCCTCTGTTTCACTGTATTATTTTCCCTTTGTTTCTCATCCCTACTGCTATTGCCCTGCTTCTGAAAGGTGCTCACACTAGTGTTTTTAATATATATCTTTCCAATTTCCCTGCTGTGTACCTATTTAGATATATGTGTATCCTTGGAAAATATATGGTGTTAACATGTGTTTTTAATTTGCATAAATGGAACTATAAATCTTATTCTTGCTCCCTTTTCTTATTAACATGTTTGTGAGACATAGCCTAATTGCAATAAATCTAGCTCTTTGCTTCTGACTCTGCATCATATTTTATTTTGTGCATATACCATATTTTAATTAATCATTCCCCGGGAATGGGTATATAGGTTGCTTCTAACTAGTGACAGCCATCATCACAAAAAGAAGGTTGATATGAAAAACCTGTGTGTGTCTTTTTATAAATTTATGCAGGGTTTTTATTTATTTATTTATTTATTTTTTGGATATAAACCTTGGAACAAAATTTCTTGATGTTAATGATATAAAAATACAGCCTATATCCTAGGCACTGATAATCTCTTCTTCACAATGAACCATTTAATCACCCACTAGCAATATACAAAAGTTTATTATAGTCTCATCAGTACATTAATACATGCCAATTTTGTAATTTTGCAATTTTTTAACTAAAAAAGATATCTTTTGTTCAAAATCGAACAGTTTTACTATAAAGTCACATAGAACATTATGTTTCTGCAAATTTTCAGCTATTTATGTGCATCTCTCCCCTATATTTCATTATTAACTAGAGCTACATTTTTCTAATGTTAAAACATAATTACATTTCTGTAATATACTATTGGTTCATGATGTATTTTTTTAATATTCCATTAAACAATGGTTTTATTTGCTTCTGTTAGGTTTATTTAACTCAAAAATGTTACATCTATATTTAAAAGTGAAACTGACCTATGCTTTCTGTTCTTATACTACCTTTAAATTGTTTGGGTATCAATAAAAATTAACTTTATTAAAGCAACTGAATAATTCCCTTCATTATTTCATTTTGTTTTACCTTTTATAACCTCTTATATAAGATTTGGGTTATCTGTTTTTTGAAAAATTAGCAGAACTCCCATTTAAAATAGGCCCAAGATTTTTGATGGAAATGGAGTTAGATGTTTCATTACTAAATTAAATTTTTGTTACTATCATTGTATTATTTATTGTTTCATTTTCAGTCAATTTTGGCATTTTATAGTTCCCAAAATGCATCAAGTTAATCTAGATGTTCATGCTTATTGATACGTAAATTGCTAAAAGTAGTCTTTCATTTCCAAAACCAATAATATGTATAATCATTTAAGAACAAAAGAAAAATGCAAATATAGTAGAAAAGAATGCAGGGAATAATGAGGAAATGTATATTCCTTCTTTACTGATTATAAAGTTATACTGAGACAGGCTGGGACCTGGGACCTTTTCCTGCAGGGTTTGCACCTGGACAATATGCAAAGAAACTATGTGGGACTAAAAATAATGGGTGCATGTACAGTCATGCCAAATTATGAACAAGATACTAAAAGAATAAAAAAAACTCAACTGCTGCTTCTGAAGAGCCAGGAGAAAGAGCCATATGTTGGCTCCAAAAGCAGGGTACTGTGCATGCCCCCCTGCACCTAACAGCACCAAAGGGGTGGACAAACCACCCAAGTCACCCCTCAGACCTGACCTCAGGACCAATCTTAACATCAACTCATGTAAGGAACCAACTGGTCTTTCTTGGGGAGCAGACAAGAAAACCTGTTACTTGTTTTGCTCCCTCCTGCTGCAGCAGAGGCCCTAGTAAAGCCTTCCTCAATTTCTTGTCTGGCCTTTATCAATTTCTATAGATTAAGGAAGGCTAAGCCCCTGGTCAATATCAATATCTAGCATGCATACAAATTCATCAAAATGTATTCATTAAATATCTGTAAATTTATAAGTATACCTCAATAAATCAATAAAAAGGCAATTATAAAATGAGCATATAACTGGCTTTAAAGGCTACTTTGTGTGCTGTGCTGTGCTCAATTGCTCAGTTGTGTCTAACTTTTTGCAACCCCATGGATGGAAACCTGGCAGGCTACTCTGTCCATGGGGAATTTCCGGGCAAAAAGACTGGAGTGGGTTGCTGTGCCCTCCTCCAGGGGATATTCCCAACCTAGGGTTCGAACCCAGGTCTCCTGCATTGCATGCAGATTCTTAACTGTGTGAGTTACCAGGGAAGCCCAAGAATATTGGAATGGGTAACCTATCCATTCTCCAGGGGAACTTTCCAACCCGGGAATTGAACTGGGGTCTCCTGCATTGCAGGCAGATTCTTTACCAGCTGAGCTATGAGGAAAGCCCAAAGGCTAGTTTAGACATCAACAAATTTAACAATGATTACAGGTGATCAAAAATGAGTGTTCTCTATTTTCGGTTTTTAAAGACCCTCCAAACAAATGCAAAATGGAATTACCATATGACCCTGCAATCCCACTCCTGGCATATATCTGGAGAATATTTTAATTTAAAAAGACATCTACATCCCAATGCTCATAGCAGCACTAAAGGTATGGAGGTAACCTATATGTCTATGAGCAGATGAATAGATACATAATATGTGGTTTATATATATGTATATATACACTCAATAGAATATTAGTTCCATTTAGTCGCTCAGTCATGTCCAACTCTTTGCAACCCCTTGGACTGAAGCACACCAGGCTTCTTTGTCCATCACCAACTCCCAGACTTGCTGACACTCCAGGATGTCCATCGAGTTGGTGATGATATCCAACCCTCTCATCTGCTGTAGCCCCATTCTTCTCCTGCCTTCAATCTTTCCCAGCATCAGGGTCTTTTCCAATGGCTCAATTCTCTGCATCAGGTGGTCAAAGTATTGGAGTTTCAGCTTCAGAATCAGTCCTTCCAATGAATATTCAGGATTTATTTCCTTTAGGATGGACTGGTTGGGTCTCCTTGCAGTCCAAGGGGCTCTCAAGAGTCTTCTCCAATACCACAGTTCAAAAGCATCAATTCTTCAGTGCTGAGCTTTCTTTATAGTCCAACTTACATTCATACATGACTACTGGAAAAACCATAGCTCTAAATACAAGACCTTTGTCAGCAAAGTAATGTCTCTGCTTTTTAATATGTTGTTTTTAACATGTTTTAACATGTTTTTAACATATGTTTTAATATGTCCACATTGGTCATAGCTTTCCTTCCAAGGAGTAAGCATCTTTTAATTTCATGGCTGCAGTCACCATCTGCAGTGATTTTTGGAGCCCAAGAAAATAACAGGAGCCCTGTTTCCATTTTTTCCCCATCTGTTTGCCATGAAGCATTGGGACCAAATACCATGATCTTCACTTTTTGAATGTTGAATTTTTAAGCCAGATTTTTCACTCTCCTCTTTCACTTTCATCAAGAGGCTCTTCAGTTCTTCTTCACTTTCTGCCATAAGGGTGATGTCATCTGTGTATGCAAAGTTGTTAATATTTCTCTCAGCAATCTAGATTCTAGCTTGTGCTTCATCCAGCCCAGCATTTCTCATGATGTACTCTGCATACAAGTTAAATAAGCAGGGTGACAATATACAACCTTGATGTACTCTTTTCCCAATTTGGAGCCAGTCTGTTGTTCCATGTCTGGTTCTAACTGTTGCTTCTTGACCCATATACAGATCTCTCAGGAGCCAAGTAAGAAGGTCTGGTATTCCCCTCTCTCTCAGGATTTTCCACAGTTTGTTGTGATCTACACAGTCAAAGGCTTTGGCATAATAAATAAAACAGAAGTAGATGTTTTTCTGGAATTTTCTTGCCTTTTGATGATCCAGCAGATGTTGGCGACTTGATTTCTGGTTCCTCTGCCTTTTCTAAATCCAACTTGAACATATGGAAGTTCACAGTTCACGTACTGTTGAAGCCTAACTTGGAGAATTATAAGCATTACTTTGCTAGTGTGTGAGATGAGTGCAACTGTGTGGTAGTTTGAACTTCTTTGGCATTGCCCTTCTTTGGGATTGGAATGAAAACTGACCTTTTCCAGTCCTGTGGCCACTGCTGAGTTTCCAAATTTGCTGGCATGTTGAGTGCAACACTTTCACAGCCTCATCCATTAGGATTTGAAATAGCTCAACTGGAATTCCATCACCTCCACTAGCTTTGTTCATAGTGATGCTTCCTAAGGCCCACTTGACTTCTCTCATTCCAGGATGTTTGACTCTAGGTGAATGATCACACCTTTGTGGTTATTTGGGTCATGAAGATCTTTTTTGTATAGTTCTTCTCTGTAGAAGAATTATAGAATATTGCTAAGCCATTAAATAGTATATTAAATATAATAAACAGAATATTGTTCAGCCATTAAAGAGAAAAAAAAAAGAAAGAATGCCAGTTCCAGCAACATAGATGGACATAGCTTCCTCCATGGAAGAAAAGCTATGGCAAACCTAGACAGTATATTGACAAGCAGAGACAATACTTTGCTGACAAATGCCTGTCTAGTCAAAGCTATGGTTTTTCCAGTAGTCACGTATGGATGTGAGAGTTGAACCATAAACTAGGCTGAGCACCGAAGGATTGATGCTTTTGAGCTGTGTTGCTGGAGAAGACTCTTGAGAGTCCCTTGGACTGCAAGGAGATTAAACCAGTCAATCCTAAAGGAAATCAACTCTGAATATTCACTGGAAAATCTGATGCTGAAGCTCCAATACTTGGCCACCTGATGCAAAGAGTAAACTCATTGGAAAAGACACTGATGCTGGGAAAGATTGATGGTAGAAGGAGAAGGGGATGACAGAGGATGAGATGGTTGGATGGCATCACCAACTCAATGGACATGGGTTTGAGCATGCTCCGGGAGATGGTGAAAGGCATGGAAGCTGGTGTGCTGCAGTCTATGGGGTCACAAAGAGTCAGACATGACTGAGCAACTGAACTGAACTGAGAGATTATCATGTGAAGAGAAGGAAATTAAAGACAAATATCATATGATATCCTTTATATGTGGAATACAAAACTAATACAATTATGTAAAGTTTAAAAATAAAATAAAATTAAAAATAAATAAATAAACAGTAATACAACTTAAAAAATGATACAAATGAACTTATTTACAAAATAGACTCACAGACATAGAAAACAAACTTATGGCTACTAAAAGAGATAACAGGAAGGGGAAATGAATTAGGAGTTTGGGACTAACTTACACACATTGCAATATATAAAACAGATAAATAGCAAGGACCTACACAGAACTATGTTCAATATTTGGTAACAACATATAATGGAAAAGAATCCTAAAAGGAATACACACACACACACATACACATACACACACACACACACACACACACACATATATCTATATAAAACTGAATCACTTTGCTCTACACTTGAAACATACATTTTAGTTTAATTATATTCAATAAAGAAAGAGTAGTGCAGCATAAAAAAAAAAGACATGTATATTTCATGGAACTTAGCACTTCATCAAAATATGATATTAAAGATTATAAATTATGAGGCAATTTATAATGATATATATGTTTTAAAAATATCCTTTGGGTTAAGTTGACAGTAAAATACAGTTAAAAGAAAAAAAGAATATTGACCCTAAGGTTACGAGTCAAACTATCTAGATTCCAGTAAAAAACAAAAACACCATGAGCTATTGACTTTTCTGGGTTGCTTGGCTGACATTCTGGACCAAGTTCCCTCTGTGAAATAAGGGGTTTTAATGGCTCAGACAGGATTCCCTGGTGGCTCAGATGATAAAGAATCTGCCTGCAATTCAGGAAACCCAGGTTTGATCCCTCGGTTGGGAAGACACCCTGGAGAAGGAAATGGCCACCAACTCCAGTGCTCTTGCCTGGAGAATCCCATGGACAGAGGAGCCTGGTGGGCTACAGTCCATGGGGTCGCAAAGAGGTGGACATGAGCGAGTGACTAACACTTTCACTCTCATGTCAATGGCTCAGACAGTAGAGTCTGCCCACAATACAGGAGACCCAGGTTTGATCCTTTGGTTGGGAAGATCCTCTGGAGAAGGAAATGGCAACCCATTTCAGTATCCTTGCCTGGAAAATACCACGGACAGAGGAGCCTGGCAGGCTACAGTCCATGGGATCACAAAAAGTTGGATTTGACTGAGCAACTAATACTTTGAAATTAGATAATAATTAAGTTTTCCTTTTACTACTAAAATTTATAAAATGAATGAACAAAGTTTGCAATTCCATGTTAAATCAAAACTGAGCACCCTTTGTTAACTCATTCTTCCAGTTGAGGTTTTGGCAAAAAAAAAAAAAATTAAGTAAAATGACCTTCACCTTTGAATAGCCCACCTGATGGGACTGAAAAGAAGGATTATTGCTCTCAACAAATGAGTCTCAAAGGTGGGATTCTGCCAGGGAGAAAATCTAACCATATTTCAGTTGGTCTGTCAATCAACTCAATTATATGTTTAAAGTGAATAAACACAGATAAGCAGAGATGGAAGAATTTATCATGTTCTCCCACTCCAGAGCCGTCTATTTAGACTTCCATTCAAATTTTGAATTGAACTTCGGGTTTCACAAGGGAAGATGAGTGGTGAAATGTACAGCTGTAAATCAGCAGCTTTCACATCCACCTTGTTTTTCGATGCTTGGTGTTCAAAGGAAGTTACCTCTCTGTCTAGGTCCTGTATCCTCATATGGTGAAGAAAGTAAAAGCCATCATATTTGTAAGAAAAGATAGGAAGATAGAATGAGAAATAAATATGAAAGGCTTTTAAATTATTTTTAAAAACTATAGACATTTCTGCACTAATGATGCTATTTTGAAACCCGGAGAGTGGCAGTTTAACCCAATCTGTACTCTCTGGGTTAGGTCAGGCTGGCATGTGTGTCCATAGGGAAAGGCAACTGGAAAAAGAAGATAGAGATTAAATTCAGGCATGCACATTATAGTCACCAAGCCGACAGAAAAAAAGGAGTCACTGTGATAGAATAATACAGGCATGAGATCATCAACTGAACGATTTAAAATTTTTCTAAGATATTATTTTCCTTTTTAGCCTTTAGCCATTATATATGATGCATGCTGTCCTATTATTTCTATAAAGTTATACTCTAATAGAGTGCCACTGCAAATGTAAAGAAAAGGATTCATGTTGCTATGCATTTCCAAACAACACTAACCAGACATATATATACATACACACCTGCTTGTATTTAGGGCCCTCAAGGTGGTGCTTGTGGTAAAGAACCCACCAGCCAAAACAGAAGACATGAGATGTTGGTTGTGGGTTTGATCCTTGGGTCAGGAAGATCCCCTGGAGGAGGGCATGGAAACCCACTCCAGTACTCTTTCCTGGCTGCTGCTGCTGCTGCTAAGTCACTTCAGTTGTGTCCAACTCTGTGTGACCCCATAGACAGCAGCCCATCAGGCTCCCCCGTCCCTAGGATTCTCCAGGCAAGAACACTGGAGTGGGTTGCCATTTCCTTCTCCAATGCAGGAAAGTGAAAAGTGAAAGTGAAGTTGCTCAGTCGTGTCCGACTCTTAGTGACCTCATGGACTGCAGCCCACCAGGCTCCTCTGTCCATGGGATTTTCCAGGCAAGAGTAATGGAGTGGGTTTCCATTGCCTTCTCCAACTCATTCCTGGAGGATCCCATGAACAAAGAAGCCTGGCAGGCTATACAGTGCATGGGGTCCTACAGAGTCAGACACGACTGAAGTGACTTAGGGTGCATGCAGGCATATTTGTATTTATATTTACATGCCATAAGGCACAGCATGTGCAATCAGTTGAATACAGAAGTGAGATTCTGACAACCAAGAAGAAAATCAGAGGTGTAGAACAGGAATGTGTTTGAAATACAAATGTGATGTGAGATTTAGAGAATAAATCATTTAATATTATTGGGGAATCATTAAATCACTATGCCCAACTTGTTTTATACATTCTCATTTATACATTATATATGCCTTATGCCAACAAACATATCTTTATTTTTTTATTTATTTTAATTGGAGGCTAATTACTTTACAATATTGTAGTGATTTTGCCATACATTGACATGAATCAGCCATGGGTGTATATGTGTTCCCCATCCTGAACCCCCCTCCCACCTCCCTCCCCATCCCATCCCTCTGGGTCATCCCAGTGCACCAGCCCTGAGCACCCTGTCGCATGCATCGAACCTGGACTGGCGATCTGTTTCATATATGATAATATACATGTTTCAATGCTATTCCCTCAAATCACCCCACCCTCACCTTCTCCCACAGAGTCCAAAAGACTGTTCTATACATCTGTGTCTCTTTTGCTGTCTCGCATATAGGGTTATCATTACCATCTTTCTAAATTCCATATATATGCATTAGTATACTGTATTGGTGTTTTTCTTTCTGGCTTACTTCACTTTGCATAATAGGCTCCAGTTTCATCCACCTCATTAGAACTGATTCAAATGCATTTTTTTTTTAGTGGCTGAGTAATATTCTATTGTGTATATGTACCACAGCTTTCTTATCCATTTTTCTGCTGATGGTCATCTAGGTTGCTTCCATGTCCTGGCTGTTATAAACAGTGCAGTGATGAACACTGGGGTACACGTGTCTCTTTCAGTTCTGGTTTCCTCAGTGTGTATGCCCAGCAGTGGGATTGCTGGGTCATATGGCAGTTCTTTTCCAGTTTTTTAAGGAATCTCCACACTGTTCTCCATAGTGGCTGTACAAGTTTGCATTCCCACCAACAGTAAAGAGGGTTCCCTTTTCTCCACACCCTCTCTAGCATTTATCGTTTGTAGACTTTTGGATTGCAGCCATTCAAACCAGCATGAGATGGTACCTCATTGCAAACACATCTTTATAGATGATCATTCTGAAACTTGCCTAAGGTCACAGTATCATTCTAGAAAATTCTATTATTCTAGAAAATTATACTAGAACTAAGATTTTAACCTAGGATAATCCTGGTACACTGCATTCCAAAACGTACGTCAGATATCTCCTGTTATTTATGTTTGTGTGGACTCCATTTGCCTTTTGCCTTAACATCTCCAAGAAGAAGGAAAGGATGTTGAATAAGGGTTCTGTCTATTCCAGTTAATTACTTTTGCACACATTCTGATCTTCATTCACCACTATGCTCATCATTACAGACAAGTGATTTCCCCATGTTTCTGCTTCTTGTCATCCTAAGTAGAAAATTTTTGTGAAGATTAGGATATTTAGCCTCTGAAGTCCCATTTCCTATGAATTATACATTAATTAGTGTCAGACTGGATATGGACTCACAGCATACCCAGATGAATTGCACAGATACCAAGGCTAAGCAACACCTCATTTTACTTTCAATCGATTGAACAATGAGGTTAACCATGTTCCATCAAGACTTACTAAGCTAAGAAATATACCAACTTAATGTGCTCTAAAAAAAAGCATTCTTGCTCATGATTTCTGAAACAACATTTATACCTCAATCAAACTAGCAATAAGGGCATCCTTTCTTTCTTTTAAATATCAGACATAATTCATGACATTATCTTTTGCTGTACTGGATATTTCATTGAAGGACTCTGTTCTGATGACCTTGAATATAAAGACCAAGTGCCTTTTTTAATTATATATCAGAGTCATTATGTGATGAATTCTTTCTGGAATTATGAAACTAATGAAAATATATACTAAACTAAGTTATAAGACTTTTTTTTTACAAAATAAAAAATAGTATAATGTTCAAAACATGTTATTCTTTCTTTGTCTTCAATAAACTAACAAGTGCAATTAAAATAACTAATACTTCATTTACATATATACATTTTGAAAGTGAAAGTCACTCAGTTGTGTCTGACTCTTTGCAACCCCATGGACTGTAGTCTGCCAGGCTCCTCCATCCCTGGGATTTTCCAGGCAAGAATACTGGAGTAAGGGTTGCCATTCCCTTCTCCAGGGGATCTTCCCAACGCAGAGATCCAACCCAGGTCTCTCACACTGCAGGTGGATTCTTTACCACGGAGCCACCAGGGAAATGCATTTTACATTTAATATAGGGGGTAATATGCATTTTACCCCCTATATTAAAGTATTCTAAAGAAATAGATATGTGATGAACATGCATAAACAATTATGAGATTCCCTCAAAATTAAGACTCTACATTGGGGATACATATTAGATATAGATTAAAGGGATTTTACTTGGAAGCAATGAGATGGGATTGACTTACATTAGAAAGAGAATTTTATAATGCAGATTTAAAGAAAAAAATGTTCCACTACTTCACCTGTCAAAACAGAATGGCAATCTGGGATAGCCACTTCACACATTTTCACATTTGGTGTGACAGCTGATTTTATGGACAGATGGTAACGCTTTCTTCATATTCAAAGTCAACAGCCACTTCAGCTAGAAGGAAGGCACCTGCCATCTTTTCTACTAGCATCTAATTTCTCCATATGCTACAGAAAATAATTCCACAGACTTTCTTCACGTGACCCAATGACTCTCATGCCAGATGAGGGGAGGGAAGTTAAGCTGCTGAAGATGTTCCCACACAGAGTTGATAACATTCTGAGAAGTACTGGCACTGGAGCAGCATGGGGAACCAACGGAATCATAGCAGGCATCAGGTGACGAGATTTATCTTTTTTATCCTACTCACTTTCCCCACATTGACATTTATCAAAATGAGCTATAAATTATAGTTCCAGAAGATAATTAAAGAAGGGTTCAATTAATATGTAGGTTTGGAAAACACTCTAAAGTATGACTTCTCTGTACATTCGCATGACCCTCTAATTAATTAGTGGTATGAAGAATTCCAGTTTGAAAAATCTAATGTTTGCTAGCATTTATTAAATGTATTTGAACACAGAACTTAAAAAACAATTCTTCTAAAGAATTATTTTATGCCAAAAATATTTTAAGAAATATTTCCCCATACAATCCAAGAATTGTAGTTTTTTTCTATATACAAACATCAGGTTATTCATGCAAAAAGATTTAATCCTCTCTTTCCTTTAATTAAAGAAACACTGTTCCAGAAAAGCTCCATGAGAAAAGGGATTTTTGCATTTTTTTTTCCTCATAGTTTGTTGCATCTCCAATGCCTAGCTGAGTTGCCAATACACAGAAGGAACATCTCATATGTATTGAGTGAGTGGTAAGGCATCGGTTCCTCATCTCTTTTCATCTCTTATCTTCCACTCCAACATCCATAGCTCTCTTAGTCCATGTCAACTGGCCTGACTGTTAGCTCTCTCACTTTGCCTGAGTCTGGTTTTTGGATCTTCTTTGCAGTAAGTAATCTAGCTTACTGCATTCTGACCCACTATTTCTCATGACTCTGAGTCTGCCTTACCTAACTTCTGTTCTACTCTGACCTCTGAACCTGGGTGATTTCTCCCCATTCTGCTTCTTCTGCTCCCATTGTGACTTCTTGCCCGATACCTAAATTCAGATGTGAATACAAAAAAACAGCACAAGAATCAGTACAGGAATAAAGCTCATCCAAAGAATACAGGCCAGCTGGGCTCAGAAAAACATCTAGAAGTACTGTGAATCAGAAGTTTTTTGAACAATCTGAAGCCTGGAATCACCAGTTGGGGCACATAAAGGAGTGGGTCAAGCACCAGAAGCAAACTAATGCCCATGTGCAAGTTAAGGAAGCTGGCCAGAGGGTAAAATCAAATAGGAAACCAGCATAATGAGGAAAAGGATATCAATTCGAACAACAACTAGCTTTTATCTGGCATGTGCACAAGTGTCAGGCGAGCCTCCATGAGTAACAAAGGAGCACTGATACAGATATGCATTATGGCTTAAGATTGAAAGTGTCTGGAATGCTTGACCCCCTCCAGAATAGAACAGTCTCATAATACAGCAGGGAAGGATGTGTTGTGAGGGTGGGACAGAGCACTGAAAGCTTTTCTGTCCTTCTGTAATTCAGGCAAACTAGACAGTGAAACATAATCAGCTTCATTTCTGTTCCCTTACAGAATCAAGCGTCAATGAAAGACAGAGAAGCAAGAATAGAAAGGGTGATTGGTACCCTGAGATGGCATGAATATAATGAAATAATTTCCCCACAGCATTCTTATGACTAAACGTGCTGTGCCAAATGTGGTGAGTCTGAGAAAAAATTCGAGTCATTCATTATGTTTAAAATTGAGTAACACCCATGTGAACAAATGCATATGTACAAGGATGCTTATTGCTTCATTGGTTTAAGTAGCAAAGGATCATAGACAACCTAAATGCATGTCAATAGGAGATGGCCTTGATGTACAGTTATAGTACCTTAACTGCATCAATTAGAGATATTAATATAATAAACAATGCTACATAAATGGAATACTCTGCAATATTAAAAATCACTGAGTGTATCTGTGATATACTGCTAGTTGGAGAAAAAAAAGAACACATAGAAAATTCTGCAAAATTTGTAAATATTTTAGCATATGTGTATATACTATATGTATATATTACATATGCATGAAACATATGTTTATGTATGTATAGTGCATCTCCTGACAGATACAAAAGGAACTGACCATAGTTGCAGCCTCTGAGGGATAGAACATTTTCACTGTAAAACCTCTTGTACCATTAGTAGTTTTTACCACATGCTTGTATTAAGAAATAAAACCCATCCTATTTAGACAATAATACCTATATTTTCTCTCAAAGAGAAGGAGGAGAAAAGAGATAGAGGCCACACGTCACACTTTCACTTCAGAATGTCTCATATATGCTATCATTATGATTAATTCATTTAATAATCGACATAGTAGGAGTTCTCAGTCTGGAGTCCAAACCCACAGAGGATACATGAAAATTGAATGAAAAATTTCTAGTATATCTGCTCATAACCATTATTTCTCAGGAGAGGGTTCATAGCCTTCATCACATTCTCAAAATAAATTAAGAACTAAAAGCTGTTAAGAAACATTGTTTGGCTTGGGCAGATTTTATAAAAGTTTTTTGTCAACTTTTTCAGTTTTTTAAATTATATATTATATTATTTGATAAACTACTCATGTGATATGTTTGCTTAGCGGGGTGATAAATGTTCATCTTTTTTTAGTGAATACTATGGTTTATAATATGAGCCCAAAGTTCTATGATATAAATTTATAACAATGATATCTTACTCTGTGCTTTTTAAATGAGAAAACACAGACCCCTCCTTGGTACTTTTCAGGTGACTAGAGATTCCTCGAACTACAGAACAAACAGAACACATCTTTGGCAGCATCCATTCTACCCAGGAATTGCAAAATTTCATTTTGTAGTAAATCAAAGTTAGATTATGCAATATTCAAACTTATTTTTGAGATAACACTTGAAGTTAAAAGCATTCTGTGTTCCAGGAAAGCACACAATTCTTGGCTATTGCGTCAACACTCCAAGAATTTTCATTCCTTCCCAGCTTAATCTATAGATTCAATGCATCTCCCCAAGTGATTTTGCACACACACACACACACACACACACACACACACACACACACAAATGGAGTCCAAAGTTCACACAGAGGGACTTCCCTGGTCGCTCAGTGGTGAAGAATCCACCTGCCAACGCAGGAGACAAGAGTCAATCCCTGGTTCGGGATGATTCCATAAGCCTTGGGAGAGCTGAACCTGTGCTCCAGAGCCCGGGATCCACAGCCACTGAGCCCAAGAGCTGCAACTACTTAGGCCTGAATGCTCTAGAGCCTATGCTCCACAACAAGAGAAGCCGCCACGAAGAGAAGCCATGGCAACTAGCTAGTAACCCCTGTTTGTCACAACTACAGAACATCCTTTACAGCAACAAAGAAACAGCAAAGCCAAATGAATAAATAAATAGCATTTTAAGAAAGCTCACATAGACCAAAGATCTAGAATAGCTACCTCAATATTGAAGAAGGACAAAATCCAAGGCTGACACTATTCAACTTCAAGACGTTTTATAAAGCTACAGTAATCAAGACAGTGCAGTATTAGTGAAAGAATAGACAAATAGATCAACGTAACAGACTAGAGATCCCAGAAATACCCCCATGTATGTACAGTCAACTGATCTTTAACAAAGGAACAAAGGTAACACAATAGGAACAACTGAACATATGTTTGCAAGCAAAGTGAAATTTGACTCATATCTTATACCCTTAACTAAAAATGGATTACGGACCTAAATAAAAAACTTCTACTCTGTGAAAGACAATGCTAAGAGACTAAGAGAAATCATAGGTTAGTTGAAAATTATCAGCAAAGATGGAACTGATCAGCAATTATTATCCAAAGTTAACAAAGAATTCCTATAACTCAAAAATAAAAAAAAAACATATACTTTTTAAAAATTAACAATAGACCTGAACAGATGCCTCATCAAAGAAGATATATAGATAGCAAATAAGCATATAAAAATATATTCAACATCATGTATCATTAGAGAATTGCAAATTAAAATAACAAGATACTACCACACACAACATATTAAAATACTAAAATGTATAACACTGAGAACTTCAAATACTGGCAAGGATATGGAGCAATAGGAATCCTCATTCATTGCTTGTGGAAATAAAAATGGGATAGCCCTTTGGAAACAGTTTGGCTCTTAGAAAATTAAACATACTCATAATATGATAAAGCAATTTATAGCAGTTCTATTCATAACTGTTCAAAATTATGGAAGCAACCAAACTTTAAATACATGGATAATAAATGGATCCCTGCTGCTAAGTCGTTTCAGTCGTGTCCGATTCTGTGCAACTCCATAGACGGCAGCCCACTAGGCTTCTTTGTCCCTGGGATTCTCCAGGCAAGAATACTGGAGTGGGTTGCCATTTCCTTCTCCATTGCATGAAAATGGATCCTAAACAGGATAAATAAATGGGTAGACATCCAGGCAATGGAATATTCAGTGCTAAAAGCCTTGAGAATAAAGAAAACTTAGAACGCTTATTACTAAGTGGAAGAAGTCAATCTGAAAATTACTGTAAGATTACCATTATGTGACATATTAGAAAATATAAGACTGTGGATACAGTAAAATAATGAGTGATTGCCGAGAGTTAGGGGAGAGAGAGGGATGAATAGACAGAGCAAAATATATTTTAAGTCAGTGAAACCATTCTATATGATCTACCGTGGTGGATATATGACATTATACATTTGTCCAACCTCTAGTGATAAGAACCTGCCTGCCAGTGTAGAAGACATAAGACATATGGGTTCGATCCCTAGGTTGGGAAGATCCCCTGGAGGAGGGCATGGCGATCCACTCCAGTATTCTTGCCTGGAGAATCCCATGGGCAGAGGAACCTGGCGGACTACAGTCCATGGGATTGCACAGAGTCAGACATGACTGAAGCGACTGAACACACACACACATGCACACAAAGTACACCACTGTGAGTGAACTCCAATTTAAACTATGTAGGGTGATAACAAACATCAATGTAGGATCACAGCTTAGAGCAAGTGTATAACAAAACTTTGATGTGGGAATGTTGACAGTATGGGAAATTGTGCTGTGTGGGAACAGGAGGTATATGACAATTTTATAATTTTTTTCTCAGTTTTGCTGTGGACCTAAAACTACTTTTAAAAACTTTATTCATTTTAAAAGGAAAAAATATGAAATTTGCTCTTAAGAAAGACTCCAGCCAATTTTTACAAGGGTATGTCTGATTTTAACTCATAGTAAAATAAGCCCTTTCAAATGAAGAGTTTCTCATAGAACAAAAGAATTTGTTTAACCATATACAACTTGGTGAAAAGAACATCTTTTGGTATAAAGTTTTTTACTGCTTGCTATAAACACAAAGAATCTAGTTAATTATATGCAAATAAGCCTGACTAACACACACCTAAATAACTCAGCCTTGTCTTCATTAAGCTAGAAGATATAGTACATTTCTCAGGGAATTAGACAAGGAATATTAATCAAAGACACTTGTAAGTCCTAATGAGTTTATTGATTGTTGACCTTGATGCTACACTAGAAGCAGAAACCCAAATGACAAGAGTTATTTGAGTAAGCAAATGCTGATCTTCAAAATTTAGAATAAAATTGCTCGTTCATTTTTGAGATACCCTGCCCAAACCATTTTTTTCTCTGTATTTAATATTGTCCCTATTGTCTGCTATGTACCAAGATTCATGAGTGATTTCTATTTTGCAGCAATCTGGATATTTGTGACTGGGAGAGCTGGAAGTTACTGTGAGCTCAGGGTAAAGAGAAAGGGCAGGCAGCGAATAAAAGGCAAAGAACTGAGAAACAAACTGAATTTGTTCATTACTAGCAGTTGACCTTGAAGATGATTTCTCCCCCTCCTCTCATATTCTCAGCACTCAATAGCTTCTTTTCACTTCCTCTTGGCTAAAGTGACTGAAGAGCATATCCCATCACTAATGGGCTTAATGTTAGCGAAGTGCTTTCAACACCATTAGCAATTCCTGAAACATAGTTTTCTTTCTGTACAATAGTTGCTTGGTTACTTTTCTTTAATAAAACACTCTCTGCTCTAAGGGATGATGACTGGATCGAAAGTTTTAAAGTGCGATTTAGCCCTTGTTATTTTCCATTTTAAACCTCTCCATTTGGGCCTTTATCCCATTCCTTAATATCATTGATTTATTTCAATTAAGATTCTCCATGTTCAAGCACCACAATTAGCCGCTGTCACGATTGATTCCCATCCCCAGGGATCTGTACGTGGTTTCAAAATTGACCATTGACAGTTAAGCACTAGTCCATTAGGGGTGAATGAAAAGTGAATGTGGCAAGAATCTTCTAGCAAAGAATTTTGTATAATATTGATAATAAGAGCAATTATAGATAAAGTGCTTACTATGTTTATTATATAAACTGTATACACAAATATATGTGATCTGATCTGATAAAATAAGCTTCTTTATAAACATCTCTTGGCTCTACCATTCTGTAGTTCTCTATTTGTTCTAAGCTTTGACACTGAACTGACTGATAATGATTGCATGTCTAGCTAATAGCAGAAACAGAACCAAAACTCAGGTTCTTTGTGTGCTTTACTCAACGTTCTTCCTCTATATCATTCTTACAGGGCATGCGGAAGAAGAACCCTTGTAATCAGTTCAGTTCAGTCACTCAGTCATGTCTGACTCTTTGCGACCCCACAGACTTCAGCATGACAGGCTTCCCTGTCCATCACCAACTCCTGGAGTTTACTCAAACTTATGTCCATTGAGTCAGTGATGCCATACAACCATCTTATCCTGTCATCCCCTTCTCCTCCCACCTTCAATCTTTCCCAGCATCAAGGGCTTTTCAAATGAGTTGGTTGTTCCCATCAGCAGGCCAAAGTATTGGAGTTTCAGCTTCAGCATCAGTCCTTCCAATGAATATTCAGGACTGATTTCCTTTAGGATGGACTGGTTGGATATCCTTGCAGTCCAAGGGACTCGCAAGAGTCTTCTCCAACACCACAGTTCAAAAGCATCAATTCTTTATTGCTCAGCTTTCTTTATAGTCCAACTCTCACATTCATACATGACTACTGGAAAAACCATAGCTCTGACTAGACAGACTTTTGTTGGTAAAGTAATCTCTCTGCTTTTTAATATGCTGTCTATGTTGGTCATAACTTTCCTTCCAAGGAGTAAGCACCTTTTAATTTCATGGTTGTAGTCACAATCTGCAGTGATTTTGGAGCCCCAAAATATAGTCTCTCACTGTTTCCATTGTTTCCTATTTATTTGCCATGAAGTAATGGGATCGGATGCTATGTTCTTCTTTTTTGAATGTTGAGTTTTAAGCCAGCTTTTTCACTCTCCTCTTTCCCTTTCACCAAGAGGCGCTTTAGTTCTTCTTTGCTTTCTGCCATAAGGGTGGTGTCATCTACATATCTGAGGTTATTGATTTTCTCCCGGCAATCTTGATTCCAGCTTGTGCTTCATCCAGTCTGGCATTTTGCATGATGTACTCTGCATATAAGTTAAATAAGCACGGTGATAATATACAGCCTTGAGGTACTCCTTTCCCGATTTGGAACCAGTCTGTTGTCCCAGGTCCAATTCTTACTATTGCTTCTTGACATGCATACAGATTTCTCAGGAAGCAGGTCAGGTGGTCTGGTATTCCCATCTCTTGAAGAGTTTTCCACAGTTTGTTTTGATCCACGCAGTCAAAGGGTTTGATGTAGTCAATAAAGCAAAAGTAGATGTTTTTTTTGAACTCTTTTGCTTTTTCGATGATCCAGTGGATGCTGACAATTTGATCTCTGGTTCCTCTGCCTTCTCTAAATCCAGCTTGAACATCTAGAAGTTCATAGTTCACATACTGTTGAAGACTGGCTTGGAGAATTTTGAGCATTACTTTGCTAGCGTGAGAGATGAGTGCAATTGTGCAGTAGTTTGAACATTCTTGAGTTACCTGGTGGCTCAGAGGATAAAGCATCTGCCTGCCATGCAAGAGACCTGGGTTCAATCCCTGGGTTGGGAAGATCCCCTGGAGAAGGAAATGGCAACCTACTCAGTATTCTTGCCTGGAGAACCCCATGGACAGAGGAGCCTGGCGGGCTACAGTCCACGGGGTTGCAAAGAGTCGGACACGACTGAGCGAGTTCACGTCACTTGAAGATTCTTTGGCATTGCCCTTCTTTGGGATTGGAATGAAAACTGACCATTTCCAGTCTTGTGTATTTTTCTTTTTACCTCCATGCTTTCCATAAGTGCTTGTCACCCATAAGCTACCAACATTATATTTATTTTTGTATCAACATTGTACTCACCTTTTGAAGCCTTAGTCAAGTTCCATTTGTTAAAGCTAAAAGGAAGCTATCTGCTTGAAGTTTTGTTTGTTGCTCACTCCTGTTCAACTCTTCGGGACCTCAGAAACTGTAGCCCACCAAACTCCTCTGTCCATGGAATTCTGCAGCAAGAATACGGGAGTGGGTTGTCATTCCCTTCTCCATGGGATCTTCCCTGTCTTGGGTTGAAATCTGGGTCTCCTGCATTGAGGGAGGATTCTTTACCACTGAGGCACCAGGGAAGCCCTGCTTGATGTTTTACTTGGAAATAATGACTCCTTCTTCTGAAACCCTTGCTTTCTATCCCTTTCTTAAGGCACTTCCCACATGGTTTACATCAGCAAGTTTCTGGAAAAGAGCAACTGTGCCATTACTCTTTAGGTTGCCAACATGTAGCTTACACATAGTTGGCAACAATACATAGCACAAGAGAGTGAGTAGATACATATCACCTCAATACATTTTCAAGTTCCTTTAAGAACACCTTTGCTATGGTTCTTTCTTTCTGAATTTCCCAAAGTTCTCCTACTAGATTGATACTCTAACAGTTGGATTCAGCCATGTTCACTATATCACAAACAGAAACTCATGGTAATGGAATGTTCACATTAGAGATTAGGTCCCTAAACTAAATAACTGTTTTGAGTTTATACTTTACTAACTTTGGCTTTCATTTATTTTACATAATACCTACTTGCATTCTCTGAAATATCACACTACATCTTTCCTTTTTGCCTGTATCTTAACCCTGCTTTCCAGAATGCTGTTTTTCTATCTGATCCTCTGAGTCAATTTCAGAATACAACTCCAACTTCTCTATGGTCTCTTCCCTGAAATCCACTCTGGGGCCAGCTGACATCTATAATCATGATTGTTTTCCCTTTATTTGTCCCTTCACTGAGACTGATATCACATGGCATTATAATGGCATTGTTCTAATGTCTTTCTTTCCCACAGACTATGAGTGTTTTAAGAGTAAAGGACAGATTCATTTCTTTGTCTCTAGAACCAACCCCCCCAAAAGTTTTCTGCAAATACACATAATGCTGAAATTTGTAATACTAAAGTGAGGACTTAAATTCAAGATGGGCGATAAGTAAGACACTGACCAATCTTATCCTCAGAGCAAGTTCCTGAGCCAAGGAAAAAAGAAATGACAGGGGAGGGGGCTGTGATGTTAAAAAAAAAAAAAATTACCTGGATTAAATGCTATCCAGACATGACAGGAAACCCATGGGATCTGTCCAAAATTTGGAAAAGAATAGTTAACAAAACATAGCAAGGCAAAATGCTGGGAATACTATTGCTTCAAATTCGTACTTAACTTTGAATGTTTTTCATATATTGACAATACCAAGTTTGTCAATGCTTTTCATATATTGACCACTAAGCTCCTGTGGTCAAACATGGCCGAACATTTACACATGGTTTCTGAGAAATATTAATAAGCTTAGTTTATTAAATAACACAGTATAAGCCTATTTCCTAACTCACTTGAAAACAATTGTGAGCATCTTTCTCACGGCACAAACACAATACTTTTCTGTCTTTCCTAATTCATACTTTAACTTGTGAATGAGGGCTAAAAATGTAATTGTTGCTTCAAGCCTATGCTATGAATAAAATTTTGCAAAATCTCTTGGCATCGGTGTTACTAGGTAGATTTTATAAAACTCTATTTTTAAATCATGCTCAGTTTTTTCATGCTTTTCATCTCTGA
Source organism: Bubalus kerabau (assembly GCF_029407905.1). Lineage (NCBI taxonomy): Eukaryota > Metazoa > Chordata > Mammalia > Artiodactyla > Bovidae > Bubalus > Bubalus kerabau. Next base: position 29,447,117 of record NC_073645.1, read on the forward strand.
TAAAATGTTTGCAATAACCCCACAAACTTTTAGTCTTCTGCTTGCAATATAAGTGTTGCTATCAAGAAGATTAAAAATATAGTGGCATTTGAAACTGTTTTGTACAAAATCTTCTTTTAAAGGTATGAGCATGTTTTCCATTTCTTCTTTTCTTTCTTTCTTTGTACTCCTTCACCATGTCCATTAAAAATAAAAAAAGATCTTTTAATTTACGTCAAAGGCTACTGTTAAGCGAATGCCTGAGAGAGAGCAGAAACCGTTGTATTCTGCCTCTTCAAACAAATGAATAACAAACTGCCTTACTATTCTCTTTTCCAGGTCATCATCCATCAAACAAGATACATAGAAATAAGGAACTGAAGGTTCAACTATGTCAGTTACCATCTCTTGGTCATAAATCTCAAGCTATGTTTATTGTTCTTTTAATGTTTATAAGTTCAAAAACAAACAGAAATTTTACTGCTTTGAACTTGGCTATATTTTTTCTGAATATCATAAATCACACATAGGATAGATTTAAGGGTTATAAACCTTAAAAACAAATACAGGACTATATCTTCTGTTTTGGTAAATAGAGTATAATGTAATGGTTAGAAGGACAGGCTCCTCCTAACCTAGGGTCAGATTAGCCTTAGTTAAAAGACTTTGAGCAGAATGAAGCATCTGTAAAAGGAGTATAATAACAGTATCTACCTTAAACTGGCCATACATTTTAAGTGGCTAAACCCATTTAAGGAACTTCACATACTGCCCAGTACAAACAGAGGATGAACAGATGCCAGCAACTGTTCTCTTTCTGACACAAGTTAAGAGTGTGCCCATCAAGCCAAAAGTGGTTCCCACATTATTCTTAAAACCTCAAAGGAAGGAAAGAATTTTCTTCATACCCCACCTTCCATTCTTGCCTGTTAATCTTCTCAACTCTATCTCCAAGTTCTCTTCAGTTACATAACAGCCAGCACTCACAAGGCCTTGACATATTTGTGTGTGTGATTTACTCGACACTGATGGGTCATGCCCAGATTTATAGTAAGAACAGCCAAGTCTTGCATGTTTGCTTTGCACAGCATTAACATTTTCATACATATACTTATATTCAGTCTTAAAAACAACACTTTTGGGGGAAAGCAGTATTAATGTAATTTTCCAGATGAAGGCACTGATCTTTAGGTGCTTGCCTCAGGTCAAACAGCAAGCGAGTAGACTTCTAACAGTTCTTGGGTCTAAAGGCATCAAACTCACCACTATCTTTGAGTTCTTACAATCTCCAGCTTCTTTAGAAATATTACTCAGGCTTTTGGAAGAAATTCTGATTTAATCCATGAATCAGTATATAAAATCAACAAACAGAGTCACCTATTCTGAAGCCTTTAAAGAACATTTCAAGATCTAAATACAATGAAGGTGGCCCCTCTATTTTCAAGAAATTCATACTCTTTCATATCCATGATTCTATTATACATGTAATTTTAAAAGACAAATGATAAAAAACTATTATGTGTATACCTACATGCATATGTTTATAATATTGCAATTGTTAAAAGCAGCTAAACTTTTGTGATACTCCCTATATATTACGTTCTTTCTAAACATTATGCTTTGCAATATTTCCATGTAGCCTGTTTCACTGAGTGAACACTATTATCATCCCTCTCTATAATTAAAAAAAAAAATCCTGAGGGTTTATGTACGTTAAGAAATTTTCCCATGTTCCTACAGCTAACATGTGGCAAAGTCAAGATTCCAGGATGATACCAGGTTTTTAATACAAACATATAACATTGAAGTGAAGTCCTTCTAGAATTTAAACCCCTCTTTAGGACTCAGGTCATCCTGTGTTTTCATTTGTCTCCACATCTCCTAATAGAATGTAGTATGCAATAGATGTCTCACAAGTACCTGTTGGAAGAATGATAAGTAACTATAAACTGATCTCTGATGATTCCATGATGGATTCTGAGAAGACCATGGAAAAATAAACCATGTATGTCACTGAAAATTAAGTTAAATGAAAACAGATTAAGGGATTCAATGTGCATTGAATGAATATAACATGGAAATAGTTTTCACATACATGGTTAACACTCAAGTCAACTAAACTTTGTTAAGTTTACATACTGGATGAGTTAGCCATAATCCTCAATCATCATTCCACGTTTGCTTTCTACAATAAAACCTCTATCTCCTCTATTTACCTAGAAACAATAGAACTCTACCAAATCAGAGGTAACTAGCTACCTACAGAAGATGCAGCAAAAGAAGCTGCCTGTGAGAGCTGCAATACCAAAGCCCCCCAACCCCTAACCATTCTACAGCCTAACAGTGCTTGACAGTGACAAGGAGTGAGTTGGTATCACATGCCCACTTGGTGTTTGGAGTGTCATCGTGAAAAGTTTTGATAAGGAAAGGCTTAAATCATTTTACATGAAACAATCTGGGTTTTGTGTATGTGTGTGTGTGTGTACACATCAATTTTGGGTAACTCAAGTAATTGAGCCTGACACAAGGTTGAACAAACTGTCACTGTTAGGAAAAGACAGCTATTTTATGATGAAATCCTTCTGTTTGGTATGCTGCTGTATTGATGAGTCAGAGGAAGTATACAAAAACACTGAATTTCTGTATCAGGGTTGTGATATGGTGCCTTTTGCAGGCGGCACTTCAAAGACTGACTGTCAGCCCTCCTGTAACCCGGGGTGATGCAGGAGTCCTGGTGCACTCTGCTGGGAGTAGAGACTGCTGGTGAGGGAGTGACTTGCTCTGCAAGGTATGCAGGGATTTGTCATACAAGGCTCTGGTGTTAAAATGCTGAAGGTTTCCTACTGCTGTGACTTCAGTGATTTGCCTCTCTGTGGATGGGGAGGAGCAGGAGTGGATAATGTGGATCTTATTTGAAGACAGAGATCACTCTCAGCCTGAAAAACAAGAGTCTAAGGGGTCTGGATGCTTTCAACCTGCCTCCTTTCAGGGTGGGAATACAGACTCGGTCCTAATGCAGGTCACTCTTGCACAGTGGTTGTGAAATAAGATGCTGAGATATTTGACAAGCTAAGAGAGCCCAGGCTGATGAGAGTCTTTGTATCAGCCATTAGGTGCAAACACAGTAAGACAAGAGGCAAGGAGACCTGTGCTGAGCCTAGTTGTCACAAAAGTCCTCCTCAGACTTTTGGTCTTAACATTATAAGAGGTTATATATGCAGCCACTGAAAATTTTAGAAAGTGGCAGTTTGTTAAATGAAAAATTTAAAAATAACCCAATTTGCATTACCTTTTCTCATTTGATAATAACTTGATACTATAACTGGAAACTCAGAAATGGCATGGAAGTCTACCTTGATTTCTCTTGAGTCTGAGATGCTGATTGTGGGATTAGTAGAACATCTTTGGGAATTTGTTTCAGTTCTGTTTGTACGTTCTGTCAATGCTTTTCTCCATTGTTAGCAATTTTTTTTTTCTAATGTCAAGACCTCGGTTTCTTTTCTAAAGAGAATAGGCTAAAAGACTCTCATGCCAACTCAGACTAGGAAGCAGCCATAATACTGGTGAGAGGCAGAGCTGAAGACAACAAGGGCAGGCAGAGGTTAGACAGTGTGCGTAATCAGACAATATGATCAAGTGTGGGGACACTCCTAATAGCTTTTGCTGACTCAAATTTCGATTGCTTTGCATCTCAGTATTCACAAGTAAGGCTACTACTGTACCGCACACGTCATCCTCAGAGGGTCCTGCTTGGACAAGGTTAAATCCAGCTGTTCCATTTAGCAGAGACATGACTGTATCTAAGTGAGCTCTAGCCAGGGTTTCATCCTGCTCTGTGCTTCTCTGGCTCTTTTGCAATTAGTTAAGCTAAGAATCTCAACATTCACCTCATAGGCAAGCAGCAGAAATAGTTACTTTCTCTTTTCCTTCTTTTGGCTTGTCAAAGAACCATGACATGAGAAAACACCAAATCTGCATAATATTACACATATATTTTGGCACTTTCCAAGAAAGTTTGAAACTAGCAATGGATTCCATTGCTAGCTCTGTTGCAAAAAGCTTTTCTTTCAGCGAATACCTAAAAGGTACATGTTCATCAAAATCTTAAGGATGTGAGCTGGGCGTCAGTAAAGCCCTACTGTCTGCTTCTAGGGAGGCGTTTGTCACAGACGACACTACAGAAACAAAGCTTATGCATGGATCCTGGAACAAGCTGAGCACGGAGAAGCTCCCTATCTTCCTGTGTTGCACTGCAGAATAGCTTTCTGCCTTAGAGCACCAGGGCTCTGCTGCTGCAGGATAAAGCAGATCAGATGCTAATGCTGCTTGTCTGTGTACAGTGTCTCAGAACACATTCTCAGAGAAGGGAGGCAGCTTTCAGCTCCGAGAAATCAGGCTTTATCGGCTGGGCTACAGAGTGTCATTTAATGAGTGTCCTTGCTGAGGGTACAAAGGAGGGAGGTGGATGAGGGGGCATAGAAAGAGAAGGAAAATGATGAGCAAAAACTGAGCTCTAGTACACAGCAACTGCTCATGGTCAGACGACGTTTTAAAAGGAGGTAGGATAACAGCTGCCCACTGGGATAAATTCCTTAGGAGGAAAGCTGTAGATGCGTTATTTACCTCTTCACACCCAAGCCATCAGTGACAGTTCAAAGCCCCTCAAACATATATTTGAAAGGATCTGGACTGAACTCTTGAGTGTCTGTGGAGGGATTACAGGGATCAGTCTATTTGAAATGAATACCCCTAAAGGACCATCTCCCCCAGGATCACATAGATCCCAATTCAGCTATACTAAATCAGAATCTCAGGAGGAAGTCCTGTAAGTAACCCCCTCACCCAGACCACCACATCCAGGTGAATATGATACATATCAAGGTTTGAGATCCATTGCCCCAGATTTTAAGAGGCAGCAGGAGATGGGATTTTTCCCATGCAAACAATGGACTACCCCTCATCTGGATTTTCCCATTCATACCCTGCAGATTTTGTTCCCAATTCATAATCTTCTAGTAGTGTTTTCATGATTCCTGTATCTTGAAACCGCTTGCTTATATATATGGGGATGTTCTTTTCTCCTGATATGTGTATTACCTTGTGATTCTGATTGTGTATCTAACTATAGAATTAGCCCAAGAGCTTCAGGTTTTTCCTCCCATTGCCCAGGCTATACTCCATAGCAGCTCCTAACAGGAACATCTTTACAGCCTGCCTCAACTATGCACTTCTATTTCTGTAAGCCTAGAAGAGGTTTCAGTACTAAAGAGTACCTCTACCCCCATTACAAAGACATTCTCAAGAATAGTAAGCAATTTAACAGTGCTTATTAAATAAGATTTTTAATTGTCTTTACCTACCCAGTAAATAAACAGTGACATACATTAAAATAGATACATAGATAAAAGAGAACATAGATATTCACTACATCATTATTCATTCTATATTGGCAAAATCTTGGAAGCAACTTAAATGTCAGTTAAATAAATTTTTATATTTCAAATGAAGGAATGCTATTAATATGAAAATGTCTTTGCCATGTAATATGAAGGACGATTTTTTAAGCAGTGTTAAATCTGATCATTCAATTTAGACTTCATAGCTTTTATCCCTAAAGTTATCTGTGTCATTACAAAATATGGGTTAGAAAAAAAAAAGGAAAGAAAAAAAGTAAAAAGAAAGAGAACAAAGAAGTTTAGAATGGGCTACAAGAGGAAAACAAGTGAATACTAAAAATAAACAAAATTATTAAAAGGTAAATTTGGTAGAATATTATTCCAAAGGGTTCATTAAGTAAGTTGTAACACAGTCCTGGCCAACTGGGCCCATAATGTTCTCACTTAGGTGCAATTCATCAAGGACTCGGTTAAGTTGCTGCTTAGCTGCTGGACAAGGCAAGACCTCTAGAACTGTATTGCCAAAGGCAGTGACATTTTGGAAGAGTAACTCCTTCAAATAAGTAAAAAAGATTTTTTAAAAAGCAGTGGGTTGATCCTCACCATGTGAAAGCAGCTTTTTCCCTGACCAAGCTCTACTGTGATCATTGTTTACTAGGGAACAAAGTGGATGAATAACAGAGAAAACTCAAACTAGCAGAATGAATCTTAGACCACAAATTAAGAACTGCAAGAAATAGAACATTTCTTCAATTTTTTGTATTGCAACTAAATTTCTGTTTCAAGCCCCATTTCTTCCAAACTAGGAATACTCAATCTATTTCATTTTATCTGCCCTTCACAGCTTTTCTCTCTGGATTGACTCTGAATACCAAGTCATGCGGTCCCATCAAGCTGTTAGTTCACCTTATCATTGTTAAGTCATCCTTTGTGTCCGTCCACAAAGCCCCTTTATATTAACCAGTTTTTCTATTAACTTTGTGCCATTTATAGGTACAAAGGGATCTTCCTGATACTTCTGGGCCCTGCTGAGGCCCTGGAAAAGTTTGCAGGGCTGCCTCAGGCCCCATTTGTCTAGGCATATTACATGGTCATTTCCTTTCTTATGAGGTTTTGCCACCTTTCCACAAATTCTCCCCTTTTCTGTATTCAATTTTCACTCGACTTTTCCTTTCAATCCCTTGACTCTGGCCTTGTAACTTAGTCAACATGCATGGAGCAAACGTGGTATAAGCAGAGATTCTAGACGTGCCTGTGCCTCAGGTCTTGTGTCTGTTACATTGGAAACTTGAAATTATCGTGAGAACAATGTGAATAAACCTGAACTAGGCTTCTGGCTCAGCTGGTAAAGAATCTGCCTGCAATGCGGGAGAACTGGGTTCGATCCCTAGGTTGGGAAGATCCCCTGGAGAAGGGAGAGGCTACCCACTTCAGTATTCTGGCCTAGAGAATTCCATGGGCTGTATAGTCCATGGGGTCGCAAAGAGTCAGACACAACTGAGCAACTTACACTTTCACTTCTTCAGGCTTCTGGGGGGGTTTCCCTGTGACTCAGCAGTAAAGAATCCTCCTGTAACTCAGAAGATGTGGGAGATGTGAGTTTGACCCCTGGAGGAGGAAATGGCAACCCCTCCAAGTATTCTTACTGGGAAAATCCCTGGACAGAGGAGCCTGGCAGGCTGCAGTTCAGGGGGGTCTCAAAGAGTCAGATACAACTGAGCTTGCATGCATTCATGCTTCTGGAAGTATGTGTCCCTTTACTATTTATCCCGGGGACTGGTGGGGTCATAGTCTTCTCACTAGGCTTAACTTAAAGCAATAATCATAAAACTAAACTTTGGCGTTTATTATATTATAGGTATCTGTATTAAGCCCATGATTTGGAAGATTCAATACCGTTAGAATATCATTTTTCCACAAACTGATTTCTGGTTGTTGCTGTTGTTCAGTTGCGTAGTTGTGTCCGACTCTTTGCTACCCCATGGACTGCAGCACGCCAGGCTTCCCTGTCCTTCACCATCTCCCAGAGCTCCCTCAAATTCATGTCCATTGAGCCAGTGATGCCGTCCAACCATCTTGTCCTCTGTGATCTCTGGAGTCAGTACATTTCTTACCAAAATGCCAGGAATGTTCTATTTATAAATTTTAAAAATTAAATTATGTATGAAAATTCAAAGGCTCTAGAAAGCTAGGATTTACATTGCCTGATTTAAAAACTCATTATTTCAGAGAACATCAGCAAGATGGCAGAATAGGAGGTTTTGGCTCTCCTGTCCTTGAAATAAACACTGATTTTTTAACAACCACCATGGATAAGAATAACTTGATAGGAGTCCAGGACTACAGGTGAGAGATCCCAGTACCTCAGAAGGGCAAAATGTCTGAGAACAGCTGCACTGAAGAGGGTAAGAAGAACAGTTTCACTTCATCAATATCACCTCTTTCCTAAGGTGGCAGGGTTCAGGCCCTGAAGAGAACCTCTTGGCCCACAGCTTCTCCCAGAGAGGAAAGTAAAGGCTAAGTGTTCTCCTGGCTTCCCTGGAGGGAACTATCTGGGAGAGCCTCTTCTGACTTTCTCCACCCAGAACACTGAGGTAATTGGCACAGCTGGATAATCTGGGAACAGCCAGAACAGAGAAAAGAGATGAGGACCCATAGCTAACAGCACATGAACCATGACATCAGCCTCAGGTCCTACTCAGTGATCCACAGTCCGCACTAAGAGCCCTGCCCATGAACCCTAGAGGACTCTTTAACGACCAGGCACCCCCAGCTATCCAACCTGTGCTCCTAGTACTCTACATACCCTGCATGCTGCTGACCTATCACTCTCCACAGATGGTGTGAAAAGGAATCTCTGCAGATGGTGTGTGCCAACCTTCCCAGATGGCATACATGAAGTCCTGTGGAAAACATCAAATAAATATCAATGGACATCTCAGTTCTAGGGACTTGCCTGTAGCTCAGATGGTAAAGAATCTGCCTGCAACACAGGAGCAGCAGAGTCTGTCACTGGGTTGGGAAGATTCTCTGGAGAAGGGAATGGCAACCCACTCCAGTATTCTTGCTGGATAATCCATGGACAGAGGAGCCTGGAGGGCTACAGTCCATGGGGTCACAAAGAGTCAGACATGACTGAGCAACTAACACTACTGCTACTCTCAACTCTGCCCGATTGGGAGAACGTGCACAACCTTAAATACTTCAAGATACACCCTTAGGAAAAACGAACAGAATTTCTATATGCCAGCCAGTTCAGGCTAGCTTTGCAGGATCAAAGAAGGCAAACAATCCTAAAACTTCACCCTCAAGACAAAACAAGAAGAGTGGAGCAAGTACATCCATAGAAAAGTTCTGAGAGATCAGTATCTCTAGATGGACTAGCTAGTGAAGATCTGCCTCTCCCAAAGCAAGTCAGTAAGGGCTAGAGTCAGTAATGTGGAGACAAGAAAGCAAGGCTTCAAAGAAGATGAGAATGAAGGAACGAAACAATGCTCCAGTGTTTGACACTGAAAGAAAAAGAAAAACCTACATTTGCCAAGCAATGCGTCCAAAGTAAAGATCTTAAAGAAGTTTAGTGAGTTACAAGAGAATACTAATAGACAACTAAGCAAAATCATAAAAATAATGCATGGACAAAATCAGAAGCTTAACAAAAAGAGAAGCCATTAAAAAAGAACCACAGAGAGCTTGCAGCTGTAGAATAAGACGACTAACAAATTAAAAAGAGGAATTTAACAGCAGACTTGATCGAGAAAGAATAATTTAATCCAAAACATAAACCTTATTCAAGAAAGCACAAAACAAGTTATCATAACCTTGGGTTCAGAAGTTTTTAGCTATAACACCAAAAACATGGTCTATTAAAAAAAAAAAAAAAGATAAACTGGAGTTACTTACAATTTTTAAAATATGCTCTTTAAAAACAATTTAAAATGAGAAGATAAGCTATAGAGTAGGAGAACAGTTTTGCAGGTCATATATTGACTCTTAGCCTTATATCTAGATTATATTTTAAAAAACTGTATGATAAAATAAAAAATTCCATTTTAAAAATATTGATATAAGATTTAATTTCACCACATAAGATATTTTAGCAAAGATGACATGCAAATGGTTAATAAGAACATGAAGAGAAGCTTAACATCATTAGTCATTAGGAAAATATAAATTAAACTTATAATGAGATACTACTAGCCTGGTGGCTGTTTAATCTTAGCTCATTGTGGTTTTAATTTGCATTTCAAAGGGAATGACAGTACTGTCAGTGAGAGTATGGTGAAAGTAAAACTCTTCAACTGCAAGTGGAAATATACTGCTATTTTGGAAAACAGTTTGGCAGTCCTTGGGGGAAAAAAATAACATATACTTCTGACAACATATGACCCAGCAATTCTACTCTATATGCTTCTTTTCAAAGATATAATGAGATATGTTGGCATAAATGCTTACAGTACCATTATTCATAATTCCCAAAACCTTTAAAAAAGAAAATGTTTTTCAACTAAAGGATAAGTAACTAAAATTTAATATAGCAATTCAATGGAAATAACAATGAAGAACTCTTTTTACAAGCAACTCAACTGTATCTTCAAAAATGGTATGTTAAGTGAAAGAAGCTAGACACAATAGACTATAAAGAGCACAATTCCACTTATATGAAGACTCTTTATTTTTTTAAGGCATAATTATAGAAACATAAAGTATATGAATTGTTTTGGGGTCTAGGAGTGGGTAGGGAGCTGACCGCTAACAAGAAAGAACTCTTGTGATGAAAATGTTCAAAAACTAGATTGAAATGATAGCTGTACAATGATATAAATTTACCAAAAATAAACTATCTGTACACTTAAAATGTATAAATAATCAAGATGAGATGGACACACCTTTAGAAAGATTCAAACTACTAAAATGACCTCAAGGAAATAGAAAATTTGAACAGACCTTTAACAATTAAAGTGCTTGAGTTAGTAAACAAAACTTTTCTGTTCTGAAAAACCCAGATAGTGTCATTGGCCAACCCTACCAAATATTTATAAAATAATTAATGCCAATAATTCACAAACTCTTCCACAAAGCAAAACAGGGATCCTTCTTAACTTATTCTCTTAGGACAAGTATTACTCTGATGTAAATTCCAGGCAAAGATAGCAGAAGAAAATAAAGCCGATCAATATCCCTATAATAATTAATTCCATGTGTCAACTTGGCAATGTTACCTAGATATTGGGCCAAATATTATCTCAGTGTTTTTGAGAAAGTACTTTTTAGATGAGATAAACCATTTAAATCTGTACTCTTTGAGTAAAGCAAATTGCAGTCCATAATGTGGATGTCTATTTAATCAGTTGAAATTCTCCCCTGAAAATAGGAAATTCTGCCAGCAGACTGCCTTCAGACTGAAATATCAACTCTTCTCTGGGACTCCAGCCTGCTGGCCTACCTGCAGTGTTCAGACTTGCCAACCTCCACAATCATGTGAGCCAAAGCCTTACATCAATCTCTTTCTCTCTCTCATACATGCACTATCACAATAGAATATAAGATACACATACACACATCCAATAGGATATATATAGATATAAAAATATAACAATAGGAGATACATTGTATATATATACACTATAAACATAGGGGTATATATACATATGTATATGCATATATATGTGTATGTATATATATCTATATATATATAGAGAGAGAGAGATGGGGGTATATACATATATCTGCATATATATTTATTCTCCAAGTTTCTGGAGAACTTGGACTAACATAATGCCTTATGTAAATGGATGCAAAAATCTTCAACAAGTACTTGTAAAATAGATCCAGCTATACATAAAATGATAATATAGTATACTCAAGTAGGATTTATCCTGACAATGTAAGGTGTGTTCAATATATGGAGATAAATCAATGTAATATACCATGTTAATATAATATAGAAGAAAAGCTGATAGTCCTCTCAATAACAGAAAAAATCATTTCACAAAAGTCTACAATCTTACATTATAACTATATTCAATACATTAGAAATAGGAGAGAATTTCCTCAACATGATAAAGAACAGCTATGAAAAAATCCATAGCTGACATCATATTTAGTGGTAAAAGATTGACAGCTTTTCCTTTAAGACAAGAATGTCAGCGCTCACCATTTCTATTCAACATCATAGTGGGGCATTAGTGGAATATGAAAATAAAAGAAAGAACTAAAACTATCTCTATCCATAGCAGACATAACATTTTATATAAAAAATGCTCCAGAATCCACACACAAAAGAAATTCTTATAGCTAATAAGATTAGCAAGTTTACATGATATAAGTTAGATATAGAAATAAAATCAATACAGTAGTAGATTAAAACTCTAAACATAAAACTAAGAAATTTCACTACACTTTATCCTATTACAAGACAAGCATACCTCATTTAGTCTGCTTTGCATTACTGCAACTCACAAATACTGTGTTTGGGATTTTTTTTTTTTTTTTTTTTGAAGATCAGTGGCAACCCTACATCCAGTAAGTCTATTGGCACCGTGTTTCTTACAGCATTTATTCACTTTGTATATCTTTGTCACATTTTGCAAATTCTTACAATATTTCAGACCTTTTAACTATTATATTTGTTATGATGATCTGTGATCAGTGATCATTGATGTTACTGTTGTAATTGTTTTAAGGCACCACAAGCTGATCCCATATATGTTGGTGAACTTAATTGATAACTGCGTGTATGTTCTGACTGTTACATCAATTGGCAGGTCCCTCATCACTCTCCCTTTCCTTAGGAGTCCCTATTACCTGTAACACAAAAACATTGAAACTAGGCCAACTAATAACCCAACAATGGCCTCAAAGTTTTGAAGTGAAAGAAAGAGTCACAAGTCTCTCACTGTAAATCATACACTTGAAATCCCAAGTGGCACAGTGGTAAAGAACCCGTGTGCCAATGTAAGAGACATGTGTTCGATCCCTGGGTCAGGAAGATCCCTTGGAGTAGGAAATGGCAACCCACTCCAGGATTATTGCCTGGAAAGTTCATGAACAGAGGAGCCTGGCAGGCCACGGTCCATGGGGTCTCAAAGAGTCGGATGCAACAGAGTACACAGGCACAAAGTAACCCAACCATAGCCTTGAGTGTTCAAGGGAAAGGAAGAGGCATGAGTCTCTCACTATAAATCATAAACTAGCAATAATAAAGCCTAGTGAGGAAGGCACATTGAAAGCAGACACAGGCTGAAATCTAGGCCTCTCGTGCCAGTTCGTCATACTGTAAATGCAAAAAAATATTCTTGAAGGAAATTAAAAGTGCCACTCCAGTGAACACACAAATCAAGTGAAACAGCCTTATTGCTAATATGAAGAAAGCTTCAGTGGTCTGGACAGAAGATCAAACCAGTCACAACATTCCCTTATGCCAAAGTCTAATCCAGAGCAAGGACTTGGCTGTCTTCAATTCAGTGAAGGTTGAGAGAGGTGAGGAAACACAGAAAAGCAGTTTAAAGCTAACAGATGTTGGTTTGTGAGGTATTTTTTGTTTGTTTGTGGGCCACATCACCTTCAAGATCCTATTTCCCCAACCAGGGATCAAACCTGCACCCGACGCCCAACAACAGAATCACATAGTCCCAACCACTGGACTGCCAGGGAATTCCCAGTTCATGAGATTGAAGAAAAAAAGTAATTTGCATACATAAAAGTGCACGGTGAAGCAGCAGGTGCTGATGTAGAAGCTACAGCAAGCCACCTGGAAGACCTAGCTAAGAGAATTAATGAAAGTGGCTACATTAAACAAGAGATTCTTAATGCAGATGAAACTGCCTTCTATTAGAAGATGCCATGTAGGAGTTTCATAGCTAGAAAGAACAATGTCTACCTTCAGAGCTTCAAAGGACAGGCTGATTCAAGACGGTTAGGAACTAATACAGTTGATGACTTGCAGTTGAGGCCAATGCTCATTTACCATTCTGAAAATCCTACAGCCCTTAAGAATCATGCTAAACTGACTTGCCCTGTAGTCTATAAATGGAACAACAAAGCCTGTATGACAGCATATTTGTTTATGACATGGCTTATTGAATGCTCTAAACCCATTGTTGAGAAGTGCTGCTCAGGAAAAAAAAAGGTTTCTTTAAAAAACAATACTGCCCTTGGTCACCCAGTGCACCTGGTAACCCAAGCACTTGGATGGAGCTGTACAACAAGATTAGTATGTTCTTTTTTTTTTTTTCCATATCTGCTAACACAACATCCATTCTGCAGCCCATGACCATGGTTTACAAACCTTATTCTTCATGAAACATTTTGTAGGGCTATAGCCACAATAGACAGTGTTTCCTCAGATGGATTTGGGAAAAGTCCATTGAAAACCTTCAAGAAATGATTCACCATTCTAGATGCAAGGTAGAAATGTGTGACTCATAGGATGAGGTCAAGATATTAACATTAACAAAAGTTTGAAAGAAATTGATTCCAACCTTCATGGATGACTTTGAGGGGTCTCAAAATAGCAGAGGAGGAAGCAGGTACACATGTGATGGAGATAGCAAGAGAACTGGTATTATAAATGGAAACTGAATATGGGACTGAATTGCTACAATCTCATGATAAAAACCTTAAAGAATGAAGAGCCACTGCTGATGGATGAACAAAAAAGAATGGTTTATTGAGATGGAATCTACTCCTGGTGAAGACGCTGTGAAATTGCTGAAATGACCACAAAAAACTTTAGTACATAAATTTAGTTTGATAAAGCAGCATAAAGTTTTGAGGGGATTGACTCCAATTTAGAAAGACATTCTACTCTTGGTAAAAATGCTGTAGAATAGCATAGCACGCTACAGAGAAATTGTTCATGAAAGAAGACTCCATTGATGCAGCAAATGCCATCATTGTCTTATTTTAAGAAAAGCTGCTGCTGCTGCTGCTAAGTCACTTCAGTCATGTCTGAAGACTCTGTGCGACCCCAGCAACAGCAGCCCATCAGGCTCCCCCGTCCCTGGGATTCTCCAGGCAAGAACACTGGAGTGGGTTGCCATTTCCTTCTCCAATGCATGAAAGTGGAAAGTGAAAGTGAAGTCGCTCAGTCGTGTCCGACCCTCAGCGACCCCATGGACTGCAGCCTACCAGGCTCCTCCGTCCATGGGATTTTCCAGGCAAGAGTACTGGAGTGGGGTGCCATTGCCTTCTCCAATAAGAAATGGTACAGCCACCCTAACATTCAGTAACCACTACCATAATCAGTCAACATCCATCAACATTGAGGAAAGACCTTCCACCAGCAAAAAGATTATAACTTGCTAAAGACTCAGATGATGGTTAGCAGTCTTTAGCAATAATGTATTTTTTACTAAGGTAGGTAATTTTTAGATGTTATTGCACATTTACTACACTACAGTACAGTGTAAATGTAACATTTTTTTTATTCCCTGAGAATTTTATTTTTAATTATGTGACTCACTTTTTTGCAATACATCATTGCACTTATCTGGACTTGGACCTGCAATATCTCTGAGACATGGCTGCAGCATTAAAAATAAAATTCTTAGGAATAAATTCAACAAAATAAGTAGAGGACATGTATTTGATAGCTACAAAATATTAAAAGAAATTTAAAAGATCTAAGTTATATAGAAATGTATCATTTTACAGATTGGAAGACTTAATATTGTTAAGGTGCCGATACTCCCCAAATTGAACTACAATCAAAGACAATTCCTATCGAAATCAAAATTACCTTTTTTTAGAAATGGACAAGATAATCCTGAAATTCATGTAGAAAATAAAAAAATCCAAAATAGCAAAAACAATTGTGTAAAAGAATAAATTTGGTGGACTCATACTTTCCAACTACAACTTATTTCAAGGCTACAGTAACCAAGACAGTATGATACTGGCATAAGGGCAGATACACCAATCAATGATATGGAAATAAGAGTTTACAAATTAACCCATATGTTGATGGTCAATTGATTTTTAACAAGAGCATCAAGGCCATTTAATAGGGAAAGAAGTGTCTTTTCAACAAATGATGCAGGGATAAGTGGATATCCATTGGCAAAACAATAAACTTGGACTGCTACTTCATTCAAATTTAAAAATTAACTCTAAATGAATCAAAGCCCTAAACTTAAGTGAAAAGTTAAACAACTACTAGGATAAAATACTGTTGTAAATCTTTATGATTTTGGTTTAAACAATAGTTTCCTAGATATTACATATAAAGCAAAAGAACAAAAGGGAAAACAGATAAATTAGACTTCATTAAAAAGAAAAAGACATTACTTTGCCAACAAAGGTCTGTCTAGTCTAGGCTATGGTTTTTCCAGTAGTCATGTATGGTTGTGAGAGTTGGACTGTAAAGAGAGCTGAGCACCAAAGATTAATGCTTTTGAACTGTGATGTTGGAGGAGATCTTGAGAGTCCCTTGGACTGCAAGGAGATCCAATCAGTCCATCCTAAAGGAGATCAGTCCTGGGTGTCCATTGGAAGGACTGATGTTGAAGCTGAAACTCCAATACTTTGGCCACCTGATACGAAGAGCTGACTCATTTGAAAAGACCCTGATGCTGAGAAAAATTGAAGGTGGGAGGAGAAGGGGATGACAGAGGATGAGATGGTTGGATGGCATCACCGACTCAATGGACATGAGTTTGGGTAAACTCCGAGAGTTGGTGATGGACAGGGAGGCAGGCATGCTGCAGTCCATTGGGCTGCAAAGAGTCGGACACGACTGAGTGACTGAACTGAACTGAACTAAAAAAGAAAAAAAAAATGTGTGTGCTTTCTAAGAACATTATTAAGTAATGAAAGGAATTTATAGAATGGGAGAAAGATTTTTTCAAACAATATACCTCAAAAGTATACAGTATCCAAAATATATGATGTAGAATACAAGAATGAAAACCAAAATAAATATAACAATTCAACTTAAAAAACAACAGTATTTTAAAACTATCCCAATTAAAAAATGGTCAAAGTATTTGCATAGACCTTCTCCAAAGAAGATACACAAATGATCAATAAGGAAAAACATAAAAAAGTGTTCAACATCATTAGTTAAGGGAAATGCAAATCAAACTACAATAAGCTACCACTATACATCAGTGTCTCTTTTGCTGTCTCGATGCACATACTGGATGCTTGGGGCTGGTGCACTGGGACGACCCAGAGGGATGGAATGGGGAGGGAGGAGGGAGGAGGGTTCAGGATGGGGAACACATGTATACCTGTGGCAGATTCATTTTGATATTTGGCAAAACTAATACAGTTATGTAAAGTCTAAAAATAAAATAAAATTACAAAAAAAATAAGCTACCACTATGATGACTATAAACAAAAAGAAAAAATTCATCAAAATAACAAATACTGACAAAGATATATTTTAAAAATTGCAATTCTTATATTTTGCTGGTGGGAATGTAAAATGCTACTGTGGGAAACAGTTTGGCAATTCTTTAGAAGGGTAAATACAGAATTACCATGTGACCCATCAATTCCAAGTCTACACATATATTCAAGAGAAACAAAAATATGTTCACACAAAAACTGGTACACAAACATTCATAGCAGCATTGTTCATAGAATGCTGTCTTGTTTTTTCTCCAATTGCAATTGTTTTCTCATTTCTTAAATCTACAATTCTTATGCCATTAAAGTCTTTTTAAAATGTGTGAATCAATGAGCTTAACCATAGTCAAAAGGTTGTGCAGTTATCATCACCATCTAAAAACAGAGAGCATGCTATATTGGAAGCTAAGTGATTGGGGTGGGGGGAGGAATTTTATTAAGAGACAGTGATCATTTGCATAAAAATGCTGTTTTGAGATTGATTCCATTGTGCACTGAGAATTAACCACTGGATTCAGCAAGGATAGATTTGCTGATATGACAAGAATGTTTTCAATAAAGTAGTAGCAATGAAAAGGAAGAGTTGAGGAGAGAGAGAATGGGAGACAGAGGTTGGAAATGATAAGCAAAATTCTCCCCCAATTTTTTGTTATAATGTTTCATGGAGATATGAGATTCCAATTGAAGGGACTTATCAAGCTTAGACAGCTGATTTTCCTTATTTATTTACTTACTTATTTAGATTCCAAATTTCATGACACAGTTGTATACTGATTCACAAAGCTCTGATAGACATGAAAAAAGTGACGATGCAAGAAAGAAGAGGGAGAGCGGAACACAGTCCTTAAGTAAACAAGAAACCATGGGCCTCAGAGCTTGAGTGTAAGTTCTGGTTAGTGTCAGAAGCAGAGATGTGCCGTACACCGCAATGTGGAAGAACGCTACGAGTGTGACGGTAGTTGTACATACATTGGTAGATTTGTTGGTGGAAGATAACATTTCTCATTTTCCATGAATTCTTCACTGAGAGTGAGGTGATCTGGTAGAGAATATGAAGTTTGAAGGGAAAAAAACAAAACAAAACAAAACAAAAACACGTGAAACATTCTGGAAAAAGTGAAAGTGATACGACCAGGAAAACATAGAAGGGTATTGGGCACTTCTGAGAGGATTTGACTCCTTAATTTTAAATTGTTATTGCAAATTGAAATTGAATCTTACCAATAAGATTGTGTGATTTCTTTAGACACTGCTTTAAGGGAGCAGGAATAGAGTAGGGAGAGAGCTGGGTTTAAGAACCACTGGACTTTTGTGAGATTGTTGGTGGGAATAGGTTCAATAGGAATCAAAAGCAAGGAGCTAAAATAATGAACCATGGAACCTAAGCTGTGAGGAAGTGGTAGGATAAATGGATTAGAATTCCAAAAGGAGTCAAGCTGTGGCCATGGATGAAATGTAATACATGGGCATAAAACATAAGACACAGCAGTCAGAGAATTTGAAACAGATTTGGAAGAGATGACATAACTATAACTGATAATTACTAAGCAATGAATTTAGAACTGGATGGCTGAGGCAGAGTGGTAAAATCTGAGAGCCCAGGGCTCAAAAGAAAAACAGTGAGCTTGGTGCTTAAACTGGAAGGTTGGTAGATGAGCATAGTAAGACGGGGTAGTAGGTAGTTAAATGTGATATCAAGTCACAAAGGAACAGGGGTGTTTGAGGGAGAAAGGTCTGGAAATGACAATAATCCAGATGCTATCTTAGCCCCAGTCTAATTTCTGGAACTTGGGTAAGGACGGTGGGAGTAAAAAAAAAGACAATGGTGACTTCATGAGCTGCAGGTGAAGCAATGGATTCAGGAGAGAAGCATCAACCTATTCACAACAAGAAGAGACAGACCGATAACTGAAGAAATTAAAGAGATGGGGGATTTTCATGATGACGGATTATTAGACTTGGTGTGTTTTGAGAGCTTGGGGGTAGGGGGAATGAAGACAAGCATGGAACTGAATAAAATTGGAGGATATATGTATTTACAATGATAAAAAAAATCTATGTAGGGATAAACAGAGAATTTTAAATCTCTGATGATGACAGAGACAAACAAGGATAGTAAAAAATGGTTATTTCCAAATGGTTCTAATGGAACCCTCTTCCTGAGACCAGCTGATATTGTCATATTGTCCATATGACAGTGCATGGATGGGTGATTTACCAAGAAAGAAAAGAGCTACAGAAATGCCTTGTTTCTTAGTACATGGTATATTACAGCCAATAGAACATATGGAGTTCTAAAGATTCTGTTTAAATTCAGAATCTATTAATTTTTAATAAAGTACACTACATTGAACCTTCAGCAATGAGTCTATAGCCATCATAATTATGAAACTGGTCTCAATTTTGCAGGACAGCTCTGAGTATTGATGATCTTGATCAGCAGTTCCTTCATTGGAAAAGACTAAGCTTTACTTCAACATTTTTTGATGAGTCTAAACCCATTGCATTTGGGTACTGCAAAAGGAACCAACTGGGCATGTGCAAAGATTTCAGCAGTATCTCTGATGTGCTTAGGGTAGTCTATGAAATTTAAACAGGACCTAGGTAATTGGGCTGTGAAGTCCTAACATCTCCTCTACCTCTCTGACCCAACACATTCATTTTCAAATGTCAATGTTAATACTTTTCCACCTGAACTTGCTAAAATGGTGCAGAAGGATTATAGCCTTATCAATAAAGTCAGAATGAAAGAAGGCACCGCAAGATTTAATTTTCAGATCCCATGAATTTCTATTGATTTGGGAGTACACAGCCAAGAGTAGTGAGAAAGTAATCTGCAATTTGTATCAAGGATGCCTATTTCAAAAGTCTTTGTATTCCAAAGCTGTTACACTGCAAAAAAATATGTAACCCTGTTGATGGGAAAACTCATGAGAATCTTCCAGATATCATACTTTATAAAGTCAGTTTTAAATGTGAGAATAAGAGGTAGTGATAACCCAGTAAAGTTGTGAATGTATATACTTTTTTAAAAAATTGTAAGTGAAGCTGTGAATAGGGGGAAAAGATCATATTCCAAAAGACCCTTACAACAAAATTTACATAAGAGAAGGAGGTTGTCTTATAATTTTATCTTAGAATGTACCCTCTGGGCTTTGAGAATAGTAAGAACAAGAAAAAATAGAACTATTGAAAAAAATGTTGACTACAGATATGGCATTGAATACTTCCACATGTGTCTGATTTTTCAACTTGAACTAGAATAAAAGTAGTTGAGTAAATTTAGAGAATCCAGCAAGTAATGATTAGACAAGTAGATGCTTCAAACATGATGTTGGCTTAGTTTCCTCTACAATATCTAATTTAAGCTCTTTTACTTCTAGATCAAGGGTAAGTGGAATGAAGAATGGGAGCAAATGAATAGCGATGCATTGTTATTCACCAGAGCTACACAACAAGAAGAATACACAGGCAGCAAAAACATGGTCTCCACCAGCAGAGAACTTACTCTGTATTTACAGAGAAATGTATGTATGTATGTGTATGTACACACACACACACGTACATAGAGAAACCTAAAACTTATCCATGCAAGCACTTGTAACTCCACATTGCCCGGGGTGCACTGGAGGAAGCTGTGGAGTATCCCTTTCTGAACCCTGCAGTGTGGAAGGCTGTGTGGAGAGTCAAGTTGCATTTTCCCTCACATTTTACAGGGAAAAAAATCTGCAGATTTTTTAAAACTTTGATGTGGCTCTTCAGAAAATGAAGTGGAATGAGGTTTACTTACAGAGTCCTACAGAAGTAGACCACAGAGAGGGATAAAAGGGTTCCAATATTATAAGTGGAGAATGAGTCATAATTGGCTCACACAAGGGAGGCATTACTCAGGATGAGAGAACTGAAGCCTAGAAGAAATATGAAGGCCCTGCAAAATGTTCCTGAAGAAGAGTCAGCTTTGGTCGACCCATGCCTAGACGGTGCCAGGGCATCTATATTTTCCATGTGAAATTTTACCCTTTTCCTACTAAACTCTTCTCCCAGAGGTTCAGCCCTGGAAAGTGAAGAATCAGAAGCCAGCTAATAGCAGAGGTGGTGAATAAAGAAAGGAAAGAAGCCAGCCAAGATCCCTGTTCCTACAGCAGTCTCCCAATTGTGAACCACACTGGAGCATAGCAAGAGAAAAAGTTTTAACTTTGAAAGATTTTAGAATTGTTATGTTACATCATAAATGCTTGAACATGAACAAAGATCCTTTTTACTGTCTAAAATTGACTGAGAAAACCAAGAGGCCTGACTGAGATTAATCCAGATACTGAAGAAGAGGGGATCTGTAGGCAAGACTAGTGGGAAAAGGAGAGGAAAAAAACATTGATTTTATAACTGCACCCTACTAAGTTCAACTCTTTACAAAACCTAGATATCTTCAATTATTGGATCCAAAGGTATAGAATAAAGGAAGAGCCCTTAGAGAAAGCATAACACCTAGCTGATGAAACAATTTTTCTGAGTATCTGGCAGAAATTCCTAATTTAGTTCATTCATAGCAATAATGATATAGTTTATTTTGTTAGACTTGTAATCATTCAAACTTTAATCACTTACTAAGTACCAGGCACTGTTTTGAATTCTGGTAATGACACTAAAAAAGATACAAATATGTTTATTTTAATAACGTTTAAATTCTAGCAGATGGAGATTAATGGTAAGAAAAATAAAAATAAGGAATTTCAAATAGTGGTAAACGTTACAAAAATAAAAGTGGGAAACGAGAGACTGCTGGTGTTTGTGTTGGGGGAGGGGATGTTTAATAGAGCTAATTATGGAAAATCTCTATAAGGCAGTGATATATGGGCTGAAATCTGAATATTAAGAAATCCAGACATAAAAAATCTGGAGGATGGGTATTCTAGGAAGAAAGACGTCAGATGGAAAAGGCCCAGATTCAGGGGAAATGCAAGTATGTTCAAGGAGTGAAAAGAAATCAACATGGCTGGGGCAGAGGAAGTTAAAGGGACAGTGAAATAAGACTGGGAGAGGCAAAAATGCATACATTTTGGAGACCATAACAATGCTGTGCTAGGTATTTTTGACTTTTCAGTGTTAGGGGTCATTATGCAAACTGCTGCTGCTGCTGCTAAGTCGCTTCAGTCGTGTCCGACTCTGTGCAACCCCCGAGACGGCAGCCCACCAGGCTCCCCCGTCCCTGGGATTCTCCAGGCAAGAACACTGGAGTGGGTTGCCATTATGCAAACTAGTTATAGATGATAACAGACATGACTGCTTAAGTTCACAAGCTGGTACCATACATGTGGCAGCCTTTTGCATGCTCAGTTGCTTCAGTCGTGTTCAACTCTTTGCAACACTATGGACTTCAGCCTGCCAGGCTCCTCAGTCCATGGGATTGTCCAGGCAAGAGTACTGGAATGGGTTGCCATGCTCTCCTCCAGGCAATCTTCCCAACCCAGGGATGGAACCGGGTCTCCTGCACTATGGGTGGATTCTTTACCACTGAGCTGCCAGGGAAATCTTTTAAAGTAGAATAAAGCATGAAACTTGGCTTAGGAAATTTGTGTATAAGCACAATAACTGCTTGCTGCACTAGGCACCATATGACCCTTGAAATGTTGCCATGTTTAGGCAACAAAGATTGCTGAGTGCCCAAGAATTGATACTTTTGAACTGTGGTACTGGAAAAGACTCTTGAGAGTCCCTCGGACTGCAAGAAGATCAAAGCAGTCAATCCTAAAGGAAATCAACCCTGAATATTCATTGGAAGGACTGATGCTGAACCTGAAGCTCAAGTATTTTAGCCATGTCATGTGAAGAGCCAACTCATTAGAAAAGACCCTGATGCTGGGATGGATTGAAGGCAGGAGGAGAAGGGGACAGCAGTGGATGAGATGGTTGGATGGCATCATCAACTCAATGGCCATGAGTTTGAGCAATCTCTGGGAGATGGTGTAGGATAGGGAACTCTGGCATGCTGCAGTCCATGGGGACTCAAAGAGTTAGACATGACTGAGTGACAAAACAACATTATATATTTATATTCATTTACAAATTTTCTTTCTTACATTGTTCCACCCATTTCTATATAAATATACAAAATATACTATATACTTCTTTTTTGTTGTTGTTCTTGCACAATTACAATATTCGCTTACAAGTTCATTATGGGAAGGACTATCTGCCTTGCTATGTTCTGCTTTAGCAAGGATGAAATGCAAAGGATGACACGTGGGGGTATCTGTGATTGGAAACACGCCTTTTAAGAAAGAAAGAGTGACACTTAAACTAACACCAAAAAGAATGGAAGATTCTCCCAAAGTCCAGGCTGATATGTCACAGGGTGAGAAGTTAGAAAAGCCTTTGGACTTATTCTACTGTTTTATTTCACATATAACTAACCTGCAGAGATCTAGAGATCTCTCTTGTAACTTCTGAGACTCCTTGAAAATGTTTTAAATGAATCCCCCTTCCTCACCAAAGTCCCAGTAAATCTCCCAGGGCTGTCAGCCAGAATTAAAAAAAAAAAAAAATCTAGAGTGCATATTTCTTTAAAGCCAGAAGCCCGCTTCCCAAACATCTCAAATTCTACCTGTTGGTTCATAATAGTCCCAAGAATATATCAAACCTAATGCTATGAATTCCTCTGTGGTGGAAAGGTAAGTGATCATTTCAGGTTAACTGTGGTTGAAGTCTCTGAATTCATCAGGGTTGTTTGCTTTTAACATCCCGATTACTCTTTGATTTCTATCTGCTGCTACTGCTGCTGCTAAGTCGCTTCAGTCGTGTCTGACTCTGTGCGACCCCATAGACGGCAGCCCACGGGCCCCGTCGTCCCTGGGATTCTCCAGGCAAGAGCACTGGAGTGGGTTGCCATTTCCTTCTCCAATGCATGAAAGTGGAAAGTGAAAGTGAAGTCGCTTAGTTGTGTCTGACTCTTGGCGACCCCATGGACTGCAGCCTACCAGGCTCCTCTGTCCATGGGATTTTCCAGGCAAGAGTACTGGAGTGGGTTGCCATTGCCTTCTCCTGATTTCTATTTGGCATTCACTAAAATCCCAAACGAGGCTGAGCACCGAAGACTTGGTGCTTTCAAACTGTGGTCCTGGAGAAGACTCTTAAGAGTCCCTTTGTCAGCAAGGAGATCAAACCAGTCAATCCTAAAGGAAATCAACCCTGAATATTCATTGGAAGAACTGGTGCTGAAGCTGAAACTGCAATACTTTAACTACCTGATGTGAAGAGCCAATTCATTGGAAAAGACCTGGATTCTGGGAAAGAGTGAGGGCAGGAGGAGAAGGGGTGACAGAGGATCAGATGGTTGGATGGCATCACCAACTCAATGGACATGAATTTGAGCAAACTCCAGGAGATAATGAAGGACACAGAAGCCTGGTGTGCTGCTGTCTACAAGGTCTCAAAGAGCTGGACACAGCTTAGCAACTGAATTGAACATCAACAACAAGATCTCATCAGTGCTAGAGACTGTGTGGATATTTGCATATCTATATGGTAGATAGCTGGTGCTTTTCAGTAGCCAGTGAACCTGTTCCTACTACTGTTTTTCAAGCAAGCTAACTTAACCCAGTATCCTCTCCTAGAGTGCATACTTCCTTAAAACCAGAGCCCCTCTCCCCAAACATCTCAAATTCTACCTCTTGGTTCATAATAGCTCCAGCAATGTACCAAACCTAATGCTAGCCTAGGACCAGGCTGATGCCTGAGTGTATTCTGAGTCATGCTGGTTCTGTCAGGACCTTAGTTTCCAATCTGCAAAATGGTAATAGGTATAACTGGCTTTTCATATAACATAGAATATCAGATGAGACAACAGATGGAAGAATACTGTGCCTATGTGAGGGTTAATTTGTTTATACATGCACTATGGTTCTAGAACTTTGTTTCCTTGTTTTATTCCCCATAACCATTTTCACAAATGTAGTAATGAGTTACAATATTTAAAAAATAGAACCAAAAAACCAAATAATCAAAAAATGGGCAGAAGACCTGTATAGATATTTTCTCAAAGAAGACACATAGATGTCCAACAGGTACATGAAACAATGCTCAATATCACTAATTTTTACAGAAGTACAAATCAAAACAACAATGATATATGACCTTACACATGTGAGTGGCTATCATCAAAAAGTCTATAAACAACAATGTTGGAGAAGGTATGATAAAAAGTGAACTCTTCTACACTTTTGGGAGAATGTAAATTAGTCCAGCCACTATGGAAAACAGTATGGAGGTTCCTCAAAAAACTAAAATGAGAACTACCATATAATCCAGCAATTTTACTCCTGGCTATATATACAGAAACAACAAAAACACTAATTCAAAAAGATATACACACTCAAATGTTCATAATAGCACTATTTATCATAGTTAAGACATGGAAGCAACTTAAGTAGCCATCAACAGACAAATGGATAACGAAAAAGCATATGGTATATTGCTTAGCCATAAAAAAGAATGGAATTATGCCACTTGCAGAAAGTGGATGGACCTAGAAACTATTATGCTTAGTGAAATAATTTAGACAAAAAAGATAAATACTATATGATATCACTTATACATGAGTCTAAAATATAATACAAATGAATATATATGCAAAACAGAAACACACTCACAGACATAGAAAACAAACTAGTAGTTACCAAAGGAGAGATGGAAAGGGTAAAAGGAAAATAATGGTATGGAATTAAGAGATACAAACTATCATCTATAAAATAGACAAGCAACAAGGATATATTGTGCAGCATAGGGAATTATAACAATTATTTTGTAATAAATTTTAATGGAGCATAATCTATAAAAATACTGAATTATGGCAGAAAGTGAAGAAGAACTAAAGAACCTCTCGATGAAAGTGAAGGAGGAAAGTGAAAAAGTTGGCTGAAAGCTCAACATTCAGAAAACTAAGATCATGGCATCTGGTCCCATCACTTCATGGCAAATAGATAGAGAAACAGTGGAAACAGTGGCTGACTTTATTTTTCTGGGCTCCAAAATCACTGCAGATGGTGACTGCAGCCATGACATTAAAAGACGCTTACTTCTTGGAAGGAAAGTTATGACCAACATAGACAGCATATTAAAAAGCAGAGACATTACTTTGCCAACAAAGGTCCATCTAGTCAAGGCTATGGTTTTTCCAGTGGTCCTGTATGGATGTGAGAGTTGGACTATAAAGAAAGCTGAATGCTGAAGAATTGATGCTTTTGAGCTGTGGTGTTGGAGAAGACTCTTGAGAGTCCCTTGGAGTGCAAGGAGATCCAACCAGTCCATCCCAAAGGAGATCAGTCCTGGGTGTTCATTGGAGGGACTGATGCTGAAGCTGAAACTCCAATACTTTGGCCACTTGATGCAAAGAGCTGACTCATTTGAAAAGACCCTGATGCTGGGAAAGATTGAGGGCAGAAGGAGAAGGGGACGACAGAGGATGAGATGGTTGGATGGCATCACTGACTCAATGGACATGGGTTTGGGTGGACTCTGGGAGTTGGTGATGGACAGGGAGGCCTGGTGTGCTGCGGTTCATGCGATTGCAAAGAGTCAGACATGACTAAGCTACTGAACTGAACTTAACTGATACAAGAAACTAATGTAATATTGTAAATCAACTATACTTTAACTTAAAAATTAATGTAAAAATATTAGAAAAGCTTTGGAGAAAATTATATAATTTGTCTTTCAGCTACCTACCAATTTTGTACTTTGTTAAAGTCACTTCATGGGAAATAGATGCAGAAACAGTGGAAACAATGTCAGACTTTATTTTTGGGGGCTCCAAAATCACTGCAGATGGTGACTGCAGCCATGAAATTAAAAGACGCTTACTCCTTGGAAGGAAAGTTATGACCAACCTAGATAGTATACTGAAAAGCAGAGACATTACTTTGCCAACAAAGGTCCGTCTGGTCAAGGCTATGGTTTTTCCTGTGGTCATGTATGGATGTGAGAGTTGGACTATGAAGAAGGCTGAGAGCCAAACAATTGATGCTTTTGAATTTGGTGTTGGAGAAGACTCTTGAGAGCCCCTTGGACTGCAAGGAGATCTAACCAGTCCATTCTGAAGGAGATCAGCCCTGGGAATTCCCTGGAGGGAATGATGCTAACGCTGAAACTCCAGTACTTTGGCCACTTCATGCAAAGAGTTGACTCATTGGAAAAGACTCTGATGCTGGGAGTGATTGGGGGCAGGAGGAAAAGGGGACGACAGAAGATGAGATGGCTGGATGGCATCACTGACTCGATGGACATGAGTCTGAGTGAACTCCGGGAGTTGGTGATGGACAGGGAGGCCTGGAGGGCTGCAATTCATGGGGTCGCAAAGAGTCAGACACGACTGAGCAACTGGACTGACCTGAACTGAAAGTTATCAGAATTCCTTAGATTGTCTCACAATTTTGGATAACATGAATGCTAAAAACTCCAGCAGCTGAGTTTTCCTTCCATGAACATCTCTTCAACCAAAACAACAAACTAATAATCACTACTGCTTTGTCTCTCCAGAATTTTGCATAGAGATTTTCTTCACTAAAAGAGTACTTGGTTTGCAAGGAAGACTAAACATGCTAATCCCTGCTGCAATATCATAATTTAAGAAACAAGGATCCCTTATGAAGCCAACTAGTTATTTTTGCTTTTAAAGAACAAATAAAAGCAAGCATTTGGAGCTGTAATAAGATCTATAAAACCCTGATGCAGCTTGAATTTGATGGGCTTGATGAAATTTGTATTAATGTTGAAGCTATTCCAAACAGGACTGAAAAAGGCTGATGGGGTGGATTCACTTGAAGAACAATCTCAATATAGAAATTAGAGTTACCTTTTAAAATAACCTCATGTGATTTTTTAGCATGACCAAAAGTCATATTAGCTAATGGTTTTTTCCTATTATATTTGACAACCTTCAGTTATAGAGTCCTTGCTTATTGTTTGGTGATTAAATTTATGTAGATGACCAGTCATGTATGGATCAACTAATGATGATGCAGAAATCATACGAGAAAAATAAAAATAAGAAAATAAGCCTTCTACAATGTGAGTATATTTTATTTCCAGTAATAGCTTTTCCTATTTGCTGAGGTTTTGGCCACTCATCACTGTTAGGAACTAACTGCCTTTTTATCTTGTTTGGTCAACAGAAATTGATGCCCAACAATCTTTAACCTTTATGTTTCTCCTCCTCCAAATGATAACTCCAGTGTGGTAATGATAATTATGAAATATTCTCTGGAATCAGGGAAAAATTGGTCAAGTACCCATAGTAGAACAAAATTATTGTTTACTGGGAAAGAGTCCAGATTAGAGATTCTGTCTAGCCTTTAAAAGAAAGGACAACAAAATTGTCCTGGGAGTATTGAACCTAGCTCTGAAGATCTAAGGGCTGCTCTTCTACACAACCTTTACTTACTAAAGACAAAAGCTTCTTGCTCAGGCAAAGTCTTTATAAACTTCAATCACAAGATCGACCTTTGCTTGGTAGGTTTTGGAGCACTGGAGATGAGGGTTAGGCTCCGGAACTCAAAGAATCAAAATATGTAAAACCTTCAAAATCCTTTCTGACATTTCATAGAAGAGATGGGAGGAGGGGAAGAAAAAGAGAGAGAAACAAATTTCAAAGACATCCAAGATAGAGGTCCTTAAGATCTTGATTCTAGTCTTGACTCCCTTTGAGAACAATTTTGCAACCTTAAACCAAAGGCATTTCTCCTCCACTGGCCTAAGATTGTCATCTAGAGGAACACAGATTGTATTTTCACATTTTTTGAATTTTAAGTCTGTGATTCATGGTGTCCGACTGCAGTGAGTACCAGTAAATATGCAGACCACCGCATTCCACTGAGGTCTCTTTATGCTGTTGATATGCTACATAGCCAAATTAGGACTGCTCCTGGGAAGTGGACTATTCCTTCACATTTAGGCACAATTTAGGATGCCCAATAGTCCACTATATTGCCAGGTGATTAAATTTTAATTTATATAATGGATAAAATTCCAGATCTCAGAATAATTGGACAAATATTTCAGAACTTAGTCCTCATTAATACTTTAGGGGAAGCACAGTTAAGGGGTCTGAAAGAGAGTGCTGAACTTCAACTTCTTCTTTGCAGATAACAATATCTCAATATTTTGAATAGCTCCAAAATGCAAGCAAAAAGATTATTTTCATTTTCCATTACTATGTGTGAAACCAGACACCTCTTTAAACAGAAAAACTGCTTTGGAATTCCATTCGGGGCTGTAGCTGCTGATTAGCTCTCTGTGGAAGAATTTCTGTTTCAAGTATAAAGAAAAAAAAATGCATATAAGTTACTAAGGAGCACTCCCATATAGCAATGATAAAGATCTCTTACATTTGGTCCACAAGCTGCCCAGAGCTTGGGCAGTGTCCTCTGAAGTGTGAGTTTGAGATTCCAGGCTGAAGTCTGGTAATTTAGACAAAGTACTGGAAATGATCTCCAGTCTCGCAAAGACAAATCAGTTTAATTGAAACATTTGGTTATAGGGCAAAAGCAAATCAAATATTGTGAGATGTTTCAATTACAGCAATTGGTTCTCTTGAAAGAAACATTTCATGTGCAGCAATTTTATACAATGTTTCATTTGCTTCTCTGAGCTCTTAGGAAAGACAATTCAATGTCAGGTTTTCTTGATATCATGAAAGGTAATTAAATCTTACTACGGTATAGATGACATGCACCATTTTACTGCAGCAAATGATTACCTGAGTTATACGTGGGGCCAAGGACTCCAATTGTATCTCTCTAGAAGTAGTCTTCAACCTGGGATAAAGGAAGAAAATACTAGAATTAATTTACTTATATCTATTTTTATAAAAAACTTAAAAGGTACACTTAACTAATCTTTACTTTGCTAAATTTATTTGTATTTATTTTTATTAAGAAATAAAAAGTAAGCTTTACTGATCTTTACATTGCTGCTTTTTTAAAAATTCATTAATTTTTTATTGAAAGATAATTGCTTTATACAATTTTCTGTTTTCCGTCAAACCTCAACATGAATCAGCCATAGGTATATATATATCCCCTCACTTTTGAACCTCCCTCCCTTCTTCCTCCCCATCCCACCTAGGTTGAGTTTCATGAGCCATACAGCAAATTCCCACTGATTATCTATTTTACATATGGTGATATAAGTTTCTATGTTACTCTTTCCATACATCTCACCCTCTCCTCTCCTCTCTCCATGTCCATAAGTGTATTCTCTATGTCTGTTTCTCCACTGTTGCCCTGTAAATAAATTCTTAAGTACCATTTTTCTAGACTCCGTATATATGTGTTAGAATATGGTATTTATCTTTCTATTTCTGACTCACTTCCTTCTGTATAATACGTTCTAGATTCATCCACCTCATTAGAACTGACTCAAATGCGTTCCTACATTGCTGTTTTGATTATTGTTGTTGTGGATACTCATCATATGCAAAGAGAGATTTCCTGATAGAAAAGGTGACTTTTAAAAGTCAATGGGTTTAATACAGGCACCTTAAAATCCTTATTTTCTGTGTTTTGCAACTTAATGAATCTATGCTTGTCCAGTTAAAACAATTAATAAAAATTCAGCTAATTTTACTAATGACCAGCAAATGTCTATATGACTTTAAAAATCTGTAGAAAGATATCATAGATTGAAAAAGTAATTCATGATATAAGCACAGACAAGAAAATGTCAAATTCTTACACTTAGTGTGAGTCCCTCCTTTTTGTCCTTGGATCCACACTCTGAAAGCCTTCACCTTATTCTCTACTATTCCAAATCAAAATTTTCTTTGATGCCCACTTCAAGTGTGATCTGGTCTATGAGATCTGAACTTTAATTACAGACTTCCATGGATTGACATCACCTTAGCTAAAATGATTCTCATGCCTTTGGCATTTAAAATAGTA
The DNA here is from genome assembly GCF_029407905.1 of Bubalus kerabau. NCBI lineage: Eukaryota > Metazoa > Chordata > Mammalia > Artiodactyla > Bovidae > Bubalus > Bubalus kerabau. The sequence continues at coordinate 29,477,775 of NC_073645.1, forward strand.
TGTGTCTTTTGGCTTCCTAGGGGGCGCTAGTGGTAAAGAGCCTGTCTGCCAATGTAGGAGACCTAAGAGATGCAGGTTTGATCTCTGGGTCAGGAAGATCCCCCAGAGGAGAGCAAGGCAATCCACTTCAGTATTCTTGCCTGGAGGATCCCATGAATCCTGGTGAAGAGCCTGGTGGGCTACAGTCCATAGACAGGGTCGCACAGAGTCTGAAGCGACTTGGCACACATTCACAGTATCTTTTCCCTCCAACTGTACTATGGAGGATACGAGTTTTATGTTCTTCAATAGAGTTTTCTGTCCATAGAACTTTCTGGACTGAGGAAATATTTTAAATCTTCACTTTCCTATATGATGCCCACTGGCCATTGGTGGCTTATTGAGCACTTGAAAAATCACTAGTGGAATTGAGCTTTTATTACACTTATTATTAAACAATTTAAAAGTAACTATTAATATTCAACTGGAGAAGGCAATGGCACCCCACTTCAGTATTCTTGCCTGGAAAGTCCCATGGACAGAGGAGCCTGGTGGGTTGCAGTCCATGGGGTCGCTAGGAGTCGGACACGACTAAGCGATTTCACTTTCATGCATTGGAGAAGGAAATGGCAACCCACTCCAGTGTTCTTGCCTGGAGAATCCCAGGGACAGGGAAGCCTGGTGGGCTGCAATCTCTGGGGTTGCACAGAGTTGGACACGACTGAAGCAACTTAGCAGCAGCAGCAGCAGCATTAATATTCAACATGGTCTCCTGAAGATAGTAGATGTTCATTTTTCCTCTTTTGCTCCAAAGGCCCTGATTGAAAGCCTGCTATCACTCATTAGTGAATTCATTTCCTTACTTGAAAGCTGCTTGTGACCAAATCACTGAGCAGTTTAGAAATAAGGAATCTAAATTTGTGTCATAAATATTCTACCACATTCAGCTCTAAATTTTTCACTTTATAGATGATCTAGGGGGAAATGTTTAATTCTAAACTCTCTTTCACTCTTAATCCTGACCTCCCTTTTTCATACGTTGAACTTGCAAAAATGTTTCAATATCTACTTCATTAGAAATGTTTAATTGGAAATAAAAAATTGAAACAGCTACACACACACACACACACACATTTAAATTCAGAATATATATTTTTTCTTATGAAAGCATAACTGAGTTCAAAATAACTGTGCCTTTCTCAGGATAAGAATAATTGCTTCATTAGTATTCTCACACCAGTTGATTGTTATCAAAACAACAAGCTCATGTACCAGTGAAATTAGAAGATAGGAAGGACCCTAAACAAGAGAGGGTAAAAAGGAATTTGATATTTTAACAGTTTAATTTTTTTAAAGTAAAAATACAGATGCAATAGTTTTATATAGAGGGTAGCATTTCTAGTATTTTAAAATATGTTCATGTATTTTAGGAGAAGGCAATGGCAACCCACTCCAGTACTCTTGCCTGGAAAATCCCATGGATGGAGGAGCCTGGTAGGCTGCAGTCCATGGGGTCCTAAGAGTCTGATAGGACTGAGCGACTTCACTTTCACTTTTCACTTTCATGCATTGGAGAAGGAAATGGCAACCCACTCCAGTATTCTTACCTGGAGAATCCCAGGGACGGGGGAGCCTGGTGGGCTACCGTCTATGGGGTCGCACAGAGTCAGACACGACTGAAGCGACTTAGCAGCAGCAGCATGTATTTTAAGTGTACTAAGTTATAAAAATTTAATACATTGTTTGTGTATAATAAAACATAAAAATAATGCATTTATGCCTTACAATTTGATATTTTGACTACATATCAAAATACTATGAGTTTAGATCATCTGATACTGTGCTTATGATTATTGTCTACTAATAATTAATAATTAGCCATGAAATTAAAAGATGCTTACTCCTTGGAAGGAAAGTTATGACCAACCTAGATAGCATATTCAAAAGCAGAGACATTACTTTGCCAACAAAGGTCCATCTGGTCAAGGCTATGGTTTTTTCTGTGGTCATGTATGGATGTGAGAGTTGGACTATGAAGAAAGCTGAGCACCAAAGAATTGATGCTTTTGAACCGTGGTGTTGGAGAAGACTCTTGAGAGTCCCTTGTACTGCAAGGAGATCCAACGAGTCCATTCTGAAGGAGATAAGCCCTGGGAGTCCTTTGGAAGGAATGATGCTAAAGCTGAAACTCTAGTACTTTGGCCACCTCATGTGAAGAGTTGACTCATTGGAAAAGACTCTGCTGCTGGGAGGGATTGGGGGCAGGAGGAGAAGGGGATGACAGAGGATGAGATGGCTGGATGGCATCACCGACTCGATGGATGTGAGTTTGAGTGAACTCCAGGAGTTGATGATGGACAGGGAGGTCTGGCGTGCTGCGATTCATGGGGTCACAAAGAGTCGGACATGACTGAGTGACTGAACTGAACTGAATAATAATTAATGTCTAATTTTAGACATTTTTCACTTATGATCTGATTTTAAATAATATCTTAGGCATGTGCCTCTGTAAAACTAAGTGAAGCTCACACACATGTTCACTACACATCTGAAGTTGGTCTTTGATCTGAGTATATTTCTGAGGTATAAATGTCTATCATGGTTTTTCACATTATCATAGATTCACCATTTTCTTAACTCTTCACCCCAGTTTCAAGCCTAGCAAGTCTTCTAATTTTAAGTCATTTCATTTGTCCTGAGCGGTTTTCCTACAATTGTGACTCACATTCAATCATTCCACCCAAAATTGTAAACTGCTTGACTTTCAGTTGTCTGTCATCTTACCCTAATGACCATTCCCTTCATATGCAAGGGGGGTTCAAAGGGGATCACAACCCAAGTGAAATTTTGTAGATGTGAGCTGGAACACGGAAATATAGAAGGAATTAGAGAGTCTGAGTACTGTTACCACCCATGCCATTAACAAATTCATTCATCAGCTTATTTACTATATAAAGTGCATATTATGTACCAGGCGCAAGTATGTATCTGTGGATGATGGTAAATGGAAAGACAGTTCCTGCTCTGTTGTTTGACACTGAGTAACCTGTTTCACTTCTCTCAACTTTTGCTCTCTCATCTGTTACTTGAAAAGGGTGGGCGGTTCTCAAATGTCTTCTTTAGCGCTATATCACATGGATTACAGTTTCTCCTCTCTCCCTTAACTCAAAAACAGAAGACCATGCCTGTGCACCCACACCCTAAAACACATAACATTTTGAAGAGAAGAGAAGGTGAAGAGGAATGTGAACAACTGGGAAGTTTCCAGCACTGCTGTGCGCCCTGCAAGAGTCCTCTGTCATCTCAAGAATACATGTAGCCGTGGTAGTGACATTTCTCTTAATAACCTCATAAACATTTTTACTATCTTTTTTTGAAAACCTAGACATTATTAGGTCAAGTTATAAAATAAGGAGAAGAGGAGAAAGAGGAAGAAAAGAAGAGGATGACAGGAAGGCACCATATGCTGGGGAAATGGCCAATGCTTTTTGGGAATAGGGCCACTTACCATGTATTGCTTTTCTGTAACCTTCCTGTATATAATGTCTTCAAGTCCACACAGAAATAACTAAAACTATGCATCTTTTTTTTTTTTTAATCAGAGATACAACCTTCAATTTGTATTGTTGCAATATAAATGTGATTGAAAGTATAGGTTCCACATAGGTCATTAAATGTATTTCTTCTTTGCTTAGGACATCACTAACAGACCAAGATTGCCTGTGCTGCAGTGTTAGGGATCAAGGTCATAGACACATGTCTCAAGGGATCAAGTTTATGTTCTGAAATGTTAGGACATTGAGCAAGGTAGGTAATAAGGGCCAGAATCTCCCACAAATAAGGGAAATATTGTGTAGCCCTGTAGTCTACTTCCATTAAAAGGAAACTATAATAATTATACAATCATAAAACTTTAAAAAATGCAATGATAAAGATCTTTCCATGCCTAATTCATAATTGAAAGTGAAAGTGAAGTCACTTAGTCATGTCTGACTCTTTGCAACCCATGGACTGTAGCCTGCACCAGGCTTCTCCATCCATAGGATTTTCCAGGCAAGAGTACCGGAGTGGGATGCCATTTCCTTCTCCAACTGGTGCTATGTTTATGCAATGTTCAAAGTATTAATGGGCCTGTCATCTCCAAAGTGTGTGGTAAGTGAAGCCTGATGTGCAGATTGGGTCTTTAGTTAGCAGACTTGTGCCTTATAAGGCACTGTTTCATGATGGACATAATCTGGGGGAGGTAACTGAGTAGAGAGGGTTTTCAGCACACTTTGCTTTGGGCTGTGTTTTACAGTTTCCCTTTGAAGTCCCCTTAAGAAAATCTTTGGTAAAGATGTACATGATTTTTTCAAATATTTTAGAGTTGATATGTGGCCATTTGTTTGTACCACTGTGCTGAGACCAAGGTATTTCCATGGTGAGAGCAAAAATGAACCAGTTTTACTTCAATTACCCATTAACGTTGGTGAGGTGGAACAATGAGGTAGAAACTGCAGTACTGACTTTTAAGTCTAATACACAAAACCTACAAAATATCTTTCCTATTTCCCTCAGAACAGTAATGATTTCTGATCTGAAATTACATGCAACCAAATCGGAAGACTGATTTTATTATTACCATCTGTTCCTGGGATGTATTGGAGATTGCTTCTGTGCCCCAAATCCAATGATTTCAAATCATTCCTGACCAACTTACATCTTTTCTTTATCCCAGCCCATGGAGGGTTTGGGGGTATTAATTATTCTTTGGATATATGGAGTATTTCCTTTGTCTTGCTGTTAGTATTACTATTATTACTCATCTTAATAGCATAAAATAAAATAATATGAAAAGATAGCAGTTACGAACACTTAATTTCAAAGGATAGCAAATCTGATTACATTTCAATTTTGGCAAAATAGCTTAAGTGTTTGATGTTATTCAACCTGTCAGAGGATCCCAAGCATACTTGACTTCTTTGCCATTTCGGACTCTCCTTCTCTGTTAAGGACACCATTATTTTTGGCAGTGTTATAGCTGGCTCACTGAAAATGGATTTTTGATTATTTTTGGAAGTGACTGGCTATATTGTCCTTTTCATCAAATGTCTTAACGGTCTGGAAAATCCTGACAGGCTCTTCATCAAAACGTCTGTATTAGGAAGACATGATACAGTCCATCCTAAAGGAAATCAGTCCTGGGTGTTCATTGGAAGGACTGATGTTGAAGCTGAAACTCCAATATTTTGGCCACCCGATGTGAAGAGCTACCTCATTTGAAAAGACCCTGATATTGGGAAAGATTGAAGGCAGGAGGAGAAGGGGACGACAGAGGATGAGATGGTTGGATGGCATCACCGACTCAATGGACATGAGTTTGGGTGAACTCCAGGAGTTGGTGATGGACAGGGAAGCCTAGCATGCTGTGGTTCATGGGGTCACAAAGAGTCAGACACAACTGAGCGACTGAACTGAACTGAACTGATACAGTGGAAAGTGACTTTTGGAATTGTGGAGACTTGAGTTCAAATTTTGATTTTAATTTTAAAATATCAGTCTAACTCTATCTTTTTAACTGTAAGAATCAAGGAATGTTGCTTAATTTCTGAGTCTTACTTTACTTGTCTACAAATACTACTATTTTAGAAGTATTAAGTACATATACATGTCTAAATAGATATATCTCAAGAACACATATGTACAATGCTTTTGTTCTAAGATCAAGTTTTAAAATTCCAAGTACTTCTTTCTGTTTACAGAAAATAAAATGCTGATTTAGTATTTATCTGATTTTTTCACAGTAACATTATAATGAAATTATCTCCTTTACAATGTGGATAGCATTTTTCTCTCAGTTAAGTAGACTTTGGCAGGATTATTTTTCCTTTTGATAAAAAAATTAATTAAAAATGGTTATTTTCCCCAAAAAGAGATCACACCAATGTTTGATAATCCTATAATTTATGTTAGCCAATATCCTCTATCCTGAATTAGTGGTTGAACTACATTTTGTTTTTATTTAACTAGAGTTGACATTGCCTATGGTTTTATGGGACTACTTTCCATAGCAAAATAAAAACATATATTCTCTAACTGTATGCATTGTACTTGAGACTCTGAGTATATGCTTAATCTTCCCATGGGACATTTATAATTGTGTTACTTATCTGATCCACAGCCTACATGTACTATGGTCAGTAAATGAGATGAGGTTACAAAGGTCTATTTCCCCTTTTTATGGGTTTTTAGTCCATACTAATCTGAGTCTGAATAACCAATCTCCCAACTTAGGATGAGTTAGGAAGAACAAGCCAAGAGTTCAGCTATGAGAGTGAGAAAATGAAGACAGCTGATATGTTAGATGGTAAGTAACTTCAGTGAAAAGTAAGGGCTGGAAGAAATAGCAAATTTAGTAAATCCTCTGAGGCAAACAGTCTCATATTTACAATGGCTTTTATTTCATGCCTGCCTGCTAAGTCACTTCAGTCATATTCAACTCTTTGAGGCCTTATGGAATGTAGCCCGCCAGGCTCTTCTGTCTGTGGGATTCTCCAGGCAAGAATACTGGAGTGGGTTGCCCTGTCCTGCTCCAGGATATCTTCCTGACCCAGGGGTTGAACCTGCATCCCTTATGTTTCCTGCATTGCAGGCAGATTCTTTACCCTCTGAGCCACCAGGGAAGCCCCTTTTATTTCATAGATGTCTATAATTTTGGAGTGAACCTTGTGGGAAAATTTAAAGAAATTTCACAGATCACACAGATATTGAAACCAAGCAAGATCATGTGGGGCTTCTAGGCACAAAAGCCTTTCTGGACGCCAGTTTTCTTGTGAGCAGGAAACAGGCTTCCTTCAGCCTCCATACCATCCTTGAGTTCCAAGGGTCAGGTGATTCAAGCAGTTGCTAATTAGGGAAGAAAAGGGCAGCAAAGACAAGGGAGGAACAGTCAAGACACAATAGGGCAGGCTTGGGGGCAGGGTCCTGGTTCCCTCACAAGGGATACACACAACAATATCTTTGAGTTGTTTTGCAGAAGCTAAAACCCCCACCAGGGCATTAATGGTATACTGCCCACAAGCATGTAGACCCAAGACCTGTTAAAATCAGAAGGTTGATAATGCTCACTCCCACTTACCTCACCATCAATCAAGCAGAAGCCCACAAGCTGATCATGCCCTCTTTGAACCATTACTACAAAATTCCTCACTACCCACTCCAGGTCAGGACACACAGTTTTGAAGACATGAGCCCACCATGGCCCCTTTGCCTGGCAAGTAATATTGCTACTCTTTTCTACTTTGTCTCCGAGATCTAATTCACTATTAAGGCACAGAGGGAGCATTCAGCTTTAGTATTATGGAAACTCTGCAAGAAAGTCCCTCCCAACTCTTCATGATATTTACCCAAGCCAGCGCTATTTTAGAGTATGCTCGGTACACATAGCTACAGATCTCTGCTCTTAGAAAAGCCACCTGACCACCATTTCACCTACGTATGAGGAGAAACCACTAACTGATTTGAAGGAGAAGCCACAACACAATCCACCCAAGATTATAGTGATGCCATCTCTCTTCAAAACACAAGGTACAAAACTGTGGCTCAGTGAGTGAGTCTTTTTTCACAGGAGTCAGCTAAAATAGGTTTCCTATACCTTTGGGGTAAAGATGACAATTGATGTAGCTCAGGTATAAGACAGGTAACTGGGGTGCCTCAGATCATTCTGGGGCATAATCTTAAAGTCCACAAAAGATATGTCCATCAGATCTTCAATTCTGGTTTACCTAGAAACAATGAATTCCTTATTTAGAATGCTGCTCAAGCTGCTTCCTCTCTTTTATAATAATCTATAATAAAATATCTTACATGTTTATGCTTTCTGAAACACTTTGTGTCTACATAGACTCAAGTGTGGCAATTAGTTCTCTTGCTTTTGGAGGGCTTAAGGGAGAAAGTTTTAAAAAGTGAAAAATCAAACATAAAAATACAGTTTTATGTCTGCTTTAAGAAGACAACAGTGTTCCTTTTGCAATTACAGAAAGTAAAACTTAACAAAATCTGTGTCACGAGAGAGAGAGGCCACAGAAGGCAATGGCGCCCCACTCCAGTACTCTTGCCTGGAAAACCCCTTGGATGGAGGAGCCTGGTAGGCTGCAGACCATGGGGTCGCTGAGGGTCGGACATGACTGAGGACTTTACTTTCACTTTTCACTTTCATGCATTGGAAAAGGAAATGGCAACCCATTCCAGTGTTCTTGCCTGAGGATCCCAAGGACGGAGGAGCCTGGTGGGCTGCCGTCTATGGGGTCGCATAGAGTCGGACACGACTGAAGTGACTTAGCAGCAGGAGAGAGAGAGGCAGAGTTTTCATTTCTCTCTAGTAGATGGTAGATGATCGTATCATAATCTGGAGGAAAGTAGAGTTATTCTGAGGTTTAGATAAATTGGATTAATAAAATAATCTTGTTAGAAGGTAAAGAACAAGAGAAGAACTTTTGCTTGCAGTTTAATAATGCTATGATAAACCTGCAAGCCTCAAGAAAGCACAGATATTTGTCTTGTGAAGAAATAGACTCTGGGCTGCAAAATCGCAATAACACCATACTCAGGGCATCACTTGTACTACCATTCTTGTGATGCTTTAATTTTTAATTGGTTGAAATTCTTTGCACCAAAAAATAAATTATTCCTATTAAGAAGCAAGACACAAAGGTAATTTTCTGTCTGCCAAAGAGTAGTATTTAATTACCACAGACATTTAAAATTCCTAAAATTGACTGTATTGATATACTTGGGCTTGTTAGGATCAAAGATACTGATAGACCATATGTGCACTTTGGAGTCTCTATACCTGGCTCTGAAGTATACCTCTCCCCTATTCCAGCCATTAATTAATGACTTCACCATGGAAACTGTGCTCTTATAGTCCAAAAATAGTTTAATTGATTCTAAGAATACCTATTGGAGAAGAAAATGGCAACCCATTCCAGTATTCTTGCTTGGGAAATCCCATGTACAGAGGAGCCTGGACTGTAGTCCATGAGGTCACAAAGATTTGGAGATGACTGAGCACACATACATCCACATGAATATAGACTAGAGATACTTATAACTGAAGACATAGGGAAAGTCTTTACCTGGGAAAACAATGATTACAGTTTTTAAATTTTTTAAGCTCCCAGGAAAAAGAACAAAATGCAAGCTTTCTTGCTATTTTATACAAATGACAATAAATCCTGAAAAGATTCTATTTATGATAAGTTTTGGAGAAAGAGAATTCATTTGAGGAATGGCCAGGGAGCTGCAATAGAAACTAGAAGAAAGAAGAATAAGAGAAGTAGAAACTGAACAAATTCATTTTCAAAAAAGAGGTAAAGGGAGAAGAACAATAAGAGAATAACAATATTGGCAAAGCTAAAAAATAGTTTTTACAAACATTAAAAGATGACCTATGAGCTGCAACAATAACATATATTCATCTAAATTCCTGGGAGTTTTTCCAAGCTACTCTAAAATTCAGAATTTGTGAAATTTTGCTCATTAGTTTTTTTTTGTTTGTTTTTTGTAAGTAATTAATAATGAAAACAATATATTATTGTTATTTTAAATCTCAAAATGAATGTAGAATTAGCTCTCCAAAAATAGATTTGATTGCCTCACATTAGACAAACTGGCAGTTATTATTTTGAAAAGCTACGTATCTCCTTTTACTGACTGTTTTCTTATAGAAAAAATACTTAAATTTATGATATAAATTTAATTTGGATTTTTTGCCACCAGGTACTTCAAGTACAAAAAGAAAACCAGTGTCCAATGCTGCCTTGAGAATTACAGAAGAGAAACATGAGATGTTAGTTTAAAAGGAATCTTTGCCACATATGTTTTACAGTTGAGGTTACAGAGGCCTAAAAGTGAAACTGTCTTCCAGTGTGGATGCTTAGGAAAAAAGAGAGTAGCAAAATAATTGCTAATCAAATTCAGGAAAACAAATTTGAATCAAAGACAAAGCTGAGAACAAAAGAAAACGTTGTCAGAGTTATTAACACAATCAGCCTTTAGAAGAGAAAACCATATCTCTGCAAATACATGTTTGAGTAGTGTTGGTGGGCATTATAGACTGAGTGGAAACATTAGCTTCTCTGTGTGGCTCTGAGCAGAAATAAAAGACAGATTTTTCTCCATAAATGTAGAAAATGTTTGAATAATCTATGCTATTTTACCCCTATAGTCTTGCTTATTATTAAGCTTCCTGGCAAATCAAATTCTTTCATTTGTAGTAGCTATAATCATACAAAGTATTGGTTTCATTTAGACTCATCTCACCTCTCCCAGTGGGAAGTACCCAGTCATTTTTACGAGACAAAGTAACATTTGCTAATATGAATGAGGAATCAAAGATGCTCAATTACTAAGCTGATCTTTGTCATCCAGGGTATCTGAGAATCCTATCTACCTTGTCCAGAATTTTGTCCTGATTTGGAAAAATATGCATTGTGAACATTTCCATAATGTCCTTTTGGGTAATCTGCACGCTAATAGTTACCTGCATTTTGTCTGTTATCAGAAGTTATACCTGCTCCTCCCCAGGCTATTATTAATCTTCATGAGAACTTAGAAATTCTGAATAGTATCCAAACTTGAAAACAGACTACTGATTTTAAAAGAAGTTTCATTTCCAGTTTATTTTGACATTTCCTTTTCAATCCTGTTTTCTAAATGTCTCTACAGGAAGCTTAGGGAAAGCACTTTCAGAATCAAGCCAGAAAGTTTGGACAGACCCGTACAGGTTTGAACCACATGTATAATAATGTTGTGAGGATAAAAAGGAAGGAGGGAAATGAACATTGCTGGGAACCCAGGTGGGACTCGTTAACTCCATTTCAGTAGGTAAAGACCTGTTAAGTCATTTAAGTGACTTGTTTCCAACCTTATAAATTAGGACATGAACTAGACATCATATCCTCCAAAAAGCTATCCCAAATACTTTACCACCCAAGTTTTAAACCTGACTAGGCAATTCTATTGTTACCTGCTTTTTTTAATGACAATAATAATGGTAATAAAATAATTATAATGGAAAAGAAAGGAGTTCTTTCACCAGAGACTAAAATCAATATTTTAAAGCTGAATTAGATCTTCTCACCAAAGACAGAAGACCCCAAGGAAAACACTGTCAGGAGAAGGGCATAAAAATACCAAGATACTGCCTAAAAATGTACCTTAAAAAAAGTATGGAAAGCTTCAAATAGGGGGAAAAAAAAGATACTACCAACTTTTTCCTAAGAAAACATAATAGAAATTTCTGTCCATGTCCTTCTTCCTGAAGTGAATATTTAAAATCTAGATACAGTGTATCCCTTTTGGAGATAGACTATCAAACCACTTGGGAGTCTTTATAAAATCAAACAAACCCAAAGAATAATTTAAAAGGTGCTCTTCCCCTGCAACCTAAGTTAGTTTTCCCAGGTCTCTGACTAATTCTCTAGTCTACCAAAAACTCCTCTTCCCAAATCCACCCTGTAGATGGCTCCTGAATGGTGTTTTAATATTTAAGGACCATTTCAGAAATAGCTGCAGATAGAAAATCTGCATCTAAAAATATCTCCCTTGTTTGAAGTTGATAATACTGAAAGTAACATGACTCTTATTTAAGCTCTTTTTATTGACATCTTTGTGTTTAGCTAAGCTAGTGCTACGTCTGTAAATAGTCTAACCAAACTATGACCCAAGGCCGTATCTGACCTGATGCTGTGTGGTGCTTAGTCACTCAGTCATGTCGGAGTCTTTATAATCCCATGACTGCAGCCCTCCAGGCTCCTCTGTCCATGGGGATTCTCCAGGCAAGAATACTAGAGTTGTTTGTCATGCCCTTCTCCAAGGGATCTTCCCAACCTAGGGATCGAACCCAGCTCTCCCACATTTCAGATGGATTCTTTACCATCTGAGCCACCAGGGAATCCCTGGTGACTACTTTTTCATGACCCGTGAGCTAAGGATGGTTTTTACATTTTAAATAGTTGAAAAACATTCAAAAGAAGAATAGTATTTAGCAACATGAAAACATGATGGGAAATTCAAGTGTCAGCGTACTAAATAAAGTACTGCTGGAATACAGCCAGGCATATTCATATACATATCATCCACGGGTGCTCTCATCCCATTACAGCCAAGTCAAGCCGAGTAGCTGTAACAAAGAGTGTAAGGCTCAAGAAACCTAGAATATTTACTATCTGACCCATTACAGAAAAAGTTTGCAGCCCCTCTATAACAATTGTGTTTTTCTGAGACAGAGCTCATTTCTAATATTAACTCCTATTCTGAATATATGTCCTCATTGTTTGGCAAAACATGTGTTAATTATAAATCTCCATCAGAGTGGTATAAAATCACTTGCTTCTCAAAATAATCAAGTTCATGGTATTCAATGGGCACTTGGAATAGGAATTTCCTATTTATCAAGTCCTGGTTTCTCATTCAAAACCTAGTGAAGACTGCAATTTTGATCCACACTTACTTAACACTGAATGACCAGAGAATTTTTTTATAGTAAACACCCTTTTAATTTATAGTAAAACACCCTTAAGTATGATGCATGACTCTATTTCTTCAATAACTTTTTACCTGGTATGAATCAGCTTGGGATTCTATGCTTGGGAAGTTTTACAGGTTCTTCAAATGCACAGCTTTGGTAATCCACAAAAGGATGAGATTCAATCCCTACCCTCAAAGTACTATCAACATATAGAAGAACATCAACTAAGGTGGGAAGTCACAGTGTGTGTTTGGGGAATTGGTTCTGGAGTTTCCATATCAGTATGGGAATTCTTTACAGGTTGTTGATAAAATAAGGGAAGTGAGTACATAATTGTTAGTGTTTTATAAGTCAAGTTGATCAAAGTCAGTTATTACAAATTTGTCATCATTGATTTTTTTAGTTAAAAGTCTTTCTTTTATGAAATAATATTGACAAAATTATAGAAAATGGCATTCTTAATATGCTTTCACTGTATATATTAATTTTGTTATAATATATAGTAAGGGCATTTCCACAGCCTCAAATAATCAAAATCCGTCGGTGCAGTCTCTCAGTCATGTCTGACTATTTGTGACCCCATGGACCACAGCACTCCAGGCTTCCCTGTCCATCACCAACTCCCGGAGCTTACTCAAACTCATGTCCATCGCATCAGCGATGCCATCCAACCATCTCATCCTCTGTCATCCCCTTCTCCTTGCACCTTCAATCCTTCTCAGCATCAGGGTCTTTTCCAATGAGTCAGCTCTTTGCATCAGGTGGCCAATGTACTGGAGTTTCAGCTTCAGCATCAGTCCTTCCAATAAACATCCAGTACTGATTTCCTTGAGAATGGACTGGTTGAATCTCCTTGCTGTCCAAAGGACTCTTAAGAGTCTTCTCTAACACCACAGTTCAGAAGCATCAATTCTTCAGCACTCAGCTTTCTTTATAGTTCAACTGTCACATCCATACATGACTACTGGAAAAACCATACCTTTGACTACACAGACCTTTGTTTGTAAAGTAATGTCTTTCCTTTTTAATAATAACAATGATAATATAAAAATCCATGAAATCCCCAAATCTGGAAACTACTGATCTGGTTGGTAAAATATAGAGTTCATGTTTTGGACTCTGTGAGGTGAGGGTGGTGTATTCAAATTATTCAGAATCATGAGAGCCAACTGGACAACTTCAAATTTAATTTATGAGTCAAAACGGGAGCCATTAATACTTTTTGAGCTAGAGAATGACATAATTAGAACTGTGCTCTAGGAAGATTAATTTGGCAGCAAGAAGGACTGACTGAGGAAGAGACTGGAAGCAGGGAGACTAGGAGAAGATTGCTGTTGTCTAAATGAGTTGTAATGATATTCTAAAACTGACAGTAACCATGGAAATAGAAAGGAAAGAACAGATGGAGGACATATGTGGAGTCAGACTTGACAGGACCGTGTGACTGACTGGATAGAAGAGATGAAGGAACAGAAAGTCAAAGAAGATATTATGGCTTTGTACTAGGAAGGCCTTCCCATGTAGCTCAGCTGGCAGGGAATCTACCTGCTATGTGAGAGACCTGGGTTTGATCCTTGGGTTGGAAAGATCCCCTGGAGAAAGGAAAGGCTACCCACTCCAGTATTCTGGCCTGGAGAATTGCATTGACTGTATAGGCCATGGGGTTGCAAAGAGTCAGATACTAGGCAAGTGTATAGACTTGGGTGCCACCATCAGAAACAGCAAATGGTAAAGAAGAAACAGATTTTGGGATGGTTGCAAATGCAATATTAATTCCATAATGAAGAACAATGGTTAATCTAAAGAGTATGGCCACTGAAGATATGAATCTAACTATGGAAATGTAGTACGGGTATGACCTCTTCATTATAATGCTTAGAGATATGCCTGCCTAGGACCTGTTGGAACAGCAGCCTATGGTACTGTGCTTTCAGAGGACCATAAGTTAAGGACACGGTAAGCAATACAATTTTAAGTGAACCAGTACAATAACAGCTATCCTTTCTTCACTGACAAAGTACCTCGGGAAAATGTAGATCATAAAAGTCTAGCATTCTTGCAGATTCCTTAGATTACAGACAGGAAAATGATTCCTCAAATTCCTGCAAGAAATCTGTATTTTCTATGTACATGCTGCCTGGATCCATTAGTTACCCATTTGACTCAGGTCAACAGTCAGCATGCTGCAATGTAAAATTATCACTCCAACTGCCTTAGTTCCCAGCAGCTAGGACCATGGATCATAAATAATTCCAACAATTCTAAACTTCAAGAATGTAATGAATTATGAGCTTTTCATCAGAAGACATGAGGATCAATAGAAGCAGAGGGTTTCTAGATAAGCACATTCCATAATTACTGCTTAGAACTGAATAAATCAATTTAATACCACACTTCAGAAAAGTTTTCAAAACATATTTTCTCCCAGATTTATTAGAGTACTGGTGTGTTGGTTCATGGTTCCATCCCATCTCCTTCTTAATATAACCTTTTAAGGAAATTTAATTTCTACTTCAAAAGGAGTTACATAAAACATCAATTCTCTATAACTGGATTTGACACATTTATGTTTTATTTTTTCCTCCTGGAGGAGATGAATCAATCATTCAGTTACTTCTCAATTTATCTTATTTTTTTCAGTGTGCCAGCAATTTAAATGCATCAGACTTTTCTTTAGCAATTAGATAAAAAATAGGTATTTAAATATTCTTTGCTTGAAATGTAATAATCCAGGTAATGAGGCTGAAATAGACTGCATGATGCATACCAAACTGCTCTCTTCTTTCAAATTTAATAAAAATTTTGCAGAATAATTAAAAATGAACAGTTGATCTCTTTAACAGTCTACAAAACTGTAAATAATTGAGTACTTTAATGCTCAGTGACATTAAGTATAAAAAATTGATTTGGGTTATTATTTTTCTTATAAGAAGTACATTAAAGATTAACAGGAGCCATAATACAAATGTATATATTTGTTTTGTGGTGTGGTGAGTATTGTAATATAGATATATATATTTAAAAATTTACTGGTCTTCTAAAGAACTGCTTATAGCAATTAAAAGAGGATTGTTTTACAGCCAAACACTGCAAATGCTGCAAAGATGAAATAACTGATGATGTTTCTGAAAATGCAAAAACAATCTTGATAAAAATGAATATCTTCTATATCTAAGGTTTTCTTACTGTTTTTGTCAAATAAGCACTGCATTAATGAGTTCTAAGTATCTATGAGTTCTGTTAAGCATTCCATAAGAAAATGAGAGATCTCTGAAAGGGAAAAATATCTAGGTAAATATCAGGAAACTTCTGCAGAAGGAAGTGTTCAGTCATTAACTCATGTCTGACTCTTTGCAACCTCATGGACTGCATCACGCCAGGCTTCCCTGTCCTTCACTATCTCCTGGAGTTTGCTCAGACTCATGTCCATTGTGTCAATGATGCCATCCAACCATCTAGTCCTCTGTCGTCCCTTTCTCCTCCTGCCTTCAATCTTTCCCAGAATCAGGGGCTTCTCCAGAAGGAAGATAAGATGTTAAAACAAGTTATCAATAATGCCCATTGTAATTCTTTTGTTATTGAATTAGGAATTAATGACCTATAAGCCTAAGAAGATCAAGAACTGGGTGAAAGGGAAAATAATAGACTTTGGTGGTCATGCAAACTTATTCTCACCCAAGGACTGAAAGGGAAGGGGAGGAAAGGTACAAAAGGAGAGAAAGGGTTAGGAAGTCTTTGCTTTCCCAATTAAAAAGAACCCACAGTGGGCTGCAGTCCACAGGGTCGCAAAGAGTAAGACATGACTGAAGTGACTGAGCACACACTCACAGTGGCACATCCTTCCTGACCTAAGATCCTAAAGACACATCATAATTCAAATCCAGGAAAAATCAACATAAATTCGAAAATTAATGGTAGATTTTTTTTGGGGGGATAGTCAATAATAGTTATAGAAGCAACAGTTTTAGAATTCATTTTCAATTGGGCAAGGATAGTTTTATAATGAGATGTCAAAAACAATGTAGAGATTGTTACAACCCTTTATGTCATGTCATTTTTCATTCCTGGCATTGTGGAAACCAATTTCTTAAAAATTTTCAACTCTTTGAAAATTCTCAATTTCTTTAAAATTCTGACAAGCAATTATTTGAGACAATAATTTTATTCTTTAATTATTGAGGCTTTCAAAATTCTTATCTTTTGTTTAAATCATATACTTAATAAAATAGGACCCTGAAAATGAAATGGTGATTCTTCATCCTTTATGAAATATTTCTAAGAAATGAAGTGAAGTAAAAGTCACTCAGTCATGTCCAAGTCTTTGCAACCTCATGGACTGTAACCCCCCAGACTCCTCAGTCCATGGAATTCTCCAGGCCAGAATACTGGAGTGGTTAGCTGTTCCCTTCTCCAGGGGATCTTCCCAATCCAGGGACTGAACCCAAGTCTCCTGCACTGCAGGAGGATTCTTTACCATCTGAGCCACCAGGGAAGCCCATTCTAATAAACAAAGAATGTGATGTCAAGAATAGGTCTTTGAGCAAACAAAGATACAGAATGAGAATGTGGTATAAACTTTGGAAGTATTAGCCAGCATTGTAAATTCTTGCTTGATTTAAAAAGACAGGCTGGAGTTTTGTCCCTGAGGACCTGGGTGGCAGAAGGGACTGGAGAGCTGTGGCTATCCACCAGGGAGGTCGGGCTCCCTACAAGCAGTTGCAGGCATCCCTGACCTTGTCCTTTTCCCTGGGGGTCCTGAGCTTGGCAATTGGGAAGTTTTCAAAGCCTCAGCAGTGCCTGCAGCCTCAGAGAAGATCAGCAAAGACAGTGGAGTGTCCTCTGGTTGTCTGAATACCGCTTTTGGGTGCGAAAGTACTCACTGGAGGACAGAGTATAAAGATCTAGCAAAGTTAAGATATTTTTGACAAAATGCTCTCAGCCTCTTGTTGAGATCAAGTCCTGGCCTTCAGAGTGGAAGCACTGACTCCAAGACCTTAGAGTACCAGAGAACTAACCCTAGAGAAAATCAAATAGTGAGCACTCACACAAAGGAAACCACTTGAACTCAAGACCCAGCATCACCCAACCACTAGTAGCACCCTGTGAAGGAAGCCTCATCTAAACAACAAACAAAACAAAAATACAAACCCAATCATCAGCAGACAGGATTACCACCTCACTCAGACTTGCCCATCAGAGGAAAAACAAACAAACAAACAAAAACTCAGCACAAATCTCACCCTATACAAGCTTACACAAACCACTGGACCAACCTTAGGAGGGCAGAAACCTAAAGGAAGAAAGAATTCAACCTTGAAGCCTGGGAAAAGGAGACCTCAAATATAATAACTTTAAAAAAAAATAATGAAAAGGCAGAGAAATACTACACAAATGAAGGAACAAACTAGAAACACAGAAGTCCAAATAAGTTAAAAGGAAATAGGCAAACTACCTGAAAAAGAATCCAGAATAATGATAGTAAAGATGATCAAAAGCCTTGGAAACAAAATGGAGAAAAGGCAAGATCAATTAATAAAGACCTAGAAGAATTAAAGAATAAACATACAGAGAAAAACAACACAATTACTGAAATTAAAAATACTCTAGAAGGAAACAATAGCAGAATCTGAAGCAGAAGAATGAATCAGTGAGCTGGAAGATAAAATGGTGGAAATAACTTCTGAAGAGCAGAATAAAGTAAAAAGAATGACAAGAACTGAGGAAGTCTCAGAGACCTCTGGGACAATATCAGACTCACAGACATTTGAATTATAGGGGTCCCAGAAGAAGAACAGAGAAGGCAATGGCACCCTACTCCAGTACTCTTGCCTGGAAAATCCCATGGATGGAGGAGGCTGGTAGGCTGCAGTCCACAGGGTCGCTAAAAGTCGGACATGACTGAGCGACATCACTTTCACATTTCACTTTCATGCATTGGAGAAGGAAATGGCAACCCACTCCAGTATTCTTGCCTGGAGAATCCCAGGGATGGGGGAGCCTGGTGGGCTGCCATCTATGGGGTCACACAAAGTCGGACACAACGAAGTGACTTAGCAGCAGCAGCAGAAGAGAAAAAGAAAGGGTATGAGAAAATTTTTGAAGAGATTATAGTTGAAAATTTCCCCAACACAGAAAAGGAAATAGTCAATCAAGTCCAAGAGGCACAAAGAATCCCATACAGGATAAACCCAAGGAGAACCATGCCAAGACATATGCTAATCAAACTAAGACTAAACACAAAGAAAGAATATTAAACACAACAAGGGAGAAGCAACAAATAACATACAAGGGAAACCTCATATGCTTAACAGCTGATTTTTCAGCAGAAACTCTGCAGGACAGAAGGGAATGGCAGGATATATTTAAAGTGTTGAAAGGGAAAAATCTATAACCAAGATTACAGTACCAGGCAAGGATCTCATTCAGAATTGACGGAGAAAAAAAAAGCTTTCAGACAAGCAAAAGTTAAGAGAATTCAGTACCACCAAAGCAGCTTTACAACAAATATTAAAGGGACTTATATAGTCAAGAAATACAAGAGAAGAAAAAAGATCTACAAAATCAACCCCAAACAATTAAGAAAATGGGAATAGAAACATATACATCAATAATTACTTTAAATGTAAATGGACTAAATGCTCCAACCAAAAGACACAGACTGGCTGAATGGATTCAAAAACAGTTCAGTTCAGTCACTCAGTCGTGTCCGACACTTTGCGACTCCAAGAATCACAGCACGCCAGGCCTCGCTGTCCATCACCAACTCCCGGAGTTCACTGAGACTATCGAGTCACGTCTATCGAGTCAGTGATACCATCCAGCCATCTCATTCTCTGTCGTCCCCTTCTCCTCCTGCCCCCAATCCCTCCCGGCATCAGAGTCTTTTCCAATGAATCAACTCTTCACATGAGGTGGCCAAAGTACTGGAGTTTCAACTTTAGCATCATTCCTTCCAAAGAAATCCCAGGGCTGATCTCCTTCAGGATGGACTCGTTGGATCTCCTTGCAGTCCAAGGGACTCTCAAGAGTCTTCTCCAACACCACAGTTCAAAAGCATCAATTCTTCAGTGCTCAGCTTTCTTCACAGTCTAACTTTCACATCCATACATGACCACAGGAAAATCCATAGCTTTGACCAGACGGACCTTTGTTGGCAAAGTAATGTCTCTGCTTTTGAATATGCTGTCTAGGTTGGTCATAACTTTCCTTCCAAGGAGTAAGTGTCTTTTAATTTCATGGCTGCAGTCACCATCTGCAGTGATTTTGGAGCCCAAAAATAAAGTCTGACACTGTTTCCACTGTTTCCCCATCTATTTGCCATGAAGTGATGGGACCAGATGCCATGATCTTCGTTTTCTGAAAGTTGAGCTTTAAGCCAACTTTTTCACTCTCCTCTTTAACTTTCATCAAGAGGCTTTTTAGTTACTCTTCACTTTCTGCCATAAGGGTGGTGTCATCTGCATATCTGGGATTATTGAGATTTCTCCTGGCAATCTTGATTCCAGCTTGTGCTTCTTCCAGCCCAGCATTTCTCATGATGTACTCTGCGTATAAGTTAAATAAGCAGGGTGACAATATACAGCCTTGATGTACTCCTTTTCCTATTTGGAACCAGTCTGTTGTTCCATGTCCAGTTTTAACTGTTGCTTCCTGACCTGCATACAGGTTTCTCAAGAGGTAGATCAGGTGGTCTGGTATTCCCATCTCTCAGAATTTTCCACAGTTTATGGTGATCCACACAGTCAAAGGCTTTGGCATAGTCAATAAAGCAGAAATAGATGTTTTTCTGGAACTCTCTTGCTTTCTCCATGATCCAGTGGATGTCGGCAATTTGATCTCTGGTTCCTCTGCCTTTTCTAAAACCAGCTTGAACATCAGGAAGTTCACGGTTCACATATTGCTGAAGCCTGGCTTGGAGAAGTTTGAGCATTACTTTACTAGTGTGTGAGATGAGTGCAATTGTGTGGTAGTTTGAGCATTCTTTGGCATTGCCAAAAGAATACAAAAACAAGACCCATATATATGCTGTCTATAAGAAACCCACTTTAGACCTCAAGACAACTAAATACTAGAAGTGAGAGGATAGAAAAATATATTCCATGCAAACAGGAAACAAAAGAAAGCTGGAGTAGCAATCCTCATATCAGACAAAATAGACCTTAAAATAGAGAAGATTACAAGAGATAAGGAAGGATACTACATAATGGTCAAGGGATCAGTCCAAGAGGAAAACATAACAATTGTAAATATCTATGCACCCAACTTAGGAGCACATTAATACATAAGACAAACACCAACAGACATAAAAGGAGAAATTGACAGTAACACAATAATACTAGGAGACATTAACACCCCACTCACACCAATGCACAGATCATCAAATCAGAAAATTAATAAGGAAATACAGGTCTTAAGTGATATATTAGATAAGATGGATCTTATTGATTACTTCAGGGCATTTGATTCTAATGCAGAAGAATACACCTTCTTCTCAAGTGCACATGGAGCATTCTCCAGGATAGACCACATCTTGGATCACAAATGAAACCTCAGTAAATCTGAGAAAAGTGAAATCATATCAAGCATCTTCTCCAACCATGATGCTATGAGACTAGATATCAATTACAAGAAAAAAACTGTAAGAAACACAACACATGGAGATTAAACAATACATTTTAAATAATCAACAAGTTACTGAAGAAATCAAAAGAGAAATAAAAAGACTTCTAGAAACAAATGACAATGAAAATACTACAACTCAAAACCTGTGCTGCTGCTGCTGCTGCTGCTGAGGCACTTCAGTCGTGTCCGACTCTGTGCGACCCCATAGACAGCAGCCCACCAGGATGCCCCGTCCCTGGGATTCTCCAGGCAAGAACACTGTGGGTTGCCATTTCCTTCTCCAATGCATGAAAGTGAAAAGTGAAAGTGAAGTCGCTCAGTCGTGTCCGACTCTTAGCGACCCCATGGACTTCAGCCCACCAGGCTCCTCCGTCTATGGGATTTTCTAGGCAAGAGTACTGGAGTGGGGTGCCATTGCCTTCTCTGCAAAACCTATGGGATGCAGCAAAAGCAGTCCTAAGAGGAAAGTTTATAGCAATACAATCCTATCTCAAGAAACAAGAAAAACACTGAAGACACAACCTAACTTTACACCTAAAACAACTGGAAAAAGAAGAACAGAAAAAATCCAAAATTAGTGGAAGGAAAGAAATCATAAAGATCTGAGCAGAAATAAATGACAAAGAAATGAAAGAAACAATAGCAGATATTAATAAAACTAAAAGCTGTTTCTTTGAGAAGATAAACAAAATTGACAAGCCTTTAGCTAGACTCATCAAGGAAAAAAGAGAAAAGAATCAAATCAGTGAAATTAGGAATGAAAAAGGAGAGGTTACAACAGACAATGCAGAACTACAAAGGATTAAAAGAGACTGTTATTAACAACTATATGGCAATAAAATGGAAATCTGGAAGAATTGGACAGATTCTTAAAAATGTTCAATCTTCCAAGACTGAATGAGGAAGAAATAGAAATTATGAACAACCCAATTACAAGCACTGAAATTGAAGCTGTAATCAAAAATCTCCCTAAAAACAAAAGCCCAGGACCAGATGGCTTTACAGGATAAGTCTATCAAACATTTAGAGAAGAGCTAAAGCCCATTCTTCTAAAACTCTTTCAAAAAAACTGCAGAGGAAGGAATATTTCCAAACTCATTTTATAAGTCCACCATCACCCTGATACCAAAACCAGACAAAAACAACACTAAAATATAAAACTACAGGCCAATATCACCGATGAACATCAATGCAAAAATCCTCAACAAAATTTTAGCGAACAGAATTCAGCAATGCATCAAAAAGCTCAAACAACATGATCAAATTGAGTTTATTCCAGGAATGCAAGGATTCTTCCATACATGCAAATCAACCAATGTAATATACCATACTAACAAACTGAAAGATAAAAACCATATGATCATATCAATATCTGCAGAAAAAGCCATTGACAAAATTCAGCACCCATTTATGATTAAAACTCTTCAAAAAATGGGCATAGAAGCAACCTACCTCAACATAGTAAAGGCCATATATGATAAGCCTACAGCAAACATATTCTCAATGGTGAAAAACTAAAAGCCTTCCCCCTAACATCAGGAACAAGGCAAGGGTGTCCACTTTCACCACTATTATTCAACATAGTTCTGAAAGTCCTAGCCACAGCAATCAGAGAAGAAAAAGCAATAAAAAGAATCCAGATTATAAAAGAAGTAGTGAAGCTCTCACTGTTTGCAGATGACTTGATACTGTACATCGAAAAACCCTAAAGATAGTATCAGAAAATTACTAGAGCTAATCAGTGAATTTAGCAAAGTTGCAAGATACAAACACAATACATAGAAATCACTTGCATTTCCATATACTAACAATGAAAAATCAGAAAGAGAAATTAGGGAATCAACCCCATTCACCATTTCAACCAAAAGAATTAAATATCTAGGAATACACTTACCTTAGAAGACAAAAGCACTGTACACAGAAAGTTGTAAGACACTAATGAAATAAATCAAAGCTGACATAAACAGGTGGAGAGATACTCCATGTTAAGAATCAATATTATAAAAATGGCTATGCTAGCTATCAAATGAGGGAGAAGGCAATGGCAACCCACTCCAGTACTCTTGCCCCCAAAATCCTGTAGACGGAGGAGCCTGGTAGGCTGCAGTCCATGGGGTCGCTAAGAGTCAGACATGACTGAGCGACTTCACTTTCACTTTTCACTTTCATGCATTGGAGAAGGAAATGGCAACCCACTCCAGTGTTCTTGCCTGGAAAATCCCAGGGATGGCGGAGCCTGGTGGGCTGCTGTCTATGGGGTCGAACAGAGTCAGACACGACTGAAGCAACTTAGCAGTAGCAGCTAGCAAATGCAATCTACAGATTCAATGCAATTCCTATCAAATTAGCAAGGGCATTTTTCACAGAACTAGAGCAAAAAATTTCACAATTCATATGGAAACACATATGACCCCAAATAGCCAAAGCAGTCTTGAGAAAGAAGAATGGAGCTGGAGGAATCAACTTTCATGACTTCAGATTATAGTACGAAGCCATAGTCATCAAGAGAGTATGGTACTGGCACAGAAACAGAAATATAGACCAATGGAACAAGATAGAAAACCCAGAAATTAACCCATGCACCTCTGGGTAACTTATTTTTGACAAAGGAAGCAAGAATATAAATGGGACAAAGACTGCCCCTTCAATAAATGGTGCTGGGAAACTGGACAGCTATATTTAAAAGAATGAAATTAGAACACTTCTTAACACCATACACAAAGATAAACTCAAAATACATTAAAGACCTAAATGTTAGACCAGAAACTATTAAACTCTTAGAGGAAAACATAGGCAGAACACTGTATGACACAAATCAAAGCAAATCCTCTATGACTCAACTCCTAGAGTAATGGAAATAAAACCAAAAGTAAACAAGTGGGACCTAATTAAACTTAAAAGATTTTTCACAGCAAAGGAAACTATAAGAAAGGTGAAAAGACAGCCCTCAAAATGGGAGAAAATAATAGCAAATGAAACAAAGGATTAATTTCCAAAATGTACAAGCAGCTCATATAACTCAATACCAGAAAAACAAACAACCCAATCAAAAAGTGGGAAAAAAGCCTAAACAGACATTTTTCCAAAGAAGACATACAGATGGCTAACAAACACATGAAAAGATGCTCAACATAGCTCATTATTAGAAAAATGTATATCAAAGCTACAATGAGATATCACCTCACACCAGTCAGAATGGCCATCATCAAAAAGTCTACAAACAATAAATGCTGGAGAGGATGTGGAGAAAGGGGAACACTTTTGCACTGTTGGAGGGAATGTAAATTGATAACAGCCACTATGGAAGATGGTATGGAGATTCCTTAAAAAAACTAGAAATAAAACCACAGTATGACGCAGCAATCCCACTCCTAGGCATGTACCTTGAGGAAACCAAAATTGAAAAAGACACGTATCCCATTGTTCATTGCAGCACTATTTACAATAGCTAGAACAAGGAAGCAACACAGATGTCCACTGGCAGATGAATGGATCAAGAAGTTGTGGTTTATATGCACAATGGAATATCACTCAGCCATAAGAAGGAACACATCTGAGTCAGTTCTGATGAGGTGAATGAACCTAGAACCTATTACACAGAGTGAAGTGAGTCAGAAAGAGAAAGATAAATATCGTATTTTAACACATATATACAGAATCTAGAAAAATGGTTCTGAAGAATTTATTTACAGGGCAACAATGGAGAAACAGACACAGTGAATAGACTTATGGACATGGGGAGGGGAGGAGAGGGTGAGATGTATGGAATGAGTAACATGGAAACTTATATTACCATATGTAAAATAGATAGCCAATGGGAATTTGCTGCATGGCTCAGGAAACTCAAACAGGTGCTTTGTATCATTCTAGAGGGGTAGGATGGGACAGGAGATGGGAGGGCGGTTCAAAAGGGAGGGCATATATGTATACCTATGGCTGATTCATGTTGAATTTGACAGAAAACAACAAAATTCTGTAAAGCAATTATCCTTCAATAAAAAAATAAATTAAAACAGAAAAAAAACTATAAAGTACATATATTTTGGAAACCCCAAAAATATAAAAAATAAAGAGAGGCTGGTCTCCTTGTAATTGGACTTTGGAAATTA
Organism: Bubalus kerabau; assembly: GCF_029407905.1. Taxonomy (NCBI): domain Eukaryota; kingdom Metazoa; phylum Chordata; class Mammalia; order Artiodactyla; family Bovidae; genus Bubalus; species Bubalus kerabau. Next base: position 29,502,996 of record NC_073645.1, read on the forward strand.
AGAACTTAAACTATTAGTAAGTCATAGACAGTCTAATAACAAAGAAGCATATCCATACATTTCAGTATTCATTCTGTCTCTGAATATTGAACACTGGATGTGATGGTTCTATTAATTCCTTATAATGGCCCTTAGTAAAGCAACTGAAACCAATTAATAAGAGAAAATTGTTCTGCGTTATCAATGTCCCAGTGATTCAGTTTGTAACTTGAGTTCACCACCAGTTCATATCTGGAAACACTAAAAGTATTTCCTTGCTTTGAAGATGCTTCTAAACATGAATTAAAACTGAAGGTATCCTTTTCAGACACTTGGTTGAAATATGTAGCTTCCTACCTCTTCTCTGAGTCCTTTTACCTATAGTATAGTTCTTTCAGAGTGATTTTTCTGCCAATGTTACAAGTGTAACTAATCCTACCAAAGGGAAGATTTTTGCTAAACCTTTACATTAAATCAAGTTTTTCATCCTAGAACATCTTTCTCAGCTACAGTAAACAATCATCCCATGAAGAGGAAAAGAAGAGACAGATAGAAAGAGGAAAGTCTTAGTGGATGGTTCCTGCACTCCAGACACACTAATCCCTTCTTGCATGACTGCTTTTGGCAGTGCGCTTTATTTTAAGCCCTCTGAATGAGCCTGGGTGAGCCTCTAGCTCAGTACACAGCCAAACCAGCTCAGTAAGTTAAAAGCTTTGCGATTAGTAAACATTAAAAGATTTGTATATAGCCAACATAGGAGACAAAGAAAGTACTTCAGTAACCAGGATGAATTTTCCTATGGTAGATTAAGAGTAGAATGGCACCCCTTTAGGGAACAGGGTTCATAACAAGAATAACCACCGTTTGGTAGGTATACGTCCAACAGCTCTAGTCATGAAGAATGGATGCATGGATGGAATGAAGGAAAGAAGAAAGAGAGGGGAGGTATTCAAAAGAAGGCACTGGTCAAAAAAGTTGCAAATGATTAACAGAGAATATCTTTTTTTTTCAAAGTAGACTTTGGAACACTCTCGATGAGAAATTCCATTCTGGCCATTAAAACTTCTACATATGGTTTAACTTGTGCTTAACATATAATTAAATCTTAAGTTCTGCAAAGAAATAAAAGTTAAAACGAGTCCAGTTGTCCTAAATTTATAGAAAAAATCCTTATTTCTATGATATTTCATGGCATCCATAAGGGCAAATATATAGTAACATCCTTTGTGTTCCTTTTCTACAGTCTTACCACTATTTTAATGAGGAAGGTGGTGGTGGTGGTTTAGTCAGTAAGTCATGTCCGACTCTTGCGACCCCATGGACTGCAGCCTGCCAGGCTCCTCTGTCCATGCGATTCTCCAGGCAAGAATACTGAAGTGGGTTGCCATTTCCTTCTCCAGGAGATCTTCCTGACCCAGGAATCAAACCTGGGTCTCTTGCATTGCAGGTAGATTCTTTACCGACTGAGCTACAAGGGAAAAGTACAGTAACTAGAAACTAGAAGTACTGATTTGAAGGTCAGAAGAGCGTCAGCTATTTCTAGCCGTGTGACATTAGAAAGGTGATTTTACTTGTTTCTCAGTTTTCTCATCTGTAAAATAATGAGAACAATATTTATCTAAAAAAAAGTTGTATTTAGTGAGATAATGTAGTTAATGTAGTATATAATGTAATGAGATAATGTAGTTCCTAGAATAGATGTGTTCAATGCTACCTGTAATTCTTTATAGTGTTGCTACTAGGATCTTTATCACTGTTGCTGAAAATTACTTACGTTACCACAAGAAACTGATCCTTCTCCATGGGATATTTGTTGTTTAGTCGCTCGCTAGGTTGCATCCGACTTTTTTTGTGTGACTCCATGAACTGTAGCCCACCAGGTTCCCTCTGTCCGTGGGATTTCCCAGGCAAGAATTTTACTGGAGTGGGTTGCCATTCTCTTCTCCAGGTGATTTTCCCAACCCAGGTATTTAAACCTCATCTCCTACATAGGCAGGTGGATTCTTTACCACTGAGCCACCTGGGAAGCCCTAGGGTAAAGTATGTGGGACTATTTAAAGAAAACAGAGCCATTCTCAGCTTCAGGCTTACATGCCACAACCACCTTAATATGTTTCCCTTACACCTTGGTGAGAAAAGAGAATATTTACTTTGGGGGAGAGAATTTCTATACTATGACTGCCTTTCCTTATCTGCATGAGAGCACTTTTAATTATCTCTTGCAGTGAAATGGAAGAATAAAATGAGAAATATACTAATCAAATTCATTAGAGACAGGATTAGTGAAAAAACACTCAGACCAAAGATATAGACTACAAACATGGGGGTGGAAACTTGACCTTCCCGAGACAGGGGACGCTGAGATAAACATGAAAGGCTCTTACAGGGGAAATAAAAAGAAAAAAAAAGTCTTTTAAGTAGTTTCTTTATAAACTTAGTGCATTATTGCTAGTACTCCAAAGAATATTTTATCCATAACGCAAAACACCATAAAAATCAAAAGTCCTCAATCTTGAGGTCTTTGCCCAACCTTGAAAGGGCATTTAGAATAAATCAATGCCTCTATTTGCAAATTTATTTAAATTGAAGATTCAAATCTCTTTTCACTATTGCATTTTTCTTCTATTTGTTAATGTTTTCCTTGCTCTGGAAGGAGAATTCATGTGTCAAACACTCCGCCTGACAGGAGGACAGACCACCCCAGAGGTTATTTGTAACAGAGATAGTGCAGAATAAATCTGGAAATAATCCACTTATGGAACAGGTTTGGAGAAACATCTAAAGATTTGGTGTTTCCATGTTCAACTTCAGACCATTTCCATTTCAACAGCTTGCCCTTGATGCACAGTGTGGTAATCTCTAAATATTTTCATCTCAGGAAAGGATAAGTCACGATAAAGAATCCATCAAAGCAGCAGTTACCATTACTGCCTCAGAACTGGAGACCTGAGTCAGGTTCAAGCAGTAAATCCTAAGTGCTGTGGAAGAGATCCTTATACTACCACTCTCTAGATCAGCCAGTCAAGTCCACACTGAGAGGCAAAAGAATCTATAGCCCATCACAGACTCTGAGAGCTTTAGTTTTTCACCAACTTAATTTGACAGAATAGGTAACAACAGAGAGAAATGGACCACAAAGGACTTAAGCAAGAGTAATTGAAATACAGTCATTCAGTCATTCCTTTAAACCATCTGACATTTATTGAAGACATGACACGTATGGCATCCAAAGAGTTTATAATCTACTAAAGGAAAGACTTGTATACATCTAATCATAATGTTAGATTATGCTGGCTTAAAAATCTACATTCAAAAAATGAAGATCATGGCATCCAGTCCCATCACTTCATGGCACAGAGATGGGGAAACAATGGAAACAGTGACAGATTTTTTTTTCTTGGGCTCCAAAATCACTGCAGGTGGTGACTGCAGCCCACAAAATTAAAATATGCTTGCTCCTTGGAAGAAAAGTTATGACAAACCTACACAGCATATTAGAAAGCAGAGACATTACTTTGCCCAGAAAGGTCCGTCTAGCCAAAGCTATGGTTTTTCCAGTGGTCATGTATGGATGTGACAGTTGGACCATAAAAAAGGCTGAGCACCAAAGAATTGATACTTTTGAATTATGGTGTTGGAGAAGATTATTGAGAGTCTCTTGGACTGCAAGGAGATCAAACCAGTCAATCCTAATGGAAACCAGTCCTGGATCTTCATTGGAGAGGTTAATGCTGAAACTGAAGCTCCGATACTTTGGCCACATGATGAGAAGAACTGACTCATTGGAAAAGACTGTGATGTTGGGAAAGATTGAGGGCAGGATGAGACAGGGACCACAGAGAATGAGATGGTTGGATCGCATCATTGACATAACGGACACGAGTTTGAGCAAGCTCTGGGAGTTGGTGATGGACAGAGAAGCCTGGCGTGCTGTAGTACATGGGGTCTCAAAGAGTCAGACACTACTGAGCAACTGAACTGAACTGAGTCATAATGTAATAAAGATTTTTAAAGTGTGGATATTAACTGCTAAGGCAATGGCACCCCACTCCAGTACTCTTGCCTGGAAAATCCCATGGACGGAGGAGCCTGGTGGGCTGCAGTCCATGGGGTCGCGAAGAGTCGGACACAACTGAGCAACTTCACTTTAACTTTTCACTTTCATGCATTGGAGAAGGAAATGGAAACGCACTCCAGTGTTCTTGCCTGGAGAATTCCAGGGACAGGGGAGCCTGGTGGCTGCAGTCTATGGGGTCACACAAAGTCGGACACGACTGAAGCGACTCAGCAGCAGCAGCAGCAGCAGGGCCATGCTATGGCTTTTGATAAAAAAAAGTCACATTTAAATTAAAACCAAACACAATAAAAAGAAGGAACCCAGAAATAAACTAACAAAATATGCACAAGTCTTTATAGAGAAAATAGTAAAATGTTAAAGTTACCAATGATTTCCAAATTAAATTATTGAATCAAATCAATGCAAACTATATTAAAATCCAATCAGGGCATTTCACGGAATTTGATTAGTTTATCTATTTTGCTACTTATCTAATTATTTATCTGGCTTATCTAGCACCACAAAACCAAAAATAATAAGGCAACTTTGAAGAATTAGAGTGGAGGGAGGAAATTTGCCCTAATATATATCAAAACTCACCACATAATTGTAATCAAAATAAAACAGCTTTACATAGAAATAGACAGATTCACCAATAATCAACTAGCAATCACAGAAAAAAAAGACAACAAATATATTAAAACTTGATAATATTATTCAATAACAAATATTGCATTATTTATTATTTAAAGGCAGAATTATTTAATGAATAATATTGAAATAATTATTCATACTTATCCATAGTTTAAATAGTTCACAAAAATAATTTCCATATTATTTCCAGATATTAAACATCTAAGTGTAAAAAGTAAACTTTAAACAAAATTTTCAAAATAAAATATAAGATCACTATTATTTGATAACCAAAATATTGAGAATATATTACTATTAGAAAAAGTACAAACTGTAAGAGCAGAGTGATGCATTAAAGAAGAGTATGTAAAATCAAACCTTTATATAAGTAAAAGGCCTAAAACCACATTAAAGATATGCTATTAGCAATGAACTAAAATGACAATGTTTGGATTTCAAAATATATACATCTCTCTCCCTTACACACATGAATCAATAAATAAATACAATGAACAAAATTCTGATTAGACAATCCACAGAAGAAAAAAGACAAATAGCCAATGAAAAATTAGCATATGCTCAATTTCACTAGAGGTCTGTGAAATAAAAATATAAACAATAAAATATAATACATCATGACCATAAGATCTTTGACTTTTTTTTTAAGTCTAAGTGAGTTGGTGCTGGACAGGGAGGCCTGGCGTGCTGCAATTCATGGGGTCGCAAAGAGTCGGACACGACTGAGCGACTGAACTGAACTGAACTGATGCCAAGTACTGGCAAAAATACAGAGGAACTGGAATTTTCATACCCTATTGAGTTTGGCCTATTATTTAAAAGTATTGTGGCAATATTGTGTACAGTTGAAGATATGTAACTCCCTTCTATTAAGTAATTACTCTCTTAAGTACACACTCCTGAAAATTTCTAAAGAATATTCAGGGAAACATAGAAAATAATACTTTATTATATCATTGTTTGCTATAGTGAAAAGATAGAAACAGCCCGAGTATCTATCATAGGTGAAAGAATAAATATATTGTGGTAAAGCCATATAATGGACTACCATAAGTGTCAACACAAATAACTTAGAGCTGTATCTATACCTACACGTATAGAGATGTTGAGAGAACATACAAAGGCAGAAGCAAGTATAACTGTGTAGAGAGAGCAAGAATAACAAAAGTTCAATTTAAATGTAAAAAGGCAAAATAAAAGATTTGTTATAATTATGTGGTAGACATAGGTATCTGTAATATCCTGCATACTTTTCCTTTTATTTGAAGCAATTCACTAAAATTATATGGATACTCAAGTTATTAAGAAGGTCTAAACTAAAATATTTGAAATTTACCAGGTCCAGCCCCGGTTGGATCCAGGGATTCCCTCAGGAGGACAACGTTGGCGATTAGAATAAAGAGATTTATTAGAGGCTCATTATAACTGGTTTACGCGGGAAATCAATAAAGCCCCAGCACAGGACAGGCCACAGGCGCTCTCTCAAATCGCGGAAGGTGCCCCGCCGTAGGCACCTTCTCCAGTGGGTCTTAGAAGCCCAGGCAGGTAAGCGGTCCCAGAGGACCCCCGCACTCCAATTATCTTGGCTGAAGGAAGAGTAGAGACAAAAGGAGAGAAAGGAAAGCAAGAAAGAACGACACGGGGAGACCGAGCTTCAGTGAACAAGGCCCGCACTTTATTTTCCAAAGTAGTTTTTATTTTATTTTTTTTTTAATTTTATTTTATTTTTAAACCTCAAACACTGTAGTAGTTTTTATACCTTAAGTTGTGCATAGAGGATAATGGGGGAAGGGGTAGAGTCATGTAAGGTCAGCAGTCCTTGATCTTTATCGAAGCCAGGCTTTCTTTCTGCAAACTTATCATATGCAAAAGTTTTAAGGTGATTTACATCATCTTCTGGCCAGGAAGCGTGTTAACATTTTATGACCCTTTTCCTCAGAAAACTTATTTTTTTCTAAAGGTGATAATTCTAAAGTCAGGCATCACCCTCCAAAAGCATTAAAGTTGCATTCCTATAGGGCAAAAGTGGTGGGCTATAACAAGAAAAGAATTAACTCAAGGGTCCAATGTTACAAACATTAAAGCTACTACTTACATTTCTATACACCAACTATATTAATCAATACACTCCCAGAGACACAGTAGGTAAGGGATATGGAAACTTGGCAGCAAGCATTAGCTCAACAAAGAAATCCTCTACTAGTTCTATGTAACAACTTTAACTCTCTTAGAAGCTCTGCATTGTTCGAATATCTTAAGCTTCCTGTGCCTCTGAACAAACCTGTGTGTGAATCTGAACAAACCTGTCAGGCAAGCTAGAAAGTCATCAGAGGGGTTTGAATTGAAACACTCCTATTATGCCCAGGAGACTTATTAATTAGAGTTTTAAGTTGATTTTCTTACAGAGAAAGGTGGTTGGGGATAGCCCCCCGTTAATGTCAGACAAGTTGGTGAAAGTCGTGAAATAGTAAAACAGACAGATTTTGGTTTTGGGGTAGACACTCAGGCAGGCCCAGAGGGGCACCCCTCGAGTTCTGGCTCGCCTTGCCCACCAGATCTCTCCCACATGATCTTGTCATGGGGTGAGGACTCCCGTGCTGGCTCCCGGCAGAAATTGAACCACTTAATGGGAAATTGCTGAAGATTTTTAAATCATTGACAAATAAAAAATCTCACTTTCTTCAGGTTAGCAGCAAGAAGGCTTCATCTGCCACAAATAAATATGACCATCCTGACCTATTTTTCAAATGCACATGTAGGGTTGATTTCTTTACATTTCCACTTAAATATTCTACTCTTGGTGTACCAAACAGGATTCCTGAACTTCCATCTAAAGTGGGCTGCTCCTATAGTCTTTGCAAAGAATGGTAACTCCGTCCTTTGTCGGAATCATGCATGACAGTTTTGTTCACTTGCTCTGTCTTCAATCCTTCTGTGTCTACATCAAAGTGCAACCAGATTCTTAATATTTATCACTTCTATTACGTGTGTGTGTGTGCGCATGCATTCAGTCACTCAGTCCTGTATGATATTTTGGGATCCCGTGGACTGAAGCCCTGCAGGCTCCTCATTCCATGAAATGTTCCAGTAGTATATTCATCCAAACCATCACATCTCTTGCCTTGATTTCTGAAATAATCACTGAAGGTCTCTATTTCTATTCTTGATATCAACCCAGAAGGACGCTTCAGTTCAGTTCATTTCAGTCACATGGTCATGTCTGACTCTTTGTGACCCCACAGCTGCAGCATGCCAGGCTTCCCTTTCCTTCATCATCTCCCAGACCTTGCTCGAACTTATGTCCATTGAGTCGGTGGTGCCATCCAGCTATCTCATCCTCTGTCGTTCCCTTATCCTCCTGATTTCAGTATTTCCCAGCATCAGGGTGTTTTCCAATGAGTCAGGTCTTCTCATCAGATTGCCAAAGTATTGGAGCTTCAGTTTCAGCATCAGTCCTTCCAATGAATATTCAGGACTGGTTTCCTTTACTATCAACTGGCTTGATCTCCTTGCAGTCCAAGGGACTCTCAAGAGTCTTCTCCAACACCACAATTCAAAAGCATCAATTCTTCGGTGCTCAGTTTTTGTTATAGTCCAACTCTCATGTCCATACATGATTACTGGAAAAACCATAGCTTTGACTAGATGGACCTTTCTGGGCAAAGTAATGTCTCTGCTTTTTAATATGCTGTCTAGGTTTGTCATAGCTTTTCTTCCAAGAAGCAAGCGTCTTTTAATTCCATGGCTGAGACTCTTAAAAAAAAAAAAAAAAAAAAAAATTCCATGGCTGTAGTCACCATCTGCAGATTTTGGAGCCCAAGAGAATAAAGTCTGTCACTGTTTCCTTTGTTTCCCCATCTTTGTGCCATGAAGTGATGGGACAAGATGCCATGATCTTAGTTTTCTGAATGTTGAGTTTTAAGCCAGATGATGCTTATGCAACAAGTAAGCTAATTTCAGCACTTGGCTTGAAAATCCCCTATACCCCACTGAGGTAAATGCTATTGGGTATCATTGAGAAGATCTACAGGAAAAGGATGCTTATTTTCCCAGCTTCTGGGAATATGGGCTGCTAATATTGTACATGTGAGTCCTTTTGTAGCAATCACCCTTGGTCAAAGGATATGGCCTCCTGCCTGATTGGCCTCTCTTCCCAGAGGCAGCTCTCATCCAATGACTAGTTAATTCAGGAGTTCAAGTGTCCAGGCTCCTCATCTCAGTCTGGGCCAACTCTAAAGGATTAACTTAGTTCTGGAGCTCCTCTAGAACTTGCAGAATTTCTGCTGCAATTACGTCCTGGCTTAACATTTCCCTTTGCTCAATTCTACTTCCCTCACTTCCTAACATTTTGTTACTGAGATTTCTCCAGGCAAGAATACTGGAGTGGGTTGCCATTTCCTTTTCCTCCTCCCTAATCAACCTCCTACAAATCTCTGCCTATTATTCCCTACACAGTTTGCTTTCCTTCTACCCATTTATATCTTTTACTCTCCCCTCACTCCCTCTGCTCCAGCCCACTGGGCTTCTGCCCATTCATGGGAGACATGAGGCATACTCCCAGCTCAGAGCATTCACTTCTAAACTGCCCAGGGATAGACTATTCTTTCTACACATTCCTCAGCTCTCCAGGTTCAAAGTCTACTCTTTTCTAATTTAAAATTGTGACCCTCCTTCTAATGCCCCAGTCCCATATTCTGTGCCCTCTATTTTGCTCGATTTTTTTCTACACTGCATCATCACCTTCTTATGCATCTTATTTAACAACTATATCCTTCAACTATCACATGGACTGTGAGAGGGCATGGGATTTTTTCAGCGCTATGTTCCCTGGGGTCTAGAACAAGAAACAATGAAAATGCATTTGAGACCAAATTAGAAAGGATGATTTGCATTTGAAAGAAACTTCCACAGGATTCTATTTTCTACACCCACAAATGTTTCCTTCTGTCCTCAAATAAGTGGCTCTCTGAAATAATATTTTTACTCCAAGTTGAACCACTAATACTCCTGAGAAGATAAGAACTGGCACTCACTGGACAAATGGAAGAAAAATTCCAATAATCATAGATCCCTAAATGTTTTTTTCCCTTTTAGTTAAGCTGGCTTTTATAATAAATAAGAATATTATACTCACCTCCCCAGATAGGTAGAGGGTGTGGGGGAGGAGGAGGGTTTATTTTAAAGGAGGTTCCAGATTACAGCTTCTGGGACAGAAGTTTCTAGGTTGTAAATGTGTAAATAAAGCAAAGATCCAACCTTTGAACAGACTCTCAATACTAATGCATTGCTTATAGAGCACAAGGTCATCCAAACATACTGCTTGCTCAGCACTGATTTATATAAATTTCTTACAAGAAATACAGAAAGGTACCTTGCAGGGTCTCTTTGATGATGTAATATTAATATTCTGCATTTCGCATACATTTAATGCATGTCTAAATTGATTTCATAGACATTATCTCATGTGATAATGAGATACATAAAGCCACTAGTGAAATCAATATGACCAGCCTTGCTTTCATGTGGCAAGAAAGGACAGTCAAACACAAAAGCTTTATATAATGCGCATGATCACACTAAATTCATCAAGGACTTTGGATCTTTCTATTAATATACTGCTCTTTACTGTTTCCTGTAAGAAACTGCTGTGCTGTGAAAAGGGGACAAAGAAAATTCCATCGATAATTATGAATCTGAGATCAAAAGGTGTTTTTAAATTGGTTACAGAAAAGATCTGTTAAGAAAATGCAAACCATAAAAACATTAAAATACCACCTAGGAAAAAGCATGAGCTCCTGGTAGGAAGAAAGAAAAAGCCTTTCTTGAAAGGAGATAATTTAGTATAAGGAAAATTGTAGTTTACTGTACCCTGAAAAAAGCATTTTACCTTTGTTTCCTTTCTAAATTACAAGTGACATCAATCATTCAGGAGAAAAGAAGCAGGGCAGAATATTTTATATATCATAAACTTAAATCCTGAATTGGTATAACTCAGAATACCCTCTCCTTAGATTTCTTAAAATACTATTTTCTAATAGAAATTTAACCAATATGCAGTTCTGGTTGCTTATATCCATGAACAAGTTACTAAGACTGTGCATGCGTGCTCATTCACTTCGGTAGTGTCCAACTTTTTGTGACCGTATGGACTATAGCCCGCCAGGCTCCTCTGTCCATGGGGATTCTGCAGGCAAGAATACTGGAGTGGGTTGCCATGCCCTCCTCCAGGGGATCTTCCTGACTGAGGGATCAAAGCTGCATCTCCTGCATTGCAGGCAGATTCTTTCCACTGAGCCACCTGGGAAGCCCAAGACTGTGCATACAGGATGCCGTAACCACTGCTTGATGAAGGGGGGAATAGGCAAACTCAGAGTTCGTGCTCTAAAGCAGCAACAGTAGCTTGACTCAGTTTCATTTTCAATGATTGTGTAGGTAGAGTTTAAGTCATTTCTCAATTATGTTCACTCACCTGCTTAAGATAGGGAAAGCTACCATTTCTTTGCCACAAATGTACAAGCAAGTTTAAGTTTGCAAATACGCTACAGGAGAAGACAGGTCAAAATTAAAACATACCCTGTATGTACTACCTCACCAAATAGTCTGTGATTATTACTATTATCATTATGATTGAATGCATGTACAGCAAACTCTTAAGTTTATGAATAAGTGAATTAATTTTAAAAATTAAGGAACGCTGCTTATAGTCTACCCTGGGTATACAGAGACATTGTAGATAACCACTGTAAAGAGAGAAGAGAAACCCATAGTGGACATGAAAAGGCTAGATTTTATCTGTGTTATTGCAGCTTTTAAACACAGACCATCACATTCTTAGCCAATCAGAAATTAGTATGCAAACAGGTCCCTAATTTCTATCTCAAGGCTAGACCAACAATCCTCAAAGCATTCATAGCAAGGAAACATTATTCCTTTGTTTTCCCTTTCAAATCCACTACAGTCATTTCTATAAAATACAGTAATGATGGATTTCTAGAAAAATTAAAATAAAAAAGCATATATAACAAAAGCCCTTTTAATCATCAGATTCAACTGGCATAAAATTACTCTGGTAAATTGCTATAAAACTATTTAAATGCTTTTTCTCAATCTGGGTACTTATTTCATCATGGGCCAGTAATAGTTTTCAGACTAACACTCATCTGAGGAACACCTACCAAGCCCCACTAATATACTGCTCACTGGTCATGAGGAGGATGTTAATGACGATGGTTAAGGGCTATGGAATACTCACTATATGTGAGGTATTGTGCTAAATTATTCTTATACATTATTTTGCTTAATTCCCACAACATTCCTCTGAAGTCTTTATAAACTTTAGCCCCGTTTAACAGGTGAAGAAACTAAGACCCCCTCTTAACAGGAATCCTGCTAAGTCAGTTTAGTGAGAGCCCCCTTACCTTTGATATCTGATACACTTGGTATACAATCAAGTTCTTCATCCTCAGCATCTAATGTTTAAGTTCTTGACCTGCCTTTAGCAAAATCCCATTGGGTCAGTTTAGCAAGAATTTCCCTGCCTTTGATGCCTCCTCTTGGTAATTTTCTATCCACCGATCTCTCCCCCTGTTCCTTGGTTATAAATCACTACTTGTCTTTGCTATAGTCAGAAGTGAGCCTGGTCTCTCTACCATACAGCAATGCCTCTATTTCAAAAGTCTTGAAGACTTCCTTACCATTTTGATAAGTGTTCCAAGAGTACTGTGATTCAGACAGGATCAGATTCATCAGTGGACCCCTGGGTCTTCCACCCAGAACTCCAAGTGTGCATCTTTGAAACCTCTGTCTTTGATCATAACTGATTAATCAGAAATTGACTGGTGACTCCAACTCCTTAGACAGTGCTCTGGATGACAGCTTGTTAAAGAACAGAAAAGTTAAATTTTAATTCTTAAGAATCTGACTATACTCTGAAGGCTGGGTTAGAGTGGGTTCCAAGTTCATTTGCAAGGTATAGTTATTTAAGAACATGTGAGCTTCTTCTAGACTGAAACCACCCTTTACACAGACCTCTGAGAACTCAATGCTCTGCCATTAAGGCACAAACTTCGCCTGCTTCCTTTTCTGTTGAAGAGATTTTACTAAGGATATCTTGAAACTTCAATGTGTTCCCCAAACTGGCTCCTTTAAGACCTCTCCTTATTCCTTGCTCTGCTCCTCCTTCCTCCTTTTATCACCTTTGACCATCCCTCCAGCTGCCCTGAATCCTTTGATATGTCCGCCTTCAAGCTTCTACCTTCTACATGCTTCCATCCACCTGGCCAGACCTTTCCCTTCACACTCCAGCCCTCAGCTCCCTACAGTAACTTGGATTTTAGGTGCCTGTCTCTACCAGGAGCTTTCAGGGGACTCAGGAATACCTAAAGTGACTACATATCAGGACAAAAGAAAATATTAAGGCCCCCTCCACAAATATTGATAAAAAGTTTTAACACTGAGCAGGTAATCTTGTTTCACCTGCCAGAAACAAAAGTTTGATAAAAATAGGAATTGGCACAAAGATGATAGCCAAGTTTTTCTTGTATTGCATTGCATTTTTTTAAATTATTTCACTAGTGAGTTTATATTATTGTGTTTACCTGACTCATGGCTAAAATTTTACAATAGAAACTATTAGATCGCTATTTATATCTCTGTGTATGTATGCATGTATGCTGTGTATATGTGACATTTGTCTAACTTTGGATGGCAATACTATATTAATTCATAAAATCCTGTAAAGGAGTTCTATCCTGATTGGCTTGGAGATAAATCAGCACTTATGTAGGTTGCTGCTGCTGCTGCTGCTAAGTCACTTCAGTCATGTCCAACTAACTCTACGCGACCCCATAGACGGCAGCCCATCAGGTTCCCCCGTCCCTGGGATTCTCCAGGCAAGAACACTGGAATGGATTGCCATTTCCTTCTCCAATGCATGAAAGTGAAAAGTGAAAGTGAAGTCGCTCAGTTGTGTCCGACTCTTCACGATCCCATGGACTGCAGCCTACCAGGTTCCTCCATCCATGGGATTTTCCAGGCAAGAGTACTGGAGTGGGGTGCCATCGCCTTCTCCTTTATGTAGGTTAAATATTACTAAAATCCCAAGAAATATAACAACCAACCAACACAAATGCTTTTCAAATATATGTAATTTGAATAAATCTTTGGCAAATAAGACTAGTTTAATATTGTTTGTTCAATAAAACTATGACAGGTACTCAGGGTATAGGCTTCTGATGGAACACCTTCATAACTTTGAAACCATATAATTGAATAAGAATTATTATAACTCTAGTAGAGAAGTCAAATGGGTTCATAGCCCAAGATCATGCAGGAAAACAAAAACAAACAAACAAACAAAAAAACTGACTTATATGAGACCAAATCCCTGATGGCTTAAACGGTAAAGAATCTGCCTGCAATGCAGGAGACCCAGGTTCGATCCCTGGGTGGGGAAGATCCCCTGAAGAAGGAAATGGCAACCCAACCCACTCCAGCATTCTTGCCTGGAAAATCCCATGGACAGAGGAGCATGGTAGGTTACAGTCCATGGGGTTGCAAAGAGTCAGACACAACTGAGTGACTATCACTTTCACTCTTCAAACTGATAAAAATGGCTACAATTTACTTATGGCTTTTCTTTGGGACATTTCTGTTTCTTGTTCTATTTTCTCTATATAAGTAACCTCTTTCTCATTTCCCTTAACTATCGACAGTTTACAAATAGATTATACTTTTGTCAAAATAAATGAAACTTTTTTTTCCTCCCTGACTGATTTCTCAGAATCCAGAAATTCCTACTGAGTGTTTTAATTTGATGGCAATGTAACGATTTGAATAAGTTCAACAAGGGTATGTCCTCCTTGTAGCAGAACATAATTGGAAAAATTGGTTATATAGCCAAGGCTTTGACTGGAATGTCATCTTAGAGAATGGTGATGCATATACTCAAATATGACTAGCCAGTTTTAAGGAATTAAGGCTCGACTTTGTGGAGCCAGCGCTTACAAATGTTCTTAGGAAACCTGGTTGAGAGACTGTCTTATTGGGTTCCTAACTTTACAAGTGAGCAAAGAAAATCTCTGCCTAATTAGACAAAGGAATCGTAGGATATTTTGGGGATCTTCAGAATAGGGAAATTCACCAAAATCCATAGCTACTGCAGGTGAAATCTGCAGATGAGTTTCGATTGTGTTTCCTAGGCTCCAGACACTTTTAATTTTAATCTGAGATTCTTTATGAAAAGTTTCAACAAAGCAGGCGATGTGGTCAGTTACCAGTCTTATGGCACTTACTTATCAATCCACATCTAATGAGGTCTGTATGATCAGACCACATCAAATATGATCAGATATCTTGTAAATAAAAATTATCTGAATCATCTTTATCTTTGGTCAAAAACGGGGTGTATATAGGGATATATTTCATGTTTCAACAAAAAACTATAGGGTATCTTTGCAGGTTATTAGTTTTTACTCTTGATAATTGTCTTTAAGCTATTTTTTACAACTTGGAAAACTACATTTTCTTCTTTTTATTGTTATCTACCTGTAAATTGGACTACTCTAAAGCCTTTGACTATGTGGATCACAACAAACTGTGAAAAATTCTTAAAGAGATGGGAATATCAGATCACCTCTCCTGTCTCCTGAGAAACCTGTATGCAGGCCAAGAAGCAATGGTTAGAACCGGAATGGAGCAACAAACTGGTTCCAAATTGGGAAAGGAGTACGTCAAGGCTATATATTGTCACCCTGCTTATTTAACTTATATGCAGAGTACATCATGTGAAATACCAGACTGGATGAAGCACAAACTGAAATCAAGATTGCTGGGAAAAATATCAATAACCTCAGATATGCAGATGAAACCACTCTTATGGCAGAAATGAAGAGGAACTAAAGAGTTTCTTGATGAAAGTGAAAGAGGAGTGTGAAAAGCCTGGCTTAAAACTCCACATTCAAAAAACAAAGATCATGACATCCAGTCCCATCATTTCATAGCAAACATATGGGGAAACAATGGAAACAGGGACAAACTTTATTTTCTTGGGCTTTAAAATTACTGCAGATGGTCACTGCAGCCATGAAATTAAAGGATGCTAACTCCCTAGACAGTGTAAGAGACATTACTTTGCCAAGAAAGGTTTGTATAGTCAAAGCTTTGGTTTTTCCAATAGTCATGTAGAGATATGAGAGTTGAACCATAAAGAAGGCTGAGTGCCAAAGAACTGATGCTTTTGAACTGTGGTGTTGGAGAAGACTCTTGAGAGTCCCTTGGACTGCAAGGAGATCAAACCAATCAATCCTAAAGGAAATCAATCCTGAGTATTCAACTTTAAGGACTGGTGCTGAAGGTGAAGCTCCAATACTTTGACCACCTGATGCAAAGAGCTGACTCATTAGAAAAGGCTGTGATGCTGGGAAAAAATTGAAGGCAGAAGGAGAAGGGGAAAACAGAGGACAGGATGGTTGGATGGCACCACTGACTGACTCAATGGAAATGAGTTTCAGCATGCTCTGGAGATGGTGAAGAATAGGGAAGCCTGGCATGCTGCAGTCAACGGGGTTGCAAAGAGTCAAACACAACTGAGTGACTGAACAACAACAAATGTAAAGTCTCGCTCAATCCCACGCGGATTGGGTTAACAATTGAGTTAATGCAACTGGATTAGGATAAGACAGGAAAGAAATTTGGGGACAGGTATTCAATATCCTCGGAGAAGGTGATGGCACCCCACTCCAGTACTCTCTCCTGGAGAATCCCATGGATGGAGGAGCCTGGTGGGCTGCAGTCCATGGGGTCGCTAGAGTCAGACACGACTGAGCGACTTCCCTTTCACTTTTCACTTTCATGCATTGGAGAAGGAAATGGCAACCCACTCCAGTGTTCTTGCCTGGAGAATCCCAGGGACGGGGGAGCCTGGTGGCCTGCCGTCTATGGGGTCGCACAGAGTCGGACACAACTGAAGTGACTTAGCAGCAGCAGCAGCATTCAACACCCTATGCTTGATATAACTGCATGAAAGCAGCTTTGAAGATTCTCATGTTAACATGAAGTCCTCTAAAGCAGTTCAAAATATCTTCTTTTTCTTGTCATCCACGGAGATTAGTAGTGAGTTCTCAGGTGCTCTAAAGATCATCAATGATGCTTTATCTTGCTGGATCATCTTTTAGGGCTTATGTAAAGAAAATGTGTTTTAAAACAATTCCTGGTATTTACTTTGAAACATAGATATTTCCCCTTTTTCAGTGAATATTCTTGTAAAGAAAACCAAGTTTCAGAAAAGAAATCTTGATTCAAATCTTTATATTAAGGTGACGGTCCTTTAAACATTTCATAGTCCATTTTACTTTTTAGTAACATTACTTAATTTTCTAATCAGGGGTTCAATTTGCCAGCTTCAAAATCCCTGTCAATTATTGGTGAGAGGAAAATATGCCACATGACTACCAGTGACTTTGAAATAACTTAGTTCACACAAATAGGCATCTTCTGTATATTTTTCTTCCTTTTTATTATAGAGTCACAGGAATAATAATGTTGTTAAGATCAAGAATAAAATTGTTTCTACCCCCAAACTTCCTAGGATATTTTCTGAGATTCTACAATAGACTTCACCTATCCTGTTAAGAGAAAAAGAGGACATCAGGAAGTTTTCCAAGCTTCTGTGCAGCTGAATTCAAATGGATACATGACACATTCTAACACTTTGGTGGCCAGAGATATCTCATGATATCCATTTGGAAAAAGTAGTATTTAAACTATACTTGCCAGTCCATTCTGAAGGAGATCAGCCCTGGGATTTCTTTGGAAGGAATGATGCTAAAGCTGAAACTCCAGTACTTTGGCCACCTCATGCGAAGAGTTCATTCATTGGAAAAGACCCTGATGCTGGGAGGGATTGGGGGCAGGAGGAGAAGGGGACGACAGAGGATGAGATGGCTGGATGGCATCACTGACTCAATGGACGTGAGTCTGGGTGAACTCTGGGAGTTGGTGATGGACAGGGAGGCCTAGCATGCTGCAATTCATGGGGTCGCAAAGAGTCAGACACGACTGAGCGACTGATCTAATCTGATCTGATCTGGTGCCTTTTGTGAGCAGGAAGTGAAGTTCTATATTCCATGGTACCTGGGCTTTCTTGTGATTTCACTCTTTAGAATTCTTTATGCAACTAGTACCACAAGTTCATATAGGTACCCTTATGCTTTCTGACTCATATCCCAATATACATATAAAATTTTTCTATCTCTAGTTAAAAAAAACTGATCAGGGCAGACTTTACTTTAGAATTAATTATGTCTTTGCTGTTTTCCAACCTGATATTAATCTCCTGAGTGGCAAAAAAAACACCTTTATCTTTGTATCGCCCACATTACCAAAACCTTCTTCTTTGTGCCCAGAGGAATTTAATATTTTTTTAATTTAGTTCATTATTGCTCATCTCTAAGACCAGAAATGGTGTGTTTATTTTGGGGAAAGGTGGATTTAATGATTTAAACTCTTTAAATGAAATGTAAGTTATTTCACCATTCTAATCATTATGGATCCGAGACTAGAGTTACACAAACATTACTTTAACATAATTAAAGGCAAGAAATAATTGTTTCCTCAATCCAAAATATCAACATTTTGCAAATTATGTTACAAAACTCACAATAGAAACATGTTTTTTCCCCCTAAGTCCAATTTAAAGGAGGACGAATACTGTTTAGATTCTATAATGAAAATGGATAGAATTTGTCCTAAAAAGTCAAGCTGAAACTGTCTTTAAGGTTTGTATGACCGTAATTACCCTGGGGCTGAATGTTTTAAATGTACTCTAAGAAAACAAACAAACAAAAAGGAAATAAAATAACCCTCCTTCCTTAAAAGATCGTGTTTTCTGACTATGGAGAGAAAGATGTTATTTTTAAAAGCATTTCTTTTTTGGATTATTAAGCAGAATAGCTCATTGAAAGAACTTCTCCTAAGAAGAAATCTGGCAATCTTCTGATGGCTTCCTGATTAAATAATGGAATTGAAAATAAATAGTTCGGTAGAGTTTTAAAATGTTAGAGCAGAATTGAAATATGTAGTTTCTAATTTGTTTTCTGTGGCATTTAAGATTTAACCCACAATCTGGCTAAGGTTTTATGCATATATATATATGTACCATAAATCATCAACAATAAAGTTTGTCTTTGTGCTATAATCAGACTATATGATGAAAAGCACAGATTATTCTGAGTTAGCCATAGCCTACAGATCCCTCATCTTTGCCTTAAGAGGCCATTTTCAGGAGTCTGGGTTACCCTGGCACACTCAAAATTGGGCTGGTTTCTGGTTACGCTATTGCAGCACACAAGTAAGCTATATCACAGATATCCATGGAAATAAAGAGGCCATTATCCTCTTCAATACAGAGATAAGAAACCACAGTCTATAATACTAGCAGTGGATTAGGGTGAACCAGATCCTCTCCACCAAAGATCTTATAAATATCAGCACATGTTGGTAAGAGTTAGGGCAGAGTTATCAGCAGAGTAAGATAAAGGAAATAGATTCTGTTTTTTGTTGTTTTCTTTTAATTATATCTACCTGTATATGTAGCTTATAAGGTAATATTTGCCTTTACTACAAAACCTTGACTTCCTTGGCAATGAACTTGTCCCTTGAGCTGATCTTCACCAAGTCAGCAGTATACAAAGGGTTAAAGATACGCCATGCCCGTAGTAAAAGTTCTAAAATCTATTATCCAAAGCAATTTAGCCAAAATGTGTAGCCTTTTCTGCTCATATACTCCTCTAGAATCAGTTCAGTTCAGTCTCTCAGTCATGTCCAACTCTTTGAAACCCCATGGACTGCAGCATGCCAGGCCTTCCTGTCCTTCACCAACTCCCGGAGTTCACTCAGACTCATGTCCATTGAGTCAGTGATGCCATCCAACCATCTCATTCTCTGCTGTCCCCTTCTCCTGCCTTCATAACGTATCAAAATTCTTGCTACTCAATCCTCATTTTATAAATATTTACTGATTACCTACTGTATAGCAGACAATACATGAAGTACAGAGAATGAAATGGTGTGGATGATTCAGCTTCAGAGGAACTATCCAGCATCATCACTGAATTTTATCCACCAGATTTCTAGAATATGCATTTTAAAGTACTTGCTTTGCTTTCGCCTTGAATCAAGCATTGTGTTAAGCCCTAGGAGCACAATTATGAATCAAAAAGACCTACTCCCTACCATCATGGCACTGAAAGTCTAGTGAGGGAGAAAGATAATGAGCAAGTGAACTAATAACCAAATAATTATGGCGTATAGTAGGAGTGATAAAATCAATAAAGAAGGTGTGGTAACAGAACAATGAAGAGGAAGTTAGTCCAGGGATGAAGATATGGCTCACAGAAGAAGCACTATTTAAGCAAATACCTGAAGTTTAAGAAGGAACTTGCTTGCTAATACTTGAACAATTTTTTCCAGGCTTGGGTAACTGTTGATGCAAAGGTTAGGAGATGAAAATTAATTTATTGCATCCAGAAAAAATAATAGTATCATAAGGAAGGAAGGGGCTCAGTAAAAAAAGGGTTTTGCATGTGCCTACAAAGAGCATGGATTTTATTCAATGCACAAATAAAACACACCATACTCTCTTTCTCACAGCCAGCTTTTACCCACAGGGTACCCTCTGCCTGACCTATCCATCTGCCTTCTTCTCCTGGCTAACTGTAAGTTAGTCATTGATGTCAGAGACCAGGTCTGAATTCACTTTTACATTCTCAGGGATGGCTTATATTTATTAGGCATTTGAGAATAAAACAAAACAAAACAAAAGAACAGAAATATAGAGATCATCCTTTTGTTTAATAAGACTTTTGGTCCCTTGTGTAATATTTTTTTTCTAAATTTCAATGAGAACATAGCAAATAACACTAGAATCTGATGCAATTGAAGAGAATGAACTCAAGTTTGAGGAGGGAATCAATCTGTCTCCTTTAGAATTACCGAAGTTTCTTTACTATTTGCACTTGGTATTTTAAAATCAATACTATTTTGGTCTTGCTTATCACATCACTTTTGCAAAATATCTTTTTTAGTTTCATAGTATGAAAAAATGACCAATTTTGCATTAAGATATTGAAAGGCAATACTAATGAAGATGAAATTATGGTGAGCACTCAGATGTGTCTCTCAGATATGAAGATGACTGCTCCTTTAATTATTAATGAGGTATATAGGGTGTAACATACCCTATATATATAGGGTGATATATAGGGTGTAACATACAGGATACATGCAACCATCTAAGGTATACCATCGAAGTCATGGCACATATTAGCAATGGAAAATGGCTATTGCTACTGTCATTGTCAAGGATATGCTTAACACCCTCCACAAGGAGTTTCTCAGCCACGGAGGACTTTTCATAGGACTAGTTGCCATTAATAATTGGTGAGCAGAAGCATCACGCTCTCTCAATACAGATAACTCCAGTTGTTCAAAGGAAAAAAGAGCCAGTTGCCATGAGTAATGACTAATTAGGAACATTTTGACAAGGGTATAATTTCAATTGGTGATTCTCAGCACTGAGATAATTTCATGCTTTGTGAAAATCATTTGGTGAAAAGTTAATTCAAATCTAAACTTTATTTTTGTAGGAAACCGGTAAAATTGATTTGACATTGGCTAATGGTTTTATAACAAGCAATCAAGATGAGAGGCCTTTACGGCAAATTTTTTAAATCCCTCTTTTTTGGTAAGTGATATCTAGGTATCATCAGAAAGACTTTAGCAGGTATAAACATATATTAAAAGTATATAACTCAATCTCAGCTATGGGGTGGGTGTGTGAAAAAGAAGCCTGTAGATTTACTTAAACATTTTCAGTGTTCCACAAGCAATGCACCTATAAATATTTGATATAAAATTTGTATTTTAACCTTTTATTTCACCACATTTAAGACAGTCTTTGATATTCCTAAATGTGAGACAGATGAACCATGACAGAATTTCCCATCCAAAGTAGTATCAATTTTTATGCAAATTCTCCACTTCTTGAGAGTCTTAAATGGAATTATACCTTTAAAATAGATCTGGTGAATGTAAGTCTTCTCTCCTTTGTAGAAACTATTACTCAATAGTAAACAGATCTTTTTAAATCCTTTAATGCAATGAGGATTTTGATGGATAATAAAGAAAATTCCAAATTCTACAATGTGATTCATTTTGCATGTTGTAAAATGTCCAGTGAAGAGTGTTCTAATTAACTGAGTAAACAAATGTTATACGATCAGTTCATGTACTAACGGAGCATGAATCAGAAAACATTTTTTGAAAAGGGTCAGACAGCAAATATTTGAGTCTCTGTGGGCCACATAGTCTGTATCATAACAAAGGGGTGTGTCTATGTTGCAATAAAAAGTAACCTAACAAAGCACGACGTAAGTTGAATTTAGTCCACAGGCAATATTTTGCTTATTTCTACTATACAGGAATAAGAAGTGGTTCATGCCAAAATCAGTGCAGATGGTGACTGCGGCCATGAAATTAGAAGACTCTTACTCCTTGGAAGAAAAGTTATGACCAACCTAGATAGCATATTCAAAAGCAGAGACATTACTTTGCCAACAAAGGTCCGTCTAGTCAAGGCTATGGTTTTTCCCGTGGTCATGTATGGATGTGAGAGTTGGACTGTGAAGAAAGCTGAGTGCCAAAGAATTGATGCTTTTGAACTGTGGTGTTGGAGAAGACTCTTGAGAGTTCTTTGGACTGCAGGGAGATCCAATCAGTCCATTCTGAAGGAGATCAGCCCTGGGATTTCTTTGGAAGGAATGATGCTGAAGCTGAAACTCCAATACTTTGGCCACCTCATGCAAAGAGTTGACTCATTGGAAAAGACTCTGATGTTGGGAGGGATTGGGGGCAGGAGGAGAAGGGGACGACAGAGGATGAGATGGCTGGATGGCATCACCGATTCGATGGACGTGAGTCTGAGTGATCTCCGGGAGTTGGTGATGGACAGGGAGGCCTGACGTGCTGCAATTCATGGGGTCGCAGAGTCGGACACGACTGAGCGACTGAACTGATGAACTGAACATGCTAATTATGTTTTAAATATAATTTTTATTATGTTGAAACCATCAGTTTTTATTCAAGCTTTAAGAAAGAGTCAGATTCCCTTATGTAAGATTTCATATATATATAGAGAGAGAGAGAGAGAGAGAGCGCGCGCGTGCGTGCGTGCGAGCGAGCAACAACAGAATATGATTAGGGGAAAGATGGAGTAAAGGGTAGATAGTAGGATGAACAGGGCTTACACTCCAGGGACCGGGTAGACTGGGACGGAAGTAAATATTGTGCAGATATAATGATGTAACAGATGACAATCTCAAGAGATAACCCTTAAATATGCAAAGAACAGGGCTTTTTGGAGAGCAGCCATAAGAGATATATTCCCTCAGCAGTCCTAAATCTTGTACAGAATCACAAATCAGCATATTCTGACCCACAGACCTGTTTCAGGAGGCCCTGACACTTGATGCAATGCAAAAAGGGGGCGCAGCTGGCATCTTAAATACAAGCACAGGTGCCCATAGGAACCAAAAAAGCAACTAGAATGAGTGCAGTTGTGAAGGGCACATTGTATGTAGGGAAGGGTAAACCCATGGGGAGCTTTCTTTTTTTTTTATTTTATTGAAGTATAGTTGATTTACCATGTTATATTAATTTCTGCTGTCCAGCAAAGTGATTCAGTTATGCATATACTTACATTTTTTCATATTCTTTCCATCATGGTTTATCTCAGGGTATTGAATATAGTTCCCTGTGCTATTCTATAAGACCTTATTTATCCATTCTATATATACTAGTTTGTATCTGCTAATGTGGGGAACTTTCTGTTTACAAATTTGACACCTAATTCCACTTTTTGAAGAAAATGCCTGAGGCCAGTTGAGTTTCTCTAGTCATTGGTAGCTCAGCTGGTAAAGAATCAACCTGTAATGCAGGAGACCCTGGTTCAATTCCTGGGTCAGGAAGATCCCCTGGAGAAGAGATAGGGTACCCACTCCAGTATTCTTGGGCTTCCCTGGTGGCTCAGATGGTAAAGAATCCGCCTGCAATGTGAAAGACCTGGGTTTGATCCCCGGGTTGGGAAGATCCCCTGGAGGAGGGCATGGCAACCCACTTCAGTATTCTTCCCTGGAGAATTCCCATGGACAGAGGAGCCTGGCAGGCTACAGTCCATGGGGTCGCAAAGAGTCAGACACAGCTGAGAGACTAAGCACATAGAGAAAGACAGAGAGAGAGAGAGAGATTTAATATGCATATGAAAGTAGGTGTCAAGGGAATTGTAATATAGTGTAGCTATTTACACTATCACTCAGCAATAGTACTGCTTCCAAAGTATCCAGATTTGAGAAATTTAATACTTTAGATTGCTCCTTATGCACAACTACCCAAATAGACATCCAAGTCCCATGCATTCTACTTCTTTAGCCTTCATTCATTTCTCTCCATCCCCACACCTGGGCATACCACCAGGATCATCTCTTTTCTTGACCATGGCAACAAGCTTCCTCATGTGTATTTCTAAGTCAATCCTCCACCTTGTTCCCCAGGTCCCCGTCTCAATCTCCATTCAGTTGCCAGCGTAATAAGTGAACATCTAATCATATCTCCTTTTCTCTCACTTTTAAAGCTTCCAAAGCTTCTAGATATGTTGAGGATAAGGCAGCCTGCCAAGTCTTGGCTTGATTTTGCGTATCCACTTTGGCACTACTACTGTCCTCTCTTCCAACTCATCACATTTCTTTTGCTTAAGGGCATTTGCACATACTGTTTATTTTGCTTGGAATTCTGTGGTTAATAATTATTGCCCCACCAGGATTGATGAAGGGAGGAGGTAATGGATATTTCAGCACTTAACCCAGGGTTGACATATAGTAAGATGACTGATATAGTAAGTGCTGAATAAATACATGTGAATTATTTAATTAAGTAATGAGAGCTTACAAGGTATATTTAGACATGTGGTCATGAGAAGGAAACAAGGCAAAACCATTCATATTGCTTTTATCAAGAGTTCACTGTATGTATATTATTGCTTCTTAGTCTATTACTTTTTCTATAAAACCATCTATGACTCCCTTTCCCTCTTGCTGACTATGTAGTATTTCAATCAACTCTCATCACAATTGACTGGGCAATTTTTTTTCAGGTCACTAATGCAATGGACATGAGTTTGAATAAGCTCTGAGAGTTGGTGATGGACAGGGAAGCCTGGCATGCTGCAGTCCATGGGGTCGCAAAGAGTCAGACATGACTGAGCGACTGAACTAAATTGAACTGAATACTAATTATGTAGTAGGAGCTTTTATTACCCTAATACCCTCTATCACTCCTAATCTAAGACACTAGTAGGGACTTCAGAATAAAGATGAGCTGGAAATATTCCCAGGTCTTAGGTTCAATCTGCTGACAACTCATGGCTATAAGCTATTCAGAGCAGCAAAGCTGTTAGATCAATTTGTCTTGCAGAAGTTCTAAGACAGTTTGCTCATCCACACTTTCTTTATGGAACGTTTGGCAGTCTGCAGCTCTTTTGCTGAGCTGATGAAAGACATGACTTTCCAGATGTTAAACAGCTGTCATGTTCAGCCCTAAGGGATTATAGCAATTGCTAAAGTTTTCATTTGTTTCCTTCTGGATGAAATTTACAAAACATTTGGAAACTCTGCCCTGTAAGAGCTGATCTTCATCATTCAGAGTTGCTACAAAGTTTTCTGTGTGTTTGTAAGTCATGTAAGTATAGGGCAGCTGTGGAGCAAAGGTAGAAAAGTTATAAATGAATTGGGGATAGGATTGATAGAGGAGAATGTTTTTTTTTCCTTCCCTCTAATCTATTTGTATCTTTAAAGTGTGCTTCCATTTTATACATAATTTAGAAGGTTATACTCCATCCACGGCCCCATCACTTCATGGGAAATAGACGGGGAAACAGTGGAAACAGTGTCAGACTTTATTTTTTGGGGCTCCAAAATCACTGCAGATGGTAACTGCAGCCATGAAATTAAAAGACGCTTACTCCCTGGAAGGAAAGTTGTGACCAACCTAGATAGCATATTCAAAAGCAGAGATGTTACTTTGCCAACAAAGGTCCATCTAGTCAAGGCTATCATTTTTCCAGTAGTCATGTATGGATGTGGGAGTTGAACTGTGAAGAAAGCTGAGCACCGAAGAATTGATGCTTTTGAACAGAGGTGTTGGAGAAGATTCTTGAGAATTCTTTGGACTGCAAGGAGATCCAACCACTCCATTCTAAAGGAGATCAGTCCTGGGTGTTCTTTGGAAGGAATGATGCTAAAGCTGAAACTCCAATACTTTGGCCACCTCATGCGAAGGGTTGACTCATTGGAAAAGACCCTGATGCTGGGAGAGATTGGGGGCAGGAGGAGAAGGGGATGACAGAGGATGAGATGTCTGGATGGCATCATGTCTGGATGACTTGATGGATGTGAGTCTGAGTGAGCTCCAGGAGTTGGTGATGGACAGGGAGGCCTGGCATGCTGTGATTCATGGGGTCGCAAAGAGTCAGACACGACTGAGCAACTGAACTGAACTGAACTCCATCCACAGTGATAAAATATTGGCTATATTCCCTGTTTGTATAATACATCCTTGTAGCCTACTTTACATACCATAACATGCACCCCTCATTTCCCACTCCTTTATTGCCCCCCTTCCAACTGGTAACAACTCTGTGTCTGTGAATCCGCTTCCTTTTGGTTACGTTCACTAGTTGGCTGTATTTTTTAGATTCTACATATATGTGATATTATACAGTATTTTTCTGCTTCTGTCTGACTTATTTCACTTAGCATAATGCCCTCCAAGTCTATCCACACATCCATATTGCTGCAAACGGCAAAATTCTGTTCTTTTACGGTTGAGTAATATTCTGTTGGGCGTGTATGTGTATGCATGCATTGTTGTTGTTCATTCATCAAGTTGTGTCTGACTCTTCATGATCCCATGAACTGCAGCACACCAAGCATCCCTGTCCCTCACCATCTCCTGGAGTTTGCCCAAGTTCAGGTCCATTGAATTGGTGATGCCATCCAATCATCTCATCCTCTGTCACCCTCTTCTCCTTCTGCCTTCAATCTTTCCCAGCATCAGGGTCTTTTCCAATGAGTCAGCTGTTTGCATCAGGTAGCCAAAGTGATTTTAGAGTCCAAGAAGAGGGAATCTGTCACTGCTTCCCCCTTTTCCCCTTCTATTTGGCATGAAGCGATAGGATCAGATGCCATGATCTTTGTATTCTTAATACTGAGTTTTCAGCCAGCTTTTTCACTCTCCTCCTTCGCCCTCATCAAGAGGCCCTTTAGTTCCTCTTCACTTTCTGGCATTAGAGTGATACCAACTGCATATTTGAGGTTGTTGATATTTCTCCCAGCAATCTTGATTCCAGCTTGTAACTCATCCAGCCCGGCATTTTACATGATGTGCTCTGCAAATAAGTTAAACAAACAGGTGACAATAAACACTCTTGTCACACTCCGTTCTCAATCCTGAACTAGTCAGTAGTTCCATACAGAGTTGTAACTGCTCCTTCTTGACCCACATACAGGTTTCTCAGGAGACAAGTAAGATGGTCTGGTATCTCCTTCTCTTGAAGAGTTTTCCACAGTTTGTTACAATCCACACAGTCAAAGACTTTAGCATAGTCAATTACAGAGAGGTATATGTTACCCTAGAATTCCCTTGCTTTCTCTATGATCCAGCAAATGTTGACAATTTTATCTCTGGTTCCTCTGCCTTTTCTAAACTCAGTTTGAATGTCTGGAGGTTCTTGTTCAAACAATGCTAAAGCCTAGCTTCGAGGATTTTGAGCATAGTCTTACTAGCATGGAAAATGAGTGCAATTGTCTGGTGGTTTGAACATTCTGTAGAACTGCCCTCCTTGGGAATTGGGATGAGAATTGACCTTTTCCAGTCCTGTTGCCACTGCTAGCTTTTCCATATTTGCTGACACACTGAGCTTAGCACTTTAATAGCATCATCTTTTAGGATTTTAAATAGCTCTGCTGGAATTCCATCACCTCCACTAGCTTTATTGGCAGCAGCGCTTCCTAAGGCCCACTTGGCTTCACACTCCACAATGTCTGGCTCTGAGTGAGAGATACACCATCATGGTTATCCAGGCCATTAAGATCTTTTTTTTTTAATCTTTTTTGTACAGTTCTTCTGTGTATTCTTTCTAACTCCTCTTGATCTCTTCTGCTTCTATTAGGTCTTTACTCTTTTGCTCCTTTATTGTGCCCATTTTGGGGATGAAATATTCCTTTGATATTTCCAATTTTCTTGAAGAGATCTCTAGTCTTACCCTTTCTGTTGTTATCCTCTATTT
Source organism: Bubalus kerabau (assembly GCF_029407905.1). Lineage (NCBI taxonomy): Eukaryota > Metazoa > Chordata > Mammalia > Artiodactyla > Bovidae > Bubalus > Bubalus kerabau. The sequence continues at coordinate 29,531,078 of NC_073645.1, forward strand.
CTTTGCATCATTCCTTGAAGAGGCCATCTTGTCTCACCTTGTTATTCTCTGAAACTCTGCATTTAGTTGGGTGTACCGTTCCCTTTCTCCCTTGCTTTTTACTTCTCTCCTTTCGTTGGCTATTTGTAAAGCCTTCTCAGACAACCACTTTGCCTTCTTTTCTTTTCCTTGGGTTGGTTCTGTTCACTACATCCTGTACAATAAATATTATAGATCTCTGTCCATAATTCTTCAGGCACTCTGTTTACTAGATCTAATCCCTTGAATCTGTTCATCACCTCTATTGTATATACACAGGGGATTTGATATATCTTTTCAAATTAGCATTTTGGAATTTTTTTTGATATATACCTAGGAATAGAATTGCTGGGTCATGTGGTAGGTCTACTTTTAGTTTTCTGAGGAACTTCCATACTGTTTTCCACTGTGGATACATCAATTTACATTTATTCCAATAGTGTAGGAGAGTTTCCCTGAAGATATTATTTCTTGATTAAGTGGACTGATGGTATCTTTAGTCCTAAACTCAATTAAAAGGCCCAGTTTTAAAGATGGTCCTCTAGAAAGAAAGATGAAAGTACCAGAAGACACTAACACGTGCTGAGGCTGAATATATCCTCAAATCCCTATGCATGTCTAAATTTATATAATCATAAGGTAAATATTAATATTTTATTAGCTAAGTGTTTTCACTAAATGTTAATCATTTCTCACAGCATTTGGTGAAGATGAGAGGGAGATCAACTCAAAGACAAAGACATATATCTATATATATATAAAGATATATAGATATGTATCTTTACACATATATGTGTGTAAAATATTGTGTTTCTAAATTTTTGGAGGAAACGGTATATTTCAAAATATTTAGCAGATAAGGAAAATTAAAACAAAACAAGAAGTGTTAAATAACTTTCCCAGTATCATGGAAAACAGTAGCTTAGTATAAACAAGCATCCAGATATACTGACTCATATTCAAAGATAATTTTCATTACATTTCAAATAATTGTATTTAAGAAAAAAAACTTCAATTCTATCATTTTACAAATAAATTTCCTAGGTTAATTAAGATGCATGATAATTTGTTTTAACATTCTTTAACATTTGCAACTCTAAATATCATGCAACTGAGAGTTTTCTCCTCTTGTATTAAGAAGCTGAATAAAATTCACACATCAACTTATGCCAATTAAGCACATTTGACATGAAAGAAATAGAAGTTTTCAAGAAATTTAAAAAAAAAAGACAATTCTACATGTTTAAAGAACATTCACATATTTTTTTCCAAAATTTAAGACTTTTGTGCCAAGCCAGAATACACAAATTGCAAATAGATGCCCTGAGACTATTTGTTAATACTTTATCTTAAAGTACAGTTTTAGCCATCCCTGCTTTCTGTTCTCTTGAAATGAGTACAGATATTTAGAATAAACCATCAAGGTAGTTTCTAAAGCCCAAATCTCTTTATTAACATGTATAAAGCAAGCAAACCACCCCCCCCCCACATACACACACTTTGAATTTTGAACAAATAACATTTCTTTTACAGATATACAGAGACATAAATGTACATCAGCAAGTTTTGTCTACATAAAGGAGCAAGTTTTTAATATAAGGGGAGGTGATTGATATAATCTCTACTGTTAGCAATTGTGGTAATAATAACACTAGTACCACCAGCCAGAATAGCTTCAATTTTTCCATTTTGCCCTAAATTGAAAGAAATTTCAATATAACCACTTGTTACATGACTCTTACACAATGAAGCAACTGAAGAGTTTCCTTAACTTAAAGGATGGAGTGTTGTATGCGGTACTTGTGGCACAATCATGCAGTCACCTACCAGGTAAAATCCCGAGATAAAGCAAGTCAGTAGAGAGAAGACATCAGCTTAAGAGATTTCCTGGGATAAGAACACAGCCCCAAAGGCATTCCACATTGCATATTGAACATTTAACCCAACCTCATGAGATGCTACTTCTTAGGGTATTTGATGGCAAGATTGCACCTTGCACACAGCATGCATCACATGGTCCCTAGTACAAAGTGAACACTAGTGAATGCAGCTAGCATTAGGTGTTGCTGTAGAAGCAGTCTAGGCAGCCCAGAGACAAAGAAAAGCCCAGCGATGAGAATGACACTATTAGAATGCCCTTCAGATTATAGTAGGGGTATTCTGGATAAGTATTACTTCTCAATAAGAAATCATTGGTGAGTTCCTGGGGTAGCTTCCTGAGCATATTGCCTTACTTCTACTTCCCATAAGTCTCTATTCTCACTGCCTGAAAGAGTCTAACTCTATAGAACTGGCTACAAATGATTGTTGCTGTCAGTTGCTCAGTTATGTCTGACTCTCTACAACCCCATGGACTGTAGTCTGCCAGGCTCCTCTGTCCATGGGATTCTTCAGGCAAAGGCACTGGAGTGGAGTGCCATTTCCTTCTCCAGGGGATCTTCCAGACCCAGGATTTAACTAACGTCTCATGCATTGGCGGGCAGATTCTTTATCACTAAGCCACCAGGAAAGCCCGTAAGTCTCTATCCTCCCACCACGTGAAAGAGCTTAATTCATAGAACTGGCTACAAATTAGGCATCTTGAATATTTTCTCATATGTAATAAAAGATATTTGACAGTCTTGGCAGGGGAATAGTCCTACACTGTCAACTCTCTGTCCCTTAACCTTGTTTAGTGAGTATATTAATCACTTTAATAGAATAGAAACAAACAGATATCTTTTCATCCTTTAAATACACAGTCTGCCTTATTTAAGGAGACTATATAACCTCACGCACCTGTCACTCTTCCAGTGTGTCTGAATCACCAAGGAGTATTTTGAGAGAAAACTTAACCCTTATAAAAACTCAAAACTTAAGAATTGACAGGTCTCTTAAGGATGGACTTCATGATGACTGCCGCATTGTTTCTCTTTCCTTTTGCTGTTTGTGGACAAAGCTGAAAGCAAAAACTTGTTAAGACAAGACGTCAGCATATGCCCACAGTTGTGGACAATGCCATCTGAAGGCAGTACTCTATTACAAAATGTGTCCAAACTGCAGAAGGTCATAAAAATATCAGATAAGGGCATCACATTACAATGCTGGCCTCTGATAACAGTGATGAAAACAATAGCAGAGCTGGTTTGTTTTTACCTTGAAAAAGTAAGAGTCAAACTAGAAAAGATCCAGGGAAGTAAAGCAATCCATAAATCTAGATCAGCACTTAAAATGAAGAGGCTTCAAATAGAAATTCTAAAGAGACAGAAGAGCTAGTACACACATAATGGAGGGATTTACCCTTGTGAAGGGCAGATACCAAAATGATCTCTGTTTAAGTTCCCTCTCCCTCTGTCTCCATGATTCTGCAAAAACATGAACTAAAAATTACTTTCTCAGATTAAAGGCCTAACACACAGGGAAGCTGAAGAGTTTTTGGAAGCGGTATGCATTTCAGAGTTGATTTTGGTAGGTGACCTTGGGGATAGAGTAGATATTCACTATTTCCTGATTTGTAATGCTTAATTTCAGAACACTGAAGGGACTTCAGATAATTATCATTTATTGAACACATATGATGTGCCAGGCATTTTATTTAGATTATTTTTTTATCTTCACATCAACCCCCGAGTAGGGACTTTTATTATCTCTATTTTAAGGGCAAGATAAATGAGGCTTAGCGAGGTCACATGACTTACTCAAGGGAAGACCTATCTCTGACTGGTGGAGTTGAACTCCACATTTAGGTTGGAAGGCCTGCATTTTTAACCTTTGTCTTTCAGGTATCACTTATTCCAATTCCCATTCTTTTCACAAACAAAATAAAAGCTTTTCTTTTTTTTCCCCTAAAACTAAGGATTTGAAAGATTAGGTAAATTGACTAAGGTCGCATGACAAGTTCATGAGATTTGAACCTGAAAATTAGCCTCAGTGCTGCTACTTCAGAGCACTGTCCTTCCTGCCATTCTAGTCATGATTTATTTTTAGTTTAAAGGACATACTGGCCTGAAAATCAAGTTGCATAAGCCTACAGCCTGGTAGTAGTTTAAGTCATTGCATTTTTCTGTATTTCATTTACCTCATGTTTAGTATAAGAGGGCTTCCCTGGTGGCTCAGACGGTAAAGCATCTGCCTGCAATGTGAGAGACCAGGTTCGATTCCTGGGTCAGGAAGATCCCCTGGAGAAGGAAATGGCAATCCACTCCAGCACTCTTGCCTGGAAAATCCCATGGACGGAGGAGCCTGATAGGCTACATAAAGTCCATGGGTTTGCAAAGAGTCGGACATGACTGAGCGACTTCACTTAGTTTAAGAACATTACACTATCAACCAAGACTTTTTCCATTTCTAAATTGTGACATTTCTATGTTCTTGTGGCCTCTGATGCTATTGTCAGCCTATTTACCAAACACCTAAGCTACAATTCTACCTTTTGATCAAGAGGTTCAATATAGACTGATTCCCAGAACTGTCAGCATGGTCTAAAGAGTTGGAAAACCTAGATTTAAAACCCAGCATCATTTTGTAGTTACGAGAACATGAGGAATTTAATTAATAGTGCTGAATATCAAATGTCCCATCTGTAAAATTAAATTTTAAAAGTCTCCCTACAAGCTGTTGGCCAGTCGCTCAGTTGTGTCTGACTCTTAGTGACCTCATGAACTGTGGCACACCAGGCTTCCCTGACCTTCACCATCTCCCGGAGTTTGCTCATACTCATGTCCATTGAGTCACCATATAAATGGTGAAGATGAAATGAGATGCCTTATATAAATTCAGAAGACTTGGCAAGGTGAAGCACTCAACAAGTGGCAGAGAGGGATGACCATGATAGTGATCATGATTTTGGGTTATGTACCATGATTCTAAGACTTACAAGTCTGTTTCTGTATTATTAAGTACAATGTAAATTTATTCCCATTGTGGATATAATCTTTGTTATTGATGGATCACAAAAATTTAAATAGAATATATATATTCCATTGTATTATTAAATATATAGATATATTCTCTCCATATACTTTATAGTGTGTATATATATATACATACCTATGTATTAAATAGAATATATAATCTTTATATACATAGACAGATGAAGATATCAGTTCAGTTCAGTTGCTCAGTTGTGTCCGACTCTGCAACCCCATGAATCTCAGCACGCCAGGCCTCCCTGTCCATCACCAACTCCCGGAGTTCACTCAAACTCACGTCCATCAAGTCAGTGATGCCATCCAGCCGTCTCATCCTCTGTCGTCCCCTTCTCCTCCTGCCCCCAATCCCTCCCAGCATCAGAGTCTTTTCCAATGAGTCAACTCTTCGCATGAGGTGGCCAAAGTATTGGAGTTTCAGCCTCAGCATCAGTCCTTCCAATGAATGCCCAGGACTGGTCTCCCTTAGGATGGACTGGTTGAAGATATAGATGAAGATAAATGACTGAGTGATAATTAGGGCTAATAAAGCTACAAGTATTATGATTAATATGATTAGGTTTGCTCTCTCTCTCTCCCCCCTACTCTGTTTCTCCTATATCTTCCCATCCTTTACCTTCCCTCCACATTCTCTTTTCTGTATCCCTCCCTTCTTTTTTTCTCTTAATAAATCTGATTTGAATGAATGACTTCTCTAACAAGATAATACTAATGCATTTATAAAGATATAAAATTCTATACTAGGTATAATGTCAAATTGTTAGAAAATATATACTAATAATATATTTAAAGTATATGCTTATATATACATGAATGTATAAATCTATATAAATGAAAATCCATGCACACATATGAAAATTGCCCCAAATGTTAACATATCTGGATTGTGGGATTATTGGTGATTTCAACCTTTTCTTCATAAATTTATATCATTTAGAGATAAATGTGTACTACTTCTAGGTTAAGAGGGAGACTTTTAAGTCAATAAAAGACATAGCAAAAAGATTGTAAGGAATCATAGTCCTTCAGTAACTCAGCAATGGTTATTTCTAGGTGGTGAATTAAAAACAGTGTTCATTTTGCTCTCTATCAGCTGCTGCTAAGTCGCTTCAGTCATGTCCGACTCTGTGCCGACCCCATAGATGGCAGCCCACCAGGCTCCGCCATCCCTGGGATTCCCCAGGCAAGAACACTGGAGTGGGTTGCCATTTCCTTCTCCAATGCAGGAAAGTGAAAAGTGAAAATGAAGTCTCTCAGTCGTGTCCGACTCTTAGCGACCCCATGGACTGCAGCCCACCAGGCTCCTCCATCCATGGGATTTTCCAGGCAAGAGTATTGGAGTGGGGTGCCATTGCCTTCTCTGCTCTATCAGCTAGTGTTCTCCAAATTTTCTACTTGAGCATGCTTTCTTTTAAAATTACTTTTAAAATGTTTGAAACCACATATAAATACTCTTAAAAGAATATTGTAGAGAGATTTCCACCCACTATTCAGCCACTTGATTTATGGGCTTAAACAGCTCCCCCTGAGAAAGAGCTACATCCTCACACTTCAGAAGGTCTCAAACTGCTTGACAGTAAGCAAGTTACTTAACTTACACCTTACTTCCCCTTCTGGATAATGTATGATAAATATTTCTCTTGTAAGTTTATCGTGAGGATTAAGTAGGAAAATGTACATGGACTGTCTATAACAATGCTTGGCACTTAATCAACCCAAGTCACCATCACTCCCCTAAATACAACATTTTCCTTTCTCCCCACTAATGTCTGCAGAAGAAGGTGGCTTTCATGGAAAAAAAATTGCTGCAGAATTCAACCTTCCTTCAAGTTTCCAGCACATCTCTGCATCCCCATACCACAGTAATCTGTTAGGAATTCTGCAAAAGATCATAACCATTGGGATGACACCACATATGGAAGCATTAATGCCAAAGACACAAAGCTGGTGTGTCTTCCAAAGGAATAGTGTGTTGAATTATAATCCCAAAGCAAAGAATTATTTATCAGAGGGCTTGTTTTCAGGCTTAAGTGCAAGACAGTTTGTCTATACAGAATGGTCTGAAGGCACAGTTGATGTCATCAAGACTGGCACCCTTCTCCAAAGATGTGGCTTTAAATGGAACTGCTTTGGATTAAAAAATAATAATAAGAGAATACCACTTCCATTCACCATGCATTTAAATCTTCTGCTGTTCACTTGAGGTCTACCACACAGATGCTACAACTCTTTGTTCACTGACAGACCAAAGGAGCAGGATAAAACCTGGAGGCTCATTTGGACCTAACTCCTCAATGAGGAAATCATGACATTCAGTGCATGTTTCCCATCTTATCATATAGGAAAATACGTTTCTGATCTGAGAAGATGCAAGTTGTATCACAGACTGCTTGCTAGAAAAGGTAGTGTTATTGAATCAGGGAAGGCAGTGATTATTTGGCTGGACCAAAAGCAAAGCAGGCTTTTTTGTCCCCAAGGCTGGCTATCTTGGGCTATATCAGGTTCTAATGCATGTACATGCTTGCTAAGTTGCTTCAGTCTTGTTGAGTCTTTGTAACCCTATGGACTGCAGCCTGCCAGGCTCCTCTGTCATGAAATTCTCCAGGCAATAATACTGGAGTGTGTTGCTATGCCCTCCTCCAGGGGATCTTCCCAACGCATGGATCGAACCTGAATCTTTTAAGTTTTCTGCATTGGCAGGCAGCTTCTTTACCACTAGTGCCAGCCGGGAAGCCCCTCCAATACACCGTAGACATTTAATAAATGTTTGTTTGAGTTTATGGCAAATAAACAAATAACTGATATCAATTTTTCTTTGAACTTTTTTCTTAAATAGTATACATAAGTATTACCAACAGTCTGTTTTGCTGAACATCCAAGCTTGCTAATTTATTTATTTTTGTTGGCTCTTCCTCACAGGTTGTTCAGTGTTAGTTTTCTCACCAGAAATTGAAACTGAATCCTCAGCACTGAGAGTGTGGAGTCCTAAACGCTGGAGCACCAGGAAATCCCCCAAGCTTGCTGTTTTTAAACCCATAGTTTCTAAATGGGTGCCTATGAAGTGTCACCCATAGTTTCTTTTTGGGGGCTATGAGACTTAAAGAGAATAAGGAACTTGACAAAGTTTCAGACCTGGAATTGGAACCTGGCTCATTTGAATCCAAAGTGCTAGTCATTCTGTCTCTAATCCAAATGGCTTTCAGAGAGATTCTTTGGGATCCCTTTCAACAATGAACAGAGAAAGTGGGGGTGGGGAGGAACATTGTGATCAACAGCTTAATTTGTAATTCAAGAGGGTTCAGTTTGTAAGGCGAAATATTTCTCTATAACCTTGTTTCATTATGCACATTTTCAGCAAACCCTTAAAGGAAGAAAAAAAAAAAAAAAAGGCAGTAATGGTATATCGCAGCCCAGTCATCCTGAATTATAACAAACAACAAGTTAATGAAGTCTGAACTAATCAAGTTTAATGCAGCAATGATTCAGCAGTCCCAGGGAGAGAAAGAACAAGTGTAATTTAGGCTCTGTTTTGCTTTGTAAGAAGAGACCGCAGCCTTCAAGGTACTTGCTAAGTGACTGTGAAATGTGCACAGCCAAACTCCTTTATCCAGTGTTTGTCAGGAATACAAATGTTTCATATTTGGCAAGACCTTCACTGATGAATTGCATAGTAGATAGCAGCTCCAATTAATATCAGGATACACTACTAGACTTGGGTGTTGTTTTAACTAACTTGAGACATTCAGTCAAGAGGGCAAAATTATATTTTCAATCCCTGTTACTACTACATTATTCTGTTGTGGTCACATGAATGGCCATAGACAATATTTAAGCAAATAGACATGACTGTGTTTAGTAACACTTTCTCTCCAAACACGTTCAACAAGCTGGACTTGGCTCGTTAACTCTAGTTTTAAGACCCTGTCCAAACCTTTCATTTTACAAGAAAACTGAGGCCCAGAAAACAGTACAGTATACTTTTCCATGGGAACCTAAAAATAGTGGATGCCACGATCTAGATTTATTTTAAAAATCCAATAATTAAAAACACATTTACTTGATTTGAAAGTTTTCAACCATCCTCTGATTATCACCATCATCTATGGACATTTGCTGACTATCTCCCATGCACACGTTCTGCAGATTGCATTTGCCTTGCAAAGTATCCCTTTGGCTAGCTTACCTTCATTGTACTGTTTTGTCTTTTTTTCTTGCCAAAGCTATTCAAGCTCTAATTTTTTCAGCTTTCAGTATCCAAGTTTGATTGTGTTTAATTTTCTTTTATTCAGTCTTCTAAATATTCCTTACATGCCTTTCTCTATCCTTTTTTATTAGGAGACCCAGAGGACTAATGACTACAGCCCATTAATGACGGCATATCCCCTGGTTAGTGGCAGTTAAGATTTTTCTCCTGTTATCAAGCATCAGAAATCTCTGAGCATCTATCAGGTGGAGGTAGGCACCGCCCATGGAACGATCATTTTTTTCTCTGAGCTACATCTGTTCTCCTGAGAATCAAGATCTGGAAATAACCACTTTCAGCTTCACTGAGATGCTCCTTTTAGATAAACCAGATAGACAGCATTGGAAATGAAGTGTGCATTTGCTCTTTAGTGATTCATTGTATCAAATAAGGAAACATTTCTATTCCAGCTAATTTGAGACGAATAATAAAAACATAAAATAAGGGGGAACTTAGAATAGCCCATCTTTTCAATGACAGGATATACTGAATGTCTCAAAGACAGTTCTGGATTCATAGAAGAAGATTTTGTCTGTCTTTAAGATGTGATTGAATAAATAGCTGAATTGTATTATGCTGTCTCAGGGACCAAAGAGGACTTACATGTCAGCAGATTAATTGCTGATACTTCTTGTAACCTATTTATGCCCCATCTGCTGATGAAAGGAAAGGACCAAAAACTCTTTAGCATGGCGCTGAATGTATGAAATGTGCTTACCTCAGTCTTCCTTTTTAGCCCTATTGTTTGGAATTTTCTTTTATCAAATTCACATTCATCATAAACTTTCCCCAAACAGTTTTCTGTGACTCACCCTCCAATGCCTCATTTTTCATGCCTTTATTCCTCTTCCTTCTTGCCCAATACATATAAACTTCTACCCCTTCCTTGAGGATCATCTAACTACCCATTCTATCATGGTCTGCGTTGATTCATCCAGCTAATGTGATGCATCCATTTAATTTGTCATATCTAACTCAGAAATTATTTATTTCTTCTTTTGTTATTACATTTAATATATACTATTTTGTATTATGGAGAAGGCAATGGCAACCCACTCCAGTACTCTTGCCTGGAGAATCCCAGGGACAGAGGAGCCTGTTGGGCTGCCATCTATGGGGTCGCACAGAGTTGGACATGACTGATGCGACTTAGCAGCAGCAGCACTTTGTATTATAATTGTTTAAACATGATTTTCTTTTTATTTGTTTTACTCAACTCCGCAACAAAAATTTTAAACACAAATATGTCTTCTGCCAAGTGTGGACATTTACTAATTGTTTAAGGCCGAGAGGATAGTTGGATGAATACATTTAAATTTTTGTCTCAGTGATTCAAATTTGGCATCATTAAACTTTGTAATGACATTGAGAACACTTTAACAGAGCTTATATAGTATAGCATGCATTGGAAAGAGATGTGAAATTTAATTAAGATATAGTTCATTTGAGAGCAAAATGAGACCACCTCTCACAGAGAATGAGTTGTGTACTGAAGCACCTGCACAGCAGAAGAATTTATACAGATTCAAAACCTTGTAACTTAATCCTAAGGTATATTTTCTGTTCTATAAAAATGTGCTCAGTCATGCCTAATGAGTAAAAAAAAATCATAGAAATTAAGTTTTGATGACTTTTATCTCTCTTCTTTTATGCAACATACCATCTCATTTATCCCTTTTCTTTTATACATGGTGCATTTTCAAACACCCAATTTCCTTAAGAAATTGGTTAATTTTTAATAATAAGTGATACTCTTTCTCTCACTATTTAGGAATAATGTTTTAAAGAGATGATACTTTAAACTTTTATCTAATAGCTCAAATAATCAACTTTTACTGAAGCTAAGCAAGCATTGTCCACACTGGCTAGGATCAGATTTCAATGGCCATGTCACCACATATTTCCTCCTTGCTCTGGTTGAGGTTAAGCCCTTGTCCTTATCAGCTCAGGATGTTCTCAAATGTTAGAAGGAATGTTAATTGTGCTACTCACAACGTTTAAGTTATTCTGACTCCATTTACTTCCACTGAGGAAGTTCAGAACAAGAGTTTGCTGCTGTTGGTTTATTACTATTGACCAAGAAAAAGTTAAATAAGAACATCAGAGAACAAATATAATAGGTCTATTAAGCTGAAGGCAACTGTAGAAGCTTAAAAGCAAGAGGAGAAGACAAATGCAAGGAACCCTGCATTCAGAATTCTTGATCAAGACTCTTCCATTCTGATTGTGTTTTCATCAACATCGGATATTAGCTGACTATTGGTAACTAAGCAGAGAATACTCTTTGTTTTGTTTATGGACAACTAGTAAACATACCCGGAGAAGGCAACGGCACCCCACTCCAGTACCCTTGCCTGGAAAATCCCATGGGTGGAGAAGCCTGGTAGACTGCAGTCCATGGGGTCGCTAGGAGTCAGACACGACTGTGTAACTTTCAATTAGACAACCTGAGCGACTTCACTTTCACTTTTCACTTTCATGCATTGGAGAAGGAAATGGCAAGCCACTCCAGTGTTCTTGCCTGGAGGATCCCAGGGACTGGGGAGCCTGGTGGGCTGCCGTCTCTGGGGTTGCACAGAGTCGGACACGACTGAAGCGACTTAGCAGCAGCAGCAGCAGTAAACAAACCAGTTCCTTGACTACCTGCCAGAGCCACAGCTCCCTTCTGTGAAAATCATCTTAGCAACTGCCTGTTTTTTTGTTTTTTGTTTTTGTTTTTTTCCCCCCATAAAGGTCTATGGAGACTCCATAATGCTGACTTATCCCTAAATGAAATTTGGAATTCTAGGACACTGATACCCCAAAATGATACTCTTGGGTGTGTCAGCAACAGTTGAGATATTAAAGTCTAAAAGTGATGAGTTTTGTCAAATAGAGTCTCAGGAATTCAAGCCAAACACATACACAGACACCATACAAAATTAGGCCATTGGCAGGAGAATGGTCAAAGGATGCCTTGACCCAGAATGTGATCCATGACAGGTCCTGAATGTAAAAGCTATCAGTAAACTAAAATTATGAGAAAGAAGAAGCATATAGCAAAAGAAAGATCAATAGTATAGAAGGGGAAACACATCAAAAAAGAAAAAAAATAATTTCAGAGGCACTGGCATTACTAGTCTCCCTTCCCTTCTTTCAGCCCGGCTTGTCACTCGTATCATACATTTACTCAGAATATAGATTCCACAGTGAGGGTATAAGACAAAAACTCACTATAGTCAAAATTTCCTTGGAAATCATTTGAGAGAGTACCAATATGGAGACTGAAATATCATTTTCTTTCTTCTAGGTTTGGAGCAAATCACAGTTTCTTTCATTGAGTACCAGATGAAGTACCTGTCTTGCTTTTGGAAGAAATTTTGTGTGAAAACAATATACTTCTTTAAACTCTGAATCCCCCAAGATTTCACGTGATGTTGTCACCAGGAAAGAAAATGACCAAAGAAACAGAAAATGCCTATTTCCACACATTTTAAGTGTTCCATTCCTCTCCTTGCTCAGAAAAGCCAGTGAAATGCAATTTGCATGAGTTAACTATACCTATCTCAAGATGTGTCCAGGATTATCATACATGTGTATGATAGGTTCTCTTAAATAACCACTGATGCTTTAAATAAGAAAGCCACAGTGCCTGGCAACCACAAGAACCTAAAAGAATGAGGAAATCATGTGTTTTATCATTTTACCTTCATACACAGAAACAGATAATCTAAAATTAGCCCAGTTCAAAAATTCTCAAAAAGAAGAGTGTATGTTGCCAACAAAAATATTCTACTTCAAGCGCTGAAAAATTAGTAAGCTAGCTCATGATTTTATTAAATATAACCCTTTCTTTCCAAGACAGATTTGCCCATCACTGGGTAGTTCTGTCTCTTCTGTTTAGTTAGCATCCTTCACTGACTGCACACTCCATGTGCTTGCTCGCCAGCCATCATTCTTTTGGCCCGCCTTGTGTTCCAACTATGGCTGCAAGAATTAGCTTCACCCATATATAACTGCAAAGCCTCTCACCCCAGGGGCATCACTGCTCTGACTTTTTGCCCTTTCACCTCTGACTTTGCAATGGTAGTATCTTGATAGCTGCTGGAAACCAGCACTTGTAAGCATGCAAACGAGAAGTGAGCAGAGTTAACATGCTATCTGGATGAGGTGAAGGAAAGTGACCACAGATAAATTCTCCTGACTTTTCCTCTGGTGAGCAGTCCTGAGGCACATTCAATATGCTCCTCAGAGAACAGCTGGCCACTCTTGTGGAGCACATCTTTACATGAGCATTTCCTCTTCAGACCCCAATTTTTGTCACCTGAGATCATTTCCTAAAATAAACTACCTGCATGTGGACTTTTGGATGAAGCTCCATTATGTAAGAACACTCAAATTAAGACAAACTCCAGAGTACAGGAAAGGAGTGTGAAAGGCAGCTAATATTTACCAAACATGTACAATATACCTGGTGTTTAGTGTGTCTTATGTCATTTAACCTTCATCTCTGTCATGTTAACTGGTTATTATGACCACTGTTCTATAAGAAATAACTGAGATTCTTAAGGTAATGAAATTTTAAAATGTTATATAGTTAATAAGAGATAAAATAGGGACTTCAAATACTGATCTCTGATTCCAAACTCACCTCCTTTTCACCATACAAAGTATCCCTGTTATATAAACGAGCCAATGTCAGCCCCCATATGCTCCTAGGTTATTTGTTTCTTTATTGTAAGCTGTTCAAAATCCAGCTGGCACTGGACTCAAATTTTAACCCATTCAGTCTTAAACATAACCCAGATAAGCATATTTTTTAGTATAGCCTGCCTGTTTTGCATACCCCATGACAAGTTGCCCTGCATATGCTCACCATAGATAAGATAAGCCCTGGGGCCATGCACATCCCAAGCTGATGCTGCCCTTTGGCGCTTTCTGACCCAGAGACTTCCCACCACGTTGCTGAGCAACATCACCCAGACATTAAGCCTCCACTCTGCTCCATCTCTAGAGGAGGAAATAGCAACCCACTCTAGTATTCTTGCTTCCCTGGTACTAAGATAGTAAAGAATCTGCCTGCAATTCAGGAGACCAGGTTCAATCCTTGCGACAGGAAGATCCCCTGGAGAAGGGAATGGCAACCCATGCCAGTATTCCTGCCTGGAAAATTCCATGGACAGACCATGGAGTCACAAAGAGTCGGACACGACTGAACGACTTTCATTTCATGTCTAGTATTAAAATTTCATGGACAGAGTTGTCTGGAAGGCTACAGACCATGGGTTCGCAAATAGTCGGACACAACTGAGTGTCTGAGCACATATCATACTGCTCCATCTCTCCCTGGGCTTTCTTCACTCTCTTTCCCTTCTAGATGGCACCGTGGGTTCCCATTCCTATAACCTCTAGATGGTATCCTGCTGTGAGGGATTCAGAGGGCCTCCCACATAAGGCTTCTGTGATACCGCCACCTAGTGGGCATTTCCTTTCCTTTGTGGGTCCCATCAACTACCTCTGGCCACCTGATGCAAAGGGCCGACTCATTGGAAAAGACACTGATGCCGGGAAAGATTGAAGGCAGGAGGAGAAGGGGACGACAGAGGATGAGATGGTTGGATGGCATCACTGACTCAGTGGACATGTGCTTGAGCAAACTATGGGAGATGGTGAAGGATAGGGAAGCCTGGTATGCTGCAGTCCATGGGGTTGCAAAGATTTGGACACAACTGAGCAACCAAATAACAACAATTATAATCTAATATAATCCTGCATAAATATTTATATATATATTAATGATATTATTTTACTGTTATTCCTAATTTTCCTTCATACTACATTCAGAGTTTTATATTGTTTTATGTTTATAAGTAGGTCATATTATTTATAAATATTATTTTGTTGTAGTAAATGAGATATAAAAAGACTTTTAAAAGGGTGCTATTAGATATGCTAGATGTGAAAAGCACTTTTTAAACTCCATTATAAAACATTACCTTACCTCTTACTGGCCGTGTGGCTTCTAAATATTATGTTTTATCTCTTACCCTTAGATAATTTCTGTGTAAAAATGGAAGCGTAATACCTTCCTCTTAGGAACAGGTTTAGGCTGAAATTAAATAATGAGTGTCAGAATGTCTGGCCCATATAGATCATCCTACCTACAATATAATTTCAAATTATACATTCAAAGCAGATGTTCACTCCAAAATAAGAACACAGCTCAGTTTTTTAAATGAGCAAGAGATTTAAACATGCACCTTCCCAAAACAGTTACACAAATGGAAGATAAGTGTATGAGAAGATGTTCAACATCATTTATCATTCAATTCAGTCACTCAGTCCTGTCCGACTCTTTGTGACCCCACAAACCACAGCACACCAGGCCTCCCTGTTCATCACCAACTGCCGGAGTCTACCCAAACCATGTTCATTGAGTCCATGATGCCATCCAACCACCTCATGCTCTGTCGTCCCCTTCTCCTCCTGCCCTCAAGCTTTCCCAGCATCAGGGTCTTTTCAAATAAGTCAGCTGTTTGCATCAGGTGGCCAAAGTATTGGAGCTTCAGCTTCAACATCAGTCCTTCCAATGAACATCCAGGACCGATCTCCTTTAGGATGGACTGGTTGGATCTCCTTGCAGTCCAAGGGACTCTCATTTGTCATTAGGGAAATAAAAATTAAAACAATGAGACATCACTGTATACCTATTAGTACAGCTCAAATCTAAAATATGACATCGGCTGCTAATGAATGTGCAGAGTAACAAGATCTCTCATTAATTTATGAGAACACAAAACTGTACATCAGCTTTGGAGGACAGCTTGCCAGTTTCTTACAAAACTAAACATAGTCTCACCATATAATCTGGAAATTGTACTTCTAGTTATTCACTAGCTAATTATTCTAGCTAATTTGAAAACTTGTGTCTACAAAAAACCCTGAACATGAAGGTATACAGTAGCTTTATTTAAAATTACCAAAAACTGGAAGCAAACAAAGTGACATTAGATAAATGGATAGAAAAACTATGGTTCAATCCGGCCAATGGAATATTTTTCAGTGATAAAAAGGAAAAAGCTCTCAAGCCACCAAATACATGAATGAATGCCTCATGCATATTGCTAAGTAGAAGAAGTTGGTCTGAAAGGATTACATGCTGTTTGATTCCATTTAGATGACCTTTTGGAAATGGCAAAAATATAGAGATGATAAACAGATAAGTGGTGGGCAAAGGTTGGGGGAGAAAGTTTGAAAAGGTGAGTCACAGATTACTTTTCTTAGTCAGTGAAAATTTTCTGGATATAGAACAGTATGCTTTCAACAAGATCTATAGAACTCTACATCCCAAAGAATGAACCTTAGGTATGTATGCAAAATCTAAAAAAAAAAAAAAATTATTTATGAGGTTGGCACATCTGAGTATGGAATGAGGAATATGAAGAAACAATCTTACTCTGTTAAAAATGACAAGAAACAGATTCATAGATACAGAGAACAAACTGATATTCGCCAGAGAGAAGGCAGGTTGGAGTTATGGGTGAAACAGATGAAGGAAATGAAGGGGAACAAACGTCCAGTCTGACTGGAGTTACACTGCCACAAATTAATGAACACTTGAGATTTTTAGAAGCTGGGCAAGGAAGAATGTTCCCCTAGAGACTTTTGAGAGAGCATGGTCTTGTCAACACATGGCTTTCAGACTTATAGCAACAACCACAACAAAAAGAAAGAAGTATTGAATATAACACAAGCTGTAAAATAAATATCCGTAAATAATACTGACATAAATAAGTAAATGGTAAAACAAATGGGAGAACACAAATTTCCATGCAGAAGAATTCTAAAAATGTATCTAGATAATAATCATTCAAATATGGATAAATAATTTGTCCAAATAATGTATGAATTCTTAAAAACATGGAGCATAATTCCCCACTCCTTAAGTGTGGGCTGTCATAAAGTTATTAAAGAAAGCATTAGGAAATCTGAAATAAAGTATGGTATTAATAATAATGCTTCAGCACTGGTTTGTTAAAAGTGACAAATGCAACATCCCAATGTAAGATTTTAAAAATAGGGAAATCTGGATGTGGGAATAAGGAAATCTATTATATATTATTGTGAAATAAAAACTACAAAAGAAATAAACCCAACGTCTAAGTCTTTCTGAGTTTGAACCCTATCCCATCCCTTCTTTATATGTGATTGGCAAGTGTTCAATTTCTTAACTTTATAATAGGGATTATTCTTGGTCTAGAAGAACCACTATGAGGATCAAATAATATAACATATATAAATGGTCTACATGCTAAATTCTAACATAATGTCTTAGAGATTCTGGAACTTACTAAATGTTGGTTTTATTCTGTCTTTATGAACACATTTTCAGATCTATGAAAGTCAAATAATTAAAAGGATAATACAAAAAAAAAACAAAAAACCCAGTAATTATTTGAAAGCTTAACTTTCCAAACTGTATTTCAGCTTGATATGGATTTAACCAAATATAAATTTCATATTGGTGAAAGTGAGAGATTGGTTAGAAGTTAAATTCTTGGATAAAATACAAAAGCAAGTTGCCTTATACACTTTAACTACTGGCTACAGCTCCTCCAGATGTGTGGATTAAAATGATGATATCATGAGACCAATAGATAAAATGAAAATGCCTGCCCTGAGATTTCATTCAAATCACTTACAGGTAAAATAGAACTGTACCTCATTTCTGAAATTACTGAAGTGCCAGTACCCAGTAAAGTTCAGTTCAGTTCAGTCACTCAGTCGTGTCCGACTCTTTGCAGATCCATGGACTGCAGCATGCCAGGCTTCCCTGTCCACCACCAACACCTGGAGCCTTCTCAAACTCATGTCCATTGAGTTGGTGATGCCATCCAACCATTTCATCCTCTGTCGTCCCCTTCTCCTGCCTTCAAACTTTCCCAGCATCAGGATCTTTTCAAATGAAACAGTTTGCATCAGGTGGCCAAAAGATTGAAGTTTCAGATTCAACATCAGTACTTCCAATGAATATTCAGGACTAATTTCCTTTAGAATGGACTCGTTGGATCTCCTTGCAGTCCAAGGGACTCTCAAGAGGCTTCGCCAACACCATAGTTCAAAAGCATCAATTCTTTGGCACTCCAGTTTCTTTATAGTCCAACTCTCACATCCATACATGACTACTGGAAAAACCATAGCCTTGACTAGATGGACATTTATTGGCAAAGTAATGTCTCTGCTTTTTAATATGCTGTCTAGGTTGGTCATAGCTTTTCTTCCCAGGAGCAAGCATCTTTTAATTTCATGGCTGCAGTCACCATTTGCAGTGATTTTGAGCCTAAGAAAACAAAGTCTGCCACTGTTTCCACTGTTTCCCCATCTATTTGCCATGAAGTGATTGGACTGGTTGCCGTGATCTTGGTTTTCTGAATGTTGAGCTTTAAGCCAACTTTTTTACTCTCCTCTTTCACTTTCATCAAGCTCTTTAGTTCTTCTTCACTTTCTGCCATAAGGGTCAGGTCATCTGCATATCTGAGGTTATTGACATTTCTCATAAATGACATCAATACAGTATAAGAGAGTCAGCTTTACTGTTTAAACCAACAATCCCATTTTGAAAGTTGGGCAGACAAGCATCAGTGAATATATGAGAAATCTTGTCCTTATTTACTTTCATTCATGCCTACTCACAGAGGTAATTAGAATAGCATTAACTCAGTTTGAAAGATTTATATAATATGAAAAAAAAAAAACACCATAAAGCCATTTAAAGGCCAAGCTCTAACATCTAACATTTTAAAACTTGGGAGTCTCCAAAATACTCATTAAAACCTTTAAACAGATAACAGTGCTGTTGTAACTAAACAGAACTAGTAAGGGATGAATGCTACAAGATAGCTCTCTCCCTTTGCCCAGTAAGAATTTTACTTTACTCTCTCAATATCCTTGTCACTTCCCCAATTACTCACACTTCAAGAATTGAATAAAAAAGAAAGACAGGAGATTCCTGGGAAGGGCTTTAGGAAACTATTGTTGCAATGTACACATTTTTCCTAAATACAGGAAAGAACTTGAGTCCATTCCATGCTATCCTGGGTTTCCATAACATTATACAGGAGGTGGAGATCAAAACCATCCCCAAGAAAAAGAAATGCAAAGAGGCAAAATGGTTGTCTGAGGAGGCCTTACAAATAGCTGAGAAAAGAAGAGAAGCTAAAGGCAAAGGAGAAAAGGAAAGATATATCCATCTGAATGCAGAGTTCCAAAGAATAGCAAGGAGAGATAAGAAAGCCTTCCTCAGTGATCAATGCAAAGAAATAGAGGAAAACAATAGAGTGGGAAAGACTAGAGATCTCATCAAGAAACTCAGAGACACCAAGGAAACAGTTCATGAGAAGATGGGCACAATAAAAGATATAAACCGTATAGACCTAACAGAAGGAGAAGATATTGAGAGGGCAAGGATACACTGAAGAACTATTCAAAAGGATTTTAATGACACAGATAACCATGATAGTGTGATCACTCATCTACAGCCAGACATCCTGGAGTACAAAATCAAGTTGGCATTAGGGAGCATCACTACCACAAAGCTAGTAGAGGTGATGGAATTCCAGCTGAGCTATTTCAAATCCTAAAAGATGATGTTGTGAAAGTGCTGCACTCAATATGCCTACAAATTTGGAAAACTCAGCAGTGGCCACAGGACTGAAAAAAAGGTCAGTTTTCTTTACAATTCCAAAGAAAGACAATATGAAAGAATGTTCAAACTACCACTCAATTGCACTCATCTCACACGCTAGCAAAGTAATGCTCAAAATTCTCCAAGCTAGGCTTCAACAGTACTTGAACCAAGAACTTCCAGGTTCAAGCTGGATTTAGAAAAGGCAGAGGAACCAGAAATCAAATTGCCAATATTCACTGGATCATAGAAAAAGCAAGAGAGTTCCAGAAAGACATCTACTTCTGCTTCATTGACTATGCTAAAGCCTTTGACTGTGTGGATCACAGCAAACTGGAAAATTCTTAGAGATGGGAATACCAGACCACTTAACTTGCCTTCTGAGAAATCTGTACATAGGCCAAGAAGCAACAGTTAGAACCAGACATGGAACAGTGTACTAGTTCGAATTTGGAAAAGGAGTACATCAAGGCTGTATATTTTCACCTTGCTTAGTTAACTTATATGCAGAATCCATCATGCTAAATACCCAACTGAATGAAGCACAAGCTGGAATCAAGATTGCTGGGAGAAATATCAATAACCTCAGATATGCAGATGATACCACCCTTATGGAAGAAAGTAAAGAAGAACTAAAGAGCCTCTTGATGAAAGTGAAAAAGGAGAGTGAAAAAGTTGGCTTAAAACTCAGCATTCAAAAAACGAAGATCATGGCATCCGGTTCCATTACTTTATGCCAAATACATGGCAAACAGGGACAGACTTTATTTCTTGGGCTCCAGAATCACTGCAGATGGTGACCACAGCCTTGAAATTAAGACACTTGCTCCTTGGAAGAAAAGCTATGACAATCCTAGACAATATGTATTAAAAAGCAGAGACATTACTTTGCCAACAAAGGTCCATCTAGTCAAAGCTATGGTTTTTCCAGTAGTCATGTATGGATGTGAGAGTTGGACCATAAACAAAGCTGAACGCTGAAGAATTCATGCTTTTGAACTGTGGTGGTGGAGAAAATTCTTGAGAGTCCCTTGGACTGCAAGGAGATCCAATCAGTCCATCCTAAATGAAATCAGTCCTGAATACTCATTGGAAGAACTGATGCTGAAGCTCCAAAACTTAGGCCACTTGGTGTGAAGAACTGACTCTTTGGAAAAGATCCTGATGCTAGGAAAGGTTGAACGCAGGAGGAGAAGGGGATGACAGAGGATGAGATGGTTGGATGGCATCACGGACTCCATCTACATGAGTCTGAGCAATCTCTGGGAGTTGGTGATGGACAGGGAAGCCTGTGGTCCATGTAGTCACAATGTGTTGTACACAACTGAGTGACTGGACTGAAGTGAACCTGGATTTGGATCCCAACCCTCTGAGCCTTGGTTAAACTGCTTAATCTCTCATTGTTTCATTTCACATTTGTCATCTGTAAAATGGAAATAATAATATTATGCACCTAATAGAATTAGCAGTAAGGAATAAACTGTGTAAACTGTGTAGAAACTGAGACTAGATGGGTACATAGCAAGTACCTAATAAATGTCAGCCAAGGTTGCACTTTTCCTTTGTATTACTTTTCCATAATTTTTGTAACCATATTTATTAAAAGTTTTTACCTCTACAAAAATAAGGAATTTGCATTAAGTAAATATGTTAAGTCTTTTGCGATTAATTTCTATTTATTGAGGCAGCCGAATCTTCAAAATGTAGTTAAGATGTTTAACCCACTAATTGTGTGATGATGTTCTTTCCTATTCTTGATTGGCTAGACAATGGATACATTTTGTATTCTGTAAATATAAAATCTAAAATAACCAATTTTCTAAGCACCACAATTCTAAAGAAACTTCTTAATTTAAATAAAGTGCTTTCCAATTCTCCTTGCTTTCATGAAATGATGATACCCGGTAAGCTGATCTTTTGTTCATGATGCTAAGTCCTTCCCCATGTGGGTTTGTCACTGACACAGAAAGAAAATCAGCCAAAATGATACCACAGATGGCTCACCCAGACAGCAAGGCTACTTTATGAGCTGAAATATCAGCCTGTATGGAAATCACACAACAACAATAAAAAGGTCTCACATAATTCACATTTTCTTTTTCAGATTATTATTATTAACTTTAGAGGAGCAGCTGAACACATTTTGTACCCAGTTGCTGACATCTTTATTTTTTTTTTCCTAACCATCTTGAGAATCCCTTCTCCCAATGATCTGCTTTTGCATCTTAATGCTTTTGGGAACCAGTGGACTAAAAACACTATTATTTATGTTAATTGTGCTGTGAACTGCATTAATAAAAGAGTTTTAAAAACATTTGAGATATTCCACATTTAAATTCTGTCTATAGCTTCACCCTTCAGTGACAGCAACATTTGCAAAGGATTGAAAATAAATTCATTTTTTGTGACAAGCTTGCAAATGTGAAGTCGAATATTAATGGCAAGGCGTGGACAAATGGAACACACTGAATTTTCACAAAAGAGAATTTCCAGTGGTACTGCATCCAAGAACAGAGTTTAAGAGTAAGCAGGTAATTCATCCACACGAATTCCTCTAACATGAAACTGAAATAATACACCTGCTCTTGCTAAAATGAAGGGCCACAAATCACAGTGTTAATGTTACTGAAGACATTCACAACCAATCTCTTTTTAACTCAAAGAAAGAAAATCAAAAACAATAAGTGATGAATCTATCCAAGTTGGATATATAATTAATGGTAGGTCACAGAGAATAAAGGAGTACTGTATGTGAAAGGATTATACAAGCACAAACCTAATAATTATTTAATTAAATGATATCAATATAATCATACAAATTCTAATGTAAGTAGAGCAAATATTCTCTTTCTAGAGATGAGAAAACTAAGATCAGGAAAACTGTGACTTGCACAAGTTAAAAGGCAACTAGTCTTCTGCATTCATACAACCTATCTTAGGGGAACAAACTCAGAAATACACATATATTCCAAGTCAAGTTTCTCAGGTTGAATTTAATCTTTCATGTATTTGCTAATTGGTAATATTTTACCTGCCAGTGGCAGTCTTTTCTGCCACACACAGTACAGTTTTCCACACCTCTGTATTAGTGAGCCACTGTTGTGTGACACTGTTACCACAAACTTAGCAGCTTAAAACGACATCTATTATCTTACAGTGTCTGTGGGCTAAGAACCTAGCAATGGTTAAACTACATCTCCTTAGGGTTTCACAAAGCTGTGTCAAAGGCTAATTGAATTGGGGGTGAATCTCAGCTCTGGTTCAACCGTGAAAGTTTTCACTTTCCAAGCCCACTCCTGTTGTTGGCAGAATTGAGTCTCTTGCAGTTGCAGAACTGAGGGCTTCTGATTTGTTGCTGACTATTGACTGGAGGTCAGTATTAGCTCCTAGAGGTTACCCACAGTTCGTTGCCATGTAGGATTCCCCAACACAGCCACTTGTTTCCTCAAACAAAGCAAGGGAGGGAGAGACTCCAACAAGAGGACCACTATAATCCTGTGTAATTGAATCATATAATCCCATATAAGTAATCATGCACATTCTATTATTTTTGCCATATTTTTTAGTTAAAAGAACATCAGAGGTATATGCCCTGAGCCTCAGGGCTCAGGGATCACATAATAGCATGAATACCAGCAACCAGAGTTTTAGGGCTACCTTAAGAGTCTATTCTCCACAATCATTATCAATGTCTGCAATGATATGAATAATTAATTGTACTTTGTCTTTCTTATGAAAAATAAGAAATAAATAAAAATGAAAAAGAAATAAATTAAATAAATAAAAATTAAAATAATAAAAATAAATAAATAAAATAAAAAATAAGTGTGCTGATGTTACTGATAACTTTAGGTTTATCAATTCAATACAAAGCTAGTGATATTATTATGTAAATATTTAGTATCTGTCAAATGCTATTAAACATTAAAATGAGTGAAGAAAAAATAAAATAAAATAACAAGTACAAAATTCCAAATATACTGGCAAAGACAGTATCTAAAAGAAAATTAGGATATTTATAATTTTTTTCTCTTCGAACTCTTCCTATAAACTGTAAGGGCACAGTTCAATTTTTGCACAAACAAATTTCAGACAATAACATATACATTTACTGAATATGAAATTAAGCCTTGTCTCTAATTAATAAATAGCCAAGAAATCAAAAGTAGAATCTGTAATACTTACTGGAGTTTTCATCTCAAAGTTTAACTGTCAAAGCTTCAATCTATTTTATGGTAATATTTGCTTAAAACAGTTCCAAGACTTTCTGTGGCACAAGATCCTTAAGGAGTCCTACAAAACAGTATAATCCAATTTCTGCTCATCTTTCCTATCATCTCCCCACACCTTTATCTCAACCACTATTAACTTCTACAGACACTCCTTTGTACATAGTGTTCTGGCAACAACCAGTGCCCTTTCATCACTCTCTTCCTAATTTACTTATCACTTACTAAGATCACAAGTATATTTTTCTCAGGAAAGCCAAGTTCTTTTGTTAGAGTGGTATTTCTTCATAGAATTTATCTCAGTTCATAATTACCTGTTCATTTAAAAAAAAATGCACTTTACTGATTGATGAATGTTTTTTAGTCTATTAGACCAAAAGTTGATAAAAGTAGGGACTGACCAAGTCTAATATGGGCATGAGTGTATCCTTAGTGCTTGGCTTCATGCTTAGGACATAGATGCTCAATAAATACATTCCAAGATGAATCAATCAACCAATTGACCAATCAATGGTTACCAATGTTTTCACACTGGAACTTCAACAACTCACCTCCTAATTCAATTCCTATGTTTTGCCCCATTTAATTTTTTAACTGTTCAATGAACTTTTAGAAGCAAACTATAATCCATTTTAATAGAGTTAAATAGGATTTTTTTTTTTTTTTTAATTTGGAGCCTGTGAGTGAAGTCGCTCAGTCATGTCCGACTCTTTGTGACCCCATGGACTATAGCTTGCACCAGGCTCCTCTGTCCATGGAATTTTCCAGGCAAGAGCACTGGAGTGGGTTGCCACTTGGAGGATAAAGGGACATAACTGTAACTGAGAATAAAAAATGTTAAAAAAGATTTTACTATATTTTTAATGAAGATAGTGCCATTAAGCTTTGGGAAAGAATGAAGACTTTTAGTATCATTTTTATCATAGGCAAGTGGCACCCAAACCTCTGTAACTTGTAAGAAATAGAACTGTTGGAGTCAAGGGATGGCTATTGTTAAAGTCTTTATATTCTTTTTAATGTTTTGGCTTGTAATGAAGTAGTAAATTTTTTTAAGAAATAAGAGAATTTTCCTGAAATTTAACTGTAAGAAGCAGTTCTCATGAAAGTTACATAACCAAAGAGAATCCATTCTTACATTAAAAGAAAATTAGAAAACTAAAATTTTTGTACTGTGGTCTCAAATTTAATCAACAATTACATTCAAAATTAGTGAGAGTCAAGAAATGCACAGTGATTCTGAGATGGGTCTGCCTGATTTATTTATTGTTATCTGTTGCTAATCTAGACATTGAGTTAATCTCCAGGAATTCTGCTAGAATTAATAAGTGCTAGTTGTAAACAGATCTTGGGTGACCTCTCCCTCCCTCCTACATTTGATAAAAAGTTCAGCAGAAAGGTTTTCCATTTGCTGGCTCAATAAGCGAAAGGTCTCTGTCATTGCAAGTTGTTTTGTTGACCAGACTTAGGGCAGGTGTGTATTAAAATCGAATGCAGATATCACAATAGGTCTTTTTGAATATCCTCTTTAACATCTAAGGAACTACTGCAGAGAAAACTTGGTTAAATTATCTCCATTAAGCCCAGGGTGGATGTTGCAATCATCATCACAAAGAGTAATCTACTATATAAGAGGAGGCAGTGGTATCTGGAATCAGCCACCCTTTCTCCCACTTCTTTTGCACAGAAACCTAAAGCAAGACACCTTTTCCTCCAAAGCATTAATGGTACACTTAATCCAAAGTAAGAAAGCTCTTAAAACTTCAAGTCAAATTGATTATAACACTGTTTCCTTTGCACATGGCATCTCCAATAATTTTTCCCCATTGCGACAAGACATTTGAGTCTCAAACCATTTCTTGTATAACTGCTCAAATCAAAGCAAATGTCTGAATTTTAATGGGAAATATTACAATTATGGCTGAGGTTTATATTATCTTTGTGAATAGGTTGAACTTTATAGCAATCTAGATTCTTTTCCTAAGGAGACATGGGCTTTTCTTTCAGATATATCAATGGGGCAGAGACTTTAAGCTGCCTCTAGCCATAAAACAGAAAGCAGCATGAGGCCGTTTATCTAGAGCATTCATTCCAGTGTGGGTCAACCAAGCCCCAAGCACCTGTTTTCTTTATGAGTGCACACACTGCCTGAATTACCCTGATTATTGTCTCAATTCTTCCTTTTACCTTGCCTGTGGGGACAGTCTGCCAACATTTAGGTCTTTAACCAAAAATGACAAGAACCCATGGGATGTTCCATTTGGCTCTTGCTAGCCAAGGAGAGAACTGGAGCAGAAAACGAGCTCCTCCGCAGACTCCCAGTTGATTTCGGCCTTTATCTGTCGTTCTAAAAATGTCTGTAGATATTTTTCATATGTGCCTTGTACAAATTAACTTATATCATTCACTTCAATTACCCTATAAGGCTACTCTTTTTAATTGCACCCAAATATCCAAGTAAACAAGGATTTGCTGAATCAAAGTTCCCATTTGTCAATAAGGTGTTGTCAGTTTCAGGATGTAAAAGATCACCAAAGCCTTAATGAGACATGCGTCATCTGATATGTTTTGCTAGATTCCAAAAAACAGTCAGTTAGCTTCCTGAGGAATATTGGCCTGAAAACTATGCTGTTTAACATCACCTTCATTTACATATTCAAGTAGCTAAGGAGTGCCCACACTATCCAAGGCAGAGTGAGGCACTGTTGGATTTAAGGACAGGCTATAGAGACATAAATAACTTTATTTTTACCCTTGCCTCTCCTTCTGCCCTAGGAAAATATAATTTAATTAGGAAGGAAGGGCTCATATACAATTGCTAAGTAAAGGATTAAGTAAAAAGAAAACTTTAAAGGACAAAGAAAGTGGTTTATACATCAAAGGAAGAATAGGAAATATTTCTGCCTGTGTCAAAGGCCAAAGTAAGAAATCAGGAAGCTATCAAGGGAGTGAATGTTCACATGAAGAATAAATTAAAAAGGAAAGGAAATGGGACAATTTATGAGCAAGGCCTTCAAAAATTTTGGAGTGTCATTGAACATGATGATCTCTGTTCAGTTATAGTAAATCAAATAAGTAAATTAAAAAAAGAAAAGATTTTATCAAGCAATACAGACTATTTGGCATTCCTAAATGACAGCACCCAATGTCAGCAAAACAAGTGTCTGTGCACGAGAGTGACTAACAGACCATAAAATCAGACAAGGGAAAACAAATGCCCGAACTCCAAAGAAATGGAGTACTAGTTTCTTTATGCTGTATAAGAAGTTATTACAAATCTAGTAGCTTCAACCAACACACAATTTTCTCACAGTATCAGGATGCTGGGTTCAGTGTAAATGCATTATCTACTCAGGGCCTTACAAGGCTGCAGTCAAGATGCCAGCAAATCTGAGATCTTTTTTTGAAGTTGGAGGTCACCTTCCAACTTCTGTAGTTACTGAGAAAATTTATGTTCTTGCAGTTGTAAGAATGTGACCCTTAAAGGGCTTAGCCAGTTCCTTGCCATGTGATCCAGTCTACAGGCAATTGATAGCATAATAGCTTGCTTCTTCAAGACTGGAGATTCTCTCTCTTCCCGCCTCTCAAATCTGTTTTAAGTAAACATTCCAGTATCTTAGCCAAATAACATAACCAGTGATAACCAGTCACCTTTGAAATATCCTATTCAATTTAGTTCAGTTCAGTTCAGTCGCTCAGTTATGTCCGACTCTTTGCTACCCCATGAACCACAGTATGCCAGGTCTCCCTGTCTGTCACCAACTCCAGGAGTCCACCCAAACCCATGTCCATTGTGCCAGTGATGCCATCCAACCATCTCATCCTCTGTCGTCCCCTTCTCTTCCTGCTCTCAATATTTTCCAGCATTAGGGTCTTTTCAAATGAGTCAGTTCTTTGTATCAGGTGACCAAAATATTGAAGTTTCAGCTTCAGCATCAGTCAGGACTGATTTCCTTTAGTATGGACTGGGTGGATCTCCTTGCAGTCCAAGGGACTCTCAAGAGTCTTCTCCAACACCACAGTTCAAAAGCATCAATTCTTCAGCGCTCAGCTTTCTTTATAGTCCAACTCTTACATCCATACATGAAATATCCTATTGGGGAGAAGTAAACTTCAGACTTCATCCATATTCAAGGACAGGAGATTTTAAAGGGTGTGGATAATTGTGGGTAACCTTAGGGCATCCATCCCTTCAATGGAAATAATGCAAATAGAATGATGGAACTAGCATATAGATCCACCAGCACCAACTGGGCACTTACCTTTGTCCAAGTATGAATCATCATAATTCATTTCCTTTTCCTTACATTTAAAAAGGAATAAACTTTACATAGAGTACAACTTTAGACTTGGGCAAATGAGTCATTGTCCCAGGCCTATGCTGTCGAGGTCCTTAATATGACACTCCTCTAGCTGCATACCTCCATATAGGAAAATCTATGGGATCAAAGGAGTAGCTCATCTGGAGCCCATTATTTCCTTTTTCATGCTGTCCTCTGGATACTTAAGTCTGCATAGCTCCGTGCCCAAGTAGTCCCAAGCCTGCTTCCTGTGGCATGTAGTCCCTCTCCTTCCATCTGTCTTCCTAAAGGCAAAGTGTTTCACTAATGTACATAACTTTAAGTCCTTGGAATTACTCAAGGGGTTGATCTTTTCAAGAAGCCATTGTCTGGGACAAAACTGGGACTTATGATCTGAGTGGCCTACAGATATTTTCTTGGCTTTCCACAGTACAGGTTGGAATCAGGAAAGAGAGTTGAAGAGGTAGAGATTAGATGGAATACTCTCATTTGCTCTTTTTTTCCCTAGCCCTTACAAATGTTAGAGGTAGGTCTGTCCACATTTAGAAATCCCATTTTGAGTAGGTAATTTCATTAATCACCATGGGATCAAATGACAACCCACTCAAATATTTTTTTCCTCTTTGCTGAGTGAAAAACAGTCTCTAAAGAAGTTGAAATAGAAAATGCTATCTCATCAATAAAAAGCAAATGAATAACACCACCTTACATCAATTCAGGGGAAATAAAATGGTTCTCCATAGGGTAAGTTTAATATAAGATACCCAAGACACTTAAATGTTTCAAACTGTACATTTTTGAAAGGACTGTGATATTCAGTTCAGACTCTCATCATATAAGGTATGAGAGCTAAAAATCATATGTTGAATGTAAAACTCAAAAAAGGCACTTGGGAAAGAGAAAAGGAAAAAAAATTCTCACAAAAGTACATTAATTGGAAATATAGTTCAGAGATTTTAAAAAAGATATCTATGACTTGTGGTTTTAGTGTTAAGCACAAGGACTTTTGAGCATCCTCTAATACTAGAAAACTGTAATAGAATCAGGTATTCATGCTACTCATTGGAGGCTGTCCCTGGCTGTTTACAACATGGCATTGGCAAGGGTTTGGAACTCAATAGCTTTCTTCCAAGTTTTCATTTTCCAACTTCATGGCTATTCCTGATAAATATCTGTGCATCATATTGTGTGCTGGGCACATTGGTACTGATCTGACAGCAAATGTCTTTTCCTCCATCTGTTGCCTGCTTAGGTAACACTTGATTCACTTTTTTTTTTTCTTTTTTTTAAAGCATTTCAGTCAGGGAGGAGCAGTTCAAGATATCAGTGTAGAAAGATCCTGAAAACACACATCCTCCCATAAGCACAAGAAATCTACAGCTTCATATGGAACAACTCACTCTGAAAAAGACCTAAGAATCTGCTGAGCAGCTGCTCTACAGCAAAAGATAAAAGCACTACATGGAGTCAGGTAGGAGAGGCTGAGACGAGGTGTCACCAAGTGCCCTAATCCCAACAGGGTGACCCACAATTGGATGGAACCAAATATAAGCACGGAAATTACCCCTGAGGAGCAAGGGGTTTGTGTCCCCATCAGGCACCCCAATTCTTATGACCAGAGAGAAGCCCTCAGAACACCTGACTTTGAAAACCAATGGGGCATATAGTTCTGGTGGTTTGGCAGAACTGGCTCTGGTGGTTGGCAGACTTCCATTTCTGGGACCTGTGCATCTGAAATATTCACAATATAATTGCAGTTCCAATTCAGAACATAATTGCAGTCCCACAGAATTATATGTATTTGCATATCTTGAAAGTTACTGCTTGAGGGTCTAGTTTGCAATCAGCCTGGAACTAGGTGTTGTGTAAGATCCCTTCTTCTGGGACACTCACAGGTATTGGCATACTCTCAACAAATAGGAAATACACACACACACACACACACACACACACATATATATATATATACACATTATATGAAGTGAAGTGAAAGTGAAAGTCACTCAGTCGTGCCTTACTCTTTGCGACCCCATGGACTATACAATCCATGGAATTCTCCAGGCCAGAATACTGGAGTGGGTAGTCTTTCCCTTCTCCAGGGGATCTTCCCAACTCAGGGGTAATATATACTATATATATACGTGTGTGTGTGTGTGTGTGTGTGTGTGTGTGTGTGTATAAATCAAATGACTTAAATAACCACCAAAAATAGAGAGAGAACCAAGAGCTAGGGCAAGATTAAATGATATGCTTTATCTCCTATGTAAAGCTGTTCCTCCAAAATGGAAAAGATAGATGTTTCACCTAATATGCAGAAAAAAAAAAAAACACATAGTCAAGCAAAGTAAGGAAACAGAGGAATATGCTCTAAATGAAAAAAATAAAATAAAATAAACCCCCAGGGGCAGGGGAACTTAATGAAACAGAGTATATCATTTACCTGAGTTCCTTTAAAATACCTACGAAGAATTCAAATTAATGGTCATAAAGATGCTCAGCAAAACCAGGGGAAGAATAGATAAACATAAGATTTCTTTAAAGAGACAGAAGTTATGTTAAAAAGTGCCTAAGAGAAATCACAAAGTTGAAAAATATACTAGTGGGGTTCAACAGTTGTGCAGATGAAGTAAAATAACTGATTTGTGAACTATAAGGCAAGGAAATGGAACTCACACAGAGAAGCAAGAGAAAAAAATAATTTTATAAAGTGAAGATAAGTTAAGGGGCCAATGAGACAACAACAAAATAAATAATAATATTTATTATTAACAAAATAATAATATAGCAATATTATTATTATTTTATTATTACAACAAAATAAATAGTAATATTTGCATTTGAGGGGATCCTAGAAGAAGAAGAAGAAACAGTAAGAAAGGGGAAGAAAGTTTATTTGAAGAAATAATGGCTGAAAACTTTCATAGTCTACAGAAGGAAACACATCCAGATCCAAAAGGCCAGAGAGTTCCAAACATGATAAACCCAAAGAGTCTCAGGTCTAGACACACTGCAATCAAAATGTCAAAATTTAGAGACAATTCTAAGGGAAGCAGGAGAAAAGTAACTTGTTATGTTTAAGAAAATCCCCTTAAAACTATCATCATATTTCTAAAAAGAAATATGGCAGGGCATTATAATGGCATGGAATATACAAATTTCAAAAAGAATAAAAACTTCCAACCAAGAATACTCTACCCAACAAGGTTATCATTCAGAATTGGAAGATAAATAGTTTTCCAGACAAGCAAAACTAAAGAGGTTCAAAAAAAAAACCACTAGACTGGCCTTACCAGAAACATTAAAGTGACTTGGTTAAGCTGAGAAGAAAAAACACTGATTAGTAACAAGAAACATGTGAAAGTAGAAATATCTCTGTTAAAGATAAATGTACAGTAAAATTACTTGATCAAACATTAATGAAGCAAGTATAAAGATTAATAGACAAAAGTAGTAAAACTATAATTAAAACAATTAGTTAAGGGATACAGAGAATAAAAGATCTGAAATATTGTATCAAAAACATAAAACCTAGATAGGGGGAGAAAGTGGAGAGTTTTAGAATACATTCAAGCTTAACCTGATATCAATGTGTATGTGTGTGTGCATTATATATGATTCTCACAGTAAACACAAAACAAAAACCTATAGGAGACACACAGAAGATAATGCAAAAGAGATGTATGCATAACAATGTTGAAATTCATTAAACCACAAAGAAAGAAAGAAAGAGAAAAAGTAAGGAACAGAGAAGAACTACAAAACCACCAGAAAGCGATTAACAAAATGTCAATAAGTATATACCTATTAATAATACTCTAAATGCAAATTTTCAAAGACAAGGAGTGACAATATGGATTTTAAAAATGACACTTTTATGTGCTGCCTATAAGAGATTCACTTCAGATGAAAGGATGTAGCCATATTGAAAATGAAAGAGTAGAAACAGATGTTTCATGAAAACACAAATGAAAAGAAAGCTAGGGTAGCTATACTCATACAAGATAAAATACTTTAAATAAAAGATTAATAAAATACAAATATATGCCTTGCATAATGATAAAGGGCTCAATACAACAAGAAGCTATAACATGTGTAAATATTTGTGGACCCAACATGCTGCTGCTGCTGCTAAGTCGCTTCAGTCATGTCTGACTCTGGGCGCCCCCACCCCATAGAGGGCAGCCCACGAGGCTCCCATCCCTGGGATTCTCCAGGCAAGAGCACTGGAGTGGGTTGCCATTTCCTTCTCCAATGCATGAAAGTGAAAAATGAAAGTGAAGTCGCTCAGTCATGTCCGACTTTTAGCGACCCCAGGGACTGCAGCCCACCAGGCTCCTCCGTCCATGGGATTTTCCCGGCAAGAGCACTGGAGTGGGGTGCCATTTCCTTCTCCAATGCATGAAAGTGAAAAATGAAAGTGAAGTCGCTCAGTCGTGTCCGACTTTTAGCGACCCCATGGGCTGCAGCCCACCAGGCTCCTCCGTCCATGGGACTCTCCAGGCAAGAGCACTGGAGTGGGTCGCCAGTGCCTCCTCCGGAACCCAACATAGGAGCACCATAGGAGCACCTAAATACATGGAGCAAATACTAAAAGACCTAAGTGGAGAAACTGACTACGATATAATACAAGGGGACTTTTATAGTCCACTTACATCAAAGGATAGATCATACAGACAGAAACTCAGTAAGAAAACATTAGCTTTAAAGCAAACATTAGATCATATGTGTTAATAGATATATACAGAATATTGTATCTTAAAGCAGCTGTGCATAAATTCTTCTAAGAGAAATGAAATATTTTATAGGGTATATCATATACTATACTACAAAAAAAAAAAAAAAACTCATTAAATTTAAGGAGATTGATTACATCGGGAATTTTTCCACCAAAATTCTACAAGGGTAGGAATGTACTACAGGAAGGAAATTGGAAAAAACATAATTATGTATAAAATAAACATGCTACTCAATAACTAATAGGTCAATAAAGAAATCAGAGAAGAAATTAAGAAATACCTTGGAACGAGTGAAAACAAGATCATACCATAATCTATGAGATGCAGCAAAAGCCGTTCTAAGAGGGAAGTTTATAGTGATGCAGCCCTACCTCACAAACAAGAAAAATCTCAAATGAAAAATTTAAATTTACTCCTAAAGAAACTAAAAAAAAAAAAAACCAAGTGCAAAGTTAGTTGAAGAAAGGAAATAATAAAGATTAGAGCAGAAATAAATGAAATAGAGATTAAAAAGTCAATGAAACTAAGAGTTGGCTCTTTGAAAATATAAACAAACTTGAAAAATTTTAGCTAGACTCAATAATAAAAAAAGAGGAAGGAGGATCAAATAATAAAATCAGAAATGAAAGAGGAGGAATTAAAACCAATCCCAAAGAGATAAAAAGGAGTGTAAAAAAAAGTACTATGAACAATTACACCTGAACAAATTGGGAAACCTAAGGGAAAAAAAAAAAAAAAAAAAAGAATTTTTACAAATATTCAATCTTCCAAGAGTGAATTGTGAGGAAATAGAAAATCTGACTGGACTGATTATTAGAAAGGAGATTGAATAATCAAAAACAAAAGTCTAGGACCCAAAGGATTCCCTGGGTCCTTACTTTACCAAACATTCAAAGATTTAATACTTATCCTTTTCAAACGTGGCTTCCCTGGTGGCTAAGACAGTAAAGAATCTGCCTGCAGTGCAGGAGACCCAGGTTCGATCCCTGGCTTGGGAAGATCCCCTGGAGAAGGAAATGGCCAACCACTCCAGAATTCTTGCCTAGAGAATTCCATAGACAGAGGAGTCTGGTGGGCCACAGTCCATGGGGTCATAAAGACTCAGGCATGACTGCGCAACTAACACTTCAACTTTCACTTCTCAAATCCTCAGAAATTTGAAGAGGAGGGAAAGCTTTCAAACTGATTTTTCAAGGCCAGAATACCCGGATACCAAAATCAGACAAGGACTTCACTAAAAAAAGAAAATTACAGGCAATATCCATGATGAGTGTAGATTTTAAAAATTTGACAAAATATTTGTAAACCAAATTTAACAATACATTAAAAGATTTACACACAATTATAAAGTAGGATTTATTCTTGGGATTCAAGGATGGTTTAACACAGGCAAAATCAACAATGTACATCATGTTAATAAACTGACACTCTCACCACTTTTATTTAACATGGTATTAGGAGTCCACAATACTTAGGTAGGAAACAGAGATAATAGGCATCCAAATTGAAAAGGAGTATATAAAACTGTCATTATTATATATATAGAAAACCCTAAAGACTCCATCAAAAAATAATCTTACATTATATACAAAAAATAATTCAAAATAGACTAAAGATTTGAATGTAATACATGAAAGCATGGGTCTTAGAGATAATTTTATGGATCTGAATCCAAAGGTAAACCAACAAAAGCATAAGCAAATAGGAGTGCATTAAACTAAAAAACTCTGTATAGGGAAGCAAACTATTAATGAAATGAAAAGATAACTTACTGAATGGAAGAAGATACTTGCAAACTATATATTTGATAGTGGTTAATATCCAAAACAGAAAGAACTCATACAACTCAATAACAACAAAAAATTTCAAAATGGCCAGAGGATCTGAATAAACATTTTTCCAAAGAAGACAGACAGATGGTCAACAGGCACATGAATAGATGCTCAGTATCACTAATAATCGGGGAAATGCATTCCAAAATCACAATGAGCTATCACCTCAAACCTGTAACAATGGCTAGTCTCAAAAAGAAGACAATGACTAATAGAGAGGATGTAGAAAAACAGGAATCCTCATGCACTTTTTGGTGGGAATGTAAATTGGAGCAGTAGAGTGGTTCCTCAAAAAAAAAAAAAAAAAAAAAAAACAAAAAACAGAACTATTGTATGATCCAGAAATTCCACTCTCAGGTATTTATTTAAATGAAGAAAATGAAAACACTAATTTGAAAAGATATATGCACCCTTATATTTATTGCAGTATTATCTACAATACCCAAGATACAGAAACAACATAAGTATCTGTCAATGCACAAATTGATAGAGGAAGATGTGGTATATACACACCTTGGAATATTTTTCAGCCATAAGAAAGTATAAAACCTTGCTTTTGTGACAACATGGATGGACTTAGAGGATATGATGCTGCTGCTGCTGCTGCTAAGTCGATTCAGTCGTGTCCGACTCTATGCAACCCCATAGACAGCAGCCCAACAGGCTCCCCTGTCCCTGGGATTCTCCAGGCAAGAACACTGGAGTGGGTTGCCATTTCCTTCTCCAATGCATGAAAGTGAAAAGTGAAAATGAAGTCACTCAGTAGTGTCGGACTCTTAGCAACCCCATGGACTGCAGCCCACCAGGCTCCTCTGTCCATGGGATTTTCCAGGCAAGAGTACTGGAGTGGGGTGCCATTGCCTTCTCTGGATATGATGCTAAGTGATATTAAGTCAGAAAAAGACAAATACTACATGATTTCATTTATATGTGGAATAGAAACAAAATGAACAAAAAGAAACTTATAAACACAGAGAACTGATTAATGTTTGCCTGGATGGATGGACAAAATGGGTGAAGGGAACCCATCAGGAGGTATAAACTTTCAATTATAAAATAAATAAGTTATGGGAATATAATGCATAGTATGCACGCTATATTCAAAATACTGCATTGCATGTTTGATTGCTACTGAGAATAAACATTAAAAGCTCATATCACAAAACAATGTTGTAACTGTACAGTGACAGACAGCCACTAGATTTATTCTGGGGATTATTTCATAACATATACAAATATCAAATTACCATGTTGTACACCTGAAACTAATGTTATAAGAAAAGCTGTTCAGTCAAGCCTCAACTTTCACCACATTTGAACCCAAAAAGAAAAAAAAAAAAAATCTTGGCAAGAACTCATTTAATGTTAATAGCCTCAAAGTTCACAGAAACACTATTTACAATAGCCAAGACATGGAATCAACTTAGATGTCAATGGACAGAGGTATGGATAAAGAAGATTAGTATTAGTCATAAAATAAGAATAAAATAATGTCATTTGCAGCAACATGGATGGACCCAGAAACTATTGTATTAAGTACAGCAAGTCAGAGAAAGACATATATGACATTACTTACATGTGGAATCTTAAAAAATTACACAAATGAACTTACTTACAAAACAGAAATAGACTCACAGACATAGAAAATAAGCTTATGGTTACCAAAGAGGATAGAAGTGGAGGGGAGAGACATATTAGGAGTTTGTAACACATACATTGGAGAAGGACATGGTAGCCCACTCCAGTATTCTTGCCCTGAGAATTCCACAGACAGAGGAGCCTGGAGAGTTGCAGTCCATGAAGTAGCAAAGAGTCAGACACAACTGAAAAAACAACAACAACATATATACATCAGTTCAGTTCAGTTGAGTTCAGTCGCTCAGTCATGTCCGACTCTTTGCAACCCCATGAATCGCAGCACGCCAGGCCTCGCTGTCCATCACCAACTCCCGGAGTTCACTCAGACTCACGTCCATCAAGTCAGTGATGCCATCCAGCCATCTCATTCTCTGTCGTCCCCTTCTCCTCCTGCCCCTAATCCCTCCCAGCATCAGAGTCTTTTCCAATGAGTCAACTCTTCACATGAGGTGGCCAAAGTACTGGAGTTTCAGCTTTAGCATCATTCCTTCCAAAGAAATCCCAGGGCTGATCTCCTTCAGAATGGACTGGTTGGATCTCCTTGCAGTCCAAGGGACTCTCAAGAGTCTTCTCCAACACCACAGTTCAAAAGCATCAATTCTTCGGCTCTCAGCCTTCTTCATAGTCTGACACTCACATCCATACATGACCACAGGAAAAACCATAGCCTTGACTAGATGAACCTTTCCTGGCAAAGTAATCTCTCTGCTTTTGAATATGCTATCTAGGTTGGTCATAACTTTCCTTCCAAGGAGTAAGCGTCTTTTAATTTCATGGCTGAAGTCACCATCTGCAGTGATTTTGCAGCCCCAAAAAATAAAGTCTGACACTGTTTCCACTGTTTCCACTGTTTCCCCATCTATTTCCCATGAAGCGATGGGACCAGATGCCATGATCTTCATTTTCTGAATGTTGAGCTTTAAGCCAACTTTTTCACTCTCCACTTTCACTTTCATCAAGAGGCTTTTGAGTTCCTCTTCGCTTTCTGTCATAAGGGTGGTGTCATCTGCATATCTGAGGTTATTGAGATTTCTCTCAGCAATCTTGATTCCAGCCTGTGCTTCTTCCAGCCCAACGTTTCTCATGATGTACTCTGCATATAAGATAAACAAGCAGGGTGACAATATACAGCCTTGATGTACTCCTTTTCCTATTTGGAACCAGTCTGTTGTTCCATGTCCAGTTCTAACTGTTGCTTCCTGACCTGCATACAGATTTCTCAAGAGGCAGGTCAGATGGTCTGGTATTCCCATCTCTTTCAGAATTTTCCACAGTTGATTGTGATCCACACAGTCAAAGGCTTTGGCTTAGTCAATAAAGCAGAAATAGATGTTTTTCTGGAACTCTCTTGCTTTTTCAGTGATCCAGCAGATGTTGGCAATTTGATGTCTGGTTCCTCTGCCTTTTCTAAAACCAGCTTGAACATCAGGAAGTTCATGGTTCACGTATTGCTGAAGCCTGGCTTGGAGAATTTTGAGCATTACTTTACTAGCATGTGAGATGAGCGCAATTGTGCGGTAGTTTGAGCATTCTTTGGCATTGCCTTTCTTTGGGATCAGAATGAAAACTGACCTTTTCTAGTCCTGTGGCCACTGCTGAGTTTTCCAAATTTGCTGGCATATTGAGTCCAGCACTTTCACAGCATCATCTTTCAGGATTTGAAATAGCTTAACTGGAATTCCATCACCTCCACTAGCTTTGTTCATAGCAATGCTTTCTAAGGCCCACTTGACTTCACATTCCAGGATGTCTGGCTCTAGGTCAGTAATCACACCATCGTGATTATCTGTGTCATGAAGATCTTTTTTGTACAGTTCTTCTGTGTATTCTTGCCACCTCTTCTTAATATCTTCTGCTTCTGTTGGGTCCATACCATTTCTGTCCTTTATCGAGACCAGCTTTGCATGAAATGTTCCCTTGATATCTCTAATTTTCTTGAAGAGATCTCTAGTCTTTCCCATTCTGTTGTTTTCCTCTATTTCTTTGCATTGATGGCTGAAGAAGGCTTTCTTATCTCTTCTTGCTATTCTTTGGAAGTCTGCATTCAGATGCTTATATCTTTCCTTT
This sequence comes from Bubalus kerabau, assembly GCF_029407905.1. NCBI lineage: Eukaryota > Metazoa > Chordata > Mammalia > Artiodactyla > Bovidae > Bubalus > Bubalus kerabau. The sequence goes on from NC_073645.1 coordinate 29,569,709, forward strand.
TCTCCTTTCTTTTCACTTCTCTCTTTTTCACAGCTATTTGTGAGGCCTCCCCGGACATCCATTTTGCTTTTTTGCATTTCTTTTCCATGGGGATGGTCTTGATCCCTGTCTCCCGTACAATGTCACAAACCTCATTCCATAGTTCATCAAGCACTCAATCTATCAGATATAGGCCCTTAAATCTATTTCTCACTTCCACTGTATAATCATAAGGTATTTGATTTAGGTCATACCTGAAAGGTTTAGTGGTTTTCCCTACTTTCTTCAATTCAAGTCTGAACTTGGTAATAAGGAGTTCATGATCTGAAGCACAGTCAGCTCCTGGTCTTGTTTTTGTTGACTGTATAGAGCTTCTCCATCTTTGGCTGCAAAGAATATAATCAATCCGATTTCGGTGTTGACCATCTGGTGATGTCCATGTGTAGTGTCTTCTCTTGTGTTGTTGGAAGAGGGTGTTTGCTATGACCAGTACATACATACTGCTGCTACTGCTGCTAAGTCGCATCAGTCATGTCCGACTCTGTGTGACCCCATAGATGGCAGCCCACCAGGCTCCCCCGTCCCTGGGATTCTCCAGGCAAGAACACTGGAATGGGTTGCCATTTCCTTCTCCAATGCATGAAAGTGAAAAGTGAAAGTGAAGTCGCTCAGTCGTGTCCGACTCTTTGCGACCCCATGGACTGCAGCCTACCAGGCTCCTCCATCCATGGGATTTTCCAGGCAAGAGTACTGGAGTGGGGTGCCATTGCCTTCTCTGACATACATACTACTACATATAAAATAGATGGAAATAAGGACAGGAGACTATATTCAATATCTTATAATAACATATAATTGAAAAGAATCTAAAAAAGAAATGTACAACTGAACCACCTTTCTGTACACTTGAAAAAACTTCTTCCTGACTGAGTTATCCTTCAAATGTTTGAAGTACACAATTGATCAAAACCACACAAATATGTAATGAATTCAGATAACAAGAAACATGTTAAAAGTGAAATTCAATTGAAAATATATTTCTAAATGAAATGAAGAAAACATAAATAACAAAATATATTGTGAACATTTTTTAAGTTATAATTTAAGTATCTTAGGAGGTATACATGTCATAACTGGCCATGAGATTTGCTTAGTGTATGTATAGTCATGCCTGAAACATTAACAGAAAATATATTTGATAAAAGGCCAAGGTAGTGAGGATGTGTTGGATGGTGTTACAGAGTTATTCACTCTCCTTGGCCTAGACACTTTTTCCCCCCAGAATTATCTTATAATATGTCGGGGTCACATCTAAAGAAAATAGTCAAATGAGGCAGAACTTTCCACTTTAGTCCCACCAACACTGACTTAACTTTCAATTCAGTTTTCCAAATAGTTTTTTTTTTAATAATAGGATAAAAATTGACAGTAATTTCCCTCATGAGCCTCATGTTTTAAAAGACATGTCAATAAACTAAGTGGCATCCAATAATTCATAATATGAGTATTGTTTATTGCAAAGGTATATGTAATTGCCAATCAACATGATTCATGTGCGTGAAATCATGACTGGTTCCTGGAGTAAATTAATCTATGTCAAGGCAAAGCAAAAGCAAAAGAATTGGCTTTTCAGTTATCTGTATCTCAAGTTTTGAAATGCATACATGTCTATCAACACTTTTAATCTTGGACCAAATATTAGAAAGAGATTACTCCTGTAAGAGCTGGAGCTATTAACAGATCACTGTGACCCAAAGATAATTTTAAACAATGCATTGAGTTTTTAATTATATCAAGAATGTTATTTTAAATATTTTTATTGTGAGATTATGTTCTATTTTTGTTAACACCATTTTTCCCTTTTGAAATTATATTGATAGCATGTCTTTTTAATTTCTTTTTTTCCCATCTTTTTTCTTTCTTATTTCCTCTTCTCCCCCTTCCTCTCCTCCTCCTACCCCAGTACTGCTTGTCTCTGGTCTTTATTCTCAGTTCAAATTCTCAATAGATAATCTAATTAACCAACCTATGAATGGATGTCAATCCCAAGTCAGCTGTCACTTCACGTTCCAATCAACAGTGACCACTGAGAATAGGATAATCTATTGCAACCATGTCTCCTGTTCAGTTCAGTTTAGTTCAGTTGCTCAGTCGTGTCCAACTCTTTGTGACCCCATAAACTGCAGCACACCAGGCCTCCCTGTCCATCACCAACTCCTGGAGTTCACCCAAAGCCATGTCCATTGAGTCGGTGATGCCATCCAACCATCTCATCCTCTGTTATCCCCTTCTCCTTCTGGCCTCAATCTTTCCCAGTATCAGGGTCTTTTCAAATGAGTCAGCTCTTTGCATCAGGTGACCAAAGTATTGGAGTTGCAGCTTCAGCATCAGTCCTTCCAATGAATATCCAGGACTGATCTTCTTTAGGATGGACTGGTTTGATCTCATTGTAGTCCAAGGGACTCTCAAGAGTCTTCTCCAACACCACAGCATTCAAAAGCATCAATTCTTCAGCACTCAGCTTTCTTTATAGTCCAACTCTCACATCCATACATGACTACTGGAAAAACCATAGCCTTGACTAGAGAGACTTTTGTGGACAAAGTAATGTCTCTATTTTTTAATATGCTGTCTAAGTTGGTCATAACTTTCCTTCCAAGGAGTAAGTGCTTTTTAATTTCATGGTTGCATTTACCATCTGCAGTGATTTTGGAGCCTAGAAAAATAAAGTAAGCCACTGTTTCCATTGTTTCCCTATCTATTTGCCATGAAATGATGGGACTGGATGCCATGATCTTAGTTTTCTGAATGTTGAGCTTTAAGCCAACTTTTTCACTCTCCTCTTTCACCAAGAGGCTCTTTAGTTCTTCTGCACTGTCTGCCATAAGGGTGGTGTCATCTGCATATCTGAGGTTATTGAGATTTCTCCCGGCAATCTTGATTCCAGCTTGTGCTTCTTCCAGCCCAGCATTTCTCATGATGTACTCTGCATATAAGTTAAATAAGCAGGGTGACAATATACAGCCTTGACGTACTCCTTTTCCTATTTGGAACCAGTCTGTTGTTCCATGTCCAGTTCTGTTGCTTCCTGACCTGCATACAGGCTTCTCAAGAGGCAGGTCAGGTGGTCTGGTATTCCAATCTCTTTCAGAATTTTCCACAGAATATCTCCTGTATGCAATGACTTTTGTTTATTTTAAAGAAAGTGACAAATAAACACATGTTTAGAATGCAAATCAGTATGGGTATAATGATTACTGCTTTGTAAGTAAATAAAATTGTAGAAATCATTAGGACAGAAAGAATCCTTAGTACCCCCTGCCCCTGGACTTCCACAAAAGGCAGGTAGCTTCATATCTCTTTAAGCCTGTTTCCAGATGTATTATGCAGTTAGCAAGGAAAATACAAAGTGATTAACATTTGAAAATCTCATTACATTTGCAGACACTGCTTTTGCCATGTGGTATGATGTAGTATCAGTCCTTCAGTATTCTGACACTACTAATTTCTCATGCTTTCAGCCCTGCAGAAGTGTGTGTGATGAATGAATTAGCAGGAAAAATCAAGCATGAGCAGAGTCAAAGGACAGTATTTGTTGCCTAGGCAATTGGAAGGAAGAATTTATATGATGATGTATAGAAGAAGAAACAGTTTTATGTTAATCCATCATTAGAGAATTTACCAATCATACATTCAGAAATAATTAAATATAAGATATAAATGTAAATAGGAACTATGTAACAAGTTATCTGGCACAAAAATTACACTATGTTTTCACTTGTGGGCAATATTGTGATCAAGAGGGTGAAAATTGGTTCCTGAGCATAATGCAAATGTAAGACTCATGATGGATTGTCAGCCTACAAAATGTTAGAATACATAATCAGACATAAAGTGCTGCTGCTTAAGTCACTTCAGTCGTGTCCGACTCTGTGACCCCATAGATGGCAGCCCACCAGGCTCCCCTGTCCCTGGGATTCTCCAGGCAAGAACACTGGAATGGGTTGCCATTTCCTTCTCCAATGCATGAAAGTGAGAAGGGAAAGTGAAGTCGCTCAGTCACATCGGACTCTCAGTGACCCCATGGACTGCAGCCTATCAAGCTCCCCTGTCCATTGGATTTTCCAGGCAAGAGTACTGGAGTGGGGTGCCATTGCCTTCTCCAACATACAGTGAAGCTATGGTATTAAAATTTCATGCTGGGATGCTAATTAGGAAAATGTCTAAAAATGTTTCCTAAAAGGAAACATATAGCAATTGTGGATGACAGTTGTAAGAACTGGTAAAGCATTGTTGCACAATGAGATGAAGAGAAAGAGCATGTCAAATATTTTCCAAGTCAATGGAATATGCCAATTGTGAATGAACTTGTAGATGTTTTAGGACAAAATGTTGACGATACAACATGTTTGGTTATTTACTATAGGAGAAGAGTAAAAGAAATAGAGAAGAGTTCCTCAAAAAAAAAAAAAAGTAAAGATTAGATATACGAGCCTTTTAGCAGGTCTCTACATGACTATTCCTTGTGTAATCAACTTAGAAGAAATTAGAGGATGTTTTTACATAGTGTTGGAATAAAATCAACAAAGACACCAAGAGTGCAATCACATGCAGTCTTCCTAGAAAGTAATCCAAAATTGGCAAAATATATGAAAAAGGTTCAGACACAACCCTAAAACATATCCTAATTAAGACAGGAGAAGCAAAAGTGGAAGGTAGCCATGGACGAGACAGGAAACACACATGCAGAAGTGCGCTTAGTGTGACTGCGCTTAGTGTGACTGCTTACTATTACTCAAAAGACTCGTGTGGAAGTATGGAGGGCTACTGAGGTTGCATCAACTGAAAAATCAGCAGGGGTCTAAATGCATCCTGATCAAGCAGGAGTTTAGTCTAGAAAATATGGTAAAATAGATGAAATAGTCATGGCATATGCAAATGGGCACCAGATATATTGAGTTTACCAAACCCAAGGTTTAGTATGGTCTCCTGATATGAGTGCCCATAACTCCAGCTTTCTCCTCTCCATCCACCTGTACCTCTAGACAATTGAGTAGTTAGTAAAACAAATTTGGACAATAAGATAACTCAAGGGGAAAAAAAAAAAACCAAAAACTTGACTTTGTGCAAATTAAAGGAGCTCCTAAACCTCTACTCAAGCTGATAAGTTATCACCAGGAAACATGTGATACAGCGTATGGAACAATCTGCAACATAAAAAGAAAAAAAAAAAAAAATAGAAAAGTGAGGCACTTAGATTCCAAAGGAAGAAGTACTTTGAAATATGTATGTGTCACAAGAATCAAAAAGCAATTAAGAAAAATATTAGAGTCAATGAGAATGCTTTAAGGTGATTCCTATATGATAATGGTTTTTATACCTCATTTTAGTTATTTGTTAAAAATGTATACACACACATTGGGAAAATGTCATTTACTAAAATACCTATGTAAAATAACTGAGAAGAAATTTTAAAAGTAAATGCACAGGGCCTATGAAATAGTATATTTATCAAGATAGCCTCCGAAGAATAGGGCTGGCCAGTCTGCACTCAGTGGAAAATGATGAGGACTCTGACCTCAAATGATTAATTGCGATTAGCATCAACTTTTTCCCTTTAAAAACTTTCACAGTTGAGCAGAATCTTTGGGATTGGTTCTTAGAAATGAGTCCATCTTCTACCCAGGTTGCCTTGTGAATAAAGCAACCTTCCCTTTTCTATCAATACTTGTATCTCAAGTATTAAATGTGAGCAGCTGAACCCAAATTCAGTAACAACAGGTTCTGCCCACATTCAAGCAAAAGGAATCATAAGATGGCCTGAACATCTACTAGTGAAGATCATGTGTCCACATTAATGTCTGTCTACTACACGAGGGCAGAGTACATATTTGTTGCATAAGGAGAACCAGCAGTTACCCAAAGAACTCTGACATTATCAGTTAGGACTCAAATGCAAAATCAAAATGTGGTAGAAAGTGTCTTATCCATTACATGCAAAGTTAGGAGAAGGGCAGAAGAATGAGAGATTAAAAACCATGTAACTGGACTTGGGTTTGATAGACTTTATAAAAAATTATTTTTCCTCATGTATTTATCTGCATTGCTTATATTATCCAAACCAAAGTAAAAATATAGAAAGTGAAAAGCTGAAAAACAGAGGTAGTTTTTAAGAATTTCTGAAGATCTACTTCAGTCCCCATTATTTGTATGCAGATCTGTCTTCCTGATTCCTTTCAGATGAGGTAGAAAGACTTCTGATATTTCCAATGCATCAGCCTAATCAACTCCCAATTCTTGATGATGATTTCAAAAAATGCATTACAGGCCTAAGGAAAGTCTTGAATGCCTAACATTCTAAGCACAATAGACCTATTTACAAAAACCTATAGGTGGGGATCAGGTGGCTTTACATTCCTCATAATGAAGGCAGGGGAATTGTCTTTACATGCTCTGGAGCAAATGAAATCATATATACAGACACGTCTTTGAATGACACATTTTAGTTGCTGCTATTTGTAATGCCACACCCAAAATTGTCTGGGACAAAGGAGACATTTTGTGCATGAAACTTTCATTGTCCAGAAAATATGTACCAACGGTCTTCCTAGACTCCATGTCCCAGTTAGTAGACTTCAGATATTTAGGCTGAGAACTTCAAGTCCATTATAAGTGTGACTTTGAGGAAAACATCTTCACCCCTATAGGCCCCAGTTTCACTCTGTGAAATGAGGGTGCATGTCTATCATTTCCATGGTCAACACTGATCTGAGCCTGGCTCTTTAGAAACAACTGTGAAGCTTTTTTGAAAATACAAATTTCCTGATTGTTCTCTCTGTAGATTCTGAAATAGAGGTTGCACTGATCTGAGGATATGTATTTAACTTTTACCCCCAGGAGATTATGGTGCAGCTTTGAAAACTACTGATCATGAAGTATCCTTTGTATATCCAATGCTCTATGATTCTCCTTTCAGCAGAGTGCCAGGTTGTACATGTCTTGGAAATGTTTAGCATGAGAGTTGCGCCCCAGTTTAATGTAATTTGAAAAAGTAAATTGTTGGCTCTTACAACAAGAGGCAGAATATGAAAGGATTTCTGCTTAGGGCAAATGTTGTTTCAGTTTTAAACTTGTTACTTATCTGTGTTGGGATTATTCTACTTTCTGTACCCATGGTACAGACTGAATGTGTGTTCCAAAACTCATGTGTTAAAACCTAATCCCCAATGTCATGTTATTTGGAGGTGTAGTCTTTGAGACACGCTAAGGTCACTTCAGTTCGGTTCAATTGCTCAGTCGTGTCTGACTCTTTGCAACCCTATGGACTGCAGCACGCCAGGCTTCCCTGTCCATCAGCAACTCCCGGAGCCTACTCAAACTCATGTCCATTGTGTCAGTGATGCCATCCAACCATCTCATCCTCTGTCGTCCCCTTCTCCTCCTGCCTTCAGTCTTTCCCAGTATCAGGGTCTTTTCCAATGAGTCGGTTCTTCACATCAGGTGGCCAAAGTATTGGAGTTCAACATCAATACTTCCAGTGAATATTCAGGACTGATTTCCTTTAGGATTGACTTGTTTGATCTCCTTGCAGTCCAAGGGACTCTCAAGAGTCTTCTCCAACACCACAGTTCAAAAGCATTAATTCTTTGGCACTCGGCTTTCTTTATAGTCCAACTCTCACATCCATACATAACTACTGGAAAAGCCATAGCTTTTACTAGACAGACCTTTGGTGGTAAAGTAATGTCTCTGCTTTTTAATATGCTGTCTAGGTTGGTCATAGCTTTTCTTCCAAGGAGCAAGCATCTTTTAATTGCATGGCTGCAATCACCATCTGAGTGATTTTGGAGCCCCCCAAAATAAAGTCTCTCAGTTTCCATTGTTTCCCTATCTAAGGTCAGGAGGGTAGAAAACTTATGAATGGATTGTTGGTGGTGGTGGTGTTTAGTTGCTAAGTTGTGTCCAAGTCTCTTGTGACCCCATGGATTATAGCCTGCCAGACTCCTCTGTCCCTGGGATTTCCCAGGCAAGAATACTGGAGTGGGTTGCCTTTTCCTTCTCTAGGGGATCTTCCTGACCCAGGGATCAAACCTGTGTCTCCTGCATTGGCAGGAGGATTCTTTGCCACTGAGCCACCAGGGAAGCCCATGAATGGATTAGATGAGTACATTGATAAAAGGAAAAGACCCCAGAGAGCCCTCTCACCACTTCCTCCATGTGAGGATACAGCATAAAAAATGGGTGCTTACCAGACACCAACCTGCTGGTGCCTAGATCTTGGACTTCCCAGCCTTCAGAACTATGAGAAATACATTTCTGCTGTATTTTAAGTCACCCAGTCTGTGGTTTTCTGCTACAGCAGCCTGAATGGACTAATACAACCTATTTCACTTCTTTCAACTCTCATCAGTCATCATCATTTTTATGGTGGGGTGTTTCATCCGATCTTCTTGATATTCCCCATGGCTATAGATTCCTTGTGACTTAGAGTTAACAGTTTTGCTTCTGGCTGGATTTATTTGCCTTTTACCTTGATTCACAGCATATAAACAAAAAAGATGCCAGAACTCCTATTGCATAAGTTGACACTCATAGAATCCTGGTTGCATTGAAGTTGGCAGTCCAGGTGCCAAATGGTAGTCCCAGGTACTGAAGGATCAAATGGATGACACAGAAATGTTAGAACAAAAGGAGAAACAGAAATAAACTTGCAGTCTATGAAAGTCATGAAGACACACTTTGTGTATGATGAGCAGTTGAGTTTCTTTATGAAACTTGATCCCTACCTTCAATAGTTCCTCCTTCTCCACAGACCTAAGACAATCCCTTTGAGCAAATATTCAACACTCTCTGCATTTAACCAGTTTATCTGTTGTAGGTAGAATAATGCTTCTCCTACAAAGATGCCCTCATTACAGCCTAGAACCTATATGTGTATATGTATATGTATGTGTATATGTATACACATATGCATAATTTTATATGACGAAAAGGACTTTGTAGATATGATTTTGTTTAGAACCTTGGGATGGATTGTCCTCAATTATCTGGATATGTTCAATCTAATCACAAGGGTCCTTAAAATTGGAGTACTTTTGCTTATAACAGAGAATCAGAGAGATAGCAGCATAAGAAAGACATCACCTCCTGTTGTAGACTTTGAAAATGAAGTTAGAGGGTCATAAGTCAAGGGGTGAAATTGGCCTCCAAAAGCTGGAAAAGGCAATGAAACAGATTTTCCCCTAAAGCTCCCAGGAGGAACTCAGACCTACCAATGGCTTAACTTAAACTCCATGAATACTTCTACCGTATATAATTGACAAAAACCATATATTTGCATTATTTTAAGCCTCTCAGTTTGTGGCAATTTGTCATAGCTGCTAAAGAAAATTAAAACACTACCCAATAAAATATATATTACTTTTCTTGAAATTTTTTCTCCAGCTACTGGTAAACAAACTATGCATACCTCCAACCAAATATTTTTTCTTTCTGGAGTTTTGTGCTTTTGCTCATGGTTTTAGCATTGTGACTTCCTGCTCTCTCTGCCTCTCCATTTGATCCTACATGTCCTTTAAAGTCCTAAGCCCTGACTTCTTCATTAGCTGTGTTCATATCAGGCCAAAGAATATACGATATTCAAGTTTTCATATTTACCATTCATTTCACATTTACTTATAAGCTTATACTGTTAGTACTGTTTTTCAGTATATAACTCTTCAAAAAGCCATATTTTAAAAGGCAAATACTATCTTATAACAATTTGAAATTCTAATTATGCCCTAAAGGGAGGTGGAGTGGCTGTGTATTTAAATAATATGTACCTTTGCTATAAAACCCATTCACCTGAGGGCAGTATAAAAATGACTTTCAAACTAGTCAAATTTAGTAGATCCACGATTGATTAAAATAGCATACCCAAGAGTAGCAACTAATGATTTGATTCCCTGCAGGGCTTGGTTCCCAGCCTATCCTAATCAATATTTTTGTCAGTGACTTTGCTAAGGTGTTAGAAGCCATATTTATCACATTGGCATTGACATCTCTCTGAGAGTGTCATGAAAACAATGCATAAAAGAATCAAGATCTTAAACTAGTTAGTATTATAGAGAAAGCATATTCACAGATCTATAATGTACTAAAGTTGGAGAAAATTTTAGTTGAAATCTTGATTTTGTAGGCAAGGAAACTAGGGCAAGAAAGGTAACTTTGTGTAGTTCATAAATGGATTTACAAGATAAATAGGAAAGGCTGATTCATCAAAAAAAAAAAAAAAAAAAAAAAAAACAGAAAGAAAAGAAACAGGGCTGGTTGTCTAAACCAATTATTTTAACTTGAATAAATTGTAGAACTAGTAAATATAGCAGAAATAAGACAGATTATCAAAAATTAAAAAGACTTCCTGCCATTCCATCCTGCACGAATAAAGCTGCTGATGACAAAAAGGTAGCCAGTTCCAGATTTATTCCCCTTACTTGCAGTATATTTTAAAAGTATAATATAGCTAATCATAGACATGAAAAAGAGAAATCAGTTTCCCTCTACACTAAGGTTTTAGTTTCTGAAAAATGATCCCCATGGGACTGATACAAGATACAAAGAATGCTTTTATAAGGTAAATAGCTAGGGTAAAAGAAAAAAGAAACTTTACCATTAGTGATGCTTATTATAAAAATAAAAATACACGGAAGGTAATGTCAATAAACCTACACACTGGCATAAGAACTTGCTGTTATTACCAAGTAAATTCAGATCAGATGAGAGTGTAAATTTGAGTCAAACATGTGACATGTTGCTCTGGAATGCAAAAAAAAAAAAAAAAAAGCATGTTTTGTCATTATAACGACAAGAGAAAGTATTAGTGACGGCCTGACACTAAAAGGAAGTGACTGACACTTTTATGGCTCATCCTGAGAATCTCAAACTAAAGGAAACAATCTATGAACTCATAAGGATTGGAAAAGAAAACTCCTATGACCAGCTCACAGGACTAGGATTGGAAGGAACTGAACACTAAAGACAACATGATTATATCTGCTGACATAATTAAATATTTATTTCAATTTCATGGTTATAAGACTCGAAATTAAATTACTCATTTCTTTGTTTCCATCCTCATTCAACACATTTCAAGGCATGTTTCTCACATGTCAGGCACAGTGCTAAGTGCTAGAGATACAAAGATAAATGAAACTCAGCCCTCACACCCAAGGATTTACATTCTTTAAGGAGACATATAAATCTCCAAAAGAGATTTCATTTTGCAATGAAGTATAAAACATCCTATCAGAATCAAATCTTTGAGATAAACGGTGATCTAATGGAGGGAGATTATAAACAGATTAAAGGAAAGGGTATCCTAAAGGAAAGGCAGCACAAAGCCAGCCATTAATAATTTTAGAAACCTGTTCTCAAGTTTTATAGAAGCATTTGCTTCGAACAAAAGAGCTAAGTTGACATTTGTCATTATATTGGTGTATTACCTGTTAATTGTATAGCCATAAAATCTAGAAATACCCAAGTCCTGTCCAAACATACATCTCTACTCTCAACTTTCTGAAAACAGCTATATACAAGAAGCCTCAGTGGTATCTTGTATGTTTATACAAGAAACAATGATATCACAGAGTAGATTGGCAATGTATTATGACAACCACATTCCAAGTCTAGCTCCAACTCTGTGGAAGAGACCTCCATCCTCCCTTGGGCTGCAGTGTGCATCTCAGGTATTACTGTGAGACAAAGGAATGATGGTTAGACCCACATTTGGGCTGGATCCTCTTAGCATTCAGGCCGCATGGAATACAGAGCTTGAGAGACCCAACTACATCTATGCAGAATAATCACAGCCATGTAAAAATCAGACCAGCAACTCCTCCTTATACAAGGAGGACTTATACAAGTCTAGGAGAGCATGAGCACAGACATGAACCTATCGAGGTATTCCTGGAATCCCCTCCCTCAAGGAGAATGTTGACCAATGGAAGGATGACATTCCATCTAAGTTGTTCATTGAGAATGTGACTGGAAGCACATTCTACAAACCCTTTGTTGTACAATGTACTTACACATTTTAGTCTAAGAGTGGAAGTATGAAGAATTCCCCATTCACCTTTATATTTCTGTTAATCAAGAACAGCATACTGTAAAACTGCAGCTTTTAATCTTTTGCCACTTATACAACACATCTTTTATTTTTTCCATTTGAATAGCACCCAAATGAAGCCATCTGCTTTTAAATAGTTTTAGGTAGGGACATTAATTAAAACAAAAAACAAACAAACAAAATAGCAACAATAACATCCCCTACCAAGTACCAACATGATATGCCATAAAATAATGATTTTAAAACCAAACAAGTAAGAAATGGATCTCTTAAATTAAACAACACTGTTTTAAATTAATGATAATAGCATTAAGAAGAATTGACAACCTTCTCGCTTTGCTTACAGACAAGTGAAAGCAGCACCATAGACTTGTCATGGACCAAGGATGGGCATCTGGGGAAAGCTGCCCTATACACTTTAGACTTCCTACTCTTAATCATACCATCTAGAATGAGCGTCTTAAGAATTCTAGAAGTTGTAATATCTGAACATCTTGGACACAGGAAACCTTAGCACCTCATTCTTACTTTGACAGAGGGAATTATTTGTTAAATGTCACTCAAAGTGTATATATTGAAAATAATTCTTAAATTGGTCAATTTACCTTTCTCTCTTCATACAAGTCTTCCAAATCTCTTCAAACCTTCTTGGGTCTCAGTGTGGCTGACTTAGCATCTGAGGAAACTTATAAGGGTGTCCCTGACTTTGAAGTCCCTTAGAATCATTTCAGCCATTAGGGATTATTTTGCTTGTGTTAATGTTGAAATGTCTTCCATGGTGAGAGAATGGTGAATATCACATTACAAAAGTAGGGAGTTTGCCTGGAATAATGAAACTTAAAACAGTTTTAAAGTCAGAAAAAGGAAGTTTTATGTTATATGCATATGACAAAGAGCTGTCAAATTAAGAATGCTTCCTGTAAAAAAAAAAAAACAAACAAACAAAAAAACAGTTGTTTTAAGAAAGATTTATAGCAAATTTCATCATTCAAAACAAAGCTCTCAAGATCCAATGTTCCCAGTGAAAGTACTAGCTAATTTAGTGTTCTAGTCAGAGCAACAGTGGGGAACTCACTTCATCAGGATGACTCTATGTGTAACTAAAACAAAAGAACTTATGAGCACCACTTAAAGAAAGGGACAGACAATCCTTTGCTACATAAAGGGCCTCTACCTGGAAGGAACTGCCTGTGTTCATTAGATCTTGATGTCATCGCAAGGCTGGCACTTATGCAACATTCTGTATATGGAGCAGATTTCATAAATATTCCTCTCTTACAAAATATAGGAGTATAGCAGTACCCCTGGAGAAGCCCTTGTCACATATCATTCTCTTCAAGCCAAGTTCCAAATATATTTACTATGTGCAAAAAGGGAATAAGAGCATTTTAGCCACTGAGCTGAACATTAGGGACCTAGTTACAAAACACTAACTTGGTTTTTTTTTTTTTTTTTAAAGAGTCAATGATTGGATTTAAAACTTGAAATTACTGTCCATCACTTGAAGTTAAATAGGCTTGACTGAATTATACATTGCTGTCCCATCCTTTATGCTTAGTATGCTTGTGTCTATTCATAAGCCATCTTTGTAAATTCTGTGTTTATTTAATAAGCCATCTTTCTTTATAAGTTCTATATCATTTGCCACATTTTTAATATACAGGTAGATTCTAAAATCTTTTAAGATCTAAACAGCTACTTTGCATGACTAGAAATTGTTATCCCAATTCTTCACTTGTTTTTTTTTTTCCCCTCAAAAGTCTTCCTCCTTTTGTTTCCTTCAAAAATCTCATTATTACTTCAAAATCCACTAAAGTCATTAACCAATCATCATTAACCCCACAGTCTGTACTCAAATCATTTAAAAACTTGTCCTCACCATAAAACAGAAAATTTCTCTAAACCTCCAATCTTGAAGAGTCCATACTTCTCTTCTGACAGTAAGATCTTCTGAAGCACGCACAGTGCCTCTACGGTCAGTACTACTCCTTTCACATACACCCTATATTGTCTGGTAGAATGGGCTGTTTTTCACACATCGTTCCAATCCATCCTATCTAAGAGACATCAGCATAGACTACTTTGAATGCCTGATGCAAGCCATACCGCATCAGGCTTGAGGGAGTAAAGAATAATATCACTTCTGCCAAGATATATCTATTTAATGCTGCTACACAAGTAGCAGCTGCTAGCTACAAGTAACAGTTAATGGCTAACTGCTAGAAAATTGGAAAGCAGGAACTCTGCTTTAGTTAGGACCCCAAACATGAAGTGACTCTTCCCTTGAAAGAATCGAGAAGAAACTTATCCCTTGGTAAGTATTGGCATCATTGGTAGGCCACACAGCAGCCATGCTCCCTGTTCAGTTCTATCAGAACTGAGACAGACACCTGGATAAAATGAGTTCAACTTGCATGAAAGAAGATGACACAAAAGAATACAGACTGTACAATCCTATGGATAAGTAGTTGAAAAATAAACCTATTGGTGGTGCCAGAAGTCAAGACACTGGTTGCTCTTGGGGGGAAAGATAGAAAATGAGGATTGGCAGACAATCATAGAGTAACAATGCTCTGTCTCTTGATCTGTGTGCTGGTTATATGAATGTTTCCATTTCATGATAATTCATTGAGCCTGTAATTTGTGAACTATTTTGTTCAGGTTAGGTTTCATGCAAAAGTTTTGGAAAGTGCCTAAGTCTACCAAGAGGAATCTCTAAAACTGTGGCCCAAATATTGTGTTGTTTTTTTTTTTTTAAGTGCTGACCATGTCTCTGTTGCTTCCCCACTCCCTGCCATTCTCTGCATTCTGGGAGACTGACAGCTAACTTCTGCATGCCCCCAGTTCCCTCATCCTGGGCCCTCCCACTGGACTGAGGCAGCAGGGGAAAGGGGAATACGCAAGAGAAAAAGGGAAAGAATATTGGAGGGTTGGCTCCGCCTTGCTGTGTTCTGAGGGCGGCAGCGCTTCCTCCTCCGGGGGCCATGGCCATGACTCTCACTGAGCTTAAACTGCATCGTTCTCTTTTGCTCGGAGTAGTAATGGCGCCTCAGGAATCTGGCTCCTGGTTAAAAATCTATGTGTGGTGTGCTAGGCCTGACTGTAGACAATTAAAAAGGCTTACCAGGGAGCCCTGGTTGTGGCAAGCAGTCATCCCCACTCTGCATTGCGGTCTCTGAAGGGAGGTGCAGTCAAGGACTCAGGTCCCTCTGGTCAGTCTTGGTCATGGGTATTTGCATTCCTAGCCCTGGCACCTTCATCGCTAGGTCTCTCTTAACCTAAAGGCCCCAGGCAGAGGTCTTCTTCAGTTGTCTCTGCCAAGACCTATTTATAGGAGCAGGACAGGGAAACCTTGAAGACACTTTGTCTGCTCCATCTCAGTACTTTTTCCCTGCTAGCCCTTCCCCCTCATCACCCTGACTCAGATCCATTAAGCTGCCAGAGTAGTTTGGGACTCTGTGAGCAGTGAACCTGCCCCCATACCTGTGCTTGTTCATCAGAGCCTGACCAGCTCACCATACCAGAGGGACAAATAAAACAGTGGCAGAACTACACTTTGAGAACTACTGGTTCAGAGGCATCATTTAGGTGGCAGTTAGGTGGCTGGAATAACACAGAAGAACTGAGAATTATAATACTCTCATTGTTCTTATCAGTTCTAAAATTACAACTGATTCAATGAAAATGTTATTTGGCATCTGGCATCTTAAAAGCGCTTCTATCTTTCGATGACGTCCAAAACAAAACCAGGTCCCAAGTCCTAAGGCTTCATCTAATTTCCATGCAAATGGCTAGATCTGTGGGTTGTTTTCTCAATATCAGAAATCATTTTCACACCCCTTTTAGAGTAGTACTTCATTGCTACCAGACTGATGAAATTTTCCATGGCATAACTCAAGCTGCAACATATTCCTTGAGGCTAAAGGGATTTATTATTACCCAGCATCAGCAAGGACCAAAAAGATGTAATCACATGCTGCTTGTTTGTGTATGATGGATCAGTTTTGACACTAGGTATTCCCCTATGACCTCCCTAAGGTGAAGTAATTCCGACAGAGGTATTCATTTGGATGGCAACCTCCCTTGAACCTGAATAAGGTCACAGTGTTTGGTCAATCACTGAATGTATTTCCAGATTCAAAGTGTACAGGCTGTCAGGGAAAACAGGAGAGAATGCAAATGACAGAGACTCCGAACTCAAATAGTATCAACTCTCAGTAGCATGACCTCAAGAGACTAAAGTCTAGGGTGTAATACTGGCCTAGAAATCTAGAGATCTGGGTTTCGGGAATGGTCTTGGCAACACTGGGATGAATTACCTTGGAAAATTATTTAGCTAATTGAAAAAAATAATAAAATTACTCAAATTCTACATTTGATTTTATCTCTTTGCTTTCTCCTCACAGAGATTATTTTTTAATTTTTTTTATTTATGTACACTTGATTTACAACATTGTGTTTCTTTCAGGTATACAGTATGGCGATTCAGTTTGTATTATGCAAATTACATTATATGTTATTAGAAGATATTGGATATAATTCGCTGTGAATCTATATATAAACAGACTCACAGTTGCAGGAAGTAAATATTATCAAAAGGGATAGGGAGTGCTGCTAAGTTACTTCAGTCATGTCCAACTCTGTGTGACCCGATAGATAGCAGCCTACCAGGCTCCTCTGTCCCTGGGATTCTCCAGGCAAGAACACTGGAGTGGGTTGCCATTTCCTTCTCCAATGCATGAAAGTGAAAAGTGAAAGTGAAGTCGCTTAGTCATGTCCGACTCTTTGTGACCCCATGGACCACAGCCTTCTAGGCTCTTCCATCCATGGGATTTTCCAGGCGAGAGTACTGGAGTGGAGTCCCAGTGCCTTCTCTGGGGATAGGGAGTGAGGAGGGACAAATTAGGAATACAGGATTAACAGGTATCAGTTCAGTTCCGTTCAGTCGCTCAGTCGTGTCCAACTCTTTGCGACCCCATGAAACACAGCACACCAGGCCTCCCTGTCCATCACCAACTCCCAGAGTCCACCCAAACCCATGTCCATTGAGTCAGTAATGCCATCCAACCATCTCATCCTCTGTCGTCCCCTTCTCCTCCTGCCCTCAATCTTTCACAATACCAGGGTCTCTCCAAATGAGTCAACTCTTCCCATCAGGTGGCCAAAGTATTGGAGTTTCAGCTTCAGCATTAGTCCTACCAATGAACACCCAGGACTGATCCCCTTTATGATGGATTAGTTGGATCTCCTTGCTGTGCAAGAGACTCTCAAGAGTCTTCTCCAACACCACAGTTTAAAAGCATCAATTCTTTGGTGCTCAGCTTTCTTTATAGTCCAACTCTCATGTCCATACATGACCACTGGAAAAACCATAGCCTTGACTAGACAGACCTTTCTGGACAAAATAATATCTCTGCTTTTTAATATGCTGTCTAGGTTGGTCATAACTTTCCTTCCAAGGAGTAAACATCTCTTAATTTCATGGCTGCAATCACCATCTACCGTGATTTTGGAGCCCAGAAAAATAAAGTCAGCCACTGTTTCCACTGTTTCCCCAACTATTTGCCATAAAGTGATGGGACTGGATACCATGATCTTAGTTTTCTGAATGTTGAGGTTTAAGCCAACTTTTTCACTCTCCTCTTAACAGGTATAAACTACTATAAATAAAAATAAATATGCTCATGTATAGCTTTGATTCCAACTGAGGAGGTGACAGGTTGACTTGAAATTCCATTAGATAAAAGGCAAAAGGGTAAGAGTTCAGGAAAAAAAAAAAAAGCCAATTTGGATTCAGATATAACAGGCTATGAATCTAGGCTCTGCCACACAGTAACTGTACAACCCCAGATAGATTTACTAAATGACTTTGAGTTATGAATTCTTCATCAGTAAAACTGAAGTAAAAATTCTTACCTTGAGAGTTCCCACAAGGATTAGGGATAATATATGCAAAGCACCACGCATCAGTTCTCAATCAAGGGTGGTAGAAATCACTTCCTATCTTAAATAATTTCTAGAAGTAGAAGCATTTGAATGTGAAACAGGAACAGATGAAAATAAAACCTGAAAATAAAATCCAGCAGCATCAGGGCCCAGCCCATCAGAGCTTGGTCTCAGGATTGTTTCTTTGCTCCTGAGGAAATATCTGATGTGTCCTGGGTTTTTATCCACATCGGCTTTCTAGTTTTGCCCTGAATTACTTTTTTCTTCAGCTCTGGCTTGACCTTGGCTTTGTTCCTGCTTATCTGCTATGGCCATCTCCTGGCTTGGCTCTACTCTTTCCAGACTTCTTCAAATGAGCATTTTGATGCCTGCTTCTGGCATATGATGAGGTCAGTACATCCCTGAATTATGCCTCTGCTTTAATTTGAGTATGTTTATCCTGAAAAGGGCTTATGTAATCAGTGGTCCTAATAAAAATGAACTAAAAGGAAACATTGTGTTTGCAGCTTACTGATTGCCTCAGCACTGCTGTGAATGTAAAAGAGGAAAACTGCTGCTATGAAAGCAGTGACAGATAATGGAAATAATCAGAAAAATCACAGCAAGGCTGAAAGGGAGTTTTAAAGGCAAAGGCCATGGTACTGAGAATGGACAGCAACATGGGCAATTCTCCACTTCTAAATTTAATGATGAGAGACAGAGACATAGATCTCAGGGCAAGATTAACTCTGACACTAAATAACAAGAGACTGGCATTCCTACACCCTGGTAACCAAGTAAAGGACAGATTCTACAAAATAACTCAAGCCGGTAAAACTTTGAACATCTGAAAGTGGCAGTCACTCTAGAATCACCAAAACTAATGTTGCATTTCTGCTAGCTATAAACAAATTAGATTTATTCAGCAGGCAGTCCAAATGGCTGAGTCCCTCCTAAATTGGCTTAGAGGTGGGAGGATGATCCTAATGAGGTGTGACAGGACTTGCATTACAAAATAATTTCAATTACTGGACACGTTAAAAAGCCACTTCGCAGCTGTTAGAAAAATTTACAAATAGAGTTTAAATACATCTAATGAAAAACAGCCTTTAACCTTACTGTTTCAACTCTAATTTTTCTCTAACCTGTGGAACCAACTAGGGAACAGATCCAGGGAGGCTCTGTGGGAAACTGGAAGGAAATAAAGCAAAGAAAGCCTTCTGCCAACCTGAAGACAGTTCCTTATTAGAGTGGCAACATGGACTGAAATGAAGATGCCCTATTATCACTCTTCAGTTCAGTTCAGTCGCTCAGTCATGTCCGACTCTTTGCAACTCCATGAATCACAGCATGCGAGGCCTCCCTGTCCATCACCAACTCCCGGAGTTCACTCAGACTCATGTCCATCGAGTCAGTGATGCCATCTAGCCATCTCATCCTCTGTCGTCCCCTTCTCCTCCTGTCCCCAATCCTTCCCAGCATCAGGGTATTTTCCAATGAGTCAACTCTTCTCATGAGGTGGCCAAAGTATTGGAGTTTCAGCTTCAGCATCAGTCCTTCCAATGAATACCCAGGACTGATCTCCTTTAGGATGGACTGGTTGGATCTCCTTGCAGACCAAGGCACTCTCAAGAGTATTCTCCAACACCACAGTTCAAAAGCATCAGTTCTTCGGTGCTCAGCATTCTTCACAGTCCAACTCTTGCATCCATACATGACCACTGGAAAAACCATAGCCTTGACTAGATGGACCTTTGTGGACAAAGTAATGTCTCGGCTTTTGAATATGCTATCTAGGTTGGTCATAACTTCCCTTCCAAGGAGTAAGCGTCTTTTAATTTCACGGCTGCAGTCACCATCTGTAGTGACTTTGGAGCCCCCCAAAATAAAGTCTGACACTGTTTCCACTGTTTCCCCATCTATTTCCCATGAAGTGGTGGGACTGGATGCTGTGATCTTAGTTTTCTGAATGTTGAGCTTTAAGCCAACTTTTTCACTCTCCTCTTTTACTTTCATCAAGAGGCTTTTGAGTTCCTCTTCACTTTCTGCCATAAGGGTGGTGTCATCTGCATATCTGAGGTTATTGATATTTCTCTCAGCAATCTTGATTCCAGCTTGTGCTTCCTCCAGCCCAGCGTTTCTCATGATGTACTCTGCATAGAAGTTAAATAAACAGGGTGACAATATACAGCCTTGACGTACTCGTTTTCCTATTTGGAACCAGTCTGTTGTTCCATGTCCAGTTCTAACTGTTGCTTCCTGACTGGCATACAGATTTCTCAAGAGGCAGGTCAGGTGGTCTGGTATTCTCATCTCTTTCAGAATTTTCCACAGTTGATTGTTATCCACACAGTCAAAGGCTTTAGCATAGTCAATAAAGCAAAAATAGATGTTTTTTTCCTGCAACTCTATTGCTTTTTCCATGATCCAGCAGATGTTGGCAACTTGATTTCTGGTTCCTCTGCCTTTTCTAAAACCAGCCTGAACATCTGGAAGTTCACGGTTCATGTATTGCTGAAGCTTGGCTTGGAGAATTTTTAGCATTGCTTTACTAGCGTGTGAGATGAGTGCAATTGTGCAGTAGTTTGAGCATTCCTTGGCATTGCCTTTCTTTGGGATTGGAATGAAAACTGACCTTTTCCAGTCCTGTGGCCACTGCTGAGTTTTCCAAATTTGCTTGTATATTGAGTGCAGCACTTTCACAGCATCATCTTTCAGAATTTAAAATAGCTCAACTGGAATTCCATCACCTCCACTAGCTTTGTTCATAGTGATGCTTCCTAAGGCCCATCTGACTTCACATTCCAGGATGTCTGGTTCTAGGTGGGTGATCACACCATCGTGATTATCTGGTTAATGAAGATCTTTTTTGTACAGTTCTTCTGTGTATTCTTGCCACCTCTTCTTAATATCTTCTGCTTCTGTTAGGTCCATACCATTTCTGTCCTTTATAGAGTCCACTCTTAGGTCATTTCAAATTGCACTAAAGTCCTGATTTGACTTGACAACCTCACCATATTAGCAAGTAGAGCATTCCTTAAAGACCCCCTGCCCCAAGAATTCTCACCAGGTTCCTCAGACTGGTATTGGTGCCTGAACTGGCTCCACTCTGCCTGTTCAGCCTTCAAGAGGAACACTCACTCTGCACTAAGACATGTCACATTACTCTGCCATCTATAATATGGGCATGTTACAAAGCTGTACATGGATTAAATTTGTGGACCATAAACTGGAAATGAGGCCTAATGTATGTTTGTTTTGATATTTGACAAAACTGCCCTCTTCAAATGACTAACTTGGCACTTTCTGATGAGAATAGCTCAGATGTTTAAGAAGCACCCTCTCCTCCAATCACATTGACTTTCCAAAGGCACCAAGGTTTTGCTGTTGGTCCCTCACCGAAAAGCCTCTTCAAGCTTCTCTAACTGTACATAGCCTACCGAAACTATCAAATCGCATTCAAGTCTCCAATACTCCACAAATTCTTCTCTGCACACCCCAAACCATATTCATCTGTCCTTTTCTGAACCACTGAAAGCAATGGTCCCTCTTATTTTGACAAGGAGATAAAGCTGTTTCCGCACTCAACTGCTTCACAGAAGCAACCCTATTTTCACAACCAGAAATGAAAGCTTAGGATGGCAAGACTTGGTTTTAAAACTTTTTGTTATGTTCTTCAAGATCTAATGCCATTGCTCCTCATTTTGTCCCAAATAAAACTTAACTTCCAACTCTCAAACAAAACAAAACAAAACAAGATCTAATGCCATAATATTGACAAAGTAATATAAAAATAAAATTCATAATAATGCATCCATATCCAGGAAGTATTTTTTTTTCTCTGCTCACTACTCTCAAAAATATAGTGTGGTCACACTACCCTAAACACAACTACAAATGCAACTTGGAAATCAATACAAGTTCAAGTATTAATGTATTGTGGCATCAAGATGAGTAGGACATTAAATGTTTTCCTTGAGTCCAATGTGCAAGGGAAGGCAGAGAGGATGACAACAAAAATATCAGGAAATAGGAAAATGAATCGTCAACTGAGTGTTTCAAGAGAAGCACCTGTTAATACCAGATAACAGGAAACATGACTCAAGTGAAAACTTAGTATTTCCTGTAATGAACAAGGCCAGGAATGGGGTCAGCTGTATATCAAGACCTGATCTCCATTCACGAGGCCAGTTCAACTGTACGCATACTCTTTTAAACATTAATGGCTCTTCTGTTGTTTGTTTTTGGCCACTCAGCATGGTTTGTGAGATCTTAGTTCCCCGACAAGGGATTGAACCCAAGCCACGGCAGTGAAAGCTTTGCGTCCTAACCACTGGACAAGCAGGGAATTCCCCACACTCACTCTTTTGTGTGGCAGATTCATCCCCCATTCCTTCATGATAAAGGTGAGAAAACCAGAAAGTGCTTTCTCAGCAATCCAAATAAAAAGTCCCATTTCGTTTGCCTCTGATTATCCGCCTAGCCTTGAACCTGCTACTACAGCCATGAATGTGTGATGTTCTAATTGGCCAGACTAGGAAATACGTTAGCTCTCTAGTTGGCAATTGAGCTGACTCCACAGAAAACCTGTAATCTGAAAGTAGGGTAACGTGATTCCCCAGGAGAGAGCCGAAATTTTATTGGGAGGAAAGTGAAGAATTTCTGGGGAATATTAAAAAAAAAAAAAATACATCTCTGCTACAGGTGGAAAACTACTAGTTGGTTGATATTTAAAAGGACAGAAATGGAAATAATCTAATTCTCTCACATTATCCCCATTTTTTTTTTTTAATTGCTGAAGCAAGCAGACACGAGCACATTGTGTAAAAGAAAGAGCAATTCTTTGGAGAACCACAGTTCACTGTCTGAGTTTCCCATCTGGCCTGCAGACTTCCATAGAGCATTCAGCATTATGACTGGAACTCCCAATGCCCACCTGCCTGTACTATTAGGGTCAGACAAGAGACAAAAGAACAAAGTACCAATCTGGTTTCAATCCTTCCACAAAGAATATATCACAGAACATTGATCTTCCTTGTGGCTAAAGTGGTAACGAATCTGCCTGCCAATGCAGGAGATGTGGGTTTGACCCCTGGCTTGGGAAAATCCCCAGGAGAAGGAAATGGCAAACCACTCCAGTATTTTTGCTTGGGAAATCCTAAGGACAGAGAAGCCTGGCAAGCTACAATCCATGGAGTCACAAAAGAGTCAGACAGGACTTAGCAACTAAAAACAACAACAACAAAAATACTTCCAATATTTTTTTAAAAAGCTGTTTTCCACAAGATGTAAAAACAGGACTCTAAGAACTACGATCACGATGGGTCCTCATTCTCACCTCATTTTCTCAAAACCTGATTTATTCCACTTTGGTTAATTATAAGCTGCCTCTGAAAATATTCAATATAGGGCTGCTTTCTATATACTTTATTTTCAGTTGCACTTCTGTGTTCTGTCTTAATTACTATAATTCAAATCAAATTGGAGGCTACTCTTTATTTCTTAAAAAAAAAAAAAACCCATGGCCCACAAAATGTCAATAGTGCTGTACAAAAGAGCAACAAAAAATATTTAGTGAGTGCATACCATAAAACACATGCTGTTTTAGTATCAAAAGATAAGCAACCTGCAGGTGATGAAAATCGGGCAAATGTTAGACAGGGATTGAATGGTCAAAAAAGGCTTTCTTAAGAAGACAATAGTAATGCAGAAATCTACATAAGAGTCACTAACCTAGAGCCAGACATCTTGGAATTCAAAGTCCAGTGGGCCTTCAGAAACATCACTATGAACAAAATCTAGTGGAACACATGTACACCCATGGCTGATTCATGTCAATGTATGGCAAAAACCACTATAATATTGTAAACTAATTACCCTCTAATTAAAATAAATAAATTAAAAAAAATCTAGTGGAGGTGATGGAATTCCAGCTGAGCTGTTTGAAATCCTAAATGATGCTGCTGTGAAAGTGCTGCATTCAATATGCAAGCAAATTTGGAAAACTCAGCAGTTGCCACAGGACTGGAAAAGATCAGTATTTACTCCAATCCCAAAGAAAGGCAGTACTAAAGAATGTTCAAACTACCGCAAAATTGCACTCAACTCACACGCTAGAAAAGTAACGTGCAAAATTCTCCAAGCTAGGCTTCAACAGTATGTGAACCAAGAACTTCCAGATGTTCAAACTGGATTTAGAAAAGGCAACAGAAGCAGAGATCATATTGCCCTCATCTGCTGGATCATAGAAAAAGCAAGAGAGTTCCAGAAAACATGTACTTTTGCTTCATTGACTATGCTAAAGCCTTTGACTGTTTGGATCACAATAAACTGTGGAAAATTCTGAAAGAGATAGGAATACCAAACCACCTGACCTGCCTCTTGAGAAACCTATATGCAGGTCAGGAAGCAACAGTTAGAACTGGACATGGAACAACAGACTGGTTTCAAATAGGAAAAGGAGTACATCAAGGCTGTATATTGTCACCCTGTTTAGTTAACTTATATGCAGAGTACATCATGGGAAACGCTGGGCTGGATGAAGCACAAGCTGGAATCGAGATTGCTGGGAGAATATCAATAACCTCAGATATGCAGATGACACCACTCTTATGGCAGAAAGTGAAGAGGAACAAAAGAGCGTCTTGATGAAAGTGAAAGAGGGTAGTGAAAAAGCTGGCTTAAAACTCAACATTCAAAAAAAAAGATCATGAGATCCGGTCCTTCCATGTCATGGCAAATAGATGGGGAATCAGTGGAAACAGTGACAGACTTTATTTTCTTGGGCACCAAAATCACTGCAGATGGTGACTGTAGCCATGAAATTAAAAGATGCTGCTCCTTGGAAGAAAAGCTATGACAAACCTAGATAGCATATTAAAACGCAGATATTATTTTGCCAAGAAAGGTCCATCTAGTCAAAGCTATGGTTTTTCCAGTAGTAGTAAGAATGTGAAAGTTGGATCACGAATAAAACTCAGCACCTAAGAATTGATGCTTTTGAACTGTAGTGTTGGAGAAGACTCTTAAGAGTCCCTTGCACTGCAAGGAGATCAAACCAGTCAATCCTAAAGGAAATCAACCCTGAATAGTCACTGGAAGGACTGACACTGAAGCTTCAGCTCCAATACTTTGGCCACCTGATGCAAAGAACTGCCTCTCTGGAAAAGACTCTGATGCTGGGAAAGTTTGAAGGCAGGAGGAGAAGGGGATGACAGAGGATTATATGGCTGGATGACATCACCAACTCTATGGACATGAGTTTGAGCAAGCTCCAGGAGTTGGTGATGGACAGGGAAGCCTGGAGAGCTGCAATCCATGGGGTCACAAAGAGTCAGACATGACTGAGTGAATGAACTAAACTGATTAGAAATCTCAGCAGTATGGTAATTAATAGTTACATGTATTGGTATAGGCTAATGGGAAGAGGTCATGTTGTGAACAGTGAATGTGAAGATGAGAGTCATAGTGATGGTTCATAGACAAGAAGTTCACCCAGGAAGAGTAAGTATTTAGGGAAGAAAAGGGGGCCCAGAATGAAGTCAGGGATCTATGCAACATTGAAAAGTTGAACAGAGGATTCTCAGTTAGCCAAGTAGGTCAGGAACAAGGTATCATCAAGTTAAAAGAAAAGAAAGGGGTGTGTTCTGTCATAGAAGCCAAGAGAAGAATATTGAAATAACTGTGAAGTAAACAGCCAAGTTTAGTGCTTTTAAGAATTTAAGAACAAAGAAGTAATCATTGAATTAGCAACATGAATTCCCTCAATAACTGTGACAAAATGTTCTCAGTGGAGTGGCAGGGACAGAAGTGCAATTATGGCTTGATAAAAAATGCAAAGTAATACATGGGATAAGCAACTAAACATCACACTTCTAAGAATTTTGTAACAAAGGAAAATAGAAAAGTAGGTGATTGAGGAAAAGAAGTTCAGTTCAGCAGAATCAAAAGAATACACTTTAAAATAGGAAAAATTTGGACAGATTTTTATTATCATAGGGGAATTATCCAACAGAGAGAGAGAAGCTTATGCTGGAGAGTGTGTATAAAGCAGGAGTGAGGCTTTGGAGCAGAAGAGGAGAGATCCAGGAGTCCAGATGGAAGTGTCAGCCTTGCCCAAGAGCAACATCACATCCAGCCCTTGTAAGGTTAAGTCCAGTCAGAATGAGGAGAAATGCAGATGGGTTGGTAAAGATGATGTTGGAAAGATGAAAAAGTACCAACTGATTATTTCTATTAACTCAGTAAAGTATGAGGGAAGCTATCAGATGAAGATAAGGGATTGCTGTAATGGAGAAGGTTTGAGGAGGGTCACCTAGGCTGTATATAATCTTTGGAGAATGGGAAAACATATATAATGAATATGTGCAGTAAGACTGCTGGCAAGAGCTACGTCTACTTTTGAGATAGGGTATAAACATAAAGTAAAGAACCTCACTGTGTTTTTTTTTTTTATTCTCCATGAGTCCTTGGCATTTGCCTGTAAGTGGAGAAAAAGCATTCATGTAAGCTAAGTCCATTATTTCTGTAACATACAGATATTAGACATGAACTGAAGAATGTTCAATAAAAGACACAAGAAGTGTAAATATTGACCATGTAAAACAAGAAGACACTGATAAGGGGACACTGGATATTTAGAGCAGAAAGAAAGCTAGGAAGCAGGATTGTACAAGTATTGCAAAGTCACTCCCCATAAGCACATGGCAGCGCAGTTCTCAGTATTAATATATTGTAGGACAGCAAGAATTCCTTGCAAATCTACTGATACTTTATTGGCAGGGACACCTTCTGCAGTGTGCACCTAGCCCCTAAATTCTTTCTAGTGAACTTTTCCTCTGTTCAACAAGAGCAATGGGCTGTAGGTCATTTGCCCTCATGGTCCTCATCTCATGGTCACTGCTGATTCATGCAGAGATGTTATCTCATCCAAGTGGATCAATCCACTTTACCTTGCTTATTTAAAATTAGGATTGATTGCTGCTGATTTGTGTCTACAGGTCATTTGAGCTTAAATCGGTAAAATCAGGAGTTGAGGAATAAAAGAAAAATGTTGACAAACACTGTGATGTATTTGTGTGTCTAGAAAGACAGACCTTTCTTTAAATCTGTGGTGATGCTTGAGAGCTTGACAGCCTCAGATATTAGACCTTCCTGAGACTTGATTCCACTTCCTAAACAGGGTTTTGGAAGAAAGCCCTACATCTTTATAGTAAAGTCGGTTTTATGGCCTAAGCATTTTCAGTGGATGTTTGTAGTTTGCAAAAAAAGACATCCTCAACTCTTAGAGTGAACTTTAAGTATACGATTAAGCAATGATAAGAATCTTCTGAAAATCATAAGATATTACGAGGAAGTAAATGCTCAGTGTGGACTGACATGTACTTTGTCATAAGCCACGAGCAAGAAATAAAGTAGAATTTCAGGTTCTATCAAAACAGGGACTCTTTTCCACAGCTATCCTCAGCTAAGTACTAAATTTGGGGGGATAAAAAAAAGCAGCATTCCTGCATATTACACGCTGAGTATGTTAATGTATAACATTTAATCATGCTAATGTAAATTATGCAGCACAGTGTACTTATTCATTACTGTGGATTTATTGTCCCAATCTTTCTGCTGTTTTCATGAGGTTCTAAACTTCATATCCCTTCCAGATAGTGTTAAAGATAGATAACTCAATAACACTGGTATACCCTACATGGCTATTTTAGACATAGTTCTTGTCATCAGAGTGGGTAAAATCAGATAAGCAATACATCAGAAAACAAAGGTGTTAGTTGCTTAGTCATGTCGAACTCTTTGTGACCCCATGGACTCTAGCTTGCCAGGCTCCTCTGTTCATGGGATTCTCAAGGCAAGAATACTGGAGTGGATTGCCATTCCCTTCTCCAGTGGATCTTCCCAACCGAGGGATCAAACCCAGGTCTCCAGCATTGCAGGCAGATTCTTTACCATCTGAGTCACCAAGGAAGCCCCAGAAAGCAAAAATGTTGCTTCAGCTACACCCATGTAGTAAGTATATTATAAGCACATTCTAATAAAATATTATGATGAACCCTGCCACCCTGTAAGAGACATGGGGAGAAAAGCACTCAAGTAATAATGGCTGCCAAGATCTACTGTTAATTGAAACATGCCCCATGAAGTCAGGGTGGACACCTCGAGGAATGCATAAGGACACACAGTATCCTCGTCTGCTTCCCTCCATCATGCTACCTTTGCAGGAACAAGAGATAAGACAGAGTCATGGAAAACCTTCAAAACATATATGAAGGAAACACACCTTTTTATTTCAACATTGCCAATATTGATCTTTTGGGGCATTAGTCCACTAAGAGTCTGCAAGTGTTAGGGGAAGCGCACTGACTGAAACCGCCCACCCTGGCCAGGCACCCCAGTAACCATTTGCATGAGTTGTCTTATGACAGAAGGTCCTGGTAAGGAACAGGGAACTAATAAGCCTCCACCAACCAGAAGCGTTCGGGAAAGGTCAAAAGGAGACACCACCTGTCCGACCACCTCCCAGAATCCTTCTCTCTGGCATCCATCTTGGCTGAACAAGGTGTGCACCACCAGGAAGGACTCTGAGTCAGAATGA
Source organism: Bubalus kerabau (assembly GCF_029407905.1). Taxonomy (NCBI): domain Eukaryota; kingdom Metazoa; phylum Chordata; class Mammalia; order Artiodactyla; family Bovidae; genus Bubalus; species Bubalus kerabau. Next base: position 29,598,319 of record NC_073645.1, read on the forward strand.
TTGGCTAAGGACAACCCGAAAACTAATCCCATCACCATAAAAGCCGAGATTGCAAGCCATGTGACAGAGCAGTTCTCCTGGGTTCCCTTACCCTACTACTCTCCACCCGGGTGCCCTTTCCCAATAAAATCTCTTGCTTTGTCAACACATGTTTCTCCTGGGACAATTCATCTTTGAGTGTTAGACAAGAGCCCAGTTTCAGGCCCTGGAAGGGGTCCCCCTTCCTACACCATAAGGACTTTGGGAATTATGCTAGCTGTTTTTAGCTACAGTTTATTTATCTCTAAGTGGGTTTAGCTAATCTCTAGTATTCACTTGTACTTTTATAGCTTATGATATTAAAATCAATATAGAATTTCAATTTCCTTAACTCAAAATTGGCAATAAAGATATTTGCTCAGTATCTACCTCCTCAGATCATAAATAATCTGCCTGCAAGGTAGGATACCCAGTATTGATCCCTGGGTTGGGAAGATCCCTTGGAGAAAGGAATGGCTACCAACTCCAGTATTCTTGCCTGGAGAATCCCATGGACAGAGGAGCCTGGTGGGATATAGTCTATGGGGTCACAAAGAGTTGGATATGACTGGACACTAACACACACACACACACCCATCTACCTCAAAGGATTGCTACATATGTAAGTTAGCAGGATGAATCTTCCAAGCAAGGACTGGCATTAAACTGAAAGCTATGTTCCTTTGTTAAACTATTTTAACACTTTGTATGTACCTGCAAAGATGCACTATCTAATCTTTCAGTCAATTTAAAAATCAATATAAGCAAATGACTAATAAATGTGAAGGGCTCTCTATTGATTTCATTCAACCTTACTAACATTTATTGAGTAATTATCATATGCTGATCCCTGCAATAGGTACTGATTGGGCTATGGCCCCAGATCTTGAAGTGTTTACAATCTTGACGAGAGAGAGAGTTTTATAAGGAAAGCATACTGAGTAATTCAAATAAGAAATTAGTATCTGAATATGTGTGGCTTTACATGGGTAAACATGTAAAATTTCAAGTGAAGATAAAAGAGTGGTAACATACAGATGGGTGATGAGCAGAAGAGGTGGCTATTCTAGCTGTTAGATTCCTGAGCAGGTAACATTGTAAAAAGATGTAAATGAAGGGAGGGGGTGAGCCATATGACAATGTAGTGGAATCCTGTTCTAGGCAGGAAAATAGCTGAGATGAAAACAAAGTCGGCTTGCTCAGGAAACCATGGAATAGCTGGAGGGCTGAAGCAATTTGACTGAGGAGGAGCAGAGGAGATGTGGTCAAGGAGACAGTCCATGACCACTAAGAGTCTTATCCAGTCACGGTAACAATTTTATTCTGAATGTGATGGGAAACCAATGGAAAGTAGTGTTTGAAGTTTTACAGAAAGGGCAAGTTTGTTAAAAAAAAAATTGATGAGATATGTTTGTCAGGATTGTATCAGCTCTGTTTGAGTTATGTTACTATCAAGATGGATATTAAACATTGAATAGCAGATGTCAAGTATGCAACTGGATTTTCACATATGGAGCTCAAGGGACAGGTCACAGTTAGAAACTAACTTGGGAAGTCAGCAGTGTACAGATGGTATTTAAAGCCAGGAGACTGAACGAATCACCTTGGGAATGAGTGTAGAATGAAAATGAACAAATAATGAGTAATGAAGATTAAATGACATATGTATAAAGCAGAACTAGTAAAAATCTCAGTCAAAGATGACTTTAGCAATGTTGGCATAGACCAAGTTATGACCTATGAGGTTTAATAAGTTACAGAAGATACACACAAACCCTCAAAATTCCCTGTGACTTCACCAGTACAAAATAGTTAACACTGACTATTTTTATATTTCCTTTTGTTCTTAGTTCACATGTTTTTATTTTTTTGCTGTTTATAATGGTATTTTGTATTACTCAAGTATGTATCATAAGCACCTTATAGGCACCTGTAAATGTATCCTAAACTGAGTGAAAAACACAGAAGGGAATCACACAAGACTAAAATCTCCATGTGAGGAAAGAGACTACAGAGAGGAACTAAATATTTGCTGAAACGGTGACTGAATAGATGTATCCCATGTCTAGTCTCCAAGTAAGAAATTGTATCTATGGATCACTAAGGCAAAAGAGATCAGAATTGCCCTTCTGCTTATTCAAGCTCCTCAAAAGTATTACTGGGATGGTATTTTCTCTTTCTTTGGGAAAATGTGTCACCAAGTCTTACAAGGGCAAGAAGGCTGTGCATTTTCCTACTGGGTTCTCAGGACTCACTTCATTTCAAGAATAGCACAGCACTATAATGCAACTTCAACAATATTTTAAGTCTTTACACTTAATATTTAAAAATTGCTTTCAATGTCAACTAGCCACAAATGATGAGAATGTGCTGTCTCCATTTCATTGCTATTTTCTATCCCAGAGTCTATTACACAGAGTGAAGTGAGTCAGAAAGAGAAAAACAAATATCAGATATTAACACATATATATGGAATCCATTAATGGAAAGATGGTGCTGATGAACCTATATGCAGGGCAGCAAAGGAAACGCAGTCACAGGGAATAGACCTGTGGACACAGTGCCGGAAGGAGAGGATAGAACATATTGGGAGAGTAGCACTGAAACAAAAACATTACCACATAGGTAGCCAGTGGGAATTTGAAGAATGATGCGGGAAGCTCAAATCTGGTGCCCTGTGATGACATACAGGACTGGAATGGGGTGGGAGGTGGGAAGGAGGTTCAAGAGGGACAGGACATATGTATTCCTATGGCTGATTCATGTCGATGTATGACAGAAACCAACAATATTATAAAGCTAATATCCTCCAATTAAAAATAAGTATAAATAAAAAAATAATAAACTGGAAGGACTGAGAAGGAAAGATGTGGCTTACTCATTCAGATTAATAGTAGTTCACCCACCAGCTAATTCCATTTTTCTTATTTCTGTAGAAACACTTCTTACTAGGGTTTTCCTTACTATAACTGGACAACCTCACAGAAAACCTCTTTAGTACTAACAATAGAATAGTAGATACCATTTAACAAAGATATATGTGCTAGGTTTATAGCAGACTTAACACAGCATTCATTTAATCCTTGCAACAATTCTATATTATGGGTTTATATGCAATATATGTGTGTGCGTGTGTACACACGCACACATACACACACACCTGTACATGCGCACTCAATAATAAAAGTTAAAAGTGACAGAACTGGTATTTGAATGACAAGTGAAAACAAAGCCCAGGTGTGGATGTGACTGGTAATGGAAGTAAAGTCCGATGTTGTAAAGAGCAATATTGCACAGGAACCTGGGATGTTAGGTCCATGAATCAAGGCAAATTGAAAGTGGTCAAACAGGAAATGGCAAGAATGAATATTGACATTCTAGAAATCGGTGAACTAAAATGCACTGGAATGAGTGAATTTAACTGAGATGAACATTATATCTACTACTGTGGGTAAGAATCCCTTAGAATAAATGGAGTAGCCATCATAGTCAACAAAAGAGTCTGAAATGCAGTACTTGGATGCCATTTCAAAAATGACAGAATGGTCTCTGTTCATTTCCAAGGCAAACCATTCAAAATCACAGTAATCCAAGTCTATGCCTCAAACAGTAATGCTGAAGAAGCTGAAGTTGGTCAGTTCTATGAAGACCTACAAGACCTTCTAGAACTAACACCCCAAAAATATGTCCTTTTCATTTTAGGGGACAGGAATGCAAAAATAGGAAGTCAAGAGATACCTGGAGTAACAGGAAAGTTTGGCCTTGGAGTATAAAAAGAAGCAGGGTAAAGGCTAACAGAGTTTTGCCAAAGGTCATTGGAAACACCCTCTTCCAACAGCAGAGATGACTCTACACATGGACATCACCAGATGGTCAATACTAAATTCAGACTGATTATAGTCTTTGCAGCCAAAGATGGAGAAGCTCTATACAGTCAGCAAAAACAAGACCGGGAGCTGACTGTGGCTCAGAAAATGAACTTTTTATTGCCAAATTCAGACTTAAATTGAAGAAAACATGGAAAAGCACTAGACCATTCAGGTATAACCTAAATCAAATCCCTTACAATTGTACACAATGGAAGTGATAAATAGATCCAAGGGATTAGATCTGATAGACAGAGTGCTAAAGAACTTGGATGGTGATTCAATACATTATACAGGAGGCAATGATCAAGACCATCCCCAAGAAAAACAAATGCAAAAAGGTAGAATAGTTGTATGATGAGGCCTTTTAAGTAGCCGAGAATAGAAGCTAAAGGCAAAGGAGAAAAGGAAAGATATATCGATCTGAATGCAGAGTTCCAAAGGAGAGATAAAAAAGCCTTCCTCAGTGATCAGTGCAAACAAATAGAGGAAAACAATAGAATGGGAAAAACTAGAGATCTCTTCAAGAAAATTAGAGATACTAAGAGAACATTTCATGTAAAGATGGGCACAATAAAGGACAGAAATGGTATGGCCCTAAGAAGCAGAAGACATTAAGAAGAGGTGGCAAGAATACACAGAAGAATTATACAAAAAAGATCTTCATGACCCAGATAACCATGATGTTATGCTCACCCACCTAGAGCCAGACATCCTGGAATGCAAAGTCAAGAGGGCCTTAGCAAGCATCATTACAAACAAAGTTAATGGAGATGACAGAATTCCAGTTGAGCTATTTCAAATCCTAAAAGATGATGCTGTGAAAGTGTTGCACTCAATGTGGCAGCAAATTTGGAAAACTCACCAGTAGCCACAGGACTGGAAAAAATCAGTTTTCATCCCAGTCCCAAAGAAAGACAATGCCAAATAATGTTCAAATTACCACACAATTGCACTCATCTCACAAGCTAGCAAAGCAATGCTCAATATTCTCCAAGCCAGGCTTCAACAGTATGTGAACCATGAACTTCCAGATGTTCAAGCTAGATTTAGAGAAGGCAGAGGAACCAGACATCAAATTCCCAACATCTGTTGGATCATCAAAAAAGCAAGAGAGTTCCAGAAAAACATCAATTTCTGCTTTACTGACCATGCCAAAGCCTTCGACTCTGTGGATCACAACAAACTGTGGAAAATTCTTAAGATATGGGAAGAGACCAGACCATATTACCTGCCTCCTGAGAAATATTTATATAGGTCAAGAAGCAACAGTTATAACTGTACATGGAACAACAGACTGGTTCCAAACAGAGAAAGGAGTGCATCAATGCTGGATATTGTCACCCTGCTTATTTAACTTAGATGCAGAGTACATCATGCAAAATGCCAGTCGGATGAAGCACAAGCTGGAGTAAATTTTCTGGGAGAAATATCAATAACTTCAGATATGCAGATGACACCACCTTTATGGCAGAAAGCGAAGAAGAACTACAGAATCTCATGATGAAAGTGAAAGAGGAGAGTGAAAAAGTTGGTTTATTTTTTTTTTTAATTTTTAAACTTTACATAATTGTATTAGTTTTGCCAAACATCAAAATGAATCCGCCACAGGTATACATGTGTTCCCCATCCTGAACCCTCCTCCCTCCTCCCTCCCCATACCATCCCTCTGGGTCGTCCCAGTGCACCAGCCCCAAGCATCCATTATCGTGCATCGAACCTGGACTGGAAACTCGTTTCATACATGATATTTTACATGTTTCAATGCCATTCTCCCAAATCTTCCCACCCTCTCCCTCTCCCACAGAGTCCATAAGACTGTTCTAAAAGTTGGTTTACAACTCAACATTCATAAAACTAAGATCATGGCATCCATTCCCATCACTTCATGGCAAATATATGGGGAAACAATGGAAACAGTGACAGACTTTATTTTCTTAGGTGCCAAAGTCACTGCAGATGGTGACTGTAGCCATGAAATTAAAAGGCACTGCTCCTTGGAAGAAAAGCTGTGGCCAATCTAGACAGCATATTAAAAAACATATTAAAACAAAGGTTGGTCTAGTCAAAGCTATAATTTTTCCAGTAGTCATGTAAGAAAACTGAGTGTGAAAGAACAAATGCTTTTGAACTATGGTGTTAGAGAAGAGTTTTGAAGAGTCCCTTGGGCTGCAAGAATATCCAACCAGTCCATCCTAAAGGAAAACAGTCCTGAATATTCATTGGAAGGACTGATGCTAAAGCTGAAACTCCTATACTTTGGCCACCTGATGCGAAGAACTGACTCATTGGAAAAGACCCCAATGCTGGGAAAGATTGAAAGTGGGAGAAGAAGGGGACGACAGAGGATGAGATGGTTGGATGGCATCACCAACTTAATGGATATGAGTTTGAGCAAGCTCTGGGAGTTGATGATAGACAGGGAGGCCTGGCATGCTGCAGTCCATGGGGTCACAAAGAGTTGGACACACCTGAATGACTGAACTGAACTGCTTGATGCCAAAGTTGCAATCTGAAGCATTATGCTGCACAAAAGATATCAGAGGTTTCCCTCTGTGGCCCCTGGGAGAGGTAGGAAAAGAATTTAAGATGGATGAACTGCAGAATCAAAAGGTTCTTCATCAAAATCTCAGATACTAAACTTTTCTCAGGCTCTCATTGCTCATGTATAAAAACTGAGATAACAATTTGTTTTCTTTTCCAAGGATTAAGTGAGAAAATTTAAGCTTCATCACATAGTACTGTACTTGGTATTCAGTTCAGTTCAGTCACTCAGTCATGTCCGACTCCGCAACCCCATGGACTGCAGCATGCCAGGCTTCCCTGTCCATCACCAACTCCCAGAGCTTGCTCAAACTCATATCCATTGAGTTGACTATGCCATCCAACCATCTCATCCTCTGTTGTCCCCTTCTCCTCCCACCTTCAATCTTTCCCAGCATCAGGGTCTTTTCCAATGAGGCAGTTCTTTACATCAGGTGGCCAAAGTACTGGAGCTTCAGCATCAGTCCTTCCAATGAATATTAAGGGTTGATTTCCTTTAGGATTGACTGATTTGATCTCCATGCAGTCCAAGGGACTCTCAAGAGTCTTCTCCTACATCACAGTTCAAAAGCATCAATTCTTTGGCGCTCAACTTTCATTATGGTCCAACTCTCACATTTATACATAACTACTGGAAAAACCATAGCTTTGACTAGATGGACCTTTGTTGGCAAAGTAATATCTGTGCTTTTTAATATGGGTCTATGTTGGTCATAGCTTTTTTATCAAGGAGCGAGTGTCTTTTAATTTCATGGCTGCATTCACCATCTGCAGAGGTTTTAGAGCCCAAGAAAATAAAGTGCCACTGTTTCCATTGTTTCCTTGTTATTACTAGATTCCAATTCCCTTGAAAATGGTTTTACTGTTGTTTCAAGATTCTATCCCTGTACCTGTGAAAAAAGCTAAATGCAGGAATGTTGAATAAATTGCAGATAATAGGCAACCTACATAATTGCTGCCTCATTTGCCTTGGACATCAGCAAAGCAGTCCACAGACTGTCTCTTTACTTTGGATAAAAGAGGGAATTAAGAAAAGTAAGAGAGTTCACTGCTTAAACTCTGGCAGGATATCCTTCTAATTCAGATACTTTGCTTTGAACCCATATCACTGAGTGCTTCCTGAGATTGCAAGTGTCCCAGCATAGTGGAGATCAGCCCACTTTAGGCTGAAGCACTTTCTAGGTAATAGATGAACATATTTGGCACACAGCCTCACTAATACTGCTTCCGGTAAGTTGCTTTTACTAGATAAAATTAAATAAGACTCTTCTGGGAGCACTGTTTTAGACAAGGACATTCCCTGAGCCACGAGAACACTTAGAGAAATCCATGGTGCTGAATGATAGCATCCCATTTTGATAACAGATAATTTCCTCAGGCAACCCAGAGTAGAAAGACTGTGTGTGTGTGTGTGTGTGTGTGTAAAACAGCTAATACAAACAAAAAAAAATGAGAATCAAGTATAGTAATAACAATACCCAACTGCCTTCCCAGTTAGGTGGCACCTCAGAACTGGCAGCAAAATAGGGTCATGGTGAGCGTCAGTTCAGTTCAGTCACTCAGTCGTGTCTGACTCTTTGTGACCCCATGAATCGCAGCATGCCAGGCCTCCCTGTTCATCACCAACTCCCGGAGTCCTCCCAAACTCATGTCCATCAAGTTGGTGATGCCATCCAGCCATCTCATCCTCTGTCGTCCCCTTCTCCTCCTGCCCCCAATCCCTCCCAGCATCAGAGTCTTTTCCAATGAGTCAACTCTTCACATGAGGTGGCCAAAGTATTGGAGTTTCAGCTTTAGCATCAGTCCTTCCAATGAACACCCAGGATTGATCTCCTTTAGAATGGATTGGTTGGATCTCCTTGCAGTCCAAGGGACTCTCAAGAGTCTTCTCCAACACCACTGTTCAAAAGCATCAATTCTTCGGTGCTCAGCTTTCTTCACAGTCCAACTCTCACATCCATACATGACCACTGGAAAAACCATAGCGGACCTTTTGATAATGGTCTTTCGTTGGCAAAGGACATGATGGACCTATGTTGGCAAAGTAATGTCTCTGCTTTTTAATATGCTATCTGCTGCTGCTGCTGCTAAGTTGCTTCAGTCGTGTCCAACTCTGCGACCCCAGAGATGGCAGCCCACCAGGCTCTCCCATCCCTGGGATTCTCCAGGCAAGAACACTGGAGTGGGTTGCCATTTCCTTCTCCAATGCATGAAAGTGAAAAGTGAAAGTGAAGTCACTCAGTTGTGTCTGACCCTCAGTGACCCCATGGACTGCAGCCTTCCAGGGTCCTCCGTCCATGGGATTTTCCAGGCAAGAGTACTGGAGTGGGGTGCCATTGCCTTCTCCAATATGCTATCTAGGTTGGTCATAACTTTCCTTCCAAGGAGTAAGCGTCTTTTAATTTCATGGCTGCAATCACCATCTGCAGTGATTTTGGAGCCCCAAAATATAAAATCTGACACTGTTTCCACTATTTCCCCATCTATTTCCATGAAGCATAACCAAGTGCAAAAATGAATCAGGACAATAAGGAACATAATGAAAGAGACATACCAAACGTGACATATATTAGGAGAAGTGCTATATATACAGAGGAGATAACACCAAAAACAAAACAAAACAAAACAAAACAAAAAAACAAAGAGCAACTGGGTAGAGGCCAAATTTTCAGCAGAGACCTAATAATTTAAATCTGGTGAATCAGACAAATTTGGATTTAAGCCCAGGTCTTTCATTTACTGGTTCAGTGTGACCTTGGGAAAGCAATTTCTAATCTAGGCTTTGGTTTCCTCATCTAGAAAGGGAAACACTAACAGTACCCAAGTTTTAGGTTTTTAGAAGGTTTACAGTGAAAAAACTACAATGCCTGACATTAATTAAAAATCCAATAAATGTTGGTGGGAGTGGCTATGGCAGTCACTGCTCAATAAATGTTCATTGTTGTCATTCTCTAAGAAAGGATTAACTGCACAGAATCTGGCTAGTAAGCTAATGGAGTGAGTGCAATTATTTTTCTCCTATAACAAATTAAAAGACTGAGGTGTAGAAGACTAAGGAACTTGACTCCAATATACAGGTGATTCATGATACAGCTAAAATTGAAACCAAGCAAGATGGCACAAATGTTGGGACTCTTAACAGCTTGGGGGCGGGGAGGGGGGGTGGCGTATGGTAAGCATAGTAGCAGGATTATAAAAGTGTAGTAGGTTATTAAAAGGCACTGGCTTTACAAATAGCTGGGGAAATAAGAGAAGTGAAAGGCAAGGGAGAAAGGGAAAGATATACCCAACTGAATGCAGGGTTCCAGAGAATTACAAGGAGAAATGAAGCCTCCTTCAATGAACAATGCAAAGAAATAGAGGAAAATGATAGAATAGGGAAGACTAATGATATTTTTATAAAAACTGGAGATATCAAAGGAATATTTCACACAAGAATGGGCATGATAAAGGACAGAATCAGTAAGGACATAACCGAAGCAGAAGTGATTAAGAAGAGGCAGCATGAATATACCAAAAAAAAAAAAAAAAAACTATACAAAAAAAAAAGATCTTAATAACTTGGGTAGCCACAATTGTCTGGGTCACTCACCTAAAGCCAGGCATCCTGGAGTGTGAAGTCAAGAGGGCTAGGAAGTATTGCTACCAAAATAGCTAGGGGAGGCAATGGAACTCCAGATGTGCCATTTAAAACTCAAAAATGATGTTGTTAAAGTGCTGCACTCAATATACCAGCAAATTTGGAAAACTCAGCAATGGCCCAGGATTGGAAAGGTCAGTTTTCATTCCAAGAAGGGTAATGCCAAAGAATTATCAAACTACTGTACAACTGTGCTCATTTCACATGCTAGCAATGTTATGCTCAAAATCCTTCAGGCTAGGCTTCAACAGTACATGAATCAAGAACTTCCAAATGTACAAATGGGTTTCAAAGAGGAACCAGAGATCAAACTGCAAACATGTGTTGGATAATGGAGAAAGGAAGGGAGTTTCAGCAAACTACCTACTTATGCTTCATTGATTACACTAAATCCTTTGACTGTGTGGATCACAACAAACTGAGGAAAATTCTTAAAGAGATGAAAGTACCAGACCACCTTACCTGTCTAGAAACCTGTGTGCAGGTCAAGAAGCAACAGCTAGAACCAGACACAGAACAACTGATTGGATCCAAAGTGGGAAAGGAGTACAACAAGGCTGTATATTGTCACCCTGCTTATTTAACTTATATTCAGAGTACCTCATGCAAAATGCCAAACTGGATGAATCACAAATGGCAATGAAGATTGCTGGGAGAAATATCAACAAATTAAGATACACAGATGATGCCACTCTAATGATAGAAAAGAAAGTGAAGAGGAACTGAAGAGCCTCTTGATGGGGACGAAAGAGAAGAGTGAAAAAGCTGGTTTAAAACAACATTTAAAAAACTAAGATCATGACACCTGGTCCCATTACCTCATGGCAACAGAAAGGGGAAAAGTGGAAGCAGTGATAGATTTTGTTTTCTTGGGCTCCAAAATCTCTGCAGATGGTGACTGCAGCCACAAAATGAAAAGACACTTGCTCCTTGGAAGGAAAGCTATGACAAACGTAGACAGTGTATTAAAAAATCAGAGGCATCATTTTGCTGACAAAGGTCCATATAGTCAAAGCTATGATTTTCCAGTAGTCATGTAAGGATGTGAGAGTTGGACCATAAAGAAGGCTGAGCACTGAAGAATTGAAGCTTTCTAATTGTGATGGTGGGAGTGCTGAGAGTCCCTTGGATGGCAAGGAGTTCAACCCAGTCAATCCTAAAGGAAATCAAGTCTGAATATTCACTGGAATAACTTATGCTGAAGCTGAAGCTCCAATACTTTGGTAACCTGATGTGAAGAGCTGACTCACTGGAAAAAAAACAGCAGAGGATGAGATGGTTAAATAGCATCACTGACTTAGTAGACATGAAATTTTTGCAAACTCCAGGAGAGAGAGTGGGACAGGGGTGCCTGTCATGCTGCAATTCATGGGATCACAAAGAGCTGGACACGACTTATCAACTGAACAACAGCTACAAACGCCATACTTCTTTAATATGGCATTTGGCAATTCATTTATTTATTCGTAAAGTGAAATGAGTATTTGCTTCCTGTCGGATGCTCTGTAAGATTTAGGAAGCAGGGACTAGCTTCAGGGGAGCCTATAGAAATGCATACAAAACACACCCTCTGGGATTTGACTCCAAGCCCTGCCAGTGTTGGGTGATGTGGAGACTGCTGCTTAACTTGCTCGGCTTCAATTTCTTCTGATGAAATTTTACTGGATTGCTATGAAGATTAAATTAAAGAGATAACCATATAATTCACCTAGCATCTCATAGAGCATTTGATAGACAGTAACTAAAATGGTCCTGACTTTTTCCTTTAAATTTCCTGGGTAGATTTTTATTTACCTATGAAAAGTCAAACCCAAAATAAAAGTTCAGTGATACCTTAACACAGTGCATACAATATCAAATTCCTTTCTTCCTTCCATCTTTTCCTTCTATGCATCTTTCTTCCTTCCTTCCATCATGTACCATGTACTGTATATCTATTGCATGCCAGGCTGTATGCAAAGTACTAAGAATACAACAAAAACAAGATGAGAAGTATATGATTAAGTGTCACCCTTAGTGTTCCAGAGGGAGAGATCCCTCTTTATTGAAGTAACCAAGGACAGTCTTACACATAAGTTGAATTAGCCCTAAGTTAGGTCTTAGGGCAGAGAATCTAGAAAATGAACAATTATCTAGGCACAGGGAAAGGACAGAAGCAAAACGTAAGAATCCCTAATGTGTAGGATGTTTGTTCATCACTGACAGGTATCATTTGGCTAAATGAACTGTTCATGGATACAGCTATTATAATTAATGCTCCAACATCCCTTTGGAAACTTTTCTTTAACCATAACCTTGCAGTGGAACCCAATGTATAAACCAAACAACATTGATGTATTCTGACTGAAGCTGGGAAAAGAAGCCAAAAGATCTTCCCAGGAACATGCTTTGTGCTCCAGGTTATCTACAAAGATCCCATAGAACCTTTGAAATAAAATGTACAGCAAAGAAAAACAAAAGTTCCCTTAAGAATGTAGTAAAGGTTTAAACATTCATCTGGAAACAGCCTAAGAACAGCCTATCCAAGAATGTTGGATAAAAGCCTGAGTAAACCTATATGTAAGAAAAATGGAAGAATTTGAAGAGGAAAATACAAGGAAAACTGTGCTGAGGGGAAAAAAAATCACCTGGATTAGATGAGTCTGATTTGGAGGATTAAAATATCTGCAAGGTGATTAAATGGATATTACTATAGTTTAGTTTGAATGTACTCCAAAGATTCTTGTAGAGAAATCAACATACTCTGAGTTGTAACAGGGATGTAACCACACATTTACATCTAGCTCTAAGCATTTCTTTTAAAAGAGAAGGAAGTGGAACCTTACTACTTTTAGAAGCATAAATACTTTTGTGCATGAAATGCATAAAACCGTTTCTTCTACAGTGATTTCCTCAGATCCATGGCAATGTGAACCTACATCAGTACTTCACATTTTTATCTATAATCTGGAATCCCAATCAGGGGCAAAATTGCACTCAGGGAAGCAGCATTTGATCTTATTCAAAACATATCTCATTGAACAAATTTAATACTATATTACTTTGGATTAATGGTGCTGATTGACTCAATTTTTCATTATTTAAAATAAAGACTCTATGATGTTTCCCTAAACTCTTTCTGTTCTTCATAGTAGGTAGAACAATGACCCTTCCCCAAGGTATCCCTGCTTTAATTCCTGGAACCTGTGAATACGTGACCTTACACAGAAACCTAAGTTGGCAGAAAGCAAATAGGAACTAAAGAGCCTCTTAATGAGGATGAAAGAGGAGAGTGAAAAAGCTGATTTAATACTCAACATTCAAAAAACTAAGATCACGGCATCTGGCCACAACACTTCATGGCAAATAGATAAGGGAAAGTAGAAACAACGACAGATTTTATTTTCTTGGGCTTCAAAATCACTGCAGACATGACTGCAACCATGAAATTAAAAGACGCTTGCTACTTGGAAGGAAAGCTATGACAAACCTAGACAGCGTATTAACAAGAAGAAGCATCTCTTTGCCAACAAAGGTCCATGAAACCAACACTGGAATATTCATTGGAAGGACTGAAGCTGAAGCTCCAATACTTTGGCCACCTGATGTGAAGAGCTGACTCTGGAGAAGACCCTGATGCTGGGAAAGATTGAGGGCAGGAAGAGAAGGGGACAACAGAGAATGAAATGGTTAGATGGCCCATTGACTAAATGAGAATGAGTTTGAGCAAACTCAGAATTAGTGAAGGGCAGGGAAGCCTGGGGTGCTACGGTTCATAGGGTCACAAAGAGTCAGACACAACTTAGTGACTGAACAACAAGTTCTTCAGTTGTTCTTTAGACAAAAGTCTTGATATAGGAGATTACTCTGGATTATCTGAGTGGACCCAGGGCAATCAGAAGAGTTCTTCTAACTAAGAGAGGGAGGAAGAGTCAAAGAAAGAGATGTGATGAAGGAAGTTAGAGTCAGAGCAATGCTCCCTTGAGACTCAACTGGCTACTGCTATTTTTGAAGACAGAAAGGAGGTCATGAGTCAAAGAATGTGGGTGATTTCTAGAAGCTGGAGAAAAGAAGGCAACAGATTCTCTTCTAGAGTCTCCAATGGGAACACGGTCCTGGCCACACTTAAATTTTAGCCTAGTGAAACCCATTTTGTTCTTCTGACCTTCAGAACTGTAAGATAATAAAACCGTGTTGTTTTAAGTCACCAGGAATAGTTTGTTACAGAAGCAATAGGAATCTACCACAGAACAGCCTCTGTAACCTGAAAGAGAACTGTACTGAGTATTCTGAAGGTCAAAGAGATTCACTGATCCATTCCTAGAGTTGATTCTTAGAACATCTCTTTACTGGCCACTTTTCTTCCCTAAAATTTCCTAGTGATTATCCAGGTTTTGGGTTTTCAAATCATCTTAAAAACAATACTTTAAATCACTTATCAGTGCATTCATGACATGTTAATAATCCTCTTTATGTCTGTTTATCTATTTAAAACAAGATCAATGTAAACGCCTAATCATAATATTGGGTGGCAGGGGGACTGAAAGTTAAGTAAGAATGGTAGAGCTTAATATATTCACTCATTTAAAATAATCTATTTACAGGAAGTATAACAACTCTGTACTAGGCATTTTATTAAATTCTATAGCTTCTATCTTCAAGGAGCCGACATTCTTATACACGGCAGGTATATATAAATGTTGACTCTAACATGTAATAAGTGCCCATAACAATGACATTTAGTCATTTGTTACAATGTTGGCATACAGTAAACGTCAGTCTGTCAATACGTTTGTCTATAAAGACATAGTGGGGCCATTCAATACTTCAAACAGTGCTAAGTATCTCATACACATACAAGGATGATATGTAAATATACAAATACTTTTTCATAACTGTATATCATTCTCACTGCATACTGGAAATTTGCTACAAGATGGCCTGTTCATGTGTCAGTGGATACATAATCATACCATGGTAGTTATTCTGTGTTTAAGTCTCTGGAAGAACTCCTTCATAGTTGTGGTATACCATGCATTGTCTTTTCTGGTCCATGATGCTATGGAAAGGTAGGAATGCATAATTGATTCACTAATGCTCAAACTAATGAGCTAGAACAGTGTGTCCTATCTGTCAAACTGACACAGGGCATTTAGCAAATTCAAGGAAGTTTCTGAGCAAATGACTCATTTCTGAATATTTCCAGTGTCCCTGTCTCTCCAGCAATAGCAATATGCATTCCTTAGGAGCCACCAAATGAGAACAGAAATACAGATAAAGTGGTACATTGCCACTTAAGTAATTCACACCTGCTTGAAAGTCTGGGGAAGCTGGCAGACAAAGTTAGACTTTCTTGAAGACAAGATTAAAGTGCAACTCAGGGAAAAGTCATTGAAATGAATACTTCATATGCAAAGGCAACATATATTTACAGAGAATGAAATCTGGGTTAAAACATTTTTGAATCATGTCTAAGTGTTCACTGTAAACTAAAAAGATTTTGCTTGATTTATTTGCTTCAATTTCTAAGCTTTTCCCCTTTCTTTGCTAATGGCAAGCTATCAATCATCGAAGCTGTAATCAGATTTTGCAGAAGGCCACCAGCATCATTTTCAATCATTTAAATGTTGCAGCCTGCCTCCCTTTTTTGTGAATCACAGAGATTAATGTGAAAGGATTTTTAAATGCATTTTAGAAAAATTAGCAAATTATGATTGTTCTCTAATTCCCAGCTTACCACTTCACAAGGCATTATGCACAGGCTCCTATAGGCTTCATTGCTCAGAGGAAGAAAAATGGTGAAGGCATCCTATACTTAACACTAGGATGGCTCTTTGGACAGATAACGAATACTATATTCAGAGTGGAAAGCCTTAGATAAAAGTGCTTTCACGGTTATACCTTTTTCCTCCAAGTTATTTTCCTGAATAAGTTATCTCCTAGACTATAGTCAAACAGAAAAATTTTTTTTTAATTACATAAATTTTGTTTTCAAGCTCATCACCTTTTGAAATTCTTCATAGCTCCCTCAAGTTGCAAGAGTTACACTTCAATTTAGACAAGAACATTTTTAGATTTTTGACCATGAAATTTTCTTTTGAAAACTTTTTCCAGTTCATTGAAATTAGATTTACTATGTTTTCCTGTTTATGTAAACATTGCAGGCTCATTTTTAAATGAAAAGTGAAAGAATAGAGTACAGCAGATAAAGTAAGAATGTAAAATCCCATCAGCCTGGTTGAAGTGTGTCAATAGGAGTGTGGTCCATAATGAAACTAAGAGAGGAGGTCTGAAAGAGATGATTCGGGTTCTTCTACGACATGCATGTGATCTGATACTACAGAATAACAGAACAAGAAGTCATCAGCAAACTTAGTAGCTTAAAACAATAAATGTGTATTGTCTCCTACATTTTGTGGGGTAAGGAATCTCAGAGGGGATTAGCTTGGCGTTTCTGCCCCTAGGGCTCCCATAAAGCTACAGCTGAGCTCTCATCCACAGTTCAGGAATCAGGAAAATTGACTGGATTAGAGGATATCCTCACAAGATGTCTCAGCCATAATTGGAAAGTAGTACTGTTTGTTGGCAGGATCCTTCCTTCCTACTGCGTGAACATCTCCATGTAGCTGCTTGAAGGTCCTCAAGCCACGACAGCTGGCTTCCTCCAGAGTAAGCAACTCAAGAGCTAATAACAAAATAAGGTAGAAGCCAGAACATATTTTACAACTTAACCTCAGAAGTCACATTCTATCATTTCCACGAAATCTTGTTAGTTACACAGGTCAACCCCATTTGAGGTATGAAAGCACTAAAAAAGAATGACGATCAGAAGATAATGCTAATCGCTCAGTTATGTTAGACTCTTTGGGACCCCGTGGACTGTAGCCTGCCAGGCTTCTCCATCCATGGAGTTTTCCAGGCAAGAATACTGAAGTGAGAAGCCATTCCCTTCTTCAGGGGATCTTCCTGATGCAGGGATCGAATCCCAGTCTTCTGCTTTGCAGGCAGATTCTTTACCATCTGAGCCACCAGGGAAGCCCCAGAGGATGAGATAGTTAAAGAGCATCACTGACTCAATGGATGTGAATTTGAGCAAACTCCAGGAGATAGTGAAGGACAGGGAAGCCTGGCATGCTGCAGTCCACAGGGTCGCAAAGAGTCGGACACAAATTAGTGATGGAACAACAGCATCAGGAGATAAGCTCAGTGTCAGCAACCACACCATTATGGGTTTTTGTCTTTCCTTTAAGAGTGAGTTGAAACTAAAGACTTTTGCTAGAGGACTGTCATAACGAAACTTAAATTGTAAGATGATTTTGACTCCAGTGTGAACAGAAAGACAGGAAGAGAGCAATAGTCAAAGCAGGACACGTATGGGAAAGCTTCTGCTGTGGACCCAATCAGAGATAATGGTGCTTACATCAGTCTAAGGGCAGGACAGGTAGAAAGAAATAGGGAGGGAGATCTGGGGTATGACTATTTCAAAGTTTTTGTTTCTAAAAGTTCTGAAGGGTTTGATTTACAAAGAAACACACACACACACACACACACAGTTATAGCTTCTCTCTTTTCCTTTTTTTTTTTTTTTTTGAAGGCCTGATCAGCAGTTTCATTAGTATAACCCTGGCTCCAGGAAACAGCCTCATAACGAAGATGTCAGCATTTCAGGATGATCCACCCATCCTCCATCCAAAAGGACAGATGCTTTAAATGATGGAGTAGAATTGACTTACTGAGCTACAGACAACAAATTGAAGTATTTCTTAAAACTAGGATTACTGAAAATTACAGAGAGTTGTGTAGTGGGAGAAAATGTGAAGCCAAATAGAGAAAAAGAGCCAGTGGATTAAAGGTTCATATCGGTGCAAATGCCCTATGACTGAGTCTTGGTGAAATTTCAGGCATTATCCCCAGGTTATATCATTTTCTCCAGACTGCTTGCTTGAACCTCCAAAAGGCTAGGTTTGAAATACAAATCTTTCCCCACAATCACATGCTAATTTCTTTTTTCAGTTGTGTGAGATCGAGACCTTAGTTCTAGGCTACCTGGACTTGTCTTTTTTTTTTTTAATTGGAGCATAGTTGAGAACATCCCCATGGAAAAGAAATGCAAAAAAGCAAAATGGCTGTCTGGGGAGGCCTTACAAATAGCTGTGAAAAGAAGAGAAGTAAAAAGCAAAGGAGAAAAGGAAAGATATAAACATCTGAATGCAGAGTTCCAAAGAACAGCAAGAAGAGATAAGAAAGCCTTCTTCAGTGATCAATGCAAAGAAATAGAGGAAAACAACAGAATGGGAAAGACTAGAGATCTCTTCAAGAAAATCAGAGATACCAAAGGAACATTTCATGCAAAGATGGGCTCGATAAAGGACAGAAATGGTAGGGACCTAACAGAAGCAGAAGATATTAAGAAGAGATGGCAAGAATACACAGAAGAACTGTACAAAAAAGATCTTCACGACCCAGATAATCACGATGGTGTGATCACTGAGCTAGAGCCAGACATCCTGGAATGTGAAGTCAAGTGGGCCTTAGAAAGCATCACTACGAACAAAGCTAGTGGAGGTGACAGAATTCCAGTTGAGCTATTCCAAATCCAGAAAGATGATCCTGTGAAAGTGCTGCACTCAATATGCCAGCAAATTTGGAACACTCAGCAGTGGCCACAGGACTGGAAAAGTCAGTTTTCATTCCAATCCCAAAGAAAAGCAATGCCAAAGAATGCTCAAACTACCGCACAATTGCGCTCATCTCACACGCTAGTAAAGTAATGTTCAAAATTCTCCAAGCCAGGCTTCAGCAATATGTGAACCATGAAATTCCTGATGTTCAAGCTGGTTTTAGAAAAGTCAGAGGAACTAGAGATCAAATTGTCAACATCTGATGGATCATGGAAAAAGCAAGAGAGTTCCAGAAAAACATCTATTTCTGCTTTATTGACTATGTCAAAGCCTTTGACTGTGTGGATCACAATAAACTGTGGAAAATTCTGAAAGAGATGGGAATACCAGATCACCTGATCTGCCTCTTGAGAAATTTGTATGCAGGTCAGGAAGCAACAGTTAAAACTGGACATGGAACAACAGACTGGTTCCAAATAGGAAAAGGAGTACATCAAGGTTGTATATTGTCATCCTGTTTGTTTAACTTATGTGCAGAGTACATCATGAGAAATGCTGGACTGGAAGAAACACAAGCTGGAATCAAGATTGCCAGGAGAAATCTCAATAACCTCAGATATGCAGATGACACCACCCTTATGGCAGAAAGTGAAGAGGAACTCAAAAGCCTCTTGATGAAAGTGAAAGTAGAGAGGGAAAAAGTTGGTTTAAAGCTCAACATTCAGAAAATGAAGATCATGGCATCTGGTCCCATCACTTCATGGGAAATAGATGGGGAAACAGTGGAAACAGTGTCAGACTTTATTTTTCTGGGCTCCAAAATCACCGCAGATGGTGACTGCAGCCATGAAATTAAAAGACGCTTACTCCTTGGAAGGAAAATTATGATCAACCTAAATAGCATATTGAAAAGCAGAGACATTACTTTGCCAACAAAGGTCCATCTCGTCAAGGCTATGGTTTTTCCTGTGGTCATGTATGGATGTGAGAGTTGGACTGTGAAGAAAGCTGATGCCGAAGAATTGATGCTTTTGAACAGTCGTGTTGGAGAAGACTCTTGAGAGTCCCTTGGACTGCAAGGAGATCCAACCAGTCCATTCTAAAGGAGATCAGCCCTGGGATTTCTTTGGAAGGAATGATGCTAAAGCTGAAACTCCAGTACTCTGGCCACCTTATGCGAAGAGTTGACTCATTGGAAAAGACTCTGATGCTGGGAGGGATTGGGGGCAGGAGGAGAAGGGGATGACAGAGGATGAGATGGCTGGATGGCATCACTGACTCGAAGGACGTGAGTCTGAGTGAACTCCCGGAGTTGGTGATGGACAGGGAGGCCTGGCGTGCTGCAATTCATGGGGTCGCAAAGATTCGGACACATACTGAGTGACTGATCTGATCTGATAGTTGATTTGCAATGTTGTGTTAATTTCTGCCTACAGCAAATTGTTATATATGTGTATGTGTGTGTGTGTGTGTATTCTTCTTCAAATTCTTTACATTATGATTGATCACAGGATATTGAATATAGTTTGCTATACTAAACAGTAGGACCTTGGTGTTTATCCATTCTATATATAATGGCTTGCATCTGCTAAACCCAAACTCTCCATCCATCCCCCCCACACACACCCTTCCCTCATGGCAACCACAAGTCTGTTTTATATGTCTGTGAGTCTCTTTCATAGATAGGTTTTCATTTGTGTTATATATTAGATAGAATTGCAAATTTTGATCATTTTCCTGAATCTTTCCCCTTGATTTTTGTTTTTGCTTTTGATGGAGTAAACGATCAGGAAGTGTTTATTTACATAAATAGGGTTAAAGTTATTAGATGGTAAATAGCATATTCAAAAGCAGAGACATTACTTTGCCAACAAAGGTCCATCTAGACAAGGCTATGGTTTTTCCTGTGGTCATGTATGGATGTGAGAGTTGGACTGTGAAGAAGGCTGAGCACTGAAGAATTGATGCTTTTGAACTGTGGTGTTGGAGAAGACTCTTGAGAGTCCCTTGGACTGCAAGGAGATCCAACCAGTCATTCTGAAGGAGATCAGCCCTGAGATTTCTTTGGAAGGAATGATGCTAACGCTGAAACTCCAGTACTCTGTGGGAGTTGGGAAGAGTTGACACATTGGAAAAGACTCTGATGCTGGGAGGGATTGGGGGCAAGAGGAGAAGGGGACGACAGAGGATGAGATGGCTGGATGGCATCACTGACTTGATGGATGTGAGTCTAAGTGAACTCCAGTAGTTGGTGATGGACAGGGAGGCCTGGCATGCTGCGGTTCATGGGGTCGAAAAGAGTCGGACACGACTGAGCAACTGAACTGAACTGATTCATTATGGGCTTCCCTGGTGGTTCAGATGGTAAAGAATTTGCATTATACAAGTATTTATACATTACGTATTTATATGTAAAGTATCTATTAAACATCTCTCTGTGTGAAGCATTCTGTAGGACCATAGGACATAATGCTGAACTAAATGGATCTAGTTAGTCCCTGTCTTTATGGAGCTTAGTCAATCCTTGTCAAATTGGTAGTTACATTGCCACTTTTATCTGTTCTCTCCCGTTTCCTGTTTTCCAAACACTTCTCTGGTGTTTTTCTAGCATAAATGTTCTTTGGAGCTTTTTACATGTTTTAATTGGTATTGGTTTTAGGTTAATTATCTTTTATTTTTATGTACTGATTGACTGGCACAAGAAAGATAGGAAAAAATACCATAATATTAATAGCTAATTTGGTAAAACTTTGCCAACTGGCTTTCAGTGTGAAACAGACTTGAAAGTTTTATCCATCTGGCACTACTTAATCTAGAAGTTCACCGCTAATCACTATCAATAATCGAGTTTCTTTTCCTCCAATCCCACTTTTGGAAAATGTGTGTGTATGTGTGTGGTCATGGGCAATTTGTTCATTTAGTCAAAATCAATGACTGTCATCTGCTTAGTGATGTGGTGGGAAAAGAGTAACAACCCATGCCACTTTTTAAAAGAGATCTTCATTTCAAAAAAACAGAGAGGGCTTTACCTCATACATGAAAGCAAAAATATTTGCCTGGCTAAGTCCTTTGTATTGTCATAACTCTTATGCTTTAATGCTATGACCACCCCTCCATTCCTTCTCTAGATGTATCTTGTATTTCCTAGTCCAGTTCACAACCCACCTACTTCAAAAAATTTTTCTCCCCTATGATAATCTCATCAGCACCATACATTCAAATATCCAATTTTATTTCACTTATTTCACTTTGTCTTCCCATTGGTTCTCCTGTTCTTTGAAGTTGGGGATTCCATAGCATGGTTCTCACAGGAAAACCATGCGATGTGCTGAGCACATAGTAAGAGACTAAAGGATATTTATTCTTGCCTGAAAAATTTCACAGACAGAGGAATCAGGACAGCTACATTCCATGGGGTCACAAAGAGTCAGACATGACTGAGTGTGCACGCGTGCACACACATGCGCACACACACACACACACACAGAATACTGACTAAATTTTCATTCATTAATTGATTCAGAAAATAATCATTGAGCATCTACTGTATCTTAGATTTACCAGGTGTACAGCTGTCCACCATACTCTCATAAGATGGCAGAAAAAGCAAACATTAAAAAATACTTGAAAAATTATATTTGCAATTATTACATGTGTTGCTGCTGCTGCTGCTGCTGCTAGGTCGCTTCAGTCATGTCCAACTCTGTGTGACCCCATAGACAGCAGCCCACCAGGCTCCCCCGTCCCTGGGATTCTCCAGGCAAGAACACTGGAGTGGGTTGCCATTTCCTTCTCCAATGCATGAAAGTGAAAAGTGAAGTAGCTCAGTTGTGTCCAACTCTTCATGACCCTATGGACTGCAGCCTACCAGGCTCCTCCATCCATGGGATTTTCCAGGCAAGAGTACTGGAGTGGGGTGCCATTGCCTTCTCTGATTACATGTGTTAGGAAGGAGAAATGAGACTCTAAGGATAGCTATGCCTGGAGAACCCATTCTAGTCTTCCCTGGTTAGTACTTAAGCTTCTAAGGGGCAGGGATACTGGAGTGTAGTATGTGAGGCAAGTAAGGAGACTCAGAGATCAAGAGTACTCTGCTCTTCGGGAATCTGGCACATGAGACCATTCCAACTGATTGTGGGAGGAGTCTGTTCCAGAGAATGACATCTATCCAGGGATCACAACCTAAACAAAGCTGGTACCTGTTTCAGATTCACAACCTAACAGTTCCCTTGTATTAGTGACCCTACTGCAGGCATTCCAAAAAAGTCTTTCCAGCATTCTTAGTTGCATCTCAGGCTTAGGTATTTATCTCCTTTTAAGTGTTTATAACCAAGTCAGCATTTTTCATTTCTTGTGCAGCATTATGGGCTCAAATATGCTCCTCCTCTCAAAACTTATCTGCTGATACCCTAGTACCTCAAAATGTGACTGCATTTGGAAATAGGGTCTTTAAAGACATTATTAAGTTAAAATTAGGCCATTACACTGGGGCCTAATCCAATATAACTGCTCTTCTCATAAGAAGAGGTCGAGATACCAGGAAGGCATATGCACAGAGGACAATTCACGTGGAGACACAGCAGGAAGGTGGCCATCTGCAAGCCCAGGAGAGAGACCTTGGAAGAAACCAAGCCTCCCCAAGCCTTGACCTTAGATTTGTCATCTCCAGAACTGCAAGAAAATAGATGCCTCTTGTTTAAAAGTCACCAAGTCCATGGTATTTTGTTATGGTGTAACAGAGCAGGGCCCTATGGGACCTTCCTGGAGCAAACCCTCCCCCATGTCCCCTGCTTTAGCTCCTCTCTGAAGTACATAGATAATAGCATCTTATACACACTTCCTGAGCTATTCTACAGATGCTAAGTTCAGTTCAGCTCAGTTCAGTCACTCAGTCGTTTCCGACTCTTTGCGACCCCATGAATCGCAGCATGCCAGGAATCACTGTCCATCACCAACTCCCGGAGTTCACCCAGACTCACGTCCATCGAGTCAGTGATGCCATCCAGCCATCTCATCCTCTGTCGTCCCCTTCTCCTCTTGCCCCAATCCCTCCCAGCATCAGAGTCTTTTCCAATGAGTCAACTCTTCGCATGAGGTGGCCAAAGTACTGGAGTTTCAGCTTTAGCATCATTCTAAATCAGATGCTAAAACCCCCACCAAATGGAAGAAGTTAACTACTTAGTAGCCTTGAACACATAACCCTCAGATCTGCTGGTACTGAGGAATAATACTGTTAAACCCTGTGGAACCGCCTTGTTACCCCACCATCAACCAGTCAGTATTGTACACGAGCTGATCAAAGATCTTGAGATGCCCCTCACCTTCATGCTTTGCTGAAATCCATCGGAGAGTTCTGGCTTTTTTAGCACTATCTGTCCTAGACTCAATGTCTGGTGTCTTACAATAAACCCTGCAATTCCCTTCATCACAGCCTGATGTCAGTAGCTTGGCTTTACTGCACACAGGTGATTGAATGCCATGTTTCATTAGGTAACAATGGCAGCTTCAGCAAACTAATACATACAAATACAGAATAGCCAAGTTTCTTTAAGTCCCCATCTTAACTAATCAAAGTTTCTGCCTTTGATGAGTATTTACCTCTTCTTCACAACACACCAAAGCATAACTTCTTCTTTAACATTAAGATGGTATATAATTATGATCACAGAAGAACTTCAGGTCTAACTAAATGATCTTCATACTGAACATTATAAGTCCAGTATGGATGCTTTGCAGAGAAAGAAAAAAAAATCATTCCTTACAACCAATGCCCTTCTCTCCTTCTTAATTTATTCTGCCATTCCCTAGTTGCCAGGATACAGAACTTCTTTCCTCAGTCAATACCTCTTCCAGAAAGTATTTTTATATGGAGAGGAAAATGTATAAGCCTCACTCATATTTTTTAAGCCAGCTAGATCCTGGTCTGTACCTACTCTTATTGAATTACATCCTCCCTAGATTTGGAGAGCTCTCTTTTGAAATATTATTCCTTGAGTATCATGACTTGGCAAAACTTCTGCAGAGCAGCTAGATAAACTTTGTATACTTGAGGGTCATTGATTTATTATTTTTTCCAGTTTCAAGGGGCTTCTCAAAAGGGAATTTTTAATTGAGTATTAGAATTAAGGGGGCCTTTGAAAAAGTCACTTTTATACACACACATATTTTTGCCCTTGTTCTGAAGAAATATTGTATAAGCATAAAATAATCCTCATTGAATTCTCTTGGACAATATCAGTTCAGTTTAGTTGCTCAGTCATGTCCTACTCTTTGTGACCCCATGAACCATAGCACACCAGGCCTCCCTGTCCAACATCAACTCCTGGAATCCACCCAAACCCATGTCCATTGTGTTGGTGATACCATCCAACAATCTCATCCTCTGTCATCCCTTTGTCCTCCTGCCCTAAATCTTTCCCATCATGAGGGTCTTTTCAAATGAGTCGGCTCTTCCCATCAGGTGGCCAAAATATTGGAGTTTCAGCTTCAACATCAGTCCTTCCTATGAACACCCAGGACTGATCTCCTTTAGAATGGACTGGTTGGATCTCCTTGCAGTCCAAGGGACTCTCAAGAGTTTTCTCCAACACCACAGTTCAAAAGCATGAATTTTTCAGTGCTCAGCTTTCTTAATAGTCCAACTCTCACATCCATACATGACCACTTGGAAAAACCATAGCCTTGACTAGATAGACCTTTTTTGCCAAAGTAATGTCTCTGCTTTTTAATAGGCTGTCTAGGTTGGTCATAACTTTCCTTCCAAGCAGTAAGCATCTTTTAATTTCATGGCTGCAATCACCATCTGCAGTGATTTTGGAGCCCCAAAACATAAGGTCTGACACTGTCTCCACTGTTTCCCCATCTATTTCCCATAAAGTGATGGGACCAGATGCCATGATCTTCGTTTTCTGAATGTTAAGCTTTAAACCAACTTTTTCACTCTCCACTTTCACTTTCATCAAGAGGCTTTTGAGTTCCTCTTCACTTTCTGCCATAAGGGTGGTGTCATCTGCATATTTGAGGTTACTTAGATTTCTCCCGGCAATCTTGATTTCAGTTTGTGCTTCTTCCAGTCCAGCGTTTCTCATGATGTACTCTGCATAGAAGTTAAATAAGCAGGGTGACAATATACAGCCTTGATGGACTCCTTTTCCTATTTGCAACCAGTCTGTTGTTCCATGTCCAGTTCCAACTGTTGCTTCCTGACCCGCATATAGGTTTGTCAAGAGGCAGGTCAGGTGGTCTGGTATTCCCATCTCTTTCAGAATTTTCCACAGTTTATTGTGATCCACACAGTCAAAGGCTTTGGCATAGTCAATAAAGCAGAAATAGATGTTTTTCTGGAACTCTCTTGCTTTTTCCATAATTAGACATGGAACACCACAAAACATTCCTGGGTATCTTTGATTTCAGAGGTACATTATGTGTTAAAGCCACCACCTTTAAGGCTCAGAAAAGTCATGGTCTAAATCATTTGGTGTTCAGAAAGTTGTTTGAACATTTCAGAAATATCATAAATTGTAGGTAAAATGTGGTATAGAAGTTAGTATGCAGGGGCTTATCTAAGACATTGATACTTTCCAAAGCTCATTTGTTTAAAAGATACATCTAATATGTTACAAATTGAAATCCAATGCTTTTAACGGAGTAGATGCTGACAATCTAAAACTAAGTGGAACAAACCATCTTCAATAAATTCATCAGTCAACAGTCATTATTCTTTCATTTTATCATCATATTCCCAGAAATATAGTTGAATTTAATTCATGGAAGTTCAGGAATCTGTTATTAGCAGAACAAGAGCAGCAAGAAGCTGATCCTACAAGGTACATTATTCACTGTTAAAAAGTCATGAATTATTCAATACCCAAAGCTGAATTCTACCTCAAATCTAGGCACTTCATGAAACTACTATGAAGATCCTCTGGGTCCAGTCAACGAACTGGGACTCTGAGTACTCGGGAGTAATAGAAAGTTTCAGGTAGCCTCATCCCTCACAGCATCATTTATTTATAAGACTTATAGCACAAATACTCTAGGGGGAAAGAATAAGTATACATTTTTCAATATACTAAAGAATAGCTATCACTTCGTGGTAGTCAACATATTTTGGAAGGTGTTGGCATGGGATCAAATCTACCATATCAGGACACTTATGTTCACAGACCTAAGCACCATTCTTGGAAAAATATGTACTCTACCATTATTCATTTTCATGCAATGTTTAATTATGCCAGAGGCAAAAGAAAATATAATATGACAGGAAAGAATCAGCCAGGCAGTGCTCTTGAGAGAAAAAACTTATGGAAGATTTTTAATAACAATGAGATGGCATGAACATCCCTGCTTTATAAAAGCAACAGAACTCTTTTCTCTTTGACCTCTCAGATTAAAGTAGAATTTATAATTTGTTCTTCCCTTTATCATTAATAGGAGACTGTTGCCTAAATATTGAGTACAAGGTCACAATTGGAAATGCATAGACGTAGCCCTCACTTTAACAGGGCTAAATTAAATTTAGTCACTTTAAATTAACAGGAAGAAATTTAGTTCAAAAACAGAGATATCCCAAATAGATGCACTTTATTCTTCACTATTAAAGAACAGACATAGAGAACAAGATGGCGGAGGAGTAAATGTATGTGGAGTACATCTCTCTCCACGAATACATCAGGAATACACCTTCAGACACAGAAGTGCATGCAGAACACTAGCTGAGAGCAGAAAGGAGGACCTGACCAGTGGGAAAGAATATATGCTGCTAAGTCGCTTCAGTCGTGTCTGACTCTGTGCGACCCCATAGAGGGCAGCCCACCAGGCTCCCCCATCCTGGGATTCTCCAGGCAAGAACACTGGAGTGGGTTGCCATTGCCTTCTCCAATGCATGAAAGTGAAAAGTGAAAGTGAAGCTGCTCAGTCGCATCCGACTCCCAGCAACCCCATGGACTACAGCCTACCAGGCTCCTCTGTGCATGGGATTTGCCAGGCAAGAGTACTGGAGTGGGTTGCCATTGCCTTCTCCAAAAGAATATATAGAACCATGCAAAATTTGGTAGGACTTAGGAACTAGGGGGGAAAAAAAGGAGTATTAGTAGGACTGGACCTGTCCTTGGCAGGTGGGGGAACTGAAGCAAGGATCCAATCCCACATCCGGGAAATTGTCAGAGGAGAATCATTTAAGGCTGAGAGTGAAACAGATGATTTGTGGCAGCCTAAATGGAATGAGAATCAGACAGTCCTTGCCACAGCCATACAAATGCGGGCACGAACGCAGGTCTCCTGGAAGGGACAGTGGCGGCGAACTGGAGTTTAGGGATTATGGAGCAATCCCAGTGCGAGAGTTACTGTTGACTACAGAGAGACCGATTGAGGGGATGTGAAAGTGGAGCTCATGGTAGGAACTACCTATGGAGGAAAGCCAGGCAGCCATGGAAGCAAGGCGATACTGCTGAGTCACACATAGTGGGTGGAGCCATCAAAATAGCCTCTCTCTCTCCACAGGCCAGCATCAGCAGCTGAACAATAGAGAAGCTGGCCCAGCAAACACCTGATGCACTGAACTACAGAGTAGGACCCCACCCAGGGTGCCCCTTTAAGTGACTGATGCACCGAATTACAGAGTAGGACCCCATCCAGGGCGCCCCTTTAAGTTCCTGATGTACCAATTTATAGAATAGGACCCCAGTCAGGGGGTCCCTCTATTTGCCTGACATGCCAAACAATAGAGAAAGACCCCAAGCAAGGGATCCCTCTAAGTGCCTGAATGGGCAAAGCTATGGAGAAAGACTGGCCAAGGAGGTTTTCTGATCACCAGCTACAAGAGGCTCCAAAAAAAGACTCTGATAGAGCCATAACTCCTGCCAAGAGAGAGTTTGTGTTCCTGAACACTTAGTGCTGCCAAGGTCCCTGCAAGCCAACCAGCTGCACCACCTTCACGCTCAACTCTCACTGGGGCAGAGCGGCCACAGGCAAAAAAAAAAAAAAGTCTTGTGTTTATGCAAGCAGGGTCTCTCTTCAGTCTTGTATGGCTCTTTGCGACTCTGTAGACTGTGGCCTGCCAGGCTTCTCTGCCAGAGAGGGGGTTCTCCAGGCAAGAATGCTGGAGTGTACTGGCCAATATTGTTGGCTATACCCTTCTAGAGCACTATATTTCCTGCTGCCCTAGCCACCAACTCCCTGAGTACCTGGTGCTGCCAGAACCCCTGAGACCCAAGGAGATGCACCACTTCCACCCCTGGCCCTCACAGGGGTGAAACCAAGCCCTCCAGGGCAGCCTCAGGAGCTAAACCCCAGTGGACGACCCACATGTAGAGGTGGAAATAAAACCACAATAGAAACCCAGGGGCAGTGTGGTTAAGGAAGAAGACCCAAAACCTTCCCACTAGCTGTAGAAGCAGCAGATTAAATCCACATGATCAACTAAGCAGACTCTGTCTGTGGAATATATCAAAGGATGTCGAGAGCTCCCACAAAAGAAAACTCACTAGCTCTGATAGCTGTGGACATTGGAGGCAAGAACACACAGGAGTAGGACCAGATTAGAATCTGAGCTGCCCCTACAGCAGGTCTAGAGATCAATACGGTGTTGGAGGGCATCATAAGAAGGTAAGGTGGACTGTGATTCCCAGCTTGGGAAAGGACTCTGACAGCAGTGACTCAAGAAAAACCTTTATTCTTACTTTTTGACTTGTTCTGTAGATTCTTTTGGATTTTTTTTCTCCCCCACCACCCCCGGACCTCTGTTGTAGTTGTCAATTTTTTGTCACTAAGAAATCCAATTAAGCTTTTGAGCTTTTTTTTTTTCCCTCAGCCACATTTTTTATCGTTGCCATAAATTTCTATCTCTACATTGGGCTTTTGCAGTTCTGTGGCGTTTTCCTGGTTTTTTGTTTGTTTGTTTGACTCTTTTTTAAATTTTATAAACCATTATTTGTTTCTACATTTATGTCTTTGTTTGCTTTTCCTACTGTTCTTTTACCCTTGCAGTTAATCTTTAATGGATAGAAATCTTCCTTATCTACCACTATTTAACTTTGCATATCTATTCTTTTCTTTCTCTCCTTTCCTCTCAACATGTTAGTTTTATTTTCATTGCTTTATTCCCCAATTGGCACCTTGCTTTAGTTTTGTTTTCCAGTTTGTGCTTTAATTAATTTTGTTTTGGTAGATATAATTTTTAGTTTCCTTTGTTCACCGGGTCAATCTATTGTACTTAATTTTTGTCGGACTGTTTTGATTTTGCTTATGGGTGTATCTGTATATGTATATATTCAGTCACACTTTCTATTGTTGTTATAAACCTCTGCCTCTACATTGGGCTCTTGCAATTCCATGGAGTTTTCCTCTTTTTTTTTCCCTTTTATCTTTCTTCTTCCATTTTTTTCTCTTTGTTATAATTTTAATTGTTATTTTTTTAAACCTATTATATTTTTTCTACATTTATTCCTTCATTTGCCTTTCCTACTGTTCTTTTCCCCTTCAGTTAATCTTTAATGTATATAAATCTTCATCTACCTCAATTTAACTTTGCATATCTATTCTTCTTTCCTTTCCTCTTAACATATTTGTTATTTTTTGTTTTCATTGCTTTATTTCCCCACTTGGCACGTTGCTTTAGTTTTGTTTTCCAGTTTGTGCTTAAGTTAGTTTTGTTCATAACTGGTAAATATAATTTTTGATTTCCTTTATTCACCAGATCAATATACTGTACTTTATTGTTGTTGGACTGTTTTCACTTTGCTCATGGGTGTATATGTATATGTGTATATGCCACTATTTTAATTATTATTTGCCTGATTTTGTAACTGCAATTTGTCAGAGGTTCATCTGTAGTTTCTTGTTTTTGGATATTTGTTTTACTCTCCCTTAATGCTATAACAAACCACTTGTGGAATCTTCATTCCTGGCCAGAGATCAAACCCTGAGCCTTTGGAATGGGAGCACTGACTCCAAGACCCTAGACTACCAGAGAACTAACCCTACAGAGTATCAGATAGTGAGAACTCACACAAAGGAAACCACTTGAATACAAGGCCCAGCATCACCCAACCACCAGTAGCACCCTGTGCAGGATGCCTCATCTAAACAACAAGCAAAACAAAAATACAAACCCAATCAACAGCAGGCAGGAGTACCACCTCACTCAGCCTTGCCCATCAGAGGAAAACCAACCAAACAAACAAAAACTTAGCACAATTTTCACCCTATACAAAACTCACACAAACCACTGGACCAACCTTAGGAGGGCAGAAACGAAAAGGAAGAATTCAATCTTCTTCAAGGAAAGAATTCAACTTTCCTTGAAGCCTGGGAAAAGGAGACCTCAAACACAATAACTTAAATTAAAAAAAAAAGAAAGAAAATCAGAGAAATACTGCACAAATGAAGGAACAAACTAGAAACACAGAAGTCCAAATAAATGAATAAGAAATAGGAAAATTACCTGAGAAAAAATCAGTATAATTATAGTAAAGATGATAAAAAAAAAAAACCTTGAAAACAAAATGGAGAAAATGCAAGAATCAATTAACAAAGACCTAGAAGAATTAAAGAATAAACATACAGAGACAGATAACACAAATACTGAAATTAAAAATACTCTAGAAGGAATCAATAGCAGAATATCTGAAGCAGAAGAACAAATCAGTGAGCTGGAAGATAAAATGGTGGAAATAACTTGTGAAGAGCAGAATAAAATAAAAGAATGAAAAGAGCTGAGGACAGTTTCAGAGACATCTGGGACCATATCAAATGCACCAACATTCTAATTACAGGGGTCCCAGAAGAAGAAGAGAAAAAGATAGGGTATGAGAGAAATTTTGAAGAGATTATAGCTGAAAATTTCCCCAACATGGAAAAGGAAATAGCCAATCAAGTCCAAGAGGGACAAAGAGTCCCATACAGGATAAACTCAAGGAGAAATAAGCCAAGACACATACTAATCAAACTAAAAAAGACTAAACACAAAGAAAGAATACTAAAAGCAGCAAGGGAGAAGCAACAAGTAACATACAAGGAAACCCCATACACTTAACAGATGATCTTTCAGCAGAAACTCTGCAGGCCAGAAGGGAATGGCAGGATGTATTTTAAAGTACTGAAAGGGAAAAATCTACAGCCAAGATTACTGTACCCAGCAAGAATCTCTTTCAAAATTGATGGAGAAATAAAAAGTTTTTCAGACAAGCAAAAGTTAAGACAATTCATTATTGTCAAACTAGCTTTACAACAAATGTTAAACGGACTTCTATAGTGAAAAATACAACGGAAGAAAAAAGATCTATAAAATCAACCCCAACCAATTATAAAATGGCAATTGGAACATACATATCAATAATTACTTTACATGTAAATGGATTAAATGCTCCAACCAAAAGACACAGACTGGCTAAATGGATACAAAAACAAGGCTCATATATATGCTGATTACAAGAAACCCACTTCAGACCTCAAGACACATATAGAGTGAAAGTGAGAGGATGGAAAAATATATTCCATGCAAATGGGAAGCAAAAGAAAGCTGGAGTAACAATCCTCATATCAAACAAAATAGACCTTAAAATAAAGAAGATTACAAGAGATAAGGAAGGACCCTACATAGCAATCAAGGGATCAATCCAAGAGGAAGACATAACAATTATAAGTATCTATGCATCCAACATAGGAGCACCTCAAAACATAAGACTCAACAGTAGCAGACATAAAAGGAGAAACTGATATAACACAATAATAGTAGGAGACTTTAACAGCCCACTCACACCAATGGATAGATTATCAAAACAGAAAATTAAGAAGGAACTGCAAGCCTTAAATGATACATTAGATGAGATGGATCTCATGGTTATCTTCAGGATATTCCATTCAAATGCAGAAGAATACACCTTCTTCTCAAGTGCACATGGAACATTCTCCAGGATAGACCACATCTTAGGTCACAAATAAAATCTCAGTAAATTTAAGAAAATTGAAAATTTATCAAGCATCTTCTCTGACCACAATTCTATGAGACTAGATATCAATTACAAGAAAAAACCTGTAAGAAACACAAATACATGGAGATTAAACAACACATTTCTAAATAACCAACAGACTACTGAAGAAATCAAAAGGGAAATAAAAAAATTTCTAGAAACAAATGACAATGAAAACACGACAACTCAAAACCTATAGGATGCAGCAAAAGCAGTTCTAAGAGGGAAGTTTATAGTAATACAATCCTAACTCAAGAAACAAGAAAAACATTGAAGATACAACCTAACTTTACACCTAAAGCAACTGGAAAAAGAAGGGGAAAGAGCCCGAAAATTAGTAGAAGGAAAGAAATCATAAAGATCCAAGCAGAAATAAATGAAAAAGAAAAGAAAGAAACAATAGTAAAGATTAATAAAACTAAAAGCTGGTTCTTTGATAAGATGAACAAAATAGACAAACCGTTAGCCAGATTCATTAAGAAAAAAGAGAAGAATCAAATCAACAAAATTAGAAATGCAAAAGGAGAGATTACAACAGACCATGAAGAAATACAAAGGATTATAAGAGACTATTATGGACAACTATATGGCAATAAAATAGATAACCTGGAAGAAATGGACAGATTCTTAGAAAAGTTCATTCTTCCATGACTGAACCAGGAAGAAATAGAAATTATGAAAAACCCAATTACAAGCACTGAAATTGAAACTGTGATAAAAAAATCTTCCAAAAAACAAACGCCGAGGACCAGATGGTTTCACAGGACAATTCTATCAAACATTTAGAGAAGAGCTAATGCCTATCCTTCTAAAACTCTTTTAAAAAATTGCAGAGGAAGGAACACTTCCAAACTCATTCTATAAGGCCACCATCACCCTGATACCAAAACCAGACAAAGACAACAAACAAAAAAAGAACACTACAGGCCAAAATCACTGATGAATATAGATGCAAAAATCTTCAAATTTTTCCAACAGAATTCAGCAACACATCAAAAAGCTCATACACCATGATCAAGCTGGATTTATTCCAGGGATGCAAGGATCCTTCAATATATAGAAATCAATCAATTTGATACACCATACTAACAAATGGAAAGAAAAAAAACCATAAAAACATCAATAGATGCAGAAAAAACCTTTGACAAAATTCAGCACCTATTTACAATTAAAACCCTTCAAAAAATGGGCATCAAAGGAACCTACCTCAACATAGTAAATGCTATATGAGATAAGCCTACAGCAAATATTATTTTCAATGGTGAAAAACTGAAAACATTCCCCCTAAGATCAGGAACAAGACAAGGGTGTCCACTTTCACTACTATTATTCAGCATAGTTCTGGAAGTCCTGGCTACAGCAATCAGAGAAGAAAAAGCAATAGAAGGAATCCAGATCATAAAAGAAGTAAAGCTCTCACTGTTTGCAGATGATATGATACTGTACTTGCTGCTGCTAAGTCGCTTCAGTTGTGTCCAACTCTGTGTGACCTCATAGACAGCAGCCAACCAGGCTCCCCCATCCCTGGGATTCTCCAGGCAAGAACACTGGAGTGGATTGCCATTTCCTTCTCCAATGCATGAAAGTGAAAAGTGAAAGTGAAGTCTCTCAGTTGTGTCTGACTCTTCGCCACCCCATGGACTGCAGCCTACCAGGGTCCTCCGTCCATGGAATTTTCCAGGCAAGAGTACTGGAGTGGGGTGCCATTGATACTGTACTTAGAAAACCCTAAAGATAGTATCAGAAAATTACTACAGCTAATCAGTGTATTTAGCAAAGTTTCAGGATACAAAATCAATACACAGAAGTCACTTGCATTTCTATACATTAGCAATGAAAAATCAGAAAAAGCAATTAAGGAATCAATCCCATTCACCATTGCAACAAAAAGAATTAAATATTTAGGAATAAACTTACCTAAGGAGACAAAATATCTGTACACAGAAAATTATGACACTAATGAAAGAAATCAAAGATGTCAGAAACAGATGGAGAGATAGTCCAAGTTCCTGGGTAGGAAGAATCAATATTGTGAAAATGACTATACTACCAAATGAAATCTACAGATTTAATGCAATCCCTATCAAATTACCAATGGTATTTTAACAGAATTAGAACAAAATTTTTCACAGTTCATATGGAAACACAAAAGACCCCGATAGCCAAAGCAGTCTTAAGAAAGAAGAATGGAGCTGGAGGAATCAAGCTTCCTGACTTCATGTTATGCTACAAAGCTACAGTCATCAGGACAGTATAGTACTGGCACAAAAGCAGCAATATAGACCAACAGAACAAGATAGAAAGCCCAGAAATAAGCCCATGCACCTATGGGTACCCTATTTTTGACAATGGAGGCAAGAATATAAAATGGGGCAAAAACAGCCTCTTTGGTAAATAGTGCTGGGAAAACTGGACAGCTACATGTAAAAGAATGAAATTAGAACATTTCCTAACACCATACAAAAAGACAAACTCAAAATGTATTAAAGACCTAAATGTAAGACCAGAAACTATAAATCTCTTAGAGGAAAACAGGCAGAACACTCGATGACATAAATCAAATCAAGATCCTCTATGACCCACCTTCTAGAGTAACAGAAATAAAAAACAAAAGTAAACAAGCGGGACCTGATTAAACTTAAAAGCTTTTGCACAGCAAAGGAAACTATAAGAAAGGTTAAAAGACAACCCTCAGAATGGGAGAAGATAATAGCAAATGGAACAACTGACAAAGGATTAATTTCCAAAATATAGAAGCATCTCATACTACTCAATACTAGAAAAACAGACAACCCAATCAAAAAGTGGGGAAAAGACCTAAAGATATTCCCCCAAAGAAGACATACAGATGGCTAACAAACACATGAAAAGATGCTCAACATTGCTCATTATTAGAGAAATGATGAGATATCACCTCACACCAGACAGAATGGCCATCATCAAAATGTCTGCAAATAATAAATGCTGGTGAGGATGTGGAGAAAAGGGAACACTCTTGCACTGTTGGCAGGAATGTAAATTGATACAGCCACTATGGAAGATGGTATGGAGATTCCTTAAAACACTGGAAATAAAACCACCATATGACCCAGCAATCCCACTCCTAGGCGTATACCTTGAGGAAACCAAAATTGAAAAAGACACGTATCCCATTGTTCATTGCAGCACTATTTACAATAGCTAGAACATGGAAGCAGCATAGATGCCCAATGACAGATAAATGGATAAAGAAGTTGTGTTATATATACACAATGGAATATTACTCAGCCATAAAAAGGATCACATTTGAATCAGTTCTAATGAGGTGGATGAATCTAGAACCTATTATACAGAGTGAAGTGAATCAGAAAGAGAAAGATAAATACCATATTCTAACACATATACACGGAATCTAGAAAAATGGTACTGAAGAATTTATTTACAGGGCAACAGTGGAGAAACAGACATAGAGAATAAACTTATGGACATGGGGAGAGGGAAGGGGAGGGTGAGATGTATGGAAAGAGTAACATGGAAACTTACATTACCATATGTAAAATAGATAGCCACCGGGCATTTGCTGTATGGCTCAGGAAACTCAAACGGGCTCTGTATCAACCTAGAGGG
This sequence comes from Bubalus kerabau, assembly GCF_029407905.1. Taxonomy (NCBI): domain Eukaryota; kingdom Metazoa; phylum Chordata; class Mammalia; order Artiodactyla; family Bovidae; genus Bubalus; species Bubalus kerabau. The sequence continues at coordinate 29,634,563 of NC_073645.1, forward strand.
ATGGGATGGGGAGAGTTTCAAAAGGGAGGGGATATATGTATTCCTATGGCTGATTCATGTTGAGGTTTGACAGAAAACAGCAAAATTCTGTATAGCAATTATCCTTCAATAAAAATAAATTAATTAAAAAAAAGAAGAAGAACAGACATATCCTCAGCAGTCTACTACAGCTCTGTTGGCTGTGACTGATTAATTCATTGAAATCAACAAACTTGTACTGAGTCTCCACCATGCCCCAGGCATTGTTCTTACCATATTCTAGTGGGCAAAAAAAATACTGAAACAAATACATCCTATCAGATGATGGTACATACAAGCAAAATGAAAGAGGAAATGGGAGGTGGGGAGTAAGTTATGTTGTGGGTGCTATTTTATATAAAGTCATGGGCCAATGACTCTCCAAAAAGTGGTATTTTAGAAGAGACTGGAAGGAAATGATGACATGAGTCATGCATGTACCTAGAAGAGATTTCTAGGAAAGAGAAAGGCAAGTGCAAAGGTCTTGAGGAGGGAGTGTACTTAGCCTATTAGAAGGGAAAACAAAGGAAACCAGAGGAGCAGGAAAGGAATAATTGAGAGGGCAAGTGGTAGAGAATGACATAGAAAAGGTAGTGGAGGATAGTTTATACAGGACTTTGGCTTTTACTCTTTGAGACAGCAAAAATCTCACTGGTTTCAGAGAGTTTTGAGCAGAGAGTTAATAAGTATATACATAGAGAACAGACTATAAAAGAATAAAAATAGAAACAGGGAAACCAGTTAGGAGTCTGGTCTAATGATCTACATGAGAAGCATGGCATCTCAGATCATGTAATAGCCAATGAACATGTGGTTTCTTCTTTCTCAGTTACTGGGCATGTTCAATGTGCCTTCCCTAACCTATTAGACCCTTCCTGCTCAAGAAGCTTCCCTCTGCTGAATCTGCCATCAAGAATTTCTGCAGCTGCCAGATTTTCTACCCTCTGGCCTAGGCTGTCAGCCACCATTGTGAAGCATGTGGTGAGTGAGCATCAGAGCAGATCTGACTCTAAAATCTGTATTCAGACATATGGAGGCTTAGGGAGGCTCATGAGTGCAGACTATTAAATCCACTCTTCTAACTAAGCAATGCCCCTCCCACCTTAGCTCTGCTTGGATCTCATATTATTAGGTAGGGAAGCTATGCAGAAAAGTTTCTTTCAGAGTGTGGAAGAAAGCACCTGTGCTACTATTTTTCCCTCCACTCAAACCTGGAGCAATAGACAGGATTCATCTATGAGCATCTCTCTTCCTATTGCTTTCTTCTCCCTCCCTTCATTTTAATCCCTTTTGGGATAAAAAGGATTAACTTTTCTTTAATGCCCTTGTGGCATTTTATTCTAGTATTTAGCAACAAGAGTTTGCCTAGCTAGCCTAGGTAAAGGGATATGTCTTTTCTAAGAGAAGAGAAATGTGAAAGCTGAGTCTGAGTTTTGTTCTTTACTGATGAAAGCAAATGGAAATTGTCTCTCTGGTTGCTTGATAAGGACAATTGTTTTGCCAAATACCTCCTTTCTCTTTATATGGGGAAAAAGACCTGATAGGCCTCTGAGGTGCAAAGCTATAAGGAAACATGGTTGATGATTAAAATACACCAGTTTGTCATTTGCTAATTATCATCCCTGGAAAAGTCATAATAAATGCCAAATATCAAGTCAGTAAGTGACAAATTATTCAATAAATAATGTGCATTAGTTTCCTCTTGTTTTTTATATAAATTTCTTTATTTTAATTGGAGGCTAATTACTTTACAATATTGTATTGGTTTTGCCATACATCAACATGAATCCGCCACGGGTATATTTAGTGGCTTAAAAGAACACAAATTTATTATCTTACAGTTCTGGAGGATAGAAGTCCACAATCAGTATCAGTAGGTTAAAATCAAGTTCTCTAGAGGGCAGTGTGCTTTCTGAAGGCTCCAGGTATCCATTTCTTATTCTTTCCTGGCTCCTACATGGTTCCTGCATTACTTGGCTCATGGCCCATGCTTCCATCTTCAAAGTGCATTTCTCCAACCTGTGTTTCTGACACTGTATTAACCATCTTTGACAACTTTGCTTCCCTTTTATCTGGTCTCTTGTGATTATGCTGGACCCATCCTTATAATCCAGGATAACACACCATGGCAAGGTCCTTAACAACATCATATGTGAAGAATTATTTTTTCCATGTAAGATAACATATTCACTAGTTCAGGAGATAGGTATATAAGCATCATTGTATATGCTAACTCGCTTCAGTCACGTCTGACTCTTTGCAACCCTATGGACTACAGCCTGCCAGGCTCCTCCATCCATGGGATTCTCCAGGCAAGAATACTGGAATGGGTTGCCATGCTCTCCTCCAGGGGATCTTCCAAACCAGGGATCAAACCCAAGTCTCCTGCGGCTCCTGCACTGCAGGCAGATCCTTTATCACTGAGCCACCAGGGAAGCCCAACATAAACATCACTGGGTGTCATTTATTCTGTTTACCACATAATGCTAGAGGAATTGAAAGTGAAAGTCAAGTCGCTCAGTTGTGTCTGACTCTTCGCCACCCCATGGACTGTAGCCTACCAGGCTCCTCCATCCATGGGATTCTCTAGGCAAGAATACTGGAGTGGGTTGCCATTTCCTTCTCCAGGGGATCTTCCCAACCCAGGGATAGAACCCAGGTATCCTGTATTGCAGGCAGACGCTTTAACCTCTGAGCCACCAGGAATTGCCTAACCACTAAAAATATAAAATGATATCTAAGCCTCACATTATCTACCTTAGTAAATTACACACAGATTAAAAATATAAATGATAATCATGAGAGCAGCACTTATAAAATCTTTGTTCAAGGAAAAGGACCTTACTATACATGGCAGAAAAGTCAGACACAATACATCCATGTAGCTAAGTTTACTTGTCAACTTGGCTGGGCCATAGTTTCCAGATGAGTGGTCAAACACTCTGGTTGTTTCTTGGAGGGTGTTTTTGGATGAAATTAACATTTAAATCAGTGGACTCTGAGTAAAACACATTATGCCCTTCATAATGTGGGTGAGTTTCATTCCAATAGCTGATAAGTTTGAACAGAAAAAACAACTGACATCCCTTGAGTTACAGGGAATTCTGCCAGTAGATAGCCTTTGGACTTGAATTTTAACATCAGGTATTCCAGCTTGCTAGCTCACCCTGCAGATATTCCATAGTTATATGAGCCCCCATAGTCCCATTAGCCAATACCTTAAAATAAATATTTTATATGTATATATACTCTAGCCCTTCGGAGAAGGCAATGGCACCCCCACTCCAGTACTCTTGCCTGGAAAATCCCATGGACGGAGGAGCCTGGAAGGCTGCAGTCCATGGGGTCGCTGAGGGTCGGATACCACTGAGTGACTTCACTTTCACTTTTCACTTTCATGCATTGGAGAAGGAAATGGCAACCCACTCCAGTGTTCTTGCCTGGAGAATCCCAGGGACGGGGGAGCCTAGTAGGCTGCCATCTATGGGGTCGCACAGAGTCAGACATGACTGAAGTGACTTAGCAGCAGCATACCCTAGCCCTTACCCTTCTTTTGTTTTTTCTTTGTTACACACACACACACACACACACATGCAATTTTAATGGCCAAACTACAATATATGAAACAAAAAGGCTAAATATTCTAAATATATCAAAAGTTCTTCATATCAATGGAGAAAAAACACCCACTAGCCTAAACATGAAAATATTGGGAAGAAACAAACATTAAAATAAAAAAGTTCTGGGGCTCTAGCTTTTAAAGACAAGTTCTTTAAAACAGAATACAAAGACTGGCAAAGATCAAAGGTAATGTTAAGACTCAGTAACCTTCTGCTTAGAATGCAAATTGCTAAGTTACATCTTACAAATTTAGTTACATGTGTTAAAAGTCCAATAAAAATCACTGATCCATCAATACCAGCTTTGTGAAATTTTCATTATAAATAATCAAATATGAAAATAAATATTTAGCTCATTTATTATCATGATGCTAATGATAGGCATTAATATAAGCAGCTTAATATCCAATAGCTTGGATATAAATAAACCCAAATATTTATTACTTAAACCACAGTAGAGGATTAAATGAGTAAGGGACAATCATTAAAAATGGAAGCATACATCCCATATGAAATATAATTTATATTTGAAACAGTAATAAGATATAATATATTCTGACAAATAATTCTACATGCATGTTAATATCTTTAACACATCTGCATGCATATTTACATGGGAAAATCTGGAAATATATAACTAAGCTTTAGAAGTAATAATTTCTTGGTGGTAGAATCTAAGTTGGCTTTCACTTTTTCCCTTTACATATCTGTATCTTTTACTTTCTATCCATTGGTTATTTATTATTTGTATACTTTAAATTTTCAAAAATAGGTTAACCTGCAAAAAAATGTTTAAAAAGCTCTTTTGCATAAGAAATGTAAAGTTCTTTGCTTGGTTGGTTGGTTAGGTTAACTAATTCATTAATAAATAAATAGTAGAGAGGAATCACAGGAATACAGGGAAAGTTACTTGTATGAGAAGTATAGGCAGAAAAGAACACTGATGATGCTCTCCAAGATAAGACACCATTTATAGCTAGCACTTCATCTTCCTCAGCTTGTAAATACAAGGAGAGCAATCTAAGATCCATTTTCAGCTAAAATCTCTTGGATAGGTTGGTTTCTATCTTTCTAAGATATTTAACCAAGTACTGAGTAGGAAGTCAAGAAAAAGCTGACAGGCAAATTTGGTCTTGCAGTACAGAACAAAGCAGGGCAAAGGCTAATAGAGTTTTGCCAAGAAAATGCACTGGTCATAGCAAACACCCTCTTCCAACAACACAAGAGAAGACTCTACACATGGACATCACTAGATGGTCAACACCGAAATCAGATTGATTATATTCTTTGCAGCCAAAGATGGAGAAGCTCTATACAGTCAGCAAAAACAAGACCAGGAGCTGACTGTGGCTCAGATCATGAACTCCTTATTACCAAATTCAGACTTAAATTGAAGAAAGTAGGGAAAACCACTAGACCATTCAGGTATGACCTAAATCAAATCCCTTATGCTTATACAGTGGAAGTGAGAAATAGATTTAAGGGCCTAGATCTGATAGAGTGCCTGATGAACTATGGATGGAGATTTGTGACAGTGTACAGGAGACAGGGATCAAGACCATCCCCATAGAAAAGAAATGCAAAAAAGCAAAATGGCTGTCTGAGGAGGCCTTAAAAATAGCTGTGAATAAAAGAGACATGAAAAGCAAAGGAGAAAAGGAAAGATATAAGCATCTGAATGCAGACTTCCAAAGAATAGCAAGGAGAGATAAGAACACCTTCCTCAGCAATCACTGCAAAGAAATAGAGGAAAACAACAGAATGGGAAAGACTGGAGATCTCTTCAAGAAAATTAGAGATACTAAGGGAACATTTCATGCAAAGATGGACTCGATAAAGGATAGAAATAGTATGGACCTAACAGAAGCAGAAGATATTAAGAGGAGATGGCAAGAATACACAGAAGAACTGTACAACAAAGATCTTCATGACCCAGATAATCACAATGGGATGATCACTCAGCTAGAGCCAGACACCCTGGAATGTGAAGTCAAGTGGGCCTTAGAAAGCATCACTACGAACAAAACTAGTGGAGGTGATGGAATTCCAGTTAAGCTATTTCAAATCCTGAAAGATGATGCTGTGAAAGTGCTGTACACAATATGCCAGCAAATTTGGAAAACTCAGCAGTGGCCACAGGACTGGAAAAGTCAGTTTTCATTCCCATCTGAAAGAAAGGCAATGCCAAAGAATGCCCAAACTACCGCACAATTGCACTCATCTCACATGCTAGTAAAGTAATGCTCAAAATTCTCCAAGCCAGGCTTCAGCAATATGTGAACCATGAACTTCCAGATATTCAAGCTGGTTTTAGAAAAGGCAGAGGAACCAAAGATCAAATTGCCAACATCTGATGGATCATTGAAAAAGCAAGAGAGTTCCAGAAAAACATCTATTTCTGCTTTATTGACTATGCCAAAGCCTTTGACTGAGTGGATCACAATAAACTGTGGAAAATTCTGAAAGAGATGGGAATACCAGACCACCTGACCTGCCTCTTGAGAAACCTACATGCAGGTCAGGAAGCAACAGTTAGAACCGGACATGGAACAACAGACTGGTTCCAAATAGGAAAAGGAGTACGTCAAGGCTGTATATTGTCACCCTGCTTATTTAACTTATATGCAGAGTACATCATGAGAAACGCTGGACTGGAAGAAACACAAGCTGGAATCAAGATTGCCAGGAGAAATCTCAATAACCTCAGATATGCAGATGACACCACCCTTATGACAGAAAGCGAAGAGGAACTCAAAAGCCTCTTGATGAAAGTGAAAGAGGAGAGTGAAAAAGTTGGCAGAAAACTAAGATCATGGCATCTGGTCCCATCACTTCATGGGAAATAGATGGGGAAACAGTGGAAACAGTGTCAGACTTTATTTTTGGGGGGTTCAAAATCACTGCAGATGGTGACTGCAGCCATGAAATTAAAAGACGCTTATTCCTTGGAAGGAAAGTTATGAACAACCTAGATAGCATATTAAAAAGCAGAGACATTACTTTGCCAACAAAGATCCATCTAGTCAAGGCTATGGTTTTTCCAGTGGTCACGTATGGATGTGAGAGTTGGACCGTGAAGAAAGCTGAGCGCCGAAGAATTGATGCTTTTGAACTGTGGTGTTGGAGAATTCTCTTGAGAGTCCCTTGGACTGCAAGGAGATCCAACCAGTCCATTCTAACGGAGGTAAGTCCTGGGTGTTCATTGAAAGGACTGATGCTAAAGCTGAAACTCTAATACTTTGGCAACCTCATGTGAAGAGTTGACTCATTGGAAAAATCCCTGATGCTGGGAGGGATTGGGGGCCAGAGGAGAAGGGGACGACAGAGGATGAGAGGGCTGGATGGCATCACCGACTCGATGGACATGAGTTTGAGTAAACTCTGGGAGTTGGTGATAGACAGGGAGGCCTGGCATGCTGCAATTCATGGGGTCACAAAGAGTCAGACATGACTGAGCGACTGAACTGAACTGAACTGAGATATAGACAGCCTAGAGATGTTTTGATATTGTTGAAACTGAAAATACAGAGCTCACAGATGTCTGTCAAGAATTTAGGGGAAGGCAATGAGATGGGTAGATAGCATGTCTGACTCAATGGTCAGAACAAACTCTGAGAAATAGTGAAAGACAGAGAAGCCTGGCGTGCTGCAGTCCCTGGGGGTCACAAAGAATCGGACACAACTTATCGACTGAACAACAGCAATATACCCACAGAAACCTCTCTAGCTCTGTCTCTGTGTCTCAGAATTATGAACTCAAGCATATACTATCATTATGTAATATATTTTGTGAAAAAATCACAAAAAGTTTGTGGAAACTTTAATTAAAATCTCCATTTAATGGTGCAGATGTCAGTAAACTTATAGAGTGAGGACCAGATTCAAACCAAATTATCTCTTCCATAAAAGCCACAAGAACATTGGCAAAAACAGAATCAAAGCTTTTTTTAGGACTCTGGAAATTAACCAGGGGTTTGAAGCAATCTGGGGAATGCTTCTCTGGGAAAAACAGCTGATTATCAGTAAGGACTCCAGAACTTGTGGCAATTTAACTTGCACTATTCCCAGGTTCCCCGTCAGATCTGCAGTACCCTTGAAAACTGATAGTACACAGTCAGTTAAAAAACAAAACAAAACAAAACATTGAAGAAGCAGAACAGGATTATAGGGTTAGAGGTTCCTCAAAGCCCAGCCTCCAGGGAATTCTCATTATTTGACCTGTTAGCTCCCTGAAAGACCACATTAGCAAGGCTGATGTTATTTAACTTGATTCAGCACACACGGTACAAAAAGCCTCTTTCCCAAGGCATTTACTGAAAACCAGAGATTGCTCAGCCCTGCGGGTGCCTGAAGTGCTTTATAACAGGGCAAAAAAATTGGCTAACCAAAAACTTAATGAGAAAATCAAGGAATGAGATAGTCATTAGGTAGATCTAAAAAGTTCAAAAAATATTTCTAGGAAAGCCGAAGGCCATGCATAGGGCAGTACATATGCTCAGAAAAGCCCTGAAAATGCCCTTAACATCTCACTTCTGGCCCAACCTTGAGTCTGTGCAAGCAGAAACTAAAGTGCTAACACAGAGCTGTAAACTGCATGGCTAAGTGTTGAAAATATCAAATATATGCGTGAAGCTCTCAACAAAGACAGAGACTCATAGGTTCCAGGGGTCAAAAGAAATATCTGTCCAATTCTTAACTGATTGCTAAGCTAACTGAACGCAGCATTAGTGGCCACATATGGAAAAGAGTCCAGATTTTACATAATTCAGAAAATTCACTAAACAGTGACAAATAACACTGGAAAATGGGAAGAATCTTATTTCTACAGTTGTCACATGATGTTATTTAAAATGTCCATTTTTTAAAAATTGTAAGCCATGCACAGAAATAAGGTCCATAGAGGAAAAACAAAATAGAACAATCGATAGAAACTGAGCTTGCAGAAACCCAGAACTGCATTCACTAAACAACAACTTTAAATCAGGTACATCAAACGTGCTGAAAGCCCTAAATGAAACCATGTCTAAAGAACTAAAGCAAAACATGAAAATGATATCTAACCAAATACAAAATGTCTAAAATAGTTAGAAATTCTTTTTAAAAGAACCAAATATGAGTTATGGAGTCAAAATATTAGTTGAATAAGATTAATCTACATAGCCAAACAGCTCAACAAATGCCAAGGAGGAAAACTCAAAGATATATACACACAGACACATCATAATCAAACTGTCAAAGAGAAAGAAATGATCTTCAAAGCAGCAAAAGAGAAGCATCTCCCGGTTTCCAAGGGCTTGTCAACAAGGTTAACAGTGGATTTAGTTTCAGAAATCATGGAGACTAGTGAGGTGATACAAAGTTCAAAAAAACTAAAAATTAAAAGGAAGATTGTTAACCAAGAATTCTATATTAACTATCTTCTAAATATGAAACTCAAATTAAGATATTCTCAAATAAACTGATCTAAGACGACTTTTCCATAGCAAATCTGCCAAAACAAAATGTATTAGGGAGTTCTTAAGGCTGAAATGAATGAATATTAGATACTAAAGCTCACATAAAAAATTAAAGTGCACCATTAAAAATAATTATGTAAGTAAATACTAAAAAGCATATTTTTATTATAACAATTTCTTATATTTTGTAAAAGATAGCTGCATAAAGCATTAATTATGAATCTGGATTGATATGAACATGCAGTGTAAAGATACATAATTTGTAAGGCAATAACAGCAGAAAGGAGGGAAGAGGGAATGAGGCCATGAAGGAATAAAGTTTTGACATATTATTACAATTATGTTTTCATTAATAAAAGTAGGTTGATAAAATTGTGATATTGATTATTAATCCTAGAACCAATAAATTAATTTTTAAAATGGCATAGTAAAAGAAATAAAAGAGGAATTAAAATAGTACACAAGACCATACCTCTTTAATATAAAATAAGGTACTAACTGAGAAATAGATTAATAAAATATATATGACAAATAGAAAACAAATAACCAATTAAAGATGCAAATTTTACATTATAGGTATTTATTAACATTACACTTAAGTGGATTAAATATCAAAATTAAAATTAAAAGTTAAGTAGTAAACAGTTTAAGTGATTTAACTACATACTGATTCAAAGACACAAATAATTTGAAAGGATGAAAAAATATACATACCATGCGATATTAACAAAAGAAAACCTGGAATGGGCATACTAATATTAAATAAATAAAGTTAAAGACAAAATTGTTTACCAGAGACAAAGAACAGCATTTTATGATGATAAATCTAGCAACCTGTTAAGAAGATATAACAAATATAAATATATAAGCCTCTAAAAATAGAGTCCAAAATACATGAAGCAAAAAAAGGTAGAACTGAAAAAGTGAAAGCAGAGAAATGTATGATTCAATAATAATGGTAAAAGATTTCAGTACTACAATTCAATTATGTATTGAAAAATAATACTGAAGATTGGCAAAGGAAGACGAATAATATGTCAATTAGACCTGATGGATATTTATAGAATAGTACCACTCAAAAGCAGTAGAATACAAATTATTCCCCTGTGTACACACAGCATTTTCCTGGACAGAGTAGATGCTGTCCATAAAGTAAGTCTCAATGTATTTCTTTTCTTTCCTTTTTTGGCTGTGCCATGCAGCTTGTGGGATATCTCAGTACCCCAACCAGGGAGTGAAGACAAGCCACGGTATTGAAAGTACCAAACACCAACCAGTAGATGACCAGGAAAGAGCAATACACCTAAAAGATTTGAGATCATACAAAGTATGTTCTCTGACAATGGAATGAAATAAAATGAATAACAAAAAGAAATTTGGAGTATATACAGAAATATGGAAATTAAACAATACACTCATAAATAATAGTTTAAAAATGTCACCATGAAATTAGCAAATATTTGAAATGAAAGAAAATAAAACACAAAATACTAAAACTTACACATGCAGCAAAAGCAGTTTTCAAGGACAGGGAACTAGCTAAAGAAGAACAGATTAGCTCCAAAGCAAACAGAAGTAGGAATTAATGAGGGGAAATAAATAATAGAAAGATGGGGTTGCTAAGAGTTGGACAGGACTGAGCAGCTTCACTTTCACTTTTCACTTTCATGAACTGGAGAAGGAAATGGCAACCCACTCCAGTGTTCTTGCCTGGAGAATCCCAGGGACGAGGGAGCCTGGTAGGCTGCCATCTATGGGGTCACACAGAGTCGGACATGACTGAAGCGACTTAGCAGCAGCAGCAGCAGAGAAAAAAGCAAAACAAATAATTTTCATTGTTATCAACATAATTGAAAAATTCTTTGGATAGACTATCCATGACAAAAAGACTCAAATTATTAAAACTGGTAATAAAAAGGAGATAGTACTCATCTTAGAGAAACAAAAAGATTTTATGGAATTACTATAAACAATTGCTATAAACATGTCAATAAGTAACAAGATAAAATGAATAACTTTCTAGAAATATACAAAACTAAATCTGATTTTTAGAAATCAAAATTCTAGCTAGACATAAAAAAGGATTGAGTTTGTAATTTAAATATATATAAATATATATTTATTTATTCTCAAAGGAAAATTACAGTACCAGAGAGCTAAACTGGTGAATTCTATCATGCATTTTAAAATGAATTAACACTATTCTTTGCAAACTATGTTAAAAATTATACAAGGAGAAAATACTTCCCAGATCATTCTATAATGCTGGTACTATCTTTATAACAATACTAGGCAAAGTGTTAAAAGGCAAGCAAAACCAGAGAACTAAAGATCAATAAATACTGCCACACAATCCTCAACAAAATAGAAGATGATAATTCCAGAAGCATATGAAAAACATTATGCCCCACAACCATGCGAGATTTATGCAGGAATCCCAAGTTGATTCAACATATGACTATCAATATAATATATATAGAATAGGAAAAAGCCTATATATTTAATAAACGCAAAATGTAATCTCAATAGATACAGAAAAATCATTTGACAAAGTCCAACACACTTTCATGAGAAAAATCACCAACAATCTAAGAATGATAAAGTTAGCTATAAAAAGATACAGTAACTTTTTATGAAATTAAAAGACGCTTGCTCCTTGGAAGAAGGCTGTGACAAACCTAGACAGCATATTAAAAGGTAGAGATATTACTTTGCCAATTAAGGTCCATAGAATCAAAGCTATGGTTTTTCCAGTAATCATGTATGGATGTGAGAGCTCGACCATAAAGAAGGCTGAGCACTGAAGAACTGATACTTTCAAATTGCAATGCTGGAGAAAACTCCTGAGAGTCCCCTGGACAGCAAGGAGATAAAACCAGTCAATTCTTAAGGAAATCAACCTTGGAATAGTCATTGGAAGGACTGATGCTGAAGCTCCAATACTTTGGCCACCTGATGCAAAGAGCTGACTCATTGGAAAAGATCCTGATGCTGGGAAAGACTGAGGGCAAGAGGAGAAGCAGGTGAGGGAGACAGAATTAAGATGGTTGGATGGCATCACTAGCTCAATGGACATGAGTTTGGCAAACTCCAGGAGATAGTAAAGGACAGGGAAGCCTGGTATGCTGAAGTTCATGGAGTCACAGAGTTGGACATGACTGAGAAACTGAACAACTATATCCTAAATGGTGATAGACTGAAATGCCTCCCTCTGTGATCAGAAACCTGCCATATACATCCATTCTGATCACTTCTATTCAGAACTGCACTGCAGAACAGGAAATTATGGGAGGGAAAAAAGGAAAGAAAGGTATGCATTTTAGAAATAAAAATGGAAAATTATCTCTGTTTAAAAATGATCTGAACTTGTACACAAAAAATATCAAACAATCCACAAAATAAACTATTCAGTTCAGTTCAGTCGCTCAGTCATGTCCGACTCTTTGCGACCCCATGAATCGCAGCACGCCAGGCCTCCCTGTCCATCACCAGCTCCCGGAGTTCACCCAGACTCACATCCATGGAGTCAGTGATGCCATCCAGCCATCTCATCCTCTGTCATCCCCTTCTCCTCCTGCCCCCAGTCCCTCCAAGCATCAGAGTCTTTTCCAATGAGTCAACTCTTCGCATGAGGTGGCCAAAGTACTGGAGTTTAAATATAAATAAATTTATAAATAAATATATATATAAATATATTTATAAATAAATATATTTATTATTATTTAATAATAAATAAACTATTAGAGCTGATAAATGAGTTTAGCAAGTTGACAGATAAAAGATCTACACACAAAATTCAACTGCATTTCTACACACTAGCAGTGAACAATTTGAAAATAAAATTAAGAAAGCATTTGCAATTAAAATAGTATCAGCAGTAATAAAACACTTAGGAATAACTTAATCAATTTAGTTGTGCAAGAGAAGAGAAGTGTAAGACTTACACACTGAAAAGTACAAAACATTGTTGAAAGAAAGGAACAAAAGCCTAGATAAACAGAAACATCCTGTCTCCATGAACTGGAAAACTTAATCTTGCAAAAAGGATGTGAGCCCCAGCGTACTAAGTCACTTCAGTCATATCCGACTGTGTGGCCCTATGGACTGCAGCCCGCCAGGCTCCTCTATCAGTGGGATTCTCCAGCCCACTGGAGTGGATTGCCATGCCCTCCTCCAGGGGATCTTCCCAACCCAGGGGATCTTCCCAACCCAGGGATTGAAACCACAACTTTTATGTCTCCTGCATTGGCAGGAGGCATCTTAACCACTAGAACCACCTGGGAAACCCACAAAAAGGACAATACTCCCCAAACTGTTTATCAAAAATCTCATCTGCTGTTTTTCTAGAAACTGACTCAGTTCAGTTCAGTTCAGTCACTCAGTCGTGTCCAACTCTTTGCGACCCCATGAATCGCAGCACACCAGGCCTCCCTGGCCATCACCAACTCCCGGAGTTCACCCAGACTCACAACTATCGAGTCAGTGATGCCATCCAGACATCTCATCCTCTGTCGTCCCCTTCTCCTCCTGCCCCCAATCCCTCCCAGCATCAGAGTCTTTTCCAATGAGTCAACTCTTCTCATGAGGTGGCCAAAGTACTAGAGTTTCAGCTTTAGCATCATTCCTTCCAAAGAAATCTCAGGGCTGATGTCCTTCAGAATGGACTGGTTGGATCTCCTTGCAGTCCAAGGGACTCTCAAGAGTCTTCTCCAACACCACAATTCAAAACCGTCTATTCTTCAGTGCTCAGCTTTCTTCACAGTCCAACTCTCACATCCATACATGACCACTGGAAAAACCATAGCCTTGACTAGACGGACCTTTGTTGACAAAGTAAAGTCTCTGCTTTTTAATATGCAATTGAGCCTAAAAGTCATTTAGAAGTGTACAGGGCCCAGAATAGACAAAAGTTTTTATTATAAAGTACAAAGTTGGATAACTCTCTTCCTAATTTTAAGTTACATAAAGCTATAGTAATTTATATAGCATCAGCCTAAGGAGAGATGTATAGAGCAATAGTATAAAATTAGGAGTTTAGCTAGATGGATAGATACATAAATAGCTAGATACATAGTTGAATACATATACACATACCTGTTATCTCACACATCCATTGATTGTATAGAGATCTATATCAATATCTATCTGTATGCTAGTAATGAGTAGCACTGTCAATTTCTTATTTCAAAAAAAGGTTATTACTTTTGAAACACAGATTTAGGCTATGACTGAGGAACAATGGTCACCTCACAGAAGTATATCGAATTTCAGTATTAGTTATTTTATGTAAAAGAAAAATAGCCTTGCAAAAGGATATACTTTGCACTTTGTAAAAATCAGCAAAGATGCTGGGCCAACTAGAATTACTTGTGAAATTACATTTCCTCAGTCATATTATCATCTGACAGTTTTAAATATGTTTTATTAACTTCTCTGCAGTTATATCACAGATTACTGAAAATGACTATATCACATTTTTAAGAGTGGAAAAACAAAAAATTATGGTAGGACAGAGACAGTAACAGTTATGTCTTCCCAAATTTTGGGTGATCTATATCTATATGCAATAATGCAGACCTTTTTCTTTATCAATGTACCTAATTCTACATCATGTGGGCTACGACCTTCCTTCTAGACACTGATTGAAATGTATTGTATCATTGTCCTACGTTAGAGATTGAGTCACCTGCCTTGAGCTGTAACAACTGAATAGCCACTAACAAGGTAAATACATTTATCAAGCCCTAGAAGCTCCACTTCTGTTTAAAAAATAAATAAATAAATCCTTCATTACTTCCCAAAAGTGATCCTTGGGTAATGCCAAACAGGAATTAATACTTTCATTGATGAGAAATTAAGATTCTTCTTTTCCCTATGATGAAAATTTATAAAAATAGTGAAAAACATTACATAATGCCAATGCATTATAGTAACAACATATTAAAAACATGAAAGAAAAACTGTTTTATACCAAAAGTTTGGTGTCTGGTAGAAATGAGGGGACGGAGAAGGCAATGGCACCGCACTCCAGTACTCTTGCCTGGAAAATCCCGTGGAAGGAGGAGCCTGGTGGGCTGCAGTCCACGGGGTTGCTAAGAGTTGGACACGACTGAACGACTTCACTTTCACTTTTCACTTTCATGCATTGGAGAAGGAAATGGCAACCCACTCCAGTGTTCTTGCCTGGAGAATCCCAGGGACGGGGGAGCCTGGTGGGCTGCCGTCTGTGGGGTCGCACAGAGTCAGACACGACTGAAGCGACTTAGCAGCAGCAGCAGCAGCAGAAATAAGGGGAAGTCCTCAATTTTAATAATGATCATGGCCAACTCAGAAAATAATGATGCTGCTGTGGAATTAAATTGTCATTTCTTAACTGCATGGTTCAGGTAAGTAAATGACAACTAGGATAATTTATTAGTTTAAAATCCTCCAGGAGAGTCACTTTGTTAGTCTTTAATTGTATGAACCAGTGAAGTTACTCAGTCGTGTCTGACTCTTTGAGACCCCATGGACTGTAGCCTACTAAGCTCCTCCATCCATGGAATTTTCCAGGCAAGAGTACTGAAGTGGATCGTCATTTCCTTCTCCAGGGGATCCCTGGGTTGGGAAGATCCCCTTTACTGCATGGGCTTTTCCAACATGGCCATTTACTTCATAAAATCCATGGTTCAATACGCTAAAATGAAATCTCACATAACAATGCAAAATGGGAGTAACATTCCATCATCTTTTCCATAGGCTACTAGTGAGAAGAAAGCCAGAGACCCTGCCTACTTTCACGGGGAGGGGTCTCACAAGAATGTGAACACAAGAGGGTAGGGATGGTTGGATGTGACACTAGGGTCTGTCCACCACAATTCTCTTTGACTACTTTCAAATCCAAAAATTCATTCCAAATCCCTAAAAGCTTAGAAATCTATATAACAAAGGAGATATTAAAAGAAACCTCAAAATAAGGGAGATATTTTCTGGGACACATTTTGTGCTTCAAAAACTAATATGTATTGTTCGTTCAGGAATATCACTGTAATAACAATGAATTAATTGGTGTCAACATGCTGGAACTAATTTCCTCACCAGTATTCCATTGGTCATATTTGTGACCCTCATATCAAAAGCCCCTGCAACGGGAATACAAATGGAACACCCCCACCCACCCCCACCCCCCACCCCCACCACCCCAGATAGAGGCCAATTTGAAAAAAGCAACCACGAGTTTCATTGTCATCTCCCATACATGGAGGTTGTATGCATCCTTATGCTTTTGTATTCTGGGAATAGCATTCTTTTGCTTCTAAAACTGGTTGGCTCAGCTGCTGGAGCCTTGAGGACCTAATTAATCCAAGGCCAAGATAGAACATTCTCTCTCATTATTTTTTTTTTCAACTGCAATTATTTGAGGCTGAAAACATACGCCTCTGTGATATACTAGGGATGAGTGGATCCATGCCTGTCAATTGTATATATCTGAAAGCAGGCAAAGATCCAGAAATCCCCCACTTAAAAGTAGATATACTACTATACTTTATTCTCTTTCATTTTGAAAGATGAAATTATGCATTACACTCGTGTCTCAAATTGATGGCAGAATGATTCAAAGGCAAATATTTGTTGCAGCTTTTGACCCAGTATTGAAACACTTCAGAAGCCAAATCTCAATTCTGTGATAAATTCCTAGGAAAGAGAGCCGGAAGATATCAAGTGGAAAGATGGCATTCGTAGATTGAGGGGGCAAGACATGTTTGGTTGCCAGGAAACAGGCAACATGACCCACAGGTATTTGTTTCCTGTTTTGATTCTCAAATCTACTTTTTGTGCTGACCTATCTGAAACACAACCAAAAAATTAGTTTTTACTACTACAGAGTTAGTTATCTTGAAAATATAAAGCATTTTTAAAATATTTTTTCATCTTCTTTGCTCATTATGAAGATAAATAGGGATGCTGCTGTAAAAATCTCACTATCCACTCCCTCCCCACACTGCCTGTCCCACCTCCACCATGCAGCCTTCAGAGGTAAACTCAATCTATTAGGCATTTTCATCAAGTACAAATTCTTAAAAACCAACTGGGGGAAAAATTACACCAGCTAAAAAGAATCTGATGGTTTGAGTGGGAGGTGGAATGGGATAAGAGAAGAGAAAGAAAAAACATGGAAAATGACTTAAATAAGAGGGCAGAATGGTACACTTCAAGTGGTTTTAATGAATGGAATTTTAAAAGGATGTCCATTCAGCAGTTCCCAATTCTGGCTGCACATTAGAGCTACCTAAGGTGTCTCTAAAAATGCTAATACTAGGGCCTAATCTAATTACCCCCATATCTCTAGAGGTGGGACCCCTGCATGGGCTTAATCTGAAAGCATTCCAGGTGATTGTAATGTGCAGCTATGGTGGAAAACCTCTGCCTAAAGCCAGAAAATATCAATTTTATATGAACACAAATGCCTCCCTCAGTGCTAATCTTCTTGGGCCATACTTGTGAATTCTGGGACACATCCATAAATTGAAATCAAACCCTCTGGGGTGGTGGCTTGAATATTTTACAGTCTCAGAGTGATGATGATACAACTCTCTTGACTGATCTATGATTCACTGGCTTTTAGAAACAACTGCTATAGGCTGATGATCTTGCTTCTTTTTTCTTGTTAACCAAGAAAACATTTGGGGTTTAAGATGTAACATAGTGTCTTGAGGGGAAAATTTATATTGTTTACTAGACCCACAAACATTTATATCACATCTACTCTGAGCTTCCATATACAAAGATACAGACAGTGACTGCAGCCATGAAATTAAGACACTGTTCCTTGGATAAAAAGCTATGATAAACCTAGATAATATATTAAAAAGCAGAGGCATCACTTGGCTGACAAAGGTCTGTATAGGCAAAACTATAATTTTCCCAGGAGTCATGTATGGATGTGAGAGCTAGACTATATAGAAGGCTGAGCACTGAACAATTGATGCTTTTGAACTGTGGTCCTGGAGAAGACTCTTGAGTGTCCCTTGGACAGCAAGGAGATCAACTCAGTCAGTCCTAAAGGAAATCAACCCTGAACACTCACTGGAAGGACTGATGCTGAAGCTCTAATACTTTGGCCACCTGATGCAGAGAGCCAGCTCATTGGAAAAGACCCTAATGCTGGGCAAGATTGAGGGCAGGAGGAGAAGGAGGCAGCAGATACACACACACATAAATAAATATATTTAAGCATAGATGAATAAGAGAGAAAGTTAAAAGAACCCAACAAAATTGATGTCTGTTTTTCAAAAACTAATTTAAGGCTCATAAAACAAAAGCTTGTTTTACATTTATGTTCATGAACTTTTTCAATGGATTATGAGTCAGTTGCGATAGATGTTTAAGGTAAAAATGTTTTTGATGAAATGTTTCAAAACTAGTTAAATCAAACACTTCCAGAGACTAACCTTACCTTTGACCTCAGAAATCATCCTAAACATGAGTATTATATTTCTTTCTAGATACCTAAAACCATTTAGGACATGAACTTCCACAACACCACAGTTAAGAAAGAAACTCAGACCATATTTGCACCACACTGCCTGAAATCCATGGCAGTGTCTTTTCAGGTTCCCTGAATTCTTCTTTTATTTTCTTTCATATGTATGTTTCCTAAGCTTTAAAAAACATTTTTTTTCCTTCTAAATCATGTAAAATATACACAGAAGTAAAAAGGATCGTGTAATAAACTCCCAAAATCCATCACATACTTTTAACAATTATTAACAAACACGTGGTCAATCTTATTTTATGCAAACTTCCTATGTTTTTCATCCTCTTTCCAAATTGGGTTATCATCATTTCTTCTGTGAAGACTTCTGTATAAAATTCTTAAAAGTGGAATTTGAGTTTTACTAATAAAATTCAAAATAACTCTGAAATATCAAATATCTAGTCACTATTTAAATTTCTTCTTCTTCTTCTTTTTTTTTTTTTTTTGTATAGTGAAAGTGAAAATCGCTCAGTCATGTCCAACTCTTTGCAACCCCATGAACTATAAAGTCCATAGAATTCTCCAGGCCACAATACTGGAGTGGGTAGCTGTTCCCTTCTCCAGAGGATCTTCCAACCCAGGGATCAAACCCAGGTCTCCCACATTGCAGGCAGATTCTCTACCAGCTGAGTCACAAGGGAAGCCCTTCTGTATAGTAAGTTTCTTTAAATTACAATCTAAAGAAATACCACCGTTTCAATATAAATACTTTGACTTCCTTTTAAAATTTTTTAGTAAACTTTATTTTGAATTGTTTTAGATTTATAGGAAATTTGAGAAAATAGTACAAATATTCACATATGTCACACCCATTTTCCTCTACTAACATTCTGCATTTCTATGGTGGCGCGAGTGGAAAAGAACACATCTGCAAATGCAGCAAACATAAGAGACGATGGTTTGAACCCTGGGTAGGGCAGATCCCCTGGAGCAGGGCATGGCAACCCATTTCAATATTCTTGGCTGGAGATCCCCTTGGACAGAGGAGCCAGGAAGGCTTCAGTCGACAGGGTCGCAAAGTGTCGGACACAACTGAGGTGTCTTAGCACGCATGCATTACTATCATCAGATCAGTCGCTCAGTAGTGTCTGACTCTTTGCGACCCCATGAACCGCAGCACGCCAGGCCTCCCTGTCCATCACCAACTCCCGGAGTTCACTCAGACTCATGTCCTTCGAGTCAGTGATGCCATCCAGCCATCTTATCCTCTGTCGTCCCCTTCTCCTTCTGCCCCCAATCCCTCCCAACATCAGAGTCTTTTCCAATGAGTCAACTCTTCGCATGAGGTGGCCAAAGTACTGGAGTTTCAGCTTTAGCATCATTCCTTCCAAAGAAATCCCAGGGCTGATCTTTAGAATGGACTGGTTGGATCTCCTTGCAGTCCAAGGGACTCTCAAGAGTCTTCTCCAACACCACAGTTCAAAAGCTTTGGTGCTCAGCCTTCTTCACAGTCCAACTCTCACATCCATACATGACCACAGGAAAAACCATAGCCTTGACTAGATGGACCTTTGTTGACAAATGTCTCTGCTTTTGAATATGCTACCTAGGTTGGTCATAACTTTCCTTCCAAGGAGTAAGTGTCTTTTAATTTCATGGCTGCAGTCACCATCTGCAGTGATTTTGGAGCCCAGAAAAATAAAGTCTGACACTCTTTCAACTGTTTCCCCATATATTTCCCATGAAGTGATGGGACCGGATGCCATGATCTTCGTTCACTATAATTAATAAAGCAATATTGATATATTGGGCTTCCCTGTAGCTCACACAGTAAAGAATCTGCCTGCAATGCAGGAGATCCAGGTTCGATGACTGGGTTTGAGAAGATTCCCGGGAGAAGGGAATGGGAATCCACTCCAGTATTCTTGCCTGGAGAATCCCATGGACAGAGGAGCCTGTCCATGGGGTTGCAAAGAGTTGGACACGACTGAGTGACTAACCATACAATAGAGTCCATACTTTACTTAGATTTCCTTAGATTTTTCCTAATGTCTTTTTCTGTCCCAGGACCCCAGGTAAAATACCTCATTACATTAGTCATCACGTCTCCTTTGACTCTTCTTGGCTGTGACAGGTCTTCCTTTTCCTTGTTATCGATGACCTTGACAGTTTTGAAGATTACTAGTCAAGCATTTTGTAGAATGTCCCTCTCCTTGAATTTGTTGGATAGTTTCTCAAAATTAAATTTAATTATGAATTTGGGGAGAAGACCACAGAGATAAGGTTTCATCCATCATACCCAAAGCATGTACTATCTCCAAAGCCTGCCAATGTTAATGTTGACCTTGATCACCTTGCTGAAGTATTTTCTCCACTATGGGGTTATTCTCTTCTTGCCATCTAGCTTTTTCCATACTGTACTCTTTGAAAGGGAAGCACTTATATGCTGTCCATACTTAAGGACTGAGCAATTATTCTTTGCCTTCTTGAGGGCAGAATATTCACATAACTATTTGGAATCCTTTTGCATGGAGCAGTTTTCATTTCTCCTCTATTTATATATGGTTTCAATTGTTTTTATCAGTATGAACTCATAAATATCTATTTTATCTTTTGGGTTATAAAACAACATATTTTGTTTTGTGCTTATAATTCAATATAACTTTTTCTTGCTCAAAGTTTTCTAGGTATAGCCCTCGGAGTCGCCTCTTCAATAGCCTTCTGTGTTTCTGGAACACGCCCTTGATTTATTTTTAAGTACTTACTTTCAGGCAAAGTAAATCTCTAGCCTTATCATGTATATTTCATACTGCAGTCAACCGATTCTCTAAGGATCTTGGCTCCATTTATTGGAGAATCATATTAGAAACCAAAATGTGGGTACTAGATGTGCTCATTGTTACTGGGGTATCATTTTCTAAGCATTCTCAGCTAACACAGCAAAGAAAACATACTTGTGTATATTACTCATGTACATTCACATATCTATTTATATTTCTATGTAACCATTTTTATGTATATTAAGTTAAATATAAATTAACATTGATGTCTCCAACTCCAAGTTCAATGAGATTTGACAAATGCATACTTTCATATACCCACATATGGTATCATACAAAACAAATGCTGCTGCTAAGTCACTTCAGTCGTGTCCGACTCTGTGCGACCCCATAGACAGCAGCCCACCAGGCTTCCCCGTCCCTGGGATTCTCCAGGCAAGAACACTGGAGTGGGTTGCCATTTCCTTCTCCAATGCATGAAAGTGAAAAGTGAAAGTGAAGTCGCTCAGTCGTGTCCGACTCTAGCCACCCCATGAACTGCAGCCCACCAGGCTCCCCCATCCATGGGATTTTCCAGGCGAAAGTACTAGAGTGGGGTGCCACTGCCTTCTCCGAACAAATAAACCAACCTAAAAAGTCCTCAGTGTTTTGCCTGTTCAATCCTCCTTTCTCCTTCCAAATTCCTGACAACCACTGATGTTTTTAAACTGTATATACAGTTTTACCTTTACCAGGATGTCAGATAATTATAATCATATGTTATGTAACTTTAGACTGTCTGTTTTCATTTAGAAATGTGTACCTAATATTTATCCATGTCGCATCTTCATGACTTAATAGCTCATTTATTTTTATCACTGAAAACTTCACTGTATGGATATACCACAGTGTGTTTACGCATTCAATTACTGAAAGACATTTTAATTACATTTAGTTTTTTGCAATTATAAAATAAAGCTGTTATTAACATTGCATGCAGTTTTAAGTACACAGGTATTTTCAAATGAGTTGGATAAACACCCATTAGCACAATAGCTGCATCATATAGTAAGACTTTAGTTTTGTAAGAAAATGACAAGCTGTCTTCCAAATTGAAGTAACATTTTGAATTCCACCAGTAATTAATGAAGAGTTTCTGTTGCTTCACATTCTAAACAGAAATAAGTATTTTCCGTCTTGTCTTTTAATCAATGTTTCTCTTCCTGATTTTTATTTCCTTGCAAATAATATGTCACAGAAACTGGATTTTTGTTCTCTGCTATTTTATGGATTTTTAAAAATTTGTATCCCCATGTTCCTTCATTTCCTATATTGCTTGGAACCAAATGTTAAATCTAGAATCATGATCAGATTCAAATTTGATTTTTTTGGCAAGAACATTTCATAGGTGGTTAAGTATGTTACCTATTACATTTCAATCAGTGACATAATTTTTGGTTGACTGTCTTTTTGTGACCTTAAGCCTGACAAGTAGGCTTAGGTATAATCAATCTGAAACGTCATTTATAATGGTACCTATAGGTTATCTTCTGATGAATTTTGTTAGCATCCACTGCTTTGATCCATTATTAACAGCCATCTCCCATTTTTAATCAGTGCCCCAATGGAAATTACTGGATTTGTATTTTCACACCTGTTCTTAGGATTTCTCTAGCTTCTTTTGCTATTACAAAGCGAATGCTTTGCTCACAAGTATTACTTTTAATGGAAAATACCAAATATTTGTTTTAAAACTATGGCCCTCATTAGAATCAGATCTGACTCCACAGTGGAACTTTTTATGCTTCAATATTCTGTGATAATTCAATACCTTCCACCAACTTTACCTGCTCTGTACTCTTTAAAAAATTGTGACATTTTATGTTCTTACTTTATGTCTCTGACCACATTTATGCCTGGCAGAACTCTCTATAAACTCTGTCTCACGTCATAAATCAGGACCCGGAGCTCTTTAATCATTCTCCTCTTTTCTAAACTGTCTTTGATTTATTCATTTGGCATCTTTCAATCAATGTGCTATCCAAAACCCAAAGCCATATTTGCAAAGGGACAATTACAATTGACATCTACCACAAAAGATTATTTTACAGATTAACGGAAATAATCTACATATAGCTACTATCACAAATACTTAAAAATAGCTTGCTCTTAACTCAAATTTTGTGTCCTATTTCAAGGAAACTTCTTTTGTACATATAAAAGTATGCCTTCTCAGAAGGTTGATTAACACTGTATTGCATTTTTATGGTGGAAAATTTGAAAAAATCAGCACTCACAAAAAATAAAGATCATTAGTAATCCTAACACACAATAATAATAATGATTATAATTTTAAGTTGCCTCCTGCACTTTTCTGCATACTGTTTATATAGCTAAGCACATGCTATATAGAAAACTTTGCATTTTGATTTTTAATTAATTTATCATATCATTTTATATCTTTTAAAATACATAGTAAATATTACACAATGTTATTCTATATAGCATTTATGCAATGCTTTTAACAAAATTTTCTCAATCTCAATTTTTCAGGTCTATTTGAGCAAACTCTGGGAGATAGCAAAGGACAGAGGAGCCTGGTGTGCTGCAGTCCATGGGGCTGCCAAGAGTCGGACACGACTAAGTAACTGAAGAACAACAATGACCCTATTACACCTTCTCTCCTATCCAAATCCTTAATATCACACCAGTATGTATCATATCCTTTCAAACTTAAACACCTCTTTCCCCTCTATTGCATCAAACCATCCCTAGGGAAACTCTCTTAAGAATCGAACACCCTAAAACAAGAAAATATATCTATTTTCAAAAATGAAGGAAACAGCCTCTTAGACTACAGCATTCAGAGCTGAATTGAAGCCCAGGTTCCAATAATTTGTCTCACTTTTAGTTACTAGATCACTTTATTTTCAAATTCTATCAATTTCCTACTTTACATTTAAAAGAAAGAAAAATGGCCATTGAGTTCTAGTCTTATTGGCATGCATAAATGTGTTACATTTTTCACTCTCCTAAACTGATAAAAGTTTCTACCAACAAAATTATCTCTTTGAGATCTCAAATGATTTAATAAATTCAGCTTCATTTTAGACTCAAATAAATCAAAATTTCTTACTTGCTCCCAAACTAGATACTTTGCTGTTGATTTTCTACTGTTTGAGACCTTAAGTAGCTTTCAACCCACAAGGCACTACTCATTTTCCAGAAAATTTGAACTGATGTAAAATTCACTAGAGACTATCACATATAATAAAATAAAAACATATTACCATCACTTCCTTTCCATAGTCTATTAATTTGGTAATCCTATCAAAAAGCTATTATATCCCATCTGTCAATTTTTTTCTTTATAAACCAATTCTATTTATTGTTCATGATTTTGTTACCTTTGAGAGGTTTTTTACAGGTTCTTCTTTTAATAGTTGTCCCATTATTGAAGGATATAAGTTACATTCACTGAGCCATAATTACCATGATAGCGGTTATTTCTATCCTAGAAAACTGATACAATGTCGGCATTCAATTCTGTCATTTCCCAGTTCTCAGTAAATTTTCACAAATAACCATCAGCAGTGGTTCAGTAAATTTTCCAACAAAACCCATTAACACTTCAGA
Organism: Bubalus kerabau; assembly: GCF_029407905.1. Taxonomy (NCBI): domain Eukaryota; kingdom Metazoa; phylum Chordata; class Mammalia; order Artiodactyla; family Bovidae; genus Bubalus; species Bubalus kerabau. The sequence continues at coordinate 29,659,509 of NC_073645.1, forward strand.
TGACAGATCATTCAGACCTTACACACTTATTTTACCCAAGTGTACTCTTACCTGTTTTTAATCAACAGCTATTTTTGAAAGTATTATGTTACATTGAAATCCTAGAGTGAAAATAATGATTTTGTATAACATAATTTCTTTGCGTGAAATAAAATACCCATATTCACTCTGTACAATAAGAATGGCAATATTCTGAGGAGATACACATAGGAGTTCATAACACAGTGTGAAGTCTGTATTTACAGAGCATCTCTTTCCTACTCTGAATATTCCAACTTGTACCATCCCCCCTTGGTTCTATGGAAGATACACTGTTCCTGTCCTGTGACTTCTCTTATAGCTTCTGAATATGAAAATGAAACACCTAAATATAAATAACCAAATATGTAATCCACATTTTGTTGTTGTTTTTCAGTCACTAAGTTGTGTCCACCTCTTTGCAACCCCATGGACAGCAGCATGCCAGGCTTCACTATCCTTCACTGTCTCTGGAGTTTGCTCAAACTCATGCCCATTGAGTTGGTGATGCTATCCAACCGTCTCATCCTCTGTTGCCCTCTTCTCCTTCTGCCCTCAATCTTTCCTAGCATCAGGGTCTTTTTCAATAATTCAGTTCTTTAGATCAGGTGGCCAAAGTATTGGAGCTTTAGCATCAGTCCTTCCAAAAAATATTCAGGGTTAATTTCCTTTAGTATTGACTGGTTTGATGCACATTAAATGGGTTGAATAGTGATTCCCCAAAAAGTTATGCCCATGTCCTAACCTCTAAAATCTATAAATATAATTTTGTTTGGAAAAATATCTTTGTAGATATTATTAAGTTAAGAATCCTGGGATGATTGAGGTGTTCTTATAAAAGAAAGGCAGAAGGAAACTTGAGAAACAGGGATATACTGAGGACAAGGTCATGTGCAGATGGAGGCAGAAGTTACAGTAGATCAGATCAGATCAGATCAGTCGCTCAGTCGTGTCCAACTCTTTGCAACCCCATGAATCACAGCATGCCAGGCCTCCCTGTCCATCACCAACTCCCGGAGTTCACTCAGACTCATGTCCATCGAGTCAGTGATGCCATCCAGCCATCTCATCCTCTGTCGTCCCCTTCTCCTCCTGCCTCCAATCTCTCCCAGCATCAGGGTCTTTTCCAATGAATCAACTCTTCGCATGAGGTGGCCAAAGTACTGGAGTTTCAGCTTTAGCATCATTCCTTCCAAAGAAATCCCGGGGCTGATCTCCTTCAGAATGGACTGGTTGGATCTCCTTGCAGTCCAAGGGATTCTCAAGAGTCTTCTCCAACACCACAGTTCAAAAGCATCAATTCTTCGGCGCTCAGCCTTCTTCACAGTCCAACTCTCACATCCATACATGACCACAGGAAAAACCATAGCCTTGACTAGATAAACCTTTGTTGGCATTGCTACAACACAAAAACACCAAAGATTACTGGCCACCAACATAGGATACAGACATTGAATGGATAGTGCGTTAGAAAGAACTGATCCTTCTAATACATTGATCCTGTACTCAAAAACTTTGAGTTAAAGTTCTGTTGTTTTTAACCCCTACAGTTTGTGGTAAATTCTTTACAGCAGCCATAGGAGACTAAAGCAGATTGTTTGAGGGGAAATGGTAAACCTGTGGTCAATAATACCTAAATACACAAAATTCTCTTTTTTATCCATTTATGTTCAAGTAAAATAAAAGTATAAAATTATCTTTTAACTGGGATCTTTACAAATGCGGCATTGTTTGTGATGATAGGTTTTATTTTCTAATTTTTTTCAGAGTCACAGTCTTATATCTATATTCCAATAGATTCATGTAGGAGGTAAGTTGGAAAAATGGCTCTTTCCCTAAAATAGTCTAATGTTATCGGTGCTCAGAGTCAGTTACTTTAACCTTTGGAAAGTTTGAAGGATATATGAGTTTATTTTTTCCCCTCACCAGATATTGGTATAATTCTGATCCCTAGCACATAGACTTTAATAGGATTTGAGTACAAATGAAGAAAACAGTTGTAAAACTTAAAAAGTGAGTTGATGCTGGGGAAGGCCTCAGTTTAATGTAATTGCCCCAGGAAGAGATTAAAATATTAATAGGTCACAAGTTGCATGTGTTTCACTGCAAAGTAATAAAGTAACTCATCCAAAACTATTCTTCTAGGTCTTCACAACATGGGGGATACAATCCCTTCTAAGCTGTGTCCTTGATATATCATAGTTCATTTGTAGCACTCTGACAGGGAAAGTCATCTAACTGGCTTCCAAGTCAAGGCATTTCCACTGAGCAAATTTTCCTAGTCTTCCTTATGAATGAGGAATCTTGGAAACAATGTTAAATAAACCAGAAATTATAATAGTCAATGATGACAAAGTCAAAGGCCAAGATATAGAATGGAAGAGATTAAAAGGGAACTGGCAGAGCTAAATGAGAGAACAAGTAATATATTTTAAATGATTTGTGATGAAGAGCTAATTGTAATGAACAAAATGTAATACCACCAATCATAAATAAGTGAAGGAAACAGAAGTAATTACAGATACCCTGTAAAAATTGCTGTCATAAATTTACAAAGTTATTAATGGTACTGACGCCTATCGCCATAAACCAAATACATTAAAAGACATAGAAAAACAACATAGTATAAGGAAATAATTGGAATTAGGTTCAGGAAAGTAACAAAAAGCCTGAACTCTTTATACTTTAAGTTAAATAAAAGCCTCTATTATATATAAATATATATTAGTTTGTCAATCCAGGCCTGGTAGGTGACTTTGTTTCAAAAAGTTTTCAGGGACCTATATTTCCTCTGATTATCTACTCCACTATCATAAAAGAATAACTTTAATTCTCACAATCCAAGAGGGGATTCCAGAAACCAAAGGGACATTTCAACTGTAGAAAGAAAAAACAGAGGAAAACAGGTCAGCCATATCTGACATGGAACATACATTGTCTCCAAGTGCACATGAAAACTCACTAACATAGACCATATTCTGGGCCATAAAATAAACTGTGCAAGTCTGAAAAACTTGAACCCATAAAAAATATCTTTTCTTATTATAATGAAATTCATAAATCAATCATCAAAAAATAAAGGAAAAGTGAAAATATTTGAAAATTAAGCAATATACATCTCAAAAAACCTCAGGTCAATGAGAAAAATTAAGGAATAAAATTAGAAAATATTTTATCTGAATAGGAAAACACAACATATAAAATGTTGTGCGATGCTGCTAAAGCAGTGCACTGGAGAAATTTTTATCAATAAAGTAAAGAGATGTGGGAAATGGGGAGATTTAAGCCAAGGGAAATGGCAACCCACTCCAATGTCCTTGTCTGGAAAGTCCCAGGGACGGGGGTGCCTGGTGGGCTGCAGTCTCTGGGGCCGCACAGAGTTGGACACGACTGAAGCGACTTAGCAGCAGCAGCAAGCCAAGGGGGGCAAAGTTTCAGTTACATAAGATGAAGGAGTTCTAGGATACTAGCATCCAGCACATTGACTATGGTTAATAATGAATTGTATAACTGAAATTTGACAAGAGAGTAAGTCTTAAGTGTTCAGCACACACAAAATGCAACTATTTGAGGTTATGAATATATTAACTAGGTTAATAATGATGATTATTTCACAATGTATACATATATTGAAGTATTAGATTGTACAACTTAAATATATATACAATTTCTTTTTGCTGACTATATACTAATAAAGCTAGGGGAACAAAAAACTGTTTTGAAAGAAAAGTCTAAGATTCCACATTAAGAAATAAGAAAAACAAGAAAACAAAAACAAAATAAACCCAAAGCAAGCAGAAGAAAATAAACAATAAATAGTAAAAAGTACTGAAATTGAAAATTGAAAAATAGAGATCCAGGAAGAGATCAATAAAATTGGTAAACCTCAAACAAGACAGACCCAAGGAAAATATCAAAACTAATTTTATAAGGTTTGAAAGTGTGGCTATTGCTACAAATCTTATAAGTATTAAAACCATAATGAGGGACTACTATAATAACTATATATATATAGTTGACAATTTGGATCCAATGCCTTGAAAAATCACAAATTGCCCTAACTCAAACAAGATAAATTAGATAACTGGATAAAATTTAAGTTACTAACTATACTGAATTCGGATATAAATCTTTCTGAAATAGAAATATTCAGGCCCAGATTGTTTCACTGGTGAATTCTACCATTCACTAGAGAAGACATTACCTCTATTCTATATAAACTCTTCCAGATTCTAAAACAAGGAGCCATTCCCTACTCATACAAAGAGGCCATAATTAATGATTTAAAACCAGACAAAACAGTACAGGAAAACTACAGGATAATGTATTTAATAAAAATATATGCCGAGTCCTTAATCAAACTTTTAAGGGAATCAAATTTAGCAACATATAAAATAGTAATACATATCAACCAAAAAGATTTTATCCAAAAATGCAAGATTTGTTTAACATCTGAAAAAAAATTCAATGTAATTCATCTTATTAATGATCTAAAAGAGAAAAACCACATGACTCTCAACTGATTTTAAAAAGGACTTAACAAAATTCAGTATATGTTTGTGATAAAATTTTTCAGCAAACTATAAATAAAATTCCTAAGGAAATGATAAAGGACATCTATGCAACAATTAAACCTACTGCTAATATACCTGATTCTTACTGTTTTTTTAAATTATTATTATCAGTAACAAGGCAAGAATATCTCCTCTCACTATTGGTAACCAACTTTATATTAGAAATTCTATTAATAGCTTAATAAGTCAAGAAAAATAAAGCTATGCACAATATTGTATTGTTTAATGTAAATTAACAAAATGTTCAGTTCAGTTCAGTCACTCAGTCATGTCCAACTCTTTGCAACCCCATGAACCGCAGCACACCAGGCCTCCCTGTCCATCACCAACTGCCAGAGTACAACCAAACTCATGTCCATTGAGTCAGTGATGCTATCCAACCATCTCATCCTCTGTCGTCCCCTTCTCCTCCTGCCCTCAATCTTTCACAATATCAGGGTCTTTCCAAATGAGTCAGCTCTTCACATCAGGTGGCCAAAGTATTGGAGTTTCAGCTTCAACATCAGTCCTTCCGATGAACACCCAGGACTGACCTTTAGGATGGACTGGTTGGATCTCCTTGCAGTCCAAGGGACTCTCAAGAGTCTTCTCCAACACCACAGTTCAAAAGCATCAATTCGTCGGTGCTCAACTTTCTTCACAGTTCAACTCTCACATCCATACATGACCACTGGAAAAACCATAGCCTTGACTAGATGGACCTTTGTTGACAAAGTTAATGTCTCTGTTTTTTAATATACTGTCTAGGTTGGTCTAACTTTCCTTCCAAGGAGTAAGCATCTTTTAATTTCATGGCTGCAATCACCATCTGCAGTGATTTTGGAGCCCAGAAAAATAAAGTCAGCCACTGTTTCCACTGTTTCCCCATCTATTTGCCATGAAGTGATGGGAGCGGATGCCATGACCTTCTTTTTCTGAATGTTGAGCTTTAAGCCAACTTTTCACTCTCATCTTTCACTTTCATCAAGAGGCTCTTTAGTTTTTCTTCACTTTCTGCCATAAGGGTGATGTCATCTGCATATCTGAGGTTATTGAGATTTCTCCTGGCAATCTTGATTTCAGCTTGTGCTTCTTCCAGCCCAGCGTTTCTCATGATGTACTCTGCATATAAGTTAAACAAGCAGGGTGACAATATACAGCCTTGACATATTCCTTTTCCTATTTGGAACCAGTCTGTTGTTCCATGTCCAGTTCTAAATGTTGCTTCCTGACCCCAAGAGGAGGTCAGGTGATCTGGTAGTCCCATCTCTTTCAGAATTTCCCACAGTTTATTGTGATCCACACAGTCAAAGGCTTTGGCATAGTCAATAAAGCAGAAATAGACATTTTTCTGGAACTCTCTTGCTTTTTTGATGATCCAGTGGATGTTGGTTATTTGATCTCTGGTTCCTCTGCCTTTTCTAAAACCAGTACAAATTGGAAAGAAAGAAATGTGTCCCTATTTGCAAATGACAGTTTTGCCTACCTAGAAAAATCCCAATAAATCTACCCAAGAGAAATTTCTCTATTAAGTGAGATTATCAAGGTCAAAATTTACAAAGTCAACATACAAAATCAATCACATCTCTACATATTATCAATGCATGATGGTATATTTATATTTAATAAATAATACCAGTTCAAAAATTAATAGATTTACAATAAAATATTTTGTTATAAATCTGGGATAATATGTACAATTTTAGTCTAAAATCTACAAAACTCTGATAAAATAAATCAAAGAAGATCAAAATAAAAGCATATACTGTGTTCACAGATTTGAAGATTCAACATAGTAAAAAAATCTTTAAATACTAGTTCTAGATATCTGATACTGTTTATCACGTTCTCCTTTCTGCTTTCAGTTCAATCTCGAGTCTTCATCATCCAAAGAAGGCAAGAGAAAACATAGTCAGCTGGAGTGAAATATTCTGAAACTGCATGTGATCACTGACAAATGTAAAATGGTTGCCCTTGGTTGGAGAAGGTCAAGTTAAGAGCTTTGAAAGCATTTGTGAAACAAGAAAATCAATAGTTTTGTGTATTTAATGTCTCCTCTGCAAGCAAAGTCACAGAAGAAAAACAATGCCACTTTGTGTGTAGTGTTCCACAGAAGATAAATCCTTTCAAATGATCTGAGTTGGAGGTATACATTATCTGAGAATTGGCAATTTAGTGCAAGCTGATAAATCATTTCACTTGACCGAAAAACATGCAGAGAAGATGTGATAAAATGGCACCCAATGTACACTCTCTTGACATGCATATTTTACATAGATGACTGATGGCTTTTTTCACTCCTTCTCTGAAACATAAATTTAATATACTATTTCAGATATGGGAAGCAATTTTTTTTTATTCACAATTCAACCACGTTGAAAATATTAAATGTCAACAAGTTTTGTTGTTGTTTTATTTGTTAACAGTAACGTGTTTTTGGACTTCCCAGGTGGGGCTAGTGGTAAAGAACCCACCTGCCTATGAAGGAGATAAAAGAGACATGGGTTTGATCCTTGGGTTAGGAAGACCCCCTGGAGGAGGGCATGGCAACCCACTCCAGTATTGTTTCCTGGAGAATCCCATGGACAGAGAAGCCTGGAAGGCTACAATCCATAGGCTCACAATGAGTTGAATATGGCTGAATAAAAACTTAGCACTCAATGCATTTCTAATGTGGTCATTTTACATCCAAGTAAACTGTCCATGCACATCCATTCTAAGACTTAATTTAACATGCAAGTATAGATCTAAATTATTTATGCAAATAAATATAATTTACAAATCTTATGTACAAATCCCAATGTAACTTCCATTTATACTCCAACCCTCACTGTTGTAACTCAGGGCCTACATGCTCTTTTCTTACCCTAATACTAGCCCCTTAAGGTATATTTCTAATCTATTTTTCCCAGCTCCATGGCATTTATATACAATGCCAATGTCAAGCTGTTCTTTTTTTTTTAGTTTTTTTTCTTCATGAAACACTGTTCTCTAAACTGTCTTCTTTCTTAAAAATTAATTAATAATTCTCTATTATTTTTAATCCATCAACACTGACACCTAAATATCTCTGTAATCTGACCTGTGTCTATCCTATACATACATATACCCTAAATCCAGCCACACTATCATTTCCTGAACATATCTGGCACATTTTCATAAATTACTACTTTATCTATAAAATTATTTCCCTTCTAACTTAACCCATATCTACTTAGTTTTCTCCATTCATCAAGGCAAATTCCAAATGCACACTTTACCTTGAAGCCTTTTCCTATCATTTTTGCTGTTAAAGGTGATCTTCTAGGTCTTAGTACTTCCATAATTCTTACCATTTAAGTTTTGTGATACCCACTGGGTAGATACAAAACAGAATCCATGTCTTGCCAATTTTTTCTATTTCTTAATAGTTACAAAGGGCACAGTTTCCTTTCTAGAATTATAGAGTGTGTGGTCCTTACCTGTACACAGAAATAAAACATGCTAAAAGATGGACTTAATTTTAAAAATTGTTAAATGACAGTGTAAGATCAGCAAGATCTACCCCCCAGATTAATAGTTCACATGGTTTCTTTCCTAACACCTAAAATAATTACATGTAATCTTTGTTTTGGATTTCCCCGGTGGATCAGACAGTAAAGAATCTGCCTAAAATGTGGGAGACCATGGTTCGATCCCTGGGTCAGGAAGATCCCAAACTTTGTTTTAACAAATTTTCTCACAGAAAACCCATTTCACAGTACAGATATCTCCGAGAGAAAGAAATCATTTTGGCTATTTTATACTTATCAGGCTGCTCTTTTTGATTAAAAAAAGAAAATTGAGGGTTTCTTAGTAGGCAAGCTGTTAGAGGTGTAGGAACGGGACAAGAATGATACAAAGTGAAGGGCCATCCCTGAATGCCTCCTGTGTATGTCTGCTTAGTCACTCAGTCATGTCCAACTGCGATGCCATGGACTGTAGCCCGCCAGGCTCCTCTGTCCATGGGATTCTCCAGGCAAGAATACTAGAGTGGGTTGTATTGCCCTTCTCCAGGGGATCCTCCCAACCCAAAGATCCAACCTAGATCTCCTGCATTGCAGGCGGATTCTTTACTTTCTGAGCCACCAGGAAAGCCCGAAATCTCCTGATTTCAACACTAATGAGAGGTGTGGTGAACGATAATCAACAGACATTATGTAAACTGAGTGGGGAGAGTAAGAGAAGGATGGAATGTTAATCCATGAAGGAAGGTAACTGCAGAAGTATATCCTAAATTCTAAGAAAGGTCCATAAAGGGATTATCATGCTAAAAATGACCGTTGAGCCCTTGCAACAAATCCCTTCCCTAGTGATAGGAAAGGAAATTTAAAGAGAGCTAATATTTACCAAGTTTCAGCGATATGCTATGCACTTCTATTCAATATTTTATTTAATTCCCATGGAAGATAGACATTATTGCCCTCCTTGGATAGAGACAAATAGTGATGCTTATGTAGTTTTTAAAGCACATGATGTTAGAATTTGTGCAATAAGATTTGAAGCCAGATCTATGGCTGGATGGCATCACTGACTCGATGGACATGAGTTTGAGTGAACTCTGGGAGTTGGTGATGAACAGGGAGGCTTGGCATGCTGTGATTCATGGGGTTGCAAAGAGTCGGATATGACTGAGCGACTGAACTGAACTGTCTGATACTATTCCTGTGCTCATTTTTATATATGTTACTGCACCAGCAGAGGCTATTTTTCCAGAACAGCTTACTTTAGACATGGGCAAATTTTGGCACATTACATAGGTACCCCCTCATAAACCTAGAGTAGTTGATCACAGTACCCTTTGAGTCCAGGTTCCACACCAGCATCCATCTCAACACAGTGAGATGGATGATCTTACAGGCCACTAGAAATCAGATTTTCTTCATGTAAGTTAAACTTTTTAGACATTCCTAACACTGGGAACTTTTCAAGTAGTAATGAGGTGAGCAGGATCATCTCTGAGATTCTTTTCAGCCTAGAGACTGTATCAACAGTAACAACAACCAGCTATCCAAACAAAACTTCAAACTCTTTTATTCCTAAATAATTTTTAATAGAGATACCTAGAGAAATATATTATTGGAGATAAAGTTTTTCTTACATACACATTTCAAAACTATCAAAAACCCAGCACACTCTAAATGCTGAGCCCTGTCTAGAATTTTAAAAAATATTGTCCTTAATGAAATTGAAAATGTGATTACAACATTTGCCAGTCCCTCATTTCTAGGTCACCAAACTTCATGTGATGTATCATTCTGACCAGAAAAGCCTTTCCTCTCACTCCAGTTTGTCTGTTTGTTTTCTTCCAGATTTGAACAACTGTTTGAAGAAGAGGACCTTTCCCAAAGGAGAACAGTTCTTTGGTCAAAGGTATTGTTTTAATACATGCTCTCCACTGGAAATTCCAGTATAGATTCTTCATTTCTGTTGTAAGAACTCAGACTAGTAGCCCCATGGCAGCCTGTATACCTCCTGGAAGCAACTATAACCCCATCTCAGAACAGCTGGCTGGTAAGTCATCTGGTAAAAAGCTGTCAGCCTTGTCTAACTCAATGAAACTATGAGCAATGTCGTGTAGGCCCACCCAAGATGGATGCGTCATGGTGGAGAGTTATGACAAATTTTGGTCATCTGGAGAAGGGAATGGCAAACTACTTAAGTATTCTTGCCTTGAGAACCCCATGAACAATATGAAAAGGCAAACAGATAGGACACTGAAAGATGAACACCCCAGGTCAGTAGGTGACAAACATGCTACTGGAGATCAGTCGAGAAATAACTCCAGAAAGAATAAAGAGATGGAGCCAAAGCAAAAACAACACCCAGTTGTGGATGTGACTGGTGATGGAAGCAAGGTCTGATGCTGTAAAGAGCAATATTGCACAGGAACCTGGGATGTTAGGTCCATGAATCAAGGCAAATTGGAAGTGGTCAAACAGGAGATGGCAAGAGTGAAGGACGATGTTTCAGGAATCAGCAAACTAAAATGGACTGGAATGGGTGAATTTAACTCAGTTGACCATAATATCTGCTACGGTGGGCAAGAATCCCTTAGAAAGAATGGAGTAGCCATCATAGTCAAAAAGAGTCTGAAATGCAGTACTTGGATGCAATCTCAAAAACGGCAGGATGATCTCTGTTAGTTTCCAAGGCAAACCATTCAATATCACAGTAATCCAAATCTATGCCCCTATCAATAATGCTGAAGAAGCTGAAATTGAATGGTTCTATGAAGACCTACAAGACCTTCTAGAAATAACACCACCAAAAGATGTCCTTTTCATTACAGGGGACTGGAATGCAAAAGCAGGAAGTAAAGAAACACCTGGTGTAACAGGCAAATTTGGTCTCAGAGTACAGAATGAAGCAGGGCAAAAGCTAATAGAGTTCTGCCAAGAGAACGCACTGGTCATAGCAAACACCCTCTTCCAAAAACACAAAAGACTCTACACATGGACATCACTAGATGGTCAACACCAAAATCAGACTGATTACATTCTTTGCATTCAAAGATGGACATGCTCTATACAGTCAGCAAAAAACAAGGCTGGGAGCTGACTGTGGCTCAAATCATGAACTCCATATTGCCAAATTCAGATGTAAATTGAAGAAAGTATGGAAAACCACTAGACCATCAGGTATGACCTAAATCAAATCCCTTACAATTACACAGTGGAAGTGAGAAATAAATTTAAGGGATTAGATCAGATAGACAGAGTGACTGATGAACTATGGATGGAGGTTAGTGACATCATACAGGAGACAGGGATCAAGACCATCCCCAAGAAAAAGGAATGCAAAAAAGCAAAATGGCTGTCTGAGGAGGCCTTACAAATAGCTGTGAAAAGAAGAGAAGCTAAAGGCAAAGGAGAAAAAGAAAGATATACCTATTGGAATGCAGAGTTCCAAAGAATAGCAAGGAGACATAAGAAAGCCTTCCTTAGTGATCAGTGCAAACATATAGAGGAAAACAGTAGAATGGGAAAGACTAGAGATCTCTACAAGAAAATTAGAGATATCAAGGGAACATTTCATGCAAAAAATGGGCTCAGTAAAGGACAGAAATGGTAGGGACCTAAAAGAAGCAGAAGATATTAAGAAGATGTGGCAAGAATACACAGAACTATACAAAAAAAATCCTCACAACCTAGATAATCATGATGGTGTGATCATTCACTGAGAGTCAGACATCCTGGAATGCGAAGTCAAGTGGGCCTTAGCAAGCATCGTTACAAACAAAGCTAGTGGAGACAACAGAATTCCAGTTGAGCTATTTCAAATATTAAAAGATGATGCTGTGAAAGTGCTGCACTCAACATGCCAGAAAATTTGGAAAATTCCGTAGTGGCCACAGGACTGGAAAAGGTCAGTTTTCATTCCAATCCCCAAGAAAGGCAATGCCAAAGAATGCTCAAACTACTACACAATTGCACTCATCTCACACACTAGTAAAGTAATGCTCAAAATTCTCCAAGCCAGGCTACAGCAATACATGAACTGTGAACTTCCAGATGTTCAAGCTGGATATAGAAAAGGCAGAGGAACCAGAGATCAAATTGTCAACATCTGTTGGATCATTGAAAAAGCAAGAGAGTTCCAGAAAAACATCTATTTCTGTTTTATTGACTATGCCAAAGCCTTTGACTGTGTGGATCACTATAAACTTTGGAAAATTCTTTACGAGCTGGGAATACCAGACCACCTTACCTTCCTCCAGAGATATCTATATGTAGGTCAGGAAGCAACAGTTAGAATTGGACATGGAACAACAGACTGGTTCCAAATCGGGAAAAGAGTATGTCAAGGCTGTATATTGTCACCCTGCTTATTTAACTTATATGCAGAGTACATCATGTGAAATCCTGAGCTGGATGAAGCACCAGTGGGAATCAAGATTGCCAGGAGAAATATCAATAACCTCAGAGACAAAGATGACACCACCCTTATGGCAGAAAGCAAAGAACTAAAGACCCTCTTGATGAAAGTGAAAGAGGAGAGTGAAAAAGTTGGCTTAAAGCTCAACATTCAGAAAATGAAGATCATGGCATCTGGTCCCATCACTTTGTGGCAAATAGACAGGGAAACAATGGAAACAGTGGCAGACTTTATTTTGGGGGGCTCCCAAACACTGTAGATGGTGACTGCAGCCATGAAATTAAAAGACACTTACTCTTTGGAAGAAAAGTCATGACCAACCTAGACAGCATATTAAAAAGCAGAGACATTTCTTTGCCAACAAAGATCCATCTAGTGCAAGTTATCATTTTTCCAGTAGTCATGTATGGATGTGAGAGTTGGACTATAAAGAAAGCTTAGCACTGAAGAATTGATACTTTTGGACTGTGGTGTTGGAGAAAACCCTTGAGAGTCCCTTGGACTGCAAGGAGATCCAACCAGTCCATCCCAAAGGAAATCAGTTCTGAATATTCATTGGAAGGACTGATGTTGAAGCTGAAACCCCAAAACTTTGGCCACCTGATGTGAAGAACTGACTTATTTGGAAGACCCTGATGCTAGGAAAGATTGAAAGCAGAAGGAGACGGGGATGAGAGAGGATGAGATGGTTGGATGGCATCACCGACTCAATAGACATGAGCTTGAGCAAACTCTTGGAGTTTGTGATGGACAGGGAGGCCTGGCGTGCTGCAGTCCATGGGGTTGCAAAGAGTTGGACGTGACTGAGTGACTGAACTGAACTGAAAGTTGCTTCCTTGGAAGAAAAGCTATGACAAATATACACAGCATATTAAAAATCACAGACATCAGTTTGCTGACAGAGGTCTGTATACTCAAAGGTATGGTTTTTTCAGTAATCATGTGTGCATGTCAGAGTTGGACTATAAAGAAGTTTTAGCACTGAAGAACTGATGCTTTGAAACTGGTGCTGGAGAAGACTCTTGAGATTCGTTTGGAGAACAAGGAGATCAAATCAATCAATCCTAAAGGAAACCCGTTCTGACTATTCATTGGAAAGACTCATGCTGAAGCTCCAATACTTTGGCCACCTGAAGTCTAGAGCCAGCTCATTGGAAAAGACCTTGATGCTGGGAAAGATTGAGCACAGGAGGGCATGGGGTGAAAGAGGATAAGATGATAGGATGGCATCATTGGCTCAATGAACATCAGTTTGAGCAAACTCTGGGAGATAGTGAAGAACAGGGAAACCTGGCGTGCTGTAGACCATGAGGTCACAAGTCAGACTTAGAAACTGAACAGCAAAGTCTTTCAAAGGAGTCTGGATTCTCTTGGACTATCTGAAAGAATGCTTTTCTGGTCTAGTCTCAACCAACTTCTCTCTTATCTGCACCATTCTTCTATTGCTCACAGTGTCCTCATTTTATTATTAATACTCTGCTGCCATCCCCTTCTCTGTGTATCTTCCCTTCTTATTCTATTGGCCTACAATAAGCTTCTCATGGCTGACTTAGTCTTCCCTTTTAGGTTTCAGGTCAAATGAGCACAGCCTTACCTGTCAATTACTCTCATCACCCTACTTAGCACCTTCAGAGACTGTGTCATAACGTGTGTGTGTGTGTTTACTTGCTTATTGCATTTCTCACACTATCAACATATTGAGTTTCTCTCACAATAGAATTATCTTTCTTCCTTTCACTACATCATTAAATATTTAGTGAGCACCACTAAATGTGTCAGGAACTATTCTGAGCATTGGCTATATAAAAGTGAAAACAAAGTTCTTGTTCTCATAAATTTATGTTTTATTCTAGAAATAAAGAAATTGAAAAAATGCAATCAATTCTCATTGATTATTATCTTTCAATTCTTTTTTGCAGTAGAAATATTTTATAAAGTCACCACAAACACTGAGTTAGTGAATACTGAACCACTGATTCTAAGGGAAACAGGTATTAGGTACTTGCAAGCCTCTGGTCACAACATTTTCATCAAACAGATGATACATAACCTTGCTTTATGTATGTTTGTATTTTTAAAGATATCTTTTTAAACATATATTGCAGATTCATTAACACTGAATTCAAGACCAGCAATACTTTAATTCATGCCTGAACAAAGCTTATCTAAAACAGGTATTTCTTCTGTAAAGCACATCACAGGTTTCTCATACTTCAGTTCAGTTCAGTCGCTCAGTCGTGTCTGACTCTTTGCAACCCCATGAACTGCAGCACGCCAGGCCTTCCTGTCTATCATCAATTCTTGGAGTCCAGCCAAACCCATGTCCACTGTGTTGGTGATGCCATCCAATCATCTCATCCTCTGTCATCCCCTTCTCCTCCTGCCCTCAATCTTTCCCAGCATCAGGGTCTTTTCAAATGAGTCAGCTCTTTGCATCAGGTAGCCAAAGTATTGGAGTTTCAACTTCAACATCAGTTCCTCCAATGAACACCCAGGACTGATCTCCTTTAGGATGTACTTAGGAACACTAACGGAGAAGGCAATGGCACCCCACTCCAGTACTCTTGCCTGGAAAATCACATGGATGGAGGACCCTGGTGGGCCGCAGTCCATGGGGTCGCTAAGAGTCGGACACGACTGAAGCGACTTAGCAGCAGCAGTAGGAACACTAAGACACACTTCAGCTGGCTTACACAACAAAATCAATAACAAAAATTAAAAAATAACAAAAATGTGCCTAACAGATTGCACAAGGACACATGTATGTTGTATAAGAGCTGAAGGAAGAGGGCAAAGCAGCACCTTGTTCAACCTCAGCAAGCAATGTCTGCCTTGGACTTCTTCACCACTTAGCACTTGTCTGTGAACAGCCAAGAAAGAGCTGCGATGATTGATTCTGGGGTCACAAACACGCTTTAGCAAGTACAAGAATTTATAAGTATGGAATCTTGGAATAATGGAGACTGTTATAATAATTACAGATTGTTAGAAGTATGAGAAATGGTAAAAAAAATTTTTTTAAAGCAGAGCATGGAGGGTGAATGCTCTGTTCTTCAGAGTCAGGTCAGGGAAGGCCACTCTGACAAAGTGAAATTTAAAAGAGTTAAATAAAATTAAATAAGTATTATGCAAGTGTTTGTGGGGGAAGAACATATGCATCAAATGAAGACCAAATGCAAAAAAAAAACAAATATCTGGGGGAGAAAATGTGCTTATGATGGAAGGGTGTGGACAACAAGCAAAATGATATTACAGAGTTGGAGGGGGATGTGGGCAGGCCAAGTAGATTATGATTGTAGCTTTTTTTATTTAACCTAGAATAAAGTAGATAATCACTAAACGGTTTTCAGCAGGAAAGTATGAAGAACCCCTTTACACTGTTGGTGGGAATGCAAACTAGTACAGCTACTATGGAGAACAGTGTGAAGATTCCTTAAAAAACTGGAAATAGAACTGCCTTATGACCCAGCAATCCCACTGCTGGACACACACACTGAGGAAACCAGAATTGAAAGAGACACATGTACCCCAATGTTCATCACAGTGCTGTTTATAATAGCCAGGACATGGAAGCAACCTAGATGTCCATCAGCAGATGAATGGATAAGAAAGCTGTGGTACATATACACAATGCAGTATTACTCCACCATTAAAAAGAATACATTTGAATCAGTTCTAATGAGGTGGATGAAACTGGAGCCTATTATACAGAGTGAAGTAAGCCAGAAAGAAAAATACCAATACAGTATACTAATGCATATATATGGAATTTAGAAAGATGGTAACTATGACCCTGTATACAAGACAGCAAAAGAGACACTGATGTATAGAACAGTCTTTTGGACTCTCTGGGAGAGGGAGAGGGTGGGATGATTTGGGAGAATGACATTGAAACATGTATAATATCATATATGAAATGAGTCGCCAGTCCAGGTTTGATGCACGTTACTGGATGCTTGGGGCTGGTGAACTGGGATGACCCAGAGAGATGGTACGGGGAGGGAGGTGGGAGGAGGGTTCAGGATGGGGAACACGTGTATACCTATGGCAGATTCATGTTGATATATGGCAAAACCAATATAATATTGTAAAGTTAAAAAAATTAAAAAAAAAGAATTAACATTTTCTAAATATCCCATCTGGTTGCTCTATGGAAAATATGTGATAATGCTTAACATTGGAAAGTGAGACCAACTGGTAGTGATTTCAATATTCCAGGTAAAGAAATGTGGTCACTTAGCACAGTATAATGGGCTTCCCTGGTGGCTCAGCTGGTAAAGAACCCACCTGCAATGTGCGAGACCTGGGTTCGATCCTGGGTTGGGAAGAACCCCTGGAGAAGGGAATGGCTACCCACCCAGTATTCTGGCCTGGAGAATTCCATGGACTGTGTAATAGTAGAAATAATATTTAGAAACCACGAAATCAGGAATATCAGTTCAGTTCAGTCACTAAGTCGTGTCTGACTCTTGGCGACCCCATGAACCGCAGCTTATCAGGCCTCCCTGTCCATCACCAACTCCCGGAGTCCACCCAAACCCATGTCCATCGAGTCGGTGATGCCATCCAACCATCTCATCCTCTGTCGTCCCCTTCTCCTCCTGCCTTCAATCTTTCCCAGCATCAGTGTCTTTTCAAATGAGTCAGCTCTTTGCATCAGGTAGCCAAAGTACTGGAGTTTCAGCTTCAATATCAGTCCTTCCAATGAACACCCAGGACTGATCTCCTTTAGGATGGTCTATAGTTCAGGTTTATCATTATAGAATATGTTTTAGATTGGGTATAAGTAAATTCATGAGAGAGAAAGGGTGAGAGAGAATATGAATAAATGGTCACAGATGACCATAGGCTTTTTAGCAAGATCAACCAGAAGAATGAAGGTAGCATTTTGTGGCTGAAGAAAAGAAGAGGAAAAATGGATTGACAGAGATATGGGTCATGAGAAAAGAACAAAAGTTCTTTTACAGAGTTAATTTGACATACCAAATCATCATCTCAATAAAGGTGTCGATCAGGGAGTTAGATGTATGAATCTGAAGTCCAAAAGACAGGTTCAGACTAAAGATATTTTGGGAGGCAGTAGTTTATACTTAATATTAAAGACTTGAGACTGATGAGATTGACTATGGAATAAACTAGAGGTGGGAGATGTGAAGAGATCTGAGGTCAATGGATGTAAGTTTCAAGAAAGCAGGGGTCATATCTGTCTTACCGACTCTTGTAGACCTATTACTATTTTTGGTATCTACACAAAAACATCCTCAGTAAAAAATGTTGACTTACTTTTGAGCATATATTAATATTTCATACTGATGAATAGATGTACAATGTATCTTTATTTTGCTTTTTCAAACAACTTTTTAATGTTTTTAGTGTGCATTTATGGAGCCAAGAAGAATAATTTTACAGTAGCTAAATATTTTGAATTAGGTTTGCTTTCTATTTTAACAGAATTCATATTTTTGGACTTTGCTTAAGATTTTTCAGGAAGATTTTCTATAAATCTAGGGTAATAAAGAATTGCCTCCAAATTGTCAGTCAGAAAGAGGAAGTTCATTCTCCTGTTTGACTTTCCACACCCACTCTGAGACTAACAGCTTTCTGAAATACGATGCTAATTACCGTTGTTGTTACCAATATTGTGAGCTGGTACAGAGGCAATATTTAAATGTTAATTCCTGTGTTGGCTCATCAGCATTTCATCTTTCTTTTTCAAAGGTTATTGTATCCTCCTAATTGAGCAGCCTTCTCAGGAGAATGAGCCCATCTGATTCATCTTTGGAACACAGTCTCAGAGACATCAAAGGAAAAATAAAAGAGACAAGCTGGCACATGGCTCTGTAGTAGGCTTTTCCCCTATTGCATTGTCCATATCAGAGATCTAAATTTTCAAATATAAAAGTGTGTGTTGTCTTGAAGATTCTGAACCAAATCAAAATTACAAATCTTCCTGCCCTGGTCTCTGCACTTGGTCGGACAGCTGGGGACTTTTCAGCACAATCCAGACTTTCATATTCAGTTCAGAACTGATATCACTGAATTACTTCTCTAGGCCCACTCACTTTGAAGAAATTTCCTCATTTTGTGCCTGAGACATAGTCTAAAGGTCTACTAGTTTATATGCAGCAGTAGAAATGCAGCTTTTTTTTTTTTTTTCAAATCAAGTGTGGTTTTGCTATTATATCATGTGGTTATTGTTACCTCATGTGAAGGTTCACTTATAAGCTCTTAGTGGACAAGATTTTACTCCTCTATCTCTAAATCTTATGGCACAGCACCCCTAAAATATTGTGGGATAAATGTATTTCCAAATTACTATTTCACTTTGACACTTGTGATTTCTCAAAGACAGTAACCTAGTTACCATTCCAATAAGCCCTAGTCAATCAATCATTTCTGAAGTGATCACAAGAAGATAATAACTTCAGGTAACTTCTTATTTCAAAGAGTTTATGAAATAGCACCTTGACAAAGTCACTTTTCCTGATGTCAAATAAAAGATCTGGGTTAAGAGATCACATTTGTCTTCCTAGATAACAGGATATCAGTGTTCTGAGACGCAAGTGCCTCTGAATCATTCACAATGACTGTATTTCTTCTTATTCAACAAAATCAATTATGCAGTATGCGTTTGCTTGGGTTGGTATATGTGCAAGGGTAATGTCATAGGCATCGCTTCACAGTGAAGGTCTCTCTAACCTGTAGCACTATCATTAGAAGTGATTACACAAAGGCCCCTCGCTGTGTAGAGGGGATAGAGTGATTCAAGTTATTAATACATCTTTATACTCAGTAAGGAGGAGGGTGGTGGTGCTAGTGGTAAAGAACCCACCTGCCAAGGCAGAAGACATAAGAGATATAGGTTCAGTCCCTGGGTTGGGAAGATCCCCTGGAAGAAGGCATGGCAACCTACTCCAATATTCTTCCCCGGAGAACCCATGGATAGAGGAAACTGGAGGGCTACAGTCCATAGGGTTGCAAAGGGTCGGACACGACTGAAGTGATTTAGCACGGCACAGCACAAAGATGAGGAACAGGAAAACAAATGAAGGACTCCAGGTGGGCAATGAAGGTGAAAGTAAATAAATGTTTATGCTCAAATGAGTTAGAGGTACAATGAACAACTGACAGACTTTTAGGTTCAGGAAATAAGATGCGAGATGTCTCCCAGGGAAATTTACTCAAAGGGAAAGAATTCCGAGAATGGCCTCGTAAAGCTGTTCTAAATCTGAAGCCTAGATTGTCCTTACAGCAGCAGGTCCTTTAGCTGCATAAGCTTAGCTAGTTGTATGAGTCTCTCTTTTTTTTTTTTTTTTTTTTAATACCCTTTCTGCTGTTGCTTGGTTTTCACAAAAATTCTTTTCAAAGTGCCAGCCTCTCATGGTGTGTTAGTAAACGGAGAGCAAAAGATATGGTGATGGGAATAAAAATTCAGGAGAGAGAAACTCGTACCTGCCTGGGTGGTTTGCTACAAATTCATGTACCTGAGCCTCCCCCACACCTGCTAAATCAGAATTTATGGAGGAGAGAATCCAGAAATCATTACAGTGTCCCAAGTGATTCTTCAGGTCAATAAAAGTTAATCCTTATGCCCAAGGGGAAGTTAAAACTCAAGAGTATTTCTCTCATCTTTCCTTCCCAGTTGGAGTCTCATTACAGATTCTCCTCTATCAAGTACTCCAGGTTCACTGTTGTTTTTACGTAAATAGATCTTTTTCTCTTATAAGTTTTACCACTGGATTTTAATTTTACCATATCCTTGTAAGTAGCAAGAAGTAACTGAGCCTCAAAAACAGTAAATTTGAATTACTCTTTATGTAGGCAACATCCAGTTATCTTTTGCAACTCTATTCAGATGTCAGTTTTCCCTGGAAATATTCACTTATTCCTCACCCCATCCCAGTCTAGATTAAGTGCACCTCCTCTGCATTCCTAGAACATCTTTATTTACTATTTAGGCAATGTTCAGAATCATCTGTTTATTTGTCTGTCTCCTAAATCAAAGATTCTTCCTATCAGATTCTGCATTGTCATTCATATTTTTCCTTCCCGTTTCTCAGCTGACCCCTAGAACATGCTATGTACTCACTAAATGTTGGTTAAAAACAAACATGCATGCAGGAATAAATACATGAAAATATGATTGTGAGAGGAGCATTGAACTACAAGCCTGAAGCTACAATTTTAGAAGCTTGAATTTAACTTTCTAGTTGACACTTAAGGACATAGACAGACTTATCTGAGAAACAGTTCATATTATCTTATTTGTACAACCTTGAGAAAATAAAATCTAATAGTTATCTTGTGACAGCATCTACTTCCCAAAGCAACTAAAGTAAGAAACCAAACCCATTATTCTTTGCTCTGGTTCCAAGGTAACTAATGCCTTGAGTGTTTCACCAATAACAATTGATGGATGCTTTTACACTAAAATGGGTTTCCTATTTGCCATGCAATGTGAAGGCTGCAAAATACAATTAACCAACTAAAAACTACAGCATAATGAAAGAAGAACCCAAGGCACCAAGGAAATAGAATTATTACTCTTCCATAGGCTGCTCGTGCTCTTAAGAGTATGCTGTCTTGTCAAGATGGAGAGAGATTTTCTCATCAAAGTGAAGTGGATGTCAAGGCCATACCCATAGCTACTGCCGCAGCACATTTGACTGTATATAGCACAGGTGTTTAATAAAAACAAAATATTTTTCCCAGTGTTGAGTTTTTGTTTGTTTTTGCAGGTCATCATGTTAGATGATATTATGAGAGCAAGTTTTCAATGGAGAGCAACTTTCTCAACTCATTTCCAATGAATGGCCTCAGAGTCACAAGCTCAGCCACTAATGGGCGGTAGTCTAGTTGTTTACCCACGAATCACCAATTAAAGGGAACCTTGTGTTTAGCTATGAATAGCAGAAGAAAACAAAACAGGTTTCCTATCACCTGTCTGCTAAACTTAAGTGGGATATAGATTGACTCACAGTTGCTCCTAGAATAAATCCACACATAAAGGGTATCTGCAAAGGAACAAGATGAGACCAGCCTAAGTTAGCTCCTGGCTAAAATTGCCCTTTAAGACTCTAATTTTTCTGCTCAAATTTAACACTGGGAAAAAAAATAGAATTTTGTGCAGTGCATAAATTAAACACTTTCAAACTACCCTTAATGAGTCTGGTTTTGCTAGACAGTTGCTAATGGCAATAACCAAGTCTTTAGGGAATCTGCCTTCTTTTGACATTCTAGTTTAGAGGACAAAAATTCACTTGTAAAGTCTTTGCTCCAAAGCATGCATTTCTCTTTTGGGATTTCTCCCTTATATTGAAAACTTTTACCCAAACATGAAATGAGATCTTAACTCCACACAGGAGACATTCAGTAAACCTTGGAGCCAAGAAACCTTCTGTTGGTGGAGAGTCTTAGGAGCACCCAGAGACCAAATTCTCTGAGCTCTTTCTAACCTGATTACATGAAAATGGGTACTCCGGCAGAACGGAATTCAACAAACCATGGATCAAAAATATTTAAAAAAAATTTTTTTCAGAAAGTTCCCCAGAACAAAACTTGAATTTACCACCTGCTGGCAATTATTTATATAGCATTTATATTGTATGAGGTATTTTCAGTGGTTTAGACATAATTTAAAGTATATGTGGTAATGTGTATACATTACCTGCAAATATTATGCTATTTTACATAAGGGACTCGAGCATTCCTGAATATCGGTACCCACCGGAGGTCCTGGGACCAATCCTCTGGGGATACTCAAGAGCAACTGTGGTAATGATCATGATATTTTGGAGGGCTTTTTAATGGCCAGGCACAATGATAACATATGCCTATATCTTAGTCTTTCAACCTATCAGACAGAAGCTATTCTCATCATGTTTTTCTTTTCTAATTTCAATTTTAATTTAAAAATATATCCAAATGATAGTTTCAAATGGAATAAAGAGGAACACAGTAAAATGTGACTATTCGTATGGTCTATAGTATCCTAGAAGCTTTCCACAGAGGAAACATTTTAACCAATTTCTTCATCATTCTTCCAGAAATAAGCTATACATATATGGGACTTCCCAGGAAACTCAGTTGGTAAAGAATCAGCCTGCAATGCAGGAGACCTGGGTTTGATCCCTGGGTCTGAAAGATCCCCTGGAGAAGGGAATGACAACCCACTCCAGTATTTTTGCCTGGAGAATTCCATGGATAGAGGAGCCTGGAGGGCTACAGTCTAAGGGGTTGCAAAGAGTCAGACATGAATACGCAACTAACATAAGGTGATACATTCTGAGAGGGTTAAGTCTTCAATATACTTTTGGAGGGCAAGGCTAGGGGGCATAATTCAACACATTATAGTGTATAGCTTCATTTAATTCTCAGTACTGTTGAGAAGTAGATTTATTATAATCCACATATTAAAAAGCAGAGACATTACTTTGCCAACAAAAGTCCATCTAGTCAAGGCTATAGTTTTTCCAGTAGTCATGAATGGATGTGAGAGTTGAACTATAAAGAAAGCTGAGCACCAAAGAATTGATGGTTTTGAACTGTGGTGTTGGAGAAGACTCTTGAGAGTCCCTTGGACTGCAAGGAGATCCAACCAGTCCATCCTAAAGGAGATCAGTCCTGGGTGTTCATTGGAAGGACTGATGTTGAAGCTGAAGCTCTAATACTTTGGCCACCTGATGCGAAGAGCTGACTCATTTGAAAAGACCCTGATGCTGGGAAAGATTGAGGGCAGGAGGAGAAGGGGACGACAGAGGATGAGATGGTTGGATGGCATCACCGACTCAATGGACATGCGTTTGGGTAGACTCCAGCAGTTGGTGATGGATAGGGAAGCCTGGCATGCTGTGGTTCATGGGGTCACAAAGAGTTGGACACGACTGAGCAACTGAACTGAACTGATAAGCACCTGAATCCACATTCTAACTCCCTAACCACCATCCTCTGCTGTCTTTATTTAGAATAGGTTTCTTTAACCTATAGACTGTGCTGTGCTGGTAGATATTCTATATTGCAGCATCACTAGGATACATCAAGGTCTCTAGGTTCATTCATGTTGCTGCAAATGGCAGAATTTTACTTTTCATATGGCTGAGTAATATTTCATTGTATATATTATATACACAACATCTTATTAATTCAACCTTCTGTTCATGGTCACTTTATGGGTTGCTTCCTTGTCTTGACTATTGTAAATAGTGCTTTGAAAAGACATATGCACCTCAATGCCATTTCTAATTCCTGACCCTCCCCACGTCCCTAAAGTTGGGCCACATATCCTTCCCCAAGGCCTCCTGTATATGTATTTCACAGTTTACTGATGAGTCTCAGGTATCTGTTAGCTTTTCTGTGCCTTTTATTTGACCAAGAGCATACTGAAGCAGTTTCTATGTCCTGGACCTCAGGACCAGATATTCTATATTTGACAGAAGGTCACTACAAATTAAATGTTACAATGACTACGTTGTAGCCAGGCGTTCTGGGAAATGAACTCACTTAGAAGGACAATGCAGATAGTGGAGTTCAGTTTATTATACCAGCAGGCCCAAGGCAGAGTCTCCTCTTAGCCAAGGACCCCAACCAGTTTTTGTGAAAACCTTATATACCCTAAGTGTACGTGCTCAAACCCACCTCCCCAAATTCTCTGAAACTAGTCTGAACAAAGGAAAAGAAAGATACAAACAAAGTTAACCCGTGATTCGTATGCCTTAAACCCATAATTCATATGCCTTAAGCCTAGGTAATTAACAGTGGACAATTATCAATAGGCCTGTGGCCATACGCCAAAAAGCATAATAGAATTTATGATTCTATTCAGTTACACAGATAATTAGGGTGTTCTTTTAGGCATTGGAGAGTCTATGTGCGAGCCCTGGGGCTCTTCCATCTGGAGGGGGGCTCTGGTTTTCCAGTTGGTATGTCATTTCTGTAGATACTGGGCAAAGTATCTACAGAAAGCTCAAAGTCCACAATCTGGCCCAAGATGGAGTCCTGTTTTCAAGATGAAGTCTATTCTGTCTGCTTTCTCCTTCAACTAGACCAAAGTTTCTATTGACCTCAGCAACTCTAAATATCTAAGAATTTATTTTTAAATGGGTAAATAATATTGTCAGCAGTGAAAGATATGTTTATAGAAAATGATTTATTTATTGAAAACATTTATTAAAGAAATTGAAAGATACAAAATAAATGAAAAATAACCCTGTTCATGAACTGAAAAAAAGTTATTAAAATGTCCATACTACCTAAAGCAATCTACAGATTCAATGCAATCTCTATTGCAATGATATTTTTTCACAGAAATAGAAAAGACAATCCTAAAATTTATATGGAACCACAAAACATCCCTAGTAACTAAAGCACTCTTGAGCCAGAAGAATAAAACTGGAAGCATCACACACATTTTCCTAATTTCAAACTATGCAACCAAAATGACAGTAATCAAAACAGTATGGTATTGGCATAAATCAGACACATGGACTGATGGAATAGAAAGAGGGGCCCAGAAATAGACCCACATATGTACAGTCAACCAATCTTTGACAAATGTGTCAAAAATACACAATTAGGAAAAAAGAGCTCCTTCAATAGATAGTGTGGGGAAAACTGGAAATCCATATGCAAAAGAATAAGATTTACAAAAATTTGAAATAATTTAAATACTTAAATGTAAGACTTGAAACTAAAACTCCTAGAAGAAAACATAGGGAACACTCACTGGCATTGGTCTTAGAAACAATTTTTTGGGGTATGACACAACAAGAAAAAAATAAAAATAAGTTGAATTACAAACTAAAAAGCTTCTTTACAGCAAAGGAAATAATTAACAAAGTTAAATGCAACCTATGCAATGGGAGAAAGTATTTACAAACCAAATAAATATCTGGCAAATATTCAAAATATATTAAGAAACTCATATGACTCAAACAAAAACAAAACCACAAATAATAAATAAACCAAGGACTTAAATAGAAATTTTTCCAAATATGACATACAAATGACCAAGAGGTACATCAAAAGGTGTTCAATATGACTAACCTTCAGGAAAATGCAAAACTGCAGCATGGTATCATCTCTTTCTTGTTAAGATGACATTTACTAAAAACAAAATATCTGGTAAAAACTGTTGATGAGGATGTGGAGAAAGGGAATCTTTGCATACCATTTGGTGGGAATGTAAATTGGTATGACCTTTAGGGAAAATAGTATGGAGGTTCCTCAAAGAAATTAAAACTAATATGTGATCCAGTCATTTCAAAGGAATTGAAAACAGAATTTTGAAATGATAGCTGCACTCTCCTGTTCACTGCAATAGTATTCGCCATAGCCAAGATGTAGAAACAACCTAAGTGTCCAAGAGATGAATAAAGAATATGTGGTTTATATATTATAATGGAATATCATTCAGTAGGTAGAAAGAAACAAACCCTGGCACTTGTAACAACATGGATGAATCTGTAAGACACTATACTAAGTGAGATAAGCCAGACAGAGCAGTGCTGCATGATCTCACTTACATGTGGAATCTCAAAAGGAAGGGAAATGTCCAGCTTGTAGAAACAAAGGGCAGAATGTGGTTAGCAGGGACTAAGAAGTGGGAGAAATGGAGAGACGCTGATCAAAGAATACAAGTTTCAGTTTTAAAATGAACAATTTCTGGGGCACAAATGTACAGTGTGGTGGTTGTAGTTAGTGCTATCCTGAATAATTTTTCTAAAAATGTGGAACTTAATTAAACATTCTCCACACACACACAAAAAGATAATTTTATGAGGTGATGAATGATTTAATTAACCTGATTGTGGTAATAATTTCACAATGTGTGTGTGTGTGTGTGTGTGTGTGTGTTATATGTGTTAGTCACTCAGCCGTGTCCGACTCTTTACAACCTCATGGACTTGTAGCCTGCCAGGTTCTTCTGTCCATGGAATTTTCCAGGCAAGAATACTGGTTTCAAATCATTACTTTGTATACTTCAAATGTGTGTTCAGTTGCTAAGTCTTGTCCCAGTCTTTGTGATACCATGGACTGTAGCCCGCCAGGCTCCTCTGTCCATGGAATTCTCCAGGCAAGAATACTGGAGTGGGTTGTCGTTTCCTTCTCTAGGTGATGTTCCTGACCCAGGGATCAAACCCACGTCTCCTGCACTGGCAGGTGGATTCTTTACCACTGAGCCACAAGAGAAGCCCTGGTACACCTTAAATATACACACTTTTATCTCAGTAAAAGTTGGAGGATTAAAAAAAAAAGAAATGGGAGGTGATTGCTCTAGTTGAGATTCAGTGAAGGCAAATTTAATAACAAAAAATCGGGGGGAAATGTTGGGGGGAGAATATGTAATGCCAATGTGTCTCAAATTTCATTGTGTATAAAATTTATATTCCTCATTTCGTAGCTCTTATTTGAGACAAAGAAACCTGCCATTTTAATCAGCATCAGTAATTCTTATGAAGACTAAAATTTTAGAATCGCTGTAGGTCTTACAATAGAATCAATAACATTTTTCAAAAAATGCTTTATAAATACAAGCCTTTTTTTAACCCTCTCTGTAAGGCATAATGCTATCATTTGAAACAAGAGCAAGTTCATTAGTCATTCTATCTACATTATTTCCTCCTTGTCACACATCTTTTCTTTGTGCAAAGCTTTCTTAAGTCACTTCTCCCACCTAGAATTCAACATAAAACCTTTCCTAATAATGAGTTTCATTACTTAATTACATGCCATGAGGGCTCTGATTGAGAAGTGCAGACATTTAATTGTCTTCTTGAAATAAAGAAAGGCTGTAGCTAAAGACATGAAGTTTGTGAAAAATTAGGTCATTGATGTCAGCTAATACCTCCCATTTCTAAATAGCTGTATAAAAGTAACTTTCTTGAATATGGCCATAATCAGAATTGTTTTTATGTAAGTTTACTCCTAGCCTCGATAAAAAGAATTAGAATCAAAGATGTAGGAGCAATTGTTCAAATAGTCCCACCTCAAGGAAAACAAAACAAAACAAAACAAAACTTGACCTTCTGTTAGTCAAACTATACAAGTTTTCATACCTCAAATACCCTACAAATTCTCTCTTTAAAAGATACTAAAATAATCGTATCTATTCCCTGGATGAAAGATCCTGCCATTGAGAGAAAGTGCTATGAGAAATCACAGTTTCAGAGGGGTACCCATCTCCTGTGGTTTACTATTTTTATCACGTTAACAAATCACTTAGTACTTATCCCAGGTCAGAGTTTTCACCTGAAAGGAATTTCATATGCAGAGGACTGGAGAGAATTAGGAGCTATCGCAACCTCTCAAGCTTGTCCAAAACAAAATGAGTAATCTTTCAAGAACTGAAAATGTCTTTAAAAATAAATATAACCCTGATGAAAGATGACAGCCTATCAAAGAACATGTGGGCTCCACACCTAAAGACTTCACAACTTCTTCAAAAACTTTTGCCAACTCTACTGCAGCAAGCTGGCTCTTCTCATTCTCAAAGTGGTGTATTTATCTCCTGATGTAGAATCCTGGAGAGCTCTCCAGAGTGGATTTGTAGACTCCTACCCACTCAAGATTGAAATGTCATCAAGATTGCTAAAACTTATGTCTTGATGATTTGAGTAGTTCTAAAGAAGTGAATGTCACCTATATATTAAAAAAAAAAATCAAAGAGAAAAATATGAGTTAGCTGAGTATGGCAAGGAAAGGGACTTCTGAGTAATGAACTAAATGAAAAGAGCTGTTTAATGATACTGAATATTCTTATATTGCAGGGACTGTTCTTTGTATGTATGAACCCTTAGCTCTCAAAACTACTCTAGGAAGTTGCACTGTCACTAGTCTTCCTTTGCTCCAAGGTAGACAGGGGTCATACTTCCAGTAGCAGAACTACTGGAATTCAACCTTGGGTAACCTGGTTTAAAGCCCAAATGCTAATCACTGTATACATTGCCTCCACCTACCTCTGATGGGTAACCCTCTCCCTTCATCTCCTTCACATTAAACGAAACAAAAACATAATAATGAAAAAATAGGCTTTATAATGATAAGATTTTTGATAGAAGTCACAGACTCTAAGGGACTCTGAATGAATTGAGTTAGGAATAAAAAAAAAAAATTATACACACACACACCTCCTGTGCCAAAGCCAATGCCAGTTATTTTGAGCTTTAAAATCATTTTCACTCTTGAAGCTTTCCCTTGCCTCCCATCTTCATAGCAGTGTTTGTAGTTCTGAGTTTTGACAAAAGCCCAATGAGCCAAAATTCTGTTGGAGCAGCTGTTCTTAAGGCATTTCTAGATTGACTCGATCCATGAGACACTGAACATACCCTATACAAAAGTGGTGAAAATGGAGGCTGTTTGTTGTTTAAAGTTAGCGACAATTTGTCAAAATGTACCACTCTGATACATGTGGATGACATTTTTCTAGCCTTTTAAATTTGTTTCCTTGAATTAATATTCACTCAGAGGCCATCCCAAATACAAATAGTAGCTAGTAAATTTTTTAATACAATAAATTCAATCAAAAAATAGTGAATATTTGTCATCATCATGATGTGAGCCAAAAGAGTGCTCATGCTCTGTTTTCCAGATCTTTACCAATGGCTGCATTTATTAAACTGCAGCCATCTCCTTTGAAAATCTAGCATGGGCACTTTAACTATAGAGTTGAAAGGATTTTCTGGACATTCTGTTAGTGGGTAAATGAAATCCTAGTTTTACTGATATTGCAACAATTTTTCAAATTATCATCTTAAATTATCTTAAATCTATGGGACTATTTTAAAATTATTTTAATGAATTCAATTAACTGTTTTTCATTATAATCCTTTTGTGAATTCCTTGTTCAATAATATTAGAAGTGCTATTAAATTCATGTTTAGCCTACTATTTGTACCAAAAACTTCTTCTTTTATACCAGAATTTCTCAGAATTAAAACTTCAGTATTGCATCTTGGTTTAGGTGTTCTGAGGGAGAGTCCAGACTGAAAGGCATATGAGCCTTCTGCTACAATATATGTGGGTAAAGGGCTGTAGGCAGATTCTTTACCAGTTGAGCTACCAGGGAGGTCTGGAACCTGCCCTAGGACCACCCTATCTCTGCATTTTGAATTATGTCTTCTGATCATATCAAAAGCATGTTAATACTCTATGTAGACCTACATTTTTCATTATGGTAGCCACAACCCCTGGATGTGAATAAAATGTGCTGGCCAAAGCTGAAGACCTACTTTACCCTAAATGAAAGGAGCTTAACTTTTTCCTGATGTACAGCATGACCAAACACATACATGTATATGTATGTGTATACACACCATACATTCGACCCCTTTACTTCTTGCCTTCAAGGGATTAAGAAAACTTCTGAATGGAAGGAGACTATCATCTGCATTCTAAACTTCAGTATAAGGAGTGTCAAATTAACAAAGAATATATAAGTTGACCCCTTGTCTAACTCAATGAAACTATGAGCCATGCTGTGTAGGGCCACCCAAGATGGACAGGTCATAGTGGAGAGTAATGACAAAACATGGTCCATGGAGAAGGGAATGAAAAATCACTTCAGTATTCTTGCCTTGAGAACCCCAAGAACAGCATGAAAAGGCAAAAAAAATAGGACACTGAAAGATGAACACCCCAGGTCCATAGGTGACATTGCAATATGCTATGGGAGATTAGTTGAGAAATAACTCCAGGAAGAATGAAGAGATGGAGCCAAAGCAAAAATAACACCCAGTTGTGGATGTGACTGGTGATGGAAATAAGTCCAATGCTATAATGAGTAATATTGCATAGGAATCTGGAATGTTAGGTCCATGAATCAAGGCAAACTGGAAGTGGTCAAACAGGAGATGGCAAGAGTGAACATCAACATTTTAGAAATCAGTGAACTAAAATGGACTGGAATGGGTGAATTTAACTTAGATGACCATTATATCTACCATTGTGGGCAAGAATCCCTTAGAGGAAATGGAGTAGCCATCATAATCAACAAAAGAGTCTGAAATGCAATCTTGGATGCAATCTCAAAAATGACAAGAATGAGTTCTGTTCATTTCCAAGGCAAGCCATTCAAAACCACAGTAATTCAACTCTAGGCCCTGACCAGTAATGCTGAAGAAGCTGATGTTGAGCGGTTCTATGAAGCCCCACAAGATCTCTAGAATTAACACCCAAAAAAGATGTCCTTTTCATTATAGGGGACTGGAATGCAAAAGTAGGAAATCAAGAGATACCTGGAGTAACAGGCAAATTTGGCCTTGGAGTATGAAGCAGGCAAAAGGCTAAGAGAGTTTTGCCAAGAGAATGCACTGGTCATAGCAAACACCCCTCTTCCAACAACACAAGAGAAGACTACACATGGACATCATCAGATGCTCAATACAGAAATCAGATTGATTATATTCTTTGCAGCCAAAGAAGGAGAAGCTCTATACAGTCATCAAAAACAAGACCCAGAGCTGATTGTGGCTCAGATCATGAATTCTTTATTGCCAAATTCAGACTTAAATTGAAGAAAGTAGGGAAAACCACTAGACCATTCAGGTATGAACTAAATCAAATATCTTATGATTATACAGTGGAAGTGACAAATAGATTCACAAGACTAGATCTGATAGACAGAGTGCCTGATCAACTATGGACAGAGGTTCATTGTATAAGAGGCAGTGATCAAGACCATCCCCAAGAGAAAGAAATGAAAAAAGGCAAAATGGTTATCTGAGAAGGCCTTACAAATAGCTGAGAAAAGAAGAGTAGCTAAAAGCAAAGGAGAAAAGGAAAGTTATACCCATCTGAATGCAGAGTTCCAAAGAATAGCAAGGAGAGATAAGAAAGCCTTCCTCAGTGATCAATGCAAAGAAATACAGGGAAATAATAGAATGGGAAAGACTAGAGATCTCTTCAAGAAAATTAGAGATACCAAGGGAACATTTCATGCAAATGAAGGGCTCAATAAAGGACAGAAATGGTATGGACCTAACAGAAGTAGATGATATTAAGAAGAGGTGGCAAGAATACACAGAAGAACTATGCAAAAAAGATCTTCATGACTCAAATAACCACTCTGGTGTGATCACTCACCTAGAGCCATACACCCTAGAATGTGAAGTCCACCGGGCCTTAGGAAGCATCACAACAACAAAGCTAGTGGAGGTGATGGAATCCCAGTTGAGAGCTCTTTCAAATCCTAATAGATGATGCTGTGAAAGTGCAGAACTCAATATGCCAGGAAATTGGGAAAACTCAGCAGTGGCCATGGGACTGGAAAAGGTTGGTTTTCATCCCAATCCCAAAGAAAGGTGATGCCAAAGAATGTTCAAACTACCCCACAATTGTACTCATCTCATGTGCTAGTAAAGTAATGCTTAAAATTCTCCAAGCCAGGCTTCAACAGTATGTGAACCACAAACTTCCAAATGTTCAAGCTGGTTTTAGAAGGGGCAGAGGAACCAGAGATCAGATTGGCAACATCCGTTGGATTATCAAAAAACCAAGAAAGTTCCAGAAAAACATCTACTTCTGCTTTATTGACTATACCAAAGACTTTGACCATATGGATCACTATAAACTGTGGAAAATTATTCAAGAGATGGGAATACCAGACCAACTGACATGCCTCCTGAGAAATCTGTATGCAGGACAAGAAACAACAGTTAGAACTGGACATGGAACTGGACTTGGAACAGACTGGTTCCAAATTGGGAAAGGAGTACGTCAAGGCTGTATATTGTCACCCTGCTTATTTAACTTATATGCAGAGTATATCATGTGAAATGTTGGGCTGGATGAAGCACAAGCTGAAATAAAGATTGCTGGGAGAAATATCAATAACCTCAGATATGCAGATGACACCACCCTTATGGCAGAAAGTGAAGAAGAACTAAAGAGCCTCTTCATGAAAGTGAAAGAGGAGAGTGAAAAAGTTGGTTTAAAACTCAAAATTCAGAAAACTAAGATCTTGGCATCCAGTCCCATCATTTCATGGCAAATAGATTGGGAAGCAATGGAAACAATGAGAGAATTCGTTTTTGGGGGCTCCCAAATCACTGCAGATGGTGAGTGCAGCCATAAAATTAAAACATGCTTGCTCCTTGGAAGAAAAGCTATGACCAAACTAGACAGCATATCAAAAAGCAGAGATATTACTTTGCCAACAAATGTCCGTCTAGTCAAGGCTATGGTTTTTCCAGTAGTGATGTATAGTTATGAGGGTTGGACTATAAAGAAAGCTGAGTGCCAAAGAATTGATGCTTTTGAACTGTGGTGTTGGAGAAGACTCTTGAGAGTTTCTTGGACTGCAAGAAGATCCAACCAGTCCATCCTAGAGATCAGTTCTGGGTGTTCATTTGAAGGACTGATGTTGAAGCTGAAACTCCAATACCTTGGCCACCTGATGTGAAGAGCTGACTCATTTGAAAAGACCCTGATGCTGGGAAAGATTGAAGGCAGGAGGAGAAGGGGATGACAGAAGATGAGATGGTTGGATGGCATCACTGACTCAATGGACATGAGTTTGAGTAAACTCCCGGAGTTGGTGATGGACAGGGAGGCCTGGTGTGCTGCGGTTCATGGGGTCGCAGAGAGTCAGATACGACTGAGCTGAACTGAACTGATGCTGGGAAAGATTGAAGGTGGGAGGAGAAGGGCTGACAGAGGATGAGATGGTTGGATGGCATCACTGATTCAATGGACATGAGTTTGAGTAAGCTCGGGGTTTTGGTGATGGGTAGGGAAGCCTGGTGTGCTGCAGTCCATAGAGTTGCAAAGAGTCGGACATGACTGAGCAACTGAACTGAAAAATTATCCCAAACACGTTACTATGCTGATAAAAGGACTGGTTATTACTTCTCTAACTTGTGCCCTGAGATCAATGCTATACTATATTTTGTTTGTCCTTTCTTTTCCCTAGATTTCTAATATGTGGTCATTTTGTGGTATTTTAACATAAATCTTCGGGAAGCATATGCTTTCCATATGCATTCTCTGCTGACTTTATGTCCAAGAATACATAATCTCTTGACTCCTCAGTGAAGCCTTAGAAGTTTATTGTAAGTACAGCTGCTTTGTAATTATATTTTCAACAGTAATTATATCCAATCATCTGGATCAGCTTGCATCAAAAAATGGCACATATTTTTGTGACAATTTCTAATTTACACTCCTCATTCAGGTGAAAGCTATCTTCTGAAAGATTAATTAGGTCTCTAAGTGTGTGCTAAACTACATTTTACCCCAATTAAGCATGTGAGAAGCTCATGCTAAGATCTCTGG
Organism: Bubalus kerabau; assembly: GCF_029407905.1. Lineage (NCBI taxonomy): Eukaryota > Metazoa > Chordata > Mammalia > Artiodactyla > Bovidae > Bubalus > Bubalus kerabau. Next base: position 29,693,243 of record NC_073645.1, read on the forward strand.
TTTCTGGTCAAAGTACAGTTCAATGAATTGGTTGAAATCACAGAACTCTAGGAAGTTTTATTATTCACTCTCTTGATTTTTACATCCTCATTCTACTCTGGCCCTTTTGCTGAGAACTCCATACCCAGAACCTACTGCTTTGAAATGGTAAAACAATGAAGAGCTCATTTGATTCCATTTCCGATATGGGATTTGAATAATACCGGTTACTGGTCCTACTGTGCTTATAGTTTTCAAATAGTTTTCCTCTATGTGTCTCCATTTTCAAATTGTACCTGAGAAGCTATTTAATATTAATAAGATGCAAAAGGACTTTTCCCCCTCTGCTTTTAGTTCTCTGAAAATGCAGAATAGTATTCCCTGCACCAGTGCTGAAATGGTCCCAAGGCCTAGACTTTCAGATTTTCTGCCCTTCTACCCTGCTGCTGCTGTTGCTGCTGCTGCTAAGTCGCTCAGTCGTGTCTGACTCTGTGTGACCCCGGAGACGGAGACGGCAGCCCAGCAGGCTCCCCCATCCCTGGGATTCTCCAGGCAAGAAAGTGAAAAGTGAAAGGGAAGTCGCTCAGTCATGTTCGACTCTATAGTGACCCCATGGACTGCAGCCCACTAGACTTCTCCATCCATGGGATTTTCCAGACAAGAGTACTGGAGTGGGGTGCCATTGCCTTCTCCCCCTTCTATCCTACTGACTCCTTAAGCACACCCTATGGTGTTCTTAGAGAGACTGGGAAAGCAGATGATCAATTTATACATTTTTGAAAAGACAAAAGTCAACTCAAAATGTCCTTAATATTAAGGAAAATCACTCCTAAGAAATTCCAGGTTAGAACAACTTCCAAATGGTTCATGCATCAGCTCAAGGATTTCAAGAACACATGTACCATTCTCCTTTCCCCAGCCATTCTTCGCTTGCTGGTTTTGCCCTGAGAGTCAACATATGGCTTCCACAATTCTAGAGATAAGTTTCAGACATAAAAGTTTCCAGCAGAAAAGAGACCATTTCTTTCTTTTGTCTCTTATTACAAGTAGTTCAAACTTTCCTAGAAGTGTCCCCAGAAGACTTTCCCTTGCCTGTCCTTAGTCAGAATTGTATCACACATCTTTTCCCAAACCACTCAGAGGAAGAGAAGAGTGAGATTACTGGAACTGGCTTACTGAGACATACGGCCATGTGTAAGAGGGTGGATTACCCAAACAAAAGCATAGTTCTGTTAAAAATCTACTGCATAGGGAACTGGCCATGTCTGTATGTCTGCTACAGTCTGGGAGAGTAAAGTTGGGGACACAGTTTTTACTAAATAGCACAGAATTCATGTCTGATTGGGTTTCCCAGGTGGTTCAGTAGTAAAGAATCCACCTGCAAATGCAGGAGATGCAGGTTCTACCCCTGGGTCAGGAAGATCCCTTGGAGAAAGAAATGGCAACCCACTCCAGTATTCTTGCCTGGGAAATCCCATGGACAGAGGAACTTGACAGGTTACAGTCCATGGGGTTGCAAAGAGTTGGACACAGCCTAGTGACTGAACAATAACAACATGCTTGATTGCAAACGTCAATGGAAAACAAAAAGAACACAAAATAACACCAGGTAGCCATGTAAACAATTCTATGATTATATATATACACACACACACACAGACACACTATATTCAAATTGGGGACAATTAAGAATCTGAATATTTCACATTACATTCACAGTCCCAAAATTTTCGTTCAGAAGCATTTTGTGCAGGAACACTTTTGAGGGTGTACAGCTGGTACTTCAGAGCTTTGTACAGTTAGAAGAGGATTGACTGCTTTCCCATTGGCTAGTAGTAATCAAGAATCACTTTGTTTTTTCTTCTCTTTACATCAGAAATATCTGAAAAACATTAACCTGTAACATGTCCAAGGTATGACACTGTATTTTGAAAATGTTCTTTTCTGGAAAGGGTCACTAGCTCTCTGGCAGCTGAAACAATGCTTTTTAGGAAAACCTCTGTCCCCTAAAAATAAAAGGGAAGGGAGTCTAATTTCTATTTCCTCACCATTACCTGAATTACCTAGATACTTTTGAAACCAAAAGACATTTCCTTATCAGCAACTTAGAGGGCAACTTTTAGTAGTTTTCTGCAAATGAAGGGCACAATTAAAAACACAGCTACACGTGTTTTCAGGAATCTTGAAACCATAATGCGCATGAGATCTTCATTCATCTGTTAGAACAAACTGGTTTCTGGTAATCTCCTAATGCCTGCCAGAGATAGGAATTAACTGATTTTTTCTGCAGTTTACATCACTGTCCCTCACTTGCTTCCTGAAACTCTCTCGTGTTTGATGACACCAGAATTTCCTTACTTTTCCTCTATGATTTGCATGATAGCTTTCTCAGTGTCCTTCACTGTACCCTGTTCTTATTCCTACTCACAAGATATAGACATTCTTCAACCTTTTGTTCTCAAGGTCTGATTTTACTCCTTCCCTATCTCCTCACGAACCTCTCTTGTTGGTGTTGTAAGTGCCCCCAGGCTTCAGCATTCTTTTTTTTTTTTTCAAACAACTGCCAAATCAGTATCTCTAGCCCAGATTACCATATTTCTAACTACCTGTTGGGAACACTAACCTTCTTCCCATGCATTTTATTCCCTATTTTCATTAATCAGTTCAGTTCAGTCTCTCAGTTGTGTCTGACTCTTTGCAACCCCATGAATTGCAGCACACCAGGCCTCCCTGTCCATCACCAACTCCTGGAGTTCACTCAAACTCATGTCCATCAAGTCAGTGATGCCATCCAGCCATCTCATCCTCTGTCATCCCCTTCTCCTCCTGCCCCCAATCCCTCCCAGCATCAGAGTCTTTTCCAATGAGTCAACTCTTAGCATGAGGTGGCCAAAGTACTGGAGTTTCAGATTTAGCATCAGTCCTTCCAAAGAACACCCAGGACTGATCTTTAGAAATAGCATCACCTTATTTCTAATCACTGGTGCCTGAAATCAGAGTTATCCCTGACCCTTCCCTCCTCCTTTAATTTCCATTCTAATTACTCATGGGCCAAGGTCTTAGGTTTGACCCTGGTGGACTTTTATGTCTGTCCTATAATTACTACTAAAACCACAATGAGAGCTTATTAATATGTCCATGCAGAACTACAATAACCTATAAACTAGAATTATTCTTTGTGGCAACTTCCTCCAAACAAAATATACTGATGATGTCCTGTAATCACTTATTCTCATATATAATTCTGATTTCATGAATGCTCTGCACAAGAAACTTCCATTGCTCCCTACTGCCTTTGTCCTAGTATATAAAGATTTCCAATTTCAAGCCCTGATTTCATGTCCAGGCTTATCTCCCTACACCCACTTACCTGTTTCCTTTGGCATATTCAACTATGATTAAACTTCTTATATATCTACGATGGCGGTAGAATTCTAAAGCAGTCCCCCTACTTCCCAAATTCAATTTCTATCCTCTGCTTATTAAATCAAACACTCATCTAGGTTCTGCTGTGAAAAGACTTTGAAGATGAAATCGAAATTACCACTCAACTGATTTTAAAATAGGGAGATTGTTCCTGATTATCTGGATGGGTACAATGTAATCACACCAGCCCTTCAAAGCAGAATGGGAAAGCAGAAGGATCTGAGGGAGATAATGGAAGAGGAAGGAGGAGAAATTAGAAAGCAGGACACAGACTCCAGCCACAGGTCCAACCACTGCTGTAGACAGAGGCCACATGGAAAACATGAGAGGAATGCAAGCAGCCATGAAAATCAGATCAGTCTCCGTCTGACAGCCAGCAAGGAAGTGGGGACCTCAGTCCTGTGACTCCAAGAAGTTGAATCTGGCCAACTTTGAATCTGTGCTCCTTTCAGCCTGAGTGAGCCTGAAAGGAGCACAGCTGTATCAACACAGTATCTCGATACTGGCTTGTGAGACTCCTAGCAGAGGAACTTCTGCCCTACACAACTTTGAGATGACAGATATCACTTCAAGTCACTAAATTTGCACTAATTTGTTATGGCAGCAATGAAACCGAGGGTAATCATCAGAGCCATTCGACTATAACTTGCTTAATACATAATAAGCTGTAACCTGTCTTCACTGATCAAGCTCTTTGTAACTGTTTCTACAATATTTGCATATCCTCCAAGCATAACATGGCCTAAAAATTAAGTTATGAGACCCTTTACTACCCCTGGAGATAGTATCTCTGACTTTAAGATGTTTGCCTGAGTTGTTCTACAGAAATCTGGAGTCAGTGGCTGTTCCATTTCAGCTCCAGGCAGTTAAACTGGTTGGGACCACTGACCCTCCAACTGGGAATGAGAGTGTCCAATCGGTGACCTTTTGACATCACAGGACCAAAAACTCCACCCCCAGAATGTGCTAACTCCACCCTTTTCTGAACACGCAACCTTTGAAGAAGCATAGCTTAGTTGCACTTGCATAGGTCGCTGATTACCCAACATTCTTACTTCCAGTGACCTTTCCCCCTGCCGCTTCATCTCATGAAAATCCTGAAACTGTATCTTTATGGAGGCAGACTGAGATTTGTTCTCCTATCCTCTTTCTTGGCTGCCTTGTGGAGAAACCAATTCTCTGCTGCCAACCTCTAAGTCTTGGCACACACCTGTGCTTCAGTTTAGCACTCAGTTCATTTATGCAAGGGAACCTGGCTCAGTAACAGCAGAAGAAAATACACTGCCGCATTTATACACTCCCTCCTGCTCCCAGCATTTTCCACCGTCTAAACAGGGATACTGTTTTGTGCCAGGATCTAGACTTAGCAACTAAACAACAGCAACAAACTTGATCTTTACATAGTGATGCCATTGGCTAGAAAAACCCAGGGCCACTCACCTGGGCCCAGGCAAAAGAGGCTCCCACATTTTCCTTATTGGAGCCAATGTTCTAGCTGACCAGGCGCGTGGTTCTTACTTTCATTGCAAGACATACTTCAGCAACAAAACCATCAGGGAACTTTGAAAAAAAAAAGCACAAATGAGATTTATTACTCACCAGTCCTGAAGGGTACAGGGCATGCCTGGAACCACACAGCAAGGCCGCAGGTAGAGAAAAGGAGTCCTCAAGCATGGGGCTCTGCCGTTATCAGGGTTCAGGGTAGGATTTCTAGGATGTCATAGCTTCATTCTTTCTTGGGAAGTAAAAGTGAGAAGGGAAAGACTAGCAAACAAAGGGTCAGATACTAAGTCAACCAGAGAGTTCTTAAAAGAGAAAAGAAAGGAACTTCCTGGGCGGGACAGCCGGGCTCCTTCTATCTGGCAATGGGTAAATTGGAAACAGCAGTCTTTGATAAGGAGGCCACAGCAATCAAAGCTTAATATCAGGCACTTGGGTTACAATGAAAAAAATAAATAAATAAAACTACATATGCTGACATTAAGGATCCCTTCTCCATCCTTCCCCTGCCTCTCCACAATCTGCTCACAACCTAACTTTCCTTTAAGGATATCACTGTCACTTTCAGAAAGTCTTTGTTAACCTGAAGCCTCTTATCTGCTCTGTGCCCCCTGTTCCCTTGAATATTTTATACTTCTCTCAAGACACTTATTCTAGTTACTGCAATATACTTAAACCATTATTTCCTCAGTAGGTTAAACTTTATTGATATATGAGGTCAACCTTAGTTTCTTGATTAGCTTTTGCTGTATAGCAAAAGATTTCAATATCTTAGTGGCTTGTAACAAGAAGTATTTATTCTCTGGCTCTTATCTTCAGGTTAAAACCAAACTGGTGTATCTAACTGGATCTCTGCTGGTGTGCTGTTCTTCAGGACAGTGGGAGTCAGCTGTGCTCGGATACACTCTAGTGGTGGGCTTAGATTTGGCTCCATGCCTGTTCCTTTTCAGGTCGGGGCAAAAGGGAAAACACTTAAGTGACCAGCGTTACCAAGAAGATCAAAAGACACAAGAGAAATCTCAAGATCATGCATCAAGCTCCTGCTCCCATTGCATCCATTAAAAATTCCTTTGCCAAGTCACAACACCAACATAAACGGTTGGCCAAAGAGTACGTTTGATTTTTTCTGTCACATCATATGTAAAAACCTGAACAAACTTTTTGGCCAAACCAATACACCCACCCACTGTGTGCATCATACCAGTATAAATGTATCCGTTTACTATAGGCGAGTGAAAAATTGAAAAACTTTCATTCAAGTGACCTAGGTATTCCTTCTGATAAACTTATCCTTAACCCATCCAACAGAAGCAAAATGGTTAACATTGAGCCTTCTGTGGTCAGGAGAGAATTGATTTAATCTCTCTTCTTGACCATACTTGTTTCCTCTAGGATAGCTGTTCCTTTCCCAATTACTCAAAATACATATTCCCTTTATCACACACACGTACACACACTTGCCTGTGCTTCAGTGTAGCTTTCAGTTCATTCATGATTTTTAAATATCATCTTCAGTATATATATTTTACACCCCCAGAGAAGTCATGAATTCCTAAAAGATACCTCTGCTTCATTTACTTGTTCCAAGTCTCCCACATCTTGTCTAGCCAAGGGCTGAATAACGTGGATACCAATAAGTACCCGATGACTGCTATTTCCCATTAAAAATGACGGCTCTTCTTCTCTGGCAATTTTCTGAATGTGTTTCCTGTATTGCTATACAGAAAACATCAATGGTGCTCATCTCATTACAAGTCTGAGTGTCAGCTTTAGCTGTATTTTATTTAAAGATGAATAATGATACATAAAAGCTTTCACAGAGCCTTGAGAAGCTGATGGGTGACATTTCCTGTCAATCTGAGCTTGTTCTGTCAGGGTAACTGACACTGTTCTTGAAATTCCTGCTGATAGAAAGCATACCTGTGCTGCTAGGGAATTAAAGGAATCCTTCCTTTCTTGTAACAAGCTATTGGTGATAATCTAGTGCTACTATTTGTTTGGTTATCGGACACTGGTGTTGAGTTGTTGAGAGGATGCCAGGCAGCAGGGAAGTCTCATTCTATAGGGTGAAAGTGAGGGCAGGAAAAACTCTCCAACACACTCTTTCAGGTGCAAGGCAGTATCTCCTCCTTGACTTCATTATTATTCATAGATATGCCTCTGACAGGTTAATAAACCATTGCAAAAGACTCTGGCATTGGAGTTCATGCTACTGAGAAGAACCATGACATTAGAAATTAGTCTGAACAAGTTTCATAAAGATCTCCATCTGGTTTCACCCCTTAGTAGGTGACTGAGTCATGCTCTGGCTTCACCACCAGATCAAGGGATCCCAGAGGTACTGGAAAAAAATCATCAATTTGGAGCATATATGAAAATATATGCTTAATAAGCCAGAGGAGCAGAATAGGAAGGGTGCAATGCTCTTCAGCAATAAATCAAGATCTCCTGCTCAAACTGACTTAACTACACTGTTATATGGGCTTTCCTGATGGCTCAGTCCATAAAGAATACATCTGCAATGTGGGAGACCTGGGTTTGATCCCTGTGCTGGGAAGATACCTTGTTGGAGGGCATAGCAACCCATTCCAGTATTCTTGCCTGGAGAATCCCCATGGACAGAGGAGCCTGGAGGGCTACAGTCTAAGTGGTCACTAAAAGTTGGACATGACTGAGCAGCTAAGCACTACTAAGCACATAATTTTATATAGTTACTATGGAATCAGAGAGAGAGAGAGATGTAATGAATGGGTTTCTGTTCACTAACTTAAAAGCTTCAATAAGGCAAACTCTACAAGCATCTTTATGTTTAGGGAGATTCTAGAAATCATGGTAGAAAGTAGACAGGACTTTCTAACACAAATGTTGCCTTTATGTCATACTTGGGCAAGTCAGTTAATCTCTCTGGGCCTCTACTATCTCATCTATAAAATGAAAACAATCTCACTTGCCTCCTCCTTGCATTCTTATGTGGGTTACATAATGTCATATTTTGAAGGGATCCTGTAAACTAGAAATAATCACAGAGAGATCAATAGTTAAAATTACATTTTTACATTTTATACAAGGGGTTCAGAGAACCTGACTTTCCCAAAGCAAATAATTATTTTTATCTGTGGGTCCTTATGGAATAACAGTAATAATAACAGTAATAAAAAGTATCTAGCATTTAGTGAAAATTTACTATGTGACAGAAATTCTTAAGCATTCTACAACAATTTTAATTTCCTCAGAAATAAACAATGAAGTAGCTACTGTTTTCCCTCTTTTCAATGAGCAAAACTCAGTGAATTTCAGTAATTTGAGGAAACACAATTAGCAAATGGTAGAGCTAGTATTTAAACCAAGAAATCTAGTTTCATAGTATTAATAACATTGCTTTTGCAGATATGCAAGATCTGCCTTAATCAATTGGAAAGAGTTTGTTGAATCTGTTACGAATGTTAGAGTAGTCCTTTCCACTTTCTAGAAGCGTCATAAGTACCTGTGACCTTTTTCTAACCTAATTGCTCTTTCACCTCTAGATCTTCCCACAAAAATTTGATGACAGTAGTAGTATATTATTATTTCATTTTGTTTTGTTTTCCTCATGGTTCTGTCTAAACTGATGGACAGAGTATTATATCTGAGCCATGAATCCAGCCGATTCATGACCCTACTGCCTTCTATCAGCTTAATCTGAGTTGATTCATATGGTCTGTGAATCAGCCAAACTAAACCCTGACTTCTCCTGCCATAAGGCACCTTAGAAAAGGACACATATCTTGCTACTTTCATCTGAGTCCTGACATGAAATTAACTAGCTGGCTCATCTCAGTAACAGCTCTAGAAATTGCCCTACATTACAAACATGTATGCAACTTCTGGGCTTCCCAGGTCGTGCTAGTGGTAAAGAACTCACCAATGCAAGAGACACAAAAAAAGTGGGTTCAATCCCTGGGTCGGGGAGATCCCCTGGAGGAGGAAATGGCAACTCATTCCAGTATTCTTGCCTGGAGAATCCTGTGGACAGAGGAGACTGACAGGCTATAGTCTGTAGGGTCACAAAGAGTCAGACACGACTGAAGCAACTTAGCATGCATGCATATGTGACTTCTGGGCTTCCTTGGTGACTCAGATGGTAAAGAATCTGCTTGCATAATGGGAGATCTGGGTTCAGTCTCTGGGTCAGGAAAATCCCCTGGAGATGGGAATGGCTACCCACTCCAATATTCTTGCCTGGAGAATTCCATGGACAGAGAAGCCTGTTGGGCTACAGTTCATGGGGCTACAAACAGTTGGACATGACTGAGCGACTAACACTTCCACACACAGGTGACTTCTAAGCAAATCTTAGTGACAGTCTATCCCTGGTTTTAAAAAAAAAAATTCATTTTAGTCTTTTTAAAATGAAAAACTATCTCTTTCTCTCTCCTTCTTGCTCATTATCTTCCTAACTCTCAGATATACAGAAGAAATCTTTTGAAATGCCTAGCTTTTGATTAAAAGAACTAGGCTTCATCCTACAGACCGAAGTCTAGATTAGTTGAAATATATTTGAAATATAACATGCTTTTTGGTAGGGAAAAGGCTCTCATAATTTAGCCCATGCCTGTACATTGCTAAAATAAATGGGAGAAAATATAAGGCCAGAGAGAAATAGTTCTGTGCAGTTGCTTATAAAGCTGAAGATTGTCAGCAAATCTTTGAGGACACTATATCTCTCTTATGTAGACCTGTGTATTACACATTGGTTACAGAAAGTCAACTGCATAGCTATAACTTCCCCTGCTACTGTAGAATAGGCTGGGCTCCTGAGATATAAGTATACAGAAAGAATTATATAATTGTTCATATTTTATTTGTTTGACAAAGGATGGGGATGCATATATCAAAGTGACACCAATTTTCAGACAAGCCATGAGCTGTCTTGGTATAGTACTATGTGTAAGTGGTACCCACAACTCTAATCCCCTCATATACTGTAATTATGCTTTTGTGGAAAATCTAAATGTGCCAAGCTTCCCAGGTAAAAATCTTACCTGTAGTAAACTACCGTTGTCTTTGCCTAGCTAATAGTTTTCTTATTTCTTGGAACAAGATCACAGCTTTTGAGGAATCACCCTTCCTCCATTGTATATGGTATCAGTGGGACTTCTGATCTGGGAGTCCTATGTGCCCACTGGTGATCAGAGTCAGGCAAGACTAACTCCCTGTCTCTGGAATTGGTCTCATGTGAGGAATACAAGGGCAAGGAATGTATAGAGGTGGTCTGTCCAAACTGTGGATATCTAAGCCAACACTCCTCCAAGTTTCATTATCTCCACTTAGACTTTGTCCCACTCTAAGACCCATTTATTCAGTTAACTGCCTCATGTCCTTGCGTTGCTTCACATCTTCTTTTGACTTTACTTTGTTTTTGTCAAACAAACAAACAATATCCAGACTTTATTCAAAATGATTATTGCAAGGGATGAAGAGGCAGAGAGGGGATTATTACAATAAGGAGAGTGCTCAGATCTTACGATATGCAAGTGTTCTCAAAGGTTGGATAGAGTTCTTCTGTATGGAGAGGAGTAGGCAAGTTCAGAAAAAACAAACAAAGCAGGTATAGAAAAATGGAGTGAATGGGTAGTTTAATGGATTGTATATCAGAGAATGTTTTACCCTGAGACCAGCCTATTCTCTGAGCACTGTTAAGTTGTTTGTAGGGTCAGGCTGAGGGTGAGTCAAAGCTGGGGGTCTGGGGGAAGGGAAAGAAATGTAACCAAATATGATTAAAGAGCACATTATTCCAACTGATCAGTAGAGACAAGCATTTGAGTGAATCATTTAGAAGGCAAAAAATTGGAATTTATAGATCTGTATCTGATCTCATGATAAGTAAACAAGAAAGGCATTCAGAAGTCTATTTAAGTCATATGGGGAGGGATCGTTCTTTGTAGTAAGCTGTTTTCCAGAACCATACAAGGGTTAGAGGATTTCTTAAATTTTGCTGTTTTCCAGAATCCCAAGGTTTCAACATTGTTAGTTTCTATTGCCTGAATCTGGTCCCATCATTTCATGGCAAATAGATGGGGAAACAGTGACTGACTTTATTTTTGGGGCTCCAAAATCACTGCAGATGGTGATTGCAGCCATGAAATTAAAAGACGCTTACTCCTTGGAAGGAAAGTTATGACCAACCTAGACAGCATATTCAAAAGCAGAGACATTACTTTGTCCACAAAGGTCCGTCTAGTCAAGGCTATGGTTTTTCCAGTAGTCATGTATGGATGTGAGAGTCGGACTATAAAGGAAGCTGAGCACCGAAGAATTGATGCTTTTGAACTGTAGTGTTGGAGAAGACTCTTGAGAGTCCCTTGGACTGCAAGAAGATCCAACCACTCCATCCTAAAGGAGATCAGTCCTAGGTGTTCATTGGAAGGACTGATGTTGAAGCTGAAACTCCAATACTTTGGCCACCTCATGCAAAGAGTTGACTCATTTGAAAAGATCCTGATGCTGGGAAAGATTGAGGGCAGGAGGAGAAGGGAAAAACAGAGGATGGGATGGTTGGATGGCATCACCGACTCAGGGGACATGAGTTTGGCTAGACTCTGGGAGTTGGTGATGGAAAAGGAGGCCTTGCGTGCTGCGGTTCATGGGGTCAGACACGACTGAGCGACTAAACTGAACTGATTGCCTGCAGGAAAATAATTCAAAATAATGAACTACCTCACCTTCCAGATTATTTGATCTAAAGTGACTTTAATTTTTTATGTCATTTGATGCCTGATGCAGGCAGGAAGGAAGGAAGGGGAAAAAAAGAGATAGAGAGGAAGGAAGGACTGAAGGCAGGAAAGGAGGGAGGAATAGAAGGCGGAAGACAAGCATTCTTACTCTAACCACGTGATGACAGCTGGAGCAAATATGATGATTGCACCTTGGACTCACACAAGAAAAGGGAATACAATGTATAAATATGCAAACCCTCAAAGGCAAGCACAGACCCAGCTTACTACCCTACATGTTTTATCCAGCCTGTGAAATCTCTGGGGACCTTCTAACCATCTTATCAGTGCATCTGAGAGAGAGGTTTCAGAAGCCTGCCTTGCACAGTCATCCTGGTGCCAGAACTGCATACACATGACATAATGAGATTTCCCAAACTCCTTGTCCTCCAAAATAAGAACCGGAAGTACCTGAAGTGTGAACTACAATGATAGTACAAAGAGCTTCTCTCTTGACTTCCTTTCCTAGTTTCTGCTGCTAAACCTTGCACAGAGGCTACTGTCAAATTCCAGGTATCACCCAAATACAACTGTATGCTAAGATAACCCCAAAGAAAATCTGATGGACCCACTGTCAAATGATCCAGAATCACTCTAGGAACAAAATGAAGACCACTGAACACAATTCTTTCCTTGAAACAAAGTGTATCACAGTTTAATATCTTCATTGAAAAAGATAAGAATATTAAAAAAAAAAAAAACCCTCATCCTCTTCGCTTTGACCATCACTGTGGATATCTTTATTATAGAAATTATCAGTAAGAAAAACTGGAAAGACTACTCAAAGAAACACATAAAGTCAATATGTTTTTAAAGGAAAGGAAAATAATATTTGGTTTAAAATACCTATGAATTTCTCATTAAGATCTTGAAAGTACATTATAAATTCCCATTTTTCTCCTAGGACATGACTCAGTTGTTACTGGCTTATAATAGTTCATCACCTCTTTGTGCTTATTTTAACTTCTTCATGCCTCTTTTATGGAGTCACATCATGGACAACTACCTACTTCTTTTAATAGCACCTTCTTTATAGAGCACATCATTTCCATTTACCTGCTCTTGGACTGTGTGTTAAATCCAACTAAATCGATTTTAACAAGCCCTTTTTTCAATTGTGAAGAAGCAATTAGCACTGAGTGATGTCACCCAAATTCCGGTAATTATGAAGCAAATGTCTTCCATCTTTCCTTACAGGTTTTAAAATTTTGACAACTTGGCATTGTTACTGATCCATTCGCAAATGGAATTTGTCTTTTAAAAAATCACATTTTTTCCTACGTTGTTTGAGTTATAAAAGAAAAAAAAAATTCCCTGACACTGAAAAATCTATGAAATATCTCATGCCTAAGAGGCATACTGTATTAAGGACGGGGGCCAATTCTAAGAGAATGTGGTGTCTGATTGATGGGAATTCTTTTTTCTTTCACATTCTACCCTGATCTCTCTTCTAGGTGAAGAATCTTTTCACTGCTCTCTGTTCAGTTTTCAGGTTCCTTACTTCTGGTCTCCTTACTTTATGCTAATCCTCATCTTGCTGAATGTGCTGCCTGTTGGACCACATGCTGAAATAATCAAAAGCCCTCAGTGTTTCAGTGTCTCAGTCTTTTTATCTTCCTCTCCACTGAGTCCCTCCAGTGTCATTTCAGGCCACAGATCCTCCCTGTGACTAGAAGTCTCCCCTCTCACCCCAGCCTCTCCTGTATAAATGTCATCAGAATGACAGTGAGCTCCTTGAAAATGTGATGTCTTGTGTTATTTAAAAGAGACCTGTTCACAAAGTTCCTATTATTATGAAGGGGAGATAAATTTGGTTTCAACTTGGGAATGGACAAGTTGAAAATTGTCTCAACTGCACATCTACAGAAAATAGCCCAAGTTTAAAAAGGCTCATTAGAGGCTTCTGTGTCATATCATAGATAAATGCAACCATGACTTTCTATTTTTAGGAAAAGAAAAAGAAAAGTCATGCTTTTTTTACTTCAAAATAAATTAAAAAAAATTTTTTTAATGTGATGACCCTTATAAGGGAAATGGAAAAATGCATTACTTTGAAGATTGTTGCATGTTGAGTACTTTATTGTCAGGGAGAGACTGGAAAATGGAGGGAAGGCTAAAAGAATATAAAGGTGACTTGAGAGCTCCACCTTCAATGGAAGTAATATCCCAGTTGGAGGGGAAAAAAAAGAAAATGTTAGAAATCACATAGATATTCTCTTGAATATTCTTAAAACTTGTTAAGAGATTCTTTGGGTCAAGTAAAGAAGGGAAGGACAGCTAGTTTGTGGACAGTCTCCTGAGAAACATTGGTCTGTATGTTTTCTACAAGTCCAAGTCTTAAAATATCGTCCCTCCTCACTTATCCTGAAACCATTCCATTAATTAAATATATTTGGATTAAACAGTTTTTGAAAAACAGAAGTTCCTTTGTAGTAGCACTATTTACAATAGCCACAAAGCAGAAACAACCTAAATGTCCATCAACAGATGGATAATGAAGATGTGGTGCATATGTACACACACACACACACACACATACACACAGAAGCAATGGAATATTACTCAGCCATTAAAAAGAATGAAATAATGCCATTTGCGGCAACACGGATGGACCTACAGATTATCATGTTAAGTGAAGTAAGTCAGAAAGAGAAAGACAAATACCATAAATCACTTGTATATGGAATCAAAAATACAACACACATGAACTTGTCTACAAAACAAAAACAGGCTCAGAAGTATAGAGAACAGAATCGTTGCCAAGAGGAAGGGAGGGGTTTAGAAGGGAAGGATTGGGAAGTTAGGACTAGCAGATGCAAACAATTATATATAGGATGGAAAAACAACAAGGTCCTACTGCAAAGACAGAGAACTACATTCAATATCCTGTGATTAAACCACAATGGAAAATAATATGAAAAATAATATATATGTATTGGGTGGACCAAAAAGTTTGCTATAGGTTTTCTGTAACATGGTATAGAAAACGCAAATAAAATTTTTGGTCAACCCAATATAATGGAGTTACTTTGCTGTATAGCAGAAATTAAACAGAGCATTGCAAATTAACTGTAATTCAATAAAATTTTAAAAAGGAAAAAAAAAAGTGCCTTAGAAGAGCTCATTTTATCAATAGTCATGAATTTAACATCAGTTTATTTTTCTTTTTTAAATAGATTATACCAGAAGTATCATGGAACTGGAACATGGGAGAGCAGAAAATATATTGAGATCAAAGGGAGGCAAAGATGGGAGTTACGTAAAAGGTTTAAGGACATATAAAATCCTGGAGAGAGAAGTAGAAGGTGAGAGAGCTGTAGATACCAGGATATTACTGGGACAACCTTTCTTGTCCAGTTTGCCTGGGGTTGGCCATCTGCTCTGGAACAGTACTCTCAGATTTAAGATGATTTCTCTTTGTTTGTTTTACATCTTTCTTCTCCTTCACATGATCTCAACCTCTTCTCTTACTCTTTCTCTTCTTTCACTGCCTTGATTCAAAGACTAATCTATTGTTTAGTATGAAGTCAGTATTTTAATGAAGTCAGCTGCATTAAAAGATTAATCAGTTCTGGGTTCTGGTTGGAGAAAGGAGCTACCATTCTGAAGAAAACGTATTAAGAATGAGCAATTAACCAAGTCACAACCACATTGGGGAACAAGGAGTGAGTAAGTTGGGTCCAGAAACTTTCTGCACTCGAATGCATGGATTGTACATCTTCTGGTTATACTCATCCCAGGTGTGTATTTACCTCTAATCCCTGGCAGTCTGATAACTAGACTTTGCTACAGACAGACTCCATAAGTTGAACCCAAGTTCTATTAACTTGTCAAATAAAAAGAAAAAAAAAAATCCTCCTTTAGAGTTTCACCTCTGGAATGTTCTTACTTCACTCCTACTCATGTAGGTCAGTTTAAATGTCCCTTCCAAGACTAACTCAGGTCTTCTCTACAATGAACTCTCAAAGCATCCTCTATGTTTCCATGGTACCCATATGTATTTATAATCAATTCAGTTCGGGTAACAGTGAAATGGGTTCAGAGATAAATGCTGTTAGACTGACTTTTGGAATTAGACAACTGCCTTCAGAGGTCCTCTGAGTCCCATTGGTGTGGCAGGCTGTTAACTGGTTCTGCATTTGAACATTCTGTGGCCATTATGAAGTTTTCCAAACATTCTGTAATGAGATTCCCAGCTATCATCTTTGACCGGCATGTGTCAGTGAAGACACTTGGGAAAGAATTTTAATCCCAAAATAGAGTTAAATTCCAGGGTGGTCCAGATATACTAAAGGAATTCAGCGTGGAGGAGAGAAACAGAGGAAGTCTCCAAGTGAATCACTGTTGCAGAATCAAACAGACTGAATAAGAGGACCAGAAAGAGACAGTGATTCCAAACAGGGTGGGTCAGTAGGCCCCACCATCTCCTGATCCAGGTTCTAGGTCAATCCTTTGTGGCCCACTGGACATATATTTCTTGGTGAAGTGACTTATAATTTCCAAGGACTAAATTTCATTCATAACATATACCATCTTGGCAGAAAGCAGTAAATATATTATCAGATCTGTCACAAAGGCTTATCATTTTTGCTCTCTGTCTTCACATCTGATATCATCTCTTAAGTACCCATTTGATTAATTACCTGTTTTTGTTCCCATTTAAAAAAAAACTTACTGGCTATAAAATATTCATGCCAACCAGCCTATTCTTGACTTGAGGTTTATGGAAACATTACATTATGAGGGAACAGGCCTTGATTCTTTTGGTTGTAGTTTTGGTTTTGTTGTCTGCATAGCTATCTCCTGACTGTGAAAGACTCATTTCTAGTCCTGATCCTCTTATTTCTTTCCTCTCAATTATTATTCCAAGGACTTAAATTCTCAGTCAAGTTTCTTAACTCCGCATTTCTTTATGGATTAATTTTATAGAATTATCACACTGTTTTAGGAAGATTTTCTTCCAAATGATAACATTTATTGAGCTTTTGGGCTTCTGTGGTTGCTCAGTTGGTAAAGAATCTGCCTACAGTGCAGGAGATCTGGGTTCAACCCCTGGTTCAGGAAGATCCCCTGGAGAAGGAAATGGCAACCCACTCCAGTATTCTTGCCTGGAAAACCCTATGGACAGAGGAGCCTGGCGGGCTACAGTCCATGGGGTCACAAGAAACAGACACGACTTAGCAACTAAACCACCATCACTGAGCTTTTACTATGGAAATAGGCATCATTTTAAGCACTCTCTAAGTAGTCCCTCATTTGCTCTTTATGGAAACTCTATGGTAAAAAGAATCTGTATATTTTATGAGGCACCCATGCGGCTAGCAAATGGTAGAATGGGATTCAAACCCAAACAGTCTAGTTTCAGAGCCAAATTCTTGGCTACATCATTTTAATAAAATGCAAATACTACTGATGGGGTTAAATATATCCCACTTCTATTGCAAGATACTTACAGCAGAATAACACTTCAAAGGAAGCTAAGATTCAAATATAAAGTTTGTGTTGAAATCATTCAATTAGCAATTTAAACTTCTGAAACATAAATTGGATGATAATAGATCTCAATGGGAGGTCTTGGTTTTATGAATCAGGGACAATAATTATAGTTACCCATGGAATGGCATCTGTGAGAGAAAAAGCAGAGGCACAGATCTCTAGCCATGACTGATGTGAAATTATATCTGCATTTTGTGTCATGGATCTGGATTTATTTTTAGCTCCAACACTTACTACTGTATGATTGTAGAAGTCTACTTTTCAAAAAAAGAAAAAAAAAGTCTACTTTTCTTAATATTCCATTTTCTCCTATTGCTGAAAATTAAGATTTTACTGAATATCTACTACCTACCAGGACCTCTGCTGGTACTATATGTATGTGCATGTAGCTGTTGGGTCTGTTGAGCCATTAATATTCTCTGTATTACATAGGTTGGGAACCTGAAGTTCAATGATACTAAATAACTTGCCCCAAAGTATTAGCTATTCATCAGCATAGCTAGAAATTGAATCTAGTTTTGCTTGACTTCAAAATCTCTCTGATCTCAGCTGTGCCACATGACTTGTGCAGATGATAACACATGATGTTGCCTCACAGAATGTTGAGTCTTGAATAAATACATGAATTATAAAAAGGAGCTAATATATAACTGATAAGTGGGAGGCATTCAACATGAGCTCCACAGAGATATCAATGTGACCTCACACGGGTCTCCAAATTTTGCATATTGGTTTATTAAACTAGACTTGGTACTGTAATCAAGTTAAACATACATATTAGTCACATAAACAGCTTTCAGGGTATCTCAATATCAGAATTATTGATATCTTATTTTACTTTAGGGTTTTAATGTCCACTATACAATTTACCCTAACAAAGCCTTCATGTCTAGCTGTAGACCAGACACTGTTGGGCCCCAGACATGTCACTTGATCCTTTTCTATTCCAGTACACATGAGCTAGAATTTCAACTGCCAGTACATAAATCTCTTTACCATTCATCTTTTTCTGTGGCTCCAGAACCTCTCTGACCATGTTTGCTGCAGGCCAGAGGTGTCAGTGAATTAATGCCCATCAAGAACAGCTCTTACTGAGGTTCCAATGAACTTTGGGGTACATGTATAAATGTCTACCAACAGATGGATAGATAAAGAAAATATGGTGTATATGTGTGTGTGTGTGTAAATAAATATATATCTATATGGAATACTACTTAGCTATTAAAAATAATGAAAAAACTCCATTTGTAGGAAAGCAACATGTAGATTATCATACCAAATGAAATGAGTGAGACAAAGACAAATATCATATGATATCACTTATATGTGGAACTAAAAGAAAATGACACAAATGAGCTTATTTTTAAGATAGAAGCAGACTCACAGATATAGAAAACAAACTTAGGGTTTCCAAAGGGGAAAGGTGGTGGGATGGGATAAATTAGGAATTTAGGAGTAACATATACACACTACTATATATAAAAGAGATAAATAACAAGAATGTACTATATAGCACAAGGAATTATAATCAGTATTTTGTAATGACCTATAAGGGAAAATAATCTGAAAAAAAATATATATATATATTTGCTGTATACCTGAAACTAACACAGCATTGCAAATCAAGTATATTTCAATTAAAAAAAAAAACAGTTCCCAAATAATGACTTTTCCCAAATGATGACAGGAAGTGAAGTGAAAGTTGCTCAGCTGTGTCTGAATCTTTGTGACCCCATAGATTATACAGTCTGTGGAATTCTCCAGGCCAAAATACTGGAGTGGGTAGCCTTTCCCTTCTCCAAGGGATCTTCCCAACCCAGGGATCAAACCCAGGTCTCTTGCATTGCAGGTGGCTCCTTTACCATCTGAGCCACAAGGGAAGCCCAAGAATACTGGAGTGGGTAGCCTGTCCCTTCTCCAGTGGATCTTCCTGACCAGCAATCAAACCGGGGTCTCCTGCATTGTAGGCAGATTCTTTACTAACTGAGCTATCAGGGAAGACCTGATGACAGGAAGTTGGTATATAAATAGTCCAATTTCCCCACCTCTAGGTTGGGGTAACTCTGAGGCCACAGTCTTCACTGTTTACAGAGTTCCCCAGAAGGAGAAAGCACCATCTTGGAAATGATTAATTCAGTTTAGTTCAGTTGCTCAGCTGTGTCCAATTCTTTGCAACCCCATGGACTGCAGCATGCCAGGCCTAGGGTCCATCACCAACTCTCGAAGTTTACTCAAACTCATGTCCATTGAGTCAGTGATGCCATCCAACCATCTCATCCTCTGTCGTCCCCTTCTCCTCCCATCTTCAATCTTTCCCAGCATCAGGTCTTTCCAAATGAGACAGTTCTTTGCATCAGGTGGCCAAAGAATTGGAGTTTCAGCTTCAGCATCAGTCCTTCCAATGAATATTCAGGACTGATTTCCTTTAGGATGGACTGTTGGATCTCCTTGCTGTCCAAGGGACTCTCAAGACTCTTCTCCAACACCACAGTTCAAAAGCATCAATTCTTCAACACTCAGCTTTCTTTACAGTCCAGCTCTTACATCTATACATGACTACTGGAAAAAACATAGCTTTGACCAAACAGACCTTTGTTGGCAAAGTAATATCTCTGCTTTTTAATATGCTGTCTAGGTTAGTCAAAGCTTTTCTTCCAAGGAGCAACTGTCTTTTAATTTCATGGCTACAGTCACCATCTGCAGTGATTTGGGAGCCCAAAAGAGTAAAGTCTCTCACTGTTGCCACTGTTTCTCCATTTATTTGCCATGAAGTGATGGGACCAGATGCCATGATCTTAGTTTTCTGAATGTTGAGTTTTAAGCCAACTTTTTCACTCTCCTCTTTCACTTTCATCAAGAGGCTCTTTAGTTTTTTTCACTTTCTGCCAGAAGGGTGGTGTCATCTGCATATCTGAGGTTATTGATATTTCTCCTGGCAATCTTGATTCCAGCTTGTGCTTCATCTAGTCCAGCATTCCTCATGATGTACTCTGCACATAAGTTAAATAATCGGGATGACAATATACAGCCTTGATGTATTCCTTTCCCAACTTGGTATTTTTTTCCCTTTTCCTTCTCACTTAACCTCGTTTATCGACTAAACTATTTTCTCTCTAATCTTTGTTTCAGGTTCTGCCTCTGTGAGACTACAGAATAAGATAAATCCTCAGTAAATTCCACTGGTGGAGTTTAAGGATATCACAGAAAATCTCCCCCATTTCTGCCACCGTTCTGAACCAATTACTATTAAAAGAGAGTTAATCATATAGAAAGAATAAATATTATATTATTTTTATTACTGATAAATCTGTTCACCATCTGTGGGCAAGGGCCTCCTTTAGAATTTTTTAAAATCTGCTTTTTCTTAATCACATAAAGAAAATCTATCTGTGCCAGAAAATGAGGAAATGAAGAAATGTCACCTATATTTATTTCAAACGGATTTGACTATTGGTAGCTCAGCTGGTAAAGAATTTGCTTGCAAGGCTGGCAACCTGGGTCCAGTTCCTGGGTTGGGAAGATCTGGAGGAGGGCATGGCAACCCACTCCAGTATTCTTGCCTGGAGAATCTCCATGGACAGAGGAGCCTGACAGGCTACAGTCCATGTGTTCACAAAGAGTCAGACATGATTGAGCAACTAAGCACAGCACAGCATTTTAATTTATATCACTATGTATCTATTTAGTTGAGGTCTTTTCAGCCATTTGAAACTTCATCTCAATATATTTTTTTCCCTTTGATTTCTTATGCTTCACACTTTCCAATGTGCCACATATTAAACAAGCGTTCATATAATGGCTCTGAAGAGTTACAGAAGATTAGATAAGATATGGCATTTCAATACAGTCCAATAGACATGATATAAAAACTCATAAAATGGCATTAAAATGACATTTTAAAAGTTATTAATTAACATTTAATAGACAGGCATCTATAAAAACCAGGGTGCTTAAGAAAGACTTTATGGAGGAGATGACTTTGTTTCCCTTAATGATTGAATTAATACATTTTAGAAAATATCTTTATTTTAGAAAGTAAAGAGTAAAATTAAAAATCATCAGAACAGTCTTCTCAGAGGAAGAAAACCTGGACTTGTTGGAAAAAAAAGAAAGGGCAATGGTTGGAAAATATAAGAACCATTTATGAGTGTTTATTGAGACTCTACTGTGTGGGCACTGTTGAAGTTTATATAAGAAGGCAAAAGCTCCTTTTTTTCTGCCTTCAAAAATCTTGCATTTCAATGGGAAAGAAAGATGCCTAAGGAAATAATAGTGTCAATGATAATTATGTAACAATGTAAGAAAGGCTATGGTGGAAACACCTCTGAGTGCTATGAAAATGCCAGGAGATGAGAGGGGCTCTTGTCTGAGGAATGAAAGAAGCTTTCCTCACAAAGCAAGTCAAGGAAAACCACTACTTAAAACATTTCTAAGACTGATAGAGTTTTGACAGTGTTTGTTTGTATGGGTTTGGAGTCTATTTGCCCATATACCAATAACTGCACCCTGATGTTCCAATAGAAAACCATCCTTATTGGATTTTCATCCCATGTCAGACAATGACCCATGCCTTGTCAATTAGACACATTCAGTGCCATTCAGCTGGAGTAACTGATTCAGACATGGGCCTGACATCTGTCAATGAAATGCAAGTGTAGTAATTACTGGCAATGCTCAACTGAGAAAATAAAATCTTGGAGCTGGTTGTATGTACCACAGCAGAGTAGGAGCCTGCCCAAGGAAATAGGATAAGATGAGAACAGAACTTAGGTGTGGAGAGAAATAGACTAACCTCAATTGTTCTCTGAGGTTGTATATTTGGTCGTGAATAAAGCAAACCCCAATACTGAGCTTTTCAGTGACACAATTTTGAGAAAGGAAGGAATGCAAGAATTTTAGCTTAAGCCCCTTTGAGCTGAGTTGCATTTGATTAAGAGTAGGAAATGCTGTTTGTTATAAGGAATTAATGATGAGTGTGTTATTCTCGATGAGATAACATTAGCCTCAAGTGAACAAAGAAAAACATTTTCCAGGAGAGAACCTATATTTTTAACGAAATGTCACCAGCAACACCTGTCATGTGGCAGTATATTCTATTTTTATAGCACACCTACCAAGAACAAGACCCTTTTCATTTCTAATTCTGTGAGTTATCATTGCTAAGCTGATATTGTTTATGCTGATAAAGAACCCTCTTAGGGACCCTGTATGCTCTGTTTGTTTTATTTCAGACACAGAATTTGTTTTTTTTCGTCCCTGCAATTTCCCTTATTTTCTTTGATACACCAGTGGAATTACAGATGGATTGCTGTGATTCCATGTATTGGTAACTTCTAAAATGAAAGCTGCCACATAATAATCACTGGTGAGAAGGTTTCTGGTTGTAACAAAAGAGAAATGGGTTTTACTTATTCTCCCTCTTCAAGTGGCTATTAGCTTCATCATAGAAGGTTTATTTTTAAAGGAACAGGATAAAGATATAGCTAAGAAAGGATTTGACATGTGTAAATGAAATGTAGGAATTTACTTTTTTTTTTTAAGGAATAGGATAAAGATATAGTTAAGAAAGGATATACATGCTTTGAGTGATAGTACAACTGGAAATTGTTATTCAACCAGAAACCTACCAGACACTAAAAATACTGGTAAAAGAATGGGTGAAGATAATAGACAGTATTTGTTACTATTGAATAAAATGTTTGTTTTTTTCAACCTGATAATAAATCCTCCTGAAGAAGCATAAAAGTGCCTTGTCTATCACCACAGTCTGATTATTTCAACTAAACAATTCTCTATCGTAAGAGTAACTAGATCAACAGTCAGAGCTTCCCACGTGGCGCTAGTGGTAAAGAACCCACCTGCCAATGCAGGAGAAAGAGACTTGGATTTGAAACCTGGGTCCAGAAGAACCCCTGAAGGAGGGCATGGCAACCAATTCCAGTATTCTTGCCTGGAGAACTCCAAGGACGGAGGAGCCTGGTGGGTTATAGTCCATAGGGTCGCAAAGAGTTGCACACGACTGAAGCGACCTAGCGCACACAGATCAACAGCCACTTTTAAAGGTTCAATGGTATAAGCTGTGGTTGTACTAGATTGTTGGAACAAAGATTGACATTATTCACTTGAAGGATGATTTTTCAAAAGTCCTAGAAAATAAAGAAAACTTGAGTATGATTGTAGAAAAAATAATTATACCAGAAACAAATTCATGATCATAATTCAGGAACATGGTCACTGTAAATAGGGCTACAGAGTAAAATAGAAGTCAAAATTGCTAAGTAATAAGACAAGTTGCATTTATTCCAACTGATTACTAACTAGGTATATAAAACTGGTTTCATAGGAATTCATGAGTTCAACTGCTTGTGTGTGTGTATTTTCTGTTTTGGTGTAGGTCTCTTTTTTGGAAGGAAAGGGTTATGGGGTTGTAGCCACAGACAATTGAGAATTTAGTCTCTCTAAAAATAAAGGTTATTGGGACTTGGTGGTCTATTGATTAAGACTCCAAGCTTCCAACGCAGGGAGCATGAGTTTGATCCCTGATCAAGGAACTAAAACCTCACATACCACAAATGTGTGAAAGTTAGTTGCTGGAGTGAATTAGTCCTCATGCCCAATTGAGCATTTCTGTCATCACCTGCCTTGCCCTGACCAAATATCGAGGCAACAGTAAAGGGAGAGGTATTAGGCATTCTCTTCTCTTCATTTTCAGAGTTGTCACATTTATGGAATTGCAGTGTTCCTATTCGGATTTGATTAATTCCCACATTTCCAACTGCCTGCAAGACAGCTCTGTTCTGAATACGTCCAACAGAACATGGTTAGATTGAATCCACCACAAAGCAAGCAAAATGTCACCACAGATCATCTCCTGCTTGAGACCTCCGTAGTGTTCTTCATGAAATTCCTATTTAGGAAACATTAATTTCGACTTCTTCCTTCATTCTTCCCATTCAGTCATCCCCTACTTCTTAACCATGAAGTAGACTCAGCAAGACTCTTGAATCTGTGTTCTCCTTTACACTTCTGCTCCCACCAGCATAATTAAGATTCTCATAGCATCATAGCTGGAAAGCTTAACTCTGTTTCCCTCCCTCTTTTTTCTGAGCCATTGAACATTCCACTGCTGCACTTCTAAGCTCATGGGGTATTTGTGTGTGCTCAGTTATTCAGTCATATCGAACTCTTTGCGACCCTTTGGATTGTAGCCCACCAAGCTCCTCGGCCCATGGCATTTTCCAGGCAAGAATACTGCAGTGGGTCACCATTTCCTCCTCCAGGGTATCTTTCCAACCCAGGGATCAAATCCATGTCTTCTGCATTGCAGGTGGATGCCTTACCACTGAGCCATCTGAGAAGCCCAAAAAATCAGAATTAATGGATTGCTAACCCAAATCCTTAAGGTCAGGCCAAATTTGGCTTGCTGCCTGTGGTTACTGCAAGGATTCTGGAACCCAATTACAAAGTGCATGTGTGTTGACGGGAGGTACCTGACCCAAGTAATTCTCTGTGACACCATTTGGGGGTACTACAATTTAATTCAATTATAACACTATTTACCTGGAGAGAGCATCTGATTCTACAGGTTAAAGGCTCAGTCCCAGAAGACTGTCCCTCATTCACCCCATATGCATACACACACACAGACACACACACACACGACAGCAGTCAAAATCCCAGGTGATTTCCCATACTACAACCAACCAACAACTAACTACAGATTGGAGGTTCCAAGGATCTCATCCTTGGGTTTGATCAATTTGCTAGAGCAGTTCATAGAACTCAGAGAAGCATTTTACTTATTCCTCAAGTGAAGTGGCTCAGTCATGTCCAATTCTGTGCGACCCCATGGACTGTAGCCTACCAGGCTCCTCGATCCATGGGATTTTCCAGGCAAGAGCACTGGAGTGGGTTGCCATTTCCTTCCCCAGGGGATCTTTCCAACCCAGGGATCAAACCCAGGTCTCTCGCATTGTAGGCAGACGCTTTAATTTACCATCTGAGCTACCAATTTATTATGAAAGGCTAGAACTCAAGAACAGCCACGTTGGAAGAGATGCATAGGATGAGGTGTGGGGAAAAGGAACCTAATTTCTGCACTCTCTCTTAGTGTGGAACTTTCCCCAGATCTCCATGTTTTCACCAATCCAGAAACTCTCCTAACCCTGTCCTTGTGGGTCTTTTTTAGAGAGGATGCTTCATGACATAGGAATGGTTGATTAAATCATAGGCCATCAGGACTGATTCACCCTCCATCCTTTCTCCTCACCAGGGAAATCAGGAAGGTCAGGCTGAAAGTTCCTACCCTCTAATCCCATGGTTGGGATTATCAGGAAACCATGGGTGTGGATCAAAAGTCACTTCATTAACATAACAAAAGACACCTTTGAGTTCTCTCAGGGGATTCCAAAACTTTTCGGAGCTGTCAGAACAGAGGAGCCTGGTAGGCTGCAGTCCATGGCGTCTCGAAGAGTTGGACACAACTGAGCGGCTTCCCTTTCACTTTTCACTTTCATGCATTGGAGAAGGAAATGGCAACCCACTCCAGTGTTCTTGCCTGGAGAATCCCAGGGACGGGGGAGCCTGGTGGGCTGCCGTCTATGGGGTCGCACAGATTCGGAAACGACTGAAGCGACTTAGCAGCAGCAGCAGCAGCAGCAGGAACAAAACCAAGACCAAATACATATTTCTTATTATAAATCACAGTTTCATAGCTATAAATAGTTTTACTGGGATAGTGTGCTACTATTTGTTTACATATGTTTACGGCTGCATTTATGACAGAGTTGTACACTTGTAAGAGGGTGGAGTAGTTGTGACACAGTCCACCATGTTTTCCATCTGGCCCTCTATAGAAGAATATTGCTGACCTTTGGTCTCTGTCAGTGATTCTCAACTTTGGTGCATATTATAATCATATGCCATAGGATCCATCATCAAGAGTTCTTATCATATTGTTTCAGAATAGGAACTTGGGCATCTGTGGTTTTTAAAAACCTCATAGGTGATTATAATATGCAGTCAGGTTTAAGAATCACTGGCTAAGTAATACTTTTACAAACATTGTGTTGAGAATCAAAGCCACTGGATACAAAAGTAGAAAATATGACCAAGTCACAATTCAGAGTTTTATAATAGGCCTGGTTGGTAAAGATACAGGCATAATTTACTCGGTGATTGCATGAGGCTCACAGCGTATAAGCACTGATTTTCTGGCTCTGATGTCAGAGCCATGAAAAGAGGCTAAAGGAGACACACTGTAAAGGCTAGGATGATTCGAACACTTACTTGATTTCCCTAAACAAAGGTAGATTTTATCCCAGATTATCAAAGACGGTTAACTAGAAGATCGTTTGTGCCTTGATTAGAAACCTCATTTTATGGGAAATACAGAACGCCACTCACATTAAATACAATTGAAACAAATGGAGCACAACTCGAGTGCACGTGTGCTGTCATTTGTCTGCCTAATCGGCTTATAATTGTAGCTGCTGTTGTATGCATATCTCAGAGTAAAGAATGATGCTTGAGTAGCCCCACTCCATGCACACACAATCTCCAGTCCACATTTATGGAGAAAGATTTATAAATCATGCAACCACAAATGTTCGGCTGTATGTTTGTGTGTGTGTGTATACACTATTGATGATACTGTGTAGAGGGATGGAATGGGGAGGGAGGAGGGAGGAGGGTTCAGGATGGGGAACACATGTATGCCTGTGGTGGATTCATTTTGATATTTGGCAAAACTAATACAGTTATGTAAAGTTTAAAAATAAAATAAAATTTAAAAAAAAAAAAAGCATGCATACTAATTTTAAAGATCAAACCCTATAGAATATATATAACCAAAATATTATCCACATAAAATACCATTTTAATGTAATATTTTTTAATCTGTATTTTTTGTATTTGACTTAGCATTATTTCATGGCTATCAATAAACATAATCTTTATCATTATTTAAAAAAAAAAAAAAAACAGATAACTAAATGAGAACCTACTATAAATAGCACAAGGAACTCTACTCAGTGCTCCCTGGTGACCTAAATGGGAAGGAAATACAAAAAAGAGGAGATATATGAATAGGTTTAGCTGATTCACCTTGCTGTACGGTAGAAATTCACACAACATTGTAAAGCAACTATACACCAACAAAAATTTAAAAGAGATAGAGAGGGAGAAATTTTCCTGACCCAGCGATTGAACCCAGGTCTTCCGCATCTCAGGCAGATGCTATACCATCTGAGCCACCAGGGGAGACCATCTAAACATTATTAAGATTAAATTCTGTAGCCTATATGCTTATAATTGTGTAGCAATTTGATGTAGAGTCTGCATAAAATATATGTGAATTATGAACAGAGGTTCAAAGAGAGATTAACCTGTAAAGATGATTCTCTATTTTAATACTTACCCAGCTCATCAAAGATACTTTGTCTTAATTGCTACTCTTTATATAATTCTCAGCACAGACCCTTCATAATAACCCTGTAAAGTCACTGATATAATTATTTACTGTGAAGTCACTGATATAATTATTTATTTCAAACCTCTGTGGAAATTTTCTGACAACTCCTTCCTATTGTGCTTATGTGCCCATTAAAGACTCTAAGCACAATTTATTTCTTTCCCTGTTCATCCTTCTACCATACCTCCACGAAATGTCTCTTTCAGAATGCACAGGAACTACCCCAAACTCTGGTGTCCTGATTCCAACAAGCCCCATCAAGCAGTATGGCTATCACTCTTAAGAAGTTTCTAGTCCCTTCACTAAGCATAAGGAGTCACAGGCTGCTGGTATGAGCACATCTAGATGAGAGAGTTGGAGGAGGTGGCACTGCCAGTCTCATTCCAACATAAGTGAATTTTGTTGTACATCCTGGTAATGTGTTGTACGTGTGATAACATGATGCTGCTGCTGCTGCTAAGTCACTTCAGTTGTGTCTGACTCTGTGCGACACCATAGACGGCAGCCCACCAGGCTCCCCCGTCCCTGGGATTCTCCAGGCAAGAACACTGGAGTGGGTTGCCATTTCCTTTTCCAATGCATGAAAGTGAGAAGTGAAAGTGAAGTCGCTCAGTCATGTCTGACTCTTCGAGACCCCATGGACTGCAGCCCACCAGGCTCCTCCATCCATGGGATTTTCTGGGCAAGAGTATTGGAGCAGGGTGGTAACATGCTAGGCACTAGAAAAACAAAAGCAAATCACCAATGGGCTCTACTTGGCAGAGGTATCACAGTCCACTGGCTAAAGTTCAGTGGTACACTACCTTGACCAACAACTGATCTTGCACAAGTCCCATTTGTATGCCCTCCCCCCAATATCTGGCACTGCCCAACCATGGCACATGGGGTGCCAGGGAAAGAAGGACATGCTCATAACAGTACGCTGCAGGAAAGAAACACAAGAGCAAAAGCCATGTGGGCAACAAACATCCGAGGATCTCTTCTCATTCCTATTCTTCTTGGCCTTATTTTAAACAAGAACATGAAGTGGGTTTTGTGAAATCTGTTCCTCTTTTTTCCTAAACCAGAGAACCAGAAAACTATCCATCATATTGAGCAAAGTAGCTCATTTGTCCTCATGGCAACTAATGACAAAAACAGAAAAAATACATATAAAACTTCAAATAGGCATAGAGTAGTAGAAATAAACTTTTAAAAGCAAAAATCGTGTCTGCATTTAACTGTCTTATGGAAGAATTACAAAAATTAGAGTATAAAGGATATGACAAGAATGGATGAAGTAAATAGCCAGAATTATTTTAAAATACTCTTAAATATTCTTTTTTTAAGGATGGCCCTGAAGCATCAAAGTCTCTTTAAAATGCAGCAATCATATAAACACACTTTGCACAACATTCTGCATTATTATCATTTCAGTAATGAGAAGTGCTTTTCAGAGATTGCTTCTATATTCACATACTGGGAGGCGAATGGTCATCATAATGTTAAGAACATCACAAGTTAATCTCGGCCATTGGCTTTCTTCAGAAGTTACAAACCACACAACTTTAAAATTTGCCAGTTTGAGTGCAAATTGTATCCTTTTATGTTTTTTTTTTTTTCCCCAAAGAAAACCCCACCTAACTTTTTTCTCAGATGAATTCATCAATTTCTTATGGTTTGGAGAGATAGCAGAGAATCTGTGAGATGTCTGCTCAGTTTCCATTTTACATAATTGCAAAGAATACTGCAATCTTTACCAACTTAGTTGTAATTACTGATGTGATTTTTGAAATGAACTAGAAGATAACCATCATATTATATAGGTTAACTTTCTGTTGGCACTATAATGATATGTTATTACAAATTTTTATATTCTGTGTGGTTATTTCCTGTGCCTAATTTTACTATGATACTCTTCTTAAACTTTTAAAAAATCAAGGTCTAAAATCACTGATGATCCTTCTCTAAGAGCAGGTGGAAAGGAAACAGTCCATTTGATATCCTAACCCTGCTATTTCTCAATTGAATGTCACTGAAAAAGTTACTTAACTTCTCTGAAGATTTTTCATCTATAAAGTACAGATGATAGTACTTACCTTAATGGTTAACAGAAAGGAATAATGTAATTTTACAATATTTGTTTTTATCTTTTCAAGCAACCTACAGCAACAAAATCCTAGCAATGATTCATATATTCATTTTCCCAATTACTCTTCTCTGATATGTGTTTTAGCCCTTATATTAAAAAATTAATTTTGCCACAAGATATTTGGACCCTGAGGAAAATGCTAGAAACAAAACTTATCATGGTTCTTCCACTGAATTCAGGTTTTAGACTTGCGATATGAGTTTGGGCCCTGGTGTGGGAATGGTTAATAGCTGCCAAGAAACACTGCTAGCCTCTAAATTTACTATCATTTGCCTTTGTGAATTATCTCCTCGTATTTGTTGAGAGAACACTGCTTACCTGAAATGCTGCAGTATCATAAAATCATTCCTCAATAATAAATTCTGAGTGATGGGAGGATATATCAGTCAGACAAGATTCTCGAGCCATGAGGTTTAAATAATCAAGTCAAGTAATCAATGGGTTTTATATAGCTCATAATGGATGAATTTATCTTTCACTTAAATAAACCTGAGTAGCTAAAAGCTTCTGGTAATTTTCTCATTATAAAAGTCAGTTGTTTAAAAACAAACTGTTTTCTAACATTGACCAAGCATATTCTGTAAATCACAGTTTTGGCACCTTGTTCTCTCAGCCCTATATAAATACTTCCCTTTTTGAAGTAGATTTTGAATTCATAGAATATTCATTTAGGTGCCTGGCCATTCCATCAAACAAAAAAGAATCCTGCATGATTAAACAGAATATATTATTCTGGCTCTGTATTTGTATAATAAATCAGGCCTATGCTGTGGGTCATTGAGTGCTAGTTATAGCTTCTAACAAGTTGTGCCTTCGACTTTATTCTCAATTTTCAAATTAAAACAATTTTAAAGGGATACATGAAGTTTCACAATTCTGAAATTGCAAATATTCAAGAACGCTGCTGCTGCTGCTAAGTCACTTCAGTCGTGTCCGACTCTGTGCGACCCCATAGAAGGCAGGCCACCAGGCTCCGCCGTCCCTGGGATTCTCCAGGCAAGAACACTGGAGTGAGTTGCCATTTCCTTCTCCATATCCAAGAATACATGGACTATTTTTACATGAACATTGCAGCAACATGATGTTGAAGCAAATAATTCCATCGGTCAGAGAATTTGGGACCTGACCAACTACGTGCCTGATGCTGATACACTTATTTTGAGATTGAATACTATATTACAATATTATAGATACAAACTTCTCTCACAGTCCAGACTCAAGCATCAGTAATGAAAGGTCTCTGATTATATCACTTTTTCACTCTATTCCTTGTTTAGGTAATCAGATATTGATTCTAGCATCCTCAATGGTGGTATATACCAAGATACTTAGACTCAAGTCACAAAAACACTCACCATTAAATATTTAAATTACTAAAAATTAAAATTGAAAATAACACTGATCCAAATTTGATCTTCATTCTGTTTCAAATTAATCATTAAATTCATAATATAGGAAACAACATTACCCAGGGCCTCTATGACAATATTACAATTGACATTTATTCTACATATCAATTCTTATACACAGTGGAAAAACATTTTGAATGCAAAATATATAAACTAATAATAGTGTACCTAGATCAGTGGGTGCTTCCAAGTTGGAAGCTAAATTAAATTTTTTTTCAAGGTTTCAGATTTATCTGATCATGTCTGGAAATGAGTAAAGCAGGTCCTCCAGAAGCCTTTTGAGAAATAACTTATTTTAAAAGAAAAGAGAGTTGAGGAGAATTAGGCTGGTCCAAGAAAAACAATGATATTGAAGAGGAAGAGAAATCTTGAGTAGTGAAGAGTATTGCCCAGTTTTCATAAATTTATATCTGACAGTTGAGTAGACTGGTTAGGATTCTTAAAATCAACAAAAAATAAAAAAATAAAAGAACCATGTTACTGAACTTTGTGAAAACATTGAGGAAATGAGGTAGTTTTACTTTGTAAACCTGGATAACAGAATAAGTCAAAAGTAGTGGGGTGAGGGACTTCCCTGGAGGTCCAGTGGTTAAGACTTTGCCTTCCAATGCAGGGGTAAGGGTTCGATCCCTGGTTGGGGAGCTATGAGCTCACATGTCTTGTGGCCAAAAAGCAAAAGGCATAAAATAGAAACAATAACAAATTCAATAAAAATTTTAAAAATGGTCCATATTAAAAAAAAAAATCTTTAAAAACAAAAGTAGTGAGGTGAAGTATCATCTCTCTCTTAGTCTTATGCATTGGAGGATGTGGACTATGGAAGTTAGTGCAAGCAAAAATACGGACCAGAAAAAGGAGATGACATAGCATGTCAGCAAGTGCCTGATGGCCTCAACAGAAGATAGTGAACTTTGAAGCCTACTTTAAATTGTTTTGGGTTGCTCCATTGGCTCAGACAGTAAAGAATATGCCTGCAAGGTGGGAGACCTGGGTTCAATCCCTGGGTTGGGAAGATCCCATAGAGGAGTGCATGGCAACCCACTCCAGTATTCTTGCCTGGAGAATTCCATGGACAGAGGAACCTGATGAGATAGAGTCCCTGGGGTTGCAAAGAGTCGGACACAACTGAGCAAACTAACACTTGAATTGAATGACATTTTCCTAACTTTTTTCCTGATTTTATAAATAACATATAAACTGTAGAGGAAAAAGTAGAAAAGGCACAAATTAAGGCAGACGTAATTTACTTGTGACTTTATCAAAATCAGGAAGAAATTAGAAGAAAATGGAATTCTTATAGGTGAACACAACAAACAACAATAACCATAGCAAAATTCTATCACTGTTGTTATGATCCCTTGTTTACTCCTAACTGGGATAGTTTTGTTAATTTTATATGTTGATAATAGCATGCTATAGGTACCCTACGTTTTATGATTTATTCCTTAAATAGGTTTTCCTTTCATGTTTACATTTGCAAATCTAGGCAACTACATCCCTAGAAACATGAAGTCACAAGGCCTCAGATGTATTTGCTCTTCCCCTGGTTGTGTGCTAATGACTCTAGGCTTACTTTCTTTTTCCTTGAATTTCTTTAATGTACCCTATAGCAGTCTACTTCTTCCAGAAGAAATCAACACAGTGATTAATACTGACCTTTGGGATATAATTTCATGTCATTAGCAGAGTGAAACCAACAGCAATAGCAAAATGATACATATTTTAAGCTTCTCTGCCTAGCCCTATTTATGCAATTTTTAACATGCAATGACAACAGAAGTTTTGTCATTTTTCTCAGAAAATGGAAGGTGTAGGATGATACTGACTCCATTTATTATTGCTTTGGCAACAATGTTCAGATAGAACCTCACAAAATTGTGCCGTAACAGTGTAACACAGCTGAGTTTGGTGCTGTGGTTGAAAGAATAATCAATTCTTGTAATCAGTTATAAGACTTTATAAAAGAAAGTGTCCTCAATTCAAATATTTTATAGATAAAATTAGAGATCTGGCTTGACCATTTTGATTCTGAGTGCTTCAGCTTCACATTCCTAATCAGTTTCTGAACATTTGAATCCCCACAAATTGTATATTCTCTGATACATGACAGAGGTTCAAGAAATGTATATTGAATACATGAATAGGTCTGCAAATATCTACTTTCATCAGACTTACTAGTCTTTGTAAGATAGACCATGGGTGATGGAATCAGATTACAGGAAGTCATTATATGACTGCTCTGTTGTCGACATCAGTCACATGGTATCTGTCCAGTCAGTTTTCCTGTTCATTTTGTGCCTCTCTGTCCAACTCTCATGATCGGTCATTGTCCATACCATCTCACTCTGCTGCTCAAAGCCCTTCATTCCCTACTTAAATACCTGTGAATTTCAATTTTGTTTCCTGACTTTCAAAGATTTCCATGATCTGTGGCCTGTGAACCCCATTGCCCACCGTTCTCTTTACCATGACTTAATCCTTTCCTTGCTTTGGTGCTCATGCCTTACTCATCCATTACCTTTCAACAATCATTATTCTCTATCCATTCCATGGATGACATAAAGATGGATTTATGTCATCCATCTTTCCATGCTGCAGATATTCTTTGCTCCCTTCTGTCTATCCAAATACCATTCAGCCTTCAATACGTAGACTCTGGTAATTTGTGGAGTGTTTTAAAACTATTCATCTCATTGATTTCTCTTTCATTCACTGATAACTTACTCTGTGCAGAGATACAAGGTTGCCATCTGCCAGGGATGCAAATATTAGTAGAATGAAGGTCCAGCTTCTAAAATTCCTATATTCTAGTGGAAGGATCAACATGTAAACAAACAATTAACAATGTAGACAACCCAAATCTTTTGACTCAAAACTCTTAGAGCTTTTTTAGTACTGAGCAGACTGTAAACTCCCTGCTGTTTTGTTTTGCAACATATATGCATACTTTAACACAGAGCCATAGAATAAATACGTGTGGAAGAAATGGGTGAATGAGTGGAATAAATTAACATAAACACTGCCATGTTTCTTCAGAATGCTAAGTATCATGTGTTTGTTCACTTAAATATGTTCTATTTTTAAATATATTCTAGTTTTTTTGACTCCATTTTCAAACCCGTCCACAGAATTAAACACAGTCCTAAATTTCAGTTCTTTGATTGTAAAACAAATGGTTAACTCTTATGAGTTTAGTGGCCCCTCAGCTTTATGTGTCCCCTAACTGCAGATGTATTCTATTTACCCAGTAGATGAATTCATGTTTCTAATCCATAGACTTCCAAGGACCTTAATGTTTATGAAAAACGCATAATTTTACTATCAGTATAAAATCACTAAAGAACTTGTTTTACAAAGAGATACTGCATTATAGAAGCTTGTACCCTAGAACAGGCTCACAGGTAGATGTGAGGTGAGAGCACACATTTCCTCTACTTACTTTTATCTAATATTGATTTCCCTTTGATTTTTGGTTTGACTAAGATGGTTGAGTTCATGATCTGAGCCACAGTCAGCTCCTGGTCTTGTTTTTGTTGACTGTATAGAGCTTCTCCATCTTTGGCTGCAAAGAATATAATCAATCTGATTTCAGTGTTGACCATCTGGTGATGTCCATGTGTAGAGTCTTCTCTTGTGTTGTTGGAAGAGGGTGTTTGCTATGACCAGTGCATTTTCTTGGCAAAACTCTATTAGTCTTTGCCCTGCTTCATTCTGTATTCCAAGGCCAAATCTGCCTATTACTCTAGGTATTTCTTGACTTCCTACTTTTGCATTCTAGTCCCCTATAATGAAAAGGACATCTTTTTTGGGTGTTAGTTCTAAAAGGTCTTGTACGTCTTAATAGAACTGTTCAACTTCAGCTTCTTCAGCGTTACAGGTTGGGGCATAGACTTGGATTACTGCGATATTGAATGGTTTGCCTTGGAAACAAACAGAAATCATTCTATCATTTTTGAGATTGCATCCAAGTACTGCATTTCGAACTCTTTTGTTGACCATGATGGCTACTCCATTTCTTCTGAGGAATTCCTGCCCGCAGTAGTAGATATAATGGTATCTGAGTTAAATTCACCCACGATTTCCAGGAGAAATATCAATAACCTCAGATATGCAGATGACACCACCCTCATGGCAGAAAGTGAAGAGGAACTAAAAAGCCTCTTGATGAAGCTGAAAGATGAGAGTGAAAAAGTTGGCTTAAAACTCAACATTCAGAAAACGAAGATCATGGCATCTGATCCCATCACTTCATGGGAAATAGATGGGGAAACAGTGGAAACAATGTCAGACTTTATTTTGGGGGGCTCCAAAATCACTGCAGATGGTGACTGCAGCCATGAAATTAAAAGACGCTTACTCCTTGGAAGGAAAGTTATGACCAACCTAGATAGCATATTCAAAAGCAGAGACATTACTTTGCCAACAAAGGTCTGTCTAGTCAAGGCTATGGTTTTTCCAGTGGTCATGTATGGATGTGAGAGTTGGACTGTGAAGAAAGCTGAGTGCCAAAGAATTGATGCTTTTGAAGTGTGGTGTTGGAGAAGACTCTTGAGAGTCCCTTGGACTGCAAGGACATCCAACCAGTCCACTCTGAAGGAGATCAGCCCTGGGATTTCTTTGGAAGGAATGATGCTAAAGCTGAAACTCCAGTACTTTGGCCACCTCATGGGAAGAGTTGACTCATTGGAAAAGACTCTGATGCTGGGAGGGATTGGGGGCAGGAGGAGAATGGGATGACAGAGGATGAGAGGGCTGTATGGCATCACTGACTTGATGGACGTGAGTCTGGGTGAACTCCGGGAGTTGGTGATGGACAGGGAGGCCTGGCATGCTGCGATTCATGGGGTTGCAAAGAGTCGGACACGACTGAGAGATTGAACTGAACTGAACTGAAAATGGTTGAGAACTGTGAATAGACCTCACTTCATTTGATTCCAGCCATTCCTTTACCATAAACTTGGGAAGTGGCCTTAACAAGTCATGTAATCATTCACAATCTCTAATTCTTCCCTTTGACTCATTATATCTATCTTGTTGAATTTGATCAAAATCATACGTGATATTTTTTATGTGGTAATAAGTACACAGTGCTTGGCAAATAGTAGTCATTTATTAATAAAAAACCAATTTTTATTACTATATTATACTTTTTACATTTATAATCTTGTTTTTTAATTCGCTAGTAACTTAGTTTCTCTTGTTAATCATGTTTTACTGAATCCTCTCTAAGAGCTCAGAGAATAAGAAAAAGAACAAATTATTTCTTTATTACTTTTGCTCTGCAGATTTCCAATGACAGTTGCTGAGTCATGTCCAACTCTTTGTGACCCCATGGACTAAACAATCTATGATATTACTTCAGGCCAGAATACTGGAGTTGGTAGCCTTTCCTTTCTCCAGGGAATCTTCCCAACCCATGGATTGAACTCAGGTCTCTTGCACTGCATGCAGATTCTTTACCAGCTGAGCCACCAGGGAAGCCCAAGAACACTAGAGTAGGTAGCCTATCTCTTCTCCAGTGGATCTTCCCAACCCAGGAATTGAACCGGAGTACCCTGTGTTGAAGGTGGATTCTTTACCAACTGAGCTATCAGGGAAGCCCAAATGCCCACTAATTAATACTAAATATATATTAAGCTTTTGACTATGTGAATCAAAATAAACTGTAGAAAATTCTTCAAGAGATGGGAATAACACACCATCTGACCTGTCTCTTGAGAAACTTGTATGCAGGTCAAGAAGCAACAGTTAGAACTGGACATGGAACAATAGACTGGTTCCAAATAGGAAAACGAGTACGTCAAGGCTGTATATTGTCACCCTGCTTATTTAACTTATATGCAGAGTACATCATGAGAAATGCTGGGCTGGAAGAAGCACAAGCTGGAATCAAGATTGACGGGAGAAATATCAATAACCTCAGATATGCAGATGACACCACCCTTATGGCAGAAAGTGAAGAGGAACAAAAAGCCTCTGGATGAAAGTGAAAGAGGAGAGTGAAAAAGTTGGCTTAAAGCTCAACATTCAGAAAACGAAGATCTTGGCATCAGGTCCCATCACTTCATGGGAAATAGATGGGGAAACAGTGTCAGACTATTTTGGGGGGCTCCAAAATCACTGCAGATGGTGATTGCAGCCATGAAACTAAAAGATGCTTACTGCTTGGAAGAAAAGTTATGACCAACCTAGATAGCATATTTAAAAGCAGAGACATTCCTTTGCCAACAAAGGTCTGTCTAGTCAAGGCTATCATGTATGGATGTGAGAGTTGGACAGTGAAGAAAGCTCAGCACCGAAGAATTGATGCTTTTGAACTGTGGTGTTGGAGAAGACTCTTGAGAGTCCCTTGGACTGAAAGAAGATCCAACTGGTCCATCCTAAAGGAGATCAGTCCTGGGTGTTCATTGGAGGGACTGATTTTGAAGCTGAAACTCCAATACTTTGGCCACCTCATGCGAAGAGTTGACTCATTGGAAAGGACCCTGATGCTGGGAAGGATTGGGGGCAGGAGGAGGAAGGGACAACAGAGGATGAGATGGGTAGATGGCATCACCGACTTGATAGACATGGGTTTGGGTGGACTCCAGGAGTTGGTGATAGACAGGGAGGCCTGGCGTGCTGTAATTCATGGGGTCACAAGGAGTTGGACACGACTGAGCGACTGAACTGAACTGATATATTAAGCTAATGAATATATTAATATATATGTATGATAATGTATACTTTTGTGTGTGTATATATGGGCACAGATAGGTATATACACACAGAATTTGCTTTGAACTCTGCATAAAGAAATGAATCAGTGACTCTGAACCTCAGAAATCATATGAGTTGGTGGTCCTAAAACAACACATTTTGACTTACTATTATTATGGTAACTTGTATGGAAAGTCCCAAGAAAATAATTCATTTTTTTCATCAAAGCTAAAACAAGAATAAATAAGCAAAACAATATGAAGGATCTACTCAATCTGTGAAGACTAAGTACTTCTTGAGGTAAGATTCAAGGAGTTTAGTCATTAAACCCCTCATGAAATACTGAATAGAAAACTATCAGATTTAGCCAAGGTATTTGAAATTAAGTCTGGTGTGGAAATAAGAGGAAGTAACTTTGTTAATTCTTCTCTCATTTTATGCTAGAAGAATAAAGAATATTTTTATCAAAAGTATCCTTTGATGTTGACATCAATTCAGTTGCCCTCCCAAATCAGAAGTTCAGTTCAGAGCCCAGAAGTTTTTCTTTCCCATTCAATT
Source organism: Bubalus kerabau (assembly GCF_029407905.1). Classification (NCBI taxonomy): domain Eukaryota; kingdom Metazoa; phylum Chordata; class Mammalia; order Artiodactyla; family Bovidae; genus Bubalus; species Bubalus kerabau. The sequence goes on from NC_073645.1 coordinate 29,731,664, forward strand.
ATCTCCAAGGAAGATATACGAAGTATATATTTGCATTAGTCTGAAGCCCCAGCCTAAGGGAAAGAAACTGAAGCCTATCTACTTGTGAACAATGGGCTTCATTTCATGCTTTGTTCTAGGAGGCAATGGACTTTATTCAATCACTGAAGAATAGTAGCTAATTTTCCCATTCTAGTCCCCAGGGCACAATTGGTATTAAATGAAAACAGTAAGCTGTTATTTCAAAAGCATTCAATAAATGGTGGATAATGCTTATCTAACCTTTGGATCAGGACTACTGAAGTAGACTTTATTATTCTCATTTTGCAGATAATAAAATGGAGGCTCGGATATATTATATAAATTTGGCATTCAACAAACCTGGATTTGAATCATGGCTTTGCCACTTTCTAACCCTGTATCCTTGGGCAAAGTCTGTCCTCTTTCCACTACACCATAATACATCCATTTTCCTCTCCAAGAGACAGTCAACTACAATGAAACTCATATTTTGTGGACTGCCCACATCCATCACCTGATGCTTACTTTGAAATGTATGGAATGGACACAGATCAGCACTGACTCTGCAGATTTATTGCTGTCACATCGGGATGCATGCTCTTGCTCTCACATGGTTAGTGCCAAGGGAATTGAGAGCTTATTCTGCTTATGCAAAGCTTAAACTCATGAGCTAGGGAAGTATTCTAACTTTTTCATAAATGATTTGTCTTTTTGATAAAATTTCATCTGATAATTCATAAAAAATGAGAGAAAGCTATCACTCCAGGGCACCTTCAGTAGATCAGAGCCCAATATCACAGAAACTTTCCCCAGTTTTCTCAGATCATCAAGCTAAATAATGAATCTGAAGTTTCCTGATGTCTTTCCTGCCATGAAGCTTAAATTAGATGTGGTCTCCCCTGGGTACCATTCAAAAGAGTCTAATGACAGTGTAAAAATATTGAAAGGAGCTAAACGAGATTCTTTTATTTAAATATGTATAGCTATATATGTACTGACTTCACTTCATTGAAATGAAAAGGAAAGAGCTAACTTCAATGTTAATATCATTCTCCCATTGCTTGACTTTATATATAAATGCCAATAATTCTGAGGCTTTGCAAGATGGATATTTATAATTACTGCAGATTTCATTAGCTAAAAAGCCAGCATTAGAAGGTAAAAATTAGGTTTTAATGAACAATTCTTTGGAAGGATGTCATGAATTGGTATCTGGAGGATATAATCATGACTTAAAAATCAAGCAGACTAAATGAGTCCAGGAAAGGACTAGATAGAATCAGGACTAAAATAACTTTAAAGACAGGTCCTTCTTGAACCATTTCTCCCAACCCCCACGGAAAATAACAAAGAAAATAAATAAGAATAAGAGATGTGTGTTTTAAAAATGTAATTTGTGTTGTAATCCTTTTTATTTGATGGGGACAATTTGGGTTGACAATTTTAACAGTTGTGACTTAACACAGCAAATTAAAGGCTTTGGCAGCAAATCAATAGATTCACAGTGATTGGTGCTGAAATTCAATGGCCTTCCATAGGGTATTGTCTAAACCCTGCCTTGTCAGACTTCATGAATCCAGCACCATCTTGGGAGGGGTTAATGATCAAGATAAATTTAGAGTGAGAGTTTTCCAATGCAGTCTGGAAGGAGATCTGCTGCAGCCGATGATAGAAATGATGACAGCAAGTAACACTGTTATCATTGACAAACGCACAGAGCAGTTTTATCTGCCATGCGCTGTGCTGAACACTATGTAAACATAATACACGTTAACTTGAAGGGATGATTTAACAAGGACATTTAAGAGCCAAAATGAAAGAGAAACTTGCTTCACATTCTTAGTTTATTTTTCTAAATATCATGTATTGGGTCATAATAGCTTTACAACAGACTTGAAATTGCCTTTATATTTTAAAAATAATCAGTTTTTAAATACAAGAAAAAGGAACAGAACTATTTCTATCTAGTAGTGGTAAATATTAAGCATGAATATTTTATTTGAGAAATTAATAATTATAAGAAGTTTTGAAGTTACTACAGCTACCTAACAACAGCACTGTGCTTACAATAGACTACAGCAAGCTTATGTCACTCTTGTGGTGGCTGGAGAATTCTAATTCAGTCTCAGGAGAGGTCCAGGAATTCTCAGCTCACACTCATGCCATTTATAATCTCCTTCCGTTTGGTTAAAATATATCTTTCCTTCAATGGTCTCATTTGAGAAGAGCTACCTCCTATGATTTGTATTTTGTAAATGAAGTAAGGACAGGAGATTATCTATGGCTCTGTCTCTGGTTGTTCATAATTCTGCTCTGGGGTACTAATAGTGAATCATTTACAAAACTGACACTGTGGATTTATTTGAGATATTCTGGCTTTTCTGGAAACTTCATGTCAGTTTGTTGTTAATGTTTTGTTCTGTGTGTGTGTGTGTGTGTGTGTGTGTGTGTGTGTAATGATAAGGGCATGAATTCATAGATGCAACAGGGACAAAACAACATGTCAGCAAGCATATCTTACCCCTCAGGTATCTGTCTACCTTCATCTTCTTCTATAAATCCTATTTATAGACCAACTGGGATATTCCTTCAGTTCAATGGTTCAGTGATGTCTGACTCTTTGAGCCCCACAGACTGCAGCACTCCAGGCTTCCTTGTCCATCACCTACTCCTGGACCTTGCTCAAATTCATGACCATCGAGTCGGTGATGCCATCCAACTATCTCATCCTCTGTCATCCCCTTCTCCTGTCTTCAATCTTCCCCAGCATCAGGGTCTTTTCCAAGGAGTCAGTTCTTTACCTCAGGTGGCCAAAGTATTGGAGTTTCAGTTTAAGCATCAGTCCTTCCAATGACTATTAAAGACTTAAGGATGGACTGATTGGATCTCCTTGTAGTCCAAGGGACTCTTGAGAGTCTCCTCCAACACCATAGTTCAAAAGCATCAATTCTTTGGCTCTTTACTGCCACAAAACCTTAGCTTACACTGACCCCTAATATTTTCATCTGTCCATTGACATATAACCAGTTTTTTAGAATATAGGTAAAATGCCACCATTCATTAACTCTCGAGCCATTCATTAACTGCTAATCGAATCCCTCTCCCCATCTGTAACACCAAAAGCCTTCACAAACATCCTCTGGATTCCGTCTTATATCATAATACTTGGCTAGTCACACATTTTTTCTCATACAAACTAAAATTACTTTGAAGACAAGGTCTATAATTTATATATCTTTACCACAGCTCCATATTCAGGGTTCTGATTTTGAACATAATGAATTGACATTATCGCATGGTGGATGCCTAAAATGAAATTTAAGTTCTACAGAATTTTATCCTTTAAGACCCCATTAAAAACAGTTCCTATAAATAAGAGGAATCTCTTACTTTACCCTATAAACCCTAGGGTCAAATGCAAAGTTTGCAGCCAGATTACACAGGCTCAGATCTGAATTCTATTGTAAATAACTGAGAGATCTTGGGGAAGTTTTCTTGTTTTTCTTGGTTTCTACACACTCATCTATAAAGTGTGCTTGATAAAAATAAAACATTATAAATACTGATTATACTGCACCATTGGAAGGCCTAAATATGCTAGTAGATGTAAAGAACTTAACAGTGAGTCCGCTGAAGATACGGTTAAGTTCAGTTCAGTTCAGTTGCTCAGTCGTGTCCAACTCTTTGCGACCCCATAGACTGCAGCACGCCAGGCATCCCTGTCAATCAATAACTACCAGAGCTTGCTCAAATTCATGTCCATCGACTTGGTGATGCCATCCAACTATCTCATCCTCTGTCATCCCCTTCTCCTGTCTTCAATCTTTCCCAGCATCAGGGTTTTTTCCAATGAGTCAGTTGTTCGCATCAGGTGGCCAAAGCATTGGAGCTTCAGCTTCAGCATCAGTCCTTCCAATGAATATTCAGGACTGATTTCCTTTAGGATTGACTGGTTTGATATCCTTGCTGTCCAAGGGATTCCCAAGAGTATTCTCCAACACCACAGTTTAAAAGCATCAATTCTTGGGCACTCAGCTTTCTATATAAGCCAACTCTCACACCCATACATGACTACTGGAAAAACCATAGCTTTGACTAGATGGACCTTTGTCACAAAGTAATGCCTCTATTTTTTAATAACGCTGTCTAGGTTGGTCATAGCTTTCCTTCCAAGGAGCAAGCACCTTTTAATTTCATGGGACCGGATGCCGTGATCTTAGTTTTCTGAATGTTGAGATTTAAGCCAACTTTTTCACCCTCCTCTTTTTTCAAGATGCTCTTTAGTTCTTCTTCACTTTCTGCCAGAAGGGTGGTGTCATCTGCATATCTGAAGTTACTGATATTTCTCCTGGCAATCTTGATTCCGGCTTGTGCTTTATCCAGTCCAGCATTTCTCATGATGTACTCTGCATATAAGTTAAATAAGCAGGGTGACAATATACAGCCTTAACATATTCCTTTCTCGATTTGTAAACAGTCTGTTGTTCCATGTCCAGTCCTAACTGTTGCTTCTTGACCTGCATACAGATTTCTCGGGAGGCAGGTCAGGTGGTCTGGGATTCCCATCTCTTTCACAATTTTCCACACTTGCGGTGATCCACAGTCAAAGGCTTTGGCATAGTCAATAAAGGAGAAGTAAATGTTTTTCTGGAACTCTCTTGCTTTATCAATGATCCAATGGATGTTTGGAATTTGATCTCTGGTTCCTCTGCTTTTGCTAAATCCAGCTTGAACATCTGGAAGTTTACGGTTCACATACTGCTGAAGCCTGGCTTTTGAGCATTACTTTGCTAGTGTGTGAGATGAGTGAAATTCTGCAGTACTTTGAACATTCTTTGGCATTGCCTTTCTTTGGGATTGGAATGAAAACTGACCTTTTCCAGTCCTGTGTCCACTGCTGAGTTTTCCAAATTTGCTGGCATATTGAGTGCAGCACTTTCACAGCATCATCTTTCAGGATTTGGAATAGCTCAACTGGAATTCCATCACCTCCACTAGCTTTGTTTGTAGTGATGCCTCCTAAGGCCCACTTGCCTTCACATTCCAGGATGTCTGGCTCTAGGTGAGTGATCACACCACCGTGGTTATCTGGGTCATAAAGATCTTTTTTGTACAGTTCAACCAGTCCATTCTGAAGGAGATCAGCCCTGGGATTTCTTTGGAAGGAATGATGCTAAAGCTGAAACTCTAGTACTTTGGCCACCTCATGCGAAGAGTTGATTCATTGGAAAAGACCCTGATGCTGGGAGGGATTGGGGGCAGGAGGAGAAGGGGACGACAGAGGATGAGAGGGCTGGATGGCATCACTGACTCGATGGACGTGAGTCTCAGTGAACTCCGGGGGTTGGAGATGGACAGGGAGGCCTGGCGTGCTGCAATTCATGGGGTCGCAAAGAGTCGGACACGACTGAGCGACTGATCTGATCTGTGTATTCTTGCCATGTCTTCATAATATCTTCTGCTTCTGTTAGGTCCATACAATTTCTGTCCTTTATTGAGCCCATCTTTGCATGAAATGTTCCCTTGGCATCTCTAATTTTCTTGAAGAGATCTCTAGTCTTTCCCATTCTGTTGTTTTCCTCTATTTCTTTGTATTGATCACTGAGGAAGGCTTTTTTATCTCTCCTTGCTACTCTTTGGAACTCTGCATTCAGATGGATATATCTTTCAATTTCTCCTTTGCCTTTAGCTTCTCTTCTTTTCTGAGCTATTTGTAAGGCCTCCTCAGATAACCATTTTGCCTTTGTTCATTTCTTTTTCTTAGGGATGGTCTTGATAACTACCTCCTGTATAATATCATGAACCTCCATCTATAGTTCTTCAGGGACTCTATCAGATCTAATCCCTTGAGGATATGGTACAGGCTCTATAAATATTAGCTGTATTGCTGTCTCTTGTCTAGATTTTAAAGAGTATCCACAGGCTAACTTTGTCCTGCAATCATCATGTTTTGCTCAGCCTGACACTGTTGCTACACATAACACTTTTTAGTTTGTTGCCAACATTAAAAGGAGGATATTGTGCATTATTCAGATTTCTGAATTTTCCTGGAAAAAAAATAGAAAGCTTGGTTAACACTGAAACTTTTGTTTGCTGAAGGAGAAAAATCAGCTGGAAGCAAGCAGTGCCTGCCCACTCTAGACAGGGGATGTGTTCTCTGGTGCTTCAGGGGCCGCAGTTGCTTGCTGCCTCCCTGAGCACATGTCATCCCTCACATCACACCTGGTCTGAGACACTCATCCAAACTATCTAGATAGAACATGGAGGCATTGGTTTTAAGACTCTGATGTTTTAAAATAATAATGATTCATGAATACACCACTGATGATCACCTATAGCAAAATAACACAGCCTGGATGTGAATGCTAGTATTGCAATAACTATAACCTTGATTGTCTCTAGCCAGTGATTATTGACTACACTCTCTACCATGCACCGTCATAGAAACTTGATATAAGTTCACCTTACTACTTATGAGAAACTTGCAAGGTAGGTATTTGTCATTGTTGTTGCTCAGTTGCTAAGCAGTGTCTGACACGTTGAGACCCCAAGGAATACAGCACTCCAGGCTTCCCTGTCCTTCAGTATCTCCCAGAGTTTGCCAGATTCATGTCCAAAAGTAGGTATTATTAATTCCTTATTTTACAAGTAAGAGGATGGAAGCTCAGTGATATATAGCCACTCGCCCAAGGCCACTCAAGGTGTCAGCAAGACAACACAGGACTATCTGGCCCCAAACCCAGTGCTTTTCCACCACATTGACCTGTCTTTCCCTTGTCAATCTTTCTGGCTTCTGTTATACAGTATTTATCCACGTACCAAGGAAGACTGAAAGAAGGAGATTTTAGTTTTACTATGCATGATGAATTGAAGCATAGGCAGACCCCAAAGGAAAAAAAGTGACATAGATGAGTAAGCATAGTCCTGGGACAAATGCAGACATTATTTCTCTATTAGGAATACTATGAAAATTAATTCAGAAAAAGAAGTGCTGGAGCTTTTTCCAACTGAATCCTCTGAAGTGAGACAAAAGGCTTTAAAGATATAATTTTCCAGCTGCTGATGCTGAGTAATACTTTAGAATATATAGATTTATATATATAGATATGTAAAACATTTCTATTTTGAAAGCATAACAACCCCTTTCTAATGAAGCAGAGAAACAATGCATTTTCACTGACATTACAAACTGGGAAGAGTATTTCAAGCAAGAGAAAATCCTATATTTGTGTACACATATCAGTTCAGTCACTCAGTTGTGTCCAACTCTTTGCAACCCCATGGACCGCAGCGTGCCAAGCTACCCTGTCCATCACCAACTCCTGGAGCTTACTCAAACTCATGTCCATACAGTCAGTGATGCCATCTAACCATCTCATCCTCTGTCATCCCCTTCTCCTCCTGCTTTCAATCTTTCCCAATATCAGGGTCTTTCCCAATGAGTCAGTTCTTCACATCAGGTGGCCAAAGTATTGGAGCTTCAGCTTCAGCATCAGTCCTTCCAATGAATATTCAGGACTGATTTCCTTTAGGATTGATTGGTTGGATCTCCTTGCAGTCCAAGGGACTCTCAAGAGTCTTCTCCAACACCACAGTTCAAAAGCATCAATTCTTCGACACTCAGCTTTCTTTATAGTCTCACATCCATACATGACTACTGGAAAAGCCATAGCTTTGACTAGATGGACCTTTGTTGGCAAAGTAATGTCTCTGCTTTTTATATATAAGAAAGAGAGAGAATTAAGTACTCACTATTCATTTTCATTAGGCTACACTAACATTTTCGTAATTTTACTAAGAATAATTTGCAGTTGCTTGTTAAATATTGTTTATTGTTTCATTGATAAGGTTGGAGCTCAAATGCTTATTGTTTTCCTGGATCACTTGTATTATTACTAGGAATTATGCTTTTTGATTTGTTGGAGTTTTTGCAAGCTTTTTTCTATATTCTGTGGGGGCTTCCCTGGTAGCTCAGCTGATAAAGAATCCACCTACAGTGCAGGAGACCCCAGTTTGATTCCTGGGTTGGCAATATCTGCTGGAGAATGACAGGCTACCCACTCCAGTATTCTTGGGCTTCCCTGGTGGCTCAGCTGGAAAAGAATCTGCCTGTAATGAAGGAGACCTGGGTTTGGAAGATCCCCTGAAGAAGGGAATGGCTGCCCACTATAGTATTCTGGCCTGGAGAATGCCATGGACTGTATAGCCCATGGGGTCAAAAAGAGTCTGACACGACCCAGTGACTTTCACTCACTCTGATTCTCCAAGAATCAAAGTACTCAATACAATGTTTCAGTTTCAGAATAAATTACTCAAAATGCCCTGAAAGTCTGTCTTTTCTCCTTCCTTCTCTGGAAAGCAAGGTATAAATTGCCACAGTAATAGTCTGGCAGCTCTGGTACCCACTACTTGATTATCAAATCGTATTTATACTGAGCTAATTAATAATATTTTTCAAATACAATAGTAAATGCAGGTGAGCTAAGAAATGCTTAGGAGAAAAGAAAGAAAGAAAATACCACTGAAATATTGCACAGAAATCACTTACAGACCAATTCCTCCAAGCCCCCAAAATAATTAACTCCAGAGAGTTCATGAGTTCTCAAATATTGACAGGCATTCCACCATGGCAGTTACTAAATAGATTCACCAAAACTGTTTATAAACAAATGACCTGCTGCTTCAGAAAAGGGGTAAAGTATATCTCAAAATTGTTTGCATTTGTCTCAATTGCTATGCTTACTATGTTCCAAGCAAGAATAAATAGTGTGGGTGGAGGGGGGGGGCGGGGGCATGAGGACGTGATCCTAATAAGTCACACAGAGGAAAAATCCCTAATCTCCATTTAAATTACAGTGAGAGTTGACAGCCATAAGCACAACAAACAAATGACCAAGCTCTGGATTCTATTGGAGTTCACCTTAACCTTACTCAGATTTTGCCTACTCATTCTATAGTAATTGAAAATGCCACAAAAATAATGCCTTTCTTACTACAATGTAGAATTAAGCAATTACTATAACTAAAGAATAATCAAGCTAAACTATTTTAATAGTAAACTGTCACTATGCTGTTTTTAATATATATGTACAAAATAATTTATCATGTATATAGCACCTACTCTCTTGACTATGTCAACACATTCATCCGGCTTTCTGTCTCCTGCAAGTTCTCAGTCATCTTTACACGAGCGAACAGTCACATTCTAAGAGAAGCAAATATCCTAATATATTCATGCTATTATTGTTCCTTGGAAAAGATCCACAGCTTCAATAAGGCAGTGATTGGAAATGCACAAAGTATTTTAATATCCTAATTATTTTGATTTAACTTCCTCTAATAGTTTAAATTGATACTGAATTTATTTAGACCCCATTAGAGTTTTGTTTTTTTTTTTTAAACAGACTATAAACGCAGACTGAACTTAATCTCAAGACAAAATTAATTATTCATGCTTCAAATTGCTGATACACTTTTCCAAAAACCTGCCACCCTCTTCTACACTCAGCCTTTAATTTTAATTTCCTTTTCCATTTTAGGAAAGTAATTATTGGCAATGTATATGTCATTCTGAAGAGCAGTGAGGCCTTCTTCTCACTGATCTGAACACAAAACAGGCTCTCAGAGCTGCAAGGAGAGAAGTTGCTAAGTGTCATCAATTTGATATCACTATCATAGCCTCCCATCCCCTTGAAGCTGAGCTACTGCAGGGGGAGAAGACCACAAAGTTGTAAGAATCTCCCCTGTATTAATAACGGGAGAAAGTGAAAATGAAAGTCACTCAATCGTGTCTGACTTTTTGCGATCCCATGGACTATACAGTCTATGGAATTCTCTAGGCCAGAACACTGGAGTGGGTAGACTTTCCCTTCTCCAGGGGATCTTCCCAACCTGGGGATCGAATCAATAATGGGAGAATCAATCATAAAATGACCTCATACACACCACAGAAAACTCAAGAGTGTTTTCAGTGAATGTAGTACACTTTTGTGAAAGTTAATGCTCATCTTTCATCGATTTTGCTGAATTCAAATGGCTGTTTTCAAGGGAAGTGGGCTTTTGATTCAATGGAAACATTAAATATTCAAACTTCTTAGTAACCAACTAAGGCAATGCAAGATTTTTGACTTTTGCTTTCTTAAACATGAGAAGGGTTCGATAATAATAACAATTAATTAAAAATCCAGTGATACTACAAATGATGTATCAACAGAAAATTGGATTAAAGATTTACTGAGCATGGCCCCACCCATCAGAAAAAGGCCCAGTTTCCCCCTCAGTCAGTCTCTACCAAGCCTTTTATCCTTCTACATCAGAGGGCAGAGAGAATGAAAAAAACAATTACCAGAAACTAACCATCTGATCACATGGGCCACAGCCTTGTCTAACTCAATGAAACTATGAACCATGCCATGTAGGGCCACCTAAGACAGACAGGTCATGGTGGAGTGTTCTGACAAAAAGTGGTCCACTGGAGAAGGGAATGATAAAAGACTTCAGTAGTCTTGCCTCTTGATGAAAGTGAAAGAGAAGAGTGAAAAAGTTGGCTTAAAGCTCAACATTCAGAAAATGAAGATTGTGGCATCCGGTTCCATCACTTAATGGGAAATAGATGGGGAAACAATGGAAAGAGTGTCAGACTTTATTTTTCTGGGCTCCAAAATCACTACAGATGGTGACTGCAGCCATGAAATTAAAAGACGCTTACTCCTTGGAAGGAAAGTTATGACCAACCTAGATAGCATATTCAAAAGCAGAGACATTACTTTGTCCACAAAGGTTTGTCTAGTCAAGGCTATGGTTTTTCCTGTGGTCATGTATGGATGTGAGAGTTGGACTGTGAAGAAGGCTGAGCGCCGAAGAATTGATGCTTTTGAACTGTGGTGTTGGAAAAGACTCTTGAGAGTCCCTTGGACTGCAAGGAGATCCAACCAGTCCATTCTGAAGGAGATCAGCCCTGGGATTTCTTTGGAAGGAATGATGCTAAAGCTGAAACTCCAGTACTTTGGCCACCTCACGCGAAGAGTTGACTCATTGGAAAAGACTCTGATGCTGGGAGGGATTGGGGGCAGGAGGAGAAGGGGACGACAGAGGATGAGAGGGCTGGATGGCATCACTGACTCAATGGACGTGAGTCTGGGTGAACTCCGGGAGTTGGTGATGGACAGGGCGGCCTGGCGTGCTGTGATACATGGGGTTGCAAAGAATCGGACATGACTGAGCAACTGATCTGATCTGATTCTTGCCTTGAGAACCCCATGGACAGTATGAAAAGGCAAAGAGATAGGACACTGAAAGGTGAACTCCCCAGGTCCGTAGGTGACCAATATGCTATGGGAGATCAGTGGAGAAATAACTCCAGAAAGAATGAAGAGACAGAGCCAAAGCAAAAACAACGCCCAGTTATGGATGTGACTGGTGATGGAAGTAAAGTCTGATGCTGTGAAGAGCAATATTGCATACAAACCTGGGATGTTAGGTCCACGAATCAAGGCAAATTGGAAGTGGTCAAACAGGAAATTGCAAGAGTGAATATCAACATTTTAGAAATCAGTGAACTAAAATGGACTGGAATAGGTGAATTTAAATCAGATGACCATTATATCTACTACTGTAGGCAAGAATCAACTAGAAGAAATGGAGTAGCCATAATAGTCAGCAAGAGAGTCTGAAATGCAGTTTTAAGATGCAATCTCAAAAATGACAGAATGATCTCTGTTCCTTTCCAAGCAAACCATACAATATCACAGTAATCCAAATCTATGCTCTGACCAGTCATACTGAAGAAGCTGAAGTTGAATGGTTCTTTGAAGACCTACAAGACCTTCTAAAACTAACACCCAAAAGAGAAGCCCTTTTCATTATAGGGGACTGGAATGCAAAAGTAGGAAGTCAATAAATACCTGGAGTAACAGGTAAATTTAGCCTTGGAGTACAAAATGAAGCAGGTCAAAGGCTAAGAGATTTTCCAAGACAAACCACTGGTCATAGCAAATACCCTCTTCCAGCAACACAAGAAAAGATCTTATACATGAACATCACCAGATGGTCAATACCAAAATCAGACTGATGTTATTCTTTGCAGCCGAAGATGGAGAAGCTCTACACAGTCAGCAAAAACAAGACTGGGAGCAGATGGTGGTACAGATCATGAACTCTGTATTGCCAAATTCAAAAATAAATTGAAAAAAGTAGGGGAAAACACTAGGCCATTCAGGTATGACCTAATTCAAATCCCTTATGATTATACAGTGGAAATGACAAATAGATTCAAGGGATTAGATCTGAATGCCTGAAGTTTGTATGACATTGTATGTGGAGGTTTGTGACATTGTACAGGAGGCAGTGATCAAGACCATCCCCAAGAAAAAGAAAGGCAAAATGGTTATCTGAGGAGGCCTTACAAATAGCTTATAAAAGAAGAGAAGCTAAAGGCAAAGGAGAAAATGAAAAGAATACGCGAAGAATAGCAAGGAAAGATAAAAAAAGCCTTCCTAAGTAATCAGTGCAAAGAAATAGAGGAAAACAACAGAATGGGAAAGACTAGAGGTCTCTACAAGAAAATGAGAGATACAAAGGGAACATTTCATGCAAAGATGGGCACAATAAAGGACAGAAATGGTATGGACCTAACAGAAGCAGATGATATTAAGAAGAGGTGGGAAGAATACACAGAAGAACCATACAAAAAAGATCTTCATAACCCAGATAACCATGGTGGTATGGTCACTCACCTAGAGCCAGACATCCTGGAATGCAAAGGCAAGTGGGCCTTAGGAAGCATCACTACGGACAAAGCTAGTGGAGGTGATGGAATTCCAGTTGAGCTATTTCAAATCCTGAAAGATCATGCTGTGAAAGTGTTGCACTCAATATGCCAGCAAATTGGGAAAACTCAGCAGTCGCCACAACACTGGAAAAGGTCAGTTTTCATTTCAATCCCAAAGAAAGGCAATGCCAAAGAATGTTCAAAGTACTGCACAATTGCACTCATCTTACACGCTAACAAAGTAATGCTCAACATTCTCCAAGCCAGATATCAATAGGACATGAACCATAAACTTCCAGATGTTCAAGCTGGATTTAGAAAAAGCAGAGGAACCAGAGATCAAATCCCCCAAAACCACTGAATCATCGATAAAGCAAGAGAGTTCCAAAAAAAACATCTACTTCTGCTTCATTGACTACATCAAAGCCTTTGATTGTGTGGATCACAACAAACTGTGACATTCTTCAAGAGATGGGAAATACCAGACCACCTGACCTGCCTACTGAGAAATCTATATGCAGGTCAATAAGCAACTGTTAGAACTGGACATGGAACAACAGATTGGTTCCAAATCAGAAAACGAATACATCAAGGCTGTATATTGTCACCCTGCTTATTTAACTTATATGCAGAGTACATCATGTGAAATGCCAGGCTGGATGAAGCACAAGCTGGAATCAAGATTGTTAGGAGAAATATCAATAACCTCATATATGCAGATGACACTACCCTTATGGCAGAAAGTGAAGAAGAACTAAAGAGCCTTATGAAAGTGAAAGAGGAATGAAAAAGCTGGCTTAAAACTCAACATTCAAAAAATGAAGATTGGCTCTCAAATCACTGCAGATGGTGACTGGAGCCATGAAATTAAAAGATGCTTGCTCCTTGGAAGAAAAACTATGATAAACCTAGACAGCATTATTAAAAAGCAGAGACATTACTTTACCAACAAAGGTCCATCTAGTCAAAGCTATGGCTTTTCTAATAGTGATGTATGGACGTGAGAGTTGGACTAGGAAGAAAGCTGAGCACCGATGAATTGATGCTTTTGAACTGTGGTGTTGGACAAGACTCTTGGGAATCCCTTGGACTACAAGGAGATCCAATCAGTCAACCCTAAAGGAAATCAGTCCTGAATATTCATTGAAAAGACTGATACTGAAGCTGAAGCTCCAATACTTTGGCCACCTGATGCAAAGAACTGACTCATTGGAAAAGACCCTGATGCTGGGAAAGATTGAAAGCAGGAGGAGAAGGGGACAACAGAGGATGAGATGGTTAGATTGCATCACTGACTCTATGGACATGAGTTTGAGTAAGCTCCTGGAGTTGGTGGTGGACAGGGAAGCCTGGCGTGCTGCTGTCTATGAGGTCATAAAGAATCAGACAGGACTGAGTGACTGAATTGAACTGCATAATGTAAAGGGAAGACAATAGCAAGAGCAAACACCATCTGCTTTGAATCCAGAAGACCTCTACTCCAGCTGATTTTTTTCACTTGCATGTTCATTACTTTGGCAAAATCTTTGACTGTTGACTCAGATTACTCATCTTTGAAGATGGGCCTAGACTACTAGATTAAATTTTAAAATAAGATTATCTTCAATACCACTTAGAAAAAGAAGAGAACACTATTCAATCGTAAGATCATATTATCTCTATTTTCATCTGGGGAACTCATTTCAATTCTGTCTTCCACTGTACAGTACAAGAATTGCTCTTAAAAAGCTACAACTTTGACTTGTCTTGTGCTGCTTTTTGATGAAGAGTATGTTTTGGAAGACAGATCTAAGACAAACCATTCCCCCCAGCCTTTTCAGGTTGATTTTCCTTAAGTATAGTGTGTCTGATCAGTGATATTACCCAGAGTCTAGGACAGAGGAATAAAAAAACAAACAGCATAACAATTCAACAGACATGTCTCTCTTTTGCTCTAGCTGAAGTAGCAATGAACAGTAACTCTATAAGTCATCTATCTTGATGTGGGACTCAATCCATTTCTGTGTATCCAGATCAAAGTATTCTGAACAACTAGCCTGCTGGGTCCTGCTGCGTGTACTATCAGCATGGTCAGTTCAGTTCAGTTCAGTCACTCATTCCTGTCTGACTCTTTGTGACACCATGGACTTCAGCAGGCCAGGCTTCCCTGTCCATCACCAACTCTTGGAGCTTACTCAAACTCATGTCCATAGAGTTAGTGATGCAATCTAACCATCTCATCCTCTGTTGTCCCCTTCTCCTCCTGCTTTCAATCTTTCCCAGTAACAAGGTCTTTTCCAATGAGTCAGTTCTTCTCATAAGGTGGCCAAAGTATTGGAGCTTCAGCTTCAGCATCAGTTCTTCCAATGAATATTTAGGACTGATTTCCTTTAGGATGGACTGGTTGGATCTCCTTGCAGTCCAAGGGACTCTCAAGAGTCTTCTCCAACACCACAGTTCAAAAGCATCAATTCTTCAGCACTTGGCTTTCTTCATAGTCCAATTCTTACATCCATACATGGCTACTGGAAAAATCATAGCTTTGACTAGATGGACCTTTGTAGGTAAAGTAATGCCTCTGCTTTTTAATATGCTGTCTAGGTTGGTCATAACTTTTCTTCCAAGGAGCAAGCATCTTTTAATTTCATGGTGGTGGTCACCATCTGCAATGATTTGGGAGCCCAAGAAAGTAAAGTCTGTCACTGTTTCCATTGTTTCCCCATCTATTTGCCATGACATGATGGGATGGATGCCACAATCTTAATTTTCTGAATGTTGAGTTTTAAGCCCACTTTTTCACTCTCCTCTTTCCCTTTCATCAAAAGGCTCTTTAGTTCTTTACTTTCTGCCATAAGGGTGGTGTCATCTAGGAGCCTGGTAGGCTGCAGTCCATGGGGTCACTAAGAGTTGGACACGACTGAGAGACTTCACTTTCGCTTTCATGCATTGGAGAAGGAAATGGTAACCCACTCCAGTGTTCTTGCCTGGAGAATCCCAGGGACGGGGGAGCCTGGTAGGCTGCCATCTATGGGGTCGCACAGAGTTGGACACGACTGAAGCGACTTAGCAGCAGCATCTGCGTATATGAGGTTATTGATATTTCTCTTAGCAATCTTGATTCCAGCTTGTGCTTCATCCAGCCTGGCATTTCACATGATGTGCTCTGCATATAAGTTAAATAAGCAGGGTGACAATATACAGCATTGACATATTCGTTTCCTGATTTGGAACCAGTCTGTTGTTCCATGTCCAGTTCTAACTGTTGCTTCTAGACCTGCATACAGATTTCTCAGGAGGCAGGTCAGGTGGTCTGGTATTCCCATCTCTTGACGAATGTCCCACAGTTTGTTGTTATCCACACAGTCAAAGCCTTTGGTGTAGTCAATAAAGCCTAAGTAGATGTTTTTCTAGAACTCTCTTGCTTTTTCAGTGATCCAACGGATGCTGGGGATTTGATCTCTGGTTCCTCTCCCTTTTTTAAATCCAGCTTGAACATTTGGAAGCTCACAGTTCACATATTGTTGAAGGCTGGCTTGGAGAATTTTGAGCATTACTTTACTATCATGTGAGATGAGTGCAATCGTGCAGTACTTTGAACATTCTTTGTCAATGCCTTTCTTTGGGATTGGAACCCATTTCTTTGGGATTGGAACCTATCAGCATGGTAGTTGTAGTTATAAGATCCCAAGGGGTGTGATCTGGGCATAATTTACAAGCTTCCTAAACCATGGGGTTTTCTGCCCCTGATTCATATTCCCTGCTAGCCATCTGCCCTTCTCTCTCATCCTTATCTACTTTCAATCTCAATCTTTGGTTCACTGTCTTGCCTTCCATGAACCCTTCCTTTGTCAGAGTTTGGCTGTTAGTTAAAGTCCCTAGAGTTAACTCTTGGATCCAATAATTCACAGCTGTGTGAGTTTGGGCTTGTTGGTTAAAACTTGGCAAGGTTTAGTATTCTTATCCTTACAAGGGGAAATATAGAGTCCACTGTTAGAATTTAAATAAGCACATATATGTGCTTGATGCATAATAAGTGAACAAGAAATGTCGATTAGTGTTGCAATTTGTCATAATAAACTCTTCACTATATGGAAATTATACAACAATTTTTTAAACCTAGGCCTCTCATTTGGTTCTTAGCATTAACTTTTTCTATTTGTCACAGCTCCTCTTCCAGAATTTTTTAGGTGAGGCTTTCTACTTCAATTTATGGGATAGGAATATATAAGCAATTTATTTTTACATTCTCCATAGCATCTAGTAGAGTGCATTGATATAAAGGCGGTCAATATTACGTGTTGTGTAAATAAATGAATAAACAGGTGACTTAGGTGATTCCTGGGGTGTGGCCTCTGGCTAAGCTTCCTCTGAATACTTCTCTTGTTAGGTCTTCTGCCCCCAGGAGAGCCTGATATTTGCATTATCTCTCAGCTTGTGGAAGGCTCCTTTTCTTTTTATATTCTGCTGCACACACCAGGCAGCCGGTATTCAGCCCTCACTCCACTGTGGCCCATTAAGAAAGGAGGATCTCACACTGGCAGTGCTGAAGGCAGTTAGACTCGGGGTACAGAAGTAGAACAGGAGTTTGTAAATGTGGTTGATTGACAAGAAAACACATTAAAATTTCAAGAGTAGCTTTCAAGCCAAGTGCACTCACCAAACATTCAAGATATTCATTCTAGAGGGAAAAAAGCAGAGTCTTTTCTGGAATACAGACCCTACCCCTGCTATATGAGACAGAGGTCTGTCATGGCAAATATCCTTACCTCAGAGGGAAAGCAGGAAGAATCAGAATTCCTATTAGTCAGGGCCTATGTGAACTTGGGGAAGCGACTTTTCTGTTGACCTCGGTTTCTCTTGTGCAAAGGTAAACCAATGCCCTCTCAGATTCTTTCAAAATGTATAGTTATATGAACATAAAATGAATAATATAATACATATGACATTGCCAGACCTGGGTTCAATCCCTGGGTCAGAAAGATCCCCTGGAGAAGGAAATGGCAACCTACTTCAGTATTCTCACCTAGAGAATCCCATGGACAGAGGAACCTGGTGGGCTACAGTTCACGCGGTCGCTGAGTCAGACATGACTGAGCAACTAACACTTTTAGAAAAACAAAAGACTCATTTCTATGGTTCAAATTCACGCATTTCAGTCTAGATTTGACATTACAATCTGACTTGCTTTGGAGTCAAAATGTGGGGAACAGAGAAAAAGAAATGACACAAATCAACCTATTTCAGAATAATGCTCAATGTAAACAAAAGCAAAAGTTAACTTGTTTCTTGATTTTTTAAAAAAGCTTAAAAAAAAAAAAACTCAGAAATGCTTTGTCATGCTGTTCTTAAGGGATTTTGGATACAGGAGGTTATGAAAATAGGCAGATTTTTAAAAAATCTTTTCTGTCCTAAGAAATGGGGATGCAAACATTAGGGATCTGAGTTTAAGCAGTTCCTATTGTTTAAAATCTGGGACCTTAAAATCCTTCATAGGACATACAAATTAGAAACAATCTTAACAATTTCCTAGAGTCAGCCCAGGCCCTTTAGATGTCTACCAAGGTCTCCACCTGCTTCAACCCACACACAGATCCAGGACCCATCTCTCCCAGAGGAGATGTTACAGAGGAGAGGGAAGAGAGGAGAGGAGGGTGGTGGAGGAAGCTGTTTGCCACTTGTAACTATTTCCCAACAACCTGCAAATGTTCCAAGTTCCCTGGCAGTATGCTACACATCAAATTAAATCTGAAGTGCTAATTTGGCACAATTTTTTATTCATAAGATCAATTCTCAACATTGATTTTGACATATCCTTTTTTTTTCTGTTAATATTTCCAAATGAAACTGAAACTTTACTTGGCAAAGGAGTATCTGCTGAGAAATAAAATGAGGCCTCCGCTTCTGGCTATAGTGGAGCCGAGTTCCCTGCCCACCCCAACCCCTTCAGGGAGGTGAGCACTGTTTTCTTATTAGGCCTTGGAGCCAGCTCTTCCTTCAGCTCTCTGCTGCTGACCCCAGAGAGCTAATAAATTGCACTTATTTCCTACTCATAACCTAGTTTGTAAGCTCATAAATCACCCCCAAACACCCTGAAACCCATTTCCTAGGCTCTTCTCTTGATAAACCACAGAGTTTGCTACCTGGGAGAGGTCAGGAGATCAGCTCGGAGATCTGGGCTCCTCTCCTCGAGCCCATTAGGTTCAGGTGTAAGTTGTTTTAATCATTAAAATATCTGCCAGCTGGAAGGTTCACTACTGGAAGTGTATGTGTGCCTGTCTGTGGTCATGACCAATGCCTGCAGGTTGTGTTTGTTAGGAGCGGGGAGGACGGGCGGTGCAGACAGTGGCTAAGTATTGGCCTGTGCTGTGCTCAGTTGTATCTGACTCTTTGTGACCCCTTGGACTGTAGCCCGCCAGGCTCTTCTGTGCCATTTCCTCCCCCAGGGGATCTTCCCAAGCCAGGGATCAAACCCAAGTCTCTTGTGTCTCCTGCATTGGCAGGCAGATTTCCCACCACTGAGCCACCTGGGAAGCCTGGCTATATAACACAACACCAAAAATCAGAGTGCTTCTTTGTTGTTCAGTTGCTAAGTTGTGTCCAACTCTTTGTGACCCCATGGACTTCAACGCATCAGACTTCCCTGTCCACTGTGCGTTTGAAACTAGTTTCGCCCACTCACAAAATCCAAGCATTTCCATACCACCTTGATGACTTTCGCCACATCTATGTTCTCCATATATTAATTAAAAATTTTACTTACATCTTTATTTTCCAACTCGGTTTCTATTTCAAGCCTAGTCTTTAAAAATATCTGTGAAATTATAGGATTTGTGTTCTACTTATGTATTTTATAGTGCCTACTAAAATAAACACAGAACAATGACATGTTTAAAAAGTGATCTGTGTAACATCTAAAATTGTGCATTTATCATTGGTAAACTGTATACTGCACCAAGAAGCAAAACTGCTCTAGAAGATTCACCATCAGTGATATTAAAGGTCAGAGGACTAGTATGAAAAAGCTAAGTTCCTGATGAGAATGTTTTTGCCCATAATGTTTCTAAGACTGAATGAAGCACTGCTGGGGAAATGCTATAGAATTCAGACTTGCAAGGGGCCGCCAGTAACTTAAAATCCAGCTGTGAAGCACATTAATACAGGAGACAACTGTATCCAAGCAGGAGGACCCTGAGGCCTCCGCAGAACTGGCCCCCACCTGCGCCTTCTACCTGCCTTTTATGTGTAGAAAAACTTTAGTCAAAGAATACATTTAATCAGAGAAGTGAGGAAATGCAGAAAGAAAAGAAAACTGTCAAGCAAGATAAACTAATAATAATTTAGCCATTAAACAGAATCAAGGACCTTTAGTTCTTCTTCAAGGCACAGACGGTAAAGAATCTGCCTGCAATGCGGGAGACTCAGGTTTGATACCTGGGTCAGGAAGATCCCCTGGAGGAGGAAATGGTAACCCACTCCAGTCAGTCCATGGGGTCACAAAAAGTCGGACACGACTGAGGCACGCATGCAAAGGCTATAGATAGTATTCTGAGCCATATCCTTTGAGCTATTTTGCAGACACTGAAACCCCCACCAGGTGGAGGAAGTTAACTATATGCTCCTCACAAGCATGTAGACCCCAGATGGGTTAGAACCAGAAGGTTGATGATGCTGATTTCTAATGACCTCACCACCAAGCAATTATAAGAATGTCCAGGAGCTGGCTGGTCACGCCCTGCTCCATCAACACTGTAAGATTCCTCAGTACCTGCTCCAGGGTAGGGACACATAGTCTTGAGGGCATTAGCCTGCTGTGGTCCCCTTTGCCTGGCAAAGCAATAAAGCTATTTCTTTCTACTTCACCGCAAAGTGTATCCCCCAGATTTAATCTGGCACCAATGTACAGAGGCTGAATTTTGGCAACACAACTAGTGTATATTAGTTAATTGGAAAGAAAGTGTTTTACAATTGAAAAGGCAATATACCAACACAGAGCAAAGTTATCAGTGAAAGGGTTTCCAGTACCGTATTGAGAGAATTGAGCTCAATGGAAGTGAGAAACCTAAACTTATCAACTGTGTTGTAAGTAAAGCGTGGGCCTAAACTGGGCTGTTATGGACTTTCTAAAGCACACAATATTGCCTTCATTTCATTAACTGTAGAAACTTAGATTTTTCATGGTGGAACAGGTTTGACCTACTGGCATAGACCTTGTTCAGAGTCAAATCTACAGTGGAAAGGATCAAGGCTTAACCTAATACTTAGATATCATGCATTGGGTACTCTGACTCTCTAGGTCTCTAAGAGCTCTTGAACTCTAGCCATTTGCCCTGCTATTGTTCTGACCTCGGAGGGAGATCAAAGTCCTAGGCAGGGTGATGTAGCTTGACCAGGCTCCATCAGTCTGTATCATAACCAACCCTATGTATATGGGAGCGCTAAGCCTCAAGCAGAGCAGAGAGGGAATGGATGGCTCAGTCCAACTCAGCTTTAATCCTGGGAAAAGTCGGTGCTATTGCTCTGGGGTCAGAGAGGATACAGAAAAACCTCATTTTTGAAAGTCCTAGAGGACCAGGTGCTAAGTTGCTTCACTCGTGTCTGACCCTTTGTGACTTCATGGACTGTAGAGCACCAGGCTCCTGTGTCCATGGGATTCTCCAGGCAAGAACACTGGAATGGGTTGCCACATAGGTCATATGATAAATCTTACTTCAAATATAGTCTGTTAATATGTTGTTCCCAATTTTACAATTGTTTATGGTGGTTCTTTATGCTGTATTATGGCCAGGGATAGAAGAAAGCCCCTTCAGCTACCACACTTTTTTTTTTTTTTTTTTTTCTGGCTGCAGTTTGTGGAATCTTAGATCCCTGACCAAGGATCAAACCTGGGTCTTGGCAGTGAAAGCACCAAGTCCTAACCACTGGAATGCCATGGAATTTCCTGTGGTTTAAATTTTGGAAAGGAATACTATGCTTGACTATGTTTATGAGAGTTTGAATTTTCAACAGAGTATCTACATCTCATATAAAACATGGAATTTTGTATTTGTGTCATGTCAAATAGATAATGAACTATAGTTTTCATCTTTCCCAAAGCCACACAGAAATTTCATCCTTTTATCCTTTACCATCTTTCTATGGTGTCTGATGACCTTTAATAAAATTCTTTTGTTTTATTAACAGCTTACATTTGAATATCTGTAGTAGTGTGGAACTCTGTCTTCCCCAGACTCTTATCCCATAAGACAGTTCTGTTACCACAAGCCTCCTTATGTTGGCCTAATTTTTTTCTTCTTGTACTTTCCAAGAAAGAGCTGGCTCTTATGCCAGCCACTGAAATAATCCAAAATTTATTTTTTTTAAGTCAGTCATATCCCACTGCTTCCAAATGAGATTTGAAGCAGTCTGTTCAGAAGACATGCACGGCAACTATCTAATGCATAAGAGTAACTGTCAAGCTCCCTGCTGCTGCTGCTAAGTCGCTTTAGTTCCCTAAACACACCCTAGTCCGAATTAAGCATTCCTGGTCCCTCAATTATTTCTCATATGATTAGGGATTAGTTCCCTTATAAGAAAAGATACCAGAAAGTAAAATGGCGTTTTCCAGAAGCTGAAGGAAGGGAGAAGAGGGGTTGTTGTTTCATGGTTGTAGAATTTCAGTTTTGCAAGATGAAAATGTTCTTGAAAACTGTTATACTGCTCTGCTGCTGCTGCTGCTGCTGCTAAGTCGCTTCAGTCGTGTCCGACTCTGTGAGACCCCATAGACGGCAGCCCACCAGGATCCCCTGTCCCTGGGATTCTCCAGGCAAGAACACTGGAGTGGGTTGCCATTTCCTTCTCCAACGCATGAAAGTGAAAAGTAAAAGTGAAGTCGCTCAGTCGTGTCCGACTCTAGCAACCCCATGGACTGCAGCCTACCAGGCTCCTCCGTCCATGGGATTTTCCAGGCAAAAGTACTGGAGTGGGGTACCATTGCACATAAAAATAGTTAAGATGATAAATATTATATGCTTTTCACACACAAAAAAAGAACAATGGATACATGTAACAAAGACTGTTGAAACAGTAAGGAAAACTGGAGGTCTCTTTCTGATCTCATAACAATGTTTTCATTCTATTGGCTTCAATGCTAGATCTTCTCATCAATGAATATATCAAACAAAACCTTGTTTCAGAGCTCTGTTAAGTGGGAGACAGGGGGAGGGATTAGGACTAGGCAATGGCACCCCACTCCAGTACTCTTGCCTGGAAAATCCCATGGATGGAGGAGCCTGGTAGGCTGCAGTCCATGGGGCCGCTAAGAGTCGGACACGACTGAGAGACTTTACTTTCACTTTTTACTTTCATGCACTGGAGAAGGAAATGGCAACCCACTCCAGTATTCTTGCCTGGAGAATCCCAGGGATGGGGCAGTCTGATGGGCTGCCGTTTACGGGGTCACACAGAGTCAGACATGACTGAGGTGACTTAGCAGCAGCAGCAGGGGCTCCAAAAATGAGGCAGTAATTTAGCCATCAGTCTGAGACAACTTGGCTTGCAGAACCTAAACCGCAAATTCAAATGTTGCTACTACAGTGGCCAGGGATTTGGAGATTTTTTTATGTTGGATTAAAATCAACACTTTGACTTGAACTTGAAAGTGTAAAATCTGCAGTGCAGGCCAGCAGGCTGGAGATGTAGGAAGGCTGATGGTTCAGTTCCAGTCTGAAGGAGGGCAGCTTGGAGACCCAGGAAACCTGATGATGTACTTTCTCTCCAAAAGCAGTCTGCTGGAGAAGTTTCTCTTGCTCAATCTATTTTTCCCCCTTGTGTTTTATTTTTCCCCCTAATGCTTTATACAATTTTTAAAGGTTACTTTACATTCATAGTTATTACAAAATATTGGATAGATTCCTTGTATTGTACAATACGTCCTTGAGCCTATCTTATATCCAAAATTTGTGTCTCCCACTCCTACCTTTATTGTTCCCCTGCAACTAGTAACCACTAATTTGTTCTCTGTATACGAGTCTGCTTCTTTTTCTTTTTATTCACTAGTTTGTTGCATTTCTTAGATTTCACATATAAGTGATATCATACAGTAATTTTATTTCTCTAACTTTTTACACGCAACATAATGCCTTCCAAGTCCATCCATATTGCTGAAATGGCTACATTTCATTCTTTTTTATGGCTGAGTGGTATTCCATTGTGTGTGTGTGTGTGTGTGTGTGTATGTACACACATCATTTTTATTCATTTATCTCTTGATGGGCACTTAGGTTGTTACCATATCTTGGTAACTGCAAGTCATGTTGCTATGAACATTGGGGTATGTATCTTTTTGAACTAGTGTTTTTTCAAATAGTCACCCAGGAGTGGAATTGCTGGGTTATATGGTAATTTTAGTTTTAGTTGAGAAATGTCCATACTGTTTTCTACAGTGGCTGCACCAGTTTACCAATTCCCACCAACAGTGTACAAAGGTTCCCTTTTCTTCACCGACATTTTTGTTATTTGTGTTCATTTTGATGATGGACATTCTGACAGCTGTGAGGTGATATCTCATTGTGGTTTTAATTTGCATTTCCCTGATGGTTAGCGATGTTGAGTATCTTTTCATGTGTCTATTGGCTACCTGCAGGTCCTCTTTGGAAAAATATCTACTCAGTTCTTCTGCCCATTTTTTAAATTGGTTGCATGTTTCTTGATGTTGAGTTGTATACAGTCTC
This sequence comes from Bubalus kerabau, assembly GCF_029407905.1. Classification (NCBI taxonomy): domain Eukaryota; kingdom Metazoa; phylum Chordata; class Mammalia; order Artiodactyla; family Bovidae; genus Bubalus; species Bubalus kerabau. The sequence continues at coordinate 29,756,120 of NC_073645.1, forward strand.
TGTATATGTTGGGTATTAGTTTATTATGGGTGCTATCATTAACAAATACCTCAGTAGGTTGTCTTTTCATCAATATTTTTATTCTATTCAGGCCTTCATCTTGTTGGAAGAGATACACCTATATTATGGATGGCAGTCTGTTTACTAAAAATTCAGCGATTTAAACATTAATCTCCTCCCAAAACACCTTTCAAGCTAACACACAAAAGCAATAATCAAAGATATTTCCATGAGACAACAGGAAGTGCTAGCAATAGTGAAGTGCTGAAATTTCAAGACTCCACTGAGATTTAAGTGAAAGGACAAGTCCTGTAGAAAACTAGGAAAAGCACATTCCAATAAGTGGCACCAGTGTGAGTACAGAGGGCTGTGTGTGTGTCAGTCTCTCAGTCGGTCCAGCTCTTTGTGACACCATGGACTCTGTCCATGTTCCTCTGTCTGTAGGATTCTCCTGGCAAGAATACTGGAGTGGGTTGCCATTCCCTTCTCCAGGGGATCTTCCCACCCCAGGGATCTCCTGCACTGCAAGCAGATTCTTTACCATCTGAACCACCAGGGAAACCCACAAAGGCCTATAGCACGTGCTAAGTAGCTTCAGTCCACTCCAACTCTTTGTGACCCCGTGAACTGCAACCTGCCAGGCTCCTCTGTCCATTCTCTAGGGAAACACTGGAGTGGGTTACTTCTCCAGGGAGGACTATAGTAGGAGAGTATTTCTAAGGAATAGAGGAGGGATCAGGCTGGGACAGCAAGAGCACAGGAGCTGAGGTCAAAGCAGCAATGGAAAGTCATATGCAGATCATTGAAAGGACTGGGGGTTTTAGTCTGAAGGATGGTAGCCATTCTACAGTAGGAGCAGAAAAATAACATGAACCTGTTTTATAATATTCTTTCATTGATGATATTTCAATTAAACAGGCCTAAATGGTGTAAAGGCAGGCACTGTTTCAGACACATCTCAGATGTCATTTGAACTGGAGTCCAAAGCAGTTAAGTGAATTATTGAAGGCCACAAAGCTGGAAAGTGACAGAGCCGGATCTGATTCTCTTTTCCCTCACATGATATGCTGACATCCAGGTCATTATGACTTTCCTATAACATATAGGATTTCCAGGTCACTGTTAGGTCAGTTACAATAATGATTTGTTGTTGTTTAGTTACTAAGTTGTGACTGGTTCTTTGCAACCCCATGGACCGTAGATTCCTCTGTCCATGGGATTTCCCAGGCAAGAATCCTGGAGTGGGTTTCTACTTCCTTCTCCAGTGGATCTTCCCAACCCAAGGATTGAACCTGCATCTCCTGCTTGTCAGGTGGATTCTTAACCACTGAGCCACCAAGGAAGCCCAGAGTCATGATTACTGAAGCCACTAATTTAGCATTCTCAGATAGAGTCACAGTAGTCCAAAGTAAAAAGATCCAACTCCTTTCTTCTTCATCGTGAGCGACTTTATCCCCACCTTCTAATATGCTCTTTTGCTTCAAAATGTCAGTCTATTCATTCTCCCAGATTTCAGCCTACTCAGTGATATAAAGAAACATGTTTTCTCCCCTTTCCTCCAGTCAGGAGAGTAATATATTTCCCTGGATGATGCTATTATAATATTCAACAGCAGCTCCCTGGAGAGAAAGGATAATTCAAAATCTTAAACAAGATATTCAATTTGAGATTAGTTAAGTGGTTATTTGGCTGAAAGGGATTTGACAAACAAGAAGCACTTTTATATCTTCAGGTAAAGGAAATATTCAGTTGGATTTAATTAGCAGTGGGATTTTTCCGGCACCTCTCCATTACGAACCTTCAAGCATTGAAAGGATAATTAAAATTTCTGCAGGTTAATAATCACAATAAAGTTTCATTTAAAAAATGAGAATTCCTAGCTCAAATGCAAAATACTGGTGTAGGATTCCCAAGTGTATTTCCTCCAAGATCATAGTTAATATACAGACTGTAGTCATGCATTTTATTAACAGTTGTGGTCTTGATCAATTTGCTTTAAAATCACACAGCTTTCAAGTCTGATAATTTTAAGCTTGGAAGAACATACATCATGAGTACATGTTGGCTCTGAGTTTCTTCAAAACTCTCCAGTAAACACATTATCCTCTGGCACAGAAGAAGTGCTTACAGATTAGAAGAGAGACCCTGTCTTTGTTGGTTTTATTGGTGGAGGCATGGCGGCTCAGGATCGAGGTCACTGATCAAGGTCATTGTGATCATTATCAGGATGATACTGAGAAATAGGAGGGCTCTGGCAGAGGGAGTAATGGGTAGCTACTCTTCCACTCTGAAGTCTCCTTTTATATATTCTAAGTGTGGGAGGACATGATTCTCCTTCTTTTGTCCCTTTATTTCTCATTGTTCTTATCCCTGGTGGGGAAGATGGATTTAAGCATGACATGCCAAAATTCTACTGTGAGAGATGACAAGATGACAGATATTAGAAAATGAGAAGTTTGCTTATATTTTTAGATACTTCATCCAGGAAGAATTGAGTGTTTAAGGCAAAAGATTGGTCATGGAAAAATGTAGCTGCTCTGAGGTCCCCTAGAGGAAGAGTGATGAAGAAGAAGGACAGGGAGACTAAGGGAAAGTGAACTCCAGATGGCCCTGTGCACCCCAGGTGCCCACGGAACACTCATAGAAAGGGGCACAAAGGGCGGAGCCAAGAGAGATTTCCTCTGGCCTCTGGATAATATGAGGGTTTCCGGAAGCTTTCTGAGAGGATGTCTTGCCTTTCCATGTTTGTAGAGCATAAGTGTAAGTTACCAGGTCTGTTTCCAAAGATGTTTGAAAGAATGCCTATATGCCTATTCATCTTTCAGTCCTTCTGGTGAAGTACTGCAATCAGAGCATACAGGCTAATGAGAACTAACTGTTAAATTTTCGGGAATCTTGGGGACAACTGTTAAATCGTTGATAGCTTGTAAATGGCTATAATGAAAGTATTTACACCATGAAATTCAGCAATGCTTCAAAACAGGCCCTACCCTAGAGAGCTAGTTCTTAAATCTTTTTTAGCACACCACTGAAGTTTTCTACTCACCACTCAATACTATACCATCTGGGTTTTGCTTCACTTTCCATCTCGGTTATTACTATTAGAGGCCACAGATGGCATTCTTTCCAGACACAGTTATCCACACGATCCACACTCTTCCTGACCTCTCAGCATGGGACAGGGTCAGTTGAGTCCATCTTCCCTTTCCTCCTACAATATTGTTATCTCTTGGGTCCCGAGTGATTCCAAATTCTCTTCCTGGTCAGTTTCAACAGTTCTGTTTCTTTCTCCCTTCCCTCAAATGTATTTCCCCTGAGTGTGAACTGAGCCTTCTTCCCTCTTTCTCCCTCAAGCAGCCCATTTATTGTCTGTTTTTTCTTACTGATCAAGTTCAAGTGATGGCCATGTCAGCCCTTTCTCCCAGACTCACAGTTCAGTTTTCCAGGCTAGTATTTCAACAGTCTGCTAGTGTTAGCACGTGATATGCCCCACAGTATCATAAACGCAACTTTTTTGAAAATAAACTCATTATCTCCCCCATCTGTCCTCAGCTCTTGCCCTGACTTCCTTATTTGTGCCAAAGACATCATCATCAGACCAGTTCTCTCTATCCTGGTCTGATTATCACAGGTAATTTACAATTTTTTTTTTAATTTTTGGGGGCTGCAAAATCATGGCAGATGGCAACCGCCACCATGAACTTAAAAGACACATGCTCCTTGGAAGAAAAGCTATGGCCAACCTAGACAGCATATTAAAAAGCAGAGACATTAATTTGCCAACAAAGGTCTGTCTAGTCAAATCTATGGTTTTTCCAGTAGTCATGTATGGATGTAAGAGTTGGACTATAAAGAAAGCTGAATGCCAAAGAATTGATGCTTTTGAACTGTGGTGTTGGAGAAGACTCTTGAGAGTCCCTTAGACTGTGAGGAGATCCAACCAGTCAATCCTAAGGGAAATCAGTCCTGAATATTCATTGGAAGGACTGATGCTGAAGCTGAAACTCCAATACTTTGACCACATGATATGAAGAACTGACTCATATGAAAAAACCCTGATGCTGGGAAAGATTGAAGGCAGGAGGAGAAGGGGATGACAGAGGATGAGATGGTTGGATGGCATTACTAACTCAATGGACATGAGTTTGAGTAATCTCCGGGAGTTGGTGATGGACAGGGAAGCCTGGCGTGCTGCAGTCCATGTGGTCGCAAAGTATCGGACACAACTAAGTGACTGAACTGAATTTACAAATAAGAAATTTTAAAAGAATTTTTGTTTTCCTTCCTTATTTACATTTAATTTATAACATATCTTCCTAAAACATTTCTTCCTAATATATCTCATATATTGTTGTCCCTGACATTCATTTTTTCATCACACTGCTTTAGCTAAAATTTGCTTGTTTGCTCCTCTTCACCATTGCACTAGACTTCGATTAATACTTTGTTTCCTGCCCCAAATACCTGTTGAGATGGGAGGGATCAGGTGGCACAATCTCTATAACATGCAGATGCTAAGCTATCTATATTGGTTTTACTTAAATCCTTTTCTCTCTCTCCTTTCAAGAGGTGGAGTTGATCTTGAATGTAGGTTGAATTTAGTTGATCAAATTCTAGTAAATAGGAGTAGAAGTGACTGTGTGAGGCTTCAGAGACTAGGTCATTAAAAGCACCAGGCTTCCTCTCCTCTTCCTTGGCCTTGGATCATTCACTCCAGGGGAAGTCAGCCCCGCTGCCATGAGAGTGTCAGGTAGCCCTGTAGAGAGGGCTGTGTAGTAAGAATCTAAGGACTCCTAGGAGAGCCATGAGACTGAGCTACCTTTGTAGATCCTCCAGCCTACTGAAGTCCTCCTGTGAATACAGTCCTGGCCAACAGCTTGACTGCCACCTCCTGTGTTACCTTGAGTCAGAACCATCTTACTAATTCACTCCTGGATCCTTGCCCCTTGGAAACTGTGAGAACATAATTGTTTGTTGCTTTAAATGGGTATTTATTGAGGTCATGTCTTTAGCAGCAATAGACAACTAATCTACTAGCTATCTTTCACCCTGCTCCAAGGTCAACTTTAAAGGGAGCATTCTAATGATACCATGTCAAAGCTAAAACTTTTCAAAGACTTTGGAAATAGACTTCCCACTAGATAAAGTCCTGTCTTTTTAGTCTGGTATTCAAGGCACTCTACAATATATCTCTTCAGCCTTATATCCCAGAATACTCCCTATTACAGTGGATTCTCAGCCAATTGAGAATGTTATCCATTCCCTATATAATACATTGTATTTCCTATACCATTCCTATTCCTGAAAAAGGAATGTAGTAGCTTTCTTATGGTGATCACAGAGACTTTTAGATTCACCATCTTTTCAAACCTTCTTCCTTAAATTAGGCAAAAATGCTTCTCTTACATAAAGTGGAAGGGGAGAATTTAGAAAGAACTTAGGATTATACTATACTTCAGGTCATCTGGTTTTTCTGCAGTTAGACTGTTTTGTTTGGTTAGGGGTGTGACTGCCCTCTTTTCTCTGCGCTCAGCCCCTATTGCGTTTGGCTTGGGCCCCGTTCCTGCAGGGCCGCTGCTTTCTGGAAATCCCTAGCTGAATGTTTACCTTCTGTCTCCTGCTAGTTCATGGCACTTGTTCCAATCTCCTTAATATTTGAAAATTATTCCCACCCTGACCATAGATGTGAATCGCCTTTATTTTCTTCAATTAGCCATTCTTAATTCTATGGCTCCTGCACTTAGACCTGTAATTAAATTCACTTCAGTATCTTGGTTTCTTAGAGAGCAAAACACCCAACACATACCCCTTCCTTCTCAGAGGACTCCCAGCCATCTCTGCCCTGCCTGGAGGTCCACCGAAGCAGTAACGGGTGGCTTCTCCAGTCCTCTGGATGCTCCTCACCATACATGGAGCCATACCTCTGTGAAGTTGATGATAGGATGATTTCATGCATCATGTGCCTGGAAAAATTTCTCTCTACCTCTTTTCTTTCTTTGTTTTCTTCCTCTTCTTTCTTCTCATTTTCCTTCTTCTTAAAAAAATGAATTAAAAATTCATTTTTAAAAATCTTTATTTTCTTTATTTTTTCTGTTTCTCTACTCTTTTCCATTTCTCTCCATGCTTTCACCTTGTGGATAATGTGCTTGTGTGAAAACAGTCAATGCTTTAAATTTTAGCCAAAAAAATAAAAAGCCAGTCAAGTCCTCCTTACCAGCAGATGTTGTAGGAAGGGTGGACTTTCAATTTCTCCTGCCTGATGCCTCTGAGTTCACAATGGGAACATCTCAAGTCCTGATACACACTGTCCATTTAAATTATCTTAACATATGTACATGGATGAATTAAAGCCTATTTTTGCTCAACTGTCCCATGAGAACAGAGTAGTCAGACATGAGTCAGCCACCCAAGCCCTTAAAGTGGGCAGTGACTTGTAAATATTTCTCAGCTCCCTAGGTGCCACACTCCATTAGCTTATATCTGAAAGAACCAGAAAAAAGTCACATTTGCCTCTTTAAGACTATCACTTATTTGTTTGGTATGTCTTAGACAGATAATGACAATCTACCAATCCTTCTACATGGAGACAATCATATTGACCATCTAGAAAGCGATATGGAAAACTGGAAGAACAATATCTTCTACAGGATAAATCTAAGTCTCAGAGAAATAAGTAACTTGACCAGGAACTAAGAGAGAAAGAGGAATCAAAGGAACAGCTCAGTTAACCTAATTGCCAGACCAGTGCATATTTCAGGGAGTTATGCTGACGAGATGTGATAATTAGTGACTGTTCATTTGGCTACAGAGCCCAGTTGTTTGGTCAAAGGTAGTCTCAAAGTCTCTGTGAAATATTTTTTAAATGTGATGGATATTTAAATTAGTAGACTGAGGACAGCAGATTATGCTGCCATAATGTGGGTGGGCCTCATCCAATAAGTTGGAAAGCATTTAGAGAAAAGATTGAGCTTTCCAGAGGAGGAGGGAAATGTGTCTCCAGATTGTCTTATGAGTAAATACTCATCAGAACTTCCAGTCTGCTGGTCTGTTCCACAGATTTCAGACTTGTTAGCCACCATCATCTCATGAACCATTAAAAACAAATCTATGAATATATTCTATTTGCTCTGTTTCTCTGGGACCTTAGCTAATACATAATGATACTGAATTTAAGTCATACTTATCATCCAGATACAGGAACATTTGTACTATTGTATTGTGCTAGTCATTGGAAGGAATGATGCTAAAGCTGAAACTTCAATACTTTGTCCACCTCATGCGAAGAGTTGACTCATTGGAAAAGACCCTGATGTTGGGAGGGATTGGGGGCAAGAGGAGAAGGGGATGACAGAGGATGAGATGGCTGGATGGCATCACTGACTCGATGGACATGAGTTTGAGTGAACTCCGGGAGTTGGTGATGGACAGGGAGGCCTGGCGTGCTGCGATTCATGGGGTTGCCAAGAGTTGGACACGACTGAGCGACTGAACTGAACTGATTGTGCTAGTATTCCGTATTGCTCCTGGAATTCCTGACTAGCATCTACTGAGTTCTTAGTATACAGACTGCACTAAATATTTTCCATAGATCATGGTTTTAAACTATATAGTAACCACTCAAAGTTGCTGTATATTTTATTTTATGCAACTGGCTTTAAGGAGAAAAAGGATAAAGGAAAAGAAAACAGAAGAGAGGGAGGGCAAGGAATGAAAAGGAACACTTGCCCATGCCTACATAATCAGGAAGAGGAAAATCCAGGACTTTGATTAAACTCTAACTCCAAGAGTCACATTCATACCAGTACACTGATCTTAGGTAAAGGCAAATCCACTAGTAACCTGTGAATTGAGGCTCTGACATTAGGGACTCCAAGCTCATGAATAGCATTCAGTTTAGTAATCCTGTTCACTAGCATTACTAGTTTCTAAGTAGCTGGCCCTAGTGAGAAATCGGTTAAACTTGAACTGAAGAACAAAGAATGATCAAACATTATCAAAAGACAGTCTACAAATCAAACCTCCAGATTTGCTGGTTTCTTTAGAATAACTAAAATATGGAAGTTTCATACCCCATTTAGTTTATTTACATGCCATCACTGGGCATTGCTAATGCTATGCTATGCTAAGTCACTTCAGTCGTGTCCGACTCTGTACGACCCCATAGACGGCAGCCTACCAGGCTCCCCCATCCCTGGGATTCTCCAGGCAAGAACACTGGAGTGGGTTGCCATTTCCTTCTCCAATGCATGAAAGTGAAAAGTGAAAGTGAAGTTGCACAGTCATGTCTGACTCTTAGCGACCCCATGGACTGCAGCCTAACAGACTCCTCCGTCCATGGGATTTTCCAAGCAAGAGTACTGGAGTGGGGTGCCATTGCCTTCTCCATCACTGGGCATTAGGAGTATACATAGATGAGGTTTTCTTATTTTCACTTGAAAGTAAGAGAACCATACCTGCTTAAATGCCAAAGACTTTTAAAATAATTGTTAACAAAATTTTCTAAAATACACTATATTTGCCACCACCTTCCCACAAAACAGAGACTGAACATAACTCAAATGCATCTTTAAGACATACAATGACCATTACTAATACACCTCTTGTTCACAGAACACCTAATGATGCATGAAGAATTTTTTTTTCCCCTGCACTAAAGAGAATTGGATGTCTGGGATTTTATAGTTCTGTCTACTTCTTATAATGCTAAATTTCCTTGTGTATCTCTAGTAGCTTTCCTGGTGGCTCAGTGGTAAAGAATCTGCCTGCCAGTGAAAGAGACACAGGTTTGATCCCTGGTCCAGGATGATCCCCTGGAGATGGAAATGGCAACCCACTCCAGTATTCTTGCCTGGAAAATCTTATGGATAGAGGAATCTGGTGGGCTATAGTCCATGGGGTCTCAAAAGAGTCAGATATGATTGAGCAACTAAAATAACAACAAAATCTGCTGGTACTCCTCTCCACTGCCTTCAGTGTGTCTTTACTGCCTCTTGTATGTGAGATATCTAAACCTGAAATCATTTTTATCTTCACCAAGACCCTCTTTTTTAAACAGTATTGTTATTCTCTATGCCCTAAATTTCATAAGTTTAACTTCTTTTTATCTCTTGTTTCTCAAGTTGAACATATTGCCAAATTGGATTGCATCTACTTTCTCCTATAGATTTTTGGGTGACTTATCTTGGAGAAGGTAATGGCACCCCACTCCAGTACTCTTGCCTGGAAAATCCCATGGATGAAGGAGCCTGATGGGCTGCAGTCCATGGGGTTACTAAGAGTTGGACATGACTGAGCGACTTCACTTTCACTTTTCACTTTCACACATTGGAGAAGGAAATGGCAACCCACTCCAGTGTTCTTGCCTGGAGAATCCCAGGGACGGGGGAGCCTGGTGGGCTGCCGTCTATGGTGTCGCACAGAGTTGGACACGACTGAAGCAACTTAGCAGCAGCAGCAGCATTAACATATATAATTCTCCAGCAAGATTTATTCAAATGGGCTACAGTCCATGGTGTCACACAGAATCGAATATGTTCTGAGCATGCAGCACAAAGAGCTTCAAACAGTCGTAAGAAAAATCAGGGCATGAAAAAGGCTTGAAAATTGTTGCTAAAGTTATTACTCACATGCCCAGTAATATGCCTTGAATCATGTAAATAAAGGTTAGAATTTCTTTTTTTTTTTTAATTATTAGTTGATGACTTAGACTGCTTCTTTAAAGTTACACACCTTAGAGACTGTCCTGTGATTTAGTAGCTATTCAGATCCCGTGTGTTGAAAAAAACGACAGAGCAAATGAATAGATGCACTCTTTATTTTTCATGGATTGAGGGCCATTCTACACCCTCAGATCCTAGGTTTGTGGTAGTCATTTTTCTCACTTCTCCTGGATCCTTTTCTATTCATTTCAAGGATCTTGTCTGTGCTCTTCAAGGATGGGAGAGGAAAGGTATCATGGAAAGAAGAACAGAGGCTAAAAATGTGCTGCAGAAAAGAGGCTTTAATCTGGATGCAGGAGTCTGTGCTATGATCTAACTTGTTATATGTCCATGAGAAAACATCTCAGTCACAGGAGGTGACTGGCTAAGTCCACACTCTAGCATGAGACCCAGCACCTAGTCAGTGCTTAAGAAATACTCAGAATGATTTCTTATTCCCCCTCCAGATCTAGAATTCTGAGTCTCTAATTCTAGCCAAGCAGTTCCGGCAGACTTGATTCTTAATAAAGATATTCCCCAAGCACTGAAAATTTGGACTCCAGCTGCTGAGTTACTTTCTGCCTCTGCTTCCCAGGAGAGGATGCATGGCAGTCCCATTTGTAATGCCTATAAAATTATGCAGAGTGGACCACTGCAATATACCTAATAAACCATCTGGCATTGCTTTTGTTTTTCCCAGAAACTGCCTACCACACATTATACCAAAAGGAGTGCATCTGCCTACACACAGAGCATACAGACCAGCTTGCTCACTGAAAAGTTTTCCCTACTGAAGAGTTCAAGGTGAGTCAGTTACCGTACACTGGATTTATTTGTTGTCTCCCAGAATTGTAAAGGGGCTGCCTAGGTGGCTCAGTAATAAAGGACCCTCCTGCCAATGCTGGAGATGTGGGTTCAATCGCTGGGTCAGGAAGATTCCCCCAGGAAGGAAATGGCAACCCACTTTAGTATTCTTGCCTGGGAAATCCCCTGGACAGAGGAGCCTGGTGGGCTATAGTCCATGTGGTTGCAAAAGAGTCCGACATGATTTAGCAACTAAACAATAACAACAAAATTATACAGAGCTGGAACCCAGGTCAGTGCAGATGCTTAAGGAAGAGGAATAGTGTGGAGAAGAATAAAGTGTAGACAAGATCTGTTTGAGCTTGATAACTAATGGACAGTTACTCTCATCTGGCTCTTCCGGTCACTTTCTGAGAGACTGTCCAAGAAGCTCTGAGATTACTACATGATCCATTCCCAGAAGGTTTGGAGGAAGTGGAATCCACATTGTTCCAGAACCAATGCCACTAGGATTGCAGTGTGTATTAGGCATCACAAGCTCAGTCTGGGAGAAGTTGGGATGCTTTAACTGTGGGTCCTGTGTGCTTGTTTTTTTTTGTTTTTTGCTTTCTTATCAAATCCGAGTTATTCTATCACATAGCTCAGACCGAGATATTTGGCCTTGCTTTCAGTTTTTTGAATGGACTTGAGCCCCCTACTCTGTTCTGCTAAGAATCCACTTAAATCGAAGCCAGATGCCTTGATTGGTTTCTGCTATCCCCTGTCCCTCAGGGTCAGACCTTACTGGCCTCCCAACTTCAGGACACTCAGTAGACTCTTATTCATAAGAGACAGATACAGATAATTGAGGACACCTATATTACATCTACCAGCTTGACTTTTCATGTAATCAATGACCTGAATCTTTAGGTTGCATGTTTCACCTATGGAATTGCGCTAAACACGATCTAGATTTTTTATGCCTCTTTAGATAGTACACTGAGGTCAAGAAGCGGCCACTCACCTGAGTCAGTCCTGGCTCCTCAGCCCTTTCCAGGCTTGCTTTAGTCTTCCTTCCCACTTAAGTCTCATGATGCACCATGACTGAGTGGGACATCCCAAACCAATCAGTTTTTTTTTTTCCTATTTGTAATAATATTATGGACTCTCATCAGTTACAAATAAAAACATGTTTGGTCAAGTATGCTTGTATATAATAAAACCTCAAGGCTTCATTGGAAAAGGCAATGGCAACCCACTCCAGTACTCTTGCCAGGAGAATCCCATGGGTGGGGGAGTCTGGTAGGCTGCAGTCCATGGGGCCGCTATGAGTCAGACACGACTGAGTGACTTCACTTTCACTTTTCACTTTCACACATTGGAGAAGGAAATGGCAACCCACTCCAGTGTTCTTGCCTGGAGAATCCCAGGGACGGGGGAGCCTGGTGGGCTGCCGTCTATGGAGTCGCAGTCGGACACAACTGAAGCGACTTAGCAGCAGCAAGGCTTCATTTTGGGTTATTACTTTTCACTCCAAAAGGATGGGCCAAAGTGAGGATGGAAGGTCTTGCCCTGCAGTGAGGGTACTGGGAAGACACCACATTCAGAGGCTTGAGAATCAGTAAGGAAGCCAGTCTCCAGTGCACCAACCAGGTCTGTATCTACGATTTACACGCAGCTCCCCTGGGTGGCGCATGAGCTGCTGGGTTTCGGGTTACTTCGTGATGGAATCTGGAAAACACTTCCTCTATATCTAGTTGTTTACCAGAGTTAGTAGCAAATATCAGTTCTTTCCTCTGGGAGGGCTTAGGTGGCCTATCTTCCCTGTGTACCAGTCAAGTAAGGTCAAAAGGTCTAAGTCTTTGTTTGTGAAACTCAACTGCAAAGGCTGAGACAGGATTTGTAGTGAGCTTTCAAAAGAATGATAACTCTTTTCCTTGTGTAAACTTTCCCACCACTATATCTGGAGCAGGGAACTGTGTGAACACATAATTTTTCTGTTTTAAGCCCTCTCCTATTTGTGGCTTACCTGGAGGAGGGCAAGAAGGAGGGTGCTAGAGTGGAAAAAGGAGGGTGCATGCCTATTAGGAGTCCTGGGTTGGAATTCTGACTTTACTGTCCTACTGGCTATGTGACCCTGGACATGGCACTTAAGCTCTCCAGATCAGGGTTCCCGCATTAGTTAAATGAACATACTACTTTGAAGCATGTTTTAAATCACTTATTCCTTATAACATAGCAGATGTACTATTCATCACCTCCTTTGTCTCTTCTTCTTTTATAGGTCATTGTCTCCTACTTCGATTAAATCCTTCCCAACCTTCCGTCCCAAAGTCCCAGCATCCTTGCAACATGTTGTATAAAATTAAGAGGTTAAAAAAAAGAAAGAATATTTACAGAACATTTGGAAATACATCTAAAAATTGGGATGCTATACTGGGTAGACCAAATAACTTTGTGATTATTTCTCTGTCCTATTTAAAAAAATTAAAAGAATTCAATAGTTACCTGTCCCTCTAGATTTCCTGAGAGTATTTTCAGATTATTTCTATGGGGAAAAATAAAACAAAAACTCATGTGAAAAAAAAAAAAAAACTCACGTTAATTATTTCCCTTGTTAATTATTTCTACATGCATGTGCACATATCTGAATAATGCACATATTTACATTATATTTATACTGTAACATTAATCATGTTCATTTGTGTGTATATACATGTATAATACATACATACATACATATATATATACACACACACACAGCATGTTTACAGTTTAAAAATTTTAAATATTTGAAATTTTCTGAATTAAACTGCAAGTACCATAACAACAAAATGTTTTCATCTCAATATAAATTGACAAAAATGAAACAAAAAGTATTTTTTACCTAGAGAAGTTATTTTTAATTTACTAAAGATATTTAAGTATATATTGCCAACAATTTTGAACTTTTCTATAAACTTGACATATTATATTATATATAGGACTATTCATAATAATTACATAATTAGTGTAATAAATATTTTAGATCTGTTCTATATTTCTTATGCATTTTATTTAAAATAGTATTTTTCTGACCATATAAGTAACATATGTTCATTTTAGAAAAAAATAGCAAATATATAAAGATGTAGGAGAATTTTTAAAAACCTGGTATTTTACAAGTTAGAAATAACCAGTGTTACTATATGTCAATCTGACGGTCTGCCCCTACTTATTTTTTGTAGAAGCTATTTTCATACTACACAAAGTCTTAAATTCTGCTTTCTCTTAACATTGCCTGAGAATTTTCTCAGGCTATTAAATATTTTTTAGAAAAAACAATTTTACTGAAACATTTTATTATATAGGTATACATTATGTATTATTGTTAAATAGTTAATTTAAAAATACTGTCTACTGAGTTCTTTTTAATGTTTACATGGGCAGAAAGCTTTCATCAGGACATCTCCAGATGCATCTTTTGAAATATTATTGTTCACAGAGTGTGTTTATTATCTAGATAACTCAAGAATTGATGCTTTCGGACTGTGGTGTTGGAAAAAACTTTTGAGAGTCCTTTGGAGTGCAAGGAGATCAAACCAGTCAATCCTAAAGGAAATCAACCCTGAATATTCACTGGAAGGACTGATACTGAAGCTGAAGCCCCACTATTTTGGCCATCTGATGCAAAGAGCTGAGTCATTGGAAAAGACCCTGATGCTGGGAAAGATTGAGGGCAAGAGAAGAAGAGAGCAACAGAGGATGACATGGATGGCATCACTGAGTCAATGGATATGAGTTCGAGTAAACTCTAGGGCATGGTGAAAGACAGAGAAACCTGGCGTGCTGAAGTCCATGGGGTCACAAAGAGTTGGACATGACTGAGAGACTAAACAACAGCAACAATCATACCTTTTCATACTATCATCTTCTTTAACAAAGAGTTTTGGCCACAACTGAACATTCTTGGGGCCAAAATCATATTTCTAAATATTGGTTGTGGCTGCTAGAAAGTGGGTGATGTTCTAAGGTCTGCAGGGTGAGGTGGCTGCCGGTCTCCACAGCAGAAGTCCTTAGGCTAATGCTGAGGGGGAGGAAAGGAGAACTGGTGTATTTCTTACCTTTCCCCTTTGCTGTCAAGTGAGACTTCTTCCTTTTATCAGTATATCCAAACTGCTTTTAACATATACACACACCTACCAGCGGCCTCCATCTGCCTCTTGTGTTAAGAGCCGCGCCATCCATTTGGCAGCACAATCTTCTACTGGATTTCCAATCACTCCTTCTACACCTTTAAAATACCACAAGCTATCAGTACTCCAGTGACCACTTTCACAAGCCAATGTCAGGTCCTCTTTAAGATAAGAGTTATATTTGTGTATTTCTTAACCATTTAACGACCATTGTATATCTCTCTGAATGACTAGTTCCTTTTCAGCTTTCAGATCTCAGAGAAGCTGGGGACCAACTTCCTCCTCTCCCATCTCCAGTCACTCTGCTCCCTGTTTATTTACTTATAAATATCTCTAAATTATATAGAGGATAGCATCGTACATGTTATATTAAATTTTCTTATTTGCCCCTATTAGAATATATCCCCATGAAGGCAGACATATTATCAGCTTTGTTCACAGCTGTACTATAATTACCTAAAAAGTCTGCACCACAATGGATTAATGATTATTTGTATTTTGTAAACCAAAGATCCTTTTTCGTGTGTTTAACATGAAAACTATAACAGCTATTTCCTTATATATGATCATCTGGAATTAATTTGGGATTCCCCCATTGTGAAAGAGTGAGCCTAACACTTTTCCAAAATACTATTAACCCCTAAGAAATAGAAAACAAATTACATAAGGATTCAGAAACCAGACTTAGGCCTTTGTTTTTCATGCCACGTTCTAGGGAGGTGTGTTTTTTTTTCCCCTAAACTGCAATTATTTCTCTTAAATTAATACATAAGAATAGCTCCCTGAATACAACAGCTTGAGTGGTATCAGAGTCGAAGGGCAAGGATGTGTTGATGCTTGACAAACACCAACTGAACATGTAATTGGAGGTGCTATCTGGGTAGGGGAGTCTGACCCAGGAGGGCATCTCAGAGGTCTTTGCTAAATGAAATGGACTTGCAACACCAAACTGAAAAATTCCAAGGCTGTTTCAGCAAACATTTATCTAGCGCCCCCTAATGGTGATGTCCAGTGCTGTCAGCTACAGGCTGAAGGGGTGAAGTGAAAAATAGAAGATTCTCCCCTAAATGAGCATAGAACTTGGTGAGAAAGGTATAAAAGGACATACATAAACATAATGCCACATTTTAAATATGTGTTGTTTAAAGGCTAATACGTGAAAGAATGGCACAGAGAAAGGAGCACTGACTATTTAGTAAGCACCTTTGGGTGGAAGGAGATTTGTTGAAGTGGGCAGAACTTGAAACAAGCGCTGTGCCAATTATCCATCTGTGTTTCTCAAGTCCACGTCCCACTCCTCCTTTTTCTACTTAGTAGCTCAGAAAACTATTTTCCAGGCTCCACTGCCCACTGCCTTGTGTGTGGCTGGGTCGAGCTAGTGGGAAACATTGGCGGGAGACGGGAGGCCTAGGGCAAGCTCCCCCACTCCCTCCCCTCTGCTGGGGCCACAGTGCTGGCAAAGGCTGTGTCTCCTCCGTGGCTCCAGTTTCTTCCAGACATGTCCGCCATGACTTCAGCTTCCATCTGGTGGTCCTGGGTCCTGGGCTCTGGGGATCTCTTTGTCTTTCCAGCCCAGGGAAGATAGAGGCCTCCCGTTGATGTTTATCTTGGAGTTGCTTCACCTTCCCCTATTTGGCATCCTGGCTCTTCAGTTACACAAGCAACAAATTTCCTGTATTAAATCCTCTCTGTCTGAAATCTCCAGGGATGACTTTTGTTTGACTGGCTGTACCCTCAGTGACATACTATGAATTCTAGCTTAGCGGGTAAAGAATCCGCCTGCAATGAGGGAGACCTGGGTTCAATCCCTGGGTTGAGAAGATCCCCTAGAGAAGGGAAAGGCTACCCACTCCAGTATTCTGGCCTGGAGAATTCCATGGACTGTCCATGGGGTCACAAAGAGTCGGACATGACTGAGCAACTTTCACTTTCACCCTCAGTGACACAGGAGCTAAGTTGCTGCTGATGGAGAAAAACAGTATAGGCCTGGAAGACAATGAGGGGTCAGAAGGAAAGTTTAGTCTGTGTTAAAGGAAAGGTGAAAGCTCACCTGAAAAACAACAGAAATTCCCATGCATGCTGAGACCGTTCTAATGAGGCAATGCCATCCTGAGTCTGGCAGGTCTTCGAAAAGGCTTTGGAGGGCTTTGTGTCTGCACAAATGTTTCAGCGAAACACAAGTACAAATCGTTGACAGAGAAAACACGCCACAAAGCCAAAAGGATTTGGATCCAGTCCACTTCTTTATTTTCCACCAAGTTTAAGTCAGCTATTTGGAACTCTTGGACAGGGCTCGCCCACTCAGAATACAGTTCTGGGAGGTGTCCTTTTCCCTCAAATTATCCACATGAGGACACTAAAGCTCTGCTCAAGGTCACACAGCTGCTGGAGGTGGGAGGAAAACTCCATTGTCCTGATTCCTGTAGCAAAGCCATAATTACTCTAGCATTTGAGCTCTTCCCTCTCCCCAAGTTTCAGTCCATTACATGCAGGTTTGGTCCTTCAGTAACTACAAGCTTCTGAACAAATTTGAATGAATTTGTTCCATGTCAATAATTTCTCATTTTAAAGGAACAAAAAGTAAGAATGGTACTCATTCCAATGTAACCAGCTTAGGGTGATTTTTAAATAGAAGAAAGCAATAGTAAACCAACAGACATTATACAGTCAACTGAAATGCGGGTAGCATTCAGGCAGTAGACTATATATCCTACTTCAACAGCAAAATCCAAAGCCCCCCAAATGCAAAGCCCTCAAACCTGTGGTGCTTCCTAAACTCTCATGCATTTAGCCTTTATGAAACCCTATAGATTTAGCGCTTCTATATCTGGACTGAACACTGAAGTTTGGAATAAAAGAAACACCTTGAGGCATAGATTTTAGAGACATTATCTGTTTAATAAATATGATTGTAAAAGCAATAAACAAGAGCAATTATACATTACACTACATAGTATTTAACAAAAAATACATCAAAAAAGTCATTTTAAAATTAGAAGTAGTTTCAATACTATAAGAAAACTTTCTTTTTTTTTCTTTTTTAATTGGCTTCCTATAAAAATAAGTTGGCAAATGAGGGAATTTCAATGCTCAGTTGGAATCCTGGAAAACACAGAACAGCTGCCAAGCACCCCATTGCTCTCAAAGTTGCTGTTTGGAACTTCTGAAAAAAAGCAAAGCAAACTCTGCATTTTGGAGAATGAATCCAATTAAAAATAAGGCAAAGGAGGAAACCTTGGTTGGGTAGTTCAGAGTGGAGCATGCACAGTTTGCCCTCTGGGATTTTGGAAAATGTTTCAGTATCAGATTTGCAGTTTGCCCTGAATCTTGCCTTTCCCATCCATCCCTCCCCACCCATTCCTCTGGCCTTGAGCCCACCAAACTCCTCAATGTGTTTGTACCTGCTGTTAGTGAGTAGGTAGGCACTTGGGTCCCTCCCATTGGCAGGCTCTCATCACTACCTTCTCTTTGGGATTGAGCTGGTGTGGCCTCCCATGATGGTTCTCAAACTTTAGAGTATTTCAGAACCACTTGAAGAGCTTGTAAAAACAGTCTTCTGAGCCCCAACTCTGCAGTTTCTAATTCAGTAGGTCTGATGTTAAGGGGACATAAAATCTGGATTTCTAACAAGTCCGAGGTGATGCTGATACTGCTGGTCTCTGGGTACCACACTTTGAGAACCATGGAGCTAGATCATATGAACAATAAGATCCCCTCTGAGCAAAATACTTTGCCTCACCAGTCTCCTATAGGTGGGAGGGAGCTCTAAGGAGAGGAACATGAGGACCTTGGAGATGCTGAATCTAGAACTGGCCATCTGTGATCACTTCCCAAAATGCCAGGCATCTCATCTCCACCTCTGTTTTAGACGAGGACTTACAATCCCATTCTTCTCTATGTCTTCTCGTGTATTCATTTATTCTTCCAACACTAATTCTTCCAACATTAATTTTCTTAATACCTATTCTAAGCAAGGCACTGTGCTAGATTGAGTATTATTCCCTTTTTCAGTTTTCCAATTAAAATTAATTGAACTGCAACTCTGATGATTCCCTGTTCTGTTGTGAATGAGCCTCGTTTGGTTTCCAAACACTGTCTTCCAGATTAAATTTGGGAGGCTCCAATCGAAGAGGATCAATGAAAATGTTTCCTATGGGATAGGAAGCCTGGCAGGTTGGGGATCAATTGAGTTCTACAAATAGATGGCGGCCTCAGGCACAATCTGTTTCCCAGATTCATACCAAGCATCTTCAACCATAAACTCTTCTGCTTGATTAACTTCTGAATGAAGATTTGCTACTCTTCCTTACTTGAGCTACACAAAGGCAGGGGTCATCAGGATCTCTAGGACACTGCCATTGTCCTTTCTCTTATATTTTAGAGTGGGCTTTATCCAATCCATAATACTCCAAGGGCTGCTGTTAGACATACTTTTGTTTCCCACTGTCTCTGGACCTTCTTTTCTGATGGCCCTGGGAGAACGGGGATTTCTTCCTGCTTTGAGCCAATCTGCCTGAGTCTGCTCACTCCACCCCTTTACACTTATTAAATTGTCCTTTGCTGATACTATGAGACTCACAGAGCAGAGAGCACACATGTAGAAGTCTAGGGTCATCCGACATAACCACAATCCCATCCCAATATGGCAAGACCTCCATATATTCTTAGACTTTTTGACACTCTTAAACATTAAATCCATTAACTAGGTTCTTCTTCTGCTTAACATCAGTTTTATTTTACAAATAATTTCACTCTACTGTAAAAGAAGAAATACTGGGTAATAGCAACCATCACAGGAGGAAATTGCCCTGCCACACAGTAACACATGCAGAACATTTCTCACAAGAATCTTCTGGAATCTGACTGCAGGAGATATTTGTTAAGCTGTGAGGAAAAACCACCATTCATTCGTACACTTTCTTTTCTAAGATACATGGGCCAGGTTTGACTTGCTTTGCATCTCTCAACTCTTTCACACACATTATGTGTTTCCAGGTGGGGAAAGGCAAGGATACTTAGAAAAGGCAGGTTCTACAGGAGGAGACAAAAAAAAAAAAAAAAAAAAAAAAAAACACATGAAGCTGACCCCTGCAGGGCAGGATGTATATGGAGGCTGCATGCATGGACATGTGCAAAGCTGACACAGAGATCAGAAACTTTGGGTGGTGGAGGCAGGGTTGGCAGAGATGAGGTCAGTTTTTAAGGAACATCAGGATGAAAGTCCAGAATCTAGCAACGTGTTTGGGAAGAAAAGGCAGGAGCTGTTGTAGGGTAAGTTGGGGACTGGAAGGAAGAGATACAAAGGCATTGACAGATCGTGACCACACGTGGAGAGCAGACAAATGGGAAGGTCACAACGCGGGTAAACTGGGATTCTGTTTCCTACACAGGGCAGGAGTAGGGAAAGCTAGAGGAGAGGTCGTCATGATTGGAAGGGGAAACGGGAAACCCAAGTCCACTTTTGACACACTTGCCCCCTGCCTTCCTTCCTTCCTTCCTTCCCTATTCTGCCTGAATCCATGGAGCCTGAAGTTGCTTCTTTGTCCCTATGGCCACTCAGAATGGAGAAGGCCACCTTGTGACCGCTGTCAGCCAACAGAGCTCCCCAAGATAACTTAGAAGGGGAAAATAGCAACAAGGAAAGTGGAACAGAGAAACAGCTCAGGGTTTTGAACTCCTGTGCATGTCTTTGTGTCTTGTGAAAAGAGCCAGGGTGGCTAATCCACCCATCAGCCTATAGTGCTAAAAGAGCTGTTAAATCTAGAGCCAAGAATATTTCCAAAAATACATGCAGATCTCCTTGGCCTATATATGTTAGGAATTTTCTACAAACACGACCGATCAGAAAAAAGAGAAGAAGAAAGGGGGAGGGGAGTGTTTTTTCCATTAAAATAGAGCACCTGTACACTACCCCTCCAAACATGTTCTCAAGGTACTGTCCACATGCACAGGCTTAAAGCTAAAAACCCTTGTTGTGTCTGAAGAATTAAAAAGTCCCGATGCAGTGAGTGTTTGTTTGTCTGTTTGGATTTTGATTGTTTTTATTTTATTTGTTTGTTTTTGTTTTTACTGGCGTCCTCCAGTCAAACATTTACATAGGTAGGGATTTCTTTTGTGCTTTGATTCTCAGCAACTATGGAAATACTTCCTGGCAAGATAGGAAACAGAACAACAAAGGGGAAAAAAAAAACAAAACACAAAGTTAGTGGTCATGGAGAAGGATGCACTTGACAAGAGCGAAATTCTTTCCTGATCAGCAGGTCGCCTGTAGCCTTTGGGGGTTTTCCTTAAATGGCAAATTGAGCCCCAGCCGATCCCCGCTTTGGCGTTGAAGGTGGAGTGGCGTGTCTTGCTCTTTGCAATCGGAGAGATGAGTCACCAGGTTGAGTAGAAGGGGAGGGAGGGGAGGGTAAAGCTACTCTCCTAAGAGAAAACGTGTAACACTTACTCATTTAATGACACTGGAAATGGAAAGGTGTCAGACACGTTGCAAGGCGCTGGGAGCTGTTCCTGGTGAAGGAGGGATTGCTACTTTAATAAAGCAAACACTGCCTATGCTTCACACCCCGTGGAAATGGGATTGAAAACCAAACGACCCACAAAAATGCACTTAGAAGCTTTAGAAATAAATAGGGTGAACGCTTCTCTGGACTTGAAGACCAAAAAACCTTTTTCTTTTTAACTCAAAGCAATTACTCATTTATCACCTTGTCTCCTCAAATAAAAGGAAGCATGCTGTGAAAACTGGACACCAGATGTGGGGGCTGTTGTTATCATTACCTCCCATACAAGCCAGGCAGCACATTTAAATTTCCCCTTAATATAGGCACAGAACTTTCCCAGACTAGTTTAAAGAGAGGATGCTGTTTCCCTCTAAGCACTTTTTTCTCTTTCTTTTCCAGGTTTCAGATTAACAGTCCTAGCTAAGGACCTTCTAGGTGGTTTGGCATTATCACATTGGAGTAAAGCATGAATGCTTATATAACAATGTATCCATCAGAGTCAGCAATGCAGGGTCTAAATGGGAACATTTACAGCTTCAACTCTAGGGCCACCAGACAGGAGGAGGCTAGGAGAGAAATGGATCACAATGGTGGCTTCACGGATTTACCTAATTTCCTGGGAAATTTCCTCTACAATAAATAGTAGAATATAGCAATTACCCTGAGACTTTCTACACCTAGCTGTTGGATTCCCCTGGTTTCTTTCCAGGCAGCATGAGCCCTACTGAATTATGTTGAAATCCACTTTAAGACTTCTGGTAGGGCACAAGTGGAAAGGAGGAAGAAATCTGCCAGCTGCTCTAGGACAATCTAACCCTCCAGTGCTCTCTCCAGGAAACTTCACTCCTGACATGTCCTGCCAACTTGATGGCTCTTGTCCTCAGAATTCTTAGGTTCCATGTTTCCTGGGGGACAATTTTAGATTAAAGCTAGATTAAAAAAAAAAAAAAAAACAAAAACCAGGGTGATCAGTCTTTCTTCTACTTGTGTTCTGGAGCAGTCTGCCATCCTTAGAACTGTCTCCACGTGGGGGCGCCGTGCCTTGCTCTGGTCATTATAAACCCTGGCTCCCAAAACCTTCCCAGCCCTCTAGGATCAGCAGCTCTAGCCTCTGAGCTCTGATCTGTCTTTCTCATATACTGTTAGAGCACATACTCTGCTCTTTGCCCATGAACACTTGAAGCCCAGTGTTTCAGCAAGCGTTTTTGCAAAAAAGGAATAAACTCAGAAGAGAAAAAACTAGATAAGAGCGAGAAAGCTTTTTTTTTTTCTCTCTCTCTCTCTTTTCTAAAGGAAGGAAGCAGGGAAAGAGGCATCTTAGCTGTTTCTCTTAGGGATGTTAGAGCATAGAAAGTGGTTACGTCAAGCCAGAGAGGGGTTAGAGAGAGAGCCAGCCATTGACTACTCAGGCTGAAGAGCTGAGGGCTACCAGGAATCATTTACCTATGAGCTGGGACTCCACCTTCTCATCTATCAGCTGGCCAGGCCGCCTGAGTTCAGTCTGAGGGACATAGGGCCTGCTTTCAGGGTGACTGACTCGACTGACCATCTCTTGTTCTTTTTCATTCTGCATCTGGGCATAAACATTAATCCCCGGGATCTTCCTAAAACATTAACAGAAACCATCACTGCTGTGCACGGGACGTGTACATCATGACCACAAAGGCTTCTGAACCTGTCGGGGAGGAGGAGGAGGGAAGGAGGGAGATTGTGGAGGGGGACACCCACCTTTTGAACTTGTAGATGACGAACACCGCCAGTCCCACAAACACCACGGACAGCAGCATCAGCATGGCAGAGCCACTGTGGGTTGGAGTGAGGTCCACCAGCGGGGCTAGGGGAGAAAAGCAAGGTACAGTCACTGGCAGGCAGGGGGGTGGGTGTGACTCTGTGACAGGCTTGGGGCATTCACACGGAGGCCTGGTGCATCCCACAGTGCCGTGTGGGATGTGCACACATGATGTACCTCACACGGCCAGACATGTGGGTGCATCTGAGCCTGTCCCAGGCCCCAGAATGCTCCAACTGCCCTGTTCAAGAAGTACAGTGGAACGATTTCAAGCACAGACTGTGGAGCCGACCTGCTTAGGTCCAAGGCTTGCCCTACCACAGGCTGGTTGTTAGTTGCTGGGCAAGTTACTTTACCTTCCCATGCCTGATCGGGAGAGCTGAAAATAAAAGTACGTGTCTCATTGGGTTTTTGTGAGGATTAAATGAATCGATGTACGTTAAAGCATGGATAACGTTGCTAGGCACATAGTAAGCCCTTTATGAGTCTTAGCTTTTATTGCTACTGCTATTATTGCTTTGAATCAATATTTATAATATGACTGTTAAATTTGTCTATATTCTGAATGCAAGCTTTTCCCCCCAAGTAATGCAGAAAACCAGAAACACTACCAGCAGGAATACGTTCATGAATTATCCAACCCCTCTCACTCCTATCCCAGCAGTTGTCATGTGAGAGAACTGGTTGCTTATATTTTTTACACATAGGAAACTGATGGCTAAGTGAATATTTTACGAGGCAGCTGCTCTAATGCGGGAGGAAAGATGTGAAATCCGGCATCATCTCTGTAACTTGCCAAAGTCCAGACAGCTCGTGCCAGGAGGCGCCAGTCTCTCAGAGACAGTGAGTCCTGCTCTTGGACTGAACAGATGCCTTGGCATCCATGAAAGATTCTCACTCCTAGAGTGCGGCTCTGGGGAGCATCTCCCTCCACCTGCAAACCTCCCTCCTCTATCCCAGGGTCAGCCTGCTCTACTTTAATGACTTTGCAATTAATTTTCACCCTCTCGAACACCGACATTTTGCAAACATAGCATAGCTCCAGCATAAAAGGCAAATCACGCATACCCCTTAGAAGCCTGGCCACTGACCTTTACCTTCCGTCCGTTTAAGCAAAGCCCAATATCCAGGGATGCAGGTGACCTCTAAGCACCATTTTCTGTGGCTCTTTTTGTTGAGAGCCAAGAGCACAATGTTACGGTCACCCAGATACAAAACTTCAGGATAGGTGTCTGCAATGCTGATGGTTTCAAACAAGACCCAAGGCTGCTTCTGCTCTGTCCGGTGATTCAACGATTACGTCCCAGGCGTGCAGTAACTATGACTGGAAATTCCATATACCAGTTCTGGCGAAAAATACAAACCAAGCCCTCTTTCTCAGAAAACAGGTTTATTGTTTTAGTAGAATTAGCTTTTAGGAAGGGCTAAAATTAAGCTACATCTCTGATTCTCCTCCCTAAGTCAAGCAGCATTTAAGCTGTGAAGTGTGTGTGTGAGGAGACAGGATGGGTTCACTGAACAGAACACCCAAGGCAAACGCGCTTTGGGCTCAAAACTGAAAAATAAAGGTCTCTTCCATTTACTTAGGCAAATGCAGTGCAAAGGGGTCCGGGAATACTTCAGCACTCACATCACGATGCGTAGAAGGTCAGTGGGTAAAGAACACCTTCCATCTGTCATAGACATTACTGCAACTGACTTTCACTGTGGAGGGAAGGGTAGTGATCCCCACTGAACAGACAGGAACCGTGAGGGCCTCCCTGGTTAGTGTCGCTCCAAAGGACTCAGGACAAGTAAATGGAAGAACCAAGACTTAAAGTCCCTCTTCTCTCTCTCTCTCTCACAAACACACACATACACACACATGCACACTTTTCTATATACTTCAACCCCGGGCTAATTTCAGCAGGACATATCTGGAATTTTAAAAGATATTTCTGAGAATGGGGCTAAAGGCTAAAAGTAAAGCACATGAAGCAAATTAACAAGTGACAAGGTCAAAGTATTCTTATGTTTTCAAAGGACCGATTAGAATCCTAGGTCATACATTCTTAAACTCTGATAACATGGAGATGCACATACATAGACATGTGTGTATTTATGGGTGGTGGGCTCCCCTGGTGGCTCAGTGTTAAAGAATCTGCCTGCCAGAGCAGGAGACGTGGGTTCAGTCCCTGGGTCAGGAAGATACCCTGGAGAAGGAAATGGCAACCCATTCCAGCATTCTTGCCTGGGAAACTGCACAGACAGAGCCCGGCAGGGTTGTAAAAGAGTCAGATACACCCTAGCAACTAAACAACAATTTATCAGTGATAAGTGTACATAGAGAATGAACCCTCATGCATCCATCACTCTTCAATAACCATCAACCCAAAGACAATGTTATTTTATTTCTACCCTGTCCAGTGCCCACAACCCCAACACTGGGTTATGTTGAAGCAAGTCTCACTATTATATAATTTCCTCTGTAACTCTAAAAGATAAAAGTTTCACTCTATTTCTCTCTGGATGTTATCACAATACCATCCTAACACTTTTGGAAATAATACTGGAAAGCAATTAAAGGCAATCTTCTAATGCAAACCCCACATTTGACAGGGAATTAAGGGAGGCCCAGGGAGAAGCTGTGGAATATAAGGATGAGTAAAGGCAAGTAGCTGTATTAACTGAACCTCTGATTCCCAGCTGAATGCCCTTTCAGAACAAGAGGAACATCAGTGTTATGGAGAAACCAGGAAGAATACTAAGGCTGCCTGAAAGGGTTGGAATTTGAAATAAATGTAAAACTAAAGTGAAGAAATTGCTGCAGCCAGGTTCTCACTGACACAGAAAGCAAACACACAAATGGACTCTCTGTCCCTTCTCTCCCCTTCCTCCTCCTCTATCTCCCCATCACAAGCTGAAATCTTTCAAATCTAAATGATTCCCACTCAAATCATCATTTACAAGCAGGCGGCATTAACAATGTTAAGAAATTCGCACATTATTTTGGGAAAATGAGCTTCTGTATCCCGAGGTCTAAAATGTATGCACTCCCCCGGCCATCTTTGCATCGCGAGTCACTGCTCAGCGGCAGGAAGCAGGCAGCAGCAGTGAGAGGTTGAGTACTGCTGCCCTCTGTGTTTCGTGGGCGACTCCTGCTTGCCGATCTGTGTCTGAAGCTAAACAGGACTATTGCTACTCCACACAACCTCAGATGCGTGTCACAGTTTGCCCAACATTACTAGGTGGGTTTGTCTGTGTTTTGCTGAGGAATGAACACTCATGATAAATGAGCTTTAGCTTACTGTCTGCAATAAGCATAAATTAATCCCTCTCCAATTACAGCCTAAACAAGGTAGAAGGGGCAAATGCTGAGTGGTTTATTTGCCACAGTTGACACACACCATAAAGCATGGACATAGCATTACAGCATGTGACTTGACAGTTCTAAGGCTGATGCTGGTACATGTCGTTTCTACAATCCTGCAGAAATGCACTGAATTATTACATCCTATTCATGAGGACCCAGACTGATTATGATAATAGCGATGCTTACAGGAATAACAAGAATTCTTGTGAAAAGTGATCCATACACAGTGAGTGGTAAGTAGGGTCACAGCTTGAGGCTTGAGTATATGAGAGGAGAGTGAACTCAGAAACTTAAGTTTAGGGTGAAATAACTGATATGGTCCCTGTTTGAAATCAGATTCTTACTTGGCCACTTGCCGACACACTAAATGACTTAAACTGAACCTCGGTTTCCTCATCTGCAAAATGGAGATAAAACTAGTGCCTATTTTAGAAAGCTGTGAGAATAAAATAAGATGGAATTTATAAAGTACTAACATGGAGAAGGCAATGGCACCCCACTCCAGTACTCTTGCCTGGAAAATCCCATGGACGGAGGAGCCTGGTGGGCCGCAGTCCATGGGGTCGCTGGGAGTCAGACATGACTGAGCGACTTCACTTTCACTTTTCACTTTCATGCATTGGAGAAGGAAATGGCAACCCACTCCAGTGTTCTTGCCTGGAGAATCCCAGGGACGGGGGAGCCTGCTGGGCTGCCGTCTATGGGGTCGCACAGAGTAGGACACAACTGAAGTGACTTAGCAGCAGCAGTAGCAGCAACATGGTGTCTGGCAGATGGTACATACCCAATGACTTTAAAACCATTATATCATTGCTATTCTATTTCTAAAAGTGTAGTCTATAGAGGACAAGCCCTGAAAGATAACTAGAGTTCATGGCCAGATAATTTAGGGAAACTGTATATATGACATTCCCCATCTTGGAGATTCAGTATATGAAAGTTCACAGCGGTCCTACAGGAAGGAAACTCACACGACTTCATCACAGGGGTTCATAAAGTCGTTGGGGCACATGCCCTTTGCCGACCTGGGTCCACACAACATGCTTTAGGGAATGCTTCATCCGGAGCATCACTAATCCCCTTGGCTGCAGCCTTGCCTCTTTAGGTTATTTTTCAGTTTGAAAGTCAACAATATGGCAGCATCACCCTGGTGAAGCTCCGCAAATATCCTTACTGTGGTCTGTACTGATACTCATTCTACCAAAGGGACTTTCTTGGAAATCTATCTGCTCTATGATCCTGGAATTTTGAACTTATATTACATTTCTGATCCAGAAGTTAGTGCTGTCAAGAAGTTACAAAAGCAAGTTCAAGTCTGCCAAACTGATTGATTTTTCCTCTCTTGCCTCTAAAGCAGACCAAAGTCAGCCTTTACTTACATGCCTTGAATATTACAAAATACATGAAGTCTGAAATCTCTTTTTCAGAAATTAAAGTTATATGGGGCTGGAACAGAGAAAGTTTATCTAGCTCACAGGAAGGGTTTACAGAACCTTATGACAGAGCACCCGCATTTGTGTAACAGCCAAATCCAAGCTGGATCACAGAAAAAGCCAGAGAATTCCAGAAAAACATCTATCTCTGCTTCATTGACTACACTAAAGCCTTTGACTGTGTGGATCACAACAAACTGTGGAAAATTCTTCAAGAGATGGGGATACCAGACCATCTTACCTGCCTCCTGAGAAACCTCTATGCAGGTCAAGAAGCAATAGTTAGGGCCAGATATGGAACAATGGACTGGTTGGAAATTGGGAAAGGAGTATGTCAAGGCTGTATATTGTCACCCTGGATATTTAACTTCTTTGCATAGTACATCATGAGAAATGTTGGGCAGGATGAAGTACAAGCTGGAATTGAGATTGACAGGGGAAATATCAATAACTTCATATATGCAAAGGACATCACCTTAATGGCAGAAAGTGAAGAGGAATTAAAGAGCCTCTTGATGACGGTAAAAGAGGAGAGTGAAAAAGCTAGCTTTAAACTCAACATTCAAAAAACTAAGATCATGGCATCCAGTCCCATCACTTCATGGCAAATAGATAGGGGAACAATGGAAACAGTGACAGACTTTATTTTCTTGGGCTCCAAAATCACCACAGATGGTGACTTCAGCCATGAAATTAAAAGACTCTTACTCCTTGGAAGAAAAGCTATGACAAACCTAGACAGAGTATTAAAAAGCAGAGACATTACTTTGCCAACAAAGATCCATCTAGTCAAAGCTATGGCTTTTCCAGTGGTCATGTATGGATGTGAGAGTTGGAACATAAAGAAGGCTGGGCACTGAAGAATTGATGCTTTTAAACTGTGGTGCTGGAGAAAACTCTTCAGAGTCCCTTGGACTGCAAGGAGATCAAACCAGTCAATCCTAAAAGAAATCAATCCTGAATATTCATTGGAAGAACTGATGCTGAATCTGAAGCTCCAATACTTTGGCCACCTGATGCAAAGACCTGACTCATATGAAAAGACCCTGAGGCTGAAAAAGATTGAAGGTGGGAGGAGAAGGGGACAATGAGATGGTTGGATGGCATCACTGACTCAATGGACATAAGTTTGAATAAATTCCAGGATAGTGAAGGATAAGGAAGCCTGGCGTGTTGCAGTCCATGGGGTTGCAAAGAGTCGGACATGACTGAGTGACCTGAACAACAAAGTCAACGAATCCAACCTAATCATAATAGTAGCTCTATCCTGTTATGACTCCAGGAGAATTTTAAATTAATTTTAGTTAAACTACCTAAAAGCATTTCAGATCTCCCTGAGGAGAGCGCTCAGCCTCATGTAGATTGATCGCTCTACTGCCTCAACTCTATACTTCTTTCTGTGCCCAAGCTGCAGGCTATTTGAATTTGAAGCTTCTCTTACCAAAAGGAGAAATTCATTTCCTCACCCCCTTGAATCTGGGCTGGCACTGGACTTGATTTGGCAATAGAATGCAACGCAAGTGATGGTGTACCAGTGTGAGTTTCAAGGTCTCACACACTTCTGCTTTCTTTCTTGGAATCCTGTCACTGCCACTTTAGAACAAGCCCAGGGAAGCCCACTGAGGTATGAGAAACCACGTGCAGCAGAGCTTAATTATCCCAACTGAGGCTATTCTAGGCCAGCCTATAGCCAGCCGACCCCCAACATGGGGCAGCCCCGTCAAGATCAGTAAAGCTCTCTACCCAACAATGCGCAGCTAACTGCAGACACATAGTGAATACAGACAAAATCAGAAGAACCACCAAGCTGCCACACAGGCTCATGTGCAATCATAAATGCTACTGTTAAGCCACTGAAGTTGGAGGTGGTTTGTTACACAGCAATAGCTTACTGACTCCTTCTCTCTTCAAAACCCTTTTATTTCAATGGGTTGAACATCCAATTAGTAATTCTTACTGTTGGGCTCTACATTATCCAATTCTTGGTATGGACTTTTGTCCCTACTGACAGGGTGCCAGGGTATAAATAAGATGACCATAAATGTTCTTTTCTAAACTAGGACACTTTGAGAATGAAAGGGAGTGCTACTAAATCTTATATAGACACAACAGATATGGCCTGACAGCCTTGGTCCCTGTAGGTATAAGAAACTTAGTGCCTAAAAGGTAGCTCGTCCTAGGTTCTGGTATATTCTCTGTATTGTGCATGTGTTCGCCTATCTTCCTTGGTTGTCCCATTTTCTCTGGAAGGTGTTCCCTGAAGGGAACTGCATCTCCTGCATCCTAACTGTGGCTTATTTCCAACCTGATATATGATTGTACTGTTTCCGAACTGTTCATCTGACCATTCTCTGCCCAGGAGATTCTGGGTACATCTTCAGGGCAGTTAGCCTATAGTCATTCATGCCTTTCTATAGACCCAGGAAATCTTAGGGGGAAAAAAAAAAGCGCTTATGAATCTTCAGAAGCTAATGAACCGCTTCATTGCTGGTCCCTGGCATATTTATGAAAGTATCACAATCATTTAGTCACCTTTGGGAAAGGGATATATTTAATATCTCAGCACCTGTTATTACTTATCATAATACCATAACAGCTTAATAACTGTCAAAAACCACTGGGTCCACATGTCTGTGAAACAACCTAATTATGTGTAGAGGAAAAAAAAAATATTTGAGAGGAAAAACAGAAGAAAGGAAAAGTATTACAAGCATGACTTTACTCACAAAAGACTCGTAAATGATAACCGTGTAGATCATAAGGCAACCAGAGACTAAAGAGACAGATAAATTTATTGGTTGTGGATGAATTCCACTAGTGCTAATTTCATCCCTAAATGGAAAATGTTATTGTAACCATCTATTTCACTTTAGAGTTCTGACCTCCACAACTTCACAATTGGGCATCTGCATGTATAACAATGTGGCTTATATGATACTGTGTTTTCTAAAGCTTCTGAACTCATGCTAATTCTGCCTTCAAGTGAAAGGGTCTTTCTCAATGTAAACTGTTAGGCAGAATTCATGATGTATCTTGACCTAGACTGAAATTCTGAGTACCTTATCCCCTCCCACATTGACTCATAACATATCCAGAGGTAGTAAGCGAAGCTGGGAAATATTAATTCTCTAACATCTCAGTGATAATATCTTTTTATTACACCTGAAAAGAAATTGAACCAGTCAGCAGCAACCATGGATGCTAAGATAACACAAGATAACAGTTTTATTAAAAACCCACACATACCCTTGACAAAGGACAGGCTTCCTAAACATAATAGCTTAAACAAGGCAACTGCTAGACAGATAGGAGGGGTTGAGAGCAGTTATGTGGTATTACATTGTAAAAAATTTCAGCCTGAGATTTGAGGCTTTGCGAAATATTAAGCTTTTACCTTTTTTTTTACCAATCAGTATCCAAAACCCCAGAACAGTGACCCCCACCACTAGCAGTGGAAGAGCATGCTGATTCTCTAATATGTGCAGAAATACAGAGAGGTGTGGATGTATCATTTTCTATTCACACTAGCACATTAACAACACCGAGATAGTATCATTTGTTTAACTTTCATAAAACCCATGGCTGTTCTGCCACCAACATTCTGGTTCACGCTTTAATCATTTTTCAACTGCTTCACAGCCACAGCTCTTGGCTGGCCTTTGCCATCCATCTAGATTATGGATAGAGTATATCCCACATTCAGAGGCAGGTTTCATTTTTTTCCCTTACTCCCACTGTCGTCTACTCATTCGGCCAATTAAATTTGCTCCAAATACGTCAAGGAATTAGATTTTAATGTTTATTACTAATTTCTTCCTACACTTAATATCAAGGGCCTTTTTTCCTTTTTTTAAATGCATGCCTCTGTTTTGAGTGGATGCCCTGAGTTGTAAATCAGATTTATTGCTGGAGATAGACGAGCACCTTTCCTTGTTACGCAGATAGATTTCTGTTTGCAGAATGCTTGTAAGAGCAGCTGCTGAGACTGGTGAAAGGCCTGGCTGCATAAACATCTCTTGGGGAACCTGTTACAAAGGCAGATTCCCAAAGATCCCTGGGATTCTGATTCCAGGAACACGCAGTGAGGCCTGAGGAAGCTCAACTTTGATGAAGCTTCCTCCGAAACTATGACGCACAGCCAAATAAAAGAGCAACTGTTTTATAGCAGGGATTGCCTACCCTAAGCTAGAAAGAGATTTTCCAGCCACAGAACAGGCAGCTATTTATCCCAAATGTTTTGAGTGAACCAGTTAGCACCAGCTTTTCCAGTGCCACTGTACAGAAGTCTCATCTCTCAAGGTTGAGTTTATTTATCCAATAAATAACTCCTGTGAAATGCACGGAATCCCTAAGTGCTGTTGGTTGTCATTTAATATGAATTCATCTAGTGAAGGCTCTGTGTCCTCAAATAAAATGTAGTGTTTCCCTTTGCTTGCTGAGGCATTAATTTCTAGTCTCACTGCCCTCATCTCTTCTACCAAAGGAGAAACAATACGTTTTTTAAGCGGCTTTCTCCCCATCCCCTGTCCCCTGTCCCCATCCCCATTCCCAAATATAATTGCTGAATTAATTTATGACCATGGATCCTCACAGGAACAAAGTTACAGACTTTGGTGTAGCGTGAGAGGTTTGTATCAGCAGTTAAAACTTTAGTTCATTACCGGTCAGCAGATTCCCTTCACCTGGCAATCTACTAAAAGGTGATAAACTAAAGCTCACAGTTTAAAGCATTGTCTGGTCCTGGTCTCTTCACCTGAGTGCCCACCTGCTAGTCCCAGCTTCCTATTATGGTTCTTTACTTGTCTGTTTCGGAGAAGGAAGTGGCAACCCACTCCAGTATTCTTGCCTGGGAAGTTCCATGGACAGAGGAGCCAGGTGGGTTACAGTCTAGGGGGCCGCAAAGAGTCAGACATGACTAAGTGACGAACACTAGCACCAAACTAACATGACCATGGCAGCTATCTGCTTTGGCAACTATAAAAGAGACTCTAGGTTTCCAACTCTATCAAATAAATGACCATCTCTTGCTACTAGAATTGAAAAATCCTTGTAAAATGGGTAAATACTTTGTAAAATGAGAAAGGATTATTGGCTGTTGACCTATGGTCTTAGAAAACCCATTTATCTGCCCCTTCTTTCCTTTATCATGTGTATCATACTTTGTAACAGTAAACTAAACATGTGTTGATGAGAGTTTTCTCACATTATGCATGGATGATGAACAAAGTATATAATATAAATGACATGTCAAATAATGACACATTTAATTCCCATGAATTGTATCCCTCTCTCTTTCCTCTGCTCATAATTATATCTTCAGTTAATATCCAGTTAGGAATATTTGAGGGTATGTATCTAAATGCCACAAACATGTCATACTATGAATCACTTTACACATAAACTTAACTTTGTTCTGCTTCTGCTCAGCATAGCCCCTCAACCTGGCAGGTTTATTTTCTCTGCTTTGAGTGAACTCCTATTCAGCATGAAGGCTCATTTTTATTGAATCTTCCACATGCAATGCTTTTCATCCTCTTGATTTAAAATTAGGAAAGCTTCATGCAACTAGTATTTGGACCAGATCAAGCCAGTGTACACTGAGCAAGAGTACTAGTTTATTTCACATCTCTGGAAAAACCATAGTTTTAAAGGAATCATTGCATAGTGAGGTACAGAGTCATGTGGAGAAGTAAGATGATAAACTGGAAATGAACTGTGTGCCCTTGAGTAAATCCCAAGTTACCAGAAGCAATGAGAAAACTATTGGCATTTTAGGGATATTTTGTTAACAGCCCAGGCTTGTTCTGCTGTAATTACCTACAGGCATCAAATATTCTGCAGCAGATCCCAAGACTTCCTGTGAGTCTTGTTGGAAAAACTCTCCCTAAACCATCCCTACATCACACATCATAGCTCTTAAAATACAGGAGAAAATCAGTCAGTCAATCAGTCAATAAAAAGAAGGCCAGGGTAAAAACATGGATAAGAGAGAACTCAAGGGAGACATTACAAAAGATGTGAAGAAGGTCTGGTTTGTTTGATCAGGTAAGTGTAGTGTGATCTAAGGTTTGAGACCCCGAGCTCTGTCATGAAGGGAGACAGAACTTGCTTTGCTCCTTATTTTACTATTCTGGTAAAATAATGGCCAATAAGTTAAATTTGCTTCTGTATCTTTCAGGAACATCTCTCTTGTCAGTCCCTCTCCCATTGTCTTTAGGTCTCCTTTATAGAGCTCCAATTTTCCTTCAACTCACCCATTTTCTACAACATACATATCAACAACTATCATACATCTTAAAAAAGATATCTGACATAAGGAAAGCACAGAGGTGGGTTTTCCTGGGAAGCTTACTATTTAAATGAAGGCAAGGCTCCCCCATTATTGGGTAAGAGGTATTAAAACAGGACTCCTGGAGAAAGGAATGGCAAACCACTCTAGTATTCTTGCCAGGAAAATTCCATGGACAGAGGAGCCTGGACAGCTATATTCCATGGGATCACAAAGTCAGACATGACTGAGTGGCTAACACACACACACACATTATAACATGTCATGGAGACCAGTTCATAGACCAACACACTGAATCCAAAGGATAACCAAGAAGATGAGAGTTTTGAACGTATCTCTACAGGTTATACAGCCTTGTTGTACTCCTTTTCCGATTTTGACCAGTCTGTTGTTCTATGTCCAGTTCTAACTGTTGCTTCTTGATATGCATACAGATTTCTCAGGAGGCAGGTAAGGTGATCTGATATTCTCATCTCTTGAAGAATTTTCCAGTTTGTTGTGATCCACCTAGTCAAAGGCTGTATCTTGTTACCCTGCTTATTTAACTTATATGCAGAGTACATCATGCGAAATGCCAGGCTGAATGAAGCACAAGCTGGAATCAAGATTGGCAGGAGAAATATCAATAACCTCATACATGTAGATGACACCACCCTTATGGCAGAAAGTGAAGAAGATCTAAAGAGCCTCTTGATGAAAGTGAAAGAGAAGAGAGAAAAAGCTGGCTTAAAACTCAGCATTCAGAAAACTAAGATCATGGCATCTGGTCCCATCACTTCATGGAAAATAGATGGGGAAACAATGGAAACAGTGACAGACTTTATTTTGGGGGGCTCCCAAATCACTGCAGATGGTGACTGCAGCCAGGAAATTAAAAGACGCTTACTCCTTGGAAGAAAAGTTATGACCAACCTAGACAGCATATTACAAAGCAGAGACATTACTTTGCTAACAAAGGTCCATTTAGTCCAAGCTATGGTTTTTTCAGTAGTCGTGCATGGATATGAGAGTTGGACTATAAAGAAAGCTAAATGCTGAAGAATTGATGCTTTTGAATTGTGGTGTTGGATAAGATTCTTGAGAGTCCCTTGGACTGCAAGGAGATCCAGCCAGTCCATCCTAAAGGAAATCAGTTCTGAATATTCATTGGAAGGACTGATGCTGAAGCTCCAATACTTCGGCTACCTGATGTGAAGAACTGACTCATTTGAAAAGACCTGATGCTGGGAAAGTTTGAAGGTGGGAGGAGAAAGGGATGACAGAGGATGAGATGGTTGGATGGCATTACCGACTCAATGGACATGAGTCTGAGCAAGCTCCGGGAGTTGGTAATGGACAGAGAAGCCTGGCGTGTTGCAGTCCATGGGGTTGCAGAGAGTCAGACATGACTGAGTGACTGAACTGAACTACAGTTTATAAATTAATTATATCTCTAATTATTTGTAAAAGCACTATTTACTGAACACATGATATATGCAATTTTCTGTGCTAGATACAATGATAGAGACACTACAAAGACATGGTGAACTGTATCCTCAGGAAATTAACTAGCAGAGAGGATGAGGATCAGACAGATAGAGCTTTAAAAAACCCATATGAGTTCTGACAAGGGATAGATGATATCCAGGTAAAGGGTTCTAGAAAAACAACATGTAAAGGTTAACATAGAGCTGAGCCTTAAAATATAAAGACACTTAAATGATGTAGAAAATTAGAGAAAGGGAAGTAATGTTCCAATTGGGAATACCATGAGCAAAAGTACACTTCCATCAAAACACCAGTGTTTCCAGTCTAGCCCCCAGCTTGACTGAGTCATACTCCCTCTGTCTGCTAAACATGACGCCAGCTGCCACGGGGTCCTAAAAGCCAAAGAGAGCCACTCAAGGCATGGCCCTCTCTCAAACTTCTTGATAACAGCTCCTCATCCCTTCTTATTCTCACACAATCTGAAATCTTTACTTCAAGAGAGTTTCAGGAACGCCGCTATCAGGAGCAGTGAGGACCCCAGGAGGAATTGTACAGAAACTGAGAAGCACGGGAAGAGCTAAAAACAAAACAAGGACTGCATTTAAAGTTTAGCTCACTTAGATACCAAATTTAATGAATTCCCAATCAGAACATGTGGGAGAAACAAAAGAAATCCTGTCTCTAATGACATCCAGGTACCTGGAAACGCTTACCTTGTGTTCCCATAAAAGCAAACAGGGAACTGAATTTGAAAAACAAAGCAAGGCTAGTAAATTCCTGAAAGGAGACAGTTCTTTTTCCTTGGAGACAAACCAAATTATGCATTGCCCCTCCCTCCAGCAATATACTCTGGCTCAAATATTTTTAAAAGAAGGCTGTTGAACATCTGCTAAGCAATTAATGGTATGCAGCGGTGTGCTGGAATGGTCCCTGGGAAGGTATTAGCAATCCTGCTTATGAGACATGAAATGTTGCAAGCAGTGGTCCTTCTTCCCTTTTTTGAGATTGTATTTTATTTTTGTTTTCTCCTGCCTGTAAGGGGGATGAAAGGAAAGGGAAGGGAGCTTAGGTGGAAGTTCGGCATCAAATTCTCTTCCTCATCATGTCTTCTTTCCCCCAGGCAAGAAAGGGGATATTTTTCTGCTTTCTCTTCCTAGCCATCCCAATATGGATGTGTTAATGTCAATTTAAACAAATGGTGGCAACTCTCTCATCCAACTGATCACCTACCCAACATGCCAAATTTCCTATGTGTGAAAGGAGAATTCCCTCCACTGTCTTGATACCATAGTCTACCCTCTGTTCAAACAGTTAAAAAAAAAAAATCAGGTAGTTAGAGTTAACTTAGGAACAATCTCCAATATGAAACTGATCACTCCCATATTTTACTTTCTCATCAGTCATTGAAGAGTGCCAGCCTTAACACAAGCCTTGCCTTTTGCATATGAAAGCCTGGCTGAAAGCAACTTTGTACCTCTCTCCCTTGGAACTGCCAGTCCTAACACTATTATGACAACATGGCTAAAATCAATAGAGAAAATTTCCAAGACTCAATTCCTATGTCAGCCCTTGACAGTCTCTTCTTTTATTCTTCAAACTGGAGCTGATTACCCACATATAAGTGTACGTTCAATCTGGTCATCCTAGGAAGCACAAAAGGCCAGGTAATCAGGTTTCAAATTACACTGCCAAAAGTGTATGAGAGATACTTTCAGAAGAACCTGGGACAGCCTGGATGACTGGAAGCCAGATAATTTTCTCACTCTCTCCAAAATGGCCCAGTCTAAGTTTGGGCTTTTGCCTCAAACTCCAGTTTCCTTTTGTTCCCTTGGCAACCCTGCAGAATACACATCTATGTTGCAGAGGTCTCTCCTTCCAATCTCAGCATGCTTATCTAAGCTCCCAGTAATACACTCCCTTTTGCCAGCCCCCTCCTCTGAGGGATCTGAGTACTGTTCTCCAAATCTCCAGCTACAGGATAAAGCATGAATATTAACTGGATAAATTTTCTACATCTTCACAACTTTGCATTACTCTTCGCCAACTGGAACTTAGACCAGTGGAATTATTTTTTCCTGGTTATCAGGAATGACCTTTCTTTCCTCCATGGAACTACGGATCCATGGGTGCCTTTGCTATATGCATTTTCCAGGCCAAGTCACTGGTCAAAGCAGTTTCAGATCATTAGCCACTTTCTGGATTTTTCTTTTATTTTATTTTTTAATTCTGGATCCCAGATGTCATCACAGAAAGGCATCCTTAACTAATATATAAAGTAAGATTCAACTTTAGGAAACTAATCAAACCATCTTTGGAGAGTGATATGATAACAACTGTCAGTGGCTTGGCCCCTGGGCTGATGACAAGGGATGTTTCTGGACTTTGTTTTCCAGTTTAACCAACTATGTGTAACTGCCATGTGCTACCACTGCTCACCAAAGATCAAAGGCCAACCTTCTTGGCAGGAAACGGCCAAGAAGGTCATCAAACTCTC
This sequence comes from Bubalus kerabau, assembly GCF_029407905.1. NCBI lineage: Eukaryota > Metazoa > Chordata > Mammalia > Artiodactyla > Bovidae > Bubalus > Bubalus kerabau. The sequence goes on from NC_073645.1 coordinate 29,794,103, forward strand.
TGCGGTCAGTTTGTTCAGGTCTTAGGCTTACAAGCTGCCCTCATAGGTGCTCCATTGTTGTTTTCTACTCTGTGTGCATGCTCAGTCATGCCCAACTCTTTGCGCGCCCATGGACTGTAGCCTGCCAGACTCCTCTGTGTATGGGGATTCTCCAGGCAAGAATACTGGAGTGGGTTGCCATTTCCTACTCCAGGGGATCTTTCCGACCTAGGGATCAAACCTGTGTCTCTTGCATTGTAGGCAGATACTTTACCATTGGGCCACTGGGGAAGTCCCTTTCTACTCTCTTATATTTTCTTATTTTCTTCAGGATCTTTTCACCATCAGTATGATTTGTAAAGTGTCACCTTCAATGTGTTACCTGCCCAGCCTTCTCCACTGATGGAATCTTCATGAAGGCAGAGGCTCTATCTCATGCTGAGAACACTTCTTGGCTCAGAGTAGCCAGCAACTCAATAAATGTCTATTGATGGATGCAACTGACTACATCCATTTGCTGCAGCATAGCAAGCTGGCTCTACTCCATCCTTGCTCCTACGAGTCACCTTTCTCAAGTGACACTCTGAATCGGTCACATCTCTGCTCCTAGGTCTCCACGGCTTCCCAGAGTCCACCACAGGAAGAAGAAATAGCTCAGCCTGGCATATTTCCACCTTGCACCTCTATGTCCCATGCTTAGCACAGTAACTTTTGTATGTTTGTTTTTTAAGTCAGTGTTTTTTTTCTTTTTTCTAAGGAAAAACATTTTATGAAATCCTAATAAAGTAAAAAGATAGAATCCAAGTAGAAAAGAGGCCAGTGGCCAACCTGCTTGGCCTTCTTCTAGACCTAAGCACACCTCCAGGAACCTCCAGGAAACCAGAGAATGGAATTGGAAAAACCTGCTCCTTGTCCCCACTTATTCAGCATACCCAAAGCCCTCGGGGCTTTCATGTTCCTTCCCTGATTATTCCAAGATTACGCGGAATAATCTCAATTCAATCCTATCCATTTTTCAAGGTCTGACCCAAAGACCACCTCCTCTATGAAGCTTTCCTGTGTCATTTTGACTGGCTGCAATTTACAACTGCTTTAAGTTTCTCATAAAACTTTGATTGTTAATAATAAAAAAGGATAAAAGGAAAAATAACACCTGACTCTGCACCAGGCATTACCCTATGTGTGTAACCTAAACTAACTTGACCCTCACACAATTCCATTGTTACAGATGCTATAGAGAAGTCTCCTTTCAGACTCTATATACTAAGAAAGTGATGGAGCAAGACCGAAACCGATGGTCTGGCTGCAACACTGCAAAGTCCAAGCACTCAGAAATGTGCTGGTGCCTCTCTATAAAGGCATTTATGCATTTCACTTGTTCAGAGATCCTCCCACTGCCCACTTCCCCCAAAGTACCACCACCACTGCCACCACCAAACTCTGAAACACCACAACTAGATTACACTTCTGAAGGCAAGGGCCACTGCCTGCTGGCCTTTATGCAACACCAGTATAGCTCTCTGCAAAAATAAGGACCCAATACCTGGTGTTAATTTATTATTCATATAGCACAATAATATCTATTTCTATATACTTGGAACTACCTGAATTACTATTGAGACTTCTATATGGCCTTAGGAAGAATATTTTCCCCATCATCTTTTACAAGTGAAGAGACAGGAATTCAATGACATTCATTCATTTGTAAGATACTGACCAACCTGGGGTTCAGCTCCTGGCTATGGCCCTGGACAGCTCCTAAGTCCCAGCTATTTCTATTCTGCCTCTTTATCCCAAACTGAAAGAAAATTCTTCATAGCATGAATGATTTAAAAATAAAGTCTTACAGAAAGACCAGAAAAAAAAAAAAACATTACTTGTAAAGTTAACTTTATTTTGAAGATTTCTGTAAGATGAAATATGCTATTATTTGAGGGAATTTTAAGTGATTCACTGATGGTATTTGCCATGAACCAGGCAGGAAAATCAACTTTTTCTCTCACCTTGCTGGTCCCCATTAAGGCAAAAACAAAACAAAACTAAACAAAACAAAAACAAGACAAGCAAGAGAACCTCCAAAGAACGAAGCCCTATTTCTGATCAGCAGTGGCACCAGTTAGTCTTGTTTTGCTGAAATAAATTGGGATCCCCTTCCGCCAGAGCCACTAGCCAGAACCCAGGGATGGGAACACTGACCTGCTGTTAGGTGGGCTGCGTGGACAAGGACTTGGACCCCCGGCTTCAGCTCAAAGTACACGGAGTTTTGGTTGAGCTTGTGAATCATCAGTTCTGATATCTGAAAGGAAAAGTGAGTGAGTGCCACTGAAGTTGCCACACCGACTATATACAAACATGCTGAGCAATATTTACCATGCTGATCAAGGCATCCTGATATTATACCTGGGAGTGACATAAGTGAGTTGTATATGATTTTAAGTTTTTAGTCCAGAATATGCAGATAGAATTATTTTCTAAGCATGACTTGACTTTATATTCGAATTGCTACAAAATAGGACAAACAATTAGGAAATCAGATCATTTCTACTCTTAAAAAATTACCATGGTATTAGTTGTAGAAAATCACCCTGGGTTTCTTTGAAAGTGTATTTGTTATACACAAGGACTTAAAAGAAGAAAATATGTAGAATTTACAAATTCTGATGAGATTCAGACCCATTTATTTTACTTTTTGAAAGTAAACTCCATCTTATTCCCTATTTTGTTTCCCTCCTCTTACCCAACTTTCCAAGAATAGGTAGCTCATGGGTATTTGTTGATGATAAATATTGTTCTACTAAAATAACAGCTTATGATGTTGTAGTGTAGTTGCTAAGTCGTGTCCGCCTCTTTGAGAGCCCCCATGAACTGTAGCAGGCCAGGCTTCCCTGTATGTATTTATTTCAAATATATAATAAATTATACATTTGAAACAAAACATAACCACAACTTAACGTGTTGGCTGACTCTTGTTTCATGCTATGAACTCAAAACCACTCCTCGGGCTGATGCATCTGTACTGGGCACACCCCCAGAATTCTGGGCCATGAAATATTTAACTTCAACAAATGACAAAGGACCTCGTTTTAGGTAGTAACAGTATAAGGCAAGGTTTTCTAGAAAAGGTAAAACTGATCATGTGTTTAAAGTAAAAAACCAGATCAATCTGCTGTTTCACTCATCCTTCTGAGTAATTTGTGAAAAGCTATCAGAGAAAACCACGCTCCTATTATCTGGTCTCCTTGCCTCATTTTTAATGTTCTAAGAACCAACGTAATGTTCTATTTCATATGCTATTTAAGTCTAGTTAGATGTTTTCTGAATATCATTCTGCTAGTTAAATTCTTAAATTAGTTTTCTTTTTATATTTATGGACTTTCACTCAGTCCACTGAGTTGCCAAAATGACACCTTTGATCCTTTTATCAATTAAGCAGGGCCTGACAGCTTTGTTTTCAAGCACAGTCTCTCGCAGAGGTCCCTGCTCAGTGATGGAACTGAACTGCCTTGCACATGAACTTCTCTGCTTAACAGCAAGAACTTGGGATGACTGTCAGTGACCTGTGACCCATGTCACACACCTGGGATCCAGGAAAACAAGGTTGTGATAAAATTATGTTGAAGCAGCTTTATTCTTTCTATATAAGCTACTCTTTTTCCTGGGTAATGAGAAACTTCCAGAATGCTCAAGGTTTACAGGAAGAGTGCATTTCTAACACAGATTGTGTAGAATGGTTTTCCTCTGTGCTCTGTAAAGTGGTACGGTGTGCAAGTTCCTATTCTATCGTATTCTTATCATTCAATCAGTAAGACCTTTCTAAGAATTTGATAGTGCATTTTTAGTAGAGGTTAAACAGAAAGGTTTGGCTCTTAAATAAACATACACACAGATGTGTACATATATATATATGTGTGAAATATATAATCATGTATAAAATTAATATGCTTATGCACATACACATGCTTATGTACATACACACACATATGTGCACATACATTTGTAATTGTATTTGCAGAAAAAATACCTTAACTTGAATAAGAAAACATCGGAAGTAATTAAGAAATTGTCCTGTTTTTCAGAGTCCATACCATGAGCAAAATGGGACTCTATATATGCATGAGAAAGACTTCTCTCTTCCAACTTGCTGAAGTGATATGTATTTCTTCTTCCTGACAATGTTTCTTCCTCAAGAAAGAGATATAGATAAGAAACTAGAAAAGTGTTCATCTGAACAACATACTTCTAATTTATAATCTCCAGGAGAGTCCCATGAAGAAAATAATTAACTTCCCAAATTTGTTCTGGTTTATAACATTGCTTCATCGGTTTTATCTGTATCATTTATAAAATTAAACAGGCTATACAAAAATGGTAGTAGAGAAAGTCTATTTCATGGATTTAACTTGCATCAAAGAACACACAAAAAAGATAACAGCATACTTTGTGGTGTGCAAAAGAACTTATGCACAGAAATAGAACTAAATAAAATTTACACTGCACACAAGAATGAACTCAATTAGAACCATGCATTTCTCTGTGCAAGTAAATGAGTACGAAACTGTTGACAGATTTTGACAATATTTTAAATGTTTTCCATGCCACCTGCAGAAGCATTTATCCTGTATTGTTTTCATCATTTGTGAATTATTACATATATTTTCATATATACAATATATAATGTATAATATCTATGCATTGAACACTTTCTATTGGCAAAGTTACATATTTCTCACTATTTTTTCCCTAGGACAACATAGCTCCATTGAAAGCAACATGAAGCCTAAAGGGCACTCCTACGTTTATCCTGTTCATATTTGAAGAATTGAGACTAGAATTTCATTCTGTTTGACTCCTCATCTTAAGGCATTTCCATAAAAAAACATTTTCCTTGAGCCAGCTGACAGCAACACAAATAGTATATAGGAGGAGGTCCAGCTGAGCACATTTAGGAGATAAAAAATTGTAGTACATCATTAACTATGCTTCTATTTCTCATTTAACTGTGAAGCACATGATTTATAACCCCAGGCCTGTGTCATCTGACCAATTTGAGCTACAGGCAATTCCTAACCGTAGCCTCAGGACTGCTGCATTCTATTCAACAGTTAATATAATTTATAATGTTTGAGAGAGTCTTTGGCCATGAAAGGAATAGAATAAACTGGGACTATAGAACAGCGTGGTGACAGCCTAAATGAAAGAACACAAGCTTGCATGATAAAGACTCGAGTGAAATAGTGTGTAATTGCTGGGAGATTGGTCCTCCTGAAACAAGCTGAATCTGTTCATTTTTCTTTCTCTGTCCAGTACAAGTGTGTCATCCTAGCAAATTTCATTTACCTTTGTACAGTCACCCCTCTTCTGCTGCTCTCCATTGTCTATTCTCCTTCAGCTAAATAATCATGAGCAAAGAAAAATCTATTATTCTTGGCGTCTGCCTATTTGATGGAATATGCCTATGATTCAAGTGCAACCCACACTTCATTTAAACCACCACTTAAATAGACAGTGGCAACTCAGTACAAATACTTGGAAAGATGCTATCAAAAGGGTGCTGTGGAAGGGACCAGGTACATGGAAAACACCAATTCTCCTTCTCAGCTGCTTCACAAGCATGAAATTTGAGTGTGGTAATCAGAACAGGGGTCAAGCTGAGGTAACGATGTTACAATTTGGAGGACTTGAAACAAAGGAAATGTGCTTTCTGCTTAACGCTCCTTATCTGCTGCAGGTAGATGTGATGCTGTGCTCATTATAGTCACCAGGGACACTGGCTGGTAGATCAGCCCCCTCAGCTGTACACACCACCAGAGGAGGGGAACGAAGAGTTCTCTGGGTTCTAGAGACAAAATTTGAATACTTCAGCTTGGAAGTGACGCATCACTTCTGCTCCCACTTCATTGGCCAGAATTAATCACACGGCTCTGCTTACAGAAGAGCCTCATGGTATAACCCTACTGGTACCCAGAAATGGTGAGCTGGAGATGTTTGGTCAACAGAATAGATCGCTACCACGTAAAGAACACATTCAACATCCAAACAGTGCTTAAAGAAACCAACGAAGGAAAATAGACTCTCAGATCATGAGAATGGAAATGTCAAATGCTGAAACATGAAGCTTAAGGACAGCAGAGCAGTGGTAATTTATGAAACATGACACCCAGAGAAATGGTACAGAGTGAAACCATGAATACACACTCAAAATGGGCTTTAGCAGATTTATCGATGGCAAAGCTATATTGGGTCATACAACTAATGCTTATCTGAAGTTGTGAGGAGGGATGGAAACCCTACTGAACTTAAGGAACATTTTGGTGCCAGATTTAGAAGGAGACTTGCCTGGGATTACCTTGGAATGGACATAATCAAGCCTGATCCTGTTAGGTTATTAAGGCCTCTTCAAAGAGTGATTGAATGATATTACTTTTGGAATTAACAGAGAAAGATCTTTCCCAATTATCATGATTTCTGGTTTAATACATGGAAGAAGCAGTGAAGCCAAACAGGACTTCTACTTATCAATTCTGTTCTTTGTTAGCACCAAAGCATCAGCTTGACTACAGTGTCTAAGAAGTTCTTCCTGGATGACGTAATGAAGAAATAATGTGTTCCAGTTCACTTCCTTTCCCTAAATTCCCCATCACCAGCTCCAAACTTCTCTCCTTCTCCTTTTGCTGTATTCTTTCAGCACAACTCTTACCTATTCTTTTGTTTATAACTTCCTATTTTAGTGACTTTCCTTGTGAACTTCAAAATATTTCTACAATTTCTCTCTTTGAAAAATCTGGACAGGGCAGACTGAGTATATCGAAAATGGTCTAAGATTATTTATTACGTTTCACAATGAATCTTATTTCTAAAATTATTGCCAATAACCTGTTCCATTTTCAGAGGCATTTTTTCTTTCCCTGGATTTTGGTTTCTGCACCTGTCAAATGTATATGACAACACAGACAACTAAAGAGGAAATTCGTTGTTGGTGGTTGACATTTCGTCCATAGTCGTTCTGTTCATTTTAAATGTGTCCGTGCCCTTTAAGGATTCAGCAAGACAACTTGCAGCCTCCCTATCTCCCCAGCACAGCACCACAAACACAGCATGATGGTCCTTTCTCCTTCCAGGAAAGCCAGATACAAAGCTTTTCACCTCTGAGGACTCAGAGAGAAGCCGGCAAGTACAGTGGTGCAGGAGGTGGGATATGCTCCACGCCTGAGCAGCTGGCCTCAGGTAGCAAGAGGGTCTATCCCTGATGAGGCCAGCTAAGGGCAAGTGAGCCTTTTCTCACTCTCTGGAGATGTGAAGTCGAGAGTGGTGGAACCCTCCCAGACAGAGGTCACTTGATTAACCCAGCCCAACGTTATCCAGATAACAAGGTCAAGTGTTTCTCACTGTGAGGAATTTTCAATTTATTTCACAGACAAGATAACTCGATCTAAGCCAGCATCTGTCCTCTCCGGGTAATGCTGTTAGAGGAAGTAAGGGAGGAGAGCCAAGAGCCCTTTGCTGGGGCCCTGCCCGCCCAGTCATCAGGGTCCACCTGGCCAGGTCCCACTTTTTCCCCTGCTGGGAATTCTGTGCAGTAACTTTATAAGAAAGGGGCCAGAGTATTGAGAGAGAGAGAATAAAGCCAGCTCTTCCCAAGTTCTATCTAATTCAGAGAGCAGCCTTTAAAGGACTGGGGTCCTGGTTGTTGTTTTCACTTTGCATTCAGTTGCAACTTCTATGTAATTTATGACAAAGGAAGTCAGTTGCTTTTGCCTGCCTCCAGTTCCTTCTCTCTCCCCCATATTTTTCTTTAAGGACCCATGTCCTTTTCTATTCTCAGCCCATTTGATTTAGGAGGGGCTCCCTTAACTCCTGATCTGGGGAGGGTATGACACATTGAGTTATCACTGACAGAGCCCTAGCCTTCTGACTACCAGGCTAGTTGAGACATCTCCACTTTACCAAAGTCGAGGCTGTGAGAATTATCACCCTAGGCTTTTGGGGTGCACCCAGGGGAGAGGCACTGTCTTTTGAATGGAATTGATAAGATGACTAAATAAAAGACTGGGGCTTCCTGGGGCCATTCTCATCTTCCTATGTGCTGGCCTAATTCTTAGGCAGACTTCTCGTGTGGTCACAACAGAAAGAGATAGAGAAAGAGGGAAAGACGAAAACAGGGGAGTAAGCTGATGATACTTCCTCTCTGACTTATCCATGCCTGAGCTGGACTTCCCAACTAAATAAGCTCATACTGCAAATTTCCAGTGAAATCTGTTTGAACAGAATATATGTTCATTTCATCAGGGAAAAAAACCCTACACAACTCAAAGCAAAGCATCTGTTGCTCATTTCCTGGGGCAGCAGGCTTGATATCTGGGGGCCTTGCAGAAGTCAAGTGGTACCCAAATCCACATGGGCAGCATGACGGAACAAGGGGACCACTAGACTTGAGAGGCAACTCAACTTGCAGAAACAGAACTAGAATCTCCTTCTCCTTAAAGAGCTGCATCTCCTTAGGCAATTCACAGCTCTCTGTTGGGGTCTGACTTCATTAATTTCAAAGTGATTGCGTCAGAAAGAAGAATTAAAGGACCTCCCTTAGGATCATAACTATAGGATTCCTGTGGGCAGCACCGGTATTGCTGATTCTTGACACAAGGCTTAGTTTACATACTGATTTCATTACTGTGCTTATTAACTGTGTAATAACAGTTTCCATAAGACACTGATTTCTCATATGCTAGGTTTGGTCACTGAAATTAGTTTCATTCCTGGGTAAGGCTGCCACACTGGCAATTCCCTTAACCAAAGTTACAATCTCCCTTGGTACTCTGCTGCTTTCCCTCAATGCCATCCATCTGCCTGATAACTTAGATGAGTCATCTTCCCTCTAGTTACTCATTCACGTGTTCTTCCTGTTTCCTGGTATCTTTGTTCTTTCCTGTAATTCCATTCATTAATCTTTTTCTCCTTATTGTCACCATCTTCTTTCTGCCAATGCATGCCCTGGACTATCCTAGTCTTTAATATGCCTATATATATTTTTTGCATTTCTCATATACTCTTCTACCACAAAATGTCCATAAATGTAACCATTATCTATTTACCATTTATTGAGTAACCTCTATAGGTCAAGGGCTTTGCTGTATCATTTCTTTAATGATCTATCAAACACTCTATGAGACAAGTATTATTGATTATGTGATTTTGGCTGGATTATTGATCTTTTCTGAATTTTCCTCATCTATAAGATATAAGCAATGGATATAAGAGCTGAAGCTAGAAACCTGGTCTATATTTCTCCAAACCTGTGGTCTTTCTAAAACATATCTGAACTTGCTATCTAAAACATATCTGAACTGAAGTCACTGAATGTTAAGTTCCACAGCTTTCGAGCAAGCCAAGCCAGCTGCCTTAGGGTCTCTGATTAATGGCTTATCAGTACATGATACTTGGCTGCCTCGGGGACACTCACTCAGGTCTCTGAGAATGTCTCTGGAGAAGACACTCAGATAGAATAAAGAGAAAGAAGAACTCTAGGGAAAACAGACAGAGCAAGATACACACTCACACAAGTAAACCAAGTTTCAGAGAACACATGCCTCTTCTTTCTACATTTTCTCTAATATAAACATCTAGAAACTATATTTTAGAGAGAGAATGAAAAGTATTGGAAATTGAGATGTGCAGATGATGTGGTACCTGGGAACTTAGCTGGCTCTAAATCTGGACTCTTCTATATTGAGAAGATGATATTCTGGATTTCACGGGCAAGCCATAAGATTTCCAGAGGAGGCACAAATATACATGTCTCAACCTAAATGCTCTGGATAGGGATCTACACCCCTCTAGGTCTCATCAGCAGTGTGGTGATAAGAAATACTCCATTCTTTCTCCCACTGAACTGCAGGTGCAGAGAATAATTTATAGAATATAACCAGAAGTGGAAAGCGAGGGCTGAGCAAAGTCAGACGCAAAGTTGACGGGTTCCCTGCTGTCCGATGTTCAAGTGCAGTTCATTAGGAGACGGGGTTCACTGGGACTTTCCTTGACAGCTCTGTTATTTGTTGTTTGCACATGAAAAAAAAAATATAGACATGAGTCTTCTGCCAACTGGGAAAGCGACTGTTGAAAGGTGGGCATGTCCTAGGAGGTGGGCCAGGTTATAATTTGAGGTTGTTGCTAACAAGGCTGTGATAGAGGTTTTTCAAGTCATCTTGGAGACTAGAGATCAAGGGACTAGATTATGGGTTAATTCTAAGTAAACTGAAAAGCTCCAAGTACTAAAAGGAGAAAAAGTTAATATTTACTTAGTGTCTGAGAGGAATCCTGTTTTTAATATATCTGTCAGAGAGCATTGAGAAACCAAAGTCATATAGTTTCCAACAGGGTGACCAGACCAAGACTGATCATTTTAACTGGGTGAAGAATAAGAACAACAACAATGACATCATCATAGTAATAATCCTCACTACGCATGCGTGTTAAGTTGGTTCAGTCGTGTCTGACTCTCCGTGACCATGTGGATCATAGCCCACCAAAGCTCCTCTGTCCGCGGGATCCTGTAGCCAAGAATACTGGAGTGGGTTGCCCTCCTCTGAGGGATCTTCCCAACCCAGGGATTGAATCCGTGTCTCTCATATCTACTTGCATTGGCAGGCAGGTTCGTTACCACTAGCACCACCTGGGAAGCCCAATCCTCACTACAGAGATGGATAATCTGAAGTTAAAAGGAAGAATGGGAGAAAAAAGATCTAAGCAAGCAGAAGAGAGAGAACCTCTCTCACACACCCATACACACACACATATACACATACACACACAGAGACACTCTAATAGTCCAGAGGTGCTGGAGATGAGGAAAGTGAATCCCATATAGCCAGGGGAGGTACTTGGAGTCAACATTACTCATTCATTATAAACTCAAATCGTCGTAGACTGGTGGTGATAAAGAGGACTCATGATTTGTATAAAAGTTGTGCCTTTTTATAAAGATACGCCATTTGATTCTCAGGGATTCTGTGGTGGCTCAGAGGGTAAAGAGTCTGCCTGCAATGCAGAAGACCTGAGTTCGATCCCTGGGTCAGGAAGATCCCCTGGAGAAGAAAGTGGCAACCCACTCTAGTATTCTTGCCTGGAAAATCCCATGGACGGAGGAGCCTGGCGGGCTACAGCCCATAGGGTCGCAAAGAGCCAGACACGACTGAGTGACTTCACTTTCACTTTGATTCTCATGATGCAAGTATGTGAAGCAACATAAATCGATTCGACTTCTACACATTGTTCAGCCTCTTGCATTTTTCCTGCCACCTAATACCTTGGACAGTTTGCCATGTCAGTACACAGATTTATCTTGTCTACTGTAAACACTGTAGATGGATATACCCTGAGTGGTTTAGCCACTGCTGACAATAGACACTCTTGCACGTGTTTTCTGGTGATGCTGTAGTTAAAGCTCCAGATTACGTTTCTTCAGGGAGGATGGGAAAGTGGAAGGGTCCACAAGTGGGGACCCCCAGAGCTGCTGTCCTGGTCAGGCACTAGCAGGGTCGTGGCTCAGAGAGGGAGAAGCTGGCATGCTACCTGGGGACTCACCTGCTCCAGGTCCTCGGCTGGCCTTTTGTTTTCTCCTGTGGGGTCCTGATGGGGTAAGACAAAGAGCTCGGCAGCGGTGGGCAGGCCAGGCAGCACTGCCACCAAGATGTGCTGGCCCGGAACCCCGGTGGCCTGAGGGAGAGACACAGAGGCACACGTGAGTCCTGGGGGAAAGAAAGCTGATGAGAAGGAACCATGAGAGTTGTGGGGTGGTGCAGTAGGAAGGCACATGGGTGTGGAGATGGGGGTGTGAAAGCAGGGTTCTGGGTGCACTTGTCGGGGAGGGATGCAAAGGCCAGAAATGGGTTCAAGCCAGACTCTGAAGTCTGGTCCCCTGCTCTATCCCCATGAGACCTTAAACACTTTGCATCCCCTTAAATTAAAAAGTGGCATGATGGTAGTACCTGCCTTGTAAAAGTAAGTGGACCCTGTCAGTGAGAAGGCTGTCACTGAGGCGTATCTTCTGCCCCTGGAGCTATAACACTTTCTAACCTAGCTTCCTCCTTCCTCGAAGCACTAGCGTTCCCTCCAAATCCACCAGGCATACCTCTATCACCTAACCTAATAGCACACCCCAGACCACAGCCTCCAGGTATCTGTTGAATTCTCCTAAGCATCAGACCCTAATGATCAGCTAAGGAAGCTCTCTTAACCCTTCCCCCTGCTACCCTTCAATCTTCTATTAAAATCATGTACATCACTCAAAACTTCCTCTTTACTGAGCCTACTTTCTAGATGTTTCTAGAATTCAGTTGGCTACAATTTCAGCATTTCTCTGGAGCATTCAGTCAGAATGTCATTTGGTTGTTGTACAAGAACTCCTCACATTTACTCCAAAATCTTCATTCTGCATGTGGATGAATGGAGGCACTCTTTTCCCAGATACCCCAGTGGGAAGCCTTATCTCATCTATGACATGACACTCTCCTTTCCACATCCTATCTAAGCAGCCTATGAGATATTGACAAGTGATCCTATTGGTTCCTTTCTATTTAAATTCCTCCCACCCCCGCCTTGTTAATATCTCGATTCAGCCTCTATGTTCACTCCCCTCAATCTTTACAACAGCCTCCCCATCTCCAGGAGACAGACTACTATCAATGCTTAAAGATTTATCCCCCTACAGTCCAACTCAGATTGTGCGTCCCCATCCAAATTCATGCACAAATTACCACTGCCAAGTGGATTAGATTTACATTCAAAGCCTTCAGCAATATGGTCCCACCTTTCCTTCCTACACTAATTATCCACAGCTCACACACTCATCTTAGGCTTAACTGAATAGACTCATCTACAATTTCTCAACAGCCAGTCTTTTCTTGCAAATGTTTCTGTGTATCTCCGCCGAATGTCTTTTCTATACATTTGCTGCTAGAACATCATGAAGTTCTAGAACAACATAAAGTCCACTCATTTCAGTATATTTTTTCATGATTTCCAGTTAGGTGATTGTTGGGTTCTGAAATCTACCTTTATATCTTTCTTGAAGTACTAAGAAATTCCATTTGCTGGATCTTTTCCATGTGTCTGGCATTGTCCTAAGAACTTCTTAATATAATGCAATGTAATCTCCCACAAGCACTCTTTGAAGCAAGTATTACTATACCTCTCTGTGCAGGTGAAGACACAGGTTGCGAGTCCCCAGGAATCTGGCTCTGAGCTTAGCATGTAGGGTGTTTATTAGGGGACATTCTTAGAATCAACAGCTAGAGGACTGAAGGCAAGAAAGCAAGAATGGGTAGAAGGAGAAACTGAGCTATGATAAAGGTCAGTTCAGAAGACCTTGCAGGGAATGAGATTTGCCTGAGAAATCTGAATGGCCCTTCAGATTTGCCTGAGGTTGAGCTGAGGCATCACTGGACACAAGCCACTCAAAAAAGGACACAATGGACACAACGTTGGGGGAAGGCAGCTGAAACCTCTGCCCACAGCTCTCCCAGCAGCTAAGGCAACTGTATCTCCCGTAAGGGGAATCTGGATGGTACATCCCTATTTCTGCTACAGGACAGACAGAAGACTGAGGAAAGCTCAACAGTGGCTCAATGCCATCTAAGTAATGAGTGGTGACGCTCAGTTTGGAACCCTGGTCTGACCATGATGCTTCTGTCTTAACCAGGGCTCTCCTGCCTTCTTTCTCCTGGCATACAAAGCAGCTCCTGTCCCAGCTGGTATCATACTGTTTTATAGCCCTCCAGGATGCTAAGCTCAAATATTATGTCTAAACTCATCCTTATCATTGACAATGTTTACTGAAGGACTTTCAATGAAAGATCCCATTGCAAAATATCAATAGAAAAACCCCAGTTGATGAGGAAAAAGGCAACTGATTTACATATTGAATTGCATTACAGAATGAATAGGAAGAAAACTACAATTAAGTTGACATCCAGTTGAGCTTCTTATAGAGCTTATTAGGGGACACCTGGCAATAGGGTGTGTTTTTTAGGACTTAAGGAAGTGACTGAGAATATTTACTATCTCAAAGCCAAGGTGGGGAGCTAGGAACCAGGGCTGGTTCAGCCACCTCTTAGGATTGGGTAACCACGGGGTCTTCAAAACTCCCTCCACTCCATCACCTCTTATCCTGTGGGATGTGAAGCCAACCTGTTTGTTCTGCATTTAGCTGATTATGCTCTGCAGCGGCCTAGAAATATTAATGAGCAGTCATATCTATCCTAGTGGACAGCTGGTGGAAGAGTGGCAGCCCAGAGCATCTGATCCCCTTAAAATTAATGTGAAGAGAAACCAGCCTGGAAAACATCACTGCTGAACTAATGCTTGGTTGATAAGCAACTGGGGGTGTTGGACAGCTGCCTAGGAGATCTACTGGGACAGAGATATCTGAAGGAGGTGGGCTGTGGGTTCACTGAAGGCTATAAGTCATCTCTCTAGGACAGCAGAGAAGAGAAACCAGTTGTCACACTAGTGACAAGCAGCTCTAAGGATAAAGAGGCCTGTGGTTTGGCAGCTTCGCCCCCTGGTGGCCATAATGTTTAGCCACCGACAATGTCATAGATGCTCAGAGTCCTTAAGACAAAGGTGAGATGGCATTTACCCAGAGGTAGAGAAAAGAACCCTTCTCCATCCCACTGTTCCAAGTACTCTTGTCTCTCCATTTAACAAGGCAAAGGACAGCAACAGAGTGGAGTGGGAAGAAAACTACTTGATCAAGATTGAAACCTTGAGGTCTAACTCCAAGAACCTGACTTTAGACTGTACAGCCCTGGGCAAGTTATTTGCCTCTATTCACCTGTAAAATGGGGATAATCAGCCTATCCATTTCTACATCATAAGCTAGGTTTCTTTTTCATGATTAAATGTGTCTAAAAATGCAAAACACTGAGAAGAGTTTCTGGAATTTTTAAAGTGCTAAATGAATATTCACAAAGACAATGGTATGATTATGGGAACATCAGCTCTTTGCAAAAAGGCTGAATGTGAGATCAGTTTTCTGAGCAGGGGTTATCTGAATGTCTTTAACTCTCCTCATCCCTTTGTGTCACGAGGCACCATGTGTCAGGTGCAGGAGAGAATATATAACTAATCCTAAATTGACTTTTCTCTTAGGCTAAGAGTAGACCTCATTTTCTTGGGTGCCAAAATCACTGCAGATGGTGATAACAGCCATGAAATTAAAAGACGCTTACTCCTTGGAAGAAAAGCTATGACAAACCTAGACAGCATATTAGAAAATAGAGACATCACTTTGCCGACAAAGGTCCAACTAGTCAAAGCTATGGTTTTTCCAGAAGTCACATATGGATGTGAGAGCTGGACCATAAAGAAGGCTGATCATCAAAGAATTGATGCTTTCAATTAATGCTTTCAATCTGTGGTGCTGAAGTAAACTCCTGAGAGTCCATTGGACACTAAGGACATCAAATCAGTCAATTCTAAAGGAAATCAGTCCTGAATATTCATTGGAAGGACTGATGCTGAAGCTGAAGCTCCAATACTTTGGCCACCTGATGCAAAGTGTTGACCTGATGAAAAGAGTCAACCAAAGAAAAGACCCCAATGCTGGGAAAGATTGAGGGCAGGAGGAGAAGGGAGCAACAGAGGATGAGATTGTTGGTTGGCATCATTGACTCAATGGATACGAGTTTGAGCAAACTCCAGGAGATAGTAAAGGACAGGGAAGCCAGGCATGCTTCAGTCCATGGGGTCACAGAGAGTCAGACACGACTGAGCGACTGAAGAATAACAACCAAGAGTAGACCTTAGAGAAAAGTCATTTCTGGTTTTCTGGGTTTGTGCAATAAACCCAAGCAGCTATATGAGCAGATATTCCATTTCTCTGATTGTTTATGGAAGTGGAGTATGCAGGCGGAATGTGCCTAGAAGAAGATGTCTTGTCAAATTGTGGGTGACATTTGTTCAGAAGGGGATGAACCATACCACCTTGTTACCCTCCCAGAAACCAGATTGGATTCAGATCCTTCACTTTAATTTTGTAGCTTTGTCACTTATTAGCTGTGAGGCTTTAGACAAGTTATTTAACTTCTCTGAACCGCAATTGCTTAATCAACAAATAAAGACAATAATATGTTGCTCTTGGGGCTGTTGTGGGAAAGGAATGCTGTTAAAAGGAACTGGGACATAGTAAGATGACTACCTTCCTGTGCTGGGTACTCACTGTGCCGTTGTGCTGGTCATTCATGGGGCTGGAACCCAGGCTGCTCCTTCTAACAGTATTCACTCTATGCCTTTCAGTACTATGCCCAGCAGCTCTTCCACACGTACTTACAGCTAACTGTGAATTCCGCCATGACTGTCACATATTGCCATGGTCCTCTCTAAGCACAACATAAAGGGTAAGGACCCCGCGATTATTCAATTTCCTGTCCCCCGTGGCACCTGTGATATGTCTGCACATGGAGCGCTCAGCTTTGCAGGTATCAGACTGATGACACCCGCTTCCCCTGGCCTCTGGCTCTTCCCTGCCATTTCTTAGTGCAAGGGTCCCCCTCTGTGAAAGACAAGGGCAGACAGGGAAAGGGCCTGGGCCAGAAGGAGCTGGCTACACTCACCTCCACCAAGGCCTTTTTGATAACTCGGCTGACGTCTCTCCTCCACTCAGGAATGTCCGGGTTGTAATCGTCCAGGTTTGGAGAAAAGGACAGGCGAAGAGATCGGAATTCCTCTGTGGACCACCAGAGTAGAGGGGTTACTATAAGTCAGATCAGCCTCTCAGGAAGTCTGTTATACTTTCTATTTTATGCAAAGCCCTAATGCAGGGTCCTTGTCCTCCACACTCACCAGAGAGACCTTACTAGAAGGCAAGGTCAACATCCCATCCCTCTTACCTCTGAGCTCCTTTTCCAGGCCAAAGCTTTAGTCTGTGACCCATGCTTCACTCCACAGCTTTATGCACTGTCCCCAGTCTAGCCCTTGTGCTCCTGGAGCACTCTGACTGCATCGTGGGTTTCTGCCCCCAGGCCTTTGAACACACAGGCCCTTTCCCAGAATGGTCCCCTCTTCCCACCTTCCACGCATGTAGCACTCAAGCTCTAGTTTGAGTCCTCACCGACTTAATACTCTGCCCACCACATTTTACTTTTCTTTTTTATGGTACAGCTGTGCTCTGCACATACTTTCATTATCATTATATAATAATCATATTATATGATTATATAATTATTAAATTCATCATATTCATCTATTGCTAAATTTTGTTTGCATGGGAATTTCATTGAAAGGAATTTCCAACTCTTTATTTCAAGGATTTTGCTAGTTGTCACAGTGGCCTCTGAGTTAATCTTGGTCCCCCAGAAAGTAGATGAAATTATAAAGGCGATGATTTTGTGAGGAGAATTGTCTTTAACAGAATATGGGGAGGAAACCAGAGGATCTTGGAGCACCATCAGACCATGCTGCATATATGACAGAGTGCAAAAGAGGGAGGAAGGTTCAGCGAGACTGATGGGAGATCCATGAGCTGAAGTCAGCCAGAGGAGCCCTGTGTCCCAGGAATGGGTTCACCTTAGTATTCCTACTGCCTTCTGTCATCACTGGCTGGATGGTGCAGCCTTGGTCCTAACATGGTGATGGGTTTCAGAGCACAGCCCTGAGGGGGTCTTATCACACAATCTACTCAGATCACACTGCTCCCCTGAAATCTGTGGGAGGTTCCACACTGCACTTAGAATAAATTCAGATTCATATCATGGCCTTCATAGTACCACACAAACCAGCAACAACTGTCTCCTGCCACATGTCCTGCGGGCTGCCCTGCACTCCATGACGCCATCCTTCTCCATGTTCCTCAGTCTGCCAAATTTCTTCCCACATTACCATGCCTCTACTTCCCCAGACGATAGCCTGCTCAGCTCCTTTTCAGCCTTCAGTCTCTCCTGGGAGGAGCCCTCCCCTCCAGCAACCTCAGGTATCCTCCCTTTCACCAATGCTAACACCTTTCATCATGTGACCCTATTTGTCTCTGCCAAACTTCTTACTGTTCAAATTATTTTGTTTGGGGGGATAAGGGGAGAGGGACAAATTGGGAGATGGGGATTAACATATACACACTACTGTATATAAAATAGATAACTAATAAGTAACCTACTGTATAGCACAGGGACTCTACTCAATACTCTGTAATGGCCTATATGGGAAAAGAACTGAAAAAAGAGTGGATTTATGCATATGTATGGGCTTCCCTGGTGGCTTAGACGGTAAAGCATCTGCCTGCAGTGTGGGAGACCTGGGTTCGATCCCTGGGTTGGGAAGATCCCCTGGAGAAGGAAATGGCAACCCACTCCAGTACTCTTGTCTGGAAAATTCCATGGACTGAGGAGCCTGGTGGGCTACAATCCATGGAGTTGCAAAGAGTCAGACTCGACTTCACTTTCATGCATATGTATAATTGATTCACTTTGCTGTACACCTGAAACTGGGCTTCCCTGATGGCTCAGAGGTTAAAGCGCCTGCCTCCAATGCAGGAGACCCAGGTTCGATTCCTAGGTCGGGAAGATCCCCTGGAGAAGGAAATGGTAACCCACTCCAGTATTCTTGCCTGGAGAAATCCCATGGACAGAGAAGCCTGGTAGGCTACAGTCCATGGGATCACAAAGAGTCGGACACGACTGAGCAACTTCACTTTCTTTCACTTTCACACCTGAAACTAACACAATACTGCAAATCAACTGCAAAAAAAAGCTTTAAATAAATAAATGTTTTTGTTGTCTGTCTCCCACACAGGAATATTAGTTCAGTGAGGATGGGGGCACAGTGTTTCTGGCCCTTTGGGACAGTGCCCAGTCCATGGTAGGTTTTCAGTGGCCAGGAGTCACTTAATTAATACATTTTTGTTGAATAAATGAAGGTATGAACATCAGTGGTGGCTCTCTGTAGTTTATGCCTTTATTATTCAACAAACATTTCTTTCTTGTTTTAAGCATGTTCTTATATTTCAGGAGGGGCTCAGCAACACTGGCAACACCAAAGACACATTCAGGAAACTCAAAAACCCACGTGTGCCTTTCCTAACACTGCTAACGACTTCTCAGGAGCAGGCATTGAAGACTTGCGCATGATCAGGACTGCATTTAAGGCAGCCAGCTTATTCCAAAGATGTATTGTTCAAAGTTTGACTATTTGGAGTCACTGGTCACCGAGGTGAACATTCCCACTTCAGTTCTGATGGAGAAGAAGGAAATGCATATTAATTAGCAGCATGGGAAATGGCAGTGCCACGGAATGACCCGCTGGGTCCTAACATTTCCCTTTGAAGATGTACGTGTTTGTCATTTTCACTTTCCTCGAACCTCTTAACCAAACTGTGGAGACTTCATCTCAAAAGAAGATATTTATCTTAATAAAGAGACACAGATGAGAAACGTGGTGCAGCTCCCTCTATAATTACTTAGCATGCTAAACAGCAGGGCAGAGAAATGTTATCTTTTAAGTTTATTCAACAAATAGGGGATGCGTGTGGGAGGACTGAAAAGGGTAAACGTCAATAATATATGTATTTCTTGCAGCTGCTGAGAGAGATGAATTCTACACATTTACATTTTCTTTGTTGTATTTAAGGGCAAACTTGAGCCTTGAAGCAAAGGAAAGAAAACAATGCAAACTAAATTTTCTTTCCTACAGTCTACTGTATGTCTTTAGGTAGGCAATCTTTCCTCTGCCAGCTTCCCAAATACGATACCTCCTTCAGTCTGACAATAATGATCTTAAATTTCCCCAAAGCTTAATTATGCTTGAACAGGTTTCTTTCAGACTTCAGATTCTGACCTCCCCTTTCTTGGAGCATTTCTTTTAGAAACTTGCTATTATAAATTCTTTCTGTGAACTTTTGAGATGTAAATCTTCTGCAACCAGGAATGCCTTTCTCAAGGACCTAGGAACCATCTTTGAAATGGTATCATTAAGAAAGTGCCCCACCTCTGGGAGGGTAGGAACCAAGTTTCCTAAGTAAACCCTTGTGTTCTAATCACAGAGGTAATCCAATCCCCCTGAGTCCTCTAGCACTTTCTGCTAGCTTATCCCAGAGTTTAAAACTCTCCCTGCCTTTTGTTTCTGTCCAGTTCAATCTTGCCTATTTAATTTCCTGTGATGCAATTTGCTTTTAATAGGTCACGCATGCCCTTAGAATTTTCTAGTTATACATGTGAAACTCTGGACAACCCATCTGACCAAAGATGATTAAGGATGCTGAAAAACTCAGGAATTTGGCTACAGGAAGCAGGGAGCACTTTCCCTGTTCAAGCTTTTAGTCAAGGGATCCCTTTTAATGAAGAGAACCCATTTGATGGTGAATGACCCACTCTGGAATGATGCTTTTCAAGGGATTTTTAGGAAGAGGAAGAACTAAGCATAGCAAGGGATAGAAGGTAGTCATCAAGATAAATATTCTCTCTAGATTCAGAATTCTTATGCTCTGGCTATTATACTTACATTTTTTCACTTGTAAAAGAGGGATAATTGTATTTCTGATAAGCCTGTTCATAGGATTCAATAAAACAGATCATATATATCCAATGCTTAGAATAAACACCAGTAAAAGATGCATCAATGTTAATTTCTATCACTACCAACCATCATCATTATTATTCAACCTGTTACTGAATAGGGGAATGACTTTAAGACAGTAACTTTCCATTTGGGTACCACAATTTCCTAACGCTGTACTAACGGGTTAGACCAGAGAAGTCCAAGTTCAGTCTGTGGTTCTAATGAGGAGGTGGCTGTTGGACTAATGGGTCAGTGCCCATTAATGACACAGGTGACATCCCGGAGGGAGGGAGGAAAGAAACAGAGCGTTGGATAGAAAAGAATGAGAGCCAGCCAACAGGGTAATTTCAGAGCACTGGGCCCTAGGTCTTGATGGTTGGAAGCCCAGCTCCGTCACTTACTAGCTGAAGCAAGTTAATTACCTCTCTGAAAAAAAAATGAGGTAATTGTATCGGCTACCAACCAGATGCATTCCTATAGCATAGAAAGGAGATGGAGAGGAAAGAGAAACAAAAGCTCTCCTCTCTTGGGGCCACTCGGCTAAGAGGTCTCGTCACTGATGGGACCTTGGAGGCAAACCACAACCCTGGTTAACTTTCACTTACTGCTGGGGCTGCTCAAACCTCTTCAGGGGCTGGGGGAGGGAGGAAACACTATGAAATCTAACAGGCAGCCACGCGAGGAGGAACAGTGTCCTCAGACGTGTTCAAAGTTGCTTACAAACTGCTTTCTGAATTTGAAGGTCAAGTTGGCAAAATGAGAAATGAAAACAGGACCTGCATTAGAATCAATTAATTCTAGAAATGGGGCAATTGATATTACTTGGACCATGAGTTCATGTGTCTCTGTCTCAGTCTCTCTATCTCTTTCAGTCTCTCATCTCCCTTTCCCTCCCTCACTCGATCCTCCCTTTTGTTCTGCCTGCACAGCATTTATTTCTCTATCTATTTCCTTTTGAATTCCTGCTCTTTAAATTTTGATTTTCGGGGATGCATTAGTACCATTTTCATATTAACAATAAAAGTTCATATTTTTACCATCTACTAAAGCACTTAGTGCAGATCCATCTGACTATCTTTCTGCAGAAAAAAAAATTACCAAAATGAAATCAATTTGTATAAACTGTTTTTTTTAAAATATCATCTTCCATCAAGGATCCCACCTTTCCATTTCAGTAAATTTTCATTCCATGTGATACCCTGACCACATTCAGTTTCCCCAACTGATGACAAGAGTGTTCTGTACAGCTGTTTGTTCAAACTAATATTCTGTCCACGATGATGCATCACATGTGCTTGTTATGACCCCTCCCTTGCTTTTAAACCAGTAGAGTGATTTTTAAATGATACATATTTGTGGAAGAGATTTTCAGAGCATTTAGACATTGGCAGATTCTTCTTAATGATCAAGACTCTGAGTTTGAACTTAAAAAAATAAAGGCTCAATATTAACCATTTTCTTTTATAATGGGTTTTAAATCTGTAAATATCACAAATATATCAAATGGAGTGAATCAGCCTTCCACATAATGAAATTCACTCTTCTGTACCTAAGGTAGCTGAGTGCACAGTTACTCTATGGCACCAGAGCCAGTTCCAAAAAAAAAAAAAAGACAACACATCGTCTTGGGTTTTGTGATCCCTACTTTGCTGGTGAACCACACCTTCCTCAGAAGAGGAGATGAGACTTGACTCAGCTCTTTCTCAACCACTACCATCTGTTCTCTGGGTAGATTCATAAGCCAGCATGGCGTCTGGTGCCAAGGTACCAAACCATCTCATCTGAGTGATGGATGCGGACAGTGATGGATCAGCAGATGACCACTCACCATACACCGCGATGGTCTTCGTGTCTTGCAGGATGGCATTCCCAGCTGAGACCTGCACTGTGATGGTGTTCATCCCTTCAGAAGTAAACTTGAATGCTATGCTTCCCTCCAAGGTGATCAGGGGCTAAAGCAAATGAGGACATAGAGTGAGGGGAGAGATTTTCAGTTACACCCAAGATAGGCACCAACTCTGAACCACCAACAAGCTCCTTAAATTAGCGGAGGCTCTTTCCGGGGCAGCCCCTGTGTGCCTGACTCCACCTATGCCTCCCTATTACCTCGAGTCCAGTCCAGAAAGGGACTACCAGAGAAGAAACTCTACTCATTCCTGAATCTGACACCTCTCTTCTGCTACAGTCCTGACTCAGGACTGGGGAGATCATTAGGTCTTGCCTGCTGGTAGGGTGTCTCTCTGTTGATAACCTACTCATCAAGCAGATCCCTTAATCCAAGGCAACATTAAAATCAGGCCAAAAGAAGGGGCTCATATGAATCCAGATTTAAGCCAGTCACTGAAAGTGTATAAGCTGCCAGTGCTTCTCTCCAGGGGGCGCTGCTTACATAAAATTACAATGGAACGCAGCGACCGTGGACACCAAAACTACAGTAGGTAGATGGGTGTTGGCCTTGTGTGGCTTGGTTTGCTCTGAGAAGCCCCATCAGCAATTTCCTGGAAGGAGCTGCTATAGAAACAGGTACTAATTGGATCGTGGTTTGAGGACTCAAAAAAAAAAAAAGATTTGGATCAGCTCCTGTAATGAAACTGGACACCAGGGTCCTGGGGGAAAGGATTATTAGCCTCCTGACCTCCCTCCACTCACTCCCCACAAACAGTTCATTCCTGTCTTTTCTTTAATTAATTCAAAAATCAAAATTCATTTAACTCCCTGTGTAGCAGAAGGTAGACTAAAGCCCAGCATAAGAAGTCTGCTTAATTGAATCTGTTGAGAATTTAGTTTTCTGCTAAAAGCTTAAAAAAAGAAGCAGCAGCAAATAAGTTATTTAATAGTTTCACCTCCTAGTACTAGCATTCAAGCAAGTAACACAGATTTCTCTTCTCCTGTGGATAGTGGGCCCAATCTGGACCCAATTTGCATGTACAGTTTCAGAAGAAATAAAAAAGGGCTTCTTTTCAGTTGATTTATGTCAGCAGGAGAGGTGAGAGATTCCTTTGTCTGTCAGGCACACAGCAGGTCTGGTGTCAGGAGAGGTTTATCCCTGGGCTTGTGTGAAATTATGGCTCCAGTTAAACCCAACATTCAGCTCTGGGGTAGAAAGAGATTTGTATTCACACAAGATGCATTGCATTTGAAGAGCAAAGTTATAAGTAACGGCACCTCTGCTGGAAGAAGATGAAGCTCTCCATTTAGAGCCATTGGTCTGGGTCCTCTAGGGAAGATGATGCCAGGCTTCAGTTCTACTGCCTTCACTGACATTTGCAAGCAAATTTTAATTTCTGAGGATGGAGGGAGTTCCAAACTGCATCAGAGCGTGCAGCCTGGTATGCGGGGAAGAAAAACCCAGGCAGGCATGAGAAAAGCCATGGATCTGCATGAAGTAACTGAGTGAGACTGGAGGAAGCCACTTCATCTGTGTCCTCCTCACTTTTCTCATCGGTAAAACGAAGGACTTGGGGTACATGAGATCTAAGGTCTCCACTGATTTTGAACTTGCTGCTGACTTTGGATCACAGGGAGTGTTTGGAGGAAACATAAAGCAGGAAGCTGAGCTAAAGAAGGGGTCGTTTCTGATCCAGGCTGGGGAGTTATGGGGTGGAGGGGCCATAGGGCAGGGTGGGCCATGTCTGATCAAGAATAGAGAACAAGGGGCGAGGGGCGGGCTGCACAGACATCTGTGGCTCTTGTCTGTCTGGTGTCCACTGTTCTCTTCTTTTGAGGGCCATTCCCTCCCTTCTCTTGGTCTAGACGGATCTAGGAAGGTTGACTTGAACAGCTCTGTTTCTGCCACGAGCACCGTGATCAAGGCATGGCCGGTATTATTACTCTGTTCCAAGACTCCTGTTAGAATTTTGGCAAAGATGGCTCATTTGCTCCACTGAGCTGTGACAACATAAAGCTCAGGCTGCTGCTGAGGGTCACTGCAGAGTAAAGCCCATGTGGAGAAGAACCCTGACTCACAGGAAGGCAGGGGTAAGAGGGAGGGGTGTAGATGTGAGAGAGACAGAGACATACTGAAGGGATGACTGAGGCACTCAGAGCCTGCCATTCCTGAGGTTGCCACAACTCCTGGACTCTTGAGTTAGGATAAGTCATGTCTTTCCCTTTATTGCTTCAAGAGGAGCCACACAGACCCTGCATGGAAAGCCGACTCACCTCGGTGTTGTTCCCGTACCACCACACGTAAGTGAGGGTGCCCACTTGGCTGGGCCACAGCACGGCGGTGGCGTTGACCTCTTTGTTCTTCGTGGTGACAAAGGGAAGAGACAGGTGAACATGCTCCAGGGGACCTGAGGCACAAGAGGAGAGAGGAGGCATGGAGAGGGAAGAGCTCTCTCTGCTTTGCCTTCCCTGCTCTTAATTCACAATCCTTCCAGAAGCCCCTAAAACATCAGTTGTGTTCCTGGACGGAAGTGCTCAGGTGCCACCCCTACTCTGGGGGAAAGGGATATATTGAGAACAATTGTGTCTTCATCCTTTCCATTTACAGATCTTTCTTCCAGGTCCAAATCCTGAGTTATTTCTGTGTAAAAGCTTAAAAAGTTACAAGTAATTGATGAAGTCCTTAAAGGAACAGGAATAATATGAGATTTC
The DNA here is from genome assembly GCF_029407905.1 of Bubalus kerabau. Lineage (NCBI taxonomy): Eukaryota > Metazoa > Chordata > Mammalia > Artiodactyla > Bovidae > Bubalus > Bubalus kerabau. The sequence continues at coordinate 29,819,219 of NC_073645.1, forward strand.
ACAGGGAGACGCAAAGTGTTTCCAAGAAACCTCCCAGAATCCATGTTGGGTGGGGTTGGGGATGGCTATTATACAAATCCCCAAAACTTTATACATGTAATTATTTTGTATTCTTTATTGGATTTTAAAGATGCATGTGAGTGTATGTAAATGTGTATGTTTGTGTATAACTGTGTGTGCGTGTCTGTGTAGCCTCCTGGTTAGGTAAGCACAGGGCTGAGCTGAGCCTGTCCAGGACAAAGACAGGCATGAGGGGGCAGAGAGAGAGTTCTGTGGTCCTCAGGTTCTCAGGATGCACTCAGCTGAAAAGTAGGATGATTCTACCTATAGAGTCCCAGTGGACCAGAAACTTCAGTCAGATGTACAAACCCACAAAGATAACAGTATCCTTTTCTGGAGAACCACTAGACCTACCCTAGGATCCCCTGACTTTCTCTTCAAGTCACTGTTACCAGACAAAATGCATTCTCCTTTGAGGGGAACATGGCAAAAATCCACCACCACCACCTGTATTCATGAGACAGAGAAGAAAGTGGCACTCAGGCCTTTGCACCTGCTTTAATCACTGTCCCCTCTTCTAGTTGACCATATGATGCATTTTCTAGAGTAAGTCTTTGACCTCTTTCTCCCTCTATCTTCTTTTCTGCTGAGGGATACCATCGACACTCTGACCTTCAACTATGAACCACATGCTTAGGGCTCCAAACCACCTTCTTGATGCCAGAATCAGTTTATTTGTGCTCAGTCATGTCCAACACTTTGCAGCCCTATGGACTGTAATCTGCCATGCTCCTCTGTCCATGGAATTTTCCAGGCAAGGATACTGTAGTGGGTTGCCATTTCCACCTCCAGGGGATCTTCCTCACTCAGGGATTGAACTCACATCTCTTGCATCTCCTGCATTGGCAGGCAGGTTCTTTACCACTAGCACCACTTTGGAAGCTCCCAGACTCAATTAACAGCCAGATATTCCTATGAAATATGCTGCCTCCCCCCACCCCCCACCATTCTGTATACTTCAATCTTGATGAATAACACCAGTGTTAATCCAGGGGAACAACCCAGAAGCAGAAAGTCAGTCTTGATTCCTTATGTCTTTGCTGCCCACATCCATTTAGGAAACCACTGATTTGGTTTCATAAATTCTCTCTCAGAGCTCTTTGCATCCTGCCCTCGTTCCTACACTATACACCCGTCTCACCTGAAGGAGTAGAACTTTCTCATGGAGAGCCAGACATCATGGAATGAGAGTCAAGTGGGCCTTAGGAAGCATCACTATGAACAAAGCTAGTGGAGGTGATAGAATTCCAGTTGAGCTATTTCGAATCCTAAAAGATGATGCTGTGAAAGTGCTGCACTCAATATGCCAGCAAAAAACTCATCAGTGGCCACAGGACTGAAAAGGTCAGTTTTCATTCTAATCCCAAGGAAAGGCAATGTCAAAGAATGTTCAAACTACTGCACAACGGCACTTATCTCATATGCTAGAAAAGTAATGCTCAAAATTCTCCAAGCCAGGCTTCAACAGTACATGAACTGTGAACTTCCAGATGTTCAAGATGGATTTAGAAAAGGCAGAGGAACCAGAGATCAAATTGCCAACATCTGCTGGATCATCAAAAAAGCAAGAGAGTTCCAGAAAAACATCTACTTCTGCTTTATTGACCACACCAAAACCTTTGACTGTGTGGATCACAATAAACTGTGGAAAATTCTCAAAGAGATGGGACTACCAGACCACCTGCCTGCCTTCTGAGAAATCTGTATGCAGGTCAGGAAGCAACAGTTAGAACTGGACATGGAAAAACAGACTGGTTCCAAATCAGGAAAAGAGTATGTTGAGGCTGTATATTGTCACCCTGCTTATTTAACTTATATGCAGAGTACGTCATGAGAAATGCTGGGCTGGATAAAGCACAAGCTGGAATCAAGACTGCCAGGAGAAGTACCAATAACTTCAGATATCCAGATGGCACAACACTTATGGCAGAAAGCGAAGAACTAAAGAGCCTCTCGGTGAAAGTGAAAGAGGAGAGTGAAAAAGCTGGCTTAAAACTCAACATTCAGAAAACTGAGATCATGGCATTTGGTCCCATCACTTCATGGTAAATAGATGGGGAAGCAATGGAAACAGTGACAGACTTTATATTTTGGGGCTCCTAAATCACTGCAGATGGTGACTGCAGCCATGAAATTAAAAGACGCTTGCTCCTTGGAAGAAAAGTTACAACCAACCTAGACAGCATATTAAAAAGCAGACATTACTTTGCCAACAAAGGTCTGTCTAGTCAAAGCTACGGCTTCTACAGTAGTCATACATTTCCTTATAGTTGGACTGTAAAGAAAGTTGAATGCCAAAGAATTGATACTTTTGAACTGTGGTATTGGAGAAGACTCTTGAGAGTCCCTTGGACTGCAAGGAGATCCAGCCAGTCCATCCTAAAGGAAATCAGTCCCAAATACTCACTGGAAGGACTGATGCTGAAGCTGAAACTCCAATACTTTGGCCACCTGATGTGAAAAACAAACTCATTGGAAAAGACCCTGATGCTGGGAAAGATTGAAGGTAGGAGGAGAAGGGGACGACAAAGGATGAGATGCTTGGATGGCATCACTGACTCAAAGGACATGAGTGTGAGTAAACTCCAGGAGTTTGTGACGGACAGGGAGGCCTGGCATACTGCAACGCATAGGGTTACAAAGAGTCGGACATGACTGAGCAAATGAACTGAAGTGAACTTAACTAAACCTTTCCCCATTCTAATCCACCCTCCTGCTCTGTGTGTCAAAGCCTGCCTCCCTCGATAATACATAAACTGGGGACTTCCCTGGTGGTCCAGTGGCTAAGACTCCACACTCCCAATGCAGGGTGCCCAGGTTTGATCCCTGGTTGGGGAACTAGCCCAATGTGCTACAACTAAAGATCCCATGTGCCACAACTAAATAAACAAAGATTTAAAAAGTAATACATAAGCTAGACCAAGTCCCAGATGGCCCCATCACTTAGAATAAAACATACGGTCCAGGGCAAGGGCAGAGCAAGTACAAAGACTCAGAGGAGGAGGGGGATCTCCATGTTGGAGGAATAGTGAGAAATGGAGAAAAAAATGGAGGGAAAGTGTAGAAGACGATGAGATCTCAGAGATAATCAGGACATAGAGCACACTGGCCTTTAAGGCCCAGAAAGATGTATGTGTGTGTTTGTGTAAGTTCTTTCTTGCATATGTATAAGTACACATTATACATTCACGCAATGTATAGCAATGACTATGTGCCTTCTCACCCTCCAACTTGTTGTGAGAGTGATATTTCTAGAAAGTGATGCTAATCACGTGCTCAAAATGAAAATTTCCATTATATAATAATAATATTAAGATAGCTAACATACACAGATCTCAAATTTGTGAGATAGAGAACACAGGCTGAAAACTTTTGGAGGGACAAGTCCTTCGTATTCATCTTTATATATATAGAAAATTGTATGGACAGAGGAGTCTACAGTCCATGGGGCTGCAAAGAGTTGGGCACGACTAAGTGACTGAGCACACACACAGAGATGTGTGCTGCGTGGACAGAGGAGTCTGGTGGGCTGTAGTCCATGGGGCTGCAAAGAGTTGGACATGACTAAGTGACTGAGTACACACACAGAGATGTGTGCAGGTCCTGAGACATAGCAGGCGTTGCGTTATTGGCTGAGTCACTGAACAAAACAGGGTATCAAAGAGTTGGACACGACTTAGTGACTAAACAACAAAGTGAACAAAAACATAATTTCCTGTTTCTGCTTTTGTCTGTGTTTTCCTCTCTTTATAGATCAGAGGCTGGGAGACCAGGAGAACAGAACTAATTTTCTGGTTTACAAGCCATATGATAAGAAGTAGTTGATCATAAGTCAGAATTGTTCAATGAAATAATAAAAGGGTAACATTTACTGAGCGGTGGCTGTGTACCACATAGTCTGTGAACGACTTCGTGTTCTCATTTAATCTTCATAATAACCTTATGAAGTAGGCACTATTATCAGCTCCATGCAGAGATGAACTAACAGAGGCAGGTCACCTTCCTTCACTCCAGGGTGTGAACCAAAACAGTTCAAGTTCAGAGCCTGGGCCAGCTGACAAATGCTTGCTAAGACCCATGTTAACAAAAGAGCTATTAAGACCCGTTACTTACTGATGACTCAGACATGCTGCAGACAGCAAGACATGCTTGTTACACAGGCTCTTGTTTATTGCGCGGCTCCTGCCATCCCTCATCACGTGATGTGCTCCAGCAGGTGCCCTGTCCCACCTGAGGACCTTACTTACACACCTTGCTGATGGCACCTGTCCCCTCCTCTGTGACACTCCTCCTGACTCCCCAATCAGAGTTACAGGAATCAGCTAGAATGTGAGAACTAGACAAGCTCAGGGAGACCAGCCATTTCCATCCTAAAAGGGTTCATCTTGGTCTCTCTTGAGCATTCAATAATTTTTAAAGTCCCAAAGGTCAAAATAAGGATAATGTCTGTGCGTCCTCTTAATGACAAAGTTGAATCTTGCTCCTGAAATATGGTCGTCCCTTCACTCCGTAGTTTCTGCATGCTGGGTGTCAGGCATTAGTCTAGGTGCTGGGACACCTGGCCCTTGATGGTGCTTATGTATTGTTGAGGGAGGCAGTGAATGCAAGGAGCAGGGCTAGTGAGAGCATGCTATTTTTGATGGGTGGTCAAGCAAAGTCTCTCAGAAGCAATGCCATTTGACCAGTCACCTGAAAAACATGTATGCGTGCACCATGTATCTCCTCGGGAAGCTCCAGGGTAAGGGTAGGGTACAGACCTTGAGAAGGAGGTGGCCTGTCAGGTATGAGGATAGCAGGAAACTCAGAAGGTACTTTAGGTGCTGAAGAATGACAATGTGTGATTGTATAACTTTCATCTTGTATATATAGACATACACACACATGCACGCACACACACACACATCATCTGTTCATACAGAGGTGTGGAATTTAGCTCTCAGGTAGCTAAGTCCTCTTGTTTTTTATCTGTTTAATATACCTGATTCCTGTTGCTTCAAAGCCGAGCTTTCAACTCTCATTTTTCTGCACACAGGGATCAACCCTAACGGAACCTTGGAAGTGAAACTCTAACCCCTGGAAGCCTCCGGCTGGCTAGCCACACTCAGCTGAGAGCGGAACAAGCTGACCGATACCGCTTCCTCGGACAGCTGCATGCAATACACAACAAGGACAGCAGGTGGCGCTGTATTATTCCTTATGAATCTCAATGTGGCTGGGAGAACTGGGAAAATTGTGTAGGAATGTTTCCCTTCTCTTTTCTTGTTTGGTCTTCCTGTGCTACAGGGTGCAAGTGATTGTGTGTGTGTGTGTGTGTGCCTCCACACGTGTGCACACATGGACACGTGCTGATCACTCTGACCTGCCTCTAGCATTTGTTCTGAAGACCTACATGTCATATTGCTGTTTGTCTGAAATGCTGGGCTTCCCTGGTGGCTCAGCGGGAAAGAAACTGCCTGCCAATGCAGGAGACACAGGTCCGATCCCTGGGTTGGGAAGATCCCCTGGAGAAAGCAATGGCTACCCATTCCAGTATTCTTGCCTGGGCAATCTCACGGACAGAGGAGCCTGGTGGGCTACAATCTGTGGGACAAGAGTGGGACACAACTTAGCAACTAAACCAAATCTGAAACATTAAAAAAAAAAAAAAAACTTAATAGAAAAACCAAAAGAAATCCAAATTGTGAAGATAAGATCCTATAACAGAGTATCTCAAACTTCACTGGGCTTGAGGCTTATACTCAGCTGTTGAAGGCAGAGTATGTCACTTTAGGCAGCTGTCACTTTAGGCCCTGAAGAATGTCCATGTGTGTTCATATAACTTCCTTCTTGCATATATATATATACATACACACTTACACACACACACACACACACACACACACACACATCATCTGTTCATACAAACGTGCAGGATTTAGCTCTCAGATTGATGCCACACTTCCAGAAATTCTAGTCCGGTAGGTCTAGGAAGGGGATCAGGGCACTACATTTTTATCATTTGATTCCAGGGCAGGAGGCTTCTTAACCACATCTTACAAAGCCTCGGTCTGACATTCTCTGGCCAATAAAATGACCGTGTGATAACAACAAAGCTACAAAGGTTTTCAAGAAACTGATCACTTTACCCTAAGCTGGGGACAGAAAGATATCTGTAAAGGACATCTCGGTAACAGGGTAGTTGAGGAGAGAGGGTCAGGAAGTATCGGAAACCGCCCCCCCTCACCTTTTTTCCACCTCCTATTCTGCAAGTTTGCAAAATCTTCAGTGATTTTTTCTTTTTTTTTTTATGCAAGACTGGCTGAGAGAGGGCAGCTTTCTGAACAGAAATCTACATGTCCTCTAAATTCTCAGTCCCCTGCAGCTGAAGGCAAACCTGGCTGCATCCCAGGTCTCATTAGTTCGTAAGCTAGCAGAGAACAGTGAATGCATTCCCCAGGGGATTCTCGGCTGTCAGGATACAGCGGATTACCCGGCTGCCCCCAGAGAGCTGCCCAGCCCTACGTTACAGCAGGAACATCATCTCCACTTGCTTCTGATGACCTTTGCAAACCAGTACTAAAGAACCTCTGATTTAGAATCAAAGCATATTTCTGAACTGGAAAGAAGAGGTAGTGTGTGTATAAGAGAGGCTGTGCGGCTTTTAGGAAGAGCCCTGGGTACAGGGGAGGAGGACTGGGTGAGGGGGTGGAGGGCAGGCTAGGGGAGCTGAACTGAGCTTTTGCTCAGAACCCACTAAGTACTGATGCACCTGCTGCATCATAATGGAAAATCAAGCTTGGCCAGTTGGCAGGGCACAGCATAAGATGCTTTATAGAACCTTTGGGAAATAAGACGTGCATTCCTTATGTGATGGAGGAGAAAAACTAGCTTCAAAGCAATGCATGACTTGGCCAGGAGTTCAGGCCAGCATCTCTGCTTAACAAGAGCCAGCTTGTGCAGCACCAGCTTCTGTTTTTCCTACAAAGCCATATATCCCTTCCGTCACTGTGGCACTCAAAATCGCCATGCTACCCTCCACATTTCAGATTTGGGGGAATGGAAGTCAATTATGATTTCACCATGACTTCCTCTTAGTATAAAATAGTGTCAAATCACAGTACTTCTATAATCTTTGCTTTTACCATCTGAAAGAAAGGCCAAATGTTGCCCAAGATGGTAGATGTGTGAGGATAACCAAAGATGTTCATGCGTGAATGCTAAGTCTCTGTAAGTGTACATAAATCTTTGCAGTCCTATGGACTATAGCCCACCAGGCTCCTCTGTCCATGGAATTCTCCAGGCAAGAATAGTGGAGTGGGTTGCCATGCCCTCCTCCAGGGGAATCTTCAGGCACAGGGATCATACCCATGTCTCTTATGTCTCCTGCATTGGCAGGCAGGTTCTTTACCTCCAGAGCCACCTGGGAAGCCCTAAAAAATGTTCATACATACGGTAAAACACAACGGGTCTTTTAGGAGAGAAGCCCTAGCAAAGCTGTTAGAACCTGCTGGTACTGCTCATGTTGTGGTTTTTAAATATATGTGAGAAAAAAGAAACTTAAAACATAATCCTGCTTTCCTACAGTTAGTATAAAAGTTAATTTTTATCCCCAAGACCAGGCTTAGAAAGGGGTCCCCTGATATGAGTTCTGCTTATTCAATCACTCGACCCAAGATGAGTCTGATAAAATTAGAATCAGAACACAACACTTTCCATCACAGATCATCTGCTACTGAGGTTGAGGTCAAATCGCTCAAGCCATTCAATCAGCCTAATGAGACAAAAAGAAATTGCAAGTGAACAAAACAGCTTGTTTCTTTCAGAAATCTTGGCCTCCGCAACCCTTCATCTGGAACAGAGGTGAATGTGCTCTTTTCCTTCCCGGGATTCAGTAAGCCCAGGAGAGAGTGGGAGAGGGAGGTTCCCTCATGCGATATGACCGTATGTAGGGTGATGAAGAGTCCACAGGGCAGATCAGGGCAGGGAGCTGTGGTTGACTATGGGAGACCCTGAGAAACTGAGATGGCAAGCTGCTGCTGAATTTTAAATCATTATTGACACATGCTTAGAGTCCAGGGATGTTTGATACATATATGGGGCATGGAATATAATAACTGAGATTCTTCAGGAGAGTAGATCTCTAACAAAACCTCAAAGAATAAGCTGTGTGGAATGATAACTGCCAGGCAGGCAACCATTCTCAGCTGTCACTTGTGTGGCAATTTATTTTTGTTACTATTAACCAAGGTTTGTGATGTAGTTTTAAAGTATCTGGGACTTCCCTGGTGGCTCAGCTGGTAAAGAATCTGCCTGCAATGCAAGAGACCTGGGTAGGGAAGATCCCCTGAAGAAGGGAATGGCTACCCACTCCAGTATTCTTGCCTGGAGAATTCCATGGACTGTATAGTTCATGGAGTCACAAAGAGTCAGACGTGACTGAGTGACTTTCACTTCACTTTTAAATATTTTAGGATTACTTCTAGCATATTATCACTTGTGCCCCCATAAATACTGAAATAGAGAAGGATTACCGCTCAGTAAGCAGCAACTCCAGGAAGACTGTCTAGGACAGCTCAGGAGCAGCAGTCAGCAGGAAGGGAGCTTGACCCTATGTAGTTGAACAGCTGGAGAAATGCCCTGCCTCTAACCTACATGTGCACATTCCTTCGGGATGATGTACAAAGACATGCGGGGAATAAGGGCTGACGGCGTCCTCTGACCCCCAGCCTACGCTGGCACCTATAATAACCTAGTGACCACGGGCTAGGATTCCAGAGGCAGGGAGAACTGAGTCTGAAGCCTGGCCCTACAGACAGTAGGTCTGCAACCTGAATGGGCAACTTAAGCTTTCTGAACTGCACAGTTCTTTGTAAGTCTTCCTAGGAGTGTCTACTTGATAGGGTTTTTCTGAAAAGAAAGGTCAAACACATAAAGAGTAGGTTTAGCACAAACCCTGGCACATAGTAAGAGCCTAACAAATATTAGCTGAAAGGGGGAGGTGGCATTGGCACAGGCGGCATCTTGCAGAACTCCGCTTAAACTCAAAGAAGGATGGATGGGTTTCTTCAAAGCGCTTGGGTCTTGAGTGTACAGGAGATAAGGATCACGAATGACTGAGAGAGCAGGGAACCTCGTACCGAACAACCTCTTGGGGACCTCGAAATAGTCCTGTCCTCCCGCTGGACCACAGAAGCTTAACAAAGGGAATCTACTTGGTGCCTTGTGTAGCCAGTTTGCTTCAGTGGGCAAGGGTCAAGTAAGAGGCATGGAATACTGCCCAGCCTTAATACTCCTGACCTAGAACTTGGAATTTGAACAAGACCATTCATATGGAGGTTAACTTTCATTTGAAAGTAAGCCATTTCTCCAGCAAACTAAGTAGATCCCCTATGCCTCTTTGGTTTTTCCAGTGGTCATGTATGAATGTGAGAGTTGGACTATAAAGAAAGCTGAGCAGCAAAGAACTGATGCTTTTGAACTGTGGTGTTGGAGAAGACTCTTGAGAGTCCCTTGGACTGCAAGAAGATCCAACCAGTCCATTCTAAAGGAGATCAGTCCTGGGTGTTCCTTGGGAGGACTGATGTTGAAGCTGAAATTTCAATACTTTGGCCACCTGATACGAAGAGCTGACTCATTTGAAAAGACCCTGATGCTAGGAAAGATTGAAGGTGGGAGGAGAAGGGGACAACAGAGGATGAGATGGTTGGATGGCATCACCGACTCACTGGAGATGAGTTTGGGTAAACTCTGGGAGTTGGTGATGGACAGGGAGGCCTGGCGTGCTGCAGTCCATGGGGTCACAAAGAGTCAGACATGACTTAGCAACTGAACTGAACTGATGCTTCTTTGGAGACAACCATACACCCTAGCATAAGAGGCATTCACAGCAAAACTTTTTTTTACCAAACACAGCTTAGGAGTTACCTTTGTTTCATTAGGAACCCTCTGAATTGCTCAATGGGGAGAAAACTTTAACAGTTTTTGAAATTACTTCTTAATGCAGCTTCCTTTACACTGTCTACCCTCTTTTGTGTAACACCACTTTCTAAGACCAAATCATCAGAGCAAATCTAGAAAACGTACTTAAAAAACAAAGGAAAACAAAAGTCTAACATGGTTACTATTAGTCAGATAAAACAAGGAAAGAGAAGAATAAGCAGATAGGGAGAAATCCCATTACTTGTGATAATTTGGATTGTTCTAAAACATCTCTACCCAAAAAACCCTCACAAATCCATATTAAATCAACCAGCTCAGCAGGTTGTTCAGGCTCGGCACAGACAAGCAGTATCATCTCTAAGAAGCATCTAAAGAGGCAGAATCAGTGCAAGAGAACAGTGTGAAGCAAACCAGAGCCCAGGTCATTCAGTCATGCCCTGGTTTCTTGCTTTCTCTGCACTTGGTTCTCTCAGTCTCCTTTCCTCACCTGCTAAAATAACTAAGGGGCTTCTTCTAGATCCCTGATTTGGATTATATTTTTCAAAGGACACAATATGTAAGATATGTCATAAACCAACAACAGTAATAACATACAAGTTACATGTAAGTACAGGACGGCGCTGTCAGACCCCAGACTGTTGTCCACCTGCACGGTCACTCGGAAAATGCCCACATTGTGATAGACGTGTTTGATCCCATCTTCCATGGAGCTGAGGTTGACATAAGACACTGCGATGCCATCCCCGAAGTCCACCTGGATGAGTGTCCTCTGGACGTCACCCTGAAAGACAACACCAGAGGAAGGGGGATCAGTGCGTGGCTGTTGCTTCTCCAGGGCTGAGGCTTATCAGAGCCCCAACTCAGGGATAAGGCAGCCTCCGCTCTGTCCTGCAGCTGGGAGCCTGTGTCTGTGTGACGGGATCCTTGTGAAATTCCCTGGGAGACAGGAGTTTACGAAAATGGATACTCTCCAAACCTGAAAGACACCAACTCCCAGAAGTTCTAAGGTTTGGAAAATTGTTTGATTATCAGCTCCAATTTGATATTCATTTCCTCTGAAGGCTTTGTTTACAGTCTGATCATCACATGAATAAAAGGTTTACATACAGTTTTAAAAATTCAGCCTACCTGACACTCTCAACGGTCACTTCCCATGTGTTCAGGATCCCCACATTTCTGTCTTTATTTCTGGTTCCCTAACTGTGTTGGAGAAAGGACAGGGGACACCTTGCCTTACACCTTACATGACACTGGACTCAGCCCTATTATTATTGACATTTAAGATAATGATGGCTAATTCTTTTATACGTCAATGTTCTCTACTATCAAAATGATCTCACTTTATTCTTTATGGAATCTCAGTCTGGAGAAAAAAGCAGGCAATGTTTGTCCTCTTTACAGATGAGGAAGCTGAAGTGAAAGAAGGTTTAACCATTTGTTCAAGGTTACTGCAGCTGGTTAGCTGCAGCAGTCTTGGGACTTGAACCCATCTCCTTGGACTTGCATTTCATTCACTATAGGTGGGTTAAGCATTGACAGCTCATCTGGGCTCAAATCCTGTCATTTCATTAACCAGCTGGATGACTCATGTATGTCAAGCAGTCTCCTTTGGTCTCAGTTACCTAATCTGTGAAATGGGCATAATAGTGTCTTCCTATCTTAACTCAAAGAGTTATTATAGAAGGCATGTGAGTCATCAGTAACCTGTACAATTTGATACCAAAATGAATGACTGTAAAAACAATGCAGCTATGAATGATCTGCTATATCCCTTTGAAAGCTTGACTGAAGTCATGATTCTAAATTTCCCACAAGTAGGCAGGAGAAGATAAAGTCTGCTTTATAAAATCCCAGACCTGCTAAAAAAAAAAAATAGCTTGTGAAATTAGTTGAGATTCTTAAAGAACAAATTTTCTTAGAAAAACTGACAACACCCAGCATCCCTCAGAGATAACTCATCCTTTAATAAGTTGTGTGTGTGTGTGTGTGTGTGTGCGTGTGTGTGTGCACGTGTGCATCTGTTTTGTTAGCTTTCTCCATTTGGGGCAGAGTGGGGGAAGAAAACAAAAAAACCTTTGAACTAGAAATGTATTTTCGATTAAGTAAGGTTCATACGGTATCATATTTTTTGAAAAGGGCAAGTTTAAAATGTCGACATTTAAAAGATTAATTCACAGGGAAAGGAAAAGCAGTTCAAATCCTCTGAATCTATGCGACCTACTCTTCTGATCCGTGCCCAGCCAAGCATAGTGTGAGGGTGTACACGGCAGCTAACCCTCTGTAAGTACATGGGCACAAATTCTCCCCTAGGGTGGGAAAAAAGAAACTCCATTCAAAATTCCAAAACAGGTAACCACAAGCCCAGAGGTTGTAAATTACCTGAATTCCCTTTGCTAATAAATACAAATGTCAGCCAAGCTTGCTGACTTGTCCTTCACTTGGACAACCAAACTGGACAGACCAGTTTCTCATTCTGCTTCTGGTCAGTTTCCTCCCATGTTTTCTGGATTTTCAACAGAGCTGTTGCTAGCCAACCGTAGGATGGGCATGGAGGGAGAACCCACATTAAAATCTACTACATTTTGGTGGGGATAAGTGTCTCAGGGAAACACCAGAAGTAGCTAGGGTTAACCAGATTATCTATGGAATGACACTAGCAATATGGTTTCTGAGAAAGAAAGAGGTTGAGAGACAGAGAGGGAAAGAAAGTTACAGGGTTCTTTCTGGAGATAAGAGTGGCCATAAGGTAGGGTTACCAATTGCAAGAAGACAGAAGGGAGATTCATGTCTTCGCTGATTCCACTTTAGTATCTGCTGAGAGAGAGCAGCTACACACATGCCTGGGGTAAGTACAGCTCTGGCTGTCTCAGATGGAGTCTACCTTGCCTTGGTCTCTCTGTCTGGTGTTCATCACTGTCCTGTGGATCTGGACTTAGACCTCTTGTCAGTTACTTGAAACTCCTCCCAAGTTCTGCCTGGATGTCTACTGTCTGACAGCCTGATAGCATTCCTGGTTCTCCCCTACTGACAATGCTCCCTGTCTGGATCACAGGGGAAAGGAGGGAGCTACACAGCCTTTGGGTTAGTGCACCAATAGGGCTGCCATTAGAGCAGAGGGGCCAGGCTTTGAGAGTATAAGGTCAGGTACAAGGATGGAAGGTCTGTCTAGTCAAGGCTATGGTTTTTCCATACATGGTGGTCATGTATGGATGTGAAAGCTGCACTGTGAATAAAGCTGAGCGCCGAAGAATTGATGCTTTTGAACTGTGGTGTTGGAGAAGATTCTTCAGAGTCCCTTGGACTGCAAGGAGAACCAACCAGTCCATTCTAAAGGAGATCAGTCCTGGGTGTTCACTGGAAGGACTGATGTTGAAGCTGAAACTCCAATACTTTGGGCACTTGATGCGAAGAGCTGAGTCATTTGAAAAGACCCTGATGCTGGGAAAGATTGAGGGCAGGAGGAGAAGGGGACGACAGAGGATGAGATGGTTGGATGGCATCACCGACTCAAAGGACATGAGTTTGGGTAAACTCCGGGAGTTGGTGATGGACAGGGAGGCCTGACGTGCCGTGGTTCATGGAGTTGCAATGAGTCAGACACGACTGAGTGACTGAACTGAACTGAACTGAACAAGGATGGAGATACAGATATATAGATATAAGTATACTAGGTTACCACACATCTGAGAGCCCCTGTGGATAAAGACATGAGATCCCCCAATCAAACATGAAGTCCCCAAGGCCTTTGATGTGGGTGGGTACAGACCTCTTAGTACTCTGCAATGTGTGCCAAGAGAATCGAGGGGCCAAGTCTGACAGGTGATTCACCCCTGTTGCTGCTGTCTTGCCCACTTGGGTCAAGACACTGGATCTCGTGCTTTCAGGGGCTCTCAGGTGCTTGGGAAACCTAACACAGCTGTAGCTGCATCACTTTGGGGCTTACTGTCATCAACCTCTAACTTTCTTGGGCTGCTATTACCATCTCAGGCAGGGATACCAATTCCTTTTAGAGAACAAGAAACAGGGCAAAGAAAAGAATGCCTAAGTCCTAGGTCACCATTTGATTAGCCATGCCTGCCTTGCTTTAATAGGCTTTCTGGTCATTCATTCATTCAGCCAGCTGACAGATACTTTCAGGTGTCTTTCTTGTGTCAAGCCCTAAATGGGGAAAATTATGCCAAGAAATTATAATCGACCAAACAAAACAGATGTGGTCCCCACTTTCTTGAGCAAAGAGACTGCTAGTGAGATAAATAGACTTCAACAATTATGCAAATAAAAAGTTATTCTAGGGGATGATGTGAAAGAGAGATCCATGGTGCTGTAAGCTTGTATAGTAAGCTTGTTCAGTAGGGAGAGGTGGAGAGTTGAAAATTTGACCCAAATGAAAACTTCAAGAAAGGCTACCCAGAAGGAGTGATATCTGAGCTGAGAAGGAAAAGAAATTAATGAAACAAAGAACATGAGCAGGTGATATGGAGGTGAGGAGTCCAGGCAATGGGGGGCAGAGGGAACTGGGTGTACAAGGGCCCTGTGGCAGAAGATGGTGGTACAGTTAAAGGAAGCTGATGATACAGACACAGTAGGAACATGTGAAATTAGACTGGATGGGAGACAATGACATTCCAAGACTTGTGGGCCAAGTTTCTGACTTCAATATTTCTCTTAAGAGCAATGGGAAGAACTCAAAGTGATTGAAGTCAGAGTTTGAGGGAAGATGACAGGATAATATTTTTAATTCATAAAGATCACTCTGCTTACAATATGGAGAATGCATTGGAAGGAGGCCCAAGTATTCCAGGAAGCCAATTAGGGGATAGTTCAAGGTAGATGATAGGCAGATTGATATATGAGTTGCAACAGAAAATTGCATTCACCTTCCTGCCAAAGTTAATTCCCATAGTTTACTGGTTTTGAAATCAGTGAATCTCAGTCTTTGATAATAACACCTCTTATAGAAAATAAAAGAAAAAAAATCTGATACCTCGTTCATATCCAAGCCCACCTCCTGGTTTGGGGCCTTTGGGGAGGATGCTTGGTCTTGCTGTGGCCTGAGAAGGTCCCCAGCTAATGCTGGGCTGCACCAAAGGTTGAGAAACACTGGTTCAGACTGTTGAACATTAGGTTTTCTTGTGACTGAATTCATCTGAAGATGAATGTAGTACAGCACAAGCTGACACCATTCCTATCACACCTTGGCATCATAGTCAAAGTTTCCCAGTATGTTTTAGGATTCTGAGTGCTAAGGGTGAGCTAACAGAGTCAGGAATGGAAGAACTAAATTCACGGTTAGTGACTGATGCACAATAACAAAAGTTCCACAATACACTCAGTCAAGGTTCGTTCTCTGGGAAAACAAGTGTCTGGATAATATGAGGGTAGCTTGCATAAAGAGCTGAGATTTGTCCTTAAGGGCTGCCTGTAGTCTCAGTACCTAACACAGATGATTCTTTTCTGTTCAGTAAATTTTGAAATTTTACAAAAGAGAAAATAAAAAACGTGAACATTGTACATTTCTAACTTGTTTGTTTGGCTGTTGGGACTCTGGGAGACAGCAAGGGCAGATGCTATATTTCTATCTGTGACACCAGGAGACTGGAGCATGGACCAGTTAAATGAGATGCCAGAAGTCCCACAGCTGGTGAGAGGCTCAAAACAGGCCTAAGATGACCTGTGGTTTAACTTATCTCTGCAAAACAGTCCTTTAGGAGTTTCTTTAATTGGAATTTATTTGTGATGCCTTTCAGAGAGAGAGAGAGGTGTTAACAAAGGCAAGCTTCACTTTCTTTTCTTGTTAGATTTGATTCCTAGCATTGACCATTTCCCTCTCTGACAATATTTTTGCTTATAAGTGGAAAGATGGGTTGTCGTGAACTCCATACACCATCCTTATGTCTTCCCTCTGATGAAGCAGTATCATGTTCAAACTGTAAAGAAGACAGATAACGTGGGAAACAATAGGCATTCATAAACCACAATCACAAAAAACTAACCAAACTGATCACATGGATGACAGCCTTGTCCAGCTCAATGAAGTTATGAGCCATGCCATGTAGGGTCACCCAAGACGGATGGGTCATGGTGGACAGTTCTGACAAAACGTGGTCCACTGGAGAAGGGAATAGCAAATCACTTCAGTATTCTTGCCTTAAGAACCCCATGAATTATATAACAAGGAAAAAAAGATAGAGCACTGAAAGATGAACTTCCCAGGTCAGTAGGTGCCCAATACGCTACTGGAGAAGAGTAGAGAAATAACTTCAGAAAGAATGAAGAGACAGAGCCAAAGCAAAAACAACACCCAGTTGTGGATATGACTGGTGAGGGAAGTAAAGTCCAATGTTATAAAGAACAATATTGCATAGAAACCTGGAATGTTAGTTCCATGTAAAAGTTGCTCATTCATGTCCAACTCTATGCAACCCCATGGACTATACAGTCCATGGTATTTTCCAGGCCAGAATACTGGAGTGGGTAGCCTATCCCTTCTCCAGTGGATCTTCCCAACCCAGGAATCAAACCAGGCTCTCCTGCATTGCAGGTGGATTCTTTACCAACTGAGAGGGAAGCCCATAAATCAAAGTCCATGAATCAAGGTAGATTGGAAGTGGTCAAACAGGTGATGGTAAGAGTAAACATCAACATTTTAGGAATCAGTGAACTAAAATGGACTGGAATGGGTGAATTTAACTCAGATGACCATTATATCTACTACTACTGTGGGCAAGAATCCCTTAGAAGAAATGGAGTAGCCCTCACAGCCAACAAAAGAGTCCAAAATGCAGTACTTGGGCATAATCTAGAGGTATGGAATGGGGAGGGAGGAGGGAGGAGGGTTCAGGATGGGGAACACATGTATACCAGTGGCGGATTCATTTTGATATTTGGCAAAACTAATACAGTTATGTAAAGTTTAAAAATAAAATAAAATTAAAAAAAAATGTCAGAATGATTTGTTTGTTTCTAAGGCAAACCATTTAGTATCACAGTAATCCAAGTCTGTGCCCCATCTGATAATGCCAAAGAAGTTGAAGTTGAATGGTTCTATAGGACCTACAAGATCTTTTAGAATTAATACCAAAACAAGATATCCTTTTCGTCATAAGGGACTAGAATGCGAAATTAGGTAATTGAGAGATACCTGGAGTAACAGGCAAGTTTGCCCTTGGAGTACAAAATGAAGCAGGGCAAAGGCTAACAGAGTTTTGCCAAGAGAATGCACTGATCATAGCAAACACCCTCTTCCAACAACACAAGAGACGACTCTACACATGGACATCACCAAATGGTCAATACCGAAATCAGATCGATTACATTCTTTACAACCAAAGATGGAGAAGCTCTATACAGTCAGCAAAAACAAGACAGGGAGCTGACTGCGGTGCAGATCATGAGCTCCTTATTGCAAAATTAGGATTTAAATTGAAGAAAGTAGGGAAAACCACTAGATCCTTCAAGTATGACCTAAATCAAATCCCTTACGATTATACAGTGGAAGTGACAAATAGATTCACAAGACTAGATCTGATAGACGGAGTGCCTGAAAATCTATGGACGAAGGTTCATGACATTGTACAGGAGGTGGTGATCAAAACCATCCCCAAGAAAAAGAAATGCAAAAAGACAAAATGGTTGTCTGAGGAGGCCTTACAAATAACTGAGACAAGAAGAGAAGTGAAAGGCAAAGGAGAAAAGGAAGGATGTATCCATGTGAATGCAGAGTTCCAAAGAATTTCAAGGAGGGATAAGAAAGCCTTCCTAAGTGATAAGTGCAAAGAAAGAGAGGAAAACAAAAGAATGGTGAAGACTAGAAAATTAGAGACAAGAAAATTAGAGATATCAAGTCAACATTTCATGCAAAGATGGACACAATAAAGGACAAAAAACATATGGACCTTATAGAAGCAGAAGATATTAAGAAGAGATGGCAAGAATACACAGAAGAACTTTATACAAAAAGGATCTTCATGACCCAGATAACTATGATGGTGTGAAGTGAAGTGGGCCTTAGGAAGCATCACTACAAACAAAACTAGTGGAGGTGATAGAATTCCAGTTGAGCTATTTCAGATCCTAAAAGATGATGGTGTGAAAGTGCTGCACTCAATATGTCAGCAAATTGGGAAAACTCAGCAGTGGCCACAGGACTTGAAAGGTCAGTTTTCATTCCAATCCCAAAGAAAGGCAATGCCAAAAAATGTTCAAACTACTGTACAATTGCACTCATCTCACACACTAGGAAAGTAATGCTCAAAATTCTCCAAGCAAGGCTTCAACAGGACATGAACTATGAACTTCCAGATGTTCAAGCTAGATTTAGAAAAGGCAGAGAAACCAGACATCAAATTGCCAACGTACATTCAGTTCAGTTCAGTCAATAGGTTGTGTCCGACTCTTTGCAACCCTATGGACTGCAGCACACCAGGCCTCCCTGTCCATCACCAACTCCCAGAGTTTACTCAAACTCATGTCCATTGTGTCAGTGATGCCATCCAACTATCTCATCCTCTGTTGTCCCCTTCTTCTCCCACCTTCAATCTTTCCCAGCAACATGGTCTTTTCCAGTGAGTTAGCTCTTCACATCAGGTGGCCAAAGTATTGGAGTTTCAGCTTCAGCGTTGATCCTTCTAATGAATATTCAGGACTGATTTCCTTTAGGATAGACTGGTTGGATCGCCTGGCTGTCCAAGCGACTCTCAAGAGTGTTTTCCAACACCACAGTTCAAAAGCATCAATTCCTCGGTGCTCAGCTTTCTTAATAGTCCAACTCTCACATCCATACATGACTACTGGAAAAACTATAGCTTTGACTAGACGGACCTTTGTTGGCAAAGTGATGTCTCTGCTTTTTAACATGTTATCTAGGTTGGTCATAACTTTTCTTCCAAGGAATAAGCAACTTTTAATTTCATGGCTGCAGTCACCATCTGCAGTGATTTGGAGCCCCCAAAATAAAGTCTGCCACTGTTTTCATTGTTTTCCATCTATTTGCCATGAAGTGATGGGACTGGATGCCATGATCTTCGTTTTCTGAATGTTGAACATATGCTGGATCATAGAAAAAAGGAAGAGAACTCCAGAAAATCATCTACTTCTGCTTCATTGACTACACCAAAGCCTTTGACTGTGTGGATCCCAACAAACTCTGGGACATTCTTAAAGAGACAGGAATACCACAGCACCTTACCTGACTCCTGAGAAATCTGTATGCAGTTAAGAAGCAACAGTTAGAATTGGACATGGAACAATGGACTTGTTTCAAATTGGGAAAGGAGTATATCAGGGCTGTATATTGTCATCCAGCTTATTTAACTTATATGCAGAGCACATCATGTGAAATGCCAGACTGGATGATGCACAAGATGGAATCAAGTTTGCAGAGAGTAATATCAGTAATCTCAGATATGCAGATTGCACCACCTTTATGGCAGAAAGCAAAGAGGAACTAAAGATTCTCTTGATGAATGTGAAGAGGAGAGTGAAAAAGCTGGCTTAATACTCAACATTCAAAAAATGAAGATCATGGCATCTGGTCCCATCACTTCATGGCAAATAGATAGGGAAACAATGGAAACAGTGAGAGATTTTATTTTCTTGGGCTCCAAAACAAAATTTTCTTGTTTGTTTTCTTGCAGTCAAAATGGTGACTGCAGTCATGAAATTTAAAGATGCTTGCTCCTTTGAAGAAAAGGTATGACCAACCTAGACAGCATATTAAAAAGCAGAGACATTACTTTTCTGACAAACATCCATCTAGTCAAAGCTATGGTTTTTCCAGTAGTCATGTATGGATGTGAGAGTTGGACCATAAAGAAAACTGAGCTCCAAAGAATTGAATCTTTTGAACTGTGATGTTGGAGAAGACTCTTGAGAGTCCCTTGGACATCAAGGAGATCCAACCAGTCAATCCTAAAGGAAATCAGTCCTGAATATTCATTGGAAGGACTGATGCTGAAGCTGAAGCTCCAATACTTTGGCTGCCTGATATGAAGAACTGACTCATTTGAAAAGAACCTTATGCTGGCAAAGATTGAAGGTAGGAGGAGAAGGGAACAACAGAGGATGAGATGGTTGGATGGCATCACCGACTCAATAAACATAAGTTTGAGCAAGCTCTGGGAGTTGGTGATGGACAGGGAAGCCTGGCATGCTGCAGTCCATGTGGTTGCATAGATTTGGCCACAATTGGGAGACTGAATTGAACTGAGTTACTGATCAGGAAAATCTTGTGTATCACTGAGAGGTACTTATTAGGTATTCAATCTCATAAATGACAAGTCAACATTCCTGAAACACAACTTAGGCTGAAAAATATCTACATTGTCAAATTTAATTTCTTTAGACATAATGCATTTGGTCCTGTGCACTAATACAGACATATAACTGAGAATACTAGGCCAAAAGAAGTTCCCAAGAAAGGACCAAAAGCCACATGAAATCCATATGGGGATTCTCCAAGGGCAGCACTGACTTCTGTAATAGAAAAGCAAATAGATCAAATGGCCACAATGAGGCCAAGATTAACCTGAGGAATGAAAGGTGTGTGAACTTATCAGTTCCTGTAACAGGGCTTTAGAGAAAAATGGGAAAACAAATGCTACAGTAACTCAACACTGACAGCCTTGGTGCAGAAATGAGACTCCAAGAGCTCCAGAAGTCATTAGGGAGCCACTGCAGATAGAAACTGGACTCGTTTGTCAGAGGCTGGTCCTTGCAAAGCTCAAGGACAGGCCTGACAAAGGCTTTACTGAAATTCAGTCTTGGAAGGGGCCTTAAAGTTTATGCAGCAAAAACTGCATTGAAGTCAATCACCTATGGTATAACCTGTTTTTTCAGATGCATAAGACAACACATTATATGTCCTATAAGTCTGTATGTCTGTATATGTTTGCATGAGCATAAATGTGGTCATTAAAATAGCCCAGTCTGTTAACACTGACTACCCCAGGGGTGAAATGACATGAGGGGCAGAGGAAGATCAGCAGGATTAAAAGAGAAGCGTAAAGGAGGGGAAACAAATATTTCACCAAATTTAAAAGGAGAGGTGGAGTAGGCCATGACACAAGAAACAGCACAAAACACAACACCCTAACCGTACTGTTACTGTTAACATTTAAACATTGACTGAGTACAAGGAAATAACCAGGAGGTAACACAGGCACTGATGATGGGATACAGCCAACTGTGGCCTTAGATTTCTGTTGTTATTTTAATGTTCTTTTGATCACAATAGTTGAACAACATTATCACTAGGTAACATTAAATGCCAGAAGCAAAAAATCAAACATTTCAGCCTTTTCTTCTTATGACTAAAGATATTTGGGCAGGGTGGGAGGTGTGAACTAAAACTAATATACCTTTTGGGAATGTAAATTGGTGCAGCCACTATGGGAAAACAGTATAGTTGTTCTTCAAAAAACTAAAAATAGAATTACCATAAGATCCAGCAATCCCACTCCTAGGCATATATCTGGATGAAGCTATAATTCAAAAAGATACATGCATTCCTACATTCAGAACATCACTATTCCCAATAGCCAAGACATGGAAATAACCTAAATGTCCATCAACAGATGAAGGGATACAGAAGATGCAGTACATATACAGGGCGAAATATCTATAAAAAGGAATGAAATAATGCCATTGGCAACAACGTGGATGGAGCTAGAGATTATCATACTAAGTGAATGAGTTAGAGAGAGAAAGACAGATCCCATATGATACCACTTCTATGTGCAGTCTAAAATATGACACAAGCGAACTTATCCATGAAACAGAAAACAGACTCACAGACACAGAACAGACTTGTGGTGGCCATGCGCGTGGGGGCGGGGGAGGCATGGATTGGGAGTTCGGGATTAGCAGATGCAAACTATTGTATATAGAATGCATAAACAATACGGTCCTTCTGTATAGCACAGGGAACTAGATTCAATATCTTGTGATAAAGCCTTATGAAAAGAATATACATATATAAGTAAATTCCTTTGCTGTACAGCAGAAATTAACCAACACTACAAATTAAGTATATTTCAATAAAATAAATTAGAAAATAAAAAATAATCTGCCTTTGCCTTGCATATCTTACTCCAGGGTATGAGACAGGTTCGTAACTTTAGATTCAGATTGGCAAGGTCTCAGCAGGAAACAAAAAGGAGAAAACTATGGTATAATGCTGCTCTGGTCTCCAAATAAGAGATCTTGTCAGCTGGTGTAAAGGAGTTCATGGAGAGAAGTGCTATTCCCCTTGTGCTTATTCAATAAAAATGAACTCTGGCATGTGACTTCTTACATGAATTGTGCAAGTTAAGAGTGTTCTAGAATATCCCCTGATGGTCACTAAGGGAAAAGAGAGAGCACATTTCTCAAAAGTTTTCTGTTCTAGAAATAGTAACGACTGTTCTCTGTGTAGTTTTGCATCGAATCTTCAACCCTATTAAGACTCAGGCCTGAAAGACTGTTAAAATTTGTCTAGAGTCACAAGATGAGTTTGAACCAAGCTCTTCTTAACTCAAGAAGAAGTTAACTTAAGGAGTTCTGTGAACTTCTTTTTCACAGAAGATAGATACTCAGTGTGCTCATTGCCAGATGGACACTGAAGAACGCATTGACTGACAGGTAAGACCCAAGAGTGATGGTAAACTTCAGTAATGAAAATTCTTCAGAGGAATGCCAGCACAGATCAAATTCTACATTAAAAAGGGATGTAAGTAGATACCAATGTAATACACTGGAATACCATGGAAACTACAAAATACATTTGTAAAGACCCATGGTAATATGAGTGCTTGACAAAGAATGAGATGACTGTAAACAGGAATCAGGGGCTGAAACTGTGTTGGACCTGCCATTGTATAACAGTCAGCAGAGCCCTAGCATAGGACAACACCAGTCTATGATAAGAAGCAGTTGCATATGCTCTATTTTCTGTCCCTAGTTCTTGGTCCTCTCTGGCAACTCTTCCAAGAGGTATTACTATTACTGAAAGCTGAGGCTGCCTCACCAGATGAGCTGGGACAGTGTTTTCTGGTGGTCTGGTTTGAAGCCTGCCCTATGGGCTTCTTTTTAATTTCAAAGCCGAGCTTTATACATAATTACAAGATATCTAGGTATTGGCACAATTGCAAAATATAAAAGTATCCTCCTCCCCTTGCCTATTCAGAGATGCTTTTCAATAATAGCACAGGCACCTCTCCAAATGTGCAGACCCTCGGGCTTCTCTGAGAGTAAAGGCAACAGGGAATTTGGATCCTTTGACCTTAAGGGAGAACATTCACAACAGTATGGAGGGTGGTCCATGGGGTTTTATGATTTCACCAGAAAAATTTGGGTCTGACAAGGCCAGTGATACCAGAGAGACAGGATTCTGGATCCACCAAATAATCTGACTGGATGAGCACTTCACCTTCTTTCTGATGAAATACAGATGGCTAGACCCTTCTTTGAGGACTATGATTCTTGGAGCTTGCCTAACTAAATATCCAAATACTTCTGGATCTAATGCTCAGACTAAGAACTTTCTATTATAACATCACAAAATGGTTTACCTTCTCACTTACAAATAAACTGTAGCACCATGTGTCTAAATGAACAAAAAATTTCCAAATTTCCTTTTTATGTCTTCTGTGCTTGTCTGAATAGAACAGAATACTGTAAGTCAACATTTGGCTTGTATAAGTAGATAAACAACTATAAACAGAGGCCCCCTTCCTCCATCCAGACACTGTGGTATAGAGCCATCAGAACTTTGGCCCATCATGCTTTTGAACCTTTTTCAGGTGGTAAAGGGCACTGATATGCTGTCTGCCGCCACTGCATTGTGGCCTCAGGAATCACCCCAGCTGGCTTCGGCAGGGAAACTCTGGGGCTGCTCAATGATGTACATTGTGTAAGTGGTTTTGAATGATTAAAAAAAAATCACTCTAAAAGTAAACATTCAGGTATGCCATAAGAACAATTTCATTTTAAAAGAAAGAATAGTAGTAAGATTCCTTTAGGAATAAACCTATATTTCTTCTCTAGTTTTAAAATATGATAAAATATGTTAACCTTATTAGAAGAAAGAACAAAGAGAAAAGCCATGATGAATTATTTGAGAAAACTGTGGAACGAGGATGAAATTTGGAAGAAGAAAGTTCAAATTGCTCATAATCATGCCACCCAGAGATTACATTTTTACTTTGGGGAATACCATATTAACCAATGATATTGCACACATGTGTGCACACACACGCACGCACACACACACACACACACACAAAACAACCACCACCACAATGGCAGCACTGGAATTATTACACTGTTTTATGCTATGCTGTTAACATTTTTAAATAGCTTTCAGAACTTCTATATTTAGCTATCACTTGGTAGACTTGAGTCATGGGATCCTGCCTATAAAATGGATATATGATTTCTTGCCCCAGATGTCACTTCATCACTTTCCCAAGTTATTAGGTTGATGAGATTTCAGTGATTTTATAGAGGTCTACAGGTGTACTATATGTGGAAGAAGTGCCCTACAGAAGGCAGGTGGTGACCTGGAAGTTAGAAGACATAGTTAACTGTCCTCTGAAATGCATTTTACAATTGGACCTCAATTCCTTCACCTATAAATTAAAGATGAGCAGAATGGTGATGATTCTAGTTGTCATTTCTAGACTGGGTAACCTGCCATTGTAATAAAACTATTCTTTCAGTTGGCGTTATTGGACATCCACAATGTTCCAACATCTCTTCAGGCTGCTGAAATAATCTCCACTCTTAGGTGAAGACGCAGACCTTATCCAAGTGCTGCTGGAGATTTTCCACTATAGGTGAATAGTGGATTACACAGAGGAGTGGGCTGGTAAGACAGAGTCATGGAATAATGAATGACGGAGTGTAAAGCCAGAAATCTGAGGAAGTTATGCACTTGGGCAAGAATTGCGTGGCTTCAGCCCTGATTCAAGGGGTGGTGGGCCCCTGTGTGGAGGGCCTGAAGCAGACAGGTTGAAAGATTAAAAATCCAAACTGAAGACGATTTTATGACTCCGGCCCTTGGATGCTTATTGTACCGAAACTCTCAGTATGAACCAAGTATCTCTCTTTGCTTGTCAAGGCAGACTGAAGTGTTTTGCAAACACCTATTCTCTGAAACCCTAAAGGATAGAAATACACCAATGCATGTGGAACCGGTACTGAGGGAAGAGAAAAGCGGGACTTTAGAGCTGCTAACCTGAATTCAATCTGAACTTCAGGCATCAGGCCTCAGGCTAAAGACAATCTATATTGCCTGCCTCATTTCTTTCTTTCCTATTTAACCCAAAGCAACAAGGGAGAAGAAATGAAGCGGCTCAATTACCTTGCTTAGAGTCAAAGAGAATAAAGCTGCATGGAGTAAGGAATAATACATGAGAAAGCCTCTTAAATCTCCATGGCTCATTGAAATCAGCTTCCATTCCTTTGTGTGGAAGAAGAAAACAGCTGAATCTTCTGAGTCAGATCTGGGCTGGCTTAGAAAGTGATGCATACCTGCCTGGACTTAACACTTCCTGCGAACTCTTCATGCCAACTCTTTCTCCAAATGAAAAAGTAGGTCAGCTCCCTTTATCAATTCAACAGATGAGTTTCTCTCTCTTTCTCTCATACACACACACACATACACTCACACACACAATTATCAAAAGTCATCTTTTCTACCATCTGATGGTGGGCAGCATTCTGCAAAATTTATGAGGTGTTATTACACTGTGGTTACTTTTATGTGGCTGTAAGTCTTTCAATGTATGTGAAATTACAGCTCATTGAAATCCATTTAATGAGGACACAGCCTTCACATTTCCAAGTTAAATCTCACAGAAGAAGTTATAATCATGAATTTTCCTTATTAAGTTCCAGTCTTTGTATGTAAATTGAAGTATTAAAACAATGAGATACGGATCAAAGTTTTTAATTTTAGTCCCCTGCCTCAGATTTAATTTAAAAGTCTTAAATTATGCAGTGAATTGCATCTCTTTATTCTTACAGCTGTTTAAAACAGATTTAATTATCTCCCGTAACATGCAGACACTACTTCCGCCTAGCAGTCCTCTCAAATGACTGCCTTCCAAATCACTTTTGTTGAGTTCTTAAGACTGATTAGGGCCTTCACCATTCATCCTGTGCCTTCAGGTTGTCACATTGGATTTCCCTAGAAAGCTGGGTTATCACATTGAAAGTCCATAGACTCATTAGGTGCTCATTAGTGGTCTAGGGGATATCCATCTTAAGCAAGTCTCCAGACAGATGCTACCACTCATCGGATGCTGCTGGGGTATCTCTGCAGAACACTTTTGATCAGCTTCCTAAAATTCAGGAGCCATTACAAAATGTAAAATGTTAAGCTTCTTAAACACGGCTTCATGGATTCTTCCTCTCCCCTCTTGGTTGTTCCTGGATCATTGTTCCTTATCCTTAAGAAAACAATGATGCATAAATGCATATTGCCGTATGAGTGTGGGTGTTCACATGTATGTGTTCCTGGATCCTCCACAATGAGTAGGTCTGGGATGGAAGCAAGACTGGCTCCTTCGCCTTGTTGCTTCCAATGAAGATTCTTTTATTCTCATATATTTGGAGAGAACCCTCAAAGCAGCAGAGATGGGGTTCCTGACAAGGGGGCTTTTCATCAGTGTTAACAGAACTCTGTGGTTCTCTGAGTAACCAAGCTGTATGGTTTTGAAGGGTTTGTATATGGAGTCATTGTATCACCTAGATGTATGTGTGTGGGGGGGAGGTGTGGGGGTAGCCTCACATACCATTTATGAAAAGCGATCACATTTCTTGCATTTCTCAAATTGGAAAAAATTTGGCTCAGGTCCCAACTATCGTACACGGAGCTACAAGCATCAGTGTACCTTTGATTATCTACAGTCAATAGGAAGTTCTCTTCTTTGCTCTGGTTTTAGCAAGGTTTTCATTGATATTCTTATGTTAGAATTAGGACATGCACTAATACAGAATAAAGGAAGGGCTTTAGATTTCAGATAAAGACTAACATGTTTAGGGTTTTATTCGAATCTTAAGAGCCTTTTCAAGTTTAGGCTTTATCTCTACTCTCCTGGAGGAAGTCTATTCAAATCAACACACATTTATTGAGTTCCTACCAATATTGCAGACATGGTAAGCAGAGTTACAAACAGGCAGGACATGATTCATGTCTTAATAATATTGATCATTTATTTGGAGATGTCAGAAAAGAGAAGGGTGCTATTATATATTAGTTTATAGATATTTATAATGATCTAATACAGATTTTCGGAGAAGGCAATGGCAACCCACTCCAGTACTCTTGCCTGGAAAATCCCATAGACAGAGGACCCTGGTAGGCTGCAGTCCATGGGGTCGCTAAGAGTTGGACACTTACTGTGCAACTTCACTTTCACTTTTCACTTTCACGCATTGGAGAAGGAAATGGCAACCCACTCCAGTGTTCTTGCTTGGAGAATCCCAGGGATGGTGGAGCCTGGTGGGCTGCCGTCTATGGGGTCACACAGAGTTGGACACGACTGAAGCGACTTAGCAGCAGCAGTAGCAGTAGCAGCAATACAGATTTTATTATAATGTATCCAATAAATTAATTTTTGTTTTGAATAAATACAAACTACTTAGTACTTTCTATATTGTATGTTGAAATTTCTACTTAAAACTTGATACAGCAGAGATCCTAGTTAGTCCAAAACATGTAGTTCCACAAGCCGAAACATGTCTACTCATAAATGAAAAGTATTTGATGGGTTTGAGTTCCTACAAGGTTGGAACTCATAAAATATTTGTTGAAGAACAAATAAACACACATACATAACTAACTGGTGGAACAGTTGACTCCTCAGGTCTCTAGTACTTTAGTTGATACACAAAAGGGACATAGCTTATGTGTGTGTGTGTGTGTCTGGAGGGGGTTATATGTAAGTAACTGAGGACAAAGATAGGGTAGGTTTGATCCCTGGGTTGAGAAGATCCCCTAGAGGAGGGCATGGCAACCCACTCCTGTATTCTTGCCTGAAGAATCCCATGGACAGAGGAGCCTGGGGGGCTACAGTTCATGGGGTCACAAAGAGTCAGACACAACAGCGATTAAGCACACTCACACATACACAGCTGAGGACAAAGGTGGAGGGGGTAGCATCAGTCCTTAACCTAACCTAGCCCCACAGACATGAGACAAACTTGGAGAAGAAAGTTGAACCAGGAATAAACCATGAGACGCAGAAGCATGATCCTTGGTGTCCAAACGACAAAATATTATCCTGGCTTGGAAATCTTCTGCCCACATCTCAGTAATCACACTACAGTGTCGTATCAACATGTAGCTGGGACCTCTTGTGGCACCTGGAGGACTTGCTGCTTTAGGGGCATCAGAAGCATGGCATTAATATCCCCACTGTTATAAAGAACTGGTCCTAGATATGAGAGCATTTCAGACACTCTACTCAAAGTAAATTTAGGAACAAATTGAAATGAGAAGTGAATTCAGAAATTTTGATGAGGATGTAGAGAACACATGTATTACCAGTAGCATACATAAGGGGTTTTTTTGTTGTTGTTGTTTTAAATTTAATTAAGCAATATTACTCCTTGGAAGGAAAGTTATGACCAACCTAGATAGCATATTCAAAAGCAGAGACATTACTTTGCCAACAAAGGTCCGTCTAGGCAAGGCTATGGTTTTTCCTGTGGTCATGTATGGATGCAAGAGTTGGACTGTGAAGAAGGCTGAGAGCCGAAGAATTGATGCTTTTGAACTGTGGTGTTGGAGAAGACTCTTTAGAGTCCCTTGGACTGCAAGGAGATCCAACCAGTCCATTCTGAAGGAGATCAGCCCTGGGATTTCTTTGGAAGGAATGATGCTAAAGCTGAAACTCCAGTACTTTGGCCACCTCATGCGAAGAGTTGACTCATTGGAAAAGACTCTGATGCTGGGAGGGATTGGGGGCAGGAGGAGAAGGGGACGGCAGAGGATGAGAGGGCTGGATGGCATCACTGACTCGATGGACGTGAGTCTGAGTGAACTCCAGGAGTTGGTGATGGACAGGGAGGCGTGGCGTGCTGCGATTCACGGGGTCTCAAAGAGTCGGACATGACTGAGCGACTGAACTGAACTGAACTGAAGCAATATTATAGCCAAATTCATACTCAAGACTCTGGAGAAGTTTGGTATACATAGATGTTAAAGTCCTCAAATACTGTCTTCATATTCTGTTTTCCAACATTTTTTAGAGGGATAAAACAGTGCTAGAAATACTGTAGTCATTCAATAAAGGCATAGTTTTGCAAAGAGGAGGACACCCAAGAGCGGATTTGGCTTCTCTCATTGCTGAAATGGTTTTCAAGAAGCTGATCTCAAGAGCCATGGATATTCTCAGAAAATCCAGGAGGAAATCTTGGTTTACATACTGATGAGTGGGATGGGGGGAATGGGAGGAAGTTCAAAAGGGAGGGTATATATGTATACCTATGGCTGATTCAATTTGAGATTTGACAGAAAATAACAAAATTCTGTAAAGCAATTATCCTTCAATTAAAAAAAAAAAAAGATGGGTGGGAAAAAAAAAAAGAGAGAATATAGCAGCAGCCATAGCCCAGCTTGGCTTGGACATAGATAATTCGGCCTATTCTTTCTACTCCTTGATCCTTGTTACTACCTGCCCCAGCCAAGTGTTTCTAGGAAGCCTTGGGAACCACAGTAAGTTCTTTGCCAGAAAAATGGTTGTTTCCACTATAGACAAGTGATAAAAGGCAGGATACCATAGGTCCTGGATTTGACTCCTGGCTGCATTACTATAGCTGGCTGTGTGATCTTAGGTGATTTACTCTGCCTTTCTGTGCTTCCACTGTACCATCTATAAAATGATAACAGTAATACTTACTTACCCACTGCAGGATCTATATGAGACAATCCATGCAAGCACTCACGAATGGGATCTTTTTTTCAAGTCTCAGTGCTCCCCAGGTTCTATAAGACTTTGAGCTCTTCTGTATTTCACATTGCTTGTCACATGCCTGAGCTCTGCCTACATATATAATCCAGAGATTAACAGAGAACTTGATGTTGTTTCTGTAAGGAGAGCTTGTGACTCATGAGCACAGAATCTCACAATCAAATGTGAGCTCTCTGGGGCCTCCTTATATGGGGACAGTCCTTAAGGCTTTGTGCTCTGTATTAGGAGACAAGAAAATCAAAGGGCCGATTCTGACAGCTGCAGGCAGTGGATTCATCCTTGCTCTTGCAGCTTTGCCCATTCAAGTGGAATGAACTGACTTGTTATTTTTTTTTTTCCCTTTTTGTGCCCAGAAGGCATGACTTCACACATCTTAGAACCAGATTCCCCAATTTGTTCCCACATCACTCAGCCAAGTTTGAGTTGCCTGATCATCCTGGTTGCGTGGAAAATGACATCAAATAGATGAGAGCCTTGCCTCTGTCCCTGGAGGGTGCACACAGGTTGGAGCTGACCAAGACTGATTTCTTATTTCAGATTTTCCTCTACTGCATTCTTCAAAATGAAATAAAAATCTAAATTCTGAATCCTGCTCTGGCATTGATGTCTGTTGCTTCAAAAGATAATGTTCTTCTGAGTTGCATAATCAGGTTCCTTATGTCTTTGGGAAAAGGGCCTTCACCTTCACCACAGGGTATAGGATTAGTCTGGAAAATGAATACCTCCTTAACAGTTTTCTGTTTCCTTACTGCTTAAAGATCTAAATACAAAGTATTCTATTTTTATTTGAATTTCTAAAATGATTTTTAAGTCAGCTTTTTGTTGAACATGCTATGCATAAAGAAACATATGCATACTCTTAAATATACAACCTGAATTTTACAAAGTAGATGCATTCATTAACCACCAAAAAATTTTAAATTGTGACTAGTCCAGAAACTGTCCCTGCCACTCCCCCTCCAAAGGTAATACTTACTCTCATTCTCATCACCATAAATCAGTTTTGCTTATTTTTTTTTTTGCAGTTTAACTATGCTCTGCTATGCTAAGTCGCTTTAGTTGTGTCCGACTCTGTGTGACCCCATAGACGGCAGCCCATCAGGCTCCCCCGTCCCTGGGATTCTCCAGGCAAGAACACTGGAGTGGGTTGCCATTTCCTTCTCTAATGCATGAAAGAGAAAAGTGAAAGTGAAATCGCTCAGTCGTGTCCAACTTTTAGCGACCCCATGGACTGCAGACTACCAGGTTCCTCCATCCATGGGATTTTCCAGGCAAGAGTACTGGAGTGGGGTGCCATTACTAGGTAGACATATAATATGCATTTTTTCAGTCTGATTCCTTTAGCTCAATATTAGTTACACGATTCATTCAAGTTTCTGTATGTAGCAGTAGTTTGTTCTTTTTCATTGTATGGTGTTCCATTTTATATGTATATTGTCATTTATTTCTCTGTGCTAATATTGATGGATGTTTATTTTCAGTTTTTGAGCTCTTAGGAATTCCTCTGCTATGTATATTATTTTACATACATTCTTATGCACATTTGTATACATTTCTCTTTGTTTTTAAATTTTATTGAAGCATAGTTGGATTTACAATGTTGAGTTAATTTATCCTGCACAACAAAGTGATTCAGTTATATACATGTATATATATTTACTTTTTCATATTCTTTTCCATTATGGCTTATCACAGGATACTGAATGTAGTTCCCTGTGCTATACAATAGGACCTTGTTGTTTTCTCATCCTATATATAATAGTTTGCACTGGATGTATTTCTGATGAATATATCTTTGGAGTGGAAATGTGGCTCTTAGGTTGTGCATGTATTCAGGTATAGTATTTCATGTCAAGCTGGTCTCCAGGGTGCCAATCTACACTCCTAACAGCACTGGATAAATAACCAGTTGCCCCAACAGCACCACTTGATATTGTTAGTCTTTTAAAATACCAGTCTTCTGATGGGTACATAGCAATAATTTATTA
The DNA here is from genome assembly GCF_029407905.1 of Bubalus kerabau. Lineage (NCBI taxonomy): Eukaryota > Metazoa > Chordata > Mammalia > Artiodactyla > Bovidae > Bubalus > Bubalus kerabau. Next base: position 29,851,143 of record NC_073645.1, read on the forward strand.
CAGTTTTAAGTTGCATTCTCTGGATAAGCGGTAGTGTTGGTAATTTTTTCATATGCTTATTGGCTATGTGGTTACCCTCTTTGATATTTCTAAATCATTTGTACATTTTCTACTAGGTTGATGGAATTTTTCTTATTGATTTGTAGGATTTATTTATATTTTTCTGGGCATGAGTCCCTTATTGAAAGTGCGTACTGAAAATAACTTCTTCCCCTCTAGATTTCACCTTTATGGTTTTTAAAATAATGACTGTTGAAGAAAAGAAATTCTCAATTTTAAGGTAATCTTAGTAAATCATATTTTTCTTTATATTATAAGGTTTTCTTTCCTGTTTAAAAAATATTTTCCTAATCCGAGGTCATGAAGATATCCTTGTGTGTTTTCCTTTAAGCACCCTAGTTTTCTCTTTCAAAATTAGACTGACAGTCAAGATTATTTTGGTGTGTTTTGAGAGGTCAAGATTCACATGTTCCCTCATACTCAATGCTGCAGCACCATTTACTGAAAAGACAATACATTATCTACTGTACTGAAGTCTCATGTGACATAAAGCACATACTTAAGGGCACATATATATGTATATTATTATGTCATAAATCAATTGACCATATAGAAATTCAGTGTGAAAATATTTGTCTTTCAATGGTACTGGGTCAACTGGCTACATTTATGGAAAATATAATATAAATTTTGGCCCTTGCCTGAAACAATTCTGTTCAAAATGGATCTTAGGCTTAAATATGAAAGCTAAAGAAAAAAATGTGTGGTATGATATCTTCACAATCTTGGGCTAGACACATTTCTTAAGCAAGCCACAAAAATAACTAATTATTTTATATAACTACTGAAATATCTGTGTTTGCATATGCCATTTTCAAATCTATTCAATTTGTCTCAATGATAGTATGTCTCCTCTTCTCTCCTTTCTACTTTATTTTGATTAATGAGGCACTTAATATTCATCCAGTTCTCCTATCCGTAGTTTGATAGTTCAGCATTACCTTACTGTTTTTTACTTGTGACTAGATATTAAAGCCGGAGAAGGCAATGGCCCACTCCATTACTCTTGCCTGGAAAATCCCATGGACAGAGGAACCTGGTAGGCTGCAGTCCATGGGGTCGCTAAGAATCAGACACGAGTGAGTGACTTCACTTTCACTTTTCACTTTCCTGCATTGGAGAAGGAAATGGCAACCCACTCCAGTGTTCTTGCCTGGAGAATCCCAGGGACGGGGGAGCCTGGTGGGCTGCCATCTATGGGGTTGCACAGAGTCGGACACGACTGAAGTGACTTAGCAGCAGCAGCAGCAGCAGCAGCAGATATTAAAGCACACATTCTGAACATGCTGGTTCAATACAAAAGAGTACTTTTATCAATACTTCTTCACAGACATTTCATGGAGCTTAAACCTCTTTAATTCCATTTAATTCTTTTCACATACTATATTATTGTCGTCATGTATTTTAATTCCGCATGTATTTTAAGTGCCACAGTGGATTAACATGATTGGTCTACAAAATTGCTATTAACTTCAGTTCACCAGCATATCCACCATCTTTCTTATTCATTCTTTCCATTATTTCTGTGCTTTTGCCTGGGGTCATTTTCTTTATGCCCAGACAATTACCTTTAGTGTTTCTTTTCACTGGAATCAGCTTATATGACTCATTCTAATTTTTGCTTGTCTGAAAAATGTTTTTGCTTTAGCTTCATATTTTTTTCCTCAGCACTTCAAACATGTCATTCCATTTTTGTCTGCGCTGCTTTAAAATTTCCTCGTTTTTAGATGATGTCAGTAGTTTGAATACAATATCTAAAATACCCTGCTTTGAGTCTACAGATTCTCTTGAATCTCTGTGTTGATATGCTGATATCTTTTGCCAGTTTTTGGAAAATTCTCTGACATTATCTCTCCAAAAATAATTCTGGCTCCTTACTAGTTCCTCCCCTTCAGGATGACTGTGTTCACTCTTTCCACCATGTCCTTTGGTCTCATTATTCTTTTCCCTATTTTCTACTCTTTTCCTCTTATGTTCCAAATGCTATATTCCCTACTGTCATTGCTTCTAATAAACTGATCCTTCATTCACCTGGGTTCAGTCTACTACAAACCCCTCTAAGTTCCTAATATCAGTACCTATACCTGTAGTTCTATGACTTCCATTTGATTACCGCCACCTACTGATGACTGCTGTGGGATTAAATTTTATATCTTGTCCCATATTCATAAACATATTAATCATATATCAGGAAATATGCTCTTTTTTCTGTTGTTTTTTTTTCCTGTTCTTGGTCCTGATTCTTGATATATCTATAGTTATTTAAATACTCTAAATTTTACATGAAAAAAAAAAGTAGTAAGGCTGCTGGTATATGTTATTTTCCTCTAAAGAGGATTTGTTACAGTTTCTGACATTTAAAATGGGGGAATCATTCTAATAATGATTAGACGGAAATAATTTCAGGTGGGATTTCAGGGTGTAGAGAGTCTGGTCTAATTTCATTCTGTCCTTACTCCTAGCATAGAGCAGTCTACAGGACCTAGTCTTGTATCATTCACCAGGGCTTTCCCCTTGATAGTCTCTAAATTCAATTGTTTTCTATCTCCTCAAAATGTAATACTTCTAAAATATATGTTTGACTTCACATCCTAAGTGATTACTTGCTGTTTTATCTGCATCCCTCAGATATTGTCAAATAACTCAAGGAAACAAAAGTGAACATGAAAAGTGTCAGTGGCTCAGTTGTGTCCAACTCTTTGCAACCACATGGATTGTAGTCTGCCAGGCTCCATGGAATTCTCCAGGCAAGAATACTGGAGTGGGTTGCCATGCCCTCCTCCAGGGGATGTTCCCAACCCAGGGATTGAACCTGGATCTCCCGCCTTGCAGGCAGATTCTGTACCAAGTAAGCCACCATGGAATCCCCCAAGGAAACAAAGAACAGAGAATACTGTATAACTTCTCTATGCTTCTCTCCTCTCTGGGATTTGATATCATCAGTCCCAGCTGACTTGGTAACTCTGAAGTCCAATCTTTATCTTCCCAACCTCGAGTCTACCAACAGATGTTTAGCCAACACTTTTGGTCTGACCTTCTACTAGGAATCTGAAATCTGACCTCTTAAACAGTGTGACAGATGAACAGGCAAAGTTCTTGAGGGGAAATACAACATGAAATACAGCATAACTCATCACAATGAGTTTCCTATCTCTCAAGAAAAGAATTGAAATTTCTTAAGTCCTCTTCCTCCTTCTCTGTGTGTGTCTCTCTTTCCCACTCTCTCTAACTGTTGCTCTAAATAATACATATTTATTTGGTTTGCAGCAAGCTAGTCTGTCATAGCCTCAGGCAGAAGCTCCCCCAAGATTTATTTCTGTGAAAGCAAGTAATTCCAACTAGCCTAAATTGGCCCATCTCTTTCTAGTTCCAAATGAAGAACATTGGGGAACCTTAGTGTTTAGAAAACTGGGTATGGTTAAAAGGCACTTACTAAGGAGACAGGAGAAAAGAGTATTAGGTCAGAGCAGTGCTTGTCTAAGTGGTCCTTGAACTCAAGGCAACAGCATCACTGGAGCCAGGAGTTCCAGCTCATTAGAGCACAGCTTTTTCTACGGAAATTAAAATACTAAGTATTTTGAGCAAACCTGACAATGTAATCCGAACTACATCTTTTCCCCTTCAAGGCACCCTCTAGAGCCTCTTGGACTGGTCTGGGCCTCTTGATGTTGCCCTTGTTTCTTTCTTTCTTTTTTCTTGAAGCATAATGCATAACCTATGACCCTGTTAGAAAAGGATATTCCTGGGTCTTACCTCAACCTCCTGCATGAGAATCTTTGAAGATGCAGCCCAGAAAACTGTTTTAACATGCTCACCAGGTAATTTTTATCTATGTTAGAGATGGAGAGTCACTGAACTATCAGAAGAGAAGGGGAGAAGACTGTGTTGTATATCTTTATCCTGATGTCATTGTGAACGTTTCGGATTCCTTTGCATTCACATGGATGAAAGTGGTGTTGGCCATATTTTAGGTACATATAAAACATGATTGAAGTAGGACAGCATGGTTTAGTAATTAAAATCATTTAATGAAGGTATTTATCCTTTAGAGGCCAGCTTCTTCACTTACAAGATGACAAACGTGCCGTAAACATTCTAAAATACGTAATATAAATGTCATCTTATTCTACCATCTAATTACTCAGAAACTTCAGATAACTATAGTTTGGCAAACAATAATTGATGTTTATAATAATATTGCTGAGGCACTATTAATATTAAAACAATAAACCTCTCAAATGTCAAGGAAATTATATTCAATTAGTTTAGATTGGTCTTGATGCTATATGTATGACTGGTTAATGTCTTTAGAAAGAAAAGCCATGACTTCAGATTAAAGGAGGAAGACAGCATTAGCAGCTTTTAGGTTAGTTCAGTATGTATATGTGTTAAGCTGTTCTAGGAATACTATTAATGTATTCTGAGAAAACATTTTGCTAAAAGTGCCAATAATAGAAGATTAAATCCAGACAGAATCCCTAAGTTACAGGTTCAGTAAGAATGAAGAACAGTCCAGGTTCGATGCACGATACTGGATGCTTGGGGCTGGTGCACTGGGACGACCCAGAGGGATGGTATGGGGAGGGGGGAGGGAGGAGGGTTCAGGATGGGGAGCACATGTATACCTGTGGCGGATTCATTTTGATATTTGGCAAAACCAATACAATTTTGTAAAGTTAAATTAAATAAAATTTAAAAAAGAATGAAGACCAACTTGCAGTGAAATAAAAGTAATCGAAGAACTGTGTCAGAGAAGGCAAACTTATAACAACAAATACCAAGGAACTAAAAGGAGAATACAGATTTTAAATAAAATTTAAAATTAAAAAATATATCTATGTAAACAAAGACAAAAAGACGTGTGAACCAAATCCTGATTCCTTAGGAAAAGGCCCTGGCTCTAGGCGGTCGAGGGGAGGCGGGGCCGGCCCTACCTCTTCCAGCTGCACCATAAAAGTAACGTTGTGCCCCTGCTCCGCAGTCAGCTTTCCATCAGCAGTGAGGATCCGCAGCCCCCGCGGGGCCTTCCCTGGGCACTTCTGTGGCTTGGCTGTATACTGTTCTCTCACTCCATCGGTGCAGTTATTGGAAACCACCTTTCTATACCTACGTGGGAAAAAGCTCACATTGTAATTCAGCCCATGATAATTTGGATCACTCCCAACATTTCAAACCTTCTGCCTGGCCCTGAGGGCTAGCAATAACTACCTTTCATGGTGTCGGGAAGGTTATAGTTTGTTTATAGTAAGCACCCAACAGAGAGGCAACTCATCATAGGAACATATTGCATCATTATTAACATTTTAATTTATGCTTTTATTATCTTAGTCGACAGATATACGATTTCACTTTGGAGCTGTGGGGAAATGCATAGCAGGAGAAGACGTGGTCTTTCCTTACCCTCAATAGGTTTATAATCCAGGTGAAAAGATGTGTACTTAGTTGCTCAGTCATGTCCAACTTTTTGCAACCCCATGGGCTATAGGCCACCTGGCTCCTCTGTTCATGGGGATTCTCCAGGCAAGAATACTGGAGTGGGTTGCCATGCCCTCCTCCAGGGGATCTTCCCAACCCAGGGATTCAACCCAGGTCTCCTGCATTGCAGGTGGATTTTTTTTTTTTTTACCATCTATACATGGATAATCCAGAAAATACTTCAAAGGCTATATAATTAAAGGTCAGAATGAGTACTTTATATATTGTAATATATACATATATATATATATATATATATATTGCAAAGGAAGGTACAGTTCAAAGAGAGATTATTATGAATTATATGTCTCAACATTAGATACTGTACAAGCTGTTGCACTCATGGAATAGTACAGAAAGGTGTCTAAACTTGAGAGTTTCTACTCAATATTTTATGGGATATAATGCCCAAACTATTGAAATTTCACATTAAGGAAACTTTAGACTATAGATTAAGTAAATCCTCCCTCTGTTTTGCTTTTTTCTTGTTTTAGCCTTAATAGGAAAAAAAAAAGAATTATGCTACCAATTTGTCCTATACAATTTATCAGATTTATAGTATATTACAATCTGTGGGTTTTCTTTAAGACTTTTGAGGTCCAATGTTATGTATTCATCATCTTTTTTGTGTGTGGAGTCCACAGCAGCCACATTATATATTCATATATTTGGTTTTTCCAATCTACCTGAGGAAGGTACTGGTAGATATCAAAATGGAAGCAATCAAAAGTCCAAGGTCTTTCCATTCTTCTAGACCATAAGTTGACAAACTTTTCACATAAAGTGCCAGGGAATAAATGTTTTAGCTTTGCAGGTTATATAGCTTTAGTCACAAGTACTCAACTCTCGGGTTGTAACATTAAAGTGGACATAGAGAATGCATAAAAGAACAAATCAATCTGGGTTCTAATAAAACTTTATTTACAAAATCTGGCAGTGTGCAGGCTATTGCTTACCAACTACTTCAAAGTCCTTTCTCTGTCCTTTAGTTTCAAGACTGACTACTTAAAAGCACGATTGAGAAAATAAAATTAAATACCATCTGGGAAAGCATTTTGAACACTATGACTGTAAGGCCAAGTATTAATATTAAACTCACCTCATAGGGTAACCATAAGGATGAAATGGATTACTGTACACAGAACGCTTAAAACCACCCTGACAATTAGCAAGTGATTATGAAATGTTATCAGTTATTTTTACTTAACATTATTATCTATCCTCCCTGTTCACAACCTTCACAAATTCCCATTTCCTTAAGATAAATCACAGATCCTCTAACTTGGGCCTGAAGCCCTCCATAAACTAACTTGGTTCTACTTTTCTGGACTCTTTCTCCCCAACCAGCTCATTCTGCTTTAGCCAAACTTCTCTTTTCAATCCTCTTGAAAGTGCTTCTTTTCTTTTGTTCTTTCTGCTTCCATGTCCACCTTTTTGCCTAATCAGCTGCCTAAAACTTATCCACACTTTAAGTGGCAGCTTATCTCCTCTCTTTTCCTGATTGTGAAAGTAAAATCATAAGAAGTTCCAATTTAGAGAGTACTAATATGTTCAGGGATTTCCTGGTGGTCAGATAGTAAAGAATCGGCCTGTAATGCGGGAGACCCAGGTTCATTCCCTGGGTTGGGAAGATCCCCTGGATAAGGGAATGGCTGCCCACTCCAGTATTCTTGCCTGGAGAATTCCATGGACAGAGGAATCTGGTGGGCTACAGTCCAAGGATTGCAAAGAGCTGGACTCGACTGAGTGACTAACCCTTTCACTAATATGTTCTAGACACTGAGCTAAGTTCTTAACATGATTTGCTTTCAAACTATCCCTAATAAAGAAGGTATCATTATTCCCAATAAATAGATGAAGAAATTAAGATTCATAGAACTTAACTAGTTTTCTCAAGATCACACAGCCAGCATGTAGACAATTTGGATCTAGGATATATGTATTTGTTACCACTGTACTGTACTACCTCTTTAAATTAGGTGAGATATATGTCTCTTACAGGAATCCTTATGATTTACTTGATAGGAATCAGTAATGCCTTGTATGACTTTCTTCCTTCCTGTGACTGTGAACTTTAAGCTCTTCATTGAGGGCATATTTGTGCTGCAGACATGCAAGGCTGATAATCACTAGGTCCACACTGGGATGACTGTATAGAGTTTAAGTGTTGAAATATCTGTCTAGAAACTGGCTATCATCACTAGCTCCAAACCCTGCAGGCACCACACCCACCAACCCAGCTATGTTAACCCCTATCCTTGGAGTCCTTGCTTTTCCTGGCAATCCGGAAGTGAATGGGTTAACACCTAATACACCAAAGAGCTTCCTAAATCCTGCTCCTGTACTGAGAGCCTTACTCATTCTGACTGGTCACTGCCATGTCTGAACATCTTCAAATCATCCTATCTGATATTAAATATTTTGAAAAGTCCATGTAGGTGCTTATGACTGTATGCTGATTTGAAAGAAAATAAGAGAAGCTGCGGGGAAAAAAAAAAAAGATGTGCACACTGGAAAATGGTGACATTCTGGTACCAGCAATGGTAGCAGAGAAGTGACCAGCAATGTCATACAGTAATTATGACATCCCAGTGAGTTAAACTGCATCACAAACTCCCTGCGTGTTTCAGAAGCCAGGCACAATGCACATTAAAGGCAGGTTATAACTTTAATCGCTTAGCGTCCAAGCACACCTGTGACACTGTCTTGGCGAGGAGCCCTGGAGGCATGGGCTCACTACCACTTGGCATCATCAGCTAGAGAACGTTTCTTTTGTGTGTCGCTGTTCTGACCAATCACCACCCTGGGCTTTCCTGAAGCCTGTAGCAACAGGAGTTCTGCTTAAACACAAAGCATGAATCCATTCCCCTGGGATTCTGCCACAGAGAAGACCGTTGGTAATTTTTTCAATGCTCATTAAAAACCATTCTGAGACCATTTTATTTCCTGGTGAAAATGGCTTCACATTAGCCCTATCAGACCAGTCTCTGAAATTTACAAGAAAATTGAGCAGAAATACAGAGTTCATTTACTCAAGTAAGCACACACCTGCTTTGTGCATTACAGAATGGTTCTATTTTCATCCCAGTAGCTGTCCCTGGGTCTGAGTTACATAAATGAATAATACATTTTATATGTTATTAAATGGGGCTGCTTACCTCCGCAATAACAAGGCAACTTATGATTATGTTGGACCTAAGCTCTGAATATTACTGGGATGCATTTAGTTGGTAAAACATTCTTCAATCTGCCAAGAAGAAAAGTGCTTTGCAATGGCAAGGGAGTCTTTGCACAATTACTGAAAGGAAACATTCCACAAATATGCCTTTGATATTACCGACTGCTCATCAGTAGATGGTGTCTTATTACTTCAACAACCCCAATTTCAGCTATTCTCTTCCTTCTTTTCTTGATACTCCTCTGTCACATTTTCCTTTTTACCCTACCCTCTTTGATTTTGCTTCTGCGCTGCCTGTCAGTCTTTAAAAAGATGAAGGTCGTAGCTTTTCTTTGTGAGAGTAAAATTGGAAAAAGCATCAAAAGTCTTCACATCCTGTGATTTGGCTGTTTAGCAGTTTTGTTTTTTAACTTACAATTTTGGTACAGATGCTTGTAGTACAAATGTTTGCTATAGATGTTTGTGACCATTCTGTGTATGTTAAGGTGACAATATAGTCTGGCTTAGTCAGTCACCACTGTCTCTGTGATGTCAAGACTCTGCCCACAGAAATCAGTTTAAATGAGAATCCTGGGCATCAGCGTGTTTTTGTTTTTAATTTCCCCTGGTGATTCTAGTGTGCAGCCAGGATTAAAGATCACTGCCCTGGTGGTTAAAATTAGTGTTCTGGAACCAAACTGCCTGAGTTTAAATGCAGGCTATTACACATTATAGAAACTTGGGCAATTTACTCAGACTCTAACGTTTGGGTTCTCTGCCTATAAAGTAGGTATAATTACAGAAACAGTTCCTAATGTTCTCGGGAGGATTAAATGATATAATGCATTCAAAAGGACATAGAAAAAATATGCCACATTGCAAGACCTTAATAAATATTAAACATCATAAGGTAGTAAAAAAATAGCATTTAAAGTTTTAAATACTAATTTCCTGGTGGCTCAGATGGTCGAGTCTGCCTGCAAAGCGGGAGACCCAGATTCGATCACTGGATCGGGAAGTTTCCCTGGAGAAGGAAATGGCAACCCACTCCAGTATTCTTGCCTGGAGAATCCCATGGATGGAGGAGCCTGGCAGCCTACAGTCCATGGGGTTGGACACAAGTTGGACACAACTGAGTGACTTCCCTTACTTACTTACTTCAAGTTTTAAATATCGGCTTGCTCTTACAGCTGGTAAAGAATCCACCTGCCATGCAGGAGACTCTGGTTTGATTCCTCGGTTGAAAAGATCCCCTGGAGGAGGGCATGGCAATCCACTCCAGTATTCTTGCCTGAAGAATCCCATGGACAGAGGAGTCTGGTGGGCTACAGTCCATGGGGATGCAAAGAGTCAGACAGGACTGAGCAACTAAGTACAGCCTTATACAAGTTCCCTGAACGTAGAAGCCATGCTCTTACTGCCAAGATTATCTTCAGATCAAACTGGATCACATCAATTCCTTCCTTAATATTGTTCAAACTGCCCATGGTTTAGTCATAAAGAATAGGGTTTGGGTTTAAAAGATAGTTTCATGATCTGTGGTCAATGCATTTTTTAAGCTTTAGCTTTTTTCACTGCCCTGCATGCCTCCTAAGCTCAGGCCAGGCTAAAGGCTACTTGCCTTCTTCCGTCTGTGTTGTTCATCCTCCCTGGGATGATCTTTACTCTATCAAGCTTCTATTCATTCATTAAAAAATCAGTGCAGACATTATGTTTTCTTATTACATTATCTCTTCTCTTTTTTTCACAGTAGTTATTACATGTTATGACCAAGAAAGAGGTGGAACTCTAGGTTTTCTTATAGCCAAGGTAGGACTTACTGTTACTGAGCTCTGGTGTCCCTCATGTGTGAGAACAGTGGAAAGAATATATTTGTTTAGTTTCTTGGATTATACTATATGTCCTTGTTTTCAAGGAAAAACTTTCCTCTTACAATAACACCTGACTTGAAATGAGAAATGGGGCAAGCCCTGGAGACAGAGAAGGGAGCTGGTTCTGGGTACAGCGCATGCTAACACTTCAAGTAAGTCTTTCTAGACTCAGTGTGCTCATATTTCAGCAATAGTACTATGTAGCAGTCATACCCCCAACATTCAGAAATAACAGCGTTCCCTGACGGTTTAAGCAGGTTCTCCAAGTTTCTCTCTTCAAGGCAATAGCTCTCAGAACTTTCCCCTTAAACAGAGTAAGCAGACCTTGGGCTTAGGGGAGTGTCACTGGGCAGAAGATAGGTGAGGGGAAGAACACTTGTCTTCCACTAAGTAGGATGGAAGCACAAGTCATTTAACGTGAACACTAAATAGAATGCAACATCATTCTGAATGCCAGTGTGATGAAGTGGGACATATGGCCGAGTTAAACTAAATGACAGCATCAGGAGGATGGCTCATGGAATCCACTACAGTCAACTAGTTACATAACAAATTCATAAAAGGAAAATTTCCCTACTTTTAAACATCTGCAGTCCAAGGAATGCTAACACTGGGTACTTCAGATAGCTTATGGACATGTCAGAACCTGAAGGGGTCAAAGATCAACACAATCCCTCTGTTTTGCACATAAGGAAAAAAAAAAGAGAGAGAGATAAGAGTTTAGAGGGCTTCCCAGGGTCACACAGCAGGCAAGCAGTGGTCAGGGGCTCTGGACTGGGTTTGGAGCTCTCTTGCCATGATGCCATACCACCTGGATGAGGATTTTAATTCCCAATGCCACTGGGCAAGGACAGTGGTGTGAGAAACCTGATCTCCGTTCACCTTCTTCATTTCCAACCCTAATGCCATCCTGTAAACGTGGGAACATGTATCTAAGAAATATATTCTGAAGGATCAATTCTGTAGCAGCTGAGAAGTCTAGACCATCTGCTGTGAAAATGAATGGGTGCTTTCCAAAAAAAAACCAGCTACATGGGCCCCTGCAGTTTTGGGTCTGCAAACACTGCAAGTGATTTCCTTTCTGTGGACTTGAAACACATGGACCACTTTTAGGACCAATTATTCTCTGTGATGTACACTGACATATGTTGCTGAATAAATTAGACTGAACATCAAGAACCCTACCAGGATCAGAAATGAGATCACATGGGAAAAGAACACAACCCCCAAAGGCCCTGGAAATAGCAACCCCAGGGTGATGGCAGGATAGCCAGGCTCTAAGTGTTTTCATAGCTCATGTAGAGAGGATTATGTTTATAGAAAGCATTTTTAAAACATTCTAAATGTATGTGAGAGTATGGAGATAACTGTTTTGCTATAACTTATGTGTGTATATATATATATTTTTTTTCCTGGACCCACTATTCTTATATAAATACTGAATTAATGCTATTTAAATCTTTTTTAAATTCTTGATTAAATATTCCCATTGAATATTGAGAAACTAACACTGAGGAACAACAAGAACCATCACTGTACACTTACATTATTCCAGAAGAGATTAACGGCTCCTTTAAAGAAACTTCACAGACAAAAATTTCTATACCTACTTTTTAAAAAACACATCTAGAAATATCTCTAGCTTAGTAGCAAAAAGAAATCTGTTCCTTGATAAGATTATCTTTGTTTCTTACAATAAACCAGCCCAATGCCCACTTTATTTTATATTTACAGAATCTTTCATGGTTGGCATGAAACAAGCAATGTTCTAGTTAATTTAGCAACTGAAATCATACCATGTTCCCTGGATCTGAAACAGTGTAAACAAGATTTAACCACATATAAGTATCAGTTAAGTTCAGTCGCTCAGTCATGTCGGACTCCTTGTGACCCCATGAACCACAGCACATCAGACCTCCCTGTCCATCACAAACTCCCAGAGATTACCCAAACTCATGTCCAATGAGTTGGTGATGCCATCCAACCATCTCATCCTTTGTTGTCCCCTTCTCCTCCTGCCCTCAATCTTGCCCAGCATCAGGGTCTTTTCCAATGAGTCAGCTCTTCGCATCAGGTGGCCAAAGTATTGGAATTTCAGCTTCAACATCAGTCCTTCCAATGAACACGAGGACTGATCTCCTTTAGGATGGACTGGTTGGATCTCCTTGCAGTCCAAGGGACTCTCAAGAGTCTTCTCCAACACCACAGTTCAAAATCATCAATTCTTCGGCACTCAGCTTTCTTTATAGTCCAACTCTCACATCCATACATGATGACTGGATAAACAATAGCCTTGACTAGACGGACCTTTGTTGGCAAAGTAATGTCTCTGCTTTTTAATACGCTGTCTAGGTTGGTCCGGAGAAGGCAACGGCACCCCACTCCAGTACCCTTGCCTGGAAAATCCCATGGATGGAAGAGCCTGGTAGGCTTGAGTCCATGGGGTCGTTAAGAGTCGGAAACAACTGAGAGACTTCACTTTCACTTTTCACTTTCATGCATTGGAGAAAGAAATGGCAACCCACTCCAGTGTTCTTGCCTGGAGAATCCCAGGGATGGGGGAGCCTGGTGGGCTTCCATCTATGGGGTCACACAGAGTTGGACACGACTGAAGCAACTTAGCAGCAGCAGCTAGGATGGTCACAACTTTCCTTCCAAGGAGTAAGTGTCTTTTAATTTCATGGCTGCAATCACCATCTGCAGTGATTTTGGAGCCCCCCAAAATAAACTCTGCCCCTGTTTCCCCATCTATTTGCCATGAAGTGATGGGACCAGATGCCATGATCTTAGTTTTCTGAATTTTGAGCTTTAAGCCAACTTTTTCACTCTCCTCTTTCACTTTCATCAAGAGGCTCTTTGGTTCTTCTTCACTTTCTGCCATAAGGGTGGTGTTATCTGCATATCTGAGGTTATTGATATATTCCCAGCTATCTGGATTCCAGCTTGTGCTTCTTCCAGCCCAGCATTTCTCATGATGTAATCTACATATAAGTTAAATAAGCAGGGTGACAATATACAGCCTTGATATACTCTTTTTCCTATTTGGAACAAGTCTGTTGTTCCATGTCCAGTTCTAACTGTTGCTTCCTGACCTGCACACAAGTTTCTCAGGAGGCAGGCCCGGTGGTCTGATATTCCCATCTCTTTCAGAATTTTCCACAGTTTATTGTGATCCACAAAGTCAAAGGCTTAGCATAGTCAATAAAGCAGAAATAGATGTTTTTCTGGAACTCTCTTGCTTTTTTGATGATCCAGCAGATGTTGGTAATTTGATCTCTGGTTCCTCTGCCTTTTCTAAAACCAGCTTGAACATTTGGAAGTTCACGGTTCATGTATTGCTAAAGCCTGGCTTGGAGAATTTTGAGCATTACTTTACTAGAGTGTGAGATGAGTGCAATTGTGAGGTAGTTTGAGCATTCTTTGGCATTGCCTTTATTTGGAATTGGAATGAAAACTGACCTTTTCCAGTCCTGTGTCCGCTGCTGAGTTTTCCAAATTGGCTGGCATATTGAGTGCAGCACTTTCACAGCATCATCTTTTAGGATTTGAAATAGCTATTGTTATTGTTCCGCAGAAGGCAATGGCACCCCACTCCAGTACTCCTGCCTGGAAAATCCCATGGATAGAGGAGCCTGGAAGGCTGCAGTCCATGGGGTCACTGAGGGTCAGACACGACTGAGCGACTTCACTTTCACTTTTCACTTTTATGCATTGGAGAAGGAAATGGCAGCCCACTCCAGTGTTCTTGCTTGGAGAATCCCAGGGACAGGGGAGCCTGGTGGGCTGCCATCTCTGGGGTCGCACAGAGTCGGACACAATTGAAGCGACTTAGCAGTATTGTTATTGTTCAGTTGCTAAGTTGTGTCCAATTATTTGTGACCCCCATGGACTGCAGCAAGCCAGGCCTCCTTGTCCCTCACGTTCTCCCAGAGTTTGCCCAAGTTCATGCCCAAGAACATAGTATAAATGTGTAGTACATAGTATATATCAGTTCAGTTCAGTTCAGTCACTCAGTTGTGACCCCATGAACCGCAGCACGCCAGGCCTCCCTGTCCATCACCAACTCCCAGAGTTCACTCAAACTCATGTCCATATAGTATGTATAGTATAACTAAATAGGCTTGGGCTTTTGTATTTGCAAACTGAGATATTTATAGTTATCAGTGGAATAACAAAGAGAAAATGAATTTGGAGTTATTTCAGCACTAAATGCCAGATGACACACAGATGAATACTGATTTCATTTTATTTAAACAAAAGGAACTCATTTATTAATCAGGTAAATGCCTTATCTGCCGTGGGTCGTCTTGGAGGCAGATATGCATTTTGGAGTACAGTGCTTCTAATTCTGTGAGTTTATGAGCCTATGCAAGGTATTATTTCAGTTTTACAGAAGACAAAACAGGTCCTGATATTAAATGTGTCCTAGATCTCAGGACTGTCATGACTATTATGTATTAAATGTCTGGACTATAGATACACAATAAAAGGGAATTTCCCCCCTCTTTTTACCTTCACTGCAGAGGAGCCCTTAGATGACTACTGCTGGTGATGTTCTACATTTTGAAAAGTGACTACTATCACTAGGTACTGTGCTGCCTGCTTCATATAAATCATCACATTTAATCAATCCCCAACAGCAAATAGTCAAATTTCATAGTTTAGGAAACTAAGGCTCAGAAAGGAAGTGACTTGCTAAAGATGAAGGTAGAGATTGTTTCATTCTAAAATAACTCTGTTCTTTACCAAGCAACACCTCCTGCCTTAGAGTTCACTCTCTATCCACAGTAGACTGAAGGCCTAGTACCAGCCAACTGGCTTTCCATGGAGTGGCTTGTGGGAGGCATGAAGGAACAGGTGAAAAGTGGCAGGGACAATGTGGCAGAACTGTGCTCACGTGCTGTGTCATGGTGTGGACACTGGACACCTTACATCACTGGGCTAAGAGCTAAGGACTGGTAGCTACAGCCACTGGAGGGATACTTTACACCCATTTCAGCTCTTATTCTAAGTCTTTCTAAGATCTTTCCAAGAGCTAAAAGGAAACTGCACATCCATTCATTTCTGCACAGGGAAACTGATAACAATTTTGGCATCTCCTCGAAAGAGCATTTCTATTGGGCATAATAACAACTGATGCTAGGATGTTTCCATCATGGTGAAGGGAGTGAACCTGAGAACATGGCTATCTATACAGCATAATAAGCTGACTGTGAGAGCCACCATAACCATTTATAAAGCGAGGGCTTAACAAAAATAAAAGGGAAGTTTGCCTGCGTGCCTTCAAGTAAACTTGCAGAAAGGTGCTCCTGGCAGATCTGCTTGTTAAGCTTTATTGACAAGGGATGGCTGTTTTGCAGACCTGTTCAACCCAAGTCTGATTGCATGGCTGCAGTGTGTGCCCTGTTGTGAGGACTGGGTGAAGCAAGTCAGGCACATGACAAGTGAAATCTATCGGAGGCAAGAACTCTCAAGCCAGCCCTGCCCTGTGACTCCTCGGCACTTCATCTCAGCCTGAAGTTAATACTACATATTCTGTGCTGACAACCAAAGATGCCCGTGGATGGGTTAAAATGGGCACTGGAGAGACTTAGGGGCACTAATGGCTCCTTAATCCTAGAGACTTGAGGCTTTGCCCAATATCTCCCCCAATGCCTGGATACTAATCTGACATCACAGCTTGTCCTTGAAAAACTACCAGCCTGGCCCTTTCACCTGGCTCATCTCTTGTTCCTTTGCCTGCAGTAACCTGCCTCAGATCAGTTCAGTTGTTCAGCTGTGTCCAACTCTTTGTGACCCCATAGACTGCAGCACACCAGGCCTCCCTGTCCATCACCAACTCCCAGAGTTTACTCAAACTCATGTCCTCACACCTTCTTAATTTGGGAATCCTGCTTATCCTTCCTCCTAGTGTTCCCTTACAGAATCCACTGGTATTTGTATTTTAAAGGAGGATGGAAGTTAATATAACTGAATATCTCACGTATGGGATTCAGAGGCAGTGTGTGGGCAGGAAGCTGGTGTTTCCACTCTTATGGGGGAGATATTTGGCAGTGCCTAGATACTCAGGTCTAAGAAGGAATCAGCTGACTGGATGGAATTTGCTTTAGCAGCTAGCAGAAAGACCTTCAGCTGCCAAAAGAGACTCAAATTATTGTTGCAGGGTTTTAATAACAAGTATTATAGTATGGGAAAGCTAACCGTAGCATTGTTTATAGTGGCAGAAAATAGGAAATGATCAAAACGTCCATGAAAGGGATTACTACATAACTCCTGGTGCCTGAATCCTAAGGGGTAAAAAGAAATTAGATGGAAAGAAGCCTCATAAACTCTGACATCAAAAGATGTCTAAGATGCATTTTTTAATGAAAAAGGCACATAAAAGAATAATACATCTAGTAGGAAACTGCATATAAAAGCAACCAAATTAATTTTGTTTATCTTTTCACTTAATTATTCCCTGACAAATGCAAAAGAAAGTGTTTAGAAACATGCATATCAAACAGATCATAGCTGTGTAGGAAAGGGGGCCAGGATTGGGATGATAACCTAAATTTGCTTTTTAAACACAGAAAACATGTATATACTTTTTGTAATTAAATATCTCTAAGTGAAAAGCTAAATGTTTGATTGCAGCATGGTAGTGGCTACCACCTTATTGAGAATCTGTACTTATGAAATGCCACCAAATCAACATATAGCCAGGTGGCATCTGGGATCAGGGGCTGGAGTGGCATTAAGGCGGTCAAAAAGATTTGCAGCAACATGGACAGACCTAGAGATTTTCACACTTAGTGAAGTAGGGCAGAGGAGGAGAAATAGCATACGACATCCCTTATACGTGGACCCTAAAAAGAAATGATACAAAGGAAATTAATTACACGACAGAGACTCACAGACTTAGAGGAGGAATTTATGGTTGTTGTGTAGGGAGGAAGGAGGGGCAGAGGGTCAGTTAGGGAATTTGGGATGAACATGTTCATACCTCTATATTTAAAATGGATAACCAACAAGGACCGACTATATAGCACAGGGAACTCTGCTGAATGCTATGTGGCAGCCTGGATGGGAGGGAGTTTGGGGGAGGCTGAATACACACACACACACACACACACACACACACATATATATATATGGCTAAGTCCTTTTGTGGTTCACCTGAAATTATCACAACATTGTTAATCAGCTATACCCCAATACAAAATAAAGTTAAAAAAAAAAAGAAAGGCAGAAAGTTCTTTTTGAATTTCATCTACATATTACCTCTTACTCACTCCTGAGTTGGCTACAGACCCTGAAAATGGAAATTTGATTGTATAGAGTCTTCTTTGAGAATTACTTCAGGACTCTGTCTCAGCTAAGGGTCTTCCTATTCCTGATGCAAACATATAGACTATATGTCAATCAGTGAGGTTATGATTGATACCCTTCCTCCCAACCTTAGGCCACAGGGTGCTATGAGGGTGGTTACTCTTCCACCTGTGAGCCCCCTACTTTCAAGAGCAGGGCCTTTGTCCTACTTGCTGATGGCTGGTATTTATATGTCCCCTTTACACAAACTAGCTCACTAATGCTGATGATTTTCTGCAATATGTTTGAATGGAATGGATGAAGTCAGCAGATGTAATAACAAAAATCCCTTGGGGTGAGATGCTCTCAGGTAATAGACACTGACAGGAACAACCCTCTGAGAGTGGAGGGGGAGCACAAGGAAGTGATGCTGTGATTAATAAACATAATTGCATTGACAAGCATTTATATATCTGGATACCTACTGCTGAGTCAAAGCTATGGTTTTTCAAGTAGTCATGTATGGATGTGAAAGTTGGACCATAAAGAAAGCTAAGTGCTGAAGAATTGATGCTTTTGAACTGTGGTGTTGAAGAAGACTCTTGGAGAGCCCCTTGGACTACAAGGAGATCAAATCAGTCAATCCTAAAGGAAATCAATCCTGAATATTCATTGGAAGGACTTATGCTGAAGCTGAAGTTCCAATACTTTGACCACCTGGTGCAAAGAACTGACTCAGTGGAAAAGACCCTGATGCTGGGAAAGATTGAAGGCAGGAGGAGAAGGGGATGACAGAGGATGAGATGGTTGGATGGCATCACCAACTCAATGGACAAGAGTTTGAGCAAACTCTAGGAGATGGTGAAAGACAGGGAAGCCTGGTGTGCGGCAGTCCATGGGGTCACAAAGAGTCAGACATGACTGAGTAACTAAACAACAACAAACCTACTGCTGAACCATTTATAATTGAAATTTTTATCTTTTAGAGCATAGATGAAAACTTCCATTGAATAGAATATATAAATTACTCACCTCTGATGTTTTATTTTATATGTGTTAGGATTTATTTGGGTTTCACATACTGAGTTCACCAAAGGAATGGTGAAATCTGTTTAGGAGTAGCTAAAAATATGTGTGTCTAAATATGCATATAAATATTGATACATGTGCTGCTGCTAAGTCGCTTCAGTCGTGTCCGACTCTGTGCGATCCCATTGACAGCAGCCCATCAGGCTCCCCCGTCCCTGGGATTCTCCAGGCAAGAACACTGGAGTGGGTTGCCATTTCCTTCTCCAATGCATGAAAGTAAAAAGTGAAAGTGAAGTCGCTCAGTCCTGTCCGACTCTTAGCGACCCCATGGACTGCAGCCCACCAGGTTCCTCCGTCCATGGGATTTTCCAGGCGAGAGTACTGGAGTGGGGTGCCATTGATACATGTATATAATTATAAAATGAAAATATATATACATTCTTAATAAAGTGAAAAGTAAGGGTTCATAGACCTTCTTTTTCTGCCTTATTACAGTGGTTTCAGTAGCATTTGGTAAAATTTAGACCCCTCTGTACTTCAGCCTCTTCTCATTAATACCAAAGACAGAATAGCATAACTCCCTTGACTAACTCCGTGAAAAAAAAAAATCAATTCTGAAATCAGCTTCGGGGGCTCCCAGCACTCTTTACAATGTCTAAACATGTTCATACATGCAGGTGATACAACTTCTTTCTCTGGCATTTCTTCACCATTAAGTTGAGTGATTTCAGCAGCCTTTTTCAATTTTTCACATGGTACTAGATGCTCAAGATCTCACTGACCCTTTGCTGTAAAAATGTTACTTGCATTTTTCTCAAATTTTGTGTTACAGTGCAAATAAATCATAGCTTATTTATTTATTCAATCATAGATAAGAACATTTGATGTGCATGTCTATGTTTTCTTTCTCTCCTTCTGAAAAAAAGTTTGAATGGAATGGATGAAACCAGCAGATGTGATAACTCAACAAAAATGCCTTAGGGTGAGATGCTCTCAGGTAATATCCACCAAGGATTATACACTGTTCTGAGAGTAGTATATGTTATTTTGGTGATGTTTTTTAAATTAAAAAAAGTAAACATTTAAAATACAAAAGTACCTAAACAAGAACACGAATGTCCTCTCCTCTGGCTGGCAGCTCTCATGAGAAATGAGAAGGCAGCTGTCAAGGAGTGCTGCCTACTGGTGAGTACCTGCTTCCCCTCCCTCCCTCTCCCTCTCCTTCCAGCCCTTTCCTTCCTGACTGTCTTCAGACTGAACAATGGCTTCCTTCTTGCCTTCACACTTAGATGGAGACATCAGTTTTGGCCTTGCTGGTCTTCAGACAGGAACTGTATTATTAGCTTCCCTGGTTCACCATCAGTGCTCAGACTGTGCCTAGAAACAAACCGTCTAACTTCCTGGGTCTCCAGCTTGCCAACTCCCCCTATAGATATCAGGATTTGAACTTGCCCACCTCCACAGCTGGGTGCTCCCAGTCCTTTTAACAAATCTCTTTATATATACATATATATCTCCAATTGGAGATAGAAAAGCATATCTTTGGAAAATCCTGATGAATACCAGACCATACTTAGTTTCCCAAATGGCTCAAAAATGTCCTTTGATAGATTGCTTGAATTAGATTCCAAATAAGTTCCACACAGTAGTTTCCTGAGTCTATAAATATCAGTTACAATTTTGGGAAAGTCACCACACGGTTTTCCTTTTTATGGTATTTCTTAAATAATATTGGATAAACCCCACAGCACATATCATTCAACACAAAATTTTCAAATCTGATTCCAGATTTATAAAGATCAGAATGCATGTCTTCAAAGTGTCAAGACTGGATAGAGAGAAAATGGAACACATTCCTGCTAATACCACCGTACTCTTGAAAAGCCAATGAGCTTCTTTTCTGCCTCTAGTTTCCACATCTATAGAGCAGGAAATGCACATGGGAAATATTTGTTTGACCTTCCACACAGGGATGCTGCAAGGTAAAAGGTAGTGTCATGTAATTAAATAGTTGTGAAATAAGGGATCCAAAAATGAAGCAATCTGTATATTATCATTATTGCTATCTTCATCCAAGTAACTTGTTTTGTTTATTTGCAACTGGAATCTTATTCTCAGATGGAATTTGCACTATTAATGCAAATTTGTGCTGATTAAAATGAACAAAAGTGAATAAACTGGTGCTATAATGAAACAGACCTGGTCTTTGATTAGAAGTGATTCTGTAAGTTCATCTCATGCTGAAAAGCAGCAGCAGATGACCTCCTCAGGCCAACGCTTCAGGCACTCACCCAGTACTATTGAGGTAACTCTGCCCCAAGCTGCAGTCCTTCGACAGAGAGGATGGATTGAACCAAAAGGCTGGCAGGCACTGACCGTTGCTGTGTCGTTCATAACCATAGTCACTGTTGGGGAAAAAAATGAGAGAAACCTTTCAGTAGGTGGCAACGTTACTGAGAACAATTTAAGTCAGTCCACAGCCAACTTCTACCCTGGTCAATTAGTAAAACGAAAACAGTCATTCACTAAATCAATGCCTTTCCAAAAATGGAATCTTTCTTTCTATCTATCAATTACCCAAGAAAACATTCTACAGAATCCATTTTGAGAAATGCTAACTTGGAAGCCACAGAGACACATGTATAGAGATGAAAGCTCAGTGCCCAGTAATTCCCATTATACACCTTCAGCCAGGAGCATAGATGTTGTTCTCATCGGGGGGAGGCACAACAGTGATCGTGGTTGGGCCCTGAGAAAGCTAGAATGGTGGAAGCCCAGTCCCCCGTGTCAACTGCATTGAAAAACCTAAGGCATCCACACGTAGCATAATCCTCACTACTAGTGCTGCTTTGGGGTGCTCTTCAAAGACATCTGGATCTACCAAGGAGAGCTAAGCCAGGTCTCTCTGCGCACAAGCCATCTGCTTCAAAGTCACAGCAGGAAAGGCAATGTACTTCGGGAGTGTTGCGAGCATTTTCCCCAAAGGAAAACTCGGTCCTATTCAGTTAATGCCACCGATTGCTTTAAATTTTCTCTAGTTTGAAAACAAAGAGTTTTCTCTCAGCCTCCTTGAATTCTTGCCTCCCGGAACCTTTGAGTCAACTTTCTTGGCTTCTGAAAGATAAAGCTGGGCACAGAGAATGGCAGCACATCACACCTCCTCACGCACAGAAAAATTGCAGGCAGCAATGGCAAGCACAGGTATGAACTGGCCCACCTGTGTGATGGAGGCGAGATGCTGGCACACAAAGGTTGGGAAAGAAGAACTAGGCTTGCTCAGGGGCCTGGCACCAGGCAGTTGGTTCTCAGAATTCTGCCCATACCAGCTGGGTTTGATTCTGGTGCAACACAGCATGGGTAGAAGGACTTCCGGGACTCTGCCTACAGGACATCCTGTGTTCATTTCAGGAAATTACAGTAACAGGCAAGATCATCTAGCAGAGGGATGTCTGGGGGAGAGCCAAACTGAGAGAGAACATTCAGGGACAACCACCTTTGCCAAAAAATCACTGTTTGGGAAGGCCAAAGTCAAAGCTCTAAGATAAAAAGTTAACTCCCCGTATGAATCCTCCTTGAATACAGTGAATAAAGAAGCAGCCAGGTTTCTGAAAGAGGCACGTGATGAATGACAAACATTCCACTCAAGTTCTCCCTGTGAATGTAGTTCAGAATGTCAATCCTGAAAGGCAGGACAGAGATGAAATATTTTTGTCATTGTAACAGTCTTGTGCGGACTAAAAGGAAAGTCAGGGCTGGGCAGGCCCCTGCAGAATTCCCTGTGAGTCCCAGTGTAACTGAAGCTCTGTCTGCCTCCAGCAGAGCCCAGAGAGAGACAGAACTGCCTCTTGGCTTGCCTTCTCTACCAACAGGACAGGAATAGCCTTGGGTTATAGGTCTGAGTACTGGCAGCCAATGTGCCAGGACTGGCCAGTACTATTTATTCAGAGAATGCTCCTAGAGGTCTACCATGAGAGAGGCTTCTTTTTTCTAAGTAATGTTATGTGCTTGTACACAGTATCTCAGCCCAATCACTGATATTCTGATGATCAGACATGTGACTGATGATTGCTACCCAGCTAATACTTTTAAGTAAATGTCTTTGTTTCTTATGCTGGTTAAGTTCAATCATTAACACTGACATACACATTTAGCAATTGCTTTCTCTAAACCAAAAACATATAAATACATTTTAAAAAGGAGGAGGAAAAAAACGAGACTGAAAATGGGATGGACGTGATCAAGAGGGTTGGTTACCACTTATTCATCTTCAATCATCTTTCAACCTCATCTGACAGTCAAAACTAGAACAAAGAAAACACATCATTGGCCCCACAAGCTAGTTTTCTGCTTAACTAAAGCTCCAAAAACCATGTTGTGGCACTCTGAGAATATTTAACATCTAAATGTTGCACTCCTTTTCCAGTTTAAACTAGGTTAATACTGGTAAAAGGAGAAGGCTCTCCTATTGCTAGGTTCATAAAGCCACAGATGGCAATGCCAGTGACTCCATCCTTGCACTGAATTCAGAAAAATATTCCATGGCTTTCATAAACAATAGTCAGCTAGCCACTAATTGAAAACCTCCAGGTATAGAAAATACACTGCCCTAAATGACCATAATTTCACTATCAGGAACCCTAGATTCTAGAGAGATTTTTATCTTGAACACACATATATTTGTTCCCTGAAATGTCCACTTATTGTTTAAGTGTTGCAGTCAAAAGAGACTCAGGGTGGATCTGGCTTCTCTTTTTGTCCTGAGACCTGTCAAGTGTGTGAAGATAATTACCAGCTATCTCCTGAGTCCTCCTTAAGCCTAAAGAAATCACTGTTTTTTTTTTTTCTGTATACACACACACACATAACCAGTAAGCCATGATGTCCCCACGTGGTAATTCACACAAACATGAGGTTTATCACTTGGATCTATGCATGCCACTATTCAAATCTAAACTTTTGTTTAAGGCCCACATGGGTTTGAAATATGCAGTGACTACATGGGCTAACAGCACGAGCTCACCAGTCAAAATCAGCCTCTGTGCAGACGCAGGGCTCAGACTCCATGGCGCCTGCATATTTTCCCTGCATGCATTTCCGCTCGGATTTTCTCTTCTTATATATCCTCTTCGCTCCCATGATGCATGCTTCCCCCTGTAAGGAGACAAGAATCTCACACTGTTGGCCCATAGACATGACCTTCCCTACTCCACACTAGGACAGTCCAGGGAGATGGTCTCAAATCTTAGGGTGATCTGGACGTGGGCAGTCTGCTTTGTGCTAACAGCATTTTCTTTGCAATGTCTAGAGTCCTATTGCAGAACATGATGACAAAGTTAATCCTAAGAAGCACCGAGAGAGTGTCAAAATGTCCTGAACTCTGTTTTCAGCAAATCCTCACTTGGCAAGGTGTTGAGTAGAAGGCTATGAGGGACACACATGTAACTAAGGCTCAGCCTGTAACAGTGTGTTACCAACAGATCTATGGTAATTCAGTTGACTTCTTCTGTAATAAAAGATTGGCACATGATCATTTATGTGCATATGAAAGAAGAATATTGCTAAGAAACATAAAGGTCCATTTTGCCTCGGTTTATTATGCCTCTGCCCACACAATTTTACTGCACTGATTTTACATCCCTCTACAAGATAACCATTGGAGAAAGAAATGGCAACCCACTCCAGTGTTCTTGCCTGGAAAATCCCAGGGACGGGGGAGCCTGGTAGGTTGCCGTCTATGGGGTCGCACAGAGTCGGACACGACTGAAGCGACTTAGCAGCAGCAGCAGCACAAGATAACCAATAGCACTAAATCCAGTGTTTCTCCTCAAAATAAATAAACGCTTTGAATATTACAATGTCCGTGCACTCCAAAGGGGAAAATATCAGCTATGTGAATGAGCAATCCTTTCATTATTGAGCCTCCAAGAAAAGTGGGTGATTCTAGCTGATGCAGCTTCCATTGTCAAACCCAGCTCTGTGTGTGTGTCCAAAGGACACAGACTTTTGTCTAAGCTACTCTACACTGTCTTTCTTGAGCAAGCTCACTTTAACCAGCTGCACTACACATCAACACATAAATATACAACTTAGTCTAGGTTTGGAGTATATGTTGTGTTGCTCTCTCAATATAGTGATGGCTTTGTAAGCAAGGGCCCCAGCTATGTCCTTTGAGAGGCTGGCAGAATGAGTTCTTGGGAAATCAAAAGAGAGATGCTTTTACCCAAGCATTCTATCAACAATATGAGTGGAGTAGCAGAGGGGCCAGGATGAAGGAAATGTTCCTACTAATTCCACAACCTTATAACACAAGAAGCTTGGAAGGAGGCATAAAGCAGTACCTAATCCCAGGGAATCGCAGTGGTGGGGAAGAAGAACTTTACTGGCACTCCTCACCCAGCCCAATTTTGCTGTTTTATGTCTCTGTTTGCATTGCTAGATAAAACTGAAGAGCCTTTCCTCACCCTTGCCCCCACGCCCTGCAACCAGATGACATGCTCAGATAAATTATGTTTGGATCTCTGTGCTGAGTTGGTGTTTTGTTTTGAGTTGTAAGTCTAAGCCAAGCACATTTGAATTTTATCTCATTATACCCTAGTACAATAAAAACATAAATTATTTCACAACAGCAATAAATGTTGAGTTTGTTCACTGCCATGGCACCCAGGACACATAAGAAACCACCAGATGGACATTTTTTCCCAGAGAACCCTGATTCCTACATTTGAATGACTATCTTCCCCCAGTACTCTCCATGCCTCCCACCCAGGACACTCGTCCCCCTACCTGGCTGTGCAGCTGCCAGGGTCTGTAGTCCTCCTCGGCACAACGCCTATCGAAAATGGACTTGTAGTCCACTTTGACCAGCTGCCATTCAGAGCGGTGACTGAAGTGTCCAAACACTCTGCAGATGATACAAATACTCACAATAATAGCAATGCTCACAGTTACAACTGCAGTTAGCATTTGTTGAATATTTACTACGAGGTTAGCACAATGCTAAGCATCTTATATCGGTCATATTATTTGATCCCCAAAACACATTTCTGAGGAGGGTTGCTATTATTGACTCCACTTTACCTGTGGGTAACCTGAGGCTCAAAAAGTTTTAACATGCAAAAACCAAAGACAAATCACCAAGAACTGGTAGAGTTAGAACCCAGGGGTGTTAGACTAAAAGCCTGCGGCTATATACTCTACAACAGAAAAAAGTAATGGTCAGAAAGAAAACATAAAAATGAGAAAACAATCACAAATCCTGTCCCCTATGCAGTCCAAGATTACACTTCAGGTTCTCTTGCATTTAATCGACCTGGTTCCGTGGTTGCCATACTATTTTATCTTCCCACCATTCCCAAGGAGAAATAGGCAACAAGGCTGAAGAGTTGTAACTACTTCCTACCCTGTTCATTCTACTCTCCTGACTCAGAGAAGCTCAGCTACTTAATGAAGTGTTTGAATCACCTATTGTCAATGTGAATAAAGCTACAAGGCAGCCTTTACAGTCAGCTTTTTTCATCTGTGTTTTGTAAATATAAAAACCGAATAAAGACAAATTATAGAATAAATTGCTAACCCACTGGGCAAAAGTGTAACTGTTAGGCATATTAATTTTTGTTGCTCTTTTCTATTGTTAAAAAAAAAAGGAGAAAAAATAATCAGAAAATGTACCAACTGTTCACTTTGATTTAAAAATTTTCACTGTCGACAGGATCAACTGCTTTAAAATCTTCCCTCTTCTCTGAATATTGGAAATAAAAGCAAAAATAAACAAATGGGACCTAATTAAAATTAAAAGCTTCTGCACAACAAAGGAAACTATAAGCAAGGTGAAAAGACAGCTTTCAGAATGGGAGAAAATAATAGAAAATGAAGCAACTGACAAACAACTAATCTCAAAAATATACAAGCAACTCCTGCAGCTCAATTCCAGAAAAATCAACGACCCAATCAAAAAATGGGCCAAAGAACTAAACAGACGTTTCTCCAAAGACGACATACAGATGGCTAACAAACACATGAAAAGATGCTCAACATCACTCATTATCAGAGAAATGCAAATCAAAACCACTATGAGGTACCATTTCACGCCGGTCAGAATGGCTACGTGAAGTCTACAAGCAATAAATGCTGGAGAGGATGTGGAGAAAAGGGAACCCTCTTACACTGTTGGTGGGAATGCAAACTAGTACAGCCACTATGGAGAACAGTGTGGAGATTCCTTAAAAAACTGGAAATAGAACTGCCTTATGACCCAGCAATCCCACTGCTGGGCATATACACTGAGGAAACCAGAATTGAAAGAGACACATGTACCCCAATGTTCATCGCAGCACTGTTTATAATAGCCAGGACATGGAAGCAACCTAGGTGTCCATCAGCAGATGAATGGATAAGAAAGCTGTGGTACATATACATAATAGAGTATTACTCAGCCATTAAAAAGAGTACATTTGAATCAGTTCTAGTGAGGTGGATGAAACTGGAGCCAGTTATACAGAGTGAAGTAAGACAGAAAGAAAAACACCAATACAGTATACTAACGCATGTATATGGAATTTAGAAAGATGATAACGATAACCCTGTATGAGAGACAGCAAAAGAGACACAGATGTATAGAACAGTCTTTTGGACTCTGTGGGAGAGGGAGAGGGTGGGATGATTTGGGAGAATGGCATTGAAACGTGTATAATATCATATGTGAAACAAACTGCCAGTCCAGGTTCGGTGCAGGATACAGGATGCTTGGGGCTGGTGCACTGGGATGACCCAGAGGGATGGTACGGGGAGGGAGGTGGGAGGGGTGTTCAGGATGGGGAACACATGTACACCCGTGGTGGATTCATGTTGATGTATGGCAAAACCAGTACAATATTGTACAGTAATTAGCCTCCAATTAAAATAAATATAAATATATATATTTTTTTATAATTTATAATTTATAAAAATAAAAATATATAATAAATAAAAACAAATATAAAATAAACTATATTAAAAAAAATCTTCCCTCTTTGTTTTCCACTTCTGATTTTCCAGGAGAAGGAAAAATCAGAGTTTCATATTTCAAATTCAAAGCTCATGTTTTGAAACCCACAGGCAGGCAAGCCATTAATCAAGCCTTTCACAAATTAATGATCATCACTTTCCAGACAAGAATGAGCGCAAATGTAATTTCACAAGAACAGACTGTTCTCATGGTTCCCCTAATATGCCTCACAATTGGGTTAGGTAAAGAGCCAGGGAAAAATAACATCCTTTGTGGGTGTGTGATCAAGCTCTGTGTTCTGTCTTAAAGCGAAATCATTCTTATATGCCTGTGATTTTCTGTATATCAAGCATGTTTATTATTAAAGTTTTAAATTGATAGCTTTATCTTCTATTGAAAAAAAAAATCATGTCTAATTTCCCTAAGCTCATTCAGTATAGGAAGAAATAGGCTGCACCACGTTGCTGCCAGCCAACAGTACAGGTCTCCTAATAGCTAGCAGAGAGCCAAGAAAATGGATGCGTGCATTGTTCTTTCTTCTTTGCTAGGGAATCATGAAGTCAGATGCACTGCCTTTGCTAGCAACTTTAAAACTGAAAGCAGCAAAGCGAACAGGCTCAGCTAAAAACCACACATTTCTGGATTTCTATGAAGACTAGAACACAACACGGTTTTCCACTTACGTCATGATGAGAGTCTCTTCCCCAGGTTCACCCAGAACCCCATCCACAAAAAGGGGAATAGATGTGAAACTGTATTTGCTCCAAGATCTCCCTTCATCAAAACTCAACCTGATGACAGAAAAAAATAACAGTCATCAGATCTCAAAAGAAAATCCTTTCAAAGAAAAGATACTACCAACCAGGACAGAATATATTTTAGAAGTACCTGGGGCATTGTCAAAGTGAGCCTTTGATATGAATAAGTGTTCTTAATTACATCAGAAGGTGGAGATACAGCTAGCCAAGTGATTTGGGGCCCAGATGTATTATAACATCAATCAGTGGAGAGCTGTATGAAACGGGAATGATAAGTCGCTGATAGAATTTTTTTTTAATTTGGATATCTTATTAGGTCTTAGATCTCAATGTGACCCTCTCTAAAACCTTGCTGTCATCTAGCAGGAGGCCTTGCAGGTGATTCTGAGAACAGTCACCTTCTGAGACCACTGTGATGGACTTAAATCAGCCACCTCCATGTGATCAAACCCTTAGTGGTATCCTTCATACATTGTTACAAATCCTGGTTGACCCACTGAGTGACTGGATGCAGAAGAACATGCTCTTGAAAGTAAGAGAGGTCTCTGTAACTCTGATGGTCATACAGGATGTTTCCTTTCCTCTGCCTTTCTCTGGGATGCCTTCCCTCAGGCTAAGCCTCTGGTTCTGTTATTTCTGCAGCTTTCCCTTTGGTCCACCAAAGTAACCAACACTGGAGGGAAAATCAAGCCTTTGACTTTGAACAAGCTCACCTGTGGAGAGAGCCACTTTCAAAAACATAGATAAAGGAATCTATTGAAAACCCCTCTGGAAGTTAGGCCTTGCATGTTCATCTATAGAAGACCTATAGGGAGAGTTTCAGAAAACCACCCTTTCCCACCCGCAATGCGATCAGAGCAGAAGTGACATGCACTGCTGATCTCTGTGCAGAATGAACAGAGCAAATGCAAATATTAAACTTCGGGAGACAATATTTGGGATAGGTGGCTGTGAGAAATTAAGCTATTCAGAGATTTTCCTTGACAACCATTCTACCCATGACTGTACTGAAAGAGTGAGGCGCTGGAGGTACTGATGGGGGAGAGGGGAGCTGTCACATCCCAAAACCATGTATAATTGCTCTCTAAGGGACACCAGCAAGCTCCCTTTCTCTTTCTCACTCTCTCTCTCTCCTTTCCTCTTGCTTCTTATAATAAAGCAAAGGTATAAGTTATGTTCCAGCAGACCATGACAATGTACTACACACACGGTTATAGTCTGTCAGCCTGACTTAGACTGGTCTTAGCTGTGTGCAACCAGTCCTGGATACAGGATTTAGGGGCAACAGGTGCCTTTACCAGAGATGTCGAATTGGGAGAGATGTGTGCTTCATAGCAACCAGGACTCCACCTTGATCCAGATACAAAACACTGTGCTCTTCTTCAAAGATCTGGAAGAAGAAAAACACATACACAGCAAACCCCCCATACACACACATCCAGGGTTCAGAGAATTAGCCTTCATTTGAGGAAAATAATCTCTCCATGAGCCCCCATGATAGAACTGGGCTCCCCCAAATCTGTGGAGAGACACAGTTATGAACAGTGCTTCCCCAGGTGCGTGACATGTGCCACTGGAGTTCCAAAAAATGATTTTAGGTGCTCCACAAGAGAAATTTAAATAATAACTAAGAGTCATGTGTTCATATTTCTATTCCTGTCATTTTGTGGTGAGCTCTGTTGGGTTCCATTTATGATTATGTTGACATTTGTGCAACTGTTACATTGGGTCACATCTTTAGGTCAGAGAAACCTTGGAGACACACTATTCCAATACTCTCATTTTCACAGATGAGAAAACTAAGGTTTAGAAAGAGGTGGTGACTTGCCTAGGACCAGGTAGACGATAATGGATGATGCCAGGACGGGGCGAATGACAGTGTCCTTTCCACATGCAATTACTTCAAAGTGTCCAAGTGTTACAGGGGACAGATGTTCCTGTTCAACTCACGGATTCTCTAGCCAGTCATAGAGCAATTCTGATCAAAACGAAATCCTACCTTTGGGTACATTGTCATTGGGTCTCTCTCTGTATGTGGAGAGAGGAATCTGAGGTCAAATGAAGACTGGCTAGAGACAATTTCTAAGTCCTCTCCATACGAGATGCATCTTGATTTCTCACAGTCACTCTGTTAGTATAGCCTTGTCTGTGATTACACCATAGACATAATTGTTTCCACTCTGTCTACTTCTTACATTCAAAATGTACCCAGGACTATAGGAGAGACTTATTTGCTTTGTTTGGGATGTTACAAGGAAAAAAATGTGACCCTGGCTCTCTAACTATTGTCCATAGGAAGCTTAATAATGCATGTTCCTATATATATCCATGGAGAAGGAAATGGCAACCCACTTGAGCATTCTTGTCCGGCAAATTCCATGGACAGAGGAGCCTGGAGGGCTACAGTCCATGGGATTGCGAAGAGTTGGCCACGACTGAGTGACTGAGCATATATATCTTCAAGATGAAAACCCCTGGAATTTCTTAAGCAAGTTTCTTTCCTGCCCCACTCTTCTCAAAACATGTGAATCACAGTGCAGATCTATGAAGCTAGGAGAAGGTAACTAGACCGTAACATGGACATCGTTGCCTCAAATTTAAAGCGCAGTGTTCTCACTGCTGTGTGATTACCTGTGCATTAGATTTCAATTTATGGTGCTAGTTATTGTATGATAATTAAATGTCAGTGGCTTATTAAAACATATTTATTGAAGTGTAACAACCAAGCATTAGGCACCTATTTTGTTAGGACTGCTAAACCTCATTAAGCGCCTGTTTTATAAGCTAGGAGTATCTAATTTTCATTCAGAAGAAAGAGGAAGCATTTAAGCTAAACACACTGGTTGAAAGTGATTCCATTCCTACTTTCCTGAACATATGCGCCCTGATGGTTATTACTCTGTCTTCTGCATATGAGCTTTAAACATCTCAGAGCACCACCTGGGTAATGGCTTTTTCTGAATCACTGCATTCTCCTCTATTCTGACTTCAAGGCAAGAGGAATTTACGGAGGCAACCCGGCATTAGATAGGTAATCTCCCTTCCAGGCTTCATGTTTCCTACATAATAAACTCTCTAGATTTCCCGCTTTCTTTTAAGGGGAAAATTCAGTCATATCTAATTTTGTTTCATTGTTACTTATAAACTTTCTTACATATAGGCTGTGATAAAGTGTCATTTTTTTAGGACTTTCCTGGTGGCTCAGATGGTAAAGAATCCTCCTACAGTGCAGGAGACCCAGGTTTGAACCCTTGGTTGGGAAGATCCCCTGGAGAAAGGCATGGTAACCCACTCTAGTATTCTTGCCTAGAGTATCTCATGGACAGAGGAGCCTGGCAGACTACAGTCTATAGAGTTGCACAGAGTCGGACATGATGAAAGTGACTGAGCATGCATGCAAAGGCTCACTTATCACACAAAGAAATCAAATTTCATAAATATTTGCTGAACTCAGAACTTTTGTAAGCCATGCATAAAACAAATAAGGGAATAAACACATTGAGAAGCTTTAGGATTTATGTGTGACTGAGTAAGTTCCCAGAACTGAAACAATCTGGACAATTTTTAACACATTTAAACACCAGCAACTTAACCAGGATACTTTCTTACCTGTCTCCAAGTGTTTCCCGCATCTGAAGAAACAAACATGCTGATGTCACTGTCTGACAACTCAGAACCTATATTACCTGGAGAGAGCACATCGCCATTAGTGAAGAGAACTTTCTGCAAAAGCTAACGACGGGCCGTGCTGGCAGCGTGCTCTGCCTGAGGTGGATTTCGACTGCAAACACTCTATCTGAGCAGGGTTTTTCAGCATACTTGCTTCAGGGTCAGTGTCTTTCAAAAATAGTTTTAGCTTGCTCATTAAGTTCCAAGCACAGCTACTGGGCTTCTTAAAATAAATACAATTTATAGCAATGAGCAGACCAGGCAAGCTGCTTACCTGAAGCCACTATGATGCTGGGGGCTGTGTCTCTGCTGGCGATGATCCCTGATGTGTAGGGATTCTCAGAGACCTTAAGGTGAAGGTGTAGGGAGCAATAGGGCTGAGAAGAGGAGAAATGAGGATCATGAAAGTACACCATCTAAATGGTCATTTAAAATTCAGATTCAGAGCTCCTATCCATTCATTCAACCATCCCACCCATCCATCCAGCCATCCATGAACCCATCCATCCCCCCGTATTTCATTCCACAGATGTCTGGTGCCCACTAAGTATAAGACAGCTGCCAAACTGTTGAAGGAGAGAGCACTTTCATTTCAAGTCTAGTCTACTGATATAACTGCCATTTGGCCATTCGACAAACATTTTAATACTTTATCTGCAAAACATGTGGTGTAGTTTTATGAAAGACTTAACACTGACTAAAGTTTGGTCTCTTCCACTGAGGAATATACAATTTAAGATCTTTCTATTGATTACCATAAAGGAATATATTTTAACAGCCATGAGATAAGAACAGACAAAATATGAAATTCTAGGGGAGAGGAGCCTACATTTAACTTCGGTTGAGGGGAAATTTCAAGGAGAAAATGGCGACTGGGGCAAAGGTGGGTAGGATTTGAATTGCAGATGAGATGCTCAGAGGGATAAAAGATATTTCGGGTCTGAGTAATATCAGTAACAAAGAAAAGGAGCAGAAGAGTGGAGCTGTAATACAACAGGTAGTTGGGTAAGACCAATGAGGAGAAATGGGGTTTGAGATTGGACGGAAAGTACAGCCAGGCTGGAGGTGCTCTGAAGAAGTCACTTGGCATCTCTTAGTCATATGAAGCCTTGGTCTCAGTTCTGTAGAAGAAGCTGTATGACATGTGGAACTGTCTTTACATCCACCAGACAACTGACATAGTGTCTGTGTAAGGGTATTATCAGATTCAGTGTAATTCAACATAGAAGTTCTTGTAGATGAAACACACAAGTGACAACAATTTAAACGAAAATTTAAGGGACTTGTTTGTGCATACAAAACTCCATCAAGTTTTCAGATGAAGATATCAACAGTTTTCAAAAAAAAAACCAAACAGGATACTAAATCTCACACAAATTTCATTTAAAATCGCTCTTGTACTGAATCAAAAATAACGACGTTTGTGACTGAATCCACGTCACTTTTCATCTCTCAGGAAGATTGTTTTCTAATCTTATCGACTTGAGTTTTTGAAATCACCAATGTACCTCTGTTATTACTTTCATTCTGCTCTGTAAGTCTCAGCCAGCAGATATTCGGAGAGCGACAGAGATGCAGTGATTACATTTAGATGGGATAGAGTAAATGACAAACTAAAAATGAAACTCAGAAGTAAAAGCAGCCAAGACCCTGGTGAAATGACACAATGGGTCACAATAGGGTATTTCCATCACTGCCAACAGAGGGAGTAAACTCCCAAGGAATGATGACCATAATAAATGGTTGGCTTTGCATAAAAATTTCATGTACAGCTTTCAAAAATGGAATTCTTACTCTGCAATGTTCCATAAGGGTAAAAAGACCACCCCTGTAAGAAGAAACAGTCAGACCCCAAAACTTGGCTGCCTTTTGTCCAAGAGGAAGATTAGTGAGGGTATTGCATGCTACAGAGGCCCCAAGGAAGTGCTGACCAACACTCAGGCAGATGCTGAGACAGGATAACCAGAGGTGTCAAACCATGTGTCCATGAAAATGTTCCTGACAACTGCAACCTATCAGATCTTGCTTTCTCTGATTTACCACAGCTTATTTTACCACGCACAATCCTGGATCGTGTCATCAAGTATGCAGAGTTTTATCGCCCTAAGAGATACACTCGACAAATAAAGAGAAAACATCAAGTACTACTTTACAGCTTCTGTAAAATCTCACATAGAATCTAAAAAAGACAATCAATAAACACTTGAAATATCAGGCAGCACTTTCAAGCTAGGGCATGAAAGATCTTACTTTACTGTTCTACTCAGAACAATGTCAGAAGTACATGGGCTTAGGTATTATTATAAACCACATTACCAGAGAAACGTGAGAATCTCCATGGTATTCAAAGAAATGATTACTACTATACTTAGACACAGGGGCTTAGTGGATGGCCTTTTGTACCAACAGAGCAGGATAGCCCTGGCCTATCAAACAAGAGAGCACCCAGGTGGCAATCTTAAGTCAGCCACTGGTCACACGCGTCATAACCCCCCAGTCCGAAAGACTGTGAGACTAAGTTGCCACCTGACCCAGGGATTATTTATGAGAGAGCACTTGCCATTACATTGGAAAGAGGGCATTTTCAATTGGTCATTTCAGCACTGCTCTGTTGCTATGGCTTTCGGAGGCCTGAGAAAAATTATTTTGGGAAGAAAGGACACCAGTTCCTGCAGTAGCAGCAACATTACAAACGATCTTTCTCGTGTACTTTTTTTTCCCTCACTTGCACATTTGTAGTACTGGATTGCCCCCAACTGGTACAAGGAAAATATTCTATGGTTTTTTTTCCCTTTCTTCCTTTTTTTTTCAAGAAAGTTACATAGTCCACATTGCAGAAAAAAGATGTTAAGTGATTCATCTTCACTTTTTAAACTTAAACATTTACACTTGAACAGTTTGGGATATTTATTAAGGTGAGGTCACCAAAGATTGATAGAGAGGTTATTACAATGTCTCTCAAACCACTGCAAACTCATGGAAAACATGAGACAAGGCATTCCAGTTCTTAGGCACATTTTGCCCAGGCAGGGGGCACTTTGTCCATTTCTGCCTTCCTGCCTTCTTTTCTCCCATTAGGGAACATATACTGATTATCTTTCCAGTTCAGTTCAGTGGCTCAGTCATGTCCAACAATTTGCAACCCCATGGACTGCAGCATGAGTTATCTCTAACTTAGTATGAGTTACAACACAGCTTATCCCAAAGACCTTTATCTGTTTCCCTTCACTTCTCATATTAAAAATCTACAAAACTGGAATCACCATGATCTAGGAGCTGACCTATAAAAACAGAGGGACCAACACATGTGTTTGGAAGCTGCCTGTGGTTCTGACTCACACACAGGCATAAGGAATGGAGTATCACCAGCTGGTCAATACCAGGAGCAACTAGATCCTTAGTCGTCAATCTTTCTGGGGTCAAGTACAGATTTTGAAATTCTGATGCAAACTGAGGAGTCTTTCCCAAGAAAAGTGCACAAAGGAAGCACACACAAAGGTTTGCATTCAAATCCAGGGAGCTCACATGCTCTTGAAGAATACCGCGGACCTCTAGACCCCAATCACCTTCCTTTGGCTTTATTCTTGTATTTCTTATTTTAACCAACAAAATCCTTTGGCCACTGCAAGTGTTCAGTAAATGCCTGTTGAAGTCAATTGATCTACGAATGAATTGCTGTCTTCCTGGCACTGTGGGTGAGCAGCAGAGAAGGGTTAAATGATCCAAGACATCCACACACACAAGACATCCTACACACACACTTGTACAGTTTCTGATCTTGAGTTGGAGCATGGGATCCATTGAAGTTTTTGTCAGGAGTCAGGGACAAAGAAGAGGGTGGCCCCAGCCAGCTGGCTGGGTGGAGGGCATTCAGCACTGCTGAATATGGAAAGTGGCAACCAGTGCAGAGGAGCAGGAAGCAGGGTCGAGTCTCCTGGGGCAGCTGCAGCTTAGCTCCAGTAGGAAGCTGCCAACTGAACCCATCGAGAAGGCATGGTTTCTCTCCATGAAACACTAGGCTGTCCCTTGGGGCCCAAGGATTTGTCACAGGCTCAGCTCACATTTTGCCTCTAAGGAGCCCAATCCTGAGGTTCTGCAGTCAGGTGGACCATGACCTATAACACGCCATCTAACTGTACAATGTGGTCTTCAGGGGAAAGAAATCCCAGCTGAGCCCTCCAGGAAATCAATCTAAAAGTCCTAAAAATGCAGCCCAGATTACCCTGGATGTCTTATTCCTATATAATGTATTTTACCAGGAACATTCCATTTGGGGCTGCAATTCTAAACTTGTTCCACATTTGCAACAGCCCTGCTGGAAAAAAAAAAAAAAAAATCTCTTTTCTAATCACTAGGCTGTGTTTCCAGTGACACTGTCACTTTCCAAGTATTCACAATCTAAAATCTCTTTTTATCTCCTCTCTGTTACCAGTTCCCAAACCTAAGGAAGTTTTTAACAGTCTGGGTCTCCTCTGTGCCTTGGCAGAGTTGTATAATTTTTGTTGTTGTTTCTTCTTCCTTTTTTAATTTTCTTCTCCTCATTCTACTGC
Organism: Bubalus kerabau; assembly: GCF_029407905.1. Lineage (NCBI taxonomy): Eukaryota > Metazoa > Chordata > Mammalia > Artiodactyla > Bovidae > Bubalus > Bubalus kerabau. The sequence continues at coordinate 29,887,985 of NC_073645.1, forward strand.
CTGTTTTCTAAAGCTCAGATTTAAAGTACATTAAATAATAGGATTAAAGAGGGAGGAAGGCCAAAGACTCATGGGTACCGTATATCTATATCTCCTTCATTGATTTTTCCTCAGTCTTAATGAGCCTAGTGATTCTGTTAACTGTGGGGTCAACTGGTGCACATGAACTTCAGAAGGTGGCTATTATAACAAATTTTTCAGTGTGACTATCAATGTTAAGGAAAGGCTTCCACTAAAGTCCAACTATGAGACTCAAACATCTGTCCATGGCATGTCCACCTGAAACAAAGACAACACTCTCCACAACACAAATATTAAGCACCCACCATGTGTCAAGTATGGCTCCTGAGCTAACTCTTCGGAGTGACCAAAAAGAGCAACATGGTCCCTATGCTTGTGGAGCTCACAGTGAGTGGGAGGCGATATACTAGCAAGTCAACAGATGCATGTGCTGATTTCAGAGTGAGAAAGATCCTGAATAAAAAAGAAATTGGACCAAGTGCAGTTTCAGAGGATGCTCAAGAAAGCTCCTGAGATGGAAGGTTCTCAAACAAGGATCTGAATGCCAAGAAAAAGTCATACTAGAAGAAGGGCATTTTAAGAGATATAATATAATGGCAGATACAGAGCCTAAAACATAAAAGAGTGCAGTGAGCTAATGGTATGGAAAGGCGTGATCTCTTCCCTCACCATGGCCGATGTGTAAGGAAAGAGCGAGTCTGGAGACCAGGCAGGAGAAGTGGACAGGGGCCAGACCATGCGGAATCTTGCAGGCAACAGTCAAGTATCTGAATTTCATTCCATCTGAATTAGAAAGTCATTAGAAGGTTAAGTAAAGGAGGGACATGGTCTGAATTTTTATAGTTTAAGTTGACACCTTTATGTAAAATTTTAGAAAAGAACAATCTAATCTCTCACGAAAGAAAGCAAATCAGAGGTTGTCTAGGGCCCAGGGTGTGGGTACTGACTGTGAAGAGGCACAGAGCAATTTTTTAGAGTGATTAAAATGTTGTATCTTGACTGTGGTAGCCATTACATGGGTCTATACATTTGTCAAGATTTATCACTAAACTCTTAAAACGCTTTTATGTATGCATATTTCAACTCAATGAAGTTGGATTTAAGGGGGAAAAAAGGTAGCATTGGCTGCTATGGTGAGATGAAATTGCCAGGTAGAGACAGTGTAGGGACAGGGAGGAATGACGATGCTTGTATTAGGACGTCTCAGTGGAGATGGGGATGTAAGGTGATACGGCATTTATAATTCAGAAGCACAACGGTTAGAGTTCCTAACTCTGGGCTGGGAGAGGAGCAAGGAATGTCTCACGAAATGCTTTGTGTAAGAGGCATTTCTAATGGTTCATTTATGATGCCAGAGCACCCAGGAAAGCCTCTTTAGGTGATACAGTTGACTTTTTCTCATGGGCATTCAGTCATCAACATGCATGATGGGATGGAAGACAGCATTAAGCCACTGGGACATCTCCTGCATCTTTGTCTTCAACTTGAACAGCTGAATGAGGAAGGTGGGCATGTTTTAAAATGCTACTTGCCTTATAAATAGCCAGTGGGAATTTCCTGTATGACTCAAGGAACTCAAACTGGCGCTTTGTAATAATCTAGAGGGGTGGGAATGGGTGGGAGGTGGGAGGAAAATTCAAGACGGAGAGGACATAATGTACACCTATGGTTAATTCATGTTGATGCATGACTGGAATCAAACCAATACTGAAAACCAATCATCAATCAATTAAAAATAAATAAATATTTTTAAGTGCTATATGCCTTGCATAGAGTAGGCATTCAATACATAACTGCTACATTCACTTACTCTGTAACTGGATTTGTGTACTGAGTAACAACTGGCTTTTCTCCCCTGTAAGTTGCCACTAATAGGGATATAAGCTGAGTGGGAGGCAGAATTTCAGACTGCTTCCCCTGATACATGATGACGACTGCGATATCCTCTGCAGCTAATAAGGTCAAGCTATGGCTGTGACATCTTCTCCACTGGGAGGGTGACCTGCCTGCAGCTGTAGGAGATGAACCTGCAAAGTGACTGCTCAGACTTCATGGGACAGAAGGAAGCATGCTCAGTGTGCATAACATTAAATAAAGCTGGGATTGTTTGGTGGGTGTGAATAATTGGTATATATCAAGTCCTTCTTACTAAAACTAAGAGGTCTCTTCTCTAGCTTTACAGACTGCTCTCTCCCTTTTATGAATTTAAATGAAACTTTGGATTTGTTTTCTAGAAATTAGCATTTAATGATATATTATTTTACAATTAACCCCTGCCTCCCCTCCTTCATTCACTCAGTATCAAATTCATGTGTCAAGTAAAGGGCAGGTATCATAAATACTAAAAAAAGTAGGATGTGACCTTATAATCATTCACTCATTAATCTATTCTCTCTCAAGTAGACAGCAAACTCCTTGAAGACAAGACACATTTGTGATTCTTCTCTTGGACACCATCATATAATCAAATACAAAATAATTTGATCTAATCTATTTACTGCCCCAATGCTAGACAAGTTTTTACAAGCCATATTTCAAAGCAGGGGTCAAAAAATTTGTTTTTAAGGGTCACATAATAAATATCTCATTGATGGACCACACAGTTTCTCATGGCTACTCAACTCTGCCACTGTAAAGCAAAAGTATCCATAGACAATATACAGGTGGATAAGCATGACTATGTTCCAATATAATTTTATTTAAAAAACAAGCAGTGGGCTAGATTTGCCCCACAGACCATAGTTTATCAATACCAGCTTTATATAATGACATAAATGAATGGAACATATTATAAAGAGTACCGATTAAGGATTTAAATCAGTGGTCCTTACCTTTGTTTGAGGCATAAATTTCTCTGAAAATATGAATAAGCATGTCCACTGGAAAATACACTTACACAATTCTGCATTCAGTCCACCAACTTTACAGCTGAATTTATGTGTCATTAGATCCTTAACAGGTTATTCATGGGAAAGTAAGGGTATCTTTTCCCACCACAACTGGAAACTATCATACTCTCCCTTAAACTACAATATGTGGTCCTTATCAGAAATTGGACAGCAACTGAACATCCTTGGAAATAAGCAAGAACCTTACTTATGTTTTCTTATGGCTTTGGTCCACAAGCAGCAAAGCTGTGACTCTTTCCTATAACCACCTTCACACCCTTCCCCATCCACTCCTGCTCATCAGTTGAGCAAGGAGCCCTGGGCCCACGTGCACCTGCTTATTGGCCTCCGTCTCCAGCCCTCACTACGTGGGGCATTTCACCCCCATATGAAGACTCACCAGCAGGCAGTGCACAGGGTCCCCTCTTAGGTCTGTGTCTGGAGCCTGCAGCAAACGCCAGTCTCTGCCTTTGTTGTATGTGATGAAAGTCTTCACTTGGTTGTCAATCTTCTTGTTAGCCAAGAACATTCCCTTTATCCCTGCTACCTGGGAAAAATTGACATGGCTGAAAAATACCTCAATTTGAGAAGAAATGTAATTATTGTACTTAAAAAAGAAACCGGGCTATCAAATTCAACTGTGATCACTTGTCTTGAAGGAATGAGAGTGAGGGTTGTGCTTCGTATGACTCCCCGGGCTGTGGGAGACAATGCAATAGCCCCATGCCCCCTATGCTTGGGCGATCCCAATGCAAGCTTGACAGTCTTCCTATCTCCTCTAAGGTAGGTTGACAGTAGCTTACAGCTGCCTAGAGATAAACTGATGCTGTTGGTTCTGTGCTTGGCAAATGATAAACAAACAGGGGGTACAATACTTTGGCCACCTGATACGAAGCACTGGCTCACTGGAAAAGACCCTGATTCTGGGAAAGATTGAAGGCAAAAGCAGAAGAGGGTGGCAAAGGATGAGATGGTTAGAAAGCATCACCAACTCAATGGACATGAATTTGAGCAAACTCCAGGAAATAGTGGAGAACAGAGGAGCCTGGCATGCTATAGTCCATGGGGTCGCCAAGAGTCAGACAAGACTTAGTGACTTAACAATGACAACTTTTATTTTATTTTAGGCAAGCACTCATAGTCTTAAATACTTTATCTTCTTTAGTTATTGCAATAGTCCTTTTGGGTAAATATCACTTACTTTATTTCACAAATGAGGAAACTGAGGCTCATTCAGGTAAAGTGAGTTGCCCAGGATCACAACACCTAATGTCATATAGATGGTAAGTGGTAGCCCAAGGATTTTAACCCAGAGCTCTGTGGTTTCACAGCCCCTGCCCTTAATGATGTAATCACTGCACTATTCACAGCCTTGGGCAATTAAGAGAGATCAGTACAAACTCTGGATCCAATGTCTATCACTATTTTTTTTCTGTAAAAGATCTATTAAACTACCAAAATACATTAAGCAAAAGAGAACAGCTTTTAAACATAAAGAAGTAGGTTTTCCTAAATTGTCAAACAATTCCTCCTCAATTTCTATAATACTATTAATCCTACCATAAACAGCCCTTATTATTTATTTGACTCTGCAAACATGATTACTTTTTCTCTTTTATATCTTAGGAAAGACGCAACAATAAAGAAGTTGTCAAAACTGTGCAGGAACAAATCATTAATTGTGCGCCATATTTTTCACATGTTTTAAATTAAACATATTTATGCATAATTGACTCTACTTTAAACTATAACAATCCAGGAAAACTTGGTAGTGAGAAAAGGGTCTGAAATGTGTTGACAGGTGCATTCTAACATTCTGCAAAGGTTATCTCATTTAATCCTCACAAAAGCCAAGGAGATACAGCCTCATCTGAGGATAAGGGAATAGAAACTTAGATTAAGTGGCTTTCTGGAGCACAGGCAGAGAGTAAGTGAATAAGCTAGAAAGAATACCTGAACCCATTTAACTTAACTCAGGTCCTTTATCTGACTTCCCTTGTATATCATAATATGAAAAATTTAAGCAGAAGGATGAAACCATGGTATCAGTCCTTGCCATGTACAAAACACTAAACCCAGTCCTTTTTAGGTAAAACCTCCAATATTCGCTATAAACCTGCACAGCACATCATCCTGTTTCAACAGATGAGGAAACAGGCATAAATGAAATCTAATTGCTGAGGATAACAAAGACTTGGGGTTCACACCCAAATCTGTTAGACTTCTGACATTCTTTCAGCAAATACGGCTCTGACTTTGTCAATTCAAAGAGGCTGGGCTTCTATCAATAGAACACGCACGTTTTGCCTTTGCTTTTGACACAGTCAAACCTCATTAGTTCGTACCTGCTGTTTTGGCATCTGGGATAATTTAGAGTTGAGCCAACTTTGTACTCTTTTGCAACAACAAGTTTGTTAAGCAAATAAATGGTATAAATGAGTTGCTGGGGGGAATACTTTGAACTACTTAGGAAAACAAGCTTCATTTGGGGCCTGTAACAGTAGTCAGAATACTTTTTTACACACTGTGGATCCTCCACAAATGTGGAAGATGTAAATTTCAAGGAATACTCTACCTCTTAACAATGGTATGTTAACTGCAAACAACATTTATTTATTCACTACACCGGCTCCATAAGGATTACACACCAGGGAAGCCCATGTTGGTCTTGCATATGTTCGAGAGGCTGTTACATATTTAAATGACACTATACTGACAAGTCTTTAAAGCTTTGATTTCATAAATCAGAATTTTCTCACAGTTGTACCTGTCTTCCCTCCATAGCAGTACCAAACATGGACAATGCAACACTCGAAGTTTATAGGACATAGAGAAGGAAAAAAAAAAACATTACCTATTCCAGTAGTTCCCTTGCCGTTTCCCGCCCCGTTCCTCTTTTGTCCCAGGTGTCAGAGCAGGGCTACGCGTGTTTAGAAGCTGGTGCATTTGATTTGCAGAAGCGGGGGACTTTATTGGCCCCTGATTGTCTGGCTTTATCAAATGCCTCTAGAGCTTTGTAATTCATCTCTGGCAACCTGGCCTTCAGGTTTATCTTGAGGAGTACAAACTTAGCAAAGCCAGGGGGATGTATCACAATAAAGGATAGAGCTGAAGAAGGTCTGCTTATTTTCCTCTGTGGCCAAGGCACTTAATCCGGGAAAATCCCATTTGGAGTGTATTTTTATTTTATTTGTGTATCTGTTTATTAGGCTTCTTGGGCTTGGTCTGCAGAGATGGTCAGCCTTGCCTGCTGTTAGGTTTTTGTGCCACTCATGGTTCCTTTTCCCTGAGCCTGAGAAGCCCACCTGCCTGTCTCAGTGCATGCCTGTTATGAGGTCTCGTTATGTTTCTAGAACTTCTACCCTCTTACTGTAGACTCTGGATACCAAGGGAGCAGTATTAGTACCCAAAATGTGGAATATGTGTGTACATGTGTGTATATGTGTGTACATATATGCATATATGTATTAGTGTGTGTGTGTGTCTAAGGTCTAGGTTTCTGCTGAGGATGAGGGTACACATTTTTGTTTCCAAACAACTCCCTCTGCATTCACATCATGAGCCCATTTGTGCACTGGGGTGGGCTGTGGTGGGATGATAGGGCAGGTTGCGGGGTGGAGGGTGGACCAGTATTCCCACTGAAGCATGCCTTCACGTAGACACGGAGGTCAGGAAGACGCACCTATGGAGATGGCACACCCCGCTGCTGGCAGTCTGCCTCCCTTCAGGGAAGAGCTGCTATTACCTCTTCTGCCTGTCTCAATTCTGCACAAAGACGCTGAGTATGTTGAGAAGCCACTTTTATTTCTTTGTCATATGGGGGAATATGATACCAAAAGTTTCAAAGTTATTTAGTCATTATTTCTTATTCTCTAACATCCTACAAGCCAAAAATACCACGTTGACTGGATTTTTCAACATGAAGTGTCAGAGTTCAAACCTCAAGACAACACAAAGCCCTGCCCTCAGGATATCAGCCTCCAAGTGCCACCTTTACTTCTCTTCTCTTCCTTTTTTGATCATGAAGGCTACCCCCACTCCCTGGGACAGCATCCCAACGCTGATCTCTCCCTACCATTCCTTCAAGACCCAGCTCAGTAAGTCTTTACCAGAAACCAGAACCTCTCTTTTAATCCTGACTGTCCCCAACTCTTCTTCTCTGTCCTTCAATATGTCTCTCACACAGATGGTACCTACATCTTGGTTCTCAACAACCGTGTAAGCTTCTCAAGGGCACTGGTCTTCCTGGAAATGTGTCTGGTACTCCTCAAACTTCTTACCACATGTGAATTCTTCCTAGCTTCTCCTGTCATCTTGCACATCATCATGTCTCACTTGGGTATAACTTCTGGATTATCATTCAATCCACCATATTCTCTCACTGAAATTGATAATGGAAAATCACTTTATACAAGAAGTGCTACTTTTGTTTTTAGTAAAATAGGTAGTAAGAATTCTGCATTAAAAGAGAGAGCAAATTCATAGTGCCCCAAATTGATGAAATACTTAAGAAATGTCAGACATGACATGAAAGGCTTTTTGCAAGCAAGTGCACATCCATCCCTCCATGCAGTGTAAGTGGCAGACTCATTGCATCCTCATTCTACACACGCAAGAACCAAATACCGGATGGGGCCAATCACTCTAAGGCCATTCCCCCAAGAACCTTGGGAATGCACTCCACATCAGTGTGTCTGACTTGAGAACCCAAGAACCTAACCCTTTGGCAATACTAGTTCTTCAAACTTCTCTCTCATCCTGAGAGAAATGTTATATGTAGATATTACAGGAAATTGCTTTTCATTCATTCTTCAGTACATGTACTCAGTAGTTGCTCAATTAATATTTTTAATATCCATCACTTATGCATTCTAGGTACCAGGAAAATAGCACCTAGAATGTCTAAGGAAGTGTACATTCACTCTGCAGGTTTTTTTTGAGAGTCAGAATATGCCAGGTCCTGGGACTTAGATTTCTTTAGTGATTTTAATAAAGAACTCCAGATATCTCCTTTGTTTCTTAATATTCCTCCTTAGAAGGTGCTCTTCTACCCCAAATCTTTCATACATTCCACATGGTGGCCATGTTAGAAAGATTCCCACACAGGAAATTTTGCTTATTTCCCTGATGCTGGCTGGGAGCTGATTCTTCCCATCCTCTCTATCTCAGACTTTAATTATGAATCTGAAATATCAAACTTAGAAGAGAATTTAAAAAATGAATAAATGACAATGGTGGGAAAGAGAACATACTGCCACCATTATGTCTTTGGAGACAGGATATTTTTTGTTCTAAAGAGAGGATCCCAGCCAGGAGAGACACATACCCAGCAAGTGCCTTTGTCATCAGAGAACCCACTGCCAACAAAGGCTAAGTATTTTTTCCTTCCCTGTTGTCTTGGTCAGGCAGCACTCACCTACCCAGGGAGAGAATCACCTTAAATAATTAGAGGGTATATTCTATGTCTTGCAATAACTATGTCCTAAATGGGAGAGGAATTTTCTTCCCTACCTCTTATGCTGGATTGTAAGAGGTAGTCTTTTCCCAAGAATCAAGGTGTAGCTACATCATCAGAATTGTGGAGCTTTCTCTTTTGGAGAGAGGTGCTCATAACATCAGAGAAGGCAATGGCACCCCACTCCAGTACTCTTGCCTGGCAAATCCCATGGACGGAGGAGCCTGGTAGGCTGCAGTCTGTGGGGTCGCTAAGAGTTGGACAGGACTGAGCGACTTCACTTTCACTTTTCACTTTCATGCACTGGAGAAGGAAATGGCAACCCACTCGTGTTCTTGCCTGGAGAATCCCAGGGACGGGGGCCTGGTGGGCTGCCATCTATGGGGTCGCACAGAGTCGGACACGACTGAAGTGACTTAGCAGCAGCAGCAGCAGCTCATAAGATACAGAAGACACTATGTGTGTAACAAAATGCACCGCTCACCAGTTACATCTGTCATACCGCCCACTGTGCCTCACTCATGCATGCATACATTCTGTGCATTCTGAATTCGCAGCCAGGTGGCTACATTCTCAACACAATCCCTTCTGCTTGTCTGGGATGAACTGTCATTGTCCATTACACCAAAGGGCTCGCCATCATCATTAATTAATATCCCCTTCCCAGAGGAGGGAGGATATTGCCCAGAGCTGTCAGACTCCGTATCATCATCCACTCCAGACAGATATACCAGGAACCATGTGTCTCAGACACACTCATCGCAGCTCTTTTGCTCCGGCCACCATCAAGCCTGCTGTCTTCTGTGACCTGCTCCACATGGTGCCCCTGGAGAATTTGTGCTCCTCAGGAATGACAGAATCTTAGGACACTTGTTTCTAGGATTCTCTTGCATGAACACATCCACCAGGCAAAAGTGGGAGTTTCGGGATAACATAAGGGTGAATTTGCTTAAACTGCAGGCTCAGGACTTGGTTTAGTAAATGGTGAACAGGTCCAAAGCCATCATCTGTTGATTCTGTTTATGTTGGCTTTTTCCCAGACCATTTTCTTCTTCCCGTCTGATCTCTTCTATAGGTATAGTCTAATATGATTTATGCTGCTCTCTAATGGGCTTCTATGTTATGGTTACTACTTGGCCACAATCAAATAGAAGCCTGAATGCTGATCTTTCTAGAGACACACAATAGTTTCTAGTTAAAAGATTGCACACTCTAGAATGCAGATCCTAATCCTGACACTTATGAGCTTTGTAATCTTATAAAAAATGATTGCATTTTCTCTGCCTCCATTTACTTATAAACAAGAGTGATGATTCCAGTCCCTGTGTCATAAAGTTAATATATAGATTGAATGAGATAATTTAAAAGCTTCTTTATAATGTATCTAAATGGTATCCCAAATATTATCTATTTACTGTGATCTTTCTTCAACAAAAATCACTACCCAGCATTTTTGCTCTGAGGCCAACTTTCCTGACTCACATCTTGACTCTTCATGAATGGGGTCCATGGCAATGGTTACCTCACATTGAGGGGAATTTTTGGTATTTCAATAACTAAACCATGTAAGATAGGGCCCCAACACTTTGTCCCCAACATTTCCCTATCTCAACACATACATACACATGGTTCTGGTGTAGAGAGAACCGCATTTGTTGTAAGGTTCCAAGGAGAGAGTAAATAAAATGATTATTTTTCATGAGAACTGTGCCTCCCTCTGCATTTCCCACATAGACTCACCAACAATACATATGCCTGATACACAGACTCATCACACAGTCATATTACACAGTTCACCTCGGCTAACATAATTTAAACAGCACATGAGAACAGCAGGTGATCAGCATGTAGAGGCCAAGAATGCATGTCATCTTCCTCTGTCACCCCCAAAACGTGAGCAGATGTGCATTCTATATATTCTATCTCTGTCACCCCCACCTGGCATGTTGCTCATCTCTCCTCCTTATTAATTCATTTATGGATTTTCTTACTTCTCATTTATCTCTAACCACTGATCATTCATTGTCATTCTACTGGGAAATTCATGCTGGATGGCTTTCAGCTTCCTGCTAGGCAGAACAATCAGCTTTAAGGAACACTTGTGCCAGGTTCCATGTCAGCCAATATTCTTTCTATCTAGGTAATCAGCCTATATGGCATTGCTGTTCTGATCACATCAATTTCAAATAAGTTTCTGTGAACTGCCAGGTTAGTAAAACAAAGCCTCTTCTTCCCCTGGCCCCAGGATGCAGAACGCCTTTACATAATGTAGTCCCACCACCGTTCAAAGTGAGGATAATAAGAGCCAGCAGCTTCCCTACAGTCAACTGAAAGGAGAGATGCAAAGGGAAAACACAAAGGTTACCAAAAAATGGCTGGCCGTGTTCAGAGTCACTCTGGTTCCTCTTCTCAGCCCCTGCCTGTTAGTAATTTTTGATTTCAGAAAACCATTCATGGAGACAGTTGCAAATAACAGGACATGACAAAGTCATTCTTGTTCAAATCTGTCATCTTTTCCATCATCAAGGGGCTGATTAAAATGTTCTCCATTTTGGCAGAAAATAAAATTAACCAGAGAAACCATTCCACATGGACTTAAAAAGAGGGAGAAGGTCAGCAGGAAGGAAAAACACCAGCTGAAAATCAGAAGATGTTTTCAAGAGAGCAGGGACAGATCCAAGGCCAGAGAAGCCAACTGGCTGATTAGTGTGGGACAGTTGAGTAGATTTAACACTCTCGAAGCAAGATATTTCCACTGTAAATACTGGATCAAAGCAAGAAAATGTGTGATATTTCAACAAAATACACTTAAAGTTTAAATGTTTATAAGACATTTACAAAAGAGGACTGAAATGTGGCCATTTACATTTGTTTATAAGAAAAGGTTCAGATGGTAAAGAATGTGCCTGCAATGCAGGAGACCCGGGTTCAATCCCTGGTTGGGAAGATCCCCTGGAGAAGGAAATGGCAACCCACTCCAGTATTCTTTCCTGGGAAATCCCATGGATAGAGAAGCCTGGAGGACTATAATCTGTGGGGTCACACACTCTGAGAAGAGTCAGACATGACTGAGCATGCATGCATGGCATAAGAAGACAACTTTGGTGATAAAGGATGGCATGTGGCCTTGCTAACTGCAATACATGAAGAAGTAGAGATTCTGAACAGTGGAAGTACATTGGGCATTTAAATAATATGGGATGGTTTTAAGATTATAAGACTAGAACATTGTTTTCAGGCTTAAACTCATTGGAATGTAATATTGATTATACTATCTATAATCAGTTGAGTATTGCTATATTTCAGGCACTGTTCACAGTACTTTAAGAAGATTAGCTTATTTCATCCTCAAAGAAATCCTATCAAGTAGATATTACATTTATCCCCTTATTTTAAACAAGGAGACTAAGGCTCAAAAGTTGTTGGATTTATCTCACGGAGATATATATATGGCATGGCCAGGATTTAAACCCAGCCTGCTTGACTCCAAAATTTACACCCTAAATTACAATTTTATCCAACATGAATTTAAAAGTAAATCACTAGAATACGTAAATGTTTTCCAGAATACATGTTCTGTTTGAGGCTGAGATATATGATACTATATTTATTGGGAACATGGGCAGGAAATGAAGTGGAAGAAATTTGTGACTGCATAAAAAGTTTGCAGGGTATTTTCCTAAATATATACACACAAACTATGTCCTACGCTGTCTACTGTAATTTCCATTACAAATACTTGAGCTCTGAGTTGTGCTTACAGTTTGCTAACATGCCTTTATACATACAGAGAAGTTTAGATACTAGAAGAAAATTCCCCAAAATACCTAAAGATGAAGGAATATAGAGAGCATTAAAAGAATTCCAATGATAGGTTTACGTTTCTTAAGTGAAATTGGCTTCTTTCTTTGACATAACTGGATATGATTCCCTTTCTACTCATCACACAAACAACTTATATTCTCTGAGCTTATCCTCAACCAAATGACAGTATCATTGCGACTGAACACATTTAAATCAGTTTTATAACTATTTTTCAATAGAATATAAATAGATGTTTGCACTTCCCAAATTCCAAATATGTTTTGTAATGGCTCATTATAACCCACTATGAATCCTTCATAGCACAAGACTGACGCATGGATAAAATCCGTCCTCAAATAGCAACTTTCTTTTACCTGACTCTACTTTAAATAGCCAGTAAAGTGTTGGTGTTTGTCATGAAAGCTAACTGAGCCAACACATGACTTTATTTTGAACCTGGTCCTTCTGAGAAAAAAAGGGTCAGAGTTCCCTTAAGGAAATCTGGTAAACTCTGCTTTTTGTTTCTCCTCCTTAGCCCTCTTTAGGAAAAGAAAGACATATGAATCTTATCTTATACATTGGACCCCTGAGAAGATGACAATCAGCCTGTAGAGGTTATGTAGTCAGAAAGGTCTTCAAGTCCAAGTGAGTGTCTTCTTTTCCCCCCCAATATTTAGCTACAATAATTTTCAAGTTTTAGTTTGTATTTGGGCATAGTTGATTAACAATGTTGTGTTAATTTCACATGTACAGCAACGTGATTCAGTTACACATATATGAAGGATAGATTGAGAGTTTGGGATTGACAAGTACACACTGCTGTATTTAAAATAGGTAACAAACAAGGATCTACTGTATAGCACAGGGAACTCTGCTCAATATTCTGCATGAACTAAATAGGTAAAGCATTTGTCAAGGGATTGTGTTCTGATGCAACGCAAAGATGTTCTCTTAGTTCTTTCTTTTGAGACATAAGAGAACACTGCCCGTCACTTCTTTGCTCCACCCCTGACATCTATCAGTCCTTTAAGACTATTTTCAAACTTCATACTAGGCCCACTCTTATTCAAACCTTTTAATTACCTAACTGCTTCCCCAGATACTTTCCAAGTCCTCTGGACTTGGTCAACAAAGAATCCCTCCCAGAGATGTCTTGTGAATTGCAAATTGACCAATATAAATGTTCTGCAATCCCTTCCCTCTCCCAAACAGACTGAGGCCACGTAAGGAACTAGTCATTAAAATGACTGAGGGAAGGGCCAACCCATGGCCTTCAACTGCCGGTCAAAGCTCTGCAGTGGCGGAAGACCACACATGCCTTGTGACATACCTCATAGAGGTCGATCATGACGTTGCCCTCAGGGCCTCTGCTGCTCTGGACATTCTCTAAGGCCAGGGTGAAGTAGACTCCACGTGTGTCTGAGATGTAGAGGTTGTACGTGTCATTCTGGTTCCACTCTTGGACTGCTGCAAACACTTGGTTCTCATCCGTGCTGATGACATGCATGTCCTAAGGAAAGACACAGGGAAGGGGAGAGGAAGAACATTTTATACGTGCCCCTGGCATGTATCCACAGGATGTGAAGATGAGGAACACCAGGACAGGCACGTAGGTAGCGTGAGGGAAGATAGAGATTTTCTTTTTGTGTATCTGTGAAATAACAATTAGTTGAGTGTTAGTCACATATTTCCTTTGTCACTTACAAGGTAAGGTCAACAGAAAATAAGACAGAGAGATGCTTGGTAGCTCAGTTACAATATAATTGCCTCATTAGATACTTTGAAAGATAATTTCTCAAAGATGTATGACTTTGGAGAATCAGGCATCCTGATAAATTTGCAAAACACAGAGTACATGCTCAGAAGGCATATACGGGACAGAATGAGGGACAGAGAGAAAACAGACAAGCTTTGCCTCTCTCAGTGTGGTCTATGGAACAGCAGCATGACCATCACCCATAAGACGTTTAGACACACAGAACCTGAGGCCTCACCTGTCAGATAGAAACCTGGATTTTAATAAGATCCATGGATGGATAATATGCACATCCAAGTTTGAGAAGCACTTCCCTAAGGCTCAGCAAGCCCTAGAAATCCCAGAGGAAAAATGTTTACCTGAGACCCCAGAGTACTAACCTTCAGGTTAATGAGCACTCCAGGTCTTAGCTTATCTAAACATGTACCCTGAGAAGTTCAGCAGGAAACCTTAAATAAAAGAAGGAAAAACACTCTGCATAATTGATGATGTTTTCAGCCTCTGGTTGTCCTGGAAGATAGAAACAAGGCAGAGGTAATGAGAGGCAGTGAGCAGAACCCCTGGGGTGGCGGTTCTGAATCCTTTCTCCCCGACTTCTGACCCAGAGGAGTAGGTGTTCAGAGAGAGGCTGACACAGACCAGGGCTTGCTGTCTCAGACCAAGGCCTGCCGTCTCCCTCAAGGATGCCAGCTCATTGCTCTCAGCAATCTTTCCCCCTTCACCCAAGGTGGTACATATCAGTATCACTTTAAAAACCCCAAATCAAAACAAAACATAACAGAATTGCACATAAGCCTAAAGGTAGAAGAACAACCTGAAAAGATCCTTGGCCTTTGTGTAGCTCAGTGCTCAGACTCTCCAAGAGGAATCATCCATTCTCCTTGAAAGGCTTCAGGACATCCGTCAGTCTTCCTTGACAACAATTCCAATTCTACCTAACTTGTAAATTTCTCATTGTAACCTCTGCCCATATTCTCTCAATCAGTCAGTCAGCAGTCAGCTTCAAGTCTGTTTTAGACACAGAGGAATGAGCCTCTCATTGTTGATCATAGTGAACTCACGTGATTCTAGAAGGAAGACGTCCTTACTCAAAGGGTTTCATGTTCCTGACCCCTTTTCAGACCTTACTGCCATACTCTGGAGTCTGATTGCAATTTTATAGGAATAATCCAGAGTCAGGAGCCCACCAGTGAATCCTGCCCATGGATCCAAGGTGGTCAATAATGTAAAGTGAGGTTTGGTATAAAAGCTGCCCAATGCATGATTTACTTAAGTACATTTTATTTTTCTTATGTACATTTCTTCTGGCAATGGTAGCTTGATGTTCTTTGAAAAACATTCTCATCCCTCTCAGACAAATTTCCCTCTATGCTCAGTCTTTGCTACTTTCTCCCACCTTCAGCATCAGAAGTGATCTTGCAAGCCTAGCATTCAGGGAACGCTGATTGTTGGATTGGCAATGGACATTCCAGCCAAGCAAACTTAAGACATGATTCTAGAATGACTGTGAATTACTACACAGAGAGAGAAACTATATTTCACTGTTAGTTCGCAAGCAGTCAGAATAAAAAATAAAATCTAGATCTGTTTGAGACATATCTTGCAGGTAGAGGATAAGCCAATCCAGAAAAAAAAAAGTAGGTTCAAAAGGTAAAGAGAGATGGTTCAAATTCTGTGACACTCTTGGAGTCTCTGAATGTGGATACCTAAGAAGTCTGGCCATGTGTGAACTTGTTAGAGAGGACAATAAAGCAAAATGATTGAAAGAATGGTCTTTAAATAAAGCTAAGTTCAAATCCTAGCTCTGAAATTTAGCTGTGTGAACAGAACTTTGTGCCTCAAAATTTCTACCTGCAAACTAGAGATAATAGCATGCCCTTCATGGAGTTGAATGGATTAAATCAGTTAGTAAGTATTAAGCATTTAACAAACAGTGCCTGGAACCATACATGCTAGCTATTTTTAGTTACACAAACCCTAAATCTCCTTTGTTGATTAAGCCAGGTTGATTTGGCCTTTCTGTTCATTGCAAATATTAGGGTATTGAAATATTATATTTATATATATTATATATACACTAATACACTTAATAAAAAAGTGGTTCACCCACATGTTTTTTGTTTTTGTTTTTTTTCCTAATGGAAGCAATTAACTGTGGAAATTAGCCCAAGGGTCATTCATCCATGGAGGGCCAATTGTTTCCCATTTCCTACAAGACAAATATCAACATCCTTACACTAGCATTTAGAACTTTGAAACAACTACTCCCAATTCATGTTTCCTTTCTTGTCAGCGGGTATAGCACCATCCCTGAGTTCCAGCTGAAATATTTCAGCACTAACCCGAACATCACATAACTAATTCCCACCTCTGTCTTTGGAGTGAATCAGTGCCCTCGTGAACCTCTGAGGTCTGGGCCACAAATACACGAAATACACGACGTATTAAATAATCTTAGGGGCCAGAGTAAATCATCTGTATTATCCCAGCCCACTTAAACTTGTCCTTGGTAGATGTGGAAGAGAAAACATGGATGCTTTTAAATGTTTAAGTGACTTAGAGAACTATTCACAGAACTATGGCTGATTCATGTTGATGTATGTCAGAAACCAACACGACGTTGTAAAGCAATTATCCTTTAATTAAAAATCAGTTAATTAAAAAACAACAGATTAAATGGTCATCACCAGATAAGGGCCAAGGACAGATCTCTTTCTCCAAATACAATCTAGTTTTATTGAATAGACTGTTTAAAAATGACAGATGACATTGGTCTTAAATATTTTAACTGAAACCGATGACATATTTAAATACCATCTTTCCTTTTCTTGTCTACATCCACTTATATCAGGAAAACATGCTATTTCGCCCAAAATGGCACTTCATGTTGAAAGCTCATACTGAGACACAAAATTTTAGACCAAGAAGTGAACTCTGAGATCTTTTAGAGCATTTCCCAATGTCCATTCGATAGGGCATCAATATTGTTGGATTTTAATAGTTTTTTTTTTTAATGGATCCCTTTGTAAAATGTTTTGATGAATGCAAATTATACAGCTTTCTTGCTCACAGGACATCCTAGAACCTTTAAATACTGGTGAGCTTGTTAGTCTCCAGACAAAGAGCATGGAATGGAGTTTATTTCCTTTTTTAAACTTTCAATCATAAACCAAATTTTCATGAAGCATCTCTAAAGGCATTTTATTGAATAACACATTTGAGAAAATATTATTTTGAATCTAAGCTCTGTATGTAAAAAAAGAAGAAGAAAAAAAAAAAACAAAAACAGAGAAATTGATAAACCAGCCCAAGGTTCAGAGCAGGTGAGTGACAGATCTAGGTCTGGAATTAGGGTCTCTCGCTGTGAATCAAGCAGCCTTTTCATCACCCACACCCGAGTTCACATCGATCTTCTCCAACACAGACAACTAGATCCATACTAATAATAATATTACCTTGCTTTTATAGAGTATCTGTCCTCCAAAATGCTCAAAGCACTTTCATATGTATTGCCTCATTTATCTCACTTGAGTAGCTCAGAATGAGCTCCAAGTATGTTAAGGGAGGAAAATGGTCACTAGCTCTCCTTCTGCTGGGCCTCAGGCTCTTAATTGTAACAGCAATATTAAAATCTCCCCACCCCTGCTTTCCGATCATCTTTGCCATTGTATTATTATTTTTTTTAATACAGCTCAGGTTAACCTCAGTCTTTTCAGAGCTGATGCAATGGAAGGGGATTTCTAAAGAAAATCTGAGCATGGAAGTGCTGTCTTTTGTCTCCATTCTTTCAGTGAGCATGGAGCTTTGCTCCTTTCCTGCTGCAGCAGGAAAAGGTTTGATAGCAGGTCATGAAACATACACATCTTGGCCATGGATCACTCCACCCAAGCTGAGGCTTCTCTTTGAAGGCGTAATGGGATTGTAATGAGGCATCTCTTTGCCTTAAATAATAAACACCTACTTGGACCAAATAATACATTCATTTGCTGTAGTGGCTCTGATTTTTCTGGGAACAAGCTAAATTAATCACCACATTCTAACCTCAGACCTCGGATGAGGCTGAGTAATGGAAAATGCTCATCCGGGACAGTGGAGTGGGGGTGGGGGTGGGGGTGGGGGTGCAGATAGCCAATTTAGGCTCAAAGTAAAACTCTTTCCAGATTGGCACGTTACCACTGGGCGCGATAATCCACAGTGATTGGTGGGATGGCTATGAAAAAGCAATGGAAAGTATGCATTTCCTAACACCAGCCAAGGGACCAAAGTGATTTCTTTGATTTTAAACTACCATTTCTGAGACAACTTAGATCAATGGGACTTTTTCTTTGGACGCTACTCAGTGTATAAAAATCTGGGGGAGTGGGAGGTGCTGCTCCCTTTTAGTTATAGAATCTATTAATTTATTTTGAGAGTAGAAGAGTATAATACAAGGAATGCTGGTCTGGGAGTCCAGAGACTTATATTTTAGCCTTGATTCTGCAGCAAGTAGCATTTAGTTTAGCTGAAACTTATTCCACTCACAAAGTATATTCCCAAGAAAAAGTAAACAAGAGATGAGTGGCTCAGATATGCTGTTTCCTGATTTGGTCCCAATTCCCACATGCCTCTTGAACAGAAGCATCTCACTGCATTGAGTGTATTCTTGTTTTTAAAGGTGTAAATCTTGCAAGCCAACTACTTCATTTGTCAGTCAATCAAAGTCAGAAACTTATTTCAGTGCTCAAGGGAAACAAAGCAAAAGAAATAAAACCACCAGCTCTGTTGAACTTACCAAGATAACATGATCAACTCCCTCATGGACCTCCCTAAAAGATTACCAAGGGAAATTTTAACAACACTAAATTTTTCTTTTACTGACTTTACCCAATTCTCATCTAAGGCACAACTCCAATGTTGTGTTTGTCTTTTTGTAAAATGCTATGTATGCATGCTATGCTAAGTCGCTTCAGTCGTGTCTGACTCTGTGTGACCCCATGGACAGATAGTTCAAGCTAAATCACGAGTGAGGAGCATTTAAACATATACAGGCACAGGCATACAGTTCTGGGCAATTACCACTGTTATTAATCTCTTAGCAGCTGAAAATAGTAACTACTCACATGGAAATAGTTTTTTGAAGTTAACAGCATAATTTAATGTGTTATTATCTCTAATGGGCTGAGGTTTACAGCTCACCTTTCACTACGCTAGGGTTAGGGGCAGAGTGATGGCCAAGAAGAATTCTGCCTGGAGAAGCCACTGGCTTTCCTGGGAGAGAAGACCTGCAGTGCCCTTGTGCCGGATCTATCACAGGGCCCCTGGGCAGGAAGCTGGTATTGGTCCAAGAGACCATATTACAAACTCAGCAATAAAAACACAAGACACAGAGTTATGAAAATACAATTGAAAAGAAGTTATTGATGCTCCTTGTTCAACCAAAGATTTCAAAGCTGAGCTGCATTTAAACCTACACTCTTCCCTTCTTATAACCACATACATCTTCCTTGTTTTACGATCAACACACCCACCTGTCAGAATGGCTATCATCAAAAAGCTCCAAAGGATTAGCAAGGATACAGAGAAAAGAGAACCCTAGTATACTGTTGGTGGGAATGCAAATTGGCGTAGTCACTGTGAAGAATAATATGGCGGTTCCTCAGAAAACTAAAAATAGAACTACCATATGATCCAGCAATTTCACTGCTGGGTATATAGTCAAAGAAAACAAAACACTAATTAAAAAAGATAAATGCACCCAAATATATATATATATATAACTACACATATGCATGTGTGTGTACACATATGTATCCCATTATACATATCAATCGGAGAAGGCGATGGCACCCCACTCCAGTACTCTTGCCTGGAAAATCCCATGGACGGAGGAGCTTGGTGGGCTGCAGTCCATGGGGTCGTGAAGAGTCGGACACGACTGAGTGACTTCACTTTCACGTTTCACTTTCATGCATTGGAGAAGGAAATGGCAGCCCACTCCAGTGTTCTTGCCTGGAGAATCCCAGGGATGGGGGAACCTGGTGGGCTGCCATCTATGGGGTCGCACAGAGTCGGACACAACTGAAGCGACTTAGCAGCAACATACATATCAATATACGATGGAATATTAGTCATAAAAATGGATGAAATATTGCCTTTTGTGACAATGAGGATGGACCAAAAGAGAATTATGCTTATGAAATAAGTTAGAGAAAGACACATTCTCTGCTATAGCTTATATGTGGAATCTAAAAAATAAGGCAAACAAATGTACGTAACAAAAGAGAAGCAGACTCACAGATACAGAGAACAAAATAGTGGTTACCAGTGGGGAAAAGGAATGGTAAAGGGGATAGATAAAGGTATGAGATTAAGAGACATAAACTACGACGTATAAAATAAATAAGGGTATATTATACAGTATGAGAAAATATAGCCATTATTTTATAATAACTTTAAATGGAGTATATAACCTAGAAAAAATATTGACTCACTATGTTGTACACTTGAAGCTAATATAATACTGCAAATAAACTATACTTCAATAATTTTTTTTTTAATGAAGACGCATTTCAGTGGTTGTTGCTAGAAAAAAAGGCACGATGCATTTAACAATTTACTGCCACTTAAAATACCACAGTGGCAACAAGACCGCAAATCCGCAACTTTGAGCGCCTAAGTAAGTTTCACTTCCACTAGGTGGCGCTCCGTATTAACACAGTTCTTCAGTGTTTATAGAGAGACAGCCTGGGGATGTGAGCTGTTGGGAGTCTCTTGTCTGCCTCTATTTTCAAAAGAGTATGTTTTGGGGAAAGTTTAAAAAATTAGCTGTGTCGCTGAACCCTAAAGACAACTAGTCTCATAAGTTCCACTGGGAGGGAAAGCAAAGGTCAGAAGCTGTATCACCGTATCTGTGATACAGTGACTGTATCACTTTATAAATAATAACAGGTCAGAATATACATGTATCATACCTGTTGCTCTGATATACTGTGTTTCCAAAGCATAGTTTCTGTTTTGCTAAAAACCAATACATACCACTTGGCAAGCAAAAGCAAATCAGTTATCAGTGTACTCAGATGTCCCTGTAGTAAGAATTACAAAGAATCAGAGAGAGAGGAAAAGAGGGATATGAGAGGGAGGGACCACCGACAGAGAAAGGAAGATGGTGAGATTGGCAAAAAAGAATATAAGTGAATTTGAGAAATGGAGATGGGGAATTTAAAAAAAAATAACTACAAGGGACTGAAAGGGTCCTTGGGAAAAAGAATAGGTACTGAAATAGAGGAGCTGATTCAGGCCGTACCTTGGGCAAAGCATATTTGGGGAGCTTCATCTGGGCAAACGCATTCCTTCGGTAGGACACGTAGTAATGTGGCCGTCCCCCTGATGTCAGCTGCAACGTAAGCACAAAGGTGGTAAAAGGAGTCACTACCAGTTACGGGTCACAGAAGAACAGTCCCTGCCCGGAAGGGGGAGGTGCCAGCGCAACAGCGCGAGTGGCTGCTGCGGGCAAGTGCAAAGCACTGGCATCCAGTTCCAAAACAACCCGGTGTATGTGAGTTGGTCAGAGGCCCAAACTGAACCCGCTTGACAGAAATACAATTCTTCGACTTGCCTTGTGGCTCAGAAGTCAGGAAAGAATTTTGGTTATTTTTCTTTTAACTGACACAAGCCTGAGAGTATATTGGATCAGAGCCCCTCAGCAACCCAGCTCTCTCTAGCCCCAAGACTGTGACCACACAAACAGGTCCCCGTGCCATATCAAAAGGGAATGGGCCAGGGCACACAGTGGCAGGACCGGCGCCCCCATCTCCGGGTTCTAAATCATTCTCGATCTCCCCCTCCCGGAAGAGAATGGTGCGCTACTGCCCCAGGTCCGTCCAGGATGTACAGCCCAAAGAACCCGGTGGGTCTGAGGGAGGGGGAAGAGCAGGGTGGTCTCCATCTCAGTTGAGCACCATGAATGAGGTGTCAGGGCTGCACTGCCAAACTCTCCCTTAATCCACCTTTAATGAGATATTATTGACACATAACGTATGCAGTTTTAAAGTGTACAATATGATTTGATGCATACATATTATGAAATGTTTACCACATATAAGGTTAGCAATCACCTCCATCTTTTCATTTAATTAAGATTGTATGTGTGTGTGTCTGTGTGTATGTTGATAACATTTCAGACTTATTCTCTTAATGATTTTCAAGTATATAATATAGTATAGCCTCCATGCTGTATACTATATCCCCAGAACTTATAGCTAGACACGTATACCCTTGACCAGCATCTCCCCATTTCCCTAGCTTCTGAAAACCACCATTTTACTCTCAGTTTCTCTGGATTCCTGTTGCCACTCTTAACTCATATAAACACCTGGAGTTTGAAGTCAGTTGGTTTGCATACTCAGAATGTCAACAAATGCTCTGTGTGAATTTTCATCAGACACATAAAAATGTGACTGGAAAGTTATCATATTCACCATGATGTGGCCAGCTCTCTCTTAGTCCTAGAGATGGGTTATATATTCATAGCGGCCTGGGTAAAAATATATATGAAACTCTAAATGCACACTTGATTCTCATTTGTAAGTCATATATGTGGATTATAAACTGTTAATAGAAAACAGGAAAGGTCCCTGGAAGCACCACTGATGGAGAAATGAATTATATATAGAACCAATATGGGTAACCATTTTCCATTTTAGTGTCACTTGATAATTTGATGCTGAAGTTATCAGAGTGCTCATTACTCATTTTCCTGAAGAAAAAAGGAAGTGTGTGTGTGTGTGTAATTGTGAAATAGTTTAAAAGTACAAGGAATTTGAACATTTGCTTTTCGATATTTGGGATCAAATATTCTAAATTATAACTTCTTGTCCAAGTACATATAGTAGTGTCTAGAATGTCTCAATCATAGTGAAATTGTATGTATGTAGTGTATTATATATAAACTATTTAGCAATAGTAACTTTGTCAATTTTAACATGAAAAGCAACAACTGAGTTTTTAAATGTTTTGTCCAAACAAGTTTAAAGTTTTATTAACTGCAAAAAGAAACAAAGGATACTTGTTCCTTCTCTCTTCTAATTGCTCCTGAACCCACAGTTTCTCAAATTGTTCTCTACTCTCTCTGGAAGTGAAAAACCCACCTGAATGTCTCATCTAAATTCTCTTGATCCTAATCACAGCAGTGTCTGACAATAATGGCTGATTACTGGCTCTGCCGCCCACCACCTCCAGCCACCCCACAGCTTATTACCACCTGGCTCTCTATTTTTAAGGTAGGTTCAGAAGAGGGGGCTTGTTGGCTGACTGCTCTAGGAAGAGACTGACATATCTGCTCAGTCCTATTGACAACTGAAGGGAGCCTCTTTGGAACACAGAATGTGACGAGGATGAATACAAGTGTGCTTAGTTCTGGAGACAACCTGAGTATTCAGAGCAGTGTCCCCAGGACCCCGTTTTGACACATGCCCAGACACTGCCCCAAGGAAGTGAAACAGGAGGGAAGAGGACAGGGCAGAACCTTTAAAAGAATGACACGTCATAGGACATGGCAAAGACGGATTAGAACCAACTGGGTCCAAGATGCGGGAAGATTCTGTTTCCAAGGCACTGTGAGCTGCATTATACACTCACTGTACTAGTTAGCACGCTAAAAGACATGTCAACCAGTGCCATGACAGTTCTGAGGGCAAGCATGAAAGGTCGAAAAGTCCTGGAAATGCCTGCCTCTTCCCCAAAATAACTGGAATAATCCTCCCACTGATTAGCCTATGAAATTACCCAGGCTGTAAAAACTAACTGCCGTACTTTTAAACTCTCACTAGCCCTCTGAGATGGCCCACACTCTATGGACTGTGTTTCTCTCCAAATACATCCACTTCTTACCAACTACTTTATCTCTGAATTCTTTCACTAAGAAGCAGTAACTTCAAATTCACAGGCAATAGAAGGAATTACTATTCTGTTAGTATAGAAACTTCAACTTGATAATGTTCCTTTTGTTAAAAAAAAAGAATGCCTTTGCTTCTTTCTCTATTGTTCTTCAGGGAGGGCAAGCAGGTGAAGGGGCTGCATTAGAAGCAGGGAAGGGAAATGTCTTTGAGCCAATCAGCGGAAGCAGATCTTTCATACCTGAACAAACACATAATCGTCCTGGACAATCAGAGAGTCTGGGTCGATGTAGCCTGGGAAAGGTTTATTTCTGTTGGCCTCTGTGCAGTTCTGCATTCGGCATGTTAGGTATTGTGAATCTGAAAAAAAAAAAAAAAGAAAAAGAAAAAGAAAAAAATGCGGGTGGGGTGATCTACACACAGTATATAGAGTCAGAGTAGACATTTCTGTTTCTCTTGCCATCTGCAGTTCCTTCAACAAACCTCACATTCTCTATTAACCACATTACTGTTGTTATAATCATTGTTTAAATTTTCATGATTATTTTACTCACTTGCTATCAACACCACCACCACTATTTTCCAGTGCCTCCACCAACTCTTGTCATCCTAGAATACTAAATTCTGTTAGCTAATTTTTTTTCCTTCCAAACCAAACTGAAAAAAAAAAAATTCAAAAGCTGGCAATAATACTTGTGCTTTTTTAGTTATTTTCTTTCCTTATTAATAGGATTCACTGCCATACTCTGATAAATAGGGAAACACACAAACATACATGCAATCATTGGTCATCTCATGCTAGAAGTACCCTGTTATAAACAATACAGCCCTATGTCAAGGTAAAGGTTTTTCTTCTATTACTAATTGGAAATAAAACAGAATTGAGAAGAGCTTCCATACTCAGAAACATTGCTCTCATTTTATATTTGAGTAAACTAAGACCCTGGAGAAGGAAATGGCAACCCACTCCAGTGCTCTTGCCTGGAGAATCCCAGGGACAGAGGAGCCTAGTGGGCTGCCGTCTATGGGGTCGCACAGAGTCAGACAGGACTGAAGCGACGCAGCAGCAGCAGCAGCAGCAGCAGCAGCAGCAGCAGCAGCAGCAAACTAAGACCCTGCCTCTCACCTGAGACCAGAGCAGGTGATAAACATACCAGTAAAAATGGCTTTTAACAGATTTGACCCCTGCTGCTGACAGTATTAATATATTGTACCAGGGAGGCTGTCTGTTTTTCAGCCACAACTGTTCTGCACTCTCTATGAATCAGACGTCACTCAGAACTCCCTTTGCAGAGCTCCTGAATACATTCAAACCTTCCATCAGTGCTGCCTCAACCTCCCCTCACACTAATCTCTTCTCTCTAAGTGATTCTTCCAAGCTGACCTAAAATATGTTTAGAAATTTGGCCACATTTTCTACCACTTAAGAGGCTTACATTTATACCCTCTGTTCTAAAGGCTTCTCCCCAGGTTGTTCTCTAACAAAGGTCTAGATTTCAGCTTACTGTTATTTCTAGGGGTCTCCTATGATTGCTTTTCAATAATACTCCATCCTGTTAATTCCCTTCATGGAACTTATCACAATCTAAAGTGAAAGTAAAGTGGCTCAGTCGTGTCCGTCTCTCTGCGACCCCATGGGCTGTAGCCTACCAGGCTCCTCTGTCCATGGGATTTTTCCAGGCAATAGTCCTGGAGTGGATTGCCATTTCCTTCTCAAATCAGCACATAGTACATAATAAATAAATATTCTTTGGAACATGGCACTTTACTGGAATATATCTTTTTGAACAAAAAAGGAAATTATTTTACCTTTTTTTTTTGATGTTTAACGAATGGGTGAGTTTGATTTTAGGACATACAAAGATGTATGAAGAAATACACTCCTCCAAATGGAGAAATAAGGACATGATTATTTACATGAAATGGGGGTAGGCAATTGTACGCTGAGTTGGATATAAGGATTCACTAATGACTTCCCTGGAGAAAGCAATGGCACCCCACTCCAGTACTCTTGCCTGGAAAATCACATGGACAGAGGAGCCTGGTAGGCTGAAGTCCATGGGGTTGCTAAGAGTCGGACACGACTGAGCGACCTCACTTTCACTTTTTACTTGCATGCATTGGAGAAAGAAATGGCAACCCACTCCAGTGTTCTTGCCTGGAGAATCCCAGGGATGGGGGAGCCTGGTGGGCTGCTGTCTATGGGGTCGCACAGTGTCGGACACGACTGAAGCGACTTAGCAGCAGCAGCAATGACTTCCTTGAAGGACATTTCTAGCACTGCTGCTTCTAAGAAGCTTCAGTTGTGTCCGACTCTGTGCGACCCCATAGACAGCAGCCCACTGCTTTTACTTAAAGTTCAGGTCAGTCGCTCAGTCGTGTCCGAATCTGGGCAAACCTGTACTCTACAAGCAGTGCCAGTAGGGGGCGACATGCACATTTGCTCCAACTGACCAATGGCTGACAGTTGCCGATAAGCTCTAAGGACAGGGAAGGAGGAGAGCTTTATTCAGCCTTCCTTTATCCTGCCGCCTTGTGTGGGGATGGAAATAGCTCTCAAGTATGTGTTTTAACTCATCTAGTCCTCCAAAGAACGACTAAAGAAAAGGCTTCTACTCTCCCTTCCCCATCTACTTTTTTAGACATTCTTATATTAATTATAATTATAATATATAAATTATAAATATATATTATAATTATATTAAATATATTTATATTTTAGAATTATAATAATTATAAAATTTATATAAATAATTACACAATATATAAATGTATATAATTTTAATTATTAATTATATTAACTTTAATTAATAAAGTTTCATTTTAGGACATAATTTATGATCTTCATCTCTGAAGAGAATTTCTGGGGCTCATCTCTTCCCAGAACATTTCTCTTCGTGGGACACAAAATCTTCACCTCGCCATTTCATACCCCATCAGACCCTTGCATAGCTTTCAGTTGACTTCCGCCTTGCAGAAGGCAGCTCAGGATCCTAGAAATGGAGACGGGCATCTGTGAGACCTGGGTGTGAGTTCTGCCGTGGTCACTCCCTAGTTGCATCACTCAAAGAACACCGCTTCACCTCCCTGAGTCTCATCACTGTCATTTCTCAAATGAGGATGCCAGTGTCAACTATCTTATAGTCTGGTTCTAAGAATTAACGGAAATAATATATATGCTAAATGTTTTGAAACTCAGAAGTTGTACAAAAACTATAATGTGTCTATTTTCTCTTCTGCAACCTTTCACAATGATTAAATCGTGTTGGGGCACATTGTAGGTCCTTTAAAAAACTGAATTTGAGTATTCCAGTTATAGTTCACTATTGATTACTGTTGGTGACCAGTCCAATACTCATTCCTCCCTACCTCTTTGCCAGAAAAGCCAATGTGGATCTGGTGGCTCATCTTTCTCCCACGTCACTCAGAAGCTCTGATATGCAGAGAGTAATTCTCTTGGGTCTGTGTTTACTCCAAGTCCTCCTACTCCACCTACATCATGTGCTGTTAAATCCAGTTCTAGTAAAGAAGAAGTTATAAGGGGCTACAGGGAGGCATAGCAGAAAACCTTCTTCTGCCCCCATACAACACTGTGTCAATATGTCTGGAAGTGCTCTAGGCTTTCTGTGCATGGAGGAGTCTTACAGTTGAGCTTCCACAATGAATATGACAAAGAGATGGAAAGGGCCCATTCCCTGATGACATCACTGAGCGTCTGACTGTGCTGAACCCCGAGCCGCCCTTTCTCATGCTTCTTGTTACATGAGATAATGAATGAAAACAGTCTGAATCAAAGGTTCTGACTGAGGAAGTCTCCGGCTTCCAATTACAAATACAACTTTCCAATTAGAATTCGTAAGACTGCCACCTCCTGAGGATTTCTTGATGAGTACACTGTGCTTGTTTTATTTGTAGTGTTGTCTAATAATTTCTTTCTTAAGATTTCAACTTTCTCTTCAAAGGTCCCTGAACAAACATAAGATGGAAAATATAAAAATAAACTCTTTATATTTATAACTTAACTATATGGAAATTATGAATCTGAGGGATTTGGGGAGAAATTAAAAGGATAGGGAAACTAATATTTGCTGTGCATTTATGTGCCAAGTACTCTAAAGCATGTTCACATTCATTTGGTACACTTAATCGTCACAATACTACGGCATGTAATTTATCAACTGATTTTGCAGGTAAAGAGAATGAAGCTCCTGGAGATTATAGAAAGGGCAGTATAGGTTTTCAAACTGGGTTGGCCAGACTCCAGGTCTGGTTTATTCCCACTACATTGCATGAAAAACCCCAGCAAGTTTGGGGCCAATTTTTGTTAAGTATGTTTTGGCTTCAAATTATCAATGGACAAACCTAAATACAAAAAAAAAGGAGAAAGAAGAAAGAGCAACTGTATGTTTATGTTTTCATGAGGTAATTTGTCAATAAGGATCAACATTTATTAAAATCTCTTTTGACTGTGAGTTCATTTCTGAGAATTTGACTTGAAGAAATAATTAATGAACCATGCAAAGATTTAGTTACTTTGATATTCATCATAGTGTTGTTTATAATTTTAAAAGGTAAGAGAACACGTGTACACCCGTGGCGGATTCATGTTGATGTATGGCAAAACCAATACAATGTTGTAAAGTAATTAGCCTCTAATTAAAATAAATAAATTTAAATTAAAAAAAATAAATAAAAAGGTAAGAGAAAACAAAATGGCCAACAGTTGAGGCACAGCTAAATATACTGTAGAAAGTACATAGCTTGTTATGAATCCTTATACGAGGATTTACAGAAATTCTTAATACATTTTATATAATAAAATAGTTAACTAATAATGTTGTATAAATGTTAATTTATTAGCTTAAAAAAATAGATCATGGTTGTATAAGATGTTCGCATTAAGGGATGCTGGGTAAAGCTGCAGTATCTTGGTAACTTCTCTGTTTATCTAAAATTATTCCAAAATAAAAGTTTTTAAAAGTAGGTTACCAAAATATGTGCTATTGGACACGATTTTGTGCAAGTGGTATATATAGATATCTACATATGTATGTTTGCATGGGGAAAATGAATAATAGATATATACGAGACGTCAATGCTAGTACAGAGGCAGTGATATGAGAGAGGCAGACAACCAACCAGCATGCAAATCTCTGGTCAGCACTTCTTAGCCAGGGAAGGCAGCCCAATGGTCATGGTGGGCTTGCGGGATTCTACTCATAAGAATTAGGGAATCGTCTCTAATGCCTTTGCTTGTTCCATCCCTCTCCACTCCTCATGCCACACGGTGAGGCAGACCTGTTCAATGAGCTGTTCTTGTGCTGAGAATTTTATTTTATTTTATTTATTTATTTTTTTGAAGTTGGCTCTCCTTTTTTTTTTTTTTTAAATTTTATTTTATTTTTAAACTTTACATAATTGTATTAGTTCTGAGAATTTTAAAATGTACAGCCAAAGCACCCAAGAAAAGCTCCAGGAAGAGGTCTTGAAACCATGTCTTGCTTGGAGTGGCTCAAAATGAAATCTACAAGCTGAAGGGGAACCGATCAATTCCAAACCGCCTGCCCATGGTAAAGTGCTGCTTGTTTGTTCTTGTTCCCCTCCTAATGGAAACAAAAAGAAATTGGCTGCACTTCATAATGAGGGACCAATCACTCTTACTCCCCTTGGGGCTTGCTGTAATAGCATTTAATGTGATGAACTCTTTCCATATTCAATTCTGGTGAGGGTATGATGCGATTCCATAGGAGGTGTCTTGTAATTTGGCATTAATTAACGTCAATTAATGTAGGCAACCGCTAGACTTGAGAATTAATTTCATTACTTTTCCCACACAGATGTTTTCCTTGCCGCAGGTAATTAGGACACTGTGCTGCTCTTTCTAAGCACCCTCACTCTCTGCAACAGCTGCTGCTTGGCATAATGCAATTTCCATGCCCCCAGATCCTTGCTGCTCTAAAGAAGGGAAGCTGCTTTTTAAAGGCCAGGCTTGGAGCAGAGGTATACTGGCTTAAATGCAGGCTTAGCTTGGTAAACCTAAGCAAATCATTTTACCACTCAAGTCTGTAAGATGGGTATACACAGGAGCCATCTTGCTAGTGGTTGTGAGGGCTTACACCACAGTCGGGAACAGCATTCAGTCCAGGGTCAGGCTGGACTGTGCTCACACAGTGGGAGCTGGGGTTGTGATCCAAGTCCCCCATCCCCAGCTTTCATCACCAGTATGCTCACTGTGTCTCAAGGGAATGGACTGTAAAGTACTATAGACATTTCTACCTGAGACAATAGCTTTCTTTATATTCATGTTTTGATTTGGGTTAATTTATTTATGTAATATTTTAAAACACCATGAAGAAGCATTCTCCCAGTGTAACTAAATAAGTATTCTGTGCAGGTAGTGGTCAGGCAGAACTGGAAGGTAACTCAGATATGAGATGACCCAGAAGTCATCCTGCCACCTGGCATGCAGGGTGGCCTGCCTGCAGCCATGTTGCTGTGCAGGGTCTCCCTCCCCTTGGAGTGAAGGGCTAGGTCTGAGCTCTATCTCTCTCTCTTTCACATGCTGTGTGACTCCGAGAAGGTCATTTACCAGACGAGGCTTCAAACTTTTTCTCTATGACATGAAGGTTCTTAGAATTTTAGAATCAAAGGAGGATGGTAAAAATCAGACTATTGACTTTAAGATCTGAAGGTCTTTACCATCCTTTACCCACTGGGACCTGTTTCCTTCTCAGTCTTGCCCAAGCAATCAAAACTCTGTGATGCTGCTGGCAAGTCTGTGTCTCCGGGGTTTCTGCCTTTTCTAAACAGCATTTGCATTGCTGACTGACACTCCGTGTTCATTCAGAGAGCTCCCTCCTGGGGCTTGAACTGCCTCTTCCTTTCCTGTGATATTCTCCTACCACTTCCTGGGCCACTTTCTGTGGAGCTTTTCCCGAGGCTCAGGCAGATCTCTCCTTCCAAGAATGGCTCCATTGATAACAACAGCGGCATTAACCTCCAAAACCACCAGAGCCACCTCTCCTCTGGGTCAGGAACTGTGCTGAGTGCATCACGTGCTTTTTCTCTTTTAAGTTTGGAAATAATCCAGAATAAGGTACCTTTTACAGGTAAAGAACTCAAAGCTTAGGGACAACAGTTTAATATTGCAAAACTTTAGTCTTAAATAAAACCATAAACCAAGCTGGTAAGCATAAACGCTTTAAAACTCTTTCCCATCCCCCATTAATTTTCAACTTACAAGAAATGAAATGAAAAGAAATGAAAGCATTTTTGCATATGGGGGAGAAAATGCACAGCATGGCTTCTCCAGAGTTTCTGGGGGATGGGTGTGTACTATTCATTACATGTGTTCATGTGTTATATGATGAAAGCCAGGACAGAGGGTAGGTTCAAGGAATGGCCTCTGATACATGTGGGTATATGCAATCCACCATTTCTATACTAACTTGCTATTTTCATCATACTCAATACTGAATGTCATACTTGGAACATGATAAATGTTCAATAAAGATCAATAGAAAAACATCTATTTCTGTTTAATTGACTATGTTAAAGCCTTTGACTGTGTAGATCACAACAAACTGTGGAAAATTTTTCAAGAGATGGGAATACCAGACCACCTTAACCTGCCTCATGAGAAAGCTGTATGCAGGTCAAGAAGCAACAGAAAGAACCAGACATGGAACAACGGACTGGTTCCAAATTAAGAAAGGAGTATGTCAAGGCTGTATATTGTAACCTTGATGATTTAACTTGTAGGCAGAGTGCATCATGCAAAATGCCAGACTGGATGAAGCACAAGTTGGAATTAAGAATGCCGTGAGAAAAATCAATAACCTCAGATATGCACATGACACCACCCTTATGGCAGAAAGCAAAGATGAACTAAAGAGCCTCTTGATGAAAGTGAAAGAGGAGGTTTAAAAAACTGGCTTAAAACTCAACATTCAAAA
This sequence comes from Bubalus kerabau, assembly GCF_029407905.1. NCBI lineage: Eukaryota > Metazoa > Chordata > Mammalia > Artiodactyla > Bovidae > Bubalus > Bubalus kerabau. The sequence goes on from NC_073645.1 coordinate 29,919,736, forward strand.
AAACTAAGACCATGGCATCCAGTCCCATCACTTCATGGCAAATAGATGAGGAAACAATGAAAACAGTGACAGATTTTATTTTCTTGGGCTCCAAAATCACTGCAGATGGTGACTGCAGCCATGAAATTAAAAGACACTTGCTTCTTGGAAGAAAAGCTATGACAAGCCTAGACAGTATTTTAAGAAGCAGAGATATTACTTTACCGACAAAAGGTCCATCTACTTAAAGCTATGATTTTCCCCTATAGTCATGTATGGATGTGAGAGTTGGACCATAAAAAAAGCTGAGTGCCAAAGAGCTGATGATTTTGAACTGTGGTGTTGGAGAGTCCCTTGGACTGCAAGGAGATCAAACCAATCAATCCTAAAGGAAAACAGCCCTGAATAGTCATTGGAAGGTCTGATGCTGAAGCTTAAGCTCAAAACTTTGTCTACTTGATGTGAAGAACTGACTCATTAAACAAGACCCTGATGCTGGGAAAGATTGAAGGCAGGAGAAGGAGACGACAGAGGATGAGACAGTTGGACGGCACCACTGACTTGATGGACATGAGTTTGAGCAAGCTCCAGGAACTGGTGATGGACAAGGAAGCCTGGTGTTCTGCAGTCCATAGGATCACAAAGAGTTGGACTCGACTGATCGACTGAACTGAACTGAAAGATCAATAGGTACAATCCCTGCCTTCTGCAGTGGAATAAATAGAAAGATATGGCACGTTTTGTCTTTTCTGTATTCCAGCCACCCCGCCTCCCTGCTATTCCTGGATGTCCATGGGCCAAACCCTTCACACATGCTGTTCCACTGTCTGCAATGCTCTTCCATGTGGCAGACCCACCTCTCCCCCTTACTTACATAAAGACTTAGCTGAAATACCAAATGCCACCTTATCAAAGATTCTTTCTTTGACAGCTCCCCCTCTCCAACCAGCCCCTCTTTATAGATTTTGTTTTTCGCTTCCTAGAACTTATCACCACCTAGCATCATGCATATGCTCATAGCCTGTCTTCCCTAACTGGAAGGTAAGCTTGATGAGAGTGGGGCCTTTGCAACATCCCTTATCACCCCTCATTCATGCCTAGAAGGGCACCTGGCATACCACTGATGTCCAACAGTGCCTTTCAAATGAATAACAAACAGGTCTGGAATAAACCAGACCTGGCTTCAAATTTTGGCCCTGCAGCATTGGCAAAAATAATTAACCAAAAATATGTAATCACTGCAAACCTCATTTTCCTCATAGTTACAATGAGGAGAATAATTAAAGGAAAGAAAGAGAATAAGAATGAAAGTGGGAAAAAAGGAGCGAGGGAAAGAAAGGAGGAAGGACCTATTTCCAACAGTTGCTGTAAGTAGTGTAGCTAAAAAGTATCTAGTGCAGCAGCAACAGACAAAAGGAATATAATGCACAATCCTGGCATCCTGGCTGCTTAAGAACATATGGGGCAAAGGAAGAGTGGTGGTATGAAAAAATGGCAAGACCTTTACAATGCACCTTTTGGTTTTGCTTTAAATTGGGAGTCAGAAACATGAGAAATTTCTCAAACTCGTAGAAATTGTATGTTTTAGGAACTGGTGTTACTGAATCCTGGAGGAGCCTGAAGACCCAGTAGAAATCCAGTCCTTTGTCATAGAGTTAAGATTTGGAGATCTAACAAGGTCATGATGAAGGTGAAAAGAGATGAGACATGCAAAGAAAGGAATTAAAGGCAGCAACCTAAATTCCCATTCACTATCATAGGAATGAATAACATAGGCAGAATCATCACACAGTGTAAAGAAATAGAGCAGTGAAAAAGATTGCACTCGAGCTCCATTCAGCACCATGGACAGAGCACCAATCACAGTACTGGGCAATAAGGTAGAACGGTATACAAGCCATGATACCACTTCTATGAAGTGCGAAATATACAAATCAATATTACACATAAGATAATAGTATGTGAGTCTGGTGGGCTACAGTCATAGCGTCACACAGAGTCAGACACAACTGAGTGACTAATGTGGATGAGTTTGAGTATGGATATAGGAGTGATAGATACCCATTTAAGGAGAATGGTTAGTTGGGGTTATCAGAGGATGCATTTTGGGAAGAGGCACTTTGGGCTTTAACTGTGTTTGCAACAATGTAGTTCAGAGGCTGACACAACTCTGGTCCATCCAAATACAGCTTGTCATCTGTTTACGTGTGACGCTTGAACCAAGGATGGCTTTCACATTTTTAAATGGTTGAAAAAAATCCTAAGAAGGATAACATTTCACGACCTGTGAAAATGATGTGAAATTCACATTTCAGTGTCCATTAGTAACATTTTCTTGAAACACACACACACACACACACACCATCTGGAGATGATGAATTTCTCTCGTGTACCTCTGTATTCTCCTCCTCAGGCTGGGAGTTGAGGGCACAGACCTCCTCACACATGGGTGGGCACCCAGGAGGCAGGGGAAGTGGCACATAATGGACCAATGTCACACAAAGGACCCAATTTGAAAGCTGCCCAGCTGAGCCTGTTACTGCACTGTCACTGTCAGATTTTTCATCGCTGTGTGGGGAGGCCCGTGTTATCTTATTTCATGCTTTTCTGGTTGGTTTTCAGCGCTGTCCTTAGGCTGATAAATCAGAGAGGCCAAGTTGACATCAATAGTCTTTGAAATCAAGAGACTTTTGCAATACGAAAAATGGGGTCAAAGTGGTAGGTACCATTGGACTCGCTAAGCCTGGAAGGTTGATTTGATGATAGGGAAGGAGAGGTAAGAAAGCATTTGGTAAATATATTGGGAAGTGAGGAAACCAAGAAGGACCCTGTGGGGCTCCTGGGCACAAAAGTCTTCTATGTCCCTCATCTCTTGATGACACCAAACAGGCTTCTTTCAGCCTCCAAGACCTCTGCTGAGTTCCAACAGGAGGTTCAAACTGTTGCTAATTAGAGAAGGGAGAGGGATGCTGAGACTGGAGATGAACAGTTTAGAAACAATAGTGCAGCCTCAGGGAAGGCTCCTGAGGGAAGGTTCCTCCAGTGATATACAAAACAATATCTTTGAGCTATTTTGCAGATACTGAAACCCTCACTGGGTGGAAGAAACTAATTGTATGCTGCCCACAAGCACACAGACCCCAGACCCATTGGAACCAGACGGTTGATGATGCTGATTCCCACTTACCTGACCACCAAACCAATCAGAAGAATGTCCACGAGCTGATCGTGGCCACACTCTCTTGGAAGCATTACTATAAAACTATTCACTACCCGCCTCCAGGTGAGGACATACAATTTTGAGGGCATTAGCTTGCTGTGGCCCCTTTTGCCTGCAAAGCAACACAGCTATCTATTCTTTTCTACTAGGCCCAAAACTCTTGTCTCTAAGATTTAATTCAGTGTCAGGGTATAGAGGCCAGATTCAGCTCCAGTGATGGAGAGCTATCAGTATATGAAGCTGACCATTAGAGGAAACTTTTAACCTACTCCCCAGCCCTACCCTAAAGCCTAAAAGTGATTAATACATTAACTTTTTAAGACAAAGGTAAAAGAAGGCTATGAAACATGGGGTCTATTAATGCCAATTGGTATACTAGTGTTGGGACTCTGGTAGCAAGTTTGATATTTTTTAGATTTGAATAAAATGCAAAAATTTTGATCTTCTCTAGAACATTAAAAAGATCTGATACCTTGGGAAGGGTCATTGAAAAGGAAATGCAAATAATTAAGTAAATACAATACCTCACTCTTAATTAAATAAATGTAAACAGAAACAATAAGGATATGCCACATTTTTGCTCATCAGATGGGCTATGTTTAAAACATCTTTCATAATATCCTGGACTACTGAGGGCTTGTAAACATAGGCATTCTCATAGTCAGAGAGTATGCAATGATGCAACTATTTCAGAGGGTATTGTGAAAATGTCTATGAAAATTAAAAATGTATACACTCTTAGACCTAAGAATTTCCATTCTGTAATTTTTCTTTGAGCAGTGCTTGCTCCCTACACTTGTCTGAATGCTTACCAACCAAGTAAGTAACATGTGTGTACCTGTATGTATCAATATTGTTTGAAATAGCCAAACATCTGTATGTCTATCAGAGATGTGGGAAAGTGTTAGTCACTCAGTCATGACTGACTCTTTGAGACCCCATGGACTGTAGCCTTCCAGGCTCCACTGTCCCTGGAATTATCCAGGCAAGAACACTGGAATTCCTAGCCATTCCCTTCTCCATGGGATCTTCCTGACCCAGGGACGGAATCCAGGTCCCCTGCATTGCAGGCAGATTCCTAACCATCTGAGTCATCAGGGATAGTGATTAACAAAATTATAGTTGATTGTATAATGGAGTTCCTATGTAGTGATTAGTCATTAAGCGGCTCAGTCAGTTCAGTTGCTCAGTCATGTCCGACTCTTTGCAATCCCATGGACTGCAGCATGCCAGGCCTCCCTGTCCATCGCCAACTCCCAGAGTTTACTCAAACTCATGTCCATTGAGTCGGTGATGCCATCCAACCATCTCATCCTCTGTCGTCCCCTTCTCCTCCTGCCCTCAATCTTTCCCAGCATCAGGGTCTTTTCAAATGAGTCAGTTCTTCGCATCAGGTGGCCAAAGTATTGGAGTTTCAGCTTCAGCATCCATCCTTTGAGTGAATATTCAGGACTGCTAAACGTATATATATAGTATATGGAAAGATTTTTAACTCACTATTGAATTCACCCAGACCAAATTTGGCATAAGAGTTTTATAAAATGAATTTTTGTGAGTATGTATGTATACATACATACACATTTATATGTATAAGTCAAAACAATTATGAAATCCAGATTTCAGAGCACAGTCAGTAAGAAACATCTATGTCAGTCACAGACCCTCATAAAGCAAAAGTTTTCCAGAGCTCATCTCCCCTCAAATATGGAGATTTCAATTACAACAGAAATTAATTAGAAAATGTAACCTAGGTAGATCTGAAATGAGACTAAAACTAAACTTCCAACAATAGAAGACATATTTTTTAAAAAATACCAACTTTAGGGAATGGGAATGACGGTCAGAAAGTGGACCTGCTTTTCACTTGATACAGTGGAGCACTGCTTCTCCTTGTTATTGTCAGTGTTTCTACTTCTGTTGGAATAAAAGTGATTGATGCTTACAGTATAACCTCAAACCACTTCATTGCTAATACACTGGGGACTGATGAGAACTGAGGTCTCTGTCACCTTCCCACAGTGTCTCAGCAGGACTCCCTGATCCAAGTGCTGACATGCATGACGTTCACTATGGAAATTTGATTGGAGGGGTAGAAAATAAAAAAAGTTGAAATGAGATGTCCAGTTCTCACCTACAGCCAGAATTAGTGGGATAGTGGTTTTACAAAATTGTAAGTTTCCTTTGATTTTTATCTCAGCTTATAAGATACTGGTTTGAGTTTCATTTCAGAGTTTGGGGGCAGTCATTTTCACAGTTCGTTAAAGGGCCAAGGTTGTTTTTCCTCAGTGAAAGAGATTAGTCCTATGGCAAGCTGTTACAAGGTTAGTGACTCATGTAAATAGGCAAGGAGACCAGTAATTGTCCCCTGTCCCCTGTTCCTGCTGGCACGGATCATCACGGGTACAGAAAACATTCAGTTCACTGGCCAGGTCTTTCATTTCAGAAATGGAGAAGCAATAAAGCTCAAACTTGGTATTGCAGTTTCTCTTACAAGATAATGTCTATAGACAAGCACAAATATAAGACTACAGACCCATGGATAATTATCATGCAAAGAATTCTGATAAAAGTTTTGCTCTTTTCCCTCAGATCATGCATACATACAACATGGCACAGGATTTCAGGGAGTTGTGAGTTTCTCATGCTCATCTCATCCATTAGACCTATGGGGCTAGACACCCTATGGTTACAGCCCCTTCTTTAAGAAGACCTGCCCATACAGTGACAAGGAGATATTCATTAAGTTGATATACATTAAATGTATCAGGCTCTGAGCTATGCTTTATACACAGAACCAAGATTAAATAAGATGTGACTTTTCAGGAAGATTTCAATCTAACAGTTTGGTCAACATTTTCTCACTATATACATTACATTTACACACACACATATGTATATTAGGTAAATCAATAGAAGGTAGGTTTCCTTTTTACAATTTTCATGTACTGGGTAGCAGTTTTAATGTATTAGGTGCATACCATACATGTGTACGTACACATTCTCTCTCTCTCTCTCTCCCTCACACACACAGTATTTAAACAGTAAAATCTTTGTTTCCAGGATGACGGTGTATCAATTTGTCCGCGGCTGAATGCAGGGGCCAATAACAAATGCCAAGTACAATAAATACGTTCAGAATTTTCCAATAATACAACCCATGATTGACTGTAATTGAGGTTGCTCTCTTCAGCTTGCCTCCCAAGGCAGAGAGGTAGTACAAGAAAGAATACCAGCCTTGTCATGGTGTAAACTACAAAACATCCCGATTTCAGAGCACAGTCAGCAAGAAACGTCTATGTCGGTCACAGACCCTCATAGAGCAACAGCTTTCCAGAGCTCATCTCCCCTCAAATATGGAGATTTCAATTGAAACAGAAATTAATCATAAAATGTAATCTAGGGAGATCTGAAATGAGACTAAAACTAAACTTCCAACAGCAAGCGCAGATAAGGATTTGCCATCCACCCCATGGTGATGAGCAAAATAAGGAGGGATTTTGTTGTGTGTCACATGACTCAGTGAATTGGTGACAAAATTCCTAAACCCATTAAAATCAGAAAAAAAAAAAAAAAAACTTGCTACAAACTTTTAAAAAATTGTATTACTTGGGCATATGCTCTACCAGATGTATGACCTAGAATACAACTGATGGGTTTCATATACTAAACAGTAAGAAAGGATGGAGAAACAAAAGAGGAAACCCAATCCCAGACGAGAATTAACATAGATACTGGATTTCTGGGAGCAACCGACTAGCCTGGAGCCTGATTCTGATAAATATACACTCAGTTATATTTGCTAACTATTTGCTACTTGGACCTCTCCGTTTTCTCTCTTTCTTTCCTCCTCCTCTCTATTTCTTTGATCTGAAGCCATGGTTACTGACTCTCTTGGAGAGACACAGACAGAGGGAATATGATACCAAAAAAAAAAAAAAAAAAATCTCTTTTTTACACTGAGTCAGGTCAGGTATTATGCTTATATCCTTTATTTCAATGGTAGGTTTTGTGTTTTTTCTCCTGTTTTGTTTTGATAGGGATAACGTTTCAAATTAAATCCCTATATTGAATTTTCACTCTTGGATAGTTTCTGAAGATGCTGCCTTTGCCAAAAAAAAAAAAAAAGTAAAATAAATAAATAAAATTAGAACTGATGTATTTCATGCCTTGTGAAAGCTGAGCCTGAGATGACAGTTTGGCATTATCAGCCTCCGTGCCTGCAAGGAGCACAGGAATGTTGCTGGATGAGAGAAAACGTGCCGATCAGGGAAAGTGACGGTCTTGTTGCTTTCAGGATATGGGGTGAGAGCATTAGATGCCACAAGCCAGAAAGCAGCTGAATCCCCCAAAGCTGGAAAATAGAAGCAAACTGGGATGCTACCAATTTCATCCAGAGCTTTCTAAACAAGGAGTGTGGTCATGGGAGACAGAGCCTAAAGCTCTTTCATTAGCTTTTCGTTGTGAGACCTTGTTACTTTAAGCGTGTTCCACAGACCAGTGGCAGCAGCTTCACCTGCAGACTCTTGGGCCCCTACTGAATCAGAATCCACATTTTAACAAGATCCCTAGGTGGGCTGTATGCATGTTCAAGTTTGAGACGCAGTGCTCTAGATTTTTCATAAAACCTGTAAGTGAGTTTAGGTAGCCAGTTGACTGAAAATTGATCAACTATGTATTCGTTCATTGAGTAAGCTCTCTCTACATGGAGCCACTGTGGAATGTGCTGGAGACCCACTATCAAGCAAAGGTATACTTGACTCCTGCATTCACAGAACTTACTTATAGGCAGGTGGAGAGGAAAAGTTATGATCAAATAATCATGTAAATGGAATGTGTAATTTCAAGCTAAGATGAGCACCATAAAGATAAATATGGAGTTGGATGAAACCAAATACAAAATAAACAAATTTAGATTAGAAGTTCAAGAAAGACTTCCTTAAGAAGTCTTAAGAAACCAGGGATGCTTTCTCTGGTTTGATATAATTCTGTAGTTACATTAGATGTTATCATTGGAGGAAGCTGGGTGGAGGATTTGGGGGAACTCTACTATTGTGTGTGTATGTGTGTGTGTGTGTGTGTGTGTGTGTAACTTCTATGTGAGTCTAAGGGGCTTCTCTTGTGGCTCAAATGGTAAAGAATCTGCCTGCAATTCAGGAGACCTAGGTTCAATCCCTGGGTCAGGAAGATGCCCTGGAGAATGGAAAGGCTCCGGTATTACCACTCCGGTATTCTTGCCTGGAGAATTCCATGGACAGAGGGGCCTGGAGGGCTACAGTCCATGGGGTTGCAAAGAGTCAGACATGACTAATGAACTTTCACTTTATGTAAGTTTAAAATTATTTCAGAATTAAAAGTTATATTTAAAAAATGGATGTATAACTGGATTCCTGGATGATCCCCAGTCATGAGTTATACTGAATTGGTCAGGGAAGAGGAAAGAAATGAATTCCAAGCAGAGGAAACACCAGGTATTGGAGCCTTATAGGGAGACAGACCTTGCAGGTCTAAGAATTAAAAGCAAACCCAAAGATCCCCAGGTTAGGAATGAGGAGGGCCCAGAGTGAAATGAGACTGAGAAAATGGACAGATGACATTGTAACTTCTGACCTCAGAAAAGACAGCTCAGAACTGAACCTTGGAATCCAGGGTCACATTGCCAGCTCTGGTCACCACCAGAGACAGCCCACTTTAAAAGAGGAGAGGAAGCAGCTCTAAATTGCTGAGGTTATTCTGTGTCAGATACAATCTGGGCACGTTGCGTATCACAGCCCTTCCTGAGTTTATAAGGAGAAAGGAGATGGTCAGCTTGGACCCTGATCTGTCCCCCAACTGATTCAGCCAAAGGATATATACTCATCCCCTACACAGAGAAAGGAACCTCTGGAGATGAAATTATCTCCCTGTGAGTGCACAGTGACGGAGGAGGTGTGGCTTCTGGAGAGTGTGGATGGTGCGGTGACCAGCTGCTTTCAGCTGTGAGCTGGTAAACCATGGGTATCATCTGCCTTTACATCAAAAGAGTGGAGGACGTGTAGACAGGCTCAGCGTCAGTGATGGTAAAGTCTGTGAACTGTGAGGGGTAGTTGTGAAGGACGGAAGGTCTCCAAAATTGGATTATAGCCCTCTGCTCAGTGCTGGACAACCTCCACCAGCCTCCTGGCTCCGTGGTGACTGGAGAGTCCATTCTCTTCCTCTTCTCTACACTGGAGACCTCTTCCTTTTCACTTGCCTTTTCTCTCTCATCCTTTTTTTTCTTCTCTATAGTTCCCCCTTTACTCTTTCACCTGCAGCACCCATCTTGGGCCTAGTACTAGCCTGTGAAATGCTCAGCCCTTCTGGAGATCCTCAGGACCAAAGAAGGGGAAGGAAATCCACATCATTTAACCATACTACTTAAACTTTCTATGCCTCGATTGCTTCATCCATAAAATAGGAACCACCTACAAGTTGTGAAGACAGTTGTGATAAAGTATAGAAATCCCTTAACGTAATTCTTAGTACAGGGCAAGTGCTCAGTAAATATTAGCTGCCGTAGGAATCACTGTTATTCACTTCTTCAATTTACAGTGAAGAAACAAGGGCATAAAGACTTTCAAGGTCACACAAGAGAGTGAACTTGTGAGCCATACAGACATGTATTTGGACTGTGAATCTTCAACTCCCTCCACATCGAGTGCTAAAGTCACAATGTCCACAGGAAACACAATCCTTCACTCAGCCAATCTAACCAGGGGTGTTCAGAGCTACCAACTGACTTTTCCCTTCTGCTGCTTGATTCTCTCCTACAAGCCCTTTCCAAGTATTCTGTGAATCTCCCACTAGACCGTGAGGTATTGCCTGGATGATATCTGATAAAACAAGGAAACTGGTGAAAAAATCACATCAAAAGAGCAGCAGTAACAAGGGGACGATAGAGGATGAGATGGTTGGATGGCATCACTGACTCTATAGACATGAATTTGAGTAAGCTCCAGGAGTTGGTGATGGACAGGGAAGCCTGATGTGCTGCAGTCCATGGGGTTGCAAAGAGTCGGACACAACTGAGCGACTGAACTGAACTGAACACAATAATAATGTTTACTTTAGCAATAAGGGATTTTGGAATTTTTAATCACCTGCAAAGAAAACCCCCTGATTGGATGAGCGTTATCCATCAAGACAACTCTAGATTACTAAGGACACACACACACAAAAAGTCCTCAGGTCCAGATGACTTAGATTAGTGCCACTGTGACTTCCCTTAACACAGTTGTAATTCATGGCAGATCCAGAAAACAAATTATTACTATTAGCATCATGGAAAAGTGGCTTTACTTACGACCATCCACAGTTCTGGCCTCTAGATGCACAAGGTCCGGTTCCTTGTTCGACCCCATCACAGACCTAAATGATGGAACATATCAACATTAATGAAACCCCACATGCCCCAGAGAAACTCAGCTGAACCCCACAGACTATTATACTAACATTCACAGGATTTTAAAGCCACGATCCTTGGGATACATCTACTGTATTTATTGATATAGCCTGACAGTAAAATTTCCACTTCAAATAAAGCTGATAATGAAACCTTTATTTGATGGAGGCCAGGCTTAACTCTGGCAAGGATATTGTGTGTTATTATCTCAGACTTGCAAATAAGTCCCACACATGTCATATGCAACAATCTCACTGACAGTGTATTAAACTTTCAAGACTTAGCGGGCAGATGCCAGGCAAGCTGCTTTAGCAGGATGACTTGAACAGTGATCTACATAGCAAACCGATCTAATTAATGTTTTTATTTGAAATGTGCAGAACTATCTACTACTCGCCTATGAACAGACCATGTGACCCAAAAAATGTAGTGGACAGAACAGCTCAGGGTGACCATTCTCTGTGTTTTTGAACCAGTTTGAGGGGGAAATGCAGTTGCATTCACTTTCTGGTGTGTGCTGGAAGCCACAAATGTAAGTAAAAGACGAGTCTATTTAAAAAGCCTTGGAGGCATATATTATTTAGTCTTATCTTGCAGTGAGCCATATTAAATAGAAAATAATTATCCTGTTACATAAGTAATATGGGCCATCGTACTGCATCTTGTAAGACTTTCATTCAACAAGATTAATTAAACTTGGGATTGTCTATAATTTTTTTTTTTTAATCAGGACTTGCACAACTTTCATTTATTTGTTTCATTTCCAAGCGGAAGGTGGTAACATGCCTTAAAACTGGTCTCCTCTTGCCTCCTTTGAGCCCCTCGGCTCCACCATCAAATCCATGTGAGAAAATGTAAATGGTGAGAACACTCGGGTCTCAGTGTGGGAGCCCAGGTGCATCTCGCTTCCGCGGTCACCCTCCTGCTACAGGGGAAGACGTGCCACTTCTGAAAGTGTCTCTTGCCCTTCCTTAGCCTCTGGGAGCCTCTGTGTACTTTTCCTTCCAGCATGAAAGGCTGTTTTCCAGGTTCACCTCGTCTTCCTTGACTCTTATTCTAAGGCACATCTGAAAAGTCACTTCCTCCATTACCTAGTTCCCAGTTACACCAGGAAAATTTTTCTCTTCCTACCACAAACATTTCTTTTTTAAAATATAAAGCCTATAACAGTGTGCTAGAGTTATTTTTGTCTTTCCCTGTGTAAAAGCAGCCACCCCCCTACATCAAACTGAGAGCCATGGAGGAGTTTTGCTTTAAACAGTTTATATTCATGTGTATAAATGAATAAAATAATGCCTGAGATCTAACATAATAGATATTCAAACACTGAAGGAAGGAAGGGGGGGAAGGTAAGAGGGGAGGAAGGTAGGGAGAGTGTATGATGGTCTGTGAGCTCTTAGAAGTAAATTAATCACTATCCTATGGGCATCCCCAGAACACTTCTCTTTTGACCTTATCTTCCAACTCCAAGAGTCTGAGGCTTAGCCTGCTTAGTCTCTGTTCATCTTAAGAAGTCTCCTAAGGCCCTATTATCACTGTCAGTAACTTTTCTTTGATTGACACATGGCCTAAAACTCAGAGCCTATGCCTGAAAAATTAAACTCTGTATTTTTCTTCTCCCAGGAGGCACAGGGGTCCCAGCAAGGGTTTTATAATTCACCCCTCCAAAGACACAGGGGACATGCACTTGGTCATTTCGCCTGGTTAGAATCTGAACATGGGAAGATAGGACACTTTCACCATCGTTTCAGTCATCCACTGTAGTGACTGCTTGTCTACGGTTGGTAGCACTCCACTGCCCAAAGTGAAGCATTGATTGGGTTCAATCAACTTCTACTGATGAGATCACAGTCATGAGCACTAAAAATAAAGACAAGCTCCCAACAACCCTCAAACCAGAAAGCTCAGCAGGTAACTGGTTTTTGCAAATTATTGCTAGGTAGTAACATGTTGGTCACTTCCCTCCTTAATTGCTGCAGGTTTCTTCCTTGAAATGACCAACATCTATGATGCTGGCATCCCATAAACAGTGGTGCACTCCCCTGCAAACTAAACAACCTGCTTGGCTTGTGGTTAGTGTCAACAGGAGGCAAAATGGTTATCCTGTATCTAGTTTCATCTTTCCATGTGCTCATGCCTCAAATCAAAATCTCTTAAGATCTTTTATTATCTCTAAAGGCAGGAGCTGTTGTTTTAAGTGACATGTTCCTCTTATTAACTAATGAAAAGAGACAGGGCCAAAACAGAGTCCTTTGTCTCTCCAAAATCTACCGTGGCTACCAACTTCCTTCCCCGCCTAAGATTTTCCCAGGTACAGTAAAACTGCAGCAACAAAATAAAACTTTAAAGTCAGACCACAATTTTTATTTGCTGATGTGCTCGTCCTTTTTCCTGGAGGCCTAAGGGTGCCTCTTAGATCTGCAGTCACAGATTATAAAGAATTATGTTGCTTTTCCTTTGTGGCACTGGTGAGTTCTCAAGAGCTGAAGCCAAACGATGTTAAATGTTCACAGAGGTGCTGGTTTTAATGGTGCTATCATTGACCAGACCCTTGTGGAAACACATCACTGCAGATGACCTGCAAAATATTATTTTCTAGCTCATTTATGCATTTTAGTTGGAGCTGTAGAATTGAATGGTTTTCTGTATGTTTTAAGACCAACGGTTGGGCTTAATGATGATGCTGATGACAATGATGACAATAAAGACAGGTGGTTGCCAGGGACTTGGGGGATGGAAGAATGGGGAGAAAAGGATAAGAATGCACAGCCTTTCAGTTAAAAGATGAATAAACTCTAAGGACCTAATGTATAACATGGTGACTATAATGAAGAATACTGTATTATGCAATTGCAGTTTGCTAAGATAGTAGAATTTAAATGTTCTTACACATCACACACACAAAAGATAAACATGTGAGGTAATTAATGTTAACTCAATTATGGAAATCCTTTCATAATGTATATATGTATCAAATCATAGCAGTGTACATGAAGCATATCACAAGTCTATTTGTCAATTAAACCTCAAAAAAAAAAAACTAAAAAATAAGAAGTCAGAGAAAACCAGCATAAACAGAAATTTTAATGCAAAATATTCTCTTGATGATCTCATATTTGAAGTGAGATCTCAAAAATGGCATTAAGAATCTCTACCTAATCATGTTAGTAACTCTGATTTCAGGTATTAAGCACAAAGGTTTGGGCAGCTTTGCTTTATGCTTCCAGATTGCCCTGTACCATCCCCATCATGGTTCATAATGATTTGCTGGACCTCTTTGCATAACTGCTTCTCTTACTTCATTGAGCTCCCAAAAGGCAGGTGCTCTGTTTTTATCACTACGTTCTCTGTGCTTACCAGAGCATAGAGAAGAATGTTTCCTCAAGAAATATATAGACATGTTTACACTGATCAATATTTACTATAATATACAATATATTGGGTTGTTCAATTCTGGACTCTGAAAGAATCTTTCTATAAAAATGAGATGAAAAATATTGGTGCAGGGTCCTTTAATTACATAAAAAGACATTAGGTGGCTATATCTTGTATATTTTTATATTGTCTTTATGTCTAATTGGGAAAATGAATTTCCTTCTGGAACTGAATTTCAATGAAGTCAAGGAATATCTTCTTGCATGCTTTGCACATATTGGCACCTCTGCCTGGAATAACCTCTTACCCTTCTTCTGCCTTCTTAACTCTGATGGTTTGTGGCTCTGCTGCACATGAATGAAGTTGAAAACTATCTCCCCAGTGGGGGTGCCACTTAAACTAAGTTGGTTATCCCTTCTGAGACATCCAGAACTTTGCACATTCTTTTGCATAGCACAGATTAGGCCATGTTTCAAGTGGTGACTCATTTGCTCTTATTGACAGACAAGCTCAAACTGTGCTAGGTTCCATGCATGCCATACATAGATATTCAATAAATGCTTACCGACTGCTTTTGAATAATGAAGTACACAGCAAGCCATATCAGCATTTATCAGTTTATCTGCATGTTTGCATTCAGTTACTTAACATCTCTATGCTTTTATTTTTTAAGGATAAAATGAGACTAAAATAAGTTTTCCTAGAATATACATCTAAAGCACTTAAGAGATTCCTGGCTCACAGCAAGTATGTGTAGATGGATGGAGGATATTAATCCTCATGTGAAAATTAAAATTCATGTTGGCAATAAAAGCTTCTTAGGTTATCATGGGTACCTCATTAACAGAAATGATTTCTCATCATGAATCAACAGACAAAATGAAAGAGTCCGTAGCCCAGAGATCAACCATATGAATGAATGAATTCTCTTATTTGTTTAGTGAAATATTCCAATGTCCTCTTATGTGGTAAGAACAAGGGCTACAGATTCCCTAGCTTTACATACAGCTATGGGAGAGACAGTAATCTAGTTAAACAAGAGTTCTAATAGTTGAGTTGGTATTTGAAGACAGGAGAAATGTCTGCAGAAGAAAGAGTAAAATAGATTGAATTTTCATGGATATGTAATGAAATGATCAATGGCTAGAGGGAGTGGCAGAGCGTTCTCCATAGAGATAAATATCAAGTAAAAAGGCCACAGATCAGATAGAAGTTGATCCACAGAGGTGTCTACTAGTATGTGAACAGTAAACAAGGCCAAGTTTTCACAGCAGATCAACAGAAGATAAAACAAAAATTTAGGCACTGTGTACATCATGTTAGGACTTCCTTAGTGGCTCACTGGTAAAGAACACACTGCTGATACAGGAGACATGGATTTGATCCCTGGGTGGGGAAGATCCCCTGGAGAAAGAAATGGCAATCCACTCTAGTATTCTTGCCTGGGAAATCCCATGGACAGAGGCGATTGGTGGGTTACAGTCAATGGGGTTGCAAAGAGTTGGACATGACTTTGCAACTAAACAGCAACAACATCATGTCAAGGTTTTGTATTTGATCCTAAAAGCCACAGGATGACACTGAAGAAAGTTATGCACATAAGTTTATAATGGCTCCAAATAACTTGTGTTCCCATCTATCCATGTGTAGTCTCTCTGCCCAAGGAAGGTGAAAGCCCTCTAGACATGGTAGACTCAGCTGTATTGATACAAAAAAGATCAAGCCAGACTCCTGCATTTATGCTTCCAGTATCTTAAGCCAGTGCTCACATTTAGGAGCCAGTTTGGAATAAAACCTAAGGATTATCATAGTCAAGAATGCAAATAAAACACTCACTCTGATATAGTGCACTGTGAAGTTAGCAGCAAAACATCAGCCTTCTGAAATACAATCAGCTAAATGCAGCCTTTGTAGACATTTTCTACGGAGAAATCCAAAAATGTCACTAGTTTATCATTCTCCTGGCATTTTGTCTGAGTTTATACCAGCTTAATATACTACTCAATAAATGTTGTGGATCCACAAAATGTACTGATGGAGATAACCACGGAGCGAGTATTAAAAAATAAACACTATGATGGGATAGCACTTATTTATTCAGAGTCAGATTTGCAGCTAATGGCCAAGGGAGGAGTCGGGCGGGATGTGCAGAGAGACAGATGCTGGAGAGTTAGAGACACCTGCCCTCCTCCTTTTTGTTTTAGAAGAAGCATTCATGTTGCCGCAGGCTTCCCATAAGCAAAGCAAGTGGCCCCATCTACTACTGGGAGAAGCAGCAAAGTGCTGGCCTGTACTGGCAGCTGGGCCCTCTGGTCTCCTCTTCTGTAGTCAAAGGTTTCCTCTTCACATAACACTACAGTTAGGCTCTCAGAGATAAACGCCATCAGGAAAGTCCTAGTTAAAGCTATAGTTTTCACTCCTAAACAAAGCAGCTGGGCCTGAGGTCTCATCTTATGGGAGAAATGAGCCAGAAAAAAATAAAAAGTATCTTAAAGGTGGCATTTTAACCTCTCCTGTAAGCCTGAGAAACATGCTTGTTTGCTTTTTTCTGATCTCCACATGGTTACACTGGTTTTCCAGAAACACTGGTCAGTCAGCCAGTTCAGTCGCTCAGTCGTGTCCGACTCTTCGCGACCCCATGAATCGCAGCGCGCCAGGCCTCCCTGTCCATCACCAACTCCCAGAGTTACTGAAACAATGGTAGCTACTACAAATAACAAATAAATAGAGGCAGACAAATAAAAATGCTGGTTAGCTTGTTAAATGCATAATGGCTACAAAGGATCAGCATGGCCAACACCCTTAAGCTCATTACAGTCTGCATTTTGTCATTCCTAGTCCCCAAATCAGAAGTCTGACTGTTAAGTTATATGACATTTATAACAAAATGCAGGGGAGAGAGACAGACAGACAAAGGAGAGTAAAGTGAAGAATAGGATGTCTGACTCAGAATGAGGGAATACATAAAGCTCAGGGGGGTCGTGGGAGGTGAGGTTTTGTTACACAAAGTGCTCAGTAGAAAGAAAACGGAAAGTTGAAAGAGAAATGAAAGGGCTTAGAAGTAAGCACGGGTCTCTGCAGACATCAACCGTTCTTCTAAACTGGTTGGGCAAACCATTCTTCTACAGTTTCCCTCCTCTTTCCCACTTTCCCGTCTTCTAATATAATGACTTTACTTCCTACTCCATTGGTTGAATTTCCTCTCTCCTTCTTATTTCCCCACTTTTATGGTGCCTCCCCATCTTTGTTTTTGTTGTTTCTGAATGCAAATGAGAAAGTCTAGAGAGACACCAAGGAACATGACCAGATCACGAGCCTGATCCTGAAACGGAAATGACAGTGCCAGTGAGATACAGAGGGAAATACTTTAAATTATCAAAGAATGTGGGACGGAGGTAAAAGAAGAGCACACAGCATTTTTAAGGCAGGTTTGTTCTTATCTTTTGAAACTATAGTGGTAGCATACCCTATGTATTTTTAGCAACTTGTTAATTTTACTCAACGATGTATCTTAGAGACTGTTCCATGCCAGAACACAAAATTAATGAGAGAGATCTCTATTTTATTGCAGTCTATTAAATGAAAATGCCCAATTTATCTATCTCCTATCGACTAGCTCAAAGTCAAAATGCATATAAAAGTAAAACAAATGCTACTGGAAATGTACATTCAAAATTCATAATGGAAGTCACCTCTGGAATTTTTAGAATCATAGGGAAATAGTCAAAGGGATGATTATACTTATCAGTAGTTTATTTAACAATGACATGGAAGATGTATTTATGTATTATTATTAATAGTAATAAACCAATACTATTAATAAAAAAACAAGAAAATTTCTACAGTCAGGAAAGGAAGAGTAAGGTGGATGTAATTAATGTGTGCAAATGACAAAGGGACACGGGGGAAATAAGTGGTATTTATTTGCATGAGCCGGATACACAGACTTTTCTCAAATTTCAGGACACTTACAACTTGTATACTATCTTAAGAAAGAGTGCTTGGAAGGCTAAGGTTGTGATAAGAGGAAAAAATGCCAGGGATACTAGGAGGTGTGTATTTGTGCTGATCGTAAATTCAGAGTGAGAGGAGGAAGGTGTAAAAGTCCTGATTCAGACTGAAGGGACTGTGTTAATGGGAAACAAGAAAAGGAGAGAACTTCAATTCTCCTGTATTTTCATATTTGTTACAGACAAAGAACTTCAGACCAGGAGGCAGAAAATGAGTGTAAAGGAATGGAAACCTGACTATGTTGCTGCTGGAGACAGTCTGACCCAGAGAAATTATGTTCCATAAGAGAATTTCAAGAGCAGAAATATCCAAATTTTTGTTTGAACACATCAAGCAAGAGAAAAGAAAAAAGAGCACATACCCAATATAGGAGTTACTAGTAATAAGTTGTGGAAATGCACGAGTTGTTGTTGTTATTCATTGGCTAAGTTGTGTTTGACTGCTTGCAATCACAAGCAGGCCAGGCTTCCCTGTCTTTCACTGTCTCCCAGAGTTTGCTCAGATTCATGCCCACGGAGTCAGTGTTGCTATCCAACCATCTCATCCTCTGCCACACTCTTCTCATTTTGCCTTCAACCTTTCCCAGCATCAGGGTTTTTTCCACTGAGTCAACTCTTCACATCAGGTGGCCAAGTACTAGAGCTTCAGCATCAGTCTTTTCAATGAAAATTTAGGGTTGATTTCCTTTAGGATTGACTAGTTTGATCCCCTTGCTGTCCAAGGGACTCTCGAGAGTCTTCTCCAGCACCACAATTCAAAGGCATCAATTCTTTGGGACTTAGCCTTCTTTATTATCCAACTCTCACATTCATACATGACTGCTGGAGAAACCACAGCTTTGACTATACAAACTTTGTCAGCAAAGTGATATCTCTACTTTTTAATATGTTGTCTAAGTTTGTCATAGCTTTCTTCCAAGGAGCAAGTGCCTTTTAATTTCATGGCTGCAGTCACCATCCGCAGTGATTTTGGAGCCCAAGAAAAAAAATCTGTCACTATTTACACTTCTTCCCCTTCTATTTGCCATGAAGTGATGGGATCATATCCCATGGTCTTAGTTTTTTGAATGTTGAGTCCAAAGCAAGCTTTTTCATTCTCCTCTTTCACCTTCATCAAGAGGTTCTTTAGTTCCTCCTCACTTTCTGCCAAAAGAGTAGCATCATCTGTGTATCTGAGGTTGTTGATATTTCTCCCAGCAATCTTGATTCCAGTCTGATTCATCCACCCTGGCATTTCTCATGATATATTTTGCATATAAGTTAAATAAATAAGGTGACAATATTCTGCCTTGTTGTACTGCTTTCCCAATTTTGAACCGGTCTGTTGTTCCACATAATGTTCTAACTGCTGCTTCTTGATGTGCAACCAGATTTCTCAGGAGATAAGTAAGGTGGTCTGGTATTCCCATTTCTTTAAGAATTTTCCAGTTTGTTGTGATTCACATAGTCAAAGACTTTAGTATAGTCAGTGAAGCAGAAGTAAATGTTTTTTTCAGGAATTTCCTTGCTTTTTCTGTGATCCAATGGATGTTGGTAATTTGATTTTTGGTTCCTCTGCCTTTTCTAAATCCACCTTATACATCTGGAAGTTTTCATACTGCTGAAGCCTAGCCTGAAAGATTTTGAGCATTACCTTGCTAGCATGTGAAATGAGCACAATTGTACGGTAGTTTGAACATTCTTTGGCATTGCCCTTCTTTGGGATTAAAATGAAAACTGGCATTTTCCAGTCCTGTGGCCACTGCTCAGTTTTCCAATTTTGCTGACATATTGAGTGCCACACTTTAGCAGCATCATCTTTTAGGATTTGAGATAGCTCAGGTGGAATTGCAAATGCATTACAGTATTTATATATTCACTTTAGAAAATATACAGAAAATAGAAATCAAAATAGAAGAAAGCAAAAAGTCAGAAATTCTAATACTTTCTTCTCACATCTCCATGAATCATCTTGTCCATCCATGGGGTGGGGTCACAGGTAACTCACCATGGAGACCATTGCTATTGATTGAGGATTCCTGGGGTATCTTTAACATTTAAAGTGTTAAATCTTTAACACTGTCCTCCCCAGGAGGGCAGACAGTGGATTCTCAATTAAATTTTTAATGAATGAATGAGTTCAACAAATATTTATTGAATGCCAATAATGCGCCAGTGGTAGTTCTAGCTGATGATGGTTTAGCAACAAATAAAACAGAGGAAAATCCCTGCCCTTCATGTTTAGATTTCAACATAGAAGAGAGAGAGTGAATAACTATAAATATATATCAGGTATGCTGCTGCTGCTGCTGCTGCTAAATCGCTTCAGTTGTGTCCGACTCTGTGCGACCCCATAGATGGCAGCTCATCAGGCTCCCCCGTCCCTGGGATTCTCTATCAAGAACACTGGAGTGGGTTGCCATTTCCTTCTCCAATGCATGAAAGTGAAAAGTGAAAGTGAAGTCGCTCAGCCCTGTCCAACTCTTAGCGACCCCATGGACGGCAGCCCACCAGGCTCCTCCATCCATGGGATTTTCCAGGCAAAAGTACTGGAGTGGGGTGCCATTGCCTTCTCCGATACCAGGTATATATTATCAGGTATATATTATATATAATATACCATTTCTTGAAAGTTGTGTAGAAAAAAACATATGAACTATAAGGGGCTTTAACTACATTAGAAAAAAAAATCTCTTGTCAAATGCTGTTGACCCATGACTCGTGTCCATTTGTTAAGTGTAGGATGGATATCACATAGGCTTTGTAAAGCTGTGCAACTGCTGATGTCCTGTTTGTCAACTGTCAACAACTTGGATAAGAATATACATTGTGTGCCTAGAAACTTCACATGCAACACAATTTCAGGAAAAACAATGGTGAGAAAAGGAAAGGCTGTGTTAGCCCTGAAAGCAATTTACTTGCCTGAGATCACATGGCTAAAAAATGATACACAATCAGAGTGGAACCTGATTTCTCTATAACTTCATGTACCATCTGTAGAAAGGTTGATAATAATACTATCTAATAATAAGACTGTTGTGAAGAGTAAAAGAAAGAGTATGTACAGCTAACATTGTTGTCAACAGTAAACCTTTAGAGATGAAAAGACTGTTAGAGATGAACTAGTCCAAACACTGCATGTCACAATTATAGAAACCAAAGTTTCAAGATAGGAAATATCTCATCCAAGGTCACACCATTCAGACAGTGTCAGGTTGAAACTGCTAACCTGGATCTTGACTCACTCCAGTGATCTTTCTCGTGAAAAAATATTCCTTTTCTTTTCATTCTTTGTCTTAGGAATTAAAATCACTCTTGAACAGCAGAGTCAGTACACTTTATTGAGGTTTGTTTTCTTTTTCGGGGAGCAGCAAGCCTGCATTTTTTTCCATAGCCAGGATAGAAGAGAGATAGGGAGAGGTAAACGAGTGTGTGTGTAGGTGCCTGTATGTGTGTGCACACTCATGTAGTACCCCCAAGTCACCCTCCTCAGGGTAAAGATGCTGTGGGATGCCCAACTGAACAGAGGGGAGAGATCAGAACTCCCAAGGGAGTCCCCACCTCCACAGTCAGTCAGTAAAGCAAATATGTCACTGGGGAAAAGCATTTGCCTCTGACTGCTTCATCCCAAGTCAGACTTTAAAACTTTCCTTTAAGAAGGACTTTATTAGGCAGAGAGATCTTGCCTTGAATCAGCAGGTGGCATCTTAATGCCTAACAGGGATTATTTGACCACAGACTCAGAAACAGGGCACAGAGATTCTTGAGGTGAGGAAGGAATAAAAAACACAATCCAGAATTGGGCTTATTAACTATCTTTTTTTGGTCAGTTCATTGGCTGAGCAATTACATAGTGCTCTACATTAAATAAATTGTCAAATGGGACAACTGTTCCTGACAGATGTGAAAAATTTCCATTAGAATACCACAGTCATAAATGCTGCAGGCAAGGCTGACGGATGCATCCTAACATTAGTGAGTAAAAAGCACAGCCTCAAAGTATCCCTCTCAAAACACTTAATGATGATGGAAATTTTAACATATGTTCATCCAGTTTTTGATACTCCTTCTGCCAGGAGTTAGAGCTGGATTCTCCTTCACTGGAGTGAGAACTGGACTCAGGGACTTGCTGCTAAGAAACAGATGTTGGAACAGAGAAAATAATAACTCAGCAATGGACAAACCTGGCAGATACCACCTCAATCAAGTGATCAAGGTTGCCATCTTTGGTAATAAAACATACATATTGATACTTGTATCACTCTTTGATGTGATGTCATGAGAAGCACACACCATTTCTGTGATATTCTTCCCAAGAATATATAAACTTATAATCATGAGAAAATATCAGACTAATCCAATTTGAGGAACATTCTACAAAACACCTGATTAGCATACTTCAAAACTGTCCAGGTTATCAAAGACAAGGAAAGACAGGAGATTTGAGGAAACAGAAAAAGGAATGACATGTAAATGCAATGTTGGATTATTATTTGGATTCTGGATGGGGAAACAATAGGGCATTGGTAGAAAACCTGGAAAGATCCAAATAAAGTCTCCAGTTTAGTTGATAGTATTAAATCAATGTTAATTTTCTAGTTATGAATATCACAACACGGTTATATGAGGTGTAAGCCATAGGGAAGGGTATATAAGAGCCCTTATTCTTTGCAATTCTTCAATCCTAAAATTATTTCTAAATTAAAAAAAAATTGGAGAAAACTACCCAAATCTCATAAGGATATGCTCAGTTATAGCAAAACTATAAACGGGAACGTAATCTGTTTTAACTAAGTCATAGTCATCATGAGGAATGGATTGGTCCTGTCATTACTTCATCCTATAAAAAAAGGAAAACTACCATTTCATTGCCACTGTCAAGAGTCTGATTCATAGATTTCAACAATCACAAAAGATGAAGGTATATGATTTTTCAAAGACGTGTTAAGATCAGAAAAAAATGGTTCTTATTACTGGGATGTTTTTACTCTTCATTTGTTTAGAAGTAGAAAACAATGAAGACAGCCAGAGTCTTTATTTATTGCATGACTGGCCAGATTACCATGGGAAGAGCCTAGTTTCAGCTGACAACAGAAATGTGTTGGACCCAGAAGCTGTTAAAATTCAAGGTCAGATGTGATGTATGGTTGTAGGCTATGTCTGTTTTAGAGCCCTCTCTCTGAAGTACCTTGTTTTCCTTGGCTACTGAATTACTCAGGAAGGCTAACTGCTCATAGGAGGCACATGGAAGAGCCAGCTTGTTCTCTGGATTGGTGGTGCAGAAGCTATCCCAGGCACATAAATATTCTAACAAGTTTCATCTTGTCACAATAGAGTCATAAAGTTGCTCTGTTCAGCACATGATAATGGTTTTGTAATTCAATTATTGGTGGTATTTGTCGTCTGGGATTTATCTGCCTTAAAATTCAGCCCTCATGTAAAACCCTTTACCATAAATCTCATAAATGCTGCAGCAAGTTTTTCCCCCCACCCCAGGGCACATCTTGCCATGCCCCTGAAAACCTTGATAGCTTTCTCTAAATTATGGGCTCACTCTGTTTAGAGGTGTTGATGTTTTAAGTGCCAGAGCCAACAATAAAAAATGGTGGGACTAGTCTATTTCCTCTTATTGTTTTTAAAGAAAGATAGATCCTGATAGACAAAGTTCCATTCTCAATACAAAAGGCTGTTTTCAGCCACTTAACTTAAAATTTTATAGAAGGGATTCCTGCGAATCAGAAACAAGATGCTATGAGCCTTAAGTTTTCGAAGAATCCTGAGATTCTGATGCATATACATATCAGGGCTAGTCATCTGCAAGGAGTCTCCAGTCTTACAGTTGCTTTTATGATCTTCCTCAGGTCATTCTGAGTTTCATTCCTACCTAGGCAAATGAGCCAGGTTTTGGGTCATTTGACTACCCTCCTGCCTAGAATTCATCATTTCACATCTCATTAATTTTCTATTTAGACAACCCTACCCACTCCAGTAATCTTGTGCTTCCTTTGTGGCTCAGCTGTTAAAGAATCCACCTACAATGCAGGAGACCTGGGTTTGATCCCTGGGTTAGGAAGGTCCGCTGAAGAAGGGAAAAGCTACCCACTCCAGTATTCTGGGCTGGAGAATTCCATGGACTGTACAGTCCATGGGGCTGCAAAGAGTCGGACACGACTGAGAGACTTTCACTCACTCACTCATCTAAACTTTGATTTGGAAAATAAATACCTATGGTTATTCCATCTCCAACACCCATTTTTCATCTTTCACTCATTCAACAAATATTTACTGTTCATTCATTTCATCAATTCCAAAATGCTTATTTTTTTATTTTAACATCTCTTAAATCAGTAGGTATAATTATTGAAATGATAAAGTTTAATGAGAAGAATTATTTTGACAGATATACAAAATGAGGGTGCATCTTCATTCCATAAAAGTTTAGATTTGAGTCACATGGATACACTAGGGACTGTTCTGGGTACTTCACTATCCTAACTTTTCGGTAGGATTTCTACTGAAATTTCTTGTCACCATTGGCCTATTAACAGATAAATTCCTTTTGTTAGGAACCATGCCCTAGAGACCCACCCTCATCTAATTTAATGTGAATATCTTTGTGCATGTGTGTTTGTGAATCCTTTTTTCTCTCTCCCATTTCTCTGTTTCAACATGAAATATATTATCAGTGGCTTACATTATATGTCAGTTTTTAACTACAGAATAAAGAATGGGGAACTATGGTTCACTAGAGAAGGAATATCACCCAAAGACAGACACTATGACATGGGCAATAGCTTTTTTATACTTTTAGGAAGATATTTATCATGTTTTAAGTTACAGGAAGGGGGGTGTCCTCTCATGCTAGACAGAGGTGTAATGTTGCTCTTTTCATTTGGAAGTTACATATGGTTAATGATGTGAACAGGAGCCACATTTTCAATGGGTATACTGTGGTGATTTTGCACTGGATCAACTTGGCAAAGCTGCAAGTATATTTTCCAGAGCCTCTGTATGGCTTCTAGTTAGAACCGACTGAAAGGAAACATGTGTGAGATTAGCAATGCAGGAGAGAAGCAGTGGCCACTTTACTCTGAAGGTCCTTTTGGCTAGAGTGATGGGAGGTAGTGCAGAAGGACCGGTAGGTTCTATCTTGCTTGCCCTTGCTCTTCCCTTTCCAGTTACATGCCCAGCTTTTTTTTTTTTTCAGACTGACAGCCTCGTGACCTTGGGTTCCAAGTCAGATGCTTGGCTGCCACTCACAGAGGGGCAGCTATGCAAGGGCAATATCCTTCCACAGATGTCTGTAGGGTCTTCCCTTCACAACCCCACCCCATCAGCTGAAGGCCCCCCGGGGGGCAGGGGCTGTATCCTCTATCTTCACGGACAGGTGTTAGTTCTGAAAATGACTCAACTGATGTAAATTAAATGAACTGGATAAATAAGAGTTTTCAAATATTCGAGAAGCCACAAAATTATAAGCTGCTTTTCTATCCATTGTTTCAAATTCTGGCACAACAAAAATGTAAAACACACACACACATTAAAAATGCCCATTGAAACCATAAAGGATTAAACTGAATATCAAAATGAGATGGCCACATTTCAGAAACTCATTAATACCCAACTTGTCTCTATTCCTCTTTTAAATAATAGTTAATATTTATTCATCATGCATCATGTGTTTAGACTTTAACATCGAATCTCATTTTAATCCTGACAACAAATATATGAGGAGGCCATTATTCCGATAACCATTATACAGATGAGGATGACAAGGCTTAAAGAAGTTAAACAGCTCATTGTGACACCCTTGATAATAGGATTCTAACAAAATTCTAACAAAAGCATCCTGACTCCAGAGCCCTTACTCTGAAACACCAAACACCACCTCTCACTGACAAAAGAGAACATACAAAGGTGGACAGTGACTGAGCAATAGAAACTACATATGGAGACACTGGACACATCCAGAGGCTCTTGAACTTGAAGACTAAGTGAGGCCTAATCACCAGAGCTTAGTCAGTTGTTTTTTTTAAATCAGTCTAAATTAGGAAGTCATAATTATGAGGATTGTTACCCTTTCTTTCAGCCTTTCACTGCCATCTCTTGTACTCTGCCATCATAAGAGTTCTCAAAGGGAATCTAGAGAAATGACTGACTCTCAGCTGCTCAGTGATGGAGGAGCTGCAGTCCTTGGAGACAAGAAGTCATCAAGATAAGGAGGACAGGAATCAATGATGGCCATTAGTGAATGAAGGTCATGAGAAAAGTGATGGGCTCAGAGTGTAGCAGGGGAAATTTAACTTAATTTGTAGGGAAAACCTGCTAATCATAGGAAGAGATTAAGAAGTGGAGGAAGGTGCAAGTGGATAGGGAAATAGCACTGAAGTGGAGCTCATTAACAGGAAAAAAAAGATTAAACAGCAACCCTCTCAAGGATAATGAAAATCCTCTTATCCAGCATGCCTAGTACAGGTACCAGAAATGCCCCACTGCAGCTCCTGGTATGTGATCTTGGGCATGATTTTCTGCTACTTCTCTCTGCTCTTACCCAAGCCACACACATGGCTCATTTCAGAGGCTCAGAACAGAAGAGACTACCTGGGACGATGAGGAGTACAAAAGAAGAGAGAATTAAGTCCATACTCCAAAGAAAGAAGGGTTTCTTCTTCTGAATTCCATATTCTGAAGTATGTAGAGGATCTCTCAACACTCTTTGGCAAAGCTCTCTGTGAGAGCAGTCTAGGAGGCAGCCACTTTGTTTTTGCTTAAATTTCTCTGCTAACATGGATCTCATGACTCCTTAAGATAGCCTGTTGAATTAATAAATAACCTACTGCATAGAAAAGTGTTCCTTTTACTAATCCAGAATTCCCCTTCTCTCTCCTTCAATATATACTTTGATGGCTTCAATGGCTTAGAAATCTAGCCTTTTCAGACTGGAAGGAAAAACAGGTTATCTATTATGAGTTCCTGATAAATAACGCCCATTCAAGATGTGTTTCAATCTAAAGGTTTATGTTTGTACATATATAGGTATACGTATAGTCGAGAATTTCACTACCTTGTGTGCCTTTGTGTGTGTATGTGTGTGTGGTATGTATGCGTGTGTGCACACTAAAATTTATGATATCCATCTATTTTTGCACACAAGATAGAAATATGTTCAAGACAGTGTTGGTCCTTAAGGAACTTATTTTTTAGCAAGAGAAACAAATGAAACAAAAAGATAGATACAAAGAACATACTAAGCGCTAAGTTACTTAATAATAACATAATATGCTATTTTTGATTCTCAAAATAAGATATGGAAGAAGGAAAGTA
Organism: Bubalus kerabau; assembly: GCF_029407905.1. Lineage (NCBI taxonomy): Eukaryota > Metazoa > Chordata > Mammalia > Artiodactyla > Bovidae > Bubalus > Bubalus kerabau. The sequence continues at coordinate 29,947,040 of NC_073645.1, forward strand.
AGCTCTGGCAGGTGAAGCAGTTTTTCAGGATCACCCAGGTAGTAGATAGTGAAGCTCAGATTAGAAGCTGCCTATGATGGCTGTAGGGCTTCCCTGTTGGTTCAGACGGTAAAGAACCCGCCTGCAATGCAGGAGATCCAGTTTCGATCCCTGGGTTGGGAAGATCCCCTGGAGAAGGGAGTAGATACGCACTCCAGCATTTCTGCCTGGAGAATTCCATGGTCAGAGAAGCTGAGTGAGCTACAGTCCATGGGGCTGCAAAAGAGTTGGACACAACTGAGTGACTATTACTACTGTGTTGTTTCTACTAATCCTACAAACAGGCCTGTTACACGACCAACACTGTGATACATTACATTTTATTTGTGACATGATCACATTTAAGTTCAAAGGAAGAGATTCTTCCTGCCTCAAAAAGTAAGAAGCCAGAACCAAAGAAGGCTACATAGTAGAGGCGGTCATCAGTCAAAGGACATAACAGTCCAATAGTGTGATCCTAATAATGACAAAGACCCTCACATTCTTTATATTTAGAAAAAATATCCTGACACATAGTAGGTATTAAAAATGAATCACTGCAAAAACAAACAAACAAAAGGACAGTTTATCCCCAGGTAGGAATATGTTTAAAACCATAGACATAAGAGGTATAGATTGGTACATAGACTAAACAGTGCTTAGAATTACTTACTTAGCCTTTAAGATTTTGGCACACAGAATGGGGAGCATGGCAGAAGGGTCAGAAAAATGTATATTGGAGCTCAGGTTTGTAAGAACCAGGTTACATTCTTATTCTTCTTAATGGTATGCTTAAAGCCATGCGAAATAAGACAAATACTTGACCAGGGAAATGCGTACACGGTTCCTGAGGCAGTAGTATGATAGGAGGAGATGGATGGAGAGGCTTTTTTACTGTTCCTAGTGGGAAGGAAGGTGGTGCTGAGTCAGTATAATGTTAGGGAGAATGGAAGAGCAGCTGGCAGGTAAAACTTCCTGGAGGTAGAACCTGTGGGACTTGGAAACCCAAAGATTTAAGAGGAGGTGAGTACAACGGCGGAGTTGAATACGACTCTAAGGTGCTAAGGCTAGGATACAGGGAATACAGAAATATGAAAGCCTATAGAAAAAGCTGATTTTGAACGGTGGGATGTCACACTACTGCCCCACATAAAACTGAAAGCGAGTGATGGTGTTATTCTCTGCAGAAAATGACTGGCTTCACAGATCTGAGTGGAGACTACAGCAGAGCATCTTTAAAAAATAGCCGTAACTCTATCTAATCTAATGTTATAAAAATCATATTATATCTCCTAGTTATTTTGATAACATAGAGTTTCACTTCATATACATATATATGTGTATATATAAGTGTGGGGGGTTTTTTTGTAACAGCATTAGATTTTACCCTATTTTCAATTTGCAAAACCTGGGAAAGGAAAAGTAGAGAGAGTTCTTTTATTATTGAATCCATTAAATCCATCTGAGGAAAGAGAAAAGAGTTAGTTATCTCATGCCTTATCCCGTTCAAGTCCCTTTTGTGAGAGTGGCTTAGAGGTCTTAGAGATGCTGGATTGAATGCCAGCACATCTGAAGGAGGAAGAGGTAGGGTCATGGTGACATGGTAACCTGGTGAATATAAAACAAACTGTCAAACAAGGCAAAATAAAATGCTGAAATAGGCTTGGCAGCAATATTCAACAAAGACTAGATGATGAGTAGGAGTGATATGAGTCAGAATCAGAGAGGAAAACTACTTTAAGTCCTGGAGTGTTTTCTGATGGTAGCCAGATATATTAATGAAAGTTTATGGATATGCCTCTTATGCCTGAGGTTAGATGAAAGGACCCTGGGTAGGAGCTGATGACCTCATGTGTAACTGAATCACTTTGCCGTACACCTAAAACTTGCACAACACTGTAAACCAATCATATGCCAATAAAAATTGAATGCCTTTGGAAGCAAGCAAACAAAAATAAATAGAAAGAGAAAACTGATGATTGCAATGAGCCCCTGCATCAGGTAGAGTTAGAAAAAGTTAGACCTTATTTTTCAGATCCATGAGCCAATATTGCTTTTTTTTCCTCCTTAAAACAGGTTTCCTTTTTCTATTACATATTTTGAAGAAGTTTTGATCAATAAATTACTTCACATCATTGTTCTGGGGATTGTTTAAAACAACATATGCAAAGCACTCAGCACAGAGGTTGGCATACAGTAAGTGCTCAAGAAATGAGACTTGTTGCCAAAGACGTGGGATGGGAAGTCATTGATACTGACTGACATTGAACCATAGGGACAAATGAGAATGTATAAACTTGCTCAAACACACTGAAAATGGAGCCAGAAATATTCCTGGATCCCTCTGCTACAATACAGCTGGCATACACCCCCTGAGGGACATCACTGAAACAAGGATGGCATTCTAGAATAACAGAAGGTTTACTGTCAAGCCGACTCTTAATTTTCATGTGTGAATTAGTTACAAAAAAAAATATGTAATCCGCCATTTAACTGTCTCTGTTTCCAGCCAGCCCCCTGTATGTCAGAACAACATAATCAATATGTTGCTTGAATAAGGTGGTATGCTTAAGCCTATTTAAATTCAGTGAAACAGCTCTAAGACTGCCTTGTCTTTTGCACAGATAATAGATTGCAGTAGTGGTTCAGTCACTAAGTTGTGTCTGACTCTTGTGACCCCATGGACTGTAGCCTGCCAGGCTCCTCTGTCTACGGGATTCTCCAGATAAGAACACTGGAGTGGGTTGTCATTTCCTTCTCCAGGGCATCTTCCTGACTTAGGGATCGAACCCAGATCTCCTGCATTGCAGGCAGATTCTTTACCAATTTACTAACAGGGAAGCCCAATAGATTGCTGAGTGGTTTATAATGAAAACTACCTTCCATTCCTTTATCCTAAATTTGAATCATATTCCAACAAACCATATTCATCAACTTCTTAAATAGTAAACTTGGTTTCTGACATAAGCTTCACTTATGCAAGGCATGTGGGTACCACTGATTCTCCTTTCCGCAGTCTTCTTCAGTATTAAATGCAATACCTTGGTTTTTATCTATTAAACTGTTAGAAAGTGTGTGTTTGTGTGCTAGTCATTCAGTTGTGTCCGACTCTGGGACCCCATGGACTGTAGCCCTCCAGGCTCCTCTGTCCATGGGATTCTCCAAGGAAGAATAATGGAGTGAGTAGCCATTTCCTTCTCCAGGGGATCTTCCCCACCCAGGGATCGAACCTGTGTTGTCTGTGTTACAGGCAGAGTCTTTACCGTCTGAACCACCAGGGAAGTCCCATTGAACTGTTAAACTAACAATTATTCTGGAGGGATACAAGGGGTTCACAAAGAATCAGACACAAATGAAATGACTGAGCACACACATAACGCTTGAATTTTGGGCTGATCTTTACTGTTGCAAGCAAGAGTCATGGATCTAGATAGACCAAGTTTCAAAACTTGGTATACTACATATTATGTTGCATAAACTATATCACTTTTCTATTTCATCAACAAGGGAATAAAAATCCCTACCCCACAATCTTGTTGTGAGGATCAAATGGTGTGACTTATGTGCCTTCAAGCTAGGCTACAGCAGTATGTGAGTTGAGACCTTCCAGAGGTAAGACCTAGTACAACCAGTGCAAGTTCAACGCGTGAGGCAGGGCTCCCAGGGCCGGTGCTCTGTGACACCAGGAGGTGTGGGGTGGGAAGGGGGCGGGGGGCTCAGGACTGGGGGGACACATGTATACCTATGGCTGATTCATGTTGATGTATAGCAAAACCCATCACAGTATTCTAAAGCAGGTATTCTCCAATTAAAATATATAAATTAATTTTTTTAAAAAAAGAAAGAAAAGACAGAGGAACCAGAGATCAAATTAGCAGAGAAAGCAAGGGAATTCCATAAAAACATCTACTTCTGCTTCACTGGGCTTCCCTTGTGGCTCAGCTGGTAAAGCCTGTAATGTGGGAAATCTGGGTTTGATCCCTGTGTTGGGAAGATCCCCTGGAGAAGGGAAAGGCTACCCACTCCAGTATTCCAGCCTGGAAAATTCCATGGACTGTACACTGCATGGGGTCACAAAGAGTCGGACACGACTAAGCAACTTTCACTTTTTCATTAACTATGTTAAAGCCTCTGACTATGTGGATCACAATGAACTGTGGAAAATTCTTAAAGAGATGGGAATACCAGACTACCTTACCTGTCTCCTGAGAAACCTGTATGCAGGTCAAGAAGCAACAGTTAGAACCTTACATGAAACAATGGATTGGGTTCAAAATTGGGAAAGGAGTACGACAAGGCTGTGTATTGTGACCCTGTTTATTTAACTTATAAGAGAATACATCATATGAAATGTCTGGCTGGATGAATCAAAAGCTGGAAACAAGACTGTCAGGAGAAATATCAACAACCTCAGAGATACAGATGATACCACTCTAATGGCAGAAAATGAAAAGGAACTAAAGAGACTCTTGATGAGGGTGAAAGAGGAGAGTAAAAAAGCTGGCTTAAAACTCAACATTCAAAAAGCTAAGATCATGGCATCCAGTCCCATCACTTTATGGCAAATAGATGGGAAAAAGTGGAAGCAATGATAGATTTTATTTTCCTGGGCTCCAAAATTACTGCAGATGGTGACTACAGCCATGAAAATTAAAAGATGTTTGCTCCTTGAAATAGAGAGTGTATTAAAAAGCAGAGACATTGATTTGCCAACAAAGGTCCATATAGTCAAAACTATGATTTTTCCAGCAGTCATGTATGGTTTTGAGAGTTGGACCATAAAAAAGGCTGAGTGCAGAAGAACTGATGCCTTCAAATTGTAGTACTGCAGAAGACTCTTGGGAGTCCCTTGGACTGAAAGGAGATCAAACCACTCAATCCTAAAGAAAATCAACCACGAATATTCATTGGAAAAATTGATGCTGAAGCTCCAATACTCTGGTCACCTGATGCAAGATGACTCATTGGCAAAGACCCTGATGCTGAGAAAGACTGAAGACAAAAGAAGAGGGCAGCAGAGGAGGAAATGGTTAGATAGCATCACCAACTCAATGGACATGAATCAGAGAAAACTCTAGAAGATAGTGAAGGACAGGGAAGTTTGGCATGCTGCAGTCCATGGGGTTACAAAGAGCTGGACATGACTTAACAACTGAATAACAACAAAATCACGTACCTGGACGACTGTAGTTACTTAGCAATTACATATCCCTATTCTGGAACATTATCTTACTGACACCTAGCTCTCCCATCTTATCTTCTCCCTAATGAAAATCTATCTTTTTATTTTATGATAACAGAATCTTTTTTTCTTCCTTTTTAGGAATCTTCTCTCCTCCATCCTTGAGCTATAGTTTGACTGAGACTCTATACCACCTCCTATTTCAATTCCCAGAAAAGATATGTGTCTGACCTACATTAGTAATGAACCATCTTATGTAACTCTGATCCAAGCCAGACTACTTGGATTCAATCCCTGGAAATGTGAGGAAAGAGGCAGACTGGTTTGATGGAGTTTCCAAACTGTCAGACTGTAAGACTAAATTTGATGATGTCCATCATTGCTATAATAAATGGTGAAATCTAACTTGAGAATGAAGCCAACTTGGGGGAAAAACAAAACTAAGAGATGTAAAAAATCAGTTAATATTACTGTAAGCCAGCAGGGACTCAATACAGTTCTTAGGTATCAGGCATATAACCAATTCACAAGAAACATCTCATTTAACTAAGTAGGCATTAATTATCTTCACTTTACAGAGGGGAAAAAAAAAGAGGCACACAGAACTAAACTTACTCATGACTCCTTACTTAGTAAACAGCAAAGCTAGAACTCATACCTCAGTATCTCTAGCCCCTTAAATTCCCAGCTGTACTGCCTCCCAGCATAATTGATTTCTGATGTAGTAAAGAACAAGATTGTTATAACAGTTAGTTGAATAAAAATACACCTATTCTATTTAAGGCAGTATTGTGCTAAGATACATTTTATAAGATGCCCTAAACATGCAAATCAATTTTGGAAGCAATTTAAACTCCTCAGAAGAAAGTTCATATGTATGTCTGTATGATCACCATAAACATAAGGATAAGTTCTTACATTCCAAAACTGCTTTGCAATTACCACTGACTACTTCCAGGGGTAGGAGTACTATTGCCACCAAAAATAAAGATATGCCTTAAGTGCACTAGGTGATGAGGAAAAGATATGAATTCATCTTCATTTTTCTCCATGGGAAATGCTATGTTATTATCCAGGGTCACATATAAGTTCAGCACTATAAAAGTTCTCCTCAGTCCCCTCTACACTCCCACAGCCAGGCTTTAAGCAGAAATGATTAAAGAGAGCTTCTTTCAATTAAGCTTACTGAATAGTCCTAGATAGCACAATAGTTCTTATATAATAATAATAATAATAAAAACTGATTTCCAAGAGTCTAACAAATATTGCTTCGATTGACACCTTTCTGCCAGCCGTAGGAAGATCCTCAGAGTCAGAAAATACAGACCATGTGGCCAGAGACCAATATATTTCATCAACAGTCATGTGCACTGTGCAATTTACACGGTCTCATGCTTTCTCTGGAAAGTCCAGAGGGCCCACTTTCCAAGCCCAGTTGGAGGGATACACACACAGGCATGGTGGCCAAGAGAGCCTTGGGTTTTCTACTCATCTGCCTAAAACAGGCCAGATTTCCAGAGTTCATAGCTCCAGCCCAGAAAAGTTCCAAGAAGTGGCAGAGCCCATTGATTCAGTAGCTTATGGGCTCTGAAGCCATTCTGCCTGAATCTTAATCCTGGCTTTGCTGCTTTCTGGCTGAGTGACCTTGGCTAAATTATTTAACATCTCCATGCCAAAGATCCCTTTTCTGTTAGGGATGATAATGCAAGGCTTACTTCATAAAATTGCTCTGAGGATTACATTGCTTAAGTTTGAATAATGCCTATCACAATGTCAGAGCTTGAATGGAGAAGAGGTCTCTATTCCCAAAGGCAGAGGAGGGGTATCATTTATTTCACTCAGCAGGCAGATTAATTAGAATTTATATATGTTTTTATAAAGATAATGATATGACATGTATTACAAGGACTTGGTATAATATTTGTATAATAAATAAAATTTGTATAACAATATTTATATAATAACATTTGGTCACCAATGGAAGATCCCCATTCCAAGAAGAAATAATGGGTTTTCAATTACTACCAGCCAAAGCAATGATGGAATTGTTTTTCATCCCCAAAATGTGTGTAAATTAGCCCTCAGTGAGCTGGAAAATACTGTGTACCATGTACCACTTGACATGGGAAATTCTCTCATCTCACTTTCTTTTTTTTTTTTTTTGATCAGTGTTTTTCTTTGTTTCTGTCAGTTGGAACAAACTTCTCTCCAGACTTTCATGAAGTTTTTACCTTCCACTGCTTGGTCCATGTGCAAATGTTTTCAGTTACTTGGAAGCAGGACTTAAAGATCAGTCTCTCATGCTTTCTCATTGGTGAAGCATTGACTCCATTTCCAGGTTAACTTAGGGGAACCACATTGATTTATTTTAGTCTTTATTTATTCCGTGCATATTATTATTTATTTATTCTATGAACATATAACACCCAATATAAAGGAGGAAATGAAAATAAACAAAGCACATGGACCCTCTTTCCAAAAAAGTGACTTTATAATTTATAAGGAGATGCACATGGAGATACAAAGTGTCTCGTGAATAAGAAACAAAATGAATAAGTGAGGAAAAGAAGAAATGCTAATCAGAAAAGGGAGATTCAGTGACAGTTAGATCTGTTTTCCCAGAGAAGGGAGAAGCCAATTTAGATGCCAAAAACAAAGCTTCAGTCATTCTTGAGTGGAAGCAGCAGTGAAGAGGTGGGTGAGTTCTATGCAACAGAAACCCTATTTAGTTAACAACGTCTCTGTGATGGGAGAAAAGGTATCTTTCCGTATAGAAGTCTCTTTGTGTTATCTTTGAGCTAGTTTGTTTGCAAATGACTTGTCTTTCACTTTTTCAGGCAGTTTCACTAGTGTTAAGAGATTTATCTGTTCTCTGGCTTTCACCTCCCACAGGAGTCTTAGGGCTGTGTTTGAGAATGAGAAAAATAAAAATGCATTCCTCTTTGAAGTGAGAGAATTGGAGTGGTGAAGGAAGCTATTAGGTACATGGAAGTTGCAAGGCTGATGAAAGATAGTGTGATTTTAAGAGGAATAAAAGGGAGGCAACTTTCACTGTCCTGGTTGCAGGAAGCTCACTGGCTTCTAAGTCATTGCCTCAGTAATTCTCAATGATGTGAACAAAGGATATTTAAACTCTTGTTTGAGCTAGTTCCACAGACCACTGTTAATACCAGCAGAAATCTTTAAGTAACCTAGATGTCTATTCCATAGGCAGGTTAGATAAATTAGGGTAAGACAGAATCGCATCTTTTATATGGTTTAGGCTGTAAATTCAAAAGAGATTGATAAGTAATATCAACATTAACTAGAATGTTTTGTATTTGCACATGCTTAGGTATTCATAGAATGTTTATGGAAGGAGAAGTGAGAAACTGGAAACATTGGTTGCATACCATATGATGAAAAGAATACTTAAAAGAGTCGAAATCAGGAATCGGAAGATGATCTGCTTTTAGACTAATTAAGATCTAGTTATTTACACTGAAAGTCTTTAATTTGAACATGTATTATATATGTGTATAATGCTTTTAGTAATAAAAAATCACTATTAAAATGTTTTAAAGTGTCTGTCTTAAAGTTTCATCAAAATATAACAAAACAACATTTTCATCGCTCTTGCTGCCATTGATCTCATTTTTTAAAAGTAATTTATGATACTGCTTTAACAATCCCTTGCCATGTTTACCACTCCAATGTCCCCTTCTGCCCTACAGAATGTGGGTATATCCCAATAAGAACAGACTTCATGTGAGAGCTCTGGGTGGGAAGATTCCAACGCTCATTTTCCCAGGTGATATCTCCATTTGCTAGTAAACAGAGTGAGACTTACCAGTAGAATCTGTTTGGAACAACCGCTTCCTGGATAAGCTGCCACCTTCTTCCAAATTCAGCAGAGCTGTATAACTGTAGAGAAGACAAAATATTCAGCACCAGGACGTCATGGTACACTGAATGCATAAAACATGATTCACTGGATTAATGATAATGATAATAATAATAACCTCTTCCATTTATTAATCACCCTTCCTTTGCCAGATGAGTGCCCCATGTATCATCTCTATTCTCCATATAGATCCTGCAAGACATTGATATTTCCATTTTATAGTTGAGCAAACTGAAGCTCACAAAGATTAAGTGATTTGTTGGAAATCACATGCCCTCTAAATATTAAAATAAATTGGGATTCATACCCCATTCTGCCTGGTAAGCTGTATTACTTGCCCTGGAATATGCAGACTGTTGTCTGAAATACAAAGAAGTCCAAAATCTAGACCTGGATCTCAGAAAGCCAATAATATAACCCAAATCTGACAAAAAATAATGAGCAATGCATGCAATCACCAGATGAAGGAATTCAAAGGAAGGGGATTCAGAAATCAATTAGGGATGCTTCTGAGATGTATGGTGATTCACCATGGATGTGAATGAATGGCAGAATTCAAACTGACAGATAAGACAAGCAGTACTCACAAAGGGAATAGCATGGATAAGAAGTGAGAAAATCAGGGATGGTATATGAATAAATGTGGCTTATCAAAGGTACATGTAGTCAAAGCTATGGTTTTTCCAGTAGTCACGTATGGATGTGAGAGTTGAACCATAAAGAAAGCTGAGCACCAAAGAACTGATGCTTTTGAACTGTGGTGTTAGAGAAGACTCTTGAGTCCCTTGGACTGCAAGGAGATCAAACCAGACCATCTTAAAGGGAATCAGTCTTGAATATTCATTGGAAGGACTGACGCTGAAGCTGAAGCTCCAATACTTTGGAGACATGATGTGAAGAACTGACTCATTGGAAAAGACCCTGATGCTGGGGAAGATTGAAGGCAGGAAGAGGAGGGGACAACAGAGGACGAGATGGTTGGATGGCATCACTGACTCGATGGACATGAGCTTGAGCAAACTCTGAGAGTTGGTGATGGACAGGGAAGTCTGGCATGCTACAGTCCATGGGGTTGCAAAGAGTCGGACACAACTGAGCGACTGAACTGAACTGGCAACTTGAAAAGGCTTTGAATGGCAAGTTAGGGAGAAGAAAATCCGGTCCTGCTGCAGAAGGAGCCAGTGATATCTTTTTACACAGAGAATAGAGGAACTTCAGGCTCTAACAGCACCCCACATGGACTAAGCTCTTACTATAATTCAAGTGCTTCTCATGCATTCCTTCATTTAATCCACTTACCATCCCTCCCAGTAATATATAAAGCTATTATGGCCATTTTGCCAATGCTTACACAGCCGGGGAGAGTTCAAGTCCATTTGCTACAGTGCTCTCCAAGGGCAACCACAAAGACACACTGCTCATGACCCAGGGTCTAACCCTCCGCGTACTCCTTCCCCTCCAAGTGTCTTTCTTCTCTTATGTCTTGTTCTTCATTGTTGGCTCACTCCTACTCCTGCTCCTCTCCAGTGATCTCACAGCACCATACCCAGGATAACCTTTCTTTGTGTTGTTGTTTTTGTTGTTCTTGTTCTTTTGCTTCTAGAAGTGTCCTCTGATGGCAGCCCAGAGATTCCTATTGCTTGAGGCATTCCGGTTCCCACGGATGTTTGGCCAGATGATTTGAAAATATCATTTTGGAACATCTCCTTTCTGGTGTGTGCCTTGTCTGTAACCCACTCACATCCCAGTTATCCACCACTGTGCATGCCAGATCCCACGGTGAATGGATGGTGAGTCACTGTGTACTGAGTACCATGACTGTCCGCCCTCTCCAGCCTCGGCGCTCCGTGGAGGGTCAAATGACTCAGCAAGTGACTCACCGCGGCTGCAGATGTACCAGGCATGTCCAAGAAGTCAGCCAGCTCAAGTGAGGATTTACTGACCCTTGGAAGAGCCTGCTACGACATTGTGTACACTGGACCAAAACACATCCTGAAGTCAAAAAAGAGGCTGAAGTATTTGGCTACCAAAGAGAGGCACTCACTTGGCCCCAGCTACACAGTATTTGGGCATTCAGCCAAGAAGAATCTGTGACTTTTCCTTTCAAGTCTTATTATTTTTCCCTGCCCTACAATCCCTGTTGGGGGGAGGCTTCCTGGGTACATTTCATGCTTGATTCATTTTAAGAGTGCTGAGGAGAAAGGGGAGACAGTTCCCCTCATAGGATAACAGAAGACACAACAACATCTTCCCTCTTAATTCAGACGCCAAGCAGACAGAGGGTGCATGTCCTGCTTCCCACTATGTCCCGAACACTTGCATTTTAATATTCAAACCTGGATCAGAACAGTGTTCATTTGATCCTGAGTGTCTGTGGCTTCCTCTCCTCTTGCACCATCTTTTATTTTTTTTAAATTAAAACCCAGAGCTGCACTGCTTTCTATGAGTTCAAAGGGAACAGAAATCATGCCACTGTGTATGCCTACAGCTATTTATAAATGCATGTTAGTATCTATATTTATATACAAAGATTTATGCAAATGTAAGAGAATCAGGGTGGTTTGAAATAATAATTCTGTGTGAAGGCTAGACTCATATATATTCTGAAAATCATATATAAATTCTGAGCTCTCCTACAGCTACACCAAGGGATTGCTACCTCTGTCTTCACGTAGAATTCATCACAGTGAGGAATTGTTGGGGGCCAGCATCTACGTGTGTCTGTGTGTGTGTGTGTATGTGTGTGTTTTCCTCTATGTCTTTTTAAATTGATCCCTCTAGGCTTGGATTCAGAACCTGTGGACCAGTCAGGTATGTCCCATGATATTTGTTTTTATCCTCTTCAAGGAGATGCTTTGTTATTTGTGAGCATCTAGAGGCCCCTCAAGCAGTGGGTACATCAAACAATCCAATAAACCAAGCCTCTCTTATTCAGTTCAGTGACATTTTTTATAGTTTCCTATCTCAAAAGGTCCCCTCTCGTGTCTTCTCCCTTTTCCATTCACACCTGGGCACATGCCCCCTGCCATGCCTTCCCTGGTGCTACCCATTCTGGCAGAGAGGTGGCTTCAAGGCTTGCCTACCACAATGCCAGTCTTCTTTTTAGGTCCAGACGAGAGGACATCTTTTCTATGAACCCTCTCCTACACACTGAGATTTTCTAGGGCCTCATTTCCAAAGAACTATGGTACAAGAAATGCTATCAAACTATAGTCCATATATTTAACTTTCTTAGTAGCCTTTCAAGAGAGCCTTTTATAATGCAAGACAGAAATCCCTACCCATCTAAACTCACTCTAAAATAGCTGAGATCATCCCTTCCCTCTCTGATGAGATCACAAAGTTTTTATGTGTCTGGAATTCCATCTTTTTGTATCTATACAGTGCCTTGTACATAGTAGATGACCAAGGGGGGGAAATAAAGTATTGACTTTACATCATGAAAATTCCCTAGTGATGGATCTACCTAGTAAAACACTCAGGTTTCCCAAAGAATAGACAAAGGTAATTTAGCAGAGGACGATGTTTTACTTCCATGGATCCACAGCTAGAGGCCTGTACCTAAAACCAACAAACAAAACTATAAATATCAGCACATTTGAAATTCCCAAGGACTTGCAGCTAGGGTCTTATATATTCACCCCTAGAAAGAGCTGCTCTGTATACGCCACCTACTACTTCAAACCTTTCCTCTCTTAAGAATTTAATTGTCCAGCCTGATGTCACACCAAGAAAAGGAGAAAACAACTCACAGCAATCCAAGTTAATGTGCTCATTAAACCTGCAGAGTCTGACAGCAAAGTTTTCCTCCACAAAATAGAGAGTGCTACCCAAGCCTTTTTTTTTTTTTTTTTTCCCCACCCAGTGACTGTCTCAGCCACCAGTGGAAGGCTTTCTGTGTAGAATGAGTCAATGTCCTTTAATAAAATTCATAGTGGTGGCAGCACCCAAATAAGATTTATTTCCCTCCCTGTCTGTCTCCAGCTCCAAGGTTTCTTTTGACTGTCAGAACACAGAACTGAGATCTATCATTGGTACCTGTCACATCAGAGAAAGCATCCACAGCTTTCTCCAGCAGTGCCAAATCTAGAGAAAGAGAAGAGGAGAATGATCAGGGGGCAGAAAAGAATATCTGAACTAGTTTTAGGAGAGCAGTGCTTGTCTCTAATCCTCTGTCATGACCTCCCCAGATGCCTTCTTGGAAGGGTTTAGATCTGTTGTTTTGTTTTGTTCTTTTACTAATCCTGGTACAAAATATTAGCAAAAAAAAAATGGAAGGAGTAGACATTTTAGAAAGGGAGAAGGGAAGGATTCTGGTTAACAAAAGAATGCAAGGCAGATGATTCTTCCAGTTTAGAATCACTCTAAACTGGCTGAGACCGCCTCTCCATCTCAGTAAATGTAAGTTAATGAGCACAAACTCATTGCTCATCTAAGCTTAAGATGTATTAGCAGCTCAAGGTCGAACTCTCCACTCTGTTATTACCCTAGCGTGGGCGTTTTCAACACTTCTTCCTGCCATGTTCCTCCCCTGAAGAGTTAGTCAGTCCTTCTTTCCTTTTTTTTTTTTTTTTTTTTGATAACTTGATCATCATCACATTGGCTTGTTTTCTTGCCATCTGTCTTTGTCTGCCATATGAAGAGTGCAGATAAAAAAGGAATTAATTGCAAAGGATGCAATTTCAAGGGTTGGTTTTATTACCAGCTTTCAACCAAATGTACAATTCTCTCTGGTGCCGTCCTGGAGAGCTGCAAGTTGGCTGAGGGGCAAAGGCTCCAATGGAGAATAAAGAGGAAGCCACAGGGGGACAAACAGCTTGGGGGTGGGCAAGAGTGAGATCCACCAACTGTGCTCAGGATTCTTAATCGACAGCAAAATAAGAAGGGCTGGAAGAAGGTGGGTATGAGAGCAGCTCCTTCTAATTTTCATTTTCCATCTTCTTACCTTTCACATTTTGGCTGAATCGCTAGCAGAACAACGTCTTTTTTTTTAATAGAAATTCAACTTCCTTGTGGTGATGCAAAAGCTTGCAAGCACTGTTGTCCCTGGAAAGTCTTCTCAATTGTTCTAAATCAGATCAATGCAGCCCCTCATTTTATAGCATTAAGACAGGGACCTATCGGGAATTTTCTTTTGCAGCTAGGAAATCAGTGCAAGGATATCATTTGGCAGAAGGTAAGGGTGATAGCATGTTTCAGTCTTTGAAAGTGAAAGCTGCTCAGTCAGGTCTGATTCTTTGTGACCCCATGGACTGTAGCCTGCCAGGCTCCTCTGTCCGTGGGGATTTTCCAGACAAGAATATTGGAGCGAGTTGCCATTTCCTTCTCCAGGGATCTTCTCATCCCAAGAACTGAACCCAGGTCTCCTGCATCGCAAGCAGATTCTTTACCATATGAGCCACCAGGGAAGAGTTTCAGTCTTTGGCTGATGGGTTTGGATGCTTTCACCACAAAGGTTCCCGTGGTGATTTTCTCATTAGGAGGCAGGTCCTGGGTCTCCTCCACATGGTCTCCTGCAGAGGCTTCCAGGTTGGAGGAACACTTCCTGCGGTTGGCTCTCTTCAAGGCTGCCTGCTCCCTCCCCTCTGTGGCTCTGCCCTTAATAGTTTCAGAGGCAGGAGGCTTGCAAATTGCCTTTCCTGAAAAGGCTGACAGAAAACCCTGCCAGTTCTATTTGATCTGCCTCATCCTAATACCACCCTGGGGGTGGTCTGGGTACAAAGCACTCAGTCACCTCATGACTCTCCAGTTCTCACTGCTGTTACTGCATTCTTTTTAACAAGAAAAGAGATGGGGCCTTGAGGACTTTCAGTAAATTTATAGTGCCAGCCCTGCGGCATTGCAAATATCAAGCTCCTTCCTCTACTAGCCTCCACAGGAAGAAGAGGAGGAATCCAGAGAAATCCATAGTCTTCAGAGATGGGCTCTGAGGCTCTGGTTGCACAGCAAAGAAGGCCAGAGTACACTCTTAGTGGGAAATCACATCATAAGGGACCTCAAACTTCACCCAGTTCTGACACAAGTCTTCTCCTTGGCCAGTGGGGACAGGAATAGTTACAGAACCATGACGACCTTCCCAGACCAGCTCCCCCACCTCCAAGAGATGCAAGTTCCTCAAAGAAAAGGCTAACTTCTCAGCATCTGTTATACATGATATGTAGTAATGTGTTATAGTTTGTCCAGATTGCTGTGGTGGCTTATGTAAGACAGTAAAAGCAGGAAGTCTCCCCAAGTTCTCAAGGTGGGACTGGGAAAACAGTTAAAATCTCTCAGTATGACAATGTGAGGAAAGAGTGTTCCAGGACAAGTGGGTCAATCTGAGCAAATAAACAGAGCAGAAAAAGTTAAAGTGAAGTCGCTTAGTCGTGTCTGACTCTTTGCGACCCCATGGACTGCAGCCTACCAGGCTCCTCTGTCCATGGAATTTTCCAGGCAACAGTACTGGAGTGGGTTGCCATTTCCTTCTCCAGAGCATCTTCCTGACCTGGGGATTGAACCTGGGTCTCCCGAATTGCAGGCAGAGGCTTTACCATCTGAGCCACCAGGGAAGCCCGAAAAAAAGTTAGAGCGGTGTCTGTTCTTCTTTTGTCAACTACGCGAGACCCAGCTTGGTGGGGGTGGGTAAAGGAAAGTGAAGTGGGAGCAGAGGCTATAAACACAGCCTGGGAGCAGGTTGGGTGAAGGCAATCCAACCAAACTTGTGGGGAGCTAATGGAGACGGGACTCAACGACAATGAGGTCAAAAAACAAGGGCCCCCAAAGCTTTGTTGATGGAGTGAGCAGGAATGATGACATGTCAGCAGCTCCATCAAATTCTCCCGAGGTTAGATTTATCAAACCTGTCACTGGCCATGCCCCAGCTGGCAATGAAGTCTGTCACATGCCCCACAGTCCTGTTTGGCAGGACTGGGGGGATTAAACATATGAAACTTGGGTGGGCTGGGCAGCAAGGGTCAATAGGTGACAGTGGACAGTTCAACTTGTGGCCATTTCCTGTGCTCCCAGATCTGGAGGTACTTAGGGAAATTTGCAAAGGGAATCTTAGCCTTAAAGTTTCTATAATATAGATGTGGAAATAGAGAATAGATAAAATAATTAGATGCTAAGCATCTATATCACAAACCCCCATATCTACACACTGACAAGAAAAAATGAATAGCTCTCAATAACCATGTAATTGTCCCATTATTCAAATGCATAGATGATGAAACTTAGCAAGTTTTGAGAGATAAAAATAAGCAGGAGGAAAAACTTGTTGCTTGGAACATATTGGAAGTGTGCTTACGTAAGACAGATCCATCAGCCGTGTGGAGATGGGACAGAGGGGAGAGAGCAGTTAGCAAGTGGCTGAGCAGAGCAGGGAAGAGATGGGTGCCTGGATGAGCAAGGGCCCCTAGATGTGGGAAGGAGTAAAGGGAAGAAGAGCAACAACAATAATAACAATAAACAAAATTTTAAAAAGAAAAAATCTGACCAGGACTGAGCATAAGAGAGGGTCATTTCATTTAGGTATACTTATATATATACACACACATACATGGGTTTGTGTGTGTATTCTATTTCAGATTCTTTTCTATTATAGGTTATTTCAAGAAAATGACTATGACTCCCTGTGCTATACATACACAGGCAACTATAAATTTTGTCTTAAATTTGAATGATGGGCTTTAGAGACTTCTCTAGAATATGTAAATATTTCATCTAATCATTCCAAGGACTACTGATTTATTTTTATTTATTTCATTCCAGTTTTTAATTTTTCATTGAAGTATAATTGGTTTACAATGTTGCGCTAGCATTTGGTGTACAGCAAAGTGATTCAGTTTTATTCATAAATACATTCTTTTTACATACTCTTTCCACTATAGGTTATAACAAGATTTTGAACATAGTTCCCTATAATATATAATAGAAGCTTGTTTATCAGTTTTATATATAGTAGTGGATATCTGTTCATCTCAAACTCCTGTTTTATCTTTCCCCCACTCCCCTTTCCCCTTTGATAACCATAAGTTTGTTTTTTTATGTCTGTGAGCCTGTTTCTGTTTTGTAAATAAGTTCATTTGTGTCATTTTTTAAGATTCAACATATAAGTGATATACGATATTTGTCTACCAGACTTACTTTACTTAATATGATAATCTCTAGGTCCATCCATGTTGCTGCAAATGGCATTATTTCATTCTTTTTTTTATGGCTGAGTGATTGTATCTGTGCACGTGTGTTTGTGTGTGTGCGTGTGTGTCACATACCTTATCTATTCATTTGTCAATGGACATTTAGACTGCTTCCATGTCTTGACTGTTGCAAAAGGTGCTGCTATGAACATCGGGGTGTATGTATCTTCTTTAAAACAATTCTGTTTATTTTGGGCTGTGCTTGGTCTTCAGGCTGCATGGGCTACTCCCTAGTTGTGGTACATAAACTCCTGATTGTGGTGGCCTTTCCTGTTACAGAGCACAGGCTCTGAGGCACGTGGGCTTCAGTAGCTGCAGCACAGGGCCTCAGTAGCCGTGGCTCCCAGGCTCTAGAGCACAGGCTCAATAGTTGAGGCACACAGGCTTAGCTGCTCTGTGGCATGTGGGATCTCCCCAGATCAGGGATTGAACCTGTGTCTCATGCACTGGCAGGCAGATTCTTTACCGCTCAGCCACCAGAGAAGCCCCATGAAGCGTATGTATCTTTTTGAGAGTCTTTTCTGGATAAATGCCCAGGAGTGGGATTACTGGATCATACGGTAGTTCTATTTTCAATTTTTAAAGGAATTTCCATACTGTTTTCCACAGTGGCTGCACCAATTTACAGAAGGAGTCACTTCTGAAAGCTCTAGTCATTTTGCTGGGCAAGGGGAAATTTTACACATAGACCCCTGGGACCAGAGCTGATGCAAGGTTGCAGGAGGTGAGCAGGGCTCACAGTGCTTGTGACACAAGCTGGCCTGCTGAGTCACAAGGGACTGGTGGCTGCCCGGGAATCAGCCAGGGACAATTCCCTTCTTGCTCTCCCTTCCTCTGTTGCCTGATCTTCAAACAGCAGTTTTCCCTCTGCTGTGAAACTCAGCTTTGAAATGCATACTACAGCATCTGTCAGAGGGAACAGGTCTCACAGTAGGCTGGACATGGGCAAGATGGCTAAACAAAATTGAAAAAAAAAAAAGGCAATTAAAGAAAAGAAAATATCACAATGGCTTTTCTAGGGAGGCAGTGTTTGGTGCAGTGAGGACAGAGTATGAAGAGAATCAAACCTGGATTAGACTCCTGGCTCTATCAACCACCCTGGGGAATTTTCTTAACCTTTTGGAGCCTCAGATTCCCCAAATATTAAATAGGCATAAAGATAAAGTCAATGTTTCATGTAAGAAAGAAGTTGAGGAATCAATGCGAAAAGCCTGGCAGAGGGCTTACTATGGAGTAAAGGATCAGTGCTAGTTCTCAGCCTTTTCTCTTCCTGCTAATCATTGCCTCCAGCCTGAATTGCCCACAGACCCTGAAAAAAACAAGGAATGGCAAGGAGAAGCAGGTGTGACTGCTATTTTCTTCCTGACTTTCAGGAAGCAAGGAAGGATCCTAGACAACACTTGCATGTCCCTTGCCTCTGAGGTTGGATACTGCTTAGCTTGGCTGCTCCTGAAGTAGCTGAGGCCGTCTGACTTTGGACCACAAGTCTTATTCTGGGACATTTTCTCATCATGCCTGCAGCGAGATCAGCAGGCAGGCACTGAAATTAAGCAAGTCAGGTGAGTGAGAGCCTTGCCGATTTGAATTTGTGACTTTTCATCTGATACTATTTTACAGTACAGGATCTGGTCATTTCAGGAGGCTGGTTTCTGACTTCTGGTTTCTCTTCCTCTTGCCAGCTATGAGATCCTGGCTGGGCCTCTGGGTCTCTTAGACCACTGAGTGTGCCATTTATAATTTGTACTTACAATATCCTCTTATGCTGAGGAGAGGAAGTTGGACAAGGTAACATTGAATTTTTTTTAATATGAAATTCAGAGTCATAAATTCACAAAATGCGTCTATTTATAAGGCCAAGACTTCCTTCTCCCCAAACCACTCCCCTCGTGGCAACAGTGTTGGTTACAAACACTCTTGAACACGAAGAATACAGGAAAATGTCAGTGTCACTGGGTTTCTAAAGGACCACTCTGAGAGACAGGTTTAAGAAAGAGGTCCATGTCCTCTTAGGATGTCAAATGTCTTTCAAAGTTCCCCAGACGGATGCCTGGATTTAAGAGGCATCTTAATCCATTTAGACAAGTGGTGGTTAGAACAGATCAAAAAAGCTAGCTACAAAACACACAAGCAAAAATGTAATTTATTTGAAAGAAAGTAAGCTCAAATAGCTACCAAAGAGCATAATTCTGTCTGTCCAAACCTTAGCCCTAATCACTCATTTTAAAATGTCCATTTCTTCTAATTCTCACAGCCTGTTTTTTCAAAGTTGGGAATAGATAGATCAATCTGCTTTATGTAGCAACTGAAAAATAATGATACAACCTGGTTAAACAAGTTAGCTAAGGTGAACACAGGCCTTCTGTGTTTGCATAGGATGACATTTCAGCTTGAGAATTTGTTTTATAAACAAGCATTGGGGTTGACATTTAGCAAGCTCCCTGGTTTCCAGTCTAATTGCCAGTTTTGTACTTGGATACTTAAATTACTAACATATTCATGAGATTAGAAATCAGCTCTGACATTGGGAAATTTCAAGCACATGGAAATATTGCCAAAGCAGCATGGCATATAACACTGTACATATTTCTTGTAAATAACTGAGTGCCTTTTTACTTAATGCAGTGCCTTGGGAAACGTGATGGCTTTAGGTAGGTTTCAGTCTCCTAAGTGTTTGTGCTCGTGCAGAAATCATTTGAATATCCCCTGGGGGCTGAATTTGAAGGATCTATTTATATTTTATTTCAGTCTTGCCCTTTTGACATGAAAGGGCTGCTAGGTCTATTCAAAAACAAATAGAGTTGCTATGAAGGCAAATACTTTAATATTTAATGGCATATTGCTATTACAATCAATATTTTCTTAGGACCAAATATCGGGTTCTTGCTTGCTCCATTCATTCTGGTTCAATGGTACCTTTTAGCGACTAAGAGTATAGTCAACGTTGACTAAAGTATCTATAACTTCTCGTATGTGGGGAAGACAATCCTGGATTACTGCTAAGGCAGCCTTGTGTCTATATCTCGTTGGGCCACACCAGGTGGCTCTCTCTCCTAGGTCTTTGAATAACCATGTGCCAGGCTCTGTGTTGAGTGTTTTGCATACATTATCTCAGCATCTTCAAACAGTCCTGTGAGCCAGGTACTATTATTACTTCCATTTCACAGTTGGAGAAACTCTAAAAGTTAAGTGACTTGCTGAAGGTCACACAGCCATTCGCAGGGCCTGACAGAGGAGAGAGCTGATGTTCCTGCCTCACTCGCTGTGCTTTCTGTCACTGGTGAGAAACTAATATTACAGAGTTTTGGAAACTGCTGACATCTCTTTCTTGTTGAGCAGTCATTATTTCCCAGGGAATTTCTAGCATTCAAAGCAGTTGTGATTAGCAATGGCCTTCTGTTAGTGCCCAGTCAGGAAAAGTAGAAAGGATTAAAATAAATAAAAGAAAGTGTTGTTTTTGTTTGTTTTTAAAGAAATACATATAAAACTGTTTAAATAAAATTTCTGGACTCATATAAAGAAAGAAAAGAGAAAACTAAAAGCAGTTCTTTTAAAAATGTACTATTATGCAAGTTACTAAAATTCTATTGTATGCCCTCAAACATACTTGCAGTATAATTTTCCTTTTCTATCAATATATGATTTTACTCAAATTCAGTCTTCATTTATATAGAGAATGTCGCTGTTAATATTCAGGGTTTCAATTATTTGTGAAAAGGGTGTCCTTATTAAAACACGTTCTCCTCTTAACAGCTGTGTCTTCTGTATATCCTACACATATTTACCAAAATCCTGAAGGTGAGGCCACTCTGCAAGCCTGAAGATTTCTCATTTAATTCATAAACTTTGATAGTTTGTAATATAGAGGAGAACAGAGATTCTGAAAGCTCCCACATGGATTACTTGGACTGTTGACTCATACGGCTTAGGAACAAGTGAGACCATACAAACTCATGAATATTCTAGAATTGCCACTAAATGAACAGTGACCCACCAAACTGTCCTAAAGGTCTTGTCCTCCCTCCACAGAATTGATCACTCATTTGGATACATTTTTTTTTTTAATTCACAAAACAACCGAACACCTCCTGAAATAAAACTGACAGGAAGATCCATGAACAAGAGGAAAACAAAGATGATGAGAAAGACGGAGAAATAAGAAGAAAAAAAAAGTGATTTAGGGACTAATATAAGGCAGCAGATGAGGTTCACTTGCTCTGCACAGTTCTCTGCTTTAAGTTTTTGAGTTTGTTACAAACAATTTACAAATATCACATTTCAAACAAAACAGAATTACTCCTCTCGAAAAACTCTGAAAAGTCTGATGACATCAGATGAGTCTTTCTTGGTGTCAAGAACAGTAGGCTGAAGCTGACCAAGACCCCCTACCTCGATCCACCCACCCTCCTGAATGCACACCTGCTCCCCAGTCTCCCACAGCCCAAACCCAGCCGCTCCGTTCAGTCAGATTCTTGCTTGTCTGTGGAGGAACTGAGTTTGTGGCCTAGAAGGACATGGGCATCCACAGGGTGGGGAGAAGAAGCTGGCTGTAGAGGACGGGAGAAAAGTGATTCCTTCTGCTCATGGTCGGGGCAGCAGGTAGGTCTGCAAAGCTGCCCAAGGAAAGGGCCTTGCCAGTCTCAATAAGCCAAGCTAGAGGGTCTCTCCTCCCCAGCAACCAGGCAGTCTGAGCCCGGGGAGTGTTCACATTGATTTCACAACACTGCAGACCCTCCCCTGTACAAATCACTCCTCAGTGCAACCCCTAACAGACAGGCCTCGAGCCCAGCGCCCCAGGATGGTCAGCAGAACTGATTTAGATGCCTATTCTTACAAATTTCTATTTTTCCTTTCCTTTCAGTCACATCTGCGTCTTGTTTTCTCTCATTTCCAATGTTTCCCAACACATCATGTTTAGTGAGGTGTTTAAGACAGACTGAGAGATGCTGTTGGAGGCAATGTTTTATAGCACAGTTTGTACACTAGTTTATTGCCAAATTAAAATAAAGATGTAATCTGGCAGACTCGGCCGGCTGCTAAGCCTTGCTTGGGTGGTTTCCTGCACTGAGGCAAGAGGAGGTAGGGAAACATGGAAGGAAGGGGAAGCTCTGTATCTTTGTTTTCCCGGCTGCTCGGTTTCCAAATGCAAAGACACGAAAGCTATGAGCAGAATGTTTGGTTTGCCTACCGCTTAATTACAGAAATAACAAATAAATAAAGGAGCACGAGATGGTTGGTGCTTCTGGAATAAACACCGCAGAATTCTTCATGGCATCCACAGTGACTCACTGCTGGTTTGTAAGAAGCTGAAAGGGTGTGACTGTATGTGATGGGGTTACCTTGGCCCATTTGGCACAAACTTTCCATAATGTCTATAACGCTTATTTTTCTGAAAATCTCAGGGCTTTCCAAAGGCACAGCCTCACATTCAGAGCCCAAGGAGTCTATCACCTGTGTCTAGACCACGGAAGTCCCCCAACAGGGCTTTTTAAGAAGGCAGGTTACTTCTTTTAGAGCTTCAGTGGGTCTAAAGCCTTTTCTCTTCAATTATTCTAGTGGTGGCTGGAGAGTCATGTGCTCATTCAAGAAAACTTTTACCTCTTGGCAACCACCTAGATATTGAATATCACAGGTAGATTTCTTTATCCAAGAAAAAATAAGAAAAAAAGGCTAAAATATCAAAATATCCTGGTTTTATGGATTTCAAGGGCATTTGGCTATACACATTTCTCTCTGATTAAAAGCTTTTCTTTTTTTTTTTTTTTTTTAATCTGGCTTCCTATGGAATTGATGGCCAGTAAAACTCTATCTTGGGCCAGAAAGGACAATCTGTTCAACCAAACTCTTTCAAGTCCCTTAAAATGCTCACATCAAAAAACCTCTGCTGAGAGTCCAGACACTCAAGATGAGATGCAGTCAGGGCAGAGCGCCGCGGCCCATATGGACTCTCTCCTGTGAGCCAGAGATCCAGACTGTGTCCTTGGGGCTCTCAAAGCCTCATTCACGGAAGGAGAAAGAAAGCCATGGCAGGAAAATAAGGGAAAAGTAAAGGTGGCTGCATATTCAAAAGAGGAAGTATGCTTCAAAAGTCTGACAGCCAGCGATGGGAGAGAGGTGAGGAGGTCTGTGCGCAGGGGAGCTCTAATGGAGCTGCCACCTCTGTGCTTTCTAACCCACAGTCTTTCACCACAGACTGATGGGAAATAGCACTCAGCAGAGTGAATCCCAGCACTTAAGCCACCATCTTTGCTGAGAGCTCTGCAGCAGCAGTGACTGTCAGACACAGTGATGAGCAATACTTACATGGAAGAATGAACGTTCCTGTTTCCAAAGTCACTCACCCGCCAACACCTGCATGGGGCCCTCACTGGGGCCTACTGCTGCCTCTCATTGGAGCGAAAAGCTCTGCGGTTTGCGGGTCACTGACAGCTGCTTTTCCATATCATTGGCCCACTGGAGTGGCCACACATCTTCCCCACTTGACTTTAGGCCAACTCCACCAGCTCATCAGATGACTGCACCCCAATCCCCTCATTGCTAATGCACCACTCCTCATTCTGTGATTCAAACCCTGGCATATGGAGCCCTTTCCCAACCCCTACTTCTGTTAGTGGGTTTCACATTATTCTTTGTTCCCAGGATCATCTCTCCTTCATTCTCCTCTAGAGAAAGAGAGCTTAGCAGATAGGCTGGCTTCCACCCCTTTGGTGATATCTCCAGACATCACCATCCATTCAGTAGAACTCTGCTAACTTTTATACTCAGATTCCAGTCGCCTAACTTAAACATGTGATACTAATGAGTGTTTTCCCCTTTGGGGAAAAATCTCAGATTTTTGGTTTGTCAGCTACATACAGAAAAAAGACTGTTAAGCCTTCCTCTACCTATAAAATGACAGAATTCATTTGGTCTGGTCCAGACCAAGAATTCTATGATATCAGCCTAACTGGTCTTCTTGGTTTTGACCTCATAATGCCTCAGTTCATCGTAATACTACTGCCAGATTAATTTTTTGTAATCTATAGCTCTGAACACATAAATCCACTGACCAAAATGTTCAAAAGGCTCCTAATTGGAAAAACAAGAATTATTTTTCCTAACAGTCTAAACAGTTAAAAAAAAAAAAAAAAGATTGGGTCCAGGAGTACATGCATAATTAACTTTCCATAATTTCAGTTTCAGCCAAATCAACATATTCACAATCCTGTTAACATGAGTTTTCTAACTATACAAACTTACATTATTGTTTATGACATTCCTCTTGTGTAAAGTGTGCCTCTCCAAAAAAAGAAATATGACATATTCATTAAAGTCCAGGTGAAATCATTTTATAAGACCTCCATCTCCTAAACTTTGGGCTGCCAGTTTCATAGAATCCATCCAGCTAACTCTGATTGGGTTTCTACTATGTGTGAATGAAGGCTCTCTCTGCCTTGTTAGTCCCTCTTAGACTACTGAACTCATGTGTGTTTATTTTCTTTCCCTAGGTTGACCAAATGCTTCTCGATATAGCTATTTTATACCAACAATGCCCCACACTGAGCACGTAAAACAGAGCCTAATCTTTTTTCAGTCTCAGTGGAAGTGCACCTGCAATTATAAGTACCCACACAAACACATTTTAAGGCAAAGAAGGCTGACCCCAAGTACCATACATTGGCTGAGTAGGGCTCCCACACGCCCTAACTTCTCCAAGGTAATTCACTCTGCCACTGCGGTCATGGGGCTGCTGTCTGAAGTGCTGGCACATGAAGGGTTACATTTTTGGCCTTTTCTTCCAACACAACTGCAAAGATGCAGAGTTTTCACTCAGCCAGGTAAATCTGGCCCTCACTGTGCCTCTGGCATCAGGGGAAAATTAACCAACTGTCAAATACAATACAAAAGCCCAGTGGATTAAATGTCTAATACTCTGTATTCTGAGCTGCTCAGCTTTGCCTCTGGTAACTGCACCATCCTGGACCAAATGCATGGTGGCTTGACTCCAGGAATGAAATTGTACATTCTGCTGAAAGGGGAGCCAGGCTGCTCAAGAGGAAAAAATACTAATTGCAAATCTTTTCTATTTTTAGGCTAATGTGATTTTATTTGGCAGTAAGGGCAGCACGAATAAAACTCCAATCCTAAGAATTTTAATTTGCCTCCTCAAAAAATGCTCATGTTGCTTAGAGACCTTGAAAAGTTGCTAGTATCATTCCTCTCTCATCAGGAAGAACCCCCACACGTCTATACCAGTCCAGATGGATAAAATCCTCAAACACCCTCCTCACTCAGCTAAGTCCAGTATTTCTTTAAATATACGTCCTTTGTAACTTACAAGTCCTCTAAAGAGAATGTTCAGAATGACCTCACTGAACCATGCATTTCACAAAAAGCATTCCAATATTTTAGCTGTGTTCCTTTTGACTTTTTTTTTTTTAGGTTTTCTCTCACATTTGCCTCTGTATATTTTGTTTCTTCTAATTCTAATCTGATTGTATTTGCTCTTGTCAGCCTTATAGTCTACCTGAAAATTTAAGTTCCTTAAAGCAGGGGCTATATGTATTTTATAACTGTAGCCTGCTAGGCTTCTCTGTCCATGGAATTCTCGAGCAAGAATACTGGAGTGGGTAGCCATCCCTTCTCCAGGTGATCTTCCTGACTCAGGGATCAAACATGAGTCTCCTGCATTGCAGGTGAGTTCTTTTAACATTTGAGTCACTAAAGAAGCCCAACTGCAGTACAGAGTACATGATATATTTTACAGTATTTATCCCACAAAATAAATATACATATTGCCATGCACTTGCATATACACATAAACATACAATAAACATAACATGCTTATAACATACAATTGCATAACATCGATCAATGCCTTCTTAAAAAATAGACTTATCCTTCAGCCTAACCACCAAGAGAAGAAAAGTCCTGGATTACCTGATTATGAATGTCATCTATATACATTTCTGTCACTATTTTAACAAGTTGCCAGCTATTGCTCTTAACTCTTTCAGAGCCATCCTGCCCTTTAAGGCTCTGAGAAAACCTATGGGGTCCTTTACAAAAATGATTATGTCTCACACACACAAAACTGTCTCAGATTTCATGGGGGTCTGGGGCTGTCGATGGACTGAAACGTCCAGGTAAGAACTGCTTCTCCACAACATCTTCCTGATGGTCTAGCTTTTCCTTTGCATGCTGTTTCAGACATTTGCACAGCTCAGACAAGCAGCCTGAGATCCACATTCCTGCTCCTTGCCCCACTGGCACAGGGTTCAAGCGCCTGCACATAACAAGCCTGACCACTGAGAAGAAATACAGAGATGACTAAGTGGTTGTTGTTCCCTAGGACAACCATGCACCACTGTCTCGAGCAAGGTGATCACACTCACCTTTTGGTCTTGGCTGTATGCCAGAATCCAGTCCTCTTGTTTGGGGTGGAAAAGTAAGCTCTGGATGTAAAAGTTCAGCCGGTATTTTTGATAGGTTGCCCCTTCGTCCGAGCTGATCAGTAAACTGCTCTCAATCTCTGGGTCTGTGAGCAACATAATCTGTGGCAGATTATGGGAAAGAAAACAAGAGAAAAGTAAATTTACAAAGCTTAAAGATGAGCTAAATTTTTGACAAGAAAGGGAAAAGGAGCAGGTGAAGAACAATTGCCCAAACAATGACCTTGACTGTCTGAGAAGAAATGGAGGAGTGCGTTTTCTTTCCTCCTATAGGGCTCCCCAAATGTTATTTCCTTAATCTGAAATATTTTCTATTATTCTCCTGATCTCAACCCTCCTTCCTTCGAGCCCTGTCTAGTCTCCATTTGGGGGGATGAGAGAGCAAGACTTGTCACCGGTATTTGTGAGAAAGGTGGAAAGGAATACCAACAGGAATAGGTTTGGAGTCCATTCGATTTTTCTCTTATTACAAGCCCTTCTTGATAGGGTCCACATGGGTTCTCACTGACAAGATGGCTCATTATGTTGACCTTGCAAACAAAGAATAAATCACAGTGATCCTTGAGACTGACCAAATTGCCCAAATGGCATCCTGTTACCTCACTGGTGCCTATCTTCTCAAAGCTGATAGACCACCAGATTCCAGACCTCTGGCTACGTGACCATTCCTTTAAAGAATTTTTCATTGGTGGGGACTCCGTCAGAAAGGAGGATGCTGGTTCTCCTTAAGGGCCATTCACTCTCTCTTTTCCCTCTAATAAATTTTCCTTTTCTTGCCCGACTGCCCGGCTCGCTCTCTTTTTCTCTGCACTCGCCTTACACTTCTATTCATATTAACAATATTCCACATCATCCTGCCTTTAGCCTGGTTTTCTGAATCTTGAGTCAAAGGCTGTGTATTCAAATGCCTTCTCTGAGTATTTATTTGTTGTCTATATACTTTCTTTAGAAAATAAACTCCATGAGAATAGTGATACTTGACATTTCTCTGTTTTTATCCCCCACAGGTACATTCCCAGCAGCTAGAATGAAGTCCAGCATATATTATATACTCAATAGATATTTACCAAATTAATGAACATGAGTTAAAGGGATTGATGAAAAGAGTTTTCAGAGTAGTCACAAAGACTTAGAAAGATGCTCAGAACAGTTTGAACAGATATAAATGGAAGTTCCATGGGAAAAAAAAGTCATTGAATGCCCTCTCCATCTTTAGCCTTTGACACGAGAATACACTAGACCCATGTAAAAAGTCACAGCTCCAGAGGCTTGGGATTTTCTCCTTTTGAGGGTTAACCCCGGCCAGAGCAGTGTGAAGAATCCACAGTGGGAGCAAGATGAGGAGCTGCCCTGTAAACTTCTTTTTATTCTCTCATTTTCTGCCTCTAGGAATGTGATAAGCACCTCATTCCAGACTCTGCAGGTTGCCCTTCACTCAAAGTGCGCACCTAACGCCTCCAGACAGGTGGCCTTAATGCTACCCATTGACTTCTTCCCCATCAACTTATTAATTGGCACTCTCCGAGTTTGGTTCAGAGAGGCATGAAAGATGTGCTTAATGTGTGGCCGTATGAAGAGAAACCTCAGCAGCCCAGGGTTTAAAGATTACTAGCTGAGGATGCTGCAGTTCCAGGGAAACCAGAGACAGATAGAGAAAGAGAAAAAAAAAAAAATAAATAAAAAAAAAAGAAAAAACTAGAGCCCTGTCATAAAAGAGCTGAGTGTCAGGCAAACACACAGGGCTTTCTCAGGCATTGGAGGCAATCATATTAAAACCTCAAGATAGTTAGTGTCATCTTCCAAAGACGTGTCCTGTCACGGCAAATGGCACACAAGGACCGCACGCCAGACACACTCAGCTGGAATGTGTTTATGTAATCAAGGATGGATTTCAGGTGCCT
This sequence comes from Bubalus kerabau, assembly GCF_029407905.1. Lineage (NCBI taxonomy): Eukaryota > Metazoa > Chordata > Mammalia > Artiodactyla > Bovidae > Bubalus > Bubalus kerabau. The sequence goes on from NC_073645.1 coordinate 29,975,629, forward strand.
TGCTGTTTTTCTCCCTGCCCTTCTTGAAGAGGGGAAAGGGATGTGGTGGAATGAGCGGAACGCCAAGGCTGTCAGCCCCTGTCTGGACAAGTTGGAGAGCACGCACAAAACTGGAGACTAATTGCCTCTCATACTGTGTTCCAGTGAAGCCACTGTCCATCGAACAGAAATCCTGACAAAGTTATAGGTTTCTCTGTGTTGCAGTCACCAAGCAGACGGTGTTCCCCCTTTGGATGGCTGGTGCGGAACCAGCAGATAATCTGCTAAGTACAAACTCCCGTGGCATCATTAAAGTCTATTGTATGCATTAAGCAAGGAGGATCAGATGGTTCCTAAATTCACAAGAATATTTCCAGGTGATTTCCTATTTACTGACACATAAAAGCTGTCATTTTCTAAATAACAAATAAGTCATCAAATGATCATATTGCTTTGTGTCTCCAACCACAATTAACAATAATATATAACAGCCTTTTTCCACTACTGCCAGCAAGTAATTTCCATGATAATATGAAGAGGTTCAATTTTATAGAACATCTATTGTCTCAGGCAAGGTGATTTTCCCCCTCTGATTTTCTATTTCTCTGTAAAGCAGAATATGTTTTACTCTCTTCCCACGAGTGTGGATCTCACCACCTGCTTCTCTTGGCAGACTACTTCATCAAAATAAAAACCCTGCGCCTACAGAATATACTGATATCAAGTTGCTTTTTATTTATCATTTATTTAGAATATTTTGATACTCATTTATGCTCTGAGTCATCTGTATGAGATATTCTGTATCCAAGTAACTTGGGATGGGAGAGATAAAATGATGCAAATATTTTCAAACATATGGATATTTAATATTAAATAAAACTGCTGGCTTCTGTGTTTTTCTTCTGGGTATGAAAAATATGTAGGTCAAAATCTCATGATTTCTATACATTCTTACATAAAACCCTCTGTTTGGGAACTTGACACTTCAGATATTATAGAGGATGTCAGGAGATCCCTCTGCAAGAATTTTAGATGTATCTGTACTATACAAACTTTCCAATGGTTCCTCTTTCATATCTCTGCTTCAATTTACTCAAAACAAACAGGTGAGTCTAGATCCATTTTTATTTAGTCATTTTTATTGCAAAAACAATTTTGTAAGACTGCCAGTAGAATTCAAAATAAATGAAAAATGCATTGACCCTATCCCTTCAACAAGTTAAATTATGTTTGTGCCCCCTTCTACTACTTCTATATCCACAGCTACATATCATATCATGGATTGAATTTTTCATTGTTTTCCTTTTTTTCATTTAATATTATTACCTATATTCATTTCTACCTGAACAATAAAATTACAAATGCATACACACATTAATTAATACACACCACTGTATACAATGTATTTCAATTAGTTAATCACAACCTTCAACACAATTAGGTTACAACTGACTCAGTGGTTGAACCATAGAAAGCACTTGATGAATTATTAACTGGATTCAGTTCAGTCACTCAGTCATGTCTGACTCTTTCTGACCCCATGCACTGCAGCACGCCAGGCCTCCCTGTCCATCACCAACTCCCGGAGTTCACTGAGACTCATGTCCATCGAGTCAGTGATGCCATCCAGCCATCTCATCCTCTGCTTCCCCTTCTCCTCCCACCTTCAGTCTTTCCCAGAATCAGGATATTTTTCAATGAGTCAGTTCTTCGCATCAGGTGGCCAAAGTATTGGAGTTTCAGCTTGAGTGCTTCCAGTGAATATTCAGGACTGATTTCCTTTAGGATGGACTGGTTGGATCTCCTTGCAGTCCAAGGGACTCGCATATCTTCTCCAATGCCACAGTTCAAAAGCATCAATTCTTTGCCGCTCAGCTTTCTTTATAGTCCAACTCTCACATACATACATGACTATTGGAAAAACCATAGCTTTGACTAGATGGACCTTTGTTGGAAAAGTAATGTCTCTGCTTTTAATATGCTGTCTAGATTGGTCATGTCTTTTCTTCCAAGGAGCAAGCGTCTTTTAATTTCATGGCTGCAGTCACCATCTGCAGTGATTTGGGAGCCTAAAAAAATACAGTCTGTCATTATTTCCATTGTTTCCCCATCTATTTGCCATGAAGTGATGGGACTGGATGCCATGATCTTAGTTTTCTGATTGTTGAGTTTTAAGCCAACTTTTTCATTAACTGAATTAGTGGAATCTTATTATTTCAGTCTTCAAATTAGAATCCTTCAGTAATTATATTTCCAATGAGTTCAAGTTTGTTCTGTCATTTTTTAGGTTATGAAAATTAAATATGTTAATAAGCAAACAAAGAATTTAAGTAAGATCTAAATAGAAAATGTCTAACTCATTTGAGAAAAAAGGATACAGTGTAAGTAATAAGTGTGATCCAATTGTTAGATGTAAATGATGCCATTTACAGATAAAGTCCTATCTTCTCAAGAAGGTATTCTACTAGGAAATATTATCAAAATAGTAACTTCAACTTAGTGACTATTCTTCAAAAAATAATCAATTACATTCCTTAAATGTGGTCAGTGATCCCTGTTTTTGTCAGTTTACATTGGTTCTCTACCTTCCTTTGGCTCTTCCAATGAGTTTGAATAATAATGTTTTGCTATGTTTAATCCTCTGCATTCTGAAATATGATCTGAGTGACAGAACTCTAAAAGACCTCTATAAAAGGCATGACTCCAAAGTCAGCAGGATTCCTGAAGTGAGCTCTCTAAAAGGAGGACTTATTTGCTTAGCATAAAGCTTGATCCATAGTAGGTCCATACATCTTTGTAAATGAACAAATGAATGAGTCCTCTTTGTCCTTGGATCCCTGTGCCATTGAGAGTTTGAGTCTCTTAAACAAGTCCCTGCCTTCTACTTGGAAGCAAAGAGGGTAGAGACATCAGGAAGAGTCTGTCTTTAATAGGAAAGTAATTAGTCTGTTCAGATCATCCCATTAGTGATCAGAACCAGTTCACACATGCCTTGGAGGGTGCACCGCATGCATTACAACTACAGATGAACTACTTTCTACAGCAAGTCAATAATGGCGACAAGGGCTTACACCACCCAACGCTAAGCAATCATTCATCAGCCACTTCAGGGGGAAAGAAGAGACTTTGTTTGCTTTCCCCAGAGGTGACAAATGAACATGAAATGCAAGTTATAGATTTCAAATATGTCACTTCTCTCTTTTTTTGATATTAGTCCCCCTGAAAGCTCAATGTCATCAAAAATTAAATGTCTCTGTGAATTGCTCCAGATTAAACTTATGGCTACATGACGTACTTCTACAAAAGGTTACCTCGCAGCTTTCTGATCCTTCCAGGTGTCTACTCAGGACATTCCTGAGGAATGTCCTCCTATTTCGCTCTCCCAATTCTTTTCCTAGGTGTATGCTGTTCTTAGAATTGCATCATATACCTGTTAAGGCAGCATGGAGTTCATAAGAGGCAGCTGGAGAAGGAAACGGCTACTCACTCCCATATTCTTGCCTGGAGGATTCCACGGGCAGGGGCGCCTGGCTACAGTCCATGGGGTCACAGAGTCAGCCATGACTGAGTGCCTACAGACACTCACAACCGCTAGGCATGTATGTTTCCCCACCATTTCCCTGGTCCTTAAGCAAAGAGTATTTATTTTATATGTTGTTCACTATTCATCTGCTTGTTTGTCACTCCTTGTTGTTCATAGTAGAACCAAGAAGAGGGAATGCACCGGTGTCATCTGTTTCTTTGCTCAAGGCTTACTCAGATCCAGATGCACATGTCACAGGTGCACAATAAATAATTTCCATAGTGATAATGACAATGACCAAGAATAATAGCAATGGCAGCAATTGGGCACTCTAGTTATCTAGCCACTCTATTCAAACAAAAGTCTATAAAATAGTCTAAGAGGCTATTTGCAAACGTCTGGCTCCAGTATAAAAAACAAATTAAGTGAAATGTAATCAGAGCAAGTGAATAATAGGTTGGCCAATGTGGATGGATGAGTTGAGGGTGAGAGCAACAAGTGCTTAGCAACTGGCAGCTGTTTAGAGGACAGTATTAAAGAAAGTTATACAGGCTTCCAACATGACTCATGAAACATAAATGACTGAAGGATAAACAAAAGTGAGAAAAGGAAAGGAAAGTGATGGAAAAGAAAAAGGTTTAATCAAGTCAACACTGTCAGAAGTGAGTCTGTAGAAAGATGGATCCAGCAAGCAAATACTCGATATGAGTCCCACTCTCACCGTCTCCCATGAACTCAGTAAAGCTCATCTCACATTCCTTAACCCACCCATGTTCATTAACACAAGGGAGAGTCATTCAATACTAAGAGGCCAAGAGACCACTTGAGCAATAGACCAGCTTCCTGTGACCTGCAATATGGATTCAATGAAATTGCAGAGAAATTTTTCATTGTATTCTTTAAGTTTACTTTTAAGCTATTTTTTTCTTTAATGAAGTCTTTTTACTTTAATAAAGACTTTGATGTCTCAGTGGGGATAAATGGGGTTTTCAAGAAGTGTATCCAACAAGTTCAGCCCTTCACACTTCTCTTAATCGAAGACCTACTACTTATTATGTAATGATAGTAATAATTCATTCAGCACTCATTTTGCCAAACCCCGTGAGGTACACAGAAGAGTAAGATTCACCAGTAATAAAATATGTGATACACTTCTTGGAAGACAATTCAAGAAAGAAAGTTTATAGAAGACTGCCTCTGATTCTCTTGGGACTACAGACAACAACCCTCTCTTCTGAGCTAACTCAGACAATCTCAAACTGAAATACACCATTTCACTGTGAGACTATGCTCCCACTACTATGACCCTCTGCATGCACAGAGGAAGGTTGGTATGCAGGCCTGAGGTGGGGAGCCTGAACCACACACTTGTTTTCCACAAGAAACGCCACAACCAAATCCTAAACATGCCCCTTGTCAATGTTGCTGTGGATGTGTGCACTTCCTCAGAAAAGAGAAAGAAGGTGAGTTCAGTGAATCCCATTCATGCCATGAGAAGAAGAAAAAACAAACCATAATATAACAAACCAATAATCTCAGTGTCTCATGAGCCCTAACTGAGAAGGTGGGTTTGAGTTTCATTTCTGCCGTATTTGTTAAGCCATTTTTAAGAGCTCACTATTCAATCTCATTCTGAGCCTCCATTTCAGCATTGAGGGTAGGGATACTACACACAAGTTTACATTCACTGAACATGTACTATGTACCACACACTCCACTAAACTTTTAAAACACAGTACCAGTACCTCATTAGACTGTTAAAATACTTCAGACAGATATAATGTGCATGCGACAGATGAGGAAAGGAGGCTTTGAGGAATGAGATGATTTGCACAAGGGCACGCAGCTAATCAGTGGTAAAGCTGTTTATGGGGTCAAATAAGACCATCTGTGTGAAAGCAAAGTTGAGTTCTGCACCGATGTTACCATTAGTACTTCACAAAGAATGTCACATTTAGTACTGAATGTTCAGATAAAATAAAATGGCCAAGTTCTAAAAAAGAAAGAAAAAAACCTTGTATTACAAATATCTCATGACAATATTGTGTAGATGGGAAGAAGGATGGGGCAATAAGGGACTAGGACTTAAATACTGGAGTTTCAATAACAAGATGATTGCTAAGATATTCTTGAAAAAATATAGATAATTTGGGGAGGGGCTTTAAATATAAATCTACTGAAGCAAAATGCCCAGTCCTGGCTCGCACTCAGATTTTTTGCAATGGTGCTGGCCTCCTTTATTCTTCAGCATCACTCCTCCATTAAATGGCTTTATGCTTTATTAGAATAATGGGTGAAAAAATAAATTATAGAAATGGTCAAAAAAGCCCTGATCGAATGACAGTACAGCTTGTTCTCAAAAAAGTTTACGCTAAAAGCCAATAAAAACCATTACAATGTAATGTAATTTTCTTCACAAACAGACCCTAAGTCTAATTGGCATTTTAAAAATAAACTATCTTTGCTGGAGGGAGAAATTGCTATTATCATGCTAAGGGTATAGTAGAGCATGAGAACTATTCACTGATGCTAAGTATTATGTCATCTACTTTTTTTTAAAGGTATTTTAAAGGAAAAGAATGATGTAAAAATTTGAGAGACATTTTTATTTTTGCAGTCACTATGGAGACTGATTAAATACCTTGAGAATATTTGCGTCAACTTAAAAAACCGCAGCATTATCCATAGCCTCAGCTCAAACTCAATCAGAATACACTTCCATGGTCATTACAAGTCCCAGAGTAACTTCTCTCTTAAATCCCTGAAGATCTATAAATGGCAAAAGGTCACATCATTTTAAAATGTTAGCTGCTATCAGAGGGAGCCGTGATGCTGGGAGAAATGGACATTCATCTTCTTTGCTCGTGGGAAACTTTACAAGAAATGATGTTCATTTAATGATAAGAAATCTCTTCATTCCACTAGAAATGATAAAGGAGAAGGAGATGGAGAGAAAGAGCAAGAAGAGAAGCTATCAGTATATTTTAACATTGATTTAGGTGAGAGACACACCATTTGGGGTAAAATCTCTTAAACTGCATTTGATTTTAGAGTTTGAATAAATGTCAAGTTGAAAATCACAAGAATGAGAGGAAGAGCCAATAGGAATGAATCCACTCTGAAAATCAGTGAACAGATTCTTCATCCTTTGCACATCAAGGGTCATCATCCTCAGGGGTATGGTTAATTTTATTTACTTGTATTAATGTTTCATAGTAAGCAGACAAATATACCAGGGTGTATTGGGGAAGATTAATGAAGTCTCAGACACATGTTCAGTTCAGTTCAGTTCAGTCGTTCAGTTGTGTCTGACTCTTTGCACCCTAGGAACCACAGCATGCCAGGCTTCCCTGTCCATCACCAACTCCCGGAGTTCACCCAAACCCATGTCCATTGAGTTGGTGATGCCATCCAACTATCTCATCCTTTGTCATCCCCTTCTCTTCCTGTCCTCAACCTTTCCCAGCATCAGGGTCTATTTCAAATCACTCAGCTCTTCGCATCAGGTGTCCAAAGTATTGGAGTTTCAGCTTCAACATCAGTCCTACCAATGAACACCCAGGACTGATCTCCTTTAGGATGGACTGGTTGGACCTCCGTGAAGTCTAAGGGACTCTCAAGAGTCTTCTCCAACACCACAGTTTAAAAGCATCAATTCTTCGGCACTTAGCTTTCTTTACAGTCCAACTTTCATATCCATACCTGACCACTGGAAAAACCATAGCCTTGACTAGATGGATCTTTGTTGAACAAGTAACCTCTGCTTTTCAATAAGTTGTCTAGGTTGATCATAACTTTCCTTCCAAGGAATAAGCGTCTTTTAATTTCATGGCTGCAATCACCATCTGCAGTGATTTTGGAGCCCAGAAAAATAAAGTCAGTCACTGTTTCCACTGTTTCCCCATCTATTTGCCATGAAGTGATGGGACCAGATGCCATGATCTTCGTTTTCTGAATGTTGAGCTTTAAGCCAACTTTTTCATTCTCCTCTTTCACTTTCATCAAGAGGCTTTTTAGTTCCTCTTCACTTTCTGCCAGAAGGGTGATGTCATCTGCATATCTGATGTTATTGATATTTCTCCTGGCAATTCATATTCCAGCTTGTGCTTCTTCCAGCCCAGCGTTTCTCATGATGTACTCTGCATAGAAGTTAAATAAGCAGGGTGACAGTACACAGCCTTGATGTACTCCTTTTCCTCTTTGGAACCAGTCTGTTGTTCCATGTCCAGTTCTAACTGTTGCTTCTTGACTTGCACATAAGTTTCTCAAGAGGCAGGTCAGGTGGTCTGGTATTCCCATCTCTTGAAGAATTTTCCACAGTCTATTGTGATCTACACAGTCAAAGGCTTTGGCATAGTCAATAAAGTAGAAATAGATGTTTTTCTGGAACTCTCTTGCTTTTTCCATGATCCAGCGGATGTTGGCAATTTGATCTCTGGTTCCTCTGCCTTTTCTAAAACCAGCTTGAACATCTGGAAGTTCACGGTTCACGTATTGCTGAAGCCTGGGTGGAGAATTTGAGCATTACTTTACTAGCGTGTGAGATGAGTGCAATTGTGCAGTAGTTTGAGCATTTTTTGGCATTGCCTTTCTTTGGGATTGGAATGAAAACTGACCTTTTCCAGTCCTGTGGCCACTGCTGAGCTTTCCAAATTGGCTGGCATATTGAGTGCAGCCCTTTCACAGCCTCATCTTTCAGGATTTGAAATAGCTCAACTGGAATTCCATTACCTCCCCTAGCTTTGTTCGTAGTGATGCTTCCTAAGGCCCGCTTGACTTCACTTTCTGGGATATCTGGCTCTAGGTGAGTGTGAGTGATCACACCATCGTGGTTATCTGGGTCATGAAGATCTTTTTTGTACAGTTCTTCTGTGTATTCTTGCCACCTCTTCTTAATATCTTCTGCTTTTGTTAGATCCCTATCATTTCTGTCCTTCATCGAGCCCATCTTTGCATGAAATGTTACCTTGGTATCTCTAATTTTCTTTTTTTTTTTTCTCTAATTTTCTCGAAGAGATCTCTAGTCTTTCCCATTCTATTCTTTTCCTCTATTTCTTTGCACTGATCGTTGAGAAAGGCTTTCTTATCTCTCCTTGCTATTCTTTGAAACTCTGCATTCAAGTGAGTATACTTTTCCTTTTCTCCTTTGCTTTTCACTTCCCTTCTTTTCACAGCAATTTGTAAGGCCATCCATTTTATTTTTTTGCATTTCTTTTTCTTGGGGATCGTCTTGATTCCTGTTTGCTGTACAATGTCATGAACCTCCACCCATAGTTCATCAGGCACTCTGTCTATCAGATCTAGTCCCTTATATCTATTTCTCACATCCACTGTATAGTCATAAGGGATTTGATTTAGGTCATACCTGAATGGTCTAGTGTTTTTCTCCACTTTATTCAATTTAAGTCTGAATTTGGCAATAAGGAGTTCATGATCTGAGCCACAGTCAGCTCCCGGTCTTGTTTTCGCTGACTGTATAGAGCTTCTCCATCTTTGGCTGCAAAGAATATAATCAATCTGTTTTCTTTGTCGACCATCTGGTGATGTCCATGTGTAGAGTCTTCTTTTGTGCTGTTGGAAGAGGGTGTTTGTTATGACCAGTGACTTCTCTTGGCAGAACTCTATTAGCCTTTGCCCTGCTTCATTCTGTACTTCAAGGCCAAATTTGCCTGTTACTCCAGGTGTTTCTTGACTTCCTACTTTTGCATTCCAGTCCCCTATAATGAAAAGCCAGACACATGAGACCTTTCTAATGTATTTGGCTATGAAAGCTTTTCTGAGAAGACAGTGGCGACCACCAGGGGTTTCTCTTCAATGGGATTTGTAAATTGGTGGAGTGTGAATTGCCTCCTGGCTCTTCTGCAGAGCTCTCAGGAAGACCCTGCTGGAGGGCATCATCCAGAAGAAGTTAACAAGGAAATCTATTTCATGTGATTTTTTTTTAGTTCTTTAATTATGTAATGATAGACACTGATCAAGTTGTTTCTGAGAGGCAGAACAGGGTGAATATGCTTCATCAAGCTGCCCCAGAGCATAATTACATTCTGCTGCTGCTGCTTCTCTTTTCTTCTTTCCCTTCCTTTAGAGCAAACAATATATAATAATGCAATGTTTCAAGTTGTTTTTTTTTCCCCCATGATTGCATGGCAGTTCTATACCTTGGGTTAATTCCATTTCAAAACATGTAACTCAGAAGCAGTAGAACTCATCTGTCATGATAGAGAAAACGACCTCTGTTCACTTATTGATTGCTGTGCAACACACTACATCAGAAAAGAGGCTTAAGACAACCATCTGTTTTTTTCTTGGTTTTATGGGTCAAGGATTCTGTAAATGCTCAGCTGGGTAGTGAGTCTCACATCCACTTGATGTCAACTGTGGTGGCTGGAACTGGAGGTTCCACTTTCTAAATGGTTTTTCCACTCAGGGTTGTATCTTAGCCTCTCTCTTTCTCTCTATGTTGAATCCCATCCTCCAGGCCCTTTCCATGTGGCTTGAACTTCACAGAATACTACACTTTCATGATTGTTGGGCTTCGTAATTGGTGGCTGGCTTCTTCTAGTATGAGGGTCCCCAGAGTGAGTGTTTCAAGAAACTCCAGTGGAAGCTACAAGGCTTCTTATGACCTACCCTCAGAAGTTCAACATATCCATTTTGTCCCATTCTATTGATAAAACACGTCACTAATTCTGAGTTAGATTTAAAGGGAAGAAAAAAATTAACTCTACCTCTCAAGATGGAAAAGGCATACGCACACATAGGATGGCAAGAATTGATGGCGGCCATGTATGGATGTGAGAGTTGGATCATAAAGAAGGCTGAGGGCTAAAGAACTGATGCTTTTCAATTGTGGTGCTGGAGAAGACTCTTTAGAGTCCCTTGGACAGGAAGGAGATAAAACTAGTGAATCCTAAAGGAAATCAACCCTGAATATTCATTGGAAGGAATGATGCTGGACCTGAAGCTCCAATACTTTGGACACCTGATGCAAACAGTCAACTAATTTGAAAAGATCCTGATGCTGGGAAGATTGAGGGCAAGAGGAGAAGAGGGGCAGCAGAGGAAGAGATGGTTGGATGTTATCAGTGACTCAGTGGACATGAGTTTGAATAAACTCCTGGAGATAGTGAAGGATAGGGAACCCTGCAGTTCATCAGGTCGCAAAAAGTCTTCACATAATCATAATACATCTGGAATACAGATAATTTTGAGATTTTCAGACTTTTCATTGCATTTTGGCTGTGAAATAGCTATTACCTTAAATTTTTGAAGGCTATAGATTCCCAATCTGGTATCAATTCAAGGTGCATATTTATTGCAGCCTAAATGAATTTATCGTTAGTCTCAGAGACATCAAGAAACCCAAGGTCAAGAAACTCCAGTCTGTGGATTTTCAGGGTATATAAATTACCCAGATTAAATTATAGAAGAATAGATCTATTCATTAAAATGTACATATATAACTCTTCAATATAACAGCCCTTACCTTGGCATTACAACCCTGTCATTTAATTAAGGATCTCATGCTATATTAAAAAAAAAATGGGTTTCTTAAGAGCAAAAACAGTTCTTGTCCTTTTATACTCACAACAAAAGCACTGATACCAATTATGACGCAATCTAGCAGTTGAAAACAGAATATTTATTGTTCTCTTAGGTCTTAAAATAAACTCAGTGGCTTTTTAGGTAGCCTTGGACCAACAAAAACAACAAAAGACCATTTGGGTCTGAAGGTGAATGGCTGAATGATAAATATGTCCCAGAAACACACACCAAGTTCAATTTTCATCATACACAGGCTGGTATAAAACTGTCTACAATTTTTACTATATATTTTTTATTTTATATGCATCCTGCTGCGTAGCTCAATTCTTACTGCTACTACTCCAGCCCTATAAAACACTCATCTGCTCCATGTTACTACCAATGGGGAATCCACACTTTAAGAAAATATCCACAAAACCAGCCCTCTTGACTTCAGTGGTATTTTTCAGCCCACTGATTCAAAAGGAATAAAAGGGTTCCCCAAAAAAGAGTTCAAAAAGAAAAAAACTTTGCCTTCATAGAATCTTTGCAAACATCTTTTATGTATGTTCTTCCTAAAACATCTTTTATGTATGTAGGAGCTCCCTTGTGGCTCAGCTGGTAAAGAATCCACCTGCAATGTGGGAGACCTGGGTTCGATCCCTGGGTTGGGAAGATCCCTTGGAGAAGGAAACGGCTACTCACTCGAGTTTTCTGGCCACTTGAGAATTCCATGGACTGTATAGTCCATGGGGTCACAAAGAAGTGGACATGACTGAGCGACTCTCAATCTTTGCTTCTATGAATACATAGATATAAACATAAATAGGAGAGGAGACAGAGAAAGACAGACAGACACACACACACACACACACACACACACACACATACACACATACACAGTGGAGGAGGAAAAAAGGGAGCAATTGATTTACATAGCAAGAGAGAGTACCAAGAGATACTTTCTGCTTTTTGATCTGCTTTAGCCACTTTAAAACTACATTACAAACATTTTCCAGGCTATTGAATATTCTTCAGTATTATCATTTTTTATTGGCTACACAGACTTTGATTGTATAGATATACTACTATGCAATTAATCCCTTATTAGAAGGCTCTTAAATTTCACTATGATAATGTTATGACCTAATGTAAATTAATACTTCTGTGAAGTGAAGTCTTAGTCATTTAGTCATGTCTGATTCTTTGCAACCTCGTGGACTGTAGCTTGCCAGGCTCCTCTGTCCATGGAATTCTCCAGGCAAGAATACTAGAGTGGGTAGCCATTCTCTTCTGCAGGAGATCTTCTCAACCCAGGGATTGAACCTGGATCTCCTACACTGCTGGCAGATTCTTTACTGTCTGAGCCATCAGATGATAAAGAATACATCAATACTTGTGTACATCAACTATTATTTCTTCAAAGGACTGTGGTTGAAGCTGAAGCTCCAATACTTTGGCCACCTGGTGCAAAGAGCTGACTCATTGGAAAAGACCCTGATGCTGGGAAAGATTGAAGGCAGGAAGTGAAGGGGATGACAGAGGATGAGATGGTTAGATGGTATCACCGACTCAATGGACATGGGTTTGAACAAACTCCAAGAGATAGTGAAGAACAGGGAGGCCTGGCATGCTGCAGTCTATGGTGTCGCAAAGAATCAGACATGACTGAGTGACTGAACAACAACAACAATTTCCTCAGAGTACAATTGAATTCATGGATCGAAGAATAGGAATTTTGTTACCTCTCTTGATAGATATTACCAAATGTCTTTCAGATAAAGAGAATGCTAATTCATGGTTCCCTCATCAGGGACATGGGAAGTACCTATTACCGATACCTTTTTTTATTCTTGCTTTCTTTTTATAATGCTCTCTAAGCTAACTTTGGAAATGGTGCATGTTGTGTCAAGACACATTACTAATGATAGTGAATTTGTTTTTTCTCATTCCCTTCCTTTTGTCATGTATTTTTAGTCATTTGAATATCCTCATTTGGTAGATTGCCAAGTTCATATTTTTCCCCATTTTAAATCATAATTGTTTCTCCTTTTCTAATTGATTTATATTAGAATGCCATTCCTACTTCATAGTTTATTTTTAACAGTCTATTTATGCACATTTTCAATCTTCATCTAAGTTTCTCAAAAAAAGTAATAAAGCATCATCTGCACATATTATACATCCACACACATAGGGGACCCAGGTGAGCATTTCAAGTTTGAAGACATTTATGAGATTAAAAACTGAACTGCATGGCACCTCAGTAATTGTGTTCCCTGAATGAAGCAGCCCCAGAAAAACATGACTTCTCCATTTTGACTAAATCATCAATTCACAGGTAAACTTTCCCTGTCATCCATTTATCATAAATTGTAAGATGTTAAAAAAGATTTCACTACATACACAAAAATTCCACAAATTTGTTAAGTCACTATTTAAGAAGATTTTATACATACATTACATTTTCACTGAAGCAGTACACAGTGCTTTACAAATGTTAATTAAGATATTCCAACCGGAAATTGAAGCAAACCTCAAGGGAGTGAAATTAGGCAGGGAAGGACTTGATCATTTCTTCAAGACAATTTCAGAGCATTTCTGACATTTGCATGGCTCACACCCAAGAACCTGGTCCCCAGGCCTGCCTTCTAAACATAAGCCCACAAAATAAGCAGGTCTTCTAACCAGTGAGCATGAGCTTGGAGTGGTTATTAACCAACGTGTGTAAATTTGTCTAAAACACAAGAGAAAATGTCAACTAAACTGCATTTTCCTTCTTCAATACAATTTACAGTCAATTCATAATCAAGGCACTAAACAGAACATTATAAAGCCTTCTTATCTACAGGATATCTTACCAAAAATACAGAAATGACCTCAACAATTAAAATTCTTAAATTCAGGCTTCAGGTATTTCAAGAGTGGATAGAAAAACGATTTGTTGCAAAAATTTTTTTTACTTTACCCCCATTTCTGTCTTCTCTCCCTCTTTCCCCCCACCCTTCTAATTTATTTAAGTAAGTTTTAGGTACCAAGTGATAACTACTGTTTTTAAGACTGGGGACTAAATTACAAATGAGACACTAAATGCCTTACTGCACTGTGAATCCTTTACAACTGGCTCTGACACAGAAACAGATAAAACTCAGCAGGAAAAGTGCAGTCATACAGGTACTAACACATACAAAGCCTTGTGAGAAAACACAAAGACGCACTTCTTTTCCTGGTGTTGCAATGAGGGAAGGAGCCATAGGGCATTTGATGCTATAGTGGATTTTGAAGGATGTACAGGTACTTGACAGAAGGGGTGGGAAAGATCTCATGGCAGAGGAGTCAACCTAAACAAGATCAGAGAAGTGCGAGCACACACAGTATGCTCAGGTAATGGCAAGTTCCTCAGCGTGGCAGAAGTTAGGTAACATGGTCTGAGGTCGGTCAGTTGTGTCCGACTATTTGTGACCCCATGGACTGTAGCCCACCAGGCTCTTCTGTCATGGAATTCTCCAGCAAGAATACTGGAGTGGGTAGTCATTTTCTTCTTTAGGGGATCTTTCCAGCCCAATGATGGGACTCAAGTCTACTGCATTGCAGGCAGATTCTTTGAAATTCTTTTGCAATTTCCCATTGCAGCACTGGTGCTCTGCAGCCTAAAAGCGATCTACAGTCAAGTTAAAAGAGCTTTACTAGCCACTTAAAGGGGTTTTGACTTAAATAGCAAGAGAGTCTATTTATTCTGAGCCATACACACAAATTCAAGGTTTTAAAGTAGGAAAAAAAGACTCCATTGTAGGTCATGCAGAATGACCACTGTGGAGGTAATATAGAGGTTGGATTAAAGAGAAAAGAATTTGGAGGCAAGACACTCACTTAAAAGGTTGTTCTATTGGTTCAGCTAAGAGAAGTATCAGGAACACACACAAATGATCTTAGACCAAATAAAGGTATCCTCAGAGTTGGGTGATTAAGCATTACCACAATGATTCCAATATACCAGAATGCCAATCATATTTATAGCTATTTCCAGCCAAATTTGAAAGTGTTGGAGATTCAGGAAAAAAGAAAAAAAAGATTCAGAAACATGCCCCTTGAAAAAGAAAGCCAAGTCTCACAACCAAAGCTCTTCAAGGATTTAACAGGAGGGGAGAATAAAGAAAACATATGTCTCCCCAGTTTAACACTTGCCAATGTAAATGAGCACAGTACCTTTTCAATGTTCAACAAATTCCTCAAGCCACACAATGTGGAATTGCCACAAAGAACACCATAAAGCTACAAAGAATCATTTCAGTGAGAGCCTTCCCCACCCCCTACTCCCTCTTGGCAAGTAGCACAGTGAAAATCAGAGGCTAAAACTCATGGTCTATTCGGTGACTCCGACCAGCCCCCAAGTTCTTTTTGATGTAAATAATGCTAACTCAAAGAGAACTGTTGATCAGCCGATTTTCCAGCAATGTCCAGAATGACTGGGACCATATTCCCATAAGGTCAGAATCAACAAGAGCTTTAGAGCTGCTGTGTCCTATAGAGAGAGGTCATATGTTCTCTGGTTTACTGCACTCCACATTATCCTCTGTTGCCTTTTTAGTACTAAAAGCTGGATCTATTGGTTTCTGTCATTAATAAGAGAGAGAGAGAGAAACAAAACAGTGTAAATTCACAGCTTAAATAAAAGAGAAAAGTACTATGTTCTTGTTGCAATTAAAAATGGGACATCAACAACAGATTGAGAGACACAGATTATATTAGGTGCTGGGGATATTCCTCATTTCCTCAATTCATACGCTATCTCATTTTTTTCTCTTTGAAATAAAAATCCTGTGTCCAGAGAATCCCTAGTCACATCTCAGTTACCTGTTTAAGCCAACAGGTGTTGGAACTGAGACTTCTGCAGGGGCTATGAACACAGACTTGACTGTGATTCTTAATTCTTACTACTGATGAGACATTGACAAATCACTTATTATCTGATTCTTTACCTCCATGGCTATGAAATGCAGCTGAAAATGTCCATTGCACAGAATGTCTACTCCAATCACATGAAACCAAAGCACAGAGCTCAGCATTTTCTAAGCAAAATTCATAGTTACAATATCATAAAGATTTAATATTCATGCAAATTTGAGGAACAGTCGAATAAAAAAAATAAGGTTTATTTGACTCACTAAAGTGTCTGAAAAGCACATTTGGAAGCAAAAAGGGAGATACTTTTTTAACATCTGCTGAATATATTTGGGGACAAAATCTGTTTTTGTTCACAGAGCTTCTAGAGAACTAGGGCCCTGAGAAACAGACTTTAGGAACTACCAATTGATTGTCTACATGGCTGGCTCACAGAAGTCATGGGAAAGTTGTTAGTTCACTCTTATAACTGGCTCTGGGCTTTCTGTAGCTTTAGATGAATCTCAAGATACAAAAGAATAAGGATGGGGACACTAAGGAACAGATCAGGCGATGTTGTCCTGTTCCCAGTGTGAAAAGAAGCTTTGGCTCTTAGGATCCTTCTTGTTGGGAAAGATGGCCCAAACCAAATCTATTCTGAATGATGGTCTTTTTTGTTATCCTTGGTGTTTATGGGGAACTAGATGCTTGGTCCATGTATTTAAGTTAGAGGAGTCCAGTGTTTCAAAAGGGAATAGTCTGTAAATGGTTGAACTACTTGATGGTCAAGGGGGAAGGAAGTGTACAGTGAAATGGGAAGTGTGGTCCACTTCTGCCACTGGCTAGTTCTGGGACATTAAAAAGTCACCTAAACCTCTCTGAGCCCAGGTGTCATTATCTTAAAATGCTGAGCTGGAAGATAAAGTTAGTTTCTAGTATCCCTTTCAGTTCACACAACATGCAACTATTTTGGGGTGAAAGATACATTCTAATGAGGTAGACAAATCAAATTTTAGTAAATTAAATTCCTAATACCTATAAATAACATTACCTAGTCCAAAAAATATCACTCTGTTCATCTTCAAATGATCTTTTCTTGGCACTATATCCTGGCATTTGAGTCTTAAGTTTTGCCCTTATTTAGCATAATGTGCAAGGAACACCTGTTACTTAAAAGAAGTATGTGCTGTTTCTTTGTGTTGAGTGGATAATTTCTTAATTTACATATTGACAGCTCAGGTTTGCTGAAATCAAGTTAAGCTATGGTAAGAAGAACAGCAGAAAGAAAGTTTGTGCTAAATGGAAGTTTTAAATCACAGAAACTTTAGTATGCTTCTCAATCTAGGATTGCAAATTTTTAAGAAGATATAGATCTTCTTGACATAAGGCATTTCTCACCAGTTCCTTTATCAAATTTGTTTTTTCCCTGAAGGTAAATTCTTCTAGTGCTGCATTATAAGCTTAAGTCCCACCCCATCCAGGCTCAGCTGTCAATGAAACCTATAAGATTATATTTACCTCTTTGAGCTAAAATGTAAAGGTCACTTTGTTTATTAAAATTCAGCCTTGAAGGTAAATATCTTTCTTCACTTTCCCTGAAGAAAAGGGTAGAGAGAAAGAGAAGTCTGGGAAATAGAAACCATTACAGATTAATTGATCAGAAACTGAGATCTCTGG
Source organism: Bubalus kerabau (assembly GCF_029407905.1). NCBI lineage: Eukaryota > Metazoa > Chordata > Mammalia > Artiodactyla > Bovidae > Bubalus > Bubalus kerabau. The sequence goes on from NC_073645.1 coordinate 29,993,213, forward strand.
ATCCTCACCAAATTTAATCTGGCTCATCCATAGCTGAACCAGAGTTTTCAATTCCAATCAAGAATAAATTTTACACAGAAGAGATAGGAACCTTTCTCTGATTAAATAACAACTGTTTTTTCTCACTGATCTATCATCTTTAAGAGATTTAGGAAGATTGTCTACTGGGGAAAATAGTGCCATTTTGCTCTGGCTCTTCTCGTCTGCATCTAGTCCATCAAACACCTCTGAGCCATTTTGGAAATCATAGGCAATAGGATCTAACCCAAATTTCCATGTTTCAAATATATTACTCAGTTAAAGGATGCTTTGCTTTAAGACTGATTGAAAATTGAACCACATGATGCTAACTTTTGGAAATCCTGGCCTGAAAAACACCCCATCTTCTCAGTTCATGATACCTACATTTAGGTGATTTTCCTGAAAATTGCACAGATTTTCTTCTAAGCTCTGAATACAATCCTTTTCCAATTTAGTCTCTTGCTGAGGAGCGTTTTGGCTGTGCCAGAATATTTGAAAAACAGAGGATAGATACAAACAGCCAGGTGCAGCCATGAATTTTTAAACCAGGTCTACTGAAAAAACACAGAAAACAAAACCCCTCTAACCACCTTTGGGGTAAAACATCAAACTGAATATTATCCAGAATCATCTCTGTTATGTGTCTATACCAGCTCCAGACAGATGGTCAATTTGCTTTTACCACCTTCAAGCCCATGCAGCCAGGGGCTCTGATGATAGAGCAGTCCGGACACTGAGGGAAGAGTACATCCCCAGAGTGGCATAAATGTGTAGAAAGTAAAGCTAATAAGCACACAATAGTCCATTAAAGTTATGTATGCATATAATTGAACAATAGGCAGAGACTGGCCAAGAAACAAAGCTGACACAAAAGTTTATTTGACCTTTCTTTGAAATATGAGGTACCATTTCTTAAAAGGGGAACTACCTTCTGTCACTTTATTCTTCAACTTCCTGCAAGGAAACCTAGGATTCTTAGATCCAGGAAAAGATCTCCATGACTGAAGACAGAACCGTCACCTGCATTGCCGTAAGTGTAGTATTTGGTTAAAGGGATAAATCAAGCCCTATTACAAGGAATCAAAAGTGTCTGCCTGCCCTATTTTGCTGCAATTTACACAGACTGGACTCCTGATTTTGATGCACCATTGCAACTGAATATGCTGTCTCACCTGCATTCGACTTGTAGTGATTGGTGTCTTCTAGAGCTTTAGCTCTAAGTTATGGCTCCAGTCTCTCAAGCAAGAAAAGATGGTCTATTAATAAATAACTAAACACACAAGAAGGACTCATACACTGTTGAAATAACTGTCTACCTCCATTAATAATCATGAAAATAATTAAGTATTCCCTAAACAATATTTATATAAAGTCAATATACAAATGCAAGACTTCCTAAAGGTTGATATCATGTCTGCTAGAACACTTCTAGGACTGTAAACAAAACCATAGGGGCTACTGTGTCTATATGTTGTAGTTTACAAGGGAATCACCAACACCAGAGACTGAGGGGTCAAAAAGTTGGCCCTAACAGGTTATAGGGCCATCTTAGGAAGAAACAGCAAACTGGGTGAGAATGACTCTCCCCTATTCTTCAAAAGCATACTAGGAGCAATGCTATCCCCCCAAGCCAAGCACTCAATGCTGTTGTTGCTGTTGCTTTGTTTGTGTGTCTCCTCTACCAAACGGGAGTACAGATACCAGACATGGGATCTTTCATCTTCCTCTACTGTCTTCTACATAGTATATTGGTAATCGATATTTGATGATAAAATGGACAGAAACATAATTTAATAAAACAAACAAGCAAAAAACACTTTAGGATATTTTATTCATTAATTAACTCATTAAGTATTTAGATGAGTGCTGAAAATAATATTTGCATATTATTACATTACATATGTATCCCAGTTCAAATTTTAAGGAGAGCAGTTGGGACAAAGAAAGAAAAGGAAAGAAAAATGAGGAAGGAGGGAGAGTAGGGAAGAAAGGAAAGAGAAGGAGGGAGAAAGTCTCTAAATAGTACTGTTTGGGGCATTAAACTAAATTCATCTGTGTGCTTTATCTATCTTTTATGTCTCCTACATGGGCAGGCAGATTCTTTACTACTAGCGCCACCTGGGAAGCCCATACACTTTATAACTGAACTATAATGTTTATATTTTTACTAATTCACATAGCATCATATTTAAGAGGCCTTACTAAGTGCTAGGACCCATTCTAAGGGTCTGGCATGTGTGCATGCTCAGTTGTGTCTGACTTTTTACAATCCCAGGAACTTTAGCCCACCAGGCTCCTCTGTCCATGGGATTCTCCAGGCAAGAATGCGAGAGTGGGTTGCCATGCCCTTCTCCAGGGATCTTCCCAACCCAGGGATAAAACCCACATCTCCTGCATCTTTTGCATTGGCAAGTGGATTCTTTACCACTGAACCACCTGGGAAGAGGTATCAGTCAGTTACTATTAGTATTACCATTTTATGGATTACTATACAGAGACAGAGAGATTTAGTGACCAACCTAACATTATACAGATAAGAAGTGGCCAAACCAGGATTCAATGTAGGCAGTGTCAAAGTTTTTACCCCTTATGTCGAACAGCCTCGTCTTGAATTTATAAGCATTTATTAAGCAGATTCAAAGATCTTCATAGAAGATCTTTCTATGAAGACTTCCTAGAACTAACACCTAAAAAAAATGTTCCATTCATCATCGGGGATTGAAATACAGAAGTAGGAAGTCAAGATGTACATGGAGTAACTGGCAGGTTTGGCCTTGGAGAACAAAATGAAGCAGAGTAAAGGTTAACTGAATTCTGCCAAGAGTATGCAATAGTAATAGAAAAGACCCCTTTTCAACAACACAAGAGATGACTTTACACAGGCACACCACCAAATGGTCAATACCAAAATAAAAGTGATTACATTCTTTGTAGACAAAGATGGAGAAGCTGTACACAGCACAAGCAAGACCTGACCCAGATCATCAACTTCTCATAATAAAATTCAGCTTAAACTAAAGAGAACACAGAAAAACAATAGGCCAGCTAGGTACGACTTCAATCAAATCCCGTAGAAATTCGCAGTAAAGGTAACAAATAGATTCAAGGGGCTAGATCTAGTTAGCATGCCTGAAGAACTATGGATAGAGATCTGTAATATTGTACAGGAGGGGTGAACAAAACCATCCCAAAGAAAAAGAAAAGCAAGAAGCTGAAATGGTTATCTGAGGAGGCTTTACAAAATATCAGAATAAAGAGAAACAAAAAGCAAAGGAGAGAGGGAAGAGTATATCCAATTAAACTCAGAGTTCCAAAAAATAGCTAGAAGAGATGAGAAGGCCTTCCTCAATGAACAATGCTTAAAAATAGAAGAAAACAACAAAAAGGGAAAGACTTGAGATCTCATCAGGAAAATTGGAAATACCAAGGGAGCATTCTGCCCAAAGATGGGCACAATAAAGGATAAAAATGGTAGAGCTCTAGTAGATGCTGAAGAGATCAAGAAGAAATGAAAAGAATACACAGAAGAACTGTATAAAAATAGATCCTAATGAACCAGATTACTACGATGGTGTGGTTAGTCACCCAGGGCCAGACATTCTGGAGTGCAAAGTCAAGTGGGCCTTAAGAAGCACCTCTGTTAATAAAGCTATGCTATGCTATGCTAAGTCACTTCAGTTGTGTCCAACTCTGTGTGACCCCATAGACGGCAGCCCACCAGGCTTCCCCGTCCCTGGGATTCTCCAGGCAAGAACACTGGAGTGGGTTGCCATTTCCTTCTCCAATGCATGAAAGTGAAAAGAGAAAGTGAAGTCGCTCAGTCCTGTCTGACTCTTAGCGACCCCATGGACTGCAGCCTACCAGGCTCCTCCCCATGCAATTTTCCAGGCAAGAGTACTGGAGTGGGGTGCCATTGCCTTCTCAAGTTAATAAAGCTAGTGGATGCAATAAAATTTCAGAAGAACTATTCAAATTCCTAATGGAAGATGCCATCAAGGTTTTGCATTCATTATGTCAGCAAATCTGGACGATCCAGCAGTGGCCACAGGACTGGAAAAGGTCAGTCATCATCCCAATTCCCAAATCCCAATTCACACCAAAGAATGTGCTAACCATCAGACAATTGTACTCATGTCCCATGCTAGTAAGGTCATGCTTAAAATCTTGCATGCTAGGCTTCAGCATTAGGCAAATCAAGAACTTCCAGATGTCCAAGCCGGGTTTAGAAAAGGAAGAGGAACTAGAGAGCAAATTGCCAACATTCGCTGGATTATAAAGCAAGGACATTTCAGGAAAACATCTATCTCTGTTTTATTGATGACACTAAAGCCTTTGACTGTGCAGATCATGACAACTGTGGAAAGCTCTTAGAGAGATGGGAATACCAGACCATCTTACCTGCCTCTTGAGAAACCTGTATGCAGGTCAAGAAGCAACAGTTAGAACCCTGTAAGGAACAACTGACTGGTTCAAGATCAAGAAAGGATGACAACAGGGCTGTCTGTTGCCACCCTGTTCGGTTAACCTATATGCTGAGCACATCAGGAGACATGCCAGCCTGGATGAATTACAAGCTGGAGTCAAAACAGGTGGGAGAAACATCAACAACCTCAGATAGGCAGATGATACCATTCTAATGGCAGAGAGCCAAGAGGAACTAAAGAGACCCTTGATGAGGGTGAAGGAGGAGAGTGAAAGAGCAGGCTTAAGACTAAATATTAACAAATGGAAGATCATGGCATCCAGCCCCATTACTGCATGGCAAATAGAAGGGGGAAAGTCGGAAATAATGACAGATTTCCTCTTCTTGGGCTCCAAAATCACTTTGGATGGTGACTGCAGCCATGAAATCAGAGGATGATTGCTTCTTGGCAGGAAGGTGATGACAAGCCCGGATAGTGTGTTGAAAAGCAGAGACATTACTCTGCCGGCAAAGGTCCATATAGTTAAGGCTGCGGTCTTCCCAGTGATCGTGTATGGTTGTGAGAACTGAACCATAAAAAAGGCAGAATGCCAAAGAATTGATGCCTTTGAACTGTGGTGCTGGAGAAGACTCCTAAAAGTCCCTTGGACAGCAAAGAAATCAAACCAGTCAATCTTAAGGGAGATCAACCCTGCATATTCACTGGAAAGACAATGTTGAAGCTGAAGATCCAGTATTTTGGTCACCTGATGTGAACAGATGACTCATCGAAAAATTCACTGATGCTGGTAAAGATTGAGGGCAGAAGGAGGAGAGTGCATCAGAGGATGAGCTGGCTGGATGGCATCACTGATACAATGAACATGAACTTGGGCAAACTCCAGGAGATGGTGAGGGACAGGGAGGCCTGGCATGCTGTAGTCCATAGGATTGCGAAGAGCTGGAACACGACTGGACAACTGAGCAACAACATCAAGGAGATTCAATGTGCTAGTTACTCAGGCATGTGAGGGATGTATGGCTCTAAGCTACTGACCCGTGATGCCTTATGTTGTCAGTTCCTTTACTGAAGTGTAGGCTATAACTTCTAAAATAGAAAGTAAGCATCCCAAGAATGAAGACAAAGTCTACACAGGGTATAGATGCTCTAGAAGAGAGGATTAGAAAATGTGCTGCCAAAGGGTCAGCACAGGGAGTATGAGGAGGTAAAGTAAGCTTGGTTTCAGGGGGGATTTGCCTCTAGAGAAAAGCAGGCAATGAAGTAGTGCTCATTGACTTTATACAATTAAAAACAAACAAAGAAAAAGCCCTGCAGGACCTGCTGGTATAAATGCAGGTGACACAGGAAGAACCATCCTTCATTCAGGGATATCTTGTCCCTTCTGGTTAGTAGGACTGGGTTACCTCTCTTTACCTGATCACACATGAGGGCCTCACTGTCTGTAAGATAAGTGGAAACCAAGATGAAGCACAGACCTTAGGCCCAGACCTCTGTTCACCAAAGTGAAATCAACTTGCTTGCAAGAGTGTAAAGGAGACACTTAAACAGTTTGCCAAGAGGTGAAAATCATGGGTTTAAAATAAGAGTTTTTGATGAAATAGATGATTTATGATGACAAAATCAATCCTGTAAACACCCATGCCTCTACAAACAAGTACATTTTATGTTGTAAAAGAAGCATACAGTTATTTGGAAAATACTGTATAGTGAAGAAATATGCAAAGTTGGGGCACCTCTCTATACTTCTTAGTGCATTTATTATAACAGGCTTATAAGCATTCACCAACACACACACACACAGAAACACACACAATCTTGCTGCCAGACTTTCACTCTCACAATACTTTGTACCTTTGAATATTAGATCCTGTCCTCTTGATAGCAATGGCTGAAGGTTGTTAGAATCCAAGCTGTTCTGGGTACTGGAAATGCTCAGTATCTCTTCCCTAACATCTATCAGCTCTTTAGGCCTCATTATCACAATGACACATCTTGGCTTCTCTCCAGCTAGTATATTGTTTATTGATTGATGAGAATAAGGTAGGAAGAGTAGAACATTCTCTGCAAGTTATGAAGCACTGACAAAAAGAGGTTCAGAGTGCAGTATCTGTCAGAATTGTAACAGCCAAGGGATGCAACGAGATAGATTACTGTGCATCTTCTCCCTGGTTCCCAATCTAGGCTTGCAGTGGAGAATTACTAGAGAAAGTTTTTTATTATGGTTGATTTGTACAAGGACATTTTTCATATCAAAATCTCCAAACATCTACTATATGGATGATTTCTGTGAGTGAAACTGACATGCAACCATTTAATAGTCAGCCTATCTTACAGGTTAAAATT